>NC_090298.1:16090000-26090000 GCF_039906515.1 Pseudorca crassidens
TGGTGTGAATAATACTTTAATGAACATGGGAAAACAGATATCTCCTTGAGATTCTGATTTCATTTCCTTTGGCTCTTTACGCAGAAATAGGATTGCTAGATTATACGTTAGTACTATTTTTAATTTTTTGAGGAACCTCCCTACTGTTTTCCATAATGGCTGACCAGTTTACATTCCCTTCAACAGTGGACAAGGAGGGTTCCGTTTTCTCCACATCCTCACAAACATGCCCCCCCCCTCCCGCTCTCTCTCTTTTGTATAATAGTCAGTCTAACAAGTATGAGGTGTTATCTCACTGTGGTTTGGATTTGCATTTCTCTGATGATAAGTGATGTTGTGTATCTTTTCATATACCTGTTGACCATTTGTATGTTTTCCTTTGAGAAATGCCTATTCGATTACTCTGCCCATTTTTAAAATCAGACTGCTTATTTGGTATTGAGTTATATGAGTTATTTATATATTTTAGATATTAACACCTTATCACATATATAATTTGCAAATATTTTCTCACATTCTGTAGGATGTCTTTTCATTTTGTTAATTATTTATTTTGCTGTGCAGAAGCTTTTTGATTTGATGTAACCTCACTTATTTATTTATTTTTTTTGCTTTTATTGCTTGTGCTTTTATGTCATATTTAAAAAATTGTTATCAAGGCATAAACTTTTTTCCTGTATATTCTTCTAAGAGTTTTATGGTTTTAGGCCTTATGTTTAAGTCTTTAATTAATTTTGAGTTAATTGTTATGAGTAGTGTATGATAGGGATCTAATTCCATTCTTCCCCATGTAATTATGCATTTTTCTCAACACCATTTATTGAACAGACTATCCTTTTCCTAGTGAGTATTCTAGACTTCCTATTCAAATACTAATGGATATAAATGCGAGGATTTGTTTCTGAGCTCTCCATTCTGTTCCATTGGTCTATGTGTGTGTTTTTATGCTAGTAACATACTATTTTGATTACCATATCTTTGCTGTATAGTTATCTTAAGTTGATTGTTCCAAAGCAAGCATATTATACAATTTCTCCTTAAAAATTTTCAAAGATTAAAACAAAATGTTCAGAATGCATATATTACACAAAGCATGGCATATTAAATTTCACAGATCTTGTTTCAATTTTTAATTTCATTCAATAAAAATCAAGTAATTATCATGTATAAATATTTTCCTTTCTCAAATTTTTCTAAAATTAAAATAATGTCAAATATGTCTACTAGCACACATCCAAATATATGATGTATTTCAAAATGATTTATAAAACTATATATTAGAAAAATAGATGAAAGGTAAAATAGTATATTATTTGACAGATATACCCAATGTTAACTATTGTTTCTTCACAAACTTTACTTTCTCTGGTGTGGGTTTATTTATCATACTCTTCAAAACATTAGGGAAAAATTCCTGACCCCAAGAATATATAGAAATAATAACCATTTTGCATTATCTAAGTCTAGAATGACAAAGTCCTTCAAATATATGACTATAAAAAAGGTCAATTTTTCTTACTTGCAGGTATTATACTGCTCCATGCCTCCTTTCTATATTGTATAGCTCTATTTATGAAACGTTTTCTCCAATCCCATCTCTAGCTAATTTATTTCAAGTCATTCTGAAATATCGCTGGGGTATTGCTTCATTTAGGAAGACTTCAAATTATTTTACAATTATATTTACCTGTCTAATTTGATAACTGTAATTTCTTTAAACTGTCAATATCTACTTACCTACAACCTAAAAAACTGAATAGCATGTGGGTAGTTCGGAAACTTGTTGAACTGTACTATTGCCCTGGTAAGTTCAGCACTTCTCATTGACATGACCAAGATACATTTCAAAGTCAATCGTGCACACACTACGTGCCATTTGGTCAATGGTGATTTTTTTCATTGAAAATTCATGTCTTAAATGTGTGTGTGTGCTTGTGTGTGTGTGTGTGTGTGTGTGTGTGTGTGTATATATATATATATATATATATATACAGATAATTAGTTCTAAGGTAATTTGGAGACTTGAATCAGAGGCTCTATTGAAAGTTTTTAACCACCTTTTTACTCTTATTATATAGCAGCAGAGCAATGTGTAAATAGGTCACTTAAGGATTAGACTCGCATTAAAAATCTCTCATACTGAGAGAAAGAAGAATCCTTGATTTGCTTTATGTTTTAAATATAACTTTTAAAGTTTTATAGATTTTTTATCTTTCACTACAGAGAAAGATATAGCTCTGATAATTACACTGCTTTTCACAAATTATCAGAAGGATGTAAAATGTATTTACTGACATTAAAAAAGTTACTCTTTTGGCATCATTATTTGCTAATGAGGTTGTTTCACAATGTTTGCAAGCTCATGTGACAGGGTGACATTTTATTATATGAATAAGGTCAGCTCTGTTACTGAGTTTGTGAAAGGAAAAAAAAAAGTCTTCTTGAAAGTTGAAATTATTGATATTAAATACATTTAACCCAAAGCTTGCTTTAAAATCAAGAAATGGCACCTGAAATTCATGTAGATACTCTAACTTATGAGGTGGAATTTCAGCAATTATGAGGCAATGTCAGGAGGTACATTGAGGCTAAGAATCAGCCGTGTTAAGGGTTATTTTCAAGTTAATTTTTGAATGGTACAGTGGCTATTATTTTAGAGAACAAGACATACAGACTTATAAATGGAAGTGTAAAGTCTGCTCTGTCTTCCTTGTGCTTCTCCTGCCTTCATCATCCACTGTCATTAAAAATATCAGGGGGCTTCCCTGGTGACGCAGTTGTTGAGAGTCCACCTGCCGATGCAGGGGACACGGGTTCGTGCCCCGGTCCGGGAAGATCTCACAGGCTGCGGAGCGGCTGGGTCCGTGAACCATGGCCACTGAGCCTGCACGTTCAGAGCCTGTGCTCTGCATGTATGGAGTAAGTATAATGTGAGTGTTGTCCTTTAAGATGAGCAATATTTTGAAAGATTAAAATGTGGAGTCAAGCTAATTAACATACTTTTTCATCACATAGTAACATTTTTTGTGATCAGAGCACCTGAGATCTACTCTAAAATATCTGCAGGAAATGTCAATGAGGAGTTTTTAAAAATTCCCTGCTATATTTAAATGCCCCAAATTAGACATACCATATAAATCTCTTA
Source organism: Pseudorca crassidens (assembly GCF_039906515.1). Taxonomy (NCBI): domain Eukaryota; kingdom Metazoa; phylum Chordata; class Mammalia; order Artiodactyla; family Delphinidae; genus Pseudorca; species Pseudorca crassidens. The sequence continues at coordinate 16,093,146 of NC_090298.1, forward strand.
GAACAATTGTATGAAATTATAAGTAAATGTTTTAAAATTATTATTACCAATACAAATTCTGAATATTATATTGTCCTTAAGTAAAATATTAGTATATCTTAAAACTGATTTTTTTAACATAGAAACTAATTGATGGCACATTTACAAGCATATTTACTCCTATGTTCATCTGGTCCATTCTAACAAAATTGTATACTCAGAATAAGTAAATTCGTATTTTTCCACTGTAGGCTCAAAAGTGCTCTCAGTGATAAACTACCTACATATCCTTAATCTTGTCACTTTAGTAGCATTGCCCACAGACTTTTCTCTTGAAAATCAAGTTGCTGAACTGATTAATATCTACTCCCTTTCAAATCTGCAAAACTATTATGCTGAAGACAAGGTGCTGTTTGGTGATAAATATTGTCTCTTAACAGAGAGCTATGAATTCCAAGTAAGAAAAACAACCGATGGATATAAAATGAGGAAATCACAATCAAGAAAAAGATTATGTTTGAGGCTAACAGGAATCTAACTCATTCTGACTTATTGATCTTTCTATCTGCAAGGCTTAGCATGCTGAGATTTACGCTACTTAAGATATTAACTAACTAATGGCCTTTCTAAAATAATTTTCACTCCCAATATTCATACTAAACGTAATGTTGTTTCTTAACTTGTAATCAAATTAATAAATGCACATACTGTAAATATTAAATGGTATTGAAGAGTTATAAAAATAGTCATGTCTTAACTGACCAAGTTCCACTTCCCAGCCCTGCTTCTCTGAGGCAATCACTCCCACATCCTTTTACTTTTTCCTTTGGTATTCACCCCATTTTTCTAAATGCATGTTTTATGACCATTTCATAATTCATTGATTTTGATCATTACCAATTGACTTACTATAATAGTAAATGAAGATTTAGTTCTTCAGTGTTCTCTCTCCACAGCCTCCCTTTTTGCGCTAATATTATTATATTGCTCTCTTTGATTATTGTCTTACTCAAAGATGATTACATTATTATAAATATGTAAATACTGTTCACAGCTGATCTAGAATTTTTTTGCTTATGCACCTTAACAAAATTTTCCTGAAGTTTATAATACCCTTTTCTTGTACTTAGTTTTTTTTTTTATTTTTGCAGTACGCGGGCCTCTCACTGTTGTGGCCTCTCCCGTTGCGGAGCGCAGGCTCCGAACGCGCAGGCTCAGCAGCCATTGCTCACTGGCTCAGCCGCTCCGCGGCGTAGGGGATCCTCCCGGACCGGGGCACGAACCCATGTCCCCTGCATCGCCAGGTGGACTCTCAACCACTGCACCACCAGGGAAGCCCTCTTGTAGTTATTTTATGCTCCTATTTTTAAATTTCCTGAAATCTTCCAATAGATATATAAACGCATACATGTGTTCTAAGTGTTTACAAGGAACTTATTCCTTTCATTCCATTTCCCCATTGTATTCTCTGACTTCCCATTTTTCAATCTCCATTATTTGGATGTTAGACATTCTAGCATATCCCCTATTTGTCTTATCTTTTTTTTTTTTGGTAATTTCTATTTCTTTATTTTTTACTATATTTTCTGAGAAATTTTCTCAATTTTTCTTCCATATCATGAAGAATGTATAAATACATATTTTGAAAGGCTCTTTCTTATTTCCCTTTATATCACATATTGTTCTAGTTGTTCTCTATAGAAAACTATTCTAGATTCCTACTTCATAAATATGTGTAGATATGTAGAAGTGCTGAGAGATAATAATCTATTATCTTCTAACATTTCTGATACCTAAACATGGAGATTGAGTCTGAAGGTTCAAATAATCCATTTGCAGACTTTGCTTCAAGACCAGGGCTTCATTCTTTTTTTATTATTATTATTTTTATTTTCTTACATTCGAAATGTACTTATGAGTTTTGTGGGAAATTACTATTCATTTTTAAAATATCTTTATTGGAGTATAACTGCTTTACAATGGTGTGTTAGTTTCTGCTTTATAACAAAGTGAATACATATACATATATCCCCACATCTCCTCCCTCTTGCGTCTCCCTCCCACCCTCCCTATCCCACCCCTCTAGGTGGTCACAAGGCACCGAGCTGATCTCCCTGTGCTATGCAGCTGCTTCCTATTAGCTATCTATTTTACATTTGGCAGTATATATATGTCCATGCCACTCTCTCACTTCATCCCCCTTCCCCTTCCCCATGTCCTCAAGTCCATTCTCTATGTCTGCGTCTTTATTCCTGTCCTGCAGGGCTTCATTCTTATGTCCTACTCTGCTTCATATTCCTGAATACTGAGACTTTATCATTCTTCAAATTTATTTTTTTAGTTAGTATAGTTGATTTACAATATTGTGTTAGCTTCAGGTGTGCAGTAAAGTGATTAAGTTATACATATATATGTACGTATCTATATTTTTTCTGATTATTTTCCATTATAGGTTATTACAAGATATTGAATATGGTTCCTTGTGTTATGCAATAAATCCTTGTTTTGTATCTATTTTATGCATGGTAGTGTGTATCTGTTAATTCCATACACCAAATTTATCCCTCCCCTGTCCCCTCTGGTAAACATAAGTTTATTTTCCTATGCCTGTGAGTCTGTTTCTGTTTTTGAAAACTGTAATTCGAAAAGATATATGCACTCCAGTGTTCATAGCAACACTATTTACACTAGCTAATACATGGACGCAACCTAAGTGCCCATGGACAGATGAGTGGATAAAGAAGTTGTGATATATATATACATATATATATATATATATATATATATATATATAATGGAATATTACTCAGCCATTAAAAAGAATGGAATCATGCCATTTGCAGCAACATGGTGGACCTGGAGATTATCATACTAAGTGAAGTAAGCCAGACAGAGGAAGATGAATATCATATGATGCCACTTATGTGTGGAATCTAAAAAATGATACACATGAATTTATTTACAAAACAGAAATAGACTCACCGACATAGAAAACAAACTTATGGTCACCAAAGGGGAAAGGGAGGAAAGGATAAATTAGGAGTTTAGTATTAAAATATCAAAAAACTAAAAATAGAACTACCCAAAGACCCAGCAATTCCACTCATGGGTACATATTCAAAAAACAAAAACAAAAACAAAAACACTAATTTGAAAAGATATATGCACCCCAATGTTAACAGCAGCACTATTTACAATAGCCAAGACATGGAAGGAACATAAGTGTCCATCAACAAATGAATGGATAAAGAAGAGGTGGTACATACAATGGAATATTACTCAGCCACAAAAAGAATGAAATAATGCCATTTTCAGCAACATAGATGGACCTAGAAATTTTCACACTAAGTGAAGTAAGTCAGACAAAGACAAATATTATATGACATTGTTTACATGTGGAATCTAAAAAAAATAGTCCATGTTCACTTTTGACTCATGTGCTGACCAGCTTCATTCCTGCTTTGGAGATAACAGGGAATTTATGCTTCCCCAATATCTACCTGGGCTTTTAAAAGATATTGATTCATAGATGATATGGTTTTATGACTTTTTAACTAGATTCTCTCCCTTCTCAGAGAACAGAACCTCTTTTTTGTAAGAAGAAACTTTCATTTTTGTGAAACTTTCTAGCAGTATGATATTCCATTTCAGTCGGAATTACTCTAAGAAACAGATGTCACACTTAAGTAATGTGAGGACAGTTAGAAGAAGAACTGTCTTTTCCCAAAGGTGTAGGTAGGATTACTGTAGTAATCCAGTGATGTGCACTCTGCTAATACCCTTCTGCTTGAAGGTGCCAATTAAGGGAGTGGGCATGAGAGCCAGCAAACACAAGAGCTATGCCTCGAGGTTCAACTAACAGAAGCTGTTAACTTAAATCGTGTTTGGGTGATTCATCATCATCTTTAACCATTTAAAAAAGATGAATGTTGCTGGATAACTACATCCATGTTTTCAAAACATTGTGATTATTAAGGAATTTTTGTCTGTTCATAATATTCAGAGGTGATCTAGAGACATTTCTTTTAGTTTGATGTTATTAACTTGGATACATCTTGACTCCTTTGACCTGGATAGCGTGTATCTCTGTTTTTATTTTATCTTTATTTATAAAAACTTTACATTAGCTGTTTTCCTGTACAAAATTGTTATCATTTAAAAATTTGAGCCAAGAAAATATACGTTCACTATAGATCCACTATGAAAATAATCACCTCGTGCTAAACGATGATTATTTTCAATCTTTTTGAACAAAAATTCAAACTGTTTATTCCCATGTTGATTATGTAATTTGGATTTTTTCTAAAATTTTATAGCGTGATCTTCTTTTTTGTTATTTGTTGCCATTAGAATATATTTTAAACACAATTTTAATGTTGTATAAATCTTAACATGTAGCTCTCTGAATACATTTAGTTATTTCTTCTTGTTCAGAGACATGTTGGTATCTGGAGAATTAGATATTCCAGAAAGAATAGAAATGTGGATTCTCCCAGGTGAGAGAGCATTCCCCCCCACCCAGGAACAGCAAGAAAGCCAGTGAGCAGGAATGCAGTTGAGTTTGGAAAGGAGTAGTTAATGAGGTCAAAGGGGTAACAGGAACTGCTACACACTGTAGCTTTTATTCATTTTGCTCTGGCCTTGGAGACATAGACTCGAAAACATCCACAGCTGCATGCAAGGAAAATACATTCTGCCAACAGCCGCATGAATGTAGAAAAGGTCCTGAGCCTCAAATGAAATTTGAACCCTCATCTAATCCCTTGATTTCAGCCTGGACAGACCTCAAGGAAAGGATTCAGCTGACTAATGCCTGGAAGCTTTACTCTTGAAAACCCTGTTAATAAGTGTGTGGCACTTTGTTAAGAAGCAATAGAGAACTGATACACGGCTCTAGAGAGCTTTCATTCTACTGTATTTCAATGCTTCCTATATAAGCCTTTTCTGTAAGTATCCAATTCCATTTATCTAATTTTTTCTTACAGTGATAAAAATATTTTCCAGTACTAATCAGTTTTCTAACTACCCAGATTGCAGGAGACACCTTTAAACATAAAATGACTGCCAATTCATTCATTTTAGAAGTTAAAAGCCACTGCTGTACAGCACTATTGCCTATGATCTGGAAGCACAATCTGCCAGCTTCCTACCAGTAACATTAGAGCATTTACTTTCCATATAATAGTGCTTGATGACAAATATAGAACTAAAAACCTCTGTTCATTGCGTTCCCCTGAAAGGTATATTTTATGGTGGTGTATTTTATTATTATTATATTCTTTGAATATAGTAATATATAAAATAAATTTGTATAAACACACAATCTTTGAGGCTTATTCTCTGGCCTGATTTCTAACTAAATACCATCCACTATAAAGGCTTTTAAAGCTTGATGGAAGGCTAAAATTGTATTCCATAAAGAGAACTAAAAATAGACCACTTTTAGAGCTTTATTGATGCTATTATAAGACAGGAAAATGTTTTCTGTAAGTTTGAATTTTACCACACATTTACATGTAGGTACAAATCAAGTTACTATAGCTTTTCTTGAAAAAACAACAACAATTTGAATTCATTTGAGGGTAACAGATTTCGAGGGGGATAAAAGCTATTTCAGCAAAGGAGAAAAAAAAATCTTCAGGCAAATAATGGAAGAAAAGAAAAATGAACATGTTTAAGGCAAATAATAAAGAAAAGGAAGGAGAGAAGCAAAATGTTAGGAAAATTTTAAACCTCGATCTAGCATGTGGTTTTATAAGATACCAGTTACCTGTTAATCTGTGTCCTGTTGGGGGGAAAACATCTCTTTGACATTACTTCATCCATAAGATGAGTTTATAGATGTTTCAAGTTTGGTCTGGTGTGTGGTTATAGAAAATGTTCAATAAATATTAGCTAATATTAATACTATTATTATACATGCTATATTATAATTACTGCTATTGTTATTTCTTCAGGGGTAATCTCTAAGAGGGCATGACTAAGAGTGATTAATTATATTAGTTATATTTTTACATAAAAAGTATTCATGTCAAGGATAATTAGACTCCTTCCGGAAAGTAACAATAAACAATGCATTGAGAGTTTTCAAACTCTGTACCAAACCCTCTTTGAAGAACGAAGACCTAGCTTTTCTTTGAAATACAGGAATTGGGAAAGACACAAGCAAAATCTGAATCCTGGACTCAAACTTGATCTGCCACAGCTGGGGTCTGATCCAACTTCCAGGATGTTGCCTTGAGACCACACTTAAACTTCCTGCTCCCCTGAAATGGTAAACAGGAAGCAAAGATTACAGTGATCAAGGAGGAGAAATTGATGCTATGGTGCCATGTGGAATATGCATGTCATTATGGAGGATAATTGTTCCAGGACCTCTTAGAGTCTTCTGTCTCATGGCAAAGGTTGAGGGGGCAAAAGAGGATTGTTGTAGGGATTAAGGCAATTTCTATCTTTTCCTTTTCAGTTACCATGCATAGGAGTCTCTTTTCTTTCATAGATAGTTTAGGCTACAATATTAAAATAGCAAAATATATGAAAGCAACCTAAATATCCATCAACAGATGAATGAATTAAAATGGTATACGTGTGTGTGTATTTATATGTGTATATAGACAACTAAATATTATATATATATAGACAACTATATATATATATATATATAGAGAGAGAGAGAGAGAGAGAGAGAGAGAGAGAGAACTAAATATTACTCAGACTTAAAGCAGAAGGAAAGCCTTCCATATGTGACAACATGGATGAACCTGGAAGACATTATGTTAAGTGCATTTAGCCAGACACAGAAAGACAAACACTGCATGATTCCATTTGTATGAGGTATCTAAAATAGTCAAATAAAGAATACAATGGTGGTTGTCAAGGGCTTGGGGAGGCAAAGGGAAATGGGGAATTGTTTTTAATAGGTATAAAGTTTCTGCTATATTTTGGAGATCTGCCATAAAATGTGGTGCCTATATTTATTAATACTGCATAGTACACTTAAAAATGTGTTGAGGGTAGAATATTGTGTTCTTACCATAATAAAAAATCAATTAATTTAAAAATAATAAATAAATTGTCTTGTTACCTTGTAAATCCTTGAGGACAGAATTTTGTCTTATCTATTGTAATACAATTGTCTCTTAGAACCTTACCTGGTGTCTTGCAGTGGTCCAATAAATGTTTGTTGAACTAAACAATATCAATCATGTTTAGGATTGGTTACATGGGAAAATATGTTTGTCACATAAATTTAAATATGTTAAACATTTGTCACCTTAATAATTAACTTTGGGGAAATAATTAAAAGAATTAATCAGAAAGAACTGCCTTGTGAACAGTACAGTGAATTCCATATACACATTACCTACATTAAAATAATGCTATCACTTAGCAGTTTTTGGAACTAAAATTAAAGTTAACATACTGCATTTAGTCTTTGTATTTCTTTTTCCAGATCAATTTTATTTATATGTAATGTATTAGCAACAAAATGTACATTTTGAGTGTCTATCTTGATGTGTTTTGACAAATGTATACACTCACATAATCACTAGCTCTAAAATAGAGGAGTTAAATCATGTCAGCCAGTTCCTTGGTTTCTCCACTATAGTTGAATTTTGTTGAATTTTATGTGGAGATCTTGCTAAACTCATCATTAAATTAAGCACCTGTGATTTTTTTTAATGTTCTATTTTTACAATTGTTTAATCTGACAATAGAAGTAGTTTTATTTTTTCCTTGCAATCCTAAATCCACTTTTTTTCCTTATCATACTGGCTAGGAACTTGTAAAATGTTTGTAGAAGCTGAGATAATTGACAGGCTAATCTTTATGATATCACAGGGAAAGCATTCAATATTTCATCACTAGCGGGATTTTGAGTATGGAATTTTTGTAGGTAGGCTGTATCAGTTAAAAATAATACTTTTGAGGCTTCCCTGGTGGTGCAGTGGTTGAGAGTCCGCCTGTCAATGCAGGAGACGCGGGTTCGTGCCCCGGTCCTGGAGGATCCCACGTGTCACGGAGCAGCTGGGCCCGTGAGCCATGGCTGCTGGGCCTGCGCATCTGGAGCCTGTGCTCCGCAACGGGAGAGGCCACAACAGTGAGAGGCCAGCGTACCGCAAAAAAAAAAAAAAAATCCTTTTTTTACTAACATTTTGTTGTTTTTTATTATCATTACTAGTTATTAAATTTTACCATGTTCATTTTATCAAAAATAAAAAAAAAAATCATCTCTTGAGGTAATAATAATTGTATATTTTTTCTCATTTCCTTGTTAATGTGACTGGTTATACTAACTGATTTTGAATGGAAAAAAAAATCCTTCTGGAAATAAGTCACATTTTTTATTTGTTTTTTATAACATCAAACCCTATTTGTTATTTTGTTTAGAATGTTGGTGTATATTTTTATGTTATTGTCCTGACAATATCTTTCTTGTAAAATCCTTTGTAGATTTTTGTATCAAGCTTATCCTGACCTCATAAAATGAATCAGGAATATACCCTCTTTCTTTATTTTCTGCAAGATCTGGTATAGAACCATACTAATTCTCCTTAAAATTTTGAAAAATTGCCAGTTAGCCCATCTGATCCTGGAGTTTTCTTTGTGGGAAGGTTTAAATTAAGGGTTCTGTTATATTAGTAGATATAGAACTATTCAGATTGTCTTTTGTCAGTATTGTTAAATTAAACACTTCAATTTCATATAGATTTTCCCCCCAAATGGCAAAAAGGTGTACATAAAATTATACTATTATTCTGTTAATATTATCTACATGATTGATAATAAAGTCTCCTTTTTCATTCCTTATATTATGTCTTATCTCCTCTCCTCTTGTTCCTATCCTCTAACTGGTCAGCAAAATTCTAAAAATGGAGAATGATGGAGTAGAGATATTAAATATGTCCAGAAAAACTAACTTTGGAACATTGATTTTGTTCTGTGGTAGGGCCTAGAGGTCATTCTGTTTGCCAAAATGATCTATGATATGCTGTTGAGAGGGACAATATCATCTTTCATTCTTTCATTCCAGGGATACAGCATAAAATCACATCAGTACTAAAAATCTCATAGCTGCAAGGGGTGGCAATTCCATTCATATCTCTACTCAGTTTACTAGAATGATCCCTCAAAAACAGATCATGGTGGATGAGAGTGGACAATTTCAGTCACTAAAAAGTGGCTCCATTTGCAGTTTCTGTGTAGATCAATAACTTTGGTGGATCAGGTTAATAGGTTTTTATGTAATCTTTGCTCAGAAAGTTCTGACTGTGCAGACATATGAAAATATTTATGAAGCATTGCCTCCTGTCAGCAATACAGAAGGACGGGTTTCAGAATCTAAGTAGTTGACAAACATCAATTGAATTATTAATGGACATGTGCACATATGTTTTCTACATTCTTAAGCATGCAAAATTGTACTATTAAAACATGAAATTAGTCTAAAAATAAATAAAATATTAAGTCCAGTGACTAAGAGCTGATAGGCTATTAAAAAGTTGGTTTAGTCTTATATTCTTTACTTTTCCTCTTTTCTTTTTGTTTAATCAGCACATATATATATATGAAAGTATATAGTATATATATATATATATATATATTTAAAATATACATATACATTGCACTGACTATACTGCCCTATCATTGAAATGAAATGTTTAAAATAAGTTACTTGAATTCTCCTAAAAATGACATAATTTTTTGGCCAATACCATCTAGTTCTAAAAGAGAAAAATAACTACCATGGTGTATAAGGTTTAAATCATATTAGATATCATATATATATATATATATATATATATATATATAAATAAAATCTGCCCCCTCAATCCATTTGTAAATTATGCCACAGGTTATCATAATTACTTAACAAAATATAAAGATTATAGTAAACTTGGTGTGTACTTGTGCTGCATAGAAAATACAACATAGTTACTAGATAGATGGGTCATAAATTGATAGAAAATTGTGAAAATATTTGTTACTGAAAATACATTATTTACATCCACAGATTATCTTTCTATGGGTTGTAACACAAAACTGAAAAGTTACCTTGTTATGAGGTGTTACATGCTTTAATGGCATTTATTAGAGTTGGATTCTATCTGTAGTTTACTGAAGGGTCCCTTCCTACCTGAGTGAGTAATTTCAGCCCTGCAGATTATGAGCCTCTTTCTAAACCTATGATATTCAATTGATGGTAAAGCAATTCTTGTTAAAGTCCAAAAATAACACTAAGCTGAGTGCACAGGGACTGGAGGAACTAGATGGGGTATAACTGGCAGAGATGCTGAAGAATCAATTGCTCTGATTTCACCAGTTGGTAAATGGACCAGAGCCGATGGCGTAAATTGAAAGAAATAGTTGGAATATTCTACAATGGCTCTGCTCCAGAACATGTAAGACAACTTTACTGAACAGTTTAAGCTCCAGACAATTACATCCCCAAATTCAGTTAATATCTTCCTGATATGTCTCTGCACTTTACACATCACATTTGCACAACATAAATGCTTTGGGTCACACTTTGTATAGCTAACAGAACCATTGTTATCGGTACTTTGTCAAAAGTGCCATATTGATTGGAAAAAATGTTTCTAGAAAAACAATTACTACACTAATTATAGCCTAGTATAATAATAACCTCTTCCTTTTCACATCTTCATGTTTAGACTCCAAATTGTTATTGTCATATGTCTGTCATTCTAATGTTAGCTGACTTACACGAAAAAATGTCAAAGCAGCAAGGATCTTTTCTTGCATAGTTTTATTTTTACATATAATTACTTATATATTTAATACAACCATGAATTTCTATTTGAGTAATTTAACAAATAGAAGTTAAATGACCTATGATTTATCTTTAGTTCCATTCATTGAATTTTCAGGTTACATGTGAAATTGTTATATGGAATTGCTTACAGTTATTTTTTCTTATATCAATCATCTGTGGAGACTATTTTTGTATGACTTTATACATATGGTATATAATAAATTTCCTCAAATCTAACAAAAATTAAGTGTTTTGAAATAATGCATTTTGCAAACTGTGCATGCAAGTGGTTGTTTGCTTCAAAACTTTATAATTAAGTTTATTAGCATCAGATCCAATACATGGTGCTTTAGAATGAAGAAATCATAATAACTGAGTGCAAAGAAGTTTCATGTGAAGAATCATATTTTTCTTGGTCTTTGCTGTACACCCAGTGTTTATCCTATATACAGTATGTAGAAGGCATCCAATAGGTATCTGTTGAACGCTAAATGAATAAAGGGTCACACTTTGTGTATATATATATATATATATATATATATATATATACACACACACATATATACATTATATATATAATGTATATATACACATTATATATATAATGTATATATACACATTATATATCAGAATATAATTTTCTGATACTTTAAAGGCAGAAAAAGTAACATTCAGAAGTTGCAGGGGTCAGAATTAACCTGATTTATTTAAGTAGGGCCTTTAATTGCCTAATAAGTGAGGCTCTTTGCTTGGGAGTGAGGCTAAAGTGGTAAATATAACAAGTCACTGAACTAAAGTTTCTTTAACTTAGTGGTCAAGACAAGTATTTACAAAAAATGATTATGGTAAAATCTCTGTAGATTTATAACATTCTAGCTACTGTTGCCAAACGTTCTTTTAACCAGAGTATGTTTGAACAAGATAATATCAAAATTCTCTTTCAACTTAATATCTTCAAATTATCATTCCTTTAAACATCCGAAATAGTTTTGAAATGTATGCAAAAGTATCTTATGCCAAATTTTCTAGGGAAATTTTATGACTTTATGAATAGGCATTTCTGTGGCAATTAAAAATTACAATATCTATGGACTCTCTAAATTCATAAAATTTTCCTAGAAAATTTGGCAAAGTGGTAACTATGTGAGGTGACAAGTATGTTAATGTAGCTTGATTGTGGTGATTATGTCGCAATGTTTTTGTATATCAAAACATTAAATTCCACCTTAAATATATGCAATTTTTATTTGTCAATTTTTCCTCAATAAAGCTGAAAAAATTAAGTCCTTTACAGTATTGTCATTTTATTGGCCATTTGCATATCTTGTTTTTATTTATTTATTTAGTTTTTACATCTTTATTGGCATGTAATTGCTTTACAATGGTGTGTTAATTTCTGCTTTATAACGAAGTGAATCAGTTATACATATACATGTTCCCATATCTCATCCCTCTGCGTATCTTCTTTGGAGAAATGTCTTTTGAAGTGTTTGCCCATTTTGTGTTTGAGTTATTTGTGTATAAGAGGTTTTAATTATCACCAAATTTTTTAAAAAGTCCTTTTCTTACTCTGAGGACATTTAAATTATCTGATACTAACAAGGCACTAAAATTAAGAGAAATACTCCTATTTCAACTTCCAATATGTACAACATTGTGTATAAATTAGCATTGTTATTGTTGTAGGCAGTATTCTAAGATGGCCTCCTCCATTATCTGTACTATCATGTCCTTGTCTAATACCCACCCCTTGAATGTAAGATGGTTTAGTGACTTGCTTTTAACCAATAGAATACAGCAAATGTAATGAGATGTTTCTTCTATACTTGGGTTACAAAATTTGTGACTTCTACACTGCCACTAACTCTATTGTCCTTTCTTTCAGCTTGTATGCTTTGATGAAACAAGGTACCATTTCGGAGACACCCTTTTGTCAAGGAAATGAAAGCAAACTTTTGTTCAGCACCCCCTGATGAATTGAATTCTTGCAGCTACCCAGTGCACTCGGAAATCTACAGTCAGGTCCTCAGATGAGACCCCATTCTGGGCTGACACCAACCACAATTTCAGCCTTGTTAGAAATCCTAATGCAGCCATACCATATCTAAATTTTTGACCAACAGACTGAAATAAAATAAATATTTATGGCATTAAATGTGTGGTAATTTATTTTGTAGCAATAGACAATTATTTCTCCTAATGAAATTTTCTATATGTGTTGAAATGATAAAGAAATGAGTAACCCTTTTAAAATAATGTTAAAATAGCTTCTACTTAATATAAAATAACACAAGTAGATTTATTTATATATCAATTGAAAAATTAATCTAGACCAAATATTTAGACAAGAAAGATTAAACAGTACTCACAACGAAGCTATGAAAAAAAGTATAATAATGTGGAAATACATGGATGTGAAAATAAAACAGATAAACAAAAACTGTTTCCAAATTTATGTAAAATAATGTTACCTGATGACTCACAAAGAAATAACATTTGTATCTCAAAATATATATATTATTGAACTAATTAAGTATCAAAAGATTCAAGAAAGTTTGCTTTAATTGATGAAACTCAGTGTGGGCAAAGATGCAAGGCAATAGCTCCATCTATTACTTATGTCTTTTGGGGATGTATCACATGTAATCACATGCTGGGTTTGTTCCTGCCCAGCCTGTGTTTCATCTTTAGAATAGTTACACAAAACTATGTTGCTCCCTAAGGTAATGGGTCAATATATCCTTTTTTTACCTCGTAAAGCTAGAGGAGACCTTACCAATCCATATTTTAGAAGGAAGCATTCAAATTTTCTTTCCTAAAATTTTGAATTTACAGTCACAGTGTTGAATTCACAGAATGAGAGAGTGGTGGATTCAAGAGCAGAAAGAAAATGAATCTAGCAACCAAAGTCAAAGGCAGGAAAAAACTAAGAGACAGAAGATCTTAATTGTTCTCTAGCAGTGTCTGTTCTGAATAAGGAAGAGAAGAGCATACACATATAACTAGCAAACGCAGTGTGTGACAGAGAAAGAAAACTCAAGTAGTGAGGCTAGTCTGATGAATTCCCAGCAGACATAAGCCCAGGGTATTGACTGTAAATAAATCTGTGTTTCTTTCTTCTAAGTAACTCCTTATTAATACTTTAAAAAATTTGGTGGAGTCTCATTATTTATCATATGAATATTAATTAATTTTTCTTTATGAGTCAAAATCCTTTTCTAGAAATCAGTCTTTAAGACAAAAATTGACATTTGGTAATATATGATGAACAAAAACACTTTAAACAAACACAGCTGCAACCAAATTGGATAGTTACATACATTGTAATATTTTCAGTAAGGTTATAATATGATGTCTCATGTGATTATTATTTGCTATGGGCATGATAAGTGATTGAGACAAAATATTAAGGAAATAAAAAACATTGAGAAATAAATATTTAAAGTTTAAAAAATAAAGGTAAGCATATAAATCCTAAATGTTTATGTACCACACTGACATTTTTCTTTTATCAATATAGTATATGTCTTAGTAATTTTATTTACAAAACTCATGTGAGGTCTAAAATGGACTAAAGTGTTTTCAGCTTTATATAAAGATATTTTTGTAAGCTGGGTATTACAGTTTTAAGGAAAAATTTAAATTTTGAATGAAATGAAGAATTTTCATCATTCTTTGACTGGTAATTTGCATTTGTAGATGATTTGATTGCAATATTAGTCTCCTTTTATGTACTATACATAATGTATATATATATAATATATGATGTGTATATATATATATATATACATGTATATAAATTAAATTAATGAAACATGGTTCTATTTAGTATGCTAGGCAAAATGATAATAGAGCCTTCTTTGATTATTAAATAAAAGATAAATATAAAATTTATATTGATATATATTTATATATATATCAATATATATTTATATATATTTATATTTTAGTCAGTGGTCAAAGAAGGTGAACTAAAACATTCTGACTCTTAAGCACTAAATAGAACTATGTCTCCTTCATTTAATTGGGCTTTTTGTTCCACATTAAACACAGAGTGACTCATGCCCGGGTATTCTAATCTTTGGTTTATGTTCATGACATGAAAGTTGCCTAGAGTACTCATACATGGGCCTTCATCTAAGTTTTGCCATAACCTTCCTCTTCCACAGTTTCATCTGTTACTGTCAAATAATTATTCTGTAAAAAACTATAATTACATATTTCATCTCTAGTTTCAAACATAACAGTTAATAGCTGAGTAAGTTTGTGTCAGTTTTTAAGCTTTTTAGAATGACTTTTCCATGTCATTGTTTTGTTTTGCGTCATTGTAACTTCAAATAAGAACTCTAGGAAAAATTGCTGTCTTCACATCGAAAGCAAATAGATATGAACAAATATGGTACAAATATTTCACATGTGTGCTTTGCTTATAGAACTAATGATTCTCTAATCTCTACTCCATTATTCCAAGAAAATACTTATTACTAATGTGATGAAAGAATTGTGAAATGGGAAGTCAATGTCAAAATATTCCCATATGGATTAAACATGAAATTTTAAAGATGCAGCAAATGTTTATTGATGATGCCCCAAATTATCTTTGAGATATCTTCAGTCAGCCATGAGCAAAGAGAAAATTGGTCATATTTAAGTTTTTCAATATGAGCAAAAAACATCTTACATAACTCAAACTATGTAATTAGCATAAAAGACACACTGGGGCATATAGATAGAAACTATCTGATACAATCAGCTAATTCTTTGTAATAAAATAATGCAACCACCCCCATCACTGACAGCACCCCTGCTGCTGAGTCTCCACTCTGCCTCGACCCCGGACAGTGGCCAGAGGAACCCCATCACCTCCTTTCTGCTGCATTCCTCAGCCTGGCCTCTGCATCTCCAAATGGCCCTAGTTACAGGAGGTAGCATGTGGAAATGATCTGGCCAATAGTGAGGGAAAGTTATGAGACCTTGAGACACTTGGAGTTTGATCTGGAGCTGCAAGCAGATGCTGAAATCCCTCACCTGGAAGCCTTGGCTGCTGTGAAGAGGGGTGGAATCAAGATGGCATACTAGGAGGATATGGAATTCACGTCTCCTCACAATTAGGGCACCTACCAAGCACCGGAGGGGGACCACGGACACCTAAGGGGATGAGAGGAGCCACCAGTGACTGGTGAGCTCTCCTTTTGCTTGTTCCCCACCCACTTATTTGTTTTTTTTCTTTTTTCTGTTGTGGTTTTATTTTATCTTGTTGCAGTTGTTTCAATTATAGTTTTATTTTTCCTAATATATTTTTTATCTTACTAATTTTATTTTGTTTTTTATTCTTTGATATTGTACAGCTCCTTTTTTTCTTTCTTTTTTCCTTTTTATTTATTTATTTTTTACCATACCACAAAGCTTGTGAGATCTTTGTTCCCAGGCAGGATGTCAGGCCCAAGCTCCTGTGATGGGAGCTCTGCATCCAAACCACTGAACTAACAGAGAATCTCAGACCCCAGGGAATATCAATCAGAGTGAGACCTTCCAGAGGTCCTCATCACAGCACCAAGACCCAGCTCTATCCAACTTCCTGCAAACTCCAGTGCTGGATGTCTCAGGTCAAACAACCAGGAAGACAGGAATACAGCACCACCCATCAAAAACAAAACAAAACAAAACAAAACAAAAACAAGATAAAAACAAAACAAAAAAAAACAAAAGAAAGAAACAACAAAAAATTATGTTAGAGACAAAGGAGCAAAGTAAAAACCTAAAAGACCAAATAAATGAAGACGAAATAGGCAACCAACTTGAAAAAGAATTCAGAGTAATGATAGTAAAGATGATCCAAAATCTCAGAAACAGAATGGAGAAATTACAAGAAACATTTAACAAAGATCTAGAAGAACGAAACAGCAAATAAACAGTGATGAACACCACAATTAATGAAATTAAAAATACTCTAGAAGGAATTAATAACAGAATAACTGAGGCAGAAGAACGGATAAGTGAGTTGGAAGATAAAATGGTGGAAATAACTACTGCAGACCAGAATAAAGAAAAAAGAATGAAAAGAATTGAAAACAGTCTCAGAGACCTCTGGGGCAACATTAAAGACACCAACATTGGAATTACAGGGGTCCCCGAAGAAGAAGAGAAAAAGAAAGGAACTGAGAAAATATTTGAAGAGACTATAGTTGAAAATTCCCCTAATATGGGAAAGAAAATAGTTAATCAAGTCCAGGAAGTTCAGAGAGTCCCATGCAGGATAAATCTAAGGAGAAACATGCAAAGACACATAATAATCAAACTATCAAATATTAAAAACAAAGAAAATCCTCAACAAAATACTAGCAAACAGAATCCAACGACACATTAAAAGGATCATACATGATGGATCATCAAGTGGGGTTTATACCAGGAATTCAAGGATTCTTCAGTATATGCGAATCAATCAATGTGATACACCATATTAACAAATAGAAGGATAAAAAACTTATGATCATCTCAACAGATGCAGAAAAAGCTTTTGACAAAATTCAACACCTATTTATGATAAAAAACTCTCCAGAAAGTAGGCATAGAGAGAATCTACCTGAATATAATAAAGTCCATATATAACAAACCCACAGCCAACATCGCTCTCAGTGGTGAAAAATTGAAAACATTCTTCTAACATGAGGAACAAGACAAGGTTGCCCACTCTCACCACTATTATTCAACATAGCTTTGGAAGGTTTAGCCACAGAAATGAGAGAAGAAAAAGGAATAAAAGGGATCCAAATTGGAAAAGAAGAAGTAAAACTGTCACTGTTTGCAGATAACATGTTACTATATATACAGAATCCTAAAGATGCTACCAGAAAATTACTAGAGTTAATCAATGAATTTTGTAGAGTAGCAGGATACAAAATTAAAGATAAAATAATCAAGACAGTACGGTACTGGCACAGAAACAGAAATATAGATCAATGGAACAGGATAGAATTCCCAGATGTAAATCCACATACATATGGTCACCTTATCTTTGATATAGGAGGAAAGAGTATACAATGGAGAAAAGACAGCCTCTTCAATAAGTGGTGCTGGGAAAACTGGACAGCTACGTGTAAAAGAATGAAATTAGAAATTTCCTAACACCATACAGAAAAATAAACTTAAAATGGATTAAAGACCTAAATGAAAGGTCAGACACTATAAAACTCTTAGAGAAAAACATAGGCAGAACACTCCATGACATAAATCACAGCAAGATCCTTTTTGACCCACCTCCCAGAGAACTGGAAATAAAAACAAAAATAAACAAATGGGACCTAATGAAACTTAAAAGCTTTTGCACAGCAAAGGAAAACATAAAAAAGATGAAAAGACAACCCTCAGAATGGGAGAATATATTTGCAAATGAAGCAGTAGACAGAGGATTAATCACCAAAATATACAAGCAGCTCATGCAGCTCAATATCAAAAAAAAAAAAAAAGAAAAGAAAAGAAAAGAAACCCAATACAAAAATAGGCAGAAGACCTAAATAGATATTTCTTTAAAGAAGATATACAGATTGCCAACAAACATATGAAAGGATGCTCAACATCACTGATCATTAGAAAAATGCAAATCAAAACTACAATGAGCTATCACCTCACACAGGTCAGAATGGCCATCATTGAAACTCTACAAACAATAAATGCTGGAGAGGGTGTGGAGAAAAGGGAATCCTCTTGCACTGTTGGTGGGAATGCAAATTGATATGACCACTATGCAGAACAGTATGGAGGTTGCTTAAATAACTAAGAATAGAGCTACCATATGACCCAGCAATCTCACTACTATGCATATACCCTGAGAAAACCATAATTCAAAAAGAGTCATGTACTGCAATGTTCACTGCAGCATTATTTACAATAGCCAGTACGTGGAAGCAACCTAGGTGTCCATCAACATATGAATGGTTAAAGAAGATGTGACACATATATACAATAGAATATTACTCAGCCATAAAAAGAAATGAAATTGAGTTATTTGTAGTGAGGTGGATGGAACTAGATTCTGTCATACAGAGTGAGGTAAGTCAGAAAAAGAAAAACAAATACCGTATGCTAACACATGTATATGGAACGTATATATATATATATAGGTTCTGATGAACCTAGGGGTAGAACAGGAATAAAGACACTGATGTAGAGAATGGACTTGAGGACATGGGGAGGGGGAAGGGTAAGCTAGGATGAAGTGAGAGAGTAGCATTGACATATATACACTACCAAATGCAAAATAGATAGCAAGTGGGAAGCAGCCACATAGCCCAGGGA
Source organism: Pseudorca crassidens (assembly GCF_039906515.1). NCBI lineage: Eukaryota > Metazoa > Chordata > Mammalia > Artiodactyla > Delphinidae > Pseudorca > Pseudorca crassidens. Next base: position 16,112,197 of record NC_090298.1, read on the forward strand.
GATCAGCTCAGTGCTTTGCAACCACCTAGAGGGGTGTGATAAGGAGGGTGGGAGGGAGATGCAAAAGGGAGGATATATGGGGATATACTATGATTATAGCTGATTCACTTTGTTATACAGCAGAAAGTAACCCAACACTGTAAAGCAATTATACTCCAATAAAGATGTTAAAAAAACCCAGAATGCAACCATAAAAAGACTCTTTTCAGTGATTAGAAATTGAAGTAGTTTTCAAATATTTATTTCAGGGTTAAACAATGTAATTTCCCATTTTAAATAACATTTCAAAGAAGAAAAAGAAATGTCACATTTTAAACATTTCAAGATCAATAAAATTAGATTTATAAATGTAAGCTATGTAAAACATTGTCACATTATTTCTTGAAGTGAATTAATGTAACTCAGATACTTTATTGAAATAATCATTGTGGCCTGTGGATGAATACCTGATTGTGATATGATTTAAAACATGTAATAACTCTCTCATAAATATACTAGCAAAACATCTATTTTCATGAAGTAACATAAATTAAATCTTTAAGGAGAAATAAATATAAATGTAGAGCACTATAAACATTTCAGAATACCATGAATCTTATGAATAGAAAGAATGCTAGAAAAGAAATTATATAACCACCAATTCAGATTTCAAATAGCATTCATTGCAAAACATCAGGATTTTTTAAATTGGACAAATGTCAGTTGTTTGTGAAAGACCTCCAGACACAGGCCACCAGGAACACACCTTTAGTTGAACAAGTTAGATTTATTACTCTTTGCCTGAAAGGAAAACACATAGGGAACTATGGGGCCTCTCAATAAGATGGCATTAGAAAGATCTATTATAGGAAGGAACTTTGGGTAATTCTTGGAAGGGTCCAAGGAAGTCGTGCTTGGCTCATAATTGGAGGCTGTCCAGAAGTGGGACAATTTTATGATTGAGTATATTAACAAATCTTAGTTATAGGAAGGGCAACCTGGGTAAAGAAGCAGCTGTCTTTTATTTTAGTGGAGAGAGAGGGAAATTTGATATTTCATAGGTTTCACAGTGACCTTATTTTGTCACATTTATCATCCACTCGAAGTGACTTGATGTTGGTATGTTCTGTGAGATTGTTTATGTTCACCAGGATTATAACATGGTCCAGTTGTGAGCATCAAGCCAGTTTATAATAACACTGAGCTCTAACCGCAAGCGCCTGTAAGCATCAGACCAGTTCCAGAATGATAGGGGTTGTTTTCTTTATCAGAGTTTAGTGCAGCAGCTAGTTAGCTATTTAATTCAAAACACAAGGGTTCATAAAATTATTTAGTGACATTTCTAAAACTGATGCCAATTCTGTTGGATAATTTATTCATATTTCATATGATAACGTTATGTCTCAAAGAGTTTAAATGAGTTGTTAATGGGTCATTACTGATTCTAGTCAGGATCAAGAAGCAAGCTCATTTTTTTTGACCTGAGTATTGTGTGGTGTCTTCTATACCAGTTTACTCTCTCAAATGACATGTTATATATTCTTTTTGCAGCCTTATTGAGGTAAAATTAACAAATAAAAGTTATATATTTAATGTGTACAAGCTGATATTTTGATAAATGCATACAATGTGTAATAATTAACGAAGTCAAGGTAATTAACATAACCATCACCTCACAGAGTTACCATTTTCATTTTTGAGTGAAGCTAGGAATGAGAACAGAAGATCTACCCTCAGCGAATTTCAAATATACAATCCAGTATTGTTAACTGTAATCGCATTATTGCACCTTAGATCTCTAGAATTTATTAATCGTCCATAACTGAAAATGTGTACCCTTTAACCAACATCTCCCTATTTCCCCTTCTCCACAACCCCTGACCACCATTCTACTTTCTGCTTCTGAGTTTGACTCTTGTGATTCCACATATAATTGAGATCATGCAGTATTTATCTCTCTGTTTCTAGTTTATTTCATTTAGTGTAATGTTCTCCAGATTCAACAATAGGGAGAGGACAGTCTCTTCAATAAATTATGCTGAGAAAATTGGATACATACATGTAAAAAATGAAATTGGACTGTTATCTTACACCATAGTCAAAAGTCAACACAAAATGGATAAAAAAATGTAAATATAAGACCTGAAACTAAAAGTCCTGGAAGAAAACAGAAGAAAAGCTTCATGACTTTGGACTTGGCAATGATGTCTTGTATACGACACCCAAAGCAGAAGCAACAAAAGCAAAATTAGACACATAGGACAACATTAAACTAAGAAGTTTCAATTTTCAAACTCTCAGGACTTCCCTGGTGGTACAGTGGTTAAGAATCCACCTTCCAATTCAGGGGACACAGATTTGATCCCTGGTCAGGGAATTAAGATCCCACATGCCGTGGGGCAAGTAAGCCCACAAGCTACAACTTCTGAGTCTGCACGCCACAAATAGAGAGAAACCTGTGTGCCACAATGAAAGGTCCCACGTGCTGCAGCTAAGACCTGACACAGTCAAAAATAAATAAATAAATATTTTTAAAAATTTATTTTCAACCTCTCTTCAAAAAATCAATATAGTTTCTTCCCTTCACAATTGGTAAAAATTCTGCTCTTCAAGGAGGATGACCTAACATATTTACCAAATATAAAATTTTTATATTGGAAAATTCTGGAAGCAGAATATTATTAAGTTCAGTCAATAAAATTTGACAAGGCATTAGAAATAAGGAGGCAAAATTATCATTATTTATGGATAAGATTTAATGTTTTACACATCCAAGAGTCAAGCTTGAGAAACTATTAGTAACATGAGGATAAACTATAAAGAAGGTTGAATACAAAATAAAAATACAAGTATATGAGCCATATATATATATATATTTTATATATATATATATATTTGAAAACTACCTCATTTTTCAAAACAAAACAATAGACTAAAAGTAGATTTTACAATCAACGTGCATGTATTTGGAAGAGAAAAAAATTAGATGCATCTAGGGGACACAAAGTAAGTTGTCCTCTCTCTCAATAACAGATGCATGTAAAGCACAGGCAGAAAGAGTGAGTCAAGAGAAACCAAGAAAGTGTACCTAGAGAGAGAAGGTGAGAGAGAAAGAGAAAGAGAGGGAGGGGGAATGCAAACTCAGAAAGTACGGTGTTCTATGTGACAAGTGAACAGAGTTCACTAAAATCCAAATATATAACTCTCATCTTTTCTTTAACATAATTTGATACATTTCTCATACTAAAATTCCCAAATTTTTTCAGCAATCCTATGGTCCCTCCATATTAGACCTATGGAGTACCATTCTGATACCAAAAGTATCTAGAACTCTCTAGTAGTGCTTTCTTTTAAAACTCCTTGTCCTTTTCAATCTGAGACTTATTTTCCTGGACAATGTCAAATTGTGGTGAATCCAACTCTTTTGATTCCTCACATCTATATCCGTGCACCTCAACATTGCTGGGATAAATAACTGAGGCAGGTCAATGAACTTCACTGCATCATGACCACTGATAAAAATGGATGCTTAATGCTGCTTGATAATTCTCATATGCTTGTTGCTTAGGATGTTTTCCTACTTTCAGGGAAAGTGTGTAATTATTCTGTAGAGATAAAATTAGCAGGTATCCTAAAGCTATGAGTAAATATGCACAATGTATGCTACAGTCAGAGAGAAAACACTTTATATCCTGATACAAACTGAAAATGAAAGAGCATGTGTCCTTTCCTGTAAGTTACACAGACCATAATAAAACACCTTAATCTCTGACTTCTGAAAAACTGATGACCCTGTGTAATAAAAAAGTGATATGATGTCCCAAAAATATGAAGATCATGAAAGAATCTGGTGTCTTTTCTACCATGAACACACTATTTATATGGCAGATGATTTTGATGCCATGTACCATGGCTCTTTGGCCTGCTTCTGATATCAGTTGAATCTGTGCATGCTGTTAGCACCTTACTGTGTGCCCACTTCAGATAATTCTATTTATTACTGCTTTGGGGTCTTCTCCATACTTTCTCAGCCCACAGGAGCCACAGTCCAAAATACCATTGAAGGTAACTTTCAACCAGTCAGTGTGCAAGCAAAGATAGAAATATTCCATTCTCCCAATCTTTGTACTGATAAATTCAAGAAAACTTAAGCTTTTGGCATTTCCCAGCAGGATAAGCTTCTATTACTTAGAGAAACATCTATAATTATTGTATTAAATATTTGGCTTTTTCTCACTCCTTATGTCTTTAGACAGACTGATTTGATAATTTTGGTTTAAAAACAAGAGTTCCATGGAAATAAATTATTTACATATTCTCAAAGTATCTCCCCACAACACTAATTCATAGTAGATTTACATTGGAAACTCCTGGTACACACACTTTACATAAATGATCTACATGAGCATCCCCACTGTTGGCATGAAGTGATATCTTGTGCCTCGTGTTATAACACACTGAGCAAAAAACAGCGTGACAACTGGGCTGTTCCTGTCAAAGATATACAAGCTAAATTTAATCATGGTAAAACTAAGAAAAAAAATTAAAATATTTACACATATTGTACACAATAATGGCCTGTACTTTTCTGTACTCTTGGACTACAAATCTCACGGTGAAGAAAAGCAAAGAACAGTTGAGAAGTCTTTGCAAGTTAAAGGATACTACAGAGGTATAGTAACTAACTGCAATGCATGACCCCTGCTAGATACTAAACTAGGGAAAAATAAATAGCTAGAAGTATACTTTTGGAACACTTGACAAAATCTGAATGTGGATGTGGATTCAATACCAGCCAAGATAACACAAAATCAGTTAAAATTCAGGCAACACCTTGTCACATGTATGAACTAAGCCAAGATGAAGAGAATCACTTAGATGAAACCCAGATACCTAGTAAATACATATTTATTGTTACATGTCTATGAGCTTGTGATTTTTTTTTTTAACATCTTTATTGGGGTATAATTTCTTTACAATGGTGTGTTAGTTTCTGGTTTATATCAAAGTGAATCAGTTATACATATACATATGTTCCCATATCTCTTCCCTCTTGTGTCTCCCTCCCTCCCACAATCCCTATCCCACCTCTCCAGGCGGTCACAAAGCACCGAGAGCTGATCTCCTTGTGCTATGCGGCTGCTTCCCACTAGCTATCTATTTTACATTTGGTAGTGTATATATGTCCATGCCTCTCTCTTGCTTTGTCACAGCTTACCCTTCCCCCTCCCCATATCCTCAAGTCCATTCTCTAGTAGGTCTGTGTCTTTATTCTTGTCTTACCCCTAGGTTCTTCATGACATTTTTTTTCTTAAATTCCATATATATGTGTTAGCATATGGTATTTGTCTCTCTCTTTCTGACTTACTTCACTCTGTATGACAGACTCTAGGTCTATCCACCTCATTACAAATAGCTCAATTTTGTTTCTTTTTATGGCTGAGTAATATTCCATTGTATATATGTGCCACATCTTCTTTATCCATTCATCCGATGATGGACACTTAGGTTGTTTAAATCTCTGGGCTGTTGTAAATAGAGCTGCAATGAATATTTTGGTACATGACTCTTTTTGAATTATGGTTTTCTCAGGGTATATGCCCAGTAGTGGGATTGCTGGGTCATATGGTAGTTCTATTTGTAGTTTTTAAAGGAACCTCCATACTGTTCTCCATAGTGGCTGTACCAATTCACATTCCCACCAGCAGTGCAAGAGTGTTCCCTTTTCTCCACACCCTTTCCAGCATTTATTGTTTCTAGATTTTTTGATGATGGCCATTCTGACTGGTGTCAGATGATATCTCATTGTAGTTTGGGTTTGCATTTCTCTAATGATTAATGATGTTGAGCATTCTTTCATGTGTTTGTTGGCACTCTGTATATCTTCTTTGGAGAAATGTCTATTTAGGTCTTCTGCCCATTTTTGGATTGGGTTTTTTGTTTATTTGTTATTGAGCTGCATGAGCTGCTTGTAAATTTTGGAGATTAATCCTTTGTCAGTTGCTTCATTTGCAAATATTTTCTCCCACTCTGAGGGTTGTCTTTTGGTCTTGTTTATGGTTTCCTTTGCTGTGCAAAAGCTTTGAAGTTTCACTAGGTCCCATTTGTTTATTTTTGTTTTTATTTCCATTTCTCTAGGAGGTGGGTCAAAAAGGATTTTGCTGTGATTTATGTCATAGAGTGTTCTGCCTATGTTTTCCTCTAAGAGTTTGATAGTTTCTGGCCTTACATTTAGGTCTTTAATCCATTTTGAGCTTATTTTTGTGTATGGTGTTAGGGAGTGATCTAATCTCATACTTTTACATGTACCTGTCCAGTTTTCCCAGCACCACTTATTGAAGAGGCTGTCTTTTCTCCACTGTACATTTCTGCCTCCTTTATCAAAGATAAGGTGACCATATCTGTGAGGGTTTACCTCTGGGCTTTCTATCCTGTTCCATTGATCTATCTTTCTGTTTTTGTGCCAGTACCATACTGTCTTGATTACTGTAGCTTTGTAGTATAGTCTGAAGTCAGGGATCTTGATTCCTCCCGCTCTATTTTTCGTTCTCAAGATTGCTTTGGCTATTCGCGGTCTTTTGTGTTTCCATACAAATTGTGAATTTTTTTGTTCTAGTTCTGTGAAAAATGCCAGTGGTAGTTTGATAGGATTTTAAAAAAAAATAGCGTTATCACAGTGCCAAAAAGGTAATATATTAACATTGCTAATAAGCATAAGAGAAAATCTTTAATCTAGTCTGGCCCTAAATTTAACAGTGTATACTTACTAAAATGGAAACTAATCACCCATTAAGTGTACCTTTTCCCCAACTGACTTCAGTTAAAATCTGAACATTATTAACATAGATTATAAACCAATATCAGTTAAAAATTAATAATGATCTACATCAATTGATTTTAACAAAATAAATTTAAAAGAGACTATGTATTATACAAAGAATATTTGGTGGGCATACTTACACTTTCATAGGTTTAGCTAGCATATGTCAGTTCCATTTCTGGTTCAGAGATAGAAAAATCACAAGGGACAGTTGCTCTCATTCTAGTAACCAAATATATGGAGTAAGCTAAAAATTATAGTTTAAAAAATCTCCTCAGAGAACTAAGATACAATCTAAATAAACTAACTTTCATAAAGTGACAAATTATTCATGGGAGTGAAGAGACCCAAGCCTAGAAAAAACATGTTGAGAGGAAGAATTCATCTTACACAGAAAAGTGAAACAAACAAAAAAAGATGAATAGAAAACAAATGCAGATGAGAGCCTCTTTCATGAAAACTCATCATGCTAGTGAAAAGTATCTTTAAATTATCTTCATAAGAATGGTAACATTATACTAAGAAAGTGTGTCTATTACTGTAAGAAATAAACTGCTAGCCCTTCTATAAGGGAAGTATTTCAATGTAGGCAACTCACCATCAAGTGGACAGTTGATATACTGGAGAAATGGTTTCATTTTGTGGGCTCTGTTTTTGACTGACTTGATCATTGGCAGGTTGAACAACTGGCAATGGCAGTACTTCAACCAGCCTTGGTAAATGGGTACCTGAGTTTTGAGATCTATATCTAGCCTTTATATTTGCCACCATATTCATGAGTCCAACATGCCAGCACTGGGCTGGCTGATGTAACTGGATGGATCATTTTGTCTACCCGATTTTTTAGTGCCTCTGCCATGTGCCTGCTTTCTGGGAGGTATTAACATGTGATATAGAAGTCTTCAAACTTTTTTTCCCACTCCCATGTGGGAAGAAATGCCTCTAATTCACATATCCTTGTCCCCTATCATTCAGTTCTTTTTGTTACATGCTCTGAACCAGCTGACCAGGCCATTTCCCACTTCTTAAGGGTCCTTATATTTTAATATCAAGCCATATCTTTATCCACAAGTGACTGCTTGAAGTCCTGCTTATAGAGAAGATATTCTCTCACCATTGTCTTTTAAGGTCACTCATGGGTGCAGATCTAACACATCTACCATCCATTTTCAACTTACAACCAAATATCAAAGAGGCTTATTTTTAAATTAAGCTCAGGCTGTGTCTCATACTTCATGATTTTACAAGATCCCTTATACAAACATTGGAAGATGACCTGGAAGGCCATTAGTACAACAGTTGTGGGTGTCATATGGGTCTAGGCAGTCTGCCCATAGAGCTTGCTTGTGCCCTATAATACTACTAGTGCTTGATTCCTCATGTAATTCTCCCATGATGTAACACATTGTTGCTATACCTGTCTGTATTAAAGACGTTATGGATCTAAGAGGAACCTACACAAGGTAGGTAATTCTGGTCATTTGGCGTCCTGAGATCAGATGTTCTATTTCTACCAGGGCTTGTTTGCAAGCTAGGAGTTGTCTGTCAACAGGCATATTATTTTTCACTGCATATTATTTTTCATATCATCTTGCTCCAGAGAAACAAGAGAAAGAGTTGTGACCACTTATTCACTTGTCACAAACTCTATATGTCAAATTTTCCCACTGATACATCCCATATCATAGACTGTACTGATTTATATGATCCGAGTGGCAAAGGCTGCTTATATTGCAGCTGAGATCTTCTGCAGAGGCTTTTTCTACTCTGGGATGCACTCACAGACTTTTGAGTCACTTTGCATAACAAATGAGTGATGGTACAGCGTATGTTGTCTCTGGACCTTGAAGAGACCCACCAAATCTATGACCTTATTCATAATAGACATATATGATACAATATGTATTATTATGTTATACATTGTAAGATACATACCAAACGTCTGATATATCCAGGCAAGCATGTCTACTTACCTATGCTACTTTATACTTTACTCCAGTATCTGCCATGACAATTTGGGCATTTCAACTTCACTTAATATGGACCATCACTTTTTCCATGATTTTAAGAATCAAGTAAATATTGATGTTGTACCATTCAGTGGGGACTTTACCAAGATATCAAAATTCTATATTTTACATGAGTTCTTCTAACTCAATAAACTAAACTCATTCCTATCAAATTTTGTGTTCAAATTTTGACCTTGTTGATAAAAGAAAAACAAAAACAAACAAAAGAAAACCTTAGAATTTAGTCCCATACATTTTCCCCTTGCTCTTGTCTTACATATTGGTTAGTTCATGCAGCTACTATGGATAAACACCTTTCTTTCCTTACCAGGGCCAGTTGAGTTATGCAGGAACTTAATCATAGGTTTAGACCTAATGAGAAGAAAAGATGGGGAAACCTTTTGTCTTATGGTAAAAAGCATTGCTTTCCAGTATTTGGAATGTTCTGCCACAGACTTTGAAAAACTAAGCCATCTTAAAAACCTCCAAAGATTCAGTAGAGAATGAGAATTCAACATTTTTATGGTTCTCTTCCCAGAGATTTCCAACCCATATGCCAGGTTCCCTTAGGTTTTCCCAGCCTTCTCATAAAAGATCTGCCTTGTATCAGACACTTTGATTATTAGGTCTTGGACTTGTATTCTACTTTGTTTGTCCCACTACAACAGGGTATGAGAGGTTTTTTCTTTTGTGGTACGTAGGCCTCTCACTGTTGTGGCCTCTCCCGTTGCAGAACACAGGCTCCAGAGCGCAGGTTCAGCAAGCCCGAGAGATTTCTTTAATGCAACCAACTTATCACTGGTGATGGACTCCTCATTGCCAGCAGGATGGTGAAAAATCTAGCTTCAAAACTCCACATATCATCTTATCATTCCAAATAAGAACTAACATAGATCGGGTTCTTCAGAAGCAAAATGGAAACTGAATTTGTTGTACAAGAATTATCTTGAGGGCTTCCCTGGTTGTGCAGTGGTTGAGAGTCTGCCTGCAGATGCAGGGGACACGGGTTCGAGCCCTGGTCTGGGAGGATCCCACATGCCGCCGAGCAGCTGGGCCCTTGAGCCATGGCCGCTGAGCCTGTGTGTCCGGAGCCTGTGATCCACAACGGGAGAGGCCACAACAGTGAGAGGCCCGCATACTGCAAAGAAAAAAAAAATCTTGAGTATCAAACCCTGTGGGGGGAGTGAAAATGGTGCAGAAAAAGAAACCTCATAAAGCATGAGCCAAACTGATGAGAGTCTGGAGCTAACATTGCCAATTCCAGTACCTCATGTCAGTCTTAAGTGGCCAGACCTTTATACCCCTACCTCACTCAGTTGATGCTTGTAGACTGGTCTGAAGAAGACCATGACCTAGGGCAAAGTTCTTTGTTCAGGTAAAGCAAACTCTGAAGCACTGACCTTGAAAGGGGGTCTCCATGGAACATCTTAGTGTTTACCACATGTTCTCATCACAAATGATTGAGAAGAAATACCTCAATCAGGTGATTCTCCCAGAAGTTTTATACAAGATCTGCAAATACATATTATACGGAAAAATTCAATACCATCCCATACAGAAAGTCGCCTTAGTGACATTTCTAGTCGGTGTGAGTCACTGTATCAAGAGCAAACTGAACAAGATATTAACTGGTCACAAAAGTAGGAGAGAAACATCACCTTTTCTCCAAAGCATACCATGGGTAATGATATACCTTGAATAAAGGAAAATTGAATACAGTAGTTGGAGAAGAAAGATAATGAATAAATGGGTTTCAATTAAATTTGAATGTGCTGGAATTTACCAGTAAGGCCATGACTTTTAAAAAGCAACTTTAGCCAGAAAGTTGGGTTATAACACTATTTTACATTTGGCACTCTTTGGGGTAGTCCTATTATTGAAAATAAATGTTTCCTTTCCAAAGATTTCAAACTATATAACAATATTTATTTATAAAATGTCTTATGATGTGGCAATGAATTTAGAGCCACACTAGATGTCAGCTTCAGTACAGGTAATAAGGACACAGTGAAGCTAATAGAAACATCATCCTAATGGGAAGAAAAAAATGCACAGTGGCTATAATTTAAAATATTTCAGTGCCCTGATGGAACCTGATTCTCTTTTCTCTATGGATTCAGGCTCATAGTAAGTAGGGAAAATTAGAATGTATAAATAACCCAGAATGTAGGATGTTTTTATCTTCTTGGTTCTTCAAAGGGGTAGCTATGATGAAGCTGTTGATTTTTTTTATTGTATAAAGCCAATTATTTAACACAGATAGTCATCCTAATTACCAGGTGAATCTAGGATGAACTATGTGTGATCAATTGTGCTGGTAAGTCCACTTACATGAGGACTAATTATTGTTCATTCTGAGAACTTGTATTTAATGGTTTTATCTACTTGGTTATGTAAAGGGTGAAATTTCTTGGCTATCTCTTAGAGTATTGTCTATGATATGAATCATAGTCTGGTTTAATGCCTATTCAATAATAAAACAATTTTCTTTCTCTGCTAACTTTGTAGAAATGTTTTCTGGGTTGAGAGATTTCCTTTTTAATTGTATTTCCCCAAGAACGTTAAGTAATTGGATTCTGTAGTTTTTTTTTTCAGCCACTGCTTTATTTCTTTGTCAGATCTGGACTTCTGACAATTTTGTCTTTATCAGATATCTTTATTTGGATTCAATCTAGAAACTCTTCTCTTTCACACACACACACACAGTGACCGTGGCTTATATAACAAAGGTATTTAATTGTCATATGTAAAAAGAAACCTGGAGGAAGGCTGCTCCAGAGTTGACTTCAGTAGTCAACAACATCTGGACACTAAGCAGACTTCTTTGTGCATATTTTGGTTACAAAAAGGCTGATGATGTTCCAGATATCACTTCCTAACAAAAGAGTCTCTAAAACGGGAAGACAGGAAACAGTGGCACAAAAAAGGCTGTTCTCTTGTGCAGCACTCCACATTTTGTAGTAACACATATTTTGTAGTAACCAGATCCCAGCAGAGCTCATGTTAGCTTTCATGGTTAACTCCACATAATCTCTCACAAATGAGATCAGCATGACTGACTGGTTGAAATCAAATGAATCCAGATCATCCATTGGAGCTGAGGGAGAGACATTCCAGAATCTGCTGCCATCTTGATACCTGAACATAAGGGCAGATTTGGTTAACAAGGACAGTAGTGAGGACTGTCTGCCACAGCACTTTGAGAAATGGTCTTTTCTTGCATTCTCTGACAATCCCCACTCACGGTTTTCCTAGTTTTTTAAATTTTCTTCCAAATTTTCTTTAGAACTGTGAATATCCTCCTAGTTCTTTCCTCTTTTCTTTCTTTATACCATAAATTTAGTTTCCATTTGTATACAGATGATGCCTAAAAATCTATCATGTGCACATATATACAATGGAATATTACTCAGCCATAAAAAGAAATGAAATTGAGCTATTTATAATGAGGTGGATAGACCTAGATTCTGTCATACAGAGTGAAGTAAGTCAGAAAGAGAGAGACAAATACCGTATGCTAACACATATATATGGAATTTAAGGAAAAAAAATGTCATGAAGAACCTAGGGGTAAGACAGGAATAAAGACACAGACCTACTAGAGAATGGACTTGAAGATATGGGAAGAGGGAAGGGTAAGCAGTGACAAAGTGCGAGAGAGGCATGGACATATATACACTACCAAACGTAAGGTAGATAGCTAGTGGGAAGCCCAGATCTCTTTCTTGAGACCCATACCTTTATGCTTAGTTACATAGTGAATTGATCACTCGCTGCTTTAACTGCATCATGCATTTCCAATCCTTTCATAATGAATCCAAACTCTTTGGTCTAACAATATGGATAACTGTTAATCAGACTTTTCCAATCTTTCTAGCCACTTCTCTTGAAGCCACCTCCCATTCATGCCCAGCCACAGACTTCGGTCCATTCACACTCACTATTTTTCACTTGGTTTAAAAAAAAAAAAAAAATTCTGGATAAAATCCAGATTTTATTTTATATTTTTTCTTTCAGCTTTACTGAGATATAATTGACATACAGCATTATATATGTTTAAAGTATACAGCATAAGGATTTGACTTACCTACCTCATGAAATCATTATCACGATAAGTTTAGTGAACATCCATCATCTCATACAGATATTGTAGTCCAAAAATTAATCAGTCAATCCAAGAAAGGAAATTTTATTTGAGCCAAATTTGAGGATTATAACTCAGGAAGAGCATCTCAGAAAGCTCTGAGAACTGTTCCATCTGTTAGAAGTCAAGGCACAGTTATAAACAGTTTTTGAGACAGAGGGCTGTACATCAAATGACATATTATTGACAGTTTACTTAATCCATACATAAACACCATGTGACCTCTTAGGAGATCAAGAAGGAATATTATCTTTAAGGAGTTGTCTTGCTGATGCTACAAGAATATTGCTCTTTATGGTTGAGCAGGTATTTCTGCCAGTGGGGAGGATTGATTGATGCATAATGCAGATACACAATGCACAGTGAGGAGAGAGAGGATGCCAAAGGACAGAGAAGACTTTTTGCTTGATTTTTTCTTGTCTTGCCATAAGTATAAATTTTATTTCACAATACAAAATTAAAGAAATAGAAAAAAGTATTTTTCCTTGTGATGAGAACTCAAGATTTGCTCTCTTAACAACTTTCATATATAATATTCAGTGGTATTATTTATATTTATCATGTTGTACATGACATTCCTAGTACTTATTTATCTTATAACTGGAAGTTTGTACCTTTTGACTGCCTTCATCCAGTTCCCTTTTCCCCCATCTACACTCAATTTCTTGTAGTTCCCTAAGCAACCTTAGCTAGCTCTCTCTAATCTTTGAAATTTGAATAAACTCTACTTGTGAGTAAAGTGTTCTTATCAAGTTAATCCTGATTGACCTTTCAGGACTGTTTTAGTGTGTCTACTCTCTACCCTCACCTCCACCACTTCAGGAAAACTCCATGTTTCCTTCTATCCAGGTGATATTTGTTTCTTTCATGCTCTTCTAAGATTTTACGCTTTATACTTTTTTTAGTGTATATCACAATATGTTGCAATTTTTTGTGTACCTCCTCCATTAAGCAGTAAAATTTGAGTGATTTAATCAAGTAAGTAATCTCTCAGAACCCACTCTAGCTTTAGCCTTCAATAACTGATCTTTTGAATTTACAATGATAGCACACTAATATTTGTGGTTTCTTGGTCAAAGAGATATAAATAATGAATGTACATTTAAAAATATTATATTGTATAATATCTATTTTGATTTACATTAAGAAATTTTAGACATAAAAATAAAATTGATTTGAATTAAAGCCATATTAATGGTATATCATAATTTCTGTATTATGGGAAATAGATTTAAATAATATAAAATTGGTATTTATGAGGAGTAAGAACTCCCAAGAATCAGCATAGATGACTTGATAGAAGCAAATGAGGCAAATTAAGAAAGTGAATATGGCTCAGCTAAGATAGAGTAAAATGATTCAGCTGTTTGTCACAGAGCAATCACCAGACAAGCCAGTGGAGTGCTGTCCCCAGGCTAGGACTTAATAAAGAATGCATGAATGAATTGATCAAATCTGTGTTCTGCTTGCATCTGTGTAGACAGATGCTATAAAACATCAACATTAATGAGAAGCCCCAAAAGCTATATTCTCACTAAATATAGACAAAGTACAAATTTTACTTTCAGCATTGAGTAGAAAAAGTTTTCTATCCCCATTGAATGGGCACTGTGAAACATTAAATATAAACTATTTATAAACATAAAGTTTCTCAGTCATAAACAAATAACTGTCCAGTAAGGAAATACAAATATTTATTCAGATATGGTTATAGGTTATCAAAAATACAACTAACCCCACCAAAACGCTGCCTTGTTTACTCTGGAAGAAATAAAGCTGTTTATGGGATGATCAAAGGTTGCTCCTACCCAGGCAGTAGGGGATTCTTAGTTTTCAGTGAAAATTAGCTGGAAAAATATCAAAGAATATTGGAAAGAGAAGTGATCTTAGAATGAAGAGAATACCTCTCCTAATTGTATAGATTCAAGTGCTGATTTCCAGGAAGAAGAAAGGATGTTTCCAAGGAAACAAAGCAACTTAGTCAAAAAGATAGGATTAAATAAATTGTTCATCAAGCCCTACCTTGTATGCAAAACTGTGGTCATATTGAGCCAGGATCCAAAAATATTATCAAGAATGCCCTTATCTCAAACAGCTTAAAGGCAAATAAGATATATCAAGGTCGACTTGCAAATAATTACTATAGCATATTGTTGTCCTCGCTCGGAAGCTGTTAAAATATAACCCAGGCAAAAGAATTATCTAGAATAATTGAATGTAAAGATCTTCATTTCAGCATTAGTCATTTCAATAGCTATTTTTAAAATTCCATTTATTAGAAGGGTATTTTTATTCATTTATGTAACATATGTCTTTACTGCTTATCATGTACCAGACACTATACTAAGTTTTGTTTTTATATATTTTAGTTTTTTTTTTCAGATTTTACTGTTTTACAGTAGTTTTAGGTTCACAGCTATTCTAAAGTTTTGAAGTGTATATGAAAAAAAAATGAGCAAACAAACAAACAAACAAAACTGACAAATTTTCCTTAGAGTTTTCAGTTTAATGGTAAAAACAGTAAACACGATAAATTAGTAATTATACTTATGTTAGAAGCTGGTAAGTTCAATGGATAAACCAAAGCAGAGCAATGGGATTTAAGGATTGCAAGAGAAGGAGGAAGGTTTTGGTATAAAGAAGATGATGAAGATACTACTATACTTAAAATACATAAGTAACAAGTATAGCACAGGGAACTATATTCAATATCTTGTAATAACCTATGATGGAAAAGAATCTGAAAAATAATATATATATATAATATTTAACTGAGTCACTTCGCTGTACACCTGAAATTAATACAGCATTATAAGTCAACTATACTTCAATTTTTTAAAAAGTATATTAAAAAATATAGAGGATAATGACGGCAAGCCTTACCTAAAAAGTGATTTTGTAACACCCTTTGAAGGAGCTGAGGAAGTTAACAAATTGATAAGAGAACAGATTTTTCCAAAGCAGAGAATTCTAGTATTCAAGTATTTCAAGTCTTAGCATCCCATCAGAATATCTATAGGTAAACAACATGCATGTAACTGAGGCCTTAAAGAAACAAAAATTGAGTTTGCCTGAGGTAGTGGTTTTTGTGTTATTGCAATACCTGACCTTTAAATGTCACCAATGCAAACCCTTAATTGATTCATTTTAATTGACTTGTAAGACAAAATATTATTTCAAGCAGTCAAATAAAAGTCATTTAAAAGTCCATAAGAGTTGCAGAGCCATCTCAGAGGCACATTATTAGAATGGTTTACTTAACCTGTGTCCCTGCTGTCACCACAGCCTTACCTTCCCAGACAACCCAGAATAAATACCTGACACAGCCGTTCAACATGCCTTAGTTTGATACCTGCAGATGCCTTGGATCTTTTACCAAAGGGATATAGGATCCATCTAGTTTTGAGGAAAATTTCTATGTTTGTTTAATTTGGGTGTCACAGAGGTCAATATAATGGGAGATAACCAAAAGTGATACCTGGATCTAAGGATCTCAAACCTTGAGCTTACTAAGAAACAAGTATATTTCTTGGGAACACTAAGTCTCAGCTCCCCATTCCCAGGATGGGGTTGTTCTGATAAGGATTCAGTCCTAATCCATAAAAAAATTGTCATAAATTTCATGTCGAGGTGCCTGCTCTGATGCTTCTGACAACCTCTTAAAGGCTATAATGAGATTATGCTGGCACGTGCTATTTCAATGTTTTATATTTTGCCTTAAAGAATATGCGAAAGACACATTCATCAGTAGCACATAAGTTGTCAAGTCTTTTATTTGAGACTCTTCGCATGAAATATGAAGGGTCATGTGTTTTAGGATTTAATCCTAATGTATTAATCCTTGTATCAATATTTCTATCGTAAGAGAGTCCTAATTTGGTATACTCAAGTATGTTTCTTCTGCCTCTTTTGGTAAGTGAAAACTTGTAGTGAACTAAATATTCCACACATTTTCAAAGTGAAAGACCCAGTTAATGTTGCCATATTGAATTATCAAGGACAATAACTTGTGAGTTTTACTATAATATTTTTTAACTTATGAGGTGCCTATATCAATATATTTAAATTATCATGTTGACACATATTTTGAATTTTTAAGACCCATAGTAATTCCGATATTATCAAAGTAAACTGCCAATGTATTTTTGGTATATCAAACTTTTAGAAATTACACACACACACAAAAAAAACTGGGCAACATTTTTTTAGGTATTCCTTCTGAGACTCATTTTCTTTTTGCATGGTGTATTCCAAGGTTTACCAAATTCATTTGAAAGAAACTAGACCTACTGGATTTTAATAGATGGGGGAAAATATGATAAGTCATCAGATAAGTTCGAGATATCATGAGTTAAACTAATTCAACATTTTCCTCCTTCCTCTATTCTCACTGTCTTTGATGTAAAACTAGCTCTTTGTATTAACTCAAGAGGGAATGAAGTTTGCAGAACTGTTATAGTCCTATTCTTGAAACATTACTGCAACTAAGATGCTGTAGACTTTCTTTGGGAACTGATGCTGTGGTTGAGTGAGTGCTAGTTTAAAAGTGATGAAGCCCATATGACTTGTAAAGTTCATGGTGGGGAAAATTACTTAGGTTTTCCAATTCTTAGTTTTGTCATCTGTAAGAATGTTGAGACCAGAGAAGATGACTTCATGCTTTGTAACCATAGACTTTATACAATGATAACAATAATGATAAGAATGTGTTTAAACATAATATGTAATATGAAAGTCAAAATAAAACAGTAATTTCAGGATGATGAATAGATTGATCATTTTTTCAGCAACTAAACCGTGTGGTTTAAAATATTCCTTTTCATTCAATATTTCATTTTTTAAACATATTTTCCCTTGATGTGAGTTGTCTTCCAAAGTGACTAGATCATTCAAAGTAAAGGGAAAGATCAGAGTAGCTTTGCTTCAGGCTATTTGCAGTTGATGTCACTTGAATTTAAACCACAAAGACATTTCAGAAAGAAAACATTTTCATCTCCTAATATATAACCCAGGAGATAAGAAATCATGGCATCCCAGGGGAAACACTTTCAGTTATGTCAACTTGGCAACTTGCATCTGCTTTTCAAGTGAACAAAGAAAAGAGTTTGGATATGACAGTCTAAAAACCTTGCTTCCTTAAAGTTTTTTACCTTCAACACTTCATGAATGAAACATCCTTGCTCTTCAAAATGCTATTAAAGGTTATTAAAGGTTATTGCCAACACAATTGTGTTGGCATGGTGAAAATAAAATGCTTTCTGACTTCTGTATCTACAACGTATGCTAAATGTCCCAGTTTTCTAAGGTAAAAAACAGCTTGAGAATGCTTTGTTTTCATTGATTCACAACTACCTTCTGCTCTGAACAACAAAAATAACCACCAATATCAGCAAGTTCACAGTAAAGTAAGTTAACTAAAAACTACTGCTAATACCTCAAGCAAGAACCCATGTATTTACCAAGTCACACCTCCCATTGTCCTTGGTATACAACTTTGTATAAAAAGGAATATGTGGGACTTCCCTGGTGGCACAGTGGTTGAGAGTCCGCCTGCCGATGCAGGGGTCACGTGTTCGTGCCCTGGTTCGGGAAGATCACACATGCCGCGGAGCAGCTGGGCCCGTGAGCTATGGCCGCTGAGCCTGCGCGTCTGGAGCTTGTGCTCCGCAACGGGAGAGGAAGGCATATGTGAAAGTCACAATAATCTTTTTTTTTTTTTTTGAAACATCTATTTTGAAGTCTCTTCAAATAAATCTTCTGGTAATTATTCCATTCCTAGGTAAATTATAATGTATATTTAATCATTTTATTACTTTCATTAAAAATATGAATAACTACTGTATGACTGGAACACAAAGAGAAAACGAATAAAAGAAGAAATAAGATAAAACTTGGCACTTACTTTCAAGGAACTAACATTCTGGTAGGAATGGACAAAAGCAAACACAAGTAGATAAAGTTGATTGAGGGATCCATTTCTGGAGAAGTTAGCTAAGGTTTTAAATAGGAAATATTACTTTGGTAGAACATAAAAGATAAGATTTACCTTATAATTTTGCTTGGAAGACAAAAGTAAGTTGGATGTTCTATGTAGGGGGAAGAGAATCTACAAACTTTAAGGGCACAGAGATACAAATCAGCATATCTTTCAGGTGGGAGTGACAGGAATTTAGAGCTGAATTAAGAGGTAAAGTATGCGAAGTGTGGAACCATTTGTAGTGCATGATGGCTTTGCTAACAGTGACTACCAACACTTGGGTTCATGGAGATGTATATGCATACCAGTCTGGGAAAGTATGAGATGTTATACTTCATATGTGATTGATAGGTCATACTGAGATCCAAGACTGGGTTTTAGGCACCAGAAATAAAACCCATCTTCAGAAAAAAGCATAGCGTTTCCATCTATTGCTTAGTAAGAGATCATAAGAAGGCAGAGGAGATATTTTTAGGTTATATTTAGGAGTGGATAAACCACTAAAAGCCTTAGAGTACTGATAAATGAGTGAGGTTGTTAATTACCCAAAGTCTAACTTCAAGGAGTAAGACAGCTCTTTGGCTTGAAGAGGATGAGATAATCAGTGAAGAGTATCCACCACTGGGCAGGTTAAAGAGCACAGCCAGGTAAGTAAGCACGTGATGTGGGCACAGTGGGGACCAGAGTAAGCTAAACTGATAAAGTGGTGCTGCATGTGATTGTTTTAAAATACAGGCTCAAAAGGTTCAGGAAGAGCCATTGAACTTCCCCCTTACTGCCTACAAGAATTTAAGGTAGGAAGCCTGTCCCAGGAAAAAGCTATCTCTCATGATAGATAACCATAATAAAGTATTAGGTATGGTAAGCAGGGAAGAAACTAGCAAAGCCCATTTGATCAAAGTCCTCTCTGCATCCCATTGTCTCTGGATAGCCCAGCAAACACTTGTTTACCAAACATTTACTATTTTTATCTTTCTGTGAATTACCTTTCTTCCCCTTGAAGTCTTCTTCTCCTTAGTCTTACCTTGCCTTATTGTCTTGGAATTTTATACTTATATGAATTCCTTGTGCACACATAATAAATTTGATTTTCTCCTGGTACTCTGCCTTATGTCATTTTAATTGCCAGCTAAAAGAACTAAAAGAGGAAATTTCCTCTCCTGGACAGAAGCCAATCTCAAAAAGCTATATATTGTATGATTCCGACTAAATGACATTGTGGAAAGGGAAAAATTTTGGAGACAATAGAAAGATCAATTGTTGCTAGAGGAAAGAGAGACAGGTGAATAAGTGTAGCACAGAGGATTTTTAAGGCAGTGAAAATACTCTGTATGATATTATCATGATGGATATATGTCATTATACATTTGTCCAAACCCATTAAATGCACAACCCCAAGAGTGAACCCTAAGATAAACTATTGGCTTTGGGTGATCATGGTACGTCGATGTAGATTCGTCCATTGTAACAAATGTACTATTCTGGTGAGTGATTTTGATAATAAGAAAGTCTATGCATGTGTGGGAGCAGGGGATATATGAGAAATCTCGGTACTTCCCTCTCCAGTTTACTGTAAGCCTTAAGCTGCTCTAAAACATCAAAGCTTCCAAAACGGTAATTTAAAGGAAACAACTTAGAAGAAAAAAGGGGAAAATGTCAATTTTGAAAAGGTTTACCAAGTGCTAAGAGAAAAAGATAGGAGAAAAGAATATATATAAATTGATTGATTTCTGAAAAAATATATGGAAAGTTTTAAACATTTGAACAAGGTTTTACAGAATATTTCTACCAAGTTTAAAAAAATGCTATTTAACTGACTTTGTTGAAAAAAAAGGAAAACTTCACTATTATATTCATAAAATGAGCCTTATATTGATCCAATCCAACATAGATTGGATCAAAAGTGTATCATACATTTTTTGTATTAACAAAAAAGTCCTAAATGAAGTGTTAAATAAAATCCAATATTAGCAAACAAATCTATTTTGTGTATGACCCAGAATAGAATAATTCCCATGACACAGTGAATTTCTTCTAGTAATAACAAAAATGGCTTTAAGTAAACATAATATAATAATTTTAATTAAATTAACTAGAGAACATTAACTGTCTAAGTAGATATAGAAAGTTCAAAATAGACATACATACTTTTGGGGAATTATATAAATGGTAAGATTTCAAATGAGAAAACAGTTGAGCTACTCAATAAATAGCATTTAAACAACTGGGTAGATAGCTGGGAAAATGTGATTCCAATTTACACAAGTATAAGTCATAAATGGGTAAAATAATTTAAATGAATCCATAAAAGTACTTGAAAAATGTGTGAATTTTTATTTTATAAAGTCAAAGTAGGTTAAGTATGTTTATATTACAAAATCTTTAACAGAAATATTTAAAAATATATGTGTATTACAAAACACAAAATAAAGAAAAGACAAAAATTGCATATATCAAAAAAAACCCACAACAAATTAGGAAACTATTTGCAAATCTACACAGTAGAGTAAAAGTGTAAACTTCTGCATTTTATAAAATGCTCATTCAAATTCATATAAATATGACTTAAATCAATGTAAAATGAGTAAATATTTTAGCAGAAATTTTGCAGGAAATGAAATATTGATAGCTTTTAAACATATACAATATTCAGACTTCCTTAAAATAGAAACAAAGTAAATAAAATCTGAAGAGTAAAATATTTTACCTATTGATTGGCAATGGTGCAAAATTTTTATAGCAGGGTTTCTTGGGGATTCAGTATCACTTACTATTGGGAATGTAATTTTTAACAGACCTTACAGAGAACAATCTAGTACTAGCAAACAAAATTACAATATAAAAATCCTGGGATCAATAATTCTATTCCTGAAAATTCAGGTATATATGACACAGGTAAACTTAAGTATATTAAAAGATTTAATGAATTAGCATAGAAGAGTTCATAGTAAAATATTGTATATAACTTAAAATGTCCATCAGTTCAGGACTGCCTAAATAAATTGTGGCACATCTGTAAAATGGAGTATTATTTAGTTAAAAAAATGAGCAAATTCTTTATATGAAAATATCATCAAGATGTATTTAAAGTGAATAAAGATGCAGAAATATGTATGATATGCTACTAGTTTTGTAACAGAGGCAAAATATTTACAAAAGCATTTGCCTCTATACACTTAAATTAATTGGAAATATAAACAAGAAACTAATAGAAGCAATAATGGAGGGGTAAAAAGTAGATTGGTTGGACCAAGAAAAATTTTCACTAAATAATCAAATATATATGTTTTATAAGTATATATGTATAATTTTATATATGTTTTATGTTTTAGCTACTCAAAAGCTGAATAAAATTATATCAGGAGAAATTCATTCCAATGAGTAGAATTTTTTTAAAATTCTGACATAAATAATACAGCTTAAATATTATTGACTGTTTAAGAGACAAAATAAATGCCTAAAACACTTCACTGCCCTCACAATATTTTGTTTGGGCAATAGATGGAAATAATGAAAAACAAGCAGTATCTTAAAGAATGTTGTCTAATAATGTATAATTATTTGCTACTTAAAATTCACCACTTTAATTTAAAGTCATTTAAATACATACTTGAATATTAGTGAAGGGGAGGGGAGAAAGTAGCTATTCATCACCAAATTATTCTTGCATACCCTCTTTGTTAACACATGAAAGTATCCAATGTATAACACTAGAGGTAACTGAAATTTCTCTATTTGACTCACCATGAAGACTCAACTAGTAACCCAATCCTGATCATAAAAATCTCCCCAGTGATATGTGGGTGTGTGAGTATGTATTAAATTTTTAGAATATTAAGTAGATTATTTAAAGACTTTTCCCTGTTCTGCCATTGTTGTTGCTTCATTAATTTAGTATTCCATTGTGTATATTTCATTGCAAACTTTGCCATAAACATCTCTCTCCCATGACGCTTGTGAGCTTCTTCTGAGACAGGACTATGATTTTTCATCACTGTGGTCTCAGCAGGCATGTAGCAGAGTAAGTGGCAACAACAGTTTGTTGAATAAATACATAGATATAAGATCTATCTCATAAACATACAAATGAATATACTATGAATATTAAGATAATCATATTGGAAATTCTGATTGTCACTCTGCTTGTTTTTTTGTTTTGTTTGTTTTTTTTCTTTCCTTGTTGGATTCAAACCAATTCTTACTTTTCTAACAATGTCATAGAAATTGCTAAGGATCTAGTCCAAAATGCTCATCTCATATCATATCTATTACCCAACAGCAGGAGGCCTTGAAGCTATGCATTTTCAATTACTCTATAATTACAAACATTTCATGACTGAGTTCAAACTGAGAAACATGTTTCTTTCATAGATGCAAAAAGTCTTATTATTGCCAAGGTATAGCCACTCCTGACAATTCAAACTCTTTACATCAAGAATGTTTTTTTCATTTTCAGTCAACGATGCTAACAGGGGCAAAATATTAATTCAAGTGTTTTCCTTCTTTTTCACTACATTCATGATTTGTTGAGATGGAAGTTAAAAACAGCTAAAGAATAATCCCTAACAGATATAGAAAACTCAGAGAAGTGGGGAAACGTGAACATAGTGTTTTAGGGCAAACAGAACACTTCACCTTTTCTCTCCAGTTAGCTCTTAGGAATCTAGGTAAATGCAAATAAAAATACCCATTTGCCTTATGGCTTCTGCCATACTTGTGAATCTGACGACTCTCAGAGACAAACCTCATTCAGATAAACAGGCTTACAATAATTACATCTATGTTATAAAACGTTTTCAATTCTACCTTCCTGTAAGCATAAAACTATAGCACTCCAAGTATACTTTGTGTACCTGATATACTTCATTTGAAAGTATATGCCATTATGAAAAAGGCAAGAAATGGACTTCAACCCAAGTTTTTTAGCATATCATTTAAAATTCCCAAAGGTCATATCAAACTATTTGAGAATTTCAATAATAACAATATTCTCGATTTTTAAAAATCCAGATATTATGACACAGTCAGTTTGGGTTCTTCTTTAATCTTTTTTAAATGTCTTTTAAAAATAATTAAAGTAATCATAATAGACTTTTAAACATATCCTTAAATAAGTATTTACTATGAATCTGGCACTGTGCTTAACAATTTATGGAAATTATCTAATTTAACAAAACTCTATAATGTAGTTGCTATTAATGTTTTTATTTTACAGATAAGGACATCAGTCTCTGAATTGTTACCTTCCATTCTCGTTTAAACCAATTCCAATCAAGCTGTCACCCTAAAACTCCAAAGAGAAAACTATCTTTGCCAATGTCACAAATAACCTCCACTTGGAAAATCCAATATGAACTTCAAATTCACTTCCTAGTTGTTCTCCCTGCAGTATTGACTGTATAGTGCTTCCAGAAACTGTCCTTTTATTTATTTCAGGGACAATACACCCTTATCTATCATACTTATAACCACTTCTTACATTATTTATAAGTGTTTTTTTAATTATTAAATTTATTTTTTTATACATCAGGTTCTTATTAGTCATCCATTTTATATACATCAGTGTATACATGTCAATCCCAATCTCCCAATTCATCACACCACCACCACCACCACCACCCCCGTTGCTTTCCCCACTTTATGTCCATACGTTTGTTCTCTACATCTGCGTCTCAATTTCTGCCCTGCAAACCAGTTCATCTGTACCATTTTTCTAGGTTCAACATATATACGTTAATATACAATATTTGTTTTTCTCTTTCTGACTTACTTCACTCTGTATAACAGTCTCTAGATCCATGCACATCTCAACAAATGACCCAATTTCGTTCCTTTTTATGGCTGAGTAATATTCCATTGTATATATGTACCACATCTTTATCCATTTGTCTTTCGATGGGCATTTAGGTTGCTTCCATGACCTGGCTGTTGTAAATAGTGCTGCAATGAACATTGGGGTGCATGTGTCTTTTTGAATTATGGTTTTCTCTGGGTATATGCCCAGTAACATTATTTATAAGTTTATCATCATATTACCAACGATTTAATTTTGAAATGCTCATAGTTTAGTTTGGGGTCACTTTTGTCTTTTATCCATGTTCACTCACTTAGTTACAAAGTCTTGTCCTGCAGGTGTAACTATCACTTAAATGCTGCAGATCTCAAAATTATATCTCTAGTCCAGACCTGTCTCTTAAATTCCAGACTCAAAATTTTAACTATTCACCACTTTTAATTGCACATCCAGTTGACAATGTCCTAGTAATACACCCCAATTTTCATTGCTGACCTTCCCATACTTTAATCACCCATTCAAAATTTGCTTTTATTGTAATCTTCCATATTTTGTAAAAACAATCATATAAAAATATATACAAAGAAGCTCCATCCTTCTCTTCACATAAGTGAAAATAGTTGAATTTACCTCAACTTTTGTTTCTTTCACACCATGTGTTGAATCCAAAAAAAAATCCAATTAGCTCTACCTACAAAATGCACCCACAGTATTCTTGTCATCTGGTTCTTTCACCACCACTATTTCTCACCTGTCAACCATCCCTACATCAGTTTCCCTGCTTCTGACTTTGCCATCTTCATGTTCAATCCAGGAGCCATTACCATCCTTTTCAAACATAAGTGAGAATATATGACTCTTCTGCTCTGTGCTTTTTCATTGCACTTAGAAAACACATGCCCCATTATTTGTGGACCAATAACACAATCTTTATAAATAAAAGATTATGTTTTATTTCATATATACAAGTATTTCATGCATTTCAGTATCTCTTCCCTTTAAATACTACTAGTCAGTACAAACCTCCAATCACTACAGAATCTTCAGCAATAAGAAAAAAATTAAATCTTATAATAAGTATCATTTTGAAATAAGAAAGGCTTCTGATGAATTCTGCCATTTTTAGAAAATCCAACCGGAATCTTATTCTCACAGTATGGGAACTTCTTCATTTTCCTTTATGGTAGTCACTCTGATCCCACTTTTTTGCTCCTAGAAAAACTCCCTTCAGGGAAGAAATAAGTAGTCAATATATAAAGCCTTGAATTTATGTATTCCCTTTTTTATTTTTTAACATCAGCAACAAAAACAAGGACACTTGCATAATCTTTTGTTTCACAAATAATTTAGGAAATGAAGGAACACCTTTGCAGATAATCCTGCTAAATTACCAGGAATTTTTTTTCAGTACTAATCTTTAAAATCCACATGCAAACACTAAGAACACTTAATCCATTTTAAAATACATGTATTTCCAATAATTTCTTATTGGCACACAAAAAAGTGATTACAATGTGGCAGTGTAACTGAAACAATAGAGCTAAGTAAAGGATGTAATAACTTACACATATTAAATAGTTGATATGACATTGTTTTCAATGTTTATATGTATTATTTCATTTAATCTCCACAGGAATTATTAGAGCTAGCAATTAGACTCAGTTGTACTGATTCTGCAGTTGATGATCTTAACCATTATGCATCATTCTAAAATGCTATCAATTTCAATAACAAGTTTGTTTTCTTGCTCAAGTTACTGAATAACTATGTCCCTTTGTTTCCTCATCTGCCATCGGTGTATGACCATTGTATCATTGCATGAGGATTAGATGAGTTAATGGATGGAAAGTCTTTGTATTAACAGATTGAGAATGTAAAACAGATATAAATGTTAAGGAAAAGAGGAAGGAAAAAAGAAAATCTCTTATACTTATTAAACATCAAATGTTATTAAAATTTAACATACATGCATATATTTATAAGGAAGGAGGGTAGGTGGGTAAACTGTAAATTAAGTGCCTCTAATTAAAATTGTTAGAAAGGGTAAATTGTTTTCCTTAATCAGATAATTGCAATACATTTTATTTTAATTTGTGAGCAGGCATGGTCTTATTTAGGAATACTGTCAAGAAACTTCTCAGTCATTATAAGAGAATTTTTTTAAAAAAGAAAGAAAAGAGTAATCATTTAACTCCAACAATAAGTTTCTCATGTATTTCATTTGATTATCAGCATTTAAATATTTATTTTGAAAGAGCACACCTCTGATTAACATAATACAAAAAAAGTTTGATAATTAACCAACACTCTATTAACAGGTGTTTTAAAACACTTCATTTATTTTCAGGTCAGGTTCTTGCAAGTTCTGGCAAATTAGTGTTTATTCAAGGTTTAATGCCACTGTCAATTCAGATACTTTAGCTACAAAAGGCATATCTGATTTACATTAGCCTGAACACTTTAATAACTAATTAAAATCTCAGCCTTCTAACCAAGTTCTGAGACATTTATTCTATTTAACTCAGCAACAAAACATTGTTAGTCATTTTCTTCTGAGAAAGGAGGCTCTAATTTATTGGCACTATTAGGGTATTTTATAATCTGCAATCTAATCAGCCTTAACAAAAGATTTTGTGCTTGGCATGACTCAAATATTTTGCTCAATAACTTATTGAGAAATATCACCTTCCATTGCATTTCTGCCCTAATTTACTGCAGTGATTTTTTATTTGCATGTATTTATTCAGTTCATATGATTCAGATTGAAAAACGTAAGACAAAGCTTGCATATGTATTATAGTATGAATCTCTAAAATTTGCTCATATATATTAGATTTTAAATCTAAATAGACTGTAGGTTAGTGTTATTTCTAAATTGAAATAGGTTAACAGATATATGAACTGAAGTCACTTCATTCTATTGTTTATTATTCTTAGTATGTACACGAATTGAGCCTATGACTGAGAGCATGACACTGTATAAAGGACATAGTTCATGTGTGCAATATAATTTTCCTAAATTTCAATTTGAAACACTGTCAAAAGAAAGAATGAAAGTGATGGGATTGATTTGGGAAACATATAGTACATGAGATAATATTAAAATGTTTAAATTATCACTCACTGTGTTTAACTGTATTTCTTCCACTTCCCAGTAGTATTTGAAAAAAATAATAGGACCTTCTTAAGAAATCAGTCTTCTTAAAATACACAATAAATTGGTGTTCTCCCATTTTAGTTCCTCTGCTCTTTCAAAATAATTATTTGTCAATCATAAAAATCAAAAGAAGAGATAATTTACAAAAAGAAGTTAAGATGTCCGTATTTAATGCCTCTGAGAGATGCAATAAGTTATGAATGATTTTGTATTTAACTGTGATTGTGGTACAATTTTATTTCAGGAGAGAGAAGAGGTCCAAACCAATTTGAAAAAAAAGTCACTGAGTTCAAGCCCTTTCTGCTCACTGCAGGATAGGCCAATCAATTGATAGATGAGTTGTTGAGGCAAGGAATAGTGCCTTTATTCCAAAAGCCAGCAGGTTGAGAAGATGGTGGATTAGTGTCCCAAATAACCATCTTACCAAGTTAGAATTTAGGCTTCTTTTATTATACAAGGAGAGGGGGTATGGTAGGTGGTTGCAAACTTCGTATTGTTGGAATCCTTTGTTCTTTCAGCTGTCCACCTAGGTCAGGTCACGAAGTTCCTGTAAACCTCCAACAAGACAAATGATATTCTCTGTTCTGCAACTCTTTATCTCTATATGGATGGAAAAGTGGTATTCCCTTAAAGGTCAGAGTCTTGAGAATGGGCTATTCTGTATATTTCAGGCTCTAGGCAACATTCTTAACTCATAGCAAAAGCAATAGAATTCACAGGTTAAAATAAAAGAAATAGATCTAATATGAAGTCAGATTTGTTCTTTCCTATTACAAAACTAGCAGCAGTTAGTTGGCAAATCTGTTGGTTCATTTATGCAATTGGTAAGTTAGGTGGCTCCTACATGTTCCTTATTTATAGATTCACATTTTGTGAGGCAATTTTATTGGTATGGCATATATAGTGATGAGCAAAGAAAGATCCAGAGTCTAGAGTCTCACATGGAAGACTGCCATCAACCCAGAATTTCCCCAAACAATTTCAGACTATAATTGTCATGAGAGCTGGATACAATGTTGGCAGAATTTATAATGGAGTTGTTGTTTTGGCTGATTCAGTAAAGTTTCCTCTGCAGCAGTGAATATATATATATTTTGAAGTGTAGTTGATTTATGATGTTGTGTTAGTTTCAGGTGTACAGAAAACTGATACTTTTTCAGATCCTTTTCCCATATAAGTTATTACAAAATATTGAGTATAGTTCCCTGTGCTATACAGTAGGTCCTTGTTGTTTATTATTTTATGTATAGTAGTCTGTATACGTTACACCCAAGTTTCTAATTTATACCCCCTCCAACCTTTCTCCATTGGTAACCATAAGTTTCTTTTCTAAGTCTGCGAGTCTATTTCTGTTTCGTAAATAAGTTCATTTGTACCATTTTTTAAGATTCCACATATAAATGATACCATAAGATATTTGTCTTTCTCTGCATGACTTACTTCACTTAGTATGATAATCTCTAGGTCCATCCATGTTGCTGCAAATTGTCTTATTTCATGCTTTTTTATGTTTGAGTAATATTCCATTGTACATATATACCACATCTTCTTTATTCATTCATCTGTTGATGGGCATTTACGTTGCTTCCATGTCTTGGCTATTGTAAATAGTGCTGCAATGAACATTGAGATGCATGTATATTTTTGAATTATGGCTTTCTCCAAATATATACCCAGGAGTGGGATTACAGGATCATATGGTTGCCCTATTTTTAATTTTTAAGGAACGTCCATACTGTTCTCCATAATGACTGTATCAATTTACATTCTCATGGAAAATGTAGTAGGATTTCCTTTTCTCCACACACTCTTCAGAATTTATTATTTGTAGACTTTTTCATGATGACCATTCTGATTTGTGTGAGGTGATACCTCATTTTAGTTTTGATTTGCATTTCTTTGATAATTAGTGACGTTGAGCATCTTTTCCTGTGCCCTTTTGTCATCTGTATGTCTTCTTTGGCAAAATGTCTATTTAGATCAGCCCATTTTTTTTATTGGGTTGTTTGCTTTTTGATATTGAGCTGTATGAGCTATATATATAACTTGGAGATTGATCCCTTGTTGGTTGCATCATTTGCAAATATTATCTCCCATTCTGTGGGTCATCTTTTCATATTGTTTGTGGTTTCCTTTGCTGTGAAAAAGCTTTTAATTTTAATTAAGTCCCATTTGTTTATTTTTGTTTTATTTCCATTACTCTATGAGACAGATACAAAAAGATATCGCTGTGATTTATGTCAGAGAGTGTTCTGCCTATGATTTCCTCTAGGAGATTTATTGTATCCAGTCTTACATTTAAGTCCTTAACCCATTTTGAGTCTATTTTTGTGTGTAGTGTTAGAGAATGTTCTAATTTCATTCTTTTACATGTAACTGTCTAGTTTTCCCAGCAACACTTATTGAAGAGATTATCTTTTCTCCATTGTATATTCTTGCCTCCTTTGCTTCAGGTTAATTGACGATATGTCCATGGGTTTATTTCTGGGCTTTCTATCCAGTTCCATTGACCTATATTTCTGTTTTTGTACCAGTACCATACTGTTTGGCTTACTGTAGCTTTGTAGTGTAGTCTGAAGTCAGGGGGACTGATGCTTCCAGCTCCATTTTTCTTTCTCAAGTTTGTTTTGGCTATTCAGAATCTTTTGTGTTTTCATATAAATTGTAAATTTTTTTGTTCTAGTTCTGTAAAAACATGCCATTGGTAATTTGATAGGGATTGCATTGAATCTGTAGATTGCCTTGGGTACTATAGTCATTTTGACAGTATTGATTCTGAAGAAGTGTATATTTTAAGAGAGACTTTAGGACTCACATTTTGGGTACGTGGTGAAAGGTTAAATACTTGGAAACATTGAGAGAAAGTGTTAAGGACGATTCCTAGGTTTTGGTTTTGAAAACAGAACGGATGTCAGCATCACTCGCTGAAAATAATATATATCAGAAATTCACCACATCTATGAAATATTATAAGTTCACTATTGGATATGTGTTACATAAAATATTTTGATATAAACAAGAATAAAGTAACTCCAGAAATATATGGATCTGAAGTTCACTAGGTATCTGGCTTCAGGAATCATACTGGAAATTCATTTGTATGTAAGTGATAAGTGAATATTTCAATGCTGAGCATTTCCTTTGGGGGAAAAAATAACTTGAGGAGACAATAGGACCTACAGCAAGTGTTGAAGAACTTCAACAGGGAAGAGATAAAGTATGAAAAGGTAATACAAAAATTATATGAAGTACAGAGTGAAGGGAAAAAAAGGTTTGAAGAAAAGGAGTGTAGTTATCATTGTTAAATGCTGATGAGAGACCCAGTACAATAAGAACTGATATTTGTTGTTGTTGAAGATAATATATGATATGGTTTTGATGGAGTGAGTTTAGAGAAAAGTCATTTCAACAGAGTGAAGCCAAGGCTAGTTTGAAGTATAAGGAATGAGAAGTGATGAAATAGCACAGTGGGGCTGAAAACTCTTTCAAGTTTAGAGATACATAGGTAGGAAAGATAACCTCACACTATATGAAACAATATACTAGAAAGGAAAATAGCGCCCCAGAAATTGCTTTCATTTCAATGGACAATACTTGTTTGTTTGTTGTTTTGGGTTTTTTTAAATTTGATGGAAATTATTGAGTTGAATAGGAAAAGATAAATTGACACAGTGAAGAGAAGGTATATTTGATAATGTAAATTTTTTATACTTCAAATGATTTGGGCCTCAATGAATAGATAAAACAAATTTATTTTTTTAAGAACAGGAGATACAGGTGCTCTGGTATAACAAAGGTGAAAGTAGTTTAAGAAACTGATTGTTTTTAAATTTAGTATTTGAAGTAGGAAGCCATTTAAAAATAAGTTACTGGGTTTCTCTAAAATATATGCTGAGAGTGATTATATGTTTGATGGTGGAATGGAAAGGAGACATTCTGATAATATTTCAGGAAATTGGAATACAATTAATACCGTTATTCTAGGGAGTGGGAGAGAGAATAAATCAAAGAAGCATTTTGGAATTGTTGGGCAGTTCTATGAATGATTTTTTTGAGATTGGTGATCAATGATGGCAATCGAATGCAATATTTAATATGATATAATGGAGTCAAAAGCACCATGACATAATAAAGTATAAACGATATAGAGAGTAATGGATTGAAGAACATAGATGAGATACATTTTCTAGGATTGTAATTGTTTAGAACTCGAGTTATTTTCTAATATAAAAGTTTGATATTATATAACAATACATATCTACAACTAAATGGATTTTTAATCAACATGAACATGTAATAGTATTTTGTTATTGCATAGTAATATGAAAAATATATTTTGCATCAAATTATGCAACACTAATCATATAGCTTTTAATTAAAACTGTTTCTTTGCTTTTTTCTAGAAATAATATTTGCCTCATATATTCATTTGCTTTTATGTATTCAGACATGTTTACGGTTCATCTTTCCATCACTCCAGTACATCTGTACAGTTCCACTTAACCCTGTCTTCTAAATGACCAAGCATAATTTTTATCTTTTTTCATGGGGCAGACTTCTGGCAGCCTTCCCTCACCTTAATCTAATCATAACTCTACTTTCAGTGACTTTTGGTACATTGGATAATCTTGACTCTGAATTGCCCTCCTCTTTTGTTGGATCCCTCCTTCACATATTCCCTTTTTGTTGGATCCCTCCTTCACATATTCCCATGTCTTCTTTTTTGCTTATTCCCTTATTTTGATGACTTTGTCTTTGAGTAACTTCATCAGAAAAGACACATATAAGAAAAATATTTTCCATCTGTCAATCTGAAGCTATCAACTGGATATTCAGTTGATTCAGGAACTTTGTTTAAAATGTTCAATAAAGAAGACTTTCTTTGGTGTGTGTGTGTGTGTGTGTGTGTGTGTGTGTGTGTGTGTATGTATTAACCAAGTAACTGTAGTTCTATTCTTGGATCCTCTAATTTGTTCCATTGATCCATTTATCAATATTTACTCATATTTCACACTGTCTTTGCAATGTCTTAAAACATATATTGTAAATCTTTTATATGTGCACTTCCTTTAAAAATCTGTTTTGCTATTTTCAGTCCCTTATATTTCCATATAAATTTTAGAATCAGCTGGTCAATTTATACAAGAAAAATCCTGCTGGAATTATGATTGGAATTGCATTGTCTACAGACCAATTTGGGGAACTTAAAAATATATATATTTATATATTCTCAGGTTGCAACTTAATCAAGGAATGTTCAACCCTTACTGAGGTGGTTAGAATTTTTATAGAAATTCTATGAAAATGTTTTACCCTTTGTAAACTAGATTTTCTACAGCAGTTAGGTATGCATTTCTTATCATTATAGATTGGGTGTGAATGTGGCAGATAATTTGTGTTTTTAATTTCACAGATTTAAAATTGGAGAAGAATGTAGTCAAGAAACTTTGCCAGAAGGCCCTCATCCAATCTGACTCCCAGTGATTCATGTCTCTCTCATTTACAAAATATGCTCATTTCCTCCCAAGGCCCCCAAGAATCTTACCTAATTACAGCATCAGCTCAAAGTCTCAGTTTTTCCCCAGTCCCACTGTATTGTGTCAAAGGAATTCAGTTTTAAAGTTAGAGATAATTCCTCATAAAAATGTTGTTGAATAAAAAGTTGTAACTTTTCAGAAAGATACATGAAGATTACATGACTAGTAGAAGGTCTTGGTTTTACCATGTTGGAATCAATCTCTATAGAAGTTGATGATATTGTTGCCCCTAAACCCAATTTAAAGATTTGTATGGAAAGAGCTTTTTGTGTTTGCTTTCCTTATTAAAATGAATATTCTCTATATATGTTTTTTATTTTATACTAATTACCTATGTTTTGGCCAATTTTTTATGAAGATTATACTTTTTGTTCTATATTATGTCATTCAAATATTTAAATGTCATTTTCTTACTGATGTGAATAGGAATTAGGAATGCAAATAGTTTAAATAGATAATATTAAAATTATTTTTATGCATATAATATGAGACTAAAGTGAAGAGCCATATAATATTGATTGTGGTTATTCGCAAGTAGTCAGAGAAAGTTTTTCTCTATTTACTTCAATGTCACATAAAAATAGTAATTTATTTTTATGTTTATTGCAATTAAATAATTATTAAAACTACAAGTTAATGCATAAATGGAAATAATAATTCTTATGTGCTTAAGAAAAACATAGTATGGCTTCATATACTATTTCACATTTATGAAATTGGAGTTGGAGAGCAAATGTATTAATGAATGAACCATATAAAGATTTATTAATATATTGGAATAATTTTGATTTTTTTAATTTTAAAATAAACATGCTTCTTAAAGTAAAATGAAAAGTAAAATATGCTTTTGATATTGAGAAGTTTCTTTTAACTATTAAATTTATATTGAGAACACTGACCTTATTTATTTATTATTTATTCATTTATTTATTTTTGGCTGCACTACACAGCTTGTGGGATCTTAGTTCCCTGACCAGGGTAACCCCGGGCCCACGGTAATGCAAGTGCCAAGTCCTAACCACTGGACTATCAGGGAATTCCCTGACCTTGTTTATTTTAAAGAGACAATTCTGTTTTCAAATATTCATTCTGAATAAAGTGAAAATAAATTTATTTGGTTATTAACTTGCTTAAGGATAAATTTTTGATTTTGCTTTTAGTATAACAAATAAAATATTTTGTATTTATCTTTAGAGTTCCAAAACTGTTTCAAAATTAAGTTTATGTTTTTCTGCCCCAAGCTGTGAAAAGCAATGAAAGCTCCACTGTTTTATAAAGAAAAGATTTAAGAAGCCCTAGTCCAGTTAAAATGCTTCATTTAAATATTTTGAAGACATTCAGTTAAAATACTCAATGCTCAAATAGTACATGAAGTTCTCTTTAAGACTTACCAGTTGTTTGGAAGGAAGTAGGAAAACATCAACCCAAAGGAAAAACTTTAATGGAAAAAACAATTTCTCCTCCCTAAGGCTTAAAGAAGCTTATACAACTCACTCTCTAGGCTTTCTTAGGGAGAATTCCTTCCAAAATGAAAGGAAGTTCCAGGTCTTTCTTCTGATACTACACAGAGAACAAAACAGTAATCTAAAAAATCTGAACCCCAAAGTGTACTTAATACACTAGGTTCTCCATTTTAACACACAAAGCCATATGTGGTCTTAATTTAGCTACCTATTGTTTTTACATTGTGCTTTTTTTCACATCTATATCCTATGATGCAGTCATACCAAAACACATTTTGTTCTCAGTGTATTCCCTATTAATTTTCTCTACTATGTATTTGAAAATGAAAAGCTAATTTTTTTCCACATTTTTCCCAGTAAATTTCCAAAAGTTTAATATGGTTTGCATGGATGCAGAGTCCATGAATGAGCATGAGATGTCCCATGAATTTCTTAAAATTGTATATGTAAATTTTTGCCTATATGTATATATGTTTTTCTCAAGAAAATTTTCTTAAGCTTTTTTAAGTTGTTAAAGAGGTCCAAGTGACAAAATTATTAGCACTAGCTTTTATTTATTTATTCAGTCCCAATTTCTCTATAATATGTATTAAACACATTTTAGATAAATACAGATATTTAATACTCACCATATTATTACCAGGTCAAATATATTACATGATGCATGGAAATGTTTAATAAGTATTTCTTGAATGTTTGAACAAATAAAAATCCCAGAAAATGATTTGGAGCTTGAAGCAACTTGATTTCTCAAGGTTACTCAGCCAGCACATGTCAAGTGAGAGATATACCTCTGGTCAGTCTGATAGCATCTCTAAGTGGGGATATTTAAAGTTCCAAACGAGTAAAAGACCTACCTGCATTTTCAAGACCTACCTGCATGTCTACTGTGTTGCTTCCACACAGAAATATTCTCTGGCCTCTACCTCTTCGACAGCCTGAGTTAGCTGCTCCCTTTACCCTCTGCCAACCCTCATCATAACCCATAACATTACATACTGTAATTTGAGATGATGTGCTGGCAACTCACCTCTGCAAAGGATTAAGTCCCCAGTGTGTAAATACTCCCACCAAAGCTGATTTGTAGCTACCAAAGTGATATCATGGCACACAGAGCTCAGAAAATTGAACATGATTGGTTCACACCTGCTGCTAGTAGCTGGCTCCAGCACATATATATGCATGTCTTCATTTCCACCAGTGGACTTGTATGAGTTTATTATCCAGTGGGTTAGTGCTTTATTTAGTCCAAAGCAGATATGCCTTAATTGGATGAGAGTATGAAGCAGTAAATTTTGATATGCGTTTCTCAGATTTTAAGCAAGAACAAATAGGAAGGTATGTAGGAACACTTAGGCTTTGCATATGGGGTTTGTGTGGAGCATAGGCTTAATTCTAAAGATTTTCAAAGATTCCCGGTTCCTGGCTATTCAATCAAACACAACTCTAGGCACTGCTGTGAAGGGACTTTGAAGATGAAAAGATGGAATTAATGTCCCTAATTAAATGACATTTAAAAAGAAAGATTATCCTGGATTATCTGGATGTGCCCAAAGATAACACAGGGACATGTAAAAGCAGAACAGGAAAACAGAAGAGTCACTTAGAGAGCTAAAAAGCATGAAAAGGAATTGATCAGTCACTGCCGATTTTGAATATGAACTAGCAAGAGATGCAGTTGGCCTCTAGAAGTTAAGAATGATGTTCTTCCGATGGCAGGTAAGCAAACAGGGCCCTCAGTCCTACAACCCCATAAACTGAATTCTGCCAACCACCTCAGTGAAATTAGAAGTGGATTCTCCCCCAGAGACACAGATAAGAGGCCAGGATAACTGCTACCAGACTCCTGACCCACACAACTGTGGGGCAATACATAAATGTTGTTTTAAAACACTAAATATGCAGTGATCTGTTGCAGCAGTAAACAAACAAACAAAAAACTAATACAGTGAGTACGGAGAAATAAGATTTAGTGCAATGCCTTTGAAACTGGTTTAGAGAAGTGGAAAAAAAATAGCGTATACCTGGAGTTTGCTAAGGCTGACAATCCAAGGCTTCAGCAGCAGTACATAAAACCAAATTTCCTTTTCTCCCAGGAGGGAGCAATCACTAGTCATTACAGGTAAGCGTGAAGAGAAATGTTCTGTCTCCTGTAAAAATGAGTCTTTTGCTTTTACCAACTTAGCAAGTTACACCTCTTCACCAACTCATTTTCTTTCTTTAGAAAAAATATTTAAACTCTAATTTTAGTCTTCATTTACAAATTAAACTTACCTTTCTACCAGGCTTGTTTAAGGAATGGCTGTTAAAATTTGTTTTGAGTCCACTGTTCATAGACTGCAATTAAATAAGCAAAGGAAAACGTAACAAATAAAGCAACATGCATAATCAGTAATCCTGAAGACAATTATCTTAAAATTTGGGATGGAAGGAGAAGGAGTGTTTATTGTCTAGTCTGATGTTTTAAATGTTATGTTTAATTAGATTTTAAATTACTATTATGAGTCTTGTTTTGATGCAGATAAATGTAGGTAAGAATTCTTTATGTAAAGACACACATATTTCAAACTTTTAAAAATTGAGGGAAGGATCTTATATCACTTAAAATATATCACCTACCTGATACCTGGAATTACTTTACGGTGAATAAAACTTTTATATTCCAATTAGGATTGTTAAAATGGAAATATAACTAGGAGAGATTGCACACTATAGTATAAACCAATTATTTTTCAAAAAATAAATTCATGAAGCATGTTGGAGACGGATTATCACAGAACCCAAATACCAGATAGTTCTAGTAAGTAATATTCTATCTCCTGGGAACATTTATCCATAAATGTATTTCAACTAAAAATTAACAAGTTGTTATCAGGATTTTTACACATCCTGGCCACTGAAGAGCCTGATGAAGAAGTATTAGATTTAGTTCCTATTCTCAATAATGTTACAATTTAATTAAAGAGAGATGACTAATGCACAGGAGATAATTAGCAAATAATGAAAAACAGTATGAATTTATGTGATAAATGTGGGACCAACTTTTAGCTCTAATATGTAGCTCCACGTTTTCTTTACCTTAAGCACTAATATAAATCCTCTGAAGAAAACAAAACAAAGCAAAAACACATCAAGTGTCAAAAAGGGAGCTTGCATATGGAATTCTTATAATGTTAAGTAAAATGAGTCCTTGTAGCTTCTTCCTACTGTTTTTAAAAAGCTGAGTCTCTTCCATTAGAACTGGAAGCACAGTAATTACTATTTTTCTTCTCTGTACCATCTTGTTTTGATTGTTCATATGGATTTTCAGCCTTCTGTTTATATAGCATCTTATTCTGTCTGAGAAAAAGAAAGGTTTCATTACTGAAAAGAAACCATGTAATCATTAGGTTCTCAAACAAAGACTGTTCAGCTTTGTCCCTATGTTTTAAATCAGTTAATCATTTTTCACTCAAAGAGAGTAGCCTTCATTATTCATATACTATTAGAGCAAGTAGAATTATAATGTGACTCTGGAAAGGAACTCGTGCTTATCCTTCAGATTTGAGGAATATAAAGTGGGCTCTGATACTTACTATGATGAATAAAAGCCATAGGCAGTAGCTTTTCATTTAATATTTGTTCCACAAAATGATGAACAGCTGATAGGTAACATGACATTCATTTTGATATAAGAATAAAACATCTATAACAACATTTAAGTTAGTGTCCTAAATATATTTTTTAAACCTAATAGCTCCCATCCTTGCTTTATGGCCTTTCTTCTATCTAGCTACTTTAAAAAAAAAATATTCAAGGATTAGATCTATCAAGTAGAAGAGGCCGTTATATTTCTCTTTTGGTCTGATTACATTTTAATTACCCACTAATTCCCAGTTTACCACAAAATCTATAGGTTGTAAACTGGAGTCTCATTTAGTGTTCTCTCTAGGAAGAACACATGCTGACGAAAGGAACTGTGTATTCAGTCCCACTGGCAATTGTGTTTCTTATTAAAACTCCCCTAATTAATTTTCTGGCACACAAGTCATTCTATCTTGAATTGGGTTTATGCAAGGTATTATTATCAAGATTATTCAGTCTTGGGAATTGGAATAATCATATTTTGGTACTGTAAATGTAATAATTATTTGAATGTAGTAAATTTAAGGATTTGATCCACTCTTGGCATATGAAAAGATAGCCTTTTTCTGATGGGCCCCCTTTTCCATGAAGTTGCATTTGAAACAAAATATGGACTTTTGTTTTATTCCCCAAACATGTTTCTCCCCAGTCTCTGTTTCAGGAAAATTACCATCATTTTGCTTAGATCCTTAAGGTAGAAATAATAGTTAACTTGATTCCTTTCTTTTATTTAAATACATCCAATTTATTATTATTAATTCTGTCAATTATGACTTCATAAGTTAGCATTAATTTGTCCAATTTATGTTCATCTCTATTGCCATTGTGCTCATCCAAGTCATAAGCATCTCCCAATTGAAGTCTGTAACTTCTGTCTTTACACATATCTACTTGCATCCTTTATGCAGTTCTGAAATGTTCTTTTAAAAATGTAAAACTTAAAATGAGATACCTCTGTTTAAATATTTTCTTGAGGATTTTGCATCTATATTCCTGAGAGATCTTGGTCTGTAGTTTGCTTTTCTTGACTTGTCTTCATCTGGTTTTTGGTATTAGAATAATGCTGACCCCTTAGAATAAGTTATGAAGTAGTCTCACTGCAAAGAGCTCAAAGAGATTGTAGAAAATTGGTATAATTTCTTCCTTAAAAGTTTGGTAGACCAAGCACCAATGAACACATCTGAGCCTGGTGCTTTCTGTTTTGAAAGGTTATCTATTACTTTTCCAACTTTTAATAGATGTAAAACTATTCAGATTATCTATTTCTTCTTCTGTTAGTTTTAGCAGATTGTATCTTTTAAGAAATTGGTCTATGTCATCTAGGTTATCAAATTTGTGAACATAGAGTTGTTCATCGTATCCATTTGTTTTTCTTTTACTTTCCCTGGGATGTGTAGTAATATCCTGTCTTTCATATCCAATATTAGTAATTTGTATGCTTTCTCTTTTTTCTTAGTTAGCTTGACTAGCGGCTTATCAATTTTACTGATTTTTTTCAAAGAACTAGCTTTTGATTTTGTTGATTTTCTCTGTTGATTTCCTGTTCTCAAATTCATTGTTTCTGATTTCTGTTATTTCTCTTCTTCTGCTTAGTTTGGTTTTAATTTACTCTACATTTTCGACTTTCCTAAGGTGGAAACATGATTATTGATTTTAGATCTTTCTTCTTTTCTAATATATGCATTCAATGCTATAAATTTCCCTTTAGGCACTACTTTCATTGCATACCAAATATTTGATAAGTTGGGTTTTACTTTTTATTTAAGTAAAAGTATGTTTAACTTATCTTGAGATTTCTTCTTTCAACCATTAATTATTTAGAAGTATGCTTTGTAAACTCCACATAGTGTGGGGTTTTTCAGCTATCCTTTTGTTATTAATTTCTAGATTAATTCCACTGTTGTCTGAGAGAGGATATTGTATGATTTCTATTCTTTTTTTTTTTTTTGGCGGTATGCGGGCCTCTCACCGTTGTGGCCTCTCCTGTTGCGGAGCACAGGCTCTGGACGCGCAGGCTCAGCGGCCATGGCTCACGGGCCCAGCCACTCCGCGGCATGTGGGATCTTCCCAGACTGGGGCATGAACCCGTGTCCCCTGCATCGGCAGGTGGACTCTCAACCACTGTGCCACCAGGGAAGCACATGATTTCTATTCTTTTAAATTTGTTACAATTTGTTTTATGGTCCAGATGTGGTCTATCTGAGTGAATATCCCATGTGAGTTTTAGAAGAATAGTTATTTTGCTGTTGTTGGATGGAGTAATCTATAGATGTCAGTTATATCCAGTTAATGGATGGTGTTGTTGAGTTCAAATACATCCTTACTAATTTTCTACCTCCTGAATACTTCCATTTCTAAGAGAGGAGTGTGGAAGTCTCCAGTTCTGATAATGAATTCATTCTATTTCTCCTTGTAGTCCTATCAGTTTTAGCCTCACATAGTTGCATGCTCTGATTTTAGATACATACACATTAAGAATTGTTATGTCTCCTTGCATAATTGACACTGTTATCATTTATGATGTCCTTTTTAGTTTCTTATAACTTTTATTTTGAAATCTGCTCTGTATGGAACCAATATAGCTACTCCTGTTTTCTTTCAGTTAGTGTTAGCATGATATATTTTCTCCATTTTCTTAATCTGTATGTGTCTTTACATTTAAACTGAGTTTCTTGAAGATAACATATAGTTGGATAATATTTTTTGTATCCAGTCCACTAACTAGCCCAACAAGTCCTTCTTCATTTCTGTTATAGTGGTTTTAATCTCTAGTATTTTCTTTAGGTTCTTCCTTAGGATCTCCATGTTTCTGCTGACATTGTCCATCTGTTTTGCATGTGATCTACTTTACCCATTAAAGCCCTTAGGATATTGTCATATTTGTTCTAAATTCCTAGTCTGATAATTCTAACATTCCTGCTATATTTGGTCATGATGTTTGCTCTGTCTCTTCAAATTGCAGCTCCTTTGCCACTTGGTATACATTGTCATTTTTTTTTCCTGGTTAGCCAGATAGGATTTACTGGGAAAAGAGAATTGTTATAAATATGTCTTAGTAATGTGCTGGTAAAGTGTGGGTGGAAGGGAACCATTCTATTGTCCTAGGATTAGTTTTTAGTCTTTAGTGAACCTATGCCTCTGAACTGTGAACTTTGTGTTTCTCAGTTTTTGCTTTTTTCTCTCTACTTATTTGGGACAGGATGGCTAGAGTGGACTGGGGTTGGCTACTTCTATTCTCCCACAAGGAAGGCTAGAGCAGACAGGAGTTGAGTATTTCTGTTCCCTAGCTCAGTCAGGCTCTGATAAGACCCCCAGCAGTTTAGACTCTGATTAACTCTGAGAGTTGTCTACACTGAGTTACCAGCAATTTGTCAACTGCAGTTCAGGTTTTCCTACCACAGCACTGGTGCCCAGGTGGTTTCTTCTCATGAGTCTCTGCTCAGGTAAACTGTACCTCCCTGTATAGGCCCACCTGTCTCTTTAATCTTGGAGGCAGTAT
Source organism: Pseudorca crassidens (assembly GCF_039906515.1). Taxonomy (NCBI): domain Eukaryota; kingdom Metazoa; phylum Chordata; class Mammalia; order Artiodactyla; family Delphinidae; genus Pseudorca; species Pseudorca crassidens. The sequence continues at coordinate 16,154,200 of NC_090298.1, forward strand.
TTTGTACTGTGTCCTCCCTTCTCTTACTATGTATGCAAGAAGAGTTGAATTTTCAGTCTGTTCAGCTTTGTACTTGTTGTTAAGACAGAGTGGTGATTTCCAAGCTTCTTACATGCAGAACTGGAACTTGTTTATTGGGTTAGTTTCACATCCAACCACCTTGCTAAAATCTCCTTATTATTTCTAATATTTTAGCCTTAGAATATTTTAAATTTTATTACTACATAATCACATAATCTGCAAAAAAATTATATTTCATTGTTTTTTTGCAATGTATTTTCTTGTTTCTTACATTTTGTTTACATTCCTTGTATTTTAAAATTTCAAAAAGCTTATAAATTTCAAAAAAGCTTATAATATATTTAATTACTCCTTTGTCTTAAAAGTCATTTTTAATAAATTTATCTTCTAAATCTGTCTCAATGCACTCCATAGAAATATTTTTGTTGTTGTAAAGTTTCTTCTGTATCCTCAGTTTTTCTTTAATCCTAACTAATAACATTTTCTTTTTCTCTGTTGATTTTTTCTTTAATTTGGTTGCATTTATTTTCTAGTAGTGCATTTTTTAATATTATTTTCATCATAATGAGTAAAGTGTGTTAAGAAAATTTGGATTTGCACTATATATCCATTTTTACTTTCTTATTTACTATTTTTTTTTTTTTTTTTTTTTTTTTGCTTCTGAATTTTACCAAAGTTCTCTGACCTATAAATGTCACTTTGGAGTTCATAACTGTTTAGTCCACATTCACATTATCTGACTTTCAGAATCAGTTGGCTACTCTAAATGCTATAATCCATGCTATATATCTAATGGCTGTTGGCAAATCAAAATTACGTTTGGTTTGTCTTAGTCAAACACTAAATTTTTTTCCATGAAATTTACCTTTTTTAATATAAACTCAAAAATTTCTGATATTTCTTCTGATCATATTTGCTTTCTAACTAACTCTCATTCTGAATATCATCCTTAGAGCAATTCTGAGTTTAAATGCTAGGATTTGGGAGTTCACAATTAGAGAGAAGGGATGATTACTAACTTCTTTTAGAAAGAAATGTTCAGTGAAAATAAAACAAACAGGCTTTATATTTTAGGGTCCTCTAGTACATCCAATAACTTGAGGAGTTTTCTATGCCAATTTTCATGGTTTTATATTTTCACTCAAAATTTGACAATTTAATATTGTAATTATTAATTCAAATATTGTTTTAATTCAATGGCACATAAAATTGCCTTCTGACCTAGGCTTTCATAAGTCAAGTTATAACAGCCATAGGCAGTATTTTATTTGGATAATGGCCTTAAATTTCATTCTGGGCCTAAGATTAGAATGAAAAGATGTGAATTGCCCTTTTGTCACTCCCAATTGTATAAAATTGTCTGGAGCAGTCATGTGATCCTACAGCCTTCAAAGTTTTTATCTCTTCTAAACAGGTTGACAACTGGCTTTCTGGGGATAAGTTCTCCATATTACAGAGTCTAAGGTAACTAAAATTGATAATTTATTAGCTATTTAACTTCAGAATGCCATTGGCTCTTGTTTCTCACCATAGAAGTAAAAGAAAAAAGAGATCTTATTTTTGGACCTGTCTTGCTCTTAAAACAATTGCAAAATGATGCATATTTTGCAATGTCATGAGTACCTATTTATTTTTCACTTAAGGTTCTTTTGCCTAAAAGCAACAATAATTTATCTAGTCTGGTTTTCTTTTCAAAGAGGTTTATTGAAGGAAAAAAAAAAAAAAAGACCTCTTATTTTTTAATCAAATGGGGAAAAAATAAGCAATTGCCCCACTTGTCTTATTTTGGTTAGTACTTTGAGATAAGACAAGTGTGGATAAATGCTAAATGTATATAGAAAAGTATGAATGGAAAATTTATAACTGGAAGATGAAGTACCACTGATCAGTCTCAAGCTGACTGAAATTCATCAAGTTCATAAAGATGTGCTCCCCTTCATGCAAAACAACATGAATTGTATTGCACATCCTATAGAATATTCTTACCAACATGATTCAAACCTGGATTTAATCAATATTTATTGCTGGCTTCTAGTTTACAAGACATACAGTGTATAGAGAAAACTGTTAAATGACATGAGTACGAATAACCCAGATAAATATAGACTGAGGGGGATTTTTAATAAAATCTGTCAGTTATTTCTAAAACTTAATAGCATAGAAACAAACAAATAAGGAAACCAAACAAGGGAGGTTTAATAGTCATAATAACCACAAGGAGAGTATTAAGATTTTAAGACCTTGTTTTATTCTTAATTCAAATAATCCGTCTATAAAAAATAATTTTTGAAAAATCAAAAATGTGAATATAGCCTAGATAGTAAGTTATATTAAGGAACTATTGGTAAATATTGGTGGGATAATTGAATTGTATTTATGTAAGAAAATATCCTTGACTTTTAGAAATACCTAAGGAAACATTTATGAATAAAATAATTTCTTTAGGGTTTTGCTTTAAAGTACTACATCAGTTCAGAAAATAAAAGAATGAGATATGTGAAATGTGTGGCAAAATACTAATTATTAAATGTGGATGATTTTAGTACATTATATTGTTTTTCCCTAAATTTTGTACACTTGAAACTTTTCATAATAAAACTGGTTTTTGAAAATTACAAAAAATTTGTAATTGGGTTATGACCAAATTGTTGGTTATGACTTATCAATTTCACAACTTTTGGATGAGTCAAAATCTGCAGTGAAAAAAATTCCCAATATTCCAATAACTAGGTTATGAGGGTGAATTTATTTCTATAGACTTCCTTCCATTTCATCCATTTTATTTTTTCTATTTCCCTCAATGAGAGTAAATGTCCAACATATGAAGGCACCATTTTTTTTTGATAGCACAATTTTGATTTTAATTGTCTTTATTCCTGAGATGATGAGGAAGTAATGCACATCTGTGATTAATAATTATATTTCTGTACTTGGAACTAAAAGTGTATGCACATTATTCTTCTGTGAAACTTTAATTTTATGTGATTCTCAGAATGTAATAAGCCACATCTCACTATTAAAAATTGTGCCCTAGAGTCTATGAATTTATATTTACAATAAAAATCATAATATGAGAAAGAAAAGTAAACTTTAATAATGCTTTAGAATAGAACGCTCTGCAAATAATAATTTTAATGTGGAGAATGAAAGTGCAAATAAAACATAGATTTTCACACACATGTTTTATCTTCTCAAATGGAAGGAAATGTTGAAATTTCAAAATGCAATGACAAGAGCCTGAATGTACAGGATATCTGGAGGAAATGCTGCCTCTCTAGGCAGCTGTCATTAACCTTATCTTCAGCATCTCTCAGTTTAGCCAGACTCCCCTGCTAATTTAAATTTCATATTTCTTTTAGAGAAACTCTCTGGCTCACTATGGGACAGATAATTCTATGACTGATCACTTGCAGTGGGCAAAGGGTGTAATGTGGTATATATACTATGGTCTTTGTGAGCTGGGGAAGTATTATAACTGGAAACCATTACTGAAGAGTCTCAGTTATACAAAATAAAGAAATCTAATCTTTTACTTTGTTATTTATGTTATTAGTTACTACTTGAAAATACGTGCAAGGCTAGAATTTCAAGAGATGTTACGCATTCCCTTCACTGCACATGAGTGTGTTGTATGAATGTCTCTACTTATGGAGAGATTTTATAAATTTGAAAATGGGTTGGATATTTATCACCAGTTTTGACTGTTTCTGAAATAATTTCATTTTGTATGTAACATATGCATTTCCCTTACCTCTTTGTCTTTGTTACTTTTACAAATATGAAGACTCTACTCCCATCTTCCTATAGTGCCCCACGTTTCTGCATCTGCTATGCCACAACCATCCAATATCTATAATTTAGAGTTAAATATTTTATCAGATGAAAATGGCTCTGTAAAGTTGTCTCACATTGATTAAAGAGATATGGGTTTAGCAGCTTTATATCAGTCATCTGCTTCCCCCTATATGGGTGATGGTGTTACTTTCCAAGAAGCTTTGGGCAAGGTGGCTGCCAACTGCCAAAGGTAATTCCCCTGAGAAGGTTACAAGCACGAAGTTCCTAAGCCAATATTACATGTTTTAGATGATTTTGTTAACATCTCATTTCTAATTTCAAAATCTGTGTTTGTTATAGAAAAAATACTATCCCCAAACTTACTGACCTAACACAGAAATTTATCATTATCTCTGCGTGTTACTGAGCTCAGATGAACACAGTTCTCTAGGCGTCTCTCATGAGATTGTAGTAGTAAGATGCTGGCAGGAGCTGTTGTCATCTGAAGGATCAACTAGACCTAATATCTGAAAGAGCTAACTCATCTAGTTAGCAGTACGTGCTGGCTTTTAGCAAGGAACTCAGCTGGGACTTTCAACTAGAGTATCCACATATTCATTCCATGTGTCTTGGGCTTCTACTAATATCACGGTAGTGGGTTTCCATAAGAAGTAGCTAAAGGCAAGAATTACAGGAGTACTGAGAGGAAACTACAAAGTTTCTTATGACCAATTATTGTAAGCTCCAAAACCTCTGAACTTCTCCGCATTCCATTGATCAAAGAAAGTCATACATTAAAGGGAAGGGAACTGCACTCCTTATTTGATATGAGAAAAAGCATTCTCGCACAGGGAGAAAAGAAATTGGTTCTGGCCACATTTGACCAACTACTCCTACCCCCATCTCCTTCATCTCCAAGTAAACATACTGATAACTATTGCAATTCCTCCCTCCTTTCCTCCCACTGTCCTTTCTTTCCCTCCTTCCATCTTCCTTCCTTCCTTGTAAGCACCCTAAACATGAGATCTACACTCTTAACAAATTTTTATGTGCATAATACAATATTGTTAACTATAAGCAAAATGTTGTACAGCAGATCTCTAAGGTTTATTCACCTTGCCTAACTGAAACTTTATACAGTTGAATAATAAGTCCATCTTTCCCCTTCCCTCCAGCCTCTGGCGACTACCATTTTATTCTCTTTTTATGAGTTTGATTATTTTAGATATATGAATGGAATCATGCAATATTTGTTCTTCTGTGACCTGTGACTTATTTCACTTAGTATTATATCCTCTGTGTTCATCTATGTTGTCACATACGGCAGGAATTTCTTCTTTTTTAAGGCTGAGTAATATTTTATTGTATGTATATAACACATTTTCTTTACCCATTCATATGTTGATGGTATTTAGGTTATCTTCCTATCTTGGCTATTGTGAATAATGCTACAATCTCTTTGAGATCCTGTTTGTATTTATTGTGTCTATTTCCTATCCTCCTCTTAATTGCCTAACACTTTCTACTCTGACAGTTTCCCCCATCTGTCAAAAATTTGCATTTGGGTCATGGAATATAATCTACTTCATATGTGGATTTTGAAATGTGCTGTGTTCCTTTTGAGCTAGTGCATGAATACATATTTAAATATTATGTGTATATTTAGGGAGAAAAATCTGTGTCATGTTTCTTGAATGTATGTATGTTTCTTGAATGTATGTCTACCTAAAACCACTAAGAAAAATTTATAACTAAGGATATTAGTCTTTTGGGTGTGCTATTAATTTTTTGTTTTTTGTTTCATGATTTTTCATGTTGTATTTTGATTTTACTTATATTTTCCCATACATTTTTATAGTTAAATTTATATATTTTTTCAAAAATTATGGTTTTTAGATTTTGAGTCATAGTTAGAAAGAACTTTCCCATTACACATTTTTTAATAGTATGGCAATATTGTCTACTATGTTATTATTTTATCTCTGATTCTGGTGAACTTTGGTTTTTATTTTTTGTTTTTGAGATGTAATTTACATACCATAAATTTATCTTTTAAAAAAAGAGTATAATTCAGTGATTTTTAGTGTATTTTAAAAGTCATGCAGGGCTTCCCTGGTGGCGCAGTGGTTAAGAGTCCGCCTGCCGATGCAGGGGACACGGGTTCATGCCCCAGTCTGGGAAGATCCCACATGTCATGGAGCAGCTGGTCCCGTGAGCCATGGCCGCTGAGCCTGTGTGCTCCGGAGCCTGTGCTCTGCAATGGGAGAGGCCACAACAGTGAGAGGCCCATGTACAGAAAAAAAAAAAAAAATGTCATGCAGACATTACTATGAACTAATTCCAGAATATTTTCCTTACTCTTAAAAATCCCTGCATTAATTATAAGCCATCTACTCCCAGCCTTTGCAATCACTAATCTACCATTTGTTTCTATAGATTTACTTATTCTAGACATTTTATTTAAATTGAATCATAAAATGTATGCCTTTTTCATCTCACTGCTTTCACTTCAGCATAATATTTTCAAGGTTTTTCTATATTGCATTACCTATCAGTCCGTACAAATTCCAATCTCTGGGCTTCTTCAATTATATCTTGTATTGACGTTTTTTCCCCTCTGTGGGTCATATTTTCTTGTTTCTTTACATGTTCCTTACACGTCATTGTTTCATTGAAAACAGAATATTTAAAATAATATCATGCAACTATTCCAGAAATCAGATTCTATTCCTTCTCCAGTTTGTTTTTGCTGTGGTACTGTTCACTGCTATTGTTTTTGCTTGTTTATTTAGTATTTTACTAAAATAATTCTGTAAATTTTGTGTTCTTCCTCACATGTGCCCACTAAAATCTCTCCACAGCTATCTTACCAGTTAGCTAATGACTGGACAGAGATTACCTTAAAATGCCTGGAACCAGTAAGTCTCCCAGTGTTTCCAAGGGTTTCAGTATGCATGTTGTGGTATGTCTTCAACACTCAGGTAGGCAATTACAACTCTGTCTTAGCCTTTATCTCCTGCTGTGTAGACTCTCAACATTAACCAAGGTGAGAGCTTAGGGTTTTCTTATTTCTTTCCTGAACATGCTTACAATCCTGGGTACGTGGATAGCCCTGTGCATTCACAAGATCTGGATTCTCCAAAAATATTGGAATTTTTTAAATCTCACTATGGTCATTTTATTTCCCAACTTTTCATCTTAAGCTTTTTATTTAGCCTATTGTTTACCCCACAACTCTTATCTACTGGAATCCAAGATGTTATGTAACTGCCTCTTATTATTATCAGTTTTTAATACCCTTGATTAAAAGGCTTTTCACATTGGGTTAGTATTGAGTCACATTAAATAAAGACAACTTTGTAAGTGAGGTCTACCAGAGAATCACCAGACAGGTCAAATAATGATGACATTTCACCCACATTTTGCTTCAGCCAGTGGCTGAAAACCTGCTTTTTTTCTCTATGATTGCAGTCTATTGGGTTTCATGGAGCTCAGGAATGAGGATGGCACAAGACAAATTAAAACAGCATGAGTCACTTTTCTTACCAAGATTCATTTTTTCTTTAAATAAACCCTCCCTAGATGGTTGCATTGTTTGGTTAATTTCCAGAGTACTAACAAAGTTGATTCTGACAATTTTGACCAGTGTTCTCATTGCTTTTATGGAAAAAAAATGTTTTCATAGGTCTCTGCCATTTTTGTTTACATCTGTCTACATTCATTTATTCTCCTTCCAGATTGCTATGAAGTTGTTATGTACTTTTTAAAAAAAATTTCTTATTACATACTAATATTTTATAATATTAGTAATATTTTATATTTATATAGTTTCTGAACTTTCTCTTTATTTTTTAAGAACTATACTTTTAAATTATCAAAACTCTCTTATAAATTTTAATATCTAAAAGGACTAATCTAATCTTAATAGTCTAAAATATGCATTTAATATAAATAATATAAAATATATGATATATAATATATATTCATATATATTATACTACAACCTAGAACAGTTAAAACATTGAGTACCTAACATAGTAAACTCAGAAATAAAATGACCTTTAGAAACAAGTTAGTGAAACTTCAGAGTTTTCAATAACAACAAAAAGAAGACCCAAATAGCTTGCAGAAAGAAACAGAAATCAATCAATCACTGGTTATTAATAATAAACATGTTAGCACCACTGAATACTAGAAGACAATGAATAAGATCTCTCAAAGTAAAAAAATAACAATTTTAACACAGAATTTTCAATTCCGCCAATGCTATAGTCAACTATGAGAGAATAGAAATATTTTCAGACATGTAAACAAAACAAAAACAACTTGTTGAAAAAATATTTTAATGAAGTAACACTCCATTTAGAAACTACAATAGCTCTGAACTAGTCTGCACCTAATAAGGTAAGCAATATTTATAAAGCAAATATTTTAGAAAGATATCAAGAAATGTATAAATTTGTATGATTATATAAGACTTATGGCATATTTCTTTAAAAATATCATAGACCACATAGCCAAAAATAAAATAAAATTACATAATGAATATTAAATAGCATACAAGAATTACCAAATGAACATAGTTGATATATTAAATAAAGTATACAATCATTTCAAATATTCATGACATATGTTTTGGATAAATGTGTCAAAATAATCTCAATTCAACTTTAAAAATAAAAGTTAACAGAAAATATTTTCTGTTTACAATGCTGTATAACTTTTAAATAAGCATGTTATATGTAGTTAAGTATAAAACATTAATAAATGTATGTTCTTGCTGTCTTATTTCTTAGTTTTGGACTGTAAAATTAGACAAATGCCTTACTTCCTATAATCTATGTTGTATCTATATCTACCATCTATGTCATCTGTATCTATTTGTGTGCCAGGTAGTGTGTGTGATTGCATGTGTACATATCTAGCTGCAAATATACCATAAATGCATTCAGGTATAATAAAAACTCATTGAAGAAGTTGATAGATGTATCCTTGAATCAGATAAATATGCAAATATATTGGAAAAAGATCCACAAAGGGTTTAGTTTCATTATTTATAACTGTAGTAACAACATACGCTCTGGCTATGTATAAACTTCCATGAATTTGTTGAAGTAAGTACCTTTTTGTGTGTGTGTTCTCCAATACAGAGAGAGGTAAAAGAAAATAAACATAAAGTCATTATCATATACCCATCATTCAAATGCACTTGTGACAAAGCATACTCAAGTTCAGATGATAGGCAAGGGAAACACTTTGTAGAAACCCAGAATGATCTGTGGTGTCTTGAGACATCTCTTATAAAATGTTTAGGGATCTGAAACTGCTTTTGTAAGAATTTCACTCAGAATCCACATTAAGTGTATGTTTTCCACCATGGGGTATAAATCCTCAAAGTAGTTTTAACAAATTCAAAGGTATCAAGGGAAACGTGTGTGCAAAGATGAAGACTGTGAAGTTGTTAATTTTTACAGGAGGCATTCTATCAGTTTCACCAGGCTGAAGCAATGCCATATTTAGTTGTTGTAATAATACATGTTCCTTGAAATGGAACTATATTACTGTGAGCCAGGATGTCCAAGCTGACGTCAACACAACCACTGACCTCAATGTTTAAAGATTTCTTTCTCCCTGAACATCACATATTTTCTCTAAAAGTTATCCAGATTTAGGCTCTCCATACTGAGAAAAGTAAATAACTAAAGAAATACAGTCTAGGGGCTTCCCTGGTGGCGCAGTGGTTGGGAGTCCACCTGCCGATGCAGGGGACACAGGTTCGTGCCCCGGTCCGGGAAGATCCCACATGCCGCGGAGCGGCTAGGTCCATAAGCCATGGCCGCTGAGCCCGCACGTCCGGAGCCTGTGCTCCGCAATGAGAGAGGCCACGACAGTGAGAGGCCCACATAACGCAAAAAAAAAAGAAATACAGTCTAGGAGAGGAACTTAGTGAAATAAAATTTAAAGACAAATCACAAAATAACTGTTCTCAGGACATTAAGAAGTAATACAGAGAGAACTGTCATCACCATCTTCTATTTGTCTTCTTTGACAATGAATTTTTTATATGCATTTGCCATTGGTTCATTTCTATTATTTGAAAATACATAAAATTGAGATTTGGATTAGTGTAATATGGAAGAACAAATCTGACTTCATATTGAATCTGTTTCTTTTACTTTAACCTTTGTATTCTATGGCTTTCGCAACAAGTTAATCACTAAAGAGGTGTTGCCTATAGCTTGAAGTATACGTAATGGCCCATTTCCAGTAACCCTGTCTTCCATGTCTGAAGGTTAAGCTAAAATACTTTTGTTCAGCTCTCAGGAAATATCCTGACCCAGCCCACCTATGAATGGCTGCAGGAAAGAAGAAATTAACACATCCCCTCCTGGAGTCTGCTTGAAAATAGGAAATATTTGTAACAACTATAGCCGTTTTTACTTTACCTCCTCACCTTCCCCCTCTTTGCCCTGTAAAGAAACAAGCATCCAAACCTGGGCAAGATTGTTCTTTAGGACATTAGTCCACCATCTTCTTGGTCTGCTGGCTTCCTGAATAAAGTGGCTTTTCCTTGCCCCAGCACCTCAGCTCTCAGTTTATTGACCTGTATTGTAGCAAGCAGCATGAGCTTGAACTCAGTAACATTAGTCCTTTAGACCACTACTAGTAAAATATATTTAATCTAATTATTTCTGTAGAGTGATTTATCTTTAGGTTTGAAAAATTATGTAGCCCTTGCTTAGATTCCCATTCGTGATATGTTCTATCCCTCCTCCTAACCTCTAAAATTTTACTGCCAATAACATCCAAGTCAGAATTAGTATTTTACAAATGAAGTCTTTTTGTTTTAAAGTTTAATTATGTAGCTTAGAAAACAATTTCTGTCTGCATATTATGATTTGACACATTAAGCAGAAATGTAAGCAGGTGGTAGAGTGCAGTAATTTTTTATTTTCTTGTTATTATTTTGTTTTTAAATTTTAGACAGTTATGCAAGATTTTGATTGTTTAATTTCAATAGTTACCACAGTTGTAAAATATATTACATTTTAAAAACATGAAGAAGATTCTCCAGATGGTATGTATTAATCAAATATTTGACACAAGATCTAATGCTACATCAACAATTATTTTTAAAATAAAATTTTCTGTAATTTATATACATGTTCTGTATTTCTAATAATTCCTTGGTGGGAAATGTTTACAAATATTTCTGGAAAATATACTTTGAATGGCATAAAACATTTTCTCAGTTGTAGGAAGATAAGCATATAAGATGAAACACGTACGAGTGAAAGAAACTCATGGATTACTGAAGCAGACCTTGATACAGAATCTCAGAAAAGAGAGCAAAGCCTAGGATTCTAATCTTGTGTTACCCAATGACCTAAATAATCTGACACTACTGCACCTTAGAATATTAAAATAGAGACTAGTGGCTTGGATCACTGCTAAGTCTTCTGTTACAGCCTGAATATATTCTCCCAAAATGCATATGTAGAAGCTCTAACTCCTTCAGTGTAAATGTATTTGGAGATGGGATCTATAAGGAAATAATTAAGATTAAACAAGTTCATAATGGTGGGACCCTGATCCGATAGGATTAGCATCCTTATAAGAAGAGACTCCAGAGATACCACCTGCTCTCAGTGAATGCACAGAGAAAAGGTCATGTTAGGACACAGTGAGAAGGTAGTAATTTGCAAGCCAGGAAGAGAGCCCTTTTCTGGAACTGAATCAGCCAGTTCCTTGATCTGGGAATTCTGGCCTCCAGGACTATGAGAAAATAAATTTCTGTTCATTAGACCACACAGTCTGTGGTATTTGTATGACAACACTAGCAGACTCATACATCTTCCAAATAAAATTTAGGACGAGGCAGGTAACTGAAGCCAGATAAAATAGGGAATTAAGGAATAGTCAGTCAAATTTCCTCAAAGCAAATAGGAACGTAAGGAAGATATGATCACTTGTATTTATGGGAAAATTAAAACAAATGGTTATAAAAATGTGAAGTTATGATAGAGCACTAAAGAATAAAATGGAATTTAGTAAGAAGAGAAAAATAAGTGATGAAAAATGCAAAACATTCATATTTTGGGGGGTTCCTCACCTGGAACCAGTTACCCGAAAGTTTTGTTTATGGGGCATCATGTTATCTGGCTCTCATGTACCTCTGGAAAGGGGAAATTGTGTGTGTGTGTGTGTGTGTGTGTGTGTGTGTGTTTAATTTTATCATGGGAAATTCCACTGGGAAAGGTTTTCACCACCATTGTCTTTCATGGCCTCATATAAGTGGAGCAAATTTTCACTTACAGCATACTATCAGATCCATTGGTAAACTGGTTTGCCCTTTCCTTTCCATTAACTTGTTGAGAAAACACCACAAGAGCTCATAGATATGCACAGAGAAAGAGGTAGCAAAGCAGTTAAAGAAGATACTAAGCAATTTCCTTGCACTTCTAGACCTATTCATGTTTGACCCTGCGTATTTCACTTCCACTCAGAGCTGAGAATGTCAGGAAAATTTTGAGTTGACACATGACTATTCATTATGGCATAGGGTAAAACAGAGCATGGAGATCTAGATTTTAGCTCTTAAAACTTCTTAAAGATGGCGACATTAATTTTGTTCACAATTAATTTACCAGACCACGTCAAAATGCAAACCTGATGTCTATGAATTCGGAAAGTGTAGCCTTTGTCCCTCACAGGGCTCTGCATATAGTAATATAATTGTTCGTTATCTCCTTTACAGTTTTGTTGCAGTTTGTCTTTTTTATTCTTAGTTTTTTGAATTTATGGTCCATGTTTTCAGTAGCTTGTTCAGGTTTACTTAATTCATGTTGAAAGGTTGTATTAGACTTCTCTTTTATGTTGAGACTGTTTCAGAGTATTTTACCAGCTAAAAAAATTAATTCTCATATTTTAAATTATTTCAGTAACTTTGAATGGATATGAAGTTTGGTTTTGTTTTAGTGTTTTCTCATTTTATTTTTTTTTTATATTCTAGTATATTTCACGATTTTCACAGATCCACAATATAAGGTGACCACTTGGGGAGAAAAAATAAGAGAGGCTTATTTAGTTTCTTAGTTCAAGAATTTTTCATTAGTTGCCACATTAAAGTGAAGTTTTCATAATAAATTGTTCCTTATGTTGGGGGTTGGGTCAGTTTTCTTCTGATTTATTGATATTAACTTATTTTGAAAGTTTCTTCTTGAGACACTTTCTCTTTTTACTTTCTTCAGTAAGTTTCCAAATGATACCTCATCTCCCCAAATTAATCTGCTCAACTCCAAAAATAGAGACTTCCCAAGATTCACCTTTTATCCTACGTTTTCTCAAGTTTCTTCCTTTCAACATGGCAATAGCCAGTTCTTTTATTCACCAAGTCTCAAAATTACTCTCAGGACCTGGGACTCTTCTTCTGGTGTTGTTAAGAGCATAGCATGTCATTTACTTTTTTGTAGACTTTATAGGCTTGCAGTGAAGGGGAATGTTCTATACATGCTGAGCTTAGGGGAATGTAATATGAAAATTATATAATAGGAGTAGAGAATATAATGGATGACAGACTGATATTTCAAGAAGATAGATACAATTATTGGCAGCATTATAACATGATTTTAGATAAAGGTGATAAGATTTCTGGTTCTATTAATAAATGCCTAATGCTCAGAACTAAGATAAGAGAGGTGTGTATTCCACATATTTACTTGCTAAGCAATACCTTGCAACTATTTAAAATTCAATCTGAGAACAGAAACCAGAATAGTAATGGACATGAAGTTACTGGAAATAGGCTATAATGCACCATCTAATGGTACTGAAGCTACCTCATGTGAAAGTGTGTCTCCCATCACTGAAAATGACATGAAGCTGTGACTTGCTCTATTGAACATTAGACTGTGAAATATTACCTCATAGATTTCTTCAAGGTCTAGAGTTTGTGATCTGTAACAGGAAAGCAGTTTCTTTTCCTGAAACTATTTTCTTTTTCTAAAATGTCCATTTTTGTGGGCAATATATACATAGTTTTTCTAAGATAGATACATTTTGAGACTCTAATATATCCATGAATACTTTAAGGACTAATGCATTTTATGCATGTTTGAGATAAACAATTAAGGCAATAAACACATGTAGAGGCTCTAGCATGATCTGAAGAACACCATATTTATTTTGACATCTGTTTAATTAATCCTTGATAATTTTCTCACTTTCCATGGACCTGAAACACTTCACTGGTAAAGTAGAAATGATAATATAGAGCATCTTACAGAAGAGGATATATAATTATGTTTCTCTCCTCTCCATAGGTATGATATATACTTTTTGCTTTAATAGGTAGGTTTTCTTAAGTTTCTTCTATAATTGGGTAAGTCAGATAAAATAGTGCACAGCAAAATGAGAAATATATTAATTTAAATAAAATAAAATTTTTAGAGAAAATTAATATTATGAATAGAGACAGGCTAAACAGCAAATCAATATTCAGTTTTCTGATGAAATTCTGTTGTTAATTCAACGAATGGAATGGATCTCAAAATTCATTTATATATCTTTGTATAGCAAAAATTGACATCACAATAAAAAACAGAATTCTGTTATTTTGAATCAATAACTTTTAAAAGGTTAAAAAATATCTACTCTGATAGATGGTCGGTCTAGGGCTCTGCAAGTGTGTTTGGTGACAAAGTCACTTCTAAAAGAATATCAACTGATACCAGTAATAAAATAAGGCAAAATTATATACATTTCATAATTACCGATGTATATGGGACAGAAGGAAATGTAATGTTTGGATGTTTACCTTATTATAAATGCAAAATTAAGAATTTAAGTACGCTCAAAATTTCTCTCTTTAATGGAAAAAATAAAGTCGAAGTGAATGGCTAAATTATTTTGCTGCGAGTTAATTTTCTTCTTACATTTTAAACTAATATCTTGTATCATAAATTACTCAGTGGAAAAGTAAATTGATGGCATGAAATTAATTTCCACTTTAAAAAATCTACATGGATATAAATCACTGCAACTTGGGGAAGGTTGAAAAATGACTGTATTAACAAAATTTCATGTTCAACAGACAAATAAACATCCTCACAAATCCAAATCATCACTGCATATTTACCCATCATTAGCCATAATCTACTTCAGATGATGATGATAAATGAACTAAGAAACTGGATCCCTGAACAATACCTAGTTAATGATAACAAACAACCAAAAATGGAGGAAGACTTGCCTGCCCTGAAATTGGTATTTAGACTGATGGGAACCTTACTTAACTGCTGTCTCTTCTGGCATAACAGTGTTCCTCTATTATCAGGGGTCCCTTTCCCATAATATCACAATAATTAGATTTTAATACTAATCTTTTCATGAGTGCAGTTGATGTTGGTATACAGTGATAAACTTTCTCAAGGTAAACTCAATTTGTATATTTAGGTGGATAGATAGATTGATCGATCTATGTATCTATGTAGATTGCCCATAAGAAAATATTTGATATGTATTTTACTTTTTTCATATAAAACTAGCAGATTCACAATGTTGAAGTTATTGCAAAAGTTATCAAAGTTCAATCTTTCAGGCTTCTAAGCTATAGCTAGAAGATCAAGATTTAATATTTTCATGTTTCTTGTTATGTCCAACAAGGCCTAATATGAACCCTTTTGGGACTCCAGGTACCTGTGCCCTTTGCTTTGTACCTCTGGTAAATTCAGGTTATAATAGTTTGCAGTTATAAGACCTGACTACAACTAGTTACAACTAGTAACCTAACTACAACTGGGTGCCTTAAATTGTATTACAGTTTTTCATGGTCACCCTTTCACCCTTCTTGCCTATGGGCATGAAATATCCCATTTTTATTCCCATTTTCCATTATATTATAAAAGATACAGCATGATACTTTTTTATAGCTGTTGTTAAAAGTTTTAAAGGAAGCAGAAATAACTCAGGTCAAAAATGAATTACAAAACCAAAATGTATCCAGGAAAATAAATTCAAACCACAAATGACAAGCTGAGAATTGCACTTATATAACAGACAAAATTCTAATGTCCCTACATATATAAGACAAACACAGAGGAAGGAACCATGGAAAATCCATTAACATGTGATATAAGGAATTGAATGGTGAAAATAACATCTATGCTATGGTGGTTTAATTAAAAAAAAGACTTGATGGTCTCTTTGTCTAATGAGGAATAGAAGTTGGAAGTTGAGCTTACTCTTGGGATCAAAAAGGTAAATATTATTATTGTGTATAATAAAGAAAAAGAGAGAGAAGGGGTAAGGAGGAGAATTACATAGAGAGAGTCAAAGACAGAGAGATATTAGAGAGATTAGCACTCTTAGTGGTGAATCTTCCATGTAAGAATTGATAAATTTGAGACATGATCAGATTCTCCCCCAAGGGTGGATAGTGCATACATTTCAAGAGGGTTTGGGTAAAATATCAGAATGACAGCTGTGTTAGTTTCCTATTGCTGCCATAACAAATTGCCACAAATCCAGGGGCATAGAACAATACAAATTTATTATCGAAGAATTCTAGAGATCAGAAGTCCAAGATGTAGTCCATAGGCTAAATTCAAGGTGAATGCAAAGCTGTATTGCCAAGTGGAGACATCAGTGCCCTCAAGCTGGGGGCTTGAAGGCTTTACTCCTACAGATTAGGGAAGAAATGTCTGGATGGACTTTTGGTGGTGGCTCCTCTTTCCTTCCTCTAGTTGCCATGGGTTTCCAGACATGCTCTCAGGACACACATTTTGATGATCTACCCTCCTGGATTAAGCCTTTTATTCCTTGGATTTAAGGGAGAAGATTCTGGATGGATTTGGTGCTCCAGTACCCAGGTCATCACCTTGGGAGAAGTGTTCTCAGGACTCCTGATCTCCCCTGTGAGTATCTGGTGATATTCAGAGAAAAAGCCTGCAAAGAGAGTAAATTCTAGTATGTCTGATACCCCCTATGGTTTCACACTCTCTCACTAGCCTGTACTCAGCTTTAAGAAATTGTTAAAATTTTCTAACTTAGTCTTACTTACTTTTATATCATTTGGTGATGTCTGCCCTAGGTAAGGAAATGGTCAGGCCCATTTTCTCTCTATAGTTTTCTGCCTCTCTCAATATTTCTAAGAAGTTTTCCCTGTGACCTCAGTTCTCTGATGGTTTCAAGAAAAGACATTATTTGCAGTTTGTTCAGCTGCTTTCTTGTGGCAAGTATAAGAATGACACTCTTTCCAGTTTTCTACATGTCTTTGTTAGCTAGAGAGTTATTCAGTGATTCTCCAGTGAGCTTCCATGGTTTATGTACTTCAAGGAGTTTGTTCATTTCATCTAAATTGTCAAATTTTTGCTCTAAATTTGTTCATAAGGAACACTTATTATTCAATTAACCTGCAGAATCAGCAATACTGTCACCTGTGTCATTCCTGATATTGGAAATTTCTGTCCTGTTTCCTTTGTATCCCCTGTCAATCTGGCTATAAGTTTATGAATATTATCGATTCTCTCAAGAACCCATTATTGATTACATCAAATTTCTATAAATGCTTTATGTTGTCTATGTCATTAATTCATGCTTTAGTTCTTATTATTTTCTTTCTTTTGCTTACTTTTAATTTTAAATGTACTTTTCCTAGTTTCTTATGGTAGAATCTGAGGTTAATGATTTGAAACATTTCTTCTTTCTTAATATGTATAATACTGGGAATGTCTTTATAGCTGCATTCTATAAGTATTGAAATGGTATATTATTATTTTCTGTAGAAAATTTGTTTTCTAATTTTCCTCTTGATTCTTTTTTGACGTATACATAATTTTAGAAATATAGTATTCATTTTCCACATATTTGGATATTTTCCAGGTCATCTGTTAATGATTTCTAGTTTAATTCCAATATATTTAGGGAACATACTTTGTAAGACTTACATACCTTTTTTTTTAACATCTTATTAGAGTATAATTGCTTTACAATGGTGTGTCAGTTTCTGCTTTATAACAAAGTGAATCAGTTATACATATACATATATCTCCATATCTCTTCCCTCTTGCGTCTCCCTCTCTCCCACCCTCCCTATCCCACCCCCTCTAGGTGGTCACAAATCACCGAGCTGATCTCCCTGTGCTATGCGGCTGCTTCCCACTAGCTATCTATTTTATATTTGGTAGTGTATATATGTCCATGACACACTCTCACTTTTTCCCAGCTTACCCTTACCCCTCCCCGTATCCTTAAGTCCATTCTCTAGTAGGTCTGCATCTTTATTCCCATCTTGCCCCTAGGTTCTTCTGACCATTTTCTTTCTTTTTCTCTTTCTGACTTACTTCAGTCTCTATGACAGTCTCTAGGTCCATCCACCTCACTAAAAATAACTCAGTTTAATTCCTTTTTATGGCTGAGTAATATTCCATTGTATATATGTGCCATATCTTCTTTATCCATTCATCTGTTGATGGACACTTAGGTTGCTTCCATGTCCTGGCTATTGTAAATAGAGCTGCAATAAACATTTTGGTACATGACTCTTTTTGAATTATACATTCTTTGAAATTGATTGAAATTTGTATTATTAATTATAATAGGGTCTATCTTGGTAAGTATTCTTTGCACATTTAAAAAAACAATGTGTATATTGCTGTTCCCGTATGGTGTATTCTGTAAGCATCCATTATGTCAATTTCTTGGATAAATTTGTGCACATTCCTTACATTCTTATTAATTTAATTTTAGTTGTTCTTTTTCTTTCAAAGTCAAGAGAGTGTCATTGAAATCTTTGACCATAGTTGTGGCTGTGTCTATTTCTTCTTGCAGTTTAATCAGTTTTTCCTTCATGTGTTTTGCAGGTCTGATATTAAGTGCATGGTTGCTTAGGAACTTTGTCATTTAATGAATCAACCCTTTGAAGACTATGAAATGACCCTGGCAATATTTTCTGCTTAAAAATCTGCATCACAATATTGATTCAGTCACTTTAACTTTTTGACTAGAGTTAACATGGCATATATTTTTTAATCTTTTTAAAAAAATTCTAACTCACTTGTGTATTTTTTTTCCTGTTAGTCTTGTTCTCTTTTGTAAATAAGTTCATTTGTACCATTTTTTTAGATTCTGCATATAAGTGATGTCATATGATATTTGTCTTTTTCTGTCTGACTTACTTCACTTAATATGATAATCTCCAGGTTGATCCATGTTGCTGTAAATAGCATTATTTCACTCTTTTTAACAGCTGAGTAATATTCCATTGTATATATGTACCACATCTTCTTTATCCATTCATCTGTCAGTGGGCAGTTAGGTTGCTTCCACATCTTGGCTATTGTAAACAGTACTGCAATGAACATTGGGGTGTATGTATCCTTTCAAACCATGTTTTTCTCCAGATTTATGCCCAGGAGTGAGATTGATGGATCATAAGGGAGCTCTACTTTTGTTTTCTTAAGGAACCTCCATACTGTTTTCTACACTGGCTGTACAAATTTACATCCCCACCAACAGTGTAAGTGGTCTCCTTTTCTCCATGCCCTCTCCAGAATTTATTGTTTGTAGACTTTTTGATGATGGCCGTTCTGACTGGTGTGAGGTGATATCTCATTGTAGTTTTGATTTACATTTCTCTAATAATTAGAGAGGTTGAGCATCTTTTCATGTGCCTTTTCGCCGTCTGTATGTCTTCTTTGGAGAAATGTCATTTTAGGTCTTCAGCCCATTTTTTGATTGGTTGTTTGGTTTTTGGATATTGAGCCACATGAGCTGCTTGTAAATTTTGGAGACTAACCCCTTGTCAGTTACATTGTTTGCAAATATTTACTCCCAGTCTGTGGGTTGTCTTTTCATTTTGTTTATGGTTTCCTTTGTTGTACAAAAGCTTTTGAGTTTAATTAGGTCCCATTTGTTTATTTTTGTTTTTATTTCCCTACTCTAGGAGATGGCTCAGAAAAGATATTGCTGTGATTTATGTCAAAGAGTGTTCTGTCTATGTTTTCCTCTAAGAGTTTTATATTATCCAGCCTTACATTTAGGTCTTTAATCCATTTTGAGTTTATTTTTGTGTACTGTGTTAAAGAACATTCTAATTTCATTTTTTTACATGTAGTCATCCAGTTTTCCCAGCACAATTTATTGAAGAGACTGTCTTTCCTCCATTGTAGAGTTTTGCCTCCTTTGTCATATATTAATTGACCATAAGTGCATGGGTTTATCTCTGGGTTTTCTATCCTGTTCCATTGATCAATATTTCTGTTTTTGTACCAGTACCATACTGTTTTGATTACTGTAGCTTTTTAGAATAGTCTGAAGTCAAGGGGTCTGATTTCTCCAGCTCCCTTTTTCTCTCTCAAGATTGCTTTGACTGTTCATGGTCTTTTGTGTCTCCATAAATATTTTAAGATTTTTTTTTTCTACTTCTGTGAAAAATGTCATTGTTAATTTGATAGGGATTGCATTGAATCTGTAGGTTTCCTTGGGGGGTATAGTCGTTTGGGCAATACTGATTCTTCCAATCCAATAACATGGTATATCTTTTCATCTGTTTGTGTCATCTTCAATTCCTTTCATCAGCATCTTATAGTTTTCAGAGTACAGGTCTTTTGTCTCCTTAGATAGACATATTCCTAGGTATTATATTTTTTGATGGGATAGTTAATGGGATTGTTTCTTTAATTTCTCTTCCTGATCTTTCATTGTTAGTCTATAGAAATTCAACTGATTTCTGTGTATTAATTTTGTATCCTGAAAGTTTACCAAATTCATTGATGAGTTTTAGTAGTTTTCTGGTAGCATCTTTAGGATTTTCTATGCATAGTTTCATATCGCCTGCAAACAGTGAAAGTTTAACTTCTTCTTTTCCAATTTGGATTCCTTTTATTTCTTTTTCTTCTCTGATTACTGTGGCTAGGACTTCCAAAACTATGTTGAATAAAAATGGCAACATCAAGTGATCAATCCAAGAATCAGATATAAAAATTGTCAATATATATGCACCCAACATAGGAGCACCCCAATATATAAGGCAAATACTAACAACCATAAGAGGAGAAATTGACAGTAACACAATAATAATGAGGGACTTTAACATGCCACTTTCTTCACTGGACAGATCATCCAGACAGAAGATCAATAAAGAAACATAGGCCTTAAGTGACACATTAGACAAGATGGTCTTAATTGATATTTATAGAGCATTCATCAAAGGCAGCAGAATACATATTCTTTTCAAATGCACTTGGAACACTCTCCAGGATTGATCACATGCTGGGCCACAAAGCATGTCTCCATGAATTTAAGAAAATTGAAATCATATCAAGCATCTTTTCTGACCACAATGCTATGAGATTAGAAATCAACTACAAGAAAAATACTGTAAAAAACACAAACACCTGGAGGCTAAACAATGCACTACTAAACAACCAATAGATCACTGAAGAAATCAAAGCAAATTAAAAAAAATACCAGAGACAAATGAAAATGAAAGCATGATGAACCAAAACTATGGGATGCAGCAAAAGCAGTTCTAAGAGGGAATTTTATAGCAATAAAATCCTACCTTAGGAAACAAGAAAATTCTCAAATAAACAACCTAATCTTACACTTAAAGCAACTAGAGAAAGAAAAACAAACAAAACCCAAAGTTAGTAGAAGGAAAGAAATCATAAAAATCAGAGAAGAAATAAATGAAATAGAAATGATGAAAACAATAGAAAAGATCAATGAATCTAAAAGCTAGTTCTTTGAAAAGATAAATAAAATTGATAAAACATTTAGTGAGACTCATCAAGAAAAAAAGGGAGAGGGGTCAAATCAAAAAATTAGAAGCAAAAAAGGAAAAGTGACAATGGCCACCACAGAAATACAAAGGATAATAAGAGACTACTACAAGAAACTATGTGCCAATAAAATGGAAAACCTGGAAGAAATGGACAAATTCTTAGAAAGGTGCAATCTCCCAAGATTGAACCAGGAAGAAATAGAAAATATGAATAGACCAATTACTAGTACTGAAATTGAAACTGTGATTGGAAAACTCCCAAGAAACAAAAGTTCTGGAACAGATGGTTTCACAGGCAAATTCTATCAAACATTTAAAGAATTAACACCTGTCCTTCTGAAACTATTCCCAAAAATTGCTAAGGAAGGAATGCTCCCAAACTCATTCTATGAGGCCACCATTATCCTGATACCAAAACCAAAAAAAAAAAAAAAAATACAGAAAAAGGATAGTGCACTTTTTATTATTACAGGTATTTGCCTTGTTGGCTTATTAGATAAAATTGTGTTATTTTAGTGGTTGTTTTAGAGTTATAATAAAATCTTTAACTGAACATAATTTACCTTCAATAATATACTACTTTACACATACTCCAGTCATATTAAAGAATTTTACAGCAGTACACAGTTTTCCCCCACCATCCGAAAGTAGACCTTCCTGTGAAAAATTTCATAAACCAAAATAACATAAAGAGTATCTCCCTGCTTTCTAAAAGTTTGCATTAGGCCACTTCACTGTTAAAAATACCTACATTAGTATCTGTTTTCACTAATCAAAAGAAATCCAAAGAGGATTTTTGCTTTTACCAAAAAAAGCTGTTATTGTACTAATGCAGGTCTTAATGCAAACTTTCAGAAAACAGGGAATACTCCCATTGTTTCTTTCTAGGCCTTTGTGCTATTTTTGTTATAAATTTCATTTCATTAATGTTATGAATCCCAAAACACATTACTACTTTTTCTTAAATAATAGTTGATTGCTCTCTGAAGAAATTAAATAAAAATAAAAATGTTCTTTAATTACCTATGCAGCTACCATTTCCAGTGCTCTTTATGAATTTAGATAGATCCAGCATTACATCTGATATAATTTTGTTTCTGCCTGAAAGATTTCCTTTCACGTTTCTTGTGGTGCAAGCCTGCTGTTGATACATTCTTTAAGTTTTATGAGCATTAACAAAGTATTTCATTTTCTCTTAGGAAAGCAACTTTTGCTGGATAAAATTTCTATGTTGATAGTTTTGTTTCTTTCAATACTTTAAAGAAATTGTTCCACTGTATTCTGGCTTGCATCGTTTCTGATGAGAAATATGCTAACATGTTTATCTGTTTTCCAGAGTATTTCATGTGCCTTTCTTATCTGGCTTCTTTGTTTTGCTCTTTACCACTGGTCTTAAGCAATCTGACTAATACAGTGCATATGCCTTAATGTAGTCTTTTTCATGATTTTTATGCATGGGGTTTGTTGAGATTTGTATATAAATGGGTCTATATTTGTTATTAGATATAGAAGAAATGTTGGCCATTATTTCCTCAAATAGTTTCTTCTAACTCTTCTCCTTTATGACTGTAAATTGCATGTACATTTTGCACTTGAAGTTTTCTGGAGCTCCATATGCTCTGTTAATATTTTCAGCTTTTTTTTTTTCTTATATGTGTTTCATTTTTGACAGTTTCTATTGCTATGCTTTCATGTTCACACATCTTTTCTTCTATCTCGTCTCTTTGAGCATTTATCCCATCCAGTTTATATTTCATGTGAGACGTTGAAGGTTTTCATCTCTAGAATTGAGTTTTGCATTTAAAAATTATATCTGTATTTAACATTTTAAATATTTCTTCATTTCTCAAATGTATGGCATACAGTTGTAATGACTACTAGTTTTATCACTGATGTCATTCTGCATCCATTTTGATTGATTGACATTCTCTTCAGGATAAGATATAGTCTTCTCTTTTATAATGCCTGGTAATTTTTATTAGATACTAGGTATTTTGAATTTTTACTATTGGATCCTGATAATTTTTACAAGTAGATTTGAGCTTAGTTCTGGGACACAGTTGAGCTACTTGGAAACTGATTTTCTGCATCACGATTTTAAGTTATTTTTAGGCAAAGCCAGAGCCACATGTGGTCCAGGGTGTCCTTTCTCGACTAAATGAAATGTGACTCTTCTTAGTCTTTCACTCAATGCCTCACGAGTGAGGAGGTTTTCATTCTGATTGTTCAGAACAGGCACAGTTCTTTCATGTTGTCTTAATCCATTTGGATTACTACAGCAAAATACCACAAGTGGGTAGCTTATAAAAAACAAATTTAATTCTCACAGTTTTGGGGACTGGGAAGTCCAAGATCAAGGGGCCAGTGCAGTCCCCTTCTGGTGAGGACCATAGCCACCTTTCTTGTTGTTTCATAGCCAGCACCTTCTTCTTCTACCTTCACATGGTAGAGGAGGTTATGAATCTTTGTAGGGTCCCTTTTATAAGGGCATCAATCTCATTCCTGAAGCCTCTGCTCTCATGACCCAAATTATAATCCAAAGACTCTACCTACCAATGCCATCACAATGGATGTTAGGATTTCAACATTTAAATTTGGGGGAAACACAAACATTCAGACCATGGCACATGTTCAATTTCATATATAAGAAAATATAAGTTAAAAACTAAGTAATAATATGGCATTTTCATAGGCAATGTTTAAAGCAAATGTCTAAGTGAATTAATGCTCTTGTGCTGCATTCTCATGAAAAAAATACTGAATTAAAAATTAACCATTATTGAAGTGATTCAGGAAATATCACCAATGTGGGAAAATGCACATTTAAAAGGGTAGAGCTGATTTAAACTTCTTATATCTCTGTCTCTTCCCTTTAATGTAAACATTGATTTCTATTCATTTGTGTTTCTAGATTCTGAAACATTTTTCTCATGTCATTTCTTTCTGAGTAGTTAATGAGATTTTTCTCATTAAAAGTAAACAATTTTTAGTTCCAAATTTGGTTAACACATCTAATACTATGGAGGAAAAAAATTACTACAAAATTAGTCAATCATAGTTATAAAGGGATTTCTTTTCAGAAAAGCCATATTAAGGTTTTTAAAAATAATATTAATAAAACCCTAAATTCAAAACAACACTAAAGAAAGATACTCTCTTTCTCAAGGAAAATAAAACTTACAATGTCCTGAATTCATTAAAATTTTAGGGTTCTACTGGAAGAGGAAATCATATGATTACTTTTATTATAATTTCAAAATGTTGATGGCATTTTTGAGAGTACTTTTAAAATGCAGTACACATATGAGAATTTCTAAGAATAGAATAATTTTATGTTGTGACTTTCTTTTCCCATGTAGACAGAATATTTTCGTGTCTTAAAATATAACCTACAACATATGAACTATTATTTCATCAGATTCATTGTATTAAATTATATTTAGTATAAAATTTTAAGATTTCATAATTCTTTATCAAAGCAAATTAATAAAAAAGAAAGAATAAAAGAAAGAAAACAAAAAAGAAAATAAGAGAAAGATGGAAGGAAGGGAGGAGGGAAGAAATTAAGGAAGTAATTGAAAGTGGGAGAAATAATGGATGGAGCTGAAAAAGGTTGGAAGAAAAAAGCCCGAGTCACCTAAGAATAAAAATCACCCCACGCAAAGAATTCATACAGCATGAAACATATATTTAAAAATTACATTTAAAAACAAATACTGCTATATGAAATTGCTGCAAATCACAGACCTAACCATCAACTATAGAAGAATATACAGGACACTTCAATTTTAAAATATGTGTCACTCTTGTCTCTCATTACAAATTTATAATTCATTACTATATTAAAATTCAAATAAGTAATGGTAATTCCCATATTGCCAGTTACTGGGAACAAATATTTCTACATACAAACACTTTTTTTTGTTTGTTTGTTATATGTGTGTATAACCCCTCTCGTATTCTATATTTATTCAGATGTAGTATTCTATATGACAGTACTCTTTATACAGCTTTCAATTTCCAGTTCTCCAGAGAATAATTTTCTGTGAACAGATCAGTGTCTAGGCAATAATTACTCTTAATCAGATAAGAAAGAAATATGTGAGGCATTCTAAAATGACTGATTTATCTTTGGGGACTAAGAAAACTATATGAAGAGATCACATTAGAAGAAAGTATAGACTTGTTAAAAGCAGAGAGCAATAAACAATAAAACAATAAAACCAAGTACAGATACTGACCCAAGGTCAGCAAGCACTTAATCAAATGGGTGTTCAAGTTACTAACTTTCTTTTAGACTTGGAAATAAATGAGCAGAGATTAAAAAATATATATATATAATTTAACTGAACAACAGTATTAAATTAACTCCTTGAATAACAGAATTTTTTCCAAAAAAGTTGTTTTCTTCCAAAATGGTAAAAGTCTCTGTTATTGGGTTTTTCTGTTTGTTTGTTTTGTTTTTTTTTTGTAGAACTTAGTCCCATTTAGCTAATCAAATATTTTATTTTTATAATGTTTTATACTAATATTTTTATATATATGCATAATTCAATTTTTTGTTTTAATAAATTGACTAATTTAAATTGAGGAAGCAGTATTAGAACAGCAAAAACCTAGTCTATTAAGCTGTACTGCCTGGGTTTAAATGTCGTTGCTGCCTGTTATTAACCATATAATCTTGATTCTCTTACTTAAATTCTTTTACCTGATTCATTTCCCTCATAAAATGAAACTTATGTGATAATTCATGTAATTAATATAAGGAAATCATATTGGGAGAATACAAATTACAGAGCAAGTTTTTAATTAAAATTAGTTGCTTTTATCATCATCATCATTAGCATCATCACCACCATCATCATTTTACTTAGTAAATCATACTGAACTATTTTCTAAGGTAACCATTCTTTAAATGAGAATGAAAGTATTAATCAATATCCTCTTATTTAAAAAAAATAAAAGAACAGGTTTTTAGATAAGTTCTTGCATGGATTGGAAATCACAGCTAAATGAAACAGTAAAAAAAAATGAACATAAAATTGTTATTCATACTACTGAATATAACATACATTTGGAAATTATATGTAAACATTAATTTTCTGAAAATTCAAGATGTCATATCTTCTCAAGTTCTCTACATTCATTGCATGAATTTGATTTTGAAGTTTGCTACAAATTCATTCAAGTAGTGTAGTCATTACTTAGTGGGAAATTTTACATCATAGATCTTTCAACCAGAATGCCTCAAGGACTCTTTAAATATGAGCTAGCGAATACAAAATATCACTCATCATCAATCATAGATGGACAGCTTTCTTGGGAGTTGGCTGACTTGTCAGTAAGCTGGATATTCAAGTTACTGACTTACATTGTCTCCTTGGCTCTGAACTTTTATGTCCCCAGGTAAAAATATACCTTTGACTCATGTGTGTGTGTGTGTGTGTGCACGTGCACATGCATTTTGTACTTGCACTTATTTTATTTCATTCTTTGATGTTAAGTCACACACTGTGTAGAGAAAAAATGAGAGATGAAGAAGAAAATAAAATTATTTTCTCCATGACTTAACAACAGTAGGGAAAAAGTTCTCAAAATATTTTGTTCAGTCCTTAAAAATGAAAGTGAAGGGGCTGAAAAATTGCTAAATAAACCTCAAAAACAAATACAAATATAACAAAGTAGCAAAATCTATAGAGGGTTAACATTGTTCTCCTTTTACTTTATCATTTCTACTATATTTTTTAAAAAAATACTTTTATGAGTGCTACAAGAAAACATTTTAAATTATTACCCTTAATTAATGTAATGTCCTAGAACTAAAAATAAATGTACTTGATTTATCATTTTCATTTGAGAGTACTACATTATGAGTTTAATCCAAAATCTGAAAAGGCCGTTTTTCAAAAAGTAAAATATTAGACATATTACTGGGAAAAAATCAGGATTCTTCCATGGTGGATAATGATAAAGGAAGAAACCATCATGTATCCTGTATAACCTGTTCTCTTCTTCCACAGAAAATGAATTGTTAGATATAATCATGTAAACACAGTATCATGAAAAGAGGTTCGTGTGCCACTTCTGAATAGGAGAATAAAGATGAAGATTATCCTTTCTCAGTTTCTCTTCCCCTTGAACAGGTACCAGATCCCACTGTGGCAATGAACCAGCTTTCACCTTGCTGATTTTATCTCCTCCCTGTGCAGTAACTGTTGGTATATCCAGTCTGCTTTCCAGAGATTGTAGCTTAGTTCTGTAACCAAATATCCTACACAGTTTCATAATTTCCCAAATATCTTGAGGTGGAAATGTACCTGTGTGTGTACTTAAGCTGCATCCAGAGCCCTTGGTGCCTTTGATAACTTATTTTCGGCTTTTCTAGATGTTTTGAGGACAATCTGTGAATTAGTACAAAAGATTATTTAAAATATGTCTTTTTTGAAGTATATATTCTGGACTTCCCTGGTGGCACAGTGGTTAAGAATTCACCTGCCAATGCAGGGGACACAGGTTTGAGCCCTGGTCTGGGAAGATCCCACATGCCATGGAGCAACTAAGCCCGTGGGCCACAACTACTGAGCCTGCACTCTAGAGCCCGTGAGCCACAACTACTGAGCCTGTGTGCCACAATTACTGAAGCCCGCACACCAGAGCCTGTGCTCCACAACAACAGAAGCCACCGCAATGAGAAGCCTGTGCACCATAACAAAGAGTAGTCCCTGCTTGCCTCAACTAGGGAAAGCCTGTGTGCAGCAACAAAGACCCAATGGAGCCAAAAATAATAAATTAATTATTTTTTTAAAAAAATGAAGTATACATTCAAATATTTTGCCCACTATCATGAAATGGTGTGTTTTCTTATTGACTTGGAGAGTCCTGTATGAATTGTAAATATCAATACTTTTATAATATGTAATAAATTCTACCTATCTTGTCCTGGCATGCCACTTTTTCTTAAATGTTGTTAAATGTTGCTTCTTATTTTATAAAAGGTTACATTTTAATTTAGTCCAAGTAGTAATTCATTTTTTTATCTTTGCTTTTCCTGTCTAGTTTAAAAACATACTTCTTATCCCAATTTCAAAAACATACATCTTGGGCTTCCCTGGTGGCACAGTGGTTGAGAGTCCGCCCGCCAATGCAGGGGACACGGGTTCATGCCCTGGTCCGGGAAAATCCCACATGCCGCGGAGCGGCTAGGCCCGTGGGCCGTGGCTGCTGAGCCTGCGTGTCTGGAGCCTGTGCTCTGCAACGGGAGAGGCCACAACAGTGAGAGGCCCACATACCGCAAAAAAAAAAAAAAAAAAGTCTTAATTTCTCATTTAGTACCTTTTGAGTTATACATCAGTTGTATCTTTTTTTCTTTTTAATGGGTCTGGGGAACAAGAGAATGTGCCTCAGAGAGTTTCAAATGCAGGTATGTGCTCTGAATTCTGTCACCATGTTTTCATGGTGGCCACACTTTCCACTGGCTCCTCCCAGCCAATGATGGAGTGACTATACAGGAGAGTTTGTGTAAGGATTTGGGGAGCAGTCACAATTTAGGACCCCTCTAAGGCTTATAAGTGCTCTTGCTATGAAATATTTAGTTGACTGCGAGGCAAAATACCCCTTGTTTATCATTAACATATCACTTCAGTAATATTTTGCCTGTGTCTTTTACATAAAGACATGTTTTAGGTTTCATGAATAATATACTAGGATTTCAATTATAATTATGATGAATTTATAGATTCATCTCATTTCTCCAAAGGTATATCATTTTTATCTTTTGTTACGTCCTATAGTCAAACAGAACATTTTTCTCAATGTTGGTCAGACACATTCTTTTTACTTGTAGTCATATATATGTTGTTTTCTTGAAATTTGAATGTTAGCTAATGAATATCAATAATCACAGCTACAATTCACCAGTGTACTTCTTGTAATTAGGGAGGAAATATAACTTTATAAATGTAAGCAGGGAATAAATAAAATCCTTTTTACATAGGTTGAATATGGTTTAAAAATAAATAAATGTTTAAAATTATTTTTTAAGTGATAAAGTATCTGTCAGATAAATACATAACATCAATAGCATTTTTATAGGTTAAAGATAGAGGACTTTCCTCCTTTCTAAGATGAAATATTTTCTATAAATAAATACCCTCTTCTGCCTACTATCTAATCTTCCAGGATGGGAGTAAAGCGTTAGAGTGCTTCATCTCCTTGGTATATTTAGGAAGACTAATTAGGCATGTGTAGCTTAGCCCTGCCTACTTCCTTTTGGGAGCAAATCTATTCACAGCAGGGATAGTTGTTATTGTCCCCATCCTGGCTTCTGTCTTAACAGAAGCTAGACCTTTCTTCCTTCTAGGGAAGGGTGTCTGTGACTAGCAGAATATGTGACTGATTTACTAAGTCTTATTCTGGGATTCAAGTAGAAATTCCATTTGGACATAAGACTGAGTTATATCTTCTGACCTTACCTCTATCATAATAAAATTGATATTTTGCCTTCCATCATTTTGTGTGTTTGGGATAAGGTGGGAACAATTAGGTATGAAACATTCTGTCTCTTAAGAAAAGATGGGGATGTTTTTATATTTCTGTAAATAAATGTTTAATTATAAGATATTCATGAATCTCTTGCATAATTTTATAAGACATAAAAATTATATTTGTAATATAAGGTGCACATTATGATATATGGGGAAAAAAATCCACCTCAAAATTGTTTGCTCTTAGGGAAAACTTTCTGTCTGTGTTCCATGCAGATAGAAGGGAAAGAAAAAAGAGCCAATAGTCAAAACCTTAGGTCTTTAATCTTCTAGGAAGACCCAAACATAAACGTCTTCATATGCCTTATTGTTAGTCATGAATGCTATTGCACAAAAAACTCCATGGGGTCTAGGAACATATGCTTTGGGTTTCCCATTTTTACCATTGAGGAATGGGTTTTGAGTGAATTTGGGTAACAAAACCATAGTGCCTGGCAGAAAGTTCTTAGGGAATCTGTAAATTTAGTGAAAAGTGACATTAATGTAGGCCCTCTGAAATCTTAAAATAGAGGCGTGATTTCACAGAGTTCCTCTACTTCTGCTGTCTCTAATCTAGTTTTAATAATATTCTTTTTTGGGGGGAAATTTTAGATATGAAACATGATATTCTAAGAATGAAAAAATACATAAATATAAAAACAGGGACCAAATGTTTCCAACATTGGGAGAGAAATCTGGTCATTAAGAGGGTAGATAACTTGGTTTTAAGTAATTCACATATGTAATTTTGTTCTGCAATATGTTACATAAGATATTGTGATAGTCTCTGAGAAGGTATAAAAGTTTAAAACCTACATTTAAATTCTAACACATGCAAATTTGGACGTATACAAATAAGATTATTAGACTATTGTTGGAAAGTTTTAACATTTCTCTTTAAATGTGTAAGTCGTATTAAGATAAAGGTTTAGAATACCTGTGCTTTGATGTTAGCTCTGAGAATCTGAAATACAAAGTTGGCTTATGGGCATGTGTTATTGGCAACTGTGAAGGAGGTGGTTTGATATTTCTTTGCTGATACCGTGTATTTCTTTTTATTCTACCACTTTCCAGTTTCCCATTTTCCTCAGTGCAAATGCTGTCCTATTCTTTAAAATAAATAAGACTAATTTGTTCTGGGGTAACAATTAGCAACTGAGATGATCTTGGCAGAAAATAAAAGAAAATTGGACTCAAACTTGCTTATAATATAAGAATGTATATTGATAAAATAGGATACTCTGATATTAAGCAAGCTCCAAACATCCTCAGGTTTAACCTCTTATTGTTTCTGTTGTCTTTAATACTGTAACTTTTACATAGAGCAAGGGACATTTCTTCAAGTCTTTCCAAATTTTTCATTCAGACAAAATAATATCCACAGAAAGAAGAGGGATTCTTTATTTTTGGATTTGTCTCATAGGATAGACCAAGGACAGAAGTCCCAGAAAACAAAACAAAACAAAACAAAACACAGAAGTCCTTCCATCATAACTCATTAAATAGTCACAATAAGTCATGCACTCTTTCAAATTCAACAAATGACACTAGAAATGAAAGTGCTGTGGATTGTCTTGGACCAGTCAGGATATGTCCCTGGAATCTGATATGGGATCACTTTATGTGGTGGAGAACAGAACAAAACCAACATCCTATTGGGAAGGAATAAGGAAGTAAATTGATACTGTGTAGGCAGCCAACTAGGGCAGTCATGTAACTTAATAGAATAGAATAAATGTAAATATATTTTTAAAATATATTTTAATATAAATATATTTTTTAAAAGGGAAGTAAAACAGTTGTATAAAGTAATAAAGGTATGAGTGTTGCTGTTAGTAAGAGACAGACATGGGAGTCAATTTTGGGTAGATTTTACAGGATTCTTTACATTAGACTATGTAGGAAACATATTTTTAGGTGAAATAAATGTTCATGTTAAATATCAATTATTACTTCATTTAAACACAAACACAGGAGAATAATTATATTTAAATAAATGAAGTTGACATTTTTAATGATTCTTTTTTTTTTAATTAATTAATTAATTTATTTATTTTTGGCTGCATTGGGTCCTCGCTTCTGTGCAAGGGCCTTCTCCAGTTGTGGCGAGCGGGGGCCACTCTCCATCGCGGTGCATGGGCCTCTCACTATCGCGGCCTCTCTTGTTGCGGAGCACAGGCTCCAGACGCTCAGGATCAGTAGCTGTGGCCCACGGGCCCAGTCGCTCTGCGGCATGTGGGATCCTCCCAGACCAGGGCCCGAATCCGTGTCCCCTGCACTGGCAGGCAGACTCTCAACAACTGCGCCACCAGGGAAGCCCTAATGATTCTTTTTATTATACTTAAAATGGAAAATTTTGCTAAGGATGAACATAGATTACATATGTCATCTACATTTTCTATGCTAGACTCATTGCTCTTTTAACAATCCATAAAGATGGTTTGTTCTAATTATGGTACATTATGGACTTCTGTTCAGCAAAGCAATTGTTTGATAATACCAGAAAAATGGCTAAAATAAGGTATGTTTATTTGTAAATAATATTAACAACTCAGAATGTAACAGTGACTATTCCACAGTAGGAACTCAAAAAATTATTTGATAGATGCTTGAATGAACAATGCCATTTACTGACAGCTTCCTATATGCCAGAAACTATACTATTACTTATCTAATACTAACAACATCATTGCAAGATTAGTACTATTTTCCCCATTTTACAGATGAGACGATATATATTAAGTAATTTTCTCTGAAGACAGATATTAGCTAACAGCCCATTTTCTTCTTGGAACACTTCTATTTGGGTTGACAGCTGGTATTAAAAAGACACGGACTGAGTACTTATGTTTTTATAAGTGACATAATCAATGAAAATGTTATTGAAAAGAATGGTGGAAAGATTGTCATTTGCCATTAAACAGAACTTTTGCTTAACAATGAGAGATACATTTCTCAATTAGTTCAGAGCAAGGTGGTATACTCAATAGCTTGCATAAGAAAAAATTAACACAAGTTTTTATATTAATATGACAGAAGTCTTTTAGTGTGACTAATAATGCATAAAATCTGTAACTATGGCTGAGGCAATGGCTTCACTACTTCAACCATATCAGAATTTAAATTGGTTTAAGTTAAAATGATAGATAGTCTAAGTCACTTACACTAAATTTGAAGTGACCTCAATCTCTGTAATAGAAATAGGTTATCTTGTATGTATCTTTATATAAAATCTATATCTGTGTATACCTTGTAATATTTTACTGGTGTAATCTAATGCCAAATGCACTTAAACATCTTTTCTTTTTCTTTTTTCTGTTTTTTTTTTTTTCCTGGAAGTTGCCTATGTTCTATAAAAGGCAAGAAATTTCATTTGAATAGAGTAAAAGGATGAGTTATTACTCATGCATAGAAAAACTTTTAAGGATTCAGCTGTGTCAGTGATAGATGGATAGACTGCTGAGAATCCATCTGAGACTACTGTGATTAGGTTAGACAGGTCCCAGCTCTTATTAGTGAGTGTTGCCTTGTTCTATACAAAGAGGAGGCAGCTGTCTTCTTCAGTTTTCCCTCTGGTGCTGCCTGCTTTAACTAAGCCTATAACATTTTCGACAAGCAAATCAGGAAGGACTTTGCAGACAGATGGCGAAGCTGCCTAGGCATCTCATTTACATGCAACCTTGGCTCCTAACTATACTTGAGCCATATGCAGGGGCTTTGCATTCCCATTGGATTGGTTTTAAGTGCTAGGCAAACAAGTCAGATCTATCTTGGTCTATGTTTTCCTAATGTGATTTAATTCGATGGAGTTATGCAAAGTGTTTATCAAAAGAACTTTGGAAATTAAAATCATGACTGAGTGCAGAAATTTATACCAACCATGGTTAGTGAGAAGAGTGCCCTAGGAGACTTACTCATATAGGAAATGAAGACTAGGTTATATAATTTATAAGCTAAAATAAAACGAAAATATAAAAAATAAAACTCTACTTGGGATTTTGAATTGCTTAAGCCTAATGCTGGTCTATTAAAATGTCTGTAATACACTAGCCAAGTTATGTATTTTCCATTATGGGATGATCCAAAGATAAACTAATATTAAAAAAATATACAAACATTCTAACTCTTGCTTATAACCTTACATATGCTTTGGATAATATAGAAAATAAATAGCAAATCAAATTTTAGTGGAGAATTTTTGTCACAATAACTAAAATTTTATTTGTGATTCATCATAACAAGTAATGTCTCATGAAATCATGCAAGTATATATTATATTTTATTTAAAAGAAAAAATCAATTACTAGAGGTGAAGATGAATATAAGTAATACCTTTTAATGAATTAATTTTTACATTATGAATTTTAAATTATGACAGTGCCTAATTGTATTTCAACATATTATGGTGAAAAATCTAGTTCCTATAAGTTTATTGTCTTCCATGACTCACAGTCAAACTTATTATAAAATACTGTATGTATTATATTTCTATAATAAAAATATTTTCTCACTGTAAAAATCATAAGTATAGAATTTTGAATAGATTTGAAAAAGATCTATCTATAATTCCACATTAACATCATGTACATTTCTTTTATATATTAAACATAATTGAGATAAATCTGTATAAACAAATTATTCTTATATTTCTTACTAAACTCTATACCCTAAGTATATCCCAAAGCTTATTCAATTAACTTCAAAAGCATTTTTAAGTTTCAAACATTAATTTTATGCATGCATCTCTTCAGCAACAACCTATTATAGATAATTATCATTTTTATACATTTGCACTATTATAAATAGTTCTGTTGTGAATATTTTGGCATAAATAATTGTTTTCAGTTTAAGTGATTTCCTTAGGAAAGATTTCTAGATTAAAATTATATTGAAGAATAAGATTTTTAGACTTTTATTACATGTTGACAAATTGCCTTCAGAAAAATTTATGGTGATTTATTATATTACCATTAGTGTGTGTTTATCAAACACTGCTAGCTATGTCAATTAAGATATATTTGGTTGTAAACAATATCAAATATCAATATGATTACATAAATTTTCTCCTAAGCAGTTTAATGGGGGGGCAGGTTAGTTCTGTGATAAAACAACATCTATGGACCCAGATTATTTTTACCTTTTCTCTATTAATCTCAGTGTTGAACTCATCCATATGTTGCTGGAATTCTGAGAATTGTCAGAAATCTAAATTTCTAGGCATCATTTAAACGTTATAATATCTGGAGGACAAAAAAACATGATAAATCATCCTTTTTTATTGTTCTTTCTTTGGAGATAAGAAACTTTCCACAAAAATGAACAAAAAACATTCCCTTATGATTCATGGCTCAGAATTTGCTTATATTCTGACTCATAGTTAGAAATATTTGTCTACCAATAATATATATTCAATTATGAAAAAATAATAGATAATTACAATTTTAAAAAGACAAATATAAAAGGGATAAATGGAACAAACACTCTGTAGGTTAAACTGTCCAACATGGACATTGGTTCTGCCTTCTGAGAAAAGTCTTCCTTCATTGTTTATTATCCTCTGAGGCCATATCGAATATGAGCTTCACAACTTGAGTGACCCATTTTTTGCTCTGTGTCTGGGGATCAACTCTGGTAAATGCAAAACAAGTGTGACCAAGTTTTTAGCCAGAAAATGTAACATCTTAATTTCCTCTGGCCCAATCCTCCACTCTCAGAATTTCATATTTCAGTATCTGTTACATACCACTCTTCATTTTCTGGTGCCAAATCACGTGAGAATACTTTCAAATATCAGAAAGCAATATCATCCACCTAAACTGGCTTTCAAATTTAAAAACATATATTATGATATAACAGGTAATCTAGAAAGAGAAATCATCAGAACTAGTTGATTTACAAACTCCAAAATTATAATGTAAACTTCTTCTACCTCTACCAGCATCAGTAGTGGCTTTGTCCTGAGGCTGAGACAGGATGACTATGGTTGGTCTAGGTGCTCCTGACACAACAAGAACAAGTAGAGAGTTTCTCTCTGTGTGGATTATCTAAAGAGAGAAAACCTTTTTTTCTTTCTAGAAACTTCTGGTCATGTGTCCACTGGCATCATATTTGCCAGGATCAGGCTGAGTGTCTATTTATGAATTAGTACTAAGTGGCTAGAATCATGAGATTACCCTAGAGAAAAAGTCTTTTGCTGGAAAGGAAGTTGAATTCCAGTCATTCCCAGGACATGGTTGTATGGGAGAGGACTGTATAAATGATCAATACCAGTAGAAGTAGGTGAAGGATAAGAATGTTTCCTAAGCAAATGAGTTTAAAATTTCTTGACTGCACTGGCTAGAAACTCCAATACGATGTTGAATATAAGTGATTAGAGCAGATGGCCTGTCTTATTTCTGATTCTAGGTGGAAATAATTCATTCTTGCACCATTAATATAATGTTGGTTATAGATTTTTCCAAGATATCCTTTAGCGTGTTGAGGACATATCTTCTGTTCCTTGTTTGCTGTGATATTTTAAAAACAGGACTGGTGATAGATTTTGTCAAATGTATTTCTTTATCTGTAGAGATGATCATGTGTTTTTTCTTTCAGTATTTTAATTTGATGAGTAACATTGATTTTCAAAAGATATTCTAAACTTGTATTCTTAGGATAAAACTTATTTGATCATGATGTACTATTCTTTCCATGTTGCTGAATTCTATCTGCTAGAGGTTTGTTTATCATTTTTGCACTATGTTCATGAGGGATATTTTTATCCTTGGAACATCTTTCTCTGGTTTTGGTATCAGTAGAATTGTAACCTTATAGAGTGCGTTGGGAAGACATTCCACCTTTAAAATTTTGGGGAAGATTTCCTATAGGATTGGTACTATTTATTCCTTAAATGTTTAGCAGAATTCATCATAAGGGCCTGCAAATTTTGTGAGAAATTTTAAAATTACAAATTCATTTGATTTAATAATTATAGACTATTCACATTTTACCTTTCTTCTGAGATTTAGTAAGTTATATACTTCAAGGGATTTTTCCATTTTATCTAAGTTGTAAATTTATTGACATAAATTATTCATATGCCCTTATTACTATATGGCATATTATCATTCTGGCATTTTCAGAACAATCTGTGGCAATGTCATTTCTCTTATTCCTGACATTGGTGACACTTTTCTATTCTACTTTTATGAAGAGTCTGGCTAGATGTTTATCTATTTTCTTGATCTTCTCCAAGAGCTAGCTTTTGGTTTCATTGATTATCTCTAAAGCCTATTTTCTGCTTCACTGACTACTGCTCTCATCTTTATTATTTCCTTTAATCTACTTATTTTAGGCCTTATTTGTTCTTTGCTTTATAATTTCTTAAGGTGAAAGCTGAGGTTATTGATTTTAGTGTCTTTCTTCTTTTCTAATACATGAATTTAATGCTATAAATATCATGCTAAGTGTTGTTTTAGCATTCTACTACAAATTTATTTGTGTGGTGGTTTCAAATTTATTCAACACCTAATTACTTTTAATTTCTCTTTTGAAATATTCTTTGACCCATTGGTTCTTTAGAGGTGTCCTATTTTGTTTCTAATTATTTGGAGATTTTAAAGTTATTTTGTTATTTATTTCTTATTTAATTTTACTAGGTCCAAATTTTTGTATAAATTACATCCTTATAAATTTACTGAGATTGTTTTTATGGTTAAGAATACAGTATATTGTGAAAAATTTTACGTGCATTTAAGAATATAACATGTATTTTGCTGTTGTTAGTGAAATGTTCTATAAATATCAGATTTAAGTGAAATTAGAGGACATGTTGACAGCACTTAAGAGGAAAAAAAATTGAATTTTTTATGCCTAAAGTTTGTATCAAGTAAAAACATTAAAGGCAAAGTAAATGCCAATGACTGGCAATTGTTTTGATTATGATCAGTAGTAATTTTCTCAATGTTTGAGCCAAATTATAATTCAACTTATTTCATAATTCTTTCAGCTTAAATTTGCTGTCATTCAACTTTTATCATCTCATAAATATTGAGATAAAAAGCAGGAAAATATATTTATCATAGAACAATTGAACATTGATCATATAATCAATACTTACTGGTTCATTTAAAATATGCATGGATAAAATACATTATACATATGCATAATACTTGATTTGATTTATGTTGGAAGGAGCAAAGATTTCTATATTCAAATGCTATTATGTTTTTTAGAGAATTTAAAACAAAAATGATTTTCCCAGGATGGCCATTTAACAAGTAAATTTAACAACGATCTGATATATTTGATGACTATTTACTTTGTACAATTATGCTCCACGTCTTAGTGCATTCTCTTAAGCGGTTTATTTCAGCAGGCAACACATGTAAACTCGTTATCTGGTGAACTTCTATTTTAGAAGAGTTTTAGACCTACAGATCTAAAGAAAAATTACAAAGATGGTAGAAATGTGAACTTCTGAACCACAGTCTTTTTTTCCCTTAGAATGCAGAAATGGTGTGGTATGATACACCCTGAAAACATAAATATACCACTGAGAAGACAAAGTAAATTGGAATGTTTTGTTTTGTGATTTGGAGACTCAAAAAAATTTTTTTTTTTTAGTTTTCTTTGATTTTTCCTTGGAGAATATAAACTGTGCTGTGATGTCAAACTCATTATAAGTTTAGATATGCACAGGCAAGTTGTTTTCTCTAATTAAAACAAAATGAATACAAATTTCTTACACATACGTCTTTGATGGTTAGAAATGTACTTTAATGTTTCTAAAAACTCCTCAGCAGTCAAACTGCCTCATTCTGATAATGTTACTTTTTGCAGACATCTAAAATTGTTACAAAAGTATATTTGATACATCAAAATCATCTCATACTTGTGTACTGTTTAATAATTGGGATCCTTGGGACGATTTGCCCCAACTATTTCACAATCTTGAAAAATATTTCTATCAGAAGACATTATACAAAAATATTTATGCCTAAAAATTGTTTAATTATCAAAAAATTTTCAACAACTCTTTAATTAAACAAGTTGTATGTTTAATTTTATTCGCTAAAACATTTTCCTGCTTCCCTTTAATAATGTGATGTATGTTAATGTCTTCTGAAAAGAAGAAAATTAGGAAGCTGAAGAGTATATCAAATAAAATCAGTTTTAAGGAGAACATTTAAAAAGTTAATTTTGGGGGAATTCCTTGGTGATCCAGTGGTTAGGGGTCCACACTTCTACTGCAGGGGGCATGGGTTCGATCCCTGGTTGGGGAACTAGGATCCCACATGCTGTGTGGCAAAAAAAAAAAATTATGTTAACTTTTTCAAGGTAAAAGGACATAAATTTTAACATAACTCAATGTTCATATAAAATTTCTATT
The DNA here is from genome assembly GCF_039906515.1 of Pseudorca crassidens. Classification (NCBI taxonomy): domain Eukaryota; kingdom Metazoa; phylum Chordata; class Mammalia; order Artiodactyla; family Delphinidae; genus Pseudorca; species Pseudorca crassidens. The sequence goes on from NC_090298.1 coordinate 16,193,672, forward strand.
ATTACCTATATTTAAGTATTTTAGTCCATATTCACTGGTTACTGCAGGTTACTAATGTTGGGGATTTATTTTTCTTGATATTGTATCAATTTTTTCTTCATTCAAAAGAACAATACTTGTGCTCCATGAGGAAAATATGTTGCCACTCCTTCTCTTAATTAAATAAAATAATTTTAGGTCTTTTTTTTTCAAAATTGAGGCCCATAAGAGGAACTCCAGATTCTAAAAATACTGATACGTAATCTATAAAAATATTCTAGTATATATTTTGTCCTCAGAATAGATTCAAACTTATGTCACGTGGGAATAACTCCCTTACTCAATACTCACATTTTTTTTTTTTTTTTTTTTTTGCGGTACGCAGGCCTCTCACTGTTGTGGCCTCTCCCATTGCAGAGCACAGGCTCCGGATGTGCAGGCTCAGCGGCCATGGCTCACGGGCCCAGCCACTCCGCGGCATGTGGGATCTTCCCGGACCGGGTTCATGCCCCCTGCATCGGCAGGCGGACTCTCAACCACTGCGCCACCAGGGAAGCCCATTACTCACATTTTTCATATCCTTCTCCTCAATATTCTCTTCTGGCTCAGATGCCTGTGGCTGAAAAGAAGAGGTTCTTTAAAAACATAACAAAAACAATTTTGGTATCCCCACGTGTTTTTTGTTTCTTTGTTCATTTGTTTTTGCCAGTGTTCCTGCTTTGTTTGGGATAAAATATTTCCTTTGAATTTAGATTGATAAGGATATACCTCACTCCATATAGAAAGGCACCTAAGTGTCTATTAGTATATTACTCTTGTTTTCTTATTCACTCTTTCCTTAATAGGGAAGGTATGGGTGACTTACATAATTGGCAATATTGGAAAATGAAGATGAACTAGCATAGCTCATCTCTCACACCCTTTTTTTCTTTAGGACTTCTCAGGCTACAGTGAGCGTGAGTTCTATCTGCCCTCTGCCATGTTGTAAATTTAGCAATAAGTCCCTGATCATATGTGATTGACTTAGTAAGGCTGCAGTGGTCTGGGGTGCAGTATAAGGAAGTTCTCATTGTTAAGCACCAAGACCAGCCACTCCATGAGCTGTAAATCTCACATTTTTATTTCATTATGCCTTACTTCTATGTTTATCTTGAATGGTTCAGGATTCAGATAGGGAAAACAGGGGTGTAAGTTATTAACAATCTTCACTGTAATATATTCTATAAGGCCCTTATCTGTTCTATATTTAACCAAATTTAACCAAAAACCTATGGTAAATTATGAAGTTGCTGAACATCCTCTCTCTCTCTCTCCTGTATATCTACACTGATAATTCGTCAAGAGTTGTTTTCCAGGATAAATACTTAACAATTCCTTTTATAATTTTCATAATGTAACCTAATAAATCATCTTTGAGACTCTTGAGAGTGTGACTATATAAACATACCTGGAGTTAATGTTTCTGGTCTAACTATCAAAGTTAAAATGTTGATGTCAAAAACACAGCAAACATAATAAAACTTGTAAAGAAGTGCTCTTTAAATAGTTTTATTTGTATAATTGCGCAGCCTCAAAGAACTAATGATGTACACCAAGAAAAATAGGTAAACTGCCATTAGTGAGTCAGAATTAAAAAAAAAAAAACTAGACATAACTTTAGACAAAAATAATACCAATCATTAATATTAATTCCTGTAAGACAAATTGCATCTATATAAAAACTGCCTCCAAGTTATTTGCAACTTGCAAAATTCTTTGGGGAAAAATGAATGTATGAGGTCAGGTTAGAGAGCCCTTGTAATTTTTTAAAATCACTTCAAGCTTTTAAAAATTCTTACTTTAAATAAATTGTCCCCCCAATAGTTTAGTAATTGACTTTTAATATTAGGGTCAATTGAGTTTATGTAAACACACTTCTACCTTAAATATATATAAATATTGTGTTATTACATGAAAAAATGAATATCCACAATCCAAAATAACAGAAGGGTATATTTCTGTTACCAAATTCAGTTGGGTTACTCGCTGCTCCCAAGCAAGTAATCCAGGGGCAAGTATCGGTAGAAAGGAAAGGTGCTTTATTCAGAAAAGCCAGCAGTCTGGGGAGAAGGTGGACTCATGTCTGGAGACCAACTCTGAAGATTCTGCTCAGCCATGACAATTTTTAAAGGGAAAATGGGGAAGTAATCTCAGTGTATCATTGAGGCAGAAGGTTAGGTTCCTCATTTTCCATCGTTTGCAGGCTGCTGATGTCTCCTGATCTTCCTTGGGATGCTATCCTGCCCACATAGTCCACCTGTAAATTTACTAAGGGGAAAGCTGGGGGTAGAGAGTCAGTCATTCTTTAGTTAATTTCTTCATTCTTACTCCTTCTAATCAAGGAAAGGAATCAACAGGTTAGGCAAGACATAGTGTACATTCAGGGAAGCAAAAATCAGGGTTAAGTTAAATGTTACCTAGTGATCTCATTTTTATGATTAAGGTTTAAGGGGGACAGAAATAGACAAATAGGAAATGGGCAAAAGATCTGCTTACAATTCAAATTTATGAGAAAAATTAAAAAGCAACATGTTAATAATAATAAGCATTCATTATGTAACTTAATTAGTAATCAGGGACTTGGGTTCAAACACTGAATTTCCTACATTAATTATTTGGGGAGTATAATTTTATTTCTTTAGGTTTCCTCTTCTTCTCTCAAAGTTTCTGTTGTGAACATTTTCTTTGAGCAAGCACATTTGATTTAAAACCTAAATATATTTAGAAAAAAAATTGGGGTAGATAAATCATTAAATTTATTTCCACTTAAAAACCAGTTTGGGATATTGTAAAATTCCAACTTGTTCTAGGTTTTATAGACTGCAGAACAACTATTCTCACCTTCTCACCATGCGACTTTTAAATTGAATTGAATAATTCAATTATGTGATAATTGAAATCTACTATACTTTTCTGCATAATGTCTTGCTAACAATATATCCATTATAGGCATTTTTGAAGAAATGAATGAAAATATTTTGGAATGATACATGGATTTGTGAATGAATGAAGAAAACAGTAAGGCATAACTGAGGTAAATTATGAATGCATACCTTCTGTGCACTCTCAAAATACATTTTTATCTACTTTAACAGTTCAAATGAGGACCTAGAACTTCAATTCATATCTTACAGTTTGTATAACATTGTCCTCTTATTGGGAAATTTTATGTCTTAGAAGTATTTGGAAATAAATTTGTATATTCTCTATTCATATGTAAATGACTCAAACATTTCATACAATTTTATCTCTAATACATTTTTTGAGTAATGGAATAAAAATCTCACCACAAAATGAATTAATATATTATAGATTGATAGGAAACACCATCCAAAGATAAATGACCCAATCTTTGTGTAACAATCCTGTAGATTATACCCTGAAGTTAAGTAAGACAATTCAGTCCCACTCTATTATTTCTGGGTGGCTGTGGAGACAGGAGAAACAGGTGTTAATGTTGGTCACTGCTTAAGGAGGCTCTATCATTCTTTAGTCACAAAATGTGTTCATCTCCACAGGGAAGAAAACAAGGCACTAAGGATAGATCATTATACTCACATGAGAAACAAATTGCCCATTTTCCCATTGATAAAACACAGTCAAATGTATAGGTAAAAGTCTCCTATTTAAAAAGTTTTAGTTTTGAACCAAAGAGAACAATGGATCAAGAGAACAGCTCTTCAAGGGAAAAAGTACTGCTGCCATTACAATTAAAACTAAACCATAATTTTATATTTATTTTTACACAGATGGATCATGAAAAAGCAAAATGGACAATTTTTGATTACTCAAAACAAGTGATCTTTTTCAATAATCATCTTTTCTGTTGCTTAAACTAATAATTGTAATTCTAGCCCTCTAAAATCAGCATCACATTTTAGGTAATTCAATCTCTAATAATATGCTTTAAACATTTTTTGGCTTTCGTTGAAGAGCAGATAGCCATTATCATACATTGGTTTGTTTTCCTTAAGAAAAATCTCAGGATTTATGATGGCTCTGTAAAACTTCGATTTCATAGTTCTTTTTCCCATACATCTATTAAAAATATAATTTCTGCCTATTAAAAAACTGCAATAATGAAGAGGTACATCCACCCTGGATGGAATATCACTAGCATTCTATAATGTACACTAAGCACATATTTACACAAAGTATTATCTATGTTTACAGTTATGTAATCTTTGTTACTAAAAATTGAAAACTCAAGATTTATTTGTACATGTGAATGGATAAACTGTGATAAAATTATTCAATAAAATACTACCCTGCAATCAAAGGAACAAATTATTTATTCACACAACAATAAGGAAGCATCTTATATGCATTTATTAAGTGAAATAAGTCAGATGCCAAGGCTCCATATTTGCAAGACATTCAGAAGATAAACCTCTAGGGGTAGAAGACACATCACTGCCTGCCGTGTTGCGATAGGAGAGATGTTGCCTCCAAAGGAGAGATACAAGGTAATTTACATATTGTTTATGGCTGCTTTGGAGCTGCAAATAAAGAGTTGAGTAGTTCATGGAGACTCTATGACCCACTGGAAAAAATAAATGCTATCTTTGCTCCCACCTAAATGATGACATACATTAGAAGGTATAGTTCAGATACTCTTTTCATTGAATGTCAAAATATAATTGTCTACTTATGTTCAGCAATATGCATGTTACCACTTACTCTACATATAAATGTGTGCTCTTCCCATTAAACTATTTTTATCACCAAAGTTCAAAAGTAAGCACATGATACCTGCTTTTCATTATGGTGCTTGGCTTTGCTCTGACAATTTGAGGCAAATCCATATTTTTCCTAAATTACAATGTTGCAGACCTTCATTTAAATTTTTATTTGGCTAGATCATATAAAAAATACAGTTCTAAAAAAAAGAAAAAAATACAGTTCTAGCTACAATCCACTATCCTTTTCCATTTTTGTTCCAGAGAAGATTACGAATGAGATTAAAATAACAGCAACCAAACAAGAAGCCAGATTCATGTACTATAGAAAACAGCACAAAGACGAGTACCTGAGACAATTGAGTTATTCAATCCTGAGCTGAGTGTAAAAATTCATCTATCTATACATGAAACCAAAGTAAATTTGAGTCACAGTATTTGAGAATTATGGATTAATAAATGTGTGTGATAATTGTTGGTTCACAAACCTCCTCAGGAACTTCCCTGGGTGAAATATGAAACTGACCCCCATACTCAGAAGGCAGGGAGTGACCAAAGAAAGAGACAGGTCATCCCAGATTGGTAGGTGACAGTATCAATAAGCAAGGGAACTTACACAAGAGACTTGTCTTGAGCAGCCACAAGAGGCGTAGATTTCCATTCTGCACCCACCAGACAGAATCTGAATGTTTTTATAGAGGTCTTAACTGGGTTCAGTCACAGGTAACCAGTCAGATAGAAATACCACATTTTTATCTCAAGGCTATATCCTTAGAGCAGCTTCTGGGAGTAGGGAAGGCATGCAGAAGGCACATTCCAAGTAAGGGAGAAGGTAAGACACCTCCAATTGCCAGGGTCCAGCTGGAGGGTCAAACCTGTGGTCACGTCTTCTTGATGACCTCCCCCCAAGATAATTTAACATGTTCTCTGGATACTAGAAACATACAGGTACATAATTATAGTTGGAAAACATGTAAATTATGTAATTTCTCAATAAAATCAGAAAATGAGACATAATCATACCATAAAACAGTATACCTGGTCAATCATAAATAGTTCTGAATAATACTCATTAAGACTTACCTTCCTGCATTTTCTTTGTACAATTTAGAATAATAATTGAGTAACAGAAGTTTCCTTAAATTTATCCCAAATATTGGCAAATTTAATCATACAGGTACATTGATCTCATTTTAATATCTGATATTGACAGCCATTGTACTGATGCTTTAAAAAATATTTAATTTAGGGTTTCCCTGGTGTCGCAGTGGTTGAGTCCGCCTGCCGATGCAGGGGACATGGGTTCGTGCCCCGGTCTGGGAAGATCCCACATGCCACGGAGTGGCTAGGCCTGTGAGCCATGGCCGCTGAGCCTGTACGTCCGGAGCCTGTGCTCCACAATGGGAGAGGCCACAACAGTGAGAGGCCCACGTACTGCAGAAAAAAAAAAAAAATATATATATATATATATATATATATATATAATTTAATTTAATATAATCCCAGTTATGGGAAAGTATGTCTGAATCTACACAGAAAAACAGCCTGTACTGTAAAGTAATATACCATCATGTTGATAACAGTTATATCCAAGTCACAATATATTATCATATTAGGTGCCCTTAATTTCTGTCTAAGATAATTTTCTGAGTCTTCTAATTAATCTTCATTGAAATTATATTACCTTTAAAGCAGAAAAAAGGGAGGAATTGTGACATTCTCATATTTTGTAAATGATGTTGGGTCTTTCTATGGTCCATACATGCACTCCAGCCACTTATATACTCTATTACTAATTTTTAAAGGTCTTATTGGGAATGAAGTTGCCATGCAGCTAAATTATGTGATTTTGATACTAAATGCTAAAAAAGTGTCATTTTTTTGGTTTTGTTTTCTTAAGAAACCTAAATTTCAAAGCAGTACTCTGTGAGGTTACAATCCCTTCCAATATGTCAGCCATTTATTGGGAAAACACTAACACTTGGCAGTTATAGAGCATTTCAATGATTCAACTGGGCAGATGGAGGTCATTTGGGACAGATGGTAAAAACATACTGTATATATTTGATGTCTTTCAAAAAGTAGACATTATCTTGTAACTTACATCACAAAATCCTATCGAGTTTATAAAATCCTTTTATCTTCTGCTTTCATTGCCACTTGAAGACATTACATGAGATGCAAGTGCTGTGGTCCATTAATGTGTTTCTCTTCAGAAATATCTACGTTATGAAGAAGCTCAAATATTCACAAAATGAAAATGCCTTCAGCATCTCAAGAACATTGCCTAACACCAAATAAAAAATCGCTTTTAAGGCAGGTGAATGTTGATACTATCTACTCTCTCCCGATGATATTTCATTCTATAAGGTAATCTTTTATGAAAGCACCAGTGTCTTGAGAGTCTGTATTTTATTTTTTAAAATGAATAGTTATTGGCATATAATGTGTCCTTGGATTTAAATTAGTAATTGCCTTCTCATGAGTGGATCAAATAATTTACCTATGAAAAGTCATAGGAGATGAAATTTTTATTCACATTACTAAGTATTTCCAGGAAGGTACGTCAGATGAGATGTGTATGTGACTTTTGAAGCACATACACATAAAAGTGTGTGTGTGTGTGTGTGTGTGTGTGTGTATGTGTTATAAGGTTTATAAACCTGTTTTATCTGTCCTTTGTCTGGATTTTACTTAGCACATATGAGCTTGGTTTAATATTATGTAAATAATATGAATTATGTAAAAATGTATATGTATGTACATGTATTACTATAAATACATTATATTGTATAATACTTTCAAACAATGAAAATGAATTTGTGATGTTATTAGGACTAACAATAATAGCAAACTTGTAGTCAACAAATCAATTAAAACGTTTGTGAAAAACTGTAGGGGTTTTTAAGCATCTGACAATTTTGTTTAAATGTTTTGGCTTTTACGGTTTTCCCATGGAGAATTTTGCATTAGATATTATGGACTCCATTTCATTTGTTCTAATTCTCATATGGGCCAACAACTTGGAACTTATGTACACACAAAAAAAGTACTTTCACTGAATTTAGCATTGGTTCCAACGTAATGACAAGCTGCACAATTCTAAAAGTTTACAGATGGTGACACTCTCAAAACCTACTTGCAGACATGTGTGTTGTTTCTTACAATATTCTCTTTGTCTTCTGAACAAACTGCCCTGGATGGTTGGTTTTTTTCTAACATGCTCCTAATTTCACAATGTCAACGTTAGGACTGGTTTCATAGATGTGTGAATAGTATAGTCACACAGGCCCACAAGCGCCACATACTTGACATTAAATGCTCTGTGATCACAGTCTTGAAATTTTATTCGCTTTATCTTTGAATTTACATTTTTTTTTCTTTTCTTTTTGGGTTCGCGGGCCTCTCACTGCTGCGGTCCCTCCCGCTGAAGAGCACAGGCTCCAGACGCACAGGTCCAGCGGCCACGGCTCACGGGCCCAGCCACTCTGCGGCACGCGGGACCCTCCCAGACCGGGGTACGAATCCGCGCCCCCCTCATCGGCAGGTGGACTCCCAACCACTGTGCCACCAGGGAAGCCCGAATTTACATTTTCTAATTGATGTTTGCTGAAATGAAGAAGCAGGGTCTTGGAGCTTCAACTCACCCACGGTCATACCCCCTTATTGTCTTCTCATCTACCCAGATAGATGGTCCACTTCTTACTTCTCTCTGTGATGAACTGGCCTTGCCTAGCCTCCCTCTTCCTGCCCCATACCCGCCCAGCCACCTTTGCTTTCTTCTACTCCCCGTGGTGTGGGGAGGATCGAGGTCAGGTTATGGCATCACCCTTGCAACAACCCATTATAACTCTCCTACTTGATTCTCTTGGCATCCTCAACAAAAGGTAATTACCCATGAATGTGAGGTTTTATTTTGAGATTTTCAGGTCCATTTATGTATTGATTTATATGTGTATATATGCACCAGTATCAAAATAGTTTTATCACTGTAGGTTGGTAGTAATAACTAAAATCTGGAAGTGTGAGACCAACAACTTTCTTTTTTCCAAGATTATTTTGGTAATTGCTGTGGGCTTAATTGTGCTCTCCAAAAAGATATGTTGAAATCCTAATCCATATATCACAGGTAAAAATGTGACTTTATTTGGAGATAAGACTTTGCAGATACAGTCAAGTTAAGATAAGGTCATATTCTAGGAGGATCCCTAGTCCAATAAGGCTCCTGTCATTACAAGAATAGAAAATGAAGACACAAGGAGAAGAACTCTATGTGACGACACACAGACTCAAAAACACAGAGGGAAGATGGTTATTTTAAAATGGAGCCCAAATAAGGAGTTATACTAATAAAAGCCAAGGACCAATCTGGTGGTACCAGAAGATGAAAGAGGAAGGGAAGGATCATCATCTTGAAGTTTCAGAAGGAGTTATTTGTTATTTGTTTTCTATGTGTCTGCCTTTATTTATTTATTTATTTATTTATTTTTATTCATTATTTATTTATCTGTTCTTACATTGGTGACTTCTTTTATGCTAAATAGATGATTTCTAAAATTCATTCTTGTTTTGTTTCTGATAATATAGTTTTAATAATTTTCTTAATGATTACCCTGGGGTTTTAATTAACATCTTAATATGAAGCCATTTATTTCAAATTTGTAAAACTGTAACTTCTTTTTTTTTTTTTTCTCACTGTTGTGGACTCTTCTGTTGCGGAGCACAGGCACCGGACGTGCAGACTCAACGACCATGGCTCATGGCCCCAGCCGCTCCGTGGCATGTGGGATCCTCCCGGACCGGGGCACGAACCCATGTCCCCTGCATCGGCAGGCAGACTCTCAACCACTGCGCCACCATGGAAGCCCTGTAACTTCTTTAATATACAATAGAAGTAAAGTAAAATATTTTACTCCAGTAGAGCTCCTGTCCCTCCTCCCTCCATTGTGTTAAATTGTCATGCAAACTACATTTTTATAGATAGTAAGTCCATCAACAAGATTTATAATTATTCCTTTATGTAGTTGTTTTTAAGTCAGATAGGAAAAGAAGAAATTACAAACAGAAATCCACTTATACTGTATTTTATACTTACATATTTACTTACCATTCCTGATATACTTTATTTCTTTGTGTGGAAATAAGCTAATATCTAGTGCCCTTCCATTTCAGCATGAACAGTTTCCTTTAGTATTTCTTATTTAGTAGTGAAGGTATGACAGCAACAAGCACTCTCAGTTTTTGTTTACCTTGGAATGCCTTAACTAATACTCTGTCTTTGAAAGATATTGTAAAGGATATGGAATTCTTTGTTGAATTTTTACTTTTACTTTCTTCTACTTTTGGTGCTTTAAAGATGACACCACACTGCTTTCTGGCCTTTATGATTCCTGATGAGAAACCAACTACCAATCTACTGAGGATCTCTTGCACATGATGAGTCATCTTTTTCTTGTTGCTTTTATGATTCTCTGTCTATGACATGTCTAGGTGTGGATCTCATTAAGGTTATCCTGCTTTGATTGGAGTTTATGTTCAGAATACTGTTTTTCATAAAATTTGGACAATTTTCAACCACCATTTTTCCAAATATTCTTTTAGCTGTTTTTTCTCTCTCTTTAAATTTAGAGACTGATTATGTATATGTTGGTCCACTTGATGGTGTCCCATAGGTATCTGAAGCTCTGTTCACTTTTCTTCATTCTCTTTTCTTTGAGTTCCTCAGACTAGATTATCTCAATTGAATCATCTTCAAATTTATGGATTATTTTTTCTGTTAGTTCAAATCTGATGTTGAGACTATATAGTGAATTTTCTATTTGTTATTATATTTTTCAATTCCAAAATATCTATTTGGTTATTCTTATATTTCTAGATCTTTACTGATATTCTTAACTTGGTGAGGCATTATTTTTCTCATGTATTACTTTAGTTCTTTAGACATGATTTCATTCAGGTATGTGAACATATTATAGTTGCTGCTTTAAAACCCTTATACAATTAGTTCAACATCTGGGCTTCCTCAAGGACAGTTTCTGTTTACTGGTTTTTGTTTTATTTTTGTTTTCTGTGGATGGGCCATAATTTCCTGTTTCTTTATATGTCTCATTTATTTTTAAAATTAAAAATGGAACATTTAAATAATATACTGTAGCAACTCTAGAAGTAACTCCTTCCTCCCCAAGGTTAGTTGTTTTGCCATTTGTTTTTAAGTGATTTTATTGGTATAGTAATTCTCCAAACTCTATATTTTTGACATCTGTGGCCACTGAAGGTTATGCTCAGCTTAGTGTTCTGTGAGTGACTGAACAGAGATTTCCTTAAAAGCCTTGAATCTAGCATTTTCAGAGGTGCTCTGTGTATTTATTGGGTCATGCCTTAATGCTCTGAAGTTTGTGAATTTTTCTTAACTTTCCTGTTCATGAAGAGTCTCAAGGCCAGCCATAGCCTTTTATGGTGTTTTTGCTGACCATACATGTGCTTGGCCTGCCCAATTTCCAATATGTCAGGGCTTTTCATGCCTCCCAGTTATATGTCATTCACTAGATTTTCCTTTTAAATTTTATGTCTAGCCTCATGTTTGATATCACCAATTCTAATGGCTTGTTGCTATATAATTGTTTCTAATGGTTTTCAGCTACTGACTTGTGGATAGGACTTTTCCCACTGAACAAACTCTTAGTGAGATCAAATAAAGACAAGCCTTGTGAATGGAGCTTTTCCAAGGAACTGTCACACAGGTCAAATATCAACAATCCTTGAGGATGAGAGTTTTGGGGAGCTCAATCAAAACCTGTTCTACTTTCTCCAATGGCTACTAGGCTACTGGTTCACACAGCTACTCTGGTTTTTAGGTTGCTGTTTTTAAGGTTACTGTGGAGCTGAGGAGAGGGGCATGGGATAAGATAAATTAAAACACTACAAATCTCACTCTTACAGATAGTCATTCATTTTTTCCTGAATACATACTCACTATATTTTTGCAAGCTTTTGGTTAATTTTCAGAACTTTGAAAAAGTTGATTTTGACAATTTTTGCCTGTGGTCTTGTTGCTTTTGATGGATGAGTAGATTTTCAGAGATCCTTACACCACCATTAAAGAATTGTCTCTTGTTCTGCTCTCTCATTATTTTGATTGGAGTTTTTGGCAACAAGACCTCAGGCATTCCAGTTTGTATGTTCTCCTTCTTCTAAGATTGCAAAGTGTTTTTGTCCTTTATCTTTTAGCTGAATTGAAAAAGGTAGGTAGTACTCTAAATTGGCTTGCATGTTTATTATTTTACCATTGCACCAAACACTATTACTAGAGAAGCATAAAAGTGTGATTGATCTGGATGGACGTTTATGACCAATTCTGTTCAGGAGCTGGGAGATGGGCAGCCATAACAGATTCAGGTGACTGGAGCTTGTAAAGCTGCATCCAAAAGAGAATGGTGAATGAAACAAATTAAAACAAGATTTTTCCATTATACTGTGTCTCTTGTCAATTCACATACATATATTTTTCAACCTATACAAATCTGTTTTGAGTTGAGTTGTACCCCAAAAAAGATATGTTGAAGTTCTAACACCAGAATGTGACCTTATCTGGAAATAGCATCTTCGCAGATGTAATCAAGTTAAGAGGTGATCGTACTGGATTAGGGTAAACCCTAATCCAATGACTGGTGTCCTTATAAAAAGAGAGAAGTTTGCACTAAAAGACACAGAGGCACACAGAAACAGAGAGGGAACATGTGGAGAATGAGATAGACATTGAAATGATGTGTCCAAAGCCAAAGAACACCAAGGATTGCTGGCAACTACCGGAAGCTAGCAAGAGGCAAGGAAGAATCCTCTCCTAGAAACTTTGAAGAGAAAGTATGACACCAAGACAACTTGATTTTGTATTTCTAGCTTCTAGAACTATGGGATGATACATTTCTCTTAAGTCAAACTCTGTGGTAATTTGTTACTGCAATCTTAAGAAACTAATACAAAATATATAATTGATGCACTCAAAATAAAGCAACTTTCTTTCTCATAAAAAGAAAGAAAAGAAAATCCATGTGCATTCATGACCTTCAGCTCTAAGTCCAGACTGGTTTCTTTCCTCAATTGAGTGAGGTTGCTGCTGTTTTTGGTATGGGACCTTATAACCCAAAATAAAAATTAAACTTTCCCCAAATATATACAATATGTAACAGAGAAAGGAAAAAGGATGTTGAACTATTTAAAAATTCAGAAGTAGAATAGGCAGAATGATGAAGAAACATAAAATAACACAAATACAGAAGATAAATTACAGTCTAGGATCCCTTAGAAAGGCAATCTGATTACCTCTGGTTCTGGTCTTAGATTTAGAACAGAATGATTTGTGCTAGAGATCTGGTCTCCTGTTGTCTTCTGTAGAAACATTTTATGGAGATATTCTAAGTGATTCCTATTTGACGGCATCCATATTTAGGTAATTTTTTTCTTATTGTTGCAGGCCCATGACCAGAGGATCATCTTAGGGGTTGACCAAAGGCAGGCTGCTGTTTGCTCTCCTTTAAGTTTCTCTGGCTCTGGAACTGTTTTAAAGCCCTGGATATCTGCTTGCAGATTTGATTTCTGTGAATTCCATTAGGTTCTATCATGTCACTGTTAAGGAAAAATCTTTCTAAATTTAGAGTGTACATACATGTGTGGTCAATGACTCTAGACCTGCTAGAATTTTATGTAACTGATCACAGACTCGTTAACTGACCAAAGTGACATAAAATCTGTAATTGCCCACTCATCAAAAAGAGAGTCCAATGTTCCCATCAACATGTCTACATACACAGCCCTTCACATACTGTTGGTGGAGATTTGCTGAACTCATTTCTGATGAGATTGGCCACATTCAGAGTGGTATGGCCATAGACATGAACTTATTTCTGAATAACATGACTCTCTTTATAAAGCAACAAATAAATTCAGGTTTGTTTTTGATCATATGTAGTACTCTTTAATATCATTTGCGAAAGCTACCTTATTGTACAGGGCCGTTACCAACATTGTTTTAGTAACTTAGCAAATAAACTTTCACAATCCCATTACCAGTGAGCCTTAATTTCATAGCTTCACTTTTGACTAAGACTACAGGGAAATACTAGGCAGAGACGCAGAACAGAACTAATCTACACCGGGGTTCTAGACTCCAACCTAGAGACTTTTACCAGGCTAATAAAGCAAAGCAAAGGTTGAGTAAGGCCTAGGCCCAGACAGTTTTCCATTTCCCTGGTTCCCCACAGTTCTCTACTTATTTCTTGCTATGTTTTACAGTTTGTGACTTTGCCTTTTTGAGTGCAAAGTATTTCTTAGATGAGAAATCTTAGTACAGCAAGGGAAAAAATAAGTTTGAGAATTAAAAATAAAATTAAATCTGTAAATTCAGGTAAAACTTTCCAAAAAAGAAATAAAAATCCATGAGGAGAAAGGGAAAAAGTGTTTAGAGGTTGAAAGATTAATCTTCCTATATCTCATCACTCCCCCCAAAAATAATTACATCAATAAATGTTATCAAAATGATGGTGGGGATTAGTTCAAGCAGGACTAAGTATCAGGTCAGACCTGCACTGCAAATACTATACTTCCTGTTGCTATGGCAATAGGTTGTCATCTTTATGTTAAAGGTATTTTAAGAAAAGAAATATACTCAAAAGAAGTAAATGTTCACAGAGGTAGGATGTGGAAAGACCAAATGTTTTTTAGTGCTACAGGAGGGATAATATGGAAATATGTTTAGAAGGATTTTTGTCCCTGAGAATAGTATAGAGAAAAAAGGATTTTCTATTCATGCATCTATATATTTATCTGTTTATCTAGCTCTCATCTATATATCAATGTTAAATTAAGTTTCTATTATTGAGGCAAAATAAAGAAAGAGCCTTTAGTTACTTATATCCTCTTGCATTTCTTGCTGACTGTTGTGAGATTTAGTGTTTTAATAATTCATGCGGCTGTATATAACTGCAGGGTTTTGTTTGCTTTTGCTTTGTTCACTCATTTGTTTGGAAAGAACTCCTAGAAGTCAGGCAAGCAAAGTGTGCTTCCTCATACTTACAGTGTTTTCTTGCCCCTCCTTTATTTATTTTTTTTTTTTTGCGGTATGCGGGTCTCTCACTGCTGTGGCCTCTCCCTCCCGTTGCAGAGCACAGGCTCCTGACGCACAGGCCCAGCGTCCATGGCTCACGGGCGCAGCCGCTCCGCGGCACGTGGGATCATTCCCGGACTGGGGCACGAACTCGTGTCCCCTGCATCGGCAGGCGGACTCTCAACCACTGCGCCACCAGGGAAGCCCCAGCCCTCCCTCTTCTTACCATCACTAAAGAGCATAATTTGCAAACTTCTGAGATAATAAGAGTTATTGAGGAACTAACTAGGGCCTTGCAATCACTGAGGATCTTGTTAATTAGGATCTTCCATGTACCCCAAATGAATCCTCCAGGTGGGATTTTACAATTGATATATTTAATGAGCCAGAAACATTTAAGGTGATGTCTAACTTCAAGGGAGTGTGGAAAGACTAGTTATGCATCACAGAAGACATGTTTTTGTCCACTCTTTCTACCTCAGTTATGTTAATTTTCTTTGTATAGGTATGCTTCATCTATATTTTTTCATTAATCAATTGGAAAGGAGCTAAGGAGGTTTCATAAGAAGTGATCAGCACTAGTTGTATTTAAGAAAATTTTTGGAAAAATTAAGCTATGGCACATATACTTGTATTTTTTTTTGCGGTACGCTGGCCTCTCACCGCCGCGGCCTCTCCCGCCGCGGAGCACAGGCTCCAGACGCACAGGCTCAGCAGCCATGGCTCACGGGCGCAGCCGTTCCGCGGCATGTGGGATCCTCTCGGACCGGGGCACGAACCTGTGTCCCCTGCATCGGCAGGCGGACCCTCAACCACTGTGCCACCAGGGAAGACCTACTTGTACTTTTGATATACTTTTTAGTATCTCTCTTTCATCAGAAAAATGGATATCTGAGTCCAATATGTTTATAAACTCACTGAACATCTAATCATTTAAAATAATTTAAAATGTAATGGTTAATGTTAAAAATGAAGCACATAAGTAATATATAGAAGAAACATAGCTACTGGAAATAAGTTCATTTTTATTTTTGGATAGTAAATTTTCTTTACTTTCTCTCATAGTTACAAAAATGTATAAAATATATCTGAAAGTAAAAATAAAGCATAATGAAGTATTTGAAATTTAGTTCCAATTCAGACACTCATGACAGGAGAAGTGCAATTAACTCTATATGTCTGACTTTTTTATTTACTTGTATTTACATCATTTTGGGACAATGATGTCTGACCTTTCTACCTCATTAGGTTTTAGTGAGGATACATGAGAATATGCTTTGGATATACTTTGTAACCCACGGAACATCTTATAGCTGTAAACAATGTTCATGATCTGACAAAATAAAGCACACAATCAACCTGAAAACATAAATTTCACACTGAAAGTTAACTCAGAGGGCATTGAGGTTTGAGTTTCATGTAACAGCCAATGGATAACATAGTCAATATTACCCTTCAATATTACCCTTAAATTTAGTTCTTAAATTGATACAGATATACTGTTAAAAATGAATGACTCTTGTGTGGACTCAATAATGACTGGAGAGAACAAAGTTAAATTGAAATCCAGTGAAGACATTTCTTTTGGAAAATGAGGTTATATGTGTAGGTGCTTTTCCTTCAGATGATCTAATACAGAGATATAATACTTGGAGATGCTCATAGAATAGAGAGCTGAGTCATTCTCAAATATTAGATAGAATTATCAAGCCTTTGGCAGCTGCTCAATTACTGTCAATAATTAGACTTATCTAGCACTAGAATATCAGCTCACATCCTTGTAAGCTCTGCCTCTGTGATTCAATTCTCTACTGATCTGCTGGCAGCAATAGTTAACATGTCAGACTGTTTTTCACATATGTTTACAGGTCAGAATATATGAGCTTGGAAAATGTTTCAGTACTATTTTGAGGATATCCCATCCAGCCTTTTGATTTTAGGTCTACACATATATTTTTAAGAAAGCAAAAAGTGGCCACACAATTAATAGCCTGAGACAAAAGGTCTTACTACTGTTACAGTCTGGTCATTAACAAAATAATATCCACCACACCCCTAAAAGGAACAATTTGAGTTAATGGATATGACAGAAGCAATATTATTTACAAAATAATGAAATGATAAAATAATGATTAGTCTGACATGACATGCTCTAAACTGATTGTTCTGCGGTTAAAGCTTATCGTCTCCTTATCTGAAATACACATATTATATAGGAATGTAAATTATACCTTCCTAAACTGAATGTCCAAAATATTTGTATGATAACAATAACACAAAATCACCTCAACAGGTAAAAATATATCTGGTCTCTCACATGGAATGTCTCTATTGTTTTAATTAACTAACATATCTCAAACAATTTTAAAATTGTAATGTACATAGTTATAGAAAAACAACATTTATAATAGTATAAATGCATAAGTAATCTTAATGCCAACAAATGATAAAATGGTTAAATTTATTTATTGAAATATTGTAAGAACATGAAACACTTTCAAAATTCTTATATGAGAATACATTAACAATGTATTTTTTTAAAAGATTTATTATTTATTTATTTATTTTTGGTTGCGTCGGGTCTTAGTTGCAGCATGCGAGATCTTTTGTTGCGGTGCGCAGGCTCTTTGCTGCGGTGCGCTGGCTTCTCTCTAGTTGTGGTGTGCGGATCTTCTCTCTTTAGTTGTGGCACACAGGCTCCAGGGTGCATGGGTTCTATAGCTATGGTTCATGGGTTACAGAGTGTTTGGGCTCTGTAGTATGTGGCACGCAGGCTCTGTAGTTGAGGCACGTGAGCTCAGTAGTTGTGGTGCAGGCTTAGCTGCCCTGTGGCATGTGGGATCTTAGTTCCCTGATCAGGGATCACACCTGAGTCCCCTGCATTGGAAGTCAGATTCTTTACCACTGGACCACCAAGGAATTCCCAACAATGTATTATTAAGTGATAAAGATTCTCTCAGACAAAGCATAATGAGATAATACTGAAAGAAAAAAAATTCTACTACTTATCTTTGTATGGAGTGTTTATTTTATTTTCCATCATACAATTCTCTTTTTGTCTCAGATTTCTCAACCGACAGGTTACTTTAAAAATCAGTAAAATAGAAAATATTACTTTAAAATAAATACTTTTTAAAAATTTAGTATTTACAGGTGCTCAAGATCCTACATGCATTTTAAACCACTAAAGATATGTGTAAGCTTACTAATATAACTGAACTATTTTAGATAGTTTCTTAAAATATGATTTAATACTGCACTTGTTCAGAACTAAAAAACTATCTTTCAACATTAACTTCATATTAGTTCCCAGGTATAGGTATTATGGCTATTGGACAAGGCACATCATATTTGTTATTGGTTGGGACCATATGTTGTATCTTGTTGGATGGCACCCAAACTTATAAGGTATTATCTCTAATTTTTGAGACGTATCTCTAATTTTCCTATATATTATAAAAGCCACTGCTTCTCTATGATGGAGTACACAACAAATTCAATGGATCCCATGAGCATTTTTCCATAGAATTAGTCATTTTTTCCATTAAAACAAATTATTTGGACAGAAAATGTGTAGAATATAATCACTGGTTATGAGAAAATGTTTGATAGAAGATGTTTGTAGATGATCGTTCTGGCAGAGGCAGGAGACACAGGAGCAGCAAGTTCAAAACCAGGAAAAACAAATATTTTACAGTAGTCAAATGTTCTTTCAGGGATACTCCAATACCTGCTGGTGAGAAGTCTACCATCTACCCAGTATCAGC
The DNA here is from genome assembly GCF_039906515.1 of Pseudorca crassidens. Lineage (NCBI taxonomy): Eukaryota > Metazoa > Chordata > Mammalia > Artiodactyla > Delphinidae > Pseudorca > Pseudorca crassidens. The sequence goes on from NC_090298.1 coordinate 16,212,235, forward strand.
AAAACCCACAGAAGGAGCAGGCTAAATCACCATCTCCCAATCTTTTGCTGAAAAGGGTCAATCTACCTATTTTAAAACTGCAACCTAAATTTCCATTGACAGATGAATGGATAAAGAAGACATGGTACATTTATATAATGGAATATTACTCAGCCATAAAAAAGAATGAATTCATGCCATTTGCAGCAACATAGATGGACTTAGATATTATCATACTAAGTAAAATAAGTTAAACAGAGAAAGACAAATATATGATATCACTTATATATGGAATCTAAAATATGATACAAATGAACTTATTTACAAAACAGAAAAAGATTCATAGATGTAGAAAACAAACATATGGTTACCAAAGGGGAAGGGTGGGGGAATAACTTAGGAGTTTGGGATTAACATATACACACTATTATACATAAAATAGGTTAAGAAAAAGGACCTACTGTATAGCACAGGGAATTATAGTCAATATTTTGTAATAACCTATAAGGGAAAAGAATCTGAAATATATATATATATATATATATATATATATATATATATATATATATATATATATATATGTATGTATAACCAAATCACTTTGCTGTACAGCTGAAATTAAAATACATTGTAAATCAACTATAATTCAATATAAATACACACATACATACACACAGTGGGGGAAATAAAGAAAACTACTGCCCGAGGGTCAGGCTTCTAATTTAGCACACATCTAAGGACTGGCTGCAGTCCTCCTCAGAGAGCAGGGAAACCAGCAGACTTCTCCCTTCCCAGCCCCTCAAACCAACTTCAAGTCACTAGTATCTCCCTGGAAGGAGCTTGTACACATTGGTCTCTGCAGTGATTTTTTATTTTGTATTTGACATCAGAAGCAACAGCAACAAAAGCAACATTTTAAGAAATGGGGCTACATCAAATAAAAAACTTCTGCTCAGCAAAGAAAACCATCACAAAATACAAATGGAAAAAAAAAGATATTTGCAAGCCACAAAGCTGATAAAGTTTAATGTACAAAGTATATAAAGAATAGGAGCTATAATAATTTAATACAAAGAAAATCTCAAATAACCTAACTTGATTAAAAAATCAGAAAGGAACTGAATATGTATTTTTCCAAAGAAGACTTAGAAATACTCAACAGCTACCAGGAAGTCAACATCACTAAGCATCAGAGAGATGCAAATCAACACCACATTGAGACATCACCTCATACCTGTTAGAATGGTTACCATCAAAAAGACAACAGGTTAAAAATGGTGGTTGGGCTTCCCTGGTGGCGCAGTGGTTGGGAGTCCACCTGCCGATGCAGGGGACGCGGGTTCGTGCCCCGGTCCGGGGGGATCCTGCATGCCGCGGAGCCGTTGGGCCCGTGAGCCATGGCCGCTGGGCCTGCGCGTCCGGAGCCTGTGCTCCGCGGCGGCAGAGGCCGCAGCAGTGAGAGGCCCGCCTACCGCAAAAAAAAAAAAAAAAAAAATGGTGGAGAGGAGGTACACTGTTGGTGGGAATGTAAACTGGTACAGCCACAATAGAGAAGAGCATGGCAGTTCCTCAAGAAAGTAAATTAGAACTACCAGTTAATCCAACCATCCCACTTCTGGTATATTTCCAAAAAATACTGAAAGAGATATATACATTTCTATGTTCATTGCCGCATTAATTCACAATAAACAAGATATGACAGGAAACTAAGTGTCCACAAATGGATGAATGGATCAAGAAAAGGTGGTGTAGGTATACAATGAAAGATTATTCAGCCTTAAAAACAAAGAAATCCTGTCATTTATGACAACATGAATGAATCTGGAGGACATTATTATGTAAAATAAGTCAAAGAGAGAAAAAGACAAATTCTGCATGGTATCACTTATATAATCTGTGTGTAATCTAAGAAAAAAAAAGTTGAACTCATTGAAACAGAGTAGTAAAATGGTTCTCAAGGGGTTGCTGGGGGAAGAATGGAAATTGGGAGAGGTTGGTAAAAGGGTACAGACTTTCCGTTATAAGATGAACAGTGGGGGCTTCCCTGGTGGCGCAGTGGTTGAGAGTCCGCCTGCCGATGCAGGGGATACGGGTTCGTGCCCTGGTCCGGGAGGATGCCGCATGCCGCGGAGCGGCTGGGTCCGTGAGCCATGGCCGCTGGGCCTGCGCGTCCAGAGCCTGTGCTCCGCAACGGGAGGGGCCACAACAGTGAGAGGCCCACGTAACACAAAAAAAAAAAAGAAAGAAAGAAAGATGAATAATGTCTGTGGTTCTCATGTATAATGTGGTGACCATAGTTGATAACACTGTATTGTATAATTAAAATTTACTAAAAGTGTTCTTACCAAAACAAAACAAAAACAAACAAAAAAACCAAACAGACAAAACAAGAGGTAAACATGTGAGGTGATATATACGTTAAAAAAAAGTCTTCCTTGGTTTTCTGTGACAGCTTCATAGATGCTTGACCCTAGTCACTGTTACAAGGATTCTATTTCTTCTTTTCTTTATGTTCCCCCTTTTCCTTTCTTTGTCATAACTCAAGAAAAGAATAAAACTTAAATTATCATCCTTGATTGTCTTAAATAAGAAGTTCTAGCACTATATTTATATAGAATTGAAGATTCTGTTTTAGGATACAGAAAACTTGGGAACATTTGCCCCTTGTAAACATGACCTAAATGAATCATTAATGACATTGGGGAGATCTCCTGCTAAGAAAATAAATGATCTTCTTTCTGCTGAGTGGGAAGCCCTGACTTTTGGTCACAGGCAAGGTGAGAGGATCAGGCATCAAATAAGGTTACTTGAAAATAGGAGACTGTTTAGAATTTCCAAGAGGAAGATTTATTTTGCTTTATTTTTCAATAATTTCAAAAGGTCAGTATCAGGAATGCTAATGGCAACTGCAAACATTAACAAGAATTGTTGCAGTGTAACACATTATTTGAGGAAATTTGGGATGAAGGTTAAAGAAGAAAATATTTTATTTAGTATTTGTTTCACAACTAATAATACAACATCTTAAAATTTACTGAAAATGGCTAATACCATATGGAATTAGCAATTTCAAAATATATACAAAAGATCTTGAAAATCTCTCTTGGCAAATGGTAAGGTCAGCACAATTGGCCTCTTTCCAAGATTTTACTACTACCGCCAAAGATTTTACTGGTATCTCCAAAGATTCTACTAGTACACAAAACCTTTTACTTATACCTCAGAATCTATATAGAACTCATCTCTGAAAATATTTTCTTTAAATATTTTAAAGACATTTTTATAATGTAAACTTATTTTCTACTTTAATATATCATTTTAAAATTTAGATTTCCTGTTATTTTTATGAATATATGAAGAAAATGCCTTAAAGTTCTTTATCCTTTGGTGAAGTATTTTGCCATTTCTTACAACCCTTTGAACATGGTACTTCCTGTAGGTTCATCTCAAAATATTTCTTGTAATCTCGGGTTGTTATCATTTCATTCAAGTGTCTATTTACTCTATGAAACATACACATGCTGATTAATTTATACATACCTAACTATTTTTTAGATATTTTAAAACAAGTTTCTGATCTCTGACTTTTGTATCAATAGGCTTTCATCTTTCTTTGCTACACATATACATTTTCTCTAGTTTTGGCATTTTTATTTCAGGAATGCATTGAATTCTTGACCCAACTCGCTGAGGTTTGGTTTTGACATCTCAATTTCATTTCATAAAATTAGGTAACTTCTGCTTTTTCTTAAAAGTACTATGATTTAAAGTTTCTGAAAAAAATATTTTTTTAAGGAGAAAATGTCAATTTTCTATAGATAACTGTCTGTCACCATAAACATCTTTGCATGAGAGCAGACATCAGTTATCTGCAGCATAATATGAAAATCTAGGACCTGGACAAGGAAAGATTGAGAAATGTATAATCTTAAAGTAATATTTTTAGAACAAGTAAATGAAGAGAGAAAAATATGTAAAGAAATGACAATATAAATGCAATAACTCTATGCAGAATTATTTTTTATCAACTCAGCAAAGGCTAAATTTCTTAGATGATAAAAAAAAAGAGAATCAAGGAATAAAAATTAACAAAATATGTTGAAACATGTAGTCAATATTGTGAGATTTAGAAACCATATATATTGATCTCCCAAAATGCTTGTATATTCCTGAGTGATAAGAGCACCAGGACCATCTCTTGTTCTATTGAGGCAACTTGGGGTGGGCTCCTGGATCCGGTCTGGTCACTAGAATAGACCAAACCATAAATAGAAGCTTTGAATTTTCACCTCACCCAACCCCATCCTCCAGAGAGGGCAAAGGGGCTGGTGATCATGCTTTTGTGATGAAGTTTCCATAAAATCCCAATAGGAGGGTGTTTTGGGAGCTTCCAAGTGGCCAGACACTTCCATGTACCTGAAGGGTGATGTACTCCAACTCCAGGGAGACAGAAGCTCTGGTGTTTGGGAGACTCCCAGACCTGGCCCTAGGTATCTCTTCATCTGGCTGTTCATTTGGTTCCTTTATCCTATCCTTTAATGAGAGGGTAAATGTAAATAGGTGTTTCCCTGGGTTCTGTGAGCTACTCTAGCAAATTAATCAAACCCTAGGAAAGGGTCATATGAATTTCAGATTTATAGTTGATAGGGCAGAACTTGGGGTTGACATTGGCACTTGGACTTGTTATTGGCATATGAAGTGGGGGGGGCAGTTTTGTGGGACTAAGCCCTTGATCTGTGGGATCTTACACTATCTTCAGGTAGATAGCATCAGAAGTAAGTTATAGGACACCCAGCTGGTCTCCAGAGAATTGCTCGGTGTGGAAAAACCCCACACACATTTGGTGACCGGAAGTGTCAGAAGTGAAATGTTCTATGTGAAAGTAAAGGAGACACATGGGTGGAAAACTGGGTAGTTTTTCTCATATAAATGCAAAGCCGAGACTATATGCTAATGGTTTAGATTCTAAGTAAATTGTTCCTTTCAATACACCTCTCTGCCTGCTTATCAGGCACTCGAAATATAAACAGAATCAAGAGTGAAGCAGACACTTGAGCATTAGTAAAACATTCTTGAAAAGATAACACAAGGTAGTAGAAACACCACAGAGAATCATTTCCCAACAAATGACAGTGAACAGCTTTCTGTATTAAAAATTGTCAATTCTGAATGTTAGATAAAGGTTTTATACTGCATTGCATTTGAAGCTTTCTGTGTTATTTCTAAATGAAAAATAAAGTCACATACTCAGTTCACATTGTAAGGTTAATAAATCATTGATAAATTTCCATTTTAGGGAGGTTTGTCTTGATTCCCACATATAATATAGTGCTTAATCTCACCTTTACCTCAGGCTGATTGTTAAGGGAGGATCAACTACTTGAGATCAACAGAGACTCAGGATTAGTGAAGAAATCTAAACAGCTAACTTGGTCTATGTGTGTCTTGGAAATTGTGCTGCTGAATCAGTTCAGCTTTTATTTTGAAAGTACTGGATCAGCCATGGTTTAGTCAGAAGAGAAATCACTCTAGGAATTTTACAGGGGGGGTTTCATAGTGCAAAATGGCTTTATAGGAACTGAAGAACTTAGAGAACAAACAAGGAGAACTGGGCTAAGCCAGAGACAATAAGTAATGAAAAGAGAGATGGGGAAACAGGTGGTTTAGCAAAAGCCAGGGGTCCTACGTGAGGGGTTGGTGCTCAGATCTCTGAGGAGGAGATTCCCCCCTGGTCTGTCGTCTGTGCCCACAATGAAGGGTGATGAGGCTGATTCTGGGGCTGGCAGAGGAAGCTGGAGATTGGACCCAACTCTCTTCTGGAGCAATACAGACTTAAAAGGAGCAAAGCAAAAGGGAAAATAAATTTTAAAAACAAACAAACAGAAGGCAGGTTCTTCTCCCCTCCTTCACCTTTCTCTTCAGGTCCTATTACTGTTACTGGCATGGGTGTACAGACTGAGAAATATTATTTGTAAAGTTGTAGTCCCAGCATCTCAGAGCAGATTGTAAAGGATAAATTTAAAGCTGAAACACCACAAGTAACTGACCAGCAAAATTACTAACTACCAAGTAATTTTCAGGGGATTTTGATCTATTATTTTAGGTGGAATATCTACTGAGGCCTCTAGGTTTCCTGGTGAAAACTCACTGCAAGGTCATGTTACTAATTTTTTTTTTTTCTAATAGGAAACACACTGAATAATAATATAAATTGATGCTTTCTCAGGAATGATCTTTTAAAATAACTTATTATTAATATAGAATGAATACTTTCACATGGAGGAATGATTTCATTCCATTTATTTAAATTAGAAACCAAGTCTAATGTGAGTGTGATGACCTGCTTTAGAATATGCCCTTTGACATTTCTGTATGCATTTTCCTTATATCCTCAGTAAAACATATAGCTTTTCTCATTTCATCCTCTCCTTTACAAGGAGTAGGGATTGTAGAGTAGATAAATAAGGTAGTCTTAAAAGAAAAATTTTCTCTTGTGTAGTCTGCTCTTAACATTTTGTTTCAGTTTATGTGTGATTGATCTTCTTGATATTTTAAAATCTAGCATGAAGAATAGTCTTATGAATGACTTTTATTCATAAAAAGAAAACAAAAGTAAAAAAGAAAAAGCAAACTCTAGTTTTCTCTTGTCCTGACTCTATTGGCATTGTTCAGTGTTCAGTTGTATACAGCAAAGCATGCTTAACTTCAGGAATGCTTTGCAAATTTCAACACATCTGCTTAAAAAGTATTTTTAACAAATAATGTTTTCAATTTGAGATGAAGTGCTTTTAATTCAGTGGTAAAAATCAATATATAAAATGAACACATACATGAAAATCAAACTAATTTTCTTTGTACCTTTTGTTACAAACTTTGCTGAAGATTCAAGTAATATTCCATATTTTAATTTTTTTTCTGAAAGGCTGTAATATTAATAATTCTCTATCTGCAGTTCTACATCTGTGTCTACCATTTTCATTGATGTTACTTGGATCTTGCAACAGAGAAAATTTCTTGTATGTATCATCTAACACTAATTTATACTTAAAATGTTATTATTTCACTTTTATTCAAGTATACTTGATTTGCAATGTCACATTAGTTTCAAGTGTACAGCATAGTGATTCACTATTTTTAGTTTATATTTCATTAAAAGTTATTATAAGATAATGGTTATAATTCCCTGTGTTTTAAAATATATCTTTTTTGCTTATCTATTTTATACATAATAGTTTGTATCTCTTAATCCCATACACCTAAGGTGCCCTTTCCCCATTCCCTCTCTCCACTGGTAACTCCTAGTTTGTTTTCTATATTTGTGATTCTGTTTCTGTTTTGCTATACACCTTCATTTGTATTATTTTTTAGATTCCACATACAGGTGATATCGTACAGTATTTGTCTTTCTCTTTCTGACATTTCAGCAAGCATAATACTCTCTGAGTCCATCACATTGCTGCAAGTGTTCATACTACCCAAATCAATCTACAGATTTAATGTGACCCTTATCAAAATACCCATGACATTTTTCAGAGAACTAGAAAGAATATCATTGTATTTGAACATTTGCCGAGACTCTGTATTATAGACTGAATATATGTGTTCCCCAAATACATATGTTGAAACCCTAAAAACCAGTGTGGCTGTATTTGGAGATGGGGCCTCAAAGTAATTAAAGTTAAATGAGGACACAAATGTAAATGTGGGACCTTGAAACAGTAGGGTCAGCGTTCTGATAAGAAGAGAAACCAGTGAGCTTTCTCTCTCTCTCCACATGTAATACAGAGGAAAAGCCATGTGGGTCACAGCAAGAAGGTAGCTACCTACAAGTCAGGAAGAGAGAGTTCATCAGAAACAGAATAAGTACATTTTGATTGGGTACTTCTAGCCTCCAGAACTGTGAGAAAGTAGATGTTTGTTATTTAAGCCAGTCAGCTTTAACATTTTGTTATGGCAGCCCAAGCTGACTAGTACACTGTGGAACACAAAACAGGGCCACTTCATAGATGCAACGCTACACTGCACCTTGTAAGCTTAAGTAAAGTATCCAAATCTATGTACTTTATAAAAGGAAAAGCTAGAATTTTATACTCATCTATGTGAATTCTACTATGAAACAATGCCCCTATCACCCTACATTACTACAGCAGTTGATGGTGCTCAAATCACAGTAGCCTATACTGAGAGACATAGTCAGGTAAAATGCTCATTGTGTGATCTTAGGTAGAGAATTTTGTGAGAAAGAAATAATATGTTTTCAAAAATTATATTTTTAGTTGTTTCTTAAGATTGAGTTTTTGATTTGATTACATTGAATCTTGGTATACCATTAAATGTATCTGACAAAACATATTCAGTGTATATATAATAGGTAAATGTTTAATATTAAAATTTAAAATATCTCCTAAAAATAAATAGGTGAAAGGAAAACAACCAATACAAATCAAATATTATGAGCACATAGATCCTATATGAAAATGCAAATGGAAAATGAACATATGAAACTATTTCAAATCTTATTACAAATTAATAAAAAGTAAACTAAAACAAAATATGTTATTTATTCATTCATTGCTTCATCAAAAGATAAATGACACATAATTCTGACAAAGGTATGACAAATGGATATTCAATTATCTATGGTAAAAATATAAATTAGAACATCATTGTAAGATAATTGAGTAGTGGTTATGATGTTTTACAATGTGTTTATACTTGACCAAGGTTTTTATTTCTAGGAATATATTCTTTAGAAATAATTGAATATTTACAAAAGTATAATGTAAAATTATGAATTTTGCATCGATTGAAAATCTGAATGACTAAAATGACTATCAAGGGAATAGAAGTAACTTCATAAAATAGAAAAATACTTAGCCATTAAAAAGAATGAAGTGTATTTATATATACTATTCTAGAAAGATCATGAAAACATATTTGAAATAAAAAATACAAAATTATATGCATTGTATGACATCATTTATATGTTCAATTACGTATGCGTATATAAACAAATCAAATGTATTGAAAATACATGAAAAAATGATTTTGATTTTCATTAAGAGATTTAGAATGGAGTTTATTCACTAAAATTTGGTCCTCTAGTACTTCTTAAAATTAACTAACTGACAAAATAAATGAATTTAGGATTTAAAAAACAGCAATCAAAGAGAATATCACAATCTCATATTTTAAACTCACAAGATGGAAATCAAAATCAGAAATGGAATTAAGGGAAGCTTAATCTTGTCCTTCCCCAACTCTCCACCCAAAATAAGATATTGGAGTGATGTCTTAATCTTGGGAATCCTCACAAATGACAGCAAATTGTTGAGAAGCTGCTTCAGAGGATATTTTTATCTTTTCCATCTCTGGCTAGCAGAGAATGAAAATGACTATGGATGAGATTTGTACTGAGAGGCTCATATGGGGTTGAAATTTTCCAATAAAAGCATGAACTCCAGGAACTTTAAGTGAATTATGGAAACAATTCATTTAGTTCAATGAATATGTTACATATATATTATCAATTCATTGAATTATTAGGATAACCCACTCATGAATTTAGATTTTACCTTTGTTTTGTATGGTGAATCCTTTTAGATTCTTGCTCTTCAAAGTTTGACTATCAGACCAGGAACACTGGGGTCACCCAGGAGCTTGTAACAAATGTTGACTCATAGGCACACTTCTATACTTTAGCAAGATCCCCATGAGATTCCTAGGACATTAATGTTTCAAAATATTATTTTAAAGGACTTGAAATATTATAATGTTACATTAGGAACAAGTTCTATTAAGAATGCCTACTGAAAGCTGAGGTGTCCCCTCTCACTCAACAAGCATTATTTTCGGGGTGTGGGGAGAGGAAATAGGATTTAGGTGAGGAGTAGGGAGAAAGAAGAATTATGCTAAATTCTATGAAAAATATCATGTTAGCAATATAAAAAGAAAGGTTTGACAATAACATAAACATTAAGATAAGCATAACTTAAAGAACATAATTTGCAAAAGACAAGTGACTGTCTTAGCCAAGAATAAATAACCAAATGAATAGAAAAAAATATTCTGCAAGTGACTTGTAAGTACTTAATACAAACATTCATTTATGAAACAGAAGTGTAGAAACCTGATGGTACTACAACACAGTAAGATGAAAATGGGGACTGGAGAGCTATGGAAACAAATTGAAAAAGAAAATTACAACAACACAGAAATAATAAATGTATTCTAAATAGCACAAAACAGAGCAGATGTGGTTGAAAATGGAATCACTGACACAGCTGAGAAAAGACCTATTAAAACTATGTGAATGGAGAGGAAAAAATCCAAGATCAAAGCAATTAGATCAATCACAATAGATGTTCCAACAGAGAATTACTGTCATCTGCAAAGTAGAAAATCCAATAGAGTTAACAAAAATCATTCATCTGAAATGGATGAAATTTTCCCAGAAATAAAGTTTTAAATATATCAGCAGAACAATAGAATACACAGTGTTCCAGAAACAATAGTTGCAGAAGAATTTGTCCCCAGAAATAGTGGCTGATGTCACTGAAATTGCAGAACTAAGTATTGCCTGACCTACAAGGAAGAAATGAAGGTATGTACAAGGAGGAAATTCAGGGTTGCCTTAAACTTACCCAAGGAAATGTTTAGTGGCAGAAGATAATAGCACAGTAGCTACAGAGTTCTGAATGAAAATAAAGGGGACAGTGTTACTCAAGATCTATACATCCAGGTAAGTTATCATTCAAGCATGAAAATAGGAGACTGTCACTTTCTATATCAAAATAAAAAATAAAAGAAACTAAAACCATCAGTAGGCCTTTCTCAGAAAAGAAAAGAAACAAGCAGAGGGACAAATAAACACATCTTTTTGACAATTAAGCCAGTCAAGTAACAGATGAAGAAAGGAATCGTGAGCATCCAAACCAAATAAATATAGGCTTAGCATCTGTGGTTATGAAACTTTAAGTGAAAATGCACACATTATGTACATCAGTAATGAAGGCTTGGGGTATAAAAAAATGTCCAAGATGTTATAGGGTGTGCTATTTCAAGTTGAAATAATTTAACCCCCCAAACTCTCAATAGTTTTTACGTTTTCCTAAATTTTGAGATATCTTAGGGAATAAGAATACCTTAAGAAGGACAAATATTTATACAAATACCATTTTAAACATTTAATTTGCTTTCCTTTTTTTCTTTTAAATTCAACCAAAATAAAGTTATATTAAAAGTATAATTCATAGTATGAACCCTGTTTTAAATAAAATACCTTGTTTTCTTTTATTCTTCTTTCTTTTTCTTTCTTGCTTTCACATCTTTTCTTTCTCTTTCTTTCTGTTTTCTAAAAGCATAGCAAATCATCTAGGATGCTCTTTACTTAATGGTTAAAGTGTGATTTCCAGCTTTCTTTTGTGTGCTTAAAGTTGTTCTGAGCATGTTTTTATGTTGCTTATTTTTTTAACAAAACAGTCATTATTAAAACAGAAAAAGATCTAAAATAATGCATACCAAATTTAAATATCACTATTGGTTTGAGGAAATTGGATTGAATGTTGACAGAAAGCAAGAAGAAAATTTTTTTGATTAATATTTCATAATGTATATACTACTCTAACAAAATTATTATTAGCATAAAGTATCTATTACTAATGAAATAGAAATTGTTATTAATGATATAAAAAGTGTTTTTTAATCCTTGTGTTTTTATATTTATTTATTTTTTAATAGATCTTTATAGGAGTATAATTGCTTCACAATACTGGGTCAGTTTCTGTTGCACAACAAAGCAAATCAGTCATATGCATACACATATCCTCATATCCCCTCCCTCTTGAGCCTCTCTCCCACCCTCCTTATCCCACCCCTCTAGGTCATCGCAAAGCACCGAGCTGACCTCCCTGTGCTTTGCTACTGCCAACTATTTTATATTCCGTAGTGTGTATATGTCAATGTTACTCTCACTCCACCCCAGCTTTGCCATCCCACCTCACGTCCTCAAGTCCATTCTCCATGTCTACCTCTTTATTCTTGCCCTGCAACTAGTTTTATCAGTACCTTTTTTTTTTATTTTAGATTCCATATATATACATTAGTATACAGTATTTGTTTTTCTCTTTCTAACTTACTCTAGGTCCATCCACCCCACTACAAATAACTCAATTTCATTTATTTTTAGGGCTGAGTAATACTTCACTGTATATATGTGCCATATCTTATCCATTCATCTGTTGATGGACATTTAGGTTGGTTCCATGTCCTGGCTATTTTAAATAGTGCTGCAATGAACATTGTGGTACATGTCTCTTTTTGAATTATGGTTTTCTCAGGGTATATGCCCAGGAGTGGGATTGCTGGGTCATACGGTAGTTCTATTTTTAGGTTTTTAAGGAACCTCCATAATGTTTTCCATAGTGGATGTATCAATTTACATTACCATCAACAGTCCAGGAGGGTTCTCTTTTCACCACATCCTTTCCAGCATTTATTGTTTCTAGCTTTTTTGATGATGGTCATTCTGACTGGCATGAGGTGATACCTCATTGTAGTTTTGATTTGCATTTCTCTAATAATTAGTGATCTTGAGCATCTTTTCATGTGCCTCTTGACCATCTGTATGTCTTCCTTGGTGAAATGTCTGTTTAGGTCTTCTACCCATTTTATAACTGGATTGTTTATTTTTTGACATTGAGCTCTACAAGCTGTTTGTATATTTTGGAGATTAATAAGACCCCCCAATAGCCAAAGCAATCTTTAGAAAGAGAAACAGAGTTGGAGGAATCAGGCTCCCTGAATTCAAAATATACCACAAAGCTACAGTAATCAAGACAGTATGGTACTGGCACAAAAACAGAATTATAGATGTACGGTACAGGATAGAATGCCCAGAGATAACTCCACACACATATGGGCACCTAATTTATGACAAATGAGGCAAGAACATACAATGGAGAAAAGACAGCCTCTTCAATAAGTGGCGCTAGGAAAACTGGACAGCTACATGTAAAGGAATGAAATTAGAACACTATCTAACACCATACACAAAAATAAACTCCAGATGGATTAAAGATCTAAATGTAAGACCAGACACTATAAAACTCCTAGAGGAAAACATAGGAAAAACACTCTTTGACATAAACCACAGCAAGGTGTTTTTTTGACCCACATCCTAGAGTAATGGAAATAAAAACAAAAATTAAAAAGTGGGACTTAATTAAACTTAAAGGCTTTTTCACAGCAAAAGAAACCATAAACAAGACAATCTTTGTGTTTCATATATTCATGAAATTGTCTGATCCCCTACAGAGACCTTCTGGAAAACCCATTCATTATACAAAGCTCAGTTTTTTTTTGTTTCTTTTTTTAATAATAAGCAAGGAGGGCTTCCCTGGTGGCACAGTGGTTGAGAGTCCGCCTACCGATGCAGGGGACACGGGTTCGTGCGCCGGTCCGGGAAGATCACACATGCTGTGGAGCAGCTAGGCCCGTGAGCCATGGCTGCTGAGCCTGCGCGTCTGGAGCCTGTGCTCTGTGATGGGAGAGTCCACAACAGTGAGAGGCCCGCGTACTGCAAAAAAACAATAAAATAAAAAATAAATAATAATAATAAGCAAGGAAGGTCAACATCTGATGGAGTTATCCCTATGTATTAGTTGGAGAAAGTTTAGAGAAGAGTATGCATAGAGAAGGAATTGATCATATTTTCATATTTTTGTAAACCAGGCAAGTTGCTAGATCTGTCAGAAATCCTTGAAATGTTTGAACTGGAATGAAATTTCTGTTAATTTATGTTAAAACAGGTGTTTGTGTGTAGTCTTACTTGGGTTCTGAACAACATGCTGCTAAAATGGTTTGCACTGACATAGTATACTCCATAATTATACAGAGTTGATTTCTTGAGAATCATAGTGTTTGTTTTGTAAATTACGGTTTCTGTGCATTTTTGTCTAGCCTATATTTCATATTTTATCTTATAGCCTAGATTATCTCTGTTGAATACCTTACTTATGAAACAGAGTTCAAGTAATTACTGTCTTTTCTTCCGGCACTTTTAAACTACTAAGTGTTTTTCTTAAGCCAGAGTAACTTGTAAAATATCTCTTTGTTGAACAAGATAGTGGAGGAAAGAAAACAGTAAAGCAATATATATTTTCTGAAATATTCTCAAGTTATTGTTGGGTAATTTTATTTCATTGGATTGGAATGAGCATTTACTGGGCAAAAACATGTTACTTTGTTTTTCTTTCTTAAGTAAGGGATTATATATAACAGATATAACAGTTTCCCTCTCCTTGTGCTTTTAATACGTTTATTCTATCTTTACTTTCTTATATAATCCTCAACAAATAGTTGCTTCAAGAGAAACATGTATTCAGATTATCATTGTATTAACCTAGAGGCTCAAACTAATGCTAAAAGGTAGCAACCAATTTGAGTCTTCAGCTATACTTGGACATGTGTTGTGATGTTATAAGAAAATACAACCATATGATACGTATTTAAATAAGAAAGCAATTTTTGTCATATTTTACTTTTGATTAAAAATTGCATTTTGGTTATGTATGTTTTACATAGATTTCAGTTTAGCTTTTCAAGGGTGTTAGTTATAATTACTGCAGATTGATTTTTTTTTTAATTTTGTAGATGTAAATAAATGCAACTATTATTTTTGGTAATGTATCTAATCCTTTGTAAAAAATGTATCTTCCTTAAAAAGTTAGATAAAATAAATATTATTTTGAGTATGTTATTTATCTTTACTCATACGAGCTCTTGTCACAAGAATCTCGTGCTTAGTAAATAGATACATTTTTATTCACATGTGAAGCAAACTACCTATTTTAGTTTAGATTTCTGTTGCACAGCCCTCTTGCTACCAGCAAAACATTCTTATGCAAGCAGGGCCTTTTTACACAGCTGTAAATAAAGGCAATTTGGAGGAAATGATAACCATTGTACAGAATGGATGTTACTTTTTTACCCATGAGATAAACACATGGCTAGTTTGTACATCTGTATATTGTGGAAGTTCCCAAAGTGACTTACAAGGTAAGTGGTTTATAACATGAAGAAGATAGTTACTAACTTCACAATCTCACTACCATCCACATTTATTTCTCTGTTTTGTTATACATCTTTGCTCTTTTATTTTCATCTCTTCTATTTTTCCCCTCCCTTTTCTCCTTCCTTATCTTTTTGTTTTTCCTACTATATCATATATGAATTGGCTTATCGTTGAAATAGTAGCAAAAAATACATATTTTCCTTCTTAAGTGCAAAGCAACAAAATGGCTTATTTGAACTCAGATGAAGTTGAGGAATCACTTTTCTATTTCAACTGATATCATCCGTCCTTACATTTCTGTATGTGTGGTCCTTTAAGTCTTACAACACACACCTATCTGAGCACAGAAGAGACAGTTAATTCTGTGGTATTTGAATGAGTCTAGTGGGAAGTTGAGACTGGAAGCTGTTGTTTGCAAAGTTTCTATCGCAGACTCAGGTTTCCTTCAGATCAGCTCCCTAAGAACTCACGGTAAAAATTTAGCAATGCTTTTATCTGATTCTGTTGGAATTGTACCTCTATGTTTTTTCCTCATCTAAACTATGAGCTTTTTGTGAAAATCTTACACACCATGCTCATATCTGCATCCAAATGACTAGTACAGTACCTGAACTATAAGGAAATTATTTTTGAATGAACAATTTATTTCCTATTATCATTGTGGCATCATAAGCATCAAAAAATAAAGAAAAAAAAAAAAAACCTTAAAATACTTGAGAGGATCCTTCCCTTTAAAGTGCTCCTGGATCTGAGTTCAGAAAGCTGCTTATTTTAAATCTACTCCATGTTTTCTTAGGATTCTTGTACTATTTATTTTATCATCTTTTCAGTGAACATCCATAAGCTGGTTAGATGTCATTCAAAAGTTAAACATTCAGGAACCAAAGCATTACTCTCTTGGGCACATCTTCAAATGTCTCAATCTCATTATCACTGATTCAATACACTTAGTGAATTTCATGGAAGCAAAGAAAGGGAGTTTATCACTCAGACTCTCACTCTGGTAAAGCTTGGGCAACAGTATTATATGGCAGTGAAAATATTTTATTCATTCATTCATTTATTTGCTCATTTATTTAATTTTTTTTAATTCATTTACAGATGCTGCAATCTTTCTCACAGACTAGGCATACTTTGGCTTGTCAAATTACAGCAGAAAGGCAGAATTTTTTTTAGTAGAAACTTCAAAGTTTTGACAGAATCATCTTTATTTTTTTGATAAGATTATTTAGAAATCAATTTTGTATTTGACACAGTACTTTGTAGTAGCATAGGAAAATAGAGGGGAAAAATGGTAAGATGTATTTAAAAATCCAGCAGCAATTACTTATATGTGCTTTACAAGGAAAAGCAACTGAACTTTGACTTGTTGGTGTTCTAATAGTGAGAAAAGAGGGAAATAATGTTGAGATTTCATATAGTTAAGTTAAATGTTAATCCTGAGAATCTGAACAAGTTTTCTTGTCTTGCCATCTTACTAAAGTGACTTTTCAATAGCAAGTTCCATAGTATTAGGTATTCAGAAGAAAATAATGCTAGCATGGTTTATTGAGCTCCATAACATGTAAAACTGATAAGAACTGCTTCTTGGTTTGAGAATTCAAAATCATTTGTTATTTTATTTACTCTTTATTTGTCCATTTGACAAGAGGTTCAATTTCTCATTCCAGTACAAAGGATTATCCCTAAATGCAGGATTTTGAAATCAAACCAGGAGTTAATACCTTTCCTTATACCAACTGACAGAGGACTAAAATCTGAACCATCGGTTATTGGTGTAACATCCCATTCATGCTGTTCACCCAGGGCTTAGAACTTTAATTTACAACAAACTTAGTGAAAATTACATGACTACTTTAGGTATGCTGTTGCCAGAGAACTTCCCTGTATAAGCCCTATGTGTACTGAAACCAGTCCTCTGCTGGAAAGGCTCTGGCTTTATATTAAGCTTAAGTCATTGACCTAGGTGGTTTCCCTCCTGATTCACCTTGATTGATGACATACTAACATCACTAACAAGTCTTTAATTTCTAGAGAGGAAGGAGGCAGATTGCTGAGAGTTGTAAGCATATTGATAACCTATATTCCAAGCTATGAGATTGGCATTGCCTGGGTCTTTGGAGGTGGCATTATCAATGCGTTCACTGAAAGTGCCGGCTGTTTTCTCACCCTGCTTTTGCATAACTAGAGATGCCTCAGATTACTCTTTTAGGTATACAACTACAGTATGCTGCATGTGTTTTAAAGTTTTCATATTTGTGTACATAAAGGCTGGTATGTTAAGTGACTCTTCAACAGACATAACTTTGACTTCTAACTTGGTTGTCAACTTGTGAAACATGCTATTAAAGACCTATGCACTGAAATAAAAAACTCCTTTTCAGAGGAATAAAATAATATTGTGAATTAATAGTTATCATATATATGCATAATTATATATTATAAATTTTATATTTATTATTAATATTTAATAATTATGGTTCTCTACAGTTAACCATATTATCATGTCCCTTTTTCACTCAAAAGTCATCACATCAGTTTTATCAAATGTAATTTAAAATAAACATAAATTGAGGATTCCCTGTCAGTCCAGTGGTTAGGACTCTGTCCTCACTTTAACTGCCGAGGGCCCGGGTTCAATCCCTGGTCGGGGAACTAAGATCTAAGATGTCACAAGCCACACATTGGAGACAAAAAAATGATTAATTAATTAAGAAAAGTAAAAAAATATAATACTTAGAAAGTTTATGTGATTTGATTAATATGCCTCCAATTTAGGTTTGATTTAAAAGAAGTCTCATTAAAAATATACAAGAAAATATAGTAAGGTTTACATGTGTAATTGCTAGCAATTGGCCTTTTATTCAGTGTGTCTTTGATGACATCATGCCATTTAGTGTTAATTGAAATCACAAGAGAAGTTTGATTGATGCCGAAGAATTCCTCCTGACAACCATGTTGCACCCCAAATCATCAGGACTAATGATTGTCATCAGTTGTAGGCTAATATGGCTAATGATCAGACTTGTGGTCATGAGAGAATGAACTATTAAATACACTTGTATGTTCCCTGTGAAATATGACAGTATTTATAAAGTTAACATATGTTCAATATGTTCCACTTTATAAGAAAGTTCCTAATGTATGCATAATTAAGTAGTCATGACACTATATTTTGTTTCTGTAAATGGGGTTCAATTAAAATATTCCATCATCTCTTTTGGCTGAGAAATCAGTATGAGAAAGACCCACTATAGGTGAAACAATAACAAATAACAAGGCCTTTTACAAAATGTTGATTAATTTAAAAATCTGTATTATAAGATTACTGTGAATCAAGCATTTAGCTCGTTTTACAGTGCTCAAGACCCAATCCCTATATTCCAATAGTTTACATTGGAAACCTGTAAAACTGTAGAACTGTAACACAATAGTACAACATGGAAGTGATATTTTGTGTAGAAGTCCATTAATTTTATACGTTCTAGCATTGTTTAGGCAGTCATATATTTCACATGTCAAGTTAAAACAGTCAGCTAAGGTTCACATTTTATTTCCATTTGTACATTTTAAATGAAGAGCAAACTTTTGGAAGCTATGCAAATTTATAAAAGTAACATTCAAACTGGATAAATGTCACATATTTGCCTTATTCTCTCTTATGTCATTTTCATGCGGTCCTTGAAAAAGTCTAAGAAACTAAGAAAGGATACACTTTGCTTTCATTTTATAAACAAAATTTTAGCACACTATGGAACGTTTTTTTTCTTTTGTTTGTTCTTGAAAAATAAGTTTTAAGATTTATCTTGATCCTATTAATTTCGCAGTCATTTGTAATCTTGATTTTGCTTTTTTCTCCTCCTCTCCATTTTGTTGAAAGTGCACTTTTTGAGGTACGTCCCACAGATCTTTTTAACAAGTCCAAATAAAACTTACATTCTCAAAAACTTTACTTTCATACTACAGTTAATACTTTTGGTCATTCAGTTTTAAGTTCTTCCTACAAATATTTGTTAATTTAAATACAAGTATGATGTTTCACTCAAAGGAAGATCAAGAGTGAACTAATGAGAAGTATGACATGATGACGCAAATGGAAGGTGATTTTTATACAAGTGTTTATCTTCGTAAATTTCAATTATCATCATGGCCAAAGAAGAGCTATGTAGTACATTATAGTGTTTGTATACAGGAAAAATATATTAGGTACTCTATCAATATATACTGAAAGAAGAATAAATGGGAAGGGAAGACCTCAGGAATGGCAGCAAAAGGAACTCTGAAAACATTCTTCTTTATAGAAGAAAAAATATCTGGCAACCACCATCACAATCAAATTGGCAGAACTGAAAAGTTAACTGAACACTAAGGACAACTAGTATTTGACAAAGTTCAACATCATTTTATGATTAAAAACTCTCAACAAATTAGGTATAGATGGAACATACCTCAACATAATAAAAGTCTGCATTAATGTAGGTTTGTGTGACAAACCTACATGTAACACTGTAATTAAGTGAAAGGTGAATGTTTTTCTTATAATATCAGGAACAAGGGTACCCACTCTTGCCATTTCTATTTACTTATAATATTGGAAGCCCTAAATAGAGCAATTAGGCAAGGAAAATAAATAAAAGGTATCCAAGTTGGAAAAGAAGAAATATAATTGTCTCTATTTACAGATGACATGATAATATATGTAGAAAACTCTAAAGACTCTACCAAAAAATTGTTAGAACTGATCAGTGAATTCAGTGAAGTTGCAGGATACAAAAGCAATATACAAAAATCAGTTGTGTTTCTATACACCAATGATAAACTTTCTAAAAAAGAAAAAAAAATATCCCATTTACAGTAGCATCAAAATTAACATAATACTTAAGAATAAATTTATCCAAGGAGGTGAAATCTGTACACTATAAAACTATAAAATTTTGATGAAAGAATTTGAAGAAAATACAAATAAAGGGAAAGTGATCCCACACCCATGGATTGGAAGGATTAAAATTGTTGAAATATCCATACTAATCAAAACAGTCCACAGATTCAATGCATTCTCTATTAAAATTCCAATGGAAATTTTTAGAGAAATAGAGAAAATCCCAAAATATTTATAGAATCACAGAAGAATCAAGTAGTCAAAGCCATCTTGATAAAGAAGAACAGAGGTAGAAGGACCATATTTCTTGATTGAAAACTATATTACAAAGTTATAGTAATTAAAACAGCATGGTTGCTATTCACTAAATATTTGTGCCTCCCCCAAAAATACATATGTTGAAATCCTAATGTTTAATGTGATAGTATCAAGAGGTAGAGTCTTTAGGAGGTGCTCAGAACATGGAGATAAAAACCCTTATGCATAAGGTTAGTGTTCTTATAAAAGAAACACAACAGAGTTTCCTACTCCCTTCCTCCACATGAGGTTACAAGAAGTCTGTGACCTGAAAAACAGCCTTCACCCAACCAACCTGGCACTATGATATTGGACCTCCAGCCTCCAGACTGTGAGAAATAAATTTCTGTATATTTGTAAGCCGTCCAGTCTATAGTGGTTTGTTACAGTAGCCCAAACAGATTGAGGAAATAGTACTAGTGTAAAAAAAACCAAAAAACAACATAGACCAATGAAACAGAAGAGTAAGCCCAGAAATAAATGCATGCCTATATGGGCCACTCATCTTTTTTTTTTTTTTTTTTTTTTTTTTTTTTTGTGGTACACAGGCCTCTCATTGTCATGGCCTCTCCCATTATGGAGCACAGGCTCCGGACACACAGGCTCAGCAGCCATGGCTCACGGGCCCAGCTTCTCCGCGGCATGTGGGATCTTCCAGGATTGGGGCACAAACCCGTGTCCCCTGCATCGGCAGGCGGACTCTCAACCACTGTGTCACCAGGGAAGCCCGGGCCACTAATCTTTGATGCGAGCAGTAAGAATACACAAGAGGGAAGGAATAAGCTCTTTAATGAATGGCATTGAGAAAACAGGTTTTCCACATGAAAAATAATTAAATTGGACTCTTATACCATACAAAAATTAACTCAAAATAGGTTAAATACTTAAATATAAGTCCCCCAAACATGAAACTCTAAGAAGAAAACGTAGGGGAAAATATTCTTGACATTGAACTTGGCAATGGTTTTTTAGATTGACCTGAAAAGCAGAGGAAAGAAAAACTAAAATAGATAAGTAGGACTACATCAAACTTAAAAGCTTCTACACAGCAAAGAAAAAAACAGAGTGAAAGGCAACCTTCAGAATAGGAGAAAATATTTTTAAACATCTATCTATTAAAGAGTTAATATTCAAAATATATAAGGAACTCATACCACTAAACAGCAATAAATAAAGTTAATTAAGTAATTAAATAACTTGCTTAAAAATGGACAGAGTATCCAAATAGATATTTTGCCAAGGAAGACATACAAAATGTCAACAGGTACATGAAAAAATCCTCAGCATCACTAATCATAAGTGAAATGCACCTCAAAAGTGTAATGAGATAACACTTCACATCTGTTAGTATGGCTAT
This sequence comes from Pseudorca crassidens, assembly GCF_039906515.1. NCBI lineage: Eukaryota > Metazoa > Chordata > Mammalia > Artiodactyla > Delphinidae > Pseudorca > Pseudorca crassidens. The sequence goes on from NC_090298.1 coordinate 16,233,820, forward strand.
TATCCAAAAGAAAAGAGATTTAAAAAATTGGGCATTGTGGTAGAGAAAAAGTACCAGCAATCTCACTTTTAGGTATATATATATCCAATGGAAATAAAACAAAAAAACAGGATCTAAAAAAGAGATTTACATTCCCCTGTTTATTGTGGCATTATTAACAATGGCCAAGATATGGAAATAGCCTGTGTCCACTGTTAGATAAATGGATAAAGAAAATATGGCATATATATATATATATATGGCATATATATAGCATATATGCAATATACTATCTAGCCATGAAAAAGAAGGAAATCCTGCCATTTGTTGCAACATGTATAAACCTAGAGGACATCATGTTAAGTGAAATAAGCCATATGAACAAAGACAAATACTGTGATTTCACTTATTTGTGAAATCTGAAAAACTCACAGGAGCAGAGAGTTGAATGGTGTTTGCCAGGGGATGGTGGTTAGAAAAAAATGGGAATATATTGGTGAAAAGGTACACATTTCAGTTATAAGATGAATAAATTCTGGGGATCTAATGTATAGCACAGCATTAATACTGTAATGTATTCTTGAAATTTGCTAGGAGAATAGATCTTAAATATTCTTACAACACATAAAAAATGGTAACTATGTGAAGTGATGGGTGTGTTAATTAATTATTGTAGTAATAATTTCACAATACATATGTAGATTACATTACCAGGTTGTACACCTTGAAAAAATCTATATGAATTATGTTATCCACAGGGCATTTCTCAAAACAAACAAAAAAAATCAGCAGCAATTGTTCAACATTGCCACTTCTTATGGTGGCATTATAAGTTGGGAATAACAAGATCCTGATCAGAAAACATAAAAGGCAAAACTGAAGAATCAGAAGAAAATAGAGGGCTTTAGAAAGCTCTAATATATTCCTAGGACTCTGGAAAGTTATGCACATGTGCATTGCCTTGCAAATGCCCAAGAAACACCTGAGAAGACCATGCTCTTTCATCTGCAGCTGAATCTGAGCCTCTGTACAAGAAGAAATTAAAGAGTTAGATAAGTTGTAAAATGCCTGTTGGAGTGTTGTGTGTCCAAACACACACACACACACACACACACACAAATTCCTCAGCAAAGACTGAGGCACTTATTTGTTCCACTTTGAAGAGAATGTATCCAATCATTAGGTCACTATTAACCCAGATCTAGGAAAGACTTCAATGGCTGCACACAATAAAGGATACATACTTTTTATAGAATTAGTCCAAGAAAGTCACTGAACAAATAACAAGAAACAATAAACAGCAGCAACAATAAACGCTGGGTCCATGGGCTGAGTCCCAGAGTTACCATACTATACTATTTAAGATGCCCAGTTTTCAACAAAAAATTATGACACACAAAAAATTTAAAAAGTGTCGCTTACACACAGGAATAAACAGTCAATAAGAACTATCTTTGAGGAAGTCCTGACATGGAATTATGAGACAAAGAATTTTAAACCACTATCATAAGCATGTTCAAAAAGTAGAGGAAATTATGTCTTAAAAATAAAAGGAAAGTGTGAGAATGTTGTTTCACTAAATAAAAATATAAATAAAGCAATAAAAAATGTTTTAAAATAACTATATAAATTCTGAGTTTAAAAGTAAAATAATTGAAATTTAAAATTCACAAATGGTTCAATAGCAGATTTTTGAACCAAAGCAGAAAAAATCCCCTAATACGAAGATAGATCAATTGAGATTATTTAACCAGAGAAACAAAGAGAAATAAGAATAAGAAAAAAAGACAAAACCCTCAGTGACCTCTGTGGCACCATGAAGTTTATTAACACATGAAAAATAAGATTCATAGAGGAGAGGAGTAAATGGAGTAGAAGAAATATGACTGGAATTTTTTCAATTTTGGTGAAAAGCTTTTATCTATGTCTAGGAAGCTTAACAAATGGAAAGGAGGATGAAGTTAAAGAGATATAGGCCTTGAGATCTACTGTACAGCATAGTACCTATGGTTAACAGCACTGTACTGTATGCTTAAAGAATTTTCTACGAGGGTAGATCTTATATTGTGTCCTCATCATAAAAAATATAATAATAATAAAGAAGACCAGAGAAAACCTGGGGCTACTGGACACATTTATCGTATAGATTGTAGTGATGGTTTCACAGATGTATACTTATCTCCAAACACATCAAGTCATGTACATTAAATATGTACAGCTTTTTGTATGCCAATCATATCTAAATAAATTTGTTTAGAAAAGAAGTGCAGGCCTAGACAAGTCATAGACAAACTGTCAAAAAGCAAAGAGAAAATATCTTAAAAGTAATAAGAGAAAAATGACTTTATGGTATGTGGATTTTATCTCAATAAATAAGTTATTGAGAAAAGAATGAATGTGTACAAGAGACCATACAAATAGAAAACTTTATAAAGAAAAAGTGTTTACTTGTAAGAGTTACAAATTTTAATGACATTTTTTAGTAGCTCAGAATGTTATTTTCAGTGGGGATATCAATCAAAGAATGACTGAAGTACTAATCAGTTCAACTTACAATCAGTAATTTCTGAATTTACCTCAGCTGTCTTTGGCTTTATAGAGATATTTACTAATTTCCTCTTGAGTGATATTCTCTTAATTAAATACTTTCCTCAGCTGTTTGAAGACTGCTCAGAAAGAGACAAAATAAATGAAAAGCAAGTAACTAACATGTTTAGAAATAGATGGAAAGAAAATGTATTTCTTTTAGAAAAGTGTTCTACTGAACTAAAAATGGAATAATGAGATTCAAGGATTTTTCCTACTACCTTACAGTATGCTATTTTTTCATGGTAAAAAGGTTTTGAATTAGTCTATTATATCATAAGCAGCAAGAAACTCTCTTTCAAAAGTACCTGGAAGCTTTTCAACATGGAAATGGAGTCTAAACATAATATTTAGAAAATAGTTGCTTTCCTCCAAATGCAACCAGAATACATCTATCTTTTAACGACATACTGCATTAGAAGTTCCCACATTTTAGTTAAAGAAAATTTCATTTTACAACTATATATTCTAGTAGCCTTGAGGCACCAATATGAGAGACTATTTTACAGATTGAATTAATGGCCAATTCTTAAGCTGTCTTTGAAAATTCACTGGACCTTCACAAAGGAAACTGTACCTTAAATTTTTTTAAGAACAAGTTCATTTTTATGAAAAATAGAGACTACTTATACTTTTGTTCAATGTTCTTATTGTGAACAGCAAAATCCTAGAGACTGCAATAACGTACTCAAAGTTTAAGGTTGAACACTGGATTAGATTTTAACATCAGACCCATGTATCTAAAAAGCCATGAAATTAAAGTAAAATAAGTATATATATATATATATTCTTAAATTTACAAGTATTTTAAATAAGAGTTTCTGTGGTAATTAAATCCTCTTATTTCCAAAAGAGTAAATTGAGTAGAAATCTAAATATTTACTTATAGAAAATTAGAAAAATTGATTATTTCTACACCTGGAAAAAGATGCAGAAAAATATTTTTAAAATATTCCACTTAATTTCTGGTGTTAATTTTTCACCATTGGGAGATGGTGTTGAGGCCCTTTCTCAAGTAAATGACTGTTGGGCTAGATTAGCTAATTTCAAATTTATTTATATCATGGTTAAAGATATAACCATTATTTATTTATTTATTTATTTATTTATTTATTTATTTATTTAATGTATAATATACCACCTAAACTTAGTAAATTAGCTCTTCCTCTCTGGATTTGGAGTTATTCTGTGGAATGGTTAGCACAAAAAGAAGATTGAAATCAGTAAGTATGGAATCTGGTATGGTGCCTCATTCAGGAAAATGGTATAGGAAATTAAAGTCAGCCAGGACACCACATGCACTTGTTCCTTCTGTGGCTAAGCAAAAATGAACACTCAGTGATACCTGGGGCTACACTGACATTTCCACAGTAAGAGTGAAGTCTGCCAGCAGAAGTCTTAAGGGAATTCAAAAAACAAAAAACAAAAAAACAAACAACAACAATAGAAGCTCCACTATTTGAAGAAAATGTAACATGGAATAAATGGGTTAATTTATGTAACAACATAACAACAAAAGGCTCAGTCAATTAAAGCAGCAACTATTTTATCTAGCTCATAATTCTATCAGTTGGCTACTTGTAGCCATGTGACCACAAGACCCTTAGTGCCAACAGCCACTGAAAGCTGGGAGAGGTGGGAAACAGACTTCTCTTCTACAGTCTCCAGAGGGACCATGGCCCTGCCAACTCCCAGTGAAACTGATCTTTGACATCTGACATCCAGAACTATGAGATAATAAATTTTCATTGTTTCAAACTACCAAGTTTCTGGTACTCTGTTGCAGCACATTTAAACCTAGCATAGATTTTAGTACCAGGAAGTGGGGTGCTTCTCTAAAAAATACCTAAAATATGTGGAAGTGGCTTTGGGTTGGATAATACATAGAAACTGAAAGGATTTTAAGGCATATGTAGAAAAAGTCTAAATTGTTTTAAGGAGAATATTAGAAATATGGATATTCAACGTAATGTTATTGAGGGCTCATAAGGAAATTAGGATTATAGTATAGAAACCCTACATCATCTCTGAGAATACATACATAATTACAAGTGAAATCTTGGTAGAAATATGGAAGTTAAAGTCTCTGACTGTGAGAGCTCAGAAGGAAATGAAGACCATTATTTTGGAAACTAGAGAAAAGGGATTCTTCAACATAAAATGGCAGAAAATGTAGCTAAATTGGCGCTCTACATTGGTGTGGACAGCAGAACTTATAAATGATGAACCTGGATTTTAAATGAGGATATTTCTCAGCGAAGTGTTGAAACTGTGGCCTGGTTCTCTTTTACTGGTTACATTAAAGTATGAGAGAAAAGAGATGGAGGGCTGGTTAGGGAAAAACAATCAGGACTCGATGATTTGGTCAAATTTCAACCTATTCAGATTGCAAAGGATGCTAAAAATTGGAGATTAACTGTTAGGAAAAACATACTATGGAGAGAAGATCAAGGGATTATGGGACAAACTTTGGCTGGTACTGAAGAGATTAGGCATGTGATTCGTGTATCCCATCAACCTTCTCTGCAGAAGCCAGGAATAGATATGAGATTACACAGGAAAGATCTGTGGATGACTCTCTTGTGTAACAACACAAATCCCTGTGACATACATAGAGACCCAAAAGGTTTTGTTGAATGGTATACTAGCAGAAACACTGCCAGCTTGGACTAAAAGGGACAAATACAAGGGAAAAAAAAGAAAAAGGCAAAGATGTGAGACTTTTGAAATTCTACAGGCAGGAAATGGGCTGAGAGAAATAGTGTCTGCAAACATGTACTGCCCTTTAAGAGGAAGGACCGCCATTGCATTTTGGGAAATGATAACTGTTTTCTATTTTCTTAGATCCATAAGGGGAGAGGTAATTTTCCCAAAACATTTTATACCCAGAGTGTCACTCATATCTATTGTAAGTGATTTAAATTTGCTGGAATATGTAACACTGAACTGATGACACTTAGGTGAGATTTCAGACTTAAAATTGATGATGTAATGTTTTGACATCTATGCATCTCTTCCATCTGGCTATTCCTGAGTGATACTCTTCTATAATAAACTGAGAATCTAGTAAAATGTTTCTCTGAGCTCTGTGAGTTGTTCCAACAAATTAATCAAACCCAAGGAAACCTTTGGTTTATAGACAGTTGATGAGAAGCACAGGTGACAACCTGGACTTTCAATTGGCATCTAAAGCGGAAGGCAGTCGTTAACCTGTGGAATCTAATGCTATCTCTGGGTAGTGTCAGGACTGAGATAAATGATAGAACACTGAGCTGCTGTCTGAGAATTGCTTGGTGCTATGGAAAAAACCCACCCTCACATTGGAAATTGGTCTCAGAACACATTTACTTTTGTGTCTCTCTCTCTCATTCTTCTTCTAGTATTCCTAATTATGAGTATGTTACACCTTTTGTAGTTGTCCTAGAGTCCTTGGACATTCTGTTTTTTTTTTTTTTTCCCAGTCTGTTCTCTTTGCTTTTTGGGTTGTCTTTATAGGTATATCTTCTAGCTCAGAATTCCTGTCTTCAGCTGTGTCCAATATACTAATAAGCCCTTCAGAAACATTATTCACTTCTGTTAGTGTTCTTTATTTCTAATATTTATTTCTGGTCTTTTCTTTGGTTTTCCATCTCTCTGCTGACATTGACCATCTATTTTTTCTACCTAACATTCCTGCCATGTCCACTTCTGATTCTTGCTCTATCTCTTCAAATTGTGTTTTTGCCTTTTGGTATGCCTTGTAATTTTTTTCTTGATAGCCAGATGTGATGTACTGGGTAAAAGGAACTGCTATAAATAGACCTTTAGTCATATAGTGGTGAAATGTGGGGTGATGGGGAAGCATTCTACAGCCTATGGTTAGGTCTGAGTTTTTAAGTGAGCTTATACTTTTGGACTGTGAATTTCACAAGCTTTTCTCAGTTTTTTTTTTTTTTTCTTCCCATCTACTCAAACTCTTCCCTTAGGTGATAGAGGATGGCTAGAGGGAGCTAGAGTTGGATATTTCCCTTACCCCAAGTTAGTTAGGCTCTGATAATACCTGAGTAGGTTCATATCTGATTAACTAGTTTCCCTTGAGGGCAGGCCTGGTAAGAAGAACAGAATGCTCTTCTGTATTTCAAAGTAGTTTCTTTTCCCCTTTTACCCTTCAGGAAGCCCAATTTCTTTGACTTTATTGTGGAAACCTGGTGGAACACTTAGTGGTGCATCTCAGAATATTGTGGGTCCTTTCCTATCACTGAGTCCCCTTGGAGTTTTATCTCAGTGTTGGCTACGCGCAACGTCCAGTGATTCATCAATTACAGTTCAAGTGTTCCTACCCCAAGCACTGACTCCAGAGTCAGTTTCCACCAGCAGTTTCCTGCTCTGGTAAGAAGTGTCTCTCTATATTCACCTCTGTCTCCCCAGTTTTGGCGGCAGTAAATTGCTCTGGGTCCTCCCCTCTCTTATGGATCCAAGAAGAGTTGTAGACTTTTCTCTCTGCTCAGATTTTTACTTGTTAAGATGGAATGGCAACTTCCAAGCCCCTAATGTGCACAGCTGATAACTGGAAGTCATGAGCTTTTTTTACAAAAATGTCATGAACTTTTTAAAATGGCAGACATGAGCTCTTTAAAAAAAATAATGTATTGCCTCTGTTTTAAGAATATTACTTTTTTACTAGTCCTTAATTTTAAGGAATTTTAATTCTTAATTATGTATATATTATGTAATTGGATACTTTATTTTGTTTAATTAATTTATTTTATTTTATTTATTTTTGGCTGAGTTGGGTCCTTGTTGCTGTGCTCAGGCTTGCTCTAGTTGCAGCGAGTGGGCTTCTCATTGCAGTGGCTTCTCTTGTTGCAGAGCACAGGCTCTGCAGGCTTCAGTAGTTGCGGCACATGGGCTCAGTAGTTGTGGCTCGCAGGCTCAGTAGTTGTGGTGCACAGGCTTAGCTGCTCCACGGCACATGGGAACTTCCTGGATGAGGGCTTGAACCTGTGTTCCCTGCATTGGCAGGTGGATTTATAATCACCATGCCACCAGGGAAGCCCTAAATGGATACTTTAAAACTATATTTAATAAAATTATTCATCATTAAAAGCAATGCATGTTAGAATTGATCCATAGATTTTCCTATAAAATGTTAATTATGTTTTATAGTAGGACAAATCTGAGTTGTTGATGGAATGCAGGATAGGAAAGTGTTTAAAGAGCTCAGACTGTAATGTAGGAATGCCTCTACTCATCTTCTTCATCAGTAATTTCCTAGTTGCATGATATTAGATGAACTATTAACCTCTCCCTTACTAAGTTTCCCATATATAAAATGGAGTTAATGTTTCTTGTTATAATTTAATAAATCAATGTGTGTGAAGCTCTTAAAATAATTTCTGTCTAATAGTAACACATTATAAATGTTATCTATTATTTCATCATTTATTCTTTGCAAATCAGTAATAGGTATTATACAAATATTAGCTTGTATTCTTATAGAATATCTTCTGGTAGCTAACTAGTAGCATTCTTCATGAAAGGTTTCATTTACTTGATTACTTTTGTTTAGTTTGATTTAATAGTGAAATCAGTGCTTGATTTTGAACTAAAACTTTTTTAGATAAATAGAATTTTTAAGACTCTTAAATTATGTGTTTGTTTTGTATATGTGTTAAAACATGTTCAATGTGTTTACATAGAAAATGAATTCCTATTGGTTAATTAACCCCAAACAACAATAAAAACACATTGTAACTATTTCAAGGACTACTTATGGCCAAAAATCTGTGGAATACTAAATGGAAAGAGAATGAGAGACAGCTCAGTTACCTTCCATGAAGTTTCTTATTTAAATAAGAAACTTATTTAAATAAGACCACTAGTCACTTACTACTTCCTTCCTAGCTCTTTGTTCTAAAAATCACCATTCATTACATTTGAAATGATAATAAAATTTTCCTTAAAATTTGACTTTCATGGACACTTCGGATTCATATTTTGATATAACTTCAAACGCAAGGAAAAGCAGCATGCTTGCATGTTTATGTATTACCATATGAACAGTTAATTGGTTACTTGAAAGTTATTTATTTAAATTTAGATAGGTAACATTTCAGTCATAACAGTTTTGGTATAGTTGTAATTATTACCATTATGATAATCATATAATATTGCTGTCTAACAAGTAAAGTAATCACTTTACTTGTTATGAACTACTACTTTAATGAAAGTCAAGAAGACAGTGATATAATAAATTTGGAGTGCATATAACTATAACTCTGAACCATATGGAATGCTGGAATGTACTAATTTTTGGTTTTGGAAAACAAAAAGGAAGTGAATATAACATATAAAGTAGCATGATTTTTATCACCTCCATTTAAAAAAATGCCTTGACCTACAAAAATAGCAGCTTTGAGTAAAAACATTACATGATACAGTGAGTGCTGTGAAGATGTTAACACTTTTCTGAACATACTGAAGAAAATATATCATTTCTGCACACTGAGGAATTTATGATATAATTTAAATTGTGATTGCTTCAATTGAATACAGTGAATTTGACTCAGTAAGAAAGTTCAATATATATATATATAATTTGACACTTTATACTTCCTAGCAGGATCTCAAATCCAGGCAAATTTTATGGTTAAATGAGCACTTAAATCAAGAGTTGTTTAATTTGTCAGAAAAAAAAAGAAAAAAGTTAATCATTTTATCTAGCCCATTTTTAGAGACTAAATTTTTTCTAGTAATGTGACTTTTATAGCAAATATTATCTGCGTTATCTATTTGGCTCATGAAATTTCCTCATTGTTACCAAGCAAAAGGGTCTCTGCCCACCTGGCATGTGCATAGAAGCCAATACTATGGGTATTATTTGAGGTAAAAAATTTCCCCTCTTCACATGCTTTGGCTGTATGATTTAAGGTTTTGTTCTTCTGTCTCTGAAAAAACTCTATCTGATTAGAAACAAGATAGGGTCAGTTTGGGCTGGTTTTGCAGTGACATCATCATTAAGAATAAAAGGAAAATGTTTATGTTCATCCTTGAATAATTACTGATTTCTTTTGATTTACATGTTTTAATTTAGAAAAGTGGATGAATACTCAATAAAGAATGAGAATTAATAGTTTTGTTTTCCAGTAAAACAACATGGAAGTAAACTCCTCTTATACAGGGTATCCCCAAGGATACCCAAGGTATCCCAAGTCAATGGCATCTCAAGTCAATGCCTATTCTTCCTGTTCAGGTTTAACAGCCTATTATAGGCAAGTGCAGCCCTTCCCCATTTACCACCACCTGGGTGGAGGCCTACACTGCAGACTACCTAATTGTTTTTGGAATGAAGTGTTGAGGAAGGGAAGAAGGAGAAGAAAAGGAAGAGGTAGAAGTAAACCCTTATATTTGAAATGCTATCTAGAAGTTACTTTCCCCTCTCTTGAAAAAATACTTTAAGGACCTCTTTATTACTGTTACCTTTGTGTGCACAGTAGCTCTAGATTTAAAATACCTTGAATTGTGATCTCTCAGTTTTATGATCCTTTTCATGAACTTTAAGACCTAATGATGATGATTCAATATCCCACAGAAGAGGACCTGATGATTATAAGGAACCACAGCTTCCAAAGCACTTGACTACAGACTGATATTTGACACAAGTAATATTAATCAAATGTATTTCACTTTTATCTCCTTGAACATTTAAGAATAGACAGAAGGACATATAAATGAAAGAAGTTTTAGGGCCAGCAAAATATACTTTGATTACTTTTGGACAAAGAGTGATAGTCTAATAAAATACACCAAGGGAAAAACGCAAATCAAATACAACTTTCTCCTCAATCACAATATTTTGGCTTAAGCTACTTATTGTTCTTGAACCAATTTATAATTAAAGAGTTACCTGAAAATCACAAGCATCAACTGTAAAACCATTTTCCAGGTGACATCTTCTATGGTTCTTGACTAAAGAACAATTTGATTCTTTCACCAATATCTCATCTTTTACACTAATATTTGTTAAAGGTCTGATGTGGAGTGTAGCTCTTGGTACAAATGTTTCCCCTAGGAAGAGATTAAGAGAAAATAAGAGACCAAGCTTCAAATTTTTAGCTAGTACCCATAAGTGTTAAGTTCTTGTGTATAACAGAAGGAATTATCCAAATAGGGGCCACAGGTTTGCTAATGATCAAAATTCATTTTTACCATTGATGTAGAGGATCTACATAAATGATAAAGCAAAAACATATAGTTACTATATTCTCTACGATAGCATTTAAGAGCTTGGTAGGCAACATGCTAGCTATTTAAAAGATAATGCCACCTCTGTGTCAAAAAAAAGAAAAGTGCTATATTGGTATGATAACCTTGCAGATGTCTTTAATATTTCAGCAATTGTATTAAGCAAAAACAAATTTTTTTAAAACCAAAATAATGTACTTCAAAATTTGAATTATTTATAAAAGAAAAAATGATTCAGCATACATTTTTTCACTTGAGAAACTAGTATTTTTCTTTCAAGTCGAAAATGAAAAATTTCATGTGTGTTTTACAGTTTTATTCCATGAATTTTAATTGCATTAATTTGTAGGCTATACAATTCTAGGCTTGCTAGAATTGAATTCTAGGCTTGCTAGAATTGTACCTATCTCTTAATGGAAATCTCTATCTTTTAATGAAACTATTGTTTAATTGTTAAACTTCTGAATAATTTTAGAATATAATTTATAGATGCAGTGATATAATTTATCATTTCAACCAATTTAATATTAGTTGCAAATCATTTTCTATCACATAATACGTTGAAGATAAAATCCTTTCCTTGAAAGAGATGCTCTTACTCCTTCAATTTGTTCATGTTAAAAATAAATGGTAAAATTTGGTATTTTTTCTTTTCTTTTTCTAAATTTTTTAACTGAGATGAACCGACAATAATGAGTGAATGAAATGTCGAGGACTTGAGACACATTTACATACAAGAGATGTTTTGTGAAAGTCTGTGTCCCTTAAAAGGGCAAATGATTCTAAAGCAAATAAACCACCTCGTGATTTTGATTTAAAATATTCCATTTAAAGTCAGTGCATTAGCAATGAAAGAGAATTGCCAAGGACATCAATTAAACATTACAGAGTATTATAGTTAAAGATAAAATAAGTTATGTGTTACAGTAAATATGTATTACTGCTAGCAAAATAACTATAGTTCTTTGAAAAAAATTAATTTATAAGCACACTCCAATCACACAAAATTAATGGATTGAAAAGTTTATCTCTTTTCTATTCAAGTGAATTTATCATGAAAGAATAGCCAATATTAAACCCGTTAATAAGCTGGGTATTAATATCACAGGACAATAGAAAATGAACCATCTTAAGACTAGCATGAATCATAGCCATATGAAGGCTGATATTTGCACTAAAAAGCACAATACCAATGCAGAGTCAACTAAACATTTTTGACCACGCGCTGCATATTTTGAGTAAGGCTGTGCTTATTTAGTTTTGCATGAGGCTCTATGCCTTATATTTGTATTTTTGTAATAATTTTATTTGTATACAATATTTAAAGCCTCATTTTATTTTATTTCATGTTAAAAGAGATGATCACATGCCGAAAGAGATTATCAGTGGCTTTACACAGTAAAGTTTTAGTAAATTATCATGGCACTAAAGTTGTATGCATAAAAGTGTAACATTAAAGAAGAGACTCATTGTAGTTGAGGCACTAGCTGGGTTGCATTTTGAAACTACCTTCCATTTATTTTAGCACACATAGAATATAGGCTATCTTTATACTTCATATTTTTTGCTAATATATTTCTGGCTATGTGCTGAATTACATTTTTCTGTTTTTGAAAAGACATGCATTGAAAAACATTACATAACATGCTGAATACTTACCTATTCCAAAAGGCTCAAAAGTAATAATAACACACTTTTAAGACTTGAATGCTACTGAGCTAAGTTAAAAAAACTGCTTGCCTTAAAACTGATTATTCACTACAATGGATTTAAGGAATTTTGAAATATCACATTAATTTTTATAAATTATTTTATTGTCTAGATACAAATCTTTGTACAATGGAATGCATATTTTTCTAAAGTGATTTTCAGCAGCTAGAACATTCATAAAATGTTTTTGCTGAAATCCAGGATAGTAACATGAGTTTTGAATAATTCTGAAAATGTTTAGTACATGCAAACATAGAAAAAAGGACTTTATATAATAAATGGTCACAATTCTGATACTGATTGAAAGGAATTCACTTTACATAGTTGTGATGTCACATAGTCTCTAACCTTTCAAAATCTGGATAAGATAAAACAGTTTTACCTATCCTGGAGATATGGCTCAGAGCAAGATATTTCATATTTCATGAATCATTAAGTGAAACACTGAAACAAAATCATCAAATATGATATAGAAATGCAGAGTTAAGTAAACCAAAAGAAGTGTCCATGACTGGTCCAAGATTTCTTAGATAATTGATTTTACTAATGTGTATTAAAAATTTCTTAGATGGATTTGCATATGCTGTGTTCCAGAATAATTTGATAAAGTAGACTATTATCTTTTGCTTCCTTTAGAAGAAGAGATTCATTGAATGCAGTATTAAAATGCTTTTGTAAGCCATTTAAAAGTTCAAAGACAAAACTATCAATATTGAGGCCTTCTGATCTGAGTTGGGTGAAATATTTTAGTTTTATTTATCTATTCATTTTCCTCTTACATTGTGTTTACAGATAGTGCCACACAACTCAGATCCTGTCAAGGAAACAATAACCAAGTTTCACTCCAAATGCTTACCTTTTTATTCCATTTCTAAGATCAGAGACAATATCTGGCTTTTAACATCCTCTTCAAAAACTGACTTTTCAGGGCTTCCCTGGTGGCGCAGTGGTTGGGGGCCCGCCTGGGGTCCGCCTGCCGATGCAGGCAATGTGGGTTCATGCCCCAGTCCGGGAAGATCCCACATGCTGCAGAGTGGCTGGGCCCGTGAGCGATGGCCGCTGAGCTTGCGCGTCCGGAGCCTGTCCGGGAGAGGCCAAAACATCGAGAGGCCCGCGTACAGCAAAAAAAAAAAAAAAAAAAAAACTGACTTTTCAAATACATACAAGAGGATTAATGCTAAATAAATGAGATTCTTAACAATAGAACACTTTAAGACTACTAAGAGTGCAATTTTTTTCTTTTTTTTTTTTTTTTTTTTTTTTTTTTTTTTGCGGCGGAGCACAGGCTCTGGACACGCAGGCTCAGCGGCCATGGCTCACGGGCCTAGCCACATCACGGGCCCTGCATCAGCAGGCGGACTATCAACCACTGGGCCACCAGGGAAGCCCCAAGACTGCTATTTTTTAAAAGAGAAAATATCTCCTAACTTCAATGACTCCATTTTCATGGCTCTTGAATCATTTTGTCAATTTCTCTTTTTTTTTTTTATTTTAACATCTTTATTGGAGTATAATTGCTTTACAATGGTGTGTTAGTTTCTGCTTTATAACAAAGTGAATCAGTTATACATATACATATGTTCCCATATCTCTTCCCTCTTGCGTCTCCCTCCCTCCCACCCTCCCTATCCCACCCCTCTAGGTGGTCAAAAAGCACCGAGCTGATCTCCCTGTGCTATGCGGCTGCTTCCCACTAGCTATCTATTTTACATTTGGTAGTGTATATATGTCAGTGCCACTGTCTCACTTTGTCACAGCTTACCCTTCCCCCTCCCCATATCCTCAAGTCCATTCTCTAGTACGTCTGTGTCTTTATTCCTGTCTCATCCCTAGGTTCTTCATGACTTTTTTTTTTTCTTAAATTCCATATATATGTGTTAGCATACGGTATTTGTCTTTCTCTTTCTGACTTACTTCACTCGGTATGACAGACTCTAGGTCCATCCACCTCATTACAAATAGCTCAATTTCGTTTCTTTTTATGGCTGAGTAATATTCCATTGTATATAGGTGCCACATCTTCTTTATCCATTCATCCGATGATGGACACTTAGGTTGTTTCCATCTCCGGGCTATTGTAAATAGAGCTGCAATGAACATTTTGGTACATGACTCTTTTTGAATTATGGTTTTCTCAGGGTAAATGCCCAGTAGTGAGATTGCTGGGTCATATGGTAGTTCTATTTGTAGTTTTTTAAGGAACCTCCATACTGTTCTCCATAGAGGCTGTACCAATTCACATTCCCACCAGCAGTGCAAGAGGGTTCCTTTTTCTCCACACCCTCTCCAGCATTTATTGCTTCTAGATTTATTGATGATGGCCATTCTGACTGGTATGAGATGATATCTCATTGTAGTTTTGATTTACATTTCTCTAATTATTAATGACATTGAGCATTCTTTCATGTGTTTGTTGGCAGACTGTATATCTTCATTGGACAAAAGTCTATTTAGGTCTTCTGCCCATTTTTGGATTGGGTTGTTTGTTTTGTTGATATTGAGCTGCATGAGCTGCTTGTAAATTTTGGAGATTAATCCTTTGTCAGTTGCTTCATATGAAAATATTTTCTCCCTTTCTGAGGGTTGTCTTTGGTGTAGTTTATGGTTTCCTTCTCTGTGCAAAAGCTTTAGAGTTTCATTAGGTCCCATTTGATTATTTTTATTTCATTTCTCTAGGAGGTGGGTCAAAAAGGATCTTGCTGTGTTTTATGTCATAGAGTGTTCTGCCTATGTTTTCCTCTAAGAGTTTGATAGTTTCAGGCCTTACATTTAGGTCTTTAATCCATTTTGAGCTTATTTTGGTGTATGGTGTTAGAGATTGATCTACTCTCAAACTTTTACATGTACCTGTCCAGTTTTCCCAGCACCACTTATTGAAGAGGCTGTCCTTTCTCCACTGTATATTCCTGCCTCCTTTATCAAAGATAAGGTGACCATATGTGTGTGGGTTAATCTCTGGGCTTTCTATCCTGTTTCATTGATCTATATTTCTGTTTTTGTGCCTGTACCATACTGTCTTGATTACTGTAGCTTTGTAGTATAGTCTGAAGTCAGGGAGCCTGATTCCTCCAGCTCCGTTTTTCATTTTCAATATTGCTTTACCTATGCGAGGTCTTTTGTGTTTCCATACAAATTGTGAAATTTTTTGTTCAGGTTCTGTGAAAAATGCCAGTGGTAGTTTGATAGGGATTGCATTGAATCTGTAGATTTCTTTGTGTAGAAGAGTCATTTTCACAATGTTGATTCTTCCAATCCAAGAAAATGGTATATCTCTCCACCTATTTGTATCATCTTTCATTTCCTTCATCAGTCTCATAATTTTCCGCATACAGGTCTTTTGTCCCCTTAGGTAGGTTTATTCCTAGATATTTTATTCTTTTTGTTGCAATGGTAAATGGGAGTGTTTTCTTGATTTCACTTTCAGATTTTTCATCATTAGTGCACAGGAATGCCAGAGATTTCTGTGCATTAATTTTGTCTCCTGCTACTTTACCAAATTCATTGATTAGCTCTAGTAGTTTTCTGGTAGCATCTTTAGGGTTCTCTATGTATAATATCATGTCATCTACAAACAGTGCCAGCTTTACATCTTCTTTTCCAATTTGGATTCCTTTTATTTCCTTTTCTTCTCTGATTGCTGTGGCTAAAACTTCCAAAACTATGTTGAATAAGAGTGGTGAGAGTGGGCAACCTTGTCTTGTTCCTGATCTTAGTGGAAATGCTTTCAGTTTTTCATCATTAAGGACGATGTTGTCTGTGGGTTTGTCATATATGGCCTTTATTATGTTGAGGAAAGTTCCCTGTATGCCTACTTTCTCGAGGGTTTTTATCATAAATGGGTGTGCATTTTTGTCAAAAGCTTTCTCTGCATCTATTGAGATGACCATATGTTTCTTCTCTTTCAATTTGTTAATATGGTGTATCATGGTGATTAATTTGCATATATTGAAGATTCCTTGCATTCCTGGGATAAATCCCACTTGATCATGGTGTATGATCCTTTTAATGTGCTGTTGGATTCTGTTTGCTAGTATTTTGCTGAGGATTTTTGCAGCTATGTTCATCAGTTATATTGGCCTGTAGTTTTCTTTCTTTGTGACATCTTTGTCTGGTTTTGGTATCAGGGTTATTGTGGCCTCGTAGAATGAGTTTGGCAGTGTTCCTCCCTCTGCTATATTTTGGAAGAGTTTGAGAAGGATATTTGTTAACTCTTCTCTAAATGTTTGATAGAATTCACCTGTGAAGCCATCTGGTCCTGGGATTTTGTTTGTTGGAAGATTTTTAATCACAGTTTCAATTTCAGTGCTTGTGATTGGTCTGCTCACAATTTTTACTTCTTCCCGATTCAGTCTTGGCAGATTGTGCATTTCTAAGAATTTGTCCATTTCTCCCAGGTTGTCCATTTTATTGGCATAGAGTTGCTTGTAGTTATCTCTCATGATCTTTTGTATTTCTGCAGTGTCAGTTGTTACTTCTCCTTTTTCATTTCTAATTCTATGGATTTGAGTCTCTCCCTTTTTTTCTTGATGAGTCTGGCTAATGGTTTATCAATTTTGTTTACCTTCTCAAAGAACCAGCTTTTAGTTTTGTTGATCTTTGCTATTGTTTCCTTCATTTCTTTTTCTTTTATTTCTCATCTGATCTTTATGATTTCTTTCCTTCTGCTAACTTTGGGGTTTTAGTATTCTTCTTTCTCTAATTGTTTTAGGTGCAAGGTTAAGTTGTTTATTCGAGATGTTTCCTGTTTCTTAAGGTAGGATTGTATTGCTATAAACTTCCCACTTAGAACTACTTTTGCTGCATCCCATAGATTTTGGGTCGTCGTGTCTCCATTGTCATTTGTTTCTAGGTATGTTTTGATTTCCTCTTTGATTTCTTCAGTGATCACTTCGTTATTAAGTAATGTATTGTTTAGCCTCCATGTGTTTGTATTTTTTACAGATCTTTTCCTGTAATTGATATCTAGTCTCATAGCATTGCGGTTGGAAAAGATACTTGATACAATTTCAATTTTCTTAAATATACCAAGGCTTGATCTTTGACACAAGATATGATCTATCCTGGAAAATGTTCCTTGAGCACTTGAGAAAAATGTGTATTCTGTTGTTTTTCAATGTAATATCCCATAAAATCAATTAAGTCCATCTTGTTTAATGTATCATTTAAAGCTTGTGTTTCCTTATTTATTTTCATTTTGGATGATCTGTCCATTGGTGAAAGTTAGGTGTTAAAATCCCGTACTATGTTTGTGTTACTATTGATTTCTCCTTTTATGGCTGTTAGTATTTGCCTTATATATTGAAGTGCTCCTATGCTGGGTGCATAAATATTTACAAATTTAAATCTTCCTCTTGGATTGATCCCTTGATCATTGTGTAGTGTCCTTCTTTGTCTCTTCTAATAGTCTTTATTTTAAAGTCTATTTTGTCTGATATGAGAATTGCTACTCCAGCTTTCTTTTGGTTTCCATTTGCATGCAATATCATTTTCCATCCCCTCACTTTCAGTCTATATGTGTCTCTAAGTCTGAAGTGGGTCTCTTGTAGGCAGCACATATATGGGTCTTGTTTTTGTATCCATTCAGCCAGTCTGTGTCTTTTGGTGGGAGCATTTAATCCATTTACATTTAAGGTAATTATCGATATGTATGTTCCTATTCCCATTTTATTAATTGTTCTGGGTGTCTTATTGTAGGTCATTTCCTTCTCTTGTGTTTCTTGCCTAGAGAATATCCTTTAACATTTTTTGTAAAGCTGGTTTTGTGGTGCTGAACTCTCTCAGCTTTTGCTTGTATGTAAAGATTTTAATTTCTCCATCAAATCTGAATGAGATCCTTGCTGGGTAGAGTAATCTTTTTTTAGGTTTTTCTCCTTCATCACTTTAAATATGTCCTGCCAGTCCCTTTTGGCTTGCAGAGTTTGTGCTGAAAGATCAGCTGTTAACCTTATGGGGATTCCCTTTTGTGTTATTTGTTGTTTTTCCCTTGCTGCTTTTAATATGTTTTCTTTGTATTTAATTTTTGACAGTTTGATTGATATGTGTCTTGGCGTGTTTTTCCTTGGATTTATCCTGTATGGGACTCCTTCTGCTTCCTGGGCTTGATTAATTATTTCCTTTCCCATATTAGGGAAGTTTCCAACTATAACCTCTTCAAATATTTTCTCAGTCCCTTTCTTTTTCCCTTCTTCTTCAGGAACCCCTATAATTCGAATGTTGGTGCATTTAATGTTGTCCCAGAGTTCTCTGAGACTGTCCTCAGTTCTTTTCATTCTTTTTTATTTATTCTGCTCTGCAGTAGTTATTTCCACTATTCTATCTTCCAGGTCACTTATCCATTCTTCTGCCTCAGTTATTCTGCTATTGATCCCTTCTAGAGTATTTTTCATTTCATTTATTGTGTTGTTCATCATTGCTTGTTTCATCTTTAGTTCTTTTAGGTTCTTGTTAAATGTTTCTTGCATTTTGTCTATTCTATTTCCAAGATTTTGGATCATCTTTACTATCATTAATCTGAATTCTTTTTCAGGTAGACTGTCTATTTCCTCTTCATCTGTTAGGTCTGGTGGGTTTTTATCTTGCTCCTTCATCTGCTGTGTTTTCTGTTTTCTCATTTTGCTTATCTGACTGTGTTTGGGGTCTCCTTTTTGCAGGCTGCAGGTTCATAGTTCCCATTGTTTTTGGCATCTGTCCCCAGTGGCTAAAGTTTGTTCAGTGGGTTGTGTAGGCTTCCTGGTGGAGGGGACTAGTGCCTGTGTTGTGGTGGATGAGGCTGGATTTTGTGTTTCTGGTTGGCAGTTCCATGTCTGTTGGTGTGTTTTGGGGTTTCTGTGGACTTATTATGATTTTAGGCAACGTCTCTGCTAATGGGTGGGGTTGTGCTCCTGTCTTGCTAGTTGTTTGGCATAGGTTGTCCAGCACTGTAGCTTGCTGGTCATTGAATGAAGCTCGGTGTTGGTGTTGAGATGGATCTCTGAGAGATTTTTGCCATTTGATATTCCATGGAGCTGGGAGGTCTCTTGTGGACCAGTGTCCTGAAGTTGGCTCTCCCACCTCAGATGCACAGCACTGACTCCTGACTGCAACACCACATGGCTCAGAATAAAGGGGAGAAAAAGTAGAAAGAAAGAAAGAGGATAAATAAAATAAAGTTAGGTAAAAATAAAAGTTAGGTAAAATAAAATAAAGTTATTAAAATAAAAAAATAATTATAAAAATAATTGTTATTATGAAAAAAAGAAATTTGTAAAGTAAAAAAAAAAAAAAAAAAAAAGGACAGACAGAACCCTAGGACAAATGGTGAAAGCAAAGCTATACAGACAAAATCTCACACAGAAGCATACACATACACTCTCACAAAAAGAGGAAAAGGGGAAAAAATAATAAACCTTGCTCTCAAAGCCCACCTCCTCAATTTTGGATGATTTGTTGTCTATTCAGGTATTCCACAGATGCAGGGTACATCAAGTTGATTGTGGAGCTTTAATCCACTGCCTCTGAGCCTGCTGGAAGGGATTTCCCTTTCTCTTCTTTGTTCGCACAGCTCCCGGGGTTCAGCTTTGGATTTAGCCCCACCTCTGCATGTAGGTCGCCGGAGGACGTCTGTTCTTTGCTCAGACAGGACGGGGTTAAAGGAGCAGCTGATTCGTGGGCTCTGGCTCAGTCAGGCCTCAGGGAGGGCAGGGCACAGAGTGTGGGGCGAGCCTGGGGCTGGCGGCAGAGGCCGGCATGATGTTGCACCAGCCTGGGGAGCGCCGTGCCTTCTCCTGGGGAAGTTGTCCCTGGATCCCGGGACCCTGGCAGTGGCGGACTGCACAGCCTCCTGGGAGGGGAGGTGTGGATGGTGACCTGTGCTCGCACACAGGCTTCTTGGTGGTGGGAGCAGCAGCCTTAGCGTCTCATGCCCGTCTCTGGGGTCTGCACTTTTAACCGCGGCTCGCGCCTGTCTCTGGAGCTCCTTTAAGCAGCGCTCTTAATCCCCTGTCCTCGTGGACCAGGAAACAAAGTGGGAAGATAAAGCCGCTTACCTCTTCGGCAGGTGCAGACATTTTCCCGGACTCCCTCCCGGCTAGCCGTGGTGCACTAACCCCCTTTCAGGCTGTGTTCACGCTGCCAACCCCAGTCCTCTCCTGGACCTCCAATCAAAGTCCGAACCTCAGCTCCCAGCCTCGCCCACCCCGGCGGGTGAGCAGACAAGCCTCTCTGGCTGGTGAATGCTGGTCAGGACCGATGCTCTGTGCGGGAATCTCTCCGCTTTTCCCCCCTGAACCCCTCTTTCTGAGCTCTCCTCTGCGGCTCCGAAGCTTCCCCCCTCTGCCATCCACCGTCTCTGCCCACCAAGGAGTTTCTGGTGTGTGGAAACCTTTCCTCCTTCACGGCTCCGTCCCACTGGTGCAGGTGCCGTCCCTATTCTTTTGTCTGTGTTTATTCTTTTTTCTTTTGCTCTACCCAGGTACGTGGTGAGTTTCTTGCCTTTTGGGAGGTCTGATGTCTTCTGCCAGAGTTCAGTGGGTGTTCTGTAGGAGTTGTTCCACGTATAGATGTATTTCTGATGTATCTGTGGGGAGGAAGGTGATCTCCGCATCTTACTCTTCCACCATCTTCCCCCTCTCTCCATTTTATCAATTTCTAAAAAAAAGTTTATTTCAATTTCTGTCCCAATAATAATGTATTAAACATTAGCATTCCTAAATTATGACAAAATAATAAGTGAAATATTTCTCATCAAGGGTGATCTTTTACAGCTTGTTTTTTGTTATTACTGAGTATTTTTTGTATTTACCTTTTTCTTCTTCTGTTATTTGTGTTTGTGTCTTCTGCCCACATTTTTTATTATAGCACATGTCTTTGTTATTTATTTGAAAGAGTTTATGCATCAAGTTTTTTAAATCTTTCATTGGGAGGTGGTTTTATTTCAGTTCCTGGGTATGATTCAAGGATTTATACTTGTTTTAATAAAGCCAATGTGGTCTAGGTTATTATAAAACAAACAAACAAACGAACAAAAACCCACTTCAAATCAAATCTGAGGAGTTTTTCTTTTGTTGACTGAAGGATAAATAGTATTTTGGTAAATTACTGATATATCAGATGTTGCTTAGTATGTGACTTTTAGATATTAGACATTAGGATATTCAATATATCCACTAATTGTGCCAGCATATGGATACACTCATTTCATTAATTATGCTTTTTTATTATGATTCTGAATCCTGGGTGTCAATATCCAGAATTATTGAATAAAACTTAGGGAATAAAATGTCATTTTATCTATAGAGAAGTGAATGTTTTTAAAAGCTAAATCATGAGAAGACTATTATGCAGAGATTTTTCTGATAAGATAAGGACTTCCTTAATGTCTCTCTGCTCTACTCTCATGTGCTAGAAGGTATCAATGAAAAATTATATAGTTACGGGAATGGTCAAATTTTCTGTGTAGATCAAAAAGCTTTGGTATCTATCTGGTGTAGATCAATTAATTTTAAAAATTACTTTTGTATTCCATTTCACTCATAAAAGTGTCTCAGGATAATAACACTGAGATCATACTAATAATAACTCTGAGATCATACTAATGTAGGCTAAACTGTTATGACATTATAAATGAGTTTAACAAGAACTATAGCAAATACAATGTTGGGAGTCACTTCATCAGATTTATTCTCTAGAAAGATCCCTCTGATTATATAGTGGATAATGAATTAGAGTATAGCTTGACTGAGGACCCAAAACAATCTTCTAAAAGCTAGTAAAATAATCTTAAAAATAATATGATGGATTAAACAAGATACCAAAAGCGGAGAAAGAGAGAGTTTAAAGGGTATTAAAGAATAGAAAATAAACTTAGTAATATTGGGGGGTGAGATTGGGGTGAATGATAGAAAATATTCCAAGACTATACCAGCTTCTACCATAAGTCAATGAAATTAGGGCCAAAGGAAGGGCAGAAATTTTGTCAGACATAGATAAATTGTGTACAAACTTACATGTCTTTGAGATGTGAAAGTGGAAAATGCAGAAGACAAATTCTGGAATTCACAAAGATTTGAAAGGTAGATATGAATTAAGAAGAATCCAGGACAAAGGATTAAATAAGCCAAAGGAGAATAAGGTGAAAGAATTTTTAAGGAGAGATGAGGACAGATTAATAGTGCATAGCAATTTATAAGAAAGTCCCTAACCCATTGACTATCCTTAGCAACAAACTGATTGGTTGCGATCTCAGAGGCAATGTTTTATTGAAGTGTAAAAGTCAGATTTCTCTTGTTTTAGAAGTGAATTTAAGATCAGAAAGTAAGTCGATGGATACACCAAATCTTGCTAAATTGTCTGACAAGGAATTTTGATATCCCAAATGTAAGAATAAGGATGGTGGACAGATCTGTGTTAATATTTGATGAAATTTTGCTGTGATTGACAAAGAAGGCCCTGATAGAATTGCAAGGAAAATTCTTTTGATTTGGAGGATCACAAAACAAAACAAAAATAGTTCCTTGTTTCTTATGGTTTTCTAATAGAGACAGAATAAGCAACTATGGGGCTCCAATGGACCATATGTCCTGATTGCCCATTATAAACTGGAAGTTATCTCACCCACTAAGTAATAGAGTTGAATCTGTGCACCAACGCTTATGTCTTTTTTCAGTGGAAGTGTTGTAGGATCTCAGGACTCTTGAATTTTCAGAGTACATCCTGAAACACAAGTAAGTTGCATGAGCAAGGGGTACTTACTCCTGTTCTTTGTCTGCTCTTCCTTAACCTATACCTTTGACCACATTGGAATTCTTATGACTTGAAGAAGAAAAACAGCATGACTGATTTGGAAATAATTTCTCAAATAATCTGACACACCCATATGTGGAAAGCTGATAGCGTTATAGCCCCACTCAATGGTGTCTCTAATGAAAAATGGTAAAGGAAAATCCTAACAATGGACAAAACTGTGAGCCTTGTGTCTGGCTGTTTAATTTTCCTGAGGGGGAAGGATGGTAGAGTTAAGTGTTTACATGCATTTTTTTGGTCAGGAGTTTGGAAATCTCTAATACGAAAATCAAGGGAGATACATGGATGATAGTAATGGGCTGAATGTGATGATATCTGCATAACATGTGAAAGTAACAGGGGAAGTTTTTAATGAGTACAAATAAGATAATCTCTTGTGGATGTCCAATAGATATTTTTTGTCCCTCCTGCAAACATTGGGCTTTGCTCTGATGTGACCATGGGGAATAACAGAAGATAATCATGGGTTGAACATCTTGGACCTCTCCTCCTTAAGACTGATTTAGATGTAGCTGTTGCTGAGTAGCCAACCTGCCAACTATGAATGTTAACACTAAGCCTATTTCCTTGGGGAGTCAACCACTCAACTGGGGCTGATTACACTGAAATTCCTCTGACAGGAAAAGAAAGGAATAGATTCTTGTGTTGAGTTTGGTTACCTGCCTTGCCCCTAACTTTTGCCCCAATTTTTCTTTGTGAATTTCTATAATGCTTTATTCCATACAATTTTGCTACTGCCCAGAGAATTCATCTTAGAAAAAGTAGAACGTGCATAGAATTCACTTTTCTTGTCATGTCCTCCATAACCCATAAATATCAGGTCTGATAGAATCTGTAGAACTAATACAAGAAATTTCCTCTAGAAGACTACGTTACGGCACCAGCTATGAGACAACGTCTTGTAAGGCCAATGAATGAGACACTAAATACACGAATGAAAGAAGGCCAGACCGTAAATTGTCATAGATATAACTGACCTACAATCTCTGCACCAACCAGCCAAGTAGGCCAAACCACAGTTTTTGCCGCAACCAGTCCATAATGGTCAGGGCTTGGAAAACAGCTGCCAGTCTCCACTTTTTCCTCACTTACAAATTGGGTTGAACCAGAAAAAGTTGACTGTGGTCTCCAAACAAATCACTTAAGATACAATACTTCTAATTAATTTGCCTCCAGCTGCCCCCACCAACCTTCACATAGAGAATTCCTGAAACCCTCCCTCTCATCAATATAAAGCTTTCCACTCTCTTGACTGGTTTTGATTCTCTACAAAACACAAGTGATGATGGCTGACTCTGTCACTATAGAAAGTTGTGAATAACAGCCTCTGTTTTCTTTCATGCATAGGTAGTGTTTCTTTTCCTGGAGGCTACACTAGACAAGGTGTTCACTGTCACCATGGATCCCAGCCTGCAATCAGACACTTTATACATGTAAGTTTCTTGTGTATTACTGGTAATGACTTGATGAGTCTGTTGGTAATACAAATGGAGGGAAGAAGGCACATTTAAGAGATACTATTAAGATGTTACCTAATGAAAATGAGTTAAATATAGCAATACCGATTTGGGTCCACAGATCTTTATTAAATAAGGAATATACAAATAAGAACAAATTATGGGGATTTCTAGGAAAAGTTTAATGTTTAAAGTGCTTATAGATGTTAGCCAGTGGACCAGAGCTTAAATAAAAGTTGTAAAAATCTGAAACGAGATTTAGAGTCCCCACTGTAACAGCTTGCAGTTGAATACATGGATGTAGATAATGTCATTCATGTACTCTAACCCAGAAGGTATGTGGCTATAAAAACGGCAAAGGTCTGAGAGATAACCTGAAGATCAACCTATAAAACACAGATGTCAGAAAAGATTGCATTAAATAAATGGAGAAAGAACATCCACAGAATAAAAGCTCAGTGAGAATGGTGCACGGAATTCAGCAAAATAGACAACTTTGAGAAAAAGAGAAGGTTGAACTCTGTCAAATGCCCCAGAAAGGATTAAATAAGATAAGAATGAGCAGGAAGATCACAATGGTATTAGTGAGCTCATATGCATTGGCGTGATGGGAAAGGATGCTAGAATATAATCGATTGATGATTACCGATGCCACAAATGAACAGTACCAGAAAATGGAACTTACTCTATAAAGAGGCAGGACAAAACTATAAACAGACTGCACATCTCAAAAGAGAATTTAATTCATATAATTTATGCCATACCAATAAAATGGTATTTTATACAGTTTTAAAAACTTATGTTGGACAGTAACATTTACTAATGTGGGGTTACATTAAACTATTAATAAGAAAAAAAGCAAATAGATATAGTTAGATAGATTTCTAATTTCAAAAAACAAAGTCTTTGTGAATGAGTTTACCAAAAAATTAGTAAGCAGTATTCTCTCTTTAATAAGAAATTTTTTTTTATATTCATGAAAAGAATGTTGCTTATTTTCAAAACTCTATATGATGAGTATACACAAATTTTTAAAATAGAAATAAAACGAGCAAAGCATGGGATATTTAATGATGAAGGAGATAATTATAGCTGCTCTGCTTTTTTTTTTTTTTTTTTTAAAGAAGATGTTGGGGGTAGGAGTTTATTAATTTATTTTTGTTGTGTTGGGTCTTCGTTTCTGTGTGCGGGCTTTCTCTAGTTGTGGCCAGTGGGGGCCACTCTTCATCGCGGTGCGTGGGCCTCTCACTATGGCGGCCTCTCTTGTTGCGGAGCACAGGCTCCAGACACGCAGGCTCAGTAGTGGCTCACGCGCCTAGTTGCTGCGCAGCATGTGGGATCCTCCCAGACCAGTGCTCGAACCTGTGTCCCCTGCATTATCAGGCAGATTCTCAACCATTGCGTCACCAGGGAAGCCCTGCTATATTTAGTAGGGAAATATGTTGCTATCGAAATAAAATTTATGTGTAAGTTTTTGGTTGATATGTTATGACAGTTGTGCAAACCACCCAAAACAGGATATAGGCTATTTCCATCGTCTAAGAAATTTTTGTCTACTGCTGTCTAGTGCATTCCTCACTTCATCCAGAGATAACCATTTTCTCAACCCTAACATCATAGATCATTTTTGTCGATATTTTTGACTTCATATAAATGGAATCATAGATTATGTACTATTTTTATCTGCCTTCTGTAGCTCAGCATAATGCTTTTGAGATTCACTTATGCTGTTATGTGTACATATAGTTCATTTTTTTATTGATGAGCAGTATTCTGATATATGGAAATACCAAAACCTGACTATCTATTATCATACTGATATATATTTGGTTGGTTTCTAATGTTTGGCTATTATGATAAAGGATGCTGTAAACATTTTTATATAATCCTTTTACATAAAACATTTTTTCAAAGTTGATACACAATCTTCCACTTCAATCAGCAATGCACGAGAATTTCAACTGAGCCCTTTTTGTCAACAATCAGTATTATCAGTTGTTTGTGGTGTTTTTTGTAGTCTTTGTTTCACTGACAATGTAATAATGTTGGCAATTTTTCATATACCTATTGATCATTTCTCTATCTTCTTTTGTAGAATGTCTTTCAAGTTTATTATTCATGTTTAATTAGCTCTTTTGAATATTTATTATGGATTTGTAGGAGATTTAAAAATAGTTTATATATACAATTCATTTCTGAGTATATGAAATACAGATGATGTTTTCCATATCTGTAATTTGCCTTTTCTCTCCAAAATGCTGTCTTTTCATAAGCTGGTACCTTTTATTTTCATAAAATCCAATCATCATTTTTAACGATTAAATTATCCTATGTAAAAAAATCTTATTTTACCCCAAGTTGTGAAGATAGTTTTCCCTGTAGGGGTTTCATAGTTATAGATTATCCTTTTAAGTCTATAATCCATCCTGAATTAATATTTTTATTAAGGTATATAGATGTCAAGATTATTGTTTTTTGTCTTATGACTATACAGCTGTTCCAGAATCTTTTCTTAAAAAAAATATCTTTCATTCTCCGCATTAAATTGTCTCGGTGCCATTGTTAAAAATTGACCATAGACAAGCAGATCTATTTTTGGACTTTTAATTCTCTTCCATTTATCTATTTCTTTCTTCTATCTATAACACATCTCTAGATTAATATATCTTCCTTGTAAATCTTCAGATCAGATAAAGTAAGTCTTCCAAATATGTTCTTTATATATATATAATTTTTATTATTTTAACTCTTTTAGGTCCTTGCTTTTCCATCAGGTTTTACAATAAAAGTTTCTCAGGGGGTGGAGTGTGGGGAATTTCTGACATTTCAATTGGGAATGTGCTAAATCCATAGATAAATCCGAGGAGGTTTGAAACCTTAATAATACTGGATTTTTCAGTAAATGAACATTTATCACCCAATTAGTTTGGATCCTCTTTAAGTTATGCCTAAATGTTGTTTTGTAGTTTTTGGTAGTTTTGATAGTTTTCCATGCAGATGTCTTGGACATTTTA
Source organism: Pseudorca crassidens (assembly GCF_039906515.1). Taxonomy (NCBI): domain Eukaryota; kingdom Metazoa; phylum Chordata; class Mammalia; order Artiodactyla; family Delphinidae; genus Pseudorca; species Pseudorca crassidens. Next base: position 16,261,568 of record NC_090298.1, read on the forward strand.
CAGTGGATTTGTTGCTGGGTATTAGTTGTTTTTGATGATATTTTTAGATGATATTGTGTGTGTATATACATAAATTATATATATAATTCATTTATACAAATTATGTATATAATTAATGGATATAATGTCATGCTATTATTTTTGATATGTACATGTGCATACTATATGTATAGTATAATGTGTATATGTGTATATATGCATTTTTTATGTTATGGACAAGTATTTGCTAAAAGTTACACTTACACCTACATTGAGCAACATAAACAATATTGTCCCAGGACAAGAACAAGTAAACAGAAAATAACAACAAAATAGTTGCCTAGAGGAAGCAAGAAAATACTTCAAACAAGAAGAGGCATTGAATATAGACAAAACGCTTAGCTATCTCTGTCAAATGGAATCTGAGGGGTCTTAGCTTTGGTTGGGTGTTTGTTTCTAAGTTCCTTCTGGGTGTAAGATATTTCACTGAATTTTTGTATTAACCTACAACACAGGATTTGGTCTGTAACCACGTCTGATAAACACAATCTGACATCCAGAACTTAATCCTGTCAAGATTTGATTTATGGCAACTGTCTTTTCTACTAGATGAGCATTCATTTTGCCCAGACCAATACAACTTAGCAGACTTCAGGGTCAGTAAAATTTTCAACTTACTGTTCTCTTTTACTCTCTCTCTCTCATAAACACACACACACACATACATTTTCCGCTCTCCTTTTATTATTAAAATATGAACTAAAATTAACAATATGTGAATTGTTATAGGGAGTTATAAAGGAATGCATCTCCCTAATCCCACATTTTTTCACATATAGCATTCTCAAGTACTTCCGCAATAGAGATTACATATTTTGTTTCATGTTGTCTTTAATTTTCCTTTCTTGGTGATAATTTTGTCTATGTATAAATAAAACTATAACTTAATATTCATTGTTTACTTTTCAGATACATCTCGGTAACTGACATTGAAAATTACCAAAAATATTGTAGTAATAGACACTCTATATATGTATATACATACACACACTACACACACACACACACACATTACATTCAATTAATTTTTATCAGTAAAAGATTTTACACCAGAATAAGGGGAAGTAAGTTCATAAAGAATAATAGTGTCTATTTAATTTCAAGATAGGAATCTTAAACTTTTATAAAACAAGGGGTGTTTGGAGTGTTATCAAGGATATAGCATGATGAAAATGCATTCTTCAAATGAGATATGTTTTGCGAATTTGATCTAATGAATCAATTGGGAAACAAGTAGAGGTCAGAAATATTTCAAAATTTAATGATGAGATTGTGAAGGCATTATTTTTTTGACATGGTTGCTTTATATACCTTTTCAGAGAAATGAGTGTTATTGCACTAACAATGAATTATGCTGCAAACATAGGTATGGAAAATATGTCTTCAACAGTGAAATATATATTATACTAGATTTTCAAAAAATACAGTATCATGTTTGGCTCAAATGTTAAATAGATATCTAAAAAATTTTTTAAAAGGTTGGAATATGTAGACAAAAAGAAAATTTTAAAGGTTAGCAAAATATGTCTAATGAAAGACTGGAAGGAATTCCCAGAAGATGAGTCAGAGAAAATGTAGGTATATAAATAGTTATAATACTATGACAAACAAGTGTCTCAGATTCTAGGCATATGGATTTCCAGAATAAAAGACATAAAGAAAAAAGACCTATTCCAGACTACAACATTAGGAAATTAGGAGACTACAGATAAGAATAAGTATATTAAAACCTTTCAGAAAGGGAAAAATATCACATATCTTTATTTGGGAATCTAGAGTTTCATGTCTCAAAACTGGCAATTGTCCTTAAAAGTAAGTGAAAGAATGCTGCAAATTTTCTGAGAGAAAAAGAGAAATATGAAATTTGTAACCCAGTTAAATCATCAATCACAAAGGTCAAGTAAAAAAATTTTCAAGCATTCAAGATCTCAAAAAAATTTTATCTCCCAGGTCCCCTTTCTAAGGAAACTGCTGAAGGATATGTTCCACCAAAACAAGTGATGGCAGTTTCCAGGTGGGTGGTGGAGGATATTTCAGAGGTAAGTTTGGGGCTCAGTCCAGAATAGGATAAATGAATGTAGGATTCCAGGAGAGATTTCTCCAGGTAGGAAAGGTGTCTGAATATATTAAAACAATAATTTGGAGAAAGTATTAGTGATCAGCATATAGGAATAAAACAATACTTAGTTCTTAGTGTCTTAGTGTCAACTAATACAAAATATGGGAGAAATTTAATTTAATAATAACATACTACGTGATTCAACTGTGAATGACTACCTACTATGACAAAATATACAAATTGATTTGGTCAATATTTGATTTTCCTCAATCTTGCCTCTCCCATGGCGGAGCACAGGCTCCGGACGCACAGGCTCAGCGGCCATGGCTCATGGGCCCAGCCGCTGCGCGGCATGTGGGATCTTCCTGCACCGGGGCACGAACCCGTGTCCCCTGCATCGGCAGGCAGACTCTCAACCACTGCGCCACCAGGAAAGCCCGATTTTCCTCAATCTTAGCATGACATTTATGTGACGTGTGTGGTGAGGCTGGAGGACCAGGAGAAGGAGTAGAATTTTTTCTTGCCATAGTTATAAGGCAAAAGATAACACATGAATATTAAAAATTAAAATAAGCATATTATCGTATTGCTTATATGGAAATAAAACTCAGAAGAAATAGTTAAAAGTTGGCTGACCCATGATATAATAATCAAGAATATCAAAGAATGGAAGGAGATTTTCTATGGGAAAAATTAATGTTTTACATTATATAATGTTGTATTTAGATGAATAAATAAAAGTTTAAAGACAACAAAAATGTTACAGATTTGTAAATGTGCAAATGAACCTCAAACATGGACAAAATAATATTTTTATAAGTGAAAATGAAACGATCAGACATGGCAAACAAAGTATCAATTTTCTCACATTATTAGGGCATATTTTTATTTTGGAATGATGGGTGAGATTTTGAGCTCTATATGAAGCACCATGGTCCAATATGAGAGCCACTTCTGTTCTAGAACATCTGCTTGTGTTCCCTCCTTACGTCACTGCTCCCATACTCCAGCTAGCTATGCCTCATAACCTACATTTTCTAGGTTTATGATACACGATCTAGGGAGAAGTGGTATATGCTGATGAAATATTTTGTTGAAAGGCATTCAGCTTTTCTCTGGAAATTACCATTATCAAGTTCACAATGTTTTGAATGACTTTGATCTAAATCATTGATATATTTACAAGAAGAATTTAAGGTTCTCATCTCCCTGTGTGTCCCCAGCAGTGAGAGAGTCATTTCAGGACTCTTCCTTTCCAAACCAATCCCTGAACATAGCGAATATTTCTTTACCTCATATTTCTCATACATCTTCTTACAACTTACCTTTCAACATTTTCTGTAAAAGAAAAAGCCATTAACTCCTGGGCAACAGCTAGATTAAATCTGATGCAAACTATGTTAATCACAACCATATTCCTAGGTCAATATTTTGATACCTTCTTAGCTCAATTTTTCTTTTTCTCTCTTTATCAGTAGTTATTTGACACATTTTATATATATTCATGAAGGCATTTAATTACCTAATTTTTTACAATTAAGTAAATCTACCTCTCTGTCTTACACTATGATCATATTAGAAGGATTTACAGTTATAAGAGAAATGTTTTAATTATTTTCCTCTACTCTTCTAAGTTTTAACAGAGCTTCTAACAATAGCCATCAAAAAGTATGTTTTCACCTTCCTTTCATTTGTTATTCTATGTTAATTCACCTAGCACATTCTCCAAGACATAAATCTGTTTCTTCCAATCACATTGGTAACATGTTCACTTTTAAATTGCTTCAAGATTTTCACCCCTTCATACAAAAGCTGTGTAGAGAACTCTAAAGACATCAAACTATTGCCATTTCCTTCCATTGTCTCCTTTTCTTCCTACTGAATCCCATTTTAGACACTATGATGCATAATTCAAAAAAAAATTCTGTTGTTGCCAACTGTTAGTACAACAGGTTGATTTGCTAAGATAGATTGCATGAATCAGATGTTACCCAACCCCCAATTTTACTGATATAAAAGACAGTGCAAAATTCAAAACATAGACAAAATATTGGCTTCCTTGAGAAGTATGAAACCCATGAGAACTACCAAATTTGTCTTTTTTTCCCCTCTGCTTCACGGTGAATTTTGGCTTTAGAATAACACTGCACTGGTCGAAAGAGAGACTTTTTAATGTTGGAACGTCTATGTTTTATACTCCTTAAATCACATAGGTTATCTGACTACCCCTCATTCTCGAGCCATAACTTATAAATCCATAAATGCTATGTTTATTTATAGTATGAGGATATCAGCTATCTCCAGATAAAGTAATTTTGTAGATGGAGACTCCTCTTTCCACTATTAAATACAATTAACATGTTTGTAGTCAGATCTGGTCCAAATCATTAAAATATTACTTGAAGGTATTTTCTCCTGGCTTCACTAGCAAGGAAGGAATAGCTATAGAACTGCTGTTTCATATGTTACTCCCCACAGGCCTTTTTTTTTTCCTTGATGTAATGGAATTTGGAAAATATTTTCAAATACTCAAAACATTGGTATAAAATTAGTCGAATTATTAGTCTCTCATTCATCAAATGCCAAATATGGACTTTTGTTTGAGAGAGGAAATACGTACTCATTAAGACATGAACTCTGCAGTTATATGCTCTGGATTTGAATCCTGACTCTGACACTGACTACTTATATAACTTTGGGCAATTTCTTAATTTCTTTTACTCTAGTTACCTCATTGTCAGTTGGGGTATTAGTATCACCTAATTCATATTGTCAATATGAATATTAAATAAGTTAATGCAAATAAAGCCCTTAGGAGATGTATGCCTCATTTTCACTTCAATATAACAGCTCTCATTAGCTGTCATACCCCAACAATGTAGATCACCTTGTGTTCAAGTTTAAATAATTGCACTCATTTCTTGTACTCTGTTCATTTTCAAGTTCTTCATTTGTTCTCAGCTTTGCATTTTGGTTACTCTTATGATACATCCTTGATTTGTTTTTCATATCTTCATTTCTTCTAAGAACCACAGGTCTATACCTAAGTTTATACCCTTTTGGAACCAATCAAACCCTTTAATGACAACACCAAACCCAAACCTTAAGCTAAAATTGAAGTACTGAGTTTAAGTTAATCATTGGATAAAGATATTCTATGTTAGAAAGTGTCTTCTTCGCTTAACAATAGATTTACATTTCTCCTTATATTGCCAAGAAAAAAACAGCAAGCAGTTCATTTTTATGTTTAGAAACCAGACTCCTTTCAACTTACATATTCATTTTGGAAGATTGCCAATCTATATTAAGATAGGCACTAAATTAATCCATTTGGGTCCTGATTCAGCTGTTTGCTCAGGCAGAATTTCTGCTTCAAGTTCCATTGACTCTGAGGTCAATAAAATCTTTGCATATATAAATCCTGATGAGTCACATCTTGAATAAGTATCTTGCAATTTCTCTGAATGCAATTCCTGCTACTGAATAGCCAAATGTATTTTGTGAAGGATTTCAAATGACTTTTTGAAAACAAGTGTGATTCACTGAGAGAGCACTTGAAATTAAATGCAAGATAAACATAATATTCTTTCAAAACACTTTTTCTTCAATTATTAACTTGTAAATAATAGTGGGTAAATTTAGTTAAAAACATCTCATACGTACATTCTGCCACTACTGATATTTGCATTTTAAACATTTTACATATATAATGTAATGCCATCACTTTTGATATCTGTGTTGAATGAATAGTAGTAAAATGAATCACTTGCTTGTTGCCTTCTAAAAGACAACACAAGATACTATTGACATCTGATGTGCCATAAAATCTGTGCTAGAGTTCTCCACATTCCATTACAAATATACCAAGATAAGACAGGGTATGTTCTAACAAGGATAATTAGAGCCTTTTCCAGTATCCTCCATGGTACCAAGCCTTCTAGACAGTCAGTGCTCTCAATATATCCAAATTTGATCAGACTCAAAGAATTAATTCAAAATCATCTGATGTACAAAATTAGAATATCAAGTAGTGAACCTGAAATAGGTCAAAGTAATCCTACTTACCATCCAGAAATGTAAGTACAAAGAAATTTACCTTGAAAATTCATACCAGCAGCAGGAAAATTTTATAGGAGGTGAATGATCTAGGTTAAAGGAGATGAATAGTGTTAAGGAATGAAGTGGTCTCTTTGTATCTGGGATATATCTTAAAAATTTTACCAGTTGCTCATATACCAATCAGGGAACAGGAAGGAACTGATTTTACATTAAAACATCATCTGATGAGAATTTAATTTAAGAGACTATTTACAAAAGTGTGGATGGTGTACAGGAGATTATGTCAGTTAAATCTTGCTGTAAAACAAAGCTCCCCGAGGTTTTGTGTCTTAAACCAACAGCCATATATACAGCTTGAAATTCTGTGTTTTGGCATTTTGGGTGGACACAGCTCAGGGGAGGGTTCTTTTGGTTTTATCTGGCTTCCCTCATTCATCTGTAGTCACCTTCCAGGGCTTGGCAGGTGGCGAGCCACTACAGGATGACCAAAAGGTCTCAACAATGTCCCTATGATCTCTCATTCACTAGTAGGCAAGACTGAGCCTTTCCCATGGTGGTTGGACAGGGCTACAAGTCAAACAGCAGAAACATGCATAGCATTTGAGAACTAAACTCAGAATTGGTTCATTGTCACTTTATTCATTTTTGCACAAAGCACTTTAAGATTTATCACCACAGAAACACTTCATCAGTTTTTCTTTAAAGCTTTTATATTCACTGAAATTATTCAAGGGGAAGCTGCCCTTGTCCAGAGGCTATGCCAAAGTTCATGGTCATGATGGTGGCAGGTCAAGAATTTCTCAGTCTTAACAATTAACAGATTATCAAGGATTAACAGGTAACAGGGAAAATCCTAAAATTAAAAAAAATAAAATAAAATTTGATAAAAAGAAAACAGAAAAAAAGAAGAAATAAATTAGTAAAACTAGAAATTAATGCAATGAAAATGGAAGTAATAGAAATAGAGGCATAAGGAAAAAACCCTCAGATTAAAAAATAACTGTCAAAGACAGAACAATATGAAAAACTTGGAAGTTTTGCAGCTGTATTGAACAGATTTTCCAAAACATAGAATCAAATGACAAAGATTAAAAGTTTGGGAAAAGATAAGACCCATAGGTAATCAATCAATGTTGACATTTCAACAACTGCATAAGATGCATTACAGAAAGAGGAAAACACAAAATTGAAGAGAAGAAACTCATCACTGAAATTCTATTTTATTTTCTAGAATTACAAAGTCTTCAGATGGAGGGGATCCAGTTATTGCCCGGCAGAGTGAGTTATAAAGACCCTTTCCCAAAACCATTGTGAAAATTCTGTAATTACAAGGATAAATAATAGATTCTAGAAACATTCAGTAACAAACCACAACAAGAGCAAGCAAACAAATAAAAACACACCTTGAAAAGAATGAGAATTAGACTGTGTTAGACTTCATAACATGCATCACAGTTGAATAAATATCTGTGCCACTCTGTTGTAAGCTACTTGAGGTTGGCAGCTTTTTTGATTATTTCATCACTATGTTAAAATAATTCACACTGTTTCTGAAGCAGTATATACCATTAGTAAATATTTATTTAAAATATCAATATTTAATCTTTGGAATGGACTTTGGCAATAGGTATGCAGTGCAGGTGTAAGAATCTTCCTAACTAGAATGTATGAAAGATTATATTTTATGATTGTACTTCTAGCTCCCATCCTTGATGCTCTTTTGCATTATAATCTTGTTATTCCTGCACTAATTGTTGGAATCTATCTTTTACTCTCTTGAACCTGTTCAGTATCTGAGATCACTTTGACCAATATAATACAGTAGAACTATCAGGTCCAGGGATAACCCTTAACTAATCTGTTTCTGCATCCTACCTCTTAAAACTCTGGAGTCATGCAGGAAGAGCCCATAGCACATATGAAAGTTTATAAATAGATTCATCCAATTATACCGCCTCTAAGGAATTCTTAGCCAAGAACCAGCTATGTGAATGAACCACCAGGGAAGTTTCTGTGTTGGTGTCATAAAAGTAATTTAAAATATTTTGAAATGACATTGGTACCAGACAATTAGCAGAAGCAAGAATGACTTCAGGGAAACTGATGGAAGGTAAAAGGACACTGAGATGGGAGGCTGGAGGATGACAATATGTGTCTGTGGTGGCAGAAAATTTAGCAAAACTAATGCCTGTGATAAGATGAAAAAGAAATATTAAATTTTATGAACCTATGAATTGATCTAAAGAAATTGTTCAGGTGAACTGGTTTCTTGTAGCAGTGTCTGAAAAGATGCAGCTAGACATAAACTAACAATAAAAACTTTCAATATTTTAGCAAATCTTATAGGACATATAGAGGGACTAATAGAGTCTTTCCACTCACCTAAATATTCTTAAGGTAAAAAATGATCTGAGATAAAGACTCAAATTCAGGACTTACAAGTAAAATGTGGCCTCAGAGTAATTTTGAAATGAAGTATGTAGCTGTGAGACCCTTGGTTATGGTCCCAAAAGGATATAAGATGATTCCTTATAAACCTTTGTGAGACAAATTTTCTTTTAAGAATAGTAGAGGCATGAAAACACTATATATATATATATATATATATATATATATATATATATATATATATATATATATATATATATATATATATATATATATATATATATGAATCACTTTACTGTACCCCTGAAACTAACATGACATTGTAAATCAACTATACTTCAATAAAAAATAAAATATAAAATGAAGTGTTCCATGGGAGTTGTGTCAACACTCTTTACTTGGGTACCCATTAAAGACTGATGACTGTTGCTACTGATACTGGTAATCATATCTAAGGTCTATTTTGTTTGAAGATGAACTTTTAAAATAATGTGACCAATAAACATGATGCCTAATACAAAAAAAAAAAAAAGAATAGTAAGGGCATGCATGCTTTTGCGTGCTCTCTGATTGATAAAGTGACTTCTAAATGATCTTAAATACATGCCTAATATACTCTCCAAGATTTATTTCCAAAATGGTTTCTCAAAATCTTAAGGAGGTTGCCCTGCAGCACCATAGTTTGAGGGGATTTGAATTTTTGTTTAACAGAGCCAACTACCAGAATATCCATAGGAAACCCACAATTCTCTTTTTAAGGGAATTGTACTAAGCAGAAGCACATTGGTATGGAGTGGAAAATACAAGTGTGGTCAATATCAAAAAATAAGCTTAGGATCCACAACATCCTGAAAGTAAGAAGGCTGAGAAAGCTACCTAGATACAAATATAGGCATTTTTTTTTATTGAAAGAAAGACTAACTAAGAGTGTGGGATAAATGCTCAAAGAACAAAGTCTAGAGCCATGAAGAAAACTCCCACAAAGCAGGACTAATCTCTAATCAAGAATCTAGCAATATATACTGAGCTAGATTTCAGTATTTCTATGAAACAGTGACAACCTAGTTTTTTACATTCCTCCCCCCTTTTAAAGGAAATTTTCCTTGAAGTTATTCTTTCCTTGTACTACCATGAATGTTGGAGGGGACCAGCTTTATTATTTTCCCTTTTGTTCACAAATCTTTAGATTGAAAAGAACCATATTTGAGTGAAACTTTACACTCAACAGGGTCTGATTTAAATTTCAAGATTCTGGACATCAAGTTGATGCCAACAAAATCATATACTGATTCGCCCATAAACAATCATTTATTTCTCTCATAGTTCTGGAGGCTGGGAAGTCCAAGATCAAGGCATCAGCCAGTTTGGGGTCTGGTAAGGACTTACTTCCTGGTTTATAGATGACTATCTTTCTGCTGTGTCCTCACATGGCAGGAAGGACTAGGCAGCTCCGTGTGGCCTCCTTTATAAAAGCACTAATCCCATTCATGAGGACTCCACCATCTCAACCCAATTACCTCCCAAATGTTCCACTACCTAAAACCATCATATTGGGCATTAGGCTTCAACATATTGATTTTGGGGGAACACAAACATTCAGACCATAGCATATAGGATGAGAGTTTAAGACTCTTGGGAGATGGGGTAAAAGCATATTGTATATGAGAGTATTGAGAATTGTCGTAGCCAGAAGGTAGGCTGTGGAAGATTGTGTTTTCCAAATATCCATATCATATGTTCTTCAATACAATTTGCCACCTTCTCTGTCAAGAGACAGATTCTCTGTATCTAGCTCTTTGAAGTTGTCTGAGCTCTGAAAATATTTTAACCAATGTGTGTTTTGCCAGCACTTTAAGGGCGTGGAAGTTTCCATTTCCTTCCTTGTACTGAGCCATGCTGTGAGAAACCCAAGACATATAGAGAGACTCTATGTAGACACTTGATTTGATAGTCCTTCAGCAACAACTAGCATCAACTGTGAGTCAAGCCAATGAGCCATTTTGGATTTTCCAGTATAACTGAACACAGAATACATTTTGTATGGTTCTGGAGATATAGATTCATGAAATAAAACAATGAGAAATAAAGTTTAAAAAAAGGATACTGTCAAACTATGGAAAATCTAATAACTTTGATAATAACTCTTTACATATTATATTTCCTGGAATAAAATGAAAGATTTTTTAAACTTATTTATTATTTTATTATGACATGAATGACACTATATTTGTGGAAAACAACACTATGAGTGTTATAACTGATGAAGAATCCCTTAAATCTGAATAAGAAATGGATGACTGTACAAAGTTAAAGGAATGATTGTTGGGGAAAAAGAGAGACTGGGATTCTGAGATTTAAAAGAAGAATTATCAGATTAACACTTCCTTGAGGTGCCTGTTAAAATGCCATTTTCTGAGTCTCATTGCAAAAATATTTATTTAAAATAACTACTGGTCAACTTCTGTAATATTTGAAAAATACTGTCATAGGGGATGTAGGAGAGAAATACACATTAAACTGCAAGGATTGTGTTCATATTCAGACTTTTTGAATTTAAAGAAGTAGAAAATGCATGAAGTGTCTAAAATAAGGTGAAATAAGGACTAGGACTAGAGTTTTAATAGCTGTTGTGGCTGTAGATCAATATTTAGAAGATACTTAATATGTGTATCAAACTCTTAGGTATGACCTTGTGGTAAAGGTACTTCCTTTTATCCTACAGTTTTTTGTTTTTTTTCTCAATTTTATGAATATTGTTTTTTTTTTTAAAATGGAGGAAACAGCTTTAACCTCCTTTAAGTACTTTTGAAAGAAAAATGCATTTTCTGCTAAATTATGACACTAAATTATTTTCCTTTTTTAATTATAAATCTTAAAATATAATGGATCTGTTATGGCTTAAAGGAAGTTGGAAATTAGAAATTAATGGTTATAGCAACAAAAAGAATAAAATACCTAGGAATAAACCTACCTAAGGAGACAAAAGACCTGTGTGCAGAAAACTAGAAGACACTGATGAAAGAAATCAAAGATGTTACAAACAGATGGAGAGATATACTATGTTCTTGGATTGGAAGAATCAACACTGTGAAAATGACTATGTGGCCCAAAGTAATCTACAGATTCAGTGAAATTCCTATCAAACTACCAATGGCATTTTTCAGAGAAATAGAACAAAAATTTTCATAGTTTGCATGGAAACACAAAAGACCACGAATAACCAAAACAATCTTGAGAAAGAAAAATGGAGCTGGAGGAATCAGACTCCCTGACTTTGGACTATACTACAAAGCTACAGTAAACAAGGCAGTATGGTACTGGCACAAAAACAGAAAGATAGATCAATGGAACAGGATAGAAAGCCCAGAGATAAACCCATGCACATATGGTCACCTTATCTTTGATAAAGGAGGCAAGAATATACGATGGAGAAAAGACAACCTCTTCAATAAGTGGTGCTGGGAAAACTGAACAGCTACATGTAAAAGAATGAAATTAGAACACTCCCTAACACCATACACAAAAATAAACTCAAAATGGATTAAAGACCTAAATGTAAGGCCAGACACTATAAAACTCTTGGAGGAAAACATAGGCAGAACACCATATGACATAAATCACAGCAAGATCCTTTTTGACCCACCTCCTAGAGAAATGGAAATAAAACAAAGATAAACAAATGAGACCTAACGAAATTTAAGTTTTGCACAGCAAAGGAAACCATAAACAAGACAAAAAGACAACCCTCATAATCGGAGAAAATATTTGCAAATGAAACAACAGATAAAGGATTTATCTCCAAAATATACAGGCAGCTCATGCAGCTCAATATCAAAAAAAAAACAAACAAACAACCCAATCCAAAAATGGGCAGAAGACCTAAAGAGACATTTCTCCAAAGAAGATATACAGATTGCCAACCAACACATGAAATGATGCTCAACATCACTAATCATTAGAGAAATGCAAATCAAAACTACAATGAGGTATCACCTCACACCAGTTAGAATGGGCATCATCAGAAAAATCTACAAACAACAAATGCTGGAGAGGGTGTGGAGAAAAGGGAACCCTCTTGCACTGTTGGTGGGAATGTAAATTGATACAACCACTATGCAGAACAGTATGAAGGTTCCTCAAAACTCTAAAAATAGAACTACCCTATGACCCAGCAATCCCACTCCTCAGCATATACCCAGAGAAAACCATAATTCAAAAGGAGTCCTGTACCACAATGTTCATTGCAGCTCTATTTACAATAACCAGGACATGGAAGCAACCTAAGTGTCCATCAACAGATGAATGGATAAAGAAGATGTGGCACATATATACAATGGAATATTACTCAGCCATAAAATAAATGAAATTGAGTTATTTGTAGTGAGGTAGATGGACCTAGAGACTGTTATACAGAGTGAAGTAAGTCAGAAAGAGAAAAACAAATACTGTATGCTAACACATATATATGGAATCTGAAAAAAGCAAAACAAAAATGGTTCTGAAGAACCTAGGGGCAGGACAGGAATAGAGACGCAGACATAGAGAATGGAAGTGAGGACACGGGGAGGGGGAAGGGTAAGCTGGGACGAAGTGAGAGAGTGGCATGGACATATATACACTACCAAATGTAAAATAGATAGCTAGTAGGAAGAAGCTGCATAACACAGGGAGATCAGCTCGATGCTTTCTGACCACCTAGTGGGGTGGGATAGGGAGGGTGGGAGGGAGGGAGAAGCAAGAGGGAGGAGATATGGGGATATATGTATAAGTATAGCTGGTTCACTTTGTTATAAATCAGAAACTAACACACCATTGTAAAGCAATTATACTCCAATAAAGATGTTAAACACCAATAAAGATGTTTTAAAAAAGGAAATTAATAGTTATGTGTCCTTTGCATTGTTTTATAATATCTAGTCTCCTATTTGGAAAACTGTAGTGATACAAAGAGAGAGAGAGAGAGAGAGAGAGAGAGAGAGAGAGAGAGAGAGAGAAGAGTATAAATAGGAGACAGTATTTAACTTTGCTTTTTCTTCCTTACCAGAGAAAAAAGCTAAACAATCACTGTGTTGAAAATTCACTTGTTTTCTAAGAGTTTAGGGAAAAGGACAAGCCCATGGAGAACAATGTATGTCCATACCATTTTCACAAATGCCTCTATTTCTAGGTATGGAGTGTAGGCAAAGGAAGAATGATAAAAGACAAGAATTTGTTTTTCTTTTCCTTTTTTTCAAAAGGATAATGTGACCATATGTCTCCACATTTGTGTATGCATGGAAATCTATCATCAATTTCAAAATTATTAACTTAATAAAAGATCCCATACTATTAAGGGTTAGATTGGTACACTCATTCACATTTTTTTCCCTTATAGTTAGCATATCCATTTTCAATTTTCCAAATAAAATTGAGAGCAATATTTTATTTGACTATTGAAAAATTCCCAGGAATCAGAAACTCATTCTAGGGTATATATTTTGCTTCAATTTTTCAAATGTATTTTTAAGGGCATGCACATATATAAAAAGTAAAGATATAAGAAGTTATGTTTTACTGTAAACACTAGGTTTTATTATCAGGAAATTTTCCCAAGATATATAGAAAACTTTCAGTCAGAAACTCTGAAAAAAACATAAATAAATGTTTTTTTCCCACTTTTTTAGTTAAATCATGATAATTTGGGTCAGAAAATATAAAAACATATTTACATTTCTCAGATTATTTCTCTTCCTATTTTATTAACACTCAAATTACTTTGACCAAATTAGTAACCCCTAGACTCTAAATAGGGCAATTATTCTGTTTGCTATTTGTTTATTGCTAGGTCTATTAACAAGCGTGATGTTGAGAGAAACTAAATCTTTTTTTTTTTTTTAATTTTCTACTTTACTTCTTCCATAATGGACACGGTAGTTTCTTCTAGTTCCCATGAGCATCAAAAATAATTGAATATGCTTTTTCCAGAGAAAATGTTAAACTTAGACCAACACAAAAAGATTTAGTTATTCCAGAAAAAGAGAATTTAAAAATACTTTAGACATTTTATGCACAATTTTCAAAAATTACTGCAGTAAATATTTGATGTTTGTAGATACCACTTTCAAGCAAAATGCCACTGTGTTCTTATTGTTGTCTAGTTTGATATGCTTTAAAACACTCAAGTCTATAATGGTCTTGGAATATTTTTTGGTGAATATTTTGATAAATACTGTGGAGTGCATTATTACTTTACCCACCATTAACCAACTTGAGGAAATTTGTTTTCATTCAAAAAAATGTCACCTCTTGCTGTTTTAAAATCTGCCTTTATCACATACTCAACTTATAAAATTATTTAATTCTGTTTCTAAATGAAATAGTCTATTAATATATCTTCTTTTTCTTATGCCAGCATTCTCCTTTTTCTCATTACTGTGTCTATGTACATGTAAATATATAAATCAGTGTTAATCACATTTCTTAAATCACTTTATTAAAAATTGCTTGTTTTTACTTACTTTTTAAAAATAAATTTTATTTTTAGAACAGTTTGAGATTCACAGAAAAGCTGAATGGAAAATACATAGAGATTTTATATAACCCTAACCCAACCCCACATACAGGTCCCCAGCCATCAACATCTAACATCAGAGGGGTACATTTATTGGAATCAATGAATCTACATTGATTATCACACAAAGTCGATTACCATAGAGTTTACTATCAATGTTGTACATTTTCTAGGTTTGGACAAATGTATAATGACATATATCTACAATTATAGGATTGCATAGAATAATTTTACTGCCCTAAAAATTCACTGTGCTGTGCCTATTCACCACCCACCCTGCCCCTGGAAAGCACTGACTTTTTACTCTCTCCACAGTTTTGCCTTTTTCAGAATGTCATATGATTGGAATCACAAACTTAGTAATGTGCATTTAAAGATCTCCCATGTATTTTCAAGGGTTGATAACTCATTTCTTTTTAATATGCAGTAATATTCCATTGTTCATTTTACCACAGTTTATCCATCAATTTGCATACTGAAGGACATCTTAGTTTTTTCCAAGTTTTGGCAATTATGAATAAAGCCACTATAAACATCAGTGTGCATGTTTTTGTGTGGACATAAGCTTTCAGCTATTTTGGGTAAGTGCCAAAGAGCAGAATACCGAATAATATAGTTAAAATGTTTAGTTTTTAAAGGAACCTCCAAACTGTCTTCCAAAGTGGCTGTACCATTTTGCATTCCCACCAGCAATAAGTTGAGAGTTCTCCTTACTCCCAAACCTAACCAGCATTTCGATGTTGTCAATGTTCCAGATTTTGGCTACTTTAATAGGTGTGTAGTGGTATCTCGTTTTAATTTGCAATTCCCTAATGACATATGATGTGGACCATCTTTTCACACTCCTATTTGTCATCTGTATATCTTCTTTGGTGTAGTGTCTGGTAAGATATTTGGCCCATTTATTAATTGGGTTGTTCATTTTCTTATTGTTGAGTTTTAAGAGTTCTTTGCATATTTTGGATAACAGTACTTTATCATAAAACTTTATTGCAAATATTTTCTCCCACTCTCTGACTTGTATTCTCACTCAGTTGACAGTATATTTTTCAAAGCAGAAGTTTGTAATTTTAATAAAATTCAGCTTATCAATTCCTTCTTTCACGGATCTTGCCTTTGGTGGTGTATCTAAAAAGTAATTGCCAAATCCAAGGTCATCTAGATTTTTCTTATGTTATCTTCTAGGAGTTTTATAGTTTAGCATTTGACATTTAGGGCTATGGTTTATTCTGAGTTAGTTTTTGTGAAAAATGTAATGTCTGTATCTAGATTCATTTTTATTATGTGGACTTTCAGCTGTTCCAGGACCATTTGTTGAGAAGACTATCTTTTCTCCATTGTATTGCCTTTGCTCCTTTGTCAAAGGTCTATTTCTGGGTGTGCTGTTCTTGTTCATTGAT
This sequence comes from Pseudorca crassidens, assembly GCF_039906515.1. Lineage (NCBI taxonomy): Eukaryota > Metazoa > Chordata > Mammalia > Artiodactyla > Delphinidae > Pseudorca > Pseudorca crassidens. Next base: position 16,278,063 of record NC_090298.1, read on the forward strand.
TTATTTGTCGATTCTTTCACCAAGAACACATTTTTTTGATTACTATAGCTTTATAGTAAAGTCAGATGGTGTCAGCCCTCTTTGTTTTTCTCTTTCAATATTGGGTTAGTTATTGTGGATCTTTTGCCTCTCTATATAAACTTTATAATTGCTTTCTCAATACCCACAAAATAACTAATTGGGATTTTGATTGGAGCTGCATTGAATCTATAGATCAATTTGGGAAGGACTCACATCTTGACAAACTTAAAATGAAATATACAATCACGTTAACACTTCCAGCCTCCCATTAGGACTTAAAATGAATCGTGTTTACCTATACAGTATTTTGAGAAGGATTTGCCTCTTTTCATTTTGTCTATTTAAAACTTCGGCTGGCTCTTAATGTATCTAAACAATCCTTTGTGTCTACAACAAACTTTGTCATTCTATTCACGCACATTTTGTTAAGTCATATTACTTTTCTAACTAACTTTGGTATTATTTTAGGAATAGGGAAGTACTTTATGCATCGCTTACCATTTTCTGCATTCTTAAATGGTATATATATAGTATAGGGGCATTTACCTCTTGAAAAGTTTAAAAATCATAAGTTAAACATTCTGTGTCCTGGGTCTTTTAATGATTTTCTATAATAGTTTGGTGTTTTTTACACCTTCATTATCTATTCCGAATCCCAGACATATATAGACCAATAGGCAGCTCATATAAGAAATTAGCTTATTGTCTAATTTACAGTTAATATCAACAGGGGAAGTAGATGAAGTTGAGTGTATCCAGATCTAGCTGTGTCTCTTCCAGGTACATGGCTTCCTTCCAGGTACTGCTGCTCTGCTCACTAGAAACAGTGTTGTCTAGAAGACCTTCTGGCCTCAGACCAACAGACACTTTTCTGAACCATGAAACCTGATGTGTATGTGAATCCCCTACAGATCCCAGCACTGGTCTTGATTTCCCACAAGACACAAATTTACTCACGTTGTGGGACTTTATTCAGACACTATTAAGTGCTGTCATCAAATAGAGTGTCTAGAGCGAGGTGCTTTCCTTTGCATCCAAACTTTGCTATTTATTGGTTAAGGTGCCTTGGGAAGCTTACCGCAGATCTTTGTGTCTCAGTTTCATCCTCTGTAAAATGGGACTTAAATGCATTAATAGGCATCAAATATTTAATACTGTGTTTGACAACCAGCAGGCACTAAAAGCAATTATTATTACTATTACTTCACTGACTGAGTCAATATAACACAGAGTTGAGTGAGAAAAGAAAGAATAGAACGTGAGAGATAAAGGTACAAGATGATCTCTTACAGGGAAATTAGATGAAACTGAAACTCCCATTTTCTTAGTCTTCATGACAGAAATATGCTGATATGTATTAAAAAAAAACACAAACTCTATGCTATATATAGAATGGATAAACAACAAGGTCCTATTGTATAGAAAACTATATTCAATATCCTGTGATAAACCATAATGGCAAAGAATATGAAAGAAATCACTGAATCACCTTGCTGTACAGTAGAAAAAGACACAACATTGTAAATCAACTATACTTCAATAAAATAATTTTTAAAAAATCCTCTATGATACTCTTGTCTCAATAATTCTAATTTTTTTGTTCATGCTAAAACATATTTTATCAAAAAAAATTTACAGCAGTATTATGAAAATAAGGCATGTTTCCAACAATAGGGAAATAGTTAAACCAAGTATCGCATATAAATAAGATGGACTCTCTGGCCAAATTTAGAAATTATACCTTAAATAGAATTTAATGACAGAAAATATTGATATTATAATGTTAAATATGTAAATTATGAGAATCTAAAGTTATACATAGCATTAAAGTCCACAAATATTCATGAATATGGATACATATGTGAAGAAAAAAATAGTGAAAGTTGTTTCAGAAAACCTCTTGTTAAATCCTTTTCCATAAACTAGAAATCTTGTCATTCATAACACATTTCATGACTTTTCCCCAGTCTCTTTGGAAAAAAATAGGACGAAGAAATCATGAATGCTACTCATTATTGTTTTCAGGTAAGTCCCAGCAAGATCCATGTGTAACTTTCTCCAATACATGAATTTCAAATTATTGTTATAAATTGAACATGACATGCTTTCATTGTTCTGTGAGAAATCACTGTGTAAAAATTGTGCCAGCTTGCTGTTGAATGCTGATTCTAAATAACACAGAAGGCCCTGCTCATTTAATTTTTTGCAAATGGGTAATGAGGTTATGATTGATTCTTATCACTGCCAATCACTTCTCCTTTAGACTGTAAGAATGTCCAACTACATACAAATCTGGTAGTTGATGGGTAGTTCCTGGAAAATGCTTTGTATCTACCCCGTAAACTTTGGGGAGAAAAGTCCACTTCTGATATAACTCAGTCTTAAAAGAGGATGGAGGGCTTCCCTGGTGGCGCAGTTGTTGAGAGTCCGTATGCCGATACAGAGGACGTGGGTTCGTGCCCCGGTCCGGGAGGATCCCACATGCCGCGGAGCGGCTGGGCCCGTGAGCCATGGCCGCTGAGCCTGTGCGTCTGTGAGCCTGTGCTCCACAACGGGAGAGGCCACAACAGTGAGAGGCCCGCATACTGAAAAAAAAAAAAAAAAAAAAAAAAAGAGGATGGAAATCTCAGACAAAGGCCCAAAACCACTGAGGCAGTTCCCTAATATTAAGACAGGGTGTTTTATGCAGGAATAATTAGTTGAATAACACTAAATGTTCTTAGGGTCTCTGGGAGTACTGAAATTTCTAACACAACACTTACTTTAAATGAACTAAAATGAGTCCTAGCCTAGAGGAGGTAGTCATTTTTCAGTTTGAAATAGTTCAGTTTCAGTTATATTTGAGTGATATGATTATAGCATCTTTATTTCCTACAGCATTAGATCCTTCTTTATATTTCCCACCATTCACTACTTCTTAGTCACTGCGAACTGGTAGATAACATAAAAATTACACACGAGTTTCAGAGGCTCAAGGTTTCTTCCTAGCTGTCATTAAAACAAACAACCCACTCCCCAACTCCTGCCATGAATTATACGGATTATAACTTCCAAATTTTAACCTACACTGATATTTCCCATCTCCACATTTTCTGATCTGTTGTTTTATGACTATTTATAATATTGGGACCATTTCTAAATATTTCACTGGCTGCTTTAAATGCAACTTTTCTGACATTGAGGACTGGTTGCCCTGTGTTCTTGCTAGTGTAAAGATAGAAGGCAGAGGGAAGGAACACGTGTTCTTTTCTGTTCTTTCACAGAGACAAGACTACTGCTTTTCACGAGCCAAAATACAAGTGCTTTATGGTTGTTTTCATTCAGTGTCTCTCCATTTACTTTTTTATTTATTGTATATTTTTCTGAGAGTTCAGTGTTTAAGAAAGGTAATTTTTAATTGCAGTTTTCTAGATGTTTAGTTGAAATGTAGAAAAGTCTTCATTAAGGCATATTTTAAGTTATTGCAAGCCAAAGGCCTATCTTAAAGGGACTGAATATAATTTGGAAATAAACTCAAATGTTGCCAAAACCTGGCTAAATACTTTCTATTATGATTTAAAATATCATGGCAAATTCATAAGATCAATCTGTATAAGCTAAAAGGTAATTTAACTATAAAAAGCAAATGGCTTTAGAAATTAAGCTCATAAAAATATTCAAGGCACAAATTTTAATTAGTGATACACAATTAGATCAGGAATGTGTCTGCTTTATGCTTTAGTTAGTCTTTGATACATAACCAGAAGAAGATGATGACAAATAGTTTGGGTTGGCAATTTGTTTGAGTGCAATACCAGGAATTTAAGATAGTAGTTAACACAAGGACATCAGAAACAAATGTGTTTCTCTATCAGAAGTTTACCAGCCTGGGCTTCCCTGGTGGCACAGTGGTTGAGAGTCCGCCTGCCGATGCAGGGGACACGGGTTTGTGCCCCGGTCCGGGAAGATCCCACATGCCGCGGAGTGGCTGTGCCCGTGATCCATGGCCGCTGAGCCTGCGCGTCTGGAGCCTGTTGCTCCTCAGCGGGAGAGGCCACAACAGTGAAAGGCCCGCGTACCGCAAAAAAAAAAAAAAAAAGTTTACCAGCCTAATGAATGGTGTACAGAAGGAGTAAAATTTGTTACATGGTGTTAGATTTTGGATTAGGTACATTTCTTTCCCTGGCTTAACTTTCCCACATATTAAAATAAAAAAGTAAGGGTTATGAAAAAATTATACAAAATTAAAGTTCAAATAATTACCAACCACTTAATTTGTATGAATTGCTGATTAAGTATTTAGTAAACACTCTACTTAAAAGATTTTTCTAGACATATTTTCATAGGTATTCACAAGACGTGGTACTTGACTCTGTACACCATCCATTGCACTTTTAGTTTTTAAGTGTATTAATACTTTCCACTGTCTACAATGATTTATTGTCACCATATCAAAGTGAAATATAACGTTTTCAAATGGAAGGCTTTGAAAATAATCAAGAAGTGTCCACTTTTTTTGAGAAGGCATTTGTTTTTGAAACTCCTTCACTGCACAATAACTGTTCATCAAGGAAGGACTTTCACAGAATAGCAGTTCTCCTCTATGATCTTTCAATACTCAGTCTCATTGGGCTCTACCATACAGAACTTTTCTCTTTTAAAACACACAAGAGATGTAAATACTTAACTGAAGCATCTTATTTCTACTACAACATGAAAATCAAAATTTGATTATTTGAATCACTTGATTCATTTAATTTAATCATTGAAACTCAGAAATTATTAAATTTATTTAATTGTTTAAGTAAAAGGTTCAATGTTCAGAATGAATATATTAGAACAATCTTCATTTCTCTTAGCTCTCCATGTCAATTACACTGTAGACCTTAAGCCATTAGAAAAGTATGTGTCTTATGTTTATGTGTGTGTGTGTGTGAGTGTGGTGTGTATGTGTGTACAGAAGTTTAAGCTTGGACTTCCTAATAGATAATTCTGAGACAAGGATTTGAAGGTGAGTGACTTACTGGGGACAGGATTCCAGAAATCATTAATAAGGTAGAGTGGGAGTGAGGGAGGTGCGGGAAATAAGCCACTGCAAGGGATATTGATGAGTGGCTGACCACTGGGTGCATCTTGGGCTCCACAGAGTTGGGGACCTCTAAGAGATTGTTCAGAGCATGCCTTAGTCACCACAACAAGAGATGCAAAACCAAGGATGCTTATCTACTAATTCAATTCTACCATAAATAGAGGGCTGCTTCCAGGGTCATTAACTGCCCAGCGTTCTTAGTCTGACCTTCAAGCAGTCCAGAGAAAAGCCTCAGGTAGAGAAACAGTCATTTGCAGTAAGAAGACATAGTAGCGAAGAGTACCCAGGCTATAGAGGCAGGGTACTGACAGTATGTGTTAGAATTTACATGTGTAATTATACACACTGACTTTAACAGCTAACCCATATGGAAATTTAACTCCAGAGGACAATAAAAGATATTGTAAGAAGAAGAAAAGGAAGAGCTGCTTTAATATCAAAGCAAAATTAATATAAAAAATCATCACCATGTGAATGCAATGATTTAATTATGTTTGAAAATATGAGGTTTTATATTAATTTAGTAAGAAGATTTAGTTGAACAGGAGTGCATGACTAAGGAGGGAATCTGGATGGAGTCAGCTGAGTGATGAAATGAGAAACCAACCTTTATGGTAAGTGATGGCAAGACCAAGTAGAGATGTAGCGATCATATGCTGATAGCAAAAGTCTAAACACCAAATTTGTTAAATGCACTGAGATAGTTACAAGGGATTAAATCTGGATTTTATAGATTTTGCAAGAACATTTATCCTACCTCTGAGACAGACATGCTAATCATCTAGGGCCATGCCATTACCCATAATTATTTTACTACTAACTTTCTCTGCATCATTGAAAAAGATACCTAATGCATCCCTAATATTCTTATTTTGAAATTATATGGAAGCCTTAAGTGATTTCTAGTTGTCACCCTGCACTATAATTCCCTGACTATATGGATAACTTCCACATAATGTATCCCAGAATGCTCTTCTATAGTTAATAAAGTAATAACAGAATCACTTAAGGGGTACAGTGGCTTGAAATGTACATTTCTCACACTCCCATTTCCTTTCTGGAATAATACAATAATGAGAAGAATCTACTAGTGGAATATAGGATATTTGAATATAGCTGTGGGTTTCTCTGAGTCCCTGGAGATGAGAATGAGAGAAGGGCTTTTAGACTCACTCGAACGGAGCAAAAACATAAGTCTCACCACAGAGAAGGAAGCTTGTTTCAGCTCAGAGAATAGAACTAGGGAAGTAAACCTTAAATTTTATGGGTTTAGGCAAAACAAGTCTAGTGGAATTGCAGAATCATATGGTAGTGCTATATTTACTTTTTTAAGGAAACTCAGTATACTATTTTCCATAATGTCTGTCCCAATTTACATCCTCACCAACACGTTATTTCTTAGGTTTTGTTTTGTTTTGTTTTGATAGTAGCCATTTAGACAGGTGTGAGGTAATATCTCACATTTGTATATTTGATTTGAATTTTCCTGATAATTAAAGATATTGAGCACCATTTCATGTATCTGTTGGCTGTTTGTATGTCTTCTTTAGAAAAATGTCTATTCAGTTCTTCTGCCCATTTTTTAATTGGATATGTTTTTCAATAGCTTTTTTGTGAGATCAACTTGATTTAGTCATAGACTGAACAAGGGTGGCTTAGAATCCAAGAACTACCTATGCACAAAAAAACCCACCTTCCACTGAAATTCTGTTAAAAGTAAGTCATAAGTTTGACATTTTCAAGTGTGTGTACCTTCACTGAAACTGCAGTATTATAATTAAATCAGTCCATTTATAATTAAAGCCCTACAAGCTTCAGTTATTTTAGTATGTTGTTTGTTGAATAAGGAACAAATATTTCATTATGAAAAGACAGATGAATAGTGGTCCAGACCATCAAAAATAGATTTTTTTCTGGGAAAATTACTGACAAAAGGTCTTGAATTTATTTGATCTATTGTCATTTTATGACCACAGATATTTTTTCAATATTATTTTTCATTCATTATATTTCATAACACTTTTATTTGTCCATAAGTTATTATTTTTATGGTCCACTTGAAAATTATTTATGAATATTTTCAAAGGGAATTTTCTAAGCACATGAAGTTTTTTAAATCAAATGAGAAGGAATATTCATTTTGGCAAAAATTAACAAAATCCTAACCAAACTAAAGTTTCAATACATAGAAAGGCATCTTGAAACTATTTATTCCTTTGAGAGTTATTTACAAGATGATATTTAAAGGTAAATAATTTTATGCCTAAATTAATTAGATTTTTGATACTAATTTTGGTTTGTCATGGTATAATGTATATATTTTATGTTTTGAGGGTTGACTTTAAATTACTAATAGGGCTTTTAAAATAGATCTTAATGTTTTAGAAAGAGAAATTGTATTTTTCTATTAAATTTTGATCTCCCATAATAGGATCAATTACAAATAAACTCATATTAAATTTCCTCTATCAAAACTTCATATTGAATTACTAAGATTAATGAATGTGCTGGCATACATGCAAGTTTATTAGAATGGAAGTTAAAATACTAGATATAATTGAAAATAATTCATTTAGTCAAATATTTAAACTACCCTTAAAAAAATTACTTAAATTTTTTAGACAATAGTGTTTTATATTATCAATGCACAGTGAAATAAAACCCAAGAACATTAAATAATTTGCAATATTTTGTGTATAACACATGCACGCATTTTATTTTTGTAGGCACATTAATATACACAATGATAAAATTTACTCTTTTAAAATATATGGATCACATCTTGCACTGTTGGTGGGAATGCAAATTGATACAGTCACTATGGAGAACAGTATGGAGGTTCCTTAAAATCTAAAAATAGAACTATCATATGACCCAGCAATCCCACTCCTGGGCATATACCCTGAGAAAACCGTAATTCAAAAAGAGTCATGTACCACAATGTTCATTGCAGCACAATTTACAATAGCCAGGACATGGAAGCAACCTAAGTGTCCATCGATAGATGAATGGATAAAGAAGATGTTGCACATATATACAATGGAATATTACTCAGCCATAAAAAGAAACGAAATTGAGTTATTTGCAATGAGGTGGATGGACCTAGAATCTGTCATACAAAGTGAAGTAAGTCAGAAAGAGAAAAATCAAATACCATATGCTAAAACATATATATGGAATCTAAAAAAAAAAAAGCTCTAATGAACCTAGGGGCAGGACAGGAATAAAGACACGGATATAGAGAATGGACTTGAGGACACGGGAGGAGGAAGGGTAAGCTGGGACGAAGTGAGAGAGTGGCATGGACATATATACACTACCAAATGTAAAATAGATAGCTAGTGGGAAGCAGCTGCATAGTACAGGGAGATCAGCTTGCTGTTTTGTGACCACCTAGCGGGGTGGGAGGGAGATGCAAGAGGGAGGGGATATGGGGATATATGTATACATATAGATGATTCATTTTGTTATACAGCAGAAACTAACACAACATTGTAAAGCAATTATACTCCAATAAATATGTAAAAAATAAAAACAACAACAACTAAAAATAAAATATATGGTTCAAACATTCTGAAAATATTTCTAGACTCAAAGACTCCATTTGACTAAACTTTCTATCTCACCTAGATCATATTTATAGTTTTCAATCTCTTTAATACTATTTTCCTAATCCTTTTGAAGCACTGGAAGTACATTTCAAATTCTGGACTCTAGACAATACATAAAAAGTTTTAAGGTCAAAATGAAGAGTGAGAAGAGAAAAGCTTTTCTTATAAAGAGAGTGCAGTACGTGGTTTGGTTTATTTTTTGAAGGTACGACCATCCCATTGACCTCTGACTTTGCACAATCCTTCTAAAATAGTTCAACAAATAAATACATAAAATATGCATGAAAATATGTATATATATACAACTCATATATATGTAGAGAAGTAGACAGATATAAATATGTGTGTGAACTTTTATTACCAGGAAATTTCATATTGTAATATTCTAGACGCTATACATACATTTCATTTCTCAAAGTAACCCATTAATTTTTAATATTATCTTGATACAGAGATGAGGAAACTTGGGTTCAGAAAGCATCAGTAATTGAAGCTCTCATCATCCTGGACAGCTGTAGAATAATACTCTGTACGCTTCCTGTGCCCATTATCCTTTTAATTAAAATCTGCCATACAGGGCTTCCCTGGTGGCGCAGTGGTTGAGTCCGCCTGACCATGCAGGGGACACGGGTTCGTGCCCCGGCCCGGGAAGATCCCGCATGCCGCAGAGCAGCTGGGCCCGTGAGCCATGGCCGCTGAGCCTGAGCGTCTGGAGCCTGTGCTCCGCAACGGGAGAGGCCACAACAGTGAGAGGCCCGTGTACCGAAAAAAAAAAAAAGAAAGAAAAAAAAAATCTTCCATACAACGAGGCTACCACTTCTAAGTAAAGGCGAGAACTTCTGAAATGCTTAACTCATTAAAAGAAAATCAGAAAAGTCAGTCTATTGTTAACTAAAGTCATTACTCTGAAACGAAAATAGTCAGTACTTAGGTGTATAATTTTCCCTTCGCTGTACACAAAACTATAATTCCATTGATATTGATGCTCATAAGCATTTTGCCTACCTGACATGCAGTCATAATATAATTACCTAAATAAACTTTGTGTGCTAATAGCACGTCAGCGATGAGCAGATCAAAATCTGGTGACCATGTCTTTTTTGTATATGAATTACCAAAGTGCTAAGAGCTGATTCATACCCTGCACATAATTGGTTTCATCCAAGTGTAAAGCAAAAAATCTGCAGTCAGACAAATGTGATAGGAGTTGCGTGAGGCCCAAAATGTTGTTTGATAAAAAAGTTTTTCCAGCAGCTCACACTGCTTTTCTCAGTGCCTGATATTTGTCATAATGTTCACAGCTACTTTGTACAAGCTTTAGAGCAAGTGCAATATAGTTGTTTTCCTAAACCAGGAATGCAACTTTCCGTGATGCTTCAGTATTTATGGTCTCTGCTTTGCATTTAGATATATAATTCATCAATTTTAAACCTGCAAATGTTATTTTGTGCTTATTCTGTCTAACACTACAATTGTTTTCTTAGCATCAAGAAATGCTGTTTTGAAAATGATATGAAATTTTAATGGTTTTGTGTCACTATTTACTGGCTGCCAAGATATGGTGCTGGGATCTGGAGCAAATGGATCTCTAGCTCAAGTTCTTTTTCTCTGTTTTCATAGTCAGGTCTATAGTCACATTTTTATTTTTCCAGTGACTTGGCAAATTTTTGGAGCTGCAAACTTCATTTATTCAGCAGACACTGAAGTTCTGTTGACCATTTTCCATTTATGTTATTCTTCCCATCACTGATTTTATGCTATAATGAGGCGTTCCTGAGTCCTGATCAATCTTTGTGAGTTGGAATTATAATACAGCACAGTAATAACAATTTAAAAAACAACTCTAACAAATAAAAACATGAGTGCGAATTATACTAGTCTAAGATCAATTAAACCGTATAGCTGTTTTAGGGCATGAGCAGACTTTCAGGGTATGATATCATTACAGGATTCTTGTGAAAATTATTATGTGTTTCATTTCAAATGGGTGAAATGTATATAAAATAAGAATTATTTAATCACATTGCAAACCCCTAAAAATTGTAAACACTTTTTTTTTTTTTTTTGCGGTACGTGGGCCTCTCACTGTTGTGGCCTCTCCCGTTGAGGAGCGCAGGCTCCGGACGCGCAAGCTCAGCGGCCATGGCTCACGGGCCCAGCCTCTCAGAGGCATATGGGATCTTCCCGGACCGGGGCATGAACCCGTGTCCCCTGCATCGGCAGGCGGACTCAACCACTGCGCCACCAGGGAAGCCCTGCAAACCCTTTTTATACCACATCACAAAGCATTAAGTGCCACCTGCAGTCCACAGACAAAATTATGAGATCATACAGGATACAGGCTGATTTCCATGGTGTATTAAAAGTCTATGCTTTTTCAGATTCTTTTCCATTATAGGTTATTACAAGATTTTGAATGTGGTTCCCTGTGCTATACAGTAAATTCTTGTTGTTTATCTATTTTATATATAGAGGTGTGTATCTATTAATCCCATACTCTTAATTTATCCCACCCCACCATTTCCCCTTTGTTAGCCATACATTTGTTTTCTATATCTGTGAGGCTGCTTCTGTTTTGTAAATAAGTTCATTTCAATAAGAAAAAACCCTTTCAAAAAAGAAAGTCTGTGCTTATTCTAATATAACATGGAAGTGAAAAGTGCTTAGAAATTTTACAGCAGAAGAGAGACTCAAATTATTTACAAACTGTGTTTGTATGTGGAGGATAATATTAACATTCCATTAATGTTTATTTTTTACCATAACAACCAGTGAGAGAGTTTGTAACTTCCTTTAGACACAACTGGGAATAATACAACATGGCACAAAGGAAACCAAGATAACTCTTCATTAAGATATAATCTAGTGGGCACATAGGTGATAAATGTGTATATCGCTGCCACGGTGTGCATTACAATAAAGACAACTAACCCAAAACTTTAAGATCATCATTAAAAGATACTTACCACAATTGTTTTACTAGACAGTAAATATATATCTGAAATGACTAAACTGAGTCATCAGTTGCATACCATAATTTCATTCATATCCTTACAGTATAAAGTTCTAGCATTTGAAAACAATTAGAGCTATACATTTAAAAAAATTAACCATGCTTCAAAACCTGCTTTCTCTCAGTAGTTATCTGAATTACCAGCTACCAAGTTTGGGATTGTCTGTGATCATGAACAAACTTAAAAGGATTATAAATTCCCAGATACTCCCTTTGGCACTTTTTAATCTGTTTGTAAAATCTTGTCCTGAATAAAAATTTTCATCCTAATTAATAGATTTACAAATCTCATAGCAAATTTCACCAGACCAATTATTTAAGGGAACAAACAAAGCAAAAAATTATAATTCACTGCTTTATTTAATATTATGCATATATTTCAAAATTAAAAATAATTCTTCAGTGATATCTTTCATGTAATATCAAACATCACCAAATAGTTTGCATGTTCCATTTACATAAAGACTTTAATTTTTTTCTTTCTTTCTTTTGAATTTATTTATTTAATTAATTTATTTTTGGCTGTATTGGGTCATTGTTGCTGTGCACGGCTTTTCTCTAGTTGCGGTGAGCGGGGGCTACTCTTTGTTGTGGTGTGTGGGCTTCTCATTGCAGTAGCTTCTCTTGTTGCAGAGCACGGGCTCTAGGCACCCAGCTTCAGGAGTTGTGGCTCGCGGGCTCTGGAGCGCACACTCAGTAGTTGTGGCACACGGGCTTAGTTGCTCCGTGGCATGTGGGATCTTCCTGGACCAGGGCTCGAACCCATGTCCTCTGCATTGGCAGGCGGATTCTTAACCACTGCGCCACCAGGTAAGACCTCTTTTTCTTTTTCAAGTGTGTAAAATATATTATTAGAAAAACCTAGGTCTTTTTTTCATGGGACATTGCACAAATGTTAATGTAGTTTATATTTAAATTATTTTAAAATATTCCACACAAATATTGCACATATTTTTCTTAAAACAATGTTGCAAATAGTATGCATGTCCATACACACACACACACATGCATACACATACACACACACGCACACAGACACACAAAACCCACAAAAAACTGTGAAATTGTCTGGCTTCATTGGCCTTTTGTAATGGCTTACAATTGGCTCATCTACACAGGAGATATTATTAGTTTACACACAAAAACTGTTTCTCTCTTTAATTGTTGTTAAAATGTTGTTAAATCTGTTTAATTGTTTCTTCCTTGGGTAACCAAATGAAAGTTATATAATTAGAAACAGGTCAGTTCAAATAATGACATTCAAATACTTATTTTTCTCCTAGTGACAGTGTTTTATGGTGTTTGGGAAATGACATTTAGAAATATTCTCATATCATCACAAAGTTTAAATCATTCACTCTTTACAATTATAGTTTTTCCATATGGCTAGTGTCTTTTAATCATTTCACATTAAAAGGGAATATGTCAGTTTAATAAATATTGTTGAAATGGTGTATAATAAAGACTTCAGGCAGTTTTATAGGTTCTGGACAAGAAATTATTTTCTATTTTCACTGTTCCACCTCACATGCTCGGATCAACCCAGGCTAAGCTCATTGTTGAGTAAGACTTGTATATTTTAATCTATGAGTTTGCCTATATTCAACAGTGTCTTCTGACTCCAATATAAATAGTAATGAATAAGTAAGAAGTAAATATCTTTTACAATACAGTTGGCTTTATAAAATTACAGTACTTGTTTGATTGTGTATTCCATAGCATTAGAATATTCCCTAATTACACTGTGCCTTTTAATGCCACCTATCATAGGTAACAGCTAATGAATACAATGTTTGTAAACTTTGAGATGATATTTAGATATTTAGATTTGTAGCAAAACTCTTCAGCCCTGTGTGGAAGGAACTAATCCAGGCCCCTCTCCTAGCTTCTGGTAGTCATGGTCATCCTTCCTTATAGATGGGTATCTTCTTCCTGTATCTTTCCACATGGTATTCTCCGTGTGTGTGTGTGTGTGTGTGTGTATGTGTGTGTATGTATGTACAAAATTTCCCCTTTCTGTAAGCATACAGTCCTATTAGATTAGGGCCCACCCAAATGACCTCATCGTTTTTTCCAAATAAGGTCACGTTAACAAGTACTTCAACATTTTTGTAGGGGAACACAACTCAATTTACAACACCCAGGAATCATAAAATATGCATGGTATGTACAAATCTCCTTCAGTTAAAGATTTTAGTGTTATCAGATACTTTGCAAGAGGAATCAGACAGACAGCAACAGGACTCTGATTGTGTTGAGAACAGAAGAACATAAAAGTATCTAACAGGTTGTCGCTGAAAAGCATGTAGCATAATCTGAGCAAACAACTAAAACTGACAGAATTTTTCAAGTTCCAATTTATGGGTTTTGTAAAGTAGGGCCAGTGGTTTGGAAAGAGCAAAAACTTACTAGGGAATATGAATTCCTAAAACAAGCAAACAAAGTCTCCCTATGAGGACAAACTCCTGTCTTGAAGTGATATTGTTAGGAGTATAATCTAACTTCGATAGGACAGAGACAATAGGGGAAAGAAGAGAGCTGGAACAGATAAATAATATGTTTTGTCATGTACCACAGTGTTCATTGTAGCACTATGTACAATAGCCGGGACATGGAAGCAACCTAAGTGCCCACCGACAGATGAATGCGTAAAGAAGATGTGGCACGTATACACAATGTAATATTACTCAGCCATAAAAAGAAATGAAATTGAGTTATCTGTAGTGAGGTGGATGGACCTAGAGTCTGTCACAGAGTGAAGTAAGTCAGAAAGAGAAAAGCAAATACCGTATACTAACACATATATATGGAATCTGAAAAAAAATTGTTCTGATGAACCTAGGGGCAGGACAGGAATAAAGACACAGATGTAGAGAATGGACTTGAGGTTATGGACAGTGGGAAGGGTAAGCTGGGACTAAGTGTGAGAGTAGCATTGACATATATACACTATAAAATGTAAAATAGATAGCTAGTGGGAAGCAGCTGCATGGCACAGGGAGATCAGTTCGGCGCTTTGCGACCACCTAGAGGGGTGGGATGTGGAGAGTGGGAGGGAGATGCCAGAGAGAGGAGATATGGGGATATATACATGCATACAGCTGATTCGCTTTGTTATACAGCAGAAACTAACACAACAATGTAAAGCAATTATACTCCAATAAAGATATTAAAAAAAAAATCAGTGTGAGTAGAATGCCACTCTTTACATAAAAACGCAAACCTAAAATGTAAATTAAAATAATAGTATATATAGAGGGTAATATGTTATGGAGTGGAAGCATAGAGGTTAAATTTTAGATATTTAAAAAATATTTTCTTTTCTTTTTTTTTTTTTTTTTTGCGGTACGGGGGCCTCTCACTGTTGTGGCCTCTCCCGTTGCGGAGCACAGGCTCCGGACGCGCAAGCTCAGCGGCCATGGCTCATGGGCCCAGCCGCTCTGGGACATGCGGGATCCTCCCGGACCGGGGCACGAGCCAGTGTCCCCTGCATTGGCAGGCAGACTATCAACCACTGCGCCACCAGGGAAGCCCTTCTTTTTTTTTTTTTTTAATACATCTTTATTGGAGTAAAATTGCTTCACAATGCTGTGTTAGTTTCTGTTGTACAACAAAGTGAATCAGCCATATGCATACATATATCCCCATATCGCCTCCTTCTTGAGCCTCCCTCCCACCCTCCCTATCCCACCCCTCTACATCTTCGCAAAGCACCAAGCTGATCTCCCTATGCTATGCTGCTGCTTCCCACTATTATTTTACATTTGGTAGTGTATATATGTCAATGCCACTCTTACGTTGCCCCAACTTCCCTTTCCCCCGCCCCTGCTGTGTCCTCAAGTTCATTCTCTATGCCTGCATCTTTATTCCTGTCCTGCTACTAGGTTCATCAGTACCATTTTTTCAGATTCCGTATATATGTGTTCTTGATTTGGCTTTGGATCCATGTAAGTATTTTAGAAAAATATAAACAAAACTAATTTTCCAGAAACATCTAAAATTAAAAACTTTATGAAATTTTTAATAATTGATTCTAACAATAAGATACTGTTGTAAATCCAGATGGCAGTAAAATACAAAACATTGCTCAGTGACTTAAAAATACAGTAATTTAACAAAATATCCCTAATGGAATTTACCCTATGAAAATAGCCTGTGAAAATGATAATAAACTTTTTTCAGTGATTATGTTGTTGAAGGTTATGTCTGAATTGTTATGTTGAAACTGTAATGTTAATATTGTAGAATAAAGAAAACAAATAGGTATAATGAAATCCAAGCTTTTTATTCATGGGAGAAAGGTGATAGTGGTGCAAGATTAAATATATTAAGTAAAAACTTTTACCATGAACTAGAATTAGAATTACAAGTATGAGCTTACTATGTTTTCCATATTTTACAAAACATACATATTTCCTAGTTTTGTCCATGGGAAATGCTCATTAGTATCCAGAGTGTGGTATATAAACTTCCCAGAAGCATTTGGAGACTTTCCAAGACTTAGATGAAAATTATTGAAGAGTCAAGAAGTACCATGTCATTTAAGAAAGCAAGGAAACTTTCAAAGACTGCTGGGTCATGTCGAAAGGCCTCAGGCATCATCTAAAAAAGGCTCCCATAGGCAAAAATTGGAAAAATGCACATCAATATGAATAATAAGTGCAATGGATTGACATATTAAATATATGTAAACACATTGCTAATATAAGGACAAAAAAAATTTCATTGCTTAACTTTGCAGGAATCTAGAGAAAGAGGAAAAGAGGGGAGAAAAAGAAAAAATAGAACAGAGTAAAAGAAGGGAGAGAGGGAGGAAGGAAAAAGAGTAAGAAAGAAACAGAATATTATCTAAGGAGTAGTCCTGACAAATATTAAGCCTGAATATGATCATATCACAACAAATTTGCAGAAATGCAGAGATTAAAGGAAAATATTAAATGACACAGTGGGAATGAGATTAGAAAATTGCAGACTGTGGGGAACTCTTGAGGACAATCAATCCAATTTTGTCAGTAAATACATTTCAAGGAAAATCATGAAATGGAATTTACAGTTAAAAGAGAATAAGGAGATTGACCAAGTGACTATACGGCTTGGACTATATTTGAATTCTGATTCAAATAGGCAACTGTAAAAAAAATTTATGTGACAATTTGGAAAATTTTAATGATAATTGATATTTAATCATTTTAATGAATATTTTCAATTATTTATGTGTGAGAATCTGTGTTTGCATTGGGGGGAGGAATCTGTATCTCTTCAAGATACATACCAAAATATTTACAAAAAGTATAGGTTGATGTTTGGAATTCCTTAAAAATAATCCAGAAGTGAAATGGGTATTGGGTATCATATAGATAAAATAATATTGGCATCAGCTGGTAGTAGTTGAAGTCAGCTGATGGGTAAATGGATATTTATTCTATTAATGTTTCTAATATTTAATAATATCTGATATTTCTTATATCACAAAGTTGACAATATTTTTCCAGAATTATAAAAATATTTTTATTTTGAAAGTAATATACAGTTGTATGACAGGAAAAATTGTCATTAGTTTAAAAGAATTGCTAATAGACACCAATGGAGAAATAAACTAATGTCTTT
Source organism: Pseudorca crassidens (assembly GCF_039906515.1). Taxonomy (NCBI): domain Eukaryota; kingdom Metazoa; phylum Chordata; class Mammalia; order Artiodactyla; family Delphinidae; genus Pseudorca; species Pseudorca crassidens. The sequence continues at coordinate 16,295,383 of NC_090298.1, forward strand.
TGAGCCCCAGCTATATGCTAGTCATGAGACTCTATGTGTTATCATAGTCTATGATACATACACTATGGTCATGAGATTGTTGCAATTTAAACTATTCTACAATGTGGGAACTAAAATACTGAAAGTTTTTGAACCAGATGGATACAAACCACATGATTTGAAGATTATCTTGGGCCAGAGCATGACATCTGCAAAGATGTTGCTCTTCTGTTATATCAACTGATGTTTTTGTCCTATATTTGAAGTGCTAATGGATTTAAAGGGTTGCATATCTCATTTCTAAATATATGCAGATATCTATCTGAATTTTGTTCACTGGGTAATCTTTGAGTATCAGAACATCAGGGAGGAAGAAATTTTCCTCTACACTTCTAGGTTCTTCTGGCTGGCCTAAGAACTAAATTGATATGAGACAGATTAACAGCAGAAAATCAAACAAAAGTTTAATAACATACATACATGGGAGAGACCCAGGAGAACTGAGTAACTCACCAAAATGACAAACCTTCCGCTTAAACACCATCTTCAACTAAAGACAAAAATGGTTGTAGGGGTTAATGGTTGGGACTTAAAAGATGAGAAAAGCAATTTACCTAGAGATGGAAAAGCAAATGTTTGTTAAACAAACAAACATACAAACATTTGCAGGGCCAGGCCGAGACAATGGGACACAGAGAGGAATTTTAACAAACAGACCTCACTAGGTTGCTCCCTGTCTACCACACCTAGTTCTCAATACAGTTATCCATGGTGAGGGCTCCATTCCTGGGATGGGTCCTCTATCTGCATTCCTCTAGGCAGTTAGGGAGAAGGTCAAAGTTTCCTCCTGAATCTTTTGAGCCTTGATTGTTTTCAGCTCAAGGCAAATTTTTCTCCCCTGCCAGAGTCATCTGAAAATTGTATTTCCAGGAAATAATTGAAGTAAACATAATTCAAGTTCACACTATTCCCAGTAAAAGCCATCAAAGACAGAAAAAAGAACTTTCTCACTCACACACTCTCAGTGGAAGATAAATCAGTAAAATCAGACATTGTGAAGAATAAGTTGTCACTATATAGTAAAAGTGGTAATGGGCATGCCCTTCCACTTTGAATTTCTAGTTGCATGTATGTATCCTATGTACATATATGTACAAAAATGACATGTACAATTGTAGTTGCATTCATTGTTGAAATATTATCCATGAATAGGATAAAGATATATATATATTTGGCTTATCCAAATGAAGACTAGAGGAATGAAAATTAATTTGATTTATATGTATAAGTACATATAAATAAAAAAATCTACAAATTAATATTAAGTAAATACATACTTTGCAAAAATTTATGTAGAGAAACATACCATTTACACAGGTTTTGACTACATGCAATTATACTTGATACTTTTATAGCTATCTGACCATGGAAAAATGTATGAACAATGATGAAAAAGGACATATTCCAATTTAAGCATGGAGAAACTCTAGCAACATGGGAAAGGTAATAAAATCAGTGATGGATTGAAAAAAATATTTTAGTGGTGTCTGTAATACCCAGTACAGTGTTAAATAGAAAGGGAGGGCTTCCCTGGTGGCACAGTGGTTGAGAGTCCGCCTGCCGATGCGGGGGACATGGGTTCGTGCCCCGGTCCGGGAAGATCCCACATGCCGCGGAGCGGCTGGGCCCGTGAGCCATGGCTGCTGAGCCTGTGCGTCCGGAGCCTGTACTCCACAACGGAAGAGGCCACAACAGTGAGAGACCCGCGTACCGCAAAAAAAAAAAAAAAAAAAAAAGAAAGGGAGAGAGGACATTCTTGCTCATGATCTATTAAGTATGACGTTAACAATGGGTTTTTCCAAGGTGCCCTATATCAAGATTGAGGAAGTTCTCCTCTATTCTTATTTTTCTTAAATATTTATGTATCATGAAAGGTATTGGATTTTGTCAAATGCTTTCTCTTTTCCTATTGAGATGATCACATGTTTTTTTCTTATTGATATGATGCATTACACTACATTTTATCTTTTATTAATACAGATTATTACATTGATTGATGTTCATATATTGAACCAATGTTGCATTTCTGGGATAAACCCTTCTTGTTTAAGGAGTCTAAACCAAATTTACATGTTGATGGAGTTTTTTTACATTTGTTATTATTTACAGAGATTTTGCATCTGTATTTAGAAAGAATATTTGTCAGTAGTTCTGGTAATGTCTTTTTCTGGTTTTGGTGTCAGAGTCCTTACTCTTTTATATTTTGGAAGATTTTTTAAAGGATTTTTTAAAGGGTTAGTCTCAATTCTTCTCTAAACATTTACTGGAATTTACCAATTACCATCTGGTCCAGGACTTTTTTGTGTGGGAATTGCTTTATTTACTAATTTAGTCTCTTTACTTGTCATAGGTCTAGTTCTTCAGATATGAGTTCCTTTATTCTTTCAAAATATGTAAATGGCTCGTTTAAAATTTTATACAGTAAATTCAATGTCTGCACTTCCTCAGGGACAGTTTCTGTTGACTGCTTTTCCAGTGTATGACACATACTTTCTTCTTTTTTGTAGGTATTGTAATTTTATTTTGTTGAAAACAGGACGTTTCAAATAATATATTGGGGCAACTCTAGCAATCAAATCCCCTCCCACAGAACTTGTCCTTATTATTGCTATTTGTTCCTTTGGTAAGTTTTCTTAGCTAATAAAATGAATTTTGTATTCTTTGTTGTGTGGCTATTGAAGCCTGAGCTTAGAGAGCTTTGTGTTCAGCTAATGATTGGTCAGAGATTTCCTTAAAGTCTTTGAAACAATAAGTCTCTGACGCTGTGCCAAGGGGATCTTTGTTTATTTGGAAGCTCACCTTCAATATTCTGTGGACAGTTTAAAACTCTGCCTTAGTTTTCTCTTCCTGCTTGAGCAAAGCCTCATGGTTACCCAGAAAAAAATGATGAGAAATATCTAAGGTCTAACCAGGGCATGCACACAGCCCTACATGTGTGTGTGATATTTTAGATTTTCAGGAATATGTCAGAGCTTCTTAAAGCCCCCTATACACAGGTTTAGTGCTGAGTGTTTGGTCAGCTCTTGTTTGCCCCAACTATTATTGTATTAAGCATTTAGGCAGCTGTGATGCTCAGTAGTCATCACTGATTATTTCCGACAAATACCCAGGGGGAAAAATTGTTCATGGTGATCAAGTTCTGAGTCAGGTCAAATAAAATAAATTCTGTGGGTGGGACTTACCAGGGAACTGCCAGGCAGGTCAGATAATGTAAAAATTTTCTGCACACAGTGATTTTGTACAGTTCCAAACCCATATTGCTTCCTCCAGTGTCTGCTAGGCTGCTAGGTTTCACCAGATACTGTGGTTGCAAGACTTTTGGGCTACAAGGTCACTACAAGACTAGGTGAGAAGGTGATGGGAATAAGCCAAGTTAAAAGGCCACAAAGATCACTTTGTGTGCTTGCTTACGGATATCTAGATCTATAAACCTAGATCTCTATATATATATTGTAGATATATACACAGATGTAGATGTGTACACACATACACCACAAATTCCCCTCAGAGTGTTGTAAGTCTGAGTTTAATGTTTAGAATTGTGGAAAAGTTTTTGATATTGATAATTTTCTAGTGTTGTTATTATTTTTATGGAGGGTTGGATGTTCCAAGGTCCTTACTCCACTATTTGCACTGACATCATTCATTTCCTTTCCTTTTAAAAAGAAAACTCTATTTGATTTGCTTGAGTATTTTCTGTGTCTGCTCTTGCTGACAATCGGACCTACTATAGACAGTTTTCAGTACACTGCCCACACAGTTTCTTATCTTTGATCTCTCTCTTCCTTCAAACTTCACTATAATATTTTTCTCCAAGTGATACTCTTAAAATAAGTTATTTCTCCTAACAAATAAAAATTCAATATCTGGGTTTGTTTTTGTTGCTGTTATTAACCAAGAGCATTTATTAGTACAAAAACAAAGTCACTGGGAGAAGTGAAGGCACTGGACCCTCTGGGAAATGGAGGGAAACTGGGGTGTGTTATCGAGCCTAGTCAGAAGTCTGATTTAAGAAATGAGACAGATAATTAAATTATTCTCTGTGCTCACCTAGAATCAAGTTATCATTGGAGTCAGACTTTGGAAGAAATTCTGTATCAGTTACTGTAGAATAGATCATGGAGAAATCTGGGACTGCAACATGAAGTGGCATTTTTCAAAGGCACTGGATAGTTTAAGGAGAATGACAGCCTGGGAGGCTTATATTCTGGATGAATGCATACTAAAGCCCAGGGGCTTTCTAAGACAGTTCTAAAAGAATGTGTTAGTTGCAGCCACAGGGCTGAGATAGCTGAAAACAAAACATCAATTTTAATCCGAGGGTTAAGAAGAAGAGCCTTTGAAGGCCCGTTCTTGTCAGGGAAGCTTTGTGAAAATAAGTGTGTATAAGAGATTCTTATGCTAATCCTGGGGATGTGAAAGAGACCTCAGAATAAGGAGGCTGCTCTGAATGCCCAAGCCCTAGTGTACTATTTGTGACAACAAAAGACTCTCTCTTTCTTGCCTATTTGAGGAACCTGTTCCAAAACCTTCCTTGAATAAAAGCACCATAAAGTCATTGAAAGGAGGCGCTCTTTTCCTTTGGCACTGTCCCAACAATCTACAACCTCTCCCAAGAAACAACTAGAGTCACATATCTGCATAATCTCAGGGCCACTAACTGTTAAACATGGAAGGATAAGCACTAGAGAGCATACTATTGCAAAACTTTGCTAATTTTTTTCAATATATTTTCAAGAATAGAGTCTAAGACTGAATAAAGGAGGACTTGACTTTATATTAGGCTGAAAATTTTATTTGTGCTTGTAATTACAAAAACGGTAGTGTGAAGGGAGGGGGGAAGATGGCGGAAGAGTAAGACGCGATCACCTTCCTGCCCACAGATATATCAGAAATACATCTACACGTGGAACAACTCCTACAGAACACCTACTGAACGCTGGCAGAAGAACTCAGACCTCCCAAAAGGCAAGAAAGTCCCCACGTACCTGGGTAGGGCAAAAGAAAAAAGAATAAACAGAGACAAAAGAATAGGGATGGGACCCGCACCAGTGGGAGGGAGCTGTGAAGGAGGAAAGGTTTCCACACACTAGAAGCCCCTTCGCAGGCGGAGACTGCGGGTGGCGGAGAGGGGGAGCTTCGGGGCCGCGGAGGAGAGCGCAGCCACAGGGGTGCGGAGGGAAAAGCGGAGAGATTCCTGCACAGAGGATCGGTGCCAACCATCACTCACCAGCCCGAGAGGCTTGTCTGCTCACCCGCCGGGGCGGGCGGGGCTGGGAGCTGAGGGAGAGGACTGGGATTGGCGGTGTGAACACAGCCTGAAGGGGTTAGTGCACCACGCCTAGCCGGGAGGGAGTCTGGGGAAAACTCTGGAGCTGCCGAAGAGGCAAGAGACTTTTTCTTCCCTCTTTGTTTCCTGGTGCGAGAGGAGAGGGGATTAAGAGTGCTGCTTAAAGGAGCTCCAGAGAAGAGGGGGGCGGGGCGCGAGCCGCAGCTAACAGCGCGGACCCCAGAGATGGGCATGAGACGCTAAGGCTGCTGCTGCCGCCACCAATAACCCTGTGTGCGAGCACAGGTCACTCTCCCCACCTCCCTTCTGGGGAGCCTGTGCAGCCCGCCACTGCTAGGGTGCCGTGATCCAGGGACAACTTACCCGGGAGAACGCACAGCGCGCCTCAGGCTGGTGCAACGTCACGCCGGCCTCTGTCGCCGCAGGTCCACCCCGCACTCCGTGCCCCTCCACCCCCCCCCACCCCCCCCCGACCCCGCCCCGGCCGCCTGAGTGAGCCAGAGCCCTCGAATCAGCGGCTCCTTTAACCCCGTCCTGTCTGAGCGAAGAACAGACGCCCTCCGGCGACCTACACGCAGAGGCAGGGCCAAATCCAAAGCTGAGCCCCGGGAGCTGTGAGAACAAAGAAGAGAAAGGGAAATCTCTCCCAGCAGCCTCAGAAGCAGCGGATTAAATCTCCACAATCAACCTGATGTACCCTGCATCTGTGGAATACCTGAATAAACAACGAATCATCCCAAATTGATGAGGTGGACTTTGAGAGCAAGATTTATTATTTTTTCCCCTTTTCCTCTTTTTGTGAGAGTGTATGTGTATGCTTCTGTGTGAGATTTTGTCTGTATAGCTTTGCTTCCACCATTTGTCCTAGGGTTCTATCCGTCCGTTTATTATTATTATTTTTTTTACTTAAATTTTTTTTTTCTTAATAACTTTTTATTTTAATAACTTTATTTTTTCTTACTTTATTTTATTTTATCCTCTTTCTTTCTTTTTTCCTTCCTTCCTTCCTTCCTTCCTTTCTTTCTTTCTTTCTTTCTTTCTTTATACATTTTCTCCATTTTATTCTGAGCCGTGTGGATGAAAGGCTCTTGATGCTGCACCCAGGAGTCAGTGCTGTGCCTCTGAGGTGGGAAAGCCAACTTCAGGACACTGGTCCACAAGAGACCTCACAGCTCCATGGAATATCAAATGGCGAAAATCTCCCAGAGATCTCCATCTCAACACCAATGCCCAGCTTCACTCAACGACCAGCAAGCTACAGTGCTGGACACCGTATGCCAAACAACTAGCAAGACAGGAACACAATCCCACCCATTAGCAGACAGGCTGCCTAAAATCATAATAAGTCCACAGACACCCCAAAACACACCACCAGACGTGGAACTGCCCACCAGAAACACAAGATCCAGCCTCATCCACCAGAACACAGGCACTAGTCCCCTCCACCAGGAAGCCTACACAACCCACTGAACAAACTTTAGCCACTGGGGACAGACGGCAAAAACAACAGGAACTACGAACCTGCAGCCTGCAAAAAGGAGACCCCAAACACAGTCAGATAAGCAAAATGAGAAGAAAGAAAAACATGCAGCTGATGAAGGAGCAAGATGAAAACCCACCAGACCTAACAAATGAAGAGGAAATAGGCAGTCTACCTAAAAATGAATTTAGAATAATTACAGTAAAGAGGATCCAAAATCTTGGAAATAGAATAGACGAAATGCAAGAAACATTTAACAAGGACCTAGAAGAACTAAAGATGAAACAAGAAACAATGAACAACACAATAAATGAAATTAAAAATACTCTAGAAGGAATCAATAGCAGAATAACTGAGGCAGAAGAACGGATAAGTGACCTGGAAGATAAAATAGTGGAAATAACTACTGCAGAGCAGAATAAATAAAAAAGAATGAAAAGAGCTGAGGACATTTTTCAGAGACCTCTGGGACAACATTAAATGCACCAACATGCGAACTATAGGAGTTCCAGAAGAAGAAGAGAAAAAGAAAGGGACTGAGAAAATATTTGAAGAGGTTATAGTTGAAAACTTCCCTAATATGGGAAAGGAAATAGTTAATCAAGTCCAGGAAGCACAGAGAGTTCCATACAAGATAAACCTAAGGAGAAACACGCCAAGACACATATTAATCCAAATGTCAAAAATTAAATACAAAGAAAACATATTAAAAGCAGCAAGGGAAAAACAACAAATAACACAAAAGGGAATCCCCATAAGGTTAACTGCTGATCTTGCATCAGAAACTCTGCAAGCCAAAAGGGACTGGCAGGACATATTTAAAGTGATGAAGGAGAAAAACCTAAAACAAAGATTACTCTACCCAGCAAGGATCTCATTCAGATTTGATGGAGAAATTAAAACTTTTACAGACAAGCAAAAGCTGAGAGTTCAGCACCACCAAACCAGCTGTACAACAAATGCTAAAGGATCTTCTCTAGGCAAGAAACACAAGAGAAGGAAAAGACCTACAATAAGAAACACAAAACAGTTAAGAAAATGGGAATAGGAATATACATATCGATAATTACCTTAAATTTAAATGGATTAAATGCTCTCACCAAAAGACACAGACTGGCTGAATGGATGCAAAAAAAGACCCATATATGTGCTGTCTACAAGACACCCACTTCAGACCTAGAGACAGACTGAAAGTGAGGGGATGGAAAAAGATATTGCATGCAAATGGAAACCAAAAGAAAGCTGGAGTAGCAATTCTCATATCAGACAAAATAGACTTTAAAATAAAGACTATTACAAGAGACAAAGAAGGATACATAATGATCAAGGGATCGATCTAAGAAGAAGATATAACAATTGTAAATATTTATGCACCCAACATAGGAGCAACTCATTACATAAGGCAAATACTAACAGCCATAAAAGGGGAAATCAACCGTAACTCATTCATAGTAGGGGATTTTAACACCCCACTTTCACCAATGGACAGGTCATCCAAAATGAAAATAAATAAGGAAACACAAGCTTTAAAAGATACATTAAACAAGATGGACTTAATTGATATTTATAGGACATTCCATCCAAAAACAACAGAATACACATTTTTCTCAAGTGCTCATGGCACATTCTCCAGGATAGCTCATATCTTGGGTCACAAATCAAGCCTTGGTAAATCTAAGAAAATTGAAATTGTATCAAGTACCTTTTCCAACCACAATGCTATGAAACTAGATATCAATTACAGGAAAAGATCTGTAAAAAATACAAACACATGGAGGCTAAACAACACACTACTTAATAACGAAGTGATCACTGAAGAAGTCAAAGAGGAAATCAAAAAATACCTAGAAACAAATGACAATGGAGACACGACGACCCAAAATCTATGGGATGCAGCAAAAGTAGTTCTAAGTGGGAAGTTTATAGCAATACAATCCTACCTTAAGAAACAGGAAACATCTCGAATAAACAACTGAACCTTGCACCTAAAGCAATTAGAGAAAGAAGAACACTAAAAGCCCAAAGTTAGCAGAAGGAAAGAAATCATAAATATCAGATGAGAAATAAATGAAAAAGAAATGAAGGAAACGATAGCAAAGATCAACAAAACTAAAAGCTGGTTCTTTGAGAAGGTAAACAAAATTGATAAACCATTAGCCAGACTCATCAAGAAAAAAAGGGAGAAGACTCAAATCCTTAGAATTAGAAATGAAAAAGGAGAAGTAACAACTGACACTGCAGAACTACAAAAGATCATGAGAGATTACTACAAGCAACTCTATGCTAATAAAATGGACAGGGCTTCCCTGGTGGCACAGTAGTTGATAGTCTGCCTGCCAATGCAGGTGACACAGGTTTGTGCCCCGGTCTGGGAAGATCCCACACGCCACAGAGCGGCTAGGACCGTGAGCCATGGCCACTGAGCCTGCATGTCCAGAGCCTGTGCTCCACAACAGGAGAGGCCACAACAGTGACAGGCCCACATACTGCAAAAAAAAATAATAATAAATAAATAAATAAATAAAATGGACAACCTGAAAGAAATGGACAGATTCTTAGAAATGCACAATCTGCCAAGACTGAATCAGGAAGAAATAGAAAATACGAACAGACCAATCACAAGCACTGAAATTGAAACTGTGATTAAAAATCTTCCAACAAACAAAAGCCCAGGAGAAGACGGCTTCACAGGCGAATTCTGTCAAACATTTAGAGAAGAGCTAAAACCTATCATTCTCAAACTCTTCCAAAATATAGCAGAGGGAGGAACACTCCCAAACACATTCTACGAGGTCACCATCACCCTGATCGAAAACCGGACAAGGATGTCACAAAGAAAGAAAACTACAGGCCAATATCACTGATGAACATAGATGCAAAAATCCTCAACAAAATACTAGCAAACAGAATCCAACAGCACATTAAGAGGATCATACACCATGATGAAGTGGGGTTTATTCCAGGAATGCACAGTTTCCTCAATATATCCAAATCAATCAATGTGATACTCCATATCAACAAATTGAAGGAGAAAAACCATATGGTCATCTCAATAGATGCAGAGAAATCTTTTGACAAAATTCAACACCCATTTATGACAAAAACCCTCCAGAAAGTAGGCATACAGGGAACTTTCCTCAACATAATAAAGGCCATATATGACAAACCCACAGACAACATCATCCTCAATGGTGAAAAACTGAAAGCATTTCCACTAAGATCAGAAACAAGACAAGGTTGCCCACTCTCACCACTCTCATTCAACATAGTTTTAGAAGTTTTAGCCACAGCAATCAGAGAAGAAAAGGAAATAAAAGGAATCCAAATTGGAAAAGAAGATGTAAAGCTGGCACTGTTTGTAGATGACATGATATTATACATAGAGAACCCTAAAGATGCTACCAGAAAACTACTAGAGCTAATCAATGAATTTGGTAAAGTAGCAGGAGACAAAATTAATGCACAGAAATCTCTGGCATTCCTGTGCACTAATGATGAAAAATCTGAAAGTGAAATCAAGAAAACACTCCCATTTACCATTGCAACAAAAAGAATAAAATATCTAGGAATAAACCTACCTAAGGGGACAAAAGACCTGTATGCAGAAAATGATGAAAGACACTGATGAAAGAAATTAAAGATGATACAAATAGATGGAGAGATATACCATTTTCTTGGATTGGAAGAATCAACATTGTGAAAATGACTCTAGTACCTAAAGCGATCTACAGATTCAATGCAATCCCTATCAAACTACCAATGGCATTTTTCACAGAACTAGAACAAACAAATTTCACAATTTGTATGGAAACACAAAAGACCCCAAATAGCCAAAGCAATCTTGGGAACCAGAAATGGAGCTGGAGGAATCAGGCTCCCTGACTTCAGACTATACTACAAAACTACAGTAATCAAGACAGTATGGTACAGGCACAGAAACAGAAATATAGATCAATGGAACAGGATAGAAAGCCCAGAGATAAACCCATGCACATATGGTCACCTTATCTTTGATAAAGGAGGCAGGAATGTACAGTGGAGAAAGGACAGTCTCTTCAATAAATGGTGCTGGGAAAACTGGACAGGTACATGTAAAAGTATGAGATTAGAACACCCGATAACACCATACAGAAAAATAAACTCAAAATGGATTAAAGACCTAAATGTAAGGCCAGAAACTATCAAACTATTAGAGGAAAACATAGACAAAACACTCTATGATATAAATCACAGCAAGATCCTTTTTGACCCACCTCCTAGAGAAATGGAAATAAAAACAAAAATAAACAAATGGGACCTAATGAAACTTCAAAGCTTTTGCACAGCAAAGGAAACCATAACCAAGACCAAAAGACAACCTTCAGAATGGGAGAAAATGTTTGCAAATGAAGCAACTGACAAAGGATTAATCTCCAAAATTTACAAGCAGTTCATGCAGCTCAATAACAAAAAAACAAATAACCCAATCCAAAAATGGGCAGAAGACCTAAATAGACATTTCTCCAAAGAAGATATACAGAGTGCCAACAAACACATGAAAGAATGCTCAACATCATTAATCATTAGAGAAATGCAGATCAAAACTACAATATATCATCTCACACTGGTCAGAATAGCCATCATCAAAAAATCTAGGGATCAAAAAAGCTAGGGTTTCCCTGGTGGTGCAGTGCTTGAGAGTCTGCCTGCCAATGCAACAGACATGGGTTTGTGTCCCAGTCTGGGAAGATCCCACATGCCATGGAGCGGCTCCGCCCGTGAGTCATGGCCACTGAGCCTGCGCGTCTGGCGCCTGTGCTCCGCAACTGGAGAGTCCACAACAGTGAGAGGCCCGTGTACCGCAAAAAAAAAAAAAAAAAAAAAAAAAGTAAGAAAATATCTACAGGGATTCCCTTGGTGCGCAGTGGTTGAGAATCTGCCGGCTAATGCTGGGGACACGGGTTCGAGCCCTGGTCTTGGAAGATCCCACATGCCATGGATCAACTAGGCCCATGAGCCACAACTACTGAGCCTGCGTGTCTGGAACCTGTGCTACGCAACAAGAGAGGCCGCGATAGTGAGAGGCCTGGGCACCACGATGAAGAGTGACTCGCGCTTGCCACAACTAGAGAAAGCCCTCGCACAGAAATGAGGACCCAACACAGCCATAAATAAATAAATAAATGTTGGATTAAAAAAAAATCTATAGACAATAAATGCTGGAGAGGGTGTGGAGAAAAGGGAACCCTCTTGCACTGTTGGTGGGAATGTAAATTGATACAGCCACTATGTAGAACGGTATGGAGGTTCCTTAAAAAACTAAAAATAGAACCACCATATGACCCAGCAATCCCACTACTGGGCATATACCCTGAGAAAACCATAATTGGAAAAGAGTCATATACCAAAATGTTCATTGCAGCACTATTTACAATAGCCAGGACATGGAAGCAACCTAAGTGTCCATCAACAGATGAATTGATAAAGAAGATGTGGCAGATATACACAATGGAATATTATTCAGCCATAAAAGAAACGAAATTGAGTTATTTGTAGTGAGGTGGATGGACCTAGAGTCTGTCATTCAGAGTGAGGTAAGTCAGAAAGAGAAAAACAAATGCTGTATGCTAACACATATATAAGGAATCTGAAAAAAAAAAAAAGGTCATGATGATCCTAGGTGCAAGACAGGAATAAAGACACAGACCTACTAGAGAATGGACTTTAGGACATGGGGAGTGGGAAGGGTAAACTGGGAGAAAGTAAGAGAGTGGCATGGATCTATACGCACTACGAAACGTGAAATAGATAACTAGTCGGAAGCAGCCGCATAGCACAGGGAAATCATCTTGGTGCTTTGTGACCACCTACAGGGGTGGGATAGGGAGGGTGGGAGGGAGGGAGACGCAAGAGGGAAGAGATATGGGAACATATATATATGTATAGCTGATTCACTTTGTTATAAAGCAGAAACCAGCACATCATTGTAAAGCAATTATACTCCAATAAAGATGTTAAAAGAAAAATACCACAGACTGAGAAGCTCATGTACAACAGAAATTTATTTTTCACAGTTCTGCAGGTTGGAAATGCAAGATCAGGATACCAGCATGATTGGGTTCTCATGAAGGACCTCCTTGCCTACTTCCTACTGTGTCCTTAAGTGGTGAGAGGGACAAGGGCTTCTTTAATAAGGGCACTAACTCTCATTCATAAGGGATCTGCCCTCATGACCTAATCTCTTCCCTCATGATCTAATCTCTTCCCAAAGGCTCCAAATCTTATAACATTACCTTGGGCATTAGAATTTGAAAATGTGAATTTTGAGGGGACACAAAAATTCAGAACACTGCAGTTGGAGAGTAGAGGTGAATAAATGGGGCAGAGAGGATTTTTAGGGAAGTAAAAATTCTGTGGGTGATACTATAACAATGAGTACATGTCATTATGCATTTGTCCAAACTGATAGAATATACACCACCAAGAGTGAACCCTAATGTAAACTATGAACTTTGGTGAGTTAACATAGGCTCATCATGTGTAACAAGTGTACAACACTGGTGGAGGATGTTGATAACAAGGAAGGCTATGAATTTGTAGGGCTAAGTGTATATTGGAAATCTCCGTACCCTCCTTTCTATTTGGCTGTGAACTTAAAACTGCTCTAAAAAAAAAACACGTCTTGGGCTTCCCTAGTGGCACAGTGGTTGAGAGTCCACCTGCCAATGCAGGAGACACGGGTTCGTGACCCGGTCCGGGAAGATCCCCCATGCCGCGGAGCGGCTGGGCCAGTGAGCCATGGCCGCTGAGCTTGTGCGTCCGGAGCCTGTGCTCTGCAACGGGGGAGGCCACAACAGTGAGAGGCCTGCGTACCGCAAAAACAAAACAAAACAAAACAAAAACACGTCTTTAAAAATTATATTGGGTAAACTGATGTGCTCTAAGTCAGGGGTCCCCAACCCCCAGGCTACAGACCTGTACTGGCCCTCGGGCTGTTATGAACCGGGGCCTCACAGCAGGAGGTGAGCAGTGGGTGAGGGAGCAAAACTTCATCTGCCACTCCCCATCGCTCCCCATCACTCTCATTACCACTTGAACCATCCCTCCTACCACCACCATCTGTGGAAAAATTATCTTCCATGAAACCGATCCCTGCTGCAAAAATGGTTGAGGACTGCTGCTCTAAGTAATATTACTTTCTAAACTTTGGACTCCCTCCCATTAAGTTAGAAATGCAATGCTTAAAACGACTTGAGATTTTGAAAACCACATATGCAAAATTGGATATGCTTCTCCCCAAAATTTACTGAATGAATGGAAAAGTGTCGAGACTTGATAGGGTTCCAAACAGAAAGAAGTTTCTTATTTTTTTTTACACGCATCATGAAATGTTTATTATAATAAGTTTAGGGAACATCCATCATCTCATAGATACAAAATTAAAGAAATAAAAACAAAATTTTTCTTGTGACGAGAACTCAGGATTTATTCTCTTAACAACTTTTATATATAACATATAGCAGTTAATTATATTTATCATGTTTTACATTACATCCCTAGTACTTACTTATAACTGGAAATTTGAAGGTGGTCAAAAGTTACAAAAGTTAAAGAAGTTTCTTTATTTAAAGTGGGAATACATTCAGCTTCAAAACTCCATTCTCTGCGTTAGTCAATTCAACATTACATAGGATGTCTCAGGCAGAATAGCATCATGTGTGGATATCCTGCAGTAAACCCTGAAATAAAATGTGCAAAAATAGCTCCCTACGGTTTTATTCTAAAACTACGTCTTTTTTGGCAAGTAGCTATTCTTCTTTGGGACATAACTCACAGAGCACTAACTTAGGTGGAGAATGAATATCTTTTTAAACATTGGGAAACAGGTAGCTATGAGTGTGAGCTGTCTATCAGGAAGCAGGCTCTATCTTCTATACCTAGCCCCCAAATAAGATACTACCTGTATTTACAAATCAAGCATTGCTGGCAGTATGCCAAATCAAGTTCTGGAGATGAGGTGTGATTTTATCCATTAGGCATGCTCTTGATCAAATTTATTAAACAGCTAATGAACTCATTTTATTTCTATAATTTTCTGCAAAGAAGTTTAGGATGCTTTACCAAAAAATAAATAAAGTACAATTTTTTGTAAACAAATATAAAGCATTAGGACTTTTCTATATATGTTTTGTTATACATAAGCGCTAATAGAACACCTTAGGTTGGTTTGAACAAATGTGAAAAAAGATCATTTGTGCTGTGAATTCAAATAAAAGTAGTAGAGGTTTGGGTTGAAAAAATCTGATAAAATTTCATCAATAAAAATAAAATTTAAATTGGTTTTGAGGATTTGGTTTGGAGGAGGCAGACTATTAGATTCTGAGGACAAAATATTGAACAATGCATATAATGGTCCAGCTACTCTAAACTACTGTTTGATATAAACAAACAAATGGATTCTTAAAATACAGTATGGTAAAAAATTAAGATGGTAGAAACAGAGAGTGTTATGGATGTTTAGAAAGATGGGCATTTAAGCCAGATTTAGGGTGGTAGGAATAGATTATCTTTTCTGGGACATTTAAGCTTATGTTGATGCTTAAGGAGTGAGTTGGAATTAGCTAGGCAATGAAGGGAAAGAATGTTCCAAGATAATAGAATCTTATGTCTGTAACCTGGAAGTGGATTTATTCTTTGATCAGGAAATCAAAGTAATCAGTAGAATGGAGTAAGGTGGTTTGGATGGTAAGAGATGAAGCACTAAAGTTTTCAGGGGCTATATTATGTGGGGCTTTGTAAACCAGGGTAAGACATTTACAGTGAGACTTATGGAGGGCAATTAAAGTTTATTATCTAAAGCAGAAAGAAGGCAAAAAATCACTCAGAGGATTTTGCAGAAATCTAGATTAAACAATAAAGATGGGCAACAGCAGAGTAATGGTCAAGGGAAATGTAGGAATTTATACAGAATTGAGAGAATGTTATGAAGTCTGACTGGTAGCACATTATTAGATATAAAGTTGAGAGAGACAGATAAATTGATTACATTTCTACATTCAATATAACCTCCCTAATGTTTGGTTTAAATCATTGATCAGATCATAATGTCATTTATTAAGATACAAAGCATAGGCAGAGGTACATGTTTGGGGTAGAAAATTAAGAGTCCCACTGTGGACATGTTATTTGTGAGATATTTATATTGTAGTCACAAATAGATGCTTGGATAATCAGGTTTCTAAAACAAAATAAAGCTCAAGATACGATTTGGGAATCATCCTTCTGGTGATAACGTGTGAAGTCACCAGGGCTCATGCTATGGACTATGTTTTTAGGCAGAATGAGAAAAGTAGAGGCATATATAGAGTTTCTGTAAAAGTCAACATTGTATTTGCTCAGCGAGAAGGTGGACATGGATGAGGGGGCAGAGAAAGCGTATGCAAGTGTAAAAATTAATAAATGAAAATCTCAATTGAATAAAGTGGACACATTAGCAGGGGGAGCTCTCACACCCTGTGACAATAGTCAAGCCCAACAGGAGACAAAAATGCTCCGCTTTCTTGGTAAGGAGTCAGCCAATAAAAAGCCATGGACTCTTCACTTGCTATAACCTTCCCAACTTCCTTTTTCCCTCTATAAAAGAGTATTCCTTCCCTTGTGGATGGGAGGACTTGTGCATGGCTCACCATTGTTGCAGATCCTGAATTGCAATTCTTGTCTGATCCTGAATAACTCATCTTTGCTGGAGAAATATCTGGTAGTCTATTTGTTTCAGGTCAATATAACTGAGTGAGGAAAAAAAAAAAAAAAAACAAACAAAAAAAAAAACTAGGAAGGTGCAATACCATGAAAGGCATATTAGAAATAGTTCAAGATAAACATAGTGTTGTCATGATTAAAAAAAAAAAAGTCAATGTGCTAGGTGGTTAGGTGAGAAAAAAAAATCAAAAAATGAACTGCAGATTTAGTAAAAGAAGCTCACCAATACTGGCAAGAAAAAATTCACTGGAATATTGAAGTTCAATCGAGAATTGTAGACAACTTAGATGTGAATAAAAGAGAGTTAAAAGAGTAGAGACAGTGGGATGCACATCTGTTTTAAGACTATGTTGGGTATGATATAGGGTGGTAATTTGAGAGAGCAATATGATAGACAAAAATCTTTCTTTATGGGAGACACGTAAGCACATTCATGCTTGTAAATGCTGATTTGTTATTAGAGAGGGAAATAGTTAAGATATTAACAGGGTCATAGAAATTCCATATAAGGGAAGGTGTGTTAATTTACTGGGACTTCTAACTGATTTTCTCATCATTATATTGATTCAAACATATGAACCAGCATTTCTCAATCTCAGTATTGTTGGCTTTGGGGATTGGACAATTCTTTGCTGTAGGATGCTGTTCCTGTGACTTGTAGAATATTTAGAAGCACATTTGACCTCTATACCCTAGATGCTAATAGCACCACTCTCAGTCATGACAACTAAAAATAGCTCCAGTCATTACCACTATACTCTGAGGAAGGGCAAAGTCACCCTATTTGGGAACTGCTGATCTAGCCTAAAGAATAAATTTTAAAACTAAAATTCTAACAATGTTTTCAGTCTCTAGAATGCAGTTATGAATGTGTATTAATTTTATTTTAATCACTCTGTAAAGAAAGAAACATATCTTAACATATATTTTATTTGGAGAGGTTTTAATGTTTGCATTCTAATAAAGTGAAATCTTTTAAAAATTAACATGGCACTTTAGATTCATTATAGTTTGCAACTCACTTTAATTGAGTGAGTTTTACAGTGTGGAAACTACAGTTATCCTTTAAGAACCTAATTTAGAAGTTAGTGTTCAAGTTATGAAAATAGCCTTAGGAAAAAAATGGGGTGAAAAATGGGGCCCATCTTATCAAATTTAATATTACCTGAAGAAATGAGACTAGCTGGTGTAATTTGGAAAAAAGGAGTTTATAACTCAGAGTAGTACTTTGGAAGAAATAGAGAATTCAGAGTGAGTAAATATACTAATAACACAAGTGATGTTTTCCACAAAATATCCACCATAGATTCTGTCAGATCCTTTAGCAAAAAAAACACTGTTAGGCATGCTATGATTGAAAATGTTACTTTAAAAAACCACATATTTTTGAAGATATAAACACATGCTTTACTCTTGAGCCCTTAGGCTCTTTTTAGTGGATTCCTTTAAATCAGGAGTCCTGACTTATTTTGTGTAACTTGGATCCCTTTGGCAGTTTGCTAGAGTAGGATGGATTCCTTCTCAGAGTGCATATATTCTTTTTAAATCTATGAAATAAAATTACAAAGTAAACTAATTATATTGAAATATAGATATCAAATTTTTAAAATATTGAATGATATAGTAATGTAAATACTTTTAAATAAATGCATTAAAAATGAATTGGTGACAGGTATAATGCAGCATAATTTCACAGAATGGATAAGTGCATATGCTGTATTGCAATCTATGTAGTATCTGGTATGACAATATTTATGGTTTGCATTAAGCCAAAGGTTCTGCTACTACTGTGATTTTCCACCTGTATTGATAAGTGAAAGCAATACTAAAATTCATTCAGAGGTTAGTTAAAATAAAGAAATATTTTTTTTTCCAAAATGAATTCATGGTTCACTGAAATTTTATCCTTTGGTTACTGGAGTTCTTTGGAAGAATGGATGCTTTAAAATGACATTTCAATGCTTCTTAGCCACTTTTTGTACTACTGTTTGCATAGTTTAAGAATAAAGGGAGTGGAAGTCAAAAATTGCATTTACAGTTTGTTATGAACACTCGTTTATTAATGATTAAAATGGAAGAATCTTAGCGCATGATCTGATTAGACATCAACAGTGTGTACTAAGTTCTTTGCTGTTCGATGATGGAAACGGCTATTCATTTATTGTTCACCTGTAATGTAGCCAGCATGTTTAGTCACAAAATTCTGCCAACATCCTGAATCAGCTTGGAAACACCTTCCCAGAGCCTCCAGGTGTAAAATCTGTATTGCCATGGCATCATATTTATGACATAATTTAAATGAAAAAAAAAGCATAATATATGTGATGCAATTTCAATTATATATATCAGCATTTCCTAACATCTTTTAAGAATTTTTTTTTAATAATATGATATGCTTTTTAAAATTTTTATTTTATATTGGAGTATAGTTGGTTAAAAATGTTGTGTTAGTTTCATAAAATGTTAGTGTCCTGAGATGTAATTACATGTATTTTGAGAAAAACTATCTACAGATGTTGAAAGTTGAAAGTTACTTTTTTCCTTTATTATTTAACATTGAGGCTGAAATTTAAAATATTTGAAACTAGAACAATGTCATTTTTAGAACCTTAAGCAGTGTTTAGTTAAGAGTGTAAAATGTGTCCCCACAGAGACTACTCCTTTCTTGGAGGGACATATTTCATGAGGCTGTTACTTTAGCTCATATAAAATAAACATCCATCCATGGCTAGAATGAACATATGTCCCAGTGTAGCTGGCTCAGACTTGATTTAATTGTAGTCGTAGCATAATTATTAATAGCACTCCTTTTACTTTCAAGTGTCCCAATTTTGCCAAATATTACATGATCATTGTTCTTGTACCAAACAAAAATCCCACAAACCTTTATATGTTAGAAAGGCAGGTAGCTGGATGAATGGAAGGAGGGAAGGAGAAAGAGATCACAGAGTGTAAATAGAAACGTAAATATCAGGACAAATATTCCCCACGATGATAAACATGACTTTACTGACTCTCCTGCATTCAAACCAAGCTAAATTCCAGAATAAAATGTTGTCAATTTCATCCACTACCGACAAATATTAGTGATGTTTCACTGTCATTTTTGTCTCAGCCATCTCATGATTTGTTATTCCTTGGACGTTGCTATGTTTTGCTTAGTTTTGAGAGATTTTACAAAAATTATTTACTCCGTCATTTCTAAAAAGTGCAGATGCTGTGACAGCGATGAAAGCGCTATTAAGAAGGCTCTAACTATGACATTACTGAAAGTAGAATAACTTAAACTGATGGAAAGTTGATTAAATGTGCCCATGTGAATGAAACAAATTATTCAGTAGGAAGCATTCTGAAGGACAAGAAATAAATAAAACAGAACACAGAAACTGCTATGAGTATGCAATTGATAACACGACAAATACATGATAAAAAGGAAAACATAAAATAAGAAAAAAATACTGTATGGCTAGGCATGAACCCTATAATTTTACTAAACAAAGCAAAACACAAAAATATTGGTTACCCATTAACACAAGCAAAAGGACGCATAACATTACAAATTTGCTCCAGATGGCTCTGGAGATATAAAATTTATTGTAATCTGCATAATTTTCCTGTGTGTTGGTGGTAAAGGCAAATAAGCATGATCTTTATTTAGATGAATTAAGCCATCTCTATATGTGTTATTTTTTAACAATAGGTCACCCCTCAGAGATAATAACTACATTATTCCCATATTTGCACCATTCTTTATATTTAATGTTGTCAATTAATTTCAATCCATGCCAGTTTTTATTTATTCTAATTTTCCCATTATAAGTTAGTTATTTTGATTTATTTATGACTCAAGGAGTGATTTTATAATTTTTGTTTTCTTGAAGTGGCTTACCAAAGGTCTTCATGCAGCTGACAAATGGCAAAGCAAAGATTTGAACCCAGGCCACTGGGCTTCAGAGTTTGTTTCTGCTACCACTGAGCTGCACAGCTTTATTAATTTGAAATCTGCCAGATCAGTTTTGTGGTCTTTATACGTGAATGACATCTTGTATGTATACAAAAAAATTAGTAATGTATATTATCTCTCAACACCCTTTGATAGTGTAGAGCTTATGTCTAAAATACACTAGTTTTGTTTTGTTTTCCTTTATTGTAAGAAATAAATTTCCCTAGTTTTTTTTCCCTAGGGAAAAAATTTTCCCTAGTTGTTTTTAGGGGAAAATGACTTAGAGTATATCTCTTTACTTTTCCTTTCACATACATTGGTTATTATTCATGCACTTAAATAAGTTTTAAAAAGCTTTTATTTTATTTTGTGCTTAACATTTCTCATTTTTAATGCAGAATCTTCACTTACCAATGAACAGTGTGGATGAAGTGTCATTTGCTCAACTATTGTCATGTGAGAACTCCAGCTTTCCTGGATTAGAAGGCTACACTTAGGCATGCTTATCTGTAGCAAGCAGTGCCATTTCATGGCTCTGATTGTCTGATGTTATATTATCTCCCATTAGACTGCCTGGTCTTCTGGCTTACTTAGAGATTCAGAAATAGTGAGTTAAGTGTTAAAGGATCAGATATAAAATATTGAATTCACATGACTTTTATCTCTAGCGTGGACTAAATTCAACAATTTTGGGGTTGGTTATTTTTGTTATTTTCAAAAATAATATTTTTTCTATAATACAATGCTATTCTAATTTCTTTATTATTGACATAGAGATTGGAAGTGAATTGAATTGATGATCTGAATTGATGATTGAAAATTTGGGAAATTTGTCTTACAGTATATTCCCACAAATTTGGGATGGCTACTTTTATTTATGTGTTTGTTTCATGTGTTTATTTTCCTTGACAGTAGAAACCCTGAATGCTAGGGTTAAGTCAGAGAGTAGAATTAATCCAATATCTTTAATATCTATATCAATATCTAGCTAGCTAGCTGTGGTATTAGACTGTATATTTAAGATGATAAATGAATATACATAATATATAGCTGACTGTACTATTTTTAGTTTGAAGGCAAAGCTTATGATGAATAGTGCAATCATATCCTTCCAAATTAATTTTTATGGACAAGGCATTTAGAAAAAAAGGCCTGTTACTTGCACCAGCCCCTTCCATATGCCTCACCTTTTTTCCACACACATATTCAACCACTGCCAACCACTCTTTATGGATTCAGGCTTATAAATTTCAGTTTTTTGGCTTTTAGTACTCTTGCATTTTTTTTTTTACTTTTTCACTATTGCTGCACATATTTTAATGGGAAGTTAGCTATGTCGCCCATATAGTTTGAAACCTAGCAGTATTTTACAGATTGTATAGAATTATTTAAAATTCAATCTTGTAAAACAGTTTACCCTGACAACTTCAGATCCTGGCACATTCCATTGATGTTATATAGGAAGCTACCTTATTTCCATGGTTAGGAATTAAGTCAGTTCCAGATTTGGAGTGTTCCATTTAGATAACATATTTGCCTTGTGTAGCAGGAGTTCCCACTGATGTACACCTAAGCCAAAGCTTCCTTTCTACAATGTATACACAACTTTTTCCATATTTATTTCACATAACAGAACAGGCTCTAGCCTATGAATTAGGTCTACCATTTAACTTTGAAGCACAACATTTCTATTTAGGCCTCTTATTCTTTGATGGCCTTATGTATGTACTTCTTAATTTATTACACTTGGGAGAAATATATAAATTCTCCTGAATCATATTGTGTTGACCCTCAAGTTTCCCTTTAATTTTTAAAGATGTAGTCATGACTCTCTAGCACAGAATTTTTTAAAATTATTTTTTATTGGAGTATAGTTGATTTACAATGTTGTGTTAGTTTCTGCTGTAGAGCAAAGTGAATCAGTTATACATATACGGCACAAACTTTTATCTGTTCCTTAACATATTCTGTCACCAAGTAAATATTATAGATATAATATGATACATCTGTCCTAGTTGCTTTAGAAATTTGTAGATTAAATAGACAATTTTTGGGGCTCTCAAGTGTGATTTTACTGAACACTCACAAAATATATTAAATAGGATGACAGAAATAGAGATAGAGATTAATAAAAACTCAAGTATAGAGTAACTCTACTCTGAGAGTTTAGAACAACTGCATGGTACACAGAAATTTTATTTTTAGAGATAATCCCTGCATTTGCTCCTGGTAGATGGATTGAATTTGGATATATGTCAGTGCCAAAAGTAAGGCATTCCAAGTTTGTGAAGGGTTGATGACAATGGAAATACTTTGTTCAATATGCCTCATATGTCATTTATTCCCTTATTCACTGAGTATCACATTAGAGATACATAGCTAAAATAGACACAAAATTAGTATGCCTGAGATTTTAAAAAAATTGTATATTTTCCCTTTGTGTTAACCATTTAAAACATTTTTTTAATGGTGTTCTATGTTCAGATGTGCTTAACAATTGTCATATTTATTGAGAAAAAACTGAAAACTCTCATAAAAAGTAGTCTTGAAAAATAAGTATTTCATTATCAACTGGCTTATCCCAGATGGTCAATCATTGTTCCTCTAGTCTATTTTGTAATGAAGACTAACATGTACTTTGTTTTTATGTTGTTGTTATTTCTTTTTTCATCTTGTGTATGAAAAATTACATGTAGACAAATATTTTATGTCATGTTACATTTGTCTGGGCTTATATCACACTTGAAAAATAAATGTCAATTTTAGAAGATTTTGTTAGTAATACCATAAGAGTTAATGACAGTGAAGAACATAGCTGAATATAATTCACTCCCAGAGTAATGTAGAAATATCATTGTCATGGTTAAAAACATGTCCTTTTAAATTCCACCGGAAAGAAATGTTGATCATTCACTTTGTTATAAAGCAGAAACTAACACACCATTGTAAAGCAATTATACTCCAATAAAGATGCAAAAAAAAAAAACCCAAAAAACAAAAAAAAATAAACTTAAGGGAAACTAGATTGTCTCCATTATAAGTGGTTCTGGGGAAACAAATTTGAAATGTACACACTTTGTTCTACTGGGGCTTTGAATAACTCAACTGAATATTTCAGAAGAAGCCACAGGAGTGTTAAGAAAGGAAACTAATGCATGGTATAAGCCAGGCAAATCAAGGGAAACTTCTACATCATATGTTGTTTTCTCTGTAGAAAAATCCAAATGGGATATTCAGATAACTGAGACTGAAATTAATTTTATAGGCATTAACATGTGTGGGTGTTTCACACATGCAAGTACAGAATAATTCGTGTGATGGTAAAAGAAAATGTGGGTATCAAGAGGGACATAAATTGAAACTCACAGCTCCTTATAATCAGTTGAATTTTACATCAACTTCGTTTTCATTGTTCTCAGAAAATTTATGCAGTGCTTTCCTACCAAAACACGTTAGTTAAAATAATAATAAATAATTTTAGACTAAATGGATACTAATATAACATTGTTCAACCATGTATTTAACTTCAAGAAAGGTCGTACTGGCATACCTATGAGAATTTGCTTTCCATTCTCCACATTTTTGTGCTGCTTTGTAAAAATAAAACATGGATTTATTTTAAAAATTGTTCGGTAAATATAAGAGGTTAAGAATTTAGTCTGAAAAACATATCAATACTCACCAGAGAAAGTGAATCATATATTTTAAATGTTATTCAATGTTTTACGTACTAATCAATTAAGAAAAAAACACTGTTTATGAAAAATACTGTAACATCTTGAGCGTTAAATCTGATTTAAAACCTATCATTTGGATCTGTGATCAGAAGTATTTGTTTATTAAACAAGAATATATCTGTAAAACATTTAATATGAGCAAACTGTGCTAGAGATTCAAACACTTTTCTAGTCCTCTAAGGTCTTATAAAATTTACAATGTATCCCAAAGGTTGACCTAATTGTGTCAGTTATAGTGCAACTAGGTCCATCTCAATATGGCCATAAATTTTGCAACTCATAATGTGTTGTGTACTTTGCATTAAGTAATAGAATTCACCTTAAAATTTCTTATATTATAATTTATTTTATTGAAATTCAAAAATGTGGGTGTTACCAAAAATATCCAGTTATAAATCACTTGCCTAAAATGTGATATTTGACTAGGTGATATTAAGGGTCTTTTATATTTGAAAATTTTCATAACATAGTATATCTCTATTTTATAGCAATACACTATTCCAACTTGATTTTAGTTTTAGTTTAGTTTAGGTTTTTTGTTTTTAAATACAGGATACTCTTTTGATGTATTTGTCTGTATTTCCTTGTTGCTTTGTACTCACAAAATGATTTTCTACTACTAAAGTTTCTTTTTCCTATTAGCATTTGTAGATGCATATGAACCACCGAATATGGAGCCAACAAAAATATTGCAAATATTGGACCATTAGGCAAAAAAAAAAATGCTTGGTCCAAATATAAGACCAAGATAATCTAATGACTATCAGAAATGTATTTTCCACATCAGAAGCTAAACTAATAGACTCTGAGGTTTTGAGAATGAGCTGTATGTTGATGAGAGATGACATCATCTGAAAATACATAAGGGTTAAGAATAAGTTACCTACTGGAGCCAAGGTCAGTGCTCACCAGGTGTCAGTCAGCCACCCTTGGATTTAGGTCATTGGTTTTAGTTTATTTTTAATATCTTAGGTTTTTGGCTTTCTTTTTGTCTTATCTCAACTTTCTATTTATCTTATTCTCTTCTTTCTCTTTATTTGGATTATTATTTACATTAAATTTTTACCTCTACTTGTTAAAAAATTATGCAGTCTTTTATTAATATTTTATTTAGCCTATAAATTTTAATAGGTTTATTTAGCATATGAAATGAAAAGTAATCATAATCTCTAGCATACCTAGATCACATCACCCAACTTAGAATACTTTAACTTAGGTTTTTACTTCTGTAATATATATGTTATTGCTGTGATGCATTTTAGTTGTACTGTGTTCTTATATATTGTATTGTTTAAAACAGCCCATGTTTGCTTAGAATTAACCACCTATTACCATCTTCACTGTTTATCATTCCCTCTGTCTTGTAGAACTTTGTGCCTAAAGAGTATTTTGAAGTGTTCTTAATTAAGCTTTATTTTTGGAAAACTGTCTATTTTTCCCCATTTTTATCTACACATGTAATATACGGGAATGCCAAGGACTTAAAATAACTGAGACAAATATAATTCATAACATAAAACTAGAAAACAATTTCTATCAGAGACAAGATATCAAAAATTAATAAAGTGTGAAGAAGGAAATATAGACCAATGAAACAAAATAGAGAGTCTAGAAACAGATCAACAATGCACAGTAACTTGTTTCTAACAAAGGACAAAGGCATCATTGTAATTGAGTGTGGAAATAATATAGTTCTGGGTTATTTGTTTACCCATGCAATCTGGGTTGATTACATAACCTACATGTGAAAGGTAAAACAGTAAATCTTCTAGACAAAATTGGATGGAAATATATTTATGGATTTGAGTTAAATAAATGTCTCTTAAACCTGATAGTATTAATTTCCAATTGCTGTTGTAAAACTTACCATAAACATAGAGGCTTAAAACAACACAGATACATTATCTCACAGTTATGGAGCTCAGAAGTCCTAAAATCGGACTTCTGGATTTTTAGGAAGGATTGTGTTCTTTCTAGATATTCTAGGGAATAATTTGTTTCCTTGTATTTTTCCAATTCTAGTGGCCACTTGTATTACTTGGCTGATGGCCGCTTCCTCCATTTCCAAAGTCACCGGAATAGAATCCTTTAATTTCTCTCTCTTTCTGTGACCACTTAAATCCCTCTTATAAGGCCACTGATTATTTTATTGGGTCCACTGCATTATCTACAATGATCTCAGCATCTCAAGACCCTTAACTTAATCATATCTGCAATTTATTTTGTACCATAAGGTAACATATTCACATATTCAGGAAATTAGAGTGTGGACATATTTGGGGATGCCTTCTGGTCTCTAAAGATTTACATCCATCTACATATAAAATGCATTCATTGTATCCCAATATCCCCAAAACTCATTAAAACATTGACTCATAATCCAAGATTTCATTTAATATTCATCAGCTCAAAAGGCTTAAATCTCATCATCGAAATCAGATATGGCTGAGACTCTGGTAAGATTGTTCCTGGGACAAAATTCCACTCCATATGTGGCTTACAAAACTAGAAAAATAGTAATATGCTCCCGAAATATGATGGTGGGACAGGCATTCTATGCAAGGTATAGACAACATCCTTTCAAAAGTGAAAACAATGAAAGGTAAAAGGAGTCACTTGTCAAATAGTTTTGAAGTCAGCCTAGGCTAACAGTGTTAAGTTTCAAGGTTTGGTAATAATCTGTGGTTCATGGGTCCATACTCTGGCTCATGGTTTCACTCTTGGAATCTCCTTCCTTATTCATGAAGATTGCATGTATTTATATCAAGTAAATTTTATTCATCTGTTTCCTTCCTGTAGAATTTTGGGAATCTTATAGCCTTCTTTTGTTCTTCTTTACCTTTTAGTCCATGCTGGCAGTGTTTATTTTGGTATAGCATTTGCAATAACCCTGTGGGTTCCCTGTTTATTTCAGGGGAATTCATTGCATTGGACAAAAGGCTCCTTCACAGATCTTTCCTGAATAAGCCTATCTCCATTCCTGGTTTCTATGTTGATGTGGCTGAGGGAATCCATGAATCATATGTTTAATTTTTTCAAAGAGACCTTTTTGTAACTGAATAATCATTTGACCCTTCCAAGATACAAGCCAAAGATGTCCAGGCACACTCCAGCTTTGTGACAGCAATTGTCCTAATTTTACCATCCTTTACAGTTTTGATAAACTGAGAATTTTCATTATCATCAAGCCGTGGCTGCTTTTTGCTTAACAGTTTTTCTCTCCTTTTCTGTGTAAGCAGCATTTTACTATAAGCAGCAAGAAGAAACTAGATCACACCCTTGAGGATTTTCTTTGAAATCTCCTCAGCCAGATATCCAAGTTCATCACTTACAAGTTCCACCTGTTATATAACTACAGGTTGTAATTCAACAAAGTAAGATTTCTCCCATTGTATAATAAAGATTCCTGTTCATCCAGTTTCCAATAACATATTTCCTTCTGAGTCCTCACCAAATGCTCCTTTAATGTCCCTATTTTTACCAAAAGTCTGTTTATGCTGATGTAAGTATTCCAATATAGGTTTTTCACTACCATGCACCTCAATTCCTGAGATCTCCCTAGCAGAGTTCTTAATGTTCATATTTTTGCTAACAGTCTGTTCAAGTCAAGCAAAGCTTTTTCTATCATGCTCCTCAAAATTCCTCATGCTCTATCCATTACCCATCCTAAAGCAAATTCAAAATGTTTAGATATTTATTATAGTAGCCCCACACTTCCAGGTACCAAAATCTGTATTAGTTTTCTATTCCTACTTAACAAATTACTACAAATGTCATATCTTAAAAAAAACACAAATTTATTATGTCTCCCTCTTATAAGGACCTTTGTGATTACATTTGACCCTTCCAGATAGCCCAAGACAACATTCACATCTCAAGACCTCTAAATTAATCTTAAATTAATCACATCTGCAAAGCCTTTGCAAGTAAGTAATATATTTATAAGTTGCAAGGATTAGGGTATGATTATTTTTCTATTTTAAAGAGAACATTGCTCTGCCTACCATATAGCCTAATTATTAGAATAATTATGAACAAGAGGGGATACATTTAAATTTATTACATGTAAGAATTTCTGTTAATCAAAAGACATCACAAAATGAATGCAAAAGAAAGAAACCAGAAAATGAATGTTCAATGCATACACCGGATAGAGATTCACAGCCAGAGTATGCAAAGAACTCTCACAGATTAAAAGAAAATACACAAATCTTTCACAAAAGAATATTTTCAAATCAGAAACAAGCAAATAAGAATGACTCAACATCATCAGACATCAGGGATATGCAATTTCCACTTTGAGATATCCCTGTGTATCCACAAATCTGGCTAAAATTCAATGGTTTGATTGTCAATGCAAAATCTAGGACTTTCATATTTTGTCATTTTTTTTCACTGTGGATTTTTTTCAATAATTTTTCTTTTTAAAAAATGTTATATTAAAATATTTATCTTGATCACTGTGGAATTTGGAGTCCCAAGGCTTCATTTGCACCTCTCTAGTCCCAGCCCTGATTTAAAGTACAAAAACAGTCAAAACCAATCAAGAGTAACAGAGATGAGAATACTGGTTACCTTTTGGGAAGGTGGTATTGATCAGAAAGAAGTCTATCGGTGCTGGAAATGATCTATATCAGTACTGTGTGTGTTTGTTAGGTATAATCATTCATCAAACTGTTCAATCTGAATACTGTATAAAATTTATGATTCAAAATAGGTAAAAGAAGTAATTGCTGAGAAATTTCCATCTAAGAATCTGAATATTTAAAAAAAATGGTTTTTCAATCTCTCTCTTATTTTCAATTATCCATTCTATATCTCCAAATAAGTTAATCAGAATTTTCATGTCTCCTATGAGGGAATACAATTATATTTTAGCTTACTTTTACACTGAGAATGTAGAAATTTCATCATATTTCTGTGGGAGGTGGTTTCTATTAGACTCTAAAACTTGTATGGGCTCTGTAATTTGTTTCATGTTCCAGACTTCTAACAAGGTCACAGAAAACAAAACTCAAAATTTCTTATGGTGAAAATTGCCTTTAGTATTCTTCTTGCTTTATAATGTTATTGACCTCCCTTAGTTCCTGGCATCTAAGAAATTCTTACTTTCCTTATACTTTATCAATGCATTTAAAAATAATTTCTAAAACATACAAATATATGTGGTATAGATTGAATTGTGCCCCCCATTCATATGTTGAAGTCTTAATTCCCAAAATCTCAGAAAGTGATTTCACTTGGAGATAGAGCTTTTAAAGAGGTAAGTAAGGATGAATGAGGTCATATGGGTGGGCTCATATCTAATATGACTGGTATACCTCTAAGGAAAGGAAGAGATACCAGGATTGCCTGCACATAGAGAAAACACCATCTGTGGACACAGTGAGAAGAGAAGAACAACCAAGAGAAACCAACCCTGCCAACACCTTGACCTTGGACTTTCAGCCTGCAGAACTGTGAGAAATAAATTTCTGTTGCTCCAATCCAAAAATGGGTGGAAGACCTAAATAGACATTTCTCCAAAGAAGACATATAGATTGTCAACAGACACATGAAAAAATGCTCAACGTCACTAATCATTAGAGAAATGCAAATCAAAACCACAATGAGGTATCACCTAACAGCAATCAGAATGGCAATCATCAAAAATCTACAAACAATAAATGCTGGAGAGGATGTAGAGAAAAGGGGACCCTCCTGCACTGCAGGTGGGGATGAAAATTGATACAGCCACTATGAAGAACAGTATGGAGGTTCCTTAAAAATCTAGAAATAGAACTACTATACCACCCAGTAATCCCACTACTAGGCATAAACCCTGAGAAAACCATAATTCAGAAAGAGTCATGTACCACAATGTTCATTGCAACACTATTTACAATAGTCAGGACATTGAAGCAACCTAAGTGTCCATCAACAGATGAATGGATAAAGAAGATGTGACACATATATACAATGGAATATTACTCAGCCATAAAGAGGAAAAAAATTGAGTTATTTGTAGTGAGGTGGATGGACCTAGAGTCTGTCATACAGAGTGAAGTAAGTCACTTCATTCTAAAGTAAGAGAAAAACAAATACCGTATGCTAACGCATATATATGGAGTCTAAAAAAACGGTACTGATGAACTTAGTGGAAGTGCAGGAATAAAGACACAGAAGTAGAGAACAGACTTGAAGACACTGGGGGAAGGGAAAGCTGGGACGAAGTGAGAGAGTAGCACTGACATGTATACACTACCAGGTGTAAAATGGATAGCTAGTGGGAAGCAGCTGCATAGCACAGGGAGATCAGCTTGATGCTTTGTGATGACCTAGAGAGGTGTAATAAGGAGGGTGGAAGGGAGGGTCAAGAGGGATAGGATACGGAGATATATGTGTACGTATAGCTCGTTCACTTTTTTGTGTGGCAGAAAGTAACACAAAATTGTGAAGCAATTATACTCCAATAAAGATGTGGGAAACAAAATAAAAACAAAAAAACAAAAAGCAAAAAAAAAAATCTGTTGCTTAAGTGACATAGTCTGTGGTATTTTGTTATGTCAGCCCTAGAAAATTGATACAACATTGGTTTTGTTCTTTTGAAAGAAAGACGCGTTTTGACTAATCAAGTGCTTGATTTATGTGAAATTATGGAGTTTCTGTTTTGATAATATAAATTTACTGTCCAAGCCTTACACTGTGATTGTGCAGAGAAAGAAAGCAATGACACTTTCCAAGAGGATGAGGAAGGGAAATCATTATCCACTGACCACAGGATGGAAGTGTCTGAAGCTTTGTGTAAATGTAGTGTAAGACACTGCTCACTCTGTTATATAATTAATCCTTAATATTCCCCATAATAGACAGCAAGATAATAACAGCAGTGTCCATCGATTAGGTATTCTATTTCCCCTTAGGCATATGAGTATATTTATAGCAGACTCATACTACTACACTTAAATTAAAAGGAATAAATTTCACTGTATGTACTCTTAAAAGACCTTCTTATTTTTTTGTTTGTTTGTTTTTTGTTCGTTTTTTATACCTGCCATGCTATAACAACTAACAGAGAGCATTTTTACGACAGTTAAAGACTAGAAAGATAAAAGCTATTTCTCTGATTCCGTTTTCCTCAGGGTGATCTAAATGTAAGATTATTCAAAGTAAACACATTTTAAAAACTATAAACATGTTTCAAGAAAAAAAGGATACAAGAACAAGTGATGAATGTCAATCAAATGGCAAGCAAAGATTGAGAGGCAGGAAATGAAATCAAATTTAAGTGCTTGTCTCAGTTATATTTATATAAGGTGTGAGAAACTGAAAAGTGAATGTTTCAGTTTTTAATCTATTAAATGCCAATGAACCTGCACATCTAACTTTACGTTGTTTATTCTATTCTCAGAAATAATAATGTCTTTTCAAATGTCTTCAACGTTTCATCCATGAGATTAAATGTAAATGTTCTGTTTCATAGAAACATGTAAACCAGAGCCTGCATTCTAAGGTCAATTAATAGTTTTCTGGTTTGTTTGTAAGGTAATTCTTCTGTAAACAAGGAAACTGAAATTTTATCCTGTACCTAATTTAGTGGTTATCTAGGTAAACATGTGTCATTCTATATTGTTTCATAACACTTTCAGTTGATACAAAAGTAAAATATATAAAAGATTGTGCCCCATATTTACATATACAGCTATGAATTGGAAAGTATCTTGACAATAACTAAGGTAAAGTAATTTTCAGAACAAAATAGGAAGATTATAGATTATTAGATAGATAGATAAGTAGATACATAGATGGAGGCATTCATAGCTCCTTTTGTAAAGTTATAGCCAAAAATATTGTGACAGATAATAATTTTGCCTGAATCTTTTGCATACATAAATTCTGGCTTACAAATATTCAAAATATCACTTTAAAATAACATGTATATCCTTGAATGATTATGATTCTTATAAATAATAGCTAAATATTCCCTAATTTAATAGCATTCTAAACCTCAAGACCCCAATGTAATTTCGATAGCTCATACTATTTATAAGATGGCCACAGATGTGTATACTTCCCTTATTCCAAAATCACAATGCAATTTAACTCATCTCAGCTATCAAGTACCTCCTGATTAAATACAAATAATAAAAGCTTTTGCATGTGTGCCACTTTGGAAATACAATACATAATAACAAGAGAACTCTCTCTACCTTACACTCATATATGTATATACACAACAATTTTATAGGATTTAAAATATGTTCTGTTGATTTGGATATCTGCTTTATTTGAGGTTAGCCTAAAACTATAAATTGATAGGACTAGTGTAAAATTATACTATAGATTCTTTTCATTATATGAAGGAAAAATTAAACCAACATGTTAAATGTCATCATTATATCTTTTATGTAATGCTAGCTGCTGTAAAAAGACTGCTACATTTAAACAGTTTAGTGTAACAGTTTTAATAATTGTCCTTATTACAGCCACATGAGGTTCTGTGGGTTTTCAGCAAAGAAGTAAGAGGTACATTCTGCCCTGTTCAGAGTTGTAAACTGCCATCTTCATCACTTGACCTACAAGGTAGTTTTATGCAAGAACATTCAGCTGATGGAGTAATGACGTGCTGATGCCTGGGACATAGACTTGACATCATCCTCAGCTTAGACGTGAAACACATCAGTTCTGCATACATTCCATGGCAGCATGGAATGTATGCCGCACTAGTCATTTGACCCCGACTAAAGGCAGGGGTGTGAGGAGGAGAAGGTCGAGGCTGGGAAAAGTAGTTCCTGGTTGGTTAGTTGTTTACAGGAAAAAATTATATTCTATGGAAAAGAAATTACAATTTTTGATGGACAATTAGTGTCTGCTATAATCTGCCTTCTATTCTACAAATATCCTAATATGCCCATCGTTTTGTGTTTAGAACAATCTCAAACCCTCTCAAAGGAAATACCCCAAATCCTATTCAATCAATACAACATTCATTCATTCCAGAATCTCCAAACATTCTCTGTCAGTTCCAGATGGGTTTTTCTGTGATCTCACAAACTCTGAACTGAAATACACACTCCAAAATGAGGTGAAGGGATAAAACAGAAGCACTAAAAATTTTCAATCCAAAAGAGAAACACGGAAGACACAGAAAATTTTGTCCATAAAATGGGTGAAATCCTACATATTTGATCATCAAATCTTCTGTCTTGAAGAAGAAAAGGTTTCTTAAATAGAACATGATCTGATCTCTGGGAGGGACTCCCTTGTCCATGGTCCCTGGAACCTAGTTGGGAAGCAAATAACTTTCTTGTTAATTATTTCTTATGATCACTATTCTATTTGCTACTTTCTCAGTTTGAGGATCCATAAGTTATTTTGACATTCCCACAGAAAATGGGAATTTTAAGACAGGTATTTCATTGGCAATATGTCATTCCTTATATACTTTTGGGCCTCTTCCTTATTTGCTTCCAGTCAGTTCCACATGACTGGAAACATACTCAAAGTTCTTTTCTTGGCATAATTACTAAGACTAATTTATTTGTCATTTTGCTGCAAAGCCTCAATTCTTAAATTAATGGGAGTTAATTTGAGGACTGAAAAAAGTTTGGATGGAAAGGTAATAGCTTTAATCTGAGCTTTGGGCAACAGTGAGTTTTTGTATTTGACAGAGAATTCTGAATAGACCTTTATTTTCAAAGGTTTTTTTGTTTTTTAAGGAAACTTAGACTGTTTGGGATCCACAAAAGTTTTCCTTTTACAAATTTTTGAGTTTTCAATCTTTGAGAATCTTTCTACTTCCTTTCAATTCTGCTCTTGAATATAACAACTATCTTTTGAGTCTTCTTCTTTCTTGTAAAGGTATTCAGGTTATAATACAACATACTGTGTTCCTCAAAAACTTTCTATTTTCCAAAATTAAGTGGGAGTTGAAAAAACTTTGGCAGAAAAGACAGGCTAATCAAAATTTTTGTGGCTTTGTAATAAAAACAGTTATACTAATTTTTAAATTTGTTAAAAATATAGCAAAGTCAAAAATGGTATAAGGCACTAATGATAAATTTTTTTGGTAAATACATTAAGTTCATTTAAAAATTTTGGAAAAGGTAAATTGATGGAAATGGATGCAAAGGATTGAGAAAACTTAATGTGACAAATATTCCAAGATCTTACATTCCATGTGACAAGCACTACAAAACACATGGCCAAAATGAGTAAAGAGGAAGAAAGTGGACTGAAGGGGTATGATGAATAACTTTGCATTTCTGCTATATCAGCATAGTTAATACACTCTGTAGTCAGTTACTATCATTAGGAGTTCCAAGATATTAACATGCTAGAAAATAAAAATTATTATCCAAATGCTTTCTACATTATATTGACATCACTCCCCTATTCATCATTTATATATGAGAGAATTTACATAACAGAGACACATGTTTCAGCAGAACATTTTAAATTTTAAAATTTGTATGGAAACACAAAACACCCCAAATAGCCAAAACAATCTTGAGAAAGAAGAATGAAGCTGGTGGAATCACACTCACTGACTTCAGACTATACTACAAGGCTACAGTAATCAAAACAGTATAGTACTGACACAAAAAACTGACATATAGATCCATGGAACAGGATAGAAAGCACAGAAATAAACCCACACAGCTATGGTCAATTAATCTGCAACAAAGGATGTGAGAATATACAATGGAGAAAAGACAGCCTCTTCAATAAATGGTGCTGGGAAAACTGGACACTTACATGTAAAATAATGAAATTAGAACATTCTCTAAACCATATACAAAAATAAATTCAAAATGGATTAAAAACCTAAATGTAAAACCAGATACTATAAAACTTCTAAAGGAAAACATAGGCAGAATGCTCTGTGACATAAATTGCAACAATATTTTTTTGGATCCACCTCCTAGAATAATGAAAAAATAAACAAATAAATAACAATAAACAAATGAGACCTAATGAAATATGAAAGCTTTTGCACAGCAAAGGAAACCATAAACAAAAGAAAAGACAACCTATAGACCGAGAGAAAATATTTACAAACAATGCTACTGACAAATAGCATTAATTTCCAAAATATAAAAATAGTTTATACAGCTCAATATCAAAAAACAAACAACCTAATAAAAAAAAATGGGCAGAAGAGTTAAATAGACATTTCTCCAAAGAAGACATATAGATGGCCAACAGGTACATGAAAAGACACTCAATATCACTAATTATTAGAGAGATCAAATCAAAACTACAGTGAGGTATCACCTCACACTAGTCAGAATGGCCATCATTAAAACATCTATAAATAATAAATGTTGGAAAGTGTGTGGAGAAAAAGGAACTCTCCTACATTGTTGGTGGGAATGTAATTTGGTGCAGCCACTATGGAGAATAGTATGAAGGTTCCTTAAAAAACAGAGTCAACATATGATCCATCAATCCCACTCATGGGCATATATCCAGAGCAAACTCTAACTAGAAGAGATATATGCAGGGACTACCCTGGCAGTCCGGTGGTTAAGATTCCACGCTTCTACTGCAGGTGGCATGGGTTTGATCCCTGGTCAGGGAGCTAAGATCCCACATGCCACACATGGTGCAGCCAAAAAACAACAAACCAAAAAAAAAAAAAAAGAGAGAGAGAGAGAGAAGATACACATACCCCAATGTTCATAGCAGCACAGTTTACAATAGCTAATACATGGAAGCAACCTAAATGCCCATTGACAGATGAATGGATTAAAGAAGATGTGGTACATATATACAGTGGAATATTGCTCAGCCATAAAAATGAATGAAATAATGCCATTTGCAGCAACATGGATGAACTTAGTGATTAACATATTAAGTGAAGTAAGCCAGACAGAGAAAGACAAATATCATATGATATCACTTATATGTGAAATCTAAAAAATGATACAAATGAACCTATTTACCAAACAGAAATAGACTCATAGATATAGGAAACAAACTTACAGTTACCAAAAGGGATAGTGGGGAGCGGAGATAAATTAGGAGTTTGGGATTAAGATATACACATGACTACATATAAAATAGGTAGACAAGGACCTACTGTATAGCACAGTGAGCTGTAGTCAATATCTTGTAAACTTTAATGGAAAATAATCTGAAAAAGAACAAATATATGTATATATATATGTAAATATATATGTATATATAATTATATATATACATATATATGTGTATATATATATATATAACTGAATCACTTTGCTGTATACTTGAAACTAATACAACATTGTAAATTAACTAGATTTCAATAAAAATTATATTAAAATTCAACTATAAGAAAGTAATACAATTATACAAGTGGACAAAAAAACAGAAAATTCCCCCAAAGAAGATATATGGATAATGAATAAGTGCATGAAAATGTTGCTGAACATAATTTGTTATTTGAGAAATGAAAATTAAAAACATAATGAGATACCACTGCTCACCAATCAAAATGGCTAAAATACAGAAAACTGACAATAACAATTTCTGGAACAACAAGAACTCTCATTCATGTGGGTGGAAGTGTAAAATGGGACAGCTACTTTGCAAGACAGCTTGGCTTTTTCTTATAAGCATTTAAATTTACTATATAATCCAGCAATCTCACTCCTAGGTATTTACCAAGTGAGTTAAAAGCTTATGTTTATGCCAAAGCCAACTGGAAGCAAAAAATATATCCTTCAACAGGGGAACAAACAGCAATATATCTGTGTTATGGAATACTATTCATCCACACATAAGAATGAGCTTTTGAGTCACACAACATGGAGAGATCTTAAATGCATTTTACTAAGTGAAAGAAGTCAGGCTGTATACTGTGTGATTCCATTCATATGACATTCTGGAAAAGGCAAAGCTGTAGGGAAGTAAGACAGATTAGTGGTTTCCAGAGGTTGTAGATGGGGAGAGTTTGACTACAAAGAGGATTAAAAAAGTAAGTTTAAGGTGGAGGGACCATGTTGTGATGCTGAGATGGTGAATATATGATTGCGTACATTTGTCAAAACACATAGACCTGGACATCACAAAGAGAACTCTAAAGTGTGAAAACTCAAATTCAAAAGTAAAACTAAAAAACCAACCAAACAAGCCACAAATACATACACAAAAACTCAATTCTGGATAGAATGTAAATTATATCATAAATGTATGACACAATGACACTAAAGGGGATGAGAATAAAAACACAAGATGACCTAAGAAGAAACTATGGAGAACATTGGTTTGACTAGAAAGTTTAAGGCTAAATAAAGACAAAGGGAACTAACTTATCATAAGCACTGTACTCAACCTGGTATTTTTTAATTTTTTCATGGGGATTAGACATTAACAAGTTTAAAACTGCTTTACATGAATACAAGGGTTGAACAAATAAATGGATGGTGTATTGTAGGGGGGCAGGTTTCTCATTTTCAAAGAGGGAACTTTCAAGTAATCAAAAGGGAAAGGCTAGAATGACCCTGTTTTACTGGATTAAAGTTGGAAATGCACTGTGAACTCCTGTATGGCTTAATATTAGTACAATTAGATAGATACAGAAACAATTATAAGTATGTATGTAGTATTAGTGTCCTGTTGCTGGTGAGGCAAATATCACAAAGTTACCATCTTAAAGCAACACAAAATTATTATCTTAAAGTCCAGGAGATCAGAACTTCTAAATTGGTCTCACCAGGTTAAAAGCAAGGTGCCATCAAGGCTGCATTGCTTCTAGAGACTTTTAGGAAGAATAATACGCTTCTTTTTCCAGCCTCTAGAGGATGTCAACATTCCTTGATACATGAGCCCCTTTCCATCTTTAAAGCCAGACATGATGTTTTTAAATTACCTCAATCCCATTCCCATTCAAATTTATTCACATTAAAATAATGAAGTCTACAAATTGGCAAAATATTTAAATAATACTGTCCATTCGTGGTTGGGAGAGAATATATAAGAATTAAATGTCATTAAGATTTGTTGCCGTTGGTACAAACATTCTTGAAGGAAACTTAGGAATAGTACTAAAAGCCTTTTAAAAGCATACAACATTTAATTCATATATTCAACGGGGGAATTGATATTAAGAAAACTATTTCATTGTGTGTGTATACAGATATCACTTCTTTATCCATTCATCTGTCTCTGAACACTTAGGTTGTTTCCGTATTTTGCCTTCTCTGAATAATGCCACAATGAACATGGGTGTGCAAGTATCTCTTTTATAGATAGTGATTTTATCTCCTTTGGATATATACCCATAAATGGGATTTATGGATCACATTGTACACCTTAAATATATATATATAATTTTTATTTGTCAATTATACCTTAACAAATCCAGAATTTTAAAAAAAAAACTATTAGAAAAATTTTAAGTCTGTGTGTAAGAACTATATTGGAAAGGAAAGGTTGTATTTTATGCAGCATTATGAGAGTGGTGATACTCTATGCAGCCACTAAGACAGCAATTGGCATGAATGAATGGTTTGACTCATTAATTTCCTCCCCACGTAGGTATTTTGTTTTGTTGTTTTTTGCCCATCAATTTTTTTCTAGGTGGTTGTTTCTGTTCTTATTGTAAGTTATAGTATTCTCAGTAAGGTCTATTATGGAGCAGCAGTAAATATAGTGCATGCTGATGAAAACATGTAAAAATCTTTTGGTTAAAAATGTCTAAATATGTGTGTCTTAGTTTCTTATGGCTATTGTACACCTCAGAATTCTTCCAGCCGCTACCCATTACCAGTTCTCAAGCCACTTCCATATTTTACATATTTATTATACCAGCATCCCAGTTCCTGTTACCAAAATCTGTATGTTTCCTATGCCTGCTGTAACAAATCCCCACAGATCTGGTAGCTTGAAAAACAACAGAACTTTATTCTCTCACATTTCTGAAGGCAGGATCCTAAACCAAAGTGTTGTAAGGTTTCACGCCTTCTGGAGGCTCTATGGGAGAATCCATTCCTTATCTCTTCCAGGTTCTGGTGGCTGCTGTCATTCCCTGGCTTGAAGCCACATCATTCCAATCACTGCCTCCATCTTCACAAAGCTTTCTCCTCTGTGAGATGAGAAAGGATATATATATATCCTTGTCCTGAATCCATACTCCTACATATTTTCAATGCATTTTAACTTCATCCTATTGGAAGTGAAGTTTAAAAAATAAATTTACAGTTATGCACTATATTTATTTGTTGGATTTTGATTCACTGAAGTTATGCCAACATTAATATTTTAATATCAGCTTGGAGAGAAAATATTTAATTTTTGACTTCATTATGAAACCCAATCATTTTGCTCTGCACTTTTGAAGGGACTGAAAATATTCACTGTCATCTTTTGTTGCCACCTCCAGCAGTAATTCCCTACAATTTACTTATTGCTCTTGCCTGAATGAACTGCCTACATATTTTCCATATCTGATACTCTTCTCAATGTAACATCATGTCACTTCTCAGAGGCGCAGAGCAAGCAATTTATTTTCCTTTAAAATTTTCACTCTAAAAGAAGCCAAAAACTTGTCACAAGTTGAAGGCAAAGGGCAGAAGGATGCTTCAAAACTGTGAGGTGAGCCAGGGGGCGATATGACAGAGTGAAAGAGCACAGACTTTGAAGTCAGACAGACCATTAGCTGTGGAACTTTGGGCATACAGAGAACTCTCATGAGCTTTGGCTTCCACAACTGTAAAATTAGTGTGATTATCCAGGCAATGCACATGACTTTTATAAAGGTACTCAAATTCCACATGCATGTGTTAATGTTGGTTATTTATCATTACTGAGGTCAGGTATAGAAATAGCCCAATGCAGGGCCTGGTGTGAGGGTTTTTTGTTTGCTTTTGTTTTTGTATTTTTTATTTTATTTTTCCAGTTATATTGAGATTTATATCTATTTATAATTGCTACAAAGCATTGTGTAAGTTTAAAGTGTACAGCATAATGACTTGACTTATATATATTCTGAAATGATAACCCCAATAAGTTTAGTTAACATCCATCATCTCATATTAAAAAAAAAAAAAGAGAAAATATTTTTTTCCTTGTAATAAGAGCTTTTAGGATCCACTGTTTTAACATCTTTCAAATATGCTATACAGCAGCGTTAACTATAGCCATCATGTTGTACATTACATTCCCAGTACTTATGTATCATATAACTGGAAGTTTGTACCTTTTGACCATCTTCATCCAGGGGTAGCAGGTGGGGGAATTGGATGAAAGAAGTCTGTTAATTGTAAGCAGTATCTATTATTAACTATGGGATAGGATATTCTTCCTTATATCATGACAGGCTAAGGACATAGCAATTAGATTATGATTTCTCACTAATCAAATCCCAAATATTTGTACAATAGAAAAATTTTGAAGTGGAAATAACAGGGTGGGTTTTACTAGAATATAATAACAGCAACTTTATGAAATTTTTGAAATGTACTGATATTTTTCCAACCCCATTTCAAACCGTAGGAGATTTGACCAGGATAATACACACACATAATGAGAAGATAAAAAGTTATAAGTGTTAAAATGAAATTTTCCACAGATAATTTACTGATCTTGTAGGTGTTTATTCAGTGATTCATGAATTGGGCAGCATCCAAGCTAGCAGATAGAAAGGAGCTCCAATAAGCTGTAGAAGTTGAGAGATTTTTACATACCAAACTGAACAGAGATAAGGAAGGTATACTGAGCATTTGATGGTTGATTAAAACAAGGTT
The DNA here is from genome assembly GCF_039906515.1 of Pseudorca crassidens. Taxonomy (NCBI): domain Eukaryota; kingdom Metazoa; phylum Chordata; class Mammalia; order Artiodactyla; family Delphinidae; genus Pseudorca; species Pseudorca crassidens. The sequence goes on from NC_090298.1 coordinate 16,336,322, forward strand.
ACTTTCCTTATATGAAGAAAAAGGAAGTCTTGGAACCAGGTCTGGTAACTTGTGTTGAGCAGGTAAGCACTGATTGGTTGATCTAGGGCTTCCTTTTCCAAGACAGTGGAGCATAGAAATTTAGTTAAGTTGTAGGTTGCTGGCATGGCACTTGGCATGAGGAACTCCATTTTGAGGCTAATATGGTTACTTTAACATAAGAGATGCATAAACAGCAATCTGAGAAACTAATACCTGACAGTGAAACCCAAAGAGATGTATTATAAAATATTTATGAAACAATTATATGTGCCAGACATTGTTCTAGGGAGGCATGGAGATAGTAATGAATAAAGCAGACACAAAACTCTACTTCTCACATTCCAGATACATTTGTTAATGTTGGTTCTTTAATATCAAAAGAAAAAAAAAAAAAAGAGTCTGCCTTTTTGTGGCATGGAAGAGGTATCCCAAACAAATTTCATGAAATTTTTCTGGTGAGTATAAAGAATATATCTGAAACTCAAGTGCTTTCGAATTTTGTGGTAGTGAAGAACTAATCTGATTCCATATTGGATTCATTTATTTTACTTTAACCTTTGTATTTTATTACTTTTGCTACAAGTTAATGACTAAAGGAATGTTGCTGTAGCTTAAAATATACATAATGGCCCATTTCTGGGAACCCTGCTTCCCATGCCTGAGTGTTAAGCTAAAATACCTTTGTTTAAGCTCCCAGGAAACATCCTGACTAGGCCCACCTGTGAATGGCTGCAGGAAAGAAGAAATTAACACATCTCTTCCAGAGTCTGGCTGGAACCAGGAAATATTTGCAGCAACTTATCGCCTTTTTACTTTACCTCCTCACCTCCCCCTCTTTCTTCTATGAAACACAAACACACACACACACACACACACACACACACACACACGCAAAACAGCATCCAAACCCAGGCAAGATGGTTCTTTTGGGACACTAGTCTACCATCTTTTTTGTCTGCTGGCTTTCTGGATAAATTCACTATTCCTTGCCCCAACACCTCCTCTCTAGATTTATTGTTCTGTCATGTGGTGAGCAGTAGCAGCTTGGACTCGGTAACAATTTTCCTACAACCACATCTCAGATAGGCTTACTGTGAGTGTATCCAAAGGGATATAGCCTTCCTGATACCATACATAGAGAAAAGATACAGAGTAGGCATGTGTGGACTCTGGGACCAGGGTACCTGGGATCAGGTGTCTACACAGCTACTACAAGCTAAGAGACATTTGGCAAGTCACTTTACCAGTCTCTGCTTTGGTTTCCTCAAATGGCAACTGCATCTGATGATGAGAGGGACATCTCCTCCACAGGAATAAAATGGCCTAATACACGTGAAAGTACTGAGAACTGTGCCTGGCATGTAATATTATTAAATCTACCTCTTGGCTATTGGGGATGACAGTAAATATGTAAAACACGATGCTTCTTATCCAGAAATAAGGTAAACAGAAGGCTTTTAACACTGTCTCTTCAAATCAATGTAAAGAAACCTTTCCATTGCACTTCGGGGTAATATATTGATAACAGTTTGTTGATAATCCTGGAGAGTCTGTTGCTATGCTGAAAATTTATTTTGAGGATGAAAGTCAGTTCCTAGTTCAGCATAGCTGAATTGATGCTCTGATTTAATTTTTTCACTAGCTGATTTTGTGTTATGTTTTACTTTTCAGTATATCATATGTCTCCTCTAGAATATAAGCCCTATGAGAGGAGGGACTTGATCATGTTTTCTTCTCTGTACCCAGCATCTAGAATAAAGTCTGACACATATATGTTAATCAATGTTTTGGATTAATGAATCAATGAGTGAACTAGTCTTTTCACTTATCAGCCTCTTACAGAGACAACCTACCAGCAAAAATTCTGCCTGGAATTTGCTTGAGAATTGCTTGATCTGACAATTTGTCAGACTGTTGGACTCCTAGTGATTATGATTTTACTTTCTTTTTAAGATGGATGGTCGCCAATGCCAATTACATTTTCATGAAGAGAGGAAGCTGGGTGCACAGGTAATGTACTTTGGGTAAAATCTGAAACCATATGTTTTCACCTGGTTTAATTTGGCTTACCCCTCCCTCCCGCAGGGCGAGGGGGTTACATGTATATAACAAATTACATGTTTTTCCCAAAATTAGGTTCATAAAGCGTATTATTCACACACAATAAAATTAAATTTTCTTTTAGATGTACAGTTTTGACAAATGTATAAAGTTGGGTAACCACCACCGTGATCAAGATATAGAATATTTCCATCACTCCAAGGTTCTTGTGTCCTTTTTTGTTCAATTTCTTCTTCCCATGCCAGCCCTGTAACCTCTAACCTGATGACTATTCTCATAGTTTACCTTTCAGTATATCATAAAAATAGAATCAAATATGTAAATTATAGATAGATAGCTATAGCTATAGATATGGATGATACCGATACAGATATAAAGAGAGCACATGTAAGATGCTGAAAATACTGACATTCTACACATGTGTTTTTATATTACTGGGGTGATATTTACTTTTTACCATGAGTAGTTGATTGCATATGACTCCCTTGTAGGTAACCCTGTATTATGTGATTTAACAGTTGATGACTAAAATATTTGAAATAGAGACCTAAGTGTGAAAAATATGTTTATATGTTTTTCTCAACTTATAAAAAAAGTAAACAAACAAAAGTTTTCCAAGCCCCTCCTCCCCCAATAATAAACTCCTCACTGTGATAAGCATTCTCCCATTTTACAGAAACTTGCTTTTTTTTTTAGTCAACATTGACACTAGTCTCTCATGACCAATCATTTGCCATTTACTTACAAATCGTTTCTACTGAGAAAAAATATATATATCTAATTTTCAAAAGAAAAGCTTCTACTCATCAATCTTTACAGACAAATACCTTACTTATTCTCACAGATTGTGGAAATATAATAAAAAATGTAGTTTTTTCTAATCTGCCCTTTCCTACTTAATGAGATTACTTAAGAAGTCGAATGATACAATGAGAAACAAATCAAATTACAATTGTTGTGCAGTTACAAAGTGTCATTTCTCTGCCACTATTCCAACTCTCCCCTTTTCTACTGAAAGTCTCCTGGCTGGTTAATTCTTAGAATTTTCCACTGCTCCAAATTCATCCCTTGCCTAGTTCTTAGCTTTACCTTTATAAAACACAGTTCTAATCCTATTATTGCCCAGCTAAAATTTTCTCAATGGTCTCTCACCGCTGACCTAACTAAACCTGGATTTCTTATCCTGCCACTTACAATCTTCTGCAAGATTGTTGTAAAAAACTGTTTTTGTTTCAACTTTCCACTTCATCCCTACATAACCTTATACTCTCCTTGTATTGTGTTTTGCACTATTTTTTTTGGATGAGCTCAGACTAACTTTGCCATCTTGGAAGGTCCTGGCACCTTTGTAGTGTAAATTAAATATTAACATCCTTCAACAAACCAGGAGGGAAGTAGGCAATATCAAATCTACAAGTTTTTAAGATGTTTTGGAGTTAAGAGATAAGGAAATATAACTATATTATTATAATTATTTATTTAGCTATTATAAATTATATTGTCAGATTACCGTTAATTTTATTAAGTGTTTCTTGTATGTCAGCAATTATGTTTGGTAAATTCTTACTGTTAACACTTTCAAACAATAACTTTAGCCTTGGAAATGTTATTATTTAATGGATTGAATATGAATAGTAATCATTTTAATGGTAAACTGTAAAATAATTCTCTGTAATCATGAATGCTTTAAATTCGTTTAAAATTAAAAGATTGGAAACTAGGCAAGTTATACAAAGAATTTTTCAGACAGTTAATATTGAGATCAAACTATCATTTTGTTACTAAAAATTTCTCTATCATGATAAATTTAAAAAGAGAAAATCTAATGAGCCTCTTTTTTTCTCTCTCATATACACTAATACATGTACAAAATACACATACATGAAAATTTTGCAGATGATATCAAAGGATGTGTGAAGAAATGTAAGGCCATCCATGTGTGCATTGTAGATTCATAAACTCCAAAATGCACTCAAAATATTGGGCTAAGTTCTCAAAATATAGCTCCTGATATCAAGAAGTCCTTAACTAGTAACCTATATCATAGAATTAATTTCATAGTTGTTAAATTGAAACAAGTCTATATATTATTCTGAAACTAAAGAACATAAAGACAATTAACTAATGATCCATAATTTGAGAGAATGAAAGCAAACATATTTTAAGTGAATGAAGATATGTAATTTAGGAAGCATTATATCTTCTCTAATCATTTTCATATCTCTAGGCCAAATTATAAATGCTCCTATGCAAGTGTGTCTGTGTGTTTCAATAAAAGATCCTTGCTCTGAATAAGTTTACCAATTATTATAAACATAAGTTAGATATGGAAAGGGGCAGATGTGTGCATAAGGTTAAGACTTTTTGATTAAGATATATGTTAAATATCAGTCCATTTATTATTTATCTGTTTTCCTCTAAATTTGTTTATTAAAAGTTTTATTTTTTTTTCACTCTTTATATATAGTGATACATATCTATATGTTTGTGTACATGTATACATATGTGTATGTATATATACATGCATAATTTCATAGCAGTTATTAGTGCTGCTTTAATGTATTTTATTTGATGTCTGCTAAAGACCAAGGAGACATCAGTCTAAAACAATGCGCAGTAAAGTACATCCACATTTCACTAACCTCCTCCCAGTGAGTTGACTTAGAAACAGCATACTAATTCACGGGTAACAAACTGGATGCTTATTTTGTTAAATTACACTGACGTCCATGATATATCATAAAAACAGTCATATGGTATCTACATTGTTGGGCTTTTTTACTTTAATATTCTGTGTTTAAATACTTATATAGGGCAGTGCAGACTAATGGTTAAACCCATGAAAGTAAAAATCTAATTGCCTAAATTCAGCACTGGCTCCAACACTTACTAGCTGTTAAGACCATTAACAAGATATGTAAACCCTCTGTGCCTTAGTTTTTTCATATATAAAATGAAGTCAATTTTATAGTGTGTTATGAAATCTAAATGGATTAAAATTTGCAACATGCTTAGATCAATGACTGACTCATAGCAGGCATTATTACATATACATTTGTTCAATAAAATAAAATTATCCACTTCATTTCTTGTGGATGGAGTGCTTAAGAAACAGGCTGGAGTTTTCCTGTTGTGCCAGCCATATAAATTATGGGATTAAATTTTTTCTAACTTCTCTATTTCTCCCTTTCCTTTAACTAGAATTTCTTCTCTAATCATCCCACTTACAAGTAAAATTGTTCATACATTTAGAGACAGAGACCTGACTATGTTTGTTGTAATGTTTAATTTCTCTGTGTGCCTGTGACTTAGAGAGAAAGAAAGAGAGAGAAAGACTTTTAAAACTAAAGCATCTATAAAGTTGCTCATTTGGTAGATATTTATTGATACCCTATTCAATGCTTTCACCAGGAAGAGAGATATGATGAATGAAGACATGGTCCATACTTTTAAAGAGCTTAAATTCTAGATATTTTGTGTAATCTATTCAATATGAAGGCATAAAAAAATAACATTCCAAAAATTGTTACATCAATCTCATCTTCTCTTTATTACTATTTAATGCATTCTTTAAGTGACTACATTTTTCTTAATATAAGGAATAAAAATATAGCACTGCCATTTTTTTTTTCAAATTGAGTCATATAAAAACCAATGTACCATTAGTGTGACTTCACAGAAAGGAAATATAGCTTAATGAAATGAATGACATGCATTAAGAATAAATGGCAGGGCTTCCCTGGTGGCACAGTGGTTGAGAGTCCGCCTGCCAATGCAGGGGACATGGGTTCGTGCCCCGGTCTGGGAAGATCCCACATGCTGCGGAGCGGCTAGGACCGTGAGCCATGGGCTGCTGAGCCTGCGCATCCGGAGCCTGTGCTCTGCAACGGGAGAGGCCACAACAGTGAGAGGCCCGCGTACCACAAAAAAAAAAAAAAAAAGAAGAAGAAGAAGAAATGGCAATATTTCACAAAACAAAGTGGCAGTTAATAAACATCAACTTTAAAAAAAAAATGAAATTGTTGCAGACAGAAAGCAGAGAAAGAGGTCATACATGAAGCTGGAGATTTAATGAAGGTGCAGATTCACGTGCTTATGGAGCAACTAAAAGCAAGAGACCTAACCTAGTAACATTGAAATACAGAAAATACAAGGAGGACAAAACAAGTTTCATTTTCCTTTGCTTCTAGCATAGAATTTTCTTCTTGCCTGTTCTCACATCAACCTAAAGAAAAGAAAGCTGGTCAAAAAGCACCAAACCTGTACTCATAGCTAGCATATTTCTGTTTAGTGCTATTTCCCAAGTGAGTAAATAAGATGAATCAACTTCAAATTGAGTGATCCAGATAAAGGTAATCAATACTTTGGATGATGAAAACAAAACTTCAATTATTATATTTAGTATACATGAAAATATTCATACAGAAATTAGAATTATATGTTTTGTTACTGAAATAATCTGAGAACACTGATGAAATCTTGGAAATTGAGAACTTTTGTGTTGAGATTTTAAAAATTCATTAACACCATCATAATATAACAATAAGGTTATTATCAAGAGTGCCTAGACCACCACTACCACCACCAGCAAAGACAGGATTTAATAAAGGAATAAGAATCAAAATGACAGCAGATTTTTCAGTAGGAACACTAGGTACTGGAAAACAATGGAACATTGCCTCCAATTTTGAGGAATATTTTCAAGGTAGAATAGGTGTCCCAGAATATTAATTGATTACAAGTTCATAATAAAATACTCACTTTCATGAAGAGCCTCAATGTAATTTAATGTAATTTAAGAAAGAAATATTTGGAATCAATGGTATCAGGCTGAGAAATCCTATGAGGTAAGCCAAGACACTGGCTTTAATGAATAGAGTAGCTGGCTTAAATTAGAGGAGAACATGGGCATCTGGTTATTGACAAAAATGAAAGATAGGGTAGAGAGCAACTTGCCTTATAGTTTTAAATCATGTGGATTGTATTAAGGACATTATTGAGCATCATATAATGCATATTATTTTAGTTTACAAACAAATATTTAGGTGGAAAGATGTTTAGAGAGTAAAGGTTGTGTTTAAAGACTTGTATTGAATATACTCTCATTACTAAGCAGAAGATAGTTCTAATATGAGCACATTAATAAAACTGATTTACTATCATACTATTTATTTTAGTCTCATAAAATGGGGGGTGGGAGAAAATGCAAGTGCTATTGACAAAAACTAGAATATAAAGTCATTTCTTTAACTTATCTTGGGCTTTAAAAATGCCTTAGTTCACACTCTTTTGAGACTTAAGGATAATATGAGCAAATTATGGGGGGGGGCAGCAAACAGGAAAAGGACGGTGAGTAAAAGTATTTATAATGTTTATAACTCTCTGATCTTTAAGACATCAAAGGATATTATTTTTTTAATCATTGGGAGAAAAATAACAAAAAGCATAAAAAATTTCTGGGCATCAATGTCGTAAGAAAAGTCAGGCAAACTGTGAATTCTTCTGACATGTATTATTTAGAGAAGAGCTCTGAAGTGGATAATCCCCATCCTTACAAGCACTAATCAATAATAGTGGAAGGTCAAGAGCATATTCATAATGGAATATAACAATTTGCTGTACAATGGAATATTCAGATTCACACATATTCAAATTCACAAATTTTATTGAAAAGGAGCTAGCAATTCAAAACTCTGTCCTCAAACATTTCTGGTTATTTCAATACAACATGTTAAGCATATGTTACACCCACAGTGATGACTGTTGCCAATGCTTGCTTGGATTTGTTTCTCTGTAACCATCTTACTTATTACAATATTCTAGTGTAAGTAGAGATTGCTTGGAAGAGAATTTTCCTTGTATGACTAATGTTCTTAATAAGCACTTTTCTCCCTTCCTTTTAAAATTTGAAGTCATTTGTACCTACACCAGATTACAAAATGTCTACATCTTTTGAATGTCTTCATTATAATTGAATTGACAACTATGCACTAATTTTATTCATAGTAGCTTCTCTCATCAAATTATCTTTCAACACCATTTCATGGCTAATAACTACTGAAAGATTAAGAGTTGAACAGAAAATAAAGAATTAGAAGGTAATGATCTCAGTCTGAATAAAAATGATGATAGGGAAATCACTTGAATATCATAAAAATACAAAAATAGGTATTTGCTGACTCATACACATTCTATCACTGCCCTTAACAAATCACCACACATTTAGCAGCTTAAACAGCATAAATTTATCATCTCAGGAGTCCAGGCAGGGATTAACTGGATCTTCTGCTCAGGGTCTCACCAGACAGAAATCAATTTGTTGGTCAGACCCGTGGTCTCATTTGAGCCTCAGGCTTCTCTTCTAAGCTCATTAAAGTTGTTAGCTGAATTCAGTGCCTTGCAGATATGGGACAGAAATTTTGTAGTTGTTGTTGTAGTTTTGTGAGCTCTTGGGCAAGGCTGCTCTCAGCTCCTAGAACTTACCTTCAGGTCCTAGTCACAAGCCCCTCTCAAAACTTGGCAGCTTTTTTATTTTTTAAAGCTAGAAGGAGAATCTCATTTGCTTCAAATCTCTGCATTCAGTCTCCTAAATTGGAGTCTCAGATGAGGTAAACTATTCAAGAGAGTGAAAATACCATAATATTCACAAGTTCTGCCATCACTCAAGGGAGGAGGATCTACAGGATGTGCACAAGGAAGTCTTAGGAGCCACGTTAGAAATTTGGCTCATAGAATTCAACAAACATCCCTGAATATCAACAATATTTCAGTAATTAAAAACCATATTAATACCCTGTTAATGGCCTTAGTAATTCTCAAACCTGATTTTTATTTGAATGAAATGTTAAGTTTTAAAATGTAGGAGTTAGGGCTTCCCTGGTGGCACAGTGGTTGAGAGTCCGCCTGCCGATGCAGGGGACACGGGTTCATGCCCCGGTCCGGGAAGATCCCACATGCCGCAGAGCGGCTGGGCCTGTGAGTCATGGCCGCTGAGCCTGCGTGTCCGGAGCCTGTGCTCCGCAACGGGAGAGGCCACAACAGTGAGAGGCCCGCGTACCGCAAAAAAATAAAAAATAAAATGAAATAAAATATAGGAGTTATTAGGCTCCATTCCAGCCAATTAAATTAAAATTTCTGATAATGTGGCCAGACTACAATATTTTTAATATTTATTAAGAGATTCTAATATGCAGCCAGGGTCAAAAGCTATTTCTTTTCATAGAAAAAGCGCATGAAGGTTTGTGTCAATATAGCTTACATAGCCCCACAAATCTTAAGTTTGCTTTTACAGGCATACCTTGGAAATATTGCAGGTTTATTTCCAGACCACCCAAATAAAATGACTATTGCAACAAAGCAAGTCACACAAATTTTCTGGTTTACCAATGCAAATAAAAGTTATGTTTATACCATAATGTAGTCCATTGTGTGCAATAGCATTATGTCTAAAGAATTGTACACATCTTAATGAAAAAACTCTTAACTGCTAAAAAATGCTAACCATCATGTGACAATACCAGGTTTCTACAAACTTCAATTTGTAAAATACAGTGCCTGTTAAATGCAATAAAGTGAAGCATAATAAGACAAGTTATGCCTGTATTGAGTTTCTGCCTATCTGGAATTTAAAAGTGCTTTATTTAATGCAAATTATCCATTTTGATCAAAAATTCGCACAAAACCTGATATTCTTAAAGAATAAATTATATGCTTGTTGGATAAATAGCAAAGGAATATTGTTTAATTTACAGGAAGGTATTGGCATGTAGTACAAGCCAGTGGAATACGTAATAATAAGGGGATGAATAAGAGAGAGGAGGAAAAAAATTATTTAAATATGTGTGCATGTGTGTGTTATAATATTGGGCACATCCAACATAAGGGAAAATCAAAAGAATTAAATGATTAATTACTAGCTTCAACAAGTGTGTACAACGAAATTTTCAGAAACTAAACATATTACTATGATCTTGCAACAAATAAAAAGTAGAAGGGTATTGAAACTGAAGTCTTTCCTATTGCAAAGCCCTTGGGTTTTGATGCTCACACGGGCCCTTCATTAACCTTACATTATATGGGGAATTCTTTTCTGGTTTTCCACAACCTTTATGTACAGTTTGTTCTTTACTGCCTTGTTTCTATCACTAGGTACAATTTTATGGAGAAAAAAACAAAAACAAAAACTAATTTTATTTTCTGCTGAAGACTTCATAGTATTAATGAAATGGTATGTTTGGAGCATGGATTTTAAAATGTCTGAGTCCATAAATGGAAGGCAGAAAACATGCATTTTTAATGTTTTAGAAAATATAACATTTTATATTTTCAGAAAATATTACATTTTGTGTTTCAGGAAATATAGTATTTTATATTTCAGATCATGTAACAGGGAAATGAAAGTAGCTATAAAATCATCCACAGGTTGATACTTAACTTCCAGGAGACATTACTGCAGAATATATAAATTCAAATTCTACACAAACTGAACAAAATGATATCTCAATATGTATGGGTGTGGGAGGTGGTAATTGTTTTGCATTTATACATATCCTGTCTGCCTTTACTTTAGCTGACTGAATTTAGATTTGGGTATATTTCTTTATTGTCTCCAAAGAATCAGATCCTTAAATATTGCTGCCTCATAATAAAGGATATATAAGAATACTGTAGTTAGGAGTATGAAATACAATTCTGAAGTGACTTTCCAAGTATGTCTTTTTGTTTCTAATGCATGAGAATAAGATGTAGTTTGCAGAATGAGGCATAGCCTCCAGTCTGAGAATGGCTTCTGTCAGTAATAGTAAATATACATGCTTGTTTTAGGGATTCCCAATTATATAGAAAAGGTGTCTACCAAAATACCTGGAGCACAGTAGGAACTCCATAGATGAAAATAATTTTAATAATTTAAAATATTACCCGTCATAGGATATTTTAAGACTTTCAAGGTATTAATTTCATTCATCATATAATTTACACATTATTTTAATAATATTGAGGGGTAGTTGAAAATTGTTAAGAGACTTGAATGTGACTGGTAAATATAAAAATGACATCAGTATAAAGAAAAAATTGCATTGATTAATAGGTTATTTTTCCCAATTCACTAACGTTTTGTACCATTAAGTGATATTAGGTGGATGCAGAATACATTAAACAACCAAATTAAACAAGCAGCAGCAAAATACAGTCATCTGTATATTCATTTATCTTGTATTTCTTATATTGTGGCCACACTGGCCTTGAGCTTTGTCTTAGAAGTGCTTATTGCATAAATCTACACAAATCTTTGTGAATTTTGTGCTTTTGTTCCTGATAATTCACTAAGCTCAAGTAGTTTCATCTGTTCTTTAAAGGTAAAGTCCTTTATGTATCTCAGTGTTTATTTATTTATTAGGAAATTAACATGTTAAAATGTTTTTTTCTACTAATTTTATTAGGCTTGTTTTGTTTTACTTAGTGCCCTGGTTACAAACTAGCATCTATTCTTTAGTGGTCTTACCCTAAGCCAAATTTTCCCCATAAACCCTCCTCTTTTTAGAGCAAATTGTGCTGAATGCAACATTTATAGAAATATTTACATTGCATTCCACCAGAAATGTTTTTAATTAATTTCCTATTATATATTAGATAAGGTAATTATCCATTAGAAAACATATTCTGGCATTATGATGGAGCAAATAGAAATAAAAAAATGTGAGCATTTATTATACATATGTGTTTGCAACTTTGCAATTAATCTAATTTACTTAATAAATATTTGTCAAAACTTAATTTGTGCCAGTCTCTGTATTATGTGGCAAGATTAAAATTTTGAAAAAGAGGTTAGGTTTAGTCCCTGCTCTTGTGAAATCTGTATTTTAGCTGGGGAGAAAGATATAGAGATAGGATATTACAATACAGTAAGGGAATCTCAGGTGTTGTGGAAAGTATTTGATGGGGTATAAGAGACTGATGCTATTATGATTTCTGAACTAAAGATAATAAACCCACACTAGCTAGTTTTATTAGGGAAGACATTTATTAAATGACCATTAAGTCACTTGCAAATTTCCAAGGAAATCCAAAAGAATCAAGTTTGGCAGCTACACAGCCAGGAGTGTTGCCTAAATTTCATCACAAGACTATTACAGTGAAGACTCTTTAATGTTATTCTGAACACTGACATTCTTCAGAGTGGGCACTGAATATAACACTGCTGCTATGTTTTACAGAACATAATTAATGGGACACTTGTTTCTTTATGACCCTAGTTTCCAAATAGAAGTTCTATGACTAACTGAAGTATTTTATATTATATGCCTCAGCCAGAGCTAAATACTAGAAAAGTACTATCCTTGTTTCTACTTCTGAGAGTCATAGAACCTCGTAAGTTAAACTTTGCCCAAACAGAGGAAAAGTGTATATAATTGTTGGTAAACCAATTATACTGACAGTTACCCAATACTGTCTACCCCTTAGCTTGCACAACATAACTCACCTAAACAGACACAGGACTTGCAGCCATGACAAGAAATCCATGAGAACAAGAGTTCTCAGGAGTTAACTGATCCTGAAAAAATGAAAGCATGCTTACATTGTGTCCAAAAGAGATACAGGAAAAGGTGGAAATCAAGAGAAATCAGTTTAAATACACAAATATATACATTGCACAGGAAAGTAAATAATACCTTTAATAAGTATCTCGGCATCTTTATCTTACAGAGCAGTGCACATTTCTACCTTTGTATAGTTTTACCTGCTTCCAACTCCTTTAACTTCTGCCTTTCAGTGGATTTGACAGTGCATGAAACATCCTCGGGATTCTAGGTTTCAAACACACAGCGATAACTCACACATATTGCCATCATCTTGATGTCTATATCTATATGTGTAAATTGTGCTGTGGTATGAATGTTTGTATCCCCCAAAATTCATATGTTGAAAGCCTAATGCCTGATGCGATGGTATTAGGAGATGAAGACTTTGGGCAGTAATTAGATAATGAAGGAGGAGCCCTCATGAATGGAATTAGCCCCTTCTAAAAGAGATCCCAGAGAGCTTTCTAGTCCCTTCCATCCTTTGAGGATACAATGAGAAAGTGCCAGCTATGAACCAAGAAGAGGATCCTCAACAGAATGCAAGAATGCGATGTCTTGTTCTTAGACTTTCCAACCTTCAGAATAGTGGGAAATACATCTCTGTTTTTTTTATAAACCACTCAGTCTGCAGTATTTTGTTATATCAGTCTGAACAGGCTTAGATGATAGATAGATAGATAGATAATTAGCTGATTTTTTTTTTCAGTGGCATAAGATGCTGAAATGTCACTCTGAACTTTTTATTCAATAAAATGTTTTGCTATTCTTTTGGTTGAATTATTTCTTTTGAGGAAATCTATGATTTTCAATTCAGTACAGATTATAATGAAGCAAATGTGATGTAAAAAATGTCTTTTATTAAGTATAATATTTGGGGGGGACTATCCATATCTTCTGCCTGTCAGAGAAACAGGGACATATATTACTTCCTGGTTCAGAACATGTGCCTTATCATATAGGACTTGACCTCAAACTTACAAGGATTTTTTTTTTTTTTGCGGTACGCGGGCCTCTCACTGTTGTGGCCTCTCCCGTTGCGGAGCACAGGCTCCGGACGCGCAGGCTCAGTGGCCATGGCTCACGGATCCAGCCACTCCGCGGCATGTGGGATCTTCCCGGACCGGGGCACGAACACATGTCCCCTGCATCGGCAGGCGGACTCTCAACCACTGCGCCACCAGGGAAGCCCAGGGATTTTTAAAATTTCTTCCTATTTCGTAAACCCAGCTTCACGTAGATGATCTAGTATATGCTAAGATCAGCATATATCAAGGAAATTACCTATTTCCATAATTCTCCACAACAAAATACATATTTTAGACGTAATAATAGTTATGCATAAAATGTGTAGTTATATGACATTTTGGTAGGTTAATGAATGATGTTATAGACAAATGTGTAGTCAGCAGGAAAGCAAAATCAAATTACAACACAATACAATGTGTCTGTTTTATCATCCATGAAGGACAAAGATGCAATGGAATCAACTGGCCTCCATTAGCTGTTGGTACTATGATAGTGGCTAGTTTTGCTTTGGCTGTTGGCAATATTGAGCACTCAACCGGACTGGTAGCCAGATCGTTATTGCTAAAAAAAATTTATTGATGACCACATGATAGCAAGGTCGTCCAGTTTGCATATCCGTTTCAAAAGCATTAAAGATAGGGAAAGATACTGACTTTCACAGGATAGATTATCTTATTGGTCTGATTTTTGAAAGTCTCATGTGCAATAAAAAGCTTTGGACAGACATTCAATCACACTTATTTTTAAATTTGACTTCCTATGCCATTTTTTTCTAAAAATGTCTTTTTAACTAATCCTATAATAGCTTGTGTTAAAAATTCCTAAATATTGACAAAACCACTGACCTTTCCCCATGACATTCCATAAATCTTTATCTCAGATTATCTTTTTTTTTTTTTTTTGCCAAACAAAGAGAACAGGTAAGTTTTATCCAATAAAAAAAAAATTATTCTCCCCCACTGTCTACTGCTCTGCAAGTGGAATTACTACTAGTGTAACTATAGCGTCCAAAAATTCACTTCTAGCTTTGTCACCAAATAATGCAGTACCATCTTGTACTTTTAACCATATTCAAAAAGTAATTTAACTCAGTTAAATTATTATGGAAAAATGCCAAAGAAGATAAATGTGTGAGCTTTGGCAGTAGGGATGTCCTGGCAGGAGTAAGTACATGAGAAATGTGAGCTACAAGTTCATGTAACTTAATTTTGCCTTCAGATTACTGTCTTTGCCCCCCATATATCACTTCAAATTGGTAATGAAATGCTGCTAATGATGCACTATTTTATAGCCTGATGGATAACACCAGGTTCATGATGGGAAACTCAGTTCAAATGGTTACCTGATGTTCTTTGTCAATCATTCGGTCCTTTCTATGGCTCAGTAGCAAGCCCAGAGCAGTTTCTCAAAAATAGAATATCTACTTTCTGTACAGAATATGGCCTTGCTTTAAAATAATAGGGTCCTTGTCTATGTCTTTCTAACTTGTTTAAGTAGAATATTCCAGTACAGAAAATCTAAAGAGAATAGTTGGTATCAAGAGCCTATATATCAAAGATGCCAAACCACTATAGAATTGTAAGGAGCACACACACACACTGCTTCCATATATCCTAGATGTGCATTACTTCTGGTTCAAAACCCCAGGAGCTTCCCTGGTAAAAGCTGAAACTGGTTCATGTACACGGAAGGCAAGTTGAGGCCAGAGAAAGAGAATGACCACTCCAGATTGGTAGGTGGCAGGTTTAATAACCAAGAGAACTTACATATGAGGCTTGTCTTGGGTGGCTGCAAGATGAATAGATCTTTATACTTGCCCACCAGAATTGTAAGTTTATATAGAGTCTTTAATGGGACTCAGTCACCTATACCATCCAGATGGTCTCAACAACACGTTGTTCTCTTAAGACTGCATCCTTGAAAATTGATCCCATTGCAGGAAGAGTGGGCAGTGTAAATTCCAAGGACAGGGGAAAGGGTGAAGAGCCTCCAATTGCCCAGTCCAGCTTAAAGGTCAACCTTAATGACCCCTCAATGACCTCCTCTAACAATTATTTCTGCATTATATCAGCAGTGGCAAATGTTGTAGAGTGAATAAGCTTGGTAGATACAACCTCCTCCATTTCGCCCCTCATAACCAGATCTTACAATCTTTCATGCCCCTTTCTTGCACAAAGTTCCCAGAGTGGACAATAGGTTCTTTCATTATCGTGGAAGTGGCTTGTTTGGTAACTATCTGGCTGTCATTGGAGGCAGATATCACACCAACAATATAGGCACCTGCAAGAGAAAACATGGATTACAATAATGATTCCCAAAATAGGCAAAGAAAAAAATTTTCCACCAAAAGCCCCATGCTTTGAACCACCGATTTATTAAGTCCCCTAGGCTGGGGGCCAGATCCCCTCAGGGTATTCACTTGTGTTCTCATGTGATTTAATAATGATGATACATTAGCAGGTGCCTCCTTGCGAGGCAGTAATACTGTCCAAGGGATCCTATTTTAAAGTACAGCTGTTCTCATTAGAGACATCTTAGCATTCAGTAAAGACAGGCTTTGGTAGCTATCATTTGAGGCTTACTGGGTGAATTTAATAAGGGCTTCTATGTTTGCTATAATATCCTCCAGCCAATGGAGGGAAAAAAGATGGCAGCCAAATGATCATAACAATGGAAAACAGAATGTGCCCACCTTACCTTTAGGAGAAGAAGGTTGGCAGCTTTAGGAAGTTGACCTAGCTGTGCATACCATACATGCTGGCCGGGGAGGCAGCACTGTCAGGTGTGAGGAGGTGAACATTCCATTCAAGGTATAGTGAGTTTCAACAGGTTCTGCTTGCAGAAGGACAATGGGATCCCAGTGGAGATCGAGTAGCTCTCCCTCTCCCAGGGGTTCAAAGTAACTCACCCATCCCAATGGGATGTGTCATTGCAAATTCCAGCAGATAACGCCTTCCCCAAGCATTCTGGAGTTTGGTGTTCTCAGCAAGCAGCATAGCATGATGATCCATGATGAGAGTTGAGGCAATGGTTGTCTCGTAAGATCCGTAACTTTATGGTGTTGGGTATTTTGGCAGGGCTCCCCAGTCTGGCACATCTTGATCTTTGAAATGTGACCCTCCCCCAGTTCCTATTTGATGAGTGTATTCATGCATGGTACTCAGCTTCTCTAATCCCATAATGGTGGCAACATGGTTTACTTGCCGACAGGGCAAAGCCTGGATTAAGCCAGACATGGTGTCCACACAAAACAAGGCATACTTACAACCCTCATTGGAGGGAGAGGACCAATATAATCAATTTGCCAATCCCTCACTGATTGAGAGCTCTGGTGGATGCCCTCAGGTTTCTTTGGTATTTGTCTTGGGCATTGTTTAGAAACACACAGGACATGATTCACTGCATTAACAGAATCACTGTATTTCAAGAGCAATCCTACATCCTTGACAATACATCATCCCACCTGGGGGCTATAGTGGCTGCTTTTCCTATGACCCAATCTTCTGTATCTCCTGAAGGGTCAGTTGCTAGGGCTCATACGTTATGACATCAGCTTCCTGTTTTTCTCTGTGTGTGTGTGTGTGTGTGGGGGGGGGGGGGGGTCAGTGCCTTAAGAGCCAGGATATGGAAGGTAACGAGGATTGCCTCAGGCTCTTAAAAGAAAACCAAAACGTCTTTGCACATATCCCAACCCTACAAGGGCTTATTCATAATCATACATCCCTCGGCTTCCCATTACCCAAGTCATAGGTTTAATCACATTAGAGCAGCCCAACTGTCAGTGCCAAGGGGTAATAATGGCCAGGTCTCATGAGATCACCAACCAAACTGCTCTGGGTTTAGCTCACTAGCTGCTGGAGTTCCTTCCTGTTTTCATCCAGATGGTGGCAGTGTTGAGCCGAATAAGGACTGCAGTTCATGTGGATGGGTTGCCCTGAGTAGACCCATCTGTATACTAGGTTATCAGTGAAAATTTCCCCCACTCCCTCCCTACAAGCCACAGGGGCTGCCAAAGGAACAGGGGTGGGACAATTTGGAGGGTCTACACATTCCTCCAGGCCTATATCTCTAGAGACAGTTGGCTGGTGGATAGGGTACTCCTCTGCTGCAAGGAGACATGTCACTTTGTCAAAGCAGGTGAGCCATTGCAGAAGTGGGCTCACTGAAAATATTCTCAACTTTCCCCTTGATAGGAAGGGACGTTCTTACTATGACATGCTGCTCCTTCCTTTTTCAACTACTATGATGTTTTGTGTCCCAGGTGATGAGCTTTTAACTCATGGTTTTTGTACAGTAATCTCCATAGGATTTAGATATTTTCTTTCTCCAATTAATTGTTTCCCTCAGGAATATCCTGACTGCATATTATCTATTAATAAGACATTCAGTTTTAACACTGTTGAAGGATATTGTCTCAAATATTCCCACTTCTCCCTTTTTCAATTGACTCGGGGTCTGAGAATTGAGTTGGGTCTGGAAAATGGAAGATCATTGTCTTTTTTAAGGCAACTCAAATCTGTGCCATAGTTGTTTTACTTAATCAACAGACCCAGTGTTACTTTGTGGGTTGCTTGTACATTTACAAACTAGGAAACTAGTGATCTATTATCCACCACAAATATAGCAGCAGTGGTCAACCTGAATATGGACTCCATGCTTACCTTGCCTCTGAAGTCTAACTGTTGTCACCTGGCCTCAACAGCTCAAAAATCCCTTATCTTTGCTGAAATAAGAATCCTTGTTCCAACTGCAACATATTTTACCTACAGAGAACAACCACAGTGGCATATTACAAAGATGCTGTCACTCCTCTCGCCAATAAATTTATCAACTTTAAGGTTAAAATGGTACCTTCTGCACCTGTTTAAGAGATATATTAAGGGGTGAGGTCACATGGCTATTTCCTAAGTCTTTAGATTCTTTATTCTCCTCTCAGGATGTAGTTTCTGTCTTTCAAATTCATTTATAGGAAGCCACAGTTGAGTGGAGATTTCAGTTAATCAACCAAGCAAAGAATTAGAACATCTGTCTGTGTATTGTACTAGTGGATTGTAATCACAATCTTTGGTAAATTCAATTGTGTTAGGTCAAATGCTCTGGAAGCAGATTCTGAGATGGGAACTTATAAATATTTTATTTTTTAAAGGAATGTTCTTAGCAAAAATTGATAATGGAATGAGGTAAGAAGGACAAGAAAGGGGAAGAAGCTATGCTTCTATATAATATAAAAATGTAGTTTCAAATATAATTTAGAACAGTTCTGATGTAATCAACTTGCTAACAAGTGTCTTGTACATCTCTGTGAGTGTAGAGATGATTGGGGGCTCAGTTTCATTTTTGCTGACAGGTCAGATATTCAAAAGCATTAATGGCTGATTACACACTGATGGGTATTAGCATAGATTTGACTTCTGCCACCTGTGTACTCCATTGCACAGTCTGTGAGGTGACTGAGAAAAGAGACTCATAAACCCTGGCCAAATCATTCTGTCTACTTGTTTTGTTTTTTGTTTTTGTGCCTTTTTTTTTCTACAGTAGACAGTTTCTGGCACATGTTAATGTGAAACACAAAAACACCTACAATCTGTACATTGTTCCACAGGTCTGTCTATATCATTATTTCCCAAACATCTCGTCCAGAATCTGGCTTCTTCCAGGTTCTTGACTGACCAGTGAAGCCATCTGTAAATTCACATGAATCCGTGTGCCTCCTAAACTCAGGACACTCTCTGTCCACATCAAGTGAATGACCAGGAATAGTGCCAAAAGCTCCAACCACTAGAGAATAATCTATTCCCAGTGGCTCTTAAGACCATATTTAAGTATGTCAGTAGCATAGCAGCAGACCCTTTTCAGTCCACACCAACCTACCAAGTTAGTTAATCTACAAACCAAGTCTACAATAAATCTTGTTTATTCCACCCTCAGCTTTTATAAGGAATGTTCCATGAGGCCATAGTATGGCAACAGTGTTGGTATAACAGTGATGATTGACAAGAGTATTTGGACTACCTGTTTAGACAGCCTATATATGCCCCTTACCAAATGTGTGACTTTCATCTTATGAAGGATGCTGCCATACCTACTCAACAACTCGATGTAGTGAATCTGAAAGGATAAGGCAATGGAATGGGAAACTTGACTTGCAAGGTCATTTGCAACCCATGGCCAGAGGCTCAGGTCTACCAATGCTCACTAACATGACAGGAGCTATTTTTGAATATTGTATGGTTTTCTGTTGCAAATGTTAACAGAATCCTATAGCTTTGCACTAAAGCTTTTTTTGTGGCTTGCCAGAGACACTTTATGAAAAGTTTTCCTACCATGGATACCTCTGTTACTATGGTATCTGATAAATTCTGTGGCCAAAGTGACATTTTGCTTGTCCTTTCATTGGATTCCACTCAAAATCTACAGCCATTCATGTCACTTAATGAAACGATATGAGAGTATTTCCAAACATAGAATATACTATCTCCAAACCACAGAAGTTGATATGTTAGTACTTACTTTTTAGTGGTAAGAAGTTTAATAATTTGTACTTTACCTTGGAGCAGATATCCTAGTGCTCCCAAGAATACTGGAATGCTAAAATATTCACCAATATGGCAAGGGGCCAGGACTTCCTACCCAATCCACAATATGTCATTGGCTAAGGCCTGAGGGGTGGAGGATTGTAACTACCAAAAGACTCTAGACAGCATGGCTTGTATTGCCCAAGGGCAACATTTCAGAGAAGCGTGCACATTTTATTCATCAACGTAGGCTGTCTGCTGCAACATTAAAATCAATATTTAGTTTAATCTAAAATTAGGTTTTCTTTCTGATTAAGCTTATTGGGAATTCACACATTTCGTATATATGTTTCTTGGTATGATTTTAGCAAACACACACACAAACATACATATGAATAGAGATAAGGAAATCTTCCAATTATTCTTTTTGTGCATAAGCTGTCTTTTAGTGGGTTTGACTTTGCAATTAGTCCCCAAGGGTAAGTTCTGGTCTTGTTCTTATTATAGTTTTATAAAAAGTGAGACATTAGGGGGAGGTAAAATTAAGATATTTGGATTCTCCTTTCAAGTTAGCTGCCTCAGGTGTGATGAGTTCAGCATTCTAAAGCAATGTAGAAATAATTTATCAAATGGCTAAAAGGGTGAACTTGCAGAACTGCTTTGGCTGGTAAAATATGATCAGTGGGGTTCCTGGATTTGAATCTCATCAATCTTTTCTTATGACACCTGTACAATGTTCAAGTTTCATCTTTACTGATAAGTGACTTCACTTTCATGTAGTAAATCCAATGAGGCTGGGAATTAAACTAATCTAATTTGGCAACCCCCAAAAGCAAACCCTTAGTGTGATTTTTGGCTGTTTGAACATTTTATCTGAAAGAGATAAGATTCTTTCAGGAGAGAGAATCTCTCTCCTGAAAGTAAACTTTGGTTTACTTTTAGAAATAATGTGATTTTTTTCAAATGCTGTATTTCCAAAAAAGCATGTTTATTTTACATGTGTTTGGCATCAAAAATAAGACCTTTAAAAATTAGTATCCTAAATGATTATATTTAAATAAGATGAAGTATGGAGGATCCTACAGTTAATTTCTTGGGGCAGAATATATGACAAATTTGTACATGTTAATTAGTCTTCAGAAAAGTTTTATTTTAAAACTTTGAAGACTATAATGTATAAGCCTGAGGTGCATATTTTAATTTAGAAATTCCTTTTTCAGGAAACCAATAGAAAACATTTTTTTATGGCTGCAAACTATCTTCAGCTATTCAAATCTTCTTAAACTATAACTTCACTGGAATTTCTTTTTGCCATTGTGTTTTGTCTGAGCAGGGGGCAACACCTGAGTGAACTTGCTCCCCTCAAGCTCTCAGCTGACACACAAAGTTAGATGTCAGTTTACATAATTTAATTGGACCTAACTCTTCTTGTCCCAATTGCTTCTTTGTCCTCCAGCTTGGTTTTTTATTTTGTTTTTGTGTTTGATTTTTTTCTCCTAATTTTTTTTTTAAACCTGACATACACTTAACTAAAGTCAGAAATAAAACATCCCTCTTATTCTGATAATAAGTCTTATCTAGTTTTCTTAAACATGTTTTGCTCTTTAAACACCAGGCCTTAGGCAAGATGGTGATATTATACATAGTTTCTTTCCCCCATCTCATTCCAGGTGTCTGCAGCATGGCACATCTCAGTAGGGTCTAGCTATCTAGCTGAAAGGCTTGTCACTCCTAAGATGTTAGTTGATTCTACTTAAGATCTCCATACCCTCAGAAAGTGTACAAATTGAATGGGACACTAGTAATAAACAGAGTCTGAAGACCCAAAGGAAAGAATCATTAATGGTAAATAATCAGGGAAAATGACAAACAGTGATGCTACATAGTAGTATAGTAAAAGATCTTTTATTTGGGACTGGTAGAGAGTAATTTAATTTAAAAATTTAAATAAGGTGATATATAGCATATAGATACTATATGCAAATAGATATAAAATAGCATATAGATACTTTTGTAAAAATTAATAAACAGAAACTTCAGTTAAATAGAATTGGGAGACCACAGACAGAGCTCTCACTACCTGAAATATTAGCAGAGACCAGCAGGGAGTAGAAAGACTCCACTTTCCTAACAAGGCCTCAGACAATGAAAAACCATAGACTCTTTGATACTATAGTCCTCCTAACTTCCTTTCCTTCTCTGTAAAAATATTCTCCTTCTCTTGTCTTGCAAAGACTTGCATGTGGCTGAACCCAAGTTGACATTCTCTGCTGATCCTGAATAAACTCATTTGTGTGTGTGTGTTGTTTGTTGTTCTTTTCTTTTGCTGGAGAAATAATTAGCAGTCTATTTGTATTAGGTCAACATTTTGGTGGCCCATAAAAGGACCAGAAAAGACCTCCAAAGGCCCCAGGGCTGGTGAACAAATAGGTGCGGTACCCACAGTTGAACCCATTGACCTTACTGCTTTTCTCACTGAAAAAAGGTAAGTCCTGCTCCTGGATTCTAGCTTACACTCTCTTTGCATTTGAAGCTCTCCAGGCTTTATTCAGGATCTGCCTAAAGAATTTTTTCTTTCCAACTTTGTCCTGTGTGTGAGTACTCATTTGGCACTTTGGTCTGATTTTGAGATCTGACTGTGTTAGCTGAAAATGGCTGAGGATCCTTTGGACTATTTCTTTGGGAACAGGGCTTTTTTCACTGAAAAGGTGCTGTTTTTCAGCCACTGGCCCATTCTTTTGGAATAAGGGCTGTACTGTAGAAACTGGTTGAGAAACCTTCACCCTATCTCCTCCCAGACCAAGCTGTTTCCTTAGAACTGGCTGGTATTAGACCTTCAGGCTGTCTGAGCATCAAGCTGTTTTGAGATGTTTGAACTGTTTAAGCTGTTTGAGCTGTAAGTTGTTTGAAAATTATTCTTTTATTCTAAAGTAAAATCTCTGAGCAATGGGATCCTAGTTATCTAAATATTTTGAAGGCACTTCCCCCCACACATAAGAACTCTGGTCAATTTTATGTTTAAAAACTGCAGTTCTACTGCATGCACATTTCTAACTATATGGACTATATTTAAAATATCAGTGGCTATTATGGGCTAATTTTTAAATCCCCAACTAATTTTTAAACAAAATCTAACTGGACTACAATAGCCCTAAAATTTCCAGAAATAAATGGGAAGCCTATTATAGTTGAGATTTTGGAGGCTTCCGAATGTTATCCAAAGCTTAAAATAAAGGTGAGTTGTGAACCATAGTCAAAGATGTTTCCAAAGTAACTGATGATCCTCACAAATTTGCTGAGGAATTTAATATAGTCATTCAAACTTTTAACCTAGTTTATCTGACATATCAGGTAGTTCATATGTTTGTTGGTGAAGATCAGGCTCAGCATTGGATGAAAATCACTAATTGGGAAAATCTTGAAGGGTCTCTAGAATTACAACTGGGAGACCAACCCACTAAGTTTTTATATGATCAGGCTAGGATAATCATTAAGTGACTTCATTTCCTAGGGCTTTTCCAGAGCCCGCTGACTTGAAAAAAATTCAAGTTTGCACTCAAAAATCTGATGAACCTGTTCATGACTCTTACAATTAACTTCAGATTGTTTTTAAAGAACACTCTAGTCTTTCTTCATATGTTGATTCCAACTGAGTATCTTTAACTCTGTTTATTGATAGGCTGAAGGTCATTTTCCTTCTAGTGAAAAGGACCAGGATGGAATGGGGAACAATTTCCACTCCAAATTGAGCTAATCTGGCAAACCAGCTTTCTCTCACTCAAGATGAGTCCCCTAAAAAGAAGACCACTAAAATTCTTAATCTTCAACTTCAGCAATGAAAGGGCCCTAAACAAAACCAAAACCCTCCTGGTTTCTACTATTATGCAAAAAGCCAGGATATTGCAAAAGAGATTGTTACAAATTAAGTGCTTCAGGTGTCTTTAGCCTTCTAACCAGCCTTTCCCGAGGTGTTCCTAACTCACAATGGCAGGGCCCTGAGGAACTACAGGGGATCTTCCCAATCCTCCCACTCAACTGTCTTGAGAAAACGTTTCACCAGATTGAGTATGAATCTCTCCCATGACTAATTGACACTGGAGCCACACTTTTGATGTTCAACTCCTCTACTATAAAGAAGCCCCTGCATCAGAGTACTAAAACAGTTTAAATAGTGGGGATAAATAATGAACCTTAAGAGGATTTTTTTCTCTAGACTTATCTCCTTTTGTTTAGGCCCTTTGAGAGATACATATGTTTTCTACTTAGTTCCTCTACCCCTATCCACTTATTAGGTAAAATTTCTTAGAAAAGTATATGCTGGAATTTATTTCTTTCAAAAGGGAGAAATAATTCTAGAATTTGACAGTAGTTATCAAAGCAGCCAACCAAGTGAATTAAATGAAACTTGACATCTTCTATCTGTTCCATCTCTGATGTTACTTGAGCTGATTCTGGAAACACTGATCAATTGTCCCTAATGAAAAAGTTACTGTCCTCCTTATGGGCAAAATCTGTAACTGATACTGGCAAAATTCACAGCACATCTCTTATCAAGAGTCGAATATCCCTTAAAACCTCTTTCTAGAATTAATCAATATCCTATCAGTAAAGAAGCCCTTCAAGGCATAAAGACCACAGTAGAAGATTACAAAACTCAAGGCCTCATTATCCCTTGTACTAGTCCCTGTAATACTCCTATTTTGCTAGTGAGAAAACTTAAGGGCTGAGGGCGGAGTTTTATCCAGGACCTTGGAGCAATAAATAACATTGTTATTCCTCGACACTGTTTTTCCTAATTCTCACACATTACTAACATCCATTCCCACCAGAAGTAAAGTATTTACGGTATTATGTAGTGCATTCTTTAGTAATCCAGTTGATAAAGCTAGCCAATACCTTTTTGCCTTCACTTGGGAAGAAAAACAATTCACCTGGACAGTAATGCCTCAGGTTTTACTGAGAATCCTTATTGTTTCTCTCAACCTGAAGACTGATCTGGATGATATAAATTTCTCTAGGGTTTCTACTTTGTTGCAGTATGTGGATGATTTGCTTCTTTGCTCTCCTTATCAAGCCTACTCACAGGAAGATAGCATCAACTTTCTAAAACTTTTAGCCTTAAAGGGACATAAGTTTGTGAAAGAAAAATTGCAGTTTGCCCAAATGCAGGTTCAATATTTAGGGAATCTGTTATCAGAACAAGGGCTACACCTAGATCCAGATAGGATTCATGGTGTCCTAACTTTCTCAAGTCCAAAACTAAGCACCAACTGCAAGGTTTTCTTGGGCTAGTTAGCTACTGCCAAAATTGGTTTCCAAAGTTTTCTCTTATGACCAAATCTCTGTACGTTTTACTGAATAACAACGCAATCTTCTATGGGAAGAACCAGACAACATACATTTTAAGGCCTTCAAAGAGTATTTCATGAACACCCTTGTCCGTGGGCTTCCCAATTATCAGATTCCCTTTTTCCTTTTTGTATATAAAAAGGAAGGAAATGCCCTTAGGGTATCACACAGAGACCACCATTGACCCATAGGGTATTACAGCCAGCACCTGGACCCTGTGACATGGGGACACCCACCTTGTCTTAGAGCCATAGCTACCATTGCCCTTTTGGTAAAGACCACTGAGAAAATCAGTGTAGGATCACTTTTAATCATTTTTGTACCTCATGCCATAGAAGCTCTCCTGAATTCTCATCACAAATCACATTTCTCATTTAACTTTTCTCAGTCAGTTGCCTCACCTCCTGTGAAGTCCTTCTGTTAACTGCTCCTCACGTAACTTTTTTATGTTAATAACCTTAACCCTGCTACTCTTCTCCCCTCTGTCACCTATGAAGTCCCTCACAACTGTTTAATGCTGACAGATCACCTCCTGACTCCTCATGAAAATCTAGATGAAACTCCTTTGAGCAATGCTAATTTCTCATGGTTCATTGATGGTTCCTATTTAAAAGGTGACAATGGCAAATATTGTGCCAGGTATGCTATTCCAACTTCTTTTCATGTTGCTGAGGCAGCATCTTTACCTATGCCTACTTCATCCCGACAGGCAGAATTATATGTTCTTACATGGGCTTGTACTTTTTCAAAGGACAAAACTGTCAGTATTTACACTGATAGTATATATGCTTTCAGAGTAGTTCATTATTTTGGAATGCTGTGGAAGCAATGGGTCTTCCTTACTTCCAGCAGAAATAAAGTTAAAAATGAACCCTATGTTTAGGAATTATTGGATATAATACTTTTACTTGATGCTTTAGATATTATTAAGATTCTGGGGCATTCTAAACTTGATTCTCTAGAAGCAAGGGGAAATCACCTTGCTGACATTTCCACAAGGAGTGTTTCCCTTAAAGAATCAACAACAGCCAAATGTCTGTCATAATCCAAAGGGATATTTCTCCAAATGATAATTTAGAAAAGCTGGCTAGAGAAGCCCAACTTTTGGCTTCACGAAAAGAAAAATAAGATTGGAAATTAAACAATAGCTGGTTTGATAAAAAGAAAAAGCTGTGGTTAGGTCCAAATAACAACCCAGTCCTACTAGAGATTCTAAATTTCCCACTCCTCATCATAGTACCTGCATTAAGCCATTGGTCTACTGACAAAATAATACAATTCCTGAAACAATATTGTGGGGAAACGTTTAACAACAATAAGTACTTACTTTATTTGTCCCATTTGTCCAAATTACAACCCAGGGAAGCCTGTTTGTACTGCTCCTGGACATTTTAAACTGCCTGATGGATCATTCATAGTCTGGCAAGTGGATTTTATATAACGTATTCCATCTCATAGATGTAAACATGTTTTAGTCATGGTCTGTATGTTTTCAAACTATACTGAAGCTTTCCTTTGTAAGCAGGCTACTGCCTCTTCTGTGGCTCAAGTCCTTTTGGGAAAGACTATCCTTTTTTGGAAAACTCATCTCAAACTTCATAGTGATTGTGGAACCCATTTTACAAGTCAGGTACTTTAACAAGTCTGTGCTGTTAAGCTTGTTTTAGATTTTCACTGTATGTATCCCCCTCAATCCTCTGGTTTAGTTGAATGCACTAATAGCATTATTAAGATTCAATGGCAAAATTTGTAGAGGACTTCCAAATACCTAGGTCAAAAGCATTTCTGTTGGCCCTTCTCAATCTTAGATCCACCCCTATCAGAACTCATAAACTCTCATTCTTTGAGGTAGTCACAGAAAGTCCAATGCATTTAGCTCCTGTCTCTTTTGACCCTGTCTCATTCATTTGCAATGCATTTAGCTCCTGTCTCTTTTGACCCACAACAGATAAATATTCAATATTCAATATTCAATATTGCAAAGACCTAATTGCTTCTGTCAAAAATAACCATGTCTTGTTAGAGTGGTCTTTCCACAGTGTGCTCTCGGAAGACAAAGACCTTAAGCATCAAACGTTGTCAAGTGGAGATTTTTGTTTACTGGAAAAGACACCTAAGAAGAACTCACTTCAACCTCACAGGAAAGACCCTTAACAGGTGCTGCTAGCCAATTCTTATGCTGAAAAATTATAGGGAATAAACCCTTGGATTCATGTGACACAGAAACCACCAAACCACAATTGGACCTGCACATCATTAGGTGACCTGAAAGTATAACTTTCCTAAAATTGAAGGAGATGACATCTGATAGGACAGCTTTTCCAAGATATTAGGACCAAGCCTGTTGAAAGTTTGTCACCAAACCACTGATGATGACATAATGTTTTACATGATCTCTAATGCCTATAATCTTAATAGTATATGGACTTTAGATAAATAGTGACTGCGAGTTCTCTCTCTTACTCCTCCTTGATACTTGAATTTGATCTCAATAGGTTTCCAATCTTTGATGTTGAACCTATACCTGAGAAAGGCTCTTATTGGCACTGAGGGAAAAAAATGTTTGGAAAGAGAAAAACTTGACTCTTGATCATCAGTACTTTCAGAGAGCTATCTTGATCAAAAGGGGGAAATGCAAAAAAAAAAAATTGATAAACAGAAACTTCAATTAAATATAGTTGGGAGACTTGAAAAAGGAGCTCTCATTCATTTGCAATGATATAAGAGAGCAGCAAGAAGAAGAAAGACTCCTTTTTCTTCCTGGCAAGGATTCAGACGATGAAAAACCATGGACTCTGTTTATTATAGTCCTCCCAACTTCCTTTTCACCTCTATAAAAGTGTTCCTCTTCCCTTTCATGCAGGAACTTGCACGTGGCTTGCCATGGTTGTAAACCCTGAATTGAAATTGCAATCTTCTGCTGATCCTAAGTAAACCTGCCCTTTTTTTTTTTCTAGAGAAATAAATGGCAGTCTATTTGTCTTAGGTCAACACTTTAAACATTTTTTCTTAAACTTATAAATTTATTCAGTAACAATTTGGCATGGAGTCAAAGCACTTTCTCTGGAATACACCGTAAAACTTAAATAAAATAATTACAATAAAACGTATAACTGACATGAATAGGTGTGAGGATAGCACAACTGACTACTGGTAATCAAGCAACTCAATTGGTGAAAGCAAAAGTATGCCGATAGCTGTAGAAAGTAGTTTACAAGCCTCAAGTGTCCATTGTTCAATGGGTATTTATGAACATTATGCTTTCTTTCTTTCTTTCTTTCTTTCTTTCTTTCTTTCTTTCTTTCTTTCTTTCTTTCTTTCTTTCTTTCCTTCTTTCTTTCTTTCTTTCTTTCTTTCTTTCTTTCTTTCTTTCTTTTTCTTGTAGCAAGAACTCTTATTATGAGATCTACCTTTTAACAAATTTTTAAGAGGACAATACAGTTTTGTTAACTATAGGTACAATGTTGTACAGCATATCTCTAGAACTTATTCATTTTGCATAACTGTAAATTTATACACATTGAATAGCGGTTCCCCATTAACCGTTACCCCAGCCCCTGACAACCACTATTCTACTCTCTGATTCTACTCCACATAAATGAGATCATGCAGTATTTGTCTTTCTGTGACTGGTTTATTTCACTTAGCATAATGTCTTCCAGGTTTATCTAGGTTGTTGCATATGACAGGATTTCCTTCTTTTTAGGTTAAATAATATTACATTGCATATATATACCACACTTTTTTAATCCATTGACAGACACTTAGGTGGTTTTTGTACTTTGGTTATTGTGAATAATGCTACAATTGAAATCAGGATCTCAAAGAGATATCTGCATTCCCATATGAGTGTTTTTCATAGAGAATGGATGACAGTATTATTCCAGTTGACTAAGAGACAGTCTAAGAGAGCTATGCCAAAATATTCAAAATATACTGTTTAGTGCCAAGTGACCATTTCACAGCTTATCTTAATAAAGAGTCTGCTCTACACAGTATTTCCACACATCTGACTTGACGAGGTTTAAAATAAATTAAGCAGCCAGAAGAATACTGCAGAAGAAACTACAATTTAGATAGTTAAAAACAAACAACAACAAAAAAATAAAATAAAATTAAGTTTTATTAGAGTATAGTTGCTTTACACCCACTTTCATTTATAATGAGTTATTCTGGTTTAATCAATTCTCACCAACACTTTATATAATATGAAAAACGTAAGTGATTTAATAAATGGTGATTTGGGTCCATACATCCATTTTAGTATTGATCCAGAAACATCAGTGACATACATGGCTCCTATCAACTTCCTTCTACTCACTGTGCTATGGCTACATGGGCTTCCAGCCTATTCCTTACATAGGAAAGACACCTTTAATATTCGTTCTTTGTGTCACTTCCCTCCCAACCCCATAATATGGCTAATCTTCATTATATATTTGGTCTTTGCTTTAATGGCTGAACCGTGTATTTACTTACCTCCTCACTACCTTATAGATACTACTTATTTATGTTTAGGTTTCTTTTCTTTACTGTCTCCTTCTAATAGAAATTAAGCTCGATTACAGCAGTAGAGCTATATTCCCAGTGAACAAAACTCAGTACACAATAGACCATTGATAAATATTCCTTGAATGAATTAATTGTTGACTATTTTTCCTATTGTAGTCATATTTCTGAATAGAATGTTAGTTGATTATGTCTGATTTCTCACAATTAAAAAAATATTTCACTCATAACTACATTAAGAGGATAATTATAATAATTATAATTATTATTCAATTTTAAATAATTATAAAAAGAGATGAAAAGAATTATCTCCTGCTTAATGTGTTCCAATAGTCCCCTTATTTGTTGAAATTGTTGAGTCAAAAGTACACAGTTCATTTTTCTACAATTTTCTAATCAAATAAGTCACTCAATTTTCTGAGGAGATAAAGTCCAGAAGTCTCTGCCTAATTAAATGGACTACATAGGAAGGAAACATGAAGAGTGGGCAACTAAATCTTTGAATTTTATCTCTTTTCTCTTGTCTTTAGAAATCTTCCATTTAGAATTTTTTTCCTGTCCAAACTTAGCTCATCAAATGTTAAAAGGCATTGAATGAGGACAAAATCCCGGTTTCTGGTATTTTAGTGGCTTTCTTGGAAGCTATATTTTAGCATAATCAATAGTCTTAAGGGATAAAGAGGGATAATTTATCACTACTAATTTCAGATCAGGAGACCCAGTAGATAATTGGGTTTTTTAAAATTTGGAAGAAGCATATTCTACATCTGGGAACAATACTATAGTGCCTATACAAAACTACTTACCATTTGGCAAACTTAAATGAGGTTGTCTGCAATAAGAAGGTTTGAACACAGTTTAAGCAGCCAGAAAGCAATCCTTGTATTCGGGCTGCTTTCTCTTTCAGATGTTATGAAGAAACAGGTGTCTTCATACCAAGTGTGAAACCTTTGTCAGTAAGATTCTGCTAGTAATTTCCGGTCTCTGGGCTATGGACAAAGACTTTCTGAAGGTACCAAATTCCACAAACACAGTTAGCCACAATTTCTAGAACATTACTGACCCCTGGTGCAAACAGACTATCTCAACAAAGGGTACATTTGCCTGTTCAACTCAAAATGTATATCTTGCAATGAAATCATTTTCCCAAATTTTGGCAACACCCAGAAAATTCCATTGTGAAATAGGTTGTTTAATCAAGTGCAAAGCTCTGCTCCTAAGACCTTACTTAACATCACAAATGACCATGGCAACCCAACACTCTGGTCTCACCTGCTGTCTACCTAAACCACTGGCTCACTTTAGTCTCATTTGTAAGACTTACCATAAAGTAATGAAACACAGTTCATTCATGGCACAGCCATCTTCCATAATGACAGTAAATTGTAAATGCTTATGCTATTGAAAATGAGGGCCATGGGTTAAAGAAGTCATATATTGTTTTTGTAGAGAGATAAATTTGTCTTATATTGACTGAAATTCATCTTAGGTTCAGGGAGTGCTGGTAAGAGCCTAGATTTATTATGTTTATTGTGTCACCAATTACTAGAATATTAAAGATACACATATGGAACAACCTTCTATGAAAACAAGTACAATAACTGTATTTTACATTTATATATATATAATATATATATTATATATGTATATATATATATATCTAATATATAATATATATATGCATGCCCAATAACAAAGAGCCAAACATGGAAGAAATCTTCTGGAATGAAGCAGGTGATCAAGAATGCTTTGTCATCATTTCTTCTCTATCCTGCTGGATTCATGCTTGAACTTGCCTTAAAAATGAATATATCAGGAAGGAACAAGATTCAAGGATTTATTTTAAAGTTCTATCCAAGAGCAGGGTCCATGGGCACTGAATTGTCATCATACACTCTGTCTCCACCTTCTGTGTCACAAGATTTTGCATGTAAATTTCATTTACTGAAGATTATGAATTATCAGAGTGTGATATAGCACACTGTTCTGGAAATTCATTGTCCATTTTCCACAGTTATTGCCTCCTGCTTGTAGCAGTTATAATATTCCAAACTGCTGTACTGTTTTTTAGTCATCTTTCTCTTTTTAAAAATTAATTAATTAATTAATTAATTTTGAGCTGGGTTGGGTCTTCGTTGATGCTCACGGGCTTTCTCTACTCTTTGTTGTGGTGTGAGCAGGGGCTACTCTTCCTTGTGGTGCACAGGCTTCTCATTGCAGTGGCTTCTCTTTGTTGTGGAGCACTGGCTCTAGGTGCATGGGCTTCAGTAGTTGTGGCTCGCGGACTCTAGAGTGCAGGCTCAGTAGTTGTGGCGCACGGGCTTAGTTGCTCCACAGCATGTAGGATCTTCCCAGACCAGGGCTCGAACCCATGTCCCCTGTATTGGCAGGCGGATTCTTAACCACTGCACCACCAGGGAAGTCCTGGTCATATTCCTCTTGATCTTCCTCTTTCTAGATGCTTCCTCTTATGTCCTTACAAGTGGTATCAGCAGGCAACTTCATAGTTTTTATCACTTTATTTTAAAAAAAAATTGACTTCTCCAGGTTTATATCTCTCCCAATTATGCCATGCTCAAAGGAGTCTCACTAAGGTGTTGTGGGGTTTTGTTTGTTTGTTTCATTTTGTTTTCTGAATAAAGAAGCAGTTCTTTCCCTCAGGAGAATTATTTAAAATTTTTACAATGTTTTTCTCTTGACATTTGTATTCCAGGATAGGAATGGAACAATATTGATATGGAGGTTCATAATGATAAATTGTTGATTCACAAAGAACATTGAAAAACCCTCTTTAAAACTATATTGCGGATACTGACTACAAGTTCTGGCAAACAAAATGGCAGGCTGTTTTAAGAATTCAGACCTTTCTCACAACCACTGTCAATAAACCTTGTTTATTGAAGTTGTTTAGTTTGAGTAGATTCCTTAAAATATTAAACAATCACTCTCATTGGAGGTTATGAATGTGCTACTTACCTATTCTATGACTACAAATGAAATAACCAAGCTATTCATCAGTGATGTGATTAGACAGTCTCTAAAATGCTTGTAATTATCTTTAGAAAATATCAGACAATTTTCTTTACTGATGTAGAAGTTTTTTGCTTATTTGTAACATTTGTAAGCTCATGGAACGGTAATAGTATGTGAGAAAGCTTCTATTCAAGTTGAATTTCATGGCAATATGGTTTCTCATGTTTAAGGTGAAATAAGAAGGAGGATCTGAGAGAAAGGAATGCAGAAAAGTGCCATAGAGTTTCTTTATGAGTGTCTTTAAAGCTGTAGGAAAGGGAGTTTTTATTTAGTTATTGTTTCCTTTTTCCTTTTCTTTTCTTTCCCTTCCTTATTCCTTATCACCCTTATATCTAAGGTGGCATTTAGGAAACACAAGATAAATTGTCTTGTTGCTATTAAAGGAAAAGAGAGGCAGACATTTTACTAAAGTTCTGATTTACAAACTTTAAGATGCAAGCACATATTTTAATTCATTTAAAATTCCAATCTTTGTACCTTTCCCACTGCTCATCCTGTAAATTAAAACATATATAGTTAATAATACAATATTTCAGTTTACAAAACTATCTTACCAATAAATTAATCCATTGATAAACATTTAAACCAAGAAGAGAGTTTTTTGGTTGTTGTTTTTCTGTTTTTTACATTGGGTGGAATGTATCAGAAATAAAACAATTTGCCCCAAATCTTATTTTTTTTTAATTGAATTAATCAATAAACTCAGACAACACCAGTTTGAGATCTGAGTAAACAGATCTTATGAAAATTGCTATTGCACTAGCAGGATAAGCCCATTGCAAGTAGTAAACCTTCAGCAAATGA
Organism: Pseudorca crassidens; assembly: GCF_039906515.1. Classification (NCBI taxonomy): domain Eukaryota; kingdom Metazoa; phylum Chordata; class Mammalia; order Artiodactyla; family Delphinidae; genus Pseudorca; species Pseudorca crassidens. The sequence goes on from NC_090298.1 coordinate 16,370,220, forward strand.
AATATTTTCACTTGAGAAGCATAGTTAGCATTCTAACTGCCTGTTTGTTTTGCTACAGTAAAGAGATTTTTGTTACGGCAAAATATCGAACAGAGGAAAAACATCTGAAAGCAGAGTTAACTATGGAAATATTTATTGACTGTGGTCAGGAAATACTTCTGCCTGATAACGGAATAGTTGCTGTTTCTCCACCCAGACTAATAACCCAGGCTGCTCTTTTTGGTTATCAACTGCTGCAGGCATGCAGGTCAGGCCGCTCCTTCAGGTTTGTCTCTGTGGTTTGCAGCCATGGCTGGGACAACATACACCAGAATTCCAGGCCTCCTTTCTTGTTGCTGGAAAAGCCCACTGGTTTCCAGACTAGCTTTGGTTTTCTTTGTCCCTCTATGCAGGTCTTATTAACGCTGTCTCAATCTGGGACAAACTAGTATACAAATGATACACTTTCTATGGATTTCCTGGTTCTTTGTTGTATTTTATAGGCTTTTGACTTTTGAATACTTTCTTTAAGCTGTTTTCTCCCAGTCCAAGCAGTGTTCTCTGCAAGCCTCCCACCCATTATTCTTGTGTTTAAAATCCCCTATCTTTGGTGGAGTTTTATCTTTGTGTGGACTAAGAATGCCACCTGCCATATGAGTAAACAAAGGATGTTGTAGCCATCAGCTACTACAGTTGCCCCCATTGAGGGAACTCCGGCTGGACACAGGATGCCCGCCATCAAATCATCAGCCACTGCAAACACCCCTCCCCCCATGGTGCACCTTGAGGAAATTCAGGATGAGAAAGCACAGGATACTGGCCCAGATAGCTGAGGTGCATATCAAAGGAATGATGTCAGTGCAACCAGACTCTTGCATCTTTCCATGCAGAGAAAAGAGCTAAATTCCTCAACCTGAGATGTCCAGTTTTCTTTAATTAACAGTAATATTTTGATGTCCCAACTACCTGGTCTTTGTTGCAAAAACTCCTATGTATCCTGGCTCCCGCCTTGCCTCTTCAGAGCAGTCTCTCAGAATTATCTGAGATGCTGTATTCTGGGCTTAAGTTCTCAGTTTTGTCCACTGAATAAAACATAGTTCTCAATTTTTAGGTTTTGCATTTTTTTCAATTGACACTTGCCATCCCCTTTGTACTGAACTGCTGCTACATCATATCTGGTGACTATTGCTTGATGAAATACTTAGAAGGAGATTTTATTTGGGCTGCTTTAATTGCAAATTTTTGTTTGCTTTTAACCTTGGATAATGATGACTCACATCTTTCTCATCACACTAGCCAAAACCCTGTCTTGACCGATCTCCCATACCCGTCAAGACAGACGCCCAATGCTTTAGCTTGTCCTTCAAGAGAACTGGAATATGTTTTCTCTGTGCCACAGGCATTGCCTGAAATAATAAGGCACGTTCTCTTCATTATAGCCCACACTTACTGTTGCAACTGAATGGGGTGTATCTGAGAATGCTTATCTCCCAACTGATGGAGATAAGCCCAGAGGCTTTGATGCTGGGCTCTCCTGAGCCCCTGGGCACTATTGATAGTCTTATAGTGACCCTATTGTGTGTCTGTAATCCATTAATTGAGATGGAATTCACATACCATAAAATTCACCCATTTAGAGTATAAATTCAGTGGTTTTTCATATATTCATAGAATTGTGCAATCATTACCCCAAACAATTTTAAAACATTTTCCACAGACATACATTCCGTGCATGTATGGATCTGTGGCCTATGAGAGAAGCAGCATGTCACTCCAGGGTAGAGATGAGCTAGGAAAAAAATGATTATTTTATGTAAAAGAAGAAATAAGATTTCTACTTCACATTATAGACAGAAATCAGTGTCATCAAGATTATGACTTAAATCTTAAAAACTGAACTTTCAGGGGCTTCCCTGGTGGTGCAGTGGTTGAGAATCCGCCTGCCAATGCAGGGGATACGGGTTTGTGCCCCGGTCCGGGAAGATTCCACATGCCGCGGAGCGGCTGGGCCCGTAAGCCATGGCCGCTGAGCCTGCGCGTCCGGAGCCTGTGCTCCGCAACGGGAGAGGCCACAACAGTGAGAGGCCCGAGTACCGCAAAAATAAACAAAAACAACAAAAACTGAACTTTCAAAATTTTGGTAGAAAATATGTACAAATTCTTCATATTTTGCTAAAGGGAAGGATGAGACACAAATATTATTTAGTATAAAAGAAATGACTAATTAAATTTGACTATATTCAAACTTGAAACTTTGTTCATTAAACCATAACTTAATGTAAATGGAAGAAAAGTGTCAATATGGAGGATATATTCATGATTAAAAAAACCCAACAAAGGATTAGCAGGTATGACACATAAAGAAATACAAGTTAATAAAAACCTACAAACTGTTCTGTAAATTAGGAGGCTTTCCACTCTGCTTGTTCCATTCTTTACTCTGAAGTTAGGGTTGCCAGATTTAGAAAACAAAAATACTCATTTATATGTGAATTTTAGATAAATGGTTAACATATATATATATATGTTTTGCATATCTATCTCACAAATATTATATGGGGCATACTTACTCTTAAAGAAGTCATTGATCATCTAAAATTTGAATTTAACCGGGTGTTGTATGCTTTAACTGGAGGTTTTACTTTTCAAATTTGTATTGAGAGTAACAGAGACAGCCCACCCAAAGGGGAGTCTCTTCTCAAGGCCTAAGAAAACTGATTAAATTAATTAAATTAAATTATTTATTGTTAGTATATTGCTATCTAAATATAGATATTATAAAATAAAAATATTATTCTTATATTACCTTGAATAGCTATGTGAATAGCCTTGAGAAGGTTAATAATCTTTTATAGAAATCTTAATATTCCCATTTATTAAGTGAAAGAATTATGTTATTATAAGAGCTCACCTACCTCGGAAGTGTGATTTCATGAAGCTCCAGTCTTGCTGATTTAAATGAAATCTGAAGATAAATAGTGTACACTGTATATACCCTGTAGTGATATAACAGTTTCATTTCACATCTTCCCATTTAAGCCCAGTGCCCCACGACTACTAGCTGCCACTATACTAATGCCCTTGAGGTAGCCCTTTTCCCTTAAAATAGTGACATATTAAAATGTATTGTACATTAGATCCTTGTCATATAAAATACCAAATCCAAAGAGGTAACATAAAATAAGATAGCTGCCTTATTCCCAATACCAAATTTGACTGCTCTGCATTCTAATAAAATGGGAAAGAATGACAAGTGGCCTGTCAGAGAATAGAGCTCATTTTACAGTTTGCAAATGAAGCAGAAGAATGTGAGAATGTACCTCAACAGCAAGTTATCGACCACTTGACTATTATCACCACTCTTCATATTTCAGTTGGAATTTTTAAACCATAAATAGAATTAAATTCAACTGACTAGAAGTAAAATATCCAAATGTACATTCTCCAGAACATATTCGATTTTAGTGTTTTATTTGTATTCAGGCAGATTAAAATGGAAATGAGGTGAGGCAAAGAATTAATCATTTATTTGTTTCAGTGACTCAGCCATTTATTCTGAAAGTCACCTGCAGTGCCCCCTCCTTATATTCTTTTTTTGCCTATAGATTTTTCACAGTTCTCCTGTGCTGTACCATGGAAGAGTGGACTGAACCAATCTGGCTGGCTTCCAGGAGGCTGTTTTAGTTTTTGCCAAAGGAATCAGATACGGACGTACAAAATAAGGATGACTGCATGTGTAAGAAAACATCTCTACATTTCTGTTTTTCTTTTCATCAGTGTTAAAAACAAACTCAGAAACTTTAAATTAAAGTGTCTAAATTAAATCTAAAATAACCTGCATTAGATCCATGAGAAAAGAGAATATGTTGAGTTAGGGAAGAAACAGTGATTAAATTAATTAAACAATTATTTCAGTGTTTAAAGTGTTGTCTAAGAAGCCAGAAAATATAAAAGGCATTAAACTGAAACATGAACAATTTTGATAATTTACACACAGTTCACTTGAGACAATTAAATAATTGGTGTCACTAATTTTTAAGATATCTAAACTATTAACCCTTCCTCTCCTGACATTGAAGATGAAATAATAAAGAGGTTATTAAAGAATGGCAGACAGATGAGAGTACAATTGTCTCAAAAGCTTATGTTTCATAATATTCGACTTATTTTATATGTGTTTAAAATACAAAATTTTAACACTTAAGTGAATATACCTGTTCATCCATCATTTACCCAATCTGACATTAATCATCTTCTCACTTTATGGATTTATACACACACACATGCATAGAAAATAAAAAGATATTTAAAATTATAGCCCTTTTGTCAGCTCTCCCTGTTTCACTCCATTACTCTGTTCTCCAGGGGCAAACATTAGGATTCTGCTTTTAAATGTGCATTCATATATGTATTCGTATATGAACCATATAGTATTTATACATGAGTGATTCAATTTCCAATAGTCTTATTATCCACATATTTATTTTTTCTGTAGAATTCATCCTTATGTGCTTGAGTTATACCCTTGCTGATAATAGATATAGATAGATAGATACACACATACATACATACATACATATGTATATACATAAAGATGTAGGTGTAGATGTAGAGTTAGATGTAGACATAGATGTAGATGCACAAGCATGTTTTCCTTAATGGGTCCAATATTATAACATTTATTTATGATAAGCTTTCAGTATATTCATTACCCTCTTGATTTAAAGTTGCATTAATTTCAGTAATTTACATGTCAGACAAATATCTGCTGATACACACATACTAGTGTATTTGCTGAGTCATGGAGAGGCACCACGATGCAGCGATTAAGGACATGGGCTCCTGATCCCAGTCAGAATTATTCAAATCCTAGTTCATAAACATAGATGAACTAATCTTAAGCAGATAAAGAAGTTAACAAATCCTAATGTTAGATATTTTAGGAATGCAATTTTCTTCACCAATAGGAAATCCTTCAATGCATTTTAATATGAGATAAAATATACTTTTCATAAATTCAAAAAATAAATGTTATTCAGAATACTTCATGGTAATAACCTTTAACAAGCTTGGAATAGGATCAAACAATCCTTAACTTGATAAATTATATTTATCAGAAACTATGTCCAAAATAAATTGTAAAGGTGAAATGTTAAATGCATATTCTTTAAATCAGGGAATGTGTCCGAGGAGTCAACTATTATCTCTACAACATTCTAATGGAAATATATGCCAGTGAGTGTGAAATTTATAACATAAATAAATAAAAGAAAAACTATTTGGAAAGGAAAAACATTAAACGTTCATTATTTGGAAGTTATTAGATTGGGTGTCTACATGTAAACCTAATAAGAGGGAGATCTTAAAGTTAACAAAATACATATTGTAAAATTAACAAAAATTATGTTTATCAGAGGTAGTAAGATAAATATTAAAAAGTCCATTGCATTTTTATAAACAACCAACAGATAGAAAACACACAGTGCCCAGGAATACATGTAACAATATTTTTCAGTCTTTTTTGTGATAAAATTATAAAACTTTAGTAAACAACATGAAAGAAGACAAGTGATTAGAAAGGCACTCTGTGTTCTTGGATAGGAAAACTCAAATATCCTTTCATAATGCTTTAACAGCATACCATTTCCATCTGAGGATTATAGAGGAGACAATATTCTACTCTTGCTCAAAATCTCTTGCTACACATCCTACTCTCAGCTGTCAGGGAAGACTAATGATGAAGGTTTTCCAAGTGTACGAGGTCAAGAAAGAACAAAAGTGAAGAATAGCAAGAATAGGCTTTAATCAAAGATGTGTAGACAGACTTTTTATCTAAGAGCCCAGTCGGCTTCCAACAGATATAAAAACATAAGTTTTATTTCATTTAAAAAATAAAATTATAGATACAGATATAGATATAAATATTATCAGCCTGCATCAAGAAATATTTTTATAACAAGCAGCTTCATAGGCTACTAGTTATAAAACCGTAAAATATTTAAAAATTAACATAACGATAATGTAATATGAAAGCACTCGACAAATTCATTTGCCTTTATGCTTACTTTTTGTCCAAGTCGTACCATCATCATAACACATTTCTAAACACAGATTTTTTTTTTTAAGTTGCAATTGTAGGCTTAAACACGACAAATTTAACATGACAGAGTCAGCCTGGTCTGGTTATTTTAAGTTACTCAAATATTTTTACTCAGTCTTTACTTTTTGGTGTCAGATTAGTGGTGAGTCCTACCCATCACAGTATGTACCAAGTGCATCCTAATTCACTGACTCACAGAATGACATTAGATAGAGCACTAGGGACATTAAAGTAGTGTTAGAATTCATTATTCAATTTCACTTTCTGGTCTGACCAAATACACTGTTTTGTTTTGTTTTGTTGTTGTAGTTTTACAGGTTGACCTCTAAATCAAGTCATACATATTGATATGACTTGATTTAGAGTAATGGAGTGAAACAGGGAGAGCTGACAAAAGGGCTATAATTTTATATATCTTTTTATTTTCTATGCATGTGTGTGTGTATAAATCCATAAAGTGAGAAGATGATTAATGTCAGATTGGGTAAATGATGGGTGTACAGGTATATTCACTTAAGTGTTAAAATTTTGTATTTTAAACACATATAAAATAAGTCAAATATTATGAAACATAAGCTTTTATATATATATATATATATATATATATATCCAAGACTATGTCTGTGACATTGTCCCTTACAATTTACTCTCCCTCTGATGTTATCACTCCAGATTCATGTATGAAGTGTCATTTAAAACAAACTAACAAACAAAAATTAGAAATGTGTGAAAAAATGTTAGCCTACAAATTTCAGACATGGAGTAATTTAAGAAGGAGACTTCTTAAAAATCAATTTCATATCCACATGCTGGGTGGCCCTGCATAAAGAGGGGCAACACAAAGACCATCAGACCATTCATGAATTTTAAGATTGTCATAAGGAGACCCAATAAATTAATCCAACACCAATCAGACCAATATGTCAAAATTAATTACATTGGCAGAAAAGGAGAAGCACTGATAATAGATACAGAGGGAATTCAAGGGTCAGATATTAAAGACCAACATTAATTATAGGAGCAACAAGAAAACAAAGTAAATGACCAACATTAATTATAGGAGCAATAAGAAAACAAAGTAAATGTTGATAGAAATACTGGCCATGTGCAAAAAATGTACTGCATTGCTTATGTTTCCTCTCATAACCACAAAGTCTTCACAGGAAAAGTTGCACAGGTAGGCATCAGACTGTGAAGCAGAGAAAATCCATAGTTGACTTTATTTGTATATCTTATGTTTGTTAGAAACAAAATAAAACAAAACAAGTTTCTGCACCTCTGGTTAGTTCTTTCTTTTAGTTCTTAGTCTTTTGGCTCTCTTTGACAACTCCGTAGAGACTTGGTCCTGATCTGTAACTCCTCCATAGAACCTTCAGTTTGGAGGGGACCTGGAAAGGTTATTTGATCCAGTTTCCTACGTGTTGGTGTTCATCCATCCTTCTCAAGTGTTTAGAGATTATGGGTCAGCTCTTGGGGAAGAAGGAAATTAAAAACCAACAAATGAACAAACAAACAAATAAATACCTAGACTTTGTTATTAGTCCAACTTAGGCTCTGTGTATGCACTTTATCAATTTAAGCCTTGCAACACTAGACAAATAGCAATATCTAGCTTTAATTTCTTCACCTGTAAAGTAGGATATGAGTTACCCTTTGTAGTTTGAATAGGGGTTAAATAAACAAAAATGATGATTCCCTCTTTATTACTCTTAAGATTTTTATGGTATGGTAAAAATCTCATCCTATTAGCTTTTACCATTCATTTTATTTTTCTCCTTCAAGGAAATATAGAATGGAAAAAGATACAAATAAATTCAGTTCATTGAAGAGAGCTGCCAGGTGTTCCTTAAGTTAAACTCCACCACAATTTCTTAAGCTAAATTTTCCATACTTTGGGCTGATTAACTGTTTGTAAGATTATTGGACATGGAATTAAGTATAACTTTGATTAATTATAGGGCCAAATTTTGTTTATGGCCTAATACTGGTTTTACCAGTGATTTAGAATAATGTTTTCTTTGCAAATTCATTTAATATACTTGACATGTGTAGGTATGAAAACAATCAATATGGTACCCTTGTGACAAATTTTGGAAGCATTGCTTATATAATGTCTTTTACCCACTATCCTAGTCCATCCCTTACCAGAAAACAATTTTCTCATTGTAATCAATAGAATGCAAAAGCAAAAATATCTATATAATAATCTATCATAATGTAAAAGATTTTAAAATTATAAGGAATCACACTTAGGATCCATTTTTTTCCCCAAAGAGGTTGAAACAATAAAAATAGACCCAAAATGTTACCAGGAATCTGTGGTTTTAGCAGCTAAAAAAAATAAAAGAAAGAAAGAAAGAAAAGAAAAAACCTTCCAGAAATGTGAAGAAAAATTGTAGCACAGTGTCAGTTAAGGGAAGAAAAGGTTCAAGTCAGAGGACATGGCTCTTTGTAACATGTCTTTTTTTCTGGACTTAACCTCTGCAGGAAAATATTCTTTCTGTACCTCTCCCATCAAATGCTATAATTCCCTTTCTGAACTGAAAGTCTGACAGCAGTTTTCACAGCAGTAGAGTAAGATCCTAAGAACTGTTATTTTTACATGCATTTGTATAATCAATACAAGATAATACATAGTTGTCACAATTGATTCAATATATTATTTTTGGATATGGCATTTCATTTTGCCACTAGGACTTAAAAGGAAGAGCTCTGGGTATCAGCAGAATATTCTGTACTAACTTCAGGTCTTACATATTGTTTCTTCACAGTCCTAGTCAGTCTTCAAATTTAAATATTCTCATCTGAATTCATATAACCTTTGTTATCTGTGTGAGTTATGAATGCATATAACCTTAGTTATGTGTATAAGTTATATGTATAAGAGTTTTTTTTTTCTTTCTAACTTGTTGGTTGTTACACTATTATTTTCTTCTGTATTTATATTGTTGAGGAAATTCTGATATGTAACTGCTTTTTCCTTGCTTGTATGTGATATGATTTAGATTTTTTTGGCTAACTGGAAATCTAATTTTGTAATTACCTTTGAGTTTCCATATTTTACAAGTATATGGCAGAGAAGAAAAGAATTTCTAACCAAACGTTCTTGAAAAGCAACATTTTCTTCTTTCTGTATAATTTAGTTCAAGTTTTTCTTTTCCTATCTAGGAACACTAGTTACCCTTTTTATCAATCATCTTTTATTCACAATTGTATATCTATACATGTGTATACATATATACGTACATATAACACACGTATATATATTTATACATTGTCATATTTCTTTTTTATCAGAATTCATTTTATTTAAATCAAGCTTTAGGTCTGTGTCTGAAATTTGATTTTCTACCATATTCTGTTCCTTAAGGTTCCTAATTTTTTATGATATCTGGAATTAATGCTCTTGGTCACTGAACTTATTTCCTGAGGTCTGCTATCTACCATTTATGGCATTCTATTTACTGTTATCTCTCATTTATTGTCTCATTTAATACTTTTTCTTATTAACTTGCTCCATACCTTGATGCTGCTGTGGGAAACTTCCTCCTGCTCTTCTGTTACATTTTCTTCTAGAATGAGTTTTTATCTGTCTTTTGCATGTTTTATATGTGTGTGTGTATATATATATACATATATATATATAATATATGTATATGTATATATATGTATATATATGTGTGTGTATATATATATATATATATATATATAGTTTGTTTTGTTTTATGTTTTGCAGACTCTGTTTGTGTAATCATTACCCCCCTTTTATATGTAATCTCACTCACTTCACTTTGCTTGTGGAGGCCTGCCACTTGCTTTGAAATTGTGCTGGTGACTCTTTGACATATTAGAAACCTGTTTATTTCACCGATAACGTAGTGTATTTCCCTGACATCTTGACATGATACCCACTGTTTTCTTTTTTAGCTTCATGTGATATGGTGGTGAAAGGATGAAGAATTTCCCTGGGGCTGTAACTCATCTTTGTTACAAACACAACACTCTGACCTCACTTCTCTTTTGTGTGTGTGTGTGTGTGTGTGTGTGTGTATGAGTGTGTGCGTTTACACCAACTTGTTAGAATTTGTGAAAAATTCCTATGGAGATATGTTCTGGCTTTGAATATGTCTTAAAATTTCTCCTGTATCCCTGGAAACACAAATTTCCATAAAGTTGCTACTTTTTTATGCTGTTAGTTGTATTAGTTATTAGTTTCCAGAAATTATCATTTTATGCTCATCTCTAAGTATAAATCAGAAATACCTCAAGTAAAGTTAGGTTAGGTTTGCTGTCATTCCTTTTCCTCAAAATTTCTCCAATCATATCATTTGTATCATCCAATCCATCAACTTTTCTTAGCATGTTATTTTGGGAAGGAGGCAATCATTGTCATTTTGGAAATTTATAGTTTTACTAGTTAGCTTATTTGATCCATGAATACAATACACTTAAGCTAGATTGGCTGTACTAATTTATTTAATGAAAAATTCAATCAAAATCTCAAACCTTATAAAAGAAAAGAGGCATTCTACAAAAGGACATTTTAAAGATATAAATCCATTAGTGAAAAATGTTTGTGCTGAATATATAGGTATAGCAATCATTAGTGAAATTTAATATTTCAACAGAAACTAAAATTTCTGGTGAGCAGTTCTTCAATTTGAATGTACTTATTGATGGTAAGTATACAATTTTTCCCATTACTGGTTGGTAAGATAATATTTTATTCTTCTTTACCCCCCTTTATTATATTTGGGTTTAACTGTATAAAAGACACTGATGGAACAAGTAGTAGAAACAAATAGAAGTAGGTAGAGTCCATGGATTTTTAAAATTAGGTAGACATGTTCTAAGGATAAATAAGTGCCAGAAAAAAAAAAAAAAAAAACCTCTAGGAATAGGGGTTCTGAAAATCCTTTGCAAAGATATTGATTTTTTTGTAAAGGCCTAAGATTATTCCAAGCACTAGTCCACTAGTAATAACCAATAAACTCTAATTAATTCCCCAATAAATATATATAGAGATCAAAACCAAGTAAAGTTACACATTACTGACTGTTGCAGGGATGAAAAATAACACATACAAACCAATTGCCTCAACGTATGGACATAATAAATTTATTACTCTCATAGTTTATTTTATGTTTGTAAATGTTTCTACAACTCAGATCAGAAAGAAGGGCTGCTGAATATTTAACTATAAGATACAAACAAAAATATACTGACAAGATAATTAAAGATACATCTTAAAATGTTGAAATATAAACTAAACAATGATTTTGCAGCAAAAGTGCAAAGAAAACAAAATATTGCTGTGAGCAAGAAATGAAATTTTACACATCAAAAATCATTCTCTATTAATCTGTGAATTTAATTTGTTCCAAATAAATACACACCTGGGGCTGGGGAAAATGACAAGCTGATTCTAAAGATCTTGTGGAAATACAAATAAACTAAGAATAATGAGGAAAAGTAGTAATAATCATAATAAGGAGAAGGAGAAGATGATGACATACTATTGTATAAATTATATATTTACATGTATAATGTCTTGTTATAAAAATCACTGCAAGAACATAAAAGCTCTGAAAATAAAAACAGATTCACATGGAAAAATGATTTCAAATCAGTAGAGATAAGATGATTTATATAATAAATGATTTGTAGCAAGCCTAACTAATCAAAAATAATAAAATAAAACATTGGAACCCTTTATCATCTCTTGCACCCAAATAAGTTTCATTTGGACTAATATCTAAATGAATGCAATGAATATTAAGATTAGATAAAATAGAAGAAATATGTAATTGTCTTTAGAAATATTTTTAGAGTTGGGAAGGACTTTGTATATAAACATTCCAGAAGTCTTAAAAATAAGAATAGATAAACCTGCTATATAAATGCAAAATATTCTGCATGGCAAAATTCAAACTCATCACTAACAAGTCAAAAGAAAAGGTCAAACTAGGGAGAAATGTGTGCATTATATGCATAGGAAAAAAACTAATTAAAAATTAGTTTAAAAACTAATTAAGGGGCTTCCCTGGTGGGGCAGTGGTTGAGAGTCCGCCTGCCGATGCAGGGGACATGGGTTTGTGCCCCGGTCCGGGAAGATCCCACATGCCGTGGAGCGGCTGGGCCTGTGAGCCGTGGCCGCTGAGCCTGCGCGTCCGGAGCCTGTGCTCCGCAACGGGAGAGGCTGCAACAGTGAGAGGCCCGCGTACTGCAAAAAAAAAAAAAAAAAAAGGAAAGAATGTCGCTAGCCGTCCAGCTTTGCAAGAATTAGGTCATTGGGCTTCCCTGGTGGCGCAGTGGTTGAGAGTCCACCTGCAGATGCAGGGGACACAGGTTTGTGCCCCGGTCCGGGAAGATCTCCCATGCCGTGGAGCGGCTGGCTCATGGCTCATGGCCGCTGAGCCTGCGTGTCCGGAGCCTGTGCTCCGCAACGGGAGAGTCCGCAACGGGAGAGGCCACAACAGTGAGAGGCCCACATACCGCAAAACAAAAAACAAAACAAAACAAAACAAAAAAACTAATTAAAATTTCTTTAAAGTGGAAATAGTACAAACAATAAAAAAAAAAACCATATAATAGAAAAAGGGACGATAGGAGCAAACAATTGAAAAAGGAAGTAAAATCTCTCTTCAAACATAAGAAAAGATTCCCAATGTCAAAGTAAAATAAACGTAAGGAATGTTTTTCACTATTTTATAAAGGTCAAAAAGCACACTGTCCTGGTGAGGTGTTGAGAATATATATTTTCTCATGAGAGTATAAAATCTCTATCAATAAGCAATTTGATAATATGCATCTATTTAAATTGACTACTTTTAAACATAACATTTCAGTTTATATGAATTATCCTAGAGATATACTCAGATATGTGAAGAAATACATTTAAGTACACAGAATTAATTTTAATGTCGTTGATGGTAACACTATTGGTTCAAATGGAAAGGTAAGTTGATAGGTGATTTTTCTAAATTATCATTTATCTGTGCAATGAAACACAATAGTCTTTTAGAAAGAATAAGGCAGAATCTTATCAAATGATAAGAAGTATTTGTCAGCCTTTATTGTAAATGGATTACAACAAGCAAGGAACAGGATAATATATATATGGTGTACTGCTCTTTATGCAAAAATCAAAAAGAGAGCTCGGGTCTCTTTCTTTTCTTATAAGGACACTAATCCCTTCATCGGGTTCCCACCTCCATGACATCATTTAAATCTAAGTAGCTCCCAAAGGCCCCATCTCCAAATAGCATCACAGTAGGGATAAGGGCTTCAACATATGAATTTGGGGTGGACACACTGAGTTCATGAGAGCCTATAGTACACTTGAAAGATACTCATAATACTTAATGGTGTTTCCTTTACAGTCAAGTGAACTTGATGGATGGCAGTGGTCATGGGAGGGGAATGTAAGACATATATTCTTCCATATAATGGGAACTGTGTACAATGCATGTGCCTTATTACATAAAATATTATTACTGTTAAAATAATAATAACAATAATAATAAATGAAGTTCAAAATGACCTAAATTGAAAGAAGGATCAAAAGAAGACAAACTTCTCGAAGTTCATAAATGGAATAATTTTACAAAATATCATTCTAAATTCCCAGCCATCCCAGGTACAAGTGTTCTTTCATACTATGAGCACCTAATTCCAGCTAAATCATGTGGACACAGATGTTCTTTCAAAATGTTTAAAGAGGTATATTTTCCAATATTAATTTCAAAAAAACTGCAGTGATCAGAGAAAGGGGGGCAAATAGAGAAGAGAGAGATACAACTCAGATTCAGGGAGACAAATAGAAAGGAGAATGGTGAGTGAGCCTTGATGGCAGTGCTGTCAGCATTTCATCCCCAGCCTCCAGTTCATTTACAGAGCAAGAGCCTTCCCAGCTCTGGTACTGAGACCCCCTTCTGTCTGATGACAAATAACCTCCTCCTTTTAAAAATTAGCTCCATATTACTTTTCCTACTTGCAAACAACAAATGCATCCCAAGTAGTGTGGATTAATTATGCAAATGATTTTACTGCTGCTAGTATAAAATATTCATTATATGTAAGATATTGGGGAGAAATAAGGAAAATCAAAAGTTGAGATACTAACAGAATAAGATATTGCACATATTTATTTTTAAAAATCTTAGGACTGTTATCACCCTTCTATTTAATTATGGTTTTTTTTTTAGGACCATGCCCTATCATACTTGTTAACTGATAAACTCCTTAGGTCCAAGATTCATATTCACTCTGTTTTTATGTAAAGTACATACTTATTAACATGGCATTGCATGGATAAACATATACTCATTTATATACATAAATTAATAAACATTTCCCTAGTAATGTACTCATGTCATAAATTTAGATTGTTTATAGTGATGTAAGAAAAATAACAAGCAGCCTATGAGTAAGCAGAAATGCTTTCCTCTGTGAATTTGCGTGAATATATAATTTATTGATTATTATACTTTACGCTAACAGACTAATATATTTATACATTATTTTCCAGAAAATGTACCCACTCATATAATGTACAATTAGAAAATATGAATGTGTTATTTAATATTTATGAATCATTTCGAAATTACACATAAAAATAAAAATATACTTTCAAAACTGTTTTATAATTGCAAGATGATTAATATTAAATTGCTTCAGGGGAAAATGTGTTTCAGCCACAGCTTCATACTATAGTATGAACTTTCCAGCTTGGACTATTCTGGCTGCCTATTTCTCCCTTGGTGCACATGGTATGGTCTTTGCCTTTAAATGTGACAAGGAAACAAATTGTTCGTCTGTCCCTGGTGTAATCATACAAGGCAATTTTTTCAAAAAAGGTTTTGCAAAATTTCCCAATCCTGAAATGTTCTATAAGAAATAAGACAAATGTAGCTGTAATGTGAGATGCTCTGGACAGGAATTAAGATCAAAGTCACCTCCAAAGATGTAAGGTTCAGGCTACTCAAAGAGCTGACAAAGGATTTCTTGGAGATTCGGCTGTATTTTTATCCATATAATGATCTTGTCACAGCCATAAATCTATCATTACTATCCCTTGACCTGTCCTAAAAATGAAATATTGCTTCTTATGATATAAAATGTCAATGTCACATTCGAATGTCTAAATGAAGCAGGAAAGGCACAAGTTGTATGGCACAACTTTTACAAAAATTGAAATTCCAGAGTAAAGTTTTTGCCATTTTTTAAACTGCTTTATTTCTTGTAAGTTATTTGTGTATATAAGAAACCCTGCAATGAATTGTATACCAATATATTACATGTAGAGATAATATACTAGATGGATAAAATATTGTTAAATTAACTGAATCTAATCCTAATGATAACATTTGGTTGATCCTTGACATTGACATTTTTAGGTATATTAATATATCTGATGTTAAATTTATAATTTTTAGGTCATAAATGTCTGTATTTATTCAAATAAAACTCATATTATTGGCTATAGTAGACTATCTTAACAGGTTCCTTCATGGTAGTTTCATATTCATTGACTTTCTTTTAAAAAAGCTATAATGCTGTCATAACATTTTTCACACTATTGCTTTTATACAAAAAAAAGAGGTCAAAGGTAAACTACAAAGAAATGTCTTTGGTGTTAAATTGCTCTTAAGGAGAAATAACCATGAGAATTTGACAGATTTTTATGTAAATACATTTATAGTATGGTGTTGACCCATTAAAATGATGAATAATTATTTTTCTTAGTCATTTTAATGAACACTTTTATTTAAATAAATTCAGTTGTGCATTGTAACTATGAATGTGTAAAATGAAGTCTGTTTCCTCATACTAAAGTCACTAATTTTTGTTTCTATTTTTTGAGTATGTTTTTCTGTGTGTGTGTTTAGTTTTTTCCATGCCTTTCTAAAGGACTATTATTTTAGTAAAAAAGAAAAATAATATCATATAATGAGCAACACAAGAAAAATATGCACTATCAAGTTTCATAGTTATGTGAATGAAAGTAACAAGATATATATTACAATCAAGAATGATATCATTCTGTTGATGGCTGCACATTTATTGTCAAATGCTGACATTCATCTGAGCCATAAATGTTTCCATTTCAGAAGTTCCCTTCTCCCCTTACTCCTTTCCACGAAATCCACAATCAGACAAACGCCATGATAATATAGTAATATAGTAATCCTTCTAATGAGAAGTAAGGTATCCATCTTTAAAATAATTGAATAATAAAAATTGGAATCAAAAAAATAATTAACCTGAAGAAAATTTATTAGGAAAATATTTTAAATTTTATGAAACCATTTTTCTTTTTCTACTGTCAGGATGAAAAAGGTACCCTTTTCATCTCAATGGTTGAAACTGAATTGCTTTAAAATTAAAAGTATGACATTCTTGGAAAACACAATGTAGTGACATATACCAACTGTGAGGGAGGGGCCTGACATTACCTTTGAATAAGACCTCCAGGAAATTAGGATTCACAATAAAGGTAGAAAAATCACTTCTCCATTACATCATCTTCGTTTGGGTTGTCTACATAAAGCTATCATAGTGTGGGCCATGGACCACAGGGATCAACATCACTTAGAGTCTGTTAGAAGTGGAAGTTCTCAGGCTCCTTCCAGACTTACTGAATCACGGGCGGTGGGGCCCAGGTACTTGTGTTTAATTATTTCTCCAGGTGATTCTTATTCTCTAAAAGTAGACCCTGGGGTAAAGGTCCAGGTGCAAATGATTCTTTTTTAAGGAAGTTCCGCCAGGAGAAATCAGTAAGAGAGCATGGAAGACAGCACAGGGTAGAGGAAGAAAGACACGAGACAAGAGAGCAGATTCAGGTGAAGTCTCAGCCTTCGCCTGGTCCTGGGAAGACCTCAAGTAGGAATTACACTTTAATGTTAGTCCCTCCAGGTGTCTTACAAGGTGCCACCCTCCACCTCTGCCCAGGTACCCTCTGCTCTATGAATTCCTGATGAAGCAGCTCCAGTAGCCCAGGAGCAGCCCTCTAATTAACGATGCGGGATGAAACTGCTGGAAGTAAAGCATCCAGAACTTGAGGTATGAGGGTGCAGAACTGGTGCAGAACTTGGTCCCCCAAGGGGACTATGGTGTAAGAACAGATGGGCTGGGCTTGGAAATACAGAAGTATGATTCAGATCCTCAGCGTGCCTTATGGTTTGCTTTTTATTTTAGACTTTTTTTTTTTTTTTTTTTTTTTTTGCAGTACGCGGGCCTCTCACTGTTGTGGCCGTTGCGGAGCACAGGCTCTGGACCCGCAGGCTCAGCGGCTGTGGCTCACGGGCCCAGCCGCTCCGCTGCATGTGGGATCCTCCCGGACCGGGGCACGAACCCGTGTCCCCTGCATCGGCAGGCAGACTCTCAACCACCGTGTCACCAGGGAAGCCCATGGATTGCTTTTTAGTGTTGAATAAATTATGTACTCATCTGAGCTTGAGCCCCAGTGTTGCACCTCTAAAATTGGGATAAGATGGTACAGTAGTTTTAAAAACTTAAATAAGATAATATATAGACAGGTAAAGCTGATAGACTCGTGCACTTCAGGGAAGTTTTTTTGTTTTTGTTTTTTGCAGTACGCGGGCCTCTCACCGTTGTGGCCTCTCCCGTTGCGGAGCACAGGCTCCGGACGCGCAGGCTCAGCGGCCATGGCCCATGGGCCCAGCCGCCCCATGGCATGTGGGACTCTCCCGGACCGGGGCACGAACCCGCGTCCCCTGCATCGGCATGCGGACTCTCAACCACTGCGCCACCTGGGAAGACCCTCCAGGGAAGTTTTAAATAGTGGAACTGAAATAGTTAAAATGTTTGTTTCCTTTGGCAGTCTCTAAACGATTTGCTTCTATTAACTCAATATAACTTAACAGCAGCACTGCGAAGTGAGCTGGAAATACTTTCTCAAGTATCGAAGAGCCTAGTTAAGTCAATTTTTATTTTTTTATTTATTTATTTTTTTTTTTAGTCAATTTTTAAATGAAGACAATTCCTAATGATCCATGGTGTGAACCTCTCTGTATTTATTTATTGCAATAACGTATTTAAATTCTTGTTCTATGATCAATTAATAAACTTTCAAATTTGATTAAACTGTAGTTATAAAGAATATATTCTACTCAACATTTGCATTTTTGAGGTAACCACTATAAATAATAGCTCAACATCACAGGACTGTTTTTTCTTACTCTTCATAAAATATTTTTTGTTGTTATCCACATGAGAGAACATCATGAGATATGAACAGTAAAATCCATGTTTCATGAAAATAAATGCATTTTAGTTTCATCAAAGATGATTCTAATCCTTTGAGTATGCAAGGAAAATTGCATGTCTTGAAATTACTATTATGTAGCTACAATTTCATAGCTTTCATAGAAATATTAGATGTAGTGTTCTATTCATAGATAATAAAATACATCGTGTTTTAAAATTTGCTGGAAATCATGATATTTTATGATACGTGAAATAATGTGTCAGTTTGGAAGTTGTTTGATGGCTTTAAATACATTGTATTATGATAGAAGTCTTTAAAAAATAAGCAAAAGAAAAGAAAAACCCCAAAGGAAAATCTTGTTACATTCTCGCTCTCCTCTTCTGCAAAGTGATAATCTAACATAGGCTATTTAACAAAATTAATATCTAACTTGATTCAATGTCACCACAGTCAAAAAATTAATCCATAGGCTATATGCAAGCTTACAAAGTAGATAATAATCAATGTCATTTAATATCATATATCAACATAAGATTTAATATAATAATAAATTAAAAGAATATTTTTTAGCATTTATTTAGTCTAAAATATTTTGTACATTAAATCAGTTCTAAGTGCAATTGGCCAAAAAGACTATAAAATTAGATTTTAGAAAAAGTAGCCAAGAATGTTTTTTAAATCAAACATTCATACATGTATATAGGCATCTGTGGTGCCGTTATCCATTTTGTGTTCCTAAGGACCCATTGCAAACACCAATTTAGGATTTGTGCACACATTTATGTGGCACTTTTGAAAACTGACGTTCCTTGATACTCTACTAAGCAGCATAACTCAGAGCCATTCTTTGAAGACTAAGAATGAATTGGTAGATACTGACTCTGTCCCATACATTATATAGCATTTTTCATCCTGGCGCATAAAGTCAGCATGCCTAAAGCAAATGAGCAGGACCTAATACTATTCTTTTAGAAGCACAGAGTTATGGATGTGTATATAATTTTTAAAAAATTCTTTAGTACACATATTCTGTTATTCTTCAGTATCAGTGTTAATATATAAATTCAAGTCTTTAAAGTTAGGATGATATAGATTTTATACCGAAGGAGGCTAGTACAGGATAAAAGTCTAATGTCAGCTCTTATTTTCTTCTACAACATGATTTTTCTACATTAAATTATATTTTCATGTACAGCATTAATTTTATTAGTGAATCTTATAAAGAATTAATGTGCCCCTTTAATTTGACAGTTCTTATGATTTAAAAAAGCCATAAAAATCAAAATTTCCTTTTACTTAATCCTGTATCCTCTAAGTCAAATTATATTTGGGGGAATTTTATTTTTATGCATATATTGTTATTTAAATTAAGCAATTTTAAACCATTGGCCTTCCTTTTTTATTAAGGGATCTGTCTTCCTTAATAGACTCTATAATTTGAGGTCACATTCCATAAAAATTCCCCTTTAATTTGAGATGTATTACAAGTAGAATATGTTGGCTTACTTCTTTATTTTCCCTTTTAGCTACTTTAGCAATTTGTACTTTTTGTTAAGAGACATCATTATTTATTACAATTGAAAAGTCACTTCTCCCTTCTCATTTCTGATATAATGATCACCTTAAAGATGAAGTGATCTGACTAGAACATACCTGAGTTAATGAGAAACTTTGGTGATGTGACTAGATTTAAAACAAATAGTCAAAAGTCATTCCCTATTCTCGACACTAGTAGTAATCAGAAAATTAAAAAGGGAAAATATTCCATTCACAGTAGCAACTAAACTATAAAATGTTCAGGAGCAAATTAAGAAGATAAAGGATATATATGGTAATCTGAAGCAAACGTCATGATTCTAGTAATGTAAATTGGTAGATAGATATTTGTACTGCATATATTTTCCCATACTTTTCTATTAAAATTTAAAACTTAGAGTATGTCAAGTTAATGGTTATTCTCTTGTGATGTTGCACAAGTTGTCTTTTACCAAGTTTACTGTTGGCTGACTTTACAACAATTTTAATGGTTGCAGTGCATTTAAAAAATAAATAAATAAATAGATATGTTTACTGACCTGATGAGTGTTAATATCAAGATAAAGAAAGACACATATGATTTAGATTTACTCTGCCATAGTGGGGACTGGCTAGATGCCCACCTTTCTATTTCCTTTTCCTGGGTGTCCAGGAGGACTAGAGTTGGGTTGGTGCTGTGGAACTTGTTCTGGCTGATGAAATATGAGCCTAAGTGATACATGCTATTTTCCATATTGGATTCTCCCATAAAACCCTTGGCTCATGCTTTCTTTTTAAATTGTCAGCTGAATGCAGGATCCAGCAGAGGGCACTGCGTAGGCCCTTGGGGGAGGTGGAGCCACCAATTGAAAAAGACCCAGTTTCCTTAATCTCCACGTGGATGGCTACTCATCAGGCTATGTTAGAAGCAGAACTAAACCTTAATTTCTTAAGCTGCTAAATTTGGGGCAGTGTTTTCTTTGCTTGCTTTTATCACTGAAACAGAACCTATCCCATCCTGACTAGTACAGATATATGTAATATGTCTTATAATAAAGAGTTTTCATTACTTTTTCTTTTTTTTAATGAGGATCTTTGGATTTTAGAAGAGGAATTAGTTGACGCCCTATATGCCCCATTCTCCTTTCTTCACATTCCACTTTCATCTCCGTAGGTGTGTTAGTCAACCATTTCAACCACTTAGCTTAAAAATATCTTAGAATAAAAAACTCACTCATCCAGATTTTTATAGCTGTAAGTCAGTGGCTAATTTTGCCTGAATACTATTACATTATCATATGTCTCTAGTCTATGCAAGATCCCATATTCTGAATAATTAATCTTAAAATCTCCATTTTCCTCAAATTTCCACACCTTTCTCTTGCCTTCAGAATATTGAATTGCCCTATAATACCTTAAAAATTCCAAAGCCATTAACTCCCTCATTCTCCTTCTGCCAGAACTTATATGCATGTCTGCCTACATCTGTGTGTGTATTTTCCTCATTGCCTCTTTGTGTTTCCACTTCTTTCCTGCCATGGTAATTGCTTGCTCTGATTTTCATTTCTTTTAAGTTTTCTAGGGACTGTTCACTTCACAGGATGTTGTCTCTTTTGTCTCTCCCTATTGTCCCTCCTGCTCATTCACTGTCATTAAGGTTTTGTGCTCCAGTGGTTTTTTGGTTTGTTTTTACCTGGCTTATCCCCTAAAAACCACTAGCTCAACCCTAATTACTGACAAATTACTTCTCTACCTATCCCAATCTGCTATCTGTTTCTGTGACTTTAAATTTGTTCTCAGAAAAATTACAAACAATCACCATAGTAATTCATATAATATATTAAATTTATAATTTCTTTATCTCATAAGCAGCAATTCTTGATTTTGAACATTTACGTATAATGGCATCTATGAATACTAAATGCATTCAGTTTTTATTCCCTACCTGTGGACATCTCTTCCAAACTATTTTGTTGTTTCTCTTCATGCTCCTTACTCTTACCTACTGGGAATTTTTAGGATTCTATTTGAAGTCCTCTTCTTTTTACTTTCTACAACCTCTTCTTGGGATATCACATCCTTTCACAAGGCAATTTTCCATGATTTTGTTCTCATGTTACTCACATCTTTATTGGTAATTCAAACTTCTCTTAAAAAAAAAAAAACCTCACCAGAATATATGCTACATAATATGAGAGAATTTACCTGTTTTGTTCTCTATTAGGTCCTCAGTGCACATAATATAATTTAGCCTTAGTAAGTATTCAATAAGTATGTGTTGAGTAAACAAAATATTTAATTAAACATACGTGTCTACTAAAAATATCCCATTCAAAGTCAATATTGTTAAAACTGAACACACCAACTATTAATATTCTCCATTTTCACCGTCCATGATCAAGGTAAATGGCACAGCCATCCAAGTAAGTTGTTTCTGTTGAAAATCTAGTGGCATATGCCTTCCTCCATCATACAGCAAATCGATAATCAAGTCTTGTTAAATTTGTCTCAAACTTTCAAATCTTTCACTTGTCCCACGTATAGTGAAATCACTACAGTGTATTCTTCCTCACCTGGATTACTGCAATAGGCTCTAAGATATTCCCTTGTTGAATTGATTTACTATCTTTTTGAGCTGTAAATACATACAAATTGTTGAATAATCCCCACGAAAAAATAAGTTGAATATACTAATTTCATTTTAATATCATATTCTTAAATCTTGAATATTCTCTTTACATTGCTTGGAAATATTATTGACTTTCAGTAGGAAACTTGTTCTTCTAGACAAAAATTATATTTTTCTTCAAACTTCCTTTATCTTTTCATTTCTGCCCCCATACAAACAATTAATATGGTCAAAAAAGAGACAAAAAGGGCTTCCCTGGTGGTGCAGTGGTTGAGGGTCCGCCTGCCGATGCAGGGTACGTGGGTTCGTGCCCCGGTCCGGGAGGGTCCCACATGCTGCCGATCGGCTGGGCCCATGAGCCATGGTCGCTGGGCCTGTGCTCCGCGGCGGGAGAGGCCACAGCGGTGAGAGGCCCGCGTACTGCAAAAAAAAAAAAAGAGAGAGAGAGACAAACAGAAAAAAGAAACAAGTAAGAATCCGTGAGGGCTTCCCTGGTGGCACAGTGGTTGAGAGTCCGCCTGCCAATTCAGGGGACACAGGTTCGTGCCCCAGTCCGGGAAGATCCCATATGCGGCGGAGCGGCTGGGCCCGTGAGCCATGGCCGCTGAGCCTAAGCGTCCGGAGCCTGTGCTCCGCAATGGGAGAGGCCACAGCAGTGAGAGGCCTGCTTACTGCAAAAAAAAAAAAAAAAAAGAATCCGTGAAACCTGTGTCATCTCTCCACCACTAAACCCTCTGTAATTGCACTTGTCTTGTCCCTTAAGTTCTCTTATAACTGAAGCAATGTTCCTCCTCTCACAAAGAGGTAACCCCAGCTTTGTGTACTGGATTGCAATACTTCTTATCTTTTAAAGAAACTTAGCTTCTCGTATAATTCCTTTATTCTCCTGAATCTTAAACCACTCTCTTTAGCATAAATATACTCCAATCCTGAAAATTCCACGTGACTCTTCATCCCTATAAAGCTGCTCTCCCATTTCTCAACAAAGCATTTTAGAAAATATTGTTTCCATACTCTATCTCCTCAACCCCGCTCATTGTCTACCCTTCCAATCTGGTTCCCACGTTGACACTCAATCAAAACTGCTCTTGGATATTTCCCTTCCTTCATATTTGCCTTTCTTCCATTAGTACGTGGCACTGTTGATTACTCTCTTTTTCTTGAAATAATCTTTGCATCTTCATGACTCAATGTTCTTCACTCTGTGTTCTCCTTCATGGTGATTTCTTCCTTAAAGGTTTTAATTACCATCTGTATGATGATGATATATAATACATACATTACCTGGCTAAAACCCTCCTCTAAGCTTCAGACTTATGAACTAAATTGATGGTTCACAAAAGTGATAATTGCCCAAATACCTACAGAAACACATCTGTAACGAGAGTGTTAGGTTTATCAGCTTGCTTCAACAAGGGAAAGCACACGCCATGGGAAACCATGAGGTCTCTCAAAAAAGGAGAGTTAGGAAACAATACTCACGGGAACAGGATTACTGAAGTTTGGCACTGGATGATCCAAGCAGAGAATGGTCAGAATTTATAAACTGGAGTTGCTGGAACACTCAGCAATTTTATCTTTTGAGTCCATGAAGCGCTACTCTTCAAATAGTTTGTCAAAGGTCTTATCTTGGAAGGGATGGGCCTAAAAAAACAAACAAAAAATTAATATTGAAAGTTTTATGGGGAGTCCCCTGGTGGTCTAGTGGTTAGGATTCGGTGCTTTCACTGCTGTGGCCTGGGATCAATCCCTGATCGGGGAACTGAGATCCTGCAAGCCACACAGTGGCATGGCCAAAATTTAAAAAAAAACAAAAAGTGTTTGAATTTAAATAGTTTGTTATGCACATCATGGAGTGTCTGGAAGAGTTTAATCTCTCTTGTGAGTCACAAAACATATTGCAAATTGTGATTTCTATTTTAATTTCAGTTTCCCCCCTCATAACCCACTTGCCAGTGGGACCAATTTTCAGTTTATTACTTTAAATCTCATTTCACAAAGATATGTTATATTTAAATACTTTTCAAAAATAAAACAAATCGATAAACATAGAATCTTTTTCTACAACTTTGATATGCCCACTCTTTCTCTTCTTAGTAAATGATACTAAGCATTAGAAACATTTTCTAGCATTTTGATTATTTTCTTCATTCTCATGGGCATTTTATCAACAAGTCTTCATTTCTAACTCCAAAATACATCGCAAATTTTCCAGCTTTCAAATTGCCACTTTCTCTACCCTATTCCAAGTCTGATTTTCATCTCCATGCATAGCAGAGGCAAATTAAACCAGAAAGTCAAGCATGTCACGTTCATACTTAACCTATTCAATGCTTTCATTTTACTGAAAATAAAACCAACATTCCTTCATTAGACCAGGATGCTCTGATTACCTGGGGTCCAACTACCTGTGCAACCTCACCTTAGGCACCCTCCATATTCACCTCTATACTTTTGCCTTTATGGTCCTTCTTTCAATTATTTGAAAATGACAATCTTTTAGTAGTGACTACATTTTTCTATGTCATTCCCCAGCTTGATCTTCTCTAGAAGCCCTCTTTATTCATCTGTACAAACTTTCTAATAGTTGATCTCTTTGCCTTTTCAGATTTCTCAGAAAAACCTTCCATGAACACTTTTTCATGAGCCAATCTCCACTGGTAAGTCTTGAACATGTATTCAAATAGCAAATACTTACATGTTTAAGTATTTGCTATGGAGCGGGGTGGGGTGGCAGGGGAAGATTATAATCTCCTCTAAATGTTAACATAATAAATCAAGTGACATGTTATTTTACTAAGTACTGTAAATACTGTACTGAGTATAGTATTTGTCACTAAGTATGTTTTTGGTAAATGTTAGTGGTATCTATAAGAACACTAGTAATAATTATTATTAGTAGTATAGATATAACAAATTAATAATACTGGTTTATGAAGGTAATAAACAACATGACTAGGATCCTACCTTAAGTTCCTAAGTCCATGACTAATGGTATTTCTATTTTAACACATTGCCTCTCTTCAAATCACTGATTTTCCAAATGACCACAGTTAATTTATTCCACTTGTATGTCAGTTTCCTTCTTAGGTTTGCTTAAAAAGAGATATTTCTAATAAGATTCTTCAACAATATGTTCAGTTATTTAAGCTCAATTTCTCTAGCTCCTTTTATTTGCTAGTACTCCACATGTAATTTACTTTAGTCAAATGTGTAGAGGTTTGTTTTATACCCCCCTGAATGTTTTAGGGAATTTTAGAAATCACACTGTGGTTCCTTGCAGAATACATTTATGATCATTTTGATACAACAAAGTATCCTGCTCACTTTTATCATTCTCTGCTCCAAAAAAGAAATGGAATTGGGTCATTTGTAGAGATGTGGATGGACCTAGAATCTGTCATACACAGTGAAGTAAGTCAGAGAGAGAAAAACAAATATTGTATATTAATGCATATATTTGGAATCTAGAAAAATGGTACAGATGAACCTATTTGCAGGGCAGGAATAGAAACGCAGACAAAGAGAATGGATGTGTGGACACAGGGGAGGAAGGGGAGGGTGGGATGAACTGGGAGATTAGGTTTGACATAAATGCACTACCATGTGTAAAATAGATAGCTAGTGGGACCTGCTGCATAGCATAGGGAGCTCAGTTCGGTGCTCTGTGATGACCTAGATGGGTGAGATGGGGGTGGGGGAGGGAGGTCTAAGAGGGAGGGGATATATGTATATGTATAGCTGATTCACTTCATTGTACAGCAGAAACTAACACAACATTGTAAAGCAATTATACTCCAATTAAAAAAAATATATGTGAAAATATTATAAAATATTTTATGCATATAAAATATATAATGACTATTGAAACCAACGTAAGTATTTGCCACATCTAAAGAAATAAAATATTACATTACAATTGAAGCTCAATCTACACCACTCTAGGTTTGCATCTCTTAAGACTTCCCACTCCAAGTAGCAAAGAATCTTAATGTATTGTTTATTTTCCTTCCCATATTTAAGAAAATATTTTACTACATGTGTTTGTACCTTCCAAACAGACAAATTCCTGTCAGTTTAATCTTTCACCAGTTGGAAATGAGAAATATTTATAATTGTAGACATTTCAGGCTTCTCTTGATGTCCTTTCATTCTTGCTTACATATTGACTGATATTTCTGTGAGCCAATGACAGTCTCTTGAGACAATTATAAAAAGTAACAACCAAGGCACACTAGTTACATTCAGTTTCAGAACAAGTTGCTTAAAGGCAGGATTCCTGTGGTATATGCCTTCCACACTATGGCAGCCATGTTTTGTCAAAGGTTTCACTGCCCTATAACACAAGTAACCCTCTTTTCAACTTCACTACCCAGCCCTGGAATTAATGTCATATACTTGTGTTTGTGGTACCCAATCTGCACATATAATTCCCAATTTCTTTTACTTTAGTAAAAAAATGACACTTAACAAATATTTATTTCTTTTCATGGGGCTAGATTGGGACGGACTCTGTAAGAAAAAAACACAAATATTTGAAAAATAATGCAATTTTCTTACCACAACAAAATTTGTGTATAACAGTCTTTTTCAAGAACTTGGCTTTGACTGTTGATTTTTTAAAATATGATTTTCTTTTCTATTTCTCTAATTTCTGCTGTTTATATGTTTTTTTCTTAAAAATATAGTTTATTTGTTTAATTTCTTCAGAATCAACAATCATTAATTTTCAACATTATTTTCTAATTTCAACATTTAAAATTATACATTTCTATTTAATTATACTCAACCATTTTTAGGCATTATATTTTTATCATTATTTAAGTATTAATATTTCCTAATTCTATTGTGAGTTCTTCTTTGATTCATAACTTATTTAGAACTGTGTTGAATAATTTCCAAGCAGACTTGGACACAGACTCTATTCTTTTTAGTTTTCTCTGTGTTACTGATATCTAAGTTAATTTTATTGAGTAGAGGTCAACTGTATGTCTATTTATCTTCAGTCACCGTACACCATTAATAGAATATTATTAACTGTATTCCCCATGTTGTGCATTACATCCCCATGATTTACTTATTTTACAACTGGAAGTTTGTGCCTCTTGATCCCTTACACCCATTTTACTCCTCACCAACCCCTCTCCCTTCTGGCAACCAACAATCTGTTCTTTGTATCTGAGTCTGAGTTTTGCTTTGTTTTGTTTATTTGTTTTGCTTTTTAGATTCCACATGTAAGTGGAACCGTGTGGTATCAGTCTTTATCTGTCTTTGAAGCCTATTCTTAATAAGATTGTCCTTTTGGCTCTATGGCTCCTGTGGTAGACATTTTTCCCCCAAATTCTAACTTTGTTCAAGCCCATGCCTTCTCTCATTCTCCTGGGCTAGTCTTCAAAAACGCTACGTTCTAGTCTACTGAAACTAGTAAATTCCTCTAGCAGTTCAAATTTTTATTTCAGTTTGTAAGTCTAGTTTCCATGTCCCTCTTTGTTTTTCAATCTTGGTTGTTGATCTTCTTTTTAATATCAGAAAATTATTGAAATATTTTTGTATTTAATGTGCTTTTCTACTTATTTTTATGGTGAGAGTTTTTGTTTTGTTTGCTTGGTTTTTCGGGGTTTTTTTAGGATACTGTTTCTGTTTTCCAGAAACAGAAATTTCACTATTAATTTTCTAGTATAGAATATTGAAATACATTATAAAATATCAGTAAGAGTCAAAATGTCCTCAAATATTAACTGGAATATATATATATTAGTGCCAGAGTTCATTTTATAATGCCTCTGCCAGATAATTATCTTTCATTTGTTTAGATACCATGAGAGACGTCCTGTCCCATGGCAGAATATAAATGTTTCAACTGTTTTCCATATATTAAGGCTTAATCTTTGTCCCAGTAAGTTGTCCCTTTGAGCCTCTTACTGTCTGTTTTCATATATATGAAATTCCCTCAAATGTGAAGTCAGCTTTCATGCCCACAATCCTATTCTGGCGAAACAAGTCATAGACACGTATGTGTCTTTTTTCTTGAGTCGGAAACAGTAGCAGCAAATCACAAAAATTATGAGGTATTGTTTTGAGCTTATCACCAAATCTTTCTTGGGGACCAGGGACAATGACAAAATTGTTGACTCAAAGAATACTGTAAAAAGCAATGATCAGCGTTCTAGAATCATGTTTTAAACATTTTAAAGGCACTTTAATATAGATCTTACAAAATAGAGTCTCTTAAGAAAAACTCAGTTAAAAAGAACACATGAGTCTTGTATATTTTGTGAAGATAAGCAAACCAAGGCTCAGATGGAGCAATGAGATTGAGGAACTCCTTGAAAATGGATGTTCTCCAAGGAAAATTCCTGCAGATAGAAATAAAGAATTGTCAGTAGGAGACTCAAGACTGATCTTAACTGACACTTTAGAGCACAGAAAAAGCTGATTTCTAGAATAACCTTAAGAAAGGCATAGAAACACAAAATAATACATACATGTTTCTCTGAACAGAATAATAAAAAAAAGGCTGTGTCATTTGAACTGTATGTAATATATGTATTTAGACATTCATAAAGCAAAATTAGTCCTGCATGTAAAGGGGGGTAAAGATGAAGAAAAAAAAAAACAAGGAAAGGGGCTTCGCTGGTGGCACAGTGGTTGAGAATCCGCCTACCGATGCAGGGGACACGGGTTCATGCCCCGGTCTGGGAAGATCCCACGTGCCGCAGAGCAGCTGGGCCCGTGAGCCATGGCCGCTGAGCCTGCGCGTCCGGAGCCTGTGCTCTGCAACGGGAGAGGCCACAACAGTGAGAGGCCCGCGTACCGCAAAAAAAAAAAAAAGAAAAAAAAAAAAAAAAAGGAAAATATTTTAAAAGGTAGAGTTTTCTGTGACTTTAATATTCAGACTCAGACTTGCCTGTGGATATTTATGGAGTATGTGTTGGCCATCATTCAAGGTCCTGCTCTTAGTTCCTCTAGGATCAATTCACTTCAAAATAAATTTAAAAGATGGTTCACACAGTATTTTAAAACATCTGTCAATATAGAAGTTGAATTTTTCAGATGTCTTATAAGATGCTGAGTATGGTACAGTACATTCACAGTGATTTTGTTTTTATCATCTCTTGTACTCATTTTCATTGATTTACAAAAATATTTATATAGAATGCATTCTTCAAGCACCAGATGCATATTTAATTTTTCTCTCTTCCCCTCCCACCTATGTAATAAAGATAAGCTATCCTATAAAATGGCAAACATATTTTAAAGCTCATTGTGAGAAAATAAACGAATATACAATTTAATGGATTGATCTGCAGCCATATTCCCAAGGCATTTTTTTTTAAATTCAGCTTGTAATCAAAGAATATATGTCCCTTGAAAGTACCTTCTCTTTAATGACATCTGCAATATCTGAAATAATCCTCTAGTCCTTTCTGGTTTAAATTGCTATAAAGGAATATAACATTAAAGATCAGATAAAATCATCAAGGATCAAAATTATGGGTTTCATATTGAACTATTCATACTATAATGTAAATGAGACTTCATTATTGCTATAGACTTTATCTCCTAGCTACTACATCTCTTTATTCTAATTTTCCTTTTTGTTTTCCCTCTAGAAGACAGTATTTCAGCATGGGTTTATACGTCATTAAATGAGCATTTGTGACTGACAGTATCTACTAATTATTTTTATTTATTAATTAAAATAAATTAATTAACAGGTTGTTTTGATAGTCCATGTTCATTTATTAGCCAGTCTATGTTTCTTTGTAAGTTGATACCAAGTGAGAACTTAGTATTAGAGATCCCGTGATCATATAAGTTTAGGAAAATGTTCTTTCTTCCTTGGAGATTCATCATGCATTTTTTTTACATTAAGACAATGAGAACCTTTATCATAAAGATATATATATTTAAAAACTTGTTTAATCCACTGTTTCCTTAATTTATTTGCAATGAAAAACAGATTACTTGGTCCTCTAAAGTTTTCCAAACAAACTTGGGAAATGTTGACACATTATAACTAATAAAAACATAAATTTAAGAAACTATTCATTAAATTAATACCTGTATATAATGCATAAAATACATATATGTAAATATATATACATTTATAAATATAGATATTTTGATTAGTGTATTATAAGTTAATTCATATGTATAGTGGATTAAGGCACCAGGAAAGAGAAGTATATGTACACAGAAGAGAAAGGAAGACAGCAAATATGGATAAATCTGTAAGGTGAAAACTTACTTTAGCTAACGTTTTTAGGTAATACATTTTCACATGAAAGGCAATGTTCTATGGCTAACGGTGAAATATTAAATATATATATATGTTGAATATATATATATATGTGTATATATATATATATATATATATAGGGTATAAGGTAACTTGAGTTTATCAAGGTGCATATAATGGGGCTAGTACACAGATAGAGAGGTGCTGAAGACACAAAAGAAAGGACAATTCTCAGGCAACGTTCTTGGTAAGGAAGGCTGTGATCAGATTTACAATGCAGGTGGAGGTTCTGGGAAGGAAGAACGTAATTGTG
Organism: Pseudorca crassidens; assembly: GCF_039906515.1. Taxonomy (NCBI): domain Eukaryota; kingdom Metazoa; phylum Chordata; class Mammalia; order Artiodactyla; family Delphinidae; genus Pseudorca; species Pseudorca crassidens. Next base: position 16,401,230 of record NC_090298.1, read on the forward strand.
AATGTAGATTGATTTATAAAACTGGTGGTGGAAACCTGCAGAAATTTTCATTTGAGCTTCTGTTTTTTTCTATGAGTAAGGAGTTAAATTAATTGACTTCATTAAGGGGATTAGAGAAGGTGGAGCCACGTAGAGTTCTGAGGAGACTGGTAGATTTTAGATCATTCTTGTATATGATGAAGAAGTAAGTTGTCTAGAGAAGGAGAGTGAGCCCATAGAGCAAAAGTGGGGTCCCAAGCAAGGTTTCCACCATGAATAATAAAGATTTTAATCGGTTCCCTTGTTTTTTTGCTACTGCTCTTCGCAATTTTGGTGAAAGCTTATGCCTCTATCACTTGAAGGGTAGACTCTTCTGTAAGTGTTGCTGGTTTCTGTTTCTGGTTTACTTATAAGATGTTGATCAAATTTGTCCTTTGAAATAAAATAACTTTATACTTAGTTAGAAATTGAGGTGAAGTGGGTTGTTTACCGAATTCTCCCACAGTTTTAAATATCGACTAGGAAAATTTCTATTTTCTGAATAAGCATGTCTATTCATAATGGATATTTATAAATTTAAAAGTTTGTGGACTTGAAATTAACTTCACAGGCCAGTTTTATTTACACTTGGTGCAAAAAAGGAATCAGCCACCTCCAAATTGGTAAAAATCTACCTGAGCATGGCCAGAAAGCATTTGAAGAAATAACTATAATTCAAATATCTTTGAAATGTTTAAGATTTATTACTGTATTTATGCATTCACATCCACTATAAAGGTAGTCAACTGAAAGGAAGTTTCCTTTAATCTTTAAAATGTGTCAGATAATTTTGAATAGGTTGCACTTAAGCTATTTTGGTAAAAATGGGTTTTGGGTCAAAAACTTTCAGAATTTTCTTGACAGTAATGATTGACCCCAATAATCATGCAAAGTTAGTTCCTTGATAATCTGCTACCAAAGGAGTTTTGCCAGATAAAATAGAGGATCCACTGTTAAATTTGCATTTCAGATAAGTAATGAATGAAATTTTACTTTTCAGATAAGTAATGAATGTATAAATATGTCTCATACCATATTTGGACCATATTTATACTAAAGCAAGATACACTGTTCATCTGAAATGCAAATTTAACTGAGTGTCCTGTATTTTTATTGTGGTAAATTTGTGAACACTTTCCAAAGCCATACACATTATACTATAGATAATTTGTAATTGGATTTCAATAGATAAGCGTACTTGTGCACGCGCACACACACACACACACACACGCACACGCACATTGCAACTGTTCTTTTATGTGAATAGTCAATTTACTCACTCTGAGTTCTATGCAGCAAACACTGCCAATACCCCACCTACATGCCCTCAACATACCCCACTGCATGACAAAGCTTTCTCCTTCAAGCACTCAGGATTCTCTGCCAGAGGGCTTTTATATATGATCATAGTAAGCCTCTTAGTACAGTGTAAGCCACAGATGTATATACTTGAGTGTGTGTGAGAGAGAGTGTTTTTATGTTAGTGATGGCCCTGGAGAGAGCCCTTAATCAACGATGGACAGAGAGTTGGTAGATCAGTAACCCAGCCTCCTTGGTCCAGTTGTCCAGAGTGGCCACTGCACCCACCATTGTATTTTTCTCCCCTTCTTTTACTGATCTAATTCTTTAACCCCTACCTAAGTGATGTTCTCTGAACTTTCAAGAATGAATAACCTTACTCAAAAGTTTGCTCTCAAATCCTTATCTCGGGATTTTTTCTGTGAAAACCTATACAAAATATTATAATTTTTTAAAATCCTTATGGTTAGTTTTGAACTCCGCCACTGAGCAGTCTTCCAGAATAATGGCTCCCATCTTGCCTGATATCCAGTACCTCGGAAACTTGTTAAAGGACAAGATTTCTGTTCTTGTGTTAGATTTGCTGAATTTGAACCACTGTAGGTGGGACTCAGAACAGAAACTCATATGCATAAGATCCCCTCCCAGCTCTAAATAACTATTATGTGGTTAACCCAGCATCAGGATTTATAGCCACTGTTCTAAGACCTGTTGTCATTGGGATGAAAGAGTTTCTATTTATATTTCTGTTAATTAGCTTGTGCAGAAAGTAACCTAACAGTGGGAAATCACTGGTCTCAAGAACAGGATTCTAGCTTTGACTCTGACACTTGCTGTGCAATCTTATGTAAATGTATAAACGCTTTAGGGCTATATTTTCTTATGTATAAAATTTATAGTGTACTCACGCTGTACAATTTGCCTAAGTCACTATTTTATTTAAACTGTCTTTATTCTCAAATTTTCCCTTTGTATTATAATCATAGCTGGGTGGGTTTAAGGGACAGAGAAAAGGAATCATTAATCATCCCCCCTTTCAGAATAGACAATTTTGTATTCTGAGTATTTTATGTTAATCAGAGATCTAACCTTAGGAAAACTTACCATCCATTTGATTATACTTTCTATTCTGAATTATTCCTCAATCCTGCCATGATTTTTCTTTTTTCTTAAACCTTGATCTTAAGATTTTTAAATTATATATATTTATATTCATACTTATATACACACATATATATGTGTGTGTAATGCATAGTGTGAGTTGATTACATTATTTAATTTCATCAATTATGGCTAATATTATGCACATAAAATCATCAATAACAACAAGACCTACTGACACCTTGTATTATTTATATTTTTATACTTCTATTTGAAGCTAATCCTTCACGATCACATTTTCATTCTTATTAATACTGATTGACATTCATATGGATATCAAAATAGTTTTTTTCAGTTTGTGTTCATCTGCTTTTCTGATGCTTTTCCTTATAAGGTAAGACCAAAGAAAATAGAAGAAGTTTCATATGCCTCTTACGTTTAACAAATTCTAACAGGCACTCCAGTAAATGTAATATGCTCTTTCAGCTTGCAGATTATTTTAGAGAATAATTAAATCTTTAGTGCCAAATTCTTCCCCAGATGTGCATCATTGAAATTATCATTACCAAGGGAACTCTATGTAATGTGCTTGCTTATTACAGAAGTATGTAAATCAGATTACAGGTAGAAGATTTAAAAATATTTCTATATTATAATTTATTAAAGATATTGTAATTTAATTACAATTTATTTAAATATGACAGAGGCAGTTCTTTACAATATTTCAAGAGCAGTAAAAGAAAACAAATATAACTTTCTTTGTATTTATTGAAAATATTCGAGTTCTTTAAAAATTCAAAATTGTTAAAGGATGTGTCTTTACCATCAATCTGATGTTAAAATTTAAAATGTGTAGAAATTAAATAAATCATTTAAAAGCAGTTTTCTCCCTTTTTTTTCAACAGGTCTCTCTAGGGATTTACATTGTTAAAAATCATACTACCTTTTGTAAAAATGAAAATCTGTGACTTAAGAAAGCATCAAACAAAATGGTTAGAAAACATGATTCTTAGTAACTCTGAGCTTTATTTCTTTTTTCTCAATTGATTTTGTACATTTCTTTGAAGTGCCATGTAATTGTATGCTAATTTTAGTAATCATTATTCAGCAGTGTGATTCCCATCGTGCAAAACTGAGAGCAAATTCATAAAGGACAAGCATAAGCTTACGAGTCTCTCAGGATGGCTCTAATATTTTTCACACATGGGAGGAGCAACTTCAGTTTTGTCAACTTTTCTGTGACTTTCTGACCTTAAACATATCATGTAAAGCCAGCATCTTCTGATTCATGATTTATTTTGCCATCTGCCAACCCATGATACCACTCCCCTCCAGCCCAATGGAGTATTAAGCATTTCTTGAGAAACATGAACTGTGAGCCTATTACACAGATAGGAAAAGTAAGGTCTAGGAAAGCTGAGTTGTTTCCTCAGTGTTAAAAAATAGTATCAATTTACAGAATTAAGGAAAGGATTGGAATTATGTATATCCTTTCCATTACTTTTTCCAGTGTTATCAGTAAAATAGAAGGAGTTTAAGATTTTATAAAGTTCCTTGGGAATAAAGCCTATTTAAGCAGTAATGTGAGTTCATGTTTGTGCTCAGTAATTAAACTCACCGTGAACTTTAAGAAACAGATATTACAGCATCATTTCCCAAGAAGCTGCTTCAAAGAGCATAATGGTCCCCAAATCAGAATACAAATAACTTGGGTTCTGTTCTTAACTCCTTTTTTATTAATAAATTAAACTTTGTAATTTAATAATGCCCTACCTACACCTCACAGGGGCTATGCCTATCAGAACAAATCATATGCTTGGGAATCTACTGAAAGTTTTGAATTATTTATTTAAATGTTTATATTAATTGCATTTTACAATTTTTTCTTTGTAGTGTTTTTAGCTTTTTGTTTGTTTCATCTAATTAGATGTTGAGATGATAACAAATAAAGGCTTATTCCAATGCTGAAAGAAATGAACACTTTTCCAGTTGATACCAGAAGAGGTTCCAGAAATCTCACAGCTCCACAAGAAAAAAATATGCATCATTCATTTTGTTGTATTGTACATATAAATTAGCCCTTTTCCTGAACAGATATTAGAGATCATTACTCTATTAATCAGAGGAGGAAGAAGAGAAGAACAAGAAGCAGAAGGATCTGATGGCACATAGGTACATTAGAACCTTCAACTCTGAAAACTGTCTTAGCATGTGAACTTGATGTTCCCGAGCATGTGTGAGTAAAGAACGTACAGTGAAGTTCAAAAGCAGAGGACTAGGTGTTTGTTAAAACACTATCCCTGCAAATGTACAACATTGCCAAAATGCAGAGTATTTTAAATACAGAGTTTAAGCATTATCCAAAATGAATTTATGAGAGTGACATCATAGAGCAGATTATTTGATGTAATGTACATGAGATAAATGTGTTGACTAAAAAAGTGGAAGGAGGGTTGGGAAAGAAAGAATCGAATCATCTAACATATACATGAATAAATGTGTGCATAATGGAAGAAAGAAAAAAAGTTTCTTTCTTCTAGAGTATTTACTTTCTAGGGTATTACTATTTATCAGGAGAGTTGTAAGCAGCACTGAAGACTTTAAATAGACAAGAAACCTGAAAATATTGCCTAACACAAGTTGAGGCACATGAGAACACAGTAATGAATTTTAAAAAGTATATAAGCTTTGGCTCTCATTGTCGGCCAGTAACACTCTGATGTAACCTTAGGTTAAATCATACTCTCTCCTGTGGGCTTGAAAGAGTGATGAAAAGAAATAGTTTCACTTCAGCTCTCCAAGAGGAGTGGTTTGCATTTTGCTACTTTAGTGTATGGTCTAATGATGGGCTGGGATAATGGAGAGAGCTTTACTGCTAAATCACTTTAGTGAGTTTTGCTTTCTAGCTGCCCCAGAATAAATATGAGGAATAGAGTCATGCTCCAAGCTACTCTGTCACAGACTTTCTTGAATTTGCAACAGGCTATAGATTACCTTAATCTCTACTAAGCTGGCAGAGAAGCAATAGATTATCAATCATATCTTATCAAAGATATTATTATTATTATTTATATAAACCTTGCTTTTGCACATATCTTATCCCATTCTTTGAGATAACTAATTGTATTCAAAACACCTGTTCTTACCAAGTTGACTAAGTGTAGCAATTTATGGCATTATATTCTAGTTCCTGATCATCTGTAATCCAATTTAACATCACATTTTAAGAAATCACCTGGGAAAAAATATTTTAATTAGTCCTATGTATGTATGTGTGTTTGTAAATAAAACTAAAGAAATAGCTCTATCAATATTATACATTCTGTTTGATTAGAAAGGCCTGAACCCATGGTGATTTTTGAAAAATCTGAAATTTTAGGAAAACCAAAGGATTTTTTTCCTTTGGTATTCAATGGTATTTTTAATGGATTGTGTTCAATTAGCCTGATTTTATTGCTTTTTATTTAAAATTATCATGGCTTATTACTAGAAGTGGAGACATATAAAATAATTAAATCAATAAAATTTTATTTAAGTCCTGCCTTTGGAGATAGAGTATTTCTAAACCCATATAAAATTGTCTTTATTTCAATTTGTCTTAGATGAACTGCTCAGGGGAAATGCTTTGGCCTAAGACTTCAGTTCCAAAATATTGCCCTCATCCAACCATTCCATATTTGTAAAATATGAGATAAGAAATCATATCACAAATACTTTGAAGATTAATTGAGATTATTTACATACAGGAGATGGTGTTGATACCCTACATTAAATTCCAATAAATGAATAATTATTGTATGAAATATCTGAATATTAACTCATAAGTGATTGAAGTAAGTGTGGACTTATTCTTACAGCACTTTCACATTAAGTTTTATGCAAGTGTTAAAGATGCTGAAGGACTAAAATGTTTCCACTGACCCCAGCAGGATTCTTGGTTCTTAAATCTTCCTTCTTACCACTCTTGCTAAACCCAGTTTGACCAACTAGCTCATGCTAAAACCACAGCCTTGGTATAGCAGACCCTGTACAAGGAACACCCCAGTTCTCTGCTCCTTTTGAAACCTGAACAATTAAAACTGAATTTTAGCTTCCCCAGTCTACCATATATGTGCTTTGGGTTTTCTGAACTATCATTTTGAACTCTTCTTATGCTGCGATATTTCTAATAAAGCCTTGAATGAATGACTTCCACAGATGTTAGAGTCCACTTTTGTCACATTTCCCAGGACAGCATTCTTCTAATTATCTAGTTGTAATTTTTCTGGGGTAACAGACTTGAGAAACTCAAGTCACATCAGAAAGACCCATAACTCCCTTACTATATGGTCGGCCAACCACATACTTCTGAAAAATGCAGTGAGGAAAAGTGAATCTATTACTTTAGATGTTGATAGATTGAAACTCCTTGATTCCTTAGTCATTCTCTGAATGATAGAGACACCCTTCATATATACAGACACTGCGCTATCCCCTGGAATATTGGTTCTCAAACGTTAGCACACATCTAAATCAGCTGGAGTGATTCTCAACATCCCCAGAACTTGTGGTTCAGCATTTCTAGGGTTGAACCTGAGAATTTACATTCATAACAAGTTCCCAGGTGATGTTGATGCTGTTGTTACAGGGAACACATTCACAACCACTGCCCTCAAGTAGATTTTACTCCAAAGGAATGCTGAACTAAACTAGAGGAATTTTAGAATTTTCTCCTTTCTGTATTTTTCCTTAACTACTTTATTGGGGGTATGATCAACAAACAAAAGCCTGTACACATTTAATGTAAATACCTGGATGAATTTGAAGATAAGTATACACCTTACCATCAACACAATCTACGCCATAAACATCTATCACTTCCAAAATTTCTTCCCACCCTCTTTATTTTTTCCTCCTCCTCCTCCTCCTCCTTCTTCTTCTTCTCCTTCTTCTTCTTCTTCCTCCTCCTCCCCCTCCTCCTCCTCTCGCTCCTCCTCCTCCCCCTCCTCCTCCTCCTCCTCCTCCTCCCCCTCCTCCTCCTCCCCCTCCTCCTCCTCCCCCTCCTCTCCCCCCTCCTCCTCCTCCTCCTCCTTCTTCTTCTTCTTCTTCTTCTTCTTCTTTCTCCCTCCTCCTTCCCCTTCTTCTTTTTTTCTATTTTACTGTAGAGCACAGAAAACCATATTCAATATCCTGTGATAAATCGTAATGGAAAAGAATATAAAAAAGAACTTATACATGTGTATAACTTATTTTGCTGTACAGCAGAAACTAACACAACATTGTAAGTCAACTGTACTTCAATTTTTTAAAAAAAGTTAAAAAAGAGTTTATTCAAAGAAACCTTTAAGATATATATAGATATAGATATAGATATATACATCTTTATTGGAGTATAATTGCTTTACAGTGCTGTGTTAGTTTCTGCTTTATAACAAAGTGAATCAGTTACACATATGTTCCCATATCTCTTCCCTCTTGTGTCTCCCTCCCTCCCACCCTCCCTATCCCACCTCTCTATGTGGTCACAAAGCACCGAGCTGATCTACCTGTGCTATGCGGCTGCTTCCCACTAGCTATCTATTTTACATCTGGTAGTGTATATATGTCCATGCCACTCTCACTTAGTCACAGCTTACCCTTCCCCCCACCTCACTACAAATAACTCAATTTCGTTTCTTTTCATGTCTGAGTAATATTCCATTGTATATATATGCCACATCTTCTTTATCCATTCATCTGGCGATGGACAATTAGGTTGCTTCCATGTCCTGGCTATTGTAAATAGAGCTGAAATGAACATTGTGGTACATGACTCTTTTTGAATTATGGTTTCCTCAGGGTATATGCCCAGTAGTGGTATTGCTGGGTCATATGGCAGTTCTATTTTTAGTTTTTTAAGGAACCTCCATTCTGTTCTCCATAGTCACTGTATCAATTTACATTCCCACCAACAGTGCAAGAGGGTTCACTTTTCTCCACACTTCCTCCAGCATTTATTCTTTGTAGATTTTTTGAAGATGGCTATTCTAACCAGTGTGAGATGATATCTCACTGTAGTTTTGATTTGCATTTCTCTAATGATTAATGATGCTGAGCATTCTTTCATATGCTTGTTGGCAATCTGTATATCTTCTTTGGAGAAATGTCTATTTACGTCTTCTGCCCATTTTTGGATTGGGTTGTTTGTTTTCCTGATATTGAGCTGCATGATCTGCTTGTAAATTTTGGAGATTAATCCTTTGTCAGTTGCTTCATTTGCAAATATTTTCTCCAATTCTGAATGTTGGCTTTTGGTATTGTTTATGGTTTCCTTTGCTGTGCAAAAGCTTTTAAGTTTCATTAGATCCCATTTGTTTATTTTTGTTTTTATTACCATTTCTCTAGGAAGTTGATCAAAAAGGATCTTGCTGTGATTTATGTCATAGAGTGTTCTGCCTATGTTTTCCTCTAAGAGTTTCATAGTATCTGGCCTTACATGTAGGTCTTTAATCCATTTTGAGTCTATTTTTGTGTATGGTGTTAGGGTATATTCTAATTTCATTCTTTTACATGTAGCTGTCCAGTTTTCCCAGCACCATTTACTGAAGAGGCTGTCTGATCTCCACTGTATATTCTTGCCTCCTTTATCAAAGATAAGGTGACCATATGTGCGTGGGTATATCTCTGTGTTTTCTATCCTGTTCCATTGATCAATCTTTCTGTTTTTGTGCCAGTACCACACTGTCTTGATTATTGTAGCTTTGTAGTATAGTCTGAAGTCAGGGAGCCTGCTTCCTCCAGCTCCATTTTTCTTTCTCAAGATTGCTTTGGCTATTCGGGGTCTTATGTGTTTCCATACAAATTGTGAAATTTTTTGTTCTAGTTCTGTGAAAAATGCCAGTGGTAGTTTGATAGGGATTGCACTGTAGATTGCTTTGGGTAGTAGAGTCATTTTCACAATGTTGATTCTTCCGATCCAAGAACATGGTATATCTCTCCATCTATTTGTATCATCTTTAATTTCTTTCATCAGTGTCATAATTTCTGCATACAGGTCTTTTGTCTCCTTAGATAGGTTTATTCCTAGATATTTTATTCTTTTTGTTGCAATGGTAAATGGGAGTGTTTTCTTAATTTCACTTTCAGATTTTTCATCATTAGTGTATATGAATGCTAGAGATTTTTGTGCATTAATTTTGTATCCTGCTACTTTACCAAATTCATTGATTAGCTCTAGTAGTTTTCTGGTAGCGTCTTTAGGATTCTCTGTGTATAGTATCATGTCATCTGCAAACAGTGACAGCTTTACTTCTTCTTTTCCGATTTGGATTCCGTTTATTTCTGTTTCTTCTCTGATTGCTGTGGCTAAAACTTCCAAAACTATTTTGAATAATAGTGATGAGAGTGGGCAACCTTGTCTTGTTCCTGATCTTAGTGGAAATGGTTTCAGTTTTACACCATTGAGGACGATGTTGGCTGTGGGTTTGTCATATATGGCCTTTATTATGTTGAGGAAAGTTCCCTCTATGCCTACTTTCTGCAGGGTTTTTATCATAAATGGGTGTTGAATATTGTCGAATGCTTTCTCTGTGTCGATTGAGACAATCATATGGTTTTTGTCTTTCAATTTGTTAATATGGTGTATCACATTGATTGATTTGTGTATATTGAAGAATCCTTGCATTCCTGAGATAAACCCCACTTGATCATAGTGTATGATCCTTTTAATGTGCTGTTGGATTCTGTTGGCTAGTATTTTGTTGAGGATTTTTGCATCTATGTTCATCAGTGATATTGGCCTGTAGTTTTCTTTCTTTGTTACATCTTTGTCTTGTTTTGGTTTCAGGGTGATGGTGGCCTTGAAGAATGAGTTTGGGAGTGTTCCTCTCTCTGCTATATTTTGGAAGAGTTTGAGAAGGATAGGTGTTAGCTCTTCTCTAAATGTTTGATAAAATTCGCCTGTGAATCCATCTGGTCCTGGGCTTTTGTTTGTTAGAAGGTTTTTAATCACAGTTTCAATTTCAGTGCTTGTGATTGGTCCGTTCATATTTTCTATTTCTTCCTGATTCAGTCTCAGAAGGTTGTGCATTTGTAAGAATTTGTCCATTTCTTCCAGGTTGTCCATTTTATTGGCATAGAGTTTCTTGTAGTAATCTCTCATGATCCTTTGTATTTCTGCAGTGTCAGTTGTTACTTCTCCTTTATTTCTAATTCTGTTAATTTGAATCTTCCCCCTTTTTTTCTTGATGAGTCTGGCTAATGTTTATCAATTTTGTTTATCTTCTCAAAGAACCAGCTTTTAGTTTTATTGATCTTTGCTATCATTTCCTTCATTTCTTTTTCATTTATTTCTGATCTGATCTTTATGATTTCTTTCCTTCTGCTAACTTTGGATTTTTTTTTTTTTTTGGTTCTTCTTTCTCTAATTGCTTTAGGTGTAAGGTTAGGGTGTTTATTTGAGATGTTTCTTGTTTCTTAAGGTAGTATTGTATTGCTATAAACTTCCCTCTTAGAAGTGCTTTTGCTGCATTCCATAGGTTTTGGGTCATCATGTTTTCATTGCCGTTTGCTTGTAGGTATTTTTTGTTTTCCTCTTTGATTTCTTCAGTGATCTCTTGGTTATTAAGTAGTGTATTGTTTAGCCTCCATGTGCTTGTATTTTTTACATATTTTTTTTCCTGTAATTGATATCTAGTTTCATAGCGTTATGGTCAGAAAAGGTGCTTGATATGATTTCAGTTTTCTTAAATTTACCAAGGCTTGACTTGTGACCCAAGATATGATCTATCCTGGAGAACATTCAATGAGCACATGAGAAGAATGTGTATTTTGTTGTTTTCGGATGGAATGTCCTATAAATATCAATTAAGTCCATCTTGTTTAATGTATCATTTAAAGCTTGGCTTCCTTATTTATTTCCATTTTGGATGATCTGTCCATTGGTGAAAGTGGGGTGTTAAAGTCCCCTACTATGAATGTGTTACTGTCGATTTCCCCTTTTATGGCTGTTAGTATTTGCCTTATGTATTGAGGTGCTCCTATGTTGGGTGCATAAATATTTACAACTTTTATATATTCTTCTTGGATTGATCCCTTGATCATTATGTAGTGTCCTTCTTTGGCTCTTGTAATTTCTTTATTTTAAAGTCTATTTTGTCTGATATGAGAATTGCTACTCCAGCTTTCTTTTAATTTCCATTTGCATGCAATATCTTTTTCCGTCCCCTCATTTTCAGTCTGTATGTGTCCCTAGGTCTGAAGTGGGTCTCTTTTAGACAGCATTTTGTTTTTGTATCCATTCAGCCAGTCTATGTCTTTTTGTTGGAGCATTTAATGCATTTACATTCAAGGTAATTATCAATATGTATGTTCCTATTCCATTTTCTTAATTGTTTTGGGTTTGTTGTTGTAGGTCTTTTCCTTCTCTTGTGTTTCCTGCCTAGAGAAGTTCCTTTAGCATTTGTTGTAAAGCTGGTCTGGTGGTGCTGAATTCTCTCAGCTTTTGCTTGTCTGCAAAGGTTTTAATTTCTCCATCAAATCTGAATGAGATCCTTGCTGGGTAGAGTAATCTTGGTTGTAGGTTTTCTCCTTCATCACTTTAAATATGTCCTGCCACTCCCTTTTGGCCTGCAGAGCTTCTGCTGAATGATCAGCTGTTAACCTTATGGGGATTCCCTTGTGTGTTATTTGTTGTTTTTCCCTTGTAGCTTTTAATATGTTTTCTTTGTATTTAATTTTTGACAGTTTGATTGATATGTGTCTTGGCATGGTTCTCCTTGGATTTATCCTGTATGGGACTTTCTGTGCTTCCTGGACTTGATTAACTCTTTCCTTTCACATATTAGGGACGTTTTCACCTATAATCTCCTCCAATATTTTCTTAATCACTTTCTTTTCCTCTTCTTCTTCTGGGACCCCTACAATCGAATGTTGGTGCATTTAATGTTGTCCCAGATGTCTCTGAGACTGTCCTCAGTTCTTTTCATTCTTTTTTCTTTATTCTGCTCTGCAGTAGTTATTTCCACTATTTTATCTTCCAGGTCACTTATCCGTTATTCTGTCTAGCTATTCTGCTATTGATCCCTTCTAGAGAATTTTTAATGTCATTTATTGTGTTGTTCATCACTGTTTGTTTGCTCTTTAGTTCTTCTAGGTCCTTGTTAAACATTTCTTTTATTTTCTCTATTGTATTTCCAAGATTTTGGATCATCTTTACTATCATTACTCTGAATTCTTTTTCAGGTAGACTGCCTATTTCCTCTTCATTTGTTTGGTCTGGTGGATTTTTACCTTGCTCCTTCATCTGCTGTGTGTTTTTCTGTCTTGTTATTTTGCTTAACTTACTGTGTTTGTGTTCTCCTTTGCGCAGGCTGCAGGTTCATAGTTCCCGTTGTTTTTGGTGTCTGTCCGCAGTGGCCAAGGTTGGTTCAGTGGGTTGTGTAGGCTTCCTGGTGGAGGGGACTAGTGCCTGTGTTCTGGTGGATGAGGTTGGGTCTTGTTTTTCTGGTGGGCAAGACTGTGTCTGGTGGTATGTTTTGGGGTGTCTGTGGCCTTATTATGATTTTAGGCAGCCTCTCTGCTAACGGGTGGGGTTGTGTTCCTGTCTTGCTAGTTGTCTGACATAGGGTGTCCAGCACTGTAGCTTGCTCTTCATTGAGTGAAGCTGGTGTTGAGATGGAAATCTCTGGGAGATTTTTGCCACATGATATTACGTGGAGCTGGGAGGTCTCTTGTGGACCAGTGTCCTGAATTTGGCTCTCCCACCTCAGAGGCACAACCTTGATGTCTGGCTGGAGCACCAAGAGCCTTTCATACACATGGCTCAGAATAAAAGGGAGAAAAATTAGAAAGAAAGAAGATAAAATAAAATAAATTAATTAAATAAAATTGTTATTAAAATTAAAAAATATTAAGATTAAAATTTTAAAGAGTAAAAAATAGTGATAGACAGAACCATAGGACAAATGGTAAAAGCAAAGCTATACAGTCAAAATCACACACAGAAGCATACACAGGCTCACAAAAAGAGAAAAAAATATATATACATCGTTGCTCCCAAAGTCCACCTCCTCAATTTGGGATGATTCGTTGTGTATTCAGGTGTTCCACAGATGCATGGTACATCAAGTTGATTGTGGAACTTGAATCCGTTGCTTCTGAGGCTGCTGCGAGAGATTTCCCTTTCTCTTTGTTCACACAGCTCCCAGGGCTCAACTTTGGATTTGGCCCCGCCTGTGCGTGTAGGTCGCCGGAGGGCGTCTGTTCTTCGCTCAGACAGGACGGGGTTAAAGGAGCCGCTGATTCGGGGACTCTGGCTCACTCAGGTCGGGGGAAGGAAGGGTACGGATGAGGGGCGAGCCTGCAGCAGCAGAGGCCGGCGTGACGTTGCAGGAGCCTGAGGCGCCGTGTGTTCTCCAGGGGAAGTTGTTCCTGGATCCCGGGACCCTGGCAGTGGCGGGTTGCACAGTCTCCCGGGAGGGGAGGTGTAGAGAGTGACCTGTGCTCGCACACAAGCTTCTTGGTGGCGGCAACAGCAGTCTTAGCATCTCATGCCCGTTTCTGGGGTCCGCGCTGTTGGCCGTTGCTTGTGCCCGTCTCTGGAGCTCCTTTAAGCAGAGCTCTTAATCCCCTCTCCTCGCGCACCAGGAAACAAAGAGGGAAGAAAGTCTCTTGTCTCTTCGGTAGGTCCAGACTTTTCCCCGGACTCCCTCCTGGCTAGCCGTGGTGAACTAACCCCTTCAGGCTGTGTTCACGCCGCCAACCCCAGTCCTCTCCCTGCGCTCTGACCAAAGCCCGAGCCTCAGCTCCCAGCCCCGCCCTCCCCGGCGGGTGAGCAGACAAGCCTTTCGGGCTGGTGAGTGATGGTCGGCACTGATCCTCTGTGCGGGAATCTCTCAGCTTTGTCCTCCCCTCCCCTGTTGCTGTGCTCTCCTCCATGGCTCCGAAGCCTTCCCCCTCCGGCACCCGCAGTGTCCGCCCGAGAAGGGGCTTCCTAGTGTATGGAAACCTTTCCTCCTTCACAGCTCCCTCCCACTGGTGCAGGTCCCATCCCTATCCTTTTGTCTCTGTTTATTCTTTTTTTTCTTTTGCCCTACCCAAGTACGTGGGGAGTTTCTTGCCTTTTGGGAGTCTGAGGTCTTCTGCCAGCGTTCAGTCAGTGTTCTGTAGTAGTTGTTCCACGTGTAGATGTATTTCTGATGTATTTGTGGGGAGGAAGGTGATCTCCGCGTCTTACTCTTCTGCCATCTTGAAGCTCCTCTCTTTCCTCTTCTTCTTCTTCTTCTTCCACTTAATAAAAGATCTACCCTCATAGTAAATTTTTAAGTATACAATATAATAAAATTTAAACTATAGGCATTATACTTCACAGTAGATCTCTAGGACTTATTCTTTCTGCATAACTGAAACTTTGTACCATTTTTGCTGTTTTTTCAGGAAGCTTAGTTCAATGAAAAGTTTGCATTATGCTCCCATTCTACATTGAGGCAATAGTTAAAAGAACAATATTTATACAGGTTATCTGTGCATCCAAAGGATGAAACACAAATATTTTCACTTAATTACTTAATTACCTACCTTACTATAAAATCGTGAAGACAGTTTTTAAATTATTTGATAATAATTGTTTTTGTGATGTGGTTTTACATAAAAGTATCTTAATTTTATGTATAAACTCATTTTTTAGCTAGAAAGCCCACTACATTTTTCAAAATCAAAATCAGGTAAATGCTGGCAGTTTTCAAAATAAACTATGTTATTTTCAGAGAGCAAACTAATGCTGATTTTATCATGTAAAAGTAAAGCATGTTGAATAAATTAGCTTTTTAAATATAATCAAACCCTAAAATAAGTAAATGGTATATCAGATGTGGAGTCATTTTCTTGATATTTAAATCATTTCTGGGTCCCTTAAGATAATTTGTGTTATAATACATTTTTGTGTATCAGTTCTTTTAAATAACCTCTTTGAAAATGAATTTATTTTATTTTATATGAAATATGCAGACATAGCTATCATTAGCTAATTGAGGCTAAGTTTCTCTCACCTTGTGAGTATGTAGCTACATATTCTTAGTGAAAATTTAGTCATGTATTTTGCATGAGCTTGAGGAACTGTTGCCCATTCCTTACACACCCTGCTTTATTCTTAAGGATGAATAAATAGCCTTTATCCTCATGAACACTTTATAAGACAAGCATCTACAAGTACATTATTTATTTAAGTTCTCTTGCCCTGTTATACACAATATGAATATTCTATCTCCTAATGGATTTCATGTCAACCTTTCTGTCAGGGTATGCATGGAAGTTCTCAAACTATTCAACAGTGAAAATTAACACAATGCTTTTTTTCTCAAAATATTATAAATGGACTGCTCTCCAAGGCCTTCTTATTTTACAAATTAAAAGAAAAACACAGACATACACACACACACACACACACACACACACAAGCAGCAGAGAGTTTAAGTTAAGGATTTACTCAAGCACACAGCATGGTAATAGTTATACCAGACCCTAATGCTCCTGCCTCAGGCTTTTTCCCACTTCACTCCACAGTCTATGATGGAACATTATGTACATTATGTGTTTTTCCTAGAAGTTCAAATATTCCTCATGTAACCTAGTGTATAAATCTAAATTCATTATAGTACATCGGTAGCAATGCCTCTTTTGAATGGCAGCCTTGATGTCTCTTTGTCTTTAATATTAAGAATCACTGCAGTATATCTGGGCAGTGTATGATGGAAATAAATGCAGACGACCCTAGTGAGAACAAGCAAAGGCTATTTGTTCAGAGCTTGCTATAGCAAGGGAGTTGGCCATCACTATTTGCATTTGTCAGAGACACAAAGCGGGAAGAGGAATTGGAGAATTTTATTGTGGAAAAAAAGGGAAGGCTTCAGGTGTGCCCTTATTGGAGGCTGTTAGTATGGGGAAAGGGGAGGCTTGTTAACTAGAAGTGGGGAAGCTTATGGGATGGGTTGGGGGAACACATTTGGCTTTCTCTGGTTGGTCCTAAATTGCAAGTGGGGGTAGGGAGTAGATTAGGGAAGCTGACAGTTATTGACCAAGTCTTGAGCATTTGGGGCTGATTGATGCTCACTAGATTTATTTTGTAAATTCAAATTCATGCCTCCATGTCCCTTCAGCTCTCTTTTGTATCTGGTCATCATTTTCTCCTTTTTGTTAACCTCATTCTTTGTAAGTATTTCTAAGTTCCTTTTTCTGGTTCACTAATTCCTTCTCCAGCTCTATCAGACTTGCTGCTTAATCTGCCCATTGAGTTTTCATGTCAATCACTATATTTTTGTATTGGTAAAATTGCTATTTGGCAAGTTTTGTTTTATTTTTCACTTTTCATGGTGTTATTTTCTTTCCTCTTAATTTTAATCTTTCTTTTGTCATTTCACACATTATAACAAACCAACTTATAGTTTGTATCAACCTGTTCTAATATCCAAATTCCTAGGTTAGTGAGTCTCTTCTTTTGAACTTTATTATCTTTTTCTGGTAGATTATTTCTTTTAAGATTTCATAACTTATATTGTAATCTCCTCATTGGGTAAATGGATTATATTTGGTTCCTGGTGGCATTCTCTTGCTGTTTGAAATATGGATATATTCCTGAAGATCAATTTTGTCATTTACTTTGGTTCCAAATGCTTCACTGAATGGTGACTAGTTGTATGTTCATTTCTGTTGTTGTTAGTTTAATTTCATCTTATACACAGTGATAAGAAAATATTTCCTATAAATCAACTTTATTTTTCATGGCACAGGCTGGTTTGTGAAGTTTCACAATTAGCCCTTATTAGGAATACCAAGCCCTTCTGGCAATCCAACTTAGGCTAGGCTCTCAATTCCAACCCCCTCCTTGGTGTTGGTAGAAGACCATATCTCCTTTCCTGTGCAGCCATGAAATCCAGTACTGCAACCTTCAGAGACTATATTTGGCTATGATATCTTCCTGGCTATCTTAACAACTGGATATGTGTTAGGTGGATTTATTGTTCTGCCTGTATATTTTTTTCTCCATTTTTATCAGCTGTTGGTTGTTTTCCTTATGTTTAGTTTATTTATAATTATGTGTGTGCACATGTGTGTGTGATTCACTCAGTTACCACTACAGATATGTCCACATCAATCTGTGACTAATTTCACTTAAATACTTTACCTAAATCCCAGATCCCTTTCTGCACTGACTTTGTGTTTAATTCTCATCAAGTATTTGGGCCTTCTTTCCATACTGTAAGTTTCTGCGGGGAATTGGCTGTGTAGGCAATGACTACATTTCCAAAACATCGTGACATCTAAGTGAGGCCAAGGGATAGAATATGGGACAATATAATGTGACAGAAATTATGCAGTTTTTTCTTGATTGGCTATATAAAATATTATTTGTAATATTCCATTTATCTCTTCCCTTATCTACTCACTGGATGTAGAGATTTGTTATGATTCAGATAAAAGTAGATTCATAACACAGAAGAACCTGGGTTCCTGAATATCCACATGGAATACTTTGGGTTAGAAACTTCTCCATGAAGCTTTGTGAGAGAAACATATTTTTATATTAAAATATTAAGAATCCAAGGCTTATATTGCAGATTTTTATACAACTTTAAATATTTTAAATTATTTGACCCTGTGATGACAGTTTCAAATTTTTAGTTCTCATGGGATTCTGGAGAATAAACAGGAATTTTCACATTTCATGTCATTGATTATCTTTATTAATTCTCTAGTTCTATTATCCTGATTCTTCTTTTCCTGTATTTTTGTTAATGTTGATTGTTGCCCACCACTGACTTATCTACTTCCTACATAAAGTGTGACTCAAGACTCAGGGCCTTGGCTCTTAGATCATTCTGTTCTTTTTTCATGATAGTAACTACCATTAGAGATGTTGCTTCTAAACTGATTGTTTCAAAATTTAAATCTCTATTTTCAACTATGTAATATTTTCAACTAAATAATTCAATTTGAATGCTGCAAATTTGCACAGTTAGAAAAATTTCTTAAAATCAACATTTAGTATTTACTCATCAAATCACTTTGCCTTAGAAATCCCCAATTCTCTCAGGAATACCATAACTATTATAATAACTCAGGCTAGCAATCTCAAATTTAGCATTTAAAAATATTCAATTAGAATATAAACAAATATTAATTCCATAATAATACTATGGTTTCAATCTGAGATTCAATCTCCATTATCACTTTAGTGGTTCAAATAAATTCCAAATTCAATACATACAAAGTGAATTCACCCTTTGGATCATTATTCCTCCCCTCTGTCTTCTATTAATATGAATAGAGCCATGGTATGAGCAGTTTCCAAGTCGGAAGCCAATGAGTCACTATGAACATTTTTTCTCATTAATATGGAAAATCCAACCAATCATTGGAACTCTACATTCTATTTTTGAGTGTATTTTGAATCTATCCACTTGACTCCATCCCCATCTGTGCAATATACTTTATCACTATATTCATCATGCAGTATTGTAATGTTCATTTAATGGGTGTATTCTTTGTGACTGTGTAAGTTTTTCAGGGTAAAGGCCATGACTACTATCAAAAAAATTCTATCACCGGAACTTATCACATTGTCTCAAATACAATAGATCAGTAACTGTTTCTTAAATTAATGCTATTCACCAGTGCTATCCTTTTAAAGGGCTACCTCTGTTTTGGAGGAGTGTTCTAGGAGATACAAGGGTCTACAGATAGCCATTAACACATCCTAGGAAAGACATATTGGCCATGTAATTTATCAGTGAAATTGAACATGAGTGCCACTGTCACACTCTAACAGAGTCTGTAAGAGGAGTGTGTGACAGAGTTTTCTCTCTGTCTCCATATTAGCCATGTTCCAGGTAGAAGCTGCTTCGTCAGCTTGAAAGTGGAAAAAAAAAAAAATACGGGGCAGATCCATGATGAAAATGGAGCATGGGAGAAATAAGTTGTCATAAGCCATTGTAATTTAGGGAATCCTTTGTAGCCTTACCATGGCTAGTCTAAGCTGACAGACACTGGCTAATCTGTTAACTATTTCTTCTCACTTTGTTCTTATTTTATTCCCATTCTAATTTAATCTCTCTCTGTCTTTCTCTCTCTAAACATACATATATACACACACACAAAGTTTAATGCCTTCTGTTCTAGTCTATACACTCTGTATCAGAATAGTGTTTTATCCTATATATTTATAAAATAAAATATATAGGATAAAATGTAACTAATGATATTGATGTACAATTATTAAAATATAAGAAACATTTATTTTATATATTTGTACATTACACATACATACATATATATACATATACATATATATATACACATACATATACATAATCTATACATGTAATTCTTTGATGTGCCATTGTCACCAACAAGAATGATAAATGTTTCTCTTATGTTACTTGCAGATATCATTACATGAAAATTATAGTAGTTATTAGACCTGTGATCAAATTTTATTATTCCGTACAGATTACCACTAAGGATTTTACCTATGTTCTTACTTAAAAGAAAATGCTACTTCTTAGTTAGAGGTCAGTAAAACCAAGGAAAAACATTTTTCTCACCCAAGTTTGAAGGAACTTTGAGTTCTATCTATCATACCCAAGCAGATCTGTGTCCTAAAAATAAATTACTCATGATATAATAGAAATTACACTATCAAGGAAAGCACAATGTAGAGGCCATAACCATAACTCTGAAAGTCTTTTTAGAATAGGAATCTGAAAAGACTGGTTGTGATTTATTTTTCTTTATAATTATGCATAAATTATAAAATGTCCATTATATAAAAACATTTTTAATAATATTAAAAATAATGACAAGCTATCTTAAAACTCATTAAAATAATTTTCAGAACTTTTGAAACGTTGCCAAATTAAGATGATAAAGTAGGTTTAATATTTAAAACTTAAGAAAAAAATAAAAATAGGGAATGAACATAACATTAATTTTTAAAAGTGGGCATATGTTCCTGAGACAGATTCAGTGCTGAGCTCCTGTCTATTTCACAGCAGCATATTATTCATCAGCTCTTGAAAGCACTAACCCTGCCATTGACTTATCACATCTAATATATTAAGGATATTGAATTGAGTCTGTATTCAGCTTGAGAGCACACAGGTTTACATGCGTGGACAGTGGATAATGTGTTGGAAATAAATTCAAAAGCACTCCCTTTACTATATGTACTTAAAAAGTATTAAAATCTCACTCAGTTTTCTTTCACATACATGTGGGAATGAAAAGCTTATGTTTCATATACAATGAAATCTATTATTCTTTGATGATTTTTCTTAAAATGGTTTACCATAGTTTTCTACCCTGAAACATTGTTATTTTCATTTTATGTTTCAAAAATGTCTGCTTTTTACCATTGAGTATGATCTTAGCTCTAGGTTTGTCATTTATTATGTTGAGGTATGTTCCCTCTATGTCCACTTTCTGGAGAGCTTTTATCATTAATGGGTATGGAATTTTGTCAAAAGCTTTTCCTGCATCTATTGAGATGATCATATGGGTTTTTTTATTCTTAAATTTGTTGATGTGGTGTGTCACACTGATTGATTTGAGGATACTGAAAAATCCTGGCGTCACTGGGATAAATCTCACTTGATCCTGGTATATGATCCCTTTAATGTATTGTTGTATTTGGATTGCTAGTATTTTGTTTCAGGATTTTTGAATCTATGTTCATTAGTGATAATGGCAGGTAATTTTCTTTTTTTGTGGTATCTTTGTCTGGCTTTCATATCAGGGAGATGGTGGCCTCATAGAAAGAGTCTGGGAGTATTTATTTCTCTGCAATTTTTTGGAATAGTTTCAGAAGGATGGATGTTAACTCTTCTCTAAATGTTTGATAGATTTCACCTGTGAGACATCTGGTCCTAGACTTTTGTTTGTTGGGAGGTTTTTTTTTTTTCTTATCACAGTTTCAATTTCATTACTTGTGATTGGTCTGTTTATATTTTCTATTTCTTCCTCGTTCAGTCTTGGAAGGTTGCACCTTTCTAAAAGTTTGTCCATTTCTTCCAGGTTGTCCATTTTCTTGACATATAGTTGCTTGTAGTAGTCTCTTATGACCCTCTATATTTCTTTTATGTCCATTGTAACTTTTCTTTCTTCATTTCTAATTTTGATTTGAGCCCTTTCCTTTTTTCTCTTGATGAGTCTAGCTAAAAGTTTATCAATTTTATCTTTTCAAAGAAACAGCTTTTAGTTTCATTGATCTTTTCTATTGTTTTCTTGGACCCTGTGCCATTTATTTCTGCTCTGATCTTTATGATTTATTTCCTTCTGCTAACTTTGGGTTTTGTTTGTTCTTCTTTCTCTAGTTGCTTTAGGTGTAAGGTTAGGTTGTTTATTTGTGATTTCTCTTATTTTTTGAGGTAAGATTGTATTGCTATAAACTTCCCTCTTAGAACTGCTTTTGCTGCATCCCATAGGTTTTGGATCATTTTGCTTTCATTTTAATTTGTCTCTAGGTATTTTTTGATTTCTTCTTTGATTTCTTCAGTGACTCATTCATTTTTTAGTAGAAATAAAAACAAAAATAAACAAATGAGACCTAAACTCAAAAGCTTTTGCACAGCAAATGAAACCACAAACAAAATGAAAAGACAACCCAGAGAATGGGAGAAAATATTAGCAAATGATGTAACCAACAAGAGATGTCTCCAAAATTTACAAAGAGCCTCATGTGTCTCAATATCCGAAGAACAAACAACCCAATCGAAAAATGGGCAGAAGACCTAAATAGACATTTCTCCAAAGAAGACATACAGATGGCCAAGAGGCACATGAAAAGATGCTCAACATAGCTAATTATTAGAGAAATGCAAATCAAAGCTCCAATGAGATAGCACCTCACACCAGTCAGAATGGCCATCATCAAAAAACCTACAAAAAATAAATGCTGGAGAAGGTGTGGAGAAGGTAAGAACCCTCCTACCCTGTTGGTGGGAATGTAAATTGGTACAGCCACTATGGAGAACAGTATAGAGGTTCCTTAAAAAACTAAAAATAGAGCTGCCATATGATCCTGCAATCTCACTCCTGGGCATATATCCAGAGGAAAACATGGTTCAAAAGGATACATGCACCCCAATGTTCATTGCAGCACTGTTTACAATAGCCAAGACATGGAAGCAACCTAAATGTCCATGGACAGAGGAATATATAAAGAAGATGGGGTACATATATACAATGGAATATTACTCAGCCATTAAAAAGAGTTAAATAATGCCATTTGCAGCAACATGGGTGGACAAGGAGATTATCATACTAAATGAAGTAAGTCATACAGAGAAGGACAAATATATTATATCACTTATACAGAGAATCTTTAAAAAAATGTACAAATGAGCTCATTTACAAAACAGAAACAGACTCATGGACTTAGAGAATAAACTTGTGGTTACCAGTGGGGGAAGGTTGGGAGGGAGGGATAGATTGGAAGTTTGGGATTGACATGGATACACAGATGTATTTAAAATAGATAACTAACAAGGACCTACTGTTAAAAAAGAAATTCCAAAAAGCAAGCGTGATAGGAAATTTATTCTTAAATAAACTAAGCCAACTACAATCTGAGAAACTAAAACTGAATTTAAGTTTGTATATATGTATTTCTAAACACTGAATATATGTATATATATATATATATATGAATATATATGTGTATACACATATATATGTCTGCAATGCCAATGTATGATTTTGTATGTCGTATATTATGTATATATGTATGTTATATATTTTTAAATATATATAGTGTTTTTTTGTGTGTATCTATGTATTAGATTAAAAGTATCTAATTTTCAGTGGCAACTGCGCTCTTAGAAACAGACTTGAATTTGGAGAGTCATTAGGGAGAATGTTGAAGTTCTTCATAATTTTTCCTCATTTTTATTTTACATTTTTTTACTTTGAATGTCATACTTTACAAAATATGATAACATCACTGTAAATTGCACCACTTTTTCTTATACCTCTAATAAAGAAAACATATTAACAGTTAAAATATGACACAATGTTTTTCTTCAGTTATCTTTCCAGCCCATCATTGTTGTGAATTGCACGGATATGAAAGATCTTGCAATTTCCTATGCCCTCAGTTGCATTTCACATCATGTGACAAGCAATCCTTTTGTAACCCAGCTTCATTTATATGTTTGTAT
This sequence comes from Pseudorca crassidens, assembly GCF_039906515.1. Classification (NCBI taxonomy): domain Eukaryota; kingdom Metazoa; phylum Chordata; class Mammalia; order Artiodactyla; family Delphinidae; genus Pseudorca; species Pseudorca crassidens. The sequence continues at coordinate 16,424,815 of NC_090298.1, forward strand.
TTTCCATTCATAGGTTCCACAAAACACTCAATTTATACTTTGCAAGGAAATAAGAAATTGCAGTCTTTCCTACAACCATAAATATTGTTTTCAATATTGTCAAATTTGTGCCACTCTCTTTATTTCCAATGTAATGATTCTCTCTTCTAGTTTCCTTCTAGAGATATATAAAAGTCACTTTTGTTTTCAAACTATATTGTAATCTTTGGAAGACATTTAGAGGTAATCAATTCCAAACATGTAGTGTCAATAATGTAAATGAATTAACTGTAAATACGACTACTTGGACAGCTATGACCCCATCTCTATATGACCAGGAAATGACATGTTTCTCATGATTGCTTCATGGCTAACAGCAATGATATTTCCATGAAAATTCAACTTCCTTAAGAATCTGAGAGCCTACTTTTAAAAGAGAAACAAAACATCCTTCTGAGACTATGCCAAACAGAGAACTAGGGTTATTACCACTTTTAATGTTTCCTTAGTTAGATACTAAGTTGAAACACAAGTACCCAAAAGGGAAAATGGTATATCTGTTTTTAGTACATACCTATTATCCTTTGACAGTAGCACATTTTGGAATAGGAAATAAATATGTAGAAAATGGCTAAAATGATCCCTCTGACCATTCAGATAGCATTCAAAAGATTGCATATCAAAAGCAGTTCCAGTTGCTATAGTTCCTACTGATTATTTAACTACTTAAAGGAGGAATGTTTGAACCAATAATCCTTAAACGCAGCAGGAGTGTTAGCTTTTGCAGTTGTCTTTTTAAAAGCCTAACAAGAAAATAAATACATTTAAGAGTTTAAAATAGAATATATGTGTTCTATAATCTAATTAAGCAGCAACTCTCCACCTTTACTCCTTTGGAATTTGTAAGCTGTTTACATCCCCCAAATACTCTAGAAACAGGAGATTTAGAGCTCAGTAGGGGAAGAATGGATCCCCTGAGGAAAGAATTTCTACCAGAAGGGGTAATGGGGCTATTAAGGCAGAAATAGTAGGTCTCTACTAGACCTTAACAAATACTGCAAAATGTTTACTCAATTCTCTGCTGATGAATAATTTTTATTTTCTTATTTCTTCCTATTATACACAATCATCTTTGGGTACTTGTGGGTTTTTGTTTGTGCTTTGTTTTTTTTGTATTATTTCCAAAAGTAAAGTTGCTATGTCAATGAGAGTTAGGGTTTTTTAATGGATTTTTAAGGGTTTTTATGAATATTATCAAAATTCTTTTCACAAACGGTGAAATATTTTCTCATCATTTCAAAAGTGTGTTGCCATGGGTTCTGTTATTTTTATTTGTTAGAGTTCAGTGTAAGATGATATAGTAAAAAAGTTTTCAAAATGTCATAGCTTAACTGAGGGTGAGTTATTTTTCTCTCATATGAGACGTGAACAGAGAGTCCATGGTTGACAAGGTGGTGCTTCGTTTCCACAAATATGGCCTCATCTTCGAGTTTAGGACACTGTTCCATTTCTTTTCATTTCCCAGGAATCAGGAAGAAAGAGGAAGTAAACAGGAAAACACAAACCTATGAAATCATGATCCATAGGCATCACTTTTGCTTGCTTTTAATTGTCCAGATATTAGTTATATTTTCACACCCAGCAGTAAGGGGTGCAAAAAATATAGACTCCAGCTGTGTCCATGCACTGAGCTAAAACTGATGGGGCATAATCTTTAACACCTTCTAATTCAAATGTTTACTGTTTCTCATACAGGTTTTGCTGTTAATACTATAATTTAGTTGAACATTATATGTATGTATTTATGAATGTATTTAGTCTTTGTGCATGTCTTTAGAATTCATACTTAGAAATTCTACATCTTCTTCAATGTCCTAAAGATGTTCAGTTACTTCCCTTTTAGAATTTCTGTGTGTTGAAATTTTTGTTTTTAAATATTTGACTCAAAGGATTAGTTTTAATCAATTAAAAAATTAAGGACATAGTTTTTTTTTCTTTTAAAACACTAATCCATTTGACCTAACAAGACACAAAAACTGCCCATACTGATATAAATTGGCTAAATAGATATATCTTAATAGATAGATAGATTGATAGACAGATAGAAGAGAGATCAATAGATAGATAGATAATACATACAGATTAGTTTTTTAAATCTATTGTTATAACAAAAAGATGTAACACAAATTACCCTTTTAAAATTGAGTTTTTCACATGGTTGTTATTCCACATGAATTTTAGATTCAGATTACTAAATTCAAATTAACAAAAGTACAATTTAGTTTGTGTTCATGTTTCCTAAGTATACATTTAACATGGGAGGAAAGATGATATTTAGTATTAACAAACCTTCCTACTTAGGAAAACACCACGTTCACCATTTATTCTTGGCTTCTTTTATATCTTATAGTAGAACTATTCTTGCAAAGTAAGACCTCTAAGTTATTAAGTGGGGAATTTTAATATTGAAATAAAAGGAATTCCAGAAAGTGATAGAGTAATATACAAATTGACATTAGTTAACGTTATTCTAATCTGTGTGTCTACAGATTTAAAAGTGCAGTTTTTTCCTATTATTTCTATGTTGCTATTCTCAGTAAATAATCAACTGATCAAAAGCCACTAACAGTATTTCTGTGGAATACATTGGCTTAGGCTCACCAATAGAACTCTCTCTATATCTTCTATATTTCTGCTAGTGTGATTCATGTATTCCACTAATATCCAATTTGTGGAGATAACACTTCATCTATGGTTGCAGCCCCCTCATGTACTCATAACTTAAGGTTCTTATACAGATGATTCAGGACAGGAATCCCTTGGAAGGGAGACTCACATACTCTTCTTTGGAGGAAGGAGAAGCCAGCAAATCTGGACTCTTACTGACCAGGGCCAGTGATCCTGCCTCAGACCCCTACCTGGCTTACCAGCCTACCACCATCTGGGAGACTCAGCAAATATCCCCACACAGCTGCCCAGGAATCTAATTGCCTTATATGGGACTGGTCGATCTGGGTATATTCTGAGTCATGCTGGCAAATAGTAAATTATTCCCAGACAATTAATATGATTCAGGAATTTGAAGGAAATAGAACAAAAGATAAAAATATCAGAATATGTGCCTACTTACTTCTTGGGTAGACCTAATAGTGAAAACAAACAGAAGAGAATAGAATACATGTACATAATACACAGTTTAATGCACTTGAAAAATTTAAAGAAGAAATAATATGTGAATAAGAAAAGTGTCATGTAATTAAAACAATCAAAAAAGAGTTAAATATAAGTAATTTGGCAAGTAGTGAAAAATAGAAGAGATACTGCTAAAAGAAGATTAGGAATCTAGACTATAAACCCTTGGAACTGTATCAGATCTTATGGCAAATGAGTAAAAAATCAAAAATTAAATTATATCGATAAATCTAAGAGACATGGGATATAGGGTCAGGAATTTTAACATTGAAATAAAAGGAATCTTAGAATAAGACAGAGCAGCAGTCAGAGAAGAAATAAATTATAAAAAAATGCATTTCTCACAAATGAAGAAGGCACGTTTTAAAATTGAATGTGCTTACTGAAGGCTGGGTAGAATCAATGGAAGAAATATAAGGAAGATGGCTTCTGGCTGCTGTCGAGATGGCAACCAGCATTAGGTGCTAATTTCAACCCTGGGGAAACTACCTAGCAAAGGAAAGGCATTGATCTAAGGAATTAATGAGAAACTATGTTTTGGAAGAAAATAAATGATTAAAAAAAAAAATCACCAGTGTGTGTGCATACCCTGAAACATACTACATGGCTTGGGAGATCTGAGATAAATGAGAAGATCAGCAAGAGAAGTGATTTTATTTTTCACTTTTTCCAATCCGTCTTACCTAAAGTCTCTTTCAACAAATAGCTGGACTGAATGGTTTGCCTGAATTACAATGTGTAAAATAAATAAATAGAACCTGTGTGGAACTTATAATTTATACCAGAAGAAAAAAAAGAGAGAGAAAGAAAAAATAAGCAAAGCAAAATCATAGCCAAAAGAAAGAAAATCTACACAGAAATAAGCAGGACATATATACAATAAAGAGGAAAGCAACATATAAGATATCTAGATCAAGAGATAAAACAGACACAAAACATGTAAGAGATTAGTTAATAAGACATTAGAAAACAGAAAAGAGATGATAGTGATAAATAAAAATAAATAAATAAATTCAGTTATGTTAGAACAAGAAAATAAAAGCAGACAAATGAAAAACATTCAGACACATTTAAGGATATATCTAAGGAGAAAAAAATGAGGAAAAGCAAGATGCAAAGAAGAACAAAAATCTACAAGCAAAATAGAAAATTAAAAAATGTAGATGGTAGACAAAAGTTCAAAGTATTTTGTATTTCTGTGAAACATAATAGAAAAAATATAGCCCAAGATCTAATAGATGAGAATTTGTTAAAGTAAAACATAAATCAACAAAAAAAGTACAATGTAGAACCCAGGGAAATTTGCTACCTAACAGGCAGGGTCATAACTAAATCTAAGTGTCTATTAAAAAATAATGAAGAGGGGGCTTCCCTGGTGGCGCAGTGGTTGAGAGTCTGCCTGCCAATGCAGGGGACACGGTTTTGTGCCCTGGTCCAGGAAGATCTCACATGCCTTGGAGTGGCTGGGCCCGTGAGCTATGGCTGCTAAGCCTGCACATCTGGAGCTTGTGCTCTGCAACGGGAGAGACCACAACAGTGAGAGGCCTGCGTACCGCAAAAAAAAAAATAAATAAAAAAATTAAAAAATTTAAAAAAACACACTAGCAGTTACATTTTGAATTATCCAAAAATAATAACATGATTGGAACTACAATAGATACAAAAGAAAGTAAAATAAGGAAATACTTTTCTCAATCACATGCAAATAATTTTGACCACCTGGACAAGTTGACTAAAATTTTTTAAGAAAGGTTATAAAAGTAATAATAATAACTGTGATTCAGGATTACTACATAGATGTAGGCACATCAAATCTTGCACAAATGTTGCAGACTGAGCACCTTCACCTCTCTCATCAAGGGTTCCCACACCTCCCAGGAAGGAGAGTCTGTTTTTGCAAAAGAATGGAACACCATCTAGCTTCAGCCACTTTAACTCTGGGGGGGTTCTAAAATTGGAACAATCAACTCCCATAGAATAAGTGTAAAATAACCTGAAAATTGAAAGAAGAGTGGGTAGAATAACCGCTGACAACTGGATAACAGCCAAAATTTAAAGACATTTTAAAACTTAGAATCATGTAAAAATTTAATGATATTTGTAGTTTAAATCACAGAAATAAATGTCTATACTATATACTTACAATCAATTTTAGGATGCTGACCTGTTGAAGTCTTATCAGTTTTGATAATAGAGATGATAATATCAATTGAAAAATGTAAGTACAATGATTTTAAAAATTATTTTAGAACAGAGTAAATAAAGTTATGTTAAAAGTAGCTGTGCATGAATTCATCAGAAATTTGGGTAAATTTAAACATATATCAATATATAGATTTCTCTAGTTCTCTAGATTAGGGATCAGAAACTGTTTAAAGAACTAGATAGTAAATACTTCCAACTTTGTGGACCATATGATCTGTGTCAGCTTCTTGATTTTGTGTGAAAGCAGCCATAGAAAATTAACAACAAACAAACAAATGAGCGTGGCTGTGTTCCCATAAACTTCATTTACAAAAACAGTGAGTTAGAGAAGGCTCCTAGGCAGTTTTCTGAACCGAGGTCTAGATCATATATGAGGCTGTAGGAGGAAAATGTGCTGATAAAAAAAAAAAAAAAAAAAAAAAAAACTAAACTAAAATTCATAAAATTGACCAAAATTTTTAAAGGCACTGTTAATTTTTTTAACCTGTACTTTGTTTAATTCTCAATAACATTTTAAGATGTATATTATAAGATGGAAAAACATTCCATTCCGTTCCATTTTTATTTTCATTTTACAAATAAAGATCATTATTGGTTATGGCAATTTCCTCCGGGCCACAGTGTCATAAATGATGGGTCTATATTTGGAATAAAATTGTCTGACTCCATTATAGCAGGTAAATAATGTTAAATAATTAAAACCATTGGACACAACCCCAATTTACCTATGCAGGACAGTTTCAGAAATGAAAAGGAGATACTGAACTTTACCTCAAAATATGTATCACCACTTAAATGCAAATTTCATTAAAATAAAATTATTCATGGTAAAATTGTCACTTGATAAAAATTTTTGAGAAGAGGAAGTTCATTTTCCCAAGCAATAGATGTTAATAAAAAGCTGATTTTTTTTCATGTTTGATAAGCTCCTTTAGGATTTTAGGGCTTAGGAAAGATCAAATATTAGGAAACTACCACTGACATAACCTGGAGTTTACATAGCTTTTCTCTCTCAAGAAATATATTCACGAATGTGTATGAAATAATTGAATTTACTAACGATTATTGAAAAAGGGAAAAGTGATTTTCAACAAAGATAAATATTCTCTTTATTTGCTCCATAACACAATTTTAGTCTATGCACATGGAACAAGGTTGATTGCTCTTGAGTTAGACTTCCTTTACAGTTCTAATGTGTTATTAAATATTGACAAACTTTAAAGATATTAACTAGTATTCCTTGCCTTGCTTTAGGCTGGATAATTAATGCCTACATTTTATTTCCACTTAAATTTATTAAACACTATTGGTGATGCTCACTTAGCCTATGTGTTTTAAAATTGTGCTACTTATAACATTTAAATAGAAGTTCAAGTCAGTAGTTTTATTATCTCAAAGGGAAATCTGTACAATATGGTATACAAGAAGTGCAGGGATGAGGGCAAATCACTGAGTGCTTTAGGCCTGAAGATACTTGTAAGGTTGTAAATGAAATAACTTCAAGTTTGAAGTTGTTCTTAAAGATTTTCTACTCTAATGACTATTAAGTACTTTTAAAAGAGCTTGCCTAACAGGCATTCAGGGTACCCTAGTATACAACTGGTAAAAGAAAACCATTTCTGTATGAAGTCATGGCATTTTCAGAAAGCTCTCATTTTCCTTATTTTGAGCTGTATTTGTCTTATAGAAATGTGTTAACTTGTTGCCGTGTCTATCAGTTTAGATTATGTAAAATAATTTATTCTTCATATTTTTAAATGCTGTTCACACGAGCTCCTAAATCTTGGTTTCTTGTCAATAATTCAGTGTCCCTTAGTTGTTCCTCATATAGCAAATAGATTTTCCTTAGAAACACTATAGTTTTTTTTTCTTTTTTATACTAATCTTTTAAAATAAGTGACCTCTACACAATTGACCATATTATTTTCAATAGTGCCAAGGTAGCACAAATTAGTTCTCATATCTCTCAAAAACATACAGAAACTAATTACCTTTCCAATTTTTAAAGCTTTTCTCCCATCATGTTTAAAATAAACCATTGTCATTAATGGGCATGAGGAATTAAAAGAAATAACAGGTTTAAAAATTTCTCAATGTCAACAGTATCCCCAATTTCTGTTAATTTATAAAAAATAAATTCTGGTACCTGCTCCAACATAGGACCTACAAAAACAATGTTGCTAATCCCTGATTTGACAGGTTAAAGCACGGGAGTTTCTTTACAACAAACGGCCCTGAAGCTCAAGCTATTATGCTGAGGAACAGCATTGATGCTTGTGTGTGCCATGAAAAAGGTAAGAGTGAAAAACAGGTGAGAAAGCTAGCAGGGAGATATTGTGAATGACCTATGGGGACTTGATTAAGATTTTGGCCTCTGCTACAGTAAAATGGGAAGCTATCAAAGAATTTCAAGCAAGTGAATGACCTAAGTTATTTAAAAGAATCCATCTGGCATTTAAGTGTGTCCAGGGTAGAAGACAGAGACCAGTTGAACATGATTACAGAAATCCAGATGACAGAATTTTGTCTCTTGGACTAGGATCAAAGCAGTGGAGAAAATAGACACTTGATAGCTTTTAATATTTGAAATGACAAAATCTGTAAAGCATCAAAAACTTTTTAAAGGAGTTTACCTTAAAAACGATCTGAGACATGGGGTAGTAGCTATAATATAGAATTAATGTGTTTGTTCTGTATTTTTTGGTTAAAATGAGTTATAGTGTAACATGGGTGTATGCAGATGATGATGATGATCAGTAGAAAGGACAATATTAATGATGTAAAAGAGAAATAGAAAAATTGCTGGAAACAATTTTTCCAGCAATTGTTTCCAGTTGGAAACAATTCCTAACATTGGAAAAGATATTAAGAGCCTACCAGATTCTGGGAAGTATTCTAGACAGTGAAGATATCTCAGTGAAAGGACAAAGGTCCCACTCCCCTATAGCTCACATTTTAATGGGATGGCAAACTGGAGATAAAGTTCAATAAAAATAAACAACTAAACATTATAAATATAAATTATATTGGTTTAAAGCACTATAAGAAATGCAGAGGAAATACTTTAAAATGGTACAAGGTTGTTAATTTATATAAGGTCCTCAGGAAAGGTATCACTGCTTAAGTAGAAGAGGAGATAGGATCCAATGGGGGTGTCTTTACATAGGGTATGGGTAGTCCATGCACTGAAACATAAGAAAAAAGACAGAATAAAGGTAAAGACACCAGTGGGCTAGCAGTTTCAATGGTGGGAATGATATCGAAGTTTTCTTCTAATTGTTTTTGTTATTTTGATAAAATGAGGATCATTGTTAAAAACAGTTTGAGATGTAAAACCCTTGTAAATGGAGAGGGACACAAATCCATCAAGGGTAGGTTAAGCCTTGGGAAGAAAATCTGAGGCCTAAATACAAGAAAACATTTGTTCTTTTTCAAAATTGTTCTGACTTTTCTGGGCCTTTGAATTGCATATAAATTTTATAATCATCTTTCAATTTCTACATGCATACACCTCATGCTGGGATTTTTAATGGGATTATACCGATTCTATAGGTTAATCTGGGGAGAATTGACTTAATATTGTCTTCTGAATCATTCACATGGAGTCTCTCCATTTATTTAAACCTTTGGTTACTTTCATCAATTTTTATAGTTTTGATTGTAAAATGCTTGCACTTTCTTTGTGTATTTATTCCTATTTTATTCTTTTTGATGCTTTTGTGAATGCAATCTTTCTTAACTGTATTTTTAGATTATTTAGTGCTAGCATATGGAGATAAAACTGATGTTTTTATATTGACCTTGTATCCCATGATCTTGTAAAACTCATAAGTTTTATATTTTCCTTAGAATTTTTCTATATAGATGCTTATAGATTGTGTCCTCTGTGAATAACCAGAGTTTTACTTTCCCCTTGTGATCTGGGTGAGTTTTCTTTCTTTTTATTGACTTATTGCACAGAATAAAGACTCCAGTACAAGGTCTAAGTGGAGAAACTAATGGTCCTAGCTTTTCTTTCAGTTTTGGTGAGAAAGCATTCAGTAGTCACCATCAAGTATGGTCTTAGGTGCTGCATTTTGTTGATACCATTTATAAGGTAAAATGTGCTCCCTGATATTCGTACTTTGCTTAGAGATTTCCTAATGGTTGAATATTGTCAAATGTATGTTCTTCTTGTGTTAAGATGACCATATGCTTATTTATAATATAGTAATGTTATATGACTTATTCTAAAATGATTAATTACACTGCTTTACTTTCAATTGATAAATCAACTTTGCATTCATTACCTGAATAAACTCCACATGGTCACAATGCATCATCCTTTTTATGTATTGTTGCATATTTTTTATTGGGGTATAGTTGCTTTACAATGTTGGGTTAGTTTCTGCTGTACAGCGAAGTGAATCAGCTATTTGTATACATATATCCCCTCATTTTTGGATTTCCTTCCCATTTATGTCACCACAGAGCATTGAGTAGAGTTCCCTGTGCTATACAACAGGTTCTCATTAGTTATCTATTTTATACATGTTAGTGGTATTGTTACATTTTATATTTTAAAATTTTCTTAGGGAATTTTGTGTCTATGTTGATTAGAAATATTGGTCCATATTTTTCCATGTGAAGACTGGTTTTAGAATCAGTGTAATCTTTTTTTTTTAATTAAAAAACTGAATATAATAATTTAATTTCTAAATATTGAAAGAAAACTCTTGATGACTTTGTATGACATAAACCCTCTAGGACAATATTCATACATCTAACAATTTAATATGTGCTCCAGATAACTTGGCTCACCATTCACCCCAGCCCATCTCCAGATTTAAAAAAAAAAAAACAAAATTATTGGAGTATAGTTGATTTACAATGTTGTGTTAGTTTCAGGTGTACAGCAAAGTGAATCAGTTATACATATACATTTATCCACTCATTTTTAGATTATTTTCCCATATAGACCATTACAGAGTATTGAGTGGATTTCCCTGTGCTATACAGCAGATTCTTATTAATTATTTTATATATAGTAGTGTGTATAAGTCAATCCCCATCTCCCAATGTATCCTTCCTCTCCTTATCCCCTGGTAACCATAAATTACCATTAAATAACAAGTAGCAAAGGATAATGATTCCTGGGAGAAGGAAAACACATGGGATGGACTCCAGCAGTACCCAGTTCACTGCCTGCAAAAGTTTTCAGGATGCAATAAATGCAAAGGAAGGTTTCCAATCAGACCAGATGTATTGCTGAGTTGAGGAGGTAGAGTTTGGAGATCAGAGAGGTCAAAGTGGTTAGAATAGGTGGGGCAGATTACTGGGGAAGTGGAAACTGTGCACAGAGAGAGAGAGAGAGAGTGCTAGAGAGCTACAGAGAGATTCCCTGTGTCTTTAGCAATGGATTTAGGTTCAGTGACAGAGGAAAGAAAAGCACCTAAGTTAGATAATACGTTCTTCTAGTTACTGAGTAAAAGAGAGTATCATTAATCAGAAAAATAAATACTGGAAGATGAGTGAATTCAGGAGAGGAGGATGAGTGAAGCAGTGGCTACATCACATAATAACTGAAAATCCTAAGGAACGTGTGGGTTAAAGACAGTGTAGAAAACAGGAAAGAGATCTCAATTAGAAAATATGATCATGACAATTTGGAAGGGTATAAGAACTTCAAGGGACATTAAGTTAGAGTGAGAAGAAGGAAGAAAAGCAAGAAAAATGTACAAGAATAGGGCACTCTGATTACATCTGTAAAACAAACACCAACCTTGAAAGTTTTTAAATATTTCTTCCTGATTTGCAGACTATCAGGTTTTTAAGAGGAGAAAAAAATAGTTTTCCTCAATAGAGTTTTTCTTCAAAATGATATAAGTTCATCTTAAATAAATCTATAAAATTTGGCAATGTAAAGTCATGATAACTTTCCAGGGATTAAACTGGCAGTTCAGTATTTCTCTTCAGTTTACTCATAGGATTTAGTGCATTTCCCTTATTAAATATTGCTTTTAAATTTCACTTTCAAAGTTATTTTTGCATATGCTTGAGTGATGCCAGTTGTATGGCTTTGTATAAGCTACTCTCCTACTCATAGACACAGCAGAGCATAATTAAAACCTATTAAGTTCTCATATTTAATGTGTCAAACGCTGGTAAACAGTGAGCCTGGAGTGAGCTAGTGGGATGTTAACTTTTCATAAGAGACTCTCCTTCAGAAGTAGAAGTTTTTTAGGAAACACTGCTAGGACAATGTCTGCCCATTTGGGGGCCATGCTAATTTCCTTTTAAATTTTAAAATAAAAGAATAGAGCAAAATGGTGGTATAGGAATTTCAGGTGCCCATCCCCTCCCAGAAACATCAATTTGAATAATTAACGGCTTGTGAAGATGTCTTCACAAGATCTAAGGATTCCAGGTGAAGGGTTATAGGACCTGAATGAAGCATAAAAATAAGATGCATTGAGGAGGGTAGGAAAGATAGATTCATATTCCATCTGTCACTCCTCAACCAAGCCCAAGCAGCCTAGCTCTGAGACACCTGCCTAGTGGGAGAAGGAGACTGAAGTGAGAACCCAGCTTCACCCTAGACTCCAACACTTGGCCTACTTCCCCTGTCCTAGGTTGTTCCTGGAGGGTTCCTATGAACAGTGGCCCTCCTCACTCCCAAGTGCTTGCTGGCTTCCAAAGCCCCAGGCAGCTCCTGTGACACCAGACTCTTGGCTCACTCCAGCACTAGCCAACTCTCATGGCCCCAGGTGACACATGGTCCCAGGGTCCTAGCAGGCTCCAGGACACCAAGCTCAAAGCCAGCAGAAGGCTGACTACCCTACAATCAGGCTTTTCATGTATTTCAGCACCAAGCTGGCTCCTGTGGGCCCAGGTCCCTTGTACATTCCCTGCATCCTCAGCCTCTTGCCTGGATCCCATTGTTTCATCCCACTGCCAGACCCAACCTTGAGTCTGGCCACTGAGGCCCCATTTTACAGGCTGATTCCCACAGCCCCAGTGCCAGGCTACCCCAATGGCCCCAGCCTTGAGGCCAAATCCAGGGAAGCCAGGCTCCAGCCTGCCTCAGTACCAGACCAGTCTCCACAGACTCAAATACCAGGCCCATCCAAGTTATGCATTTTATTGTATAACTGTTTGCCATGCATGTGATCTACTTTGTGCTTATGTTTATAATATTTTAATATATAAAGAAAACTAAATACTGATTGATATCCAATAAAAGAAGAAACCTAGCTACATTTATTCTTTGTCCATTTCAGTTTTTTTTTTAAAAAACTCTCTTTATATTTAATTAATATAATAAATATCCTTTGTTTAATACTATGGTTGAGTTTCATGTCTTGACTTTAAATCCTAAAATCCCAGATCCCTTAAAACATTTTTGTACCCTGAGGTTGTTTCAGAATAAGTTTTAACATATTTGCAGTGAGTTGAATGATGGCTCCCCAAGAGATATGTTTACATCCTAATCACTGGAGGCTATGAATGTGACCTTGTTTAGATAAATACCTTTTGCAGATATAACTAAATTAAGGACCTTGAGATGAATTCATCCTGCATTACATGGGTGGGTCCTATATCCAATGACAAGCATCCTCAAAACAGACAGAAGAGGAAAACACACCAACCACAAAGGAGGCCATGTGAAGATGGAGCCAGAGATTGGAATTACTTAGCCACAAGCTAGGGAACACTTCAAACCACCAGAGCCTGGGAGAAGTAAGAAAGGATCCTGCCTTAGAGATTTTGGAAGAAATATGACCCTGTCAGCACCTTGATTTCCAACTACTGGCCTCTAGAATTTTAAGAGAAAAACATTTATATGGTTTTAAACCACAGTTTGTTGCAAACTCTTACAGCAATCCTAGGAAACCAATACAATATTGAAAAAAATAAACGTTTTCATCCTGTCTTTCATGGCTTCTACTTGATTGAAAATTACCTTAAATTTTTACTTCTGGTAATATTGGATTAGGGAATGCAGAAGAACAAATCTCCTGAGATCAATTTGAAAAGTAATGATGAATTACAGGACCAAGATCTCTTGAGAGGAGGAATTACAAAAAATTAGCCCAACATTTGGGATAGCTTATCCCAGGGAACACGGGTGGATTAGAGAAAGAAGTATCTGAGAGAGTACATCAATGGGTACAACATTTTCGTGTGTCATACCTAGGGACAAAATGATTGGAGTTCAGATATTGCCAGATAAGAGAAATCCTAATAAATACCACATATTTTTAAATTGGGACTCTGAATGATACCCTCTAGGATAAGATATTTGGAAATAATAAAGCTTTCATAGGAACTAAAGCCAAGATTCAAAATATCTAAATTGCTCCAATTAGATTGAAGTGATCAGGGATTGCTAAAATCTCTTATCTCCTGCCAGAAACAACCATAAATATTTTCTGGAGAAAATAGCATGATGCTGAGCTAAATTTTCTTGCATTTTTTCATATAATCCGTGATAAGTCAAAATAATCAGGAATATGAAAACCTAAGATGATGGAAGAAGAAAACAAACAAAAAAGAGTAAAGACTAAAATTGATTTCAAAATAAATTTTGACAATGAAGTTATCTGAATTTTTAAAAACTCTATTGTAGTCCAAAAACAAATGATTATCTACACAGTACCCCAATAAAAATTAATTTAAAAAAGAATATCTGCACATAAAATAAGAACCAAAATAAAATTCTAGAATTTAAAAACATAATGATCTAATTAAAAGTCTAATAGATATGTTTAATAATTGACCAATCTCTACATGAACTGTAATTTAGGTCACATTAAAGAGTGACCTAAAGTGGTTTAGGTCACTGAGAGTGGTTACATGAACTGTAATTTAGGTCACATTAAAATATCCGAATGGTCGAAAGTCATTTTATGTATTCCAACTTTCCTTTGATGTGTGAATCATGATAGTTTTCATCACTATCAGGACAGATTCATTTTCTGACCAAGATAAAGTTGGGGGAGTAAACAAGTGGGAAACTAAGGGCTTCAGGAATGTTAGAAATGGTCTATGTGGTCGTTATAGTTTTGTTTTACTAATTCCTTTTATATATCGTTATTTAGCATACTATTCCCCATATGTGTGATGATTCAGTTACAAAATTAAACTAGTCTTTAAAAATTCAATTTCCCTCTTTCCTCTTTATTTTAATAGCACCATCCACATTTCCCTGTGCTCTCTAGAAACTCCTCTAAATCTCATGAACCTTACGGCAAACAGGATGAACTATATCAAAATTAAAATAAGAGTTCATGCCTAACTCAGGATGGCTTTGAACGGCTTAAACAACCAAGTCCAATGAAATAAATTTGCTGTCACTTCAAGTCACTGAATAATTACTTCAGCTAGACACCACGAATCCTTCCATCAGTATTTCCTTTCCTACAAATACAAAAACAAATAAACTCAAAATGTCTAGAGCTGTGAAGACAGTGAGATTTTACCCTACTAATGAGCTAACAGATCAGTTTGCCACCGTTTCATAGATACTGGCAGAAGACATGATAACTCTGGTTCAGAAACAATAGTTATTACAGCACAGCTGGCAGCCTGCCATCATGTTTGCATCCCTTTGCTTTATTCCCCAGTTCCCATAGGAATGTTTCCCACGGAGCATCCTATGTGGATTTTGCGCAAATAGGTTTGAACCACATCTGAGGAATCTTAAGTTCAGAAAAAACAAACCAAAAAAAAAAAAATCTTGTAAGAGGGCAATTAACAATCCTTCTGAACTTTTTCCCTGAAGGTATGTATTATCTTTGTTATCTTGGTCAGAAAATGAATCTGTCCTCTGCCCTGGAAGGAAACCCTACCTCCATTTTCCAAGGCTGTTTGTTATTCAAACATCCTTGAAAATCTGTAACAAAGCCTCTTAAAAGATGTATAGAAATCCAATGGAGTATTATCCTTCAACATAAATACATAGTATTCCTCCTTATCTTTTTTTTTCTCTTTAGTCTCATGCATTTGAGAACAAATCTGACATAAAAATTGTTTGCAAACAATATTTAAAAAATATATTTACACAAGTGTATCTTAATTATTTATAAATATAACTTATGAACATAGGTTAAGTATCAATGTTACATGTCTAAGAAAAAGCAGCTGTCCAAATCTTCTAGGCATAATACTTACCAACATTTTTTTTAATTCTTTTTGGCAATTTGGCAAAAATTATTTTGGCAATCAATATATTCAGTAATTTTAAAAAATTATTTAATATTAATAATTTATTTAATTAATAATTCAATAACTGAAAGAAATAAATTATTAACTGCCTATTTGTATGATTAAAGATTTAGCTCTTAATCTTCTTCAATAAACATATTATTTTTAGCTCATCTCCTCTGAATGAGTTGTTTCATAAATTTAGTTAATACAATAGGAATTATTACCAAAAAACAAAAAGCAACAGTGCAGAGCACTGTTCTAAGCATGTTATATCTATAAACTCACTTAATGGTAAAGGTGCTGTTAATGTACATATAAAGAAACCAAGACACATGACTTACAAATTGCAGAGTAGATTCAATCCCAAGTCCTCTAGTTCCATTGCTTGTGCTCATATGTACAGTGACATACTGCCTCTACATAAACATTTGTTCAGTGCTGAGCCAAGTAATACTGTTAACTTTTTTTACTCTTAGACTTAATTTTGCTGAAGTTAATATTTCCCTTAAATTTTCCATTTTGTTAGTGTTCTATGTACCTATTCCTATATTAATTTCATATTATGCTCTAATAGATTTCTTGAAAATCTACTTAATGTATTATTATTTTTCTTGTAGACTTCCTTCTCACAGCCCCACCACTTTCTGATTTTATCTGAACTCTTGACTTCTTGGTTGAGTGTAAATTTAACTTCATAGTACTTTCCATGACTGCTCTGTTGAGCTAAACTTCTTTATTCTCTTAATATATCCACCATTTCTTTTGTAGTTTCATCATTTTGTGGGAGCACATCCTTGATGCTCTCCCTAAATAAAAATGATATCTGATATTATGAGATATTAGTTTGCTTTATAAATAAGACTTTGTGGAGTATATTTCAAAGATCCCTTATGTATCTTTTATGTGGCCAAACCTCTGTTCCCTGATCATTTTTAATTTCTATTTTTAGTTTCTAAAAATAAATATGAATCATATATATATCTTATTATTCTCCACTAAATATTTAACAATTAAGTAAACAAAATTTCCCAGGAAAACAGAGTGTAGATTTGAAATATCTAGATGTCTTTCTGTTGAAGAATTATGAATTAAGGTTTCAGAAGAAAATATATTTTATTGTGTGCTTTTATTTGGATTTTTACCCACTCACTGATTCATCCCTTGAGACAATAGTATCATGGAATCATAGAGAAATGAGAAAGTACTTAATGCACTTCTGGTACTTTGTAAGAGACATTAAGCCACCAGAGAAATGGAGCTATGTGAAGGTCAGAACAAACATCTTTCAATTTGATAATCTATTAATACTTACAGTGCTGGAAAAAACCATTAAATAAAGGTATAAAAGTTTTTGAAAATGTCATTTAGTTTAGATGGAATTGCACTGACATATACTTTCAAATGATGTATGGACTCTTCTTCAAAAGATTTTCATGAATGAGTTGTGAAATGTCATCATTTGCACACAAAGTTCTGTGCAATCTTTCAAGTATTCAACTTTCCCATTAAAATTAATTAGAATACGCAAACTTCACTTCCTGTCGTGGCAATATTTGATGTGTTATAGTTTTTTTACTCACTTCTTAGTTGATAAAAACTGTTCTTTGACTTATTTTTATTTTAGTTTCAAACTACTAAGTCAGTTTCAGTCTATGGGAATAGCATTTGAGAAGTGGTTTTATTTTTGGTACTTTAGAAAATGATATGTCTGTAGCGTAGACATTAAATTTGAATTGTCTTGTAACCAATTAGTTTCTTAGAAAATATAATATATGAAATGTTTTGAATGCCATTAAGTCTGTTTTTATTGAAGGTTCATCTTTCTCTAAATAGGATATAAAAACAATACTTTTCAGTGTCTTCCTTAAGCAAATGCTTTATAAATATTGTAGTTTAATCTTCACTACAACCTTTGCCAATATGTATTATTGCCATTATTAAAAATATAAGAACACTGACATTCAGACAAGATAAGTAATTTACCAAATTGTAAGACAAGGAGGGAAAATTTTAAACATCGTCTCTAAATCCAACCCTATGCTGCTTTCACAACTTCACATGATTATAACAGTATGTAGTTTGAATGTCTCAAAAGATTGTATTTTTCAATATTTAGCACAATGCTGTGACACGGTTTCATTAAATGCACTCTGATTGAATATCTGTCTTAAGAAGCGATTATTATGAGATCTTAAGTGATTTAATGATATTCAGTACTTATAATCCGGGTACTGTTGTTATTTAATCCTTTTTATATTTAATTCTTACATCAACACTTGAAAGTTAGACTTTCTCATTTTACATTTGCATGAAAGAAAGTCTGGAAATTTTAAATAATTTACTCCATAAACAATATAAGTTCTAGATATTATGCTAAGACCCAGGAATGTATTTGGAAAAATGGTATATTTTCTGCATGTGAATCCTGCAGTCAAATGGAGAAGGGCTGTATTTTTAGTTATATGAATAAATTTAAAATGACTTATAGGCCTTTGAAGGAATGCCAAATGTGCTTTGAACGTTAGTAATAAGAGATCTAACCTAGTTTAGGTATACCACACATACTAGAACTTCTGGTGGGTTGGTTTGTGACTTTTTCCTGATTGTCCAACTTCCTTTTCTGGACCCTTTTGTCCCTAGTTCCTTCTCAAAATGCGCAATGTCTGATTCCTAGAATAAATTGCTTATTCCTTAAAACTGTTTTCCTGATTGGATCTTGATACAAACATGCCACCCAAATATCCCTGCAAGTTACTGTCTAACATCAAAGGAAAAAGTTTACTTCTCTCACTGAAATGATAATGTCAATCTTATTTCTTTTTTGTTGTTGTTGTTTGTGTTTTCCTTTTTATTTACAAATGATTTTAGACATTCAGAACAGTTGTAAGAATAATATGGAGAACTGTATACTCTTCACCCAGGTTCCCCTAATGTTTACATCTTACATAGCTATATTAAAATGATCAAAACCAGGAAATTAAAATTTGTACAATACAAATAACTGAACTGCAGAAATTATTCAAATATCACTACTTTTCCCCAAAGTCATTTTTTTTCTGTTCAATAATCCAATCTGGGATCCATTTGGATGTCCTATCACCTTGGTCTCCTCCATTGTGTGATGGTCCCTCGCTCTTTCCTTGACTTTTGTGACGTTGATACTTTGAAGAGTACTGATGAGTTATTTTGAGAATGTCCTTCAGTTTGGGTTTGCTGATGTTTTCTCATGTCAATCTCATTTCTTCTTCAGTGTGTCATACTTCTCACTCACTAACTTGACTCTAGCTACATGGTACTCTCTCCTTCTCTCTGCTCTCTTTCTAAGACCTCAAGTACTTTTCTGGCACTGGTATGCTGAATTTACTCTTCTGCTCCCTAGAATATTTCCCTTGAGAGTCTTCAAATATCTGGCTCTTTTCATCTGTCAGGTCTCACTGGAGATGCTGACCTATAAAGAGAGTCTCTCCTTCACTCCTATATCCAACATTTGCCTCCCCCACCCCCCGTTACTCCACATTACACTGAATGTTCATTTCCTTTCACAAACATTACAATTAACAGTCATTCTATTTGGTTATGAGGTATTTCATCTTGTAAAGAAAAAATATTCTGACCCATTAAAATGATAAGGGAGACTATTCAAGGCTATTACAGAAGATTGTGAAAAGAAGAAATCAAAGTGATGCCGTCTGGCCTTGAAGAAACTAACTAACTTCCATACTACAAACTATGGAGGACAAAAAAATCTCCAGGGAACCTATAACCTGATAGCATCCCTGGCTTCCTTACAGATAGTAAGAAAGCAAGGACTTCAGTGCTACAAAAGCAATAACTGAATTCTGTCAATTGTCTAAATGATCCTGAAAGAAGGCCTCAAACCTCAGATGAGAATTAACAACTGAGCTGATATCTCGATTGCAGTCTTTTAAGATCTAAGCTGAGAACCCACAGAAGCTGTGACCAAACTCCTGACCTATGGAAACTGTGAGACAATAAATGGGTATTATTTGAAGTCACTAAATCTGTTTAGTGTGAGTCAAATTCTCATATTCAATCAACTTTGGGGCACTGAAAAAATTTACTCAATTTTCAAGGCAGAAGGTTTAATCCCATACTGTGTCAAATTGACTAAATTTAATGCTGTCTTGCAGAGCTTCTTCCTGGCCACTAATGTCAGATGATACCTCCTTCTGGAAAAATATTTGTCTTTCAAAGAGCTGATGACTAAGATTCCTGAGGAAAGTATCTATGTCTCATTTAGTTTTTTATTACTGTTTCCCTTAGCAGAGAAGAATATTCTTGCATGCAACAAAATCTGTTTGAATTAGTAACTGAACTGATCAATTAGTTTAAATAGTTGAGTATTTTTTAAGAACTAGATTTTTTTTTTTTTTTTTTGGCGGTACGTGGGCCTCTCACTGCTGCGGCCTCTCCCGTTGCGGAGCACAGGCTCCGAACGCACAGGCTCAGCGGCCACGGTTTACGGGCCGTGTAAGAGCCCCGTAAGATTGGAGTTAGCAAATATATATATTTTACTCAGTAACCATATCTTCACATTTTGATAGGATCTTGGTTCCTGTTAGTTAAGTATCTGAAGAATCGTAGAGTTCTATATGTGTGCCTGAGGATTTTATTTTATTTACGTACAATATCATTATTGTTAAATACATTTGCTTTGTATTTATTTGTAGAACATATTTTCATGTTTTCTAATCCTAATTTTAAAAGCTTGAAAATATGTGAAATTATCATTTTACCTGATAACAATTATAAAATTTAAAGCCTCCCTACTTGCTGTTATTTTGTATCAGCTACTAAAAATAATGCTGAATTATCCTGTTGAACCAACAGTAACATTAAGATAGAAAACGTTCATTAAGAGCCAGCCTTATTTAACTAACCAGGTAGTGTTCTATGTAAAGGACCAGAGATAAATGGATAATTACAGATCCCTTTCAAAATGAGAGAGAGAGAGAGAGAGAGAGAGAGAGGAATTGTATATGATTGTGAATGGTGGTAAGCAATATGATGAAATTGAAAAAAATAAGAATTGTGGAAATGTGGAAAGAGAAAGCCTGGAGGGTGTGATTTTCAATAGAGAGGTCAGGCACCTCAGTGAGAAGGTGACATTTGAGAAAGGCTTCAAAGAGATGGGGGAGGGGGAAGTGCATCATGTGGATATTTGATGAAGAATATTCCCAGAAAAAGGCACAAAAAAGGTAGGTACCTATACTGTGACTGACGAGCCAGGTGAGGACTGTGGGAAAGGAGATCCCAAAGGTAACAGGAGCTAAATAGCATAGGATTTTGTAGGTTATTGAAAACTCATAGACATTTTACTATGCAGAGGTGGGAGTCATTGGTTTCCATGGCAGAAATGAACTGACATGACCAAGTTTTAAAGTAAACACTGTGTCTACTCTGTGAAGAATATCCTGGAAGGGGTTAGGCAGCACCAGGAAAGCTATTGCAACTACACTGGAAAGAAAGAGATGGTGGCTTTTGAACCAGGACATTTGCATTAAAACCTTTTGAATTCTGAGTATTTCAATGCAGAATCAACAATTTTGCTGATACATTGAATACAGGATGAAAAAAAAAAAAGAATGGCTTAGAAATTACTATATTTGATTCTAACTACTGAAAGGATCAGTGTGCTATTTTTCTAACAATGTGGGAGAACCAGAGTTTGGTGGCTGGAGAGATGAAGAATTTAGTTTGGGTTATTAAGTTTGAAATAATGGTTATATATCCTCATGAGAGCACTAAGAAGGAATTCAGTGGAAAATTGTCAGATAGAAATACACATAAGAGAGTGGTCAATCTAGAGAAGACATTTAAATTCAAAAGAATGGATGAAATCAGCTATGGAGGAAGTACAATACATATGGAAGATTTGACCCTAGACAGATGCACACAGTGTGTGTTCGGTAAAAGGAAGGTTGGCAGTTTATGGGCACAGATGTAGCTTATTGAATGGATGGGACAATGGCAGGTCTTAGAAGTTCTTTACTAATGCTTCGGTTTACTCAATGAAGTAAAAGAAAAGAGGATTAGCTGGGCCCGAGTATGGAGAGAAATTGTTCATATTTGGGGGGAAAGTAATAGACTAACAGCATGATTAACGAGTCACTTGAGATAAATTGTCATTCAGTGACACCAGCCATTATGGTTGTATGCTTTTCACCAGTCAGATCCCACTCTACTTAAGGAAAATTCTGAGAGATGGATTTAGCTAGGATTGGGATTTTGCCATAGGAGTACAATGAAATAAGCAAGAAGCAAATGAGTTGGAACTTTGTGCATTTTTTTTTTAATTTAAAAAGTGACATTGGAATTAGGCTGGGTAAGAATCCTACAAGACAGGTTTCTTAGCAGTTGCCACCTGATAGGCAATGGGAGTTCTTAGCCAATTCCACTATTTTACATAGTATGCATTAAGAAAAAATCCTTTCATTGGGACTTCCCTGATGGTCCAGTGGTAAAGAATCTGCCTTCCAATGCAGGGGACACAGGTTTGATCCCTGGTCAGGGAACTAAGATCCCACATGCTGTGGGGCAACGAAGCCCACACGCCATAGCTATTGAGCTCATGTGTCTCAATGAGAGAGCCTGCGTGCCACAACTAGAGAGAGAAAACCTGCACGCCACAACTACAGAGAAGCCCAAGCACCTCAATGAAGAGACCTTGTACCATAATGAAAGATCCCCCATGCCTCAATGAAGATCCTGTGTGTCGCAACTAAGACCCAATGCAGCCAAACAAATAAGGAAAATAAATAAATAAATAAAACATTAAAAAAACCCTTTCATTAAAGAAACTTACAAGTTCAGCCAAAAAAGAGAAGACTTGGGTTTTAAACTCATTATAATCAGAAAGACAATAGCAATGGCCAGAGTGTGCTTCTGGACAAACAGCATGGGTTTACATTCCAGAAAAAGGAACCCAGGTTGTGCTTCCTTTCCCTTCTCATAGTTCAAAAAGCTAGCGACTTTGTCAGTGTGGACAAATATGCCAATGAGGTAACATAAATCTTGATTTAGGTGACAGCTGCCCTGCTTCTGTGAACTTAGGAGCCTGTCTAGGGTTGGATTTAGGTGCATACTGTGGGGAGAAGTAATCACTAGTCATGTGGGAAACTGGTTTTTCAGGGAGAACCGAAGTGCTCCCTGCTAGTTGTCCAGGCAACACAGATACATTTCCATATAACAAAAGTCCTGAATATTATTTAACATGCCTTACAAGACACTACATAGACTGACCCTTGCTTAATTCTCCAGCCTGACTCTTGTTTCTCTTTACAGCATTCTCAACGTTTGGTTGAAAGTTGAATATATCACCAGAGCATGAGAGACCAAAACATTTATGTACCTTGTCGACCTGGAGTTATGGTCACTATCTCCACTGAGTGTCCAAATCAATATGTGCATTGCTGAATTCTTGCCATTTATTCAGAGGCAAAGTAATGTCTAATGAACATTCTTTTTTGTTTTTTTTGTGGTATGCGGGCCTCTCACTCTTGTGGCCTCTCCCGTTGTGGAGCACAGGCTCCGGATGCACAGGCTCAGCAGCCATGGCTCACGGACCTAGCCGCTCCACGGCATGAGGGATCTTCCCAAACCGGGGCACGAACCCGTGTCCCCTGCGTCCGCAGGCAGACTCTCAACCACTGCGCCACCAGGGAAGCCCTGAATATTCTTTGAATATGTCTGAGCTATCAGGAACAAGTGAAAAAACAATTTGTCAAAGAAGATATATGTATGGTCAATAAATATTTGAAATTATTCTCAACCATCTTAAGCATTAAAAATGTAAATTAATACATAGAGAAAACTTTTAAAGTGAAAATACTGGCAAAATTATTCTAAAAAGCTGTTAGAATGCACTGTTGGGAAGACATTAGGGGCAGGTTTAGAAATATCCATTATTGCTGATGAGAATATAAATTAATTCCAATTTTGAAAAATAATTGAATTGCATCCCTTAAATGTTAATTGCATATTTTTTAGTGTTCAACAATTTCCCTTAGATATGTTTATTTGATATAGAATAGAGCATGGGATATATATATAAATACAGTCAATACAGCATTTTTACAATAGCTAATCTGTGCAAAAAGTTTATGCTATTCAGAAGAGGAATGATTACATAAATCATGTCATATCTACACAATTGAATGTTAGGCAACCATTGGAATAAAACAAGGTAGATTATGTTTATTAGCCTAAAACGCCTATGATAAATCTGGAGGGAGATAAGGCAAAGTGCCAACCAATATGAATAATGTGATCATATTTTGGTAAGAAAATGTGTAAAACTTCTTGTGAAATGTGGTTCACATTTTGCATAGAAGATATTCCTTTGCAAACAAATGTGTGACTTGATAGAAAAACATATAAATGAATCAGAGAGAGTGGTTATTAACAGTATGTGACAGTTTACTCTGCAGAGTACATTGATAAAATTGCTATCTTTTTCTTTTAGCATTTTTGGTCCATATTTTCATAAAAAAAGGATGTCGGAAAGGTGACACCCATATGACAGTATCTCTTTTAAACCCTTGACTTTTAGTAAAGAGGGATGAGTGTAGACCCTGTCCAGAACAAAGTACTCATTCAAGCAACACTTTTCCAGAAACAACTAGAAAAAAGAGGAGAATGTCATTTTAATTGTAGTCTCTTACCTCATTAATTTTTCCTCCTAGTGCCCTAAATTGTCTTACCCCAATGTCTGGCCAATTGCTTAGAATGTGTAGAATACAGAGGTCTTCTGGCTCTGTGGACTAAAGCATCTAAGCTTTAAGCTTGCTACTACAGCAGGACATTCTCCACAAACTCTTTGCTAATCGCCCTTTTTGACGGAGACTAATTTGCATCCTTTTGAATCTTGGCTAAACTTAGTAACCTGAGTGAATAGGACATGACCCCTATGTAGTGTCTCAAGGAATATTTTTTGCATATTGCTCCATAACTAAGTAGATGATGATTATCTGGGAAGTTTTTCATACTAACTAACTAGGACTTTATTCTGATTTTCTCCACCTGCCATCTTTTCTAATAATATCATTAATAACTAAATATTCTGATCTATCTGTCCCTTCAAACATTCTCCCATGAGAACTCACTAAATACAGATTTCTTTCCCATCTGTGGAGTTCTAGTACTAGGATGTTCTAACACAATAATAGCACTATTACCTTGTCCCTTGGGGTAATTTCCTTTCAGATCCTGTCATTGATGAACTAACCCTCTTCTTTATTTTCCCACTTTCCCAAATCACAGATTGATTTCAACTAAATAAATTAAGTCTCTATACACTTAGGAGTTTGAATATTACAGTAATAATTGTATCGCATATGCTTAAAGGCCAAGAGTTAACAGATTACATTGTTTTGTAAATTCTGATAATATTTCTCAACATATGTTTAATTGATGAAAATGCCATCCTGAAATTATGGAGGGGGGTGGAGGAGAAAATGCCAAACACACGATGAAATAAAAGAAAATGCAAATAATTCTACTTACTATACCTTTTTTTTTCCCTTACTATACCTTTTAATGAGGGTTTGTATGACACTGTAATGAGTCATATGAGCATAAACGAGATCAGACTCATGAGTCAATAGTTTCCTCAGCTGATCTTAACCCTGTGGATATTTAATAGCTGGGAAAAAAACATTCTAAATTTGATAGTTAATGCTATTGTTTTAAGTTACTTCTTCTCTCATTCAATATGGCTACTCAACCCAAAAGAATAACTTCGTGTATTTCTCCAGCACACACACGAACACACACACACACACACACAACGCACATATACACATACACACAATAGTGTGCTATTTGAACACTACAGAAAAGCTGGATGGATTGGACTTTCTTAATTATTTTAATCTGCCATGTTCATATTCAAGGACAATTTCTATTATAGGTGATTTTTGCTTCATAAGTTGCATTCTGAAACAAAAGCTCATGTAAGACGCAATCCCCTTTTTTATTGATTCTCTCATTCACTTAATCTGGTTATGTTTAATGCTCATTCAAATTATAAATGAGAACTGAAATGCAGGGCAGTCTTTGCTTGAAAAGTGAACTCCTCAGCAATTGGTCTCCTGTAGAAATGGAAGGTCATATTTTAGTTTAGAGTCACATAGGTTAAGTTTCAGATAGAATATATTTCAAATTCCAACCATCAATTATGAAATATTGCACATTAGATATTTATCAAATGCCTAAGTGCTCAGTAAATGCCAATTCTTTTATAATGATCATCATAATAATAATTATATAGTTTCTCTTTTAATTAGTCATAATCATTTATTCCATTCTTTCAATGCCAACCCCTTAGTACTCAGGTCTGGATTTTACATAATATGTCTCATTCAGCTAAATAAATCATTGTTTTTCAAGCAAATATTTTGTTCATCTATTGGGTGGATAATAATTATTTCCTGTGACTATTCAATGAAGGTAAAAGAGTAACAAAGCAGAAATACATTCCATTGTACTTCTGGGAGAAAGGGTGACTACATTATTAGCCCTAGAAAGATACAAGTAATATTTAGCTAATCAAGCTGTGGGCTAATTTTGAGGAAAATACAACTACAGTAATAAAACATTTTTCAATGGTGCCACTGCAAATCTTTATGTAATATATGGTGATAATTTAATTTTAAAAAGATATGGAACAAATAACTGTTACTAATTGTTCACATTGCAGATAATGTATACAATGTAATATAAGACCACACACACACACACACACGCACACACACACACACACTATTTAAAGCATAATTTTATATTTATAGTATCAATTAGACCTGAAGAATTATTCCTTGAATTTTTTTTTTTTTCTAGAGACTCTGTTGCTCATACTTTCCCTTATTAAATATATATGCTATTTGCATGCTGTGATTCTTTTTTTATTTATTACAGCTTGGGAAGAAAGCAGCAATATGAGTTAATTAAAGAAAATATGTTCTTATATTACTTTTAAATTATAAAAATCTTAACTTCAAGTGTGAAGATGTTATTATATATCTTCATTGGGTGCATAAATGTACCAGAGATGTGGGTTGTTAAGATGCTTAACAAACTTGACCTTCTGTTCCTATTAACAACTTTGTTTTTATAATTAATATTGACAATTTTGTGACTCTCAACCTAACTTAATTTGGATTTTAATTTAACATATTTAATAAAAATTGCTCATTTAGATTACCAAAATAGCATTTTTTCAAAACACCAAATAAAATGTATTAAATTCAGTTAAGCATATGTTATCACCCATTCAAACCTACTGCCCAATTCAACTATACAGAAGTCACTATTTCTTCTAAAGTGGCTATTAGAATATTTATTTCAAAAAATAGTTATCAAGACACAAAAACTTAGTGTTTATAGAAAACAGATTAAACAGATTAAAACATTAAAAAAAGATTATATTATTTAAACACAGTATACTACTTGTAGAAATTAATAGCTGAAATATTAAAAAAAATACATACTAGGACAAAAAAGTTTAAAATTTGTTAAACAACACTTGGGTCAAGTTGAAAGAATATAGAAAATGCAGAATATCTGAAAAAAATCAACAATGAAATTGGATATAGCTAAAGTTTACTCACAAAAGAGTAACCATAAATTTCAAATTTCAATCACAAATTTTAAATATAAAAACAGAACAAAAGGGACTTCCGTGGTGGCACAGTGGTTAAGAATCCGCCTGCTAATGCAGGTGACACGGGTTTGAGCCCTGGTCCAGGAAGTGCCCACATGCCACGGAGCAACTAAGCCCAAGTGCCACAACTACTGAGCCTGCGCTCTACAGCCCGTGAGCCACAACTACAGAGCTCGTGTGCCACAACTACTGAAGCCCGCGTGCTTAGAGCCCGTGTTCCACAACAAAGAGAAGCCACCGCAATGAGAAGCCAATGCACTGCAACGAAGAGTATCCCCCCGCTGGCCACAACTAGAGAAAGCCCACATGCAGCAACGAAAACCCAACACAGCCAAAAATAAATTAATAAATGAATAAATAAATAAATTTATTTTAAAAAAGAACAAAAGTACATCCAAGGGAAAAAGAGATTAATATAAATATTAAATTTATATTGCTAGGTTTATTTATTTATTCATTTAAATAAGATGTTTTATCTAATAAATTTGCAAATGGGAAAGTGTTCCTTGGTATTTTGTTATTATTTGTCAGTTTCATTGCTTTATTGTCAAAAGATAAAATTTAAATTGTTTAAATTGGGGGATTTATGTTATGACCTAATATATGCTATTTTGTTAAATTATCAGCTCTTGCTTCAACATCTGTTGATCGTTTATTTTATGCTTGAGATATATTTGTAAATATAATAGAAAGCATATGTCTATACTTTTTGCTTAGTTGAAACTCCTTTGTGGAGAGGTAAGAAATGTATAATACATAATAAGTAGATATATGAATAAGTAAATTATGTAGTATGCTAGGAGGTGATAACTACTATGAATTTTTCAAGGAGGAAATTGGGTACAAAATGATTAATTTGCAAATTCATGTAAGATAGTCAAATTACCCTCCTTAGAAAAGGTGATACCTGAGAGAGCTCTTGAATGAGGTGAAAGAAAAAGCCCAGCAGATGTTGAGGGGATAAGTTTCAGGAAGTGGGAACAGCTAGTTTGAAGGCCTTAGAGAGCAGTATTATTGGGAAAAATAAGATGACCATGGTAACTGGGGACAAGTAAGGGATAGGAGATAGTAGGATGTAATTCAGACATAAAAGTGGGGTAGTATAGAAAATTTGGAATATTGTAACCCATTGTAAGAAATTTAGCTTTTACTCTGAGTTAAATGAGTAGTCATAGCGGGGTTTTTTGAATAAAGAAGTGACATGATACAACTTAGGTTTCCAAGTGATCACTTTTGTAGGGAAAAAGGATGAAAGCTGGGAAACCAGTTAGGAGTCTAGTGTAATTATCTAGGTGAGAACTGATGATGCCTTACATTGGGGTGATCTTATAGCAGTGTGGTTAATAAGAAAGATCAGAATTTTATAATAAGAATAATGTCCATGTACAGAAGCACTTGTCTAGGAGCTAAAAATAACTGAATGGTGGTCTAATCTGCTCAATCTGTTAAACACGGATGAACTTACGGCAACCTTCCAGATGAGGCTGAGTCACGACTAGGCAATTTCAGTGAGCTCATGTACCAGATCCTCAATGAACCTAAAGGAATAGTCTTCTCTGGCCAATGAACAATGGGACGTGTTTGAACTAAGCATGTAGAGACTATGTTCCATTTTCCACCCCATCCAAACTACAAACTTTTCAACTCTAATTAACAGATCCTGAACCTTCATCTTCCTGTTCATGAAATGCTTGGCTTTTCTTCCTTAGTGATACATTCAGTGAATCTCTTTATTATTGTGTTTCCTTGCATGGCAATTAAGTAAAGTCAGTATTAACTTTTAATTTTTCCATAAATTGATATAATAATTTATTCATATTTAGTTTTTATGGTTATTTATTTACTGCCATATGAACATATTTTAAAGGTAGTGCTAATAGGATTTCCTGACAAAATTGGAGGTGGAATGAGGAAGACAGAGGAGGTAAGATTTGTAGGTCAGTCCAAGATGCTTGAAACAGAAGCATATTAAATAATTGTTTAGGGACTTCCCTGGTGGTCCAGTGGTTGAGACTTCACCTTCCAATGCAGGGGGTGTGGGTTCAATCCCTGGTTGGGCAATTAAGATCCCACATGCCTCAGGGCCAAAAAAACAAAACATAAAACAGAAGCAATATTGTTACTAATTCAATAAAGACTTTAAAAGTAGTCCACATTAAAAAATATTTTAAAAAATAATTGTTTAAAATATTTACATTTCAAGAGGACAGCTAACTCATAAGGATTTAGGAATGTATATTAATCAAAATCAGATATAACTCTAACAAAGCAGGTAGAGTTCAGACAAGTGAATATAAATCTTTTTTAATCAAGTCCACTAATACTAATGAAAATGACATTGTGTTCCTCATGTTTATGAATTCATCACTTCCTACCCATCTAGCAAAAGATATTCCCCATGGTATAATTTAGAGACTGAAATCATAAGCTCAGGAAGAGCCTTATTGCTTTGGCAGAGTGAATGTGTTGAAGCCGAAAAATTGAAAGAATGCAAATATAACTCAGATTTCATAACTGGAGAAAGGAAATAATATGTGTTACATAAGTCTTATTCAAGAAACAAATTAAGAAATGCGGGAAAAGCTTGTAGACAGCTCTTAGGCAGCTTCATCTCTGACTTTGTCAAGAAACAACTATTGACTCATTCAGTTTTTAAGACATTTAACCTAATCCAACATCATTTAGGCCTTTTTGATTTTAGAGGTAACATATTGCTCTTCATAAATTTCACATAAACCCATTTATACTTTCATTTGCAAATCACCCCACTACAAAAGGCTCTAGAATCTGCACAAATTGCCATAATACAGTTATTCCCATTAGTGACCCCAGAGACTTCTTCATTATACAAGATTTAGCCATCTCCTCTCATGCCTTCAGGTGTCTCGTGACCATCCATAATGATTAGAAGATGCTCAAGAACTTTTAGTGAAAAGCACTGCCCTCCTTGGTCCCATGTCATATGCCATGAGAATGATGCACACTCCATTCTCCTTGAACAGAGATCCCCCAGGCCCTGAGACTCAGAGCCTCCATATTCAACTTCCTTTTATATTTTGGGACATTAAATCAGCACCCTGCAAGCTGACACAACCATCGTGCTTCTTGCTAAAATGTAAATTGTAACTACAAAATGGAGCCAAACCTGGCTCCTCTGTGTATCCCACCTCCAGGAGGGCATGATCTCTCCTACCTTCAGCTCTTTGTGAGATACCTTAGTGATGGTGGAGGTAACTTCTCTCTCAGACCTCTTGCTAGTCCTTTGGGATCAACTAAGTGAATGGCAGCAGGAACTTGTATACTTAATGGATAACAGTGCCACAATCACATGTGATGGACCCTGCTGAAGAGGTAATTTTCATTTCTTAACCATATGAGATGCCCCTGGTAAATGGTAGGAATTGGTGGTCAGTAAGCCATCTTAGCACTGGCAAAGAAGTCAGATCCATCTGCAGATTTTTATAGACTGAAACCATTGCCAATGGTCTGGCTACGTTGGTCTTTCCAATGGCAGTTACATTAATTCCTTATCCAAGTTTGCTACCTCTGGAGTAGAGAATTCTGGGAATCTCTTGCCTTACAGATACACAAAATCTAAATCCAGATCTCACAAGTCTGTACATTCTAACACAACTATACAAGTCCTTACCAAGATATAATTTATCCCTTTTGGAGTTCTAGGCATTATTGATAGCTACCAAGTCACTCATTTAACTTTCCAAAATATACCATGCTGAGCTCTTAAGGCACTCAGTGGAACTTTCACCTCCCATACCAACCTCAAGCTACCAGCCTCATAGAGCACCCTAATGGCTTAAATAAATGAGTTCAAATTAAGTTAAATGAAACATGACACATTTTATTCTTTGGTCAAATATCATGGGTTAACTTTAATAAATTGTCTGATTCTATTATTAATGTTTGACTGTTTACAGTTTCCAAGCCCTATCATTTCTCTTCCCCTTCTACCCCACATCTGGACAAGCTGATAAGAAAGGCTGGGTGCTTTTATTTTTGCTGCTGGTGGGAACTTCACACCATAGAAGCCAAGATCCATGTAAAGGAAACTTACTCTAGCCCCACCCCGCTAAAAAACATAAAATCCTAAGCTATCACCCCTGCCTGTTCTCTCACAACTATTTTCAGAGTGCTTGGGGGCCTAGCCTTCTCTCCCCAGAAAGCCTCATTAGGTGAGTAATAAATCTTTTCCACCCTCTTAATGCATGTGTGGTGTTTTATTCTCTGTATCTAACCCAAATTTTGTGGTGAGGGGTTCTCCACGGATGCAGGGTGACCAACGTAGTCTGCTAATGTCACATATTAAGGAAATCTTCAAGATTATAGTCCATTTTTCTGTTTCCAGGTCTAAACTTATGTGGACCATCTGAGGATGGGAACATTTGTCTGACGTCATGCTCTAACAAATCCTCCCAATGAACAGACATTGCTTAGCAGAGTAATACTGAGGAAGAGGAAAGATACAACATTGAGTCAAATGAGAATGTGCTCAGGAGATATTTGCAAGCCACAGAAATTGACCCATTTGGAATAGTAGCCCTGATTTTCTTTTTTTTCCTCTATATCATTCATAATGAAGAAATCTGTTCCCATATCATCATTTCCTGTATAGAAACAATGTCTAAGACCATTGTAATGTAATTACATGGCTTATTCCTCATGCTCATTGCTGCCTAGATCATCATGAATGACATATTTCTTAATGATGATGATTCTCCTAACCTGAACACTATTCATTATGGACCACCCTTCTTATGTTACCAGGTCAGCAGTGAACCAGCTTCATCTGAGAATAAAATGCTACAATATCAAATAAAAATGAGGAACAATTTTGGTGTTCTTTTTTATATCTGAAATTATTTGCTTTTAGGTAGAATAAATAATAGGAATTAATAGACTTTTTATAGAAAAATAAAAGCAAATATTAAGTAGCCATAACATTTTTATATCTTATTGTATATAATAATAATTATATGTAAATATGTAACATTTCTAAGATGTTCTTTTATTTGGAAGAGAATAGAGTCACTTTGAACTTCTTGGTTTTAATGAAAAATTAGCTCAGTTTTAACAGAACATTAATTGAGAAACCACCCAAATGACTTTTTGGGACATCATTAAAGCATATAATGAAAATAATTAAATGTATCAATCACAAGTTTTATTTTAGGTCACAAACAAGGTATTGACTATTCTAAGAGCATAAGTGGCATAACATGTTATTTATAACATATATTATAAATTTATATTTATTACATTTTTATCCTCAGTGAAAAATCACATTAAAATGGCTTGCTCTTCCCATGATAAAATTTTTGTTTTATCCTTGTCAAACATAAAAATATGATTTTAATCATTCATTACTTATAGATATATTAATTTAATAATATTGATCACAGCCTCCTGTATAGTTTCAAATTAGTCATTAGATAAATACCGCAATATTTGAAATAAACTGAAAACAAAAATGATGCTAAAAGTAGAATCCAGGAAATTAAGATGAAATACTATCTCTGAGAATCTGTGTAAAGCTATAACAATCCGTCAGCCTTTCCCACAACACCACAGTGCCCCAAAAAGCCTAAAGTACAAATACAGCAGAAGGATGAAATTAAACCAATTTCAAAAGCACTTTAGAATGCACAGGAATAACTTTGTTTCTATGGGTATTAAGAATTAATTCTATGATTTAGATGATGGAGAATAAAACTTTTCATGGGCTTTGCTAGCAATAGTGAAGTTTTCCACTGTAGAAGTTGAAAAAACATAACACATTGATCAGAGTTATGCATTCATTTATTTATTCATTCTTGCATCTATTCATTTAATAAATATTGAATGAGAACTTCTTATATATAAGACACTATAAAGGTATATAAATGTGTAAAGGTTATAGATCTTGCTCTCTGAGAAATTACAATCCATAAAAAACAAGCAAAAAAAATAGTTTACCATTGAAATGTTTTACAACCTATATGTTCTTTTAGAAAAATATCTCATTTGTTTTAAGGGTACTATCAATGTAGGGGAGTTATTATTCTCCCCCTTATACATACAGTGAAACTGAGGCTCTTGCAAAAAGGGCCCCATGTATGATTACACAGATAGTGGTAGCGCTGAGAATACCCAAACAATTTTTTAACACCATGACACCATACCATGCAGTCTCACCTAAGCAATGCTTACATTAGGATCTCAATTATTTGCAGAGAGATAAATTCAGCCTCTCGATAATTAAGCTATGCTTTTGCAGGTTCTCCATTAATCAGGCAAGGCAGATTTTGTAGAGAAGAAATATTTTATAATGTCTTTACTGCACACGATCTTGTTTACAATTTCATATTCGATATATTAATTCCTTACTTCATTTTATTGCAATCTATAAATAAGGCCTTAAATATTTAAGTGCAACAATAGCTAGAAATGTAGTTAATATTCACCATATGGATGCCAACTCATTCCTCTTCTTGTCAACATTGAATTAAACACCAAAGTAATGTATTATTTATAGCCTAAGGGAAAATCCTGTACTGCTGTAACTTTTAGCAGTGTTTCCATTAACCAACCAGGTGCTCTGTGGGATAATATTGTATACAAACTCAGCACCATCACACCTCCCCTGACACATTTTAATTTTTAAGATAATGAGACTGTATGAAAGAAAAAGGAAATATGTCCTAGGAAGGAGTTTACTGTTTTTTTTCAACAGCCTAGTGATTGATTTCATAAATTGTTTCTAGCATTTATCCAGAGAATATTCAATGAAAAACTTTTCATTTCAAGAAATTTTCCATTTTATGGAGTTAATTTGAAATAAAATCCTTTTAAATTATTATTACTGACTAATAAATACACAGGACATTTTGTGCACATTAATGTTCCCAATTAGTACAAGAACTATGAAATGATTCGTGGATAAGTAAAATCATCCCCACTAATAATTCAATGGCTTTATATACTTCCAGAAATAATTAAAATACAATAACAAAATAGTGTCATAATTTCTGAGGACCTACACCACCCATCTTTCCATGGAGCTTCCAGACTACCCTGTGAAAAGCAAAGTAGACACATGACTAGGCTCGAAGATTTTCTGAGTAGCATTGTAAACAGCTGTCAGAGGTGTTCTTAATAAGTGGTGACAATGGAGCCACAGGAAAACTTACAAAGTCCTTTCTAGTTATTTTTTCTTCTACTTTTTTGTCCCTTAAACCTTATGACCTGCGCTTCCTTTGTTTCCCCCAATTTCTTTTTTGGGGGGATTTTTTTTTATTGAAGTATAGTTGATTTACAATGTTTCATGTGTAATGGCAAAGTCATTAAGTTTTATATATATATATATATATATATACACATATATATGTATACTTTTTTCAAATTATTTTCCATTATAAGTTATTACAAGATATTGAATATAGTTCCCTGTGCTATACAGTTGGTCCTTGTTGTTTATTTTATATATAGTAGTGTGTTTCTGTTAATCCCTTTTCCTCTTTGGTAACCATAAATTTGTTTTTATGTCTGTGAGTCTATTTCTATGTTGTAAATAAATTCATTTGTATCATTTTGTTTAGATTCCACATGTAGTGATATTATATGATATTTGTCTTTCTCTGTCTGACTTTCTTCACTTAGTATAATAATCTCTCGTTTTATCCGTGTTGCCACAAATGGCATTATTTCATTTTTTATGACTAATATTCCATTGTGTGTGTATATACGCATTTTCTTTATCCATTCATCTGTCGATGGACACTTAGGTTACTTCCATGTCTTGGTTATTGTAAATAGTGCTGCTATGAACATTGGGATACATGTATCTTTTTGTATTAGAGTTTTCATCTTTTCAGATATATGCCCAGGAGTGAGATTGCTGGGTCATATGGTAACTATATTTTCATTTTTTTAAGGAACCTCCATACTGTTCTCCATAGTGGCTGCACCAATTTACACTCCCACCGACAATATAGGAGGGTTCCCTTCTCTCCACACCCTCTCCAGCATTTATTATTTGTAGACATTTTGAAGATGGCCATTCTGACTGGCGTGAGGTGATACCTCATTGTAGTTTTGATTTGCATTTCTCTAATAATTAACATTATTGAGCATATTTTCATGTACCTGTTGGCCATCTGTATGTCTCCTTTGGAGAAATGTCTATTTAGGTATTCTGCCCATTTTTTATTTTTTTTTTTTTATATTGACCTGGATAAGTTGTTTGTATATATTGGAAATTAATCCCTTTAGGCCCCCAATTTCTCCTTTCCTCATCCCCAGGTTTTTTCCCTGCAGGCTACTCTATGTAAATTGAAAATTTCAAGCTAGTGTCACCCCAAATTTATTTCTATTCATACTACTCCCCCTGTTTTCAAAACACATTTCTACAAATTCAAGTGTCCTGTTAATATTGTAATTTATTGTAATTGTACAAAGCTGTATTGGGTATCTATTTCCAAAAAAACTGACAAATCATGTAGTCTAGGAGTTAAGAAATATTATTAAGCAAATAATTGATCAAATGGTCTTGCTTATTTGATATTTTGATATGTTTATAATGGGGAAATCAGAGTCTTATAAACACAAATAAATGAATTAGGTCATTTGATTAAAATAATTTGCCCAAACCAGATTTTGTTAAAATCTTTGTTTGATGGAATAGGCAGCATCTCTTTCCTTCTTTGTAGCCAGCATCTTTAACATCTAACAATTCTTGTTCAGTTATCCATTTACATATTTGTCAAGTTTACCATAGGTCAGGCACCAAAGTCCTTGGGTACCACACTTACTAGGAAATAAACTGGTTTTTATTGTAAAATAAAAATGAAAATTGTGTGAATATATTTTTGTTCTTCTACAGTCATGTTACTTTAAAAAGGTATTCATCCAAAGAGATGATCTCCCATATATGTATTGGTGTAAGAATTCCAAAAATCTTTGTTTTTACTTTTTTTCCTCCATTACATCTATCCAACACAATCAAGACAAAAAGAAGATTAAAAAAAAAGCTCATTTATTTATGAGATAATTTTTAAATGCTAATATTGTGATTAATATTTCTATTAAGCAAATACATTAAATATCTTGTCCACTTTCACTTAAATATAACTTACAATTTTTTTCTAGTCAAGATCAGACCATGATGACATTGAATGAAATTTCCCTCACTTGGTTTTCTTTATCATATACTATTTTTTATTGGCTTTTGGGTTCACTCTAGGTATATTCTTTTCTTATGAAACCATGACAATAATAGTAAAGTGTAGTGAAATGATACACACTAATATAAAAGAGTTATAAGATGCAAAAATGTTGTGAATTTGAAATACAAAGTTACAGAGGTGTTTTTGCTTTTATGTCCATTTTCGGTTTTATGATCATTGTGTGTTCTATAAGCACCTTTGAATATAAAACATTTTTTTGTGGTGGATGAAATAAAACTATTTGTTTTTCAAGAGTCTTCCACTTAATCCTCAAGTAAATATACAATTCAAAAAATTCATTCCTACATTGAATATTTATTTGAGCATTGAGAGGCACTAAAAAACATTCTAGATTTAGTGGAATAAATACATGAATAAAACAGAAAAAAAACAAAAACCTTACTTACCTGCAACATTTATTTCTGGGATGGAAGAAGGATATAAAATATTTAAGTATTATATATTATTCCATTCAGTGGTAGTTGCTATGAGAACAAAATACAAGAAAAGGACATGCGGACTGGAGGAAGATTTGTAACTTTCAAATAGAATTTTCAAATAGAATTTTCAGGGAAAGTATCATTAGCAAAGAAGTAGGAGGTGAGGGAGCCACCCAGTGGCTACTGGATGAGATTATTCTATGAAGAGGGCCCCAGAGAGCAAGTGCAAGGGCACAAAAAATAAATCATGTTTTCATGCCCAAGACACAGCATGGAGATCAGCCTAACTGGATTGGAGCAAGCCACTAGGAAAGTAATAGATGAGTTTAGAGAGGTGATCCTGAGGACACGTCTTTTAAGGTTCTTTATGCATTTCGAAGAAGTTCGTTTTTATTTTGAGTGATATGGAATACTACTAGAAGTTTTAAGAAGAGGAATGACGTTATGGGTCTTAGTTTTTAATCAGAATCATTCTGGATGCTGTAAAGGGAGTCATAGCAGAATGAGACAGACAAGTTAGAAGACTGTTTCCACATTCCAGCTTAAAGAGGGTGGTCACCAAGGAAAGGGTGAGCACTGAGTTGAAACATGTATACATAGAAAAGACCCCAGGATGTGTTGACAGATTGGATGGGCAGGGAGGGGAGTGTAAGAGGATGAGAAGACTCAGGAATGACTCCAATCATTTAGGCCTGAGCAAATGCAAGGTTGGAATTACCATTTCATGAAATGGAGAAATTGCGGGAGAAATAAATGTGGGATGTATGGAAATCTCGAGTGAACATAATATTTATGATGCCTTAGAAATCTTAGTGGCAATGTCAAGAGAGTATGTGCTTATATGGGCCAAGAGTTTAGAGGAGGTGACTAGATTGGTTAAAATTTTGGGAGAGTAGCAAATGTTATTGATGCCTCAGCCATATTGCCTTACATTTAAGCTATGCTTGTACACTCACCCAATTTCTGACTGCAGGCAGGTATGATTTTCTACCTTACATTCTTTGCCTGGTGGCTGTAGGGAGAAGACCTGACTGGTAAGAATTGCTGGGGAATGAACATCCTCTTGGAAGAGCCCTCCACGAATGACTGACAAATCAGGGTGGGTTAATATTCCCGTGTTTCTCACCCATTTGGTGGGACAACCTAGGCATATGTTCTTCCCCGATTCTCATGGTTCCCCAGTGGGATTTTAAGCTCTGATTTCTACAGATAACTTGTTTAATAACACATTTATTTGCCTTCATTAGTTTCCTAACTTCCCTATTTGCCTAATGATGTTCTGTGAGATATTTTTCCAAACAAATTATTTACACTTGAATCCTAATGTCAGGGTCTCTTTCTTGGGGAACCAATACATACAAATAAAGATGGTGTCTACTATAAAGATAGCATTTAATGATAGGAGACTAAATAAAATCACTAAGTAATATATGCAGACAGAAAAAAAAAATCAGTGTCTGAACTTTGACGACTCTAGAATTAAATGATTGAAGAAGTGAGAAGGAACCAGCAAAGGAGAGAGAACATTAATCAGTGATAAAGAAATAGTGTCAGGAAAGTGTAATATCCAGGAAGCCAAATAAAGAAAATTCTTCAGGATGAATGGAATGTTCAATTTTGAGAAGTTCTTCTGGATAGTCAAATAAGTTGAGGCCTGTTAGTTATTGAATTTTACACTTGGCCATTAATGGACATTAATGATCATTTGATTTGTTAGCATGTTAGAGGCAAGAGACAGTAATTAGGAGTATTCTAGAGAAAATAGGAAGAGAGGAATTGGAGACAGTAAATTAAGAGATTACAGTTTGGGGGAGTCTGAATGTTAAAGGAAGCAATAAATGGGGTTGGTTGCTATAAGGGTAGTAGAGACAAGAGAGGTTATTTTTATGGTAAGGCAAAATGTCATAATTTTATGGTGATGTGAATGAATTAGAGGAAAGGAAAATATTTGTAGTAAAATACAGAGCACCTTAGCGGTGCTCTCCATCAGTCCAGAAGGCATAAGACCTAGTATATAAAGAAATGGATCAGCCCTGGATAGGAGGACACACATTTATCATACTAATAGAAGATAAAGCAAATTATTTGGATATAGATACTCATGGATGGGTAGACATATGGTGGCAGCTTTAAAAAATTATCTTCTGAACTCACTTATTATTTGGAGAACTCACTTTTAGGCATAGAAGATCATGTCATCTACAAATAAAACAGTTTAATTTCTTCCTTTCCAAAACTATATGTTCTCATTTCCTTTTCTGGCCTTATTGCTGTAGCTAGAAATTTCCAATATTATATTGAATAAGAATGGTGAGAGTGAATGTACTTGACTTGTTCCCAATCTTAGGGAGGAAAGTACTTAGTTTTTCAGTATGTTAGTGCACTTTCTATTTTCGTGGATACTCTCTACTAATTTGAGTTAGTTCCCCTTTGTTCTTAACGTGTTGAAATTTTTTTATGATCAATAGGTGTTGGATTTTGTCAAGGGATTTTTTCTGAGACAATTGATACAATTGTGTGATATTTTTTTCTTTAGTTTATTGATATGGTGAATTCCATTGATTTTTCAAATGTTTAACCAGGCTTGCATCCAAGGAATAAATCCTGCCTTGTATACAAACCTTTTTATATGTGGTTGAATTTAGTTAGCTAGTTTGTTGAGAATTTTTACGTCTATATTCATAAGGATGTTAAGCTCTAATTTTCTTTTCTAGTTTGCCTTGTCTGGTTTTGATATCATGGTAATGCTATCCACATAGCATGAATTGGGAAATGTTCCCTCCTCTTCTGAATTTTGGAAGAGTTTACAAAGAATTGGTATTAATTTTTCTTGACATATGCACAGAATTCATCAGTAAAGCCATCTGGGCCTGGATTTTCCTCTATTGCAAATTTTCAGATTATATTTTTTTCCATCTCTAGTACTTATTGATTCATACCATCTGATGTTATTGCTTAAACAACCATTAACTTTATGGATGTAATTTTCTACTATTTATTTATGTATCTCTTTAAACATATTAAAATCTTAATCAATAGGCCTTACTAGTTCCTTTTTAATTAAAATATTTATCAATATTTGGACTTTCTTTGTTTTGTAAATGTCATTTAAAAACTGTATTAAGCATGAAGATTTTTTCTTTACTTTCCATATTATGATTGCCTTTATTAAACTTTATTTTATAATTGACATATAATTTACATATCATAAAATTTACCCTTTTAAAGTGCAAAATTCAGTTATCTTAGTATATTTACAATGTTGTGCATTTGTTTTGACATCTTAGTAATATTGGCCTCATAGAATGACTTTGGAAAATGTTCCTTCCTCATTTTTTAAAGTATTTGTGTAGAATTGGTGTTATTTCTTATTAAAATATTTGGGAGAATTCACCATATATACTTGGGCGTTTTTGTGTGAGAATGAAGCCTATGTGCTCTCTACTATGAAACTTCTTTTTCCTGTACCTAAACCTGCTTTAAAAATAAAATCTGTTAATTTTTTTGAAAGTACATAATACTTGAGTATGTACTAAATTCAAAAATTATGAAAAAGTTTACAATGAAAATTGTAATCTTCTAATCTAGATACTTAATTTCCCTCTTCAGAGGCAATCATGGGTATGATTCCCTTCTAAACGATTCTGGAGATCTCTGCACATAAAAATATATGCACATGCATATTTTTCCCACAGAATGCTACTCACCAGGCAGTGAAGCTTGCTTTTGTATTTAACTACATGCCTTGAAGGATAGTCCTCATCAGTACATGTAGATCTACCTCTTTATATTCAACAGTGACATGGCTTTCCATTAAATAGATGTGGCATGATATATTGAACCAATTGCCTAGGTGGGCATGTGATCATAAAGTCAAATATCCATATTTAGATTTACTTTGAAGGATTTTCTTATTTTCACTTGACTACTGCTAATCCAAATAGTTTGTTTGTTTGATATTTTCCTTTTCTGTCTAACCCATGTAGCTGTGTATGGTAATAAGAAGGCTATCCTTTGAAAACAGAATACATGCCACTCACCTCTCTTCAAGAGGCTACTATTGCCCAACTCAGTCTAAACTAAGCTAGCCCTTTCCTAAGTGTGGATAAGAGGCAGAAACCTAGTATTCATATCCATAGTAGACAAAAATGCTAGAGCTCTCAGTTTATACATCCTCCCTCATGCTCACAGCAACATTTAATGATGATAGCCATTCTGATAGCTGTGAGGTGATACCTTATTGTGGTTTTGATTTTCATTCCCCTGATGATTACTGACGTTGAGCAACTTTTTATGTGTCTGTGGCCATCTGAATGACTTCTTCGGAGAGATGTCTATTCAGGTCCTCTGCCCATTTTTTAATCAGATTGTTTATTTTTTAATATTGAGTTATGTGATTCCTTTATATAATTTGGATATTAACCCCTTTTTGCATATGTAATTTGCAACTATTTCTCCCATTCAGTAAGTTGGTGGTTTCCTTCACTGTGCAAAAGCTTTTCAGTTTGATGTAATCCCATTTGTCTATTTTTGTTTTTATTGCCCTGGCCTGAGGTGAGAGATCCAAAACTTATTGCTAAGACTGATATCAAAGAATGTTCTACCTATGATTACTATTGGTGATTTGTATTAAATTTAGTATTTTTTCCCTCTTGTTATGGTGGTTAATAGGGGCTACACAGGAGATTAGATCAATTATAAAAATAAACTGCATGTTCTTCCACATCTGAATGTAGTTTGAGTGAATTGTTTAATGTCATTTCACTAGCCAACTAATCAGTTGATTATTAATTGACTAATATAAAATAAAACCTTATTAAAATAAAAACACATTTATTCAAAGTGCTTTGGAGATAAAAATCTTAGTTGGAAAATTTTATTAATAAATTACTATTGTTACCAAATTAGTACCATACACTAACCAATGGATCCCATGGAGACAAATGGAAAGAAACCTTGCTAATACAATTAATACTAAATAAGGGACCTAAAAGCATTTTGAATTTTATAATAAGATGTCTTGATTAGAGAGAACGAGAACCAATTAGGGTAGACTGGGGCAAAGGTCTCAGTCAAAGGATAAAATTGTTCAAGAAATGAGAGTTTTCAAAGTCCATATGTTTTAACCAATTTACCTTTGATTTAGTCCAAATTAATAGAGCTCTCTTCTTTCTTCACTTGTAATTTCAACATAGAAAAGTGCTACAGTTCTGAACTCCTGGAGATAAAAAAAAATTCAACCTCTAGGACTTATCTGATAGATATATGATCTAGTAGTAATTCTTATTTGTATAGTTATACTTGCTTAACAAGTGTTAAACATTGTAGCAAATATATGACTTCTTAATTATTATTATTGTAGTTTGAAAGCTAAACCTAATATATAAGGAAAATTCACTTTGAAGTATTTTTTAATCATTTCATAGGAGTAAAAACTGATTTAGAAAAGAAGTATTAGAAAAAGCTAACATATTCCTTTTTAAAATTCAGTTTAAAGTCATAAGAAATGTGTTGTTTTTTTGTATCAAACGTTTGGAAAATTATGTGCAGAAAATAATTTTATTTAAGGGGTCAATTATTTTATTAGATTTAAGTCTGAAACTAAAGAGTTCTAAAATGTTTCATTTTAGTGTTATTCAGGTGACAAAATGCTGACTATCAGGATTCTTGCCTTTTTGGGGGAGTTGCTTTTGTAAAGTAAAATATATATTTACATTCAAAAAGAATAAAATATTTTATTTAGGGTCATCTTATTGACTAGCATCTTAACTTTATGATTAAGTTAGGTGTAGCAATTGGGAGGGATTGAAAGGAAGAAAAAAATATACGATTATGTTATTTCCAGTTCACTAAACATGTTATGTATTCAGGTTGAAATCTGGGGGAAAATTGAAGAGATAATTTTTTGAGCGGCACATAATAAGTTATTAAAATAATTTCAATTATTCAAATTAATTGTTTTATATAAGTATTTACAAATTTTATTGTATATATTTGCTTTTGAGTTAGTAAAGGAAGACTGAACACAAATGCTTATTCATTCTAAGTCCCTGATAATCAACTAAAATAACAATAAATGAAAAGAATTACATACTCACAAGGACAAAAAAAACAGAATGAGAGGCTGCAGCAGATGAGATTTAAATATTTATCAGAATGAAAGGTGATGAAAGAGTTAATCAGTGAGAAGAAGGAAGTCACAACAGAAAATATCTGTAGATAAAGATTGTACAGGAAGAAAGTCTCCAGAATTCTGGAAAGGCTGGAAACTCAACAGAAAAGGCAGAAGATGAAGTTGAAGAATCGCTATGATCACTAAACATTTAAAGGAACCAACATATATTTTCACAATATATTTTTGCTGATATGATGCTCTTCTTGGCCTGGAATGTTATTCAGAGCCAGTCTGCCGTTGGCCAAAATTGGAAATCCTCTTTGTGGTAATCTCTCTCTCTCTCTCTAATTGGTGGTGTTTTGAAGTATTTAAAAAGGTTAGCTCCTTTAAAACCAAGAATAAATGCAGAAGATTGTGCTGCTTAATTTTTTTTCTTTTTTTTTTAATGCTTGCCACTGCCTTTCCTCACACTGCCATGTTAATAAAATAATCACACATGGCAAATTGTATCAGTAGTAATTTCCACTGAACAAGCTCAGCATGCCATTTAGAATAAATTAACTCCTGTATTGCTTGTTTCTGGAGTGCAAGAAAGGTAATTGCGAGGACTCTTTCTATTTTAAATCCATTTGAAAACTTTGAAAAACTTAAAAAGAATACAACTGATCGTTCTTTTAAACACCAAGATAATTTCCTAGGAATTGAGCTTTTTTTTGTCAAAATCTTGCACACCTATAAATTGTAGAATATACAGTGACTTCAGTACATGTAATTACATATCATGAGGTTCAAAAATGTTAAGATATAATGTTTCTTGATCTATATTTAAAGTAATAATATGACTTTCATAATAAATGAAATCAATTCTGATATAAATAAGTGTTCCTAATTTTGTTGTTGTTGTGAGAACTTTTCTTGATCTAGTTTTTATTGCAGTTTATTTTTTGTTTTTTGTTTGTTATATCATCTAAAATTAAATGATTGTAATAAACATTTCATTAGGAACATCCAGTAGAAAAATCATAATTTTCTTGCATAATAACCTCAG
Organism: Pseudorca crassidens; assembly: GCF_039906515.1. Taxonomy (NCBI): domain Eukaryota; kingdom Metazoa; phylum Chordata; class Mammalia; order Artiodactyla; family Delphinidae; genus Pseudorca; species Pseudorca crassidens. The sequence continues at coordinate 16,468,883 of NC_090298.1, forward strand.
CCATCCTATAAGATTTAGATTAATTTTCACCTTCTTAATAAAAAATAATAATTATCAAAAAGTCCAGTCAATCTTCACATGATATACAGTGGTAAATGAGGTGGGTCAATTTTGTTAAGTTCAAATATCTTTACAAAGTAAAATATGCTATTCCACAGCCATTCTACATATATTTAAACCTAATTTAAAATTTGCCATACCTTTGCTGGATAGTCACCAGTATATCCTTGACACAGGAAAATAAGGCAATTTTTTCTCGTACAGTTGTCTCAAATTCTAATTGCAAGATAAATGTTTTCAGATATGCTGCATTGTTTTTCCAACTATCTCCCTTATTTCATGTTGTGCTAATAAGGTTATTCCCATCTATTTTATAGCAACTAGAAAATTACGTGCCTATGCCTAAAATGAATGAGAGATTAAATTTATCCCTCAACTTTTCAAATTTTTGAGAAAATCCCATTTGAAAGGTAGTCACAAGGATACTAGAAAGGATTCACAGTTTACATGCCATACTACTGATTTTAACAATGATTTAATCAATTTTAGTCCGCTTTAGAGGTTAAAGTTGATAAGATATTCCTCACGTTCCCCCTCTCTTGTCTCCTCTTTCTCTCTCCTTTCCTTCTTCCCTTCTCCAATCTGCCACACTTTAAAAATTAAAAAGGAATGTTGAAAGAAAGATTCATGTATTCATATTAATAAATGCATAGTTTTATAATCTATTATCCCTAATCGTTACCTCATATTTTTGAAAAGTACACAAGTAACTAATGGTGAAATTGAGAAGAAAAATATGTATGAAACTGTAAAGATAATTTCAGTTCCCCAAAAATGGAAAATGCCATGTTTGGTTAATAAAACAAGTCCTATGAATTTCATTTTCTGTATTTCTACTAAATTTATAAGAGTATAAAAGCCCAAGAGTGAATCTTAGAATAGAAATAAATTAGCAATTGTTACAGAGAACTTGATCCCACACCAATTAGAAGCATAAGTCTAGGTTTAAGCCATATGAATTTGAATGACTAATGAGGGGTACATACAGACTGACCCTATATTCCCTTGCTAATGTTGCAACTGTGAAATGCATGTGCTTCTAAACCAACTCAACTAGCTTTTTTCTTGGTGTAGGTTAAATTTTTTTTTATTATCTTCATCCATTTCTATTTTTCTTGTTTTCCTTGAGGTTTGTGAAAATATTAATTCCCTTTTCCTAACTTACTGCATCTATATAGACTATTTTTTGTAGGAGATTTCTTTAGCATAGACTCTAAAATCTACAGATTAGACATTCCAAAAAATAAAAAACCTTGATAATCAAAGTATGTAACAATCTCTTATGAGACTTTATATATAATGTAAGTAACAAACTTGTTTCTATTAAACTAATGCGGTAGTATGTAAAATATAATTTACACCATAGTAATTGTTGTTTTTTTTACCACCCACATAACATTTGTGTGTATAAATGTATAAAAATATTTTCATGTGACAAATAATATATTGCTTAAATTCAAGACATCAAAGGAAAAAAAAACCTCAATAAAATATCTTTATACATACATACATACATACACACATACATATATTTTATATGGTAGTCTAATTTTTGGCAGAAAAAAAGGCAGCACACCTAAAATGGTAACTTCTTAAGACAGTTTTTTAAGGGACTGTTTATAGACTTATGGACCAAGGATATTGCATCCTGTGGATAGTGATAGCGGGAAGTCATTAATATAACCAAGTCTGAAGGAGCAAGGGATGCAAGAGTTTACCTGAATCTGGAAAGACCTGTAGCTCTGGAACCTGTGGCCATAGATGAAGGAGCACAGTCACTATGACTGTAATGGCCTGATAGGAGGAAGCATGGAAAACTAATACTCCATTTTCTCTCTCTCTTCTCTGTCTCTTTCTCTGTCTGTCTCTCTCTCATCTTCCAATCGCCTCCTACTGCTTCTCACTGGCCTAATCTAACCGAAAGCTACAGACAGACATCTGGGTGATACACTCTATAGAAGTCAGTCTGCAGGACATTAGACATTGATCAGAATGAACAAGGGTAGAGAGAGGATCTGGAAGAGTAAATAGAGATTATCTAACACAGTATTGAGTTAAAAACTTACATGGAGAAGACTGGCTTCTTTTTAAAGACGTTATGATGTCAGATCTCCTATCAGTAACAGTTGTGTTACCATATATTTTGGGAGATTGCAAATGAACTACAGTTTCAGAATTTTTTTTTTATATATATCAATCAAAAAAGTAAACCTCTTAAGCAGAGTTATTTCTTATGAGATTATTTTATATCAAAAATATTTTGATAGAATCAGGATATCCCACAATCTTCACAGCCATAATGAACAAGCTGAATTTGACAAGGTGAAATGTAACAGATGTAAATTCTGTTGGTCAGATTGAAAAACCTACAAGCTGAAAGCACAGTATGGCACTTAGCAGGAATAAAGGTAAAATATTCTCAGGAAGTTCGGCAAATCTCAGATGATTTGCCTGTGGTAAATCAGCAACTCGGGAATCAACAGAACTTTGTGGCTGTTTGATATGGAAATCAAACCTAGAGCTAGAGGTGGTGCCTTGGGATATAGCGTTCCTCTTTATTTTGGTTTCATAGTGATACACTAAACATCCACTTTCCAGGTAATTTAGCTATTGGTAGTTTTATATGATGACTTCTTCCAAATGTTAATTCTGTGAGTCTTAAACGATATGATGAAATAAACTTTAAAATTATAAATCATCTGATTCCACAAGGATTTATTGAACAAGTACCATAAATATGTCACTGTACTAGAGAAAGTGAATATAAAGGTAGATATTTATAACCAATGCCTGTAGGTAAAAGTGCAAAATTAATGACTGACATATGCTAAGAATCTACTCTGAATCAGAGCTATCTTTGGCATATTTTGTGTATTACACAATTGTTATAATGAGTCTACTAAATAGGTATTCTAGCATTCCCAGTCCTCCCACTGCTTTTATTTGGTGAGAGGAGGAAATCCTATACTTTCCCTGGTTGCTCTGATCCCAAATCAGGTCATCAATAATGCAGTAGAAATCAATATCTTCAAATCTGTATTTTCAGCCCAAAGTTAACTGCTGAGCTCCACATTAAGATGCTCAGGACTCCAGATTTTGATGTATCAATAATTTTTGCATTTTCAACATGCCTGGAACCAGCTAGTTCCTCAAACTAATCCTAATTCACAACAACAGCTACTATTAATACTCTTTACACAATTAATAAAAAGGCATACAGTAAAATTCCATTAAATTAGGATCTGTGTCTATCAATCTCATTTCTTGAGTTGTACAGTTCAGCATAGATCCTGAAATATATTCTGTATGTACTGAAGAATATTTACTGAATTACAAATAAAATAATGTATAAAAGATGAAAGAAATAGAATATATGCCAATTATATCGGTACCTAATATACGTTTCATATAACTAATATACATTTTTACCACTCAAGTTTCTTGTTATCAATCCATAGAAGTCAGCTGAGTATTTTGGTTCATGACACCTGCATATAATCCACATCTGCTTAAAATACCTGGAGTGGTTTTTGTTTTCCTGGTGTACTATAGACCGATCAGTACCACAGGGAGTATCCAGAAAAGCCTGGATGAGATGAGGTTCATCTCTGACATCTCTACCCTGACACCTTAGCCACTTTGTCTTCAGTGCCACGAGGAAGCATTGAGATGGTAGGAGATACAAGCTGACTGACAACAACAAAATAATGGAGTTCTGTTAGATATACTTCAATATAGAGCTTGGTATATTAGCTAAAACCCAGTTCTTGTCAGTAGCTAAGTTTGTATGAATTTTTTTACAGATGATCAGTTGCTTATTATCTATCAGAGTCCAAGAGCAAGCCAGAAGCAGTTTCTCAAAAGAACAGACGTTGTTTTTACCAGAGACAGTATAGCTTTTCTCCTAAAATATAGGCACCTGAACTGTGACTATTCCATTGCAAGTTATCACAGACTCTACACTTCATACAACACAACACTTTGCCATAATATGATTTGAGAGGAACTGGATTCATTTGGTCATAAGGGACAGTTGGTGACAAAGTTCTTTGAATTGTACCCTGGACTATTTAAATTTATTTTTCTTATCCTGGGAACCATTCAGACCCTTAAATAGGTCAAAGCTGCACAAGCAAACATCGCGAACATTCCCTTTAAAATCAGTGAGGCCCTTAAAGAATTATTCCTTTTTCTTTATGGTAGGAGAGTCAGAGTACAAAGTGTGGCACCACACTTTTGACTTTGGCTTGAGCATGTGGTCTCCAAATTTGTAGCAGGTCTATTAAGTTTCTTGGGGTTTATCTCCATTATCTGTAATGCATGTTTCCAACCAATGCAGCTGGAGACCCTCATATTTTTTTGTCTATTACATCCCATAAGCAAGATGTCATCTACAAAGTGAATCCTGTGATGTCCTGGTAAGTCAATCAATCTCTCTCCTTACTAAAGCATGGAGAGTCATATAAAGTCACAGAGCAAAGGAGTACTCTGACTTGTTTCCTGTGCTCTCTGTTTATTAGTATATAGAAAATATTTGTCAAATCAAGTTGCACACCAAGGGCCAGAAACTGGATTAATTTGCTTCATTTTAGAGATAACAACAAAAACTCTCTAAGGCAAGATTGTTGGAAGGTTCCAGATCCTGACTTCAGTTGAGAATTGAAGGACTTTAGATTATCATTTTGTTTTTTTAGCTGTTCATTGCTATCATGTCTCCTAAACTTCTTCATGTCCACACTTTCTGTTCTGCATAGTGATGAGTGCCATTTGTTCCGTAAGACTTGCCTTTCGTTGCAACTTTATTTCCAGTGACATTTATTAAATGCTTGGAAACGACCTGCCAGATTTTTATCATTCCAAGCTAGCTAAATTTTCAGTATTCTCCTCTTGACACCAGTCCCAATTCTTCGGGTATAAATTGTAAACAGGTTGTAATTCTTGCTTCCATGTGATTATGACTTAGTTAATTTAATCATAAATGAAATTTATTGACAGGGAATTTGATTGCTCCCAATATGGAAAAGGTGGCTGAAAATCAAGTTCAATAAACATTAAATAAAAATCAAAAATTGCTACGATTAGCCACCTCAGAGCACTGCTGTTGGCCAATTATACCTCACTACCTCTTCAACTGGGACAACTGCGTCTGGACACATGCCACTCTCCTGCTGGGTTCCATTTCCTTTGGAAACTTTGTCCTAGGCCATTAGACTCTCCATTCTGTTGATTCTTCTATCAAAAATATCTAAATGTTATCGTGTTTTTGCTTCATTTACTCAAGATGCAAAGTCTTCAGCGGTGGGAGAGAGGGAAGATGTGATTGGTGAGCATAGATTACACCCTGCCAAAGGGAAAGGGAAGGAATTATCTATGTGTCTTCATCTTCCATAGCATATGGCTTTTTTGGCTTCCACCTATCTTGAGATTCCTCCCAAATCAAAAGGGTAGCCAAAACAGGAAAAATATCCAATGAACCTGTTAAATAAAATGTGAAAAATACAGGAGGTAAAAAATGAGAGTGAAACAAAACTAGCAGCAACTTAAATCTTTAGTGAACCAATGTCATCAATATAGTGTGTTTTGTGAATTAATTTTCTTTAGTTTTAATGTGACAATCATTCAAGTTTACTTTTTTTAATACCATGTGGTACATACATTTAAAAAAAATGTAAACAGGAGTTATATTTTTCATGACTTTTGGTAAATAATCAAGTAATAAACAAGTAGAAGAAAACCTAGTTATAGAATTTATATAGCATATAGAATCTAATGAAGCCTTTGTGCAACCAACAGTATAAGGCAAGATGTCTTGTTACAATTTAACCAATGAAAAGTTAACTAAATCTGCATAAACTCACACATTTAGAAGCAGGTAGGTATAGAAACTGATCCTAGTCTTTCAGATCCAAATAAAGCATTACCCTAATGTATATGCATATTTGATGACAATATTCATCTAAACTACTTAATTATCAATGTTTGGTGTCAGGATTCATGAGACAGAAGGAAAATAATGCTACAACTGGTATTTTTCACATTCCTCCTTTGTGAACTCCAATGAAAGTGGAAACAAAACTAATAAAATGATATGTTGTCTTTAAATACACTGAATATCAATTTTTACTTTTTAGGAAATATAAAATGGATGATTTTAGGATATTATTATTATGTCTAAAGAACAAAAAGTTAGTGAGAAATCTTTTAGTATAAACATAGTGAAGGATTTTACATCTTTCAACCATTGTGATAAGATCTGTAAATCCACCTGAAGAAAAATCCTATCAACTTTGCCTTTACTTTCTCTGATTTTACGGCATGTAATAAAATTCATCTGAAACAGGAGAATAATTGTGCACAACATATAAAAACAGGTGTGTATTATGTGTTAAACTGATTGTAGAGGAGAATTATCATCTAAATATAAATTTTAATAGTTTTATTATTAAAAATGTTTGACTGATGAGATAAACTTGTTTCTCATAGATACATACATCATAATATTAGTAAAACCATCACATTAGAATAACAGAACTTTGAATTAACAAACACAATAATTTAGAAAATGACCAAAATCAACTAGAAATTCAAATTCTAGATAACCAGAACAGTTATCTAAAAAAGGAAAAAGAATAATGGCTTGGAAATATGCAGAAATAAGTGAATACTTGTTTATTCATTCATTAAAATAAGTATTTCTTGAGTGTTTGTTTTGCGGGAGGTACTACTCTGGATGCTAAAGTTCAGACAAAGACAGTTGCTGACCTCAGTGAGCTTACATTCTCTAGCAGAAGAAATTAACCACCCAAGTAAACCAAGACATAATTGTTAATTTCACATTATGAAAAATATTGCGACATAGATGAAACTGGGTATGGTAAGCAGAGCGACTTAAGAGAATTCGTCATGAAGAGTAGCCAGCCATGAGGCGATTTAGAGGCAATGTGTTGCATGCTAGGAAAATGATGGTGATAGTCATGATACATCCATACTAGGATGCCCAGTAGAATGGGTGTCATGAATGAGCGTGAGTGGTGGGAGACAAGGTCATTTAGGAAGGAGAGATCATATCCCATGTGATGGTGTAGGCAGGCTGTGGGAAAACATTTCAAACTCGTTCTAATTTTAAAAGGAGATCTTTGGCAAACTTGGTGCAGGGAACTCACCATCTGAAAAAGTCACTTTGGCTGCTCTATAGAGAACTTGGTACTCAAGATGGGCAAAAGAAGAAGCAGGAGGCTGGGAAGAAGGCTATTGTCATGGTCTCCATGTGAGATAGCATCTTGAGCCAGCATAACAGTAGTAGAGATAGTGGAATGGAGTCAAATGCTGTCAGGCTTTAGAAAAGAGATTTCTGATCATTTATATATGAAAAGGGAGAAGGAAACAAACACCTATGATTTTGAGCTGAGCTAAAAATACAATGCTATTATTTTACATGAGAAATAAAGTGAGTAGAACAGGTTTTAGGGTGAAATCAAGATTTGGGGCTCTAATGTTTGGAGCTTCTGAGACATCTAAGTGGACATATTTTTCAGGCATTTGGCCATATAAGCCAGGGAAGAGTATGTCACAGACATATATATTCATATTTTTTCTTAATTTAGGAATTATTACCATATATATGTAGTTAAAGTCATGTAACTAGATGAGAGAAAGGTCACATAAATTTATGAGGCACTGAGTTAAAAGTCTGTATTATATCTCCAAATGAGTATTATAGTACAGTGCACTATTTTGGACAAGGTAATTACAATTCAGTGATGAGTAAACAAATATGTAATGAGTTTTAAAACATATACTGAGAATGAATATAATTACAACAATTTTCTTTTTTTCTCTCCAAATTCCAAATTACATATTTAATATAATAGCTTTAGAAATTTATCCTGTATATATATGAAACGTAGATAGATAAATAATGAAATACAGGTAGATAGGTCAATACATAGATGGATTAAAACCCTATTTAGATCAAGGCCAAAATAAATGTCTATAATTGTCCAGAGGAAATGTTTTTTTTAATTATCACAAATTAAGATATGCTACAATCTCTACATGATTGCTGATGGGACATAGTCTACCCAAATTGTGCATGTGAAGCCTGATTGAAACAATAGGGGAGAACACATACAAATGTAAGTCTTATTAGCACAAATCATTAGGCTTAGAAAAGATCTAGGAATCATTTGATCAAAGCACCTCATTATAGAATTGAAGAAACTGAGATCTGGAGAATTAACTTGTTAAAAATAAATAAATAGGACCTTCTAGCTTCCAGCTGCATGAAGAGTATAAGGCAGTCTGATTCTCTTCAAGTTAAATATTAACTCTTAAAACTTTGAAAACTAACAAAAGTGAACTTAATCAAATAATAAAATTTTCTCAAGACTTAAAAATATATGAAAAAAATGTACTTTCAATATGAAAAAAAAAGGCAGACTTTGGGTGCATTATTTAATGTCTCCGGGCTTGAGTGTCTGTGAAAAGAGGAAATCCGAATCCGTCTAACAGTTTGAGGTATCCTAAGAGATAATGTAGATCTACAGTAGGCATTTAATACAGAGTAACTTGATTGGTGAACAATGATTATAATTCATACAAGTAGTTTCTATGTGTTAGTGACATTCTGAGTGCTTCAGTTGTGCTAACTCACTTACTGGTCATGTGAACCATATGAGGTAGGCTCTCTTAGAGTCCACATTTTAAAGATGAAGAAACTGAAGCCAGAAATGTTAAGCAAATTGCCCAAAGTCACCTGGCTAATCTGAGGTAGAACTTGTAATCACTCTGTGACACTACTCCCAGAGGAGATGAGTGTCTTTCTGTGGGTTTGTTTAAGCCATCAGACAACATATTTTGTGATATTGCTTACACAATGTCCACTTCTGAAAAATAAAGTCATATAAAAACATACAGTTAAACTACTGGTGATAAGTGTTTATATGCATTTTGTTAAATATAAGGTAACTAAGGGTGAAAGGGATAATTTGATATCTTAAAAAAAAGTGTAAGAATATTACTTGCTATCTTAATACTGGTTTTAGCTTATCAAAGTTTAAGAAAAGTGATTTCATATTAGTTGAGAAATAGTCAGTTAGCCTGCCCTACTTCTGACATCACCTGAAAGGAAGGAGCATGGTTATTGGGTCACAAGCCAGGACTGAGGGGAGTAGACGTGTGCAGGACCTGGAAAGTGGAGGGAGGGACTAGCCTCCACCACAAAGCAGCCCAGGAGTGCAGGATGCGAGATGAGTGTGAGGGGACAGCAAGGTGCAGAATATAAAGATGAGTAAAAAATGTCTTGCCTGGGATTGCACAAATAAGAGTCAAAGAGGTTAAAAACTAGACCACGGTGCACTCTGCAGGTGTATTTTTAATGTTCTAACAGGCTTGCATCACACTGCTCCCCTGCACTCCCCACGATCTTTAGTGCAGTAGAGCCTATCCCCATTGCCCTTTCAAGCTGCTGGGGTCCTCGTGTCAATCTGACAGTCCTTGTATTCACAACTATGAAATGGACGGCTGTAAACATTGCCAGGACTTCATCTATCCAGATGAAGTGGTGAAACTGGGATTGGAGGACTTTTATTAAGATTATTTTTAGTCATTTAGGTCCATAATAATAGACCATTTCCCCCAAATTCCTCAATTGACATAGTTGCTGTCACATTTTATTTATCTTAGATGTCACCAAGAATCTGCAAATGTTCACCTACTAGAGAGAAATTTCAAACACTTCCATCAACATGTTGGCAAAGAGTAGCTAATTGACATGCTATACCAGTATAAATTTCTTGGACTTTGATTGTCAGGGCCCTTAAACTTCCCACAATGCCCAAATGTCTAAGCAAACACAGTATCTCCTATGATCAAGACTTTCCATCAAGTGTGAGGTCTAGTAGGACACATTGCCTGGATAAATGTTCAGAACCATCCTTTAGAACCAGATCAGAGCATAATACATTCTTTATACAGTGCCTGCTGTGTCTTCTTTATGGGAAATGGAATACTTAAGTCCCACTGTGGCCTCTCTTGTTCCACCTTCTGTACCACACCCATGTGAGATGTAACTTTCAGGTTAAGGAAACGGAAAAAACAAAGACGCCTGTTCCATCTACACATTGTGCTAAGGGGATGCATATGTCTTTTAATTCAGAAAATTATTCCACTCCAAAATTTCTCACCCAATGGATAATGGATTCTATTAAAATCTTCTACTTATAAATATATGCACTCTTTCTACTTCTTTAAGTAATATTTTAGAGCAGACATATATTAGAAATATAAAAACTAATTACACAAAATGAAGAATTTGGTCCATTATGAGGCACAGGTAATTATGAAAAGAAAAGCAAAGATTTTAAAGGTCAAGGAACCAGCCATCTGCTTATCAACCTGATCATCGGTGAAAAGTATTTCAAGGCCAGTTAAAAGCTCACAAGGCCCTAACTGCCACCCAGAAAGATGTCTTATATGTTAGTCTGTCTCTGCACTCAATGTATAAGGCACAGACTGTGTGAGCACTAGTATCATTCATTTTTTTAAATCAATTTAAATTTGCCTTGTTAATTAAAAAGAGTACCTAGTTTATTTTAATTAAATTCCCGTGAAGAGGCATTAAAGTTAAGTGAAAATCATATTAATTTGCACATTCATTATGATTAAAAACACTGCTCTACTATGTCTGATATTTTTGATTAAATTGGATGTTTTCAAAGGTATGCATTTTATTTCTATGTAGTACTATCTTTTAATTTTCATTATTAAAATGTATATGAGTACAAGATATTTTAAAAAGCATTTAAAGGGAAAACTGAGTTAGTCTGCTAGTCAAGTAAAAAAAAAGTAACCCTCTCATTTATTCTCTCCATTTATATAATCTTCCAGACAAAATAACTGTTTAAATTCTTAAAAAGTATAAATGTGTGTGTGTGTGTGTGTGTGTTGGCTGGTATTCTGAATGGCTGGATTTGAAATTAAACATGATTTTGAAATGTTTTGAAAACTTTGAGATATTTTAGTAAAAATAAGATCTGTTCTTCCATTTGTACATCTCTACTATAATACCCTTTAATTGTTTAATTCTTCACATTTCCTAAGTTGATTCCCAGCATTTATAACTTTTCTTTATCTCCTGCAAATATCATTTTTCTTTCATTGTTTAGCCCAGTTATTTATTGATGAGTTATAAGTGAATTGGTCTAACAAATAAGCTTAATTATTTCACAGTTGTTTTAGTTTCTAGCTGAATCTTAGATTTTTGAACAACAAAATCACACCTTTTGAAAGTGTCATTCAACGCCAGCAAATTTTAAGCACCAACTGGGCATTGGATGCAGTCCTGGATGTTAAGGATTCAGGAGTGAACAGATGAGGTTCTTGTTTGCATGGGGCTTGCATTCTAAAGGGAAAATTTAAGAAAGCAATAGAGGCTTTTAAGGATAAATAGGGAAAATCCACAATTTTTAAAATATGAAGATGTATAATCCAATAATAAACCATAAGTTTCTCTTTTCTGTCCTTTTGTATTGGTTTTTCAATTAAATATAGACACATATATCTATCTTTTCCTTATGACTAACTTTGTTGTGTCTTGTTAAAGAAATCTTTCAAAACCTTAGAGTATAAAAAATTTACCAATCAGTGTTTCCAAGGTTTTTTCTTTTGTTTGTTGTTTTGTTATTGGTGATGACTTTTGTCTTTAAGAATTTGTCTGGTCTGAAGTTAATCATTGAATACACAGTACATTGTTGTATCAAGTTCATCTTTTTTTTTCTGTCATTTGTTTCCAGCTTTTTTTTTCAACTGCCCCTTCTTTCCTCAATGACCTGACAAGCAATCTCTGTCATCCACCAAAGTTACCTGTTTACAGGATCTCTATCCTACTCCATTGATTAATTCTGAGTTAATGCCACAATATCAATACTAACATTCCTTCATAAGTCCTGGTATCATGAAGGAACAGTTGTCCCACTTGGCCCTTTTTCAGAAATGACCTTGCTATATCAATATTGTATAAATTTGAGAATTGTCTCATTAAGCGCCGTGAATTACTTTGCTGTGGAACCTACACACTGTATTGACTACATTTAAATTGAGTGAAAATCCACAGCTTCAAATTATTTATTCTTCCTATTTATAACATGGTGTATGTCTCTCTTAAGTTATGTCTATTATAATGTCTTTCATTAGAGTTTTATAATTTTATCTGATAAAGTCTTACCATTTGCCTTACAGTTTAACAAGTAAAATGAAATAAGAAACATATAACTCAGAAGCAGTGATTTTATTATATTTTGATTAAATTTTATTATACTGAATTTGCGGAAATCTTTGAATGCTTATGTGGCAGATGGGTAGTAATAAGTAGGCAACTTAAATTTATATTTTATTTTCACCAGTAAATTTATTTTAAGTATTGGCATAAATAGAATTATCCATTTCCTCTTCCACCTAGTTCTATGTGCTTGGAAAGTCCAGAAATATTGATTTATGAACTCGTTAATTTGTCTTTACATTCATTTAATCATTTATTAACTATTAATTTACTGAAAAGTTCCTGTATATTTAACATCATCATAAACATGTGTAATAAATAACAACTATAAGACCTACATACTGTAATACTGGAATCTTATTTCAATTTCTTTCTCTTAACATACATATTTATTATACCATTATTTATTTATTTTTCTTTGATGTTGCTTTTTAAAATTGAAGTATAGTTGATGTACAATGTTTTGTTAGTTTCAGGTGTGCAGCAAAATGATTTGGCTATATATATATATATATTCTTTTTCAGATGCTTTTCCCTTATAGATTGTTACAAAATATTGAGTATAGCTCCCTGTGCAGTAGGTCCTTGTTGGTTATCTATTTCATATACAGCAGTATGTATATGTTAGTCCCAAACTCCTATCTTATCCCTGCACCCCCCTTTCCCCTTTGGTAACCATAAGTTTGTTGTCTATGTCTGTGAGTCTTACTTCTGTATGTAAGTTCATTGGCTATCACTTTTTTAAAATTTCTACATTTAAGTGATATTATATGATATTTGTCTTTCTCTGTCTGGCTTACTTCAGTCAGTATGATAATCTCCAGATCCATCCATTTTGCTGTAAATGTCATTATTACATTCTTTTTTATGACTGAGTAAAATTTCATTTTATATATGTATGTCACATATTCTTTAGCCATTCTTCTGTTGATGAACATTTAGGTTGTTTCCATGCCTTGGCTATTGTAAATAGTGCTGCAATGAACATTGGGGTGCATGCACCTTTTCGAATTATGGTTTTCTCTGGGTATATGCCCAGGAGTGGGATTGCAGGATCGTATAGTAGCTCAATTTTTAGTTTTTTTAAGAAACCTCCTCACTGTTCTCCAGAGTAAGTGTACCAATTTACATTTCCACCAACAGTGTAGGAGCATACCCTTTTCTCTATACCCTCTCCAGCATTTATTATCTGTAGATATTCTGATGATGGCTATTCTGACTGGTGTAAGGTGATACCTCATTGCAGTTTTGATTGCATTTCTCTAATAATTTGCGATGTTGAGCATTTTTCATGTGTCTTTTGGCCACCTGTATGTCTTCTTTGGAGCAATGTCTGCCCATTTTTTGATTGGGTTGTTTGCTTTTTTGATATTGAGCTGTATGAGCTTTTGCATATTTTGGAGATTAATCCCTGTTGTTTGCATTGTTTAATTTAAAAAATAGTAACTCTGGGTGTAAGCCCATTTAAATGTGTAAAGGTAAAGTTTTCTGGTAAAATATTTGTCATCTGTATTTCATGAAGGACTTTGTATGTGTGTGTATACATTTACATATAAAATTACATATAAGAAAATAATGAGAAACAAAGTTCTTTTAAGGAAAATTATTAGGAAAAAGAAAGTCTATTGCCAGTTAAGTGTGGGAAAGTAAGGAACTAGCCATTTGGGAGAATGCTACTTTAAGAAAAAAAAATGAGATGCATCTGGGCATGCATAGGCATGTATTTATTTATTTTTACATTATTAAAAAATGTATGAGTTTGATGATCAAATATATAGGCATATTATGAATGATAATGTCAAGGCCCTTTGGAAAAAATAAATAAGAGCTGACAAAGCATGTTTATGACCTAGAAATGACACTGCCACAGGTGATTAAGACTTACAAGTAAGACCAGCTCCTGCCTATAATTTGAAATTTGCTTGTGCATCAGATACATTTTATGTGTGTAGAATAGCCTGGGAAGCAATTGATTCTACTTTCTACTTATAGCAAAATCAGTTCAGCATATTGAGGTTTCTTTCCCCTCACACTTTCCCTAACTGATGTACATTTTCTCTCTACTCAGCTGAGGCAAGTGAAAAAAAGGCAGAGATTTGACTCAGCATTTGTGCTTAGATTCATTAGTGTAATGAACTAAAATGGGGGAAAATTCAAACCTTTTCTCCTCTACTCTCTGATTAAAATGCAAATGATATAAAATAGAAATATTTCCAAAATATGTTAAAGTACACCAGAAAAAAAAATTAGTCTTTATTAAGCTAAATTCTTTCTGGAATTAATGCAGTGGTTTATAACAAGATCCCCTATTTCTCTTAAGATCTTGGTAATATTGGTGAAATTTTGATTCATCTAGAGAGAATCATAGAAAATACTATTCTTAGGACATGTCCTCAGAGATTATATTTTAATTGGCCTGTTATGGGGACTGTACTTCTAAGAACTGCCAATGTATTTCTACTGCATAGCCAAGGATGAGAATCACTGTTTTATCATATTCCCTCACTGCTCTGACTTAATTTTGGAAGTCACTAATTTCCTTAGGCCACTGGGACATTAAAGTCATCTGTAGATTATCTAAACCCACACGCTTAATCTCTGATAATGAATAAGTAAAAGAATAAGTAAAAATATTTGTCTTTGGATTCAGAATTTAAGGTTCATATTCAAACAGAGACATGATAAGGAGCCCTTGTATAAAAGCAATTATATGACTGATCTAACTTCAGTTCTGATTTAGCCCTACTGTCAGAAGTTTGAAACATACTTTGATGAGAAGAGAGAGGAAGCCATAGATCACGTATAAAAATGTTATCGGCCCTATTGAGCGTACTTGCTACCTGAAGAGATCCACTTTCCTTCTCATTCTGGGTAAAATGAAGCCTGTGGGAAAAGAGTCACCATTCTACACCCTCTGCAGAAATACAATTTCCCCTCCATTGTCTATATCCTTCAGGCAAAGTCAGCTGGCTACAAGGAAAATGTTTAAAAGAACCTCAAATTCTGTGACTCCTAGAAGTAGAAATATTAATAGTATCCACTGCATTTGCTGAGAAATGACTACGAGAATATGATGAGAGAGAAGACATTTTCTTTTTTAAAATATGAGAAAGGCTTAGAAAATAAAGATGGGGGTATCTTCCTCTAAACATGATGAAAATGATTATAATGGCTGACATTTATTGAATATTTCCATGCTCATGTTGTGATGGACATGTACAGTTTGTTTTCCCAGAGCCCATCTTTAATATACAAATATAATTCAGAGAACACACAAATCTACATTGAAGGAGCTGTTACTCCCTTCTCTCCAACCACATTGGCTCCTCCCGGACTGCCACTCATACTACTATTGTACTCTGGCCACACGGTCTAGGACCCAAACCAATGTGCTTAGAATTCTCTGTGGATTAAGAGTAAGCCGTCAGGCACATGTAGACGGGATATTGCTTTATTCCAGGCATTGCTAATCCCTAGGTACACTCTTGCCTATTTTGCAAGTTTCCTTATTAGATATAAAATGTCCACTACTTGCCAATACCAATTTGAGCTGTGATTCTACTACTTGCAACCCCAAAATTCCTGATCACTGTAGTACTAAAAATGCATGGCGCCATTTAATTCTTTATTTACATCTATGATAAAGAGGTTAAGAGAGAGGATCATGGCTTTGTCACTTACTATTTAAGGAAGATATTTAATTACCTCTAAGCCTGTATGACTCCATCTCTTAAACAGGAGTTATATCAGCACTTTCCTTATGGTATTATTGTGAGAGCTAGATGGAATGCTGCACATAATGCACACGGACCGGCACATAAAAAGATGTAAAAACGTCCGTAGTTTTATTATTCACAGATCTTTAATTCAGTAATAGAGTTCTGATTTCACACATGAGAAGACAAGTTCAGAGAGGTTAAAGTAATTTGTCCAATGTTATTATAATGTATAAGTGCTGAGCAATTAGAACTTTACTTGGTTAGTACAAGTCTAAAGTCCATACTTTTTGTTCGTTTATAATTTGAACTAAAGCATGAATGTAGAGAAACAGATGTAAACACATATAAAGTAGTAAATCCTATGTACCATTGTACACACATAAGTCTACAGTAACAATTTCTAAATGTGTATGTAACTTCTGTCCCTATAAAGAAACAGAACATTTCCAGCACTCCAAAAGTAGCCTTCATGTAGCTGATCAGACATCCTCCCTTGACATAACCACCATGGCTGAGTTGTGCCTGCTGTTGAAATTTATATATTATAAATGAAATCACACACTATTTATTGTTGTGCATGAGAATATTTTACAAGATTCGTCCAGGTTGTAAGTAGGATAGCTTTGTCCACTTAAAGTGCTATTCAGTATTGTGTTGTACAAATATTCC
Source organism: Pseudorca crassidens (assembly GCF_039906515.1). Taxonomy (NCBI): domain Eukaryota; kingdom Metazoa; phylum Chordata; class Mammalia; order Artiodactyla; family Delphinidae; genus Pseudorca; species Pseudorca crassidens. The sequence continues at coordinate 16,485,608 of NC_090298.1, forward strand.
GAAATGAATTTGTTTGCTCTGTTTGTGATGAGTATGTTTTTCCATCTTCTGGATCCTACAGATAGTGCTTTTTTGAGTATCCCTGTACAGATCTCTTGGTCTGCGTTTATATGCATTGCTGTTCCTTCTGGAGTGGAATTTCGGAGTCATAGGGTATGCACTTGTTCATCATGGTGGAGCTTTTGAACATCACTTTCTCCACCAATAACATATCTGCGTTCCAGTTGCTCCATTTCCCCACCAGCACTTGGTATTTTCACCCCCCGCACCCCCACCCCCCACCCCACACACATCACGTGTTCATGTTCCGGTGATTGTGCAGTGATACATCATGTTAAGTATTATTTTTCTTCTCACACGTTCATTGACATTTTAGCTATCCTTGTTTGGTGAACTGCCGTTTCAGGACTCCTGGCCATTTATTTTTGTATTTTCAATCTCTTTCTAATTTATTTGAAGACATTCTGCATAACTTTCAATATGATCTGGAAATTAGTACTTTGTCAGCCATATGTATTCCAAGTATTTTCTTTCACTCTGCACTGTTTCTTTTCTTTCTTTTTAATTCCCTTAACAGTGTAATTTCATGAACAAAAGTTCTTAATTTTAATATTACTCAATTTTTATCAATCTTTTCTTTTTCGTGCCCTGTTTAAGGAATTGCCATTTCTGTGGTCAGAAAATATATGTTTTCTTAAAATATCTGTAAGTTATTATTTTATATTTCACATTTTGTCCCACAGTGTACTGGGTTTAATGTTTCTTGTTTATATGTGTGCTGTGGAATCAAGTATCTTTGCCTTCATATGGATTTGTGATTCATATAGATACACATTGATGAGATTATTCTTTCTCACTGTTATGCAGTACCTCCTTTTTTTTAAATAAATCAAGGACTTACATAAATATGGGTCTATTTATGGATTAATTAGTCTGACTTTTAAAAATCTTTTTATTTATCCTTGTGCCAATATATACCCTCTTAATTACTGCTGATTTATAATGTCTTGATAGCTAGTAGGGTGTATTATCCAGCATGGTTCTTCTTTAAAGACTTACCTATGATATTATCAAAACCAAGCCTCTTCTACCTGCGTATGAAACCCTAGATTAAAATATGAAATAGATACTGATTAGACTGATACATTTAATTACCAGAGCCAAAGACCTTCAGCATCATTAAACTCTTACAGTAAGTCTGTAACCTCTGAAGCACAAACTGAGGGAAAAACAAGCAATTTTTGTCTTTAATTGCACTTGCAAAAAGCCGTGCTATTAAAATTAATTTTATTTTATGACACCATTGGAAATTTAATTTTTGAAAAGTGAAAGAAAGCTTTGATTTTGTTCCCCACCAGCACTTTAACCTATCAGAATTTGATATTTAAAATGTAAATTCCACAAAAGTAGACGCATTTTCTAGTCCACTGCTGTACCTCCTACAGCTAGAGTAGAAAATATAACAGGTGCTCTATAAATATTTGTTCAAAAATAAACACATACTGGGGCTTTCCTGGTGGCACAGTGGTTGATTTTATATATGCACTAGTGTTATTTAATGACAAGCATTCCTACAGTACATAACTCTTATAGTTATGTAATACAGAGTGTAGATTGAGTGAATGATTTCCCCTGATGCATATGCAAACATGATTCATACTCTTCAGGATGCTAACTCCTGTGTTCCTAGAGTGGATAATGAAATGTAGAAGACATAAAATTATAATTTCAATTATATCAGCAGATAGGGAATGGGGAGGGGACATGAATTACAGAGTTATGAGAATAAATGAAGCACTCAAATTCACTGTGTTAACTTCAGACTAGGCCACTATTTCTCAGCACATTTTGGTTTTAAAAAGTTTGCATTATGGGTATAAACATGGTAGGGAGAATGGGCCTCCCAGATATGTCCACAACTTAATTTCTGGAACCAGTGACTAGATGTCCTCAGGTGGCTAAATGTCCTTTGCATGGACTTAAAAGATAGGGACCATTATCCTGGATTATCCAGTTGGGACCAGTCTAATTAATTACATGATCCCTTAAAAGCAGAGAACTTTCTCCTGCTGGAGGCAAGAGTGATGAGGCAGGAAGGGAATGACATTGTTGCTGACTTAGAGGATGAAGGAGGCCATGAGCCAGGGAATCAAATGGCCTCTAAAAGCTGAAAATGACTCCCAGTGGACAGCCAGCAAGGAAACTGGGACCTCAGTCCTACAACAGCTTGGAACTGAATTCTGTCAACAACCTGAATTTCGTTGGAAGCACATTCTTCTTTAGAGCTACCAGATAAAACCTAATTCCTTGATTTCAATCTTGAGAGACCCTGAACAGACCCTGAACAGAGAAATCAGTTGAGCCCACCTACTTTTCTGACCGTCAGAACTGTTATAATTCATTTGTGTGGTTTTAAGCCACTAAATTGGTGTGGATTGTTTACATCAGCAATAGAAAATGAGTAAAATATTCATCCAAAGTCAAGCTGATTGTATAATCCATGAATGTATTATGCTCCCTAATTTCCATAGTTCTAAGGTGTCCTATGGAAAAAGAGATCTATTTACTGGGGAAAACCATGTGGGTAGAAATGGAAAGTTATACTAGATAGCTTCTTGTGCTTATTTCTCTGCCATCTCAAACTATATCACCAAGGTCAGGCTTTAGTGATGGTGGTATCCAGCTACTGTCCTTATTGTGAGGCACATTTGATAGCTTTTGGGAACCCAAAAGGATACCCTTATATCACCCTCTGAGTTTTTCCAGTGTGTTGTTGAAAGACATCAACTTCTCTTCCCATTTCCCTCACCATGCACTTCATAGAATCTCATCTTTCTACAATATAGTATATGCTTTGACTTGCTACATAGCTCTTATTATCTAATTCCACCCTCTCATCTTCTAATGCTCCTGTTCACAAAAACTCCAGCCAGAAAATTGGCCAATCTTTGCAGAATCCCCAACAGTCTGTGGAAATACAATATACAGTATAAACTGACTCCATTTCATGGTTTTTCACATTTTATATCTTTAAAATTAAAATGTCTTAGAATTGTTTGCCAGAATTTAATTCATAGACTTACTTTAATTTCCTTCTTAACAATAAATAAAACAATGGCACAGCTTAAAATCAACGTCATCCTATATTTGATGCAATGCAGTCTAATGCATGAATGTGTATTTTAATAGATAGTGAAGACATGCATGAACATACACATAAACACACACAAATACAAATATGTGTGTCCTTGTGAGAAAAATTTTACTGAAGGAATTTACACAAACTGATAACATAACAGAAACACCTGCTTTCAGTTTCACCCCCAGTACTACTTTACAAATGAGCTAGAATAATCAGGGCCAAGGTTTTGGTGTGTGCGTGATAGTTGTTGTTGTTTTTGCTCCAGGCAATGTTTTCTCTAGCTGTCATTGGATTTATTCCTTTCTGAACAAGAGTTGTTCATATATAGAGCGTTGGACAATATTCTGAGATGGAAGGAAAATCTAGTCTTTCTATTACTGTAAAATATTGCATCCACAAAGAGACGATGGTTAAACATTTGAGCCCAAACATAGTTTCTGGATGAAGGGGGTGAGGATGCAGATAATAAAGAATATGACAGAGAACTAAATCTTTAAGGAGGAGTGAGAGAAAGTCAATCAGGAGAAGAGCTAGTTGCAGTGTTTAAAGCAGAAAGTCGTGTAGTACCAGAGAAATCGAAAGAAATAAGAGTTTGTAATAAGGCATGTCAATCATAAGCTATATTTAACTTGACTTATTATTAATAATCTCCTTAATGAGAAATCCAATATCAATCATCAATTTTTATTTTTTTAAGTTAGGCACAAGTGTGTGATAGAATCCTAGAAGTTATTAATGCAAGGAAACAGAACCAATGTACAAAATACATAAAAAGCTATGTTTATAGCACTGACTTCTGAACACTGTAGCTCCTGAAACTAAAATTGACAGGTTAAACAAGGAACATCAGCTTCAAGTTTCTAAAATATGTCATTTACAATAGGGAATAGAGTAACCCCAAAATGCTTTAGACAAAGATCTTTAATATAGTAAAATTGTTTAAATATGTCATTTATCCATTAGGCTGTCAGACAACACTCCCACACACAATGAAATGCCTGCTTTTTGATAGTTGGAGTTGTGTGGGAAGATTTCTGCACTACACAAGCTAAAATGAATGCCCTAAATATATTGTACAGAGGGTACTTTCAGTTAGGACAAATAATATGGGATTAATGTAAGTAGACTCCGCATCTGAAATTGTGAAAAAAAAAGAATAAGTGTCTACCGTTAAGCAATGTATGTGTTAGTGAAAGAAAAAAATCTAAATCAGGATTAGATAACAGCAATAGAGTAGAAACTAATACAATTGAATAAATCCATAGCAAGCAATTCAAATGAAAAGAGAAGGCTATGATTTGATTAATTTCTTGACAGAAGGATTATTAAATTTAGAAGCAAACATATAATTTATTTTGATGTACAGAAACAGACAATTTTTTTGGTAATAAAATACAAATTGCTTTTCTTATAAATCATGTGTAATTCATTCCTGGCACAATTTTACAAGATAGTGATGCTGAAAAATATGGCCCACTATTAGAGAGCTAATTTATAGAAAAAATATTTGACGATTTCAAAGGATAGCCTCTTGGGCTCAAAGTAGCCATGATAAACAAGAGCAACACCACAAAACTATCACTTATATAAGATTTTAGTGACATGGCTCCATTATTAGTTACTTCCCATAGAGAGTTCATAAGTCCTGCCACAAATTTGAAAGCAAAATGCAGTTATTGTCATTTAACAGATTGAAAGAACTGAGACTCAAAATGTTTAAATGATCTTCCCAAGATCTCATAGTTTAAACAATGATGGTTATGGAGTTTTGAGTCAGATTCATTTGATTCCATAGACTGTTATCTTTCCACTTAAAATATATATTTTCTGTCTCTTTAATGCATTATGTAAAATAGTACAGACTTGGAACTGAGAATTTGTTTTAGGCCTAGTTAGGAGATAATTTGGTTATATTAAATATTTTGCCTATTTTCTCCAGGCCTAAGATTTCTCACCTGTAAAATAAAGATGTTGGTATAAATTGCCTTCATTTAATTATATTCTACCCTTTTCTCTAAGCTCTAAATTTAATAAACTCTCCATTCTTTCAGTTAATCATTGTTTGAAATATCATGTACTTTTTCATTGTTTTACGTTCTAAAGATTCATGTTAAAAAAGATAATCAAAAGCCCAGAGTTTATGAGTCATTCAACTATAAATGGCATGAAATAAATAAATATACTGCATAATATATTTTTACTATTTATGTGTGTATATACATGGGCATATATGATTGCTATCATATATAGTGATATACCTATCATGATTGTGAGATAAAATAAACAGGTTGTAAAACAGATTGTGATTGATGGGGAGTATTTAAAGGTATACTAACAGGGTTTCCCTAAACTGATATTTGAACAGACTGTTAAGAAATGAGGTAAGTGATACCGTGTAAAAGAAGTGGAGAATGTTGTCAAAGTCAAGGGAACAACAAAGGGAAAAGCCCTAAGGCAAGAGTGATCTCCTTGTATTTTAGAATCTGTAAGAAAATCTGTATGGCCAGATTGGAATGAACATCTGGAAGACTACCCACTTCTCATCTATTCAACTGCAATCACCCAAGTCTTTATCAATATTTTATTTCCCTTTGATTTTGAAATAGCATCCCCCAGGTTTTCCAGCTTCCATTAGTACTCTGGATTAGCAGCAGAGGTGTGTTCAACAGTCAAATCCTTTTCATGACTTAAAAACTTCTGGTGGATTATAATCACAATCAGAATAAAGTACAGACTGCTTAAAAGGGCCTAGAAGCCTCTACATGTCTAACTGTTATAGGACTTGCTGATGAGTAGAAAATGGAGTGTAAGTAAAAGATGAGTCAGAAAAGGCTCCCAGATTTCGACCTAGTTAAGTAAATGATGAAACCATTAACTGAGATGTAGAAGATCAAGAGAAACAATGTAGAGGAGAGTATTAGGCACATAATAGCTGGACCTATTTTGTAGGAATGCCTAACTGTAATCCAGGTGTGCTGGAGTCATGATGAAAAGACAGAAAATCAAGAGAGCAAATATTTTATGAAATAGAAGAATTCCAGAAATATCATAGATTAATAAAGAAAGGAGAGAGAGTATGCATATAGCCTCATTATAGTCTTAAAGAGAGTGGAATTACTGAAGATAAATTATGTTCTAGAAGAAGAAATACATTGTAAGGAATTTATACCATCTTCAGCCACATGGACAATAAAAACACATACACTCAGACACTAAGATTTCAAAGGAGGGAAGCATGGTTCTTAGGGAATAACTAGGTTTCAATTAAAGATAAAGTTAAAGGGGGATTAATAAAAGAGATGGAGATCATTATAAGAATTTTAATTATGACAAAATTTAAGCCCAAGAAACTAGAGGGGCAGTTGTTTGTTTGTTTGTTTTTTATTGGGGAAATGTGGCAGGGAAGATGGTGTTAGACTGGATCAAACTAAGATACATAACAGCTCTGCAGGGAGGACAGTTTGTGTATCTGCTCATAACTGTGGTAAACGAGCATAAACGTCCTCATGGGCTGAGTGTCCAAGGACATGTCACAGAATGTAGATTTCTTAGGAAGTTGGGGAGTGGGTGGGCAGAGGGAGTGATAAGCATATGAAGACTAAAATTTATGTCTAAGCATTTTTTTTTCAGTTGTCCCCATTTCCCTTTCATGGTAGAAAATAGAAATATCTTTACTTCAATTATCTTTCAAGAACCAACAGTATATGGGCTTTTAAGACAAATTAACTAGAAAATGTTGAAGATGGAAATTAAAGTTGACTCCAACATGATATTAGATTTATAAATAGAATAAATACATCTTTCAGTGTGAATTGAACTTTACATTTTTGTGCTTCCTTCCTTCCTCCTTATGTATTTTCTGTTACTATAGAAACTTCCTTCATGGAACCACATATCTATTTTAATCTTGTCAAGTCTTTCCTGAGGTAAAAATAATCAACAAGTTTTTAAAAAGAGTCAAAGAAAAAAATTTCAAGTGACAAAGGAAGATCTAATTAGGTAGGTATTCTGTCTCTAGTCACATTGACATGTTATCCTATGCATCTGTTATGTGGAAGCAAACTGAGCACTCAGTATTTCTATATGAAATGAGTATAGTGGTGTTTCTTCCTTTCTCTAAATCATTTGCAACATGGAATTTTCAAAAATTAGTCTAGTGGCTGATTGTGCTGTGTGACAACACACTAAAAAAGTAAGCATATATCTTACTTTAGATAAGTCAACACTTTAAGATCCAGCATAGTTTAACTACCATATGACCCAGCAATCTCACTACTGGGCATATACCCTGAGAAAACCATAATTCAAAAAGAGTCATGTACCAAAACGTTCATTGCAACTCTATTTACAATAGCCAGGACATGGAAGCAACCTAATTGTCCATCAACAGATGAATGGATAAAGAAGATGTGGCACATATACACAATGGAATATTACTCAGTCATAAAAAGAAACGGAATTGAGTTATTTGTAGTGAGGTGGATGGACCTAGAGTCTGTCATACAGAGTGAAGTAAGTCAGAAAGAGAAAAACAAATACCATATGCTAACACACATATGGAATCTAAGAAAAAAAAAAAGGTCAGGAAGATCCTAGGGGTAAGATGGGAATAAAGACACAGACCTACTAGAGAATGGACTTGAGGATATGGGGAAGGGGAAGGGTAAGCTGGGACGAAGTGAGAGAGTGGCATGGACATATATACACTACCAAATGTAAAATAGATAGCTAGTGGGAAGCAGCCGCATAGCGCAGGGAGGTCAGCTCGGTGCTTTGTGACCACCTAGAAGGGTGGGATAGGAAGGGTGGGAGGGAGGGAGACACAAGAGGGAAGAGATATGGGAACATGTGTATATGTATAACTGATTCACTTGTTATAAAGCAGAAACTAACATACCATTGTAAAGAAATTATACTCCAATAAAGATGTTAAAAAAAAAAAAAAAAAAAAAAAACAGTGGAAGCGGAACCTGCCAGAACTGATCTCCTTGACTTGCCAACAGTGAGGTCTTGCCCTTTACTTAATCTCCTTCTGCCTCAATGTCTTCACTAGCAAAATATGTATAGCAGTAATACCTACACCCTAGGCTTAATGTGACAGTTACTAAACAAATCACTTAAAACTTTATTGTAATAATAAGAGCTCAGTAAGAATACTTGCTATTACTGCAGATATTATGACCCTGTGTTCCATAAAAAAAAAAAAACTATTGTGATAATAGATGATAGATAGATAGATTTTTATCCCATACATATATGTATGTATATATCATAAATATGTATTTGGATATTTTTAACAGTTTTTCAGAACTATAGCAGGATAAAAATCCCATATTAAGAATACAGAATAGTGCATCAAAGTCTGAAGAGAACCCAAAAATACATGGCATTGAATCATGTTCTGAATGAAGAGATAAGGAGTGTGTAGCAGACCACTTATTTTTAAATTGTCAAATGACAGCAAATTGAATATTCTTAGTAATACACTGGCAGACACATCATTACCATTAAGAAGGAATGTAAAATTGATGAGCTGTCAAAGGATGAATGAAGTTCTGAAGGAACAATTTTAAAAATAATGCATTCTGCTAGAAGTAAGTAACATAAAGAAAGTGAGAGGGAGAAAATGCAGCCTCCAAAAGCTTATAAATAACTACAAAGTGGTAGTGAATCTTCAACTACAGTTATTAATGTGGGGCAATGTGCTTTATCCACATTTTTCAGAAATTTTCTAAAGTAAAAGAAATATTAAACGTATAGTTATCCCTTTACCTAGCAAGCCTTCACGATGCTTGAACATTTTACAGTCTAAGCTTGGGGAAGAAAGGTAAGGATGGGAAGGTTCATGTGACAACAAAATATTCTATCAACCATATAAGTCACTGGCTGATATGTTGTAAGTATGATAGGTCCACATGGGAAATGTTTTCACTGCAAGATTGGATCTTTGATTTCTTTACCTGGGTTTTCTAAAACCATTGAATAAATGCCAATACTCAGTAGTAAAACAGAAAAGCTGTTTGCAATGCAATATGTTAGAAATACAAAATTAAAGGACTTATGAGAAGATGTTATTAATTTTTAATTTTCCTACTTGAAGATGAGGATGAAAAGGATGAAATACTCCTTCTCTGATGGAAACACAGTCACTGAGTTTGTTTTCTGGTGTTCACTGCTCCTTTCCCAGCACCTGGAACAGTGATGACATATAAATGTTGGCTTAATAAAATTTCTTGAAAGAAAGGAATAAAATAATTAAAATTTCAAAAAAAGAGAAAATATATATAAGGGAAGGAAGGAGGGAAGGAAGGAAGGGAGTGAGGGAAGGAGGGAGGGGAGAAAGAAAATTAATAAGTTTCTTCTTCACAACAGAACACGCACAATTTTTCTGACTTTCATGGGGTTTGAGTACTGTATTTAGGGTCACAGCTTTTCAGTCCAACCAAAGACCTAGGCAACATATTTGTCATGAAATCCTGGATAAATAAAATAACTTTGCTACACTCAATTTCCTCATCCCTAAAATGTAAATAATATAAATACATAAATAATAATAGCAAAGCAATGTTTCTTGGATTAAGTGAGACAATACCCTCAAAGAGTGAACACATAGACAAATTGCAGGAGGAAGCTTGTAATAAAAGCTATAATTACAATAAAATCATAGGGCAAGTAAGCAAATATCAAATGATTATAAAAAAGGAATCGGTGAAGGGAGAATAATTCTTCCAGAGAACTTAGCCTGAGAAGAGTAACTAGAAATGAGCAGAGATCTTCCTGTGGGGTTTCTTGAGAGCTAAGATAAGTACATAAACATGATGAGGATCCTGTGAAAGGATGCTTTCCAAACCATTAGGGAAAAACAGAGTTTTTCAAAGAGTAATACAGTCTGAGTAAAGTTTTTATATAGGGACCTGAAACAACAAAATTGGTAGTGTCTTCAAAACTGCCGAGACGTACATAGAGAAAATAGTCACGTGGTTATTGCTCAACGTCAAGCAAAGACCCTGATGCTAAAACTAGTTTGCCTGTATTGTTATTATAAGTTACAGTATTGTCATTATGCAACATTCTAGTGAAAAATATGTCAAGTCTAACATCCCAAACATGGACTAGGGCAGAGAGATTTCAATAGTCATCATATAAAGAACTAAAACTCTGTTTGCTCTCTGTTTCTATGACTTGCCAGACGGGAGAGCAGTGGGGAGATGAGTGAAATAGGTGAAGGAGATTAAGAGGTACAAATTTCCAGTTACAAAATAAGTGAGTCATAGGGTTGAAACGTGTATGGTAACTAGAACTTATCATGGTGATCATTTTATAATGTATAAAAATATCAAATCATTATGTTCTGCAACAGGGACTAACATAGTGTTGTAGGTCAATTATACTTCAAACACAAACTAACTTATAGAAAAAGAGGTCAGATTTGTGGCTACCAAAGATGGAGGGTATGGGACTGGGGAATTGGATGGAAGTGGTCACAAAGCACAAAGTTACAAGGTAAATAAGTATTAGGCATGTCATGTACAACCTGATGATTACAATTAACACTGCTGATGTTATATATGGAAGTTAAGTGAGTAACTCCTAAGAGTTCTCATTGCAAGGATAAATATTTTTCTTTTTCTTTTATTTTGTATCTATATGAGATGATGGATGTTCACCAAACTTACCGTGGTCAACATTTCATGATGTATGTAAGTCAGATCCTTATGCTGTACACCTGAAACTTATACAGTATGTGTGTCAATTATATCTCAGTAAAGATGGAAAGAAAAAGTATTAAAATTCAGTTATGTTTTTTCATTTTAAATGTTCTTTCAAAACAACAGAAATACCTATTTAACATATTTTTATATTGCCCTATACAAAACTATATGCTGCTTGTCTTTTTCATTGATTATATACTGCTATTTTGTTATTTCTCTGTTTAATGATAGATTTTGCTTTTTCAGGTGTGATATAGAGACACAAGGCAATAAATCCAGTAGCTGTCCCATCTCTGATTTGTCCATTAATATTAATATAACTCCCAGTTTTGCCCCTACAAGCATCTATATGGGGATGTGGGGGCCAGAGAAAAGTGACGTTCAACAATAAGTAAAGATCTGTGTCATCACATTAATACAAATAACGAATGTGCTGTGTTCTGGGCTTTGCATTTGACCCATAATTGCCATAAGGCAGCTCTGTGAGAATTCTATTATAATTCATTCTTTTCACATAGCAAATCCTGGACTGTTTCCATAAGCAGGAAAACTTTTGTATTGATGACTTTGCATTTGGTGACTGTTCTTTGTCTTTAGATAGATGAGAGAGTGATAATACGTGATCAGTGATGCAATCATGAGAACAAATCAGCTTAATACAACTTACGAAGGTATTTTTTATTATAAGCTTCAGGTTCCTGGCTTTCTATAATCACTCAAGTCAATTCCACTGAGCATATGAAATACTACTTCTGCAGTGTTTACATGACTTAAAACACAAGTTTCCAGCCAGCACCCTTTATTTAAAGGATTTCTGGAATGTTAAGTTTGTTCTGGTTTATCACAAAGTAAATGGGAATTATGCTTGAGCAAGGTACAGGGAAATGATAACATTCTAAGGTTTACAGAGTCCATCCAGTACATGAACAAGAAAAAAACGTCTTTATTATTCAGAAAGTGGAGCCTCATTGTTCTAGTTTCCAAATGAACGCATCCATATAACACTTGAAATTCTCAATATTCAACTTTGAATGGTAAATAAATATGAGATGGCATTAGAAAATGATTGTTGTTTTATACTGACAAATGGACACTTTGTGAAATATGGTCTATTCAGATTGTATTGATATAGTGAATTATATGTTCTTTTTTCCCCCATTATTTATTTCTGTAGAAATATAAATATACATATTTCTTCCTGCTAACTTCTAGGGTTTAAATAGTAACAGAAGCAAGTTTTCTGGTCATTAATGATATCGGTTTAGGGGTTGTTTAACAAACAAAAATTTTGAGATGCAAATAACCAAAAATCTAATATAAAATATCTTAAACAATCAAATATTTAATATAAGGAAAAGTTCTGGCTACTGGATTGACCAATTAACATTTAAATGTTGTAAACACTTTTTTGTAAATTTGATTAAATGTTTGTTTGTTTGTTTGTTTTGCGGTACGCGGGCCTCTCACTGCTGTGGCCTCTCCCGTTGCGGAGCACAGGTTCCGGATGAGCAGGCTCAGCAGCCATGGCTCACGGGCCCAGACACTCCGCGTCATGCGGTATCTTCCCGGACAGGGGCAGGAACCCATGTCCCTTGCATCGGCAGGCGGACTCTCAACCACTGCGCCACCAGGGAAGCCCTGATTAAAACATTTTTAACAACCTACTTTTTTCTTTTTCTGTCTTATGCTTAGCACTCCTCAGTTCCTTGGATTTATCCTGTTACCTGACTTCATGATCATTAGATCACAATGGAAATTGCAGCATTATTCATAATAACCAAGATATGAAAACAACCTAAATACCCATTAAGGGATGAATGAATAAAGAAGATCTCTCTCTCTCTCTCTCTCTCTCACACACACACACACACACAGCCATGAAAGGAAGGAAATCTTGCCATTTGTGACAACATGGATGAAACACGAAGGCATTATGTTAAGTGAGATAAGTCAGGCAGAGAAGGACGAATACAGTGTGATATCACTTTTATGAAGAATTAACAAAAGGCAAACTAATAAAAACAACAGAGTAGAATGGTGGTTACCAGGTGCTGGGAGGCTGGGGATTGGGAAGATGTTGCAGTTAGAAGATGAATGAGTTCTGGGGATCCGATGCACAACATTGTGATTATAGTTGATTCTGTATTCTATACTTGAAAGTTACTAGGAGACTAGATCTTAAGTGTTCCCATCACAAAAAAATGATAATTATGTGATGTGATATAGGTATTGGTTAATGCTACATTTGTAATCACATGACAATGCAGAAGTGTATCAAATCAACATGTTGTAACCTTAAATTTCCACAATTTTGTATGCCAATTATATCTCAGTAAGAAAAAGAATGGATAAAAAGTAAATAAAATATTTCAGAACCAACTTCTGAAAGATTGTATCATGTTGATTTTGCCAATTTTCTATCATTCATATTAACTATGACTATCATTAAGAATATTAAAAAAAAAAAACGATAGCAGTTGAGACGTGAAGTAGAGGATTTACCACCAACACAGTAGGGAGCATATGAGGCTGAGAGCAAACAAAAGACGTTATCAAAAGAAAAAAGAATTGCAAATAATCAGGTAGAGTCTAGCATTTGACAGTCTGAGAGCCAAGTGGTAGTAGAGATAAAACACATAAATCTCCCAAATTTTATTACAAGACCCCCTGCCAAAATTCAAAGACTAAGCTAGCTGCTCCTTCCATTACTGCTTCTTTTCTAAGCATCAGTAGCTCAACTGTATCCACAGTATTAAGGATATCTGTCCTACCATTTTTCACACAATAACCCAGTGTTACTTTATTGTCAAGTAAAAGAGATTTGTATTCTGAAAAACTAACAAACTGGTGATGGCTAATTCATACCTCCACCTGCACATGTAACTGATGCAAGCAGAATTAAACATTCTTGAGACTTTCTGAACTGAGACAATAGTTGATGACACCCCCATTAGGGCTAAATATTAATTTATGCTCCATGTGTTCTGAAAGAATTCAAAGAAACTTCAAAAGTCAATATAATTAGCATGATAAAATTATGTGAAGAAATTGGAGAGAGAAGAATTAGGGCTGAAAAACAAGGTGGAGTCAAGAAAGAGAAACATGCACAAAATGAATGAATATGTGAATAATAAAAAATATTCAAAAGAGCATATGAGCTGTGGTAAGGCTAGCTTTTACAAAGTATCTCTGGCTTTTTGCATGTGTATATGTGAAGAAAGAAAATGTTAAATTATTATTAAAATCTGGGGAGTTACAGTTATACTTTTTAGTCTTAACAAAGGGGTCTACTTGATTGAACATTTTTATACCCTTTCATCTTTTGAATAATGAGGGTTCAGACATAATAAAGTCACTGTGTAAAACTTGTTTCTAATAATAAATTCTCCTTTAACACATCAAGAAACAAATGTCAGAAGGTGTGTTTTGCTAAGATACAAAATTATTCATCACCTATGTGGTCTCAAAACTCTAATGTGTGTAAAAAGAATGTGAATTTTTACCTATTTTATTTCTAGCTCTTCTCTTGCATTTTCTTTATGAAATATTTTGCCTCCACGTTTCCTGTTTTTCCAGTAAGATGTTTATCTAATTTAAATTGTTTTGTCTGGAATCAGTGTTATTTTAATAATTATTATAAAATTATATAAAACAACCACTTGCGGGCTTCCCTGGTGGCGCAGTAGTTGAGAGTCCACCTGCCAATGCAGGGGACATGGGTTCATGCCCCGGTCTGGGAAGATCCCACATGCCGCGGAGTGGCTGGGCCCGTGAGCCATGGCCACTGAGCCTGCGCGTCCAGAGCCTGTGCTCCGCAATGGGAGAGGCCACAACACTGAGAGGCCCGCGTACCGCAAAAAAACAAAACCAAACCAAACAAAATAAACAAACAAAAAAAAGCAACCACCTGCCACATGCATGTTTTTCATCAAAAACAGCATTCAGCATGAGGTAAGCATTTACTGCTTTAAAAGAAACCATATATAAAGTAAAATAGATAAAAATTATAATAGTGCTGGAATATAAATCTGCATTAACTTAGTTTCATTTCCAATGAAAAAACTATACACAATATATTATATTATTACTTACAAAAGCTTAATTTGGAATCATTTAAATATTCATTCAAATGAATTATGGTATAATTTTAAGGTAGAATTTTATGAAGTCATTTGTGAGACATTGTTAGGGTGGCTGTGAGTGAGAGTTCTGAAGTAAAGTAACATGGACTGAAATCTGGGATTTGCTACTTATATATGACCTTGACAAACTGCATATCCCTTTTATGCCTCAGTCTCTTTGTCCTAAAATGAAAAGTACTCACTGTCACAGATGCTGGTAGAGGTAGTAGTACAGTAGTAGTACTAGCAGCAGTGGTGGTGGTAGTTGGTAGTAGTAGTAGTGGTGGTGGTGTTAATACTAGTAGTAGTACTAGCAGTAGTGGTGTAGTAGTAGTAGGAGCAGTAGTAGTGTTAGTCATAAATATCAGGTTGTCAGAGATTACTTAATGACAAAAGAAAGTGCTCATGACATAATGTTAAATGAAAAGAACAGATCGGGATCTTGTCAAATTTCAATAAGACTTACTCCTTTAAGCCAGAATATACTTCTCTGTATATGCTTCTTTGAAACAGAATATAGATATATACTGTATATAAAATACAAATGTAAATATATATATATATATTTAAACATAATAATGGGAACATAATTCAGAAAACAGAAACCAAGCCTTCTTCAAAGGTTTTGTGTGTATTACTCAACATGTAGACATCATAGTTCTTTCAGCCATCAGTTAATGACAGAATTTGGTCACATGTCCAAGCAATACAGTGCAACAAATTATAGCTCTTTTTTTTCCTAAAGGATTTACTAGGGACCCATAGTCAAGCTTTTTGCTCACTAACAGGTGTTTTCTGTAAATGGTGTTTTGAGACGGTTTATTATCTCCAACGGAGCATAAGCAGTGGACCATGGAGCCACCCAAAATCATAACTCTATTATACCTCTTGAGGCAAGTTTAATGGACAGATCACCCTATATTCCCCAGCATAAATGGTAAATAATAAGAATGCAGAATTTCGGGAAAAAAGTGGAATTTCACAGGTATTGTGTAAACACTTCATGATATCTACCCTTCTTAAATATGTACGTTCTTCATGTAATTTGGGTAACAGTCACAGTTTTAAAAACATGTTTTGCACCCACCCACCCCCAAATTAAATACCTGGTAAGTCTCAGGGAAGCTTCAGGGAGTTTTGACTAAGGTTCCTCTGGGACCTCATAGTCTATATACGTAAACAAAGAGACAGAAATACACTCAGGAATGTGGCATTTTTGTGAGAGATGCAAGCCTGAATACTTGGCTCAATTTAAACCTTTCATGTTTCAAGCCTTATCTTAATAAAGTCTGTCAGATATTCCCCTATTTCAACTTAAGTAGTGATATCATGTGGCAGCAATATAAAAACATTCTGCAATTTGTTGAGCCTGACAACTTCAAAATTAATTAATTTTTGACAAAATTTTAATCTGGGGATTCACATTACTTGGAATTTTATGCCTGGCGATATGATTGATATTTTATAATATACTGATGAAAATTGGCATCCACCAATTTCTCGTAAAATGCACCTGGCACTGAATATGAACTTGACCAAAAGGGAAAACAGCAACCATGTTTACAATGGTTGTATCTGGAAGATAGGATTAAACATGGCCTCTATTTTTCATATAGCTTTTTTTTTTTTCTTGGAGGTGGTTGGTATTTTCAAATTAATTATGTAAATTAGACTTTTCATTAAATGTTGGCTAAATAGAAAAATAAAACTAATGGAATTTGAGAGTAGTCTAACTAAAATATTCTGTATACTATAATCTGTGAAATCCTCACAGATACACACACAAAAGCCAATAGGTAATGAAAGATAAGTCACTTCTCAATCATGATTTTTGGAAATGTTTATCACTATACAGTTAAGATATTTAGTACTTTACTGTTAAACATTATGATCGTTAACACATCTTGTCTGTCTCTGAAATAATTTTCCCTACATCCAATTCCACAAACACTGCCCAGTTTCCAAAGCAAACAAGTTATACCTATAAATAATACTTCTAGTGTGGGTGTCAATGGTAGTTACATGCTCCATCCTGAAAATTTTAGGACACTTGCTTCCTTTATTTCTTTTGCAATGATGTCATCTTCCTCACAGAGGTGTTCAAATTGTGCAAACTGCTGTGTGTTTTTACATCAGAGCATAAAAATTATACTTGGGCACACATAACTATACACTCACAGATACTCAGTCCAAGTACCCTGGGGAAACTATCAAGCACAGTGTATTACAACATTGTAATTAGTACTAATTTTTTTTGAACTTGAACAAAATTAGAGGAGCATTCCAGACACTCACAAATTCCTAGACCAAGACAAGTTTCTCCCTTCGAGTTCCTCCTCTCTGAAAACCTACACACCTACCCTACTTTCTCATAGTTCTGTGCTGGATCCAATATCTATTCTGGATTAAATAACTGCTATTTTCTTCTTCAGTAATCAGGAGAGCCACCTTCACTATCCATTATATATCTTTTTTTTTTTTTCCACTTTTCCCAGAGGAAGCTCCATCTCATGGGATCTCGGAAGTTCAACTGGGACTGGCAAGGGAGTCCTGGGATGAAAAACCCCTGGGTGTCCTTGGTACTGGAGGTGCCTCATCCCAGACTCTAGCCCATAGAAAGTATGGATCACACCACCCATCACACAAATCTATCGCAGTTCTTTGGAAGCCCTGTCCCGCCCCAATCCTGCCCCAGATTCATAGTGCGGTGGTGCCTCGTTCCAGAGGCTGGACCACGTGCAGAAAGACAGGCGCTGGCTTACAGGCTGTGCCCGAAAGCAAACACTTCAAGCCAGAAGGCGGGAATAAACTGCGCATGCGTGAGCTTCCAGTCTATAATCTTCCCGGAGCCAGAAGGGCCAGGGGGCCTGAACTGGCCTTCTGGCGCTGAACCTGGGGACCCAATGTGACATCTACCAAGGTCCAAGCCCATAGCAACCCCACGTGCTGTTCCATTCTGATATATAGCATACACAGCACATATATGTTTCTTCATATACTTCAACCATAACATTTTGCTACAGATTGAATGCAGAAGCAGGAATGACAATGTAGCAGTATTCTGTTAAGCTAGGAATTAAAAAGAAATGCAAAAAAAAATTGTTTGTTTTGGAAAACATACTTATTTTTCACACACAAAAAAATAATCCAAGATGACACCTGTTTATCATCAATTCTTTAAAAGTAGATAATCGTTACATTGAATAGGAGGTATACACCTAAGAAAACAAACAAAAAAGGCTTAATTCTCCCTGCTGAAAATAAGAGACTCCCTCTATTTTCTCAGATCATTTGATTTAGAAAGTTCTTTCTCTGTCTCTTTGAAATGTATGTAACTCTTTTAAAAAGCTATATAAATGTCTTGCCAGATTTAGAACGCAAAAATGTCTTTTTCAGGAACCCCGGAACCATCTTTTTGAAATGTAATCTTTTTTTTCATGAAGCACAGGCTCCGGACGCACAGGCCCAGCAGCCATGTCTCATGGGCCCAGCCGCTCCACGGCATGTGTGATCCTCCCAGACTGGGACACGAACCCGTGTCCCCTGCATGGGCAGGTGGACTCTCAACCACTGTGCCACCAGGGAAGCCCTGCAATGTAATCTTCAAGGGAGATAGAGCCTCAGACTCCCAGTTCCTATGGGAGGGGAGAAGCCTAGCTACTGTGGGAGCCTCACTCCAAGTCTCAATACTATATTTTGTCAATTTTTTTCCACTTCATGAAGCTAATTAGTCAATTCAGATAACTACCCCAGATTACCAGGTGAATCTAACATGACCTATGGGTGACAAAATGTGCTGTCAAGTCCTTTTACTTTAAGAGGAGTTATTTCTCATCTTGGGGACGTTATATTATGAGTTGTAACTGCTTGGCAGCATAAAGGGTGAGATTTTCTCCTGCCTTCCCAGTCTCTTAGTGGATTGCCTGTGATGCACATCACATTCTAGTTTAGTGCTTATTTAATAATGAAATTATTTTCTTTCTCTTCTACCTTTGGAGAGGTTTCTGGTTTAGGAGGAGATTTTGTTTTAGTTAAATTTCTCTAACAAAAGAAAATCTGTATACTCTCTAACTACAGTCCTTTTCGGTTGTTTATTTGACGTGAAATTAGCATGCCCAAATTTTAGAAGGAAGTATGTTGCAGCGGGGGAGGTGGGAGCAGGTAGGAAAAGACTCATTTTGCAATGCTGGAGTTTCTTCTGTTGGTTTCATCAATACTCAAAAGTATAGCTTAGTGGAATGTGGGAATGCTTTTTCACAATTTGGAAAAAGTCAAGTACTTGTTAATATTTTCTGCTTCTCGAAATAATGGTTCCTCTAAATGCTTTTCTTACATTTTTTCTTGGTTATTATTCCCCCTCCTTTTTCTTCTCTTAAACATATATGGTACACTCTATGCAGATTAGGATAGGAAAATATTAAATAATGGCATCCTTCCTCCATATTTCACATTAGTTATTCAAATAGTCTACATTATTTTAACTGTTTTATAGTCATTTCGCTTTACTAGGTGTCAGAGAGAGACACAGAGAAGAAGAAACACCCTTCCACTTCTCCATCTTTTAAATTTTGTTTAACTTGTTAAACAGTTGTACAATGTAAAGACAGCAGCCAATACAGGAATTTACCTTATATTTAATGTTTTTACAAAGCTCATTTTACCTCTAGCTTCTTAGATATTAGCCTTTGAAAGAATAGTCTATCTATTGAATATATAACCATGGCTCCTTTGTACCAGTAAATTTCTATTTTGTCAGAAACAATGAAAATTACACAAAGATACTATTACAATTCCAAACTGCATGTAAGAAACAGCTTTTAATTTAAAACTAGCAATTATCATCTTAATTGACAGGTCTTTGGGACTAATGGCTCTGACTACTCCTGAAGAGGAAGAGTCTCCCTGTGTTATTTGAAGTGAAGGGAATCATTCAAATACTGAGGCCAGGTAGTTCCTAGTTCTTTAGCTGCAGAATAAGTGTAGGGAGGGCAGCCTGTGATTTTGTAGAGTGTAGAAATAAATACAATGGACCACCTTCTATTGTAGATGTCTACATAATTATCTTCTCTTTCCCTAGCCACACCAACCTAAACTTCAGTGCATGACTAGAAATCTATTTACAGGTACACAGTCTACAGGTAAAACAAATTTATTCAATTGCACTGCACATTTAATATCTGCTGTACCAGTATTTATACTCTACGTGAGAAAAATACTCATAGGAGTTGTTTAAAAAGTTTTGAATCATGAAGTTTCAAAATATTTGGTTTATGTGGATTAAGAAGAATTATAAATTTAATGAAACAAAATCCCCAAAGCCACTTTTCCTACCCTATGTAAATGTTTTTCAAGATTCTTAAATATTTTGTAAAAAAAATGATGTTAATATAACTCCTTTTACTATGGAGGAGAACCTGCTAAATTTTTCCAGGAAGGAAGGAAGAACTCAGGGTAATTTGAGACCATGTAGTAGCAAATGAATGTCAATAAAATATCTCCTGTTTAAGATCAAATGGGAAAACTGATTCACACACTCATGCACATATACACCAAAGAATGTTTGGGGCTTCCCTGGTGGTACAGTGGTTGAGAGTCCACCTGCCGATGGAGGGGACACGGGTTCGTGCCCCGGTCCGAGAAGATCCCACATGCCGTGGAGCGGCTGGGCCCGTGAGCCATGGCTGCTGAACCTGCGCGTCCGGAGCCTGTGCTCCGCAACAGGAGAGGCCACAACAGTGAGAGGCCCGCGTACCACAAAAAAAAAAAAAAAAAGAATGTTTGAACAATTCTTATATAATCCAACTGATTATTTCATAAGATGATGGTCAAAGCAGATACATATTTTCAAGCATATATCTTTACACTGTTCTTTTACACATAAAATAGAGTTAATGATCTAAAGCTATAAATAGATTCTTGAAATATTTCTATTACATTTCACTTTGATTAATCATTTGAATAAAATACATTGACATATTAACAATACATCTTGACATAGGTAAAATACTAATCATATACAAAGGTACAGATAAAGGTCAATAAAGTATACTCACATGCACACACTCTCATAATGACACTTATCTGATTTGCCTCCTGTTCTACTACACAGCAGCAACAAAAATTGAAAATTTCACCCATAATTATAATGAACACTTTATAGAAATAAGCTTTTCAGAACAGCATATGGAACTTTGATTCAAATTCACTGCAGGATAAGGAAAATACTTCGCAATGGAGTATAATGGAAAATAAAGAGGTATCTAGTTTTTTTTTTTAACATCTTTAATGGAATATAATTACTTTACAATGGTGTGTTGGTTTCTGCTGTATAGCAAAATGAATCAGCTATATGTGTGCATATATCCTCATATCTCCTCCCTCTTGCATATCCCTCCCACCCTCCCTATCCCATTCCTCTAGGTGGTCACAAAGCACCAAACTGATCTCTCTGCACTATGCAGTTACTTCCCACCAGCTACCTATTTTACATTTGGTGGTGTATATATGTCCATGCCACTCTCTCACTTCGTCCCAGTTTATACTCCCCCCCCCATGGCTCCAAGTCCACTCTCTACCTCTGTGTCTTTATTCCTGTCCTGCCCCTAGGTTCTTCAGAACCTTTTTTTTTTTTTTTTAGATTCCAATATATATGTGTTAGTATATGGTATTTGTTTTTCTCTTTCTGACTTACTTCACTCTGTATGACAGACTCTAGGTCCATCCACCTCACTACAAATAACTCAGTTTCGTTTCCTTTTATGGCTGAGTAATATTCCATTGTATACATGCATCTAGGGGTTTTTAAGGCTAGGAAAAGACTTTTGGGTAAGAAGATAAAGCTACACTTAAACACAGGAGGCACTCTACATATCTTTTCCCGCTTGAGGAAGAAAATTCTAGGGATATTTTAGTTTCACATTTATACTTTTAGCTGTGCTTCCTTTCCTCACCATTCTTTTTTTTTTTTTTTTCTTTTATTCTTTCTCTTTAGTTTTTGTTTTCACTGGGCATACTTCTAGGTACTAGGGATATAGCAGCACCTACCCTCAGGAGGTGTTTGTTCTGTCTGCCAATAACCAAGATTTGTATGAATTCAGTAATTTAAGACATAAAGCCACAGTAACATAAGGTGGTTTTGTTTTAACAATATATTTTTTTCTGTAATAAAAATTGTAAATGAAGTTATAGCTATGTTATTTAAAGTTTCTATAATTTGCTTTTTATAAGGAAAATGAGGTTGGCCCATGCCCTACCGACCTGGCAGTGTTGCTATCAGTTTGGCTTCAGAAAAACATCATTCTACACAAACATACTTTGGGTAATATTAAGTATAATATATAGGTGATGAGTTGTAATTGTAAATAGCCATACAGCTTGACATACCTCCCGAGTAATGAGCTAAAACTCATCTGGAAATGCAAAATAAGGATGAATATTTTCAATCTCATCAGGAAAAAAATATAACCATAAGTTGAGAACTCTCGCAAAACAACGTAGAAAAACATAAATTAGATCTAAGTTTCTTTATGAGAAACTTTATTACCTGCATTAAATTCATTTGTTTTCCTGGTTAAAATGTAGGTTCCTAAGCAATTCTAGATTTACGAGTCAACATTTCTAACAAGATTATTAATAGCCTTAAGTAGTAAGAACCACTTAGCTAAATTCTGGGAGCTTCTTAACTGCCCTAGGAACTCTCATTGTAGAAAGAAGACCTATGAACGATCTGTGAGTACTCACTCAAGCTCCCCCGTGTTCAATGTCTTCAGTGTACATGCTGGTTCTCCAGGAAGTTCCTTCCCTTTCAATGGTCGCCAAGGTCTCACCTGGACTCATTGCTCCAACCAGATAGGAAAGGCCAGGACTTGCTGGCCCTGGTGTTCTGGAGGTTGGCCTTCTCTTAGTGACTCTTATGTTCATTTCACCATCCCCTTTTCTCTCTTGCTCTAAGTGAACACCTCTGTTCAGTCCTTCAACTGTGCCCTTCTACATGGATTGTGGATTCAACTTTTCCCCCTCTGCTCCTTCTGTCAATTTATTGACATTTTTAAAGGAAACTTCTTCTGAATAACCACAATACAATGGCCACCCTCAGGAATATAATATTTATAATACTATCTAATAAATAATATAATACTTGTTAATATATCATATTTATAGTATTTATACAATACTACAAACTAATATGCAGTCTGTACTCAGAGTTATCCAACTATCCCAATAATGAACTTTGTAGGCATGGCTTATTGTTTGATCCAGGATCCAAGCAAGGGTTGCACATTATTTTTATTTGTCATGTCTCTTTATTCTCGTTGAATAGAGATCAGTTCCTCAGCCTCTTTTCCTTTTTTCTTTTATGACACTGACATTTTTTGTAAAGTCTAGGTTCACTGTTCTGTCAAACAACGTGACTGAATTGTTTCTTTAAAGTGCAGCTTGTCAGATGTGTGTAATTCCTTCAGCAGTGCCCTGAAGTGCATTGGGGTAGAGAGGCTGAACAGGATTCCTGGACAGTTAGATTTAAGCAAGACTATGATTTTATCAACTGCATATTATTGGGAAAAAAAGGAAAGAGGAAGTTGGGGTCATTGTAGGTCTCCTTAAGATTCAGCATAGAATGTAAGCTGGTAAGGAGGAAAATGAGAACACAGGGGAATGGTGGGTAGTGCTAAATTGCTAGAAGAGTTCCTTGGCATTTTTCAGCAAATGAAAGCATTTAATATCAATTCCTTTTGTGCTTGGGGAATTCCAAAACATTTCTGGTAAACTGATATTTTATGGTTTCTTCTATATCAATCATCTATCACCTACACTTAAATAATATCATATGTATATACATACCTATATATAATCCTTACCATTTAAATGTGGTTTTTAGATAGGTGTGTATATATATATATGTGTGTGTGTGTGTGTGTGTGTGTGTGTGTGTGTGTGTGTATATATATATATACAGTGATAATTGTACTGGATACATAGTAGTAGTATTCTATTATTACTTTCAATGAGGATGTCTGACTATTTCAATCATTTGACATTCCAAAGAAAGTGTTTCAGCCCTCATAGCCCCATTTGGGAACTATGTGGACTTTTTTTCCTTTCAATGGGTTAATAAAATATCAGATCTCTACAACTAAATCAGAAAAACAGTAATCAGGTTGGTAAGAATATTTACATTGTAACATGTAAGCTTACATAGAAAACTGAGGTTAGAACATGCACTGTCTGGTCTTCTGGCTATGTATTCTCCAGAACATGTTTTTAATGGTACTAGTCTTAACATTCATCCTTGATCAGGGAGCTGACCTTCAAAAGTCTTTGAGAAAAAGAAAACAGTGTTTAAAATTTTGCTAAACAAGTAGGCAGTATTGAAATATCAACCAGTGACCAATCTGGTAACTTCTTCAGTTGGTTTGTCTCTTTAAGATATTTGCATAAAAGGTAAATATTTCCATATCATTAGGTGTTTGAGCACCTGGTAATATTGGTTTTCAAATCATTTGTCAGTAGTTAACTCTCTTGTTGCTGGAGCTTCAGAAAGCAACAACAAATGTTCTCTCTGACTTTAGTTGCTGTTGACCATGGCATTTCCAGAAAAAATGTGTCAAAAACTTTAAAGAGCTATTAATTATGGTTTTATTAACAAAGAGAGATGCAAGCAAGCACAGTTGAATGCAATCCTCATAATTTCTGCAAACTGAATTTATCTCTACCACTGGAATTTATCCTTGGTAGCTAAAGTCATACAGATATGTTCTTAGAGAGCAGAAACTCGGGAATGTGTTGAAGCAGCCTTTCTACATGGTCATAGCCATGTAGAAGACATGGTAATTAAGTGATCTTCTGTAACCTAGTTTACATGTTTTATACTGTGATTCCAACAAATCAAAAAGGTACCTCATTTTTTCTCTTTTCCCCAGGACAGCACTACATCTGATTTACTACAAAGTTGTCTCCTAGCATCTATTTATATTCAATCCCACTTTGAATGGCTGTATGGCATTGTTTCTCATATCATGAAGACGAAGAACCAACAAGGCCAAATACTTGATATACTCAGGAAGGGAGTGGACGGAAGGCATGGCTAACACTCTCCAACGCCCTTTACTTGATGTAGGTGACAAACGCGTTTGGGAGCCTTGATAAATATTCCTGTGAAAGCAGAGTAGAGGTTCTTTGGAAATTCTGAGGCCATTTTACAACAATCTCTTTCCAATATCAATCTCCGGTTTTTCTACCACCTTCACAAAGGATCATAATAATGACCTTGGCTTTGAAGGTTTACCTGGCTTCCGTTCCACATAATTAAACCCAAGGTAGAATTTAAAAAAATATATAAAGTTATTTCAGACAGGAGTGATGTTCTTATTTGTAATGAGATTAGCTGTTCAGATATCAAGTGACTTTCTGAATTAGACTAAATTTACATCATGAGATTTATGTTGCAACTGTGACAGACTTTAGGAAGAAAGGGACAAGGGGAAGGAGGTGGGAAGGAGGAGAAGGGGAAGTTTCTGTTTTATTTTAGGTTCACTCTTTCTCTTCTCTGCCAGAAATCCTTAGGTGAAGACAAAAGTGATGAAAGGCAGAAACCCTTGCTCTGCTGGAGCCTATCTTCTAGTGGAGAGAAATTAACCAATTTAAATTCAAAAATAGGGTGTTAATAGTTTGTAATGTGTGCTACAAAGAATACAAAACAGAAACATTACAGAGAGTAACTTCTAAAGGAAAGCTTCTTAAATAGGTGGTCAGGGTAGAGAACACCTAGTTAAGAAGATGACCTCTAAGCAGGGACATGACGAATGAGAAGGGGCCAGATGGGTGAATTTGAGGAGGAGAGTCCTTTAAGCCCTCACATTTTATGTTGATCAAGAATTGAGCATGATGTGGTGGAAGATAGAAGACTAGGACAGAGAAGAAGAGGACACATGAGAGGTAGGCAGCCATCAGTTCACTGAGAGCTGGGAAAGCCATGTAGCACAAGGAGTTGACACACCTGAGTTATCCTAAGTACAATGGAGGTACATTTGATCATGGTTTTGTTTTCTTCTTTTATCAAAGGACTAATAACATAAGATTTCTCTTTCAAAGAAACCAATATTACTACTCTTAAGAAGGGGAAAAATATTGTGGGACTCTTTTCACTATGTTTTAGCAAAGAAAGAGCTGGAGCTGTGTTCTTAGCTGGTAAAAGTGGAACTGACCATAAGAAAACGATTTCAAAATATATTTTGGAGTTTTGAGTCAAAGGTATGTTATACTGTATTAGATATGGGTCTTAGAATGGTTGAGGAGACAGAGGAAACAGGAATGAATTTCAGGTTCTAGGTAGAAAGCAGGTGGATATAGAAACTTGCTATCAAAGAGAGAGGAAATACTGGGGGTTGTGGGAGTGATTCGGAGAAATGAACCATACACCTGAGATCTGACATCTCAGAAGAGACATCAGTGGGAAATTAAGGAATAGTCTGGCAGATGGGTATATTAAATTAAGAGTCATTAGAATGCTTGCTCATAACATTTGAATATAACTTTAGATTTCATTATGCAAATTTATCTAGGAAAAGTAAATATAATACCAGTATTGATATTATTTCTTATATTTTAATAATATTAGCATTGATAATATTTCTAGAATATGCAACTAGCTGTATTCCTAAAATATGCCACTTGCCTTCCATTATGGATTCTGGAAATGTTAATAAGACTAGTTACCAATGTGTTTGAATTTCTATGATACAGTCTGTTTTGAACATTATTTGAGAAGAGAAAAAAATATTTGGAGAGCACTTGGGTGAGGGAAAGATGTGAACATTCATTTACTGTGATCATTTACCATGAAAAAAGATGCTGAAATATTAAAAGATTAAAATATTGCAAAAATAAGAATCAGATTATTTATGGTAATAAGGTATTTACTTATCTAATTTAGAAGCAATAATTTCATTATATGAAATTTAAAAACATAAAAATGATATCCAAAATAATAATAAATATTCTACAAAATCATAGATGCCTATAATATTTATTAATAATATATTAATATTTTGGTATATTTCTAAAATGAAAGTCACAAACTATATTCAGGTTTTAACAGACTTTTCCCTAAGATCACATTACAGACATTTAAATGTGCTTCCAGAATGTGCATTTTAATCATTGCATAATATTCCATCCTTTATATGTATCATACCTTATTTAAATTATTTATTTTGACTCTCTATACATCTGTTTCTGATGTTTTCCTCTTATTACAGAAATTACATTATAATCATAATTATAAAACATTTTACATACATTTTAGATTAAATCATTTGAATAAATTATTGCAGCTATTCCCAAACTGCCCCTCAGAGAAGGGAGCAGCATATAAGAAAATCTGAGAAACATCAGAGTTTCTTACAAGAGCTAAATTATAAACAAAGAAAAAAATTAGCCAAATTTAGTTTTAGTGTATTCTCTATACACTAAATAGGTATGATTTTTTCATTTAAAGTAATTTATTTAATCATATTTATTGAATGATATCTTAATCTGAGTTTCCCTGAAAATGAAATCTGAGGCAGAGGTCTTTGTTGCCATTACCTCACTATCATATAATCCCAGAGAACATGAGGAGGGAACCTCAGGATGAAAGGAAGGTGGACAAATAAAAGAAGGCTTGATCAAGGTGGATGCCCCATAAATGAGCAATTGTCTGAACCACAGGAATGTACTGTATTAGCCATATAAAGTGCATCTCAGGAACACCAATCATGGGGAGGAAAGGGAGGAATATTTATCCACTGGTTCTGCTCCTCCATTGGTAAAAGACATATCTTTTGCTTTCAACTCCTCCAACCTCCCAGGTAGCATGAGTGGATACATAGGGGTTCCCATAACTGAATCAAGAGTGTCATCTAAGAAATCCATTGAGAGTCGTGCTGAACTGGCGGGAAGTCAGGTGTAGTCAGGTGGTACCTGTGTCCACCAAGAGCTAATAAGTGCAGCTGGAGAAAGAGACAGGTGAGGCAAAATAGATATGAGATGCTGTATTTGAGGTGTCTGATGCAGTTTACTCCCCAAACCACTAGGTTCCACTCATTTTCTTTATTACAGTAAGCTGCCATGATGTGATACATGGACACCATTTTTGTGACCATAAGAGGTCTTCACTTATTTTACAAGAGTGGAAGTAAAAGTTCAATGAACCACAGCATTCCCTTCAAGGTGATACCATATACAATAACTGAATGACACTCAGCAAGCTCTGTACCTCATCATTACAGCTGATTACAGGCTATAATTAATATACATCATCTTCCTTCTCCATCACATGTTCTAGATTACCCTCAGCTTTATCCCCTGGGATGATTACTTCCCATTAGGTATATTTAGACCTTAATCCCCCAAAGGGCAAAAATATTCAGTTCCTTGAACTTAAATGTGCATATTTGGAACACTCTCTTGAGTGTTCAAGGGATACTTGTAGTTTAAGATTCTCAGGTTTGTCATCCATATTCCCCATTCCAGTTTTTTCTCACTAATTTCTTTTCCAGAGCACCCTGACTTTGACACAAGAGATCTATCAAAACTTTACAGGTCAGCCACCTTTATATTTTGAACCTGGACCTGATTTTAGCACAGACTTCTCTGTAGCTCTAGAAGATGAGGAGCTGTTTCAAAGTTAGCTTAGAGATCCTATGTCTTTCTCATTTAGTTAAATTATGCTGGTCTTAGCCTAGCATATTTATTTTTAAGACTTTCAATCAGTTAACCAAACAAGTCTGCCATCTTTATACTTGTTTCTCCCAAGTGGTTCACTTTCCTACTTAGGTGATCCTACTTGGGCACGGGTGAAAACCACAATAGTTCTGATGCCACTGAATGCCAGAGTTATCCCCACACACTTCCTTCTTTCACTGAGATCCTCATTGCTCTTCTGCTTG
This sequence comes from Pseudorca crassidens, assembly GCF_039906515.1. Lineage (NCBI taxonomy): Eukaryota > Metazoa > Chordata > Mammalia > Artiodactyla > Delphinidae > Pseudorca > Pseudorca crassidens. The sequence continues at coordinate 16,514,511 of NC_090298.1, forward strand.
TTAGTAATTCAGGAGTAAACTCTCATCCAGAGGATATTCAAGGTTCGTTTCTGACACCAACTGTCTTTGTATAAGTTACCTACAAAGTAGAAAAATAAAAGGAATACAAACTGGAAAATGAGAAGCAAAACTGTCACTGTTTGCAGATGACATGATACTATACATAGAAAATCCTAAAGATTCCACCAGAAAAGTACTAGAAATAGTCAATGACTTTGGTAAGGTTGCAGGATACAAAATTAATGCACAGAAATCTCTGGCATCCCTATACACCAACAACAAAAATTCAGAAACAGAAATGAAGGAAAAATTCCCATTTACCATTACAAAAACAAACAAACAAATACCTAGATATAAACCTGACTAAGGAGGTGAAAGACTTGTACTCAGAAAACTATAAAACACTGATGAAAGAAATCAAAGATGACATAAACAGATGGGGAAATATACCATGTTCTTGGATTGGAAGAATCAATATTGTGAAAATGACTATACTACACAAAGCAATCTACAGATTCAGTGCAATCCCTATCAAGCTACCAATGGCATTCTTCACAGAATTAGAACAAAAAATCTTACAATTCGTATAGAAACACAAAAGACCCCAAATAGCCAAAGCAATCTTGAGAAAGAAAAATGGAGTTGGAGGAATCAGGCTCCTTGACTTCAAACTATACCACAAAGCTACAGTAATCAAAACAGTATGGTACTGGCACAAAAACAGAAATAAATATCAATGGAACAGGATAGAAAGCCCAGAGATAAACCTACACACATATGGTCACCTAATTGATGACAAAGGAGGCAAGATCATACAATGGAAAAAAGATAGCCCCTTCAATAAATGGTGCTGGGAAAACTGGACAGTTACAAATAGAAGAATAAAATTAGAACACCACTTAACACCATACACAAACATAAAATACAAATGAATTAAAGACCTAAATGTAAAACCAGACACTATAAAACTCTTACAGGAAAACATAGGAAAATCACTCTTTGACATTAACCACAGCAAGATCTTTTTTAACACCTTCTAGAGTAAGGGAAGTAAAAACAAAAATAAACAAATGGGACATAAATAAACTTAAAAACTTTAAAAGTAAACAAATGGGACTTAATTAAACTTAGAAGCTTTTGCACAGCAAAGGAAACCATAAACAAGACAAAAAGACAACCCTCATAATGGAGAAAATATTTGAAAATGAAACAACAGACAAAGGATTAATCTCCAAAATATACACATAGCTCATGGAGCTCAATATCAAAAAAAAAAATAAAATTAAAAAATGAGTGGAAGATCTAAATAAACATTTCAGCAAAGAAGACATACAGATGGTCAAAAAGCACATGAAAAGATGCTCAACATCACTAATTATTAGAGAAATGCAAATGAAAACTGAAATGAGCTATCACCTCACACTGGTCAGAATGGTCGTTATCAAAAAAGCTAGAAAAAATAAATGTTGGAAAGGGTGCGGTGAAAAGGGAACCCCCCTGAACTGCTGGTGGAAATGTAAATTGATACAACCACTATGGAGAACAGTATGGAGGTTCCTTAAAAAACTAAAAATAGAAGCACCATATGACACAGCAATCCCACTACTGGGCATATACCCTGAGAAAACCATAATTCAAAAAGAGACATGTACCACAATGTTCATTAAAGCACTATTTACAATAGCCAGGACATGGAACCAACTTAAATGTCCATCGACAGATGAATGGATAAAGAAGATAAAGATAAAGATAAAGAATGGATATATACAATGGGATACTACCAGCCATAAAAAGAAATGAATTGAGTTATTTGTAGTGAGATGGACAGAACTAGAGTCTGTCATACAGAGTGAAGTAAGTCAGAAAGAGAAAAACAAATACTGTATGCTAACACACATATATAGAATCTAAAAAAAATGGTACTAAGAACATAGTTGAAGGGAAGGAATAAGATGTAGACATAGAGAATGGACTTGAGGACATAGGGTGGGATGAGGAAGCTGGAGATAATAAGAGTAGCATTGACATAAATACACTACCGAATGCAAAATAGTTGGCTGGTGGGAAACAGCAGCATGGCACAGGGAGATCGGCTCTGTGTTTTTCAATGACCTTGAAGAGTGGGATAGGGAGGGTGAGAGGGAGGCTCACGAGGGAAGGGATATGGGGACATACGTATACATAGGGCTGATTCGCTTTGGTGTACAACAGAAAGTAACACAGTATTGTGAAGCAATTATACTCCAATAAGTATCTATTAAAAAATAAATATAAAAAAATAAAGGGCATACATGGTACTAATTCACTAGGATGTATAATTCCAAGGAGGAGTAAGTGTCAATAATACAATTTTGAGTAGTTCACAGTGTTACTCAGTCACAATGAAACTGCATAAAATGCACCCTGGGACTCTCAACTGGAGAAATGAGAGGGGAGGAAATTTTCCTTTGGCTCCCATTTTCCATCCTTGCAAGTTTCAACCCACATGGTATTAAGATCCCAGGTTGTGTGTGCATGGACAGTAAGCAGATTCTCACAGTGATGTCAAAAATCACTCTGGAACAAGAAGAACATGACATAGGATGACAGTGAAGGATGTCAGTTTGTGACTTGAGAACTGCTCCCCACCCAGCTGAACAAAAGGGATGGGTGAGGAAGGGCAGGTCAGAAATCGTGCAACAGAAGTCACATACAAGTGACTTTTAAGTTGTGGAGCTCTATACGGTAGAACCAAGAACTGAGTTTGGCCTCTAGGAAGCTGAATATCATCAAAGTGTACCACTTTTTTTTTTTTTTTAACATCTTTATTGGAGTATACTTGCTTTACAATGGTGTTAGTTTCTGCTTTATAACAAAGTGAATCAGCTATACATATACATATATCCCGATATCCCCTCCCTCTTGCGTCTCCCTCCCACCCTCCCTATCCCACCCCTCTAGGTGGTCACAAAGCACCAAGCTGATCTTCCTATGCTATGCAGCTTCTTCCCACTATTTTACATTTGGTAGTGTACATATGCCCGTGACACTATCTCACTTCTCCCCAGCTTACCCTTCCCCCTCCCCATAACCTCAGGTCCACTCTCTACCTCTGTGTCTTTATTCCTGTCCTGCCCCTAGGCTCTTCAGAACCTTTTTTTTTTTTTTTAGATTCCATATATATGTGTTACCATATGGTATTTCTTTTTCTCCTTCTGAATTACTTCACTCTGTATAACAGATTCTACGTCCATCCACCTCACTACAAATAACTAAATTTCATTTTCTTTATGTCTAATATTCCATTGTATATATTGCCACATCTTCTTTATCCATTCATTTGTCGATGGATGCTTAGGTTGCTTCAATGTCCTGGCTATTGTAAATAGTGCTGCAATGAACATTGTGGTACATGACTCTTTTTGAGTTACGGTTTTCTCAGCGTATATGCCCAGTAGTGGGATTGCTGTGTCATATGATAGTTCTATTTTTAGTTTTTTAAGGAACCTCCATACTGTTATCCATAGTGGTTGTATCAATTTACATTCCCACCAACAGTGTAGGAGGGTTCCCTTTTCCCCACACCCTCTCCAGCATTTACTGTTTGTAGATTTTTTGATGATGGTCATTGTGACCAGTGTGAGGTGACTCCTTACTGCAGTTTTGATTTGCATTTCTCTAATGATAAGTGATGTTGAGCATCCTTTCATGTGTTTGTTGGCAATCTGTATATCTTCTTTGGAGAAATGTCTATTTACGCCTTCTGCCCATTTTTAGATTTATTTTATTTTATTTTTTTGTTTTTTATGAAATGTTATGTCTTTTTTCATTAAATTTTTTTAAATACTATAAGATGTTTTATTGATATTGAGCTGCATGAGCTGCTTGTATATCTTGGAGATTAATCTTTTGTCAGTTGCTTCATTCACGAATATTTTCGCCCATTCTGAGTGTTGTCTTTTTGTCTTGTTTATGGTTTCCTTTGCTGTGCAAAAGCTTTTAAGTTTCATTAGGTCCCATTTGTTTATTTTTGTTTTTATTTCCATTTGTCTAGGAGTTGAGTCAAAAAGGATCTTGATGAGATTTATCTCATAGAGTGTTCTGCCTATGCTTTCCTCTAAGAGTTTTATAGTGTCTGGCCTTACATTTAGGTCTTTAATCTATTCTGAGTTAATTTTTTTGTGTGATATTAGGGAGTGGTCTAATTTCATTCTTTTACATGTAGCTGTCCAGTTTTCCCAGTGCCACTTATTGAAGAGGCTGTCTTTTCTCCATTGTATATTCTTGCCTCCTTGATCAAAGATAAGGTGACCATATATGCATTGGTTTATCTCTGGGTTTTCTATCCTGTTCCATTGATCTATCTTTCTGTTTTTGTGCCAGTACTATACTGTGTTTTTTGTTTTGTTTTGTTTTTTTTGGTACATGGGCCTCTCACTGTTGTGAGCTCTCCGGTTGTGGAGCACAGGCTCCGGACGCACAGGCTCAGTGGCCTTATCTCATGGGCCTAGCCGCTCTGCGGCATGTGGGATCTTCCCGGACCAGGGCAGGAACCCGTGTCCCCTGCATCGGCAGGCAGACTCTCAACCACTGCGCCACCAGGGAAGCCCCTATACTGTCTTGATTACTGTAGCTTTGTAGTATAGTCTGAAGTCAGGAAGCCTGATTCCTCTAGCTCTGTTTATCTTTCTCAAGATTGCTTTGGCTATTCGGGGTCTTTTGTGTTTCCATACAAATTGTGAATTTTTTTGTTCTACTTCTGTAAAAAATGCCATTGGTAGTTTGATAGGGATTGCATTGAATCTGTCAATTGCTTTGGGTAGTAGAGTCATTTTCACAATGTTGATTCTTCCAATCCAAGAACATGGTATATCTCTCCATCTATTTGTATCATCTTTAGTTTCTTTCAACAGTGTCTTATAGTTTTCTGTGTACAGGTCTTTTGTCTCTTTAGGTAGGTTTATTCCTAGGTATTTTATTCTTTTTGTTGCAATGGTAAATGGGAGTGTTTCTTTAATTTCTCTTTCAGATACTTCATCACTAGTGTATAGAAATGCAAGAGATTTCTGTACATTAATTTTGTATCCTGCTACTTTACCAAATTCATTGATTAACTCTAGTAGTTTTCTGGTAGCATCTTTAGGATGCTCTATGTATAGTATCATGTCATCTTCAAACAGTGACAGTTTTACTTCTTTTCTGATTTGAATTCCTTTTGTTTCTTATTTGTCTCTGATTGCTGTGGCTAAAACTTCCAAAACTATGTTGAAAAATAGTGGTGAGAGTGGGAAACCTTGTCTTTTTCCTAATTTTAGTGGAAATGGTTTCAGTTTTTCACCATTGAGAATGATGTTGGGTGTGGGTTTGTCATATATGGCCTTTATCATGTTGAGGTAAGTTCCCTCTCTGCCTATTTTCTGGGAGTTCTTATCATAAATGGGTGTTGAATTTTGTCTAAAGCTTTTTCTGCCTCTATTGAGATTATTGTATGGCTTTTAACTTTCAATTTATTAATATGGTGTATCACATTGATTGATTAGCATATATTGAAGAATCCTTGCATTCCTGAGATGATCATGGTGTATGACCCTTTTAACGTGCTGTTGGATTCTCTTTGCTAGTATTTTATTGAGGATTTTTGCATCTATGTTCATCAGTGATATTGGCCTGTAGTTTTCTTTTGTGGTATCTTTTTCTGGTTTTGGCATCAGGGTGATGGTGGCCTTGTAGAATGAGTTTGGGAGTTTTCCTCCCTCTGCTATATTTTGGAAGAGTTTGAGAAAGATAGGTGTTAGCTCTTCTCTAAATGTTTGATAGAATTTGCCTGTGAAGCCTTCTGGTCCTGGGGTTTTCTTTGTTGGAAGATTTTTAATCACAGTTTCAATTTCAGTGCTTGTGATTGGGCTGTTTTTATTTTCTATTTCTTCCTGGTTCAGTCTTGGAAGGTTGTGTTTTTCTAAGAATTTTTTTCGTTTCTTCCAGGTTGTCCATTTTATTGGCATAGAGTTGCTTGTAGTAATCTCTCATGATCCTTTGTATTTCTGTAGTGTCTCTTGTTACTTCTACTTTTCATTTCTAATTCTGTTGATTTGAGCCTTCTCCCTTCTTTTCCTGATGAGTTTGGCTAATGGTTTATCAATTTTGTTTATCTTCTCAAAGCACCGTCTTTTAGTTTTATTGATCTTGGCTATTGTTTCTTTCATTTCTTTTTCATTTATTTCTGATCTGATCTTTATGATTTCTTTCCTTCTACTAACTTTAGGGTTTCTTTGTTCTTCTTTCTCTAATTGCTTTAGGTATAAGCTTAAGTTGTTTATTTGAGATTTTTCTTGTATCTTGAGGTAAGATTATATTGATATATACTTGCCTTTTAGAACTGCTCTTGCTACATCTCATAGGTTTGGGGCCATCGTGTTTTCATTGACATTTTTTTCTAGGTATTTTTTAATTTCCTTTTTATTTCTTCAGTGATCTCTTGGATATTTAGTAGCATAATGTATAGCCTCCATGTGTTTGTATTTTTACAGTTTTTTTTTCCTGTAATTGAAATCTAGTCTCATAGAGCTGTGGTCGGAAAAGATACTTGATATGATTTCAAGTTTCTTAAATTTACCGAGGCTTGATTTGTGAACCAAGATATCAACTATCCTGGAGAATGTTCCATGAGCACTTCAGAAGAAAGTGTATCTGTTGTTTTTGGATGGAATCTCCTATAAATATCAATTAATTCCATCTTGTTTAATGTGTCATTTAAAGCTTGTGTTTCCATATTTATTTTCATTTTGGATGATCTGTCTATTGGTGAAAGTAGGGTGTTAATTTCCCTACTACTATTGTGTTACTGTCTATTTCCCCTTTTATGGCTTTAGCATTTGCCTCATGTATTGAGGTGCTCCTATGTTGGGTGCATATATATTTACAATTGTTATATCTTCCTCTTGGATTGATCCCTTGATCATTATGTAGTGTCCTTCTTTGTGTCTTGTAATAGTCTTTATTTTAAAGTCTATTTTGTCTGATATGAGAATTGCTACTCCAGCTTTCTTCTTATTTCCTTTGGCATGGAATACCTTTCTCCATCCTCTCACTTTCAGTCTGCATGTGCCCCTAGGTCTGAAGTCGGTCTCTTGTAGACAGCATATATACGGGTATTGTTTTTGTATCCATTCAGCCAGTCTATGTCTTTAGGTTGGAGCATTTAATTCATTTACATTTAAGGTAATTATCAATATGTATGTTCCTATTACCATATTCTTCATTGTTTTGTGGGGTTTTTTGTAGGTTTTTTCCTTGTCTTGTGTTTCCTACCTAGCGAAGTTCCTTTAGCATTTGTTGTAATGCTGGTTTGGTCGTGCTGAATTCTCTTAACTTTTGCTTGTCTGTAAAGGTTTTAATTTCTCTGTCGAATCTGAGTGAGATCCTTACTGGGTAGAGCAATCTTGGTTATAGGTTTTTCCCTTTCATCACTTTAAATATGTCCTCCACTCCTTGGAACAGTTATATAAATGCATCATTAAATAACTCTCTTAGAGTGATATTCAAAATATTTGTAGATAAAAGTGGAGAATAATGGCTGCATTGAAGGTTTTGCTTAAAAAAGTATGGCTTCTACAAACATGAAAATGAGATCTACTTTAAAAAATGAGAAGTCAAATGAGAACAAAAGAAGAATCTTAGCAGAAAAACCTGGACAATGTCAAAAAAGTGTTTAAGCATAAGGTATATTCTTAAATGGAGTTATTTTAGAAAGTTAGAATAGTCCAGCCAAAGTACCATGTGAATTTTTTTTGTAAGTGAATAATGTTAAACAAAAGAGTTAAATCTCTCTATACTCAGAGGACTAAAGGACAAAATTAGATCTTACAACTGGTGGAACAGGATGTGTTTAAATTTAATCAGTACAAAATCATGGGCAGAAGAGAATGCCTAGAAAAAGAGCAGTGTCTCATCAACAGCAGCACCCTTGATGCATTTGTTCCTAAACTAAAATAATCTATTTATCCTGTTTTTAAAACAAAACATTATATGATTAAATGTTAGAAGTAATCTGTTCTCTAAAAAGTCCTGTTATGCCATGATTTATAACTTACCATTAAATTTTCAAAAATTGTTTATTTTTGAGAAGATTGAGACAGACCTCATTTGGTCCTTTAGTATCTAACTACTCTATGTAGTTCAAACTAAGAAGAGAATGTCTCCAGCTCTGTCAGAACCATGAGAAAAATCTGCCTCCAATGTGTTTATAATGAGGGTAGAGTGGGAACCTTCTTTATTGTTCATTGTACGTCAAACACAAACATCGGTTAGAATTTGAATGTTATTTGATGTAAGGTTTTCCTAATTAAATGTAAATTCCTGTGAGGTATATGATTATCACTTTTACTCTTTTATTCCCTCTAAATACTAAGATTCCTTGCTGTAATACCTTTCTAAGTATAAGCTCTCATGGCTCATCGTCATGTTTAGTCAAGAATTGGTGTTGGACCCAGTGCTGAGGCAGGCCCTTGCCTCCCTCCTGCCTCAGTGGATCATGTCCGGGGTGGTGGCAGGGTTGGGGGTGGTAGAGTTTCCAGGCCAGTTTCAATGCAGGGATCACAACAAACACAGCAGCCACAGAAGCACTAGGACATTACCTCTCCCATCAGCTTAGCAGCCCCCAAGGAGACTGACTACCTACTTACACAGAAACTAATTGAGACTGAAGCCCTTTGGGGTTTTTGAAGAGGAAGAGGAATTGCAGCACAGAATTTAAATTTTGGGAAAATTAAATAAACTGGTAAAAGAGTGGATACAAGAAATCAGTGAAAGCAAGAATCTTCCACAATGTGTAATTGAAAATGTTGGAGGAAAAATTTTTACATTTGGAACTTATAAATTAGGAGTACATAAAAAAGGTGCCGATCTTGTTGTGTTGTGTGTTGCTCCAAGACATGGTGATTGAAGTGACTTTTTCGCCTCATTCTATGATGAATTGAAATTACAGGAAGAAATCAATTTAAGAGCTGTTACAGAGGCATTTGTACCAGTTATCAAACTGTGTTCTGGGATAGAGATTGCTATTTTGTTTGCAAGATTAGCACTTGCAGACTATTCCAGAAGACCTGGACTTTAGAGATGATAGTCTGCTTAAAAATTTACATATAAGATGCAGGGTAACCAATGAAATTTTACATCGAGTACCAAACATTGACAGCTTCAGGTTAATCCTGCAAGCTATCAAGCTGTGGGCCAAACACCACAGCATCTATTCCAATATATTAGTTTTCCTCTGTGGTGTTTCCTGAGCTATGCTAGTAGCATGAACTTGCCAGCTTTATCCAAATGCAATAGCATCAACACTTGTATGTAAATTTTTCTTCGTATTTTCTAAATGGTATGTGTTTAGGTTATGTTAAAATAAAATTGATTAAAAAAAAAGAAATCAAGTGACCTATCTTGTCAGCCTGCTAACCCATAACCCACATACGTTCCATCTAGAATGTAGAGTGTAGACTGCCACCATTAATGATTTAGGTGATGTATTAATACAAAGAGCAATAACATAGTGACATTAGAAGGAGGAACATGTCATTGAGAGAAAGCACTAATGAGGCTGTTGGCTAAGTCCATGGGAGGCAGAGAAGGAAGGAAGAAAAGAAAGAAAATAGTGTAGCTGAGAAGAATAAGAAGTAACAGGAGTCAAGAGAGCAACTAAGGTAAGTGGGACTGAAACACCTGGACTCTCTCCTCTGAGCATTATTATCATATATTACAATAAACATTTTTGAACAAATACATTTCATTTGACAATTATCATGTGATTCCAATCATTTTTGGTTCTGTTTCCTCTCTCTCCTTCAAAGTATTAAGAGTGTTAGGTTTCTTAATCATCCACTGTTCTAAAACTCACTTTTTCTCATATTATACATTAGAAGCTTCTCAAATACTTTTCCTCAGTCCTATTTTCTTTCTCAAGAGTGGTAGCATGGGCATAGGAATAGTGTAACTTTGGGCTTCCCTGGTGATGCAGTGGTTGAGTCTGCCTGCCGATGCAGGGGACACAGGTTTGTGACCCGGATCCCACATGCCGCAGAACAGCTGGGCCTGTGAGCCATGGCCGGTGAACCTGTGCGTCTGGAGCCTGTGCTCCGCATCGGGAGAGGCCACAACAGTGGCCTGTTGTGGGCCTTTTTGAGGCCCACGTACCTCAAAAAAAAAAAAGAAAGAAAGAAAGAAATAGCATAACTTTTTGCCCAGTTTGGTGCAGTTTTATACGTCAGTGCCCTCCAAGGTCACTGACTGAGGACTAAGAACTTCTTTGCATCACCCAGGCTAACATGAGTGGCTTTCCACACAATCCACACCCCGTTGTCTCTCCAGTTGAATGACCATGCACACAGCCCAGGCACAATGGGAGGAAGATGAACACCTGTCAGGGATGGTCACCCACCCCATACTGTGGTTTCAAGGAAAAAAGATTCCATTTCCTATTGTAATGTAGATCAGGGTAGGTTCCAGCTAGAAATATTAATGCTTGAGATGCCTGAAAATGGGATACGGTCTTTTTCTGTGGAGAGGGCTGCTATTTAAGAGAAGAGAAGGTAGTTGCAAAAAAGAAAAGGTAAAATACATCAGTGAAGATGGCTGGAACCCCTATGATTTTTGATACTGTTAGACACTGGCCTAATGAGGACTATGGGAAAGGGCCCCACTACAGGCATCACAAGGACCTACTGTATAACACAGGGAACTATATTCAATATCTTGTAATAACCTACAGTGGAAAAGACTATGAAAAAAGAAATATGTGTGTGTTTAACTGAATCACTTAGCTGTACACCTCAAACATTGTAAATAAACTATACTTCAATTAACAAAAAAGGAAAAACATTTTAGACAGGTGTGTGCAGATGAGTCTGAATGGGTTGTCATCCACTGATGGCTTTAGGGAGAAAGTACAAGATGGAGGAAACCAGAGTGGAGGTACACAAGAGGACTATAAACAGCTCGGGAACTCTCAGAAAAATTCTTCCTGATTAGGCTGACATGAAAACTTCCTGTTTTTAATGGTAAAGTGATTCCATGATCATTACACACCATTGCTGCAAAAGGGATCTTGGATGAAATACATTTCTTAGGGTTTTTTTTTTGTTTTTTTTTTTTGTGTGTGTGCTACGCGGGCCTCTCAATGTTGTGGCCTCTGTTGTGGCCTCTCCCATTGCAGAGCACAGGCTCCGGACGCGCAGGCTCAGAGGCCATGGCTCACGGGCCCAGCCGCTCCGCGGCATGTGGGATCCGGGGCACGAACCCGTGTCCCCTGTATCTGCAGGCAGACTCTCAACCACTGTGCCACCAGGGAAGCCCATTTCTTAGGTTTTTACACCCCATATATTACCATAGCCTGATAAGTTATATCAGATATTTGCAATAAGATGTCTAAGTGAAATTTAACTTACTTCCACTGGTTATAGAGGAATTGGATTGGTTAGAAATTTTTACAAATGACCAGGATGATTTTCAATCTATTACAATATTTTGAATCTGTTCCTGTTAATATATATATTTAGCCAATATAATCAAGTCCTAAACAATTGACTTAAATATATCTAGTGTTCATTCAAAATCTCAAATACCTGGATAATAGTGTGCTACAAAGAAAAAATTATTGGTAAAACAGTGTTCTTCTCCTTTCTAACCTTTATCAAATTGTTACAAGTATTACCCAATTTTCATTCATTGAAAGAATTATCCACATCTTAATTTTAAGTAATGCTTCATCTATTTATGAGAAAACTTTCTAATTGAATAACATGTATTCCTACACTCTCCTTGAGCTATATTTTGATTCAAACTGTGTGCATCAATTTTTATCATAAAATTATTATAACATGCACTCCTTCTTAAAACTTATTAAATTAGTATGTCAAGTAGACTGATCCATTGTTAAAGTATATGAAAAAAAATATATGTTTTGTGTTATCCTCTTATTCTGATATTGGATTATACAAATAAATTCCATCAAAACAAAGAGAAAATTATCCCTTCCCTTTACAGTAAGGCAGCTACTGGGAAGAGTTTTATCAACCTGCCTAATTATGTGCTCATCCTTGAATTTGTCACAGAAGCGGGGGGATGGGGCAATGGCATTGACACCTTGATGGAGTGTTTACGAGAAGAATGTCCTATTAAATGAAGATCTCTAATAAATAGATTGTGACATTATGCCTGTAGGGATATGAGAAGTAAAGTGGTTGGGCAGTCAAACAATGGCAGTTGTGTTTAGTCAAGTGACTTAATTTTTTCATCTCCAAGCCAATAATCTATCTACACACAGTTCGCCAAGAATGTAGACTGTCAACCACCACTATTAATGACTGAAATAGTGGATTACCTTAAAGAATAAATACTACATTACAAATTAGAAAAAGAAACATTTCACAGAGACAAAGCACTGCTGCCTCAGATAAGCACAGTAAATGCATATTCATCTTGAGACTGTTCTCTTTAATAATAGGGAAGAATTCAAATAGAACGCAGAGGTGGAACCAGATAGAAATGGCAGGGAAGAGCAGTACCCAGAGCATGACTGGAATAGAATTAATTGTTCCAGAGAAACTAAGATTAAGAACTCCACGACTACATGAATCTAAAGAGTATATAGTTAACATATTTTATGATAGAATAACAGCTCAATTTTAACTGTAGATAGGATGATTTAAATAGGACAGTAAAAGAGTTACATTTCCTCAGCCATTTAAAGTGCTTTCTGAGTCACCAGGCAGCACAGCACTTTGCATTTCCTAGAGGACAGCGCATATACTTGATAGAGGATCTTTCAGTCATGAAGCAATTGGCAAAGTTAATATTCTGGCTTCAGAAAGAGAATCTGGAGATAGTCTATCAAATTGGATGAGTAGATGGGGCCACCCACTCAGTAATTCATTTGCACCACCCAATTCAGTGATTTTTTTTTTCTCTCTAGTAGATAATGGAAATGTATAGCTGAGGCCAAAAGACCTTCTTTTTTAAACTTTTTTTTAAATTGAAGTATAGTTGATTCACAATGTTGTGTTAATTTCTGCTGTACAGCAAAGTGATTCAGTTATATGTATACATTTTTTTAAATTATTTTCCATTATGGTTTATCTCAGGATATTGAATATTGTTCGCTATCCTATACAGTAGGACCTTGTTGTTTATCTACTCCATATGTAATAGTTTGCATCTGCTAACCCCAAACTCCCACTCCATCCCTCCCCCTACCTCTCCACCCCTCCCCCTTAGCAACCACAAGTCTGTTCTCTACGTCTGTGAGTCTGTTTCCATTCTGGAGATAGGTCATTTGTGTCATACTTTATTCCACATATAAGTGATATCATACAGTATTTGTTTTTCTCTTTCTGACTTACTTCACTTAGTATGATAACCTCTAGTTGCACCCATGTTTCTGCAAATGGCATTATTTCATTCTTTTTCATGGCCAAGTAGAAATACCTTCTTTTTAACATCAAAAATATACTGCATATAAAGTGGATTATGCACATTAAATGATACATTTCTATGCCTCTTAGTTATAAGACTAGTCTTCTTTTGTTCTATTTGACCTTACATCTCGTAGTCACAGCATTGCCATAACTAGCAAATGGTCCTTCTTTATTTCTATAATCACTGAGGCTATACCATATGCTTTCTAAAGGATGAACATGAACAGAGTAAAACTAATCATTTAAATTAGTTTCAGGGATACTGCTCTTGGCACAGAATAGACTTTATGAATCTTTTGCAGCTACTTCAACTTACAATGTACCAGCTTCTGTAGATTTAACTCTCAACCTATCCTATATTTTCTTGACCTTGAACACTTATTAACATTTTATGATTCTAGAATAGTACTTACTCCATAATGACCATACTCTTTTATGATCTATTACAATAATAGATTACAGAATTATTTTATAGGATAATATATTCAAATCCTCTGAATTTTAAAAACGCCTTTGAGCCAAATGTGAAGAGGTCTAACAAGGTAAAAGAAATGACCTAGTTGCATTTGCTTAAACTCTGACTTGTCTCTACAAAAGAAAAACCTGGCTCAGCAAAATCCATTACTAAGATCAAAGCCTCTCCTCCCCAGACTACAAATGTCTACCCTTTACCTTCAGGCTGATAAGAGGAATTAGTGTCTCTGTTTCTACAAATACAGAAATATTCATTACCTCTATTCTAATAATTAACACACAGATATAACACAAATATTACATTTTCTTTCATTTTAAATAAAAATTCCTTTCAAAATAGGCACCAAAGCCTCGTAACTATACTTAGCCATTTTATATTATATGCCGCTTCTATCATTGAATTTAAGTAATCTCTTTGAAATGAGCATAAATCTTAGAAGTCAGATAAGATTCTTTTTAGCTTCATGGTTGGATTTCAAGAGAGTGAAATGAAGTAGGTTCTAAGCCCTCTCTGGAGAAAATGGAGCAATACAGCTGTTAATCATGTTTGTGGCAAGCAGAAATGCAAAGCCTCTAAAGTAATCAGGAGACTTACATCTAAAAGAGCATAGAGATGAAATAGATAGAGGTGCATAAATATTCCAGGGACTTTTTACTATTATATTCATTAAAGTCCCAGCTTAATGCATGCTTTATTGCCCAGAAATTCATTTCATTTGCATTTTAACTGGGTTTTAGTCAAGTTAATCCTTTTTCTTCCCTTGCTAAGAAACTATTCAGCAACTACAGCAAAATACTGAAAGAAGAGAAATAAATTGAAATAGTCTTCTTATACTAAAACTTAAATTTGTCATAGTTTACTAAAGAAAAAGGATGTCTATATGAAGTTCACTAGATCACATTATTTTAACACCAAAAAGTGTCTGTGTATTATCAAGTAAGCTCTATTAGATAACAAAAACATTTATTCATTTATGCTAAAGATTTAATATCAAGCAACATTCAGTAAAAATAAACATTTTATTTTCACAGGAGTAAAAATTATAAAGTAATCACCCATTTAGAAGTAAGCAATTAATTTTCACAAGAAACTCCAATATGTAATACCATGCATCATTCAAGCAGTTGTGTAAAAAAAGAGCAGCTTAAGTTGTATTTTGAAAGTGCGAGCATTCAATTGAGAAATATGTTAGCTTAACAGAGATTAACAGAGAAAGCTTTTTTTTTTTTGTAATGAAAAAAAGTAACTTCATTTCTTAAATCCTAGTGACTGTAAAGTCCACATGGAAAAGGTAGAGTTGGGATTTCTATGGCGGCACCGTGGTTAGGAATCTGCTGGCCAGTACAGGAGACACAGGTTCGAGCCCTGGTCCAGGAAAATCCCACATGCCGTGGAACAGCTAAGCCTGTGTGCCACAACTACTGAGCCTGCGCTCTAGAGTCCGTGAGCCACAACTACTGAGCCCTCATTCCACAACTACTGAAGCCTGCGTGCCTAGATCCCTTGCTCTGCAACAAGAGAAGCCACCACAGTTAGAAGCCTGCGCACCACAATGAAGAGTAGGTCCTGCTCGCTGCAACTAGAGAAAGCCTGCGCACAGCAACAAAGACCCAGTGCAGCCCAAAATAAATAAATAAATAAATTAATTAAAAACAAACAATAGAGTTTTGTCTATGTGACAATATATTATAAACACAAACTGCTGATAACCCCTTAGTAAAATAGTCCCTTCAGGCAAACAGACATCCTAGCAAATCTCAAAGAAAAAGACAAATGAAACTAAGGAAAGCCAAAAAAATGGGGACAAATGAAGTCTTCAGATGAAAGGAAATTTTCTTCATGATTCATTTTGAAATATTTAACATGCATATGTATAAGATAAAATATAGTACTTTGAGCATAGCCATCCCATATCTATTGAGAACCATCTCTAAATATTTTTTTTAATAAAATTTTATTTTAAAGTTTGTGCTCTCTCTCAGGAAAATCTGAACACTTATTTTTTGCCTCACTAACATTTGAGAGTTCAAGTGCCCTTATTGCTCTAGTTTACTCACCTTACCTTAAGCCGTGTTTCAAGTCTGAGATGACTTATGATATTCGTTGACAGTGGATGGTCTGTTTGGAAGATTCCGGCTGTAAACTATTACTTTTTAAAAAGTATTTTGAGTTGTCAATTATTTGAAGTATTCATCAATAAATGTAGATTGAGTGAAAACCCTACGTTTGTTTCAGGTCTATCATTGTCTTAAGAAAATTGAGCAAAATTATTTGGAATAACGAACAGAAATTAAACAGAAAGCCATGTTTTTTACCCATCTTCACTGCCACTGATTAATGCTAATTAATTAGATTAATTAATCAGACATAAATACAGGGGATTTAAAACAAAACCCATCCACTAAGAGTTAGATGATCTTTATGATACAATTAACTTCTAGCACATTCCTGCTCAAAAGGAGAGACACAGTCCTTATTCTAGTTCTAGCTCTATTTCTACTGAGAAGCTGATTAAACACCCATGTATCAAAATGAAAGTATCACCAGTTTAATTTATGAAAGCATAATCTTCCGTAGATTAATAATAAAGTTTATTTTTTTTAAAAATCCATTTCCCTTTGCTGTTATTTTTATGATACAGGAGCGAGTTCCATGTAAAACCTGCATAATCGTCTTAGTCAGTAAATGTATACTATCAAGATAATTATTATAAAATTCTGATTGAAAACACTTGATGTACTCTAGTGATCAACTCAAGTTGATTACATTTTTCAATATTTTATCTATAGAGTCAGTCCTCCATATACACGGGTCTCACATTTGCAATTCAACCAACTGTGAATCAAAAATATTTGGAAAAAAATTCCAGAAAGTTCCAAAAGGAAAAATTTGAATTTGCTGCACACTGATGACAACTATTTACATAGCATTTACATTGTATTAGGTATTCTAAGTAATGTAGAGATGATTTAAAGTGTACTGGGGGATGTTTATAGGTTATATGCTATGCCATTTTATTTAAGAAACTTGAGCATCTATGGATTTTGGTATTTGTGGTGATGGTGTGGGGAGGGGTCCTGAAAAAAATACCCTGTGGATACCAAGGGACAACTGTATTTGTCTGTCTGTCTTCTATGAATCCATCTATTTATAGGGTTAACAATTTATAAGATTTGCATACATATTTTATTAACAAATTTTGCTTGACTTTAATCCTATTGTCTCAAAACTTTCTACAAAATAAAAATATGTTTGCTAATATTATCCTTGTGTATCTTTTTAATATAAGAAATTGAAGTAAATTTTGTAAACTAAGCATACTTCTTATGATATCAGAGACAGAGATAGAGATAAAGAGAGAGACGGAGAATAAAGCTACACAGAATAAGTCAGGAATAAAAAAGAAAATACAAACAATTCATGCCAGCATTTGACAACCTAGATGTAATAGACACATATTTATAAAAGTTAATCTTCAAAAGTGTTTGAAAGAAGAAATGGAAAACATGAATATAGTATGCTTATTACAAAGAAATTGCATTAGGAATCAAAATAATCAAACACACACACATAGACACAGCTTAGATAATCTCATTACTAAGTTTTATCAACTGTTTAAGGTACAAGCAACTCCAATATTTTATAAATCATTCTAGATAGATGCAAAAGAGAAATCATGAAGTGATTTTATAAAACTAGCATGTCAGAAACTGAAAAGACAGTTCAAAATAAGAAAAGTAAAGTATAATAACACTCAAGAGAAAATATGAAATAAACTCTTAAAATATTAGCAAACCAAATCCAACAACGTAATCTAAGTATAGTACATTATGACCCAGTTTGATTAAACGTCCATAATATTTGATTTAACAACAAAAATCTACTGATATAATTGATATAACTTGTGGAAAAATGTGTAAATTATGTTTCAGTTTTTTTACCTTTGGGAAAGTTATTTGCTCATTGATATTTGTGGTAAATATTCTGACTCTTAAAATACTTATGCTTAAATAAGCTGGTATAAAGAAATATTATAGAAACAAAATATATTAAGTTAAATATTTGATGGTTTCAAACTATTTGTATAGGGAAGTATGTGCATTAAATCCTAGTCTTTAGAATTTCATAATATTTAATAATCATTGCTTCACTTCTGTTTCAGTGAACAAAACACATGCAATGTAAAATGAACCTCTAAAATTGTAAAATCCTTCTGTAAGGTCTGAGATCTGTGTGAGAAGTTTATGTTTTTTTATATCCTAAAATCTGCTATTAGAAAAAAATCATCCTATAATCATTATCAAATTCAAAAATGTATTTGTATTTTGAAGTCAAAATACAATTCAAATAATATTTTCAAAAATGATATTACTAAATTAATAATTAATATTAGCATATCTGAAAGAAGCTTCTAAAATTCAAACATAAATCTCAGTTTTTCAAGGAAAAGACCTCATCCAAATTTAAACTGAGTAAAGATATTTCCTAAGTCCATAGCAAAGCATGACCTTTATTGCTATTTAGATTACATTGGAGGGAGATAATAAAGTTTACTAATACTAATCTTCTGCTCCCAGTTTTAAGCAAATTTGAAAAACCACAACGGAATACTACTCAGTCATCTAAAAGAATGAAACTTTGTCAGTTGTGACAACATGAATTAACCTATAGGATATTATGCTAAGTAAAAAAAGCCAAACAGTGAAAGACAAATACTTTCTAATTTCACTTACATGTGGGATCTAAAATACAAGACAAAGGAGAAAACATAACAAAATAGAAATAGACTCACAGATACAGAGAACTTGTGGTTATCAGAGGGGAGGAGGGTGGGGGGATTGATGCAATAGGTGAAGTGGATTAAGAGGTACAAATTTCCATTAAAAAGTAAATAAGTCATGGAGAGGTAGTCTCCAGCATAGGGAATATAGTCAATAATATTGTAATAACTTTATATGGTTACAGATGGTAACGGCTTATTGTGGTAACAATTTTGTAACATATTGAATATATAAATGTTGAGTCACTATGTTGAATACCACTAACAAATAAAATATAAGTCAGTTATACTTTAATAAAAACAAACTTGACTAGGAACTGTGCATGTATATCCTTATGGAGTCCATGGTTAATGTCTGAAACTGAGAATTGCAGAATAGCTGACTTTTAGCAGGCTTTGTTTTGATAGCAGGGGTGAGGAGAGGAAATATACTGCAGAGAGAAATGACAGTTGCCTCAGACAGGTTCTAAATCTTGTTCATCACTGCTTCTTCATTATATGCCTAATTCTGTCCATCTCTGGGCAATCCATTGGTGAGAAGTACAATGTAGAAATATGGGTTCTGTAGAAATGAAACAAAAGATGCCTTGACATCTAGATAGTATTTAGTATAATGTGTATAATCTGATGATTTTCTTATATAAATAAGTTAATTTCTCTAAACTTAGTGACTAAGAATTCAATGTATATTTCAATCAGGGAATAACCCAGACCCTAGCAGGATTGACTCAAAATGTTTTATAATAAAAAAAATATACAGAAGAAATGTGATAGCAAAAATAATGATAATTTAGACAGAATTTATATCATATGACCAACAAGACCTCTTGTAGAAAACTATCTCATATTCTTGCCCAGTAGTGTTGCAGATATTTCTAGTCTTCAATTCTCTGTGCACCTGGGTGGCTTAGATTTCTCAGCCCTCTTGTAGTTAATGGGGCACTTGCCCAGTACTCACCAACAGGGTGCAAACAAAAGTGACATGTCTCATTTTTATGAAGAGGTATTTGAGAAGAGGTGTAAGCTCTCTGTGTTCTCTCTTAGGGCTTAGTGGGGTCACAGAGTCTGTATTTTGAATGGAGAAACAACATAGTGGAAGCAGCTGAATTCCTGAGGCACCACATGGAAGACTGCTATCCAAAAATTTAGGAAACTCAGACTGTATTTGATATGAGCAAGAAATACACCTATGCTGAATTCAGCCACCGATATTTGTTTTTGCAGTAGAACCTGGTCAATCCTGACTAATCAACTGGGTCATTTCCAGAAGATTTATTTGAGTCTTACAATTTGTTGTGCACACTCATGGGCCCCCAACTTGTTGAGCTTTAATATATGGAGTGAAGTATTAATGCTGTTACCAAAAGCATATTCTGCAAAGCTCAGCTATCACAAAGGCCACTCTTTATAAGGACAATGTTTATGATGGAACATGTAGAACAAATTACGGCCACGACCCATAGTTGTTTTCAGGTCTGTGGCCATTTCGGTACTTAGTGATGATATATTCCACAACATTGAACAGAATATCCTTCTTGGGGCTCCCCTGGTGGCGCAGTGGTTGAGAGTCCGCCTGCTGATGCGGGGACACAGGTTCGTGCCCCGGTCCGGGAACATCCTACATGACGCGGAGCGGCTGGGCCCATGAGCCATGGCCACTGAGCCTGCGCATCTGGAGCCTGTGCCCTGCAACGGGAGAGGCCACAACAGCGAGAGGCCCGCGTACCACAAAAATAAATAAATAAATAAAAGAATATCCTTCTCTATTCTTATATTTACTAGCATGGTTTCTGATCATTAATCATAAAAGGTTTCTATGAGAGCATCAGGCTACTATGATGGTTTCAGTGATCCATAGTACCCAAATGCCATGGAATGTTCACTAGATAAACTATCTAAAGGATCTGTCAGTTACAGCTTTTGCATCTATCAATCTCCTCTCCATGTTATTTTCTCAGCTCTTGAAATCTTCTCATCCATTACTTGAAGCACACCTGCCTTCATAGGCAGAAGCACTTCTAGTCCTAGTACCCCTTGTTTAGTCTCTTAAGCACAGGGCTCCTGAATTTTATCCATTAGTGTAAAAACACACAAATCTGACTTGACAGTAACAAGTATGCTTCTGGCAAGGCTAGCTTCTCTCTGAAAAATCAGTAAGTTTGATATAGAATTTTAAAGGTGACTAAATGGCGGAACTATTTGATGGTGAGAACATTTCCAAATTTCCTGTGTAATATATAGAGAGTTTCTACAGAAGCAGACCTGCCACTGGACAAATGTGCTTCTTTTACAGGAAAGCCAAACAGAACTTGGACCAGAACATTACAGTGAAGGTTTTATATTTTTGAAGAGTGAGTGCACACACAAGACAGAGAGAGAGAAGGATGTTCAGAAAAATATTTCTCTTACCCTCAGCTATAAGAAAAACAAAAATAATGACAAAAAGATGATCAGGATGAGCCCTGTAACTTGAATTCTGTGGCCCCTTAACTAGAGTTTTGAGGTGAAGCATCAGTTTCACCTAAACTATTGAATGTTCCTTGCCCAACTTGCATGAAAATATTGCCCCTGTTTCTAAACAGAAATGTGCATGTTTGGAATAAATTTCATGTTTGCTCATTTTTCCCTTAGGAAGGGGAACAAGAAGAAGGTGACAGTGTCATAATTCTGTGGCCTTGCTGGACCACTGTAACATGGCTCAGTGGAGATGGGAAGGCTGTGGAAACAGCCCAGATATGGGGCTAATAGCACTAATTAATGTTTAAGCAAGTCTTAATTCTAGGAGCCTAATGATCACAAGACAACCAATCATTTCGGGACAGGGCAGACAGGTAATCTAAATTC
This sequence comes from Pseudorca crassidens, assembly GCF_039906515.1. NCBI lineage: Eukaryota > Metazoa > Chordata > Mammalia > Artiodactyla > Delphinidae > Pseudorca > Pseudorca crassidens. Next base: position 16,536,052 of record NC_090298.1, read on the forward strand.
AGGACCTCTTGGAATCATGCATGTGGTGGGATGTGGTTCTTCTGTTTTGCCTAAACCATCTAACTCTGGCTAGAAGAATGGGAAATATAATCTAGTTTAGAGTGATTAGCCTGGCAAGGGTGAGTCAGGGTGCCAAGAATAGTTGAATTAAGGTGATAGATTCAATTTCCACAAAAATTGAATGAGTTAGGAAATCAAACAACATTTTGACAAGAAAACAGAGATAGAGTGTCAAAACAAGGTCCGATATATTCATAGATCTTGGTAATCATCAATTTAAGTCCAGACATTCCACAATTGTAGGCAAAATTTTAAAAATAATCCTCAGGATTGATTCAAGATTAGTGCTGGGTCGGCAAGTCTTGAGTGTGTGGGGAAAAGATCTTAATACTTGAAACAACAAATCAACCAATCAGTCCAAGGCTTTTCAAACTCTAGGTCATAGAAACTGATGGGTGAAATGGAGGTTTATTTAAGTAAAGCAAATCCCCAAACATGCAGCAGTGTGAAAATTTCTAACTAAAAGATACTAGAGAAGCTGCCTTTTTCAATAGCAAAATGAAATTAAGGTACATTTTCTCAACTTCAAAACTGTGCTAGGAAACTAATGAGACATACCCATAAAGCTAGGTTTATTTCATGACTCAGTTTTACTTGTATTCATTATTTGATTATTACATATATTTTAAATTTATATCCTGCTTTATTCTAAAATAGATTTTAAATTGATTTGCAAAGACATCATATAAAATAAAATGGAAGATCCTAAGTCTAGGTGCAGGAAAAGATGAGCAAACAAGAGTTAGGACATTTGAGCTAAAAAGGTGTTTTATAGATGATAGATAGATAGATAGATAGATAGATAGATAGATAGATAGACTGATCCAGGCACTTCTGTAGATGAATATCTTATATCTTAGCTCTAGGCTTTCTAGCAAATATCTCAGAAATTTTATAATTCATATACTTCACCATATTCATAAGATAAAACTAAAATTATTTGCCCTATAGCACTATAGTTAAACTAAGGCTCAAAATGAATTTCTCACAAGAGTCTTCAAGTAGATATGAATAATGTAAAAAACAATATGCTCAACAGACATGATAAGAAATGTGTTGCTGGATTTTACATATAAAGTACCTTTATTATGTAGAGGACTAACATTAATCATGAAAGTGATACTATTCAAACAGAATTGGTATGACCCAAACAAGCAGAGTGTATGTTAATACTGTCCTACTTTCCATTTTCTCTGAAGGATATGACATTTCTCCTTAGGGATAATTAATGGGGAAAAGATGATATATTTTCCTGTCACACTTTTTTGAGCTCCCAATAATAAGTTTTCTATGACTGGAACACCTTACCTTTACTGCCAGTTAAAATATAGGTAATTTGAAGTATTTACTGTACCATGTAAAATTTGATGCCTACCTGATGTTGTCTTATATTCTTGAATAATAAAAAGTATTTGGGGGCTCATCCAAGTTTGGGGGGTTTGAAGGTTTTACATGCTTGGAGCCTTATTTATACAAATATATTTTTTAAAATCTCATTTTTCTAAGTTAAAAAAATTGTGATCATGTGAACACATTGCTAGAATCTCACACAGGACACCAGAGATCTGTCCCTAATTATACTAAAACTCCTCTTGACATTTTTATCTTCAGAAACACTTTCTGTTGCCTTCATTGTGATGAAGTTGGGGGGAATCAGAGGAGAAGGAAATGGTTGAAAAAGTCATTTAGTTATTTTAATATTGGTGTCAAAAGTTGCAGACATTAGATAAAAACTAAAAAAAGAAAGAAAGAAAGAAAAACCTGAATAAACTATGGGCTTTAGTGAATGATAATATATCAACACTAAATTATTAATGGTTAGAAAATTACCATACTAAGGTAAGTGTTAATAACAGAGGAAACTGTTTTCAGGAAAAGGTAAAAATAATAATATAGGCTCAATTTTTCTGTGAATCAACAACTGTTCTAAAAATATAGCCTATTAATAAAAATATTAAACTTGTACTAGATAATAAAAAGATAAATTAAATTTAAAATGCCAAAGTATTTGAATAGATATTTCCCTAAAGATGTACAAAAGGCTATTAAGCATGTGAAAAGGTCCCCAACATTAGTTAGGGTGATGCAGAATAAAATCACAATGATATACCTGAACTTCACATTCACCAGAATGCTTATAACAAATGAGATAATGTTATAGTGACTTTTACCTGTCTATTTGACTGTGTCAGGGATGCCCAGATATTCCATTGAACATTATTTCTGTGAAGGTTTTTCTGAGTGAGATTTACATTTGAATCAGTGGACTTATTAAAGTAGGTCACACTACCAAATGTGAGTGGTCATAATCCAATCCGCTGATGTCATGAATGAATCAAAAGGCAGAGGAAGTTGGAATTTGCCTCTTTTCTCCTGCCTCACTGTTGAGCTGGGACATCACATCTCATCTTCTCCCACCTTTGGACCTGGATTTACATCATGAGCTCCTCTAAAGGTACTCATGGTCTTAGGAATTGGACTAAATTATACCACAAGCTTTCCTGGACCTCTAGCTTGCATGGGATTTTTCAGCACTCATAACTATGGGAACAATTTCCTCTTAATTTCCTTTTATATTCCTTGGTTCTGTTTCTCTAGAGAGCCCTAATACAGACAGTAACATGTGTCAACATGGATGTAGAAAAATTGGAATTCACATTCATTGCAGGTGGAAAAGTATTATAAATTGGTACAGCTACTTTGGAAAACTGTTTGGCAGTTTAAAAATAGAGCTGCCATATAATCTAACAAGTCTAATCTTAAACTTCCAACCAAGAGGCAAGAGAACATACATCCACACAAAAACATGTATATAAATGTTCACAGCAGCATTATTCCTAATAGCTAAAAATTGGAAATAACTCAAATGTCCATTTACTGATAAACTGATAAATACAGTGATATATGTCTATACAGTGGAATACTATTTGACAATAGAAAGAATGCAGTATTGATACGTGATACAGTAAGGATGAAAATTATGTTACGGGAAAGAAGCTAGTCACAAAATATGATATTGTATGATTCTCTCGTTATATGAAACATACAAAATAAGAAAATCTATCAGGAAAGAAATTAGTGGTTTCCTATGACTGATGAAGATGAAAGAGTGTGTTAGGGAAGTACTGCTAAATTATGGTGATGATTCCATCATTCTGTAAACATACTTAAAATCATTCAACTGTACACCTCAGTAGATGAACTTTATCCTATGTAAAGTATATATCAGTGAAGATGTCACAGAAAAGTAATTGTAAATGTTTCCTTTCAGATCGAAATATGGCTGGAACTAGTGAAGACCATAGGATCAATACATGCTTAGCAAATTGTCCCTTTCTCTATTTCCCCGAGAATTCATGAGGCCAAAGCTTTTGCAGAAATTGTATCTGACTCTTCTGATGGTGTGTGTTGCCCTGAATCCTCTCTTAGCATATCCCTTAACTCTAATCAGGATTATCAATGGTTTGGGGATTCCCTGGTGATCCAGTGGTTAGGACTCCATGCTTTCACTGCCGAGAGACCAGGTTCAATCCCTGGTTGGAGAACTAAGATCCTGCAAGCCTCCTGGCCAAAAAAAAAAAGAGTATCAGTGGTTCAAGAGAGTTTCTGCAAGACTTATTTCAGAGACATAAACCTTCCCTAGAGTTCATCAGAAAGTTACATTTTTTCCCCTCTTAGAAAGAGAGAGAAACAAACAAACTAAGGCAAACAAACCCCAACAATGACTGTTAAGTATATGTTCAAGTAAATAATTAAACTACACCATGCCATCCATCTTTTTTAACATTATTGCAAAAGATGGAACATTAAAAACTTGCTAAATTCCCTTGAGAATCTTCTATTCAAAAATTTTGTGTGATGTAGTTACTGGAGAGCAGTTGACCTGTCTGGAAGAAGGGAGTGAATCCCTGACTGTGTGTCCTTACCGTTAACTATATCTGCTCAAAGACTAAATATAAAAGCATCCACTGCTTCCCTATAGAAGAAAAACATGTACTTATAAGAAAAACACTCTGTTGCACTCCCCACACCAAAGCTGGGCTAGATTCAAGGGTATAGAACATAAAGAGCCAGTTTTAAGAAAACACTATAAAACTGATTGTGCAAGCAACTATATATTTAAAATGAGAAAACAAATCAAAACGTACTAAAAGTTTAAAGGGCTCACAAATTGGAAAACTAGGAAAAAATAGCATATTTTTATTAATTAACAGCCTGATATGCTTCTATAACACTTCTACTATAGTAATTTTGGCTGCATATTCTGATCACCCTCTAATATGAAAATGTTTTATGATATTTTCTTTAAGAGAAAACATTTCAGTCTTTTCTTTAGTATACTAGATACATTTTTTATTATTATATTACTGATCATTTAGAAAAATAGCTTTGGGCTTCATAGTAAAGTTTTATGATGTCATACAACCTTTTAGAATTGTTAAACTTGGGGAAATTCCTAACAAAATATTTTTTGGTATATGAGCTGTAAGATTTCAAGGTGTTTCAAAATTTTTCTTCAGTGACTAATCTTCAGTATTCACTCATTAACTACTTTGTTTTTAATATTTTATGGAAAAGACATTTTATTACTTTATGTTACCTCCACTGGTGTTGGTCTTATATGTCAAATGAACAATTCATTTAAATTTGTGATATATTTTCTTATGATTAATTCCTTCATATGAATGGATTCACAAAACCCAAACCTTATTTGTTAATTATTTTTGGAATTTGTCTCTTATTCTTAGTGAATTATTATATTTAATATTATCAAATTTCTGTGACAATTTACTTCATAATATCAAAATGTTTTCTATTAATTACACTAATTATATTTATTATTATTGCACATTTCATTTATTTCCAATCTGAATTTTTCCTCAGTTCTTCAATAAACAAATATTAATCCAACAAAAAGGTCTCCTTTCATAAGTGTCCAAACTAGGCATCTGTTATTTCTCCTGTTTTATAATAACATTCCAAAATGTCTTTTAGAAATGCAATTGAATGACATATTTAAGCCATATCAACTTTTAAAATAAACTTTAGCATTTTATTTGTGTTTGGGTTTCACTTCTCAGATTTTGAAAATATGTTTTAGAATGCTTAAAATGGTTTTATTCTCATATTGAAAAGCCTGAACAGCTTTATAATGGGCAAATAATCTTATTACACTTAAAAAAAATACATACTGGCAGCTAGATGAACTTGAAACAAGAACACATAAAAAATTGCAAGGTAACAAGAGCCAACAAATTTAGATACTGTGAAGGTAGCTTTTTCTCTGATTACATTAAGAGAATAATCGGTATAAGCACATATTATACATATCCTGGGTTTCACAACTTTGTATGAGTGAGAAATCCAGGCCATAGACGTGTTTCTGGAACATATTCTAACATTAAGAAAGTTGGCAATAACTTAAAAAGACATGGAAGTTACTCTGAACATAAATGAATAAGGCTAACTCCTAACCATGCCCCCAAATCATTTTCCAATAGTTGGATCTCCAGAATAACTATAGCCACTTCAAAAGTCACCCACAAGAGAGGAAGTGTGCAGACTGGAGACCAAAGTTGAAAGAGGCAGTATTCTTAAACAATTGTGGTTAAAATCTTTATTTTGCATATTTTGTAAAAATGTGCTTATGTAAATCCATTGTTAGGATCACTTAGCCACAAAGTGAACAAGCTTCAGGTGGTGAAAAGTCAAGAACAATAAGACATAGAGAAAAGGGAGAAATCATATAAAAAAAGACTGAAATGAATGTGATCAAAATAAGTATATTTAACTAATATTTTGAGTAGGGATTAAAGATTATTGGAGTAAACTTTGAATAGTGTCTAGGATTCTTCTTATCCTGAACATTTTCTTACTGTGTTTAGAAAATTCCACATTAGGTGAAATCTAGAGAAAGGGGTTATACCTGACATTAGCAGCCAAGAATACATGTATTCAAATTCTATTGCTGATCTATATTAGTTTTCTAAAGCTGCATAACAAATTACTAAAAAAATTAGTGTCCTAAAACAATATACATTTATTACCTCACAGTATATGTACGTAAAGAATCCAGGCACAGCTTAGTTGGTCCTTTGCTTAGGGTCACACCTGGTTGCAATAAATTTGTCAACTGGGCTTCATTCTTATCTGGAGGCTCAAATGGAAAATAATCTGTTTCCAGATTCACTCATGTTTTTGGGAAAATTCATTTCATTGTGGCCCTGTGACTGTGACCCTCAGCATCTAAAGGTCAACTGCAGATTCTTGCCATGTGACCCTCTCCATAGGCAGTTCGTAGTGTACAGTATTACTTCTTCCAGACCAGCAGGAGACTATTCTGCTAGCACAGACTTTTGTATGGTGAAAGTCTTAATCATGTGTGTGATGGCCCCTTTGCCATATTCTATTGTTAGAAGCAGGTCACTGTTCCCAGCCACACTCAAGAGGAGAGAATTATACAACGTGTACCACCAGGGGAAGGAAATACCAGGGAATATCTTAGAATTCCTCATACCACAGTATGGAGATTATATTGATTCACAGTGATTTTGTGTTCTTTAAAAAATTATCTGATAATAGCAGGCACTGATGTCAAGTAAATTCTGATTAAGTTTGAGGGGACAAAAATCAAGTTTGGGAAACATTTGACATCCATTCATCAAAACTGAAAATTTTTATGAGTACCTCACCGCATATGTTCTTATTTTACTTTTGGCTTTAGTAAAATGTTTATTTTTATTTATTAATGCCACTCTTATAGGACAGCAGCAAAAATGCAGTGTTCTTCTTGAGTAACTGCACCAAGGCAAGTTGATATTTGAAAGAAAAGACTCTGGCTCTTCCACTAAGAGAGAGAATCTGTAAATAATATTAATTGTAAGAGTCTGCCAATACTTCATTGCCATTTTTCCTTGAAGAAATCAAAATTTAAAGAGAATATAGAGTTTATTTAAGAAATGCACTGTGTATTATGGAAACAAAGCTAAGTTTAACAACTAATTCTGCTCATATGTGTCCTGGAAGTTTTCAAAAAGAGGTGAAATTTAGACTGAATTGTTAGGATTGGATAAATGGAGAAAAGGGGATGGGGAAGTAGCACAGAAAAAAGAATCAGCATGTGCAAAGGTTAATAGATTGAAAGAAAATGGCTTACTTGAGGTATATTGAAGAGTTAGTCAGGTTTATGTTTAGGAATCAGAAGAGAGGAGCAGAATAATGTCCAACTAGATAGGGAGCAGTTCAAGAAAAAGCATGCATTTTCAGCTAAACAGTAGTACTTGATACTTTAGGCAACGGAATTTGTTCTAAGTGGTGGCTGGATAATAATATCTATATACTCAAAAAGCAATTCACTAGCATGGGAAGAATATCTGAGAAGAGATGGATTTGCAAAATAGGGAAAAAATGATTGATAGTAATAAGTATTTATACTTCTGAGAAAGTTCATTATTTAAAAAAAATAAAATTAAAAAGGTCATCATTGCCTGATATCTGAGGAATTCCTTAGCGATATTAGGGAAGTGATGGATTAAAGTGAATAGTTGAAAAAACAGACTCTAAAATTATAACCAGGAAGATGAGAAGTAAAAGGAAGAACAGTTTCCTGCATGCAAGGGGTAATTTAATATAATCAATGTATGTTCTTAGCCATGTCTAACAAATTAGTGCTGGAATTTCCATTAATTAACATTATGAATTTTAAGGCAAGTTTCCATGAATTTCTGTATTGCATCTACCAGAGATAATATATGTCAGGAATTCAGTTTCCAGATAATGAAGGAGTTTTTTTTTTAAAAAAAAGTCGGTGGCAGTTGGGATAAAGAGGAAGAATAACTATGTATAACATTTAGCTGAAGAATAATTATTTGACTATGTAGAGTAAGTAGGAGGGAAACATTGAAGATAAGCCTTATGTTTCTAGCTTAAGCAGATCAGCTAAGGTTATGTCCTTAACAGACATAGCGTACAAAAGAGGACAAGAAAATATGGTGGGCTCCTACTGCTGGTACTTAGAAAAATATATCTAAAGGATTCAAATCAAAAGAGAAAACTCTCAGTTGCAAATTGGAGAAAGAATGAGATGCAGTGTTATGGTCTAAAATGAATCTGTTAAAATCAGTTATTTTCCTTATTTTATTCATTCAACTTTCAAAAATTAACTCTGCAAGGGTGAAAGCATCTTTTACCTGTAAAAAAAATTATATTGTTTTATATCCTTAGTGGGTTAAATGAAGAAAAAGTGGGAGTGTTTACATAGAAGTGAACGAGAGCATTGAAACATCTATGAAAGCTCAGATCTTCAAGTGACTATACACACTTCTCTACAACAAACATTTTAACAAGTGAATCCTTTAGAATGTAAATAATGTGGAGATTACATGATATAATCTGTTTTGGCTTTCTGTTGTTGTGTGACAAAACTCCCTAACATTCAGTGGCTTAAAGCAGGTGACGGCAACCTATGCCCATGGGCCAAACCCTGCCCAGGGTTCCTTAGTATTCAGCCCATGGGTGAAGAATGGCTTTTACATTTTCTAAAGGATTGTAGAATTTTTTAAAAAGTTTGAAAAAATTGCATGTGGCTCACATATATACCTTTACATAAATATTTGCTGACAACTGGCCTAAAATAATCACAAGTCTTTGTCATGATTTTGCAGTTCAGACAGGGCTGGACAGGGATGACTTCTCACTGCTTGCAAGGCTTTGCTTGGAGTGTTCAAAATGGCCTCAGTCATGTGACCAGCAGTTGATTCTTGACCTTGGCAGGGAGCTCAGCTGGAGCTGCCAGCTGGAAAAGCTGGTGACTGGGAATTCATTTGGAGTTGTCAGTTGAGAGGGTTTGTATATCTGGAATCCTCTGTTTGCGTGATCTTTTAGGGCCTCTTCATGTTGTTGCTTGAGCTTCCTTATAGCATGGTGTTTGAGTTTTAAAAAAGGAGCCTTCTAAGAGAGCTGACAGCAGAAGATTCAAATATCTAAAGATCCAACCTCAGAAGTTACAGAGCATCCCTTTAGATCCTTTCTGTTAATTGAAGGCCATCACATTACCAGACATCTTCAGGGGAAAGGGAAATAGAAACCACATATTGATGGAAGAAATGGCAAAGGATATCCCTCTTTAATTTACCAGATAGTCCTCAGAATAAAGCTATTATTGGAAACTCTTAATAAAGTAGAACTTCACAAAATTTAATAAATAAAGATGTAATTTAGTTTTGATGAGAAGAGTCAGAATACGCAAGGATAATTTGAATTTTATGCTGTTAGGTAAGTATTTCTAGACCATCAAGTTTCTCTATTTTTCTGGTTCTAAACAAAATAAAAAACTAACACAGTCCTTTGTATTTACAAAATAATTTGTTTCAACAACTTCTCCATTTATTCATTTTTTCTTATTAAATCTAATGCAGAGGTTAAACTGCAATATTTGGAATTATATATATAATTTTATATTAACATACCAGAGAGGTAATTCTATCAAGATTTGATGTGACATTTGTGAGTTAAAGTATATTAGTTCAGGAATTAGTACAGATTAAAAAATAGAAGTTCAAAAAAAATACCATCATTTTGTAGTACAGGTTACAGAGATTATCATGTGAGAGAAAATTAATAAGGACAATTAAATATTTTGTAAAAATTAAGGTTTTAAAATTAAATTAACAAGTTAATTAATTTGTTAAATGTCTCTAGCAAATAAATATTTGTATCTTATAGACTTCTGCTTTTCTTTAAAATATGTAATTTCTCTATCTATTAATAGAAGTGGTGATAAATTTGTGGAAGGAATATTTGGATATTTTCTTTGTTAAGTTCATTACCAGAAATCATTAAGAAAGTTGTTAGTAAATTATGTTTGTGCTGGACCTTAAAATAAGGAAAAAAAAGTCATTTAATCAAATTATTATTTTTCTGATAACATGACCAGTTTTAGGTTTGTATGAGGTTATAATTCCTATTTCTATAGTTGTGAATTAAAACTCATTTTTAATAATATAGTTTACTTAAAAGCATGCATTGCAAATAACACACACACACACACATATCTCCAGATGTAAGTGTGCCTATGTGCAAAAAAATAAAATGTCACATACAGAGTATTAATACATGTTTCTTATTATGATTCAATGGAGAGAAATTTACTGGTTTGTATGGTAACAAATTAGCCTGCCACAGTTTCATAAATGCTGACATAGATTCAAGACTCCTGGGTCACAGACAAAGGACTTTATTATTATATTAGAGCAAACACTATGAGCTTCATATTTACATTGTTTTTCATACACCAGAAATCCAATGGAGGCAGATCAGGTGGGTCTAGGTGGATGCTGAAAATGTTGCGATTTGCATCACAGCTGAGAAACCTGAGTTTAGGAAACACCAAACTTTTATAATGAGATGCCAGTAAACTTGCCCAAGCTTTGCCTAGTGGGAATACATTATCTTTATTAAACTTTAACACACCTGCCTTCTGCTCTGGAGGGAGACACTCTCTCTGTCTTAGAAGACTATTCCTTATGCAAACATCAGTAAAAAGGTAGTCTAGAAAAAGGCTATCAGTGTCTCTGGCCACCTGATATGCAGAAATACAAAAGACCCACTGAGAATTGTCTTCCAACATAGATTTTAGTCCTCTTACTCTTCAGTTTAAAACATGAAGTGTGTGTGTTAGTGCAAATAAATACATCATACAATCATTTAGTTTTCTAAAAAAGCATGAGGATTTGATGAATAGCAACAGCACTATAACTCATTAATTTAAAACAATCCTTGATATTGAACTTTCCACATTAATTTTTTATGTTAGCCTGATTACCATAGAAAAGTAATTTTGGAATATCTGTCTCTATTCTAGGTCACTATCATTTTTTTTAAAAAAAAACCTTCCTTTATTAGCAGAATACCTTAAAACTCAATAGCATTTTTGTTGTGGGTTGTGGGTTCATGAACTGGAAGTATGTTGACTCTGAATATTTGATTTGGAAGCTCTTTATGGAAATTAGGTTGCCAATAGTAATGTACTAGATCATGATTTGCAGGCAATTAAACCTAATAGTCACGTAGACCAATTGAACTGCTGATTAGTGAATAAATACATACTTTTCTTACATTTTGTTTCAATCTCTCTGTGGAATATGTGCTCAAGCAAAAAGAAAATTAACTGAGAGCTTGGAGAACATTTATATGATTCTATATCTTTTAAGAGTAGTGTGACCAGGGGCTTCCCTGGTGGTGCAGTGGTTGAAAATCTGCCTGCTAATGCAGGGGACACTGGTTCGAGCCCTGGTCTGGGAAGATCCCACATGCCGCGGAGCAACTAGGCCCGTGAGCCACAACTACTGGGTCTGCGCGTCTGGAGCCTTTGCTCCGCAACAAGAGAGGCCGCGATAGTGAGAGTCCAGCGCACCGCGATGAAGAATGGCCCCCGCTTGCCACAATTAGAGAAAGCTCTCATACAGAAATGAAGACCCAACACAGCCAAAAGTAAAAAAAAAAAAAAAAAAAAAAGAGTAGTGTGACCATATAATTTATTATTCAAACCAAAATCATTTTGAGAATGAAGATGCTATTAATCTTTAACACCATGACAACATATATAAATCTGGATTTTATTAGATCGACCAGGATGTATAGGCACCTTTCTTAAAATCCCCAAATTTTATCACCATCTGTAAGATTTGTTTTTTGTCTCTAAAGGATCTCACAGACATATACCAATGGATATTCAGTTCTTATTAAAGAAGCCTGGAAATGACAAACATTTTAAAGGATGTCACATCTTCAGTGTGTTTTGGAATATTAGGCAGATTCAACATTTTCTTATTTCTCCCTATCCAAGTTCACATAAGTTCTTTTTAATATTCATAGCTTACATCATGAAGTTCCATGTTTACTGTTCATTTTTCTGCACCAAGCACTGTGCTGTGAACTTTCCATCAATTATTTTATTTCATCCTCACTCCATTCTGTCCTAGATGTTCCAATATTCTCACCATTTTATAGGTGAAGAAACTAAGCCTATGGAGCCTGTGATATGTGCAAATTCCCACAGTCTATATGGGGTGGAGCCAGGTTTTGAACCCAGCCAAGCTGATTCTACAATCTGTGTTTATAACAGCTATACCATTTGTGATTATACATGGCCTTAATATCAGCAGGTTAACTCTGTTCCTCAGCCATGTATTTGATTTGAGATGGATAATCAGGGAGAAGCACTAACAATTTTAGTATACGATTACTGGATGTTGGGGAAATGGTTGGCCATTTAAATCTGTTCATTTTGCACAAAACAAGTAGTGACAAAAGATGACCTATTCATGGATACTGATGAGCCAAAGTGAGTTGGAATAACTGAATTGTTTGATTCCTTTGCTTTAACCAAAACACAGTTTCCCAGATTTCTGAAGTACGGATCCCATTACTTAGGTTTACCAGCTGAATCATATTTTGCTAGTGAATGTAGAAAATTTAGCCAGTGATGAATGGATAAATTCTACCCCTGGGGAAGACAAAAGTGAAATTCTCTTGAAATCACCCATAAGCTTCCTGCCCCTTCTATTATGCTGATTTATACCTTAATCTGCTAGATGAGACTATAAAATGAAGATGTGAACCTACAAAACTGAGTCAGTTAAAGAAGAATATTATGCATATACCTCCTTGTTCATTAGGAATGTGTCTAGAGAGTTACTCTTTTATTCAGCCTTCAAACAGTTGAAAAGAAATCACAACAAAGCCCAGTCCAGATGAGCTAACAGTCTATGACAAGAGTACCAACATAGGCATCAAAAAAAAAAAAAAAAACTGATCATGAGGACCTCCTACATGGGGCAGGCGGGTGGATAATGAGTGGTAAAAAGAAAATGATTCTTCATTATAGTCTCAAATTAAGGTCTGTTCAAATTAGGTCCATTAAAAATGCACTCTGCTTCACTGGGACGTATCACTCTGAGCTCCACATCTGGACAACTATGTAGAAACCTAGACTGGAAACTAGATTAAAGTATTATGATTCTGACATAAGAGAGACTTGAAGTCACTAAGTCTAACTAAAGAGCAAGTAGATCCACTGGGTCTGACCGTACTTCCTCAGAGACATCCCTATTAGTACAAACACATTTGTAGCCGGAAGGGGATCAGAACAAACATGTTTATGGTACAGCTTTTACTCAGTCTTATTAAAGACCCTTCTCTTACTATTATCCCTTAAATCAGACCCTCACTTTTAACCTTTCCCTCAATAGTCCATAACCCAAAACAATCTGTACCACTCTTTTTTCCCCATGACATTTATCAGGTGTAAATGTAGCATTTAACTGTGATTCAGTGTTGTCTATTATTTCAGTGAAAAGTCTCATCTGAGGCAAGGATGGAACTTGTATATATAAAGGGGGTGATGCCAGAGTCTGCCCACTGAAGGGGATCAGAGTCTTGGATGAAAAAGCTACTCACCAATTACAAAGTTGCATATTAAGTGCTGCAATCATGTTCTGCATAGGATTGAGGGAACAGATGTGGAAGATTTCCCATGAGTGACAATATTTAAGCTGAATTTGGAAGGTGGTTTTGGTGATACATATAGAACTGGGGAAACTCACTTTCTTAAAAGGCATTAGCATATATAAGATACAAATGCATGATACTAGAATATAAGTTGTGTAACATAGTAGGGATGTATTTTATTTACTCAAGCATAGAAAATTTTCTGACATGAAGTAGGCATTTGAGTAATATTTGTTGAATAAATGACACAATATGGTGAATTTGAGCAATTGCAACTGCAATTAGTTTGATACTGTTGAAGAAGAGAGATCTGCGACAAGAGCTAGCTCTGCTGTGTTTAGGTAGCAGTACAGTCTTAAAAGTCAGGGGATGACGGTGTGCAGAAAAGGCCAGATAAATATCCAGGGCTGTATTTTGCTCCTGGTTGCCTCTCTCTAAATTGACAAATACATTTGGCTGTACAGAATAGAGGTGAAAAGTTAAAGACAAAGAAATTAAGACAAAAAGCTTCCTCCGCTCTATGATTCCTCAGATCTGGGAAATTTTCTGCGTCCTCAGTGCCCAGGGAAATTGTTCACGTTTGGAGGAATCTATTAAGAAACCGGGACAGTTTCACAATTTTAATTCTGTTATTTCCCTGCCTTATCTTTATTGGGATTACAAGGAAACAATGAAGTTGTAGGGTTCTTCATTATTTAATATGTATTTTCCCTCTAATTTAAATAATGAAGTGTCAAATGTGCCATAGCAAGCTATGTGAATTTCATTCTTAAATTGATGATGAACCATAGAATGATTTTAGGCAGAGGTTTGGTATATTTAATTTTATGTTCAAGGACAGTGAATCTAACTACAGAGCAATTGTGAATTTGAGGAGAATCTATATAGAAGAAATAGAGGAAAGTGCATTCATGCATTTATTAGTTCATCCTTGAACACAGATGTATTGAATACTAAATGTTTGTGATTATCTGTCTAGCCACAGGGATACAGGTGAAAACAAGGCAAACTCAAGCTCTGTCCTTATGAAGTTTATGTTCAACAAGGAAAGAGTAATACTGAACTAGTGAGATTAAGTCTGATGAATGCTAAAACAAATGGAAATAAAGTATACAGTGAGAGTGAGACGGCATAACATAAGGACTCATCTGAAGATATAAAATAAGTGGACAGTAAGATGTAGATTTCAGTAGAAGTTAAGTAGGTGGAAGAGAAAAAGAGCGTCCCAGGCAAAGGGTAGAGCATAAAAGAAGACCTTAAGAAGAAATATGAAGAGTAATAACTTAATTAGAGTTTTAGAGGGGGAAAATAGTGAGGAATGAGATTGGAAAAATAGGTTAGGAAGAATGTAATTTTTTTTTTCTGAAGTCAAAGAAATACTATTGAAGATAAAGAGGAAAAATGAATGAATATAAACAAGCTGTTAAAAGCTTGGGCTAGGTTAGATAATGAAGTGATGGAAAAGAAGATCGTAAAGAATTTTGAGATATTTTGGTGTTAGAACAAACAGGAATGGAAATTGGTGATTGAAATGAGAGAATATTTTTTAATTTTAACTTTTAAGTCTGCATTTGTGTGGCTCTAGAAGGTATTTCTGGGCTAGCCTTTTCACACTTTTCATACTTGGGGATATTGTATAGACTATTCTATAAGAAGATATATTATAGTTCATATATAATAGAATATAGTATAGGAATGTTAATATATATATATTTCCTTGTATTTAGGTTATTTTGTCTATGTGTATATATGTGTGTGTATCTGTGTGTATATATATACAGAGAGACAGAGACAGAGAGAGATATTTTAAGAAGTTGATTAGAGCGATTACGCAGTCAAGCAAGTTAAAATATGCACTGCAGCCAGCAGGCTGGAGATTCAGGTAGGATTTGAAGTCATCTTAAATTTAAAGGCTGGAAATTCATACAGAATTTCTATTTTGCAGTCTGTACACAAAATTTCTTTTTCTTTGGAAAACCTCCTTTGGCTTGCATGATGTCCATGTATATTATGGAGAGCAATCAACTTTACTCAGTCAACTGATTGCCAATGTTATCTACATCTACACAATACCTTTACAGCAACATCTAGACAGGTGTTTGACCAAAAAAACAAAACAAAAAACAAAACTGGGTGCCATAATCTAGCCAAGTTGACACAAAAAATTACCCATCAAAGGGCACATCATGATAGAGGAAAGAAAGAGGTTAGCTTAGTTTAAAAAGGCTAAGGGTGAGTGTTTGGAGGAGAGAGTGGTCAAAAGTGTAAAATAATCCTCAATAATTCAAGTACTGAAAGGCAGCTTCTGAATTTTTTCGTGTTAGTGAGCAATACTAAGATCTTAGAGAACCAGGATAAAAAGCCTGATATAATACACCAGCTATGCAGCTGGACAGATTTGAGAGAATTATTTGGTAGCATCCATAGGCCTTTACAGGTTGATTGAGGCTGGTGGTGGAGACAAAAATATCCAGGATAATCCCAGGAATTAACCTTGGTGATGGGGGTGAATGTCATTCACTAAGCATCAAATACAGGAGGTAGACAGATGTGAGAAGATGGCAGTTCAATTATGTGTTCTGTTTGAAATATATCAAATTGTACCTACTTGTGGGATATGTAGTAGAGGACAGCCAGCTTTGGGAATTAATTAGTTTAGACAGAGATTTTTTAGAGTAAAAAAGAGAAAGGGAGAAAGATATTTTCTGGGGACAACAAGCATTAAACAATGGGCAAGGAAAGGATCAAGGAAAGTGAAGATAAGGTGATGAAAATCCTTTTTTTCCCCTCTGTGCTGCCATACTGTGCTAGGATTTTACAGGTACTTGATATATTCAGACCCACTTTGTGGGGTAGATATACATCTATATTAGTGTATAAATTGAGCCTCTGAAAAAGCAATCAATTTGCTCAAACTGGTTAAAGATAGAGATTAAAAGACAATTTTTCCTTGCACTAATTGCTAGATTCTAAAGAACTCAACAATTTCAAGAAATGGGTTGTGATAGGCAGAGTAATGGCCTTCCCTCTGTTGTCCACACTATCATTTCCAGAACCTGTAAATGTATTACATTAAATGACAAGATAAACTTTGCATATCGAATGATGTTTACCTTAAAATAGAAGATTATCTTGGATTATGTGGATGAGTCCAATACAAGTAATCTTATGGGCTCATAAACATGGAAGCAAAATGCAGAAGAGTCAGTAAGAGAAACACAGAATGGCAGAAATAAGAGAGATTGGAAGATGAGAATTCAACACACCACTGTGCGTTTGAAGATGAAAAAGGGGGCCACAAACCGAGGAATATGGGTGCCTTCTGAAGCTGTGAAGAGCTCTCCTTTGACAGTTAGCAAAGAAATAAAATCTGAATAGAGCCTTCAGGAAAGAATGCAGCCCTGCCATCAACTAAATTTTAGCTGGGTGATGCTGTGTCAGAACTATGAGGTCATAAATATTATACATTGTTTTAAGCTGCTAAGTGGTAATTTGTTATGGCAGAACATATAGAACACTAATATATTTATATTTAGTTTATTTTTTACATATATGTTATGCATATGATATACTAAATGATAGAAAAAGGAAAATATTAATTAAAATACAAGTGCTAGCACATTTTTGGCAATCATCCTGCTCCTATATTGCTTGTACTATGTGTAATGATGAAAAATGCATGATAATATTTAATTTTATAATAGAAATATAATTGAATGAAAAGAATATAAAATTCTGTTTGTTCTAAAGTTTTATTAAAAACACCAAACTACAGTCTTGATAATCAGGATAGCATAATCATTTACGGTGTATAGTTTATCATGTCTAGGAAATTCTCATTAAAATGAAATAGTACAGCCAATTCTATTTTCTAGAAGCAAAAAGTTTTTGTTTTACCCCCGCCAGGGTTCTTGAGCCAATTCAGTCAAATGTAGATTGAAATGAATTTCTGATCCTCAGATTCTTAGACCTATGATACCAAAATCATGTCCTATGTATAATTTGTTGAACTTTTTTCTTTTTTTCATTTTCTATACTTTATATTATTTATATCATACTTGTTCAAAGTAGAGAATACTGGTTATTTTTTATTAGGGAAATAAATCATTACTGAGAAGAAGTTGGTGTACAGATACTTAGCTCATTTTAGTCCATTTGTCTGGAATTATACTGTGAAACTGAACTGTGTGAAGACAGATTAGTTGAAGTTGGTCTTCATTGTAATATTCATAGGACAAGAAATGGCACCAAATATTAATATTTAAGGCTCAGTTGTTTTCACTGCAGGCTATGAAGTCAACATGATTTAGTTTTTACTTTATTTTTAAAATTACTAACAATTTCACACCATTGAAAACATGTGTTTCACTAGTTTGTGGAGACAATGGTCCTATTATTCCTATTCTTTACAAATTCTAGTTTAGATATTTCTCTTTTTGATCTCATATTTTCAATGATTTATTTCTTCTAGGCAGAAAAACAAAAACTATCAAAATAATCCTATCTTTTGCTTCTTTTAATTTGTACAAAGCAAGACACGAGAAATTAATTTATTTAAATATGATCTTTCTCACGCACTAACACAAAGTTAAATAAAATTCTGGCTTTCCAGAACAGGCATAAAAATTTCCTTTTTATCGCTGCCCATAATCTCTCTAACTCTACCAAACATAACCTTATTGGATCCTTTGTTCAGAGCAGGTTTACATATAATTTTGTGAATTATAATTGATGTATTAATCTGTTATGTTTTCTGAGGTTATAATAAAGATTATAGGATATGATTTCTCTCTCAAACAATTTGCCATCAAGATCAAATGAAAAGAGAAATATGTAAAATACATTTGTAATCTTGGATGATATATGGTCACAGATTTTATTAGAAAGATAGACTTTGTGTAGCCAAGAATTTATAATGGTTTTTAAACCTAAGCAAAATAAAATTTTAATTGTAAAGTAAATGAAGAAAACCACTGGATCTTTATCAGCAAAATTACTGACTGGATCTAAGTTGATGTTACTAAGTTGATGTTCTGATGACATATAAGCAAACCTTTACTGCAACATTTATCACAAGACATTGAAATGTCCTGTGTCTGTCTCTCTGATGTGGATTCTGTAGGTCACATTTGTATTTTTCCTCTTTGGATTCCTGGTATTTAGCATAAAGCTAGTCTCATATTGTGTTCTCAATACATATTTTTGCAAAGCCTCATACTAACCTAGGCAAAGGATTAAGGTGGAATTTGAACCACAGGGTTAACAGGATCTTGGAGACGCTTCATGAAGCTTTAAATCATGAGCAGGTTGTTGTACAACACACACACACAATGGTGTACTTTCATTGTCTGGGATTCATGGATCTCTAGGTGAAGTGCCCTTTGCAAATTGTGGAATTCTGATCATTGCACTAGGGATTTCTGGCCCAGTCCCACATTCACACAGAAAAAAATAAACTCCTGCACTCACGCTTTCTCTCCAAACCCCAGATAGTCCAAGAAATTGGACCAGCCCTCTGATTCTACTTGCTCCCAGAAGGTCCTCTTCCGGGTCATGTATTCTGTAGTTGACTTACAGATGGAAGTTAGGAAGATGGGCAGGAGAGTGGGGCAACCACCTTTCTAGAACCACCTCTCCCTCTTCAAGTGTCAGCTCTTTCTAATTTCTGAAAATTAAATCCCATCTGCTTCCATCCATTTTTTGCAATTTGTAAAATCTGACCAAACACTTCTTGGTTTAAAATGTATGCTACTGTTTGCCATGGACTTTATAAACCTTAGATATCTCAGCAAAACCTTACAGTGCTTTGCCCAGTTATAACTAAGAAGGAAACTCCAAAGCCTTAAAAGTAGTATTCTGTAAACACCAATATTACAATCTAGGGTCTTAAAGGAAGTTCAGAAATAAAGAAAGAAGGGGGCTGCCATCAGCACTGTGTTCATGAAAAAGGTGATACATCCCTTTATCATCTTCAGAAACTCATGGGCTCCCACCACGAATTCTGAATTCCTAAAATCCTGCATTCTTCTACTACTTTTTACCTACCCAAAATCAGTTTAGAGACTCTTCCCTACTGTCTAATCACCCAAAGCATCACCAGCAGCCGCTATATGCAATGTTCGCCTCTGTTTGAATGTCTGTTGCTAGTTAAGCTATATGACCAGCTTCATCTGAGCCTAAAGGTAGGCAAAAGAAAAATTAAGACATTTAAGAGGGTCAAGTGAGAGAGAAATTATAAATGGATCTCTCAGAATGTAATATTAAGTCCTGGTGAAGTAGAGCCAGATGGGGAAAAACAACAATATTAAATTAAAATAGTAAGAGCTTTCTGAGAGATTTGGAAATCCATTTCCAAAGTATTATTTTGTTTGCATTGAAGGGGAAGAAGGTATGAGTATAAAATATAATTAGTGATTTAGATCAGGGGTAGGAAATTTCTCATTAAAGAGCCAGATAGTAAATAATTCAGCCTTTGCTGGTCAAAAGATCTCTGTCATGACTATTCAACTCTAAGGAAAGCTGTAGACAATACAGAAACCATAGACAATACAAAAATGAATAAGCATTGTTATGTTCTAATAAAACTTTACACAGACAGGGGGGCAGATTTGACCCTTGAGCTGTAGATTACCAACGCCTATACTAGATGAACAAGGAATAAACATATCCAAGCCATGAAAATACTGAAGGAAAACAAAACATCACAGGTTTGGAGACCACAATTAGTAAACCTTAACAAAAAGCATTCCAGAAAGTGGAGTAAAAGCCAGCTCTATTATTAGAGTAAAATGTTTTTGTCTTGAAAACAAGCTTATTTATGCAGATTGACTTTGTTAGTTACAATGGAAATTTGAGAGGAGAAGAACATCTTCAACTAACTGGTAAGGAGGATAAAGAATTAAATGCCAAGAATCCCGTGCCCAGCTAGCAATCTTATGATTTTATTTTATTTTTTTTTAACAGAGTCTGAAACATAGATGTGTTAGTTTTCTTGTGCTGCCATAACAAAATATCACACACTGGTGGCTTAAACAACAGAAATTTATTTTTTCAGTTTTGAAGGCTGGGAGCCCCAGATCAAGGTCCAGCAGTGTTGGTTTCTGGTGAGGTGGTGAGGTCTCTTTTTCTGGCTTGCAGACAGACACCTTCATTCTATTCCTCACATGGCCTTTTCTTGGATCATGTGTTGGTGGAGAAAGAGAAAGAGAGCTCTCTGGTGTGTCATCTTATAAGGACACTAAACCTATCAGATCAGAGCCCCACTCTTATGACCCCATTTAACCTTAATTACTTCTTTAGAGCCCCCATCTTCAAAAACAGCCACTCTTAGGGCTTCAATATATGAATTTGGAGAGAACACAAACTTTCAATACATAACAATAGAGGTTTTGTAAATGGGCAGTGCTAGAAAGAAAAGAATTGTGTAATTAGTGTTAATTAAAACATTTGAAACAGAGAAAACACATCTTAAAAGTACCTCCTAGTCAAGGCTTGCTAAATGTATATAATATTTTAGCAAAGCCTTAGAACTAGGGGATATGTGAATGGAAAAAAAGAGAAAGAAAAATTAACCTAAATATCTCTTTGGTAAGTAAGTGTCAAAGAGAAACATTTTAAGTAACTTATTTTATGTGGTGGCTTGGGGTGTGCTGGGGAGAGTGAAAGTAAGGGAGGATATTAGTTACCTTTTTTGCCCCTATATAATATATAGAAATATATGTTTCATTATGACAACTGGAAAATGAGAGTACTATACAAATCAAAAGGAAGGTACAGAAGAAATTGCCAATAGAGATAAAATAAGATAAATAGTAAGTTGATCCAATCAACAATAATAGGATATAATAACAGGAGAAAAAAAACAATGTAAGGTAAATAATAAGGTAAGCCAAAGCCAAAGCAACATTCCATGTGATTAATTTATTACTAAATCCCCCTAAAAACTAAAATTTATGTCAAATAATTCTTAAAAACCTCATTTTATGTTGTTTATAAGGAACTTTAAGATATGCATCACATCATATATGCATAAAACTACATAGAAACTAAATGTATAAAGGGAAATGATAAATATGTAAAATGTTAATAAATTGTAATAATAGTCGATATTTCACTAAACTTCTTTCAGAATTGGATAGGTGAAATGATCAACAGTTCCCAGAGAAAAGAAAATAATCAAAAAATAAATGTATAAGTAATCGCTACAATAAAATTGAACACGCTATTATAACTAAATTTAATTTCAAAGCCAGATGCATTTGTCAATAATAAGTAATCAGCATCTTTCAATTTAGTTTAGTACAATTTCTTTCCAAAAGCAAATAGTTCCCCAAATATTAAGACTCATTCTTTAATATCAGACATGTACTTAATAAAATGCATGCAAAAAAAAAAAAAAAAAACCAAAACTTAAAATTTTATGACTGGGTAATGGTCATATAACTATAGAAGGACTTCTTTATGTTAAACTAGTCATCGTGTACAATTATTTCCATGAAGAATATTTGATGACCTCAAGTAGTATTTATGGTATATGTATGTCTTAGTCCTTTCAGGCTGCTATAAAAAATACTATAGATTAGGTGATATGCAAACAGCAGACATTTATTTTTTACAGTTCTAGAAACTGAAAAGACCAAGATAAGGTATCATCAGATTTGATGTCCTCATATGGCAGAAGGGGCTAAGGAACTCTGTGGGGTCTCCTTTATAAGGCACTAATCTGATTCATAAGGGATTTACCCTCATGACCTAATCAACTCCCAGAGGATCCACCTCCAAATACCATCTCATTGGGAATTAGGTTTCAACACATGATTCTTGGATTCAAACATTCTGTTTATATCAATGTATAAACAAGTCAAGGTGTGAAATACCATTGACAGTAGTGTCCATAAATGGTAAGAAGGACATTTATGAAGTATTTGTTTCCTAGGAATACCAAAACAAAGTATCATAAATTAGGTGTCTTAAAAAACTTAAATTTATTCTCTGATAGTTCTGGAGGCTAGAAGTCTTAAATCAAACTGTCTTCAGACCCACTCTCCCTCTGAGTCCTAGGGAAAAATCCTTTCTTGCCTCTTCCTAGCTTCCAGTGGTTGCTAGAAATCCTTGGAGTTCATTGGCTTGTAGATGCATCACTCCAATTTCTGCTTCCATCATCATAGAATGTTTTCCCTCTGTGTCTGTGTGGGGCTACTGTAATACAATATGACCTCATGTAAGTGTTATTTCTGAGTGACGGAGATTATGGGTATTCCACATTCTTTACTTGGTCATAATCACGATTTGTAAAAGGTCTACAAGCAATAAAAATTAATATAAGCATTTAAAATGACTGTAAGACAAATTTAAAGGTGTCACATAATATTTGAATATAATTCTTCAATCATATATAACTGACATGTAAAATTACACAGATGCTTTCAATATGAATAGATGTGATAAAATATATCAAATGTGCAGTTAACTTCCCTTAATTAGGTGCAAATCATTCAAGTCCCCCATCAAAAAAGAGAAGAAAAGAAACTACAATTCCTAAATTTAACATGGCCTCATTTAAATGGGAGATAATTCTATGGCCTTGCTCATAAATTGATGAGGTGCAAAGGAGATAATTTAAGGTCTATTTTCCAAGAATCTCCCTTTATGAAATATAGATGTTCCTGCAAGTTGCTATTTCCTAAGACTCCCCATTTTCCTGCCTTGGACATTATTTCAAACCTTATTGTGTGACCAAAACTTACAATTGTAAAACTGGAAACAAAACACTGCTTTCTTTTTTGTGAAAATAAGTTCCATTTTTAAAGCCTCACATACAGATTTCCCCAAATTTGCCTTTTAGATATTAACTGATTTTCTTGGATTGTAAGTACTTTTAGTTGAAAGCAACTGTGTAATTTCCAAATCCAGGAGAGGCAAACTGTCTTTTTTTCTTTTTTTTTTCCTTTGGTGATATGATTTCTTACTTTACTGTATTTAGAGAATTTCAGTAAAAGGGAAGCAATAAAAGAAGATAATTTAAGGGGATTAATAATTTTCAAAATGCCAGAGGCCAAATTATAATCAAGTTTTCATACATTTAGTTAATTAACACTTGGAAATTTGGCTTAATTTATGTGGAACTTAGAGTACTCTTAATAGGTTAGACACATGTAATTGCCTCTAGTACCTATAATCATCTTGATGCACAATTTGCATGGATAGGATGAAGATAAATGATCTGGAAAAGCATTAGAATTCCAAAAATCTTGCTAAATGTTCATACTGATGTTCAAGTCCCTTGAAGAGCACTCCAACCTGTTATTTCATTTTTAAAAACACTAACTATTTATCAATAAGAAAAAGTAAACTTCTTGCTATAATTGATGTCAATATTGTATTAAATAGCAGTAATCTACTGTTATTTATCAAAAGTATCATAGAGATAAAAATAAATTGCTTTTCAGAAAAGTTTAACATGGTTCTTTTATGTTCAATAAACTGTGGAGAAATATAAAGCTCAATTGTTACTCTTAAAAAGTGTACATGTAGTTGGTAAGATTTGTTTAACAGAAAATAAAATGTACGTTAAGTCAATGAGACAAGGTCTAAAAAACAGATGAGCATAAAGAAATGTTAACTTTTTCATAACTACCTGGGAAAGTTATGGAGAGTTTTGTACTTGTAGTGTTCACGCTGGACCCCAGTTTTAGAATCAGAAATATCAGTGAATATATCATCTCATCCAGAGGGTCCAAGAGGAAAATTTTAACCTTCTAGAAGGTTCCATCCAAGGAATAAACCCCTCTAATATATTCACTGCAGTTTCATCCTCAGAGCAGTGAGTGAAACTCTCTTCATATTCTGTCATGTTTCTAATTCTTCCTTCTCCTTGTCATTTTAATAAGAACCGAGAAAACCTTTAAGAAATATCTAGCCTGTTTCCAACTTTCTAAGTTAACTTAAAAAAAAAAAAAAAAAAAAGAACTTGTTGGTTTGGTTTTAAACACCTTTTATAGAATAACTTTAATCTATTTAAAACTTCTCCACTTCCTAGTCTTTGTCTGGAAATTAATGGAGTCTTGCCCACTTTTTGTTTCTCCTCGAAATTTTACCATCTTTTTTCCTTTTTTGAACAACTGGTCTACAATTGAACTGATCTCTATTTGGACTCTTGCTTCCCAAAATATTCAACCAGTACTACTCACTCTCCCTTCTTGGCCAGAATTGGAGTCTGGTACTGAATTAGGTTGTTGCGATAAAATCCTCAGGTTAAATTTAAAACAGTATTTTCTGTAAGTTACCGCATACCAGTGAGGAGAAAATAGGCTCTGTTGTCTTCCATTGGGATCAGAAACAGAGCTAGTCTGTCTGACCTTTCTGCTATCCCTCTTTTACGTTAATTGTTCTATCTACATTTTTGTAAGGAGAAGGTTTGTTTTGCTTGTTTTGTTCCAGGCTAGATCAAGTTAATATAGACACCTTTCCTTGCAAAAGTTGACCACTCCTGCTTAGTGCCTGATTGTTATGATTGCTCTGCTCTGTAAAATAGGTTTTTTCACAAATGGAAATACAAGAGATGACCTTAAATTGTACGGGTTCTCCAACACATGTATTTAGCTCTAATAAAAACACCTCATCAGGAACTAAGGGCAGGTGAGTGAGATGTCCATGCCTCCTCTGATCCTCCTCGTAGCCATTCAAAGTCACCCTATATTCATGAAGCATTCTGAGGGAGAAACTCCTCTCTCAAGGTGATTTGACAAAGTTTAGATTCTTGAGGCGTTCTCAGTAAAGACCCAGAATCATGAACTCAGAATGCAGAGGGTAGTATTTAATTGTCTATTAGATATGGGACACTTGAGTAAGTGGAAATATTAGCTTGACCATATGAAATAGCTGATTTATAGGTCGTATTGGCCAAATAATAACAATTTCTTACAATTTAAATTAATAGACCAAAAATGAAATCATTCTTTAGAGTACATCTAGATGGCAAAAACTTGAAAATTCAGGAATTGTTTGTATTTAGAATCCTAATCTTGCAAGAAATGTATTAGATCATAAAATCAAACATTATTTAAATGTCACTTAAAAGTTATATTTAAAATTTTAGGATTCTAAAGTAGGAGAAAAAAAAAAAAAGATTTTCAAGCTTGGTTCAAAAACCTAGAAGGGAAAACTTATTTTATACTTCCCTGTAACAGTTTTAGTCTAGAGGAGGAAAGGGTTATTCTATGAATCCAAATCAGACTAAGTGTAAACTACAGGGGCGTCTCTTCTCTAAGACCTGCTGGGGGACAGACACGCAAACATAACACCAGGGCTTATGACAGAGACTGAGAATCCACTAAGGCATAGAGATATGTCCAGCTTCTTAAAAGTTCACTTTATAACTGCTTTGCTTTTGACCTACATTAGTACCCTGTTTTCACCAATTGAAAGAAACCCAAGGAGGATTTTCACTTTTATGAAAAAAGGTAAAAAGCAAAAATAGCATCCAGCATTTGTTTTGCAGAGGCTGGTTATAAAGGCAACAGTGCACCCCCAAAGTGGCCCAACCAAGCTCCTTCCCTGGACTCACACTCAACATCTCAGTATCAAGCTGCCACAGCTTTGTGCTGTGTGAGCAACTGTTTCATTTCGATTTCTTTTATGTTTTGCATCCATTAGTGAGATGTGTCTAAGGTAATTGCTGCTTCTTTTATTTTTTTAACATCTTTATTGGCATATAATTGCTTTACAATAGTATGTTAGTTTCTGTTTTATAACAAAGTGAATCAGCTATACATATACATATATCCCCATATCTCTTCCCTCTTGCATCTCCTTCCCTCCCACACTCCCTATCTCACCCCTCTAGGTGGTCACAAAGCACCGAGCTGATCTCCCTGTGTTATGTGGCTGCTTCCCACTAGCTATCTATTTTACATTTGGTAGTGTATATATGTCCATGCCACTCTCTCACTTCGTCCCAGTTTACCCTTCCCCCTCTCCGTGTCCTCAAGTCCATTCTCTATGTCTGCGTCTTTATTCCTGATCTGCCCTTAGGTTATTCAGAACCTTTTTTTTTTTTTTTTTTAGATTCCATATACATGTGTTAGCATACAGTATTTGTTTTTCTCTTTCTGACTTACTTCACTCTGTATGACAGACTCTAGGTCCATCCACCTCACTATAAATAACTCAATTTAATTTCTTTTATGGCTGAGTAATATTCCATTGTATATATGTGCCACATCTTCTTTATCCATTCATCTGTTGATTGACAGGTTGATTTCATGTCCTGGCTATGGTAAATAGTGCTTCAGTGAACATTGTGGTACATGTCTCTTGTTGAATTATGGTTTTCTCAGGGTATATGCCCAGTAGTGGGGTTACTGTGTCATATGGTAGTCCTATTTTTAGTTTTTTAAGGAACCTCCATACTGTTCTTCATAGTGGCTGTATCAATTTACATTCCCACCAATAGTGCAAGAGGGGTCCCTTTTCTCCACACCCTCTCCAGCATTTATTATTTGCAGATATTTTTGATGATGGCCCTTCTGACTGGTGTGAGGTGATACCTCATTGTAGTTTTGATTTGCATTTCTCCAATGATTAGTGATGTTGAGCATCCTTTCATGTGTTTGTTGGCCATCTGTATATCTTCTTTGAAGAAATGTCTATTTAGGTTTTCTGCCCATTTTTGGATTGGGTTTTTTGTTTTTTTGATATTGAGCTGCATGAGCTGCCTGTATATTTTGGAGACTAACCCTTTGTCAGTTGCTTCATTTGAAAATATTTTCTCCAATTCTGAGGGTTGTCTTTTCGTCCTGTTTATGTTTTCCTTTGCTGTATAAAAGCTTTTAAGTTTCATTAGGTCCCATTTGTTTATTTTTGTTTTTATCTCCATTTCTCTAGGAGGTGGGTCAAAAAGGATCTTGCTATGATTTATGTTATAGAGTGTTCTGCCTATGTTTTCCTCTAAGAGTTTTATAGTGTCTGGCCTTACATTTAGGTTTTTAATCCATTTTGAGTTTATTTTTGTGTATCGTGTTAAGGAGTGCTCTAATTTCATTCTTTTACATGTAGCTGTACAGTTTTCCCAGCACCACTTATTGAAGAGGCTGTCTTTTCTCCATTATACATTCTTGCCTCCTGTATCAAAAATAAGGTGACCATATGTGCGTGGGTTTATCTCTGTGCTTCTTTGTTTTATGTCATTTTGGCTTACAAAAGTTTTCATAGGAACACGATACTTTTGAGGGACAGGTGGGAACTTACTATAGGCTGTTTAGCAGCCTTTATTTTGTAATTGTCCTGATTTAATATTGCTTTGTAGGAAGACCATTCTTCCCCATTCCTCACGCAAACACCACCACCCCAACTGTCTCCTTTTTCAGTATGGTGGTGGATAGCTGCTATTCTCTGATTGCTAGCATGTCCAGAAATCAATTATATTGTCTTTAAACCCACTGCTAATTTCTACAAGGAGCCATACCAAATGTTACAAATTATTCCATAAATTACAAGACTCAAAAAGAGTCACAGGGTGGGGAATGATAAAGACCAAATTACTCCTACTCCGTTATAAGCACCCATTATTTTTAGTGCCCATACATTTAAGTGTAGCTACCATAATACAGAATAGTCTAGCAAAAATAGCAAAAAATAAAAACAGTCCATAGAAAGAGCCTTTGATATCTTGCTCAAGTCACTATGCTAGTCACCACTGTGTCAGAAAATAACCAAGCCCACACTTCCTTTGTCCCATAAAAGAATCCCAATATAAGAGAAAAATAATTCTCAGAAAATAGTCCTGAGATTTTTCTCAGTCTGTGTAAGCTAGTTGCCCACACTTTCTGAATAAAGTAGATAAAAGTATATTTGTAAGAGCAAGGCATTATGACCAGCTGAGTTACTGGAGTGTGTATTTTCTTTTCACTTTATGCAGGAAAGGGACACGACCTGAATTTAAAATTTTAATATGTGCTATTTATTTTCACAACAGAAGCACAAAGTATGAATATGTGGTAAGTTCTTATTTTTAAAATCATAATATTCCCTTCCAAATACATAGATTTCCTCATAAAATCTCCATAAAAGAGCATATGTAAACAACAATTGTGCCATGTTCAGAAGGATTGTGGTATTCTGCTTTGGAATGAAATTCAAATCCTATGAAACATTATTTTTCACATTCTCATTCTGAGAAAAACCTTTGATTTTGAGAGTAGAGTTGATTGTCAGAAAGAACCCAACTTTATTTCAAGTGAATTTGTTGTGTCAGGGTGATGTAAATTAGTAATTTAAATTTTTGACAATAAAACAAGTAAACTGATTTTTTCATAGTTTCCATGCTGAAAGGTGGCTCGTCTTCTCTTTTCCAAATCTATACAATTTTTGTTTATAATGCCAAAAATGTACTGGGTTTATATGGACTTTGTCTTTTCTACATTCCAGGATGGATAAAATACTGTTATTTTTCATGAACCAATAATATCAAATCCAGTTTGGGGATGGTCATTTAATCTATGTTCTATATTTCTTTGCCCAGTTATATTATGTTTATTTCTCTATAATCTTATTTGTGAAAATAATTGTCAAAATTTTTTTCTTTTATCTTAAAACTTGATGAATTTTATTATTAAAAGTTTTATCTCTAGTGTGGATAATAAATAATTTTGAGCATTTTATCTTGTTCTATTACTAATTTTAACTCTAAATAAAACCAAAATATAATGTCATATTGAAAACACGTCAGTTTTTTCTTAGCCCAAAGCAAGCAATCTTATGACCTCTACATGCAGTGTTTAATTCTAAATGCCACCTCATTATTTATA
This sequence comes from Pseudorca crassidens, assembly GCF_039906515.1. Taxonomy (NCBI): domain Eukaryota; kingdom Metazoa; phylum Chordata; class Mammalia; order Artiodactyla; family Delphinidae; genus Pseudorca; species Pseudorca crassidens. Next base: position 16,565,427 of record NC_090298.1, read on the forward strand.
TTTTTATAAACTGTTTATTTTTGAGTAGTTTTAGAATTACAGAAAAAAATGCAAAGATAGTACAGAAAGTTCCCAGATACCACATACTCAGTTTCCTTTATTATTAACATCTTACGTTAGTATGGTACATGTGTCTCAATAAGTGATCCAATATGAATACTTTTGTTTTAACTGAAGTCCATGTTTTATTCATGTTTCCATAATTTTAAGCTAATGTCCTTTTTCTCTTTCAGCATCCCACAACACATGGAGTCCTCCTGACTCCTTAGGGTCATTTTGACTGTGACTTTGCTTATTTTTGATGGCTTTGAAAGTTTTGAAGAGAACTAGTCAGATATTTTGTAGAATATTCCTCAACTGGGATTTGTCTAATATTTTTTTTTTTCATTATTCAGCTGTGGTTGTGGAGGTTTGGGGAAAAAGACCACAACTGAAAATGTCATTCTCATCACATCATGTCAATGGTGCACACAATCAACAGGCGTGATCACTGCTGATGTTAACCATTATCATTTTGCTGAGGGCATGTTTGTCAAGTTTCTCCACTGTAGACTTATGCCTTTTTTCTCCCTTTCCAGACTGTACTTTTTGTAAGGAAACAACTACACACAGCCCACACTTCGAGAGTGTGGGTTCTGCTTCACCTCCGTGAGGATGATGTGTCCATATAAATTGATTGGGGTATTCTGCATAGAGGAAGATTAATCTATTCTCATCTGCTTATTTGTTTACTTATTTGACCATTTATAAAACTAAGGACTTACGGATATTTATTTTATTCTTTGGGTTAGTCCAATAGAATTGTATCAACTTTGATGCTCAAGTTATTCCATCTTTAGCCATTGGGAGCTCTTTAAGTTGATATCTGTGTCTCTCTGACATAACCACATTAGTGTGTATGTGTGTGTGTGTGTGTGTGTGTGTGTGTGTGTGTGTGTTTAAGCAATTCCTTACTTATTAGGTTCATGTTGTAAATGTCCTGCCCCAGTCCTGGAATCAGCACTTTCTCAAGAAGCACTGGTTCCTATTATTGGAAAATGGTATTACAAACAAAGATTAGGCATGAGATGTGTTTGTTACCACTGGGGGATCATTTAGTTTTTTTAAAAGCTCTCATTATGTTACTAAAAACAATAGAATTAATCATGTGATAGTTTTAGTCTAAGTTAGATAGATAATATTATATGAAGGAAATAGATGTTATGAATACATGCTAGGTGATACTGTGTAATGTAACTGATTTTTAATAGCTTGCTTTCCATTTTAAGTAGGCAATGAGAGGTCATTCCTCGACCTTCTGTTTGTTGTTTTATAGAACGAGACACTTCCAGCCTGAAAGACCATAAGTGTTTTTCCTTATCATACCCCAAAGTATATTGCATAGTCCAACACAGAATTACATTAAAAAATATATAAAACAACTATTGAAAATTCCCAAAAAATAATAAAAGCAATGAAGGAGTATGTTTTTCATATTAAAATTTGGGTTATTTAAAGGATTTTCAAGGTCCCTGGGTGTTACAGTAAATACTTTGGTAGGAGATGGCTTATCTTCTGAAATCCACTGGCTAAGAAGACATAATGTGGAAGCAAGAAAAACAAAATGGAGATACACAAACTGGAGTCCTTTTGTTCATTGTAATTAGTAAGACCAAAATACTCAAGAAACGTGTGAGATTATTGAATAAAAATATATATGTATTTTTTTTCACATGAGTGCTATCAATCACTTATCACTTTAAATTTTAAATTTTCCAAAAAACTACTATAGACTAATCTATCCCTTGTTAACCTATAAACCGTAGAAAAACACTATTTTCTTGTTATCGATATTTCGTTGGTTGTTTTTAGCTAATAATGCGGGACATTCTATGACAGAAAGTTCATCTTAACATCTTCCAAGAACTATTCTGTACTGGATCAAATGTAGTATTTATAGTAAAAAGGGGGCAAAGTTGTATCAGAGGTGACTAATCAGTAAATGTCACTAAAATATGAAACATCACAAGTTAAAAATAATATGCGTGCAATTTAGAATGTTTCCTTCAGTAATAGTAAAATTGAGAATGTATATCTACTTCAAATATCTTTGGATCAGCTCAGATACATCAGTCATGACTTAGGATGCTTAGAAAGCCATGCACTGTATATGAAAGTTAAAGAAAATAGGGTAATAAGTATGCAAATATAGTATATGTGATTATCAATCCATCACAATAGACATGTCATGGAAAGGACATGATCAGTGTGTAGCTGGTGTTTTGTCTGTAAGCAGTGAGTTGATTACTGCAGAAGAGTGGGAAAAAATGAATCGCATGTTATACTCATTTTCTAAGACACCGTCAAAAGTAAACTGGGTAGCTTTAGCAAAAACAGTTAACTGACTCATAGCTTTGGAGGCTGCAAATCCAATATCAAGGTGTCAGCAGAGTTAGTTCCATCTGAGAATTGGATGTCTCTCCCTTAGCTTCTGGTGAGTTGCTGTCAATCTCTGCACTCCTTGACCTGTAGATGCATTACCCCCATCTCTGCCTTCATGTTCACATGACTTTCCCCCTGTCTGAGATTCTGCATGTGTATTTGTGTCCAAATTTCTCCTTTTTATAAGGACACTAGTTATATTGGATTAGGGACCCATCCTACTCCAGTATGACATCATTTTAACTAATTACACCTTTAATGATGCTACTGTCAAATAAGGTCACATTCTGAGGTTCTGGGGGTTAGGACTTCAACACATTAATTTGGGGGATTACAGATTAACCTATAATAAATGGATAATTCTGAAATTAGATTGACCTTTATTATTTTTTGAGAAGTTTTTTTAAAGTAATTTTTATTGGAGTAAAGTTGATTTACAATGTGTGCTAGTTTCAGGTGTACAGCAAAGTGAATCAGTTATACGTATACATACATCCACTCTTTTTTAGATTCTGTTCCCATGTAGGTCATTACAGAGTACTGAGTAGAGTTCCCTGTGCTATACAGTAGATTCTTATTAGTTATCTATTTTATGTATAGTAGTGTGTATCTGTCAATCCCAGTCTCCCAATTGATCCACTCCACTTTCCTCTTGATAACCATAAGTTGTTTTTTTCTATATCTGTGAGTCTATTTCTGTTTTGTAAATAGGTTCGTTTGTACTATTCTTTTTTTTAAGATTCCACATATAAGTGATATCAGAATATTTGTCTTTTTCTGTCTGACTTACTTCACTCTGTATGACGGTCTCTAGGTCCACCCATGCTGCTGCAAATGGCATTATTTCGTTCTTTCTTATGGCTGAGTAATATTCCATTGTGTGTGTATTATATATATTTATATATATATATATATATATATATATCACATCTTCTTTATCCATTCCTCCATTGATGGACATTTCAAGTCATACAATTATTTCAACAACCTGTTTTCTTAACATCATAGATTATACAAATTAATAGAATATTAAAATTACTTTGCAATAAAAACTGTTTATTTAGTTAGATAAATGGGAATTTGGCTGTCTAGTACATTAGCTGAACTTTGGTGTCTTTTTTATTTCTGTGCCCAGGTGTTTTGTTTTTTGAGTTTTTTCCAAACAACATGTTTCACAAGTTAAGTTAGGGATATTCATATAAACATGAGCATGAATGGATTAATATATTTTTGTAGCCAGTTAAGGTTTTAGAGTTCTGGTTTATATCTAAAGAATTTCTTTGAGCTAAGAAAGAGGATTTTTTTCCCTCTCAATAGTAAAAGTAGTCTGTAATTAGCTTATGTCTTCCATAAAGGTCAGTTTTAACTTTAATCAGTATTAATTTTAATATTTTCTTCCACACAATCAAAGAATCATATAGCTTAATATCAGGTAATCCTGCATATATACAGAAGAGTGAAATCTAGAAATTGTAATATATTTTAATTTCTAAGATAGAGTGCCTTAGAATAATGTAAAATCCCTCATAAACGATTCTGATTTTTAAGAGGAAAGAGATTTGGGTTTGTTGTAAAAAATGAATTTTTTCTGGCATTATAGTTTTTCTAAAAATTTTTAAATGACATTCTGTGTTTATTTCAGAATGAATTTCAGGTGCTTTGTGATGATGTATGATAGTTATTAATGTCAAGATAACATAGAGTCACATGAGAATTTCTGTGAAAAATTTTAAAAAGAAAAATAAATAAGAGAGCCCATTTGTAAAGTGGATGCAACCATATTTTATGCGTGAATCAAATGTTCAACTCTAATCTTCTAAGAATCTAAGCTAAATTAGAAAACTTCATTAATTCCATAATGAATCATGCCAATTGGGTAAAGATATTATTCTTAGTTCAAAATTCAGAAATTTTATCCTAGGGTCTTCATATTATCTTCAAAAATATCTTTAGAGTTGACACAAGTAATATTATATAACTATTCAATCACCAAGTCAAAAAAATTATTGCGTATCTACTATATGAGATACACTGTGCTGGGAACTCATCACCGTAAAGAACACGATCAATAAAGGTTATTTATAGAACCTGAAATTAGTCTAGCAGGCAACGCTGAAATAAAAGAGTCAACTGTAAAACAGTCTTACTGAAGAAATAGCACTTAGGAAGGGCTTATAGATTAGCCTTAAGGAGGCAGGGAAACTTCCCAAAGTAAATCACCTCCATGCTGTAACCTAATGCAGTCTCTGTGTAAAGGAGTCTGGGAGGTTTGGAGATTATTCCTGTATTGGGAACACCCAGAAGTTAGAGAGGAATTGCATTGTAGAGGAGATAGAGTTAGGTGATTGCTATCATACCTTACAATTTCCAAGACTGTCTCATACACATAAAACCATCCTTGGTAGAAGAACTAATATCCTAGTAATTAAAGTAGATTTTGTTCAAAAGTGCTGTTCTCTTTTGAGGCACCTGTTTTAGCGTAGAGCTCTCATTGTTACAGATGCAGTTGGAATGTAAAACAACTAAGAGTTTGAGAACTAACAATCAGCAAACTGCAAGTAAGAATAAAATATAATTTTAGAGAAATAATGTGGGACCTGAGTTGTGATAAAAATGGCAACAATGACCCATGTTCCAGCCAAGTGAGTGTATATCTCCTCTCTCAGCCCAAAGCCCTCTAATAAATGAGCATTTTATAATAAATCCAAGCCAGAGGTCCTTTTCCTCATTTTCCTTAAGCATTGCTTAGTTTTTTGTCACCAAGTTCTTCTACTGTAATGAAATATAAAATCATCTGATTTCCAATCACAGCCACCAGTTTGTATCGGGGTTTGGAAAGTATTACTGGGATCCCAAAGGACAGTTTCTTCTTGCCTAAGTCCATGAATTGTCAGCTCAAAAGTGCCTCCCAAGCATTTAACAATTAATTGTGGTTTTGTGTCATAGAGACAACATGACTGGGGTAGTTACCTACCTTAGCAGTGAACATCTGCATAGTACAACTCAGTGTGTGTGTGTGTGTGTGTGTGTGTGTGTGTGTGTGTGTGTGTTTATTCACCTTATTGAGATTACACATAAATATAGGATGAGGGATTAATATATATATATATTGGAAGTCCACAATACAAAGATCTGAAGAGTATTGTCATATTTATGATCTCTGCCTTTTCTCTTTAAGTAGGAAGGTAAGTCTTGTTTTGTGGGTGGCATCTTCAAGGGGAGTGGACAAGAGCAAAGGTAGCTTATCCTTCTGGGAGAAGATTCATTCTCCCCAAATTTGGAGAGAAATAGCCAACATGCGGTTTACTAATGATGCACATTATTTTTTGCCTTCACACTTTTACACAGTCAACCTGCTTTCAATAACGTAAAACATGAAAAGTGACAGCTGCATCTGGTGAAATATTAAGCAGTTACGAATATAGAAATTGCTTTCCCATGGCTGACAAGTTATCTTCATCAGGTCTTGAGAATATGTTCTGAAATAGTGTGTGTGTGTGTCTTCACTCATGTGCACATGTGTAGGTGGATTGAATTTGATAAAGATATATAGTTTTAAAAATATCTAATTTTTTTTTCATGCACTGTCCCTTCAACTCTGTTCGGTGGCAATACTCCTTCTCCCTTTTCCACATGAAAATACCAACAAGCTCCAAAATTTCTTGAATTATTCTTAGAAAATAAAATGTTAAACAGTAACTTTAGGTCACAGACACAGTAACCTAAAGTGACCAGCCCCAAGTCATCAGTTCAAAATTATGACCTTTGGCACTTGTCCTCACATAACCACTCAGCCATTTTTCCTTTATCCTTAACAGTAAGTACAAGTGAAAAATAAGAGTTTCATTTCACCCTGTTGAAAATAAGGAGAGATTCCACCCCCTACTCTCCCATTTTTCTTAGGGCATTTACTTTAGGAAACATAATTGTAAGATTTTTCTCTGTCTCATCTAAATGTATGTAAATCTTTTAAAAACTAAATAAGCTCTCATCAGCTTTATGACCCAGGAATGTCTTTCTCAATGACTTGGCAACCATCTCTGAAATGTCATCATCAAGGAAGATGGAGCCCCAGTTCCTGTGGGATGAGAAGAAACTAACTTCTGCAGGAGCCTCGTTTCATGCTGCAAACATATTTCCTATCATAACAGTATGAGAAGTTTATTATTTCTTTGGCTAACAGGTGATCACTCCAATCACCATGTGAATTTAAGACAATTTGTGTGTGACAAATGGCACTATCAAGTCCTTATAACATGTATTTAAAGTGTTGTATCTGCTTGCCTATATAAATGGGTATGATTTTATTTGATCTTTGCAATCTGTTAGAAGATCACGCGTGATATGTATCACATTCTGGTTTAAGCCTTATTGAATAATAAAACTATTCTTTTTCTCCTCTGCTTTTGCAGGGAAGTTCTCTGAGGTGAGAGGAGATTTTGTTTCAAACTACGTTTTCCCAACAATGTACGCTGGTCCCTTGTACCACAGGGGTCGGGGGGAGGTGAGTAAATGTCCTTTTCTCTGTAACCCAGTGTTTCTCCTCCTCATTCAGCTGGTACCTGCAAGGCAACAGCAAAAGGAACTATATACTGAATAAAAAGCTATTACCTAGTGGGTTTGTCAGCAAGGATGACAGATTCTAGGCTCTCTAGTCTCAGCCTATGATCAGTGCTGACTTTTTCTCTCAACTGGAAATTTCTAGTTGTATTAACCATTGTCATGGGCTGTGTCTCTGGCTAGCCCTGTATTCTTCAGTCCTTGTTTTCATTTATATTTAGCACTTACGCTACTCCTCATGGAGTTCTAGGCACAAGGGATAAAACAGTGAATGAAACAGACAAAACCCTGCCTTGATGAACCTAAAATTCTAAGTGTATATCCTGATATGGGCTTTTAAAAGATAAGCAGAAGCATACTAAAATTTTAAGAGTTTATTTGAGCAAAAATCAATTGGAAACAGGCACCATCAAACCAGAAGTGGTTAGACATGCTCCACCAACAGGAGCTGGGAAAACACTCTTATAGAGAAAAGCCAGAGGCAAAGCAGGAAGGTTACTGATTGGCTGTAGCTTAAAACCTAGTTGGTTGCCTGTTTTTGATTGGTTGTCCATAGGGTTCAATTTGGTAACCTTGAGGCATGTACAGACTGATTTTGGCTTGCTTATGTAAGCCACCACAGCATTAGAGCCACCTCAGTATAATGGTCTCTTTGCTTTATTGTTTTAAGAGGGCTGAGAGAAATAATAATAATAGGAGGGAAATATGGGCTAATGGGGACCATTTAACCATTCTAGGTGGCTAGATCTAACACTCCGTCTGAGGAAGTTAGTACTCCACTTCTTACATTCCATGAGGTTTCTTTTAATCAGCCACTTTCATTTAAATCATTTTAAGTAGAATTCTAGTCTTACAAATATTCAGTTACCTAACCACATTGGTCCTATTTAGAACAAATGCAAGAGAGAGAGAAAACAATGGATATTTCCTCTCACCGAGGTTGATGTTGCCCTAAAGTGATTTGATAATTAGGCAAGAAAGTTAATACATGAGCAATGTTTTATATGCATTAGGAAATAATCAAGAGTCTGGAAGTCTTACAAGATTATAAAGCAGGTACAACGTGGTGAAAGTAATGGAAAAACAGGGCTGGAGGCACATGAACCTATTGTTAGAGGCTCTATATTAAAATGTACTGTTTCAACTTTGAGCTGGGTCCTGCTTTGACAGTATCCTGGATGTGGGCAAAGGAGTAATAACTGAAGAACTGTGACAGAGAGTCAGGGGAGGGTGGGAGGCTTTGGATGATGTATCCGTTTGCTACAGCTGCCATAACAAAGCACCACAGAATGGGTGGCTTAAACAACAGAAACTTACTTTCTCTCAGTTCTGAAAGCCAGAAGTCCAAGATCCAGGTGCCAGCAAGGATGCATTCCAGGCCTCTGTCTTTGGCTCTTCTCTCTGGGTCTTCATCTGGCATGTTATGACCCGAACTCTGCCCCCTCTGCCACATTCATAGTAGAGGCCCTAAGCTCCAATGTAACTATATTTGGAGATAGGGCCTTTAAGGATATAATTTTAAGGTAAAATGATGTCATAAATTGGGGCTCTTATCCAATAGCACTGGTGGGAAGAGGACAGGACACAGGAGCTCTCTCAGAGGAAAGGCCCTATGAGAACTGCAAGAAGGCAACTGACTGCCAATCAGAAAGAGGCTGCAAAACTGAAAGAGAATGGTGCCTTGATCTGGGAATTCAAGCCTCCAGAACCGTGAAGAAATAAATTTCTATTGTTTAAGCTGTCTAGTCTGTGGTATTTTGTCATGGCAACCTAAACAAACTAAAACATGGCATTCTCCCTGTATGCATGTCTGTGTCTGGATTTCCTCTTCTTAGGAGACTCGTTATATTGGATGAGAGCCCACGCTAATGACCTCGTTTTAATTACCTTTTTAAAAAACCTGTCTGTAAATATTACATTCTGAGGTACCAGGGTTTCAGATTTCAACATATAAAATTTTTGGAGTGGGGGACACAATTCAGTCCGTATGGGACGTTGAGGAATGTTGTATTATGATTCTCAAGTATTTTCCCTTACATCCTGCCACGCTTCCCTGTAAGAGTGTATTGCCAACTGACTTTAACAATGAGACTTCCCTGGCCGATGGAAGGCAGGCTGAGGAAATATATTACATGGACGTCAAAGCAGAACATCTCAAAGCACTCATGTGCCTTCTGCCTTTGCCTCTTGAAATTCTGCCCTCTGCCGCATCCACAGCATGTCCTAAATATGGATTTCTCCCTCAGCCTGCGTTCTGGAATGAGAAGGCAGGTGAAGCCAAGTGTAGCCAGGCTAACCGAGCAATATCCTATCTGCAGCCATCATTTAATATGAACAATAAAAACATGTTGGTTTGTATAATTTCTAGAATATTAGTGTTGTTTGCTTCCACAGCAAGCACTGACTGAAAAAGAAATATCTACAAAAGTGGCAAACTGCCACAGCAAACCTTTAAAATATGTGCATAAGCTTTGCTTCTGGATACCAACTAGTGAGGAAAATGCTATTGAAGTTTGCAACCATATTATGTCTCAGAAAAATATTACGTATGACTACCACCTGTAGTAACTTGGAAGGCACGAAATTTGTCAAATAAATCTGTAGCTTTGGGAAATGAGGTTTTACCCAAGAGAGAATATTGGTAGCATAAATTGTTTATTAATAGCTGCATTGGATACATATTGCAAAAATTAGGTTGGCTCAGAAAAAATAAAAGGCTTGTTTACAGTCAGCATTAAAAAACAGAAAATGAAAGAATCCAGAATATCAGGACTACAAGGATTTGAAGAAACAACTCGTCAATTCTAGGAAAGGAATCTCAGAAAAGAAAACAATCAAGGATGTAGTCATCATATCCTTTGTCAAAAAATATGATTAGACTAATAGTGCATTTAGAAATTCATTCAATTAATGTGAATGGCTCTAGGAAAGAGAGCAAGGATATTATTTTATGGAAGGCTGGGAAATCAAGGTGGTTCTAATCGGATAGAGAGAGGCATGCTTCTATTGATGGGCATTTGGAGTTGAATGGAATCAATTAGTACAATGTTTTTAAAAATTGAGTGTGTTGTGTTGCCTAACATCCTACCAGTCTAGAGTAACAAATATTGTGACTATTCAAGATTACTCCTGGGATTCCAAATTACTAAGTACAGGAAAACATACTTAGAAAACTGTTTAATCACCCCAAAGTGAATAGTCTTCATTTCTCTTCAAAAGCATCCAAGGAAACTGATAGAATAACTTTCCAAAGATAGAACCAAGAGCCACGGAGAGCAATGTTTCAGAGAGCTCCTCCTCCTAATCAAGGAATATTTCATATGTCAAGAATTGGGGGACTTCACACATTTTGTCTTATTTTCAGAAATGCTATTGATCAATGTCTTGTAGGTGTTTACTCTTTCCTCCTTTCCAGATGTGATAATTTACTATATTTGTCTTATTACTGTTTCACCATTCTATACTCTGTGTGTGTGTGTGTGTGTGTGTGTGTGTGTGTGTGTGTGTGTGTGTGTGTGATGGGAAGAAAAGATATCTTATTTCAGTTCACAGATCTGGATCAAGCAAAACTGCATTCTGACCTGATGCAGACCATGAGGCCCCAAATTTTAAGTCTGAAGGAATAATTGGATGAGGCATTTGGAATCTCTTGGAGGTGATGGATTTAATTGCATTAAGGGAAAGCAAATGTTTTTCACCAAGGGGGTCAACTGTGGTAGAATGTATTCGTTGTTCACAGGTTTTGTTCTCTCCCCACCCTTGCCATGCTTCCCTAGAGGTTGACAATGTGTTGCTGACTGGGCCTTCAACATATATCGTTTTGCCCAGGGATGTGTAGGCAGACAAAATTTTCCCCACAACTGTGCAGAAGCATGCAATGTACTTGTGTGATTTGCCTGTTTCATTTTGTTCCTCACCCATGAGAGCAGCACATCCCAGATGTAGGCAGCTCTTTCGGCCTGGGTTCAGGAATAAGAACTGAGGTTAAAGAGCAGGGTCCAGAAAAGCTATAATTCATCTGCAACCTCAAAAACAGCTGTGCTGTTTGTGATTTTTGAATTGTTGCTTCAATAAAAAGTGATTAAAGCAGATGTATCATCCAAATGACCATTCAAACACAAATACAACATTGTATGTATTATTTCAAAACCTAAGTAAGTGAGTAGCAGTGACCAAGAGATCATAAAATCTTGTCAAATAAGAGTACTTGACTGTTGTTTTACACCGAGATGCATAAACAAAAGGAAAAAAGCAAAGAGAGCTTTGTGTTTTGAAAGAAGCTAAAAGAATGCTATTCAAACTCACTGTGACTTGTGTTGGGTGTGGGAGAGTTGATTGCCTTCCAATTCTGGATTACAGTTTTTTTATATATAATGCAGGGTTCTTGGGTGACGGCAGAGTTTCTGTGGGTTCTTTATGAATCCTTATTTATACCAGCCTTTAGGCTTAAAAACAGAGCAGCAATTACACTTCAAAGAGCAGGTTTCTGACTCAGTGTCTAGAGGTCTTAAAATTTTACTGTTCAACAATTTTATGAATTCTAAAAGTGCCATTTTTGCTTAACTGCATGATCTTCTATTACCTACGACTATTCCTAATCTGGGTCCTCTTAAAACATTGTATCTATGCACCAACTTTTCACTGCTCTATAACATAAACTCTAAGTGACCAGTACTTTTTTCCCTGGTGATGTATTAGCATCATTAAAGTAAAATAATATGCTCAGTCCGAAAAGAAAGAGTGGAAAGCCCTCTCCAGCTTTGGTATTTCACTATTTTCAAAGCATTGTGCTTCCAGTTTCACATAACTTGTTGAAAAAGTAGTTTAAACATTTTTAAAAATTTTATTTGATAATTAATTTTATGTGAAAACCTGTAAACAGCTGAGCCAAAAAGTAATCTTAACAAGAGCAAACTTTCACCACAGAGTTCCTTCTCTTGAAAGCTAAAGGAAATTTTATCGGATCAAGCTTTACACAAAGCTTCTGTTGGAAGTACAATTTCTTATGAAGTTCTTTGGTTACAGTAACCTGGGAGGCCTCCATACCATGTGTGATCCTGGTGTGAAAACAATTACCTATAAAATACATTTTAAATCAAAAAAGGTGAATAGTAGGTAAGAAGTTATGAACAGTAAAGTGGTTGGGTAGGAAATCAGCAGTGGAAGGAATTTCCATGAAGACAAATAATTTAGCTATATGGAAAGAATAGTAAGGAAAACTCAGGTTGATAGGGTAAATGTGGAAAAGAGAGACATTGCTTCACTGTGTTGGTATCATCATGTTGGAGGGAAAACTCTCACCTGGGGTTAGAAAACTACAAGACCAGAAGGATGCCGTGCACGCAGCATCCAAACTGAATGCAGCTGACAAGCGGAACTGATGTCCTTGAAATTTTAGGTAACTGACAATTAGATCTGTAGCCGCAAACAATGACCTCATAGGAAATAAAAGTATCTTACAGTCTCTGCCAGAGATGAGGCTAAGATGTCTACAGCTAAAACTGAAAAGATTTACTCTTTGATGGACCTAGTAAGCTATATATGATTATGTAGACATAAACTTCAGTGATGTGATAGGAACAAAGCCAGCTTGCCATAGAAGAAAAGAGTAAAAGAATGACAGTATATAAAAATCTTCAAAGAGATGTGGTTGGATATAGACACAAAAATTTCTTTAATAGACAATTATCTTTCCTTGAATTTTGTTAGTTTATTTTAACAGTTACTCCAATGAAGCAAAAGCCTACTTAGAAACTACTTTGTTATATATTAAAATACAAAAGCAAATTTAAGTATGTTAAGAGGAAGATTTAAGTAAAATTTGAAGTTTTTACATTTCTATATCTTGCAAACTAGTCATTAGTGCTTATTTATGGTGGTTATGTTTTAATATTCATAAAGATAGGCCCATGAAAAATATTAAACCTTGAATATTTTAAAATAAATATGTCTAAGCAGATGACTTACTGTTATCTTTTGAAGCTAATATTACTTTTTCATGGTATTTTTTGTTAAAATATAAAACAATTTTACTATTTAGTATATTAAACCCCTTTAATCTTTGAGAAAATATGTATTTAAGCTATTTTATTGAAATAATTTACATAACACAAAATTTACCTGTTTTGAGTATACAATTCAGTGTTTTTTATTATATTTATAGAGTTGTGCAACCATTAACACGAGCTCATTTAGGACATTTCCATCACCCCAAAAAGAAATCTCACATCTGTTATCAGTCGCTTCCTGTCCCCTCACTAATCCTCAATCCCTGTCAACCATGGCTTTACATCCTGTCTCTATAGATTTATTTATTTTATATGAATAAAATCTGGAAATGTTAAATAAATAGAATCATACAGTATGTAGTATCCTGTGACTGGTCCATTTCACATGGCATAACTTTGTAGCATGTAGCAGTATTCCATGCCTTTTATTTGCAGATAATATTCTATTGCATGTATATAATCACATTTTATTTATACATTCATCAGTTGATGGATATTTGGGTTATTTCTTTACAATTATGAATAGTGTTGTTGAGAACATTCATGTACAGGTTTTGTGTTGACACGTGTTTTTATTTCTCTTGAGTAGATATCTAGGAATGGAATTACTGACTCGTATGGTAAATATTTAACATAGAGGTAGGTTTTTATGACCAAATTTCTTTCTGTAAAAATTACAGAAAAATGAAACCACTCTCCCAAAAAATCTCCAGAATATTTTTTCCAGGAAACTTTATAGAACATTTTCAATCATCCATAGCAATTATCATCTACTTTTGAATTTTTTTTTAAATGGAAAGAAAATTAAAGAATCAATGAAGAAACTTTAAGTTTCAAATCTAAGATGGTGGCTTCTGCCAAACATACATTTTTGTCAAAATAGCATTTGTACTTGCTGCGGTTCTCTGAAAACCTAAATGACAAAAATGATCACAAAAAGTAGTAATTTTGTAATTTTTTGGCTGAGTGGCCCTGAGTCTATTGGCATCCAACAGTGAGGAAAATTATTTATAAACAGCCACATCATATGCGAGGCCAAAGTTCTGTATTGCCTCAAATATTAAAGATGTTGCAAAAGTGTTAGTGTGACAAAGATTTTACATTGTTGATCAATGTTTATCAAACTCAATTTAAATGTTAACTTCTTAAAATAAAATTAATGTTTTTATGTTGTGTACTATTATTTTTGTACATTACTACTGATTTCTTAGAGTCTCTTGAAATGGTATATAAAACAAAAGGGCTCAAAGACTTTTTTTTTTTAATAGCCATACATTTAAATGCATTTTAAAGTAAATCTCTTAAGGCTGGAAACTTAAAAATCTTTTTACTTTTATAAGTATATGCAGTTTTATTAAATGAAGAATTATAACTGTCCTCTTAAGAGATTCCAAAGCAAGGATTGAATAACCATAAATTGAGGTCACTGGAGAGAGATTCTGGTTACCTATTTCTGTCCATTCATTTTTGAGAAGTCAGATCTTCCTTTAAAGTCCTTTTTTAAAAAAAAATTCCGTAAGCAGATTTAACACTAGCAATGGGAATAGAGGGAAAATAATGTTTTCTTATTTTCTCCATGCTTTAATCCTTATTTGTTACATTAAAATACATTATCCTGATTTTCAATAAACTACAAAGTTCCATTCACTGTTAATCTAGTTTTCCAGATGAGTAATATTTGTGAATCAGAAGATAATTTTTCTTACCTAATGCCACAGAACTGATAACTGATAGAGTTAAAACTTTAATCCAGAACGGTCTAATACCAAATCATGTATGCTTTTGCCACCACACCAAGAGTCTTCTCAATTGAATTCTTTCATGTAATAAGCAAATGCTTTGTCCATGGTGTGCATGGTTTTATGCTGTGTGCTAAGGTCACAAAATGGAATACCACAGTTTCTGCTCAAGAGTAGACTATAGTCAACTGGCAGAGATGGAAGTAATTGTTGAATGTAATTACAAAAAAAAGTGGTAAGTGATAAAATTTAGGCATGTATACATGGAATAAAAGAAGTGAATGACCTTACTTAGGCTCTGGGGAAAGAAGGTTGAGGAGAATTATTTTAGCAGAATGTGATTCATGATATGACAATTGTGGGTGGAAGATAGACAAAGGAACTTTAGAAGAAAGCATGGGACAGAGAAATGGTATGCTATATACAGAGTAATGATAGGAAGTCAGAATCAAGGAGTCATGTATTGTAATGTGATGCCATGCAAACAATTAATCCTGAATGGCTAGCCAAAGCTTGATCACAGAGTTTCTTTTATGCTGGGCAGAAGACTTTTCATATTTCCTCAAGGCAAGTGAGTCCCTAGTAGTGATGGGAAAAAGTAATTTTATGAAAGGCTGTGTATCGAAGATGGAATTTGTTGTGAGAGTTTGAAAATAAAGCAGAATTTGTCCTAATGTTTATATGTTTGTATTTAGGTGAGATGTATAATTTTGTTTGAATTTCAAAAGTGATGAAAATAGGTCCGAGAATTATGTTTTTCAAATGGAAGAGGGAAATTGACAAGATTGAGGAGAAGACTCAATATCTTTTCAAATTAAGGAACAAGTGGCTGAGAAGGCACTGAGGAGGCAGCCAGGGAGAGACATCTCAAAGTGGTGATGTTGTTGACCAGGGTATTATTGGTCATGAACACCCTGAATGCAAAGCAGAATTAGGCCAGTATCATGGAGGCACCCTACAGATGCCAAGGAGGAAAATTGAATCTTCTTCCTCATTAAATCTTCAAAATAGCTTTATCATAAAAACAATGCCTATTTTTCTTCAAACTCATTGAGTCATATGTTGGCCAAAAATTTGTGTTGGGTTGGCCAAAAATTTCATTTGGGTTTTTCATAAAATGTTACAGAAAAACCCGAATGAACTTTTTGGTCAACCCAATGTGTTAACTATCTATAGCTTTTGTGTATCAATTATATCTCAATAAATTGATTTAATATTTTTAAAACAAAACCCCATTTTTTCTGATATTAATTCTTTATAAGTTATTGTTGATTATTTCCTTAAAAAAAGGCAGTGCCTACTGATTACTAAAAACTTTCTTAGATGCTTCTTACTTTCTTCCTTTCACTCATGATTTATATGCACATCTTATGCTCTCTCTCTTTTTTTTTTTTTTGGCGGTACGCAGGCCTCTCACTGCTGTGGCCTCTCCCGTTGCGGAGCACAGGCTCTGGATGCGCAGGCTCAGCGGCCATGGCTCACGGGCCCAGTCGCTCCGCGGCATGTGGGATCTTCTCGGACCGGGGTACGAACCTGCGTCCCCTGCATCGGCAGGCGGACTCTCAACCACTGCGCCAGCAGGGAAGCCCTGCTCACTCTTTTTGATATTTACTTCAAACTTCTTTTTTTCAACATCCAGCGTTATGTTCTAGCATGTCTGACAACATTTTGATTTATCCTTGAAATCTAAAGCACCAAATTTCAAGACTTTATAATTTTTAAATTTATTTAATTAATTAATTTATTTTTGGCTGCATTGGGTCTTTATTGCTGTGTGTGAGCTTTCTCTAGTTGCAGCAAGTGGGAGGCTACTCTTCGTTGCCGTGCATAGGTTTCTAACTGCGGTGGCTTCTCTTGTTGTGGAGCATGGGCTCTAGGCGCGCGGGCTCAGTAATTTTGGCGCACGGGCTTTGCTGCTCCACGGCATGTGGGATCTTCCCGGGCCAGCACTTGAACTCATGTTCCCCTGCATTGACAGGCAGATTCTTGACCACTGAACCACCAGGGAAGCTCTCAATAACTTTAAATAGAAATTTTTAAAGAGATCGTTTTAATATCATGAAACTATACATTATGTAACATATGCCATATATATGGTTCATAATGGCTTTAATGAACATATGGCTTTTATGTTGCACATGAACAATTTCCACTTGTCTCAAGGTTTTTGGTTAATTAGTTTTCTCAAATTTGACTTGAAATTTCAATTAGAGATTTTTAATGTGCAATGTATTAATGATAATTACAGATATTAATATGGCTATTTTTCACTTATCATTTTTTTTCTTTGTCTTGTTTCTTAACATGAACACACAAAAAAACAAATAAAACCCAAACTATCGAACAGATGTTCTAACCTTAGATACTTGAGGAGGGAATGTGAGAATAAATGTATGCCTTGAAATCATTTTCTGAATATGTATTATATTCCCTTTGGAAAAGGTTTATAGCTTTCATAAGATTTCCAAAGGGGTTTGTACCCAGGCCCTCTAATTCTACTTTGAGGAATTCTAGAAACCGTGCTTGTTTATTTATTTATTCATTCATTTATATACTTATAAATTTATATTTGTATACTTATATACATTATAAGTACTTATATACATTATATTTATATACTTATACATTTGTATACTTATATACATATATGTATACTTATATGTATATATACATATTATATATATTATATATAATTATACAATTCTATGTAATATATATATAATTATATATTATATAATATATAATCATTATATTATATATATTAAATTATATATATTATATATGTATGCTTATATACATATACTTATATACAATATAATGTATACTTATATACATTATATTTATATACTTATATACATTTATATACTTATGTATTTAAGGAATAAATACTTCATCTATGTTTAAACATCTTAAACTTATAAACTAGTTCACTGAAAAATTCTTCAATATTTTTCTTTTTGAAAAAAAATTGTATTTTACTTTGGTGGATACTAAATTCTTCCGACTTGCTTCTTCTTTCTTTGCTCTCTGTTGGAATCTGGCAATTCTACTGGAATGTCATTGAGATTGCAGCAGTTAGCCCTCTTTTATTGCAGAACAGATGTTCGAAGTGCTGTGTTCATTTGACATGGGTTGGGATGGAGACATCACAGCTGTTGTAATTTAATTCTGGTTAGGTCAAAAAGCTTCATCATTATCAGTTCAAAATATTCATAAAATATAATAAAACTTACATATATTTCCAATTAAGTTGAGTTTCACTTAGTCATGGTACATTGTAAACTCTGCAATCTCCCACTGTCACATATGGTAACATGGACGATAGTTTGACAAGTCAATATTCATTTCCATGATTACAACCTAAGGGGTTTTATTTGTATACATAACAATCATTACTGTTTGATTTTATTACAATACTGAGAGCATCAGATTGAAAACAGCAGGACAGATTTATTTCTACATTACTGTCTTATTTCCAGACAATAGACACTTTGAGACCCTTTCTGTATAACCAAATTATCTGAATGTTTTCCTGTTAACCACAATAAAATAATTAACATTTCTAAAAACCTATTGTGTTCACCTATCACTATTCAACTTTCTAAATCAGAGAAAAGTCAATAAGTAATTTTGGACAATATCAGCTTCCTTTCAAAAAGACTGTTTTCAGGATGAGCTCCCACAAATGATTAATTTCCATCTCAAATAAAAATAATAGTAAGTGCTTTGAAATAGATCATTCCTAACCTAAATAAGTTAGTGCAATCCAATTTAGTGGATTTAAGATTGTGAAAATAATTGAATTGACTTTGAAATGTTTGGGTTATTTTAGTCTTAACCACTGAATCAGATCCATTCTGTACTGATGCAATCAATTTGTGACAAGTGGCTTATTACTATAGCTAAAGGAACAGTTCTGTGTCTTTTTTTGTGTGTGTGGTACGCGGACCTCTCACTGTTGTGGCCTCTCCCGTTATGGAGCACAGGCTCCAGACACGCAAGCTCAGCAGCCATGCCTCACGGGCCCAGCCGCTCCGCAGCATGTGGGATCTTCCTGGACCGGGGCACAAACCCGTGTCCCCTGCATCGGCAGGCGGACTCTCAACCACTGTGCCACCAGGGAAGCCCCAGTTCTGTTTCTTTTAAGGAAGTGTTACTTATATCATTTGACAAAAGTTTTAGCTTTGTAGTAGTAGATCAGTATCCTTGCTTATACAGTAGAAATATAAAAGTTAAAGACTTAATTAAGATAGACGATACAACTGAGTCAAATACACTATTGGTGCATTGGAGTGCAGCATTTGAATATTGTTCATTTTGACTATAACAGTCAGGGACACTTTGTAAGAAAGTGTTGTTGCCTTCCATGAGCTAAACTACACAAAATGAGGTAAGCTGTCTAGGACGAGGGGTGAAGCTGTAACAGAATTGCTTGGAAAGCATTCTAAAATACTCATCAACTCTTCTACATCTCTCCTTCCAACAAGTATTGTTTTTTTCCAGGTTTAGTTTTTTAAGTTAAATTTTATTGGACTATGATTGGTTTACAATATTATGTTAGTTTCAGGTGTACAGCAATGTGAATCAGTTATACAAATTCATATATCCACTCTTTTTTAGCTTCTATTCCCATATAGGTCATTACAGTGTATTGAGCAGAATTCCCTGTGCTATACAGTAAGTTCTTATTAGTTAATTATTTTATATATAGTAGTGTGTATATGTCAATCCTAATCTCCCAATTTATCCCTAGCTCCCCTTACCTGCTTCTAACCATAAGTTTGTTTTCTACATCTGTGACTCTATTTCTGTTTTGTAAGTAGGTTGGTTCACTTGTACCAATTTTTTAGATTCCACATATAAGTGATATCATGTGATATTTGTCTTTCTCTGTCTGACTTCACTCAGTATGATAATCTTTAGATCCATCCATGTTGCTGCAAATGACATTATTTCATTCTTTTTTATGGCTGAGTAATATTCCATTTCCAGGTTTATTGTAACATTAGATATTAATTGTTTGGGACATTAATTGGCTTCTATATGCCCTACATTCATTTTCTTTACTAATATCACTGTGATAATTTATGGGAGAGATTCTCTCCTTGAATTTGTGAAGACATAATCGATGGATAATTCTGGCTTCCAACGCTCTGAGGGGTGAGATGGCACACTGGTAGGTAGATTGGTAATAGACGCAACACCTTCTTCTTCAGAGTCCCTGAATAGCCAGGAAATGGGCATATTTAGCTTGAGTCATAATATTGTTACTTATATTGACTAATTTTCACCAATACCACCCTCCTACCACCACCACCACCATTCACTATCCACTCTTCCAATGTTTGGGGTTCCTTAAAATCTTTTAGTTTTCACTGATAATATTAATTTCTCTCAGAGATTAATTTCTCAAAAAAAAAAAAAAGCTATTTGTATGTTCAGCTGTTAGCAACCTCAGGTTCCTGGAATTCATTCATTATAATGACAGTAAATATTTTCTTTGAAATTTTACATTTATGTTCTCATTAATTTTCCCTTTTTATCTAATTTTGCCCCTATCACCCAGTTGTTTGGTTATGTTCCCCACAGTTGAAGGCCTGTGAGGGTTGTTCTCACTCTCACACTACAACGGTCTCCACAATCTGAAAGCAATTCCTGCTTTTATACTGAGTTTTCTTTCTTTCTCAAGGACTTGGCTTCTTGCTACCATATATTCAATCAAGTTCTTCCTTCCTAATGATCTTGCTTACCTCTTATCCAAGAATATACAGTCTTCCTAGTATATTATCATTAAAATAAAAACAATAATAAATATCATTCTCCCTCTTGACAATAAATTGATTTCCATCTTATACATCATTTATCTAGTTCCCTTCATTGGCCTACCTCTTGAGAGTATTCCTCCCACATCCTCTGAATCTGCCTTTTACTTATCTGTCCCCCACAGGCTGGATTCAGCTGCTTCCATATATTTTTCTCAGTGTCTTATTGCCAAATCATTTGGCAATTCCTCTCCCCTCACCTTTTGAAATGTTACCACAACAAGTCATGTATTCAACCACTCTTTCTTCTTGCCATACTCTCACTTGGATTCCCAGACACCATGGGCTTCAGTTTTCCACTTACATGTGTGGTTATTTTCTTTGCCAGACCCTTTTCTCCATTTCCATATCTTATTGGTATGCTTCAGATCTTTGTTATATTTTTATTCTTTCTCCTTAGGTGAAATAAGCATCATATTGCTTCAGTGAGCATGCTATGCTGATGTTTTCTAAGTTTATCTCTTCCATGTAGACTTCTCCTTTGAGCCTCAGTCCCATTTATCTAAATCCCTACTTGATATCTCCATGTAGATGTCTCTTAAGTGTTGTAAACATGTACCAGGCAGAAATCCTGAATTCTCTTCCCCAAATCCATTCCTCCTTGAATTACCATGTGTTTTTGCCAGAATGTAAACAACTATTCAGGCAAGAAAAGTTGGAGACATTTTGCACTCTTTTCTCTCCCTCGTTTATTATATCCGAAACTTAATACTTCCTATGTATTTAAAAAACATTTTTTTTAAATCTATAATATGTCCACTTTTCCTGCTCTCCTTTGTCACTGCTCTGGTTGTTCTGTCAGAAGGGTTATTGCAGTACACTCCTAACTCATCCCCTGATGCCTGCCTTCATGCTTTCGATCCATTCTCCATAAAGTAATGGGAATAATACTTCTACATTAAAAATCAGATGTTATTCTCAACCCAAATGCTTTCCTATTGCATTTAGAATAAAATGTGGACTCTACCTTGTTCCATTTACCATTTGAATCTCATCTCAATAGCACTCTCTTCAAGTCTATTACAGTCCAAGCAAACAGCCTTACACTACTCCCACATGCCAAAATTTGTCTCTATTTCACTTTGTCCTTCACCTTGTGCAGTCTTCCCCTACTCTGCCTAGTATGACCATGCACATGCTAAATTTTCTGGATACAATTCTAACATATTTGGGATTTTCTGGATACAATCTCAACATAATTATTAAGCTTGTCCCTGCTGATGATCCACTGAAAAGCATTCCCCAATTTACAGTCTTAGCCCTTATCTTGTTTCCTTTAAGCAGATGTTTTAATTATCATTTATTTCACTAAATTTGTATCTGAATGGAAGACAAAATCATTTCATATACTGTTAGGAAAGCAGCAACTTGGCTAAACTATGATATATTGATTTTCTATCAGTCAGAATTTTCATTTTAAGCTACCTAAAATAACACTTTGAATCTTATTCAACATTTATCACCTTTTTACATATTAAAACTGTAATTATAATCAAAATAAATTTGTGAAGGTACCCTTAAACCTTCCTTAAATTCCTTGAATTCAAAAAGTTTAACTTTTCTAATTTGTATTTTGATTCACAGTTACTGCTGTTCATGTTTTCCATGCAGAATTGTACTATATGCGATTAAGAAAATTGACAAATGTGGAGAAAGAAAACAATACTTCTAAAGTAAGCAAAGATTATTTTACCACTGTTTTCTAGGTTGTAAACTAAACCACTGGCACACATTTTGCAAGTTTTGGTGTTAGCACTTTCTTAATTTCAGCAGACGTTATCAATAACCAGGATCCCTGTTCCTTCTTCAAATAGTCTTAAAATATCTTGTTCAGTGAAATGTCAATGGGGGAAGCATTCCAGATCCACCACTAGCAGTGACAACTAGACAGGCTTATACATGTACTTATTCTGTAATTGTACATACCTGGGTCAAAACCAAATCAAGCTGCCCCATTACTTTCACTTTCTATGAACTATTGGCTGATCCAATCCTTCTCTCTTCCCCTGAGCCCTGCAGACATCTTTTATCATCATTTTTAAGTTGAAGGGAAATCCCCCTTCTTTTATGTTAACTAATTAATTAATTTATTAATTAGCAAGGCACTGTTATGACTATGAATTCCTTTCTCATAAGGGTTGAGACATTTTGTTGAACAAAACACCTGACTCTACTGATACAAAGACATGTGAACGTTTAGTGGACTAAATGTGCCCACAGGCCGACAATGACAATTGATTCTACTTAGACTACTCAAAGACTACTATCTGCACCATAGCAACAGAAAGACACAATTAATCAGACAATGTCATTGTTACTGAGTCCAAGCTCCTAATGCTGGCCACAGGACAAGTCAATAAATTGAGAGATGAGGTGTTAGGGCAAAGAATATTGGAAAGCCAACAGATTGAGAAGATGGCGGACTAGCGTCCCAAAGAACCATCTTAACTGAGTTAGAATTCAGGCTTCTTTTATACTAAAAAGGGAGGAGGTGTGGCTGATTGTTGCAGACTTCTTGCTGCTGGCCAGACCCTGGAGGGGTTTTGATAATCTTTTGTTCTTACAGCTGTCCATGTAGGTCTGGTCATGATGTTCCTGTAAAGCTCCAACAAGACAAATGTTATTTTCTATTCTGCAGCTTTTTATCTCTATATGAATCAAAAACTCTTCTAGCTTTAAAGGTCAAGCCTGGGAAGCAGAGCATTGCAAAATATCTATTATGTGTATTTCAGGCTATAGGCAACATTCTTTTACAAAGGAGCAGAGCCAGCATGACTAAGCACAAGCAACAGAGCACTAAGTTTTGAGCTAAAGGAATAGATCCACTAGAGAGTCAGCTTTGTTCTTCTCTCTTACATTATCAGTTCAGGGATGTTAAAATGCAAAAAAAAAAAAAAAAGAAAAAAACCCACAAAAAACAAAAAACCCCTGCATTTTTGGATTAGTAAAATAGATGATATATTGTTGACATTTTTCATTGGCCAACTTCCCCTCTAGACCGAAAGCTGCATGAGGCTCTGTCTATTTCGTTCACCAGCTTTAAGGTAGGCTGGGACTTAGGACCTTTTACTGGAGGGCTTGCACTTTCACCTTGACAAATATCTCTTCCAGCAACAGAACACAGAGAAACTATAAGGGACTAAAAATAACCACATGCATGCTCAGTTGGAGGCAATTATCAACAATAAATAAAATACAAAAAGGTCACAAACCCACTGCCATTTCTGAGATACCAGGAGCAAAAGCAGAGACTGTGCATGATCCCTGCACACAGCACCACCAAGGGGGCAGGCAGACCACCTAAGCCTGCCCAACCCACCAGCCCATCTCTACCCTCACCCCATTTAAGGAACCAGCCTGCCCTACTTGGAGAGCAAGCAAGGGCACCTGTTACTTATTTTTGCTTCCTCATGCTGCATCATGAGTGCCAAAAAGCTTTCCCTGAATTTCTCTTCTGGCCTCTTAGCAATTTCTATTGATTAAAGAATACAAGGACCCTGGTCGGTAACACCTTGAACCACAGGCCTAAGGTAGTGCCTGCTGCATTTTAACTGTCCACATACATTTGTTGAATGAGGTCACATAGTGGAAAACCTCTACAAATTGCTGGTTTATTTTATGTTGTGAGATTAGCAAAAAGCACTTATTAAAGTGAAACTATTTCAATGTTAGGACTTCTGATCTTCTTATATAAAAGTTAATTTTTAGTGATAAGAGTTTAATATGAAAACCAAATAGTAAAAGTCCCTCTCTCTCTCTCTCTCTCTCTCTCTATATATATATATAATTATATTTCATAATCAAATATTACCAAATTGTCAAGTACTGTATATAATAAAATGCCAAACACATGCACACATGCCCCCCCACATATGACTATTTGACTATATTTAACTATAATATATGCTTTTATCTATGTATATTTAGATATGTAGATTAAAATATACAAAGAAAAATAGATATATAATTCTATTAAACTTCATCACATATATTTCAATAAAAAAATAGAAATTTAATGGCTAATGTTTAATGTTATAAAATACTTTTACCTTCTCAAACTGCCAGGGACACCTCTAAATTCTGCTCCTCACCATACTGTCTTTGCAAACTGAAAGAATCTCATCCTATCATAAAGAAATCAAAAACAGTATGAAGACATTTTTTTCTGAGAAAAGGTTTGTGAATGTTTTGTGATTGCAATACATTGCTTTCTATTTAAAACTTTAAACAAAGTTGTAGGCTTTGTTTAAAAAATTGGCAGTTATAATTTTACAACCTATGAGGATCAGTGATTCTCCCAGAAAGATGTGTTTCATTGTGTGCTTAATGATACATCTTCTCTCACCTCACAGAAGAGAAACGGCAGGGGTTTACCCTGACAAAGTCACAGCTGTTTCAAATTCCCTTACTTTGTTCCCAGTGTTTATAGCTTGTGCAGCTGTCAGCAGCTATGGCTTTTTCTTTGTTAGGCAAGGATATGTCTAAACTTATAATTAGACCTCAGTTATGAAAATATAACTAGTTAATCATAGCTTTCATGAGGGCTTTTTGCATTCCAAAGGGATTTGAACAGAGCCAGAATGGTGGAACACACCAAAGCTGGCTTGAATTCTTTTAGGGTTTATTTTCCAATTCACATAAACATATGCATCTTTGCCATATGACCCATCATAATTATCATTCTAAACTAATATTTAATATATTTAAATTATCTAAAATGTTTATATAACCTATAACATCATTGTTCAAACTAGACCCTTTTTTTTGTTAAATTATTTTAATGACATCACTGAGATAAGGGTAAGTAAAATGATAGTAACAATTTTACCCATATAATTTTACCCATATATCACAACATTGTCATACTAATATGCATAATCATATTAATATAAACTAAACTATAAAAATAATGAATTTTAAATTAAAATTATAATTTAATATAGTAGCTTGTGTTACTTAATTAAAAATAAATCATTCTTTAGTTTCAGATTATTTTGAGTTAATTAAGCCTTGTTTAATGTATGAGTTCTCAATTTCCATTTCTTTTCTCTAGTGAATCTTTTGTGAAACTTTTATTAGTGCAACCTGACCTTTTACCACTAGTATTTCATTCATCACAAAATCTTCATTCATGAATTAATCTGACTGATTTTTTTTTTTTGCCATAGCACTGCTATTTGAAGGTGCCAACATAATTTTAAACATGTATCAAAGGATACAAAGATAGCTTGACACTATTTGGTCAAAATATGTTTACTTAAATCATATAAAATACACTCAAGGTAATTTTTAAATTATTCTTCAAATAAAAATGAATTAAAACATTTGTAGATAGCTTGTGGGGCCCCAAGAATTTGTCTGTAAGCCACAGACTTCTTACTTTCTACCAGTTTTCACCACTAGTTCTGCTTTTCTACTTTATGAGTACATTAAGTCTATGGACATTCTACACTTCCTAATCAGGCAGTGTTTTCTTCTCTTTCTAGCTAGTTCAGATTCACAAATTGCAAGCTCATTAACAGTATTGAAAATACTTTTACCTCCCCCACGCTTACCCTTTCTTACCTTAAAGGTGGTGGGGAGGTAAAAGTATTTTTTATTTGTTTGGTTGTTTTTTCATTTGTTTTTCACTTGACTGTCAGTGCCCTGACTGTGGCTGAACTCAACTTTCTATTTTCTCCAGGTGAGAGTTATTGGAGGAAGTTTCAACCGAGCAGGCAAAGTTCTGATGACAAATCTCAGATAGCTCCTAACACTCCAATGGATTCTATTCATTTTCCCAGATCAACTCATGCTTTGAAAGTACTTTTTAAGAATGTCCTAATCTCCTGTAATCACCCCTCCCATACACAAAATATCAACAGATTATTTTGTCACCTAAATTACAGATATTATAACAACATCAGAAAAAGCCAACTCCTTGTAAAAATAAATAAATAAAGCCCTCAAGTAAATAGACTTGGGAGACCAGGAGGGGGAACTCTCATGCCCTGTGAAAGAAAAAAGACTCCTCTTCTTTCCTGGTAAGGACTCAGCCAATGAAAAGCCAAGGACCCTTTGTTTACTATAGACTTCCCATCATCCTTTCCCTCTATAACAGTGTTCTCTTTCCCTTGCTGTGCAGGGACTTGCACATGACTCACCATAGTTGGAGACACAGAATTGCAACTTTCTCCAGATCCTGAATAAACCCATCTTTGGATGAGAAATATCTAGTAGTCTTTTTGTTTCAGGTCAACACACTCCCATCTTCAATTCACAAAAACTACTTACACAAGAGTAGTCCCTCAGCTTCAATATCCTCTGCTCCTTTGTTTTTATTCCATTCAAACAATGGTTGGCAAACTGGAGCCCATGGCCTGCTGCCTATTTTGAAAAATAATCTTATTGGAGCACAGCAATGCCCATTCTTTTACCTATTGTTGCCATCCTAAAATGGCAAAGTTGAATAGTTTTAGCAGTATCTGTTCCTCAAGGTCTAAAATATTTACACTCTACAGAAAAATTTTGTCAAATATCCATTAAAGCAACCAATGATTCTCATTGGATTCTGAACTTTTAAAGTTTGCTTTAGACTTAATCTTCTTCAGCCTTCTCAAGAATTTTTGACTTTATAATATTCAGACATTTTCTCCAGACTGGATCCTTCCTTTTGCCTTTTAACTATCCTCAAATATGTCTTATTAAAAGGGCAAAAAACAGGGACTTCCCTGGCAGTCCAGTGGTTAAGGTTTTGCCTTCCAAAGCAGGGGGTGTGTGTTCGATCCCTGGTTGGGGAGCTAAGATCCCAGATGACTCGTGGCCGAAAAACCAAAACATAAAAAAAAGCAGTGTTGTAACAAATTCAATAAAGACTTTGAAAATAGTCTACATCAAAAAGATCTTAAACAAGGTGGTAAGGGGACAAAAACAATCACCGATCAACTAATCCCTGATTATCATAATTACCTCCTCTCTTTTCAAACCAACACTGTTCAAACTGTCTTTCCTCTTGCAGCCATGTTATCACTTCCCATTAACTCCTCTGTTCAGTGTAACCTGAGACTAATTTCCACCTTCTTCACTGTGTACCTGCAAACTGAACCTGAAGGGGTAATTGGGAAGAGGGGTTTCCATTAACACTTTGCTTTTTTGCATATTTGGGAAAATCACTTGAATAAATTTAGGACAAAGTGCTGAGAAGAAAATAGATGGCAAGGCAATGAATGGAACCAAGGAGAGGGTGAGAAATTAGATCACTACTCCAGTCTACAGTCAGTAGAAATGATATATTTTTATATATGTTATATATATTTTTATACTATACATAATGTTTATGTCTTATATATTAACATATAAAGAATATATATATGTATAATATATGTTATATATATAAATGCCTGGCAAGGATATTGTTCAAACACTTTAAATAATAGGACTGGTTGACAGACAAATAACTTCTAACAGCCATCATCTTCCTCAACTTGTCAACAAAGTTTTGAAGTGTGCGTGTGTGTGTGTGTGTGTGTGTGTGTGTGTGTGGAGAGAAAGAGAGAAGAAGCTTCAGTTCAGGATCAATGTAGTATGAGATGAATATATCACCCTTGAAATTGCTGCCAATTCATAATAGGTCAATTGCTGAAAAATAATCACCCCTATTTTTCAGTGATCTATAAGTTGGCTGATGGTTTGGCTAATCTGGACTGAGTCTGGTCCAAGTTAGTCTTGTTATTGTTTTTGGGTGGCAGGTTTTGTGGGAGCTGGCTGTTTGTGCTTCTTCTTAGCTGATGACTCAACTCTCCTAATATCCCTAATATCCCTCAGCTGGCTGCTCTGGGCTTGCTCTCATAGTGAAGGCAGAGGGGTAAAGTAGAGAAGGAAAGTGTGTGAAGACTCTTGAGACCTAGACTCAGAAGTGTCATAGTAACTTCTGCCACATACTCTTGGTCACAGCAAGTGAATTCTGTTAACTAGATCCCCCTCTTCATGAAAAAAACTGCAAAGCTATATTTTAAAGAATGTGGAAATAATAAGATGATTTTCAATCAACTAACACAACCTGGATTGGGAATTGTATCTACTTATACAGAAAATGGTGTCTTGTATTGGGCTTCCTATTGATGGTTCAAGAAAACTCAGCTCTGCTCATGGCCAGGAAGTTGATAGCCTCAAATTATCTATGGTGGAAGTATTTAATCAAATACTACAAATCAAGGCTTTGTATGTTTTATTTACTTATTTATTTACTTTTTATATTGGGTTGTTAAATACTTGTCAACATACAGCTGGGTTCATCCATCACCAAAAACCTACCATATATGGCATTGTACTTGGGAAATGTGAGATCAAAAAAAAAAAAAAAAAGAAAAGAAAGAAATTGGAGTGTGAAAAGTTAAATATTCATGTAGTTAGGAAGTTGAAAAAATGGTAAACTGAAACTTCTAGATACTGGTCAAGAGATTTCAAACCTGAAAATAATAGTGTGCAATGATTGCTATTTGTTATTACAAGATAGAGATGAGCACAGACAAGAGTTGGCTAATTTTTGAACAATAATTGAAGAAAATAGTTTCCAGAGATGGAAGGTCTTAGGAGACTGGAATCACTGCCTGTCTTGATCTATTAAACACGATGAGATAAAATTGAAAAATTATTTTTGGGATAAAGATCCAGTAAAACTTCTCAATTGAAATAGGTGACTTAACTTGGCAGCCCCCAGTTGTCCTAAGAGTAAAGTCCAATCGCTTTGTCATTAAATACTCTTCATGTTATGTTTCCTTCTTTCCTTCTGGTATTATTTTTTTCCCTTTACCTTATCTTCAGTTCCTCCAAGCTGGTTTAAGTGGTCATTTATCATTTCTGAGCCTTTGGACTCATAATCTTTCTCTTTGGAATATCACCTTTCAATCCCTAAACTGCTAAAGCATAGTTATTCTGAGAACTGCACAATTTTTCTCCAAAATTATTTTCTGACCTTCCATGCATGGTTTAGATAACCTTGGTTACCTAAACGTGGTTAGGTAACCTTGTAACATTAGTGTATATTGAATAGTTGTCTTGAATGTTTTTCCCACTAATTTCAGAGTTCCATAAAGGCTGGGCTTGTACCAAATTTATTGTTAACTATAGTGCAGCATATGCACTAGATATTCAATAAATAGCTGCTGAATTAAATAATTAAAGACAATGTATATGAAAGTGTTTTCAAATGTGTTATTATTTTCCCCTCATTTTAGAATAAAAAAAAATCCAGTATTGATTGTATTATGCCATCATTTTATAATATGAAAGGAAAAAAAGAAACACCAACAATTATAATTGTTATAAGCAATTGACTGCAAACAGATTCAGAGTTCAGAAATGTTAAAACATGAAGAAACTGGTTGTTTTAGAATCAAACTATTGTTATTTTTGTCATGAGCATTGCCCCTCTCCCCTCCAAAAAAGGAAAAAAAGAAAAAAGAAAAGGAGTGAGCTTTATTCAACAAATGTAGAATCTAATTTTGTATGTTCCCCTTTCAAATAAAAGAAAAACAGTTATGTTATTAGAAAGTATAAGTATATATAGCAACATTGATATGAAATATTTCAAATCAGAAGTATATCAAAGGTAGTGATATGCTACCTTTATAATCATTTATACATATGCAAATACATGAAGTGCATATTACATACATTCAACTAATCTTAAGTAAATGTTCACATTTCAATGACATTTTAATGATGAACAGTTTGAATGTGTTGAATTTTGAATTTTCATATAATACACTACTTAAATTACAATGGATAACAATTAGCAGCAGGTTTTTAATTGTGCATTATCAGGTTGTAATATTTTTTTCTCCTAAATGTATGAATTTGTTCTACTGCTTTATCATAATTGAGGTGAGCTGAGGATAAAAGTTTTACAGAAATACAAGTTCCCTGTGAGTAGCAGTAATTGAGTTGCCACTGTGAATCTTCCACAGCAGACAACAAATCCATTGGAAATCTGATTCCATAAAGTTAAGCAATGTTTGCTGTGATTTTCATATAAAATCCTTGCAATGTCCAGCTGCTACCTTTTTATTTAATTGTGTAATCTGTTTCATAATGAGTTTGTGCACGTTTTCCACCAAATGTCAATTCTAAAAGCAGTGCTCTGAGGTATCAACCATAGTGCAAATCCCATTAGTTTTCAGGCTTTTATTTGCCACAAAAAGTTCAAGTTGAAGGAAAAAGAAGTGTGGCTACATTGATGGGATGTCAGTATTCATAAAGTACCTATATTTGATATCACATTCCAAATGATTTTGCAGAGATTTTTATCATTTGTCATTCTATGGAAATTAAAGAAAATTTCAACATAGAATACTGGTGTTATTTTGTCCATTCTGCCAAGAAATATACTATAGCCACAAAAGAGGTAAAAATTGTTAATATGTGAATATTTTTATACAAAGGATTCTGAGAATACAAAGATTTTTTGAGCATTTTAAAATTAATGTTGAGCATTTTTTGATCTTTAAAATTATTATTTTTCTTTTAGTAATAGAATATCCATATATTTTTTTCTGGAATCTATTTCAAATAATTCTAATACACACATAGACACACAAAATACACCCACCCAAATAAATACACAGACTCACATAGACAAAACAACACACACAGATACACACACTGATTTAAATACATGTTATACAAACAAAATGAAATGATGCTCTAAATAATGTAAACTGTGAATTTGACTTCCAAAGTTAATTGTGAATGTACAAATAGTCTAAAAGACACTAATTGTTTGCAAAAAAAAAAAGCCTTCAGGAAAATTCTTACATTAATTTAATACTTAAAAATTCATGTCCTTACATTTTTCAGATTTGATGATAATTTCTGGTTCAAATTGCCTCCTTCAAATTCCTTGTTTTGTTACATAGCTAAGATTTTGAGCTATGAGCAATCACTACATATATGTTTATCTCTAAGTGTAAATGTAGCACTTTGTTAAATTTAGTATATGCGTTAAGTACAGCGTAGGATCTTTGTAGTGCAGAAGGTGTTAAAACAGTAAGGAGACAGGTCATACTGGTCAGATTCCAAAATTTGTGGAGTTACGATTACATAATACATGGGACTGTGCTTTTAAGTAAAATCACTATGTATGCAAAATAGCTTTTCAGCCCAGAGTGGAGAGGTTTAATCTGGAACAGTATACTATGTCAGATTCCATTTTATGCCTTGTCCACCAAACCGCCTGAAGTAATAGGTTGCCTATTTTAATTGGAATGAAGCAACATTATCAAGGATGGAAGAATTCTTTATTAGATGTTAATTCAGGGTTTTAAGACATCTGATTAAATCATGTTTAGCAAAGAGTGGAACTATGTACAGCAGATAACAAATTCCCTATAGCAGGGGACACTGATTATAAAGGAAATTTGTACAGACTTAGATAAAATAAACTATAAGTGTAAATTAAAAATTTAAAACAGAAAAGAGGCAGCACTGTAGGTGATCAATTTTACTTACAGAATAGCTTTTGTTCAGGTTTATTTTTTCAAATAGACTAATAAGTCAGGATTATAATAAACTGCAAAACTCATAGTCTTTATGTTTATAGAGATATTTTTAGATAAAAGTTTGAACAATCAAGCAAAGCATAAACAAATATAGATGATTGGGAAAAACACTTCAATTTTAGTACATAAAGTAGACAACCATAAATATATTCTATTCATCAGAACACATTTTCAATTTTTAGTATGATTATCTGAAATAATTTTTATTGTATCACATATGAATTAAAAAATAATCATACGAAACCTGTGAAGAAGTGTATTAATTTAAAATAGACTAAACACAACTCACAATCTAGCTGTATGTTAGTGAAGAAATCTATATGGAATGTATATATAATCATAAAAGTTTAAGTTTGACACTTTTAAGATGTATGCAAATGAAGACATTTATTGGAAACAGAATGATTGATACTGAAAAATGACACCTGATCTAGATGACCTAAATGTGGCCGAAATAAAGGATGTTTGATTGGTGCCATCAGAACAGAGGTTTCCTCATTGGGATAATACTCCAGAATTACTTCCCCTGGGGAAGCTACATTTTGCCGAGAACAAAAGGAATCAGAGAAAAGAAAATTCATTTTGTTCTTTTCTTTAATAACATCCCACAAGACACCAACTAAAAAGGAAATTTGAGTTTTTGACATCTTAATTTTTTTTTCCTTTTTCTCTCTTAGAGGACAACTTATTAAACTTTAGTATCCAAGGAACATGGGTAATTATAATAGTTGCTAACTTAGCAATGCTATAGGTGAAAATGCTTCCCTGTAAAATGAGACCAGAAAAACAATGTCTGTATTTCTTCTTTGGGAATATGCACTCACTGAATAACAGTACAGAAGTCCTCCTAAAAGAATCCTACTTCCAGTCATCTAAGATTGTCTTTAGAAATATTAATAATGTAGAGAATGAACAAAATGCAGTACAGTATGGAAAACAGATTTAGTTTTTGTCAAACACTATTTTCCAATATGTAAGGTGTTTTATTCTTTCCCCAAACCTTCAATATATCTAGGATAGGCTCTAAATTTGTTTGGTTATTTTTACATTTTTAGCTATAAGGATGATATAATTTTGTCCATGTCAATCTATCTAGAAATGCTATGCCACATCCAGTTAAAAGTAGCTTCCATTCCACCAGACTCAGGGACTAGCAGAGAGATTTTGTAAATAGTAAACAAATTTAATACTGTAAATCATTATATATGTATAATGGTGCCATATGCATATATAAAACCTCCATTTTGCCTTACTTAATTGGTCTAAAATTGTTTACACAAACAATAAACTTTCAAAGAAAACATTGCAAGCAAATATCATTTATCAACAAAATGATATTTGACCAAGATGAAATTTAACACTAACATACTGCAGACTAGCATCTCTCTCATATGTTGCCATAGAAAGAACAATGTTGTACATAGCTTAAATTCTGAGCTTTAGCTATTTTATTTAGAAGATGGGACAGTTGGACTTTCTTTGTAATCTTGAAAGTCCCTTAAAAACACTTACTTTTTAAATGATATATAGTTTGTTTCCATTATAATTTATTTTTTAGTGTTTTTTTAAAATATTTTATTAGACTATAATTGATTTACAATGTTGTATTGGTTTCAGGTGTACGGCGAAGTGATTCAATTATACATATACATATATTCATGCTTTTTTAGATTCTTTTCTCATATAGGTTGTCACACAATATTGAGTTCCCTGTGCTATACAGTAGGTCCTTGTTGGTTATCTATCTTATAAATAGTCATGTGTGTATGCTCATCTCAAGCTCCTGATTTATCCCTCTTCCCCAAGTTTCTGCTTCGACAAGCATAAGTTTGTTTTCAATATCTGTTAAGTCTGTTTCTGTTTTGTAAATAAGTTCATTTGTACCTGTTTTTTAGATTCCACATATAAGCGATATCATATGATATTTGTCTTTCTCTGTCTGACTTACTTCACTCAGTATGACAATCTCTAGGTCCATCTATGTTGCTACAAATGGCATTATTTCATTCTTTTTATGGCTGAGGAATATTCCATTGTATATATGTACCACATCTTCTTTATCCATTCCTCTGTTGATGGACATTTAGGTTGTTTCCATGTTGTGGCTATTGTAAATAGTGCTGCAATTAATATTGGGGTGCATGTGTCTTTTTGAATTATGGCTTTCTCAGCGTATATGCCCATGAGTGAAATTGCTGGATCATATATGGTAGTTCTATTTTTAGTTTCTTAAGGAAACTCCATGTTGTTTTCCACAGTGGTTTACCAATTTGCATTCCCACCAACAGTGTAGGAGTGTTCCCTTTTCTCCACATCCTCTCCAGCATTTATTGTTTCTAGACTTTTTGATGATAGCCATTCTGATTGGTGTGAGGTGTGAGGTGATACTTCATTGTAGATTTGATTTTCATTTCTCTGATAATAATGTTGAGCATTTTTTTCATGTGATTTTTGGCCATCTGTATGTCTTCTTTGAAGAAATGTCTATTTAGATCTTCTGCCATTTTTTTGATTGGATGAAATGTTTTTTGACACAGAGCTGGATGAGTTTTTTTTGTAGTTTGGAGATTAATCCTTTGTCCGTTGTTTCATTTGCAAATATTTTCTCCCATTCTAAGGGTTGTCTTTTTGCCTTGTTTATGGTTTCCTTTGCTGTGCAAAAGCTTTTAAGTTTAATTAAGTTCCATTTATTTTTGTTTTTATTTCCATTACTCTAGGAGGGAGTCAAAAAAGATCTTGCTGTGGTTTATGTCATAGAATGTTCTGCCTATGTTTTCCTCTAAGAGTTTTATAGTGTCTGGTCTTACATTTAGGTCTTTAATCCATTTGGAGTTTATTTTTGTGTATGGTGTTAAGTGGTGTTCTAATTTCATTCTTTTATATATAGCTGTCCAATTTTCCCAGCACTGCTTATTGAAGAGACTGTCTTTTCTCCATTGTATATTCTTGTCTCCTTTGTCTTAGATTAATTGGCTCATAGGTGTGTGGGTTGAATTCTGGGATTTCTATCCTGTTCCACTGATCTTCATTCTATTTTTGTGCTAGTACCATATTGTTTCGATGACTGTAGCTTTGTAGTATAGTCTGAAGTTAGTGAGTCTGGTACCTCCCACTCCATTTTTGTTTCTCAGAATTGTTTTGGCTCTTCAGGGTCTTGTGTGTTTCCACATAAATTTAAATTTTTTTCATTCTAGTACTGTGAAAAATGCCACTGGTAATTTGATAGGGATTGTATTGAGTCTGTAGATTGCCTTGGGTAGTATAGTTATTTTGACAATAATTGATTCTTCTAATCCAAGAGCATGGTATGTCTTTCCATCTGTTTGTGTCATCTTTGATTTCTTTCATCATAGAAAATCCTAAAGGTGCTACCAGAAAACTACTAAAAAACTACTATGTTACAAAAATAGAAAACTATGGGCTAATATCACTGATGAACATACATGCAAAACTTCTCAACAAAATACTAGCAAACAGAATCCAAGAGCACATTAAAAGGATCATACACCATGATGAAGTGGGTTTTATTCCGGGAATGCAAGGATTCTTCAATATATGCAAATCAATCAATGTGATACACCATATTAACAAATTGAAGGGTAAGAACCATATGATAATCACAATAAATGCAGAAAAAGCTTTTGACAAAATTCAACACCCATTTATGATACAAACTCTTCAGAAAGTGGGCCTAGAGGGAACCTACCTTAACATAATAAAAGCCATATATGACAAACCCACAGCCAACATCGTTCTCAATGGTGAAAAACTGAAACCATTTCCTCTAAGACCAGAAAAAAGACAAGGTTGCCCACTCTCACCACTATTATTCAACATAGTTTTGGAAGTTTTAGCCGCAGCAATCAGAGAAGAAAAAGAAATAAAAGGAATCCAAATCAGAAAAGAAGCAGTAAAACTGTCACTGTTTGCATCTGACAGGATACTATACATAGAGAATCCTAAAGCTGCTACCAGAAAACTCCTAGAGCTCATCAATGAATTTGGTAAAGTTGCAGGATGCAAAATTAATACACAGAAGTCTCTTGCATTCCTATACATGAACAATGAAAGAGCAGAAACAGAAATTAAGGAAACAATCCCATTTACCACCACATCAAAAAGAATAAAATACCTAGGAATAAACCTACCTAAGGAGACAAAATACCTGTACTCTGAAAACTACAATTTATTTTAAATAATTATGTTTCTACCATATATTAAGTTTACTTTTTATGTTAATATATTTCAAAACTTTCCCTGTATTTAACCCTGGCAGTTGAGAACACTGCTTACTTTTAATTGTCTCTCATTACTGCTTTGCTGTTTTTCCCTGATTTTGAGTTAATGCAGCTGATGAAATGACAAAAGAACCAAATGTTTTCAACCCAAAGAAGTTCTTGAAATTTCTTCCAATAATCAGTATTCCCCAGGTTTCTGCTCTATTCATAGTGACATTGGTAGAAAATCTCCCATGACCTGACTCTACCACCTGACTCCCAGAGAGAGAATATTAGCAACACAGGTTTATTTTCCTCCAAAAGTGTTCTTGACAATGAATAATGTCAACTTCATTGAAAATGATAATGCACTTACTTAAAACGAGGAAATAAAGTGACTGACAATGATTACTTTTTAATTAAAGTTTAACATCTAGTAACAAATTTTATGGGTATCAATACAATAGAAAAATCTTTCTTGATACAGTTATCCCACTTTGCTGTAATTATATTGCATTTATATCTTCCCTGTTTATATACTGTTAGGATTGTGTGGGATGGTTTTGCCTGAATTCCAATGAGGATTTTATTTATTTTTCTTTTTTAGTTTCCATTTTTAAGATCTTTGCATCAGCATCTGGCTCATAGTATACTGATCTAAGAATAAGAGTTTCACCATATGAAAAACTATCTGAGTTGATATTAAGGAATGTGCCTATAGTTACCTCTGGTAATGCATAACCAAATTAAATGAAGTCTATTATCAGAACCAAGTCAGCATACTATAATTTAAAACAGAAAATGAACAATAAATGTCTATTATTAAGATGTAACTAGAGAATAAAAAAATCATTATTCGTGTTTGATAGTTTTGTGCCTTTCTACTTTTCATTTAATAAGATCTAAAATATGAACCTACATTTAAGAATATTTGAGATAAAATGGATTTGCATAACCAGTCATGACAAACAGGAAAACTACATGCATTCCTGATCATTTTTTAATTCAAACAACATGAATATATTGTAATTAAAACATGCAGATTAATAGATTTTTGTATTGTAGCTACTGCGAGTAAAATAAAAGCCAAAATAAGTCTAGTGGTTGCATATCCTAAATGAACCTGTACAATAAGTCCTAATTAATAGTATTCAATAGACAAGTTTTAAGTCAAAATTTGAATGCTTTCTGTGCAGGAATACAGCTAACAGGAAGTATAAGTCCTTATTTAGTGGTTATGTTATTAGAAATTAAGTTCCATTCCTTCTCTTTATAGGATTAGAATAGTGGTGTACTTGGTCACACAAATTCTATTCCAAATATCTATTCCAGCCATTCAGTTTAATTTATGTTAAAACAACGTTTAAGACAATCAAATTAGGAAGTCTGTGGTTCAGTTGTCTTTTGATTGTCTTCTCAATCAAGAAAATTAGAGTGACTTAATGTAAAGATGAAACTATCAAAACAAAATTAACCCTGGAATGTCAATTTATTGTCTTATGTACAAGGTCTCTATTAGGGTCTCCATTTAAGAGTTTCTTCTTTTTTTAATTTGTTTTTAATTTACTCAAATAATGTTCTTCAAATACATTTTATTTTAAATATTAGACATC
The DNA here is from genome assembly GCF_039906515.1 of Pseudorca crassidens. Lineage (NCBI taxonomy): Eukaryota > Metazoa > Chordata > Mammalia > Artiodactyla > Delphinidae > Pseudorca > Pseudorca crassidens. Next base: position 16,603,344 of record NC_090298.1, read on the forward strand.
TAAAACCACATAATATTTAGCTCTGTTAGTGTACTTTTTAGGAAGTGTTGGATTTGTACTATGATTTTCCAATAGATAGAAACTCAAAACTTTCAACACCACATATAATTTATTTTAGATGCAATTATCATACTAGATAAAGTACAAAGAATGATTTACTCACTTATAGTTTCAGAAATAACATTTCTAAACTTTACTTGCTAAGTTTTTTTTTTTTTTTCCTCTTTTGGGTCATTATATATTTTTCTTCCTACTACAATTTTTTGGTTAGAGAGAAACAAATATTTCACACCCATGCTTCTACAGTCATGTGATTTTTCCATTCTTCTGGACTGAGACTCCAGAAGACTTTCCAGATTTTCTATGCTCCCACCCCTAACAATCTTCTCCAAGATACGAGTTTGGCAGAAGAACCTCAGCATATAATTTCAGTTCCTTTGATTTTTATTTTGAGTCATCTTCATATTCTAGTCCACTCAGAACAGAAATGTTGCTCTTGTGCAGAACTAATCATAATTTGACAGATTTCAACAACCCATTTAACTGAGGATGTACAGACATATTCTTCCATTAGTTTCATCAGTATAAACACATAGTATTTTGTTTTCATTGACCTGTCTCTTCTTTATTATTTCTTACAGTTTTTAGGTTATTCTACTGCTTCCGTCATTTAAAAATTTCCTGTCCTGAATGGTTTTGAGAGTTACCCCCCTCCATATTTATTGCTATGATTTGTAAGTTTTAAATCTTACTGAAATCTGTCAATTTTTATAGCTAAAAGTATTACAAATATATTTCTTAAATTTTGCTAGTGATATAAACAGATATTCGAATAGACTGTATTAACAAAATAATTATTTGACTGTTATATACTTACATATAATTTCTTTTATTGTGTACTATTATATAATGCTCTTTTGGGATTTCTTGACTCTGGTTGTTCAACATGTTCAGCTTTTTAGCTAATCCCCAATCATTTAAATTATATTTTGTAATATTCTCTAATATATGAAAAATCCAATCTATGTTTACTTTTTTTAAATAATAATTTTCAAGTGTTAAAATATTTAACTTATTTTTTTCTGTATAAACTTTAAAATGGTCAATTGAATTCAATAATGTATTTGGTTTTCTTTTTTAGTTTCCTTCCTGCTTTTTTTTTTTAAATTTATTTCCTTCCTGCTTTCTTTCATTTCTAAAATACTGACTGACTGCCTATAATATCCCACGTGCTTATGTAAGCAACTGGGATAAAATGATAAAAAGATATGAAGCCCCTGCCGGGACTCCCTTGGTGGCCCAGTGGGTAAAACTCCGTGCTCCCAATGCAGGGTGTCTGGGTTCAGTCCTCAGTCGGGGAACTATAACATGAATGCATGCTGCAACTAAATATCCCAAGTGCTGCAACAATGATCACACATGTTGTAACTAAGACCCAGCACAGCCAAAATATATAAATAAACAATAAATAAATTAAAAAAAAAACACAAAAAACAACCTTTCCTTCTAGGAGCTTTATTTCTAATAGAAAAGGAAAGTCAGTTGGGGTAGATTATGGAGGGTCTTGAAAGCCTTAAACTTGACTGCATTCAAGACCATGAAGGTCACTGAATCATTTGTGGAGTACATCAAAACCAAGCCCATTGTATTTAAAGTCTTTGGACATTGTTAGCCCTACTCCACCTGCAAGGGCCTGAGCTTAAGAGTCCACCTCAGCCATCCTGATGATTCTTTCCTGCACCCATGTCACTCTCCATGCTAGTTCCAGCCACCAAGTTAAATACCCTGAGCAAAACCAGCCTTAACCACAGCAGGAGCATGTATGTACTTCTCATTTGGTTTGAGATCAGAGAACTGGAGCCTACTAGAAAGTATATCCCATCTGTAGTTGACTGTACAACAGGCTTGCTCTGCTAAAGGGCAATTTTGCTTTACCAGGGCATCCAGCAAAAGATCATAGTGACCATTACCTAAGAGAAGGGGCATGAGCTCCATTGGAAAGACATTCCTGAGCTGATGGCAGGCAGGATTAGAAATAAGGCTGAGATAGATAAAGGTGCAGTTGATGCCATTCTCTCCCAAAATGTTATCTCTGCCAAGTACCTGAAGTCTTCCCACAACTCCAGCAGGTGAGGCACCCTAAAAGGTGTGTTGATTCAGCCCTATGAATGTTGTTACACCATCAGATTCCTTGTTCAATAATGACTTCTGTTCAGATGAAGAAATTAATTCCCTTTTCACTTTGAAAACCTCTGCCACACTGCTCTCCATAAATACATATGTAATTGGGGCAGAAACACAGAGGAAGGCATACAAATATTTGAGACATTTAATCCTCACAACCCAATGAGGTAGGTATTATTATCCCCATTTAACAGTCAAGCAAACTGATCCTCAGAGATATGGAAGCTAAGAATAATTGGCCTGAGGTCAACAGCTAGTGAAGGACACATCTGGGATGTGAACATGGCTTTCAGAGACCCAAGATGTTGTTTCAAACCGTGACACTTAGCTAGTTGGGCTAAGGGGTCCCCCACTTAGCCCAACTCACCAGCTCCAGAATCATAGAAAGAGAAAAACCGTAGTGATATGGCCAACACAAGTAACAGCAAAGAGTTTTGCTAAAGATGTTAAGGTCGGACAGCACCTCTCTGGTTGTCTTTTGTACACCTGCCCTGGGAATTTTCAATATAAATCTGCTAAGAAGAAGGGGGAAAGGAATTTTAAAGTAGGTCAAAACATTCAGAAGCAATTGGCTGTGCTCTCTGCCTTCCAAAGCAATTTCTTTATTGTCCAACTAATCAATAAATGTTTAATAAGGTCTAGCACTGTACTAGGTACATAGTGTCAAAGATAAATACAATGATATGAGGCACAGTCTCTGCCAGTTTGAGGTGCACAATCTAAATATTTCTCAATAATTATTCCATGGTTAAAAATCAAATCTGGACATAGTTGTGAATATCTTAATGGACACTTTTTAAAATCAATATTTTAAAGGAAAACATTATATCCCACATTTATCAGAGTATGAAATTTCTTCTTAGTAATATTAACTTTATTGTTATAAATAAAAAGTTACTTTTGTTAAAATTCTCCTCTTCTTCCTCCTTTATTTTGAATAAATATGTTTTGAAAAAGGAATTTTTTAACATTAGGAGGTAGAAGCTCTTAGGTACAATTTTGGCCAACAGCTGTCTGAGCAAAAGATCTGTAGACCACTGAGTGAACTTTGCTCATCTCCAGGTTATTTTGACTACTATTGGGTTGGCCAAAAATTTTCATTGGCCAGCATGTTCTATTCTCTTTCTTGAATGGGTTCATTTTGGCTATTCTGGATTATTGTGTGCTGTATCTGAGGAGAGTTAGGTAACTTGTATTTTCACTTGTGAGCCACCTAAATTAGGAGACACTTCATCTGGAACTAAAGTATATTAAAAATCCCTGGACTTTGAGCCTCGTATTATTATTGGAAGAGTTTTTTGGGATTAATTCCCTGCAGAGGGGAAGAGTTGTATTTTCATTTGGGAGAGAAATTAATATTTAAAACTAAGAAAGCACACTGTGCAAAATCAGGGTTTTTTTTTTTTCTTATCATTTTCTCCTTCCCCTGTAAGACTATTTTATGTCCTATCTTTGCTGTGTCCCATTGTCGGGCTTGGCTATGTGTTTTGCTTTCCTTGGTGGATTATACATATGTTTTAAGTCTTCAATGTGCCTCTGTAGATTGATACAACCTCTTTTTCTTGTCTTCAGCCATCAAAAGGGGTTTGCTTCTTTCACCTGAAATTCAGAATATGAAGACATAAGGAAGAGGGCCAAATAGAGTCACTGCCAATTTGCAAATCATGAGTGAAAGATAAGTGTGACTATAACCACAGAGTCTGTTACAACAAAAACAGCTTTCTTATAGACCACCTGTATGATGATTTTTTTGTTTTTTGCTGTCATATTAGCTTGTAACTTTTTGTTTGTTTTAGTTGTAGTTTTCACCCAGATTTATAATTACTTTATCCATTTGTGCATTTCTTATTTTAACTGTATCACCCACTAGACCACTTGTTCAATGAAGACGTGGACTACTGTTCCCACTGTGATCCTAAAGCCTAAAACAGTTATGTAGCAGAGATGCAAAAGTATTTGTCAAAGTAATGATTGAAAGAATCCTCTCCTTAATGTTGTTGTTTCTCATATACAAATACATATGATTAATATACACAACTCAAGGAGAAGTTCACACTGTATTAAAACAAACCTTGAATGTTAATGTTGCATTTTATTTCAATTTAGATGTGTTTAAACATTATTTTCATATGTAGAGTTCAAGGTCTTTAATGGCAGTGGCCATGAATCACATATCTGATATCGTTTGTATTTCCATATCCAGATAATATTTTCACAATTCAATTAATTTCTTTTTTACTTTGAAAATAAAGCTGGCTAGTATAGTCTCTCTGATACTGTATGCCTACAAATATTTTTTACAGGATTTATTTATTTTTTTTTTGATCATCATTTCTGGTATGAAAGAGATACATCTCACTGAAGTGATTATCAACTGACATGAAGAAATATTACATCTATTCTCTGAAGCATTTTATTCATTGCTTCATTTGTTTCTTCTTTATCATTCAGTGCCATTCTGAGTCTTTGGGGCTTCCATTCACTCCATTACAGAATTCTGAATACTTCCTTCACTAAGATTTTAGCCCCTGTAGAGAAACAAGCTGGTAAAATAAGGGCTGGATATGCTTTTCTATGATATAAAGCAGTGATTTATGGACCACACCATGGCAGATTAAATTTTTTTTTATTTTATATATTTCCTAAGGGTGGAAATACAGTTTTGTTCTCCGATAGTATTCAGTTAAATATTCTCAAGTTTTCAAGTTAAACTGGTCTTATTCTTATAGATGCACATAATAAAAGATACACATTATCTGAATAGTAAAATATACCACCATCCCTAAAATTTGTGTATGTCTGTAGTGTTTCTAGCTCTGCACACATTAGTTCATGTGGTCTCAACACCTCTATAAGATAGATATAAGTAGCACCTTTTCAGAAATAAGAAAACCAAGGATTATAGAATTTAAGTCGGGTTTTTAAAATCATGCAAGATAGATAGAAAGATAGATGATAGATAGATGGATAGATAGATAGACGATAGATAAATAGATGGGATGTATATACAATCTATAACCCAAATAGGGAATTACATAGGAAAGTCAGTGATATTTTTAGGTCTACTTGTGGTTCTAGTCACATTCTTTACTATAGATAAATATTCATGGAAATCATTACAATAATCTTTTCTTAGTAATAGGAAAAGGAAAGCTTACATTTTAACTAACTAGAAAGATTTTGAACAATTTCTAAACTAATTTATCTGAGATAGATTATATTTCTATTCAACTAAAAAACTACCGTATGTTCCTTTTTTAGAGAAATTTATTCATCTCTGTTCAGTTGACCATGTATTTTATTTTTGTCTATGAAATACATATTGTTGTAAGACACTATACCACTTCTGGGAAGAAGCCTTATGATCCATCATGTGGAGCACTGACTGTGTCTTCTTACTTCCACCTCTGTGATCATGGAAGCCTGAATTCACATTGAGTCCCATAAGCCTTGACCCTTACGAATTTCAATAAACTGCATCCCTGGATGACCTGTGATAGACATGTAGAACAAGTGCTACATAAACTTATTTTAAGCTACTAAATTTGGAGATTTCTTTATTTGTCATAGCATAGCTCAGTCAATCAAAGTTGACAGAGAACAATTTTTTTTAAGTTAAGTGTAAAAAAATTTATGACCATCACATAAATTCCCTGAATTTGAAGTGAATCCATCATTTCAAAGATGGATATGTTAAATCTGGACAGAGCTTACATTACACAGTTCCTTCTTAAGCTTGGTATTATTATGACACAGTGCTGGCACATAAAATATTGAAAATTAGTTTTACATTTTTATTTATTTAGATTAAATTTAATTAAGTGTGCAGCTGTAATATCTCGTATTGCCTACATTATGAGGGTAAAATTTTAGGAAAGGGCTATTGATCTCAAGAATGGTAAAAATAGATTTAAAAATACATTGATTTAAGAAATAACCAAGTCACAGCCTAAGGACACTTCCTCATGTATGCTAAATGCATTTTCATGAATGTTTTCTAATTTGTCATTTACAAATTTAGAAAAAGTCTTCATGCAAATTTTGACCTATTGAAATAGGGGAAATCTCTTTGTAAAAATCACTCAATGAATTATACTTTGCCAAAACAATATATATACACACAAACCTATTTAAATGAAATTTATCTAAAAATATAAAATGCTCTAAATGAGATTCTCAACATGTCTATTTAAATGGAAGTGTTACAAACTTTAGATATATAAATTAGTTTTCAAGGCTTCAATAGCTATTAATAATTTGTTTTAAAATAAAAATAGATTAGTACCATTCAAGAAAAAATCGAAAATGTTTCCCTAAAATCACAAACGTGCTGTATAAAATAAGCATAACTTTTGTTCATGAAATACATCAACATGTCTTCTCCATGATAAAAGGTAATCAAGCATTTTTGCCAGGCTTTATCTTTGTAAATTTTCCCAAATGAGTTTAGTCAATTGAAGAAAAATGAGTTATGTATTTACAGGTAACCCAAATTGACAAAACCTGTGTTGCTTAACAGTCCTCAATAAATATAGTTGCAACCAAAGATATGAGATGTTGTATCGCCTGTAGTGCCTCTGATCATTAACCTGTGGATGTTAGAAACAAATCAATATGATAGATGTGTTGTGGTTTTTTTTTGACAGGAGACTAGAGAATTCTGAAAATATAAACATTATTATTAAATCATGCTTCAGTATGAACATAGGAGAGGTAAATATTAATGAGCCTTTTGTGAATGGATGAATTTACTCTCGAACCAACTTCCCCTTCATAGTAAAAAGGCAGATTTATAGAAATAAAAAGTCTGCACTATAGGCAAATACTTCTGAAGTACAATTAAATCACATTAATATTGAGCACAGCAATGTTAACTCCAGAGGGATTTTGAGCCATTGCTTCAGCATTTAGGAAATAAGAAGTGTTTTCTAGTTGCTATGCTGGACTGTATTTCTCCCAGAAAGCAATGTCTCTGATAAGTGCTGTGGACATTTTAGTTTGCTCTTTTGCTTCTCTGAGACTGTCTAATATAAGCCCTTTTAACAAATCCTGCTGCATGTGATGCAGGATTCTGCTATTTTTCTTTTAATCACGAAGTTTGAAAGTTTGATGAAACTTTTTATCCTTTCCCAGCTAAAATGGACATACTGACAGACCATTGCACAGGTATTTTCAGGGGGTTCATGAAAACCCATGAAGTCCGTCCTGGACTTTCTCATCATTAGAGAAATCCTGGATATGGTGGTTTCAACTGTTTTTCAAACCTGTTCAGGCAAATGGTTAATTGTTGGTCTGAAGTTTGCCTCCAGACCCAGTATGCTTGGAATGACTGGACTTCCATTCTTGCAGCACTGAGGTACAGATTATACAAGTTGAAAAAAGTACAAAATAATAACTGTCAGTTTTTACCTGGTTTTCAGAATTCTTCACAGGGCACTCCTGATTGAGGAGTTGCAGCTTCACTGGTAGGTATAGTCTTGGCACATGTGCCCAGGGGAGGGCACATGAAAAGCATGGTATATACAGAAGTCTAGAAGGGAGAGGTGACTTCCCTGAGCTGAAGTAGTCTGCGCCTGCTTCAAGTTTCTCTTTTTGACAAGAGAGGAGAGAAGTAGAGTGAAGTGCCTAGGAAACTGTGCTTGACATGTTGTGGGACTTCCCAGTACATGTCTTTTTTTTCTCTGAGTTGCTTTGCTTCCTTAAATTGTCTAAACCTAACTAAACTGGTGTAAGGAAGATTCTCAAGGAATCTTTTGGTCAATTCTAAATCTAGGTCCACTGATGTCGATTTGATGGTCCTGTAGAAACTTTTAAATACAAGAATGCATTCTCTCTCAAATATGTTTGAAGTTCCCTTGTCATGTCTTGCAATTTTTAATTTTTTGAAGTCCACGCATATAGTATTATGTGTGCTTGCTTATATTTCTAAGATGGGTAAAATTGCACTGCAGTACTGCATTAGGGTTGTATCTATTTGTTTCCAGATCCACATTCCATGATAATGAAACTGTTCAGTCCAGAAATCTTGCTGAAATACTGAAAAGTGGCAGGGTTGGTTAAAGCCTGGATAAATCTGGTTTCCTTTTCCTGAAATCTGACCTATGATATAAAGGGGGCAGTGAGAGATGGAATGGAATAGTCTTGATATCTTGAGAGAACAAAGCAGCCTTTACAGGTTTGTGCAAAATATACTTTGGAAAAAGCACAGCCCATCAATATGAAGTGTTGGGGGGACATTAAGTAAAGAGAGGACAATGAAGTTGGAGTGAAGGGAGAAATTGTAATTTCAGTAGAGCAATGTCAAGACTCTCATGAAAATGGGGAGAAGGAACGGGAGAGATAGATGGAGATCAAGGGCTCAGCTATTTCTTAGAGATGGCTTCTTTTCCCTATGACTTTCCATAGGGAAAAGATTATAAAACATCTTTTACTCAACACTGCCTGAGTCTATCTCTGTTCTTGCAACTAGGGGAAAAAAAGTCTTACCAGAAGAAAAAGAGTCATTTAAAGAAATATTTTGTGCTTTGTGTTGGGATTTTAGAATCCAAAACTGAGAAGCCCAAGTGAATTAAAATAGTATCCAAGGGAAATCATTTTAATAAGGCATCACTTATTAAAATGTTTTGCAAAAGAATGCATGCCTCCATGATCAACACTATGTTAACAGGTATAAACCTTTATTTTTGACTTAGGAAAGAGAATACTGCTTTTTAATTTCTTTGCTTCCTGTTGAATCCTTGATTTCTTTCAATATATAAAAATTATAAAAAATGATTATACTTAATTGTAGTTATCTCTTTATGGATAATATTGTGATCATTTGATTATTTTCTATCTTTATAAATTGTTGGTATGTTTCTCACAGACAGGATGATCTCATTTATTTTGGTGTGTGCAGAACCAGTGGAAGATGCTTATTCAATATTTATTTAATAAATAAATAAATTGTTCTATTTGTAAATTTACTAACACATTTTTATATATTCTCATTTTCTAGAGGATTTATTTCAAAATATAGTAATTTTTACACTAATGGGAAAAAATTGGTTATCATCCATAGAAACGTGGATGTGAAGAAATGAAATGGGAAAGGAAACACATATCAGAAAATTATTTTTCTTTTCCATCCACTAGGAAACTTTGGCACTCATACTTACAATTCACTTTCCACAGGAGAATATATATTTTATTTCTTGTCTTTCTCCTGTAGTTCAACAAAGAATAGAGTTTGTGTCAATCACTTCTTAGTTGGAAACCTTTTAGAAAGTGTATGAGGAATATTTTCATAAATAAAAAATATCCGGCTAGCTTAACTACTCTATATGTTTATCTCAAGAAGTAATCTAGAAAATGCAACCTTTTTTAGTGTAATCAGTATTAATAGGTTTAACCTTTTCACTACTACAAAAGTCGAAGGAAATCAAGGAAAATGAGATCTTTTCAGATGATCTGGAAACAATACTTTTTTGGGGGGAGGAAGGATTGTGTTGATTGTTACACATCAGCAACTTATTTTGTAAATACTTAGTTAAAAAAGTGTTTGACCATTCAAAATAAGTCTTAATACAAATATAACTCTAATTAACAATGTTCTACTTTATTGCTATGCTGATTTATATTATGCTAATTCTATTTTATTCTCTTCTATTCCACTACTCTATCACTATTATTTCCAAGCTTAATAAACTTGGTAATACTCTGTCTAAAAACCCAAAACGGCTAGAACAAAACAAAACAAACAAAAATAGGAAATAGGCAATAAAATTGTTGAAGTTCAGGACCAATATATAATATTTTAAAATAAGATATAATTACCTTAAAATTAGTATAGAAGGTCATTAGGTACACAAGAATTATGTGATAATTATTTAAACTTGGAAATTTGATTCCCCAATTACTCACAAAGAATGTACTTCTAAGTAATGTGAGTGTGAGTCCAGTGGTTTTGCATTCTTAATACTTATCTTTTCTCTATTTCTCATATTTTCTCCCCAAGAGGGAAGCCAACACTTAATAATGTCTGTTTATTGGATATGCCACACATAAGTAGTGTGCTGGTAAATTTAACTGGCTTTAGGAAAGGAAAAACATGTGTAGTGTTGGCCAATTTCCATCTTATAAATACTCTCACTGTTAAAGGATGAATTGTGTCCCCTCCAAAGATATGTTGCAGTCCTTACCTCCAGTACCTCAGAAAGTGAACTTTTTTGGAGATAAAGTATTTGCAGAGGTAATCAAGTAAAAATGAGGTCAGTAGGGTGAACCCTAATTCAAAAACAATAGTGATTCTCAAGAGTGAGATTACTGAGTCTAATGTTTAGTAGATATATAATTTAATGAAACAGTGCTTGATGGCTTTCTAAAATTACTTTAAAACTTGGACTCAGATACAGATAGGTACTCGGAGAACGTCATGTCATGACTGAAATTATGCTGACACGAGCCTAAGAACTACCAGATGCTTGGAGAGAATGTCATAGGGAAAAGCAACTCTGACTCCATATTAGATGTTTCTTTTACTTTAACCTTTGTATTCTACTGCTTTTGCTTTGAATTCAGGATATTGCCTATAGCCTGAAATATACAGAATAACCCATTTGCAAGGCTGTGACATTTAAGGGTATAACACTTTCCATCCATATAGAGATAAAAAGTTGCAGAACAGACAATAACGTTTGTCTTGTTGGAGGTTTACATGTTGTGACCTGACCTAGGTGGACAGCTGCAAGAACAAAGGATTCCTGCACTAAGTGTGCAACAACCAACCATGCCCCTCCCTCACATGGCCTTTAGAAATGCTTTGCTGAAACCCTTCAGGGAGTTCTGGGTTTGGGGGGCACAAGCCACCCATCTCCTTGCATGTCCCTGCGATAAACTTTTCTCTGCTCCAAAATCCGACATTTCCATATTGTTTGGCTTCGCTGTGCGCAATCTACATGAACTTGCGTTCAGTAACAGGAAGGCTGGAAGGACTGCTTCCCCAGCACCATTGGAGCAGGATGGCCCTGGCAACTTCATCATAGACTTCTAGCCTCTGGAACTGTGAGACAACAGATTTCTGTTGTTTAATCCTGTCAGTTTGTACTATTTTATTACCACAGCCTTAGACAATGAATACACTCATTATGCCTGATTTCAGACTGCCAACATGGAATCTTGAAAATGTAACAATTCGGTCACTCTCACAAACCATTATGAGTCAGTTTCAGCACTCTTTTAGACCATTACTATTACATGTTTTGTTTTGTTTTGTTTTGTTTATTTATTTATTTATTTATTTATGGCTGTGTTGGGTCTTCGTTTCTGTGCGAGGGCTTTCTCTAGTTGTGGCAAGCAGGGGCCACTCTTCATCACGGTGCGCGGGCCTCTCACTATTGCGGCCTCTCTTGTTGCGGAGCACAGGCTCCAGACGCGCAGGCTCAGTAGTTGTGGCTCACGTGTCCAGCCGCTCCGCGGCATGTGGGATCCTCCCAGACCAGGGCTCGAACCCGTGTCCCCTGCATTGGCAGGCAGACTCTCAACCACTGCGCCATCAGGGAAGCCCTATTACATGTTTTTTTAATAGCAAGTTTTATTTGTTCCACCTATTTCTTAAATATTCTTCTAAATTTTCTTTTAAAAATGATGAGTCATAAAAAGAAAAAAAAAAACACTGGATGAAAAATCAGAGACTTTCTTAAAGAAGTTATATAAGTAGAACTTAAATGATGTGTTTATCTGGTTAGACTGAGCTGTGGAAGAAGAGATCCAGGAAAAAAATTACTATATATTAGTAAACTATAGATTAAATGAAAAAAATGTTGCAATCTAAAGAAATTTTTAAAAAATAACAGATAATAGGGCTTCCCTGGTGGCGCAGTGGTTGAGAGTCCACCTGCCGATTCAGGGGACACGGGTTTGTGCCCTGGTCAGGGAAGATCCCACATGCCGCGGAGTGGCTGGGCCCGTGAGCCATGGCCGCTGAGCCTGAGGGTCCAGAGCCTGTGCTCTGCAATGGGAGAGGCCGCAACAGTGAGAGGCCTGCATACCACAAAAAAAATTAAATAAATTAAAAAAGACAACAGATAATAAACACATCATTCAATAAGTAGATCTGTGTTTCATTGTTTAGCTTGGATCTTCTTCCCCATCTTTTAATTTTCAACTTTTAGTTATTTACTTTGCTTTAACTGTCAATTGTTTTTGCTTTTTTCCTTCTTGGAGACAATCCCTTTTGTATCACTTCATGTGTATAGACAAGCACATATGATACTTCAATATATAACATTCATGGATGCTACATATTCAAATATCACACATGCTGTGTTTTTAAAAAATCCTTAATGCCCACAGTTTTATGGATTAACTCCCCACTTTTATGATCAATGTTAAGAACCTTGTGTATACAGTCAATGCCTTTACAAGTATTCTCAACAACACTAAAAGGACATGATATAATTATTTCACAAAGTACTATAATTATTTAAAAGATAAGAAGACTGAGAAACAGAGAAGTTAAGTAAATTTTCCAAGGACAAACAAATAGCCAGTATTGGATTCCATTTTTTTAGAATCTGCACTCTAAAAAAAGCACAACATGCTGTATCTCATTTTCATTACAAACCAGTAGATTTGATTCCCTGGAGTAAGATTAGTGAGTATAATGTTTGGTGGATTTTTAATTTAATGAAATAGTGCTAGATGCCTTTCCAAAATTACTTTATTCTTTTTTATGTTTCTTCCTCCTTTTATGTTTCTTCCTCCTTTTCCCATATTGCTTCAAGAAGTCAGTTTGTTTGTTTGTTTTCAATTTTTGCCATTCTGGTATGTAATAAAGTATATCTCTTTGTTTCATTAATTTTTTTTCCTCAGATTTAGGAATATGGGCAACTTTGTCTAGATCATTAGATATTTGATTGATGTTATTCTGAATTTCCTGTTTAATCATTCACCCATTTTTTATTCAGTTTGCATATCTTATTAAATTCTTCTTCATACACCTCATAAATATATTTTTCAATTCATTTTCTTTTTAATAGCTTTAGATATCTCTTGATGTACATTAAATATGTAATCAAAAGTTTATTTCATCTTTTACAACTCCAGATTTGGTCTATTCATTAAACACATCATGTCCACAACTCAAAATATGGAAAGGAATATTACTAATAATTTTGAAACTCTCTGTTTGCCACTATCTGATTGCATTCACCCATATTCAGTAATAACCACTCCTTTGAATTGTCTATTAATCAAGCTTTAATTTTCCTCTTTACTTTTATAAAATATGTATCTATTCTTAAGCTTTATATTGTTTAATTTTGAATGTTGTGAAAATTCATATGGATAAGTTTGTATGTTTCCCTGGTTAACTGCTATTTTCCAATTAAACTTTTTTTGTGTTGTTACACTCAGTATTTTATGAATATCCACAAATTTATTGGTCTATTTAAATGACAAGTGATGAGATGATGTTCTTAGTTCAAGTGATTTGTTCTCATAAACAAAGTTGCTATGTCTATTCTAAAACCTAGCATCTGTGTGCAATGTGCATCTTCATTTTACTGATAAGGCCAAAATTGTTATCTAAAATTATTGCTTTTCCCCTTCTGTGAAATTCCTGTTCATATCTTTTTCCAGCTTAAAATTTACTCTTTAGCTTTGTGTGTGTGTTTTAAACTAGACTGTCCCACAATTTTCTTTATTTTAAAAAGTTTATTAAGTTCCCAAATATCTAATTCTATGTATGTATATTAATTTATTTTGATATTTTTCACGATATTAATTATATTTAATTTAAATTATTGTTTCTGTTTCTTTTACTATCTTTCCTTGGGTATTGCACTATCTCTGGATTTAGTTTAAAACAGCTTTATTTGACATTGGTTTTACTAAACTCTTTATTATTAATTGGATGTTCCTATTTTTTATTTGCTAATAGCTCTTAGCCTCTCTGTGGTGGTTGGATCTGAGTGGGGGTGTCTTTCCCTGTTGATTCTTTCATAGGGAAGGTGAATAACTCACCTTCTGTATATGGTGGGTTCTCATCACTCGGGAAAAAAAATCCAACAACTGCAATCCCAGAACTCATAATTCATAAAGTCTCTTTCTTTCTTGTTTTATTTTTCTAATATTTTTTGCTATCCATTCTTTAAAATTTAAGTCAAATCTCAATTTATTCACAAAGCCTGATTATGCCAGCTACTATACACCTCTTCCACCAAAGGTATGCAAAGTGCATACTCTCTCCCAGCTTTTAGAACATACTACCTTTTATTCCTATGAATGTTTCTCCTCTCAATGTTGTATTTTTCCATTTATTAAATATTCCTTCAATACTTAAAATTGTGTCTCAAAAGTTTTCATTTTCAGTTATTTTGGTGTTGCTGGTGGTGGTAGTGATTTAATATGTAGGCAATACATCTCCACTTTGCCCCCTGTAAAATTTTGCATCACCTCCATAGGTACATGAAAGACAACATCTGTAGCTTCATGTTGAATTCCAACTCATGTTTTACTGATTTGGTATGTCGCTCCTCATAAATAATGAAAAATAGTGTACAATTTAGGTCAAGTCCATTGAACTAGTGTTAAAAGAGAAACTGGAGCATATTAAAAGTTTTAAGAGTTTATTCGGCAAAAATCCAGCAGTATTCATTCTAGCAAATAGAAAGGAACTCAGAGAGGTTGTACAAAATAAGAGTTTTATAAGCAGAAAGGAGCAGGGATAAGGAAGTTATACTAGGCAAAAGGGGGGTTGTTATGGAAAGGTTACTTTCTTTTAGAGGATGGCGTGGGTCTAATAGGCAGATTACCTAACTAGGGCTAATCAGGTGATTCCTGATTAACTGGTTTAAGATTCCATTGCTGGGAGAGCTGAAACTGTAATAAAGTCTCAATTTGTTGATGCGGGGGTTAGCATAAGTAACACCATTTTGGGCCTGTTGTTTTTAACAATAGAAAAGTTGTATTTTTGGAGCACAGTTGTTGTAAGTACTTTCATATTCTTTCTAACTTCATTTTATTAAATATTTCATTTCTTTCTAACTATAAATTAAGATCGATTACCAAGGTGAAAACATTATGAATTCTAATTTTCAATAGGAAATTTAGAAAAGACTTTTTATAAAGAATAAAAAGTATCTAAAATTTAAAGGTAATTCAAAATACCTGGTTGAAAATGAATTCTCCATTTTTTTTTCCTTTTTCAATTTTAGAGTTATTGTTTTATGCAATTAGAAAACTATGAATTTTTTGAAATAACTTTCAAATGGTGACAAATTTGCTTCTTAATCAGCCCAATGTTTTAATCCAATTTACCATTTACTGAGTTGATTTTTAACTCAATATAAAATTCCTTAAATGTCAGCATATGATTAACTAATAATTTAAGTGAGAAGTGATTGAAAAATAACTTTTAGTTATTGGGAGAGATTTCTTTTTTCAAATTAGTGTCCTGAAAATAAGGCTTAGAAAGCAGAAGTGTGGGTTTAATGTCTTCAGGTATCTTATATATTATGTTCTATTAATCTTCTTTTGATTAAGTGACAAACAAAATACAGTTTACAAATAAACATGTGAACAATATATTATAGGAGATCTAAGCATAAAATAAACTCATCTACAGATTACCAAAAAGGAACACATTAGAACAAATTAATACTAAACAGAAATCAGAAAAGCTTGAGCTCACAGTTTTCCACATCTTTAAGGATATCTCAAATAAAACAGTTGTGCTCTATCTTTCTGAATATATGGCTGACTGACTTTTTTTTTTTTATATCTGTGTAGATGTGTTTTTTGATTATAAAGCTTTGGAGGAAGTAATAACCTGACTCCATCAGAGTCTCACTTCATTGCCCTCATTTCCTTTTGCTTGGCCTTAAGATGAGGGACTTAGACTTAGGTAGGAAATATTTTCATTTTTTTATATTATAGTTTCTCTTATCTTTAATGTCAGGACCTGATGTAATTTTTTAAGGTGTCATATTTGTCTGCTGAAGATGTTAGATAACATAAGGGCTCCATTCACAATTGAGAACTTAGTTTCTCTGTCTTGCAGCCTTCAGACATTGTAAATCCACATATTTCTCCACCATTATAACAGGTGAAATTTTGTCCAGGCTGTTTTTGGCTTTCCTTACAGAATTTTCACTCATTCCTGAATATCTCCTGGAAAGACCTCTGCTGGCCTGTTATTTATACCTTCTTGAATATTAAAAAAAAATTATTATTATGAGAGGAAAGGAATTGTATCTTCAGACAAATTGAAAAGAGTGCTCCCTCTGGCATGGCCCATACAATAGAATTTAGGCCTAATGAATTGACCACTTTGACCAGACGCTAAGGTGCGTTTAACCACATGGACAAGTGGCCCAGTCTTCTAAGTATTATTAATATTGTACTTAGCTTTGAGAAAAATTCTTGCTTTAGGCTGATTTTAAACTGGCTACTCTTTGGCTGGTGAGTGCTAGAGAAGGTCAATAAGTGAGTGACAAGCTCCTTGATAGCTTTAGGAACCTGAGTAATGAGGAGTACCTGTCCAAATCACATGCTTACTGGAAAAAAAAAATGAAAAAAGAACAAAACAAAAAGAAAGACAGGAAGAAAGAAAGAGAAAAACACACTGTGACATATTGATTTTGGGGAAGACTATGGCTTTTGATTTAAGGAAGATAAATTGCATTGCTTCTACCACTTAGCAGACAGCTGTCAAGCTGCAAATCTCCTCTTTCTTCCATCTTTAATTCAGTAGACACTTAGAGACCATAGTGCAGAATACCTTACATTTTCCCCTCTTGATCTACCTTACCTCACTCCCTCCCCCTTCTTCATTGTGTTTTTTGCCCAAGGTGTCTGACTTGTATGTACTGTGTTGTCTTCTAGTTTCTGATTGTGTTTGGCCAAAGGGTAACCAAAGCAGGGAATGAAGCCAGGCTGTTTTTTCCCAGCTTGGGTTTCCTATTGCCTCCAGCTGGCTGAGGCTCAACCCAAGTTCAAATTGACTCTTACTACATGTCTCTCTCTTCCCTTCAATACCAGGGATTCTTATGTCTACAATTGTATAAATAGTGCTTGATTTGCAATATGATTCAGTAATTATTTGGAATACCATGTATACATACATGACTAAGACTCTGGTACATATTTTTGGAAATTTCACAATATAATATCGTAACGTAATATTATAATCAAAACATTATAATATCCACTTAGGTATTGGGATATGCAATATAAAATATATTTTTTCAATTAATAAACAGAGGAGATGGGAGGAAACACTGAAGTGAAACGAGAGAAATTTTTAAAGCAGTGAGAAATTCACTTTTGATTTTCTAATTTCCTCTTATTCAATAATGTTGTTAGGTGATATTTTAGGTTCAATAGACATGAAAATCATATGATAGTTGAATGATGCGTAAATCCTTTTCTACCTTAAGAAAAAATGAGTGCTCCTTTTTACAATACATAAAATATTTGCTGAGATTATGTATATTGTTAATAGAGTTGATAATTGGTCATCTCATACAGATCTATGACCGCTGGAGAACTTTGAACCATTGGGTCTTTTAGATATATAATAACCTTAAAATATAGTCTTATATTTAATTTATTGGAAAAAACTACAGAGCTGCCTGAGTTGGGCATTAATATCAGGTTTTTATGTATTATAAATTATTCCAAATTAGATATGAAATAGTACATGGCTCAGAGGTCAATTGAAAATCTGTATTCACTAAATCTACATTTTACATGCATTTTATACATAGATTTTATATTTTATAAAATATAAAATTTTATTTTATATGTTTTACAGCATGGCTATTTGGAAGGTACTCCCTTTAAGTTGTATGAAATTGACAGTCAACGTTCTGAATTTTACTCCAAATTTCCAAGCTACACTTTTCAAATATAATTCCTGACATGCCTCAATTCTTTATAAATATATACTGTACATGATTTATAGAAGCAAGCATGTAAGCAGCAAATTTTGCACTTTCTGCTTTTAGTACTTTTTGAGACCTTTGTTCTTTAGAAAATTTAGTCTACTGGATATGAGATGTATATCAATAAATATTTACAATAATGTCTGATCTGTGCTAAAATAGAGGTGAAAATCCTAAGGGAACATACACTAAGAAGCAATAAATTAAAAGTATTACAATAAAGTTTACAGAACAAAACTCCGAAAGTGAACTCAGGAACTGAGGCTTGGATTACTTGAAATTATTGGCTAATGACTTAAAATCTACCAGATGTAATACAAAATAGAAATTATACCTTATCTTTAATCTGAAATAACTAAGAGGTATTTCACTAGATTTGCACCCCCAATAAGTATTGGAAAAATGGTATGGTAATCCACTTCTGCCTGAACAAAGTCTTAAAGGATGAACTGAAATTTCGTGCTGAACAGAACAGTGATGAATATTTATGTCACAGTAAACCTCATGAGCAAAAACATAGGAAGATGGAACCACACACGCTTTATGGATAATTTCAAGTAAAATAAATTTTACCAGTGCGTGCATTGCAAAGGGAGGAGCAAGGAGGAAGTTAGTATCAAATCAAAAAATAAGGAATGCTCTGTGTAAATTATAATATGCTACGTATATGTTATTTATTTTGACTATTTATGTCAAAGCATTACTGTAAAGATTAAATCACATAGTATAAACTAATTCCCTTTGATCTTAGTTTACATTTGTATAGAGATTATACAATACAGACAATGTGCCCATCCAGGAAATAGGAATAATGAGTTGTAAATTATATTTTACATCCTTATGGAAGTTTCTAATCATGATAATTAAAACTTTCAGACAATTCAGTATGTTTTTCATCTGACTGGAAATAGAAACAAGGTCCAACAATGTTTATATTTTATATAATGATTATGTTTTCACTCAAAATTAATCATTATTTAAATACAATTTTGTGGGCTTCCCTGGTGGTGCAGTGGTTGAACATCCGCCTGCCAATGGAGGGGACACAGGTTCGAACCCTGGTCAGGGAAGATCCCACATGTGGCAGAGCAACTAAGCCTGTGCAGCATAACTACTGTGCCTCCACTCTAGAGCTTGTGGGCCACGAGCTGCTGAAGCCCACGCATCTAGAGCCGGTGCTCCACAACAAAAGAAGCCACCAACATGAGAAGCCACCACCATGAGAAGCCTGCGCACTGCAACAAAGCCGCCGCCTGCCACAACTAGAGAAAGCTCGCATGCAGCAACAAAGACTCAACGAGGCCAAAATAAAATTAATTAATTTAAAAAATAAAAAATAAATATAAATTTTCAACATGACACAAGTAGAATTTTCATATATATCAAAATTTTCTAAGAAATAAACTCTCATCATTTAGTTTATAAGAGTATACGAGGTAAAGTTTTTAGCTGCAAGCAATGGAAATTTACTCAGCTTAGCTTGTTTGGAAAAAAACTTAGATAGAAAAATCCCACGTATTTTACAGAGTTGAAAGAAAGAATGGAGAGCCAGGATTAGCAAAAAGCAACACCAGGCCCTTCAAAGGGCTGTGCATAAAAAAATTACTCAACAATCCCACTAGGGAGCCTCAACCACAAGTAATGAACTTCTGTTTTATTTGCTTCATCATTGAATCATGTATCTCAAGAAGGAAAATCCCAGGAGAATGAGTCAGATTGATCTAATGTAGTTCCCTCACCCCTTGTCTACGTAAAGGCACAAATACTCTACTCAAAGGGAAAGAGATAATTCCTTAGAAGGAAATCAGGGTACTCTTTTCAAAATAGTAGGCAATGGATACTGGGTCATCAATATACAGAAAAGTTTCACTACATGGAAAAGGAACTTGAATCCTCTTCTTTAAACTAAGAACTAGCCTATTAAATATGATACAGGAGAACTAAGAATAGTTCTTAGTTCAATAGAAAAGCTAAGTTCATTAAATGTAAACCTCAACTCTTAATGTAATAATAGCCTTGAAGATAAGGGACAAATTTAGAAGAAGGTTCTTTAGTGATAATGAATTGAGGTTAGAAGAGGAGCGTGATAAATATCAAAAACCTGTTCAAGACATGAGCAGGTAGGTCTGAAAAGCCATATATTGATTGCATCTATAATTCTCTTATGGTACTGAGAATTAGAATCCTAACCCTTTAGGCTGGGAAAAGTGGTTGATACCATGCAATGGTATCATGATACCATGCAATAAATCATGTGCATTGCATGGAGAAAATACCCAGATTATGAAAGCCATCTACCATGTGTATAAGAGAAGAGGTTATGGGAACAAAGACAGGAAAATTACTTCTGGGCTTTTGTTACCATTTCTGTTTTCACTTTTATTCATGTACACAGTAAAAATATTGAACTTCTTTTTAAATTATCCAATTAAATGATTTAATGAAAACATCCAGATATTCAGACAAATCTTATATCTGGTCCTCAGACAAGCTATAGTAAACTATAAAAAGGGTCACAAATTTGTTATGTGCTCACATCCAAGCCTTTGTCATATGATGTTGCAGATTCCCTCCTCATGAGATGGAATCTGTTTCTATACGCATTGAATCTGGGTATGACTTACTTTGGCCAAAGAGCTAGTAGCAGACCTGAAGCAAGCAGAGGTTTGGAAAACGCTTTCGTATTGGGTATTTTTATTTTTTGCTCTTGGAACCTGTTGCCAAAATGTGAACAACACGGCTACCCTGCTGGATGATGAGAGATACGCAACTTAGTTGTACCTGCCACCTCAACCAACAGTCAGCCAACCTCTGGAAACACAGCTGCTTCATTAACCATCAGCTGAACACAAATGCATGATTGAACATAGCTAAGCCATCAACTGATTCTGGCCCTAACTGCCAACAAGGAAAATTGTTATGAAATAAATATTTGTTGTTTAAAGCAGCTAAGTGTTGGGAAGTTTGTTTTACAGCAAAAATTGACTTCATAAATCTGTTATGGATTGAATTATGTCCACCCAAAATTCATATGTTGAAGTCCCAAAACCTAGAACCTCAGAATATGAGCTTATTTGGAAATAGGATTGTTGTAGATATAATTACTTAAGTTAATGTGAGGTCTTAGTGAAATAAGTTAGGCTCCCAATCCAAGATAGCTGGTGTCCTATAAAAAGGGGAAATTTGGACATAGAGACACACAAAGGGAGAATGACATGTGAAGATAAAGGCCGAGATCAGAGTGAAGCTTCTATAAGCCAAGGAACACAAAGGATTACTAACAAACCACCAAAGCTAGAGTAGGGTGATGGAATTGATTATTCCTCACAGCTCCCAGAAGGAATCAACCCTACCAACACTTTGTTCTCAGACTTCCAGCTTCCAGAACTATTAAACAATAAATTTCTATTATTTAAGCCACCTAGTTAGTGGTACTTTATTATGGAAGCTCTAGCAAACTAATACACAGACTAAACTCACTTTTATGGTGAAAAAAGTGAGTTTTTAGTTATTATTTACTTTGCTTGGAGAAGAATTTTTTCACTTTCTCTTGCATTCAATTTCTAGCTCTAGATTTGCCTTAGCAGAGATTCCTTGACCACATAATTCAAATTATCCTTCCTCTATCCATCCTCTACTAGCTATTTTTATTTCCTTTATTATACTTATCTCTATCTAAAGTTACTCATAATCTTTGTTTACCTATTTTTAAATCTCCTCTACTAAAAAGTAAACTTCATGGGAACAGACCCCTCTATTGTCTGTTTTTATTACTGTATCCATAAGACTTAGCATATCCGGTCTTTAATAAATATTAATCACATAAGATAATACATAGATAAGCCAGAAAGCACTTAAATAGGTTATCTTATAATTAAACATTTAACTTATGTAAGATATTTTACTTCAAGTCTACTCTGGAATAATCTTATTACATGCATGTAGTATGATTATTTAATTAGAAATCCATGTAGAATTTACATATAACTTATTAGTAATGTAACTAGAAATAATCTTTGGGATTTTCCTTTCCTTACCTCTTAGATATAATTTTCTCTTAATGATTGAGGTGCACGAATGTAGTCTCTAGAATAATTAAAATATGAATTTATTAGGATATAAAGAGAGTCAACAATTGACATAATTGAATCTAGCAGAAATTTAAAGGAAATCCTGAGGGATGCTGTGAAAAGAGATTAGAACTTAACAATAGAACTAGAAAGAGTGAAGAATAAGAGAAATATAATCCTCTGTATCCCCCCTCATTAAAGCTGAATAAGAGACACCCCCTGAAGAAAAATGAAGGGGAAGGGAGTTGCTGGGTGACATTGGAGAAGCATGTGATGGGAGTAAGACAGAAAAAAAACAGTCAGAATTGGCAGACTATTAAACACCATCTGGAGCATATCCAGTAGTGGGAAATAGAAGAAATACTATAAATTCACTCATTTTCACTTCTGTGAATACCACACACAGCCCACACAGATGCGCAGTTCTTCTTGACATGGACATTTGAATGTCACCTGTTTGATTCCTGTGAATCTTACAGGAAAAAGCCACCTTCTCTATCTATGCCTAAATGGCCTTCCATCAAAAACTCCCCAACAAAATGGTTCAGGGTATTTTAAGCATCTCCCCACAAACAAGTTGAGTTTCTGGACATTCAGAAGAGTTGACCTAGAGTAAAAACTGAAGCTCCAGAATCTGTTCTCTGATATTATGGCTTAATAAGAGTGGATTAAGATAAACAGATAAAAAATAGACAAACATACATCATTAGAATTATAGGATATGAGCATTAACTACTTAGATAAATAACACTGTGAGGATGCTATTTTAAAAATATACTGATCTTCTTGGCACAAAAGAAAATCAGAGCTTCTTATATAGATAGGGTCATGACCATTAGCTCCACTCTTTCAAACTATGTAGTCTTCTCTTGAAGCAGCCGTGTACAGAGACCTTAACAAAAATAATTCATTCTAATTTAGGATTTAGGGTCCCTTCAGAGATAGGTGATATGACACAAAATCATAGATGTTCCCTTCACATGTCTTATCCCATTAGCTAGAAATAAAATACATTTTCATCAAAAATAACTTAGTCTGAAAAGTTGTAACCATATTTTACCTTATCCCATAATTTACCTAAGATAATAAAAAAAATTACCACCCACAATGAATGCATATCTGAATACCTCTGACGTCCATACCTAGTCATATGTATACATGAATATCTATATTTTTTAAAGAAGATATTCATATTGAAATTGCATATAATGAATCATACCTGAATACCTGAATATCTCTACTTTTAAAGAAGGTATTTATATTGAAATTGCATGTAATGATGGGTATTTTTATTTGTTTCCCAGAACAAAGATGCTATCAAGATAAAGGAATATTGAAACCACTTCCTCTTGAATCTATATACACTAAATACACTTAGAGATTATGTGTGCAGGTGAGAAGGGATGTGTACACTAAAAATATAAAGTTCAATATATATACATAACACCTATGTATTTCTATGTAGGTAATATACAGATATTATGTGTATATATATATATACACACACACATAAAAATCAATATATCACACGCACACATATGCACAATTCCATCTTGTAGGCTTCACCACAGATTTAATAATGTTATGATCCATTTTGGAGGAAGACACTATAGACTCAAATGGATTGGCCCAATTTTATAATGGTATGGTATAAACCAACTCAAGGATACATTATAAGGCATTATATAATAAATGACACACACATTATAAATACCAGTGGATTCTATCTTCTTGGATACTACAGCCTTAATAATAGAAACATAGAGAGTAACCACCAGCATTTGATCATTACTTATTAAAATTTATTTATTTCCTACTGAATAACCCACACAGAAAATTTTAAAAATAAAGGTTGAAGTTCCAATATTTACTCCTCTCAACACATATTCCCCTTTACATATACCCCAAAGGGGCCCTATAGAATTTGGGAAAAATTTTGAGAGGACAATTTTATTTTTAGAGAGTTGCTTAAGCCACCATGAAAATTTTAACCATATTTTTGGATTGTATAACAAGCAGTGTGTAATAAATCACTGTTACACATATTTCCTGAAGGTCAGTTTCTTAATCTATTAAAAATTTAGACCTAGTTTACTTCAAACCAAATCAAATTAACAGTCGTGTGTGTGTGTGTGTGTGTGTGTGTGTCTCTGTGTGTGTGTGTATGTGTGTGTGTGTGCGCACGCGTCTGCTTATGAGAGCATTCATGTGTATTTTGTTAGTCAAAATTTAAAACCTGTTGTAGGAAACAACAGTACATTTTCTCCTGACTTTCTATGGAAAGTCTCTTCTCTACTTCAGATTCTTTATCTTTAAAAACAGTCTCATTGGGCTTCCCTAGTGGCGCAGTGGTTGGGAGTCCGCTTGCCGATGCAGGGGACACAGGTTCGTGCCCTGGTCCGGGAGGATCCCACATGCCGCGGAGCGGCTGGGCCCGTGAGCCATGGCCGCTGAGCCTGCGCGTCCGGAACCTGTGCTCCGCAACGGGAGAGGCCACAACAGTGAGAGACCTGCGTACCGCAAAAAAAAAAAAAGAAAAAAAACAGCCTCATTTACTTGTTTTTGTCCTTATCAAAAGTCATGAGAATTAAGGTTACAAACACACACACACATTCATGAGACACATGTATAGGTATAGATATAATTATATAGATATAGATAAATGAAAAGATATATTTTAAAGAGCATTGTTGTGGATTATGGCATTTTTGAAGGACAAACATCAGTATCAAATACTATAGAAGCCATAGTTTAAATCGTAAATATGGATTTATAATGGTAAATATTGAATATGATCTCCAAATGGGTATTTCAATATCTTTAGCATAGAGCTAAAGAAAAAAAAAAAAAAAAACTGTGACATATCTACTGCTTACAGAATAAACTCAGCTCAAAAATATTTGAAAAAAGTCAGTCCTTCCCCACCCTTAGAGTTAATAATATTTATAAAATCCATACTATGTCCACAAGAATAACTGTATCTGTCATCTTTATAATGATAAATAATAGAAAAAATCAGTTATGACATATTGACACTCCATTCTGAACAGTTAGAGGGGCTGTTAGGACCCATATCTGGGTTCAAGCTTAACATGCTAATGCAGGTAAACAACATGTGGATCCATGAAAGCAGGTAGGCACTGGAGGGCATCACAAATCGAGACAAGAATACACAATCTTTTATACTTTTCTAAAACTATAAGGTTTAGCTAATATTTTCTTGCTCAAAACAATTTAGTGTATATCCATTGTTTACTTACTTTGAAATACCGACATGAAGTTCATACATTGCCTTACCCTTGCAAATAACACCTTAACAGAGCATTAGGCATGAAGGGAATCCAAGCTACATAATAGCAAAAAGAATTTTAAAAGATTTTGATATAAGACAAGCTATAGAATTATGGTCTTCTGTACTTGGTCACTGTTTATACATGCATTCTCCATATATATTTTTGGAAAATATTGGTTAGCAGAGTCTAGAAAATATACAATAACAATGAAAAGAGTTATTCATCTCTACTCTCATGATAATCTATGTCCAACTATCCTATGCCAAACATCCAAAGGAATCATCTTGCATTTTTTCAATCTTCAAAATGCTTTGAGCTTTGCTCTATTCCAGCCATGAGGCTAAAAGCCAGAGGACAAGGTTGAACAATATAGACAGTCTTTTCATGGGCCCACAGTCCCAGGAGGAGGGAAGATACTAATAAAAATAAATTTCATATATAGTTATAAGTGTGGTAAGTATTGTATAAAATACAAGCTGTAACACAATTAATTAGAGCTAACTTGGTTGACCTCTAGAAGGTTTTACAGTAGCAAATGTTCAATCTTGACGCATTTGGGGTGAAAATAGTAAATAGGAGTTCATAGACTGTATATTAGGAGGATGAATCAAAATGACATTGATTAATAGTGTCCCTGGGACTTTATTAATGATATAGGAATTTCAGCTCCCTCAGCATGAAAAGTAGAGGTATATATACTCGAAGGGCAAGCAATGATTAAACCTGTCTAGTCAGGTTAAGTTCAGAAAAGTATTAGCAACTGTTACAGCTCAACAGAGACTCTGAAAAATAGACTAACTTTCTGAAACTGGGGAAAGGAATGGTGAAGGGGTAAAAAAGTCATATTAAGAACAAATATGTGGATGGAGTTTCTTATGAGTAAGTTTAACATCATGATTTTTTTATAATCTGTTTAAACCATCAGTTCTCAGTAGGAAAGAATGCTATTATTAGTGTAAAGGAGTCTTGTGTTGTTTTAAATTGGGGCCCTGTAAAAAAGTGTTAGAAGTGCAGTAACAGTGTACACACATACACACATGCAGAGGTAAGCCAACTTAATGTAAAGGGAATACAGTAAGCCAATTTGAATAGGCAAGTGAGAGTACAAAATAGTTCCTGTTGATTTTCTTTAGAAAGAAAACACTTTTGGAAAGGAAAATGATTGGTTTTAGTGCAGTAGTGTGATTGTGTTGCAGACAGGAAAGAGAAAATGCAGCAAGAAAGAAGGGAGCCAAATAATTTTAGCATGGTCATTATCTTTAGTTAGAAATTTGCAAACGTGGCTTTTAAGTAAAAGGAAATTGGCTATTAAAGAATGGTGTAAATAATTGCATGTTTAAACAAATCTTTCCTAAATAAATTTCAGAGAGATTTCAAAGGAACAGATATTACCTTAACCAGAAAATGAGTTCATGAAAAAAATGTTTTTGCCAAATATATTTCCATTCTCCTTCATTCTTGTTCTCTTTCTCTGTACTCTCTCTTATACACCATACCTACACACCCAGAAACACTCACACCCACAAACACACACACATTCAAAATTCATTTTTTTCTCTGTTTCGTAATAGTCTAATAAAGGCCATGTAACATATCCTCAGTACTGTATTGCCTTAAGAAGTATTCCTTAAAAGACTATTCCACATTTTTTAAGTCACATCATTATTAGAAGACCTGCAGTTTTCAAGCAGTATAAATACAGTGTTGATAAATGCATATTTTCATTAAACAGGAATATGTGACTGCTTCCTAACTTAAAGTTATCTTGAAACCATTACGGTAGGCAGAATAATGCCCCCCCCTTCCAACATGCCCATGTCCTAATCCCCAGGACCTGTGAATATGTTAAGTTGAATGCAATGCGGAAGTAAGTTTGTTCATCAGCTGACTTCAAAATAGGGAGATTTGGTGCTCTCAGGTTTGCAGAGTTACGGCAAGAAGGGGGTTGGGATAGGGGCATTGGGGTCTCTGCAGTCCTGGTGCCTTTTCACAGTCACTGTCCCCAGTCCATCAGAGGCAGAGCAGCTGGTCCAGGAGCTGGCCTGGCAAGTGGAGCAGCTGGAACTGGGCCTCAAAATGCAGACACCCAGCCTGAAACAGAGAGAGGGTCCCTCATATGGAGTTGGGGGAAAGTGGACAGTGACAGGGCAGTGGCTGGCAGGTGCTGTCAGGGGGTGTAATGCTGCTTTTGCAGTAGGATAGATGCCAGGAGGTGAAGATAGAGGAGGTCACTAATATAACAGAGCAGGACCCTAAGGGGCTTTCCCAAAATAGACCCCCCTCCCATATCCTCTGCTTTAGCTCTTCTCTGAAGTACCTAGATAACAGTAACTGAAGCACATTTCCTGAGTTGTTTTACAGATGTGAAGACCCCCACCAAATGGAAGAGTATAACTACTTGATGACCATAAGGATGTAGCCCCAGGCCTCCTGAAGCCTAAGAATTGATAATAACCCTGTGACACCACCCTGTTACCTCACCATCAACCAATCAGATAATTGTTCATGAGCTGATCACATACTCTGTGACCCCATAGCACAGGGAACTCTCCTCAATATTCTGTAATAACCTATATGGGAAAAGAATTTGAAAAAAGTATAGATGCATGTATATGTATAACTGAATCACTTTGCTGTACACCGGAAATTAACACAACACTGTTAATTAACTATACTCCAATATATAATACATTTTTTTTAAAATTTTAAGATTAAACATTTTTTTAAATGCTTTCCTGAAACCTTTCCTGAAAAGCTTTTTGAGCATTAGCTGCCTGGACTCCTTGCTTGGTGCCCTGCAATAAACGCTGCACTTTCCTTCACTACAGTCGGTGTCAGGAGATCGGCTTTACTGAGCGGGGGTGAGCGGATCGATGTTTGGTTCAGTAACTCTAATCCTTTATTTTTATCTGGAGAAGAGCAGGGTATAGGTGGGCTTGGAACCCCCTTGCCCTGAAGAGGCAGCTGATGCACTCCTTGTTTGGAGACTATAGGTCTTGATGACTCTCAAGGCTGGTAAGGAGCTGGGAACCAGTTGAGTCAGGACCGCCTAGTTTAATGGAGTAGGGAGGAATCACTCAGGGAATGAATAAAGTCCAGAGCAACAGTGCTGCTGGGAGAAAGAGATCCACTCAGGGAAGCCTGGGAGAGCAGGGAGAGAGAAAGCCTTGGCCTCTCAGGAACACAGAACCCTGGTCTGGCCCAGGGAGCCAGGGGACACAGCCTGGCTGTGGTGGCCTTGCTTCTAGGATGGACAAAGTTGCCTCTGTGCCTTGGCTTTGTCTGCTGACCAGGAAGCTCCATCCCATCCCCTAGCCCTTTGCTTGCAACTCCTGGAACAAAACAACCTGGATTCACATCCTGGATCTACGTTTGACAGATTAGTGAAATCTCTCTCTGATTCTAACTGGAGGGTAATAATAATACCCATCTTGTAATTTTGAGAAATAAACCTGTTAATTTATACAAAGGGGTTAGAGTTGTGTGGGCACAGTTACCTTGGATGTTGTTACTCAGATCTGATACTGGGAGGTCCCTGTCCTGCAGCAGCCCACTCAGCCCAGGTACAGCCCATGGGTGAGGCCACCAGACAGAAAAGCCCAAGGATCTGCAGGCCACACTTACGAGGAGGAGCTAAGGCCACCCTGGTGAAGAGGTTGGGTTCCACTTCTTTTAGCCTCTCCTCCAACTTGGAACAGTCCTCCCTCCCTGGGTGATGTGGCATCCGGGAACACTCTGTCAGGCAGATGTGGGGTTGGTTTGGCCCCAGCTGTCCAGGGAATCTGGTGCCATGGTCACAGAGCAGATGTGAGACCAGCATATTGAGGTACTTACTGTCAGCCAAGCACACGACTCCATTCGTGAAGTTAGAAGAGCTGCTATGCTAAACTGAAGTGAGTGTACAGCGTGTTGTAGAAAGAAAAGTTTACTCAATCGTTAGGATTAAATTAGTAGCCGTAGGTAACAAGGATTAGTGGGGAAGCTACATAACTGTATGCTGGGGCTCACTTTTGAAAGGATGCCCTGTCAAATGGTGTAGTGCTTTACGCCAGTATGTCACATTGCCCTAATAAAACTCTATTTTTTGATAAAAAGGAATGAAATAAAATACAATAGGGAGATTATCATGGATAATCTTGATAGGCCTGAAGTAATCACAATGGTTTTTAATAGTGCAGAGGGAAGCCGAAGAGTTCAAGTCAGAAAAGATGTGAGGACAGAAGCAGAGGTCAGAGTGACACCCTGTGAGGGGGGCTCTACCCTTCCCCGTTGACTTTGAACTTGGAGGAGGAGGGCCATATGTCTGGAATGAAGGCCAAATTTAGAAGCTAGAAAGGGCAAGGAAAGGGCTTCTCCCTTAGAGCCACCAAAATGGAAAAAAGCCCTGCCAACACCTCGATTTTAGCCCAGTAAGTTTTCTAACCCACAGAACTGTAAGATACACAAAATTGGTGGTAATCTGTTGCAGCAACAACAGGAAACTAGTCCAAGCACCTAAGTTTTTACAATCTTACAACACTCTCTTAATCCAAATTAGTTCCACAGACGTGGTAGCAGAACCTTATCATGATATCCTCCTTAACTTTGCAGTTATTACATCCACAATTAAGAATTAGCAAAAGGTAGACTGAAACATATTTAAAGGGGCATATTTAGTATTTGAGACATTAATTCACAATAGCATTTTTTAGGAAAAGTCTTTAAGGGTCATAACATTTGTCTCCAAATATACCAAATTTAATGACTGATTGGGTAATCTTTCTGTAATTCTTTGAAATAATTGCAATTTTAGATAAAACTCCATCTATGTAACATATGTAATGTTTGGACTGGAAACACAGGAGAGCTAAAATGTCATAGTAAAAATTAAAACATATAAATAAACCAAACAAAAATGACATTATGCCTGCATCTGAATAATCTTATGAAAATTTAAATCTCAGTCAATATGAGGGTGTTCTATCCCAATTGTATGTGAAGATCTTAGATTTTAACTATAATGAACAACAACGTTATTGCTGCTATGGCCATGGTTCAGAGCCTCAGGCCCCACCCTCTAGGTCCAAGGTGCATTTGCTCCATCTGTGGTCACCTCACCCTCTGTCTTCTGGCCCTCATGAGAGTTTTTATACCTTTTCCATTCATTTATTTCCTTAAATTTACCTTTGACTTAATATTCCAACAAATCTTATTATGTATATTCTTTGTACATCCTCTGTGCTAGAAATAGAGCACTAATTAAACTCAACTAAATTCTGTCTCGGGTCTTTCATCAAAAACTACAAGTTCCTATCAAGCAGCTTCAGCTTTATGCTTTGGTTTCTTTCTGAGAATGGCAGGGGTTTTGTGACTGGGCAGTTCGTGAACAGAACTCAAGTTAATATCTAAATAAATTACTCTACCATAAGTGAAAGACATGGTATCATATTAAGAAAATCAGATACTTTTAGTGATACGAGTGTGCCTTGGTGAATATCTGATATTTGCCAAGGATAATAAAATTCCCTCAGCCTTTGAGAGATCAGACCTGTTAAAAACAAAGACATGATAGGAATGATTTATGCTATAGCATTTACTTGCTACCTGTGAAACTTTGTAATATAAACAAAATAACAATATACAAATTTTGAACAGATAAGACTACAAATAATCAATTTTATTACATGTGACAATATGTGAATGGACCATAGATTTCAGAGATAAACAAATATCATTAAATACTTTAATTATTGTGGTAGGCAGTCTCTACAATAATCCCCAATGATATCTGTGTCCTAGATTCATATCCCTGGGTGTGGGCTAAACTTATTTGACTAACTTTTACAAAATAGAATACCATAGAAATGATGGGATGCATTTTCTGAAATCAGATTTAAAAAAAAAAAAAGACTGCGGCTTTCATCTTGGACACTCTTTCATTTATATGGGAAGAGAGAACAGAGAATGGGCAAGAGGTAATATTTAAAGGCTAAATGGTGGATAATTTCCCAAATTTTAATACAGAGATGAGTCTTGGGTAGCATTGAAAATATAGTTGCAGCTAGACACATTTTAAAGAAATTGCAATTGTTGGGAAGAGAAACATAATTTTAAGTTTGAAACTAAGAAAGAAAAATTGAAGCAAAGGAAATTGTATCAACTTTAAAAAATCAAGGAAAGAGAACAAACAAACTTTGGTGAATGCAAAATTAAAAAAAAATAAAGATAATTATAAGTAAATCAATTATTTACTCACAAATGCAATATTGTCTATTTTAAACATATTATACATTAGATGTATATGTGTTTGTGTGTCTTTAATTTGTCTAATCTAGACAAGAATCTCAGATTGGCAAATATTTATAGGAGTACCAACTCAAAATGGTAGTCTAATGAATAATTCTCTTTTACTTTAAATCATAGTTTAGAATCTTTAAAAAAAATTTAATAGTTTAGGATGTTTTATAGATTAATAAATCTTTCTTTTTCCATATCTTTCTCTCACAATATTCTTCTTTTCTGGACACTCTTTAATATTCTTTCCCAGTCTCATTTGCTGGTGTTCTCTCTCTCTCTCTCTCTCTCACACACACACACACACGCACACACACTTATGCACAAACATATTTAAAAGGACATACTTAGTATTTCAGTCATTTATTCATAATGGTATTTTTAGTAAAAGTCTATAAGGGCGATGATCTTTCAATCTTGATTTTTAAAAATAAAGATAGAGCACTACAAATTTAGAAAAATAGAAAGAAAAATAAAACTTTGGAATATATATATATATACACAAAATCCTATAAAGAATAAAATTTACTTTTACAGAATTTTTAAAAGAATTAAAACCCATATTGAAATGATATTTGACCTGTATTAAGAGAACATGTTTTTCATACAGCTAATAAAAATCTCCAAAGATACTAGTTAATGCTAAAACACATTGAATAAAATCCAAAATCCACAGCTATAAAAACAAACAAGTGAATGGACTAATCATAGAAGCTATTTCCTTAACATGAGAACATATAAATGCCCCCAAATAACAACAAATACTCCTCATCCTGATGACATGCTAGCAGCATTACCTTTAAAATTGAGAATAAATAAAATTGCTCACTATCATCCGTTTTCCTTTGTTAAATTTAGCCTTTGTAAGGAGCATTACATAAAAGTAGGAACTATGGTAGTGTTGTTTAAGTAACATCAGTTTTCATATATATCAGAAAATACAGTTAGAAGACATAACTGAGGGGATTATTCCTTTAAATGTAGCAACTAAAATAATTAAAATATCTAGATATAACCCAAAAAAGAAATGGTAAGGACTTTTCTGAAGACAATTTTAGTTCTTCAGCATAAGAGTTAATGGGGTGTGTGTGTGTGTGTGTGTATGTGTGTGTAGTCAGAGAGAGAGAACACCAAAGAATGAGACTGAGAAAGAAAATTAAAGAATGTACAAGGAAGAAAAAGACTGTGAGAGAATGATATGTAAAAAGAAAAAAAAATGAAAGAAAAGAGAGAGAACATGAAAGAAAGAGGGGGGAGGAGGAGAAGGGGATTAGGGAGTATTAAAGAGAAAATGGCAGGAAAAGTTCATGATTGGACAGATCATGATAATGAGAAGATACCTTCAATCTATGGGTGAAGAGTTTTACATTTTATTCTCAGGAAGATTCTGAATTTTGAAAATTTTGTAATACGTGTGCAACAATTTTTACAATTCAAAGACATATTTTAAAACAGAAAACAAAGGAAGCTGTAAATTTCACCAAAAGCATCAAAGAGTAGTTATATGAGATACATTTTTTTTAAACATGGCACAAACTGAAAGACCTGAGTAACGGGATTTACCTTAGCACATCAACGACGGGAAATCAGAAGTCTGTAGGAATTTATATGATGCGGTGTTTACTTAGACAAACATTCTCGAAACAGCTTGCGAGGTTTTATTCTTTTTACATAATTAACTTACATGAAGAGGGGGAGGTGGAAATGAGCCTGACAAGGTGGACGTTTTCACCCAGAGCAGAAGACATTACTAGGCATAAGCACATACACACAGCTTCTCATTCGGAGCATCAGTTCGAGATAATTTTGTTTGTGGCTGCACTTTAGAGAAATGACAGTCTTCAAATAGAGATTAGATGCACCACAATGAGTTCTTTACTGTAATTTAATACTTTCTTGGAGGACTTTATTCCCCATTTGGATCATATGCAGGTTCTGTTTATGAAGTTGTGTGCAAGATTTTTGTAAACAAGTTACTCCCACCTCCACGGAATGAACTTTCAAAGGTACATTTACGGGAATATTTATAGGCACTTCAATGCTGTGAAGGAAAGCGCATGTCTCTTCTCTGACTTCTCATGAAACGATCTCACACTGATATACACATTAATAAATCTACTTCTAAACTTCCTGGAATAATTCTGAACTTCAAAAAATATATACAGGGCTTCCCTGGTGGTGCAGTGGTTGAGAGTCCGCCTGCCAATGCAGGGGACACGGGTGCGTGCCCCGGTCCAGGAAGATCCCACATGCCGCAGAGTGGCTAGGCCCGTGAGCCATGGCCACTGAGCCTGCGCATCCGGAGCCTGTGCTCTGCAATGGGAGAGGTCGCAACAGTGAGAGGCCCATATACCACAAAAAAAAAAAATAGTAATAATAATAATTTTATATATATATATATATATATATACAAATCTGAGGTTATGGTTGAACAAAACTATTCAATACTGAATTTGAAGTAAGAGGGATATTATCAACTATTATATAGTTCAACATTCAGAACTCTTGATGTCCAAGAATAACATCTAAATGAGAAAGCCCTGGGAGGGGCCTGCTGGGCTTGTCTCTCTGTCACCTCTCTTCGTTCATATCCATTTATGGGCTCTATTTAGCCTGTTCTGCACATTCTTTAAAGTAGTTGTATTAATCCTAAGGGGTTGTTGTAACTGTTTGCCTTCATGAGAAACTGATCCTTTATGAAATACTCTTAACAGCTTTTGATAAACTAGTCAGACAATTCTGACCTCTGAATGAGTTTCAAAGATAAAGAGAATGGGAAAAAGGTGGAGGAAACATGAGTAGTGAAAATCACTTTAGAAATTTTATATTTGAAATGCCCAGAAGGAATTGTTGTTGGAAATGTGCAGCCAAGGAACGTCTGTGACTCAGTAGAGGAATCTGCTTGGAGTCCATGATTCAAAGTCAGCACGTAATTGTCATCATTTTCCACTTTATTTATTGGCTCCAAAGTAACATATTGTGGGGTCATTATGAGGATAAGATATTTTACACCTGGCAAATTAAAGAAACTACTAATTTAAAAGGTACTGAAAGTGCACCCATATATTAAAGAGATTGTTGCCTTTTGAGGCACAAGTCCTCACAAAAGGAAAGTCAATGCTAAAATTCTCTATTCTATTTTTCCTATAATTTAGAAAATCATTCTTCTCTCCATTGAGGGAGGAGAGGCAATTATTTTTTTAATAATTTAACTCCTCAGATCATGTTCAGCTTTGAATCTATGTTTCCACCTGTACCTCTGGGCTCTGAGTTCTGTGAAATGCTGCTCTTCTGCAAATGTCCACACACAAAATGAATCCTGTCTTCTTTTTCATTTCAGTTCCCTTAGAGCAATTACAGGGAAGAGGGAGAGAAAAAGTCACAAGAGTGTGGAGTGTAGAAGGAGCTTATTGAGGGACCACAGGGGTTGGGGAAAAGTGGAAAGCACTGAAATGGGAGACTGGGAGAAATTTCTCCCACTGCACTTGGCCTGAGGCAAAGTTTGCTCATTTTCCTTGTGACCAAGCAAATAGACAATGCGTTTGCCATGGGGACCCAGATATTTTACTATGTATATTGTTTAAGAATATACAGCCATTATTAAAAGTGATGAAGAGAAATTTGAAAACCTCCACTTTAGGAACATTTCCTGTATATGTAATCCACCTGGAGAAACTGAAAATAGAAACTGAAAACACTACCTCTAAATTGCAGAGTATAAGTAAAAGTAAGCTTAGGGTCGGTCTTATGAATATCATAAAACATATAATAACATATGTGTTGTGGTAAATATTAAAAGCTGACAGAAAGTGAAACTATGCAACTCTAATTTGTACCTCCATTTTTTAAGTCAATAAGTAAGAACAATGATATTCCAAGTATAAGAAAAAATAAATGGAACATGGATGAAGGACCACAGCTTATGGCAGCCTCTGGCATATTTTTGTATGTGTGTGTCTCTGTGTATGGTCTGCTTCTCTTTAGAATGGATGGTATAAAGTGTGGGTGGAGGTGTAGAGAAGAGGGGAGCATCTATGAATCAACTTTGTACTTAATACAGTTGTTAAACTTAATCTTTGTCCACAAGTTTCCTAATGTTTTCAACCCAAGTTCATGTGTCCAATGCACAGTGAGGCCAAACAAACCGAATTGTGGTGTTTGGAGCAGAGAAAGGTTTATTGCAAGGGCCAAACAGGGAGAACTGTTCATGCTCAAAAAACCCAAACTTCCCAATGGGCTTTAGGGATGAGTGTTGAAAGGTAAATTTGGTGGGGTGGAGTCTTTTTCAGGGCCTGTGATGTTCCTCTGATTGGCTGATGGGGAGGTAACGGTGCTGTGTTCCAGGAATCTCAGTCATCAGTCTTCTGCTTCCAACCATTGTGAGGTCTACTCTTGGCTCAGCCTAAAGTTACCATCCTCCACTGGGGCCCAGCTCCTGTACAACTCAGTGATATGTACCAGATTGCTATGCACATCCCCCGAGAGGAATGGGGACCCTGCCCTCTCACTGTACTATTGTTTCCTTTTTTTATTATTAATTTTTATTGGAGTATAGTTGCTTTGCAATGTTGTGTTAGTTTCTTGCTGTACAGCAAAGTGAATCCGTTGTATGTATACATATATCCACTCTTATTTCAATTTCCTTCCCATTTAGATCATCACAAAGCACTGAGTAGAGTTCCCTGTGCTATACAGTGGGTTCTCATTAGTTATCTGTTTTATACATAGTTGTGTATATATGTCAATCCCAATCTCCCAATTAATCCCACTCCCCCTTCCCCTCTTGGTAACCATAAGTTTGTTATCTACAACTGTGACTCTATTTCTGTTTTGCAGATAAGTTCATCTCTACCATTTTTCTAGATTCCACATATAAGTGTTATTATATGATATTTGTTTTTTCTCTTTATGATTTACTTCAGTCTGTATGACAGTCTCTAGGTCCATCCATGTATCTGCAAATGGTACTATTTTGTTCCTTTTTATGGCTGAGTAATATTCCATTCTACATATGTACCACATCTTCTTTATCCATTCCTCTGTCAATGGACATTTCGGTTGATTCCATGTCCTGGCTGTTGTAAATAGTGCTGCAATGAACATCGGGGTGCATGCATCCTTTTGATTTATGGCTTTCTCTGGATATATGCCTAGGAGTGGGATTTCTAGGTCATATGTTAGCTCTATTTTTAGATTTTTAAGGAAACTCCATACTATTCTCCACAGTGGCTGTAGCAATTTACATTCCCACCAACAGTGTAGGAGGGTTCCCTTTTCTCCACACCCTCTATAGCATTTATTGTTTGTAGAATTTTTGATGATGGCCATTCTGACTGGTGTGACGTGATACCTCACTGTAATTTTGATTTGCATTTCTCTAATAATTATTGTTGTTGAGCATCTTTTCATGTGTTTGTTAGCCATCTGTATGTCTTTTCTGGAGAAATTTCTATTTAGGTCTTCTGCCCTCTTTTTGATTGAGTGATTTCATTTTTTGATATTGAGCTGCATGAGCTATTTGTATATTTTGGAGATTAATCCCTTGTCAGTTGCTTCATTTGCAAATATTTTCTCCCATTCTGAGGGTTGTCTTGGTAAAGGTGCAGGATACAAAATCAATACACAGAAATATCTTGCATTCCTATACACTAACAGTGAAAAAGCAGAAAGAGATATTGAGGAAACAATACCATTTACCATCACATCTAAAAGAATAAAACACCTAGGAATAAACCTACCTAAGGAGGCAAAAGACCTGTACTCAGATAACTATAAGATACTGATGAAGGAAATCAAAGATGACACAAGCAGATGGAGAGATATACCACATTCTTGGATTGGAAGAATCAGTATTGTGAAAGTGACTATATTACCCAAAGCAATCAATCCCTATCAAATTACCAAGGACATTTTTCACAGAATTAGAATTTAAAAAATTACACTTTCTATGGAAACACAAAAGACCCCAAATAGAGAAATCAATCTTGAGAAAGAAGGATGGAGCTGGAGAAATCAGGCCCCCTGACTTAAGACTATACTACAAAGCTACAGTAATCAACACAGTATGGTACTGGCACAAAAACAGAAATATAGATCAATGGAGTGGGATAGAAAGTCCAGAGATAAACCCACCCACCTATGGCCACCTAATATATGACAACGCAGGCAAGAATAAACAATGGAGAAAAGACAGTCTGTTCAATAAGTGGTGTTGGGAAACCTGGACAGCTACATGTAAAAGAATGAAATTAGAACACTCCCTAACACCATACACAAAAATAAACTCAAAATAGATTAAAGACCTCACTGTAAGGCCAAATACTATAAAACTCTTAGAGGAAAATATAGGCAGAATGCTCTCTGACATAAATCACAGCAAGTTCTTTTCCAATCCACCACCTAGAATAATGAAACTACAAACAAAAGTAAACAAATAGGACCTAATGAAACATAAAAGCTTTTGCACAGCAAAGGATACCACAGATAAAACTATTGTTCTTGACTGCCTTTCCTTGGTTTCTGCATTCCCTCCCCTCCCTATTTAATATCTGTTTGAATCTGCCCTTTGCAACTCAGGGAAAGTGTAGGAAGCTGCAGCCTTATTCATACAAACAAAAAATGGGGGACATACAAAGGTTTTTGTACCTGAGAGACCCCACAGTTTCCTGCTCAATTTTACTAATCTTTCATTCATAAAACATTATCTTTCTAACATCAAGGTAATTGGTATGGGAAATCCATGGGACCTCAGATCTGTCCTGACACTATATACTGATTTTTCCTTTTCACCAGAACAAATGGGACTAGTAAGTCATGATTACTGACAGTTATCCTCTGGTCCTCTTCTTTCAGCCATCTCATTTCTCCCTGGCTTCAGTAACAGGTGAAATGATTAGAACAGTGAGTTGCTAAAATAACAGTGTAACTCATAAGTACACTGTTATAGATCAATGGAGCTTTCAGAGCTCCATAGGGGTTCCTTTCCCATTCTTATTTCAAGACACCATTTTAGTAATTACTGTCAATCTGTAATAACACCTTGTCACTATAGTGATGAATGGTTGGGTGTATGAAACAACCTTGTATGTAATTGTTAAACTTAAAGCTAGTAAATTTTCTTCCACAAGAAAGAAAACCATATTTATTTCTGTGGTTGAAACTATTAAATACACATGATGCTGCTGCCAAAGTCTGCTAAAAGCAAGCTGCCTTATATGTTGGTGAATATTTCTTATTTTTAAAGGCAAATAGTTTCTTTTAGATCATAAGGTCTGCTTCCTTCTAATATATTGAAGTAATCTCTGAAGTCAAATGCAATTCTTATGTTTTATTGTCAATTTTCCTTTACCACAGTGATGATTGTTTTTGAACAAAGTATGCCAAGCACACACTGTTCTCTCCCTATCTGTCCTAATGGATAACATCTAGAGATCTGTTTTTCTTTAAGTTCATTTTCTAGGGATCAGCTGTGCTTGATCCTTTTAATATTTGTAGATTTGGAAATATATACATCTTTTCTACTCAAAAGAAGTTTGTAAATGTTCATCTTATGAGCTTCAAGCTGATGCCACAGTACAAGAAATAACATGGTCTGAAATTCTCTTAAATTTTGAGAATTGCCACCCAGTGATCCCTAAAAGGACTTGGTTGTAGACTTGAAAGTCAACCTTTTAATAGCTCCTTCCCCAGCATCATCTTGGTCAATGTTAAACGGCAGCTCTGAGCTTCAAGAACTTTCAGAAAACTAAGGAAAAAAAATTAAATTCTTCATCATCAGACAAAAGACTGAAGCAATGCAGAAAATACCTCAATACTGTTGAGAATTACTGTTGAAAGAGAATAATGTGTTTGTGAAGCACATTGATTGTTCCCTATCTCTTGGTGTCCCAATTTCAATCTCAATAAAATCAAAGTACCTCAATGTGTTTTGCTCTAGAAAAAAATGGACACTCCACATTCTGGGAGATATTCTAATAAAAATTATAAGCTGGAAGAAGTAATTGATGATTTCTGAATAAATACTGAAAATGGAAAAAGGAGCACAAAATAGAGAATGCAAAAATAAGTCCCAATCTTTGGTTTAATGGATGACAGATTGATGAGAATGGCAAAATACTGGAAATAATTGTTTTATAAAGAGTTTCCTTACAGTCTATTAGATAACAGTTAAAAATTATACTACTCCACTCTATGAATTCATGCAAAATTAAACAAATATTTTAAAAGAGAGACAAAGGATGTAGGGTATATTGATTTTAGTAGCCATTTGAAAAATCTTTGTTTTTCTTTTGTTTTTTTTTTTTAACATCTTTATTGGAGTATAATTGCTTAACAATGGTGTGTTAGTTTCTGCTTTATAACAAAGTGAATCGGCTATACATATAC
This sequence comes from Pseudorca crassidens, assembly GCF_039906515.1. Classification (NCBI taxonomy): domain Eukaryota; kingdom Metazoa; phylum Chordata; class Mammalia; order Artiodactyla; family Delphinidae; genus Pseudorca; species Pseudorca crassidens. Next base: position 16,643,475 of record NC_090298.1, read on the forward strand.
ATATTTCCCCATATCTCCTCCCTCTTCAGTCTCCCTCCCACCCTCCTATCCCACCCCTCTAGGTGATCAAAAAGCACTGAGCTGATCTCCCTGTGCTATGTACCTGTTTTCCACTAGTTATCTATTTTACAATTGGTAGCGGATATATGTCCATGCCACTCTCTCACTTTGTCCCAGCTTACCATTTCCCCTCCCCAAGTCCTCAAGTCCATTCTCTATGTCTACGTTTTTATTCCTGTCCTTGCCCCTAGGTTCTTCAGTATCATTTTTTTTTTTTTTTTAGATTCCATATATGTGTGTTAGCATATGTTATTTGTTTTTCTCTTTCTGAGTTACTTCACTCTGTATGACAGACTCTAGGTACATCCACCTCACTATAAATAACTCAATTTCATTTCTTTTAATGGCTGAGTAATATTCCATTGCATATATGTGCCATATCTTCTTTATCCATTCTTCTGTCAATGGACACTTAGGTTGCTTCCATGTCCTGGCTATGGTAAATAGAGCTGCAATGAACATTGTGGTACATGACTCTTTTTGAACTGTGGTTTTCTCAGGGTATATGCCCAGTAGTAGGATTGCTGGACCGTATGTTAATTCTATTTTTAGATTTTTAAGGAACTTCCACACTGTTCTCCATAGTGGCTATATCAATTTATATTCCCACCAACAGTGCAAGAGGGGTCCCTTTTCTCCACACCCTCTCTAGCATTTATTGTTTGTAGATTTTTTGATGATAGCCATTCAGACTGGTGTGAGGTGATACCTCATTGTAGTTTTGATTTGCATTTCTCTAATGATTAGTGATGTTGAGCATCCATTCATGTGTTTGCTGGCAATCTGTATATCTTCTTTGGAGAAATGTCTCTTTAGGTCTTCTGCGTATCTTTGGATTAGGTAGTTTGTTTTTAGATATGGAGATGCATGAGCTGCTTATAAATTTCAGAGATTAATCCTTTGTCAGTTGCTTCTTTTGCAAATATTTTCTCCCATTTTGAGGGTTTTCTTCTCGTCTTATTTATGGTTTCTTTTGCTGTGAAAAAGCTTTTAAGTTTCATTCCATCCCATTTGTTTGTTTTTGTTTTTATTTCCATTTCTCTAGGAGGTGGGTCAAAAAGGATCTTGCTGTGATTTATGTCATAGAGTGTTCTGCCTGTATTTTCCTCTAAGAGTTTTATAGTGTCTGGCCTTATATTTAGGTCTTTAATACATTTTGAATTTACTTTTGTGTATAGTGTTAGGGAGTGTTTTAATTTCATTCTTTTACATGTAGCTGTCCAGTTTTCCCAGCACCACTTACTGAAGAGGCTGTCTTTTCTCCACTGTATATTCTTGCCTCTTTTATCAAAGATAAGGTGACCATATGTGCATGGGTTTATCTCTAGGCTTTCTATCCTGCTCCATTTATCTATATTTCTGTTTTTGTGCCAGTACCATACTGTCTTGATTACTGTAACTTTGTAGTATAGTCTGAAGTCAGGGAGCCTGATTCCTCCAGCTCCGTTTTTCTTTCCCAAGATTGCTTTAGCTATTTGGGGTCTTTTGTGTTTCCATACTAATTGTGAAATTTTTTGTTCTAGTTCTGTGAAAAATGCCATTGGTAGTTTGATAGGTATTGCACTGAATCTATAGATTGCTTTAGGTAGCATAGTCATTTTCACAATGTTGATTCTTCCAATACAAGAACATGGTATATCTCTCCATCTGTTTGTGTCATCTTTAATGTCTTTCATCAGTGTCTTATTGTTTTCTGCCTACAGATATTTTGTTTCCTTTGGTAGGTTTATTCCTAGGTATTTTATTATTTTTGTTACAATGGTAAATGGAAGTGTTTCCTTAATTTCTGTTTCAGATTTTTCATCATTAATGTATAGGAATGCAAGAGATTTCTGTGCTTAATTTTGTATCCTGCTACTTTACCAAATTCACTGATTAGCTCTAGTAGTTTTCTGGTAGCATCTGTAGGATTTTCTATATATAGTATCATGTCATCTGGAAACACTGACAGTTTTACTTCTACTTTTCTCATTTGGGGTCCTGTATTTCTTTTTCGTTTCTGATTGCTGTGGCCTCAGCTCCCAGCCCCCACCCGCCCCAGCAGGTGAGCAGACAAACCTTTCCAGCTGGTGAGTACTGGTTGGCACAGATCCTCAGTGTGGGAATCTCTCCGCTTTGCCCTCTGCACCCCTGTTTCTGTACTCTCCTCCATGGCTCCAAAGCTTCACCCCTGCCCACCGCCCAACCTGGTCTCCACAAATGAAAGGGCTTCCTACTGTGTGGAAACATTTCCTCCTTCACAGCTCCCTCCCAGCAGTGCAGTTTCTGTCCCTATTGTTTTGTCTCTGTTTTTTTCTTTTTTCTTTTGCCCTACCCAAGTACGTAGGGAGTTTCTTGCCTTTTGGGAAGTCTGAGATCTTCTTCCAGCATTCAGTAGGTGTTCTGTAGGAGTTGCTCCACATGTAGATGTATTTCTGATGTATTTGTGGGGAGGAACGTGATCTCCACGTCTTACTCCTCCACCATCTGGAAGGTCTCCCTGGGTTCTTCATTTTTCTTTATAGAAAAGATGGAGAAATATTTGTTAGCTGATTCTAAAGTTAAAATAAACACATAGATTTTTTAGTGTATATCCCTGGAAATTTACTGATTTTTAAAAAAATAGATAAGATAATTTTTAGTCTTGTAGAAGGAAATAATGAAGACTATTTAAAAATACTGAAAAGGTACAATAGTTAGAAAATGTTTTCTCATTAAATATTAAACCATACTTTTAAACAACTTAAAAAATTAATGTGTTTTAATAGTAATAAAAAGTAGGTTTTCTAAAAAGATGCAGAATGAAGAGTCCAATATTAGATTCTAGGATGCCTTGAAATTTAATATATAACAGGATGGTATATTATTTCTATGGGAATAGTACTTTTGCTGAAAAAAATGTTATGCATCTGGAAAAATATGCTTGAAATTTTGCTTCATATTGTAGAGAAATCAATGTAAATTGTATGAAATGCAAAACACTTTAAAAAGAATCAAGAGTAAATAATAAATGTTAGTGGTAAAGTAGTTCTTTAAAGCAATCTGATAATAGCAATTAAAATTAAAGTATAAATCCTTAACTCAAAAATCCCACTTTATACAAGAATCTATAGAGATGATAGCATCACTATGTAAAAATTATACAGTGGTTATTTTGATATCTTTCGCAGCAGCAGAAACCTGGGAATTTATGGAACATCTGTCAACAGGAAATGGTTAAGTAAACAATGGCACTTTTTAATGGGGAATATTATCCAGCTATTAAAAATTATATATATAATTATATGTATATACAACATTATATACACACACACACACACACACACATATATATATATATATATATATATATAGGCAGGAGGCTTGGAAGCATTTTCATGATCTTCTGTTAAGTGAAAAATGTAATGTTAAGAGAAGATACTGTAGAATGATACCATGTTTACTCCTACATCTCCATTTATAGAGAGAGAAAAGTGTTGTCATGGTTTACCAAAAATGTAATGGCTTGAGTTGAGGGAATGTGTAAATTATCAAAGGTAAAAAAAGAAAAAGATACCATAGAATAATGGATTACCATATCATTATGAAGTTCCGATAAATGTTACATGTGAAATAATTTTATGAAGATATTGTAAATATATAAATAATAAATGTGTACATGATAAAGACTAAAAATTGGCAGTGACAAATGAAATGGTTGACCACACAGAATGAAACTCTACATCATTTTCAGAATGCATTTCTGCTATTTCAAAGCAGCTTTGTATCATAGTATCAAAACTAAGTAATAACTGAAAAAATACAAGGTGAGATATGTTAATGTCTTTGGGAAGGATGGAAATGTTCCACTGTAGCACCTAACCGCCTCTAAACACTTCAGTGCCATGAACGCAATTGTAGAAGTGAAACCACGTTAATTAGCCAAAGCTTGAAGAAGTAGCTGATACCTTGGTGAACTTATTAATCCATTATTTTAATAAAATACAGAAACACATGGATAAAATTTCACAAGGAAGTTTTGAATTGGTTTAATATTGGAAAGTGACATTAAAAGGTTAGAGTGTTGGGTAAATACTGTAGGGAAAGACAGAGGAAATTATTGCTGGAGGCTGTGGGTCCACAAGGAGTGGGTTTGTTCAGAATGAAGACTTGTATTACATATTTGTTAAAATCAGATCAGTTTGCGGAGGGCACATTTTCCCAAATCATATATTTGCTGTCATTGGAAATCAACTTGAGCAGTGCCTCCAAAGTGACCCATGCCAGAGCACATCTCCCATGTCAGTTGTTAACAGAATGTAAATGGAGTGAGCTCAGCAGCAAACTGCACACAGGACTCTACCAAATGGCTTTTCCCATGTTGCGATCCTCTTGCCATCTTCTTTGGCCAGCCCTTAAACCCAAGTGCTTTGACTCAGAAGTTAAAGTTTGTGAGTTTCTGCTTTGTAAGACTTCCTTTTAATTCCCATCAAGATCTTGGTCCTCACCAGCAATAAAACCTGATGTCTTCTTCATTTTGGCCTTCAAGAACACATTTCTCTTTGTGGAAGGCACCATTCTTTGTTTGATTTCTAATGCTAATAGTACCTTCTTTTTCAAATGTTTATGATCATTCCAATAGAAATAGAGTCAGAGGCATGGGATTAAAGAGTTCATGTTCACATTTTAACCAAGGGTTATCTTCAACTGCAGAACTGTGAGTGAATAGATTTCTGCTCTTTTAAACCAGCAAGTTTGTGGTAACTGGTTACAGCATCCACCGAAAATAGAGAGCTTTGACTCAGACAGAAAAACAAGCCTGAAAGAATGGGTTCCTATGGAAGATTATCAAAACAATATTAGTTAACTAAAATAATACCAAGTTCAAGCACAATCTGGACGTTATCAGTATACAAATAGGACAAATCCTGTTTTGTTGTAATGACAAGATGTTTCATTGCCAGAGTTGATGCTGGAATCTTGGGAAAGATAGGGACATTTTCATGTGTAGGTGCAATCTGAAGTAGTATCCATGCATATTGCTAAGGTTTAGGCTTAAGGACAATGCTTTGGGAAGAGAGATTTATCAAGCCTTATAAAATATCAGAAGCCATTAGTGCAGATGAATTTAGAATGATTCTGCCTCCCAGGCTAATTGTCATGCAAACAAAATCACAGCAGAGGCTCTTTCATAAAGACAAAATTAGTGAATATTGACAACACAGATGCACGTTTTAAGATCCAAGATTAAGCCCAGACAAAGAATGCCACTGGCTCCTGAGTCTGAGATTATCAATTTCTATCCATACTGAAGGCTGTTGGCTGACAGTTTATAGAGCTGGGAAGGGCAGTGAGACTACAAGACTACCACTTCTCATTTTGACAAAAATTTGTTAATGCAGCTAAAATACATAGGGATTGTTCAGTCCACGTCTCACCTTGCTGAACTGTCTTCAGCTGAATTTTTCACATCAGCTACTGGCAATGTGTGCCTCACCCGTGCATTGAATTTTTGATACTCAAATGCTTGCATTTACAGTACGTCATTGAACTTTTTGTCATTTGTGTTCTTCAAATATATTTCTGGCTCCTCATCTTCCATGGGCATGGTCAGATTTTACTTCCCTTCACTTTTGAAGTGTGGTGTGACTAGGTGATTTGCTCTGACAAAGGAAAGGTCAGCAGAAATGACTGGCCAGTTTCCCAGATGGCACCTTCAGGAGCCACTGTTGAGTTGCCATGATTCCATTTTCCTGCCTAGGAAATCACAGATGCATGGAGTGTTAGGGACCCTGAGATTTGGTCCTTCAGGAATGAAGAGGTAAAGCAGAATCACGCCCCCCCCCCAAGCTAATTTTGATGGAAATGTGTGAGAAAGAAATGAGATGCTGAGTTTGTTCACTATAGTAAAGTTACCTAACCTATGCTTAATAATTCGAACTGTTAAAATTTTTAATTTTTGCTTTTAGGCTACAATTCTAGATTAATAAAATTACTTTTACTTATAATCTTATAATTATTCATTTTAACACTGGTAGAAAATATATACTTATTCTGTAGTCAATCATCTTCTATTAATGACATCATAGTTGTTTTTTTTTTTTTTTTTTTTTTTTGCGGTATGTGGCCTCTCACTGTTGTGACCTCTCCCGTCGCGGAGCACAGGCTCCGGACGCGCAGGCTCAGCGGCCATGGCTCACGGGCCCAGCCGCTCCGCGGCATGTGGGATCTTCCCGGACCGGGGCACGAACCCGTGTCCCCTGCATCTGCAGGCGGACTCTCAACCACTGCGCCACCAGGTAAGCCCAACATCATAGTTTATATTGAAAATATCTACTGAATATGATTATATCTTCATATTTTTATAGGGTCCTCAAAAATTAAAGGAGAAGCTTTGGGAATGCTTTCTTGAAATCAGTAGTACCTTGCCTTTTTAAATGACTCACATCTATTCACTTCCTTTAATGAAAACAAAATCTTAACCTTGCTCCAAGTAGCTTAGAGATAAAGGTTTTGTAAAATTGTTTTTTACTTTATGTGTCATATCACACAAAAATAATATTAAAGTAAATAATCTCTGCTTTTCAAACCTTTCTCTCTCCTCTTTGTCTCTGTTTCTCTCTTCATACACACAACACACACACACACACACACACACACACACACACACCCAGGAACATTCACACTCATATATACATCGAAATAGATCGGTTCCCATATTGGATCAAAATAAAAAGGACTCAAGGATGAGGACTATCTCCCACTTGTTCGCCATTTAATGTCAATGTATTGCCCAGGGCCTAGAACAGAAGGGAAGGGAAAGAGGAGGGAGGAGGGAGAGAGGGAGGGGAAGGAAGGGAGAGATGGTAGAAGGAAGGAAGAACTAATTTGAATTCAACCAACTAGAGTTCAGAAAAAAATTGGGTGGAAAGAAGGTGCGTTGAGTGTGCTCAGGAGGATTTCATTTTATACACACATATATATTTTTTCAAAGTGTTTTACTATCTTCTTTAAGTTATTCAACTGTAGTTAGACCCAAACTACATGGCCTCTTAAATGACTTTAAAGGCTCAGGGTTGGTGTTTCTGGGAATGTGCTACAGTGTGGTAAATTGGATTTTACAAATAATTTAATCCTTTTTGATTCAGTCACATTCACACAAGTTTTGAATGAAGTGAAATTAGAGAAAGGTCATCTATCAATTTTTACCCTTTCGTAAATTCAAGTATTGCATTCAAAGATAACCCAATAAAAGATATAGTCCAAATATTAAAAATCCTGCACAATTTCTGGATTCTATCATAATTTTGACTTCCATCTTTTTAATTTACAGCAATACCAGTTAATATTTTCTGCATCTAGCTATACTAGGAAAATAATATACATTGATTAATTAAATGGTAACATAAGTAATGTACATTGAATAAATAATTACTTAAAGAAATATAGCTAAAGCAAACATCTATTGGTGTTATTTTAAAACATTGAAAAATAATCCTTTTTGTTTAAATTCAAGAAGACAAATAATTATTTCGCCTATATGATACTGTTTTGAACTGAAAGTTAATAATAATCTGGAACAGACTTAATATTCCTTATGTACTAAACTGCCAGTCTAGAATTACTGAGTGATAACAATCACCATGGCCGTACAAATAGTTAAATACAAAGGAATATTAGCTTTTATAACATAATAAAAATTTTAAAGAACATGAAAGATGTTCTTTTTTGAAATATCAAAACACAATATTGTATTTATCTGTAGAGGGAATTTCTGATTCTCATAAACTGAAGCTCATTTCAAATTTTAACATATTAAATGTATGTCATACATTATGCATTTCTGTTATTTCAAGTCATGCTTCAACCCAAATGAAATGATTGCATTTTAAAAATTCTATTCTTGAAAAAGAGAATAATCATGTGTAAATCTAAAATTTGGTATGCTAATCTCTTAAAGCAAATATTTATCACTGAATAAGAGTATGATGGTGCATTTACTAAATGTTACCTAAGATAGTCTCCTATTCATATTGTGATTCAAGATGCTTTTCACTTAAAATGATTTCTTGGAGCTACTACAAAAAGTTGCATAGAGGGCTCTCTTATTCTACTTTATAAATGCATAGTAGTTTGTTGTTTGCACTTGCTGCAAAATGTCAATGTTACAAGTCTTCTTTGCTTTAATTAATGTTTTGTGGTTTGCCTTTATATGGCTGATATGAAAATTGCTATTTCTCCTTTTATAATATTCAGTTTTCCAATATGACTTTGTCCATATTTAATAGATCATTGCTCATGCTTTTATTTTCAAATTTTCTGCATCATTTTGTTTTGGCTACATCCCTTATCTAGGACAAACATTTCAGATTTGTCTTGTATTCAATCGGAATTGAAATTCAATAGGTGAATTAAACACATTTATATTTATTGATATGACAATATGTATGTTTGATCTTAGTTCATTTTGCACTTTTATGCTATGTTTTCTGTTTTTATGTTTTTTTTAACTTTTGTGATGTTTTCTAGTGCTTAACTTTCCAGTTATGTTTTTATAAAATAACTTTATTCATTAGGATTAAGTTCTCTATATTAGTTCCCTGATATGAGCAAATAACAAATCTTTAATCCAGCTACATTATATGTCATAATTTTCACCTTTACATTAACATAATATTTAATACTATGATAATTATTACTTGGTCTTTTCAAAATAAAACAATATCTTTTGATTTCTAGTTATTGCAGTCTCTAATCAATAATTTTTTATTTTCTACTTTTCCTTGTATTTTTGTTAATTGCACCATTTCTATAAAGTTAATGCATATAGGTACTATTTTATTTGGATATTTGAGAATATATTTTAGTCTTATTTCTAAAAGTACATGTATACAGTACTTCCACCAATATCCATCATGAAAACTAAGATGGGAATCATTTTTTAAAACTTAGCTAATTACATCCAGTAACATATACAAAGGATAATATATTGTGACAAAGTGTAGTTTTTCACAAGAATATAAGGTTGATATAATGGAAATTAATGAATGCAATTCATTTCAAACAATTAATTAAAATCCATACCATTAATTAAATAGATGTAGAAAAGTCATTTGAAAAAATCTAGAAATCATTCCTGATTAAAAAATAAATAAAGCAACTTTCAGCAAATGAGAAATAGAAATTTCCTCAGCCTGATAAAAGACATCTAAGAAAAAAAATCTACAGATAATACCACATTTAATGATATTAAATATGAAAGAATAAAAGAGGGAATGCTTAAGGATAAGACAGATATGTCTCTCTTACCACATATTTTTAATAGATCTTTATTGGAGTATAATTCCTTTACAATACTTAGTTTCTGTTGTACACCAAAGTGAATAAGCCATATGCATACATATGTCCCCATATCCTCTCCCTCTTGAGCCTCCCTCCCAGTCTCCGTACCCCACCCCTCTAGGTCATTGCAAAGCATGTAGTTGATCTCCCTGTGCTATGCTGCTGCTTCCCACTAGCTATTTTACATTCGGTAGTGTATATATCTCGATGTTACTCTCACTTCGCCCCAGTTTCCCCCTCCCACCCATGTCCTCAAGTCCATTCTCTGTGTCTAAATCTTTATTCCTGCCCTGCAACTGGGTTCATCAGTACCGCTTTGTTCTTTTTTTTAGATTCCATATATATGCGTTAACATATGGTATTTATTTTTCTCTTTCTGACTTACTTCACTCTGTAGGACAGACTCTAGGTCCATCCACCTCACTACAAATAACTCAATTTTGTTTCTTTTTATGGCTGAGTAATATTCCATTGTATATATGTGCCACGTCTTCTTTATCCATTCATCTATTGATGGACATTTTGGTTGCTTCCATGTCCTGGCTATTGTAAATACTGCTGCAATGAACATTGTGGTACATGTCTCTTTTTGAATTATGGTTTTCTCAGGGTATATGCCAAGTAGTGGGACTGCTGGGTCATATGGTAGTTCTATTTTTAGTTTTTTAAGGAACCTCCATACTGCTCTCCATAGTGGTTTTATCAATTGCTTTCCCACCAACAGTGCAGGATGGTTCCCTTTTCACCACACCCTTTCCAGCATTTATTATTTCTAGATATTTTGATGATGGCCATTCTGACAAGTGTGAGGTGATACCTCATTGTAGTTCTGATTTACATTCCTCTAATAATTAGTGATGTTGAACATCTTTGCATGTGCCTCTTGGCCATCTGTATGTCTTCCTTGGTTAAATGCCTATTTAGGTCTTCTTCCCAATTTTTAATTGGATTGTTTGCTTGTTTTTTTTATATCGAGCTATATGACCTGTTTGTATATTCTGGAGATTAATCCTTTGTTGTTTCATTTGCAAATATTTTCTCCCATTCTGAGGGTGCTCTTTTCATCCTGTTTATGGTTTCCTTTGTTGTGCAAAAGCTTTTAAGTTTAATTAAGTCCCATTTGTTTATTTTTGTTTTCATTTCCACTACTCTAGGAGGTAGGTCAAAAAAGATCTTGCTGTGGTTTATGTCAAAGAGTGTTTTTCCTGTGTTTTCCTCTAAGAGTTTCATAGTGTCTGGTCTTACATTTAGGTCTTTAATCCATTTTGAGTTTATTTTTTTGTATGGTGTTATGTAGTGTTCTAATTTTATTCTTTTACATGTAGCTGTCCAGTTTTCCCAGCACCACTTATTGAAGGGCTGTCTTTTCTCCATTGTATGTTCTTGCCTCCTTTGTCTTAAATTAGGTGACCATATGTGTGTGGGTTTATCTCTGGGCATTCTATCCTGTAAAATTGATCTATATTTCTGTTTTTGTTCCAGTACCATACTGTCTTGATTACTGTAGCTTTGTGGTATAGTTTGAAGTCGGAGAGCCTGATTCCTCCAACTCCATTTTTCTTTCTCAAGATTGCTTTTTCTGAGGCTTCCCTGGTGGCACAGTGGTTGAGAGTCCACCTGCTGATGCAGGGGACACAGGTTTGTGCCCCTGTCTGGGAAGATCCCACATGCCAAGGAGTGGCTGGGCCCATGAGCCATGGACACTGAGCCTGTGTGTCCGGAGTCTGTGCTCCACAACGGGAGAGGCCACAACAGTGAGAGACCCACGTACCGCAAAATAAATAAATAAATAAATAATAATATTGCTTTTGCTATTCATGCTTATTTGTGTTTCCATACAAGTTATAAAATATTTTGCTCTAATTCTGTGAAGAATGCCATTGGTAGTTTGATAAGGATTGCATTGTATCTGTAGATTGTTTTGGGTAGTATAGTCATTTTCACAATATTGATTCTTCCAATCCAAGAACATGGTATATATCTCCATCTGTTTATGTCATCTTTGATTTCTTTCATCAGTGTTTTATAGTTTTCTGAGTACAAGTCTTTCACCTCCTTAGGCAGGTTTATTCCTAGGTATTTTCTTCTTTTCATTGCAATTGTAAATAGGACTGTTTCCTTAATTTCTCTTTCTGATTTTTCGTTGTTGGTATATAGGAGTGCCAGAGATTTATGTGCATTAATTTTGTATCCTTCAAACTTACCAACTTCATTGATTATTTCTAGTAGTTTTCTGATGGCTTCTTTAGGATTTTCTATGTATAGTATCATGCCATCTGCAAACAGTGACAGTTTTATTTCTTCTTTTCCAATTTGTATTTCTTTTATTTCTTTTTCTCCTCTGATTGTCCTGGCTAGGACTTCCAAAATTATGTTGAATAAGAGTGGTGAGGGTGGACATCCTTGTCTTGTTCCTGATCTTAGTGGAAATGCTTTCAATTTTTCACCATTGAGTATGATGCTTGCTGTGGGTTTGTCATTTATGGACTTTATTATGTTGAGGTAGCTTCCCTCTGTACCCATTTTTTGGAGAGTTTTTATCATAAATGGGTGTTGAATTTTGTCAAAGCTTTTGCTGCACCTCTTAAGATAATCATATCATATTTATTCCTTAATTTGTTAATGTGGTATATCACATTGATTGATTTGCGTATATTGAAGAATCCTTGCATCACTGGGATAAATCCCACTTAATCATGGTGTATGATCGTTTTAATGTGTTGTTGGATTCTGCTTGCTAGTATTTTGTTGAGGATTTTTGCATCTATGTTCATCAATGATATTGGTCTATAATTTTCTTTTTTGTGATGTCTTTTCCTGGTTTTGGTATCAGGGTGATGGTGGCTTCGTAGAATGAATTTGGGAGTGTTTTTAATCAACCTTGTACTGGAGATTCCAGCCAATGTAATAAGACATGAAAAAGAAACAAAAGGCAATTACAATTGAAATGAAGTAGCAAAGCTGTCTTTATTCACAGATTACATAAGGATTGTTGTAGCAAATCCAGTGGTATTTACAAAATGGACATTAGAACTAATGAGTGAGTGTACAGTGTTACTGGATAGAAATATGAAAGTACAAATTTAACTATATTATAAATACCAGCATGATACAATCAAATTAAAAATCTTAACACAATTATAATAGCAGCACAATTTTGAAATATTTAGGGGAAATTCTGGTAAAATATGGGTAAAATCTGTACACTGAAAATGACAAATTATTGATAAAAGAAATCAGTTACCTAAAATAACAGAGAGATATATTGTGGAGACTTAATAGCACAGGGAGATCAGCTCAGTGCTTTGTGACCACCTAGACAAGTAGGATAGGCAGGGTGGGAGGGAGGGAAATGCAAGAGGGAAGAGATATGGGGATATATGTATATGTATAACTGATTCACTTTGTTATAAAGCAGAAACTAACACACCATTGTAAAGCAATTATACTCCAGTAAAGATGTTAAAATATATATATATATATAGTTAAAATGTCAATTCTCCTTCAACTAATCTGTAGATTCAACTCAATCCCATACAGAATTCCATAATTTTATCTTTAGTTTTATTTAAATTGACAAATTGATTCTAAAATCCATATCGGCTATGAAGGACTTATCATAAACAAAACAACTTTGAAGAAAAACAATTGTTGAAGGACTAACATTCCATGACCTCTAGACTTATTTTTTAAATATAGTATTGGTGTAGAGATAAACAAATAGAATAAGGAAACACAATAGAAAACCCCAAAATAAGCTCCCCACATATTTAGACAACTGATAAATGTTCTAAGGCAATTCAATGAAGAAAGAATTGTCTCTTCAACAAATGGTGATGAAAAAATTGGCTATCCTTATGACAAAGTAAAAATTTTGATCCATTGATTATGCCATATAAAAATTAACTTTAGACCTGTTCTAGACAACTATCTTACAGATGCATGAATGTAAGAGTAGGAAGGGGTGGATGTTGGGATCACTTGGAGATCTTTGACACTTGAAGAAAAAATATACCTGGGGGGAAAAGTAACTTAAAATTAATCTCAGACCTAAATTTAAAGCTTAAGTTTATATAAAAACATATAAGAAAATCTTGATAAGCTTGGATTAGGCAAATATTCTTTAGATAAAACACCATCAGAAGTACAATCTATAAATGAATAAAATGATATATCAGAATTTATCAACACTCAAAAAATATAGTGACTAAAGGAGAACAATAGTTGCCTAAATATATGGGGGTAATAAATCTGCTTATTTTTTTTCTTTTGATGATAGTTTCATTGACAATATTTATGGCAAAAAATATTAAAATTTAAACTCTAAATATGTACAGTTTATTGTATGTATGTCTCAATAATGATATTTATCTAAACACACATTAAATAAAGTCCTTCTCAGACAAAATAAAATTTAGAAAGTCAGAAGAATTCATTATCAGAAGGCTTGAACTGCACTACAAAAAATATTACAAACAATTCTTCAGGAAGAAGAAATGTGATACCAGATGGAAATTTGAAATATGTTAAAAAGGTAGCAGTCCTGAAAATACTTTAGAAAGTTGGGTAAACATAGAATACTTATTTTCTTATTTTAAGTGTATGAAAATAATTGACTGTCTAGAAGAAATGACAGTGTATTGTGTGGCATGTAACATATGCAGAAATAAACATAAAAAAGAGCTCAAGGACTGGAAAGGAGGGAATGGAAGCTTGCAATTGTAAGTTCCTAAAACTAAATATGAGGTGTCATATCAGTTGAAGTTAGACTGTGACAAGCAAGAGAGATCACAATACACAAAAATCAAGAACACTGAGAAAAAAAATACTTGATAGAAGAAAAAAATCAGGGATGATATGAAATCACACAAACACACACACATACACACACAAAAAGGAGAATAATGGTAAAGGAAGAAGCATGTCAAATGCTGCAGAGACTTTCATTAATATGAAGAATAAAAATTGGCATTAATATTTAGCAATGAGGAAGTTATTGGTGACCTAGGTTAGAATTATTTCATGGAGTAGTGGAGACAATTTTCAGATTGGAGTGATCTGAAGAACGAATGTGTGGTGAGTACATGCTACCCTTTCAAGAAACTTGGCTTTAAAGGAGAGAAGAAGGACTGGGGATTATTGTGAGATGCATTGGAATCAAGTAAAATTTAATTCTTTTTGTTTTGACAAGATGGAAGAGAGAAAGAATGATAATGGGATTCAAAGAAATAAGGGAATAGTTCATAAGGAAGTAGGAAATATGGTATACACGGGCTTCCCTGGTGGCGCAGTGGTTGAGAGTCTGCCTGCCGATGCAGGGGATGCGGGTTTGTGCCCCGGTCTGGGAAGATCCCACATGCCGTGGAGCGGCTGCCCCTGTGAGCCATGGCCACTGAGCCTGCGCGTCTAGAGCCTGTGCTCCGCAACGGGAGAGGCCACAACAGTGAGAGGCCCGCGTACCACAAAAAAAGAAAAAAAATATATGGTATACAGAACAGAAGCTGACTAGCCTAATACCAAGAGCAAAATCCACCTTCAAAAAAAATGAAGTGTTTCAGAGTTGATAATGCTGGGATTTGATACATTATTAAGATAAAAGGAAGGGTAGAGGAATTAGGTGTATAGAAGGAAGAATGAGTCATTTGAGACTAAGGCAGATTGAGTAAAACATCTCCTCTAAAATGAATCAATGTATGAATTCAAAGCTTCATTCAAATATAAATAATATGTAACTATTTTATCTCTACTCAAGTTACATTATCTCATTAGCCATAACCAGCCATAAGCAGCATCATAGGTAGATTTTGAAACAGTAAATAATGTTAATTTAATTCTAACATTTCACTGTCTCAGCATTTTGCTTAACTTGTAATAATTAATATTACTTTAGCAAGCCATAGTTTGTAGATGAATCCATAATTTAAAAATGAGTCTTTCACTAGGGAAAAAGCAAACAAGCTATATCCCACAGAACTTAAGCAATGGACTTCTCTCTATGACTACCACCACTACCTCTTTGTGGTATTCTCCTATAAACTGTAAGAAAAAAATAAAAGAAGCTATTGAGCTCCTAGGTTTACTCATTGTTACCCTTGTTTTAAATAAATTATTCAAACACTCTTTACTCCTCTAACCTGTAAAATAATAACCATGTGGCAAAGCTACTGACAAGAAAAAATGGAATAACTAATGTAGGACTCTGGGCAAAGAATGGATCCTAAATGAAGATTAATTTTCTTCTCATTCCTTTATAGAAATAACTTGGGTTAAATAGTTTCTCTTCTTTAGAAACTCTGTCTAGTTCCAATATTTTAGTATTAAAAATAATAACACAGAGAAGAGAGAAGGAAGATATTTGATAATAAATGGATTCCTTTATCTCCCTCTGCAATGTTCCACAACTATAATTTCTTTAATGTAATGTAATCAAAGAAATAAAATTAGCGATTTGAAATTTTGGCAATGTTATTTTGTATATGAGAAGCTTCAGGGATAAAAACGTTAAATGAATACAGTGATGCAGATTTTTTTTCTTTTCTAAATAAAATAGAATCATCTCTCTGCATCAAAAAATTCCATTGAAGACTTGTATGTACAACATTTAAAAAAAAATCATTAAGTGTTTAAATACCACATTCTAATACCCACTTTACTGAATTGATTACAGCAATTTAAATTGTTTACTGTTCACCAGATAAGTTCATTTCCTTAATCTTTATCCTGGGGCTCCTGCCTCAGCTTTTGTTCTTTCCAGCAATATCATTAGTGGATGTCATGCTAAGATTTCTGGCAGAGTGTGACAAGAAGCAGTGCTACAAACACTTAAAGGGAGCCAGCATTTCAAAAGTCAGCAAAATATCCAAAAGTAACATTCCTTGCATTTGACAGTACAGAATGTAAGACCTAGACTAACCAAAACTATTACAAGGATATATCATATTTTTGAGCACCTTACTTAAAACAAATTTTCTATGAAACAAGTTTCCTCCTAGTTATTCCTGGTTTATTAAAAGAAAAAAATGTTCCCTTTAATTATAGAACTGTTTTATAATTTTTATTCTAATATTATGCAATGTAACCATTTATGTATATGGACTTTAAAGTATGCAGTAGACAAAATCTGTATTTAAGTATTGGTTCTGCCATTAAAAAACTGTACAATACAGGCATCACTTCACCTCATTTCAATTAACTCAGTCATAAAATTGTAATATGTAACTAGCAATGTTATTGTAATTATTAAATATGAGAAGTATTAAATAAAGCTTTGCAGACTATAAGAATATTTACAGATACAGTTAATAGCAATATTATTAAACATGCAGCAATATTCTACTTGCTAAAGTACATGTAGAATAAATAAAATATGTCCATCTCTAAATCAAAATATAGGAATTCAACCAGTCAGGTAAAGGGACATCATAGATGAACAATTAACAGCAGGTAATAAATCAAGCAAAAGACTTGGAATTCAAGGTAAATATCAAACCAAAATAGCATATACTGGATGTAGGGTACAAGGAAGTACATGGTGTGAGGGTGCAGGTTATTAGAATCAGGGACCAAAATGAGAGTGAGACCAGCAGAAAAACTGAGAATGTGAAGAACTGTCCTCCTCTGATAAATTTAAGTTCTTCCATTTCTTTGAAAGGAGAGTGAATTTAATAATGAAAGAGGGATAGAAGTGCATTTCAATTGTATGGGAATAAAAAACATGTAGAGATAGATCTGTTACAGAGTCCATGCTCATACTGCTGGCTGCAAGACAGGCCAACAAATTGAGAGATGCGGTGTTGAGACAAGGAATAGCAACATTATTTGGAAAGCCAACAGATCGAGAAGATGATGGACTGGTGTCCCAAAGAGCCATCTTACCAAAGTTAGAATTCAGCCTTCTTTTATACTAAAAGGAGAGGGAAGTGGCTGGTTTTTGCAGACTTCTTGGTGCCAAATCCTGTGTTTCTGCAGCCATCCACATAGGTCTGGTCACAATGTTCCTGTAAACCTCCAATAAGACAATTACTATTTTCTGTTCTGTAACTTTTGATCTCTGTGTGAATGGAAAAGTGTTATACTTTTAAAGATCAAGGCTGGGAGACAGAGCATTGAGAAAGTGCTATGGTGTATATTTCAGGCTATGGCAGTACTCTTTTACAAAGGTGTAGAGCCAGCATGACTAAGCACAGAACACAAAGCTTAGAGCTAAAGGAATAGATCCAATAAGGAGTCAGCTTTGTTCTTCTCTGTCACAGATACTCAAGAAAATAGTCAAATTAATACAGTACATTTTATTAATACTAAAAATGAATCTTTATTTTTTAATTAAAATATAATCTTTATTTATCAAATGCCAATTTTGGTTTTCTATCAAATAGTATCAGAGAATGACATCTATACATCCTTAATAAGAGAAATGTGAACTTATTAGTTTGCTTGAACACCAGTAATGTGGTGAGGCCATGGTATCCTTGAGGAAGAATCTATGAATACTGATTCCCTTGTTGCTAATAAAACAGATTTTATTGAGAACTGTGTATTCCTGTATATAGATCCTGAGTATTTTGAGTAGGAACCCAGAGATTAAAAAATAGAAGACCACTGTGGTGAACAAACTCTAAGATGTCTGTCATTAATTCCTACCACCTGATATTCATTGTCTTGTTTACTCCCTGCCCCTTGAATGTGGCCTGAACTTACTATAACTAATAAAATATAGTAGAAGTGACATCATACAACTTCTGAGATTAGGCTAAAAAATCTGTTGTTTCATCTTGGTTTCTCTCTCTCATTCTCTTTTGGATTATTTCCCTAGTAGAAGCTAATTGCCGTGCTGTGTGATAGCTTGCTGCTATGCATGAAACAGCCCTGTGCAGGTACCCAGGTAACAAGAGACTGAAGCCAGCCAACAATCATGAGGGTGATCTTAGAAGCAGATAATTTCCCTGCAGTTAATCTTTCAGATATGTCTACACCCCCTGCCAATAGTACAACTACAAAACCATAAGATACCTTGAGCCAGAGGGAACCAACAAAATGACACCTGGATTCCCACCCTCAGAAATTGAAGATAAGTGTTTGCTGCTGTCTTAAGTTGTTAAACTGTGAGATGATTGTTTATGCAGCAATAGATAACACATACAATCATCAATTAAAACAAAGATATTTTGATGTGTCAATTTAGGAGAAACTATGTTGATTTTGCTTCTTGCTATTCTTCTCAGTGTGCAGATATTATTCTCTGAGAACACACCTTGATATGCAAGGAGCATTATATACCTCTTGGCTCATCCTTACAAATTCAAACTTCTTTTAAGATTATTAGTTTTAAATAATATTGCCCACCAAAATGTAAAACTCATTCTTAAAAACCTCTATCTTCCACAAGTTTAATTTTCTCTTGGTGACTTCTTCCAAAAATTGACTGAAATTTAACCATTTAACTGCAATCGTAGTGTCTTTCAAGAGTACAGATTCAAGTTTAAAGAGTGAATTAATTTAATAATCTCTCCCCTTGGACCATACTTATGTTAATATACTCCTCCTACTAATTAGTATTATTTTCAGCTGTGTTTTGAAAAAATATTGCTTTATATTGTTCCTGTCAAAAGGAAAAAAAAATATGAAGAAGGAAATTTTAAAATACCAGTGCTCACAGCATTACAGAATATCTGTGTTGTATAGGAATTTCCACAGGGCCATTCTCATGGCCAACAAATCATGAGATTGTTGTTTGTGAGCAATAATTCAGTATATACTGGATAACCCTGCCAATGGTTACTTCTAAGTAAGTAATCTATTCCATAGTTATAATGATAAGATTTCTGACCATTACAATAATCTTTGTAATTTTTAGTTGGAAACTTCTTCTGCATAGCTTCCTTATTTTTCACAAGAGGGTCTAGTCTCTTTTCCCTACTCTTGGCTTCAGATACTTTAAGGTAAGACTTTTTTGCATACTTTTTCTACAATTAAAATTGTAATACTAGGAATTGAGAACAATATTGTTTCCAAGAGTTGGTGACCACTGGAGATTTATCAAATCTTTTATCAGCACATTATGCTTTCAACAATGATATGTCAGTTTCAATTAGACGGGCTCTGTTTCTCAACGCATTGTTGGCACAAATTAGTTCTGACAAATAAATGCTCCAGGTGTCTATTTTACATGAATCACCACTGAGGTAACTTATAATGTTCTTGAGCATAGGCAGTTTGTTTTAAAAATTTAAAACATATCTCTTATAGATAACATTGTTATAGATTCACATTAAAATTGAAATCTGAGATTATATAAATCCATATTCAGATTATGCTCATGATACATATCTGAAAGCTTCAGCCATCAATATTGTCACTCAAATTATAGTTTAAAATCTTGGGTGATATTCATGCCATGGCACATTTCAGAGGCTGTTTATTCACAATGAATCCCTTTTTCTAATAATTTAAGTGTATAACCCATTCAAGTTTGAATATGCTACCAACCTTGTTTACTTTTCAGTTTAAGACCCTGAAATCATACAAGGTCAAGTTTAGATGCATACCCAGAACTGCACCCTGAAAGCACATCAGAAATTCTTTATTTAGGTAACTTTTATTGCATCTCTTTCTTCATGTGGAAACAAAACTAGAAGACAGGCAGGATAAAAATAAATGAGAATCACCAGATAGTAATCTTGAAAGCAAAATTATGAAGTTCTAACTGCATATTAACAGAAGGAAGCCAGCTTGAAAATCAGTGGGATTACTATGTAAAGAGGGTGTAAATGAAGTTCTTATACATAAAAGGGAAACGGCAAAGAGGCTAAATATATTTCTCTCAATTACCTTGCCTGAGGAAAATGTCAGGGTAATTCTTACACATAGATCATTCCTTGAAATGGGCAGTTAGCAATACTATACTGACTGGTGGCATGTTTTTGTCAGTAATTTATATTTTGACATGGATTAATCATTTATGTACTAAATTTGTCCAAATGCTTTTATTAAGCCATCAACTCTTGTTTGAAAATGTGTAATTCATATTATCTAGTACTTGCTATCAGATTTTACAAGTAGAAGACATACATTTAGATTATTTTTATTCCATCTTTGAGAGGTGAAATGTCATAGATGATGTGATCTTATTTCAAAATGAAAACATAGCTCAGGATATGTCATTTCATTTAGAAATTACAAATAAATGTCATTCTTTGTCATGAATCATGTGATTACTTCTTGACTCTTCAGTCACTTAATTCATATACAAAATCATCATAGTTATTGGTAAACAGAACTAAATGTCAAAATCTTAGTTCCCAAAATATTTCTTGTATAATTTGTACTAATTTTTATGCTTTCCAGGAAAAGTACATGTAGATTTGCAATAAAAATAATCAGTGTTATTGTTGGGCACAAATGTGTACTGAATTCTCCTGTTGAGAGACAATTCCTAATGGATCTCTTGCATTTCTGAAAATCTCATGAAGAAGCATTGATACCTTGGGTTTCCAGATTATTTATTTCAAGGATGTTTGCATAGCAAGTAGCCTTGAGAGATAGAGTATCTCCATCTGGAGCAAAAGGTATATTTTTGCTGTCTGATCAGGATAATAAAAATAATGCTTCTCTCCAGGGAAATGTTGGACAGGTTTGTTCATAGCCCCTTATAAATTGGAGGTTTCCTAAACTTGGGGATCATTCATCTGTGACCCAATCCACCATGTGTATGGCTTTCAACAGGGTTACTCTACATTGCCCTAAGGGAATTGGGGCAGAGGCAAGGGAAACTAAAGTGAACATTGAAATTCATGCTGCTCTCCGTGAGTAATAACATTCTTTGTCTCTGACCCAGATGTCCTGTGTTTTCTTACTACCTTTGAAACTGGAAAGCTAACTTCTTAGCATGCAAATGAGATAGAGCCTCAAATTGTTCATGGTTTTTGACAACTCCCTTTAGTGAAGACAGGAGCTAAATGCCATTTCCTTTACGTCTCAAACTATAATTTCTGAACCACATTATATAACAAGAAGGATGGGGGTTCAGTTTTCTATTTTTAACCATGATACCAAGAGTTCAGTATTCACTAAACTATTGTGTTTACTGAGATCTCAAGCTTTTCATCTTTCTGAAACATGTCACTTTATTATATTAAAAGTTGCTGTTATACTAAGTGAATTAAGTCAGAAAGAAAAACAAATAGTGAATATTAATTCATATATGTAGCATCTAGAAAAATGGTAGATGAACCTATTTGCAGGGCAGGAATAGAGATGCAGACGTAGAGGATGGACATGTGGACACAGGGTGGGAAGGGGAGGGTGGGACAAATTAGGATATTAGGATTGACATATATACACTAACATGTGAAATATAGATAGCTAGTGGGAAGCTGCTGTACAGCACAGGGAGCTCAGTTCAGTGTTCTGTGATGATCTAGGTAGGGGAGATGGGTGGGGTGGAAGGGAGGTCCAAGAGGGAGGGGATATATGTATATATATATATAGCTAATTCACTTTGTTGTACAGCAGAACCTAACACAATATGGTAAAGCAATTGTACTCCAATCAAAAAAACAGACAAAAAAAAAGTTGCATAGTGCTTTATAGCTGAAGAAGTAGTTTTAAATAAATAATCTAATTAGTCTTCTCCTAAAGCCTGAGGAATATTATCACAAGCAAGTATCTGATAAGAAAACAATGGGACTAAAAATGTAGCAACAACATATCTAGGGACACTCTTGACACTCAATGGCTTGTCTTTTCTTCATATCATCTACTTTTTAAAATAACTCTGTAAATTTGGGAGATATATATGGAGAAACTGTCTAATATAAACCACTATAAAGGAATACTTCAGAACTTCTACTACCTACATGATGTTTCGGAATTATTTAGCACTATTATTAGAAGCATGCCATTTCTTGAAATACATGGTATTTATGACAGTGAAAGGAATTGTTAAAAGTAAAGAAAATAATGTCTGTTAAACAATAAAAAGATTAATAATACTATAATGTTACTATTTTGAAGTGAATGACAATGAGAACACTACATCTTAAAACTAGTGTGATACAAATAAAGCAGCACTTGGAAATTTTTTTTTTATCCTTAAGTGTAAAATTTAGAAAATAAGAAAATATTGAAAGTAAAAGGTCTGAAAGTTTATAAAATCAATAAATTAACCCTTAGAAAACAGTGGGGAAAAAATCTATCAGAGAAGAAATAAATAAAATAGAAAAAAATAGAATATGGAGATGAAAGGAAAAGGAGAAGAAGAGGAAGAGAAGAAAGAGGAAGGAGAAACAAAATATGGTTCTTTGAAAGGATTAATAAGATTTTAAAACTTCAAGACAAATTCAAAAACAAAGTATGGCTGAAAGTAAATAATTTGAGGACTATAAAATCGACAGGTCTACAAGTTAAATAGATGTTAAGTAGATATACCTTTGTAAAGAAAATTTAATATAGATGAGTGGGTAATTTTCAGGTATATATAATTTCTAAAACTTTCTCAATAAACATATAAAAGCTGAATTTCCTTATCAATATTTACAATTTTGAATCAACAGCTTAAATTGTGATCATTGAAAAAACCATATACTCATCCATTTTATGAAATGATCAAGAAAAAGATAATTTCATGCTATAAAATTATTCTATTGTACATAAAAGAGGAAAAAGTTTGCCAGCTCACTTTATGATTCTAGTATTATCTTTACTTCATATTCTCTAGATGATTGCTAATGATGAGTAATTACATTAAGAGTAAAAGAAAGAAGAAGAGGATATAATTGAAGAGGTGCTGTAAATCGTATCTATCCCCTTTGATCAGAAATTCTAAATTTCCCCACATGCTTCATAGTACACTTCCCCCAAGGACTCAGTGACCAGAAGAACGTAAAAATAATATCAGGGAGTTTACCCAATTTAGTTTGGGAATATATCTTCTTAAAGGTCATCTATTCTCTCCTTCCAGATGGAAGATGACTGTGCAAGGAGTCTGGACTCAAAAAATGTTGCCACAAATTGAATGTTTTAATTTCTTTTCTTTCTGTATCTTAATAGGAGGAGCGAACTGTAAATTCCAGAGACAGAAATGTGATGGAAATTAGGGTTTGGTCTTTAATTATATATTCAAATTAAAGTTCATTCCCTCACATCTAAATCTTTGGACCTAGACAATAATATAATGTTGGTAGTAGGATTCACACTTTCTACTGGTTGCAGTGTTTTACAATTCTCCTGTGGCTGCATAATTCCATGAGTCTAATGGAACCCAAAAACTGAATTATCCTTTCCTATCTACTATATATCATGTACGCTTTGCTTGCTACACTAACAGATGATTCCTGATATTCTATCTTGGTATATTTCCCATTTGTTGATTATTCAACACATGTTTCAGTGGCCAGGTGTTTATTCTCAAGCCATAGATCTTTCCTATTATTTCATCTCTAAAAGCTGCTCTAAGGCTTCCTGTTTCAAACATCCATTCCCTTGGATGTTTCCATTTCTTTCAATTTAGATTAGCTACTTATATTATCCTGAGCTATATATATTTTGTGTATTAAGGATGGAGTTAAAATGAAACTTTTTTTTTTGCTATTCATGTATGGTCATTTTACTTATTTTAAAGATTTTTTTTTCTTTTTTTTAATCATAGAGAGCCATCCCTGCCCACCTGTGGGGCCACAGCGGCCTCACAAGCACTGCAGCCAGCCCTGTAGGGGCTAGCCACGCCTACCAGCATGCCCAAGAAGTCAGCCCAGCCACCATAGAAAGCCATATTCAGCCCACATAGGGGACGTCCCTGGAGCATGTAGCTCTGGCGGCCAGAGGGAGGCATGCTGCTGGGCCCCATGGGGTATCTCCTAAATAAGCCCACTTCCTTGAGGTTGGGAGACAGACCTACCAAAAAATAGAAATAAACACAGAGAATTAGGCAAAATGAGGACACAAAGGAATATGCTCCAAATGAAGGAGTGACAACATGGATGAATCCAGAGGGTATTGTGATAAGTGAAATAAACCAGACAGAGAAAAGTAAATACTCTGTGATCTCACTTTTATATGGAATCTATACTATAAAATTTACAAACCAAACCAAACAAAAGCAGACTCATAGATACAGAAAACAAATGGGTGGTTGCCAGAGGGAAAGGGGCTTGGGGCTGTGTGAAATAGGGGAAGGGAATTAAGGGTACAAACTTCCAGTTACAAAATAAATAAGTCATGGGATGTAATATACAGCAAAAGGAATATGGTCAATAACACTCTAATAATTTCACTTTCTATGGGAACAGATGGTTACTAGACTTACCATGTGATCATTTCATAATGTACTTAAAAGTCAAATCATTCTTGAAAATAACATGGAAATAACATAATATTTTATGTCAACTATATTTCAATAAAAATTAAAATGTGTTTTCTCTAAGGACTAACTTTGCATTTGATCTACCTCTGTATTGATATCACTTTTTATTTTTCCATGGAATAGCTAATCTGGTTTGCTCCCATATCCAATTGTAAGGTCCTTACTCCAAGCTGTACACCCACTTAGAATAGTAACTCCAACTTTCTTGGGCCTAGATTCAAAGTATTAATATTAATTCTAATATGAAGAGTCCTATTCATTGAAGACCTTAACACACCAAGCAGTGCATAAAGTCCCTAATAATCAGGAAAAAGCCTATAACTAAAGCATTATTTGCCTCCATTGTCCTTATAAGAAAACTGAGGCTTCAAGAAGTAAAATAATATGACCAAGTTAAATTACTCCTAAAGATAGCCAGTATTTGAACTCAGATCTGCCTAATTTTAAATCATATGCTTACTTATAACAATCCTCACTAATATCTTTATTCTTTTTTTATCTATTCATAAACGGTAAG
Organism: Pseudorca crassidens; assembly: GCF_039906515.1. NCBI lineage: Eukaryota > Metazoa > Chordata > Mammalia > Artiodactyla > Delphinidae > Pseudorca > Pseudorca crassidens. The sequence continues at coordinate 16,668,710 of NC_090298.1, forward strand.
CAATTACATGTGTGTTTTATTTTTCTGTATATTTAAAGATTCTACAGTCTTGATAATTATTTTTCAAATATGTTTGGGTATTTTTCATAGTGTTTTCACATTAAAAATATCTATTTACAGACTATTGTCTCACACAAATTGAAAATACTTTTCAAATTAACACAGAAACAAGGCAGTTTGATTATTTCCACTGTCAGTAAACTACTTCTTGCTCTGAAAAGTTTTTGAAAGCATTAGGAACCTTTACTCAGAATCAAATAAAATATATTTCTAATATCATCAACACTTTTTTAATTGAGAAGCACATTAGATTTCAGTATGCCTAATCCAACTCAGATCATTTTAATTTTTTGTTATGACCTAAGAATCACATTAAAAGTATAATATTCTTTTTAGTATGTATTGATCTTTCTTTGATCTTTGTCTGCAGGACTGGCATTAAGTTGTATACATTCAGCATAGATTTCTTATAGATGTGTCTCTAAAGTGAAATCATGAATCAGAATTATCAGAAATAGTCCCTTAAAAAATCAGAAAATTAGGTGATAACAAGTAAAACAACAGATGGGTTTTCTTTCCATTAGACATGTCCTTAAGCTTGGGTAGAGTCACAGTTAAAACTGAGCTGTCACCACTCGTCCTGATGATTTCAAGATTCTTTTCTAGCCAACAATGGAAGATCAAATTAACTACTTTCATTGCCCTCATTCTATTAAAATAGTGCAACTGCAGAAACCGAACATGTGGATTGCTTTTCTGTTTTCAGGTTAGCAATTGTGCCAAAGTGGGGTGCATTCATACTTTTTTTTTGGAATGAGATCATGACAGTTGATTTTTACATGTACCTCTTGATGATTTGCCAGACTGTGTAAGTTTAATCATTTTTGAACCTTCTGGAGAGACTGATGAATAAAAAGTCTGTCTAAATGCTTCTTCTAAAAGATTAGAAAAAGGTACTTTCAGAGATTTTCCAGGCTTACCTTCCACTGTGGATTTTATTTCTCACTTCTCATTCTTACATCAGGGTTCAATAATGGATATTTGGAAATACAAGCTTGAAAATAGCATTCTTGTATTCTCTTTAATATGAGAATTTAGAGGCTCAACTTAATATTTTTCCTTATGGAGCTAATCCATAATTATTTGCTGAGGAAATCTTTTGGATCTGTTGATAAGTACTCCCTTGGTCTGCTTCTGTGATACCGTTAAATAGCAGTCTACTCAGTGATAAGCTGTAGTTAGACCCTTCAACTCTCTTAAGAGAATTCAATCAGTCATGCAACAAAATACCTGCTGAGTGTTGACCATATGCCAAACATACCATTTAGATGGCTTAGATTATATAGATTATATCAGTGAGCAAAAAAGACAAACATATTTGCCCTTGTGAAGCCTATCGGTAGGGTTGCAGAAAGTTAAAACAAAACACAGGGTCTTGCAACACAGAACACTCAGCTCCAGGTATTTCTCAAAGCTTATATCCTCAAAAGCAAAGCAGCACAACGTTTATTAAAAGCATGGTAAAGAGAAATAATGTTTGTATTAGTTTGCTAGGGCTGCCATAAGAAACTACCACAAACCAGGTGGCTTACACATCAGAAATATACTGTCTCACATTTCTGAAGTCTAGAAGTACAAGATCAAGGCATTAGCAGGGTTGGTTTCTTGGCTAGTAGAAATATCACTCCATCTGCCTTCATTGTCACATTGTGTTTCCCCTGTGTCTCCTCACATTGTATTCCCTCTATGTGTATTTGTCTCTGTGTCCAAATTTCTCCTTTTCAGGATACCAGACATGTTGGATTAGAGCTCACCCCAATGACATCATTTTAATTTGACTAATTATCCCTGCAATGTCTCTATTTCAAAATAAGTTTATATTCTGAGTTACTGAGTGTTAGAACTTCAACATATGAATTTTCAGGGATACATTCAACTCATAACCATGTTTACAGAAGAATATCTAGATTAAGAATTAAGTCAAACCATCAGGTTTGTGTATTTGAATTATATAAATCGACATCTTCCACACCTTTTGCTCCAACCATAAAAAAACAACATTTTCTGAAATATGTTTTGACTTTGTGGTATTATTCTACACTGAGGGATTTTAGATAAGAATATGCAAATTCTTGTCATATTTAATGCAAGGAGTTTATGGGTTAGTTATTGATTATATAATGGTGTCTAATGATGCAGCCGTAGGGGTCTCCCTTTTAAGAATATCTGTGGTCTTGAAATAAATATTTGATTGATATGCTTTGCATATGAAAAACATAATTCACATAACCAGTGGTGATTTTTGTTGTTTATTTTGGCCTTTGGAAACTACAATTATATAATTGATTTGACGCTGAACTTTTTACCGTAATATATTGGCCACATATTACCATTTCTGTCTTTATTCCATTGATGTCTTCTTTCATTGATCTCTATTTGTTGAACTATTTTTACCTTGATATAGTATATGCATTTTGTATAATATTTTAACCCTATTTGGAAAAAGAGAGGGTTTGTAAATAATACAATTATTCTAAATAAAAACATAATTTAAACTATATTATTTTTTAACATCTTTATTGGAGTATAATTGCTTTCCAATGGTGTGTTAGTTTCTGTTTTATAACAAAGTGAATCAGTTATACATATACTATATGAGTAATAAATCATGTTTTAATTTAGTTAACATATGAGCAGAAACTTATTCTCCATTCATAAATTAGGTCTATTATCAAAACTTTGATAAACTTTCTTATTCTACAATTGTTTTTCTATGTTAAATGTATTTTTACTCAATGCTGAAATATGCCACTTATGTTCCAAAATTTTTTCTGGTTTTGTTTACTATTTTTTCCTTTTAATCCAAATGTGTCTTTTTTGAGGACTGTGGTAAACCATATATTTCTGCCCTTATCAATATATCAGAGAGGTGTTAGAAAAGTACCTCTATAACATTAAGGAGCCATTTGTCCAATAGTTTCCACCTTCCTTTGTATCATTTGGGACCAATGAGATCAATTCCTCTACCACTCAAAGTCTTTATAGTTGTCTACACGTGTGACTAAAAGTGTTTAAATACATCATGACATTATTTCTCAAACTATCAAGTACCAAGAAGGACATGATAGATACAAGAGTGAGCTTCCACTTGTGTCCTGCATGTCATTTTAAATTATATAAACTCAAATTCAAAGGATATAATTACAGTCCCATAGATGGGCATTTTTAAATAAGACTAGAACATAAATAATAAAGTCCAACAATTATAAACGCCTTAAATATCTCTTTTGTATATTTTTTTTCAAACGTGAAAGTAACATGCACCTGAATGTACACTGAAAAATAAGAATAAAGCTGTGTTTAGAGCAAAAATGGTACTCCCTCTTGTCTTCCTTCCTGTATTTCTGCAAGCAGTTTAGGATATATCAATATTAAGCTTTTTATTTCTTGCATTTATTTATTTATATGCATTGGTACTTAAATATATGAATGTCTATATATGTGAACGTCTCTATTTTTTATAATGCTTTTTATATTTTTATATATTTATAATATAATAGTATAAAACTACTAATTGTCTTTTCAAGGAATAATATGTTACCTTGGTGAATATTCCATTTCAAAATATTCAGATAAAACTACTCCTTTCTTTATATCTGCTGCATAGTTTCACTATCTTTTTGTTTAAGATAGATTTGCTTTAAACAGCATCTATCTTGAATATGCTTTCTTAGGTTTTTGATTGTCACCTAATCAAAACTAAAACATTTTAGGACTATCTTGATCTATTCCTTCCAACCATTTCCTACTCAATATTTGTTGCATGTTTACCATATAATATGCTTCCCTTATTGTTACTATTCTTTTTTCTCTATTTTATTCTTGATTTAGCAAGTAATTTTAAAATGTCTATACCTCCTCCATTTCTAAAATGTGATAGAATTTTTATCTATTTTTTATCAGAATGCCAAATTAAATAATGATCATGCCTGTCAAGAAAAGACTTTAGTAACTTTTACTTCCAACTCTCCAAAGCACTTTTTCATGTGTTAAGAAAATTAGTTATTATATTCATAAACTAAAATTATGTTTTTAATTTATCCTCTGTAATTCTTAGATTTCAGCTTAAACTCATACTGTATAATTTCATTAGGTTTAATTGAAAATATATCAGCTTTGTTCACTATTATTTTGGAAATATTTCCCCCTCTCTGTTAAGAATTTTTCTGATTTACTGTTATACTGACTAGGTTTTTTCCCCCCTCTCAATTATTTTCCTCACCCAGTAAGTTATGTTTTCTTAGTCCTTCCATATCTGAAATATTTTTCTTTGCCCTTCTTATGTATGATAGAATAAAATACCACAAATGACATCTTAATGGGAAAGATTTTTTGCTGAGTGGGCAAAATTAACTGGAGGGACAGTCTAGAGAGGAAAATTTATTGTATAGGAGAAAAGAGGTTATCTGGGTAAGATAACAGAAATAAAATAAAGATAGTGGATTCAAGAAAACTGGAAAAGTCAACAAAACCTTAACCAGAAGAATGACAAACATAACACAATAAAACAAAACCACAAAAAAACAAAGAGAAGTAGGAGGTGAAAAGACAGCCAGAACCATTGCAAGGTCTATATTTCCATCTCATCCCACCCCAGATCCACTTTGAATTTGTTAGATAAACCAGGGACTCAGCAGAAAGTTTTCAATTAGAACTATATATATATTCCCCACTCTTGATGGCCCATCAGGAAAAAAAAAAAGGCTCAAATGCATTATGTATATACTTACAGTAATTTCTATTGATCTGTCACTCCATTTCCAGGTGAGAAAACTGAAATTCAGAATTATTTAACAACTATCCTCAGTCACACGGGTGAGTAGAACACCAGCTATTCAAAGCAGTACTTGATCTTTGGAAAGTCAGCATTTAATACAAAGATAAACATTACCTTCCACAAGGTCAGATAATATAGTTTCGAACAATTGTTAACTTTCCATACTTTCTGCGGAAAAGACAACATTTGATGGGAAATTTCTCATGTCACCCAGTGAGATCAATAGCTTTCTGAAGAGTTGGAAGTTGGGGAAAATACTGAAACTAAAGGAAAGTAACAATATGTGATATAACTTTGAATAAAATGTAAAAGCCTGATTGAGCCAACCCATTTCAAAATAAGAGAGGTTCGCAAAACTATGACTCTGGCTTGAAGAATTGCTTGAGGAAAAGTGTGGTGTTGAAAAGCTATGTTCTCCACTCCTTCAGTTCTTCCTACAAGGAAGGCTCAACAAATCCAAAACCGAAGCAAAGCCATTCTATTTTTTTTTAACATCATTATTGAAGTATAATTGCTTTACATTGTTGTGTTAGTTTCTGCTATATAACAAAGTGAATCAGCTATATGCATACATATATCCCCATATCCCCTCCCTCTTGTGTCTCCTTCCCACCCTCCCTATCCCACTCCTCTAGGTGGTCACAAAACAGCAAGCTGATCTCTCTGTGCTATGTGGCTGCTTCCCACTAGCTCTTTTACATTTGGTAGTGTATATATGTCAATGCCACTCTCTCACTTCGTCCCAGCTTACCCTTCCCCTTCCCCATGTCCTCAAGTCCATAATAAAGCAAAGCCATTCTTACCAGAGGTTTCAATCAGGGAGTATGTCACAGGAATTTGGATACAATCCCTTATTCCCACCATCCTTTCTTCGGTAAAAGTCTTTTATGGATGATACAGATTTGAGGCAAGGAGGCTGGGGAACACTATATCAAAAGGCTTCAGATGTAATACACTTTCTATTAAATCTCCAAATCTTGCCAGCTGTACATGCAACCTCAGTAGACTGTAATAAAATACATGATCCAAAAGAATAAATATTCATTTTCATGTAGGCAGGCTGCTATTACCATTTATCAGTAACTATATATATATATATATATATATATATATATATATATATATAAATAAAACCATTCGGATGTACATACAACTATTTACATAACTAATGAAACACACATACATACACAAAAAGGCTAAGCAGTATTGTAGTTTAACAAATGATTGCCATGGTTAAAGATTAAAATTGTGAACTGTAGGGTGCAGGTTGTTAATTGGGGTTTGGTGGAGGGAAGACTGTTGTATGAGAAGTAAGTTTTTCTTATTATCATTATTTTTTATAAAATTATTATTTTAAAAAATTTTTGGCTGTGTTGGGTTTTCATTGCTGCACGTGGGCTTTCTCTAGTTGAAGCAAGCGGGGGCTACTCTTCTTTGCGGTGCGCGGGCTTCTCATTGTGGTGGCTTCTTTTGTTGCAGAGCACGGGCACTAGGCACGTGGGCTTCAGTAGTTGGGTCATGTGGACTCAGTAGCTGTGGCTCACGGGTTCTAGAGCGCAGGCTCAGTAGTTGTGGCACACGGGCTTAGTTGCTCCGCGGTATATGAGATCTTCTTGGACCAGGGCTCAGAACCTGTGTCCCCTGCACTGGCAGGTGAATTCTTAACCACTGAACCACCAGGGAAGTCCCAAGTTTTTATTATTTTTAAAAAAATTCTAAGTCGGGTCATGCTTAGTCAAGAAATGCATCTTTCCTACCAAAGAAGGAATTAAATTATTTCACAATTCAGCAAATTTCAAGAATACTGAAGAAAATTAAAAAGTGAAAGCAAAGGAGTTCAGGAGAAGAGGCATAGAAAAAGTAATTGCCACCCAAAAGGAGGAACCACGCGTTTTATAGAATATAGTTTCTTAAATGTCAGTATGCTGTGTGCTATAGAAAGTGTTAATAAAAATTCACTGCTTGAGCAAGTAAGGATGGAAAAATTTCAGTGACTGAGGTCTAAACCCTGACATTAAATTAAAGTGGACATTCTGATGGAGATTGCTGCTGGAGGGATAGAGGGTGGAACAGAAGATCGATAAGGCACAGAATGACTAAAAAGGAGGAAAACACAGGTATCTAATCAGTACATAGCACTTTAAAAATAAGTTTCGCTAAATCTCTGTATAAGGGTCTTGGCAGTTAAAATTCAACCCACTTTATATATATCCGATATAAAATCATAGTTTTTTGTTAACAATCTCTATACAACTCCCATGATTTATTTTCCTTGATTTATCTATTCTCCACATATTTATTGAGCATTTATTATCCATTTGAAAGCCAGAATCATTCTAAGTTCTATGGAAAATAGACTGTAATTAATTATTTTTATTAAGATTCTAATGCCCAGGATGAGAAAACCTGAGTAATGTCCTTGAGGAGGTGTTGTCTTAAAACATCTTACTTCTGTCACAGTGGATGATATATTTATAGCATTAGAAAAATTCCACTTTAAAAGGTACTGGGAGGATTTTCTCTCAATTTAGATACTCAAGAACTTAACTAAATTCCAGAAGCATGCACATAGTAAAATCCATGAGTGACCTCTTAATATGCTTTAAATTCCAATACGTTTTAAAATCCTAAATGAATGCTTGACAAAGGATGCTGTGTAGTCATTTTAATAAGATGATTCTAACGCCTTCGGCTTTTTTTCTTCAGTGCTAAAACCCCAAATAGAAATAAAACATTACCACAAGGATAATGGGAGAAAAACACTGCCTTCTTAACCACTCTGTGGTTTTAAACTGAGGGAAAATATTCTTCTCTAACATGTAATTTGACATTTTTTTTTCTACTTTGTGCAGCACTGAAAAGTAGCTGGGTCTAAACATACATGGTTCATTTTGCCTGTACTACGCAGATTTGTTAAGACGAAATATTGCTTATTTGAAATGGAGGAGAAATTAACAGTGACAACTAACTCACCATCAGTTAAGCTATGGTTAAAAAAGGACGCCAAACTCAAAAGAGAGAAAAACTGAGGAATCACAGTGCTAGACAAGACTCATGTAAATGGATAGAGCAGAAACAAAAGGTAAGCTGATTGGAATCAAGTTATAGGTAGTAGAGTGGTATGGGAGTGGGGAAGAAATGATGAGTAACATGATGAGTAGATAAATTTTATTAGAAACTTAGGTACAACATGGCAAAATCATGAATCCTGAACTTTCATTAACCTCATTTTTTTTTTTCGTGGCTTTCTGCATATTAGCTACAACAGGTTAAGTTATAAAAATAATTGACCATTACTGGATATTTTATCAAAGGGCTCAGCTGGATGAGAAGCATTTTACCTAAAAATAGCCCCCAACTGAAACATCTAGGAAAAGTAATTCACTGTGGACTAGCCACTATCATTTCTGTCTAATACACAGAAATTTGATATACTCTTAAGTGAAAGAGTGCCAGTAATGGATATGTCTGAAATACACCATTTGATTCTCTTAGAAATATATCTGTCATCTAGAAACTACAAATCATAATTATTTTGCTCATTTTGGAATGACAAAACCATACTGTATCTTTTGCTTTTAAATTAAGCTCCTATAATCCATGTGTGACTTGCTTTTGTCTTACTAGATCGATGGAATGGAAGTAATTCTGAAGAAAGTGCACCCTGCAGACTGAATCTATGGAATTCCAAATAGGATTATTGGAAAATTTAGTTAAACTTAATAGATTGTTGGTGGAACAACTGGTTTGAAATTCAGTTTTATGAATATGAACTATTTATGATTCTGATTAGAATTTTTTCACATAAATTTCATCCGGTTGAATAAGATCAATTTCAAGAACTGTAAAACTGGCCGAGCATTACTCTGAAAGTCTTGAACACGTATTTTCTTTCCTTTTAAATTTGGCCATGCCATTTGGAGTTTTACACTTGATATTCTGTAAAATAAAATTGAAACATCTTTAACCATCTTGTAGTTTTGTGGATAATTTAGTATAAATCCACTTGTGGCAGTTGATTTCAAAGTAGTTCCCATTAAATATTGATCTTTAAGTATTGGAACTCCATTTTTAAGTACAAATGTGTTGTAATTATGTATCCCTAGTTGTCCATATGCTTTACTATAATTGAGGTAACTACAGTCAATAAAAAGATAATTTGAGACTCTTTATCATTATGGAACTGCTGTTGCCTTCATATGGTGGGTAAAAAATGGTTAACCAATAGATCCTCAGCAGCTGGAAACAGTGGGATATTTGTAAGGAATACACAGAGATGGCTTTTTTTCATGTTTTACTCAGTTTAAATTTGCTTTCTCCCAGGAAAAAAAACCTTGCAGCCTTTATAAATCCTCAAAGTTGGTAATTCTGATAGAGTGTGAACCCTGAGCCTACACCCAAAGAGAGCTAGTGAGATCCTTCACAATGGGGAGACAGCAAATCCATCATGACATGTTTACTCATTTCTAGAGTAAAAACATTTAAAAGTAATGAGCAACAGAAGCACATTTGCAATATCAACTGAGGAATTTCAAGAGAATATCATTTTTCCTTAATTAATACAGAGGGAATGATTCAAGGAAATGATCGTTACATTTTTAATTGCTCTAGCAGTGTAACACATGGGAGAGCAGAACATAAAGCACTGGGTAAGAATGACTTCAAAGAAGGTTGAAATAAAATCCTTCACGTGATATTAGGAATGGAAGAATTCCATGCAGGAGCACAAACATGGATTTGGTACGAGAACCACACTGCATATTCCTTGTAACAAGGATAGCTATGGGAAATGTAGGGTATTAACACTCTTTACTATTAGACCAAATACTTCAACTCAGCATACTGTGAAGATATTTTGATAACTCCTTCATATTTCATTTTTAGTACCCATACTCTATTTTTAGGATTTATTATTTTTTTTCTGCTGGATTTTATTTGATAATGATAGTACCTCTATTTAGCCACCTTTCTAAAAACATCAAGTAATAAATATGTGTATATTTTGCTTATGGTTAAATTTAATAATGAAGGAACATTAAAAATCATCCTTGTTCTAAAGGCAAGATGCTAATTTAAGTCAATTGATGTGTTTGGTAATTTCCTTTCTGAGGTCCGTCCTAGAAGTTGAAGAGTTCCTCATTACAGAAAGAAAATAATTTCTGGAATTTTTTAAATGTCAAGTTCAGGGAATAATTTCTGCCAAATAACCCAGTAAAAAGTATTTGATGAAATATATTCACTATTTTGCTATGAATACAGACTAGCAGTAAAAGATGTGGTCTTAATAGGACATTGTTTTGTATTTTAATATGATCCTGAAACCCATGCTACAATCCTTGACACACAAAGACACTCATAATAAGTCTTCTTTGTAAAAAGTTTGCCTGAATTATGAATTAAGAGCTGATGTATAGTTAATATTTTAATTCCAAGTTAGTAAATATTCATTATCTTGCTTTCTAAGGAAAATGCTGAGCACATGTAATCATAGCTTTCCACTGAGTCAGAAATCCAAGTCTTAAACTTCAACTTTGCCAGGAAAAAGCTATGGGATTTGAGCAATACTTTTTACCTAAATATTAATTTGTAACTCATCAAATCATAATGAGGATTAAATGAGGCCATCTTTCTACAGCATCTAGTACTTGATTAGTTTTCCTGACTGCAGAATGCTTCAAATGTCCCATCTAACCGGTAGTATTAATATTTACAACTAAATTTTGGAATGAGAGCACCTAGACTATTTGTTGTCCTAGGAATGTGCATTCTGCCCTATTTAAAACCCTTGAAGAATGCGGCTGCCTTCAAATATTGGTAGCCTTGGTAGCCGTTGTTGAGTGCTGGCATGTCTGAAACCCCACAATTACAATTACAATAATGGAGCTTAGTATTCTTCACCTGGGGTCACTAGACTATGTGGCTACATTCTTAGCACCACAGTGTTATCAAGTTTAAGAAGTATTCAATTAATCAGGTGAGAAAAATAAATAAAATTTATATCAAAATGTCTGAGGCATAAAATATACTACGTTTAGATATGAGAACTGTAAAACGGGCACTGCCACATATGTTAGTGATATCTACCTGGGACTAAATCGAAAATACTTAAGATACAGACTGTGAGTTATTAAATTAATGTTTTCCCAGACTTGAGAATGAAATTCAGTTGTGAAATACACGTGAATACAGATGTGCAATCATTTATCCGACAGCTGACTGACGCCTACCTAAAAATTGCACAAATTTTGGTATATATGTGAAAAACTGGAGTCTACTTCTTGCAGAAGGGAACATCTGTGCTGAAAACCAAAAACAACATACTCTCAATTGAGAAACAGTTAGCCCTTCATCAATGCAATCAAGGTAAACTTAAAGGAAGGTTGTGTTCCGCTTTCTTTGTTTTTTCCTCATTAAAATTTGTGTTTTGCATTTTAATAAATAGTTCTGTTCGATGTTACCATGGAAGAATTTATCAGTTGTGTTCATTTTCCTGTTTGTTCACACACTCCTTAGATTTTTACGCACTTCCATTTTTCTAATGTGGTCGTATAATTATCATGGAATGTTTGGGAAAGGCTCTTTGGAATTAAGGAATTATGAGAAAATTTAAACGGAATACTCCCATTGGCACATAAGGTTTAGTTTAATGCTCTCGTAATCCAGTCAAGATGTTGAGCCTGAAACATTGGTAAGCGTCACTTATAACTTCAAGGAATTATACTTGACATTGGGTGGCACAGATGGCAATGAGCAATTAATCATTTTTTGGCCCAATCTAAAAATAGTCACAGATACAAAAGAATCAAAAACAATTTATGGCAAAATAAAGTCAAAATTTCAGAACAGATTCACAGGTTTTAGCATGTAGGAATCATAGATAAAATACCTGCATCTGACTAGGTAGTACAAACACTGAATTTTCAAGGCTTTAGTCAGAGAAATTAGTTTCAGGAAATCTAGAACTGAGCAAATGAATGAAAGAACTGAAATTTCTGGTTGTGAATCCTTAGGAATGGAGTATCCATTCTCTTCCATGATAATGATGATTAAATGTTAAAAATAAAACACCTTAAATTGAGTGAAATCACATAAGAAAAGGAAAAATAATGTAGAATTTTCTACTTTTCGAGGTGTGAACTAAGGTTAGAGATTCCATGTCTTATCCCCACTTTAAAGATGAGTAGACTTACGTCCAGTAATATTAAGAGTCATGTCACAGCATACAACTTGTCATCTGGGAGATAAAACTTCATACAGTCTCCTTTCTTGTTTTCAGTTTGATACTCTTTTACTGCATCATGCCACTTTCACATTATTGTTTGATTATTTGGCAAGAACTATCAGTCATTAGGCCTTCAGCTGTTTACAACATATGGCTGCTATTTATATTCGGAAACTAAGTTAAATTTAAATTGAATTAACTATCTAGAGAACAGAGTCCCTGATATGAGAATGAAAAGATTTTTCTCTAGCCCAATCACTGTTATATATTGTTTTATTCCTGTCAGTTTCCTCTCGTAAAATTGAAAAAAAAATTAAAAATTTTAATCAAAGATAATTTTACAAGTTGTAAGGGGCTAGACAAGTGTTATCCTTGACAAAAATGATGTTTGCTCTATAATGATTTTATCACATTTCATAAGACTGGATATACCAATTTATTATAAAATAATGGAAGAAGTAGCTGGAGTATTGGAAAGACAAATGAATTATGGAATATTGCGAGAAATCTCTAACACACACATCTATTAAAACCTTCATTGGCTGAATTATATATGAGTCTACACGAAATTCCAACAGATATTAACACTTCTCACTGCACACTTCCACTGTAATTTCATAAAATAAAATCCTATTTTCCTTCAGAATGGCAATTTTCCAACACGTGGATTAATATTGTCACTGTTTCTTTGGGGACACATAAAATGACATCTTATATAAGTTTGACTTCTTTGAGAAGAGAGCCAAGTTTCTTATTCTATCATTATTCAAGTGTCTTGAATTCCATTCTACAAATGCTTATGTAGCATAAGCTAATCATGATGGGTGACTATTTCTAAATGAAAATAGCATTGGTTGACAAGGGATTACTTTCTGTCTTCTCCATGTGCTGTGGTGATTTAGTATTTATTCTAAAGTTTAGATCTTAAAGATGACAGTGGAAATATTATTTATTGACATTATTTTCCATTGGTAGTAGAGTAAATTACTTATTCCATGTAGAATATAAAATTTTGAAATATCTGACTTCTTTCAGTTTGCTTTCTGTTAACTATGCAATTCAACTCTAGTAGAAAATTTTGGCATTTTGACTGTGATAATGGCTTAAAGGATATATGCATACATCAAAACTTATCAAAATGAATATTTTAAATATGTGAACTTTATTTTATGTTAATTATGCCTCGACAAAATGGTATACTTAAAAATTCTATAGCCATTTGGAGTCATGTGAATTTAAGGTTCTCATGATAGTTATTGTTAGGGGAAAACAAAACAAAGCAAACAAAGAAAAACCAGAACATAGCATTTTATTTTGCTTTAACCTAAGTGATTTCTTTAATTCATAGAATATTTGGAGATGCTATAAAATATAAATTAGATTACCTTGTAGGCCTAAAAAATGAGTCACACATGGTATCACATTATTTATGCCTATTATGAAGAAAAGGAAGGCATGGTGTATACTTATTCATTTTTCCAAAATTTTAGTTTTGGGAGATTATCCAGATCTACATCATGGCTTATTAAGTAGAGAGCAACACACAATGCTTGTATGCTCTAAATGAGGCCAAATAAGTTCTGCTTTTCCCATAAACAAAATTATGTTTGTCCTTAATGAGTTCATTGGCTCATTTATTTAGTGAGCCTGTGTGAGAGCACTTTGAGGATACTGTAGTCAAGCTCAATATATGTTGAGGTGGAAAGAAAACTCTTCCTTCTTTTGATCTATGAATGATAGAATTATGTCCATAATGTTCAAAACAGGACATATTTTTAAACGGTATATTGATGTTTAAACACAAAATACACTTAGAGGTAACATCTTTTTCTAATGACAATGGTGATCTATAGCTGTGTTATTTAATATAGTTATCCACTAGCCTTGAACATGACTATGAAAATTTAAATCAAATTAAAACTTCAATTTTTTAGTTGCACAATAGTCATATATGACTGTGGCTACCATATTGGAAAGCACAGCTTATAGAAATTTCCATTATTGTTGAGTATCATATTGATTAGTACTATGACACAATATCCAGAAACAAACTATCACAGTTTTTGGTTACTGTGATACATTGCCATAGAACATCTGAAATTGTTGATTAGAAGGAAAAACATACTAATTCATCCACCAAGTAAAGAATCCTAAGGCATAACACCTGTCTTTCCACTGAGGCAATGTCCAAATATTGATAGCAAAAGCCCAGTAAGAACATGGCTAAGAAATAAAATGTTAAATACATTCTGTGAAAAACTGTTTAGAAGACAGACCAGAAATATGACAGTGGATGATCTGCTGACTTCATGATACAATGTCCCAGAAGTCATCCTTCTGCATAGTATCATATGGAATTGTCTGGCCGTAAACTTTGATTGCCGTAATAAGTTGTTGAAGGTCACATCTATGTAGAATCTAAATATAAAATGCAATTGATCCATATTTCAGGTAATAAAAGTAAGGTTTATAATTCTTGTTTTTATCTAGAATAATAACTTCTTTAATCTGTATTGTACTTAAAAACTTTATTTTTATAAAGAAAGGTACTCATTTATCCCCAATACACTTGTGTCTAGCGAAATTACTAATTTCTTTGTACCATTGATAAATTGTTTCTAGATTTTCTCAGATGTTCACATGATCTCAAATAAAGGCTTTTTTTTTTCTCTGAAATTCTTGTCATAAAAATGTCTATTTTTCTTTTCTTTCTTTTTTTCTGATCAGGTCTTCCATATATTGAATAGTAGACTCAATAACGTGTCTGACTCTTGTTCGTAATAGATTTCTCAATGAACATAGTTACATCTACCTTAATTTTCAATAAGGAGTTTTAATTTTTATTTATTTATTTATTTATTTGCGGTTCGCGGGCCTCTCACTGTTGTGGCCTCTCCCGTTGCAGAGCACAGGCTCCGGCCGCGCAGGCTCAGCGGCCATGGCTCACGGGCCCAGTCGCTCCGCAGCATGTGGGATCTTCCTGGACCGGGGCACGAACCCGTGTCCCCTGCAGTGGCAGGCGGACTCTCAACCACTGTGCCACCAGGGAAGCCTGGAGTTTTTATTGTTACGTGTCTTCTCTTCTAGTTTCTTCTGTTAAAGTTTTTTTTTAATCATGAAAGACTGTTAAGTTCATCAAATTATCCTTATACCTTTTTCGAGATCATCATGCTAGTACCTGTATGTGTATCTTTTCATGACTTGGCCCTAAGGGACCCAAGATTTTGTCGGTGTCATAATCCCTATTACCTCTGGTCTCAAAGATGCTGAGAAAGAAAATAGGTCAGCTAAGGTTTCCCTTGTTCTAACACTGGTATAGTAAGAGAAATATTGTATTATATCCTTTGTGTTTTCTAAGAGCCAGAACTGAATAAAAGAAAAATTGTCAAATAACAACACATTAAGGTGTCCAAGTACCAGGACTGAACTGTTCAATAGATACCTATGTCTATTAAGCACCTGAAACGTGGCTCCCATGAGTGAGACTACATTTCATTTTTTTCTTTTACTGTAAATATTTTTTATTGAAGTAGAGTTGACTTACAATATCATGTTAGTTTCAGGTGTACAGCACAGTAAACAAAAAGGCTCTTGATATCATATTAAGTATAAAAATCCAGATTAAAGCATTTACAGTATGGGGGGGAGGGATAAATTAGGAGGTTGGGATTAACATATACACACTATTATATATAAAATAGATTGATAACAAGGACTTACTGTATAGCACAGGGAACTATACTCGATATTTTGTAATAACTTATAAGGGAAAAGAATCTGAAAAAAAAATGATATATACATATGAGACTATATTTCATTTTAACTGATGAAAATTTGGTGACTGAATTAAGATGTCTGCTTAGAGTAAAACATACAGCCAGTTTAAAAAATACAACAAAAAATAAAGTATCTTATTAATATTTATATTGATTGCATATTACAGTCATATTTTGATATGTTTCATATTTTTATATATTGAGTTAAATCAAATATGTTATCCAAATTAGTTTTACATTTTCTTATTCCTTGTTTTTAATGTGAAAACTAAAAATATGTGAAATTACATATTTTATATAATGTATGATATACTCATATTTATATATTATGCTTTTTATCTCACATTATATTTCTATTGGAAAACAACAGTATAAAGACAGAAGGTAGAACTAAATATGGTGCCTAAACCAACAACACAGTCACTAAAGGAAAGAGACTACATTTGCAAGAAAGTGGTGTTGATAATATTTCAGGAAATTCAACCAGAATCCGATAAAGATCTAGATCTTAAAAGCAACAACAAATCACAGCAAAAATAGATAAATTGGAGAATGGATTGTCACCATCAATTTCTAAATTAGTAACCTCTAATACCAAATCAAAGAAATATCTAAAAACTCAAAGTGAAAATACAAAGACAGACAAGTATGAGGAATAAGAGTTTCAATAACTTATGTATTAATAAAAATATTGTTATGATAAGAAAAGGAGCAGATGGAAGAGAGAAACAGTTAAATAATGGAAGGCAATACTGACAAGTTGGAGAAATACACATGTCTTCAGTTTGAAAGACTTGAGCAGTGAAAAACAATGCAAACTTAGACATTCCCTATAAACATCTTGAATTCAACAAAATCTAAGATGTCAGAGAGACAGAATAAACTATGAAAACACGAAGAAAATAATAAACTATTTGGTATCAGAATTCTTTTCAATATAAAACATTGCATCCCTTGAACTCAGAATAAATATTCTTGCATATCCATGTAATATTTAAAAGAATATTTATCAGACCATTCGGTTATAATATTTTAAATATTCAAAAATTAAAGTCATATTCCCAGATCATAATATAGTAAATTATAAATATATAATTTATAAAATGTGACCTAAAGATATTAAAGGTGACCTAAGATATTAAAAATGTGACCTAAGATATTAAATACCTAGAAGTTAAAAATACATGACTAGGTAATTCTGTGAATTATTTTAATGAATGAAAATACAAATGTATTTATTTCTATGGTTTAGCAGGGATTTGTGGTTGAAAACAGTAATTCTAATTTTATATGTGTGTGTGTTTGTGCGTGTATGTGCACATATATTCAACACATGAAGAAATTAAGTGGATGAAATAAGAGGGGGTTCAAAGCTGAACCTTCACCCTCCTTTTGTGAAAGCAAAATTTACATGGATTCTTAAGTAAAGAGAATACACCCAAGAGATGTGTGAGCTTTGGTAAGAATTTTTCCTATGAGTGATAGCAATAAACTCCTGCAAACACAAATTCCTTCATGACCCCCAAAGATCCTCACTAAATGAACGTTCCAAATTAAAAAACAGAAGCAAGTGATGGCAGTGAATATATTCTCAATCTAAAAATGATTGAACATGGTTCACCATATCCTTTTCACTTATTTCCTTTTATTTGAGGTGTAATACAATAACAACTGATTTGTGTGTGTGTTTGTTGTTTTTTTTTTTGTTCTTTTTTTTTTTTGAGATATATCTGGCATGATTTGTTACTAGCCTTTAGAGAATTGTTCTAAAATAAGAACTTAAGAAGAGTGTAGAAATGCAAACTAATTCTCTTTCTGGCAACAAGGGCATATGATATCTTAAAAAACAAGAAAGCCTCTTTGTGGAAAACAATTCAAATATTTGATAAAATACAGACATACTTTTAAAAGATACAGCTGAGCAGACAATTATATAAAGGGAATTTTCATGGGTCCCAAACAATGAAAAAGCATGAATCCAGAAAGGAAAGCAAGCTGTCTAGTCAGCAGTGGTTCCATGGGCTTTCTGGCCTGGAAATTATGCTTTAAAAAAACTATAGGGAGGGACTTCCCTGGTGGCGCAGTGATTAAGAGTCTGCTTGCCAACACAGGGGACGTGGGTTCAAGCCCTGGTCTGGGAAGATCCCACATTCCATGAAGCAATTAAGCCCGTGATCCACAACTACTGAGCCCACGTGCCACAACTACTGAAGCCTGCATACCTAGAGCCCTGCTCTGCAACAAGAGAAGCTACCGCGATGAGAAGACCACGCACTGCAAACGAAGAGTAGCCCCTGCTCGCCGCAACTAGAGAAAGCCTGTGCGCAGCAACAAAGACCCAATGCAGCCAAAAATAAATTTAAAAAAAAAGAAATATATATATATATATATATATATATATATATATATATATATATATATATACACACATATATAGGGAGACAAAAGAAAAAGCTTACAGGCTCATGAAAGTTGGGACTTCAGATTAGAAACCTCCTCATATGTCTAGGAGCAAGAAAAGTGAAACATCAATAAAAGTGAGAATTTAGAAAATCACACTGTAAAAGGAGACAGAAAAGAGAGCAGCCCATCACATTTTGGGGTCTGGATCTAAGAGGACGAAGTAAGATCAATGACAATTTTCCTCTAAGAATTGGTAAACACATCCTAGCCATAATACAAGGCTGAAAAAGGACTCCAAATGCAAGTGTCATCAGATTATTTAGTTTGAGATAGTTCCTAGTTGATAGTAATTCTAGTACTGGATAAGACAACAATGACAAAAATCTTCCCTTAACCTAGGTATTCTAGTTTTTTACTAATTCATAATGAATCACTTCAAAGTCAGTGCTTTACAATAGCAACAATCATTTATTTTACTCACAGCTCTGCAATTTGGTCAGAATTTGTGGTGACAGTTGTCCCTTCTCTTCAGAAATTAGCAGGGTCACCTCAAAGAATGGAAGATGAAAGATTCTGGAAATAAAAAAGATACAAATGAGCATATGGAATCAATATATTCAACTAAATAAAAAGGCTTATTAAATGCATGATAATAGAATGAATGTATTAAAAATGACCATTCTTGGTTTCAGCCTTCACATACGAAAATTTTGGAAGTCACCAATCCCATCCTTACAAGAAGAAGAAGAAAAAAAAACTCAATAAACTAAAAATCAATGAATTTTCTTGAACCTATCAGAGAAATGAGGCCTTAGGAAGAACTGCCACACAGAAATCTAGAAAGAAACGCAAATACACAGAATAACAGCCAAGATTTGCTTGCCTAGATCAGAGGCCATTGGGGTCAAAACTGATAGGGACAGTTGAGTGGTAATTTTGACCAATTGCTAGAGGCTCATTGTGGACTAGTGTGAGCATGAAAAAATCCTGGGGCCTCAAGATCGAGGGGGCCCACAATTAAGTTACTTATAAGAATTCCATTAAGTTCTTGCATCAAAGAGTCAAGAAAGATTTCCTTCTGGCTCCAGCAAGGTGAGGGGAAATCAACCACTGAGAAATAAACATAGTTTTTTCTTTGTAACAAGGGAAATGAGAAAAAGGCTTTATCAGAGCATTATTCCACCTAAGGGAAGAGACTTCATCTCTAGGCTAAGACTTAGAGAGGGTGTAAACTGAGAAGCACTTGTGAAAAAAAAATCACAGCCCAAGGACACAGGAAAACTAAAATGCATAGATTTAATCACGAGATTATAGGGTACTTCCCTTTCCCCACTTCTTACCATCATATCAACAGGGCTACAGTGTATTATATACAACGGAAACAGTGGATTACAACCAAAAGAGCGGTGAGGCACAGATCTATTGAAGGAGGAGTTCAGGACAACAGGAAAGACAAAAACAAGGACAATAGAGGATTATGAATTCTCTGGCATGTGCAGGTAACACAAACATTAAACAGTGTTCAAATTGTAGCTAGAAGATCATTAAACCTCATAATATAAGCCCCACTTACCTGACTAACCATATCAGGCTTTCAACCTAAAGTTACTAGACATGTTGAAAGACAAGGACAAAACACAGCCTGAAGGGACCAAGGAAGCATCAAATTAGACTTAAAGATGACTGTTTTTAGAATATGAAATAATTATAATTAATAGGTAAGGGTACTAATGGAAAAAGTAGACAACATGCAAGAAAAGAAGACTGATGTAAGCTGAGCGAGATATTATACAGATAATAAAGGAATACTGTAAACAGCTCAACAAATTAAATGAAATGAACAGTTCCTCAAAAGATATAAACTACTGAAACTGACACAAGGAGAAAGAAACAATTTTAATAGACATGTCTATTAAGAAATTTACCCTCCTGACCCATCCCTGTGTTTACCAACCAGAAAGCTCAAATAAGTTTGATATCCAGAGTTTTTATTGGGCCTCATTATGCAGGTACAATTGATTGAATTATTGTCTAAATGACTGTACTTCATTCTAGCCCCCGTCTACACCTCTGAGTTTGGGCTGAAATCACCTGGCTCAAAGATCCAACATTCAAATCACATAGTTGGTTTTCCTGGCATGGTCAGCTTTCACCCTTTACTCAACTTGAAACTATTGGGGATCCACCATAAGTTATCTCATTAGCATAAACTAAGGGATGATTTCAGGGGCCCACTATGAATAACAAAGACACTTCTATCACTCAGGACATGCTAAAGGTTTAGAAGCTTCATCCCAGGAACACAAGACAAAGATTAAACAAAGTCTTTATTATACAGCAGTACAAATAATTTCCACACCAAGACCAAGTGGAATTTATCATTATTTTCCAAAACTGTTTCAACATTTGGAAATCAATTAATGGAATCTTCCATATCAACAGGCTAAAGAAGAAAAGCCATGTACTCATATCAACTGATCTGGAAAAGCCTTTGACAAAATCTGGTACCCATGGTGATGGTTAAGGTTATGTGTCAAAGTTGAGGGTGTTTTTAGATGAGATTAACATTTAAATTGGTGAACTCTGAGCAAGCAGGTTTCCCTCCACAATCTAATTATTTAAAGACGTGAGTAGAACAAAAAGACCAGCCTTCTAGAGCAAGCGTAGTTCTTCAGCAGAATGCCTTTGGACTTCAAGTGTGCCACCGCCTGGAGGGAGGGTGGGAGGGAGGGAGATGCAAGAGGGAAGAGATATGGGAACATATGTATATGTATAACTGATTCAC
Source organism: Pseudorca crassidens (assembly GCF_039906515.1). Classification (NCBI taxonomy): domain Eukaryota; kingdom Metazoa; phylum Chordata; class Mammalia; order Artiodactyla; family Delphinidae; genus Pseudorca; species Pseudorca crassidens. Next base: position 16,689,733 of record NC_090298.1, read on the forward strand.
TTTGTTATAAAGCAGAAACTAACACACCATTGTAAAGCAATTATACTCTAATAAAGATGTTAAAAAAAAAAAAAAAAGAAACCACTGGCAAAAAAGCAGTGATTGTGCCAGGGAGTAACACTCTAGGAACCTGTACAATTTCACCAACACAAACTTTTTTGTTTTTTGGTCCGTTGCTTTTTTTTTGGAACTTCTTCAACAGTCTTTTCTGTGTAAAGGCTGAATGAAAGTTTGAGAGAACAATCCTTTAACTAACTGACAGAAAAATAAGTAGCTATGGATGTAGACTTCAAAGGGATTGATGAAGAGTTCTAGATGTCAAATTTGTTTGTTGAAACAAAATAAGATTTGGGAGAGAAAAAGGGAAAGTTGTGGAATTCTGTTATGTGTCTTATGCAGGGATTTCTACCCTGTCAGTAAACAAGGAGATTAGACTGACATTTAACAGAAGTGGGCTGGCATGTGATGGGGATATAGAGAAAAGAAGAAATTTTCTCAGAATGTATTCTTGTTTCCAATAAGACCTGTCTTAATTTTTTTTTTTTTTTTTTTTTTGGCTACGCCATGTGGCATGTGGGATCTTAGTTCCCTGACCAGGGATGGAACCTGCATGCCCTGCAGTGGAAGCACGGAGTCTTAACCACTGGACTGCCAGGGAAGTCCAAGATCCGTCTTAATATTCTTAAATTACTGTGTGTTAATAAAATTTCACTGATGTCAATTTCCTCAAAAGGAAGTTTTGTTTTATGAAAACAAGTGTTTCTTTTCCTGTATGTGGAATATGAAGTTTTATTGTCTGGCAGGTGAAGGATTAGCCTCTGAGGAAATCATTTTTATTTTGTTCAATGTTTCCTAAAATAGGAACATTCTTCTTTAATTGAAATTGGAGAATAGATTCTCTTCTCTATTACAGATATAACTCTATCACAGTAAATAATGTTTCAATTAAAATTAACACCCTGGTATTTTAAGGTTGTGGATAAATTGGAGGAAAAAATGGAATTTGAAGGAAATGCCAGGTTTTCTTCTAGGTCCTGCATCACGTCTATTCTATTTAAGAATTTCCAAGCACTACATGACACTTGTGTATTTATTATATTTTGGTGTTTATTAATTATTATATAATAATATGGTGTTATTATTCATGATAGAATCCCTGTAACACCACGCAAAGAGCTCTCAGATATCATAGAAGTGTGCTTCCTTAATAATGAAAAATGTTCTTCATGGTTATGCTAATGAGTTTTGTTTCTCTTGAATTTTCAGAGTTTTTATGAACCTCCATATAACCTTGCTCTAAACATTTCAATTCTATGTCTTCTTAAAAAATCAGAAAAATTCTTTTTAAAAAAGTTTTAAAATAATTATATCAACAAGAGAAACTGATTTTCATGAAAAAAAGATTCTGAAACACAGAAGAGTATTAAGTTATAACACAATTCTAATTTATTAGTTTAATCTTATATTTAGACTTTTATGTACTAAAGTTATTAAAGGAAATCAAAGACACATAGTGAAATGAGATAGTAATTTCCTTTGTCCTCTGCATGGTGAAAAGAAGGATCAAATGGCTATAGTAGATCGTTCTATTCTTTGCCTGCTTGGGTGGGGAATACATCACCATGCTTAGTCTGTGTTGAAATTTTGCAAAGCCTTCATACCTGTAATTTATAGCCCAAGTCACAATTTTCTGAAGCCAGAAGATGGGGAAGGTTGAGGAACAGAAAAGAAACCATGATAATAAAAAAATAATTTGCCAAGAACCTTACTCATTTCTGTGTTTCAAACACAAGATTACATCTGGTATTCATATCAATTCTGTGAGGTAAATATAAAGATATTATTTCTACTTTAAATGGAAGGGGAATTTAAACAATGTTTAAAATGACATTTAAACTTATATAAGTAGTTGTAGTCATAGATTCCTGACATGTTCTCAATCCTGGACTCCAAGTCCTAAGGTTTTTGGTTGTTTTTTTTTTTCCTTATTAATCTAAGTATAGATATATTCTGTTAATGTTTTCCAGTTTCATGTTTTAATTCAAAACATTGCTTAGGAATCGAGAAAGCTGAGTTCTGATCTTTTTTTAAAAAAGTTATTTGTCCCAGTCAGGTCTTTCATTTCCCTGAATTATTCATTCATTCAAACTGAATCTGAGACAGCTAAGGATGGTAGGACAGCAAATATAAAATGGGGCAATGAAAGGAAATGACAAATGTCGGTAAGAGGCAGGGAAGGAATGTTAATCTTTCCATGCCTTGGAAATCATATTCTGAGGGGAATTTAGCAAAATTCAAATTAAAAGAAGCTTAAGCATCGTATCACAACATAAATGAGAAGATATGATTAAAACTAAATTTTCATGAAGTATTTTATTGATATGCTAACTTCCATTTATCATCATTGTGGAATCAATGAGAAATTATGTGCATCTGAAAAGAGAAAAATGTCACTTAGGTGATGAAATTTGGGAGACTTATTCAGTGTTAGTTTTTCTGAGAAAATAATTTTCTAATGTCTCTTTGAAGGAAAGGAAAGGGTATCCATAAAATTATACTGATTTTTTAAAAATTGTACTTTAAGCTTTTAAAACATGATACTAAAAATGCTTAAAAGGAGGAAAGCACTATTTCAATTTCATTTTTAATTTCAATGGCTTATGAAAGGGATCGTCCAAGCCATCTGAAATATTTGAAACATATTTCATATGAACAAAAATGACTTCTCCCCCAACTATCTTTGGAAGACAGAAGACAGGATGACTTCCAGGAGATTGGAAATACACAGTGCTGACCGAAAGAGCTAAAAAAACCAAACCACATCATGGAAGGAAACAGGCTCACAGGAAAGTGACTGTCACAGAGTATTTTTCTGAATGCAATTTTCTTTTATAACTTTTTGGTGAGGAAGGGCATGATTAGTGACAGAGGGAGAGAAAATGTGATAAAAATCTAAACCTTGAAAACAACATGATAACTGCTTTCTATTTCTGAAAAACATTTTCTTGAATTCGTTCTGAAAAATACATGAGATATAGAAATTGCTCAAATATAGCTTTTCGAGGGTTGTTTTTTAAAAAAGCAAGTAAATGTGAAAAAAGAAAAAGTGAGAAACAAGATTTAAAAGTAGGAATTTCTAGGTTTAAGAAATCTACCTCTATCATTGCATCTTCATGTTTATAATAGTCACTTTTTGAAAACAAATCCAAATGCAAATTTTTTAATAAAACGAAACACTAGAGTATGAGACGTCTAGTGTCACAAACACTAAAGTTTGTGACTAATTAAAAATAACTGATTCAGTTTTAATAGGGCATCAATTTGGTCTTTGGTATTTGGTTATTATTTCTTTTTAGTCCAAAAATATTTTTATACCTAAAAAAATGATTATAGAAGATGGGCACATTTGTCCAGTTAAGAATAAATGTATATGAATAAATATTGTTCTTAAAAGTATCTCCTTTGCCCTCATTTAAATTTATTTTTATTAGGATGAATAAATTGATCAAATTAAATGACCCAACAATTAAACCCTGAAATGTAAATCACCTATGTCTTTTTGTTCATTTTTTACCTTCTTAAAATATATTCCTAAAATGGGTATTATCTTTTGGAAATAATTAAAATAATCTAATATTCCTTCTGGAGGCACAAATGACTGTAATATTTCTTTAAGATATCTTCACTGAATGATAGACATTAATGAAAGACTGAGTTTCTTAAAAGAGATGTCTGGCCATGGTCATTTTTCTGTTTAGGAGAAAAACAAACTCAGTGACATTGATTAAAGGATGAGTGCCATTGAATCACCTTAAATCTAAATCTAACTTCTCCTAACACCTTATGTTATCATTATTGCCTTGCATGAGTCCTCTATCCCATGTTGAATGATCTACTTTTGGACAATTGTTGAAACGGCTCCCTCTGCTTCACCCTCCCTCTGGACTTGTATTATTCCCCACATCCTGGGGAGTACCTCAAGCTTGCATACTACAGACACAGTTTTAATGTGACCCTAAAACCTTTTCTAGATATATCTGAGCCTATTTTAGAACACTTGCCACTTTTTGCTTTATATTATATTGTCTATAGCTTTTTATATGTAGGTATTAGCTCTCAAGTGAGACTCTCATTTCATTGATGATAACACCTATCACCAAGACACTTTTTTTTTTTACAGCCTTCACAGTGCCTGGAATAGTATCTTACATATGATGCATGTTTAGAAGAGCTTACTCAGTAAATCACAATGTTAGATTGTATGAATTCCTGTTTGAAACTAAGGCATTTGAAGTGGCACTTTGAAAATGGCAATAAATGTTTTAGAATAAGAATTTGGTGCATTATGACACAAGGAAAATTGCCTTGATAAAATCATTAGGGTGACACTAACTGTTATGGCCCATTTCTTTATTTCTGAAAGTAATATTGCTGGGCAATAAGATGAAATCATCAGATGAATCCACTTCCATCTGTAAATGACACATGACTTCCTCACAGAATATCATTTCAGGATTCTTTGAATTCCTATTTTCCCATTTATTTTCACCTAAGACTTTAAAAACAAATTATTACTAAAATAGGTTTGATGTCTCTGTAGAAGGGCAAAAATCTTTCAATTCAATAGACTCAGCAAAGAAGATAAATGTAATCATTCCTTACTAGCCTAAAAGCTTTTTTTATCAAACTTCAAATAAGAACACAACTTGTTTTTTTAATCTCTAATTAAAACAAAAACAAAACAAAACAAAACAAAAAATTCCTCACTACTTCTTTCATTGGTAGAAGCCAAAGGCAGAATATATCTTTTGACATGTTAAAAACTGTTGCTATTAATATTTTCATTTTAAAATGATGTATTTGGAATCTTTGAAAAAAGAGTGGGTTCTGTGCTAGTGTTATCTTCAAATGATTGTGAGCTACTTTTGACTGTGGGGTTTATGAGATTTCTAATTCTATATTACAAAAAAAATTTACCTTCTGCTGATGAGGTAGAATATAAAAGTTGAAGTGGTTTTGTTTCCTTCAGATAATATGTGATTTGCCTTTAATCCTAAAGGGTAAAAAAAAGAGAGGATTTGAGTCACATATCTACCAAGGACGGTTCTGAGATTTGTTCTATTCTTGAAATTGAAAGGCAAGTAAATTAATTGAATGTAACCATACCTTGAAGCTAAGTACAATTTGAGTTTGAAAAATGGTACTCTTGCCTCTTTCCAGAATGATCAGCTTTAGAGTTCTGCTTTGTTGAATAGCTGATCAAGCACTGCCCATACTAAAAAGCAGATGAAGCTTTTACCAAAAAATATTGGATCTATGCATGTTCCAGTGTACCTATTGGATCTATGCATGTTCCAGTGTTCCAGTGTACCTGGAACTTCTTGATGGCTGCTGACATGAATGAGTCTACCTGAATTTCTGTGTTTTCCCTATATATTCAGCTAAACCAAAAGGACAATGAATCAAAGTTATGGATGTAGGTTTGTAGGAACAAATAAAACAATGACTAATCGTTTATGTAAGGTTTCAACATTGCTGAAAATGGTGTACTTAGTACATTGTCCTTCTTTGACCCAGACTTCTGACTACATTGCAGTACACTAAGAATCTAAGTCAAATCACTTTTTAGTATTTAATAGCCACACTGAGTTCATTAAATCATCGTTTCTAAAATTTTGATTTATTATTAATATTTTTTTCTGCTCTGTGAAACCAGCTTCAATCATGGACAGCACTGAAAGTTAGGCTGAGGCTAGACACAAAATAAAAGCCAAAAAGAATGTTCGTTAATTTCTTGCTGAATCTTCCATATGCTGGGTACTTAAATTTTGTATGCATCACATATTTGGATCATATCAATATCTAAGTCACTATTTTGAATAATTTTTTACTCTCTAAATATTCTTCAAGAAGACATATGTGTGTGTATGTGTGCGTATGGGTGTGTGGTTACATGAATGCCATTTCTCAGAATATTTTCCTTCTTATACCTGGTTATGGGAAAGTCATAACTTTGCATAGAGCCTTATCTTAGGGATAATTTCCTCTTCAATTTCCCCTTCAAATCTGTGTATGTACAGATTTATCATAGAAAGAATTTATGATGATAGGTCTTTAGTAATTTCTGCAAGACCTACGTCTGCACAAAGGTTATTTGGAATTTATAAATTCTACTAAGAAAGCCATTGGGTAAAAAAGTTATAACTGTTTGTATTTCCTCTAATTTAGCAGCTACCACATTGTATAAGGTCCGTCTGTGGAAAATTCTTCTCTTGGAAATAAGTAAATTGATTTCAAAGTTATATTTTTTCTGTAAATATCAACCAAGGCTTACAAAATGTGCTGAGACACATTAGCGATTCCATAGTGGAATCCATATGGAATCACATATTCCATAGCTGATTATCTGTGGCTAGAAAGGGTTCAGAGTATGTGCAAACTCTTTACCCACTAAACTCTTTGAGAATTAGCTTTTCACACTGATAAACTGAAGTTTTTAAAGCAAGGTATTGAATGTTAAATGACTTCAGTCCATTGGCAGAACATTTATATATCATTATTGGTTTTTTGACCCAAAGTAGCACATTAAAAAATATGAGACCCAGTCCATACTTATAATAATGATATAATTGCCTCATTTCAGAATTTATATAAAAATAATATTTGGAATGCTTTCCTTAACAAAATTCTCAAATAAATCAATATAGGAACATATTATTTCAATACTACAGAAGCTCCATTTTGCTTCTATATGAGATTTAATATCAGGGGCTTAGAAGCAATCCATTATCATTAAAATGTGTAATTAAAATCAGATGGATCTGGGGTGTTTTTTCCACAAAATCAGGGAAATGTTTCCATACTCAAAACCATGCAGAGGACCTTGGCTTTTATGTTTAAGTGGTTTGTACATGTATTCTCCTCTTTCAAGCCTTTACTTGTGAAGTTGCCAGATGAATATTAAAACAAAACAAAACAAAAGCTGTGAATAGTTTATCAAAAATCTAAATCGAAAAACCTACGGGACATCCAAAACCTGGTTTTCCTGGTCCTCTTTGCATAAGAAAGTCAAAGCACCAGCATCCACAGTCATTCTTCAAATGTGGATCCTTCTGTCAGGGTGAATGTAGCCCAGCATTTGCATAATCAGAGTATGGGTCTCTAGAGGTTGTTCCCCAAAGCCCCTGTCTCTTTTGATTTAGCTTTATACTGGACTGCATACTATTATGATATAAAAAATGATAAAGCAGCATCTGGAAAGCTAAAATGTTGTTAAAAACTTAAATTACATTTTATTCCTCAGGCTTCAAACACAAATTGAGAAATATTCAAATTAAATTTACTTACTTCCCATACCTCAAAATTGAAAAATAATAGCACAGGGCAGTTGTGAACAGAGGCAAAATTCAAAATTTTGCACATCAGTAGAATCAGACAGAAAATGGCATATAACTTTTGAAGACTCTATAATATATTTAAAGAGCAAAGGCAAAACTTCCCCTTAAAATAAATCTTAATTTGAGGGTTTCAAAATTACAATTAATCTAAAATACATAAATGTGGTCATTTTTGGAGACTAGGATCATTATGCTATGAATTTTTATTTCACGACCAATATCAACAACAGAAAACTGTTATCTAAGCAATTTAGGGGGAAAATCCCAAGAAATTCTGAAAAAAAAATTAGCCTATTTGGGAAAATGTCAAAAGAATTAAACTTTCACATTATATTTCCAGTTAGCAGTTAATTCACTGTTGAAGGTTTCATGAAATTATCCCATGGTAATATAGTATTTTATTCAAAATATATGTAACTCTATAATTATGAACTAATGGAATTAGAAAATGATAGTGTCTGCCAGCCTTTACATAACAGAACACTTTGCAGTTGGCAAAACATTTTTACAGATGATTATTGATCTTCACATAACCCTGTAAGTTAAGCAGGGAAATCTTTGCCATCTCTATTTTGTAGTTTGGGACTCTGACTTTAAGAGACGTGTCTGAGAATAATAAGTGGGAACCTCCTATTTTTTTGCTCCAAGCCCTACACATTTTCTGTGGGTCTCAAACATGAAGGGCTAATCAATCAGTGAGATGGGGAAAGTCTGAGCTTCTGTGTGGAATAAAGACAAGTCAATCATAAGTTTACGAAGTTTATGTAAGTTGGAGGATAGTCTTTTCAGACTACATAGTTATCATATGAGGTTCATTTTTTTTTAAATGACTGCCATGTTAAAAATAAGCAAATTAGACAAGTATAAACCAATCATCAAATATTTGACAACCAATTTTAGGTACAGGAATAATCAGAATTGTTGACGTAAATGCACTAAAACAAACGGGGGAAAAAAGTATAGATTTCCTCAATGTTTTGTACAGGATAAGGTTTGTAGGTTTTTTTGTATTTTTTTAAATTAAATCTTTCCCTGACATAGATGATCTGAGTATATCTTAAAACATTCATTCTATCCACTTAAAAAAGGGGGTTCTCCTGTTAAAATAAAGGGGGACAGGCAGGACAGAGACAGTAGTCTCCGTGATTCAGAGCAGTGCACAACTGGTGCACAGAAGTTGCATACATCATAGTGCAAGCAGCAAATCCCCATGCTCCATCAATTTCATATGGAGAAAAGAAGTGGGGAGGGCAAAGGAAAAAGATACATACAAGTCCATGACAGAGTGGCCTGGTATATTGGAAATATCTCGTGTCATTTCAACACGAGACAAAGCTAATGAGATGTGTCACAAAAACAGGGTGTGGGTCTCAAGAGTCCACCAGAAATAGTGGAAGAAGAGGTTGTGACTAACTTCACCAGTTTCATTTTACAGTGTACCACCCCTAGAAATCAGTCATAAGTGATTTGGAAACTTTTTGTTCAGTTTTCCTTTTGAAAAGAAATCACAAAATATTGAAACAAATATCATTGTTTGGCTTAATTCAGGAATTCTTCATTAAACAGTACACAGACTTTATTGAGCAATTGAAAATATACACAAGGAACAATAGCTTTTTCTCTGTATTTTTTTTTTTTTAATTTGACTTTCTTCCGATTAAATAACCCAGTTTCGATCATGAAAAGGGCACTTGTTTCTACAGTAGCTGTGCTCTGCTTGCTTAGTTCCTAGTACTGTTTCCAAGATTCTTCCTTGCCATTGCTGAGGTTATATCTCCACTTGCTCAGGAAGCGAATTCTAGAAGGTTGCAAGAATTGACCCCCTAAGTTGTTCTTTCAGATTCTATTTCTCCATAGAGTTCAGCTAACTTTTTAAACTCGGGTCCCCAGTCTCCAAGGTACTGATAATCCTGGTCTGATTGTGTGGTTGCTGAATCCAGCGAGCTGATGGACCCAGCTTCTGATCTCTGACCCTCATAGGCGTAAGTCTGCAGAGAGTCATAAGGCGGGACGCTGGGGTCTAGGTCGGCTTCAGCCAGTCTTTGCTTAATAAACTCCTGAACATCTATACTTTCCAGGGTGGAAAACGTCTGGTGCCTGGGGGTGAGTTTCATTTCCGGTCTGATATCTCTCCGGTGCTTGAGCTCCTCGGCAGCAGACGGATTCCTCAAGGCTGTGATGTCAAAGGCCTCGGTGTCTTCCTCGCCGCCCCCCTCGTCATCATAGGTGACCACGTTCTCCCGCACGTCCTCCTCTGAAATGATCAGGGGCTCTTTTTTGCTGCGTCTCAGGGTGATGAAAAGTACTACAATTGCTAAGGAAAAATGGAAAGAGGATGAAGGGTTAGAAAAAGAAGAAGGGCATTCTTGGAGATTGGACATCAGCAATTCCCAGCCACTATCATCAGCTACATTCCATTTAGGCTTACGTTGTAACACAGCCCTGATCTCTGCACTCTGTGAATACCACCACAAGAGATTTTAACATCTTGAAGAATGTAGAAAATGACTATCTATCTCTACAAAACATTGGGAATCGCTGATCTTCTGGAGAACTCTGTGATATTCTCATTTGCCAGGCTATGGCTTCAGGATTCGTGACCAGTGATGAAGTCTAATCGTTCAGTCAGGGAAACAGATGATGGAAAAGCAATATGAAATTTTGACTGGAAAAATAATTCTGTGTGGGAGTCAATCTATAGATACTTATCCTTCTAAGGAGTACACTAAAGGCAGGATATTTTAAGTTTTTTGTAAAATAGGAAGAAGGAGACCCTATAATTAACTCTTTCCTTTTGATGCTTTGTAGAAAATCAAAGCAGGAATATTTTACATGGTACACCTTGTTTGTTCATTATCCTTTAGAATAATATTATCAGGCATTAATTATTGCACTTATCTATCAAGCTGCAAAAGATGTTATTTTTTTTTAATTAATTTATTTATTTTTGCTGTGTTGGGTCTTCGTTTCTGTGCAAGGGCTCTCCCTAGTTGTGGCAAATGGGGGCCATTCTTCATCGCGGTGCGCGGACCTCTCACTATCGAGGCCTCTTTTGTTGCGGAGCACAGGATCCAGAAGTGCAGGCTCATTAGTTGTGGCTCACGGGCCTAGTTGCTCCGTGGCATGTGGGATCCTTCCAGACCAGGGCTCAAACCCGTGTCCCCTGCATTAGCAGGCAGACTCTCAACCACTGTTCCACCAGGGAAGCCCCCAAGATGTTATTTTATTTGTACATAATTTAGGTTTCATAGGAATTTTTTTGTTTACACAATGCTCTTTACATAACTTTTTAACTTAATCCTCAAAGCAGAGCTGGGGATTTCCTCATTTTTAAAATGAGGAAACTGAGACTCAGGAGAGATTACATGAGTAAATACCATGTAACTGTAAGACCACACAAATGGCAGGTGGAAAACCTTGGGCTGTAGTTTATGACTTTTCACACCAAAGATGATGATGTTTCCATTACCATATTAAACTTCATTATTTTAAAAATATAGAACGAGGAACTGAGTGACCTGTTGGCCATGTGTCTTAGGGCAACTTAGCCAAAAGCAGTGAATAGGTTCTTATTATCAATAATGTTGTAGCCGTTGAATAAATTAATAGAAATAGGTCTTGGGTATTTTGCGTTGGTGGTTTTTCAATAGTTTCAGATTACTCTATTTGATGGTATTAAACCATTACTAAATAGAAAGATATTTCTACTTTATGTCATTAGGCCCAATACCCTTTACTTCATCTCTACAGACTGTTTGCTTCTTGGTTAGCTGATAATTTAGGCTTTATGATAACAATTATAAGGTTCACTAGTATTTAAAACATTCCTTATAATATAATAATCAGAGAGGTATATTCAAATGGAATGTAGGGTTGTTAGATTTAGCAAATAATGCAGGACACTTAATTAAATGTAAATTTGATATGAATAACAACAGAAAAAATATATGTATTATATATGTATAATATGAGATGAAACACAACAAAAATACATGTATAATATATGTATTCGTACATATTACATACTATATATAATATGTGTATGTGTACACATACATATATATGTGTAATATACAATTAAGTATGTCTCATGCAATGTGCAAATATTTTATGAACACATTAAGTATATATATTAGATATTTGTCCCAATATTATGTATAGGACATATTTATGCTATACGTATTATAGCATAAGTGTGTATATATATACATCTCGAAAGTATATTATAGCTTATACATATATATAGCTTAAGTGTGTCCCATGTAATATATCTGTAGGTGTATGTGTATACATACACACACACAGAAACTCCTACAGATATATATGTTTTATACAAAACTCACATTTCTATACTGTATTTTGTCTATTTATTTATGTCTGTAAACTGTATTTTACCTGGAAATACTGATTATGTGTAAGCTTTAACAAATGGTCAGAAAGCAAGCGAACACCGGGTTACCTATTCTCTGATAAAGAACATACCTGACACTTTCGAATCCACCCTTTTACCCTTCCCCTCTAAAAAATAACTTCTTTTTCTTTTATTGTTTCCTTGCTTCTCTTTATAGTTTAACCCCTTTTTATGTATACCCATAAACAATACAGATAAGCTTTGCCTGTATTTGAACTAGATATCATAGTGTATATGTGATTTTAAGACTTGAAAATGTAGAGAGAAAGAGGAATAGATATTCAAGCCAGAAGTGGAAAGGATAATTATGAGAGGGAAATCTACCATATGTGGAAAGAGGTGGTCACAGTGTACTGGGAAGAAGCTAATTTTGCATACAAGAGGCAAGTGGGAACCTGTGGGAATAAAGAAAAAAGAGACAAAACATCTTTAGGGAGGGTCAGGGAATCATCTGGAAAAGTATGGAATAAGAGGATACTGCCTAAGTAATGGGGAAATGCAATAGGGAGATTATAGTAGACATGGGGAATTAGTGAGTCACTGTGTTGGAAAGGGAGTGATTACAGAAAAAGCAGAAAATGAAATGCTGATGCTGTATGTGGCTCTGCTTCATAAATGCTCTGCTACAGAATACAGTAGTTTCCCATTCACGTTGCTTATACTTTCTTTTTGGGAAAAAGAAACAAACAAACAACAACAAAGAAACATTTCACTGAATGCCATCAATATGCATTTAATACCTCACTGTTTATTTTAGTGTAAATCCAGCCTACAGCTTTCTAATTCAGTGGCCCAAGCAGTATCCTCAAATAATGCACTCCATTCTACCCAGAGGTTTATATTTATCATCCACTATATACTTCTGCTCATCTTTATGATTAACTGAGGAGGCTGTTCTAGATCAAAACATCTATTTCTACAGACTGCCTAATTTATTATAGTAAAATTTCTTACTTTTGTCAATAAATTATTTTCCTTATGTTGAAATGGTTGGTAGTTAATGCCAAGGGACTTTATGTGCATGTATAACAGGAAGAATGTGATCAATACTATTATCGAAGTATGGAGGTAATTTATATCCTTCACCAATATCAGTATCATATTTGCCTAATGAAACATAGTGGATTATGCTGGGTTTATTATTATGATAGCTTTTATTTGTTTATTTCCCCGAATTTAAGAAAATATTCCTGATATATATGTGTTGATTCAAAATATAGATACTAGGTAAGTTTGAATTTAGAGTTTTACATCTTTCTCTTTTTCTAGACAAAGAGAGTTACTTGTCAGTGACAAATGATTCCTAGATTTGTTACATAACTATTTATTATAAAGATCAATTTATAAATAGCCGTACAATCTGGGACACTTTTTAAGGGTGGAAGGGGATTTCGTTTATAATTACATCAGGACATCAGGACAAATACAGACATATGGTCCCTTTAGTCAAAGGCAAATTCAAATCAATTCAGAGAAGAATGTGGAAGCATGAATGAGAAGGTACACTCCTAATGAATTTCTTTACAATCATGTTTGTTCAGTAGAGGTTTCTGGAGCAAATGGCACACAGCAGATACTCTGTAAACAATTCTTATGTGGATGAACAAAAGAATAATCTCTGTGAGAGTGATAATGTGGCACTGGGTTAAGTGAATCTTCATAATAATAGTCTCACTAGGAAATAGTAATAGTCTCACTAGGAAAATAATTTTTAAATATTTTTAAAAATCAACTTACTGCTCCTAATAATACCAAACACCTAATTTTGCTTGAGAATAATTTTAAAGTTTGAAAAACAAATTAAATGTTTCCCCCAAAATCCCAAGGCCAAATTTATTTGAAGAGAATAAATGAAGATAATAATCATACATATAAATTTGAGAATTAAATCCCTATTTACGAACTGGCAGGCAAATAAGCATATTCAAATGAGTCTCCCACAGTATATCAAACCATACATGTATAACAGGGTAGTACTTCTTTCAGTGGTTCATCTGGGAAAATATAATATGATAGAGCCATGGTGTTATTAAAAAAAAAAAGAGAGAGAGAGAGAGAGAGGGGTACAGAGCTTGTCCTTTGTTCAAAATTATATTATAAATGATTTCTGGTATTTTCAAGTTTGATTACATAGTCTGGAATAAAATGAATTAATTGTAGTATTTTTGAGATGTCTTTATTCTAATGAATATTTTATTCTTGGTTAGTATATGTCTTTTTCTTCTCTTTAAGTCTGGCCAGGATTTTAAACCCAAGTGCTTCTTTTTATATAAGAAAATTATAATGAATTTATTGTGTCAGTAATTTATTCTATTCATAAAGGAATTCAAATTTGTGGAAACAGTTTTCTCTTTGTTTTCTCCTATATTATATTTACTTACTTATATTATCATTCCAGTGCTTAGAGTACTCAGGGGCTTTGAGTTTTCATAACTAAAACTGACATACAACTTGCATTTGAATACATTATGTACTGACTCCTAACATACTCCCCCAAACTACTTTTCATAGCAGATTTGTTTACCCCTAAATATCACTTGATTCTTTTTTCATACCATCATATGTGAGTACTAAACTTGGTAGAATGAGGTGGCCCAAGTCAGGGAGATGATTTTGATTAGTTTCTGTAGCCATAATTGGTAATGACACTTCTCATTGAAACAATTTTTCAAACTCAGGGGAGCCCACAAGGTCATTTAAAATAGCTTTCATGGCAAGCAGGTTGGCAGTTATCTTCTCATCAATTCCACCTCCTCTCCTAGTTCCTCACTCTCCTCCCACCACACCCACCTTGATCCCCATTTATGATGAAATTTACATCCAAGAATAGGAGCAAACTATGTGGTGGATTCATCTAGGTCAGCAGATCATATGTGATGCATGGACTACAAAGGTAGCCTTCCAGAGATCTGATGCAGATCCTGATTCAATCATCTCTTGGACTGGTTCACTCTACCAACAGTTCTGGTCCCTCTGACAAGTAATAGGGTGGGTTGGGAAAGAAATGTCAGATCCCTGGGAGGGAAAGGGGACTCTGACAATCCCCTCCTCTGGCACCAAACTCTGATTGCATCATGATGGCTCACTCTAAATTCTTTTCTATCCATTCCTTGAAATGGATCTGAAAAGGTAATCCTGACAAAACATAACTCAACTCACAAGGTTTACATTTACCATTTAAAGTTAGGCCCTTTGGTTTTCAAGCACCCCATCTTCTGGTAATCAATATATACATAGAAGGAGTCTGACCAAACTGTAAAATGTTGAATCATATTTAACCTATAATAAAACATAAATAAGCACCACAGAAGTTTACAGATGACTCTAAGGTCATTCTAGTTGAAACTTTATTTTCATAGATTCAGAAATAGAAGAAAGAGACTTCATGGGTCCTGAGATCACACAGTTAATTAGTGGCAAAACTGGGGCTGAGTTTCCACAATCACAGTCATGTTCACAAACAGCTACTAAGTAAAACATTTTTCAGTATTAAAAGATTAACTTAACTTCATGATTTATTTAGCTGTTGAGGCTGAATGCTATTTCAGAATTACAAGTTCTAAAAGTATTGCTACCTCTGATGTTGTTGATATTTTCCTTGAAACCTATGAGCTCACACATTAACCAACAATATTTCAAAACTGCAAATGACTCCATCCAAGTCTGTGGGTCAGATATTTTCTGAATAATGATATAAACCCTTAAAATGCCATGAAAAATATAAATTACATTATAAATAGTGATTGTTTAAATCTAAGCTTAAGAAATTCTGCAACCTTTGGATAAAACTGTAAAGACACATTTGAGTTTCAATAAAAATTGAAAGAGCAAACATATCAAATAGAAACTTTGTTTCATTAGCCCTGAGGTACAGCATAAAATATAGAAATGTTCTCTTATTTACCCCAAAGGGGAAACATTTTCATAAAGTCAATTAAAGGGATGTATTGTTTCATGAAATAATAAAATGTTATTTTATATAGTACACCTGAATGTATCTTATATTGACATCTTTCAATTTTAAAGATTTTTAATTTTAGTATGCAAAAATAATTTTATGATGATAAATGAAAACAAAAGCCAAATGTAACATGCCTCCACCAGTTGAAATATCTTTCAGAATAAGGCCTCTGGAGGAACTTATATTAATGTCAGAGTGTTTGTTTTTGTTTTTGTTTTAATGGAAGTAAAATTGACTTATGAAAGGTCACTGAGTTCTATTCTTTTCAGTTTCAGTTAGGAACCCTAGAGGGTTCAATGTTTATAGTTGTTTATTCTTCGGGGTTTTGTTCTTGTTTTGTTTTCCTTTTTGGTTTGTGATGTTTTGGTTTTCAGTTTCAAAGACATAAAAGGTAATTTGTTAATTTCTAAAGAAAATAGCAGTTAAAATATATATAAATAATCAATATATAAATTAATAAAATCAAGAAAGCCTGATTTTCCCAGATACCATCTCTACCACACTTCTGCAAAAGACTGTACTGCAGTGAAATAGTTTTTGTTATGGTGAATCAAACCTCCACACTCCAAGTTGCTAAGTGCAATTGATACTTTTTGCTACTCAATTTATTTAACTTTTGGGCAGCTTTGAACACTGTTGAATGCTCTGTCCTCCTTGATGCACTTATTTTCTTTGTTTCAGGATATTATACCTTAATAATTTTCTTCCTTGTTCTGTGATTTTTCCTTTGCTCTATGCTATTGCATCCTTCTTGATTTAGCGATCACACTGGAATTTATCACAGCTCAGTCCTAGTCTATCCTCTCTCTCTTTATAGACTCTTGCTGTGATAACATCAACAAAATGCATTTCTGGTGTCCCCCAACCCAGGGAAGATCAGGGCCCATATTCATCAAGAGATGAAAAGTCTTCTTTGATACTGTTCTAACTCAGTCTCATATCCAGTTTATTCAAGATCACTTTTTTTTTTTTTTTAATTTTTGGCTACTTTACTTTTAGCCCTTGGAAACTTGTTCCAAGAAAAGACACCATGTCATAAACATTAAGTATTTGTTCACTGACCTGAAATAATTAACACTGCAGGTTTCACATGGAATCTCAGGTACTTCCAATAAGCATTCAGTAAAGATTTTGGTAAATATTTCCATCCTGTGATTTGCAGCCTATTACCCAAGATCACTTTTGATTTCACCTAAGACATCTTGGTACTATCAATCTTTCTTCAGCTCCATTTTAAGTATACTGGTCCAAATTATGCTATATCTGAGTGAGACAAATGTGTCATATTTCTAGTCAGTTTGCCTACCTGCTCTCTTTACCAGCATGAGATCTGTTCTCCACTTCATTCATAATCATCTTTGTTCAACATGCAAATTTTATGATGGGATGCGCCTACTTTCAACTTCTCCTCAAACTCCTAGAACAAAGCCCACCATTTTTGCCATTTTACCCCAACCTGCCTCGACCCTGCCTAAACATCCTTTCTACTCAATCTTATTCCACCTTGATCTCCACTCCTCTGTAGGGGTAATTTGTCTTCTAACCCAGGAACAAAACAAAGGATATTCCTTGCAAAAATATCTGTGTCTCAAAGTACATAGTTTGTTTGTTTTCCTTATGTATGCACAGTAGCAAGAAAAGAACAAAAAATAAGGCTCCTAAGAGAAAACTAGAGGGAGAGGACACACTGGAAAATATATATATGTACCCATTTTAAACTATAAAGCAAAATATTATTTACATCTGCCTTTCCTATAAAAAAATCTGGATTTCCTTTCTTGTTTTGTATAGCAATTCTAAAGAGATTATAGTAATATTAGTTTCAAATGCAGTTGTGATAAGATTCCAACTATTAAAAAGATAACATAAAATTAGAGAAAGTACTTTATTTTCTATTAAAATAAAATGTAATGCAAAAAATAAACTAAAAAAATGTATTAGTTTTAATTTAATAAAATTTGATATATCTGAGGCAAAAATTATTTTATATTTAATCCTTTAAAATTCAGCTAAGATTGATGATAAACTCATTTTAGACTGATAGAAATTTCTACAAGAAATTTATTCCTTTTATTTGGTGGTTAGATTCATTTGCAGAGTAATGTCACCTATGTTCTTTGAAATAAATTGTAAATGCCCTTTCAATAGGAAATTTAGAATATTTAATATCAATTCTTTCTAAAATAGGTCCTTTCCAAAAAGATTTCTCTTATTGTATCCCTTCTTTTAATATTTCAACTCTTTCATCACATTTGAACCAAATCATTTCCAGATTAACTATGGTATTGAGAAAGTTAATTAAAGGAAACAGTCATGTCTTGTTATCACGTAAAGCACTACTAATTCCAAAGTTTTGTCAAAATGACTCTCTCTCTCTCTCTCTCTGTCTCTTTTGCTCTCTTTTCTAACGCGCCATTGTAGGGTACACTCAGAATCGTCATCACACATTAAGATTTAGAATGACTTACCTAGGAGAATGACAACACACAGTAGAATAGCGATTAAGGCTCCTGTACTCAAGCCAGCCGAGGACAGGAGGGCTTCTGCACGGCAGGTCCGCACGCGCCCGTCTCTCTCGCACGCACAAACCCTGATGGTGAGGGTACTGCTGCTGCTGAGAGAGGGGATTCCACCGTCAGAGATCATAATGGGGAGGTAATACACATCCTGAATAGTTCGACTAAATCTCCTCCGCCTTGTCAGAATGCTGGCTGTGTTATCTATGACAGACATAAGCAGAACAACATGGACTTAGTAAAGCCGCCATTAAAGATTCACAGTTCCTTTAATGGATAAAATGGGCATGTGCGATTTCTTTTCCGTTTATGAAATGGATAAAGGAATGTGAAGGGGAGATTATTAACCAGGGACTAAAACTCATTCTCAAATGGAGAAACATATTTGAAAAGTTAATAAGGCCTGGACTGAAGGGGAGGGGAAATAGTGGATGACAGAGGAGGAAGGAAGCGGTGAGCATTTGGGGCATGGGCATAATAGCCAAAGGATTGAAAAGGATACATGGATACCAGACTTCGGGGTGAGTCAGTGGTTCCTACCACAAACCTGGTGACTCTGAATATAAGTGATAGAAATAGACAGCTACATTTTTAGTGAACTTCGGGTGAGGTTAATGTACAAAAATGTTTAAGAATCATTGGTACAGATAATGTATTTATGGAGCCACCAGATCAATTGATAAACTATTTTAAACTTGTGATTTGAAGCACTCTTGTTATAGTGGGCACACCATGGGTAAGTTAATAATGAATAAAATGTTAATTTCATTTTTTATGTGCTTTAAAAATACTACGTACTATAGTAAATGATTGCATGAGGTATTTTGATCAGTCCACACAACCGTATAAGGGAGAGGATGTTAAATTCCTTACATTTTAGGGAAAATCATTTTTATTAGGAATAATAATTTTAAAATAAATAACCTCAGTCCCAGAGGATAAATTGCCTCAAATCACAGAGCTAGTGAATAATCAAGCTATAACCCAAATACATTCTAGAACCCTGCTCAAAACCAGGATGTCATACTGCCTCTACTCCACCAGTTCACTTCCAATTGGTATTGATGCCTCAGGTGCACATAGGAAATGTTTATCTTAGCATTGTTAGTCCCCCTTCCGTGACTGTTAGCTAAAGGACCCTTTTGGTGCACACTTGGATGTGCTGCTCAGAACCTCTGCATGAAGTGACTTGTTGCCTGAACTGTAGATTGCGACCTGGCCCAAGGTTACACTTTTCTGGAGCAACACATAGCCAATGACTTATTGCTGCAAGGTTATAAATGTCAAGCCATTTCTGCTGAATGCAGAAAATACTGAAGGGCAAGTTTAGTTCCAGAGCTTTCTCATGGGGTCAGCCATGGACACATTCAAATTGCATGGCAGCTTAATTGCTCACTCTGCCTTTCTTTCTTCCACTTCCATTGTGGTCCACAGATGTCGATTATGAGAGCACACTCCAATAAATATCCTGCCCCCCAAACTCCAATCCAGAGCCTGCTTCCCTGATCATCCAACCTGTGACTACACATCTGAGTTAATTACTTTTCACTAAAAAGTCAGTAAATCATTAGACAATTACTTTTAGGGATTCTTTTTTTCCTATCAATTTCTCTTATTCTGAAAATTGGAATTTTTAAAATTATGAGTATGTTTATGATAGTCATGATACAATACCCTACAGCTATATTCTCTTGGTTGTACATTGCCAAACTAATGCAATAGAAAGATAATGAATATTTCAAATATTCAATATAACGCAGGTAATAAAACATGAATAATACACATTATATACGTAAATTAAAATTATATACACACATATATGCACATATATATGTATAAGTTGTTGAAGATTTGTTATAGAACATAAATAAATAATCTAATAAGTTATTTAAAATATTTTCTCACCTGGAAGAAGAGAAATTTAAAGAAAAGTGTGTTGATTGCCTACTCTGAAGCAGGTTTCAGAATGATGGGAAAAAAAAGAGGAGAAACTGCATCACGTGTGTTTTTAAGAGTATAGCCATCACAGGTACTCTCTTGGAAACCTGACCTTTGAGTAAGCACACCTATCAGGTGTAGGATGTTGCTTCATGATTAATATAAACTTGCATATATGCACAATTGCTTAGCCTAAAGAAAAGGTTTGAACGTGGGCTCATAGGCACAAACACGTTTGAGAATCTTACTGCTGGTCCTCTGAAGAAGAGATGTAAGACACTGGTCCCTGGTCTCAGTAAATATCATAATGTGTGGAATGACATGATAACATGCAGGGGTAGATGGGGACTCTCTTTCATGGCTCTAGCCTCGTGTCCACTTTACATTCTTAATCTGGAAGCATGTTCTTTTTCAAGATAGTTATTAGAAATGTAATCAGAAACATGAGAAACAAGAAGAAAGCCTGAATATGTTTCTAGTGCATTTTAAGTTCTCAAATAGAAAGCTCTCACACATGGAGACATGACAATATTCTTTCGCTTTTCCAGCTGAAGGTTTGACTTTTGAAAAGCAAAGAGGATTCAGGAAACAAAGAGCTTCCTACCCAGAAAGGCTTAGCACAGCAGAATAATGAACTCTTGACAAGGGATATTGTGTATCTCCCTGGAACTGCAAAAAATGTACTTGGCAGTAGGCTCACTGAACTTGAACAAGAAAACTTTGAAATAAAATGAAAGAGATAAGAAGATATATATATATATATATATATGTGTGTGTGTGTGTGTGTACATACACACACACACACACACATAAATATACATATACATATGAGAACAAACTTTGTCTTGCTGAAACCGAAATATTAGGTGACAAGAAGAAAACAAATCTCTAAACTTGAAATATAATGTTTTAAAAATAAAACAAGTATTACAGAAAGTCTTGCATAACTACTTTAAACTGGATAAAAAATTAATATAAATTGAATAAAAGGAAACCATAGCAGGATGTAAAATCTGTGGATGAGAAGAGCTAATTATCAATGTCAAATAAAGGACAATCTCTAATAATGTGTACCCAAGTTTTGTTCTTAATTCTAACTGTCAAGAGTTTGGATGAAGACAGAAGATTATAGAACACTTGGAAGCCAAACTAATATAGCTAATGTATTGGATTAAGATTTAAGGAGAGTTTGAACAGCTAGCACAAAGACCTTAAGCTAACAAGACAGGAACTAAAGATATGTGTTAGATAGTACACTTTGAAAAGTATCATATGGGAGAGATTTTGAGTAACATCTATTATTTTCTAATACATATACTATCTGAATGTAGCAATGAGGCAATAGATCTAAAACAGTCTCAGAAGGATTCAATAATGATATGGAATTTTTATGCAGATCTTTATTGAGAAGACGTCATTGGAATACAGTGCATAAATTTGGGTCTATTATCTTAAAAGTGATACTTTAACCCAGTTTAGAAGACCTTGACTGCGATAAAAGCGTTAGAAAAGTATGTCATATGAAGAATCTTTGAAAAAAACAGTGTGAAAATTCTACTGTCTTATATGAATTTAGGGGCCTGAAATGACTTAGAAATTTAAAGAAAAATTTGGGAAATTCTGTTAGTAATTAATGTCTTTCTGAATATAATCAATATTTTCCTGACATTCCCAGCAACTATAACTTTGATACAATGTGGAAATAGCCTTGAACATGGTTTAGTCTTTCAAAATAGATGGCAATGTATTATTTATTTTGTTGCATATCCCATTTTGTTCAGAAAATGATATGGACATATATAGGAGGAAGCAGGGAGACTGCAATGCAGATATACAATAGATGAATCATGGAGATATTTACAAATATCTTTGTGATGACTGTGAAAGAATTGAAATTTTGAGTCCTTTGAAAAACAATAATAATAATAAAATTTTATTTTTGCAATTATAGGAAGTCCAGGGACTTCATAATTGATAATTTTGGGGGGATCTTTCACACAAAAAATATTACAGTAAAATACAAGTTTGGGTAGATAGATATACTTCCAACTTCTACATTTCTTTAGGGACAGAAGGCTACAGAATACAACAGTATAATACAAGTAACACTGTGTTTCTAAAATTCAGATATAATTTTCTTGAACTAGTAGTATGTGCTCTATTATTTCTTTGTTCAATAGTTTGAACGATCTTGAAAGGTTCTAATCTCTGTGCTACTTTCATAAACTGTAGTAGAGTTTAAGTTAAAATAAGGCATACTTTTAAAATACTCCCTTGGGCAAAAACACATCCTACATTAAAGTCCAAAATTACCTTATATCTTGGAAAGTATTAAAACCTAAAAAAAAAGTGGCAGCGTAGGAATAAAGACATAGACATAGAGAATGGACTTGAGGACATAGGGTGAGGAGGGGGAAGCTGGGGAGAAGTGAGAGAAGCATGGACATATATACGCTACCAAATGTAAAATAGATAGCTAGTGGGAAGCAGACGCATAGCACAGGGAGATCAGCTTGGTGCTTTGTGACAATCTAGAGGGGTGGGATGGGGAGGGTGGGAGGGAAGCTCAAGAGGGAGGGGATATGGGGATATATGTATATATAGAGCGGATTCACTTTGTTGTACAACAGAAACTAACACAGCATTGTGAAGCAATTATACTTCAATAAAGATGTATAAAAAATTTTCATTTACAATAGCATGAAAGAGAATAAAATGTTTAATATATTTAACAAAAGAAGCACAAGCCTTGTATACCCAAAACTACACAACTTCATGGAAAGAAATTAAATATCTAAATAAATGAGAAGATATCCCATGTTTATGAGTTGGAAGACTTAATATTGTTAAGATGACAATGTTACCAAAAGTAGATTCAGTGTAGTCCCTATCAAAATTCCAATGGTGTTTTTTGCAGAAATGGAAAAAACTCATCCTAAATTCAAATGGAAATTCAATGAATCTCAAATAGTCAAAACAATCCTGAAAAAGAAGAACAAAATCAGAGGACTCATGCTTCCGATTTCAAAGCTGACTACAAAGCTATAGTAATCAAGACCTTGTAGTACTGCCATAAAGATAGACATAGAGACCAGTGGAATAGAATTGAGAAATAAACCGTTATGTTTATGGCTAATTGATTTAAAAAAATAATCATGTGTTCTTCAAAACTCTTAAACTATCAGATGCCCATACCCTCCCTGCCATTTCAACGAATTCCTTATTTGATCATGCAGACATAAAGATAAACTTTGTCTCAAGTATAGCCTAGCAGACTATTAAAGTAATATTTCCAAATCTATCACAATAGCAGAAACATTTGAGATCTTCAGATGTAGCTCTGTAATTGGATTAAACTTTTTTTAAAAGCTGAAGAAAAAGCTGGGAGATAGAAACTTAACTTCCACCGAAGAGATAAATATGCATGGCTTCATAGCATTTCATTTTTATCTGGTCTTCCAGCAGCAATAAGATCCATTCATAATTTAACTATCATCAGAGCCCATGCAGGAAACAACGCTCTTTTGCTTTCCTGCAAAGTACCTTTCACATAACAGGTACTTGATAAATAATGATTTGAACTACACTCAGCAGAAGCCTGTCTTCTCTTACAGTTTCCTCATTATATTGACATGTATTAAGAAATTAAAATCAAAATGAACTAATCTATCTTGATCTCCTCATGCTCTCTGCTGAAGGTTGATTCTTTTTCTCCTGTTTCCTCACTTCCTATTCTTTTAATCCTAGAATTACCCTAATTTCAATTTTCAACTGGATTCGGCAAGTTCATTTAAGTTTGTAAACATTCTCCTGGCCTCACTTGTGTTTCTGTCAAACCACAAATGCATGAGCCACTACGTTATTATGTTCCTATTTGCACCCTGGAATGTCACCCCTTTGACCACCTGCCACACTCCTTCTTGATGCTTTTTAATTCCCAGATAAATACAACCATACATTGTCTAAACACTCTGCTTTCAGATTCATAAACAACGCTGGTAAATAGTTGTAACCATCTTAAGTGACCCCAATAAGTATATAGGGTAACTCTAAGTTCTCAAAGGAGGTTGGTAATTAATGTATTAATATCCATATTTCATCAGATGCCATAGACTAGCTAGCTATTCTAAGCTTATTTTGCCATTTTCTCTTAAGCGCTATTCCTCCATTCACAGCAGGAAAACAGCTTTTTCTGAAAAGAAGCTACCATCTATTATCAACATATGAAAACCACATTTGAAAACTGCTCAACCTTCTTTGCTATTAATTATGTCTATCTATGTATACAAGACTCTGTGACATAAAAAAAGAACATGAATACGTATGAAACAAAAATATGAATCTTGAAGAATATCAGCAAATCTGCTCATGAAAAACACATATAAATTTGCATAAGAGTGTTAGTTTAGATGAATAGGGTAATAAAGAAGAAAAACAGCTTTTTAAGTAGAAACCCAACCCAAAATCTAAAATAATTCATAAGCATATCACAATAATATAATAATTGCAGAAACTGTAGAAGTACAGAGAACAGCAGTTTACCAAAAAAATAAAAAATAAAGTACATGAATTTCAACAGAAACCCTCTACCCAATATTTATCACATACCTTTAGTAAATACTACATTTTTAGTAGGAAATGGATGAGTCAAGTACAATAAATTATGGAGTCATGATATTTATAAACACTGAAGGAAACTCTAAAGATTAATCCTTAGAGAGACTGGAAAAGCAAATACATATTCCTGCTCTTAAAATTATTTAAAAATCTGTTTTTAAATAAATTTTACCCTCTTAAGGCACAGGGTAGAGCTGATGACTCCTGCAGCATTTATGTGATTCCGAGCAAGGAAGGAATTAAGGCAAAAGAGTGTAACCTACATTTTCACAATAGGAAAGCAAAACAAAGTGGCACAGAATGGCCCAATTGGTCATATTTTTATTGCTTAGAATATGTGTCAGCTATTTGTTTTTTTATGTTTTCCTTTTTTTTTTTTCTGCTGTCACTGTGAGTAGGAATATAAGAAGGTGATAATGTGTGGGCTGACAAACCCATTAGAAAAAAAATACATGAAAGTAAAAAAAGAAAAAGTCAACAGAGGTTAAAATCACTAAGGAGAGAATAAATGCATATTTTTCTATATAAAGCAAAAGACTCACTAAAACACACCACTACATTTGCAAGTCACCCTTTCCCATATTGGTGTCATGATGGCTTACAGACTGTTTGCCTTCTCACTAGCCAAGCTTTGAGTCTCTGCCTTCCCATAAAGGATAGTGTGAGTCTATCAAGTATGACTGGGTAAATGCTAGTAGGTGAAGACTGAGACTTGACCGGGAGGAGAAAGGAGATTCGTAGCCGAACAAAAACAACGTGTCTCGTGTCTCAGTATCATCACTGACAGTAGTGACTTGGGGCACAGGTGCTCCCACACCCCATAGAGGCTGTTTGAAGCATCATTTGCAACTATATTCTCAGGACAGACTGTGTATGTGCTATTTTATTTAGGAATGGGAGAAAAAATGCTAAATGGTCTCTTGAAGCCCTTTGGAAAAAAACAGAATTTTAAATAGTTGTAATCTATAGAGACATTAAGCACATTACAATACCAGCTGTGAGTTCTCATTTGAAGGACAAAAATAAATGATGGGAATATCAACTACTAGGGATCTGACAATGCCAAAGAAGTACAAAATAAACGTAAAATTTCTCATGATTTCCAATATGTATCAAACTAAAAAACTGCATTTCACTATCAATGGACTATGAAATCTGAACGAAAATGCCCCAAAAGACATCTTCTTAACAGCTCATAGTCAAATTTGAAAATATCCCTTATCTTAAAATCAATGCAACATAAACTAAGATATTCCTTCACCAAACCCAAACAGCCACAAGGAAAATCAGTATTTTCTGACAATGGTTATTAAGTATTTTGTTAAAAATGATAAAACTTATAAATAATAAGACCTTCACTTTTAAAAGTAATATTACAAGGAAATAATAAAAAGTAATAAAACCAAGGGAAAAAAACATCTTCAAATTCTGCAACAAGGTGACAGTGACAGTCTACAGAATCTTCCATTTTATATGATTTAAAATGGTCATTTTTGGTGCAGTTCACTCACTATTTTAAAAAGAATGTGCTATTTGAGCCCATTCATTTTTTTCTTTTTTAAAATTAATATTTATTGGAGTATAGTTGCTTTGCAATGTTGTGTTAGTGAACCCATTCATTCTTAAAGACTGGAAATGTCTACAGAAGTGGAAAACATGTATCTAAAGAAGATAACCTAGAGACAAATATGAGCAGTAGATGTTCTTGATAGCAAATTATCAGTTAAATTACGATAAAGATTTTCAATCTGAAAGGCACATGAAATGTGATTTAGAACACTGAAAATAAAGAGATACAAACATATACATAGTTAAAAATAATCTCTTCTCCTACTAAAATCTGTAAGATTTACAAATGCACTTGACAGTCGGAATTAAGCCTAGGAATTAGTCTGGCAAATCTCCTTGCATCAAATAAAACCTAGTCCCTCAAGAGGCAGCATAAAGATCATGAAGCAGAACAGACTTGTAGATTAATGATGATTTTATATTGGTGGATTAGGATACACTTTTCTATTACAAAATGAATGAACAAAGGTACTGTATGCACAGACCCTCCTGGGGGTAAGCCTAGACTCACAGACTTTATGACATTATGGCTTTAGTTCATTTATTATAGATATTTGATTAAAAAGTTGAAATTATACAATGGATTTCTTTGATGCCAAGATGAAATGTTTACCTATCACAATTTAAAGAGAAGATGGTTGTAGAAAAATCTACATTTTAATCAGAAAACATCATGCTTTCATTGTTGTTTTAAGGTAATATAATTTTTAAATGCTGTAACTTAAAAATTATCATCTGAATTCCAGTTTTTAATTTTAAATAAAATTGTATTATTACCAGTATATTAGTTAATGACGAAAATAAGGTCATTATCAAAAAACATATTTACAATATACGTTTTGCTGTATATGTTGTTAAAAAAATAGAAATCTGTCACTTGGTTATTTTCCAAATCAAAATGTTTCTTATTTAATAGGTAAGGGGTCATAACTTTCCAGATAAATATTGAAGACGGTTGCTTAGCAAAAATTTTTCTATCTGCAACAGTTTGGTACTATAGCAAATAAAGAATTAATGGTAGAATATCTTATTTGTTTGGGGGGAGCACAAAATACAGCACAGTGCTTAATATTTAGTGTTTTTAATAGTGAATTAAAATGCTCATGTCTCTGCTCTGCCACATCTCCCTAGTTAGATTCTTAAGACTAATGTTGCATTCTGTCACCTCTATACTGTCTTCATTCCCCACTTCATTGAAAAGTATTCTCTGATCTGCTCTACATGACGGAATGGACTCTATCCTGTAAAGTCAAATCATGCTCCACTTCTTTTAATTATAGGACTTTCAATGATCTCTCTAAAGTAACTCACATTTCACTGCCTTCAATTGCAAGTTACATTTCATTTCATCTTTATTTTCCCAAATAGATGGAGAGTCACTTGAAAGCAGGAGCTATGTGTTTTATTTCCTTGCATCTGGACAGCTTAGATCACTGCCTCATACACAGCAGACAATGCCTTGAAGACTGAATGGAAGGAAAAAAACAATGTTAACTTAAGAGCTGACTATAGAACTTCTTTTAGAGGAAAGCATTCTAAGAAAGGAGAATAAGAATGGTGGTGAATAGCAATACAGTGTGAGGCTGGAGAACACACTGGACAGCCCCAAGTAAAATGTCAGGGGAGGGGATAGGGCTGAGTCATGTGTGTGTGTGTGTGTGTGTGTGTGTGTGTGTGTGTGTGTATTTCAGGTGTTTTTTTTTCATTTTTAATTCAATACAATACATGAATATATTCTTACTGAAAATATTCAAAGTGCATTTCATAGACGTTTCTTAAGAAATATTATATATCCTATCATATTATCATTATTGCTTTTCTATGAGAATATATGCTACTCAAATCATTATTTCTGTTTGATATTTAATCATATATTGTTTGTTTTATGCTGTCTTTACTTTTTCATAAATTTATTTTTATTTTATTTTATTTTCATTTGTTCACTATAGCTCCAAATATTTTGTCAATAGAACTTTACTGTAATTGACACATGTTTTTTATATTTTCTGAGGCATTCAGTATTTTAAAATACCCTTCCTTAATTGTCATATGAGTGTCATCTTAAATAGGCAGAGATGTATTTTATTGTAGTTGTTTCTTTGAAATGTCACTAAAACAAGGTCCATGGACTATTAGCTTGAATCTTGCAAATGAGTACTTCAGCACTGATTATTCTCTTTACAATTTAAATTCATTGTCTGGAAATTTGTAAAATGATTTCTTATCTCTCAAGTTAGGGATACTATACATATTTTTGGATCTAAAACCCATATATCCCTTCACTCAAGGTAATTCCTTCAGATATTTCATTATTATTTTTCCATCTATTTATTTATGTAATTCTTAGTTATCTTCATTGTGCCCTTTATAATTTGCAGCACTTTGTGCATGATTTCAACTTCTTTGCATTTTGATCTCTCTTCATAAAAAAAAAAAATGAAATGGTAGTAATTGCTTCCATATCTCCATTTGACAAAAGAGGAAGCTGAAACACACTGAGAGCAGGAACTTGGCTATGGCCTCACACATAATTAGCAGAGGAACCTGGTTTCAGATTCAGGCAACTGGTTTCCTGAGTCAAACTCTGAAACATTCTTCTATGTTGCTTCCTTCTCCTTCTTTTTTCCTTTTTTTTCATTTAACAAATTTTTATCTAAACTTTCCTCTGTGTCTGGCACTCTGGTAGCAGTTAGGAATATAGCAGCAAATAAGTCAGACAAAAGTCCCTCTCCTCACAGAGCTTACAGTCTAAATGGGAGAGAGGTCACAGTGTGATAAGTGCTAGGATTAGGGAGGCGCAGGGTATCAAATAACCCCATTTGTCATTTAAAGACGTGGATCTGCTTTGGCGATCACTGTGAGGTATTGAGTGTTGGGTGTCTGAAGTGCTGGCTCACTTGCGTTTATGGACATTGAATTTTTCCAGTTATGATTTCGAGTATGGATGGAGAAAGTGCTCCCAAGACTTTGGTAAAAATGGGGGCTTGGTAGATGACAGGGACCAGGAGAGGCAGCTAAATGCCACAAGACTCAGAGGGGCAGGGAGGTGCCCAAGGACAACGACTCCACCTCCCAGCTCACCTTGTGAGGCTGTGATGGAGAAAGCGATGTTCTCTTGGGCAGTGTTGCCTCCTCTTTGATCTTTCTGGTTACTAATTCAGGTTTTAGCAGTGTCCATTTGAATTTTATCACCTTACCCAAATATTTAAATTGGTAATATTTTCATGCATCAACTCAAAAAGTCTTCCTTAGATATTTAAGTATGTTTTTCTCATTCTAATGTTAAGTACACCCCACTATATGTTAACTGCCTCTGTCCTTCAACCTGCATGACCCTGCAATGTTCTCTGATCATCCACTTAGGGAGGTTCTTTGAGCTCTGAATCCCAGGGATTCCTCCTATACAGTAAGATTTAATGGGTAGATTTGGGCCAGTACCTAAATATCTTCTTGTGATTCTCAATGCCTCTGTGCTTTGGAGGTGATTTTCAAGATTCATCCATAGGTTAAGTTTTTTAGCTGTACATGTTATCTCAGTAAAGATTTTTTTAAAAAAGAATGAGTTTGACATTAATTTTTAGGCTACAGTTTTCTTCATTCTGCTATCCCTTTCAGATAACTGCCACGCTGGGCTGCTCTTTCCCTGAACTCTGTGCATTCTACTTTTGGTAATAGTTTGTGCTTTGAGCACATGGTACTTTGAGGAGAAAGATTATAGCAGGCATGGAAGAGTAACAAAGAAAACAAAAGCCAGAGAAATAGAGAAAAAAATGGTTGAATTGGTGAGTGGCATAAAGAGTGACAATGTTGTATACCCCACTCATATAATATAATCCTCAGAAATTTTGGAGAGGATCTTGGTTTTGTTCAGTACATAGGATGGGATTCTGAACTAATTTTAATTAAAATTTTAAGAACAAATATCTGTAGCACATACATGAACAACCTGGCAGCCAGCATCTTAATGATAATTAGATTGTTAATGAACTATGACCTTTCTTCCAAGCCCAGTTTATATCCCAACTATTTAATGAAACTTGCCAAATGGTTCTTGAAGTATAAAACGTAATATGGATAAAACAGTAGTTTTTGACTAACCAATAGTCTGCCTGATAACTGAGAGAAAAGCCTGAAATCTTCAAGGAAATTTCTGTTTAATGACATTAGAGAACCGCTAAAGTGATGTAAGTAGAGGGGTAAAATTCTAGAGAGGTCAAAAATGTGGGAAGTTGAACTGTGGATTACAATGTATTTGTTTATATTAAGAGCTAACAACAGGCTGGAATTCCAAGCTGGGGACAGAGAAAATAGGAGAACATTTTTTTTTTTTAACAGAGTCTTTTTATTTTTTTTATTTTTTTTTGGCTTCGATCTTTAAATGATTAGCTTTCTGTACCATGTCCTAGCCCTTCAATCATTTTATTTTTAGCATTTTTATTAGTGTATAATTGCTTTACAATGGTGTGTTAGTTTCTGCTTTATAACAAAGTGAATCAGTTATACATATACATATATCCCCATATCTCTTCCCTCTTGCGTCTCCCTCTCTCTCACCCTCCTGGGCCCACAGTCATACTGGAAATTAAGGGGCCTTAAACACATGGCTGATTCTCCCTAAAGATATTCGTTAAATTGAAAGTTAAAATTGAAAGTTAAATTGAAAGTTTAGCAGAGATCTAAAACTCTAAGTGGAAAAGAAGAGCTTTTTTTTTTTTCCGTCTCTTCCTGTTGAACAGACAGTGATTAAGGTAGGGGACCAGGGTGAATGGCCCTAGTGCACAAACAGGCTCTCAGTTGAAAGCCCTAGAGGGCCATGCCTTAGGGACAGGGATAGTTCAGAGACAGGCTGAATCTAAAGAAAACTGCAAATTAGCATTGACTTAACCTACCCTGATTGAATTAAAGTACAAGCATACCTCCTTTTATCTTGTTTTGTTTTACTGTGCTTCCTGGATATTGTGGGTTTTTTTACAAATTGAAAGTTTGAGACAACCCTGTATCGAGCAAGACTACTGCCACCATTTTCCCAACAGCATTTGCTCACTTTGTGTCTCTATGTCATATTTTGGTAATTTTCACAATACATCAAACATTTTCATTATTATTAGTATAACTTGTTATGGTAACCTGTGATCAGTGATCTTTGATGTTACTATTGCAAAAACATTATGACTCACTGAAAGCCCAGAAGATGGTTAGCATTTTTTAGCAATAGAGTATTTTTTAATTAAAGTATGTACATTTTTTAGACATAATGCTATTTCACACTTAATAGACTACAGTATAGTGTAAACAAAACTTTTATATGAACTGGAGAGCATAAAAAATTCATGTTACTCACTTTATTATGATAATTGCTTTATTGTGGCGGTTTGGAACTGAACCCAAGATGTCTCTGAGGTTCACCTGTAATGATGCCCCTCTCTAATTGTTCATCTAAGAAAATAGCAAACACTCTCTGAAGAAATATATTACGATTTGAGACTCTTCTAGGTTTAGACACTATGTGTGACACCCAACTAAAAATTGCTAGAGATATTAGAAACAAAACCATTATATCCCAGTCCTGTCTCCCCAGTCCCTCTGATGAAAAAGAAAATTTATCACTTTATTAAGAAAGTAGAGTTAGCTGACAGTGATTGTAAAATCATTAAGATTAATATGTTCAAGAAAATAGAGGGAGAAAGAAAAGATAGAAAACATAAAAGAAATTATAGAGAATTTCACAAGATCTATATCTCAAGGAAAAATTTAAAAAAAGGTAAAACAGCTATGAACCAAAGCAGTGAGCAGACCACAGTTTCTTTGAGTGCATGTATTTGATTTGATAGGACACTTGCTTCCTTGAGCAGAATGTTAGTTACATGCTAGTGTTTTCTACCAGTATATTCCTAACATATGTCACAGTGAATAATAAACAAAAATAAGCCCCAAATAAAGAAACTTTTATATACGTAGGATGGAACACTTAAGAAGACATTTATTCTCTAATGTTCAGATAAATTAGCAGATTCCAAATTAATGAGGGGTAAAACATAGGGCAGGAAAGATCTAACAAAGATGGCAAAGAACTGGAACAACATGAAACATTACCTTAAATTTAAGTATTTATCAAGCAGATCTGGGCTGTGAATAGGAGAATCCCACCAGGATATAGATGGAGGAAAATCTTCTTAGTTGATATGAGGACATTAGCTATGATTCCAGGCATAAACACTATTAAGGTATATGTCTCTGGGATTCAGCTTTTATTGTGGTCAAGGGTAGGGGCCTAGAGTTTCTCAAGCTCACTCTTTACAGATGAATTTAAAACATAAGAACAGGAATTTAAAGTTGGGGAAAAGAAAAAAAAAAAGCCCAAATGATCAGTTACTGAAATCACCCCAAAATCTCTAGAACAAAAGGGAATGGGGGAGCTGTCTTTCTATCTACTAGTGGCTGACAATGTGTTTATTCAAGACAGCCATCTTTGAAATGGCTGCTTCTTTGAAATGGATCCCTGTCAATCAATCAAATTTTAGTCACGCAGTTACATTACAAAAAAAAAAGAAAAGAAAAGAAAAGAAAAGCCAGCTGTCAGGGTTTACATTACCTTTATATCTTTATAATATCATCTTCATAATAATTAGAGGAAACAATTAACAGATTATTCCTTGAGCTAACATTCTGTTCGAGAAAGCAAGAGTCCTATCTATCAAAGCAAATACATCCATTCAAAGAAAAGGTACTCCAAACACCTATTGCTTTAGTTGATAGCCATTTCTTCCTTTTATAGAGATGTAAATCTTTACCATCTTTATAATATCTTGATACGTTAGGATATGCCCTCTTTTCTTCTCTTTCCTCTATTTTCTTCTTTTCCTACATTCTTGCTTTTCTCAACCCTTTACCATTTGCATTTTATTAACAGATTATTAAATTCAGTTTATGATAAAAATTATATTTAACTTATAGATTAATTTGGAAATTTGAGTGTTGATTTACTAATGGGGTAAAGATATTATTTTTGTGTTTTTTTTTAATATTTTCAGTAACATTGCCTTTCATAATGGTGACTTGAACATTATTTATTGGATATTTTTTCTCTGATGATCTTAGAAGAGTTTTTTGTTAATTTGTTTGATTTGTTTTTACCATTTTACATTTATCTGATTTGCTATTTATTCACGTTTTTTACATATAGAAAATCTAGCCATTTGGGGCATTTATTTGTATTCCAAAATTTGGCAATCTATCCAATTGTTTCTTAAGATGTTTCTGTGGATTCTTTTAAATTTTCAGAAAGACAATTGCATCTCATTTGTTAACAATGATAATCTTATGTTTTGTTTCTATTTATTATTGTTCTTTTGTTCTATTTTTGTTTTGTTTTATCTTTTTGGACTGAGGAGAACATTCAGTACACTGCTGATTAATTGTAGTGATTGAAATATCCTGAGACTAGCAGAATTGTCCAGCTGAACCCATCAGAAATTGCTAATTCTTAGAAATGTGAGCTAAATAAATGAATAAATGTGCTTTATTTTAAGAAAACTAGTTTTGGAATTGTTTTCTTTTTCAGCAATAGCTGTTTTTTTTTAAGCAATAGCTAAATATTTCTAACTTTTCATGTAAAATTTCCTACTACATTTTGAATTTGGCATATCTCTTGTAAGTAGCATATAACAGTCTATTTTTAAAATAAAATATCTTTAAAAATGATATTTAATCTGTGACTATGGTATATTTGAACTACTTTCTACTTCAAATAAAATTGTCATTGCTTCTATTTTACATCTTTTATTCTACTTTCTGACCTCTGTTCTACTGATGAAATGTTTTATTATTTAACTTTTTAAAAATCTCTCCTTGCTTTGGAAATTACAGACTCATATTCTATTAACTATTATTCTAGTGTTAACTCTTCAAGTTTTAACATTTGAAATGAAATGTTAATTGCAAGGCTTTTTTGTCTATTATTTCTTGCAGAGATCCTGAAGGCAAAGATTAATACAATATTTGCCAAAATGTCAGTAGCTAAAAATTTAAAAGTTTCTTTTCTTATACATTGGAAAAAAGTCTTTAATAACTGTCCTCCCTTAATTCCTGATAGCTTACCACTGCTAACTAAATATAGAGAATGTTGACAATAGGAAATTCTTTTCCTTTAGCAGTTTGAGCATATAATTGTTATCAACTTCTGTCATCTATTTTTTTCTTTTTTAACAGGAATCTACTTTAGATCTAATTATTATTGCTTTTTAAATATTCTGCCTTTTCCTTTTGATTAAATATTTTTTCTCTTTATCTTTGAGGTTTAGCACTTTTAAATTGGCATATTCAAGTATAGATTTGATTTCCTGCTTGCCTTTGGGTGTTCTTTTTTTTTATATAATAGCCAATTTTTATAAATAATTAATTAATTTATTTTTGGCTGTGTTGGGTCTTTGTTGCTGCATGCAGGTTTTCTTTAGTTGTGGTGAGTGGGGGCTATGCTTCATTGCAGTGCGTGGGCTTCTCATTGCGGTGGCTTCTCTTGTTGTGGAGCACGGGCTCTAGGTGCATGGGCTTCAGCAGTTGTGGCAAGTGGGCTCAGTAGTTGTGGTTCATGGGCTCTAGAGCGCAGGCTTAGTTGTTGTGGTGCACAGGGTTTGCTGCTCCGTGGCATGTGGTATCTTCCCAGACCAGGGCTCGAACCTGTGTCCCCTGCATTGGCAGGCAATTCTTAACCACTGCACCACCAGGGAAGTCCCTGGTGTTCATGTTAATCGTGAGGGTCCACATATTTTCAACCTTGAAAAATTGTCATGCAATTTTATCTACATATATTGCTTGTTGCTACAATTTCTAATTCTTCCAAATATTTTATATTCCATATCTATTAAGTGTTCTCACAATTTTAAAAAATTTTGACATATCTAAACTTTGTTTGCTTGAATTAATGGATTTTACTTTTGACTTGTTAAATCTCTCTGTGTCCAGTCTAGAAGTACTGCAGTTTTTTTTCGTTTTCTCTTTGTATCTGTGTGTGTGTGTATATAAAACATATACATATATATACACATATACATATATACATCATACATGTATATATACATATATGTTTACACATAAATTTTAAATGTATGGATAATTTATATCTATATAGTCTATATGTATAACTAAATCTATGTAATTTCTAGAAATAGTTCTATATACATTTCTATATATTCAATACCTATATTTTAATATATATCTTATGTATACATGACATATATACATACATATATATATATAAACAAAATTTAAAATGTTAATTTCTGTATGTTTATATATAATTATGTATATAACACTAAACATCTATATATTTTCATGTCATTTTATATACTTTTCTATCTAGGCAAAAACTGTAGTTTTATTTTAATAAGGATTTTAAAATTATTTTTATATAAATATTTTCTTTCATTGTCTCATTTCATGTAATCACTTCTCGGTCTTTTTTAAAAAAATCTTCATTTTCTTAATTTTGAAAATGTTAAACATGCTAATATTCAAGTATTTTTCTGTTCATTTATGTATTTTGCATGATTCAGAGTGAATTCATTTTCTGATTTATTTCTTATTATTTATTGACTATCTTTTAATTTTTTGACTTTCAGATTTATCATACACAACAATATGCATTTCTCTCTGTCTAATTTTAGAAACAGCTTTTTGTCTCTACTCACTCTTTGCCATAAAGCAGTTTTGGAGACGCCACTAAACCAATGGCTTCCTGATCACTCATCCTGGTTTGGAGTCTCTGTCTGGCTTCTATTGTTCCCTGAATATTCATATTCACGTAAGCAGGGGGCACAGAAGAACAATGGTTTTAATTTTTTCTTCTAGATTTCTTTATGTTCTGGGGGCATGTAAATGTTTACTAACTCACGGAATGCAATGACCAAGTTGCAGGATCCAGTAGGCCTGGACTTGCTGACTCTTACTCTTTGTAGTTTGTTCTGGTTGTTGGCCACAGAGGTGTTTATGTACCCATGAATATATGTATATATTCATTTTGGTATGACTATTCCATTTTAAATTTCATCTCTATAAATTATTATCCATAACTGCCTTCTGTTTAGAGAAAAAGCCATCTTGACTCTTAATATATATATATATATTTTTTTTTTTTTTTTTTTTTTTTTTTTTTTTTGCAGTATGCGGGCCTCTTACTGTTGTGGTCTCTCCCGTTGCCGAGCACAGGCTCCGGATGCGCAGGCTCAGCGGCCATGGCTCACGGGCCCAGCCGCTCCGCGACGTGTGGGATCTTCCCGGACCGGGGCATGAACCCGTGTCCCCTGCATCGGCAGGCAGACTCTCAACCACTGCGCCACCAGGGAAGCCCATTGACTCAATATCTTTATACAGCGCCATTAATTCCCCCAATGCTACAAAGTAGATATTTCAAACCAAAACTTAATGGATGTAAAAACTGAGGTTAAGAGAAGTTTGGTGGCTTGTCTTATCTAGCATAAACAAGGCTGTTTGCTCAAGCATGTGTTTTCACCTATGTTCTAGTATCCTGTTTTTAAGAACATTGCTGCTTTTTCTATCTGAAAGAAATTATTTGTGTTATATATAATTTCATCAATTCCCAAAAATGTTTAAAATAAATTAAATGAATTTTAAAATAAATTAAAACATCTTTACTCCCATACAACTGCCCACAAGCATCACATACTTGAGATGGCATAGCTGATTTAAAGCATTCATATATATGGTTAAAATAAATGTTAAAAAATTTACACCGGCATTATAAACACTTTCAAAAGTGTATACATATTTGAGGGGAATTTTTTGAATGTGAGTTCCCAGCACTGGTAATGTTGTCATATAACTAAAATGAGACCTTTTGAATGTATTCATTAGTTAAATTGAGAAATTCCAGGCATATTAATCTTGAATGAAGGACTTTTAGTCACTAATACAGGTTTCAACAACAGTAAAATTCTCTTGTTTTTCTAAAATATTTCAGGAGTTATTTACATTAAATAGCTTGATTACAACACACTTCAGATCTAAGTCAATTTTTATTTATAATATTATCAAATTAAAATTGCTTTTAAAATTTAAATAAATTTTAATTGGAATGGAAAAAATTCAACTGAAATATGATTTCTAAATATGTGTTTCTAAATATAGTAAATTTCAGTTTATTAAAGCAGAAAGTTGAATGCTCTCCAAATTATGCAATTATTTGAATATGGGAAAATATGAATTGATTTTCAGATATTTAGCATAGTTAATTATAATATTTAAATACATTTGGGATTGTAGGGTTGGATGTTCAGATGTAAATAAATGTTCAATAGTCAATTTAATACAATTTGTCATACACAAACATGGATAAATATGTATTGCCATAAGTACAGCTGACCACAGGGATAGTTAAACTGAGAGAGACAAACAAGCTTGGTATTTTTATATGAATTTTGTTATGGCCACATGCACAATTTAGTATCCCTGTTATGATTATTTAAGGAAGCTTAGGGATAATGGAAAAAATGTTTAGTGGGTTGTCATTTAGTGATTTTATTTTTGCTTGAATTTGAAAATGCTTCTACATGAAGGGTACAGAGAAGGAATTAACTACTTCAAAATGTACATGCTATTGTTTCTTTCATGTGATTCTGAGGCACGTCTTAAATCTTAAATAACAGTATATTCAGATATATGTGATCAAAAACTACTTTTGAGAAGAAGAAAGTTGATGCCAGTCAGAACACTGTACATATTGAGTGGCTTGTTGTTTCCCTTCCATACAGAAGAATGACTTTTACACAACTTTGAGGAATCTACCAAATCAGGATTCTAAATCATGGTGAATCTTCTCTAGTTATTATGTACTTTTTTCCCTACACAATAAGAAGGCTAAACAAAAATAATTCAAAAATTTCCACAGTGCTCTGTAATTATGCATATGTATCTACCCATATTTTGGAAAAATATTCATAATAACAACGGGAAATATAATTTGTACAGCACATCTTGATAGCCTTGGTAAAGCAAGATGATTTCAAACATTGCAGTTCCTTTTCTAATGGTCCCTAGGACATATTTTTCATTTATCCTAATTTAAATTTTTTCCACCTCCTAGCAGTTGCAACAGTTCTCATAAACATGTTTGTCAGCTAAGATTTCTCTTAAAAGTTGCCCAAGAGCATATTACATGAACATTTCTTGTTTAAAGGGATGCTTCTGAATAAACTCATTGAAAGTTATTTGTACATATGGTTCAATTTTAAACACAAGCTATTCACGGATCATAACACATTAACATCAAACTGACTTTGAATGTTGATTTGCAAGCTGTTCATGAGTATATAAGAATAAAGCAAAGCTGCTCAGGCTTATTCCATATCAAGTCAAAGCAGATACCACAAAGATCAAAAAATATATGTATTCATGTTCACCTTCATTGTCCTTCAGAGTGAAGTTTGGGTTTATAGACAGATGCTCATCAAGAAAGAAGTTAAACCTTTGTCCATTGGCAAAATCATCCTTATCAGTGGCACTGATGGTATGAATAACCTAAAGAAAAGACAAAATTAAATAGTAAATTTAATTTGGCTTCGTCCCTTGATTTTAATATTATAACATTTTCAATATCCAACTTGAGTGTTTTCAAATTCTTATTCTAGTAAAGGTATGAGCTAATTTGCTCTCCCTTGCATTAGACTTTAAGAAATGTATTATGGCACACCATATAATCATTCACACTTTATTTTCTAGCATGGCACAAACATTTATTTTTTTTTCCTTTATTACCCACAGTACCTTGGGGCCAATTAGTTGTAAGGTTTTGTGTGAACGCTTGTTTAGGGAGACGTGAAATATGGTTTGTACAAATACCAATATTCCAGGGTTGATGTAGAACAGCCTTTCTGTACATGTTGGTCTCAGTCAGCAAATGAAAAAGCACTAGAGTCATAATTTTTTGTTTTAGGAGACCTTTGGGATCATGATCCAGCCCCTGTATTTTAGAGATGAGGACTCTGAGTCCCAAAAAGAGTGTGATGTGCCTCAAATCTGTAAAAATCTGGCAGAGGTAAAACTAGACCACCCAGAGCTTTAGGAAATTTTTTAATCCCTAGTGGTTGAAAGAAAGCAATACCCAAATTTGGACTTTACACACATTAAGAAACAGAGAAAGTTAGAATATATAAAAAAATATCCCAGGTAGCCTAAGAGCAGCATACACATTCCGATCGTTAGAGTCATTACAATCTTTAAAAGTAATATTGAAACAAACAAGCAAGATGATATTTTACTTTTGAAAAAAAATTAGTATCCTAATGCTCAAGTGTACCCTTTCTAGCTTTTCCTTAGAGAAATTGAAAACAGAGAGAAAGTAGAGCCAGAAAAATAGTATTTCCTGCATATGAAATATAGTACGTGCATTTCAAAAATTGATATGATTTCTAAGAACATTTTACTCAGTTTCACCGTATTTCAATATTTTACAGGTGAGATAATCCACCAAAATGCATCATAGTTAAAACCTAAATTCCTCTCTAGGTACTGAGACTGTTAGCTTGTGAGGGAGACGAGGAGGAATATAAAGGTACTGAGAATGAGTGGTCAGGGAGAGTAGGAGCGGAAGAACATGTGTTTTCATGAAGTGAAAGTGAAGAAAGAGCTTCAGGGTATAAAAGTGACCAATTTCCTCCATATATGCCCATGGCTCATTCCTTATGCCCTTTCCCATCACCATTCAGAATTTACTTTCTTAGCAGGAGATCCTGGTGAAAGCCCCTCTCCCTACATATTCCAAGAAGTTTCTATCATTCTTCATTATTTCCCTCCATATTATTTATCTATGAACTGAAAATTTACATAGCTGCTGATTTTTTTTTTTCCATTGAAAGCATAACTAGTATCTGGACAGATCTTTTTTTTTTTTTCTTGTTATTGCCTTTTGACTATAAATAGAATAAACTGATGGATAATCAGAAGCAATCTTTATGATATTTCTCAAGCACAGGAAAAGCTCCATAGCATTTAGAGTGTGCAAAATCTGAAGAACACAACATTTTCTACACGTTAGTTACTTAGTATCAAATTGAAATAAAATATCAAAATTTCAAGGTTCTTTTCAGGGTTAGATAAAACAAATACTGTCAGCCCTCCATGTCCGTGGTTCTGAATCTGTGGATTCAACCACCATGGGCCAAAAATATTTTTTAAAATTCCAGAAAGTTCCAAAAAGTAAAACTTGATGCCATGCTGTGGCAACTATTTAGATGGCATTTACATTGTATTTGCAACAATTTACATAGTATTCACATTGTATTAGGTATTATAAGATATTATAAGAGATGATTTAAAGTATATGGGAGGATGTGTGTAGGTTATATGCAAACACTACACCATTTGATATAAGGGATTTGAGCACTTGTGGATTCTGTTATCCTGAGGGGGGTGGGGTCCTGGAACCAATTCCCCACAGATTCTAAGGGACAGCCGTATAAATTTTTCTTTGGGAAAATAAATGTCTTCTCACTCTTATTCTTCATTCATTGTGATTCTCCAATTTACAATCCTATTTCCTCAGTGATACCTCATAACATACTGACACATTTGCAAGTTCACTTCTTATCCTAGAATGTAACTCTGGAGGGGATTGGTAAAGAACAATTAATTTAAATAAACTGAGCTATTTATGTTTTCTGTTATCAATGCTTTGGAACAATTTTCTTTTCTTCTCATTTCAAAGTTAATTTATCACTTATTTTAAATTTTCTTAAATTTTTACAAACATGAGCCTATTCAATTTGTTAAACACTGATATAATTCATATTATATTATGTTTACTATTTTTTTGTTATCTCTAAAATATAAATATCCCTTCCATTTTTATACAGGTAATTTCAAATCTCAATTTACCAGGAAGCTCACTTATGGCAAATTTTTCTTCCTCAGAAAGGGTTCTCAGTCTCATCTACATAGTAAATGATAAGTTGGTTACCACATTTTGTTTAAGAGTGACTGATTCATCTTGAACTTTTGTTGAGGTGTTGGACATGCATCTGTACTTAAATATTTTTCCATAATATTTCTGAGAGATGATTCTAAAAACCTAGTATGTTGGTCTTTTTTTTTTTTTTTAATTTAGAACTCCTAGATATTCTCTTGTTGTTGAGAGAAGGTATATTCAATTTCTTTTTTGGTTGTTTTACTAATCACTTTTTCTCTTTCATTAGGAAATGGGATTTCCATTTGCTTCCTCAGACTTTTAATAGAAAACATACCTAAGAAGTTAACATGTTTATGATTTTTAGAAGATTTAAACTTCTGGCAGATATCAGATAGTTGTCATGTTTCCATTCATCAATATTTTCTACCGTTTTTTCAGACTTATTGATTTATCTACACTGTGCTACCTGTGCTCTCTGTTTGTGCAGCTAGTTGGTGATGTATGATCCATAAAAAATTTATTTTCTGATTCTCTTTCCTTCTAACTGGACTCAAATGTTTTCTATCACTTGCACATTATGCAATAAGTACATAACGCATTTGATTATTTTGAAAGATCTGAGATTTACTCTAACAAAGGGAGAGAAAACTCAAATTGATTGATGGTATTTACAAATAATTACTAGCAGAATTTTTTGATAATGTCCATGAATAAGGATTCACCTTTGGTAGAAAATAATTAAAACCAATTTTATATTCCTTTTATTAAATAAATGTATCCCATTGTTTAAATGTGTTTAAAACATGTTTAAAATCTATCATTTCTAGAGTACTTTAATTAGGAAAAATAGTGTCAGAAATTTATACAAATAACATAGTCTTCTGTTTGGTAAATAGCTAACCCTAACTAAAGCAAATTAAAAAGGAAATTCTATGGAACACATTGCATCTTCTTTTAATTAATAGAGCTTGCCTTATAATATGATCTCAAATGATCATTTCATTTGATAATAATACCAACTTTTGTTATTTAGCTGAGGTTTATCTCTGATAAGATGTAAAATCTCTACCGATCTAGTTAACTTTTTTCATACAAAGTTGTACTGTTAATAATATCAATAATACCATGGATATCATGGGGGCAGAGGCTGGTGTTATGTAATAAAATGTTTTCTTTTATACGTTATGTTTTCTAAGTTTACTTCTAAAAAGAAAAAGTACAGAGGGAAAAGTCAATACGAATAAGACAGAAAGCATTCCCTTTGTTATTTCTCAAAGCTTCTAGGTACAGGCACATCTCAACTATTTTGAATTCACTCTTCTTTGGGAACTGATTTCAAATTTCATGCATGCATGATTTTCTTTTTAGTATTTTTTTATACAAGGTACTTAAAATTTTTTTCAGAACAGGAAAATATATTAACTCAGAGAAATATATTGTTGAAGTTTATACTGATACCTGAATCGACCTGAACTCTGCTCTTACATGTGGTTTGAACCTCTGCTTTCAGAAAA
This sequence comes from Pseudorca crassidens, assembly GCF_039906515.1. Lineage (NCBI taxonomy): Eukaryota > Metazoa > Chordata > Mammalia > Artiodactyla > Delphinidae > Pseudorca > Pseudorca crassidens. The sequence goes on from NC_090298.1 coordinate 16,732,573, forward strand.
GACCAGTCTCAGCTGTAGCCACATGCTGTTACATTTAAATGCACAGCATCCATAACAGAAGTGTCTGTAATTCTAAAAGCAATTGTCATAGAAAGAGGAACTGTGGCAATACAAATACATTCAGAAAAGCTATTTCACAAATCATTATTTAAATAATTTCCTATTCCAACTCTTCATCAAAATATACAGTTTCTCCAGAAATGCTACAACCATAAGAGTAAATGAACAAAAGACCTCAAAATTAAATAATAGAAAGATTCAGACAATTTTCCACTGTAATGGGTTAATCATACAATTGACTACATGAATGGGTAATGATTTGTTTAAATGCAGGTGTAATAAGCAATACTTTTAAAATGATGTTTTTATTCCCTCAATGAAAAGTCTAAATTCATTTTGGTGAAAGAGTTGGAAACAAAAGCTCAGATAACATAAAGAATCCAGTTTTCTTACAGTGACATCTAAAATCATGCAATACTAAAGACAGCAATGATGCTAAATGTGAATATAGTTTACAAAGAATAAGAAATAATCACACAAAAAATATATTAGAACTTTGGGGGGCTAGGTCTAGCAATTATATCTTGAAAATAGTAACAGTTATATGAAAAAAAGATAAATACTATATAAATGGTGAATGGGACTCACAAAAGAAACAGTTTGTCACAGATTTAACCCTCTCTAAAGAATGGAATAACTTTTTACCTGAGGAGAACAGGACAACCCACACTTAAAGGAATTTAAGACTTATCTAGTCATATACTCATAGAATCTCAAGCTTGGAAGGGCCCTGAAATTCAGACAATTTTCTTCATTTTAGAGATCAAGAGAACACTTGTCAACATCACATTAAATTACTTCTTAGGAAGGCTACAGAGTTTAGGTGGTCAATGTGGAGGGTAAAACAGAGGGACCCAGGCTAACAATGTGACATTAAAAGGAGAGCATGGCCAGTGAGAATGCCTGAATGGACTTCCTCATGAGCAAAAAGTGGACAACACGCGAGGTCAATGGAAAAATTCAAGGTCACATGCCAATATGAAGAGAGTTCAAGCCAGAAAACTGAGACTAGCATTTTCAATTACAGAGAAGATGTTTACATCCACAGGGGAAGGATCAGTTGATCCAAGAGCAAGGGCTGAGTATCATCTGCTCAGAAATTCAGTAATTTCACCTACACCTACAAAACTGGTATGTGTGAGCTGCTCCTAATACAAGATTACACTTTATCCTTGAAGTAAAAATTATTAATTAATTAATTAGTTAATTAAAACAAACATTTTAGAAGAAATAATCTAAAAAGAAAACATCTAATAAAAGCTGATGATTTTTGATTCTTTATGTCACATTTCAAATGATCTAAGTTTAAATTCTCTGAATAACCTAGGAACCAAAGAAACAAAGATTCAGTGAGGGAAAGGTCCTAAGTTTACTAAAAAATGTTATTTATAGATTAGGTGATCGATACCTAAGAAAAGCAGTATTTATTTCTAGATATTTTATTTTCTTAAAGTGATATTAAATGGTATAGTGTTTTAAGTTTCATTTTCTAATTGTTTCTAATATAAAGAAAAGGAAGAAATACATTTATATTGACCTTATATTTAGCACAAGTTTGAACTTGTGCTCAATTTTATTCACAATTTCAACTACTGTATAGTAGTATTACCACTATTATTAGTAGTATTTTTATTATTAATGAATGTTTAACTTTATAAAAACCTTTGGCTTCACCTATGAAAATGAATTTTGATTTTTCTCCTTTTCATTTTAAAGTAATTATTTTTTCTGGATTTGCTTTGACAATATTTTATTTATGATATTTCTATGTTCATGAAAGAGAATATCTATAATTCAAATTATATCTTTCTCAGGTTTTGATTTCAAAGTTTGTTGTCAGCATAAAATGAGTAAAAAACTGATTGCCTTTTTTTCCTTTTTGATACAGTCTATTTTGATTATCATTCCATTTAACTATTTTCAATTTTTATTACTTTATTGGCTCATTGTTTATTTAGAGGTGTCTTTCTTCATTTCTGATGGAGTTTTTCTAGCAATATTTTTGAATTAGTATCTTGCATTATTTTATTGTAATAAAAATGAGACCAATTCTTTGAAAATTATTAAAACTTGCCTTGTGGTCCTGAACATGGTAAATTTTGGTCAATGTTTTGTGTAAGTTTTGAAAGAATGCATAATCTAAAGTTGTTCAATGCAATGTTCTATATTTGTTAAACAGTAAAACTTCTTAATTGTGGTATTCAATTTTCAGTTTCCTTAATAAAATTTTATGTGATTATTCTATCAGTTTCTGATAAAAGCATACTAAAACTCTCAGCACAATAATCTCAGTAGACATTTCTTAAATATTTTGGTGATTTTATTTTAACATAAATATTGATATATACTTCTTTAAGTTTACATTTTATTTGTCTGCTTTTTATTTTTCTACTTGTTCCATATTTATTATCTTATTTCTCGGTTTTTAAAAAAATTACCATGACTTCTACCTAGCTATTATAAATTTGTGTACTAAGCCTTTCTCTTTTATTTTACCTATCTTGTGTTATAAAACAAAACTATATCTCAAGAGCAAATATGAAAATTTGTCATTCTAACTTTGAATTTTAAAAACTTTACAGAAATTCACAGGGTTATTTTGGAAATATTAAATTGGTTATATACTTCATATTTTATTAAGTTTACATTTTAGTTTTTAAATATGCCTTTCTAGAATCCTTGAAAATAGGTCCTATATAAAAAGATTTTTTCCCTTTATCTTTGTATCATAAAATATAAAAAAGCAAGATAAAGTCACATGCAACAATTTTGTAAATGTGTGAACTATTTAATTGAATGAACATTTTAATAAACATAATAAAGGTTGAGAAATAAAACTGTCAACATCACTTTATTTAGGAGTATTTTAAATTCCAATTTCTATTATCTTGTTAGTTACATAGTCTTTTACTATTTTATTAAACTAAAAATTACTGTATTCATTCTTGACACATAAAATCTATTATAAATTAGTATTTTCTCAATTACCCCAAATTTAAGGAGTTTAGAATATTTTAACTTTGTCTCCTTCCTTCTGATACCTTGTTCCCATGTATACTATGTATATTTTAAACCCCAGAAAATGTTCCTTTGTTTTCTATTCATTCATTAATAATTTATTGTTAACAATATATTTACTGATTGCTTTGGTCCTTACGGATTCTTACCACTCCAAGATGCCAATTTGATTATTTTCCTTTTTCTTTTTCCAAAAAAAGCTTTAATGTGTGTATTGGCAAGGAATTGTCACTTTTTTGTTGTTGTTGTTTGTTTTTGCCTAAATACGAGTTTTTCTTGTCTTTATTTTTAAGGACTATTTTTGGTACACAAAAGAATTCATGGTTGTGAGATAGTATCTCTGGCTCTTGGATTTATCTTTCCTTTTTTTATTTTATTTTTTTTAATATTTCATTCTTCCTGATTAAATAATCAGCTTTTGAAATTGTTCTTTTAAAGGTTTTGAGTATTATTTTTATATTCTACATACTAATCCTTCATTGGATAAATGGTGTGCAAGTATCTTTTCCCACTATATGGTTTTTCTTCTTATCCTCTTAACAGGGTCTTTCAGAAAGCAAAAATGTTTAGATTTGATCAAGTCCAATTTATCATTTTTTTTTCTTTTATGGATTATGTTTTTGGTGTCATCCAAGAACTCTTTGCCTGGCACTACATCCGTTTTATCCCCTAACAGTATTATGTCTTTTTTTCCTAGATGTTTTAAATTTTAAACTTAATTTTATTTAAATTCATCTAGGTAAAGTTATTTTTGTAAACAGTTGCTTAGATTTTTGTTTTTGTTTTTTTCTATGCTTCTTGAATTTTTGACTTGTTGCGTGCCAACAGTATGGAAAAAATTTCAGTCATGAGCTCCTCAAATATTACTTCTGCCCAATTCTCTTGTTTAATATCCCTCTGAGAATTGGATAACTTGTGTATTAGACCTGCATGTTCCATATCTTTCATATTCTTATTAATGTTTTCTATCTTCTTGCCTTTCCATGCTTTAGCATGAATATTTAATCTAACCTACTTTCCAGTTCACTATTTTCTCTTCAGCTATGTCTAATCTGATGTTATTACCAAAATTGAAATCCTATATTAAGTGGCTGTATTTTTAAAATCTAAATTTTCTATTTGCATGTTTAACATTTTTCTCAATTGTACTTGTATAATATATGTTAAGAAAATAATTCTAGGATGTGTGCATCCATTTCTAACACAATTGAAGTACGATTTGCTAAGTAATTCATTATATATCTGTACCATAAAATACTGTTTTTGAAATGGTGATATGGAAAAATATTTAAGCACTGGAAGTGATAATCTTAATACATTGCTAAGAGTAAACCAGATAACCTGTAAATACATTCAAATATAATTTTCAGTCATTTTGTCCTCATTCACATTTTCTAATTTTCTTGTGAGAAATGAATATGAGAAAATTTCATGTTTTTACATAAAGTGCCCTCCATATATATATATATATACATATATATATATATATATATGTAAATACCTCCCCTGGAAATATTAAAAACATATAATCAATGATAACTTTAGCAAGCCATAGTTGATTATCCCTCATACACAAATACACAAGGCAATGTTTCTCAGGACTATAATTTTGTCACAAGCTTCAAAATGATTTAAAATAATTTTGGATGATATATTTATTCTGGTCATTATATGAGACTGTCAGACTCACCAGAGGGGCTCTCTTTACTTGTTTGATGAAGTAAGTGGCCATGTTGGGGAACCCATATCACACACACACACGCACACACACACACACACACACAAACTCTGGGTGGCATTTCAGAACTCTGGGGAACACTGAAGAGCCAAGGAATATCCTGAAGCTCTCAGGTCTGCAGCTGAAATTAACTGAATGCTACTGACAACCACGTGAGCTCGGAAGAGATCCCCAAGCCTCAGGTAAGAACTCAGCTTGACTACGTCTTATGAGACTCCTGCAAAGACCTAGCTAAGCCATGAGCAGAATTCTGATCTGCAGAAACTATGAGATGATAAATGTGTGTTGTTTTAAGCTGCTAAGTTTGTGTAATTTGTTACACAGCAGAGAAGACAGATGCACATTCCCTTCCCATGTCCCACTTGCTTTATGGGCGTCAAAACACTGGCCTCCCTTCGGAATTGTCATGCTCCTTTAACTGGCTGCCATATTACATCCAGATTCATGTCTTATGTTCAAGTTCTTCTCTCCATCCTTCCCTCTCCCCACCTCCACCAATCATTCCCACTCTTCATGTTAAAACCTAATCATCTTCTAGTATCAATATCACTCAATGGCCACTGTATGTGATTCCCTCATTCCATCCAAAATATGTAGACCAGGCCAGTCTCTCCTCCCCACTCTAGTCCCTAAGCTTCATTAGGACAGGAAGAGTTCACTGTTTCCTCCTCATTTAACACAGGGCTGTACCAAAACCATTCAATATCATTTTATTGGTATAATAAATGTATACATGAATGAGTTCATTTGTTGAATTACATTTGGGATCTGGAGAAAATGTATTTTCTATGAGTCTCAAAAAATCTATTTGGTACTTAAAATAAAGCTTTATAAAATTATCTTTACTAAGCACAAAAATAACACTGGGGGATCTTTGAGGATTATACCTAAGAATAATAGAAATAGAGCTGCTTATTTTTCTTCCATTCAAATGCTAGGAAGGAAAAAATTAACTTACCTGGCCAGGCTTAGAATTTTCACAGACAACAATATCATATTCCCTGGCAAGTTCGGGTGGATTGTCATTGACATCCAGAACTCTAATAACCACTGTGACATGGCTCAGCAAACTCGGATTGTCTGCAAAACACATAGGAATGCATTTAGTATTTCCATGCATACTTTAGAGGCTTGGTTTAAAACCAATCTCCTTAATACTGTAGCTTGTCACTAGCCCCATATGCTGCAGCAGGACTTTTGGCAAAAGACAACTTTATGATGGCATTCTTTGTTAGAACTCATTAACTTACAGAAAAATGAAAAATGAACACCAAGGCATGACATGAATGCTAAAATGATATTTTGTCATATCAAGGAAATTACATGTTATTCAGGAACTGAAATGGGAGAAAGTTGTCAGAATTCATTGTATGCTGTCAGAGTCTAAGGGATGAACACCTGGCTTCATCATTAATCTAAGAAAAATAGAGTAGTTGGAAAAAAAATACATAATCTTTAAAACATTCAAGGTTTCCAGTCTAAATCAACTTGGAGAAAATAGAAAGTAAACTTTTTTATACCAGGGTAAAATTTTTCTTACAGGAGAATATATGCAGTTTGTGGTGTCAAGTCATACTTGGGGAAAAATAAATAATAATTTAAATTAGAACTTAGCATGGAATTCATATATAACTCTGGTAAACATCAAAATATTATAGTTAATATTTTAAAATACTTCTTGAGTGCAGTCTTCTCATATTTCAGTAAGTTTATTAGTTCTGAGATATAAGAAAAGATAAATGTTTGGTTTATTTTATACATCAAAGCTAAAACTGAAGAATTCATAATGGAAAAATTAATGAGAAGGCAAAAACTAAACACATTAGGAAAAAGGGAATATATATATACCCACAGAAGATATTAAAGATAATCGATTTTTAAATTATCCATTTTTAATTATCCATTAAGAATATGGATGGATTAGACATGCCATAGGTACTTTTAAAAGAAGTAGAAAATCAGAGTAGTACTTCAATAACTAAAGAAACTCAATTTTTAAGTAAAAAATCAGGCCTAGGTAGTTTTATCTACAGTTAAAGATACAGGTGACTTCAGTCTTATACATCTTTTCCCCAGAAGACAGAGTAAGGAGGAAATACTCTACAACTTGTTTTTTTGTGGCCAGTAAAACTTTAATATCAATACCATATGCTCCCACTCATGAGCGATATTAGCTGTCATTAGACTAAACAAAATAATACCAAACCCACTCTACTGGAATGGAAATGAAAGTCTGTCATCAGTTTAGTTCTAGGAATGTTTGCATAGTTTGGCATTAAACCAAGGAAAGAAAGAAGGGAGGGAGGGAGGAAGGAAGGAAGGAAAGTGGGAGGGAGAGAAGAAATGAAGAAGGGAATTTTAAAAAGCATAAAAGTTATCCAAAACGATAATGAATTAAAAGAGGGACAAAAAATACATAGATGTTTATCCTAATACACATAGAAAAAACCAAAAAATAAAATTTAATGTCCATACATTCTAAACAAAACAAAGCAAAATCAAAAAGGAAAACTCTTTGCAATCTAGGAACAGAATGTATCCTCTGAAGCTGATTAAGGATACATTCAACAAACAACAAAAAAAGTACAAAAACATTATTCTTAATGGTCAAAAACTAACAAGAGTTAATAAACAAAGCTATAAGGATCATTGAAATAAATCTAACAAAGTATTTGAAAGACATATGCAAAACATTTTATTGAATGTCATTAAAGTAGATCTAAAGTAATTAAGAGGTATATTGCCTATGTGGTTGGAAGACAAAATATCATAAATAAAGCCAGCTTCTCCAAGTTGATGTGTATTTTTGATGTAATCTAATAGACATCCAATGAGAAATGAAAGCTGATTCTAAGATTTATAAGTACTAAGATTGTCCAGACTTGAATGAAGTACAATAAAGGATAATTGCTTTACCATTTATCAAGCCTTATTATTTGGTATTAGAACCTAGGTCACTTTGAAAGTGTCAAAGGGATAGACAAACAGAAACAGAAAACAGAACACAGCCACAAATCTACTATATATAGAAATTTAATATATGGTAATAATGCTATTGCAGATCAATAGGGAAAGTACAGATTGATCAAGAAATAGTTTTAGTAAAGCTTGTAACCACATCATTATCATCATTATAAAATGGGCCATAACTACACTATACACAAAACTACATTTTAAATAATTAAGGACTTAAATGTATAAGGCAAAAACTATACATACTTTAGAAAAAATATTAGCATGTAATATAATCTTTCATTAGCATGAAAGATTTCAAAATATAAAAATGCACTAATCATAAAGGAAGCATTGATAAATTTGATTACAGTGAAATGTGACTTTTTTCATTTCCTCCAAATATGCCACAAAGAAGACAAAATGTCACAAAATGAGTGAAAATATTTGCAGCACACACAACTGACAAAGGATCTGTATCTCTAATATATAATGCAATGTATTGAATCAATAAGAAAAAGAGACAGCTCAATATAAAAATGGGTACAACGAAGGACAAACATTTAACAGAAGAAGTAATATAAATGGCAAATAAACGTCAAAGTTTTCAACATCAATAGTATTTAAAGAAATACAGCTTAACCAAAATAAGTTATCATTTAATCGCAACAATATTGACACAATATCAAGAAGTTTGACAAGATTCTCCAAGTGCTGGATTGGATATAGACCAATGGGAATGACTGTAAATTAAAGTAAACCACATGTAATAATTCATACGGTTGTATACTCTCATGTCCAAGATCCAGCCATTTCCTTGGATCCCAAGGAAAATGTCTTGAAAACATACACCACCAGCATAATTAATAGGAACAATAACAGGAAATTACAAATGTCCAACAATGGCTGAATAGATGCAATATGTGATTATTTATATCATAGAGAAAATAAATGAATAGCAACATAGCTACAACATTAGGGACAATCTTAGAAACAAAATGTTGATTGAAATATTTTTTCAGAACTGTCTCAGAAGATTGCATTCAAATATGGTAGAATTTTTGCAAAGCTGAAAAAAAATCACACAAAACTAAATAACTGATTGCAGAATGAAATAGTATATTGTTGAGGATATGTTCCTAACAACACTAATTCTTAAGTACAGTGATATGTTAACATTTATTTATTATTATGTTTTGCAATATCTTCTTTGTAAGTGTTGAGTACTACATTAAATATACAGAAAAAAGTTACAAAAACATCTTAAAATTAATATATTGTGTAGATTGCTTAATATATAATAGCTAATAGAATTGGCATTAATGAATTTTTGTCACTATACAGTGAAAGATAATTAGATGCTTGTGTATTATATTAGATAATTAATTAATATAATATTTTATATTATAAAGATAAATAGATCCGTGAAATTAAAATTAGTAAAATGCTAATTTAAATATTTGCTTATTTAGAGTTACTTATTATGAAAAAGCATTGCTAAGCTTTTCTAGAAGCTAATACTTGATCTTTTAATAATTTTAAAACTGAAAGAGAATATTCAGCCTGAAATCTCATTTAGTAAATTACAAAATTGAAATTGACACTGTTTAAATGACATATCTTGGCAAAGCCAAGGTTATGGTTTACTTCTCAGGCCTTACTACTGCCACTATATAAATATATATTTTCTATCGTAACCATTGTTAGTGTAGTCCTATATTTCTCAACCAGGTATTTGCTTACATTTAAGAGCAGACAAAAGCAATCTGTTCCAGAAATCTGAGGCAAGAATAATATTAGTTTTAATCATTGGTATCAGCAGCCTTAAAATGAGTAAATAGTTCTCTGCTCCTTTTCTGAACAGGAAGGATTAGAAGCAATCTTGGCGTATCAGAAAACTGTTTTGTAAGAGAGGATTCTGGAAAGACTGTATCTTGAGGAAGGACTAGAATAAAAAAACACCTAAGCATTTGACTGTTTTCAAGCATCACCTTCTCACTGCCCCACCTCTGCATTGCTCACGCTGTCCTTTGAAACTGGCATAGCCTGGCTACATTCCATACTTGGGTACAGGAAACTAAATCCTTCTGGATGGAAACAGACTCTCTCCATGTTGCTCCAATGTTATTGTATATCTCTAGTGTACAATTACTATTCCATCACTTAAGGATTAAAAGTACAGGGCTGGGATCAGACAGATATTGATTTGTCTGTAGGCTTACTACCATTTTGTGTTCTGTGGGGAAGTTAAACTGAATCTAACCTTACTGTAGATGCAGCTAATGATCTGTAGGACATGTAGGGGAACCTCAGGAGATATGGATAAAGAGTTATGAAAAACAGAATGTCAGAGTAAGCTTAACGTCATTACTGATGCAAATTGAATAATTGCTGTCTATTTCCTAAAAGTAGGATGGTGTATAAAACCTGTAGCTTTAAATTCCAGATAATTAGAGCTGAAAACCCACTATAGTTTTGTAACCACTTGTGGCCAACCTACACTCATTCTAGTATTTTCTGCTCAATAATGAAATTAGCTAAATCTATATTAGTAAATTGACAAGTTCCTTTGGGTTTTTATTTCTTATTTCCCACAGTCCTAGGGTTAGTATTCTACCCTTTGAATGTCAATCACTTTACCTATAAATGTGAACATATTCATGTGTGTGAGAAGCACTTTGCTAAGGCAAAAATTGGATAATGTCGCTGGAGTTCTTAATGCAACATTTCTATTATTGCTACTATTATTTTTAGGTCCATGCTTCATTTCTAAAAATCAGTTTTCAGTCCTCTTGATGGCAGAGTAAATAAAATACACCATATTCAGACAAACATCAGTAGGAGGCCCTTTCCAGAACTCTTAAGAAACATGAACTTTGGAAAGTTATTTGTTATTTCTATACCTTAATTATTTAATCTGTAAACAGGAATAAGAATCATGTAATGTGCAAAACTGTGTTTTTGAGAAAAAATTAAGGAAGCTATGTAAACTTTAAAACACTGAGACTGGGAGAGAGCAGAATACCAATTTTAATCCTTTCTGAAAATGAAGGACAAAACAGAATCAAGAACAAAATAGATGGCACACTGACAATCCTATACATGTGATTTCCGGCACAAACTATCCTGTACTATGTACAAATCATCCAGGTTTTATGCAATACAGGTGGAACAGGAGCTCACATCAGCAGAGCGCCCTCTATGGAGATAAGGATGCAGTGAAGGTTGTATTCCAGTGCAAATGCAAATTGCATGCTAAGATATGTAGAGGGAAATAAAGACACAGACTTACTAGAGAATGGACTTCAGGATACGGGGAGGGGGAAGGGTAAGCTGGGACAAAGAGAGAGAGTGGCATGGACATATATATACTACCAAACGTAAAATAGATAGCTAGTGGGAAGCAGGAACATAGCACCGGGAAATCAGCTCGCTGCTTTGTGACCACCTAGAGAGGTGGGATAGGGAAGTTGGGAGGGAGGGAGACGCAAGAGGGAAGAGATATGGGGACATATGTATATGTATAACTGATTCACTTTGTTACAAAGCAGAAACTAACACACCATTGTAAAGCAATTATACTCCAATAAAGATGTTAAAAAATAAAAATAAATAAATAAATAAATATGTAGAGGATTCACAATACCTTGAAGAATAATCTATTTTATCTAGTGAGTTACTTTGAAAATCTGATATGTACTCACTACTATGTTGGGCTCTGGAGAACACAGAAACAGTGAAATATGCCCCCCTCTAGATTTCCCATTATCAATATGGATTGGAGAAAACAGATTCAATAATAGTATTTTTTCAATTTGTCTTCTTTGAAATTGTGACTTATGTATGTAATATATGTTTACTCCAAAGCTATTATTACTTAAATATGCCCTCCTAAAAACCTAAATCATATTCATTAGTATATGTAGCAAGGTTTACTAGGGAATTCAGTAGATTTCTAATTATTCATATTCTGAAGTTAGTATTAAATAGTTGGAAAATATATAAATATATTAATTTTCTTGTTTATATCATGTAGATTATTTTTCTGAAAATGTGGTTTCAGAAAACCACTTTTACTTTATGAAAACTCACAATGAAAAACCTTATATACTACTAAAATACTAAACTGCAGTGATTACAAATTTAATTAAATTATTACATTTATAGCTGTCTAAATTTCATAAATGTCCACACTTATAACAATGCATTAAAAAATTTTATTTTTGTGGTCTGCTTCTTGATTTCTATGAAAACATTTCACTATAAGCAAATATCTACAAGCCAAAACAGTCTGCACTCTCAAAAGTTAATATGCACAGGTGATAGAACATTTTAACACGCTTGGCTAATATTTTATTTATGAACAAACATGTTTCCAGCATTTCCTTAAACAATTTATATAAAAATAAGTTTTGGGGTTTCCCTGGTGGCACAGTGGTTGAGAGTCCGCCTGCCGATGCAGGGGACACGGGTTTGTTCCCCAGTCTGGGAAGATCCCACATGCCGCACAGCAGCGGGGCCCGTGAGCCATGGCCGCTGAGCCTGCACGTAGGGAGCCTGAGCTCTGCAACGGGAGAGGCCCGCGTACCGCACAAATAAATAAATAAGTTTTGCAAATAAGTAAGTGCTCAAGTGAATCTCAAATATTCCACATGATATATTTGTTTGGAAACAAAGGTAGTTTTGATATTTTTTCTTGTCTTTTTAAAATCTTGTATATGGAAGTCATTTAATATATAGGCAAAAAATAAGATAAAATAGTTAATAAGTAATAGAAACTCATTACTATGTATTTAATATATTTTAAAATTACTTTATGGATAAAATTATCACAATGTCTGGTATCTGCCTGGTGTCCCTAATATGCTCTTTTTTCTCTCCTTCTTTCCCTTCTTTATATCTTGTTTAAATATTGATTGAGAAATCAAATATTGTAACAAAAATAATTTGTCATAATGGATAAGAATATACATCTGATATCTAGTAGATTAATCCTCAAACATCTCTTTCCTGTAGTCAGACAAAATGGTTTAAAATAAAACATTCTGTGATTATTATACAATAGAAAACTAAAGCAACCCTACATGTTTTAGATCACTTACTTATTTCATAATAGTTAAAGAAAACTAATACTTGCCTAGAAGTACCTTCAAAAGTTATAAGGTAATTAGAAATGCATCACTCAAAACTCATTCCATGCATTTATTTAATTTTTTGTCAGTTTACAACATAAAATCTTATTAACGCCCTGATCATCAATAAAGATCCCAGGTTGAAGTGAATTACTTAAAATAAATCTCAGCTTCCTTAAGGACATTATTCTTTTCCTAGTTACCCATAGATCCTCCAACACTTCTAATATGTCTTTAGTGTTATTGCCTGAGACTAGTACAAGTTGGAGGCTTCAAAACTTTGTCATATCTTTGATTTCAAGAATGAACACTGTCTTTGTTCTACAAATCAGAACTGTAGTCAAAATAATTCACCTCTATGTGAAAATCATTACATTGGGATGGGCAATCTAAGTATTTGCTATTGATTATAAAATTAATTAAAAATACATTTTTAAAAAAACTCTGTTAAAATGTCACAATTGGCCCATTCAATTATATTAAAGAATCTAACAAATTTAATGTTTATTTTCTATGTTTTAAGTAATAATTCAGTTTTAACATTTATTTTCCATCTTGGTCTATTCCTCCATAATGCCTATGAACTATTATAGCTTTTATCTTTGTTAGGGTTCCCAAAATTCAGCTTGTGATCAACTATTGTTCTGTCCTTTGAGCTTATATTTGCAGTCATACTTTTATGCTGCCTAAAAGTTCGCTAATAACATAAATCATTTTATATTCTTTTTCATTTTCTGGGTGAGCAATATAAGGATAATAAAAATTTTCTTATCATATACAGCCAACACCTCAAAGTGGTTTTGTTAATTATAACAAAATAGCTAACAAGAATTCATTAATACAAATTAGATACATATATTTTTTAAATATTTGTATTAAAATATTTGACTACATAATCATTCACCAATCTCAGATCCCTGGATGTAGAGATAAAGTCTTATCTCTGAGAATGGATGGGCTGCTTGGGGTTACTGTCATAAATCCTGTAAAAACCACCTGCACTGTCTCATCAAAGAATCCAAAATTGATTAATCCAAATGAAGGAAAATGTGAAGATAAATTCAAAATAATTTAAGTACAGCAACATTATTTTATGAAATTCCCTGAAGTTTTATAATATGTTTATTATATAATTTATATAATATTATAAATTATATATATATATAAATAAAACTGTTGGTATGCATGGAAGAGAGTCCAGTGTTTATGGTCAAAGTTGTCATGATAATTAAATAGATAAATATTAGCATTTATAACAAATTGTGTGTGTGTTGTAAATTCATATGTAAAGTAAATTAATCTTGATTCTTACCGCTCATTATATACAAAACATGGCTCAAAGTAAACTATAGCCCAAAACATAAAACCTTACATTTAAATATATAATAACTAATATGGTAAAAGCTTTACTACCTTATGATTTAGCAAACATTTCTTAGATAATGCCAAAAAAGTCAAGAATCATAAAATAAACCAAAAATATACAATTATACTTTTTCTAAAAACTTACCCTTCCTTGAACAGCTATGTAAAGTAATGTTTATTAAGAAAATGAAAAGATAAGACACAGAATATAAAAAAAAATTTGAAAAGCAGGTACCTGATAAAGTCATATATCTATAATATATTAAAATCTCAAAACTAAATTCTAAAAAGCTAAACAACCTTATAAAAATGTGCACAAATTTTAACAGCAATTTCACAACAGCAGATATATAGATGTAAGCATATAAAAATGTTTTCAGCATCACTAGTCTGTAGTGAAATGCAAATTGAAATAATAATATGTCCCTACACACTAGAATGGGGGGGTGGATACACTGACAATGTCAAGGCTGAGGAGTAACTGTTGGTGGCAATGGTAATAGCCACTTTGGGAAAAAATTCGGCATATTTTTGTAACTTAAACATACTATTTGGCCCAAAATTCCCACCTCTACCTCTTGACCCAAGGTAAACTAAAACATATGTCCTCAGAAAATCTGATTGTAAATATTGATAGAAGCTTTATTCAGAATAGCTAAAAGGTGGAAACAAGTCATATTTCCATCAACAAATTTAAAAATAAAGTGTGGTATACATACATATAAGAGAATAACTGGTAATTACCTATTGATAATGTCATGGACAGATATCAAAAGCATATGCTACATGAAAAAAAGCCAATCAAAAGAGTCTATATGTTTTACCTTTCATTTTTATTACATCTAGGAAAAGCAAAACTATTGACTCAGAAATCAATCACTAGTTTCTAAGATTTGGAAGTAGGGGAAAGGAAATCATTTCAAAGAGAACTTTCTTAAAGTGATAGAATTATGCTATATCATTTTTCTGGCATTACTCATATGACTAGATGTCTCTGAAAAATTCACAAAAATTTATACTTAAGAAAAAGTGATGTTACTATGTAAATTACTCCTTTATAAATCTGACTTTTAAACAAAACAGTGGTATATTCTGAGATTTTTGACTTGGAGCCAAGAAATAGTATCACTTAGTTTAGATATTAATTGCATTATGAATAATGATATTAGATTTTTAAATATTATGGAAATAAAGCTTTAATTAATAAATATTTGTTTAAAAATGTGTAAAATGGCCTAAAAAATCACAAAATTCTCAGAGACAAATTTTACAAACGATGCATAATACGTCCACATGAAAACTACAATACATTGCTGGGAGAAATCAAGAAATAATTAAATAAATGGATATATATACCATATACGTGGATTAGAAGATTTGACACTATTAAAATGTCAATTCTCCCCAAATGATTTATAAATTTTAATCCAATACCAATCCAAATCTCAGCAGCTTTTTTCTTTTTTCAGTAGAAATTGACACACTGTTTCTAAAACTTATAAGGAAATGCAAAACAGCGAAAAAAAAATCCAGAATTCTAAATCCATTGTGCAAATGATGATCATAGTTGTAAACCTTTTGCTTCCTGATTTCAAAATTCTCTGTAAAGTTACAGTAATGAAGATAATGTGTCTTTGGCATACAGACACGTATAGTAGTATAGACAAAGAAATCAATAGAACAGGAAAGAGTATCCAAAAATAGTAACAGGCGTATATGGTAAATTGATTTTTGTCAAATTTTCCAAAGTGATTCAGTCACTTTCCTGTATGGGAAAATAATCTACTCCCATTCCTACATCACGGAGGCACAAACAATTCTAGATGAGGGTTGAACCTAAACTTATGAACTAAAAATACAAAGCTATTAGAAGAAAATATTCACAGTCTTGGGTAGGCAAACATGTTATAAACAAGACAAAGGGATGACATTATAAAAGAAAAACTGATAATGTTAACTCAAGTTAGTTAAAATTTTCTGTTCTTCTAGAAATACAGTTAAGTAAACAAAACAGCAAGGCTCATAATGGAAATATTCATATTATATCTCTAAGAATTTATGTTCAGAATATAAAAATAATTCTTACAATATTTAATTATAAGAAATCAACTTAAAACAAAGTGAGCAAATGTTATCACAGAGTAATATATACATATGACCAGTACAGATGTGAAAAAGTGTTTAGTATCTTTTATAATTAAAGATACAGAAATTAATAACACAATGTAACTCTACTACACTCCCAAATGAATGGCTAAAATTTAAAGAGATTATCCACTCCAAATCATGAGGCACACAGCCAGAATTCTCATGTTTTTATTTAATTTATTTTTATTTTTTTATATACTGCAATTTTATTTCAATTGCACAAAGGAAGTTAGTATGTAGGAAATTTAAATGAAACGGTATGGTAAAAGTAGCAGAGAACCAAAAACTCTAATAAGGAAGTACACCTAAAACATGAGAATTCAACATTCATTAGTGTTCCATCTTCATTTATGATTGACACTTGATGCTTGCAAATTTTGAAACAAACTTTGAGATCATGATGACTATCCTGAAGAGATTTCAGCACCAGCACTAAGATTTGTACATTCACTTGGTTTGCAATTGACTTGTTAGCCATTTACTTAGTGTATAGTACAGATTTGTCCCAGGTCAGATCACAGTGTTGAAGGAAACAAGTACCTTCCTGTAATTAGAAAGGATCCCCTAAACTGCACTCAGCTTAAGACATCCAATGTACAAGAGCACGAAAACCATCATAATATTGCGGCTCCAAGGAACACAGTTTTGATAAGGAAAATAACCTAAGTTTCTGTTTCCCATTTTTATTATTGACATCTCTAACAATGACAAATGTTACAACAACATTGAAAAATAGTTTGTTTTTCATAAAGTTAAACGTGCACATATTGTGTGATGGAAACATTCAACTCATAGGTATTTATCCAGAAAAATGAAAACATAGCCATGCAAATACTGGGGTACAAATATTTATAGTAGCTTTACAAATAATAGCCCCAAACCAGAAACAACTTGACTGCTCATCAACAGAAAAATAGACAAATTATGTTATATTCATAAAGGAATATTATTTATAAACAACAAGAAATAAATTACTGCTACTAAGAAATATGGATTAATTTCAAAATATTATGTTGTTCAAAAGCAGCCCAAATTATATATACTGTATACCCCAAATCTTATACACTTGTTCATTCCATTTATATGAAATTCCATAAATTGAACATGACAGAATAAATTACAATATTGTTACCTCTGAGGAATGAAGGGTAAGGGGATTGACTGTAAAGGAGAACCACTCTGAAGGTACAGAAATGTCCTGTATCTTGATAGGGATGTGATTACATGGAAGTGTGCCTTTGAAAATCCATTGAAGTGTAAGGAGATCTGTACGTTTTAGTAAATGTCAATATTATCCTTTTTTAAAAAAAAAAAACCTTAATTAAGGGGAACAGAATGCTCATACATCCTAGGCAGAATCCTATTCTAATTACTGGCATACAGTTAATTGTGGGCATCAACTAAGTAAGTGTTACACAAAATCAATCATAGTTAAGAGAGTTTAATTAATGTGTTTTAATAGGGCTCCAATGTGAAATCATTTTCTAAATGTTGACATAGGTGCTAGAATATTTTATCATTATATATAATAATTTATAAGAATGTATTTCCAACTTTTTGATCTGTGTGCTACTTTTTAGTAGTTTCCAAAATGTAATTTTGTCCCTAATCCCCATGAAGATGTACCAAGTAATGACTGATATTAATCTAGCATATAGTTCAGTCATATTTATAATAATGATAAGAACTGTCATTTATTATGACACCATGTACTAGATACTGGGTGAATATACTTCATTTAATCCTTACTGTAATCCTTTGTTATAGATAAGAAAATATGTAATATTTTTGTTAAATAATTTCCCCAAGTTTCAACTACTTATAATGAACAGAAACAGAATTTAACTACAGCCTCCCTTACTTCAGATTTAGTATTCTTAAGTATTATGCATTACTGCCTACTAGAAAATGTAAGGATTTTATTGATAATACAATGATAATTAATTAGATATAAATCAATACCCTTCATTAATATAGAAGTAAAAGTGGAGAAGTATACATAATGAAAACAATAAAAAAGCCAGAGCAGTCTACATTTATAAAAAATATCTAAAATGTGTCCAGATTCATATACAAGATATTAAAACATCTTTTCTATAACCTTTAAATTCTTACAATTTCAAGGAACAAGAAAGGTGAGACTTAGGATAGTTAGTATA
This sequence comes from Pseudorca crassidens, assembly GCF_039906515.1. Lineage (NCBI taxonomy): Eukaryota > Metazoa > Chordata > Mammalia > Artiodactyla > Delphinidae > Pseudorca > Pseudorca crassidens. The sequence goes on from NC_090298.1 coordinate 16,751,145, forward strand.
ATTTTGGAACTGAATACAAACATTTTAGAGTGGAATTTTTCTGCATAAAATGAAATTTATTGGTTGAGATCTTTAACTCACATATTAAACATACACACTAGTTTCAGAGTCAATCATTGAATATAGTTACATATTTATTAAAAACATTGTTAAACATTCTCTTTTTGAAAAACATTTGAGAGTACTTCTAGAAATATATGCTCTTGGTATGTGCACTCTTGGTATATACCTAGAGAAGTTTTTCACATGCAATAAGAACCATGTATAAGACAAGTAATATCAGCAATATTAATAATATCTGAAGCTATAAAAAATAGTAAACAACACAAAGCCATTGGAAGTTGTATGCATTAGTTAGTTAAAATACATTTATTTTCTTATCACAGTGAAAATGAATTAATTTTTGCTGTACTTCTCTACATGGATGATTCTTTAAAACACAGCACCAAAAAAAAAAAAAGAAAATTCACAGAAACTGCATATAATATTAGGCCACTTATATTTACAATGCCCATGAGTCAATAAATACAAAGATGTAGTTATATACATAAATATAGATAAATGGCCAAACTGTATTTGGTAAAACTATAAAGAAAACAAAGGAACAAATAATACAAAATTCAATATTGATGAGCTCTGGGTAGAATGGAGAGGAATGTCACAGTGAGGCACATGTAAAGCTTATTTCTTCAAGGTGGGTGGCTCTTAAATTAGTGTTTTGTTTATTACTTAAACTGACTATATACTTAAGATATCAATATATCAATACTTGATATATCTTACAACACCAGTTGAAAAATAGTTGGTCCAATTATTTTAATGTATTCATATATTAATAGAGATATCTGTGTACATACACATACATATCTTCATTCATTATTTCAAATTATGTTCTAATTACCAACTAAGCACAATTTTCATAGTTTTGTTTATCAGTGTCTTCCTTTAAGGGTTTTACAATTTGTACTTTTATAAAACTTGCTCTTTTCCTAAGCCATAGTCATATTATCCTACATTTCATTTAAGGTTTAATTTTTTTCTTCCACAAATTGGAAGTGCTTATTTTTTATGGTTGTGAGGTAGCTAAATAATGTACTTTTATTTTCAGAGCCAAATGACATACCTCTGTCTTCAGCTGTTTGTTGCAGTGTCTGTCCATTCTCCCCACTGGCCTGCCAATAACACTGTCTTTTAGCAATTTGCATGGTTTTCAAAGGATGCAAATTGTATTAACACATTTCTTTTTCAAAAATGTTACGTGGTTTAATATGTCAGCAATGTTATTATATTTTGCTTTATGTGTTTGAAAATGATATGTATTCTTTAAGTTTATTGCAAAAAAAATATATATATATGTATATATATATGTGTGTGTGTAGTTAAACTCAAGTGTTTTTCTTTCATTCTTTGAAACACTTTTATCATTATTGACTTTTTGGTCTGCTTAATAAAATGTTTCTGAGAGAGATCTGTTACCATTTTCTTCCATGATTATATTTTTTGTTTATTTTGAATGCATTTAATTAGATGCATACAAGTTCCAAATGGTTACCTCACTGGGTGACTTTCTTATCATCATGGCAGCTTTTTGTTTTAAAGTATATTTTGTCTGATACTAACAGTTTTGCCCGATTTATTTTGGTTAGTATTGTCTATTTTTTATTGTATTGTATTATTTTAAAAGTTTCTATATCTTTATATCTTATCATGTGCCTATTAGGAATAGCATAAAGATAATTTTTTTCTTATTTCACTCCAGTATGGTAACATTGTTTATCTCATTTATGCCACTTTGGTTATTAATATATATTTTTACCACTTTATTGTGTGCTTCAAATTTGTCCTAATTTTTCTGTTTTTAATCCTTTGTAATATTACTTTCCAGTAGATTAAAGTTTTATTCTTATTAAATTTCCGTTCTAATTTTACATCTGTACACTAAATTTCTTTTATTTTTTTCTTTTCTTTTCTTTCTTTCTTTCTTTCTTTCTTTATTTTTTGCGATATGTGGACCTCTCACTGTTGTGGTCTCACCCGTTGCGGAGCACAGGCTCCGGGCGCGCAGGCTCAGCGGCCATGGCTCACAGGCCTAGCCGCTCCGCGGCATGTGGGATCTTCCCGGACCGGGGCACGAACCCATGTCCCCTGCATCAGCAGGCAGACTCTCAATCACTGTGCCACCAGGGAAGCCCTTCTTTTATTTTTTTAATCTAGAAATGTTAACATGCTTGTGTAACTCTGGAAAATCTAAAAACAATTGGCATCTTCACTTTCTTCCTGAACATTACAAGAACTTTTATTTTATTTATTTATTTATTTATTTATTTATTTATTTATTTTATTTTTGGCTGTGTTGGGTCTTTGTTGCTGCGCACGGGCTTTCCCTACTTGAGGCGAGCAGGGGCTACTCTTCCTTGCGGTGCGTGGGCTTCTCATTATGGTGGCTTCTCTTGTTGTGGAGCACAGGCTGTAGGTGCACAGGCTTCAGTTGTTGTGGCTCGCGGGCTCTAGAGCGCAGGCTCAGTAGTTATGGCACATGGGCTTAGTTGCTCTGTGACATGTGGGATCTTCCCGGATGAGGGCTCAGACCCATGTCCCCTGCATTGGCAGGCAGATTCTTAACCTCTGCACCACCAGGGAAGCCCTATAAGAACTTTTAAATGCTTTAATTCCAATCAAGTCTTACAAGTTTATGCCTATAAGTTACGGTGATGATGATGATGATGATTGAGGTTTTGTTAATCCGTCAAATTTGACATTTTATGTTATTACAGAGTCAGTGTCCTCATGTGTACCGTTTGCTTTGTTATCATTCCTTATTGAATCTTAAACCTTCCTTCTGAGATAATTTTCTTTCTTTCTAAGAACTTCCAAAGTAACAATGTTAACCTCCTCAACTTTAGTTGTTTGAAAACATTTCTGTTTCACACTTGTCAAAGAGTCATTGAGGCCAAGGTGATGTGAAATAACATGTAAGAAGTGTCACGTACTCAGTGTTTCTAATAGGTAACATTTTCACATTTTCACTTCCTCTACCCAGAGCAAAGTTGAAAACAGAAGACATGCCTTATCTTTACGCTTTGTTTGGCAGGATGTGAGTGTGAATGTGTGTGTGTGTGTGTGTGTGTGTGTGTGTGTGTGTGTGTGTGTATCTTGGTTCACCCTATATGACTGTCATGTTTTGGAGCCTTAATTTCTTTGGGAGTATTTTGTCATACTGAAAAAAATAACTACATGGTATTACTTATGATTTAAAAGGAACATTACAGCAGATTAAAGGAGGCAAGGGTTAAAGACTATTTAGACTATTTAGAAAGCTATTGCAATAATCCAGTGGGAGTGATGGTTGTTTAGACAGGGGTGGGAGTGATGGAAATAGGAAGAAGTGGTCGCCTCATGGATATTTTTTAAAGTATATCTGACAGAAATGTCTGATGAACTGGAAGTGCAGCATGACAGAAAGAGAAGATTCAAATATGAACCTGGGTGATTTGCATAGCGATCTGAAGACTATGACTATCATTGTTGAGATGGATAAGGTCTCTGGAGGAGCAAATTTACAGATAAACTGGATTTTGAGGAAAAGTTTTACTTGCATCATGTTGAGTTTGAGAACTCGGAGAAAAGAAATCAGGGTGGCTAATATGGTATTCATGGAAAAGGTGACCAAGCTGCTGCTGATTTAATTTCAAGAGTTATCTCTATGTAGATGTTAACAAAAGTCCATTAGATTGAATGAGATTAATTGGGCAATAACTCAAGAAAAGTCTGAGGACTGAAAATTGGGAGGCATCACAATTCAATGAATGAAGAGATTGGGAGGAGCTAAGCAGCACGCTGAGAAAGAAGAATCGGTGAAGGAATAAGAATGTTGTTTCCTTTAGCTAAAGAAAGAACTTTTTTCTTGAAGGAGTTGTGTCAATTGTGTCAGATTTGCAAATTTTTTGAGCAAATGGAGGCATGAGAACTATATATTGGATTTTGCAGTATGAAGGACAAGAGTGATTTTAGTGAAGTAATAAAGATAAGACTCTTTAGAGTGAGGTTGAAAGAGCCTGAGAGAAAAGGCAGACTGTGAATATAGGCAATTCTTTCAAGGAGTTTTTCAGTCAAGGGAATGAAATAGTAGAGGTGTATCTGGAGGGAAACACTGCATCAAGGAAGGTTTTTGGGTTTTGTTTGCTTGAGTTGATTTTATTTTCAGATAGAAAATGAAGCCTGTTTTTGTGGACAGGGGAATTATGTACCAGATAAGGAAAAATAAAAATACAGGAAAGAGGAGAAATTATTAATGGTGCAATGTCTCAGAGTGAGCAAGGGAGGACAGGATTCAGGGCACACATAGCGGGGTGGCCATAAGCATGGCGTGAAGAGTTCATTCACAGTAACCTGACAAAAGTCAGATTTATGGGGATTACTGCCCACAGTACTAGTTAGGTTGGGAGATATGATAGAAGAAAAATGTGGACATTCTTTTTGACCGATCTTATTTTATGTCACTGGAGAAGAAAGATTATCTGATGCATGTAAGGAAATATGAAAAAGTACTGAAAAATTGTAGAGAGAGGAAAAACGATAAAATACATATTTAGCAGGACTGCATATAATTGCTTGAGTTACTTGAGCTTCTTTTTTTTTTTTTTTGCGGTACGTGGGCCTTTCACTGCTGTGGCCTCTCCCGTTGTGAAGCACAGGCTCCAGACGCACAGGCTCAGTGGCCATGGCTCATGGGCCCAGCCATTCCACGGCATGTGGGATCTTCCAGGACCGGGGCACGAACCCATGTCCCCTGCATCAGCAGGCAGACTCTCAACCACTGCGCCACCAGGGAAGCCTGAGTTTCTTTTGAACAAACAAATGTGTTCTAATTCTTTTAGAATTTGATACTGAGATTGGGATAATGCAATTAGTAATCCCTCAATGTATTGACATATTGGGTAAACAATGACAAAAATAGACTGTATTAGATATTATAATTGTCTGATCAAACTCCTCCTTGTGTGTAGAATCCAACAGTTTTGAATGGAATTGACTGCAAGTGAAGATAAAAATATGAACCTCGAAGGTCCTGAGCCAATGTGGACAATCCCATACATTTTGCTACACTAAGTAATTAAATTGTGGGCACATTTCGCATATTAAAAATCATTTTTAAGGACAGTGAATGGAGGTTAGTTCATAAATGACTTAATTGGAACAATGTTTTTAATGGTTATCCAAAGTGACAATTTATCTCACCCTGGGTGTGAATGAAGTTGAGTGTATCCCACCTTAAGGTGGCATTCATCCTGTTAATATACTAAAAGTTAACATAGTACTAGTTGCTTGTTACTATAATATAGCAACATTAAAGCAAAATATGAGATAAAAAGAAATGCAGAAATGGAAAAATCACAGAGAAATGGAGATAGATACCTGATCTGAGTAAGCCTGAAGTCCGATTCACCTATGAAATTTTCAGGTAAATGAACCAATAAATTTATTTTAAATCTTAGACCAAATTGAATTATTTTTTGATATTTTGGAGTAATCTGTCATATGGCTATAGAAACTCCCCACATACCTGGGTAGGGCAAAAGAAAATAGAATAAACAGAGACAAAAGGATAGGGATGGGACCTGCACCAGTGGGAGGGAGCTGTGAAGGAGGAAAGGTTTCCACACACTAGAAGCTCCTTCGCGGACGGAGACTGCAGGTGGCGGAGGCAGGAGCTTCGGAGCCACGGAGGAGAGTGCAGCAACAAGGGTGCGGAGGGCAAAGCGGGGAGATTCCCGCACAGAGGATCGTTGCCAACCGGCACTCACCAGCCCGAGAGGCTTGTCTGCTCACCTGCAGGGGCGGGCAGGGCTGGGAGCTGAGGCTTGGGCTTCGGTCGGAGCGCAGGGAGAGGACTGGCCACGTGAACACAGCCTGAATGGGTTAGTGCACTACGCCTAGCTGGGAGGGAGTCCGGGGAAAAGTCTGGACCTGCCGAAGAGGCAAGAGACTTTTTCTTCCCTCTTTGTTTCCTGGCGCGCAAAGAGAGGGGATTAAGAGCACTGCTTAAAGGAGCTCCATAGACGGATGTGATCCGCGGCTAAAAGCACGGACCACAGAGCCGGGCATGAGACGCTAAGGCTGCTCCTGCCACCACCAAGAAGCCTGTGTGCGAGCACAGAGCACACTCCACACCTCCCTTCCGGGGAGGCTGTGCAGTCTGCCACTGCCAGGGCCCCGGGATCCAGGGACAACTTCCCCAGGAGAACGCACAGCGGCTGGTGCAATGCCACGTCAGCCTCTCCTGCCGCAGGCTCTCCCTGCATCCGTACCCCTCCCTCCCACCGGCCTGAGTGAGCCAGAGCCCCTGAATCAGTGGCTCTATTAACCTCGTCCTGTCTGAGCCAAGAACAGACGCCCTCTGGTGAACTACATGCAGAGGCGGGGCCAAATCCAAAGCTGAGCCCTGGAAGCTGTGCGAACAAAGAAGAGAAAGGGAAATCCCTCCCAGCAGCCTCAGGAGCAGCAGATTAAATCTCCACAATCAACTGGATGTGCCCTGCATCTGTGGAATACCTGAATAGACAACGAATCATCCCAAATTGAGGAGGTGGACTTTTAGAACAAAATTTATTTTTTCCCCTTTTCCTCTTTTTGTGAGTGTGTATGCTTCTGTGTGAGATTTTGTCTGTATAGCTTTGCTTTCACCATTTATCCTAGGGTTCTATCCGTCCTTTTTTTTTTTTTAACTTAAAAAAAATTTTTTTCTTAATAATTATTTTTCTTATTTTTAATAATTTTATTTTTTCTTACTTTATTTTATTTTCTTTTATACTCTTTCTTTCTTTTTTTCTTTCTTTCTTTCTTTCTTCCTTCCTTCCTTTCTTTTTTTCTACTATTTCTCCCTTTTATTCTGAGCCCTGTGGATGAAAGGCTCTTGGTGCTGCAGCCAGGAGTCAGTGCTGTGCCTCTGAGGTGGGAGAGCCACCTTCAGGACACTGGTCCACAAGAGACCTCCCAGCTCTGTGTAATACCAAATGGCAAAAATCTCTCAGAGACCTCCATCTCAACGCCAACACTCAGCTTCACTCAACGATGAGCAAGATACAGTGCTGGACACCCTATGCCAAACAACAACAACACCCATTAGCAGAGAGGCTGCCTAAAATCATAATAAGTCCACAGATACCCCAAAACACACCAACAGACATGGACCTGCCAACCAGAAAGACAAGATCCAGCCTCATCCACCTGAACACAGGCACTAGTCCCCTCCACCAGAAAGCCTACACAACCCACTGAACCAGCTTTAGCCACTGGGACACACACCCAAAACAACAGGAACTATGAACCTGCAGACTGCAAAAAGGAGACCCCAAACACAGTAAGATAAGCAAAATGAGAAGACAGAAAAACACACAGCAGATGAAGGAACATGATAAAAACCCACCAGACCTAACAAATGAAGAGGAAATAGGCAGTCTACCTGAAAAAGAACTCAGAATAATGATAGTAAAGATGATCCAAAATCTTGGAAATAGAATAGAGAAAATGCAAGAAACATTTAACAAGGACCTAGAAGAACTAAAGATGGAACAAGCAACAATGAACAACACAATAAATGAAATTAAAAATACTCTAGATGGGATCAATAGAAGAATAACTGAGGCAGAAGAATGGATAAGTGACCTGGAAGAGAAAGTAGTGGAAATAACTATAGCCGAGCAGAATAAAGAAAAAAGAATGAAAAGAACTGAGGACAGTCTCAGAGACCTCTGTGACAACATTAAACACACCACATACAAATTGTAGGGGATTCAGAAGAAGAAGAGAAAAAGAAAGGGACAGAGAAAATATTTAAAGAGATTATAGTTGAAAACTTCCCTCATATGGAAAAGGAAATAGTTAATCAAGTCCAAGAAGCACAGAGAGTCCCATACAGGATAAATCCAAGGAGGAACACGCCAAGACACATATTAATCAAACTGTCAAAAATTAAATATAAAGAAAACATATTAAAAGCAGCAAGGGAAAAACAACAAATAACACACAAGGGAATCCCCATAAGGTTAACAGCTGATCTTTCAATAGAAACTCTGCAAGCCAGAAGGGACTGGCAGCACATATTTAAAGTGATGAAGGAGAAAAACCTGCAACCAAGATTAATCTACCCAGCAAGAATCTCATTCAGATTTGAAGGAGAAATAAAAACCTTTACACACAAGTAAAAGCTGAGAGTTCAGCACCACCAAACCAGGTTTACAACAAATGCTAAAGGATCTTCTCTAGGCAAGAAACACAGGAGAAGGAAAAGACCTACAATAACAAACCCAAAACAATTAAGACAATGGGAATCAGAACATACATGTCGATAATTACCTTAATGTAAATGGATGAAATGTTCCCACCAAAAGACACAGACTGGCTGAATGGATAAAAAACAAGATATATATATATATATATATATATATATATATATATATATATATATATACACACACACACACTGACTACAAGAGACCCACATCAGATCTAGAAACACATACAGACTGAAAGTGAGGGGATGGAAAAAGATATTCCATGCAAATGGAAACCAAAAGAAAGGTGGAGTAGCAATTCTCATATCAGACAAAATAGACTTTAAAATAAAGACTATTAGAAGAGACAAAGAAGGACACTACATAATGATCAAGGGATCAATCAAAAAAGAAGATATAACAATTGTAAATATTTATGCACCCAACATAGGAGCACCTCAATACATAAGGCAAATAATAACACCCATAAAAGGGGAAATCGACAGTACCACATTCATAGTAGTGGACTTTAACACCCCACTTTCACCAACGGACAGATCATCCAAAGTAAAAATAAATAAGGAAACACAGCTTTAAATGATACATTAAACAAGATGGACTTAATTTATATTTATAGGACATTCCATCCACAAACAACAAAATACACATTTGTCTCAAGTGCTCATGGAACATTCTCCAGGATAGGTCATATGTTGGGTCACAAATCAAGCCTTAGTAAAATTAAGAAAATTGTAATTGTATCAAGTATCTTTTCTGACCACAATGCTATGAGACTAGGTATCAATTACAGGAAAAAATCTGTAAAAAAATACAAACACATGGAGGCTAAACAATACACTACTTAATAACAAAGTGATCACTGAAGAAATCAAAGCAGAAATCAAAAAATACCTAGAAACAATTGAAAATGGAGACACGATGACCCAAAACCTGTGGGACGCAGCAAAAGCTGTTCTAACAGGGAAGTTTATAGCAATACAATCCTTCCTAAAGAAACAGGAAACATCTCGAATAAACAACCTAACCTTGCACCTAAAGCAATCAGAGAAAGAAGAACAAAAAAACACCCCAAAGTTAGCAGAAGGAAAGAAATCATAAAGATCAGATCAGTAATAAATGAAAAAGAAATGAAGGAAACAATAACAAATATCAATAAAAGTAAAAGCTGGTTCTTTGAGAAGATTAAAAAAAAAAAAGATAAACCATTAGGCGGACTCATCAAGAGAAAAAGGGAGAAGACTCAAATCAATAGAATTAGAAATGAAAAGGAGAATTAAAAACTGACACTGCAGAAATACAAAAGATCCTCAGAGGTTACTATAAGCAACTCTATGCCAATAAAACGGACAACCTGGAAGAAATGGACAAATTCTTAGAAATGCACAACCTGCCAAGACTGAATCAGGAAGAAATAGAAAATATGAACATGGTAATCACAAGCACTGAAATTGAAACTGTGATTAAAAATCATCCAACAAACAAAAGCCCAGGACCAGATGGCTTCACAGGAGAATTCTTTCAAACGTTTAGAGAAGAACAAACACCTATTCTTCTCAAACTCTTGCAAAATACAGCAGAGGGAGGAACACTCCCAAATTCATTCTACAAGGCCACAATCACCCTGATACCAAAAACAGACAAGGATATCACAAAGAAAGAAAACTACAGGCCAATATCACTGATGAACATAGATGCAAAAATCCTCAACGAAATACTAGCAAACAGAATCCAACAGCATATTAAAAGGATCATACACCATGATCAAGTGGGGTTTATTCCAGGAATGCAAGGATTCTTCAATATACGCAAATCAATCAATGTGATACACGATATTAACAAATTGAAGGAGAAAAACCATATGGTCATCTCAGTAGATGCAGAGAAAGCTTTCGACAAAATTCAACACTCATTTATGATAAAAACCCTCCAGAAAGTAGGCATAGAGGGAACTTTCCTCAACATAATAAAGGCCATATATGACAAACCTACAGCCAACAACTCCTCAATGGTGAAAAACTGAAAGCATTTCCACTAAGATCAGGAACAAGACAAGGTTGCCCACTCTCACCACTCTTATTCAACATAGTTTTGGAAGTTTTAGCCACAGCAATCAGAGAACAAAAGGAAAGAAAAGGAATCCAAATCAGAAAGAAGAAGTGAAGCTGTCACTGTTTGCAGATGACATGATACTATACATAGAGAATTCTAAAGATGCTACCAGAAAACTACTAGAGCTAAACAATGAATTTGGTAAAGTAGCAGGATTCAAAATTAATGCACAGAAATCTCTGGCATTCCTATACACTAATGATGAAAAATATGAAAGTGAAATCAAGAAAGCACTCTCATTTACCATTGCAACAAAAAGAATAAAATATCTAGGAATAAACCTACCTAAGGAGACAAAAGACCTGTATGCAGAAAATTATAAGACACTGATGAAAGAAATGAAAGATGATACAAATAGATGGAGAGATATATCATGTTCTTGGATCGGAAGAATCAACATTGTTGAAAATGACTCTACTACCCAAAGCAATCTACAGATTCAATGCAATCCCTATCAAACTACCACTGGCATTTTTCACAGAACTAGAACAAAAAATTTCACAATTTGTATGGAAACACAAAAGACATCGAATAGTGAAAACAATCTTGAGAAAGAAAAATGGAGCTGGAGGAAGCAGGCTCCCTGACTTCAGACTATATTACAAAGCTACAGTAATCAAGACAGTATGGTACTGGCACAAAAAAAGAAATATAGATCAATGGAGCAGGATAGAAAGCCCAGAGATAAACCCATGCACATATGGTCTCCTTATCTTTGATAAAGGTGGCAGGAATGTACAGTGGAGAAAGGACAGCCTCTTCAGTAAGTGGTGCTGGGAAAACTGAACAGGTACATGTAAAAGTATGAGATTAGAACACTCCCTAACACCATACACAAAAATAAGTTCAAAATGGATTAAAGACCTAAATATAAGGCCAGAAACTATCAAACTCTTGGAGGAAAACATAGACAGAACACTCTATGATATAAATCACAGCAAGATCCTTTTTGACCCACCTCCTAGAGAAATGGAAATAAAAACAAAAATAAACAAATTGGACCTAATGAAACTTAAAAGCTTTTGCACAGCAAAGGGAACCATAATCAAGACCAAAAGACAACCCTCAGAATGGGAGAAAATATTTGCAAATGAAGCAACTGACAAAGGATTAATCTCCAAAATTTACAAGCAGCTTATGCATCTCAATAAAAGAAAAAAAAAAAAAAAACTAATCCAAAAATGGGCAGAAGACCTAAATAGACATTTCTCCAAAGAAGATATACAGACTGCCAACAAACACATGAAAGAATGCTCAACATCACTAATTGTTAAATAAATGCAAATCAAAAGTACAATGAGATATCATCTCACACCAGTCAGAATGGCCATCATCAAAAAATCTAGAAACAATAAATGCTGGAGAGGGTGTGGAGAAAAGGGAACACTCTTGCACTGCTCATGGGAATGTGAATTGATACAGCCACTATGGAGAACAGTATGGAGGTTCCTTAAAAATCTACAAATAGAAATACCGTATGACCCAGCAATCTCATTACTGGGCATATACACTGAGAAAACCATAATTCAAGAAGAGTCATGTACCAAAATATTCATTGCAGCTCTTTTTACAATAGCCCAGAGATGGAAACAACCTAAGTGTCCATCATCAGATGAATGGATAAAGAAGATGTGGCACATATATACAATGGAATATTACTCAGCCATAAAAAGAAACAAAATTGAGCTATTTGTAATGAGGTGGATGAACCTAGAGTCTGTCATACAGAGTGAAGTACATCAGAAAGAGAAAGACAAATACCATATGCTAACAAATATATATGGAATTTAAGAAAAAAAAATGTCATGAAGAAGCTAGGGGTAAGACAGGAATAAAGACACAGACCTACTAGAGAATGGACTTGAGGATATGGGGAGGGGGAAGGGTAAGCTGTGACAAAGTGAGAGAGTGGCATGGACATATATACACTACCAAACGTAAAATAGACAGCTAGTGGGAAGCAGCCTCATAGCACAGGGAGATCAGCTTGGTGCTTTGTGACCACCTAGAGGGCTGAGATAGGGAGGGTGGGAGGAAGGGAGATGCAAGAGGGAAGAGATATGGGAACATATGTACATGTATAACTGATTCACTTTTATAAAGCAGAAACTAACACACCACTGTAAAGCAATTATACTACAATAAAGATGAAAAAAAAAATGTACCCTAGGACATGGGATCTGAGGATTTTAGACTTGCCAGCCTCCATAACTGCAGGAGCCAACATAAGCCAATTCATCAAAATGAATTGATTGATTCAGAATTATTGATTCTGAATCCTATTGTTTCTGTTTCTCTGTAGCACCCTGAATAATACAAGTACAGTTGACAGCAGAATGCAGGTTAATCTTTACTCATCTCAAGGCTGAATCCATGAATTACCTGTCTATGAAATCTTCACTGGTCCTCTTAGAGAGATTAAGTCACCATGTTTTCATGTTTCTCTAGTCCCTAAAAAATTTATCACTAAAACTCCCTCTGGCAAGAGCATTGCAATCACAACTACCTGCTGAACAATCATCGACAGGAAGATACTGGAACTCACCAAAAAAGATATCCAATATCCAAATACAAAGGAGAAGCCACAATGAGATGGTAGGAGGGGCACAATCACAAACAAAATCAAATCCCATAACTGCTGTGTGTGTGACTTACAAACTGGAGAATGCTTATACCACAGAAGTCCACCCATTGGAGTGAAGGTTCTGAGCCCCACGTTAGGCTTCCCAACCGCGGGGGCTGGCAATGGGAGGAGGAATTCCTAGAGAATCAGACTTTGAAGGTTACAGGGATTTGATTACAGGACTTCAACAGGACTGGGGGAAACAGAGACTCCACTCCTGGACGTCACACACAAAGTAGTGTGCACATTGGGACACAGGGCAAGGAGCAGTGACCCCACAGGAGACTGAACCAGACCTACCTGCTAGTGTTGCATGGTCTCCTGCAGAGGCGGGGTGTGGCTGTGTCTCACTGTGAGGAAAAGGACACTGGCAGCAAAAATTCTGGGAAGTACTCCTTGGTGTGAGCCTTCCCAGAGTCCTCCATTAGCCCCACCAAAGAGCCAGGTAGGCTCCAGTGTTGGGTCGTCTCAGGCCAAACAACCAACATGGAGGGAACCCAGCCCCACCCATAAGTAGACAAGCAGATTAAAGTTTTACTGAGCTCTGCCCACCAGAGCAACACCCAGCTCTACCCACCAACAGTCCCTCCCATCAGGAAACTTCCACAAGCCTCTTAGATAGCCTCATCCACCAGAGGGCGGAGAGCAGAAGCAAGAAGAACTACAATCCTGCAGCCTGTGGAATGAAAACCACATTCAGAGAAATATAAACAAAGTAAAAAGGCAGAGGACTATGTACCAGATGAAGAAACAAGACAAAACCACAGAAAAACAACTAATTGAAGTAAAGATAGGCAACTTTCCAGAAAAAAAAAATTCAGAATAATAATAGTAAAGATGATCCAGGACCTCAGAAAAAGGATGGAGGCAAAGATCGGGAAGATGCAAGAAATGTTTAACAAAGACCTAGAACAATTAAAGAACAAACAAACAGAGATGAACAATAAAACAACTGAAATAAAAAATACACTAGAAGCAATCAATAACAGAATAACTGAGGCAGAAGAATGGATAAATGACCTGGAAGACAGAATGGTGGGATTTACTGCTGTGGAACAGAATAAAGAAAAAAGAATGAAAAGAAATGAAGACAGCCTAAGAGACCTCTGGGAAAACATTAAACACAACAACAGTCGCATTATAGCGGCTCCAGAAGGAGAAGAAAGAGAGAAATGACCCGAGAAAATATTTGAAGAGATTATAGTTGAAAACTTCCCTAACAGGGGAAAGGAAATAGCCTCCCAAGCCCAGGAAGCGCAGAGAGTCACAGGCAGGATAAACCTAAGGAGAAACACACTGAGACACATAGTAATCAAATTGGCAGAAGTTAAAGACAAAGAAAAATTATTTAAATCAGCAAGGGAAAAATGACAAATAACATACATGGGAACTCCCATAAAGTTAAGAGCTGATTTCTCAGCAGAAACTCTACAAGCCAGAAGGGAATGGCATGACATATTTAAAGTGATGAAAGGGAAGAACTTACAACCAAGATTACTCTACCTGTCAATGATTTCATTCATATTCAATGGAAAAATCAAAAGCTTTACAGACAAGGAAAAGCTAAGAGAATTCAGCACCACCAAACCAGCTCTACAACAAATACTAAAGGAACTTCCCTAAGTGGGAAACACAAGAGAAGAAAAGAAACTACAAAACCAAACCCATAACAATTAAGAAAATGGTAATAGGAACACACATATCGATAATTACCTTAAACATGAATGGATTAAATGCTCCAGAGAAAAGACACAGGCTCGCTGAATGGATACAAAAACAAGACCTATATATATGCTGTCTACAAGAGACCCACTTCAGACCTAGAAACACATACAGACTGAAAGTGAGGGGATGGAAAAATATATTCCATGAAAATGGAAATCAAAAGAAAGCTGGAGTCGCAATACTCATATCAGATAAAATAGACTTTAAAATAAAGAATGTTCCAAGAGACAAGGAAGGACACTACATAATGATCAAGGGATCAATCCAAGAAGGTATAACAATTATAAATATATATGCACCCAACGTAGAAGCACCTCAATACATAAGCCAAATGCTAACAGCAATTAAAGAGGAAATTGACAGTAACACAATAATAATGGGGGACTATAACACCTCACTTACACCAAGAGACAGATCACCCAAACAGAAATTTAATAAGGAAACACAAGCTTTAATTGACACAACAGACCAGATAGATTTAATTGATATTTATAGGACATTCCATCCAAATACAGCAGATTCCATTTTCTTCTCAAGTGTGCATGGAACATTCTCCAGGATAGATCACATCTTGGGTCACAAATCAAGCCTCAGTAAATTTAAGAAAATTGAAATCATATCAAGCATCTTTTCTGGCCACAAAGATTAGAAATCAATAACAGGGGAAAAAAACGTAAAAAACACAAACACATGGAGGCTAAACAATACATTACTAAATAACCAAGAGATCACTGTAGAAAGCAAAGAGGAAATCAAAAATTACCTAGAGACAAATGACAATGAAAACACTATGATCCAAAACCTATGGGATGCAGCAAAAGCAGTTCTAACAAGGAAGTTTATAGCAATACAAGCCTACCTCAAGAAACAAGAAAAATCTCAAATAAATCATCTAACCTTATACATAAAGGAGCTAGAGAAAGAACAAATAAAACCCAAAGTTAGCAGAAGGAAACAAATCATAAAGATCAGAGCAGAAATAAATGAAATAGAAACAAATAAAACAATAGCAAAGATGAATAAAACTAAAAGCTGGTTCTTTGAGAAGATAAACAAAATTGATAAACCATTAGCCAGACTCATCAAAAACAAGAGGGAGAGGACACATATCAATAAAATTAGAAATGAAAAAGAAGTTACAACAGACACCACAGAAATACAAAGCATCCTAAGAGGCTACTACATGCAACTATATGCCAATAAAATGGACAATCTGGAAGAAATGGACAAATTCTTAGAAATGCAGAAACTTCCAAGACTGAACCAGGAAGAAATAGAAAATATGAACAGACCAATCACAAGTAATAAAATTGAAACTGTGATTAAAAATCTTCCAAAAAACAAAAGTCCAGGACCAGATGGCTTCACAGGTGAATTCTATCAAACATTTAGAGAAGAGCTAACACCCATTCTTCTCAAATTCTTCTAAAAAATTGCAGAGGAAGGAACAGTCCCAAACTCATTCTATGAGGCCACCATCACCCTGATACCAAAACCAGACAAAGATACTCCAAAAAAAAGAAAATTACAGACCAATATCACTGATGAATATAGATGCAAAAATCCTCAACGAAATACTAGCAAACAGAATCCAACAACATATTAAAAGGATCATACACCATGATCAAGTGGGATTTATCCCAGGGATGCAAAGATTCTTCAATATATGCAAATCAATCAATGTGATACACCATATTAACAAATTTAATAATAAAAATCATATGATCATCTCAGTAGATGCAGAAAAAGCTTTTGACAAAATTCAACACCCATTTATGACAAAAACTCTCCAGAAAGTGGGCATAGAGGGAACCTACCTCAACATAATAAAGGCATTATATGACAAACCCACAGCAAACATTCTCAATGGTGAAAAACTGAAAGCATTTCCTCTAAGATCAGGAACAAGACAAGGATGTCCACTCTCACCACTATTATTCAACATAGTTTTGGAAGTCCTAGCCATGGCAATCAGAGAAGAAAAAGTAAAAGGAATACAAATTGGAAAAGAAGAGGTAAAACTGTCACTGTTTGCAGATGACATGATACTATACATACAGAATCCTAAAAATGCCACCAGAAAACTACTAGAGCTAATCAATGAATTTGGTAAAGATGCAGGATATAAAATTAATACACCAAAATCTCTGGCATTCCTATACACTAATGATGAAAAATCTGAAAGGGAAATTAAGGAAACACTCCCATTTACCATTACAACAAAAAGAATAAAATACTTAGGAATAAAATTATCTATGGAGACAAAAGACCTGTATGCAGAAAACTCTAAGACACTGATGAAAGAAATTAAAGATGATACAAACAGATGGACAGATATACCATGGTCTTGGATTGGAAGAATCAATATTGTGAAAATGACTATACTACCCAAAGCAATCTACAGATTCAATGCAATCCCTATCAAATTACCAATGGCATTTTTTACAGAACTAGAACAAAATATCTGAAAATTTGTATGGAGACACAAAAGACCCTGAATAGCCAAAGCAGTCTTGAGGGAAAAAAAAAAATGGAGCTGGAGGAATCAGACTCCCTGACTTCAGACTATACTACAAAACTACAGTAATCAAGACTCTATGGTACTGGCACAAAAACAGAAATATAGATCAATGGAACAGGATAGAGAGTCCAGAGATAAATCCATGCACAAATGGTCAACTAATCTATCACAAAGGAAGCAAGGATATACAATGGAGAAAAGGCAGTCTCTTCAATAAGTGGTGTTGGGAAAACTGGACAGCTACATGTAAAGGAATGAAATTAGAACACTGCCTAACACCATACGCAAAAATAAACTCGAAATGGATTAGAGACCTAAATATAAGACCAGACACTATAAAACTCTTAGAGGAAAACACAGGAAAAACACTCTTTGACATAAATCACATCAAGATCTTTTTTGATCCACCTCCTAGAGTAATGGAAATAAAACCAAAAATAAACAAATGGGACCTAATGAAATTTAAAAGCTTTTGCAAAGCAAAGGAAACTACAAACAAGATGAAAAGACAGCCCTCAGAATGGGAGAAAATATTTGCAAACGAATCAACAGAAAAAGGATTAATCTCCAAATCATACAAGCAATTCATGCAGCTCAATATCAAGACAATAAACAACCCAATCCAAAAATAGGCCAAAGACCTATATAGACATTTCTACAAAGAAGACATACAGATGGCCAAGAGGCACATGAAAATATGCTCAACATCACTAATTATTAGAGAAATGCAAATCAAAACTACAATGAGGTATCACCTCACACCAGTTAGAATGGGCCTCATCAGAAAATCTACAAACAACAAATCCTGGAAAGGTTGTGGAGAAAAGAGAACCCTCTTGCACTATTGGTGGGAATGTAAATTGATACAGCCACTATGGAGAACAGTATGGAGGTTCCTTAATAAATTAAAAATAGAATTATCATATGACCCAGCAATCCCACTACTGGGCATATACCCAGAGAAAACGATAATTCAAAAAGACACATGCACCCCAGTGTTCATTACAGCACTATTTACAATAGCCAGATCACGGAAGCAAACTAAATGCCCATCGATAGACAAATGGATAAAGAAGATGTGGTACATATATACAATGGAATATTAGTCATAAAAAGTAATGAAATTGGGTCATTTGCAGAGATGTAGATGGATCTAGAGACTGTCATACAGAGCAAAGTAAGTCAGAAAGAGAAAAACAGATATTGTATATTAACGCATATATGTGGAACCTAGAAAAATGGTACAGATGAACCGGTTTGCAGGGCAGAAATTGAGACACAGATGTGGAGAACAAACATATGGACACCAAGGGGGGAAAGTGGCACGGGGGGTGGGGGAGTGGTGGTGGGATGAATTGGGAGACTGGGATTGACATATATACACTAATATGTATAAAGTGGATAACTAAAGAACCTGCTGTATAAAAATATATTAAATTTAAGAATTAAAAAAAAAGAAAACATCACCACAGTAATTATCCATAATGCAATTATTTGCTTAACTTATCTTTTGCATTAGACTCTTAAATTCCTCAAAGACAAAATAATACCCTCAATATCATTAGTGCCTAAAATACTACACTACCTAGCAAGTATCATTTATTAATATATTCTGAGTGAGTTAGTTAAGGTATACTCTAGGACCAAGATGATAAAGTATACCATACCAAAGTACTGGAATGGTAGCCAAGGAAGTAGAACATTCCAAGAGGAGACAGGATGATTAATACAGTCAAACAACACAAATAAATCAGGGGAGATAAGAAATGAAAAGTACTCATTGGTTTAGCTATTGGGAAGTGATGAACACATTGGCAGTTTCTGCAAATCACTTAGAATGAAACTATACATTATCCTGAGCTGAGACATTAACATGGAAATTGAGGGAGATGAGAGCTAGTCACTTGAAAAATATATTAAGAACTACTTATTGAGTGCCTACTAGTGCTATTATTTTACTTAGGAGTCATATAAAAGGAAAAGTAAGTGATGACATATAAGTTTGAAAGAATATTTATTATCCTATAAAAAAATAATACCCCCAAATTTTACAGATATTTTAGGATTATGGTAGGTAGAATTCTAAAGGTGCCAGCACATGATTTCTGTCCCTTGGTTATTCAACTAAACACTAATCTGGATACTGTTGTGACGGAATTTTGCAGGTGTAATTAAAGTCCCAAGTCAGGTGACCTTAAAACACAAAGATTATTTGGGTGGGCCTGACCCAGTTGGGTGAAAACCACTGAAAGCAGAGACTTTCTCCAGATGGTAGCAGAAGAGAAAATTAAATAGATTCAAGCATAAGAAGGATTTGACACACTGTTGCTTGTTTGAAGAAGGTAAAGGAATGCAGGCAGCTTCTAAGAGGAGGGAACTGCCTCAGCTAACAACCAGAAAAAGAATGGAGCCCTCACACCTACATCCTCAAGAAAGTGGATTCTGCCAACAAGGAAAATGAGTGTGAAATCAGATTCTTCCCTGGAGCCTTCAGATAAGAGCCCAGCCCAGCTGACACATGATTTCAGTCTTTCCAGATTTAAAGCAGAGAACTCAGTTGAACACTCCTGGACTTCTGACCTAAAGAAATCATATGATTATTTGCTACACATTAATAGAAAAGTAATAGAAGTTACCAAATAGCTCCATTATAGATTACATTGTTACATGTAACATAAATGTTCCACAGGTATTTTTTGAGAAAGTACCCTTCCACCAGAACTGTGATATGTGATAATAAGACATCACTTTTTATTTCCCTGACCAGACACATATTGACTTTATCTGATTATTAGTGTATTCTTTAAAATTGTGAAAATAATCTTATGTCTCAGAATGATTTTTTAAAGTAATAGAATAAACCTTAATCAGTTAAAATACCTGACCAGTACTTGGGTTCAATGGGCAACAGCTGCCACAGAGGGTCATATTAGAATAAGCACAGATCTAGGAACCAAAATATTTAGATTCATATTTTGTGTGAGTCTCACTTTCCTTTCTCTTATAAAATGAGAAAATATGTGTCTTCTCTATTTCACAAAAAATTTTGTTAAGATGACATGGCTGTAAAACACACCATACAAGTGCAAATAGCTGCTAGTTATGTTTAGCTGCAGTAGTAAAAGATATCACAGACCAGACCCACGTTTCCTGCATGACTGGGCAGTTGAATAATCACTTTGACCTAGAACCACAGGATGAAAAAAGGCAGAGCCAAACATCATGTAATTAACAGCTGCATTGCATCTGAGCCCCACCTGAATGCTCAAAGGATGCCCACTTCAGTTGTGACACCCTCAGCTTTCACACTGGTCCTCTAGCAGGAGGCCTGTTCACCTGAAGGAAAGACCAATATTTTGTTTTTGTTTTCTTTTGCACAGAGGTGCTTTGCTCTTATTTTCTCTTAAATCCTGGTGCATTGCTTCATCTGCCCAGAGAAGGAACATTTCTCTTCTCTTAACCCCTAGGTAGGCTAAACAAGTATTTTAAAACCTTAACTTCTAATTTTAATTCCGTAGAACAACAGTCTCCTCAAAACTGTTACATTAAGGTTTTAGAAAATCCCATTTCTGCTCTTGAAAGACAATGTCAATAGAATGAGAAGATAAGACACATACTGGGAGAAAATATTTGCAAAAGACACATCTAATAAATTAGTTACACAAAACATGCAAAGGAGTCAAAATTAAACATTAAGAAAACAAATAACCTGATTAAAAAATGGGCCAAAGAGCTTAATAGATACTTCACCAAAGAAAACATACACATGGCAAATAAGTATATGAAAACATGTTTCACATATATGTCATCAGGAAAGTGCAAATTAAAGCAAGATACTACTACATATCTATGAGTGGCCCAAATCCAGGGAAGACTGACAATACCAAATGCTCGTTAGGATGTGGAACAATGGGAACTCTTATTCATTCATATCTGGTGGCTATGCAAACTGGCACAGCTGTTTCAAAAGACGTTTTGTCAATTTCTTATAAAACTAAACATACTCTTACCATATGATCCAAGGAGTGCACATTTTGTATTTACCAAAGGAGCTGAAAATTTCTGGCCATACAAAAACCTACACATGGATGTTTATAGCAGCTTTATTTCATCATTGCCAAAACTTGGAAACAACCAAGATGAATTCACCTTCAGACGATGAATGGATAAACTCTGGTACATGCTGACAATGGAATATTATTGAGTACAAAAAAAATGAGCTATCAAGACATAAAAAGACATGGAGGAAACTTCAATCCATATTACTAAGTGAAAGAAGCCAACCTGAAAGGCTACATACTGTATGATTTCAACTACATGACATTCTGGAAAAGGTAAAACTATGGAGTCAATAAAAAGATCAGTGGTTGCCAGGGGTAGGGATGGGGAGACATGAACAGGTACAGCACAGAAGATTTTTAATGCATTCAAATTACTCTGTATGATATTATATTGATGGGTTTATGCCGTTATACATTTATCCAAAGCCATAGAATAAGGAGTTAACCCTAAATTAAACTATAAACATTGGTTGGTTATGATGTGTCAATGTAGGTTCATCAATTGTAACAAATGTATCACTCTGGTGGGGGAATGTTGATAGCAGAGAAAGCTAAGCATGTGCAGGTGCAGAGAATATATGGGAAGTCTCTGTCCATTCCTCTCAAGTTTGCTATGAGCCTAAAACTGCACTAAATAAAATAAAGCCTTTAAAAAGATCCTGTAGAAAAAGTATCCAAAATAGAAAATACTTTGATGACATGGCTTATGTTAAAGTAAATGCTTACAAACAATTGTACGCGGAAGGGCACCCAACTCTATTTTATAGGCACTTAGGCTAAGCAATCAGTAAGTGAATGTGAGCTTTTCCAGACACAGTCTCCCAATATGGCTATAAAATCTTAACTAGTGCTCGTTCTTTCTACATACCTGTTTATGATTAGGATTAAATTATATTTTAGTAGTGCTCATTGAGGAGTCTCTAAGGCTTCTTTATTACCATCTATAAAATTCAGGATGTTACTCTTTACTGTACTGTTTTACTTAGTAGATGTGTATTAACTCATTTCCCATATGAAATACTAGCAGATAGTAAAAAAAAAAAAAAGGAAAGAAAAGAAAAAGAACACAGTAAGTACATATTTAAGACGTTACTTTAGTAAAAATGAACATTTCCTTTAGTAATGATTGCAAATAATATAATTTTCATGATATACTTGAACTCATGTATATTTATAAATTAGCTTCTACTTGATACAAATATTATTTGGGCTGAGGTGAGATTTAGAAGTGATCTAAAGTATGGCTTCTGATCAAAATACCTCTGGAGTTGAACTTGATGTTATTTTAAAATAAGTCCCTATTCTTTCTGACAAGCAAATATCATTCTCCCCAGGGATTCTTCCCTTCCTTCTTCTGTACATGGAACCTGTTCTCAAGAAGAACTACACAATATTTTTGGAAACTTTTCAATGTCTCCATCACATCTACTTCAGTATATCAATCCATTTATTCTTTTATTTTAAAACTAATTTTAAACGAGCCTTTATCATTTGACAGCTATTTTATTGTACTTGGGTGAATAAGAACATGCAAATCTAGACCTAGTCTGATTATTTTGAAAATGAAAATTAACAAGAATTATAACAAATGAACCCACTCATGTATTCTTTATAACACTCATTTAAAAGTAATTTTTCAGCACAGTATTTCCCTTTGAAAATGCTTATTTTCAAAGGGAAATACTGTGCTGAAAAAATATCTAAATGGAAACCACTTGAATTGATTTTTCAGATGAGAAACATGAAAAATTCAGGTGGAATAGAAAAGACTGGAGTAGGGCTTCCCTGGTGGCCCAGTGGTTGAGAATCTGCCTGCCAATGCAGGGGACACGGGTTTGAGCCCTGGTCTGGGAAGACCCCACATGCTGTGGAGCAACTGGGCCCATGAGCCACAGCTACTGAGCCTGCGTATCTGGAGCCTGTGCTCTGCAACAAGAGAGGCCGTGATAGTGAGAAGCCCGCACACCGCGATGAAGAGTGGCCCCCGCTTGTCACAATTAGAGAAAGCCCTCGCACAGAAACGAAGACCCAACACAGCCATAAATTAATTAATTAATTAATTTTTTAAAAATAGCAGATACCAAGAAATGGGATGAGGGAGATTTAAAAAAAAAAAAAAAGACTGGAGTAGTTTAATTACTGATTTGTGATAAAGGACATTATAAAAGAGCATAAACCACAATGAGCTATCAGCCCACACCCACTAGAATGGTTATGGTCAGTACGTAATAATAAAAACTGGTAATAATATAGAGTAATAGGAACCCCCATATTGTGTTGTTGTGAATGTAAAATTTAGCCACTTTGGAAAACAGTCTGGCCGTTCATCAAAATTTTAAATATAATTTCTTTATGACCCCGCAATCCCACTCCTAGGTATATATCCCAAAGAAATGAAAACTCATCCACACAGAAACATTCATATTAATGCTCTTAAGAGCATTCTTCAAATTAGGCAAAAAGTGGAAGCAACCCAAACATCTATCAAGTGATGAATGTATAAATAAACTGTGGTATAACCATATAATGGAATATTTTTTAGCAATAAGAAAGAAGGAAATACTGATACATGCTACAATGTAAATGAACTTTGAAAATATCATGCTAAGTGAAATAAGCCAGTCACAAAGGACCATGTGTTATTGATTATTTTATATGAAATACCAATACAAGGCAAATCTATCACTATAGACTGAATGTTTATGTCTCCCCAAAATTCAGAGTGGACCACTCATGAGTGAGATTAGTACCCTTATAAAAGAGACTCCAGAGAGATTCCTTGCCCTTGCTACCATGTGAGTACACCACTAGGAGACAGCCATCTATGAACCAGGAAGTGGGTTCTCACCAGACCCCAAATCTGTTGGCCCCTAATCTCAGATTTCCAGACTCCAGAACTGTGAGAAAAAAATGTTTGCTGTTTAAAGCACTCAGTTTATGATATTTCGTTATAGCAGCCTAAACAGACTAAGACATCTATAGAAACAAAAACTAGATTAGTCGCTTCTTGGGTTGAGGCATGGGGAAGGGGGAGTAGAGAGTGATGACTAAGGGGGACAGGATTTCTTTCTTTCTTTCTTTCTTTTTTTTTTTTTTTGCGGTACGCAGACCTTTCACTGTTGTGGCCTTTCGCGTTGCGGAGCACAGGCTCCGGACACGCAGGCCCAGCGGCCATGGCTCACGGGCTCAGCCGCTCCACGGCATGTGGGGTCTTCCCGGACCGGAGCACGAACCTGCGTCCCCTGCATTGGCAGGCAGACTCTCAACCACTGCACCACCAGGGAAGCCCAGGGATTTCCTTTTGAAGTAATGAACATATTCTAAAATCAATTGTGGTGACTGATGCACAGCTCTGAATTTACTAAAACTCATTAAACTATACACCTTAAAAAGATGAATGGTATGGTATGTAAACTATTTCTAAATGAAGTTTTAATATTTTTAAAATTTCTTATACCTTCTGAGGGCAAAAGAAAGAGAGAGCATAATTTTATTTTACATAACTTTATTTTCTAACATGAAGTTTTCCTAAATTTTAACATTTATAGTTCACTCATGAGTATGTTGGAATCTTTTAAAATGTATATGTAAGCTGGGTATACTATACTAAATTTTATTATAGTATATATAATACTAAACTTGGGGCAATTTGTACCTTTCACTTATTTCTCAACATTTAAAGAAAGACTTCATTTTCTTGACAGTAGTCCATTTTCTTAAAGCTTTATTCTAATTTCATTTGAAGACATTTATATACATCTTTTTGAACTCAGAGATAATTGTTGACATTTATGCTTTTTAAAAAAATCTTAGGTGTTTAGCACAATGCAATGCTCTGGATGAGGATGGAACAATGGCCTTCCTCAGTTGTATACCATGTGCGTCTCTTGAAAAGAACTTAGACCTGCCTGTTGAAATTCCAAGAGCTACTCTTTTGCTATAAAATTTCTAAGTGTTAATTGAAGCTTGAGGAAGGGTGTTATATTGATAAAATTATTCAAGTAAAATGTTAGATTTTTGTTTCTTCTCTTTATATTCCTAAACTGCTCCACCGTATATGAAGTATTCTTCTACTTAAGTAAGACATAAGCACATGACAAAGCAAGTCTCATAATTAAGAAGAGAATTAAATATTTTGACTCAGTGATGCAGGCTAAGTGTTCTGTGATGCCAATTTTTCACCACTATGTGGGGATTAAAGTAAAGAAAAAGGTGTACACTTTATTCACTGCATCTGACAATGAGTAACTGTATCTACTACATTCTGTGCACTCTGCTAGATCATGGCATAAAAAATAGAAATCATGATAGCCCTGCTCCAGAGAAAGTCTCAGCATAAATCTTCATGTATAAGTGACATCTTTCCTATGGTACATAATGTAAAGAAATTTACCATTTTCTGAAGCAGCAACTGTGATGTTGTACCATGGAGTTTCTTCTCTATCAAGAACCTTGGTAGTCTTAATGGTCCCAGTGTTGGCATCAATGTTGAAAAACTTGTCATCTTCAGCATTGTAGTCGATGAAGTATCTAGAGAAAAAAAAATTGGATACTCTTTTACTTGATGCTATAATGAAGAAAAGAAAACTGAACCAAGGGAGGTATTAAATCTACTATACTCAAATATTGAAATATGTATTTTTACTTCCCATATTTGGCCCTTAAGATTTGTCCACCTGTTTTATATTTGCATAGAAATGATATCAATTATTTTTCTGTCAGTCCTTAATTAAGGTTTAATTCAATTACTAATTCAAAAAGTTAAAAATCAAAACACTAAACTCCACGAATAAAATAGTAGGTAGTAGATAGTAAAAACACTGTAATTAATAAGGGAAGGATTGAAAAAAACTGCCTCTGTGAAGACCATAGTACATTAAGAAAAAATTAAACCTTTAATGAAACTTCTCATTGCTATATGTACAATGTTTTTAGGATAATAGATGTCAAAGATTAATTTATCTTGGAATTTCATCATAGCTGAGCTTTGAAGATAAATACAAAATGAAAAACAAAACATTTTAATTAATGACCATTGTGTCTCCATCACCTAGCAACTTGTTTTGTCAAAGAATGAGAAAATAAACAGGAAGTAGGTTGCATCCTCAGCCACAAATCTTCTTCCCTCACTAGTTCATGTAATTTTGTAGGGCTCTCTTCTATTAGGTTTGGCCTCCAGCTTACTTTGGCAATAGAATGAGTTGAAAGTGATGGTGTTCTGTTCCACATTTGGGTCTAGATTTCATGAGACTTTAAATGTTTCCTCTTATTCTCTGCCACTACCATAAGAAGCACATTCCAGGGTTAGACCACTGGTTCCCAGAAGAAAGATGAGCCCTCAAGTCAGAGTTGTCAGCTTCCCATCCTAGAGTAGAGCTACCTAGTAAATGAGCAAATGTAGGAATGAATGTCCTGGAGATTAGCAGACTTGGCAAAGAGAGGCCAGCCTAGTTCAGCTGTTCCTCAGCTAACTCACAGACACATACACCATGGTTATACATGCCTTTTTCCTATACCCTGAGTTTTGGGGTTTTACATTATTCAGCAGTAGTTAATTAACATAAATGTGAATAAATAATATAGTCAACAATCATCATATGTTCTAGGAATGTTCTAAACTATTCCTAAAACAATTTAATGAGTTTTTTTTTTTTCTCCTCAAACCTCTAATACTTCTTCCCTCATCATTAATCTTAGCCTAAGTGACATTTCATCTACACCTGAAGAAAAAAAGATGAACTATTATGTGAAAAGTGCAAGGGGCAGAATATTTGAATAGAGGGAACTAAAGTGTAAAGATCCAAATTAAAGAAAAAGTTTGACTTGGTTTAAAAACAGATAGGTGTTTCAGTGTAGCTGGCAGAATGAATGAAGTGGATGGCTAGGGCATAGGACAAGCAAGTCCTATAGCACATGGTAAAGAGCTTTATTTTTTTTTATAAAATCGATGGGAAAACATTTTTAACAAAGGAAATAATGGATCTATTTACATTCTGGAAAAATGACAGTGGCTGCTTTGAATCTTGGATTATAGAATGTTAAAAACAATTCAGAAAAGAAATGATGTCATCATGGACAAAAGTGGAAAAATTAGAAGAAAATGAAGTGTATAAAATAGTGCTATATATTGACTACAACCTATAAAGCTTTTTGTTGTAGTGGCATTGGTAAAAAGAAGAAATTACAAATGACTCAATTTTTGTGTTGTATCTGTATATTTGATCTAGCATATAATTAATAAGCCCATTCATGGAGCTGGATAAAAAGTTAGGGGAAAGATTCCCTTTGGGAGAAAAAAGAGTTTGGGAGAAATCAATGATTTTGACATGTTATATCTTAGATGTCAATTAAATAAACATATGGAATAAAAAGAAGAAAATTAGAAATGGGTGTGGAGTTCAAGTGTACTTTCTGAACAGGAAATATAAATTTGAGGTAGATCAGCCTAAATGTAAAATAATGGGAACAATCTCATCTGGGAGAGAATTGTAAGAGAAAAGGAAGGGAAAGATTGAGCAGTACAACATCCAATCTTTTAAGTCTAAAGCAGTCCAGCATCTGAATAGGAGAAGGTACCAGCAAAAGGAGAGGAACAGCCCAGGGGAGAAGGAAAACTGGGAGGGAGAGGAGGCATAGAAGTCAAGAAGGAGTGTTCTAAGTGGACAGCTGAGGTAAAATTTATTAAGTTTAGTGGGGTTAGTAAAGGCTGAATTGGATTTGACAGGATGGACATCATTGGTTAATTTGAAAAGAGTAGTTTCAATAAAATATGAAAGGATGGAAGTTTTACTGTAGTGGATTCTAAAGTATATTGAATGTGAATATAGGAAACCCATGAGTCCTGAGACTTTATCGCATAATAGTACCTGAAGTAAAGATGAGAAAAATGGTGCCTTATGTCATCAGAGAAGTGGGTTCAACAAATTAAATTTTTTCTGATATGGGAAATATTAGTCACTGTCTTTGTTGAAGAATATAATAATTTTGAAAGAGGGAGGAAAAAAAGGGGACTCCCTGGCAATCCAGTGGTTAAGATTCCACACTTCCAATGCGGGGGTGGGGGTTCAATCCCTGGTCAGGGAACTGAGATCCCACATGCCATGTGGTGAAGCCAAAAAAAAAAAAGGGGGGGAGGGAATATCTATAAAGAGAAAATTCATGAGAAGGTGAACAGACTATGTTCCAGAGCACAAATATAAGGATTTCTACTGAAAGTAACAGAGACACTTCTTCCATTTCAACATGAGGAAAATCTCAGAAGACAGGTGATTGTGGTGATGGAAATATTACAAACTTCATCATACTTTCTAGAAGAGAGTATAAGCATAACTGAAATACAACCTGTGTCTTGCATAGGCATAAGGTGCTAACAGGGTACCTAGAACATATCACTCAGGTATAAACCTCATAACAACCTGTGGACACACATGCTCAAACATAGCAGAAGATATTAATAGCACAACAGAGATCCAAGTTATAGAGCAACCCAAGAAATCTAGGAGCTCATTTAATGAAAACAACACCTGACAAAAACAGAAGACATCACTTAAAACTGTGTGACCAAAACAAGGAATTGGCTATTTTGTGTACCGGTTGTTCTAATAATAATTATATGTTAATTAAAGAAAATTCAACATGCAAAATCAATTTAAATGAGAAAAGATAGGGGTACAAAGCAAATCTGATTCAAAGAGACACGTGGTCCAGACACTACAGAATAGAGGTAAAGAGGTATGCCATTGGGCTTTCCCAAAGCATTAGGCCATGGTGCACTGAAACTGGTTTACTTTTTTTTTTTCTTTTTTAACATCTTTATTGGAGTATAATTGCTTTACAATGGTGTGTTAGTTTCTGCTTTATAACAAAGTGAATCAGTTATACATATACATATGTTCTCATGTCTCTTCCCTCTTGCATCTCCCTCCCTCCCACCCTCCCTATCCCACCCTCTAGGTGGTCACAAAGCACCGAGCTGATCTCCCTGTGCTATTCGGCTGCTTCCCACTAGCTATCTGTTTTAAGTTTGGTAGTGTATATATGTCCATGCCACTCTCTCACTTTGTCACAGCTTACCCTTCCCCCTCCCCATATCCTCAAGTCCATTCTCTAGTAGGTCTGTGTCTTTATTCCTGTCTTACCCCTAGCTTCTTCATTACCCTTTTTTGTTTTTTTTCTTAAATTCCATATATATGTGTTAGCATACGGTATTTGTTTTTCTCGTTCTGACTTACTTCACTCTGTATGACAGACTCTAGGTCCATCCACCTCACTACAAATGACTGTTTCATTTCTTTTTATGGCTGAGTAATATACCACTGTATATATGTGCCACATCTTCTTTATCCATTCATCTGATGATGGACACTTAGGTTGCTTCCATCTCCTGGTTATTGTAAATAGAGCTGCAATGAACATTTTGGTACGTGACTCTTTTTGAATTATGGTTTTCTCAGGGTATATGCTCAGTAGTGGGATTGGTGGGTCGTATGGTAGTTCTATTTGTAGATTTTTAAGGAACTTCCATACTGTTCTCCATAGTGGCTGTACCAATTCACATTCCCATGAGCAGTGCAAGAGT
The DNA here is from genome assembly GCF_039906515.1 of Pseudorca crassidens. Classification (NCBI taxonomy): domain Eukaryota; kingdom Metazoa; phylum Chordata; class Mammalia; order Artiodactyla; family Delphinidae; genus Pseudorca; species Pseudorca crassidens. The sequence continues at coordinate 16,781,056 of NC_090298.1, forward strand.
ATTCTCTTTTCTCCACACCCTCTCCAGCATTTATTGTTTCTAGATTTTTTGATCATGGCGATTCTGACTGTTGTAAGATGATATCTCATTGTAGTTTTGATTTACATTACTATAATGATTAATGATGTTGAGCATTCTTATTGTTATAAGTATTGTTATAAGAATTGTTATTGTCTTATTGACAATAACAATGTCAAAACATTGTTATTGAGCTGCACGAGCTGCTTGTAAATTTTGGAGATTACCCCTTTGACAGTTGCTTCATTTGCAAATATTTTCTCCCATTCTGAGGGTTGTCTTTTGGTCTTTTTCATGGTTTCCTTTGCTGTGCAAAAGCTTTTAAGCTTCATTAGGTCCTATTTGTTTATTTTTGTTTTTATTTCCATTTCTCTAGGAGGTGGGTCAAAAAGGATCTTGCTGTGATTCATGTCATAGAGTGTTCTGCCTATGTTTTCCTCCAACAGTTTGATAGTTTCTGGCCTTATATTTAGGTCTTTAATCCATTTTGAGCTTATTTTTTGTATGGTGTTAGGGAGGGTTCTAATCTCATACTTTTACATGTACCTGTTCAGTTTTCCCAGCACCACTTATTGAAGAGGCTGTCTTTTCTCCACTGTATATTCTTGCCTCCTTTATCATCAAAGATAAGGTGACCATATGTGCGTGGGTTTATCTCTGGGCTTTCTATCCTGTTCCATTGATCTATATTTCTGTTTTTGTGCCAGTACCATACTGTCTTGATTACTGTAGCTTTGTAGTATAGTCTGAAGTCAGGGAGCCTGCTTCCTCCAGCTCCGTTTTTCATTCTCAAGATAGCTTTGGCTACTCGGGGTCTTTTGTGCTTCCATACAAATTGTGAAATTTTTTGTTCTAGTTCTGTGAAAAATGCCAGTGGTAGTTTGATAGGGATTGCATTGAATCTGTAGATTGCTTTGGGTAGTAGAGTCCTTTTCACAATGTTGATTCTTCCAATCCAAGAACATGGTATATCTCTCCATCTATTTGTATCATCTTTCATTTCTTTCAACAGTGTCTTATAATTTTCTGCATACAGGTCTTTTGTCTCCTTAGGTAGGTTTATTCCTAGATATTTTATTCTTTACGTTGCAGTGGTAAATGGGAGTGTTTTCTATTTTTTTTGCAGTACACGGGCCTATCACTGTTGTGGACTCTCCCGTTGTGGAGCACAGCCTCCAGACGTGCAGGCTCAGTGGCCATGGCTCACGGGCCCAGCCACTACACAGCATGAGGGATCTTCCTGGACCAGGCTATGAACCTGTGTCCCCTGCATCGGCAGGCAGACTCTCAACCACTGTACCACCAGGGAAGCCCAATGGGAGTGTTTTCTTAATTTCACTTTCAGATTTTGCATCATTAGTGTATAGGTATGCCAGAGATTTCTGTGCATTAATTTTGTATCCTGCTACTTTACCAAATTCATTGATTAGCTCTAGTAGTTTTCTGGTAGCATCTTTAGGATTCTCTGTGTATAGTACCATATCGAATTAGAAATAAAAAAGAAGTAACAACTGACACTGCAGAAATACAAACGATCATGAGAGATTACTACAAGCAACTCTATGCCAATGAAATGGACAACCTGGAAGAAATGGACAAATTCTTAGAAATGCACAACCTGCTGAGACTGAACCAGGAAGAAATAGAAAATATGAACAGACCAATCACAAGAACTGAAATTGAAACGATTATTAAAAATCTTCCGAGAAACAAAAGCCCAGGACCAGATGGCTTCACAGGCGAATTCTATCAAACATTTAGAGAAGAGCTAACACCTATCCTTCTCAAACTCTTCCAAAATATAGCAGAGAGAGGAACACTCCCAAACTCATTCTACGAGGCCATCATCACCCTGATGCCAAAACCAGACAAAGATGTCACAAAGAAAGAAAACTACAGGCCAATATCACTGATGAACATAGATGCAAAAATCCTCAACAAAATACTAGCAAACAGAATCCAACAGCACATTAAATGGATCATACACCATGATCAAGTGGGGTTTATTCCAGGAATGCAAGGATTCTTCAATATATGCAAATCAATCAACGTGATACACCATATTAACAAATTGAAGGAGAAAAAACATATGATCATCTCAATAGATGCAGAGAAAGCTTCCGACAAAATTCAACACCCATTTATGATAAAAACCCTGCAGAAAGTAGGCATAAAGGGAACTTTCCTCAACATAATAAAGGCCATATATGACAAACCCATAGCCAACATCGTTCTCAATGGTGAAAAACTGAAAGAATTTCCACTGAGATCAGGAACAAGAGAAGGTTGCCCACTTTCACCACTATTATTCAACATAGTTTTGGAAGTTTTAGCCACAACAATCAGAGAAGAAAAAGAAATAAAAGGAATCCAAATCGGAAAAGAAGTAAAGCTGTCACTGTTTGCAGATGACATGATACTATACATAGAGAGTCCTAAAGATGATCTACTTTCTTTGACTTGAGTTTATATCACAAAAAAACCCTCTCATAATATCCTTCCCCTGGGGTCTGACGCTGCTGAAGTCTGAATTGCTAAGGAGATGTGAGAAATCTTGTCACACGCAAGGAATAACATCCTTTAAAATGTAATCAGTTGGCAGTCTGGTTATTATATCATCTAAAGTAACCTGTCTTCAAGACACTTTCTATTTTTGGGTAGTTTAAGAATAATGGTTCTTGTTTTCTAAAGTTGGACCTAAAATTTAAAAAATATTATTCAACTTCAATGTTTCCTGCAGCAACTATCAGCAAAGCTCAGATTACATTGTTATCAATGCAACCCTGTGTAATATAGAAGAACATGCCCCATTTTAGAAATCTGATCACTTCACAGCTGTCAGTCTGGAAGAAACTGGGTTTTCTTCTGTTTATAAGCTAAATTAAGACTTTGAAAATGTACAGCCTCTTTATCAGAACAATCCCCTCTCTCTTAGGCACTTCACACAGAGATTTCTAACATTAAGTGCTAGTACTGTGGCTAAATACTTTTAGAATACATATATTTTTTATTTGAATTTGAAAAATATATAACCTATGTTTAAATGGTAGGTATAATGTAAGGCATGTGTCCTCAGACTCAAGTTATTTATTTCTCAGTTTTCTATGTGACCTAACTCTCTTGGGAAATCTGCAACATAAGTGCTAGATATTAGGGCAATGCTTTGAGCCAAAAAGTCTTATTCATGGAATTGCAATTGAATTTCGACTCAAGTAGAACTAAATAGTTCTGCTTAAGTACCCTTGGATTTCTGCCTAGCCATAGTAATAAAAACACAGAAAAAGGGAAAACAGAAATGTGAAAGAAACTATTCAAAACTATTTGGGGCGGGGGGGGGCGGGTGTTATATGTACAATGATTCAATGCAAATTATTTAAAATTAAGAAGTTACATGGGTCCATAAAACTGTTTATCAAAACAAATAGATAAAATATTCTCAGTAGGTAACTTTTCAAAATATTTTTGTAATAAAATACATTTATTTCCTTCACTAACCTTCAAAAAGTAAACACAACATCTTAATACTTCATGAACTTATATATATATATATATATATATATATATATATATATATATATATAAAGGTTTTATACAAATGTTAATTTGACATTTTTAGATATATCCAGCAAGTATAAAATAAAGTAACCATTTGCCTAGGTGATATACGTTCTAAATCGGGATTGATTATGAAGCCTAAGGAATTAAAGTTTTGAGATTTTATATTTAATATCTTAGATCATAGCTGTCAAAAATGAACCAGCGTAAATTGAGGCTATAGTGTATATAACTGGATAAGATGTTTAAAGATATTCTTCAAATTCTACTTTCCCCCTTAATATAAGACTATATAGAGATGATATTTGAGAATGGGAGGAAACACTTATACACATTTATAAGTTATTTAAAAAAGCAAACTGATATGAGATAATAAAGGCTAACATTTATGGATCCCTTACAATACACTATATTGTGCTTTAAATGTGTTCTAAACATTAGTTTACTACATACCCAGAACAACTGGATGAGATAGGTACTATTAATAGACACATTTTTTATAGAGGAGAAAACCAATGCACAGGGTGATGGAGAATTTTATTCAACATCAAAGAGCTAGTTAGTGCAACAGATTAAAAATTAATACAGTCAACTAAGAAATACTGGGAATTCCCTGGTGGTCCAGTGGTTAGGATACCACACTTCCACTGCAAGGGGTGCAGGTTTGATCCCTGGTCAGGGAACTAAGATCCCACATGCTGCGGAGCATGGCCAAAAATAAATAAATAAATAAATAAATAAATAAATGCAAGCATATTAAAAAACAAAACAAAACAAATACTTGTCCCTAAAACAAGTTTAAAAAATTAAGAAATATTTATAAGATCTTTTTTAAAGTAGACAATATTTGAAGCTTTACCTATTCATTCAAAGGATATTCATTTGAAGGAGTACAAGTACAAGAAAGATATTCATTTGAAGGAGTACAATAAAAAGAAATATTTAAAAGAGAGGAAATAGAAAGAACTGAGAATTATTTAGACATGATTTACTTAGGGAAACAAGTAGGCAAAAAAGAAAAAGGAAGCGTTTGCAAGGTAATACTGATTGATGCTCAGAGAATTTAAAATCAGAGGTCAGAGTAAAACCCTAAGCAATTAAAGTCTTCAGGAAAACATGGGTGTGATCAGTCTTGAAGGATAAGTAACAGGAGAGATATTTGTTAGAGATTATCTAGAAAGTATAAAATTTAGTAATCTCAGATAAGAGAGAGACAGATATCTTAGCTCTGGTTTGTGAAGTGTGGTGGTATTTTTCAGACCACTATTATTTTGGTATTAGACTAGTAAGAGAGGAAGAAAGAAAGAGGTTTCATGTTGAGATTGTAGGTAGGATACAGACAGAAGTTCCCTCCTTCACTCCCACATTAATGCCTCAGTCAACATTACTACCCCTACACAGTGTTACACTAGAGTAGAATAACTTACTTTAAAATAAAATATTCTTTGATATGGAATGAAAATTGATTCAATCATATCATCGACTAAACCAATGAGAGAATGTTTGAGAGAGAGATTAGAGGTGGTTGGTGGGGAAAAATTCAACCCACAGTGCACTTCTGCATGGGTTGTTTTTTGAAGATTAATAGATGAAAAGAATGCCAAGGAGGGTTTACCCAAAACAAATTTCCCAATTTTCAGATATCATAGAGGTAATAACCTCTTCAGGCCACTGAAAAACATCTCCTACATTATTTTCCTCAGTGTATAATAAACTGTAGATCCTGGACTTGATTCATTCACTACGTAAAGATGAATTCTATGGAAACTTGTTTCTAAAATAGATCCACCATACTGTGAAAATTGCATGGATCAATAGTAAAAGAATAAACACAGTCTTGGAAACCAAGTAAACGTGATGTTCATCACAGATAAAACCACTTATTAGCCCTATGACCTCTCTGAGCTTTCTTTGTTAGCATAATGGAGATACCACCTACATCATAATTTTATTTTGACAATAAAGTGAGGTAATATATGAAAGTATTTTATGCTTGAGTATCAAGTGATATGCTTCAGTAGATAAATGTTATTTGTCTTAATGTCTCTTAGGATGGTTTTCTCTTTTTTTCCTTTCTTGGAAAACTTGGGTCTATTTTGTTGAGACACTTCAAAAATAGTAAATGCTTTTTTTTTTTTTAATTTATTTGTTGGTTTGTCTTTTTCTTTCTGGCAAAGTATGTGAACACAGTGGGATCTGAATAAGGGTTACTACTGAATGAACAAGAGTCTCCATACATATAGCATGAACTGCTGTCCATTTCTAAAAAAAAAGAAATCTGTCAGAAAACTAAATTATTTTTAATTTCCTTCTCCATGCACATGAGTCAACTTTCATTTGGAAAGTTTATGAAAATAAAGTTCTTTTTCTTCCACCTGAATAGCATAGGTGTATGACTTTGCCTCATAAGCAAATGAATAAACTAACAAGGTATTCAACAAATATAAAGAAGAAACTGTTAATACCTAATGTAAAACTAAGTAAGGCATTTCATTGTAGCCTTTACTTCTTTTGTAAATATTTTGGTGGAAATAATCAGGCCAATAAGTCATTATGCTTTACTTATCAAGAGCAGTATGTTTTCATATAGAGATTACGATTTTATAGATTCCTAACATTATCCTTTATACATATTCTTAATATTGTGTTTGTGTTTGAAACTTGTTACAATAACTCAGGAAATAAACTTTTTTTTTTACAGTGTGTACTTAGTTCATGTTTTCCTTTCATTGAGAGATATCTAAACATTGCAAAAAGGACAAATAAATGTACACTTTTTGCAGTATTTCATTTAACTTATAGTTCTCAAACTAATTTTAAGTTGTAATACAATTATCATTTTTAACGCCCATTTTTTTAGACCTCATGTAGAATCTAAGAAAAGGAGCCACTCCATAGTACATCTAGCTGATGCTTTAGACGAATCTACAGCATATATGACCAAAACGGTTAGTATCAGGGTGGAAATATCGAGGCAGATTCAAGGGCTACTGTAATACCATGATTACAGCACATTATAACACGACCACCACTATAATCTCACTGCATCCTCCATGAAGTAGGTGTCAAGATAATATCCATTGGGTCGGCCAAAAAGTTCGCTTGGGTTTTTCTGAAGGGAAGCACCCGAACGAACTTTTTGGCCAAACCAATATACTAAATGCTACTTAGGAAATTGTATAATCAATGATCCGTAAGATGTTACCTATGGGGGATTGATAATCTCCTGGCTATAGACCAGAGGAAGTGCAATTAAGCTTGTGCCAGCTCAGATTTGTCCGCTAGTCCTTTAGAGCCCTCTAATTTGACAATTCCATATTCAAACCCTGACTAATTTCATGCTGGCAGAGAAATGGGTCCTTTTAACACAGGAGATCTTGCAAAGTTGCCACTATAGTTTATAAACATGGGTTACAATTTTTATTCCTACAACTACTCTCTATTCTGTCATTCAATATATGCACCATTTCATATTTCTAGTAAATATGTTTTAGTGCAATGGGCAAAGTGAAAAGAAAACGCATTACATTGAAATAAAATGAAAATTTTTTGTTAAAATTAGAATTTGTGGGCAAACAAATAGGCAGACAAGTTGTGATCACAAGAATCAGTCAATCTCAGTAATGATTACCTCTATTCAAGTATTTTCTTCAACAGAAGCTACTTTAAACAAATTACCCAGTTCATCATTTGACACTCAATTTCCCTTTGATTATATAGGTATAGATTCAAGATAATTATTAGCCATGTTAAAGTACATTAGAAAAGTTATTTTTCACTTCAATAACAAAACTTCAGGCCTCAGAGGCACTTATTATTTTCATTATAGTCTGTCCATTTCACCATAAAAATTAATTTAAAACTTATGTAATGGAAATCTATTTTTGCAGTGATTTACTCTGAGAAACATCAGTTGGCTAAAAGTGTAGATGATGTCTTTCAGTTGTCACACTTTTGATACTTGTACATACAGAATGTGAATGGTTAAGCAAATATATTTGAGATTTTGCCTCCCAAACAGCTGTTTTTGTAAGTTTTACTGACTATGATCAATAGATGGGATAAAGTTTAATCAATATACACCCTTTGGGATATTACAGCAGTTTGGCCTCATCTTTAATTTAACGAAAAGTCACACATCTTCAGTATAGCTCAGATTCATTAAAAAATTTTAAGATTCCCTTAGCTCACTTTGGGGATGCAATTTATTCCACAGGTCATGCATCCAGAAAATAATCTTTCTAAAAAATTAGAACATAGGGATCATTTGTCACTTGATAGTGTATTGTGCTTAATAAAATGGGCAGCACTCAGAGCACATAGATATTTTGGAAAGTTTTTAACTTCCTGAACCAAAACCTCGATCCAAAGAAACAAAAGCACCTAAAGAAGTAAAATCTCTACACAAGAAAATATGTTTCTGTCTGTTATTTATGCCTCTAAGTACCTAAGATTTTAAAAATTCCAATAATATTGAGTTCTGGAAATGCTATTGAACCATTTTAAGCTTTTTTAAAAATTTATTTGAAAAATTTACATGAAAGCTATTTGGATATTTTAGTCTCCAGTCAGTAGACTAACAGACGTCACTAAGCCTGGATTTAGGCATTCATTCCAGGGCTAAATGAGTTACACATGCCCACCCGGAAAATAGGTTCTTCTTCTGTTGTCAGGACTCTGATTTGGGGTGGTTACTGTCACATACTAGGCTATTAGGTAAATTTGAGCCCCAAATGGGAAAATGTTCAGGCGTCTTCTGTATCTTTATTGAAGAATGGTAAAAGTGACCACATTCTATTCAATCTCTACGGTTAGTTAGCTGTGTGATTGGAAGCCAGTCACTCAGGCATCTTAGTCTATGATATCTTCATCTCTGTAAGAACAGGATTGTCTCAGTCATCTTTAGGTCCCTTCACATTCTCAAATGCCATAGTCACATGATGTTTAACAGTAAACAGTACTGTTTACAAACAGTAAAGTACTGGTCAATCTAAATGTGCTAACTTTGTTATCTGCAATGTGATAAATGACAAAACACAAGTCAAAGACAGACTTCCGATTTTAAATGGAAGCCTGCTTTCTAGCTGAACTCAGTTTGCATGAAATGTCCTTAATGAATTATCTCCTTTGTATCAGAAAACTATGACAGTTTTGATGAGGGTATATTAAGGCTTTCTATTAAAGGTCCAATTAAGATATTCTTGACTTTCACTAAGCTAAACTTTTATAAATCAATTTGGTCAACAGACTAAATACTCAGTTTAATATGAATATATTTTGAAACACATTTTCTGAGTATTCTTGTCTTTCTTTTCAGAAGTTTGAATCCTGTATTCAAACTTTCTTAATCAAAAATTTTTACTTTCTTTTTCAAGTTTGCCATATGACCTTGTCATTATTTTGAAATATCTATTTTTTGCTGTTATAACATTCTAAATTAATGAGGTATTCCTAACTGCCATCTCATCATGAGCTATACGAAAATTTCAGAAATGTGTAAGAAAACAACACATTAATAAGAATTCTATGAATATATTGGAATCATTTATTCTCTGAGGCTACAATTAAACTCAAAACAGGATGAGTAATGACTTCTAATTCTCTGCAACTATTCTTTTTTTTTAAGATATTTTAGAAAGATTTTTTTTTAATTTAGCAAATATTTCCAAACCTGATCACAATTTTATTTCTTATGTTAGCATATATATTGGCTATAGTTTCCTAAATAATGTCAAGGTAAGCATTTGAAAAAATTATGCAAGATTTTTAATATTTCTTTCTGATGGCTTTAAAGTTTCTATACAAAGAAAATATTAAAATTTTTACCAATAAATAAATGTATAGATAAATTCAGATTATAAATCAGAGTAGAAAAGAAGCAAAGATGGGAGGGTATACTTATATAAATTCATACTAAGGCTCTTCATCCTACGAGAATTATTAATTGAGGGCTTCAATAATTTCTTTATGTTGCACTAAATCAAGTGGCATAAGTATTTGACTTTACAATATGGAGAAACTCTAAAATAAAGAACAGTTTTCTTTTCGTGAGATGCTAGAGTTAAAAATGGAATTCTCTTCAGCATCTCTTTTTCCCAGAGTATGAAACACATCTGAACATGGGAAACATTCATTTCCTACTTTGTGATATCAGACTTCTGTAAATGCAGTTTATTATTATTAGTAGTTGAAATATAAAAGAGGCAGATTTGGGAGCATTAAATAAACAGGGTTTTTGTAGTAAAGCAAAACTGGGTTTAAATTCTGGATCTGCCACTTTATCACTATGTGAATTTGGCCAAATTACCTGTTTGTACCTCAGTTTCTTCATCTATAAAATGGGACTGATATTGCAGACTCATTAGGGTTGTTACAAGGGTTTGAGGCATGCTGTTACAAACCCCTGGCCCACAGATAGCAAGCAGCAAGTGGTCACTGTTTTCAACAGCCACATGATATAGGGTCACATTTTCAGAAAACTCCCCTGCTTCTCGTGTCCATCATAGGACTTCTCGTCTGTCAGTAGCTACTCAGGAAATTCCTGAATTCTATTTCCAGTATGCCAGCAAGTGAGCACAGCCAGTTTAAATCAAGGTTTCTTCACTACTGTTAAATAGCCTGGTTCTGATTTTATTTTAAGAAAATTGATGATGATATTGCTGTAAATTGCATATCCTTGTTTTGAGTTAAAAAAGACAAAAGCTAGACATGATATGCTCTTAGAAATCTGAAGAATCTTACTAATAGTTTAGAAAATGGGAATACAAAAGACAAGTCAGGAAGCTTTTCACAAATACCTGTGAGACTCAAACTCCCTTTCATTATCAGTTCTACTGATTTGGAGTTAATTGCATTTCAGGGCACATAGCAAGGTACATCTCTCAATGTGCACCTCCTTAATTAGTACAAACATTTGGTCCCTGGGAAAGGTGGAAGTATGAGGATTACTTTTGTATTTGTTAATGTTTTCTGCTTTATTCACTGTTTGCACCTAGAGGCCCATGTAAATGACACACTTTTGTTAAAACCAAGAACAAATATTATGTAAGTTATGCCTTCAAACACCAGCTATGGAGTCTGATTATTTTAAGGCAGCTTTGGAAGGATTCATTTTAGTTGTCTAACCAAAACAAAGCAGAAAGAATAATGTACATGCTAATGGATTTGTGCTTCTCAATATTTGCATTTAAAGACAATATATCTGTCACCTTTGCATAGCAACAACTGGGCGAATGTGTGTAACATAGCTGGTGTTCAATTAAATGCTCCCAGTGATATAGAGCAATTACTGAAGCAATTAACAATATAATGGAACATTATATATAATTTGTTTTTTGTAGTTTTTTACTAAATGAAACGTATTTTGAAATATTCACATGAATACACATATATGTGAAACATACATGCTGGTATGCATTTCCCAAAAATATATTTTCAAAATTTCTTTCCATGAGTATAATTAGCACCCCCATTTTACCAATGTACTACCCAGTTTGGTGTACTCTGGGTGAGGGTTTTTCAAACACTGATATTCCAGACCAGATAATTCTCTGTTGTGGGGACTCACTTGTTAGTTGTAGGATGTTCAGAACCACCCCTGACCTCTACCTGCAACATTGAAACAAGTTTGTCCCTGACCTCAATTTTTCCTCCTTTGCCCTACCTTTTAGGAACATATATTCCACCCTTTACAGCATTCTGAAATTTCATTATTATTTATTTTGAAATGCAAATCTTCCTATCACTGTTTCTTATTAAACTCACTCAAGCAACTCTGATTTATCTTTTCCCCCCACTGACACTGCTGTCATGATAAATTTCCAAGATGTCATTTGGAAAGCCTTTTCCAAGCACAAAGTGCAAAGCCTTTTCATGATCTCTCTAAAGCATCTTTTTACAACCTCATTATTTGCTATTCCCGCACAGGTAACCTAAGCTCCTTGTGTACACAACAAACTGCAGTTATGTTCTCTCTTCTTCACCTGTCTAATCTTAACCTGGGTTTTGAGCTTCAATTCAATCTTCCTCAACTCATTCCTTCCAGAAGATGTCAGGCATACTTATTCCCTACATATGTATCAGACTTTTATCACCCTTATGAAAGGATGTAAATTTTTTCTCTCCACTGGACTTCAAGCTGCTCTGTGTGTGTGCATTTGTTTAATTTCTTTATCCTGAGGAATATCATAATATTTGCATATAAAAGGTGCTTTAAATATCACTTTTAAAAATCAATGTACCTCCCACCTCCTTTAATTAAAAATATAGACTGCATCATTAATATCAAGTTTTAGTTTTTTAAAAAAAGTCTTATCAACGTTTATCAAATATTTCCACATCAAACTCACAGCAGGAAATATTTTTACTATCAAAAGCTGTTGGCTCCTTTTGGTAAATGGCTACATTTATAAATATCTTTATAATGTTAACTTTCAATGTAGACACATTTTCCTTATTAAGTGTCAAAAATGCTATTAAAATATGGCATTCTATGGAATGATGAAGCATCGTGGTCTTTCCCGTGCTTGGACAAATAAGCATATCAACTTCTGCTTTCATCGCTTAATTAAAGATCAATTTTCACAACTGGGTTTATGCCTATTATATCATATACTTTGTCTATCCTGCTTCAAGCAATGTCCAGCTCTTTCTCTCAGTGTGACAGAAGGGTTCTCAACTAACAAGTTAATGTTACTGCATTCACAGTTGAAGCAGAATTGTTTAATACATACCTCTGTGCTTGGAAAATTGTTTCTCTCCAGGCATGAGTGCTGTGGCCATTATATAAAAACTTCAGAACAATCATGCTTATATAAAAGGAAATGGAAACACTTTACAAAACATTACATAGATATCAAGGAGAATACTTATCATATTAGCTTTTGTTAAAATGGATGAGAACTAAAGAAAGTGAGAAGACAAACTTGAGAAAAAGTAGACAGATTTGTTTCAGAGTTCAGACTTTCTAGAGGCTTAGAATTATCTGAGGGTATAAATACAGGGTAAGTAAAGAGTTTTATACATTATGCAATTCTTTGATTTTGTCATAATTGAGACCAAAAAAAACCCAAACACCCTTCTTATTATGCAAGGAAACCTTTAATTATCTCTGCATGACATATGACAATAATAAAATATTAGTCAGTGAGCACGTACTGACTATGCTAAGTACTTTCTGTCAACCTAATTTAATTCCCTCAATATATGTATGCAACATTATTATTCCTTGTTCATATATTTTATATCAAAACTCAGCAAGGTTGAATGACTGTATAAGATGACACAGTTAGTAAATCAAGTCACCAGAATTCCCACATTGGTCTTCCTGTCTTCAGAAGTGAGTCTCTAACTTGCCTTGGACAAGTTAGAATTAATTGAATGACTATTACGTGCAGGCCACTCTGCTTAGCACTTAAAGCACATAGCTTGAAACAATCTCGCAGTAACTCTGAGAGATAGATATCTGTGGTGTTCTTTCACAAATAAGGAAAAGTAATTTCCTAAAGGTTTATAGCCATGGTGGCAGAACAAGAAGTCAGAGCTGAATGTTTATTCCCAAGCCCTCATTTGTGTGTGTGTGTAGTTATACTTTCTATTGCTAAGATACCAAACATTCTCTACTTTGTGATTAAATATTTCTCTCTAAATGTTTCCAGTCAGTTATGCTTTCATCTATTAAGTCAAATGGAAAAAACTCATCTGTGTGGTCACCAATATATTCATGGAGATAGCTACATGTATGCTAAATTTGACAGAAACCCATCTGTTATTTATTCAGTTAAATAATCAGCTAAGATTATAGTTGAATTATATTAATAGAAAATAACATGGGATGGGATGTGTAGCTGTGATAGTTTGTCTCTGTGGCTCCAGGAGAAGAGTGTCTCTGAATAAAGATGCCAAAATTGTGAAGTGACTAGATGGGAGCCAAGAGATAAAACTAGGGAATGAGAGCTTGCAAAATATTGGTTCCCAGGGTGGAGGTCTAGCCTGAGCTCCTGTGGTGGGAGTCCAAACCACTGGACTAAGAGAGAACCTCAGACTCCAGGGAATAATAATTGGAGTGAGGCCTCCCAGAGGACCTCATCTCAGCACAAAGACCCGGCTCTATCGAACTGCCTGCAAACTCCAGTGCTGGACATCTCAGGCCAAACAACCAGTAAGACAGGAATACAGCACCACCCATTAAAAAAAAAAAAAGTTACAGACGAAGGAAAAAGGTAAAAACCTAAAAGACCAAATAAATGAAGGCAAAATAGGCAACCTACCTGAAAAAGAATTAAGAGTAATGATAGTAAAGATGATCCAAAATCTCAGAAACAGAATGGAGAAAATACAAGAAACATTTAACAAGCATCTAGAATAACTAAAGAGGAAACAAAGTGATGAACGACACAATTACTGAAATTAAAAATACTCTAGAAGGAATCAGTATCAGAATAACTGAGGTAGAAGAACAGATAAGTGAACTGGAAGATAAAATGGTGGAAATAACTGCCAGGGAGCAGAATAAAGAAAAAAGAATGAAAAAGAATTGAGGACAGTCACAGAGACTTCTGGGACAACATTAAATGCACCAACATGCAAATTATAGGGGTCCAAGAAGAAGAAGAGAAAAAGAAAGAGTTTGAGAAAATATTTGAAGAGATTATAGTGGAAAACTTTCCTAACATGGGAAAATAAATGGTCAATCAAGTCCAAGAAGAACAGAGAGTACAATACAGGATAAACCCAAAGAGAAACACACTGAGACCCACATTAATCAAAGAATCAAAAAGTAAATACAAAGAAAAAATATTAAAAGCAGCAATGGGAAAAGCAAAAAATAACGTACACGGGAATCCCTATAAGGTTAATAGCTGATTTTTCAGCAGTAATTCTGCAAGCCAGAAGGGAGTGGCAGGACATATTTAAAGTGATGAAAGGGAAAAACCTAAACCAAGATTAATATACCCAGCAAGGATCTCAATCAGATTTGATGGAGAAATTAAAACTTTTACATAAACAAAAGTTAAGAGAATTCTGCACCACCAAACGAGCTTCACAACAAATGCTAAAGGAACTTCTCTAGGCAGGAAACACAAGAACAGGAAAAGAACTACAATAACAAACCCAAAACAATTAAGAAAATGGTAACAGGAACATATATCTTGATAATAACTTTAAATATAAATGGACTAAATGCTCCAACCAAAAGACATAGACTGGCTGAATGGATACAAAAACAAGACCTGAATATACGCTATCTACAACAGACCCACTTCAGACCTAGAGACCCACACAAACTGAAAGTGAGGGGATGAAAAAAGATATTGCATGCAAATGGAAATCAACAAAAAGCTGGAGTAGCAATTCTCATATCAGACAAAGTAGACTTTAAAATAAAGACTATTATAAGAGACAAAGAATGTCACTACATAATGATCAAGGGATCAATGTAAGAAGAAGATATAACAGTTGTAAATATTTATGCACCAAACATAGGAGCACCTCAATACATATGGCAAATGTTAACAGCCATAAAAGGGAAAATTGACATTAGCACAATAACAGTAGGGGACTTTAACATCCCACTTTAACCAATGGACATATCAGCCAAAATGAAAATAAATAAGGAAACACAAGCTTTAAATGATACATTAAAAAAGATGGACTTAACTGCTATTTATAGGACATTCCATCCGGAAAAAACTGACTACACTTTCTTCTCAAGTGCTCATAGAACATGCTCCAGGATAGATCATATCTTGGGCCACAAATCAAGCCTTGGTAAATTTAAGAAAATTGAAATCTTATCAAGTATCATTTCTGACCACAACACTATGATACTAAATATCAGATACAGGAAAAAAAAAACTGCAAAAAATACAAAGACATGGGGGCTAAACAATACATTACTAAATAACCAAGAGATCACTGAAGAAATCAAAGAGAAAAAAAAAAAACATACCTAGAAACAAATGACAATGAAAACACGATGACCCAAAATCTATGCAATGCAGCAAAAGCAGTCCTAAGAGGGAAGTTTATAGCAATACAATCCTATCTCAAGAAACAAGAAAAATCTCACACAAACCACCTAAACTTACACCTAAAGCATTTAGAGAAAGAAGAACAAAAATTTCCCAGAGTTAGCAGAGGAAAGAAATCATGAAGATTGGATCAGAAATAAATGAAAATGAAATAAAGGAAACAATAGCAAAGATCAATAAAATAAAAGATAGTTATTTGGGAAGAAAAACAAAATTGATAAACCATTAGCCAGACTCATCAAGAAAAAAAGGGAGAAGACTCAAATCAACAGAATTAGAAATGAAAAAGGAGAAGTAACAACTGACACTGCAGAAATACAAAGGATCATGAGATTACTACAAGCAACTCTATGCCAATAAAATGGACAACCTGAAAGAAATGGACAAATTCTTAGAAAAACACAACCTTCTGAGACTGAACTAGGAAGAAATAGAAAATATAAACAGACTGACCACAAGCACTGAAATTGAAATTGTGATTAAAAACCTTCCAACAAACAAAAGCCCAGGAACAGCTGACTTCACAGGTGAATTTTATTAAACATTTAGAGAAGAACTAACACCTATCCCTCTCAAACTCTTCCAAAATATAGCAGAGGGAGGAACACTCCCAAACTCATTCTACAAGGCAACATCACCCTGACACCAAAACCAGACAAAGATGTTACAAAAAAAGAAAACTACAGGTCAGTATCTCTGATGAATATGGATGCAAAAATCCTCAACAAAATACTGGCAAACAGAATCCAACAGCACATTAAAAGGATCATACACCATGATCAAGTGGGGTTTACCCCAGGAATGTAAGGACACTCCAATATATGCAAATCAATTAATGTGATACACTATATTAATAAATTGAAGGATTAAAACCATAGGATAATCTCAATAGATGAAGAAAAAACTTTTGACAAAATTCAACACTGATTTATGATTAAAACACTCCAGAAAGTAGGCATAGAGGGAATCTACCTCAACATAATAAAGGCCATATATGACAAACCCACAGCCAACATTGTTCTCCATGGTGAAAAACTGAAACCATTTCCTCTAAGATCAGGAACAAGACAAGGTTGCCTACTCTCACCACTATTATTCAACATAGATTTGGAAGTTGTAGCCACAGGAATCAGAGAAGAAAAAGAAATAAAAGGAAACCAAATTGTAAAAGAAGAAGTAAAACTGACACTGTTTGAAAATGACATGATATGATACATAGAGAATTCTAAGGATGCTACCAGAAAACTACTAGAGCTAATCAATGAATTTGGTAGAGTAGCAGGATACAAAATTAATGCATTGAAATCTCTGGCATTCCTATACACTAATAATGAAAAATCTGAAAGAGAAATTAAGGAAACACTCCCATTTACCATTGCAACAAAAAGAATAAAATACCTAGGAATAAACCTACCTAGGGAGACAAAAACCTGTAGGCAGAAAACTATAAGATACTGATGAAAGAAATTAAAGATGATACAAACAGATGGAGAGATATACCATGTTCTTGGATTGGAAGAATCAACATTTTGAAAATTACTATACTACCCAAAGCAATCTACAGATTCAATGCAATGCCTGTCAAACTACCAATGGCATTTTTTACAGAACTAGAACGAAACATTTCATAGTTTGTATGGAAACACAAAAGACCCCGAATAGCCAAAGCAATCTTGAGAAAGAAAAACAGAGCTGGAGGAATCAGGCTCCCTGTCTTCAGACTATACTACAAAGCCACAGTAATCAAGACAGTATGGCACTTGCTCAAAAACAGAAATATAGATCAATGGAACAGGATAGAAAGCCAAGACATAAACCCAAGCACATATGGTCACCTTATCTTTGATAAAGGAGGCAAGAGTATACAAGGGAGAAAAGACAGCCTCTTCAATAAGTGGTGCTGGGAGAACTGGACAGCTACATGTAAAAGACAGAAATTAGAACACTCCATAACACCATACACAAAAATAAACTCAAAATGGATTAAAGACCTAAATATAAGGCCAGACAATAAAAAGTACTTACAGGAAAACATAGGCAGAATACTCTATGTTATAAATCACAGCAAGATCCATTTTGACCCACCTCCTAGAGAAATGGTAATAAAAACAAAAATATACAATTGGGACCTAATGAAACAAAAGCTTTTGCACAGCAAAGGAAACCATAAACAAGATGAAAAGACAACCCTCAGAATGGGATAAAATATTTGCAAATGAAGTAAGTGACAAAGGATTAATCTCAAAATATGCAAGCAGCTCATGCAGCTCAATATCAAAACAACAAAAAACCCAATACAAAAATGGGCAGAAGACCTAAATAGACATTTCTCCAAAGAAGATATACAAATTGCCAACAAACACATGAAAAGATGCCCAACACCACTAATTATTAGAGAAATGCAAATCAAGACTACAATGAGGTATCACCTCACACCAGTCAGAATGGCCATCATCAAAATATCTAGAAACAATAAATGCTGGAGAGGATGTGGAGAAAAGGGACCCCTCTTGCACTGTTGGTGGGAATGTAAATTGATACAACCACTGTGGAGAACAGTATGGAGGTTCCTTAAAAAACTAAAAATAGAACTACCTTATGAGCCCGCAATCCCACTACTGGGCATATACTCTGAGAAAACCATAATTCAAAAAGAGTCATGTACCACAATGTTCATTGCGATCTATTTACAATAGCCAGGACATGGAAGCACCCTAAGTGTCCATCGACAGATGAATGGATAAAGAAGATGTGGCACATATATAAAATGGAATATTATTCAGCCATAAAAAGGAAAAAAAGTGAGTTATTTGTAATGAAGTGGATGAACCTAGAGTCTATCATTCAGAGTGAAGTAAGTCAGAAAGAGTAAAACAATTACTGTATGCTAACACATATATATGGAAACTAAAAAAAAAAA
The DNA here is from genome assembly GCF_039906515.1 of Pseudorca crassidens. Lineage (NCBI taxonomy): Eukaryota > Metazoa > Chordata > Mammalia > Artiodactyla > Delphinidae > Pseudorca > Pseudorca crassidens. Next base: position 16,799,581 of record NC_090298.1, read on the forward strand.
AAAAGGTTCTGATGAACCTAGGGGCAGGACAGGAATAAAGACGCAGATGTAGAGAATGGACTTGATGACATGGGGAGGGGGAAGAGTAAGCTCAGACGAAGGGAGAGAGTGGCAGTGACATATATACACTACCAAATGTAAAATAAATAGCTAGTGGGAAGCAGCTGCATAGCACAGGGAGATCAGCTGGGTGCTTTGCAACCACCTAGAGGGGTGGGATAATGAGGGTAGGAGGGAGATACAAGAGGGAGGGGATATGGGGATATACGTATGCATATAGCCAATTCACTTTTTTATACAGCAGAAACAAACACACCATTGTAAAGCAATCATACTCCAATAAAGTTGTTAAAAAAAAAGAATACAATGGTATATATGCAAAAAAAAGAAAATAACATAGAAAATAAATATTTTAAATATTATTTAATTCATTTTAAATTACTGTGAGAGTCAATAAAATCTGTATATGTCTAAAAGATGGAAGTATACCATACCTTACTAAGCTGTTAGCACTGTCGGGATCTTGTGCCAAAACTGTGCCAACAACAGTCCCAATCTTGGCATTTTCATAGACTTCCATGACATAGGAAGGCATGGAAAATAGTGGTGGTTCATCTACATCCCCAACAATGATCTTCAGCATGGTAGCATCTTTAAAAGGACCCAAGTGAGAAAAGCGAAAATCAAGATGTGTATTGGCTCCTTCTATGTTGAGGGTATATGACTTCTTTTTCTCATAGTTCAGTGGCTGTGGGAAAAAAATAAGATTTCCAATATTATGACTACCATCACCTGTTAAACAAATATTTTATTTTCCTTTTTTTGAAACAAACAAACAAACATGAATAGGTTTAGGTCAATCTACTTGCATTTATAAAGAAACTATGAAGTTTATCTTAACAGTGACACCTAAAGCAGAAATCATGGAAACTCAAGTCTGAATCAATTGTGATTTTTCAGAATCATAAATATGATGATAACTAGCACAAAAGGAAATTTCCCACAGTCAAACAAATATTGATTTTTGCAGACTCATTCTTAGTCTCCTCTGGTAACTTCTTTCTATTTCCTCTTCAGCTTAAATTATTAATGTTTAAAATATTTGCTACTAATTTGAGAAATTTAAAAAATACATTTTTTTATTTTGCATTTAAACAATTTATCTCATATCATTGATTTTTATCTATTATCATCTTATTTTCATCTTGCTGGTTTTAAACTTGGTATCTTATTTTAAAATTGGATAAATGTTTACATTTTCAGTGCAACAATATTTTCTTGAAATTTTAGCAGAAGATTTTATACAGACTTTTGAATTTCATTTTTGTTGTTTTAATTGTATTATTTTTTTAATTTCTTTTTTGCTGCTAATACCATTTCATGTATTAGTTTTGTTTTTTATTCCCTTTATTATTATGTTTTGATCAACTTTATTTTTTATTACAGTATTCTGTTCATTTTTAGTTTTACTTTTTAGGTTTGAATTTACATTAATAGTTTGTCATAATGTTTTATTTTTTTCTTATTTTTTAAATCACCCAGCCAATTTTTTTTCTATTAATCATATATGTCAGGAGTCATGAATTTGGCTTAGCATACAATAATGAATAAAAATAAGGTCAGTCTAGTGTTTTGTCCCAGGGAATATATGGTCTATTATAAGATTTATAGACATTCATAGCACTGTACATTTAGTGTTCTAAGACATAGTAGGTATTATGAAAATAATAAGGATACAAACATAGATACAGAAGTGTGTGAGCAGGTAGGTAATATTTGCAAGAGGAAGTACCTTTTTAGGTAAGAACTGAAGGTTCTGAAAGTGTTAAACATGACGCACATAGGCTCTGTGACATAAAATGAGCTTAGATTTAGGATTAGCCACATCAAAAGTCTCCATGTTGATGCTAGTGCAGGTGATACAGATATCAGCCTTTATTTTGAGCATTGTGAATTACCTATAGATTAATACCTATGAAAAGAAACAATAGATATTTTTTCATCCCTATTTCTGCCACTGATTTTTCAGTAGCCTGCTTCAATCTTGCAGCCTTCTTTCTTGGCAGGATCAAAGTATGATCATTCCCTATGGAGGAACTCAGATATTTTCCTTTACCCTAAGAGCCAAGGAGAATTTGTAGAGTATCCTTAACGGGATCTTATAAACAGAAGATCAGTCCTACTGATGATTATTTCCCTTATTTTTTCTGAATTGCCTTAGAAAATTGGCCTTTCCAAAGACTGGAGATTGCATAGAAGGAAAAACAAACATTTAATTTCCAAACCAGATACTAAGAACCTAGAATACTTCTCAGGGCCATGGATGAGACTGGGTCATTACAATATTTTACAAGTGTTTATAAGACAAAATAAAATTTTAAATAATGTTAAAACTAAAATTCTTAAATATGAACCATATATATGATACATATACATTTATATATGGTGCAGATATTATGTATTTTAGATTTATATACTTTAAAGAAGGGATAATTGATCTGAAGTTTATAACCCACCAAGTGGGATTCATTTCCTTCTCAGGGAATTAAAACTAGAAATGAATTGCCAAAGTAACTAACATCCATCTTGTTTGGCAGATTGTATTACTTTCAGTTGGACCCACAGATTTATTGTACTTCTTTCCTTGACTCCTCTCTCCTTAACATTAGTAAATAAGAATGTCTTGGGCTAATTCAAGAAGTCTCATCCAAATTTAAATCACCTGTTCTAGAAATGGTACACACTTTCTGCCTATCAAGAATTTGGTGCACAACAACTACTGAGCCCATGTGCTGCAACTACTGAAGTCCGCGCGCCTAGAGCCAGTGCTCGGCAACAAGAGAAGCCACTGCAATGAGAAGCCCACACACTGCAACGAAGAGTAGCTTCCTCTTGCCACAACTAGAGAAAGGCTCTGTGCAGCAACAAAGACCTAACGCAGCCAAAAATAAATATAAAATAAATTAAAAAAAAAAAAAGAATTAGGTGCACAGGTGTGGTCCCCTTGGTGCAGAGGAACATGGACTGTCAGAATCCAGGCATTTTGCTCATGGAAAGCAACACCCTTGGCAGGTTTACTACTTGTTTAAGATCAGTGTCATTTTTTAGACACAATCTGCTGCATCTGGTAGACTATAATGACTAAGGTTCATTGAGAGTCAGAAAGACTCTCAATGAAATTTGTGGGGATATTTTTGGCCACCTCTACCCCATCAAATATTATTATCAAGCTGTGCATCCAATATGACAGGCATCTCTTTTTCCATTTTTAGCAGGTCCCCTGGCAAGTTAGATGTCATTTATCTTAACACTCACCTACCTACTGCAAAGGTACAGGCTGTTTATGTGAACTCATGGTTTCATGTTTATGATTATCTCATGTATATTTAACTACCCCAAGAGAAGGATAATCATTTTGGAGGACTTGTTTTTCAGGCAGATGGATGGATAGGACCCATTTTGAGTCACTAAGGAAAGAGAAGTATTATTTCAGGTTGGGACAGGAATTTAGAAGCAGATGAATTAATGTAGATGGAAATATTTTTAACAATCTCATTTATGAAGAAAACATGGTAGTGCTAAATTGCAAGTATAGAAAAACTGGGAAGAAATTACACTATTTATTCTTGGAGATTGCAGGATTTTATATACAATATAAAGTATGTTAATTCTTTGTTTTGTATTAAAACTACAATAGTACATAGAGATTGGATTAGGATTATAATTGTTATTTTTCCTCTTACTGTAAATCCTGGTAAAGCTTTCCAAATACTTACCATTCATACATTGTAAAGAGATATTCCAGTAATTTCATAGTAATATTTTGCTCCTGGGAAACTAGTTAGAACTCTGTGGTTTTCACCTTCCATAGTTACCAGCAGATTGTTTTATTACCTAAAATAGTCTATCAAAAACAGTATACCAAGAACAGTGAGACCTACTCATCTAAAACCTGGTTTTGATGAAAAGGTGGAGGAAAAAAATTAAAAGAAAATGTACTCAGGTTATCAGAGTACCAAGAAGGCAAAAAACATGAAATGTCTGGCTGTGAGTTTACATAACACAAAACATACCCTTCTCCTGTCTTAAAACAAAACAAAACAAAAATGGATACAGAATAACTCCATAAACATGAGGCACAGTAGGAACTTGATAAGGGTGATTATAGAGCCAGAGATTGTTTATGAGCATAATAAATAGTTTTTTCCAGATATACTATATTAAAATTTCAACTGCCCATGCTTGTAGGTTTTTTGGGCTGGATTCTCACAATAATCATTTGGATTGAACAGATGATTAAAACAATCAAGCTGAAAAAAAGAACTGTGGAAAGAGTTATTCCCTTTTGAGCTACTTGAAGACTCTTGGAAAGAATAGTCTCCAGTCTTTGATAACGTTCACCATTATTTACTCCATAAATCTGGTCTCACCAAGATATTTGGTGTGGCGGGGTGAGTGTTTACAATTTGAACATAGTTTATCCCATTTAACAAAATTTCAGAACTATGCCAAGTTTCCTTTTCTTTTTTTTGAAAACTGCAAATTTGGATTAAGAGTTCAGTGTTTAAGACAAGAAGTAGATGAGCCTAAGGTAAAGGTGTTCTCCTGGAGTTTACTAACATAATATTAATGTTTAGAGAGAAATATTGGAGGAACACCATCAGATTCTTTATTCATTTTTATAGAATTTGTTTTGGGTTTAGTTCCCTGGACAAGTCTCACCTGTGGTCCAAGTTCTGAGAGTCAGAAAACAAAGCTACCAACTCATTGATGCTCATAGTTAACAAATGCTATGATTATTGTTGTCAAATTTAGTAAATTAAAATTATTTTTAATAACATATGTGTCAGTTATCACATAGGATATACTTATACTAGGAAACTGTCATTTATCTGAAATGAGAAATTAACTAGTTAACTTCAATTTTAATTTTTTTAATGTGTTTATTCTGGTGTAATTTTAACTTCCCCAGGCAGTGGGGCTCCTCTTACTTTTCTTTAGTTACTGTTAATGTCCTAATGCAGTTCACTGTCACTGAATCGACTCCAATTTTCATCTTACGTTTTAGTTTCTTAATTTTATCCTATTACTCCTAGTAATTACTTTCACATATCATTGCTCTCTCTAACTTTTAAAATCATAATTTTCCCTCTTTAATATGAACACATTTCATATTCCTGTAGATAAGTTATCATCTTTCTAGCCAGATTTACATATTTGGAACATGTTAATTGTTTCTCATTAATCACTTCTACTATTCATTAAATCACACTAATATATTCCTCCTCTGGAACTATATAACCATCATAAATAGATGGATACTGAAAACAGCATTTAGTCAAGTTGCTCTATGACTCAATTCTTCTTGGAGTTTAAGAAAGTCTTAAAATTCTGTTTTCCTAAATAATAAGAGAAGAGACTCCATAGGACCTCTCCTTGGTCCAGTTTCTATATTGCATCATCATCCAGGTTTTCCATTGCAGGAATGGGAGGATAATAATAGGACAGATACCAACATTTTAATACATGAAAAAATGTCACTTCAATTATGCAAAAAATGGCCAAATCCTGGAATAGTGACTGATATTATTATTAATTATTGTTTCCTGAAAAATGGCATATCTTAAATGATAGTAGTTTGCCAAAAACATAAGAAAAATTGCATGAAGTTGAATGTTTCATCAGCTAGGCTTTCTTATTATGCCATGATTCGTGGTCCTTGTCAAAGTCCTCTCCTGGATGGTGGACATTCTGCGAAGACTGGAACACATGTATAAGCTATATTATAAATTTCTCTATGCAGAAGAGTGTCATGATCATTTAATGTGTATAATTCCAAGGTTATTGATACAAATAAATCTTACAGATTTGCTCACTGTCATTTGAAGACTGGAGAAATGAATGAAAATATTTTAAATATTTTAAAATATTTTAAATAACACATACATAATATATATGAAGTATATTTATATATTCTATATTATATAATTTATATATATTTACATACTAACACATATACATATGTGTGGATATTTCAATAGCCCCACACATATGCAAATTTACCAATAACACATGGGTGTGGATAGCTTAACTCAACAGGCTGTTTCAACTAGTACGCTAAATTATATTGTAGGAATATGTGTTAAAAACTGTTAATTGATGTTCAAAATAGTTTCAGTGGATCTATCACTCCATGGTCATGCCTATAGATGAAGAGTCAGAACAAAAGTTTGCCCAAAGCAGTCCTCTGTCAAAAGGTATTATAAATATAGTGATAGATTTCACTGAATTGAAAGTTGGACTTTCCTCTTCAGCTTCTGGCTAAGCAGGAGAACCACTTTCCAGATATTAGAATCTTATAAGAATAAAAATAGTAGCTTGGCTGATTTTTTAAGTAATAAAATCTCTAATGAATGTTCAGTTTTTGTAAATAGTTCATTAGCATTAGAAACCTATTTCTTCTTATATACAAAGTGTGCACATGTGTTTGCCTGTGTGTGCATTTATAATAAGTTGGGATGCCTTATTTTTTTATTGCACATTGTGGTTCATAGTCCCCAAACTTTACAACCCAATAGCAAAGAAAGTCCTGGTTCCTATTCTGTCACTCAACGCAAGTCAAAGAAATGATAAAGAAAAATTCAATAAGTGCAATCCACTAAAAAATTTAGAATGTGGCTATTTGGAATGGACCTAGTACGGTTATAGCTGGAAACATTTCATATATTTTCTCTTAGGATTAATTTAAACTTTAAAAATACTTATATAACATTTTATGTTTACTCTCACCATCCATCTCTGATCCTTTGTTAAATAAAGTGGTATAAAGATCTTTTACACACTGCAGTATAAAAATTTTAAAAATACAAGGTACCCAGTTGCAAAAATGTTTAACAACTACTGTGGACATACATACACTTGTAGCACACACAGGTACACATTAATGGAAATTATCAGTACATTCATAATGAATAATTAGAATAAGTTCTTTCTACTCTATTAGATCTAGCAGATTTAAGAGGGATATGGAATTGCTGTGTTTTCTACAGTGAAAAATTAGTGAAATGCCTACCTTGATACATAAAACAGAGAAGATAATTCAAAGAAAGTATTTGTGACTGAAACATCCCTGGAAATGTTGCACTGCAAAGACAAAATTAAACTTGAACTTTGATAAAAATCTTTTACAGAAGACAGAGGGGGAATTAGATCACCAAGAGCCATGAGTGACAGCATGTTCATGTGATACCAAATGGGGAGGGGTGTGGGGAGGGATAAATTAGGAGGATGGAATTAACATATACACACTACTATATATAACAGATAACCAACAAGGACCTACTTTATAGCACAGGGAACTATACTCAATATTTTGTAATAACCTATAAGGGAAAAAATCTGAAAAAGGAGATAGATAGATAGATATAGATATATAGGAATCACTGTGCTGTACACCTGAAATTAACACAACATTGTAAATCAACTATGCTTCAATAAGAAAATATTGACATCATTCAAAAAAATATACACAGGATGTGTCATTCTTTGTGTGATTATAGGTGATTTGGATAACATGAAATAAAGGAGGGCAGTAAAATAACCACATGGAGAGGTCTAGAAAGTGTAATTAAAATTTGGTGCAAATAGAAAAAGAAAGGAAGACAAGAAATGTAGATATTGAGGTATTATTGTACTTTTTTATGGTAACTTTTGTTTTTATTTTTTTTATTTTTAAAAATTAATTTTTATTGGAGTATAGTTGCTTTACAATATTGTGTTAGTTTCTACTATACAGCATGAATTAGCTATATATACACATATATCCCCTCTTTTTTGGTTTTCCAAAAGATATTGAGGTATTATTGTACTTATTAGCCAGACACAGCCTAGAATACTATTTTACCTTATTTTATCTCTTTGTAATTATCACTTCGTAAAACGTTAAAATAAGAAAACTGAAGATTAAAAGACTTGAGATAATTCATAGATCTCTTAAATGGCAAGACCAAAATTTATATTTCATCTGACAGTAAAGATTGTATTTTCCACCACCCTTCATTGACTTGAAAAACCATGTTTAAGATTTTTGGCTTAAAATATTAGGCATTGTATTTGCAGTTAAATACACTTGAAGAAGAAAAGTGATACTACAGACAGTATTTGCTGAGAGTCAGGAAAGCAAATAGGATTGGAGCCTTGAATTAAAAAGAAAAATGGAACAACTGCTTATTATAAAGAAAGCAAATTGGCATATGGACCACAAGAAGAGAATCTGAGAGGTACTGCTATGAAGCCTATCCCTAGCTACAGGGTTTATGTCAGAGGAAACACATCAAGTTGCATTCATCCATATCTTTTTTTCCCCTTTCCACCCAGTCAGGCTCCATTAAACAATAAATGAAAGTTATCAAAGTGTATTTACAACGTACCACACCATGGACTGGTGAATTCAACTTGGCAATTTTCTGATGAAGGCATGATATGGACAGGAATGTGCAGATGCTCCTGCAAGCTGATTTATAGAGCAGTGCTGATTTTGATCTTTGGGAAGATTAGCTGTTCTGCCTTGCTGACTAAAGTGAGCTGCCTCAGAGATTAAATAAGGAACAGGTTTGAAAGGACTGTTTTTTCTGTTCCCTGCCATCTGAATGAATGCCTCTTAAAGGTTAAAATCCACAGAGTTATACAGTTTAGTTTCCAAATTGTAATTATTTATAACATAAAATATACAGCAATGGAATAACTCTAAAACTGATAATCCTAATCTGAAGGATTAAGAAAATAGATCAATGCAAACATTAATGCATTTTAGAGGAAGTGTAGACTACATTAGAAAATAAATTCAGGAAAAAAATAGAAAGATAATTTGGACTCATTATCAAGGTTATTTTCAGTACATAGTCATTACCATTTATGTAATTGAAACACTTACCTTGAAAATACCTATTGAGTATGTGTATATGTGTATGCAATATAGAGAATGTTAACTACATATATGTGCACACATATGCACATATACCATTTTGCCTTCATTTTTCACAAACAGCATCAAATTAATTGAGGCCATGCAGGGTGGTAAGATCCCCATTGTCCTTAACCCCACAATCTATACTTGTATTTTGGATTATGTGTGTATTCACATCATCCACCACTACCCTCACATTTGTAAACATGATATAAATTCCTACTTTATAAGGACAATAGTTCTCAATAGGCAAGGATCACCCTGCTACCCACACCCCACACATATTCCAGCTAAATCATTGCAAACTTATCTGCAAACATTTATTTCTTCCTCCTGTTTGATTTTGTCAAATAAGGAGGAATATTATCATAGGTTATTTCTTTCCACCTGTGATCGAGATCCTAAACAGGGCCATTTCTACCTCAGAGCATCTTTTGAATTCAATTACCCTCTCTTTAGTATCCCCAGTTTCTTGTCTCTATTGACCTTTTATCCATCTGCTATAAACACACTTTCAGTCTCCCACCTTACAATTAAAATCTCCATTTTATGATGTTCTCATTTATTTGCTTTTTAAAGTATCTCCCTGGCTTTACTACAAAGCTTCTTAAAGGGGATAGTGTTGTTTTTTCTTTTTTCTCCTTTTAATTTTTTTCTCCCATTTCCTTGCCTCCAATTTTCTCTCCACCACACTAAATTTGTTCTTCTCTTCATTTTAGCAAATAATAAATATATATATTTCATTCAAGTATGTAAAATGGGTAACTTTTCAGACTTTGAAGAGACAGATTCCTGAGTTCAATTTTCTGTCAATCAGTTTCTACATGGATACAATTCTTTTTCTCTGTGATTCAGTTTGTTTTATTAGTGAGAATAATAATATTCCCTATATCATAATGTTCCAGTTAGATTGAAAGGAATGATAATAGGTGTACCAGCTCAATAAATATTTGGGAAAAGTTCTTAAAACTCATCCTGACACAGAGGAAACACTTAAAAAATATTATCTGCTGTTACTATCTATTGTGATGATAATGATGATGCGGATGCGGATGGAGAGCTGAAAACTGCTCGTGAGAATCACCATGCCCCCTTTTGCCAAATCGAATGAATCTTTATAATCCTAAATTGTGTTTTAGTTCTAGAATCCTTCATATTTTTAATGACTATCTTCCTCCTGTTCAGCATCCCTTGGGAATTTTCAATGATAAAATTCACCTCTGTTTTTTGATATTTTCTTCAAAGACTCTATTTCTTTCCTGCCTTCTGCTTGTTTCTTAAATACTGGTGTTCCCAAGGGTTCAAGACTCATCTTTCAGAAAGAGTTATTCATCTGCTTACCTGGATTTACCTGAGTGAAGAAGCCATCCAAGGAATGAAAAGCAGACAATCCTCACTTCATTTTCTAATCCATAGTATATCCATTAATTACTCTAATGCTTATTGAATGCCTACGCAATGTTAGAAAACATGCTAGACATTGGGAATGCAGTGATGAGTTAAAAAATAGTCTTGTCCTTGTGTAGTTTCTATTAACAATTAATTAGAAATACTGACATCAAATGAGACCTTATCACTTCCTGCTTAGATAGCTTCAATGGCTCTCCATTGGGTAAAATTTAACAAGGCCCTGTGTGCTCACCTATGCACTAACTCCCTCACTCTCTGCTCCAGGATCAATGAAGATTTTTAGGTCCTTACTGTACCATGTTCTACTCCATTCAGGTTCTTGTTGTGTTTTCTTTCCTCTTCCTGTAATGCTCTTTACCTAACTACCTCCTAAGTTTCTTTCAGTTCTCTGTTCAATCACTGCTGACTATCAGACAGCACCAAACACCCTAGATTTTGTTTTCCCAACAGCACTGTATAACTCTCCTTCATAGAACAGTTTTATTACCTATCTAAGAATGCATATGATATTTGATTGGTATCTCTCCGCTTCCATAGATTGGAAGCTCTATGCAAGAAGACAGTGACTTTGGTTCTGCTCAGGCTCTCATAACTCTTGTAGAGCACAGTTATGGGCACACAAGAGACACTCAAAGCTCACATATTTGTTAAATGAAGACATGGAAGTTGACTATTTTTATTAACATATTTTTGATCCAAGTTTGACAATCTCAGAAAGTTGAAAATGAGATATTTTAGGTGAAGAATCAATATTTTATATAGACCAGTGATGACTACTTCTTAAGTATTTACACACTTTAAGCTCTGCTTTGCAGGCCCCTTTTGTAACATACAAAAGGCATATTAATCCTCAATTTTAAATCAATATAAAATTGTGATTATTAGAAGAATAAATGAGATTTTATACAGTGTGAAAAGTGTATACAAAACACACAAATAGATGATTAGATAGATAGCTAGATGATAGATGAACGATAGCTAGATTCAAATAGATAAATAGATGATTGATAGATTGAAAGATAGATTGATTGGTTCACTTCGATATTACAGTAGCACATCAGATTAAAATTTCTTATCCTGTGCTCTGAACATATTACACAGTAGAATCATCTGGAGTACTTGTTAAAAAGGCCAATTCTTTACCCCCACTCCATCCTTTCTGAATCAAAATGTGGAGGGAAGGGCCTAGGGACCTAAATGTTAGTATATTTACAAGCTGAAGTTGTTAAACATTTAAAGACTGAGACATACTGCATTAGGAATTACATTTAAATCCTTCTTTGCTAATTGCCTGTGTTCCACTTCATTTTTACAAGGACATGAGCATTATTGTCTCTTAAAAGCAAAAAGCAATAGATTTAGTCCAATGACAAATTCTTAGGAATAAAAAAGAATGGGGAAGAAGGTTAATGGTTTCACTAAAAGATCCATCCAAGCAAACTCGTCTCCTAAATATTGTTAGCCAACATGATGAAGTTTTTTTTACATTAGTTAGAAGGTCTCTTAATGCTACTTTGTTTAGTACAGCATAGAGTAATGACATTAATAGAACAGGCATTCATGATAAATATGTTATCTGAAAACAAAGATGGGGCAACACATTCATAGTGCATTCTATATCCAATCTTCCCACCCTACTAAAATACATTTCTTAAGAGAGGATTTAAACAGTTAGACATAATCATAATTAAAATGTAATTACATATTAAAGAGGAAATATTTGATCATTTTAATGATATGACAATATACATTATTCATACCTCTGCCAAATTTCCATTCGTGGAAAAATGAATGAAATGCCTAAATCACTAACAGTATATATTTATATATTTTTTACCTTCTTTAAGGAAAGGATCCCTTCTCTGGTCTCTTTGTCAGTGGAGATAGAGAATATCCCAACACCATCACCATTAATGATGGAGTATGTCATGTCTGCATTTGAACCAGTGTCTGCATCATTCGCCTTGATTTTCCCAACAGCTGAACCAACTTGGGCTGACTCAGGAACATACAGCTGATAGTGCTCTGAAAAATATTTCATATTAAACTTATTTAATGATAATAATGTTCATAAAATAATAATCTTATTAGAAAGAGACATTAAAATATTTAGACCATACATCTATTTATGCTTATATCTCTTTCACAAATGTTCACATTTCCCTATAGACACTTATGAATTAGGCATTAAGCATAATGGACATGTTGTTATCAATTGTTTTATTGTCAAGTTAGAATCATATCTATTACAGCAAGTTATTTATATAGCAAATCTCAAATAGCTATATAAATAACAGAAATCTTTAATTAAAATGTAATTTTATAAAGATTTTCAACCATGATTAAATTAATGGTGATTTAACATTATACATAAATACAATTAGACTACATGGATAAGTGAATATAAAACATCTATAAAAATAATTTCTCTGAGGTAATAATTGTTTAGTTGTGTTATGATAAGTTTTTTTAGGTTAGTGCATCTGGTAAGTGTATGGAATATTCTAATTTGCTTCTAAAGGTACAATTGTATGTTTTAAAGTGCTGTATGTTGCTACTGAACATCGACGTGTGTGTGTGTGTGTTTGTGTTTATTCATTATTCAATAGAGATATTTCCCAGTCCTCTTCTATAAATGTATTTACACTACTTGACTTCAAATGTTATTTTTTAGTTCAACAGCCCTCACCAACAAAACATTTCATGGGTAGAGCACCTTCTTCTGTGAAACACATGATCCCCTGAGCTGAATCACGTGCTTTTATCAGGATCTGTCATATTGCTAAAGGCTCTATCCCTCCTGACAAAGCTAATTGACCTGGGAAGAGCATGAAACCCACGTTTTTACAGGACTCCACCTTGCCCTTCACAGTTGAAGGGTAAAAGGATAGGCAGCTGATTCACAATGATTCACAAAAAGAGTATGCTCCCCGAAATATTCAAACTGGAACTAGGAAAGAACGTCAGTCCCTTTTTTTTTTTTTTTTTTTTTGTGGTACGCGGGCCTCTCACTGCTGTGGCCTCTCCCGTTGCGGAGCACAGGCTCCGGACGTGCAGGCTCAGCAGCCATGGCCCACGGGCCCAGCCACTCCGCAGCACGTGGGATCCTCCCGGAGCAGGGCACGAACCCATGTGCCCCGCATCGGCAGGCGGACTCCCAACCACTGCACCATCAGGGAAGCCCTAAAATTTGACTCTCTTTTTTATTTTTTTATTTTTTGCGGTACGCGGGCCTCTCACTGTTGTGGCCTCTCCCATTGCGGAGCACAGGCTCCGGACGCGCAGGCTCAGCGGCCATGACTCACGGGCCCAGCCGCTCCACGTCATGTGGGATCCTCCCGGACCGGGGCATGAACCCGTGTCCCCTGCATCGGTAGGCGGACTCTCAACCACTGCGCCACCAGGGAAGCCCTGTCAGTCCCTTTTTGATGGCAAGGCTATGAAACACTAAAAGGGACTTCTGACAATGGCCATATTTCCAAAATTCATGTTGAAATAACTAATCTAAGGGCCATAATAATTTTTAGAATCCTTAAAAATATTATGATGTTCCTAGGCAGTTACATACAAAATAGAACACTGTTCTGATGAAAAAATATATAGAAATGTTGCAAAATAAATTAGAACATGTCACCTAAAACTTTTTGAGGTAGTCTAGGAAGTCAAGTTCCTGGTTTCTAAAGTCTATAAATTCCAGCTAAACTATATAACTTCCCATAATTCAGTAAGCCTCACAAAGGACTTTCAACTAGCTAAAACTAGGATGATGACACTTGTAAAAAAACAAAAAAAAAGTCAGCACACAGAGATAAATAAGTAAATCAGAGAACTATTATGATAGTAGTATTACAAAGCACATTGTTTTCACAAAGAAATTTGCAAAAACCTGTACCAGTGGGTCATAAAAATTCATGGCCCAGAAAACATTTTGGTAGAGTCTTACAAGAGGAAGAGTGTCCCTGGAAGAAGAAGATCAAGTGCAAAGGAAGAATTGATACTTGTTGATACACCAAGTATTACAAGTATAGTAACGTTTCCCCTTGCCCCATTAGACAAAATGGCGTATATTAAGATTAGTACTTTAACATTTTATACACTTTCCATATAGTTGAGAATTTATGAATTGTAAACTGTGAAAAACCTTTAGTATGCAGTCTCTGAGGTGGCCCCTGATGTTTCCTACTTTTTGATATTCATACCCTTAAGTAATTCCTTTTCCTCAAATGTTGGGTAGGTATAGTGACTCACTTCTAATAAATTGAACATAGCAAAATTAATGAGGTGTCACTTTCAAGATTAGGTTATGAAAGGACCATGGCTTCTATCATGGGTACTCTTTCTCACTTTCCCTTAGATTGTTCCCCTGGGGGAATCCAGCTACCAGGTTGTATTGAAGCCCTACCTAGTGGACCATATGACAAGTGACTGAAAACTGACAACAATTGTGTTAGTGAGCTGGAAGCAAAAACCATCGCTGCCTCCCCCTAGGCAAGTCTTTGAATAAGACCATAACCTGTGCTGCTGCCTACACTGGGATCTCATGAACCTGAACCTGAGGCCTCCAGCTAAGTCAAACCTAGATTCCTGATCTCCAGAAATAGTGAGATAATAAATATTGGTTGTTTTAGGCTGCTAAATTGGACTGATTTGCAATACAGCAATAGATAATCCATATACAACTGCACTGTAGTTGTCAGTGATTTGCAAAATACAAAGGACCATTTTAGTTCTTGTCATCCTGTTCACTTTGCATAATGTTTGGGGAAATTAAAATCAAAGCCATAACAAAACAAAAATCCAAACAAACAAACAAAAATCATGATAAACATTTATTCTTGGAATAATGTATTTAAATGTCTTTTTATCTCCACATCTTATTTTATAAAGAAATAAATTATTGCTGTTACGGCCAGTGCTCAAGATGAACCACTTGTCATATTCAAATTCTCAGCTCATCCTCCTAGAGGATACCATACCATCCAGTAATCACGCTCCTTGTTTTTTACCCAAAGGAGCTGAAAATTTCTTTTGACATAAAAACCTACACAAGACTATTATAGCAGCTTTATTTATCACGGCCAAAACTTGGAAGCCACCAAAATGTTCATCAGTTGGTGAATAGATAAATAAACTGTGGCACATCTACACAAGGAAACATTATTGTTAAAAAGAAAAAGAAATGAGCTACCAAGGCATGTAAAGACATGGAGAAACAATAAGTGCACATTACTAAATGAAAGAGGCCAATCTGAAAAGGTTACATACTCTATGATTCCAATTATATGACATTCTGGAAAAAAAACAAACAAACTATGGAGCCAATAAAAATATCAGTGGTTTCCAGGGGTGGGGTGGGGAGAGGTGAATAGGCAGAACAAAGAGGATGTTCAAGACAGTGAAAATATTCTGTGTGATACTATAATGGTGGTCATTCTACATTATACATTTGTCCAAACCCATAAAATATATAATACCAAGAGTAAACCCTAAGTTAAACTATGGACTTTAGGTGATTATTATGTGTAAATATAAGTTCATCCTTGGTCAAACAAAAAGTACAATTTTGGTGATTGATGTTGACAATGAGGGATGCTATTTAAGTGCAGGGGCAGAAGATACATGGGGAACCTCTGCATCTCCTTCCCAATTTTGTTGTAAATCTAAAACTCCTCTAAAAAAAAAAGCCTTATAAAAGAGGATTATATTTTAGAAATAATAATTAGACATGAATTTAAGATGCTATTATACAACTCAGAAGGATAATTCTAAGTATAGTGGATATCCTAAAAAGTGTATAATGAAGACTATAAAATGCCCAAACTGATTCAAACTATTAAAATGTATAATACCAAAGTATTCAAAATGAAATGTCTACTAATCACTACAAAATAGCTGATAGATAATATTTATTTATAAATCAAGAGAGGTTTAGAATATTTCTGCAGAATGTCCAAGGACTGAATGAATAGCCAGATACTTAAAATTACTCTAAATTCCAGGAGAATAACTACAGTGAGTCTCTTTTTTTAGATAGCTTTATTGAGGTACACTTGATATACAAAGAATTGTATATATTTAATGTGTATAATTTCATGAGTTTGGACAAATGCAAACACTGGCAATATCATCACCAAAATCAAGGTGATAAATACATCAATGCTTTCCAAAGTTTCTTTGCATGTTTTTGTTTTATTTTGTTTTTTGTGGTAAAAAATATTTAATGTGAGATCAACCTTATTAACATATTTGGATGTGCACAACACTACATTGTTAAGTATAGTCACTATGTGGTACAGCAGGGCTCTAGAATTTAATCTTCTAGCATAACTGAATTTTTACAACCATTGAACAACAGCTCCCCATTTCCTCTATTCTCTTAGCTCTTTACAACCACTACTGAATTATATGCTTCTGCAAGTTTGACTATTTTGGAAACCTCATATAAGTGGAATCATACAGTACTTGTCCTTCTGTGACTGACTTGTTTTACTTAGAATAATGTTCTCCAGGCTCATGCATGTCACATATAGTAGAATTCTATTCTTTTTCAGGGTTGAATAATATTCCATTATTATTGAATATATACCAAAACAAACTAGGTATAGAAGGAAGATACCTCAAAATTATAAAAGCATATATGAAAAGCTTGGAGCTAATATCACTCAATGTTAAAAAAATAAAAAGTTTTCTTCAAAGATCCAGAAGAAGATAAGGAGCCCATTCTCACCTACTTCTATTCAACATTGTACTGGAAGTTCTAGCCGAATAAATAAGGAAGAAAAAGTAAAAGGAATACAAAGAGAAAGGAAGAAGTAGAACTATCTCTGTTTGCAGATGACATGACCTTATAGGTAGAAAATCCTAGAGACTCCATAAGACAAAAACAAAACCAAATAAACAAATAAAAACCCTGTTAGAATGAAGAAACAGATTCAGTAAAATTGGCAGTTTGCAAAATCAACACACAAAAATCAGTTGTGTTCCTATACACTAATGATGAACAATCCATAAAGGAAATTCAGAAAACAATCCTATTTACAGTAGCATTGAAAATAATAAAATACTTACGAATAAACTTAAGGAGATAAAATCACTGTGTACTGAAAACTACAAAACATTGATAAAACAAAATAAATTAAAGGAGACATGAATAATGGAAAGACATCCTGTACTCAAGGATTATAAGGCTAGGCTTAATATTGTCAAAATGTCCATACTACCCAAAGAAATCTACAAATTTAATGCTATGCTAGTCTAATCACAATTCCAATGGTACTTTTTCACAGAAATAGAAAACTATTATCTTAAATTTTTTATGAAACTACAAAATACCCAACATATATAAAACAATCATGAGAAAAAAGAACAAAACTGAAGGCTTTATACTTCCTGATTTCAAAATATATTACAAAGCTACAGTAATTAAACAGTATGGTACTGGCATAAATATAGACATATAGACCAATAAAACAAGACAGAGAGTTCAGAATTAAACCCATGCATATAAGGTCAATTGGTCTCTCATGAGGGTGCCAAGAGTAAGAATATGGGGAACTGAGTTTTTTCACCAAATAGTAATGGGAAAAGTAGATACATGCATGCAAAAAATGAAATTGGATACCTAGGTTACTATACACAAAAATCCACTTAAAATGAGTTAAAAACTTAGATGTAAAACCTGAAAATGTAAAATTCCTATAAGAAAACATGGGGAAAAACCTTCTTGACACTGGTCTTGGCAAAAATTTCTTGAATATGACACAAAGCATAGAAAATAAAAGCAAGAGTAGATTAGTGGGACTACATCAAACTAAAAAAATCTTCTGCACAGCAAAGGAGACAATCAACAGAATTAAAAGGCAACATATAGGACGCATGAAAATATTTGCAAACCATATATCTGATGAGGGCTTAATTTCCAAAATACATAAGTAACTCCTACAAGTCAATAGCAAAACAAAACAAAGACAATGAATAACCCAAATTTAAAAATGGGCAAAGTATTTGAGCAGACATATCTCCAGAGAAGACATACATATAGCCAACAGGTATATGAAAAGATGCTCAACATCATTAATTATCAGGGAAACACAAATTAACACTATAGTGAGAGACCACCTCATACCTGTTAGGCTGGCTATTGTCAAAGAACAAAAGATAAAAAGTGTTGGCAAGGTTGTGGAGAAATTGGAATCCTTGTACACTGTTGGTAGGAATGTAAAATGGTGTAGCAACTATGTAAAACAGTATGGAGGTCCCTCAGAAGATTAAAAATAGAACTACAATATGATCCAGAAATCCCACTTCAGGGTATATATCCAAAAGAATTCAAATTATGATCTCAAAGAGATGTCTGTATTCTCATGTTCATTACAGCATTATTCTCAATGGCCAAGATATGGAAACATGAGTGTCCATTGATAGGCAAATGAATAAAAAGAATGAATAAAGAGCCTGTCTAATAAGATAAAAAATACCAGCAATTTGGAAAATAAAACTACTGAGTGTGTATGTCTGTGTGTGTATATGATATTCTAGTGAGATAATTATAAGATTACTAACAGAAGAAATAAGAAAAAACAGAGATATTATGATAAATTGAGATGAACTCAATGAGCATTGGATGTCTCTGACAATAAAGATCACTAAG
Source organism: Pseudorca crassidens (assembly GCF_039906515.1). NCBI lineage: Eukaryota > Metazoa > Chordata > Mammalia > Artiodactyla > Delphinidae > Pseudorca > Pseudorca crassidens. Next base: position 16,818,606 of record NC_090298.1, read on the forward strand.
TATATAAAAATAGTTACTAGGAATTAAATAATTTCAAGGAAACAAAGGTCTTTGGGACCCGGGTTTTTTTTTAGAGTAGAAAGCATATTCTAAAGAGCCCAGTGTGCATTTAATGCTCAAATATTTTATTAGTATTTGTGTTTAACATAAATATTCACATGTACCTTTGAAACTTTAATCCTAAATATAATACCTTTATGTTCCATCACATTTTTAGGATAATATGATTAACCATGGGAGGAAATATATAAAATTATCCTAAAATAACAAAAGATATCAGACAAAACTTACTCTAAACACTAATTCTAACAAAACAAAAAACAAAACAACATGCAACTATCAATCCTGAAGACATATAACATGTAGTATCACCTTTAAGAATTCTGACAACTGAGTGTCAATAGTCCATAAATAACTAGGTATTATCATCTTTGAATAATAATTATAATACACAAACTTTTGTTTACCTGTTATTTTATGAAAACTGACATTCCCTATAGGAGAAACACTTGGGAGAAATTTTAAAAGATATGGTTCAAAATGTATTTAGAAATCTTTGACTAATAGTCTAAAGTTTTGCCTTGCTATTCATGATATAATTCAATCACATAGAAAGAGTCAGTTTATTATTTAGAAAACAATGCACTCTTATCTAAATAAGATTAACAAAGGTCATAACTCATAGCATCTTAGTATACATGGTAAATGATCTTGTGCCTTTCCATGTTATTTTTACTCAGTAATTGCTCTCTCTGGGGGAAAAAAAAAAAAAGACACTATCTTGGATAATTTTACAGTGCAGTCTAATCAGCATTTCTATAGTTGCCAAAAAATCCTTAGAGTACTCTGAGCTCAAAAAAAGGTTATATATTGTCGGAGTGTTATCCAATTTTCAAAAGGAAAAAGGAAGACTAAAAAAAACAAAAAAAAACAAAACAAAAAATTGAGTTTTTTTTTCACATTGAAATTTTTATTTCACACAGACACATATAAGCACACACACATAAACATATGGTATACATACACACAACACATTACTTGACTGTGTGTTTCATAGTATCACCATTTATATATTAGCTTGAGAGAGAGAGAGAGATCATGTATTCGTTTCCCAGAAATAAATTTTATAATTAGGTCCATAAGGACAAACACAAATTTAAAACAAGAGACTTAATTCTTAATTCTCCATGTTAAAATTAAGGGGAGAGATTTTTGGTTTTTTCCCAGTTTCCTTTTCTTGGAGTGTTTACTAGAGAAAACTTGTGATGCATATAACTATATATGTGAAATATATATATTTCAAAGCTAGAACATATTTATTTATTTTAAAATCTCATAATGTCATAGATATAATCAAAGATCTAGTTGATATAACAAAGGAATTGATTTTAAAACAATATCTCAGAGAATAGGTTATGGATTAAAAAAATAAAAACCCAAATCATTTAACATGTTTTTAAAAATACAGAAATTTATGTTTCACATTATTTAGTAAGTAAAACAGTCATTACATTCCTTAACCCGTATCTCTGCTTTTGTAAAACACAATCATATTTAATAATTATGCTGCCCCAGTACACTCATGGTAAATAATTTGGTTGTCATATACACAAGCTACAACAGAACAGCCCTGGTTATTGTTATGACAGTCATCAACTGTGGAAGGGTATTCTAGCGGAATTGTGTAGCAGTAAAAAGTCACTGAAAAAAAATCCTTCATGGCAAAGCAAATTTTTTGTTTGGTTGATGGTTGAAGTAGGTAATGACTTGTAAAATGGCAATATAAAAACACCCCTAAGGACTTCCCTGGTGGTGCAGTGGTTAAGAATCCGTCTCCCAATGCAGGGGACGCAGGTTCGATCCCTCATTGAGGAAGATCCCAAATGCTGCGGAGCAACTAAGCCCGTGAGCCACAACTACTGAGCCCGCGTGCCACAACTACTGAAGCCTGTGCACCTAGAGCCTGTGCTCTGCAACGAGAAGACACTGCAATGAGAAGCCCGCACACTGTAACAAAGAGTAGCCCCCGCTCACTGCAACTAGAGAAAGCCTGCATGCAGTAACGAAGACCTAATCAGCCAAAAATAAATAAGTAAATAAATTTATATTAAAAAAAACCCTCCCCCCAAACCAACTACAGTGTCCACATTTGCACCACTATATATTGTGAGGAGATGGGATATAGTTTGGCAGAGGAGAAAACTACAATAAACCAGCTGACTTAATGCTGTTAGGTAAGCTTTTTTCCTGCATCCATAATTTTGAGATATATTTTGGTCTTTATAATAAACAAATATCACCAGGATGTGTTTAGCTCTGGTGGTGTTTTTATATTAAAATATGTTGAGATGCTTTAATCTGAGTTCTGAGTCTCTTTTTTCCTAGTCATGAAAGTTTTCTTTCAAAACGTTTATTTTTTGTTGTTTTTGTTTTTGAAGGGCTATTTACATTCATAATTTTTCTCTCTGTCCTCTCCTACGTATAAAATACTATTGGGCTTATTGTATCAAGATTTTTCTCTTTTCCCTAATTTTTATATCACTTTTATATTATTATTGGTTCTTTCGAGTTTTACTGCTTTCAAGACTGATCTTAATTAAGCGTTTTCAATTTTCTAGAACTCCTAATTTATTTCCTACATCTCCTTTTACACATCATCAGGGTGCCTGTTTTTTTTTTTTTCTTAAATATTTGAACAACAATGTATCTATATCAGAAACTTACAAGACTTCTTTACCTATTATACTGAAACTATTTTTGTTTCAATTATATTAAAAATGATAATTAGTTTTCTAAAAAGAAAATTCATTGCCTATAGTTGGCTTATCCTCAGATCTCTGGATATCTGTAAGATTATTTTCTCTTTTATTGCGGTAATGTTCCTAACTTTTCTGGTTTTGTAATACAAAAGTTTTTATTAAAACCTTCGAATCTCATTAATGATATGTAATTATTATTATGACTGTTATGTTTTTATGTTTTTTTAATTTGTCTTTTCCCTGTTTATATCTTTGGCTTAAAGAAATTTAATGTTTATGTAGTAATATTGATTGATCATTTTATGTTTAATGTCCTTGTTTTTTTTAATCTTCCCCTCTTCTAGTACCATAAGATAATCTCATTTTCTTTAAAAGCATAAATAGCCTATGTCTTTAATCAATTTGGTAAACCTTTATTATGTCAATTTATCTACTTTTTACAAGGATGACCTGTGGTGCCAGTGCCTTTCATTTCCTAATGTATTTTAATCTGTAACTCCAATTTGGACCTATACCAAGTCCTGAAGTTTATATTACACAGCTTCCTAAGGACTCCACAAAGTCCACTAGATCTATTTTCCAAACCAAATGGATGTTGATATCTGTTTTATCAGCCCCTCCTCCATTATTTTCCCTTAAGAGTTCTTGATTATTTATGAATATGCACTCTTCCACATGAAGTTTTGGATCAGTCTAGATTATTGACTCATTCAGTAAATGTTACTTATCTGTGCCAGCATAATTTCAGGTACTAAGTATACAATATGCAAAACACAAAAATCCTCATCCTTACGGAGTGTACATTCTCATGAGAAAGAAAATGGGCAAGATATATGACAAAACTATACAGTATATTATGCTGTGATAATGCTAAATATGACAGATATAGCATGTTTATTAATCAGCCGTTTCTGTGTTGATTAATCGCCAAAATATCTTAGTAGCTTACAACAAATATTTAATTCTATCTTGCATTATATAAGAACTATGACTAAGCTACAACTACTAGGTTAGGCTCAATTCCAAGTGAATTTTCATTTCAGAATATGAGCTGAAAAGGCAATCATTGGGAAGGAAAGATTAGGAACACAGAATGAAACCACTTAAAGGCATTTAAAGTGGTTTATGGCATGTCTTCTAATATTCTGTTAGCAAAACAAAGTCATTGGCAAAGCACAGTTAAAGTAGCAAGGACATATATGCCACCTACAGGAAAGCATGATAAGGGAGGGAAAGAAATAATTGTGAACAAATAATACAATCCGTTCACTGTCCACTCTCTAGACTAAAATAACTATGTGCCCCTTAGAGGTAAAATCCACTTACTTGCTCCCTGACACCCCCAAATCTCTTTAAAACATGGCACCAGTCTTGATTTCAAGACCTTTTGATATAATCATATACAATGTGGCTTTTCTTGTTCCAGAGACCACTGAATTAGGACACATTATTTGCCCACCAAAACTTCAATATATAACTGGGGATGAATAAGGACAAAGTTGTTGAAATAAACACCCTGTTTAAAAGGGAAAATATGTCAGTGGCTCATAGCAATTCAGAAATTATTGTCTGCAATCATTAAAAGTGTTTCTGTCCTTAAGTCTCTAAGGCTAATTTATTTGTTGAACCCTTTACATTTGCATTTTTAGCCCTAAAAGTCATGAAATTTCTAGTTTCCTCCTCTTCTCTTTAGAAAATACATGATTTTTTTTTTCTGAGCTGACCTCTTTCTTGTAGTATCTTATCAAATACAGCTAATAAAAATCAACTCATATTATAGACACTCCCTCTTAATATCTCTTCTCCTAAAGCCATAGCTTCATTAGGTACATTTTCTGCCTTCCAAATTATCCTAGGAAAATATTTATCAAAGAAAAACACAGTCAACTTCTAGCATCCTATAAGCATTACTTCATACTTTTTCTTCTTCAAACACAAATCCACATAATTTATTGCTGTTGGTGTCTTGGTCAAATTAACTGGTGAATCCTAAATTCAATGGGAAAATATCTTCTAATCACTGGAAAGCATGGCAGAGACAGGGAGAGAACAATTAAATCTACCAGGGAAGGTAAGAGAGACACCAAGTATTTGAGGATGAGAAGTCAGTAAAATACTATTCCAAACAGAATTCTCTGAGGAAGACAAATGAGAATGAATGTTGTATAATGATTGCAGCCTCTGACACAAACATCTTAAGTAGTTTTCCAATGAGGTTCTCTGAACAGTGAATTCATTCTTTTTTTTTTAATGTATCTTTATATCATCTTCATTTTTAATGCAATTTAGTGTGCTAAAGATTACTAGAGTAACAGTTTTTCCCCCTTCTCATCAATTTTGAACCCAATTCTCTATTGTCATCTGTACTCTGCTTTTGTTGATAATAAGTTCATAGTGAGTTAAATGGTTTTCTCTTTGGTTTTGGAATTCTAAACTTCACCATAACAAATCTAGGTGATAGTATTTTTCCACTCTGTTTGGAGCTTCTAATAATTATTTATCTAAGGTTTCATGTCTGTATTTATTCTTGAAAACTCTTAGTCTACTTTTTTGTTTTTGTGTTTTGAACACTGTCTCACCATTTTCTTTGGTGTCTTCATATGAAAGTCCTATGATTGTACATTGAAGCTTTTTTCCTTTGGTACATATTTCTCTCTCTCTCTCTCTCTCTCTCTCTCTCTCTCTCTCTCTCTCTCTCATCTTCAGCTTCTCAGATGCATTCTGGCTATTTTTCTTCAAACATATCTTCCAGTTTACTTACTCTGTATTCAGCTGTGTCTAATCTATTCCCCTAATGTCAATGTCTACGTTGCATCTTCTGTTGATTGATAAGTACAGTTTTTCCATTTTTCATTTCAGAGCAAGCCCTGGTTTCATACCAGACACCTAACTCTAGTAACATCTCTACTAAATTCCTGTAATTATATACTTCCTCCTTTCTCCAGGGCTAACAAGCTAAGATGCTAGCTCCCAGTGCCTACATCCTGCCTTATATTCTCTCTGGGCTCTCACAACATCAGCTTGCAAATTTCCCCCTTGAAGTGCAGATTCACTCACAATACTACAACCACATGAAAATATAAATTAAAATTTATTGAAGGAAAACATAATTACATCAGTATCAGAATGCACATAATTCCCTAATCTCTTATTTGTCCAGAGTATGACATTTAGGCTTCACAGAACTCTACAACAGAGCTCCGGTAGAAAGGAACTCCCACTCCTATAATGTTCTCTATATTTACAAGGTCAGGAGACAGAGAGCACTTCAGCACCTGGGCAAATATGCAAGAGGGGAAGCTCCCTAGCTGAAGAGGTGGCTATATTGGAAAGAAGAAGCCTCTGAGTTCTATAGCTGGTGCCAGCTTATAGAGACTAGACTTGTCATATCAAACAAGTCTTCAACTTGTTTTTCCTCATTCCTCTAAATTTAAGCTCCTTTTTAATATTGTTGAGTTGTTGTCAAAATGTTGATTATGTATACACCTACATTTCTTTTTTTGTAAATAACATGAAGGTTGGTTCACTCTTGGCAACTATATTTTCCATGGAAAAAAATTAGAAAGTGTGTAGAGAGAATTTTTTCTATGAATGAAACTTCTGTTACACCAAATGTCTACTACAGAGTCTATAGCATTTTTGATGCCTTAAATTATTTTAAGATAGAATTTCTCCTTATCTGGGAAAGGTAAATATACTGGAACATTTATGATTTAAATGCCTGGATGTGAAGCTTAGACTTGTTGAGCTATGAGGTGGTGCAATGTGTATTATTGAATTTTAGGTATCAAATTGTTTATAGTACATTAGTAGTGTCTTTTTTTCCCCTTAGTTTGAATATATGTGAATAATTTCTAAGTGATATTCTACCTCATTAGCAAGTTTTAAAGATACCTCTAAATAGTGCTAATGTTACCTATTTTGGTGTTAAGACTACATAATTTTATGTGACATAGAGATACAGATATTATTTCATATTTTTCTGAATATTCCATAATTTCATATGTGATCCTTTTCCAATAATTTCTTAGACTCCATCATAAAATGTTAATGATTAGCTGAAGTACATTTAAGAAAGGAAGACTTCATGGGAATAATAAAAGAGAATTTGGTTCATTGAAGCTTGTCCCTTTTTTTTTTTTTTTTTTTGCGGTACACGGGCCTCTCACTGTTGTGGCCTCTCCCGCTGCGGAGCACAGGCTCCGGACGCGCAGGCTCAGCGGCCATGGCTCACGGGTCTAGCCGTTCCGCGGCATGTGGGATTTTCCCGGACCGGGGCACGAACCCGTGTCCCCTGCATCGGCAGGTGGACTCTCAACCGCTGCGCCACCAGGGAAGCCTGAAGCTTGTCCCTTTTAATATACTTTTTTCCCAGGATAGTCTTGATTCTAATTGATTTTAAAAAGACCTCGTACCTTTCCTTCAGTAGCTTTACCAGGTGAGCAAATAAGTCATTTCCTAAGATTAACCCTATGCCCTAGCCTATAAGAACTGTAATCAACTGATCATTACATTTATTTTGACTAGTTAATATTTTTATTACATGAATAAGATTTACTTGGGAAAGTGACCACCTTTACACAAGATACATATTTATTTATGATTCTGGGAGAAAGTTGATTGACACGTAAGTGGTTAAGATACTGTAATATGATTTATCCAGGATGTCTGACATCATAGGGTTAACCAGAGAGTTTCAAAATCTCTACATTAAATTGTTTTATGCAGATATAGTATACATTGGAAATGCTACTTTCAAATTAAAAAAAAAGACACACAAGGAATCTGGGATTTCCCTGAATCTAAGACACTTGTATTGGATACTAATCATTAAGCATTACGTTAAGCTCTGCCTGTAATGTTTTTAATACATGAATAAAATCAAAGACTAATTCTACAGCTATTCAAATGCCACACATTAAAAGGACAATTGTCCTATATCAGAATATTCACCGTAATTGGGAATAATACCTTTAAAATTGCTTAACCTACATTCTACGTTATCATTTGTCAACAGGCAGCATTGCAAAGCTGATTCTCCTGTACAAATTTATTTTCTTCAAAGTAATGATACAATGGGCCACTTTTTAACACTCTCTCACTTTTAATCATAAACATGATTCATAAAAAACTGAAAAAACTGTAAACTTATAAATCCCAACTGAAAATCATTCTTACTTTTTTCAGCATTCTATGAAGAATTAGAAATTGATTTGTAAAGACTAACTAGTAACAATCAAATCATTTCTAAGAAATATATGTCCATGTCCATAAAAACACATATCTATACAAAACAGAATAAGTAAAGAAAAAAAATCAGTCTACAACTCTGTCATAGCATACAGCCAAATAGGTTAAAACAAATCATAAAATGATTGATGTGTTATGACCAGTTAGTTTCTAAACAGGCAATTTCAAATTATTCCAAAATATCCAACCTTAAAAGAATTCCACAAACTTATTTATTTATAGCTGTTATCTTGTCTGAAAGAATATTCTCTTCAGGTGTATGTATCTTGTTTAATAGAATGAATATAAAATAAAATAATTTTTTCAATTGTCTTTATATACTGTCTCATAACATAGATAAATATATTTTGTCTTTAATAAGGTTGAATGAAAAACTATTTACAATAGACCAATAACTTGCCTGTTTTATCATTAATTAGAGAATTCCAGCTCTCTTTCAAAATGTATACTTTCAATTTAGCCAGGTTAAATATCAAATTGATATACTATTTATTTAAGTATCTTCCATGATATTTCAACTTAAACAAATGGAGAGGTCTTTCCATTCTGGACCTGATGGAATTGTATATATCTGACTAACTCTCCCATCAAATAGAACTATACAAGCTGCACAATATACATAAAATGACTGCCATTGGAGAGAATTCAATGCAGCGAGGCTTGGATGAGGTATGGTCCTTGAGGGAAAGGAAGCATAACAAGATGAGTTTTACATTCTCAACGACTCAGGGCATTTTTTTTAATATGCTCTGCTATGGAAAAGAGACCAAATTACATACTTTGTGAAACAGAGGTTGGGGTTAAAGGACAGGCACAGTAGCTGAAATGAGAATAAAGGTACAAAGAAGAAACCTCAGAGAAATGAACCCCAAAATTTGAATGCAATTTTCCCTGTGATAATTATAGATATATATACTAAATTTGCATATGTGGAGACTCAAAGAAAGCAAAGCTGGAAGACAAAAGACCTAAGCAGACATTTCAGCAGGCATGAGGCACCAAGAATCAGAGTTTGTAAATGCTTGTGACTCCAGTTGATATTAGAGAAAAATTAGTTTTTAGGAGTAAGAGTATTCCTACTTCCCAGGAATAAGGGGAAAAATGAACTTAACCAGTTATAACAAAGTCTAACTAATTTAGGTAATCATATTCTATATATCTGCAAGAAGAAAAACAACTCTCTGTGGAGGAAGGTGACATAATCAGGAACTTCTACAATCGTTTATCCATAATGTTCAATTAATAGTAATAAGACACGCTTAAAAATGGAAAATGACCAAAACCAAAAAGGAAACAAGCAATAAAAAGACGCAGATATGATGTTGATTTAGGAATTATTAGGAAAGGATTTTGAAATAATTAAGATTAAGGCTTAAGAACATATAGAAAAAAGGTGAAGAATTGTAGCAAATACCAATAATGTATATTTAATAAGTCAAGGGAAAATGATAGAGCCAAAAAATGTCAATGCTGAAGCATATAGTTAATAAATTTGATACACAAGTTTAATTGGAGGATAAACATGGTGGAAAAGGTTAGTGAACTAGTATATAGGTCAATATAAAATAGCTAGGTCAAAAAAGAGAGATAAAAAAATATGTATATATAGAAGAGTAGACTGATGGTGCATAGTTAAAAGACCAAACATGTATACTTTTGCAGAACCAGTAGTTAAGAAGTGAGGAAATAAGATAGAAGAAATATTTTAGTAAATGCTGACCAAAATTCCCTGGAACTCAATAAAAGATAGCTTTAAAATGCCTTATAATTGAAAAGCAGATTCTTAAAAAAGTAAATACCTCCTAGGTACAACATAGTTAAACTTCTGGAAAGTTAAGCACAGAATATCTTAAAATAAGAAAGATCCATTAAAGTAGAATAAACTATAGTAAAATGATAATAAGACTGAGACTGATTTTTTTTAACAGACAAGATGGTGGTCAGCAGACATTACATCATTAATTATTGAAATAGAAAAAAATATCCTTCAAGCTAGAATTCCATTTCCATTGGAAGTTACCCTTTTAAAAATGTAGGAAAAAGAATGTTTATGAAAAAAACTAAAAAGGAAAAAAATCATTGATAGTAGACTAGCACTAAAGGAACAGAAAGGGATTTTTAAAGAAAATTTAGAATTTCCTTTAAAAACGATTAATGACTATAGAAGGAAAAATGGAAAATAAAGAAAATAAATAGCACCAGGCAGGAAGGATAAATTATAATTGACTTAAAACATGATTCTTTAACAAAACAAAACAAAACAAAATTACAATTTCACATAAGGCTTAATTTATAAGATGACAAAAATAGCAAAAATCAAAGATTTTTAAAGTTTAAAGTTATTCCATTTTTCAAGTGATAAATTATATTTTAAGGTGGAATGAAATAAATTGAAATGTCTAGAGGAAACATTAAAGAAAAATAGAAGAAAGTAAAATAAAAAATATTGATGGAGGATAAAATGAACAAAATTAAATACATGAATAATTCATAGAAAGTAAGGAAAGAGAGAAAAGAAACGAAAGAAACAAGTAGCAAGATGATAGACTTAAATAGAAATGTACCAGTAATTAATTATAAGTATAGTAAATAAAAATAAACAACAAAAATGTGAAACCAGATTAAAACAAATCAACAAAAACTTAGTGTCTTAAATAAAACTTTAAAAAAAGAACAATATAGTAAAAAAGTAAAATGAAAAATATTATACCATCCAACTGTTAACTAAAAAAAGGAAAACGAAATATCTGGAATAGTTATATTAATATCAGGTAAATTGGACTTTAAGTTATGAACCATTATTAAAGAGAGATGTTTCACAGTGACATACTTTCAAAGAGGAAGATATCATACCTTAAATCTGTGTGCATCTGGTAACATGATTTCAAACTATATCTGACCAAAATAAAACAAAACCAAAAAATACTAATAGAAAATAAAAGAATAAATAGAAAAATCCAGTATCATAATGGGATATAATAACATATATCTCTCAAGAGCTGACAAACAAAACTTCTGTTTGAATACAGAAAATTGCAGTGACATAATGAATAAACTTGAACTAATTTATATATGTAGAAAACTAACCATGAAGCTGTGGAATTTACCTTCTTTTAAATCAAGTACATGCTGACACTTAAAAACACTCTCAAGAAGTTTCAAAATATATACCTGTAACCATGGTAAAATAAACCAGGTATTTTTTAAAGTATGCTAGAAAAACTCCAACTTGGTGGTAATTGAAATATGCACTTCACATTTTGATGGATCAAAGGAGAAGCTTGCTTGCTTGTTTCTTTTAATTTCTGTTTCAAATAAAATATTAATGCCGAATATATTATATGCCATTTAGATTTGTTCTCATGAAAATGCAAATAATAACTTTAAAACAACGGGCCTTCATCTAAAATATTTTACCATCAACAAAATTACATCAATGTCAATATTTCCATCAGTGGTATTACCTCTCTTACCAACATTAAATTTACCCACATCAGTTACAGTTTTCTCATTCTTAGGTTTATGGGAAATACTGCCATCTGCTGAGCTTTTAGGACTTGATCCTCCCAATATTACATTGCACTATATCAACTCGAGTCACAAGCAGGCTAAAGTTGTTGCATGACTTAATTTTGCAATTATTTCAAGTTCTTAGGGGAAGTTTTGTTAAACAATCAAATTTCTACTCTTTGATTATGATTATTTGACATGTCTTCTTCTTGTTTCCCCCAGACTGGTTATTTACTCTTTGAGGACAATTCTCAAATACAACTTCCTTTAGGGTATAGAAGGTTTGCTTTATGAGCTTTCATGGAAGTTACTGATATTTATGCACATTTTCTTTACACAGAATAATAGACCTCAGTGACTTTTTATCTGTCTGAGAATCAATTATGGAATAACCATAACATAGTTAAAACCAGAGAAGGAAATAGCAAGAATCTTAAGAAGTAGAATAGATTCCTTTCAATAGAACTTATATTGAGGAACTTACACCTTGAGATATTGTCTCTGAAGAAGAACTGGGCATCCCTTGTGTCCTCTGAGTAAGGATTCAAGGCACAGATGGGCTGATTTGTCCTCTTTCACTGTGAGTCTGACAAGTAGCTCCCTTTCCTAATTCTTCCTGCCCACATGTAGGCATTACTGGAATTGAGCAGTAGCTGTCCTCTTAGTTGGACATGTACCATCCAATCTCTGTTCTCCCCTATAGCCTCCCTGACACTGGCAGCCCTCTTCCACCTGGACTTTCGTTTGCCTTGTATTCCAGGCCACTGAGTTTGCATCTGCCTAGTGTAGAGAGTCTTTGTAAAGCAAATTATTAGTCTAGTTCACCTGTAACTCTCAAATGCTTACTCAAAACCCATTTACCTTAAATTAAGATACACTGATAACTTTAAATTAAGATACAAGATGTAACAAGCTGATTTTCACAGGCTATAGCAAATTGATAGGAAGAGAAAGACATTGTAAAAAATGCTATGAGGGAATATTTTGCAAAGCTTTGTGTGCCAGATGTTTAAACCAGAGTCAGTCAGTTATGGTGAAACATGGCTCTCTCAAGTGAAGGGAAAAAAAAGTCAGAAGAACTGTAAGCTAAACAAAACAAAAACATCTTTAGAGAAACAATTAGACTACTGGGTCCATTTGATGACTGATCTTTATAGAATTTGAACTGTATATAGATTTCATGGTGCATTTCATGGTGCTTCATGAACGCAAGTCCTCATAGTACATCATTTTTTTTTTCCTCCATGCGGTTTGCAAAGTTTCCGACTATATATCTAGCCACTTGGTGAGTTATAATGCTTGTGGGAAAATTAAAGAATACTTTACTGCAAGCTACTCTTGTCATGGTGACACCAAATCATTCTGAAAACAGCAATGTGTTTAGTGCAATATGAGTGCACAATAAAATATCTTTTAAACAAATCAGAGTGTGAGGTTCCAGGTGTGTACTGCCTCTGTTTCAAAACACTAAGAGCATCTCAGCATGTGGCAGGATTGACAGTTGTCAGTCATTCTGCACAGACTGCTACAGACGGAAGACATGTAGATCCCATTGGATATAATGAGTTAATTCAATGAGTGTACGTTTATTCTGTGTCCTTGTCAAGTAAAACAATTGTTTTTTCCTATGAACTGATGCTTCAGCAACTATCATCAATCAAAATAAATTAGGAATATACTTTTCTATATTCATCACCATTACAATTTTCGGTTGATTTCTAAAATCAGTTTTAATGGACTTATCTATTTAAAAATCAGTTGAGGGAGAGAAGGAGGGAGAGAAAGAATGGGAGATATTATTTGTACCAAGATCAAGCATTTATTGAGCCCCTACTGTGTAGAGTTTGAGTTTTTCACTCTATTATAATAAGGGTTATAATACTAATATCTTTAAAATAGTGGTGGTAGAATCTATTTGAAAATAAGGTAGGTTGAAAATAAGGTTGGTGTTGTAAGTTATAATAAAGTTTATATTCAGCTGAGTTCAACAGCACTTTTCTCATAATGAAATATGTGTATATGTATATTGTGTGGAATAAGGGATAAAATGAATACAAAAGTACACTGTAGGGCTTCCCTGGTGGCACAGTGGTTGAGAGTCCGCCTGCTGATGCAGGGGACACCGGTTCGTGCCCCGGTCCGGGAAGATCTCACATGCCGCGGAGCGGCTGTGCCCGTGAGCCATGATCGCTAAGCCTGCGGGTCGGGAGCCTGTGCTCCGCAACGGGAGACGCCACAACAGTGAGAGGCCCGCGTACCGCCAAAAAAAAAAAAAAAAAAAAGTACACTGTAATTTTGTAAAATTACTTGAATTTTTTTTTTTTTTTTTTTTTTTTTTTTTTTGTGGTATGTGGGCCTCTCACTGCTGTGGCCTCTCCCGTTGTGGAGCACAGGCTCCAGACATGCAGGCTCAGCGGCCATGGCTCACGGGCCCAGCCGCTCCAGGACATGTGGGATCTTCCCGGACCGGGGCACGAACCTGTGTCCCCTGCATCGGCAGGCGGACTCCCAACAACTGCGCCACCAGGGAAGCCCTTGAAATTTAATTAAACTTCATGGCTTAATAATGTGGACTTATCTATGATTTATAATTTTCTTTCAAACATATTTTCTTCATGGGGCAAAAGCCACATAAAAGAACCAGGTCATATAATCTTATCCTTAGAATCGATATTTTAAAGTAGCTTTACCTAACTATGAATTAGTCCTGAATTTCTTTAACAATGGTCTTTTAACAATAGTAATTTGACAGAGTATTTAAATTCGACTAATTTACTCATTCATTTAGTAGTCATTTATCCAGGGCTGGGCAGTGATCTGAATATTTAAGGTTACAAAGACAAATCAAGCATCATTCTTACTTAGAGGGACTCAAAGTAGGGGAGATATGCACCTATGGAAATAAATATAGCATAAACGTTCATGGGAAAGTGCTATGTAACAGGAAATGAGAGTTAATTAACTCTCTGCTAATTCTGCAACAGAGGTCAGAGAAACTTGTAAATGGGCTTTTAAACAAAGGAATGTGAGTGTGGAAAATTCTGGGCTGATTTAAGGATGTGCAAACTGTTATATTTTCAAAACAGGCAGTATTCCATCGTGTATGGAGTGTACTGAGAATGATGCTGAGAGATAAGGCTGGGAACGGCCTTTCATACTGACTTGTGGAGAGTCTTTATTGACATCCCACGCTGTCTACTTTGTTACAGTTTTTAAACAGCATGTGTAAGTAGGACAGCTCCCCTATAGGACTTTATGATAATTAATGTTTTTTCTATAAAATGTCATCCACAGTTTCTGCCACATTAGAAATACTCAAATATGTTTCCTTCCCTTTCTGAGGGTGTCACAAACACCATTTCATTCTGAGCTCACAGAACTGACACTCTTTCCCCTTGAATTGCCTGATAGTTTGTGCTCTGTATTCACAAGGTTCATATTCTACTTTGAGATCAGACTTTATTATATTAGCCATACCCTGTGGTTGGATGGCATGTTTGTGTGTGTGTGTATGTGAAAAGTGTTCATTCCTAACCTGCAGGATTTTTCTTTTAATTTCAGTCACAAAGCGTGCATTTTTGACTATTTTGCAAGAGTAGAATGCCCATATCAAAATGTATTATGAATATCTCCATGAATTCCTTAGTAACACATAACTACTTCAGCAAATGCAGGATATCATTCTTTAGTACCGCTATCTCATTTTTAGTATTTAACTGTGATGCCAACTGAAATGGATATCTAACACAATAACAATTATCTGCCAGGCTCAGGAGACCACAGATGGAGTGATTTCTTTAGTCTTGTGTATAAAAGGAAGACCATACAAAACAAAATATTCCCAGTTAAATAATAGTAACATGATATTATATGTTCAAATATAGTTGACCCTTGAACAACATGGAGGTTAGGAGCGTCCAACCTCTATGCTGTCCAAAAATGTGTATAACTTATAGTCGGCCCTTTGTATCCAGGTTCCTCAGTGTCTGCAGATACAACCAACCACAGATCTGATCATGTATTCCTGTAGTACTTACTACTGAGAAAAATCCATGTAAAAGTGGATCCTTATAGCTCAAATCTGTGTTGTTCAAGGGTCAACTGTATTTCAATCTGTTTTACATAAATGAATAGTGATAAGTGCAAATCAGAAGAAACAGGTACGTACTTTGAGGAAACCGTGGGGGGTTGTCATTGACATCTGTCAGGGTGATGTTGACCGTGGTGGATCCCGACAGCCCTCCAACTTGCCCAGCCATGTCTTTGGCTTGAATGACCACTGAGTAATGTTCTCTGGCTTCTCTGTCCATATTATGTAAGGCAGTTCTAATAACTCCTGTAATACATATTTTAAACAAAACAGTATGGGTTATACATTAAATGAGAAACAACAAGGTATCTCTCTCTTTTTTCTTCTTTCTTTTAAGAAAAGTAGTTTTAACTGAAATGCTTTTGAGAGAAAACCAGGCTTCTGAGACAAACAGTACCTTGACAATGTTATTAAAACTGTCTCATCGAAATATTTATTTATAACCACGCATCCCTAACCAATCTATTAGAGACAAATGAAGATACCCATCTCTTGGTGGTCCTTGGGGTCACTGGCCTCTAGAGGGCAGCCCTGCAGTCCCTGCTCTTTCCTTCTGTGGGTGGCCTGAATATTTCACAACTCATTCTCCTCACAAGTGTTAGCTGAGATGTTTTGAGCAGAGGTTAATTTTCCTCCTTACAGAACAATTTACATAGTTTTCTGACAGGGTTGTCAAAGTTTGATGATGAAAAACAATGGAGGAGTGTAGACACTTGAACAAAGATTACAGGCAGGAGGCATTTTAACATTTATCAAGACTAAGAAACTGACTTTTTGTCAGGAAATAACTACAATAAGAACTAGATCTAAGTACACAAGCAAAATAAAGTGATGAGATTGGTTCCAAAACTTGCATGTAAAAGTCACATTCTTTGTCTTGTAGTACCAAAAAAGACACTTAATGCACTTTCTAATTAATTAATTAATGCACTTTCTCATTATATTAATTAATTAATTAATTATATTAATTAATTTGTTATAATTAATATAACAAAATATTATATATCCATATGTAGTTCTGTGTAGGCAAACACACACATGCACACATAAATTAGATTTGTCAATAAAGCCTTACATTTAGAAACTGGAACACATTTTCTAGCAGGTCAAGTTTATGCAAGGACTATCAAATATGTCTTAAAATAAAAAATTGTCCTCATATACATGAGCCATATTAAACATAAGCATAAAAATATATAAGCATACATGTGTTGATATTTTATATTCATATAAATGTACAATATAAATATATTTGCTACTCGAAACATAGGTCACCATTTAACAACCACCTTTTTACTTTTATTTAAAATAGTTGGATCATGTCACTTTTGAGAAAGACACCAATGGCTTCAATCAAACTCACACTTAATTAGTTAGCAGCACAATTCACGGGATAGTGCCATTTATAATGACTGCCAACTATAGAGCTTAACAAACACTTTTGCAGACAATATATTGATATAATAGGAGAAAATGGGTTTGTATATCCAAGTGGAAAAGATAGTCTTTTAAAAGTGGAAAGGATTAGTCAATCAGTTGTTTTGAATACAGAACACTTAACCACTTCCTTTTTTTTTTTTTTCACTGAATTGATTGCACATGCAATGCTCTGAGAGGAGAGCCACAGGCCCCAGGAAAAGAGATCCCCCTACTTTCAAAACTTGTGAACATATAATTGAGGGAATTTAGGAGAACTTTCCTGAAGCTAAATAGGAATGAAAATTATTCTTATCAAAAGAAATTACAATAATATTATAATAAATGATTCATCTAATTCATGCGTATGAAAAAGCCTCAAGCATCCTTACTAAATAGAACATTTTATCACATATGGTAATTATATAAGAAAAAATTAAATTGATGCAGAAAGGAACAAGTTAAGAATTTATGAAAATATTTAATGAAAGAAATGTATATTCTCTGATGTTTGAAAAAAAATGCCATTCTAAAAAGAATACACTAGAAATGGGACTTGCCTCTGATGTGCAGAAGTATGAGATTACTGTCCAGGATGTTTTACAATGAAATCATTACAGTGATATTTGCAGAATATACATATGTGAAAATAAAATCTGTCATTAAAAAAGTGAAAGATATTTTTATGCAATTTGAATGTTATTCATTTCAGAGGATCAGAGAAGAGGAATTAGCACAACCCCTGTTTCACAGCATGGACTTTAATAATTTCATTGCAATAGCCATTATCTCCCTTCTTTTATAATACTGCTACTCTGACATGAAATGGGAAGAAATTTGTCAGCTAAATTTGCTTATGGAAAGAAAAGAGCATATCCAGAATTGACACATCTTTCTCAGAAACGATTGTTTAAGGGTTCATTTAAACTCTCGGTTCTCTTGAGAAAGGCTCAGTTGCATGTGATTAGCTATGACCTCCCCTGAGGGCACATAGGTAATTGGGGAATGTTCAGGCAAATTGCCATAGCAACATGATCCCTGTATACAATAACCTTATTCAAACATGTGGCCCAGATGCTTGTAAGTAGGGTAGTCTAGAACACAGCTGATGCACAGTAACACAGTTTTTCCTCTTAAGTAGACTTTATTTTCTAGAGCAGTTTTAGGTCCATAGTAAAATTAAGAAAGTACAGACAGTTACCATGTACCCTTTTCCTCCTGACACACACAGCCTCCCCAGCTAGCACCATTCTGTATTAAAATGATGCATTTGTTACAGGTGATGAGCCTACATTGACATGTTCTCACTCAAAGTACATAATTTACATTAGGGATCACTCAGTGTTGTACATTCTATGGGTTTGGACACATGTATAATGATTTGTATTCATCATTGTAGTATTGCACAGAATAATTTAACTGCCCTAAAAATCCTGTCTGTTCCACCTATTCACCCTCCCTCCCCTCAACCTTGGCAACCACTGATCTTTTTACTGTTTCCACATTTTGCCTTTTCCAAAAAGTCATATAACTGTGTTCATACAGTGTGCAATTTTTTGCAGATTGGCTTCTTCAATTAGTAAAAGGCATTTAAGGATCCTCCATGTCTTACCATGGCTTGATAGCTCATTTCTTTTTAGTGCTGAATAATATTTCTCTATTTGGATGTGCCTGTTTATTCATTCACCTACTGAAGGACGTCTTGGTAGCTTTCAAGGTTTGGTGATTATGAATAAAACTGCTATAAACATCTGTGTGCAGGTTTTTGTGTGGACGTAAGTTTTCATCTCCTTGATGTAAATATCAAGGAGTGTGATTGCTGGATCTTATGTTAGGACTCTGTTTAGTTTTGTAAGAAACTGCCAAATTGTCTTCCAAAGTGGCTGTACCATTTTGCATCCCCACTAACAATGAATGAATTTTTGTTGCTTCACATTTTTGTCAGGTTTTGGTGTTGTCAGTGTTCAGACTGTCACCATTGTATTATGTGTATAATGGTATCTCACTGATGTTTTAACTTGCATTTCCTTAATGGCACATAATGATGAAAATTGGTTCATATGTTTATGTCCATATGTATGTCTTCTTTGGTGAGGTATGTTAAGGTCTTTTGTCCATTTTTTAAAATCAGGTTATTTGTTTTCTTATTGTTGAGTTTTAAGAGTTATTTGCATATTTTAAATAACAGTCCCCTACTAATAAGTCTTTTGCAAATACTGTCTCTCAGGCTATTACTTGTCTTCTCATTTTTTTGACAGTGTCTTTCACAGTTTAGAAGTTTTTAATTACTTTGAAATCCATATTATAAATTATTTCTTTCATCAATCACAACTTTTATGTTATACCTAAAGTCACAGCCTAAGATACTTAATGTCATCTAGATTTTCTTCCATGTTGCCTTCTAGGAATTTTATAGTTTTATATTTAGGTCTGTGACACATTTTGAGTGACATTAAGCTAAGAGTGTAATATCTGTGTCATTTTTTTGGCATGTGGCTGTCAATTTGTTTCAGCACCATTTGTGGAAATAACAAATTTTTCTCCATTGTATAATATTTACTTCTTTGTCAAAGGTCAGTTGACTACATGCATGAGAAACAATTTCTGGGCTCTCTAATCTGTTCCATTGGTATATTTGTCTATTCTTTCATCAATACTACACTGCCTTGATTACTATAGCTTTATAGTAAATCTTGAAGTAGGGGACTGTCAGTCTTCCTAATTTGTTCTTCTCCTTTAATATTGTGTTGGCTATTCTGGGTCTTTTGCCTCTACATACAAACTTTAAAACAAGTTTTTCAATGCCTACAAAATAGCTTTTAGGGATTTTGATTGGTATTCCATTGATAAAGTTGAGAAGAACTGACAATATCGAGTTTTACCTATCCATGGACATAAAATATATCTCCATTTATTTAATAATACTTCTTGTTTCTTTCATGAGAGTTTTGTAGTTTTCCTTATATCAATTTCATACCTTTTTTATTAGATTATACCCAAGTATTTCTTTTAGGGGAAGCTAACCTAAATCATCTTGTGTTTTTAACTCAAAGTCAACTTGTTCATTGCTGGCATATAGGAAAGAGATTGACTTTTATATATTAACCTTGTATCCTGAAACCTTGCTCTCTCAAGACTGCATCCTTGAAAATAACTCCCGCTGTGGGAAATGTGGGCAGAACGCACATTCCAAGGTCAGAGAAGGGGATGTGGATCCTCTGGTTGCCTGGGTCCAGCTTGCTGGTCAACTGGCATTCACATCCTCTGGATGACCTCCCCCAATATCCATAACAACTACTACAGGTGATTTCAGTGTAAGTGGGTCCAAACTATGTTTTGAAAAGCCACAATTAGAAAGACGAAGTTCTGCCATTATGTATTCATACATTTCTTCACTTTTTATTGCCATCTTGTCATGTCAATAAAAGCATGTATGAGGATATACACATGTGCACAGACAACAAACAATATGCAATAGTAATATACATTTTTCAAAATTGTGAAGCCTAAACTCATGTACAAGACTAGGATAAACTATATTTACACAGTCCAAATAAGAATTGATGTTTTGGTTTCTTGTTTGGCTTTTCTGCCATGTACCCACGGACCTAGTAATTGTAATATAACTTATTTTTGTCTTCCAAATAAACATAATAAGGACTTACCACATGGCCCTTTTATTAAGTAAATTTGTGAAGAAAACAACTCAGAGCAGCTAAATTAATCACCATAAATTATTGCATTGTTTGTTTAAAAACAAAGAAAACTCTCCTCTTTTCAGTAAATGCTAGGTAACTGGTAATGGCATATTCTGAATGTTTGATATCTTCACTAGCAATGTTTACTTCAAAAATTTTAACAGGAATTGTTCCTCTTATTCTCCTGTGATGCTGGGTTGCATCAACAGGATGTCCTTACCCTTGTATCATTTTGTTTTGTTTCTTATTACTTTCCTTTTAAACAATTGTATGTGCCCCACTGCTTGCAAATTACCTTCTGACTACTGCTTCCCAATCATGTTGCTATGTAGGGGCCTGTAACTGGGAATGACTCTCTGCTCAATACAGGCTCATAACATTGAAACTCGTCTGTGGTCATAAACATTACTCAGTGAACCTGACTCACTAACCCACTTTGTGTTTTTGTTTCCTGACTGATGATATTCATATAGAGCAATAGACCCTCCAAAATTTTCTCTTGTACTTTACCCACTAAAAAGTATTTAAGATGGAAATATACAAATCTAGTTGATTAGATAATACCACAGAAGACTTCAAAATAAAACCCCTAAAAGTTTGAAACAAATAAACAAGCATGACATTCAAATTCCTACAAAAACCTTCAAGGTACATATATGCATTTATAAGAGGAACTGGTAAATTTTCTTCCAGGTTTTAACTACACATACTCATTTTGGCTCAATTGCTTGTTTTGCCTCTGAATTTGTTCAATCGTTCATTCATTCATTTAAAGTCTATTATGTCATTTTGTAATGTCTATTAAAATGTATTGGAGCCCTAGTGTTTCTCTAATGGGGCATAAGGGCCACTTAACAAAATCACATGAATTGACAATTATCATGCAACTCCAAGGGCACTATTTTAGACCTACTGTATCAGAATCTGGGGAAGTGGGCCCAGCATCAATCAATATTTTTGACAAGCCCCTTCTGTGATTCTCATGAGCAGTCCAATTTGAGATATCCACCTACAGTTGAGAACATATGATATCTGGCCTCAAGGTGCTCATATTTCATTGGAGGAGCTGCTCATTTAAAATAATTAATATGAACACTGAGAGGTTTATAAATGTTTAGAAGTTTCAATTTCTACACAATGACACTTAATATCTTGGCAGTAATAATTCATCTTTCCAACTACCTAAGTGTGATGATCTAGGTATCTGGCAGATTTTTTGTTATATATTAAATTGCTATTTGTTTCAACATTTAGTATATTATATGCTACTTCTATTCAACTACACATTATGAATTTTCCCTACTAGCTTTGTAAAGGTAATGTGGCTTCCATAAATTCCTGTCTACATTGAAATAAAAAACATTCAGACATTGAATCTATACGTATGCAACATTACCACTGTTTCAGAAACCTTTTTTCTTCATTTGTCACCAATCCAATGTATATTGAATGTGTCTCTGCTCTGTTTAAAATATGGAATACAAAGGTATATAGGATAGAGCTTATGACTTTAGAAGGTCATGATTAGAGTGTTTACAGACAGGGAAATAAATATGCAAATATGGAAAGTTAAGTAATACTGCAAATAGATTTTATTAAATGGAAGACAAAACACAGACTTGAAAGGTTTTAGTTATCGAAATGGATGAGCATGACCAAGGAGTACTTTATGGGAAAATGACAAGTTTGTAGGATATGAAAGGTAGATGGAGAAGTAGAGAATCCATGGAAAGGAGATCTGACATGAACAAAGGTGTGGATATAGAATGTGCATGGCTGTATCGACCACACTGGCTTCATTGGAAAACAACTGTAGGAGAATAATAGACATTAGGTACTCATTAATACTCTCAGAATATTTCTAGGTTTTGTTCCTCAAGTGACTGAAAGTTTGAATAGCTCCACTGATACCCCTGTGGAAAGTCAAGACTGACTATACTTCACTACTGGTAAGTTGTTACAGTCTGTGGTTGGGCAGATGCATGGTTATCTCTATGGATAAATTTAGCACATTTCAGACTCTAAAGCTTCAGAGATAACTGATTAAACTTCATAATTTTATTTATATTTTCACTATACTATATATTTTATTTTTAAAGAAAAAATATAAGATATATGAAACACTGGCATCCCAGAATTAAAAAAAAAACATACTTAACTTCAATCTATGACTCATGGAATTAACAATCCTAAATTTATGAATGTAGACATCTTTATGATTTAGTAGGAAGATTCAATTTTTCCTCCTCTAGATTTTTTTCTTCCTACCATTAAAATGGACAGTGAAGCGTTTTATTTCTGGTGAGCAGAAAAGGATGGCGAGTTCACAGGTTTTGAGTATGGGCTGTGACCTCTTCAGGTATAGGCATGGAAGTATAGGCACTCTCTTCAAGTATATAGCTCATATTTTTTCTCCATATTCTTCATGAGAGAGAAAGCTCAAAGTTTAAATAACTTTCTCCAGATCAGAACTTTGCAGAAGCTGAAATATAACCCAGGACTTCCTGACAGTAAAATCAGAATGCCACAGTGCCGTTAGTTCAAGTAATGAAGTCCTTAACCTTGTAGACCCGTAGGAGTGGCTTGTACTATTGTGAAAGAGAGAGACAGGGAGGGGTGTGTTTGTGGAAGGAGAGAGAGAGAGAGAGAGAGAGAGAGAGAGATAGAGAGAGGAGAAGAGGAGGTGGAAAGAGGAACAGTATTATAAAAATGGGCATTACCTTCTCTATGGATTTGGAGACAGAGATCAGACAGATTCAAAGAGAATGTAGTTGTGTTTATGCATCAATAAATATGCTTCTGACCTAGAAGGTTTTATTTCAATATTTTTCTCATTTTAGCATTATGCTTAATGTTTATATCTGCTATCAAGGATTCAATGTGATCTACAACTTCCAAACACCAGTCTTTCTAGTCAATATATTTAATAACCACACTGATAAAGTCATAGGTTTGCCAGGGCATTTGTGAAGGCCAAATATTCTATAGACTTGCAGGCTTTCAGCTTAACTACTCCGGTCAGCAAAAGTGTACTGAGACAGCACTGTAGGGAGAAAAATAAATAATAAACTTCAAAAAAGGCTTACCTGGGTGATGAAATTCCAGTGGTGATGATAATGATGATGATAGAACTACTGACAGTTATTAAATATTTGTTAAGCATAATGAGGAATATTTATGTTAAATCACTAAATCCTCACGCTAAGTCCTCACATCAACTGACTATGGATGCTATTCATATTATCCCCTTTTTGTATCAAAGAGTGATTGCAAGAACAGAAATGTTAAGAAAAGTGCCCAAGGACAGATAGGTATCATACAGTCAGTATTTAATCCATGCAATTAGAATTCACAGCCTGCTGTCACAATCACTACCTTCTGAGCTTCTGATTCCTTGTGAGTAAATTGAGGAAAATACTGCAAAAGAGCCTGAAGTAGATTTTGGGAGAATGTCTGCATCTTAATAACATGGTATCAGAAGAAATCTCTGTTTCTCTTGGCCAGTTTGTGTCCTAGTAGCACTGGAATCAAAGTTCTGATGATAATCAAGGAGATGTCAGGAAAACGGTGGATACAATGGGTAACCAAATGACCTGACTCCAAAAGATGAGGTTTCAGCCTTTTGTTCAACAGGAGAAAGAGTGAGAAACTTAGAAACCTAAGATTCAGCTTGCTGCAAGTGGCCATTATCTATTTATGGTCTCTTTGCAGGGTATCAAATTAACTTTGGCCATTAACTTTGGCTGACCTATGATTGCTTTGACCAATACAGTACAGCAGAAGTGACAGTATAACGATTTCTGCCCTGGACTTAAGAGGATTGGAAGCTTCTATCTTGGTATGTATGAACTCTGAGCCTGGAGATAAGTAGTCTAACTACCCTGCTAGAGACTGCATAGAGAGGCCATGAGATGGAAGGGGCTAGGGATGCATCTGAGCCCAGTTCCCCAGCTCTTCCCACTGAAGCACTAGGCATATTAGTGAACTCATCTTTGAATGAGTGCAGGTGCCAGCTGAGTGCTACCAAGTAACACAGTCAGTGTCGCATGGATCAAGAAATTCCCCAGGGGCTTCCCTGGTGGCGCAGTGGTTGAGAATCTGCCTGCCAATGCAGGGCACACGGGTTCGATCCCTGGTCTGGGAAGATCCCACATGCCGCGGAGCAACTAGGCCCGTGAGCCACAACTACTGAGCCTGCACGTCTGGAGCTTGTGCTCCGCAACAAGAGAGGCCGGGATAGTGAGAGGCCCGCGCACCGCGATGAAGAGTGACCCCCGCTTGCCGCAACTAGAAAAAGCCCTCGTACAGAAACAAAGACCAAACACAGCCAAAAAGAAAAAAAAAGAAAAAAGAAAAAAGAAATTCCCCAGATAACTCCTCAACTTCTTGACTTCCAAAATCACTGTTGTTTTGAAAGCTCTGAGTTGGGGTAGCTTGCAATGACATTCAAATTTGGAATACACACACAGACACACACATAGAAATTTGTAAACATACATATATACATATACCTATGTATACACATACACACATATATACACACACACACATACATACATACACGCATATGTACAAACACACACACATATATTCCTCACAGGGAAATAAATGATGGTTGGCATTTTAGATCTACCCTTAACACCATTAAACTAAGACTAGGTATTCCCTAAATACTATATTCTCTTCTCTCTTCCTTACCCGCTCCCTTTCTCTCTCCTTCCTTCCCCTCCTTCTCTTCCTCCCACCCCACCCTTCTCTCCTGAGCTGGAGTGCATGTACACATACTATACAGAAAAGCCTATGTCTAAAGTACTACAGCTATGGTACATGTATACGTATTTCATGAGTTCAGGTAAACATAGTATTTGGAAGATAAAGAGAAGAGGGAAAATAAAATTGACCTTCATATAACTGATGTGTAATGAACACAGGGAATAAAACTTCCTGTAAACACTGAAATTATTAAGATTATTATCATCTGGTAATTTGTACTCTATGGGAGTAAAAAAATTATATATGATATTTTTAATTAAGAGATTATATATAAATGTAATTTCAAATATTTATAATATCAGATAAGATATTTTATTACAAGATACTGAATCCAGATATACTCTAACTTAAATATAAATGTATTGTCTTGGAAAATAATAATGAAATAATAAGAAAGAAATTTAGAAATCTAGAAGTAGTCGAGTATAATTTTCCCAAAGTAGCTTATTCATGTGGTTTATTAAAAATTTAGGGGCTAAAAATACAAACACAAAAAAGGAACACTAAGTTTATTATGTAGATATTCCTTGTTTAAATATTGATATATTTTTCTATTACTATGTTTATTTTTTCTACGATTTATTTTTTTTTCTCTTTAGTTTTTATCATATGATGGTTAAAATGAATTTAAAAAGGTAAAATGCTTTATATAGGATTTTTTGGATCACAAATGCTATTTAAGAAATGGTACTTAATATGATTATATCAAAAGACTTTGGAATATTTGTTTTTGAGACAACTATACTTAAAGGCATTTAAATAAGGAAAATACTAAAACATTGCTTTATAAAATGTACATATACAAATGACCAACCAGTTCTATTAGTAATGGTCTAGTTGACAACATAGACCTGTAAGTAAATCAAAATTGACAATTCCTCCTGTAATACCAATTTACCTATTGTGTCATCTGCTTTTTGAATTTTCAAGGAAAGTTTTATTTTTTCACTTAGAGAATGATTTTATTTTACGATGCATTTTATCATAATCTAATAATCTAAGAAGACATTACCATTTGCAATAAGCTGTATATCACAATATGCATGCTATACCTTTGGATATATATGCACATATATTATCTACACGTTATACACATTACATACAGCAAATAGCAGTACTAAACAAACTCATGTGGCCAATCTATAAAACTAGCCTTGAGTTTTCAAGGGTATGCATATAATATGAGTTGTATTTTCTTTGGCACGTAATTTATGGTTGAATCCTGAAGGCACCTGGGTAGAACTCAAGTGACTATTAAGTGTCTTAGAATAAGAATTAGAATGGGGCCAGGATGATTGTAGTACATTCAAGGAGCGGCATAAAAAAGTGCAAATATAATTGAAAAGTATGGTAAAGTTGTCTTTAGGCTTTCAAGAATGCTCATACATTCTTACTGCCTTTGATCTTTTAAAGATAAGTCTAAAGTGAAAATATCAATGAGGTATCACCTCACACCAGTCAGAATGGCCATCGGCAAAAAACCTACAGGGCTTCCCTGGTGGCGCAGTTGTTGAGAGTCCGCCTGCCAATGCAGGGACGCGGGTTTGTGCCCTGCTCCGGGAAGATCCCACATGCCGCAGAGCGGCTCGACCCGTGAGCCATGGCCGCTGAGCCTGTGCGTCCAGAGCCTGTGCTCCGCAACAGGAGAGGCCACAACAGTGCGAGGCCCGCGTACGGCAAAAAAAAAAAAAAAAAAAAAACCCTACAAATAGGGACTTCCCTGGTGGTGCAGTGGGTAAGAATCTGCCTGCCAATGCAGGGGACACGGGTTCAAGCCCTGGCCCAGGAAGATCCCACATGCCACAGAGCAACTAAGCCCATGCACCACAACTACTGAGCCTGTGCTCTAGAGCCCGAGAGTCACAACTACTGAAGCCTGCACGCCTAGAGCCTGTGCTCCACAACAAGAGAAGCCACCGCAATGAGAAGCCCGTGCACCCTAACGAAGAGTAGCCCCCCTCGCTGCAACTAGAGAAAACCTGCATGCAGCAAGGACGACCCAACACAGCCAAAAATAAATAAATAAATAAATAAATACACAAACCTACAAATAATAAATGCTGGAGAGGGTGTGGAGAAAGGGAACCCTCTTGTGCTATTGGTGGGAATGTAAATTGATACAGCCACTATGGAAAACAGTATGGAGGTTCCTTAAAAAACTAAAAGTAGAACTACCATATGACCCAGAAATCTGACTACTGGGCATATACCCTGAGAAAGCCATAATTAAAAAAGATACATGTACCACAATGTTCATTGCAGCACTATTTACAATAGCCAGGACACGGAAGCAACCTAAATGTCCATCAACAGATGAATGGATAAAGAAGATGTGGTACATATATACAATGGAATATTATTCGGCCATAAAAAGGAACAAAAGTGAGTTATTTGTAATGAAGTGGATGAAACTAGAGTCTATCATTCAGAGTGAAGTAAGTCAGAAAGAGAAAAACAAATACTGTATGTTAACGCACATATATGGAATCTAAGAAAACGGTACTGATGAACCTAGTGGCAGGGCAGGAATAAAGACACAGATGTAGAGAACGGACTTGAGGACACAGTGGGGGAAGGGGAAGCTGGGACAAAGTGAAAGAGTAGCACTGACATATATACACTACCAAATATAAACCAGATAGCTAGTGGGAAGCAGCTGCATAGCACAGGGAGATCAGCTCGGTGCTTTGTGACCACCTAGACGGGTGGGATAAGGAGTGTGGGAGGGAAGCTCAAGAGGATGGGTTTATGGGGATACACGTATACTTATAGCTGATTCACTTTGTTGTATAACAGAAACTAACACAAAATTGTAAAGCAATTATACTCCAATAAAGATATAAAAAAATAATCAAAAAGACAGAAAAAAAAAGTGAAATCATAAAATCAATCATTTAACTATGACAGTTCTTATAATCCATTGGAAATTTAAAAAATGATAAGAGAATAACATGTTTGACAGTATTTGGAGAGAGATTATACTGATAGTATAAATTTGACTAGTAAATAATTCAACTTTAGATGTCTGAGAGTCATTAATTTATAGATACATTTGTTATTAACTAATGAGTGTCCATTGTGGCTTCAGTATCACTGAGAGGCAACATGGTAAGATCATGTGAATAGGGAAACTAATTATGAATATTACTTACAAGCATAGTGGCATGTCACATAAAATAAAAGGAACATTAAGTGGCTCAAAAAAGGTGAAAGTTTTATAGAGTCTCATTCCTGGGAGAGAGGTTTACTCATGTGTTAAAGCCTTATTTGTTCACACTCTTCAAAGGTTCAAGTGAGCAATGACAGTAGCTTGGGAACATTCTTAGCATTTACTAGATGTAAGTATTGCATAAATGAATAATCTGGTACCCTGTTTAACTAGCAGCTAAGTGGTAATAACAGAATGTAGAACGTAGAAGAGTACTACATTCTAAGTTAAGTATTGACAAAATATTTGAGTGCTTGTTGAGTTATGCAAATGTAAAATTCTGGTGTTTTTTTACTGTGTGATAGAAAAATGTCATAGGATTCATTACTATTTGATAACCCAAGGCACAGAAGGTGGATGCATCAATATATGAACAGATTTTTGTTCCTTTGATGAAGAGAGTGAGTAGAAAGCCCTTAAACCTGGAAAGATTAACTGGAAATGATTATTCTTATATGATTTGTCAAGTGGGGCTTTTAATCAGTATGTGAATATTTTTCTAGAAAAGGATTTCTAAGAAAGAAAAAAGGAGCTGAGGAGCAAACCTTGAAGACAACTACGGAAAGAGAAGGAATGACTGGAAACTGATAAATATGTCATTCTGTTGATTTCTGAGAATACTGAATAATTTAATATGTTGCTCAAAAAAGGAATTTGCATTTAAAAATTATCAAATATCGAATCCATGGTAGAAAAATTCAAAAGTCATTATCTTGCCTATGATGAATAGAGATGTGAAACAACAAACAGTAAAATCAGACAGATCAAATAGAAAGTTTCATTAAAATGTTAACTTTTACTTTGTTTCTCCAGTGATGATAAAATGGTAGATGAGTAGAAGTGAACAGGCATAGGGATTCTTAGATCTCTCCCTGCACTGTGACCAATGTAAACATCTCTGTAATCTTTGCATACCACATGTGATAGTACCTGTCATATAAAAAATGAAAAATGTACCGTCCCTGAATTTCTGCAATTCTTGAAGCCAAATCTCTATAAACAAACAAAAAACAAAAAAACAGTTGTCTATATATAGTATGAAATAGTTGCTGAGGTGGAGATTTAGGTGCAGGATATTAACTAGGGAGCCACTGTGAAGGGAGGGGAGAGGGAGCATGAATGATGAGAGGGGGATATTGGTCCGGGATGTAGGTCTAATGAAGTTTTGGCAAATGCAGCTGGGGTATACTGCCTGTCTGAGTGTCCACCACACTCAGTCACTGGATGAGGGTTATCCCAGAAATGACGTGGCTTCGGCAAGGTGTTTATCAGCACTCGGGATAGATCCTGAAGGAGCTGACAGCTGGGAGTGAGATGCTGAATGTAGTCCCCATGCTGGACTGCAAGTCCTTCTTTAAAGGAGACGTGCATCTCTGTCTACCTCACAGTGAACCTACTTTGCTTTCCCTAATTTCAAGCCCCTCCACTGAAGATGTAAATGACTAAAAATGCTCATGTGATCTTCCCTTCAATCCTATCATTGATCCAATGGATAATGTCTGTTTTCATCTCATCTGCAGCAAACTGGCCACAGCATACTATTCCTACCTTTCCCAAAGACCTCATTGTCTTGTTTCTCTAAATTTTACCCTCTTATATTCTGTATTGTCATCACACGAATTTATTTCTTATCATTATGCCAATTTACTTATTTTGGCAACTATTTGTTCTTTCCCACTAAACTAAAAGCTCCACAAGGCCAAAGACTTTTGTTCGTTGTGTTTTCATTGCTGTATCCTCATTGCCCTAAAACAATCCCCAACCCATAGTTGTCCTCAATGAATATTTGCTGAATGAATGAAGTGCCACAAAACCCATAGGAATTCATCATAGCATTAAATTTGGGGTTTAGAATAAAACTAAAATTGATATAAAACAAATAAGTTACTAAATTTAATTTATTTCCTTTGGATATTAAATGTATTAGCTTGCTAGGGATTCTGTAATAAAGTACCACAAACTGGGTGGCTTAAAAATGAAGACTCATTGTCTCACAGTTCTGGAAGCTAAAAGTCGGAAATCAAGGTATTGGCAGGATTCGTTCTTCCTGGGGTCTGTGAGGGATGGGTCTGTTCCAGGCCTCTCTCTTTGGCTTGCAGATGACTGTTTTCATGCCCACAATACATTCTTCCTGTATCTTCAAATCATCTTCCCTCTGTGATATCTTTATGTGCAAATTTCTCCATTTTATAAGGACACCAGTCATATTGTATTATGGCTTGCCCTATAACTTCACTTTAACTTGATTACCTCTGCAAAGACCCTATCTACAAATAAGGTCACATTATGAGATCCTGAGGTTTGGAATTCAACATACGAATTGAGGGGGGAGGGGAGTACAATTCAACCCATGACATTTTCTTTGAGCCTGTATTAGGAAACTCTTTAAATAAAATCATAAGAGTTACTTTGACCAAAAAGGGACTGGTGAAGGCACCCTAAGAAAAAAACACAAAATATGAAAAAAAAAAATTTGTGAAAGAATGCAATGTCACGGAAAAGATGGAGATGGAGAAAGACCTTTGTGTGGGTAGTCTCAGGGATCAAAGACTAGGTATTATACAAATGTATGATCATGAAGAGTGGCTTTGAATTTCTTTATAATGTGAACTGTAAAGAGTCATTCATTCCTTCAACTACTAGTTGTAATAGAGTGTAATAGAGTGCACTAAAATCCAGATACTGTCCTAGGGGCAGACAAAATCACTGCCCTCAAAAAGCTTACATTCTAGAGAAGGTAGATTAGGAAAAACAAAAAAACAAAAAACACCAACAAGATAATTATCTATGTGATACACAGCAGATTAGGTGGTGTTAAAGGCTAGGGGGGAAAATGAAGCATTTAATTTCGGCTTACAGTTTTAATTAGGACTAAAATAGTGGGATGTTGGAGTTAGCTAGTTCTGGCTCACAAGAGTTGATTGTTAAAATTTTAAGAACTTGGGCACAACTTCTTTGTCCATTCATCTGTTGATGGACATTTAGGTGTTTCCATGTCCTGGCTATTGTAAATAGTGCTGCAATGAACATTGGGGTACATGTCTCTTTTTGAATTATGGTTTTCTCAGTGTATATGCCCAGTAATGGGATTGCTGGGTCATATGGTAGTGGTACATATATACAATGGAATATTGCTCAGCCATAAAAAGGAACGAAACTGAGTTATTTGTAGTGAGGTGGATGGACCTAGAGTCTGTCATACAGAGTGAAGTAAGTCAGAAAGAGAAAGACAAATACCGTATGCTAACTCATACATATGAAAACTAAAAACGTGGTACTGATGAACCTAGTGGCAGGGCAGGAGTAAAGACACAGATGTAGAGAACAGACTTGAGGACACAGAGGGGGAAGGGGAAGCTGTGATGAAGTGAGACACTGACATACATACACTGCCAAATGTAAAATGGATGGCTAGTGGGAAGCTGCTGTATAGCACAGGGAGATCAGCTCAGTGCTTTGTGACCACCTAGAGGGGTGAGATAGGGAGGGTGGAAGGGAGGCTCAAGAGGGAGGGGATATAGAGATATATGTATACATATGGCTGATTCACTTTGTTGTACAGCAGAAACTGACACAACATTATGAAACAATTATACTCCAGTAACGATGTGAAAAAAAAAAAGAATTTGTACACCTGGTTAGTAAATATAGCCATGGCTAATAATTAAATTATATAAATTTACAATTCAACATCATATCTTTAAAAGTATCTGAAAACATCTCTTTCTAAGTGAATTACTATATTTTACTATTATATATACTCTTGTTGTTATCTGTTTATTTTATCTGTGTGGTAGAAATACTACAGAATTATGTACTACTGCTCATCCTTTCCCAACTATATGTTCAGTGGTGTCATCTTGGTAACTTGAAAATCATGGGCAGTGGAAATATTTTTATTATGAAAGTCAGCAAATGCTGACTAAACCAAGGCTTAACCTATTTAGTTAGTGATTGTCTGGACTTGAGAAAGTAAAGGAGAAAGCATAAATAAAGCATATTAAACTTGTGTGTAGCTATTACATGCGAATAACACAAAATTTGAAGAAATACTATTCTAACTAATGAAACCTATTGTTCAACTTAGCAGAAAAAAAAGTGGCTTATATAATTGATGAAAAACTGAAGTTTTTACAAACATCTTTTATCTATAGGCTAATGTAAACAGAAGTATCAACCAACACCCAAGCTGGAACTAAACTCATTTGTCAATGACCTGAGCAACTTCTTTGCTGAATCAGATAGTAATCAAGCATTTATTTGCAGTAGGATTTAGTCAATATTCATTGGATTGCAACAATAGGTTGTGTGTGGATGCAAGCGTTTGGCAAAAATCAATGCAAGCATTCTGTAAGAATCAATAGACTATGTGGAATTTATAAGAAGTAGTGTATGCATTATAATTGTTTGTAAATGGGGTGCTACATATCTTTTTTTAATCAGTGAAATTTGCTTATTTACACGTTTACATATTTTTGGTTGTTCAATATTTACTAGCACACCACTGACGACTAGCGTTAAATAGACTTGACAGAGTTCCAGGCAAAGAGTCACAAGTGCAAATGTTCTAATGTGGCTGCTTTCTGGCTTGTTGGAGGGAAACCTCTGAGGCCAGCATCTCTAAAGCAAAAAGAACAAGAAGAGGAGGTGAGATCAGAATGACATTATAGGCCAGATCATTTACAGGCACGTGCATTATTGTAGTGCTTTTGACTTTGGCCATAAAAGAGATGAGAAGACATGGGCAGGTTTTGAGCAAAGGGGTGATGTGATCTGACATATTTTCACATGGCGGTCCAGTGGTTAGGACTCCACATTCTCATTGCCAAGGGCCTGGGTTCAATCCCTGGTCAGGAAACTAAGATCCCACAAGCCGCGTGCCTCGGCTGAAAAACAAAAACATGTGCTTTGGATGCTGTGTTGGGAATAGACTAGGTGGAACAGGGTGGAATTAAGGAGATGATAGGTGAAGAGATAATTACAATAAAGTTTGTTAAAACAGAAGTGAGGAGATGTCTTGAAGGTAATGTTTGCTGATGAAATAGATGTGTTGTATCAAAGAAAAATAGAAACAGAGTGTGGTCCAAGCTTTTTGGATGGAGACATAGAAAACGGTTAGAAAAACTGTTTGTGGGGAGGTGGATGGAGTTTCAGAAAGTGGTTTTGGACATACTCTGTCATATGTGTCTTCAACCTCCGGGGCAGAGTTGTTCAGTTGGCATACAGTATGCTGGTGTTTAGAGAAGCAGTTCAGACTCTCATCATAATGTGGTCAGCATAAAAAGAATATCTTTGTACCTCATTAAGACTGATGAGATTAGCAAAGGAATGAGTGTATAAAAGAGGCTCAGATACTGAACACTGCCACATGCCAGTGAGTTTAGGAGAAAAGGTAGAAGCAACACAAAAGCAATGATCCTTGAGACAGGGAGAAAACCAAGAGGGTGTGGCATCCTGGAAAAGTATTTCAAGAAAGAGAAATGGATCCAGCGTGACAAATGCTGTTGCTAAGTCAAGTACGATGTGAAGGACATCATAATAGGGAATGTGGCAGCCAGATTGAAACTTAACAGTAGATATGAAATGAAGAAAAGGATGTGTGAGGCATTTTGAAGGACATTTTTAAGGACAAGATGACTGATTGGAAGTAGGGTGTGAGGGAAAGGAAGTGATTCAGATGACAGTCAGGCATTTGGCTTAAGAACTTGGTCAGCGGGGAATCCCTCTACAAGATTAAGAGTATAAGACAAAGATCAGTGAAGAGAGTGTTAATTCATGGCTCTATTGACTTTTATGTGCTTAAGAACTATCTATGTGAAAAAGACTGATAGGTAGTTGAACACATGGTGTTTGTAGAAAGGTCTGGGTTGGCGAGTCAGGATAATAATGATACTTATAAAGAGATGGATGGATATAAACTCACTCTTGCCCAACATAATGAAGAGAGTGCCACTTATTATAATTAATGACTTAAATTGCTCTCTATTGAAGCTTTATTCCTTGTATCATGTACTAAAAAATTACCAATCAGGACAGAAAAAATTTACTTAAAAAAAAAGGCAAATGAGATAAAATTAATGTATCTAATCTTAGTGAATGTCAAACAATAAATGACTATTTTGACTGAAAATATCATTACTTTGTTCCTTCTATAAAATGACTACTGGATGGACAGAATTACCCAGATTAGTCCTTTATGTTAGCAAGGTATAATTCAAGTGTAGTCAGAAAGTACTATAACAGCTTGACTACACTGAACTTTCCTCAACCAGATTTGAAGGATTTTTCTTGCACAATATAAAGATCATTTAGAGATACTTAGAAAAGTACACAACATGCCCCCAAAAGTGGAAGAAAAAAGATTCACAGAAAAAAATAATTTAAGAAGTGGGGAGTAGATTTTTTTTTTCAGCCACTAATTTAAACCGTCTATCCATAGTCTCCTTCTGCCACTTATTAGTTATCAGTGTGGCCCTTCCTTTGACAAGCTATGTCCTACAAGATATCTGGCAACTAGAACTAATGTAATATATAAAACGTGCCCTGTTGTAGCTTTATATTTTTAATGTCATTTCTAAATTCCCTAAAGTAGCATATAGGCTTAGTATGGATCCATTGTTTCTTATTTTTTTGTTTTGTGCATATGTATGTGTTTTGTCTTTGTTTTGTAGCTAAGAATGTTTGTGTTTTGTGAGGTGGACAAGAATTCTACAGTTTGGATGTGGCTGCTTTCTAATTTTCATATCAAGATCTTTTTTTCACTGAATCACTTGCCATTCAATATATTTTCATTTTGTCTCTTAGTAGGAAGACCAGGCAGAAAAAGAACCTAAGGCAGCCTAAGAAGTAAGTAGAACAAATACTGTATTAATCAATGTAATATATTACAGACTGAATATAACAATCTGATTTGCTGGAACTATTTGAGAATTATTCATACAGAGTTATTTAGAATTTGAAGAGTGAGTTATATTAGAGAACAAGAAAATAATCAGACAAGACTACGGAACAAGGATTGAACCAGGAAGAGAATTAACATGGCAAATAATGGCTGAGGAAGAAAGGCTAAATGAGGCATTGATTTCATTATTTACAGACTTTTTCTATTAAAATAAACCCAGAAATCATATCGCTTTTGTTGATTTAGCACTTTTCACTGCTTATTTTAATGCTGTTCACTCTTAGGGTTCCAGAGAACCTATAGATGTCTCTCCAGTGCCTCAAGCACCACTTATCAAAGTTACTGCATGAGCTCACCAAGCAAGGGTTTATACATCTTGCTTTGCAGTATTTCCCTTTCAGAAA
This sequence comes from Pseudorca crassidens, assembly GCF_039906515.1. Taxonomy (NCBI): domain Eukaryota; kingdom Metazoa; phylum Chordata; class Mammalia; order Artiodactyla; family Delphinidae; genus Pseudorca; species Pseudorca crassidens. The sequence goes on from NC_090298.1 coordinate 16,854,615, forward strand.
TAATTCTAAAAGGAATTAACTAAACAGAGAGCACCAAATGTGAGTAAAGGTAAGTCATAAGCCTGAGATATTTCATGCATATGGACAATTGAGAAGGTGTATTAAGTAGGAATTTTGACATATTTGACATTAGTTCAGAAGCAGTAGCATAATATATATATAAACATAACTCTTTCCAATTTTACTCCTTCACTATGTCATTTGAGATCCAAACTGATTCGCAGTTTGTCAGTTTTTGCTTCTCTTTGTAACAGAATTTTTTTTTATTCAAGCGCTTGATTTAAAAATATATTTTTACTTCTTTTTTTTTTTTTTTTTTTTTTTTTTTTTGTGGTACGTGGGTCTCTCACTGTTGTGGCCTCTCCCGCTGCGGAGCACAGGCTCCGGACGTGCAGGCTCAGCGGCCATGGCTCACGGGCCCAGCCACTCCGCGGCATGTGGGATCTTCCCGGACCGGGGCACAAACCCGTGTCCCCTGCATCGGCAGGCGGACTCTCTACCCCTGCGCCACGAGGGACTCTCAACCACTGTTCCACGAGGGAAACCCTATTTTTACTTCTTAATCTCTCCTTGTAGTAACTTTAGCAAGGTCACTGGACCAGCCATTTCTCAAATTCTGGGGCTATTTTCAAGTTGTAGACTGGGTCAAGAGACTTTGCTATATATCACAAAAATATTCAGAGCTTTGTTAAAGGGTTTATGAGCTGTCTTAAGAAACATACTCACATTTTATTCACAAAAATTGAAAATAATATTGTCTTTTTGAAATACAGAAGAAATAAATATAGCTAACCAGCATCCAATACTACATTTAAAGTCATTCAGAGATAAGTACTGCAGGCTATTAATATCATTAAAATTTATGCAACAGGGAAGAGATATGGGAACATATGTATATGTATAACTGATTCACTTTGTTATAAAGCAGAAACTAACACACCATTGTAAAGCAATTATACCCCAATAAAGATGTTAAAATATATTTATAATGGACTATTTTAAAAAATCTCTTATTCAGCTAAGAAAAATAATAAAACCTTATCATTTGTGACAACATGAATGGACTTTGAGAGCATTATGCTAAGTGAGGTAAGTCAGACAGAAAAAGACAAATACTGTATGATCTAATTTATATGTGGAACCTAAAACAAACAAAATCCCCAAAACCTCATAGATACAGAAAATAGGAGGTAGGGTGTGGGTGGAGGGTAGGCAAAATGGGTGAAGGGGGTCAAAAGATACAAACTTCCAGTTATAAAATAAATAAGTCACGTGTATGTAATGTACAACATGGTAACTATAGTTAATAATACTGTACTGCATATTTGAAAGTTCTAAGACAGTAGAGAGATGTATCATAAGAAAAAAAGCTGTAACTCTGTATGGTGACAGATGTTAGCTAGACTTACTGAGGTGATCATTTTGCAATATATAATACAAATGTTGAATCATGTTGTACACCTGAAACCAATATAATGTTATATGTCAATTATACCTCAGTACAAAATAAAAATATCTCTTATTCTACATGAATATTTTGAGGGATTTACTGTATCTTTTTTTCTCTTTTTAACTTCACTTTTTGGTCATTAATTGCACGTTTTAACCATTGGAATTTTCCCTTAGCTACATGGGTAGACTATTTGCATAAATGACATATTTTGGCAACATGATATGGTTGAAGGCCTCGAGGTTTACAGTCAGTTGCCTACACTCAAATCTCAGTTCCACCATTACCTTGTCTAACTTTCCTCAACTGTACATGGAAACACCAATACTACATATGTTACTTGATTAATGTGAAATTACATTAGTAAATTCATGAAAACATTTAGAAACGAGCATATCACATATCGAATGATCAATATAGTTATCACCTACTTTGAAGGCATTTGTTTTTCTGTTTTATTCAAAATGGGTATATATATTTTTTCCAAACCGAATATGCAAGTCGGAAACCTCACAATTCCTGAACTGTCCTCTGATTTTTATTTTCCCCTAGTGAATTTAGAATGGTGAGCTATTTGTTTTGTTTGCCTAGGCATTGGCAATATCTCAATGTGTAGTTCTAGTGGTTTGCATGTTTTTGCTCGCAATTCCAATTAGAAATGCATCTTTTAACCATATTTTCGACAGGTTGACTACATCGAACTTCTCTTATCCGAATATAGAGTTACTTTCCCTTCATTCTTTCTGATTTTCTTCCTGCTGCTTCTAAAGCCTCTTTGTTACTCCCAAATCCAGGGCTATCCCTTTGCTTTAGAGTTCCCTGCAATTCCAATTATATTAGAAAGTCTTTACTATATACTGTCATGATGGTCATTATCTCTCGGTATGTGTGTGTATATATATATATATATATATATATATATGTAATTATGAAAATTTTTCATGTGCTAAGAATATGCTAAATATGATTTTGCAGCTAGTTCACTTAATCATCTTGAGATCTCAGTTCCTACTAATCAAAACTTAAGCTTATAGAAACTGCTTTCCATCTTTTCTCTTTAACTGGGGCACCATCATTTAGGTGAAGAAGATGAACTCTACTGTTTGTATCCCTCCCTCCCTGTGTTCTGTAGGTGCAAGCTTTCCATTGAAGCGTCGCACCCATGCTTTTGCATGCATTCTCCAGTTGCCTGCTGTGGCTCCCTGTTTCCCCGCAGGCTGCAAAGGTTACTCTGACTGCTGGAACCCTCTCAGTCGAGAACACCGTGTGATGTTGTAAGTGGTGCCCCGTGCGGTGTATTCATCTACACTGCACAATTGCTTACCTAGCACCTCTCTGCAAATAAAGACAATCATAAAATTTCTGTATATCTGGGCCCCTGTAATGTATCTTTTCCCTACAGTAGATTTACTATATATTGTCTTCAGATTTTACTTTGCAAACCTGCCATTAAACAGAATTAATAATGAAACAAAGACATCAGCCTAATCTCCATATGTCAACAGATATACAACACAGCCTATTTCCTCCAATTGAATTTCACATGTTAAAAGAACCAAATTCTAACAAATTGGAAATCACCAAAATAATTCAGTTAATTCATTTAGTGAAGTAAATAATTCAGTGAGAGTTGATTGTGTTATCACATATTAAGTGCTCAGAATACAAAGGGGTACAGAAAACAGTCCCCAAACACGTGTGCTTACAGATTAAAGAGAATGACCTTTTACTAAACGTTGTATGACCAAGTTAGTTCAACCTGGATTATTTCAAACATTTAAAAAAAAATTTAGAGAATGAGGCACTGAGGTGTGGGATATCTCCTAATCAATATTTAAATTATTTTCTGGCTACGACAATATGTAGGCCGTGGTTAGAAATGAATGAGAAGATCTCGGGTGCAATTATACTGCTCCAGTAACTTCTAACTTGTTAGAAGTTTAGAAACATCAGTCAAATGCAAGACAAATTCTTTTTCCCTGAAGTATGCTTGTAATAGCATATGGGAATTTAAGCTAAAGGAAAAATTCTATTCTTCTCTCATCTAATGTCATATTTCTGCAGAACCACTTTTATAATGTGTGAAAGAAAAAAACTAAATAACTATATTTTGATACATAACAATACTGTTATTTAATCGAGCAAGATGATGTTTTCCTCCACACTAGAAATCTAGACAATGTTGAAAACAGTGTATGGTTTAAGGACATGGGCTCTGCAGACAGGCTGATGGAATTCAAATTCTGTTCTCACTGATTAACAGTGTGGCCTTAAGAAAATTACTTCTCTGTGACTGAATTTCCTCCTTTAGAAAGTGTGGATCATGGGTTCTCATCTTGTCATAAGGCTACTATAATGATTAAATAAAATAACATGTGCACAGCACAGAAAAGTGCCCAGAAAGCACAAGCAAAATCATAAGCAAAATTGAACATTGTTCTTAATATTTTTATATAGTGTCATGTGTCAGGAAGGTCAGATAATATTCTCCCAAAGAATATGCTTAGATGAACACTATTCTCACAATTTTTGTATAGTATTTCAACCTTTACTGAGTTTTGTAACATAAACAATCTAATTCTCAACTCCATATGGCCCTGTGACGTGACAGGAAAAAATATTTTTACATTATTCTTAATTCATTGATGAAGAGAAAGACACAAAATATTACATGACTCATCTGGATTAGCTGATAAGTGTTTACTGATTTTCTACTGATCATCAATGACAGATTTGTTTTTCCAGAGCAAATGAATGAATGTAGGATGTTCCTTACATAAATTAGTAGACCTAGTTAACCAGAGTTGCCTATGGGAGTACTTTATATTTTACCGTAGGCAACTTTTTTGACATAAGTATATATTTGATAATTTTACTGATGCTTGATCATTAGGTGATTTTTATCATTATGTAATTCTTAAATTATATAAAACCAAAATTTACATAGTTCCTAAATACATATAGGAACTCCAAAAGTTGTCTTCTCTTGGTTTAATTCTCATGTCCAAGATGTTGCTATTGTGATATTTTTTTGGAACCACTCCTGGAAGACCAGAAGAAATGAGAAATGATTGCTTTGTAAACCCTTAATAATAAAGTCCTTCATCTTCGGAAGTTGCATCTGATGGTTGGAAATACATGTAGCAACTTAAAGCTAAATCTAATTAATAAGAAATTAAAGAAAATGATTATGATGTGTTTGAACCAAAAAAAAGAGTGTAAATTCTTAGAAAGCAGACTCTATGTATTTACATGTATGCATATATGTATTTATCTATCTAAATTCTATTTTACTTTTGTACTACACACTGTTTCTGAATATGATTTTGAAAGGGAAGTTCAACAGTATGTTTAACAAGCTTGACATGGTGTATAGAATATAATTCTCCAAAGAAATTGCCAAGAGTTACAATCATTTTTATGTGCTTTGGCAGAGGAAAAATAGGCATTCCCATTAATTTTTAGTCAAAACTGTATCTTTATTATAGGTGACGGCAGCAAGCGAAAGTTTCCTAAAAGTAAAGCAGGATTTTTCTCTTAGTAAAGTGCCAATGAATTGTGAAATATTACCCGTAAAACCACTATTTGCTGAAATAGGCTTGGCTCAATCAATGATTTTCAATTACTAAGTCAAAAAGCTCTCCCCTGATTTTTATATAGTCTGATTCACTCAGGGCAATAAACACTACAGAAAAGGATTATAAGCTGTGGATTTACAAATACACCTAGTTCTGGAGCTTAATTAATAAATATTAATCACCTCTTTGATGGTTCAAATGCCATGCACAAACATATTTCCAACTAAAGATGTATGATTTTTTGAATTCAAATGTTTCTGTAGCAAAGGTGCTTTATTTCTGTGTTTCGTAAATGTTTTGTTCACATGATGTATCTTGAGGGTATAAAGAAATTTATTTATGATTTAAATTTAATTATTTACTTTTAAAACGTTTGACTAGTAATTTTCACATACACTGCTATCTCTAAACTCCAAGATATATTATCAATATAAATTAAATTCAAACTATTTTCATTTATAAAGACAAAACTCTCCATATAAAATTGTGGAATTACCATAGTCACTATTAAAAAAAAAACACTACTCTGTATTCTATGCATTCTTTCATCTTTTGTCAGAATTTTCTCATGCTACGTTCACAGTTACTCACATATTAGTACAGTATATCATTCAGATAGTAAAAACAAGAAAAAAAAAAAAAACAGCTGAAATCATGATGATGTTTGTTCTTAGCCAAATCTCTACTCCTATTGGCATTTTGCAAGCATAGATTTTCTTTTGTATCGTATTTCCGTAACGATGGAGTTACCTTTTCTAAGCAATGTGACTTAGCCAGAAATGACAGAGTAAATACCATCGCCTCTCAAGCAAATCTGAGAGAAAAGATTGAATGAAAACCATCTGTGCCTCTTTTCTTAATGGAGTTTTACTCCTCTGGGGAAGATTAAAGTAGAGCTTTGGAACTCTACAAATTGCAGGTAGATTTTTATCCGTTTAGATTGGACATACTAATATTACTGCCAACACACCAACACTGACTCCTTATTTAATACCAAACTTTTTGTTTTGTCCTAGTCTGGGCACTTCTAATCCCTTTGTTCTAATTGCTCTTTTTATTCTACAGCAGTCACCAGCTTCTAACATTCTATGTAATTTTATTTGTATTATGTTTTTATTGTTTATTGTCTGTTTCCTCCTCACTGCCCTCGACAAATTGAATGCAAGCCAGGTGGTCATGGATTGGAAAACCAAATGATAGAAAAATTCTTAGGGATGAAGTGTACGTTTTTTTCTAATACTGTGGCTTGTGTCACAGGAAACACATCATCTAAGTTCACCAACATACCCAAATGAGCAGGGGCTATAAGAGATGAAATCAATGTGTTCAAAGCCTGTTTCCTGTGCTGTATCTAAGTCATTCTGAATCACCTCTATCTGGAAGCCTAGAACTAGCAAAGCAACAATAAACAGAAAGCAGATGACTCATTAGAACTGCTGTTCCTTTTCCCCATACAGTGGAGTTCAAGGTTTTTCCCTGACATTGGGTCATAGCTAGGAAGAAGTTTTGATATAATTATTCCATGGATGTTGTGAATAACCTAGATACTGAAATGCTGATCTTCTCTACGTGGATCCTCCCCAAAATTACAAAAATAAAGAATAGAAAAATTTAAAAAACAGGAACAGAATTAACAGAATATCTGTTCCCCTTGCTGAGATTTGGTATGGCCCCAATAGCATCTTTGCTTCTCTAAGGCTGCTGAACCTCTGAAATAATAACGCCAGGTTACATCACGCCAGCTTTCAACTTCTGGTCTTGGCAAGGAATCTCTCAACAGCTTCTAGATGTATAGTGTGTCGCCCCAAGGAGAAGTCATCTACACACTTGAGACAATTTCAGGCTGGCTTAGCATAATGGCTAAGAGCCTGTTCTCTAAAATGAGAATGCTTAGGTTTTTTTCACTTAATTCTCTGTGAATGTGGCCAAATTACTTAACCTCTTTGTCCTTCAGTTTCCTAATCTGTAAAATAAGACAATAGTAGTGCCTTTTTCATCATGTTATTGAGAGGATAAGATGAGATGAAACACAGAAAAGACTTAGAATAGTGCTTACATGTGGTAGTTACATGTGGTAACTACTTAATAAATATTGTTACTGTTGTTTTTAAAGATGTAAGCAATAGGTTGTACGAAGACAAAGCAGAGTGTGAAACAAGAAGTTGACTCGGTCTGAATATTTTCCTGACTGGTTAGAAAAGACCTGTATGAAAGATGAGAGCTGATCTGAGAATGAAGGGAGGGAATGAGCCATGGGCTAATTTAAGAAAAGCCTTGCAGGCAGAAGTGAAAGTAAATGCAAACTGCAAAGCTAGAGAGAGCTGGAGGAGTGCAGGAACGTTAGCGGGCGGTGTGGCTGGAGCAGAGTGTATACGGGGAAAGTAAATCAGAGCAGGGAGGTAGAGAGGCTAACTCACGGAAGGCCCTGCAGGCCCTCGAAAAGGTCTGGTCTTCCAGTTTGCGGGAAACATTGGATGGTTTTGGTAGAGAAGGTAGAGGACTCTGCCTGGATAGGCTGAGCTCTGACATAAACAGTAGGGATTTATTTCTTCTTCATGTTCCACATCCAAGGATGGATGTCAGCTGTGGCTCTCCTCTGTGTCCTTCCATTCTGGAGCCCAGGCTGAACAACCATGTGCCAAGGCAGACGGGAAGAGGGAAGAGCAAGAGAGATGGAGTTACTTCTGCTGGGAACTGGCCCAAATCACTGCGTTCACATCAAATTACCCATCAAGTCACATCGCCAAGCCTCTGGATGACATCAGGATATGTACTCTTTCTCCTGAAAATCTCAGCGTAACAGGTGTAGAAGAACATATACCGCAGAAAAAGGAAGAAGCAGGTGATTGTGAACAATAATACCATCTGTTAAAGTTAACATGATTGGGTGAGGTTTAAAAGGATCCTTCAAACCTAGGGGCAGGATGGGAATAAAGACGCAGACATAGAGCATGGACTTGAGGACACGGGGAGGGCGAAGGGTAAGCTGGGATGAAGTGAGAGAGTAGCATGGACATATATACACTACCAAATGTAAAACAAATAGCTGGTGGGAAGCAGCTGCATAGCACAGGGAGATCAGCTTGGTGCTTTGCGACCAAATGGAGGGGTGGGATAGGGATGGGGGGAAGGAGGGAGATGCAAGAGGGAGGAGATATGGGGATATATGTATACGTATAGCTGATTCACTTTGTTATAAAGCAGAAACTAACACACCATTGTAAAGCAATTATACTCCAATAAAGATGTTAAAAAATAAAATAAAGTAAAAGGATCCTTCAATGGATGTTTTGTGGAGAATGCACTATATGGGAGTAAGGATAGAATTGGGGAGATGAGATCAGATGATATTGAAGTCTTCTATGTAAAGTGATAATGTCTCCACCTAAGATATTAGAAACAGAGGAGAAATGAAGTGATTAATTGAGGATATATATTGAAGGTAGAGTTGATGAGGCTTGCTGATGGATGGGCTGTAAGAAGTGGGAGAAAGGAAAAACTCAGGATGACTTTTTGTTTTGTTGTTGTTGTTTGGCCTGAGCAACAAGAAGAATGCATTTGTCATTTACTGAGATGGAGAAACCGGAATATAAATTAAAATGTGGCCTAAATGAGAAAAAATACATTTAAAAACCCACAAAATTTATTACTGAATTTAAATTAAATTACAAATTTAGAAGCAATAAACTACAGCATCAGTACTGAAAAATTCAAATCAAATAAATGATGTAGAAAACATGTTGAAACTTTCTCATAGAGAAGAGTGAAAAAAAGAGTGTAAGAGATAAGAGAGAGAGAAAAGCCAATACAGGGGATAAACTTCAGTATCTAATAAGTGACAACAAAGTTGTTAAAAATGATAAAATACAACACATGCATTGATGAAAGATAGAAGACGGGGAGGGAGGAAAAGACAGATGAGGATACGGCGAAGGGGGAATTTTTCTGACTGGAAGATAATGAATTTTCAGATCAAAATGCTCACAGTTAAGAGAGAATTATAATAAAATGGAGTTGCCTTGAAAGGTATTGATGCAAGGATTTTGTTTCTTTTGTTTTTCTGTATTTTTTTTTTCCAATTTCAAGGTTAATTGCAGATTTGGGCATATTTACACCCCACCGCCCCAGGAAAGAAGTGTGGTCTCACAAGATAAAGTTAGAGGAGTTACGGTTCTCACTGACATTCGTAACTTAAGGGCAAGAAATGCAAAATTTCGAATCCCTTAGGCCATTAGCGATTGATGCAATTTAAGAAAGGCTTTTGTAGTGAGTTCCAGAGGCCAGCCCCAAGCAGCCAGAGACAATTTAGTAGCATCAATCTCCTCTCTGCAGCAATATTTACACAGGGAACAGGTCCAGTAAATTGGAGGGTCAGTGTGCCTAAAAGCCTAGGTCAACTCAGCCAAGCCCCAGATGCATCACTGACCACTTACACTGCTGCTGCGTTCTCTTCTACTAGTTTTGTATTTGATGGTGATATGCCATCAGGAGACCAGGGGGTTCAGCCATCATTTCTGAAATCGCTACTTTCACTTACCGCTATAAGAAAAGTGAGAAAATCAATAAACTATTCTTATTAGATACTTTAGGTATGCATTTGTAATTGAAAATATCTGAAAACACCAACTATTCAAAAACAGACATATACAGGCAGGAAAAAAATGATATGATGTGTTTTAAAGATACTTAAGGGTAGAACTATCAAAGTATCCATTGGGATAGTCTTATTCTAGAAACAGATCTAAACATATCTCAGCTAAATGCCTTGTACATTTAATGTCTTAATATAAAGGGAAAAAGTCAGATTAGACATTCTGGAAAGGCTTGTAAGTAACTAAATATTACTAATCAATTTCCAATTTTACATTGTTTGTTTTCAGACTCAACTTTTGAACCAAATACTACTCGCTGACTAATTAAATGTTCCTCTTTTGTATTTCACCCCTTAGCTATTCAACTGATGCTCACATCATTTTGTACATGAAATCTCTGTTTTGATTATGAATTATTTATAATCAGGTGCCAATTTTTCCCAGTAATTTTAATAATGAGTTAAAGAAAAACCTTAGATTTCAACTAATATTATAATGCTTTTAGTTTTATGACTCCAAAACTTCTTCTCTCATATTCTTCATGATGAATTAAGTTTTATACATGGAGGGATATTTTTAATTTAAATTAGGAAAAATATATATTTATTTCTATGTAATGAAAAGATTCACCTTATTTTGTGACCCTAGTATATATTTTTGATGTGTTTGCATATTTTGCTTGCTCTTACAGCAAGGATAGTTTTATGGCAGAAGCTAAATAAGGAATTCCCAGTGAATTACTTCTTATCCCTACCCTGGAACATTTCCTTAATCTACAGACTTTTTCAAGAGTTTTCAATCAAGGCAAGAAGAAACAGCACATGCCATGGAAATCTATAAACCACTTGTTCTGAACTACACATTAAAAACTCCTCATAATAAATTCTAATATTAAATCAGCTTCTTAGAAATCTGTGGGTATCCATATAGAAAAGTCCTTGCTTAGGACTTTTTACAATTTTACAATCACAATGTTTGTAATTGTAAAACAAAAAAGTCTTCCAATTAAGATTAAGTAAAAATTAACACTAACTGACAAATATGTAATCCCCGTTTATTTTATCCCTATAGTATATGCTTCCTAAGTCAATATGAGAACAATGAACACACGAAGGAAATATTTTCCAGACAAAATTATAGGAATAAAGTTGCCCGAATGTATATCTGGATTTTAAAAAAAAGTATTTCAACAGAATTTCTTGTCAAAGACATTTTTTCATAGCTAGTTGTATATGTAATTCTAAAAATGCATTTAAAATATGGAGACATAAAGTAGAAAGACCTGCCTCTCAGCATCAGCATCATAGCAATTTAGAGGTCCGCACATCCCATCAGAAGCAGCAACACAAGAATTCAAGTTCTGTCAAAAAAAAGATGTTAAAGGAGAAAAGAAACCTTTAACCGGAGAGAGGATTTAATCTAAAAGATTGTCCAGAATGGAACTTCTATGTGAGTCTCATCAAAACCATAAGACAGGGCTTCCTTGGTGGCGCAGTGGTTGAGAGTGCGGATGCAGGGAACACGGGTTCGTGCCCCGGTCCGGGAAGATCCCACATGCCGCGGAGCGGCTGGGCCTTTGAGCCATGGCCGTTGAGCCTGCGCGTCTGGAGCCTGTGATCCGCAACGGAAGAGGCCACAGCAGTGAGAGGCCCGCGTACCACAAAAAAAAAAAAAAAAAAAAAAAAAAAAAACATAAGACAAAACTCTTCCTTTCTTCCCTTATCCCTTGAACACACTTAGGAACCAAGCTAAAAGTATCAACCTGCTTTTCTGTTTTTATTTAAAGGGATACATATCTATGATAAGCAGATATAATAAAAACAAGAATTATGGGTCATAAGAATTCTTTTGTGAAAACTAGAAGTTAACTGAAAGAACTTCAGAATCAGGCAGGAATAGGGTTCGCTCTCTGTCTTGATCTTTTATAGCTCTGTGAATTTACCTAATCTCTCAGAACAGCAGTTTCCTCATATAAAGAATGGAAAAATAAGAGCAAGCTACAAATTTTTGAAGTTTAATTAACTTATATAATGTTCTTTGTAAGGTTATAAAACTTATTTGGGATTAAGTTAGCACTTAATAAATAGTAGCTATCAATGCTATTCATATTAACTTTTTATATACTTTTTCATACATACAAGATACCAACCTTTTATTTGGTAGGTATGATTCATCATTAATTTTATTATTTAAATTTCATTTAACCTGTACCATTTTTATCATAGTCACATGTTGGTGGAAATAAATGATTAGAATATGATTTTCTTTAGAAGTTTTATTTTACTGACAATTTTTATGTTATTAGCAGTATCTATTTATTACCTCCTTGTGACAGACCTAGTGCTATGACAGAAATTTGTGGGAGGTTAACATAACAGGGTAGAGAGGTTTAGCTCAGAGTGGTAGCTGAAAAAAGTTAGGAAGGGCTTTTAAGGAAATCACCAGTTACAAGTGTCTCTGAGACTAATTTTGATGGAAAAGTAGACATTAGTCAGGTTACAAAAATGGTGGAAGCAGTGAGGCAGTGATACTGACATTTTACAGAGAGATGTGCAGGCATCATATTTTTGAGGAAATATTTGAGCAAAGGGAGTTTATGTAGTGATAGAAAACATGATCCTTGAAAGGCAAAATAAGAGACTGAACACAAAAGGGTCTGATATGTATTGATAAAAAAAAAAGTATGGCTTTTATTCTGAAGGTGTTGGGGAGGTGAAGATTGGAGTTTATACAGCAAAAATTGAAATGACTGGATTCTGATTTTTTGAAATACAAGCTGGAGAAAGTGTTGAGTATACATTAAGAATTCTAAGACCACAGGTAGCAAAATCATTCAGAGGGACCATGGAGGCATGATGGTATATGAGCTATGGGGGTATCAGTAGTGGCAAAGAGGGGACAAATTTTAATACATCTATAATTAAGATAAGAAATACATGTTTTCTTTAAGTTTAGGGTAAAAGGATGCGTTTCTTTACAAGGAGAGTTACTAGACATCGAAATGGCTTCACACCTTTGAACACTGGATTTTTTAATGACCTAGATTTGGCTTTTAATGAGAAACCCAACTACTTTTACCCCCGCCTTTACATCTGCTTTGGGGTCTAATCTTTTTTTATGCTCCTGGATAAAACCTCAGACAAGCCCTCTAGCTTTTCAGGCAGTCCACATAATATACAACATAAATAGCTCCTTGCTTTGGCATAAAAATTCCAGATAGGATATTCATTAAATCCTGTCACAACAAAAATCTGGTCCATAACAGCAGATCCCAAGCTTGGGTCTGCTTAAGACCTGTAAGCCTCCAGTGGGACATGAGCTAGTTGGTTTCTTCTTTAGATATCATTTTTTCTCTACTCCCAACTCAGCTGCAATTTTAAACCCTTCCAGAATCTGACCCAAAGGAATAGATGGATTTGCTAAAGGCAACACAATCATACATGACAGAGTTAGCTGTGATCTTGGGTTGGTGTCCTCTCCATCACTGAGGCACCCTTGCTGGATCTTTCTCAGGGACCATTTTTGGGGACCTGCAATAGCAATCATCTTCATGTAGACAATGTCCAAAACTTCTCCAGCACCTTACTTACCACTTCTCCTCCTTTGTGTCAAAGGAGGCTAACACTCTGTCACTGAGGGTTATTTTAAACTTTCAGGCAGTGCTCTTGAGCAGAATCCCCAAGCTTGTCTTATTTTGCTGTGTGTGGAGCACATTCATCTTGCTAGAAGTAAAGGTTTGGCTTTCTCTCTCTGCCACGTAAGCCTATGATGTGTAGCCTCTTCTGCTGGCCCCTCGGGTCCTCAAGCCCCAGCGAACATACACACTCTTGCTGTGCTTACCTTCAAACCTCCTTTACTTGGCTTAAGATGAAGGGAAGGATTCCGTGCCTTTGCCCAAGAAGGGGTTGGTGGAAGTGGTTGATGGGCAGTCTACTGCCAGTTTCCTCTGTTAAGGTCGTATCTTCCATGTTTTTGACCACTACCTCTCTTAAAGTAGGCAGGCGTGTGACTGTTTAATATTCCCCAAAGGACACTTGAGTCCTTCCTTTTGGAAGTAATGATAGACACCTCCTACTTCTCCTCAGAGGGAGATGAAATAACCCTATTGTTTTTCCCTCAGCCTTTCTTTAGAGCCCTCTGTGGAACTGTTGAGAGAATAGGATGGGCTAACTTGCAATCTGTCACATAGGCCTTTAAAAATAGAATGTTTGTATTTTAATCCTGGTTTTGACTCCCATGAGGCTCTTTTTGGAGATGGGGGGAGGCATAAGTAGGAGGAGGAAAAGAAGTTACAAAACATCTATAATATTCTGTTCTTTTCTCTTCTATTGCATAGCTTAAGAAAATCTGCTTACATCCTATGTATTTGAAAATATTTTATAATATGCAAATTACATGTGTATATATGAAATTGATTACAGCCATACCTCATCTTAGCATGTTTTGCTTTATCGGGCTTCTCAGATATAAAGTTTTGTGGCAACCCTGGGTAGAGCAAGTTTATTGGTGCCATTTTTCCAAAAGCATTTGCTCTCTTCATATCCCTGTGTCACATTTGGTAACTTTCACAATATTTTAAACTTTTTTATTACTATTATACTTGCTATGCTGATTTGCGATCTTTAATGTTACTACTATGACTCACCGAAGGCTCAGATGATGGTTAGTAATTTTAAAGTATTTTAAAATTAAGGTATGTACTTTTTTTAGACATAATGCTATTTCATACTCTGTAGACTACAGTATACTGTAAACATAACTTTTATATGCACTGGGAAACCAAAAAAAATTGTGACTCAATTTATTGTGAGATTTGTTTCATTGCAGTTGTCTGAAACTGAACCCGCAATATCTCTGATGCATTTCTGTACTTGTATATGTGCATGGATAAATGTCTGTGAATGTATATGTGTGTAGGTTTCAATGTATACTAATAAAATACATACAAATACAGGTATGCATATGTCTATGTACACCATATTGTCTTATACCTCACACACACTCTGTGTCCTTACACCTCACAAATACCCTGTGAATGTGGCAAGATATAAATATTATTTACTCAAGAATTCCATGAAGTCTTCCAAAATCAACCACTGTATTTGATAACTATATGCATTTGTATACTATAAATATTAAAGTTGATGCATAAGGGAATATACTTCTATATAAGAGAGTTTCTCTCTAAATTATATCTTTCTTAAATTGAATTTCAATTAATATTTTTGTAGTACATTATTTAATCCCTTAATATATTTGCTAATGTTTAAACCCTGTTGTTATATTTAAGTCAATATTTCCTTTCCTATATATTTAGTAACTAACTCTGTATAGTATCTATATTCAGGCAATGGCAGTTGGATATATCATATTAATTAAGTACCACATTAGATATCTCCTTTCAGATTGTCCTCCTACATATTTGATATAAACCTTTTAAACTGCAGAGAAAAGTGACAACAAACCCCAGAGCTACACTATGTGATTGAGAGAATCAGTTATCCCGGTGTCACTGGAAGCAAAATCAATTCATGTATTCTGTCATCCTTAGAAAGTACTCTCTAACATGTTGTCAGCAATACATTTTACAGGATTTCCCCAAAGTCAATTGCTCCTTCTATTTGGGATTATGATGAAAGCAAATTGATTTTTCCCATACACAGAAGAAGCACAAGAGAAGAGATACTTCTAGTATACTCACTTACTTTTTTTTTTACTGACAGATTACTCCTGGCTTACTAATGTAAGGTCCTTAGTAATTGAAATTCTGGCTGTGAAATATATTCAGGCATAACCAGCAGGAATACAATTTCCCTTAAAGTTACTTTCATGCAGGTAGGCAGGAAATTTATTTTTGAATAACTTATCTCTGAGCATGTTTTAAAAAATAAGGCAACTCTTTCTAATGTTTTACTGAAATTATTGCCAGGATATCATCTTCAATTTTAATTTACTATATCTCCCATAATCTAGTGATAATCATATTTTTGTCTTTTTCTTTAATTGAATTGAACAAATTCAGAAATAGCATTTAAAATCTTTTAATAAACTTTTTCTTGAAATGTAATTTTTAAATAGAAAAAGAGATGTTAAAACTGAGCTAAGACGATTTGCAAACAAGATAACAACTACAGGTAGATTATGCTGCCATTTAAACAAGTTCTATTGAGGCTGCCTATAAGGAAAGTGTGGATATAGGAACACATTTCCTTCCTCGTTTTGGGCAGCACAGATATGTAGACAAATTTAAGAGAATTATTTCACCTGAATTAGAACTTGCTAAAGATGTGCAAATATATAAACTGCACATTGGAGTGACCAAATGTTAACAAGGAAGAGAAAGAACAAGCAATCAAACAAAAACAGAAACTGATGAAATATAGAAAACACTAAATTTCTGCTGCCAAATATGTGCATGCAAGCTGACCACTCTTTTGACATTTGTACAGAGAATAACAAATGGGATTAACTTCTGTACAGTATTATAGAGTACCTAGTGCTAGTTCAAGTTCCAAGTAGAACACTAATGTCTCAATTAAAGATAGATGCTGGGATTGCATCAGCAATACAGCTGAATAAGGCATCCCTCATAGTTAGTATCCCTCCTCAACAACAAATATTTGGCATCCATCCTTGGACAAAAATGCCTTAGTGGGGGCTATGGGATTACGCACCATATGCCAAGGGACCTGGGAAGAGTCTTGCCTACCCATGCATAGGGGTAATAGTCACAGAGACCTCAGTCACAGCTATATATCCTGCAGTGGTGAATGAACTGGCTCCAGGCCCTCTCAAATGCTAAGAGCCCCTGGAGAAAAGGATCTTAGATAATCACCCATGGCTTCTATGCGGAAGTCCAGGTTTCCAGCATAGAAGTTCCAGTACATCACTGGAACAAAAACACCTGAGACTGAATACACTGTAGAGGGTAAGAGGAGACGTTTTACTTTACCTGAGTCATCCCCTCCTGAGGTGGCACAGCTTAGTGCCAAGTGAGACATTTTTGACCCATGATTTACACTTGGGGGAAAGTGAGAGCATGTGAGTGAATGTCTGGCTGCCCCAGCTGTGTGGGACTTTGCCAAAGAGGCCCAACTATCTCTCGTCCCACCCAGAGTACTGAGAAGTGAGCTGTATGAATGGGGGGTGGGAAGAAGCCAGAGAGCAACAAAGAGGACTGTCAAAGAGCATTCAAGGGACATGGATCCTTTTAAGGTATCACAGACTCCATCAAGACACCAGCTCATGAGCCACTGGGGATGCCTGGCCTGCTGATTCCCCACAAGTGGCACAGAGGCACCCCCATTACTATACATGCCTCACTCCCACCCTGTGGCTGGCTCTCTACACACACTCATGAAACTGTCCAGAGTGAGCTTTGGCAGATGGCTGGTGACCACCTGCCGAAAGCCAGCCTGGCTATGCGGGCCAGGAAGAAACCGCAGAGTTGAGCTTTAGGGCACTCTGGAGAAAGTGAAAAGAGGCTGTCAGCACTTGGCCTGATGTGTTGTATGATCAAAAGAAGGCATACAAATATAAGAATTTTGCCACAAGAGGGAGCAAGAAGCATGGAGCGGGCATTTCTACAGAAGGTCTGAGAAAGCCTCAGAATCCCTACCAGGGTTGACAGAAGATATTTCTCTCCCAAAGTCAGTTAGTAAAAACTGGAGAGGGAGATCACTACCAAAAATACAAAAACAGGATCTCAAGACTCCAAGAATATGCAAAAATCAAGGAAACTAGACTCCACTAAGGGATCACAATTATCTTCCCCAAAGACATGAACGTCTGCATTTTACCCAATAAATAATTAAAAATAGCTGTTTTAAAGAAGTTAAATTAGCTACAAGAAAATACAGAGAGACAATTCAGTGAAATCAGGAATATAATACATAAACAAAATACAAAGTTTAACAAAAAGAGAGAAATCATAAAAAAGAAAATTCTGGAGCTAAAAAAATACAATAAATGAAAAATGCAACAGCGAAAATCAACATCAGAATGGATCAAAAAGAATTTTAAAATCTGTGAATTAGAAGACAATAACTTTGAAATTATCCAGTAAGAGGAGAACAAAGCAAAAAGAATGGAAGAATAAAAGCATATGTGATGTATTGAATAACCTCAAAAGAAATAATCATCGAAGTATTGGAGTCTTAGGAGAAGAGAGGGAGAAGGGGGCAGAAAACTTATTTAAAGAAATAATGGCCAAGAACTTCTCAAATATATGGAGCGATTTGCAAATGCAAGTTCATGAAGGTCACAGGTCACCAAAAAATGTAAGTTAAAGAGATTTTCTTAAAGACACATTATAATAAAGCTGTCAAAAATCACAAAGAGAGAATCTTAAGAAAAAATAAAAAGCTTGTAATTAAAAAAAAAAAAAACCATAAGGCTATCAACAGATTTCTCAGGTGATTCTTACAGTCCATGAGAGAATAGGATGATATATCCAAAATGTTGAAAGAAAGAAATAAAAAACTGCCAAACAAGAATACTCTAAGTGGCAAAGGTGTCCTTCAAAAATAAAGGGGAGATAAAGACTTTCTTAGAAAAGAAAAAGCTGAGGGAGTTCATCACCACCAGAACTGCCTTACAAGAAATGATGAAAGGAGTTCTTCAAGCTGAAATAAAAGGACACTAATTAGTAACATGAAAACATGTGAAAATATACAATATACTGGTAAAGGTAAGTGTACAGTCAAATTCAGAATACTCTAATACTATAATATGGTAGTGTGCTAAACACTTAACTCTAGTATAAAGGTTAAAGGACTAAAGTATTGAAAATAACTACAGTTACAATAATTTGTTAATGAATGCACATATAAAAAGAGGTAAATTTTGACATCAAAAACACAAAAAGGATAGTAATTTTGCATGTGACTATAGTTAAATTGTTATTAGCATTATATCAATAGATATTTTATGTAACCTCATGGTAATCACAAAGCAAAATCCTACAGTAGACACACAAAAGATAAAGAGAAGGGAATCAAAGTATACCACCAAAGAAAGTCATCCATTCACAAAGGAAGGCAGGAAGAGAGGGAAAAACAAGGGAACTACAAAAAAGCCAAAAACAAGAAGATGGCATTAGTAAGTTCTTACCTATCAAAAATTACTTTTAATATAAATGAATTAAATTCTTCAATCAAAAGGCATAGTGGCTAGACAGAAAAACAAAGAAGCAACTATATGCTGCCTATAGGAGACTCACTTCAGCTTTAAGGACACACATAGGCTCAAAGTGAAGGGATGGAAAAAGATATTCCATGCAAGTGGAAACCAAAGGAAAGCAGGGGTAGCTATGCTTATATCATAAAAAATAGATTTTAAGCCAAAAATGATCACAAGAGACAAAGAAGGCCATTATACAATGATAAAGGAGCCAATTCATCAATTGGAAATAATAAATAAATATGCACCCAACATCTTAGTCCTAAATATAGTGAGCAAATACTAACAAATTTTAGGGAGAAATAGACAACAATACAATATTAGTAGGGGACATCAATACCTCACTTTCAATAATGGATAGATCATCCAGACAAAACGATCAATAAGGAAATATTGGATTTGAACTATATTTTAGACCAAATGAACCTAACAGGCATATACAGAACATTTTATCCAACAGCAGAAGAATGCACATTCTTCTCAAGACATATGGAATATCCTCCAGGATAAATCATGATAGGTCACAAAACAAAACCTAGCAAATTTTCAAAGATTAAAATCAAAATACAGCATCCTTTCATGACGAAATTCTCAACAAATTGGGTATAGAAGGAATTCACGTCAACACAATAAACAGCACATGTGACAAGCCCATAGCTAACATCATACTCGATGAAAGGTTGAACACTTTTCCTCTAAGATCAGGAACAAGACGAAAATACCCTTTCTTACCACTTTTATTACATATAGCACTAAAAGTCATATTCAGAGCAAAAGGCAAGAAAAAGAAATAAAATGCAACCAATTTGGTAAGAATGAAGTAAAACTGTGTTTGTTTGCAGATGATATGATCTTATATATGGAAAATTCTAAAGACTTAACTAAAAGACTATTAGAACTAATCAACAAATTCAGTAAATTTGCAGGATACAAAATCAGCATATGGAAATCAGTTGCATTTCTGTATACTAACAACAAAATATCTGAAAAAGAAATAAAGTACTCACATTTACAATATCATCAAGAACAATAAAACACTTAGAAATAAATTTAACCAAGGAGGTAAAAATCTGTAAACTGAAAACTGTAAAACATTGATGAAAGAAATTGAAGAAGAAACAAACAGATGGAAAGTTATTTGGTGTTCATGGACTGACAGAATTAATACTGTTAAAATATCTGTATTACCTAAAGAGATTTATAGATTCAATGTAATCCCTATCAAATTTTCAATGTCATTTTTCACAGAAATAGGAAAAAAACATTCCTAACATTAGTACGGAGCTACAAAAGACCTCAACTAGCCAAAGCAATCCTGAACAAAGATGAAGTTGTCACACTTCTTCATAAAACTGTATTGGAAAGCCATAGTAATAAAAGCAGTATGGTTCTGGCATAAAAATAGATGTATAGCCCAATGGAACAGAATCAAGTTCCCCAAAATAAACCCTTGCATAAAAGGTAAACTAATATTGGACAACAGAGCCAAGAATACTCAATGGGAAAAAGGATAGTCTCTTCAATAATAAATGGTACTGAGGAAACTGTATAATTTTATGCAAAATAAAGAAATAGTACTCTTATTTTACACCACTCACAAAAATTAACTTGAAGTAGATTAAAGACTTAAGCATAAGACCTGAAACTTTAAGACTCCTAGAAGAAACCATAGGGGAAACGCTTCTTGACTTTGACCTTGGCAATGATATTCTAGTTAAGATACCAACAGCATAAGCAACAAAAGCAAAAATTAATAAGAGGGATTACATCAATTAAAAAATCTTCTGCAAAACAAAAGAAACAGTCAACAAAATGAAAAAGCCTACAGAATGGGAGAAAATATTTGCAAATGAAATATCTGATATGGGGTTAATATTTAAAATATTAAGGAATTTATACAACTCAAAAGCAAACAAACAAACAAAAAAAAACAAACTCACAAACAATTCTAAACAAAAATGGCAATAGGAACTGAATAGCATTTTTCTAAAGAAGAGATACAAATGGTCATCAGATACATGAAAAGATGCTCAACATCACTAATCATCAAAAAATGTTAATTAAAACTACAATGATACATCACCTCACATCTGTTAGAATGGCTATCACCAAAAGGACAAGAGATAACAAGTACTGGTGAGGGTGTGGAGAAAAGGGAAATCTTATGAACTGTTAATGGGAATATACAGCCCCTATGGAACAGTATGGAGGTTACTCAAAAAATTAAAAATGGAACTATCATATGATTCAGCAATTTCGCTTCTGCATATATATCCAAATGAAATGAAATGAAGATCTGTTCAGGACAATGTTATTCACAATAGCCAAGATATGGAAAAAAAACGTAAGTATCTACCTACGGATGAATGGTTAAAGAAGATGTGGTGTGTATACATGCATACACATAATGGAGTATATTCAGCCATGAGAAAGAAAGAAATCCTGACATTTGTGACAATATGGCTGAAGCTTGGGGACATTATATTATGCTAAGTGAAACAAGTTAGTTAGAGAAGGCAAATACTCTATGGTATCATGTTCATGTAAAAGTCTAAAAAAGCCAAACTCATAGAAGCAGAAAGTAGAAGGGCTGTTGCCAGAAAATGGAGGTAGAGCATGGGTAGATGTCAGTCAAAAGAGTACAAACTTCCAGCTAATAAGATGAATACATCTGGGGATCTAATGTACAGCATGGTGACTAGAGTTAACAATACAGTATTATATACTTAACTCTTGCTAAGAGAGTAGACCTTGAATGATCTCAAAACAAAATGGTAATTACATGAGATGATAAAGGTATTAACTAACCCTACTGTGGCAATCATTTATCAGTATATATATATATACACAAACGTATATATATATATGTACGTATATATGTACATATACATATATATGTGTGTGTGTATCAAATCATCACATTGTATACCTCAAATTTTACACAATGTTATATGCTCATTACCTCAATAAAGCTTAAAAAATGATAGATGACAATTTAGCCTGTGTGTGACTATTAAATCATACAACCACCTCATAGCAAGTAGGGCTTAAGGTGATTACCCTACTTGTTTGTATAATAGAAATATACTAACATCTATTATTTGTATAATAGATGTTTGTATAATAGAAAAACAAACAACATGGTATGGGGCTGAACAGGCAAGATAATTAAATATATTTTGAGGTTTGGAGAAATTAGCATTGATCTTAGGTCCTGAAGAATACATAACATGTTAAAAGGCAAGGATATGACAGCAGTAATCTTTTTTGTGAAATGTATAAATGTTAGATCAGAATTTAGTTAGTTGAACCTGTACTCTTTTGTCATCAATATTCCGTTTCCTACCTAACTAGAGATCAAATCTATGTGCATATCTATGAGTTTTTTACTTGGGAGGTAATGTATCAAACAAGGAAGATGATAACTTGTAATTAGAAACAATTATTTAAAATTGTAAATTTTAAAATAAATTATCCTGTATTATATGTAAAGAAAGCAAAAAGATACCAGTTTTCAATAATATTAACTCTTAAATAAAACTTTGAAAAATAAAGCCCACATTCAAGACTTCGTATCATCAATGCCTTTATATAAAAGCCTTATAAGGTATTCATATACTCTTAGAAATAACACTATTTTTAAGACATTATTTTATATACAGTTTGAAATTTATAATAGAACTGTTTATCAATTTGTTTCAATAAATATATTTAGACCTTTTGTAATCCATGGTCTCTAAAGAAATGTAAATGTTTCCATTTGTTTTAAATATTGTGAAGTTTAAAATAACTGATCTAAAAGATAGGTTTAGTTTTGCTGAATCAGCTTTAGATGCATTTTCCAACTGAAAAACAAAGTATCATTCATTTCAATAAAACATCTCTATTTTCAAGAGAATTGTGCTTTGAAACGAACTGAAAATTGTTAACTATTCTTATTCTGGGAAGCTCATGTTCTTTGGACTAGGTGAGGAATAGCAATTTCTCCTGCAGAAGTTGGTCTTTTCTGGTTCTTAACAGAAAGTTTGCAGTTTGCCCTTTGGGATGGTGTGCCTGCCAGCTGAGATTCAGAGCAGAAAGGCCTCCTACAATGTACAACACTTATCCCTGGTATAAAAGCCCTACCCAGGGATAAATGACACTGGAGGGAACTGAAGATGCTTTGTATCTAGAATTAGTCAATCTGATTACTAGACTATTACCTTCATTCAGAATTGAAGCTACTATTGCAAATATTTAGAAACTCATATAAGATTATTCTCCTGCATCAAAGTTATTTCTTTGCCATTGCTTTATTCAGTTTTCTTGTACTGAGATTTAACATCTACATTTGCATTTGTTTATCTGGATATGATCATTTTTATATGTGGTTTAGGAGCTTAAAAGATTATGTTCTCCCCATGAAACAATGACAGCATGTACATGTCATATCAACACATAGGAAAGTTTTATATTATATCTCATGGTTTGTCAAGGAGCTAACTTACTGCAACACTGACTTTTGAGTAAAACAGGTTAAAAACTGTATTTCTGGAAAAGTTCATTAATGGGATCCAGTTTCCCAAATTCTAAAAGGAGAATAAAATATTTACTTTCTAAGCCTTCAGTATTATTTACTTATATAGAATACACAAACTGTCTGTGAAACTGTTTGTAATATAGGAGGCACCCATTCTGGTAATAATTAATACTTTTAATTATACAATTGTTATTGATAAACAGTACTAAATATAAGCAAATTTATTGTGCCTAGAACATTTATTTGATAGTTATCAGCTTCTAAAATACTTCAGCATCTATCTTTTAGAAAATCAAGTTAATATTTTCAGGTCAAATTAAATTGTCTTTCCAAATTCTATAGTTAAATAAGAGTGACTGTCCACACAATCAGAAGTAATTGGGGGAAAAAAATAGGGCTGTCTATCTCAGTGCTTTGTTGTTAAATTACCTTATAGTAAGCTCTTTCTGGGTTATTTTATGGTATGGCTTTGGATCAAAAATTCTTTGAAACAAATAACTATGAAAATAACTAAATACTATGTGTGGATCTCATATTAAATAAATAGTGAATGAGAAAAAATATAAAATATTTAGCAGCTTGATCAGTATAAGATGAACTGCATCTACAGAACCAATTCCAACTAGTTTAAACATTGGTGAAAAGTATGACAGTCCAGTACCATATAGACACTTACTCTTTATCCAATTTGTTACTCCTTAAGCTGTTGATGATGTCAATATCATGTTAGAAGAACTTGGGACTCATAACAAAATCACAAGGTAAAATGTTATTATTTTTTTTTAAGACATGGGGGAATTCAATTTCTCAACATTGGCAGTTCCAACTTCCCACTACTCTTATTCTTATAGTCTTATTTAAAATATTGTTTAATCACTATAATAGAATTCAAAACATTAACTAGACTTATTGTGGTGATCGTTTTGCAATATATACAAATATTGAATTATTATATTGTACACCTGAAAGCAATGTGGATAGAGATTAAACACTAGTTTTCAATTTCTAAGTGATTTCATGTCATACTTTCAGAAGAATTCTAGTAGCATATTTATTAATCTATCATTCAGTTTTTATAAGTTGTTTTAAAATGTAAATAAAATAAGACAAATATTTGCCACATTATGAGCATTTCTTACCTATCACAGTAAAATACTGACAGTGGATTAATAAGGATTCCCCTAAAGCAGTATGTAAAAACCTGTCAAAGTACAGAAAGCAGAACTGATAACTGTTTTCCATTTTTCTCTAAAATTCTAATTGAGTTTTCTGTCTTCCACTTAGGATATTGAAAGTTACGAACAACATTGCTGTCACCAAAACAATAACTATGACAACAACATAAATTGGCTAATCAAAGAAATAATACCTTTTTTGGGTCACTTCAGAGAGCTGAGGTTGCAAAGGCTAACTATAAGGTAGAAACTAAAGGTTGCAGATGAACATAAGTGAGGACTTAGAAGATCTAAACAATTCTAACAAGCAACGAACTACTTTATAGAACACTCCACTCAGTAAGAGAAAATATACATTCTTATCAAGGGCACATGGTACACTCAACAAGGTAGAGCAGATGACATGGCCATAAAACCAATCTTAATACATTTACAAGAACTGGAATCATACAGAGTATGATCTCACACTAGCAACATTAAATTAGAAATTAATAGCAGTGAAATATTCAAAACATTTGGGAATTGAACATTTCTAAATAAGCTGGGGGTCAAAAAGTAGCCACAGGGAAATTAGAAAATATTTTGAACTGCATTAAAATCAAAATGCAATATTTCAAAATTTGGGTAATGCAACTATAGCAGTGCATACAGAGAATGTTATAGCAATAAATAATTACATTAGAAAGGAAAGAACAGTTTCAAATTAGTGATCTAAGGTTCTGTCTTGAGGTAAGAAGTATAAGAGTAAATCACACCTACAATAAGGAGAAAGAAAGAACACAAAGCAAATTCAATGAAATTAGAAAAAGGAAAATAACAGATAAAATCAAGAAAATAAAGGTTTTTTTTTAAAGATTGATAAAATCAATAAATCTCTAGTAAAACTGGACATGAAAAAGAGAGAAGATATAAATCACCAATACAATAAATAAAATACAAACATCACTCCAGATTCTACAGAAATTAAAAGGATTATAAGGGAATATATGAACAAGTTTATTTCAAAAATTTAAATACAATGGAAAGTTTCCTTGAATGACACAAACCACCAGTGATCATTCCAGATAAAACAGATAACATTAAAAGTCCTAATTCTATTAAAGCAAACTGTATATGTAGTTAGTATTTAAACAAAGAAACTCCAGGGCCAAATAATTTTTCTGACAAATTCTATCAAAATTGTACAAAATACATAAAAATAAGTCTACACTAATTCAACCAGAAAATAAAGTAAGGAATGTTTTCCAACTCATTTTACTAAATAAAATTAGAGTGACATCAAATCAAATGAAAATATTACCAGAAAACACAGCTAGAGACAATTTTTTATATCAACATAAACATAAAATTTCTCAGTAAAATTTTGGCAAGCTATATAGAACACTATATAAAAAAGAATAATACATCATGACCAAATGGAATTTTAACTGGGAATGCAAGGCCAATACAACATTTGAAAATTAACAAATGTGAATCATCACTGATAAAATCATCTATCTATTGATAGATTAAACAGATCAAATTGATATGGTCCTCTCGATAGAAAAATAGCATTTGATAAAATTCAATATCAATTAATAATCAAAAGCTCTTAGCAAACTAGGAATAGAAGGAAATTATGAGGTCATAGATCTATAGCTAAAGCCTAAACTACAAAATTTTAATAGGACACATGGAAGAAAATCTCTTTTACCTTTGGTTTGGAAAAAAATGTCTTAGATATAACACCAAAATTATAATTCATACAAGAAAAAACAGTAAAATGTACATCAAAATTTCGAATGTCTGCTCTTTGAAAAGCGTAGCTAGGTTAATGAAAAGAGAAGACACAGACTAAGAAAATCTTTTTAAAATTATATAGTAGAGGAATTTTATTAAAGTTGATAATAATATAAAAACAACTGAAATTTTTAAAAATAGGCACAAAACCTGAAGAGGCACTTCACCAAAGAAGATATACAGTGGTAGAAAAAGCTCAAGAAAAGATGCTCAACATCATTAAGAAAATGATAAGTAAAACCATGATGGAATATCATTCTCTATTAGAATGGCTAAAATTAAATTACTTTTAAAGATGGTAATACCAGTTGCTTCCAAACTGAAATTTAATTGATTACTGAGAGGTAAAATATTGCAACCTCTTTGGAAGACCAGTTGTAGCTTCTTATAAAATTAAACAAATACCTACTATACAATTTAGCAATCCCACTACTAGGTACTTACTCAAGGGAAATAAAAACTTATATTCATGCAAAAACCTGTACATGAATGATTATAGTAGTTTTATTAATAACTGCCAAAACCCCAATTATTCTTGAAATAGTAAATCAATCAAATAACTATTGTTTATCCTTATGGTGGAATACAACTCAGAGATAAAAAGAAAAAGAATTATTGATACATCTACTATGGATGATTCTCGAATGCCTTATGTTAATCAAAAGAATACAGACATAATACTACATACTGTATAATTTCAGTTATACGACATTCTGGGGGAAAAACCCCACAAAACTATAGGAATGGATCACATTTCAGTGGCTTATAGGAGCTGGCAATTAAACAGTGACTATCCAGGGACAGGTGGGAATTTTGAGGGACGATGGTACTATTCTATATGTTGATTGTTAGCAGTTACATGACTACATGTATTGTCAAAACTTCTAGAAGTGTTCATCAAAAAATAAAAGAATTCTACTTTATGTAATTTATATCACAATCAAATAAAATTAAAATGGAATGTAGCTTTATTACTTCATATTGAGCCATACATTGAGTTGGACAAAAGTTCCTTCAGTTTTTAAGTGAAAATAAATGATACATTTTTCATTTTCACCAAGAACTTTATTGAACAAGGTATTCACCCTTTTGTTCTACTACCTTCTGACATTTTTCAGGCAACTTCATAATTCCATTTTCCCAAAACTTTTTATCTTTTTGAGCAAAGAACTGTTCCGGGTGCCTTTTACAGTCTTCCAGGGAATTGAAATTTTTTCCATTAAGAAAATTTTTGTAAAGATCGAAATAAGTGGAAATCTGAAGTTGCAGTGTCTGGTGAATACGGCAGATGAATCAGAACTTCCCAGCCAAGCTGTAACAGTTTTTGCCTGGTCATCAAAGAAACATACAGTTTTGCGTTAACCTGATGGAAGATTATAGTTTTTTGTTGACTAATTCTGGACACTTTTCACTGAGTGCTGCTTTCAGTTGGTCTAATTGGGAGCAGTACTTGTTGGATTCATCGTTTGGTTCTCTGGAAGAAGCTCATAATAGAGGACTCCCTTCCAATCCCACCATATACACAACATCACCTTCTCTGGGTGAAGACCGGGCCTTTGGTATGTTTGGTGGTGGTACATTTCGTTTGCCCCAGGATCTCTTCCATTCCACTTTATTGTACAGTATCCACTTTTCATCACCCATCACAATTTGGTTTAAAAATGGAACATTTTCATTATGTTTAAGTAGAGAATCGCATGCGGAAATATGGTCAAGATGGTTTTTTCGCTTAACCTAGGTGGAACCCAAACATCAAAGTGATGATCATGACCAAATTGGTGCAAATGATTTTCAGTGCTTGATTTGGATATTTTGAGTATGTCGGCTATCTCCTGTGTGGTATAATGTTGATTGTTCTCAGTTAATGTCTCGATTTGATCGCTATCAACTTCAACTGGTCTACCAGACAATGGAGCATTGTCCAGCAAGAAATCTCCAGCAAGAAAATCCCCAAACCACTTTTGACATGTTCAATCACAGCACCTTCTCCATACACTGCACAAATCTTTTTTTTGCATTTCTGTTGTGTGTTTACGTTTCTTGAAATAATAAAGCATAATATGCTGAAAATATTGCTTTTTTTCTTCCATCTTCAATATTAAAATGGCTACACAAAAATTCACCGAATTTGCTGTTTTTTGTTTTTTTTTTTTAATTCACACTGATATGACAGCTGTCACAATACAGTCTAACAAAATTGTTTCAAATGAAGTTAAAGACAACTAAGTACTACTAGAGCCATCTTACAGAAAAAAAATGAACAAACTTTTTGGTCAACCCAATATTACTCAGATGTTTTGTTTTAGACTGTTTAAATCATGAAAAATAAAGTTTTCACAACATCCAAATTCACCATATATTTTATTGTATTATTTTTTATAGGACTATTTTTTAGAGTTCTTTTAGTTTCACAGCAAAATTGAGTGGAAGGTACCAAGATTTCCCATATACCCCTGTCCCTACTCATGCATACCTCTCCCACTGTCAACATCTCCCAACAGCATGGTATATTTGTCACAACTGGTGAACCTACATTGACACATTACTATCAAATTCTATATTTTACATTAGGGTTCACTCTTGGTATTTTACATTCTGTGAGTTTGGACAAATGTATAATGACATGTATCCACCATATTAGTATAAACCAAATAGTTTCACTGCCCTAAAAATCATTTGTTCTTCACCTATTCTCCATCTCCCCACTCCAAACCCCTGACTTTTTTTCTACATCTACAGTTTGCCTTTTCCAGGAAGTCATATAGTTGGAATCACATCCTATGTAGCCTTCTCAGATTCTCTTTTTTCACTTAGTAATATGCATTTTAGTTTCCTTCATGTCTTTTCATGAATTGATAGTTCATTTCTTATTAGCACTGAATAAGATTCCATTGTCTAGATATACCACAATTTATCCATTCACCTACTGAAAGACATCTTGGTTGCTTCCAAAGTTTGGAAATTATGAATAAAGCTGCTATAAACATCCAAGTTCAGATTTTTGTATAGACATAAATTTTCAACTCTGGGTAAATACCAAGGAGCACAATGGCTGGATTTGATGGTAAGAGGATGTTTAGTTTTGGAAGAAACTGTCAAACTGCTTTCCAATACAGCTGTACCAGTTTTCATTGCCACAATCTGCTGCCCCATATCGTTACCAGAATTTGCTATTGCCAGTGTTCTAGATTGTGTCCAACCTACTAGTGTGCAGTGGTAGCTCACTGTTTCAATTTGCATTTCCCTGATGACTCATGATGTGGATTATAACCTGTATTTATTTAGGTCAAAGTACAAAAAAATAATTAAATAAATATTGATAAATAATGTTGGAAGAATTCCCTTAATAAATAAGTTGAAATTATATATAATCAGTGTACTAATCTTTTCTTTCATACAGAAAAATAACTGCTTCTGAACTCTGAACTGCTTGAAAATTCTGTAAATTTGCTTTAACTTTTAAACAATTCATATATGCTCTCCACATTATTAGAATTCTATATTTATGGAATTCAGTTTAATGCATTTCAACTTTATAAAATATATTTCACCATCAAAAATGTCCCTATTCTGTAGTGGGACATTAAATAAAAATGACTGATTATTTTAAGAGGAAAAATACATGGTACTTTATGAGTCTGTTACTTTACCACTTATTAATTGATGTGTAAAAATATTTTCTTACTCTAAATGGTAGAACGAAAAAAATCCAGACTATCTACTTAAAAAATCTTGAGCATATAATTATGACTCTGATATTTTAAATGTTTTTTTAAGAATTAATACATTTGATGTCCCTGCATATTTTCTCAAAGTGTGAGTCCACATAAATTTAATTCATCTGTTGGGAATTTTTCTTGAAATAAATTAAACATATTTGGATTAGAGGAGAAAGGAACAGTTCAGAGATTTTAAAAAAGTACAAATGTCTTGAAAATTTGGACTTGGAAAATAACTGTTTCTCTAAGATAGTCAACATGACCTTTGCTCCCAAGTGTTATTTCTGTGATTATGTTATTTTACATTGTAAAGAGCTTTTTCACGTGTAACTAATGTTACTAAGCATTTGACCTGATAGGAAGATTGTCCAGGTGGGCCTAACCTAATCACCTGATCCCTTTAAAAGCAGACAGAGTTTTTGCTGACTGATAGCTGTAGTCAAAATAGAGTTATTTTTTTTTTTGAGGGGGGGATTATTCATTTATTTATTAAAATTTTATTGAAGTATAGTTGATTTACAATGTAGTGTCAGTTTCAAGAGTGCAAAAAAGTGAATCCATTATACATATATTTATACCTACTTTTTTGTTTTAGATATTTTTTCCCATATAGATTCTTCTCAATATACAGGATATTGAGCAGAGTTCCCTATGCTATACAGCAGGTCCTTATTAATTATCTATTTTATATATAATAGTGTGTTTATGTCAGTCCCAATCTCCCAATTTATCCCTCCCCCCACCTTATCCCCTTGTAACCATGTTTATTTTCTACATCTGTGACTCTACTTCTGTTTTGTAAATAAATTCATTCATACCTTTTTTTAGATTATACATATAAGTGATATCACATGATATTTGAAGTTGAAAAAGGTTTGACAAAAGAGCTATTGTGTTGCTGGATTTGAAGAGTGAGGGGCATCTGCTGTGGAAGGACCTCAGAGTAACCTCTCAGAGAGGCGAGTGTCCACCCCTGCCTCAGAGCAGCAAGAGAACTGGGATCTCAGTTCTACAAAAGCTTGGAACTGGATTCTGCCAACAAGCTGAAAGAGCTCCCTCACAGAGCCCCAGAGCCTCAGGATACAGATAAAAACCCAGTCAGCTGACACCTTGATTTCAGTCTTGTGAGAATCTCATCAGACAACCCAGTGTAGCCCACCTGGAAAACTGAGATAACATTGTTACTGTTTCAAGCCTCTTAATTGTAATTTGTTAAACATCCATAGAAAACTAATACTAATGTAGTAATGGTGAGAAGAAAGAGGGGATTGAGGATGCAAAAGTATTTTCCTGTGGGAGGGCAAAAAAATTTAAACAGAAAACAAAACATTAGGAATTCTGACAATCATATTGACTATATAATTATCCTTTAGGCTTTGAAAGAAAAGTTACTATTACATTCACATATCTATTTAATTTGAACAGCACTTATTTTCTAATCTTTTAAATTTCCTTTTCCTTTTTAGTTTCTATGTTTTTAAATAACCCAAACATACTATATATACCAGTTATTTTAAGATCATAAAAGAAATGAGGTTCTTGAACAAATTTTATTTCTTAATGTACTTTTGTAAAAAAGGCAAAATATGAATGATAGCTTACAGCATCCTTTAGTCAACTTGGTAACCAAAAAGTAATATAATATGTTGCATTTATAAAATGTAGTTCGTAGACCAGAAGATATTTCTTTTTAAATAAAATAATATTTAAGTTTCTTCTACTTTTTTACTTATTTCCCTTTCAACAAAACTAGTGAGAGAACAGACTCAAAAAGTCAATCAGTAAAGTGAGGTTCAAATACAAAGTCTCATTTTGGTAATTACATTTTTGGAAATACTTTGTAAAACAAGATAATGATATAATAAAATATACAGAATGACCTGTAGAATGGAGTTAGGAAGAAAAGGATTTCATCAAATGTAATACCATATTTTGGAGATGAGAAGGATTTTACAAGGAGAAATAAGACCTTTCTAAGAGCCTGACTCACATACACTCAAGCTCAGATGGACAGTGAGTATTCAATTTACCCTCTGCTATCAGCTCTTGAGTTTAGCGGTCACCTAATGATTGACACTCTCTATCCCACCCCACCTCCCTTTTAGAATCTGGGGCTAGATTAGATTGCAGGTTTGTGTGAGGCCAAAACCCAAAGTGGATGATACAACAAGTCAGCATTTACATTTACTTCACCTCAGGAGAAAAAAATAATTCATAATACTCATGTCTCAGTTCAAATTCAGATTCATGTTTTTTGAGACTCTCATGCCCATTGGGTAAGAGAAAACATGTGGGATCTAGTAAAACGTAGTCACCAGTTTGACTTACTTTTTTCACTGATTTTTTTTTTAACATTTAAACATATATATATATATTGACTTTTTTTTTTTACATATAACTTATTTACAGATGTTTTAAATGTTTTAAATCTCATACAAGGGAGCATGTTCTTTTAAAAACTGGTCATTCTTTTACACATGAAAATATATCTAAGCACTTACCCGGAATGTTCAAGATGCTATTCAGCCTTTGGAATTTATCTTGATATTCTGGTATTTATTTCAAGTGAGCATATGCAACCCATTTGAACAGTGGTTCTGATGAAATGTCACATAGATATTTTGAGGAAAAGAAAGAACAAATGGGTCATCTAGTCTCCCAGTGTGCTGTTTCTTACTGTGCATAATAGAGGTAAATATCGCCATACAAGAATTCTTGCTGTGACTTTATGCTTCAATGCCATAGATATGTAGTTTAACACCTGAAAAGTACATAATTGCACAGCGTGTATTATCTCCACGCTTTAGTTCTAGAAGCTTGGGGTCCCCCATCCTGTTTAATAAAACACTTAAAATGTCTTTTCCATTAACTATCTATTCCATCTTTCCTATACAATTCATGGCAGTGTGATAAGCTGTAAATGACATACTATTATATCTCTACTATTTTTCTCCATCCATGCATTTATTATGAGCTTTTGTTTTACTCATAACATGTAGGGTATGTGAAATGAATGCAAAGTGTGAAGGAATAAAAACAATGTATTTAAAATTATAGCATAATGCACCTATGCTTTCATTTCCATAGCAAATAAAATACTATGTATGTGAGAATAAGTAGGTAGGCTTATCTAGCTGGTATAATTTTAGAAAAAATGCAGAATGAACAAAGAGGACTTGGGAAAATTGATATAAAAATTAGGGAAATGAATGTATCTATGTTAATTCCCCATTTTGTTTTAACACTGATGAGAAAAGGTCACATAAAACTCTGGAAATTACAATGAAGCTAGAAATTACACTAAAGTACTCATCTCACAGTTTTGAGTTTTTGTTTTGCAGATATTTAAATATTACAATAATGCAAATTGTGCGTTAAAACTAACAAAATTAATGCTTTCAAAAACATTTCCTTTTATATTGCTAATGGCCATTTGGGCATTTTGGGAACCCTTCAAATAATGACAGAATTTTATTAGGAGAAAATGCCTTAGTGAGGAAATAAAATGGTTCTATGCTCCTGCAAAATTATAATTTACAATTTTTTTCAATACTTCATAATATACAAAATATGTGTTGGTTATATCTGACATTTACAAACAAATATGAACTTGATCATCCCCTATACCTTCAAGTATTATAAGAATGATAAAATCCTTTCAAATACATGGACATTGATTAAGGGAGTCATTTGATTTTGATTACTTCTACGCCTAAATCTTAAATTCTTAGCTTGCTAGAATGAGTTTGGGAGCAGTTTTAAGCTAAGATGCTCCTAAGCCAAAACTTTTCAAGTAAATTTGGTAGAACACCAAGCTTGAGAGATAATCTCTAAAGGTAAGAAAATGAGATGACTGTTTAATCAATAAGAAAATGGAAGCTACCCCATCTCCCTCTGGGCTATTTTACTTTGTTATGTACTAAACACATTGATAAGTTTTGTACTGAATAAACCTATTTAACTCCAATTCTCAGTTTACTTGACCAGTGAACATTTCTTCATTTTATTCATTTTCAATGAGTCTATTAATATTTCACAGGAAATGTTTTGAGAATTGAAATTCTATGTCACAGAATGGAATTCTTTCTCAGAGAGTTTTTCTTTAGCCTTGAACAATAGAAACTTTAAAAACCAGAAGAAAAAAAAAGTTAGATACTCCAGTATTTAACTTTTGCATATAGTTCATAGATTTGTTGAGGAAAAAAAAAAGATACTTAGAATGTATAAGGTTTTTAATTAATATATTGACGTTTATTTCCTGAAATTGATTCCACAAAATGAATGTCGAACAATGGAATAAATTATTCAAGAAACAGTGTGCAAGAATTTTCAAGAAATGCATTAATCTCTTTGAAGTAACATGCATTCAGCAGCAAGTCATGACTTGTTAATCTAATTACAATATATCCTGAAATCTTAAAAAAGTATATAATGACTTTGATTATAATAAAGTTTTTGACATGATTACTCTACTAGCCTTTTAAACAAATAGAAAAAATTATTCTGAAGAAATTAATATTTAGGGACCATTTCACAGCTCTTGAAACTAAGGCATGAAGAATTTCTGTAATTTTCCTTGAGGGCAAGAATCATATCAGATTTTTTTTCTATTTTTGTATATCCATATGTAGAAGAATGAATGACATACAGTTGAGTATTCATAAATATGTTTGAAAGAAAGACTGAGTGGCTTAAGAAAATATAGACAAGAAGATTTCCACAGGTTAGACAACAACCATGATAAGTAATAATTGGTAGAATATTTCCATAAAAGCTTTCTTGACATATTTAAAAAGATAAACATTAAAAAAGAAGAAGAAGAACACCTTAGACCTATATTATCACTTATCTGGAATGCTGTAGAAAGAATATATATAAAATTATTTTATTATGGTATCAATACTATTCATGTCATTTTATGAAGGATGAAATAATACATTATAAAATTATATAAACTATCTCAAAATAAATGAAAACAATTCTAGACACCTTTAATTATTAGATACATTTTTTTCTGTTTTCTGGAGTAAAAATTATTTTCTACATAAGTAATAAACTGGGGAATGAATCGTCAAATAGCCAAATTATATTTACATTTTATTGCCTAAAAAGACTTAACTTTAAAATTATTAATTAATATTCATACAGTTGCTATGTGCTCAATGTTATTCTTTGTAGGATGGGAGACTAAAAGACACCTGGTAATTAAATAACTGCTTCTTCTTATCAGCAACTTTCAGTTATGTTGATTAGGCAATAGCATACATGAATAAAATTCTATGCTACTGCTTAAGTCATTATAGATCCTCATTAACAAAAGCAAATTGTTTTGATCTTTAAATTTTTGAAGCTCAGGTAACATGTAAGTTATGAATGGAAAGGGAGAACAGATCAGGATATTAACATGAAAAACAGGGATTCTCCTGAAAATAGAAATCATCTGCACATGGAAATATGGTATTAGATTAGGGAACAGTAAGGAAGTTAACCTAAGAAAGAAGTGTGATTATGCCATAAAAGAGTTATTATTATGGTAGTGAGAGTTTAAGCAATGTCTTGATAGTATGGAACTTTAGATTTTAAATTACTTGCCATAAGATATTGGTCAGAATATGTGATACACAGAGCAGTGATTTAGTATGAACATTGTACTGTTCTGCAGGATGGATTGAGAAAAAGGTATATAAATTCAAGTTGAACTTATTTAGCCTAGTAAGAAAAGCTAAGGAAAATGTAATAATGATCTTTAACAGAACTAAAATAAAGAATATCCATGACAGGTTTTCAGGAATAAATGATGTTTAGATGACCCATCCTAAATGACAAATGGAAAAGAATAATCAAATATATCTTCCAATGTCTGCTCTGGGAAAATGGATGAAATTCTATAACACCAGCCAATGAATATGTGACTAAAAAAATATTTCTGTTATATTTAAACATGTTGAATTTGTGCACAAGCAAAAACTTTAAGAAAGTGTTTTGTAGGCAGATAGAAATAGATAAAGGTCAATTTTCCAAAAATCATATGATTCAAATCAATCTCCCAAAAGCAAATTGTATTTTATCAAAATGTTCTGCATCTAAAGAGAACTAGAATATTTCAATGTCACAAAACGTGCAAGAGGAATGGAGGAAGACATAAAGAAGTAAGGGCACACACCTGGGAAAGAGGGAGGAGATTAAGAGTTTGTACAGGCCATTATATTTAATGAAAGAGTTACTTGTGCCCATGTCAAAGTTTGTGTTGGAGGATAGGGAAAGATATGCAAAAAGAGGAAGAAATGTATCGAATAAAAGTGAAAAGATACACACACCCCAATGTTCATTGCAGCACTATTTACAATACCCAAGACATGGAAGCAACCTAAATGTCCATCAACAGATGAATGGATAAAGTAGATGTAGTAAATATATACAATGGAATATTACTCAGCCATAAAAAAGAATGAAATAATGCCATTTGCAGCAACATGGATAGACAGATTGTCATACTGAGTGAAGTAAGTCAGACAGAGAAAGGCAAATATCATATGATACTGCTTATATGTGGATTCTAAAAAAAGGGTACAGATGAACTTATCTACAAAACAGAAATAGAGTTACAGATGTAGAAAAAAATATATATAGTTACCAAGGGGTAAGCGGGGAGAGGGATTAATTGGGAGATTGGGATTGACATATACACACTACTATATATAAAATAGATAACTAATATGGACCTACTATATAGCACAGGGAATTCTACTCAATAGTCTGTAATGGGCTGTATGGAAAAAGAATTTTTAAATGAGTGGATATATGTATATGTATTACTGATTCACTTTGCTGTACACCTGAAACTAACACAACATTGTAAATCAACTATACTCCAATAAAAATTTAAAATAAAATAAAATTATGGTATGAATTGACACTCAATTATGTTTTTTCAAATGTTGAAATCGTCAATTTTAATAAAATTTTGAATTAAATCCCAATTCCTTAATCTGTTGTGTTTGGATAAAACATGTTTTCATTTTTAAATTGGGAATTAAAATTTGCTGAGAAAATAATTTTGTGCCCCCAAACTAAATTGATAATGACAGAAGTAAAGAAATTTTATGTACACAGGTCAAGTTGATGATGAATTGAAGTATTTCATACTTTATCTGGACAGAATAGATCAAACTATTTCTTACTATATAAAATAACAGTTTGATGAATTAGACATTTGATAATTTATTGTCAATATTATTTTATATTTGTAAATGACTATATTTAATATTTAATCAGTTCATTATAATAGATTATGTATTGTTCTTATCCTAAAACCATAAAAGCATCTTTTAGGATTTTAAAATCTAATATTTTTCATGAGACTTATAACCACAATGTATGTTAGGTAAGCAATAGTGTATATATACATATATACATAAACTAGTTTACTAATCCTGAGTGACTCAAAAGTAGGAGTAATATTTAAAGTAATTAAACAGACTATTTAGATACTATTTATCACAGATAATTTATACAGTAATATTTGTCATTTTAAACAATGGGTAAGCTTATACATGTATTTGTATTATTTTATCAAAGGATCAAATATATTTTTACTCATATGTCCTGTTTTACAAGGTTTTATAAATATGAATGTCCTCACATTGATGAATTATTTTAACCTTATATTAAAATCCAGTGGATATTTGTTCTCACCTTAATGTGGCTGATATACCAAACAAATGTCATTTACAATAGGAATTTCCTTATGATGCTAAAGCACCATTTTAGTTGTATTTTCTTCTTCCTAACTAGCCATGTGACATGTACCATAATAATAATAAAAAAGGAAAGATTAAACATATTTTGGAGCATTTAGTTTTACCAATAATAATAAAGGTAATCAAAAATTACAAAATATTCCCTCATTTTCTCTTAAAATTGTGGTTGGTTTATTGATTTCTTTGCTGTAATAACAAGGACTTTCACAATGTAAAAATATAAATTTGAAAACTTAAAATGGGACAAGTCATCTGAAATGAATGCTTGCACAGTTACAAATTAAAAACTTCTTTATGCAATTACATTTTATTTTTCCTATGCATTTTTGAATGAGACAATACTAGATATTCTCTGTGAGGCTGTTTGTGGTCTTTTCATGCACTTACGAAGGCATCTGCATGTGTATTGTTATATTTTCACCCAGACTTTTTAATTGACATAAAGCCCTCATTAATATTCTATTAGTTTCTATGATTCTCATTAGCTTTGAAAAAACAAATAGGATGATAATGACCTTCCACTTATTTTAAATGTTTCTCTATTCTTCTAGGTCATTAGACCACTATCATAAAAGACCTGCTATAGTAATTTAACATGTAAATGCTATCCATTTAATTAATGAGATAACTGCCTATCAAGAATGGCTGCAGAGAATTAGGCACTATTATATAAAATAATAAAAGACTTATCAGCTTAGCTCAGTTTTGAATAAAATAAATGAAAGTCAAAGAGCTCAGTGTGGTTTCAAAGATGTATGAATGAAAGAGATTTTTAAAAATAAATGAACACAGACTTGTAATGAATGATGTTTCTTAATTGTCAAAAATAAGAAATGAAGGTCACTACATGGTATTATATTCCCTGACTGAATGACACCTCAGTCCTGAAACAGTCTTACCAGGACAAACATCTGTTTCCTTGTGTTAACACTGGAAATGCTGATTCCAGAAGAATCAGCATTGCCTGAGAACTTGTACACATGCACATCCTCAAGCCGCACTCAGACCCATACATATACCCCTATATATACCCCAAGATCCCTACATATACTAAGGTCCAGAACATAGAAATTAATTGTTTTGTTTTTAGTTGTTGTTGTTGTTAACCATTATATTTTATTTGTACAAGGTCTTGCATTGAGTAAATATTTGCTGAACACAGGTGAAATTTTTTCTGTTTTTTTCCCTTGCCCTTCTTATTCTATAACCTCATTATACTGATCTCTCTCTCTCTCTCCCTCTATAGATAGATAGATAGATAGATAGATAGATAGATAGATAGATAGATATAGATATACTTACATATCTATATATACATATATATATGTGTGTATATATATATATATATATATACATTATTGAGATCTATTGATTTTTCCAGTAATACATATTTTCCTCTCCTATTCTCAGGCAAAGTGTCCATTATAAAGAATGCACAAACCAAGATTGATGCAATATTCTTTCCTGAAAATTAATTTTACTCTATGAATGTCTATATAAACACAGTGTGTTATAGTCAAGGCATTGTGAAAAACTGGCTGGGAATGGAAACATATTTAGTATTTCAGTTTTTGGTATATTATTTTATTCCTTATTTAAATATAGCATCACAAACAATTATGGTTTAGTACAGCAAAATAGACTAGTTTTAAAGCAACTGAGATTACTGAAATACTTATTTATATGGATGCAGTGTCTTTCATTAAAAATTGCTAACATTTTTTTCAGATAAAATATGGAAATGGCTTAATGGCTTAAGGTAATTAAAGAAATGGTGCAAATTAGTTATGCTTTCAATATAGAAATTTTAAGTAAGCAAATTCTGTTAGTGAGAAGAAATACCTGAAATCAGTAAATCTGCATAGATTTTAAGGAACATAAACACATTATGAGAGAGGGCAAAGAATGAAAGCCAAAGTTTGTGTTGTTGCACTGAAGGATAGTTAGATGTGTGACTAAAGATTGAATCAAGTATCTGGACACAAAGGGGCTTCTGTGACATTTAGGACAATTTCAACTTTTATTTTTAAGGATTGGGAGATACTGAAGAATTGTAAGCAGGTTCATAACATGGAAAGACATACATTAAAAAGCTCATTCTCACTCTGTATGAATATGCAGAAGTCTATGATTGGGTGGGAATAGCAATATTTACAAAAAGTTTCAAGATATTCATTTACTTTTTGAAGCCCTTTCCAGGATTTCTGCTCAACAGGTATGAGAGAATCCAGGCAACACAAACTGGGAAACAGCAGACCAACTGGGGGATTTTGTAGCACTTTTGGAAAATGGCAAATGATAATTTATAATTAATGGGAATAAAGAAGAGTTGACAGAATCAAAATGTATTGCAGAGAATACATCAAAATTCCATGAAGAAAGATTAACTATCAGGAGGTGAAATAAAAGGAAAATTCTAGAAGAATGTCTAGGTTACTATCTGGCAAATCCAAATGAATGAGTGATGAGAAAAGAAAAGAAATAGAGAAATGTAAGGGCATATCACAGCGTGTAGTACTGGTGTATATCCAACTAGAAATAGCTGATAAGAACTTAGATACACCAGCTTTAAATTCATTTGAAATTTAGGGACAAGGGGTAAGGTTTTGCTTAAAAAAAAGGAGAGTAAATTATCTTATGTAATTTATCAATATAAGAAGCGGGTAAAGTTCAGACACTGAGCAGTCAGAGAAAACTTATGAGAATTAATGTGCTTTCGGGTCACAAACTTCTGTGCTTGTTTCATCAAATCTAGCAGATCCTTTCACATCCTAATATTCTATTAGAGTTAGAGTTAGACTACTGCAGGGTTGATATTAGGTTAACTGTGCTTTTCACATCTGACTCCTCTGTGGTCCCATTCAGAGTTATGAAAGGGGGCAAAGTTTGCCTGATGAAAATTGGTGAAATCTTATGTCCTTAGTGTTAGGTTACAGAATTTTGACATGGGACCTTGTCAAATAGAATTTTATTAAGTAAATCAATTTGAATTTAACTCAATCTCAAAGTTTGTCTTCGTTCATAACAGAAAATTATATGGTGGATAAACTATCATGAAAACAAAGAACAAAAATAAACTGTGGAACAGAGTAAAGGCAGAAGAATCATGTATATAATGGAGAAACCTAATTTTGAAACCTAAATGCATGTAAATGTAACGAGATATGTGTCTAGCTCAATTCCAAAGACGGGTCAAGAGCATGACTTGAGTAGACCCTAATGCACATGCATGATGATTTCTTTATGTCACAAATAGTCACCACCAAGGATGGAGAAAGGAATGCTGGCATGTAGGACCAATTCCTGAATATTTTTCAATAAACACATGCAGATAATTAATTATTATTGTATAGTGTACACCTAGGTTTCCTCCCCTCAAAAACTAAACAAAATGTTGTTTTGCAAAAGATTGAGAAGCATAAAATACGTGTTAAGACCTCAGTGCTTGGAACTGTGTTCAACAAAGTCACTGTAGAATCTGATTCCACAGCTGCATCAAGATACATGAACAAACCTTAGGCTGATAGAACAGCAACATCACGTAGTGGTAAAGGGCCAGCCTGCAGAGTTTGAACTGCATATTCACTACTGGCTACCTGTGTGACCTTGAGGAAGTATTTTCACTTTCCTGTGTTCTGGCTTACCCATCTATAAAATCCAGATAATAATATTGTAGCATTGATAGAGCTGCTATGGGAATTAAAGTAATGTAGTTGGAAGAGTGCTTAATAAATCAATGATTACTCCTTTTACTCAGAGGATTGGACAATTTCTCTCATGTTATCCTACTGAAGCCTTTGGTATTGAGAAGGTTTGCTTGAGGAAACGAATCATACCTCTTCATTTTCTCTGAAATAAACTGATCTGTGTTCACCATTTTTCTCTATATGAGTCCCATAAGCATTTTAATCCTCAGAAATATTAATAAAGGACCAAATAAATTAGTACAATTTTCTTTACTGGATGGTGGTGTCAATCCCTTAAAGTTCAGGAGAGCTTACTTTGAAAGACCACTCCCATAGAAATAGTGATGTGGGTGAAAAAAAGCAATATGATAAAAATATAGGTATTATCTGACAGAAAGATTAGAAGCTGCGAGAAGTATTTTGTCAATACCTGTATTGAAAAATGAAAGTATAACATTACTGGGAATGGGGTTATTGTCAGTGATAATATTTGATTGTAGTATTTGTTTATAATCTGCTGGTCAGGGTATTTTAAAAGCCAAGATTTTTAGACTCAAACTCTATTATTATATGTAATATACAATAAAGAGCGCTCAACACAGTTATTTTCAGAAATGACTCTTCTTAAGACATATATTGGTTGGGACATAATTAAAAGAGAAATTTCTTTAGGTGAGGCCCATCCATATTCCACCAAGAACAGTAATGGTTTATTTTATTTAACATTAAACAATATTCTGCCACATTAATGAATTACATTTTTCCAATATGAGATGCTAAGGAAATGAGAGATAATCCATAGTTGTCCTTTCACTATACTCTGCTCTTTCCTCTTTGTTTTGCTTCTTCTTAGACTGCTAGGAATTACTAGAAACTGTCAGGTTCAATATCGTTACATCGAATATCAACAGAAACAAAATTATTTACTAAGGAGTAACATTGTATCACTTCTGAAATATTTTAAAAGCCACAATAGTCTTTTGAAGTAGGTATTTATGTGTTTCT
This sequence comes from Pseudorca crassidens, assembly GCF_039906515.1. Lineage (NCBI taxonomy): Eukaryota > Metazoa > Chordata > Mammalia > Artiodactyla > Delphinidae > Pseudorca > Pseudorca crassidens. Next base: position 16,897,058 of record NC_090298.1, read on the forward strand.
GGCTATTTATTTTAGCAATTAAACTGTATTTTATTGATAAAACCAGATGATTATAATGTAGAAAGGTTTTAGTTCTGGTTTATATCCAGAATTTTGGAAAATTTAAGCCTTTCTTAACCCACATATAAACTAATATAAACCAGAATTTTGAGAAGAAATATAAATTCCCAGATATTTCTTGTGGTTGTTTCTTTGGATACTGAATCCAGGTATCTTTAGAAAATGTGTTACTGAAATATTTCTTTTAATTAACTCACATAACTTCAATCAGCTTTCTGTATTCTACTTTTTCATTGTTTAAATTTCACAAATCTATCTTACTCCTGTAATTGGAATAACAATGCTTAAAATACTATGGTAGTTTTCTATGCAATAAACTCCACAATTATAAACACATGTAATTGTTGCAATAAAGCTGTGAGAGAGCTGCTATTATAGTCTCCATTTAGATGACTTTGTCGGGTTCACATAGACAAAAAGTGTGAAGTCACACTAGGGTCCCAGCATTCTGACCTCTCAACCATTATACAAATCAAAATTTAACATATAAATTCATTTACACAAATCAAATTTCACAAGGTCCTCACAAACGGAATAGGAAATGAAGAGGAAAAGGAACAATTTTCTAGATTACAGCTTCTACATATTTTTCTGACATGGCAGCAGAAGAGATAATATTAAACTCATAAGTTTGCATCATAGTGAATTTGGTGAGGAACAGAGGGCTCAATAGTAAGAAAATAAGAAATGTTCTTCACAAGGATTTGCAAACCTAAGAGTTCAGCACATTTAAAAGTTGAGTTTGCAAAATGAAGCAACTACATAAAAAACGCTTTTCACTTAAGGATTTAATTTTAAAAATCCAAACATTGTTACAAAAAATAAAATCCAAAGAAAAGTAAAAAAGAAAGAACATCAGTAGGTGCTCACTCATAATTTGTTTAAAAGTTTGACTTCTATAACAACCTATCTTATTTCTCTTTACCTACCTTTTCTTTTTAATAGTGTTTATGATTTTTTTCTCCAAATGTTTTCTTCAGATGGAGGTTTTTATCATTTGTACCTGCATGTCTTAACTTTATATTAACTATATGAGTCACTAGTTGATTGTCTCTTAACTACATTAACTATATGTCACCAGTCAATTATTATCATAAACTTTATATATGCAACACAGGGGTAAAAAGGATATTAGGTATATCAAAGATAAACCTGAATTAAATATAGCTAAATGCTTTGATAATTCAGTTTGCAAACGTCCATGTAAATAAAATTTTGTCATAAATTTGAAAAGTTAAAAAGCCTCCAAAATAATAATATTTTATAATTTGTGAGATCACAGAAACAAATTTAAAAAGATACTTGACAGTCTTTTTACCCATTTACTTTTCTGACTTACAAATCCTTCTTTAACATCACTAAAGAGTTGACCAATTGTGCTACCAATGCAATGCTCTCAAATTAGTATTTACTTTAATCATTCAAAATTACTTCCTTATATTGTGGCAATAGCTCAAAAATAACTTAAAGATCAGTTGCATTTCCAGGGCTTAAGCATCTTTTACCTTTCCTTTAGCTGAAATTCAGACAAGAAAAATATCTTCATAAATAGCTGAGTAATAAGATAAAAGGAATATGAGACCCTATATGCCCACATGAAGTTGAGTTGCCTCGCCAACCCAAACAAACCGGGCTACTTTTCTGAGAGAGAAATAATCCTATATTTTATTTAATTACTATATTTTCACTCTCTATGCCACAAAACTCTAACATTACCCTAACCTAGAATATCCACATTTTCCTTAAACGGTTTGTGTGTCATAAAAAGGCTTTGCTCTTATCATTTTTAATGACCATGTAGTATTCTATCCTATCAAATGATGATAAATTATTTTTCCACTCTCTTATTCTTAAAGATTTAGGTTGTGTTTAAAATATATCATCTTATGCACAATACCATAGACAACATCTTTGTTCACAAATTTTCTTTAAGTGTCTGATCATTCCCTTAAGATTGAGTACTAGAAGAAGGATATAAAGGATTTAAGATCCTTGAGACATGGGGCCGTTTTAAAGCTCTCGTTTCTCAGCTCCACATCTCTCTTTATTTACAACTTTATTTTCATTTTGATTCCTGATGCTAAGGGTCAGACCCTGCAAATGACATATCTGCTTTAACACCTGTTCCCTTTTAGATTCTATCAATAGGGACACTGGAGGGAGTAGGAAGGCAGGAGGAGGGAGAAGGACAAGCTCCTTCTTGTTTTTTTATTTGTCCTCCTGGCTCCATCACTTTGTTCCTGTCTCCCTTTCTGATACTGTTTTTGTTATTTGGAACTTCCAGAACCAGCTTGTGTATCCCTCAAAGGTATCAGCCCCAGTAAGGCAGAATCACTCCTTAGAGATCCCTCATATCTCCATGAGGTCCCTCTTCCAAGCTTCTGAAATGCCAACAGCATCTGGACAGCGCCTCTTCTTCAGAGACCTGTTTCCCCATTTCAGAGTACCAGAGTTAGGTGAGTCCCCTTCTCTAAACTTCTACGTTCTATTAACCCCAGTCTCTCCGCTTTGTTACCAAGCCCTAGATGGGGAGGGGCAGAGGGTAGTTGCTTCCTGGCAGTTACTATCTTTGAATTATTCAGTGTCTTTATTTTATTTTTGTATTTACTGTTCTCTAACACATTTTTGAAAGATTCCTTATTTCCTCTCTGTTAAAATAACTGGCAGAATAACTTTTTTTCTGACAAGATATCTACTGATAAATTGATAATACCAAATTTCTTTATATAAACAGGATAAGAATTGTTAGTTTCATCAAGCCCTCTTGAGCAGTATCATGTTAACTCAGTTGATAGGTGAAAGGATTATAAGTTTATAGGTGAATAAAAGAATAATGTATTTTATTACTATGGAAGTTACTTATCTCATATATGTTTATTATTTGTCATATTTTCCAATACTTTACTGCTTAGAAAGCTCTTTCCCTTTTAGATATTTGAACAATACTCACATACTTTCTTCCATTTTATAAGGTTTGTTTTCATATACATTTGACTCTTTAATCCTTCTGGGATTTGTGTTTTGCTGTTGATCACTAATCCTTAAGGAAAAGCCTAACCTGACAGTACTGCTTAAAGAAATCTCATATTTTCTTAGCAATTATGTATGCCCTATACTCTATATAATCAGAAACTGTACTATAGTAGTTTAATAATTTTCTCATATATTATTTTCCTAGTATGTGCTGGGTCCTTTAGAAATGTGATCACTATTTTCATCCATGTGGCAACTTCTGCAGCTTCATGGATACCCATCAGGTTTAATTCTTGTAATGCAGTTTTCCTTTTTCTCTTCTTTTACTGTATATTGGTGATTGTTGTGTGGTGAGGGCAGTGTTGGGAGAAAAGATAGTAGAATTTCATACTGGTTAACAGCACGGGCTTTTGAATGTTAGAGATTGTTTTAGAATGACAGTTTTCAGTCTTGCTAGATTATGATCTTGAAGGGGTCATTTAAACTCTAACTCTTGGTTTATTTAACAATAATCTGATCATTATCATTATCTCATAGAGTTTCTGTTAATATTAAATGAAATTAGTATTTAGTAGTGAAGTGGACATAATTTAGGAATACAACAGATGGTAGCTATTAAAATTATTTGTCATTTAGCTTCATCTTCCATGTCCACTCAAAGTGTCATCTGTAAGAAGATCTTCCTGATATATAAATTCACTAAAATTTTATTTGGGCACATTTTCTAATCTTCCTCCCAGATAGTTCAAATTTCCTCCCTCTGGGCATTGCCTATACATTGTCCCCTGTTTTACTATTGCTCAAACCACTCTCCATTTTATTTGTGCAATGCCTGCATGCCCAAGTAGCCTTGAGCTCCTAGAAGCTAAGAATGGCACATAGTGAGTGAGGGAGGAGAGAGAAGGGAGTTGCTCTGATCTAGAGAGTTGTTTTATAGTTTTGTCATCATTTCTATCAACTTCTCTCTCCAAAAACTTTATTAGTTTTCCTTTTTAAATCATTTTCCCTTCCAGTTGAGAAACTCTTCCAATCATCTCTATAAACCCATTGCTCTATTGCTTTTACTTATCAGGAGAAATTAAGAAAGTAACATAGCCTACATTTTATACAGATGTCAGTTTATAATATTCAAAATACTGTAAAATATATAATTTTATTAAAAATAGCAACAACTTAATCTGCAAACAAATTTTTCTATCCAGGAAATATGAAAAGATGGATGAAAATATTATTTAAATATATATTTTGTTCTTTTTATATAAAATCATCCTCAAATCATTTATTTTAATAGAAATTTGTACCTCTTAATCTCTCTCACTTGTTTCTCTCATCCCCGCAACCAATATATTAATGTATATGAATAAATATATATTGATCAAGGTGTTATTTACAAGACAAAAGTATTGAGAAAAAAGAAAACTTCATTAATAGAACCATGTTTTAATATAATCAAATATAATTACATTCAGCTATAGAACTAATTATATGTATCATTATATATATTTAAATATTTTCATAGGAATAATAAAAGGGTAGAAAATGTAAATTATAACTTTGTTCAGATGGGAAAATAATACACAGAAAGTTTGTCAGTAACAAATTACAAATTAGGAACTTAATGAAAATTGTTTACACCCGCTAAATGCTTAAGAAATGCATTAATACTGCAATAAATATAGCACTTTTCCTTGAAAAAACCTGACATTCGCATGTGAAAATGGGTGTTGCAAGAGTTGCAACTTGAATTACAGTCAAGTGATGGCAGGAGGGTTCCCTGAAATCTGATGGGAAAGTTGTAACACCTGATGTGGGTAAGTGTGGGGCTCATTACAAATGCAGTGAGCTAGCTGGTAAAAGTCTGAAATGTGCATGTTTGCACATTTTGTGTATTCCACTGGACGCAGTCTTCTGTGTTCACCTAGTGTTTCTTATGGATAAAATAGTGCATAAACAAATGCAAAATTTGCATTATGCAAAAATTATCACATTGGAGTATATTTGTGTTTACAAAATAGGCTTTATAGCAGAACTCACTGTGTTTCAAATTCACTAAATCACTACTATTTGCATTGTTGCAAAAAACCCCAGAGGGCTTATAATTACAACTAGAGATATAAATGTTTTCTCCACCGTAAACACTCAATCAAAGACCACCTCAAGTTAGTGATAAGAATCTGTGGAGAAAATTGTTGGGGGATTAAAAATATTATTACAAAGAATGAAGAAAAATAAATTGTATAGTTTGTCTCAAAAATGATGTGATTTTAATTAAGCCATGACTATAGATATATTAAAGTAGTAATAACTCTATATTAATTTAAATTTATTTGAAAAAAATGGAAAACCTTGTCCATTTCAACTCATCAAAGACAATCACCTAAGATGGAAAAGTGATTCAGTATACACAAAAGTAGCTTTCGTGTTTCTTTAAGTATAATTTGGTTAAATGATTATACCTGTAATACCAAAGGAGTTGATTATATGATCTTAAGTATTGTAGATTCTAAGTTTATACCTACATTTCTGGACTACAGAGGGTTTTATTAAGTATTTGCATAAAATTCTTTGAAAATGCAAAGAACACTCAGAAAGAAACAAGGGCACTGAAAACAACATCTGAACCATCTTTGAATTTTAGACAGTGAAGTTTAGCAACAACACTTTTTAAAATTAAGTTTCAAAACATATAATTATTTCAACGGCAATTACCTTACTGTTTGTTAAATTCATACTAACTCTAAATCTCCACTTTCAGAATTAGTAAATGATAAAACATATTTTTCAATTTCAAGCAACAAATATTCTTAGAAATTGTGTAAAATAATTGAAATCAACTTTATGTTTTGAAAAGTTAAAAAAAAACAGTTAAAACTTTTAAAACCATCTAAAATAATTTAATGCATTTTTCTTGGGAATTTCTAATTAGGAAGGGTTTTATTATTTCTATATAATTAGTAATCTGTACTTCCCTCCATATCCATTCCTGAAAATTCTTGGTATCTTGAAATAAAATACCAAAGAAATTCTTGGTATAATTAATTTATAATTAATCTCTGTGTGCATATGTATGTGTGTGGGGTGAGTAATCTTTATCTTTTATACCTATTGCCTACTAGAGTCTCTGGCATTTTGTGGGAGATGAATGTTAGTGCTTATTGAATGTTAATGAATTTTTGTTGAAGAAATGAATGACAAGGTCAACTATGTATGGTGAATCACGTAATGTAATAAGGTCAGAGGCTTAGGTGACACTTCAAGAAGGATATCTAGAAGAGAAATTATATAATGAGGAGAGGCAATCTTGCTACAGTTTGGAAGTAGTGTATACCTAGGACAAGGCCTGAAACAGAGGGGGTCTCAGGTAATTAGTGTTGACTGAACCCAGAGTTTTGTCCTTTATTTCACTTGATTGCCTGCGGTAAAATAAAATACCTCTTTCCTAGTGTGTGATTCTGTACACACATTCATGCGTGCATGTGTGAAATGGACGGGTAATAGAATTATAGCTCCAGGACTGTGTGTGCATATAGAACAATGTCACAATTTGTTGGAAGGATACACTCATAATTATTTTCTTTTTCTGCCTTGACCTTCTGTCTCCAAACTAATGTTTTTTTTATTGAACAAGTACACATTAGGGGCATAAATTGTGGTCATGTTGTATCTTTGCTACAAAGGATACGTTTTAAAAATATCACTGCAGTGTTAACTCTAAGCGTGCAGGGCTCTTGCATGTTAAATATCATCTCACCAGCCAGAAAGAGACCAAATCAATAATCGCTGATCTGCTCATACAGCAGAAATAGCTTGTCTACTCCATGTAAAATTTAGAACACATTCAAAGCCTAAAAATGTAATAGAAGTTTTTTGCCTGACATACAATCAGTTATAAAATTAGTCATAAAATCACAATTATTGTTCCTTCCCTTACAGTGACACATGGGCTTGTCCTTTATACAGCTTTCCCCATGGCAATCAGCATCCTGGGGGCTGCAATCAGGACCAGGTTAGTGCTCTTCAAGCTGAAATTTTGGATAACTTCAACTCTAAGAGTTGAAGTCAGAATTTATTGCAAGCACCAGGTATAGCAACCTTTAACTTTGATTAGAACCAAAGTTGAATTTCCTTAAGTGTGTGAGGAGGATAAACAACTTCCAGAAGTGAGTTCATCTTCAACATCACCAATCAAAAGCTCAAACATAGAAGTCAAAATAGGTTTGATTGCACTGCTGTTTACCTACTGCCAACTAAGAGTATGCATTTCCACACTTATTTACTTAGAATATACATTGCAGCACCACTTTACTGCAATTAAATTATATTGATAATTCCTTAGAACACATAAAGCTTTACGTGTGTCTGATCCTGCATGTGTGTGTCCAAGTGTGTAAGATTTTAATGTTCATATCTATCCTGACAGGAAATTAAGGGAGGCATATTTATTCACATTTCATACAGGAGAAAGTTGATGCTCAGGGTCAAGAACTAATTTAATTGGGCCACATATGGAGTATATGTTGGAGCAAAAATGCAACTCTGTCACCTGAATCTGGGTCCAGTGTTCACTCCCTTGCAAAATTTGCTTCCCAGAGCTCACCATTCTTTTTTTTTCTTTTTTCAGATCATGTCTGGACTTCAAAGAAAATGCAATATTACATCTCATTCAAATAACTATCTCTTTAAATTGGAGCCCTGGAAGCCAATGAAAACCTAGAATTTTGATTAGAATTTGAGGGAGTTTTGCTACCCAATATAGTGTTACATGTCCCCACAGAAAAGACCATTTAATTACTAAAGCAAATCAATTGCTTTATTTCATAGATTTCAAAAGTGAGGTAACTATAGACCAACTGTGTTTCAGATAACTGTAGTGGCTATTTATATTTTTTAATAAAGACCATTAGCTTAAGTATAGATTTTTTTCATCTCTCTAAAGCTTTCATGTAAATAATTCTCTAAACACTCTTTTTAAAACTTGTGTCTTGATTTGGAGGTTAAAAATACATTTATGATAAACTTAGAAGTAATTGTGTCAGTGTGCTTTATGGGCAAAGATATGCTACACAGGATACAGGCATATTGCGTAATCAACATAAGCTTTAGTGACAGAGAGCTGAATTTGTCTAAATGCTGTCACCACTGACAACATTTTTTGGTTGAATCCTGTTTTGAACATGATTTATCAGCTACAAAGAGATCACAGGAGACACCCAGTTGTTCTCAATAAGACAACGTATTTACTGTTTATAAAAGTGGTTTCAAATAAGATTGGGAATATCCGTCTCATTCTACAGGGAAAATATGATGGGCATAGTTAATTTAAATAATTGTGACTGCCAGTTTGGAAACTTCAGTTTTGTTTCCTGGTAGTATTTTGTTAAAATCAGAGAAAGAAGATGCTGTCAGCAATTTAGACCCTGATTTTATTCTATTAACTGAACAAAAGTTAACATTTCAGAGTCTTACACATACAGGGCAAGCAACAAATACTGACTGAATGAACAAATTAGTTGAAATGAATCTTATGAGTGATTTTCCTTTTATATGAGTTATAGAAATAATGGAAGCTTTAGTTGAAACACGTATTATTTTAAAAAAGAGGAAAATATCCAGAGAAGTAGAAAAATAACACTTGTTTTATGTTCTAAAAATATGATTCTCCTCCCACATATATCCCAATATTTGGCAATTGCTGCAGGTTTGTACCTGACTTTTCAGATACAAAAGAAAATTAAATCTCATGGTTTATTGGAATGAGGATAATCAGCTATAGATCAATCTCAGCGGCATATTTCACATAATTCATGCTAATAGAACATAAAACTGGTACATTAAGTTGTATTCCAAATGCAAAATTGTATATTAAATATGTATTCATTTTGGCTGTAGGCATATTAGTTAAGTGGTTTATATTTAAATCCTTAATGTATGGATTTAAAAATTCCATTTTACTAGTCAGGGTACTAGCAAGCTATACAGTGTGGATAATTGTATACAAGGATTATTCATAAATCTGACAATATCTTCTCACGATACTATATAAAATCATCAGAAGAAAATTGACACAGTGGTATGATTGAATACTCCTGAGAAAAGGCCCTAGCTTTTGAACAAAGGAAGAAAATACAAGGAGGAAAGTTCAATATTTCTAGAATAAGAGAATATATATATATTTTTTCAAGTCACAAGAAGAAAGATTAAAAACCTTTCACTCCAATGACCCACATGATGGGCATGGTAATAAAAAAGAAAGCTTTATCAATATTAGAAAAGAGAAAAGCAATGTGGACAGCCCTGAATGTACTCCATGAGTTCCCAGAGAGAGAAAAAGTAGAATCAATCCATCTAAGCCTTTATGGTGCCTCTATCTTCCTCAGATGAACATGGTCCTCGTCTAGGGAAGTAGTTTCTAGTCTTGCCTGCTCCAGGTCTCTTAGTCAGGGATGCCTTATGGAAATCCACATGGAATCTTTTTTCTGTCCCTGGCAAGTGGTAACATTTTTAAATACTGTAAATGCTGCATCTTCTCAATGGCAGATAAATTCTATGTCTGTTTATATATGCCTGTCTTTTCAAACTCTGGCTGTTTTATCATTTCTGTGAAGAGCTGTATTCATTTGGGAACCAGAAATTCCAGTCTATATTCCAGAATTGGTCATGTTCTTGATAATGAGATTATTTTGGTGAAATAATTGATGTGAATCCATATTTTCAAACATGGAAGTCTTCTGAGAATTATTAGTTTCATCTGTTTTTTTTCGGAACATCACTACGATTCCATAATTTTGCACATTGAGATCAAAGACTTGTTATTGTTTTCTTTATAGCTAATTGTATTACTAATTAGTAGATATATAGGATAATAAAATCTGTGATAGTAATCCTTGGAATCCAGAGGTCAAGAAAGTGGTTTTCTGCATTGCATGTGTCTAATTTGACTCAATAAATAATAAAATATTTCTAAAAGTTATCTCTAAAATACCTATGTGTTTGAAATTATGACATGAGTTAAAAATTACCATAAATCCAAAGTTATTGCATGAGGAGAATATTGTAAATAGGAAACAGTATAGTAATAATTGAAAATAGACATAATTTCCATCCATAAAAATGTTGTAGTTTTTGATAACTGTGTGTGAAATTAAAATAAAACAATGTATCTACATAAATGACGATTTTGGGAAAAGAGAAATGGGAGAAGGAGAGAGAGAGAGTTCTAAATGTATGTGTTTCAATGTTTATGTACCTTGAAGAGATCATGATAGGTGATTACACCCTTTGGACTTCAGAGGAATGCTCACCAACTTTGACTTGAAGGTGAAAGAGCAGGACACGACTAGGAACTGGATGATCTTAGCATAGGATATAATTGTAGTTTCCATCAAATGTATTCCTTAGGATAGTCAAGTCAGTCTGTTTCTCTTCTCTACAGGGTCCCAAACATGATTGAGTCTTCTTCTCTACAGGATCCCTAATATAACTGAGGCCCCTCTTTTCCAATAATTGCAGAGTAGAGCACCACACTAGCTGGACCCTAATCAGCATGCCCTCTGTCCTGAAATACAGCATGAGTTATATTCCAGCTGATACCTGTCTTTGTTTTTCTAATATAGAAATATTTCAATGATCAGGGTTTTTAACAGGTTAATTCAGCATCTATTCAATACAGTTGTATGCACAGGCATGCTCACTGATTATATACACATCTTTAATCTCTTAACATGCTCATATTTTGTACTGGGTTGTATATGCTCATCTATGTTGTCTTATTCAATGCTTCCAAATGCCATTCAAATGGGTCTGTGAAAGGCTAAATAATGTTTCCAAATTATACTTCAAAAGTAATAAGTGAAATCAGGATCCAGACCACAGTTTTCTGACTCCAAGTCTTTCCACTAAGGATCATAGTCCATATTCTAAAGATACATCTTTATTTATTTAGTGAAATATAGTTGTGTTACAATGTTGTATTAATTTCTGCTGTACAGCAAAGTGACTCAGTTATACACATATATACATTCTTTTTTCTATTCTTTTCCATTAAGGTTTATCCCAGGATATTGAATATAGTTCCCTGTGCTATACAGTAGGACCTCATTTATCCATTCTTTACGTAATAGTTTGCACCTACTAACCCCAAACTCCCAGGCCATCTCTCCTGAATCCCCGCACCCCCTTGGTAACCACAAGTGTATTCTCTAGGTCTGTGAGTTTTTCTCTGTTTAGTAGATAGGTTTATTTGTGCCATATTTTAGATTCCACATCTAAGTGATATCATATGGTATTTGTTTTTCTCTTTCTGACTTACTTCACTTAGCATGATAATCTCTAGTTACATCCATGTTGCTGCAAATGGCATTATTTGTTTTATTTTTTTTAATGGCTGAGTAGTGTTCCATTGTATATATGCACTACATCTTCTTGATCCATTCATCTGTCAATGGACATTTAGGTTGTTTCCATGTCTTGGCTATTGTGAATAGTTCTGCTATGAACATAGAGGTGCATGTATTTTTTTGAATTAGAGTTTTGTCTGGTTATATGTCCAGGAGTGGGATTGCTGGATCATATGGTAATTCTATTTTTAGTTTTCTGAGGAACCTCCATACTGTCTTCCATAGTGGCTGCACCAATTTACATTCCCACCAACAATATAGGAGGGTTCCCTTTTCTCCACACCCTCTCCAGCATTTGTTATTTGTAGACTATTCAATGATGGCCATTCTGACTGGTGTGAGGTGGTACCTCATTGTAGTTTTGATTTGCATTTCTCTAATAATTAGCAATGTTGAGCATCTTTCCATGTGCCTATTGGCCATCTGTATGTCTTTTTTGGAGAAACGTCTACTTAGGTCTTCTACCCATTTCTCAATTGGGTTGTTTGATTTTTTTCTTGCTGTGGTTGTTGTTGAGTTGTATGAGCTGTTTGTATATTTTGGAAATTAAGTACTTGTTGGTTGAATTGTTTGCAAATATTTTCTCCCATTCCATAGGTTGTCTTTTTTCTTATGGTTTCCTTTGCTATGCAAAAGCTTGTAAGTTTGATTAGGTCCCATTTTTTTATTTTTATGTCTATTGCCTTGGGAGACTGACCTAAGAAAACACTGATATGATTTATGTCAGAGAATGTTTTGCCTATGATCTCTTCCAGGAGTTTTATGGTGTCTTGTCTTACATTTAAGTCTTTAAGTCATTTTGAGTTTATTTTTGTGTATGGTATGAGGGTGTGTTCTAACTTCATTGATATGCATGCTGCTGTCCAACTTTCCCAAAACCACTTTCTGAAGAGACTCTCTTTTCCCCATTGTATATTCTTGCCTCCTTTGTGGAAGATTAATCAACCATAGGTGTGTGGGTTTATTTCTGGGCTCTCTATTCTGTTTTATTGATCCATATGTCTATTTTTACGCCAATACCATGCTGTTTTGATTACTGTGGCTTTGTAATATTTTCTCAAGTCTGGGAGGGCTATGCCTCCTGCCTTGCTCTTTTTCCTGAGGACTGCTTTGGCAATTCTGGGTCTTTTATTGCTCCATATAAATTTTAGAATTATTTGTTCTAGTTCTATGAAAAATGTCATGGGTACTTTGATAGGGACTGTATTAAATCTGTAGATAGCTTTGGGTAGTATTGCCATTTTAACAATATTAATTCTTTCAATCCAAGAGCATGGGATACCTTTTCATTTCTTTGAATCATCTTTAATTTCCTTTATTGATGTTTTATAGTCCTCAGCATATAAGTCTTTCACCTCCTTAGTCAGGTTTATTCTAAGTATTCTAATTCTTTTGGTGAGATTTTAACAGTTATTGTTTGTTTACATTCCTTTTCTGCTATATCATTGTTAGTGTAAAGAAATGCAACTGATTTCTTTATATTAATCTTGTATCCTGCTACCTTGCTGAATTCATTTATCAGTTCTAGTAGTTTTTGTGTGGAGTCTTTAGGATTTTCTATATATAGTATAATGTCATCTGCATATGGTGATGATTTTACCTCTTCCTTCCAATTTGGATACACTTTATTTCTTTTTCTTGCCTGATTGCTGCAGCTAGGACTTCCAATACTATGTTGACTAGATGAAATGAGAGTGGGCATTCTTGTCCTGTTTTAGAGTTTAGTGGGATTGCTTTCAGCTTTTCACCATTGAGTATTATATTGGCTGTGGGTTTGTCATAAATAGCTTTTATTATGCTGAGGTACATACCCTCTATACCCACTTTGGTAAGAGTTTTTATCATGAATGGATGTTGAATTTTGTCAAATGCTTTTACTGCACCTATTGAGATAATCATGTGTTTTTTTTCTTTTCTTTTGTTGATATGGTGTGTCAAATTGATTGATTTGCGTATGTTGAACTATCCTTGTGAACTTGGGATGAATCCTACTTGGTCATGGCGTATGATCTTCTTTATGTGTTGTTGGATTCAGTTTGCTAGTATTTTGTTGGGAATTTTTGCATCTACATTCATCAAAGATATTGGCTTATAATTCTCTTTTTTGGTGGTATCTTTGTCTGATTTTGGTATCAGGGTGATGGTGGCTTCATAGAATGTCTTTGTAGTGTTCTCTCCTCTTCAATCTTCTGCAAGAGTTTAAGAAGGGTCAGCAAAATTCTTTTTATGTTTGATATGAAGACACATCTTTAGACCAAAAGTGTTTTGTATGTTCAATTTGTTCTAGATATTACTTAATGTACTGTTACAATATTTTTTTCCAGAGATATCCCTGTCCTATTTTACCTTCTGAAAAAATAGATTCTATTATTTGCCTAAAGTAGTCATTAAACTATGCCCCATCAAAATTATTTAGCTTCTGAGTATATAAGACTCTGCACAATTTATCCTATGAATGTGAGTTATAAATCAAGCTCCAATTGCTTGCTTAGAATACCATGCTGCACTTGCATGGAACAAACAACACCAGTGCTCTTCAATGGCACATATCTAAACAGTTGGAAAATCATACCAAATATAAGAAAAGTTTTATGGAGATGAAAAAATTAAATTTAAGTCAACAGACATTTGCTTCTTTTTTTTTTGTAGTAAAATGCACATAACATAAAATGGCAACAGACATGTTTTATTCACTTATCATAATGTCATGTTGTATGCTAGGAGGTGTGTTTAAACAAAAGCAAGATAGGCATGTTTCATCTCAAGAATAATATAGTGTATTCACATATATGACATAAAAATACAAACAATGACTACATTAGTCAAAATGGGTACATAAATCATAACTGCAGGCAAACATTAGGAGCTATCCAGGGTATCATGAATATATTGTCTTTCATCTCTAAAATAATCATGTAAGGTACCCATTTGTTTCCTCATTTTACAGATGACAAAATAGTGACTCAGACAGAATAAATTACTTTTCTGAAGTCACAACCACTAACTCTTTCCACTATATCATGCTCATTTTCTTACATAAATGTAGTTACTGAAAGTCATGATTTGATTACAGTGGCCCACAAATAGTATATCAGAATGGTTCATTGAGAAAGTGATGACAAAAGAAATTGAAAAAAAAATAAAAGCTTTAACCTCCATGTTTCAATACATTATTTTGTTGAGTATTCTATGCTCCTGCCCTACTGTCCAATACTTTCTTTCTTTTGTCCATTGAGAATCATCATTTTTAATATTCCTGAAGAGAATGTGCTACAAATGTGAATACTGAAAGATGTTGAGGCAACATTGAGAACTACAGCTACAGATAAAAAGCCATATACTTAAGAAGTACCAGGTAGAGAACAATTAATTCTAAAAATCAAATCGGTTTCCATGTGTCATTCAACAACTTGCCTGGCTTTTAATTAAACTCAGAGAAGCAAAAGTGTTAATATTATTGACTGTATTTACATATAATTATCAAGTGCCTTAAACAAAAGACTATTCCTTTGGGTCTACCACCCCTATCAATCAGCTACATCTAGCAGTCAGCTGGAGGGAGCAGTTCACCAGTGTTTGGCAGGACTGAAGGAATGTGAACAACAATGAACGATCTTGACAGGCATACTTGCTGTTGCTGGATTTGTTTTCAAGTGATGATATTAGAGGGAACTGAGCATTTTGAGTGGGTACAGGCTGTGTCAGCAAAACCATAAGTAAAACCATAAATGCTTAGCTAACAGAGGAAATGCCACATATAAGGCATCATAAATATTTATTCACACAATGAATACATAAATAAATGCTTCGAGAATGTGGAACAAAGGTCAATTGTGGGTCATAACTGTGTATGATACTGACACACACACACATAATTTCTAATAAGTATATCACAATTTATAATATGTATAACATTATAAGTTGATAGATAGCAGAGGGTTTTTCAAAGCTATTTATGACATTTGCTTTTATTTTAGTTTTCTGAGGTTTGCATGCACAGCTTCTGCACAGGGAAGGATTGGGACCACAAAGCCCTCATCTCTTAATACTTAACTTACTCCTGCTTTGGAAGAATGCTTCACAAACTAAGAATGACAGTCTCCTATGGGTCTTTTGCAAGCACAGGTGTGCCCACACCAAAGCTTGCTGTCAGTACATTTTGGCGAACTCTCAGGGCTGTGTATGTATTCATGTACCTGAACATTCCCAGTAGGAAGAGCTTTTTTTTTTTTTTCCCCACAAGAATAGCCCATAGGCTTTGTTGCTATAATAGCAGTTTTTTATAATTCTCATTCTGTGAAACTCCTTAGTTATCATCAGATTTAGAGAAAAATTAGAAAGGCCGTCTTTAAAAAAAAAAAAGCATATGAAATTTTAGTGACTAAAGTGGGGCAATACAGTGAGAAAAAAGAAAAAAAAAAGGTGAAGAAGAAAAACAAGCCAGGGTCAAGAAATACAAAGAGAACAAATAGGGTTGGTAGTGTGTAAATTACTGTAAATAAAAATGATAACTGGTAGTAGAGATACAGAAAAGGATGAGAAATATGGCTGAGTTATTGAAATGCTTAAGCCATGCATTTTGGGGAAATATTTCATTAACAAAATGGGAAATTCTTGTGTTTTAAAAGAAGGCTGACATGTATCTCTGTGAAGGAAGGACAATTACTCTTAGAAGAAAACACTCGTACTGTATTGTTGCTTGGAGAAGGGGAAAGCCCCCTTGCAGGTGTCAGGTGAACAAAGAGAAGTAAAAGAAGTGCTATATTTCTCTGCATAATAACAATTGAGTTTCTGTAGAATATTCTGGAAGTTGTTGAGAAGATGGAAACAAGAAAAAGTGGCCCAAAGAGTGAGAGGGGGGCCTCACTGAAATAAATTTCCAATGAGACAGATTAATGAAGAATTTGGAACATTTAATTTTCTGTTTCCAGTTTATTTCCT
This sequence comes from Pseudorca crassidens, assembly GCF_039906515.1. Lineage (NCBI taxonomy): Eukaryota > Metazoa > Chordata > Mammalia > Artiodactyla > Delphinidae > Pseudorca > Pseudorca crassidens. Next base: position 16,913,428 of record NC_090298.1, read on the forward strand.
TTTGCATGAGTCATAATTACCTCCCACACTTCCTGAACCTTCAAAAAATTCTAGTTCCTCCAGGATCCTGTGTTAGCAGTGTTTTGGGCATTGAAGGAATGGGGACTCTGTTCTCCAGCAGAGGCAGACTGAAGATAGTAGACCTGAGAGCTAAAATTGGACTTGGGACCTGGCAAGCCGAAGAGAATCTTCCTCCCTGTTTCTACTTGAACCTTCAAAAAAATACTGGGGGGGATTCCCTGGTGGCACAGTGGTTGAGAGTCCGCCTGCCGATGCAGGGGACACGGGTTCGTGCCCTGGTCTGGGAAGATCCCACATGTTGTGGAGTGGCTGGGCCCGTGAGCCATGGCGGCTGAGCCTGCGCGTCTGGAGCCTGTGCTCTGCAACGGGAGAGGCCACAACAGTTAGAGGCCCGCGTACCGCAAAAAAAAAGAAAAAAAAAATATTGGGACAGCACTTCTTCCCAAACTGCATGGGATGGGAGCTTCAGCCATTTATGTAAAAATTAAAAGACAGACTTATTGCAAAAAGTTGTAAGAGTTAGGTACATAAGACCAAAGTAAAAAGAAAATGAGAAAGAGGAAAAAATAAATATTCTCAAGACTACAACTTCATTATTCTTTTCTGATTCAGACACTCAACCTGTCTAAATTCAATAAGAGGAAAATGAAAAATGAAATAATTATGGTAAATTATGGTAATAACATAAAATGAGAGTTATATTAGAAACTCATGTTATTTTGGAAACCACCCTCCATGAATTACATTTTATTTCTATAAATATAGTGTTCTCATGTATATGTCACACAATGTACGAATCATTATGGAAGATATAAAGATGAGTAATGGAAATTCTCAAGGAGTTTGCATTCTAGGAATTCATTTTTCAACTATATGCATATTAAATATGTTGCTTTTATTTGTCAGGAATAGTTTTCTTTGTGATCTTGCAACTCACTAATGACTTTTTTAATGATGATCCCCCCAAATACTTAGTTTTCTAACAGCAGTTAGATACTAATTTTCTGTCATCCATTTAAGAAAGATCCTAAACTATAAGGTTACATGACTGACAGAAATACAAAAATTTTAAAAGGATGTTTATAGAAGACCAAAGATGAGGCACACGTTAGAAAGTGTAATAAAAATAACAGTTACATAAAATCAAATTCGCAATAAAAAAAATCATGTTTTTCTACAGAACTTTTATAGACATAATTTTGTAGTTAAAGTTATGTAATATATCTCTTGAGTAAAGAAAATTAGAAACATATTTCCAAGTGTAAGTCACTATGTGGGATTTGGTTTGAAGGGCAACAAAAACATAGTCGTGTCCACATCTTAAAGGAGCTGTCATAACATCACTTATGTGTAAAATCTAAAAACATTAAACTTGTAAAAAACAGGGAGTAAAATGGTGGTTATCAGGGGATGGAGGGGATGAGGGGATAAGAGTGATGGTCTTTAAGGGTACAAACTTGTAACAAGTAGTAAATAAGCCCTAGAAATCCAATGCACAGTATAGTGGATATAGATAATCCTGTACCATATTTATGTAATGTGATATCACTACATTAGCAATCATATTATAATAGATACTAGATAGATAGATAGATAGAAAGAAATAATATCATAATTCAGTCTAGATTTTATTTTAATTATCTAAGATATTTGATTAGGAGAAAATCTAAGGAAGCCAACGTGATTGCAGTACATTTCAGGGGAAGAAATAGCCTCTTAGAATAAATATAAATATACGGAGAAAAATTGAATTGCTTGGTGACTGCATTCCACAGATGATGCCTAATCAGGTATAAAGACTAAACAATACAATTGGAATATTTCCTATCATCCATCTATTCAGTATTCAAAAATTAATTATCATGCAGCTAATAGGACTCAAGATACCAATGTATTAATTCCTGGCATTTTCTGCGACAGTCGCTATTGAGGAGCAGGATACACAGAGTGAAGTAGAAAAGAAGATAAATCTATGTTTTTGTTTTATTTTACCAGGAAGAAATAGTATAAAACATGTTCTAATTAACCAACAGTGATTCCTATCATTTCCTATCACTTCTATTTTACAGTCAGTGAAATTATTGTTTTCCCTTCCTGGTAACAGCTAGTAAACTTTGTTACAAGAAGTTGAGATTTGTGAAAAGGCAGATTCAATTGGTTTCATTTCTTTGTTTGCTTGTTCAACAGCTTTATTTAAGTTTAATTTACATACTATGAAATTCACTTAAGTGTCCAATTTAAGTCCATTCAATTATATGAATCCATCTAAGGCTAAAACAAACAGTTTAACTGACTAACACAGAACACTAATCTTTAATTTTGTTTCATGAGAACTATACCCATAGCAATTCAATTCAATAGATATTATCAATGTTGTTCATGTCATAGGACATGTTGATATCCTTGCTACGGAGAAGGAGAGTTATCGGACATCTATAGTGTCTTTAAAATACTTTGCTACTTCAAGACAACAGTAATTTTTTTTTTTTTCAAATATGCATTCTCAATGGAGTATTAGAGAAAACTGCCTTTGGTTCTATTCTCTGATGTCACAAATATCAACTTTTAGTATAACTTTTGATATTTAACTTAAGCCAGTATGACAAATTTCCTTTTCCAGTTTAGTACTGGTATGAGAACTGTAAAATGGCTACTCATACACAGAGAGCAGGGTGCTCTCTGTGGATCATGGATTTTGGATTGAGAGGAATCAATGTCATCTCGGGGAGCCCGCTCTACACCTGCCTGGACAGTGCATTGTGCTATCAAGGTGATTTATCGTCCTGCAAAAGCACATTTCACAAAGATCCAGCTATCAGCATTGAATGTGCCTGTACATAAAAATAACATATCCAGAGTGACAACCCTGCCAGCCTCTTGTTCAGCAATGTTTTGCCTGTAACTTTTATCTTGTGTACTTGTTGCATGATCAAAAAATTTCTACCGTACTGCCAACAGTTATGTTTGTTTGTTTTTTTAACATCTTTGTTGGAGTATAAGTGCTTTACAATGTTGTGTTTGTTTCTGCTATATAAAAAAGTGAGTCAGCTATATGTATACATGTATACCCATATCCCCTCCCTCTTGTGTCTCCCTCCCACCCTCCCTATCCCACCCTTCTAGGTGGTCACAAAGCACCAAGCTGATCTCCCTGTGCTATGTGGCTGCTTCCCACTAGCTATCTATTTTACATTTGGTAGTGTATATATGTCAATTCTACTTAAATCTAGAAGATTGAAAGACCAAAAGAGAAAGCACTGCCACCTGTATAGAGATAACAAAACTTTCCTAAAAACCCCCAGGGGTCTTTCCTTTATATCTCACTGACCAGAACTGGGTCACAGAGGCTGTGGGGAGGCTAGGAAATCTAATTTTTTAACTGAGTTATGTCACTACACAGAAAATCAGAGTTCTGATAGGATCAGCAAAGTAAGAAATCAGTATTGAGTGGACAACCACTTGTGTCTACCATAGTGTGTTAACTATTTCTTAAATGCTATATAAAATGGACTTCTTGTGTTGTTAATCCCCATACACTCTGCTGTAGTTCAGGAATTCTTTAGAATTCTTTCCTAAAGAAGACAAAGTATGACAATATTTCTTTCAGTAAATTGATGATATGACACAGTTTTGAATTACTGCATTGCATTTTTCTCTAAGAGAGGCGAATTTTTTAACATTGGGATTACCAATTAATATTTTTGTGTGTTAGGTACTCAATCATAGGAAAATTATTTGAAAATTTTTGTGCATGCAGTTATTATTATTATATGAATTAGGGATGGACTAGGAAGGAGAAAAACTGACAAAACATATTCTACTGTGGAATACTCTACCTTCTACAGATATTGTGGGCCATAATTAAATGTTTTAACTTCTTAGTTATTAATAAATATAAAATATTGTTATGGGGAAAAACTGTGTACAAGTAGATTTTCATATAGAATTATGAAAAATTAATATTGAAATCTATAAAACATTTAAAAAGGCTTTACATCTTTTAAACAAACATATATAATGATCTTCTACAAACATTTTTTGTTCATTTTTGAAATGAAATACATTTGAAGTTAAATACTGAGGTTAAATACAACCAAAATTGTTGATGTATTTAATTACATCATGCAGACTGAAGAATGTTACAAACTTTGTTTTTAGTTACACCCTAGGAAATGCATTGAGGCTCTCCACCAAGTGCTTTTTTAATAGATGATTGATTTCTACTACAAGAAGTTAAGATAAGCTCATTTTTGAGAATCAAAGCTATTATTGGTTAAGACCTAAGCATTAAAGACAATTACTCCACAGTAAGCATGCCACTTTGCCTCATCTAGAGACACTATTCTGAGTTGGGACAGTCATATTTAAGCTAAACGGCTAGTTATTTTGCCTAATTTATTTCCCTTTAAATTACCATTCCACATTTTCTAAAAGCATTTTTCTCTTATTAATAATATTTATCGGGGAGACCTTCAAGATGGTAGAGGAGTAAGATGTGGAGATCAACTTTCTCCCCACAAATATATAAAAAATTCAATTACATGTGGAACAACTCCTACAGAACACCTACTGAATGCTGGCAGAAGACCTCAGGCTTCCCAAAAGGCAAGAAACTCCCCACGTACCTGGGTAGGGCAAAAGAAGTAAAGGAAAAACAGAGACAAAAGAATAGGGACGGGACCTGCACCTCTGGGAGGGAGCTGTGAAGGAGGAAAAGTTTCCACACACTAGGAAGCCCCTTCACTGGCAGAGACAGGGGATGGTGGGGGGGGGAAGCTTCGGAGCCATGGAGGAGAGTGCAACAACAAGGGTGCGGAGGGCAAAGCGGAGAGATTCCCACACAGAGGATCAGTGCCGACCAGCACTCACCAGCCTGAGAGGCTTGTCTCCTCACCCGCCGGGACGGGCGCAGATGGGAGCTGAGGTTTGGGCTTCGGAGGTCAGATCCAAGGGAGAGGACTGGGGTTGGCTGCATGAACACAGCCTGAAGGGGGCTAGTGTGCCACAGCTAGCCGGGAGGGAGTCTGGGAAAAAGTCTGGAGCTGCTTAAAAGGCAAGAGACCATTGTTTCAGGGTGTGCAAGGAAAGGAGATTCCTTCCCTGTCTCCCCACAGAAGGCAGAGCACCACCTAAATGAGCTCCAGAAATGGGTGTGAGCCATGGCTATCAGCTTCGACCCAAGAGACAGGCATGGAATGCTAACACTGCTGCTGCAGCCACCAAGAATACTGTGTGCAAGCACAGGTCACTATCCACACCTCCTCTCCTGGGAGCCGGTGCAGCCTGCCACTGCCAGGGTCCCGTGATCCGGGGACAACTTCCCCAGGAGAACACACGGTGTACTGCAGGCTGTTGCAACATCATGTTGGCCTCTGCTGCTGCAGGCTTGCCCTGCATTCCAATTATGACTAGAGTACCCTTCCCTCTCCCCAGCCTGAGTGAGCCAGAGCCCCCTAATCAGCCACTCCTTTAACGTCCTCCTGTCTGGGCAGGAAACAGACACCCCCAGGTGACTGACATGCATAGGCAGGGCCAATCCAAAGCTGAACCCCAGGGGCTGTGCAAACAAAAAGGAGAAAGGGAAATTTCTCCCAGCAGCTTCAGGAGCATCAGATTAAAACCCCACAACCAACTTAGTGAAACCAGCATCTGTGGAATACCTGAATATACAATGAATTTTCCCAAAATGGAAGTGGTAGACTTTGGGAGCAACTGTAGACTTGGGGTTTGCTTGCTGTCTCTGATTTGTTTCTGGTTTTTATGTTTACTTTAGTTTAGTTTTTAGTGCTTGTTATCACTGGTGGATTTGATTATTGGTTTGGTTGCTCTCTTCTTTTTTTAAATTTTAATTTTTTTTTTTAATTTTATTATTTTTTTCCTTTTTTCTCTTTTTGTGAGTGTGCATATGTATGCTTTTTTTGTGTGAATTTTTCTCTTTAGGTTTGCTTTTACCATTTGTTCTGGGGTTCTGACTGTTCATTTTTTTGTTGTTGTTTGTTTGTTTTCTTCTTATGAGTGTGTGTGCATGTTTCTTTTTGTGATTTTTGTCTGTTTAGTTATGCTTTTACCATTTGGTTTGGGGTCTTATGTGTTCTTTTTCTTTTCTTTTCTTTTCTTCCTTTTCCTCTGAGCCGTGTGTCTGGCAGGGTCTTAGTGCTCTGGCTGGGTGTCAGGGCTGAGCCTCTGAGGTGGGACAGCCAAGTCCAGGACATTGGATCATCAGAGACCACCAGGCCCCATGTAATATCAATCAGCAAGAGCTCTCTCAGAGATCTCCATCTCAACACTAAGACCCAGCACCAGCCAATGGCCAGGACACTCCAGTGCTGGATGCTCCATGTTAAACTAGCAATATAGGAACACAAGCCCACCCATTAGTAGAGAGGCTGCTGAAAGTCATACTAAATTTACAAACATCCCAAAAAACACCACCGGACGTGGCCATGCCCAACAGAAGGACAAGATTCAGCACCACCCATCAGAACACAGACACCAGCCCTCTCCACCAGGAAGCCTACACAAGCCACTGAACCAACCTCACCCACTGGGGCAGACACCAAAAACAATGCAAACTATGAACATGCAGCCTGAGAAAAGGAGACCACAAACACAGTAAGTTAAACAAAAACAGAAGACAGAGAAATATGAGGAAGATGAAGGAGCAAAGTAAAAACCCACCAAACCAAACAAATGAAGAGGAAATAGGCAGTCTACCTGAAAAAGAATTCAAAGTAATGATAGTAAAGATGATCCAAAATCTTGGAAATAGAATAGAGAAAATACAAGAAATGTTTAACAAGGACCTAGAAGAACTAAAGAGCAAACAATGATGAACGACACAATAAATGAAATTAAAATTTCTCTAGAAGGAATCAATAGCGGAATAATTGAGGCAGAAGAACAGATAAGTGACCTGGAAGACAAAATAGTGGAAATAACAGCCTCAGAGCGGAATAAAGAAAAAAAGAATGAAAAGAATTGAGGATAGTCTCAGAGACCTCTGGGACAATGTTAAATGCACCAACATTCGAATTATAGGGGTCCCAGAAAAAGAATAGAAAAAGAAAGGGACTGAGAAAATATTTGAAGAGATTATAGTTGAAAACTTTCCAAACATGAGAAATAGTCAATCAACTCCAGGAAGCACAGAGTGTCCCATACAGAATAAATCCAAGGAGAAACATACTGAGACACATATTAATCAAACTATCAAAAATTAAATACAAAGAAAAAATATTAAAAGCAGCAAGGGAAAAGCAACAAATAATATACAAGGGAATCCTCATAAGGTTAACAGCTGATCTTTCAGCAGAAACTCTGCAAGCCAGAAGGGAGTGGGAGGACATATTTAAAGTGATGAAAGGGAAAAACGTACAACCAAGATTACTCTACCCAACAAGGATCTCATTCATATTCGACAGAGAAATTAAAACCTTTACAGACAAGCAAAAGTTAAGAGAATTCAGCACCACCAAACCAGCTTTACAGCAAATGCTAAAGGAACTTCTCTAGACAGGAAACACAAAAGAAGGAAAAGACCTACAATAACAAACACAAAACAATTAAGAAAATGGTAATAGGAACATACTTATTGATAATTACATTAAATGTAAATGGATTAAATGCTCCAACCAAAAGACAAACACTGGCTGAATGGATACAAAAACAAAAACAAAACATGTATATATGCTGTCTACAAAAGACTCACTTCAGACATAGGGGCAGACTGAAAGTGAGGAGATGGAAAAAAGATATTCCATGCAAACGGAAATCAAAAGAAAGCTGGAGTAGCAATTCTCATATCACACAAAATAGACTTTAAAATAAAGATTATTACAAGAGACAAAGAAGGACATTACATAATGATCAAGGGGTCATTCCAAGAAGAAGATATAACAATTGTAAATATTTGTTTACAATTACAACGCACCCAACATAGAAGCACTTCAATACATAAGACAAATGCTAACAGCTATAAAAGGGGAAATTGACAGTAACACAGGGGACTTTAACACCCCACTTTCACCAACGGACAGATCATCCAAAATGAAAATAAATACGGAAACATAGGCTTTAAATGACACATTAAACAAGATGGATTTAACTGATATTTATAGGAGATTCCATATAAAAACAACACAATACACTTTCTTCTCAAGTGCTCATGGAACATTCTCCAGGATAGATCATATCTTGGGTCACAAATCAAGCCTTGGTAAATTTAAGAAAATTGAAATTGTATTGAGTATCTTTCCTGACCACAACACTATGAGACCAGATAGCAATTACAGGAAAAAACAATGTAAAACATAGAAACACATGGAGGCTAAACAATACACTACTAAATAACCAAGGGATCATGAAGAAATCAAAGAAGAAATCAATGAACACCTAGAAACAAATGACAAAGAAAACACGAAGACCCAAAACATATGGGATGTAGCAAAAGCAGTTCTAAGAGGGAAGTTTAGAGCAATACAATCCTACCTCAAGAAACAAGAAACACCTCAAATAAACAACCTAACCTTACACCTAAAGCAATTAGAGGAAGAACACACACACACACAAAAACCAAAGTTAGCAGAAGGAAAGAAATCATAAAGATCAGATCAGAGATAAATGAAAAAGAATGGAAGGAAATGACAGCAAAGATCAACAAAACTAAAATCTGGTTCTTTGGGAAGATCAACAAAATTGATAAACCATTAGCCAGACCCATCAAGAAAAGAAGGGAGAAAACTTAAATCAACAGAATTAGAAATGAAAAAGAAGTAACAACTGACACTGCAGAAATCTAACGGATCATGATAGATTACTAGATGCAACTATATGCCAATACAATGGATAACCTGGTTGAAATGGACAAATTCTTAGAAAAGTAGAACCTTCTAAAACTGAACCAGGAGGAAATAGAAAATATGAACAGACATATCACAAGCACTGATAATAAGACTGTGATTAAAGATCTTCAAACAAACAAAAGCCCAGGGCAAGATGCCTTCACAGGTGAATTCTATCAAACATTTAGAGAAGAGCTTACACCTACCCTTCTCAAACTCTTCAAAAATATAGCAGAGGGAGGGACACTCCCAAACTCATTCTACCATGCCACCATCATGCTGATGCCAAAACCAGACAAAGATGCCACAAAAAAAGAAAACTACACACCAATATCACTGATGAACATAGATGTAAAAATCATCAACAAAATACTAGCAAACAGAATCCAACAGCACATTAAACGGATCATACACCATGATCAAGTGGGGTTTATCCCAGGAATGCAAGGACTCTTCAATATATGCAAATCAATCAATGTAATACACCATATTAACAAAATGAAGGACAAAACCACATGATAATCTCAACAGATGCATAAAAAACTTTTGACAAAATTAAACATCCATTTATGATGAAAACTCTCCAGAAAGTAGGGATAGAAGGAAATTACCTCAACATAATAAAGACCTTTATGACAAACCAACAGCCAACATCATTCTCAATGGTGAAAAGCTGAAACCATTTCCACTAAGATCAGGAAGAAGACAGGGTTGCCCATTCTCACCACTATTATTCAACACAGTTTTGGAAGTGTTAGCCATGGCAATCAGAGAAGAAAAGGAAATAAAAGGAATCTAAATCAGAAAAGAAGAAGTAAAAATGACACTGTTTGCAGATGATATGATACTATACATAAAGATTCCTAAAGATGCTACCAGAAAACTACTAGAGCTAATCAATGAATTTGGTAAAGTAGCAGGATACAAAATTAATGCACAAAAATCTCTAGCATTCATATGCAATAATGATGAAAAATCTGAAAGTGAAATTAAGAAAACACGCCCATTTACCATTGCAACAAAAAGAATAAAATACCTAGGAATAAACCTACCTAAGGACACAAAAGACCCATATGCAGAAAATTATAAAAACCCTGGAGAGATATACCATATTCATGGATGGGAAGAATCAACATTGTGAAAATGACTATACTACCCAAAGCAATCTACAGATTCAGTAGATTCCTATCAAACTACCAATGGCATTTTTCACAGAACTAGAACTAAAAATTTTATAGTTTGTATGGAAACACAAAAGACCCTGAATAGCCAAAGCAATTATGAGAAAGAAAAACTGAGCTGGAAGAATCAGGCTCCCTGACTTCAGACTATACTACAAAGCTACAGTAATCAACAGAGTATGGTTCTGGCACCAAAACAGAAATACAGATCAATGGAACAGGATAGAAAGCCCAGAGGTAAACCCACGCATATATGGTCACCTTATCTTTGATAAAGGAGGCAAGAATATACAGTGGAGAAAAGACAGCCTCTTCAATAAGTAGTGCTGGGAAAATTGGACAGTTACATGTAAAATAATGAAGTTAGAACACTCCTTAACACCATACACAAAAATAAACTCAAAATGGATTAAAGACCTAAATGTAAGGCCAGAAACTATCAAACTCTTAGAGGAAAACTTAGGCAGAACACTCTATGACATAAATCACAGCAAGATCTTTTTTGACCCACCTCCTAGAGAAAAGGATATAAAAACAAAAATAAACAAATGGGACCTAATGAAACTTTAAAACTTTTGCACAGCCAAGGAAACCATAAACAAGATGAAAAGACAAACCTCAGAATGAGAGAAAATATTTGCAAATGAAGCAACTGACAAAGGATTAATCTCCAAAATATACAAGCAGCTCATGCAGCTCAATATCAAAAAAATCAAACAACCCAATCCAAACATGGGCAGAAGACCTAAATAGACATTTCTCCAAAGAAGATATACACATTGCCAACAAACACATGAATGGATGCTCAACATCACTAATCATTAGTGAAATGCAAATCAAAACCACAATAAGGTATCTTCTCACACTGGTTAGAATGGCCATCATCAAAAAATCTACAAACAATAAAAGCTGGAGAGGATGTGGAGATAAGGAAACCCTCTTGCACTGTTGGTGGGAATGTAAATTGATATAGCCACTATGGAGAACAGTATGGAGGTCCCTTAAAAAACTAAAAACAGAACTACCATATGACCCAGCAATCCCACTACTGGGCATATACCCGGAGAAAACCATAATTCAAAAAGAAATATGTACCACGATATTCACTGCAACACTATTTACAATATTTGGGACATGGAAGCAACCTAAGTGTCCATCGACAGATGAATGGATAAAGAAGATGAGGCACATGTATACAATGGAATATTACTCAGCCATAAAAAGAAATGAAATTGAGTTATTTGTAGTAAGGTAGATGGACCTAGAGTCTGTCATACAGAGTAAAGTAAGTCAGAAAGAGAGAAACAAATACTGTATGCTAACACATATATAAGAATCTAAAAAAAAAAATGCTTCTGATGAACCTAGGGGCAGGACAGGTATAAAGATGCAGACATAGAGACTGGACTTGAGGATATGGGGAGGGGGAAGGGTAAGCTGGGCCGAAGTGAGAGAGTAGCATTGACATATATGCACCAAAAAATGTAAAATCGCTAGTGGGAAGCAGCTGCATATCACAGGGATGTCAGTTCGGTGCTTTGTGACCACTTAGTGGGGTAGGATAGGGAAGGTGGGAAGGAGGATCAACAGGGAACGGATATGGGGATATATGTATACACATAGCAGATTCACAGCAGAAACTAACAACATTGTAAATCAGTTATACTCCAAGAAAGATGTTAAAAAGAAAAAGACTAGATTAATCATTTCAGTGGAGAATTAAAAGTGATAAAAAAGGCAATTTTAAAACTAAATAAAGGCTTCCCTGGTGGTGCAGTGGTTGAGAGTCCACCTGCCAATGCAGGGGACACAGGTTATTGCCCTGGTACGGGAGGATCCCACGTGCCACAGAGCGGCTGGGCCCGTGAGCCATGGCCGCTGGGCCTGTGCGTCTGGAACCTGTGCTCTGCAGTGGGAGAGGCCACGGCAGTGAGAGGCCCGCGTACCGCAAAAAAAAAAAAAAAAACTAAATAAAAAAATTACAATAAGCAAGAAAAAAATATTTATAAAGACAACTTTCTTTGAAATTTCAGAAAAGGAATTTACATAAGATTTAATAGTGGAACTCATTTTTTAAAATTTTGTTTGGTTATTTGGACTAAAAAATTCTTCCAAATGAAATTTTTTTTTTCTACTTTAGATGGACTCTTTCAAACTCATCATGGTGAACTATATAGTAATTTTGGAAATTCTTGTCAATGTTAAAGGAAAGATAGCAAAATGAGAGAACCTTACTGAGTACCTATGTTTTTCCAGTGACTGGATAAAGTAACAGCATTGCATTACCCTCCTCACTGGAATCGACATTTTCATTATAAATATACATACAAGGAAACTAGAACATAAAATTTAAGTAGCTTGATAAATTTACTATGGTACTAAGTACATCCTAAGATTTGACTATGAAGTATTCCCAAGTCATTTTGGAATAACCCTTGGTATTTTAGAAAAATAATAAATATGAATTACTTCACTATACTAATTAAACTATAACATGACTAAATATTTGTTTTCATAGGAAGGACAAATAAGTATTTCTTTATTATATTTACAATAATGCCTTTTAAAAATAAGTAGTAATATTATTTGTGCCTTTAGAACCAATAGGCATCACTAGGTGTAGTGCATTTGATTTGAGGTCAACTGCCCTGTTCCCTGTGGAATGCATGTCATTAATGCAGAAAGGTTTGACAGACAAGAGATTTGAAACCAATGTCTACCCTTTTTTAACATCATGTCACAGAAACATTCAAGTACTAAAGTGAACTAGAAGTGTTGAAAACAATCTGGTATGTTCTTTGTATCAATATATAATTAAAAGGTAGCCTTTCTAGTCTTACTATTCTTATGTATCTGAAAATTAAATGTAGGATTTATCAACAGAAATGTTTTAAGCTACTATATTTTCTAATTAAATATTCATTTTAAATAAGTAAAAATTAATAAAGATTATATGAAAAATGATTCACAATTTAAAATATAAGTGCATCTATATTAAACTGCATAAATGTGTCAGTAGTCTTTATTAGGTGTGTGGCAGAAAACCACTATTAGTGCCATTTATACAGAATCCAACATTGACTTTCACTGATTTATGTTTCATATTAATTATGGTCAAAAGAGCTGGTATTCACCTCTGCTAGCACTGTAAACAGTTGTAAATAAAGAATAAATAGGATTTTGTAAACCTGCATACCCTTGTTTTCCCTGACATCAGGTTTTAATCCAGGTTTTCATGTTTCCTGAATTGACCATAAAGAAGATTCAACACATTTCCGTGTGAAATAGGTACAGGCATACTTTAACATATATGTACCAGCTAAAATAACAAGAAGTATTTCATAAGTTGTGGACTATAAAACAGCTAGTGGAGAAAATCATCAAGTGGCTATAAATACCACGACCATTAAAAGATATGCATTCTCATTTAAAAACCTCATACCTGCCTTTTGTGAATCCTCCATTCTAAGACCCTGGAAAGAAACATGGTAGGTTTCTGGTTTTGTCTTCGACCTAAGTCAAGGGAAGTAGTTATTTTATAGCAACTCAATCATCAAGCTTCTATTATCACCTCCTGACCTAAATTTTGTAGTTTCTAAAGAAACAAAGAGTTCTTGTACACATAAATTTATTTTTAAAGCAGTTGACAGTGTATTAACTGGAGTACGATTGAGATTTGAGTTGTGTTAATAAACAACCATAAGCTCAGATTTCTCTTCACTTCAGTTCTCTGACCACTTCATATGGCTTTCTTACTCAGCTGCCTTCCTCAAAATAACTTGCTTAGGGTCAGTAGTTTTCATAAACATTAAAATGGTTCCTCCATACAATAACTCTAAAAGTGTTTTCTTGCTGAATTAAAATGAATATATTTAAGTAGAATTATCCTCATAAAGCCTATATTAACACGATTTCTACATGAGTCTGGCTGGAAATATTACATGTCTTTTACAATTCATTGTCATCTCAGTTATTTTTTCATAGCCTTCTGTATCTTTCAAATAGTAGTTAATGTTAAATCACTCATTAATGGGTATTCCTCTTTTGTTGTTATACATTAAGCAAACATCATGAAATAGTTTCTGCAACAAAACTTATTTGAAACAATAAATTATTCACAAGATTTATGTTTCATCATATTGATTAATGGGATTCCAGTAGAAAACAATACATACCTTATTAAACAAATTGTGTATAGTATAGTGACTCAAGAACCACAAAATTATTTTCTCTGGATATAGTAATTCATACATAGTTAATATAATAGGAAGCAAGGCCTCATTGGCAGCTTGTCATTGGAAAATTAGGTTAAGTACCAAGATGTACCTTTTAACATGATGGAAACAAGGCAATCCAAAGTCCTGATCTTAACCATAATCACTCACAACTCTATTTGGGCACAAAAGTTCTGATTTATTATAATTTGTCTTCATCGAAAGTACTAATTGGAAATGTTATCATATAGTCATGTTAAATGAAAGGATAGAATTAAAGTATTACTATTAAAATGTACATTTTTAAGTAACTACTATCCCAACATTTATTATATAACATCTCATCTATAGCAACTGATTCCTTAGTTCTAAGTATGTTTGTATTTTATTCCAGTTATTTAAGGCACAATTTTCACTAAATTCATTAGTTCTAAGGATGTTTAATTGCATTGTAAGAGGTCTTTTAAGCTTAAATTACCAAAAAAGACTTAGCTTTGAAGAGAATACTCAGCATTTTGTTTTCTAATCACTCTTAGCACTTTCTACAGACAGCAGGCTAAGAGATTTGCATATTTAAACAATCTTTGTAGTAGAGCATATATCCGTAGACTCCCATGATGCTTCAGACAATACAATATTGAAATTAAAACATATCAACATGGAGGCATACACTTCATTCAATAAATCATTTTGCTTAAAGAAAGGAAGAAAAAATTGTAGGAGCAAAGATCATTTCAATAGAGCAGTACCTGAATAGCAGCCTATTTATATTTAAGATAATTATTTTTGTTTCCTGAAGTACTTAATTAACCCATAATAAATATGTACAACCAAATGCAATTTTTATTTGAATATTGTGTTTGATGTATTTGCTTCACTAAAACACAAGCTACAGCAGAGTCTAACACTAGTCAAGTCTTGTCCTCAGTGGCCTGCTTTCTTTGTCCAAAGTAAATATGCATGCACACACACACACATGTGTGCATGTGCTCACACCAACACATGCAAACACTCAGACAGATAACTCAAACATACACTAACACACAGAATTTGGTATTTGGTATTAAAGAAGATCAAGAAGTGTGTGGAGAGTTTTAAAATCCATATAAGATGTCTATACCCTAGCCATGTTCTATTAAGTAAATATAATATTTATGTATAAATAGAAATTTGGCTTTCTATAAGGACAGTTGAGTAAATCGAGGTATGTGTGCATGTGTGTGCATGCATGAACATGTCTTTGTGCAATCATAAAACAAGGTAACTGGAATGGTCTCCTCATTTCTTTCCTTCAGGAAGATGCATATTTAAAGTGAGAAATACACATCTTTCTTATATAAAAGAACCATGGTTATTGGGAAAGTACCACAAAATGAGCAATGCTATTGTCAAATAATGATTTGGCTTAAGATTTTCTATCACTACAATGGCTACCATATTACAATATGTAAGTGCATTAAATCAACATTTTGTACCCCTTAAATTTACAGTGTTATATGTCAAATACACCTCAATAAAAAATATTTTCAATTAATTTAAAAGTCTCCTACCAGAACAACATGCATGTACATATATATGTATATATATATGTATATGCATATACATACATGTATATATGTATATATATACATATATAGAGAGATATATATAATTTTTGTCCCAGAATTTTGATTATTTGGTTAATAAACAATTTTATTCTAACTATTCAGCAATAGCTTAGTACTACAAGAACTTATATATCTCATATTCACTTTAGGTCACATTATGTTATTTATTTTTATTATCTCCCAATTCTTATTTTTTATTTCACTTAATTAAATATTATAATTAATTTTATAATTGTAATGCATATAATATGTGGATATATATGTGTATATTCTTCATTTACATATCTATATCTATACACCTTTTTCATTCTTTTCTTCTTAAATTATAGAAATTTAAGGTGTTAAGCAGTATGTCTGAGATCTCTTCCTGCCCAGTGTACTTTGTGTTGGATTGCACCAGGGAAAGAGAGAAGGCACCTTCTTGTAAACATGAAAATGACAATCCTCCTAGCAACCTCACTGCCTGAGACAATGGTTAATAAACTGTAATCTGTAGACTTACTGAGCAGGGTTCCCTGAAAAATTGTTGTAAGCTATGTAACAATATGAGGATAAGGGGATATTTATGACCAAATATGACTCTTCTGTGTTAGTTATGTGGCAGTGCCCTTTACTTGAAGATCTCACATGTTAACTTGATTCAGAATTCATCTCACATGACCAGAAAGGACCCAGGAACCTGCAGGAATATCCTGGACCTCTCTCTGTTCCATCTGTGTCTCCTGATTATGTACGTTCTTGAAACTGTTTATTAAACTTGAAACACTTCATACTGAACATTTAGCTACATTAAAAATGCGTTTATATTTAGCTTTAGCTGAGTTTCTATTTACAAATTGTTTGTCAATAAGGCCATGAGTTTTTGTGGTTTTTAGACTATGCTGCTATAACATAGCCCTAAAATGAATTTTTGAGTATCTTTCATTTTCATTTTGGCATCACATAATATAATATAATATGATATGATTATTTTGGCTACAGAAAAGAGAAGAGGTGAAGCAGAATTCACATTTTTCCTTAACAAATGCTTGTATGTGTTTGGCTTTATTCTCAGTTAATTTGTTTTACGTAACACAATACTTGAGGGCTGAAGCATTATGTAACCTCTGTTTTAAATAGACAGCATTTATTTAAATGTCACAGAAATATGCAAATATAAGAAGCATTTTACTGGTATGGATATAAATGATGGATAATCATATATTAAGGAGAGCTGTTAATTTATCTTCAATTATTCAATCACATTGTTTTACAAAAAGTGAGGGCATTTTTTAATGTGCTAAAATAACAATGTCTGATGTAGAAGAGTACATAGACATGAAAATATTGCTTTCTTTTATTGTAGCATGCATCTGCACACAAATTATCCTTAAAAACACTAACCTGTTTTAGGGTCTACAGAGAAGTAGGGCTGTCCCTGGAGAATGCTGTAAACCACCCGAGCACTGTTTCCATAGGTAGGGTCATCTGCATCAGTGGCTGTCACCTGTAGAACAGAGGTACCTGTGCATTCAGGAAAACAAATTTTAGTGTGTGATGGCATTAAACACATGATTAATTTGTACACAGAAAAAGGTAATGCTGAAATACTTATGGAGAGTGATAATTTCTTGTATTTCTTAGATTTATCTCTCAAACACGGTCCCTGCTTTCTTTCCGTGCCACTAACTGTCCTAAATGAGAGCCCAGAATGGAGTGTTTGGTTTAAGATAGTTTAATGTGATTCTTTATATGCTGATACCATTATAAAGGGTCTCTTTTAACCCTCACATAATCAGCGTCGGGTTGGGTCAATGCTCAAGAATCAAATAGGTGTTAACTGGGGATAAAAATCAAAAGTATTTTGAGAGTGTACAGTTGACTATTGAAAAATGCTGGGGGTACTGACAAATTTCAGTTTTTAATTTTAGTAGTTAAGTCTATGATTTAGGTCTGACACACCTACTAAGGGTCTAATATCTACTTAACTACAAAGTGTTTACTTCTCTGTTGGAATTCAGACACAACTTTAAGCAAAACTTTTTCTGTACCTTCAAAGGATCCTAGAAAAGTTAATAGACTTAGTATGCCAAGTTCATTTGACAATCCTTATTAGTAGAACATAAATGTACAGTTGGCCCTCCATATATATGGTTCCACATCCACAAATGCGGCCAACTGTTGATTGTGTACTATGTTATGATCTGCTGTGGTTGAATTTCTGGATAATGGAGCCCACGGATATGGATATGGAGGGCCAGCTACGGGACTTGAGTATCTGCAGGTTCTGGTGTCCATGGGGGTCCTGGAACCAATTGCCTGCAGATACTGAGGGATGACTGTATAAAGATTTTTAATAAAATGCCATGATTTTGGCCTCTAAATAGTATTTTTACATTGAGATGCTAAGCAAAAATATAACTAGTAATTATGCACACTCAGAAGAAAAGGACTGTGTGATACCTAAGAGAAATTTCTAATTGTGGATAATAAAACATAATGGTGACACCAAATTCTGGCAGAATATTAGGCCTCTCATACACTGCTGGTGGAAATGTAAGTTTAGAAAATTCTTAAATAAACAAACATACATGTACCATACAATCCAGCAAATTGTACTCTTGGGCATTTATGCTAAAATAATAAAAATATACGTTCACATAAAAGCCTATTTACAAATATTCACAGCAACATTATTCTTAGTAGCACCAAACTAGAAGAAGCCCAGATATCCTTCAACGGGAAAATGGTTAAACAAACCATGGTACAGTATTACTATGGAATACTACTTAGCAATAAAAATGAACAGAATATTAATATAGGCACTAACTTGGATAAATCTTCAGGGAATCATACCCAGGAGGGGAAAAGACAATCCTCAAAGGCTATATACTGTATGATTCCACTTATTTAACATTCTTGAAGTGATGCAATTTTAGAATTGGATGACAGATTAGTAGTTGCCAGAGTCTGGGAAAGAAGGAGTGGAAAGGGGTGGGTTTGGTCATAAAAGGGCAACATGAGAGATAATGAGGGTGCTGGAATTGTTCAGTGTTTTGATTATGGATATGTGCGAACTAAACACATACATACACTCACAAGTAAAACTAGGGAAATCTAAATAAAATTGGTAAATAATTTCAATAGCCTGGTTATGATATTGTTTTATATTGGATATTTTGCAGGATGTTAGCAAGGGGTAAAATTGGGTAAAGGGTACAAGAAATCTATATCGTTTCTCATGAATGCATGTGAATCTATGATGACCTCAAATTTTAAAGTTTAAAATGTATATCTTCTTGCTTCACTGTTAGTCCATTTTTAGACAGCCTTATTTGGGCTTGGATGTGTACCATAATTTTTCTCATTATAGCACTATGATATCTGGCTTGATAAACTTTCCAGAGCTAGTCACATGTAGACTACCTCTTCCATGACTAAGTATAATAATTACTATAGAACATTAAAGACTTCTTCTGTGACGTCTCAACACCTGTTCCATACCCATATTCATCTCTCCAGCTTGTTCAGAGAATACCAGTAGGTAGATATTTACCCAAAAATGTTGGTTTAGGAGGGAGGCATTTTCATTTGGTACCTCATTGAAGAAACTAAAATCTGTAGTAGGTACCCACATCAGACTCTAAAATGTGTAAAGAAGCCCATACTATGGTTAAAATGTTATAAAATTATACCAGTCAAATCTTTGATCTTATAGGAAAAATGCTGATCATACCGGGCATACAAGAGTTACTAGGATTCAAAAAAAAAAAAAAAAAGTATAGATAGAAATCAGTAAAATAATGGCCATCTTTTAAGAAACCACAGTTGTAAAATGCTCAGGTTTTAAAACTTTCTGTGGCCTTACAATAGTGATTTAGGTCTAAATAATTTTAATGTCTAAACTGTAGCCCCACAGCAACCATTCCATGAAGAAAACTGGGAAAGGCAAATAGTGCAAGATCACACATCATTTAATGTGACAGGCCGGACCATTACAGGAAAGAAAGAGTGCTCTGCTTGGCTTGAGCTGTCTTTAAAAGCCCAGGCTTGTTAAGTGAAAGCTGCAATGCATGAGTGGAGTGACAAATGAAATAAAGAAAAAGGAGAAAAGGAGGAAGAAAAGAAATAAAAGTAGTATGGTGTTGTTGACTAAGTGATGGTTTAAAGTACCGAAAAGAAGTGGGCAGAGCAGAAAAGAGTCCCAGAGGAGAGAAAGAAAATATACTAACTCTCTATCTACTGTGGTCAAAAAGTATGGTCATTATCAATCACAGACACCTCTGTACCATTGGTCTCAAGGGTAGTGGGCAATTATAATTGTATGTAAAGCAAAGAACAGTAAATTACCTCTATCGTATTTGGTGGCCTCTGAAGGAATCAGTCTGCCACTTTGAGTAAACAGATTGCTGGTTGAAGGGAGCATAGGTATATGCACAGCCCAACTCAACCAAAAATCAACCTGCCCCAGAATACAGCAGGAGTGAGTTAAATAGCAGGGGTGGAAAATAAATTGTTCAAAGATTCGCTACCAAGGAGTTCTAAACCAAAAGGAAAACATTATACTTATTTTATTTTCCTGTTTATTTGAAGGTTTGATGGGAACATTTTAAGAACCATTGGTGCTTTTGGAAGTTCTTTTACATTAAGGAAAAAAAGGTTTTTTTTTTTAATTAGAAATATATAAATAATAAAAACATAAAATGCCTTAGGATGTGTGTTATGAGTTGGACTGTTTTCCCTCAAAGTTCATATGTTGAATTTCTGAACTCCAGTTCTTTAAGAGGTGATTTTATTAGGAAATAGGGTCATTATAGATGTAATTAATTAAGACGAAGTCACACTGCAGTAGTTTGGGCCCCTACCCTAACATGACTGGTGTTCTTATAAAAACAGGAAATTTAGAGGGAGACACACACACACACACACACACACACACACACACACACACACACAGGAAGTACATTATGTGAAGATGAAGGCAGAGATCAAGGTGATACCTGCACAAGCCAAGGTAAGTCAAAGACTGCCAGCAAAGCACTAGAAGCTGGATGAGAGGGCTGGAGCAGATGCTTCCCCAGTGCTTGAAGACGGAACATGGCCCTGCTGATACCTTGACCTCAGGCATCTAGCTTCAGGAACAGTGATACAATAAACTTGTGTTAAGCTACCCAGTTTGTGGTCCTTTGGTGCAAGCAGCCCTAGCAAACTGATACATTGTGCTATGGCTGCAGTGGAAGGAAGTGACATTTACTCTCAGAATTTATGGTTGTTCTTTGACTCTGGACAAGAGTCTGAAGTTACAAGCCAAGAAAAAAATGATTGATAATATCCTAGACTATTTGATGCCAGAACATCAAAAAGGAGATAAAATCAAAAGTTAATCTCACAAGTAGATAAAATTAAATTAGGTAGGAATTAATGGTATTTGATTTTTTTCTGAATATTAGGCATTACTAGTGATCCACCTATTAGCATTCTAAGTAAATTAATTAATTACATTGGTCATTTTAATAAAGACTTTTTTATTCCTGGTTAAAAGTTTAAGTGAAAAAGAAATTATTGGTATGGATATATCTATGTCTGAGAAAAGTATCCCACATTGGACAATTCAATTCCTTTATTCATGCTATGGGCCCTAACTGTGTACATAATAGAAAAGAGAAAATTGTTATCCTCTACAGTGCTAGATTTCCAAAGAAAAATACGTAAAGATACCTAAAAGTCCATGATTCCATTAGAATATTAAAATAAGAATCTAATTTTCTCTGGAAATTATTATATGGATTTGGTCAGTAGATATTAAACCAACAGTCCCTTCCCTATATAACTGGCTTCCAATCAAAGAAAACTTTAAAAAGCGCTATATAAGCGTTTTTAATTTTTACAACTGTTTTCATTAAAAACAATAACCACAGAAACATTGCATCTTAAAGTTTCATCGGCTATTTACTGTACAATATTTTCACGTTAAATATTTCCTACGGTGCACACTTAGCTAATCCCATGCTAGGGTTTAGAGCCTCTCAGCTGATGTTTGAAACAAATATGAAAAGATTCAAGTACATACAAAAGCTTTCAAGATCTCTTTTGTACAATAAAACGTGTCTTGTTTCCTTTTGGGACTGCCCTGTGTCAGTCTTTCCATGTGGTTTCTTTTTGTACTACTGTTTTAAAACAGCGCACATTTTGTAACATTACATATCAATGAGAAACAGAGGGGACTTTCCCGAAAGTCTCCAAAGATCAATTTGAAATATTTAATAAGGCATTTTAATACCAAACAAATATTCTCTGAGATTGCAAATCATTATGCATGACTTGTCAGGGTTCACAGCTCTGTTAAAATCTCAAGTGGGGGCTTCCCTGGTGGCGCAGTGGTTGAGAATCTGCCTGCTAATGCAGGGGACACGGGTTCGAGCCCTGGTCTGGGAGGATCCCACGTGCCGCGGAGCAACTAGGCCCGTGAGCCACAATTACTGAGCCCACGCGTCTGGAGCCAGTGCTCCACAACAAGAGAGGCCACGACGGTGAGAGGCCTGCGTACCACGATGAAGAGTGGCCCCCACTTGCCACAACTAGAGAAAGCCCTCGCACAGAAACGAAGACCTAACACAGCCATAAATAAATTCATTAATAAACTCCTACCTGCAACATCTTCTAAAAAAAAAAAAAAAAAAAACTCAAGTGAATTAACATTGAGCAAGAACTCTAAGTAAAAATAAGCTGGAGATTTATGAAGGCTGAGAGTACCTCTCTGAAGGAATCTCTTAGGGCTTAATTCCCAGAAGATTTTTCCAGGGACTGTGAAAAAGTAATAGTCATCAAGGTACAACTTAAATTTCATTCCTCACAGGAGGACTGTAATTTCACCAACAGAGAAATAGCGCAGTATTCCAGTCATGGTGTAATTTTATAAAGCCTTGAGTACTCACACAAGAGTCACTGGATTAAAAAAATCCTCTGCAAGTACACTTATGAATCATCTGGGTAACAGAGCAGAATTCACTATTTTAATTGTATATTTTCAATCACAGCTATTGTTAGTTTCTGTGTTCTTTCAATTAGATCCTTTTTATGGAACTACCAAATGTGAGATTTGACATTACTCAAGTAAACTTCTTATCATATACCATAAATGAAAAAATTAAGGAAAAATTATGTATTTAGTGCCAGTAATGTGGGATCCCTCTGCTATATGTCATTTAATTTAATAATAAGATAAATCCATTGAGAAAATTACACCCAATGCCATTTTACAGATGGGAGCATTGAGGTACATAAAGGTTATATAGTTAACAATTTGAGAAGGCAGAATTCAAGCTGGTCCTCTCTGTTTTGCTGTGACATTCTTTCGCATCTACGCCATTGCAACATTCAGTCATGATCTGTTGAGTGTTAATAGTTACAAGATCTTCTGCCTTGTTCTTGTCTGTTTCCTTGGTGGTATGTAATGCCTGTCCAGATGCATCTACTTGTAGAGAGGTAGCATTATATTTCACCCCACATACACACCATAGCCAAAGGCCAAGTCAGTAAATATATTTTGTCAGCAGAGTCTGTATATAAAATACTTAGGGGGAAGAAATCTCCAAGTACCGACAACAGTGATGTACTCTTCTGTAGCCTTATAGAATGCTCACAATTCTCTTGATTTCTGTACAGAGTAAATGGTTGCAGTAAAAAGTGACTTGACTATCATATCCCCACCAGTCTTACATATCTTCTAAATCCACTTGCATGTTGTCCTCACATTACTTTCCTACCCTGTTCTGATGTTTGTAGGAATCTAGCACCTGTCATTGACATTGATTAGTGTTTCCCAAGTCTGTCCACTAAAACCCAGCTCCAGGGGTCAGGTAACACCACCCTCCCAGCCATAAGGATGCTCAATTCCTTCAGTGGTTGCCTCACAGTTCACCATTTGGCTTTTCATTTCTCCTACCATTTTTGTAACTTGTTCCACAGACTCAGTTCCTTCTATTGAACTACATGACGGTGGATTTGATTTTCCTGATTAAGCTCCAATGCATACAGAAGGTATTAACAAGTCTCTCCCCAAGTATCCTTCATATCTTTTCTGGATAATGACTATACTTTACCAAATATAAAGATTAGGTTCTGAACTTGACTCTAATATAGTTACTACTTTCAAATGAGAATCTGGGTGTTCTTTACATTCAATAACTTGAAATTACTTAACATATTGGAATGTGACAAATATATCATTTGGAGAGCTGTCTATTTTATGCAAAATTTTAAAATGAGAATTTCGGGGAGAATGTTTTTAACGTGGAGGAAAATTCATACATATATATACTCTATCTATCAATCTATTTACAGATATAGAGGAATAGTAATTCAATACTTCTTAAAGTATTCCCTAGTTTAGCATGTGTGATAATCAAGTGCACTGCATAATTGCTGATTTTATATCAATTTCTTATCAAAAATTATAATTTGTATCTATAAGTTGCCTCAATGCTCATGCTTTACAAAGTATTCCATTTAAAAAATAAGTTATTAACAAGTTCAGCATTTTTCTGAATAGCGCACTATTATTTAAACTGAATTTTCATTCAATGATAAAAACAAAAGCAGAAATAAAATCAAAACCAATAAACTATGAAACAATTACTAACAAACAGAATACCAGGGACAGAAATATTTTGTCCTTCTTTGCTCACAAAAGTTGCAATAATTTTTCAGAAGTGTTTAATACAAGATTATAAAGTATATACTATATATTATATATACATATTTATGTATATATATGTGTACATATCCACTCACATAAACAACTGACATTCAGTCATGAATATCAATCATTGAGGAAATACAATAATTTCAATTTCTTTTTCACCAGTTAGCTGAAAATTTGATTTTTAAATATTTTAATAGCACAGTTTCCATATTTTACAGTAACCAAAAATAAAATGTAACAATACAGATATAAAATTAAAATCCTCTTTATTTCTTAGTCCCATACCTACTCCTACCAGATCTACTATTAAAAGTAGCAATATTTTCTTTGCCCTAATGTTTGTTCTTTCATTTTAATTTAAAATTTTCTGATTGTATCACAATTGAAAATTGTCATTGATCTAATTAAAGATGAAGAATGCACTGCATCTACATTACCTCCCAATATCTCTCCCCCACCATGCAATTTTAATTACTTATTAATTTTAATTATGGTAGCATTACTTTTATTATTATAGATAAAATGTTTAAATCCCTATCTCTTGCTACATTGATTTTAGGCAGCAGATGTTGTGCCTGTAATGATTTCTGAGGAAACATATATAATTCATCACCTTTTCATCTTTGATACTTTTTCAGTTATATATTTGAGGTCATTAGAAACACCTAAATGTCCACGGAGAGATGAATAGATAAGGAAAATGTGATACAGATACAGCTATATTTCAGCCTTAAAATAAGAAGGAAATCCTGTCATTTGCAACAACATGGGTGAACCTGGAGGGCATTATACTAAGGAAAATAAGCGAGACACAGAAAGACAAATACTGCATTATCTTACTTATATGTGGACTCTAAAATATTCGAACTCCTAAAACAGAGAATACAATGGTGGCTGCCAGGGGTAGGGCAGAGAGAGAGAAAATGAGGAGATGTTGGAAAAGGATATAAAGTTTCACTTATGCAAGATGAATGAGTTTTGTAGATTTAATGTACTGCAAAGTGACTATGGTAAACAATACTGTATTGCATACTTGAAATTTGCTAAGAGGGTAGATCTTAAGTCTTCTCACTACATACACACACACATTAAAAAAAGGAAGGAAAAAAGAAAATGGTAACTACGTGAGGTGATAGATATGTTAATAAGCTTGACCATAGTGATCACTTGACGATGTACACATACATCAAAACATCAAGTTGTACACCTTACATATATGCAATTCCTATTTGTCAATTATACCTCAATAAAGCAGAAAACATAAAATTTTAAATAGAAATTTAAAAAATGGATTTGATGTTTCCCCTGTTAAGTTGGAGTGCTACATCTTAATAAGTGTGGCAGAATGGGTTCATACATTGCCAGGCAGATCAAGGACTCTTGTGTCCCCAGAGGGAGGAGTCGTTTGCATCAGAAGCAAGGACTTTGTGATATTCACCTACTGGTAAGAGCTCTTTGATTCTTTTTTGTTCCCCTCTTATGTGAGTTTTCTGGTTTACTGGAAGCTATTTTCTGCTTCATCCTTATGTCCCAATAGCCCTATGTGAGCCATCCTTAGGAAAATCAAACCAAACCAAACCAAACCAAAATCAAAGGCTTTAAGGGTATAATAAAAACACATTTTCTTTGTATGTACAGAATAGGTTGAAAAAATTCTGCCTTGCTTTGAAATCTTTAATAAGTTGCCCAAGTGACTTCCTCTGTTTTTTTGTATTTACAGCGGATTTGGGGGCAGAACAGTTTTCACCTTTAGTGTTTAGGCCTGTAAATTTGATCTGTCTCTTTTACCCCATTCATTAATTTTTAGTGTTTTCAATGCTCTGGAATTTTTGGAATCTCTGGATTTATCCACTGTTGGCACCCTATCTTGTTATTATGATTTATTTTTGAAATACTTATGTATTTCAAACTACTTTTGGAATATCCTCTCTGAGGTGCCAAGGGGAGAAATATCAGAAAGAGTGGGTTAAATTATGTTGCAGTAACAATCCCTACATTTCAGAGGCATTAAACAATAAAAGTTGATTTCTCACTCACACTGCAAACTATGGTTGGGCTAGTGTTACTTTGCATCAAGTTATCCTCCCTCAGGGGCACTGTCTACTGAACTGCCACCCTCTACAATGTTGCTGTGGAACTTTGTTGAAAATGACTCTTTTGAATTGAAAATACTACACGATGTTTGGGGAAAATGGTCTTTATGATACAGTTACATAAAATATTTTATAATTATAGTTCTTGCTCTTTGGCTCATCTATATACAATGTTTCTTCCTGTTTTCTCTCTTGATGTATACCAAAACTAATTCCTGAGCTCAAATTATTTAAACATATGATCTAGATTATTTAAAATATACAAACATAAATATATCACATGCGTGCTACTTTGGTTCTGTACATACAGGTGTTTGCAAAGCACTCAGTCAGGTAAATCAAAGTATAGACCACAGAGTTTTATTGCCTCACTAGGCTGGTTATATTATTATTATTGTATATATGTATATGTATATATATATATATAATTATACATAATTTTATTATAAAATGTATATAAGTGTCATTTTGTGTATGTGTGAATATATACACATATATGTATATATGTATATATATATATATATGTTTTTAAGGCTGAAAATTAAACCTGGTGGAAGAGGTTTATGAAATGTTGCTTGGAATCACCAAGGTTTCCGTGACTTTGTCAGTAGCTTCTTTAATCACACAGAGTGTAAATTTAGTTACAAAGCAATCCCAAGACTGGTGGTCTTACATCTCTTTGCTGAGAGGACAATACAGAAATACTCCTACTCAAAGCAATCTCTTTTTGTTAATTGTATTTATCTTACAGAATATTTTAAATTAAAGAAGTCAAACATGATCTTAGTAAGAAAAATATACCTCCTGTCTCATTTCCCTTAAGAAAAGCAATCATAGCAGTGTCTTACATGTCTTTTCATAACTCTCTCCACTCATTCAAAGGTCTGTCTTGTAGTCATGTACATACTAAACTGAACTCTACGCAGCTTTTTCTGTAATAACAGAACATGGCATGGAAATGTCCATGCCATCTTGGTAAATATAATTTTCACAGCTACATGATATTCCGTATTGTTTACTGATGTGCACTTAGATTCTTCTAGTTGAGTTTCTTTCTGTTGCTGATAACAACTTACCACAAACAGTTGGGTAAAACAAAAGCCGTCACATGTTCTTATTTTTCTGTTTGCTTCTTCCTTGCCATATATACATGCCATGCTGTGATAAACTTCCAAAGCAGTGCCCCCTTCAGGAGGAACACAATTTCCCCAATATTTCATGGCACTTCAGTGTGATACAGCAGTGGAAGATTTACTGAGATCATTTAGTTAGACTTACACTAATGAACACATCAGTGAGACTGGGGAAACATTCCATTGTGACGGCCTTAGTTAAATGGAACCATGGCTTGTATGATTCCTTTGTCAACAATTGTTCAGTGTACTACCAAAAATTCAATACTAATTTTCTTCCATGAAGAAAGTCAATGGCAAAGTCAGATTAGGATTGATTAGCTGAAATTTAATAGTAGATAACTCCAAGTCCAGTTCAAGATAGCAAAGGATGAAAATCCTCAGCTCACCTTCTCCCACGGACACACTAAAACTACAACCACATATAGAACAACTATCTCTGAGAACAACCTGAAGACCAACAGAACAGAATTTCTACAACTAAGGATTTAAGAAAAGGCCACATGGAGACTATAGGAGGGGCAGAGATGCAGTCTTGTGAAACCCATACCCCTGGTGTGACAATCCACAAGTGGGAAGGGTATCACAACTGCAGAGGCCTCCCTGAGGCCTGAGCCCCACACTGTGCTACCCAGCCTAGGAAACCTGCATGGAGAAGACGAGCTCCCATAATGTTTGGATTTGAAAATCAGTGGGGCTTACGTCTAGGAGAGCCAGAGGAAACTGATACATCGCTAACGAAGACCTTACATACAAACTTACTCACCCCAAGTTCTAGTGCAGAGGCAGCAGCTTAAAATGTGCCTGGGTCATGTGAGAAGGAGATTCATTGACTAATTTTAGGACACGGACTGAAGGAGCAGGGAGCAGGTGAAACTTTCTCCAGGGACAGAAGTGTTGGTGGATGCCATTTTTTTTTTCTTTTTTACTCTCCTTTCACCTAGCTGGCCCAGCACTGGTGGGCACCATTTCTGTCACTCTGCATTAACCTAGTTAACACCATGTGCCCTGCCCTGGTGTTCCCCTGAGGACTGGCGTCAGCACCCCTCCAAAGCAGTTCCCACCCTACCTCATCCAGTGCATGTCTCCAGCCACCACCAGAGTCTTTCTAAAGCAGCTCCCTCTCTGAGGTCCAGCCTAGCACACCAGCAGTTGTGGCGGTGCCTCACAGCCAGACGTGTTGGGGCCAGCCCAGTGCATCACCACTCTCGCAGCAGTTGCAATTACACTTCTAGGCCTGGGGACAAGCCCTGCCTACTAACATGTCTCCAGAAGTCATGGCTGGGCCTCACAAACAGCCAGGGAAATTAAAATGGAAAAACATGTTCTAAAATCTATGGGACACGGCAAAAACAGTTCAAAGAGGGAAGTTTGTAGTGATAAAGACCTATCTCAGGAAACAAGAAAAATCTCAAATAAACAATCTAACCTTACACCTAAGGGAACTAGAAAAAGAAGAAAAACAAAGCCCAAAGCTCAGAGCAGAATCAAATGAAATATGGACTAGAAAAACAACAGAAAATTCAAGGAAACTAAGAGATGGTTCTTTGAAAAGATAAAGAAAATTGATAAATCTTTAGCCAGACCCATGAAGATAAAAAAAGAACATGCTCAAATAAATAAAATCAGAAATGGAAGGGAAGTTACAACCAACACCACAGAAATATAAAGCATCATAAGAGATTATTACAAACAATTATAAGCCAACAAATTGGACAACCTGGAAAAAACAGATGAATTCCTAGAAATATACAACCTTCCAAGACTGAATCAAGAAAAGTACAAAATATGAACAGACCGATCACTAGTAACAACATTGAATCAGTAATCAAAAAAATACCTAACAAACAAAATTCCAGGACCAGATAGCTTCACAGGTGAATTCTACCAAACATTTAAAGAGGAATTAATGTATATAGTTCTCAAACTATTCCAAAAAATTGAAGAGGAAAATATGCTTCTGAACTCCTCATTCCACTAGGTCAACATCACCCTGATACTAAAACCAGAGAGGAAAATCACACACACCCACACACAGCACTGCTCCCCCCCCACACACACAAATATAGGACAATATCACTGATGAACATGGGTGTAAAAATCCTCAACAAAATGTTAGCAAACCAAATTCAACAATACATTAAAAGGGTCATACACCATGATCAAGTGGGATTTATCCCAAGAGCGCAAGGATGGTTTAATATTTGCAAATCAGTCAATGTGATACAACATATTAACAATTTGAAGAATAAAAGTCACATGAATAGCAGAAAAGTGTTTAACAAAATTCAACACTCCCTTATCTTAAAAAACTCTGAACAAAGTAGATATAAAGAGAACATACCTCAGCATCATAAAGACCATAAAATGTTTAATAATAAGGGGGTCACTTAACATGTGAAAGCATAAAAGATCTAGATTGACCTTCACAGTTTTCTCCTTACCAGTGTATGGGAGCAAGAAAATATTCTCCATTTACTAAGGTGGGAAATGAAATTTAGCAGAGAGAAACTTAACGGACCTCAAGAGGACTCTCAATTAAGACAGACGGCAGGCAATTATGAAACTCAAGGACTGAGCCCTGAAAAACAGAGGAAATAAAGACATCTGGTAGATGGCAGCAGGAATCTACGATGGCACAGACATTCCTCTTTCTCACTGTGCCATTTCTCTCTACCTGATCACTTTGCCTTCTGTCACACCTCATCACTATACCTTCTTGCTATACCTGACTGCAGTGTTTTTACTTTATACTTAATCACTGTGTCTTCATTCTACACATGGTCATGATGACTTCCTCTAGTCTTGATCTCTGTATGTTCACTCTATACCTGATTGCTGGGCACTGTGTATTCACTCTAGTCCTCTTTGCTGGGCCTTTTCCCTATACCTCATGCTGAGCCTTCTCGGTATACTTGAACACAGAATATTCACCCCACACCTGATTGCTATGCCTTCACTCTATACCTGACTCCTAGAAAATGGCAAAAACTACCCAAAAAAGTGGGGTTGAATTTATTGCACATGAGTTTTTAGAATGAAATTTCAGGAGTATGTGCTCTAATACAATGATTTCACACTTAAAAATATGTATATATATATTTTAATATAATGATGGGAATGTATAGCTGCTTCATTTTAGGACAGTGATTCTAGACTCAGAGAGGCTTAGTAACAGAAATACTGCCTCAAGGCTTTTTTTGTTTCATTTTGTTTTGGCATAGCTAGCGGGATCTTAGTTCCCCGACCAGGGACTGAACCCAGGCCCTCGGCAGTAAAAGTGCAGAGTCCTAAGCGCTGGACCACCAGGGAATTTCCATATTTTTCATTTTATAATATTTCACAGCAATTTCAATTTATGAGCCTTTATTTAAATATAGGGGTAATAACATAGACTAATTAATATTATCAGTGATAATTAAGTAATGGCAAGTGTCTAATATGAGATTTTTGGTTTGGTCTATTTCCCCAGAAAGGAAAGAAAGAAGAAAGGAAAGAAGAGGAGAGGAGAGGAGAGGAGAGGAAAGGAGAGGAGAAGGAGAAAACAACAAAAGTGGCCATAATTAGGATAAATTTATATAAAATATCAGTAAATTTTTGTAAATATTAAGAATGATTTTAATAAGAAAATTTTATATCTCTACATTTATGTGATAAGTATACAGAAAAAAATCACATGGAATACTAGCTCTTCACCTCTATAAAAAGTATATTTTGTCTTTATTCCATATAGAGTCTATTTATTTATTGACTATTACATTTGTGATACTTTGTTAGGTGCATATGACACAGAAATAAAATAATTTAAAAATGTGAAGGATGTACAAATCAGTAAAATATCAGATAAGCTCAAATTAATGTATAATATAAAGTAGTGAGCAATAAAATATAAGCTGGGGGTCCTCAACCCCCAGAACATGGACAGGTTAGGAACCAGGCCACACAGCAGGAGGTGAGCGGTGGGCGAGAGAATGAAGCTTCATCTGCTGCTCTACATCGCTGCCAACTGCTTCTGCTTGCATTACTGCCTGAACCGTGTCTCACATTACCATGTGAACCATCCCCCCACCTCCCCAAACCCCACCCCCCACCCCGGTCCATGGAAAAATTGTCTTTCACGAAACCAATCCTGGTGCCAAAAAGATTGGGGACCACTGTAATAAGCCCAGGATGCCCTAAGGTCAGTTGTAGTAAAAATTTTTTGTTGTATTTTTTTTTAAAAAAGACAGCATCTCCATGAAGAGAAGTATTAATTTCCAAGGCTAATTTATACACCAGAATGTTCCTTTAGCCATTATGAAAATTTCACCCATTATATATTTTTTACATTTACTTAAACATAAGTTGTATCTAGAATTGCCAAAACTGATTGGTTTTCTTTGTATTCACATTTCCTACACTGAGGAGCATATACGTGAAAATCATTTTTGAATATATTTTTTAAAACATTACATGAAGATTTGGGAATTCCCTGGCAGTCCAGTTGTTAGGACTCTGCACTTTCACTGCAGAGGGCCTGGGTTCAATCCCTGGTCAGGGAACTAAGATCCTGCAAGTCCCATGGTGTGGCCAAAAACAAAAAAAATAACATAGTGTGGAGATTTAATTTTTGTAAATTGGGCCCAACTTATGGTGAAATAATTTATCTATTCCAGTGAAGTACTTTCTATTATGAATTGACCAGTTTTATTGGGGAATTCCAAATCTAGTATACTTTCATAAAAAGTAAAATGGAGAAACTAAGGAATCTGAAGTAGCATAAAATGCAATCTGGTAGATCGTATCAATCATTGAATAAAAGTGAGAAAATAAATTGGTTTTGTGGTCCTTCTTGAAAAAAACAAATGTAGTTATTTACAAGAAAATAAAGAGAATCATTACTCCATAGAGCAATAAAACTTTTTTTACCAGATATCCAAACAATGATGTTCAAAAAATTAAGAGGCTGTATTTTTACAAACTCTTTCTTCCAAACATAAGTGTAGGTGGAAAGGGCTAACATATTATCATTCAATAAATATTTACAGAACATTGTGTCAAGTGATGTACAGTAATAGAATACAGCAAAAGTAGAGTAGTAGAACTTCTGAGCCTTCTCTTCAAAAACCCTTGAAGCTTCTGCTCTCACTCTCTTGAAATGCTGCCCTAAGAATGAATGTGAAGTATTTCCCCCATTTCATGAGTTGTCTTTTCTTTTTGTTGATGGTTTCCTTTGCTGTGTAGAGACTTTCGAAAGTTCCACTTGTTTATTTCTGCTTTTGGTGTCAAACTTAAAAAGTCATTGCTAAGATTGATGTCAAGGAGTTTACCCACTATGTTTTCCTCTAGGAGTTCTACAGTTGCAAGTGTTACATTCAACAAGCCTTTGATCCATTTTGAGTTGATTTTTGTGTATGGTGTAAGAAAGGGATCCAGATTAATTCTTTCACATGTAGCTATCCAGTTTTCCCTACCCCATTTATCGAAGAGACTATACTTTCCTCACTATATATTCTTAGTTCTTTTGTCATCAATTCATTAACCATATATACAAGGGTACTTCTGGGCTCTTTATTCTGATCCATTGATCTATGTCCGTTTTTATGCCAGTACTGTACTGTTTTGATCACTACAGCTTTATAATATAGTTTGAAATCAGGAAGTGTGATACCTCCAGCTTTATTCTTTCTCATGATTGCTGTGGCTCCTTGGGGTCTTTTGAGGATCCATACAAATTTTAGGATTGTTTGTTCTATTTATGTGGAAGACACCATTGTGATTTTCATAGGGATTGTATTAAATCTGTAGATTACCTTAGGTAGTATGGACATCTCAACAATATTCTTCCAATCCATGAACACAGACTATCTTTCCATTTATTTGGTCTCCTTCAATTTCTTTCCTCAGTGTCTTATAGTTTTCAGTGTACAGATCTTTCACCTCCTCTGTTAAATTTATTCGTAAGTATTTTATTCTTTTTGATGCTATTGTAAACAGGATTGTTTTCTTAATTTCTCTTTCTGATGGTCCATGTACAATGAATGATATTTTGAGCCAGTAAATTGTGGCTTGGTTTGTTACAAAACAAAAGCTAACTGATACAGAAGAAAAGTTACGAGAAGGAAGTTAAGAAGAAAAAACTTATGAATCTTAGAAAATTTTGTCCAATGTATGATTCACCACTTGCTCTATATGATTCTTCATATGCACTCTAATCTACCATGTAGAATTGCAGTGTCAGCTTCACTTTACTGAAATTATCTCATTTTGAAGTTATGCCCCAGGGTAATAATTATAAAATGGCTACTAGAATCCTGGAAGATATCCAGGTGAAGCTCCCAAGATGTTTGGGAAGAATTAAATTAGTTCCCCAACAAGCAGCACAATAAAATAAGCACAGCTGGTGTCTCTTCTTGCTGCTTTGCAACAAAGAACACAGCTGCAAATGGAAACAGGTCTGGGGTTTAGAGCTTGGAAGGGAACAAAGAAAACATGAAAAAGATTGGGGATGTTTTAATACATCTCCAAAGACAAAGAACCTTGCAGAATTTAAGGGTCATAGAGTAAAACTTTGTATCTTCTCCTTATATGCCAAATTCAGTTTTAGTACTCCACTGAAATTAGAGTTCATAAATTATATATTCATAATTTTCATAAAGTATATTCTGTTCTCTCTCCAATTAATTGAAAACCATTATTCCTATAATCTCTTACAATTTAAAAAATGATTTTAAATAATGTTTAATTATTGGTATATTTTATTAACATATAGAAGAGAATAGGTAGAGATTTATATATTTCCTTATAAATATGTTTCCATGAAAAACAAAGAAGATGTGAAATTTATTTTCAAGCAAATTAGACTGTGATCTGGCATGGTTTTCTTTGAAACAATTTCCATATATAAAGCAATTTTTTGAAAATTTAAGGTGATTGAAATGCAACCAAATTTAAATTTGTACTTCTGATTCCAGGCAAAAGCAGTACTAGAATTGAAGAACTGTGGGTATACTTACACACAAATAGAAGAGACAAAACTATTATTTTTTAAAAAAGAGATTTACCAATACACACAATTAAAAATAAACCTTTGCTAGCTTTTTTAATGATAATAATATATATTATTATAATACCACTAAAGGTCTTAAGACAATTGTTCCCTTTCCATCTGAGAATGGCAATGCTATTTACAAATAAGATTTTATTCATTCTATCTTCATTTTCAAAAAGCCACACATGCACCCGAACACTGACTCCAAAAAGGGAATAATTTCATCTCATGGTTAATGCCCTCTTTGAAAAACACAGACTTTTAATAAAATTACAGAAAATCAAATTAAAGAAGTACTTCTATAGAATAATCGGTAGGAGGTGGTAAAGTCATCAAGATTGGAATGATAATAAACCACATATCAGAGAAAAAAAGAAAACAAAAAAATGTTAAGTGTGTATTGATAAAATATGTACCAGTCTCTTCACAGTCCTATCAGGTTACATTTGCCCTCCAGAATATTATAATGTCATTCTGTCCACATTCTGTCCACATCTTCACTTTGTTGAAAGCAATCACATTTTTAGATAAGTTTTTAAAAAAGCAATGTGACAGCCAATAGCTTACTAGACATCCATCATAATTCAAATGGTCCTTTTCTAAATCAGTGCTACAAAAACAGGCAGATTTAAACGAGCACCACGATGACTCTCATGTAGCCACACTGTTACTCTTCTTTCTGTGAGCACAAATATCCTAACTTTATTCAATGGTTTTCCTCACTGTTTTCATAATGGTATCCATTTAAATATGGTAACTAATACTTAAACATGAAAATTGCTTACCTGGGCAGATAGAATTGGTTTTGGTCACAAAATATATGGCATGAGCATTTCAACACTATGGGATTCTCTTCGGAAGTGACTCGAAATTTAACAAATATCTTTTCTCTCATTTATGTTTCTATTTTGAAATCTTTTTTTTTTTTTGCGGTACGCGGGCCTCTCACTATTGTAGCCTCTCCCGTTGCGGAGCACAGGCTCCGGACGCGCAGGCTCAGCGGCCATGGCTCACGGGCCCAGCCGCTCCGCGGCATGTGGGATCCTCCCGGACGGGGCACGAACCCATGTCCCTTGTATCGGCAGGCGGTCTCTCAACCACTGTGCCACCAGGGAAGCCCTCTATTTTGAAATCTTTTCATTCTTTTATTTTGCATGTTTCTTAGGGCAGTGATTCTCAACTGAGAGCAATTTTGGCCTCCAGATATCTTTGGGCAATGTCTGAAGACATCACGATATGGCAGCGGTGGGAGGCATGCTAT
Source organism: Pseudorca crassidens (assembly GCF_039906515.1). Classification (NCBI taxonomy): domain Eukaryota; kingdom Metazoa; phylum Chordata; class Mammalia; order Artiodactyla; family Delphinidae; genus Pseudorca; species Pseudorca crassidens. Next base: position 16,949,491 of record NC_090298.1, read on the forward strand.
TGAAATCTAATGAGTAGAGAGACCAGGGATGCTGCTGAACATCCTACAATGCACAGGATAGCCCCATAGCAAAGAATTATCCAGTCCCAAATGTCAATAGTGGAAAGGTTGCAAAACTCTTCTAGGGGGATATGATTCCCTAGATAATAGCTGAAATTACATGGCGTATGTAAATCTAAGAGATAATCTTATTTTAAAACATGCATCAAAAACCACTTCAGTTTATTTTGCATCTTTCTTTTTGAAAACATCCAGAATGCCACAGACTTTGTCTGCTTGCTATTGCTCACTGACAGAAATATACTACCACATTATGCTTTCCTCACTGGCAATATAACACCCAGCAACTACTTGGAGGGCTCCACGACCATTTCTTAGCAATGGATATACAAGAAACAGTCATCTGATAAAATCGTGCACACATAAGAGGTCCCCGGTGCTGTCTTCTCTTGCCCCCTCTGTATTCTCATATCACATTTTGCAAAGCTCTATGGGGAATCCATCATTTGCATGATGATCCTGCTTCTGCCCCCTTAATCACACAAGCAGGTGTGCGTGCACACACGCACATACACACTCTGAACTATACAACCCCACAGGGAAGAGAGAGGAGTGTTTTTTATCATGTGTCCTCTATGTAAAATGCACTTTTTTCTCCTTGTCTAACTGAAAAAACCCCATACATTATATAAGATTCAGAGGATGTCTTCTCTAGTCTGCAAGCAGGGCTCCCAGTCCAACTGTATGGGCCCTCTATTCTTTTGCATATCAAACACCATATTGAAATTTTCTGTTTACATGTCTGCAGCCTGCTCAAATTTAGGGGCCTTGTTTTATTTACCGTTTTATTACTACCCACTATCACATTTATTAGGACACTAAATGCCTTCACTCTCTCTCTCTTTCTTTCCAGAAAGAATTGGAGAGATTAAAGGATACAGTTTTTTTTTAATGACTGGATGATTCAAAACTCCATTAATGTGTATATGGTAAAAACAATGATCTTATCAGTCACCTTCGGTTGGGAAAATTTTGTTGTCACCTATCACACTATTGTTAGCTATTATTAGTATTGGGAACTGGTATAGTTTTAAATGTAAATATTATTAATGTCTATTTTCACAAATCTGCATTTTACTTTTCATTATCATTTTATAAATAACATGTATATATTATTTTAATAAAGAAGAATGTACTTCTCTCATACCAAATAAACCTGCAAACCTCTTTGTAGAAGTAATCACTTTTACCTGTGTGTGGGTCTCTTTCAGATATTTCTTATGTATGAGTATGCATATTCTGTAACTCATATTTATTTTTTAAAATAAAGTAGGTTCTATTCCACATGGATTTCTGAAAACTTTTTTCTCACTAAAATACTCTGGATCGTTGAATGTCAGCATACACAGTTGAAATTCATTCATTTTAAGGCTGCCTAGGGTATCAGTATATGAAGAATCATTCATTTGAGAACTTCTTTATTAGTGTACTTTAAGTGTGTTTTCTATTTTTCACTATTGTGAACAATACTACAATGGGCATCCTTCCTTCTATATCTTTGCATATCCATGTCAGTATATCTATAAAATAGCTTTCTACAATAGATATATGTTCTTTCAAAAATTTTGATAGACATTGCCAAATTACCCTCCAAAAAACTATGAAAATCAACCTTTCTGCTAACGGTTCTGCACATTAACAATTTTGTGATTATCAAATTTGCATACTTGGTAGGTGAACATTGCTATCTCCTGCTCCTTCGTGGTTTCTTAAATTACTAGTGAAATTTGAGATTTTTTTGTATAATTAACATGTGTTTATTTTTTCCTAAGAATCTCCTGCTAACGTAATTTCCCCGTGTTTATTTGATTGTAGTCATTTTATCCACTCGTCAGAACTTCTATGGATCCAAGTGATTCTACAGTTGATAGGAAACATGATTTAGATATCTGAAATCAACTGTTAGCTTCACCACATGCAGAAAGAAATATTGGTGCCATAGCAAAATCATCTAGTGTCACAATTACATAGTAGAAATGGAAAGGAGAGATGATTTTCTGTATCATTCCCAAATCAAGCCACTTAATAGAAACTGGCATCACTGTTTCTTTTCTGATGCTAAAACCTTACTCGCCACTCCTTTGGATTCAGTATTAGGTTCAATTCTTTGGTTATTGGGTTCATGCTGAAACCTAGAATTTGTCCAACTATCAATTCAGATTCAGTGCAGCTGCATGTATCTGAAATCCAACTCGATAGCTTAAAAAGATGAGATTTACTTTCTTAAGAAGGCTCTTGGGATTCGCAGACCAGACCAGGAGCATCAGTTCTGTAATGGATCATTCTTCTGGGCCCTTTTATCTTTCTGCACTAAGCAACAGGCTTTCATCTTTATGGTTGCAAGTGGCTGCTACATTTCTGTACCACATCTGCTTTAGGTAACAATTGAAAGGAAAATGGTGATGGGTGAAATATGCATGCCAGGTGTGATTTTTTTGGCAGGAAACCTATATCTTTCCTGGAAGTTCCACCTAACTGCCTCTGCTTAACATCCTACCATCTAGAATTACATCACATGGTCATTCTTAGATGAAAAGGTATGGTAGGAGGTGAATATTTAATTCTGCACAGTGTCACCCTGATCAAAACTGAGTTCTCTTAGTAATAGGGAAGGGGAAGCTGAATATTGGATAACTAACAGCATTTACCTAAAGGGAAGAAGAAGCATGATCCTACTGTTTGTGACAAATGCCATATTTTTGTATATGTGTATATAGTCAGCTGGGCTGTCAGAACATTAACTGCCCTGGATCAGCAGATGACTGTCTATCAAGAGTATTAGAGGGTCATTCTCTAAAATCCCTTACAATAGAGGTTGGCAAACTTTTACTGTAAAAGGCAACATAGTAAACATTTTAGGCTTTGTGAGCCATAGTGTTGGCTGCAAACTCAACTCTGCTACTGCAAAGCCCAACTACCATAGCAATATGTAAATGAACGGGTATGACTTTGTTCTGGCAAAACTTTGTTTACAAAAACAGAGAGCAGGCTGCATTTGTCTCCACTGCCATGGTGTGCTGTTCTGTCCTGCACCACATTACTAGTTTTTTGTTGTTGTTCCTATTTGTTTGTTTGATTTCTAAAATTAGAGGCAGTGCAAATACCACTCATTCTTAAGGCCACAGTGTAAAGTGAGTTTCTCACTCCACTAACTTTTATATCACCTTCCATATGTTCATATTACAATGTGCATTAGATGTTATTATAATGATTTTTATGTATTTGTTTTTCCACAATGAGTTCACACACACACACACAATATGATTTCCAATATTCAGCCTAAAGCTTGCCATACTCTTTCACCAGAAATCATGCGTGGAACTGTGGTACAAAAGAGACTGAAAGCCTACTCTGCCTTGTCCCTTTTCTCCACTACTTTCAGGCATTAAATATTTTTCCTTCAACCGTACTTGTCTCCATAAAAGAACTTAAGAATACAGTTGACCCTTGAACAGCTTGGGGGTTAAGGGTACCAACCCCCTGTGCAGTCAAAAATCCATGGATAACCTATTACGGTTGGCCTTTGTGTAGGAGGTTCCTATAAGTGGACCCACGCAGTTCACACCCGTGTAGTTCAAGGGTCAGCTTCACTAGTATTTCCCTCCTATTCCTACCTTTCTCTCCAAGTCCTAGATGAGGACTGAAATGTCTTGGCTTGTTCCTAAGTCCTCCAGCCTTTGCTGCAATGATTCCTTTAGGATTCGTGATTCCTAAACGTCCAGCATTCTTTAACAGGCTCACATGTACCCACTTAGCTTTCACTGTGTTCACACACACGTATATATTTCAGGGTACATTTCTGATAACTTTTTTCCTCCCCTTGTCATTTTCCTTGGCTTTTCAATCTCTGTTCTGATTCATTTCAACTATTTTCAATGTCAACTGTTTTCCTAAATATTTTTCTAGATAAGGTGGGAGGATGATATACTTTCTGGATCCTTCTCCACATATTTCTTTCATGCTAACAGATGAATCATGTTTTGCCTGAATGAAGGATTTGGGGTTTCAGTCTTTTCTCTGTAGGTTGACAAGGGTATTCAATTGTTAACCACTTTCCAATATTTCAAGTGATAAATATGATGTGAAAATATTTTTTCCTAATAGGTAATTTTTAAATATCTGAAAGTTTGTAAAAATTTTCTCTGTATCCTTAGGTGAATCCTGGCAAAGTTCCTAAAGCCTAAGTTTTATTCTTATTCTATTACCCTTTCCAGGAACTCAGAAAGTCTATTAAACTTGTGAATTCTGTATATTCCTCACCTCCAGGAAAAAGTGTTATTGCTCCTCTCCTTCATCTGCTGTTTCCTGCTCTCTGGGAACATGTGTTATTCACATGCTAGATCTAATTAACATATATTCTAAGTCTCATCTATTTCTCACAATTGCCATATAGTTGTATTTTTGCCCTCTGATTTTTAGCTCCTGCTTCCAGTCTGGGATGTTCTTAAGTTCCAGAAAAATAATTTGGGTCTTATCAGTGACCCTTCATGCCTCAATGCATACATTGATGTTTTTGTTGTTAACTTGTGTATAGAAAACATGGCTTTGAGTTACAGAAATCTCTCTGCAGTGTCCTTAAAACACTAGTGCTCTGATTATCTACAGTTCAATACTCTTTCTTGGTAATGACTGCTGTGCCCTTTTTTCTCTCTATGGTGCTTTGCCTGCCCTGGTGACTGTCATTTCCTTTGCACTCCCTGGCGTTCTTACTTGGCCTCTAGCAGTACCTTACCAGTGGCATTCTCACAAGTGGCGGAGTCATAGAGCTCTTTGCTTTTATAGGAGAATAGGACTGGCAGATGCGCTGTCAGTCCCTTGACAAGGTGCTAGGAGGAAGTCTGTTCTGGAGTTTTCACACAAACTCTCACCTGTCAGGAATAATGGTGTTGAGCTGTTCAACTTTCCTAAGAGACCAATGAGCATGAGTGTCTTCTGGGCGTTTCCACAGGCTCTCTGAGTCTGGACCCTGTATTCTACTCTGGTCCCTGGGGAGCCAGATTAGCAATGGCTTTCTCCCCTGAGATTCTGGTTAAGAAGGAGAACTTAGTCTCTCTAACTTGCTTCCCCAACGGCTTCAGAAGCTATCTGCCAATCTCAGGAGAGCTAAAATGAAAAAAAAAATAAACTGCAATCTTGAATTAAAAAACCTTATGTATATGAGATAAAGGATGTTAACAAAACATATTGTGGTAATCATTTCACAATATATGTAAGTTAAGCCATCATGCTGTTCACCTTAAACTCATACAGTGCTGTATGTAAATTATATCTCAATAAAACTGGAAAATTTTTCAAATTAAAAAAAAAAAATATATATATATATATATCCAATTACACAGAGTGATTTGATTCATGACCATAATACCTAATTTAAAACCCATACGTATACAGGAAACTTAAATATGTAAAACCTTTATTCAAAATATACATTCTAAATCCAAACTGAGAGCCTCACAGAGGTAATAAAAATATTATTATCACAGCTGAACTTTATTTTAATTATATTTAGGAAATTTATCATCTGAGATAAAAATAAACTAAAATAGCTAAACCATGGAAATCTGCGAGTGGTGTGAGAACCCCAGATGATCAGAAGACTGGAGACCTCAATCACGACTTATCAAACGCAGTGTAGGCTCTGCATTCAGCAGAGCCTAGAGTCAATTTTTTCTAGCAATTTGGGAAAGAATTTGGGAAAGTTACTTACATACTGTACACCACTTTGCACAGCTTTAAAGTGGTATTCAAAATACTTCACAGGGTGGTCATACATTTTAAAATAAATAAGGGATGTAAATGCTTAGGATATCTGCAAAGTTTATTGATTAATTTAGCTATTGCTTGTACTATTAATACTATTATAATTTGATCATAACCTGCAAGTATAAAAGACATAGATTTCCAACATTATATTATCTGTATCTATACAAATTGTCACTGAATGTGTTGGTATGGTCAAAGAATTATGCCAGTTAAGCAAGAATTGCAAGTGTTTTCTCATGTATGGTTGTTTTTCCTTGAGATCAAGCTGTTTCTTAAACTTACAGATTCAGAAATTTGTTTTAATAAATATTAGAATAGCTAGGCCAAACATTCTTTAACACTTTAGGCCATAGGAAATTATGAAAATATTTTGGAACTTCTTCAGATTTCTTCACTACCCCCAAAAAATTTAAAAACTGGTCTTCAAAAGATGATTTTTGGATCACCAAAAATATATTAAATGCCAAAATATAAAAATGATTTCTCTTACCCATATCTGACATTTCAGGCACAGTTACGATATATGGTCCATCTGTGAACTTTGGAGCATTGTCATTGATGTCTTGCACTTTGATGATAAACTCAGATTCAGGTTCAAGGGGCTTGTTTGTTCGTCTGTCAATAGCCTGAGCATGAAGCACATAGTGGGTCTTCTGCTCTCTGTCTAGACTTTTTGTTGAGTGGATGTCACCCGTGGTATCATCAATGATAAATATAGTCCCAGCACCTTCTCCAGTAAGGATGTACTTCACAGACCCATCACCTTTGTCAGAATTGGAGTGCAGCTGTAAATAAAGATGGAATAATTTAACATGAAATTATACTCCAACTTCACATCGTGTTCTCTGAAAACTACCTATCTATAATTTAATACTTAGTTTTGACTATGACTTTTCTTCTCTCCACAGTGTCCCATGTGTTGCTACAATTATCTATTGGTCTGCAGTATTTCTCCACTTGGTATTAATATGGATATTTTTATTATGATCTGTCTAAGATCCAATTATTGATGTAAGAACAATTAATAAACAATACTTATTAAAAGAAAAACAATAACCCTTGAGGTCATTCTACTAAATCCACACTTTACTACCTACATAGAATAGAACTGGAAAAAGAAACTACTAGTAAATCACTGTTGCCTTCCATACTTGTAGGGATTTTTTTTTAAATTAATAGCTTGTCATTCTATTTCAACATTAAAATTAGAAAAAAAATATTGTAGGACAAATTGACATTCAAATTATTTATTAAAAATTCCACAAAAGGGCTTCCCTGGTGGCACAGTGGTTGAGAGTCCACCTGCTGATGCAGGGGACATGGGTTCGTGCCCTGGTCCGGGAAGATCCCACAGCCACAGAGCAGCTGGGCCCGTGAGCCATGGCTGCTGAGCCTGAACGTCCAAAGCCTGTGCTCCGCAATGGGAGAGGCCACAACAGTGAGAGGCCCGCGTACCGCCAAAAAAAAAAAAGAAAAAAAGAAAGAAAGAAAAATTCCACAAAAGAGGCACTTATTTGTCACAGAAGCATTAATTTTATAATTTGGAAAAATAAATATTTTCTACATTAATTGTTTACATTTAGAATTTAAAAAAAAACTTGTGGTAGAATATTTTCTTTCTTGAAAATTTATGAAACTTTAACTCAAAATTTAAATAACAGTAATAGATTTAATCAATAAGTAGGCCCTAATTTTTAATTAATTGAGATACACTAAAAATTTCACTTATTAAATTAAAATGATCAAATATTCTTTGAATAGACATTATAGAGTAATATTTCAGCAGAGGATTTCAACAAGAAAGATAAATAATGGTAAGATAATTATAAGCCTCTTTTTATCATTTATATATTAGCAAATGCTTTTAAACTGCATATGGTTCACACTTAATATCTTGCTATAACTTATAAGATCAAAGTTCAGTTAAATATTTCCATGAATACTACTGCTATATTTCTAGCTGAGAACGACCTCAGTATTATCTTAAATTGCAAACACATACTTGAAGAATGGTTTCTCCTAAGAGATCTGAACAGTTATCCTTCATATGAAACCTTTTTGGTCACATAACCTCAACTACTCACTTTTTGCACATTTCTGACCCTTGCAAACATTGAAAATATATAACCTTGTTCACATAGTGTTTTGGTTTCTAGCCACAGTAAAGTGAAAATTTTCAAGGTTTATGTTAAAGTCTCTGAAGTTTTAGAAGATATTTTTTAAAAGATAAAATATAGGGATTTCCCTGGTGGCACAGTGGTTAAGAACCCGCCTGTCAATGCAGGGGACAGGGGTTCAATCCCTGGTCTGGGAAGATCCCACATGTCCCAGAGCAACTAAGCTTGTGAGCCACAACTACTGAGCCCGCATGCCACAACTACTGAAGCCCACGCACCCTAGAACCCATGCTCCACAGCAAGAGAAGCCACTGCAATGAGAAGCCCACCCACTTCAGTGAAGAGTAGTCCCCGCTTGGCACAACTAGAGAAAGCCTGCATCAGAAATGAATGGCCATTATCAAAAAGCTAGAAACAATAAATGCTGGAAAGGGTGTGGTGAAAAGGGAAGCTTCCTGCACTGTTGGTGGGAATGTAAACTGATACAACCACTATGGAGAACAGTATGGAGGTTCCTGAAAAAACTAAAAATAGGGCTTCCCTGGTGGCTCAGTGGTTGAGAGTCCGCCTGCTGATGCAGGGGACACGGGTTCGTGCCCCAGTCTGGGAAGATCCCACATGCCGCAGAGCGGCTGGGCGCGTGAGCCATGGCCTCTGAGCCTGCGTGTCCGGAGCCTGTGCTCCGCAAAGGGAGAGGCCGCAACAGTGAGAGGCCCGCGTACCACAAAAAAAAAAAAAAACTAAAAATAGAACTACCATATGACCCAGCAATCCCACTACTGCGCATATACCCTAAGAAACCCATAATTCAAAAAGAGACATGTACCAAAATGTTCATTGCAGCACTATTTACAATAGCCAGGACATGGAAGCAACCTAAGTATCCATTGACAGATGAATGTATAAAGAAGATGTGGCACATATATACATAATGGAATATTACTCAGCCATAAAAAGAAATGAAATTGAGTCATTTGCAGTGAGGTGGATGGACCTAAAGTCTGTCACACAGATGAAGTAAGTCAGAAAGAGAAAAACAAATACCAAATGCTAACACTTACATATGGAATCTAAAAAAAAAAAAAAAAAATGGTTCTGATGAACCTAGGGACAGGAGAGGAATAAACACACAGATGTAGAGAATGGACTTGAGGACACCAGGAGGGGAAGGGTAAGCTGGGACAAAGTGAGAGAGTACCACTGACATATATACACTACCAAATGTAAAAGATATAGCTAGTGGGAAGCAGTCTCATAGCACAGGGAGATCAGCTTGGTGTTTTGTGACCACCTAGAGGGGTGGGATAGGGAGGGTGAGAGGGAGACACAAGAGGGAGGGGATATGGGGATATATGTGTACATATAGCTGATTCACTTTGTTATACAGCAGAAACTAACACAACATTGTAAAGCAATTATACTCCAATAAACATGTTAAGAAAATTTTTTAAAGACCCAATGCAGCTACAAATAGATAAATATAAAATATAGAAAAAGACAATATAAGGAAAGAACTATTCTTATGGGAAAATGAAGGCATCTGAAACATAAATAATAGTACATCAGGAAAAGTTTAACTTATTTCTTGAAAACACATAGGACATAATCGGGGACAAAATTCTGATGGGAATCACTCAGCTAGATTCAACCAATTAAGTCATTTCAAAACTGCTTTTTTGGAGTTTTTGTAAAAAGGAGTAAAAATACATTAACAAAATATGAAAAACACAGCTTTCAAAGATTCACACTTCATTACTAAATTAACTACTAAAAGAAGCAGTAAAATGAGTTTCATAGAGACAGTTGCATGCATGTATGAAAGTGAATTTATTCATTTATTTATGTCTCTTGACACATCATTTTAGCACCTACAAGAAAAGATTTATCATTTATGCAGCAGACGTCTACACAACATCGATAGAGCAGTCTGTTTCACATTCTTTAACTTTGCCTCTACCCATAACCAAAGCACAGCCAAGTAGAGCAACGAATTCATTGAACAAATGTTTCTAAAACCTTTTCTGGAACTTTCGTGTTATTAAATTAACAAAAGGTGAGATCGGTTTAATAGCTATTGCTATACTGTATATAAATTATAAATCTATATATTATAAATATAATTAATTAAAAACAATTGAGGGCAAGGGTTAAGCCTTCTAACAACTAATTTTTGAAAGACAAAACAATGGTGACAATTAACTCCTTTCCTCAGGATATATTCACATACTCTTTTATATTTTTAGCGAGGTAAATTTGAAATTATTTAGTCTTGGATTAAAGGTTCACATTACAAAGAGTTAACTATACATATTTTTTTTTAAATAGGCGTATGGATGTAGACCAGAAACAGAAATATGTAAAAGAAGTAGTAAAGTTGTCAGTCTAAAGCATCTGTTAAAAAATTATATGCTCTGTGCTTTACACTGATTATGCTAAATAATTCAAATAAAAGATAAATGTCAGTAGCTTTATGGCTTTAGATTCTAAAACTTGAATCTGACTTCACATTTATAAAGTTTTGAGAATTAACATATAATTTAGCATGTTTCAGAAGTTATGTCTAATTAAAAAATAAATGTGCAATACAATCAGTGAACTGTATTTAACCAGTATTTATTACTGTACAACACAGTCAAAGTTATGTCAAAATATTATAACTATGTATTTGGATTACATAAGTTGTTGATAATACTCAGCTTGAGTGTTTTACTAAGGTAGATGATCACTTTATTGGATTTTTTAAAATCTCTCATCTGGCCTGCTGGAATCTTGAAATGAGAGTTACCATGTAACACTAGTGGAAACCCAGCACAGTAGCAGTAGGTCAATTGATTAAGAGTTTATAAGATTTTTTTTTAATTAAACAAATTTTTTTGGAGTATAATTGCTTTACTCCAAATGTTGTGTTAGTTTCTGCTGTACAATAAAGTGAGTCAGCTATATGTATACATATATCCCCTCCCTCTTGGACCTCCTTCCTTCCAACCCCCATCCTACTCATCTAGGTCAGGTCATCACAGAGCACCGAGCTGAGCTTCCTGTGCTTTATAGTGTGTCCCCACTAGCTTTCTTCTTTTAACATCTTTATTGGAGTATAATTGCTTTACCATGTTGTGTTAGTTTCTGCTTTATAACAAAGTGAATCAGCTATATGCATACATATGTCCCCTATCCTCTTCCTCTTGTGTCTCCCTCCCACCCTCCCTACCCCACCCCTCTAGGTGGTCACAAATCACCAAGCTGATCTCCCTGTGCTATGCGGCTGCTTCCCACTGGCTATCTATTTTACGTTTGGTAGTGTATATATGTCCATGCCACTCTCTCACTTTGTCCCAGCTTACCCTTCCCCCTCCCCGTGTCCTCAAGTCCATTCTCTATGTCTGTGTCTTTATTCCTGTGCTGCCCCTAGGTTCTTCAGAAACATTTTTTTTTTCTTTTTTAGATTCCATACATATGTGTTAACATACGGTATTTGTTTTTCTCTTTCTGACTTACTTCACTCTGCATGACAGACTCTGTTTTATGCATGGTAGTGTATATATGTCATTCCTAATCTCCCAATTCATCCCACCCTCTCAGTGATCCACCCTCAGGATTATCTCTTTTCCATTGGACCTATTTTCAAATCTTTAGCTCTATTTACAACATGCGCTCTGCAACAGAGTTTGGGGGAAACACTGGCTACACTGTCTTGTTTTCCCTAACAAGTAGGTTTTAAGATTCTGGAAGAACACATGTTTTGTATTAGGTTTTATAAGGCAAAATATGATGAATGTGTGAGTGAATGAATGAACACATGAATGAAATGGATGAGCAGTAATGAGTGCAGTAGAGGTAGAAATCTTAAGACATGGAGAGAAAACTTTTAGATACAGATAATCAGGTTATACAGATAATCAGACTAGAAATGTGCTATCTTCAAGGGTGGGCAGCAATGAGACATCAAATGAAAGAGACCGGGAGTCTAGTATGTAAAGTAGGAATGCTCTGGATATAAACACGGTACTGACTTAGTAACTAGTAAAATATTACATTGTAAATTTAGCTAGCTACTAGACGATGTGAGAGATTTCTATCTTTTTTACATTAAATATATAAAAATATTTGGAAGATAAAGTTGATTTTCATCATATATAGTTCAGAAATACTACAAAGAGAATAGTAGCAGGGTGTTATCATAACACACAGTGGTGGGAATATACTTTTAGAGTCATGAGATTTTGCAAAGTGAGTGATATTTTTATGCTAAAGGAGAGCTATTATACTGTCCTAAAGCAAGAGTAAAAAATGCTTGTGAATCTGATCACATAAAAACATAGGGTTAATTAATTGTTCTTTAAAGAACAGAAAAGGGGAGGAGAATGCAGAAAGAAAACATAGTCACCCAAGTGAAGCAAAATGAACACTTCTCTGACATTCTTTTAATAAATTATCTCTTCCTTAGTGTTAAGGAGTAACCCACAGCACTTAGAAAGTTAATGTGACACACATGAGTTCCCCTCAGAAGACTATTTATTCACCCTTGACCACATTAGGATCAGAGCCTAAAAATTCATAGCTTTTACTCTAATGTAGAATTCCTCACTGAGATAATATTCTATCCTTTGGGGAAGAATAACTTTAAAAGGTTAAGAAGATGGTGTCAGAGCAATTAATTTTGAAAGTTGCTTTTAGTTAGGAATTCAAGCTATATTATAAAGATAGGTCACTAACTTAAAATTGTGATATTTTTGACTACATAATTTATGCATTTTTATGAGTAGGAAACTTCTATTTACAATAATAATTCCAGTAGAAAGAGTCAGAAATATTATATAGCAATGTGAGACCTATGTGAGGATCATAGGAAAGACATGCTATTAAAACTTATTATGCATCTCTCATTCCAGAATGTGTTATATTTTAAACTATAAGCAGATAAAACAAAATCCAATTGAACTCTTTTTTTTTTTTTTTTTTTTTTTTTTTCGGTACGCGGCCCTCTCACTGCTGCGGCCTCTCCCATTGTGGAGCACAGGCTCCGGACACGCAGGCTCAGCGGCCATGGTTCACGGGCCCAGCCGCTCCGCAGCACGTGGGATCCTCCCGGACTGAGGCATGAACCCACGTCCCCTGCATTGGCAGGTGGACTCAACCACTGCGCCAATTGATGCGAAGAAAAAACACATCGAAGAGTAACAGCCTATTGGTAATTAACACATCAGCCTCTTCATGCGAAAAAAGGAATACATAACCCTCAGTTTTAATTTTGCATCAATACGTAAAAAAGGTATGTTAAAAACAGTAGCCATAAAGCATTGTGTTCAACCACAAAGCTAATGTTAATCAATTAAAAGGTTAAGAAATTAGATGAGGGTAAGAAAAGAAGGTTTGCATTTGTTTAACTAGAAACATCCAAGGTCTCTGCAAACATGCAAAGGTCTCTTGTTGAATTTTAGTTTCTAGCTTTTAACTGCTTTATTGGTATTCTTAGAAAAGGAAACAAATGAAAAGGAGGAAGGGAAAAGGAGCAGAAAGGAACACATTTTTAACTATTATACCCCCTGAATCGCAGCTTAGGGCTATTAACACACAAGATGGAAAACTACAAAATACCTCTATAAAGTCTGAGGTTGTTTTAATTCTGTAGGCACCAGCTTTACTTCAGAGAGCCCCATTCAGGTGCGCCAAATATTTGGGCAGTGCAGGAGGCATTCAGTGGTTGAGAATTTCGCTATTAATTTCTGGAAAGCCTCAAAAAGTGACCAACTGATTAGAATTGAAGGGAGATATATATAAGGCACAGGAGTACCTATTATCTGTCAGAGTTCATGTCTTCTTTTATCTCCCAGTCAAGGTCTAGTTGAGAAAGGGGTGGCTCTGGCAGCTGCTTTTAAAGAAAAAAAACCTCACAGAACACTAAACATTATTATAATTCCATAAAAATACTGACACAAACCACTGCCCACACATTCCAGTGTGCTGTGATTTTATCCCCATTTAAATCTGGCCATCACTGTTCATTTTAGCCCCTTTTCCTCGTTAAGAAAGCAGTAATTGCACTAAGAAAGGAGGGCAAAGAAAGATAATGGAAGTGTGAGTAGTTTCAGTCCTTTGGAAAATTCATCTGACAATAAAATGTAAGAGTCTCATTCGATCTATCAATCACTTTGAGGAGTTTATTCATCCTACAAACATTTTTTGGAATGTCCACCATGTGCCAGTCATTGTACTCTTACTTAAATCCATCACTGAACAAGCAGGCTGAGATCCCTGCCCGGGTAATGCCTACATTCATTCCACTGGGGAAAAGCAGACAGTAAGCAGAAAACATGACAATAGACAATATGCAAGACCCACATTTAAAAAGGAAAGAGAGGGCTTCCCTGGTGGCGCAGTGGTTGAGAGTCCACCTGCCGATGCAGGAGACACGGGTTCGTGCCCCGGTCCGGGAGGATCCCACATGCCGTGGAGTGGCTGGGCCCGTGAGCCATGGCCGCTCAGCCTGCGCGACCGGAGCCTGTGCTCCGCAACGCGAGAGGCCACAACAGTGAGAGGCCTGCGTACCACAAAAAAAAAAAGAAAAAAAAAAAAGGAAAGAGAGAAAAAATGAAGTAATATCAGAAGTGGGTGGGTGGTAAATAGAAATGGTGATATTAAATAAAGGAATATGGTAGGTAGAATATTTGTCCCTCAAAGATGTCTATGTCTTTATTCTGGAAGTGTTTGAATAAGTTGCTTTACATGAAAAAAAGATGTGATTGAAGTTGAGGTCTTTTGATATGAGGAAATTACCTTGGTGTCTTTTAGATGGGACAGATCTGAATATCTGGGTCCTTAAAGGGGAGGAATCCATCCCAGCTGGGTGAGAGAGAGCAATGGAAGTGTGAGAAGGATTCAGTGCTTCATTGCTGGGTCTGAAATGTAAGAGACTTGGTGTAACTCCCAAGAGACATCTCTAGAAGCGGGAAAAGCCAAGAAAATGGATTCTTCCCAAGAGCCTACAGAAGGAACGAGACCCTGCCTGCACCTTGATTTTAACCACGTGAAAACTATGTTGAACTTCTGACCGAAAGAATTATAAGGGAAAAAACTGTTGTTTTAAGCCACTAATTTGGTGATTTGTTATAGCAGCAATGAGAAACTAATAAAGGAATCAGATAAGGCATATTAAAAAGATGACATCTTAGCAAATTCTGGAGGAAGGTGAGGGAGATAGCCAAATGCACACTTCAGGAAAGCGCATTCCAGGCAGGGGCAACAAAGAGTGAAAGGATCAAGTTAGGAACATTACTAGCAGGTTCCAGAAACCAGGAGGAGGCCAGTATAACTGGAGCAGCATGGGCAAAGAGGAAGGTAGTGGACAAGACATCAGAGAACTTATTGGAAGTGAGATCATGAAGGACCACTATATGACATGGAGACACTGGATGGTTATGACAGTGGAGTGTCACCATCAGTTTACATCTCAAAGTGATCCTGCTGGCTTCATTACTGAGAACAGGAAATAGAGGAACAAAAGTGAAGGCAAGGGACACTGACAGAATGCTACTGCAGTAACAAGATGACTGATAACAACAGCATGGACCAGGGGTAGTAATGAAGGTGGTAGGAAATAGTGCAATCATGAATATATTTTGAAAGTGAAGCAAACAACACCAAAACAAAAATAAGTAAGTGGGGCTACACTGAACTGAAAAACTTCTGCACAGCAAACAAAACCATCAACAAAATGAAGAAGCCACCTAGGGAATAGGAGGAATTATTTGCAACTCATATATTTGGTAAGGGGTTAATATCCAAAATATACAAGGAGGCAATACAACCCAATAGCAAAAAAGCAAACAATCTAATTCAAAATTGGACAGAGGAACTGAATAGATATTTTTCCAGAGAAGATATACAAATGGCCAACATGTACATGAAAAGGTGCTTGACATCACTAATCATCAGGGAAGTGCAAATCAAAACTATAATGAAACATCACCTCATACCTGTTAGAATAGCTATCATCAAAAAGACAAGATTTAAGCATTGGTGAGAATGCAGAGAAAAAGACACTTTTGCACTATTGGTCGGAATGTAAATTGTTACAGTTACTATGGAAAACAGTATGGAGGTTCCTCAAAAAATTAAAACTAGAACTACCATATGACCCAGCAATTACCCTTCTGGGTATATATACAAAGGAAATGAAAATTGGATCTTGACGAGATAGGGACAGTCCCAAGTTCATTGCAGCGTTATTCACAATAGCCAAGATACTAAACAACCTGAGTGTCTGTCAAGAGATGAATGGATGAAGAAGATGTGGTATATATACATACAATGGAATATTATTCAGCCATGAGAAAGGACATCCTGCCATTTGTGACAACATGGATGGACCTGGAGGGCATTATGCTAAAAGGGATAAGTCAGACAGAGAAAGATAAATACTGTATATCACTTATATATAAAATCTAAAGAAGCTGGACTCATAGAAACAGAGACTAGAATGGTGGTTACCAGGGGCTGAGGGGTGTGGGAAGAGAGATGTTGGTCAAAGAGTACCAACCTCCAGCTATAAAATGAACAACTTCTGGGGAGTCTAATGTATGGCATAATGATAATAGCTAATAAGAGCCTATTAGATACTAAGTGAATAGATCTCAAATCTTCTCACCACAGAAAGAAAATGATAATTATATAATGGGATGGAGGATTTAGATAAGGATACAGTGCTAATTGTTTTGCCATACACAATTGTATCAAATCAACATGTTGTACATCTTCAACTTACACAACATCATATGTCGATTATTTCAGTAAAGCTGGAAAAAAATGAAAGAAAGGGAAAAAGCAAAGATTTCCTAAAAAAGATGATATGGGGTATAAGTGAAAGGAGAAGTGAAGCACAAATGTTAGGTGTTTGGCCACAGTTGCTAAAAGTATGAAGTTGCAATCAACCCAGATGTGAAAGGATCCAGGCACAGGAAGTCGAAAGGAGATTAGGAATTCAACTTCAGACATGCTAAATGAGATATTTCTACTAGAGATACCAGTGGAGATTCCAAGAAGTCATTTGTATATTCAGCCTGGAGTTCAGAAGACAAATGTTGTTGGCTTTACAAACTTGGTAGGTATCAGGACAAAGGTAGTATTTTGAGCGATGAAACAGGATATCATCAATGAAATAAATGGAGGAAAAAAAAGGGCTTCCCTGGTGGCGCAGTGGTTGAGAGACCGCCTGCCGATGCAGGGGACACGGGTTCGTGCCCCGGTCCTGGAGGATCCCACATGCTGCGGAGCGGCTGGGCCCGTGAGCCATGGCTGCTGAGCCTGCGCGTCCGGAGCCTGTGCTCTGCAACAGGAGAGGCCCCAACAGTGAGAGGCCCATGTACCGCAAAAAAAAAAGGAAGGACTGATGATTGAAACCTGTAGGATTTCAAAATTCAAAAGGTAGAGGAACCAGAAGATACTGCGAAAGAGCAATCAATAAAGCATGTTAGTGTCCTGGGGGAGAAAATAAAATGGAAAATTAAGCACCTGTGTATAATGATAGCTATATGAAAATAATAATTATTGATTATTTTAGAGGCAAAAGAAATCTGAAGTTTCAGCTGGAGGGAGATGGTTTTACAACTTATGAATTATTAAAATAATAATGTGAATATATTTAGCTCTGAAGAACTATCCATAACTTGCTGTCCATTGAGAAAATCATATTGTAGAATAATGCAGAAGACAAGATCTTATTTAGAGAAAAAATATAAATAACAATAAAACTACATATATAATATATTCCTATTTATTAATATGATCAAGTAGAAAATTAGAGAAAGGTATAATCCAGGCGTCTTACACTAGAGGGAAGACAGAAAAAGAGGCTACACTGCAGTGAGCTAGTCAATTTTCCTTTATATTTCTTTCACAGTTTTAAGTTATTGAATGAGTATCCATTACTTTTTAGTATAAATGTTGCTGTTGTTATTAAACAAGGATTCTGGGTTTTATTAAAGCCAATTGTGTGGAAAAGCCATAATATATTGCAGCCGTTTCTCAAAACAGTAAGAATAATTAGAAAATCGCAGGTACCATTTGATCTCCACACATGGCCTCTAATCTTTGATTACTTCTCATTCTGAGATGTTTAAGAATTTGGTCTTTCTTATGGTCATGCCTCAGGATGCTAAATTCTGTCCTGAATTCAGCCACATCTCTCAGGCTACTGCATTACGTTGCCCAGTATTGCTAGCTAAAGCTTACTCATAACTGTCTGCATGTTTAGTCCGTCTTGAAATTTTTGGATATGTATCCCTTTCCCATCTCATATGTCCCTCACCTAAGCTTTATGATTTCTATAACTCTATTTAGCTATCCCTCTGGCCTTGTGCTTATTCTAGGTTAAAAACCAATTTGATGTAATTAAATGGGAGAAATTAATTGCAACTCCACTATGTAACAAGCAGTATGCTGAGACGAATCATAGAGAGCTATAAAGTTACAAAAATTTTTAGCACAGTGAGCAATGAAGATCATCAGACCCACGAAGTAGTCAATGTTCTGATAGAGGCATGAGTTGAAACCAACTTTCTGTTGCTGGGAAATTTTCCAAAAGGGCGCTGACTCTCAATTTATAGACATATTTCTCCATTTCTATAAAAAGATGAAAATTATTTTCAAGATTTTTTTTAAATTCTCATCAAACTTTTTCCTTAAGCATTTGCATTCTGGATTTAACCCTAACACTCAACAGAAATTGTTATAAGGTCAGCAAACATATCCTGGTTATTGAATATGTTAGTGAATAACATATTTTTTAAAGGAAAGGGCCATTTTAAGAACATGGTGATGCTAACTCAACACAGGAGACAGAGTACAAAACTCTCAAATATTGAATGTTCACTCTGGAAATGCAGAAATGGGAATAGTGAAGTGTTTTTTTATGGAATAAACTGTGGATTGAGGATCAATGAGGAAGACAGTACGAGCTGTCTTGCTAAGTTTTTTCTGTGCTGGAATATGAAGTTATTCCACACGGTATTGAGCCCACATAACTCTGTATGTTGAAATAAAAATTCTGCGGTCTACAATTGTGCACAGATTTTCCTCTCAGTTAAGCTTGCTAAGGATAGAAATGTTATTCAGAAATTTTTAAACCATAAAATCCAAGTTGCTCAGTTACAAGCCTGAACTCATCTGTATCTTCTGTTGTGTTTATCATCAGATTGAATAACCAGAGCTATCCTACTCTCCTGTCACTCAAGATGAAATTTTATGTTAATACTGATTTCTTTCTTCATTTCTCCTCATTCAAACTTTCTAAATTATTTGATTCCACCTCCTTAAAACCTCCAACTCCTCCACCCCCTTCTCTCCGTCACAGTTACCACTGTGTTAATTCATGCTCTCACACTAACTTAGATTATTGCTGTTATCCCTTAAATGCTCCTATTATCTTTCTGTTTCTGTTCCATCCACGTTCTATTCACACTACAGTTCAGTGTGTTATTTATAAAATTTGAATTTGGTCATTTCCTGAATAATCCATTTTAGAGCATCCCACGGCCTTCAGCTGGAATGCCCCTCCATCTGGCTCCTGTCTGTGTGCCCAACTTGATCTTTTCACACTCCACCATGGATACTAAACTTCAGTCAAACTAAACTAGATAATCTAGCTCCAAAAGAGCCAGACTGTCCACAGCTGATCTCCTTCAAACTCGATATTTTCTATTTATCTGCCCAGAGATAAGTAGTTTCCTATCTTTTGTGAAGTATCCTTTGAACTTTTCATTCAAATAAGCTGCCATTCCTTTGTGATGCCAAAGAACCCCTTGTTTACCTGTCATTCAGCACTTACTGCTTTTTTTCAATGAAATTCCCCAACTCTCCCAATTTACTTGACTCTCATTGAGGGCAAGAGCCACATTTCATTTGTTTTCATGTTTACAGTACCCAACACACCTCTCTTCAATGAATATTACCAAAGAATGAAATATGATTGTTAACATTTTCACAAATAATTTCATGATACATTATAGTGTACCAAATAGGAAATAAAGAAATTACAAAGTTATAAAATAGAGTCAAGATATTAAAATAATACCAAGAGGAAACTTGGTTTAACAGGAAGGAATGAAGAGATCTAAAAGTGTAGAGTGGAGAGGTAAATATTTTTTAAAAAACACCTAAAAAATCAACTTAGACAACTGACTATTTAAAGCAAGATCAATAACATTGTAAGATGGGTTCTATAAGGTTATTTGACTAAAAGGTATGACGGAAGTAGAAAAAAAATGGAATGGACAGATAAACGAAATTATACTGTTGTAAAAGAAAGAATGTGGCTCATCACCCAGTTCTACAAGGATTAAGGCATTATCCACTGCAGTTGCTGAGGGACATTGCACCCTGAGAGGAGCTCAGGATGAAAAACAGGATGAGGCACTCTGTGTTTTGGAAAAACAGGCCCCTTAGATAGTTTGATGTATACCTCAGGATGAATTTTAATGTACCCAGATTCTTGCATTTTTTCACATATAGAAAAGCATTAGAACATTACCTGAGATATCTGTTCTTTGTAACTAACAGTAATCTTTTACCAAGATGTATGCATTTAAAAAAAAATATTGGGGTATAGTTGATTTACAATGTTGTGTTAGTTTCAGATGTACAGCAAAATGAATCAGTTATACATACACATATATCCACTCTTTTTTAGATCCTTTTCCCATATAGACCATTACAGAGTATTGAATAGAGTTCCTTATTAGGAGCTCTACAGTAGGTCCTTATTAGTTATCTATTTTATACATAGTAGTGTGTATATGTCAATCCCAATCTTCCAATTTAACCATCCCCCTTACCCCCTGGTAACCATAAGTTTATTTTCTACATCTGTAACTCTATTTCTAAGATGTATGCTTGACTGCACTTACTCCCTAGCCAAAAATCATATATATCCTGGCTTCTCCACTATCCCTTTGGAGCAGTCCCCTCAAAGGGGTTACTGGGGGGGCTGTCTCCCACGGCAGTCTCAGTAAGACCCTGAACAAAACTTAAACTCACAGCTCTTATGTTGTATGCTTTTCCTCCAGTAGACACTGTCATGAAGGTATTGAATTTGTGAAGGGGAAAATTTGAAGGGTGAATTGGAAGTTGAAAAGCAGGCAGTATCATGTGTGAAGTGGGCAGAGGGAATAGCGTAGCAAACATTGTCAGGTGTGAAGTGGTACAACATTGATTCCAAATTGACTTTTATACGTTGTGAATGCACATTGTTTGGCACCAGAACAAACATGACAACTTAATAAAGTGATGCATAACTTAAAAAGTCAATAGAAGAATTAAGCAGAATTATAAAAAAAAAAAAAAAAAAAACATTGAATAAACCATGAGAAGGTAGAAAGGAATGTTAGAGAATAAAAACCAGCAAGACAAAGTAGGAACAAAACCAATATTGCCAATGTCTACCAACCCTATCAATGATCATATTAAATGTAAATATACAGTAGACTTCAGCAAAAATCGTGGAGTAAGGACCACTAAAAATTTCTCCTCCATAAAAACAATGATAACACTGGCAAAACGTTGTAAGAGTCAACTTTTTCAGATCTCTGGAAATTAACCAAAGACTTACAGAATTCCAGGGAGAATGTAAGCAAGAAAAACAGCTGAATCTTTGTGTGAACTGTTAGCTTTGGCGGTCTTTTAATTTCCCCCACTTTCAACCTTCCCCCTCCCCCTCAGCTCCACAGTAGTCTTGAAAAGCAACATCCTGAAATTGCAGTGAAAACCCACAAGGAAAAGTCTAGGGCCAGATAGCCTCACAGGTGATTTCCACCAAACACTGAAATAATTAACATCACTTCTTTGTGAACTTCTCCAAAAAATAATTTACAACTCATTGTATGAGTCCAGCATTATATTGACACCAAAACCTGATAGAAATATCACAAAAAGATAAATCTACACATCAATTTACCTTATAAATATAGGATACAACAATCCTCAACAAATACTAGCAAATCAAATTCAGCAACACAAAAAAAGGATTATACCCAGTGATAAAGTATGATTTATCCAGGAAAGCAAGGTTGCTTAAAACATATGAAAATCAATCAATATCATAAAACATACCAATATTATATGATTATCTCACAGATTCTAAAAAAACATTTGACAAAATCTAACACCCTTTCACAATAAAAACAATAAATAAACGAGGGATAGATGGGAACATACTCAACCTGATAACATACATCTACAATAGACCAACAGTTACCATCATAATTAATAGTGAAACACTGAAAGCTCTCCTCCAAGTATCAAAAGCAAGACAAATGTCCACTCTTGACACTTCTAGTCATCCTTACACTGGAGGTTCTAGCAAGGGCAACTAAGAAAAAAAAAAAAATGCATCCATTAGTCATTAGGGAATGTAAACTAAAATTTCAATGAGCTGATACTTCATCCTCACTAGGATGGCTGAAATTTTAAGAAGATAGAAAATACAAGTGTTGACAAGGATGTGGAGAAATTAGAATGCTCATACATTGCTGACAGAATTGTAAAATGATGTTGTCATTTGGAAAAGCATTTAACAACTCTTCAAAGAGTTACACATATAGTTACCATATGACCCAGTAATACTAGTTTTAGGTATGTACCCAAGAGAAATGAAAACAAATTTCAAACAACCTAAACAAATGTGATTGCCAGGGACTGGGGGTCAGAAGAGAAAGGAGAGTGACTACTAATGAGTATGAAGTTTCTTTTTTGGAGGAATGCAAGTGTTCTAGAGTTAGAGAGTTGTGATGGTTGTGCACCTCTGCATATATGTTAAAAGCCAAAGAATTGTACACTTTAAAAAAGACAGATATTATATTTTGTGAATTACATCTCAATAAAAAACTAATAAACTACATAAATATACTAAACACACCAATTAAAAGGCATAAACTCTTAGATGGAGTTAAAAAATAAGACTCAGCTACATGCTGCCTGCAATAATGTACTTTAAATGAAAATACATAAGAAGGCTGAAAGTAAAAGATGAAAAATGATATACAGGATAATTATAAGTATAAAAAAGCAAAGCTTATGAATATCAGACAAATTATACTTCAATACAAAGTATATTACAAGAGATAAGGGAGACTATTTCATGATTTATCAAGAGCAAAAACAAATCCAAAATATGCATAAACCTAATTATAGAACACAAAAATTCATGAAGCAAAAATTGACACAATTAACAGGAGGAATAGTGTAATACAATTATAGGTGGTATATTTAACACCTCATTCTCAGTAATTGATAGAATAAATACACAAAATTATAAAGGAGAGAGAAAACCTTGATTATGCTATCTATCAATTGAACAAAATTGCCTACAAAACATTGTGCTCAACAATATATTCTTGTCAAGCTCACAAGGAACATTCTCCAAGAGAGACCACATGCTTGATTATACAAGTAACAGTAAATTTCAAAAGGATATAAACTTACAGATTATGCTATCTGATGAAAATGGAAAAATGCAAATGAATCAAAACAAGATATATAGAAAAGGACAAATATTTGGAGTTAAATAACACACCTCTAAATAAACCATAAGCCATAAAGAAGTCAAAAAAAAGATTTAACAAAAATAAATAAATGGGACTCCATCAAGCTTAAAAGCTCTTACACAATGAAGGAAACTATCAACAAAATGAAAAGGTCACCTACTGAATGGGAGAAGATATTTTCAAACTATATATCCAATAAGCAGTTAATATCCAAAATACATAACTCATTTTACTCAACATCAAAAAAAAAAAAAAAACCTGATTAAAAAATGGGCAGAGGACCTGAATAGACATTTTTCCAAAGAAGATATACAGATGGCCAACAGGCACATGAAAAGATGCTCAGCATCAATAATCATCAGGGAAATGCAAATCAAAACCACAATGAGATATCACCTCATACCTGTTAGAATAGCTATTATCAAAAAGACAACAAATAACAAGTGCTGGGAAGGATGAGGAGAGAAGGGAACCCTCATGCACTGTTGATGGGAATGCAAATTGGAGCAGCCACTATGAAAAATAATATAGACATTCCTCAAAAAGTTAAAAATAAAACTGTCATATGATCCAGTCATTCCACTCTTGGGTATTTATCTGACAAAAACAAAAACACTAATTAGAAAAGACATATGCACCCCTATGTTCATTGCAGCATTATTTACAATAACCAAGATATTGGAAGCAACCTCAGTGTTTGTCAATATATGAATGGATAAAGGAGAGGTGGTGTATATACAAACACACAATGGAATATTAGCCATAAAAAAAGAATGAAATCTTGTCATTTTCAGCAACATGGATGGACATGAGGGTATTATGCTATGAAATAAGTGAAACAGAAAAGACAAATACTGAATGGTTTCACTCATATGTGGAATATAAAAACAAAAACAAATGAACAAAAATAACAAAACAAAAACAGAGTTATAGACACAGAGAACAAACTGGTGGTTGCCAGAGGGGAGGTATTGGGGAGAGGAAAGAAGATGAGTTGAGGGGGATTAAGAAGCATAAATGTCCAATTGTGAAATAAATGAGTCACATGTATAAAATGTACAGTGAAGGGAATATAGTCAATAAAAATGTAATATATTTGTTTGGTGACATAGAACTAGACTTATCATGGTGATCATTTTGAAGTGTATAGAACTACTGAATCACTATGTTGTATACTAGGAACTAACATAGTGTTGAAGGTCAATTATACCCCAAAGAAAACAAACAAGCAAACTCATAGTAATAGGGATCCAACTTGTTACCAGAGGTGGAATGTGGGGAGAGTGGGAATTGGATGAAGGTGATCAAAAGATACAAACTTCCAGTTACAAGATAAATAAGTACCAGGGATGTAATGTACAACATGATAAATATAATTAACATGGTGGTATGTTATATATCAAAGTTGTTAAGAGAGTCAATCCTAAGAGTTCTCATCACAAGAATCTTTTTTTCTTTTTCTTTAGTTTTTAATCTATATGTGATGATGGGTAGTCACTAAACTTACTGTGATAATCATTTCATAGATGTATGTAAGTCAAATCGTTATTCTGTGCTTATACACTGCAGTACATCAGTTATATCTCAATAAAACTGGAAGGAAAATCAAGGAGAATTAACAACACATTGAATTGAAATGTAAGGAAAACACAATATATCAAAAAGTATGGAATGCGGCTAAAGCTATGTTTAGAGAGAAATTTATGGTTTAAATGTATATACAATTGACGCCTGAACAGCATGGGATTGGGGGGCTGAAAATCCACAGATAACTATAGCTGGCCCTCCAAATCCATGGTGCTGCATCTATGGATTTAACCAATCATGTATTGTGTAGTACTGTAGTAAGTATTTATTTAAAAAACCATCTGTGTATAAATGGACCCATGCAGTCAAAACCTATGCATTCAAGGGTCCACTGTATTATAGAAAGTACCCAAAAGCAGTGATTTAAATTTCCAACATCAAGAAGATCGAAAAAAGAGAAAATTAAACTTCAGGAATGTAGACTAAAAAACAAAAAATACAGTTAAGAGAAGACATTTTAAAAGGGAAAAAAACAGACAAATGAAGAATATTTTGAGTCAAAATTTAGTTATTACAAAAATTTCTTAAATTTACAAAATCCTAGCAAGACAAAAACATAAATTTTTTAAAATAAAGAAAAAAAATTACCAATATCAGGAATCCCATGACAGATAACACAAGCATTAAAATGTCAATAAGAAAATAAATAAAAATAAGTTTCTGCCAAAAATGTTAACTCATTTGAAATGGACAAATTTCTTAAAAACAGAATTCATCAAAACTGACTAAAACAAATGGAAAAAAGTTTTTTGTTTTTTGGGGTTTTTTTTAGTTTGCATATTTATTTTTCTTTTATATTCATCCACTTTCAAAAAGCATTTGAGGCAACTTACAATAAAACTGCTGGCCCAATAAATAGAAGAGCCAAAAGATAAAGAAGAAAGGTTAAAATTGCAAAGAAAAGGAAGAGAGAAAGAATGCTATTAAATAATCCTGGTTGAATGTTGCTAAAGCAATTAAATATGAAATTTAGTTTAGAACTTTCCACACAACCAAGTCAGAAAAGGCCACATAAGGAATCTGATATATAGTTAATTACATTTTAAAGTAATTGCTTTTATAATCTACATCTTCACCATAAAGAAAACTTTAAGCCAGTATTTCACAAACTCAACACTTTTGTTAGTTTAGACCACATAATTCTTACTGAGGGAGGCCATCCTGCATGTTGTTGGATGTTTACTAGAATTCTTAGCCTATACCACTTTGTGCCAGTAGCATTTTCTTCCAGTCTCTAGACATTCCCAAATATCACCTGTTGAGCAAAATTATCACCAGTTGAGAACACCTGCTTGAGCCACAGACAATTTCACAAATGAATGTTTTTAAACATTTAGGCAAAAGAAAATACCAATGCAACATAGCTCCTTCCAGAAAATAGAGACTGCTTCCAAATATATTTTATGAAAACAATGTTATTCTGCTATTAAACCAAGAAAATGTTAGAGTCCAATACCCCCTTGTAAAAATAAATGGAATATTCATCATTACATATTAATTAGCAAATCAAGTTCAGAATTATATGAAATGAGTAGCATACCATGAGCAAGTGAAGTCTATCACGTTAATGAAAAATTTGTTTTACACTCAAAAACCAAACAATGAAATTAACCACTTTAACATAATTGAGGAGAATAATTATATGGTTATCTCAATGAATGCATAAAAGGCATTCAACAAAAGTTAATGTACATTCATGATATACTCAACACATTAAAAATAGAAGGAAACTGTCAACCTCATAATCAGTACTTAAAGAGGTAAAGCTAACCATCAGACTTTGTCATGAAACACAAATATACAAATACCTTTCCTGCTAAGACTGAGAAGCTAAGTACATGCATTTTTACTACTTATATTCAGAATTGTATTGAAAGTCTTGGACATTACAATAAAACAAAATAAAAACAAAAAAACAACAAGAAAAACTATACATATTAGAAAGAAAGAAGTAAACCTCCCTGTACTCACAGATAATATGTTCATCTCCCTATAAAATACTAAGGAATCTATGTATATAGACACATAGACACACACACACACACACACACACACACACACACACACACACACACAGAGTACACTTCTGGTGACTTTAGCAAAGTCAGAGGATTCAAGGACAATATTTAAAAATTGAATGCATTTCTACATACTAGCAACAAACAAAATTAAGACATTAAGCAATACCATTTATGATAGCACCAAAAAGCCTAAATACTTAGGAATAATTTTTTAAAAAGATATGTGAAGATCTCTTTACTGAAACTACAAACTACTGCTAATTTTTCTTTTAGAACAAAACAAAAAGAAAGCTCTAGCATATTCATAGATTGGAGGTGTCCACAAAATTATATTTTTTTTTGCTAAAATTGGCCTATAGGGTATATGAAATACTAATCAATACCACCATGGGCCTGTTTGTACAAATTGACAAGCTGATTCTAAAAAATATATGGAAATTGCCAATGACTTATAAAAGTCAAAGTAGTTTGGGAAGAGAGAAACGTAATTGGCAGATTTCCACTATTTGATTTCAGGTCTCAAAACAAAACTACATTGGTGTAAATATAGACATACAGGTTAAAGAGACAGGATAGAGAGTCAAAAAATAGACCCCACATACTTATATATCATAACTCAAATTTCAACAAAGGTCATAACAAAACTTCATAATTTAATTTAATGAAACATTGTAATTTAATATGGACATTTCTTCAAAAATTTAAGGAAAAGAAGCTGATGATGTCCAAAATTCTAATAGCAAGATGCCAGCTAAGAAAACGACTCAGCTCAAACACATTCTAACTTTTATACAAAAAGAGGAAGGATGACATGGCCTGCGGAAAAGAGAATCCTTAGGGTGGTGTCATGAAAATTACTCTTACACCTTGAGACCTAATTAAGGAACTCCCAGTATTTGCCTGACAGAATTTCAAATTTGCTATGGACCAGTGACTCCTTTGTGTCTCCAATTTGTCCGTTCTGAATATTTATTAGTTTTCTTATGCCTCTCCCATCATTGTGTATGTGGTGGGCAAATGACATCTTTAGATTTTCACAGAATGGCAGATCAAGAAGAACTATACTGGAGGATATGTGCTTAAAGACCTACACCCAAGGAGCCTCATCTACAGCTCGTCTTGAACTAGATGATGAAATGCTGGGTGTTGAGCTAACACTATAATGGGATGATCCTTGTGGGGACCCTGGGTGGAAATTAGTGTATTTTGTAGGAAAAACATGAATCTCTGGGGTGTCAGTGAGCAGACTGTGGTAGGCAGCTATTGTAATTACCCATAATAATTATCATCTCCTGCTGTTTACACACTTATATAATTCCCATTCTAAAGTATGAATGGGACACAGTAACTCCTTCTAATTAGATAAAAGTGATGGGATGTCATTTTGAAAAATATTTATAAAAAGACATTGGCTTCTGTCACGTGTGTCCATTCTTGTCATGCGTAACTCTTTGTTACTTTCTTTCCTTCTTGTAGTGCTGAGGGAAGCAAGCTATCATGCATGAGAATCCCTACAGAAAAGCTTACATAGCAAAAAACTGATATTTCCAGCCAGTACACAGCATGGACCTGAGGCCTGCTAACAGACGTGTGAGTGAACTTGGATGTGGATTTTCTGCACACTTTTTCCATAAGATGATTGCAGCCCCAGCAGACAACTTAATTGTAGCCTTATGAAAGATTTTGAATCAGAGACACCTAGAGAAGCCAAGCCTGAATTCCTGACTTGCAGAAACTATGAGATAATAAATCTTTGTTGTTTTAAGTCACTGAGCACTGGGGAAATAATTAATCCACTGCTGAAGCATAAGGCTGTATCTCAAAACAGTATGCTGAATAAAATGAGCCAAATGCAAAAAAGCATATATATTTGTTCCATTTGTATAAAATTATAGACTAGATAAAACTAAGCTATAGTTAGATAAATAAGATCAGTGGTTGTCAGAATGAGGGGTGCAAGTTATTGAGTGCAATGTTTTAATTATCTTGATTAGGATGGTTTACAGAGATGTTAAATGTCTTCAAAGTATGCACTTATTATATGCCCCTTATATTGCATATAAGCATAACTCTTTTTTTTATTAACAATTATAAAAATGTATTAACCATCAAGAATATACTGCAGTGGTTACTACATAAAAACTTAATCATTGATTATAGTATCTCTGCCATTAAGCTTACAATCTAAAATGAAATACAACAAGAATGCTGTAAAGCCTACCTCAAAATTTCCTCAACTTACTAATGGTTATTTTGGCAAATGAGTGAGGCAAAATGACCCATCATTTCAGGTGCAATGTTAATAAGGTTTTGAACATGACCCTTTTCACTTATACCCAGACATTGTTCTTAATTATATTAGGCCTGGTAAGAAAAAAGAATACTTAGAAATTTGGTAAGAACAATGAATTATTTCAAGTTGCCTTGTAGGACTTAAAACTTAGAACTTGAAAATAGAAATTCTACCTTCAAAAGTAAAGGTTTATATTTTTTCTACAGCTTACTAGATAAAGAAATGTTCATATTCTTTTCCATTCTGTATTCTCCTTGTGGGATCTATTTGGCTAATCTTTCTTTAAAATATTCCTTCCAAGGAATATTTATAAAACTATGTCCAACAATTAATATATACAACAATTATAAAACTATGTCTTATAAAACTATGTCCAACAATTAATTAATTAGTATTTGGAGCCAACTTTGGAGTGATAAAACCCTACTGTCACTCTTTTTCTTACAAACAATATAGAAACCACATTTATTTTGCAGTTACTATACTCTCTAAATGCCCATGTCCTATAATGTCATTTTATTGGGTTGGCCAAAGAACAAAATTTTTGGCCACCCCAATACATGAAAGAATAGACTCTGCTGATGTGAACAAATTAAGGGGAGATAGTCCTGGATTATCCCCATGTGCCCAATGTAATAAGTGCTCTTATAAGAGAAAGAAAGAGGCAGGAGAGTAAAAGAAAAGATTTGATGACAGAAGCAGAAGTCAGTGAGAGAGACACAGAGAGAGAAATATTTGAAGATGCTATACTGCTTGGCTTAAAGATTTAGGAATGGGCTACAAGTCAAGGGAAGTAGGCAGCTTCTGGAAGCTTGGAAAGAAACAGATTTTCCCCTGGAGCTTCCAAAAGGAATGAAGCTATGTTGCCACTTAAAGTTTAAGACTTCTGACTTCCAGAACTGTGAGACAATAAATTCATGTTACTTAAGCCACTAAGTTTGTGATAATTTGTTACTGCAGCAGTAGGAAAATTACACAGGTGCCTGTGTCATATATCCTGCTAAAAGACTGACGTATTTTCTTACAGTAACTCGATGAGGTGATGAGTTAAATACTATTATTACGCCCCTATTTTTTAAATTAACAAATCAAATCATGTGGCCATTAATTAATTTTCCCCAAGGTTACAAAGCTATTAAGTAAGACAATTTAGATTTGAATCCCTTAACTTCAGAACCTGGACTCTTACACTTTAGCCAAATGACATTATTACATATACACATATATAGTTAATGAAAAGTCTAAATGTCCTAAATTATAGATACATTTTCACATCTTCTGCAATAGTCATACGTTAAATACCCAACTTATTTAAGTTTAAACATTAATTATATGTCTCCTCTTAAATGTGAACAATCGAAGGTTGATGAATTGTATAATATTTCTATTATATTTTTCTTCTGACATTCCTAATGTATCCTGTATTATTTACATAAATTCCATCTATATATAGATTGGAGAGTACATAAAAGTGATTTCATGTGTCTATTTTATATGTCAGCAGCTATATACTGAACACTTACTAAGCACCAACTAACTTTAACAACTATTAAGGAATAGGCAATATAAAAGTAAGTGCAAATTCAAGGACAAATAAAATGGCATTCGTGCTTAAGTTCTAGAGCCTACAAAACAAGATCAGATCAGGAGAAGTCTGAAGAGGTTGGTAGGGCTCAGGTTCCTGAACAACATGTCAAGGAGTTTAAAGGTATTTATTGAAAAAAGAAAAAAACTCTGAGCAATTATGTTGACCTTGGAAGGGAGGTGTATATATATAGAGAGAGAGAGAGAAAATGACAGAAGCAAAATTGAATTTTAGAGTGATAAAGCAATGTAGAATTTGATTTAGAAGGGGCAGACTGTGGAAAGCCTGACAAGTTAAGAGGCTACACACACACACACACACACACACACACACACACACACAAAGGTTTGAGATGCAACATAAGGACACATTAGAGAGACACTAAATAGGCATTATATTCAAAACCTAAAAATGGATTGATTTTATAACATAAGAAAGAAGAGGTAGGGCTTCCAGGAAGATGGCAGAAAAGTAAGCCATGGAGATCACCTTCCTCCCCACAGATACACCACATGTACACGTCTAACAACTACAGAACATCTACTGAATGCTGGCAGAAGACCTCAGACCTCCCAAAAGACAAGAAACTCCCCACGTACCTGGGTAAGGCAAAAGAAAAAAGAATAAACAGAGACAAAAGAATAGGGGTGGGACCTGCACCAGTGGGAGGGAGCCGTGAAGGAGGAAAGGTTTCCACACACTAGGAAGCCCCTTCGTGGGCAGAGACAGCTGGTGGCGGAGGGGGAAAGCTTCGGAGCTGCAGAGGAGAGCACAGCAACAGGGGTGGGGAAGACAAAGCAGAGAGATTCCTGCACAGAGGACCAGGGCCGACCGGCACTCACCAGCCTGAGAGGCTTGTCTGCTCACCCGTCGGGGTGGGTGGGGCTGCGAGCTGAGGCTTGACTTCAGTCAGAGCACAGGGAGAGGACTGGGGTTGGCAGTGTGAACACAGCCTGCAGGGGGTTAGTGCGCCACGGCTGGCCGGGAGGGAGTCGGGGGAAAAGTCTGGACCCGCCAAAGAGGCAAGAGGCTTTTTCTTCCCTCTTTGTTTCCTGGTGCGCGAGGAGAGGGGATTAAGAGTGCTTCTTAAAGGAGCTCCAGAGACAGGCGCGAGCCGCGGCTTAAAGCACGGACCCCAGAGACGGGCGAGAGCCATGGCTGAAAGGACGGACCCCAGAGACGGGCATGAGACAGTAAGGCTGCTGCTGCCGCCACCAAGAAGCCTGTGAGCGAGCACAGGTTACTATCCACAACCCGTTCCGGGGAACCTGTCCAGCCCGTCACTGCCAGGGTCCTGGGATCCAGGGACAACTCCCCCGGAAGAACGCATGACGCGCCTCAGGCTGGTGCAATGTCATGTTGGCCTCTGCTGCCGCAGGCTCGCCCCACACTCCGTGCCCCTCCCTCCCCCTGGCCTCAGTGAGCCAGAGCCCCTGAATCAGCGGCTCCTTTAACTCCATCCTGTCTGAGAGAAGAAAAAACGCCCTCTGGTGACCTACACGCAGAGACGGGACCAAATCCAAATCTGAGCCCCTGTGGGCTGTGAGAACAAAGAAGAGAAAGGGAAGTCTCTCCCAGCAGCCTTGGAAGCAGCGGATTAAAGCTCCACAATCAACTTGATGTCTGGGGCATACATGAATAGACAACGAATCATCCCAACTTGAGGAGGTGGACTTTGAGAGAAAGATTTATGCTATATAGCTTTGCTTCCACCATTTGTCCTAGGGTTCTATCCGTCCGTGTTTTTTCTTGTGTTTTTTTTTTTGTTTATTTTTTTAATTTATTTTCTTAATAATTATATTTTTAATTTAATAATTTTATTATATTTTATCTTATTTTATTTCACTTTACCTTCTTTCTTTTTTTTTCCTTCCTTCCCTCCTTCCTTCCTCCCTCCCTCCCTCCTTTCTTTCTTTCTTTATACTTCTACTAATTCTTTCTTTCTACTTTTTCTCCCTTTTATTCTGAGCCATGCAGATGAAAGTTTCTTGGTGCTGCAGCCAGGAGTCAGTGCTGTGCCTCTGACGTGGGAGAGACTACTTCAGGACACTGGTCCACAAGAGACCACCCAGCTCCACATAATATCAAATGGTGAAAATCCCCCAGAGATCTCCATCTCAACACCAGCACCCAGATTCACTCAACGACCAGCAAGCTACAGTGCTGGACATCCTATGCCAAACAACTAGCAAGACAGGAACACAGCCCCACCCATTAACAGAGAGGCTACCTAAAATCATAATAAGTCCACATACACCACTAAACACACCACCAGACATGGACCTGCCTCCAGAAAGACAAGATCCAGCCTCATCCACCAGAACACAGGCACTAGTCCCCTCCACCAGAAAGCCTACACAACCAACTGAACCAAACTTAACCACTGCGGACAGACACCAAAAACACCAGAAACTATGAGCCTGCAGCCAGCAAAAAGGAGACCCCAAACACAGTAAGATAAGCAAAATGAGAGGACAGAAAAAAACACAGCAGATGAAGGAGCAAGATAAAAATCCACCCGACCTAACAAATGAAGAGGAACTAGGAAGTCTACCTGAAAAAGAATTCAGAATAATGATAGTAAAGATGATCCAAAATATTGGAAATGTAATGGACAAAATGTAAGAAACATTTAACAAGGACCTAGAAGAACTAAAGATGAACCAAACAACGATGAACAACACAATAAATGAAATTAAAAATACTCTAGATGGGATCAATAGCAGAATAACTGAGGCAGAAGAATGGATAAGTGACCTGGAAGATAGAATAGTGGAAATAACTACTGCAGAGCAGAATAAAGAAAAAAGAATGAAAAGAACTGAGGACAGTCTCAGAGACCTCTGGGACAACATTAAACACACCAACATTCAAATTATAGGGGTTCCAGAAGAAGAAAAGAAAAAGAAAGGGACTGAGAAAATATTTGAAGAGATTATAGTTGAAAACTTCCCTAATATGGGAAAGGATATAGTTAATCAAGTCCAGGAAGCACAGAGAGTCCCATACAGGATAAATCCAAGGAGAAATATGCCAAGACACATATTAGTCAAACTGTCAATAATTAAATACAAAGAAAACATATTAAAAGCTGCAAGGGAAAAACAACAAATAACACACAAGGGAATCCCCATAAGATTAACAGCTGATCTTTCAACAGAAACTCTGCAAGCCAGAAGGGACAGGCAGGACATATTTAAAGTGATGAAGGAGAAAAACCTGCAACTAAGATTACTCTACCCAGGAAGTATCTCATTCAGACTTGACGGAGAAATTAAAATCTTCACAGAGAAGCAAAAGCTGAGAGAGTTCAGCACCACCAAACCAGCGTTACAACAAATACTAAAGGAACTTCTCTAGGCAAGAAGCACAAGAGAAGGAAAAGACCTATAATAATGAACCCAAAACAATTAAGAAAATGGGAATAGGAACATACATATCAATAATTACCTTAAATGTAAATGGACTAAATGCTCCCACCAAAAGACACAGATCGGCTGAATGGATACAAAAACAAGACCCATATATTTGCTGTCTACAAGAGACCAACTTCAGACCTAGAGAAACATACAAACTGAAAGTAAGGGGATGGAAAAAGATATTCCATGCAAATGGAAACCAAAAGAAAGCTGGAGTAGCAATTCTCATATCAGACAAAATAGACTTTAAAACGAAGACTATTAAAAGAGACAAAGAAGGATACTACATAATGATCAAGGGATCGATCCAGGAAGAAGACATAACAATTGTAAATATTTATGCACCCAACATAGGAGCACCTCAATACATAAGGCAAATACCAGCAGCCATAAAAGGGGAAATCGACAGTAACACACTCATAGTAGGGGACTTTAACACCCCACTTTCACCAATGGACAGATCATCCAAAATGAAAGTAAATAAGGAAACACGAGCTTTAAATGATACATTAAACCAGATGGATTTAATTGATATTTATTGGACATTCCATCCAAAAACAACAGAATACACATTTTTCTCAAGTTCTCATGGAACATTCTCCAGGATATATCACAATACTATGAGACTAGATATCAATTACAGGAAAAGATCTGTAAAAAACACAAACACATGGAGGCTATACAATACACTACTTAATAACGAAATGGTCACTGAAGAAATCAAAGAGGAAATCAAAAAATAGAAACATATGACAATGGAGACACGACGACGCAAAATCTATGGGATGCAGCAAAAGCAGTTCTAAGAGGGAAGTTTATAGCAATACAATCATACCTTAAGAAACAGGAAACATCTCAAATAAACAACCTAATCTTGCACCTAAATCAACTAGAGAAAGAAGAACAACAACAACAACAAAAAAAACCCGAAGTTAGCAGAAGGAAAGAAATCATAAAAATCAGATCAGAAATAAAAGAAAAAGAAATAAAGGAAATGATAGCAAAGATCAATAAAACTAAAAGCTGGTTCTTTGAGAAGATAAACAAAATTGATAAACCATTAACCAGACTCATCAAGAAAAAAAGGGAGAAGACTCAAATCAATAGAATTAGAAATGAAAAAGGAGAGGTAACAACTGACACTGCAGAAATACAAAAGATCATGAGAGATTACTACAAGCAACTCTATGCCAATAAAATGGACAACCTAGAAGAAATGGACAAATTCTTAGAAATGCACAACCTGCCAAGACTGAATCAGGAAGAAATAGAAAATATGAACAGACCAATCACAAGCAAGGAAATTGAAACTGTGATTAAAAATCTTCCAACAAACAAAAGCCCAGCACCAGATGGCTTCATAGGCGAATTCTATCAAACATTTAGAGAAGAGCTAACACCTATCTTTCGCAAACTCTTCCAAAATACAGCAGAGGGAGGAACACTCCCAAACTCATTCTACGAGGCCACCATCACCCTGATACCAAAACTAGACAAGGATGTCACAAAGAAAGAAAACTACAGGCCAATATCACTGATGAACATAGATGCAAAAATCCTCAACAAAATACTAGCAAAGACAATCCAACTGCACATTAAAAGGATCATACACCATGATCAAGTGGGGTTTATCCCAGGAATGCAAGGATTCTTCAGTATACACAAAACAATCAATTTGATAAACCATATTAACTAATTGAAGGAGAAAAACTGTATGATCATCTCAATAGATGCAGAGAAAGCTTTCGACAAAATTCAACACCCATTTATGATGAAAACCCTGCAGAAAGTAGGCATAGAGGGAACTTTCCTCAACATAATAAAGGCCATATATGACAAAACCACAGCCAACATCATCCTCAATGGTGTAAAACTGAAAGCATTTCCATTAAGATCAGGAACAAGACAAGGTTGCCCACACTCACCACTCTTATTCAACATAGTTTTAGAAGATTTAGCCACAGCAATCAGAGAAGAAAAGGAAATAAAAGGAATCCAAATCGGAAAAGAAGAAGTAAAGCTGTCACTGTTTGCAGATGACATGATACTATACACAGAGAATCCTAAAGACGCTACCAGAAAACTACTAGAGCTAATCAATGAATTTGGTAAAGTAGCAGGATACAAAATTAATGCACAAAAATCTCTGGCATTCCTATACACTAATGATGAAAAATCTGAAAGTGAAATCAAGAAAACACTCCCATTTACCATTGCAACAAAAAGAATAAAATATCTAGGAATAAACCTACCTAAGGAGACAAAAGACCTGTATGCAGAAAATTATAAGACACTGATGAAAGAAATTAAAGATGATACAAATAGATGGAGAGATATACCATGTTCTTGGTTTGGAAGAATCAACATTGTGAAAATGACTCTACTACCCAAAACAATCTACAGATTCAATGCAATCCCTATCAAACTACCACTGGTATTTTTCACAGAACTAGAACAAAAAATTTCACAATTTGTATGGCAACACAAAAGACCCGAAGAGCCAAAGCAATCTTGAGAACAAAAAACAGAGCTGGAGGAATCAGGCTCCCTGACTTCAGACTATTCTCCAATGCTACAGTAATCAAGACAGTATGGTACTGGCACAAAAACAGAAAGATAGATCAATGGAACAGGATAGAAAGGCCAGAGATAAACCCACACACATATGGTCACATCTTTGATAAAGGAGGCAGGAAAGTACAGTGGAGAAAGGATAGCCTCTTCAATAAGTGGTGATGGGAAAACTGGACAGCTACATTTAAAAGAATGAGATTAGATCACTCCCTAACACCATACACAAAAATAAGCTCAAAATGGATTAAAGACCTAAATGTAAGGCCAGAAACCATCAAACTCTTAGAGGAAAACCTAGGCAGAACACTCTATGACATAAATCACAGCAAGATCCTTTTTGACCCACCTCTTAGAGAAATGGAAATAAAACCAAAAATAAACAAATGGGACCTAATGAAACTTAAAAGCTTTTGCACAGCAAAGGAAACCATAAAAAAGACCAAAAGACAACCCTCAGAATGGGAGAAAATATTTGCAAATGAATCAACTGACGAAGAATCAATCTCCAAAATTTATAAGCAGCTCATGCAGCTGAATAACAAAAAAACAAACAACCCAATCCAAAAATGGGCAGAAGACCTAAATAGACATTTCTCTAAAGAAGATATACAGACTGCCAACAAACACATGAAAGAATTCTCAACATCACTAATCATTAGAGAAATGCAAATCAAAACTACAATGAGATACCATCTCACACCAGTCAGAATGGCCATCATCAAAAAATCTAGAAACAATAAATGCTGGAGAGGGTGTGGAGAAAAGGGAACCCTCTTGCACTGTTGGTGGGATTGTAAATTGATACAGCCACTGTGGAGAATGGTATGGAGGTTCCTGAAAAAACTACAAATAGAACTACTATATGACCCAGCAATCCCACTACTGGGCATATACCCTGAGAAAACCATAATTCAGAAAGAGTCATGTACCAAAATGTTCATTGCAGCTCTATTTACAATAGCCCGGAGATGGAAACAACCTAAGTGCCCATCATCGAATGAATGGATAAAGAAGATGTGGCACATATATAGAATGGAATATTACTCAGCCATAAAAAGAAATGAAATTGAGCTATTTGTAATGAGGTGGATAGACCTAGAGTCTGTCATACAGAGTGAAATAAGTCAGAAAGAGAAAGACAAATACCGTATGCTAACACATATATATGGAATTTAAGAAAAAAAGTAAATGTCATGAAGAACCTAGGGGTAAGACAGGAATAAAGACACAGACCTACTATAGAATGGACTTGAGGATATCGGGAGGGGGAAGGGTAAGCTGTGACAAAGAGAGAGAGAGGCATGGACATATATACACTATGAAACATAAGGTAGATAGCTAGTGGGAAGCAGCTGCATAGCACAGGGAGATCAACTCTGTGCTTTGTGACCGCCTGGAGGGGTGGGATAGGGAGGGTGGGAGGCGGGGAGACACAAGAGGGAAGAGATATGGGAACATATGTATATGTATAACTGATTCACTTTGTTATAAAGCAGAAACTAACAAAAAAAGAAAGAAGAGGTAGAGTCATGGGTGGCAATTTGTTTACTATCTTGGAGAGTGGGAGGATTATGCCTTTTACACGTGAAAAGTAATGCAGGACACACTAAAATGTAGGTGATGGTTTTAAAAGAGAAGATACAAATATGATAATAGTTGGGGGAAAAAGAGTTTTCAACTATCTGGAAACTCATAAGTAGATCTGGGCAGTAGAGAGATAAATGGTACACCAGAAAATAAAAGATATGGACTATAAATCTAAAGGGCTCTCATAGATGGTAATTAAATCCAGAAAACAGGTAAGCGAGCCAAAAACACTTCTATAAACATGGAAACATCACTATTTTAGGAAAAAGCCAATAAACACTCACCTCCCACACACTTATATTGAAAAGAAAAAAAAAAAAGAAAAGAAAAATAACTTGCTGGAGCATTTTGTGGAACCCTTCCTCTACTCAACAAGATCCAGGGTATCAATCACTTGGAGATACTGCTGGTCTTCAAGAATCCCTCCAAAGCCACAAGAGTTTAGGATGGTAGGGAGGTGATGAGAAGCTAAAGCAGACAAATGCGTATGTTTCAGAGCCCAAAAGCCAAGGCTCAAAATCCTTGGAATGTCTGGGCACCAAAGTAGTACTCAGAGCTGAGGCAGCAGATGCTGGGAGACACGGCAGGAGCAGCGGTGAATGGGAGAGACCACTAGCCACAAAGGGCAAAGAGTCAGACTGGAACAATAGGTAAACTCCCATGACAACCAGGCTGTGAAGATGAAGATGCTTGGAATGGTTACTACACCAGCTCTCTGACAAAATTATAGGAAGAGAGTTGAGCTGAAGCAGTCCAGGTACAGGGGCAGGATCCTATTATCAGATGAGATATTGATAGATGCACATGCTCTACAGAAGAAAGTTTCACTAAGTGGGGCCCACAGGAATACTACCCATGAAAACTAAGTATGTATTCACAACAACAATAAAAATTATGAAATACATGAAAAGGCGCCTGGACAAGCACAAGTGAGAAATGAAGTTGAGAAAAACTGCAGATGTACAATCAGATAAGAGAAAGATTATACTGCACGCAAAATGATTATAGGAATAAAGGATGCAATTACAAAGATGATTGAATAACAAAAAGCCATTAAGAATGAACAGATCTGAAAGAATACCATCTGGAAATAAAAAAAATAGCATAGGAATCAAGTTTTTTAGTGGATGAATTAACAGTGGATTTGACAACATAGAGGAAACATGCGTGAATTGGAAGGTAAGAGTATGAGTACAAAGGGGAGCAAAAGCTAATTTTCTTTTCTACGTCCCAAATGCATTCTTACTTATGGCAATCATTCCAGCATAATGTATTTAATTCTACCAGAGTCATTATTTATGCAAGAGGAGGAGGGATCACTGACCACAGTAGGAATTCAGAGAGACACAAAACATTGGCAATGGCTTATTTCTTCTTTATTTAAATAATCTGCTCACAGGTACTCAATATTGAAGAAGAAAAGAAAGAAAGGAATGAAAGAAAGAGAAATGGATCGAGGTAGGGAGAGAGAAGGGAAGGGGAAAGAGGAAATATTCATACAGGGCACAATGATGATACTATGCTCAAATTAAAATGGAAGAAAAATGGAGTAATGAACAGCATCACATATTGTTAATGGGCTATTTTAGAAAATGAGTAGATTTAGAACAACTGGGCTATATTTACATTAAGTTAGCCCATAGACTTTTCTTTTATGTAGTAATGACAGGCTGTTATTCTTTTTCATGACTGACACCACATTAAAATATGACAATAAAAGTGAGTACTTTGGAGTGTGATATCTTTGTAGTATTAAACAATGGAAATATTCCATAGTTTTGATTTTCTCATTTAAAAAGTATAAGTAATAATAACTAACAGTCAAGATAATCACAGGGATAAAGAGTCATTAGATGTCAGTAAATCACATATTCTAATACTTAATAACCAAAAATAAGTCCTTCAAGAGTAGATTATATTAATAAAATATTATACAACATAACACAATTATCCCTTGGTATCCACAGGGGATTGGTTCTAGGACCCGCCTCGCATACCAAAATCTACAGACCACAAGTTCCATAGTCAGGCCCTCATATCTGTGGATTCCACAGCCCCAAATTCAACCACCTGTGGATCTTAAACACAGTACACCATCCACAGTTGATTGAATCTTCACCCGAAGATATGGAGGGCCCAACTGTATAATTATTGAAAAAACCCACATATAAGTGGACCCAAGCAGCTCAAACATGGGTTGTTCAAGGATCAACTGTACTTAAATATTCACATGTCTCTACACAAGTATTGGAAGAAATGCAAATATTAAATCATAAACAGGTTTATATGAATATTTTTATTTTCTCTCTTCCTACACAATGCATATTGAAGGTGTGAAAATGAGTAAAGGAAACCTCATTTAAAAAAGAGTAGTGAGGTCCCAAGGGGCAGCTCTCACCCACACATCACTCACCACAGCTTGCAGACCCCACCAGGAAGAGAGATTTCCGCAGACCCAGAAACAACCAGCTGTCCACTGCCTTCAGCCAATGAAGAACCACTGCAGCCCTCCCCAAGCTCTTTCTTTCCTGTATAAAAGTAGCGCCTCGGGGTTTCCCTGGTGGCGCAGTGCTTGAGGGATTGCCTGACGATGCAGGGGGCACGGATTCGTGCCCCGGTCCGGGAGGAGCGGCTGGGCGCGTGAGCCATGGCCGCTGAGCCTGCGCGTCAGGAGCCTATGCTCCGCAATGGGAGAGGCCACAACAGTGAGAGGCCCACGTACTGCAAAAAAAAAAAAAAAAAGTAGACCCTCTCTTCTGTTCATGGACCAGCCTATGGTTCAACAGAGCCTGCTTATCCTAATTGCAATTCTTTGCTATTCCCAAGTAATACCCTTCTACCTCACTCAAAAAGATTGATAATACAGATAGCCCTGTATCTATTAAAAGACTGAAGTTTTAGTTTAAACTTTTCCAAGAACAGAAACACCTTCAGGCCCAGAGGGCTTAACTGGTAAATTCAATCAAACATTTAAAAAAAAAATTAAACAATTCTACCTAAACTCTTCCAGAAAATAGAAGAGGATGGACTAAAATACTTTCCAAATCATTCTGTAATTCCACTTGATTCCAAAATAAGAAAAAAAATATTACTATAGAAGTACAGGTAAATATTGCTCATGAACACAGATAAATTCTAAAGAAATATTAGCAAATCAATTCCAGCAACATATGAAAGGCCAAAACATCATGACCAAGTTGAGAGTATCACAAGAATGCAATGCAGATTTAACATTTTAAAAATGAATGTAATTTACCATATTAAACTAAAAATAAAAATTAAAACACAAACATTTCAATAGACATAACACAAAACACTAGCAAAATCCAACACTCATTACTGATAAAAGAAACCAAAACAAAAAAATAAAAACAAACAAGTAAAAAACTACCAGCAACCTAGAAACAAAAGGAAGCATATTCACCTTATAAAGGTCATCTATGAAAAACTTACATCTAACATCCCATGATTAAATTTGAAAGATGGAATGCTTCCCCCCCTAACATCGGGAACATGACAAAAGTGTATGCTACCATCACCTGTATTTTACATTTTACTGGAAGATTTACCCTAGGAAATAAGGTAAAAAAGGTAAATAAAAGGTCTCTGGATTCAAAAGAAGTAAAATTGTGTGAATTCAGAGATATTATTATTATCTATGTAAAATATCCTATTGAATCTACAAAAAATATTGTTAGAACATAAAAGTCAGTTTAGCCAGAAGAAAGGATATAAGATCAACCATCAATTTTATCTCTGTATACGAGTAACCAACAAAAATTGAAACCAAGAATATTATTTAAATAGTATAAAACTACTATATATAATTAGGAACAAATGTTATAAAGATATGAAGTACCTGTACATGAATAAGAGAAGTTAAATACGGCTAAGAAAAAAATAAACAAAACATAAGGAGAAATAACTGTGTATGGGTCAGAAGACTCAATATTTTAAGTTGTCTAGCCTCCAAAATTAATCCATAGGTTTAACATATTGTCATTTAAATGCCCAGTAGGATTAACACTACCCCATTTCAAGACTAATTATAAAGTTTTCATACTCAAGACAGTGTGGTATTGCACAAAGACAGACAGATACATTAGTGAAAAACAATAGTGAGACCCTGAATATATACATACATACACGGCCAAATGATTTTCAACAAATATGCAAAGGGAATGCAGGGAAGAATTTATATTCTTTTCAGCAAATGAAGCAGGAGATATTGATATACATGCACAGTTAAGTAAACATCCTTCCATAACTCACATATATACACAGATTAACTCAAAATAGACCATAGTACTAACAGTGAAACTAAAAGTGTAAAACTTTGGAAAAAATATTTAAATACTTTGTGACCTTGAGTTAGGCAAAAAAAAAAAATTTTTGATATAATATCAAAAGCATGATCCATTCAAGGATATATTGATAAACTGGACTTCATCAAAATTTTAAAAATTGCTCTTTGGATAATATTGTTAAGAGAATGAAAAAAATAAATTGTATACTGGGAGAAATTATGTATGAGTCATATATGTCATAAAGAACTTTTCTCCAGAATATTTAAGAAACTAAATCAATAATAAAAAACAATCCAATAAAATATGTAAGTAAAATATTTGATGAAACAATTTACCAGAGAAGAAGGAATATAAGCACAAGGGAAAACACTCAACATTATTAGTCATTCGACAAATTCAACTAAAAGTGTCATGAGATATCACATTTTTTAAAATAATAATAATAAAGACTGACCATGCCAAATGCTGTCCAGGATGTGAAGGAACCCTGGGATTCCCCTACACTACTGGTGGGAATGTAAAATGGTACAGTTGCCCATTTCTTAGAAATATTAACATACAGCACTCTATGATCCAGCCTTGACACACTTAAGTATTTTTCCAAGAAGAAGGAAAGCATGTGTTCATATAAAGTGTTGTTCACACATGTTCTTAGCAGTTTATTTGTTATAGACAAAAACATGAAATAGCTCAAGTCTCTCTCCATTAACAGGTGGGTGGATAAACACACCACGTTATATACACACTGTAGAATCATTTGCAGCAAAAAATCAAAACCACAACTATTTATATATGTTACACCATGGATAAATGTCAAAATAATTATTCTCAATAAAAGAAGCCAGACAAAATAGAGCACTTCCTTCATGATGCCACTTATACCAAACACTGGAAAATGAAACTTATCTATGGTAATAGATGGAGCAGACAGAAAGGATTCTCAACGGGCATGAGGAAATTTTGGGGTGGTGGATATCCTGATCTTTTTGACTATGTATATGTATGACAAACCTTACAAAATCACATGCTTAATTGAGCTTATTAAATGTCACTTACACCTTGATAAAACGCAAAACAGCAACAAAAATGTCAATGAGCCCATAAATTCCTCATATTCAAGAAACTATGTAAACGACATCTTGATAACAATCATTCATCTATCTATTTAATCAGTCATTTGTCCATTCTTTTATTCATGTAATCATACATTTAATAATTCACTCATTTGTTATTTATTTAGTCATTCAGAAATATTATTGAGAATTCTCTCTGTAGTCATCTATGTTCTGAGCATATGGTATTGAACACAGAGGCAAAATCTAGGTTCACATAAGCTATTCACATTTAAAAATAAACATAATAGGGATTTCCCTCATGGTGCAGTGGTTAAGAATCCATCTGGCAATGCAAGGGACACAGGTTTGATCCCTGGTCCAGGAAGATCCCACATGCCTTGGATCAACTAAGCCCGTGTGCCACAACTACTGAGCCTGTGCTCTAGGGCCCAAGTGCCATAACTACTGAGCCTTCATGCTACAACTACTGAAGCCCATGTGCCTAGAGCCCGTGCTCCACAACAAAAGAAGCCACCACAATGAGAAGCCCACACATCACAATGAAGAGTAGCCCCTGCTCGCCACAACTAGAGAAACCCCACACACAGCAACAAAGACCCAACGTAGCCAAAAATAAATAAATTTTTTTAAAAAGTAATTAAGCTTTAAAAAAAAAAGCATAATAGTATATAAGTAGTAGGTATTTTTTTGAGTAACTGCTATTCCAGTTCTGCAATAAGTAGTATTAATGTGTTGTTTTTAATAGTTGAACCTATATGAGACTGTCTTTGCATGGGTAACCTCTGGTTTTATTGTGTGCCTGTCTTAACACAGAGCTCAGGAAACTCTCTATGAAGAATCACCTGGAAACCCAAAAGACAGTAC
This sequence comes from Pseudorca crassidens, assembly GCF_039906515.1. Lineage (NCBI taxonomy): Eukaryota > Metazoa > Chordata > Mammalia > Artiodactyla > Delphinidae > Pseudorca > Pseudorca crassidens. The sequence goes on from NC_090298.1 coordinate 16,994,277, forward strand.
CCCAAAAGACACACACACCACAAAACACAGAAACAAACATATTTTTCCCTGTTCTCCGTTAAGTCCCTCATGGACTCTGTGGCCAACAGGGTACCATCTTCTCTTACTGGTATCTCATCTCCAGCGAATGGATTTTAGGGAACAGTCCAGCCTGTCTTTATCTACTTGTGTTATATAAAGATACCACCTCCTTCCACTGGATCCAAAGCTGTCTTCTACTGGTCAGAAATCATATTCAATACTCTTATTCAAAAATTTTGTCTCTGCATAAACAAAAGATGTTCTTGCTTTGGGCTAGAACAAAAATACTAAATTTTCATGTTTTACAGTAAGTTTAATAATATATATGGGTATAGTTTAACAATCTTATGAGGTAGGCATTATACCATTTAATAGAGGGGAAACTGAGGCTATGGAAAGTTAATCTTACCTGGGTAGGACAGCATATAGCTAAGACAGACTCACACAAAGGCTGGTAAAATACCAAAGTCCATGACCTTAACTTTCATAGGATAATATCACTAAAGAGAAGTTGAATAATGCCTTTGGTTATTTTAATTGTCACAACACCCCTACAAATTTGCTTTTACCATTTTGTCTAATGAGGGAACCTAATATCAGAGAGATTAAGAAACTTGCTTAAGGTCATTGTTTTAAGTAGAGAATAAATTACTGTAACAAACAGATAGGGGTAAAATACAGTATCAGAGTACTTCTTTGTCTTATTGACTCTAGAGGTAAGCAATCTATTTCTAGCATGGCAACTCTGCCAACCTCAATTCATGGCTTCCATGTCTGGGTCCAAAATTATCATTCCTGTATTTGCATGTCCCAACCAAGGGGGGAAAGAAAAGATAAACTGGGAAGCATGCATGCAGTTTCCTCCTTAAGAGTCTGTAGGAGAGCTGCACATACCACCGTACTAACATCCAGTTTGCTAAAACTTAATCATGGCCATACAAAATATAATGAATAAGGTATTCCCTAGCTGGCAGACATACAAAAGGGGTGTTTTTATCACTAAATTGTACAACAGGTGATCAGATATTAGGGTACAACTAGCAGGCTATCCTTATCATCATATAGCCAAAACTGCGTGGCTCATAGAATTGAACATTTTGTCTGATTTCAAAAGTTCTTTTTGCCCAACAATATGACATAGACTACAAAGTTTAGTTCTGTGCACAGTGTATTTATTCTCTACTTAGATATATAGGTGCTTCCATATAAGAGTGGCAACTTATGAATTATATATATGCCAAGAACTCAGGCATTCTTGAGAAAGATGTAGAAAGGAACTCCTAATGCCTCTTCTTATATAACCTTCTTAATGTGCTCTTAAATATAATCTTCTTGACAGCTTATCAGTTTAAGAGGTGGGAATTGGGCAGTATATGTTTAGTCCTATATAATGGTCTCCCTCCAGAGAGGAATTTTTAGAGTGTGCATTTGACATCTGAAAGTAAGATCAGGAGGGTAAGATTTCATGTCTCCAACTCTGCCTTAACCACAATCCCTCAGATTTCTATGAATTCCTCTGTTCCTAACAACTGGGAACATTTGCTTCTATATAGTGGAAATGTGAATCAGCAGAAAGTAGCTTGAAGTTCCTGCTACATAATCACCAAGATAGGAAGGTCAATGAGTTGCATTGCTTCGTTATGTCCAAGGCATCCTTTATTTATGTACCCAGATATCTCTCTACTATCATCATCATCATTATCATCATCCTTCTCATCATCTGCCTTCTAATTGTCAATGCGTTAACTATAGTTTTTGTTTTTAACCATCAATCAAAGTCATCCACATCTTCATGAATTACTCACACTTTCACAAATACAGAAGATTTTCATCATTTAGCTCAGTATAGTTACAGATACCAAACTAACCTGCTGTATTAGGTCTTAAGACTAATTGTACATAATTAATATCTATGTTTTTTGTTGGTAAAAAGTAACAATGAATCCTTATTATGCTAGTCCTTTTCATGATGCAATTTTCCCATTCTTTGTAAATCAATAGAGTGTCTCAATTTCATGAGCTATTTTTGTACTGATTTTATCAATACATTAAATTCTGCTATCACTCTTACCTTCTACATTAATTTTCATAACGTATTTCCATATATCTGTTAGTTTACAATCTTAAAAAAAAAAAGAAAAAAAGCTCTACCTTGAAAATGCCTTATACTGCTTGTAGATATTTTTTTCTTGGATATCTAATCTACCAAATACCAGAACATCACAGCCTGGTTCATGCCGACTCTTTTTTCATTTCTGCTTCAATAGCTTCCCTGAAGAATAAAATGATTTTCCATCACCAGCAGCAAATTCACTAGAGACAAATTTAACTATAGTCTCTCTAGCTTTATTGTAAATTCTTTCTTTCTTTGAAGTTTATTTCTATATGGCCACATTTATTTTGAGATTGTTAATAATGTCTCCTAAATTAAAATATGGGCTAGAGTTACTTTCAAATCACATTTTATAATGGCTTTGGACAAAGATTTGGTCATGGGAACTATAGTGGCACAAGTGGAAGAACTTATACTTTTTATAAGAGAATAAATGCTCTAACTGATCAAATCAGGCCTGTTGAGTGTTTTTCTTATTGAATGATATAGAAGTAAATCAAGAAAATTAAAAATTTAAAATGCCTTTTGAAGGGAAAAAAGCTCACAAATAAATGTGTTATTCCAAGGCACATATCAGGAAAGTCTTTAAAATTTACATTTGAGAGGAAAAATAGGTACCATTAACCCTACAGTAGATACTGGAAAATAGAAATGTATCTATGACCTAGAACTTTCTTGAAAAATTAATTATGACCATTATAGAAAACAAAGTAATAAAAAGACAGATAATGTAAGCAGTACCAAAATTCTCTAATAGAGGACTCTATATAATTGCCAAGGGGATTGATGAATACATTTTAACTAATTGTTGGATTATTTATCTTTTACTCATATAAAATTAGGTTTTACTGAAACTGCTTTAAGATCATTTGTCTTACAGAGTGAAGAATGATTAAGTGATTTGATATCTTCACATTTTTTTCAAGCATTAGAGTTTCTAGCATATAAATTAAAAACTCATAGTAGATTGAGTCCATAGAGAATTGTAGGTGAAAATGGAAGACACCATGGGAGCAGAGGAGGAAAGAATGGTTGGCTCTCTTTCATTTTAAATGAAAGCAAGAGACAGCGGTAAGTTTTTCACATCCGTAATTTCTGGTATTTTCTGAATTTTTTCACTACATCTAAGGCATCCTTCATTAATGTACACAGGTGTCAGACCTCTACTAACAAGTAAATATATTTCTCCTTACCATTATAATCACCTGAATTATTTTCTGCAGAGATAATGTATGTTCTGGCCTGAAATATATTTTCAATTCAAGTATTAGATTAACATGGGACATATAAATGAAAAAATAAAAGGATCACCCCCTCCCTACCCAGAGATGAGTGCGGACAAAATGGATATTCCATGTGGCATAGCCTAGATTAGTGCGTTATGATGCAGAAAGGAACAAATCCAAATTTACATAATAAAAGCCATATTCTTAAGACTGTATAACCTACAGCAGAGGCAACATAGCAGAATGATGGTCAAGAGCCTAGTTCTGGTGGCAAAATTTCTGAATTTTCAGGAGGATGCTTATACTTCCTTGCCCTGTGATGTGAAATAAGTTACTTAACCTCTCTGTCACTCAGTTTCCTCCACTGTAAAATAAGGATGAAAACAGTTCTCCCTAACCGCTAGGTGTGCTGGGTCAAACTCCATTCCTAATGACATAAATGATTTTTCTCCTAGTTCTGATAAAACTGATGGAGAAGACACAGTTAACCTTTCTATAACTTCAAACCTTACTGAATTTTTCAGGAAACTTTATAAGGAATAGATTTTTACTTTGTGTTGCCTACATATAGCAATAATACATCAATATTTGTTTGTATAAGATATTTAATTTCACTAAACCCCTCTCTTCTCTTGGAAGTAGTTTAGTATCAATATTTTGTGTAGTCTGAGACTTGTGAATATGACATCTGATTCACGAATGTCAAATTATTTGAATAAACATTCTTTGCTGCTCTAAACTGCATTGACTTTGTCTCTGCCAAATTAGTAGGGACAGATCCTGATAAAATCTTTTAGAAGGTTTTGTTGGTTTATACTTCAGAATTATAAATTAATCTGCTCAGGCTTCCCTGGTGGCGCAGTGGTTGAGAGTCCGCCTGCCGATGCAGGGGACATGGGTTCGTGCCCCGGTCCGGGAAGATCCCACATGCTGCAGAGCGGCTGGGCGCGTGAGCCATGGCCGCTGAGCCTGCGCGTCTGGAGCCTGTGCTCCGCAACGGGAGAGGCCACAACAGTGAGAGGCCCGCGTACCGCAATAATAATAATAATAATAATAATAATAATAATAATAATAATGATAATAATAATAAATTAATCTGCTCACTCCCATTCATAGCACGAATGCAGGAGTCCGCAGTGGAAAGAATATGAAACTGAGAATTTGATGAGCTTCTGTTCACATCCCAATTCCACCGTTTATTAGTAAGGCACACTTAGATAAGAAGTCTCTTAACCTCTCTGAAATGGGTTCTATAGAGAGCTATGGACGTGGAAAGAATGGATCAGATGAAATAAGACTATGAAAGACATAAATTACACTCATAAAACTCATATCTACATATTATTATTTTAGGTATTTTCAACTTTCAAAGCAGCAAGAGTGAGGGGGGAACATGACTAATTTTAAATAACCACCTCTCATAATAACCCATGGTCATGGGCTGTTGCTCTTACATTTCAAATGAAATGCCATTTCAATTAGGAATTTCTGGATAATAAAGACAAACATTTCTTTTATTGAGGAAAGCTCATTCACCAAATGGAGCTACATGCACTTCTGTCTCCCTTTCCTCTGCCCGTCTCCACATGCTTTCAGGAATAGTTCTGTTTCATTTGTTGGAGCCTATAAGTGTCTTATCTAACCGTGGCACATTGTTTCATGTCATGGCATTGAGTACAAATAATTAAAACCTACTTGAATTTTATGAGACATTTACTAGAGGATTTGAGAATGATACACTTTTTTTGTAAGTAATGTGCCTTTCATGCATTTTAAATTATTTATACATTACTAACATTAAAATGTTCTGTACTATTTATTGAGTGCCTATTCTTTGCCAGATATAATCTGGTGTCCTTTATATACAAATATCATACAGGTAGCTATTACTAATATTTTCTTCATTTTATAGAGAAGTAGAAACATATTATACTTCTAGGATTGTATTTAAAAAGTTTATTCATTCAATATCCATTTAAATTATGTTCCATGTGTATAACACGGTGCTGGTTTTTTAACAAATGTATGTTTTGTTTTGTTTTTTTAATGCATAGTCTGTCTTTTGTAGATTACAATATATTTAAATGGAGAAAAATACACACAAAACTGTATTTAAAAGAGCATAAATATTTGAGAAGTGTTAGACTATTTCCAAAATTTATAGTACAGACAAATAATTAGGAATCATTCAGAAAAGTTATTGATTTTTATTCTCTACATGCCAGGCATTCATCTTACAATATTTTGACAAGGAACTCATGTGTAGATGTACAATAGAAATTCAAATATTTATGAAGTCATAAATTGGTAGACTTGGGCTACCAATTGTGGGCTGTTAATTGGTAGACATTGTGGATTTAGTGATATTTTATAATTCTTCAGCATTAATCACAAAATAAATATATAGTGCCAATTTAAAAATATTTTATATTTCAGCATTTCATAAGTGCATTTTTTTAGTTGAGATTAAAAATGATTAAATTAGAGTTAAACTGTTTTTAGATAAGAGTTAAAGAAAAAAAAAGTCCTTTGACTAATAGATTTGGGGAAAAGTCATTACATCAAATTAACACCTTCTGAAGAGCTAAAAGTCTGGGATATAGTATATGATGATGAAATGTTTGTAAATCAATGAATGTTTTGACCTTGGGTGACAGAGTAAATCCACATGCTATCTGATGAGACAGAGGACATAAAATAACTTTGTTTATGTTTTTTGAGAATCAGAGAATAAAATTTAATGTAATATTTCCCTCACTTATTTGCAGACATAATCATGCATCACATGGATATGTGTAGCATGTCACATAGCTAGTGTTTTTAAAATGTACTTTGTGATATTTTGAGTTATTTTAGATCTCTAGAAAATATTCTGCATACATTTTTAATGACCAAATATCTCTCTTCAACTTGTATTATTTCTTTCTGGAATTCAAAGAGAAACTATTATTTGCAACTATATATATATATATATATATATTTAATTTATATACTATATAATGCATATTATATATTATAGTTGTATACTATATAATGAGTTAATATATATTGAAACTCATTTCATACATTTCAAACATGTTTAGATATGTAAACTATATATAGTTTATACATTATATATTATATATAATTTATTTAAAGATATGTATTATATATCATATACATATATAATGGGCTTAGTTAAAAGTATGTTCTTATGTTTACCTAATTTTATATTATGAAATACCATATTTTATATATATATATATATATATATATAAAGGTAGAGACAATAATATAATTATCACCTTTGAATTTGCTGCCCAATTTTAACAAATGAAATGTCTTACCATGTACATTTGCAATCCTCTTAAGATTAATTTCTACTTCCTGAATCTAAATATATTCAACCTTCTCATGAATGTTTTATGCTTTTTTCTATATATGTATGTATCTATAAGCAAAATACAGCACTTTTTTTCCTTGTGCTCAAATATTTTTATTAAAAAGACATCATTCTTCATGTACAATTCTATAACTAGAAATTTTCAGTTAACATTATTTTTGATGATTGATCTTGTTGAGATGTGTAAATCAGATTATTTGATATTAACTTTAATATGATGGGACTGTTACATAGCATTCCATCATGCAAGATCGCCACATTGTTTTTGAATCCTTTTCTCTTGCTTTAGATTGTTTCAATTTTTTAGCTATTAAAACAACGCTCAAAAAAAAAAAAAAAAAAAAACAATGCTCAAATGCCACCCAACTGCACTTGCAGCAAGAACAATTTCTGTCCCTGGCTAGCCCTGCATCTGATGCCTGCACCAGAGTAGCTTATAGGAATGGCAGAGTCCATTTCTGAGCACTTGCCCAGTTGAAATTCATGATCATCTACTGAGTTCCTTCCTTGGGTCAGGCACTAAACTTTGAGGATCACACTGATGAATGAGATATGAAGCGTTCATGGAAAATATGGTGTAATACAAGATGAGCAAGAGAGAGAGCAGTTGAAGAGATGTATGGGGCATCATCAAGGCTCAAAGGAAGACAAATCATATATTCACAATAGCCAAGCTACAGAAACAACCTAAGTGTTCATCAATCAATGGATGAATAAATAAAGATGATGTGTTTTTATATATATATATATTTTTTTTTTCCTCCACCAGGAGAAAGAATAAAATCTTGCCATTTGCAATAATATGGATGAAACTTGAGGGCATTATACTAAGGAAATAAATCACACTGAGAAAGACAAATATGTATGATATAGCTTATATATGAAATCTAAAACAGCTGAACTCAGAAACAGAATAGTAGCATGATGTTTACTAGTGGCTTGAGGATGGCAGAAATGGGGAGACGTTCAAAGAGCATAAAGTTTCACTGATGCAGGATAAATACATTCTGGAGTTCTACAGTACAGCATGGTAACTATAGTAACTATAGTGAATAATACTGTATTATATACTTGAAATTTGTTAAGAGAGTAGATCTTACATGTTCTCACCACAGAAACAGAGATGGTAATTATGTGAAGTGATGGAGGTGTTAGCTAACACTATGGTGATAATTATATTGTAATATATCAGTGTATCAAATCAACACTTAGTACACCTTAAACTCACACAGTGTTATATGTCAATTACTTGTTAATAAAGCTGGGGAAAAAAAGGAACTGATCACAAAAAAATACTTAAATATATTTGCATATTTAATCTCTGCACACGTGAATTTTCCTTCTAAGTGGCTTATAGAACAGGAGAACCTTTAACTTTATGAAATATTGCCCAAATTGATCACTAAAGTGATTTCTCAATTTACATTCCCTATTTATAATCTAGCAAACTATGGTAATTCCATTTATCAGACCATTGACAAAATTGACTATTTATTGTACAATTCCGTGTTAAGTATGAAAAAGAAAATGTCAAGGACTTCAGAGACATTCTGAGTTCACATTTATTTTTCTCCATCTATGGTTACCATCCATGTGATAAAAGTGGCTTTTCCTTTTAGTTTGTATTTTAAACTCTGCAACTACTGTTCCACTGCAGTACCCTTTCTTTCTTTGAATATCCTTCTTTTTTTTCCCACTAGCCATTGAAGATCTGTGATACATGTACTATATAAAGGTGAACCTTAAACTATGAAATTAACAGGTTGAAGAATGAAAGCTCTCAGCCAAATTACAGTTTAGGTGGGTGTGACTTCTTCCCATAACTTCCCGCAAAGACTTACGTGATCTCATTCTGCACAGCCTCATGAACCTAATTTTCTATTGGGTCACACCTCCCTAGGAGGAATCTTGCCTGCCTCAAGACTTCTATATATTCTGCTGGTTCACTTGCAATGCTCTCATGCCATATATAAGTATGATGCCTCCACCTTCAGGTCTCTGTGCAAAGGTCATCTATTAATGAGTTCTTCTCTGACCATTGTAAAAATAGCATCCATAGTTCTAGAACTCCCTAACTCTCTGCCTTGCTTTATTTTTTTCCATTTCAATTACCATTATATGTTGCACTATTCTTGCTACAGTAGTCACTGCAGTAAACAAAACATAGGATGCCTTTATGAAACTTACATCTGACTGGAATGTATTTCTGTTTTCTGCTGCAACCACTACAGCAAGAATAGTGCCCTGTCACAGAGTATGTCATAAATTAAAATTTCACAAATGAATGAATGTGTCCAACTTTCATGACTGAGTCATCAATATGGTACTTTTCAAGTTGGGGAACATAAAGTTTATTGCATATTTAGCATAGTTCCTGGCATGTAGTAGCTGCTTAATATACATATGTTTAATAACCATGAAAAAGTTCAAGCTTTTGGAGTAATATGAATTTATATCAGAACATGTTGAACCCAAATAACTTCAACAAAGCAAAATGAAGATATCCAGGAGACTAATAAGTACAAATAAGTAATTAAGAGAACCGTGGATTGCTGTTAAGAAATGGTCCTGGGCTATAAGTATTCACATTTGGGGAAAGACTATTAAATTTCTTCTAGTATGCCCTCTTACTTCTTCTTATTAATGTTATATTTCCTGGGTTTAGCTGGGCACATGATTAACTAGCTGAAGCCTGCAAAAAAATGTAGGCTTCAGCATAGTGGTCTCAGGACTCAGCCTTCTTATACGGTCCCTGGCTCCTCCCAGAGTGAGTGACCCAAGAAAACTGGCAGGAAACTGCGTGACCTCTGTTGACCTGGCCTCAGAAATTACACAGCATCACCTTCACCAATTTCCATTAGTCATAAGTGAGTAACTGAGACCACCTTAGAATTAAGACTGAGTCACAGAGGCCAGCATAACATCAAGACTGAGTGAGTCACCAAAGCCAGCTTAGAATCAATCATCTCTTAAAGAGAAGGATGTCAAAGCATTTTCAGACTTATTTTAAAACTTCCATAGTCACAATTTGCGTGTGCACGTATTTTTTGTTGTTATTGTTGTTTTGCCCCTTTACTTATTTTCTGACGTACTACTCCATTAACTCAGAGAGAATATTTCTCTTTCTCAGTGTTGTATTGCCAGCTTCTATCAGAACATAAAATGAAACACAAAATAGTAACCATCCCATAGGAATTTTGTGACTAAATGAAATACAAATATTTCAACCTGATTTTCTTCAGCTGTAAAATGCAGAATAAATGAATCATAGTGTTTTCATGAAGATTAATGAGTTGATACATGTAACAAAATATGTGTGTGTGTGTGTGTGTGTGTGTGTGTGTGTGTGTACACATATATCTGAGCCTATAGGCCATGGCTTCACTAAATGGTAGTTATTGCCAAAATCGTTAAATTCCAAAATTGTTTTGATATAGTGAGTATTGAATAAAATTTTGTTGTATTACTGGACTACTTAGAGACTTGGAAATAAGGCCAAATACTGAACTTTGAAGCAGCAGTACTAATGTTCCTTTGGAAACATAAAGAAGCAACCGCGGGGTCTGAAATTGAGAGTTCATGAAGGGAGCAGAGAGGGATAAAATCTTACCTGGACTTTCCCAGCATAATTATTAAAATTATTATGATGGACAAAAACCTGAAATGTTGAAAGTGAGAAATATCATTCTCTCTGCATATATACCGCCTTTTTTTGATCCAAGTCACATCTTTTAACTTTTCACTAAGTCATTGATGCTAAGTTAAATAAGCCAGACACAAAAGAACAAATACTACATGATCCCATTTAGATGAGAAATTTTAAATTGTCAAATTCACAGAAGCAGAGAGGAGGGTTACCAGGGCTGGGGGTGGGAAGGGGCACAGGGAGGTACTGGTCAAAGGGTACAGAGATTCAGTTATGCAAGGTGAATAAGAGATTCACTGTACAGCCTCATCCCTAAAATTAAAAATAAATGTATTGTATACTGAAAAGTTTGCTAAGAGGGTAGATTTTATGTTAAGTATTCTTATCATACACACAAAAATACATAAATAAAGAGGTCTTTAGGAAACTTCTAGAGCTGGTGTATATATTTATGGCATTGATTATGGTATACTTATTTCCAAACTCTGCAAATTGTATTGGGTTGGCCTAAAAGTACCTTCAGTTTTTAAGTAAAAATAAAAGACACATTTTTCATTTTCACCAAGAACCTTATTGAACAACGTATTCACCCTTTTGTTCCACTATCTTCTGCCATTTTTCAGGCAACTTCATAATTCCATCTTCCCAAAACTTTTTCTTTTTGAGCAAAGAACTGTTCCAGGTGCCTTTTACAGTCTTCCAGGGAATTGAAATTTTTTCCATTAAGAGAATTTTGTAAAGACCTAAATAAATGGAAATCCGAAGGTACAATGTCTGGTGAATACGGCAGATGAATCAGAACTTCCCAGCCAAGTTGTAACAGTTTTTGCCTGGTCGTCAAAGAAACACGTAGTCTTGCATTATCCTGATGGAAGATTACGTGTTTTCTGTTGACTAATTCCGGACACTTTTCGTTGAGTGCTGCTTTCAGCTGGTCTAATTGGGAGCAGTGCTTGTTGGAATTAATCGTTTGGTTTTCTGAAAGGAGCTCATAATAGAGGACTCCCTTCCAATCCCACCATATACACAACATCACCTTCTTTAGACGAAGACTGGCCTTTGGTATGGTTGGTGGTGGTACATTTGCCCCAGGATCTCTTCCGTTCCACCTTATTGTACAGTATCCACTTTTCATCACCCGTCACAATTTGGTTTAAAAATGGAACGTTTTCATTACATTTAAGTAGAGAATTGCATGTGGAAATATGGTCAAGAAGGTTTTTTCACGTAACCTAGGTGGAACCCAAACATCAAAGTGATGAACATAACCAAGTTGGTGAAAATGATTTTTGATGCTTGATTTGGATATTCTGAGTATGTCGGCTATCTCTTGTGTGGTATAATGTTGATTGTTCTCAAATAGTGTCTCGATTTAATAGTTATCAACTTCAACTGGTCTTCCCAACCATGGAGCATGGTCCAGTGAGAAATCTTCAGCATGAAACTTCGCAAACCACTACTGACATGTTTGAGCAGTCACAGCACCTTCTCCATACACTGCACAAATCTTTTTTTGGTGTTTCAGTTGTGCTTTTACCTTTCTTGAAATAATAAAGCATAATATGCCAAAAATATTGCTTTTTTCTTCCAACTTCAATATTAAAATGGTTACACAAAAAGTCTTTTGATAAGTCTTTTTTAAAATGCACGCTGACATGACAGCTGTCACATACAGTCTAACAAAATTGTTTGGAATGAAGTTAAAGACAGCTAAGTGCTACTAGAGCCATCTTATGGAAAAAAAACAAACGAAACTTTTGGTCAACCCAATATACATTAAATATGTGCAGCTTTTTATATGTCCATTACAAGTCAATAAAGTGGTTTTAATAAAGATACTAAAGGTATGAAGATTTTTATACCAATACTCATGTTAAATTAAATATGAAAATAACATATCACACCTGCTTCAAGAAGAAACAAAAAGATATTTTAAAGAAATTGATTTGAATTCAAAATTCTTAATAAAATGTAAATGCCAGACTCAGTGGTTTTCATTAAGTTTTTTCATACATTCAAAGAAGAATTAATATTATTATACACAACTTCTAAGTATAATTATTACTTGGATTTCCAAAACTGAAAAAGATATTAAACAAAAGAAAATTATAGGCAAATAATCTCCATGAATATTCTCAACAAAAATTCACCACTAAATGGAAAGGATAACATACGACTAAGTAGGTTTATCGCAGGAGTGGAGTATTAGTTCAAAATTTGAAATTCAATCAACATAGATCATCCCATTAAGTGAATAAAGAATAAAAATCATATGAATTCTCAATAGATGCAAAAAAACATTGGGTGAAAAAATGCAACACACACTCATAATAAAATTGTCAAAAAATAAAAAAAAAATATCTCATGTTGACAATGAATTACCACTAAAAAGCACAGTTAAGAGTATACTAAATGATAAAAAAAATAATGCTTTCTCCTCAAGTTAAGAAAAAAGGCAAGAATATTCACTCTAATTCTTTCTATTCAAAACTTCACTGGCAGTCTTCACAGAGAGCATGAGAGTCTATTCACAAAATTCTAAAAATCTACAAAAACATCGCCCAAATTAAGTGCATTTAGTAAAGTAACAAAATAATAATCAATATTTTAAAACATGCATTTCCATCTTCCAGCAAAACTTATAAAACCATATCTTAAAAATACTATTTACAATAGCATCAAGAAAGCACCATAATTAGAAATAAATTTAATAAAATGTGTAAAACCTCTACACTGAAAACTATAAAATATTACCAAGAGAATTTAATTACAGAAGATCCAAATGAATTAAGAATTATGCCATGTTAACAGATTTGAGGACTCAACATTGGTAAAATATCTTTTCTCTCCAAATTTATATATATATATATGTCGTATATATAATTATGTAATAAATATAAAAACTTTACATATTTATGAATCCAAATAAAAATCTTTGATTTTCACATGAAAATGTGAAGACCTAGATTAGCCAAAACATTTGAGAAAAAGAAAAGAACAAATTTTACGCTCTTGGAAATCAGGACCACATGACTTCAAGCCTTAGTTTTAAACTACAGTAATCAAATATATGTCAGTGAGATAGAATTAGAGAGTTCAGAAAGAGACACGTATGTGGTCACAATTTAGACAAAGTTAATAGAGAAGGTGTTCCTTCAACAAATGATAGTGTAACAATTAGATATTTGTCTAGAAAAAAAAATGAACAAAACCTGATACAAAACTCAATTCAAACTGCATCATAGACTTTCGAAAGCTAAAATGTCAACCATCTAAAAGAAGATATACAGGCAAATTTTGAGGATCTTGTAAGTCAAATAATTCTGAGAAATAGAAAGAAAGAAAAGAAAAGAAAGAAAGAAAGAAAGAAAGAAAGAAAGAAAGAAAGAAAGAAAGAAAGAAAGAAAGAAAGAAAGAAAGAAAGAGAAAGAAAGAAAGAAAGAAAGAAAGAAAGAAAGAAAGAAAGAAAGAAAGAAAGAAAGAAAGAGGAAGAAAGAAGGAAAGAAAGAAAGGAAGAAAGAAAAACCACTCGTTACATAAAGAAAAGTATATAAATTAGATTTTTATCAAAACTTAACCTTCTCTTAAGATATCATTATTCAAATGAAATAGTAAACCTCAATCTAAGAGAAAATATTTTTAACATATACATCTTACAAAGATCTTATATTCAGCATATATAAAGGATTCTTGTAATTCAAAACTGACTAGGTAAACCTCCTAATAAAAAATATGCAAAATATGTGAACAGACACTTCATAAAAGAAGATATATACAGAATATGTACCAGAAAAGATGTCAGCAGAGAAATTAAAACCACAATAACATGCCCCTTCACACATTCATTTCACAATGTACACATGTATGAAATCATTATGTTATACACTTGAAACTAATATAATGCTATATGTCAATTACATCTCTTTCTCTCTCTCTGTACACACACACACACACACACACACACACACACACACACACACATAAATGGTCAGGACATAAAGAAAAAAATATACAATTTTTATTTGGTCAGGGTGTACATGCTTGAACCATTCTTCAAGGTTTATACATTTGGCTATAGGTACCAAAAGTCATCAAACCATGTATTCTTGAGCCAGCAATTTTACTTTTACAAAATCACTTACAGACATGTTGAACAAAAAAATGCTTGCCTCCACTCTAGGATATCACATCCTTGTCTTTTTTGCAATTTTGAAAATAACCATATAGATTTCCACCCGTCTCATTCACTTCAGATATTAAAATTGGTTCCTGACCTAACTGGAATCCCCAGTCTGTTGTGAGGTTTGTGTCTTCATATTCTACCTTGTTTTTTGTCAACAGTTTCAACTGCCTGGAGTCACTGTCCTTTCATTGCAACTATTAGTTCTTATCACTCTTTCTTTTACTTCATTAATTAAAAAAAAGTAATAGTGACACTTTCTGTGAACCTAAAACTTATAAGCTCTTTATCTGTACTAACCCATTTAATCTTTAAACCAACCCTAAAAGATTAATATCACTACATATTATGAAGATAAATTAACATGGACAAACAGTTAAATATCTTGCCCAAGGTCATACTAGTAAATTGTTATTGTGTAGGAGACATGACTCCTGAATCTGCACTTTCAGAATCACTCACACCTGTCTCAGGTCATCATACAATGCTTGCTATTTAAGAAGTATCAAATGAAAACAAAATTAAACCAAAGTTGGTTTATAGTATGGGGTACACAATGAGGTTCACTGCAATTTTCTATATAATAATGAATCATTGAAAACAAATACAATGTCGAATATCGGTAATTAGATAAATTATGATATATTTGAAAGTGGAATCTTATCTATCAATTAAGAATGCTATTGTATCAATACATTTATTGATGGAAACTTATTATATAAGTTTTCAAATGTAAAAAAACTCTAGAAATAATTAGGACAGGAATGACCCTATTTTTTCAACATAAGTGTATTTTATAGGTACAGAAAAAGTTCTACAATGGCATAGAAAAGTGTTGATGGGAAAAATTTTTGAAATATAGTACAAAAGGTGATTTTAAAATGATTCTTTACTTTTGTCTGCATTTTCAATGTTCCTACAATGAATACATTTATTACTTGTGAAATAAAAATGAATAACATGTATCTATAATCATTATAACATGCCATAACTAACATCATCTTACATATACACTGTGGTCTTTTTTCAGTAAAGTTCAGGAACTCACCAATAATGAACATTCAAGTCTTTTTTCGTATTTCAAAAAGCAGTGTAAAATACAGTGAAGCATGGGATGTACACTTGGCACATTTATGAGTAGAACACCATTCTAAAACGTTTGGAACTGGAATGAATTCAGAAGAGAAAAAATGCTCAACATTCAGAGATGATCAAACAGTATTTTTTTATGTAACAGTGCCACCATCACCACAACAAAAGTAATGGGAAAAAAAATCTTTAGGTCCCAGCTTTTCATGGTACACTTTTAAGAATATAGTAGTCTAGAATAATTAAGGAAAACAAAAAAGTCAATAAAGCATGCTAAAAATAAGGTAATAGGCCTTCAATTATTTCTAAATTAAGATGGCCCTGCTGTTTCAACATTGATGTAAAAATGTCAACATGACAGATTTCTTAGTTTGCACTGAGTGCTTTTTTCAGTCCCCCATATTGCTATATAATACATTAGTTTACTTTGTGTTTGATTTTAGAGAAATAGAGTAATTGCTTCACCTCCATATTTTAAAGCAAACCTATTAAAGTGAAAGTAACATCTTCTGGTTTGTTAATGAGGTTTGGGGTTGCTATGTCAGTGTGGTGAGTCAATCAGTTCTACAAGATATTGACCTGTATTTCCAGTCAGTCTCCATGAATACACAGACTCTAACCCTAAAAAGGAAAATAACCAAAAACTGAAATTCAAGTGAGCAGAAGAGGGCAGCATGGTATAGGCTCCTGTCAGTTCCAAAATAACTCTCCATCAATGCTCCTGATATTATACACGTGAACTCTAACTTCCCCATGTCCTCACTGCACTCTCTATAGACACTCAGCATGCTATACATTACATATTGGATATTTGATTAGTTAAGGTACAGCTAGAGCTACGCTTAGAATCTCAGTGGGTTACCCTGAGAGAGATATACTTCAGCTCACCTGAAGTTCAGCCTCAGTGTAGTAGTCATTGGCGGCAGATGGCGGCCATGGGAGTGGATTGTATTCTAGCTCCTTCCAGCTTGCAGCTCTGACATGACCAGTGGCCTCAGGGCCCTCTGCTGGACCCTCAGCATCCCACAGGCAAAAGAAGGAAAATAGGGAGTACAGATCCCCTGTGGATGGAGTGTAAATTTATCCCTTCCATTCTTATTCCATTTGAGGGAAATAGATACAAATGGAATTAGGACTGGGAAATGTAGACACTGAGGGGGTAACTCTATAGAAGGAGAGCAAGAATCTTTGTGGGCAGCTAGCTGACTCTGGCATGCACCATTTCACAAATCTAAGACCTTGTCACCTTGGGCTGACCTTTTGGAGAGACCAGATGTTCATTTTTGCATATACAAAATTAGGATGGTACGTGGCAAAGCTTGCAAAATTTGTTTAATGTATGAGTGAATCTTGGAATGCAAAGGAGCATAATTATTCTTATTAGTTGTCAAAATTATGGATATCTGTCTATTACTGCTTACTGTGATATTGGTAAATACCAATTGAGATCACTGGAAACTATCAGAATACTGCTTAGGGCAACTTGTTGCTATAGGCTCTCAAAAATTTCACATTTATTCAACAGAAGAATTTTAATTTTTTTTTGCATATTATTATCTCACACAGAGACTTAAATTCACATCTAGGGTAACTTTTTTAAAAAAGTATGCTACATAGTAGTATGTAGAATTGTCACTAATAAAAAATAGGCACTAAAAATCAAAATTTATTTTTCAAAAACAGCGGTTTTTGTTTTTCATTTAAGGAATAAATAATGGGGAAAAAACATTTGGGGACTAAGATAAACTGTGTAAATGGAACAACAAGGCTCATTTTTTCTCAGTTATCTTTTTATAATTGTATCCCTGAATGCATAATCTCTCAGAATAATTAGGAAAAGCAACATTAAAGGCTAAAACAAAAAAGAAAAAATATGTGAAATACTGAAGGAAACAATATTTATAAAATCTGAAATAGCAAGTCAATGATAGCATTTTTTAAAGTGCATGTATATAAAATATAAACTATATCCTGAGACAAATGTTTCTGGAAGTTTTAAAATATTCTCAGGAATAATTTGCATGGTAAGCAATGGTAAACAATGGAAGAACAAATTTAGTTTTTAAAACAGACAAATATCTTACTTGAGAAAAACCTACAGAGTGAAAAAGGTATATTTGTAGAAATGTAAATTGTGACAAGTATCATGTTAATAACACACAGTGTTTGATAAGTTTTTACAAAATTAACAAGGCAGGATAATCTAAGAAATAATAGCCATAGAGTATTGTAATTCCCAATGATAGAAATAGTTAAAAAAAAAAAAAAAAAAAGAAACCTAAGGTTGAAGAGGGGAAGCTCTGATGTGAGAAAGTTACAACCTCTGAAAAGTTTAAGGATCATACAACACATGTTACATTAATCTCTACTCCTCCCCATGTGTTGGGTCTCTGCTATTTTTATTTGTTTTTAAATTTCACTACAATCTTTGTAGTCTCAATATGGCAATTATTGTATCATTTTAAAATGATATGATACTCTCCGGTGATCCAAGATGCAAAAATGTCAAAGCCTTTCTTCAAATATTAATACTGAAAAGAGCAGAATTCCAATACACATATTGCCAGAAAATTGAAATAAACCATATTTTATAAGCTATTATTTCAAATTCACTGATGCAATAAATCTAGTATTTTTAAAACAATAAGATTATAAATAAATGATGTTGTACATTTAAGAAAATATCTTGTATGTCTTCTAAAAGGATATCATCAACCATTGTCTTAGCATAGTTGAAAATCAAAACAGTGCATTTCATACAGAAATATTGGTATCAATAACTTCCATATGTTATACTATTAACATTTAAAAGTAAAAATATATCCATTCTATGATATCATACATTAACACTCATTTATATTTCATTGTATTTTGTATTTTAATAGTAAACTTTCTGTTCTTGTGATTACTATTTAAAATGGCTTTTCCCAAATCCCTGAATGGTGCCGCCACTGCATGACAATGACTCTAAGAGCAAAATAAAGTTAAAGAAGTGAGAAAAGACAAATGAAGGAATCTAAGACCATGTGACAAAGCAGAAAAGATGAAAGTCCAATGTGAGACATTCAAAAAGCAATCAAAAAAGTCTAGCATGAGAGGAGAGAGAGAAAGAGCAAATGAAATAGCAAAAATCAGACAAAAGTTCAAGGTAGAGTGGCAAATTAAATGAATTTAAAGACACCTCTAAAAATGTGCAGTGAATAGTAGTAACTTCCATTAAAATTATTTTTAAAACCAATATAAAACAATTAAATATTTCCAAAGTTATGTCAGATAAGTAATACTTATTTTATTGGATAAAGCACCTATTGATATTTACGTTTGTGGAATCTCTCTCTTGCTCCCCCATATTCTTGTTGAATTTCTACCACTCACTGCCTATAATCTACTAATGCCAAAGGAAAAATCTGTTAGATTGTGCTCACCAGCTTGCTTATAATAAGGTATGAAAAAGCCACAGAAAAATTGAACCTTTTTGTTATTTTCAAATGCTCAAATATTCTATGTTACTCTCTGGAAGCTGAGAACTCGTAACCAAGCAACTGCAGCAGAGGCTGGAATTTGTCTACTTTGGAGACACATAGACCTTTCAAGAAGGCCATAAATGAGATGACCTGAGATGAAAAGGGAGATTTCATTCTTACAAAAGTTTTGTTGAAATTTGTGTCAGCTAATTCATTTACATCATTAGATTCTCCATGATAAAAATAAAATCTTCATTTCAAGTGCTTAACGAGAAAGGAACATAAATAAATACATGTAACTGGTGGAATGTGTCATTCTTCAAACATTTTAACCTAAGAATATATTCTGGGGTTAGTTCCACATTTTTGCTTGACTGTGAAATGGATGTTGTTAATTTACTAGAATTTATATCCATTCGAACTTACACTTAGCATCTTCACCTCAGTCATTGCATTGGCTTTAGCAAAACGAGCTTCTTACTAGACTATGTATCAGTGCTTTGTCATTGACAAGACTGGTGTCCAGTATGTAAGTGACATAAGACATATAATTTTGTATAATCAAAAATATCAACACCATTCAATGGAATAAATGGATGATCACGTACCTCCTTCACAGTAATGACTCCAACTTCTAATATATTTTAATCATGATGTGAAATTATGACTTGCTGTTAATGGAGAAGTTTAAACTCTTTGGAATTAATTTAAAAAATAGATTTGTATCCCCGCATTCACCATGGTCTTTCTCTCCAGTTCCCCCAAACGGGGGTTTTAGCTGCTTTTTGACTGCTTTATCTAATGATAGGGACTAGCTGTGAGAGTGTCAATCAATGTGCCTTCAAGGGTAAGGGTCACCTATATCTGAACCATGTGTGTTATCTTCTCCACCTCACCTTCCTGTGTTCTGAGTGAGCTCAGGCGTCTGAGGGAACAGTCTGGACTGCACTAACATTAAAATGATAGTTTGTCTCCCCTAGTTGTCATAAAATAATTGCCTTTACAAATATTAATCTCTCAGAACTCTGCAGCCAGACCACATCTGCAAATGCTGACTATTCCAACCGCTGATGATATGATCTTGGGCAAGGTATTTAATTCATTGCCTTTCAATTATTTTGTCTCCAAAGTGAAAACAATAGTACTATCTCCCTTAGAGTGTTGCAATGAGGTAAATATGAGTTGATACATACATTTAGAATAATGTGTAGCATTAACAGTTACTTAAAAAATATTAGACACTATAATTGTAGTGATTATTAATAATACATTTATAATTCCAGTTCATTTATGCTACTCTATAGTCAATTAAGACATCAGTTAGAAAGTTGTCAACTCAGTAGTCAATTAGAAAGCAAAGAACCAAGAGCAATTAAAAAAAGAAATGAAAACAACTTTGCTGCTTCTCATATGCAAAACACTATAAAAACTGTTCAGAGTATATATTTTTTAAATGCTTTTCAAAAGAGCATGAGTACCAAAAATAGCTAATAGAAGGAGAGGGAGAGAAGACAAACTTGGGTTACACTGTATTTCTTTTAAAATCTGTGAGAAATGTTTAAAATCTTTAAAGAAATTATATATATGAAATCCTATATATATCTTATATATATAAAGAAATCATATAATATATGCATATACTGAATATACATGTGTTAATATACATTGTATAATGGATATATTATATATACAGAGGTATACATATAACATGAAATATATATAGAATATATGCAATTGTATAATACATTTGTATATAGACATATATATTATATATAAATGTTTGTAATTACTATTACTGCTTATTATTTTTACTAATGTTGCTATTTTACAACCATACATAGAACTCTGAAACCAGTACTACTGGAAAACACCAATTCTAAGGCAATAAATTCCACAGTTGAAGGAATGGGAAAAAGCCAGCCCAGTATAAGCTTTTTCTGAAATTTTCCCATATGTTCATTTGGAAGAAGTTCATATTGTGTTGTCTTTTGCCTATTTATCAATTTTCAGATTCTTAATAGTGGCTCTCATATTTTTTTTTACTGTAATCAGAAAGATGTTACTCAGGTTTTATGATCCTTTTAATGTACTATTGAATTAAGTTGCTAATATTTTGTTGAAGAATTTTGCACCCATGTTCATCAGGAATATTGGATTGTAAATTTATCTGCTTGTGATGTCCCTCTGGTATTGGTATCAGGTTGATACTGGCTTCATAAAAAGAGTTTGGGATGCAAGGATGTTTCAATATATGCAAATCAATCAATGTGACGCACCTCATTAACAGAATGAAGGAGAAAAATCACATGACCATCTCAGCAGATACAGATAAAAGCACTTGACAAAATTATATATAATTACCATTATTATTATGATTCTTCTATACATGTAACATATACACTGTACCATAAATGTCAACGTCACCAAGCATATTGCACGATTTTGGGTTTCAACCATATTCCACGTTTTTCATGGGTTGAATATCTGATCAAAATACTCCTGTTATGCCTTGAATCTTCTTTACTCTCTTCCTAAAATCCCTAATTTTTCAAGATCTAATCTTAAACTTTTCTAGTCACTATGCTACAAGAGGTGAAACAATGGAAACCAGGACGCCTATGTTTCAATTCTAGTTCTTCCTTTTACTCTGTGTGTAATTTCTAAAACTGTATTTCCTTCAGCTTTCCTTTATTCAATGATTACGGATTATCTACTATATGCCAATGCTTGGCTATCTGCTGACCACCCAGAGGTACGTGGTAAACAAAAGACATATTGTACCTACACTTAAGGAGTTAGGAATCTAATGATGAAGCCAGCTGTTAATACATAGATAATTAAAATTAAAGAATTCTAATTTTCTAAATTCTATAAAGGAACAATAGAAGTTGCTATGAGTGGATATAATAAGCAAGTGTAGCTGATAGAACTAGAAGAAGGAGTAGCAATAGACGAGGATGGGAATGCACCCAGAGACCAGACCATGTCATTCAGCCTGTGTTACAGATTTGGAATTTAATCTAAATCCACTTAGAGGCCACAGAAGGGTTTTAAACCCTAGAATTATGAGACCAGATTTCTGTTTATAAAGGATCAATCTGGCAGCCAGATTGGGAGGAGTTTAGATGGTGCCAGAAAGAGAAGTGGGTACCAATTAGGAAGCTACTGCGGTGTTTAAGGTGAGAGATGATGGCAAAATAAATTAGGGAGGAGAGAGGTGGAACGAGGAGAACCAGACAGACATGAGCTACATTTTATATGAGGAGCTGACAAGACTCACTAACAGACTGGGTTGAGGGAGAGGTGAGCGTGAAAGGGGTGTCAAGAATGATTCTCAGGTGTCTTGCTTCAACACTTGAGCGGATGGAGGTGTAATTATTGAAAAGAGGACTCTGCAGGGAAACCAGAGACAAGCCAATGGGAGGAAAGAGGCTTAGAGCTCAATTTTGTACCGGTTAATTTTTGAGGCACCAGCAAAGCCTCCAAACATATGTATTAAATGTATGTTACCTATAGGAGTCTGATGCACAGAAGAGAGGTTTCAGTTAGAAATATATCAATGTCTATACTGTCAACAGTGTCCTCATTTGAAAATGAGGGTGGCACTGTGTGTGACAAAAAACATGAACATGTCTTTATTCCCGTCATGCTGAGAATGGACTCGAGGACACGGGGAGGGGGAAGGGTAAGCTGTGACAAAGCGAGAGAGTGGCATGAACATATATAAACTACCAAACGTAAAATAGATAGCAAGTGGGAAGCAGGCACATAGCACAGGGAGATCAGCTCAGCTCGGTGCTTTGTGACCACCTAGAGGGGTGGGATAGGGAGTGTGGGAGGGAGGGAGACACAAGAGGGAAGGAGATATGGGAACATATGTGTATGTATAACTGACTCACTTTGTTATAAAGCAGAAACTAACACACCATTGTAAAGCAATTATAATACAATAAAGGTGTTAAAAAAGATAGAAAGCATTGACTGAAAAAAGAATTAGGTTACAAAGCAGTATGTAAAATATAATCTAATTTATTATGTAGTTAATAATTACAAAGATAAAGATTTTGAATAAAAAAAAAAAAACGAACATGTACAAAATGCCAGGCACAAAACACTGGGCACAGACAGAGGATGTGTGAGCCTAATGATATTCCTGCACCTTCAAAAATATACATGTGTATACATGCATACATACACACATATGTAATGTTCAACATATATTTAATAGGGGCAGAAAGAAAAATATTTCCCTTAATAAAAGTTGTATGCATTGTTCTTTATATTCAAAATAAGAAATGTACTGAACAAATAATATCTATATTATGTGAAAACACATTAACTTTTTGGAATTATCTTTCCTATAACAGCTTTCCCATCACTTGTAACTGGATAAGCTAGTCACTCAGTCTCACTCAGTAGAGAGGTAACTTCCAGAGGTATCAGTCAAATCCTGTAGCTGCACATGACAGAATTTCTGTTTCACAGGAACAAAAACACAGTTCCTATCTCAACCGGCTTCCAGTTACAGATTTTGAAAGTAATTATCTGACACAGCAGAAGCCAAACAGTGCTCTATTTTTATTTTCCATTTCAAACTCTGAATGTGAATCAGATTCTCACCAGAAATGTGACAGAAACAGGAGGAAAAGAAATAGATTTACTTATTCATTTACTGCTGCTGAAGCAGTCAATACTCTGAAAAATTCAGCAAGACGTTTCCCACTTTTCCACAGCCCTTGTTCCATCACTTCATTTCGTGGTGTTCTACATCAGACTACTTTTACAGGAATATTAAGGAATTTAAATGTATATATTTCTTTTTAACCACATATGACAGGTAACCAGTAATATGTCAGGCATTATTTGGTTTCTAAATTTAGTCAATGGGACCTAAAGATAGTTTTCTGTCACAGGCTTTTAATTTATTTATTTCTTTAGAAATGCAACGCACCATTTATTTGTTTATTTATTGTGTTTGTTTATTTATTTATTTTTCATTTCTGGCCATGCAGCATGCAGGATCTTAGTTCTCCCACCAGGGATCAAACCCATGCCCCTTGCAGTGGAAGAACAGAGTCTTTACGACTGGACCACCAGGGAAGTCTCTGTCACAGGCTTTTTAGAAGTATTGTCACTTCACTGAGAGAAGCAAGCTGGGGCACAAGTGAACAATAAAGTACAACTTTATTTGTTATATATCTACAAAAAATTATGACAACAGACATTATCATATAGACTTATATGTAACATGCAAAAACTATACTTTATGTGAACAAATCATTTTTACACTTTCATAAAGATGAACCAGTTATGGTAGAAATTTTACTTCTCCTTCAAGAGAAAGACATCTAGACATCTATGCACAGAGGCACTCTTGGATATATCAGATTATAAGCCTGATTCTTGCATTTTATTTCCCTGTTGTTTTGACAAACTTTATAGCATGGCATTCAGAACAATGAAACCATTTGATTAGCCTAGAGTCTGGCTTGGGCAATCAATAAATAATACTGTACTTCTGCAACAACTACTGCTATTTCTCCATTGGCTACGAAAGAAAATCCCATGATTCTATATTTTTTCACCTACATTCCCACTCATATTTTGCTGGTTTCTTCTACAAACCATATAACTTTGATAAAGTAGTCAGCATTCAGATAGCGACCTGTGGCTGTTATTTGTGGTAAATAGATTGAACTTGTTACCTACCTTGAACCTACTCTAAACTAGTCACTGGTTACTGACATTGTACTAATTTCAAAATATGTAACGTAAGTAAATTATTAAATGAGTTTTATGTAACTGGGTGTAATGTGTCAGGGGTGTTTTAAGTCATTTAGCTAATATAATTGGGACTGTGTCAAAAATGACTATTTACTGCCCCAGAGCTAAGGTGATCATAAAATTTACCATCAAATGTTCCCTGTATTTTATTTTGGGAAAGCAGTGTGTAAACCAAGTACAAACCAGGCCCAATGGGGAAAAAATAGAAGCATGGTTGACTTAGAACAATCCTAGAATAAAATCTTAGATGCTTTTACCCTGTTACATTCATTGTGGATTTTTCTGGTATCAGCAACAGGAAAAAAAAGAATTTTATGAGTGAAAGTTTAGGTTAGGAGGACAAGAGAGCAGACATAATCTGTCTGTAATTTAGCCTTAGAAAAGAGAGGGTGAGGAAAACAGATAAAAACAGGGTCTTGGTGCTGTATTCTTGAGTGTCGGGATACAGTCTGAGGGAGAGGGTTATAGAAGAAGCCTTGATAAACCAGCTCTGGTTTGGATGTATTCTGGAAGAAGGTAAAGCTTCACTGCAATACAGGTTTTAGGAGAAGGACTAGCCATACCTCTGCATACATGGAAAGCCATCACCTAAATAGGAAATGATAAGTTTGGTAATAAATTATTCCCTGTCTTAAATTAGTTCCCGGACGCTACAACTGGAAAAGTGATCCAGATTCAAAGATGTATCTTCTTGAAAAACATTTGAATATTTATGTATAAAGGAACAAACTATTCTTTCTCAAAATCCAAATGGAATTACCAAGATTCAGCCACACCCGATGGACTTGGTTTTGTTTGAAATAGTGCTGTAAATAGCATTACGTTATGAAATAGGACTCACTATAATTAAACCAGATTTAATAGCATATGTTAATGGCATGTACTGTTAAAAAAGCATGCATGAAACACACTGATAGAACAAGATAAATTGATAATAGGGTATTCACACTGGTAAATAAGGTAATTCAATGTATAAAATATGTGTTAGACTTCTAGTTCAGAAAAGATGGTGTAGACCCAATTTTCCCATTCCTTCCTCATAAGCACAATTATAGACCCTGAAAATGGCACTGGGGACAATCATCAAGGAATCTGAAAGGTGGAAAGAAGGGGAGCTTGTCTGTAACCCTAGGTCTGGAAGAACAGGACAGCAGCACGGGAAGCCATCCAGACCTGGTTTTCCGTGACTCCCAGCCCTGAGAAAAGAAGCTACCTGAGTAGGCTCATTTCTTCCCTGGATCAAACAGAATTCCCTCTGACCACATCAGGTAAGCAGACAACACCGATAAGGGGGATTGCTTGGGAGCCCCATCAAGAATAGCCAGTGGAAGCACTCTGCTTCCTCATAAAATGTGAGACTCCCCTTTTTCTACCAAGAGCTACTGAGACGGGGGTAGAGTTGCTGGAGAGACCCAATACTAGCTGATGTGGCCCCAGAAACATCTTTGACTTCATGGTCGCAATATTCTCCATCCCTGTCCAAGGATGCAAAAGAAGCTGAACGTCACTGGTAGGGGAATTCCACCACACCACTCCACTACCAAGAGACACTTAGCAGACTGGCATTGGGAAAACTCATTTGGCCCTTGCAAGAGCACCATTTGGGATAATGGGGGACTCCAGTGACTTTAGATAAATCAAGCAGACCAAAATATTACCACAAAGGCACTGAATATTTACTGCCATTTGAACCACAGTCCATAAACGTAACCCAAGATCCACATGCTAAACTTAAACTGGGTGGCTGCTTGTTAAAATAGAACATTTAAACAGAACTCAGAGTCTCCTATAATTATAGGAAAAAATGTCTAGGAAATAATAAAAACTCACCCATTATACCAAGAACCAAGAAAATCACAACCTGAATAATGAAAGACAATCAACTGATGCCAACACCAAGATGAAGCAATTGTTGGAATTATCTGACAAGGATTTTAAAGTGGCTTTTATAAAAATCCTTCAATAACAAATTATCTTGAAACATATTAAAAGAGAAGAAAAATAGATAATCTCAGCAAAGAAAGAGAAGTTATTAAAAATGGCCAAATGGAATTTGTAGAAACAGAAAAAAAAAAATCACTGTATAGGCATAATAGTGGAGATGACAGTGGATAGAATTAATTCACCTGAGGACAGAATGAAACCCATCCAGTCTGAAAAATAGAGAGAAAATAGTCTGGAATATAAAAAATAAACTGAGGCTCAGGACCCAATAAACCAAGCCTCAGGGACCCAAAGATTTAATAAATATATTATTACAATTCTAAGAGGAGAGGTGCAAGGACTGAAGCTGGAAGGATTATGAAGAAATAATGACTGAAAATTTCCCAGATTTGGTTAAAACACACCCAGCAGATCCAAGAAGCTGAAAAAAAACCAAACAAGTTAAAGGCAAAGAAATCCACACTACGATTTATTATAATTAATCTTCTGAAAATGAAAGATAAAGTGTTAGAAGCAGCCAGAGAGAAATGATGCATTACGTTTAGAGAAAAAACAATTCAAATGACAGTGGATTTCTCCTGTGAAATAAGGGAGACTAGGAGGAAGTGGTACACTATTTTGAAAGTTTGAAAGAAAAGCACAGTCAACTATGAATTCTATGTTGCAGAAATATCCTTCAAGAATGAAGGGAAGTAAAAACATTCTCAGATGAAGGAAAAAGAAAAGAATCTGTTGACATTAGACCTATTCTTATAGATTGGCTAAAGAAATTTTTCAAACAGAAAGGAAATAACAGATTAAGTAATTGTGAAGCATCAGGAAGGCAGAGTAATAAGGAAAAAAAAAAGAAATACAAATAAATACAATAGGTTCTCCTCTCCTTGTGAATTTTTAAAATCATATTTACATATTGAAACAAAAATTATAACATCATCTGATATCCAAGAATATAATATTTTAAAGTAAGGAAAATAAAGGGACCAAAATGAAAATGAGGTTTCTGCATTCACTCAAAATGGTAAAATGTTGACATTAGTAGACTCTCATAAGCCACATATTTTATATATATATACAGTAACAATTAGATCAACCACAGTAAAAACTATACAAAGAGATACACACAAAAACACTACAGGGTTTTCCTGGTGGTGCAGTGGTTGAGAGTCCGCCTGCCGATGCAGGGGACACGGGTTCGTGCCCCGGTCCAGGAAGATCCCACTTGTCACGGAGCAGCTGGGCCCTTGAGCCATGGCCGCTGAGCCTGCGTGTCCAGAGCCTGTGCTCCACAACCGGAGAGGCCACAGCAGTGAGAGGCCCGCGTACCGCAAAAAAACCCAAAACAAAACAAAACAAAAAAAACACTACAAATAAATTGACAGACTCCTAAATAATGTTCATGGAACCCACATAGTCGCATGTAAAAAGAAACAGACAAATGAGAAGCAGAGAAAACAAATAGAAAATGTATAAGAAAACGGAACTGTTATTGATTAACATATCAATAATTACCTTAGATGAAAATGTCTTAAATATAATAATGATAATATAGAGAAAGCAGACTGAACAACGGAACAAAATCCAACTATATGCTCTTTACAAAAACACTCAATTTAGGGCTTCCCTGGTGGCGCAGTGGTTGAGAGCCCGCCTGCCGATGCAGGGACACAGATTCGTGCCCCAGTCCGGGAAGACCGCACATGCTGCAGAGTGGCTGAGCCTGTGAGCCATGGCCTCTGAGCCTGCGCGTCCGGAGCCTGTGCTCTGCAGCAGGAAAGGCCACAGCAGTGAGAGGCCCACGTACCGCAAAAAAAAAAAAAAAAAAAAGAAACAAACAAAAAAAACACTCAATTCAAATTAAATGACATAGGTAGATGTTGAACATAAAAGAATGGAAAAGATATAGCATGGAAATATTATTTAAAAAATAAAAACTAGTGGTTATCTTAGTATCTGACAAAATAGACTTTGTAGCAAAGCAAAGTAAAAGAGACAAAAATAATGATAAAAGGACCATCAGGAAGACATTACATTCCCAATATGGATGCACAAGAGAGCTTCAAAAATACATGAAACAAAAGCTGATAGAGTTGGGAACGTCAACACCCACTTCTCATCAACTGATAGAAATACAGACAGAAAATGAGCAAGGATACATATGTGAACTATAGGAAAAACCAAAAGGATCTGATTGGCATATATAAAACACTCTTTTTAAATAACAGTATAATATACATTTTTTTTCAAGTACCCATGGAAGATTCACCAAGATAGACCATATCATGGGCCACAAAACAAAACTCAAAAAATTAAAAAAAAATTGAAATTATACAAAATATCTGATTTTTTTATCTGATTTTAATGGAATCAAACTAAAAATGAACAACAAAGAAAACAGAAAAATCTCTAAATACATAGAGATTTTAAAAGACATTTACAAATTATTTCCTTTGAGGAAGTCTCAAAGGAAATAAGAAATATTTATAACTAAATGAAAACAAAATACACCATATCAAAATGTGGAATGCAACTAAAGTGGTGCTTGGAAGGAAATTTATAGCTATATGCTTACATTAGAAATGAGATAAGGTCCCATATTGATAACTTAAGTTCCTACTTCAAGACCTAGGGAAAAAAAATGAAACATAAATTCAAGTAAATGGAAGGAAACAACAAAGAGCAGAAGTCAATAAAATTGAAGACAAGAAAAAAATAGAAAAATTGATGAAACAAAATTCTGACTATTCAAAAAATCAATTAAACTGATAAACCTCTAGGAAGACTGAAAAATATTTTTTTTAAAAAAAAGCAGGAAGAGGGGCTTCCCTGGTGGCACATTGGTTGAGAAAGATCCCACATGCCGCGGAGCGGCTGGGCCCGTGAGTCATGGCCACTGAGCCTGCGCGTCTGGAACCTGTGCTCCGCAACGGGAGAGGCCACGGCAGTGAGTGGCCCACGTACCGCAAAAAAAAAAAAAAAAAGCAGGAAGACAAAAATCACTAATTCAGTATCAACGATGGGATAACACTACAGATACTGCAGTCTTTAAAAATATAATAAGGGGATACTATGAAAAACTTTATGCTCATATATTTTAAAACTTAAAAGAAATGGATCAGTTCCTTGAAAACCACAGACTACCACAGTGAAAAAGTTTATCTGAATTGTCTATGACCATCAAAGAAATTGTATTCACGATTAAAAGCTCCAGACAGGGGCTTCCCTGGTGGCGCAGTGTTTGAGAGTCCGCCTGCCGATGCAGGCGACACGGGTTCATGCCCCGGTCCGGGAGGATCCCACATGCCACGGAGCGGCTGGGCCTGTGAGTCATGGCCGCTGGGCCTGCGCGTCCGGAGCCTGTGCTCCGCGACGGGAGAGGCCACAGCAGTGAGACGCCAGCATACTGCAAAAAATAAAATAAAATAAAAAATAAATAAAATAAAAAAGCTCCAGGCAGTAGCGTTATGTTGGAAGTCTAGTTTTCACTGGGTAATTCTACCAAATATTTAATATCAATATTAATATAAATGTTACAAAATATCTTTCAGAAAACATAAGAAGAGGGAACATTTTCTAATTAATTTAACAAGCCAATATTGCCCTGATACCAAAACAAAAGTCAATACAAAAACAACCTACCTATTATTATCTCTCATGAAATTGAATGCAATGGTCCTCAAAAAAATCTTAATAAATGTATTCATCAATGTATAAAAGATGAAGTGAGATTTAGTCCAGGTATGCAAGGCTGGTTCAACTTTTGAAAATCAATAAATGTAACCCACCATGTCAATAAGATAAGGAAGGAAAAAACATGGTCATACCAATCAATGCAGAAAAGCATCTGACAAACTCCATCTGTTCATGATAAAAACTCTCAGTAAGTTAGAAATAGAGAGGAATTAACTCAACTTGATAAACAGCATCTATATAATAAACCTACAATTAACATCATATTCATATCATGAATACTTTTCCACTAAGATAAGAACATGACAAAAACGCCATCTCTTACCACTCTAATTCAGCATAGTACTTAAGTACTAGCCAGTGAAGCACTAAGGCAAGAAAAGGAAATAAAAATGCACACATCAAAGAGTAGAATCAAAAGTCTCCCTGTTTGTAGAGGACATCATTATTTATATAAAAAATGTATCAAACAAACAAATGGAAGAAAAAAAATCTCCTAGAATAAATGAGTTTAGCAAGTTTGCAGGCCAGAAGATGAACAAACACAAATCAATAGGAACAATGAATATGCAGAAACTAAAATTAAAACATAATACCATTTATAATCATTCCAAAGAAAATCATAAATTTAATAAATTGCACAGTGATAAAATATGCACAAAGTATTTTATGTACCATAGGCTGAAAACTGCAAAATGCTGATGACAGATATCAAAGACTAAATGAAGATATCATGTTCACGAATTGGAATACTTAACATAGTAAAATGTCAATTGTTCCCAAATTCATCTATAGGTTTAATATAATGTCTATCAAAATTCCAGCAAGATCTTGTATAGACATAAACAAACTTATTCCAAAATTTCTACGGGAAGACACAGGCTCTGAACTAGTTAAAACAATCTTGACAAAGAAGAAACCTTGCTATCTTTGATATCAATGCTGGCCATATAGCTACAGTAACCAAGAAGTTAAGCTATTGGTTGAGAAAGAGACATGTAGATCAATGGAACAGAAAAGATGAAACAGAAATTGACTGACACAAATATGCTCAACTGAATTTTAACAAAGGTGCAAAACCAATTCAAAGAGGGAAGGATAGTCTTTTTAATAAATCGTGCTGGATCAATAGGATATCTACAGGCAAACAACAAAAAACAACCTTGCCCTAAACCTCACAGTGTATACAAAGTTATCTCATATTACACTGTAGACATATATGTAAAACCTAAAACTACAACTTGTGGGGGGAAAAGAGGAGAAAATTTTGGCACATAGCACTAGGAGAAGAGTTCTTAGATTTGGCACCAAAGCAAGATGCATAAAAGAAAAATATTCATAAATTGGACCTTGTTGAAATTAAAAACTTTTTTCCCAAAGAAATGAAAACTTATGTTCACACAAACAGCTAAAAACAGATGTTCATAGCAGATTCAATGTATAGCTCAAACTGGAATCAGCCCAGATGTCCCCGACTGATGAATGGTTAACCAATCGGTAACACAGGTCTATCATGGAGTCCTATTCAGCAATAAAAAGGAACAAACTATTGATACATGCACCAAATTGAGTGAATCTCCGGACTTATATCAAACGAACAACAGCCATTCCCAAAAGGTTACATATTGTATGTCGTATATTTCTATTTCTATAACATGTTTTAAATGGCAAAATTGTAGAGAAGAAGGAAGTTAATTTTTACTGCTTGTCAGAGGTTAAACAAAGTTGGGGAGTGAGGGAAATGAGGTGGTAGCAGGAGTAAAATTGGTGTGGTTACAAAAGGCAACATGAGGGATCATGTGGTGTTGCAAGTGTTCAGTAGCGGAACTGTGCTGGTGGGGATACAAGAAGCTACACAGACAACGTTTTTATAAAACGCGCGCACACACACACACACACACACACACACACACACATCAGTATGAGGAGAGCTTAGGAAATCTGAACGAAATTGATGAATTGTATCAATGTCAGTATCCTGGCTGTGACAATATGTTCTAGTTTTGCAAAATATTACCATTAAGAGGAAGTGGGCAGACAGAATTTTCAAGAGATATCTCTCTGTATTATTTCTTACAAGTGTATGTGGACCTACAATTATCCCTTTAATTTTAAAATAGGTATACTTAGTTGGAAAAAAACCCAAATAATCCTGATGAGTTTCCAGAACTTTGGCAATACTCTTAATGGATAAGCATCTTTGTTGTGTAATTGAGGTGGGAGCAGGTGGCATGAACAGAGTCTCTGCTTACTACCATGAATAATTCTTCATCATAAGTCTTATGCAAGTCTAGAAGAAATCTCTAAA
Source organism: Pseudorca crassidens (assembly GCF_039906515.1). Taxonomy (NCBI): domain Eukaryota; kingdom Metazoa; phylum Chordata; class Mammalia; order Artiodactyla; family Delphinidae; genus Pseudorca; species Pseudorca crassidens. Next base: position 17,027,121 of record NC_090298.1, read on the forward strand.
GATCATCAAATTTGTCTCCATGCTTTTATCAGAATTTTAAGTGTAAAATATCAGATGTTAAGAATCAATTTCCACTCATTCCAAAACTAACAGATAAATCTTAGGGTCTTTTAAAGCTCTATTTCTGCTAATTATTTAAATACAGATGTTAATTAAATTCTATAATTTGGATGTTCAGATAAATACGTTATAAAGCATACATTAAATGATAAACTATCATTAAAAGTTACGGAAAAGGGGAGTAGAATATAGAGTTATTACATAGCGTATGTAAACACAATTATTTGCTGATGTGAAAATGCATGATAATACCTTCACTGCTACATTACTGTCCCAGGGGAATATTTTTCCCCTCTTGTTTAAGATCTAACACAATGGAAATCAATGAAGTCAATATGTTAAAATTGGTGACTATTTAGTTGGCTTTGATAGCAAGGCTGATATATGTATCTTTCACACATTTGTATAGCCCCAATATTTAGCACATGCAAAGTTTGCAAACCACCTATCATTTTCAAGGAACATTACAGCACAGACAATACATATTTTCCTTTATGTGAGGTTTCCTGAGGTCTTTCTGCTCAAGATGAGGGATTGAGAAAAAAACATTTTATTTCTTCTTCTTGAAGTCTCATTAAACTATAAGAAGTATTTAAAATATATAAATACTTTGCAAATTAAAGATGGTAAGTTTTGCTCCCAACACAAAAGACATTTTAGTAAGTTCCTCAAAGACAAATTATAAATGAAACGATGATGACTAATATTGAAAGACAAAGGAAATTATATCCTTAAACATGTGTGGAAGAGCCCTGCCATGCAGGATTTTGCCTTGTCCTGCATATTTCCTGAAAAGCTTAGAAGTAAAAAATGCTAAGTATAATGGAGGGTAGGGGTGAGATGGAGTTCTAAAACATAAAGGTAAATGGAAAAATTATAGAAAAGTACTTGACATCTCCAAGCAGAACACTCAACAGCCAGCCATTAACCTCTCTGAACAAAAGTGCTCATTCTTGGAAAAATTCAATGTAAGAAATTTTTAAGAAAAACTTAAGATGTCTGAGACAACGAACAAAAGGAGATAGTGATGAAATTAGCTCAAACTCTCATCATCTATCTCAAGGTCTTCTGTACAATGGTAGGGTTTTCTGTATCTTCATTCTAAAAGGTGGGAAGTAATTATAGCCTATCTATAGTTAACAAGAGTAGGAATAAACATGTCGGTATTTTACATATTTTAAATAAAAAGACAACCAAGGGAAGAACTATATAATTAATGATAGATGACATGGGAGAAACGGGAAAAGAGGTAGGAATATTAAAGTAGTAGATACTCATATATTGGTACTATAGCAGGAAATCAAGATAAAGTCTAGTCATGTTAAAATAAAAGAACTAAAATATTACAGATTGCTTTTTATCTGTAAGAAAAGCTGTGAGAGGGAATGGAAGGGAAAAAGAGGAATATCAATTTTGTGATAACTTTTTGTACTATTTGACTTTTTCCCTATGTACATGTATTGTACATCAGTACAAATAAAAATAAACATATTAAAATAATAAAGGTGTTAAGAAGACATATATGTAGAGAAAAAAATACATGGTCTCATTTAATTCCTCTTTTTAAAAGAGGAATTATTCAAGACCATGAGATTAAGCACATATATGTTACATTAAGCATTCATTTATAGATGTCAATTTTTAAAACAAAGTAGCAATTTACAACACAATTAAAGATTCTTGTCACTTTATTCAAGGTATCCTCATGTATCGTTAGTAAAACGAACCTAAAGACCAGTAGTTCTGAAAGATAATTTAGGATCATTTTGGTAGCTTGAAAAATACTGATATCAGGGTTCTATTTTCAGATTTTCTGACTTGATTGATCGGATGTTCACCCTGGGCTTGAGGATTTTTAAAAACTTCCCATGTAATTCTAATATTCAAAGAAGGTTGAAAACTATGGGTATCTATCTTATGAATATTTGTCTTCTAGTAATATATACCAGATCAAAGCTTTGTTTTTAATATATTAACCCAGATGTAGGATTTTCTGTACCTTCATTCTTGTTATTTTAACATTTCTTACAGACACTAAGGAAAGTGCAGCTGCAAAGTACAGAATAGAAATAACTTCTATGCAAATTAACAGCTCTCCAGAGAGAGTCTTTAGTCCCTCAGAGCTGTACTGCACTGATGCTCCAGCCCCCCCAAACATAAATATTTACTTAGTGTTATTTGTGCCGATAATCAATATGTAATTAGATATTATTTTACCCTTCCTCATCTCAATGTTTATAAAAATAGTAATAAAACTAAAAACTCCCCATGGTCAATTTAATTCAATGGAACAATAATAACAGGGTTCAAAGAACAAGAGTAACAATGGCAATACCAGAAGAAGAAGAAAAAAAAAAAACCGGCATGGGACCATAACATAGGTCATATTTAAGAGGGAAATGTAACTTCAAGTAAAATATAGATGTCTCTCTTATAGTATTTCCTTTCTGCTTAGTGTCCTCCTATTTTAACTAAAAGTAGTTTCTATTGCTTTGAACACAATAGATATATTTAATACTTCTTATAATTTTGATATAACAATAGAAAGAACCCATGCATGCAAAGCAGCTAATGAACTGAACAAGCAATTACTGAGCATACAAGATGTTCTAGAACAAGTTTATGAATCATTACTTTTAGCTTGATACACACACACACACACACACACACAGATATATAAATATACACATATACAAACATACATATACAAAGTTGGTGGACATTTCTTTTTTTTTCAAAAAAGAAAGAGTGATCTATAATTATTCTGAGTCTCTTTATTTTCAAATAGAATGAATGACATTTAATATATCTTGGTGACACAATAGGTAAAATAAAATAAGTAAAGCAAAAGTCAAATATATTAAACTTTCCCACACAGTGTGCCAAATGTGTGTGTGCATGTGTGTATAAGTGTATCTTTTATGGAACCCCATCTTATTTTGCAAGAATTGATACCCCATTGTGAGACTTTGGTAGGAGACAGTTCTGCCTCAATTATGTAAACTTCAGGAGCCAGACTGCATTTGCCCCACTTGGGCAGCCAGACCACTGACACGTGACTTAGGCTGAGGCAAGCTCTTGTCTGGAGCTTTGAAAAGTGACCAAGTGACACAAAGACCAAGGGACAGGGCTTCCCTGGTGGCGCAGTGGTTGAGAGTCCACCTGCCGATGCAGGGGACGCGGGTTCGTGCCCCGGTCCGGGAAGATTCCATGCCGCAGAGCGGCTGGGCCCGTGAGCCATGGCCGCTGAGCCTGCGTGTCCGGAGCCTGTGCTCCGCAACGGGAGAGGCCACAACAGTGAGAGGCCCACGTACCGCAAAAAAAAAAAAAAAAAAAAAAAAATTGCAAGTAGCTATTTAAATTTAAATTAGTAAAACAAACATTCAGAACCTTCACTACAATAGCCACATCTGAAATGTTGAACAGTCACATGTGGCTAGTAGCTATCATAATGGATAGTGCCGATATAAAACGGGACTATAACTGCAGAAAGTTCTGTTGGACAGCTCTGGTCTAAACACATTATGATAATTCAGCTTTCCCCATGGTTAAATCAGAAATCCAGACTTAAGTTATTCAGTACAGGTTGACTGCTGTTAATTCAGTATGTGCTTGAACGGTAGTCCAATAAGGCTCAAAGAAATTATGCCTTCTCCATAAAATGAATTTATCTTATTATATATATGTGTGTATATATTTATTTATTTATTTATTTGTTTGTTTGTTAACTAATGTAGATTTTTTTCAACAATAGGACTCTGATTCATAGAGAAGTAGTACCTAGAAATGGGAGGCTTTAAAAGACAGAACATAAAATGTGGATTTGAAAAATATTTGGGCACTTAAACTCACTCTCTATCTAGTTGCAAGCAAGGAAATCCTTTCTATAACAGAGCATAGAAATTGATTGAACTGTTGCCTGCCAATTTTGGGACTTGGGCTTCACATACTTTCTGAGTGTGCAGCTGTAGGAATTGGCTAGAATCCTAATCACATCGTTTGTATCTCTGATTCTGCCTTTGCCTGGAGTCTGTTCTACTCTTCAGGTATGCAAGTTAGTAAATCAATTCCCATATTAAACTAGTTTCAGATAGTTTCCTTCAACAGCCAGCAGGATATTACTAACCAACACAGACATGTCAATCACTAAGGCAGTTGAGAACAGTTCAGGATGAGTAGCATACAGAGGAATACCTAAATTTTTAGATGCTATGGATTAGTAATGGCTAGAGGGCAACAATGAGAAGTTCTGAAGAAGATGAATAGTTTTATTACATGTACGTAAAGACTCCGTGGAGTTATGTTAATTTACAGCCTCCTTCTCTATCACTACTGGATCCTCTTGAATATGGGCCAGCCTCCTGTAAATAATAAGGTTCGTCAGAGAAAATAACTTCCTGAGTAAAAAATTAGCTGTGGAAATACAATTCTCATTTTTTAAATATTTTATTGTTACCAGTTTTTTAAAGCCACTTTATTGATGTATGATTAAACACAAAGACTATACATATTTATACATGCATACTCCTTGAAGAGTTTGAAAAGTATACATCCATGAAACCATCACCACAGCCTATGCCATAAACATATCCATCACCTCTAAAAGGTTCCTCCTGCCCTCTTTTTTATTGTTATTATTATTATTTGTGATAAGAACACAGCATAAATTCTACCCCCTTAGCAATCTTTCAAGTATACAATACAGTGTTATTTTATTCTCACTCATGCTTCAGATTTCATTGATCACTTGCTCCTCCTTGAGATTTTTCTCCTTATTTATCGACCCTGATTCCATTTCTGTTCCATTGTTTCTGTCCTCTTGAATTTTATTTGCAAACTTTAGACCGAGTTTTCTCTTTTCCCTTATAACATTTTGTTCCACAGAATTCCATTCTGAGCCAGAAGTCCATGTATGTTTCCCTAAATTTTGATTCAGGGCTTCAATCACAACTTAAACCCCAGTATTTCCTATTTCTACCCTTTAGCCTGCATCCTTCCTCCAGCGTTCTGCATCTCTCCACACCTGCCCACCTGCATGCCCACGAAGCACCTCGGACATAGACTATCCAAACCTATAGCTCCATCACCGTCACTCCCAGACGTGATCCCAGACGTGATTCTCCCCCTTTACTCTTTAGCCACCGCCCCCCAATTTAAGGAGGAGCCTGCCCAACCCTTCAAACAGCCCTGCATCCCCATTTCTCACTCTCCACAGATGCAAAATCTTGTCAATTCTACATCTTAAAATAAAAAGTTTTAATCTATTTACTCTCTCCAATTATTCTGCAATTACCAAATACAAGTCTAGATTTGTGCAATGGTAAAGCATCCTCTCTGCCTTCAAACTTGTTCTGTATGTCTCACGTCACTTCACACTTGAAAATCCTTTAATTCATTCCCAAACACTTGGAGATAAACTATATTCTCCTTTGAATCTCCAACCAGCACTGGTCCTTGGTGGCCTGTCATGCTGTCTAGCTTCATCCCCACTTCCACTTCTCTACATGTGATCTGTGCTCCAACTGCTGTACTTGTATATCCTTAATTTCTACTTATATACTTTTTTTTTTTTTTCGGTACGCGGGCCTCTCCCTGTTATGGCCTCTCCCGTTGCGGAGCACAGGCTCCGGACGCGCAGGCTCAGCGGCCATGGCTCACGGGTCCAGCCGCTCCGCGGCATGTGGGATCTTCCCGGACCGGGGCATGAACCCGTGTCCCCCGCATCGGCAGGCGGACTCTCAACCACTGCGCCACCAGGGAAGCCCTACTTACATACTTTTGATATGTCATTCCTAAAATTCCAGTGCAGGTCTCTCTTAACCAATATACTTTACCTGTCCCATTTTCTATTGATGGCAAAATATTAGTTCAAATTCTTCCTCTTCTGAGGAGCCTTTCCTAAATGGAGCTAAGTCAAGCATATTACTCCACCCCTTGCACCATCATCCCCTATGTTTAGCACCTCTACTGCACCACTAGCACTGTGATGCTATCATTAGTTCTTGAAATCACCTCTTCTTGCCTTCATTTCATTAATTATTGAGATTGTATTTTTCATTAGTATAATCTCCACATTTAGCACAGTGTATGGCATGCTGTTAGTTTTTTTAACGGTTGAATTTACGTTGAAGCAATAACTTTCAAAGTGAAATAGGATTCTTGCAATCATCTCATTCATTCACTTCTTTAATGTGCATAATAAAACTTTGTTCTGAAAGTTTGGATTTACCCAGGTCAGAAAATTATATAGTAGAAAAATCAAGGCTACCTGTCCAATGTTCCTTCCGCTACTTCTTGCTACTTATATATGTGTTGCAAGTATGTGTCAAGTGTTGCCCTATGTCGATAATACATTATATGGTCCATAAATATAGTATCCCTTAAATCATTATGGAAAAGTAAATAAGCAAACTATGCTTCATTACCCCCTTTTATATGCTATATTAGCTCCTTTACAGAAACCTACTTTTGATTTTCCTGAAATTCTTTTTCCCTGCAATTCTGTTGCTCATATAGAAGAGCGATTGCTTAGCAACAAATATATTGATGTCACATCCTTTTCTTCTTAAAGTCAACAGTGTCTTCACATTTCTCTAAATATGAAGCCCACAGTTCTTTATTCCAGAGACCCTGTAACATCTATGTCCTATTGTGTCTAGCCTCATCTCTCTCTTCTCTACTGTTCATTCCCTAAATTGGAGTTAACCGGTCTTTCTTTGCCCCTCAAATACACAAACTCCTTCCCATTTCAGGGTCTTTATATGTGTTACTCCTTTATAATGGACACTTCCCCATTCTCAAACGTCATACACAAGCATAGCATCAATTTGGTGTGATTAGCTCCTATTCATTTCTCGATCCTGGTCTCTTCTTCCTCAGAGAGTTCTTCCCTCACCCCCAATCTAGGTTTAACACTACACACAAGTACAACATACTTTCATAATCCTCATCACAGTTTATAGTTGAATATTTATTTGTATTAATGTTGGCTTAATGTCAATGTCTCCCAGGATACCTGCTTCATTCACCACTATATGCACAATGCCTTGTAGAGTGACGAGAACTGAGGAGGTATTCAATAAATTTTAAATGAATGAATATGACCTAGTCTTCAACCTTTGTCAAAATAAACTCAGCTGACAAATATCATATGATATTGCTTATATGAGGAGTCTACAAAAAGGGTACAAATGAACTTATCTACAATACAGAGTTACAGATGTAGAAAACAAACTTATGGTTACCAAGTGGTAAGTGGGGGGGAGGGATTAATTGGGAGATTTGGATTGACATATACACACTGCTACATATAAAATAGATAACTAATAAGAATTTATTGTATAGCACAGGGAACTCTACTCAATACTCCATAATGGCCTATGTGGGAAAAGAATCTAAAATAACTGATTCACTTTGCTGTACACCTGAAACTAACACAATACTGTAAATCAACTATACTCCAATAAAAATTTGAAAAAAATAAATAAATAAACTGAAATCACGCTATGGTTCCAAACAAAGCAAACCAAAGAGAAGACTATGTTAAGTTAGTATATTTTAATTTTTTTATATTTTATATTATTTTATTTTTTAGCATAGAATAGGATTTCACACCATATACCATTCTAATGTCTATAAATATAGTGACAAATAAACCATATATAGGGATTTCCCTGGTGGTCCAGTGGTTAAGAATCCACCTTCCAATGCAGGGGACATGGGTTAGATCCCTGGTCAGGGAACTAAGATCTTACAAGCAGCAGGGCAACTAAGCCTGCGTGCCGTAACTACTTAGCCTGCACACTTTAGAGTCTGTGCACTACAACTAGAGAGAAGCTTGTGTGCCACAACAAAGAGCCTGCATGCTGCAGTGAAGGATCCCACATGCCACAATTAAGATCTGACGCAGACAAATAAATAATAAAAAATAAAAGCAGAGATGGTTAAAACATTAAAATATATATATATATATATATGAAAAATAATCCTACAGGAAAGAAATTCATTATATTTCACTCTCTGTGATTCTTGTAACAAATGCCTGGCATTTTCTTTATGAAATTCAAAAAGAGTAAAAAGTAGATGTATTTGAAGACTGTCTAGGCTCAACTTCAAACTAAATGCTTTTGTTATGTGAGGTCTGGTGCAATTAAATGTTCAAATATTCATTGGATAAAAATCAATAAAATAATGAAACATTTCCTGAGAATAATCTAATACCTATGTTGAAACTCTTCATTTCCTTAGGGCCAATACATGTTGAAATAAATCAGTCCGCAATTAGTTATGAAGTGCAATATGATTTTTTGGAATGCACATTTCTACTCTTTCACATTTTGGGAGTATTTGGATTTTCATTTCTACATCTGCATGAAAATAGTGAATCATGGTAAAAGAATATTATTATTTATATATAGAAGAAATATTAAAAAGATTACCTAATCCAAAGATTGTTTTTATGCAAAGAAAAACCTGAGGTAACATATGACAATAAAAATGGCAGACAAAGCTAATAAAGACGTCTCTTACTATAAACAATTATAAATTTAAAGTACAATACAACTGAGATAGAAACAGTGAAAGGTAATTCACTGGGGAAAGGAAGGAAGAGAAGATTTTTACCAGGAAAGTCATTTGCAACTGGCAGATAGTCAGATGCCTTTGGGGGAAATTAAACTGGATACAGGCTATGAGCATGAAGATTTGTTTTTACATCTCCTAAAGATTAGAAACTATGACTTTCAGTCCCTCAAGGTATAAAATTAGAAAGGAGATACCTGAACAAAGCAAGACTACTTGAAAACAAACTCCATGAAATGAAAATTAGACTATCTACCCACTAGCTTAAAAAAATAGCAAGGAAGCTTGTGGTCTGTTAAGAGCTCTTGGTAGAAAAAAGTTTCCTGTGAAAATTAAAACCCAAACTTGCAGCCCAGAAGAAAGGTATACAAGATTTATTTTTGTATTGCTAGTGTTCTTTTGTTGCTGTTTTCATTAAAGGTATGGATAAGAATCAATAGTTAAAAATTAAAAATTAATATATATTTAACTGAATCACTTTGCTGTAAACCTGAAAATAATACAATGTTGTAAATCAACTAACAAAAAGAAAAAAAATATTAAATAAAAATAAAATTTATTCAGATTTATGAAGCCAATATGTTGTCAGGAAACAAAAAAATAAGTGACTCTCTATGGATATTCCTCAAGATATATTTTAGAGAAATCCCATCAAAATCCTCATTCCCACTTATCACACACTATTGAAGACAAGTGAATATAAAATTTTAAAAGGCATACCAGGATCAAATCTCCATGACTCTGGATAGACAAAAGAAACATGCAAATTAATCAAGCATGAAAAGAGTAATAAAATTTGAACAAGATTTTGAAATAGGTGGCTTGCAATAATTAAAGTCATAAGAGAAGAAATAGGGTCAAAATGAAAGGAGAGGTCACGTATAAAAAGGAGAAAAGGAACTAAAAATTTAAAAATATATTAAATTTATATTAAAGGTAATATTCGTGTTTAAGTCAAAGAATATACTAACTATTCAACTTAGTTGAAGAGAGGATTAGAATTCTAGAAATGAATCTGAGAGAAATTATATCAAATAGAAGTTTCAGAATGAAACAATAAATAAGGAAGAAGAAAATTCAAAAAAATAATAGATGGGATGTTATATTTCTCTAAAGTATAAAAATCCTAATAATTATACAAAAAATACTGATTTCAGTCTGTTATGGATTGAATTTTGTACCAACAAAATTCACATGTTGAAATTCTAACCCCAGTACCTTATTTGGAGATAGGATCTTTATAGAGGACTGATGTCTTAATGAAAAAAGGAAATTTGGACACAGATACCCATATAGTGAGAACACCATGTGAACATGAAAACAGCAATGTACAAGCCAAGGAGAGAGGATTGGAAAAGATCCTTCCCTCAGAAACTACAGAAGCAACCAACCTTGCCGACATCTTGATTTGACGCCCAGTCTCCAGAACTGAGACAATAAATTTCTGTTGTTTAACCACTCAGCTTATAGTATTTTGCTATGGAAGCTCTGGCTAATTAATACATAGACCAATAAAAATAGAAAGTCCCCTCTCCCCATAAAAAAAAGTCTTCAGTACCTAAGCACATTAGTAAGTCTACAGACAACAAAAGACATAGAGATAATCCTGAAATCAACCTAAGAGAAATGGATGAAATTTAAAATGGAATTTCAGCAGATTTCTCATTATCAAACATAGGATCCAATATAAAATATATCTTCAATAAAATGATAATGAAAAAACTCAACCTAGAATCCTATACACAAGAAACAATGCTTCAAATAAAGAAAGAAAGGAAGCTTTTACTGCTTTCAGGCTAAATAGAAAAATAAATAAATAAGTAAAGGCCATATATAGGCAATAAGTAAATCAAACCAAGAGAAAGAACAGTGGTAGACACAGTAACAAACAAAGATATTGGTAAACTTGGGTAAATCTAAGCAAGACAATGTTTAAATGACTTTAATAATAATAATAAAAATCTGGAAATTACTTTTAAAAAATGAGAAAAGAAGATGTTAGACAAATATAATATGAAAAAGGAGAAAGTGATTATTGTTTAAACACCCTAAGATATGCGTATTGTTTAGGCTAACTGTAATGGTATCAAATTTAAGCTTTCTAAAGTACCTGTTAAAAAGAAATCAGGTCATATTTCGGTAAGAAGTAAACTGAACCCAAGAAGTTTGATATAGAAGCAATGGCGAGTAAAAAAGTTTTTAAATATGTTAAACATATAAATAAGTATATACTTTATACACTAATACTAACAACAATAACAAGAAGAATGAGTGATTGGGTGGCTTAAAAACAGTTTGGCTAGTAGGCATGTAAAAAGTAGAAAACACAATAATGTAATCAAAATGTGGTCATTCTATGTCATTGTATAGGAGACTGATAGAGACATTAAGTTTTGACGTGAAGTCAAGAATGCACAAAAAAATTAAAAGCAAGCACAAATATCAAAAACATACAACATAAAACATTCAAACAGGCAGAGAAAAATTCCAAGACATGTTATTATAGTAGAATAAAAGTAGAAAAAAACAAAATAACAAACAGAAAACATAGTGCCTATAAAATACAAAATAAATTGGTAGTAATAAGTCCAAGCATATTAGAAATCAAAATAAACAATGGAATAAAATCGTTGCTTAGAAAAATAAATCATCAGATTGCATTAAAAAACTTAAGTTTAAAAGTCATTCGTATGTGTATTATAAATGACACATGTAAGGGCTTCCCTGATGGCGCAGTGGGTGGGGGTCCGCCTGCTGATGCAGGGGACGCGGGTTTGTGCCCCGGTCCGGGAAGATCCCACATGCCGCGGAGAGGCTGCGCCCGTGGGCCACGGCCGCTGAGCCTGCGCGTCTGGAGCCTGTGCTCCGCAGTGTGAGAGGCCACAGCAGTGAGAGGCCCACATACCACAGGAAAAAAAAAAAAAAAAAAGAAAAAAAAATGACACATGTAAAATGTCATTATAGTGAATGTAATAGTATGGACAATATACTCAAAAGCATTTTGATCAAGAAAAACGTGTTCTATGGGTGTCAATGTCAGATCAAAGCTGGCACTACTGCCACTTTGCACTGGATAATTCTTGGTGGGGGCTGTCCTGTGTGTTACAGAATGTGTAGCAGCATCCCTGGCCTCTACTAACTAAATGCCAGTAGCACCACATCCCTGCTTGTCACAGCCAAAAATCAGGTCCACATTATAACTTTCAGGGACCCTTGGCCCTTTTTCTTTTGTGGGCCTTTTTTTTTTTTCAATTAAAATAATAAATTCTATTGCAGTTGCATTTATATAAAGACTAACATAGACAGCTATATTCATTTTCATATTTTATTCTGATTTGAAAATACATTATGACATTTTCCTGAACCCTTTCAGGAGCCGTAACCGTAGTGATTATGCAAATGAAATGAACAGACAATTTATCAGGGGCGAAAAGTGCGTCCAGACATTGCCAAACACCCCCAGGGGTTAAAGTCACCTCTGGCTTAGCACCATTGATAACACTCAAGCCCACATACACACACAGACACAGGTGGGTGCATTTGCATAGTGATAAAAAGTTCATGAGGTGAATAAATGCCTACATTGTGCCCACAATAGGTATTGCTTTCTATTGATGATGTTTAAAATTTTTCTGGCGTGGCATTGAGAAACACTATATATAATGAGTGTTAATGTTATTAATTTTAACATTTTTAAACAGTTCAGATAGAATGTCACTCTTCTCTAAAAGTAAAATTAAACAGTGAAATCTGATTTCCTAAAAAAAAAAAAAGAAAAACAGGTTCTATATCACTAGAAATTAAACGAAGTATATGCAAAATCAAATTTCTCTTTTATGCACTCAATTTCTTTTAGGACTGGATCTAAAGAGTTAAATTTCCATGAAGACTATTGAGAAATGTCTATATCCATAATGGAACTGTATGCCATGAACTAATTTCACATGACATCATGTCATCACATTGTCACTTGTGTAAAATTCAAATGTCATGTTTTGATGCAGGACATTTTCCATTTCAAACAAGTTATGGTAAAAATATTCATAAAATTATTGTCTTTACAATATCAGATGACAATTGGGACCTTTTCTTGCTGTGTGTTTAATTTTTAATTCAGAGTTCATGATGACATTAAAGCTATCTTTTCTTTTTCTGAAAAGCCTGAGCCTTCCCATTCCTTCATACATGATTTATTCTCTCTTCAACCTCAAAATCACTTATTTAATTTGAAGCTACAGTACTTCATATTAAAAGAGATTTGAAGGTGCTCTTTTAAAGAAAGAAAAAAATATAAACTAATGGCAATAATAGTGATGATGAGAGGGGAATTTCATGCACTATATACTAGAAACTGACTTTCATTAAAGAATCAGATATCTTACAATTTGTTCTTTGGCACTGTCATAACTAATCCCCCTTCCCATGAAGAGATCACTTAACTGTTTCGAGCATCATTGCCTTCTATTACTTGAGGAATTTGGCAAGATGTTTTCTTAGTTCCTTTATACTGCTAGAATTCCTTTCTTACCCTCTATATGCTTGTTGTTGTTGTTTTAATAAAGCAAATTGGGAATAATTGCCTAGTCTACACTTAGCTACTCACACATGTAGGACATGGGTAAAGAGGGGAGTGCGAGGTAGAATTTTAGTAACTAAATTCTTCATAGATGTAAGCAATATCTTCTCCATGTTACAGTTTATATCTAGAAAAAATTCTAACAGTTATAAGAACATACACCATAAATGAAGGAAAGTGAAGATGGAGACTATAATTCATTTGTTTATCCTGAAAACAATCTAAGTTCTTATTAACTTTTATTGTCAAATATATTTTTAATGTCAATATAGCCCAAACACTAATGTAACACTGTTAATAGATTAGATACCTTAGCCTAAAACATGCTACTAAGTAGGAACACAGTTTTTGGTGACTTACCTCTGGTTTATGATTTTTTTATTCTATTCTCTTTAATTACTAAATAATGCAATGTGGATAATATCCACTTAAAGATATACTGAAGTACACATAGAGTTTCCTTTATTTCTCATACAAGAATTCTTGGTTAAAGAAGTCATCTACAATGTTTTTAAAATGAAAATAATATGTATTTATGGAGAAGAACACCTAGCTAATCACAAGCAATTATCACTTGAAATATATGAAGCTCATTTCCAGCACTTGTGTGTTAAAAGACATTATTTCCAACGTATGTCCTTAGTTAAATTCTAATAGTTACACATATTTAAATATTCCTAGCATGTTCCAGTAAGAGTCAATATATTTTGCAGTTACAACCTGCACACTAGGATATATTCTACTGGTAAATATGAAACATATATGCAATACAGCCAATAACTAGTGTCCAAAAATAAGAAATCATGTGTATTTTAAATTATAATTTCTGATCTCTAAAGTAAGCAATTCCACTTTTACACCATTTTTTTATTCATTAAGTAATATTTTCTAGTATATGTAATAAACTGTAGATACTAAGACCTGAAGAATGCATTTTTAATCTACTGTCACTAATTCTGAACACCAAAATCCTCAAATTTCAGAGGAATTCAAAACAAATAAAAATATAATTTCAGTCAAAGGAATGCTAAGAATGATCAAATTAAAATAATACATTTCTATAAAGAAAAATTATAAACAAAGTCAAAAGGCAAACAGCAACTGTGAAAAAATTATTGGTAATATCACTGGCAAAGGATTATTTCATCTATTATGTAAATATCAACAAGTATAAGTTAAAAAGACTAACAAAAGGGCCTGAAGCATCAGTTAATAAAAAAGGAATATTCATATCCTTTCAACTATGAAAAGGTGATCAATTTTACTCATAATAAGAGAAATGTAAATTGAAAGTACACAGAGATGCAATTTTTCACCTATAATATTTGTAAAATTCCAAGTTTTACAATCCCATCTGTTGGCACTGCTGTAGAGGAATATTTATTCTCATACATCAAAGAGGTGCAAAATACACCACCACCTATGGAGGAGGATCTGGTAACATCTACCAGCATTAAAGATTTATTTATTTTTAAATGAGAATCCCACTCTGGAAATCTCTCCCACAGATACACTTATATGTACGCTAAATGATGTGTGTAAAAGGATATTCATTACACTACTGCGTGTAATGTGACAAAACAACAATAAAAACAAAAACACCAAGTTAATAAACAGAGATTAACAACAGAGAGTTTATAAACAGAGATTTTTGTCTCAATAATTTCATGTAATTATCACAACCAGTAACATGACTACAAAAGGCTATAGTTTATGGAGCCCTTTCCAGTGAATTACCACATTTGATCATTTCAATAGGCACTGAGGTAGATTCTGTGCAAATGAAGATGAAGTAGTCCCAGAACCTGCTTTCAAAGCATTCATAGACTACTAGGTGAGATAGATATCTTAAAGAGGGGTTCCAAATATTTTCTGTAAATGTTCATTAGTAAATATTTTAGACTTTGTGGACCTTAATTTCTCTTGCCACTACCTAATTCTACCATTGTAGATTGAAAACAGCCATATACAATACGTAAATGTAAGTCTGGCTGTATTCCAACAAAACATTATTTACAGAAACTGAATTTGGATTTCATTTCATTTCCATGTATCACAAAATATTATTGCTTAAATTTTTTCAATAGTTAATTTTTTTTAGTATGCAAGCAATACCAGCACATGCAACTAGATGAATTTGCACACAGGCTGTGGTTTAACTAACCCATAATCTAAACTATAAACCAAACTTTATAACACACTTGAATTAGTAACAGAAGTGTCAAACAGTATTTCTCAGCGTTACATGTAAGGAAACAGAAATTCAGGGAATTAAGACTTGCTAGTTGTAATACAGACAATAAGCAGAGAAGCCTTAATTCAAATTCAGCTCTTTACTCACTAATCATTACTATCTCATGAAGGCAATGAGTCTACTCTAATGCTAGGTGTGATACATGGCCTGCACTTTAGGATGTGTGTGATATTTTATACAAAATTATGTTCTTATAATGGAATTCATTCAGCTCTGTTCAATTTTGAAAATAAAAACAGATTAAATGGTCTATATTAGTTTTTACATAATTTTTGGAAAAGAGAGAACATTTTTGTTGTAAAGCTATAATGACATTACCATAATTTTTTTCCAAGAAGAAAGGACTTACTTGCAAACAAAAGTCCTTTCTTTCCAAAAAGAAAGGACTTACTTACTACTTATAACTTCCTTACTCTAATCTTTCAAGTATTTAAAAAGATTTTTAATAAGTCCATGAGGTTAAATCCGTGAGATACATTCATACACTAGTTTTGATATTTGATTTCTCATGACCTTTACAGTCTGAAAAAAAATTATGGATTGTCAATTATATTTATCTGTATATATGTATAATTATATATATATATACTTTAATGGTGAGATGGTGTATGTATTATACATGTATATATAGTTATACTATGTAATATTAAAATTACCATATGTTCATGGCCTTAGCCTCATGAAAAAAAAAAAATCTCTTAGCAGTGAATAATGCATATTGACCAATGTCAACAAAATAAATTCCCTCATAATAAACCCAATCACTAAGAAAAGTCAAAGAAAATTATTATAAACAACATAAAAGAAATTGGTAAGTATCAAAACAGTTTGGCTTGAGCTCTTATCAAAAGTTTCAGATGTTGTTTTATAATGTGAAATATAACTATAGATACACAAAATTACTATCCAGAGCTCAAGGATGACTGGAAACAAACTTATATAATGCATGTAGAAAGTATATTATTTTAATAACAAATATTGCATTGGATTATTGTATGATTATTATTTTGTATTGTATGATTATTATTTTGTATTACATGATTATTATTTTGTTTCTGTTGACAAAATTCCTGCTGGAATTTCAATGACAGAAGGGAGCAAAGGAGATACTTTTCAGCTCTTTGGAGGTACTCCCCTCTCATGCTTATAGTAACTGTAATGATTCTATCTTCTATTCACGAACACTTTGAAAATATATGGCTCTCATTCATTATGAATGTATTCATAAGTGTGAAATATAAATTCTCTTCTCTAAAACAAATAATGGAACAGGAGGTTATTATAAGTACATGTGGATTGTTGAACTTTGCAGGGTTTTTTGAACTGTCACAGTTGTGTATGTACGTATATATGTATGGATGGGTATCTGTATGTACATGTGTTTGTACGTATGTAGGCGGTTATGGAGAGGGCAATGAAGCCACACAATCAAGTTAGAATTGCTCATAAAGGCAGATGAATATTGAGTAGAAAGATTATGAATGAGTGAGGGGCCCCAGGTCAGATAGGGAATAGGAGAGCCACACCTTTGGGTGTGAGCCTTTAAATTTGTCTGTTAATACAACAGAATGGATACCGATTTCTGCAGAACCTCCACAAAGGAACAGATTCACAGCCCTCACCACCTCCTCATGGCTAACAAGCTCTCAACCATATGCTCATTGGCACCCAAGCCCAGAAAGACTGTTTGCAACTAATCTACTGATTGAGGTTTCATTTTTCACTCAAACTAGGTGACCCACCAAAAAATGAGAAGCTATCTGATCTTTCCCTAACATTTTCTAGCAAATTTTGTTTCCATTTTTTAGTTAAAGTGACAATAAATATGCATAAAATTTTTTTAATAATATATATTTTTTCCTTTTGGTACTCTACAAAGGAAACATTTTTCTGTTCCTTTTTTTCTCCCTCCTTCTCAAGGATTGAGAGGATTATAGAAAAAGGATTTTGAAGTTCATAACAAAAATAACTTTATAGTAATTCAATATATTATGTTTTTACTTTAGTACATTTGTCTACATTTACTTCATGGGACAGTCTGTAGGAAAAAAGCACAGGATGAATATGAGGGTTTTTCCTTCTTGTTTTAATATGCACATAAGAAAATGATAGAATTGTTCCAGATCTTTTTTGTGTTTCACATTCTGACTCCATAGCTCCTGCCTTGTATGGAAGATATAGCTGCAACCCAGTCCCTGTTGGAAGAGGGGCAGAACAGATGGCTTGTGCTCCTGTACTGCCTACACATTAGGGAAGTGCTGTGGCTTGGATGGAGTACTTTTTTTTTTTTTTTTTTTTTTTTTAGTACTAACAGTGTTAAAGTGAAAATAAATAGTCAAGCAGGGAGGCAGAAGTCACTGAGCCTGCAGTCATAAAGATTCTACTGCTGTGACTGCTGCTTCTCCCATAGGTACTGAACAAACCTAAGTGTGGCTGCTTCCAACAGTCAGTAATCTATCAGAAGGTCTCTCTACTTCCACTCTATTCTTTACCCTGGAGCCTTGACACGTGTTTAAACTGTCCCTTATTACTGAGCGCACAATTTCCTAAAGGGTTTGACAAGCCATTAAATTATCTTGTCTGCATTTCTGAGAGAAAGGGAAGTTGGTCTGAAGTTACTGATCATTTTGTCAACTTCATTCTTTTGGAATTTTAACAAAACTTGTACACCCAGTTTATATTTAATCTATATTTAAATATATCGATATTTGTATGGAAATTAATTTGGGGGATTGGAAAAATATCCATGTGTTTTTAAAGGCTGACTTAAATTCAAATACTGTCTCTATAACAATTAGCAGAAATATATTAGATGTCATGTATAGTGTCTTCTTTTTAGTCTCATGTGCAATAGCAATAGATTTAAAAAATTGTAAGTATCAACATACCAATAAATGACACGGTGAATTCTAATATATCTTCATGGTAATAAAGACAAAATTACTGAATTGTGTGTTTAATTAAGTGTCTCCATTTTACATGAGAGAACAGAAAGAGTAATATGCTGGTAAAGAACATTCAGCCTAGTGTATATGGACCGATGTTTAGGGAGATGTGACATGATTGGTGAATTTTTTATAATTCATTTTTTATAATTATTTTTTATAATTATTATTTTTTATAATTATTATTTTAAAATGTTTAGAATAAGAAATAGCATTCTATAACATAATTCACTTAAAGTTCCATGTCTCTTCAAATCCACTGCAACTCCACCCTCATCCCACTTCCCAATTTCCCAGGAGAGGATAAAACAAACCAATAAAGAAAAACTTACTTTTCCAACATATTGTGGATCTGGTCCCATATGTTCTTCTAAAACAAAGAACTGATTCCAAACCCATCCTCTTTTGGGACGGTGGTGGACTTCGGTTTCACCTTCGATGTGTTTGGTTTGGTTTCTGGTCCCCTTGATGGAGCTGTGTTGAGCAGTTCCATAACACCTCTGCACAAAACAGAGACACACGAGGACTGGACAGATGCAAGATGTGCTCGTAATTTTCATTGTAAGATAACTTTCCAGTTCACAGTTTTCTTCCTTTTCCTTGTCAGCTACAAATGCTTAGTGAGCATTCGAGAGAGAAGCCAAAGCATCTTTTGGAAGGACAGTCCAAATTAAATTGTTTAGTGTGTCCATGATTTAACTGTCCAGCAGGGAAAGGTCAGACTACATTTACATCCTGAAACACTTGGAGAATCAAAGCTGTAGTTGTGTGATCCGAAGTCTTCACAATTGGTGAACAGGGGCAACCATTTTCTACCTAATCAAAAGAGAGAAAAGTATATACATTACAAAACATGGCAGTTTTAAGTATTTGCTCTAAATGCAAATTATACTGTTTTGTGGAGTGATGATGATAGGAAAAGAACACATGCAAGTTCTTTTGGAAATAAACACAAGCATATATACACATAGCCAGGCATAAGCCTGCACGCTGCATTTTTACAGGGACATACATATTTGTATTTTTAATTCTCAATTATATATGTATATATATAATTGAATATATATATAAATATATATTTTATATATATCATTTCAAAGAATATATCCATAGAAACAACAAAAATGAAGCCCTAGGGAGTGTTAAAATGCTCAAAAATTGACCATGAGTATGTGCCC
The DNA here is from genome assembly GCF_039906515.1 of Pseudorca crassidens. Lineage (NCBI taxonomy): Eukaryota > Metazoa > Chordata > Mammalia > Artiodactyla > Delphinidae > Pseudorca > Pseudorca crassidens. The sequence continues at coordinate 17,046,714 of NC_090298.1, forward strand.
AGACCCGAGTTAGTATGATCTCTTACACTACCTGATCTATTAGGGACTTCACTCTAAGTGCAAATTTTTTATTTGTTTTTGTGTTTATTTTGCTTTTGTTAGATGTGATACAACTTACTGCACATTCTGTACATCGATTTTCTACTACATATGACTCACACAATTTCAACAAAATACTCCCTAGGGTTGAAAAGTTTTCACAAACCATCACAGCAATCAAGTATGTACTGAAATTGTTTAGTAAGTAAAATAGAAGAAAGAAGATGCCTGAAAAAAACGTACGTCACTGAAAGTTACTCCACGCTTGGGGATAAGATTGGCACAATTGAACATGAGTAATATTAACAACTGAATCATAGGTTGCATGGGTTTTAGTAGGCCTGCAGATGATGCTCTAGGACGTGGTCTTTACCTCCAGGCAAGACAGTGATCCAAGCTTGGGAATGACACTACACAAAATTCTAGCAGCTATGCCAAGAGAGGTATAAGGAAGAAAAGGATGGTGGCAAAAAGAACAGAGGGGAAAATATTTTGCTTTTCAAATAAGGAATGCTGAGGACTTGGACGTAGGTTTTAGTACAACTGGACAATAAAGTAAAACTTGAGAAACATTTCTGGAAGACAAAAGACAGGGTTTGGGAGAGAAAAGCTTGACTAAGATTATTAGCTTATTGAAAACACATAAAACTGTGTAGCATGTTTTGCTGTATTTTTATATATGCATATTTCAACATGTGTTTATAAAAAAATATAATGACTCAAGATTATAGCTATCCCATCTAGTAAAAAAACATTAGATGAATCACTTTCTCACTCCATAAAATTCACCCTTGCAAATCAGCACACATGGAAATGTAGATCTAAATGAACTGCAAGGTGGTTGACATGAAAATGTAAATGATTTTAAAAACTGAATATAATCAGTCATAGTATAATTCTTCTATTCAACTGAGAAAACTAAGTAGGGGATGAAAAAAAATATCACAAGACCCAGAGCAAGGTGGTTTTCTCTATCAGTATCTCTCCCCATAAATTAGGGTTAATAATAATACTTACCTCACCAATTGTGTAAGAATTAGACTGGATTTGAACTGGGATTTTATTTTAGTCAGCTGGCAAATATAAATTAAAATGTATAATATTTTTTAAGGACAAAGATATATTTTTGATTGATTTAAATTAAAATGACTCAAAAACTTTTCTAACATATAAAAAAAGAGCAATACCATCTTAGCTCCAACATTGTAAGAGCAACGGAAAGAAAGTCAGAAAACAGAGGCTTTCTCTTTTTTTTGACAATTTATTTACAATATGCACTTATGTGAAACATCTAATTTTGAGTCTCAATTTTCTCATTTGTGATGAATAATTGATTTTAATATTTGTTCCAGTTCACCTAATAAACTATCTGGTTCTTTTTAAAGTTTTATTTTAAATTTATCAAAAGTTTCTTAATTTTCAAGTCACAGATCTCAAAAAAGAGACTTTAGCCTTTCTTCCTAGAAATCAAGTTGATTAATATATAAAAGGTGTTGTTTTCTTAATACTTTCACACCATTTGGTGTGATTTTTAAATGAAATTAACATCTTTGCCCTTTATGCCAAGTTATTTAACCAAGCATAATTCATGAGTAGAAGGTAAAGAAAGTGGCTTTTGTAATGCATTACAGTTATGTAGAATGAGTGTTTTCTTTACAAAAATGATTTTGAATGGCATCCCAAAAATACATAAATGCATTTTAATCTACCTATGCATTATATGTTTATGAATCTCTATTATGACAATTATGAAGTGGTAAGTAAGGCTCTGTGGAACAAAAGAGCAAATGTAAACATCACTACTGTACTTTTGAAAGCAATTTGATATACTACATAATGAAAGGACAGAAATCCAAATGTGAAAATCGTCTGCTCTATTTCAAGAAATCCATCCCTGTATAGGTTAGAATTAAAATGCAAATAATAATAAAATAAACCACTGGTTGAGAATAACATAATAAAAATATGATACAGCCATTTTCCTTTTTTTTTTTAAACTAAGCAGCATGCAGCCTTCAAACATCCTTCCTGCTTTCCTGGAACACTCCAATATATGAATTCTGATAAACAGAGACATAAGCATAACACCTAGGGACCAGATACTTCCTTCTTCTAACCTTTTAGTTAGAACTTGCACCAATAATATATGCATATTAATTACAGGGTCCCATACCCTGGAGCAGATGATGGATGGATGTAGGCAAAGATGAGACATTTTTCACAGCAGCGGTAAAGGCCTTAAGACCCAGATGTAGCCCTGGTGAGCTCAGCAGCCACGATGGACAGAGTTCAGTGCCAGCTGCATGAATTAAGGGTCACTTTGGACTTGCAGTTTCAGTGGCGAGTACCTGACATTGTTTCTTACTGCCTAACTTCTGTTTGTTCCTACTTCTTGCCAAACCTGATTTTTAAGGCCTCTCACCAATTGTGACGGCTACATAATATTCTTCTAATAAATTGATTTGTTGCTTTCCTTGGCCAAAGTTGGCTTTTGCTGTTTGAAAATGAAAATGTTCTCTTATAAAAAGCATTACTCCCATAATACTCTAAACACAAAGTTCTTTCTGAATAATGCATTACCTGCACTAATGTGTAATGCAGACCTCTCTCCCCATTGCAGTACCTGATTGTAGTGATTCAATGCTGCTTCCAGATACTAGTCCTCTTGCTTTTGTAACTACTCCCTCTTCTGTAGTAGAATTAATGACACTGTACTGAGTTAAGAGACATGACCTCAAATGCTTATTCTGTAGAAAATATCAGTTTATGAGCATTTTATTCTCTGAGCTTCACATCTCTCATTTATGAATAAAAATTTTTATTGGATTATCTTTAAGCATGTTCAGTTAATTCTTCGAATTTATGATTTAGAAACTGTGTATCACTTAAGACTTTTCTTATGCTGACTTATGTGAACATCACCCAAGATTCAATGATCAGCCATTTATAGCTTATAAGTATAGTCATTCCTTCAAAGGGCTCTGAGTAAGCACCATTCTCAAAGAAAAATATTGTCATATTCACTCCAAATGTATTGCTTGTAACTTGAGCCTTTGACTGGATTTTCTTTCCAATTCATTCTTAATTTATAAAACTGGGAATCCAAAGAAGCCTAGAGAATGCCTTCTGTTTGCTTTTTTTAAAAAGATTTCTTTGCTCTTTTTCTTGTTTTGAAAATTTCTTTGTAAAAAATACTCTGTCAACTTCATCTTATGAATGTGTCTTTCCATTCTCCATATGTGTGGGGTTATGTAAGATACTATTTCACAAGTTCAAAAAGCCTAGGATTATAATTGCTACTGACTTCTAAACTTTAGCATTAAATATTACTGGTTGGAATTGACCTGACTTTGCATAGAGCAAACTTAGCTAAAGTAGAAAATGTCAAAAGAAGATAAAGTATGATGGAAAGTTCATATTTTTGGAATGTTTTCATTGTAGGACTTAAGGACATCTTGCGTGGAGAAATACGTGTTAATGGTAGTATGATGCCCAGTGCACAGAAGGGGGTTTTCCCAAATGTCAAACCTGTAAATCTACTGGATGAGAAGGCTGTTCTTCATGAGAGGGTGATACATCTTGAAAATGATGTAACTTAACTTTTCCATGGTAAATTATTAAAATCCATCATACTGCCAGGCAGATTTAAATATAAGAAAATTTATATTATATTTGAATTCTGGGGTACATATATAAAGAAAAAGTTACAAATACTAAACAAAAGCTTTTTTTCAGTTTAATAAAAGTAAATTTACTACTGTGTGTGTATGCATGTGTGTTTGTATATATGTATGTGTGTACTTACTACCTACCTTCAGGATGTTGTGTTCTAAAACTTTAAGTTATCCTTTAGGTTGGTGTTTACAGGCATAATAGCTATTGCTGGCAAGATGCATTCTCAGGTATATATCTGACCCTGGAACTATGGTTTCCATCATTTTCAGATCCAATGATAAATAATATCAGTACCATTCTCTTGTTCTAAGTCTAGTTCTTATTCAATTTCCAATTATACTGGCTTCTAAATTTTGGTTTTACCTTCCTGTTCTCTATTCTCAATTTTACTATTTTTTCCATTAGTGTTTTATTCTTCCTTAATTGATATTTTATCTGATTAATAATTCATTTTACTCTTCTCCATAGGTGCCAACTGGATTAAACATCTCTTGCTTACAGTCAAAATGCAAATACTTATAAATCACATGAAACTGCAGAGGGCTTCACCTAAATTTGTTGCAAGTTTTATTTCCAGGTTGGCTCTCAAATCAATATTTTTGATTTCAATCTGACCATTTTAGGATATTCTCATAGCCCCAAGATTTGCACATAATCAATTGCATTCACTTAAAACATATATATTTATTATATATTTAAAACATATGTATTTAAAGGTAAAATGCTTTATATTATTTGAAAATGTGTCTCTCTTTAAAATATAATGAAATATCTAAGTAATAACATATATAAAACAAGAAGCAGTAACTTTTACATAATGTTTTTCTGTTGGAAATGTTAAGTTTCACAGAGATGGTGATAAAACCACTACATGTGCAATTATACTCCAATAAAGATGTTAAAACAAACAAACAAAAAACAAAACAAAAAAAACAACACTACATGTGTACTTGTAGGCATTGCTTCCTGACATGGCTCATTCAACTTTGCTTGCCTTAAAAGCCTTATTCTCCAAACTCCATTTAGTAAAACCTATCCCCTGAGGCCTGGACTAAAGGGTGTTTCTTTACAAAGACTCCTCTATTTTGGGAGACAATTTTCTTCGGGTCTTTTGTGTTTCTGCACATTTTCTGAGCAAGAGGCACTGACAGCTTTGTTTCATACTATCTTTTCAAGGATGTCTGTATATCAAACAGCCTTGGAAAAAAGAGATACTTCCCTCTCCTTTGGGGGAAGTGGGTAAATTTGTTTTCTGACTGGATTATAAAGATAATGTATTTTTCTAGGAAAAAGGTTGGAGAGGTGTGTTAGCAGACCCTTTATAAGACAGGGGATTCAAAAATCAGGGTTCTTTAGCTGTGATCCAAATACACTATATGTGTGGCATGTACCTGGCTGCTTCCTTTCCCCCCATGGCATGTGAGGGGCAAGGGAAACTCACACTGCCTGCTGTGTTGTGGATAATAAAGCCTTTGATCCGGAGTTTTGTGTGTTCTGCCAGCATCTATAAAACTGTGGCAACCTAACTTATTAGCTTCCTGGTAAGATAAAATCTCAAATTCTTCACTTGAAAGTTTGGATAACATAGTTCAATGTAACTGCTTGCTTCTGTGAATTACTATAACATTTATCTAATTCTTTCTTACTTTTGCAGACCACCATTTTAACTTTTTATATAGGTGCTATTTAATTTTTCTTTGTGTCAGATTTTTTAGAGTTCTCACACTGTGTCTTATATATTTTCCATTTCCTGTATTGGTTTGTGAAGTACCTTTCATATTGTAGCCAATAACTAATTAATTATTTGTTGAATGAAGGGATAAATACATGGGAAATAGACATTAATTCAGGATTTGTGCAGCAAGAGTGGTGTTAAAATACCAAGTTTCAACTTAGAACATTTAATTTTAAGAATATGTTACAAAAAAAAAAAACAACCACCAAAAAACCAACTTTTTAAAAGCATGCTTTGAGGGCTTCCCTGGTGGTGCAGTGGTTGAGAGTCCGCCTGCCGATGCAGGGGACACGGGTTCGTTCCCCGGTATGGGAAGATCCCACATGCCGCGGAGTGGCTGGGCCCATGAGCCATGACCGCTGAGCCTGCGCGTCCGGAGCCTGTGCTCCGCAACGGGAGAGGCCACAACAGTGAGAGGCCCGCGTACCGCAAAAAAAAAAAAGCATGCTTTGATGTGGTTAACATTATACGTTGTTTTTTACTTAAAAGCCTGTCACAATCAAAGACGTGCAGGTACTGCATAACAAAGTTTCATTTCATCAATCAAATCCTGCTTTCTCACTAAGTTTGTTTTAACACAGAGGAAATTAAGGAAGCTGTTCAAATATTGAGCCAAATATGCATGAGTAAACTTTGCAAATGACATATACTGTATACCATTATGAGTAATTTTATTCATATATAGATAGATCAAATACGTATATGAACATTCCTACTATGTTGGCATAGGCATATGTGTGTGTTTAAGTGTATTTATATATATATATATATATATAACAGAGACCATTCACACTGTCATTATTCTTGTCTCAAGATACACTTTATTTTTAGATTATTGCTAACATGCTTATGTAGAGTTTTATTTTAATGTTTCATATATTCCTGAAATTATACATAGAAGTAGGAAGAGCAATGTCCTGAAAGTATATGTATACATAAGATGATATTCACAATATTGTTCGATCTGGCTGCAACAGCTAATATCATAGAATTAGTCCCAATTTTCATGTTGCTGATTCTAATCTTCATAATGCCTAGTGGACATTATTCCAAAAATTAGAAAATGAAAATAGAAAAAGAAACTGATGGTATCAAATGTAATATTTCCTTGCTTATCTGTATTTGTCAGAGTGATGAATATTTCGAATTTCTTCATGTCTTCCAAAAATATTTCTACCTATCACACTATTTTTGTGATTTATGTTCTTGTGTATGTGTGTGTGTGTCTGTATTTCACATGACAGGATTCATAAAATTAATTTTTAAAGGATTATTTGATTTGATTTAAAGTATGAAAAAATACTAAAGGCATCCTACTGGTACAGAGACTCCTAGTGGCCTCATTATCTGATGCCAAACATAAGTCTCTGTACCTCACTCCCCCGGAATAAAGACTACATTTCCTAGCCTTACTTGTAGCTGAGCATGGTCCAATTCCTAAATTCTAGCCAATGGAATACAAGCAGAAGTACTGTCTGTTAATCCTCCAGGAAATTTCCCTAGAAGACTGTTGGCATGTGTCTGACCTATTTTTTCCCCTCCCTCCATCTCGCCACTAGAATCCTGAATGTGATGGCTGGAGCTCCCTTTTGGACCGTGAGAATGAGAGTCATAGCCTGGAGACAGAGGAACAAGCAACTTTATCCCAGAGAACACTGTAGATCAGAGCTGCCATGTGAGCCCTGGGCTGCCTTTCTGAGCTCAGTTAAGAAAGAAAGTATTTCAGTCTTTGTAAAGCCACAGGTATTTCATGCTTCTGTTACTCAGAGCTGACCATAACCCTGCTTTAACAACCATTGAGCTGAAACAGTATATTCTCCATGACTTTGGAGATGAAGGAGGCTTTGGGAAATAAAATACAGAGGAAGGAAAGGAAGGAAAGGAAAATCAGAATAAAAACATGGAACAATGCTGGATGACAGCTGTTCTAAACTCCAGAGAACTTATTTTTCGTGACAGTCTTCTCTGCAGCTTTTATCACAAATATGAAAATGTGCAGGTCTTGCTTTTCTCCCTCTTTTTCCTCTGAAGTCAGAAGCCATATCTTATGCTATAACTGTGTCAAACCCAGCATGTACCACTACACAATGCAAATAGAAGGGGTGACAATGGTCTCCTTCAATGACTCTCCCTTTGAAATCTACCCTCTAGCTACTTATCACCTCCTCAACCCCCTGCTTGAAATTCCTTCATGTCTTTGCCTCACCTGCGAAAGAGAATAAAAAACTCACACGAAATTCATGACGTTTCAATATTTCATGCCTTTTCGCTTCCCTTCTCATCCTTGCTGTCTGCCCGCGAAAACCCACGACCCACTCATATTTTATCACACTCACTGTCTCCTGACTAGGCTGCACTCCTGCTAGCCTTTATGCCTCTGTATGCATTGTTTCTTCTAAATGAAAAGCCCATTATTCTGTTTTAATAACCAGCACATCATCAGTTGCCCAAGTGAGTTTTCAGGGACTATCACCCTGTTCCCAAGATCCCCTGTTCTCTCTACTGTCATGACGGAGTTCAGAACTTGCCACCCCAAAACACGCCACCTGGTGTATAGATTTTAAGTTAAAGACACTTGAAAATCATCAGATGCAAAAGGGCACCTCAATCTTACTAAAAGCAGGACATAAAACTCAAATATAGGAGACGTTCTCCTTGTTCTGGAAGGAAAGAAACATTCTCATCAGAGATTGAAAATGGAGACCAAGAGAAATCTGTATAAAGAAACCTTGCTAAATTTATTCATATCTTTTTTCTACCTAATTAAGTGGCCCAAGCCCCTTTGTCTTGTCACTTTTTCACGATTTGCTGCTCTTTGCCCAACTCAGTATGGAAGTGTCTGCCTCAAATTGCCTCTTCAGGTCTTAATTTCCTTAAAAGGGATCCCATGTCACAGAAAACTTATATTAAATAAATCTGTATGTTTTTCTCTTATTAACTGGTCTTATTCCAGGAGCCCCAGTCAAGCACCTAAAAGGTAAAAGGAAAGATTGCATTTCTTCCCCTATAGTGATATTCATCACATGACCTACACATTTCCTTGTCTGTCTTCCATACTAGACTACAACCTCCTGCCAGAATTTAATTGTCATCTTCATACCCTCAATGATTAGCATAACCTGGTGCAGACAGTCAAGAGTCAGTTGAATGAACAAACAAAACCATGTTTGTGCTTCTATCAGTTTTGAGTGTCCTATCTATTAGTCATGTGACCTTAGCTAAATTTTCTCATATGTAAAAGAGGTCTAATAACTCATAAAAGCTCTGTAAGAATTAATCAGAGGTATGGACGCAGTCAAGAGTACCTGGATGACTCAGTCAAAATCTACCGCCACTGCTGGGAAAATAAAGTATGTCTCTTAAAAGCAAGAGTAGCATACTCCTTACATGATACAGTACATGCAACTTGCATGTATTATTGGAATTATTTCCCATGATTCAGATAACAGCAAAGTATTTTAATTATATTTTGGACTTTATATTTTTTGGAAGGAAATTAAAGTTAAACATTAAGAGACAAGAGTACTTGCATAATGTCTTGATAATGAATATTTAATACTTGTGTGCCTTTTCTTAGAGCTCTGGTTCTCTATTCATATTATGTATGGTGTATGTGTAATTTTAAAACAGTTTCCCATATGTTCTGAAAAACTTTTTGAAAACACACATTTTATAAAGTAACTATATAAATGCTTCAAATTGACGCATACCCAAAAAGATACTTAGTTGTGGGTATAATAAATCTACAATGGAATGGAAAGAATTTAGCTTTTCTCTAGTATATTTTCTTCAACTATTTCCACAGTAAACTGGCTTATCTTTTCCTATAAAAAGTAGGAATATGATCCTCCCTTTTTTGGAATATTTCAGTTTCTTTAACTTATATGAAAGTTTGTTGCTTTAATTAAAATATAATATATAACATCTTGATTCCAATTTGTAAGAAAATAAAGTGCTAAATTTTTCTAGCATGCCACAAATATGTCAAAGATTGTAAAATATGGAGTCAAACCAACTTTGAATTTAAAACTATATTCCAGATAGTTTTCCTTAGGAAATGTAAATCTATAGGAGCCATAATATCGTTTAACTCTGAGATATTGCACTTCTGAATTTTAATTAATGAGAAAATATGATAAAGTGTCCTGCACAGAAAAAGGCATGTGTGATGTTTTTATATATACATAAAACATTATGTTCAAATGGTCTGATAATTAATAGAACTTTATATTTCTATTCAGGTTCAAATTTACCTTCTACCATTACAATCATACTCTTACCAATACAGCCAACTTTTATATCACATTATAAGTCCATTATACCCTAAGACTATCCCATTATATGCCATCTGCATGGTGAAGACAATCAAACAGATCTGTGCACTGGTGTTACCAGAGATTCACAGTCTCCAACCATGAATGATTCTCAGTGTTCCTTTATCCTAGTGCATGCCATAAGCCATGTTGTCTGTACAATTTTTCTAATTATAACCCAATTGTCAATTTTTACAACCTACACAAAGATCAAAAAGACAGATCAAGAAGACACTTTATCATAAGCCATATCCTCTAAAACTCTATACTCCATATGCTTAATAATTACAGTAGTTTGAATGCACAATGCTTGCCCACATACTTTTGGATGCTTTAACAATTTTAGCCCTTAACAATATTATACTCATCCTTCAAACACAAGCACCATTCACTCTATGTCTCCCCAAAGTGAAATCCCCACCACCTCCTCTTCCCTGCACCCACACATAACACACTGAAAACATTTTTTTTCTATAAAAATTTATCCCATTTTTTGTTTACTCAAACTAGACTGTGAATTTTTAAAAACAAGATGGATATCCACTGTCATTTCGCAAATACTTGGAACAGAGTGGGCATAAAGAAATACGTTTGAATGAATTTCTGAATCATCTAATAAGAAACATAAACTTAATTTACTACATAGTTAAAAAATAATGGCCTAAGAGGTCTAAACGGCAATCGAGGTTTTCAATTTAAACCATTTTTTGATATGGTTTGATAATTTATAGTATACTCAGTAATGCCAATATGAACCAAACTATTGCAGATCCAATACTGCAGGGACGTTTGATGCCTCTCTGTTTCGTATCCAATAAAATTTTTAAATCAATTTCCAAAACATGCAATTTACTGTACTGTGGCTTTGCAGGACAGCAAGATTTAAAAAAATGGAAATGAAGGCAGCCCCTTAAGTAATCAGAGACTGACAAGAGAAATAGAACATATATGAATACCTTAAATTCCACATTGCTGTAAAAGAATTGTATGCTACATTACAATGTGTAAGTTCATTCTCATATTCTTTATTATTTGATTTTCACAGTAATCCTGTAAGGTAACTGGAAAGTGATAATATATTTAAAAATGTGTGAATAACATGCAAAAGGAGTTGAGATGAGAAACAGCATCTTCCATATTTGAAAGACTTAAGGAAGTTTTAGAAGAGGATACCATTTCATGTGGTTTTCAAGGGTTTCACCTAAGGATTTTGATTTCAAATATTAAACTCATTTAATATTCAGCAAAGATTTATTGAACATCTATTATGGGTCAGTCACTGCTCTAATGCTGGAGATGATTAAAAAAAGAATGTTCTTGTTATTATGTTAATTATTATATTATGCTTAAAAAGTAAACAAATATACAAATAGTTTTTAGATATACATATATACTATGGAAGGAAAACCAAGTGAAAACCAACCTGTTGTTTTAAAGGCGAGTGAATTTAGAGAAGTTCGAAATGAGTGCTCAGAAAGAAGGTTTCTCCTGTGGGCCTGATATTTGAGAATAGGCCTGAATCACAAAAAAATAAATGTAGATGTAAGGGAAAGTCACTCCAGGCCGAGAAAACAGTGAACTTCAAGGTCCTTAGTTCAAGATGAGCTTATAATGAACAAAAAAGTGCAACCCAGCTGTGCTCAAATGTAGTGGAGCTGAGACTGGGAAGAGGTGAGCTACAGCATCAGAGACTGACAGAAGGAAGAGCACTAAGGCCTTCTGAGATAATGACATTTTTATTTTTTATTTATTTTTTTAAGCTGTCTGAGACAGTATAGCCCTGTCATTTAGAACACGTGGTTTATTATATTAATGTAAAACACACATACATGAGCTCTCCCTTTTATCAAATTTTAACCATATACTATTGTTCCTATAAGTACGATGTGGTAGAGATTTCTAGAATTTTCCATCCTTCATGACTGAAATCTTATTGAACAACAGCTCTCCATTTCCCCCTCCCCAAGCCCCTGGCGACCACCATTCTTTTTTTTTTTTTAATGAGTCTGATTACTTTAAATACCTTATATAACAACAAGAGGTTGTTTCCACCTCTTGGCTATTGTGAATAATGCTGCAATCAACACGGAAATGCAGATATCTCTTTCAGATCCTGTTTCCATTTCCTTTGGATATATACACAGAAATGAGATTGCTGGATCATATGATGGTTCTATTTTTAATTTTTTTGAAAAACCTCCATATTGCTCTCAATAGCAGCTGGACCATTTTACATGCCCACTGGTTCATAACAGGCCTCTTTTTCCACATCTTTGTCAACACTGGTTATTTCTTGTCATTTTGATAAGAGGCATTCAAACAGGTGTGAGGTGATATCTCACCGTTGTTCTGATTTGCATTTCTCTGATGAGTAAGGATGTTGAGTACCTTTTAATGTGCCTGTTGACCATCTGTATGTCTTCTTTGGAAAAATGCCTATTCAGATCCTCTGCCCAGTTTTTTAATTGAATTTTTGCTTTGTTTTGTTTTTTGTTAGAATTGTATGCTTTTAAAAATATATTTTGGATATTAACCCTTTATCAGATATACGATTTACAAATATTTTTTCTCATACCATACATTACCTTTTCATTTTGTTGGAAGCTGTTCAGAAGCTTTTTAGCTTGATGCAGTCCCACTTGTTTATTTTTACTTTTGTTGCCTTTATTTGTGGTGTCATATCCACAAAAGTCCTTGCCAAGACTGATGTCAAGGAGTTTATCCTCTATGTTTTCTTCTAGGAGTTTTGTAGTTTAAGGTCTTACATTTAGGTCTTTAAGACATTTTGAGTTGATATTTTATATGGTGCAAGACTGAGATCCAAGTTCATTCTTTCCATGTGGATATTCAGTTTTCCCAGCACAGTTTGTTAAAGAGACTACCTTCTCTCCATTGCATATTTTTGGCACACTTGAAGATCAGTTGTGTTTATTTCTGCATTCTCAATTCTGTTTAATGTCTGTTTTTATGCAAGGACTATGCTGTTTTGATTAGTACTGCTTTGTAACATTTTGAAATCAGGAAGTGTGATACCTCCAGCTTTGTTCTCTCTCAAGATTGTTTTGGTTATCAGAATTCTTTCTGGTTTCGTATGAATTTTAGAATTATTTTTTTCCATTTATGTAAAAAAAATGTCATTTGGTAGCAGTTGCATTGAATCTATAGATTGCTTTGGATGCTATGGACGTTTTAACAATATTAAGTCTTCCAAAACATGAACATGGCATATCTTTCTGATTTGTGTCTAATTTTCTTTCAGTAGTGTTTTATAGTTTTCAGTGTAGAAGTCTTTCATATTCTTGGTAAAATTTATTCCTAAGTATTTTATTCCTTTTGATATTATTGTAAATGAGACTCTTTTCTTAATTTCCTTTCCAGATTGCTGCTTGTAAACCTATGGCAATGCAAGACAACTGATTTTTGTAGGTTGATTTTGTATTCATCAACTGTTGAATTTGTTTGTTAGTTCTAACAGGATTATTTTTGTGAGGGGTTTGTGTTTTGTTTTTTTGTGGGGTTTTTTTTGGTGGAATCTTTAGGTTTTTCTATACATAAAATCATGTCACCTGTGATTAGAGATAATTTTATATTTTCCTTTACTATTTGGGCACCTTTTTCTTTTTCTTGCCTAATTGCTGTGACTAGGACTTCCAGTACTGTTGAATAGACGTGGTGAGAGTGGACATTATTGTGGGTCGGGTCAACATTCCAAGACAGAAGACAGAGGCCATTCTCTTGAAAGTGCCCTAAAAAATTTAGAGCAATAGACATATGGTCCAGTCTTTTCTGTCCTTCTCCAGGGAGAAGCCAACAGCTTAGAGTTTCCTCCCAATTGCATGGCGCTCTTCCAGGAGGAGGGATTATGGTGAAAGAGTGCCACAAATGTTCTTACTGACTTTGATATGTCTTGTTTCACACTTGCTTGGAGTGCAGAAGCCTTGCAACCAGTTTCTGAATTTCTCATAATGGGAGTTTTTCTGTGTATTGTTGTTGAATCAGTGTCTACATGGGAAGGAGGAGGATCTGGAGCTTAATATCCTGCCATCTTGCTGACATTGCTCAGGACATTTGATTTTCCACTAATTGAAATGAGAAGATACTGGAGGGGCTTCCCTGGTGGTGCAGTGGTTGAGAATCTGCCTGCCAATGCAGGGGACACGGGTTCGAGCCCTGGTCTGGGAAGATCCCACATGCTGCAGAGCAACTAGGCCCATGAGCCACAACTACTGAGCCTGCGCGTCTGGAGCCTGTGCTCCACAACAAGAGAGGCCGCGATAGTGAGAGACCCGTGCACCACGATGAAGAGTGGCCCCCACTTGCCACAACTAGAGAAATCCCTCGCACAGAAACGAAGGCCCAACACAGCCAAAAATAATAAATAAATAAATAAATAAATAAATAAATAAATAAAAAGAAGATACTGGAATATTTTGAGGAATGTATAACATAAACTGATTTAAAAGAACACTCTACCATTCATAGGGAGAATGGAATATGGGGAACCCAAAAGGATTAAATAAAGAAAGAGTTTGAAGCCTACTTCAGAAGCTCAGGTTAAAGATGATAGTAGCTTCCTCAGAGAACTAAAAATAGAATTACCATATGATCCAGCAATCCCACTCCTGGACATATATCCAGACAAAGCTATAATTCAAAAAGATACATGCACCCCTATGTTCACAGCAGCATTATTCACAACAGCCAAGACACAGAAATAACCTAAATGTCCATCAACAGATGAATGGTAAAGAAGATGTGGTACATATATATAATAGAATACTACTCAGTCACAAAATTGAAGGAAATAATGCCATTTGCAGCAACATTGATGCAACTAGAGATTATCATACTAAGTGAAGTAAGTCAGAAAGTGAAAGACAAATACCACATGATATCACTTATATGTGGAATCTAAAATATGACACAAATTAACCTATCCATGAAACAGAAACAGAATCATGGACATAGAGAACAGACTGGTGGTTGCCAAGGGGGAGGGGGTTGGGGAGAGATGGAGAGGGAGGTTGGTGTTAGCAGATGTAAGCTTTTATATATAGAATGGATAAACAACAAGGTCCTACTGTATAGCACAGAGAACTATATTCAATATCCTGTGATACACCATAATAGAAAAGAATATATAAAAAAGAATATATGTATAACTGAATCACTTTGTTGTACAGCAGTAATTAACACAATATTGTCAATAAACTATACTTCATTTCAAAAAAAGAAGAAAAAAATTAATTAATTAAACTAAAATACTCTCTTAAAAAAAAAGTTGATAGTAGCTAAGAATAAGTTACTAGCAAAGGGGGCATAAAGATAGATAAGCTAAGACTATGTGTTAGACTATATAATTGTTGGATTAGAAGATAAAATTCAAAAAGAATTAAAAGGGGTAGAGAGTAACAAAGTAGGAATGAAGACTTTTGTCTTTAAACTTAGTATCTGCTACCTATAAGCATCTAAAAGATGTCAAGGGGACAGCCAACTAAACTAGTATGTAGCTCAGTGGAGAGATCAGGACTAAAGGTATTAGCATAAGAGTCAGCAGGATACTAAGGTAAGTTAAAGCCATGGGGTAATAAAGTCATGTTGGAAGTAATTAAAGTAGGTAAGGGTGCAGGGCATAGGGCTCAGTACTGGGCATTCAACATTGAGAGTTAAAAGCAGAAGATCAATAGCCTGTATAAAAAATAGGAGAAATATGCAGTGTGATGGTAGTGGTGGTAGGGGGCAGGTGGCATACCACAGAAGCCTAGAGAATAAAGTATTTTAGAGGGGAAGAATTACACAACCAATTAAAACAGTATCTTTTAAACAAGACCCAGAGACCATCAGCCTACCTTAACATCTAATTTATGTTAATATATTTATAGAACGAAGTACAGAAATTAGCATGTTAAACATGGATACTACATGCTATATAATGAGCTATATGTTAAAGCCATTACCTTATTTAACTAAATTGTTTCGTGATCATTTTCTACTTGAAGATACTAAGACTCACAGCATCTAAATAGCTTTCTTGAGAGATGAGATTTGAAGCCAGTTCTATTTGAGTTCAATGTCTTTCTCTAACACTGGATTTAAATAGACATAGGGTTGAATCACTATGCTTGTCTTTTTGCCGTTGGTCCTTGAGATGAGAATTATTTGATATTTCAAATCTTCAGTTCCCTGGCTGTTGAATGAGTATGATAGTAGTACCTATTCCATAAGTTGTATTTAGTATTATATGAGTCACGTGAAGATAAAGCATTGAGAACTCTTTCTAACGCATAGTAAGCCCTTGAAATGTGTCAGTCAGTAATGTTATAATTTTTTGTTATATAGATATCCCATTTAAGCATTTGACTCATATTTATTTTTATTGCATGTCACTTTTTCTATCCACAAAATTTAAATATAAAGATAAGGAGGACCTTTTCTTTTTTAAATCTAAATACTATCCTAAAATTAAAAAGTAAATGTGTGCACTCTGATACTCAACTACACATAATGTTTAGGATAAATGTGAGTTTCCTCACATATTACCATTACCTATATTTTTACCAACTTAGAAAAGTGAAAGTCATACATATTTAAATGTCTTCTAATAGCTTCAATAAGATAAGGAGCTTATGGTTTAAATGAGTCTGATTCTCCTATCTTTGCAAATGAGGATAAACTCGAGGAAGAAATTCGACATAGGTGGGTTTTTCTTTAATGGTAGGAAAATTTTCTTTTGAGATGATTTATGGTAAATAAAAAGTACACAGGGAAATTGTAGAAGACTTTCATCATCTATATTGTTATTAGTTTCTCAGACCTATAAAAGGAAAACTAACCCTAAAATTTTCAAGGCATTACTAAATTTTGATGTATTAATAGAATGAGATACATTAAATATTTGCTTTTTGAGGGAGTTTAGAAAGTAAAGGGTTTGGGTTTCCTTGGTGGAGCAGTGGTTGAGAGTCTGCCTGCCGATGCATGGGACACGGGTTCGTGCCCCGGTCCGGGAAGATCCCACGTGCCGCGGAGTGACTGGGCCCGTGAGCCATGGCTGCTGAGCTTGCGGATCCGGAGCCTGTGCTCCGCAACGGGAGAGACCACAACAGTGAGAGGCCTGCGTACCGCAAAAAAAAAACAAACAAAAAAAGAAAGTAAAGGGTTTTACTTTTACGTTCTGAAATCTCAGAGCTCTTATTTACAATTTGGTGTTCATATCTCTAGTTATTGCATTTTCCTGTATATGCTATTTTATAGCTTTTAGCAATTAGAGAATTAAGCAGGTAATATGTTTGCATAATAAAATCATTCAAGAGACTGAATATAAGGAAGGGTCTCCTGTAATAAAGTCCCTGTGGATACTCCAGCGAATTCTTGTTGGCAGCTAAAGTATAACTTTGTTGAACTATGGTGAAAACAAAACAACAAAACTGTAAAATGTCCTCCAGAGTATTATTAGATAACTTGCTGATATGTTTACATGTGGAATTTACCACATTGTTAATATCAACATAATTGCTATCTTGTGGTCCCATAAAAATAAAGCCTTTTTAACTGATATATCTTTATTGGGAATATTTAGAAGGCATTTATATCCATGTTCCAAATAATTAAAAGTATATTCTCTATGTCTAGATTTTTATCCTGGAGGCATTTATTATGATGATGATTTTATTATTTCCTCTTATTATAAAAGTGTTACCTCCTCAAGGTATGAAAATAAAGAAATAAAAACAATACAATTGGGTATAAAGAGAAAAGCAAAAAAAAAAAAAGCAAAACAAAAAGAACCCCACAAAAAACTCTCCTTTTCACTTTGATTCTAAGTTCTACTTTCCATATATAAAAATTAATATCCATATATAGTCCTGAAGATAAAACGTAATAATAGCTGTAGCAACAGAGGATAAATGAAAGAAGAAAATTAAATTGATATCTTTTTACACAGAATCATATTATACTAATGTTTGAAATTGCTTTTTGCCCAAATAGTAAATGCATTTGATGTTTTCTATAGCCCTTATGTTATTTTTATTTATTTGTTTAAAAAAAATTTTTTTTCCGGCCACGTCACACAGCATGTGGGAATCTTAGTTCCCCAGCTAACCAGAGATAAAACCCAAGCCCCCTGCAGTGGAAGTGCACAGTCTTAACAATTGGACCACCAGGAAAGTCCCCAAAGTTAATTTTAACTACCACAAATCACAATTGTAAGAATGTACATTAATTTAAATACTCCCTATCTTATTGATGAACATACAAATACTGAACCCTTGAAAAGCATACACTCTTTCAAATCAGTAGACAACATTCTTTTCTTCCAAAAGATGTAAAATTTTCAAGAAAAAACAAACAAACAGGATTTTAGTTTATTATTTGATAGAATAAACTGTGTTACATGATTTTTTAAAAAGCAGTCTGTTTCTGCAATGTGTCTTTATTAGCATGGTTTTGCAAATGTAGATAACTAAGCTCATTGAAGATATGGTTAAATAGGAAACAAAGGATTGTCCACACTTTTTCACCTACATCATGCTAACTTTGTAAATTATCAAAATAGAGAGCAAATCTTCATGATTCACCTTGTCCTTAGAGAGACTATCTGGATTAGCCAGTTGGTGGACTTGAAAACCAAGGGCTTTGGAGTCAGGGTGATCGGAGTTTCAGTCTTGGCTCTGCCACTTATCATTAGTAAACTGGGTCAACTAAGCAAGATAAACTTCCACTAGATTCTGAGTTCACATGCTTGAAATGAGTATAACAGCATACAGCATGAATAATACAATTAGTATATGAGATCATATCTCCAAGAGCCTGGCATGTATAAATCTCTCAACTGTCATTAGTAACAATATTATTATTGCCAGTAAAACGATGACCATTCTATTGAATTCCTTTGGGGAGAAAAGCCAGTTGTGAAACATCTGCTGCAGGGCTGGACCGTGTGGGTTTACATGTCAGCACCTACATCCAAATAGGAGGGACATGTGTTCCTAAAGTGCTTTTGTTTCACATCTGCTCTAACAGCTGTGTTGAAACTCATATATTTTCTAATTCTCATTATCTATCTTAGAATTCAACCTTTTGGTTCACACATGTGAGGAGAGAGGGAGAGAGAAGAGGTTTCTGTTGGTTATTTTTATAAGCACAGTAATCCTATCAGATCACTACCCTTATGACCTCACTTAACCTTAATTACTTCCTTAGAGGACCCAGCTCCTAATACAGCCTCACTGGCAGTTAAGGCTTCAACATATGAATTTTGGGAAACACAAACACCCACTCCTTAACAACATTTAATCCCTAGAATCTAAATTATATGTAAGGGCTTCTGAAAACTGTAGGAATGAACCTAAGTACATTCCATGAGCTACACAGAAGGGAATGGAGGCAAGGAACAAAACCGTTGTGAAGAGAGATTGCAGAAGCAAGTGGAGCCATTAGTAGTGAATCTCAGCCAAAATAAACTTTCAGAGGGTGAGGGTGCACACCCTGGGGTAACACCTTATCTGCAATGGGATCTTGAGTGGGGAAGGAAGGTGTCAGGTTGATAGAAAAATGCTCTTGGACCTAGCATGGTTCAGCAAAGCAGAGGAAGAAAGACTGTACCCAGAATCATACAAATAGCAGATATTCTGAAAGTCATCTGTCTCTAGTGAGAGATGAAATTGAATTGCATGAGCCAACTAATCTTGATAACTGTAGTGCTACCCCTATTAATGTATTAGGCTGTAATGTGGGAAACCTCTTTTTCTTTTTCCAATGAACTCATAAAAAAAATTTTTAAAAAAACAATTTATATAACAAATGCTGGAGAGGGGGTGTGGAGAAAAGGGAACACTCCTACATTGTTGGTGAGAATGTAAGTTGGTTTTCTGAGGTTCCTCAGAAAACTAAAAATAAAATTAACATAAAATCCAGCAATCCCACTACTGGGCATATACCAGGACAAAACCATAATTCAAAAAGATACATGCACCCCTATGTTCATGGCAGCAATACCCACAATAGCCAAAACATAGAAAGAACCTAAATGTCAGATGAATGGATAAAGAAGATGTGGTACATATATACAGTGGAATACTACTCAGCCATAAAATATAATGAAATAATGCCATTTGCAGCAACACGGATGGACCTAGAGATTATCAAACTAAGCGAAGTAAGTCAGAAAGAGAAAGACAAATACCATAGGATATCACTTATATCAATATTTAGAAATTAAAATATGGCAGAAATGAACCTATCTACAAAACAGAAACAGACTCACAGATGTAGAGATCAGACTTGTGGTTGACAAGGTGGAGGGAGAGGGATGCACTGGGAGTTTGGGGATGGTAGATGCAAACTATTACATTTAAACTGGATAAATGACAAGGTCCTACTATATAGCTGGGAACTATATCCAAACCATGATGTAAAAGAATATTTTAAAAAAAATGTATATATATATATATATATATATATGATAACTGAGTCACTTTGCTGTACAGCATAGATTGGCACAGCACTGTAAATCAACTATACTTCAATTAAAAATAATAAATAAAATAAAATCTAAAACAAACCAAAGAACCCAAAACAAAAAACAATTTATAAAAACTGAATATACCTACATGGCCTGAACATAATAAGCAAAGGAGGCAAAATGCTCAATAATTCCATCCCCCCAAACTTGGCATGGGACAAAATGGACAATTCTCAGGAAGAAAACATAAGAAAACTTTCAAATGTGTTAAGAAAATCATCAACCTCACTCATAATAAAAAACATGGGAATTAAAACTTTAAAACTACACTGACATCCAATTTCTCGCTCAATAGATTGTAAATCAATCAATCAATCAATCCATCCCAAGTTTTGCTAACTCCTTTGGTAAGCCTGTGGGAGGAGGCATGACACATTACTTTACTGACACATTACTTATGGTTATGTAAAATAGGTGTATCCCTTTGAAGATAATCATCAGTTTCTACAAAAATTATAAAGCTTATTCTTGACTAATAAATTTACGCTAGTAATTTGCCCTACAGATTGTTAAAACATGTCATTTAAAATTGAAAAGAAGAATAAAAGGTAGTCAGCAGATTCTTTTCATGCCATGAGGAACACCTTGTATAAGATTTAATCGTAGTCCCAGGAAATCATCTATGTAAAACTTATGCAATGTTTAACACCATGTTAAAAGGAAATGTTTTGTTACAGCCAAAGTTTACCTGTTAACATTTACTTGTTAATATCTATCCACAGATGACTAGTTGAAGGGATTATGAGAGGTCCCCCAGCACTAGGTAGCTCCTTCTGTATCGATATGGAGAGATGTCCAAGATACATTGTTAAAGGAGGAAAAGTTTCAGAATAGTGTATCTAGTGTGCCACTAAATGTTTCTTTGAAAAATGGAACAAAATATGCATGTATATTTACTTCCTCATGCAAATCTTCAAAAAAATATATGATAAATTTATAGTACTTCCTATTTGGAAAAGAGTGGAAATCAGGTGGAATGTGCTGGATAGAAAGGACATTTTCTTGTATATATTTTATTTTTCCTTTTTATATTATTTTAAGCCATATAAATGTATTATCTAGAAAAACTTAACGAATTTTGCAGTAATGAGAATACTTGGTACTGTCCCAATCCTCTGCTCATGTGTGTAAATAATTCTAAGCCAATGACAGCAGATAGAGCATCTGGTGCTGGAGGTAGTATGCAGCTCCCAGCTGTGCTTGATCTTCAAAACACAGTATGTTTTCCAGTAGTAATGTTTTAATAATTATTATCCATTTTAGCTACAACAGATAAAATTGCATGTTGATTTAATGCCACTAAAACAAATAAGAACTCACCAACTAGTATGTAGATTAAGAAGTTGCTATATTTGGGAAGCCAGATTTTAAACGAGGAAAAAAAAAAGTCTTTCAACTGATAACTCATTTAAGATATTTTCAAGGTGATTTTTAGACAAAGAGAAGGATTTAGGGATAATGGTGGAGAAGGCAAAGTTATTCTTTTCTTTATTGAGAGAGATTGCATTTGCTTAGGTAAAGCCAAAAGAATCACAGCAAAAGACTTTCTAATTGTCTGAAGCTTTCACTTGGTTTCAATAAACATGCTAAATGAATTAATGACATTTACTTGAGTCAGTGGGGTTGTCTTAGAATTTTGGTATTTACTTAAATTGTGCTCCATACATAATCAACATTGGCTTCAACTAGGAGCTGATTACACATGAAAATTCCCAAGCCCCCTTCCCCACATCTAGTAAATTCCTCAAGACGGGACCAGGTGTCTGTGGTTCAACAAGCTTATGCATCTGAAATGACAGTGTATCCTGTCTCCCATGTTTGAAAAAATCATGAGCAATCTTCCTGTAAGAAAATAAAAGACTGGGCACGCATGTAAATACGCACTGTCATTTCTAACGATGGTAGACTGCACATCTTTCCAACACTAAATACCTGTGAATTATATTGGATTCAAAATCAGGGTGATGGGTACAAAGGCTATTAAAGGACCACTGTTACAGACTGAATTTCATCCCCATGAAATTCATATGTTAAAGTCCCAACCCCCAGTACCTCAGAATGTAACTTTATTTGGTGACAAGTTCTTTCAAGAGATGATTAGGTTAAAAGGAGGTTGTGAGAGTGGGCCCCAATTCAATATGACTGGTGTCCTTTTAAAAGGAGGAAATTTGTTTTTCCCTGTGAAGAAGCAGCGAGAGGGTGGCCATCTGCTCCTACCAGAACCTTGACTTGGACTGCCAGCCTCCAGAAATGTGAGAAAACAAATTCCTGCTGTTTAAGCTACCCAGTTTGAGGTATTCTGTTATGGCAGCCCTAGAAAACTAATACAGCTACTAACTCAATTTTTTTTCTTCTAAAAGTAGCAAAATAATTAGTCCCAGATGAGAAACTAGAGTTAAAGTTTGATGGACTTATCAAAATTAATTGATCCTGTTTTAAATTACATTAAATCTAACCATTATTGTTACCAAACTGGAGGGGGCAAAAAAGAAAACCAAAAAAAAGCCTATAAACAGATCTCTCATTTTTCTTGACTCTAAAATGAAATTACTAAGGACAAACTATGCAAACATTAAAACAACAAATTAAAAACAATTTAATCTCATATGCAATACACTACATTCAAATTAGAAATTTATTTAACAAAATGTCACATGTTTAGAAATTTCACCTCAAACCAAACTCCAACTTAAGACTCTATACTGGCTAAAAGCAAAAGATTGTTGCAATATCACTGAGTGAGAAAAAAGCCCTTGTTTGTTTGACATGCTTATGGATAAATGTACTCAGTTAGGTGTCTCTCATATTTCACTTCTTACTGCAAGTTTATAATAATCTGTTTGTGAGTACGATTCAAAAATTTTAAAAGGCTCTAACCATTAGCAATTTGAAATTTCCTGCCTGGGTTCAAGAATCTCTACACTACAACCCACCAAAGAATAGCTTTATTTTCTAATATTTCTCAACCAGATCCTTTGCTTTGCTTGTTCCACTGCATTCAATATTGCTAAGGCAAGTTTTGATCACCTCGACTATCACATATTTGCCCATGTGGTTTCCTCATTTTCTGTTCCTTGTACATATCCAAGTCCTTCAAAGATTATCCCAAGTCCCATCACATCAAATTGCCTCCATGTTTATTTCTCATTGG
Source organism: Pseudorca crassidens (assembly GCF_039906515.1). Lineage (NCBI taxonomy): Eukaryota > Metazoa > Chordata > Mammalia > Artiodactyla > Delphinidae > Pseudorca > Pseudorca crassidens. The sequence goes on from NC_090298.1 coordinate 17,070,149, forward strand.
CCTCTTTTTCTTTCTAATTTTTATAGCACTTTTAGGCAATTTTCACATATTTGCAGATAATTTTATTCTACTTTGTATCATTTGCTTTTCAAAAAGCATATCATTTTTCTATTGGTCTGACTTGTCCCTCTCATTACATAGCATGTTTTAAAGTATGTAGTATATTTTATGCTTCAAGGTTATGTGCCTCATTTTCCAAGTAGGAAAAGTTTTCAAAGACTTAGACAAATATTTGAATATTAGTGTTATTTGAGCGTAAGTTATCCAAAAAGAGCTCATTGTAATTTAGGAAGAAATTAGCTTATTTATAAAGGTGATTGCCACTGAACATGATCCATGTGGACATAGATGCTGTTGAATAATCAGTATCGACATTACAAAAGAACAAACAGGGCTTCCCTGGTGGCACAGTGGTTGAGAGTCTGCCTGCCGATTCAGGGGACGTGGGTTCGTGCTCCAGTCCGGGAGGATCCCACATGCCGTGGAGCGCCTGGGCCTGTGAGCCATGGCCACTGAACCTGTGCGTCCAGAGCCTGTGCTCCTCAACAGGAGAGGCCACAACAGTGAGAGGCCCGTGTACCGCAAAAAAAAAAAAAAAAGAGGTCTTCTCCATTTAATACATTAGAATCTGCTTTGTGCCTGTGTGTTCCTTATCTCAACACCACAACCCAACTTTACTCTCTCAACTCACATTATTTAACAGCCTCTTGGGTGAATGGTACTTTAGCACTGCAGGCAGAGTGGTGTAAGTGGAACAAAATCCCAAAGTTGACAGAACTGGACTAGAATCTGAGCCCTGCCACTTAACAGATGTGACTTTAAGAAACTTAAACCTATTTGTAACAGTTTTCCTAATGCAGGATTTGGTACATAATTTCAGGGCCCACTGTAAAACGAAAATGGAGCCAGTGAGTATTTTAAAACGTACCTGCAACTTTTGTTTTTATTCTGGTACGGTGAAGGCAACAGATCAGGAGATGACTGCCATTGAAAACACACTTTATTACCCACAGTACTTAAGAGTGGGAAAAATGTGCCGCACCATGACACACAGGACAACACGAGAGAAGACAGAGGCTGGAGGGGTGAGAGAGAGTGAGCCAGGGGAACTGCCAGAAAGGCTTTATGGTGGTTTTCTAGGGAAATAATGGGTGAGGCAGGGTAACTAAGCTAAATAAGTTTGACTTGAAAGAATTCAGTAGGCTCCCAGTTGTAGAAGGATTCCCCCTGTGGTGATTTGGGCGGGAGAATCAATACATCCTGCAGCAGAAGAGCTAGTTCAGGATCGTGGGGGAGGAAGTGTGAACTTGGCACTGGTATACTTTGCATATGCAAAGCAGAGAGCCCTTTGCTTTCTCTAAGAATGCACTAGCCTTGGGAGAAGTGTCCCTTTTTCAGTCAGCAAGTTCCCAGTTGTCAAAACGTCAGATGTAGAAACTAGAAAACAGTTCTAGAAACTAGGAACTAGTTAATACAATGGGCAAGCCAATCTCTGTTCTCACACCCGCAACCCACTGCAGATGGTAAATCTCAAAGGACTGCCTTCTCTTCCAAACTGAGGTACGCTTGCCTGGCTTGGAGGTGTTCAGGAGATCTGAGTGGATTAGAGTTCTCCAGTTTTGCTCTCGAAAACAAAACCAAGTCTTTTAAAACGCAGAAAGCATTTTCTCTCCACAAAACTAACTATGCCTTGAGGCGTTTCTATAATAAAACTCTGAGAGCAATCAGCCTGGAATGGGGATTCTGCATGAAGAACACATCATCAGTATAATCAAATTATTATCCTGTCAAGAAGGAAACGTGTCCTTACGAACCCCATCATCGAGGGAAACCCGACAGGCACTTAGTGACTGCTCAATTCAGCCTGGATGCAGAGGAAAGGCAGTCTTGTCACTGAGGGCACCAGGAGGGGAAAGGGCACAGAAGCAGCAGGGCACTCAAGTAAGTTTTGTCCAATAATGAAGAAAAGGAGGAGAGCATGGCAGGTGCAAAGTCAAGATCAATAAAACGCAAAAGTGTGGAGAACCTATCTGGTATCAAGTAATCAGAGCAGCATTTAAGATGCCAGACGAAAGGTGCAGGAAAGAACCTATTATTTTTGGTACAGATTTCTCAATAAGGTAGCCACATCCCAGTTTGCCTTGGAAGGTCTCATTTTATCCCTGTCGTCCTGACATGACTATTAGGGTCTACACTTTTCATACTTAAATGTGTCTAGGTTTGGGTAATAGAGTCTTTCTACTCTGTAGGCAATCCAAGCAAGTACTTAGCACATAAAAAGTATATTCTTAGTCCCCCAAGAGTGTACGTTTTATGTACACTCATGCCTTCCAACCATCCCTTCAAAGAAAACATTTCCATGATATGAGTTAATAATTCTAAAGGTGTATTGAAACAGATATCATAGAAAAAGTCAGATTCTTATTTTACTTCATGTCGCTCGACAGTTTTCTATTTTTTATAATAATATGTGGGACTAGTTAGGAGGACCTAAATAATCTCCCCTTCTGACCCTGCCAGGAATACATCTAAGACAAAATTTTGTTGAATTCAATGGAATTAAATATACAGATATAAGATAGTAATTAGAAAGTAAAGAAACTTACAATGAAGTGAGAAAAAAAAAGATTGAATATCTATATAAATATCTATTTATTCATCCATCTTTCTCCAACTTTTGGATGCTTCATGAAAAATGTGGCATTTGCTATGTACCTAAAAGACTTTATGTAAATCAAAAGCTTGGAATAGAGGCTATTCCATAAGGACTTATTTTCTGATTTTATTAATAGCATATTACTCTATCAATGTGATTTACTTAGAAAGGGTCTTATATACAAGACACTAAATGTGATATATATATATATATATATATATGACATAGCTAACATATATTTACTGATTATAAAATAATCAGTTTATCTAAATACATATTTAGAGCTGTGCTATATTAATTATTTTATAGATAAATTACTACATTTCAAGTATGTATTGAAGGAACAAAAATTAACGATAGATGATTTTCCACAAATCTTCCTCCACCCTTCCTCTTTCCCTAAATTTAACACCGTCTCCTGTCTTTGGGTAGACAGATCCAGCTCGTAGGTTTTATTTATGATTACTTGGACACTGACCCAAGTGGAGAGAACTAGAGAAGCCAGGATGATTAATATTTTAAAAAGCAGAGAATCACCACTCAGAGATATATTATAAAAATCTGTCATAATCCAGGCCCTCAGACATGCATACTAGATCTCACAGACACACACACACACACACACAGACACACACACACACACAAAACTGACTTTACTGTATTTTATTCTGGGGTTGCCACTTACTTAAATCAATGTACATTGATTTACAAACAAATTGTAGTGTGGTGTCAGGCAGAAACCCATCACCTCATGAAAACCATGCCTGTCACATGACTAGAGACCACCGTATCTTTAGAGTCCTCTGATGGAAATGGACTGAACCAGAACAAAGTGAGGAGTATCCTCCAACACATATATCTGCCCATTTCCATAAAATGAACCCTACCTCCATCGCCATTCCTCCTCAATACCCAATCTTGGAGGCCAGAGTCTAGAAAAGAGGATAAATGACTGTACCTCATCCCTTTCAATCAAAGAATGAGGGTTCCAGCTACTGCTGGCACTGCAGGCATGGAGAATACAGGAGGGGAAAGAGAAGAAATAAGAGGGGCAAGAGTGAGGTAAGGATAGAAGTGGATGAAATTGGATTTTAAGTTTAATATTTTCTACCAGACTTAAAAAAAAAAAGTTTTTGTAACTGTAAGTGGCCAGAAAAATTCTAAAATATGACCAAAATATCATTAAGGGACAACAAAGTTAGAAATGGCAAAGTGGTTGTGAAGGCAATATATGGAGAAGGTAAAACAAACATTTTTTAAAAATGATTTTTGTTTAGTTTATTGAACTATGTAATTTACACATTGGTATGCATTCTTAATCACTTTTCGAAAATAAACAGGAAATTCATTTGTTAACTAAGCACAGGCATTAAAACTTAATAGTGTCACCCTATTTTTAAGGAGTAAACACATTAAGCAACATGCCAGTTTTCAAAAAATAATCTGAGTTTTGGAATAAGAAGTTATGTGTTGGGTCCCTTTCTCTTTCATTAATACTCTACTCAATACAGTTGTGACAGGCCATATCCCAGACTCAATAGTGTTAATTTCATTCCACATACTCTGGAGGATCAAGGGCTGATTATGAACGTTTTGTAATTTCACCTGTTAAGAAGATTCACCCAAATGAATACTATAGGCATTTTTGATTATAAGTATAATGTACAAAGAGTTGCTTTTTATTTTCTCTACCAAAAAACTAACAATGTTTCTTTGTAACATATTTATTTTCTCTGATTTTAATGAAAAATAACTCTATCCAGAATTGCCAAAGTAAAACTTTCAATCTCACTTTATGTCTTTCTGTCTTTAGAGGAGGCTGTGAGGATTAAACAAAATAATCCATTTTATAAACTACAAAAGTAGTTTACACACACACACACACACACACACACACACACACACATATATATATGACATTAGTAGTTCACTAAATCTGTTATTAGTCAAAACTATAATTACATTATCCAGACTAAGGTGTTTGGAATTGCTGATGGGAAGTTCCATTTAAATTCGCATTTCTAGATAACTCTGTTATACAATCTCCCCAATTTTTAATGAGCAAATAAATCACTGGCCACTTTTCATACCGGTTGACGTGGTTCCTATGAGATTTGCTAAACATATATTGCAATTTCAGAGTTATAATAATTGTTAATGTTATTTCCATTAAATTTTTCATGTGGGAAAGTCCTTCTTCAGATTTTAAGCAGCACACAAAGTATTTTAATTTTAAACTCTAGTATTCTAAATAAAAGTTTACAGGTTCGTACAAGCCTCTGATAAATCAAATGAAATATCAATACTAGTAACATAAAAATATGTCCTGTCTGTACAAGCCTGTGAAATCTTAAGTAGAGGTAAGAGGAATGAGGTTTCTGATAACCACAACACACCATGCCCTAATTCTGAGTTGGTTTCATAATTCTGTGAGGAATGTCAACGTCATTTTAGTCCCTTAGAGATCCTGTAGCTCTTGTCAAAAAAGCCAGTGGAGGGCTTCCCTGGTGGCGCAGTGGTTGAGAGTCCGCCTGCCAATGCAGGGGACGCGGGGTTCGTGCCCCGGTCTGGGAAGACCCCACCTGCTGCGGAGTGGCTGGGCCCGTGAGCCATGGCCGCTGAGCTTGCACGTCCGGAGCGTGTGCTCCGCAACGGGAGAAGCCGTGGCAGTGAGTGGCCCGCGTACTGCAAAAAAAAAGCCAGTGGATTTCACTGTCCAAATAAATGTTATTAGTGGTAAATGGACGGATACACCTTGTTGCTTTAAACGTGGTCTATTCTGTGCTATTGTGATCTAATTTGAGGAGAAAAGAGGTTTTTCTAGATATTCCAAAATCAGAGGTTGATTTTTTTATTTTATCCATAATATATTTTTCATGAGTGTATTTACCATCTCCTTTTGATAATATAAGATTTTCAGCCAGGGTTCATTTTGATTTTCTTATATGATATTCTGTTAGCTCAGCTTCGGAGTATTCCAGCGTTATAAGATTCTAAGACTTCCTCAAATGTTTGTACAGAATAACATTTCTTCGATTAGAGCTATATCTTCCCCTGGGCAAGTTTATGTTTTCATTGTGCTAGAAGTCCAGGCACTCATGAAAACCATCACTTTTACTTCAAGTTTAATGACTCATGACGCTTAAATGGCCAGGCAGATGCAGTAAAACAAGTACACAATATGAATACATACTGCGGAAAGCTGGATGTGGCCTGGTCCAAGGGTTCAGTCCATTCTGCTCTGCCAAGTGTGGAAATGATGCTAGCCCAGAAATATACATCCATGGGCCAGATTTACTCTGATGGAATTACCATAAGTTTGTCATCAACATTATACATTTTAATCAGCTTTCCTTTGTATGCTTCTTTCACACAGCACTACATTTCATATTTTGGGCTCAGTATTATTATTATTATTATTATTATTATTATTATTATTATCCTCTTCCCCATCATCATTTTCTTTAGCTGACATTTACCAATCACTGTATTATATGCAGGGCACCAAACACTAGGCATGAATTGTGTTTTCTTGTCTTTATAACAATCTCATGAGATGAGTACTAATATATCATCCACAGACTTGGCAACGTTAAATAACTTACCAAAGTTCTGTAATTTGTGAGTGGAAGATCTGTCATTCTGTCCCAGGATCACATGGCTCCAAAAGTCAAAATTCAGGTTCCTAAACTTATTTTTTTTAATTCAGCATTGGTGAGAAATGTATCATGTGTGTAATCTCAGAACCTAAAGTGCTGCTTGGTATACAAGCAGCTCCCAGTAAATATTAAAATAGCAAATCAAGATCTGGTCCCATGCCTATTTTAGCTTAACACTTCTGTAGTTCAATTCATGTAATACTCTAAAGTTTATTTCCTGTCTGTTCATAAACTTATCATATTTTTTACGTCTATAAACCTCTATTCCTGACCTCTTCAGTTTCTCACCGAAGACAGTATAACACAAAGAAAGGAAACAGAGCATAACAATTGAATGTCGACTCCAGAGAAGAGAAATTTGGATTCCAAACACGTTTCTAGGACGTAATATATTCCTAAGCATGGATGTGTTTTGTAATCTCTTTACATTTACAACATGAAAAGCTACTATATTGGGTTTTTGTAAAAGTAAAAGGAGATAGGGCATGTTACAGAAATTTTGCCTCCACTTAGAAACCGGTGAGCTAAGTCCTTAATGGAAATTGTCTCATATTTTTGTAGAGTGTATGTGAATAATTCATTACTTATTTGATTCCCACCCTATACCACAGAGTGTTTAAATGTCTTATTCAAATATAAATAAAACAGTATGTTATAGCTGATTAAGAGCCTCTACTGAGATTCTATTGGCAGGGGAAGTCACTCTTCACCTGTATTAAAACATTCACGTAGAGCTCAGAAGCTCCCTGTGGCAGACAGACCCTAAGGTGACCCCTCTGGGTCATGAACCGGTATCGTCTTCCTCCCTTGAATACAGGCACAGACTGTGACTTGCTTCTAGTCAATAAATGATGACAAATGTTCATTTATGTGGTAAAAGTTAAAGGATTTTCCAAGTTTAATTGAGGTACCTAATCAGTTGTTGAGGTAATCAAAGATATAAGAACATAAAAGAAAGAACTGGAGAGATGTGAATGAAGTAAAATTTCATTAAAGGACAAAGTTTTCAGAAAAAAAAACATATAAAACATGAAGGGGGCATCTGTCTTGGGGACTTAAGGTGAGGACTAACATGTTTCTGGAGAGAAGTGGTCTTTCTGGTTATGGATCACAGCTGATTTTGATGATCAATCCAGGCACGATGTCACTCCATGGGAATTTGGGGGAAAACCCATGTGTACAGATGAAAACTTTGGAATTCAGGCAGTGATCTTATTAAAGACAAACAAATCAACCAACAAAAACCTAAGCATGGCTCAGAGGAAAGGAAAACCTTTCTCTGACCTTAAAGTACCATCATTGTCCTGATCTATGTAAATCACTGACAGTCTACACTGGGACTGAATAAGTGATAGTTCATCAGTGGTGGCAACGGCAAACAAGTAAAGCACTACAGTTTGCAGGCATAGTCACTGGGAGACATACTTCTTTGGAAACTCTCAGAATTTCCAGAACTCTCGGACACAGGGTACCTTGGCATGACTGTATCATGTTGCAACTTTACTTCACGTCCAGCAATAAGATGCTTGTGCTCTAGGTAATAGAGTCTTACAGGTGCAGCTCTCTGGCACCTGCCAGGTGGAGTATGGGCTGAGGATGCAGACCTTCTTATGGGCACACTAAGAAATCTCAGAAATATTTTATGAGTGCAATCTTTTCAGAATTTGAACTTCCTGTTCAAAATATGGATGGAAGTCTCTGTAACAGGGGTTTGTATTTAAATGAAATTGCCCATGTACTTACCAATTTAAGAGGCCAGAGAAATATTTGAGTTCATATACCATATAATAAGATATAACAAAATTAAAATGGAATGATCAACAAATGGAGGTATAGGAAAAACAAGGTGTTGAAAATAAAACCATATGACCCAGCAATCCCACTACTGGGCATATACCCTGAGAAAACCATAATTCAAAAAGAGTCATGTACCAAAATGTTCATTGCAGCTCTATTTACAATAGCCAGGAGATGGAAACAACCTAAGTGTCCATCATCGGATGAATGGATAAAGAAGATGTGGCACATATATACAATGGAATATTACTCAGCCATAAAAAGAAATGAAATTGAGCTATTTGTAATGAGGTGGATGGACCTAAAGTCTGTCATACAGAGTGAAGTAAGTCAGAAAGAGAAAAACAAATACCATATGCTAACACATATATATGGAATCTGGGGGAGAAAAAATGTCATGAAGAACCTAGGGGTAAAACAGGAATAAAGACACAGACCTACTAGAGAATGGACTTGAGGATATGGGGAGGGGGAAGGGTAAGCTGTGACAAAGTGAGAAAGTGGCATGGACATTTATACACTAGCAAACGTAAAACAGATAGCTAGTGGGAAGCGGCAGCATAGCACAGGGAGATCAGCTCAGTGCTTTGTGACCACCTAGAGGTGTGGGATAGGGAGGGTGGGAGGGAGGGAGACGCAAGAGGGAGGAGATATGGGAACATGTGTATATGTATGGCTGATTCGCTCTGTTGTAAAGCAGAAACTAACGCACCATTGTGAAGCAATTATACTCCAATAAAGATGTAAAAAAAAAAAAAAAAAGAAAAGCTTTCATAAAATGCAATCCTAAATGGCCTACATATTTCCTGGTAGTTGACAAAAAATTGAAGACAAAGACTTGAAGACTTTGGGCACCCAAGTTCAAAAGGATGCATTTTCACTTTTTGTATTTCATAGTGTCAAAATATAAACAAAGTATTTTTCCTGATACAAAACTCAGAAATAATTCTTTTGAATTTGCATAAAAAGTACGATGCAGTACACAATTTGTAAACTAGTGGATGGTCTAGGGCATATTCTCACTCAGAATCATGTCATTTCTCCAACACAATGGTATAAAATATAACTTATTTTAAAATATTAAAGCACTTGGAGATTTTGCTTAAAAATGCAAATATCTAACTTCTTTCAAAAAACCTGGAGATCTGTTGAAATTTGGTGTCTACTCAGTTTGGCAAGATCTCTGTGAGCTGAGAGGCACATGCTCACTTTAAAGTGGCTTGTCACCTCCAGGTTACCAGAGCCTTCTCTACTTCATTTTTCATCTCATCAAGTCCTAATTGCTTATTTAAGTTATCTGCCTGCTGCCTTTAGGCTACTGAGTTTAGGATCTCTTAATGTCTTTAATAATATCTTCCACAACATCTTTATGAAAATACAACAAAGCATTTTACATGTCTCTATAGTAGCAATCCCAATGTAACTAATCATGCTTTCTTTTTAATCTTAGCTCAAATAAAGATAAGAACAAAATCTTTCTCAGTCAGATCATCTATATTTACTATCATAGTTTACAGACTAGTTTTCTTTCTTTTAGTGTCTTGATCTTTCCTTTTGATTTGTTCCTCATTATCTATATATTTATAGACTTTCCAGGGGAAAAAGGCAGATTTGATACAAAGAGAAGTAAAAGCCTGCTTGTTGAATTGAATTTTACTTTATATATATTCAATATACATATATTTTATTTTATGAATCTGCTTACCAAATACACACAAGACTTTCTCTGCTGTCACTTATTGATAGGAATATTTACCTTAATAATGTGCATAGGACATAATGCAGGTAAATAAAACTGAAGCTCTGTTCTTACATGTTTGACTGTTTACTGCTGTAATTTAGAAAGATGTTCAGGACAAGATAGGGTGGGAGGGCAAGTGTATTCTCTGATACATGGTAACTGCCCCTAGAGGATCTCATTAGACCAGTGACACTCAACCTTTAGCTTCCATCAGAATCACCCAGAAGGCTTGTTAGAAACAGATTGCTGGTGGAGCCTGAGACTGCACGTCTAATGAGTTCACAGGTGATCCTGATTCTGCCCATTATAGAAATAACATCTGATAACCATTACACCCAACTATAATCCTCTTAAGGTAGATGTGTGTCATTTATTATTGAATTCCCATTAAATCACATCATTTCTCACATAGGGGAGATGCTCAATGCATAACTATTGAAGGAATTTAGGGTTTGACATTGTGACATAATAATACTTGGCTAATAGGTTTGGATGGGGGTCAAAATTAACAGGAGGTTCAACTATGGAAAGAGGTACATTATTTTGTCTGTCAATTTTTTTAAATTTAATTTTATTAATTTTTTTATACAGCAAGTTCTTATTAGTTATCCATTTTATACATACTAGTGTATTTATGTCAATCTCAATCTCCCAATTCATCAGTTTTGACTTTTTCTAGTGTAACTGGGGAATTGCAGTTTTGTACCTGAAAATACTTTGTGCTTTTTCTTCCATGAAGGATGTATGTATATATAATCATAATTTTATTTCTTTTTAAATACAAATAACCAAAATAGAATTGGATCCATCAAGTTGTTAAATCAAGGAGGAAGAACATGTTTGATTTTTAATTTAAATAGGTATACTATATGTAAATATATTTCAACTCCTTGTATTTTTAAAATTTTACAGTCACATGATAGTTTAATCACTTTCATTGAAAAAAGTATTCATGAAGATACATTTTTCCTATTCACTTTTCATTTTATACCTTAGTAAAATAAAATTTAAAAAAGAACCATATAGTACCTTTATCCTTCTTCCTATTCAGACTATGTCCCAACTTCAACAAGGCAGATAAAATTAAAGTTATTCCTTAAAGTGTTTATTTTTTCCCAGCAGTTAAACAACTGGCTTATGTCTACCAACATTTTCTCGTTCCTCCTCAACATTCAGCTGTGTTATATCTCCTTCCCTTTCTTGCAGGTATGGCTATGTTCCCTAAATTCTTGCCAATGAAGCATGGCTGAAAGTGATAAAAACTACTTCTAGGCCTGGCCCATGAAAGATTCCCACAGCATTCTACACCCTTAGAGTAGAGTAATACAGCCAAGATGGAAGGACCCTGGTTTCTGAATGACACTGTGGAACAGAATTACCCTTAGTCCCAATCCAGCCTTATTTGAGCTGGATATAAACTTCTACTGTGTTAAACTACTAATATTGTGGGGTTTGTCTGTTCGAGCTGCTAGTATTCCTCTAACTAATATCAAAATTAGTATTAGTACCTTGTAGTTGGGTCCTGTTATGTTATGAAGTAGCAAATTTTGGTAAAATTATCGTCTGTAGTAATTTGTAAGGCCTACAGCATGCTAAGTGACAAGTCAATCATGGTCATTAATGGTTGTCTTCACAAAAGTATGAAAATGAGATTAACTCAGTGAGTATTTCTTTGTATTTAAATAGAAAGAGATAAAAGGGAATAGAGATAGTCCAGAGATTTAAAAGTTTGTAAAAGTTGACTGCAATATGGACCCCAACAACTGAAAGGTAGGTTTGAAAATATCTTTGACTTAAAAAAAAAAACAAAAAAAAACCTTGTTGAGATGTGTCAGCTGAACAAAATGACATGCTTTGCACAAATAATCAGATTAAGAATTTCACCTCCACACTCAACTCTGGTTCCAGATCACCTCAAGGTAGCCAAAATTGATCTGAGAAATGAAGGGGCATAGTGGTGAGATGTAAGGAAATAAAGGAGAGCTTAAATTTCATCTAGATAATAACTCTGCACTTACTGACATATGGAATGGTTAGAAACAAATTGATCAGAAGTCTGCCAGTTTTTGAGGAAATCTTATCATTAAAGAAACAAGGAGATCAGACTAAAATGTTCTGGCACTTTGAGACTCAAACCAACCTTTGGACCCTGAGGCTGGCACATACAGGTAGCAGGTTGTGAGAAGGAGTCCTCAAGTGAGGAGAAGGGCTTACCAGGGTCTGCTTTAGATGTAGTCAGGAAAGAACACAGAGAAGGAAATTATCACTTGTAAAGTGAAACCTGGTGCCTTATATAGAACAATGGACCAAAGACCTCTCATTTGGTAGATTCTGAGTCTCATCTCCAGTAGTATTTCAAACTTAATATGGACTGGGAACTTCTGCTTGCCTCCCTTTCTGTTTTTTTCTCAGGAGAGAATTTTTTATTGTGGTGATCCTATCCAAGTTTTACCCTTGACTTTGGGTGTGTGTATAGGGTGGGTGTGTGGGTGGGATTGTCTTTTGGACCTTGATCTTTTGGAGAACACAACCACCAAGACATTTTGGACATTTTACAGCTGGGATGTTATGACTGTCTCCTTTGAGATAGTATGACTATGCCTTCAATCTTCACGTGGAAGATGAAGATTGAAACATATTTGGTGACAAGAAGGGAAAACTGTGGTAGAGACTGGCTCATTGGTTACTAAACTTATGTTCCAGTTTTCCCGGGCTCACAGCTGAACTAACTTCGTGGTCCCCCTCGAAGTTAAAGGTGGCCTGATGACTCAGTTTTGGCCAATGAAATCCAGGTGGAAATGATTAAGTCACTCCCAGGCATGACCCATAAAATCCTCCCTTGTGACTAATCCTCCATTTGCTCAAATGGTCTCCTGGATGAACAGAGAAAACACTGAGGCCTTAGAGAAAGGTTGTGTCACAAGACAGAAGGAACTAATTCCTGAATGACTATGGGAGCAGAGGATCTCAATGCTCCCAAAGACTTCAGATGAGTGAGAAATACAGTCAACTGTGTGAAGCTGAAACAGGCAGGAAGGGGGGCATTTAAAAGAATGACATAGCCATAGGACATGACAAAAACTAGATCCAAGATGGCAGACAAGTCAACTTCCACTAGACCTTGAGCCTTATTATACGCTCATTGTAATACATCAGCATGCTAAATGACACCCCCATAGGCACCACGACAGTCCCAAGGAAGACCATAGAAGATCAAAACGTGGGCAGTGGCCCAATTCCTAGAAATCCCCACCCCTTCCCCAAAATAGTTGGAATAATCCTCCCACTCATTAGCCTATGAAATTACCCACACCTATAAAAACTGACAACCCCGTATCCTGGCACCTCTCTCGCCTTCTGAGATGACCAGAACTCTGTCTGTGGAGTGTGTTTCTCTCTAAATAAATCCACTTCTTACCTATTACTTTGTCTCTTGCTGAATTCTTTCTGCTACAAGACATCAAGAACCTGAGCTTCATTAAGTCCTGAGACCAGGTGTGTGATCTCAGTTTAAAGAGCATGGATTCAAGTCCCATCTGAACTGCATGGTTTCAAAGTTCCTTGACATTGGGAGTTCACTATACAAAGCAAGTATGCTACCATTTTTGTAGGACTGAATTTGGCTAATAATTTAAGTGCAGAAAAACCCAATATTATATGGTTAAAAATGAAAGAAATAGTCACTCTCATTCACTACTATGAAAGCAATACTGGGACTGTCTTTCTAGGTAGCAGTACCATACAGTATGCCTCAATTTTAAATGGGTGCATGTTTTGATTGAGCAATTGTAATTGTGGGATATCTTCCAAAGAAGAAAAATTTGAACAACTGTGCAACAATGTAAACAAGAAGGATGTTCATGGTAGTAGAGTTTATAAGGACCCAAAAGTGTAAATCAAAAGGGGCTAAAGCTAAATGCTTCATAGCACGTGCACACAAAGGAATACAATGAAGCTACTAAAATTATTGTGTATTTTCTTTCAACTGACTTGTCCAAAACTGCCTATGTGCAAGGCATGTGTGTTTGTAGTAGCATAGATTGAAAAAACAGATATTGCCCCTTTTCTTTTGGAACCCTTTAGCTTGGATGTAAGACCTAGAACAAGTAAATAGACTCACACTGACTATCACAACAGGGAATTTCAGCGTCAGATGAAGTCACCAAAGTAGGGAATTAGAAGCATGCTCTTCGGTCCTAAGAGGCAAGGGTTTGAGGACAGGCTCTGCTACCTACTTCAAATGAAATCTAGGACAAGATGCTTCACTGGATAATAACTGTCCTCAAAATCATTCTTAATACCTTTATAATGCACACAAAGTGTCGCATATAGTATTCAGCGGTCCCCAAACTTTTTGGCACCAGGGACTGTTTTCGTGGAAGACAATTTTTCCAAGGACTGGGGGAGGAAGGGATGGTTTCAGGATGATTCAGTAGCATTACATTTATTGTGCATTTTATTTCTATTATTATTACCTCAGCTCCACCTCAGATTATCAGGCATTAGATCCTGGGGAGTTGGAGACCCCTGCAGTATATGACATACATTAGATGCTCAGAAAGACTTATCATTAAGGTTATTATGATGATTAATTATCACTTTCATTACTGACATGGAAATACTATATACTAATTTCTTCGGTGTATAAAGGTGGGTACAGAGCACTGTGTGAAGTATATTCCCATTTTTGAAAACTTAGCTGGATAGGATGGATAAAAGATGTTTTCCAAAATACTCTTCCCTTTTGGTATGGAAATTTGGAAGGATTTCAACTCGTTTTATTTCACTTTCTACAATTTTAATTGTTTAACTTATCAACAATTGCCAGTATCTTTGAAAAAGAAAGAGAAACAGAGAATCAAACATTATATTTTGATTAGATTTCTAATTTTTAAATAAAACTCATATGCTTTAAGCACACAAAATGGCAGTGCTTCAACCATAATTCTATAACATACTAATTAGAGGTACTCATATAATGAATTCATGTTTTGTTAAAGTGTCACAACATAAAAATGAGTCATGTAAAAATATTACAAGAAACTCAGGCAACACAAATTTCCATGCTGCCTATACAATGGTTCTATCAGTAGAAGAAAGAGTTATGAATACTGTCATGCATCCCAAGTTATTTCTGTGGATGATGGAAAGGAAAAAGTTAATAGATCCAACAAGTACTGAGTTCCTATTAGGTGCTTAGCATTGTGTTAAACAATTTATATTCATTCTCTCATTCAGCTTTGAAATTGTTCAAAGAGGAAGGTAAAATACACACTCATTTTATCCATGAAAGAAAAAAAACAAATCAAGGCTCAGAACATTAAGTAACTTAACTACAATTATATTTCTTAAAAGTAGCACAGTAGATGTAATAAATAAGAGCTTATTTTGTTTAAGGGTCTATAATAAATATTGTCTCATACCTAAAAAAATAATTGTGAGAAGTTTTATTTGTGGCACTTAAATTTTAATCTTCAAAAAACTAATTCTCTCTTAAAATTAATTTTCAAATTATCTAAATTTTTAAATAAGTACTATCAAAGAAGATCTGATAAAAAGAGACATTTAGTCTCTGTCTTATTACTATGAATTCATTTCTTCATGCATTCAAATATCCACCATTATATGTATTTCCATTTTGATAAACTAAAGAAATATAAACTTGGATATGATATTAATGTTCCTTTTGGGCCCAGTGAATGATATTCTAATCTAATCCTTTTAACTAAAATTAGTTTATCTGGCTCAATGCATTAGTGCTTTAATCTAAGCAGAGTCAACTGGAAAAAAAAAGCAGGTGTAATGTTGTAAAGAGAGATTTTTATACAGTGATAAGAATGCCCTAAGTGAATTGAAAAATTGTGTGAATTCTTAAAGTAAGAAGACCTGTAGCTCTTTAAAAATATTTGTGCCAACTAACTTATTTTTCTTAACCCGACAGAAATTTCATCAAAACTGACCTTACAACAATTGCCATATTTGTAAAGAAAATGATGAAACAGAAAAAAGATGGACCTAAAAGTCCTAGGTCACTATTTAAAACTCAGTTCTGCCATTTATTAACTGTGTGACAGTGGGTGGATTTCTTGAAATATCTGCTTTGTTATTTACTTAGTTGGGTTTGTTGTGAGTAGAACTAGAACAGCAGATATAAAGTATTTACTATAATTACTGGAGTAATGCTATGCCTGTAGCAAACATTTGGCAAATGGTAGTTGATGTGTTCAAAATACCAGAATATTAAACTTTCTATGAGGAAGTGAAAGATGTGCACATCAGAGAGAGATCAGACACATATTTAAGAAATGTATCTGATTTGTTCAATAAGATGTTTCACTCAAAAAACCTAGTTGGAGCTCCTTGTTTGGGTCTGAATGATGGTCTCTTCTCAGGGCTTCATTTGACTTCATGTCAATTTACGTCTTAAATAAAGACTTACATAAAGACTTATTTATACATTTTATTTTATTTTATTTTTTAAACAATAAAAAATTATTGACTATCTACTAGCCCTACATCACAAGGTATTATGTCATAAGTAGTGTTTGTATATGGAGAAAATTACAATCGTTAAAATAAACACACTGTAGAGATTTTGTATTCCATTTTTCTTTTTTTTTATTTTTATTCCTCCTTTTATTATTTAGTTATTTTAACATCTTTATTGCAGTATAATCACTTTACATTGTTCTGTTAGTTTCTGCTGTATAACAAAGTGAATCAGCTAAATGTATACATATATCCCCATATCCCCTCCTTCTTGCGTCTCCCTCTCACCATCCCTATCCCAACCCTCTGGGTGGTCACAAATCACTGAGCTGGTCATGCTGTGTTATGTGGCTGCTTTCCACTACCTATCTATTTTACATTTGGTAGTATATATATGTCAATGCCACTCTCTCACTTCATCCCACCTTCCCCTTCACCCTTCCTGTGTCCTCAAGTCCATTCGCTATGTCTGTGTCTTTAATCCTGTGCTGCCCCTAGATTCTTCAGAACCATTTTTTTTTAAGATTCCATATCTATGTGTTAGCATATTGCATTTGTTTTTCCATTTCTGACTTACTTCACACTGTATGACAGACTCTAGGTCCATCCAGCTCACAACAAATAATTCAGTTTCGTTTCTTTTAATGGCTGAGAAATATTCCATTGTATATATGTGCCACATCTTCTTTATCCGTTCATGTGTCGATGGACACTTAGGTTGCTGGTTACGGTAAATAGTGCTGCAATGAACATTGTGGTACATGTCCCTTTTTGAATTATGATTTTCCCCAGGTATATGTCCAGTAGTGGGATTCCTGGGTCATATGGTAGTTTTATTTGTAGTGTTTTAAGGAACCTCCATACCATTCTCCATAGAGGCTATATAAATTTACATTCCCACCAACAGTGCAAGAGCGTTCCCTTTTCGCCACAGCCTCTCCAGCGTTTATTGTTTGTAGTTTTTTTGATGATGGCCATTCTGACTGGTGTGAGGTGATACCTCATTGTAGTTTTCATTTGCATTTCTCTAATGATTAGTGATGTTGAGCATCCTTTCATGTGTGTGTTGTCAATCTGTATATCTTCTTTGGAGAAATGTCTATTTAGGTCTTCTGCCCATTTTTGGATTGGGTTGTTTGTTTTTTTTTTTAGATATTGAGCTGCATGAGCTGCTTGTATATTTTGGAGATTAATACCTTGTCAGTTGCTTTGTTTGCAAATATTTTCTCCCATTCTGTGTGTTGTCTTTTCGTCTTGTTTATGGTTTCCTTTGTTGTGCAAAAGCTTTTAAGTGTCATTAGGTCCCATCTGTTTATTTTTGTTTTTAGTTTCATTTCTCTAGGAGGTGGATCAAAAAGGATCTTGCTGTGATTTACATCATATAGTGTTCTGCCTATATTTCCCTCTAACAGTTTTATAGTGTCTACCCTTACATTTAGGTCTTTAATTCAATTTATTTTTGTGTATGGTGTTCGGGAGTTTCATTTCATTCCAATTCCATTCTTTTACATGTAGCTGTCCAGTTTTCCCAGCACCACTTATTAAAGAGGCTGTCTTTTCTCCACTGTATATTCTTGCCTCCTTTATCAAAGATAAGGTGACTATATGTGTGTGGGTTTATCTCTGGGCTTTCTATCCTGTTACATTGATCTATATTACTGTTTTTGTGCCAGTACTATACCGTCTTGATTACTGTAGCTTTGTAGTATAGTCTGAAGTCAGGGAGCCTGATTCCTCCAGCTCCGTTTTCCTTTCTCAAGATTGCTTTGGCTATTCGGGGTCTTTTGTGTTTCCATACAAATTGTGAAAATTTTTGTTCCAGTTCTGTGAAAAATGCCAGTCATAATTTGATAGGGATTGCATTGAATCTGTAGATTGCTTTGGGCAGTAGAGTCATTTTCACCATTTTGATTCTTCCAATCCAAGAACATGGTATATCTCTCCATCTATTTGTATCATCTTTCATTTCTTTCATCAGTGTCTTATAATTTTCTGCATACAGATCTTTTGTCTCCTTAGGCAGGTTTATTCCTAGATATTTTATTCTTTTTGTTGCAATGGTTAATGGAAGTGTTTTCTTAATTTCACTTTCATATTTTTCCTCATTAATGTATAGGAATGCAAGAGATTTCTATGCATTAATTTTGTATACTGCTACTTTACCAAATTCATTGATTAGCTCTAGTAGTTTTCTGGTAGCATCTTTAGGATTCTCTATGTACAGTATCATGTCACTTGCAAACAGTGACAGTTTTACTTGAGCTTGTCCAATCTGGATTATTTTTATTTATCTCTCTTCTCTGATTGCTGTGGCTAAAAATTCCAAAACTATGTTGAATAATAGTGGTGAGAGTGGGCAACCTTGTCTTGTTCCTGATTTTAGAGGAAATGGTTTCAGTTTTTCACCACTGAGAATGATGTTTGCTGTGGATTTATCATTTATGGCCTTTATTATATTGAGGTGATTTCTCTTTATGTCTACTTTCTGAAGAGTTTCTACCATAAATGGGTGCTGAATTTTGTCAAAAGCTTTTTCTGCATCATTGAGATTATCATGTGGTTTTTATTCTTCAATTTGTTAATATGGTGTATCACATTGATTGATTTGCTTATATTGAAGAATCCTTGCATTCCTGGGATAAACCCTACTTGATCATGGTGTATGATCCTTTTAATGTGCTGTTGGATTCTGTTTGCTAGTATTTTGTTAAGGATTTTTGCATCTATGTTCATCAGTGTTATTGGCCTGTAGTTTTCTTTTTTTGTGACATCTTTGTCTGGTTTTGGTATCAGGGTGATGGCGGCCTCATAGAATGAGCTTGGGAGTGTTCCTCCCTCTGCTGTATTTTGGAAGTGTTTGAGAAGGATAGGTGTTAGCTCTTCTCCAAATGTTTGATAGAATTCACCTGTGAAGCCATCTGGTCCTGGGCTTTTGTGTGTTGGAAGTTTTTTACTCACAATTTCAATTACAGTGCTTGTGATTTGTCTGTTTGTATTTTCTATTTCTTCCTGGTTCACTCTTGAAAGGTTGTGCTTTTATAAGAATTTGTCCATTTCTTCCAGGTTGTCCACTGTATTGGCATATACTTGTTTGTGGTAATCTCTCATGATCCTTTGTATTTCTGCAGTGTCAGTTGTTACTTCCCCTTTTTCATTTCTAATTCTATTGATTTGAGGCTTCTCCCATTTGTTCTTGATGAGTCTGGCTAATGGTTTATCAATTTTCTCTATCTTTTTAAAGAACTAGCTTTTAATTTATTGATCTTTGCTACTGCTTCCTTCATTTCTTTTTCATTTATTTCTGATCTGATCTTTATGATTTCTTTCCTTCTAATAACTATGGGTTTTTTTTTGTTGTTCTTCTTCTTCTTTCTCTAATTGATTTAGGTGTAAGCTTAGGTTGCTTGAAATCTTTCTTGTTTCTTGAGGAAGTACTGTATTACTATAAACTTCCCTCTTAGAACTGCTTTTGCTGCATCTCATAGGTTTTGGGTCATTATGTTTTAATTGTCATTTGTTTCTAGGTATTTTTTGATTTCCTCTTTGATTCCTTCAGTGATCTCTTGGTTATTTAGTAGTGTATTGTTTAGCCTTGATGTTTTTATTTTTTACAGTTATTTTTCCTGTAACTGATATCTAGTCTCATAGTGGTGTTGTGGTCAGAAAACATACTTGATAAGATTTCAGTTTTCTTATACTTACCAAGGCTTGAGTTGTGACCCAAGATATGATCTATCCTAGAGAATGTTCTATGAGCACTTGAGAAGAAAGTGTATTCAGTTGTTTCTGGATGGAATGTCCTATAAATATCCATTAAGTCCATCTTTTTTAATGTATCATTTAAAGCTTGTGTTTCCTTATTTATTTTTATATTGGTTGATGTGTCCATTGGTGAAAGTGGGGTGTTAAAGTCCCCTAGTGTTATCATGTTAATGTCAATTTTCCCTTTTATGGCTGTTAGCATTTGCCATATGTATTGAGGTGCTCCTATGTTGGGTGCATAAATATTTACAATTGTTATATCTTCTTCTTGAATTGATCCCTTGATCATTATGTAGTGTCTTTCTTTGTCTCTTGTAATAGTCTATTTTAAAGTCTATTTTGTCTGATATGAGAATTGCTACTCCAGCTTTCTTTTGATTTCCATCTACATGCCATATGTTTTCTAGCCCTTCACTTTCAGTCTGTGTGGGTCTCTAGGTCTGAAGTGGGTCTCTTGTAGACAGCATATATACAGGTCTTGTTTTCGTATCCATTCAGCCAGTCTATGTCTTTTGGTTGAAGCATTTAATCTATTTACATTTAAGGTAATTATCGATATGAATGTCCCTTTTACCATTTTCTTAATTTTGGGGGCTTTGTTTTTGTAGGTCTTTGCCTTCTCTTGTGTTTGCTGCCTAAAGAAGTTCCTTTAGCATTTGTTGTAAAGCTGGTTTGGTGGTGCTGAACTCTCTTAACTTTTAGTTTTCTGTAAAGGTTTTAATTTCTCCATCGAATCTGAATGAGATCCTTGCTGGGTAGAGTAATCTTGGTTGTAAGTTTTTCCCTTTCATCTCTTTAAAAATGTCCTGCAACTCCCTTCTGGCTTGCAGACTTTCTGCTGAAAGATCAGCTGTTAACATTATGGGTGTTCCCTGTATGTTGATTTGTTGCTTTTCCCTTGCTGCTTGTAATATTTTTTTCTTTGTATTTAATTTTTTTTTTTTTTTTTGAGGTATGCGGGCCTCTCACTGTTGTGGCCTCTCCTGTTGTAGAGCACAGGCTCCGGACACTCAGGCTCAGTGGCCATGGCTCACGGGCCCAGCAACTCCGCAGCACAGGGGATCCTTCTGGACCGGGGCATGAACCCATGTCCCCTGCATCGGCAGGCGGGCTCCCAACAACTGTGCCACCAGGGAAGCCCTGTATTTAATTTCTGATAGTTTGATTAGTATGTGTCTTGGCATGTTTCTCTTTGGATTTATCCTGTATGGGACTCTCTGTGCTTCCTGGACTTGACTATTTCCTTTCCCATGTTTGGGAAGTTTTCAACTATAATCTCTTCAAATATTTTCTCAGTCCCTTCTTTTTTCCTCTTCTTTTTCTGAGACCCCTATAATTCGAATGTTGGTGTGTTTAATGTCATCCCAGAGGTCTCTGGGACTGTCCTCAATTCTTTTCTTTCTTTTTTCTTTATTCTGTTCTGTGGCAGTTATTTCCACTCTTTTTTCTTAAGGGTCACTTATCCATTGCTTTGTCTCAATTATTCTCCTATTGATTCCGTCTAGAGAATTTTTTATTTTATTTATTGTCTTGCTCATCATTGTTAGTTTGCTCTTTAGTTCTTCTAGGTCTTTGTTAAATGTTTCATGTATTTTCTCCATTCTATTTCCAAGATTTTGGATCCTCTTTACCATCATTACTCTGAATTATCTTTCAGGTAGACTGCCTATTTCCTCTTCATTTGTTTGGTCTTGTGGGTTTTTACCTTGCTTCTTTATCTGCTGTGTATTTCTCTGTCTTCTCCTTTTGCTTAACTTACTGAGTTTGGGGTCTTCGTTTTGCAGCCTTCAGGTTCATAGTTCCTGTTGTTTTTGGCATCTGCCCCCAGCAGGTATGTTTCGTTCAGTGGGCTGTGTAGGCTTCCTGGTGGAGAGGACTGGTGCCTGTGTTCTGTTGCATGAGTCTGGATCTTGTCTTTCTGGTGGGCATGACCACATCCGGTGATGTGTTTTGGGGTGTCCTTGAACTTATGATTTTAGGCAGCCTCTCTGCTAATGGGTGAGGTTGTGTTCCTGTCTTGTTAGTTGTTTGGCATGGGGTGTCCAGCACTGGAGCTTGCTGGTCATTCAGTGGAGCTGGGTCTTAGCATTGAGACAGAGATGTCTGGGAGATCTCTTGCCAATTGATATTACGTGGGGCCGGGAGGTCACTCGTGGTCAAATGTCCTGAACTCGGCTCTCCCACCTCAGAGGCTCAGGCCTGAAACCCTGAGCCTCTGAGGTATTTTTTTGTTTTGTTTGTTTGTTTGTTTTTATTATTTGAAAGGAAAACCCAGCTGGATTAAAAATGAGATGTACAAAATGAAATCCTATTAGTAAATATGTACATAAACTTGAAGTAGACACTGATTTTCTAAGTGTGACACCAGAGCTAGAATACAGAATGGTAATGCTTAGCTCTTCAGTGGCAAAAATAAAGTTAAAAAAAAAAAAAAAAGCAACAACAAAGAAACAATCAAAAACAAGCAAACAACTAAACAAAAAACCAAGAGAAACAACTGGCAAGACAAACCATAAACTGGAAAAGCATTCCTCATAACCCAAGACCAGAGCACTAAGACCCTGTCAGCCCCACAGCTCAGATGAAAAGGGAGAAAAAAAAGAAAAAAGGAAAATAAAACAAAATAAAGTTATTAAAATTAAAAAATACATTAAAATTAAAAAAATAAAAATGTAATAATAGAAAGAGAAGAGAGCAACAAAACCAATAAACAAATCCTTCAATAATAACAAGCACTAAAAACTAAACTAAGATAAACATAAAAAGCAGAAACTAGTCAGTCACATACAGCAAACCCCAAGTCTATAGTTGCTGCCAAAATCCACTGCCTCAATTTTGGGATGATTCATTGTCTAATCACGTATTCCACAGATGCAGGGTACATTAAGTTGGTTGTGGAGATTTAATCCACTGCTCCTGAGGTTGCACAGAGAAATTTCCCTTTCTCTTCTATGTTTTCTCAGCTCCTAGAGCTCAGCTTTGGTTTTGGCCCCGCCTCCTCATGTAGGTCGCCCTCTGGCATCTGTTCTTTGCTCCGACAGGACGAGGTTAAAGGAAAAGCTGATGAGGGGGCTCTGGCTCACTCAAGCTGGGGGGAGGGAGGGGTATGGAATGCGGGGCAAGCCTGCGGCAGCAGAGGCCAACGTGATGTTGCACCATCCTGAGGCGTGCTGTGCGTTCTCCTGGGGAAGTTGTCCCTGAGTCACGGGACCCTGGCAGTGGCGGGCTGCACAGGCTCCCAGAGGGGAGGTGTGGAGAGTGACCTGGGCTCACACACAGGCTTCTTGGTGGCGGCAGCAGCAGCCTTAGCGTTTCATGCCCGTCTCTGGGGTCTGTGCTGATAATCACGGCTTGCGCCCGTCTCTGGAGCTCATTTACATGGTGTTCTGAATCCCCTCTCCTCGCACACCCCAAAACAATGGTCTCTTGCCCCTTAGGCAGGTCCAGACTTTTCCCTAGACTCCCTCCCAGCTAGCCGTGGTGCACTAACCCCTTCAGGCTGTGTTCACGCCGCCAACCCCAGTCCTCTCCCGGAATCCGACTGAAGCCTGAGCCTCAGCTCCCAGCCCTGCCTGCCCTGACGGGTGAGCAGACAAGCCTCTCGGGCTGGTGAGTGCTGGTCGGCACTGATCCTCTGTGTGGGAATCTCTACACTTTGCCCTCTATACCCCTGTTGCTGCACTGTCCTCCGTGGCTCCAAGGCTTTCACCTTCTGCCACCCGCAGTCTCCACCTGCGAAGGAGCTTCCTAGTGTGTGGAAACTTTTCCTCCTTCACAGCTCGCTCCCAGTGGTGCAGGTCCCGTCCCTATTCTTTTGTTTTTTCTTTGCCCTACCCAGGTATGTGGGGAGTTTCTTGCCTTTTGGGAAGCCTGAGGTATTCTGTCAGCATTCAGGAAGTGTTCTGGAGGAGCTGTTCCACATGTAGGTGTATTTTTGATGTATTTGTGGGGAGGAAGTTGATCTCCACGTCTTACCCCACTGCCAACTTTATATATTTTAAAAATGACATAGTAAATTGTTTTCTTGGAACCCTATTATATCCTACCAGCTGAGTTAATGAAAATAATCCACATAACATCAAATCCTAATACATTGCCTTCGAGAGTGTTAAAGGGCAGGGGCAAAGCTCCTATTTTGGGAAAATGACCAAATAAATTGTCACCTTCAAATTAATTTCTATTTCTTTTCTTTTCTACTTTTTAACTGCCCCATGAACCAGACACTTAATTTCCATTCTGTGGAAAAAAGAGATAAAATAATTCAGAAGTTAAAAGAAAAAAAAAAATCCATGCTATCACAACAGAGCCTTAGCTATATTAGGCACTTAAATATATTAAATTAGATTTTATTTAAATTAGGCTTCCAAATAACATCCACACATACTGAGGTGAATGCAAATTGAGCAATTTTAAACAAGAAGAAGCATTTTTAGAAGCCCTAAAATGAAGAGTAATTACACTCATTTAGGTAACCATCAAACCTATAGGATTTAGCTTTCAAGTGAATTAAGCGTTGAAGAAGGATAGGTTTATTTGACAGTTTATTGAAAAGCTCCTCTGAATTGCAATATTTTTGGTTGAAATGCATATGTACAAGACCAACTACTTTGAAAATGAAGTGCTGTGAAAAATGTCAAGAGATCAATTTGGTGTAATCACTGCTCTGGACTTAAGCACTGTGGTATGAAGTACAGTAAATTACTGAAGTGTCTCATTTTGAAGGGCACATTAAATAGCATTTAATTATATCTGTTCAAAACATGAAGGCATTTTTAATGCAACATCCAAAATATCTAAAATTAGAATGAAAAGTCTGTTTGAAACATTTGTATGCTCACAGAGAGACATTAAGACTCTCAGAACTTTCCAAATAAAGATTCCATTAACTCTCAAAAGAAATATTTCTTATATAGTGACTTATCCATTGCTAATCATACCTCTAACTTCTTATTGACTATGTCTGCTCTAATTGTTGACATCTCAAACAATATGTATTTACTCTTACTTAGCATGATGCCTGTAGCCCTGCAGGGAGCCCCTTTGACTTCACACACTGAATCACTTCCTTCTCTCCAGGGAAGTGCTATTCTGGCAAAAGGAGAGGGAAAGAGTTTATTAAATGGTGCCATAAACTAGACAGTAATATTATAGATGAGATGTGTATAAAAGGAGATGCCAGAAGAAATGTTAAAATTATCTAAAGCTTGGAAACAAGGCAACAGGAAGATGGCATGCCCTTTCAAAGCCTTATTTTAATAGAGTACTCAAAGATTATCTAAATATCTAGAAAAATATCTCTGTCTTATGTGCTCTCTACTATTGAGTAAAGTTCAGTAGTGTGTAAGTTACATGATAACGTGGAGATTTTTTGTCAGATCAAATGCAAATCATTGTCCATTAGAAAAGATAATATCAAAGGTTGTTGTTCTGAAGCACATCAATCAGTTTTATGTCTAACCAAGTAATCCTATTTCAGCTCAACATTCAATTTTTAAATGCTGATAAATATCCAAATCTTCAAGTGTTTTTTGAATCACCTTTATTATTCTGTTGTATCTCTCACTGATTAGCTTAATCAAGTTTTATACATGCTCATTTTATATTATATGATAGTCAAGGTGGACTGTACCCTAGCAAGCAAATGAAGGTGAATAAATTTTTGGTAGTTTTGAAACTAAACTTCATGGTGTACTATATTATTTAGTAACATTTCAAATATCTAAATTTAGGGGATGCCATATCCTAAGGTGAATATTAAAATTCTTAATGATATATCATCATTGTGATTATCCATGTTTGATCTCCTTCCATTAATACATATGATTAAAAGTCATATGTGTAGCTCACCTTAATAAGTCTTACAATATTATTTTACTCACCTGTGAGAAAATAATTGCACACTCAAAAGTGATGCACACAATTTTTTTTTCTTGCTGTTCTTTTGAATTTAAGTTTCATGAATTCACTTTGAAATTATTCCAAGAATATCTCATTATTTTCCATCCTCTATTGTATGTAACATGGTAGAGGCACAATTAGTAATAAATACATGTTTATGACAAAATATATGCATAAAATGTAAACCAACTTCTCTGGATGTTTTATTTCAAAAGTTACATAAAAAATTTAATTTTCTTAGTATAATTAAGTAAAGTGAATCTTACAAGATAAAGAAACTCATACACATTAAAAAGTTTGTATGGGGCTTCCCTGGTGGTGCAGTGGTTGAGAGTCCGCCTGCTGATGCAGGGGACACGGGTTCGTGCCCCGGTCCGGGAGGATCCCACATGCCGTGGAGCGGCTGGGCCCGTGGGACATGGCCGCTGGGCCTGCACGTCCGGAGCCTGTGCTCCGCAACGGGAGAGGCCACAACAGTGAGAGGCCCGCGTACAGCAAAAAAAAAAAAAAAAAAAAAAAAACCAAAAAAAAAAAAAAAAAGTTTGTATGTATTTTGAGTACTTTGTGAACTACAATAATAGGTTGGATTATTGATATAAATGGCCTAAGTAGAAATTATGTACTAAACATACAAAATATAAAGATTCATTTCATAGTTTCACTTTAATTTCAAAAATAGTTTGTATCTTAACTCCCTGAAGTATTAATGCCTGACAGCATGGCATCAATATATACTCATTTTGACACAAGTGAAGATAACGAAACATGGAAAGAAATAACAAAATTTTTTTCATTAGTTTGTTATCTTGTCATCTTAGAAATAATGCCCTATGACAATTCCAGAAGAAAATATACATATGCATAATTATGGAGGAATTTTATTATATATAAGCTCTCTTTAAAAAAGGAAAGGAGTGTGAAATTTAACTCTATCAGTTATAAAGATATCATTGAATGTATTTTATCAACTTTATAAAACTACAATAATTTATATACCTGGTGTTTTCAAATTGATAACAGTAGTAATATGCTATCAAATGCATTTAATCCTTAAAAAGAAAATGTGTGCTTGGATGCTTGGGCTTTTCAAGGTAGTTTAACCGTTAAGTACAAAAAGAGAAAAAAAAAAATCTATAAACCTGCCATGCTTACTAAATGCTCCAGATGGCCCAAAATGCAGATTCTAGAGCCCCAATCTAGATTTACAGAATCACAATCTTTGGGCATGGTCTAGGAACTACATTTTAAATAAGGTCTTCAGCTAATCCTTATGAACATTTGGAATGTAAGGTTTGAAAACTAATGTTTGCAGTTGTTGGTCTTGAGCAATGGAATAAATGATTACTTAAAGCTAGGTTTGAGATCTTATTGTGGAAAATTCTACTATACCTTTAAAGTGTCCAATGAAATTAAAAAAAAAAAAAGAGCAGTTTATATTCCAAAACCAAGTCATGGCATTGAGGACCTCACATAATGAAGCCACTGATCATTTATTACACCAACCAATTTCTCATTTTTTCCCCCTTAGGTATTTGTGATTTATTTATTCTAAGGCTGACTTTTGCACTTTCATTTCTAATGATTTAGAGAAAGAGTCATAACTGTTTTGTCAAGTATTACATTTTTGAAGTTATTTGTTTTGTCTTTCACAATTTACAAGAATTTTACTATATCTAATGAGAGACATAGTTTGTATAGATTGTGACACAAACATCCAGCTTACCATTTTACTCAAATTATTGTTTTGGAATCAATCATTTTTATTTGTTTCACAATTTCATATAGTTTTAAAAAGTAATTCCCTTTTATATGTTCAATGTAATATCTTTTATATAAAGATTAAATTTGAACATTAACTAGTGTTTGAAAATACCACATGAACCAGAATCTGAAAAATAAAGGGTTTTAATTTTCAGTTTTTAAGATCAAAAACATATTGTAGTTGTTTTTACTTCTAAATGCAAAAATAGATCTCGACTTATAGTTATATATGAATAGATTAGTGAGTTTACTGAAGGAATCTGCTTACTCTTTAAAATATTAAAATAATTCTACCACTTAGTATTGCACTACATCATTATAATATATAATATTAAGCTATTATTTATGTCATCTTTGTTTAAATTTGACTTTCTGAGACATGGTTTAAGGAATACAACTTGTTCTCCATGTTTTATAGTTCAAGTGTTTATTTTCTTTTCAATGTGTGATTATTTTTATGTGCAGTAAAGCATGGGTTGCCAGCTGAATATGTTGAAGTGTATAATCTTTAAACCTTTTATGGAGAATTCTGCAAATAGCATGTCTTTTTCTATATATGTTCAGCTGACAGTCAATGGGAAGTTAAAATTACAGCTACAGTTGGAGGCCATGTACTACTAAAAAGTCTGAAAATAAATTCTATCACAAGGTTGCCTGCTTCAGATTATCCCTTGTTATAAAACGACTGTTAACAAAATTGTTTTCACTAAACCTTTGATGAGGTTTACCCTGAGGTAAATTTAAGACCTATTAATTGAACAGAGACCAATGAAAGGAAAACTAAACAGTTCTGGAAAAAATTAGAAAAGTTATTAAATACTGCCTAACATAGCAACTATGTTTTCCTTTGAGGCTACTTCTTATTTTAACTTGAAATTTCATTTTGTTTCTGACTACTGGGAGTTCCTATACAAAATATAAAAATCCTAACAATATAAATAAAACCATCTAAAGAGAAATAAGTATATTGCATATTATTACTATTTTATATAAATTAACAATATATACATAAGGTCAAAAAAATGTACATGGGAAAGGAATAATGTAAATAATCTAACCTACTTACATAATTTCAAAAACACCTATGACAACATTTTGTTTAATAAAATAATATCTGTGTGAGTGACTTTCTATATTCTTTTGTCATTTCATTTCCAATTGAAAGCAGAGAGGGTCAGGGTGGGCAAAACTGGTGAAGGGGGTCAAAAGGTTCCAACCTCTAGTTATAAAATAAGCCATGGGGATGTAAGGTACAGCATGGTGACTATAGCTAATAATACTGTATTGTATATTTGAAAGTTGCTGACAGAGTAGATCTTAAAAGTTCTCATCACAAGAAAAAAAATTGTCACTATGTGTGATAATGAATGTTAACTAGACACTGTGGTGATCAATATTATGCAAATATTGAATCATTATGTTATATACCTCAAACTAATAAAATGCTATATATCACTAATATCTCAAGTTAAAAAAAAAACTTATAGATGCTATTTTTAGAAATGAATATATCCCTAATTCCCATATTTGACAAAATTATAACACAGATATAACAACAAAAACAACAAGCTTGAACTCGCATTTGAAAATAGATTTGTGTAAGTAAATATCTAGCAGAGGCAAACCAAGAATACTAACCCCAATACAAAGGTTCTGGAGTAGCTCACCATTATAAAAGGAAGGAAGGAAGGAAAGAAGGAAGGAAGGGAGGGGGAAAGGAGGGGGGAGTAGGGAGAGGGGGAGGGGAAGGGGTTATTCCTAGGAAATTGCAGTAAGAAATTTCAAACTTTTTGAATTCTAACAACATATCCCTCCCCCACCCCCTTGCTCCTCCACCCTCCACTCTCTCTCCCTCTCTCAATAGATTTTTACCATGAAAGCAGTTCCATATAACTAAACATAGCACTCCAGTGTCATTGATCATCATCACTTACAGACAACTGACCATTAAAAGCAAACTGGGAGGGCCATAAAAAAGATAAAGAAGGACACTATATGATAAAAGGATCAATACAACAAGATGTTATACTCATTAACATATATGCACCCAATATAGAAGCACCTAAATACATAAAACAAATACTAACAGAGATAAAGGGAGAAATTGACAGGACTACAATAGTAATAAGAGACTTTAATACCCCACTGACATCAACGAACAGATCTTCCAGACACAAAGTCAATACGGCAACAGAGATCCTAAATGACACAACAGACTTAATTGATATCTACAGTACACTATATCCAAAATAAAACAAAATACACATTCTTTTCAAGTGCGCATGGAACATTCTCTAGCATAGACCACATACTAGGACACAAAAGAAGTCTCAACAAATTTAAGAGGATAGACATTATTTCAAGCATCTTTTCTGACCACAACAGCATGAAACTAGAAATCAACAACAGAAACAGAAATGAGAAAAAAAATGATTACATGGAAGCTAAACAACATGCTACTAAAAAACTAATGGGTTAACAATGAAATCAAAGAGGAAATTTAAAAATGCCTCAAGACAAACAAAAATGGGAAAACAACCATACAAAATCTATGGGATATAGCAGAGCAGTCCTAAGAGGGAATTTCATAGCAATAGAGTTCTTCTTCAAAAATAAGAAAAATCTCAAATAAACAACCTAACATAGCACCTAAAAAAATTAGAAAAAGACCAAACAAAGCATAAGGCTAGCAGAAGGAAGGAAATAATAAAGATCAGAGAAGAAATACATAGAGACTTAAAAAACAATAGAAAAAAATTAATAAAACCAATATACCTTTCTGAAATGATAAACAAAATTGACCAAGCTCTGGTCAGGTTCATCAAGAAGAAGAGAGGCCCTAAATAAACAAAATAAGGACGGATACAGCATAAATTTAAAACATTAATTAGAAAATATTATGAGCAGTGATTTGCCAACAATATGAACAACCTAAAAGAAATGGACAAGTTCCTAGAAACATACAGCTGCCAAAACTGTATCAAGAAGAAACAGATAATTTGAACAGACTGACTGCTAGAAGTGAAATAGAATCTGTAACAACAACAACAACAACAAAAATCCCTGCAAAGAGAAGTCCAGGACCAGATGGCTTCACTGCGGAATTCTACCAAACATACGAAGAAGAACTTACACATATCCTTCTCAAAATCTTCCAAAAGATTGAAGAGGAGGGAGCAATCCTAAAGTCATTCTATAAAGCCACAATTACCTTGATACCAAACCCAAAGACACTACCAAAAAAAAAAAAAAGAAAACTTACAGACCATTATCTTTGATGAATACAGATGTAAAAATTCACAGCAAAATATTAGCAAACTGAATCCAACAATGCATAAGAAGTATCATACACCATGAACAAGTTGGATTCATTCCAGGGTCACAAGGATGGTTCAACATATGCAAATCAATCAATGTGATACACCACATCAACAAAAGAAAAGATAAAGATAAAACCCATATGATCATCTCAATAGATGTAGAAAAGGTATTTGAAAAAAAATTCAGCATTCATTCATGATAAAAATTCTTACCAAAGTGGGCACACAGAGAACACATCTCCACATAATAAAAGCTGCTTATGACAAACCCACAGCCAACAAATACTAAACAGGGAAAATCTGCAATCTTTCTGTTAAATTCTGGAGCAAGACAAGGATGCCCACTATGTTCTATTCAACATAGTATTGGTAGTCCTAACCACAGCAATCAGAGAAGGGAAATACATAAAAGGTATCCAAATCAGAAGAGAAGAGGTAAAATTGTCATTATATGCAGATAACATGACACTCTATGCAGAAAACCCTAAAGACTCCACACAAAAACTGTTAGAACTGATGAATTAATTCAGCAAGGTAGTAGGTTACAAGATTAATATACAGAAATCTGTTACATTTCTGTAAACTAACAATGAAATATCAGAAAGGGAAAGTAAAAAAAAAAATCCTTTTAAAATTTCATCAAACAAACAAACAAACAAAAACACAGGAATAAATCTGACCAAAGAAAGACTTGTAATCTGAGTACTATAAAATATTGATAAAGGAAATCAAAGCTGATTCAAGGAAATGGAAAGAAAGATATCCAATGCTCTTGGATTGGAAGTTTTAATATTAAATGGCCATACTACCTAAATAAATACACAGATTTAATGCAATCCCCATCAAATTACCCATGGCATTTTTCACAGAACTAGAACAAATTATCCTAAATTTACAGGGAACTGCAAATGACCCAGAATTGCCAAAGCAATCTTGAGGAAAATGAACAAAGCTGAAGGCATAACCCTTACAGTCTTCAGACAATACTCAAAGCTACAGTAATCAACATAGCATGGCACTGGCACAAAAACAGACACATAGATCAATGGAACAGAATGGAGAGCCCAGGAACAAACACAACGCCTACGGTCAATTAATCTTCAACAAAGGAGGCAAAAATATACAATGGAGAAAAGACAGCCTCTTCAGCAAGTGGTGTTGGGAGAGTTGGACAGTTGCATGTAAATCAATGAAGTTAGAAACCTCTCTCACACCATACATAAAGTAAACTCAAAATGGCATAAAGACTTAAATGTAAGACATGACACCATAAAACTCCTAGAAGAGAATGTAGGCAAAACATTCTCTGACATAAATCATACCAATGTTTTCTTAGGTCAGTCTCCCAAGTCAATAGGAATGTAAGCAAAAATAAACAAATGGGACCTAATCAAACTTAAAAACTTTGCACAGCAAAAGAAGCCATAAACAAAATGAAAAGACAACCTATAGAATTCGAGAAAATCTTGCAAATAACATGATTGACAAGGGCTTAATTTCCAAAATATACAAACAGCTCACACAACTCAATCAAAAAACAGGCAGAAGACCTAAATAGATATTTCTCCAAAGAAGACATACAGATGGCCAACATTTACATGGAAAAATGCTCAACACTGCTAATTATTAGAGAAATGCAAATCAGTGAGGTACCACCTCACCAATCAGAATGGCCATCATTAAAAAGTCTACAAATAACAAATTCTGGAGAGAATGTAGAGAAAAGGGAACCCTTCTACACTGTTGGTGAGATTCTAAATTGGTGCAGCCACTGTGGAAAACAGTATGGAGTTTCCTTTAAAAACTAATAATAGAGCTACCATATGATCCGACAATCCCACTCTTGGGTATATATCCAGAGGAAACTAATTTGAAAAGATATTTATATGCACCTCAATGTTCATAGCAGCACTATTTACAGTAGCCAAGACATGGAAGCAACCTAAATGTCCATCAACAGGTGAATGGATAAAGAAGATTGTGTGTGTGTGTGTGTATATATATATATATATATATATATATATATATATATATATATATATATATATATATATATATATATATATATAATGGAATAGTACTCAGCCATAAAAAAGAATGAAATAATGAATAATGAAATAAGAATCAATCTGCTGTATATACCTGAAACTAACACAATATTGTAAATCAACTGTACTTTAATAAAATAAATAAAAGCAAACTGGGGAAAGAAATAATTTGCAACAGTGATATTATACACTATCAAGACATTGTACATTTTTGCTGTGTGATTTTGATGTTTTAAGATATAATGATTCAAATAAAATAATAAAATATCACTAAAGAGCAATAAATTTATACTACATTTCTGCCTTCTTTTCCGACCTTATACAATATTATAGGTGAACAGAGAAGTACAAGTCAGTGGTTAAGTGAATGAACTCTGGTGCTAGAATATGTCAGTTCAAATTCTAGCTCTATCCTCACCTGCCTGTCTTCTAGAGAACAAGTGGCTTAGTCTCAAAATCCTTCATGTTCACTAGGTAAAATGTATATCTATAAAAACAGTGTGTGCTTTGGAAGGTTGTTTTGAGCATTAAATTAGAATGGCATCCACCTCAATTTAAATGCTGTTAAAGTATTAGTTATGAAACAAATTAGAATTGCATATGGCATGATGCCTAAGAAGGTGAGTAAATCTGTCCTTTTACATGTTTTTATATGAGTCCAAGAAAGACATAGAATTGAAATCATTATTGACCTTAACTAGATTAAATAAAATAACATGTTAGGTTCTACATTAAAGCATGTTAGTTAAGAAAACACACTAACATTCATTAAGCTGTAATTGCCAAAGAAACCAAGAACACCAAGAAAAAGCCCTCTGGCATTTTAAGGCCTGAGTTCATATTCCATTCCTTTACTGACTAGCTGTGTTATCTTAAGCTAGTAATGTTTTTGTCTAAAAAAAATGAAGCTTAACTCATAGATCTGTTGAGAGTTAATCTGTGTAAAACAAATACAAAAAAACACTGAGGTGCAGTGAAGGTCCAATGAAAGAAAAACTCTATTGATAGTGTTATTATTATTAGTAGTAAATAATTTCATATTATCTCATGTCATCTTCAAAACCATCTCCCAATAATTGTGTGAGGTATTAACCAAACTATTTGACAGATGAGGGAAATATGATTTAGAGAGACAAAACCATAACTGATTCAAGTGGAATTTGAACTTGAGTCTACTAGGCCCCCAAAATACACTTCCTCCAGCACATCAGCGAAAGTTGTTCAGGGAATCTTGGGGGCAGGGGGAAGGATGCTGGAGACTCTTTTATGACACCTGGAAGATCAAAAATATTTCTATTACACTACTAAGATGTTACATTCCTTTTTCACTTTCATTCCCTCTTGAGTATACAGTGGAGTTTTCCAGACTACAAGACATGTGATATTTCAACAGACTAAAAGTATAAAGAAATATGTGAAATGAATTTCCTCTATTAAATCAGGCATTAAAGAGATCTGCAAAAATGGGAAACAATGCCACTCTTCTTACTATATTTTGTTGCTTTGGAAAGCATAGTTATTTTTCATAAAACAGGTGACACGCTAATATGCAATGCTATTTTTATTTTATAGAAGCAAATGCAGTATTTTATAATTTCTTATCGGAAAAATACTGATAGGAGACTCCTAGGAAGATGGCGAAAGAGTAAGACGCGGAGATCACCTTCCTCCCCACAGATACACCAGAAATACATCTACACGTGGAACAACTCCTATAGAGCAACTACTGAATGCTGGCAGAAGACCTCAGACTTCCCAAAAGACAAGAAACTCCCCACGTACCTGGGTAGGGCAAAAGAAAACAGAATAAACAGAGACAAAAGAATAGGGATGGGACCTGCACCAGTGGGAGGGAGCTGTGAAGGAGGAAAGGTTTCCACAAACTAGGAAGCCCCTTCTTGTGCGGAGACTGCAGGTGGCGGAAGGGGAAAGCTTCAGGGCCGCGGAGGAGAGCGCAGCAACAGGGGTGCGGAGAGCAAAGCGGAGAGATTCCCTCACAGAGGATCGGTTCTGACCAGCACTCACCAGCCTGAGAGGCTTGTCTGCTCACCCGCCGGGGCAGGCGGGGCTGGGAGCTGAGGGAGAGGACTGGGGTTGGTGGCGTGAACACAGCCTGAAGGGGTTAGTGCACCACGGCTAGCCGGGATGGAGTCCGGGGAAAAATCTGGACCTGCTGAAGAGGCAAGAGACTTTTTCTTCCCTCTTTGTTTCCTGGTGCGTGAGGAGAGGGGATTATGAGTGCTACTTAAAGGAGGTCCAGAGATGGGTGCGAGCCGCGACTAACAGTGTGGACCACAGAGATGGGCATGAGACGCTAAGGCTGCTGCTGCTGCCACCAAGAAGCCTGTGTGTGAGCACAGGTCACTATCCACACCTCCCTTCTAGGGAGCCTGTGCAGCCCGCCACTGCCAGGGTCCCGGGATCCAGGGACATCTTCCCTGGGAGACCGCACAGCGCACCTCAGACTGGTGCAACAGCCTGCTAGCCTCTGCTGCCACAGGCTCACCCTGGATTCACACCCCTCCCTCCCCCCGTCCTGAGTGAGCCAGAGCCCCCGAATCAAAGGCTCCTTTAACCTCGTCCTGTCTGAAAGAAGAACAGACACCCTCCAGCGACCTACACACAGAGGCAGGGCCAAATCCAAAGCTGAGCCCTGGGAGCTTTAGGAATAAAGAAGAGAAAAGGAAATCTGTCCCAGCAGCCTCAGGAGCAGCGGATTAAATCTCCACAATCAACTTGATGTACCCTGCATCTGTGGAATACATGAATAGACAATGAATCATCCCAAATTGGAGAGGTGGACTTTGAGAGCAAGATTTATTATTTTTTCCCCTCTTCCTCTTTTGTGTAAGTGTGTATGTATATGCTTCTGTGTGAGATTTTGTCTGTATAGCTTTGCTTTCACCATTTGTCCTAGGGTTCTATCTGTACATTTTTTTTCTTTTTTTTTGTTTTTACATTTTTTTAAAAAAATTTCTTAATAATTATATTTATTTTAATAACTATTTTATTTTATCTTACTTTATTTTATTTTACCCTCTTTCTTTTTTTCTTTCTTTCTACATTTTCCCCTTTTTATTCTGAGCTGCGTGGATGAACGGCTCTTGGTGCTGCAGCCAGGAGTCAGTGCTGTGCCTCTGAGGTGGGAGAGACTACTTCAGGACTCTGGTCCACAAGAGACCTCCCAGCTCCATGTAATATCAAACGGCGAAAATCTCCCAGAGATTTCCATCTCAACATCAGCACCCAGCTTCACTCAATGACCAGTAAGCTACAGTGCTGGACACCCTATGCCAAACAACAAGCAAGACAGGAACACAACCCCACCCATTAGCAGAGAGGCTGCCTAAAATCATAATAAGCCCACAGACACCCCAAAACACACCACCAAACGTGGAACTGCCCACCAGAAAGACAAGATCCAGCCTCATCCACCATAACACAGACACTAGTCCCCTCCAACAGGAAGCCTACACAACTCACTGAACCAACCTTAGACACTGGGGACAGACACCAAAAACAACGGGAACTATGAACCAGCAGCCTGCAAAAAGGAGACCCCAAACACAGTAAGATAAGCAAAATGAGAAGACAGAAAAACACACAGCAGATGAAGGAGCAAGATAAAACCCACCAGACCTAACAAATGAAGAGGAAATAGGCAGTCTACCTAAAAAAGAATTCAGAATAATGATAGTAAAGATGATCCAAAATCTTGAAAACAGAATAGAGAAAATGCAAGAAACATTTAAGAAGGACCTAGAAGAACTAAAGATGAAACAAGCAATGATGAACAACACAATAAATGAAATTAAAAATACTCTAGAAGGGATCAATAGCAGAATAACTGAGGCAGAAGAAGGGAGAAGTGACCTGGAAGATAAAATAGTGGAAATAACTACTGCAGAGCAGAATAAAGAAAAAAGAATGAAAAGAACTGAGGACAGTCTCAGAGACCTCTGGGACAACATTAAATGCACCAACATTCGAATTATAGGGGTTCCAGAAGAAGAAAAGAAAAAGAAAGGGACTGAGAAAATATTTGAAGAGATTGTAGTTGAAAACTTCCCTAATATGGGAAAGGAAATAGTTATTCAAGTCCAGGAAGCACAGAGAGTCCCATACAGCATAAATCCAAGGAGAAACACACCAAGACACATATTAATCAAACTGTCAAAAATTAAATACGAAGAAAACATATTAAAAGCAGCAAGGGAAAAACAACAAATAACACACAAGGGAATCCCCAAAAGGATAATAGCTGATCTTTCAGCAGAAACTCTGCAAGCCAGAAGGGACTGGCAGGACATATTTAAAGTTATGAAGGAGAAAAACCTGCAACCAAGATTACTCTACCCAGCAAAGATCTCATTCAGATTTGATGGAGAAATTAAAACCTTTACAGACAAGCAAAAGCTGAGAGAGTTCAGCACCACCAAACCAGCTTTACAGCAAATGCTAAAGGATCATGTTTAGGCAAGAAACACAAGAGAAGTAAAAGACCTACAATAACAAACCCAAAACAATTAAGAAAAGGGGAATAGGAACATACATGTTGATAATTACCTTAAATGTAAATGGATTAAATGCTCCAACCAAAAGACACAGACTGGCTGATTGGATACAAAAGCAAGACCCATATATATGCTGTCTACAAGAGACTCAGTTCAGACCTAAGGACACGTACAGATTGAAAGTGAGGGGATGGAAAAAGATATGCCATGAACATGGAAACCAAAAGAAAGCTTGAGTAGCCATTCTCATATCAGACAAAACAGACTTTAAAATAAAGACTATTAGAAGAGACAAAGAAGGACACTACATAATGATCAAGGGATCGATCCAAGAAGAAGATATAACAATTGTAAATATTTATGCACCCAACATAGGAGCACCTCAATACATAAGGCAAATACTAACAGCCATAAAAGGGATAATCGACAGTAACACATTCATAGTAGGGGACTTTAACACACCACTTTCACCAATGGACAGGTCATCCAAAATCAAAATAAATAAGAAAACACAAGCTTTAAATGATACATTAAACAAGATGGACTTAATTGATATTTATAGGACATCCCATTCAAAAACAACAGAATACACATTTTCTCAAGTGCTCATGGAACATTCTCCAGGATAGATTATATCTTGGGTCACAAATCAAGCTTCAGTAAATTTAAGAAAATTGAAATTGTATCAAGTATCTTTTCCAACCACAACGCTATGAGACTAGATATCAATTACAGGAGAAGATCTGTAAAAAATACAAACACATGGAGGCTAAACAATACACTTCTTAATAATGAAATGATCACTGAAAAAATCAAAGAGGAAATCAAAAAATACCTAGAAACATGACAATGGAGACACGATGACCCAAAACCTATGGGATGCAACAAAAGCAGTTCTAAGAGGGAAGTTTATAGCAATACAATCCTACCTCAAGAAACAAGAAATATCTTGAATAAATAACCGAATCTTGCACCTAAAGTAATTAGAGAAAGAAGAACAAAAAACCCCAAAGTTAGCAGAAGGAAAGAAATCATAAAGATCAGATCAGAAAGAAATGAAGGAAATAATAGCAAAGATCAATAAAACTAAAAGTTGGTTCTTTGAGAGAATAAACAAAATTGACAAACCATTAGCCAGACTCATCAAGAAAAAAAGGGAGAAGACTCAAATCAATAGAATTAGAAATGAAAAAGGAGAAGTAACAACTGACACTGCAGAAATACAAAAGATCATGAGAGATTACTACAAGCAACTCTAACAATAAAACGGACAACCTGGAAGAAATGGACAAATTCTTAGAAATGTACAACCTGCCAAGACTGAAACAGGAATAAATAGAAAATATGAACAGACCAATCACAAGCACTGAAATTGAAACGGTGATTAAAAATCTTCCAACAAACAAAAGCCCAGGACCAGATGGCTTCACAGGCGAATTTTATCAAACATTTAGAGAAGAGCTAACACCTATACTTCTGACACTCTTCCAAAATATAGCAGAGGGAGCAACACTCCCAAACTCATTCTACAAGGCCACCATCACCCTGATACCAAAACCAGACAAGGATGTCACAAAGAAAGAAAACTACAGGCCAATATCACTGATGAACATAGATGCAAAAATCCTCAACAAAATACTATCAAACAGAATCCAACAGCACATTAAAAGGATCATACACCATGATCAAGTGGGGTTTATTACAGGAATGCAAGCATTCTTCAGTATATGCAAAACAATCAATGTGATAACCATATTAACTAAATGAAGAAGAAAAAAACATATGATCATCTCAATAGATGCAGAGAAAGCTTTCAACAAAATTCAAAACCCATTTATGATAAAAACCCTGCAGAAAGTAGGCATAGAGGGAACTTTCCTAAACATAATGAAGGCCATATATGACAAACCCACATCCAACATCATCCTCAATGGTGAAAAACTGAAAGCATTTCCACTAAGATCAGGAACAGGACAAGGTTGCCCACTCTCACCACTCTTATTCAACATAGTTTTGGAAGTTTTAGCCACAGCAATCAGAGAAGAAAAGGAAATAAAAGGAATCCAAATCGGAAAAGAAGAAGTAAAGTTGTCACTGTTTGCCGATGACATGATACTATATATAGAGAATCCTTAAGATGCTACCAGAAAACTACTAGAGCTAATCAATGAATCTGGTAAAGTAGCAGGGTACAAAATTAATGCACAG
The DNA here is from genome assembly GCF_039906515.1 of Pseudorca crassidens. NCBI lineage: Eukaryota > Metazoa > Chordata > Mammalia > Artiodactyla > Delphinidae > Pseudorca > Pseudorca crassidens. The sequence continues at coordinate 17,110,002 of NC_090298.1, forward strand.
AAATCTCTGGCATTCCTATACGCTAATGATGAAAAATCTGAAAGTGAAATCAAGAAACACTCCCATTTACCATTGCAACAAAAAGAATAAAATACCTAGGAATAAACCTACCTAAGGAGAGAAAAGACCTATATGCAGAAAACCATAAGACACTGATGAAAGAAATTAAAGATGATACAAACAGATGGAGAGATATACCATGTTCTTGGATTGGAAGAATCAACAGTGTGAAAATGACTGTACTACCCAAAGCAATCTACAGATTCAATGCAATCTCTATCAAACTATCACTGGCATTTTTCACAGAACTAGAGAAAAAAAATTCACAATTTGTATGGAAACACAAAAGACCCCGAATAGCCAAAGCAATCTTGAGAATCAAAAATGGAGCTGGAGGAATCAGGTTCCCTGACTTTAGACTATACTACAAAGCTACAGTAATCAAGACAGTACGGTACTGGCACAAAAACAGAAATATAGATCAATGGAACAGGATAGAAAGCCTAGAGTTAACCCCACGCACATATGGTCACCTTATCTTTGATAAAGGAGGCAGGAATGTACAGTGGAGAAAAGACAGCCTCTTCAATAAGTGGTGCTGGGAAAACTGGACAGGTACATGTAAAAGTATGAGATTAGAACACTCCCTAACACCATACACAAAAATAAGCTCAAAATGGATTAAAGTCCTAAATGTAAGGCAAGAAACTATCAAACTCTTAGAGGAAAACATAGGCAGAACACTCTATGACATCAATCACAGCAAGATCCTTTTTGACCCACCTCCTAGAGAAATGGAAATAAAAACAAAAATAAACAAATGGGAACTAATGAAACTTCAAAGTTTTTGCACAGCAAAGGAAACCATAAACAAGACCAAAAGCCAATCCTCAGAATGGGAGAAAATATTTGCAAATGAAGCAACTGACAAAGGATTAATCTCTAAAATTTACAAGCAGCTCATGCAGCTAAATAACAAAAAAACAAACAACCCAGTCCAAAAATGGGCAGAAAACCTAAATAGATATTTCTCCAAAGAAGATATACAGATTGCCAACAAACACATGAAAGAATGCTCAACATCATTAATCATTAGAGAAATGCAAATCAAAACTACAATGAGATATCATCTCACACCAGTCAGAATGGCCATCATCAAAAAATCTAGAAACAATAAATGCTGGAGAAGGTGTGGAGAAAAAGGGAACCCTCTTGCACTGCTGGTTGGAATGTGAATTGGTACAGCCACTATGGAGAACAGTATGGAGGTTCCTTAAAAAACTACAAATAGAACTACCGTATGACCCAGCAATCCCACTACTGGACATATACCCTGAGAAAACCAAAATTCAAAAAGAGTCATGTACCAAAATGTTCATTGCAGCTCTATTTACAATAGCCAGGAGATGGAAACAACCTAAGTGTCCATCATTGGATGAATGGATAAAGAAGATGTGGCACATATATACAATGGAATATAACTCAGCCATAAAAGGAAACATATTTGAGTTATTTGTAGTGAGGTGGATGGACCTTGAGTCTGTCATACAGAGTGAAGTAAGTCAGAAAGAGAAAGACAAATATCATATGCTAACACATATATATGGAATCTAAGAAAAAAAAAATGTCAGGAAGAACCTAGGGGTAAGACGGGAATAAAGACACAGACCTATTAGAGAATGGACTTGAGGATATGGGGAGGGGGAAGTGTAAGCTATGGACATATATACACTACCAAACGTAAAATAGATAGCTAGTGGGAAGCAGCCACATAGCGCAAGGAGATATGCTCGGTGCTTTGTGACCACCTAGAGGGGTGGGATAGGGAGGGTGGGAGGGAGGGAGGAGATATGGGAACATATGTATATGTATAACTGATTCACTTTGTTATAAAGCAGAAACTAAGACAACATTGTAAAGCAATTATACTCCAATAAAGATGTAAAAAGAAAAAAAGAAAGAAAAATACTGATAGATATAAACCATGTAAATAAAAACAATGTGGTATCAATAAATTAAGATTGTACGGTAGGAGAACAAAAGGTTTGAGAACCACTGTATGCTACCGTTTTATTTCAATCACCCACAAAGCTAGCAAGTGCAACAGATATTTCAATTAATTCTTCCCAATCATATGTTCCCTCTTAAAAAAAACAACAAAAACGGCTTAATTCACATACCTTGGTTGAAGTATCTGTAATTATCACAATTTTCATTACCTAAGACTGTGCCCAAGATAGGTACCTGAATCAAGTTGGCTAATCATATTGTCCTGGGAATCTAGAATGTAGATTCTGACTGATAAAGTATATTAGGTGACTGCAGGTGCGTAAAGTGAAAATTAACCTAGTATATGATCTAACATCAGTGACACGGTGAACCAAAGCCAGGCACAAGCACCAAAATTATGCAGAAGTGGAAATAGCATGACTAAGCAAAGAAAGCTAGTTGACAAAAAGAACCAAAATTATGGAGAGGTCATGGAAAGAGAAACAGAGACAAGAAGCAATCAGTTTAGCTGCCAAATAGGAAGAAGCAACCCTGTTTACTGACATCCAGTCCCAGTTTCCATGAACCAGTTCAACTGTATTTCCTGATTTAGGATGTTCTTAAGAGGGGCTGTGTTTCCTTGCCATCAATCTGTCTCCTTTAGATATTTGCATTACTTTGAAAATGTATCTGTCTGTGTAATAAATTTTCATTGAAATATAACACACATGTAGCAGGGCATATACATTTTAAATATACACATTAATGATGTTTATAAGGTAAAAGCTTCTGTGTAGTCACGGCCCAGCTCAAAAATTAGAACACTACTAGTGTTCCATATGCCGTGCACATGCCTACTTCAGATCATTGATTCCCTACCAAAAATAACCTTTAACTTTTATTTCTATGGATTTCCTCAGCTGCATATGAACTTGACATAATTAAATGGTATGAGATGTTATCATTTGTGTATGGTTTCTTTTACTTAACATTATATGTATATATATTTATTTATTTATTCATTCATTCCATAATGTATAGCAGTAGTTTGATCTTTTCAATGCTATATAGTATTGCCTTGATGTATGTACCGATATTTGTTTATTCATATTGCTATTGATGTGCATTGCATTGCTTCTACTTGAGGGCTACAGTGAATGATGTCTTTATATTTGTTCTGTTTCTGGAGAAGCATGACTAACAGGAATATTTTTATTATTTTACCAATAAATAAGTTTAAATGCTCATCTAATTTTAAAATGCATACATAAAACATAGAATTTAATAAAAAAGAATGTGAGATATCAAACTGTCCAAAAAGTTATTTTTTTTCTTTCCAGTAGAGAATTACTTGTGATATCAGATATATATACAGACATTTAAGAAGAAATTTTTCAATGCAAGATGGAGCCGTTAAAAAGAAAAGGTCAACTGGGTACCATCTGAGAGTCTTCAAAAGATGAATCATGTATTCATTTCCATTTACTGCTATAACAAATGACCACACACTTGGTGGCTTAAAACAGCACACGTTTATTATTTTACAGTTCTGGAGGTCAGAAGTACAAAATGAGTCTTACAGGCTAAAATCAATTTATTGGCAGAGCTGTATTCCTTCTGGAGACTGGGGAGAATCTGCTCCCCTGCTCTTTCTAGCTGCTAGAAGCTGCCTGCCTTCCTTGGCTTGTGGCTTCTTCCTCCATTTCAAAATTTACTGTTCCAGCCTTTGCTTCTACTCTCACATCTCTTCTGACTCTGATCTTCCTACTTCCCTCTTACATGGCCCTGCGTGATTACATTAGGCCCACCTGGATAATCAGGATATTCTCCCCCAGTTTAAGATTCTTAAACACATTTGTGAAGTTCTATTTGCTGTATAAAGTAATGTGTTTACACATCCTGGGTGTTAGAATGTGGACATCTTTGGGCAAACAGTGTTCAGCCTCTAACAATAAACTTTTTAAATAAATAAATGTTCAGTGGCTTAGCTCAGTCCAGTGGGAGTTGGCTTGCTAAGAAATGACAATTTTGACATTACACAGAAAATATCGCCAATTCACATTAATCAAACTCAGGATACTGTTATTTCAGAACACCAAATTATGTGCTTAAAATATCATGTAGATTGCAATACTTTTTCCAGAATAACTACTACAGTCATTTCTTAGAGTTGGATCTACACAGGAAACCAATTTAAAAATCATAGTTTCTGAGTAAGTGTGGAATCAGAAAAGGATTTAGTTACATGAGAGGAAGCTTTACTATTAATGGAAAAACACAGTGAACCATCTATTTCCACAAAAGTGGATAGCATCCGTAATAAGACCACAATATCCAAGGTTAATTACCAAAGATTCTTTCTGCCTCCTGAATTTCTAACATGGTCATTGGCAGCCTTTGCCTTTGGGGTCTGCTCTCTGTATCATTCGTTTCACCAATTCCTCTTTTAAATGATAGTCTTCAATATGCTTGTGCCTACTAGCCCAGGGACCCTTCTATCTCATTGAAGTGACAGTACATCTTCATTATGAAATGAGTGATTTTATAGTTTCAATTTCTAATGGCAATATAATTTCATTTATTTCAGAATTCCTAGCTGGAACAGCAGAGGAATGGGGCTAGGCCTGAAGTACAGGTGGGAAACTTTTCTGAATCAAAGATACATAATCAGGAGCATAATCCTGACTTCTTATGAGAAACAGTTATAGGAACTAGAGACATTCAATCTGAATGGGCATTGGTTTAGAGGTATGTTATACATATAAATGAAAAATGATTACACACTCAAAAATATTATAATTCTAAAACTCAGTATAAGGAAGAACTCACAAAACAACTTGTTCAAGCTTCCTTCAGGAAATAATGGAGTTCCCTGTAACTAAATGCCCTCTGACATTGACTGGCTTATATTTGGCAGAAGGACAATGGAGAATATTCTAGCATCAGATTAGTGTAAGGTCCATATAACCTTTGAATTTCTCCCAAAGCTTAGACACTTTGTTTTCAGAATAGAAATATCAGCTTTGGAAAAGATACAAACTCCAGCCTGGACAGATCTTGTCTCCCTGTTGTATGTACACTTGCTTTCTAACTGACTCACACCTTCACCAAGAGAATGGAATGTAATTACACATTTCATTTTTAAAAGTGTTTCCTAGGTGCAAGGTAGGAGAGAGGGACACTTAGTAAGAGGAAAGAAAGATAAAATGAAGGGTTATCACAAATGAAATGCCTTACAGGGCACTGCTCTGCCAACATTTTATTTGACTGTGTTTCTAGCTGACTTCTCTGTTCTCCTAGTTCCAGCACTTTGTGGGAAATGAGGATGAGTAGAAAATGAACAACTGGGCGGATATCAGAGAGCATAAACTGCAAAATAAAAACTAGATTCAATTTGCACATTTGATACAATAGTCAATGTTAGGAATAAAAAAGGATTAACTCTATCAAAAACAAAAGTTAGGAGACACTGTCTGACTCAGCTGAAAATAACCATAGAACTAGAATTCCACTTAGTTAGAAATACAATGAACAAGAGTATCTGTAAAGTCTTGTAGTTAACATTTGTTTACCTTAGTAAGGAAATTTAATGCTGTGATATACAGTACCACTACTTTCTGGCATATTAAAATGATCAATAATAATCAAATTTAAATTTACTTTTTCAGGATGTAAAGGGGTTGGAAACAAACATTTGTGTAGGCTACAGGCTTTGTGATGCTATTGCCCATACAATTATCAATTATGTTGTCTTAAATTCTTGACAGAATTGGCCATTTGAGCTAAGATCTTCTCTGTAATGATCTATGACCTCCATGAGTCTTGCCTCCTGGTATTTATGTACTTGTGTATTCTTTTTGGACATTGATTGGGGTGGGTCAAGCTGTATAAACAATCATGATATTGTAGAAATTATGGGGTGTGACTTTCAAGAAACCTTCTACCTTGTGTTCTCTTGGATTATCCACTCAGGGGAAGTCAACTACTATACCATGTGGACACTCAAGCAGAAGACCAGATAGGTAGAAACTGAGGCCTCCTGCCAATGACCAACAGCATACAGATGAGTCCGTCTTTCAGACCCAGTCAAGATTTCAGAAGATGGGTACCTCTGCCAGCACTTTTTGAAGGTGACCTCATCAGAGAACCAGAGCCAGAGCCAACCAATTTAGCTTCTCCTGATTTTTTGACACACAAAAATTATGTGAGGTATTAAGTATTTATTGTTATTTAAGCTGTTAAGGTTTGGAGTTGTTATACAGCAATAGGTAATGGATAACATAAAACATTTTTGTAAATATGCAAATATTTATGTAAATTATGTTAATCAGCTCATGGAATTAGTACCTTAGTGAGAAAATTCTTCCCTGAATAGCCCTTGCAAGTATCCACACTATTCTTAAACATGGCAAATTACTGAATCCCACAGGGGTACTTTAAAAAGAAAGAGTCAAACTATATATTTTGGGCCACACAAAGACTGACATAATTTAATAATAATTTTTAAAAGTATCCCTAGTTTATAAGCAGAGATGGTCACACACACACACACACACACACACACACACACACATTATTTAAGCCTCACATTACAGCAGGTTCAAGGAAAAATGAGAAAGGGGACAAATGTAAAGGAACTTCAGTCTTGCTTACTCTAGTTAGAGAAGAGTAGCTACTATTCATGGAAGTTTTGTTGAAGTTATAATCCTTCAACACAGGCTGGTTGCTGTTTTTGCTTGGCTGAGTTCTCTTTTAGGGAGTTTTTAATGTTGAAGTTTAGTAAGGAATGACTTCTAGTTAAAACACATGTTTAGCCTCTTGGTATTTTTAATTCATTATTTCATGTTGAAAACTATAATAAGGGTCAGAGGTGGGAAAAAATGTTCTCTTATTTTACAGCAAAAACTTGTATCGTGAAGGTTTTCAGTTTTGTGTTGTGTAACTATTATTTTGAATTTCTTGTATTCTTAAAAATGATTTTAAGATAAACTAATTGTACTGATTATGAGGTAAGATTTTATCTTTATTTTTATAAAAGGAGAGATGCAAGGATTCTCTAATTTCTAATCATCCTAAAGCATATTAGTATAAAAATCAGAAATCACTAGAAGGAGATCCACTGATATTTTCAAATTGGATCTATTTAATTTTTACTAAGCTCTTTTTTGAAGCAAAAAAAATGACAGGTCTCAATGTATGCACATAAAAAATATAAATTAGTAACTATTTAATACCTATATATAATTATTAAATGAAACTAATATTTTATATGAATATAGGTTCTAAAAAATTCAAGATACTTTAATAAATTAAATAAATGTATTTCATGTCTATTTAGTATTCTGATTACCTATTTAATATGAGAAATAGATATATTAAAAAGTGACAAAGTATTAAGAATATAGATATATTAAAAAGTGACATAGTACTGACAAAATATTAGGTCTCTAACATTAAGTACATGGCTGGGCACATCCAAAATAATGGGGGGGTATTCAAAATGTATAACTTGAGTTTTTAATTATTAAAACACATATGTTTAAATTCCCTTATGGTAACTTATTCTTTATGTTTACTATGGAGGTGTTTTCCATTATTAGAGAAAATTAAGAAACCATATATGCATTGTCAGCTGTAAAAAAATTGGAATTTTTTTGTGCTGTCATACAACATTTTACAAATGAATTCCCATTTATCTTCACAACTGTTCATACAAACATTCAGGAGCTAGAAAGTCAGTGACATTTGACCTCTGACTATTTCTATCTTCTCTCAGACTTGCCCAATACTAGTGAACACCAAAAAGTAATTTATCACTATGTCACACTTGCCTGCAGAATTTCTTAGGGGCTCAAGAAGAATGATGAGGTTAGTCTTTAAGCGCTGAGAGTTCCTGAAGGTGAATTTTTCTCTTTGATGTACACAGATAATTCTGTCTTTGTTGAAGATTCGCTTCTGGATCTTTGTTCTCACTGCCAAAATTTAGGCTTTGGGTAGCCTATTTAATACCCTCATTTTAATGGAAACTTTGTTCATCATTCTTGGCAGTAGATATTTTAGCTTCAGTCTAAACTATGTTCACTGTGAGAGTAGAGGCATGTCAGTTGAACTTGTGGGAAAAATATAGAAGTGGCAATGGGAGAATAAAATGAAGATTCTCCTGGAGAAAGAATTTTAGTTGCAATGGATAGATTTTTCACAGAATATTGTGCAAACTGGCCCCCAATAAAAGTCTGTTTGCAGGGAGCTTAAGGAAACTTCTTGGAAAAAGAAGCCATAAATGCTGAACTTGATCTTATTAAGGGAGTAGATTATCTAAGGAAAGCATTAGATATATTTGAATTTCTCTCTGCTCTAAACACCCAAGTGTCAAGGGGCCCAAGATTTAAAAATGACAGAGTTCTAAACCTCCAGCAGTTCCAAATGACCGAGGAATGTAATTGGTCCCAGAGAAATGAAAACTTATGTTCACGCGAATACCCATAGACACATGTTGTTAGCAGGGTTGCTTGTTATAGCCTAGAACTGGAAAACAACACAGATTTCCTTAAATAGGTTAATTGTTACACCAACTGTGGTATATCAATAGCACAGAGAACTACTCAGCAATAAGGATATCCTACTGATAAACACAACACCTGCAATAAATCTCCAGGAAACTATGCTGAATGAAAAAAGCCAATCCCAGAAGTCATAGAGTATATGATTCCACTCATATACCATTGTCAAAATGAGAAAAATAGAGAGATGGAGAGCACACTAAGTAGTTGTCATAGATTAGGGACAGGGTGGAAATGGGGGAGACAGAGGCAGAGTTGTTTCATGAAGAACTATTAAGAAATAAGAGGATATTTTTCATGACATTAGGGTATGCAAAAATATTTTAAATACAACACACAAAAAGTTAATTATAAGAAATACATTAAATGAAAATACATTCAAATTAAGAAATGTAAGATGTAACTTTAAAAACACCATTAAGAGAATGAAAAGGCAATCCAGCATGGAAGAATATTTGCCATTCACGTATGTGATAAATTACTTCTATGTAAAGAGTTCCTAGAAAACAATTCAAAAGCCACTATGAGAAATGAAATGGGCAAAAAGTTTAAACGGAATGTCTTCACAAGAGGGCATATCCAAATAACCAGTGAACATTAAACAATGATTAAATTATACACACTATGATCCAGTAATTCCACTCATATTTATGTCTAACAAAAATGAGTACATATATTCACTGAAAGATACATACACGTAAGAGCAACACTATTCATAATAATACTAGACTTGAAACAACCCAAATGTTCTTTATGTTTGAATCATTCAGTACTCTTGCATTCCTACAGAGTAATATTATAGAGAAAAATTACCAAATAATTACAATTATATATACTATCATGGATAAATCACTCAAAAGAACGTTAAAGGAAAAAAAAGAACATGGAGTACAAAATGAACAATTCTATTTATAAAAATTTCAAAATATAGTAAATTAGGTCATGGAATTAAAACTTAATAACTAGTTACCTTGAAGACGGTGGGCAGTGCTTAGTAGGGGCACAGCATTATTTTGGTATTTTGATGCAATTCTGCTTTTTTTTAAAAAAAAATCTGAGTGAAGGGAACAGGAGTGAGTTTACACCGCATTAAAGTTCAATGAACTAGGTACTTAAGATTTTTTCTCTTTTACATATATGTATTTATACATATACACCACACTTCAATTTGAAAAGAACATGTGATTTTTCTGTGCTTTCTATTCTAGATGAACTTTAGTTCCAGAAAATATACAAAAAGGATAGCACTGGGCTTCCCTGGTGGTGCAGTGGTTGAGAATCTGCCTGCCAATGCAGGGGACACGGGTTCGAGCCTTAGTCTGGGAGGATCCCACATGCCAGAGAGCAACTAGGCCCATGAGCCACAACTACTGAGCCTGCGCATCTAGATCTTGTGCTCTGCAACGAGAGACCACGACAGTGAGAGCCCCGCCCACCACGATGAACAGTGGCCCCTGCTCGCCGCAACTAGAGAAAGCCCACGCACAGAAACGAAGACCCAACACAGCAAAAAGAAAAGAAAGAAAGAAAGAAAGAAAGGAAGAAAGAAAGAAAGAAAGAAAGAAAGAAAGAAAGAAAGAAAGAAAGAGAAAGAAAGAAAGAAAGAAAGAGAAAGAAAGAAAGAATCTTTCATTTAAAAAAAAAGGATAGCACTGAATTTATAGACTCAGGAATTGTTTTTATCCTTGTTATTTTGTATAATAACATCCAGGAGTATGCTATAGCTTTACATTTATTCAGGATTTAGTCCATTCTGAAAACTTTTTCAGACTTGCTTTTCTTTTTTACATAGGTCATATGAATTTTTCGTGAGATGATTTTCTTAATTTTATGTGTATATCAATCACTGTTGCTATTGTAAAGAAAACATTTCAACTTAGCACATTTTCTAATTGGTTAATAATGATATGTAGGAAATATATTCCAGATTTCAGAATATATTCTATAAAATCGATCACAGATTGCGTAAATACAGAGCTTTATGGAGATGTATTCCAGTGCTGCATATTGATAATTTAGGGAAAATGATTGCTAATAAAAGCTTGCTTAAGTAAAATGGGTACAACCATGTTAAGAATGAATGAGTCAATAAAAATGATGTAGTGTATGAATATTTAATTATGTGGAAAATGAGAAGAAATCATTGCTAAGTGAAATAGCTTGTAATAAATGTTATGTGTGGGGTAAGCCAAATTAAATATATGTAATTGAAAAAAAGTCTGAAGAGACACATACTAATTATTGACAATAGTAATATATTAGTCTTGTGGCTATGATCACTTTTGTTTAATTATTTTTACCTGTTCTCCTGAATTTTAAAAATATACCCTTTAGTAGAGTGTTCCCCTGATGTCCATGGAGGATTTGTTTCCAGGATGCCCCTCAGATGCCAAAATCATCAGATGCTCAAGTCTCTTCTACAAAATGGTGTAGTGTTTGTGTATAACCCATGCACATTCTCCTGTATACTTTAAATCATCTCTAGATCACTTATAGTACCTAATACAACATCAATACTATCTATGTAAATAGTCGCCAGTGGGCAGCTAAGTTTTGCTTTTTGGAACTTTCTGGAAAATTGTTTTTCCAAATATCTTCAAGTTGTGATTTGTTGAATCTGAGGATGCAGAACTCCTGGATTCAGAGGGCCGACTGTACTAAGATTTTACAGACAATTATGTTTATAGTGCAAATCTGCCTTTTCTCCTCTGAGAATAATATTCATTTTAAAAAATATCAATAAAGGCTTTGTTTTAGAGAGGCCTTCCAAAAATTTCATTTGAGTAAGTGGAAGAATCAAAACAAACTTTGGAGTCAAGCAGAGTAGGTTAAAAACCCTGGCTTGATATTTAAAAACTTGTGCCTTCAGAAATTTATTTAACTTCTGGGCGACAATTTCCTCTATAAAATTTGTAAAATAAAATAATCGTATAAGATTTGGTGAGTATACTATTGTCTCGTCTTAAATTATAGTTATACGATTACTGTTATTAATATACTGGAGAAACCCTTGGGCATTATATTTTGATTCACTGTTGATCACCTCTAATTACAAATTAACACATATTTCTAAAAGTAGATATTTTACTTCATTCTTATATAATTATTTTTTAACTGTTTATCACTTAAGAAGAAATTGCTTCAAAAATTTGTAAATTTAAATAGAAGAAAATATATAATTGTTCATTTTCATTTTTATTACTTTATCTTTTTGTTCACTCATTTCAAGAAATCTTTCTTCATCTTAACATGAGCCAAACTTATTAACCTTCAATTTATCTACTTATATTTGAATCTCCTACATTAATTGCACCAGAAGCAAAGTGACCTTTGAGAATAAGTCTTAAATGTGGGGTGGATAGTTCCCAGTTTCAGAAAGGCTGGACAGCTCACTGAATTTGGAACAGATAACTATTCATGTATGAAGCAGTATGTGTTTGAAATATATTCAATATTTTTTTAAATTCATATAAGAAAGCATAAAAATATCTATGAAACCTAAATTTAGAATATACTGCCTGATATAATTTGAAATAGTAGATGTAGATAATTTATAAATAAAATGTTAGACTCAAAAAGAAACCTGATATTGAAATTTTCTGTAGTTAATATTATGGCATTTTGTAAAATAAATGGTAACTTGCCATTATCGCTCAATCACTGAAATATATTTTTTTCATATAGGATGTTCGAACCATAAAACAACGGAGGTCTAGATCCCAGTATCTCAATCAAAAGCTAAATAAATAACATGTGAATTATTTTAATCTAAAGGAATAGTTAGCCTCTGTCTCAGAATAACATCATGATACTCTAATTTTTACCACATATATCATTGCCTTGCAACTAATTTTTCTTGATTCAACCGAAACATGTACAGTAATCCATCATAGTATTAATTCATTTCTAGTCCTTATAAAACTACTAGGGGATTCCTGACTTCAAATTTACCACGTTCATAATCTTCCATGGAAAAAAGGTGGTATCTTACCTGTGACAAAACATAGATGGAAACAGTCTATAAGAGTTGTGTGGTGGTCTTAAAAATATAACCACACATTTTCTAATCCTCCCCTATCAAAATAATGGAGATTCATCTCCCACACCTTGAGTGTAGGCTAGTCTCAGTGGCTGATTTCTAATAATAGAATATGGCAGAATTGACGACATATCACTTTAGAGATTGTGACAAGAACCCAGCAACTTTGTTTTGGGTCTTTCTCCCTTCCTCCCTCCTGATCACTCATTCTTGGGGGACTCAGCTGTTCTGGCATCAGCTGCCTTACAGAGAAGCCCATGTGTCAAACTGCTGGGGACCTCATTCCAACAACCAGAAAGTCATGTGCAGGCTTTGGTTCCTATGTGAGTGATGGTGGAAGTGGATTCTCCAGCCCCAATTAAGCCTTGAGATGAATGCAGGCCCAGCCAATTGCCATCTTGAGAGACACCCTGAGCAAGAACCACCCAGCTCAGCCATTCCTAAATTCCTGGTCCTTAGAAATTGTGAGAGATCATAATTGTTGTCTTAACCTGCCAAGTTTGAGGAAAACTAATATACGTAGGAAGAATACAGAATTTGGTGACATCACTGGCTGGATGCCCAGGTGCCAAGGCATATTGTTACTCTGTCTCTCAGAACTTTAATTTCTCATTCTCAAAACCAGGACTTACTTATTTGTATCTTGCAGAGTAGTTACGACATTTAACTCTTACCAAGTATCCTGTATCTATCAAGTAAATGGGCATACAGAAAGTAATCAATAAATAGTATATGTTATGGTTTTACCATCTTTATTATTTCAAATATCTTCTTTTTAACTTTTTATGTTCAAATATGTAACATAGAAGAACTAAAGAATAGAATTTACTTGAAATCATTTCTAGATATCTCTACACACAGGTTTACCTAACTAGGGTTTGGCTTGGATAATCATAATATAGCTTTCAAACCTGTACAAAAGTTAGACAAGCTAAAAAGGAGCTATAAATTCAGTCATAGAATGTAAAACATCTACACATTGTAGTAAAGCATTAGACATTTTTAAGTTATAAATTAAAAGGCAAAGTACTGTCATAACATTTTTAGCTTCAGAATTTCTAATACCAAAAGGTCAGAATTTTTATTTTGTCAGTGGCTAACCTTATATTTGGAATAGAACCCTTTCTCTCCACTCCATCCCAAATAATGGTGAGAAGACTGTGCTTTGCTATCTCCTAGCTTCTAAGTGGTTTTGAGAATGTAGGTGAAAAAAAAAAGTTCATGTGTCTTATGAACAGAGCAACATATCACTATTTTGGTAGTTAACACTCAAAATAATGACACATTAGAGAAATTTTTAAAGACGGGATCAGGAGCTTCAGCCCTCATGCTAGTTTTTTAAGTAATACAAGCAGTTTCTTTTGTTTCTGTGGGTGTGGTTTTCTTGTTTGTTTTGAAGGACTGTGCATTTAAATCATATGAATAGAATTTTGCAATACATGGACAGCATTCAGTCAGGCTTGTGAAGAAGATTCTGCTTGTCTCTAAGAGAGTAACAAAGAATGTCCTCATTCCTCCCATTACTTCAGAAAATACAGTGGGTTCCTTCCAAACTGCACACTGACAAAATGGGCTGTGCTCTGGAAAAAGTTACAATCTTCCTAAGTATCTTTTTGTTACTTGCAAATAGGATAGTTGAAATACCTGATTCTTGGACTGCTTTTTGTGCTAGAAAATTTGATGGTTCCATTTTATGAAAGAGATTACTCTGCAAAGGGCATAATCTAATAGCATATAGGAAAATAGAAGGATTTATATGTGTGACCACAAGTGGTCAAAACCTGTCAGGACTGAGAATCTGGGCAGGTTCTTGAAGGTATAATACAATATATACATCTATCTTAGGAAAATATTATCAGAGGAAAAAAATCCACAAATTTCTTTATACTTAAAGTTTTCAGATAATGAGATAAAACATCACTGCTCTTTCTCCCCAGCTGTGTACATAAGTTAATTGGCTAAATGAGTACAGCTTTTGGCTCTTGCTTTCCTCATCTGAAAAACAATTGTTGAATTTATTACCTTGAGATATCTTCCTATGATCAATTCTATCACATTTCAATACCGACAGAGTTACTTTGGTTATGATATTGTATTACTTTCCTGAATTTATATAAACAATATTTTTGTATTGTGGAGGAGGTCTTTGATTCTTTTGAGAATATAATTGAGGATCTGCTTTCTTGAAAAATGCAGATACACAGAAAGGACCACAAAACAGAACACAGGGGTCTTCCCTGGTGGCGCAGTGGTTGAGAGTCCGCCTGCCGATGCAGGAGACACGGGTTCGTGCCCCGGTCCAGGAAGATCCCACATGCCGCGGAGCGGCTGGGCCCGTGAGCCATGGCCACTGAGCCTGCGCGTCCGGAGCCTGTGCTCCACAACGGGAGAGGCCACAACAATGAGAGGCCCGCGTACCGCAAAAAAAAAAAAAAAATACAGAACACAGCATTAAAGGCAAGTCTGAGAGATAACTATAGAATTTATGAAGATCTTGTAACCGCAAATGGTTTCTGGCTGAGAGATGTTTCTCCGTACTGATAAAAGACCTCAATTTATATTACTGAAGTGGGAGCTTCTGGACGGTGGGGCTGGAGAAAGGCAGGGAGAATTGTGCAAACAATTGGAGATATGAAAAAGAAAGATGAAGTTCAAGTGCTCCAATTTCCAAGTTAGAAATTGGAAACTGTTTCAACAAATAGTTGAATAAACTGTTTCAATAAACAGGAAACTGTTTCAACAGATAAATAATGGCCAGGTTCCATAATAATGCTGGTGCTACATTTTAATTACATTTTGATATACATAGAATTTTGCAGGTTGGCTTCCTGTCCTAACCACATTCACCACACATGTTTTATGGGGAAATATGTTTCAAATTCTAACAGTGGCTTACAAATGAACTTGAGAGCACAACCTGTCTGCAATTCGGGAATGATGTAATACTTTATTTTTATTCACAGTTCATTAAAAATTTTGGAAATGGAAAAAGGAATGAACAGTTAGAAATATAGCATACTTACAGTAAAGTTACAGAAGTTCAATGTATATTTATGACTTGCAGTTTAGTATAACAGCAGCTCTTTTTAGAACATTTTCTGGTCATCTTTTATCAAATAGAATTGGTCAACACTAGCAATAGGTAACAAAAAAAATGTTAGTTTCTATATCCTTTTTTAAAACCTTTTGAAAAAAAGTTTGTCAGGAATTGTCAGTTAGCACAGACCAAATGGATCTTGGGAGATGAAACAACTGTATTAGAATGAACAGGACTTGTGAATTATCAAAAAATGAAGGCTGGCAGAGAACCCAGAAAAAACTGACAAGTAACAGATTTATATAAGTTTTCTGCAATTGGTACTCTTTAAAAATTTTTTTTCCAAATAGGGGAAACTCAAGATGTAAGCACTAAGACTAGTCATCCTTAATAATACCACTTATATTTTTTAAACAATTACATTCTGAAACTAATACTTATCTGTAAGAATCAGCAACCTACATGTGTTTTCCTGTAGTCATTAATATACTCCTCAACAAAGGTATATTTTCAGAAATTAAACTTCAATTTAATAGTCCCTAGAGCTAGTGGAAGAAAGAATTCATTAATTAATAAAGAGCTAATGATTCAAAAAATGAAAACTGAATGTCAATAGTTCTCATATCTAGTGATAAATATTATTTAATTTCATTAATTAAATTATCACTAATTATCTAGTGATAATTATTAGTGAAATTAATGAAAATTGATACAAATTGAAACTTGATACAAATTCTATGACAGCAGGGATTTCACATGACTAATAAATCTAATCCATAGGGATTAACTATATTATTCCCAAAATTTAAAAAAAAACCTTCAAATAAACACTGTCTACCTCTTTATCCTTCCCATTAAGCTTAAATGTGTAAATATGTTAAAGTTTAAACTTTTAGGCAAAATACCTCAAGACAAATCGGTAATTTATTAACCTGAATTTATCTATACATATATCTACATTTATATGTAGATATCTATATATACATTTATAGGTATACATAGAAAATATATAAAATAATTGTTTATCATATTAAAGGTAATTCTCATCAGAATACATATTAATGAGAAGTTCTATACTTTGACAACATACCCACAGCAACCCTTTATTGCAAACATTAGCATCAAAATAAACCAACCACAGTATCCAAATTCCAAGACTTTATACAAGATAGTTCTGAAGTACTATTCCAACTTGTTGAATTCTGAGACACATATTCGGAAAAGTATCCCAGGCTCTTTGGTGGGGCTAATGGCAGATGCTGGGAGGGCTCACGCCAAGGAGTACTTCCAGAACTTATGCTGCCAAGGTCCTTGTCCCCGTGGTGAGGGACAGCCACCCTTCACCTCTGCAGGAGACCCTCCAACACTAATAGCCGTGTGGCTAACAGGGTCTTGGTGCTCCAGCCAGGTGTCAGCCCTGAGCCCCTGAGGTGGGAGAGCCGAGTCCAGGATATTGGATCACCAGGGACCTCCTGGCCCCATGAAATATCAATCAGCGAGAGCTCTCCCAGAGATCTCCGCACTAAAGTTCTAAGCACTAAAACCCACGTCCACCAACGGCCAGCAAGCTACAGTGCTGGACACACCATGCCAAACAACTAGCAAGACAGGAACATAACCCGATCAATTAGCAGAGAGGCTGCCTAAAATCATACTAAGTTCAAAACACACCACCAGACATGGCCCTGCCCACCAGAAAGAAAAGATCTAGCCCCACCCACCAGAACACAGGCACCAGATCCCTCCACCAGGAAGCCTACACAACCCACTGAAGTAACATCACCCACTGGGGGCAGATACCAAAAACGAGGGGAACTATGAACCTGCAGCCTTCAAAAAGGAGACAACAAACACAGTAAGTTAAACAAAAACAGAAGACAGAGAAATATGCAGCAGGTGAAGGAGCAAGGTAAACACTCACCAGACCAAACAAATGAAGAGGAAATAGGCAGTCTACCTGAAAAAGAATTCAGAGTAATGATAGTAAAGATGATGCAAAATCTTGGAAATAGAATGGAGAAAGTACAAGAAACATTTAACAAGGACCCAGAAGAAATAAAGAGCAAACAATGATAAACAACACAAAAAATGAAATAAAAATTTCTCTAGAAGGAATTAATAGCAGAATAATTGAGGCAGAAGAATGGATAAGTAACCTGGAAGATAAAATAGTGGAAATAACTGCCACAGAGCAGAATAAAGAAAAAAGAATGAAAAGAATTGAGGACAGTCCCAGAGACCTCTGGGACAACATTAACCACACCAACATTCGAATTATAGGGGTCCCAGAAGAAGAAAAGAAAAAGAAAGGGTCTGAGAAAATATTTGAAGAGATAGCTGAAAACTTCCCTAAAATGGGAAAGGAAATAGTCAGTCAAGTACAGGAAGCACAGAAAACCTCATAAAGGATAAATCCAAGAAGAAATATCCCAAGACACATATTACTCAAACTACCAAAAATTACATACAAAGAAAAAATATTAAAAGCAGCAAGGGAAAAGGAACAAATAACATACAAGGGAATCCCCATAAGGTTAACAGCTGAACTTTCAGCATAAACTCTTCAAGCCAGAAGGGATGGCAAGAAATATTTAAAGTGATGAAAGGGAAAAAACTACAACCAAAATTACTCTACCCAGCAAGGATCTCACTCAGATTTAATGGAGAAAATAAAACCTTTACAGACAAGCAAAAGTTAAGAGAATTCAGCACAATCAAACAGCTTTACAACAATGCTAAAGAACTTCTCTAGGCAGGAAACACAGGAGAAGGAAAAAACCTACAAAACAAACTCAAAACAATTAGAAAATGGTAATAGGAACATACATATGGATAATTACCTAAAATGTAAATGGATTAAATGCTCCAACCAAAAGACATAGACTGCCTGAATGGATACAAAAGCAAGACCCATATATATGCTGTCTACAAGAGACTCACTTCAGACCTAAGGACACGTACAGATTGAAAGTGAGGGGATGGAAAAAGATATGCCATGAACATGGAAACCAAAAGAAAGCTTGAGTAGCCATTCTCATAGCAGACAAAACAGACTTTAAAGTAAAGACTACTACAAAAGAAAATGGACACTACATAATGATCAAGGGATCAATCCATGAAGAAGATATAACAATTGTAAATATTTATGCATCTAACACAGGAGCACCTCAATACATAAGGCAAATACTAACAGCCATAAAAGGGATAATCGACAGTAACACAATTATAGTAGGGGACTTTAACACACCACTTTCACCAATGGACAGATCATCCAAAATGAAAATAAATAAGGAAACACAAGCTTTAAAAGATACATTAAACAAGATGGACTTAATTGATATTTATAGGACATTCCATCCAGAAACAACAGAATACACTTTCTTCTCAAGTGCTCATGGAACATTCTCCAGGACAGATCATATCTTGGGTCACAAATCAAGCATTGGGAAATTTAAGAAAATTGAAATTGTATCAGTATCTTTTTGGACCACAATGCTATGAGATTAGCTATCAATTACAGGTAAAAAAAATGTAAAAAATTCAAACACATGGGGGCTAAACAATACCCTACTAAATAACCAAGAGATCACTGAAGAAATCAAAAAGGAAACCAAAAATACCAAGAAACAAATGACAATGAAACCATGATGGCCCAAAACCTATGGGATGCAGCAAAAGAAGTTGTAAGAGGGTAGTTCATAGCAATACAATCCTACTTCAAGAAACAAGAAAAATCTCAAATAAACAACCTAACCTTACACCTAAAGCAATTAGAGAAAGAAGAACAAAAAAACCCAATGTTAGCAGAAGAAAAGAAATCATAAAGATCAGATCAGAAATAAGTGAAAAAGAAATGAAGGAAACAATAGAAAAGATCAATAAAACTAAAAGCTGGCTCTTTAAGAAGATAAACAAAATTGATAAACCATTAGCCAGACTCATCAAGAAAATAAGGGAGAAGACTCAAATCAACAATTAGAAATGAAAAAAGAGAAGTAACAACTGATACTGAAGAAATAGAAAGGATCATGAGAGACTACTACAAGTAACTGTATACCAATAAAATGGACAACCTGGAAGAAATGGACAAATTCTATGAAAAGCACAATCTTCCAAGAGTGAACCAGGAAGAAATAGAAAATATGAACAGACCAATCAGAAACACTGAAATTGAAACTGTGATTAAAAATCTTCCAACAGGGCTTCCCTCGTGGTGCAGTGGTTGGGAGTCCACCTGCTAATGCAGGGGACACGGGTTCGTGCCCCGGTCCAGGGGGATCCCACATGACATGGAGCAGCTGGGCCCGTGAGCCATGGCCGCTGGGCCTGCATGTCCAGAGCCTGTGCTACGCGGCGGGAGAGGCCGCAGCAGTGAGATGCCCGCATATTGCCAAAAAAAAAAAAAAAACTTCCAACAAACAAACGTCCAGGGCAAGATGGCTTCACAGGTGACTTCTATCAACCATTTAGAGAAGAGCTAATACTTATCCTTCTCAAACTCTTCCAAAATACAGCAGAGGGAGGAACACTTCCACGCTCATTCTACGAGGCCACCATAACCCTGATACCAAAACCAGAAAAATATGTCACACAAAAAATGAAACTACACACCAATAATACTGATGAACACAGATGCAAAATACTCAACAAAATAATAGCAAACAGAATCCAACAGCACATTAAAAGGATCATACACCATGATCAAGTGGGGTTTATCCCAGCAATGCAAGGATTCTTCAATATATGCAAATCAATGTGATACACCATATTAACAAACTGAAGGATAAAAACCACATGATCATCTCAACAGATTCAGAAAAAAGCTTTCAACAAAATTCAACACCCATTTATGATAAAAACTCTCCAGAAAGTAGGCATATAGGGAACTTACCTCAACATAATAAAGGTCATATATGACAAATCCACAGCCAACATCATTCTCAATGGTGAGAAACTGAAACCATTTCCCTAAGATCAGGAACAAGACAACATTGCCCACTCTCACCACTATTATTCAACATTGTTTTGGAAGTTTTAGCCACAGCAATCAGAGAAGAAAAAGAAATAAAAGGAATACAAATTGGAGAAGAAGAAGTAAAATTGTCACTCTTTGCAGAAGCCATGATTCTATGCATAGAGAATCCTAAAGATGCTGCCAGAAAACTACTAGAGCTAATCAATGAAGTTGGTAAAGTAGCAGGATACAAAATTAATGCACATAAATCTTTGGCAACCCTATACACTAATGATGAAAAATCTGAAAGAGAAATTAAGGAAACACTCCCATTTAGCACTGCAACAAAAAGAATAAAATACCTAGGAATATACCTACCTAAGGAGAGAAAAGACCTGTATGCAGAAAACTATAAGACACTGATGAAATAAATTAAAGATGATACAAACAGATGGAGAGATATACCATGTTTTTGGATTGGAAGACTCAATATTGTGAAAATGGCTATACTACCCAAAGCAATCTATAGATTCAATGCAATCCCTAACAAACTACCACTGGCATTTTGCAAAGAACTAGAACAAAAAATTTCACAATTTGTATGGAAACACAAAAGACCCGAATAACTAAAGCAATCTTGAGAAAGGTGTTGGAGGAATCAGGTTCCCTGACTTCAGACTATACTACAAAGCTACAGTAATCAAGACGGTATAGTACTGGCACAAAAACAGTAATATAGATCAATGGAACAGGATAGGAGGCCCAGAGATAAATGCACACACATATGGTCACCTTATTGTTGATAAAGGAGGCAAGAATATACAATGGAGAAAAGACAGCCTCTTCAATAGGTGGTGCTGGGAAAACTGGACAGCTACATGTAAAAGAATGAAATTAGAACACTTCTTAACACTATACACAAAAATAAACTCAAAATGGATTAAAGACCTGAATGTAAGGCCAGGCACTATAAAACTCTTAGAGGAAAACATAGGCAGAACACTTTATAACATAAATCACAGCAAGATCCTTTTTTGACGCACCTCCTAGAGTAATGGAAATAAAAACAAAAATAAACAAATGGGAACTAATGAAACTTCAAAGCTTTTGTACAGCAAAGGGAACCAAAAACAAGATGAAAAGACAACCCTCAGAATGGGAGAAGATATTTGCAAATGAAGCAACTGACAAAGGATTAATCTCCAAAATATACAAGCAGCTCATGCAGCTCAATATAAAAAAAAAAAACTCTATCCAAAAATGGGCAGAAGACCTAACTAGACATTTCTCCAAAGAAGATATACAGATTGCCAGCAAACACATGAAAGGGTGCTGAACATCACTAATCACTAGAGAAATGCAAATCAAAACCACAATGAGGTATCACCTTAGAGTGGTCATCATCAAAAAATCTAGAAGCAATAAATGCTGGAGAGGGGGTGGAGAAAAGGAAACCCTCCTGCACTGTTGGTGGGAATGTAAATTGATACAGCCACTATGGAGAACAGTATGGAGGTTCCTTAAAAAACTAAAAATAGAACTACCATATGACCCAGCAATCCCACTCCTGGGCATATACCCTGAGAAAACCATAATTCAAAAAGAGTCATGCACCACAATGTTCACTGCAGCTCTATTTACAATAGCCGGGACATGGAAGCAACCTAAGTGTCCATCAACTGATGAATGGATAAAGAAGATGTGGCACATATATACAATGGAATATTACTCAGCCAGAAAAAGAAACAAAGTTTATTTATTTGTACTGAGGTGGATGGACCTAGAGTCTGTCACACAGAGTGAAGTAAGTCAGAAAGAGAAAAACATATACTGTATGCTAACACATATATCGAGAATCTAAAAAAAAAAAAAATTGTTCTGTTAATCCTAGGGGCAGGACACAAATAAAGACGCAAACATAGAGAATGGACTTGAGGACACGGGTGGGGGTAAGGGTAAACTGGGATGAAGTAGAGTAGCATACACTACCAAATGTAAAATAGATAGCTAGTGGGAAGCAGCTGTATAGAACAGGGATATCAGCTCGGTGCTTTGCGATGACCTAGAAGGGTGGGATAGGGAGGGTGGGAGGGAGGCGCAATGGGAGGGGATATGGGAATATATATGTATAGCTGATTCACTTTGTTATACAGCGGAAACTAACACAACATTGTAAAGCAATTATACTTCAATAAAGCTGTTGAAAAAGAAAAAAGATAAACAGAAAAGTATCCCAGCTCAAAATAGCATGGTGCCATGTAAAAAGAAAATGTGGTCAATATTGCATCATTGTAAGATCAATTATTAAAGACAGAATATTTGAGAATACAAATATATTGATGATTGGGCCAGAGTAATGACAAATAAACCAACAACTTACCAAAACCCAATAATCATCTGCTCAAGTCAGTCTGCCTTTCTCTTTATTTTTCTAAGCTATCATACACCAGGTGTCAGAAGTTGGTAACTAAACATACTGATACATCACTTTATAGACAGATAAAGACGAATGAAAAAAGAGACTTTCAATGTTTAGTGATTTATCATAATTAAAAGTGGTTTTTCTACCATTGCATGCTTGAAATTTAAAGAGAGTGTGACGACTGCTCAAAATTGTTCATTAAGTCAAAGATAGATTTTTGTTTAGTCTGTCTTTGTGGCAACCTTTCCCTAACAGGCAACCTTCCACTAATAGGCTCCTAAAAATACCAGTACAGCAAGATATCTCCATTAAAAAATAATAGTCCATGGATATATATGTTTGAGAAATGCTATCCACTCAACCCATTTCTGTAGTTTGATAAACAATACATCTTGCATTTTGGTTAGAAATCATAGTATTATAAAACTTTAAATAACTTTATAAAGCTTAAGAAATCATGATGATAAATGTATTTTTACTGATGTTTGCTCTACTATGATTTCTGATAATTTTCTTTGTTTCTTAACTACAGCCAATTGATATAAAAAAAAAATCAGGAACACATTTTCTCAAAATGAATTGCTATACAGTTATATCATTGTACTTTGCCTTAGTTAATTTACATAGTGAATTCACTAAATTCAAAGATTACTTTCTTTAACTTCATAGATATAATTTTCAACAACTATTCACTCAATATTTAAAAGCAATATTTCAAATTTTGACTCAAAATAAGGTAACATCCTCTACTTAGCAACCTGATACATATGCTTTAAAGTCTTTGAATGTAGATGAGGAAGAGTTAATTGGAAATGGCTTACTAATATATAATTTGCCTTTATTATGTATCAGTGAAGTATCCTAGCAACAATGATAGTCTAGTCTTTTCTTTGCATTCTGCTCTTCTTGATAAGGAAATAAAACATCTTGTTTCAGAAGGCTTATTTACTATCACTATAAAAATTGTCAGAAATACCTGATCACGCTTTTAACTTACGTTGATAAGAATAAAAGCCAAAAAAAAAAATGAATAAAAGCCAATAGAACTAATATGATTGAATGTTCAATGGAAAGTGAAATTCAAGTACTTACACATTTCAAAGCAAGATTGTCCATATTAGAATTCATCAGAACAATGACAATGTATCTTAGATTTACACATGAAAATTTTAATTACAAATGTTTTCCTATGGTATAAATATTTTCCATAATCTTAACCTAAAGTTATGTGTGCTATGAGAAGTCAGGAGAAAACATTATATTTATTTTATATGTTAATTACATATTAAGGAAAATGTAGACAAACCTGAATCTAAAATCGTTTTAAAGAACATTAATATTTTCTATAGTAAAAATTTTATTCTAAAATAAATTTATATAATTTTAGGAACTTTGCTTTCTAGCAGTTGGAGAGTATTGAAAAATTTTTTTTTAAATCTAGAATTTATTCATGCCTTTCCAGATTGTTGACAGCTCTTCCTGATAGAGTGCACTGCTCATGCATGCCAAAGACATTGGCAGCCAGTGACCAGTCGTATGACCACTTTTCATCAGAGTTGAGATTTCCATTTATTCCAAGTCAGCAGTGGTATGAGGACAATCATTTACAGTGGTAAATTTAATTATATTTTATCAGCCCTGAATGCTAACACAGAATCTAATATTAAAATATGCTTGCTCGAGAGCATGTTTCCCTAAGTCCAAAATTAAATAAAAATATTCATGTCTGGTTATTAAGTTGAATATTTATGCTAAGAGGCAGATCAGTGCAGTAGGTAAGAGCAATCTTTGGTGTCAGTTGGTCAGACTTGGATTCACAGCCTGGCTCAGCTGTGTCTGAGCCCTGTGTTGTTATTTTGGGCACATCTCCTCACCTCAGAAGCTTCAGTTTTATTAACCACCAAATGAGAATCATAATAGTGCAGAGAAGAGAAATTGGTGTTTCCTACATTTATTGAGGGAATACAACATATGACGACATCTATCCTAGGGAACTGAAATCCATTAGCCAGCAACTCTACAATCTTTAAAAAATATCTCAGCCACTTAAATAAATGAAACAAGCAAATAAAGTGGTTTCCTACATTTCTGTTATATTGGAACTCTTTGGTAAATGTTATTCTTATTTTCATTATTATTGCATTAGAAATATGATGCCAAAGGTAACCTGTAGGTGAAATGGCAAAAACAAGAGAAAACACGTGTTAATATTTGCCCTTAGTACTTATCATTTACTTCAGGTTTGCAGAAAACAATTCTAATAAAATAGAAGTGTACACCTATTTGGTGCATGTTTTGAATTTGCCTTCATATAAACAGTCATTGTAACAGAAGAAAGAAAGATATCATCCCCAACTACCATAAGTCTATACAACTCCTAGCATATACATACACCCTCCCTTCCTATATAGTATAGGACAGGAAATATATAATGTATTCAGTAATCCAGATAAAATAACTACGGTGTGAGGAGGCCTAGTGCCTTTTTTTGTTTTCCTTTTGAGGGTAATTACTACAATTTAAAACTGAAAATATGTGTGCTGAACTGTATGCCATTTTCCTCTTCTCTTTTATACATCAGCATGGACTTTAGTTCCATCTGTGAGTTCATTCTTGCTGTGTCAAAGATCCTTCAGGGGTCCACTAAATAGATTTTTCTCTCCTGTTAATGTATCAGTTAACCTTCAAAATGCGGATAGTTTATTTTCTTCTCAGGAAATAAATCAGTCTCAGTGTTGCTCAGTAACTGTGGCCAAAATGGGATGTAATAAGGAGGAAATATAAAAAAGTGCTGCTTGCAAATTGGTGTTATTTACATTTATTGAGGAAATACAATATACCATGAAATATATCTTAGTGAACTGGAAGCCAAATTAGTCAGCAACACCACAATCATTCTTTTAAAGTGTCTCAGCTACCTAAATAAAAGCAAATCTGTACAGGCTTAGATTACCCCAGAGTGCAAACAAACACATTTTCCTTAAGGACACAGCAGCAGGAGCCTGTGCTCCATTAAGCTCTGTATTATGAATTGACAGGATGGAGATTTATGTGCTTTTCCTATCTTTAGAATTTGACTCTCACAGTTGCATTCTTGTATATATGTTCACTTATTATGGATTCACAAATGGATATGGTCAGAGATAGTTCTAGGCAATCAATCAATACTCCTTTACTTATATTAATAATTAATTAAACTTATAAGCATGATGGGAAGGAAACTGGGAGAAAAAGTAAGTATTCTAAGAATGTATTATACTACAAAAATCAAATAAAAATACAAACATGTCTGAAGGCACTACATGATATAACCATTTAACCCAAAAGTATTTAAGTAAGGCTCACTAAATGTCGTAAAAATTGGAGGTGGAAAATGTACCAACTAGAGAATGACCCTGCTCTTTTGGATCCGTATGGCCTGGATGGTGGGGTGAAGATAGGTATTAACTCAATAACCAATTATTCTCAAATACTCTGAATTCTGGAAAGAAGGCCTGGGGAAGATATCCATCCAGAAGCAGAAGTGACATCTAAACTGATACATAGGTACCCCCTAAGTAAACAGACTGGAAGCAGGGGAAAAATTCCAGGCAGAGGCCAGAGCATCTTCAAATGCCTGTAGGTATTAAGAAACTGAAAGAAGACTATTATGGCTGCTTCTTAAAAGAACAAGTGGAGGAATGAGAGGAAGATGGTGGAAGAGTAAGACGCGGAGATCACCTTCCTCCCCACAGATACACCAGAAATACATCTACACGTGGAACAACTCCTACAGAACACCTACTGAAGGCTGGCAGAAGACCTCAGACCTCCCAAAAGGCAAGAAACTCCCCACGTACCTGGGTAGGGCAAAAGAAAAAAAAGAAAAAACAGAGACAAAAGAATAGGGACGGCACCTGCACCAGTGGGAGGGAGCTGTGAAGGAGGAAAAGTTTCCACACACTAGGAAGCCCCTTCGCGGGCGGAGGCTGCAGGAGGCGGAGGGGGGAGCTTCGAAGCCGCGAAGGAGTGCACAGCAACGGGTGCGGAGGGCAAAGCGGGGAGATTCCCGCACAGAGAATCGGTGCCGACCGGCACTCACCAGCCCAAGAGTCTTGTCTGCTCACCCGCCGGGGCGGGCGGGGCTTCGAGCTGAGGCTCTGAGGCTCCAGTTTCGGTTTCCGACGGAGCGCAGGGAGAGGGCTGGGGTTGGCGGCTTGAACATAGCCTGAAGGGGTTAGTGCACCACGGCTAGCCGGGAGGGAGTCCGGGGAAAAGTCTGCACCTGCCGAAGAGGCAAGAGACTTTTTCTTCCCTCTTTGTTTCCTGGTGCGCGAGGAGAGGGGTTTAAGAACGCTGCTTAAAGGAACTCCAGAGATGGGTGCGAGCCGCGGCTAAAAAGCACGGATCCCAGAGACGGGCGGGAGACGCTAAGGCTGCTGCTGCCGCCACCAAGGGGCCTGTGTGCGAGCACAGGTCACTCTCCACACCCCTCTTCCGCGGAGCCTGTGCAGCCCGCCACTGCCAGGTTCCCGGGATCCAGGGACAACTTCCCCGGGAGAATGCACAGCGGGCCTCAGGCTGGTGCAAAGTCACGCCGGCCTTTGCCGCCGCAGGTCCGCCCCGCACTCCATACCCCTCCCTCCCTGCCGGCCTGAGTGCGCCAGAGCCCCCGAATCAGCGGCTCCTTTAACCCCGTCCTGTCTGAGCAAAAAACAGACGCCCTCCAGCGACCTATACGCAGAGGCAGGGCCAAATCCAAAGTTGAGCCCCGGTGAGCTGTGAGAACAAAGAAGAGAAAGGGAAATCTCTCCCAGCAGCCTCAGAAGCAGCGGATTAAAGCTCCACAATCAACTTGATATACCCTGCATCTGTGGAATACCTGAATAGACAACCAATCATCCCAAATTAAGGAAGTGGACTTTAGGAGCAAGATCTATGATTTTTTTTTTTTCCCTTTTCCTCTTTTTGTGAATGTGTATGTGTATGCCTCTGTGTGAGATCTTGTCTGTATAGTCTTGCTTCCACAATTTGTCCTAGGGTTCTACCCGTCCATGGTTTTTTTTTAAAATCTTTTTCTTAATAATTAATTTTAATAACGTTATTATACTTTACCTTCTTTCTTTCTTTCTTTCTTTCTTTCTTTCTTTCTTTCTTTCTTTCTTTCTTTCTTTCTTTCTTTCTTTCCTTCCTTCCTTCCCTCCTTTAGACAACGAATCATCTCAAATTGAGGAGGTGGTCTCTGAGAGCAAGATTCATGATTTTTCCCCCTTTACCTCTTTTTGTGAGGGTGTATGTGTATGCTTCTGTGTAAGATTTTGTCTGTATAGCTTTGCTTCCAACATTTGTCCTAAGGTTCTATCCGTCCTTTTTTTTTTCTAAATAAGAATTTTTTAATTCAATAACTTTATTATACTTTATTTTATTTTTACTGTATCTTCTTTTCTTTCTGTCTTTTTTCCTTCTTTCCCTCCTTCCTTCCTCCCTCCCTCCCTCCTTTCTTTCCTTCTTGCCTTCTTTCCTTCTTTGCTTCTTTCTTTCTTCCTTCCTTCCTTCCCTACTTTCCTTCTTTCTTTCCTCATACTTCTACTAATTCTCTCTACTTTTTCTCCCTTTTATTCTGAGCCGTGTGGATGAAAGTCTCTTGGTGCTCCAGCCAGGAGTCAGTGCTGTGCCTCTGAGGTAGGAGAGCCAACTTCAGGACACTGGTCAACAAGAGACCTCCCAGCTCCACATAATATCAAATGGTGAAAATCTCCCAGAGACCTCCATCTTAACACCAGCACCCGGCTTCACTCAACAACCAGCAAGCCACAGTGCTGGACAACCTATGCCAAACAACTAGCAAAACAGGAGCACAACCCCAGCCATTAGCAGAGAGGCTGCCTAAAATCATAATAAGGCTACAGACACCCCAAAACACACCACCAGACGTGAACCTGCCCACTAGAGAGACAAGATCCAGCCTCATCCACCACAACACAGGCACTAGTCCCCTCCACCAGGAAGCCTACACAACCCACTGAACCAACCTTAGCCACTGGAGACAGACATCAAAAACAGCAGGAACTACGAACCTGTAGTCTGCAAAAAGGAGACCCCAAACACAGTAAGATAAGCAAAATGAGAAGACAGAAAAACACACAGCAGATAAAGGAGCAAGATAAAAATGCACCAGACCTAACAAATGAAGAGGAAATAGGCAGTCTACCTGAAAAAGAATTCAGAATAATGATAATAAGGATGATCCGAAATCTTGGAAGTAGAATGGACAAAATGCAAGAAACAGTTAACAAGGACCTAGAAGAAATAAAGATGAAACAAGCAACGATGAACAACACAATAAATGAAATTAAAAGTACTCTAGATGGGATCAATAGCAGAATACCTGAGGCAGAAGAACGGATAAGTGACCTGGAAGATAAAATAGTGGAAATAACTACTGCAGAGCAGAATAAAGAAAAAAGAATGAAAAGAACTGAGGACAGTCTCAGAGACCTCTGGGAAAACATTAAATGCACCAACATTCGAATTATAGGGGTTCCAGAAGAAGAAGAGAAAAAGAAAGGGACTGAGAAAATATTTGAAGAGATTGTAGTTGAAAACTTCCCTAAAATGAGAAAGGAAATAGTTAATCAAGTCCAGGCAGCACAGAGAGTCCCATACAGGATAAAAACAAGGAGAAATACGCCAAGACACATATTAATCAAACTGTCAAAAATTAAATACAAAGAAAACATATTCAAAGCAGCAAGGGAAAAACAACAAATAACACATAAGGGAATCCCCATAAGGTTAACAGCTGATCTCTCAGCAGAAACCCTACAAGCCAGAAGGGAGTGGCAGGACGTACTGAGAGTGATGAAGGAGAAAAACCTGCAGCCAAGACTACTCTACCCAGCAAGAATCTCATTCAGATTTGATGGAGAAATTAAAACCTTTACAGACAAGCAAAAGCTGAGAGAGTTCAGCACCACCAAACCAGCTTTACAACAAATGCTAAAGGAACTTCTCTAGACAAGAAACACAAGAGAAGGAAAAGACCTACAATAACGAACCCAAAACAATTTAGAAAATGGGAATAGGAACATACATATCAATAATTACCTTAAATGTAAATGGACTAAATGCTCCCACCAAAAGACACAGATTGCCTGAATGGATACAAAAACAAGACCCAAATATATGCTGTCTACAAGAGACCCACTTCAGACCTAGAGACACATACAGACTGAAAGTAAGGGGATAGAAAAAGATATTCCATGCAAATGGAAACCAAAAGAAAGCTGGAGTAGCAATTCTCATATCAGACAAAATAGACTTTAAAATAAGGACTATTAAAAGAGACAAAGAAGGACACTACATAATGATCAAGGGATCGATCCAAGAAGAAGATATAACAATTGTAAATATTTATGCACCCAACATAGGAGCACCTCAATACATAAGGCAAATACTAACAGCCATAAAAGGGGAAATCGACAGTAACACATTCATAGTAGGGGACTTAAACACCCCACTTTCACCCATGGACAGATTATCCAAAATGAAAATAAATAAGGAAACACAAGCTTTAAATGATACATTAAACAAGATGGACTTAATTGATATTTATAGGACACTCCATGCAAAAACAACAGAATACACATTTTTCTCAAGTGCTCATGGAACATTCTCCAGGATAGATCATATCTTGGGTCACAAATCAAGCCTTGGTAAATTTAAGAAAATTGAAATTGTATCAAGTATCTTTTCTGACCACAACGCCATGAGACTAGATATCAATTACAGGAAAAGATCTGTAAAAAATACAAACACATGGAGGCTAAACAATACACTACTTAATAATGAAGTGATCACTGAAGAAATCAAAGAGGAAATCAAAAAATACCTAGAAACAAATGACAATGGAGACACAACGACCCAAAACCTGTGGGATGCAGCAAAAGCAGTTCTAAGAGGGAAGTTTATAGCAATACAAGCCCACCTTAAGAAGCAGGAAACATTTCGAATAAACAACCTAACCTTGCACCTCAAGCAATTAGAGAAAGAAGAACAAAAAAAACCCCAAAGCTAGCAGAAGGAAAGAAATCATAAAAATCAGATCAGAAATAAATGAAAAAAAAAAATGAAGGAAACAATAGCAAAGATCAATAAAACTAAAAGCTGGTTCTTTGAGAAGATAAACAAAATTGATAAACCACTAGCCAGACTCATCAAGAAAAAAAGGGAGAAGACTCAAATCAATAGAATTAGAAATGAAAAAGGAGAGGTAACAACTGACACTGCAGAAATAAAAAAGATCATGAGAGATTACTACAAGCAACTCTATGCCAATAAAATGGACAATCTGGATGAAATGGACAAATTCTTAGAAATGCACAACCTGCCAAAACTGAATCAGGAAGAAATAGAAAATATGAGCTGACCAATCACAAGCACTGAAATTGAAAATGTGATTAAAAATCTTCCAACAAACAAAAGCCCAGGACCAGATGGCTTCACAGGCGAATTCTATCAAACATTTAGAGAAGAGCTAACACCTACCCTTCTCAAATTCTTCCTAAATATAGCAGAGGGAGGGACACTCCCAAATTCCTTCTACGAGGCCACCATCACCTTGATACCAAAACCAGACAAGGATGTCACAAGAAACAAAACTACAGGCCAATATCACTGATAAACATAGATGCAAAAATCCTCAACAAAATACTAGCAAACAGAATCCAACAGCCCATTAAAAGGATAATACACCATGATCAAGTGGGGTTTATTCCAGGAATGCAAGGATTCTTCAATATACGCAAATGTATCAATGTGATAATCCATATTAACAAATTGAAGGAGAAAAACCATATGATCATCTCAATAGATGCAGAGAAAGCTTTTGACAAAATTCAACACCCATTTATGATAAAAACCCTGCAGAAAGTAGGCATATTCCTCAACATAATAAAGGCCATATATGACAAGCCCACAGCAAACATCATCCTCAATGGTGAAAAACTGAAAGCATTTCCACTAAGATCAGGAACAAGACAAGGTTGCCCACTCTCACCACTATTATTCAACATAGTTTTGGAAGTTGTAGCCACAGCAATCAGAGAACAAAAGGAAATAAAAGGAATCCAAATCAGAAAAGAAGAAGTAAAGCTGTCACTGTTTGCAGATGACATGATAGTATACATAGAGAATCCTAAAGATGCTACCAGAAAACTACTAGAGCTAATCAATGAATTTGGTAAAGTGGCAGGATACAAAATTAATGCACAGAAATCTCTGGCATTCCTATATACTAATGATGAAAAATCTGAAAGTGAAATCAAGAAAACACTCCCATTTACCATTGCAACAAAAAGAATAAAATATCTAGGAATAAACCTACCTAAGGAGACAAAAGACCTGTATGCAGAAAATTATAAGACACTGATGAAAGAAATTAAAGATGATACAAATAGACGGAGAGATATACCATGTTCTTGGATTGGAAGAATCAACATTGTTAAAATGACTCTACTACCCAAAGCAATCTATAGATTCAATGCAATCCCTATCAAATTACCACTGGCATTTTTCACAGAACTAGAACAAAAAATTTTTCAATTTGTATGGAAACGCAAAAGACCGTGAATAGCCAAAGCAATCTTGAGAATGAAAACAGGAGCTGGAGGAATCAGGCTCCCTGACTTCAGACTATACTACAAAGCTACAGTAATCAAGACAGTATGGTACTGGCACAAAAACAGAAAGATAGATCAATGGAACAGGATAGAAAGCCCAGAGATAAACCCATGCACATATGGACACCTTATCTTTGATAAAGGTGGCAGGAATGTACAGTGGAGAAAGGACAGCCTCTTCAATAAGTGGTGCTGGGAAAACTGGACAGGTACATGTAAAAGTATGAGATTAGATCACTCCCTAACACCATACACAAAAATAAGCTCAAAATGGATTAAAGACCTAAATGTAAGGCCAGAAACTATCAAATTCTTAGAGGAAAACATAGGCAGAACACTCTATGACATAAATCACAGCAAGATCCTTTCTGACCCACCTCCTAGAGTAATGGAAATAAAAACAAAAATAAACAAATGGGACCTAATGAAACTTCAAAGCTTTTGCACAGCAAAGGAAACCATAAACAAGACCAAAAGACAACCCTCAGAATGGGAGAAAATATTTGCAAATGAAGCAACTGACAAAGGATTAATCTCCAAAATTTACAAGCAGCTCATGCAGCTCAATAACAAAAAAACAAACAACCCAATCCAAAAATGGGCAGAAGACCTAAATAGACATTTCTCCAAAGAAGATATACAGACTGCCAACCACCACATGAAAGAATGCTCAACATCATTAATCATTAGAGAAATGCAAATCAAAACTACAATGAGATATGATCTCACACCAGTCAGAACGGCCATCATCAAAAAATCTAGAAACAATAAATGCTGGAGAGGGTGTGGAGAAAAGGGAACACTCTTGCACTGCTGGTGGGAATGTGAATTGGTTCAGCCACTGTGGAGAACAGTATGGAGGTTCCTTAGAAAACTACAAATAGGGGGCTTCCCTGGTGGCGCAGTGGTTGAGAGTCCGCCTGCCGATACAGGGGACATGGGTTCGTGCCCCGGTCCGGGAAGATCCCACATGCCATGGAGTGGCTAGGCCCGTGAGCCATGACCACTGAGCCTGCGCATCCGGAGCCTGTGCTCTTCAACGGGAGAAGCCACAACAGTGAGAGGCCCGCGTACCGCAAAAAAAAAAAAAAAAAAAAAACTACAAATAGAATTACCATATGACCCAGCAATCCCACTACTGGGCATATACCCTGAGAAAACCAAAATTCAAAAAGAGTCATGTACCAAAATGTTCATTGCAGCTCTATTTACAATAGCCCGGAGATGGAAACAACCTAAGTGCCCATCATCGGATGAATGGATAAAGAAGATGTGGCACATATATACAATGGAATATTACTCAGCCATAAAAATAAATGAAATTGAGCTATTTGTAATGAGGTGGATAGACCTAGAGTCTGTCATACAGAGTGAAGTCAGAAAGAAAAAGACAAATACTGTATGCTAACACATATATATGGAATTTAAGAAAAAAAAATGTCATGAAGAACCTAGGGGTAAGGCAGGAATAAAGACGCAGACCTACTAGAGAATGGACTTGAGGTTATGGGGAGGGGGAAGGGTGAGCTGTGACAGGGCGAGAGAGAGTCATGGACATATACACACTAACAAACGTAGTAAGGTAGATAGCTAGTGGGAAGCAGCCGCATGGCACAGGGATATTGGCTTGGTGCTTTGTGACAGCCTGGAGGGGTGGGATAGGGAGGGTGGGAGAGAGGGAGACACAAGAGAGAAGACATATGGGAACATATGTATATGTATAACTGATTCACTTTGTTATAAAGCAGAAACTAACACACCATTGTAAAGCAATTATACCCCAATAAAGATGTTAAAAAAAAAAAAGAGCAAATGTTGGGGGAGGAATGAGTCAATTGGGAATAGAAGCTGGAGATCTAAGTGGGTGTCAGCTTCAGGTCAAATTTTGGATTCTTATCCCAAAAGAGTGAGACACCGTGGACAGGTCTTTGGAGCTGAGTGTCATGATTAGATTCACACTGTTATTAAAAAATTCTGTTCTCTTGTAGCAAGGGATAGGGAGGGGATTATGAGTCTAGATAAAGCAGGTTGGTGATTTGAATGAGGATATTGATGGTGAAGACAGACAGAAGGGGACAGATTCCAAAGCTTATTAGGAGATAATATCTCTTATGGACTAAATGTTTGTGTGCCTCCAAAATTCATCTATAAAAACCTTAACTCCAATTGTAATAATATTTGGAAGTGAGACCTTCAGGAGGTAACTCAGTTTAGATGAGGATGGATGGGGCCCCCATGCTGAGATTAGTGTTCTTATAAGAGAAAGAGACAGACACCAGAGCTTGCTTGGTCTCTGATATGTGAGGATACAGTGAGGAGGCAGCTATCTGTAAGCCAGAAAGAGGACTCTCCTCAGGAACCAAGTCTGCTGGCTCTTTGTAGTCTTCCTAGTCACCAGAACTGTGAGAAGTAAATCTCTGTTGTTTAAGCAACCTAATGTATAATATTTTGTTATAGGAACCTGAGCTAAAACAATAGCCACAGAAGAGGTGAACTGAATATAGGAATAGGAAGTGAGTTTACAAGGTTATTTTTAGATAACTTGCTTGGGTAGTAGATACCGCAATGGGAGGAAAGCCAGGGAAGAGCCTATATTTAGGTTGGTGGATACTGGGGAGTAACAACACATCCAGATGGAGTGGAGCTTGAGCTATCTTTGAGGTTCTAACTCAGTGATGTCAGCTAAGCAGCTAGATTTACAGCCCTGGAAATCAGAGAGGGCACCTGGGTTAGAGATACTCTTTGGGAGTCATTGATTCTAGATAATTAAAGGCATGTGTGCAAATACTCAGGAAGGGAGCACAGAGTAGGAGAAAAACAAAGACAAAAAACAGACCAAGGACTGTCTAGCTATTAACAACCAACAACGTTTAAAAGCTTCGTAAAAACAAAACTGATTCAAAGGAGCAGCCACAGAGCAAGAGGTGAGGGAGGAGCCATGTTGCATCTACTTCATATCCAGGTTTCTTGAAAGAGGAGACAAATACATCAGTGTCTGAGCTCAGAGAGATGAAGGGAGAAGAAGACTGAAGAGTGTGCATGGATTTAGTCACTGGAGGACGTGGTCACCTTAAACAGAATCACTGTAGTGCAGCAAGGAGGCCAGATACAGACTGGAGTGGGGAGGGGACAGTGTCAAACTTACCAAATAAAATTAAATAATTTCTGACTGAAACTGATTTAAAGATCATCTTCCAGTTTTTCTATGTCAATGTTCCCCTTCATCCCAGAAATATTATTCCACTTACAAGTGAGGAAAGAAGAGTTGCATTATTTTCTAGTAACCAATCTGTGTTATGAATTCACAGGCAGCAGATGTTACGGGAAAGATAACGTGTGTGTGGAAGAATGATGGAAAACGGCGTGCAGATGCATTTGTTTACGCTGAGCCTGAAGAACCAGAGGCATCAAGGGCAGTGCAGTGGGTAAGAGGCTGGCTAACAGCGCTCAGGGTCCAGACTCCTAAGGTTAGGAGGAGGGTAGATGTTTCTGACTGTGAGAAGACACTGAGGCAGGAGAATTCCTCAAAGGAAAGAATGAACCCTGAGCCTGAGGATGGAAACGCCAGCCAAAGGGTTTTAGACTTTCTTAGAGAGAGAGAGGCGCATTTGGTCAGGCAAGTGGCAGGAAGAATACAAGCATTTTAAAGAAAATCAATCTCTTTTGCCCATTACTGTGGAAAGAAAGGAACTGAGTGAAATGACAGAAAAGAGGTACAGACTTCTTAAAAGCAGAAATTGATGTACTGAGTGTGTATACAAGACACTTTTATATTTTACACTAGAAGAAACTCAGGCTCTCATTATATTAATCACTATTACAAGGATATGTAAAACTATGAATGATTGAAGTGATAAGATTAAAGGAAATATTAATGTTTGTGATTCTCCTTATGAAATTTCTGGTTCTAGAAAGAGAAAAATTAAAATGGATCCATTGAAATAATCAGTATTCTAGTGTTTTTGAGAAGGAATTAAGAGTAAGAGAGAGAGGGAGTCAGGGAGAAAAGGAGGAAAAGAAAGAAAGAGATTAAATTTGCAACAGAAGAATTAGAGATTTTTTTTTTTTAGAATTAGAGATTTTTACTGAAAATGCTAATGAGTTCCCAGGATTCTGAATTTTCAGTGACCTTGACTTTGCCTGGACTCTCATCATTAAATAGATCAAAACACAACAAAACAAAAAAATCAATGACACAAAAACAAACAAACAAGCAAAAACCTTTTTCTATCCTGTTGGCAACCTGGGTCTGAAATCAGAGAATTGGTGTCAATGGCATTGAGAGAAGATAGAAGGAAGTTGGGAGTACGTGCCTGTAAGATTAGAAAGTAATTCCTCAGAGGTGTTAGTATTTATACATGTGTAGATTAGACATGATGCCCATCTGAAAAAAAAAAAAATGATGCTGAGCTAAGACAGAGAGGAGGCAAGCAGAGGCAATAAATCTGAAATTCTAGAGAAGCATCTCACTTAACATGTTCAATTTTTCCCATCCTAGGACAAGAAAATTATGCCATCATTGGTGGCTCTTTCCCTTGTTTCTGAATTAGACTAGGAGTTTGCAGATTTAGAGGATGGGGAAGGAATTGGGGTGATGAAGGGACAGGAAAAACCCAAACTACCTGCATATGTACTGGAAAAAAGTAGGGTAAGAAATGATATGAGGGCAATTTAAAACTGTCAAAGTATGATTCCCAAAATATTGAGAATACCTCTATCATGTAATAGGTTGTGAACGTGTGTCAAAATTTACTTAACTCAGGAATGAGGGAACCAAACCGATGACTAAACTGGTTCAAAAGAGATACAAAATAACATGAAACTGTATAGTCAGTGGGGAAGAAAGGAATACCCTGATATATTTTTACAGTTTTAGAGTAATGTAAACTATCTGGGCCCAAATCAATTGTATACAGCTATATACTCTGCCCAGTCACGCCTCATGTTCCCTGTAAGAAAATGCAATTGGCATGACATTGATATGTTTGCTTATTTTCTTATTTAGGTATATCCATCTATCTAACTATATCTACATGCACACTACTAAATCTTCTGGCAGTTTTTGTATGATTTGTTGTTGGCAAAAGCAGTTAAAAATGTAAATGTCTAGCTAGTAAGATAGTGGAGATATCAGAAACAATAAAAGCAACTTGAATTTTATGCTTATTTGAGCACATAGCAATACAGGATTCCTTAGAGTTCAGGAATTTGCCACAAGAAACAACAAACAGCAAGTCAACAGTTCATAATAGCTGGAAAGAAACACTCACGCACACAGACACAATCCCATTTTCTGCCCAAAATGAGTACTATAGTAGTTGAAGATGGTCACTTAATATTTTTTCCATGGTAATATTGTTGAAATTAGTTTTTCCCTACTACAGTCTTAATGGCTCTTTTATTCCTATCTGAAGGAACGAATAAAAATCACTTATATGCCCTGTGTCATAGAGTCCCATAAGGAAAGAAGCATATGTGCCTATTAAAAGGATAGTAAACACCCTTTTAGAAAATCAGTGGTAGAGGAGAGCTTTGATGTTGCTCTAAAATATACTGCTTTCTCTCAAGGAAAAAAAAAAAAAATTGGCATTTTTGCCTAATCTGCCTTTGATTTCCTAGTCCCTTTAGAGACGCCTTTATTTATTTTCTTTTGAAAAACACTGTATCTTCTACTGGTTTTTCTCATCATTTCTCAATTGACTCTCTTTTATCTACCTCCATCCCTCCCTCATTAGAATTTTGAATTCTTTCTCCTACAAAGTATGAGACCCCAGGCCACTTCCCTTCTATTTGTCTGCACAAGATCCACTTCAGTTGCCCTCTTTCCTTTTTAGCAATTAAATTTGACATTTTCAGAAACTCAAATTGCCCCACATATTGTCCTTACTTCCTGCCCTTTTTGTTTCCCAAGGTTTGTTCCTGGAACTCTCAAATGGTAAATATAGCAATCTTTTTTAAAAGATTTTAAATGACTTGATTTTACTCCACAAACTACTCTTTCCCTGTGTTAAACTTTGGAATGATTTAGGGATATATTCATGTTAAATCCTTCAAGTTGCTCAGGCCACAGTATTGGAGGGAGGGATCACTGACTAATCTCTCTCTCACATAACCCAGTAACTTCCTAACTAATTTTCCTGCTTCCACTGTGTCCACTTTGGTCTAATCTTAACACAGCAGCTACAGGGATCCCTTTAAATCATAAATCAGATCATATCACTCCCCATCAGAAGCCAAAAGTCCTTCATGCTGGCCCACAGGGCATTACAGAATCTGACCTCCAGTTGCTTCTCTGACATCCTGTCTTGCTATAATCCCCACCATACACTCCATACCCACCCTACATGCCTCCTTGCAAATCCTGGGACTCACCAGGTCTATGTTCCTTCTCTTAAGACCAACTCTAGCTATTCTTCTGTTGGAAAACTTTTCTTTCAGATAGCCACATGGGATTATTTCTTCCTCTTGTCCAAGTTCTTGATTAATCCCTACCTTCTCATTGAGATACCTCTTGACTCTGGTATTTACTACTGCAGCCTGCAGCTCCACAGCTCACCCTTGGAGCAATCCTGATCCCCTTATTCTTCTCTACATTTCCCCCATACACTATCTATCACTTTCAAAATAGGGTACGATACGCTTATTGTTTATTTTCTGTGTCTGCCAGGTAGAAGAGCAGATCCATGGTTCATGAATATAGGGACAGATGTCCCTATATGTCACTGATGTAGTCTAAGTCCCTGAAATAGTGTCTGAGACTTAGACACACAGTATCTGTTTTTTTTTTAATCCAGATTCCACATTTAT
The DNA here is from genome assembly GCF_039906515.1 of Pseudorca crassidens. NCBI lineage: Eukaryota > Metazoa > Chordata > Mammalia > Artiodactyla > Delphinidae > Pseudorca > Pseudorca crassidens. The sequence continues at coordinate 17,149,469 of NC_090298.1, forward strand.
TCTTATACAATTTTATTTTTGTTAAGTTCTTACAATCATTCAAGTCTATGTAGGGCATTTGATTTTTTGATCTTGTCATCCAATATATAAGACAAATCTAGCAACTTTGTTTAACTTGGATATTTTACATACGTGGTTTCAACAGAATTTGCTGCTAAGAATTCTGTTTCTCACAGCCAAGGACAAGTATAGAGCTATGTACCATGCACATGTTAATCAAGATGGCATTGTTCCAGTAAGCAATTTTTTAATGAATATTCTATTAAAATGGTATATTTAATGATCAGGGAAATCATAATCCACATTTCTTTAAAATGTCCCCAAAGTATTTTAAGAAAATCCATCAGCTGCATGACTGAATTCAACATATATTATGTCTGCATTTTAACTTCATTTTACTAGGCCCATGATAACATTTCTTTTTCAGTTTCATCGAACTGATTCATGGTGACATTTAAAAACTATCATTGCTTTTTTTTTTTTTTAAGAGTTCGCAAATGCACTGTGGATTTTAAAAGAAAACTGAGACACAGTGACTAGAATTCACTTCTCTATGTGCTTTAAAAAACAGGGAATCTTGTGTCAAATTCTTGACTTCTTTTCATTCTTATTTTTTCATCATTCTCATGTTTTTTCTCATTTCATTTTTCTTGCAGTAAGGATTTAAAAATCATATTGGCATGTTCTTTTAGAATCATGATTCTAAAGATTTAAACAATGTTAAGCAACTGGAGGGCTCAGCTCCCTAATTGTGAGCTAGTCTAGAAGAATAGAAAGACTTTAGTTTAAGATTTAAAAGGCCTGGTTTTGCATTTTTCTGCCCCCACTTAATGGCCATGAGTGTTGGAAAATGTCTCTGAGTTGCAAATTCTTTTATATAAAGGCAGCCAGGAATATTCATTCAGTTTACCTATCATGAGTCAACAAGAACCAATGGATACAGATGCACATTAATACATATCAGATTAAGGCAAGAACTTAGTATTATAAGTTATTTGAAAGAAGGGTCCTATATTATTTATGGTCACATTTCCTAATTGCCTGAAAGATTGTACAAGTTGATAAAAAATACTTGCTGAACTATAATGCATTACATAATGTGATCAAAATTCCATTTTTCGTATTTAGCTCTTTGTTGCAACTCAACAAATTTGAATGAAGCCTCTATGATGGGCAAGTACTAATATATATTAATCCTTGGATAGTTGAAATAGAGAAGTAAGAAGTGAAAGAAATACTAGTACGAGAAATTCTTCAGGAGCTCATAATTGTATAGGAAAGTAGGCTGTATCATACTTCTCTAAAATGATGTGCACCTTAATATTCTAGTATCATCTTTCAAATAAGGAGAATTTTATGTATGGATGAAAACTTGCATGTGTACGAGGGCATGAATATATTCTGTCAAAATATGTTGGTGTCAGCCTGGCTGTCTGATTTTAAATGGGATGATTTCAGAAAATAAATAACTTCCAATATGACAATGATTTGACTGTTGCAAGTTGATACATTCCTAGATAATGTGAATCCACATTTACCCTTAAAAAATGATGAAGCGTTTACTGATTAGATATTATTGCACACTGTCATCAAAGTTAATTATTTCATATATAAGAAATAAGGGTTTAAAACTCTGTTGTCTTACATAAAACCTTTGGAAGAATTCATGCCACAATAATTTCTCTGTAAATTAGTAAATATAATCTATCATGACATGTGCTTAAGTCTTACCCTAATGTATCAAGATTCATAGTCATGGGTTATCACAGAGATCCCAGGATTGGGATCAAGATGGCGTAATAGAAGGACACGGAGCTCACATCCTCCCACAAACACAGAGATCCCATTTGTTCGTTCAGTAGTACATTAACAGATGCACTATGTCCTCCAAAACAAAAAATCAACTCCAAAATAAAGATAGATAATGAACAAATCTTACAATTAAATAAATGAGGTGAGAAGTTTTAACTTTTTTACAACTACTTTACCGAAATCAGAGCATTCCTCAAAAGCATTATTTAGGTAAAGTTAAATAAAGTTTCTGTCTGTGGTGGTAGACTAGTTATTCTATTTAAATTTTTGCAGATGTCAAATGGTTTGCTAGAAGACAAGATGTTCATTTCTACTTTGACTACATATTTGAAGTTCTGATCCAATATGAGTAAAAAAATGGTGGTTTGAATATAAAGATGAGGAGATCATTACAAAGTATAGACTTATAACTGATTTTCTGGGTTATGTTTTCCAATACACAAATGGAAACAAACAAACGAAAAAGTGAAAGAAGAAATAGGCCTACAAGAGACCTCTATGTTAATTATCTTCCCTTTTCTACTACATTCAGAGAACAGTACTTACTATATTTTAAGTGAACGATGAGGCTTAATAAACAGCAAATTCTGCATTGGTAGGTCACTTTATGATTCTAGTTTCTTTCTCAAAACCCATTCTAAAGTAATTACAGTCACAATATCAGAAAATATTTTCTATACCATGATATTTGCAGTACCATAATATAACTCTCTGGTTAAAACTCTTTCTATTTTTGAAATTGGAAAGTTATGATTCATGATATCCTATAGAAAATCCTATTTTGCCTCTGATTTTCATTAGACAATTGAGATATCAAGAACTTACAAGAAAACTAATCATTTAATTTAAGCCATTTTGAATAAGCAGAAATAGAAAGAGATGACAATTCATGGAGTACCATGGAACAAGTATAGCTTATAGACTGGATATTAAGAGGCATCAGTCTTTTGTCCTAGCTATACAGTTAATACCATTGCTGTCACTACCACTGTCTCCTCTAAAATCACCATTTGTCCAGAGTATATTCACAAAAACTGGTCTTTATCAAATAATACATATTAGACAAGATATATAACCCTACTTTTCTCATCTCTGAAAGTAAGGGGCAGAAAACAAAGTAAACACATACACACATAACCATAGGGGGATTCAGTGCAAGTCTAAAATATCATTTCAAAGCAATGGGGAAAAGATAAATCATTTCAAAATGATGTTGTGACAAGTGGTTAGTCATCTAGAAAAAAATAAATTTACTACCTCAAACATGATACAAAAATAAATTCTGGAGACACCAAAAATTTAGACATATACAAAAAAATGCACTCAACAAACCAAAAGGAGAAACTATTGTGGCTTGAAGTCAGAAAGAACATAATGATTATAAATTGGAAAACACAAAAGAAAATACTGATAAATTCAAGTATATAAAAGATAAATATGCATAAAAAGCAACAACAACAAAATAAAGCCAAAGTAAAAACATAAACCAGAGAAACATTTGCAGTTCATCTCATGGACAAATTGTTAACTATCTTAAAACATATGAAATTCCTGAAAAAGTAAGGAAAAATTCAAAACTCAATATAAAATTATGCAAAGAATATAAAGATTTCACCACAAAATAAATGTAGAATCTTATGAAGAGACATGGGACTTCAGTCATTATTAGAAAAATTCAAAATTAAAACTACAAGCGATTTTTCACTTATTAAGTTGGCAAAGATAATTTTTCAAAACTATGTTGGTAATAAAGTGTGAAGAGAAAAATTCCCATATAAAAATTCCTCAGTTTTAATTTTTAATACAAAAAATATCAATAGATAAAGCCCATACAAAGAAAGGTTCTTTAGAGCCTTTAATAATTTTTAAAAGTATTAAAAGGTCCTGAAACCAAAACATTTGAAAACCACTGGCTAGAGTAAAGGCATATCATATTTATCTCTGGCTCTTATTAAGGAGAAAGATAATACCAATGACAGGTCATTTCTAGGAGTGTGAAGGTAGAAAGGGTGGAAGATGGTGAGTACTGCTGAATTAACACAATTTCACAGACGAACAATTTTTCTCTCAGTGAACTGTCACAACTAATCTCACTTTGCAAGAAGAGAGTGTTTCTTTTTTCATTCATAGTAATTAATCGTATTTGTCTAATATAAAACTGCCAATGGAAATAGTTCAACAAGGGAGTATAAACAAAAACATTTCTTGTTCTATTCATTTTTCACGTGTATTCTGCTTTAGCTTGGTCAACCAGGGCTGTATTAATACTTCTCTCCATCAGGTTGTGATATGGTTAAATGAGCTTGAAATTACTACAAAATGGTGCTTTTAAAAAATGATCAAAATGTTCCCAAATGCTAAATACAGAAGCATCAAACTTTTTTCAGTTAAAGAATTTTGTGGCTATTACAGGAGATCAAGCCTGTCATAAGCATCAGATGCTATTGTGAAGCTTAGTATTATATCTCTGATCCTGGCAGATCTAAGTTTTTGACATAAAAATCAACCCAAACCTCCTCCCTTTGTCTGTTGTTCACAAGATCCTTGTTGATTTGTGACAGAAAAATGTAAAATCACTGAGATGCTATGTACTACTTTAGTGAATTTACTTTTAATCTTCCTTCTCTACCTGGGAATTGTTCTTTCACCCTGGGCAATTTGTTTAAACTCTTTAAACGCCTTGTGTTTAATTTTACTAGCCTTTGAAACATTTACTTTCCCATTATTCTTCTAAAGAATACATGAATAATTATTAAGGAAACAAAAAATTGAGCAAAAAAAAAAAAAAGCATTATACATCTTTTTCTTTGTATCATTAAAAATACCCAAGATGCTCCTTCATTGTGAGATACTTTTAGAGGAAGAAGAGAAAATTGATTTACCCTAAATTAATTCTATATTGCTATAGTTTTGAGCCATTGGCAAGCTATCCCTTCTCAATTTTTTTTTTTTTTTAATTTAGATTGGGTGGCAGTTTTAATATGAATTCTGTAGCAGTTCTTCAGTAGTAAAGTACCTTCCATTTGGCTCTGGGCAGACTGGTTGCTTTAACCCATATGGTACAGTGGAATTGACTTGCAAGTCTAGTTCTGAGAAGACTAAGCAACTTCCTCTCTGCTATTTGAGCCCTTTGATGTAAATTCCTGGACTGCCATATTGTAAGGAAGTCCAAGTCACTTGACAAGGGAAGGCCATGTACAGGCATTCCAACTGACAGGCCCAGATGAACCCAACCTATGATTCTAGACTCTGGACTCTAATGAAAATATAAGAATACAATTATGAAAAAGCTGGATAGTCTTTGCTCCCTGTACTTCTTTATCACATATCTCTAACTTGGGCCAAAGAGCTGAACTGGATAGTATATAACTGACAATGCAGTTATTTGTAAAGCCCTAAATATCATGCTCAAAACCCTTTAAAAATTTGAAACCATACTTAAAGGATTTCCTATTCTATCACAATGTACTCTTCTCAAAAGGACAGCCTGTGAAAGCTTCATATTTAGACTGCAGAAATTCTGATAAGCACCTAAAGCTGTTGTTCACCTCTCATGGAAAACTCGGTGCAGATCAAAAGTGTCACACCAGGGCTTCCCTGGTGGCACAGTGGTTGAGAGTCCGCCTGCCAATGCAGGGGACATGGGTTCGTGCCCCAGTCCGGGAGGATCCCACATGCCACGGAGCGGCTGGGCCCGTGAGCCATGGCCGCGGAGCCTATGCTCCGCAGCGGGAGAGGCCACAGCAGTGAGAGGCCCGCGTAAAGCAAAAAAAAAAAAAAATAAAGTGCCACACCAGCCCCCAGTGAGACACAAGAGCTATAAGAGTTGTGTTATGTGCTGAACAGGCAAAAAGAGTGTGTTTTATAGTGAAACTATAAAATAATTATTTTCTTGGGGGCATTGCCATAGGTGGTTTACATTTTATTCTATGGAACATAACATTCATACACTGAGTAAAGCTATAAATACAATGTATTTTCAAACATGACCTTATAACACTTATTAACAGTAAAAAATAATATCTTTAGTTGATGAGAGAAACAATTACAGGAGAGGTAAGTAAGCTTCCAGAAGGATGCTCTTTTGACACTGGATTCTTTTCCCTAAATCAACAATCCAGCATATATTCCATCCTTTCTTCCCCTAGTCAGGTTTACCTTCTATTTTCAAAATATCCCCTGGCATTGTTTTCTATCTTTTTCTCCTTTTGATCACATTCTTGCAGTTAGAGCACTTTAAATTTTGATTGGATGTTCGGAATCATCTAATATAAGGTTAAAATCCAGCTAAATATAGGAAGCAAAGAAGTAACATAGGGCTTCCCTGGTGGTACAGTGGTTAAGAATCCTCCTGCCAATGCAGGGGACAAGTGTCGAGCCCAGGTCTGGGAAGATCCTACATGCCGCGGAGCAGCTAAGCCCGTGTGCCACAACTACTGAGCCTGCGCTCTAGAACCCGTGAGCCACAACTACTGAAGCCCGTGTGCCTAGAGCCCATGCTCCGCAACAAGAGAAGCCACCGCAATGAGAAGCCCGTGCACCGCAACGAAGAATAGCCCCCGCTCGCCACAACTAGAGGAAGCCCGCACGCAGCAACGAAGACACAACACTGCCAAAAATAAATAAATTAATTAAAAAAAAAAAAAAGAGGTAACATAGATGAAGGTGGCTGGTGAGCATAAGAGAACAGAGGACATAACTGAAAAGAACTGGGGAGCCCATGCAGAACCTAGGAATCTAAAAGCAAGCAGTCGACACTCCTCAAGGGAAATACATCTCGAATATTTCCCATATGCTCTATTTGGCTCTCTCTAGTTAAAATATATTCTGCCAAAACTTGGAGAAACTTTAGGGACTCAATAAATCTTTGCTATTAATTTCATTTGTAAGATATTTTTAAAACTTTTAAAACTGTAATGAAAATAAAATGTCAAATATGTTTTATACCAAGTTAGCATGTGGGCAACCATTAATTCACTGTAAATTAATTGTTAACTCAATTTTGTGCTGGCCTCAGAATAAAGCTCCTTCAACCATCCCCATTTAATTGAAGAGTATCCTGAGTTTGCAAAGTATGGTTTTAAAACACTGACGACAGGTAGTTAGTTATGTTTGGTAATCACAATTTTCTCAATTTTGCAAAAGCAGAGCAAAACAAAGCAAAAGGATACTTTGGAGACTGAAGTTAATATAAGACAAATATTTTTGTTCACAAGCCCCGGTTTTCAACTTTTATTATCAATCAAAACAGTCTCATTTTTCTAATTGAATGACTATACAAATTATAGGTAATAAAATTGATTCTCAAGTATGATTTTATTGCTTTATTTTCTATATAGTGAGTCTACAAAAGATTTGGTATAGCATGAGCCTTTCTTTTGCTACCAAAATGAAAATCAGTGATTCAATTTCCAAATTTTACTTACTGTTGTTTTTTTGTTTTTTTTTTTTTTTCCTGTGTTTTTGTTTGTTTTTCTTTTGGAGAAGAGATGCCTAGGGATTTCAAAATTTCATGGCTAGGAATCAAATTAATTCTTTAAAAAATGATATAAAATTAATTTTTATTTTCAAAATAGAAAACATATGCATAAATAAGGCCATATTTAAATGAAGGAACCAAATGGCTAGACCATAATCTGATTAACCTGAAAATTGTTTCACTCATTAAAGAAAAACAAATATTAAATAGAATGCTGCAGGATTATTTTAGTTAATTGGCATACTGTTGGTCTTGATAGTGTTGGGAGTTTTATATCGAGTATTTCTTGTGTTATGACTTCTTTAGAATATATAGTCATAACAACAACTACTAGTGGTTATTGAGTGTTAATCAGGTAATCAATAACTGAAGAGTTTAAGATTTTACCCCGCTTGTAAGCCAAATTATCCTGCTTACGAGTTTTTATAAATAGTGACATATGACATGGAATTCCCAACTCAGAGACAAAAGGCATCATTACTCAGCAGGTTGCATAAGCTTCATGTTCACATTCGTTCTCCTTGCTCCACAGATGTCATGGGGACCATGTGAAACAGCTCATGTGTATGCTGCACATGGATACACATACTAAACAACCCCAAGTTTAGAAAACCCCAATCTTTTAAAGCTAGCTCCTAAAAGACACGCTCAGTCTTTCCCCAGGATAGAGACATTATCTTTTTTACACTGCTCAGGAAATAAATCTTTTATCTTTCTTGAAGAGAGATTCGATCTCTATGATCTATGGTTCTATCTCTATTTTATCTCTGATCTGTGGTTTATACATGGATGCTAATGCTTTCTTGCTCAGAAGATGTACAGAAACATGAGAGACTAATATAGAATTCTTTCCCCAAATATGTTCCAGGTAGCATGGTAAATAGTTAACATGTAATAACTTGGTTCATCCTCGCAAGACTCTGTAAGGTAGTTTTGACTCTTATTCTCACTTTAAAGGAAAGGTTAAGTAACTCGCCCAATTCAACAGGCTTGGTGGAGTATTGAGTTCAACTTGGGAAATCTTTAACTCCAGACACTAAACTCTTAACCTATACTGACTTGTTAAATATATAAACACAGCTGATTCCTTAGCAATAATAACATATTTCCCTTAACATTAAAGATACACAATTCTGAAAGTATGAAAACATAGATAAGAAAAATTACTGATATATATTATTTTAGTAAAATCATATTTTGATGAATACCATTGCAAGTTACCTGCTTTCTAAGGAAAGAATGCAATTTTGTCAAGATATGTGTAAAAAATTATTTTTAGGGGAAAAATTACAAATCTGACATGGGTGAAGAAACTCTTGAGAAATTGAGTCTCAATTTATCCCTGGAATACTGAACAATTTATATGATGTACACATTTCTTTATTGAGCTTGTAAATAAACTGCAAGCCTCTGTCCCGTCTCTGACCCAGAAGGTGCCATGCCTTTGTTTAATTCTGCTGTATTATGATTCTGAACCTTTAAACAGAGAACTTGGCCACTAAGCCTATAAGAGATTTCATGTCTATTAAATCTTTTCTATTTTATCGTGTTTATGTGAGATAAATCTATTTACACAACTTGCTCTTTGATCATGCAGAGCTCCTAAGAACACAGCATGCCAGGCCCTATGCTGCATGATTTATTGCCATGGAGAAGCTCAAGCAATACCTAAACATTATGAGGAGGGCAAAAGCCTCTCCAGATTACTTGCAAAGAACCCCAGTGGCTTTCAATGGTTGAAGTCCAAAGACACTTACACTGATTTAAATTGCACCCAAATATTTAAAATAAATATTATTGAAACTGGATTTTAATAAATACACTGCTCACCAAGGTATTTTTTTTTCCAGCACTAGAAACTATTGATATAAATGAATTAATGTTTGTAAGCACTTACAAGAGGCCCTGGTACAGAAAGCTTTATGTAAAAATTATACGAGTTTGTCAAACAAAATAAAAGATGGAAATCCTAGACATGGTCAAGGCTATTTACTTTTGTATTTGATTTAGAATTGCCAAACACTGTATAAATTTCACATAGAAAAATGAACTATTTTCCTAAATGTTCTGTAGAACACAGAATGGAGTGTGCTGAGATACATGATACTCACATGTGAGCGATAGAATATTTTTAAAGGAAGAAATGAATAATGGCTAAGAATAGCAAAAGAGAGCAAAACACTGGGAAGAGATGCAGGACTGGGCCTGGGAAGATAAGATCCTGAAGCTGGTATTGCAATGAATCATCTGTCAGCTGAACACAAACTTTGAAACTCAGGATCTGTTAGTGAACAGTCAATAAGTTTATTGAGTTGCCAGGCTCAGCAGAGCTCTTTCCATGAGTTATCTCGCTTAATCTTCACCACAGCCTTGTGGATGGGAACGACTATCCCACGGTACAGCTGAAGAAATTTAGTCACTGACAATTTTCAACTCGAAACTGGGTTGAAATAAAGCTATAGCACTTTTCTTCTATTGTTTTTCAGATTTCAGCCTCATAAACAAGTGGTGCCCATCCTTAATTATATAGTGGAAGTGAGTATCCAATATTCCTTGGAATGCCATTCAACACTATAAAGATGTTTTCTAACTTTTTATAATCAATGCAAATTCCTAGGCCAGCCAAGTATACATGTGTTCATATTTTCTATGATCAATGAAAAAGAAAAAAGGCCCTTTTCCAACTTTGTGACACTCTCCAATTCTTCTTCTCATCAGTACTTGACAACTCAAAATATAGGTCTATGAATCAAGTTACTTAAACATTTAGGTTTAGTTTGGCATCAGACATAGCTCTTGATAGCACCTAAATGTTTCACTCTACATTCGAGTAGCAGAATGCTTCTGTACACATAGACACAACAGGCATTAGCAAAGACACTGACTCAAAGGACTGGCTCATTTTCTGTGGAAATGAGAGCCAGCCATAAGAAGGAAGATATATTAGTATAAAAGGGATCCTAGGGAATCGATAACAAGAGGTACTGGGAGTAGGGATGCATATTTAGGTGGCACCAGCCTAGAGTAGAAAGGAAGCATTACAGACACTGGGCATTTTTGGGCATTTACAATTTGCTTTGCCCATCAGTTTTTAATTTGGGCACATACATGTTAGGTCTCTATAAGTACGCATAAACTACTCGGTTACAGGGAATCGGATTTTCTAACTCAGCTAGAGTAGGCATGTAAGACCTACTTATGGAATGAATAAATGGATGAGTCAATTAATGAACAACAGTTCTCAGCACTGTTCTCTCCAGATTCTGAAAGCCAGCAATTGGGAATCACCTGCATTGTATTTAATGCATGATTTACAAGATGATTTACAAGCACCTTTAAATAAAGAAAGGCCCTGATATATCAGAGCTTTACATTTCGGTATGCTAATGTGACTACCTTAAGCTGAGTTTTGTAACCTAAGCCCTACCTCTTATTTGCACTCTTTCTGTAAGTTTGGAATCAGTCAAACTTATTTATATAGTTTGCATTTTCATACTGTCTCCACACATGCATACATACTGTAGAAGCACAGTGACAAAACAGGAGTAAAGGAAAAGGTAAAAAGCAAAGGAAAATTATTGGGGAATAGGGGATATCCAATATTAAACATAATAAATCCCCTCTCCCCCAATCCATGGAAATGTGAAAATGATTCAAAAGGCCTCCCTACATTTTCCATAGTAGCATTTCATGTATTATAATCTTATCAATTAAGGAAGAAATATTGATCAGGGGGTTGGTTACCATCTGAGAGATTCGATAAAGCTCCCAGGGACACTTGTGCTTGAGAAGAGAAATGAAAGGGTAAGGTAATCAGTGCAAAGAGTTCAGAGCAGCTTGATAACAAAAGGCCGAGTGCACTGGCCAAAGGAAGAAGCTGCATGAAAGCCAATCAACTCTACCATTAAGCTCCTAAAATAGACCTTGCTTGTATCATGTCTAGATCTATCATGTACTTCAAGAAGATCATGGCCATCATTGTTTTAAAAAGTTAAACAACTCAAAAATAAAACAAATAAACAAAAAATCCAGACCTCAAGGGTTTCTCTAGTTTAATAACAGAAACAATCCAAAACACATAAAAAATAAAAATATATCTGGGAAAAATAAAAAATCTAAGAATGAAAACCATATCTGAGAATAAACACGTGATCAAGACTTTGTCATGTATTGCATCTCAACACATATTACATACTCAAATACTGAAATATTCAACTTGAAATATACCATTACACATACCATGCCAATGAACTCACATGGGGTATGGCATTTAGATAAATTACAATACTAATTTTTTCATATTTAAGAATTATTTAAGAATATCATAATCCTTCACATAATGATTCTGTTAGTTCAAATACAGGATCCTTCAATGATAATTTTATGTCTTCTCAATCATTAGATCTGTTGTGATTTCAGCTGTCAAAATAACTTCAACTTTAGTTAAAAACCTAACATATCTAGAGCTAACTTTTTAATCTCTTAGTTTTACAGGTCTTAAGTGGAAGAAAAGAAATTCTTTCTGATGGCTCTCCTGATTCTTGACACTTTGAGGAAGATTGGCTTTTGGACCTCTTTAATTTGTTTCACCTAGGAAAAACATCTTATGTATTCTCCTGGCTTTAAGGAACAAACATATATTATAGTCTCACCAGTTTTTTTCTTTATCTCTAGCGTAGCTCTATCCCTGAACTAGACTAAATGTTCAACTTCCAACATGTCATTTCTACAGGGGCATCTAATAACATCTTAAATTTTGATCTTCCTCACCTCACTTCCCAAGCCCGTTTCTCTCGCTTTCTTTCCCATCTAAGTAAGTAGTGAGTTTTAAACATCTAATTCCAATAAGTTCTATGAGAGCAGGGACTATTTCCCCCACTGTGAAATCCTAATTCATAGGATGACAGTTGGTATAAATTGGTTCTAAACGAATATGATAAAAGGATGAACAAATAAAAGAATGAGTTAAAGGAAGAAAGAACAAATGATTTCAGGGATATTAGATTTGGGGAAGACTTTAATGCGTTGGACTATTTTTCCATCTTTCGTGGTGGTGGAATAAGTCTGAGTTTATATACAACCCTCAGCTGCACTTCAGATTTCTAGACCTAAATATCCCTCTCTTAAGGATGAGGATTAACCCAGTGGGTGCCTGTTCCACTTTTCCTAAATGTTTTGATAGATTTTTTCATAAGCCTTATTGGAAAATCATTTGCAAACGGATGGCTCCCTAAAGAATCCTTGCTAACAGCGAAGCCTAAAACATGTTAGAGGAAACGTTTAAACATTTTTTAAATGCCTGTTTTCACTTCTACTCCATAATACATGAAAAAGAACTTTTGCATGCACAGAGAATATGCGCTGGAGAGACCCCGACTAAAGAAAATATGGCTGTGGCTGTGATGTGTGGATACAGAGGAAACTTAGGTGACCCCTCAACAGCACTCTGTAGCCACACACAGGATGCTTTTATTTACATAGGCACCATCTTTTTGCAAAATCACTTAGACCATGGAGACCATGGTTTTTATTTTATGTATATATTTTTAACTTTGCACAGAATAATGATAGGATAAAAAAAGCTCCAGATCCTTCAAAGCTGATAAGTTCAGTTCCTTCCTATTATATTTTATCCTAAGACCTAGGTTGCACTCCTAAAATAATCCCAGATAAGAAGTGGGGAAGAAAACAACAAGTTCTATATTTTCATCATGAATCTATTTAGCATATTTTCCCATGCATAAGGAACTTTTGAAGACACAGCTAAATGTGTTTGCTGGGCCTCTGAGGTCTTTATCTTCAAACATCACTTCTAGTTTAGACGTGGAGAAACAGAAATGAAGTTGTTAGTCTAGGGAGTGTTCTTTTTCTCTCTATCCTGTGCCTCCAGAAGGGAACACCCTCCAGAAAAATTTAAAGAGCTCTCACAGTTCATTGGCAGAGCAGTACTAATGACCAGCTTATTACATCTCGAGGGCAAGTTTACATTTACTTGTCCCAACCTGGAAAGATGAGTATTAATACATTCTGTCTTGCCTGCTTTCAGTATTTTCCCCTATGTTCTCTATGGGGATTCTTAATTAGGCCAGGCTATTTGAATTGAGAGCATTTTTTACTAAGGAAAAGAAAGAATATTAATGTATCTGTCATTCATAAACACTGAACTAGATTTTAAGGACAGTCAGGAGCTCTATTTCTGGATGTCTTCTCAGTGCTTGTTTCTATTGATGACTTTTTTTTTTTTCTCCTGATTGGTTTCATTTAATTGTTTAGTCATGTCTGTTAGTACTGTTATTCTAAATGTTATAATTGGGGGACTTCCCTGGTGGCACAGTAGTTAAGAATCCGTCTGCCAATGCAGGGGACACGGGTTCGCGCCCTGGTCCGGGAAGATCCCACATGCCACGGAGCAACTAAGCCCGTGAGCCACAACTACTGAGCCTGCGCAGTGGAGCCCGCGAGCCACACTACTGAGCCCGCATGCCACAACTAGTGAGCCCATGTGCCTAGAGCCCATGTTCCACCACAAGAGAAGCCACCACAATGAGAAGCCCGTGCACCGCAAGGAAAAGTAGCCCCTGCTCAACACAACTAGAGAAAGCCCGCACACAGCAACGAAGACTCAACATAACCAAAAAATAAATTAATTAATTTAAAATAATATTATAATTGGGATGGTTATTATTTTCCAGTTTTTATAGCTCACATATATGTTACATAATCACAGTGATAGAAACTCATGTTTAGATAATCAATATGTATTTAGTGTGATACCACATAGTGCGCCAATCCTACCACACTTTCAGTTCTAATTCTGTTATTCTAAGTAACAAAATTGCTTTTGTTCTCCATGTCAGGCAGTTGATTCAAATTTTGCTTTAAATGTGTTTTGAGTCATTTGTTGCCTTGCTAGTTTTAAATGTCTCCCCTTGGGCATAAAAAGAGCAACAGATCCTTTTTGTTTTAGCTTTGTTTTTCAACAAGAAATATCAACCAAGTGAAAGTTAAAGGGTGTTTCTTTTATTTTTAGAGAAATGAATTATATATGAGGTTTGTTTCTCTGGCTAAAAATTTGTACAAAATGTTGACGAAAACAATTGGGAAAATTCATACAGAAGGCCTTTAGCCTGAACTGCTCAATGAATTTTGTTTTTTAACACTGTATGTCCTGTATCTAAAAGTGTGAAAGCAATACAAAAACATGATTAAAAATAACATTATCTACACTTCTGTGAAAAGAATGGTCAAATAGCTACTCTGAACGTTTCAGTATAATGAATTTAATCAATACTACAAATATGCCACTGCTTTGCTTATTGGATATTTTTTTAAAGAAAAAATGAGGCTCTGGAATAATATAAATGTTCACATTTTTGGTAAACTTGTGGGATTCTTAATGGATTCCTTGAAATTATAAGTGAAATAGCACTAAAACCATTTTTAATACACTCCCTATTGAAATCTCCACAAATATATGTTGACTTCACCTGCTTAGCACGTAAATACAAAATTCCTTTCATGTTAAAAACATTTTAAAATAAAATATAGAAGCTGTCAAATATGTCATTTATAATAAGTTACTAATGAATATAGATGTAATAATAATTGTATATAGAGATTGTGATTGTTGTGATCTCAGCTTCAAATATACTTTTCATAGGGTAATAATACCACTCTAAGTATCAGTAATAGTATCTATGCTATTTTCAAGTAATTAAATGTATTGATATATTACTATTAAGGGTTAAAATGATTCTTTGAAAACTAAAATATCAAAATAATTTTTAATTACTTGATTGGTTTAAAACATCATAGAAGTTTAGAAAATATCAATTTCAAGGTTCTAAATGTCCATGTTTAGCCTGTTGAGAGACAGAAATTTGAAGAATTAAGAGTTAGGAAGGGTCTAGTGTAACAATATAATCATAGTTACAGAAAAGGGTCAGTTCTGCGTACTTATTGGTCATTCATTTGGTTAGGCAGTAGTTTTCCTTCTGTATTATAGTTTCTTTTGAGCACTTGCCAAGTAACAGGGACTGGCATTCTTAAAAAGAAATTAGCATGGAGGTGTGAAGGGGGTAGTGAAGATATATCTAAGGGCCTGATATGGGTGAGGCACATTGGTTGAACAGAGTTAAACTGAATGCTAATGACGGGAAGAGAGAATCTGAAAAATGAAGGCAGAATATAAATACACATTAGAATATTGTTTTTTAATTATTTTGGTTGCAAATATGTTTTATATATCAAGACAATATGCATAAACATAAAACTGTATACACATGCACACAGACTGACACTCAGAAACACACACATAAAACTTCAAGAAAAATATAACCAAATGATACCTATCCGCACTATGGGCAGGGCACATTGCTTATTCTATTCTATTCCAGTTTATTATTTTTTAAAGTGGGGTGGGAGAAACGAGAATATCCATTTGAGATATTATGGCCCTGAAGAAAGAGAAAGTTCCAGCAGTTTTTTACAGTTAAGCAATGGATACACAGACCCTAATTTGGTTAGTCACTGTTAAAAAATAACTCAATTTACAGAGCACATACCATGAAACAATGAAATATAGGAAACATGGAATATCCCAACACGGTGACAAAAGGAAGAAAGAAGTTTGAGGGACTGGGGACCCAGTGATGCTGGGTTGTAGAGAACTTAATCTGTTGTCATAGTTTACTTTTATTTATATTGTTTGGACTGTACCCTTCCTGACTGAGAAACCAAGGCTAGTTTAGAAATTGTTATTGTTATTATATCAGATATCCTAGATTAAATATTTAATAGAGGATTCCAACTTTCAGTAGGTAGATGCATTATCATACAATGTATTCCATATCCCAATAAGATACATAATTTTGTAATTCCATTTTAAAACTAGAAAAGTTAAGTAAAAATTATCAAAATAAATTGCAAAGATCATGAAAAAAATTAAGGACGTGCCCTTCTATTATTCTTGTAGCATATATTTTCAAGTTACCATATTCAATATTAACAAACTGATTTTTCATAGCATACTTTGTTTCTGAAATAATTCTCAGGACATAAAGTGTATATCTAGGTGCTTTTAGATGGTATTGATCAAAATTTTTAGAAAAAAATAAACAAACAAACTTGCCTATTATATGCCTTTTAAAGTTATAAAGATACTCTACGTAAGAACATGTTATAAAAAATTCACCAGTAGAAAGATGAATTTGATTTTTAACATATTTAAATGCATTTTGAGCATGCCTTCTTTATACTTTTTTTTCTTTTTAATATCTTTTTTTTTCTTTTATTGGAATATAATTGCTTTACAATGGTGTGTTAGTTTCTGCTTTACAACAAAATGAATCAGTTATATATATACATATGTTACCATATCTCTTCCCTCTTGCGTCTCCCTCCCTCCCACCCTCCCTATCCCACCCCTCCAGGCGGTCACAAAGCACCAAGCTGATCTCCCTGTGCTATGCGGCTGCTTCCCACTAGCTATCTGCCTTACGTTTGGTAGTGTATATATGTCCATGCCTCTCTCTCACTTTGTCACAGCTTACCCTTCCCCCTCCTGATATCCTCAAGTCCATTCTCTAGTAGGTCTGTGTCTTTATTCCTGTCTTACCCCTAGGTTTTTTAAAAAGTTAGAATTAAAATGGAATAACTTCTTGTACATTAAGAAAATAAATTTGTAAAGGACATTAAAAATAGTTTCAGATAAAAGTTCACTTAATAACTGACTTTTCATAATTGAAAATCCCTTTTTTTCCTAATGAAAATCAAAACATTTGCTAGTAAAATTTATTTGAAATAAGTTTTTGAACAACAATCAAAAAGTTAATTTTTCATCTTACCTACTTTTGATCTACCGGTAGTAGATAGTATAATTTTAAACATGATTCATGAAATAAACATCTCTATCATTTATGAAATTCAATAAAAATATTAACTTTCTTAAAATTATAAGCAACTAATAAAACCAGTCTAGCAGTTTATTACATTTTTAGTGTTTAATTTGGAGAAATATATCTACTTTCTTAGTTTATAACCAGATTTACTTAGCTTCAAAGCTGACCTTACCACTGCATCAGTGATGAAAAAATGTCTAATTTTTTAATTATTAACTATACTGAAAGTGGAGACTTAATTTTTGATATAATTTTCTGCCCTAATTATATTTGTTACTATGCACACTAATTATAAATTAAAGCATGATGCTAGAAAAACACTTTGTCTTTTAAAGAGTGACTAGACCTAACATACTTTCTTTCCATCCCTGGGACAGGATACAGATTTACATATTGAAAAACAAAGCTCTCAACTTCAAATTATGGAGTGGTATATTATTAGTGATCATTTTGAATTGTTAAATTTAGGACTCGGCGGGAAAAAATCTCACCATATCATAAAATTTCCATTAAGTTGTGAACTGGAAAAACTCCTATCCAGATAAAGAGGACTTTTAATAACATAAACTATTTATACCTCCTTGAAGCCTGCTGGATCAAGGAATAAGACTTTGGTTGATATCAGGTCAAAAACCAGGGCATCAGTGTTTTACAGTTTTCTGCGTACCTAGAGAGGTGGGATAGGGAGGGTGGGAGGAGTCTCAAGAGGGAGGGGATATGTAGATGAATATGACTGATTCACTTTGTTGTACAACAGAAACTAACACAGTATTGTGAAGCAATTATACTCCAATAAAGGTCTATCAAAAGAAGAAAGCCAGGGCAAAGCTTGAGCAGAAAGTAGAGGTCAAGAGAGAAGTATGAGGCAAACCTCAATTGCACAGACGGTATCAAGAAACACCTTGATCCTCAGGCAGAAGCAGTCAAGGCAGAAGTCGAACTGGAATTTCTTGTCACTGATGGGGATTAATTACGAGCCCACAGATTTGAAGATGGGAGTGAGCGACCCATATCACAGATGGTAAGAGTGCCTTCTGACGCACTCTCTGCCAGGTGACACTCATGCCTCAAGATAGCATGATGCCTCTTTAAGCTTTTTTTTTTAGATAACTACAAGTTTGTGGTAAGGAGACAATTTACAAACATTCATGATAATACAATAATTTATAGAGTGTGTTTACATCATCTCTGCTCATCTTGATGCTCACAACAAGTCCATGAGGTACACAGGGCAGGAACAATTGTAGCCCTCATTTTTCAGTTAAGAAATGTAAGAATCAGGGAGGTGAAAAGCTTTGACATGCATATTCGCTTGCTAAATGGTGAAGTTCAGATTCAAAATGTGGTGTCTTGAATCCCAATGACATTTTCATTCTACTATACCATATCAATCTAGGTAATTCAGTTCTCCAAGTGAATTGAAAGAAAACAGAAGCTAAATGTAATAGTTCAAGGAGATATAGAACAAATCCAAACATATGAATCCAGAGATAGAGTTAAGACTGTAAATAACCAATCTTGTCAAGATATGAAAGCCATTCCAAGCTCTAAACTGAGATGTGATTTAAATGTCATATTTGAATAACAGTCCTGTGATCCATCATCTGTCATAAATTTTAAGATCCAGTTTTAGAGAAAATGAAAACAAACAGATTAACCCTTTCTTCATGCCAACATAGAAAAACTATGTAATATCCTATGAATTTTTAGCATCAGGACCTAAAGTTTCCAGTGAATACTTTTTAAAGTATTTTCATTTTCTGATTCCTGACACTTACAGCATTAGTTATATTTGTAATTAAATATTAAAATGAAAGAAAGCTTAGCAAAACAAATATTTAAACCTTTCCCTTAAAGAAAAATATCTAATGCTATGTTATTTGTAGAAATCTTACTACCTGTTAATTTATAGTAAATAAATTCTTCAAGAAATGAATTATAGGCAGGTTTTTTTTTTTCAGTAGCTACTTTGTATTCCTGAGAAGCAGTCATTACATGTATTTATTGTGACTTCAAACATTCCAACTACCACTGTCATAAAACTAGGTTAACTAATTCAACCAGTAAAACAAAACAAAATAATATTCACTTGTAAGTTAAAGGTCTAAGTGAGTTGAAGTGGGGATGAAAGCACCTCTTGACATCTTTTCCTTTTATCCTTTTCTACTTTAACATATTTCTCATAATGATTTTTCTGGTCTCATACTAAACCTCCTAATAAGTAATGGAATTTCCAATAACACATTTGTTATCAAGCTTTTTGTTCATTTTTTACCTGAAAGTCTAACTGTCCTATGTTGGTTAATATAATGATATTTGACTAAAAATCAAAAAATCCAAAGTCCACCTATTCAACCTTAATTTAGAATTGGGGAAAAATAACAAAAGTCTATACTTAATAAAATATAAAACTCAGGAAAATCTGAGTCCCTAAAGTCTGCATATAATTTAATTATGGTATTAGATTCATCATATCTAATACGAAGGTTCTGCTTTTAGTGGGTGACTGCTTAGTATGAGTGGTTTAGAAAATAGAAATATATGAATCCCAACCACTTTCAAAATTGTAGAGACCTGGAGAATGCATTGTACTTTATGATGATAGTTTCTGTTTATATAGTTCGTTTGTTCTCTTCCCATTTCAATCAATATCTTTGCTAAAAATTAAACATTTGTTGAAAATTAGAATATCTATGTTGTTAACTCTAATTAATAGTTGTATATTAAGCTGGTGTGTTTGCTAATCTGGATACACACTTGGTATATCCATTTCCTCAATATGTATGACACATGCCCCGATGAGAAGATGTAGATTAACTTTTCCTAAGTCCTCCCTTCTAAATTCTACTAAATAACGAGGAAGTACTCCAAAAGACAACTACAAAAGGAAAGACAAAGGTGCCTGGCTAGTGACTTCAGGATTCAAGAAATAGCATCGTAGTGAATTGTCTGGGTTTTCTTTTCATTTACTATTAATCTAGGTTTGGGCACCAGAGAAGCCTACAACTTGAAACTATCAACAACAAACCAAGAGGAGCCTGCTTCTGTGGCCAAATGGCCAGGAAAGGAGAGGCTCAACAGATATCAAGTAGGGAGACCTCAGCCCCTTTCCACACCCAGGGCAGTGGAGCCCATTCTTTCAAAGTGGCAATATAGCCTGGTGTCTCTGGGTCTCCACCTAGAGGCAGGAGGTGACCCAGGCCCAGCATCTGCCAGTCTTCTACCAGTGAAAGACAGCCTGGTGACTTCTCCCCACATGCTCTCCCTACCTACTGCAGGTGGGATAGGACAACGCCCTGTGATCCTGCAGGTAGGACCATCAACAATCAATCCAGAGACCCAGCAGCACAGATAAATAAAACAGATAAGACAATATTGCAAGGGATCTGAAAATTAAATTCGAACCATTGTTCTGGCCACGAAGAAGGCCAGAATATACATCTTAAGCCTAAAAAGGCAATTGTTAAATAGTAGATTTAAATAGGACCAAGTTTCCTAACATAATATTCAAAATATCCAGGATAAAATCCAAACTCTCTCATCATCCCAAGGAAACAAAATCATTTGATGAGAAAGATAATCAACTAACACCAATACTGAGGTGAATCAGAATTTAGAATTAATGACAAGTATTTTAAAGCAACAGTCAAAAAAATGTTTCAACAATCGTTTCTGAATTCTCTTGAAGCAACTGAAAGGGTAGAAAATCTCAGCAAATAAATAATAGTTGGAAAAAAGCACCAAGTGGAATTTATAGAACTGAAAAACTCAATAACAATACTACCACCACCACCACACTAGATGGCCTCAAGAGTAGAGTCAAAATGACAAAAGATAGAATCAGTAAATTTTAGGACAAGTCAAAAGAATTTAACCTAATCAACACAGAAAAAGCAGCCTGAGCAAAATTAATAGAGCTTCAAGGATCTGTGGGACAACATGAAAAGGTCTAATACTGATGTCATTGTAGTGGTAAAAGAGAGGAAGAAGAGTGTGGAACTGAAAAATTACTGGAACAAACAGTGCTGGAAACTCTCCAAATACGTAATACATAAACTTACAGATTCAAGAACCTTACTGAAGACCATCACGTAGGATAAACCCAAAGAAATCCATACAAAGACCTCAGAATTAACCAAATAAGAAGTAAAGACAACAACAAAAAAAAAGAGTCTTAAAAGCAATCAGAGAAAAGTGACCTTTACCA
The DNA here is from genome assembly GCF_039906515.1 of Pseudorca crassidens. Classification (NCBI taxonomy): domain Eukaryota; kingdom Metazoa; phylum Chordata; class Mammalia; order Artiodactyla; family Delphinidae; genus Pseudorca; species Pseudorca crassidens. The sequence continues at coordinate 17,170,866 of NC_090298.1, forward strand.
ATAGAGAATGCCAATATTAATCACAACAGATATCTCATCTGAAACCATAAAGGTCCGAAGAAAGTAGCACAACATATTTCAAGTGCAAAAATGAAAGAAATGTCAACTGTGAATTCAATATTCAGTGAAACTATCCTTCCAGAGTAAAGGAGAAGTAAACACATTCTCAGGGAGGTAAATAAGAATTTGTTGTCAGTGGACCAACCCCTAAATCATGGCTAAAAGAAGAAAATGTTACTGGAAGAAAGAAAAAAATAATGGTATGGGTTAACATTGAGCTACATATGCAGTAGACTATCCTTCTCCTCATAAGTTTTTAATAACATATTTTGCTGAATCAAAATAATAACACTATTTGATGCAGTGTTAAATGTGTGTAAAGGAAATAGTTAAGACAATTACATTTTAAAAATGGGAACAATAAAGGACTAAATTCAACCAAGATGAAACAGAAAACCTGAATAGTTCTATAACTAGGAAAGAAATTGAATTAATAACTAACTTGACCCTCCAAAAAGGAATCTTCAAGCCAAGATGGCTTCTCTAGGGAACCGACCAAACACTTAAAAAGAATTAACATCAATTTTACACAGTCTTTTCCAGAAAATAGAAGGGGAGGGGACACTTTCAAACATATTTCATAAACACAGTATTGTTTTGTTACCAAAACCAAAGACAGTACGAAACAAGAAAACCACAGACCAATATCTCTCATGAACTTAGATATAAAAATCTTCAACAAAATATTACAAAGTTGAACCCAGCAATACATAAAATAAATTATATATGATAATCAATTGGAATTTATTCAAGATACACAAGGTTGGTTAAATATTCAAAATCAGTGTAATCACAATATTAACAGGTTATAGAAAAAATCATTATGACCATATCAATTGATGCAGAAAACATTCAAACAAATCCAAACCCATTTATCATAAATCACTTAGGAATCAAGGATTATAAGACACTTTCTCTACTAGATAAAGCATGTCCACAAAAAAAACTACAGCTAATGTTATACTTAACGGTGTAAGACTGAATGCTTTCACCCAAATAGCAGGAACAGGCTAAGGATGCTTGCTCTTACTACTCTGATTCAACATAGTACTGGCTGTTCTAGCAAGGGCAATAAGGGCAGAAAACACATTGAAGGCATACATATTGAAAATGACCTAAATTTTATAATTCAACACTTATAGGAAAAAATACATTGGAAAAATATCTTCAGGAGATTTATTTAGTTAGCTAGTTAGACTTAAGCACAAAAGCATAATGGGAAAAGTTGATAAATTTGACCCCACTAAAATTAAAACCTGTTGCTCTTCAACAGTCCCTCTTAGCAAGCTGAAAAGACAAATTACAGACTTTGAGAAACTGTTTGCAAACCACACATCTCACAAAGGATTTAAATAGTTACCTAAAACAGTTAACTCTCAAGTCTCAAGGGTAAACAAAAAACAATCCAATTAGAAAATGGGCAAAAAAAATGAACAGACATCTCACTAAAGAAGATATACACGAAGCACATAAGTTCTTGAAATGATGTCCAATATCATTAGCCATTAAGGAAAGGTAAATTAAAACCACAAGGCAGCATCACTAAACACCTATTAGAATGGCTGAAAAAAACACACTGACAAGGATGTGGAGAAGCTTGATCCCTCATTCATTGCTGGTGTGAACGTAGGTACAGCCACTCATGAGAATACATTGGCAGTTTCTTTGAAACTATAAATACGTTTACCATACAAAGCAGCAATTTCACTCACGAGCATTTATCCCTGAGTAATGAAAACTTTTTTTCATGCAAAAATCTATACACAAATATTCATAGCAACTTGATTCATAATAATCAAAAAATGAAAACAACCCAAATGTCCTTTGATCAGTGAATTGTTAAACAAACTGAGTTACCCATACCATGGAATACTACTCTGCAATAAAAAAGAGTGAAATATTGGTAAATGCAAAAATTTGGAAAGACCTAAAGGAAATTGTATAGCATCCTTGAAATAAAGTAATTATAGAGATAGAAAACATATTAGTGGTTGTCATGTGTATGAGTTTGTATTTGGGGCATGCCTATAAAAGTGTAGTACTAGGGAGCCTGGATAATAGAACAGGTCTGCATCTTGATTGCTGATTGACTGATAACACTGCACAGAGCTATACATACACAAATGAATGCGTATATTACTGTTGACATCTGAATATACTTTGTGGGCTGTACAAATGTAAATTTCTTGATGTACTATATTTATGTAAGTTGTTAAATGTGACGGAGAAGTGTAAAGAATGTATGAGACCTTCCTGTACTTTTTTCAACTGTCTATGAATCTATAATTATTTCAAAATAAATGTGTAAAGACAATGTAGTACATGTGCCCAAGGTTTGCTCAACAACCAAGCAAGTTCAAAACCAAGCAAGGTTTGCTCAACAACCAAGCAAGGCTTCCATAGCAGACTATGGAACGTTTAATCTGTATTAAAGTGATCAAGACCGCTCCTCTCCACAATGCTAATTTCTAAGCAATGCATCAATGTAAGTTTCCATCTTTACATATGATTGAATGGCTGACCTACTTTGTAATCATAAGTGAGTTATATTTAACAGATAAAAGTAAGCATAGCTACAAATGTGGAATCAAAGATTACATTGGCCATAATCATCAAATTATATTTTCTCAACATGTCTCTTCCCAAGGCTTAAAAGAAACAACGCTAAGTCTATTCTTAATATCTCCCAAAAATCTCTGCATCAAAATGAGTTTTCCTTAGTTTGTTCTTAGATATGAGTCTTGCATTTAGAAAAAGAAAAACAAGTTTTGAGACATGTGTATTATTTTCCCTTTCAAGGCTCCATAACAGAAACCCACCTAAGTATTTGACAGATTAGAGTTTACAGCCACTTGCATGCTTCCTGACATAATCTTTGACACAGAGGCATATATGTGTGATGCCTCACTCCTCCTTTCAAGTGCTTAACAATATATAAGCTAGACCAGCACCCTCAAAGCTCAATCACAGCTCAATCTTGTCTTGAAAATCATGTGTAAGTTTTGGAGTTAAATAATATTCCCCCCAAATTCCAAAAAAGAACATAAGCAAGTCAAAGTATCTTTTTTTTTTTTTTTTTTTTTTTTTAGAATTTAGGTTAGAAAGGAAATATTTAAAAATAAGTACATTATTTCTTTTTAAATTAAATTTCTTTGCTAGAAAATAAGAAAATATTATCATTTTTTGGCTAAACCAGAATACATCAACTTTGCTTAATTGACAAAATATGGTCACAAATTAATCAGTTTGGGGCTACCAACTGCCTCCAGTTACAAAAGAAAAAAAAAGCCCGAATTTATAATATTTTTTAAAAAATAACTATCAAGATAATTCTATTTCATTATGTGTAATACATTAACTACAATTGTGACCAAAATTATTCTCCTTACCAATGATTTCTGTTAATTGCTATCGGGAATTTAAGTTATCAGAAAACCCGTACAAAGTAATATCAAGAAACAATTCAGTGCTTTTAATCATAAAATTAAGAACCCTATCACAAATAACTACTGAAAATAACAAATATTTGATACTTAATATATGACTTTACACTGCATATAGGTATTAATAAATGGAAAGTAAATATTACTTTTATTATAAGGCTCAAAATACTTATCAAAAGTTTTCCAACCCACAGACAAATATTTTTAAACCAACGCTTCTCTACGAAAATCGTATTACCATGTACTAAATAAAACGAGTAAGATACATTTCCCTTGCTTGGATTAGGTTATTTATTGCTTTGGTTCAGTGACAGTGATTGGCTATTTTAAGAATGAATCAGTTTAACTTATGCTCTTGTGCACCCAGTGTATTTGATTAGATCTGGGGTGGATAGGTTTCAATGTCAGCGTCTGCTCCTTTCAATTGGCTGCGGCAGCCCTGAGTAAAAATTTGAGAAGAAATCTGAAGCTCAATGGGAAAGATTCGAGATGTCTTCTAAGTGTGTGAGACCCAGTGTGTGCCAAGTGTCATGGCAAACCAGCTAAGTATTCTTCTCTTTGGGTGAGACATGTAAACGCTATAAATATAAATGAGGATGAAAGCTTGTATATCTGTTCCATAGTAAACTTCATTTTACTTAAAAACAGAAATCATAAAAACTGAAGCAAGTGCATCTTTTAAAGACCTATTGCAGAAGCTCCAGTCTTTGAATTTTCTTTAGTATTCATTGACTTTTTTTCTTTAAAAATACATATTAGTAACTGATAACACATATTTGAACTGAGGCACTTTACTTTTAGTATTATCCTTGAATTTAAAGAGTACTGGGAAGTAGTCTAATTTGGAGCTTGCTTTGTTTTGCCTGAGAAACAGTCATGCCTAAATCCAGCTGACCCTTGAACAATACAGGTTTGAATTATGCTGTGCGGGCCCACTTATATGCAAATTTTTTCAACAGTAAATACTACACTATTGCACCATCCACTGTTGGTTGAATCCATGGAAGCAGAACCGTGGTTATAGAGGGCTAACAATAAAGTTATACCGGAATTTTCCACTGCAAAGGAGTGGGCACCTCTAACCCTCACTGTGTTCAAGTTTCAACTGTAAAGTTAATTGTGTATGTGATATCATAAAATTGAGTTTATCATGGTACTATATCTTATAGTGTACTGAACTCTGAATTAATACACATATCTCTTCTAGAAGTGCTAAAATTATTGCATTGTAAGGACATTTTGACACTGCATAAGTATATATATTTGCCTCTTAGGATACTCACTGTTTCTCAGTTATGTAGTGAGGATGGGAAGGGTGAGAGGCAAGGTTCCAGCTGTTTGTTATTTTCCTACTCTGCTTTTAACTTCTCACCATTCAGAAGTATCCAGATGGTTATAAATATTTAGGAATCTGAGGCATTTCAAAGTCAGGAAATCTGTTACCTTCTAAATACAAAAGCAACTTACCAATTCTCAACTCACTTGTTTGAAAATCAAGAACAATAGAAGCAAAATATATATATGTGTGTGTGTATGTATGTATATTATATATATAGTATATATATCTGAAAAGAGTCTCTGTTATTCTGTTGTATGATCACCCTGTTGTTTCTATTTCAGTTTCAAACTGCAGCAGAGGCTGAAATGTAACCTAATAAGTCTATACGTCCCAAATGAGCCTTCCAAGACAACGTCTGGTTTACTGATTACTTTTTACTTTTTGTGTCTACACCATCCTGCTGAGGATCTGAAGACAAAATACATAGAGGATGCGCAAACACACGTCCTGCCAATACGGTACATGGCTCTCTCCATAACACTTTTCATTCATTACCAGCACATGCAATCTCTTTGGCTTATTTCATAGAATAGGCAAATGTGAATGTACGTACTTCAAAACAAAAAGCATTTTACTCAAGTAACTCGTGAAGCTGTATTTCACTGCTTGCAGCATATTTCATTTTTAAGCTGTCAGCACTTCTTCAATACATAGAACTGGCCACCACACAGCAAAGTTAGCAATTTCATAGTATATTCACAGCCCATTAATAGGTTTGCCTTTATGGGAGGAATATGGGGGGGGCGAGAATTCTGACATAGAGAAATGAAGATCTGTCACAACATTGAAAGTTAATTATAAGGTTGTTCAGTTGCTTGAAACTAGAAGCTCTAAAACAGAAAATATATCAACAGAAATTTCACCATCTGAATAGAGTCACAAGTGTCTATTTTTCCATTTTCACTTATCTGACAGGGAAATAATATTGGCAAACACATATTTACCTAGGTTACTAAGGAAAGCAATTACTTGGGTAATATTTCTAAAGAGTCATCTTCTAGGAAAGACTTTGACATTAAGTTGCTGTGCTCAAAATATCTGTTGCTGGATTCCAAGTCAGAAAGGTATACACAGTGCTCACAGATTACTTTAGAAAAACATAAAATCTCAGCTGTATTCTAAGCTCCTAGAATATCTATGATTAAAAACATTCATGAATGTCCTATAACTTATAGAAGTATAGTCAAATATAACAAAAATACAGGAAGTCTATGTACAGAATATTGAGTATGTTAAGAGCAAAGCATAAATGGGATTAATACCCAAGTAAGGAAAGAACCATTAATTAATTAATTAACTGGAGTACTATTTGTAATCTTGCTATTACTTTGGCTCAACACAATGGATAGTAGTAATCCTGGAATTTCTCTGGTTTGTTAATTATACTTGTAAATTTTTATTATGGTTCATTGATAGGCCTTGTTGGTAGGCAGAAAATTTCAACTTAAATTAAAAAGTCAAATGATTAGAGCTTAAAAACAATTACAGACAACATTGTCACTAATGAATACCTCACATATTCTTCTCTGCCAGAAAAATGGATCCACTTTGCTGTTCATCCTTAGCCTTGACATAGTGATATATAACTTGTTTCCTGAAGTAGATTTAATGGTGTAGATTATTTTGCAGACTAGAAAACAGCACAGAAAATCACTATGTTGCTTTATGTCATCCTGACACAGCTTTTTGTCTTGCCACCAAAGCAGAATTGGAGCATTAGAGTGTAGTCAAAATATGGGAAGGTTTGCTTTGATTTTTGTCTGTATGTTATGTGTATTTGGGGGAGGGTGAGTGGAGTGGGGAGTTAAATGGAAAACATAATCAATATAGTTACTGGAGTTTTAATTTTTCTTAGGAAAAGTGAAATCTTTTAAACAAAGAAAAAGTTGAAGAGGATTTTAAAATAAAAACTATTGAAATCATAGCTATTACTTTGAAGTATCTATTTTTAGAAGACTATAATCAATGAATTCATAGAATTTGACTACCATATCTTTGCATTCATTTCAGGCCTTATTACGTTATCTGCACTTAGTAGACACACTAAAAATGTCAATGAAAGCTAGCATTTGGATCATTTATGATTCTGAATAGATACATAGGAACAATACATATTGCTTTACAAATAACTATTACTTATTAGTGACTATGTTGATATTTGCTAATATAATAAATTTTAGAAAAGTAAGAGGTGAAGAAGCTGTTAACAGAATTAAACTGATTATTTTGTTTGTTTAGTTTCACAGGTATATGCATTAGTGCTGTGAAGAGAAGCAGCAATTAAGATTTCAGTCCTATAATTGTATATTTGATATGAAAATTGAGAGAAAAGCTAGACATGTTGATCCATATTTGGGAGATAAAGTTTTTACTGGGTACAATAAAAATATGCCAAATTGGGCTGTCATATTTGGAAGACAGACCAGCACAACTGTAGATAAAACTCTACAGAGGTTTATACTAAACATGTCCTTAATTCATAAATATGTTGGAACAATAAAAAAAAAAACACACTCATTTAAAGAAAACACATAGCAGAAAGAAGAGATCAAGATGATCAATCTGAATAGATTTCTGGAAAGCAGAATATAGATAGAATATAGATATTCTAAATACATATATATTTTTTCAAATTTTCTTATTTTTTCAAATACACACACACATTTGAAAACTATATCAACAAAACAAGAAGCATCTATTAGGAAAAGTAGTAATCTCAGAAAAAGGAGTTTTGGGAAATTAAAGATATTACTGTAAAATGCAGACAAGTGAAGTTTAGGGGGACAGTGAGCCGAAGGGCTCATTATGTCATGACAGTGTCAAGATGCAAGAAATGGAGGTACTGAAACTGACTGGAGCATCATGGAAATAACCAACAAAAGAACAAAATTCAAAAAGAATGCTGGGCTTCCCTGGTGGTGCAGTGGTTGAGAGTCCACCTGCCGATGCAGGGGATCCGGGTTCCTGCCCCGGTCCGGGAAGATCCCACATGCCGCGGAGTGGCTGGACCCGTGAGCCGTGGCCGCTGAGCCTGTGCGTCCGGAGCCTGTGCTCCACTACGGGAGAGGCCACAACAGTGAGAGGTCCGCATACCGCAAAAAAAAAAAAAAAAAAAAAAAAAAAAACCACAAACAAAAAACCTCTATCAATAATTTTAACAATTTCATCATCTGGTTAAGGTGGTGAGATAATTTAAATTTTATCCACCTCTGTGCAGAGAATTAATTGTAATCTGTGCTTGTGTTAATTTTATACTGATTTTAAAAATTCCTAAGAGGATGTAAAGAGAGAAGTCTGGCTCTTAACTTTAAATATGACAGAGTGGCCAGGTGAGCCTGAAAACCAAAGAAGCAGTACACATATTTTATTATGTATAGTGAGTATTACCAGTTGCTAAAAACTTTAATGGAAATATAGATGGTAGAACCAAAGTTGAAAAAGTTAAGAGTAAAATGAGAGAAAATTTAAGAATGAACAGGAAAGCCACAAATGGCTACAACTCCCTGATGAGTAGCTGCATGGCATAATAGTGTACACACAGGGTCATGGATCTATTCATCTAGTAGATAAACTTGCTGACCAGGATAACACTCTACAAAAAATAATATGCCAGTGGTAACTATATATATTTTTTATGAAACATTTCATTACAAAAATCATATAAAGTTTCAGATATCCAAGCATGGGTATACTGATTTATTTTTTCTCAAAATATCAAATTCTGAACATATTAAGGGGCATTTTTATGATTAAAAAATACATACCTCAAGCAGCATGCTATTCCATCATAATTAGTTGAAAATTGGTTATATAATATCTTTATTTATATGGCTGAGGCATACTTGTAAGGAAAAATAAACTTTTATAAACTAAGTTTTACTTAAGTTAAGGGAAAAGTATCAAAATATCAAAAGATACTCTTGGAAATATAGGTTTTCTTTCTTCAGCTGAAAGCCAATCCTATGTATAATTTAGATACCAAATTGAAATGAAGTTTAGCTAACTCTTTCCATACTTACTAATAAAATGTATTTACATAATGATAAAAACATATGCTCAATTTCAATCTTTTTGATCTGCCCACTGTCTAAATAATGATTTACTTGTAGCAGGGGGTTCTAAAGGTAACACTTCAATTACATTTCTTGGGCTAGAAATGCCAGGCATAATAATTTTTAATCATCAGCAGTTAGTGTTAACTATATTTATTAGTAGCAAACTTATTGTTTAATACGATGGTAAGCCTCCCTATAAATTTCTGCACAGGACCTTCAGAAAAGTGTCCTGCAATATTTAGTGACCGTTTATATTCAGTACTGGTTGGATTTCAAATTATAGATACTAAGAAATCACTTGGTATTAAATTATTCTCCCTTGAAACTCCTTATCAAATAGTTAACAATGTGTCTAACCAATTCTTTTATAATAGGAATGAGGAATAATTACTGTCTAATGTTTAGTTTTAGTATAGGTATATTTTATACTTCCTTATGGTAGAATATTTGTGATTATAAGGAGGAAAAATATGTGTATATAATGTTTCTTTTTCTTCTGCATAACCAATGTATTAAACAACTGTCAACAGTAGCTTCAGAATAACAGAAAGACTAGATGCAGATATTGTTGAGTTAATCAAACAAAGGTAAATTATTTAATAGTACAAGAGGAGGTCATGGCAGTCAGGACACATAGCAGAATGGTTAGTGATATTCCTCAAGGGTACCATTGTAAATGACCTGACAAAGTGATGCCACATCATACTGTTTTGTAAATTTAAACATTCTTCATAAAATATAACAAGAGAATATGGTATAATACAGAACATCACACATGAGTTTATGTCATGTACATTATTCTCAGTTGCCCCAAATTTACACAAACTGGCTAAAGTAAACTCCATTTAGAGTTGAGAGCATGAGTGTCATTTACCTGGGGATTCCTAGGGTCATCCTACCAGGTTCTCAATATGTTATAAGGGCTATTTTACATGTCCTATTTCTTCCACATTTTTGTCTTTTTATGAATTCACTCAGCCAGTATTGCCTGGTGCCTACCAAGTTCCTGGCATGTGCTCATCATTAAGGACACAAGGGTAGGATTTAAGACCTAATCCCTAGTCTCAGGTAGCTTACAGTCACTTTTTTGAAACTTCCTGATAGCAGTTTCTAGAGCCCTTGTATTTCATTTCCAGTGCAACAGAGCTCAGGACCAACAAGATATCAGGGCATTTTCCCATATATCTGCTATATTTGGAAGTGAAGCATGTTTGTCATTAAACATCATAGAGTTTCCTAACTGTAACAAATATGATAAATATTGAGGTAGAGAATAATATGCAGCTTTATCCTTAGACTATTCATGGATGTTAATCTTTCTCAGAGATTTTCACACTTCAACTCTTCTTGTTTTGAGTTGTCATACATAATTCATATAAGAATCTCAAGAGCAGAAAACTATGAACTAAGAATACGTTAGTAAAATCTCAAGGAGTAAAGGTGGATAAAAATCTGACTTATTTGTAAAGTGAATTTTACATGTCTTCATATTCATATCTATAGATAGTTATATTACCTCTTTTAGTTAAGTTCTATTTCTGCCCTAGTAAGTGTCTGGGGAAAAATAAAATCTGTTCCTCAGTTTAGCAAAGTGTTGAAAAGTCTCTTTTTATGTTTTTCATGCTATATAAATTGAATATCTTCTGACCCTTTTCATTGACCATTTTAAGGAGATATCAGCACTGAGGAATATGAATTTAATTTGATGAAGATGGACAAGAGAATCATTGAAAATTAGTTTTGTACTTTCCTAGTGATTCAGACCTCTGGAAATACATATATGTGAAACACACATATATACAAAACACACACATGACACATACAAAATATATGAAATGTGAAATATATGAAACATGGAATGTATATGTGAAACATGTATATATGAAAATATTTTAATAAGTGGGGAACAATGTATTAGTTATATGTGTTATCTACATATGTGTTAGTACATATAATGGTTTATTTAAAAATCTCTAATCTTTACATACCCTTTCATAAGTTTTAAATTAAGATGTCCATTGCAGCCAGCTAAGAGCTAAGTGTTTCTATTTAGATATATGGAGTTGTTTTAGTTATCCTTTATTATGTAGATATCAAAGATTGGCTATTCACAAAAATAAATTGTCAGTAAAATTCCAATACTCCAGTATTTGATCTTTAGGTAAAATCATGCCTGTAATTTATTTAAGAGGTGACATTGGTATGAATTTGTGCATCTGAGAAGGATTGTATGTATATTATTTTTTCCTTTCTTCCATCATCTGTTATAAATGTGAGGTGATGTAAATAGAGGGTTACTTATTTTCAAAGTTAAATGACTTGTCTGAGAAAATACAATCTTTATTTTTATTAAGGAGATATTGTCTATTAAAATGTGATCTGTGGATAACTGAAAGTGGGACAATCTTTATCAATGATTATGATGCTTAAATATCTGTATCATTGATGAGTCCATTTTTAGAAAGTATAGTAGATATATAGGTCCTCATGAAAAAGTCTTTTTGAAATAAGTCTCGCTCTCTTTTTTCTGGGCTTACAACTAAACTACTTTTGTCAGCTTCCTTTGCATTTAGGAATGGTCATATGATGCTTGGCCAGCCCACTGAATTTTCCATTTGGGATATTTAATCCTATTTATTTTCAGGTGACTAGATAGTGACATCCAAGACGAATGAAGCCTTATGTTGACTGGGGCAGAGCTCTGGGTACCCTAAATCCCTAAATGACCAAAGTAGAACACATACCCTCAACAAGTGACCTGGAACCATGTTGGGCTATTCAATAAAGACCCTAGGTAGTTACACCTATGACTCATGCATGACCTGTTATGGTTAAGCTTCAAAGCTGGACTGTAAGGTATCTAAGGAGAGGGGTTAGGTCTTTCTAGTCTTACCCATATGCCTTTTGTGCCAGGCACATGCCAGAAACTTGATAGGAACCAAGGAATATTGGCTGAATAAATACTTTAAAAATGTCAAAATGTAAAAGAAGAAAAGTACATGTAAAGTAGTCCCTATAACATACTAAGAGTCTGTTAATAGAATCCTCGAGATCCCCACGTAACAGACAATCATCCTTTCAACTCTAAATGGAGTTTATTTGAGCCAATGTGGGGAAGCTGAGAGTAACAAATGAGACATAAACTCACATGTGATGTTCTATATTATACCATACTCTGTTGTTTTATTTTATGGGGAATGGTTAAATTTCTAAAACAGTATGATGTGGCATCACTTTTTGGGTCATTTGCAAAGGTACCCTTGAATAACACTGTTGACAATTCTACCATGAATTCCTCCTGTACCACTAAATAATTTCCCCTTGTTTAACTCAACAATGTCTCAATTGTTTTGCTGCTGTTGTTGTTCTTACTATACTATTGATATTTCTACAATAGTTGTTATTCAGAAGAAAAAGAGAAATGCATGGGTAAAATGGAGTGAAAAAGAGAAGGCAAAACAGGAAGAAGGAAGGGAAAGTGAATGAAGGATGAAAAAAAGAATGTAAAAGTGGATTAAAGAAGGGAAGAAAGAGAAGCCATAGAGTAGGAAATCACTCTTGGGACTAATATTCACATTTCTTCCACTGTGTATTTGAGTGTTTATGTATTTGTGTGTAATTGTATATGGGTGTGTGTAACATGTAATTTAAACAATATTCTCTTTACTTAAATTTTCTCTTGTATATTTAGTAATAGAAAATTTTAAAATGTTAATAAAAGATATCAATATGAAAATAGGTATTTTCCTATAGAAATGTTATAAATATAGTTGTAATTATACTCTATTTAAAATTTGCAAATATTTATTTTCCTACTTGCTAAGTTTTCCATTTGTTAATCTAAGAAAACCCAATTTTAAATTGTGAACATAACATTTTATCTAACATTTATTTAAACAATATTAAATTTTGTTAAACATTTAGATTATTTTCATTGTTTAGTTACTATAACTACAGGGGCCTTAAACATATTTTCCATATTTAGGGCAGTTTCTTGAAGATGGATTTCCAGAAGTGGAGAGGGTGAACAGAAGGATATATACATTGTATCACTTTTAATAAATCAGTTGTGAAATTGCCTTCTAAATGGTGAAAACCAACATAGATTATCATTATAAGAGGGTGGCCACTTCAACACAATGTGACTAGAGCTGAACTTTGTTTCAAAGTTAAACTTGAAGAAATGATATCTCATCTTGGCATAATTTTAATACCATTAATTATGTGTAAGGCTAGAATTTGTAGTGATTACATTCTTTGTAATTACGTTCTTTGCTTTGTTTTCTACTGTCTTTTTTGATTCATTTAATATTTCTACACATTACTTATATAAAAATGTTATTTTATAATAATGATTACAAGTCATGAGGTTTTCCAATTTTTTTTTAATTATAGCATAATAAAATTGTTACTCCTTCATCAAGATTGTAGTAAATATTTTGTTAGCCTCATTTATTTTTTAAAATTCTGTAGGATGTTAAGTTTATAGTCTTTCAAATATAAGCATTTATTCTCAGCAGTACTTTTTCCTAAAAATTTCAAGTTTATATTAACCTCCCTTCCATAGGCATTATAAATATTCCATTATAATTCCTTCTGGTTTTCTATGATCTATCCTTTTATAATTGATTCCTACTGCATTATTATTTTGTTTGAAGAGGTAAGATTTTAACAGATTTCTCCAATGTTGCCATAATTATAGGATCTTCTCTAACCTTGAGTGTGAAGTCTCCTTAATTGTATGATAAATGTTTATGTGTAAAATTATTTATTTACAGAGTATTCTATTGCCTTCATTTGTCTCTCTAGTCTTACACATTAGCATCAGATTCTAGTTTTAAAGATAGAAACATATTTTCAAGTCACATTTACTATTTACAAACATTTAATAAATTAATTTGAAAAGATGTCATATGAATCCAGTGATAAATCCATATTTAATGTATAAATTATCCATAATTAGTAAATGGTAAATTTAGAAAGTGATAAATCCATACGTTAGAATAAGTAAAAAAAACCATAAAATTAATTTCCTTTAAGATTATTTGACATATTTAGGTCTGGTTGGTATCAAGCTCCAAGTTAGATGGTATTATCATACATTTTCCAGAAAATCTTAAGGCAATTCCATGTAATGTTTAAGTAAGTCTCAGAGAATACTATTTAAAGTATTCATTATACACGATCCATTCAAAATATGACTTCTCATCTAATTTGCCAAAGAAAGATATTATTGAGCTTTTTTTTTCCTTTTTTTTTTTTTTTTGTGGTACGCAGGCCTCTCACTGTTGTGGCCTCTCCCATTGTGGAGCACAGGCCCCGGACGCACAGGCTCAGCAGCTATGGCTCAGGGGCCCAGCCGCTCCGCGGCATGTGGGATCTTCCCGGACCGGGGCACGAACCCGTGTGTCCTGCATCGGCAGGCGGACTCTCAACCACTGCGCCACCAGGGAAACTGCTGAGCTTTTTATCCTCTCCCTTTTGTGACTCGCTATGTAATGACAAAGGGACACGTTGTATTTCCTTGGATTTTAGATTTTTACCATTTATTTTTGATCTTAAGTTTAAACTTGATCCAGATTACTGCTATGAAGAGATATAAAAGGAAAAAAAAAAAAACAGAAACATTAACAATAAGCCTTAGTAAAAACAATTCTTGTGGACAGGTCAATCCCTACATTCCTGTTCATTCATTTAGGTTAGATAATTCCTCACATAAAACCATGAGTTTATTTGTATTTGTGAAGTTTTTAACAAACCAGCTTGCTTCTTGCACTTCTACAACATATTTTCATATGTTATTTTATGCATTTTTGAAAAAAAAATTAGAAGAGTAAAAATTATCAAGTGGTTTTCATTTCAATCTATCTTTTCACTTTAAGATATAAAACAAAGATGCAGTTAGTGTGAAAGACAAAGACAAAAAGTAATTGCCAGATTTTTTAAATGATTATGAGGTCTATCTTTGACTAAATTTTTTTTTTTTCCGCGGTACGCAGGCCTCTCACTGCTGTGGCCTCTCCCGTTGTGAAGCACAGGCTCCACGGCCATGGCTCACAGGCCCCACGGCCATGGCTCACAGGCCCAGCTGCTCCATGGCATGTGGGATCTTCCCGGACCGGGGCACGAACCCATGTCCCCTGCATCAGCAGGCGGACTCTCAACCACTGCGGCACCAGGGAAGCCCTAAAACTTTTTAGAGCTGGAACATTACAGAATATCAAAAGAGGACATATCAAGAATATTTCCATATGTTGTGTTATAAAATGTATTCAGCCAGCTCAGTAGTTAATGACAGTACACACAATTATTTAGTCATGCAGGCAAGTTGAAATTAACTTGAAAAAAAATGTATGAAGTATAATATGGAACTGTATATACAGATCCTAAAAAATGTTGATGGGTTTCAGGTAACTCCATTATGGGAACTAAGCTAGGGAAATAACCTGAAATGCAAAAAGGGATGAACAAAAATGACCAAAATAATGTTGGCAGTAGCAATAAACTAAAGACCCAAATGTAATAGCTTGGATAAATGCATTTTGATACAACCGTGAAATAGATAAAGGCATTAAATTATATTATTTTGAAATATTTAAGGTTATTAGAACATCCAGTAATGTATTTTTTTGTGCCAAAGTGCTTAAAACACATGTATGTGCAATATGTAACATAATAAAGTGACTCTACTTATACACACTTTGAAGAATATTCACAGTGTTTACAGAGATTATCTTTGAGTGGTGGGATGATAGGGCATTTTGTACTTTATGCATTCTTCTAAACCTACATTAAAAAAATAAAACTGCATTACCTGACATAAAGTTAAATAAAAGTGAACAAGGCAAGCATAACTTAATGGTATAAACTATTCTATAAAATTTGAAACTTCAATCCTCTGAAAATTTAAAATAAATAAATTTAAAATAAATAAATTTTATTTTAAATAAAAATTTAAAATAAAATAAAATTTAAAATAAATAAATTTAAAACAAGTCCTATCTCAATGTAAGTGAACAAGTTTAACAATATCTATCTTCTATGTGGGAATATAAGGTGGACCGACACAACAGATTTTCTCCACAATTCTGACAAGCAAGAGAAACTATTAAGAAATTATATCTCAAATAATCAACTTTACACCTCAAGGAACTAAAAAAACAGAACAAATTAAGCCTAACATTAGCAGAAGGAAGGAAATAATAAAGATCAGAGCAGAAATGAATGCAATAGAGACTAGATAACAATAACAATAGAAAGGATCAACGAAATTATTTTTTCTGAAAAAATAAAATTGACAAACTTTTAACTCAACTAAGAAAAATAAAAGAGAAGGCTCAAATAAAATTAGAAATGAAACAGCAGACATTACAACTGATTCTACAGAAACATATAGGATCATAAGAGACTACTATGAACAACTGTATATCAACCAATGGGACAAGGTAGAAGTGTTTGAATTCCCAGAAATAAAATCTTTTAAAACTGAATCTGGAAGAAAACCTGAACTGACCAATAAGGAGTAAAGAGATCTGATCAGTAATGAAAACCTTCCAATACAAACAACAGCAACAATCCACCCAAGACAAGATAGTTTACTGGCTAATTTCTACAGAACATTTGAGAAACTCAAAATTTGAACCCTGCTATATACACAATTTATTTAGATGGTTTGTTGCATTTAGACGAACTTTCTGATTTTAGTATATTTTAAAAATCTCATAGCAAATTCTCATAATACAGATGAATACAATCAAAATAATTTTAATGAGATAAATAAACAGTATTATATATTAGCAAAGGGTCTACTGAAGTTGAATTGGTGAGCTAGAATTATGGGACTGAATTTTTATATTTTTTTTTTCACTGTGCTGATTAGTGAAGGGTAGTAAAAAACTGTACAGGTTATCACCAGTTGCACTGTTCTGGAGGCTGTACTTCCCCATGTGGTTAAGTTTAAGAAGAGAGGAAGAAAAGAACAAAGGATTAGAAAGAGGGAAGTGTCCTTCCAACCACAAGTGTGGCTGTGGGGAAGAGAATGTTACTAGACAGAGAACAGAATTTCCTAATGAATTGTCCCACCATGTCAATAAATAGCTAAATCCATCTCCATGACACTTACACAACAGAGAAGGTGTGCACACAGTACTATGGAACATGGGATTTTGTTTCCTTGTTGTACAATGACAACAACCTATAGTAAATACTGAACAGATGGTAAGTGGCTATCATAAAAAAAAACAATGTGTTTCAGGAAGGAAAATAAATTAATTTTATTTTGTTACTGAACTACTATATGTTCTAATTTGACTTACATCTTAAAAGAAAGACAATGAAAACATCACTTTTGAAACTGGGCATGTAAGTGGAGGTGACTGGTCATTAAAACAGACTATATACATATTTCTGGACAGCTGTTCTGTTCAGATTATTTAATTTACTTATGATGAGACATAAATACTATATCCAATAATGCTCTTGTTCAGAGAAAAACATATGTCATAATTTTACAAATATTGGTTGCTCTTCTAATCTTTAATCACTAAAAATATGGAAGCTTGAAAGAAGATTAACAGCTCATAAATCTGGATGAGAAAGGGAAAAGTTTATCACATTTTAATATTATATTAGCTATACACATAATTTTATATTCTAATTGGATAATATAGATTTATTATTTTCTCTATACTATTCCTGAAGAAAATAAAATACTTAGCAAATCTATAATAATCTAAAAAAAATAGCAAAATTGCTACATTATTAAATAGGAAAAGCAACTGTTTTGTTTTTAATAAAGAGATTCTAGCTATTGAATATTTCACTCATCAAAATAAGTTCAAAAAAGGGCTGGCTTTTTTGGATAAACTTCCCTTTTCATCAGCAAACTGCAAGTTATTATTTTCAAGAGCTGTATGCATACTTATTCACATATAATCAATAATAAAATAAATGTAGGCAATGCATTTAATTAGTAGTTCTGGTGAGCTAAAGTAATTTCAAAATATTTTCACATTTTTGAGAGAGTTGATTTTGAAATAAAATATACCTAGGTAACATAAAAGTATAATTATATTGAGTGTGCATCAGACCTAAATGTCAAAATGGAATTGGATTTACAAATTCCAAACCAACCAATAAAAATGTATATCAACCACATAACATACTCAAGACCAGACCAGGGAGACATACAAGAGAAATGAATAATGTGATGTTTGCCCTCAGGCAGTTTGTAGAACATTTGGTTGTTAAAGAAAAAAAAATGTAAGAAAAAACAATAATAATAAAAGAAAAGGAGAACAAATTGTTACAAAAGCTATCATAAAAACCAAATAGGAGAGATTAAGGATACTGACCAGTGATAGTCATTGAAATATAAAAAATTTGATTATCTCAAGATACATTAATGACAAAAATGATAACATTGGAAACAAATCAGAGAAGAAATATTCAACGGTTATTTCAGACTTCTCACTTTAAAGAAATCACAGAGCTGCCAATGTTATACATAGAAAAATTGAAAGATTAAATTGATGGAATAAAAATGATGAAGACCCACGTTTCACTGAGTCCCTTCACTATGCTCGACCCTGTGCTGTGTGCAGGAAACATAACATTTTAATCCTTTCAGTTAGTGTGGCGCATATTTTATAAATAGAAAATTAAACAATGTGCCTGTGGTGATACAAATATTAGTGTAATCAAACTTCAAAATAATATCTACCTAATTCTAAATCTCATACTCTTTATACTGCATCCTGTTGGTCACAGAAAAATAAAAGAAGGTAGAGCACATATCATTTATATTTAAGTTATAAAAACAAATCAAAACTCCTAGATCACAAAAGAGGTATCCTAAATAGTTTATAAATTAATACCCTTTTAGAGTAATGTAAGTATTTAAAAATCTAAGAGTGTTATATACCTAATGAGTTTGAGAGAAAGACCAGCATCATCTGGGGAAGAAGATCTGTTCATTGCTGGACGTAAAAGATCAGATCAGAGGTTAAAGGACAGAGCTAGATACATGGAGACATAAAATTACATGAGTGATAACCATGAAAGTTAATGAGCTGAACAAAGAAGTGAGAGTATACAGAGAGAAGCAAATGGTCAATAAAAGAGCACTGGGGGATCCAAGATCCTACAGATCCAAAGTGGCAAGAGTACAAGGGACTCAAAATGAGATAGACAGGAAAAAGCAAATCAATGAACAAATAATATTATATATTATAAATAAGTAGCAAAAAAACCACAAAAGTGAAAAAGTATTTTTCCTACAAGTTATTGATATTGCCATAGTCCAGCAGTCTTTATATTTAGAATGAATTAATAATAAATATGCACTTGGAAATTTGAAATTAAATTTATCAGTAAAATCAGATGTCCTTCTGTACCAAGATAGGTTAAGCAGTTTATACTTTTGCACAACCACATTTATTTAATATCACAAATGAGAAGAAAATCCAAATTTTAAAATATAAATAATGAAGTAAATTGGCATATAGTACAGGAAATGCTCTAACATTATCTCAAGCATTTGAATAAGTAATATTATTTTCTCTTTTAAAATGTTATGTAGTTTTGTGGATAAAATGAAGCTAATTCTAAAAGATCTAACTGAACAAAAATTAAAACACTAAGCTCACTAGGCTCATGGGCATACAGTTTATAGTAAAATTTTTTGAAAATTCTTAGCAGGAAAAATAATTTTTAATAGTTACTTACACTTTGTAAATCATGTTTACACTTGAGGTATATATTAGCATGTTAAACAGATTATTTGCACTGCCACACAAGATCATTTTGAGAATTTAAATTATAGTGAAAACAGCCTAATTAGAATTTCCAGTGAAGATAACTTGATACATACAGATAAAGCAGACAACTCTTTATAATGAAGAGTTAGGGATATTAAAAATGGAGGGACTCTATTTTACAGGAAAATGAAATTGCTTATTAAAGTTTGTGCGGTGATCTCATATCCCTCTCTAAATGTTAGAGCATAAGCCTTCCCTATTTTAACATGACGATTTTAAGATAACTCATCAAATTAAAACAAAGTATTTTATTGATTTATTGATTAAATGCAAGTCTATCAGACAAAAATAAAGTAAAATTTCTGACATTCAGAATATACAGCTCAACAAATATCCAAAATACTTGTTCATAAGTAAATATCTTTAAAAAAAAAAGTTTCCTAATATAACATAACCACTAAACAAGTATTTCACAAAAACGGTTTGTAGTTTCTCAGTTATTCCATGGCTGGTTTATAGGGATGAATTATATACATTATTCATAAACATAATCAGGGAAAGGAAAAAAATATCCAGTATCCCTAGCAAAAGTTTTGTTGGAAGCAGAGTTTAAAATCTTATCAGAGCTTCTTCATAGGAAAGCATGGAACGATTATTTGGTTGTACCCATTATTCCAATAGTATTACAAACAGGAGAAAAGTGTTGAAATTAAAAAGAAATGCAAACATTTGCTTCTTGGAGTCCAAACTACCATGCTTTGTTGGTGAATAACAATCTTTGTACTAATTAATAAGGGATGATACAAAGAAAAGTATTATTCCTCTTTTGTCCCTATGGTGGCACTATCTACAAATGGCATTTCAAGCCTGATTCATGTTTTAAAGATGATGAACAAAATGAATGAGCTTGTTTACTTTTAGCATGGTCTTTGTTTTTCTCATTTATCCATTATCCTCACAAGTTGCAAAGCATAATTTGTTTCTCTAGGATCTGAAATAAATATGCTTAATGCATTGTATTTGTATTGCATCTTACCATTCTACTTGGAAAACCGTTAATCAAGAAAATGTTCATGAAATGTCAAAATTTCCAAATCTATAAATTCAGAAGCCCTTTCAATTTCCAATCATTAAAAGTCTGCATCTAATGCCTACAAATTATTTTCAAATATTCAGGAAAATAAAGACGGCTAGTTATCAACATAGAAAATGTGGCAAAAAAAAAAAACAAAAACAAAAAAACAAAAACAAAAAACGATGAATCCAGTTGTAGGGCAGAAACATTAATTGTATTATTCCTTTGATTTTACTGTAGTTTTAAGTATTAAAAATATACTTTGAGGAAGAACACAATGAGATATCCCTATGTGTATGCCAGGATGTCTAAAATTAACAGGATTAACAAGAGTAACTCTCATACAATGATGTGGGAGTGTAAATTAGTACAACCACTTTGGAAAAGTATTTGGCTGTATTTGTTAGTGATAAACATATGCATATCCTATAGCACAGCATTCTCTTCCCTGTATATACCCAATAATAGGGCACACACATGTTTTCCAGAAACCAGATACAAGGATATTCATTGTTTTGTTATTTGTAATAGTTAATAACTAGAAACAGCCCAAATGCCCTTGAAGAGTAGAATGAATAACTTGTGGTCTATTCAGACAATGGAATATTCTACAGCAATAAAGTGACTAAAATACTGATTCACTCAAAAAATAGATGGTTTTCCCACAAGTAATGTTGAGAAGCCAAACACAATGGAACAGTACTGTATGATTCTATTTATATAAAATACAACAGAAAAAATTAATCTATATTGTTAAGAAGTCAGAAAAAAAGATGTTACATCTGAGGGTTAGGAAGGGACTGTGAAGGTATACAAGGAAGGCTTGTGGAATGCAGGTAATATTCTGTTATATATGGGTGGTAGTTACCTGGGTATGCTGAATTATTGGTAGTTATTTGTCTGTACACTTACAGCTTGTGCAACATTATCTATGTATGTCATACTTCAATTAAAAATTTTAAAACACTTTTTAAGACCCTGACTTGTTTCAATTATAGTCCGTGAATATATTTGTCTTATGTTTTCTGGTATATATTCTGGGCTACGTGCCAGGCAATATTTTAAAAACTAAGGATCCAAAGGTGAATGAGCAGACAATCTTCTGACTGAAGTAGGGTTTACAGTCTAGTTGGAGATGAGAAAAAAAGACATGAGTAAACTAATAAATATTGCCTTTGAAGAGTATGAGAAAATAGGCTGGTAGGATAGAGACCTACTTTAGGGAAGAAAGCATTGTTTTTAATAGGATGAGATTTAAGCATGAAGGATAAAGAGGTAGTGATAGAAAAATGGGAGAGAAGGACATTTCAGACAAAAGGAATAACAACATGTTCAAAGGTTCTGAGGAAGGCGTGGCATCTCTGAGGAAGGGAACGCATGAAAGAATAGCTTGGTGAGTAGATGTGAGGATCAAACAGGAGAGAGAGGCTGGGTATGATCAGTTAGAATTTTAGAGGCCATGGCAAGAACTTCGACTTTTATTATACACAAAACTAAAATTCACTGAAAAGTTTTGAAAGCAAAGAATAACATCTACTGATTTATATTTCTAAGACGTTTCTGCTGGCTGGTATATGGTAAATGATTTGAGAAGGACATTTGCTGATGCAAACAGAGCAGAGGAAACCACTGTAGAAGAGATCGTGCTGATGTGAACTAGTGTGGTGCCAGCAGAGATGAAAGCAGTAAACACATTTTAAATCTGTTTTAGGGAGTGATGTGAAGAGTAAGGATGCGAAAGGTGTAATGAATCTCTCTCAGTTTTCTGATTTGTGTAAATGGTGGTATCATTTGCCGAGATGACTGAAATAGGTTGCATTTGAGCAGAGTAAATGGGTGGTGGGGTCCTGGGATGTTTTTTGAAAGATGAGAGTCACCAGAGCACACACGCGTGGGACTGATCCATTAGGAAGGAATAATTTGATGATGTAGCCAATTAAGAGGAGGAATTGGGAGGGTCTGCGAACGGAACCCTGAGAACAAGGTGTGGATAATAGCAAGGATGTTCCTTCATTATAATTTCAGAAGAGAAAAGGGATTGAAATATAGATACAAGTTCATGTACAGATTTGGTGGAGGTGACATGAGATAGGAACTGTCCCATTGATTTCACAAATTTTAGAAGTGCAAGGTGAGGCAAGGCCATCAGTTGAGATCCAGGGTCAAGGGGGTGTGGAGGCTGGTTGGTAGAGAGGCATGACAGATGGAAGAGGACAGGGGATACTCCACTCTGATTCAGCTGCTACAAAGTCTGCTCTGGTGGGCAAGTCTGTGAACTTGTATGATGTCAGTTTACTGTTATACAAAATGAAGTTAATAATACCTGCCCAACCTCCAGAGCTTCCAGAAAAGACTTCCAGTTAACATGACTAACTATGCACATATAAATAAGTTATAAATGATAAATTATACAGTAAAATCTGAGTTCAAAGGATATATTAGATAATTTCTCTGAAATTTCACTGTACCAAGTCTCTATAAAAATTACATTAAATTTATTTTTTTGGCCATTGAAATGTATTTTGTCAAAATGTGCTTTTATAAAATTTTTATTCTTATCTAATGATTTCTCCAATAAATTAGAGAAAATACTGGTATTAGATGAAAAATTAATATGTAGAAAAGTAAACTGCGGAATTTGCAGGAGAAATGTGTACTATGAAAAACATCTGAAGGTCAGGCTCTGAGTTGAGTATTTAGATAGAACAGAGATCAATAACAATTAAACACAATCTGATTTGAAGCAATTGTTATTTTAAATATTTCATGTCTTAGAAAATAAAGTTTTTACAAAGTATGTTTTGTTGTGAATAATTTAGAGACATAAACATGTATTAGCTAAGAATAAACTATTCTTGTAATGTTTATTGATTAGAACAATCTAGCCTTTTCACTGAGTTGATGTGTTGTTTTTTCATTTTAAATGTTTGGCATTTCCTTTAGCAAAAGAATGGAAATCATTTCCAGGATGCTGACAGAGTGTCCTAGTTTACTTCTTTCTGAAAGCCACAATTTTACCCTCAGAAGAGTCAGCACTTCCAGGGTTCTAATACCAAATTTGTGTTAAAAATACCTTTTTGCATACACATGAAACTCTCCTTAGCACTGGTCTGGAAATGGAATGAGATGCTTTCTGAGAGAAACCAGCTATTCCTAACTGTTACATGTCTCCAGAGTCACACAAGCCGCCTTTGAAGTCGGTGAGTGCATTTCAACTAAAAGGGTGATTCATGCCTTGACAATTTCAAACCAGGGATATTCATGTACTATTCAGTCTTGTCATTTCATAAGTTTTTCCTTTTATTACCAAGTGAGTACTAGATGGCTCAAAGTAAATTTTTCTTAATGAAACTTGCCCAAATTCTGTTTAAAAACTCTGAAACAAATGATTTTAAGTTTTATTTTACATAATGTATTCAATAAATCTAGGAAGAATGGTCTTCGGATATCACAGCCAACGTAAAATATCACAGATTTTGGCAATCTATGTTATTGTAGAAAAAAGAGTTCAGAAAAACATTCTCTGCAATAATATTTTATATATTATGTATTATATATATATATTATTCTGTGTGTGTGTGTATATATATATATACATATAATTTCTATATTCTAAAATTTGTTGTTTCAGCACTTTACAGTACAGAGTGAGCACAGCAGTCAAGCAATCTTCATGACCTTTAAACTGTCTTGAAGAAGGACCAACTCAGGTGATGACTGTACTGTCATTAGAAACATTTCAGGGAAGGAGTGTAGACTAAGTCTGTAGTATTGGAGGGTTTCAGAAAAAAAGATGCTATAATATTCAGGAGTCAGATGCTATAATATTCTTAGGAGTCGCATAAGGTGACTTTGGAGAAAGAGGTGACTGAGAACTGGAGGGGACTGAGGAGACTACAACACCTGGTAGAATCAAGAATGGCAGAGGGAAGACATAGGATGTTTAGAAATCTAATAATAATAATTAATAATAATAGTTGAAAATAGGAAAACCGAAGAAGGAGATGCCGTGGTCTGGATTATGTACCTCCAAAATTCTTATGTTGAAGTCCCAACCCTTTATGTGATAGTATTTAGAGACGGGGCCCTTGGAAGGTAATTTGATTTAATTGAGCTCATGAGGGTGGGGACTTTATGATGGGAACAGGGCCCTTGTAAGAAGAGACACCAGAGAGAGCTTGCACGCGCTCTCTTCCTTTCTCTCCCCCCCTCCCTCCCTCCCTCCCTGGCACAGTGAGGATACATCCAGAAAGTGGCTGTCTGTAAGCCAGGAAGGGAAAAGCAAGCATTCACCAGGGAACTGAATTGGCTAGTACCTTGATCTTGGACTTCCTAGCCTCTAAAACTGTGAGAAATAAATTCCTGTTGTTTAAGCTACACGGTCCATGAATTTTGTTATGATTGCCTGAGTTAATTAATACAGAAACAAATACAAATTAGGAGGAACAAGACTGAAGATTGACAAAAGAGATGCAATGGGGCAGGGGAAAAAAGCAGAGCTGAAACAAGAGAAGAGATAAACAATAAAGACCAGGAAGCAATAAATTGATAGACTGATTTGTAGAGCTTTTAACGATCTAATATTAAGTAAAAATGTGTTGTACAGTAAAATAAATAATATTCTCTTAAAAAAGTTGAAAAAATCTGTGTGTACATATCACAATATACTTATCTATTGTATACGCATATATATGTTTACATATGTATGTCAATGCGTATATTTTATAGGTGTATAGAGGAAGGTATACATGGATAAAGAATTATAATTTTTGGACATTTCATCTGAGTAAGGATTGAAGAAAGCAAAATGGAGGTTATAAATCTTTGTCATTTGACTGGTTACACTGAGTACCTACCACTTAAGGAATTAATAAAATGAATACAGTAAGTTAGAAAAACAAAACACATAAAAGGAAAAGAAAATATCACTTGATGATGTGACAGGGACAGATATGTGACTTAGAATAGGTCCTTCCTCTGGGGGCCCAGCCAGGGCCTTTGGGAGCAGATCAGGGCACTGGGATCCAGCATATGGAAGCTCAGATGGACAATTTGTTCCAGTGCCTCCAGTATCATCAGCTGGCCAGATCAGGGCAGACTGGTATGCGATCCTCATCAGGGTTCTCCTGTCCTGCTTTGCCTCCTGTGCCCAAAGTGGTCACATGGCCACTCTTAGAACCACGCGCTGAATAGGGCTTTTGTAACTAGGTGTGAGTGAACGATGTGCACGGACATTTTAAAGACTGAAATAAAATTGTAATTAGCCAAATATTATTAGGTGATTTGCTTTACTTTGTTTTTTTATATATTTAAAATTTGCTCAATGTTTTTCTATAAATATTTTTATAAATGTTATGCTTTAAACAAAAGAAAGAGCCATTCAAACTGGGAGGAAAAATCATTTTTTCCCTATATAATAGTTCTGAGAAGGGTAAGCAACATCCCAGTCACTTACTTAAAAAATGGCTAGATCAGTGGAAGAACACAGGTTTCTATTTCTCATTTAAAATCCACCTTTGTCAATTATACCATGTCATATATTTTACCCTCTCAGCTAATCATAATTAACTTTGCCTTTTTTTTTAATTGCTGGAAAGTTGATAAATATTTCCCACACTGCAAAAGTAAAAAAGGGGAGAGAGTCATTTGTTTATTTTGCTGTACATTCTATATTTTGTGCATTAATGTTTGCATTGACATTAATGCAAAAATACATAAAATATAGAACATACGAAACTTTTAAAACTATATTTGGACACAGGAACCCGAAGTCCAATAAACTCATATAAATAGAAGCACAATGCACTTACTGGGGACAAGAAAGTATACATTAGGTTGGATACATTATTTTCTTTCATTAGGAAGTATTTTAACTTTCACATTCCTTTTGGAAAACATCCTTCAGGTCTGATATCAGGAGTTCTTCATCAATTTAATGATCAATTTAATTTCATCAGCAATATAATAATCTCAGGCTAATGGTATAATTATTACATATTCAGTAATATTCTATATTTTTATTCTCAGAAAATTTGCATGATGGGTCATCTATAAAAGGCAGAACTTAATATACCTCCTCATGCTAGCTGCATTCATTTCCTATTGGCACTATAACAAAGTACCACAAACTTATTGGCTTCCAACAACACAAAGTTATTACCTTACAGTTCTGTAAGTCAGAAGTCTGAGATAAGCCACAAACCAGATAAAATTAGGTGTCAACATGGCCGCATTCCTTTCCAGAGGCTCTAGGGGAGAATTCTTGCCTTTTCCAGTTTCTAGAAGCTTCCCAAAGCACTTGGTACTTGGTCCTCTTTCTCCACATTCCAACCCAGCTACATTAGATTGAGTCCTTTTCACATGCCGTCATTCTGACCTCCTCTCTGCCTACTTCTTCGACTTTTATAAATCCCCTTGAGATCACAGTGGGCCTACCTGATCCTGATAACTCAAGATCATCTCCCTATTTTAGGGTAGCTTAATTTAATTAGCCACCTTAATTCCATCTGTACACTTCATCCTCCTTTGCCACGTCACAGCATATCCACAGATTCCAGGAATTAGGACCGGGACATCTTTGGGGACCATTGTTCTGTCCATCACATTAGCCTTCAGTGTAGTCACACACAGCACTTACGCATTATTTAAACTGTTCAAAGTATTGTAACTTCTCTTATAAAACTGTTTCAGAAGTCACATCACTTAATTTACTTGAGATCATAAACATTTTAAGTAGAGCTCAGTTGATAAAGTGCTAGTTAACCTAAACAGACAACTATCAGTTAGATTAAGAAACAGAATGTGATCCTAAAGTCACACGTGTGTGTGTGTGTCTTGGAATAGTTGTATGAAATAATACTTTAATTGGTGTCAGCATCACTGATATAATCCACTAATACAGTCATCTTGCATTTTTGCTTAAAGATCAGTTTTGCAACATTATAGTCACCTCATACTTGCTGCTGAAACCGTAGATTTACATCTTGGTTCCTAATATATTTTTCCCACATTTCAAAGGCTGGACATAAATCACTAGTAGGATGGCAAAGTAAAAAAATACAGTTTCTTAATTGGAATTTTTGGCTACAGGACACCCTTCATATCTATTCTTCTTCTATAGTAATTTAGAATAATTTGGGGTTGGCAAGAAGCAAAATTTTTAGTTATCAGTAAATGAGATACATTTTATGTTGTAAATTTATCAGGTCTGCAAGGCAGTCACTGTAATATCAAAATTTAGGTAAGGCTAATGGAAATATTAGGAGACAAGGACTATATTGATGAATAAAATCCACAAATGATTAAACCAGTGATTTTGTGTCAGTATTTGCTTTTAGGACATCAAGAAACTTTACAGTTGTTTCTAACATCAGGCTCACATCAAATCTAAAATGACTATTATAAATAAGTAACTTTGAAAAAAGTAAACAGCTATAATGAATAAGGTCCTTCAAAGATCAACATTTTTTAAAAAAAAAATTAAGGAAATGAATTCTTTATACCTAAAATGAAATTACCCAAATGAAAATGTTAGATATGTGTCTATGTGTGTTTGGGAGTTTACATTTCAATAATTCAAAACGTTTTTCAAGACAGTCTCTTCCTTGAAGTACATCTTCCCCTGGCTTTCAAGATCCTTACTCATGGGGTTCTCTTCCTTCCTCTCCAGGTACTGTTTCTCAAATACTTGTGTTGGATTTTCTTCATTTTCCCAACCTATAGGTGTTGGGTTGCTCAATGTCCTGGTCTGTGTGTTTTTCGTGTTTTCATTCACATTTAGTCTCTTCACTTTAAATACAGTCAATGGAGTCGCGGCTCTTGATTTCCTACCTGAGCAGATAGCTCTTCTCTGAACTCCACACCTGTGTATTCAAATGACTCCATGTCATCCCCACTCGGGCATTACAATCTAAAAAATGTACTAAACGCAGCTCTTCCTATCTCCTGCCTGCCCTCCTTCCCCCACCAAAATCTGTTCTGCCCAATTCTTTCCCATCTTAGGAGATGACAACTCCAGCCTCCTTGTTGCTCAGGATACAGCAAAAACCAAATTTACCCTTTACCCTCACTGTCCCCCCTGCCCC
Organism: Pseudorca crassidens; assembly: GCF_039906515.1. Classification (NCBI taxonomy): domain Eukaryota; kingdom Metazoa; phylum Chordata; class Mammalia; order Artiodactyla; family Delphinidae; genus Pseudorca; species Pseudorca crassidens. The sequence continues at coordinate 17,199,679 of NC_090298.1, forward strand.
ATCCCTATGTCTTATACAATATCAAGTCCTGTCAGTTTTAATTTCAAGGTAAATATGGAATTCAACTTCTCCTCTCTACTGCTTTCACTCTTCTGCAAGCCACCATATCTCTCCTCCAAATGCCTGAAATAGCTCTGCAATGGGCCTGTTTCTGTCCTGGCTGCCTTGTAGTCTGACTCCAGCAGGGCGTCCAGAGTTTCTTGTTGAAACACATCTGATTAGTGACCTTAATTCCACCTTCACTCTTAATCCTACTTTGCCATGTAATGTAACAAAGATATCAGATCATGTTACTTCTCTGCTCAGTGCAACCCCAGATCTCCTAGGAAAAATCCAAGGTACTTAGACTAATCTATAGGATCTATGTGTGATTTGGTTTCCATTATCTCTTAATAGTATCCCCTCCTCTGCTCCATTTCTGTCACTTCCCTCCAGTTATACTGGCTTTCTTGCTATTCTTCCAATCAGCCAGGCAGGTTCCTGCCCCAGGACATTTTTTCTTGCTTTTCACCCTCGCTAGAATATGGTTTATCAATATCAAATTATTCATATCCATACTTCTTCTTCTAAGGCTTTATTCAAAGTAAACTTCTCAGTAAGGGAGGGATTCCTAGCCATTTATAGCTAAAATATCAAACCTCCACCTATCTCTTCAAAACTTTTATTTCCCATTCCACTTTCCTCTCCCTCCTTAACAATGATCATGTTCTATAAGCAATATAAAATTTTATTTCCCTTGTTTAACATCTCTCTTCTCAAAGAGAATGCAATCTCCACAAGTGAATTTAATATAGTAAAGATAGAATCTAACATTTAATTTGGCTTTATTTTTGTTTTAAAAATATGACAAATCTTCAAAAAATAGAATTCCAATCATCCGGATTGAAAATCCTACTGAATAGTCTTTCAGAACTGGTTTACTTTTCAATCAGTACCACAAGGCTTTCTCAACTATGGCTAAGTTAAACTGCATCAATCAACCAATAAGCGGGTTCTCCAAAAAAGCAGCAAAACTGCATAAAACAAAAATAGTCTTTGTTTATATTTTTATGGCTCATTTAAATTATATCACACATTGCAGCTGGCAGGTTCTAATTATACATATTTCTAAAATATAGATAATATAAAAAATACAGAAAAATTCAAGGGATACACATTTTACACAATATCAACTATATTGATTTTCTCTTGAAATCTTTTTAAAAATCAGGATGTATATAAAATTTTGTATCAAGTTTAATATATGAATTTCCATAAACAGATCATTATTTAGATTAATTCAAATTCTTAAATTAATTTTAACTTCTTGAGAGAGTTCTTAATTTTGATACTTTGGTTCATCTCCTAGTGATTTACTCCCAGGAGTTTCATGTAAGAGAAACTGCCTTTTCCTTTTTCTGACAATGAATTGCAAATTGTTTTTCAAAACTGTTGTATTAATTTTTCACTTCCACAAGGAATAACTATAAATAAGAGTTTCATCACATTTGCCAGCATTAGTTTCAAAAGTTATTTGTAATATGATGATTCCATAGGTTAAAACGGCATCCTATCTTTTTTTAAATCCCATTGATAACTGTGAGTTTAACCTAGATAGATATTTTTATTTAAAATACTTTTGGCATCAGTAGACTGACTCAAAATAATTGGATCAAGTGAAATTGCCAGTCACATGGATTGTACATAGTTACATATAAGTCATATACTGACCCTAATGGCCTAAATATAATGACAATAAATATCTGTTAGAAGACCCTTACGATCACCTATACATAAAACGAAATGGAAATGATAGTTGAATTCCTCTTTTCAGTGGAGGCATCTGCAAAACCCAAATTCATTTTAACGCCAATTCATCTATCATATTCCATGCAGTGTGAGTAAAATATTGAATAAGACAGTCCTGAGGAGCTCAGGTAAGTGAAATATCTGCTTTTTCAAATATTTCAGTCAAATACTTTTAGTGATCAAACTTTATTCATTTTATTCTCACATTATCAAGAAGTTTCCTAACTTGATGTAGCTAAGCAGTGTAGAAGTTTACATATCAGAATATTTTCTGGTATCTACAGAAGCAACACCTGGACATGTCAGGGTACACAAGACCTCTTCTACCTGCTCTGACATTTTCAAGCCGTCCACTTATTTCTCTGGCAACCTTCTCTTGGAACATGTACTGCACTTAAAAGTCAAAACACTATCAGCTGTGATAGTGATGCTAAATTATTTAATTTGTGTTGGCCTTCTCTTTATTCTTCACTTAAAAATATTTAATAGGGCATTATTCAGATGAATGATACTACATCTATGCAATAATATGCAATAGTCACATCGTATTAACTCTCAGTATGGCAGGGGCATCAACCACTCTGAAATTCTCCTAACCTAATGAGATGAGAAGAGCTGTAAATACATGCATATGCCTAACACTAACTAGATTTAAATATCAGGTCTGTGCATAATGGTGTTCTCGTCAAATACTTATGAATGCTCTATATACTCACATGGAAGAGAACAGGCTCTAAAATTAGCTGGGTATTATATCAACTTGTGTTTCTTTTATCTAAACACATATTTGTGTACATATGCTTATATGAATGCATGCATCTCAATATAACTACTTTTTAAACTTTAAATCTATATTAATTTCATAATTCCATGCAGACATCAATCTATTCATTTAAAAACCACTTAAAAATATATAGCAAACTGGTAATAATGGTATTGCCGAAGAGTGAATTTCAACGTGCATTCTATGTTTTACATTTCTGTACTTTTTTAACAAATTATAAATGTGGATAATATGGGGAAGGATGGAAATAAGAGAGGAAATTAGGTCTAATACAAATCACATATTTCAAAATGAAGATGTTCTATTTCATCCATAAAAAAACATTTTAAGAGCTAATACTGCCATTTCTTACAGATGACTTTTAACTACTCTAGAACAGCTGGAAGATTTAGCATGCTGAGTCAATTCTCAACAAATACATCACTGAAGAAATTGAAACTATAATAATTTACCAACATTGATGTACATCTTTATAATTATAACCCATTTTGACACCTTGTATTATTTGCTTCTCATGCCTATTCTTATCCCCTTTTGCAGATGAGGAAAAATGGCCTATATATAGATGACATGTGACACAAGTAATCTATGCCAGGATCCAAGTTCTGCCATGTCTTCAAATCATTATGCTTGCTTTTTTTGTTTTGTTTTGTTGTGTTTTGTTTCATTTTGTTTTTTTTTTCCCATTGTGCTATATACACCGCCAGTTAAGAACTATGCTTTTCAAACCAAAATGCTTTCTTTTACTTCTGGATCTTTGAACATTATAAACTCCTCCAAGCACATGGAATTGCTAGAGTGAATACCCCCTCCTGACACACCAAACACATACATATGCAAAATATTGAAAGCAATTGTAGAGTACAGAGCATCAGTATCTTTCATTTACTATCTGTAATAAAGGCTCTTCTAAAAAAAGTAAATTCAAGTGAAATGTTCCTTCAGACTCAACATCTACATTTTCCTTTTCACAGTTTTTATTTCCTCTTGTTTCCACAAATGTTAGCATATGATAATACATCCTAGATTCTCAGTTCACAGAAAAAAAAAAAAATAATACCGATAAGCTCTTCCACAGTTTTCTGTTAGGACCCAATGAAACACTTACAAGTTGAAATTCATTCAAAGCAAGAGATTAGGGATCTTTTTTTTCCATTGGCCTCTCACTGTTGTGGCCTCTCCCATTGCAGAGCACAGGCTCCAGACGCGCAGGCTCAGTGGCCATGGCTTACGGGCCCAGCCGCTCCGCGGCATGTGGGATCTTCCCGGACTGGGGCACGAACCCATGTCCCCTGCATTGGCAGGCGGACTCCCAACCACTGCGCCACCCCGAGAAGAGGGATCTTTGGAGAACACCCAAACTGAACTATACATGGACAGTTCCAATGGAAGAGGAAGGGAGTTTTGTCCCCCAGGGAATAGTTAACAACATCTTGAGATATTTTGGGTTGTCACAATTTCGGGGTGCTGCTACTAGTATCTAGTGGGTAGAAAACAGAGATGCTGCTAGGCAGCCTACAATACACAGGAAAACCCTCCCACCTTAGAATTATATAGCCCAAAATATCAATAGCACCAAGGTTAAGAAGCTCTGATCTAGAATATAGTTCTATAGACATGTGTAATGCAACAAGGAAGGCATATAATTAAGCAAATTAGGGAGTCGAACGTCCTCTACTTGTTTTAAAAAAGCAAAAGGACACCTTATACACACTCTAACTTAAATCTCTCAGTCTCTTTCTCTCACTTTTTGCCCAGCTACACTGCATCAGATACATGCACTTGAGATCAGGTTGCATATATAGAAGGTATAATTCAGTCAATACAGGAGAAGTGGGGCACACAAACTTGTGAACATGTGGTTTGCATTTAACAGACCAGAAAAGTCAACAAAAATCATAATAATAATGTTTATATAAGTCAAATGAAAAAGAAGTATCTTATATTTACTATATATAGCACCCTTCATCTAAAGAATTTACAGACTTGGACTAAGTGACGCATTCATTCTCATGCTTCCACTATATCCATCCAAATAGCACATCAGAAGGAATAGTAATTTCCAGTTTGCTTTATGTATAGACTTTGATCTAACACTGGTGGCTATCAACCATGCCTGCAACTGCTATAGCTAATTACTTTCAACATTCACTGGATAGAGTTACAGCTAGAGTTTCCTGTCACTTACCTTCATTCTACTATTATATTCCCCTTTGCTACTGGGTTATCTTTAAGTGGGCATTTCTGGTGCATCTAAAAAAGCAAATCCTCAATTTCTACCTCCCATTGTTGTCAAAATAGAAAATCAAACTTGACCATTGGTATCATTTTATGTTTTCTTCTCCTTAAGTTAGCTACCTCTGTGAAAAAGCATCATCACCACGGTTTATAGCATACTCCTCTAACAAGGCCCATTAAATGAACACCTTGTTAAGTGAAGAAATGGGTTGATCTACACTAGGTTAATTTATTATCAGGAAGTCTGAAATATAACATATAATAGGAGGCTTGAAAGAAACAAATGATGATTGGTTCTTGGACCAGAGTGTTAGACTATAGAACTAATTCTCTACTAGTATCACATCCTGTCTCCTTTCTCCCACATCCAACAAGATACATACGAGATCTAGTCTGGACCTCTAACTCTTGGTTTAGAATTAAATATTTTCTCTGATAAGACAAGACCACTAAAACAGAAGCAGACAATTACTGCATAAGGAAAGCCCCCTGCTTTGAAAAATCTGTGGGTGATCCCAGAGTGGAAAATAAAGGTTCCAAAACACAGTCAGAGCCTGTAGGTTTTTTGTTTTTTGTGTTTTGGACTGCATAATAAAATCTTTCTCTGATCCATCTTTCTCAGCTCGAAGCAGTGATGCCATCACCTGAGCAAACCCAAGACCATAATAATTTTAGCTAACATTTTCATTTTAGTATATCTTCATTTTTAGCAAGGAAACGGTAAGGAGCATGTACTCTTCTTGATTAATCTGAAAGTTCTTTAAATACAGCAGGCATGGATATAAGGAAATACTTTAATAATTAGGTAATACAATTTTATTTTTCACGTGTTACACGACAGATTTTCCTAGTTCCACATCTGTACGCACCACACATACACACACACACACACACACACACACACCACACACATGCATAAGGCATAATTTTACCTTGTTTTTAAGACATGAAAATTAAGACAAAATAATTGTTATTTCCAAACTCAAATAAGTCCAGTTAAAGAAGTCAGAAAATGAATCAGAGTTAACAAACAAAAGGGTATATACTAAATAAAGTGTTTTGCTGAGCACCGGAGGCTACCTAATTCCTTTTCATTCATCATTTATAGTGTCCTTTGAAAGAAGAAAAAGTTTCATCTTAAGCTTTAATAAGCATTTATGGAAGCGTTTCATGGGGAAAAATAAATAAATGAAAGAGAAAAGAGAAAATGAGCCCTGCCCTGCTGCAGCTTCAGTGCTCAGATCATGTAATTTCAGAGGTTACTGGAAAGGCAATAATTAAAAAGCACTATGGAAATTTCTATTTCAACGTCCCTGTTTCCGTTCTGACAATGCTTTCCCTCACTTTTACAGACAGACATAAATGACAGCTTATTTTCATGCCGTTACAATGCAAATGCGCCTTGCATAGTATCCTTCCAACTTCTTCAGGGGCAGGGCAGATAACAGTACATCCACAGATAAACAGAGATCCAGCTGGGTTATCACACTCACGTTCCATAGGCTCTATGGCAACATTCTTGGATAAGAAAAAAAATTTTTTTTTAATGTATACAAGCGATAAGGCTCACGAAGCATTAGCTCTAACTTTCCCATTCGCAGCAGATCCTGTGAAACCAACCCAGAGAGGAAGATTTCACCAAATATTGTTTTGACTCAGAACCGGGTGAGCAGCCCCATTGCACGAAAATCTTAATGTCACTCCATAGTAAAGTGTCATGAATTGAAGCCTTACCTTCGCTGACTTGCCCTAATTGGTGGAAAGGAACTTAATTTACGAGCAGCACGGAGGGGACTTTGCCGGTGCTTGCGCCCGCTGCGCTGGTCCTCGGAGAGCCCCGGGCTGGCTCCGCGGTCCTGCGCGCCCCGGCTCCGCGGCTCCGGCTGCTGCAGCTCCCGAGCGCGCCTCTGATTGGCTGGCACCGCCAGTCCGCCTGATGCTCTCCTTCCCTGTCTCTCCTCCTTCCTCTCCTCCCCGGCTCTCCCGTCCGTCCGCTGCCTTTCCCTCTGTCTCCTCCCCCCCCCCCGCCCCCATTTTACATACTTTGGGGGCTGCAGAAATTCCACGGCACACAGAACGGGACGGACACCCTTTAGCCCCCTCACAGCAAGGTCGTGGGGAAAAAAATACCATTAATGAAATAGTTAAAATATTCAAAAACCCTGGACCGGCGGCCTCATCTTTAGTATCACTGCTCTTGAAAAATGACGGCCAGGACTCCGTGACAGTTTAGACCCTCAGTTCTCCGCGGGGGAGGGGAAACGGGGGGCCAGAAGGGGTTTGACTGTCAGTTGGGGCGGGAGTCGACATCGGGAGGGAACGAGAGGAAAAGCAGGCAGGGCAGGCACTGATGTGGCAGGCTGATAATAAATTTTCCTATTTCCGTGCAAAGTCGTCACAGCCTGCTAAACATTCAACTGCTGGCTCATTCATCAGTGATCCATAGTCTGGTGATAGCCGTGAGATTTAGCTTGAGGGATGCTCTTTAATGCCTTCCCCCAAAGTACTCAAGGCACGGAGGGTTTATATGAGACAGACCTTTCCCGTGGAGGTCAGCATATGTTCGTGAAGATGAATAGAAACCGCAATGCCTTTCCTACCCCCTTTGCTTGTACCAGGAAAACACACACACACACACACACACACACACACACACACACACACACACAACTTCTAATCTCTTCTTACTCCGGACTACATTTAAATGATTTATAAGGTACATAGCTTTTGATAACAAGGATTTCAGGCCTGATTGGCTATGTTCACAATTGATGTGAAATGACTTCAGCTCTTTCTTCCAACACAAAATCACCCACACTCACTCATTAAGAACATCAAGCATCCCCATTTAAAGTAGTGTAGTAAATAAGTGTAGGAGTTTATCTAAATTGGATGGCTATTCCAAGGATCACTTGGCAGATATATTAAGAATTATACAAGACCCTCCGTCATTCCAACCTCAAAGAGAACAGGATAACTTGCTCTGGTTAGTTGATACTATAAATGCTCACAAGCTAGTGTGATAGAGGGAAAAGGCCCTCTAAAGGCCAAAAGACATGGATTCAAATTCTGTCTCAGACTTTCCTCTATATCAGAACCTGTGTAAGCTGCTTCCATTCTCTGATTCTAAGGAGGCTTCTCTTTAAAATATAGATACTAATTCTCACTTCAGAGCCTCTCTGTACAGATTAAATGAAAATCTATGCAATTTTAAAGAAAGGATGTTTTGAATCAACTAGAGTTATATTTGACTACCTTTATTATGGCTTGACTGATGTGAAATGTGGACAGATTTAATTTGCTTTGTGTATGATTAAACAAACCAACGGAAACACCAAAAGCAGCTGATGGATCGGATGCTTTCTAATTGTGAAGGAATTGCACATTTAAGTGCGTTGTTACTCCTCAGGAAGATGTTAGGAGTCAATTAGAATTTGGAAATCTCCAAAAATCTAAAATCTCAGGGAAAAGTAGCATGGAAACAATAACATCAGAAATAACAAGCCAATGTTGTATTATGTTTTGTACATTCTCTCTCATGCAGTTTCTGATTCAAATGAGTTTTCCCTTGCATAGTACCCAGACATAAAATCATATTCATTTGTGGTTATTGAAAAGCACACATTTCAAATCTTCCTGTTTTGATGAAGCCCTGGGAGCACAAAGAAAGGAACAGTTATGAAAGCTAAAGGCGATAGAAAGAGGAACTTTTGGTCTAAAAGGGGTCATGTAGTTTAATTTAAAATTTTCACATGATGACATTCTCTAGAGAAGCCTAACTCTTTTATTTGGCTGACTCTAGTTGGATGCAATAAAATGTTTGTCAGTTTGCTACAAAAGCTTTTGCTGAGACACCAGCACTGAGCATCCTAGGGACACACTTGAATACAATGTGTTTTTGCTAGTCTTTCTTGATGGTTCTCCCTGGATAAGACCGTAACAAGCACACTGAGTGGACAGTCATAATGGAAGTCAACAGGCACTTGCTCCTTAGTGGGATGACATGCAGAAGAATTTGTCAGGTCACCAAACAATGCAATCTATTTCTAGGAAAAGAACCCCTGCACCAACGGAGGATTTATATCTAGTAGACTGCCCTCAGATTAAGGGCTTCATATTCTCCACAAACCCAGTGAAGCAACATACAATGGATTTAAATGGCTTCTGAAGTTTACTATTCTGAAACCGCACCAACTTTCCCTAGTCCTAGAAAAGCAAGCCTGTCAGCCACTTAGTTTGTCTCTTCTATTTTCAAGTTAAAAAGGAGAAAGTAAGTGAACCTATGCAGAACACGCTGCTTGAGGAAAGCCAGGTTGTAGGCAGGTTCTTTTTTTTCTCCTTATGTCAAAGATAACTTCAAGAAACTGGACAATGCATCAGTCAGCAGAATTTATTACAGAGCTAATCTCTGAAACTGAAGCATGGACGTTTCTGATCCCAAGTTCCCACTTATGTTACCTTCGGAGAGTTGTAAGAATCATTTTTGCTGGTGATGGGGAAGCATCCAACACAAGACTGATGCTGGTCAGACTATAGAAACTGGAAAGATAAAATTGTACTGCTAGACTGTGATCGTTCTCTGAGAGACAGACTCAGGAAATTGTCTCTTTAGATGTCATCTCATGCTCAGTTTTACCCTGGAAACTCAGGAGTCTAGGCAATGTTTTCAAACATAAATAAAGAAGGAACATAAATGAAATGTATAAATATCCGTTATTATAATTCAGCACTTGGAACAATTAACTACAGAAACATGGTGCCATGATTGAGTTTTAATTGAAATGATTATTGAAATTACAATAATAACAAAAAAAGTGATCTGATTTTTGTGTAAAGAAAAACAGCTGGTAAAACATGAAGCAGTACATGATTTCCTTTGCAGCTATTTATTTTATGTGCTTGGGTGACAAACACCACAGATTATATGTTTTTCTTAAAAGAATAAAAGAAAATTTACACTGATAAAAAATATTACCTCTAAGAATATTTTTAAAATGACCTAATAAAGTTAACCTTTACTCACTCAGATTACGAATTGCAGAATACTGGGGAAACACTGAGGCAGGAAAATAAAAAAGAGATAAAAAACTATTTCAAAGTTAACTATAGGTGTAATTGATTTTAAAAAGTAGTGCCTTCTTTACTCATAATAATAATTAGATTAATAAATGCACCTTTTTAAAGTTTTCTTCAGTGCATGTAAAATATGAAAAACAAAAACAACAGCAATGCACTTGTTTGGATCTAATGGGGCAGTGTTGCAAACTGACAAAGGGAAAATTAAAACTCCTCAACTTCTATAGTACATATATTTTATTTCCATAAAATAGATACTTTTTGAACTATACATGATAGAATAAGGACACTGGGTTCCAAATATAAGTGAAAATTTACTAACTAGTGGACCCTACTTTGAAGTGATTAATTTTTGCACAAAGATCACACAAAGTACATGCCAGGATTTTTTTTTTTTAAATATCTTAAATAACGTCGGTAAACTTTGAAGATTTGGTAAAAATAAAATAGTGCAGTAAGATGAGAGATAAGCAAATATTTTCCCAACTTAAGGCAAGATTGAACATGGAGTCTACAAATTAGACATTATTGCACCAAATGTGAAACCAGGCCAAGTTACAAGGTGATTTATTAAAGAGATGAGTGGACCAGTAAGGAAAGAAAATAGTGAGATTGCCTGAGTCTGTATCACATTCATATGAAACTCATTTCAAAATAATTCTATTGCTTTCTATGACAGACAAGCTAGGCAGGAACTAGGGGAAATGTACATGATATGATCTTTCTATATGACATCATCATCTCTCGTGATTTCATTAGAGCCCACATGGAGAATTTTAGTACAATTGTTCGGTGTAGCAACTGGTTGAGGCCCCATTCTCTCACATTTAAAAAGGTGGAGGTGCTCTCCTGGAGGAAAGTTTCTGGTAGTAAGCCACAGAGCTCTAACTCCAAACATGATCATGGTTTTATTAATGCTACGAACACTGAAGTCGTCCATAGGAATTTTATACTGGAAGCCAGTATATTTGGATGAAGAACTGGTAAAATATTTAAGGTCCTGAAAAACTTAAATGTTATCTCAAATCTAACAAAGAAGAAACACTACAGCTGGGTCCAAAAGTAGGAGTGTATTAAAAATATGGCCGTGGAGACAAGTCTTTGAATGAAAACTTATAAATAAGACTTAGAGATTTCTACTGACAGTAATTTTCGTATAAATCAATTGTGTGATATGGTCATCAACTTCAAAAACAAACTTATGATTACCAAAGGGGAAAAGTGGAAGGGGTAAATTAGGAGTTTGGGATTAACATATGTACACTACTATATATATGAAAAATAGATAATCAACAAGGACCTACTGTATATCACAGGGAACTCTACCTAATGCTGTGTAATAACCTGTATGGGAAAAGAATCTGAAAAAGAATGAGTATATGTATAACTGAATCACTTTGCTGTATACCTAAAACTAACACAAAATAAATTTTAAAAAAGTAAATGTACACAAGTGTCCTTAATAAAAACAAAGCATGGACATGGGGGCAGTGAGGGTCTTAACTCTAAAATATTGAGACTGTACCTGGTATATTGCATTTTAAGAAGACTTAGCTAGTTCCAATACTTCTAAATTAATTCATATTTTTGTAAGCTGCATCATGATACATTCATTCATTTGACAAAACTAATACCTCTAACTCCTTTCTCTCCCTCAGTCTTGGGAAAACCTCCACTCCTTTCTTCCCCTGTATCTCGCCCCTACCTTATCCATCTTCCAGGGGTCAGAACAAAGGTCACATTTTCTGAGTAAGCACCTTGCTCCAATAGGTTTGACTGACTCTACACTTTTTTGAGGCCATAAAATACTTTTAAAAGTCCGTCAATATCTTATTTAACAAATTGTGTTATGGTTAGTGACAACATGGCATAGTTGTTAAGAACACAGAATCTGGAACCAAACAAACTTGGGAAGCTACACAATTCTATATGCTTAAATTGAAGTTTCTTCTTCAGTAAAAATTCCATAATATTGCCTATCTCTTATGCTTCCAAGGAGGATTAAATATTTTAAAACATATAATGTACTTAAAACTGCACATATAGTAACTTGTATATAAATGTGCTTCCTTTATCATTATATGTTTACATATTTGTCTCCTAATTGAATGCTAGCTAGGAATGAACACCCAGTACCTGGTACATGCAAATGCAGCTGGGTGTAATGGAGACAACTCTACACTGGAGATGGAAGATCTAGGATTACTCCATCTGTCTACAACTCATTAAATACAGAGTTGCTTAACCAGCTTGTTTTACTCTCTGTATTCTGTTGTACTCTCTCTTTACTAGCTGACTCATAATTTTCAAAATCACCCTCACTTTACACAGAGATTTTGCAAATACTTAAAGGGTTTTACACGTACAAAAGGGTCTAGTACAGTCCTTGGCATATAAAAGACTTTGAATAAAGTTTAGTTGAATCTCAACTGTAAGTGCTCAGTAAGTGTTCATTAAATAAATTGTGTTTGATTTCTGTACTCCATTTTGTAGTAGAAAAAGTCAAATCACAAATAAACTCTTACCCAAGAGCTTTTAATTAAAAGAGAAAAATATAGCTTCCATGGGATGTCCTGGGGACATTTGCTCATTCAGTGCAACCTCCCATATCTATCTGTATTTACCTTTCTGGTGTTATATAATGAAAATTGACATTTCAGTGACCCTGAAGTATTGTAAGATTCTTAACTATCAAAGAAATATTATATTGCACACAGTATATAATATTTACAATGCCAGAAAAGAGACAAATATTTAAAAATCATTCTATAACCTCGATTTATAAAAACAAGAGTTATTTAATGTTCAATTAATCAGAACTTCTGGTTAACCAAATCTCTCACCTTTTCAGAACTATATTTAATTTGCTAATGTATATTTGTGACCATCCCAGACAGAACGGTGGTATACACTAACTTTTTCTTTATTGAAGTATAGTTGACTTACAGTATTGTGTTAGTTTCAGGTGTTCAGCAAAGTAATTCAGTTCACTAACTCTTAAACTTACTATTATCAATGTTTTCCCTGAGAACACCATATGAGACACTTTGAAAACTGATGCATATATCTTGTCTTTTAAATTTTAATATTTCAGCTTTTTCTATGCAATTAAAAGCACTTATTAAATATTTTCAATAAAACACCAACGTTATATTGCAAAGCATATATGTATTGATAATACTTTATTTAATCTTCTCCCTGTCATTGATGTTGTTTCCAAGTTTGGAATATTATAAATAATGCGTCTATGAATGCTTCTTTTCCTGGATCTCTGACTACTGCACTTGAATAGACTCCTGGATGCAGAACTAATACAACTTATGAATATTTCTTAAAACACATGATTATGTTATTGTTCCCCAGCACCATTAGAGAAGAGTAGAAGTTTAATTGGTTCCTCACTACTCTGAGTGAGAACATTTCTTTTTCAATTTGCTTATTCAATGGCTAAAAATTATTATCTCATTGTTTTAATTTCTATTCATGTAATTACTAGAATGTTTATTGACTGCTTCCCTGTTTTCTTCTCATAATTTTCTGTCCATATCCATTCTCCTAGCATATTATTGCTAATTGAGGATATAATGGACTTAAGTTGTTTTAATGATCAGAAGACATTTAGAAAATTGAGTTCAACACAAGTTTCTATACTTTTCACATTTAGCCAGAAAAAGGTTTGTGTGTATATGCTTATAAATTTATATATGTTTAAAAATTTGTGTTTATTTATGAACATAATAGATGTATACATACATATATATAATTATACATATATACATATGTATATATATGAATGTAAATATGTAAGTATACATGTGTGCATGAAGAGATTTATTCAGAAAATACATACAGAGTATCATATAGCAAGTACTGATATAAGTTCCATTGATGGATTGCAAAGTAGTAAGGCAGATTCTCTGGCTTTAAGCAAAAAAAACAAAACAAACAAAAAAAACCCCAAAACACTAGAAAGAAACCACTAAAATGCAATGCAACACAATAGATTCTATAAGCTATATATGGACAGTGTTTTTCATATATTACTAAACTGGTAAATTACTTTTAATACCACACACACACACAGTTGTCCAAACAAAATCCTGATATTAGCTTTGGTGTTTGTCCTCACCTCCATGATGAGCTGCACAATCTGATGAAGGGTGAAAAATGAAAACATGGAGGTGTGTTAGGAAATATGGGGATTTGTTAAACATTAAGATTTTCAAGATGGCCATGACAAGCATTAACCAAACACGGGGCCTTTCTGAATGCGGAAGCCTGTGGGATTACAGCAGTTGCATGCGCATGAAGCAGCCTTCCTCACCACTACCATCAATAGAGTAGATCAAGTTCAACTCATCTTGCTTTATTAATAATTCTCAAACCATCCACTGAGCTCTATCTCAAGTTCTTCCTCTTTATAGTCTACCATAATCCACCATCATCTCTTGCCTACACTTTTGCTATTTAGGCCGGTAGGATGACTGTCAGTTACCATGAGTGTTTAACTTCCATTCCAGGTGACAGCTTTTGCACTTTAAGTGTCGGAGCAGACAGATCAGAGCAGGTGCCCAATGTAAGAAAGGAGTTGGTTTGGCAGGGACACTTGCCTAAGCTTTCTAAGACTTAATAGGTGACCAAAATATATTGGTTGAATACATGGTGGTTAATTACCACTCTGCATGCTGAACTGCAAGATGATAAAGCTTTTACACAATTATAGTTATAATTAATTAATTTTGCACAATTATAGTTATAATCCAGAAAGATATAATTAATGCCTTTAACTTGGTATAAGAATAGAAAAGAGAAAGGTACATATATAGATATTTAGAGAAATAATTAACTATAATATAATGCAGCTAGGAATGAATCAGAATTTTCAAGCTTAGTCCTGAAGAAAATGATGCTGTAATTAGTAGGAAGAAGAAAGAAAATAATATCTGGTTGGAAATATTATAGATTCAGACTGGAATTATGCTGATGTTGAGGTCATAGCTACCCACCATGAGGAGTTATATAAGAGTCACTTGGCAACATGAAACTGCAGCTTGGGAAATAGTTTTGAGTGAGAGACAATTTTATGAGCCATCTACAGATAATACACTAATAATAAAAGCTGTTACAGCCCCTGAAGGACAAGAGAAAAGTTTCTACAGGATCAACGATAAAGACATCCTAGGTGGTGAGAGAAGGAGAGAAGGAAGGAATGGGAGAGCAGAAGAGAAGAGAGAAATTGTACTTAACAGAAGTCAGAAGAGATGATTAGAAAAACACAACTAAATCTCAAATTGATATGATTTAAAAATATTATTTCTCAGATAAACAACCTAACCTTACACCTAAAGGAACTAAAATAAGAAAGAAAACAAAACTCCAAGTTAGTAAAAAGAGAGAAATCATAAAGATCAAAGCAGAAGTAAATTGAATTTTATATTGCTTATTGGTAAACAAAACTTCTCTCATGTGCACAAAGGCTGCCAGTGTAAAAACTGGAAACTCAATGATAGCGTGGTCACTACAGAAAAAATCTCTGACTAAAAATACATCAAATTAACTCAGTAGAGATTTGCATAGTCTACAGCATGCAAAACTGGCAATTTTTTTTTTTTAATTTTAATGCATGAGAAGCTTGGTCTTCATTTGGGAATGTGTGATTAGTTATACTTTACCATTTTCTTGCTTATTCAGAGTTGTTTATAAAACGATTTCCAAGTAGTATGCATGTATAATTAATCATAAGTTAGAGAGTATATAGAAAGCAATAAATTGAAATGTGAGCTCTATCATCTTCTCTTACCCTGAATGTGTGGGTGTATATGTGTTTGAGTGCACAATAGTAAAGGTAGCTGTTATATATTAAAGGTTATTTATATTGCTACCTTGAAAGAAAACTTGCATCATCACAGAAAGCCTGATTATTTTGAACTCAAACAAACATTTATAGAGGCCATCGACCCCATAAAGAACAGAACAAGCTAAAAAGAGAACAGTGTCTCTGAAGTATTGTCTAGAAAAGTGTGTCCAAAATAAATTTCATATTGCCAGTGTTAATTTCGGACTCTAGGAAGATTGGTTAGATCAAAAGTGATTTCATTTACCTGGATCTCAGGGTGCTTTACGTTATTATTTTTTTCTTTTTTGACTGCAAGTCAACTGTGTGTGGTATGCTGAAATAATTTCTCTGTAGGGCTCTTGCATTGTATAAGCCCAGTGCTTTTGGTCACCATAGGCTGTGAGAATTATGGGACAGACTCAGGAAAGCAGTGAAAATTCAGGCTTTAAATTCATTGCTTTGCTCAGTGTTTGGCCCTTAGAGTAGCCACATTAAACTATAGGTACTGTGAGATTATTATCAGAATATTGCAGTCCTACTAAAACATTAATGTAGCCATAAGTCACTGCCAGAAAGGAACTGTCATTGCCCTTCTTTGCCTATCTAAAGATTCCTCAAGCAGCCAATACTCATATATTATAGTTGGCAGGTTTATACGTATTGTCCCTAACCACGTGTTTTGCCCATCCTTACTAACTAGTCATTACTGACACTGATGGTTTTCTCACCATATTCTTTAAGCCAGAACTTCTCCTTTCTAAAGTCCCCCAAATCTTTCTAGTACATTTCAACTATGCTTTGAATTTTACTCTCACCTAAGAGGAATCCAATGATACAATTTTTGTATTAAAACAGCATTGACCCCATTTAATCAACTACTAAATGTATTGTATATTAGACTTCCTTACCGTAAAATCCTTGTCATTATTTTTTTTTTTTCCCAAGGAAACTTAAAAACAAATGCTTAGATCTTAGATAGAGACCAACTTGGGTCAAATTCTGGTGTTGCCACTTATTTAGTGTGTTGACATTGATAAGCACTGGCTCTCAGTACATCTTTTGATGGTACAATAAATAACACATTTCTGGAGGAGAAGTTGTGCTGATTACAGATATTGAAGGAGGTAATTTGCGTAATTTACCTATTACAGTATCTGGTAATACAGTATGTACTCAATTAGTTACAAAAATAGACACAACCTCTCTGTTACTATTATGATTTTACCAAAGGCTATGCATATAAATGGCATCTTCCTAAATGTGACTAAGTTAAAAGTGACTGCAACAAGGAAGAGAAAAGTAACAAAAGAGAAACAGGGTATGATTTGGGGTGATAGCAGTAGGGTTCATTTTTTGACATCTTGCGCTACTGAGATTACCCACATCTCTGAAAAGTGAAAGGCAGGACTAAAGCAGGGATCTGCTGCCATCCACAATCTGTTCAGGGAAGATATAGATTTTCTCTATTTCAAATTTCCAGAGGACAAAAATCAGAGCTTGGAGATAAAGGGGATTGGTTTGTCAATCACAGAACCTATAGAGCACAACAGTGAGTATGTGAAACAGAGAAAAAGTCAGAAAAGGAATGCAAGCAAAAAGAAGCAATTCACTTTTTGGGTTTGTTTCCTGCAAAGTCATCATGAACTTAATTATTTTATGACATTATTGGTGTTGCTTCTACATAGTTATGACTAATTTTGTCCAAAATCAGTTTTAACATCTATACATCAGGGTGTGGAAAGAAAGATGAATGTGCATTAACACCACTGTCAAGGATTCAAACAATTATTTTTGACGTTTAAGAAGTTGAAAAGGTGCCTCAAAACTACAGAAGTTGTGTAAATCTGCAAACTTTTATGAAAATTACAACATATATAAATAATAGTATGTGGCTTTGTGTGTCTGAGTGTGTGAGTGTGTATTGGAGGGTCGTGGGTAGAAGATGAAAATAAGAATTTTTTATTACAGCTTTAATCTGCTGGAGGAATATCACACTACTTTATAAAATGTTCTGGCTTTAAATTTAAAACACGGATTTCAAATGGACAATTGGCTTTTCCTAGTAATTGTACTGTATTTCCAAACTTTTTTTTAAAAATATTCTATGATGACCATTTCTAAACACCTTATCTCTTCTTTATTCTACAACACTTTTTTTTCCTGTTCTGTCAATAAGTGACCTCATATCAATTCCATTTAAAAACAGAAATAAACACAAAATAACTATTTTCTTCCTGTCAGAAAATCGAAACTGCTTGCATCTAACATATTCTACTCATATTCGTAATCTTTCCTATTACAATGATACGTCTACTCTTATTTAATGTCAACAACTTTACTTTTGCTCCCAATCCAATGTGCTAGATATTGTCCTTCATTTTGCACTTTTAATCTTCTAATCCATCAACAACTCTATAATGTGTTCTAAATCTGGCTGGATTGCCTTTCAATATCTTCACTAGGCCAAGCCACGGTCCTCTCTCACCAGGACTCCAACGACAGCCTCCTAAGGTACCTCCTGTTTCTCACAAAGAGGACAGAGTGACTATCACATCAGAATCAAATCCTCATATTTTGGCAACTGAACATATCTTTGACCTGTCCTGTTTTCTTCACATATGTGAAAACTAAAGGAAGGCCTAAATATCCATCTTCTTCCACTCACATAATTATTTCAGTCAGCCCTCCCTCTGAAGGGAAAGGTAGATAGGAAAGAATAACTTAATTGTAGAGTAACCTAATGTTTTATACATTAATCAACTTTATTTTTTTTATAAATATGAAAAGACTATTTAAGAATTAGGAAGCATTTGAGGGAAACTAAAATCAGAAATAAGAAAATCTAGGATAGAACAAGTAGTAACCTTAAAAATGAATAGATAGCTCTTTGGGATGGAATACACTTAAAAATTAAGGAAAAAAACAGTGGGCTGGATAACAGAATGGCCATATTAAAGAATACAGTGATCACCCAGAAGAAGCCTGAGAAATTTAACACACTAAAGAAGTGACTACAAAAACTACAAAGACCATATCAGTATAAAAATGAACAGGTGGTATATCAAAAAGAAAGAAAAGAAAAAAGAAAAACTTGAAGGGTAAATAAAATAAATAAAAATTTCCTGTGATCAGGAAAAAAACCAAATCTTTAACTTGAAATACTCCATTAAATTCTAAAGGAAAATCAGAAAGAGAAATTAGGAAAACAATCCCATTTACAATTGCCTCAAAAATAATAGAATATCTAGGAATACATCTAAAGAGTTAAGTGATCTGTACTTAAAAAACTATAACACACATGGAAAGAAAGAAACTGAAAGATCACACAAACAGATGGAAAGGTATACCATACTCATGGATTGGAAGAATACTATTAAAATGACCATACTACCTAAGGCAATCTACAGATTCAATGCAATCCCCATCAAAATACCAATGACATTTTTCACAGAACTACAACAAATAGTTTTAAAATGTTTATGGAAACACAAAAGACCCTGAATAACAAAAACAATATTGAGACAGAGCTGGAGATATCATGCTCCCTGATTTCAAACTATACCACAAAGCTACAGTAATCAAAACACTATGGTACTGGCACAGAACCAGACACATAGATCATTGGAACAGAATAGAGAACCCAGAAAGAACCAACACATATGGTCAAGCTATGACCAAAGAGGCAATATACAATGGAGAAAAGACAGCCTCTTCAGTAAATGATTCTTTTGCATGTAGTTGTTCAATTTTCCCAACACCATACTGGACTACCCTCTCACTCCAAGCACAAAAGTAAACTGAAAATAGATTAAAGACTTAAATGTAATACCTAAAACTATACAACTCTAGAAGAAAACTATTATATAAGTAGTATACAGTTTGACATTGGTCTTAGCAATATTGTTTTGGATATGTGTCCTCAGTCAAGGAAAACAAAAGCAAAACTAAATCAGTGGCACTACAATTAACTAAAAAGATTCTGCATAATGAAGGAAACTATCATCAAAACAAAACGGTCACCTAATGAATGGAAGATATTTACAAATAATATACTTGATAAGGGATTAATATCCATAATACACAAATAACTCATACAACTCAACATCAAAAAAACAGACAATTCAATTAAAAAATGGGCAGAGGACCTGAACAGACATTTTCCCAAAGAAGATATTCAAATGGCTGACAGGCAGGTGAAAAAATGTTCAACACCACTAATCATCAGAGAAATGCAAATCAATGCCAATGAGATATCACCTCATGTCTGTCAGAATGGCTATCAAAAAGAAAATAAATATTTGTGAGGATGCGGAAAAAAAGGAACATTCACACACTGTTGATGGGAATGTAACTAGGTTCAGCCACTGTGGAAAAGAGTATGCAATTTCCTCCAAAAATTAAAAACAGGTTACCACACAATCCAGCAATTCTACTCCCAAGATATTTTTCCAAAGAAAAAAAAACACTAATTAGAAATGATATATGAACCCCTATGTTCATTGCAGCATTATTTATAATTCCCAAGATACGAAGGCAACCTATACCTGAACAAATAAAGAAGATGTGATACACACACACACACACACACACACACACACACACACACACAACTGAATATTACTCAGCCATAAAAAAGCATGAACTCTTGCCATTTGTGACAACATAGATGGACTTAGTGGGTATTAGGCTAAGTGAAATAAGTCTGGTAGAGAACAAATAATGTTATGATTTCACTTATATGTGGAATCTAAAAACTAAAACAAATGATCAAACAAGACAGAAACAGAATTATACATACAGAGAATAAGCGAGTATCAATAGTTTCCAGAGATGAGGCGGCTGAAGAAAGAAGAAAAATGAGTGACGGAGATTAAGAGGTACAGAATTCCAGTTGCAAAATAAATGAATCATGGGGATGAAATGTACAGCATGGGGAATGTAGTAAAAATTTTTGCAATATCTTTGTATGGTGACAGTTGGTAAATAGACCTATCATAGTGATCATTTTGAAAGTTATAGAAATATTGAATCACTTTCTTGTGTACCAGGAACTAACAGTGTTGTAGATCAATTATACTTCAAAACAAATAAATGCATAAAAAAAGAGATGAGACTTGTAGTTCTCAGAGGCAAGTGTGGCGGGGTGGGGGGGGGAAATTAGATGAAGGTAGTCATAAGGTACAAACTTTCAGTTATATGATAAATAAGTACTACGGATGCTGTGTACAACATAAATATAGTTAATACTGTTGCATGTTATATGTGAAAATTAAGAGAGTACATCCTAAGAGTTATCATCACAAGAAAAATTATTTCTTTTAGTTCTCTAATTTTTCATCTATATGAGATGATGGACGTTCACTAATCCACGGTGGTAATCATTGCAAGATGTATGTAAGTCAAATCCTTATGCCATATATCTTCAACTTATACAGTGCTGTATGTCAATTATACCTTAATAAAACTGGAAGTAAAAACTTCTAACTGAAAATAATTTTTAAAAATACACATGAAAATTTCTGGTGAAATTTTAAAATGCCCGACTAAAGAGAAAATTCTAAAGACTTCCAGATAGGAAAAAAATAATAATAAAGTAGATTATCTATTTATAACTGAAAACCTGACTGGCATTAGATTTCTCACCAGCAGTAAATATTCAGAGATAGCAGAGCCTATTTGAAACAGATGTTTGAATCTAGCATTCTTGTAGTTTGCTGTATTTTCAAAGATAATGGCAAGATGAATATATTTGAACATGAGAAAGTGAAGAAATTTTATCTACACTTGTGTATTTTAAGATCATACTATAACCAAATGAAAAAGAATGACAAACAAATGAATAAACAAAAGGGAGACACTGACACAAGAAATCAAGACATACTTGTTAAGGAGTAGATCCAGACAAAGTGACCATTAAGGTAAGCTTTCCTGATTTTAAGACTAAATTCAGGACTCCCTATACCACTTAAATCAGATTCCTCTGATTTAAGGTAAATGCCTAGGAATTTAGATATTTAAAAACCTTCCATTAATTTATTCTTATGACTAGACAAGTTTAAGAAATTGCTATTAGACCTTGACATTTGGAAGATGGTTCTTTGAGCAACAATTTCAAAGATACAGGATTTCACAAATGGACAGAAATTATTGATTTGTCCTTTTAATAAATGCACAAAGTGTGAAAAAATTAGATGCTAAATCAATGTAAATCCAAATAATTTATAACACACAAAATAATATGTTTAGCAAAATTGGAGGGGCAAGATGAAAGGTGGACAAGACATCAACAGATACGAACTAGATTTGGGAAATCAAAAAAGAGAAATTTAATTATTTTAAGCCATAAAATCATAGACTAGCAGAACTAAGGAGGAAATAGGTGGTTTAAGTGGGTTAAATCCCTTATCTTTCAATGGTGGAGAGTTGACAGATACATTTTTTTAAGTTGTGAATATAAAATATATAACAGTATCCTCTACCAGAAAAATTAAAAATATGAAAGTCTCTGGGGAGTGGACTTGGAGGAAGAGCTTTGCTTTCTTTATTTTTTTTTAACATCTTTATTGGGGTATAATTGCTTTACAATGGTGTGTTAGTTTCTGCTTTATAACAAAGTGAATCAACTATACATATACATATATCACCATATCTCCTCCTTCTTGCGTCTCCCTCCCACCCTCCCTATCCCACCTCTCTAGGTGGTCACATAGCACCAAGCTGATCTCCCTGAGCTATGTGGCTGCTTCCCTCTAGCTATCTATTTTACATTTGGTAGTGTATATATGTCCATGCCACTCTCTCACTTCATCTCAGCTTACCCTTCCCCCTCTCCATGTCCTCAAGTCCATTCTCAATGTCTGCGTCGTTATTCCTGTCCTGCCCCTAGGTTCTTCAGAACCATTTCTTTTTTCTTTTTTTTTTAGATTCCATATATATGTGTTAGTATATGGTACTTGTTTTTCTCTTTCTGACTTACTTCACTCTGTATGACAGACTCTAGGTCCAACCACCTCACTACAAATAACTCAATTTCATTTCTTTCTATGGCTGAGTAATATTCCATTGTATATATGTGCCACATCTTCTTTACCCATTCATCTGTTGATGGACACTTAGGTTGCTTCCATGTCCTGGCTATTGTAAATAGAGCTGCAATGAATATTGTGGTACATGACTCTTTTTGAATTATGGTTTTCTCTGGGTATATGCCCAGTAGCAGGATTGCTGGGTCATATG
This sequence comes from Pseudorca crassidens, assembly GCF_039906515.1. NCBI lineage: Eukaryota > Metazoa > Chordata > Mammalia > Artiodactyla > Delphinidae > Pseudorca > Pseudorca crassidens. The sequence continues at coordinate 17,222,637 of NC_090298.1, forward strand.
GTAGTTCTATTTTTAGTTTTTTAAGGAACCTCCATACTGTTCTCCACAGTGGCTGTATCAATTTACATTCCCACCAACAGTGCAAGAGGGTTCCCTTTTCTCCACACCCTCTCCAGCATTTATTGTTTGTAGATTTTTTGATGACGGCCATTCTGACTGGTGGAAGAGCTTTTCTTAAACATTTTGAACTGCTGGAATTTTTTGACCATGAGAAAACCTATAATTTCTCGACTAACAGCAACTGAAATACCCATTAAAAATTAACATTGGAAGCAAATAAGGGTTAATGCTCAGATTGATGAATTATGAATTTACTTTTAATTTTCTCTTTTCCTACTTCTCTGTTTCCATATATTTCTCAATTAGCACACAGAATTTTATAATTAAAAAATAAACTATTTTAATTGTCTGTTTAATCATTACCATGACTTTAAAGACATTGTATTGATTTAGACATATTCCATGAAGCACAGTACTTAGCTGATATATGCATGATAAATCCGTTGCATAATGAATAATTTCATGACTACTATACATTCCTAGTACAAACATAAAATAAAATGCATTTAACTGTTTCTTTTCAAAATTGCGACAAAAGCATTTTGTAACTTAAAGTTAACTTAGAAAAAACATGCTGCATTTATAAGAAGAAATTAAAATTGTTTAAAAGGACCTAAAATATGCACTTTATTTGGTGAAAAATTAAATATGTCAATTCTCAGTTAAACGTGTTCAGAACTTTACACAACCGCAACCAAAATTTGAATGGAATTTTTTTTTAAATTGGCAGATGATGTCAATTTCATTTCAAGATTGATTCACTGGAGGTACCAAGACAGTTTTGAAAAAGATTAGTCATACTGGGACTTCCCTGGTGGTGCAGTGGTTAAGAATCCGCCTGCCAATGCAGGAGACACGGATTCAGGCCCTGGTCTGGGAAGACCCCACATGCCGCGGAGCAACTAAGCCCGTGCACCACAACTACTGAGCCTGCACTCTAGAGCCCGCAAGCCACAACTACAGGGCCTGCATGCCCTAGAGCCTGTGCTCCGCAACAAGAGAAGCCACCACAATGAGAAGCTCGCATGCTGCAACAAAGAGTAACCCCCACTGGTCACAACTAGAGAAAACCCGTGCACAGCAACGAAGATCCAATGCAGCCATAAATAAATAAATAAATAAATTTAAAGATAAGTCATATTGAATTGACCTATAAACATCAATTACATTTTGACTGTAAATTTTAAATTTAGCTTATACATCAGTAAATGATTCAATGTAACCAATAACAATGTGAGAAATATACACCAGAAGATATAAAAATTTACTATATAACGAAGTGACATTGAAAATTAGAAAACCAAAGAGTTATCATTTATTAACTACAGAAGGTTAATTGGCTAACCATTTGGAACAAAAATAAATCCTGATTCTAATCTGATATATACCAACAACCATTTCTAGGAGCAAATATTTAAAGATTAGAGTGTTGATTTAGACATCTTTCCATGAACACACAGTAGATCAGTACTTAACTGATCTGTGCATGACAAATTTGTTGAATAAATAAATGATTTTATAAAAAATGGAATACATTTAAATGCTGAGCAAAATACAGTTAAATATCCATAAAATTTTTGAATGTGGAAGGAATTTTTAAGGATGACTCAAGATAGAGAAACAATACAGTAAGTGTTCATGGAAGAAAAAACAATATCAGAGTGAATAGATCAGAATTAGCAAGGCAAAAAATAGCAGGAGCTGAGATCAAAGATGTTTATTGAATATTTGAAGTGAAGTACCTTAGTGGAAATAGTGGTGTGTTTGTGTGTGTGTGTGTGTGTGTGTGTGTGTGTGTGTGTGTGTGTGTAGATAATTAGTCTACAAACTAAGGCTTACAGGACAAATGGGCCTTCCACATATTTTGGTATGGTATGAGGACAAATATTTTTTTAATATTTTTCAAATGGTTAAGAAAAATCAAAGAAAGAATATATAGTGAAATGTGATTATATGAAACTCAGATTTCAGCGTCCATAAATAAAGATTTATTGGAACACAGTCATGCCCATTTGATTACAGTCTTTGGCTACTTTCATTCTACAGTGGAATAGAGTAGGTTTGACAGACACCATATGGCCCACAAAGCTGAAAATATCTACTATCTAGCCCTTTTCAAAAAAATTTGGCTTATGCCTAATGTAGACATATCTTTTGTGAGTTTTGCAATCCATACCACATACCATCAATTTGATAGGCAAAATTTGACTAATTTTCATATATAAATAATACTTTAAACTTTATATGAGCTCTAGATATACATCATTTGTAATGAAAATGCCAGATTGCTTTGACAATTGTGCAACATGCAAATATAATTATATTTGTTTATTTGAAAAAAACACATACATGTAGAAAATCAGTGTACATGCCTTTGTGATACATAATCATGCTTGCCAATTTTGTGGTTACACTGAATTTCTCAGAACAAGCTTTATTTTCCATTTTAATTAAGCCAAACATTTAATTACATTTCTAATATTCTGTCAGCAGAAACAAATCAATAAATGTAGAGTGGAAAATTATGAGAGCTGGTCTTTAATATCCCATCACAAACAGAGCATGTGATGGGCAATCTGTTCTTTGAGGGTACATAACAACCATGCTTCCCATGAATGTTAATTCCACTAAAGCATTCAACTACAGTACAGAAAGTTTTTTAATTTTTAGCTAATATCTTTTAGTTAAAGTACAAAATCTTGAAAGTATATCCTATTTATAGTGATACCCTGCCTCTCAGGGTTTTAATTTCCAGCACAAGAGAATTCAATAAATGAATGGATAGTGCTTATCAGATATAAAGTTTGCTGCCAAGCAAATAATGATCTTCTCAAATTCATATCAATAAAGTTATACAAACACTTAAAATTTTAATTTTATTTTCAGTAGTTAATACGTCTAGAGCAATTTGATAGGTGCTATGGAAGATAAATGGTATCTGCCCACAAATTACTTACAATAATACATTAGATGAAGTCTTGTAAATGTGAAAAAGGAAATAAGAAAAAACTCATATCCAATGAGAGATGTTAGTGTAGAGAAATAAATGTCTTAGAAGGGTTTTCTCCCATCAGCTCTCCTGGAGGACTATGCTTCGGTATATTACATGGATTCCAGAATCTCTCCTTAGGTTTGCATGTTCAGAAATCTGACTCTGTTACCATCTAAGAACAAGTCAATTTCTCAGGTCCAAACTGCCATTAACCAAGCTCACAAGACTGATGTGTGAAATCAGAATGGGGATGGGTTCATCTATATGGAGAACTATCACTGCCTTTTTAAAAAAATTTTTATTTGAGTATAGTTACTTTATGATGTTGTGTTAATTTCTATCGTACAGCAAAGTGAATCAGCTTTATGTATGCATATATCCCCTTTTTTCTTGACTTCCTTCCCATTTAGGTCACCACAGAGCACTGAGTAGAGCTCCCTGTGCTGAACAGTAGGTTCTCATTAGTTATCTATTTTATACATAGTATCAATAGTGTATATATGGCAATCCCAATCTCCCAATTCATCCTACCCACCCCCTTTCCCCCTTGGTATCCATGCATTTGTTCTCTACGTCTGTGCTTCTATTTCTGCTTTGTAAATAGGATCATATATCACTGCTTAAGAAGACCAAAATAGCAAGTTCTTACATGAGTGTATCCTCTCTGTTGAAAAAGGAAAAAGTCAAGTTATAATGTAAAGATAGCTTTGTGAGAACAGAAGGAGAGCAAAGGAAGTTAATAATATCATTCAAATACTTAATGGCATCTAACTAGATAACCTAATTCATCTTGCTTCAAAATATGGTAACACCTGGCCAGAGCAACCCCTTTATGAATGGAAAATGCTGATATTTGCTCCTTATTCTTTGTTTCCATGGCTGGTAATAGCACATTCTCAAAGATACATTTTTTAATTTTTTAAATTTAATATGGTTGCAGTTATATTTTGCTGGACTGAGAGCTGTTCTATCCTCTTCTTGGATGATGTGTCAACAGAACCCTCAGGTACTTACATAAATAAATATTGGAACAGATTATATCCTCCATTTAACCCTACATGTTGGAAAGTTGTGTGTGGGTATATATATATATATATATATATATATATATATATACCAAAAACATAGTATTCCAGAACTAGAATAACAATCATCTTATCCCCTAAAGCTGGCCTTCCCCCTATATTTTCCTATTTCAGTGAACGACATCATTATTGATCTAGTCACCCATTTCAAGGATCTAGGGATCACCTTTTATTTCTACCTCATCTCACCCCCTACAAACATCAAGTGTATCATTATACACTATCATTTTGCCTCACAAATAGCATTTCAATTCCATTCACTGTGTTCTGTCTCAACAGACATCTTTCTTGTCCAATTTATCAACATCTCCCCTCTAAACTACAGAAATAGTTTCTTAACTGGCTTCTGCATGTTAACTGTTATCCCCATTCAAAGCATGAGTTATTTCCAAATATAAGCCTGATGCTTATGTTCACTTCATTAACATCCTTTGATTGATTTTACTGTTTTTAGAGTGAAGAGGGAAGTCCTTACTTTGATAGTTAAGATGAAGTATCATTACTTAGTTATTGTTTGTTAAGAATCTGAAATGTGCCTAGGACAGTGAAAGTGAATATTTATAATTGTTCAATAAACATTAAAATCTGTCTCAATGATATACATCCAGAAAACAGGATCTGTACAGCTACACTGATGAAGTACTTAGTTTTAAATAATGGAATCCAAAATGACTTCAAAGAAAAGTGGGCATAGGAAGAATAAGAATTTTGTTATGAAAAGCAGTTGGAGAGGACATTTTAGTCTAAGAAGGGCAACATGGTCAAAAGTACAGTTAGCATTGTTACGTGTTTTGTTTGGACTAGGAGGGATCAAAATTGGACATGACACCAGAAGAGTCACATTTGTAGGCTTCCTATCCCAAACATTTCCATGCTTGTCACCAAAGCACTCTTCTCTGAAGCAAATTCTTTTTGCTGCTTTGTAATGATATAACGAAATTCCTCTGTAGTTGCCAATTTCCATCCCAGAAGAATGGGCAAAATAAAAAAGACTTTACTTCATTCTTTGACTTGGAGGACACATCAAGAGGCTTCCCAGGGAATGTAAACTCAATTCTAAACTTCTAATTTGTATATTCTCACGTAAAAGCATCTATAACAGCTCTTATAGTACCATTAAAGTAGATAAAAAATACTTGAGTAAATAATTAAGACAATGTCAAAACAACAACTAAATATTTCTGGTAGTGGCAAGAACTATCCTATAGTTTAAAAGCATATGTGCTACATTAAGTACTTTATTTCTCATCTATGTCAATGAAGCTATACCTCAAGAGAAAAATAATTAAATCCTGTGAAGTTTGAGTGTGTGTCTGAGACACTGAAATTTCAGTGTTTCCAGCACCATCCATATTTCTAGAAAAACTTATTTGAAAAAGATTTTCAATGTTATTCAGATTATTTTTATTCTTAAAAAATAAGGCTTGCCTTTCCTAAACAGATACAATGAAGATTAGAATTACTTAAAAGTCTGGAGATACCCCCTGTCAAATAAACCATTGATGTTTCCAAAATTAAAAGTCTGGAGATAATGAAAATTTAAAATAAAGTCACTGGACCTGTTATTTAAAAACACTAGCCATGAGCACCTTTATCAAAGATATACTGTCCGTCAGTTGCATCTTCTCCAATGTGTGTTGTATATGTGTTGTGTGTGTGTGTGTGTGTGTGTGTGTGTTTGAAAGTGCTTTATAAGGAACTGAGGTATTATTTCAGGGCAACAAGAAATACTGAAGAATCACCACTGATCATTCTACTATCTCAAAATATCTACACAAAATTAGTTGTTTTATTTTCATTCTTCAAAACTACCATTAATTCTCAATGCTGTTGAGATTGTTCCCATAAATATTGTTTATGAACTGAATATGTTTTCTATAATTAGCAAATAATAATTATTTGGCACTGCTTCCATAATATTCAGAGCTTTTTTATATCATTTATCTGAATGACAGGACCATAGATGCCAGGTAAGCTTTTGAAAATTTTTGAAAATTTTCCATGACCATAACATTTTGGAATGATACTAAAAAGTTATTAATATTTGCCACTAATAGAAAGTCATTATTTTTTTATAAATGAATCTGAAAATGGAAAATAATTTGTCAACTTTCACATGCTGATCTTAACTTACAAGCATGTATTATAATACTATGAACTTAATTATAATTTATGAAATTATAATACTGTTCCTATTTCAAAGGCAATCTATTGAACATGAGGGGAGGGGGTGCTTGATAGTTCAAGTGCAGTAGAATAATGTCACTAGGGTCCCTGGTTCAACATGGGAAATGCTCTTACTGAGCCCAAATCTCACTGGCTCCTTTCTCACTGAGTCCCTCTGTCCCCTGGTTCTCTCTGTAGTTCTACGGACAGTTATGACTCTGTTAATTTTTGTATTGCAGCTTAAAAATAGGGCTTAACTTATTAGATTGATGACCAACAAATTTAGAATGTCTTTAGATTCTTTTTTTTGTCTTGGACATTAAGGATGAGAAAGATTATTTTTAATGCCTCAGTATCTGATTCTGTTTATATATTTGTATCAATTGGCTAATATCATGATGAGTTTATAGATACCATCCATATCAATAATAGCTAAGGCTTCTATTTCATCATTTCCTCAATTTAGACTTAAACATTTCAACATAGATCTTACAAACAAGCTTTAGGGTACAACATAGATATTTAAAATTCACACCTATCAAAGTATTTTTACATACCAAACCTTAAGGGAACCAAAAATTCCCTTTATAACTACTGTATTATAACCATATCACGAGGCTAAAAGTAGACTGTCACTTGGTTTTACGCAGCCAAGTGTATTTTTGATGTGCTTTCCTCAAATGCTGTTAACAGTAAGGAAAGTTGTTTATGGTGCAATCCAAAATATTTTTAGATTACTTATTTAAGTCATATAGGTACCCTGCTTCTTCATGTAACATTTAAGAGAATGTATTGCACTGTGGCTGTATAAAAATTTTAATGACAGGCTATTTGTGAAATTTTTCTGTTACTTCAACAGGGTAAGAGTAGGGGTTCTTCAAATATGCCAGAAAGGTATAGTGCTACTGCACTTTCAAATTAATGAGGTCAGTCCAGTAGAGTGAATATTTAACTGCATTTCAACATGTTTACAAGAGAAGGCTCTCTGCTAAGTCCTGCCTATAATTTTAGGATAAAAAGAAGAAAAATCTATAGTCTCTGCATATACACCATTTTTGGTGTATTAGAGAAGAGAGAGAAACAGATGGTGGAGGTTTAATACTGGCAATGTGATAAGTATTGCTATGATGGGATAAAGTCAGGATGAGAACTCTTCCAGGAAATGGCATCTAATCCAATCTGAGAGGAACGAGAAAATCTTCCCAGAGGAGATATACTATGCTGACACCTGAAGGGTAGATAAGAGATAATCATGTAATAAGGGCATGAGACAGCCATAATCTTCCAAAGCAAACAACTAGATCTAAGTTTTCACTCGCGTAATAAAGTAAATATACAAATACTTGTTTATGTAGTTAAAAAGTCAAAGACTAAGCATAAGAATGATTCGGCCCTCTTCTTACAGAGTCATCTTTCTGTAACGCTAGACAAGATTTAAAATGTTATGGATGGCAAGTAGAGAAGTAGTGGTGTGAATCCAGAAAGTTGAAGTCTCAGTCTGAGTAAGCATCATTCAGAAAGAACGCCAATGAGCCAGGTGGAGGCATGCATGTAAGCATCCTATTATTTGTTTTCTTGCCAACTGAAGAAGCATTTGATGATAGTAAACTATTCAACTATTGATCATTCAGTCAGGAAAGGAACTTGTCTGAGTTCTGATGTCCCCTTTTCATGAAGATATGATTCCTCAGTGACCCAGGATGTACACATATCCCTCTAATGAGAAGGGAGGAACTCTGGACTTCCATAGAGCTGGCAATAAAATGAAATTAAAGGATATGTTCTGGATCAAGAGTGTCAACAAGAATAATCACAGAATCTTGTAGAGTGGGGACAGTAGAAGAATGAGCCAGGGTTTTTGATGGAACTTCTAAGAATCTCTGTGAATGACAGAATTGCACTTCACGTTGATTACAAACTCTGGTTCAGAAATGGAGATAACACATATTTAGCCATGAAACAATGCACGGCTTACCTGGATCAAGTTTCCCATAGGTCCCAAACTGATAAAAGTGTGATCCAATATTTGCGCTGTGCTCTGAACAGGGCAAATGAGAGAGAAGCAGAACTGGCATAACTCCTAGAAGACAGAGTGATTGGGCATACACTACCTGTCAGAGGGATGTGGTACAAACAACCCAAGGGTCAAGAGCATATCACAAGTACATCTCAGAGCAGCGGGAGTGTATGTGAGTCAAAGCAGAAGCCTGGTCAACAATTGAGGTGCAAGATCTAAGACATGATAGAAAGTTTAATACCATGTCTACACATGTGGTAAAGAAAAATGAGGATTTAGAGTTAAATTAGGGTGCCACTTTACTGAGTATCTCCAGTATGCACTGGAGATAATGAGTTTGTATTCCATCAGCAGAATGTCACACAGTTGGACTACTCAGCATGTAGGTGTTTTGCCCATTTGGCATAGTAAAAAGACGAGAGCAAAGGCGCTTGTAAAACTGAATGAAGTTGTAAGTGAATGAGGTCTTCACTCCATAGGGAGGGAGCACAATAAGAAGTGAAACTATTAAATCAAGGGACTGAACATCTTGGGAAGATGGAAATGTGGAGGAAAAACTCATAGAGCTATAAAGAGAAGACACTGTACTGTACCTGTTCAACTTAGATTTTCTGAAAACAAATTCTTTACTCCAACAAAAACTCAATGCTGCATATATTTGCATTCACTCATAATGCTGGTTGTAACAGAAGGCATAAGAAGATGTAGAGATACAGATTTCCATTGTTCAATTTTAAGTGAATGGTAACATACCTAGCCTTTGTTCCAGAAAAATCATGTTAGTATTATCTTTAACTTTTTGTAAATCTCTGGTCAGGGTTGCAGACTTCTTTTAACTCATAAGCTCTACTGGTTTCTTGGATGCAAGTTTACCTCTATAGACCAGGGCCCAGTGGCCAGTAGTTTGTAGTTTCCAATTCATATTAAAATTGCCTACTGGTAAATAGAAGACAACAGTTAATAGTTTACAGGTATTATAAATGTACATTTTAATAATAATGCCCTTTATTTGGTTTTCTCTTTCTCATGTCTCACTGTCCCTTTTCCAAGTAAATGGCATTGTCAAAAGAAGACTGTCCACATTGTCAATAATTTTCAAAATGCATTTCAAAATTCCTTGGGGAAAGAAATTGAAGACCTTTTTAAATTAAAGTTTCACTTAAAATATCAAATAATTTTTCGATCAGTGTGCTCAATATCTTTACTTCTGAAGGACTAAGTATGTGCTGAAAGCCCTCAAATATTTTAGGAAACATTTTCCTTGGAAAATTAGCTCTGGCTAAACAAGAGGCTTTTTCCCACTTAAATTCAGATTTTTATATTGCCAATTTGGGGAAAAAAATATAAGTTTTCTATTCTATTTATAAGGACATTTTCACTTCCAGAAAAATTGAAGTCAAATTTGCTTTGATTTTTTTTTTGTGGTACGCGGGCCTCTCACTGTTGTGGCCTCTCCCGTTGCGGAGCACAGGCTCCGGACACACAGGCTCAGCGGCCATGGCTCACGGTCTTAGCCGCTCTGCAGCATGTGAGATCTTCCCGGACCGGGGCACGAACCCGTGTCCCCTGCATGGGCAGGCAGACTCCCAACCACTGCGCCACCAGGGAAGCCCAAATTTGCTATTTTTGGTTAGATATTGTTCCCCTTCCTTTTGCCACTGAGGAAAGAAATGCTATTTTCCTGGATAACATTAGACTAATGTCTCAATAAACCACTTGTAAAATTATTAACAGGTGAACTTTCTTTAGTATCAATAGAAAGAAAAAAATGTCACGAAAAACCTAAAAATTGGCAAATCCACATAACATAAACATTAAAATGTCCGTTACATTTAGAAAAATCACTAAACTTTCCATATCACATATATTTTTGAGTGGCTAGATTATTTCAAAATCATCTGACAACTGGAGAGAGAGAACTGGGGTGTCACATCAGTGGCCAGCAATTGGTGCAGCATATTGAAAGAACTAGTACTTTCCATAGAAACAGATTAGCAAAGAAACCGCAGTTAAGAAATATAGTTTGGAGAAAGTGGATAAGCAAAACCAAAGCTCAGTTTTTTGAGTCTTGAAGCAAGAATTGGGCATCTCTCAGTAGGCCTTATAATGTATGTAGGAAAAATAAAGGAGAATAGGATATAAAGTGGATAGAAACTTTTCTCTTAAGTACGCTCTTAAGTATTATCATTCCTCTTAGTGAATTGGAACTGGGCTCCATGCCTTATGCATTAGGGTTAGTTATATAAAAGTACATACAGTAATACATGTAGAGGTCTTTAGTGACTGTATGAGTTTGACATCCTCCACAAAATCTTGACCACAAAGGTTCATTCTAAGGCAAGACTGAGAGAAAAAGATTTGGGGGATGGAGGGAGAGAGAGATGCGACTAACAAGTAATGCTTATGTGTATTTACTGTGACAGAATATTACTAAACATTTTAGAGTATTTACCATTTGATTTCCATAACAAGATGAGGAAGGTACTATTATTAGCCTTTTGTCATGGCTGGAACTGAGGCACTGGGTGGTTAAGTAACTTGCCGATGTCACACAGATGCTGCCCAGTGCCCAATGCAGGCATTCTAGACCCACAGTTTATTCACTTAAACATTCTTCTGTTGGGCCCATGTTAAAATGATACAGGTAGAAATACAAGCAAAATTACAAGTGAAGTGAGGCCCAATATCCAATTGAAATAGACATAGAGCTTTTAGATTCTATGGCATGACTTTTTGAAATAAAATTCTGCTGCCCAGAGTAAAATAAACACACAAAGCATTTACCACTTGGAGAATTTTTTTCTTAATCGAGCCTTGCTTTTGAGTAGGTATGATACAGAGATTAAGTACATAAAATAAAGTAAACCATTTTGTATTGTAAAGAATTTTTAATATTTGGTGTGAGAGACCTTAAGAAAATAAAAAGGAATATTTATGATACGTACATATTTTTTTTTACAGAAGTTTTCCTAAAGCAATACTGTAAGGTTATAGAGGCAATTAATAAAACACTGAATATGAGAATGACCAAGAGTTTTCTTTCAGGGAATGAAACTGAGTAACTAGAACATTCAGATCAGGCAGAAACAAAGTTTCAGTGCCTTAGATAGAAGATCATTAAGTGAGTCATCTGAGAATAAGGCACTGGTAATGAACTTGAGGAGGTGAACAATGCCTTGGCATTTTCATAGTATTCAGCACCAAGAAAATATCACTAAACAAGAAATGAGTATTGTAATGATTATATCTAGACAATAAAATAAGAAGGATAATGTCATTTGAAGAACAAAGCAGAGTAAAATTAAAGAATGTCTGCTTAAAATTGACAGAGGAATGACTTCTAAATGAATGGAATTGACATACTTTTTACTGATGACATGTAGTAATGTAGAATCATTATAACATCATCTCTATAAATACTTGAACTGGATGAGAATATTGGGGAATGACATAAACTATCACTCACAGGCATTTGAAAACATTTTTTTTTTCCAGTAAGCAGACGCCATACACACAGCAGTTGATAAATACTGGACTAATAAAAAGAGTGTGGTTAAAGGGATTTTATCCCCAGAAAATAACCCCTTTAGGGACATCACAAGGCAACTGATTTTTCACCACATTACATAAAGGGCAATTCTGTTTTGCAAAGGAGTAGCCATCAGGCACCTATTATTCTATTTTTATTATTTATGTCTTCCTCCACTGCTCACCCGTAACCTATGCTTCTCTGAAAATCTTATATTTTTATACCTTAAAGACCACAAAGCACTCTGAATATTGACTACTCCCTTGAGTCCATATTTACCAAGAACCTGTTTCTCCATTGCTACATTATATGTTTTTCATGTGCTGGTTTTAGGAAAATGATTCCATGAAAATAATAAGGAAGTAGTGGGTAAGTCTTGGGAGCTAATTTGCCCCATAAACATTATGAAATACATTGATTCTATACAATCTGACAAAACTGATTCTGTTTCTACTCCAATGTTTAGATGAATATTACCATCTGCTCAAGGGGACTCTGATGCATATTTTAAAAAGCATTTAATCAAGGTATTAAATAAATATACAAGATTTGACAATAAGAATAGGAGAGACCAGGGAGCTTCCCTGGTGGCACAGTGGTTGAGAGTCCGCCTGCCGATGCAGGGGACACGGCTTTGTGCCCCAGTCCGGGAAGATCCCACATGCCGCGGAGCGGCTGGGCCCGTGAGCCATGGCCACTGAGCCTGCGCGTCCGGAGCCTGTGCTCTGCCACGGGAGAGGCCACAACAGTGAGAGGCCCGCGTACCGCAAAAAAAAAAAAAAAAAAAAAAGAATAGGAGAGACCAAAACAACATTCTTTGCTACATATTTTAACTAGATCCATACCTTTAATATAAAGGGTCCATTAGCTAACTGATCCCTTCTAAATATCCCCCTTAAATTAATTTTATAGTTTTAAAGTAATGATTCATTTTGGAAAGAGTTATAACAATTTAAGCAAATTCTGAAAGAAAACGGTTGAAAGATAAAAATTAAGAATAAAAAAATCAAGTTTCATTAGGTCCCATTTGTTTACTCTTGTTTTTATTTCCATTTCTCTAGGAGGTGGGTCAAAAAGGACCTTGCTGTGATTTATGTCATAGAGTGTTCTGCCTATGTTTTCCTCTAAGAGTTTGATAGTGTCTGGCCTTACATTTAGGTCTTTAATCCATTTTGAGCTTATTTTTGTGTATGGTGTTAGGGAGTGATCTAATTTCAAAGCTTTTGCGCAGCAAAGGAAACCATAAAGAAGACCAAAAGACAACCCTCAGAATGGGAGAAAATATTTGCAAATGAAGCAACTGACAAAGGATTGATCTCCAAAATTTATAAGCAGCTCATGCAGCTTAATAACAAAAAAACAAACAACCCAATCCAAAAATGGGCAGAAGACCTACATAGACATTTCTCCAAAGAAGATATACAGAGTGCCAACAAACACATGAAAGAATGCTCAACATCACTAATCATGAGAGAAATGCAAATCAAAACTACAATGAGATATCATCTCACACCAGTCAGAATGGCCATCATCAAAAAATCTAGAAACAATAAATGCTGGAGAGGGTGTGGAGAAAAGGGAACCCTCTTACACTGTTGGTGGGAATGTAAATTGATACAGCCACTGTGGAGAACAGTATGGAGGTTCCTTAAAAAGCTACAAATAGAACTACCATATGATCCAGCAATCCCACTACTGGGCATATACCCTGAGAAAACCATAATTCAAAAAGAGTCATGTACCAAAATGTTCATTGCAGCTCTATTTACAATAGCCCAGAGATGGAAGCAACCTAAGTGTCCATCATCGGATGAATGGATAAAGAAGATGTGGCACATATATACAATGGAATATTACTCAGCCATAAAAAGAAACGAAATTGAGCTATTTGTAATGAGGTGGATAGACCTAGAGTCTGTCATACAGAGTGAAGTAAGTCAGAAAGAGAGAGACAAATACCGTATGCTAACACATATATATGGAATCTAAGAAAAAAAAATGTCATGAAAAACCTAGGGGTGAAACAGGAATAAAGACACAGACTTACTAGAGAATGGACTTGAGGCTATGGGGAGGGGGAAGGGTAAACGGTGACAAAGCGATAAAGAGGCATGGACATATATACACTACCAAACGTAAGGTAGATAGCTAGTGGGAAGCAGCCGCATAGCACAGGGAGATCAGCTCGGTGCTTTGTGACCGCCTGGAGGGGTGGGATAGGGAGGGTGGGAGGGAGGGAGACGCAAGCGGGAAGAGATATGGGAACATATGTATATATATAACTGATTCATTTTGTTGTGAAGCTGAAACTAACATACCATTGTAAAGCAATTATACTCCAATAAAGATGTTTAAAAAAAAAAAAAAAAAAAAAAGAATAAAAAAATCAAAGAACTCCAAAGCTTTATATTAGAGATAATTTAAGTTTAATATATTTTATGTAGTTTATTAATGTAAGAGAACTCTATGCAAGGCTACTTTGAAATTAGTAAGGAAAAAATACCATGCATATATAATGGACTGAATTTTCCAATGGTCTGTATTTCTATTCAGTTGTATAAAATCTCTGTCTTCTAACATCTTTCATATAGCTTGCAATGTAGAAAGGTTTGTAGTGGATAAGTTTATAGCAGATAGGTAAAGGATCATTTTCAACCTTTGTGGAAATAGCCAAATTTTCTTCCACAGAATCTATCTTTAATACCTGCTACACAATTTTTCCTTTTTTTTTTTAACTTTAAAATACACCACACCTAATAGAGTATTTATTGCTCAAATATCTGTTCCCTCTTGGAATTCCTTTCTATATCAATGACATCATTCTGATCCAACATCTTCTTTTACATCCTTTCTCCACTTAATTTGTAAGTCACATCTGTATTTCAGAGATATCTCTTAAATCACAGTCTAATGCCCACAGCCCTCAGCGTTGCCTTTGCTAAGGCACTCATCATGTCTCAAGTGTGAATAACTCTACCTGCCAACCCCTTTCTCTACCACTCTCATTTAATTGTTTATATTGTTCCTTGGCCACAGTTCTTGGTTATAGAAATCGAGATCCATTCTAACTAGCTAAAGAAGAAAGGGGTTTATTACTCTGTTCACACAACTCATAGAATCTTATGGGACTAAAAACAAGAGACAGTGCTGAGCTTCCATGAAGATTTCCGAAAACTCCACCACAGAACTGGGCTATCAGATGAGCAACGTTAGCATGATCATGACAGTAATCACCCCAGAATCATACTGCCTGTGATCTAAGACAAAAACATGCTCTGTCTCTCTCCCTAACGATTCAATTCGGCACAACCTCCCATTAGCGCACTGATTACAGAATCTTAAATTCCACCTGGAACTTTTGCAATGGAGTCTGGAAAATGCAATTTTTAGTTTTCCAGCCAAGAGAGTACTAGGAAGGGTCCTAGACTGAGCATTACGCAAATGAATTTACAACATCCATCACGTACTGCAAACAAATTATATTTATAAAAACCTAATCTCATCATGAAACGACAATTCTTCCACCGAAATGTTTTAACTAACCACTGTCTAAAGGCTAAAATTCAAACATATTAATATTTCTTTACATACCCATTTATGTGCTCAAAAACTTGCTTTAGAGTCCAATTCAAAGCTTAGTCTTCTAGGCTCTTATTCTAAGAAATACAATATAGATCGTTGCTATTAAAGAATTTAAGCCATAGGTAGGGTACTATGTAAAATACATAATAAGCAAAGTGAGCTGGGGTGATATAATAGTGTTGAGAAAAATGTCCCATGAAACCTGAAAAGACTAATGTGAGCTTAAGAAAGGGAGAGGTGAGGAAACTGTTCAAAGAGCATGTAGTATTTCAGCAAGTTTCTGAACCACAGAAATGTCTTGGTCTGGTGGCCATGTAACTGTGGTGAAGAGAAACAAAGAAGAGTAAAATTTATAGACTTGCATGAAGATATGAGAATACAGAGTACGTAAGAAAATGAAAAAGGTAGAGAACATAAGGTTTTAGGAATGACTAAAAATTTGGTTTTATATGTTGACATGATGAGGCAATAAGCAGATGAAGAAAATTTCTCACTGGCCCTACCAAAGGGTTTTAATTGTGTCCTATAAGTGACTGAGAGCCTCTGAAGGAGTTTGAACAAAGAGGTGAATTTAAGTTTTTCCTATTGGTATGATGGGGCATAGAATGAAAACATGGCAAGGGTAAAGCCGTGTAGAACCCTTAGAAACAATTAGTCTAGGATCAGATTCAAATTCAGACAGTGGCTTTGAGTACTGAAAGGAGCCAATACTTTGTAAATAAATGAGGATGTACTAACATCATGGCTCAACTTGGATGGTCTTCAATATTGTGGCTTATTCACTAATAATTTCCTCTATCCCACTCCAGTGATTCTAAACTAGTCACCTTTCTCAGATCACATCTTTTGCTCCACACCTTTGTACATTCTTTTTCTCTCTGCCTGGGATAGCCTGTCACTCCTCTGCTCAGTTTTATATCTAACAAGATCCAGCTCAAAAGGGCTTTGCTTTTGTAAATCTCCCTTCACACTCTGAGGCAGTGATGGACATTCCCTCTTCCCTGCATGAAGATTTCTGCCATCTTTCCTGAATAAATGCACAGATTTTATTATACTGTGTTTGTGGTCTACATTCCTACTTGGCTATGTCTAAGAGATACAGACTATGTCTTAACTTGTAGAATGTAACAGATTTGAGAAATGTAGAAAATTCATATAAATTAAAGTGTACAAATTTTTCTAGGATACAAAGGGAAGCCTAAGAAAAACACCAAGGTGATTAACAGTGTGAGAATGTTTCCAACGTCTCCATTCTTTTCTTATACTTAATTGGTCATGTTTCCATTTAGGGACTATTGATATAAACACATAAAATAAATTCATATATTTTCAAACTAGTGGGTGTAAAAATGACCACAGTTTAATCATTTGTTAATTAGCAAAGGCAAATCAACATTTTATTTTAGTCTTTGACCAAACCTGACCAGTTTGTGTTTCCGAAATTTGATTTTTCCTTTCAACAAAATAATGCCTGGTGAAGGTGCAGGTTATTTTTAACTACTATAATTTCCTGTTAATCAGTTTTCTTGTCCTAGGCCTCATCTTCCTTTAATCAGTTCAGACATTCCCCATTGTTAGTACCAATTCAAAATTATAATGTTTAAGCCTGTTTTCTAAGGTAGCCACTTAGCAAATTCTTTTATATGACAACTTTCTCCATATACCCCCTCCATTACTATCTATTTATCACTTGGTCCCTTTTCCAAAGTAATAACTTCTGCTAGGAAATATGTTCTATTAAACATCCACCAACTGCCATATCCAATATGTCTTTTTTTAAATCATTTCCTTCATAAAAGGACGTCAAAGAATATTCTAAAATAATGCTGATTTTTCTATTCTATACTTTTACACAAATTAAATGTACTTATGCACCACTCCTTCTTAAGTAATTTAATATTTTTGGTTCATGTTGGTAACCTGACCTAGAACCATTCTTAGAAAAATATTATATGAGCGTGTTGCCTTCCTGTAACAGGAAAACATGATGAAGAAGCTTGTTGTATGGAAATATGTGAGGTGAGGTGAGGATCTGTGGCCTGGCAGATCTGATCTTTGGTGAAATTATGACTTTACAAATTAGTTGCTCTGTAACCACTGACAAATTACTAACAGTCTCTCAGCTTTCATTTTCCCAAATGTGAAAAAAAAAAAGGGACAGTATCTTTCTCATGGAATTTCTGTGAAGTTTAGAAATAACATAAGTACTAGGCCTCAAAACTGTTGTCAGCAAATATTTATTGAACATAAAACCTATCCAATAATATACATTATTTACAACTATATGTATATAAGCATAGGAATTCTAGCTTTCCATCCGGTAGCAAAATATAAATGTCTTTGTTTTCTAGCTTGGAACTTTTCTCATAACAGCCCTGTTTAGGTAAAAATCAAACACATGTTTAAATACTTTTCTCAGCAGTGAATACCAGGTCAACATTGAAAATAGAAGGAAAGTTCTAGCTAAAAAAAACAGCTTTACATAATAGAATTTGGACCTTAAGAATCAACAAAACAACATTTTCTCTAATGAAAATAATGCTAATTATCAAGTTGCTTTTATAAATGAATGAATCTATACACTTTTTATGTATGCTTAAATCGTGTGTTTAAATATGAAAATAACTCCCTAATATTCACTTAGTAGACTTTTAAAGTTAATATATAACATGAGAAATAAGTTTCATTAAACTACACTATACATACATACGTAATCTGCTAATTTTTATCCATTTTGATAAATGGTTGAATGTTTAAAATATATTTTAATGAAAAAGAAGTTCAGTGGGAAATGTGGGGAAGGAATTTAGCATTTATTGAGAACTTTTACACATCACAGCTGGTGTTGGATGACTTGGATGACTCTACCTATATTATAAGTAATTGGATCTTCAAGCACTGCTGAGGCAGATACCACTTCCTCTATTTCATGAAGGAGGAAGGAAGCTCTGTGAGGTGAGGAAAGTTATTTCTGGCAATGTGGTGTAGTAAGTGGTGAGGCTGAGACTTGACCTTGGCTGCTGGACTACATCACAAGACTCAATTTCCCTCTCACTGGAAGTTTGACTTCACTTTTATGACTTAAAATGTTACTTCTAATTTTCATGTTATGGTCTTGAAAGAAAAATCAGTGGACCAGTATGACTTAAGATAGTGTTGCTAAGTATCAGGAAATATGTAAATTAATATAATTGAATT
This sequence comes from Pseudorca crassidens, assembly GCF_039906515.1. Lineage (NCBI taxonomy): Eukaryota > Metazoa > Chordata > Mammalia > Artiodactyla > Delphinidae > Pseudorca > Pseudorca crassidens. The sequence continues at coordinate 17,241,266 of NC_090298.1, forward strand.
TGCTTTCTTCTTCTGGGGATGGTTGGATTAATATTGGTGGTCTTAGAAAACGTACACTAAATTTTGTCAAATATTTGTATAATTAATGGACATCTACTTCAAATGTTACAATTACTAGTTAACATTGCTTAGTCTACTTAGAAGTATTTTGAGATATTGTAATAAAGAAACAGTCTCATTTCTTTAATGCCTTAATTTTATACATACAAATCATATATATATACACACATATATGTAATCTGTTTAATAAGCATAGTGAAAACTTTCTGAATTGTCATAACATTATCAACATAATACCAATAAATTAAGAGGGTAATATATATGTCTTTTGTTTCTGGAGAATAATTTCTTCAACTCTATTATTGAAAGACTATTTAGCTTTTTCTCCAGAAACATTATATAGAACATAGAAGATTAAAATTAACAAAGGTAAGATAGACATTCCATGCACCCTTTCTACTATTTTCTAATTTGAGATCATAGAATACATATGTATGTAACTCAGAAAGTAGTTTTACTATTGACTTAGCAAAGCATAAATCTACAGTTTTGAGTAGTTTGAAATGATCCTACATGTTTACATTTAGAGAATCTGAATGGTCAGGTGAATGTTCAGTCAAGAGCAAACAATTGTTCTCCTATAGCTGAGAGTGAGTTCTAAACTGCTAAATGAGGGATCCTTTTGGCTTTTCAATAATGGAATAAATTAATCAGTTTAAATATAAGTGAAGAGCTCCTGCTTTCTTGTAACACCCCTTTCAAAAAATCATCTTTTGGACCCAAATAATAATCATTTGTTTTATTCACATATTAGACTAATTTATATGTTTTATAGATTATACACTGAAATTCCAAACCTCTCATCAATAACTTTTAAACACCTTAACTATCACTAATAGTGTAGATTGTCTAAGCGGAAAAAACTGTGGTATAAACAATATGTTGTATCCATGCATACTAGTACCCTTCATGGGAGGTGATTGTTGCAGAGCCTGAAGAGAATCTTAACAGTCGGAGGCAGATAAACGCCTGCAGAAAAGCCTACCCTTAAAAGAAGCAGGGTCAGAAATGCTATATCATGTGTTATTATGAATTGGATAACTGTACACTTTTGTAATGCCACTAATTAATCTCTTTCCTTTGTAACATTCTTAGACCATTTAAGATGCTTGGGCATCCTGCCAGAAATGTTCCTATATCTATAGGTCTTGTTTTTCATTTAAGTTATGCTCAAATTTCAAAGATTACAGCAAAATTACTGAAGTTCTGCTTTGATGCTTACTTAAAACAAGAATGTTCCACATGGTTATGAGATTATCAGTGCTAATTATTTATTGAAAAATGATTAATGGCTAACTTTTACAATTACTTTTCTATGAAACAGAATATGAATTTTACAGTTTATTATCTGGAGAGTTCAAGAAGAATATGTTTTCTAATTGTATTATTTTCAAACCATGAAAGAACATAGCTGTATTAGTTTCTATTGCTAGGTAACAAGTTACCACAAACTTAGGGCTATAAAACAACACTGTTATATAGGTAAAGAAGCAAATTCATGGCCTGACAGTTCTCTGCTCACAGCACCACAAGACTGAAATCAGGATGTCTGTGGTCTAAGTTCACATCTGGAGCCCCTGGGGAAAAAACTGCTCCCAAGCTCATTCTGGTTGCTGTCATAATTTAATTCTGTGTAGTTAGGGGATTGAGGTCTCCTTTCCCTTGATGGTGGTTAGCTGGGGGCCACTTCACATTCCTAGAAGCTGCCCACATTTTTTGCCACATGGCTCTCTCCATCTTCAAGACAATAATGGCACGTTGAATCCTTCTCTTGCTTCAAATCTATGAGTTTCTCTTCTGTTCCCAGCTGAAGAAAACTCTTTACTTTTAAAGGGCTTATGCAATTAGGTCAGGTCCACCTGGATTATCTCCCCATCTTACCATCTTAAGGTCAACTATGCCTTATAACATAACCAGATCACAGGAGTATAAAATCTGTCATCTTCATAGTCCCAGGTATTACACAGCAGTAAGGGCAACAAAGGGATGGAAACCTTACTTCTGAGAATTAGTCACAGAGCTTCTCAATTTCCACAGATTCTCAAAAATTATGCTTTATAACGATCCTTTTTAAAGACAAATCACTAGTGAGTCATTCATAAAATGTATCAGGTGTGAAACTCTGAAAATTCCAAATGGAGATAATGCATATGTATTCTACTTATATCTTTATGGGAGTTTTCAATCACTGTGCAAAAGCAGCACATAATTTAAAAAAATAAAATAAAAACCAAAACCAGGGCTTCCCTGGTGGCGCAGTGGTTGAGAGTCCGTCTGCCGATGCAGGGGACATGGGCTCGTGCCCCGGTCTGGGAAGATCCCACGTGCCGCGGGGCGGCTGGGCCCGTGAGCCATGGCCGCTGAGCCTGCGCGTCCGGAGTCTGTGCTCCACAACAGGAGAGGCCGCAATAGTGAGAGGCCCACGTACGGCAAAAAATAAAATAAAATAATAAAATAAAAAACCAAAACCAAAAGAGTGCACATTTGTCCTTTTAACCCTTTTTAAACACACTTTTAACTGAGTGTTTGAATGAAATTAAAACAAACAAAAAACTAATTACATTTTCTATTTTTTCCTCTCTGGTAGATTTTTTTTTTTTTTTTGTAAGAGTATATGTGGTTCTATAAATACATAAGGATACGTTTTTAAAAACATTTTCCCTTTTGCTTTTTTATTTAAGAACTCCATTTATTCCCTGACTTTATAAGCCCTTACCCTAATAGGGGGTGTGATGGAGCTTTGTGTCCAAGTCTCTTCCAGCCTAACAGGAGGCTCCAGACAAAGACTGGCCACTGAAGAAGTCCTGTGTTGGGTAGAAATGTCTAGACTCCTTTATCGCTCCCTTACTCTGTCATTGGCTGAGGGCCACCCAAGAAGGGTAGGACTTTAGCTCAAAAGATGAGGCAGACCTTTAGTTTCTAATAGCTGGAGGCTCTCAGCGAATCCCACTCTTTGACAAGAATTCTGAGAGGACAACTCAGTATTATGTGCCATACTCATAGAACAAAGAATCTAACTTTCATATACAGTGTTTACCCTAAGGCTATCTTCATAAAAGCACGTGGACAGAAATGTTATGAGATCTGTCAAAACAGTGACATAATCATAAGATACACACATCTGACTGCTATAGATTTTTTTTCTGGTATCACCAATAAATATTTTCTTCAGGATTAGGAGAAAATCAATGTTGTAGTATATAAAAGATAAGCTGGTATCATTGGCCATGTTACATTGTGAGCAAAGTGGGAAGTAGTCCTGGATCAACGGGGGGGAAAAAAAAGGTTGTGTTACACTGTACAAATATGTACTTAATGGATATCAGTTAAGGCTACAAGGAATTCAGACATACTGGGATATTACTGGTCAATAGAAGAGGTGGAGATAATTTTTCACATCCCAATGAAAAATAATAATTAGGAATATTAGGAATAGGAGGTGGATTCTATAAAGTGTTCTAGAAAACCTGAACACTGACCAGCTTATACCTACATGGACACATGGAAAAGTAAAGTTATAAGAAGGTTGTGCAAACATTGTGAAACGATGCAGCTGACGTGTATAACCATGTTGGCTCTGTCAGAAGGAATTTTGCTAGCAGTAGGAAGAGCTATTTGAATGGAAAATTTCACAACTGATGTTGGGTGCCTCCATCTCAATACAGAGGACATGAGTGCCTATGTACATTCCCTTTAATTACTCTAAGAGTCGCAGAAGCAAGAGAGTCATGATGGAGCCTCAACTAAATCATTATTGCTAGCTGTGTTTAAACTGCCTGATTTGCTCAAAGAAAATTTATAGATGAAATAGGTCTGGAATTCTGTAAGCTGCTCTGATCTTAATTCATTCTGGTTTATGTTGGACTTTATCTCTAAAAGAAAGTTTGCTACAGTTGAATTGATAATGACCAGAAAGACCCAGGATTACTTAACTTATAACAGGAAGAAGAGAAGGATTTGGAAAACTAATGGTTTAAACTGTTTGTGTATTAACAAGCTTTAGAAGGTGCTCTTTCATCACAGATTTCTAGGTATGGTATCAGATATAACAGATTGGTAAATCTAAAGTGGCAGGTAATAAAGAGGTAAGAATTCCCCAGTGACCTCATGCAATTTCTGAGAGCACTAGGCACTTGGCTAACTACCTCACTCACACCTAATCAAATGAGACCTCAGTTTCATCCCTGCTGATCTCTTTGCTCTGGTTTCTATTTTCTTTCATTGGGAAGTCAGACAGTGACACTGGTTGTGGAGGGAATCCAAGATACTCACGCATAAACTACTTTGCTTTTCAAAATCAAAACAAAACAATGACAAAATCCCAGAGCAACAAGTCTTGAGAATCTTTATTTGACGTTTATTTGATATTTGTAGAGAAATAAGATTAGGATAATTATTTAAGGCAGGAAACATTTCAAATTCCACAATTCACAACTATCTTTGTGCAGAAGCAATTGACAGTGAAAGATGAGCTGGGGAAGTATATTTTTAGAGACTATAGAAGAGAGATGGAGTGAATTCATTTCCCACCAATACATTAGACAGGTAGGGCTCATCTACTGCAAAGCAAATACAATGTTCCACATCTGGGATAAGGAAAGATGACATGTGAGGAGTGTGGGTGGCTTATATTGAGAGTTGGAAAGAAAGACGGGGCAAGGCCAACCTATCAATCCACACAATGGAAGTCATTTTCCTAAGTGCTAAACTGGGAATATGAGCCCTCCCCACTTCCCCTTGCTTTTTTTTTTTTTTTTTTTTTTCTTTTTTAGAGAAGACTGTCATTTCTGGATCCTTAAGGAAAGGAAATGTGAATGCAGTACCTCATAAAACCTAATAAATCAAAATGGGTTTAGACATACATGTAAAAACAAAGGTAGGAGGAAAGAAGAACCCAATGAATGATCCAGACAAGAGGTTCTACTGTATTTTTAGCAAGAATGGACAAGATAGATTTTACAGAGAAGGCAGGGATAAAACTAGCCCTAAAGAGAGGATAGGGAATTCTGGCAAGCAGAGATCCAAGGAACAGTGAGTGTGGTGAGCAGAATAATGACCTCCCGAAAATGTCCATGTCCGAATTTCCCAGTTAATAAATCTCATGTTCCTGTTTTGTGTTATGTTTGCATACATATGTAGTTGCTTACCACCACATCGGCCCAGACAGGTGTAAATAGTGGATAATAAACTCTCCAAATTTCGACTCCTTATCTACAAGGTTCCAAGTCAATATTTGAACCTAGGTGTGTGTGTGTGTGTGACTCCAATGTTATCACTTTGCTGCTTCATTGCCTTTAATTGAATGTTCTAGGCTCTGTGTTAGATATTTGAATGATCTGGATCATTCAGCACTATACAATTTCCAGCTACACATGGTTCATCAGCTGTCAGAGGCTAAGTGTACCCTTTGAGGGAATTACACTCTTAAATTTGATAATCTACTTTGATATACAAGATTTCAGTGAAATCGGAATTTCCTTTCTCTGAAAAGTGGTTTCTCTCATTTTGCCAGAATCTTAACTTCCATCTTCCAAAAGGGAAAAAAAATGATATAACACCTTTATCTTATGAGTAGAAGAGAAATACATTAGTTTGCCCGGGTCATATAACACTTTAGTGGTAAATCTGTAAAAGAGCCAGGGTTCCCTAAATCATCCTCTGGTTGTCTCTTAATTTTGTGGTATCAGTATGCTAAGATGTACTAAATAAAGTTAGATCTCTGGAAGGTACCAAGGTTGAGAGGTCGGAAGGGAAAAGGAACACAAATGACATTTTCCCTTGATATCTTCCTTGCACAGGACCTTGGAGAAGAAACCTGTCACCTTTCCTCAGCTCCAAAGAGCCTTCATTTTACATTCAACACATGTTCAGTAACAGGTTCAGAAAGAGGGAGCACTTAATGATACTTATGTTAGTGGCAAGACTCTTCATCTGTCTCTTTTTTAAAAAGTGTTTCCTCTTCTACAAAGTGATGAGGTTAAGCTAGGTAATCTCTAAAACCGTGTCACCTAAAATATCTTTGTACTGTGGCCCACAACTCTCAGAAAATATTGAAACATCTGAAAGACAGGTGTGTTTCTGATCATACAGACTGGGACATAACCACTGTGTCTAGCTATACCAAAATATCCAGCCTGCTGCAAAACAGATTTGGGAGAATCCAATGAGTTAGAATGAATGGCTCACCAGGAAGAAAGCTGACTGGAATCTAAAGTCATTTCAATGCTTCACTCTTTGGAATGAAATGATTTCAACATTTCTATTCAAGAGTTGTTTATGCCTAATGTGCCTATAGTGTTCTTTTCTCCTGTTCAATTTGAAAATTAGAACCCTTATCTTAGAATGGTGGAACAAAATTTCAAAAGTCAGAAAAAACTTTTCTTTGCAATATGATGGTTTCCACTGGCGATCATATTCTTTATATTTTGCCATGTAAACGAGTATTTTAGTTCACATAAAGACTAATCTATCCCATTAATGTTAATAATGCTTGTACAACTGAAGTGTAGTCATCCTTGGTTTGCAGACATGACTTTCTAGGAACGTATGTCTATTATTGGCTATGTAATTTTGACTCTTCATGGTGATTAGATGTCATTCTAGTGAAAATGTAAACAGAAATGCAGTGTAAAATTTTATGTATATTTATTTAAAAATCCTCTGATCTCAGAGTGGCACAACATAAAGGAAAATAAACCTCATACAAGAATAACACAATTCTCAGAAATTACATGAAATTGAAAAGGACTTACAATAAAACAGATGGCTGCAGAAGCAGCTGTGTGGTATCATTTCTGAAGTGTGTTAGACACATATGTGGATGGGAATGTGGAACGTGTAGGGGAAAGAATTGTGACTGTACGTGAAAATAAGAAACTGATGGAGTTTTGGATTTTTTGCCATGAGATTAAAATATGAGGGTCAGGGCTTCCCTGGTGGCGCAGTGGTTGGGGGTCCGCCTGCCGATGCAGGGGACACGGGTTCGTGCCCGGGTCCGGGAAGATCCCACATGCCGCGGAGCGGCTGGGCCCGTGAGCCATGGCCGCTGAGCCTGCACGTCCGGAGCCTGTGCTCCGCAACGGGAGAGGCCGCAGCGGTGAGAGGCCCACGTACCGCAAAAAAAAAAAATAAATAAATAAAAAATGAGGGTCAGAGATTTATTTACCTTCAAGTACCTTCTTAACTACAAAAAAAAAAGGGGAGCTATTACCCCTATAAAAACAACTTTTAAAATGCACTGTAATGTCTTTCCTTCTGCTTATTTGAAAGCACTGTATTGTCCAGCTTATTTTGGAGTCATTGTTTGTGATAGATAATCTTATGTTTCAACTTGACTGATCCATGGTGCCCTGAAATTGACTTAAACATTATTTCCGGATATATCTGTGTGGATGCTCTGTCTGATTATCCTTGAGCTGGGTCACTGGTTTTCTTCTGCCTTCAGACTTGGACTGGAGTTAGACCATCAGCTCTCCTGGGTCTGGACTGCTCTGCTGCCATAATCACACGAGCCAATTTCTTATAATGAACTTCTTTACATACCCATGTAATATATATATAACACGTACTTATATGTGTATGTATACATATATATACACATATATATGGATATGTGTATGTATACATATATATGCACATATATATGTATATGTGTATCTGTTGGTTCTTTTTCTCTGGAAGAACCCTAATATATGTTTCAATAAGTATTCATGTATTCTTCCTCCTTCCAGGGATTTTGTAGTAAATGTAGTAAATCATGTAAGCCATATAGGGTTGGTTTGAATGGCCAATGAATGTAAGTACACTAATCACTTCCACATGGAAACTTTAAAATCAGTTACATGATTAGGCATAACTCCTTTTTTTTCTGTCCCAGCCATCAGGTGAGCATATAAGAGGAGCCTCTGCACCTTGGGTTAGACAAGGATGGTCATGAGTAAAAGCCCCTTCCAACTCACCTTAGACACAGGATTAGTCAACATAAACTTGTGCAGTATTAGCCACTAAGTTTGGGGCATTTATTACCACTTCATAAAGTAGCCTGTGTTGACCGCTACATTCCTAGCATGCTTGGGTCATCTATTATGTCCTGGATTTTTATTATTGTTTCTTTTAATAATGAGCCAGGTATTGTACTGTTAGGAACTTTGCAGATACTAGAACACAGGGATTTTTTTGTTTTTTTTAAAGCAAATGAGTCTCAGAAATATTAAAACTTACGGAGGGTGATAGGTTAGGGCACCAAACTCAGGTCTGTCTAATACCCTCATCTGCCCTAATAAATATCGTTTATTGTTTTTGCTCTTTCTCCTGGTTTCATTTTCTAACAGGACAAAGTTCTGTGGTTGAGCATTTTTTTCTATTTCTCGCGGTTACAGTTATTTTTGGTTGAGGTTTAAGAGTGTTTCGTAACTTCGCCCTCAAGACGGTGTATTAGAAAGTCACTAAGGCATCTAGCAAAGTCATTCATAGAATCACTATGAATACAGTAGAAACACGTAGGCTAAGAAAGTGCAGAAATCTCAATGCAACTGTTTACAGAGGGTGTGTCCAAAAGTTGCTGGTCCACAAGTTTCTACCTGGTGAAGTACTCCAGCTTTAGTGTCAAGCAGCCTGGAGCTGGGAAAAGTGACAGCCTCTCTGTATATCAGCTTTTTTGTTTGCACAATGGAAAATTGTAACTACCTTGCCTATTTGTTGAAAGGATTTAATAAGATAACAACATAGGGAAATTATTCAGCCTTGCAGGTAATAAACCATCAATACATTTTAAAATGATTGCTTAGAAAGAACAAAAGAGGAAAGGAGGAGGAAAAAGGTGGGAGAGGAGGAACCAAAGCTCTGTCATTGGAACTGCCTTATTCAAAGCTCTTAAATGACTAGACAGGACCCTCAAGGTGAGTTGCATTATTTGGGGATGATTCCCAAATATGCACACATGCAATTTTTAAAAAACATTTCTCTAGGTATTCAGCTTAATAAGGATCAAAAGGAGGTGTGGCTCAAAAGAAGAAAAGCAAAGCATAACAAAATCAAACAAAAACAAGAACTAAATATATGCAAGGTTGAAAGCATTGAAATCCCCAGTGGCAGGGAAACAAAGGCACTGACATTGGGCTTCTAATAAAACAGCTGAAATAGTGTCCTGGAAAGTGTGTTGTGTTTGAAAAGAGCTTTGAATCAGAAAGCAAGCAGGCATGTAGTGTTTTGGAATTTGTCATGAAGAAGGAATTAGAGATGTTTAATTTCAAAATACAGAGAAAAGCTTCAAAATGGGTGTGATCTTCCAAAGCATAAAAGGGATCCTGAAGAAAATGTTCCATTTCTACCTCCAATGAACAAAGACATTTAGGGAATGTTGTTTAATGCTTATTCAAAAGGAACATTTCTTAAGTGTTGAGTTATCTAAATGGAATCCCAGGAAAGAGTCATCATGAAGTATGTGGCCTCATGGAGTGGTAAATTCCTTGTCAAAGTCAGGGTTAGCAGTTGCTCTTCTGTCCTCTTTTGAGACCAAAAAGAGATCAGTATCCACTGAAACTGGGCAAGTTGATCTCTAAGCATCCTTCAGACTATGAAATTACTTGATCACCTTTCTATCTATCTCTGTTCAACATTACTCATATGCTCTTCAAGTATCTATACAGCATTTGCTGTTGGCTAAACATTATGAGCTAGTGTTATATATTCATTATTTCATTTAACTTATAAAAAAGGAAACGTTATCTTTAAAAAAAAAAAAAAAGAAAAGGAAAAGTGAGGTGTAGAGAAGTTATGTAGTGTGTGTGCATAATTCCAGGCTACTAAATGGGGAAGTTGGTATAAGAACCCTAGCAATTGGATTCTAAAATTTGGGTTTTCCAATTATTTTTCTTCTAAACTGTAAATAGTATATAAACCTTTCAATGTTTCTGATGATGTTTTGCATGTTTTCTAGGATCATAACACAATGATACAACATATTATTGAGTCATCATTACATGACATGTCACTGGGACATAATACACATTTCTGATTCAGTGTAGCTTAGTTCTTACGATTATATTGCCACTCTTTTCATCTTTAGGAAACTCAAGTATGAGAACTTGATTTACAAATCAGACTAGGGTTTAGGTAACTTTATTGTCAATGTTATTAGTTGTGTCGCACAGACTGCTAACATCTCAAACTATATTTCTTTCCTCTAATTAAATGAATCAACAATATAATTTGCTTTTAGCAATGATTAAATACTTTAGGAAGTGGTTTTCTTTCACCTTTCTGAGGAAAAATAAAATATTGAAGCCGCTTGGCTTATGTGTTGAAACAATGTAGATAATGTTCCTATGAAAAGGTGGAAAATGAGAATGTGAGAGTGATGTTTCCAGAGATGATCTTGGCATTTTGTACTGTCTAAATGCACTTTAAAAAATTCGGAGGAACTCATTATTTTGTCTTAAACAGCAAATCTTTCTTAACTGCTGGCATAATGCTGTCATATCCTTTCTGATGAGTCAGCAGTTACATGCCAGCACATTAAACAGCATTTTGCAGATGAAAAGAGGCAGAATAATAATTCTTTTGAACAAACCCCAGTAAGCAAGATAATGTTTGGGAACAGAGAATTTGTATTATTTAGAACTGAGGGTTATAAAACTGTAATGCCATCTACCTTTGCTATTGAAACAACAAGAAATATACTATGCTTCATGGACAATACAAATACAGATACTTAGAAATATCTGCAGTGCACATTTCTGGAGGTATCATCTCCATTTACATATGAGTGAAGTTGTGAGCAGGGTCAGCCAGAGTTCAAGATGCAGGAGCAAGCACTCTTCATACTTCCCTGATCCAAAGGCAAAATGAGGCTCCCTTCAGGCAGGATTTTTTTTTTTTTTTTTGCTTAATGATCCAGAATGAGGAGTATCCTTTTATTATGGATAAATCAAACTTGAAATCAAACTGAAATAATTAAATTGATTTCCCACAAAATTTTTATTTTAACATATATTGTGTCTATACAGCAGACTGAAAATCTTTGGACAACATCCCTTGAGACTTCCGAATTTTGAAATTCAAAGGTTCAAGAAAGAGTTTTCAGTAACAATTCTATATAAATAATGAATGGAACACCGTATCAAGGGAAAATTCTCCTGAGATTTAGGTTTCTTATCTGTGCAGCAATCTTAGAAAATGGCATACTTCAAATCAGATAAAACCAGTGACTTTTTGAGAAAGGAAAATTTTGGATCCAGGAGACATGTGCTTTTCTTTCACATAAAAAAACACTGCACAGCAGCTTATTGAATAGCATGAAACAATGGCTACAGGAATAAAATATTTAATTTTCAGAAAGGGTAACACATTAGACAAGATGTGATTTGAGTGCCAATCTCCTTTCAGCAAACCTTCATTCCTTCCAAACATTTTATTCCCTTTTTAAATAGGGTGTGTGTTCATTTAGGGTTTGGTTTCTCAACCTCAGCACTATTAACGCTTTGGATTGAAGAATTATTTGATGTAGGAGGCTTCATCTGCATTCCGGGATGTTTAGCAGCATCCCTGGCCTTTAGTCACTAGATTCCAGTGGTCAGCACCTCAGCCCTGACCATCAGTGATGGCTGCAGACGTTGCCAAATGTCCCCGACGTGGTGAGAGGGTGGGGAAACACCCTCCCTGGTTGACAACCACTGATTTAAGGCTACCATAGTCTGTACCTGCCTTTCCTCATGAGAGCTGAGATTTTTGTTCTGTCCTCTTTCCCAATTACCTTTTCCCTATTCCTTGGGTCTCCATTTTACTTTGACTCATTTCTCTACCTTTATGGAGAGTCCAAAACAACATCTATTTATAGGAATTACAAAATCGTTCCTCTTCCTTCTGCCACCTCAGCCCCACAGTAGGACAGAGCTTGCGGGTGGCAGGGAGGATGGGGAACGGAGACTAGATTTCCACATCATTCACCCAGTGGACAAGATGTGTCTGTGCAGGGAACTAACTGTACACATTTCTCTGGTGCTCTGTTTCTAATATTATAACATGGCATTTGTAAATGAACTGTGTAGAACTCAGACATTAATGTCTCCATAGTGACAACATAATAATGGGTGGTTGTGTTCCCCCACCAGTCTTCAAAAGTCCATTTACCCATAAAATTGTTGAGATCTCTGAATGGAAATCTCTTCAGTTCTGAGACCGGTAATTGGAATCCACACAGTACAGTTTCAAATGAGGAGGTAAGCAGAAAGAGAGCTGACATTCCTTCCCTGATCCAGTTTGATAAAAGATATTTTAAATGAAAATGGCTTACCTTCGATATCGATGCCATTAATTCAACTCCCTAAAACTTATATTTATGGAAGTTCCCTGAAACCATTCCATGCTTATTCTCCACACATGAAAACATATGTTCCCTGACTGATGCCAAATTTGGAGAAATGTCAGTTACCAAGTGAAGAGAATGACATATAGACTTATTCCCTGTACATAATAAGTATTAGTTTAAAACTGTTAATACCTATTTGTTGACTACGTACGTTCACAATCATTTTTATTTTAAAGAGATGCTTTTTGTAGCCCAGGATTCTGTCTCATTGCCCTTTTTAAAAACAGAGTAACACGTTAAGTGCCTATTAGATGTAAGCCAATACACCAGGTGTTACAGTGACCACACAGGTGGTCAAGACATGATTCATACCCTTAGGGATTTTTGAAATTTATAGGAGGATTGCTAGAAATAGCTATTGGAATAAAATAGGTTAGTTTGAGAACATTCTTTATTAAGATATGCCCTGAGACTAATTATAATAGAAATGGATAGGTATGTACATTTTTTTCACCTCCCATAGACATTCTAAGGGTGACTGGCCTCATTATGCACTGTTCACCCATGTATTTAGTTCTCATATGCTAATTATGCAAAAACAGAATTGAGAAGTTAATTTAACCAAAGAGAAATGAAGCATTTAAGCATTACATTCACTTGTTAACCGTTTCCAAAATCTTTCCCTGCATTATGTTATGGGATCTCTGCCTTGAAAATTCTCATGACTCAATTAGGAGAAAAGCTTAGAAAGAAGTTACATCTTTATCCCTGTAACTCAATACCATACAATGTCTTTTTCTCTTTTCTATAATTTTTGCAGAAAGTAAGCAAAATAGGATCAAATTTCTTTTTATCTGAGATGTTCAGAAACTGGCTGAACTCACCAAATTCTGGCACTTTGTATAGTATTGAGAAAAATTAATGTGCCTAGACAGATTTTCTTATGAGAAATCAGGGGGTAACTGTAGAGATTGCGAGCTTGCCTATTGTCTTCCTATAGCCATTGTCTACTTTTTATTTTTATTTTTTTCAGCTGAATGCATGTGAAAATTCCTGGACAATGATTTTGCAGTGTGAGTACTCTGTGGAGTATGTGGCAGGTGTCCTTAATGAGAGGGTGTGGAATTTCTGTTTAAACCTTTCTTAGATGGCTGGAACACCATCAACCACTATAACTTCTAAATTCCTAGGCCCATGAGTAAAAACTGCAGGCTGGTAATGGGAAACTAGTAAGGACGCCTTGCAGCACCACACCAGCTTGGGACTGATTAACTCTGCCATTTTTACTTGTGAGATTTTGTTTGTTCCTTCAAGTTATATGTAATTGTAAACAATATAGGCAGTTTGGCTAGCTGTGAAAGAAGCAGAAATCTGAGGAACAATCATTTCAAATTGTAGGACTTATCTTTGGTTTAAGGTTATAAATCGTCCCCTGGAGTAAGGGACATGCACAGGTCATGGTGCAAACGCTTAATGCCACTTGTATACCTTTGTTCATTGACCTAAGAGATTGAAAATGCTGACATAAAACCTAGGCATGGAACAGATTTATAAAGCCTAAATCTTTGTTAATACTAAATGTTAATTGTGGAATTTTTGTTTAGCCAAGTCAGTTCTAGTGCCCTGACATATTTTAACACAGATAAAATATTCTTCATTTTACAGATAAAGCAAATAGTAAGGTTTTGAGTTAGCTGCCAAATAATTAAACAATGAGAACACCTTAAGTTCACTGAATCCTCCTGAAATTCCTTCCTCTGTACTAGCCAATACGAATGTTCTTGAGATCATTAATATTTTGTACCATTTATCTATGTTGCAATCACTTTGGAGTAGGAAATATTATGATCCCATATTTCAGAAGAGGAAGGCATGTCCTTGAAAAGGTAAATCACTTAGCTAGATTCATAGATGCAGCTAAATTCTGTGGAGCCAGAATTCAAGTCATATCATCTGATTCCACTCTTCATGTTATCTTGCTGCCTTCCAGGTCTACTTTCTCCTCCTCCCTCCCTTTACTCCTCACCCTGCCCTCCCAAGGTCACCAGTGGATATTGATGGATTAGCCTACTGTAGATAGTTTCTCTCCTCTATTTTTATAACATGCTCCAGACATTATCTACTTTATTAAAAAAAAACATGTTTTAATATTCACTCATTCTCTTATTGCAAATTTTCTTCGATCTTTTTCATTCTTTCAAAGTGTTCAGTCATTACCTAAGAACCTAGTGGGGAGACCTACCCAGATTTTCCCTATCGGAATTACCCCACCCCCTACTATAAATGTTTTTAACATCAGACCTCGATTTTGCTGTCATTGTCCTATTTAGCAGCTGGTTAATTCATGTTAAGGTGATAAGACTTTCTGGACATTTTAAGAAGGACTTGAACAAAACACTTGGCTGAAGCTCAAAGGAGTCACAATGTGTCTGCTAACAATTCAAGTCATCATCCCCAGCTATTGATGGAGCAATCATTTTTGGTTATTGGGCTTTGCAGTGCCTTTCAAGTCATGCCACATCAATGTCTGTCCATGTGTCACATACAGGCTTCACCAGAAAGAGCAGACATGAGAAATGTAACACTGAATACTTCCCAGGGCAGACCAAATATGCCTTTTTAATTTTTTGAATTTTAATCCAAATGTACAACAGTGATGATGACAAGACTGTATTTTAGGTTGAGGGATAGCCTCTTTGCCTAAGATACAGCCACTTTATACTTAAAAGGAGTTAAGGTCATGCAAAAATAGGAAACACAACACATTTGTGACTGCAGATTATTTAAGATCTAGACTTCACTGTACTTATGCTTGTCAAGATGACTGATTTATTTTGTACTAGGCACTTCTTAATTTATCAGTCTCAATAATATCAATAGCTCCAGTTAGTAAATAACAATTTGAGAAGGGACATTAAATTACTTCCTGTCTAAACCAACCTAAAGGTATGTTTAAACATAATGCCATATATAGTTCAAGAATCTTCCTGTAAACTGAAAATAATTTGCAGAATTTGCAATTACTGAACACTCCTTCCATGTAACCTGTATGTTCTATGCAATTCAAATCTCCCTTTAATTTCTCTCTAGAAGGAATCACAAAAATTACTACTTTTTAATTAATTTAATGGATAATTAGATGAGATAGTATCTAATATCAGAGAGCCAACTTTATAGTGTAAAGAGAGGAACAAAATAAATATATAAACACAAATGTATAATATACAAAAATTATATAGTCATGTGCTATGAAGAAACACATACTTCTGTAGATATCATGAAGAAAACAAAGGAAGGATAAGTAAATAGTGAGAGCTAGCTGAGGATGATGCTTTTTAGATAGTGTTGTCAAGATCATCTCGCCCAAAGGGAAGACATTTGGACAGAGACATGTAAAAAGCAAAGAAGCCAGTCATGTGGGAAAGAACAACTAAGCCAGAGTGAACAGAAAATATGAGGCCCTGAGGCAGAGCCATCTTTAATATCTTCATGGAAAATCAAGGAGGCCAGAGTGGCTGGAGGGGACATGATGAACAGTGAGAGTACAAGATATACTGTAGGTTCTAGGCCATCGTGGGCCACTTGAGGATATTGGATTTGATTATGTGAACAATGGGAAGGAATTTGACAGTCCTGAACCACAGAGGGATATGATTTTATTTACATTTTTAAAAGGATGATTGTGGTTACTGTGTGGATCATAGACCATTGAGTGACAGGGTAGAAAGGTGAGGATGCTACTTTGAAAGTCCAGGGTAGAAATTATGGTGACTAGACTTTAGGAGAATGCTGTGGCAATACCAAGCAGCATTCAGAATCTGAAAATATTTTGAAGATAAAGCCCATAGAATTTGTTAATAGAGTAATATGAGGGTTGAAAGAAATACAGAAATACATAATGACACCATATTTTCTGGCATTAGTAACTAGAAGAACAGAGTTTTCTCTACAAGAATTACCTCACCCTTTGCTATAAACATTTTTAACACCATATTTTGCTATTGTTCTAAATCTATACTATAATAAAGCTGCATTTACTGAGATAAAGAACCCAAGGAGAGGCCTCTTGGGCATGGGTGGGAGAAATGATTGAGCAATTAATTATTAATAATTAATATATTAATTGTGACCTCCCGGTGGAGGTATCTAAGATGATTGGTGCATTTGAGTCCATAGTTGGGGGGTGGGGGTTGAGTCAGAAAGAAAGATCAACATGTGTCTGGAAACCAAACACTTATAAAGCTGAATTTCAAAAGGGATATGTGAAGGAGACAGAGAATTAGCCAGGGAGGTGAGAGGGGAATGTCCCAGGGGCCAAGCAAAAAAAAAAGTCAAAGATGAGGAATCAACATGTATGCCAAAGGTTGCTAAATGTCAAAGATGGTAATAATGAAGAACTGACTGCTGGATTTCACAATGCTTTTCTGAGAGCAATTTTGCTAGATTTCTTGGAAAGAAAACCTGATTGGTGTTTGTTCAGAAAAGAATAGGAAAAGATCGGTAACAATGAGGAACAACTCTTCCAAGGAATACTGCTGTAAGGAAGAGTAGGGGAAAAAAATGGAGCAGGATATGGAAAGAAGGAACATTTCAAAATGGTAGATATGATCATGTATTTGTATGATAATGAGAATAATCTCCTAGAAAAGCAAACTGAAAAGGAAGAGACCAAAGTAGGAAGGGCTTGGAATCAGATAAGATTGTGTTCAACCAATGAAACAAACAAAAAACTGGCAGAGGGGATATATACAAACACATGTATGCTGGTACATACTACAGTAAAAATAATCTGATGAACATCCACAAATCCTTAAGGGAAAATGATTCACCAGAAATACATGTTTTATACAGGAAATACTAAATAATTAATAAATACATGGGAAATTGTTATCTGAACTTTAAAGTACTTTAGTACTCTTTCCATTATTAACTGAAAGAAGAGAAAATACTGTAACTGAGAGATAGTTAGGGAATCCTTGAAAGAGGTGAGAGAAATATTATGCTTTTAAATTGCACAGTTAACTGGAACACATGTTGGAAACAAAGGTTTGCAGTCTTATTAACCCAAATTCAAAGTAATTTAAAATAGAACTGTAGCACTCAGGTGAGCAAATGTTTGCTTTCAGAGAGTCTACTGTTAAAGTTTGAAAAGTGCAGTCTCTTCAAACTGATTCCGAGTCTGCTGCTCAATACAGAAAAGCAATTAGGAAGCAGAGTATTAACAAGTATCACTCAGTAAATAAATATTTACTGTCAACCTTACAGATGTGAAAAGTCCTATTTCCACATATAGTTCTAATTGGATTTAAGCAGCTTCTTAAATATTCTGTTAATCTTTGATACTCTGAACAAATTGTGGTGGCAAATTATATTTTTAAACTTTAAAAATCATTAAAAGCAGTTTAGGGCATAAGGTACCCAAAACTAAAAATATTTAGTGGAACTTTGTACCACGGTCTCCTTCAGTATTAAGTAATTTGAAGGCATAATTTATAAAACATTTTTCAACACTGTGGACAGTCAGAACTTACACATTAATAATTTAGTTTTTACTGTTATTAAAAGGAATTTCATATACTTTTAATGTTTTGTAGTGATTGTTGAGCAATTCTCATCTGAAGTTTTTTTTATTTTTACTTAATCTTTTTCTTAAAAATAATTTCTGAAATAACTGGATGTGATAAATAATGAAGTATAAATCCATATTCTTTTTAGCATCTGGAATTGTGCTTTATTTGCAGTACATTAGTTGCTGAAGAAAGAACCAGTCAAATGAGTGAATTCTTTCTTGATGCCCTCAAAGTGCTTACTCATGATTTAGTGTATCATGAAACCAGTCTCAGGACTGCAGCCCCATAAAATCCCTAGGGTTTGGGAAAAAAAAAAAAAAAGTGTGTGGTGTGATGATAGAAGACAAGTCACTGTCTTCTTTAAGTAATAATAGTATTCAATATAAATGTTGAGTTCCTTTTATGTATGTACTCCTTTTATTAGATCATTTACCAGTCTTATCACATTTATATTTCAATATAAGCTAAAAGCAGAGGTATTATTACCCATTTTTCAGATTTGGAACCTTGAGTCTGAGAGTTTAAGTAACTTGGCAAGAACTTCCAGGATGTTACTACATGACAGCTAGGATATAAATTTCAGTTGGCTCTTCTTTTTAGAGAGTCCCTTGTTACTAATTGGTGATTAATTGATAAGGGATATCTAGAATCACAAATTTCCACAAATTTTTACTGTTTGTCTAGTATATAAAACTTAAATAAATCTTCTGATTTATCATCATAAAATATTTAGCAATTCCCCCCTACATAAATAGTGGCATGCTTATACTCTTGGTAGTTGTATATATTTAGTTTTCTCTTCCACCAGATTCTTTTAAATATCCTTTTGGATACCAACAGGACAAAATCTCAAAGTAGATTTCAAAATAAAATGTTTCCTGCAATATCTGTATTTTTAAAGCAAGGTATTTATATTGCTTTAAAGAAAATGTAATTCGAATCATTTACTAATGAAGTGTGAAGTACTCAAAGCATTTCTGAAAGTGGTATTGTTTCACTGTAGGTATCTTATGAGCTGATAATCATCAACTACATATATTTACTAAATAACAGATACAGTACTCTGAGGCAAAAAAATGATAAAATAAAATGATAGATGTAGCTAAAAGGCAGTCACAGAATACCATGGAGAGGAGAATTCCCAAGAGAGTGTTGGAATTAAGAGTATCACAGAGCTAATGACCATTACAGTTGCCCTAGAGTCTCAATGAGACAATAAGGAATTAAGATTCTCTTGGAATCACCAAAAAGCCTTACAAAAAATAAATGATTCAAACAAGAGAAATGTTAAAATACAGCAAATTTTAAAATAAGTGATGAATGCTAAAAAATAAGACTGTATTCCATGTTGATCTAGGAAGGCTCTCCTTTGAGCGCACATGTTATATTCATACTAACGAATCTCAATAGATTTTAACTATATACCTATAAACCACGGCTGACACTTAATTCAAGAAAGAATGGAAATATTATCAACCTTGATATTTTGATAGGAAGGCTCTTGCTTGCAAGCTTACTAAAAGCAACCAGGGAAGAGAACAGAACTGGACAGAAAGTCAGGGGGACTGACGTGCTCAGATTACAGGACATCAAGAAAAAAATACTTTTAGGAATAAGGAAAAAATTAATTTCATTATTTAAAGTTGAAAATATAACAGAAAAGACAAAAAGTAGTGACAACTATTAAAACTGTGAAATGGAGGAAAAATGAGTGTGGAGTTTGAGCCAAATCCTCCCTGCCAAAACAGGAAGTAGATAAATAATAAGTTAGTCAATAAAAAAGAGAGGGATAGGGCTTCCCTGGTGGCTCAGTGGTTGAGAGTCTGCTTCAAAAACCGCAAAAAAAAAAAAAAAAAAAAAAGAGAGAGGGATATAACTGCTTATTTATAGACATGAAGGTAACCTGTCCTTAACCCCCAAGATAGAGAACATTATTAGAAATGTTGTCTCTGGGAGAACTGGGGCTCGGAGACTTTTCCTTATAAGGGTTTCTATTGCATTTTGTCTTTAACATTTATTACCTTGATGTTTTGGGGGTTTTTTTGCGGTATGCGGGCCTCTCACTGTTGTGGCCTCTCCCGTTGCGGAGCACAGGCTCCGGACGCGCAGGCTTAGTGGCCATGGCTCATGGGCCCAGCCGCTCCGCGGCATGTGGGATCTTCCCGGACCGGGGCACGAACCCATGTCCCCTGCATCAGCAGGCAGACTCTCAACAACTGCCCCACCAGGGAAGCCCTATCTTGATTGTTTTTAATGGTAAATGGTTACTTTGTTGCATAGCTCTCCTTGGTCTCATCATGCTGAAGCCAAACAGCTGTGATAGTTATGGCCACTATAACTTGAAGAACACATACCACAGACACACACACATACCAGATTATTAGTGGCAATTTCTCCCTATTGTACATATGCCTGGGTTTCTGAACAGACAACTATCATCATCCTCTATTAGGAGAGGATAAGAGCTCAGTGGTTTATAAATGTTTTAGTTCACATTTTATTTTTGAAATGTAAATGGGTATATTTAGTGCTTTAAATGAATCATTAAACACACATTTATATATTTTTATGAGCTAAATATCTTATAATCCAAAATAGTGCTTAATTCTGACACAGAATAATATATTTTTGCACAGATGTAAAATAATTCAGATTATTATATTTTTCTCCTAAAGTCAATAAGAAGGTTAATACTTAGCCATAGTCAGTTCAAGTTGACTGTGGGTGAAATGTCAGTTAAGCAGAATAATGACAGTCCCCTAGTAACCAAAATAACACAAAATAATTACTGATTCTAACCAAAGCAGTCTTATTTTTAACCTGTGAATGTCAAGACATAGTCTGGCATTTAGCTCTTCAGAAACCATGTCTTTATTTTTCTTTTTTTGGTAGAAGTATCATGAGAAAGGCTTTTGCTCTCTTACAATTTACAATGATCTAGATTATTTTAAAAGAGCTTGAGTCAGAAAAAGGCAACACAGTTTTGTAATAAAAATGTACTTTGACTTTACCACACTTGCTTATTATCCATAAAAGATATGATCAACATGTATTACATTCTTCTACAACTAATTGTGGCAAATGTGTTTGCAATTCATTATAGGGAGATAAACACCCTTTTCTAATACAATAGAGAATAAAACTTTTATTCTTAATAAAGAAAAGAGGCATAAGGCATAACTTAGTCTTCTAATAATGAGTACGGTATGCTGAAAATTCCAAATCTGAAATATTTATGCATTCTTACTAATTTTTCTACGATAATGTTAAAGAACCTACTGGTATGTTGATGTCCTTCAATGTAATTGTGTCTTCTATAATATTTCTACCACTGTAATATTTTCTAAGACTTTTCTAGATAATTATACATTTCTTGAGTTATGATTGTGCTTTTCACTCAAGTGCAGTGGAAAGCACAATAAATATGCTGACAAGAGAGCCCAGATATGGGTTGGGGTCTCTGATGTACCATGGCCTCAATACAGCTCTTACAGATTTTCAGTTAAGGGTGTCATTAACAAGAGAAAGGTTTCTGTCTGCTGTACACATAAATACTAGTTCCCCAGGTCAAGATGGACTAAATTAGTAACTTTATCCAACAGGCCACATACAAGTCTCTGAAGCGTTGACAGTCAGAGAGAGCTAAATGAGCTTGCATTTGGAACAGTGACTCAAGTCTACAGACTCAATCTATGGACTGAAAAGTGAAGGTGGATTTTACTGGCTTCAAAGTTTTCGCTGGAACTCTAGAGAAATGGTATATCAGGACGGCAGTGCAAAATGAGACATGAAGTGTCCATCAGGGGCTAAATAATGTTACTTTTACAATTCAGTCTTAATGAGAGTCCTACACTGTAGGTATCAATGATGGGGAGATTCAGATTCCAAATGATGACAGTATATGTAACGTTATCAATAGTATGCAGTTTGAGTGCAGCCAAGAGTCATCCTCTAGTTCCAAATATGATGAAGTTCATATGTTAGATAAAAGATGCATAAATAACGATAGCAACATGGGTGCCTGTACTCACATACTGGGGGGATACACTTGTTTCTTTAATTCTAGAGGCTTCACAAAATTCATTCTTCAGGTGATTAAGAAAGGGGTTTTTAATATTCAAATCCTAGAAAAAGCTATTGAGATGCTCATAAATAAAGTTCTTCATATTTCTTGCCTAATGACTGACAATAAATCAATAGTCTCTCATTAAATGTGTTACTTAGATACAACAATTACAAGAAAGAAAAAAAATGGAAAAAGGTTTCTATCATCTTTAGGAAGTTCTGGGTTTGACTACCTCTGAAGAATAGCATGGAGAAGAGAACAATTTTGAAGGGTAAACACTAAGATACAGTATTTTGTGTGTGTGTGTTTTGGGGGGGCGTGGATAAAGTATATATAATTAATGAAAGGGTTTAACAATAATGCATGATATTTCATCCATGAGAAGAGTGGATTATATAGAGCTTCAAAATCTCAATATCACAGGCTCCCACTGAGTCTCTAAGAAAAAAATTTGGGAAAAGCATAAGGTGATATGGCCAGCCAGAAAAAGATTTAAGCCCATTAGGTTATTTTCAAACTGTTATTTTAAAGTTTCTTTTTTTCTTTTTTAACATCTTTATTGGAGTATAATTACTTTACAGTGGTGTGTTAGTTTCTGCTTTATAACAAAGTGAATCAGTTATACATATACATATGTTCCCATATCTCCTCCCTCTTGTGTCTCCCTCCCTCCCACCCTTACTATCCCACCCCTCTAGGTGGTCACAAAGCACCGAGCTGATCTCCCTGTGCTATTTGGCTGCCTCCCAGTAACTATCTATTTTACATTTGGTAGTGTATATATGTCCATGCCACTCTCTCACTTCATCTCAGCTTACCCTTCCCCATCCCCATGTCCTCAAGTCCATTCTCTACGTCTGCATCTTTATTCCTGCCCTGCCCCTAGGTTCTTCAGAACCTTTTTTTTTAGATTCCATATATATTTGCTAGCATACGGTATTTGTTTTTCTCTTTCTGACTTACTTCACTCTGTATGACAGTCTCTAGGTCCATCCACCTCACTACAAATAACTCAATTTTGTTTCTTTTTATGGCTGAGTGATATTCCACTGAATATATGTGCCACTTCTTCTTTATCCATTCATCTGTTGGTGGACACTTAGGTTGCTTCCATATCCTGGCTATTGTGAATGGAGCTGCAATGAACATTGTGGTACATGACTCTTTTTGAATTATGCTTTTTTCCAGGTATATGACCAGTAGTGGGATTGCTGGGTCATAGGGTAGTTCTATTTTTAGTTAGTTAGTTAGTTAATTTATTTATTTATTTATTTATTTATTTTTGTGGTAGGCAGGCCTCTCACTGTTGTGGCCTCTCCCACTGCGGAGCACAGGCTCCGGACACGCAGGCCCAGCGGCCACGGCTCACAGGCCCAGCTGCTCCGCAGCATGTGGGATCCTCCTGCAGGATCCCCTGCATCGTCAGGCAGACTCAACCACTGCGTCACCAGGGAAGCCCTATTTTTAGTTCTTTAAGGAACCTCCATACTGTTCTCCACAGTGGCTGTATCAATTTACATTCCCACCAACAGTGCAAGAGGGTTCCCTTTTCTCCACACCCTCTCCAGAATTGTTTGTAGATTTTTTGATGATGGTCATTCTAACTGGTGTGAGGTGATACCTCATTGTAGTTTTGATTTGCATTTCTCTAATGATTACTGATGTTGAGCATCCTTTCATGTGTTTGTTGGCAATCCGTATATCTTCTTTGGAGAAATGTCTATTTAGGTCTTCTGCCCATTTTTGGATTTGTTTGTTTGTTTCTTTGATATTGAGCTGCATGAGCTGCTTGTAAATTGTGGAGATTAATCTTTTGTCAGTTGCTTCATTTGCAAATATTTTCTCCCATTCTGAGGGTTGTCTTTTCGTCTTGTTTATGTTTTCCTTTGCTGTGCAAAAGCTTTGAAGTTTCATTAGGTCCCATTTGTTTATTTTCGTTTTTATTTCCATTGCTCTAGGAGGTGGGTCAAAAAGTATCTTGTTGTGATTTATGTCACTCCTCACTTTCACCTCCTCCCCTCCATTTCATTCTCAACACTACAGCAAAAATGATGCTATTAAAAAAGGTAAAACCTTTTCACTACATACTCAAAATCCTGCAATGATCTAATTTCAGTCTTAATTTCAATTAAAAGCCAAAGACTTTTCATGACCTACAAAGTCCCAAATGGACTAGCCCCCAATTTCCTCTCATCTCCTAATACTTAAACTTCATATCCTCTAGTCAAACAGGCTTCCTAGTTCTTGCTTAAACATGCCTGGTGTGTAATTGTTCTATCTGTTCCTTCTGTATGAAACTTTCTTATGTCACTCAACACTTTCTTCAAACATCAACTACAGTGTTGTCGATATTTAAATTCTAATCAAACTCCCAATAATCTGGATTCCCTATACCCAAATCTATTTTTTATAGCATTTATCAAGTTCCAATATACTGCACTGGATTCTATGGTCTGGCATCTAGATACCCTTGCAGAATTCATTCCCCCAGCTCTTGGAGTGTGGGCTGTCAATAGCCTTCTGATGAATTCCTCTCTAGGAATTGTCCTTAGCTAAAGAAAATATTCTTGCCCAAGATCAGTATTTCTCCCAGGAGGCAACCCACTTTCTAAGGTTGATCATTAATAGAGGGAGGAAGTAAAAGCTTTGGCACTTGCTTCAGCATGGAACAATCATCAAGAGACATTCCAGCCCCAAAGCTCCCATGAGACTCTTTGTTAGGACTGTGATGAATTCAACTACTACTTTGCTCAATCCTACTTCCTTCCTCCACTGGCGTTGATCCCAAAGGAACAACTAAATTAGTTTTCTGCAGACAATCTTCCTTATTAGGGGCTGTTCCACAGAGAATTGAAACTAAGATATATACTATATAATTTATATGTCTAATATGCTTATTTTTTATTATGCATCACCCTCCCCTATATATCTGCTCCCAAGGGCAGGATGTTACACTCATAATATCAGAGGAAATAGTAGATTCTCAATAAACAGTTGTCACACAGGAGTATGCTCAAAATAGGAGTTGAATGGAAGAATGAACAAATCTATCTCAAGGATTAAAGGATACAAATGTTCAACACAGAATGAATTGTATGTAGCATTTACTAAATAGTAATGTCTCTCTTTTTTTTTCAATCTCATAACTTTTCTTTGTGTTCAAAACATAATGATCAGGGCTTCCCTGGTGGCTCAGTGGTTGAGAGTCCACCTGCCGATGCAGGGGACACGGGTTCGTGCCCCGGTCCAGGAGGATCCCACATGCCGCGGAGAGGCTGGGTCCGTGAGCCATGGCCGCTGAGCCTGTGCGTCCGGAGCCTGTGCTCCACAACGGGAGAGGCCACAGCAGTGAGAGGCCCGCGTACCGCAAAAAACAAAAAAAAACAAAAAAAACATAATGATCAGTAGTAGGGCCAGGCAGGTCTCAGAAACTTGATTATTTGGGTCCAAGGAAACTTTATTTCCTGGTGAAGAAATTCTGCATTAGGAGTGTGTATGTTTATATGCTTGGGTCTCTTGACCACTTGAAGATCTTTTACTTCTACTTTATATCTCTCCTCTCCCATATAGCTCTTGCTGCCCCATAGCTTCTTCACCTGATAACTCAGAAATCCTCATAGCCTGGCTTGCTCATGGTCCTTCATGATCTACCTCTGCACACGTTAATACTCTCAGGTTTAGCATTCACTGTGACCAGATTGTTCCTAATTTCTCAATCACTCAAACTCTTTGGGAAAATGTATGTTCGTTCCTAGCTTTTTTCATAATTTATCAAGCATTCTATGGATTAACTGCTTTGAGTCAGGTACTTAGCTGAATCCAATCAACTGCAGCCAGATGGAGCAAAGTCAGATGTTACAAACTTGACTATCTAAGTCTGTGTCTGAGGTCAGAGCTTGGGAAAAGAGGGTCCCTACAAGGAGACTGCAAGTATGGCAGTCATGGCAATGAATATGTGTAATATCACCTTCGTTTCAAAACTCTCGAATGCAACACCATCATTTATATTCTGCAAACAACGACCAACACAGGAAACAGCCTGCTTTATTTTTGCCAGTTTTATTTTTCCCTGTAACCTAAATTATGATTTTGTTTTACATAGTCAACTACTATACAATGTGTGAGGGAATAATCATTTTAGACACATGATAAGACCCATTTCTGATTTATTATCAACGGGAAATGTAAAATTTCTTTTGGGACTGGTTCAAAGCTACTGGCAGGTAAACTCAAGCGCAAAACATTATTCACTTGTAAAATATCCTCATGTTCAAGTCTGGCAGCCACACAAATTTAGTTCTAATTTCTCAAATGCTGAATTCCAAAAACATCTATTCTTTCAGTTGGATTTTTTATTGTGGATTCAGCTCGTGAGTGTCAGCCAAGTAGAGAGTGTGTCTAAAAAGGATGTTTCTTGTCAATAGGCCAGTGAGATAAGTTCTGCAGGGTTGCTTGGAAACGTTCCACAGCAGGAGAGTATATGGCATATTTTAGTTGCTCTAAGTATATTCTGCACCCATGCTCAGAGAGTTAGGCTAAGTGTACACTTATAAAATAAGTAAATAAGATAACCCAATGCATGGCTTTCAGAAAAGCCTGTCATTTTAGCTACTGCTGTTTCAGAGATGTAGTTTCTATACCTGAAGGAAATGGAGGAAGTGAACTTAGAGAACAGTGTAGAATCATCCCCTACTGAGTTAACACTATAGGTTCTTTTTTGAAGGAATCTGCTAGCATTAGAATCAACATTTAGACTTTCATTTTTATCACCTAACCTGAAATAGAAGGTTCTTTATACTAATGACAGGAAGGTATAAGCATCCGCTTCTGAGATCATTATGAGCTATAGCCACTGCTATCTGTGGAAGAAAGGAGCAGCTCTTTGCCAACATTAAATAGGGCTTATGCATTGAAGGTTTCAGCTTATTACTAAATTTAGAGTCCAAAAGTTTTCTATATGTTCAAAATTTACAAATAGGCACTTTCACATACAGGAATGGATGAGGTATTTCTTAAAAATAAATATTCTTTGGCCTCAATATAAGTTTTCACTTTATTTTTTATTGTTTTGTTTTGGTATCAGTTCCTTTTGTCTGAAGTAAATATAATATCAGATTCTAAGCACATACAAGTATTCTTCAGTCCTCTTTTGAAGGAAGTGAAGAAAAGAATATTCTGTACCCAGAATTGCTGAGACAAATCAGAAAGATAAACAGAGTAGTTGAGTTCCATATTCTCAAACAATAAGGTAGTGGCTACAATTAGCTTCCTTGTTTCCTTGTGTAGACCAAATATGTCATCAATAAAAGTAAATGACAACCACTGGACTGAAATGTCAACTTCATGAGGATAAAGACTCAACTTATTAATTTCTGCATCCCCAGTATTTAGCACAGTGTTCAGACAATTAAAGCAACAGAAATATTGGTTGAGCATGTGAATTAAATTACATCTTACAGCTATATCCTTTATCAATTCCTATCATAAACACTTCGTCCACATAGAATCTCAAGAATTCAAAAGAAGATTATAAATTTATCCTGACCTTGGGAAAGATCCTAAATCTTTTACTTCTGTATACATTTTGAATTGTCTATGAGGAATAATTCATGTAAACATTCTGCTCTGTAATTTAGACAGATTTCTTTATCCTACACCAAAATTATCAATTCATAAGAATCAATATACATTGTCTTTATAACTTATTAATTTACTCCTCATTATGAATTCATTTAACAAATATCTTTGTTAAATTAACAGTATCTTTGTTTCTAGTCATTGTGCCAGATATTGTTCTAGGCATTAAGGTTACAAAGGTCTAAACAAAGACTGCTCTCATGAAATTTAGCATCTATAACTTCAGTTTTAAAATAATATTTATCACATTTAATTATTGTTCCATAATATGGCTGTTGTTTACATATAGATGACATTCTAGGTCTACATAAAGAAACAGAGAAGTCAACCATTCTATTCTTTGAGGATATGGAACTCAAATCTCTAGCTTCTTGATCTGTCATAGCAATTCTGGGTAGAGAATATTGTTTTCTTAGCTATCTTTAGGTGATAAAGACTTGATGTGTGCATGTAGAATGCTGTGTGCTGAAACCACATTCATTTACACTATATATATATATATATATATATATATAATCTTTCAAGATTTTTAAGCAATCTTTTTTGGTTGAAAATTTATTTATTTATTTTTAGCCGCATTGGGTCTTCTTTGCTGTGCACAGGCTTTCTCTAGTTGTGGCGAGCCGGGGCTACTCTTTGTTGTGGTGCATGGGCTTCTCATTGCAGTGGCTTCTCTTGTTGAGGAGCACCAGCTCTAGGTGTGCGGGCTTCAGTAGTTATAGTGCATGGGCTTAGTCTCTCCACAGCATGTGGGATCTTCCTGGACCAGGGCTCGAACCCATGTCCCTTGCATTAGCAGGTGGTTTCTTTACCACTGCACCACCAGGGAAGCCCTAAGCAATCTTTTAATTATATATTACCTTTAAATGTTTAAGACCCTCCCAACATTGTGTAAACATGGAAAGGTCTTATCAATGAATGGGAAGAAATCCTTTCTCAAATCAGTATATTGTTAAAATGAGATGAACATTGAACTAAAAGAAAATGGCATTCTTCAAATTATGCTTATTATAATAGCATAATAAATCTTAACATAATGCTTATAGGGAACATATTTCAGACATATTTACCAAGGAAATGTAATTAAAATAAATATAATTCAGTGTTTTTTGTAAGGTTAGCTATATTTTAGTGATTGTTTTTCTTCAAATAAATAACATTTTTGAAAGCCTTGTATAAAAAACAGATTGAGAGGTTATTATACCTATGGCATGCATTTCATTAAGAAGTAAGTGTCTCTTAACAAAACTTTACCTAAATCAAATAGCTGTCGACCATAGTGCTAATTTTTTTTTAGTTGATGTTTGTAATACACCTGCCTTAGCTACCACTCACATGTCAGAGACTGATATCATTCTGTCCCAAATGAATAGATATACATTGAATGGTATTCTAGATTGTATTAGAACTGTATTTTCTCACAACCAAGCAGCTGAGCAACAAATATACAAAAAAATCATAGTTGTGTTCACACTATTTATAGGAATGGCTTAAAGAAAATAGGAAAAACAAATAGGTGTGCAGTATTTCCTAATTTTACTACTTAAGGAATATTAACATTCAGGATAATTAGTGGCATAAGTTAATTCATGAGCAGCATAGTGGAAAAAAATCTCTAAGTTATATATATATATATATATATATATATATATATATATTTAGGCCTCATAATGAAGAAGAAAGTTCATTTTCTTCTTGGGAAGAATTATTATTGAAACTTACTCGATGCAACTTTTGACTTCAGGCCATATCTATGGAAGGTAGAGATTTTGTTCTATGCTTCCATTACATTCGATAGTATATACAAGTTTCCTATCTTAACTAAAGGACCATAATATGAATCCAAGTATATCATAAAAATCAAATCAAAATATGGTCATAGAGAATAGATTGCAATGGAAGGCAGATATTAGAAAAATGAACTATTGCAAGCTTTTATGAGTGTATCAACATTGTTATATTAACTAGAAAATATGATGTAGAAAACTCCGGTTTACAAAATCATCACTATTATATCCCAAAAAGGCTGTTGTATTTGGAGCTATTATTAAACTGGCCCAGTTGGAACTTAGAAAGTTGTTGTGACTCATAACACCCTGAAAATCACAATTATAAGAACGTGAATAAAGATTGCAGTTGGTATCCTTAAGTAACAACTACTTAGTTACACAAATCTACCAGTTTATGTCATAAAATTCCACATATTAACTGAAAAATTTTTTAAATTATGAAATATGCATGAAAGAAATATTAACTCAGTGTAGGCATTAGTTAGCAAAATTCATTACTTTTGAACAAAAAAGTTGTTACTTTAAAATTTAGATTATATTTCTTAATATAAAGAAAAAATACTTCAGTAATCTACTTAAACTTACATCATTTAATAGGGATTTACATTCTATTCTGTGCTCAATTCTGTATAAATGAAGGCAATCCAAATATTTGCATACTATTTAAAGATGTACTAAAAATAGTTCTGGGGTTTCGCTGGTGGCGCAGTTCTTGGGAGTCCACCTGCTGATACAGGGGACGTGGGTTCGTGCCCGGGTCTGGGAGGGTCCCAAATGCCGTGGAGCGGCTGGGCCCGTGAGCCACCGGAGCCTGTGCTCTGCAACGGGAGAGGCCACAACAGTGAGAGGCCCGTGTACCACAAAAAAAAAAAAAAAAAAAAAAAAAAGTTCTGAAAGAAAATATAACAAAATCTTAAAGATATAATGTATTTGGATCAGTTTGAATTTAATATTAAGTTTCTCATTAAATGAAATTAAATATTTTGTGGATGAGCATCTACTATTAGAACACCAGGGAAGATTTACCTATATATATCACTCAATACCATTCCTTAAATAACATTGAAGTAGTTCCAAAATGAGTTGTTAAATAAATAATTGTGGTAAAACTAGCATAATATCAAAATTCTGATAAAAATAAACAAATAGAACCTGACTCCAGAGCACATAAATTCATAAAGCAAATAGTTATAGAACTGAAGGGAGAAATAGACAACAATATAATAATAGTAGGGGACTTCAATGTCTCACTTTCAATAATGGATAATCCAGACAGAAATTCAATAAGAAAACATTGGACTTAAATGACACATTCAACCAGATGGACTTAACCGAGATTTATAGAACATTCAAATCAACAACTGCAGAATACACATTCTTCTCAAGAACCCACAGAACATTCACCAGGACAGATCATGTTAGACCACTCGACAAGTGTTAGCAAATTTAAGAAGAATGAAGTCACATCGAGCATCATTTCCAATCACAATGGCATGAAACTAGGAATGATTCACAGGAAGAAAACTGAAAAATTCACAAGCATGTGGAGACAAAACTATATGCTGTGGGACAATCATTTTTTTTTTTTTTTTTTGGAAAAAATAGACAAACCTTTAACTAGGCTAACCAAGAAAAAATAGGTCTCAAATAAATAAAATATTAACAAAAGAAGAGAACTTACAATTGATACCATACAAAGAATTAAAAGAGACTACTATGAACAATTATACACCACCAACAACAAAAATCAAAAAATATAATTAGACAGATGAAAATGGAAACAACACACAAAAATTTATTGGTTGCCACAAAAACAGTTTGGAGACAAAAGTTTATAGTGATAAATGCCTACAATAAGAAAAAATTAAAAATGAAAGATCTCAAATAAACCTAATTTTACACCAAAAGAGCTAGAAAGAAATTGAGAAATTTAAGGCTATAGTTAGCAAAAAGAAGAAAATAACACAGATCAGAGTGAAAATAGAGACTAAAACAATGATAGATAAAAAAATCAATGAAACCAAGAGCTATTTTTTGAAAAAACAAACAAAAGAGACAAATCTTTAACTAGGCTAACCAAGAAAAACAGAAAAAGAGGTTTCATATAAGTAAAACTACAAATGAAAGAGAACGTACAAAGACTCAAGAGACTACTATGAACAATCTAACAATATTAGAAGAATCTTAGCAAATTGGACAACCTAGAAGAAATGGATAAATTCCTAGAAACATACAAACTACCAACACTGAATCATAAAATTTGAAAGTGGAACACAGTTATTACCAGCAAGGAGACTGAATCAGTTATCAGAAAACTACAAACAAAGAAAAACCCAAGTCCAGATGCTTCATTGGTGAATTCTAACAAACATTTAAAGAAGAATTAACACCAACCCTTCTTAAATTCTTCTAAAAAATAAAAGAGAAGGGAACTCTTCCAAAAAGATTTTATAAAGCCAGCGCTACCCTAATACCAAAACCGGACCCTGTAAGAAAAGAAAATTATAGGCCAATATCTCTGATGAACATAGGCACACAATCCTAAACAAAATATTAGCAAACCAAATTCAACAATACATTAAAAAGATCACACATCATGATCAAATGGGATTTATCCCAGGGAGGCAAGAAAGTTTTAACATCTGCAAAACCAATTTGATATACCACATTAACACAATGAAGGATAAAAATCATATGATCACCTTGATAAATTCAGAAAAAGCATTTGACAAAATTCAGTATACTTTCATGATAAAAACTCTCAATAAATTGAGTAAAGACGGAATGTACCTCAACATAATTAAGTCCATATATGACAATCTCACAGTTAGCATTATACTCAACAGTGAAAAGCTGAAAGCTTTTCTTCAAAGATCAAGAACAAGACAAGAGTCCCCACTATTGACACATTTATTTAATATATAAATAGAAGTTCTAGCCAGAGCAATTAGGTAAGAAAAATAAATAGAAAATGTCCAAATCAGAAAGGAAAAAGTAAAATCATCTCTATTTATCAATGACACAATATATATAGAAAACACTAACAACTCATCAAAAAAACCCCAAAACTGTTAGAAGTAATAAACAAGTTCAGTAAATTGCAGGATACGAAAATCAACATACAAAAGTAAAATTTCAAAAACGTATTTACAATAGCATCAAAAATACTTAGAAATAAATTTAAGCAAGGAGGCAAAAGATCTGTACACTAAAAATTATAAGACATTATTTAAAGAAATTGAAGAAGACACAAATAGATGGAAATACCATCTGTGTTCATAAATTGGAAGAATATTGTTAAAATGTCTAAAGTACCCAAAGCAATTTACAGACTTATGGTAATCCCTATTTAAATTCCAATGGCATTTTTACAAGAATAGAAAAAAAATTCCTAAAATTTGTATGGAATAACAAAAGACCTTGAATAGTCAAAGCAATCTTAATGAAAAATAAAACTGGAGGCATCACACTACGTGATCTCAAACTATATTACAAAGCTATAGCAATCAAAATAGCATATTGGCATAAAAATATACACATAGATCAGTGGAACAGAAGAGAGAACCCAGAAATAAACCTACGCGTATATGGCCAATTAGTTTACCATGAGGGACCCAAGAATACAAAATGGGGAAATGATAATGTATTCAATAAATGGCACTGGGAAAACTGGACAGCCACATGCAGAGGAATGAAACTGAAGCCCTATATTATACCATATAAAAAAATCAAATGAAAATAGATTAAAGCCTTGAATGTAAGACCTGAAATCATAAAATCCCTAGAAGAAAGCATAGTGGTTATCTCCTTGATATCAGTTTTGACAATTATATTTTGGATTTGACACCAAAAGAGAAACCAAACAAGCAAGACCTCATCAAATTAAAAAGTTTCTGTTCAACAAAGGAAACCATCAACAAAATTAAAAGGCAATATACAGAATGGGAAAAATATTTGCAAATCTTATATCTGATAAGGAATTAATATCTAAAATATATAAAGAATCCATACAAGGAAGAGCAAAAATAATTCAAAAAGAGCAAATAATCTGAACAGATATTTTTCCAAAGATGACATACAAATGGCTAACAGGTACATGAAAAGATGGTCAACATCAATAATCATCAGGTTGAAACATATCAAAAACACAGTGAGATAGCCATTCTAACAAGTGTGAGTCGGTGCCATCAAAAAGACAAAAGATAGACGTTGCTGAGAATGTGGAGAAAAGGCAACAATTTTGTTCTGTTGGTAGGAATGTAAATTGGTGAGGCCACTATGGAAAAAAGTATGACAGTTCTTCAAAGTATTAAATATAGATCTACCATATGATTCAGCAATCCCACTTCTGGGTATAAATTCAAAGGAAATGAAAACACAATCTGGAAGAAATATCTGCACTTCCATTTTCATCACAGAGTTATTCATAATAGCCAGGATGTTGAAACAACCGAGGTCTCTATTAATGGATACAGAAGATGTTGTGTATCAATATATACAATGGACTATCATGCAGCCATGAGAAAAAATGACATCTTGCTATTTGTGACAACATGGATGGACCTTGAGGACATTATGCTGAGTGAAATATGTCAGACAGAGGAAGAAAAATACTGAGTAATATCACTATGTGGAATCTAAAAAAGTGGAACTTAGAGAAATAGAAACTAGTATGGTGGTTCCCAGGGGCTGTATGGTGGAGGAAAAGAAAAGAAGTTAACCAAAATGTACAAACTTCCAGATACATGATGAATAGGGTCTGAGGATCTATTCTACAGCATGGAGTTACAGTTAATACTGTGTTATATAATTGAAAGTTGCTAAGAGAATAGATTTAAATATTCTCACCACAAATAAGAAATTCTATTGATGTAATGTGATTCATGACATTAATAAAGCTAAAGCTATGATGGCACTCATTTTGCCATATATTCATGTATCAAATCAACACCTTGTACACCTTAAAATTCCATAATGTTATGTCAATTATATGCCAATAAAGCTGAAAAAATAGTAAATATCGATAATATGAAAATAAAGTTTTGTTATAAATAAAATATTAAGCAATTGAAAAACAATGTAACTACTTTTAACTTAAAATTACAAAATGTTTGATATTGACAAGTCTAAGCATCAGAGCAACAACTCTAACTATCCTCTACAGATAGTGGTGTTGACTCTATGTTTATTTTAATTTTAGATTTATGAGTAATCATATTTAAAGATAGCTTTTCTTAAATGAACTTATGCATATAATTAGATGAACACACAGAAAGATATTTGGAAATAAATTTACCAAGTATTACCAGTCTTTATACTTGACGAGTAAGAATGGTGAGGTTACTTATTTCTGTATTATTAAAAGTTGTTAAGAATATGCAGTAAAGTTATATTTGAGGTCAAAATATGAGAATATTAGTAAAAATATCAGCATGCAATTATAATGGTGAAATGACTTATCCACATTCACCTTGTAAAAATGGTAAATTAGCTATAGTGTTGCTTTAGTAAATACTCATCTGGCTATTAAACAAAATCTTCCTTTAAAAACCAGCATGCCATTTGTTCTTTGCTTTTGCAGTTTGATGTGTACCACACAAAATTCTACATCTGAGAGATCATTTCATGATTTAGATCTTTAAGTGGTCTGGAAACAATAACAGTTATTAGCATTTTCACGGCACTCATTGCATGCCAAGCACTGTTCCAAATCTGTTAACTATATTCATAATTTTACCCTCATAAAACACAGTGACAAGAGTACTGCTATTTCCTCTATAAACTTGAGAATACTGAGGCCCAGAGGGCCTAAGTAAATTCCCTAAAGTCATACAGCATGGAAGAGGTGGAGGCAGCACCTGAACCCAGAAATGATATTTAGAATCCGTTCTGATAATTACTATCCCACAGCAACAATACAGCAGCAGCGTGGGTGTTGCCTTACAAGACATCAGTGAGATGGCATAGTATTAACCTTCAATGACAATATGAAAGGTTAGTTATGAAAGTATTTTATTATGTATAATAACAAGATATGAGAAGATGTCTCTTCCCTCCTTGTTTTTAAGCTAATGGGGAGAGCACGGATTTGTTCCTAGATTTAACCAAGTGAGCCTTAACTGACGTGGAAACAATTGTCAAAAGTAATTGTTCCCTATTTGCTTAAAAACACTTATTATAAAAAGAAACTATCTTACACATCTAGACAAATAAAATCCCATAAAATATGTTGAAATTGGACAGAATACTCAAGTCAAACCTTTCAAACAATAAAATAATAACTAAGAACATTTTGTGGAAGTTAATGCACAACTGACCAATGTTCTCAATTTATTCTTTTAAATTATTCTTTATTACAATCTTATTATAAATATATATTTGTACAACATAATTTACATTAAATTTGGTCTAATCTGCTACTTTAGAAATAAACAAAATTGAGCCTTTGATGTAATATTTCAACAATTATATATTTTGGCCCATTTCTCAACAGTTATTAGAAGTATCAGGTTTGTTAACAAGAATTTTGTTTATAAAATTTTTACTAAGGTATCATTTTTTCTTATTTGAGTATAATTGCTTTACAATGTTGTGCTAGTTTCTGCTGTATAACAAAGTGAATCAGCTATACATACAACCCCATATCTCCTCCCTCTTGCATCTCCCTCCCACCCTCCCTATCCCACCCCTCTAGGTGGTCACAAAGCACCAAGCTGATCTCCCTGTGTCATGTAGCTGCTTCCCACTAGCTATTTATTTTACATTTGGTAGTGTACATATGTCAGTGCAACTCTAGCACGTCATCCCAGCTTACATTTCCCTGTCCCTAGGTCCTCAAGCCCATTCTCTATGTCTGCGTCATTATTATTGTCTTGCCGCTAGGTTGTTCAGAACCATTTTTTGTTTGTTTTTAGATTCCATATATACGTGTTAGCATACGGTATTTGTTTTTCTCTTTCTGACTTACTTCACTCTGTATGACAGACTCAGGTCCATCCACCTCACTACAAATAACTCAATTTCGTTTCTTCTATGGCTGAGTAATATTCCATTGTATATCTGTGCCACATATTCTTTATCCATTTATCTGTTGATGGACACTTAGGTTGCTTCCATGTCCTGGCTATTGTAAATGGAGCTGCAATGAACATTGTGGTACATGACTCTTTTTGAATTATGGTTTTCTCAGGGTATATTCCCAGTAGTGGGATTGCTGGGTCGTATGGTAGCTCTATTTTTAATTTTTTAAGGAACCTCCATATTGTTCTCCATAGTGGCTGTATCAATTTACATTCCCACCAACAGTGTAAGAGGGTTCCCCTTCTCCAGACCCTCTCCAGCATTTATTGTTTGTAGAATTTTTGATGATGGCCATTCTGACAGGTGTGAGGTGATATCCAATTGTAGTTTTGATTTGAATTTCTCTAATGATTAGTGATTTTGAGCATCCTTTCATGTGTTTGTTGGCAATCTGTATATCTTTTTCGGAGAAAAGTCTATTTAGATCTTCTGCCCATTTTTGGATTGGGTTGTCTCTTTATTTGATATTGAGCTGCATGACCTGCTTGTAAATTTTGGAGATTAATCCTTTGTCAGTTGCTTCATTTGCAAATATTTTCTCCCATTCTGAGGGTTGTCTTTTCATCTTGTTTATGGTTTCCTTTGCTGTGCAAAAGTTTTAAGTTTCATTACGTCCCATTTGTTCATTTTTGTTTTTATTTCCATTTCTCTAGGAGGTGGGTCAAAAAGAATCTTGCTGTGATTTATGTCATGGAGTGTTCTGCCTATGTTTCCTATAAGAGTTTTATAGTGTCTAGCCTCACATTTACATCTTCAATTCATTTTGAGTTTATTTTTGTGTATGGTGTTACAAATTGTTCCAATTTCATTCTTTTACTTGTAGCTGTCCAGTTTTCCCAGCACCACTTACTGAAGAGGCTGCCTTTTCTCCATTGTATATTCTCGCCTCCTTTATCAAAGATAAGGTGATCATATGTGCGTGGGTTTATCACTGCACTCTCTATCCTGTTGCATTGATCTATATTTCTGTTTTTGTGCCAGTACCATACTGTCTTGATTACTGTAGCTTTGTAGTACAGTCTGAAGTCAGGGAGTCTGCTTCCTCCAGCTGTTTTTCTTAAGATTATTTTGGCTCTTCAGCGTCTTTTGTGTTTCTATACAAACTGTGAAATTTTTGTTCTATTTCTGTGAAAAATGCCATTGATAGTTTGATAGGGTTTTCATTGAATCTGTAGATTGCTTTGGATAGTAGAGTCATTTTCACAAGGTTGATTTTTCAAATCCAAGAACATGGTATATCTATCTATTTGTATCATCTTTAATTTCTTTCATCAGTGTCTTATAGTTTTCTGCATACATGTCTTTTATCTCCTTAGGTAGGTTTATTCCTAGGTATTTTATTCTTCTTGTTGCAATGGTAAATGGGAGTGTTTCCTTAATTTCTCTTTCAGATTTTTCATCATTAGTGTATAGGAATGTAGAGATTTCTGTGCATTAATTTTGTATCCTGCTTCTTTATTAAACTCATCAATTAGCTCTAGTAGTTATCTGGTAGAGTCTTCAGGATTCTCTATGTATAGTGTCATGTCATTTGCAAACAGTGACAGCTTTATTTCTTCTTTTCCAATTTGGATTCATTTTATTTCTTTTACTTCTCTGATTGCTGTGGCTGAAACTTCCAAAAGTATGTTGAATAACAGTGGTGAGAGTGGGCAACCTTGTCTTGCTCCTGATCATAACGGAAATTGTTTCAGTTTTTCACCATTGAGAATGATGTTGCCTGTGGATTTGTCATATATGGCCTTTCTTATACTTATGTAAGTTCCCTCTATGCCTACTTTCTGGAGGGTTTTTATCATAAATTGGTGTTGAAGTTTGTCAAAAGCTTTTCCTGCATTTATTGAGATGATCATATGTTTTTTATCCTTCAATTTGTTAATATGGTGTATCACATTGATTGATTTGCATATATTGAAGAATCCTTGCATTCCTGTGATAATCCTTGCATTCCTATGACAAACCCCACTTGATCATGGTGTATGATCTTTTTAACGTGCTGTTGGATTCTGTTTGCTAGTATTTTGTTGAGGATTTTTGCATCTATGTTCATCAGTGTTATTGGCCTGTAGTTTTTTTTTTGTGTGACATCTTTGTCTAGTTTTGGTATCAGGGTGATGGTGGCCTTGTAGAATGAGTTAGGGAGTGTTCCTCCCTTTGCTATATTTTGGAAGAATTTGAGCAGGATAGGTGTTAGCTTTTCTCTAAATTTTTTTTTTTTTTTTTTTTTTTTTTTTGTGGTACGCAGGCCTCTCACTGTTGTGACCTCTCCCGTTGCAAAGCACAGTCTCTGGACACACAGGTTCAGCGGCCATGGCTCATGGGCCTAGCCGCTCCACGGCATGTATGATCCTCCCAGACCGGGACACGAACCCACATCCCCTGCATCGGCAGGCAGACTCCCAACCACTGCGCCACCGGGGAAGCCCTCTCTAAATGTTTAATAGAATTCACCTGTGAAGCCATCTGGTCCTTGGATTTTGTTTGTTGGAAGATTTTTAATCACAGTTTCAATTTAAGTGCTTGTGATTGGTCGGTTCATATTTTCTATTCCTTCCTTGTTCAGTTTCGGAAGGTTGTGCTTTTCTAAGAATTTGTCCATTTCTTCCAGGTTGTCCATTTTATTGGCATAGAGTTGCTTGTAGTAATCCCTCATGATTCTTTGTATTTCTGCTGGGTCAGTTGTTTTTTTCCTTTTTCATTTCTAATTCTGTTGATTTGAGTCTTCTCCCTTTTCTTCTTGATGGGTCTGGCTAATGGTTTATCAATTTTGTTTATCTTCTCAAAGAACCAGTGTTTAGTTTTATTGATCTTTGCTATTTTTCCCTTCATTCCTTTTTCCTTTATTTCTGATCTTTCTTTCTTTCCTTCTTCTAACTTTGGGTTTTTTTGTTTGTTTGTTTGTTTGTTCTTCTTTCCCTAATTGCTTTTGGTGTAAGTTTAGGTTATTTGAGATATTTCTTGTTTCTTGAGGTCGGATTGTATTGCTATAATCTTCCCTCTTAGGATTCCTTTTGATGCAGCCAATCGGTTTTGGGTCATCACGTTTTCACTGTCATTTGTTTCTAGGTATTTTTTGACTTCCTCTTTGATTTCTTCAGTGATCTCTTGACTATTTAGTAACATATGGTTTGGCTTCCATGTGTTTGTATTTTTTCAGTTTCTTTCCTATAATTTATATCTAGTCTCACAGCGTTGTGGTCAAAAAAGGTACCTGACATGATTTAAGTTTTCTTAAATTTATCAAGGCTTGATTTGTGACCTAAGATATGATCTTGGAGAATGTTCCAAGAGCACTTGTGAAGAAAGTGTATTCTGTTGTTTTTGTTGGAATGTCCTATAAATATCAATGAAGCCCATCTTGTTTAATGTGTCATTTAAAGCTTGTGTTTCCTTATTTATTTTCATTTTGGATGATCTGTCCATTGGTGAAAGTGGGGTGTTAAAGTCCCCTATGATTGTGTTACTCTCGATTTCCCCTTTTATGGCTGTTAGCATTATGTATTGAGGTGCTCCTATGTTGGGTGCATAAATATTTACAATTGTTATATCTTCTTCTTGGATTGATCGCTTGATCATTATGTAGTGTCCTTCTTTGTCTCTTGTAATAGTCTTTATTTTAAAGTCTATTGTGTCTGATATAAGAATTGCTACTCCAGCTTTCTTTTGATTTCCATTTGCATGGAATATCTTTTATCATCCCCTCACTTTCAGACTGTATGTGTCCCTAGGTCTGAAGTGGGTCTCTTGTAGACAGCATATATATGGGTCTTGTTTTTGTATCCATTCAGCCAGTCTATGTCTTTTGGTTGGAGCATTTAATCCATTTACATTTAAGGTAATTATCAATATGTGTGTTCCTATTACCATTTTCTTAATTGTTTTGGGTTTGTTTTTGTAGGTCTTTTCCTTCTCTTGTGTTTCCTGCCTAGAGAAGTTTCTTTAGCATTTGTTGTAAAGCTGGTTTGGTGGTGCTGAATTTTTTTAACTTTTACTTGTCTGTAAATGTTTTAATTTCTCCATCAAACCTGAATGAGATGCTTGCTGGGTAGAGTAATATTGGTTGTAGGTTTTTCCCTTTCATCACTTTAAATATGTCCTGAGGTCGAGCACAAAGAAACTTCAGTCATCTTGGAGTTTGGAGCCCAGCACAGTGGCACATGGAGGCATTCTGCTTCATCAACCTGGAAGGTCTCTGAACCCCTTCCTTTTGGATTTTAATGGTGGCTTCACTACACAATCATGGTTGATTAAATCTACTAAGGTATCTTGAATCAGTTTATAAATATTGTAAATCAATTTCATAAAATGTTTATTCAATTGCATCAAAAGGAAGTAGTATTCTCAGTACCATCACACTAGAAAAAAAAATCCATAGGATTTATGTTTTTTATAATGTTTTCTGATGTTTTCAACTTTTAGAATAGTTCCACGAATTCTTTGTTTTATTAATAATAAAGTTTATAAGCTTTGAATATCAGGAATTAGCTGTGATGTTAGCAGATTGTAAACAGGTCTTCATGGATTGGTAATTAATTCTCTGTATCTCCATTTACTTATTATGTAAAGTTATAGAAAAACCCAAAGAACCACAATCCAAGTGTGAATCACAAAGAAGAAATATTTTGATTGAGTCACAGTGGGCATAGACAAATATCACATTTTGCTGATGAACAATCTAACCTGAAATTTTAACAACTAGTCTAATATTTTATTTAGTTGAAAAATCACTTTGGCCATTGTTTTAGATGACTTTCCAATAATGCAATTGCATTGGTTAACTCTGAATCCCAGACACTGAGCTGGTGCCACCCTCTAGAAAAAACCTCCCTCTCTCCGGAAGACCTAGACATTCTGCCTCTTAAATATCTTTAGTTATACCTGTATCACATAGTTTTGCATTGTAAATTCCACAACTAGTATGGAGCTGACCCTGTCAGCCTGTACATTTGTCTGTCTCCACAAGCAGACATGGCGTTTCTCATGGGTAGGAATGTTACTTAGCATAAAGCTCCATGTCCAGCAAATAGGTACATGATAAGGAAAGATTTGTAATGAATTAAAAGCATATAGTTTTAAACATGCATGTGATTTGTTTGGGATGCTTTCTATGTTGTATTACTATAAAGTGTTATATTTTAAACCCCATAAAATAATCTAGAATAATATATTTACTGTTTATGCATGTTTTTAATGTGTTATTGTAAAAACAAACATTATCTGTTGTCAGTTAAAACTTGCTCTACCATCTCAGAAACCACACTGCACAGAGGTGGCAGTGACAAATACTCTCTGGACTTCATAAATTGAAAACACCATGGTTGAAAGTCATCTATTTGATTTAGAATGTAACACAAAAGCCTGATGACATTTTTTTCCCATTTTATATACAGACGAACTGAAGAGCAAAAGATAAATTGATTTTATCAAGAAAAATTGGCAAATAAAATGGTTCATCACTGCTATTTATCTTGATTCTTTTGTTTCTTGCTCTTAATCAGGGACTGTTTTAGAAGCCAAGCTTTTGCTTCTTTTGGGAAGAGCATGTGTCAACAACCCCAATTTCATTTAGTATGATTAAGAATTAAATTTTATCTCCTTTTTAATTTTTGTGTGATTTTATCTGAGTGTTTACAGATACAATTTGTTTGGTTGAGTATATATTTTTTTAAATTATCAGCTCTATTGTTTAACTTTTCAGATACCCACAGGCACAGCACTTAACTGAAGACCTTGGTTATTCTGCTGACCAGAAGGCTTACAGGCATGTGGCCTTACAATAGCCAATTAAATTCTGATTCTCAGTTTTTGGCATAACTCTAAAGATACATGTTCTCAGCTTAATGCATTGAGCTATTTTGAGAACCAGTTGGAGTAACTTCTATGGAAACATCTTTATAAATTATGAAATCTACAACTATAAGGTATTATAACACATAGTAGATTCCCTAACAAATATAATACAGATATTTTATATTTGTGTAACAAGGTTTGTAAATTAGTATAATTAGTATACATTAACTTTATCACTGGGAATATTTTTTTTTTATTTTTGCTTAATGGTTGTGTATTTGTTGGTCCTTGTGATTAGATTTTCCCTGAGGGCCTTGAAATATGGGGTCCTCAGATTACTTGTGAAAAGCAGTGTGTTCCTCCATAGTGAATGCATACCTGCACATCATGATTCTGTCCACACCACAGTGCCTTGCTTTAACACCCTAAACATTACCAAGAAAATGACAATTATTGTCCTAGCTACCTGTGGGGATACTATCCCCACAGGTTTATAACTTCCAAGTTTTCGTCAGAATGTCGGGAAACTTATCCTCTTTAAATTTTTCGTTGATTTTACATTTGTTTTTCTACTAATTTTAAATTGAGTTTAAAAAGCAAATCTTTTCTTGAGTGTGTTTGCTCATTAAAAAAATAAAATTTAACACATAATAAAATTTTACTTGAGGATATATCACTTGTGAGGTCTCTATTTGAGGGGTTGATATTAAGTAGATACAGTTAATTTGGCATAGAAATTTCAACACAAAAATATAAATAATTTAATTCTAATTTAAAATTTAATTTCCTTAAAATAAATATAATAAGCAAAGTGCCTAAATAGTAGTTTAGACATTTATAATTTTATTATATGAAAAAGATATTAGAAATCACAAGATAATACTTTCAAGATGTTAAAAAGAGGATATTTAATATCATAAAGGCAATTCTCATAGTGTTTAACATGAATTTATTTTTTCAAAATATATTCCAATAATTACATGAAATTAACTAGAGGCAACTTTAAAATGGAGTTGTTTTTACTGATTGTATTTTCAAATTAAGTTTATGTATTTTTATAAAATATGTACAGATTATGATGATTAATACTGGAAAACCAATATTACAAATCTGGCCAGGATAGATCTTGTAACAAAAACTTATCAATTGAGAATAAATTCTAGAAGGCTGAACTAAGAGTAGAGATTATAATTTTGCTTTTGTCCTGAGTCTATGAATTTCTCTGGCTGCTTTGAATCTGAAGCACATGAAGAAATTTTTGAAAATGCAGATCCTCAGGCTCTGTGCTTTCTCAGATTCTAACAAAGAGGTTTGGAATAAGGGCTAAGGGGTCTCTCCCTGCATACCTCTCTCTCCACATTCCCAATGACTATGGGGATATAGTCAACACTCCTCTACGGAATGTAAGTTTAAAAGATCTAATTTTTTTTTCAGCAATATGTCCAGTGACTAAAACATGGTAATATATTTTTCATACTTTACTTAAAAGTAACAGCAACAAAATGTAAGTAAATAGTTGTGAGAAATGGGGAAACACAGCTATACTTGAGATGCTCAGTAAAAGTTTTCTGATTTTACTGGGGGCAGAAACTATGACAGTATCAAGAGCCAAATAGGAAAAACAAATTGTAAACTCTAACAC
The DNA here is from genome assembly GCF_039906515.1 of Pseudorca crassidens. Taxonomy (NCBI): domain Eukaryota; kingdom Metazoa; phylum Chordata; class Mammalia; order Artiodactyla; family Delphinidae; genus Pseudorca; species Pseudorca crassidens. The sequence goes on from NC_090298.1 coordinate 17,285,208, forward strand.
TCTCAAAATAAATTCGCCTTTTTAACAACAGGTTATACTAACATTGGTCATCAAAAAAAGTGGGCTAAATTTATGTGTAATCATCCACTAATAAATTATGTGTAATTGTCCACTAATAAATTGTAACTAGTGTTTCTAGTTACAAGGACATATCAATAGTATTTTGAACATTATTTTTAATTCCTTAAGGAGAAAAGAAGCAATGTGATATCTAACTAAATATCTGAATTTGTAATAGATGCTTTTCAGGCACTTTAGACTTCCTCCAATTGTTATTTAATTTTCTTCTGTATTTACCTGTGTGGTGTGTTTTGGAGGCATCATTAGAAATAATAACAAGTTATAACTTAATTAAATCAGGCAGATGAAAACAAATACTGTATGATCTTACTTAAATATGGAATTTAAAAACAAAACTCATGCTCACAGATACAGAGACCAGATTGGTGGTTGCCACAGATAGGGATTGGGTGTGGGCAAAATAGGTGAAGGGGGTCAAAAGGTACAAGCTTTCAGTTATAAAATAAGATGGAAAGTACAGCATGGTGACTATAGTTAATACTATATTGCATACTCGAAAGTCGCTAAGAGAGCTAATATAAAAAGTCCTCGTCACAAGAAAAACAAACTTTGTAACTGTATATGGTGATGAATTTTAACTAGAGTTATTGTGGTGATTTCACCAAATATAAAAATATTAAATCGTTATGTTGTATAACTGAAACTAATGTCACATGGAAAAATACATCAATGATAGATAAAAACCATAACAAAAAGGAAAATCTCACTGTCAAAAACAATTCTCTAACACTATCCACATTGCATAACACATTCGAAACATATTTATCTAAAGTGTTTATTGTAAGACACAGTTAATCACTGATAACCATCACCTAAACAAACTTGCTAACGTATTAATACTATCTACTTATTTTCTATATCAAACTAATTATGAATTCAAACTCACAATGTACTGTAGCATAGCTGCTCAGGCCATCAGCTGATTTTAAAGAAAGGTCTTCCAGTGATCAAGGGCTAATTAATTTTTAACCCAACTATAAATTAAAGAAACATGCTCATTAATAATGAATATTCTCATATTTTATCACAATGTAGATATGCATATATATTAAGTATTTTGTTTCTAAGTAAATAAGAAATGAGCTACACATGTTAAACACTACTTCTGCAAGGTTTTTCATTTTCTTTTCTTTTCTCTTATAATTTGCTGTTATTTTTGCCAGAATTTGAAACTCAAGGAAATAAATTTGTGCTATATTAATAAGGCTGCATCATAACCCTAACGGAATAGGAGCCTTGTCTCTCTCCCTTTGTTTATCTAGTCTGACTACCTTGTATTACAATATAAACCCCTGTTCCATACACTTTCAAAGTGAGCTCCAAGCTAAGTTATTGCTTGTATTGTACTTGGAAAAGTTTCATTAAATTAATCAAAAAAAAAAAAAAAGAAAGAAAGAAAGAAAGAAAGAAAAGAAAAGCTGCCATGACATAAAAGTAATGTTTCTTTTCCCAATACTTTTGTTGGGGTCAAATACACATAGCAAAATTTACCATCTTAACTACTTTTAAGTGTACAGTTCATTGGCATTAAATACATTCATAAAGGTGTGTTACCATTACCATCTCCAGAACTTTTCATCCTGTAAAATTGAAACACTGTACCCATTAAACAATAACTTCCCATTTCCTCCTTCTTTCTAGTGCCTGGCACTCAGCATTACCCTTTCTGTCCCTATTATTTTGACTATTCTAAATAACATATAAATGGAGTCATACAGTATTTATCTTTTAGTGACTGGCTTATCTCACTTAGCATAGTGTCTTTAAGTTTCATCCAGGTTGTAGCATACGTCAGAATTTCTTTCTTTTTAAGGTTGAATAGTATTTTAGTGAAAAAAAAATCAAATAACTGAATTAAAATATTGGCAAAGGACCTAAATAGACAATTTTTTCCATAGAAGATATACAAAAACAGGTACATGGATAGGTATCTGACATCACTATCAGAAGAATAAAAAAATATATAAAAAAAAAGAGGACTCAGTGAGATACCACCTCACATCCGTTAGGATGTTTATTATTTTAAAAATAATAAAAAACATGTTGGTGAGGAACTGGAGTAATTGGAAACCTTGTTCACTGTAGGGGGGAATATAAATTTGTACAGCCACTATGGAAAACAATATGGTGGTTTCTTAAGAAATTAAAAATAGAACTACTATATGATCTAGTAATCCTACTTCTGGGTACATATACAAAGGAAATAAAATCATGCCTCAAAGAGATATCTATATTCTCAAGTACATTGCAGCATTATTCACAATAGCTAGGTATGGCAATAAAATAAGTGTTCATCCAGGGATGAATGGATAAAGGAAAGGTGATGTATATATCATATATACTAATATATTATTCAGCCTTAAAAAAAAGAAAATCCTGTTATTTGAGACAGTACAGATAAATCAGGAGGGCATCATGCTAAGTAAAATAAACCAGAGAGAGAAAGACAAATACCACGTTATCACTTATATATGGAATCATAAAAAAAAAAAAAAAGAAGAAGAAGAAAACACAAAAGTCAAACTCATAGAAACAGAGTAGAAAAGCATCTGCCAGGAGCTGGAGGGTGGGGAAAATAGGGAGAAATTGGTAAAAGGGCACACACTTTCAGTTATAATATGAGTAAGCTTTGAGAATTTAATGTGTACCATGATGACTACAGTTGGTAACAATGTATTATGTAATTGAAATTTGCTAAGAGTAGAACTTAAGCGTTCTCACAAACAAAAAGGTAAATATGTGAAGTGATGGGATATGTTAACTCACTGGGGAGAATACTTTCACAATGTATATGTATATTAAATCATTACATTGTATACTTTAAGTATCTTAATTATATGAAATAACACTGAAAAAACAAGAATGGAAAAGCAGAGGGGAAAAAAGAAGAGAACTGAAATGTGTTGAGCACCAGCTATGTACCAGATACCAGCTAGTTGTTCTATATCAATTTTCATTCTAGCTTCCTAGAAACCCTGAAACTTTGGTACTTTTCCCCCACTTAAAATGCACATAATGTCAGTTTCCTAGCTTTGATAATATACTACAGTTGTTTGAGATCCATTTAGGAAATCTGGGTAATGGGTATACAGAGTACCTCTCCATACTATTTTTACAACTACTGTGTCTATAATCATTTCAAAATAAATGTTGAAATAAAAAAATTAAAAGATTACATTTGCAAACAGAGATAATTTTATGTCTGCCCTTCCAGTTTGGGTGCCTTTTATTTCTTCTTATTGCCTAGTAGCTCTGGCTGGAACTTCTAATACTATGTTGAACGGAAGTGCTGAATGTGGGAATCCTTGCCTTGTCCCTGGCTTGAGCAGAAAAGCTTTCAGTCTTTCACCATTGATTAGTTTTTGCTGTGGGATTTTTGTATATGGCTTTTATTATATTGAGGTCATTTCCTCCTATTTCTAGAAGGAATATTTTTATCCTTGGGATTTTGTCAATTTTTTTTCTGCATCACTTGAGATGATCATGTTTGTGTGTTTTCTCCCTTCATTCTGTTAATGTCATATATTACATTGATTTTCATATGTTGAATCATCCTTGCATCACAGGGATAAATCCCACTTGGTCATGGTATACAATTCTTTTAGTATGTTGCTAAATTAAGTTTGCTAGTATTCTGTTGAGGATTTTTTGAATTAACATCCTTAAGGGATATTGGTCTGTACATTTTTTGTAGTGTCTGTCTGGCTTTGGTATCAGGGTAAATCTGGCTTCAAAGAACAGTTTAAGAAGTGTTCCCTCTTATTTGATTTTTTTGGAAATGTTTGAGAATAACTGGTGTTAGTTCTTCCTTAAATGTTTGGTAGAACACACTAGTGAAGCCATCAGGTCCAGGGCTTTTCATTGTCAGGAGATTTTTTTTTTTCTTGGCGGTGCCACATGGCATGCTGGATCTTAGTTCCCTGACCAGGGACTGAACCCATGCCCCCTGGAGTAGAAGTGCAGAGTCTTAACCACTGGACTGCCAGGGAAATCCCTCATTGCCAGGAGATTTTTGATTAATGATTCAGTCTCCTTACTAGTTATAGGTCTATCCAGATTTTCTATTTCTTCATGATTCAGTATTGGTAGGTCTTAAGTTTCTAAGAATTTGTCCATTTCATCGAGGTTATTGAATTTGCAGTTATACAATTGTTCATGTTTCTTGCTTTTAAATTTTTAGAATTTAGAAACTGTAGAATTGAGAGTAATGCCCCCAACTTTCATTTCTGATTTTAGTCATTTGAGTCTTCTCTTTGTCTTAGCCCATCTAGCTAACGGTTTGTCAGTCTTATTGATCTTTACAAAGAACCAACTTTTGGTTTCATTGATATTCCCTATTGTTTTTTCTATTTGCTATTTAGTCAATCTGTGCTCTTATCATTATTCCATGCCTTGGCTAGCTTTAAGTATAGTTTATCCTTTTTATAGTTTTTTTTTTAAGTTGTAGAGTTAGTTTCGTGATTTGAGATCTTGTTCTTTATGTGTTTAAAGCTATAAATGTCCTCGTTAGCACTGCTTTCACTGTGTCCCATAAGTTTTGATATGTTGTGCTTTCATTTTTATTCATCTCAAAGTATTTCAGAATTTCCCTTGTGATTTCTTTTCTGATTCATTGGTTAAAGGTGGGATTTTCACTTTTCTACTGTTATTGATTTCTAACTTCAGCCCATTTTGGTTGAAGATTCTTTGTATGATATCTATCTTTTTAAAACTATTGAGAATTGGTGGCTGAACATAGTCTATCCTGGGAAATGCCCCATGTGCACCTAAGAAGAATGTATGTAATGTTGTTGGTAGACTTCTCAGGTCTTCTTTCAGCCTGAGCCCTTGGGCATGCGTGGCGACTTTCTAATTTCCCCTCTTTATGCAGTTGTTTTTGAAGGTTTGGCTCTCTACTGTTCATAGTGTTTAAAAGTTTTAATATTTGGCTTCCAAAGAGAAAAGGGGGAAAAAATGGTGTTAGTCCTTTAAATCCCCTAGAAGTCACTTCAGCCAAAGAGGGAGGAGCTTGTAACAATGGGGAAAAGTACAACAACAATAGCTGCCTGCCTCTCTGTCTGCACCCTCTGAGATCATAAGCAGCAATAAGTTATCAGATCACATATCCCAACTATGTGGAAGACTATTTACCACCCTGGTTCCTGCAAGCTGTGTGCAAGCTGCTCCAGGAATGTGTGAACAGCTGTCTGCCATGGATTGGGAGGTGGGGGATGGGTAGGTACTAGTGTGCTAAGAGCTGAAAGAGCTGAAATTGTCCTAAATTAATCGAAATTCACAGTTCAAGCCTTACTTTGGAAGTTGCACCTTTTCAATAGATTCTAGAATTCCAAGACAGTTACATCATACAGATTCTGCTAGTGCAACTGTTGTCTAGGTAGGGAGACAGATTCTTAGTGCTTCCTACTTTACCATCTTCCTCTAAAGCAATTTTTTTTTTTAAACTTAAAGGGATGCTGGTTTGGGGGTCTCATTTTCTACAGCAAAGCTTCTATAAAGATTTAGCCCTATATTATGGGTCATATACAACAAAGTACAGATTTTTCCAGTGGAAATTCACTGAAGACTATACAGAAAAAGGCAAAGACCAAGAAACAAGCATCAAAAACAGTACTATATACAGTTTTTGGTTACAATGTATGTGGTAAAAATATTAAAACATGCCCAGAACTTGGAAATACAAATCTGCTGTGTTTCTATACACTAACAAACTATCAGAAAAAGGAATTAAGAAAGCAATCCAATTTTATCTCATTTCCAACTGTATCAAAAATAATAAATTCCTAGGAATAAGTTTAACAAAGGAGGTAAAAGACCTGCACACTGAGAACTATAAGACATTAATGAAAATAATTGAAGACACAAATAAATGGAAAGATATTCTGTGCTCATGAATTGGAAGATTATTATTAAAATGTCCATACTACCCAAAGCAACCTACAGACTCAATGCCATCCCTATCAAAATTGCAGTGGCATTTTTCACAGAAATAGAAATAACAACCCTGAAATTTTCACAGAAATAGAAATAACAACCCTGACATAGAAATAACAACCCTGAAATAGAAATAACAACCCTGAGATTTATATGGAATAACAAAAGACCCTGAATACCCAAAGGAATCTTGAGAAAGAAGAACAAAGCTGGAGGAATCACATTGTCTGATTTTAAACTACATTACAAAGCTATAGTAATCAAAACAGGATGGTACTGTCATAAAAACAGACACATAGGTCAATGTAAAAGAATAGAGAGCCCAGAAATAAACCCATGCATATATGGTCAATTAATTTATAACAAAGGAGTCAAGAATATACAATAAGAAAAGGACAATCTCTTCAATAAATGGTGTTTGGGGAACTGAACAGTCAGATAAAGAACAAAACTAGACTGCTGTCTTACACCATACACAAAAAATAAATCAAAATGGATTAAAGACTTGAATGTAAGACCTGAAACCATAAAACTCCTAGAAAAAACATAAGAAGGTAAGCTCCTTGATATCAGTCTTGGCAATGATATGTTGGATCTGTCTCTAAAAGCAAAGGCAGCAAATAACAACAACAAAAAACAAACAAGTAAGACTACAACAAACTAAAAAGCTCCTGCACGGCAAAGAAAATCATTAACAAAATGAAAAGGCAACCTGCTGAATGGGAGAAATATTTGAATAATATATGTGATAATAGGTTAATAGCTATAACACATAAAAAATTCATACAACTCAATAGGAAAAAAGCAGTTTAAAAAATGGACAGAGGATCTGAATAGACATTTTTCCAAAGATGATATATAGATGACCAACAGGCATATGAAAAGATGCTTAACATCACTCACCATTAGGGAAATGCAAATTAAAACCACAAAGAGATATCATCTCACACTTGTTAGAAGGTCTATTATCAAAAAGACAAGAAAGAACATGTTTTGGTGAAGATGTAGAGAAAAGGAAACTATTGTGTACTATTGTTGGACATGTAAATTGGTATAGCCATTGTGAAAAACAGTATGGGAGTTCCTCAAAAAATTAAAAATCTGATCTAGCAATTCCACTTCTGGGTATTTATCTGAAGAAAATGAACATGCTAATTCTAAGAGAGATATGCACCCTCTGTTCATTGTAGCATTACTTACGAAAACCAAGATTTGGAAACAACCTAAGCATTCATTGATGGATGAAATGATAAAGAAAGTGTAGTATACAATGGAATACTATTCAGCCATGAAAAAGAATGGAGTCTTGCCCTTTGCAACATCATGAATGGACCTTGAGGGCATTACATTAAGTGAATTAAGTCAGACAGAGAAAGACAAATACCATATGATCTCATTTATATGGAGAGTCTTAAAAACTAAACCACCACTTGGGCTTCCCTGGTGGCACAGTGGTTGAGAGTCCGCCTGCCGATGCAGGGGACACGGGTTCATGCCCCAGTCTGGGAAGATCTCACATGCCGCGGAGCGGCTGGGCCCGTGAGCCATGGCCGCTGAGCCTGCGCGTCCGGAGCCTGTTGCTCCGCAATGGGAGAGGCCACAACAGTGAGAGGCCTGCGTACCGCAAAAAAAAAAAAACTAAACCACCACCGAAACAAGCTCATAGAAGCAGAGAATTGGTGGTTTCCAGAGCGGAGGGGGTGGGGTGAACAAAATGGGTAAAAGGGGTCAAAAGATACAAACTTCAGGTTACAAAACAAGTAAGTCATAGGAAGTAACGTACAGCATGACAGCATGGTGACTATGCTAGATAATAATACGGTATTGTATATCTGAAAGTTGCTAAGAGTAAATCTTAAAAGTTCTCATCTCAAGAGAATAAAGAAGAAAATGTGCAACTATGTATGGTGACAGATTGTAACTAGAATTATTGTAGTGATCATTTTGCAATATTTACAAATATTGAATCATTATGTTGTATACCTGAAACTAATATAATGTTATATTAAATATACCTTCAACAAATACAAACAGAAAACCAATACTACATACTGTTTTGGATACAGTGTATGTCCTAAGTGTATAAAAACATGCCCAGCAATAAGAAACATAATCTCAGGATAATGGTTACTTCTAAGAAGTAAGACCAGGAAAATGATGTGACAATGGACAGAGGAGTACAGTTTGACTTTATACTATTCTGTTTTCCAAAAGAGATGCCTAAAGGATATCTGGAAAATTGTTAAAAAATAATTTTGAGAAGTGATAATTGGTTGTTAGCTATATTCTTTTTGTAACTCTGTATATGTTTATAATATTATAATTAGAAAACTAAAGCAAGGATGATAAAGAATACTAAAATATTTTGTATATCTATCAAGGATAAGATAGTGTTGGAGAAATCACTTTAACTTGCTGATCAAGATATTGATTACAAAATTATCTCCCAAATCAGCAAATTTTTTATTGAGCACATCATTAAAACAATTAAAATACATAGGTCACAAATAGATTATTTTTGTCATTCTAATAACTCATCAGAAATAGTAGTTCATTGAGGTGATGAACAGCTTGGTGCTAAAACATAAAAAATAAAACATAGTTCCCTAAAATAATTTCATCACTCATTAACTTAGACTCAAAACGTCTTACCAGTACTCCTTTCCTCTGAAAATGCTCCTGAACTATAACATTCAAATGAGGATTACGAGCTAATAGTAGGCACAAAAGTGAATTTTCCTTTCTTGTTCCACTCCTATTGTTGCTTTTGTTTTAAAACTTTACTGTTGCAAGAGGTTATAAAACAATCATTCTTAAATTCGTTGTAATTCAAAAACAGGTAATAAAAGTATTTCCATTACTCATACATGTGATGCTTTCCCGCACCTTGGGACCTTTGCACACGCCATGCTTTCTATTTAAGATGCTTTTCCTGAGACTTAAGTTGGATTGTTCTTTCCAATAACTGAGGTTTAAGTGTCACTTGCTCAGAAAGGCCTCTTGCTCAGTCTATGTAAAGTTATCTTTTCCCACTCACATTCCATTATCTCCCCAGCATCTGTTACCTAAAACTGCATGTATATTTATATATTTTTGTTGTCCCTTTTACCTTCCTCATTAGAAAATAAAAATCAATTAAGAAAGTTTATCTTGTTTCCCAATGTATTTCAATAACCTAGAATACATATGACAAAACAGTTGCTCAAAAAAAAAATCTGTTCAATGATGTAAATGATAGCCTTAAGCAAGGTACAGTTTTTAGAACAGAAGGTGTAGAGCAAAAAAAGGAAAAAAAAGTGCTCTCGGTTAAGTTAGATAAAGATCGTTTTGTGGCTTCCTGATAATGCTTGGGTATTCAATACCATGTATGAAAATAGCAAATACCAGAGCTAGAGTAGCTTTGGAGAAGTAAATGAGTGCCATTTTTATCTGGGTCTGACATCAGGGACATACACAGAAAATTTATGAAGCATATACTTGCAACTATTGGTCTGCAATCCAAGGGGTTAATTAAGATGAGAGATAAAAACATTGGAGGCCCTCAAGTATAGAAGGTAATGCAAATCTACCTTCTATAGTGAATGAGATCACTCGGGGAGAATATGGCTAAGAAGAGAAGATGGCTAAGGACAGAGTTTTGAGGTGTATGAGAAAATTGAGGTCAGCAAATAAAATGAGGATCAGAGTGGTAAGTTGGCATTCTGGTGGTCAAAGTGAAGGACTATTTTAAGGATGTGGCACTGGTCAGTTTATAGGAAAACCATGGTCGTTGGTGACCATAAAAATTGATTCCGAATTTTGACCAGAGTGATATCAGTGAATATAAAAACGAAACAATGAGTGCTAAGGACATGGGCAAAGAGTTGATGGGATGCTATCTCTGATTAATTTGATGTAAAGGAGAGGGAGAACTAAATGACCACCAAGGTTTTGGTGATGGGTGACTGAGTCCTCGTTCCATCAACAATGCAATGAATTCAAAAGTATGAATAGTTTGCACGGAAAAATGTAAACATTGAACAGTTGGAAAATTTAATATACTTTTATTTACTTCCATTAAACCTCTTTAAAAATCCCATAATTTAATATCTTAGAAGAGACAGAGCAAGAACATATAAAAACATATAACAATTACAACTCAACAGAAGATACTTCTTTAATAATTTCTTGGTCTAGTAGTTAATTCTGATTTCTGGTAAAAACACCACTCACCAGCTCATGCAATGCTATTAAAGAGATCTTTTTTCCCCATTTCCCTAAAATCTTAGGTGAACAAGTTTAATGGACTCATTCATCCTGGTTTGTCTAGAGAATAAAGGAGTAGTAATTTCTTGAGGCTATGTAAACACATCTAAAATGAAATTGAGATTTGAAATTAAAGTGCAAATCATCATCTCAGTCTTTTGAATATATCAGATGAAATGTGCTTTTAAAGAAAGAATGAGGAGCTACAGACAAATCAGAATTTCAGATCTGGAAAATATCTTTAAACTTCATGCAGTAGTATTTGCTTTCTCTGTTGCTATTAAAATAATATCAAAAGTCCTGTTAAGATTTAGCTAAAGATGTAACTCCCAAGAAAATTGATGCTATATCCTTCCTGGCATGGTTGAGAGCACTTGAAATATGTTTATAAGGACATAAGCTAAACAAAGTGTACAAGACAAAATCTATTACTCAGTTCTGATAATTTTGATATAAACCCCCAAAATGATTGCTTCTGCCTCTTTCCCCCTGCATTTTTTTTTTAAATTAGCCTATTGTTTAGGGTATGTTGATGCAACACCAGGAAATGTTTTATTTTATTTTTTTATTTTTTTTTTGGCTGCATTGGGTCTTAGTTGCTCCGCCGCATGTAGGATCTTCCCAGATCAGGGCTCGAGCCCGTGTCTCCTGCATTGGTGGGCAGATTCTTAACCACTGTGCCATCAGGGAGGCCCCAACACCAGGAAATGTAAGCAAGACACTTGAATTATTTATTCAGAACCCAGAATTTTTTAAATCTGAAGCAATAGCTATGTGATTGAATTGCTATCTTTGTTAGCGCATGAAATACAACAAAGATGCATTGCCTTTTCCTAATACTAATATTAAATTAGAAATCTGAGAGTTTGATAGCTATTAAATATGTAAAGTACAAGAGAATAAAACCTTATTCCTATAATCTTTACTAATGATTGGAAAATCTGAGTGTTGAAAACTGAATTTGGAAATTGCCTACTCATGTGCCATACATGTCTTCAAAATCTTTATCTCATCCACAGTAATATTTTAAATTATCACATGCTGTCTTTGCAACATACTTCTAAGTATCTCAGGTCTGAATTTCACCCTCTCAGAATTTAGATGTATTTCTCCCTATTATAAGCCAAAGAGAAGTCATTGTCCAACTTGGAGGCCTACAACTTAGTTAAGAGTATCCTTAGAAAATAAATTCCTGGCTAATAAGTCTCCTTATTAAATTGGTATTTCTAAACAAAACTAATGCAAGATAACTAATTTGGGAAAGAACAGGTTCCAAACTTTTCACAATTCTTGCAACTCTTGTTTCTATCACTTTTTCCTTGAGTACTATATCCCATCTTAGATCTTAATATGAATCTGGGGAACAATGAAGCAACAATAAGATCCCAGAGGAAAACTACAAGGTAATTGAAAACTAAGTTGAGATATGGATATCAGGGAACTACTTGGAAGAAAAAGGAGCCTTTGCCATATTAAATGAATTTATTTTCCTATGTTTCTTTTGCCCAATTAAAAGACTATTCTACACCACAGTGTATTTGGGATTAAAATTGCTTGTTACCTCAGTTACACTGAGGATACTGTGGGAAATAACTGCATGAAACTTTTAATAGCCTGGAAGATGAAACATTCACATCTTTGAAATACTCCTTGAGACTCTACTCTAGTTGCAGTGACCACAGAAATGGACTTTACAAGAACACAGTGGTCTCAGAAATGTCTGGAAAAGGATAAAACAATGGTATAATCATAGATCAGTGACGCTTTAATACAAATCAATGCTTTTAAACCAATAGGAAATACCCCCTACAAATTCTACATTTAAGGTATATCAGTAGTTCACAACTATTTTGAAAAGATCTGTGATTCCAGAGAACTCAGTATTTTAAAAAATTCAAACAGAATCGTTTCTTGTAGTATACTGTAAATTTGGCAAGTTTATCTATGATTATTAAAAATTAACCTAGTATTTTTGACTGGAATATATACTTCCATGAAATATCCGCAGAAAGGATTTAACATATTTTCATATGTCTTTAGACTGTTATGGCTGAAAGTGCATTAGAGATCATCTAGCTGCTTGTTTTACAGACGGATCAGGAAATGATGTTTACATTTTTGTTAATATGAGGGTGACAGAAATTGAGTCATTAGCTCTTAAGCATATTTTTTCAATGTTTTTCTCATTATTGAACCTGTTAGGAAAAGTGTACATCAAAAAAACTTTGATTAAACAACTAGTAAAATTATTTGAATTAAGCATTTTTAGATGAAAGCAGATCCAGATGCCAATGTTTACCTGTTCATAAGCTATATAGTCCTTCTCCTGTGGGTTCTGACACTACCGAATACATATAATTCCATTTCAATGCATTTACATTTCCAGTGCACAATTTTCACGTCCACCTTTTGAAATGTCAGTTAAATCTTTTCTTAAATCTTAAATCACAGTCATCTGAACTGAGGGAAGTATTCTTATGTGAAAGTAACATTTTTGTTTTTTGCTAATTGCAAAACACATTATGTGACCTTACCTAATATTTCTCATTCATTTCTCTGAAATATTTTTCTCTCTCTTTTCATTGTCTCTTTCTTTTTCTCTATTGGGAGGTAGAGATGAAATACCCTACCTTACTATGCATACCAAGAATTCCTCAAATTTTATTTTACATGCATTTCCCCTTGAGAACAATTCAAAGTATTCCCAGTGCAAAGTCACTGTGTTTTGAATCAAACTTTTTTTTTTTTTTTTTTTTTGAATAAAGGGAATTACTTATGCTGGTGCTGAGCCAGTGTAATCCTGCTTAGTAATGGGATGTTTACATAATTTTCCTTGATAAAATATAAGATTGAGGGGCTTCCCTGGTGATGCAGTGGTTAAGAGTCCACCTGCCGATGCAGGGGACATGGGTTCGTGACCCGGTCCAGGAAGATCCCACATGCCGCGGAGCAGCTGGGCCCGTGAGCCATGGCCGCTGAGCCTGCGCGTCCGGACCCTGTGCTCCGCAACGAGAGAGGCCACAAAAGTGAGAGGCCCGTGTACCACAAAAAATAAAAATTAAAAAAAATAAGATTGAGAAATGTTCAGAATAGGGGAGAGAAGCCAGTATGTACTAATATAAACTAGCTTATATTAGACACAGTAATACTCATAGTGTATCAGAATATCTGTGTTAATATACAGCCTTTGTTGCAAAGAGAAAAAAGAGGAAGAAGAAAATGAAGGGTAACAAGCAAAAGGAGAAAATAAAAAGGATGAAGAAAAAATAAAAAGATGATGAGAAAGAAATACTGTAACAGTGTTAATAAATTTGCTTATCTCATCACTTTCAGGTGCATCTATATGTCCACTGAAGTGGTATTTATTCTGAGATTAAGTGGATGCCTGGATAATCCTACTATTTATATTGAAAAAGTAGTATCTAATGTAAAACCAATTTTTTACTTAGTTGGGACATCATTTTGAAGGGTCTATTTTCCAGAATGGCCATTGATGTTGGGCTGAATTGGCCTATAGGCAATTCAGAAATCAAAAATGGCCTGTCATAAACTCTGCCTCAAATATTAGAGTCTTTTTTTGTTTGAGTAAATTATATTTAGATATTCAGATTATGATAACTGGTTGAAAGCTTATCAAGCCCTCTTTTCACATAGTGACTGTAGTAATAATAAAAATTATTCATGTATATACAGATATATATTTGTGAATATGTATCATACGCATTTGGATGCAGTATCTGTTACTGCAATATCTAAGTGCTTACATGTGTATAATGATATGTTCTGTCTCTTGCATTTATTTTTGAGTATTTTTACTTTTTATTTTTTAATAGCTCAGGATGGCACTTAAACACAATATAGTTTTTAAGCTGATCGTTGACCCACTATTGACTACTTCCTGAAAGTAATGTCTTGTGCATAGGTTTGCAAATAATTGCTTTGGGCTTCTGGGACAAAACAGCTAAACAGAATGTCTAAATACTCGAAATAAGTCAAATAATGAAGTAACATTCCAAATTAACAGATACAAAATAACACATTTGCATTTAAAATAAACTTTAAATGACAGGAGAGACCTGAAGAATAAGAATAAATAAAGATTCATACTCTCACTTCTCTTCAGATAATCCAGGATGTTATATCTGTGCTTTCAAAATTAAGTAGAAATATGAATGACCCTATAATTAGAATAGGCAATGCGCACTGCCACATGAGAATGTTTAAACACGTTTTTATGCAACGGTTTTATGTCTATAAGGTGGTTAATTTCTTAGTTTTTGTACAACTTCTATAGTAAGATACTGTGAAGATTATGATTACTTCAACATTAAAATAGCAGAGCCATACTTGTTATACATGTAAGTTCCTTAAAAATGTATTATTTTAATACATATTAACTGTATTAATCATTTACTTTTAGGGAAAAAAGAAAATACCTATATTATTGTCTGTAATTATTTCCATTATTAGTGAAGTTGCAGTGACTTTGATTTTCACTTACTTATACACAGGATCCTGAACCTATGCAGATTTATATCGCCTGGGATGGAAGTCAAATTGGGGGAAATAAGCTGAAGAAGTAAATCACTCGTGATCACCTGCAGAGAGTGCATAACCACTGACTTTTCACTTCTATAGGTCTCTCTTAATCATGACTAAGATTTTGTGGGTCAAGCCAGGAAAGCTCACATATGACAAATTTCCTATTAACTCCTTGGGTACTTGGGTCTCATTGACTGGAAGTGACACTGAGCCTTGGAGAGTGGTACAACTCTGTGATGACAGAGTCTAGCCATGAGATAGGATCTAATTATTTTACGTCAGGACAGAAAATTCATAACTTAAAAAAGAAATGTTAGAATGCAGTTTTCAATCATTTCATTTTCACATGATGAGAAGGCTAAATGATCTGTACCAAATTCAAGGTGGGACAGTCAAAAATAGGACCCTGTTTTATTTCTGCATCCGAAGTCTGTGATCTTTCTGAAGTAAATTTTTCCTGTGTTGATGACAATTAAGATGAGATCACAACGAAAAAAATCTTTTTATTTTATGTTAAAACTTTAACCTAATATATAATGTACGATTTTCAGAGACAAATAATATTTCAAAATATCTGACACTTCTTTTCCCTCTCCTTGTGGATTCAAAAACAATCTGTGTTCCACCCTAACACCATGCACAAAAATTCAAAATGGATTAAAGACCTGAATGTAAGGCCAGATACTATAAAACTCTTAGAGGAAAACATAGGCAGAACACTCTCTGACATAAATCACAGCAAAATCTTTTTTGATCCACCTCCTAAAGTAATGTAAATAAAAACAAAAATAAACAAAGTGGACCTAATCAAATTTAAAAGATTTTGCACAGCAAAGGAAACTATAAACAAATCTAAAAGACAACCTAAGGAGAAAATATTTGCAAACAATGCTTCCAACAAGGGATTAATTTCCAAAATATACAAACAGCTCAGACGGCTCAATATCAAAAACACACAAACCAATCAAAAAATGGGCAGAGGCCTAAACAGACATTTCTCCAAAGAAAACATACAGATGGCCAACAGGCACATGAAAAGATGTTCAACATCACTAATTATTAGAGAAATGTATATCAAAACTACAATGAGGTATCACCTCACATCAATCAGAATGGCCATCTTAAAACGTCTACAAATAATAAATGCTGGAGAGGGTGTGGAGAAAAAGGAACCCTCCTACACTGTTGGTGGCATTGTAAATTGGTGCAGCCACTGTGAAGAACTGTATGGAGGTTTCTTAAAAAACTAAAAATAGAGTTACCACATGATCCTGCATTCCAACTCCTTGCCATATATCCAGGTAAAACTCTAATTCAAAAAGATACATGCAGCCCAATGTTAATGGAAGCATTATTTACAATAGCCAAGATATGGAAGCAACCTAAATGTCCATCAACAGAGAAATGAATAAAGGAGATGTGGTACGTATATACAATAGAATGTTATTTAGCCATAAAAAAAGAACAAAATAATACCATGTGCAGCAACATGGATGGACCTAGAGATTAAGTAAATCAGACAGAGAAAGACATATCATATGATATCACTTATATGTGGACTCTAAAGAAAAGGTTACAAATGATCTTATCTACAAAACAGAAATAGAGTTACAGATGTAGAAAATAAACTTATGGTTATCTAGGGGATCAGGGTGGGGGAACGATAAAATGGAAGATTGGGATTGACATATACATACTACTATATATAAAATAGATAACTAATAAGGACCTACTGTATAGCACAGGGAACTCTACTCAATAATCTGTAATGGCCTATATGGGAAAATAATCTAAAAAAGTGTGGATATATGTTTACATATAATAGATTCACTTTGTCATACACCTGAAACCAACACAACATTGTAAATCAACTATACCCCAATAAAAATTAAAAAACAAAAATCTGTGTTCTAGCAGGCTTAACACATAAATATACATTATGATTTTTTATTTTGTTATGTAAGCATATTGTATAATACATACATATTTGTTATTAGCACATTTTACATGATAGAACATAAAACACATACATTATATATAGTATTATATATACATTTGCACTTGTGTATCAGAACTTATACTAGGATTCCCATTTTTTGTGTGTATGAGTTGAAATTTGCTAATTTTCCAGAAAATTGACTTTGTTTTTATTGAAATGTTTCAATTGAAGGATACAAAAAGCAAACTACACTAGGTTGTCTTGTTTGTTTTCATCTTCAATGAACTGAGATGATTATAAAATATGAAATAATGCAAAATTCATAATGAGATAACTTGGCTATTACTTTAATCACCGGTTTTAAAATAAAATACATTAGTAGGCATGAAAATAAATTAATGTCTTTAAATAGATTCCAAAATAAATGAACAGGACTAAGTTGCAGAAGAAATGCAATAACTAACTACTGTGATTAATTAAAGATAGAAAATTCACATAAACAGTGTAGATAGTTTTGGGTTTCCTCAACTACATGCATGAGTATTTGACTTCCTAATATATATATTTTTAAATCTTTCAAGTTTGCACTTCTGTCTTCTACATACCTTCTAAGAGAGGTACACTTTTTAAGAGAATATTACAAAATATCTACATATCACAAGTGTAGTTAAGGTACTAAGACTTTATCAACTTTTCATTATAAATTTATTTTTAAGAATTGACAAGTTTTTATTTTATGGACAATATAAGTAGACTATTAAAAATAACAAAATGTATGGATTAATAGTCTTTCAACATTATATATTACTTTCATCAGGAAAATAAAAGTTCATTGTAGCACTATTTACAATAGCCAGGACATGGAAGCAACCTAAATGTCCATCAACAGAGGAACAGATAAAGATGTGGTACATATATACAGTGGAAGATTATTCAGCCATAAAAGGAAGAAAACAGTGCCATTTGCAGAGACGTGGATAGACCTTGAAACTGTCATACAGAGTGAAGTAAGTCAGAAAGAGAAAAACAAATATCATATAGTATCACTTATATGTGGAATCTAGAAAAATGGTACAGATGAACTTCTTTGCAAAGCAGAAATAGAGACACAGATGTAGAGAACAAACTTATGGATACCAAGGGGGAAAGGAGGGGTGGGATGAACTGGGAGATTGGGATTGACATATATATACTACTATGTATAAAATAAATAACTAATGAGAACCTACTGTATAGCACAGGGAACTCTACTCAGTGATCTGTGGTGACCTAAATGGGAAGGAAATCTAAAAAACAGGGGATATATATATATACATATAACTGATTCACTTTGCTGTACAGCAGAAACTAACACAACATTGTGAAGCAACTATACTCCAATAAAAATTAATAAAAAAATAAATGGGTTATCCTTTGTAATGGTTAGCTGAGAATGCCAAACACATCAAATTCCAATTGTTTGAACTGTACTAGATCTTTTACTACTAAGAATAATGGAACCATGTTCCTGTGCCCTTGACACTGAGGTTGACATTAGCTCTCTTGCATTCTTTACTTCATTAAAATATTAGCAGATCTTATAAAAGATTATGCATACCTGAAACTTGGAATATATAAACTCAGACTTCAAAATGTCTGGAGGAAAGAGAGGTAGGAAACTCCTTTACACAGCACTTCTTGAGTTTAAGGTTTATTTTATGCTTATATAAACCTTGGCGTGTTGTACTTGTCAGAAAAACTTCATAACCTAACAATAACCTTTTGCTATCCTTTATGTGGTGTTGCCCAGACAAATTGTCATGCTTTTCAGCTGAACAAGACTGATGACACAGCAAACTGCCAATGCAGAGCTGAGGAAAATATACCCCTTCAGTGAACTTCAGGCCACTCCAAATCACTTCCCTAGGCTAGGATGGCAGTAGTCCCTCAAGGATTTTGATTTAAAGTCTGTGAATTGCCAAAGATACAACTCCAAACATGAAAGAGTGAGTCGAAAAAATAAACCTTTTCCTCCAAATATAGTTTATGTGAATATTTTTTGGTGGGAAGGGAGAGAAGTTTTTAAAAATTTTGAAAGAAAAAATTAGGAATATGGAAGGCTTTTCAATGTACAAAAAGGAAAATTTTGTTTATGAAAGCTCGTATTAAATAGAAATGTATTAAAAATTGTGACATTTAATCAGTAATGTTAACATTTATCACCACACGTCATGATTTTGGGTTTTTTTTTAATAGACTTCAGATATTTGGATATTTTATCCAAAAAATCCCCATGAACCATAGCACCTCCACTATGCTGTTCTCTTACCATTTTATAACACTGAGTATTTTTAAACTCAATTATTTTTAAATGGGCTATCCACTGCTTTAATTGTCTAAAATGGTATGCCCAATAGGTTGAAATTTTATTCTCTGTCATTAAAAGGTGGCCTGTGCTTGGAGCACACATAGTATTTTATGTGCTTGTGTCTAGTGTTTTTTGTTTGTTTGTTTGTTTGTTTAAATTAGGGGCACAAAATTTAGTCTTCCACTTATTTGTATTTTATCAAACTTCTGAAAGGCTGGAAAGATTCACCTCATCACTTACCACTTCTACTCAGTCAGCTTCTCTAGTTCCCTAAGGAAGGTGAGGGAGAGGTGATGAAGGAAGAAAGTGAAGATTAGAGCTGCCAGATTGAGCTGTATAGAGTTCAGTAGCATCATAATGATGTAATGATGCCTATGTGCAGTCAAGATGTCCACATGTGAAGGGTTCATCATGGGAAAGGAGTTTCAGTTGAAGAAAAAAACAATTGGCTAGAAAATGTTTGACCTTTTGTAATGTTATTGTTCAACAAGCAGTCAAGACCATGCATGTATGTGTGTGTATGTGTATACCTCCCACGGATGGTAAAAAATACACAAACATACACAAACAGGCTAAACAATCATACACAGCCTTAAAACCCTCCCCTAAAACATGGCCTTTATTCCTTTTCTTTATATAGGAAATTAATAATATTTGGCCACTTATTATGTTCTCTTTATTACTTTGAACTTTCTTGCAACAGCAAAGTTGAAAGTGCATTTAAAATACTTTTCATTGAGTAATCAAAGTACCCAGTGATTAGCTGTGAAGTAATATAATTTGGTAGTAGTAAGAGAATTTCATTAAGATAACTCATAACAGGGCACTAGCATAGCTCTGGAGGTTACACAAATAGAGTTGACTGAGTTACATGACTAGGGTACCAACATATATTCAAAAGTTGTGAAAGGCCTACTCAAAGGCAACAAGAATGCAGTGATCCCACCATATCCTCAGCTATTTCAGGTTATCAGTAATTAAAAATTTTGAAAGTGACGAGGAATAAACCTTCTTAAAATGATTACATATGCAATTTGGACTAAAATGATCAGTATATCAGATATACATATATTTTTGTCAGGGCTATAAACATACTGTGATTGTAGATTTTATAAAACTAAAAGAAAATGAGGAGGAGAAGTAACAGAGGAGGAAAGAGAGAAAAAGGTAAAAGAGGAGTCAGAAAGAATAAAGTTACTCTGTCTGTAAAAATGAATGATATGCAAAATAAAAATATCATTCATAATTAATACCTCTAGTGGTGAAATCATCCCTGAATCAGTTCAGATAAATCCAATTCCCTCTCCTCTTTGCTAGGATTCAACCATGATTGCTTCCTTAGTATTGCATTGGTTACAGTGTTTTTAAAGTATTTTCATGTGTCATTCCCTTATGCTAGAATATTAATTTCTTAAGAGGAATTTCCTATTAAATTACTGGTACCAAGCACTGTTTGCTGTAAAATACGTGGCCAGTAAATATTTACTCATTTAGTGATTAATTACTAGACTAAATAATAGATTAGACATACATTTTCTATTTCATTTCTTAGCAAAAATTGTCTTAACTTACATTTGGTAACATACAGTTTTACTATGATTTGTAATTTGAAGGAAGGTTAGTGGTTTTCAAGCCACTTAATACTGTTAATGGTTTATTTTTTGATGTGATTTTTGTCTACAAATATATAGCTCACATCACATTCAGACTTCTTATTCTAGTTATGCTTTTTAAATCATGATGCCATTTGTGGCAACTTACTGTTGAATTCAATCAACTGGTGGTCCATCTATGGACAATAGGTTTTGCCAAGACCAAGAGACCATGTTACACTCCACGCGTGTGCACGCACACACACACACACACAGTATAATCGTGGAAAAGAGTATTTGATAGCCATGAATTCAACAGAAAAACAAAATAAACTGATATAAATCCTTCATATAAAAATATACTTCTTTCTGTTTTTAAATCAATAATAATAATTCGTATGAAACATTTGAAATAGGTATTAAAATACTTTTGGAGGGGATTTCTCAAGGATAAGTTTCATTTTAAGAAGAGAAATACATGCAGCGGCTTCTAACATGCTATTTTTCTCAGTTTTACGGCCAGTTGTCTCTGTGCCATCACTTGTGCTTCGCAAGTTTCATAAGCTTACTCTTTGAGATTATATACTATGGAATTATTTCAGGAGTTCAATTTTTTGATCTTTTGAGTATTTTCCCCTGGTATGAATTGAATCATGTCCCTCAAAAGATATATTCGGGCAGGGGTGGAAGGGAGAGGTAAATAGGCAATGCACAGAAGATTTTTAGTGCAGTGAAACTACTGTCTATGACACTATAATGGTAGACACATATCACTATAAAGTTGTCCAAAGCCATAGAACGTACACCACCAAGAGTCAACCCTAATGTAAACTATAGATTTGGATTAATAATGATGTGTCAATATAGCTCTATCAATTTTTTTTAAAATGTATCATTTCAGAGAGGAATGTAGAGTGTGGAGGAAACTATACCACTGTGAGGATAGGGGATATATGGAAAATCTCTGTACCTTCTGCTCAATTTTGCTGTGAACCCAAACCACCTCTAAAACAAATACACAATTAAGAAAAAAGATATATTGAAGTCTAACCTCCGGTATCTCAGAATGTGAGGTTATCTGGAAATAGAGTTTTTATAATAGTGGTAATCAAGTTACAATGAGGTTCAATAGGGCTTGTGTCCTTATTAAAAAAAAGGGGGGGGGAATTGGACACAGAGACACAGAGAGGAGAGACTAAGTGAAGACACAAGGAAACCACCCACCTATAAGCTACAAAGTATCTGAGGCTTTCAGAAGCTAGAAGAAAGGTAGGGGACAAATTCTCCCTCACAGCCCTCACAAAGAACCAACCCTTCCAGAATTGATTTTGAACTTACAGCCTCCAGAAATGTGAAACAATACATTTCTGTTATTTTAAGCCACTCAGTTTTTGGTATTTTATTACCACAGTTCTAGGGAACAAATACACCCCCTCTGTCAGGATTTGGTAAATACGTTGAATTGCTTTGTAAAAACATAAGTCATACATTTCCAACAAGTAGAGTACAATTATAAAGCAACTGATATACAAAGAAAAGGCTACAGCACACATTATTCAAGCAAGGATTTTAAAGTAGGTGCTAAATGGGCACCAGGAGATAGAATGGGCCAAATTGAGACTGTTGCAGTTTGGGTTGGGATTTAAGGGGAAGAACAGATTTGCTGAGAGGGGAAAGCAATAATGGATGTAAGGGTCAATTAAGCCGAAGTTGGAAAGTAAAGCCCTTTAAGGTCATGAATATCTCATAATGAAGACCAGACTCCTCTAACTGGGATGGTGACCCTTTTCCCTAAAATTCATAAAGTCAAAGTGTCCTAAACATAATTATAAGGGGGAAGGAATATAATCTGGCACAATAACTCAGTGAATCCTGCATTTGGCAACGTTACAGATATCACAACTAGATTATACTAACACACGGGAAAGCAAATCAATACTAGTAAAAGAGAATGGAAGGTCTGTAATTAACAACCCAGATATTAGACAGAAAATATAGTTCAAGGAATATTTAAACTCAGGAATATTTAATAGACACCACCAGCATTACTATCCCCACTCCTGGCAACATTTTAATGTGTTGAACTCCTATTTTATG
Organism: Pseudorca crassidens; assembly: GCF_039906515.1. Taxonomy (NCBI): domain Eukaryota; kingdom Metazoa; phylum Chordata; class Mammalia; order Artiodactyla; family Delphinidae; genus Pseudorca; species Pseudorca crassidens. The sequence goes on from NC_090298.1 coordinate 17,307,982, forward strand.
GCAGGTACTATACTTGATAATTTACAAAAACTATTTCACTTAATTCTCTGACTATACACACACACGGTATTTGACTCCCTGATATCCATTTGGAACTGACAAAGATGTAGGTATGATTGAGGGTAGTGTACGCTATTCCCATCCAGTAACTATTTCTGGAATGTTCATGTGACCCACTTCTGGTCAATAATGCCTAAAGAGTTTCCCTAGAGATTTCTTGGAATATACTTTCTCAATCTTAAAGAGAAAATCCACAGGAATACAGATTATTTCTTTCCTGCTGGATGTGAATAAGGACGCATTTGGTCTTAGAGGTTTCTGGAAGGTAACTTCTGTCCATGAGGGGAGCCAGCCTGCATGGACATAATCAGCATATGGTAGAACATGCAGACAGGACAATAAGAGCAACACAGGGCCAGAAAACAGGCTCAGGCCAGGAGTCTGCAGCATCCCTAAACTCTTTTGTGAGTTAATAAAGTTCCTTAATGTTAAAGCCTTTTTCAGTTGGCCCTTCTAAAACTTATAGCTGAAAGCATGCTAACAAATAGAATTATTCCGATTTTATACATGGACAAAGCAAATTCAAATGATGAATTAAATTGCCCATGATCATGATGCTAGAAGCTGGTCCGTTGTCCTTAATCCTAGTCTTGTATGATTTACTACTTGCTCTTCTTTCCTTTCTCAAAACATCTAAAAGGAGTCTTGAATCCAACACTGAAAAGTTTAGATTTATAACCACTCAGTAACCTTCTTGGCTTTTGAATAAAAAATGCTTGACAAAACCCCAGCTTATATTGCTGGTTTTCCTGGTAGCCTTGTAAAATGAGAACACAGAAGAGAGATTATATTTCTGAACAGTATAAAGAGATTTTGAAAAAAAATAGTTTCTAACCTATCATGCTTATTAAAAAAAAAACTTAAATTTTGTACCCATGGTTTAATGAAGAATATTATTGAATAATTATTTAATTCTGAATATGTCAGGTAAAACAAACTCAACAGTTGTTTTTTTTTTTTTTTTCCTTTTTTTAATTCTAGTGTAAAATACAACATGGTACCATGGTAAAATAGAACATTTGAATTGTCTCTGTAGACTTTCCTGAATCTTTGTTTTTTAAACTATATGTTAGTCATGTGACCTAATGGCAAAATTCTTTAGTGTAATTGTAATAGGAAATCTTGGATAATTATCTCATACATTTTCTTCCCAGTTTGGTTCTTATGCTAAACAGTTGAAATATATGTACATAAACATTTCTTCCAGTCTTTTGCAAAATCAACAAATCAAATGCCCCAAAATAAGTGCACTTAATTTGCAATTGTTGCATTTTATTTTGAACACTCCATACTAACATTTGGAATGAGTGCTAGCTACGTGAAAAATGTTAAAAATGAAAACCCAGAGTTCATGTTAATCTGGTTCTAATTTTTAAAGTTATCAAGATTTTGGCACAAGCTATACAAAGCATTGCTTTGCCTGGCATATTATTTTATGACAATTTTATTGTTATCATAAAACCTCCCTAGAGCAGAACAGTGGTCAAATATCCTTAGTTGGATCCTAAGGACTTGAGTTAATAAAAATTTTCTGCCTGTGAAATACTTTTTTATTTTCTTTTCTTTTAAAAAATTAGTTCAGTTTTGCCACATTACTTGTTAAGAGTTTCATCATGACATTGGAGTAGTTTAATAGGTGATCGTTAAGAGAGATCATTTTTTCCAATGTTCCTATTGTTATTTCCAGAAAGTGAACTTGATAGTGACAAAGCTTGTCTATCTGGTGACTAACAATGCTCTGAAAAATAGAGAAGTACTTGGCTTGTCAATAGATTAAATATAGTCTTTAGGTACTTTAGAGTGAGTGTGACAATTTGAAAAGGTCTCTAAATGAATATAGGAAGTAATAAAAGATTATAAAATAAGGACTGTGATATGGATGAACCTAGAGATTATCAGACTAAGTGAAGTAAGCCAAAGACAAATATCATGTGATATTGCTTATATGTAGAATCTGAAAAAAAAAAAGATACAAATGAACTTATTTAAAAAACAGAAATAGACCCACAAACATAGAAACGAACTGATGGTTACCAAAGGGGAAAGGGGGCATGGAGGGATAAATTAGGAGGATGAATTAACATACACACACTACTATATATAAAATAGTTACAAACAAGGATCTACTGTATAGCACAGGGAACTATACTCAATATTTTGTAATAAACTATAAAGGAAAGTAATATGAAAAAGAACAGGAAACAAACATATATATATATATATATATAATATATAACTGAATCACTCTGCTGTACACCTGAAACTAACATTATGTTGTAAATTAACTATGCTTCAATTTAAAAAAAGTATCTTATGTGAACTATGAAAAAAAAAGAACCATGATTAAAAAAAAGAAAAAAACACGAATGTGGACTTAATTTAGACCTCTGGAGAAAACTATATTTATTAAATGACTTATCTTTGGATAGTCATTACAAAGAATCTCAGTGAATTACTGAAAATAGTAAAAGTGTTACACCATGAGAAAATGTTAGTGTATTGAAATATGTGTATTTGAGATTGTTTAAGGGAAGCAGTTCCAAAAAGTCGGACGTAGAATCAAAAATGAACGTGCTTCCCTTTCAAACTCATGAATCTGTGCCATGGAGCCAATTCTAAAACAGAAAACTGAAAGATACTCATGATCTTCAACAATTCAGAAATCACAATCTAAATACAAAGGTGAAAGGAAGCTGAATTTTTAAAAGTTAGATTGTAATATGCAAAAAGTACTTAAAGTAAAAATGTAAATATGTTTACAATTATTACAGCTTAGAATAGTCTATTTGAGTTCTGTCAATTTTGGATATCTTATTTAGCTTATAATTGCTAATTTACTTGAACTATCAGAAGGCCAATGATTTCTTTATTCATTTATTACAATCACCAGTTCTGTTTATTAGATTTATCATATAAAGTTTTTATAATTAAATAATGATGTCCGATTTTGTATTTTTGTAAGATTTGAATATGGGCTTTGCTTAAAATGAAGAGAAGGTGATACTTTAAATTAAAAAAAAATAAAACTTTTCAGTAGAAATAACAAATATCCTAGTACCTTGGTGATATTAAGCAAAGGAGCCCAGGTTATGCATAGCCAAAAGTGAAGTTACAATGATTAGGAGAAAAGATATAGTCAAATCAAGAGGCTTTGTTTTGCTGCCTCACCATGTAACTTTGGAACTTTAGGAAAAGGAGGATATTGATTTCTTTCTGCTAATCTACTTGATTGAAATACTGTCAAGGGATCTCATTATTAAGATGATTGCAGTTTTCTTTCAGTGCAAGGTGCTGCATCAGTGTAAAGCATCACAGAATGATTTCAACAGGGGGCACAACAAAGTATCTGGCAACATTTAGGTAGGTTAAAAACAAATGGTGCACCTGCCTTTGGATAGTAGATTATCACTTTACATGACTCCTCTTGATGCAAAATATGCTTGCCACTATAGTGGAAAAGATAGTGCTCCCTTTGAAACTGACATAAAAGTCTGTTTCCCACATTGTTTTACAGAATTTGGAATTTGTATTTTGCTGAATCAGGAAAATAGACCAGAAGGCATTATCCTTGAAGCATAAATGGAGAAGAAAGGTGTACAACATTTTAGCTGAAATTGTGAAATGACAAAGATGGCCTAAAAAGAAAATATTTTGTATCTTTCAATGGCCTACTCTTGATATATCTCTAAATACATTTTTAAATGTTTGAGCATTTAATAAAATGATTTATAAATTTTAACACCATTATTGGAGGTAAACTGTTCTCTCTGATTGGTATTAACAATTTAAATTATCATGGAAATATTTATGTATATCTTTCAAGGTCCCTCTCACCTATGACCCCCTCCTTCCCATCAATCATTAGTTTTGTTTTTTTTTAATCTTTATTTTACTTACCATATTTTGGCAAATAAAGTATAATTTAATTTTATGGATTTCCCCAATGCATAGTAGTAGCATTTTATTATATATACACCCAAATACTTGAAAAAAGTAGATGAATGCTTATGTCACTGAAAAGATTAACATATGTAATATTTTCACAGAAAAAGTATAAAATAAATCTGGTTGAGATATAATTCATAGTAGTAGAATCCTTAAATAAAATGCAGTATTTATATGTAAAAAAAATCATGTTAAATTTAATTTCTTGATTACCGATTTAAATTTGTACTTTTTATTGTGGCAAAATATATAATTTACCATTCATACCATTTTTATAGGTGTAGATATAAATGACATAAAGTACATTGACACTGTTGTGTAACCATCACCATTATCCATCTTCAGAACTTTTTCTTCTTCCCAAACTAAAACTTTGTACCCATAACTCCCATGCATTCTTCATTGTGATCTCTAGTTACTTAATATGCAAAATAATATAAGAATATATAATTATTTGGAATACATTACATGAAGAATGCAACATGGAATTAATTAAGAAGTCAATAATATCAGCATTATGTTAAACTATACTTGTTGGTGTTACTGCATTAAACTCAGATTTTCTACACGAAATACTAAGAATTAAACACTAAGGGTCAGTTGTTTTGTACCTAGCTAATTTTCTTATTCAAATGATAACAATAAGAACTTTATAACAATGAGAACTTATAAAGAAAAAATCTGACTGAAAGTATCTGAGAGTTGCCTGACTAAGCAGGAATAAAGGGATAGATAAGTCTAGCTGTCCACTAGACATTAGGGCAGTAAATCTTCAGTAGAAAAAAATAGTAGTATTCATGACCTCTATATTTTTTCAAAATTGCCAGGACTAAGAGAATAAAGAGGCAATAGGAACAGACCCACATATAATTCTGATTTTGAAGTTATCAGTGATGGACTTTAATCAACTGTGAATAATATGTTCAAAATTATTGAAAGGATGTATTTACAAAAAAAGAACTATAGTCTATATGAAAAAACTATATGAAAATTCTTTAACTAAAAAACAAAACATGTTAAGAACTGAATCAATTATTTAATTACAGATTGAAGATGATAGAAGAATAGTGAACTGGAAAGTAGATCAAGAGAAAATGTGCAGGCTGAAAAACAAAAGCAAAAAGAGTAAAAATGTTTAAAAGAGTGATTTGAGAAGGAGATCTAATAACCATTGTTGGAATTCAAGAAGCAAGGAGAGAGAATGGGGAAAAAAGCAGTAACTGAAGAGAAAAAGTCCTGAAGTTTCCAAAGCTGTTAAAAGGTATTAAGCAAGGTAAATACTCAGAAAACCACACCTAGGCCCATTATGTATATTTCATCAAAAGAACAATAGGCTATTAAAAAAAAAACACTGGAAAGACAGATGAAAAATACCTTTAAATTTCTGAAAGAAAATAAGTGCCAACCTATGTTTTCATCCCTAGCACAAGTGTTTTTAATTGTGAAATAAAATACAGATTTTTTTTTTCAGAACAATGGCAGTCATACATTAAAATAGACTATAAGAGAACTTCCTTGGCCCAAGAAAAAGTATACCAGAAGTAAGTATACATATACAGAAATAAATGAAGAGAAAAGAAAAACAAATACATGTGAAAATATAAATAAATTTTAATTTTATGAAACATAACGTATATGAGTTTAAAATAGAATTAAAAGGCATAGTAATGTTAAATAGAAATACATTGTTTTAAGATGTCAGCATTTTCTTGAAAATGATATTCACATTAATCCAAAGAAGTCAATTATGCATTTTGGTATCTCTAGGTTAATTACTAGAAAAAACAAAAGTTATGTTTTACTATAAAGGATATACAACTAAAATGCTAAAGGAAGGGGAAATTTATTTCAAAAGAAGGCAAAAATGAGAGGAAAATGTTGGATAAAACAATAAAACAAATGGGGCAAATAGTATAATAAAACACATAAATCCAAATAGCATGATTTACCTTACAGGTGAATGACATATATCCATTTGTTAAAGACAAAATTTATCAGAATAGATAAAAATAAAAGTCAACTATATGTTGCTTACAAAGGTTGCTTTAAATTTAAGAAAATGAAAGCTCTTGTGTGGAATAAATGGCAATTCTTTGTCATTCTTATGTATGATACACATATTACCAACTCAATGTAGCATTGTTATTTCAATAGTATATTTGGTCTTACAAACATTTTAAAAACTTACACACATATCTATGTTTCCTGAAGGGCTGTTCAGTCTTAATTTTTCGAGACTTATCTACCTCTTGATTGCACATGAACCATTTCTCCTAGATTTTCTTGCAATACTTTTGTTTCAATTTTTTAATATAAATCTTCAAACCTCTTCTAGATCAATAGACCATTTTCCTGTTCCATTGCACACACAAAAAAAAATGGCTGGAAAAAAATGGCTTTTTTCACTAAAAAAAATGGCTTTCAACTTATATACACTTATATATATTGTAATCCATTTTAGGATGTTCTATTTTGTTTGACTGCTTTACTTGCATGTTTTCCACCAATACAGTATGAAGATGGATTTGTCATATGTTCCAATGACTAATAAAACAACACTTTTGAGAGTTACTCTTCAAGTTTTTATGGTTGTCAGATATCTATTCTTTAACACATACTTAAGATTATTTTATCTGAAGACACAACTACTATTGTAATTTTATTCAAAATGTATTTAGTTTATATATTAATTTTAGGGAAATAGACTTTTATGATAGCAAGCTTCATATTTCCTGATACTGTAGAGTCACTTTTCACTTATTCTGACCTAGTTTTATCTTTCCATTACATTGTACAATTACTTTATGTAGGTTCTGTGCCAACTTGTTAACTGTAATTCTATTTTATTTTATTCTGCATTTAAGGGAATGGAATATATTTCCCATTTTCATCTCTAAGTAAAGTTAGAAAAGATAAAATGTGATTTTTAATAAAGTTTAATCATTAAATTTTTCTATACTTCCAAAGGTTTTATTGGATACACATGATAAATCATATCTTCTGCAAACATAAATCCTTTTATCTCTTATTTTCAAATTTTTACTTTATTTTATTTTATTATTCTGATTACTAGAACTTCAAAGAATGTGCTACCCAGTAATGAGGACTACTGGTAGCCCCTTGCTACCAGTAGTTTCTAATTTTAATTTTAATGATTTTAGTGCTTAGGGCTGTTTTGTGAAGAATATAAAGGACATTTATTGCATAAGACAGGGGTTCTTGCTATACTCAGCCACAGATACCACATATGATTCAGAAAAATGACCCTTTTAATTCTTAAAATTATTAGCCACAGATATTATGGTGGGCCAATATTATTTTCATATTTTCCAACTCTAAAATTCCATCAAATATTCACTCTCTTTCCAAATCAGAGAGTATCCTAACTGTGGGATGCTAGATTGACAAAATAACTTCAAAGATAAAGAGACAACAAATTATATTTTGTGGATAATACTAAATTTCATCAAATATTTAGAGTGAAACATAAAATGCAAGTCAATATTTAGACACTTGGAAAGATGTTAATATTTCGCTAAAATGTTCAGTTTTTATCCAGATGTCTGGCAGCACATAAGGAAAACAAAACACTCTGTGAATAAACATAATCTCAATTACACCAAAATGCCATTTTTCCACTGATTTCCAATTTTCTTTATAAAAGATGATATAATCACATGTTGGGTGATTGTAGATATTAACAATCCTGGCTTCTAAGAACACACTACTATAGTTCATTCATTAAGCATTTTGATGCCTATGTTATTCTAAGAAAAACTGAATTAGGTAGCAGTGAAATTTTTCCAGTTTTGTTCCTGTTGCTACAGTCATTTTGACATGAACCAAAATAAAGACAATGGTCTGAGTGCTTATTAACTCTTGATAAAGGGTTATTCTTTTTAAAATTCAGTTGTTTTCAGAAAGGAATTACTATCACCCATTTTTATATTTTTTTATCCACATAAATTTTATACCTATCTACTTGGGGGTATTATTAATTTTGCTTTAACAACATTTTTCTAGTATCAGAGAAAATTATGGCCCATAGGGTAATAACCAATTTTATTCATTAATTTCTAATTGAGGTAATAATTATTATGTATCAAACAATGGTAAAGTCTTCATAAAATATTAACAGGGATTACTTTGTATGTATTAGATATAGTTTCTTAGTTTTCTGACTAAAGAACTTTCTAATTTTTGATTATCATTTATATCTCTGGAGGAAATATTCTACTCTTCAGGTGTATTTCTCAATAAAGAAAGACTTTTCCCAAGAAAAGAGAATCTTAATAGATACATAATACAAATGTGAGGAAGAGGAAATACTCTTTGGGTATGCAGTTGGGATATAATTTTGAAACTTTTGTCTGTTCTTGTAACTCTTTGTTTAGTATAAATTTTCATTTTAAAAATTGTTTCTCTGGATAGAGTTTCAAAATTTTTGCTCAAGGAGAAACCTATATTGAGTTCCAATTACAATAAATTCTACCATTAAACCCTAAATTCAATTAGAACCACCTGGCAATATTTATTTTAATTTCCATTTCTTACACCTGTGTCCCTTAAGCTTAAAAAAAGACTTTCCCTCTGGCTATTTTTTGTTACCATAACATAAACTGATATTGGTAAAAACAAAAAATAATATTTCCTCATGTGCTAGAGTTTTGCTTAGGTGTTTATGTCAGAAAGTAACTTCATAGCATTTAAAATTAGTCTTAATTGCTGTACATTGAGCCTCCAGTTTCTGATCCTCTCTCCCCAGTTGCTATTTACTCTCCATCTTTCAAAAGGTACTTAATATCTTAATGTGCTTCATGCTACCCCCTCCCCAACTATTATTTCTACTGAAGAAAAAATGTGTGTGGACATCTGTCATTTATCGATACTTATTAGTATGAATTTTATGTTATACTTTCATACATTTAGAAATAATTACCTAATTATAATTCTAATTGAGGGGAGTAATTATATATAATCATATGATAATGACTTTTATATAAAGTGAGATTTTTTTTCTGCCTTTAACAGGATAGGTGTCATTATAGACTAAAATGGTAGACTGCTGCAACCACTAGAATTGTTGACAGGCTGATTCAGAAAGCACTCACCAGAGACTCATTTTGTGCAATGTGAAAGATACTCTCTCATTTAGTAAAGTTTGTGGTAGTTTACAAACCTTCCAGAACACTGACGGATTACAACCTTAAAAGAGGAATGAGTCTACCAGCACATTCAGGCCTCGGCCACAGGGCAACTTAAAGAAGACATAAGAGATTCTGCTATTTCCACTCTTCCTGCTATCCTTGCACTATTGCTAGAGTCCATAAAGCATTACACTAGGAACATCATTAACTGAAACCATGGAAATACAGGTGATAATGACTGTAAGTGAGGAATTTTAACCATCAAAAACAAGACTGAGAAGTTTCCACAGGACAGAGCACAAGTCAATATGATAGAAGAACTGATTACCAACAAAACAGCTGAACCTCCATCTTGTGTTGCTAAAATTTACATCAGTTTCTTAAATGGAAAGAACTAGAAGTTGTTAGCATCAAAAAGAAATGGAGACCAGCCTTGAAAATTTCCTTAAGCAGACCAAAAACAATTTAGTCATACAAGCAAAGCTTAATTCAGTTTATTTCACAAGCCTAACTTGAACTGGGTCATATCTTGTTTATGCCTCTGGAAATCACAAGCAAAACAATTTGCCAAAATTTATATGAAGTAACCACTAATCAATTCCCTATCATTTAGGAAAATTATAATATTATAAGCAATCACTGTGAAGAATAAACAGTCATGAGCTTCTCACCATAAAAACTGCTCTAAGACAATATACCCCTGAGCTTTATTTCATGTATTGGTTTGAGCACCCCCAGTTCGCAAACTGTATTTTTGGGGTGTGCACAATAAACCAGTACTAATTACTACTTCAGTGACTCATTGGTTTTACTTCTGTTATTTCTGAACTTCTGAAAAAGTAAACATAAAAACTGTGCTGAGATTTTATCCAGGTATTATCGGTTGTGGGTGTGAGAGAGAGTTCATAATTGAGCTGGATATAAGAAATGTACTTGTGGCAATAACAGAAGACATTTAATCTGTGCTCTGTTTCTCCTTAAAGCCCCCTGTAGCATGATTCCCATGCCCTTACCTTCTTCCCCAAGTTCTCAGAAGCTTCCCAGCAAACTCAACGGATACCGTCAGCAGAGATGGTGTCATCACCCACTGGAGTTGACAACGGGAAATGCAGTGTCTGCCATGGGTTGGATGAAGATGTGCTGAGCTGAGGGCCTGAGGACCAGAGGTCTACAGGTTAGAACTTGCACCAGACTCATGTGAGGACAGGACTGAGGTTTGGGTCAGCACCTGAGTCTAACTGAGGTTGAGACTACCTCTCCCATTCCTCTTGATCTACCACCTGAATCCACTCACTTTCAACTCTCTGCAGACACCAATTTGTGGATGTTCAGAAACAGGTAAAACCAAAGGTAGAATGAGGAGGAACAGAAGGAGAGGCTCTTGGGAAGGCAATGAAAATGGGACAGGGTTTGTGAAAACTTCTTTAAATTAGCTGAGAGATTATATTGTAAACCACCTGTAACTAGAAAAATAAGAAGGGGCAAAATTAATTATGCCTTCCTACAAAGAGCATTAGTACATTGGTTCTTAACTAGTAAGTTTTTTTTGTCTTACGTTCTAAAATAAAACAAAAACATAACATCCTGCAAGTGCTTAAAACTTTCTCAACCAGACTGTTACACAGTAATATTTTCAGGCAAATTTCTAGTACCCAGACTGACCATCCCTGGAACTCAACGCCTTAGACACTACATTTGAATAAATCCCATGCCTGTTTTGCTGTGTCATGTGTCCATTCAGTACAGACAAGTGTTCTTTGTAACAGCCCTCATCAAACTTGGCTTTTAAGCAAGGTACTGAAACATGTTTCTCTTTTTAATCATCTCTGTTTTCGCAATATTTGATGACAGTGCTCTTCAAACTGACAATTATCTTGAAATGCTTTCAAATATCCTCTTGAAAATGAAATCAGACTCACATATCACTGGCCAAAAGGATTTGTAAAAGCAACACTTATGACTGCAGTTTGAAAAGAGAACACAAGAAAATTAAATACAAGGTAGATGAGTGATAATACTTTCAGCTGAGATATTTGTGGAAAATATAAAGTTCCTATACTTTTAATATAGAATTTGTCGTGGTAACTGTGGCAACCAAAAGAACCAAAAGTAAGAAAACCTAGAAAAATAAATGTTAGCAAAATTAAATATTACTTTAGAGACGGTAAAGCAAGTTGCATTAAACTACCTCTCTTCTACTGCCGCAAGCCTCTGTCGACTGACTTTCTCCTAGCTGTTCTTTGCTCCCAGGTGAGTATTTATAAGCTTGGGGCAAATTAGAATCACTTGGCTCAGACCTGGAACTAGCTTTAACACTCGGGTCTTGCTCTCAGACCCTAAGACTCAACTGGCCTCAGCTGAGACCTGAGGCGGTGGATCTTTTGAGATACAATTCATATATGTACATATAGATAATTCTCTAAGTGTAATACACACACATACACACACATATATTTAACAATATCATGTTAATTAATGTTATATTAAATATAACACTTTGTATACATATTTATACTTTGTATATTTCTATGCATATGTAATGTATACCCATATTATTTATATATTATTTATATGGGATTACACATACACACATATATGTATATATAGATGAATAGATAGAAACGGGTATAGATATAGATGATTTTTGTGAATTTCAGAGGCACGTTAAATTACACTTACATCTTGGAACAGTAGTAATTAATTAAAAATCACAACTATTGAACAGCTGCTGTCCACAGATCTCTCTGAGTGATGTAATGAAGAGGAACAATGTTTCAGGATACAGTGTATAAGCAAGAGTCAGAAAACATAGGTGCTAATCTAAGCTCTGTCACCAGTCTTGTAGGGAAACATATTAGTCCTTCTAGGTCATGAGGCAAACATTTGTAAAGTGAGGGAATGAGAGTGTATCAGTGGATTTCCCAGTGTTTTCTCTTAAAATATGAGTCTGCTTAAAATACTCCAGTAACCTCCCATCTCTCTCAGACTAAAACAAAACAAAACAAAAACTAAATGTTTATAGAATGACATAAAATTCCCATGTGTTCTAGATCCTTGAATATGGAGTGCCAACTATTATCCCCAGATTTTGATAACTGCAGTGGGTCCTAGAACCAATTCCCTGCTGATATATGGAGGGACAGCTATAAATCATATAAACCAGATTAATTGCTTAGAAGAGTATCTAGCACTTAGTAAGTTGTGAGCAAGTGTTAACTGTTATGACACATCAAATCTTCCATCTACCTCCATAGACTGTTACTGTCATGAAGCTGAAAAGCAGGTTTCCTGTACACTCAGCTGTAGCCCCAATGCCCTGTTTGGGGCTTCCATACAATACGTGTCCAGTATATATTGTTGGAATGAATAATGACATATGCATAGAACAATCTGGCTCTTTATGATTAGAATGGGAATAGTAACCAAGACTAGTCCTAAAAACAACTGAAGAAAGACTCTAAGGATGCACGTTAGAAGTAAACATCTTTTGACTAGAAAGAGTTCCTAGTGAGAAATGTTCTGGGTGAGACATAGTCACTATATTTAAAATAACACTTTTAATTTGCAACTCAGCTCCAGCAGGCACACTGGTAAGAACACAAAGACTTAAGTATGAAAAGGAGCTAAACTGATAAAGGCTTTACATTCAAAACAATAGACGTAAATGTTGACACTATATGCCCAAAAGCAGTGGAGTGGGGCACATGTGCCAATGCTGAACTAGCTGCCAGTCTTGGCAAATACCTGTTTACCAGGTAGCTTTCATCCAGACCCTCTCAAGCCGGTGGTCCCACTTAAGCCTCTGTATGCTGCTTTTGAAGGCTAGGATGGATAGGCTTTTTGAGTTTTTCTTATTTCTTAGCATGATAATTTAGGAGGCAGTTACCTTAGTTTTTTTTTTTCTTTTTCCCTCTGTTTTTGCAAAAACAACAGATTGTCTTTTTAAAGACTTAATTATTCATCTCCTTCTTTGCTCTTTTCCCATTTCAAAGAGGTTTTTTAATGATAAAGACACGTTTCTGAGTAAAAAAAAAAAGGCTTGGTTGTTTTTCTAGACACTTAGAAATGCAAAGCTGGTAAAGTCATTTGAAACTAGACAATTTTATTAGCAAATGAAGCAACATTCCGGTATGTTTTTAAAAGGGGAGCAGAATCTGACACCCCAAAATATGCTTCTTTGGCACAAGGATTATTTTAGGTTGATTATTTTTAAGAAACAGCAGGCACAGGAAAAGCTCTCAAAATGGAGAAGTTACCCCTTTTGTAAGAGATATTTACACTTAGAAGGGAAATCTTCTTTTGTAAGATTCTTCCCTCTCTGAAGGATGACTAAACACTAAAAACCTCTTATCAATGAAGAAAGCAACTGACCTAAATCTGCATAAAAATCCATACCCTCCTTTACTGTGTTTTGCCTTGTAACCACCTATAACTGTCTCCATTCCCTTGACTCCAAGATATTCTTTTGTCTTTACCTGGAGGTGGTATTTAAAGTAAAGGTTTAGGCCATTTCAGGGAGTTACTCAGTTTTTCTGGGTCCCTCCCATGTATACAGGAGGTATAAATGTTACTAAACTTCTGTTGGTTTTTCTCCTATTAATATCGTTTATTATAGGGAGGGTCTCAGCCAAGAACCTACAATTGTAGAGGGAAAATTATTTTTCCTCCCCTATGTTTTTCAATATTATTATATAATGTAGATAATTAGGCTGGAATCACCATTAAGTGAGAGAGAGAGGGAGGGAGAGAGAGAGACACCATGACAAACATACATGTTACCTCTCAACTTTTAGACTTTGTTCCACGTGGGGTTGCCATATAGATGCCTTTGGAAAACAAAAGGAAAATAATGTAATTCCCATCACTGAGGCCGATAACTGCCAGACTTTCTCCTCCATGGAACCCACTTTTGAATACTTATCTACCAAATATATGATGTACAAAATTAATGCTTGCTTATTTTTGTTCTTGTTAACCTTGGATTAGCTATAGATATAGGTGTTAATCTGAGTTTCTGAGACAGGAGGGAAGGGGGTAGGGCACAATCATTAAAAAAATGACACAGCCACTGAGGATAGGACAAATACTGGTTAGAACCAACTAGGCTCAAGATGGCAAAAGACTTGACTTTCTGTTGACTTTGAGCCTCATTATACGTTCACTGTAATATATTAGCATGCTAAATGACACACCCACAGATGCCATGACAGTTCTGAGGCTGACCATAAAAGGCCAAAACATGGGCAGTAGCCCAATTCCTGGAAATCCCTGCCCCTTCCCTTAAATAGTTGGAATAATCCTCCCACTTGTTAGACTATGAAATTACCCCAGCCCATAAAAACTAACCACTCCCATACCCTTGGACCACTCACCTTCTGAGAAGGACCAGTTTTGTCTATGGCGTGTGTATCTCTCTAAATAAACTCACTTTCACCTTACCATGGCACATTCTTGAATTCTTTCCTGTGTGAAGCCCAGGACACTCACCTGGCTGGCAGCCCCGCTCGGGAACTCACCTGAGACCTGGGACATGACCATTCTCTCGCACTCTATCCTCTTGCAACACTTCCACTTAGCAAAATCTACCAGATGATAGCAATGTGTGCTTTTAGCCATTTAGCTCACGTTTTGGTGAGTATACTATTTTAGTTACATTTTTGAAAATACTAAATATGTTTTCAAAGATTACATCAATGATCCTTAGGGATTTGGGTTTTGAATGTGAAATATAAGACCAATTCCTTTAGCTAATATTTATATCAACTTCACAAGCCAGAAAACGGTGGAATAATGAATAAGAATTGATAATCTAGAATACTGAAAATGCATTTATATTTTTGAAACCCAGCAGGACCCTGTGGGGTCCTCCCAGATACAAATCCTTTCCATGTGCCCATTTCTTGTTTGTAGGAAATAAGCTTCATTCAGCCTCCTAGAACCTTCCTGAGTACCAAAGAGCAGATTTAAACAGTTGCTAATCAGGGAAATAAGGGAATGCAGAAACAAAGGGGGAGCAATCAAGAAACAATAGTATGACAATTAAAGCAGGCTCCTGGTTTCTCCTCAAGAGATATACATGGCAAAATCTTTGAGTTCTTCTGCAGGAAGTAAGGCCCTCACCCAGGTGGAGGATGGTAACTCCAGGCTGAGCACAAGATTCCAGGAGTACCGCTCTATTACCTCACCACTAACCAATCAGAAGAGAGTCACATACCTTGCATCCCTCACCCCAAATTTTGCCTATAAAAACTTCTCCCTGAAAACTATTGGGGAGTTTGGGGTTTCTGGGCATGAGCCATGGTTCTCCTTGCTTGACCCTGCAATAAAACTTTCTCTGCTCTAAATTCCTTTGTTTCAGTTTGGCCTCACTATGCGTTGGGCACACAACCTTGCCTTCAGTAACACTTTACCCTAACGAGATCTGTTTATTCAAAGCCAAGCAACAAGATGTTTGAAAAAATTATCTTCCTTGGAATAAAAGTCTAACTTGCATGCAGATTTGTCTTCTAATTTTTTTCCTAGTACTTTGATGTCTCAAATTAAGGATAAAAGATTCCTATTTTTATTAATTAGGAATTAACAATTGGGTTAGGTTGGTAATTTTTTGAATCTTTTTTGGTCATTGCTTTTAACTGCTCAAATACTAGCAAAATGGTTTCAAGTAAGAAAATATCTATATAACTGTAGTTTACATAATAGTGATAGTTTTCTTCTTTAATTCCCTCTATTGTATTAATCCATATATACCATCTTTCTTAAGAAAAGGAAAGAAACCAGCAAAACAGAGCTAATTTCTTACCTTAGTACATAATTTTTTTTTTCCTTCTCCTAAGTATTCTTTCTTCTATGAATCAAAGGTTCAGAGGAACTCCTAGCTAATATATAGGCATTTTGTATGGAAACAGGCTCAACAAGGGAGATTCATCCAAAAAAAAAAAAAGTTTTTTTCTTTTATTTGGATTGAACTAGATGGATGTTCAAAGTCTAGTTTCCTTTCCTCAAGAGCACGGGGGAATTACATTTGCAAGCCGCCTTTGCAATTAGGGTGGGCCTATGTCACCACTATGACTAAAGCAATGTGGAGGGAAGTGATATAAAATTCTTCAAATTCTGACCCTTAGAAAATTTTTGCACACTCCGTGTTTATCCAAATATTGAAGGCAAAGAATTCCAAGACGGAGAAACTGCCCAATGGAAAAAGCCTATTTGCCAAAGTCACCCCTTGGAGGAAAGCTATCCTAGAAGGTAGGCTTATGTACACCAACCTCAAGGTGAGCAAGAAATACATTTTAATGGATTAAGCTATGGAGATATGGGGATTTATTTTTCAACAGCTAGTGAGAATTCCTCTATTAAAGCACCTGCTTTGTGCCAGCCACTTTTTGAGAAGCTTTACATTACACATGGCAAAAACTGTAAGATAATTACAAGGTATACAGAAATAGCAATCTAATATCTGACTGAATTCAATAGTGCCCCTTGCTAAAAGCCACAGTCATAGAGGCTTCCAGGAAGATGGCGGAAGAGTAAGACGCGGAGATCACCTTCCTCCCCACAGATACACCAGAAATACATCTACATGTGGAACAACTCCTACAAAACAGCTACTGAACGCTGGCAGAAGACCTCAGACCTCCCAAAAGGCAAGAAAGTCCCCATGTACCTGGGTAGGGCAAAAGAAAAAAGAATAAACAGAGACAAAAGGATAGGGACGGGACCTGCACCAGTGGGAGGGAGGTGTGAAGGAGGAAAAGTTTCCACACACTAGGAAGCCCCTTCGCAGGCAGAGTCTGCATGTAGCGGAGGGGGAAGTTTTGGAGCCGCGGAGGAGAGCGTAACTACAGGGGTGCGGAGGAAACAGCGGAGAGATTCCTGCACAGAGGAGAGATTCCCGCACAGAGGAGAGATTCCCGCACAGAGGAGAGATTCCCGCACAGAGGAGAGATTCCCGCACAGAGGATCAGGGCCGACCTGCACTCACCAGCTCAAGAGGCTTGTCTGCTCACCCGCTAGGGCGGGCGGGGCTGGGAGCTGAGGCTCAGGCTTTGGTCGGAGCGCCGGGAGAGGACTGAGGTTGGCGGCGTGAACACAGCCTGCAGGGGGTTAGTGCACCATGGCTGCCCAGGAGGGAGTCCGGGAAAAGTCTGGAGCTGCCGAAGAGGCAAGAGACTTTTTCTTCCCTCTTTGTTTCCTGGTGTGCGAGGAGAGGGGATTAAGAGCTCTGCTTAAAGGAGTTCCAGAGACGGGCGCGAGCCGCGGCTAAAAGCGCGGACCCCAGAGACGGGCATAAGACGCTAAGGCTGTTGCTGCCGCCACCAAGAAGCCTGTGTGTGAGCACAGGTCACTCTCCACACCCCCCTTCCAGGGAGCCTCTGCAGCTCGCCACTGCCAGGGCCCCGGGATCCAGTGACAACTTCCCCGGGAGAACGCACTGCGCGCTTCAGGCTGGTGCAACGTCATGCCTGTCTCTGCCGCCGCAGGCTCGCCCCGCAATCCGTGCCCCTCCCTTCCCCTGGCCTGAGTGAGCCAGAGTCCCCAAAGCAGCTGCTCCTTTAACCCCATCCTGTCTGAGCGAAGAACAGACGCCCTCCGTTGACCTACACACAGAGGCGGGGCCAAATCCAAAGCTGAGCCCCGGGAGCTGTGAGAACAAAGAAGAGAAAGGGAAATCTCTTCCAGCAGCCTCAGAAGCAGCGGATGAAATCTCCACCATCAACTTGATGTACCCTGCATCTGTGGAATACCTGAATAGACAATGAATCATCCCAGATTGAGGAGGTGGACTTTGAGAGCAAGATTTATGATTTTTTCCCCTTTTCTCTTTTTGTGACTTTGTATATGTATGCTTCTGTGTGAGATTTTGTCTGTATAGCTTTGCTTCCACCATTTGCCCTAGGGTTCTATCTGTCCATATTTTTTTTAAATATTTTTTCTTAATAATTATATTTTATTTTAATAACTTTATTTTATTTTATCTTACTTTATTTTATTTTACTTTATCTTCTTTCTTTTTTTCCTTCCCTCCTTCCTTCCTTCCTTCCTCCCTCCCTCCCTCCCTTCTTTCTTTCTTTCTTTCTTTCTTTCTTTCTTTCTTTCTTTCTTTCTTTCTACTTCTACCAATTCTTTCTTTCTACTTTTTCTCCCTTTTATTCTGAGCTGTGTGGATTAAGGGCTCTTGGTGCAGCAGCCAGGAGTCAGTGCTGTGCCTCTGAGGTAGGAGAGCCAAATTCAGGACTGTGGTCCACAAGAGACCTCCCAGCTCAACATAATATCAAATGGTGAAAATCTCCCAGAGCTCTCCATCTCAACACCAGCAGCCATATTCACTCAACGACCAGCAAGCTACAGTGCTGGACACCCTATGCCAAACAACAAGCAAGACAGGAACACAACCCCACCCATTAGCAGAGAGGCTGCCTAAAATCATAATAAGTCCACAGACACCCCAAAACACACCAACAGACGTGGAACTGCCCACCAGAAAGACAAGATCCAGCCTCATCCACCAGAACACAGGCACTAGTCCCCTGCACCAGGAAGCCTACACAACCCACTGAATGAACCTTAGCCACTGGGGACAGACACCAAAAACAATGGGAACTGTGAACCAGCAGCCTGCAAAAAGGAGACCCCAAACACAGTAAGATAAGCAAAATGAGAAGACAAAAAACACACAGCAGTTGAAGGAGCAAGATAAAAACCCAACAGACTTAACAAATGAAGAGGAAATAGGCAGTCTACCTGAAAAAGAACTCAGAAAAATGATAGTAAAGATGATCCAAAATCTTGGAAATAGAATAGACAAAATGCAAGTAACATTTAACAAGTATCTAGAAGAACTAAAGATGAAATAAGCAATGATGAACGACACAATAAATGAAATTAAAAATACTCTAGATGGGATCAATAGCAGAATAACTGAGGCAGAAGGAGGGAGAACTGACCTGGAAGATAAAATAGTGGAAATAACTACTGCAGAGCACAATAAAGAAAAAAGAATGAAAAGAACTGAGGACAGTCTCAGAGACCTCTGGGACAACATTAAATGCACCAACATTCAAATTATAGGTGTTCCAGAAGAAGAGAAAAAGAAAGGGCCTGAGAAAATATTTGAAGAGATTATAGTTGAAAACTTCCCTAATATGGGAAAGGAAATAGTTAATCAAGTCCAGGAAGCACAGAGAGTCCCATAAAGGATAAATCCAAGGAGAAATACACCAAGACACATATTAATCAAACTGTCAAAAATTAAATACAAAGAAAACATATTAAAAGCAGCAAGGGAAAAACAACAAATAACACAAAAGGGAATCCCCATAAGGTTAACAGCTGATCTCTCATCAGAAACTCTGCAAGCCAGAAGGGACTGGCAGGACATATTTAAAGCGATGAAGGAGAAAAACCTGCAACCAAGACTACTCTAACCAGCAAGGATCTCACTCAGATTTGATGGAGAAATTGAAACCTTTACAGACAAGCAAAAGCTGAGAGAGTTCAGCACCACCAAACCAGCTTTACAACAAATACTAAAGGAACTTCTCTAGGCAAGAAACACAAGAGAAGGAAAAGACCTACAATAACGAACCCAAAACAATTAAGAAAATGGGAATAGGAACATACATATCTATAACTACCTTAAATGTAAATGGACTAAATGCTCCCACCAAAAGACACAGATTGGCTGAATGGATACAAAAACAAGACCCATATATACGCTGTCTACAAGAGACCCACTTCAGACCTAGAGACACATACAGACTGAAAGTAAGGGGATGGAAAAATATATTCCATGCAAATTGGAAACCAAAAGAAAGCTGGAGTAGCAATTTTCATATCAGACAAAATAGACTTTAAAACAAAGACTATTAAAAGAGACAAAGAAGGACACTACATAATGATCAAGGGATCGATCCAAGAAGAAGATATAACAATTGTAAATATTTATGCACCCAAAATAGGAGCACCTCAATACATAAGGCAAATACTAACAGCCATAAAAGGGGAAATCGACAGTAACACACTCATAGTAGGGGACTTTAACACCCCACTTTCACCAATGGACAGATCATCCACAATGAAAATAAATAAGGAAACACAAGCTTTAAATGATACATTAAACAAGATGGACTTAATTGATATTTATAGGACATTCCATCCAAAAACAACAGAATACACATTTTTCTCAAGTGCTCATGGAACATTCTCCAGGATAGATCATATCTTGGGCCACAAATCAAGCCTTGGTAAATTTAAGAAAATTGAAATTGTATCAAGTATCTTTTCTGACCACAACGCTATGAGACTAGATATCAATTCCAGGAAAAGATCTGTAAAAAATACAAACACATGGAGGCTAAACAATACACTACTTAATAACAAAGTGATCACTGAGGAAATCAAAAAATACCTAGAAACAAATGGCAATGGATACACGACAACCCAAAACCTATGGGATACAACAAAAGCAGTTCTAAGAGGGAAGTTTATAGCAATACAATCCTAACTTAAGAAACAGGAAACATCTCAAATAAACAACCTAACCTGGTACCTAAAGCAATTAGAGAAAGAAGAACAAAATATAACCCCAAAGTTAACAGAAGGAAAGAAATCATAAAGACCAGATCAGAAATAAATGAAAAAGAAATGAAGAAAACAATAGCAAAGATCAATAAAACTAAAAGCTGGTTCTTTGAGAAGATAAAAAAAAATTGATAAACGATTAGCCAGACTCATCCAGAAAAAAAGGGAGAAGACTCAAATCAATAGAATTAGAAATGAAAAAAGAGAAGTAAAAACTTACACTGCAGAAACACAAAAGATCATGAGAGATTACTACAAGCAACTCTATGCCAATAAAGTGGACAACCTGGAAGAAATGGACAAATTCTTAGAAATGCACAACCTGCCAAGACTGAATCAGGAAGAAATAGAAAATATGAACAGACCAATCACAAGCAATGAAATTGAAACTGTAATTAAAAATCTTCCAACAAACAAAAGCCCAGGACCAGATGGCTTCACAGGCGTATTCTATCAAACATTTAGAGAAGAGCTAACACCTATCCTTCTCAAACTCTTCCAAAGTATAGCAGAGGGAGGAACACTCCCAAACGCATTCTACGAGGCCACCATCTCCCTGATACCGAAACCAGACAAGGATGTCACAAAGAAAGAAAACTACAGGCCAATATCACTGATGAACATAGATGCAAAAATCCTCAACAAAATACTAGCAAACAGAATCCAACAGCACATTCCTCCCAGGAATGCAAGGATTCTTCAATATATGCAAATCCATCTATGTGATACACCATATTAACAAACTGAGGGAGAACAAACATATAATCATCTCAATAGATGCAGAGAAAGCTTTTGACAAAATTCAACACCCATTCATTATAAAAACCCTGCAGAAAGTAGGCATAGAGGGAACTTTCCTCAGCATAATAAAGGCCATATATGACAAACCTACAGCCAACATCGTCCTCACTGGTGAAAAACTGAAAGCATTTCCACTAAGATCAGGAACAAGACAAGGTTGCCCACTCTCACCACTCTTATTCAACATAGTTTTGGAAGTTTTATCCACAGCAATCAGAGAAGAAAAGGAAATAAAAGGAATCCAAATCAGAAAAGAAGAAGTAAAGCTGTCACTGTTTGCAGATGACATGATACTATACATAGAGAATCCTAAAGATGCCACCAGAAAAGTACTAGAGCTAATCAATGAATTTGGTAAAGTAGCAGGATACAAAATTAATGCACAGAAATCTCTGGCATTCCTATACACTAATGATGAAAAATCTGAAAGTGAAATCAAGAAAACACTCCCATTTATCACTGCAACAAAAAGAGTAAAATATCTAGGAATAAGCCTACCTAAGGAGACAAAAGACCTGTATGCAGAAAATTATAAGACACTGATGAAAGAAATGAAAGATGATACAAATAGATGGAGAGATGTACCATGTTCTTAGATTGGAAGAATCAACATTGTGAAAATGACTCTACTACCCAAAGCAATCTACAGATTCAATTTAATCCTTATCAAACTAGCACTGGTATTTTTTCACAGAACTAGAACAAAAAAGTTTGCAATTTGTATGGAAACACAAAAGACCCCGAATAGCCAAAGCAATCTTGAGAATGAAAAACGGAGCTGGAGGAATCAGGCTCCCTGACTTCAGACTATACTACAAAGCTACAGTAATCAAGACAGTATGGTACTGGCACAAAAACAGAAAGCTAGATCAATGGAACAGCATAGAAAGCCCAGAGATAAACCCACACACATATGGTCACCTTATCTTTGATAAAGTAGGCAGGAATGTACAGTGGAGAAAGGACAGCCTCTTCAATAAGTGGTGCTGGGAAAACTGGACAGGTACATGTAAAAGTATGAGATTAGATCACTCCCTAACACCATACACAAAAATAAGCTCAAAATGGATTAAAGACCTAAATATAAGGCCGGAAACTATCAAACTCTTAGAGGGAATCATAGGCCGAACACTGTATGACAGAAATCACAGCAAGATCCTTATTCACCCCCATCCTAGAGAAATGGAAATAAAAACAAAAATAAACAAATGGGACCTAATGAAACTTCAAAGCTTTTGCACAGCAAAGGAAACCATAAGACCAAAAGACAACCCTCAGAATGGGAGAAAATATTTTCAAATGAAGCAACTGACAAAGGATTAATCTCCAAAATTTGTAAGCAGCTCATGCAGCTCAATAACAAAAAAACAAACAACACAATCCAAAATTGGGCAGAAGACCTAAATAGACATTTCTCCAAAGAAGATATACAGACTGCCAACAAACACATGAAAAAATGCTCAACATCATTAATCATTAGAGAAATGCAAATCAAAACTACAATGAGATATGATCTCACACCAGTCAGAATGGCCATCATCAAAAAATCTAGAAAAAATAAATGCTGGAGAGGGTGTGGAGAAAAGGGAACACTCTTGCACTGCTCATGGGAATGTGAATTGGTACAGCCACTATGGAGAACAGTATGGAGGTTCCTTAAAAACTACAAATAGAACTACCATATGACCCAGCAATCCCACTACTGGGCATATACCCTGAGAAAACCAAAATTCAGAGTCATGTACCAAAATGTTCATTGCAGCTCTATTTACAATAGCCAGGAGATGGAAACAACCTAAATGTCCATCATCGGATGAATGGATAAAGAAGATGTGGCACATATGTACAATGGAATATTACTCAGCCATAAAAAGAAATGAAATTGAGCTATTTGTAATGCAGTGGATAGACCTAGAGTCTGTCATACAGAGTGAAGTAAGTCAGAAAGAGAAAGACAAATACCGTATGCTAACACATATATATGGAATTTAAGAAAAAAAAAATGTCTTGAAGAACCTAGGGGTAAGACAGGAATATAGACAAAGACCTACTAGAGAATGGACTTGAGGACATGGGGAGTGTGAAGGGTAAGCTGTGACAAAGTGAGAGAGAGGCATGGACATATATACACTACGAAATATAAGGTAGATAGCTGGTGGGAAGCAGCCACATTGCACAGGGAGATCAACTAGGTGCTCTGTGACCACCTAGAGGGGTGGGAGAAGGAGGGTGGGAGGGAGATGCAAGAGGGAGGGGATATGGGGATATACATATACGTATAGGTGATTCATTTGGTTATACAGCAGAAACTAATACACCATTGTAAAGCAATTATACTCCAATAAAGATGTAAAATAATAAATAAATAAAAGCCACTGTCATTATAAATACAGTTGATCCTTGAATAACATGGGGGTTAGGTGCGACAACTCTCTCTGCAGTTAAAAATCTGCATATAACTTAGAGTCATCCCTTGGTATCCATGATTCCTTGTATCCACGGATCCACGGTTCTGTTACCAAACACAAATTCGTGTGCCCAACGCAAAGAGAATAGGTGATTCATCCTCAAAAACCCTGAAGTCCCCAATGGTTTTCAGGGAGAAGTTTTTAATAGGCAAAATATAGGGTGAGGGATAAAGGGTGTGTGACCTTCTTCTGATTGGTTGGTAGTGATGTAATAGGTCCGTGCTGCAGGAACGTTGTGTTCAGTCTGAAGTTACCATCCTCCATCTGGGTGGGACCTTTGTTCCTGAAGAAGAACTCAAGGATATTGTTATGTATATCCCTTGAGAAGAAACCAGGATCCTTCTTTAATACCTGCACTAGTGTTTCTTGTTTGCTCCCCCTTGGTTTCTGCATTCCCTTACTTCCATGATTAGCAACTGTTTGAATCTAATCTTTGGTACTCAGGAAAGTCTAGGAGGCTGAAGCCTTTAATAAGGCTAATCCCCGGTGCAAATAAGAAACTGAGGACAGGGAAAGGTTTTTGTACCTGGGAGGCCTCCACAGGGTACTGCTCCATTTCTGTTCCAAATCAGCAGATTCAATGAATTGTGGGCCATATTGTACTATAGTATTAAAAAAAAAAATCCACGTATAAGTGGACACACACAGTTAAAACCCATGTTGTTCAAGGGTTAAATATAATTAGCAGATTCATAAGACAAGATCAGTTTCTCTCTACTATCAGAGTAGTAGAGATCATAGTAGAGTATAATAGTTATTTCTTACTTTAAAGGAAAAGGTGATTACTTGAGGTTGCATGGATAGTTATTAACTAATACTGAGTTCTTGTTCTGACAGCAAAGAATTCAAATAGACATAGGGTCACAGAAATCACCTTAGTGAAGGAAATATATTTTGAATGAAATCTATACTTGAAATTTTAATAGCTGTGAGAACTTTATTCTATTTAATATTTGCTATAATTTTGACCAAACTATATTTTCTCTTAAGGCACGTTGCTATTCATTGACATGGTAGTATACCGTCAAACACTGTCATATAGTTAGCTAAATGTATGAAGAATTAATACTGCTTTACTGATAAGTTATAACTATAGTAAATTAGTAAATACAAAATTATAATTTAATATTATTGTTAGTAGTTGTTGGGAAGGAAGAAACTTTCCTCTACCCTTCTAGGTTCTTCTGGCTGGTCTAAGAACTAAGTTGACATGAGACAGATTAATAGGAGAAAATCAAACAAAAGTTTAAAAACATGTATATGTGAGAGAGACCCAGGAAAGCTAAGTAACTCACTAAAATGAATAATGTCTTCACCTTAAATATAATCTTCAACTAAAAAGGACAGAGAGTGTAAGGGGATAGGGGTTTAGGACTTCAAAGAGGAGAGAGGCAATTGACATGGGGATGGTAAACAAATGTTTGGTAAACAAATGTTTGCTGGGCCTTGAAGAGACAATGGGACACAAGAGTGGACTCATCTCTGGGCCCTGCTGAGTTTCCCTCACCACACTTAGCCCAGATTCTTTGCAGGTAACTCTGGTGCTAGCTCTATTAAATGAATAAATTCTTCCAGGCAGTTAGTGGGTAGGTCAAAGCATCTTCCTGAATCTTTTGAGCCTTGATTGTTTTCAGCTTGAAATAAACTGCAAGCCAAAGAGTGTTTGGGGTGGCAAATTTAACTCCCCTACATAGTTAATATCAAAAGCAATATAATAATTCTTCATAATGCAAATTATTCATATTCTCTCTTTCCCAATACGCACATACACATGTATATATCCTTTGTTGTTGGCTGAAATTTTGATGAGGTAAAATTATACTTGTGGGAGAATTTCAAACTGAATTGTGCTGTGAGTACTGCAAATATTATTTTTAGTCCAATTTGAAAATGTGCCCCAAGACTGAGAGCCTAGTGTGGTTAGAATCTTTTTTTTTTTTTTAGTTACTATTGTCATGCAAAACAGGCTGTGTTGGCTTAAAATAAGACACAATGTAGTCATTGGAGACTTAGTTCTTTCTGTTTCTTGGAGAACTTATTCTTTTGTTTTTACAGCAGACGTGAATACAAATGTTTCTAATATGTTAATGATATTTTAACAAGTTCTTCATTTTATTAAATAGTAATGTTTCTACAGATTTTATTTCATTCTGGGAAATACTGAGTCGAGTTCACCATATTGGAACATTTAGGAGATAAACTGCTGGCATCTCTTTTCAGTGATAAGATGCCACTGTATTCCCATTTATTGAAAGAAGAAATATATGCATCTTCCCTAATCTGGGATCCTGTTAGTTTCAGTCAACATATTCGCTACTTTTTTTTTTTCAGCCTCGCGACGTGGCATGTGGGATCTTAGTTCCCCGACCAGAGATTGAACCTGTGCCCCCTACATTGGAAGCACACAGTCTTAACCACTGGACCACTGGGGAATTCCTTTTCAGCCAACATATTAGTCCTGAGTCTTTTTCTTTTTGTTCTCTATCTGTAAAAAAAACCCCTGTGATTTCAGTTTGCAAGTTTATTGAAAGCAATTTGTATTTAAAACATGCAACATTTCTCTCCCTACCCCGGAACAAAAACAACAAACCACTTCACACTTCTGTCTCTGGCAGAATGATTGCATTCTGATGCCAAGTGTCTAATTTCAGAATTTAGCTGTGATACATGAGGCATGACAATAAAGTAATGAAAATGGCTTTAAAGAAACATAGCTCTAGTAGCTCTTGATCAAAGTATTTCAATAAAAGGCATTTCAAAACTGTCATTAGCAATAGTAACCTCATGGGTTAGCTAGAAAATAATAAGGTCAATGCAAAAGTTTTCACGAGGCTTTCTTGTCAAAACAGTAAGAGAAGTAAGAACTTAAGAAAAAATGTCAATAATCATAACATTAATTTCTAAGGGGAGTATTTAATAAGGCAATAGAAGTTAGAGCAGCCAGTCTAGAGAGAAGTTGAGGGCAGACAGAAGATGCCGGGAAAATGGGAGATGGTGATCTAGAATAGGCTTAATGAGAAGAACTTTGAGGTAAAAGAGGAACATTTTAAAAAGAGTTTTCTGAAATTCATAGGTGTTTTGTGATATAATCTCAATTCTTTTCCCTACCAAGTTCTTTGGTTAAGATCTACATTATTATTGATGGCTGCTTGGAATTGCCCTGTCTCATTTTGGTTTGCTGCTGCTTGATGTTGTTGTTTTTAATTGTTTAGAGGCATTTGTGTGTTGTACATGACTCTTTGTGGAGCGCTCTTGGCTCCAGATGCATCAGCTATAGTCAAGATAGTCAACTAATTTATTTTATGAACAAAGAAGAATACAAGTTGCAGCAGCCATTCTGACAAATAATCTGTTCCTAAAAAAATAACCTTGAGTATTTTTGGAAATAAAGAATACCATCCTGATTTGCACCTCCAGCCCAATAATATTAGTCATGTGATGGTATTAATCAATCCTTCCTCCTGCTGCGGTCACCCTAATCTTCTATCAAAATAAAACTTAAAGAACAAAGAGAAACCACTAGAAGATCATTGCAAAGTCCTTGTGCAATTAGAGGTTTAGACAAAGATAAAGTCAGAAGAATCTTCTGCTAAAGAAAGGGGTCTTTTTAATAAAAATACATTCAGGGATCATTTAAATTCAGCATTAAGAACAAAGATGTTTATTGAGCACCAGCTATTGACTTAGGTGCTCGGATATGACAGAAAACAAAACGGACCAAGTTCTCCTCTCATGGAGTTTTCCTTTCAATTAGAGGAATCATAAACAATAAACAAATGCATAAATGAATGTCTTATGAGTTGGATGATGATGTTAATGGGTATAAAGTGGTAAGATACTGGGGAGAGTGACAATGGAGTGAGTGGTGGAATTCAGAGAACTAAAAGAAATGAGAATGAAAGCCATGCAGGTGTAAAAAATTAATTAACAGAAATCTCAATTCAATAGAGTCAGGACACCAGAGGGGGAGCTCTCATACTTTGCTACTATAGCTGAGCCCAACAGCAAGAACAAAGACTCCTTTCTGGACAAGAACTCAGCCAATGAAAAGCCATGGACCCTGTTTACTATGGCCCTCGCAACTTCCTTTTCCCCTCTATCAAAGTGCTCTCCCTTGCCTGTGGGGACTTGCATGTGACTGACCATGATGGTAGACCCTGAAACGCATTCCCTGCTGTGCCAGAATAAATCCATCATTGCTGGAGAAATATCTAGTAGTCTCAAGTCAACACAGGTATGTAGAGAATGGCCACTGCACACAGAAGTAAGAGCAAGAAATTGGTAAGTCATGAGAACATGGAGAAACACAGGGTAGGCTTGGTGTAAAGAACAGAAGGAAGACTGATGCAAGGTGAGGAAAGTGAGGCAGATTATACAGACCAGGGCCTTGTATGCCAGACTCAGGCTTTCACACTTAGTGACCTTCAGGTTTTAAAGAGAAGAGTGAAATGAATTAGGTTAAGCCTGAGAAGGATTGTTCTGAGTACAACAGTCTGGAGGAGGGCAAGTTAGAGGAAGGGGATGAGGTAGGAGCTATAAGGAGGATCAAGTTGAAAGATTATGGTGCTTTAGACTAGTTAATAAGATGGTATATGTTTTGATTTTAGGGCTTCCAATTTGCTGATGGGTTGGCCAAGAGAGTGTGAGAGAAAGAGATGGCGCATCCATAACCCCAAGCATTTCAGTGCCAATAAGAGGAATGGAGGCATTGCCTCGTGCTGAGAAGAAGGGGCAAGATCCATGAGGTGAGAGTGGTGTGTGTTTGTGTGTGTGTGTGTGTGTAGCCATCAGTTTACACTTGAGATTCCTTTTAGACACCATATTAGAGACATTGACTGGGCTGTTACATATGAGTCTAGTTTTGTAGAAAGAATCTGATATTTATTAGCACAGAGAAGGTATATGACTCTATCATAAGTCTGTATGAGATCACTGGAAATGTGATAGATTAAGACAAATTCAGAATCCTGAATCCTGAGACCCTATAATGTTTACATCTGGAAAAATTAGAAAAGAATCAGCACAAGTGGTTGAGAAGGAATAACTAGTGAAAGAAACAAGTACAAGAATGTGTTGTGTCCTGGAAGCAGTGGAAGGTCCAGAATGATGAAGCAAGCAACTGTTACTTTTTTAAGAAAGATAAAAAAATTTAGATGCCATGGATCTGACCTAATAAGACTGAGTAATGATTTTGCTAGGAGCAGGAGAAAAAATTTCAGGTTAACAGGTGAAATATAATTTCCCATGTGAGAGTAGATTCCAAGTTCATCAAAAGTAAAGTCACATTCCCTGATGGCAGGCTGTGCGGCCCTTTAGGGGATTCAGGAGGAAACTAGCAGTCTTCACTACGAAGCTGGGATCCAAGCGACTTCTAAGGCCCCCTTCTCTCCACCCTTCTCCATACACAGAAAACCAGGATTCTGCCTCCGACCTGAGAACCTGCAGGAACCTACATGAAAAATCCATGAATGTGTGTGAAGGGATAGATGTGTAGCAGAGGAGAAGGGGCAGCGTTATGTTGTATATTGGGAGGGGGTGGAGTTACTAGAATAAAAAGTTTACAGAGTCTGAGAAGCAAAAGAAAATGAGGCGTGTTGCAAAGTCAGAGTCAAGGAATCACCTATGTGTTACACAATGTACAGATATGTAAATTATCAGACTCTGTACTCTAATAAACATCCATTGATGCTTATTTTGACCCAGGGAAGAAACAAGTGATGCTGCTGAATTATATGGTTGATTAGAAGTGGGTTCCCCGGGCCTGGAAATCTATGGGGAAAAACATCCCATGATTTTCATCCTCTTCCAGTCTTGACTCCAGTAAGCAGTATTTTGTCTTCCCTATAAGAGAAAATGATGGGTTCTGCCTCAAAGATGATGAGAGATTTATTTTAATAAATTTGGGGCTGTGGTGAGGATATCCAACATTTTCAGCTTGCCCCCTCAAGTCCTCCAGAAATTTTAGGATATATACTTCGCTCTGGTGACAAACAGGAGTCTTCATCTCACACCTTTTCTGCACCACAGTTAAAATGTTAATTTTAAAGAGAATTATCATAATAAAGCTCAAAAGATGGGAAAACACTTACATTTTGCTAATGACAGCACAATTAACCAATTTTATCTTTCTAAATTACTTCTTTGCTAATATTCCATGAAATTAATGATTTCCGGAAACTTAGCAGAAAAATGGCAAAACACAACCCAATATGTTCATTGTGACTTGACAAATAGAAGATAAAATGATGTTTGCAGTTCAATGAAGGCCACAGGTGGAAACTGGAGTTTAATAGAGGGGATGAGCTGTTTAGCTATAGATCTGAAAAACCATTTTGGCAGGGAAATCAGCAACTTCGCCAGAAGGAAAGTTATACCTGTGGATCTGTTTGTAAAAATAACAAAAGAAAAAAATATGTTTTAACCACGATTAAAGTGGACCTGAAAATAAAACCTTTGAAACATACCTAGATTTTATTAAACTCATATTTCACTTGGAGAAAAACTTTTTTTTTTTTTAATGATTTGGTTTCTTAGTATGGTACCATTGAAGGGTATTTGATTTTATTTCTTTTCAGCTTTATCATTTAATCAAACTTGTTTTATGTTTAAATTTATATGCATAATATTTAAGCATAACTAACAGCTCTTTTATCCTCATGTCTACCTCTAGAGCCTTGAATTCATAGTTCTTCCAAATAGGCTTGCTAATTAAAGCACAAAAATTCATGCTTATGCTATACATCAAGGAAAAAATAGTTCTCTGATTTGACCTCATTTTAAACAAATTATTTTGCACTGATAAACAAGACATACCAAGAAAAAGGAAATATGACTAATTTCTCTTCAATTATTTCTGAAAAACAACTTCACTCACAAGCTGAAGGTAGAAAATATGTTTATTATTAATGAGATTTTATTAAGATTACCTGTTTACTTGTGCCAGTCAAATCTGACCTTTATAGTACAGTATTTGCTTAGATCTAGTGGAGATAAATTGAGTGCACTGATTCTAAATTGAAGATCTATTCAGTAATAAGGAGGACGTAGTTTTATAATCACCTTCAGGTTATAAACAACATTTACCCCAAGATCAAAACATGTTGATTTAGAAGAAGCAAATGCAAATTAAAATGGGAGAGACTTTAGAAATGCAGTGAACAGAATTATAAGATGTGGTGCTATTAAGAATTTTAAAATACTTCTAATTTCTTTTGGTTAACTGGTGATTGTGCTCTAGAATACTTACCCAAACAAAATTTTATGGGACTTCATGAAACACATTATTTTTGGTTTAATAGATAATATTTAAGACACAGGTATTTAGATTTCTTTAAGGAATAACTGGAACAATTAACAGTTTTTTCCCTGCTGCTTTTGGTTTTTAATTTGCTATTATTAGTGAAGGAAAATAAATGTTCCTCTTCTGATGTCAAATGTGAGGCCACAGGAAGGGTGTGTGAGTGTGTGTGTGTGTGTGTATGTGTTGGGGGTGTATGTTAATAGCACTGCTGCTAATTCCTCTGTAATCCTACTTCATTTTTTTTATGCAAATAATTCCCAGAAAGGATCAACTTATTAAAAAGAATTAGAAAAAATGAATGTCATCAGTATAGAGTAGTATGTCAGCAAGTTGAAAAGTACACTACATTAAAAATGAAGTCATAGGGAACTTCTGCAAGTTGTTTTTTTTAATTATAAAATATTTTTTTTGAAAAATAATGTTGAGAAACTAAAGTGGCTATGTGATGGTATTCTAATTTTTGTTTAAGAGATAATTTAAAAAATATAAATGGGAGGGTTCACTTCAAATATTGTAGAAATGTCTATTAATAACTATCCTTCAAATAGCTTTTCTTGTATTTATCATAAATTGTAAAGAGAAGCAATAATTTTTTAAACACTACCTTTTCACTATTTAAAGGAGCCGCTATGAAATCTTTACTAAATGTATCTGTTACAGTAATATAATTTTTACAATATATGGAAACATTAACTACGTGTCATCTCCAGGATGTAATTCAAACAATTTAGTATGTCATTTAAGGTTTCTGTGTATGTCTCTAGACTTGCCTTCTAAAATTTGCAAGCAGTATATTGATTAAGGTATGGTTTAAAAACATAAATAGAAATATAAAGCTAAAAAGAAAAAAAAAAAACTTTTCTATCTTTGTACTTGTGTTTCCCCCTGGAAGAAATGCACTTTCCTCTATTCCCATTTGACCAGTGGCTGAGACTGCTGAAAGGCTCATCGTTCAATACTGGAAAACAAATATGTCCATACCATACCAGGTGGAATTGCTTAGTCTCTCCATGTGCCACCTTGGACCAAGTACATATATCAGGTTCCCAAGTACACAGTCTGAAAATTATTTGTGTTATAATAAAAATTTTCCCCTTTTGCCTACTAAACATGTAATTTATATTTATCAACTGAACAAATCAATCAATAAATGATCAGAAAGAGTTTTGAAATATTCCGTAAGAATATTTCACACATTTATGCTCTATGTATTGGCATCACGACGTCTCAGTTTAAGGTTGGAAATGATCAGACTCATACTCCTCCATTCTGAAGCATCACTGCATGTGGCCTCCCATTTCCAACCCTGTAAAATTTCTGGCAGAGCCCATGAAAATCTGAAGCACTGGTTTGCATTGCTGGACCAATCTAATTATTAGAGAACTTTCCTTTGCTGAAATCAATTCACTTTTGCCTCTACTTCTCTTGAAACAAAATTTGAGACAAGGTTTTGCATCCTGTTCAACTGGCTCCTTCAATACCGCCTTATCTCCTTTATATCTATCCAGGCCCTTCTCCAACATACCTTAAACACACCTGTGATAGATGTTCCTACCCATTATTCTTCCACTCAACAACTGAATTTATGGTCCCATCATCAATCTACTCAAAATAATTTGAACTCTAACCACAGTTAAAGTATCCATTTCTGTGTCTTATCTGTCTTACTTGAGTTTGGTTGCTTTCAAGACTCCAGAGAAATACTCCATCTCTATCTATCTGTCTATCTATCTATCTATCATCTATCTGTCATCTATCTATCTATCTTGCTTGAAAGAACAAATGAAGGGTAGAAAATCAGAAAGAAAATGTACAGAAATTGTAAGGAGCAGAAGAGCATATATTAACTTTTCTAGGGCAAGCTATGTTAATGTAAACTGAGGTTAATTTACAATAAGCCAAAGCATGCCCTTTAAGTGCACATTCATTCTTTCACTATACATTTATTTCATAACTGCTACTATGCCAGGCACTGACATAGCTGATGGTTATAAAGCAAGGCAAGACTCTAATGTAATATGAAAAATACAGTTATTGTTCATGGAATTATGTATGTTATAAGTAGCTAGTGATTTTTATTATATTTCTTTCATTGCTATAGCATAATAGCAACTAGTTCGAGTACTAATAATGCAATACATTTGGGTCTTCTTGGGCAGACCCTGTGTTTTTTTCTGCTTATTTCACATAAGAGAAAATAGTCTGAATGGTATTAATGAATCTAAAACTGTTCTTGAAAAATTGTCAGACCAGCTTTAGCTAATTATAAGCAAATAGACTTTTTGATTGAAGAGAATATATTTCATTCAACACCTTTGCAATACTGGTTTTCCTTGGATCTCACCATTCAGTATTCAAACGATCATCATTTACTTGCTATATTGATGGTCCTCCAGAATTGCCTTTCACATAGAAAATTTGCATTTTCATATAAAAGTTGACAAATATTTTGAATTACTGTTGAGTGGCACTGCCCAGCAAACAAACAGTTGGTATATCATCACAAGATTTGTCTGAACAGCAAAATTGTGCAGTCGTGAACGCTAATCCAAATGGAATCCAAATACTCTCCCACCATCTCCACCCCTAATTTAGTCTAAAGTGTAAGGTCAATTGGGAATTTTTAACATTTTATCTGTGCAAAGCACACATACAGGAAAGGAACAGCATTTATTTGTGAGATTTTTGTATTATTCTCCCAGGTGTTTCTTCCAAAAGCATTTATGTGCAAGAAAATTAACTACAACTTGATTTAATTTGTAAGTTATTATGAAACCCTTCTCAAGAGGTCCCAAGTCATTGATGCTTTAGGAAGGATTAGATAAAACAAAATTAACTCACAGGAATTCTTCATATTTGTTTTCTAGTAAAAAAGTAGAGCTTCATGACTTCAGCTGCTTTTTAATTAAAGCTTGTTTTTGTTTAAAACTCTGCGAGCCCACATGTTTGTTACTATTTGTATTCATACAGTAGATATTAACCACTCTTGTAAGGAAAAGCAAAAACTTTCCTCCTCAAAGAGAAAGATGAGAATGGGGGTGTAAAGCAGGTGCAAGATGCAACCAGATGGAAATTATTACCCATTAGCTTGCAATCAGCATCCTAGAAGAAAAGACTTTAAAAACATGAAAACCTACAGTTTTCTCTTCCTGCTGTACGAGGCTAATATTGCACTCCTGCACTTAAACACACATCTCAGCAGGTCTCCAGCTACGGGAGGAAAATTCTGAAGATCATACAGAAAACAGAATCATTGAAAAGTTCATGCTGAATAGCAAGGCTGAATTTCTGCTTTTCCCCTGTTAGTAAGTTGCTGCAGAAAGTTCTGGCATGTGAAATTAGCTTAAACATCCAAAATAAAACAACAAAACTGAAGGTTCAAAAGTGTTTTGTTAAGATCAGTACTATCTTGGTATATCCAAGCTGAAAACAATGTCCATGGTTGTTACTATAATTTCACCATCAGCACAAAACTTAGAAACAGCATTGTTTATCCCTCACCCCTCCCACAATGAAGCATGTAGAAATGGAAATTTCATTAGAAAAAAGCAAAAGTGGAAAGGGTAAAATCGTTTCTTGTATTCCCCAAATTGTATAAGAATTTTCAAAGTAATTCTGTTCCACGTGTTGCTGGTTTTATAACTTCAGGGAACACCATCCATAAATATGTGGATTTGTCCTAGCAAATATAATGCCTACACTCAGCTAGTTTAAATGGAGTCATTAGATGTATGCCCTTGAAAATTAGAGAAGTCACTCTTCTTAGCCTGCCTTGCTGTTTCTCTGTGGCTCTTTGTGATGAATTTGAAGAATATGAGAATTCTACCCTGGAATAATAGAGATTCTTTAGTAATGGTCTATAAGATATCATATTTCATTGAATATCATCAGGTATTCAATAAAAAAAAAACAGATTCTTCACCTAAACATAGAGAAACTATTAATTCCTAAAACTGAGGGAATTTTTGAGTTCCAGAAATGTGTTTATTCGATACCAATAGTTTCCCTACAGGGCTACTTAATATTGAATTGCTATTTGCTTAATAATTATCATTTAAATGCCTCAATTTATAATGAGTTCCCTACTACTGTTAATAGTTTTAGGCGATTCTACTGAAGATATCAAATAACATGACATATATAGTATATATCAAATGCAAATGTTAGACTATTTTAAAAGCACATTACGCCTTGTGAGAATATCCAGACAATTCCCTAAACCTACATGAATGGAAGGTACTTATTTCCTACAATATGCCTACAAAGTTTATTTCTATACCATAAAGTATTTAATTGTGGAAGTTACTATATATACTACTCTCTAATCATCATAGAATACTTTATATTCTTCTTTAATATTTTAAAATGATGAGCTAATGAAATTTAACCAAAGTTAAATTAAATAGTGTGTCTGTGTTTATATATTTAAATATATAAATTAT
Source organism: Pseudorca crassidens (assembly GCF_039906515.1). Classification (NCBI taxonomy): domain Eukaryota; kingdom Metazoa; phylum Chordata; class Mammalia; order Artiodactyla; family Delphinidae; genus Pseudorca; species Pseudorca crassidens. The sequence goes on from NC_090298.1 coordinate 17,343,725, forward strand.
ATTTTGTATTAATATTCATTTTTACATATTTATAGAATTTCAAATATTTTATTTTACAAAATACGTGGGGACAACAGTCTATGGTACTGCCACAAAAGAGGTAATTATAAGAAATATACATGGAACACATATATATAAAGAGTATACATATATAAGGAATACACATGATGTAGTTAGGAGTGGAAGGAGATGCTTCGAGGGTCCTGCATCAGTCTGGACATTGTGTCTCCCAGATCTCCTTTGGCAAGGAATTTAATTGGCCAGTAGCCCCAGCTGCTATGCTCTGAAATCCACTCCATGATAATGCTGAAGGACGTATTTCCCATGATCTGCAGCCAGCTGATGCTCCAGGACAACAGGGATAATGAGACGTGTCTGTTCCAGAGGGAAACTCTGGCTCTTGACAACTTTGAAACTTGGAGTTGAAGATCTTCCTTCCCCCTCTCTTTCATGGGGTTTCAACCTGTTTCTCACACCTCCAGCTTTCCACTTTCCCTCACAGACATTTCTGCTCCAAATCTCTTGCACGTTTAATCCCATCTTGTTGCCTGCTCCTTAGGGATCTAAACAAACACAAGTAGGATAGAAAGAACTATCCAAGAGTGAACTGTTGAGGACATATTTTGAGCTCCCATTTAGGCACCAGGCCCTGCAGGTTGGCGGGCTAAATGCAGATTGGACTATATGTTTCCTCAGAGAGTTTACATACCAATACTGAAAACGAATAAAAGGCCACCTTCAATCTTGCATTGTGATAACCATCAAAGGAACAGAAATTTGTGCATAATTAACAACACCCAGACCGATATAAATATAGATTTATTATTTTATGTGAAAATATAAAACATAAAGAGTGTAGCCTCTCTGCAAGGACAAATCAGAGAGTTTTTGGGATGAAACCTCAGGGAACCTCCAGAAGTGACCGAGGATATTTGAGGAAGGTGAGGCAAGAAGAAGAATCCAGTCATGACAAAGAAGAATTTTTATTTGCTGAAAGGGAGTATTTATACTTTTGTTTCTTGTCCGATAGGAAATGTGTAAGATTGAGTATTTTACATTGATATAGAAAAGTAGATCAATATCTTTGTGGTGCTTGTTTGTAAGCTAAGATAAAGAATTGTGTTAAGAACAGCCACAGCATGTCTTTGCATCTGAAGAAACCAGATTTAAGGCAGAAAACAGGGGCTCTAACTCAGTTACATCTGATACAAGCTGTGCAAAATCACTTTGAATACCAGCCTCCTCAGTGAAAAATAAAATTGCTGTGAGGATTAAAAGAGATCATATTCAGAAAAACTTCCTAAATCTTTGGCCTCTTCTAGGGCTCAGATATACCCATACATTTTACTCTTTGCTAAGCTATATCTCTACAAAGATGACAGATTCATCTGGTAACAAAAAAGTGTGAACTCAAGTCGTGTTTTGGTGAAAGTATGCTAGAATGTAATTTCTGTGGAAGAAGGGATTTGTGTCAGTTTTGTTTACTGATGTATCTCAAGGACCTAGGGTGGCACCTCCCGCATAGGTAGTGCTCGATAAATATGTATTGAATTAATAGAAAAGCAAGGCATTGCCCCTAAAGCAGAAGAGTTTGGTTGATAACTATGTCCTACCTATCTGGTACAAGACTTAAGAAAGAGGCATTATTACATTTGAAATATTAGAGATGGAATTCTGTTTATAATGGTAACTGGATAAATGACAGGTGCCTAATGATCATATTTATGGGCATGAGGAAGTTTTCAACACAAAAACTGGGGTTAGAGCCTGGATTAACAAGAGGAAGATGGTTTGTAATCTTTTATCTGTATTGTGTGAAGGCAGGTATCATGAATTTAGTGTTAGCAAGTATAGAAATAAAGTTTTCCACACACGTGCAATAAATAAACAAGAATCCCTTCCGCCACCCCACACTCACACCACTGCATATAGCACAGGAATGTGCCAGACAGATTGTTTTAATTGGCTTGCTATGAAGAGCAAAATTTGTAGTTCTGGAAAAACTATAAGAGTAAATGTAACTAAAAATGAAGTATTGGCTCAAATATACAACTCTGGATGTATGTGTATCAATAGAGTTGTTCTCTTAAAATTGTGTCCACACTTTTTTGAAGTTGTCTAGGCGATTTTCTATTTTCTACATTATGTTTTATTTTGAATAAAACCTTTCATATACTCTAATATATTCATATTATATATAGAATATATGTTTGAGTGGGTTCTGGCTGGTTTTTCCACAATTTGGTTCTTACATCCTCATATTCCATTTGGAGGAGCAAAAATAAAAATAGGTTCTCAAATTGTGCATCTGGCTTATTCTGTAATCACTTACAGAGTGTTTTCATTTAAAGTTTCTATATGGCTCTTTCTTTAGGGAAAAAAGATTGCTGCACGAACACATATGCCATGAGTAGTATTTCTTTAAATCTGCCAGATAAAACTTTTCCTTCGTTGCTTCTGGGGCAGGATCTTCTCACTCATCATTGTGCTGAATTCCCTTCACAAAGACCACTCCCATCAATCAGCTTCATTTTCCCTGGTTCTTGAGGACTCCTGCTCTCAGCCTCAATACCATGATTCCTTCTTAGCCATTCCCTTCCTACACTTGCACAATGACTGTGACCCAGATCAGATCTGACCTTGCCACTTTGTCCTAAAGTTTATTTCTGGATGGTCAGTCTCCCCAGGAAGAGAGGTTGTCCTCACTTCCCAGGCATAATCACAGTCTCCAACAGGCTGCTTCAAGATCAGTGTCAACTCACTCTATTCTCCCCAATGCACATTCTTAGAGAGCCATTTTAGCATCACTCTGTTTACTCTAGTAAAAATCTTTTTCACCTCTCTGAGCCTCAATTTCCTGTAATAATAATAACTCACCCATTCATCTCCCAAATCTATTGTGAAAACAAAAAATAAAAGATAAAAGTTCTTTTTAGACAGTATATGAAGATACAGTGCCATTATTTTTAAGAAAACCTGGCTAAAATGTTTCTGAACTACAAAGGAATTCTATCAGAAAAGAAAAATACATGGTGGAAGTTTAAAATAGAGTTTCTCTGGTGTGTGTGAGATACCATGTACTAAATCACCTCAATGTGGGCTGCCGCTGAGCTTATTGCTACAGTGCTACAGTGTTCTGACATGTCTCCTTGGTATAAATCAATAAACTGACCATCACATATTGATGAATTATATCTTTTCCAACACCTAAAGGGGAAATTCATTGTTCATCTACTTCTCTATTTCTGACACGAGTCAAAATGCTCTACTTACAGGAACAGCTGAGTTTGTCAGCTTACCACCCTTACTAACTTTTAAAAATAAAATGTGGGCGTGCAAGGAGCGATCTATCAGAAATAGTATTACTAAGTTTTTTTGGTGATTGCTATTACTTTACTGTATTGACTTAGAAAAGTTAAGAAAACTATGAAATGTTTAGATAATAAATGCTAAGTCTTTTTAAAAGATTTATTGAACATAGTAGTATTTTTCCCCTGACCACCTTACTCAATACAAATGTAGTAGATGCTTTTCAGGATGCTTGTTCAACTTATGACTATTAACTCTTCTTTCAGAATTGGTCTTCTATAAGGGAAGAGGTCTAGCAATCATGTTTGAAAACATTCACCTGGTAATAGTTGATTAGACCATGAGTGGACTCTTGAGAAATGTTCAAACTATAAGATCCTCCATGCATTTGGAATTCAGAAACAGTCCCTATAGGTGTCTTGATGTATACGTGATTTGAAAATGAAATAACTGCTATTCAGTTTTGCTCCATTATGTGGATAAAGAAGTAGAAAATGTTGATTTGCACACATGCACACCCACACACACACCCACACACACACAGAGTGAGGGCAAGAGACAGTGAGAGCCAGAGTGAGAGTGAGAGCAAGAGAGGGAGAGAGAAACATACATCAAACAGAAATAATAAAAAAGAGACTGACTCTTTGATAGGCTGAAAAAAATATTTCCCAAAATATATCCACATCCTTATCTCTGAAAATTGTGAATGGTATCTCATATTTGAAAAAAGGAGGGGGTAATCATTGCAGATGTGATTAAGTTAAGGATCTTGTGATGGAGAGATTATCCCAGATGGGTCCAAAATGGAATCACATGTATCCTTATAAAATGGAGAGAGAGGGAGATTGGACACACAAAGAGAAAGATAAAGGTTTGAATAAGCTAACCTTGAAGATAGGATTGATACAGCCACAAGCCAAGGAATGTCAGCAGCCACGAGAAGCTGGAAGAGGCAAGGAACACATTCTCTCCTAGAGAGAGGGAGCCTAGCCCTGCCAACACCTCAGTTTCAGACCAATAATAATCTCAGAGTTCTGACCTCCAGAAACATGAGAGAACAAATTTCTGTTATTTTAAGACACCCTGTCTATGGTAATTTGTTATAGCTGCCACAGTTAACTAATACACCGATTGAATTTAATTTACTCTTTCCAATTTCTTTCTGGGGTCTCCCTCATTTCTGCCCTTGGGTTCCATGGTCGAAGAAAATATAAAATAATTTCACGCATTATACTTTCTATCTCAAGTTGTGTTCAGTGACTAACAACTGACACCAATGTAGCAATATACTATATGAAAACAATTTAAGTAAATTAATAGGGTAATTAAACGTTATATACAAGAGGTATTGGGTGAGGTTTTATATAGGCTTGGGCATCTAAGTTGCCTTGGTTAAAGAAACGTGAGTGGATATGAAATATGTCTCTTATGAGCAGAAGCTTGAATAGGCATCATATGGTTAGAAGCTTTCTATCTTCCAGCAAAGACAGCGAAATTTTAATGATAGAAAGATAACCATAATATTTATAATACATCACAGAATATATAATACTTTGAAGAATTATAAAGTACCATAAAATTGTATACTAGATAAATAATACAATATTTTGGGTGAATCACTAAAAGCGAGGAGATAAATGATATTTTAGGTGGATCTTGAAAAATGACAAGATATAGAGAGCTAGTCTTGGTGATAAGTGTACACAAAAATAGATTTAGTGAAAATGGCATTCTTATCGTTGGATGTGTTTGGGAAATGTAAGTAATACATTTTGGGGGAATCAGAAGTATCTATGTGAAAATACCTGGATATAAACTCTAAAAGTCAGAGTTATCCAGAGAAACAAAACCAAAACTCTGTGTGTGTGTGTGTGTGTGTGTGTGTGTGTGTGTGTGTGTGTATGCGTGTGGAGAGCAAGAGCGTGAGAGTGCGAAAGCACGAGAGAGAAGAGAGAGTTTATTTTAAAGAACTGACTCATGTGATAGTGTGGCTGGCAAGTCTGAAATCTGCAGGGCAGGTTGACAAGATGCAGACCCAGAGGAAAGTTAATGTCGCAGCTCTAGTCCAGGCAGTTTGGAGGCAGAATTCTCTCTTCCTTAGGGAACCTCATTTTTTTCCTCTTAAGATTTTCAACTGATTAGAATAGTCTCACCAACATTATGAAATTGAATGTTTCACTCAAAGTCTACTGCTTTAAGTGTTCATTTCATCTAATATAGCTTCATGGTGGCGACTAAACCAACTCTCTAGCCACCATGGCCTAGCTGAGCTAATCATGAAATTTACCATCACAGGTAGAGTGTGGTGTACTTCTACTTAATTTAATAATTGAAAAGTATTGGACTTTTTTGAGTGGGCAGACCCAGGATCAAAGATTCAGGAGGAATCATCAATTGGTGAATGTCAGGAAATTTGTAGTGAAGACCCTCAGTTATCTTCTTTCACATCCATTTCTTCTTTCTTAACCAGTCTTACCTCAGCAGAGATGATACTTTATACCTTTCCAGAACAAACTCTGACACCTATATTTGTAATATTCTCTTATTCTTAATATTATTATGTCATTATTTATATGTCTTATTTTTATAGCATATGAATTATATAGTTTCTTTTAAATGATTTATTAGTTATTCAGTAATTTGTAATATGCATTTTTAATTAAGCCCACTTTCAAATAGCACTATGTATGTTCAAGTGTCCTGCAGTTAACTTATTGCAGAGTATTTCTAAATCCTCCTTCGCATTTCTTGCAATATTGCTATCAGTCATTTCACTCCTATATACTACAATCACTCAGTCACTATTATTGCTTTAATCAAACCATTATCTTTTAAATAAATTAAAAATAAGAAAAAATACTTTTACTGTTATTTATTCCTTCTCTAGTGATCTTCCCTTTTCATGTGGATCCAATTTTCTTAGGCATATAATTTTCTTTCTGTCTGGAGAATGTTTAACTTTTCTTACATAGCTGGTTTTCCGGCAATAAATTTTTTTCAGTTTCTGTTTGTCTGAGAGAGTCTTTATTTCTCATTCACTTTTGAAGGATAATTTCATTAGCTATAGAATTTTAGGTTCTTGTGTTTCACTCCTCTTTTTCTATCTGCCATTAATTTTGGAAAGTTCTAGGCCATTATTGCTTCACAAATTACTTTTTTTCTCTCTTACTTCTCCTTCTCCCTTTCCAATTATAACTGTGTTACACTTTTTCTTACTGTCATATTTCTTGGATTTTCTCTTCTTTTCTTTCCAAATTTTTTTTCTCCACATTTCAGTTTGAAAAGTTTCTGCTGACACATTTTTAAGCTCCTTGATTGTTTTCTTGGCTGAGTCCAGTCTACTGATCAGGTGGTCTTTATTTCTGTTACAGTGTTTTTAACATCTAGAATTTTTTTTGGATTCATTGTTAGAATTTCCATCTCTCTGCTTAGATTAAACATATGTTGTTACATCTTTTCTACTTTTTCCATTAGAGTCCCTATCATGAGTCATTATTATTTTTAAATAATCGGTCTGATGATTCTAAAATCAGTTTTCTATTTGAATTTCTTTCTGATGACTGTGTATTCAGACTGTGCTGTTCTTGACTTTTGTCATGCCTTGTAATTTTTTGTGGAAGTGCTTGCTTTTTAACTATAGATGCAGGAAGTTTCAAATTTCTTTATTGTGCTTGATTTTGTCTCCTCCTAACTTGGGGCTTTCCAAAGCACTCTACTCAAAGAGTCTGTCTTGCAGGTCTTTTAGTCATAATCTGTGGTAATTACTGTAAAACCACGTTGGCGTGGTGGTTAGGTGTGGGGAAGAGGGAGTGTTCTATAACGTTCCAACTAAATCTCAGTTGTTTACTGGGCCCGTTTCTCCGGGCGGTGTCCTTCACAAGGGTTTCTTCAGTGGTTTAACTTTTTCTCCCGGTGTCTCCAACTCACTTCACTGTCTGCAGCATTTTTCATCTATTTGTTTATGGTTGACCATGTTTATTTTTCCTCTTGGAAGAGACAGAAAGGTCAGATGGGGCTGATGTGAGAGAAAATCCCTTACCTCTACAATGCTAAATTTCTGGTAAAATATTTTACCCTAAAGAATATGTCTTTGTTCTAGTGAAAGCTCACAGCATAGTTCACAACGATTACTCTTCCTCTAACCCATCAGAACCACTGTAGTTTTTTTCTCTAATTTTCACCAGAAAATCCTATTGCATTCCTTAGGGTAAATGTCATGAAAGTGTAGGTTTCCTTAAATCTGGAGCCCCAAGATGTTTCTCACTCTGGTGCTTGTGTAGATTCAGCCTCCAGCAATTAAAATACAGTTGACCCTTGAACAACATGGGTTGGAACTGTGTGGGTCCACTTATACACAGATTTTCTTCAGTGGAAATACTACACTACTATACAATCCACAGCTGGTTGAATCTTCAGATGCAGAACTGTGGATACAGAGGGTCAGCTCTAAAATTATACCTTGATTTTCCACTGAGCTGGGGGTGGGCATCCCCTAACCCCCATGCTGTTCAAAGGCCAACTGTCTATTACCATTTAAGTACTCCAACTAGTTTATAGCTCTAACAGCTTCTGTCTCAAATAAGTGGGTCTCAGCTGTGTCTCTCTGGATGTACCTGGCTCTCCAGACACTGGGGTAATAGTACTCTGTTGCCTCAGTTCTCTGATGAGTCTAACAAATGTTATTCATTTTCAGTTTGTTAAGCTTTTTCTTATCGTAAATGTGGGACTGATAAATTTCAACTTCTTTCTATGTCACAGCTGAAACTGGAAGTTCCCTTTTGAAATACATTAAAGTAAATTTGTTACCTTCAGCCCTCACTCTACTTATCTCCCTGCATGATAACATACATTTCCATCAAACTTTTAAATAACTTGGGATATTTGCCAATTCAGGCTCTGCTTTCTTTCTCTCATTGACAACCACCTGCCACTCACTCAATTTCCACATAACTGATGATCTCTGACTTATGATGGTTTGATTTATAATTTATCAACTTTATGATGCTGTGAAAGTGGTATGCATTCAGTAGAATCCATTCTTTGAGTTTTGAATTTTGATCTCCTCCTACATAGCATCACCCAGTACTATACTCTCTCATGCTGCTGGGTATTGGCAGTGAGTCCTAGCTCCCGGTCAGCCATGCTGGGTAAACAACTGATACACTTACAACCATTCTTTTCTTCACTTTCAGTACATTATTCAATAAATTACATGAGATAGTCAATGCTTCATTATAAAATAGGTTTTGTAAAAGATGATTTTGCCAACTGTAGGCTAAACTAAGCATTCTGAACATGTTTAAGGAAGGCTGGGCTAGCCTTTGATGTTTAGTAGGTTAAGTGTATTAAATGCTTTTTCCACTTATAATATTTTCAAGTTACAATGGGTTTACTGTTATATAACCCCATCCTAAGTCGAGGAAGAGCTGTACTTGGATGCCTCAATGCATTTGCACGTGACTCTTCTAGTGTTTGGAATGTATTTATTGGCCAGTGGAACTCCCACTCATCTTCCATTTCCAGCTCCACCATGCAATTACTTTGAATGCCTAATTCTGAATTGCCTGTATTCATAATCAAAGTATGCGTGTTTCTATTTTAACACTTATGATTAGTATTATGCCTATTTTTATTCACCTGTCACCCAACTAGAATTTGTTTCTTGAGTACAGGATATTGGATCTGGGTATCTAATATCTTGATATATCAGCCCATGAAATTTGATTCAATTGACTCGATGGTGCTGCTAGGAGAGAGTGAGGTAGAGTAACACCACAGGAAGGAAGAGAAATTGGGAGAATATTAAAATATCTTAAGGAGCACATAAACTAGTATTTTATTCATGGATGTAGAAATGAGGTTGACATTTGAAACACTATATGAAGAAGAATCTATTATTCTTCATGGTATATAAGTTACAGTATTAGATAGATAGAAGAGTCTATATGACTCTAAGGTTGAGCTATGTGACATCGATAGTAAAAGTGAGGTCAGGATGAAGAACTGTCATGTGGAAGTTTGGTTTGTGATGGATGATAGATATGAACATGAACAGAAATATGAACAGAAATATATTTTAATTTGATACCCTGTAATAAACCATAATGGAAAAGAAAAGAAATATGAATGTCAAAAATTATTCTGGGAGACTTCAGATGGAGATGAGAAACATTTTACTGGAAACTGAAGGAAATACAAATCTTGATATAAAGAGACAGAGGACTTATTTAAATTGTGTTTTGTTCAATATAAGTTAGATTGGCAGGGGATAACTTGGTCATTTAGCTGAGGGGATTTCTTAGTAATGTGTTGAAGGCATGGAGTGACTTCTCCTTGCTGCTTATAGTGAAATGTAAGAGGAGAGAAATAAATTCAAGAAGGAACTCCTCAGTAGAAAGAAAATAGCATGTAATGATTTGAAAGATTTCATTTTATTCAGATGAGGTGCTTTACAAAAAGAGTCAAGGACATAACAGGACAACCATTTGCAAAGTAGATTATGTGTGTGAGACATGACCCAATCAATCATCTCAGCAGAAGAGAGATGGAATTATTCAGGAGTGATCTGTGGAGGATCCTCTGGTAGGGTGTCTTGGACTTCTGTGAATTGCATGGAAGGCTAGAAAGATTTCTGAGACTTTTATAAGGGCAGAAACACTGGCAGCCTGAACTGCCAAAGACAGAGATGGAAGGATGTGAAGGAAGAATGACTTTGAGGAAAGAGCCATTAAAGGAAAAATTACTGTGAAGTTAAAGCCATGGATCCAGAGAACAGAAGCACCTCCTTGGGCTCCAGAGAGCAGACTGCCATGCAGGGCACAGGGAATGGGGCCACTAAGCTAGGAGCATGTTGGGGGTATGTGGGGTAGAGCCCACGTCCTTGAGGGCTGAGCAGCCTCCCACCAGCACAGAAAGCAGATCATCATCAAACCAAGGAGGACTATCCTCAAACTTTAAAATCTAATGAGATTTTCCCTGCCAGGTTTTGGACTTGCTTGAGACCTGCAGTCTTTTTCTTTTTCTCTTCTGATTTCTCTCTTTTGGAATAAGAACACCTATCCTATGCCCGGACCATCACTGTATTTTGGAAACATAACTTGTTATCTAGTTTCACAGATGGATAGCAATTTTGCTTCAGGATGAATCATACCCCAAGTCTCATCCATACCTGATTTAGATAACACTTAGAAGAGATGTTAAACTTAAAGTTGATACTAGAATGAGTTAAGATACTTGGGGGTGTTGGGATCGGACAAACATATTTTCCATGTGAGAAGGACATGAATTCTGGGAGGCCAGAAGGCAGACTCTTATGGGTTGAATTGTGCCCCCCAAAATACATATGTTAAGGTCCTAACCTCAGAATACAACTTTATTTAAATATAGGTTCTTCATGAAAGTAGTCCAGGTAAAAAAAACAGGTCATTAGAGTGAATCTTAATCCAATATGACTGATGTTCTTATAAAAGGTGGGAATTTGGACACAGATCTACACAAATGGATAATACCATGTGAACATGAAGACAGAGATCAGGTTGATGGTCTACAAGCCAAGAAACAACAAAGATAGCTTGCAAACCACCAGAAGCTATGAGAGAGACATGGAACAGATCTTCCCACACAGTGCTTAGAAGGAACCAGCTCTGTCAACACCTTGATCTTGGACTTCCACCCTCAGAATTGTAAGATAATGCATTTCTGTTGTTGAATCCACCCAGTATATTGGGACTGTGTTACAATAAAACTAATATAATGTCATATGGAAAATAAAACAAGACAAATCTTACTCTTCTTTAGGAACTAAAAAAAATACTGAAATGTATACACCTTCATTTAATTATTGAATTTAATTCTTATTTTTAGTTTATTTTGATATATCTGAGATGAGTATAAATTCATGAAGTAGTCTAATGAAATTTTATTAGTATATCTCATTTTAATAAAAGGTTTTTATTTTATGTGTGAAAATATGAATGTTTCAGAATTATTGTTAACATTATTGTATTAAATATGTTGTGTATATTCACCTGACAAATGTCCTCATTTTTAGTCTTGCTAAAGTTACTCTAAATTTTAATCTTTGTGGAAATTTTGTAATCTGGTATATATATATATATATATATATATACAGGTATATATAGATGAGATATAGATATATATCTATGTACATATTTATATATACATATATGAAAACATGTATTACACCTCAAGAACACTGATGTTGGAGATTTTTGTTTGTTTGTTCGTTTTATTCTCAGAACTAAAGATAGTTTTGAGCTTCTCTTAAAACTGCCCTTCCCCCATTTGACTACTAGCACTAATTACAACTAACTATTTTCCTCGGCTATACTGAGATCTAATTGACATAAAACATTGTAAGTTTAACATGTACAATGTCTTGATCTGATACATTTATATATTGCAAAATTATTACCACCATAGTGTTATCTAATATCACTATTGATTTGCATAATTACCATTTATTTTTTGTTGGGAAAATATAACTGACTTTATGCTATCTACAATGTGGTTCCTGGGGACAAAGGTGGCTCTCTTATCTATTGGATTTGATGCAATTTCACTTCATTTTAGTGGTCAAAATTCTTTAACAATTTGTTTGCATCTTAAATTGGTGGTATTTTCAATATTAAAATGTATTTATTTAAAGTACAGATAATTTAACCCCTAAAACAATTGTCTGGTTTTATTGTAATGGGAATAAAGAAGCAGTAAGTCCCCTTTCCACCCCCTGCTGCAGAATTTCATATGGTTATCTGGATATTGCTGCAGTTTTATGTTATTCCTTATTGCTATCCAAAGTCACAGTCACAACTAATGAACCTGAAATATTGATTCTCTACATTATTATGGAGTGATTCCTAGTGTCCACTGAGATTCTGTATAACTTAGTATACTTAAAAGAACACATTAAGCTAGTTCTTATCTGAGACCATAAGAAAACTAATTTATGCAACCTTAGACACTTTTTCTAAAAGAAAAAAAAAACTACATTAATAAATCAAGCAGTAAAATAATAGACCTTACAGTTCTCCAGTTTATTTTCTATTATTAATTTTATTGGGGGGGGAGGGAAATTATAGGAAAATAAGCTACAGTTAGATATGTTTATCTTAGAAGTCATGTAAAACTTGCCAGGCAAAACCTAGTGTAAGAGAGCCAACAGAATTTTATAAGATCCTAAATTTAGTTTTAATCACTGATATCAACATGATCAAATGATGACTCTTGTCACCATCTCTGCTTTCAAACCATCTGTTTATATTATTCTATTTCCATTTGGGGTTTTGTCCTGGTCTGCTTCTTTGAAACTCCTCCCCTCCAGGGCATTGATGACCTCTCTCTTGCCACATTCCATGGCTCCTTCTCTATTCTCATTTTAGCCACTCTTTTATTCTTATATTATTTCCTACAGTGTGTACACTTATACCTACTATCTTTTGTTCTCTCCATCTTTCTGACCTAGGCTCAGTCCTAGGTCCTCCATCAACTTTCTTTCTAGGTGGTCCCATCTAGGTCCATACCTTTAAATAGTATCTACCAACTGATAACTCTGAACCTTTATCTCCAATCCTGACTCCTGTTTTTACTCCAGATCTTTAACATGTTTTTACTTCTGTTTCTTTAGCATCTCCATTTGTATCTCTTTTTTTTTTAATTTTTTTTTTTTTTTTTTTGTGGTACGCGGGCCTCTCATTGCTGTGGCCTCTCCCGTTGCAGAGCACAGGCTCCGGATGTGCAGGCCCAGCAGCCATGGCTCAGGGGACCAGCCACTCCGTGGCATGTGGGATCTTCCCGGACCAGAGCACGAACCTGTGTCCCCTGCATCGGCAGGCGGACTCTCAACCACTGCGCCATCAGGGAAGCCCTCCATTTGTATCTCTTAACAGGCCTCAACTTGTGCAAAACAGAAATCTTGATCTCCCCTTCTCTACATAAAGCAATTCTGTGTTTTCTGAATCTCAGTTAGTGGTCACAATATTCACTGTGTTGTTCAGAACTCATAAGATGAATCCTTGATTTCACTCACATACATTCCATTAACAATATGCATACAAACCCAATAACGTACATATCAATGAGGGTTCCCCAGGAAAACAGAACCATAGGAGGCCCAATAAGACCAAATAAGTCAGTTATATATATATAAAATTAGGGAGACAGAGAGAGAGAGACAGACAAAGAGACAAAGTAAAGTCATTTTAGGTAATTGGCTCATGCAGTTGTGAAGGTAGCAAGTTTGTTATCAGCAAGGCAGGCCAACATCCTGGAAGTGAGAGTAGCATCGACATATATACACTACCAAATGTAAAATGGATGGCTAGTGGGAAGCAGCCGTATAGCACAGGGAGATGAGCTGGGTGCTTTGCGATGACCTAGAGGGGCGGGATAGGGAGAGTGGGAGGGAGGCTCAAGAGGGAGGGGATATGGGGATATATGTATGCATATGGCTGATTCAGTTTGTTGTACAACAGAAACTACACAACATTTTGAAGCAATTATACTCCAGTAAAGATGTATAAAAAAAATAAAATAAAATTTAACCTGGATTAAATTAAAAAAAAAAATCTTGAGTCTGAAGGTACTCTGGAAGCAGAATTCCTTACACTTTTCCTCCTCTCTCTTCAGTCTTCTCTCTTAAGGCCTTCAAGTGATTGGATAAGGCCTACCCACATTCTGGAGAGTAATCTACTTTATTCAAACTCTGCTGATTTAAGAGTTAATCACATCTAAAAAATACCTTATAACAACTAAACTGGTGTTTGACCAAACGACTGGACACCATAGCCTAGCCATGTTGACACATAATATTAATCATCTCAACCTACGATTTACTAAAACTCCTCTGATATCACTCCAGTACAAGTGATCACCATCTTCCATTTGGACCATTCAATAATCTTCTAACTGATCTCCATATTTTCACCTTTGCCCAACCCTCCTCGAAAACCCATTCTTCATATATCACCTGGTGTGAACTTTTAAAGTTTAGAAATAACTACAATCATGTCATCATTACACTCCAAATAACTACAATCATGTCATTGTTACACTCCAAACCTGGGCTTCCCTTCACCTAAGAACAAAATCTCAAATCCTTGCAATGCAATGGGCTAAGAGGACATAAAGAATCCTTCTCCATCATCTTCTATATTCTTCCATCTGACCATATTCTCCCTCACTCCCTGTACTCCAACACACTTGCCTTCCGGCATTTCCTCATTCAGGCCAAACTTCTCATTTTAGGGCATTCAGTCAACCAAACTCTCCTCCTGAAACAGTCCTCCCCAAGATTTTTATAAGGCTGACTCCTTTTCTTCATGCAGGATTCTGCTTTCCTTTTGACACGTGAAGAGCTTATCCTGACTTCCTCCTTAAAATAGTACCTCCACCTTCTCAATTCACTCTTCATTTACTTATCTACCTGCACTTCATTATACCGTGTTATATTACATTAGTATTTATTTATCCACTTATTTATTGTTGTGTACATCACTAGAAGATAAGTCCATGAAGTCAAAATCTTCTTCAAATATATTCCTTTCCCTCTCTCTAGAATTTTAAAAAGTGCAATATCATAAGTACTTAATAAAAAAAGTTGCGAAACGAATGAATAACAAAATACACTGTAAAAAATTAATAACAAAATATACTGTAACAAAAAAGTATAATTTTTATGACAGGCAAAGAAAAATGATCTTATTTACCACAGTTTACTTAGTAAGGCTAAAACGTAAATGCTGTATATAAAAAGTTTTAGTAAATGGCAGAAATAAAAAGGTAAGTTACTTAAACTTCAGTTAATTAAATATATGTTAACTAACAATACCATATTTAATAATTTATTTCAAACAAGTTAAAATGCTCCTGTTGAAAATAGCATACTCAAGAACAATTATTTTTCATAATTTTGAAATGACTCCTTTCTATAACTTAGATATTATATACTACTATTTATGAATCCACTGCCACTGTTCTTACTTTTTGAGGAAAGACTAAAAAATAAAAGCTATAGTTTTCTTTGTTTGTTCATCCATGTATTTATTTCTAAAAATATGCACACAGTTTTATAGGGCTTACTACTAAGAGGCACTCATTATGGGCTTTGTAACAAAGTTTGAAGTATGTATCTCCAGTTAAAGAAAAGTACGACTCTAGAAACATTGCTAAAGGGAAAATTCCTCTGATTCATTTTCAATTTTAAGAGACATAAATGATTACATTATATTTACAAATTCTTATTGTTTGGGTTTAATTTGCATAAGTTGTATATTTAATAACGTTGATTCAAAGAAAGAGTACTTGGGGAGTTGGTATTACAAAGACTGTTTCTTTTCTGATTGATTTTTTAACATAAGTATACAAACAAATATAAGCAGTGTTTACACCAAGGTATTGCAACACTTATTAAGCAGAAATAAATTGATTGCATTTTTATACCCTCCAGCTCAGCCAGAAGTATCATTAGATTATACTGTTTAAGATAAGATAAATTGATTCATAAAAAAAGGAAACCAAAAAAACATGAAACAAGAGAAAATTTAACAAAACACAAACACTTTAACCTCTGTAAATAGTTTTCTTCTCAATCTGTATCACAAGAGCCTAAAGTTGGCTCTTCCAGACATACAATATATACATTTATTATAAATTAAAAATCTTAATACATTTTAACAATACATGAATTTCAAAACCATATGTTTTGAAAAGTTTTGTTTGTTTTTACTCTCACTTCCCCTTCCTTTATATAGACCTTCTTCCTGCATTTAGTCCCAGAGCAGAAACTATTCTTTATCACTTACTCTTAGAACTTCCTCTCTCCATTTGGAAGGTCCAGAAGGATTTTCCAATAAATAAATGTAATATTAAGTGAATATTAAAATGGAGAATATACATTTGTTTTGCAGCTGTCCCTGAAAACTGAAAACAAATAGGAGGCAAAAACTCCTACTTTTCAATGTGAATTGCTTAACCTTCTATATAGGACTTGCAAAGGGGTTTTTATGGCCCCTAAACCAACATACAACTTTAGGACTTAAAATAGTTCAGGTTAAAGCAGCTAAATAAGTGAGAGTATATTTGAGTAGTAAGGGTGTATGGGGGGGGGGGAGTGGGTGTGTGCACACACAAATATTTTTTAAAAACTGTTTTTTTGCTTTTTCCTTTCTACTTTGTCTTGCTTAAAAAAATTTGATTGCATCTAAGTTTTATTAAAAAATATCATTGTTATACAAAAAGGAGAAGTAAAAATATTTTGATTTTCAAATTATATTCAATTCAAAATATGTAATGACTTACAGTTGCTGGGACAAGCAACATCCCTGGGTAAAAAAGCTGGGATTGGGTCCTTGTATTTACCAGGTTATACATGCTCAGATCATACAACCTAAAGTCACAAACACCATGTCCTTCATCCACTAAACTTAAAGGAATTGAGCTCTGAATTTATCTATTGCTCTACCTCCATTTTGATCAGTCAACTCAAAAAGTGTAACACTTCCATTCAAGCAAAATAGCCTTTACAGAAGCGAATTAGTTTAGTGATAACACACTTTTTTAAATTTTCTTACCTGGTCCTCCTCTCCTCTCTAAAATACAAAACATTCTACCTTGTCATCTGGATTCAACTCTTTATTAAAATCAATGAACCAGCCAACCAATCAAATAAACAAACAAGTAAATACCCGACCAAGCTTTGTGTATCACTTATGATAAGGTTAGCAATGGTAGCAAAATTAACTCTGAATATTCTAACAGCTCTTATAACATTAACCTTTATTGGTTGCCCATGTAACAGTACCGTGTAAATAAATAGGTCAGTGCAGTAGCCCTCTCACGCAGTAATTCAAGGATCCAATCTGAGAAATGCTACATCATGTTCAATATATGGATTTCGAGGTCTTCCTAGGTGGCATCGCCACTCCTGCCAGACAGCCAGAATGTGAAAACAGCAAGGAGAAGTAAGCTTGGGAAAAGTTATGGGCTGGGCCTGGAAGGAGAAATGTGACTTTCATTCACATTCCATATATTAGAACTTTGTCTCAATGCAATCTTTTATTGCAAAGGTGTCTAGCAAATCTAGTCCTTGTTTGGGCAGCCAATTCCCTGCATTAAAATGACAATCGGGAATATCGGTAGATGATCACTTTCTCAGAGGGGTCCCTCTGTTCCTTTGCTTTGAATTCTGACTTATCTCTGAAGACACTATTTCTCTTTGAGACTCTAAGGATAGATTTTAAAGTCTCAACTTCTGTAACCACAGAATCAAGAGGTAAGTCTTTATCCTCATTGTTCATTGTTGCCTTAAAATAATTACCATTATACAGTTCTTTTAATACCTGTAAAGCAGTAAATGAACAAAGAATGAAGTGAAAGCAACGAAGCAATAAATGAGGAAATAATAAATCAGTAAGTGAAAAACCAGCCTTTTTTTTTTTTTTTTTTTTTTTGTGGTACGCGGGCCTCTCACTGTTGTGGCCTCTCCCGCTGTGGAGCACAGGCTCTGGACACACAGGCTCAGTGGCCATGGCTTACGGGCCTAGCCACTCCGTGGCATGTGGGATCTTCCCAGACCAGGACATGAACCCATGTCCCCTGCATGGGCAGGCGGACTCTCAACCACTGCGCCACCACGGAAGCCCACCCTTTTTTTTTTTTTTTTTGAGAATCTTATACTGACTTTATTATCTTCTTCCTGTTCATATTTTTTTCATATGTCCATTTTCTAGCACCTTTGCTTCTTGCTTTCAATTCCACTCTTTACCAAATTTGTTGATTTTGTCATGGGTGAACCAACCAACACCTTGAGTCAGATTTCTTTGACTACCTCAGTTTATGTATCCTTATCCTTCACTTCATCAAATTAATTTTGGAGTAGAAATCATTATTCCTACAAAACCACTAAATCAATGATTTCATTTTCTGTTCACAATCTAGTGTTCTTTCAGCCTGTTTGTCTAAACACTTTTCTAGTTCATTGTTGCAAATAATAATAGTAATAATATTATGCAGAAATTTTCTTGCCTAGTATTTTATTGTTTTTTGTCATTTTGTAGTTTGTTCAATACACTCAAACTCTAAATCTATATTAATCCACTTACTCCCTTTCTCTATAGTAAAACTGCCATAAAATAATCATGCAACAGGAAAGATTAGTGTTACTATTAATTTACTACTTTCAACTCTGTTCCAAATAAAGTGTGACGATCTCAGCCACTGTCCTAACAATTTCAGACCTTCTCCAACGTCCTCAATATGCATACCCTTCCTATAACTAACCTCTCACTTTAAGCAAACCCCCTCACCTCCTACTTAACAGAGAAAATAGAAAACATCAGCTGGGAATGTTCTTTTTTTGCTGTTTCAAACACAAATGCACATCTGAATTTTTATTCATTCTCTCTTAGTTTCTTCCAGTTTCAATAAAGTAAATGTAATTTCTCTATCCTACACTTCTACAAAGACCCTTACACAATCAATTATCCCTTCTCATATCTTCAAAGGATTATTTGCTACATAATACTGCCCATCAAAATCTGGACAGGCTTAAATATTTCTCAGAGAAAATGCAACAAGGATAACAAAAAAATAAATAAATAAAAAATTCTCATTTTATCTATCTTCCATCCAGCAATAATATCATCTCTCCGTTCACCTTCACAGGCAAACTTTGAAAAATATGTCTACACTGAAATTTCTCTATATGCCCTCATCTCCCGCTCACTCACGAATCCTTTCCAAGTCTGGTTACTGCCCTCAGCAATATGTGAATGCAGCTCTCCATGGGGGCATCTGTATTGTCCATGTTAATAAAGTCAACAGACTTTTATGTCTTATGTTATTTGATTTTTCAGCTGCATTAGAAACTGAAGTTCTCCTTTTTGAAACACTCCTTATACTCAGCTTGTTTGGCACTATTACTCTGTTGGTTTTATGGCTTTCGACTCATGTGACTCTCTCAGAAGAGAGATACTAAGTGGAGATGCACATCCAAGTTATATGACAGGTGGTATTACTGATACTGCAACAGTTGTTAGTCACTTTTATTCCAAGCAAATAATGTATAGAAATGAGAATGAAAAGCAGAGAAAAATTGTCAATAAGTTTACCCCCAAGATACCCTTCATTTCCTTTTTTGAGTACTTGGTGAGAAGGACATATTTTTGATGGATAATCATTAATGAGTTGGGAAAATTGGAAAGATTATCCATTCTATTTCATAAAGTCTGTTCTGCAAATCTTGAGCATGGTAGGGTAGGCTGATCCATCCACATTTTCTTAGTAATTTCTTTGTCATCTGAAAAACTTTGTCTTCAACTGTTGTAAAAATTGAGGAACAGAGGAAGATAGAAAAGAGAAGATCATTAGAAAAAGAAAATTAAGATTAAGAAAAGGTAAATTAAATTCTTAAATTGATTCCATATTCATCCCTGCTGTCTCTATTACAATTCAGAGTTGCCCACCCATGGTGTTTTAAAAGACGTGAATACCTAATTACGTGGGAAGCTAGCAAAACTAGGATGATGACTGTATCCTACTTTGGAGTTTTTAATTCAGTGGACTTGGAACAAGGTCTAAGAATATTGTTAACCAGTTCTGCAGATGATTTTCATGACAATAATTTGGGGACTTTAGTTTGAGAAGAACTAGGTTAAAGAAATTATAAAGTTAACCCACAGAAAAGATGATGGGAACATTATGATACTGCCTCAATTACTGGAAAGTCTGTGTTATGGGAAAAGAAGAGGTTACCTGTGTATTTCCAGGAAACCAGAGCAGAACCTAGCAATGCAACAGTACATTTTAGATTGTTATAAGAAAGAGATTTCTAAGATCAGAGATATAAAAAACATTGAAGCCTTTTTTTTTTTTAATAGAGATGTTCTTAAATTATAGCAAATTGGGATGGACATGAAGAAACATAAGGAATTGATTGTAGTTGTGCACGTGTTTTCATTTGGAGAGAGGAGATGGGCTCTAATTGGGATGGGGAACAGAAGACAGATTTAGAGGTGTCTGTCACAGCTTTATTTCTTTGTCTAGGTGGTGGTTACAAGGGCAGCCATCTTTGTTTTTTCCTTATAATAATTCTTTAAGTTTTACATTTATTTTACGTGGTTGTATGCATGTTAAACATGCTGACATAAAGATTAAATGATTGACCATTGGTATGAGCTGCAATGAAGACATCCATGATGGAGCTCAAAGGAAACAGCTACCTCAAATCTTGTAATCCTGATCATCGAAATGCTGCTTTTGCAGCCTGACTGCTTTTTCTAAATTGTAACATACTTTGATATAATCATATTGACTAAAAACAGGGGAGCTCCCAAAATTGTAATTTGGCTGTGCTTTTTGTTCTGGTGAGGATGTGATTTCACAAATTTATTTTCTAACACATAGGTTTTGGTTTTCTGATGACTCCATCCTGCCTTCAAAGTCAACAAATCCTATCCAAAAGGATTTAGAAAGTTTCTTTATACTTTCAATAATTTGTGAATATATGAATGAAAATTTAACACTTCAGTAATGAGTATCTAAGACAACAAAGGAAATAGTCTCAAGAGACCCATCACTGGAAATATAGGGTATCACATGAGTTGAAAATCAGTGGTTAAAATTTTTTTATGAATGTCAACAATTATCAAGTTTACTAATAGCCATTGAGTCTAGGAGATATATTCAGACTAGTAATTAAATTGTATTTACTCTTAGAAAGTTATTCAAGAAATGATACTGAGTGTGGAACGAAAAGTTAAATAAGAGGTTGGAATCAAACCAAACTTAAGGCTAAGGATTTTTTGAGTAAGAAACTTTAGGTTCAAGAGTAAATTAAGACACTATAAACTGATAAATTCCTTTAAGATATTTTATTCTCAATACTGGCATTCCTTAAAATTCTTTATTATCTTTATTATATTGAACATTTGTTTACAGAGTCTAATATAAGAAAAGTAAATTACATTGAGTTCTAGAGCACTTTCCGTGTAGACTTAAAGATTAAATTTCTCTCTTATGGCTGCAGAGTGAGTACTGCATTTTCATCTGGTTAAACCTTAACATCTATTGCCTAATCTCAAATCCCACAAAACATAAAAAGCTTGTTAAAAGAAGATAAGAAGTTATCTCCTCACTGAGGGCTAATTCTGAGACTCTAAAAATAAAAAAATCTTACTCTAATGAAACTCTCATGCAAATTAAAGTAAATGTAAAACTGCGCTTAATAAATACAAGATGGTTCTAAAAAGATTAGCACTGAATTGAGATCACCACGATGCCCCAGTTAACTCAGTCAGAGAATGCTGTTTGAGGCCAAGATCATATACAGTTGTGGCTCCCCAAGGGCCAATTAATTTTGCTTTAGAGAAAAGCTGTTTCTCTTAACTGACTTCAACAGAAACAACAGTTGCACAAATCTGTCATTTATTGCAAACAAAAGGTGAAATAGTTTTGAGAGATTTGTATAAATAAGTGATTTTTAACTATTTTGGGGTTATAGATGTCAAAATATGATCTGACAAATGTTGTCATCCTCTGCCTAGGAAATCAACTTATACTAAAAAATGCATCCAATTTCATACAATCCATTGAACTCTGGGGTCCATCCACAGGCTGCCTTCTGTTTAAGTTTCAGAGTAAAAATACTCTGAAATAAATCCATTCAATAGAAAAAAAAGACAAAAACAAAATTAGAACATCTATTCTATTGTACTATTAAGTTTAGAGTAGTAGTATTTTTACGTATACAGAAGGGCATATTAACTCATAACACTTACTTTAAAAACACCACAAAGATTATTGAAGAGTTACAAGACTTCTTGGAGATCAACTGAAAATGTACCCTACGTGGTGATTTATTTATTTTGATGTATTTAATTCAACAATTTCCCTTAGGCTTTTTTTTTTTTTTTTAATCTGTATTGGAGTATAATTGCTTTACAGTGTTGTGTCAGTTTCAGCTGTATGACAAAATGAATCAGCTGTATGTATACATATATTCCCACATCTCCTCCCTCTTGTATCTCCCTTCCACCCTCCCTATCCCACACCTCTAGGTGGTAACAAAGCACCAAGCTGGTCTCCCTGTGCTATGCGGCTGCTTCCCACTAGCTATCTATTTTACATTTGGTAGTGTATATATGTCCA
Organism: Pseudorca crassidens; assembly: GCF_039906515.1. Lineage (NCBI taxonomy): Eukaryota > Metazoa > Chordata > Mammalia > Artiodactyla > Delphinidae > Pseudorca > Pseudorca crassidens. Next base: position 17,366,198 of record NC_090298.1, read on the forward strand.
TGCCACTCTCTCACTGCATCCCAGCTTACCCTTCCCCCTCCCTTTGTCCTCAAGTCCATTCTCTACATCTGCATCTTTATTCCTGTCATGTCCTTAGGTTCTTCAGAACTTTTTTTTTTAAGATTCCATATATATGTGTTAGCATACGGTATTTGTTTTTCTCTTTCTGACTTCACTCTGTATGACAGACTCTAGGTCCATCCACCTCACTACAAATAACTTAATTTCATTTCTTTTTATGGCTGAGTAATATTCCATTGTATATATGTGCCACATCTTCTTTATTCATTCATCTGTCAATGGACACCTAGTTTGCTTCCATGTCCTGGCTATTGTAAATAGTACTGCAATGAACATTGTGGTACATGACCCTTTTTGAATTATGGTTCTCTCAGGGTGTAGGCCCAGGAGTGGGATTGCTGGGTCATATGGTAGTTCTATTTTTAGTTTTTTAAGGAAGCTCCATACTGTTCTCCACAGTGGCTGTATTAATTTACATTCCCACCAACAGTGCAAGAGGGTTCCCTTTTCTCCACACCCTCTCCAGCATTTATTGTTTCTAGATTTCTTGATGATGGCCATTCTGACTGGTGTGAGGTGATACCCAAATGTAGTTTTGATTTGCATTTCTCTAATGATTAGTGATGTTGAGCATCCTTTCATGTATTTGTTGGCAATCTGTTATCTTCATTGGAGAAATGTCGATTTAGGTCTTCTGCCCATTTTTGTATTTGTTTGTTTGTTTTCTTGATATTGAGCTGCATGAGCTGCTTGCATATTTTGGAGATTAATTCTTTGTCAGTTGCTTCATTTGCAAACATTTTCTCCCATTCTGAGGGTTGTCTTTTCATCTTGTTTATGGTTTCCTTTGCTGTGCAAAAGCTTTTAAGTTTCATTAGGTCCCATTTGTTTGTTTTTATTTCCATTTCTCTAGGAGGTGGGTCAAAAAGGATATTGCTATGATTTATGTCATAGAGTGTCTGCCTGTATTTTCCTCTAAGTGTTTTATAGTGTCTGGCCCTATATTTAGGTCTTTAATCCATTTTGAGTTTATTTTTGTGTATGGTGTTAGGGAGTGTTCTAATTTCATTCTTTTACATGTAGCTGTCCAGTTTTCCCAGTGCCACTTATTGAAGAGGCTGTCTTTTCTCCGCTGTATACTCTTGCCTCCTTTATCAAAGATAAGGTGACCATATGTGCGTGGGTTTATCTCTGGCTTTCTATCCTGTTGCATTGACCTATATTACTGTTTTGTGCCAGTACCATACTGTCTTGATTGCTGTAGCTTTGTAGTATAGTCTAAAGTCAGGGAGCCTGATTCCTCCAACTCCATTTTGCTTTCTCAAGATTGCTTTGGCGATTTGGGGTCTTTTGTATTTCCATACAAATTGTGAAATTTTTTGTTCTATTTCTGTGAAAAATGCCATTGGTAATTTGATAGGGATTGCATTGAATCTGTAGATTGCTTTGGGTAATATAGTCATTTTCACAATGTTGATTCTTCCAGTCCAAGAACATGGTATATTTCTCCATATGTTTGAATCATCTTTAATTTCTTTCATCAGTGTCATAGTTTTCTGCGTACAGGTCTTTTGTCTCCTTAGGTAGATTTATTCCTAGGTATTTTATTCTCTTTGTTGCAATGGTAAATGGGAGTGTTTCATTAATTTCTTTTTCAGATTTTTCTTCATTAGTCTATAGAAATGCAAGAGATTTCTATGCATTAATTTTGTATCTTTCTACTTTACTAAATTCATTGATTAGCTCTAGTAGTTTTCTTGTAGAACCTTTAGGATTCTCTATGTATAGTATCATGTTATCTGCAAACAGTGACAGTTTTATGCTTTAACATATGAGCAGATTTTAATAAGAAGCTTTCTTCTGAAGTTAGTAGGAAATCAAAACAGTGATATGAATTCTGTATGTATCATCACAAAGAACAACATCCTGACCTATCTGTTACTTATCTCATGGGACTATTTAATACAAAAATTTGGACCATTATTACTAGCAAACCTGCCTGCAATTTGTTCTCTGTTATTCCAACATCAACTTGTCTCTGGTCATCTAATAAAAATGTCTATCTTACAATCAACTATTAATTAGAAGTACTATTTACTTCATAATTAATACTTAATTATCCTAATTAGTAAGTAAGTATGGTAGAATAACACCCAAAGTCTATTTCAGCTTCCAAAGTGTATCCTCCTGGACTGCAAAGCCTAGAAATCCAAAATCTGCATTGTAAGGCCTTCTTGCTTCTGGTTCTTAGAGGACCCCCTTGCAACTCAGGTGTTTCATACCATCAGAACAATTAACATGAAACTTGAATTCAGAACTTAGTTAAGGAGAGAGAGGGCTGTAGATCTCCAAATGACTAGTAAGAATCTTAGGGGTTGCAGCATAGTTCTGGAGCTAACAGAAGTTAACAAGAAGTCTGGGGCTTCCTGAATCCAGAATATAGACAGCTAAGGGAGAGTCATCTCAGAGCCAGCAGCCATGATGGTTCTCATGAGTCAGTGGTTTCCAGATCCTCTGGTGTCTAAATGGTTCAAAAGTTGCAGCTCCCCTGGCAGAACAATTCTAGATGCTGTTAAGAGTATTCATATAGTCCAGCCTGGATTCCGTGTTCTTCAGCTTTTCTAATATTTGTCTAAATACCTAAGTCCCTGTATTCACTTCATATCTACTAAATTTACCAGTTTCCAGTGTATCAAACACTGACTGTCACACATGACATAGAAGTCAAAGAAAAGGAAAAGAAAACTAGTGAGAGTGTAATGTAAAATGCTGTCTGCTAGGGCTGCCATAACAGAATAACACAGACTGGATGGCTTAACTAAAATAATTTTATTTCCTCATAGTTCTGGGAAGTGGAAGTCCAAGATCAAGGAGTCTGCAGAATTGGTTTCTAATGAGACATCTCTTCCTGGCTTGAAGAATGCCACCTGTTCTCTGTGTCTCAACATGGTCTTTCCATTTTGCATGTGCTGAGAGAGGTTTTTGGTGTCTCTTCATCTTCTTATAAGAACACCAATCCTTTCAGATAGGGCCCCACCCTTATGACATCATTTAATCTTATTTACCACCATAAAGGCCCTATCTTCAAATGTAGTCACATTGGAGGTTAGGGCATTTAACATATGACATAGGAATTTGGTGGAGGGGCCCACAATTCAGTCCATAACAGCTTGTTTCCATACTATATGCCATATGATGCTTTAAACACACACACACACACACACACACACACACACACACACCCTACACCATTTCAACCTGAAATATACAAGAACAGAGATTGTTATCACCATCTTACCCTCTCCTCCCTCTTCCAATAATAGACTAATACATTTACCATGAATGACAACCACTGTTGTTAGTACTTTTGTTCTTAGAGAGAGTCTATTTTCTTTCTAAGTTTGAATGCTCTATTTACCATGCCTAGAAGAATGACTGGTATTTAATATGTGCTCAAAAATATTTGTTTTATTAACCAATGAATATTCATTGTCAAATCCTTATCTTCCTATGTAAATTATTTTTCTTATATATCCTTCAAGAGCTTTCCTGCCTTTTTCATTTTAATAATATACCAATATTTTAGCACCAACAGTTAACTCTTATCATAGATAAATATCAAGACTTAACATTCTCTCTTTCTTCTTATTCAAAAACCTGACAGTCTGCCCAGAAACTACATCTCATCTCATTCCTCCTTTCTGATTGTTTTTGGAAAAAACAAAAACAAAAACAAAACAAACACCCTTAGTATCATTTAAGCCATCTGAAAATTTTTTTGGCTCTACCTTGAAAATACGTCTGTAATAGATCCCGCCTAACTTCTCTATTTTCATTACCCTGTCTAAGCTCCTATACCTTTTTCTTTGAATAATGCAACAACCTCTAAAAAAGTCTCCCTGATTCAACTCTTGTCCTGTTTTAATTTTTTTCCTCAAGAATGATCCTGTTAAGATTAAGTCAAACATCTTACACACTTCTAAAATACCACATTAGTTTCCCTTCTCCCTCATGCTGATCACCATAGTCCTTATGTTTTCCAAAGCCTTCCATGATGTGGCCTCATTAATGCCCTGACCTCAGCCTGCCTCACTGTCTTTACCCCTGGCTCACTCCACCCAGTCATCATGGTCTACTTGCTGTTCTATAAACAACACACAGCCACTGCATTTGTTGGTTCCACTACTTATAATATTTCTTACCCAAGTATCCACTTGGCTAGCAACTTTATTTTCTTCAGGCTTTTGTTGAAAAGCTACCCTTCATTAAAAGCCCTTGTCCATGTAGCAGTTGATTCCTATAAGGAAAATTTTGCTTACTAGCTCTTTATCATTTTTATTATTTGAATGCTACTTAAGATTGTCCAACTATATCTATGTCACCATTTGTTCTATATAAAGTTCTAAATACCTAAAATGATAACTTTAATGATAATTAATTTTCTTCTATAGTTGTACAAAATATGTTATGTTTCTATAGTAAAAGTTATGCAAAGAACCAAGTACTTAACATTCCATTTATCTTCTAAAGATGACACATATGTATTAACTTTGATTTGGTTCTTGGTTAAACCCTATATTTTTTTCTTTTAAAGTACCATTAGGCCTACTTTACATTTTTAAAAAAAAACTTCCCATCACAGATGTTATAAAATATGTTAATTTAAATATCACCTATTAAAAAAAACAAGCAATAAAATTTAAGTTTAGGATAGAGTATGTGGAAAAATATGAGTAGAGAAACTCAAAATTCCAATAACTCTAACTTATATACTGATATTCACTGGATAAAAACACGTTAGACTCTTAACCTTGAAGAATTTAAATACGATTTCCATGTTATTATAATATCCAGTGGGATATGAATGACCTATGGAGAATCCAACAATAATATCATTTGCATGTCTATTTCTGTTGAGTGTAGCTATTTTATATCTCAGATCATTTGCTTTGTTAATGTTGAATATATGATGTGGTTAAAATCAGTTAAATAAAATTCAACATCTTATATAATTATAAAGTTCTTTGTCCATGTAGGAGTTGATTTCTTTAAGGAGGATTTTGCTGACTTGCTCTTTTTCATTTAGATGTGTTATATGCTGTGCAAGATTGTGTAACTCTTTATAATTATGGTTAACTTGAATTTTGCAAAATTTTAGAATTATGCAAAGTACAAGAGAAGAGGATTAGAGTAGATAGAATATGAATGTTGAGAAAGACTATTTGTATTGATATTTGACAGTCTACATTTTAGAAAGGAGGTTAGGGCAGGGAAATAAAATGATTTGATCTTGTTATAAAAGTAACAACTGTAAAAATAAAACCAGAGTTACTAAATAAGTGAAAAATTTCCCAGTCAAGTCTATGATGGAAGTAATGCCACTAAATGTTTGTTGAAATGGTTTTGCCATCTAATGAGTTTTGAAAGTCCTGCATGCTAATTTGTTTATATAAATATTGCATTTCAGATTAACCAAATAATTCTTTGAACCTTGCAGTAAAAAACAAAACCAAAAGCATATTACATTAATTTTATTATTATGGTTGAATTGTTTTTCCTATTCCAACTCTTAAAATTGCATAGCAAGTCATTCCCTCATCTAGGGCCTAGCATTGACTAAAGACTAAATAACAGATGGGGAACAACTTTTGGTGTTGTAGTTCAAAGCAGATAAAAGTAACAGAAACATCATTCATTGAAAATTTACTAAGAAGAAATCAATCTTGATGTAAAAGTTTTGATTGCGTTATAGTTACTTGGCATTAGGGCATGTTTTTTATGTCTTTCCTTTCTCTGTTCACCACTGCTTTACTGCTAGTTTGAAATGTGAACCTAGATGGAATAAAGTGACCAGTAATACACACTAAGGACTGAAGTAAAATGACCAGGGCTGGAGATTAGGGGATACTAAAGAATTGAAGATGTTTCAGGACCATTAAGAGAGGGAAAAGATAGGGTTCAACAGGAATAGATTTCCCACCAATAAAAAGAAAAGTTGTCCTCTGGGAAGGAGGGCCTAAGATAAAAATCCCTACTTATTTAGGAGTCAGAGAGAAAAGTTGGACTAAATAGATTGACCAATCCAATGTATCCACTGTAATTTGAAGATCTATAGATTAGAGAATGTAATGCAAACCAACAGAAGTAATTATTTTGTACATATTTCTCGATTTTGCCTAAGCAGGATCAGGTAACAGTAATTGCCAGTAATTTTATTTTCTCTTCTTTTTGTGTCATAACCCAAGAGTAATTGTCATGAAACAAACTTCCTTATCAACCAAGATAAAAACCCCTCAGGAGTGTTTCCTCTGACATACAAGGTAGTGGAAAAATTTAAATCTACCTAAAGTGACTGAAGGACATTGAGTAGTAGGGACAGGTTTAAGCAAAAATCTTCTTATTTAATTGACATGCTCTTTTGTTACATTCTGAGAAATCTGACTTACCTTTTCCTCTACATCCTAAAACTTGGTTATAGCCATGGCAAACATATTAATAAATCCAAATCATTCTTTCCTGCCTAAGATCTATAGGGTAGCTACATTACAATTTAAATCTGACCTCTTATCAAGAATTTTACTTGAATTTGACCGTCACACAATACATATCTATTTCACTGACCATATGTGCAGAGGCAAAATCATTCACTGGTACAGGCTAATATTATGTACGCTACTCCTAAGACATAACTAGTTTAAAAATATATAGAAACATACAAATTTGAAAATTATTTGTTTTAGTTCAGTGAAAAAAGCCATTGGTAATTTGATAGGGATTGCATTTAATCTGTAGATTGTCTTGGGTCGTATGGTCATTTTAACAATATTCATTCTTCCAATCCAAGAACAGTATATATCTTTCCATCTGTTTGTGTCATCTTCAGTTTTTCTTCATCAGTGTCTTCTAGTTTTCAGAGTCAGGTCCTTTACCTCCTTCAGTAGGTTTATTTCTAAGTATTTTATTCTTCTTGATGCAATGGTGAATGGAATTATTTCCTTAATTTCTTTTTCTGGTATTTCATTGTTAGTTTATAGAAATGCAACAGATTTCTGTGTATTAATTTTGTATCCAGCAACATTACCAAAATCATTGATGAGTTCTAGTAGTTTTCTGGTAGCATTTTTAGGATTTTCTATGTAGAGCATCATGTCATCTGCAAAGAGTGACAGTTTTACTTCTTATTTTCCCATTTGGATCCCTTTTATTTCTTTCTCTTCTCTGATTGCTGTGGCCAGGACTTCCAAAACTATGTTGAATAAAAGTGGTGAGAGTGGACATCCTTGTTTTGTTCCTGATCTTAGAGGAAATGCTTTTAGCTTTTCACCCTTGAGTATGATGTTAGGTGTGGGTTTATCATATATGGCCTTTATTATGTTGAGGTATGTTCCCTCTATGCCCACTTTGTGTGAGTTTTTATCATAGATGGATGTTGAATTTTATCAAAAGTTTTTTCTGCATCTATTGAGATGATCATATGGTTTTTATTCTTCAATTTGTTAATTGGTGTATCACTTTGATTGATTTGTGGATATTGACAAATCTTTGCATCCCTGGGATAAATCGCACTTGATCATGGTGTATGATCATTTTAATATATTGTTGTAGTTGATTTGCTAATATTTTGTGGAGTATTTTTGCATTTATGTTCATCAGTGATGTTGGTCTGCATTTTTTTAAAAAAATTAAATTTGTATGGAAACACAAAAAACTTGATTAGCCAAAACAATACTAAGAAAGAAGTACTGAGCTGGAGGAATCATGCCCCCTGACTACAGGCTATACTACAAAGCTACAGTAATCAAAACAGTATGGTACTGGCACAAAAAGAGACATAGAGATCAATGGAACAGGATAGAAAGCCCACAAATAAACCCATGTACTTAAAGTCACTTAATCTAAGACAAAGGAGGCAAGAATATACAATGGAGAAAAGACTGTCTCTTCAATAAGTGGTGCTGGAAAAAACGGAGAGCTATATGTAAAAGAATGAAATTAGAACATTCTCTAATACTGGATGCAAAAATAAACTCAAAATGGATTAAAGACCTAAATGTAAGACTGGATACTATAAAACTTACAGAGGAAAACAGGCAGAACACTGTTTGATTACATCCCAACAATATTTTTTTGGATTCATCTCCCAGAGTAATGGAAATAAAAACAAAAATAAACAAATCAGACCTAATCAAACTTAAAAGCTTTTGCACAGCAAAGGAAACCATAAACAAAACTCAAAGGCAACCCATGGGATGGGAGAAAATATCTGCAAGTGATGCTACCAACAAGGGATTAATTTCCAAAATATATAAACAGCTCAGACAGCTTAATATCAAAAAATAAAACAACCCAAAAAATGGGCAAGAGACCTAAACAGACATTTCTCCAAAGAAGACAAATAGATGGCCAATAGGCACATGAAAAGATTTTCAACATCACTAATTATTAGAGAAATGCAAATCAAAACTACAATGAGGTATCACCTCACATCAATCAGAATGGCCATCATTAAAAAGTCTACAAATAATAAATGCTGGAGAGGGTGTGGAGAAAAAGGAACCCCCCTACACTGCTGGTGGCATTGTAAATAGGTGCAACCTCTCTGAAGAACTGTATGGAGGTTTCTTATAAAACTAAAAATAGAGTTACCATATGATCCTGCATTCCAACTCCTTGGCATATATCCAGGTAAAACCTCTAATTCAAAAAGATACATGCACCCCAATGTTCATGGCAGCATTATTTACAATAGCCAAGACATGGAAGCAACCTAAATGTCTATCAACAGATGAGTGGATAAAGAAGATGTAGTAAATATATACAATGAAATATTACTCAGCCATAAAAAGAATGAAATAATGCCATTTGCAGCAACAAGGATGGATCTAGAGATTATCATATTAAGTGAAGTAAATCAGACAAATATCAGATGATATCACTTACAGGTTGAATCTTAAAAAAAAAATTATACAAATGAACCTATTTACAAAACAGAAATAGACTCACAGACATAGAAAACAAACTTATGGTTACCAAAGGAGATGTAGGGAGGGCTGGGGGGAGAGATAAATTAGGAGTTTGGGATTAACATACGCACACCACTGTATAGAAAATAAACAACAAAGATCTACTGTGTAGCACAGGGAACTATACTCAATATCTTTTAATAATCTATAATGGAAAAGAATCTGAAAAAGAACATATATTAACTGAATCACTTTGCTGTACACATTAAACTAACACAACATTGTAAATTAACTATACTTCAATTAAAAAAATAAAGAAAATAAAAAAGAAGTTCACAACCAGAAATAGTCTAGTCTAACTGTAAAAGACAAAGAGGAGATGTTATAAGCCGGCAAAATGAAAAATCAGTATCTACAGAAGAGCCAGCTAACTTCTCAATGGAATCCAAAAGACAGTGTAATATTATCTTTGGATTGTTAAAAAAATACACAGTACCAACCTAGAATTATGTACCAGATAAATTAGTTTTAAGATCACTAGCAAAATAAAGACATTTTCAGACAAAAGTAACAGAAAGAAGTAAGGTCTGAGGAGCAAAAGGGAATGGTGAGAAAAAAGAAGCAACCGGGCTTCCCTGGTGGCACAGTGGTTGAGAGTCCGCCTGCTGATACAGGGGACATGGGTTCGTGCCCAGTCCGGGAAGATCCCACATACACGCGGAGCGGCTGGGCCCGTGAGCCATGGGTGCTGAGTCTGCGCGTCCGGAGCCTGTGCTCCGCAACGGGAGAGGCCACAACAGTGAGAGGCCCGCGTACCGCAAAAAAAAAAAAAAGAAGCAACCGTGTGGGTAAATCAAAACTCATGCTGAGAAAAAAATATAGAAACAATAAATGACATGTTTTATTGGCATAACCCTAAACCTATATTTAACAGCAAATGTAAAAATAGTATTTTAGGTAAGTTTGACCTTTCTTTTTCATTTGTTTCTAAACCTTTGTATTACAATTAAGAAAACACCTTATTATAGAAAAAAGAAGTATTCTCTTCAACTGAAGCATTATTTACAGTTTATACTAAAAGCCACATTTAAACTCAATAACAACCTATAAGAAAATCCTTAAAGGGTAGATAAGTCTTTAAACTGTATCCATTTTATTAACTGATAAATATAACCTCAAAATAAAGACTCTTCAGTAAGGGGTTCAAAGGTATGTAGGTTAGACACAAGCATACAAAAAACCTTTACTCTGCTATTTAAGATCTGAATGACACAATGATAGAAGGGGTCTGTCTCAACAAACTGATTCTAGATATCTTTTAAAGTCAAATTACTATCTCAAAATGGAAATAAAATCCTCGTATTAGATACTAAAATAAGGGCTACATAGTTCTAACAGAAATGTTTTATTACTAGTATAATATATATAATATATTTATTAGTATAATGTTCACTTATACACAAATACTTGATTATTTCTACAAAAATGATTTGTTCAACTATTAAGGTCAGAGTATCGAGGTTGCATTTTGTAGGCTACTAGCAAGGGTATGACACAGTATCTTTCTGAGCCTAAATTTGTAGCTCAAAGACTAAGCCAAGAGACATTCTAACCAAGACTCAAAAGTGAATGAACCTGAACAATATGTGGATAGAGATAACATTTTTAATAAAATAGGACGATGGTAGAGTTGAGTGGACCTGACCACAAAACTTTCAACTGTTGATTTTTGTACTAGTCTGCAAGATTATGTCTTTATAAATCTATCAAGCTCTTCTTATATAAAATGTTCCATATGAACATGAAATTATAACTTGCAAGTACTAAGTAAAATAATCTTGTTTGTTTTGTCCCCATCACTTCACAAATAATATTTAAATAAATTTGTTTCATAACTGAGGAAAGAAGGTAAAACCATGCCCTGTATGATGGAAATGGAATAAAGGGCCAAATGCAAGTAAAATTAGAATAAATAACTAAAGGGCTGAGATGTAAAAACAAAGTTCTTTATAGCAGCACTCAACTTCCAGTAACAATTTTTGTTTGTTATCTATTGATGTGTAACAGACGCATGCAAAATTTAGTTGCTTATAACTAGGGTTAGAAAACTATACCCTGAAGGTTAAATTAGGTGCAGCAACTGTTTTGGTTTGGCAGTGAGCCAAAAAAGGTGTCTGTATTCTTAAATGCTTATAAAATATATTTTGTGACATGAAGATCATATGAAATTAGAGTTCCTGTGTCTATTAATCAGGTTTTATTAGGACAGAGCCATGTTCATTTTTTTACGTATTGTCTGTGGCTGCTTGTGTGTTACAAGAAGAATTGAGTAGCTGGGACAGAGAGTGTATGACCCACAAAGCCTAAAATGTTTATTATCTGTCCTTTATAGAAAGTTTGCCTAAAACTGGTTTAAAAGAATATTAATTAATTTTTGTGATTCTGTGTGTTGACTGGGCTTAGTTCTGTGTGACACAGCTGAGGTCATCTACATGGTTACACTCAGCTAGTTACTTGGCTGGTCCTAGAATATCCACAATAGTCTCTCAGACTCCACTGTTTCTGTTTTCTCTCATAAGTCAGTAGTATTCCTTAAGCATTTTTGAAGCATGAGGGCTGATTCCTAAAGGGGAACATTCCTAGAGAACACATTCCAATGTGTAAGTGCTTCTTATATACCTGTCTGCATATGCTAGCTAATCTCTCAGTGACCAGAACAGGAAAAATTGTCAAGTCCAGAGTCAACGTGGGAGATGACCCTAAAAAGACTGAATGCTGGGAAGTACGGTTCACTGAGGCAAGCAATGTCAGTCTCCAGTAATACTTAATTGCAATTTATTTGTTTTTTCATTATCCTTTCTTGTTCCTTATAAATAGCAAGAATACTTAATGTATATTCAGTTTTTTAAATTCAATTTCAGGCGTTTCTTTTTTTTTTTTTTTTTTTTAGTCTGATTCAATGTTCTGTTGTTTCTACCATCTTTCACTGTCTTATTTCCTTGTGTGTTTTGTGATTTTTAACTGTGAGCTTATTTTCCATGGAACTTTGCCCATGATGGAAATTCTTTTGGGCATGCAGAGTTCCCTCAGAGTGACTTGTATTTCCTTTAGATTTCATTTAAAGAAAACAGATTGACTGAATTCAGAATGTAGCACTACTAAAACTAGTTTATCATTATTAATTCCCCAGGAAGGGTTTTTCTTTCCACATAGCTCTTCATTTTGAGGCAGATATGTTTTCTTGACCTAGCATGGGGTGAGAGAAAATGGCCTTATATTTAGTGTGCTCTTGCGATGAAGTTATAGTTATTTAAATTCATAACTGTATTCAAAAGTTCCACTAAAAGGCTTACCACCTTGAGCCAGTCCCACAAATATATAAAAAACAGAGTTCAATTTATTCAGGTTGTGTTTTATAATGCCTTCAGGGCAAGTAGCTGGTTCCAATAAAATGCCATTTACCTCTCTTCTTTCTTGCTTTAAATTAGTTTTCCATCTCAGGATTTCTTGCCAGCTCATTGATGCTACCACAAAGTTGGTTTTCTCCTTTTGATTCTGTACAGTGTTTTAAGAATTTTTCAGCAGTAGGATAGTCATAGTATATAGTCCAGCCTTATGCTGGAGATAGAGGACAAGAGTATTTCTTTTAAAAATGTTTCCAAACTAAATTTTAATGGAAAAAAATTAAGTATATATAAAAGAAGAAAGAACAAAATTTTTGTAGATCCTTTACATAGATTTGATCATTATGAAGATTTTATAATATTGATTCTTCCATTCACAGATTTTTTTTGAGGTATTTTAAAGAAAATCCCTGGCTTTATATCATTTTACCTCATTTATTTCTATAAGCATCTTTTAAAGATATGGAGCTCTCCTTGCACCACTGCAATGCCCTTACCATAACTAACAATATTCAAATTAAATGCTTTGTATCATCTAATATTGTTTTCCTTTTCAAATTTCCCCCACTACCTCAAAAATGACTTTTATAGCTTATTCAAATCAGAATCCATGTTCATATTTCTATATATTATGTCTCTTATGTATCCTTTAATCTAGAACTGTCTCCATTTTCTGTTTTTTCCCCCTTTGTCATGTTGAAAATAGATTATTTTTTCTATAGAAAATCCAGTATATTTGTCCATGCATATTTTAAGCACTTCAGTGCTGCTTTTGTCTTTCTCCAAATCTGTTTATTTAGAGGTCACCGTGGACTACATTTTGCCAATCCAATGGCCATATCTGGATTTCCATCATGCTTAACCTCTCAGCAGCCAATGGGCATTTTTGCAGGGACAGTGATCTGCAATTACTCCAGTGGGGGAAGTTAATATTGAATGAAGAGCATGAGGTGAGCATGAAGGCCAAAAGTTGGGCCACCAGGGAAGCCCAAGCATCACATTTAAAATAAAAATTAGGCTCTTTCTGTTTTTCCAAGCCATGAAAAACCGGAAAAGCAGTGAAAAATATTTTTGCATATCTATCAAAGTAAGATAACTTTGTGACCGAGACAGTGTAAGACATTATCTGTTCAAGATACGAAAGAATGGATTATTGGCCTATGGATATATTTCAGTCCTGTTGTGAAGAAGGAGGAGAAGAAAACAACATAAGTAACCTATTTAAGCCCAAGTGCTGCAACCACAAACTCATCAGTCTGACACTAGAAGTTATGATCATATGAACCCAACTGTCACCCTCCTGTTGCCTTCTACTATTCCTGATAAAGTTAAATGTTAAGGTCAGTTTCTTATTTTGGCTGCTATTGTTGTTACTTCTCTCGCCAGTTAAGATTTATGTCATAGGCTAATCGTCACCAAAGGGCCCACGAATCCTATTGTTATCCCTTAACTTGCATACCTTTCAAACTGGTTTATAAATGGTGTAAAGATAGGCTAGTGGCTCTCTCAGCCCTTTCCAGGTCTTGCAGCTAAACTCTTTTTCCCATTCCCTCCTGACATTCTTGAAGGGCTTTGTGACTACTTCTAGCCAATGGAACGTGAGTAGAAATTGTGTATCACTTTTATCCTGGGGCAGTTTAAGAGAGGATGTGTCTTCATCACTGTCTGTCTCTGTCTCTGAATCTGTCTCTGACTCTTTCTCTCTCCCACTAGACAGTGCAGGGCTGACATCAAATCCTCTGATGAACATACAAGAGCCACAGACGGTATGGGTGGAGCTTAATCTGCATTCCTGAATGCCTCCAGGAAAGCTAATCCTCCCTGCCAAAGTCACTGGACTCTGCTGGGATAGAATAACTGTCTAAACCACTGAGTTGTGAAGATTTATCTGCTAAACAATTATAAATGTTACCCTACAGAATAAAAGCAATTTTCAAAATCATTTTTCTGATACTTAGTTGAATTTTTTTTTTTTTTTTTTTTGCGGTACGCGGTCCTCTCACTGTTGTGGCCTCTCCCGTTGCGGAGCACAGGCTCCGGACGCGCAGGCTCAGTGGCCATGGCTCACGGGCCCAGCCGCTCCATGGCATGTGGGATCTTCCTGGACTGGGGCACGAACCCATGTCCCCTGAATCGGCAGGCGGACTCTCAACCACTGCACCACCAGGGAAGCCCTGAATTTTTCTTGTATTTAACTGAAAATATTTAGCAGCATAAGATATGAATCAACTATTGCTTTGTTTTTCATTGACCAAGTTAATTATTTTCCTTGATTAGCCTTGCTTCTAAGGAGTGCATAAAGAAAATGAAAATAATAAACATTTATTTTCTATAAACTTTTCAGAGATCAAATCATTTTTCAAAGTTACTTTTCTTATTCTCCCATATGATTACAACAGAACTGTGAATTTACACCTTTTGAGCCAATAAATTCTGTACAAATTCTTCACCTTTAATTTAATGGAAGTAGGTAAAATACTGAGTTAAAAGTACTTGGAAGATACATACAGTTTGTGCTTTATATAAATTTTAAGACAGATGTGGCCTATCTTGCTTCATGTTGCTATTTTAATTTTGTGATTAAAATGGTGACTTGAAAGTTCTTTAGTTTAGAAGCACACTATTTCTGCTAGGTGAAAATTAGCCTGTCTTATTTTTTGGAAACAAATTAACTTTTCAGTCTAAGAGGTGCTGGTAAGTTAATTTGCAAAATGTTTGTACTGCCCCAGAAAAATATCAATTTATATTAAAAACCAACAGAAATATTATGTTTTCTCTGCTACCATAATAAAAACAATTTCAAGTAATTCCTTTTAAAATAAGATAATTTTGGTATCCCATTTTTTTAAATTTTGGGTTTCTCCCTATTTCTTATTTTGATAAATAAACATACTTTGAAAATTAAAAAAGAACCTCAAATGATGGATAATATTGGACTTGTGAGAAGCATTATTAACATGAGGTTTTTCTGTTATATGATTTTATTTGCTTAAAAATATTAAAAATACAATAGAATCAGTTTCAGAATTCTGTTAATATTGATACAATTTTCCTACAAAGTACAGGACGGGTGAAAACATAGTTGCCATATTAATAGTTCTAAGGAAAAAATATATATGGCACATCTGCTATGACCTAAGCCCTATTATCTCAGTGTCCCAGTAACAGAGTACTGGGAAAGAAAGGAGAACCAGAGAATTTTGTTTGTATCTTGGGGTTATTATCTAATTCTTTCCTATATAAATCCAATTTAGGATAAATTGTTAACTTGAAAATATGAGCAACTAACATTCCATGTAGACAGCTGTGAGTTTCCATGGCTAGTGTTTCTCTCTCTCCCCACCAGTTATGATGGTCAATTTTATGTTTCAACATGACTGGCCCATGGGATGCCCAGATATTGCATCAGATATTTTTCTGGGTATGTCCCAGAAAGTGTTTTTGTATGAGATTAACTTTAGAATGGGGAGAGTGAGTAAAATAGACTGTTTTCCCCAATGTGGGTGACTCTCTTCCAATCAATTGAAACAAAAGGAGGGCTTCCCTGGTGGTGCAGTGGTTGAGAGTCCACCTGCTGATGCAGGGGACACGGGTTCGTGCCCTGGTCCGGGAGGATCCCATGTGCCGTGGAGCGGCTGGGCCCGTGAGCCATGGCCGCTGAGCCTGCGCGTCCGGAGCCTGTGCTCAGCAAAGGGAGAGGCCACAACAGTAAGAGGCCCACGTACTGCAAAAACAAACAAACAAACAAAAACAAAAAGAAAAAAATAAAACTGACCTTATCCCAAGCAGAAGGGAACATCTCTTGCCTGACTGCTCAGTGAGGGCATTGCTTTGCTTTTTTTTTTTTTAATTAAGACTGTATTATCATTATTTTTTTTAACAGCAGTTTTAGGTTCAGAGAAAAATTGAGAAGTACACAGAGAGATTTCCTATAAGCTCCTCTCCCCACATATGCTTAGTCTCCCATGTCATCAATATCTTCCAACAAAATGGTACATTTTTTACCATTGATGAACTTACATTGACACATCATAATCATTCAAAGGGCATAGTTTATGTTACAGTTCATTCTTGGTGTTATACATTCAATGGGTTTGGACAAATGTATAATGACATGTATCCATTATTATGGTATCATACAGAGTATTTTCACTGTCCTAAAGATCTTATCCACCTAATCATCCCTACTACCCCCCAACTCCTGCCATCGTTGGCAACCCCTGATCTTTTTACTGTCTCCATAGTTTTGCCTTTTCCAGAAGGTCATATAGTTGGAAACATGCAACATGTAGCATTTTTGTTTGACTTCTTTCACTTGGAAATATGCATTTAAGTTTCCTCCATGTCTTTGCATGGTTTGATAGTTCTACTTCAATAGTATGTTAGTTATTATGGGTCTTTTGCCTCTCTGGATAAATTTTAGAATCACTGTGTTGCTATCCACAAAATGACTTGCTGGGATTTTGAGTAACACTGCATTGAATTTATTGACCAAGTTGAGAAGAACTGACATCTTAACAATGTTGAATATTCCTGTCCATGAACATGGAACATATCTCCATTTATTATTAGATTTTGTTCATCAGAGTTTTGTAGTTTTCTTCATGTAGATCTTGTACATATTTTTTAGATTTATACCTAGACATTTCATTTTATGGAGTGCCGATGTAAAAGATATTGTGTTTTTAATTTCAAATTCCACTTGGTCATTGTTGGTGTATGGAAAAACAACTGACTTTTGTATGTTAACTCTGTATACTGCTACCTTGCAATAATTTCATATAAGTTCCAGAAGCTTTTTGTCAATTATTTTGTATTTACTACATAGATGGAAATGCCATCTAGGAACAAAGACAGTTTTATATTTTCCTTCTCAATCTATATACCTCTCTATATATTTTTCTTTTCTTTTTCATTACACTAATTAGAACTTTCAGAAGATATTGAAAAGGAGTGGTGAGAGGGGACACACCTGCCTTGTGTCTGATTTTAGTGGGAAAAATGAGTTTCTCATCAAGTGCAGTGTTAGCCGTAGGGCTTCTGTAAATATTCCTTATCAAGGTGAGATAGTTCCCCTCTATTCCTAGTTTATTGAGAGCTTTCATCATGAATGGGTGTTGGGTTTTCTTAAATACATTTTTTGCATCTATTTATATGACCATGTGATTTTTTCTTTTTTATCCTTTTGATATGATGAATAACATTAATTTTCAAATGTTGAAGAAGCCTGGGAACATCCCACATAGTCATGATATGTTACATTGTTTTTATACATTGATAGATGTGAGTTGTTAATATTTTGTTGAGAATTTTTTGTGTATGTTAGTAAGAGAGACTGATCTATAGTTTTCTTTCCTGGTAATGTCTTTGTCTGGTTTTGGTATTGGAGTAATGCTTGCCACCTAGAATGTGTTAAGAAGTATTCCTTCTGTTTCTATTTTCTGAAAGAGATTGTAGATAATTGGCATAATTTATTCCTTAACTATTTGGGAGAACTCACCAGTGAATCCATCTGGGCCTGGTACTTTCTGTTTTGGAAGTTTAGTATTGATTCCATTTTTTAAAACAGATATAGGTCCACTGAGATTGTCTATTTCTTCCTGTGTGAATTTTGACAGATTGTATCTTTCAACGAATTGGTTCATTTCATCCAGGTTTGAAATTTGGTAAGAAATACATTCAAATTTTGTCAGATGATTTTTTTTCCTTTCCTTTTGAAGGATAATTTTTCAGCATAAAGAATTCTAGGTTGGTGGGTTTTTTTGTTTTGTTTTGTTTTTCTCTCTCAAAACCTTAAAATATTTCACTTCTCTTCTTTTTTTGCATAGTTTCTGAAGAGAAAGCAAGTCTAATTCTTATCTTTGTTCCTCTACAGGTAAGATATTTTTCTCCTCCAGGATTTTTTATTTCTTTATCTTTGATTTTCTGTAGTATGAAAATATTGTGCTTAGTTATCGTTTTTGGCATTTATCTTGGTTGATGTTCTCGGAGTTTCTTGAATCTATGGTTTGATGTCTGACACTAATTTGGAAAAATTCACTGTCATTATTGTTTCAAATATTTCTTCTGTTTTTTTCTCTCTTTCTTTTCCTTCTGGTATTTCCATTATGCATACGTTACATCTTTTTTAGTTGTCCCAAGTCCTTGAACATTCTGTTCTGTTTTTTTTTTTTTTTTCTTTCCATCCTTTGCTCTCTTTGCTCTTTTGGTTTTTGAAGATTTTATTATATCCTCTCTTTCAGAGATTCTTTCCTTAGCCATGTACAATCTACTAATAAGCCTATCAAACACATTCTGCATTTCTGTTACAGTGTTTTTAATCTCTAGCATTTCTTTTTTGGATCTTTCTTAGGATTTCAATGTCTCTGTTTACATTGCCCATCTGTTCTTGCATGTTTTCTGCTTTATCCACAAGATCCTTTAGAATATTAATAATACTTTTTTTTAAATTCTTGATATGATAATCCCAACACCCCAGCTTTGTATGGCTCTGACACTTGCTCTGACTCTTGAAATTGTGTTTTTTTGCCTTTTGGAATACCTTGCAATTTTTTTCTTGATAGCAGGACATGATGTACCCAGTAAAAAGATCTGCTGTAGATAGGTCTTTAGTAATGTGGTGCTGAGTGTGAAGAGAGGAGAGAATGTTTTATAGTGCTACAATAAGGTCTTTTAGTTAAAATTTGCCTCTATACTAGGAATTTCACAAGTGTTTCTCAGTATTTTTCACCCCCCTTAGGTGGATAGAATGACTACAGCCAGCAGAAGTTGGATATTTTCCTTCCCCAGGTAAATTAGGCTCTGATAATACCCCAGCAGATTTGACTCTGGTTAATTTGTTACCCCTGAGGGCAGGTCTTATTAGGAAGTGCAGATTGTTCTGGCATATTTCAAAACTGTTCATTTCCTTCTCCTTCTGCTGGATGCACAAGGAAATCTTTCTTCAGTAATTAGTGTAAATAGAGTTTCTCTTGCCTTCTCTCTCTGTATATATATAGAAAGAGATAATATATATATATAATATATATATATATATATCCCATTGCTTCTGTTTCTCTGGAAAACCCTGATGAATACACCAGGCTTCTTTATTTTTCTCTTCTCTGTTAGCTAATTAAAGATAAATGAAGTAGCTTCTTTTAAGTTCTAATTTAAAAAATCATGTAATATCTAGAGCAGGTGTGAGAGGAAACCTTTCTTCAATAATTAGTGTAAATAGAGTTTCTCTCTCCTTTTTTTTTTAAAGAAATATGTCCCACTTTTATTACATACCAGGTGGCAAAACAATGAGTGGAAAATATATAAGAACAGTTGGGGTGTGCAGACAATAATAATAGTACTTCCTCCTGCATTATAATTTATTGTTTTCAAAGCATTTTCTCATAGATTGAGTCACACAAAATAACTAGAGGATGGGAAGAGTAGGTATTTTCCTTTTTAGATGAGAAAATCGAGGCATTACTGAGAAAAGTAAGTGGTAGAACTAAATTTTCAAAATGGGTCTTCTGACAATAAATTAAGTGTTCTTACAATTGAATGACTCTGCTTGTGGACAGAACTGTATTAATTATATCTTTCAAGAGGGAGTTGACAGTCAGAAGAAAAAGGACAAACAAGACCTAGTGGATTTCCATTCCAGAAGGCAAGAGGGATGATGATGATTTAAACTTAGAGAAACTAATAGCTATGTTTATATATATATATATATATATATATATATATATATATATATATATATATATATACACACACACACACACACACACACGGCAGGGTGAGTTGTAGGTCATTGCAAAGAAGTATTTAGTGCAGGGAGTTTTAGCAAGAATATTAATGAAAAAGTAATATTAACATCAGTGGTAGCAAAAGCCTGCATTTACTGAACACATGTTAAATCTGAAGAATCTTCCAGGATTTTTACTAGTTCTAAAAATGTTTTGGCAAGAAAAATGTTATTACTTCATTTCAACATATTTGATGTAACAGACTGAGAGATTAAATAACCTCTTTAAAATATATGACATCAATAATATGTTATGCCAAAAAACAGGAATATTTCTAAAATGAAAGGAAAACAAACCAGCAAACCTTTCTGAGAAGTTTGAAATTATTAAATAACTTTGCAAAGTACTTAACTTCTTTCCTCATTCATTATAAATGTAGTACTTAGAGCTTATAAATAGAAAAGCAGGAATTAACTATATTAAGTGCTACTGTCACGAGTTGTCTTAGATTTTGTTCTCCAGAAATAGACCTGAGACAACGACTCATGTAAAAGTTTACTTATATGGAAGAGTTGTCAGGGGCTTAAAATTGGCCAGGGAGATGGAAAGTGGGATTAGGCAGGGAGAAAACCAAGGAAGTCAAGCAAGTTCCCATCAAGACTTAGTCTGGCTCAATCTGATATAAGCAATTTGGAGAAAATGTTAATCATATCTTAACATTCTTCAATTGGGGAATATTTATTTCCCTGTGCACCTCATTCATTGGTTAAAGGCAAGGGTGGACAGGCAGAGGGGGCTCCGGTTTTCCAAGACTGAAGACCAAGAGGCTTGTAGCAGCCTGATGACTGCTCTTTAAAAAACAGAGGCAGGTGTTGGCTGTTGGGTGGGAAAGTCACCAGAAGTCAGCTGCGGAGGTACACAAACACAGGGAAATTAAGTATAAGGACGTAGGCAGAGCACTGACACAGCTGTTGCTCCAGCCAAGTGATTATTCAGGAATGCCTTTATATGAAGCATGTGAGCTTATTCATGTCACTTCTCAGCCTCTTCACTTACGCTACCCCTCCTTCTCTGCTCATGGATCACTGATCACTGAGGTCAGTTATCCGAGATGAAGGAGGGAATCTCTTCTGGTACATTTTAAATTCCACAAGGGTGCAAATCTCCTAAGGTAAGTGTAGGAGTTCTAGAGAGTTTCTCCAGCCTTTGTGGCTCAAACTATAAGAAATCAACAATATTCAAGTGTGCTAGGCTGTTACGTTGATGACCCCCAAATGAATAACTTGGGTTATCCCTTCCCAC
Source organism: Pseudorca crassidens (assembly GCF_039906515.1). Classification (NCBI taxonomy): domain Eukaryota; kingdom Metazoa; phylum Chordata; class Mammalia; order Artiodactyla; family Delphinidae; genus Pseudorca; species Pseudorca crassidens. The sequence goes on from NC_090298.1 coordinate 17,387,612, forward strand.
ATTGTCTCTGGGCTTGGTGAGGCAATTTGCTTTAGTCAATGGGCATCAGCATGTAAATGCACAGACACTTGATAAGCATTTGCATATTTGGGGTTTGTCCTCTTAAAAGAATCCCTCTTGGTATCCAGCTGCCAGGTTATAACAAATCACAGGACATTTTACTGGAGAGAAAGGGGCATATTGAGAGGCTTTGGAGGTTAAGACACTGTGTAGAGTAAGAGATCTCAAAGAGGAGAAGCCATGTGTCTCAGCTGATTTCTCAACTGAATGCAACCATACACAAAACCTCAGCTAATAGGACGAGGAGTAGAATTGCCCAGATACTCATAAGAAATAACAAATCATCCTTACTGCCAGCTGCTAAATGTTGGTGTGTTTCGTTACACAGAAATATCTAATTAACACTGTTTTTGCTGTGTTAATAAATGGTAACTTCGTATGATTCAAACTAAAAACACCAATAATAATAATACCAATTCCCATAGGCAGTACTACCAGTTATCTAGGCCTACTTTGGCTAATGCACCCTGTTAATGTCCTTCTGAGTTAATCCTTCAGTTAATTTATGCTGTGAGATAGGCTTTACTGCCTAATCACAGAGCTGAAGGAATTGAGCCTCAGAGAGGTCAAGTGGCCTGTCTAAGGCCATGTAGTAATTTGCAGAGTCATAATCTGAATCCACATTTGCCTGGATTCAGGATCTCCCTTTTCCACTCCGCTGCACATTGCACTTTTACATAAGGGTCCTTAAACATGACAGCATAAATTGCCATCAGGACTGGCAATTTGCAAGAGCAAAGGTAATGGGCACGGGTTGTCTGCTCTGCAAATCTGTCATTGAAAATCGTTTACATCTAGGAAGGAGAAGAATAAACTAGTGAAAACGACCCTCTATTCCTTCCATACAAAAATGTTCTCCTCTTGAAGTTTAATAGTGAAACCAAGAAAACATTACATCTTTTGGTAATCTGAATAATTTGCATACTTATATTACTTCAACTTCAATTTTAATGATAAGGAAATACAAATTTATAAACTTTCCTTATTAGAATGACAATGTATCGTGTTGCAGAGTTTAGGCTACAGAGTGAGAGTGCCTGAAGTAAATCCTGGTTATTTCTCTTACTACCTCTGAGACCCTGAGCAAGTTATTTAACCCCTCTGAGTCCTCAGTTTCTTCATCTGTTAAAACGATGATAGTGATACTATCTACCCCATTAATTTCATTAGTTGTGGGATTAAAACAATCACTATATAAGCAGTGCTAAGAATGGTACCTAGCCATAGGGCATACTCTGTGTTAGCTGTTATTACTGTTACTATTATTATTATTGTCATTATTATTAATTTCCTTTTAGAACTCAAACTAACCTTACATTGATAGATACAAAACCAATCTTAAAAATTTTGTCAGAGGTTTAGTTTCCAAACAACTATTTTGTACAATAAGTGTAACAGATTTGATGGAATAAAGGGCTTTTTCATTTAAAAAGGATAACTTTAATGTTCATTTAATTTTATTAATATAAATCAATGATGTATATTTTATGCATCTTTTATATTCTAAGTTCATCCTAGTCCTGGGCATAATGGGCAAATATATATATATATTTGGCCGTCCCACGTGGTGTGCAGGATTTTAGTTCCCCAACGTTGAGGGATCAAACCCGTGCCCCCTGCAGTGGAAGAGCAGTCTTAACCACTGGACCACCAGAGAAGTTCCTTGGGCAAAAATATTTTTAAATAGAGAAGAAATAGCACGACAAAAACAAAAAGATGAAAACAATAACAATAGAAACAAAAAGAAAAGACTATAGTTTTGATTTTGACATTGCACTGTCTTCCATAATAAGGAGTCTTTCCTTATCTGTGTTTTCACAGCCCCTTTGCTTTCCTTTAATATTGTATTTAGTGCATTTTACAGAGATTCATTTACATGTGGTTTTCTCCTTAACTTGACTCGTTGTTCTTTGAATCCAGAGACTGCTTACTCAATATCATTACTTTTGTGCTGAGATGAGTGCTTCGCACTAAGTGTCAGTTCAGAAACTACTTGCTGGATGAATGAGCAAATAAACTATAAGCTGGATGATTCATTCCTCATTAAGCCTATGGTTCTTTTGGTTAATATTGATTTTATCTCATAAAACTTTCTCAAAATTGATGATATCAATGATTATTATAGGAGGTAATAAAAGACTGACTTACATGAAAGTATGTACACTAAATTCTAAGTATTTTCTTTCTTTGAATGACATCTGGAAAGAGTTTTCCTTAATTCCTTGGGAGCAAATGATGACAGACATCCAGGGCACTGCAATTATGAAATGTTCTCGAAGTTATTGACTCTCTAACACAGTTTTAACTTGAGGGAACACTCACCTAGCAATACAAGTCTTCAAAAACCCTATGGACAACATTTTCCCAATTATATGTGAAAATTTTAATGAAGACATTTTAATGGATAGGCACTGAGACAAGGGAAAACAAAGAAAGTAACTGTCATGATTTGATTAATTTATTATCAGTAGTACTATTCTTTTTTTTTTTAATTGCTGTTTGGTTGATGTATAATGTTGTGTTAGTTTCAGGTGTACAGCAAAGTGAATCAGTTATACATATAATGTATCTATTCTGTTTTAGATTCTTTTTCCCATATAGGCCATTACAGAGCATTGAATAGAGTTCCCTGTGCTCTTAGTTATCCATTTTATTTATAGTACTGTGTATGTGTCAGTCCCAATCCGCCAATTTTTCCCTCCCTCCCCTTACCCCCACTGGTAACCATAAGTTTATTTTCTACATCTGTAACTCTATTTCTGTTTTGTAGATAAGTTCATTTGTAGCCTTTTTTCAGATTCCACATATTCTTGATCTAAGAAACCTCCCTGATGTGATTGGTGAAGTCAAATACAGGCCTTATTCACTGTGTATTCCTCATATAATTTAGCTCTGTACATCTTCTCTCCTGCTTTATTTTTTATTTTGTTTCAATGATCAAAATATAAAATCTCCTCTCTAATATAAGTTTAAGGCAGCTAAGACTGTCCATCTGCCTCTGTGTATCAGAGATAATATGTTTATGTGATAATGAAAATGACCATCAGTTTATGTGTTTGGCTTTCTGTAATTCTCTGAGCAACTCACACCTCAGAGTGATTTTGCTAGGGTTGAATTGAGTTTAAACGTAGAGAAAACATCTTGAGGACTTTTTTGCCCTAGTAATTAGTTGGTCTAATGAAGATATATTAAATTGTCTCTTTCCCATTGTTGAAGGCAATCAGAAAAATAACTTCTCTTTAGAAATCTCAATATCAGAAAATCAATGAAATTTAAATTATAAAAAGGAATCTACTGCGGGTTCCAGTGGTGGAGACATGGCCTCAGGTCAGGAACTGGTCCCCTTAACTAGTTGTGTGACCTTGTATACTTTAATTAGGCTTTGGGCTCTCAGATGCCTTATAAGACACCTCCATTGCCTGAGAGCAAAGAACTACATCTTACAACTGCAAGTTCACCTCCAGATTCAAATTCTAGTCATTTGAATTATACCAGTGGGGTTAGTTAAAATAAGAATTATTCATAATTTACTCCATCACTGGTATATTTGTTATACTTCTCTCTCAGCTTGATTTCTCAAGAGATGCTCAACAATTATCAATAAATGTGAATTCTATACACCAATTTCTCACTCTCAAAACCTTGGAGTTATTCTTCATTCCCCTCTTCATCTCCCACCCCATATCCAATAGGAAATTCTATCAACTCTGTCTTTAAAATATATACTGAATCAGATCATCTCTTATCACCTTCACTGCCAACATCCTCATCCACACTCCACTTTATTTGGCATCTAGTCTTATAGTAGCATCTTAAATGATCAGTTTACACCCACTCTTGCCCCCTCCCAGTATATTCTCAACATAGCAATCACAATGATTCCTTGGAAAACAAATTATATTATGCCCCTCCTCTGCTCAATGCACATCAATGCACTTCACTGCCTTCCCCTGTTCCTCAGAATAAAAGCCAAGGCCCATGCTCTGACTTCTAAATCCTGTGTGTCTTGGCATCCTCTAGCTCTGTGACCTTATCCCATAGCACTCTCACTTGTGCTCACTTCACTTCAGCCACCCCAGGCTCCCTACTGGTCCTCAAACAGCCACAGTCTTATCTGAGGACCTTCACTCTTGCAGTCCCTTCTGTTGGTATCTTCAAAGCTCATTTTTCACCTTCTTAAGGTCTCTGCTCAAATATACTTAATCTGAGAAGATGCCTCTTACCACTTCATGTAAAATGTCCACCATTTTTTATACTGAACACTGCTTTATCTTTTTATTGCATGCACCACCTTATGTATTACACAAACACACACACATACACACACACACACGTTTTTGTTTTCTGTCACAAACTCCCCTCTCTACTAGATTCTAAAACCCTGTTAGCAATAAATTTATCTGTTTTAGTCTATATTATAGTCAATGATTAAAACAGTGCTTGATGTTCAGTTAGTGATGATAAATATGTTGCTGAAGAAAAAAATGAATAAAATGACGAGAGAAGAAAAGGAAAATGGGAGGAGAAACAAAAATGGAAATAGAAAGAGAACAGAAAGGAGTTAAGTAAGACACAGCTATTGAAAACTTGTTTTAACAGATAGTGTTGGGAAATTCACATGCAAAAAATAAAGTTGGCTCCCTACCTTATACTATATATAAAAATGAAATAAAAACAGGTCAAATACATAAACATAAGAGTTAAAGCTATAAAATCTTAAAAGAAAACATAGGGTAAAAAAGTTTCTGGTGTTTCATTTTGCAATGATTTCTTGGTTATAACACTAAAAACGTAAGTAACATGAAAGAAAAGTTAGATTTCATAAAAGTTAAAATATTTTTGTGCATCAAAATTAAAAATATACACTATTGGGCTTCCCTGGTGGCGCAGTGGTTGAGAGTCCGCCTGCCAATGCAGGGGACACAGGTTCATGCCCCAGTCCGGGAGGATCCCACATGCCATGGAGTGGCTGGGCCCATGAGCCATGGCTGCTGAGTCTGTGTGTCCGGAGCCTGTGCTCCGCAACAGGAGAGGCCACAACAGTGAGAGGCCCGTGTACCGCAAAAAAAGAAAAAAAAATACACTATCAACAGAGTGAAAATGTAACTCACACAATCGGAAAAATATTAGCAAATCATACACTTAATAAGGGATTTATAACCAGGATATATGAAGAACTCTTTTAACTCAATAATAACAACCATAAAGAAAACCACACAAATCAATTAAAAAATGAAGAAAGAACTTGAATGGCCAATTCTCTCAAGAAGATATAAAAATGGCAAGAAAGCACATGAAATTATGTTCAATATCACTAAGCATTAGGGAAATGCAAATCAAAACCACAAAGCGGGGCTTCCCTGGTGGCGCAGTGGTTGAGAGTCCGCCTGCTAATGCAGGGGACACGGGTTCGTGCCCTGGTCCGGGAGGGTCCCACATGCCGCGGAGCGGCTGGGCCCGTGAGCCATGGCCGCTGAGCCTGAGCGTCCTGTGCTCCGCAACGGGAGAGGCCACAACAGTGAGAGGCTCGCGTACCACAAAAAAAAAAAAAAAAAAAAAAAACCCACAAAGCGATACCACATCATGTCCATAAGAATGGCTATATCAAAAAGGAAAACAAAATAAAACAAAACCCAGAAAATCACAAGGTTAGTAAGGATGTGGACAAATTGGAATGCTTGTTCAGTGCTGGTGGGAGTAAAAATGGTGCAGCCACTATGGAAAACCATATGGCAATTCCCAAAAAAACTACCATATGATCCAGCACTTCCTTTTCTAGGTATCTAGGTATATACCCCAAAAAGTGAATCCAGAAATTCAAAAAGATATTTGTACACCCATGTAGTATCATTATTGCCAATATCCATAATGTAGAATCAACCCAAGTGTCTATCAATGGAAAGATGGATTAAAAAATGTGTTGAATACATAAAAGAGTATTTGATTCAGATTTTAAAAGGAAGGAAATTCTAAAACATGCTACAAAATGGAGAAACCTTAAAACATGAGATAAAACAAATGGTGCTGAGGCACGATTTTCCCAAGATTACACATATAAGTTATGAAAGGCTGATTCCAACCTAGATATACCTTAGCTACAAATTCCATGATCACTGATGCTTTCTTTGTCTGAAAAAAGCAAGGAACTAAAGAAAGAAAAGAAAGTTCCTTTTTGTTGCTATCTAATGCATGCCAGGCCCTATGTGGTTTTAAAGTTACACAAGAAATATTATCTTTTTTTAAATTTTGAGCTGTTCTAAAATGCTATGTAATTTTTTACAATAAATTTGTTAAAATCAAGAGTCTGAGAAGTTGAAACTTGAGGGTATTGTACTTTTCATATTAACACCAAAATAGCAACCATTAGCATAGTTTTATGAACAGTTTGTTTATAATAAAACACATATGACCTCAGATGTCAGAAATTTTTCTTAAAAATGAAAAAAATATGTTTAATGAAAATAACCAATATTCCAAAGCTTACTAAAAATGCAGATATATACTAGAGTTAGAATACAGAATTTTTATGTCCAAAAAATTGTCAACTGGATAGAGAAAGCAGATATACCAAGGATTAATGTGCTGTGAACCATTAAAATAAAAATGAATTCTTTGTTGATAATGTCACATATTGAAGTAACTAACAAATATTTATAATATTTAATTTTGTGTATTGTATTTTGTCATCCTTATTATACCTTTACTTTGTAATGATAACTTTTCCAATAAAATATAACATTTTATAAAAACTCCATTTAATTAAATAATGTAATTATATTTGGCCAAAAAGTATCCTTAATTTCTAGTGTGGTAATGATTTAAGAAATCCCAGTTTGAAGCCACAGAGAGCCAATGTGGCTCAGAAGACTGTAACATCTGACTCAGATTCAGACAGCCAAATAAATGTTAGAGGATAATTCACTTATTAGAAATTTCTTAATTCCACTGATTACTCCCAAGTCTTTATATTAATCAGTCCTACTCCAGAACTACATTTTCCCTAGCCACACAGGCACCATGCTTGACATGTTCAATTCCTTAATCATTTTTTCATCATCACTACCATTGTCATCATCCTTAGCATCATAATTTTCAAAACGAACCACTCACTATGTGTCAGGAACTGTACTAAGTACTTCATATACTCCTATGAGAAGGAAATTATTGTTCCTTTTCTTCTGTTCCAAAGAGCTTAAATAGCTTGTTTAAAATTAGGCAGGTGGTAAATAGTGAGAGTGACGTTATCAATCCAATTCTCACTGATTTATTACAATGTTCTCGTCAGAAGCTTCCATTCACTCATTCCTTGCTTATGGTGTCTGATCGAAGTACAGAACCAATTTAGAACCTAGGCTATTGAAGCCATTTTTTCCCCTGCTTTTCTTATTTTGGCAAAAAAAAAAAAAAAAGTGCCTTAACTTCTTTCTATGTTAAACACATCCCAGTGTCTGAATGACTGTACTCACAACTCGGAAAAGCTAATTTCTTGAAGTGGGTTCTTAGTCACCTTCATTTCACTTCCTCTGGGTCATTGCTGAACTTGACTTTTTTCCTACATCTGCAGTTGCTTGCTTTTTACTGGTGTCTGTCTTAGTTCCTGAGGATGGTTAGTCTCTTGATTACTATCTCACTGTTGGCATTTCTTATTCAGGCAATTGCAAAGAATTTCCATCTATTCCACTAAAATAGCTTTAGAAGAATATCATAAAAATAATTTCCTTATTTTCAAGTCACATGGCCTATTTTTGATTGTCATTTCACTATTCTTGATCACTGGAGCTTAATAAGCGCTCTCCTCTTCTGAAAATATACTTCTTTACTTTCCTTAATACAATCATCCTCTAATTTTCCTGATATTTAATACCTTTTCCTTTTACACCAGAAGTATAAATGTTGGTGGACAATATGTCCTTCTATTCATTATCTACATGACCTACAAGGACATCCATTCTCATGGCTTTTAAAATCCTATATAATGGAAGACACTCAAATGATAATAATAGTTAACCCTCCTGTGGAATTTAATATGAGGGAGATACTATTATTATCCTCATGTTACAAATGAGAAAACCAAGGCACAGACAGGATACATTACTGACATAAAGTCACAAATCTAGTAAGAGTTAGAACCAAGGAGCATTATAAGCAAAATAAAACAAAGAAACACACAAAGATTGTCTGGTTCTAAGCACAATGTCTGTCATATGATGTTGCTTTAAATTAGCCATTCTAAGACTGAGCTTCTCATATTGCCTTAGCAACTTTTACCTGAAATGCCAAGTTCAGTTATTAACTGTGCCAGTTATTTATTTGTTGTCTCTCAGGTCTCCATATACTGTTCTCTATATATTGATACTTATATATTCTATATATGCTCTCTCTATATTCAGCTCTCTATATACCACCCTGTCTGTACTGTTCTTGGTTTTGGGGGCCGGGCCTCTGCAGAATGAATTTCTCACATCCTTTACCCTCTGACTTCTTGTTAGGTTTGGCCGAATGGAAGCCATATAGGATCAGTGGAATGTGGCAGATGGGGAGAAGAATCTTATTTTAGATTCCCTACTGGCATCACTTCAACAGCAGCAAAGAATAGACTCAACCCCTAGCTTCTTCAAACACTCTGTGCCTTAGATTTGCTGAGTAAGCCAGACAAAGGAAGACAGATACCATATGATATCATTTATATGTGAAATCTAAAAAAAATGATGCAAATGAACTTATTTACAAAACAGAAATAGACACGCAGACCTAGAAATAAACTTATGGTTATCAAAGGAGAAAGGTGGGGAAGGGATAAATTTGGAGGTTGGGATTAACATATATACACTACTATATATAAAGTAGATAACCAACAGGGACCTACTGTGTAGCACAGGGAACTATATTCAATATTTTGTAATAACCTATAAAGGAAAAGAATCTGAAAAATATATCTACTTATCTATAGATATAGATAATTTAATCACTTTGCTGTACACCTGAAACTAACGTGACATTGTAAATCAACCATACTTCAAAAAAAAAAAAAAAAGATTTGCTGAGTCCCCTTAGATAGACAAGCAACAGCTAGGAAGTGCCCTCCTCAGAAGTCCAAGTACAAAGAGTGCTGAGCTTTTTCTTAAAAGAATGAACAACAGCCCTGTAGGACCTGTTCTTAAAATCCTAAATTCAGATTATTCAACCATCGGGGTTAAAGTTGTTTCTTGCAGTTTTTATACTTGGTTACTTCAGTGTACTCCATTTACTTTTACAGCCTACCAACCTCTATGTAACCAATGGTCTTTCTTAGTTACTCTTGGCTTGAAATATTTAGTATGTTTCTGTTTTCCTGACTAAACCCTGACTGATACCCCTAAAAGTGGTACAGCCTCAGCACTGACATTGATTCCTGCTACCCTCCTCACGATATCAGCCAAATTCCATCAACTATACCTGGCTGGTATCTCTTCAGTCTGTCCCATCCCCTAACTTTCCCGGTTGCTACATTAGTTCTCATCATTTTAAATCAAACTTCTAGGGTGTATCAACCTTCTACGTGGAGATTTCCATAGGACTATTCTTGTATCACTCAAGAATATGCTTCATAATTGTTTCCATATTGCTAAATGAAAATAAAAATATTTAATAATGCCATAATTACCACTGACTCTTCCTGAGCTCCTAACAGCATAAATTAAAATCTTAATAGGGAATGTGAGGTCTTTCACCACCAGTTATATCCGGTATCTTTCCCTTCTGCTATATGCCTATATGCTCCAACCATGCTAGCATTCTCTCTAAAATTCTCTCCTATTTTTGGCAAGCATATATACTAATCCTTTGAGATCTAGCAGAAGTGTTCCACCAAAAGAGTAAGTTTCAGGATTCTCTCTGCTTCCACTGCACCATATGTCTACCTTTGTACTTATTGCTTTTACATTTTTCAACCCATATTTCACGAGTGTTTATGGCAGGGATAGCTCACATGTTGTTCCATTTTTATAAGCCTGAAATTTCACAGCACATTTTAAGTATTAAAATGTGTTCACCGAGTGAGTTAATGAGTTTTAACTATAATTTTATTAATTAATCATGAACAAAACTGAGAAAAAATGTGATACACTACCTTGGTTTATGTACTCTGAAGCTCATCTACTTTTGTTAAACACTTTCTCAAAAATGAATAATCGTTTATGCCAAGAAAATGTCAAAATGTTAACTTATCCAGTACCTTCCATTAGGTAACCCTCCTTCACTTTCAGCTGTACTTTTAGCCACACTACCTACATGCCTTTGCACCAACAGAATAAATTTTTGTGCTTGTGTTATATTTCTCTCATCCTTATGTCTTTTCAGACAGTTATCTCTGTCTTAAATTGAACTGTGGGTTATGTTAGGTTAACCAACAGTTAGAATTATCAGAATGACACTTCAAGCATGGAATACCACAGGCAAATCAAATGTACAAAAAAGACATAGCAGCATTCATGTTTATATGTGTAAATCTGAAGTTGTTGTTGGCTCCGCTGGCTAAAGAGAAAGAGATTCTGAACATCAGTTATAAGCATAACATAGAGTCATGAATGCTAGTGGGCTGAGGATAAGAAAGAGGGAGTGAGCAATAACTATAAATGGAAAATATTACCTATTATATCTGGTAAGATTTCCCACTTATTCTCTATTTATAAAATTTGAAATTTGAGGCAAAGTTAAACAAAAAAAAAGTGGTTTACTTCTTGACCATCTAGATGTAAGGCAAATTTTCTGTAACACTTAACACTTCCCTGAATGCTAGAAGTGATACTGGTGATCTGGGTTGCCAGGAGGAACTTTTTACCATCCCTCATCACCCTTACTTGTGTTCTCCTGAGACCAAAAGGCAATTTCAGATTTGCATTTCATCACCATAACTCTAAGCCCGATTTAATTTTTCCCTCGAGGTTTGCTATCCCTAGTTAAAATTGTCAGATTCAGTTTCAACTTTTTATTTTCATCAGGCTGCTTTCAAAGTCTGCAGTTGGTCTGATTAATACACTAAATAGTTGTAATTTTTAAACTCCTATATTAAATGGAAAATATAGAGATCCAATGCTATAACTGCAATGCTAAAAGTCTAAAATACATAAATACACAAAAGCGTATAGATGCCTACATCTGAATAAGCAGCCAGTTTTACATGAATCTGATCATTATTATATCCTGAGAACTGCATTTCATGAATAGCACAGCATTCAGTGAACCAAAAAATTCAGTTACTTGAAATTATTTATTGTTTACTCTTATTATAAAAAAATTTAGTATTTTAAGCCATAAATTTATGCACTATTGGAATGCATTTAATATTATTCATATCTATTTATATTTTATCTCTGTGATGTCTGTACCTGGCTAATATGGAAACTATTTGCCTTCTTCTCAATGATGAATTCCATTGCAGAGTAACTGATTACAGTATATGCTAACATTTTATTAACTATAAAGATCTCAGAAAACTATTTGTAAGGTTACACATTATAACCCCTGGGAGAAGAATTTATTAAATGGGATCAGTGCAAGCAAAATAATTATATAAAATTATTGGGGCCTCCCTGGTGGCGCAGTGGTTGAGAGTCCGCCTGCCGATGCAGGGGACACGGGTTCATGCTCCGGTCCGGGAAGATCCCACATGCCGCGGAGCGGCTGGGCCCGTGAGCCATGGCCGCTGAGCCTGCGCGTCCGGAGCCTGTGCTCCGCAACGGGAGAGGCCACAACAGTGAGAGGCCCGCGTACCGCAAAAAAAAAAAAAAAAAAAAAAAAAAATTATAAATGATGGTCAGATTCCCTGACTGTATAGACTCCTTGGAATATCTGTGGTTGAGTATATTAAAATATTTTAGCGTATTTTAGTCAATTAATAAATATGTTAACTTTGAATTCGTTTTCCTACAAAAAATTTAATGACAAAAGATATACTTTAAAATTCTAATGGAATATAACTATAAATATACATATATAGATACATATACATGTATCTATTCTAACTAATAATTTGACAACTTAAATAGGATATATTAGGACATATTTAACTCAAGGAGTTCATAATGCAGGTTTCATCCTATGATAATGAATTTATAATTTACTATGGGGCCTTTGTAAATATTGACTCACTTTTGCTTAGCCACTGAAAGGGAGGTTTACAGATTCCTAAACTGAAAAGTACAGGAGACTGCAAACTTCCAAAAATTTAACAAAATCAAAAGCAGGCTGAAACCAGATGATTAGGAATGTGTTGAAATGGTATATAATACACATTTGACCATTATGGGATAGCATGTCAATTTGGCTTCCTTCCTAAAAGATATGGACATCTGTTCATCTTCTAAGTCAATAAGTAACAGATGACTGTACATCTGTTTGCATACAAAGTGAGAGACTGACGAGCAGGGTGCTACCTCTAGGGTTTGCTTTGGTGTTTGTTTGGTTTTCATTATAATTTTCCTTTCTGACATTCAGCCCAACAACATTATTTTGATAGATCCCCCAGAATATATTTTCATAATAGGTCATAGTTACAGTGATCACTAATTTTCCAGACAATATTCTAAATTCCTTACCTATATTAGCTTCTTTAATAATCATAAGTAACAGATAGAAACTCTCCTAATCCATATTTTAAAAACAAGAGACTGAAGTACAGAGATGTAGAGATATTGCACAAGATCACACAGCTCATATGTTGGAAATTCCAGAAATTAAATACAGATAATCTGATTCTGGACTTTCTGTCCTCAGACACTACACTGCTCTGCCTCTCAATGAATACTAAATTTGTAGTCCTGGTAAAATTGAATCAATTGTTTCAACCTGGAGAAAAATAACTTCAACTGAAATCAGAGTTTTGTATACTCAATTATAGCAATATAGCAATAAATAGGAATTCAGTGTTCTGCTTTTTACTTATCTCAATGCATACTAAATAGAATTTGAAAAGAAGATAATATTTCTATAAGAAAATTTTCAATTGGATTATGTATTGAGCATTTCATCAGAATGTAAATATAGGTAGTTTGAATCCTATATTCCTTCACGAACCATGGTTACTTGTTTACTTAATTCACAGGTACCTTATCCACAAATACCTCTGAATTGCAACACTTTCATAGTCACCTGAAATTTTGCCACATGAACCTTATAAAGCCATAGAAGTGCTCTGCATCACCATGTTTTGTGTGTTTTAGTTGAGCAGTGTTGGTCTGGGGAAAGAATGGCTTAACTTCAGGAAGTGAAAATGATAAAGCACAAGATTCACCCCCCCTTCACTTCTCTTGCACTGTATAGCCTTTTTATGTCTAGAATTTGCGGCAACTGGATAAAATGTTCTAGATAATAAATCAAAATAAATCAAGGAAAATAATTATCTTTCTAAATAAAAAATGACAAAGATTTTTCCATTGGTTTAATTTTTAAAGGTTACGGAAATATTCAACCTTCCCAAATACCCTTGACGTGAAAACTAATAGACTCATAAAGTTATAGCTGGAGGAAGCAGAAAGTTTCCTTGCACAAATACCACTCACAATGGCAATGATCATGATTTTGTCCTAGGGCATCTAGCCAATCTTGCTATTTGCTGTTGCTGAGTCCTGAAATTTTGGCATGACATTTAGTTCTGGCAAGTATTAAAGCCAAAAATCTGTATGATGGTTTAGAGAGTAAAATGTATTATAACACTTAAATGCAAGACTAGAAAAGCAGCATCGGAATTCTAGAACCAGGTAACTTATTTATAAGGTCTAAATGAACACTTTCTTTTTATAAATGTGCTGCCACACATTTCATTAAATCAGAAATTTTCTTCAGACATGCAGGCTTTCTTGAATGTAGGTAAGTAAGCACATCGCCTTTTGTCTTGTTTTCAGTTAATGATCAAGGAGAAGGAATCTATTCTATGAAAACAGCAGATTTTGATGCATAGCAGATTGAACATCAAACTTCAAATCAGCAATCAGATGTAATTGCTGGCTCTTTCACTTACTAAATATAAATTGCAGAAAGAATATGTGGCTTGAATATAGTTACCAGTGACTGGATTTTAAAATTTCCCCAGGACTCTGCTCACATGCCAAAAAGATTATGATAATACTTGCTTTATGTGACATGTCATGTAATATTCAAAATCTCAGGAAATATTAATTGAAAATTCTTTGTAAATTCTATACAGATGCAGTTGATTATTATTACTCATTTGTGGTATTTTCTATCAAAAAAAGAAATCATATGTCTTTACGAGGGCCTTATTAAACTATAAAAGCACTCTTTTTTTTTTTTCTCATGATTTGAAATGGAGTGTATTTATTATCGTGGTTTGCCTCTATCCTAACTGTATTAGCTTTTCAGGGCTGATGTAAAATACCACAAACTGGGTGGCTCAAAACAGAAATGTATTGTCTCACAGTTCTGGGGGCTAGAAGTCTGCAGTCAAGGTGGCAGTAAACCATACTCCCCCTGAAGCCTGGAGGTGAGAATCCTTCCTTACCTCATCTAGCTTCAGACATTTGCCAGCATCCTTGGTTCTCCTTGGTTTGCAGATTCATCAACCAGACTCCACCTCCCTTGTCATGTGGCCATCTTCTCCACATCTTCTCATGTGTCTCTCTCTTTACATGGTGTTTTTCTCTTCTTTTAAGGACACTGGTCATGTTGGATTAGGGCCTACACTAATGACCTAATCTTATTTTGATCATATCCACAAAGATCCTATTTTTATTTTGGTTTTTTGGGGTTTTTTTTTTTTGCGGTACACGGGCCTCTCACTGTTGCGGCCTCTCCCGTTGCGGAGCACAGGCTCCAGACACGCAGGCTCAGCGGCCATGGCTCACGGGCCCAGCTGCTCCGCAGCATGTGGGATCTTCCCGGACCGGGGCACGAACCCGTGTCCCCTGCATCGGCAGATGGACTCTCAACCACTGCGCCACCAGGGAAGCCCCCTAGTTTTAAACAAGGTCACATTGACAATTACAGGCAGTAAGATTTCAATATACCATTTCTTTTCTTTTTGGTGGACAAAATTCAATCTTTTTAACAGTAGTGAACTCAGAACAAGTAAGTATATGCATATGGGGTAATACATACTTAATGTAGAAGTTTAAGGGTTTTTTTCCAGTATTTAGTACTCTGCACATGCATAAAACAATACATATCCTTTGATGCACAAAATATAAATAGCTACCTATTGTCATACATAGTGAAGTCTGAAAGAGAAAGACAAATATCATATAATATCGCTTATAAGTGGAATCTAGGAAAATGGTACAGATAAACTTATTTGCAAAGCAGAAATAGAGTCACAGATGTAGAAAACAAACTTATGGTTATCTAGGTGGGAAAGGGCATGGGATGAATTGGGATATTGGGACTGACATATATATACTACTCTATATAAAATAGAGAACCTGGGCTTCCCTGGTGGCACAGTGGTTGAGAGTCCGCCTGCCGATGCAGGGGACACGGATTTGTGCCCCGGTCCGAGAAGATCCCACATGCTGCAGAGTGGCTGGGCCCGTGAGCCATGGCTGCTGAGCCTGTGTGTCCGGAGCCTGTGCTCCGCAACGGGAGAGGCCACAACAGTGAGAGGCCCGCATACCGCAAAAAAAAAAAAAAAAAAAAAATAGAGAACCTACTGTATAGCACAGGGAACTCTATCAGTGCTCTGTGGTGACCTAAATGGGGAGGAAATCTAAAAAAGAGTGGATATGTCTACGTATAACTGATTCCCTTTGCTGTACAGCAGAAACTAACACAACTTTGTAAAGCAACTATACGCCAATAAAAATTAAAAAAAATAATTTTAAACATGTACTATAGGATAAAAATATATGGTACATTAATGAAAGTACATTAATGAATGTACTGTATAAAAATATAGTACATTAATGAGTTTCTTTTTCTGTTAGAGAGTAAATAATAGAATGGGTTAATCAAGTAAGACATCCAAATCAGGTAGAACTTGATCTTGGCATTAAATTTGTGATAATTTGACTAGGAAGGGCAGACAGAAAAGCTCAGAGTGAAAGAGGAAAATTTAAGAAAATAATCAGAGTATTCCAGGGAAAATTAAGGTGCTGGCTTGAGTCACAGAAATATTTAAAAATAAGCATTGGGAATACATTAAGGTAAGTTAGAGGCAATCGAATAAAATGGGAAAAAATTTGAACTTGATTCCACAAGCACTTGGAAGTCATTATAGAATTACTAGAGAACTATAGCATGAAGCAAAAACTCAGAGACAGAAAGTGCAACAAGGAGACTATTGCATTAATTTGGTTCTACATGCTTCTAATGACAGCATATGCTTGCCAATTGTGTGCTGAGGTTTTCTGGAATACCACAATAAGTTCACAGAGGGGAGCACCCCAGGATATTTTAAATTTCAAGAGAAACACAGGGACATCTGTAAGAAATCCAGCAATCTACTACTCCTAGGAGATTTAGACCTATTTCTTTTTTTTTTTTTCTGGTACACAGGCCTCTCACTGTTGTGGCCTCTCGCGTTGCGGAGCACAGGCTCCGGACGCTCAGGCTCAGTGGCCATAGCTCACGGGCCCAGCCTCTCCGCGGCATGTGGGATCTTCCCGGACCGGGGCACGTACCAGTGGCCCCTGCAATGGCAGGCGGACTCTCAGTCACTGCGCCACCAGGGAAGTCCCTAGACCTATTTCTTTAATGAACAGAACTATTAGGTTTTTGGCCTAGAGTTGCTGTGGAAAAATTACTGAAACATTAATATAGTCATGAACCCAAACAGTTTAAAAATCTCTAGCTTATTAATTACATTAGTGAATGTATTTTCACTTCTTGATCTGCAGCTCTGTACAATTTTATACACTCCTAAATATCTTCCTTATCTTCTTCATTTAGATCATTCTTGATTATAATCCCACAAGTTTTTTTTTGTGTGTGTGTGTTTCTCTGGCATAAAGCTAGTCAAACTACTTTTTTTTTCTGATGTTTCTGATGGTGAAGACTAGGGAAAGGACATATTGCCCAAATGCAGGAATCTTTACTTTTCCTTTAACAAATTTTACTCTATTTTCAGGTCTTTTTGGCATTTTGCTAAAATCAGTTCCAATATTACTGTTGTTACTTTTATATTTTAACTTTTCCCAGTAGCTCTCAATTTTCTAGTTTAATATACATACAGTCATCCCTCATTAGCCTTGGGGGAGTGGTTCCAGGACCTCCTGCAGATATTAAAATCCAAGGATGCTCAAGTCTCTTATATAGAATGGCATAGTATTTGCATATAACCTATACACATCCTCTGTATACTTTAAAACATCTCTAGATTACTTAAAATACTAATACAATGTAAATGCTATGTAAATAGCTTTAAATGCAATATAATTGCCGTGTAAATGGTTGCTGTCTTAATCCATGGTTGGTTGAATCTACAGATGCAGAACACACAGACGTAGAGGGCCAACTACATTACATATTGCTATCTCATCCATTTGATTCCTGGTTCAACTCTAACATACATACCTATGTTAATAATGAAAGTACATATGATAAATAGAAGTTTGTATATTATCTAAAAAGTGCATCTTTACAACACATTTTTTTTGTGTGTGTGTGGTACGCGGGCCTCTCACTGTTGTGGCCCCTCCCGTTGCGGAGCACAGGCTCCGAACGCGCAGGCCAGCGGCCATGGCTCACGGGCCCAGCCGCTCCGCGGCATATGGGATCTTCCCGGACCGGGGGCACGAACCTGTGTCTCCTGCATTGGCAGGCGGACTCTCAACCACTGCGCCACCAGGGAAGCCCTTTACAACACATTTTATGGATTAGATATACATAAAATCTTTAAAGTTTCCATTGATTCCAAGATCAGTGGGAGTCTGTCTAAATCAGTCTACATACATAAAAGTAGGAAGCTGAGGATAAATAATCACTACTTCAGAACTCAGGATAGATTTCAAAAAATGATTCTTTGTTCATTACAATATATAGAAATATGTCCCTATTATTTCCCTTCTTTCCATTAGTAATGTAACTGCCCAAATGTAGGTTCCTAAAATGATTGTCCATAACATTTTAAAATAGCTTCCTTTTTGAGCTTCCTGTCTCTCCCAACAAATATTCCCAGTGCTTGCCATTAGAAACCTTCCCCTCCTGCCATCAGAGAAGACAATAATAGCAGAATTATCAACAGTAATAAAAGCCAAACAGCAAATATCAACAGTCTTCCCCCAACATACCTAGTAGCATTTTTTCCACACTTCTATCATATATGGAGCTCAAACTAAAATCAAGTCGAAATATTTATCCTTCCCAATGCATGCCAACTTCAGTTCAGTTGTACTTTCATTTACAATGTTCTCAGTTTCTGGAATGTCACTCTTATATTTGCCAGTGCTCAGTCCTGCCCTAGATTCCGTGACTTTGGAGGAATCTAAAGTCTGGCCTTAAGCCAGGGCAGTATTTCTCATTATAGGAGGAGGGGTCCCAGAAGCTAAGGAGATGCATTGAATAGGGATATCATACATCTAGACCATATAGATGCTGACAGGACAAGAGAAAGGATAAAGATACTCAAGGCCAGTTGAATTTGCTAAAGAGAAGATCACTGAACTCTTGGTTTAAACAAAAATTCTAATTACACTTTACAAAAGAAAATTACTAGATAACAAATATCATTACAATATAGTATCTCTGTGCTATAGGTTTGGTCATTATACTCACTGTACAGAAGAAAATGGAAACACAAAGTTTTATAAAAACTTGCCTAAGCTATACATGGATGGTCATCCAGGAAGCATGGCTCCCTAGCAAAAACTCCTAAGTCATACGGTCACTAGAAATAATACTTAGCACACTAGAAATATAGACCTGTTTCCTCATTTGGCAGGAGCATAGAGTAGCAGCACAAATGTACAGAAAAAAAAAAAAGTTCACAGAAAAGAAAAGAGTACAAAATATTACACCTTCTAGAACTGAGAGTTAACTTACTTATTTTGGTTTCCAAGAATTATGGCAGTCTTTTTTTCAATAGTGTGCCTGCCAACTATATAATTAGGAGAATGATTTGATAAACAAATGACTCAGCTTCCATGCTTATTCCTTTAATGGAGGAACTCCAAAGTAACTAGAATTGTACAATTTTCTGACACCTCTTTCAGCAGTTTGATTTCCTTATAGCCATTTATTCCCATGTTATTTTTTTTTAATCTCACAACTAAAATATACTCTACAAAAGTAACTGAAATATCACATAGAAGCTTTCCACATTTGCCAAAATAATACTAATAGTACTTCCCCTAGATTTATTCTGACTACTTAAGTAATTCATTTTAAAAAAGTAACTTTTAATCAAACTCCTTTGATGGAGTCAATATATTGTCAATATATATGGAGTCAATATATTGACTCAAGTCTATATATTACATAATATCAGAAATCTTTCTCTTGTGATTTATGGATGAGAAAGTTATAGAGTTAACCAAATTTTTATTTGAATGATAAAAATCACTTTTCCAGAGAAGGATTTTCTACTCCTTTTATATTGTCTTTATAAAACAATGCACATTTTCTGTATCTGCTTCTTTTTTTGAAATTGCAGAAGCTCCACTGTCACAGGAGATAAACTGAGGTATCTTTTAACCAAGCCCTTCTGACTTTCAGATTCTCTAAAATCTAGTTCTGATTTTGAACATATAAAATTACTTTGGCAGATAGTCGCCTCACTTTTGTTTCTAGAAATATAGGTCAAGTATTTAATCATCAAACAACCACAGGTATTTAACAGGCTCATACTTTTCATGATAATAGAAAACCCTAGGGTTATTTTGTAGTGGAGCAGGTTATATTACTCCTACTTCAAGTAATTGTGAATGCTATTATATCCAGAATATTTGAATTCTTGTTGGGGAGGGGACCAATATGTCTGAACACCCATATTGTCTGTATATTTTTGGATTTTAAACCAAATTCATAACATAAGTATATATATATATGTCTTTATTGGAGTATAATTGCTTCACAATGCTGTGTTTGTTTCTGTTGTACAAAAAAGTGAATCAGCTACATGTATACATATATCTCCATATGCCCTCCCTCTTGCGTCTCCCTCCCACCCTCCTTATCCCACCCCTCTAGGTCTCGTTGCAAAACACCGAGCTGATCTCCCTGTGCTATGCTGCTGCTTCCCACTAGCTATCTATTTTACATTTGGTAGTGTATATATGTCAGTGCTTCTCTCACTTCACCCCAGCTTCCCCCTCCCACCCCCCTATGTCCTCAAGTCCATTCTCTATGTCTGCGTCTTTATTCCTGCCCTGCCACTAGGTTCATCAGTACCTTTTTTTTTTTTTTTTTAGATTCCATATACATGCGTTACCATAAGATATTTGTTTTTCTCTTTCTGACTTACTTCACTATAGAACTACGATATGACCTAGCAATCCCACTACTGGGCATATAACCTGAGAAAACCATAATTCAAAAAGAGTCATGTACCACAATGTTCATTGCAGCACTATTTACAATAGCCAGGATATGGAAGCAACCTAACTATATTGTCAATAGTTATACGAGTTTGCATCCCTAAGCTTGGATTTAAGCTAGGCAGAATTCTGGATTTCTTTTTCCCCTTTTATTTCAAGCTTTTATTTATTACAAAATCAATTTGTACTGGATAAGTCATCATTAACATTGAATTGCTATTTTCTGCTACATATATTCCATTCACATGCCTTTCAGTTAAAACTTTGCTGACATAATGAAATGCATTATGTTTAATTAAAGAACGAATAGTGTTTCTCTTTTTACTGACTTGATGAATGCTTCAAATTATGATATAAAAGCTTGCCCAAAATTTTCCATTGTCAGTTTATTTTTTCTAATATGCAAGTTTGTTTTGAAATGATTTTACAGAATTTACTGAGAAAATAACAAATGTTTTTGAATATTCTGTTGTGTCACAAACATTTCCTCTAATACATAAACATACATTCATATATGTCCTCCCTTTGATTGTATTCCTTCTCACTCTCCTCCTTGCTCCCTGCCTTTTGCCCCACAATGTCCTTCTAGCTACTCAACATGAAAAGTAAAGCCTTTGTAAGAAGAAGACCTTTATGCTCAGAAGAAATCCTCTTCTACTGGGATAGCTCCTTTTCTCACTTCCTTCAGGTCCTTGTCCAAATGTCACCTCATCAGTGAAATATTCCCTGAAATTACTATTAAAATATATGCCAATAATTCACTGTCTACCTCCTTACCTTATGCTATTTTTCCTTTACAACTTTGATCACCTCCTCTGACATGCTGTTATCCAGAACTAGAAAACAGTCTCCACTAAAGAACAATACTGACTTTGTACTGTTCATTGCTGTATTCCCACGCCTAGGAAAAGTGCCTGGAATGCAGCAGACTTGATAAATATTGATTAAGTAAATAGATACATAGGTGATCAATCTGCTTTCTGTATCAGGAAAATAGTAGGTAAAAGAGATGATTTATATAATATCAGCAATAACCTGTTAATATCATCACTACAACCACCCTCCTCACTACACTGTACCCCAAACACACACATGGATACACAGTGAGTACCTGCTGAGCTGCAGAAACTCACAGTTTTACTGGAGGACCTAACAGTGGAGAATACAAAATGTTGGAGAGGGCTTGGCGTGCATTTTCCTGGGAACCTGAGGTATAGCACAGGAAACTCAGCTCAGTGCTCTTTGAATACCTAGATGGGTGGGATGGGGGGCATGGGAGAGAGGTCCAAGAGGGAGAGGATATATGTATACATATAGCTGACTCACTTCGTTGTACAGCAGAAACTAACACAACATTGTCAAGCTATTATACTCCAATGAAAAGGAAAAAAAGAATGGTGCGCAGATAGAAATTTGGAGTTGAGTGCTTGCTCTTTTCATGGGGAATTACGAAGGCAGTAGGGGTTCATCAGAGTTGCCTGTGATGTGAAGGGCAGAGAAACAATGGTATAGGACAGTGTTCATGTAGTGTGGGAAGAATGAGTGAAGCTCCTATGAGCAAAATGGGATGCCTCCAGAAGATGGCATGGCCTGAACAGTCTTGAAGGGAATTTTCTCAGTAGGGCAAGAGGGTCTGTAAAATGGCAATTAGATGTGAAATGGAAAGTTTTACATTGGAGTGGAGGGGACTTGGAGATATCTGAAAGTAAGTTGTTGTTGCCATAGAGAAATATTCTAATTGTAAATAAACGGAAGGCTATGGGATCTGTCCGTGGTCCTATTGAGGGAAAGGTCACTGATATGACAGAACACGTGTGCAAGGAAGTGATGGGAGAAAAATAAAGTCATTGAGATCTTCTGAATTTGAACAAATTCAATAAATTATTTTTATATGTATGTTACATACCTTGAATCAAAAAATATTTGAGTCTGAAATTTCTTTTAAAAAAGGCAAGACAAGCAAATATCAAAGAAAAGAGCAAGATCCACTTATACACACACACAAACACACTGGCCTTTGGAAAGTAAAAATCTGATACTTAAAAGATTTTTAGATTTATTCACATCACTGAATGAACTATTTTAAGTGAAAGTGTATAAAACAGCATTTGGGGGCTTCCCTGGTGGCACAGTGGTTGAGAGTCCGCCTGCCGATGCAGGGGACGCGGGTTCGTGCCCCGGTCTGGGAGGATCCCACGTGCCGCGGAGGGGCTGGGCCCGTGGGCCGTGGCCGCTGGGCCTGTGTGGCCAGAGCCTGTGCTCCGCAGCGGGAGAGGCCACAGCAGTGGGAGGCCCACATACCGCAAAAAAAAAAAAAAAAAAAAAACAGCATTTGGAATTAGCTGTCACTGTCATGAATAAGAACCAAATTATATTTGACAATCAGAGTTTCAGCTGCATAGTGATCTTGAGTGATTATTATAATTAAAAGCAAATGAACAATATGTTAACTTCACTAATACAGTGTTTGTTCAAATGAATCACTTCTATATTGATGTGACACGTCATAGATACACTGCAATTAGAACATTTAGTCCTTGATAAGGTTGATGGAAGACTTTTCAACAGTGAAGTAATAATTTTAAGGAAAACTCTCAGTTTAAAAACAGAAAAAAACTAAAGCTCTAAAATAGACCTTCTAAAATAACTTCTTAAAAGAAATCAGACCTTTTCTTTTTGCTTAAATCAGACTCTGTAGTAAACTAAGGAATAAATATCAGACATATAATTATTTATAGCTCCTTAAATAACTATAACAAATCATAAGTTGTTATAAAGTGGGAGAATTATTTACTATCATAATCTAAAAATATACTCAAGCTACTGTGTATATCTATATTATGATGGTGGTGTCAGTAAAAGAGATATTTTATACATGAGTTTTACTGAGCTATAGTTATGGGGTTAGTTAAACATTTTTTTTTCAAATATATTAAGAATACATGTTGAGTTGTATTTAGTAAGTTTAATTATTAGAAAATGATCTTTGTGACTATGCATCACTACTTATATTTAAAATTTTTTCATCTATTTTATAATTATTTTTTAGTAGATTCTACTTCCACAGATGGAAATGAAAAACTAGAAACATTACATGATTTATACTGTTAGATATTAGTCCTAAGGCAGTTGTTTCAATAAGAAAACAACATAGTGAATCTTTATATCTTTATTTTTTTAACCACTCATTTAATTTCCATATTCAATGCACAGAAAGTTAAATTTACCAAACACATATGCATGTTTATTTTTTGATACTAAATTAATCTAGAAATTTTATCTCTAAAACATCTAATATGTAAAGGCACTGTAATAAATGCTTTGGATAATACAAAATTATTGATTCTGAAATGATTCCCCAATAAACTTACAGTATCAGTGGAGAGACAAGTTATTCATTTACCAAATTAAGAAAAAACAATATAAATAATGCCCTATGAAAATATGTGAAGTTCCAAAAGTAAGGTAGTGATATTATATTTGTGAATACACTTATAAGAGATAGTACAAATATTTCCAATGTAGTAAAATAATTATTTTTTTTTCCTTAAGACCTCCTTGGAAGGTGTACCTTCTTTAAGTGCCACTCCTCCCCCGAGATGCATCTGGTCACCATTACTTACTGTCTTGTCAAATCATTTATACTATCTCCCTTCTGAATATTCAAACTTCCTTATCACTAACCATTTGATGGTTTCCCTGGAGCCTGAGACTCTCCATGTCAAAAAATAAACACATAAAATAAATATTTTCTTCCTTCTGCACCCTCTCTAGCCACCACCATCTATCTCGTCTTACCTCCTCAAAGAATATTTTACTTTTATATATGTAGCTCTAACTCTAGATTTACTATTTAACTACTCTGGCTCCTGGCCTCAGAAAGCACTGAAACGATTCTGTCTAAATTTACTACCTACTTTATCAACCTGACACTTTAACACTTGATGCCTTTTAGAATGCCTAAAAACATTCTCTCCCACCCTGATCCACTCTCTTTAATGTTCGCTGATGCATCCACTCTCAGCCATTCTCCTGATTTTAACTGAACTACATTCACCACACTTCTCCATACACACGTATAAACACACTCTTCTTCACTAACTTCCTCTAAGAGCTTTAAACTATTCTATTCAAATCACTGGCTAAACATAAGCAATTGTCAAGGTGTCACTCACTCCAATCCTCCCAGTGCAACTGTTCTCTTACTCATTTATTTTTCTCACCTGTAATCTCTTGACCCAGCTACTTTCTCCACATATACCAGATCCTCCCATTTTCACCTCTTTTTCATCCAAATCAATCGCTTAATTGGTGAGATCCAAGCCCACTTTTGACAATATAATCAACATACTGGTTTCCTTTGTCCTTCCTCTCCCTTGCATGACCCTTGGTGTCATCACAGATCTATTTACATCTATGCCTCTTACATGTAAGCTTTATATGATAATTTATAAAAATCACTCAAATTCAGAGAGGATCCACTTGCAAATTTATGTTTTCTCGCATCACCTTGGCGCTCAAAACTATGCTGAAAATTCTATTTCCCTAGACAGCTTTCCTACCAATTGTTCTCAGTATTTATCTCAGCATTCTTCTACGTTCCATAATGTCCTAATCCACCCTGTACTCACACATGACCAGCACATGATGTAGCTCCTACTTCATACAGACAAGTCATTTGTTTGCAAGAATCAATCCTCACCCAACTCACACAAATTTGTGTCTATCCTTATCTTTGTTTCCCCCACCCCATATTCTCTCTATAATTGGTTATTCTACTAGATTAAAAATCATTTTTATTCACATCTCAGAAATCTAAAAGAGCATTTTTTCCCCTTTCCTGTAAGTTCAGCTTCTCCTCCACTAGCCTCTCTATCTCAGTGTTTAAACACATTCAGACCTATTCTATCGAATGTAGCAAGTAAACAGGGTGTTCTGAGTCCTATTTTCCTCCACAATCTTTTCTTTCTCTGCCACTGGCATCGCTCCTTGCATTTTATTCCCAGTTTGTTCTTCAACCCATTGCAGTCTGACTAAATATCCTTACCATTCAGTTGGCATTGCTTTTCTAAGACCATCAAAACAATTTCTTTATGCTAAATCCAGTGTGTATCAAGACATGTCCTAGCTTTCTGCAATGTTTGAGAGTACTGACCTAATTTTGTTATTGGAAATAACCCGTGTTTCGCTCAATATCAAAATTTGTGCTTTGCTTCACTTTTCTTGTACCTTTTGGCCATTTCTTATTGACTTCTTGAATTCACCTTTTTACTAACCCTCTCTCCTGCTCTTGCCATGTCACACCACCTGTCTGCTTCTCCCAGAACATTTCTTTTGGCTAGAAATTTTTGTTTTCAAAGTAGAAGAAAAGTACTGGGTGGCCCGTGGTGAATTTAATGGCTTTGGCTGCTTTTGAAATCCTCTTCTTGAAAGAAGAGTGGATACTGGTCTTTCTCACTAGCTGTATAGTCACAGTTTTTCATGTAAGACATGTACTTAAGGTAGCTTAAGTTAGGTCAGTTCATATTTATGTAGGGTTCCAAGCCTAGACTGATAAACTGTCTGATTGTTAGTTGATCAATATTCTTTTTTTCCTCAAATATAGATGTCTTTTTTATCTATTTATTTATTTATTTTTGCCATATGAGAATGTCCATGGAATGGGAATATGGTAGAGAATAAACCTGGGACATATTAACAAGGATGTGAAGACACTGAAACTCTAACTTTATGTCTAAGCATATAAAATCAGATTGTTAAGAAGTTAGACTAGAATTTAGAATCGCATGGGGTTTGCAGAATAACAAGAAAAAGGTTCTTATTATTGCACTGTGGACTTCACATCAACCTCATCTAGGCAATTTATTGTTCTATCTCATTGAATATTCTCAATCATCACTAAGCCCCAAAACCCTAGCTAATTATATGCTGATTATGACTGGCACCTTGAAAAGATCTGCTTTCCAATCTCTTCCATATAAGACCATGGGTTATTTCAGCTAGAAGACAAGTCTGGGAAGTCTATAATGTTTGCTCTATTTTGATACTTTTCAATACCATTAAAAAAATAAATCTGTATTTTGGTCACGTAGTTTTTTTTAGAATTATTCTTTATTATTAAAATAATTATTTTCTAATTCTGTATCTATGTCTTATTTCCTATCAATAATACACAAAACTGATTTACCAACAGTTACATTTATAGCATTTTCATTTTTAATTCACTAAAAATATTTATCTTTCCTTATTTTCTCTCCAACTGTGTTTTCTTTGGACAAGATTTTTTTTTTTCTGTCTTAGTTATGTATATTTTTGTGTGGTTGTATTTCTGGGCAAGAGGCCTAGTTGTTATAAATTTTGTTTTTTTTCCTCACATAGTGTCCCAGATTCTGTTTTGAGAGAAGCCTTGTAAATTAATAATATGATTACAGTGTTATTTCCATTATTTATTTTCTGTAGAATTTAGCACATTAAGGTATATTATTTGCAGTAGTAGCCCTGAATAAGGACACAGTTTGATTAGTTTCCAGGAACTGGAGTTATTAGCATCTATTTTTTTTCTTTAGTATATCAGCCATATTCCTAATATCTTTTAGGAATATGAAATAGAACTGGTAAGTTTTTCTAAATTTATTAGGGATTAAAGTTCTTTATGATCCAGGTGGCATGAAGTTCCATTCATTAGAAATAATACTTTATTTTCACTTCTCTTCTAATAATTGTATGTGCATAATAGAAAGTTCTTTGTGGAACAGTGTGGGACACAGATAGATCCAAGACACTAGGAATCAGGGCCTCTGAAATACAGTGCTTCATCATTCACTAAGGTGTTGAAAAACTTAGAGGAATAGAACAGCTGACTCTGGGCTATAAAATATTGGTAAAAATTTATAATACATTCTCAAAATCAAATGTCTCTGATTCTTTTAACACTCAATCCAAAAGTGATTTTATTTGATATCTCTACTTATGGGATGAGAAAAGCTGGAATTCCTAACATTGGAATTTATTATTGTCTAAACCATCTAGTTGGTAACAAAAATAAACTCTAGTTTTCCATGACTTACAACCATCTTATTAAACCCAGTAATATATTTAGTTATTATTAGATCTTTCTTGATATGCTCACATGTCATATCAATGAATATACCTTCATTTCATATATATATGGATTATTTATTATTATTTTATTGGTGAGATTATGTTTTAACCATTTTCTACTTGATCCTTTAGATTTATTCAATTTAATAAAGTGAGTTTGATCATTTCAAGTGTTCTGGGAATTAACTGCCTAATTTCCTATTACACATAGTTGACCTGGAATCTAACAAAGCAAAGGTTATCAAAATTCATCTCATTTCTCTTAACAAATAGAGGAAACAATAATTAGTCTTAGCAGTCAAAAGCTTTCTTGAGACATTATCCTGATGATACAAATGTGATAAAAATGTACCCAGAGGGCTTCCCTGGTGGCGCAGTGGTTGAGAGTCCGCCTGCCGATGCAGGAGACATGGATTCGTGCCCCGGTCTGGGAAGATCCCACATGCCGCGGAGCGGCTGGGCCCATGAGCCATGGCCGCTGAGCCTGCGCGTCCGGAGCCTGTGCTCTGCAACGGGAGAGGCCACAACAGCGAGAAGCCCGCATACCACACACACACACACACAAAATGTACCCAGAGAAGGAAAAATCACAGATGTTAAAACACTGTCACTCATGTGAAATGATTGTTCAACACACTGGGCAAGAGATCTGTGGATCAACAAGTGATCTGGGTTTGTGCTCAGGTGAGTTCTTGACATTGGTAGTCATGATAGTGAATTCCTTCATCTACGGCCACTGCAGTCATGTGTTGAAGGCTCCTTTATGTAAAAAATCTCACCTGTATACAAAACTTAAAATCAAAATTGTAGAACAAGTGACGAATTTTAAAATCAAATAACCTAAAAAAATATATATCAAAATTGAACTTTAGGGGCGTTAGGCCCCCTTGTGGTAACTGAGTGATCAAAATACAGTGAAATTGATAAATGGTGAAAAAGTCAGTTCATGTTACTTTAGAAATCACTTGATAATGCCATCAATTTATAAATTTTGAAATAAGGCCTAGAGAAATTATATAGTCTGCAAAGATTGAAATGCTGCATGATAGCAGAAAGAGTTGTTCTGATTTCCAGATAATGCTTGAGAATAAATACAAATATTTTGGCTTATTTGTTTATTTCAAATTAAGACAATAAAACATTTTTCAACATCACAATTTAATATATTTATGACTATTTAAAAAATTAAAATTATAGTCATAGCAGTAACTTTTTAAGCCACATCGATAGATTTCTGTTTTTAAAACTGAACGGGTGCTAGAATGTAAACAGAAAAATAATAATATATTAGCTTTATAAAAATAAACATTTAAACTCTTCTAAAAGTTTGTTTTATGAAACATAAACACAAGAAATTTGCTGTCCTTAAGACTAAATAGCAAACCAAACAAGGCAATTCTAAAATGATTTTATTAAAATACATGAAGGGGCTTTCATCTCTCATTTCTTCTTTTTTCTTTTTAATAAGGAAGGCTTTATTGGTGCCCTTCACATGCAGACTGGGACTAGGAGAAGAAGACATTTTGAGGATTAAATCTGATGATTTTTCTTACTGTCATAAATGATCTATATGTTTCATTACTTTATGAACTTAAATCCTCAGGCAATGGGTTCTTAAAGAGAGTTTAAGTCAAACCTACATATTTGAAATACACATAACTAGGTTACAAATGTATCTATGATATGTTGAAATAATAAAGAAAAAAATCAGTGTCTCATTAACTTTGAATTACAGTTATTTGGTTTTGTCAAAACGCCATTAAAGTTATATTTTGTTAGTTTAGAATATGCACCCAAAATTATTTTGAGGTTGTCTATGCTTTGAGTAATTTCAACAGTTCTGGACTCACAGCTGTTTTTGCCATCAAGAGTCCGTTTTTTCCCTTTATAAGTCACCATGCCAAATATGAGGTACAGTTGACACTTGCACACTGCAGGGGTTGGGGCGCTGACCTTCCGCTCAGTCAAAAATCTGCTTATAACTTTATATTCCAGTCCTCTGAATGCACAGTTTCACACCTGTGGATTCAACCAACTGCCTGTGGATTGTGTAGTACTGTAATACTGTATTATTGAAAAAAATCTGCATATAAGTATTGCTTCATCTGCAGCAAAAGGACATCTATAAACTATGAACAATCATCATACATAATGATGAAAGACACATGTTTTCCTTTTACCCCAAGATAAGGAAATATACAAGGATATCTATTCTCATCAATTCATTCAGTATTGTACAGGAGGTTCTTGCCAGTGAAATGAAGGAAGAAAAAGAATAAGGGGCAACCAAATTAGAAAGGAAGAGTATAAGGTATTTCTTTACAGATAAAATGATCATCTATGTGGAAAACCTGATTGAAACTATAAAAAGTTAATATACTTAGATTACGATTGTAAGGTAGTAAGATTAAGATTAAGATAGTAAGTTGCAAGTTATAAAATCAAATACAAAGAAAGTCAATTTGTATACTATCAACAAAGAATCAGAAAATTAAATTAAAACATGTTGTCAATTATGACAAAACAAAAAATATGAAGCACTTAAGGTAAGTCTGAAAAAATATATGAAATACCTGCAAAAACAAAACTATAAAACAAAGACAAGGATAATAAAAGTAGACCTAAATAAAATGAAAGAAATACCATTCAAGGGTCAGAAGATGTAATACTTTCAAGATGTCTATTCTCCACAGATTCATTCACAGAATCAACATCGTTCCAATTGAAATCCCAGTAAACTTTTTCATTGAAACTGACAAATTAGAAAGAAAATTCACATGGAAATGAAAAAAAAAAAAGACCTAGAATAGCCAAATCAATAATAAAAGAAGAGCAAAGTAAGAAAAATGTCTGATTTGAAGACTTATTGTAAACCTACAGTAAAAAGATAATGTAGTTCCGGCATAAAAATATACAAATAGATCAATGGCACTTCTCAGAGATCCTAGAAATAGGTCCAATCATATATAGGCAACTGATTTTTGAAAAGGGTCACAATACAATTATTAGAAACAGGCTAGTCCTCGCAACAAATGATACTAGAAAAAAATTGTGCCTACTCCTTGCACCATATACCAAAATCAACTCAAAGTGGACCAAAACCTAAATAGAAAAAAATACCCTAAATCTCTTAGAGTAAAACATAAGATAAAACGTTTGTGACTTTGGATGACATGAAGATGTATAAGGTATGACATTAAAAGTATATAATCTATATCCATATCTACCTATTTACCAACTTATATGAAATATATGATAAGAGAATAAAAAGACAAACAACAAAAAGATTAATTATTTGCAAAACATTTTTACTGCAAATAATTTGTATTCAGAACATGTACAGAAATCTCAGACTCCATGATAAGGGAAGAGGCTAATAAAAACTAGGAAAATATTTAAACAAAAATTTCATTATGAAGATATGTGGAAGGATTTAATAAACCATGCCTGTGTAGTGAAGCCACCATTAAAATCCAAAAGGAGGGGTTTCAGAGAGCTTCCAGGTTGGTGAAGCAGAATGCCTATACGTGCCACTGTGCTGAATTCCAAACTTCAAGAGGATGGAAGTTCCTTTGCTCTTGACCTCACCGTATGAATCTCTTCATCTGGCTGTTGGTTTCTGTGCTTTAATATCCTTGGTAATAAACCACTCATCTGCCATGTAGCTGACAGGGTCCTGCTGCTACGGGCTCGTGTCAGGCCAGAGCCTCTGAGGTGGGAGAGCCGAGTTCAGGACATTGATCCAACAGAGACCTCCCAAGCCCATGTAATATCAATTGGGGAGAGCTCTCCCAGAGATCTCCATCTCAAAACTAAGACCCAGCTCCACACAACGGCCAGCAAACTCCAGGGCTGGACACCCCATGCCAGACAACTAGAAAGACAAGGAACACAACCCTACCCATTAGCAGAGAGGCTGCATAAAATCATAATAAGGTCACAGACACCCCAAAACACACCACCGGATGCAGCCCTGCCTACCAGAAAGACAAGATCCAGCTCTGCCTACCAGAACACAGGCACCAGTCACCTCCATCAGGAAGCATACACAACCACTGAATCAACCTCACCCACTGTCAGCAGACACCAAAAACAATGGGAACTACGAACTTGCAGACTCTGAAAAGAAGACCCCAAACACAGGAAGTTAAGCAAAATGGGAAGACAGAGAAATACGCAGCAGATGAAGGAGCAAGGTAAAAACCCACCAGACCAAACAAATGAAGGGGAAATAGGCAGTCTACATGAAAAAGAATTCAGAGTAATGATAGTAAAGATGATCCAAAATCTTGGAAATAGAATGGAGAAAATAAATGAAACGTTTAACAAAGACCTAGAAGAACTAGAGAGCAAACAAACAATGATGAGCAACACAATAAATGAAATTAAAAATTCTCTAGAAGGAATCAATAGCAGAATAAGTGAGGCAGAAGAAGGGAAAAGTGACCTGGAAGATAAAATAGGGGAAATAACTACCACAGAGCAGAATAAAGAAAAAAGAATGAAAAGAAATGAGGACAGTCTCAGAGACCTCTGGGACAACATTAAACAAACCGACATTCGAATTATAGAGGCTCCAAAAGAAGAAGAGAAAAAGAAAGGGACTGATTAAATATTTGAAGAGATTGTAGTTGAAAACTTCCCTTACATGGGAAAGGAAATACTCAATCAATTCCAGGAAGCACAGAGAGCCCCAAACAGGATAAATCCAAGGATAAACATGCCAAGATACATGTTAATCAAACTATCAAAAATTAAATACAAAGAAAAAATATTAAAAGCAGCAAGGGAAAAGGAACAACTAACATACAAGAGAATCCCCACAAGGTTAATAGATGATCTTTCTATAGAAACTCCACAAGCCAGAAGCGGGTGGCAGGATACATTTAAAGTGTTGAAAGGAAAACTTACAACCAAGATTACTCTACCCAGAAAGGATCTCATTCAGATTTGATGGAGAAATTAAAACATTTACAGACAAGCAAAAGTTAAAAGAATTCAGCACCACCAAACCAGCTTTACAACACATGCTAAAGGAACTTCTCTAGGCAGGAAACACAAGAGAAGGAAAAGACCAACAAAAACAAACCCGCAACAATTAAGAAAATGGTAATAGGAACATACATGTTGGTAATTACCTAAAATGTAAATGGAATTACATGCTCCAACCAAAAGACATAGACTGGCTGATTGGATACAAAAACAAGACCTATATATGCTGTCTACAAGAGACCCACGTCAGACCTAGGGAAAAATACAGACTGAAAGTGAGGGGGGGATGGAAAAAAATATTCCATGCAAATGGAAATCAAAAGAAAGCTGGAGTAGCAATTCTCATAACAGACAAAATAGACATTAAAATAAAGACTATTATAAGTGACAAAGAAGGACACTACATATAATCAAGGAATCAATCCAAGAAGAAGATATAACAATTGTAAATATTTATGCACCCAACATAGGAGCACCTCAATAAATAAGGCAAATGCTAACAGCCATAAAAGGGGAAATTGACAGGAACACAATCATAGTAGGGGATTTTAACACCCCACTTTCTCCAATGAACAGATCATCCAAAATGAAAATAAATAAGGAAACAAGCTTAAGTGACACTTAATCAAGATGGACTTAACTGATATTTATACGACATTCCATCCAGAAACAACAGAATACACTTTCTTCTCTAGTGCTCATGGAAGATCCTCCAGGATAGATCATATCTTGGGTCACAAATCAAGCATTGGTAAATTTAAGAAAATTGAAATCATATCAAGTATCTTTTCCGACCATAACACTTTTAGACTAGATATCAATTACAGGGAAAAAACTGTAAAATAGAAACACATGGAGGCTAAACAATACACTACTAAATAAGCAAGAGATCACTGAATAAATCAAAGAGGAAATCAAAAAATACCTAGAAACAAATGACAATGAAAACACAATGACACAAAACCTATGAGATGCAGAAAAAGCAGTTCTAAGAGGGAAGTTTATAGAGATACAATCCTACCTCAAGAAACAAGAAACACCTCAAATAAGCAACCTAACCTTACACCAAAAGCAATTAGAGAAAGAAAAACAAAAAAACACCCAAAGTTAGCCAAAGGAAAGAAATCATAAATATCAGATCAGAAATACATGAAAAAGAAATGAAGAAAACAATAGCAAAGATCAATAAAACTAAACACTTGTTCTTTCAGAAGATTAAAAAAAAATTGATTAACCATTAGTGAGACTCATCAAGAAGAAAAGGGAGAAGACTCAAATCAATGGAATTAGAAATGAAAAAGGAGAAATAACAACTGACATTGCAGAAATACAAAGAATCATGAGAGATTGCTACAAGCAACTATATGCCAATAAAATGGACAACCTGGAAGAAATGGACAAATTCTTAGAAAAGCACAACCTTCTGAGACTGAACCAGGAAGAAATAGAAAATATAAAGAGACCAATCATAAGCACTGCAATTGAAACTGTGATTAAAATCCTTCCAAAAAACAAAAGCTCAATATCAGATGATTACATAGGCAAATTCTATCAAACATTTAGAGAAGAGCTAACACCTATCCTTCTCAAGCTCTTCCAAAGTATAGCAGAGGAAGGAACACTCCCAAACTCATTCTACGAGGCCAGCATCACCCTGATACCAAAACCAGAAAAAGATGTCACAAACAAATAAAACTACAGGTCAATAACACTGATGAACATAGATGAAAAATCCTCAACAAAATACTGGCAAATCCATTCGGCCGGCAAACAGAATCCACCATCACATTAAAAGGTCATACACCATGATCAAGTGGGGTTTATCATAGGAATGCAGGATTCTACAACATATGCAAATCAATCAATGCAATACATCATATTAAAAAACTGAAGGATAAAAACCACACAATTATGTCAATAGATGCAGAAAAAGCTTTCAACAAAATTCAACACCGGTTTATCATAAAAACTCCCCAGAAAGTAGGCATAGAGGGAAGTTTCCTCAACATAATAAAGGCCATATATGAGAAACCCACAGCAAACATCATTCTCAATGGTGAAAAACTGAAACCATTTTCTCTAAAATCAGGAACAAGACATGGATATCCACTCTCACCACCATTTCTCAACATAGTTTTGGAAGTTTTAGCCACAGCAATCAGAGAAGACAAAGAAATAAAAGGAATTCAAATTGGAAAAGAAGTAACACTGTCACTGTTTGCAGATGACATGATACTATACATAGATAATCGTAAAGATGATACCATAAATCTGCTAGAGCTAATCAATGAATTTGGTAAAGTAGCAGGATACAAAATTAATGCACAAAAATCTCTTGCATTCCTATACACTAATGATGAAAAATCTGAAAGTGAAATTAAGAAAACACTCCCATTTACCAATGCAACAAAAAGAATAAAATACCTAGGAATAATCCTAAGGAGGAAACCTAAGGAAGAAAACCTAAGGAAAATACCTGAGGAGACAAAAGACCTGTATGCAGAAAACTATAAGACACTGATGAAAATAATTAAAGATGATATAAATAGATGGAGAGATATACCATGTTCCTGGATTGGAAAAATCAACATTGTGAAAATGACTATAATACTCAAAGCAATCCACAGATTCAATGCAATCCCTATCACACTATCAAAGGCATTTTTTACAGAACTAGAAAAAAAAATTTCACAATTTGTATGGAAACACAAAAGACCCCAAAGAGCCAAAGCAACCTTGAGAAGGAAAAAGAGTTGGAGGAATCAGGCTCCCTGACTTTAGACTATACTAGAAAGCTAAAGTAATCAAGACAGTATGGTACTGGCACAAAAAGAGAAATATAGATCACTGAAACAGGATAGACAGCCCATAGCTAAACCCATGCACATATGGTTACCTTATTTTTGATAAAGGAAGCAAGAGTATACAGTGGAGAAAAGACAGCTTCTTCAATAAGTGGTGCTGGGAAAACTGGTCAGCTACATATAAAAGAATGAAATTAGAACACTACCTAACACCATACACAAAAATAAACTCAAAATGGATTAAAGACCTAAATGTAAGGCCAGACACCATCAAACTTTTAGAGGAAAATATAGGCAGAAGACTCTATGACATAAATCACAGCAAGATCCTTTTTGACCCACCTCCTACAGAAATAGAAATAAAAACAAAAATAAACAAATGGGACCTAATGAAACTTAAAAGCTTTTGCACAGCAAAGGAAACCATAAACAAGACAAAAAGACAACCCTCAGAATGGGAGAAAATATTTGCAAATGAATCAACTAACAAAGGATTAATCACCAAAATATACAAGCAGCTCATGCAACTCTATTTCAAAAAGACAAACAACCCAATCCAAGAATGGGCAGAAGACCTAAGTAGACATTTCTCCAAAGAACGTATACATATTGCCAACAAACACATGAAAGGATGCTCAACATCACTAATCATTAGAGAAATGTGAATTAAAACCACAATGAGGTATCACCTCACACCAGTCAGAATGGCCATCATCATAAAAATCTACAAACAATAAATGCTGGAGAGGGTGTGGAGAAAGGGAGCCCTCTTGCACTGTTTGTTGGAATATAAATTGTTATCGCCACTATGGAAAACAGTATGGAGGTCCCTTAAAAAAACTAAAAAATAGAACTACATATGACCCAGCAATCTCACTACTGGGCATATACCCTGAGAAAACCATAATTCAAAAAGGGACATGTACCACAATGTTCATTGCAGCACTATTTACAATAGCCGGGACTGGAAGCAACCTAGGTGTCCACAGACAGATTAACGGATAAAGAAGATGTGGCACATATAAATACAATGGAATATTACTCAGCCATAAAAAGAAACAAAACTGTGTTATTTGTAGTGAGGTGGATGGGGATGGACCTAGAGTCTGTCATGCAGAGTGAAGTAAGTCAGAAAGAGGAAAACAAATACCATATGCTAACACCTATATATGGAATCTAAAACAACAACAAAAAAATGGTTCTGATGAACCTAGGGTCAGGATAAGAATAAAGATGCAAATGTAGGGAATGGAGTTGAGGACACAGGGATGGGGAAGGGTAAGCTGGGATGAAGTGAGAGAGTAGCACTGACATATATACACTACCAAATGTAAAACAGCTAGTGGGAAGCAGCCACATAGCACAGGGAGATCAGCTCGGTGCTTTGTGACCACCTAGAGGGGTGGGATAGGAAGAGTGGGAGGGAGATACAGGAGGGAGGGGATATGGGGATATACGTATATGTATAGCTGATTCATGTTGTTATACAGCAGAAACTAACATAATGTTTAAAACAATTAAACTCCAATAAAGATGTTATTAAAAAAAGTAGAAAATATGTGGAAGCAAATAAGCACCCGAAAGTATGCTCAACAACCTTACTCATTAGGGAAATGCAAAACAAAACAACAAAATATTTCTTCCACCCTATTAAAATAGCTAAAACCAAAAAGATCAATCATACCAAGCATAGACAAGAAGAAACTTAAACTCTCAAACACTGGTAGTGGGAATGTAAAATTGTACAATCACTTTGCAAGACTAAACATACATTTATCATATAATGTAGCCATTCCATCCCTTGGCATTCACTCAAGAGAAAATAAAATATATTTTTGTACAAAGGGTGTGAATGATGTTCCTATCCACTTCATTTGCCTTAGCCAATATTTGGAGACAAACCATATGTCTCTCAACAGATGAGTGGTAATATAAAACGGGTATATCTATAGATGGAATACTATTTGGCAATAAAAAAAATTAGACTGTTCATAAATGCTCCAATATGGATAAATCTAAAGATAATTATGCTTAATGAGATAAGTTAGACAAAAACAGTACATATTATATCATTCTATTTTGAAAAGTTCTACAACATATTAAGTAATCTATAATACCAGATAGAAAGATGGAAAGGCAGAGATGCTATAAAAAGGCGGTTACCAAAAGGAAAGAGGAAATTTTTCCAAATACTGGTAATGTCAGCTGCCTTGATTATGCTGATAACTTCACAGTATGTATTTATTTCAAATCATATCAAATTTTATAGTCTAAACAGGTGTAATTTTTAATGTCACTTGTACCTCAAAAATGTAGTTAAAATTATTTACAAGTGAGAATATGAATATATTTAAAAATCCTCTAAATATATCTTCCCATCATCCTCGCTTATGTTATTGTTTAAGAGTCTCCCTAGATCTGGGTCTTAAGAAATTGATATCTGGCTAAAATGATGTTCACGTGTTATTAGTTAAATATGTGTTAAGGAAATAAAAATAGAGAATATGGACTTCCTGAAAGGAGAATTTATGATGTTAATTAGGCTTAATTAAAGTGGCAAAATATATGTATTAGAAAAGCAAACATCATTCGTGTATTTTAAATATAAATTTGAATACAAAAAGAGAAAAAAAAAGACAGCAGTATCATAATTACTAATACCAAAGAAAAAACAAAATAATTATATGTATCCAAGTGCAGATTCAATTTCTTAGATTTTTAAGACAATGCATTATGCTTTTATTTTAACATGAAAGCTAAAAAACAAACAAACAAACAAACAAAAACAGCAGCAGTTAACTTAAAACGTATAAGTTGGCAATGACAGAAATGCCTCAACATGATTTTGGATTCAATTTATGTGTAAGAATCAATTGAGTCAGTATATATGCAAGTTCCTTACATGCTGAAGATAGTGCCTGTGGACAAATTTATTTTCTGTATTACTTTGAAGAATGCTTCACACATAGGTATTTAAAAATGGTTATTGAGGGCTTCCCTAGTGGCGCAGTGGTTGAGAGTCTGCCTGCCGATACAGGGGACGTGGGTTCGTGCCCCGGTCCAGGAAGATCCCACATGCCGTGGAGCGGCTGGGCCCGTGAGCTATGGCCGCTGAGCCTGCACATCCGGAGACTATGCTCCGCAACGGGAGAGGCCACAACAGTGAGAGGCCCACGTACCACAAAAAAAAAAAAAAAAAAAAAAAAATGTTATTGACTAGACTTGATAGATCACTAACTATATAAATGAATCTGAAATTTTGGATAATTTTCTTCCATTTTAAACTGATTGCTTGAAGATTTGCTAAGTAGGTAGCGATCTTTGAATTTATAAGTTCAGATGCAATTTAAAATGTGGTAAGTTCTAAAGCAAAATACTAACAATAGTCTCTAATTATACTCTTCTACTTGGACCCATTTTAACATCTGTAAAGCTACATTAAATCCATGCTGTCTTCCATTCCTGGAGGCTCCACCCAGTGAGGGCTAAGGATGTGTAATCTAATAAGGGCTCAGTAAGCTAATGAATTATTTTCAAATGCTGATTTCTATTTTGTGCTGCTTGTTTGCAAAAGAAAGATCTATTGCATATTACCTTAAGAATAGAAAACTATTTCTGTAGAAGTTTAATGACATAGAAAACAAAGTTGAGAGAGAGGAATTACAGAAAGATTTACATAGTTAATCAGAGATTGGAAATCATTATGTTTTTCTCCTTTTTCCCTTTATGTAAATAAATTACCAATCAAATTAGAACACTTTCTGAATATTTTATTTATACTTTTTTTAAAAATCTGAAGAAAATGTTATTACATATGCACTCTAGCTTTGGGTGACAGATGATGACAAAACATGTTAAATAGAGATATCTGTACTGAGATATTTGTATGTGTAAGGGATTGCTTTATTAACTGTTCAAAACAAACTTTGTTGTTTTCTCATTTGTTTTTGTAGATGATAACATTCAGGTGCAATTTTCTCAATCTTAATATCTAACAAGTGTCAGAACTGAGATTTGAACCCAGGTCTCAGGTTTCTCTGCCCCTGGATTCCATGTTTAAGCATACATTCATTGCATTATGTCTGTCCAAAAAGTGGAATGCCTGACCATGGTGTAAATGTGTGAAGTGTGCTGAGAGAGGTTTTAGAGACAAAGACTTACAGGTGCTTTTATGGCAAAAATGAGGTCCTATCTCCAAAAAATAATAATTCTTAACTCCCCAGAGGCAAGTTTACATATTTTTTAAAAATATATAAATCATGCTTATTTAGAAGCACTGTTTAAACTCTCAATAAATACTTGTTATCAAAATCTGATATCTAAAGCAGAAATAGAGACACAGGTGTAGAGAACAAACTTATGGATACCAAAGCGGGGGATGAATTGGGAGACTGGGATTTACATATATACACTACTATGTATAAAATAGATAACTAATGAGAACCTACTGTATAGCACAAGGAACTCTACTCATTGCTCTGTGGTGACCTAAATGGGAAGGAAATCTAAAGAAAGAGGGGATATATGTATACATATAATTGATTCACTTTGCTGTACAGCAGAAACACAACATTGTAAAGCAACTATGCTCCAATAAAAATTAAGGAAAAAATCTGATATTTGAAAGATTAGTCAGGAAGAAGTTGAGGAAATGAAAGAGACAGATTTAGTCAAGGATACATTCCATATGCTAGAACTTTGTCTCAATGCAATCCTTAATTGCAAAGTTAACAAATAAATCTAGTTCCTGTTTGGACCAATTCCCAGCATTAAAACTATATTAAGGAATATTGGTGGACAATCACATTGTATCCATAATCTGGATTTGACAATTATGAACATTTTGGCATATATGTTTTACCTCCATATTTTGATGAACTCTTTCATCACAAATCCCATATATGAAAAAAGTCCTTCTAAATAGTTTAGCATGAGGTTTTAAAAAATAAAGATATTTTCTTACAAAATGGTAAGTATGATACCATTATTATAGTTAATAAAATGACCAGTTATTCTGTATCATCTAGCATCCTAAATATAAATATCTCTGTCTCCCGCTGTATTTTTACATTTTTGTTGTTCTAAACAGAATTGAGTCCAAAAATTAAAGTTGATTGAGATATTCTTTTCATCTTTTAAGAAAATACAATTTAACATTAAGCAAGTAACAATAAATCAGAACTCCTAAATGAAATACATATATATCATTACAATAAACTCAGTAATTACGTTTATCACTGTAACCTGAACCAGTGAAACTTTTTATCAGAAAGGCCCCAGTTCAAGGATTGGGTCCTGGCAACCACAAATCCACTCCCACTCTTAATTATCAAATAATGATCCTAAGGTCCCAAAAGGGTACATTAATTACTCAAGATCACACAGCTAACAAGTTTCAGAAAGAAGAGCTGCCAATAAAGCTTGAACCTCTGGACTGTCAGCTGAAGATATTTTATATTACTCAGGTGAAAATGTACGATCAGTGATTGAAATATTGAGCATTATATAATATTTAGGTATTTTACTTGGAATATAAATATTTCAAAAAAAGACATTTTCAACATATGAGTGATAAAAACGATAAAATACAATTTACCACAATTTACAAATAACATGAAGGGTGCTGAATCTTGCGTTTGAGATTTCATTTTGCATGATCTAACCTAATGTAGTAAAGGAGTTGTCAGAATCAGACTGCCAATCAAAGCAATGACACATAGGCATGCACCAAATATTTTTCTATTCAAAACAGTATCTCTGATATGATTACGAGTTCTGCTAGGGGACTATCAGACTTGTCATTTTCCCTCAGCATCCTGGACCCATATGCCCAGATTGGACTACCTTCATGATTTCAACAGTGGAAAAGAACAGTAAAAAGATAGTCAAATAAATTGCCTACTTCCACAATGATTGGAAAATTTAAATTTTTGTTAGGTTTAAAAAGATCCAAGAAATTGATTTAAGCATGAGCAAAGAACAGAGTTTCATATTTCGAACTGGCTAAAAATAAAAATAATATAGTTTGGGCTTCCCTGGTGGCACAGTGGTTGAGAGTCCGCCTGCCAATGCAGGGGACATGGGTTCGTGCCCCGGTCCGGGAAGATCCCACATGCCGTGGAGCGGCTAGGCCCGTAGGCCATGGCCGCTGAGCCTGTGCATCCAGAGCCTGTGCTCCACACCGGGAGAGGCCACAACAGTGAGAGGCCCGCGTACCGAAAAATAAAAATAAAATAATAATAATAATAATATAGTTTACTTATGATACAGATATGCAAATGTTATATTTCTTAGTACTTTATGATTTTCAAAACTTCTGAAATTAGGAAAATTCATTGAATTTCTTGGAATTGTTATGATTTTTACATAATGTACTATGTTATTATCACATAAATTTTGTTACTTCTAAGGTCCATTCCCCACATCCAACTTTTAAAATAATGTATCAATGGGATAAATGAAAAACCTAGATAATCTCCCCAATCAAGGCCAAAAAAAAAAAAAAGATCTCATCATTTTTCCTTGAATTTACTCAGCCTTTAAGCAACAGAAATGTCTGTGTAAAGCATCAGTTTGACAGGGATCGTCAAAACTTAAAAATCTTATGCTTTGGCTTCGTATCTCAGAGGGTGATTTACTGGTGCCCAAAAGTTACATTAAATCAGAATAAATGGCCATTTGTTGGGAGTATGTCTTCACTCTGCACAATGGCTTTTCTTGTCCTTGCAATGCAGGCTTAATAAATAAAATCTGCACACACACTAAAATCGGTCCAAACTTTATTCTACCTTCTTACAAAACAATCGGTATACACCATTTTTGCAATAATGTTGAAATAGATGGCAGTATGTTGTAGTATATTCTAGTTTAAAACAAGTGAAGCTATATCAAAAGGGGTTCTAAAACATTTTTAGATCCCCATAAATATGCCTGGATTTGAATCTCAAAACAAATGTGACCAAAAATAATTTATTTTTCTGAGGTAAAATAGAAATCACAGCAATGAGAAGGTAAAAAGAATAGATGCCAAACAGGCCAGTTGTGATATAAGAGAAAATTCTAAAATTATTGCCAGAAAACCTAAGTGTGAATGCCCACTTGATCTCGATTGAGTTGTTTAATAATTTTACTCTAAAGAAATGGGGATATTAATACCTATCTTATCAGATCATCAAGAACACTTAGTGAGATAATAACCTACATTGCAGCACCCTGCACAGTGCCTGACAGTGTAGTTATGCAAAAACACTCATGAAATTGAATAACATGATTTGAGATGTGTCACCAGCCCCTGTTTAAACACACCACACCACACATTAAAAACAACTCACATAGAAAGCACAATAAAAACCTACACAGGCTGCTGTAGAACAGAAATCCTCAGTATCTGAGTCCTTCCTTAGCTCTGAGTCTTAATAGCAATATGGAATCAAATTTCAGAAGGGACTAATAGACCACTAATATATCAACAACTAATGATATTTCTATTTTTGATTCACAGAGGACAAGACCTTAAGAAATAAAAAGGACACAGTAACATCTAGATGTTGCAATTGTTGTATTTTTAAGGAATGATGGGGTAGCTGATGGTGAGCTGGAGAATGACCATCAACATTTGGGAAAGATGAAGCAGCAGTATATGGAATTATGAAAAATATCCACAGATTTGTAAAAGTGGTGCTAAATACAAAATGTGTCAAGCCAAACGACAGTTGCTTACTACACAATTTGGCCTTGAGTTAATTCCATAAACTCAAATTAAACACATGGCAGTTAAGTCAGAAGATGTGTATAAAGGTCATATTATGTTTTTATAAATCTGCCTCATAAAAATCCCCTCTCAGATTTTGCAAACTTTATTCAGGTGACTATTCATTTTTTGTGTATATCAATTATTGCATACTGTAATTAGGACCACTTACAAATGCAGCTGTGTTTTCCAAATGAACCATATTGTAGTATGAATTTTTTCTATCCCTTTGTTATTGTTTTTTTTATTTACTTAAAACATAGATCTATTGAGAATTTGATGAAAGGTATGCAAACTCTGAGCAAAAAAATCCATAAAGAAACAAAAATTTGCACATGTTTTGAAGGGATTTTGAAGTAGGAGTTCTAGTATCTTACTTAAAGGAAAGCAGGAAGTGAAAATGTGAGTCCACAATTAGAAAGAAACCAATAATTCTAAATACCAGAGTACCTCAAACATGGTACATATCTGATTGAATATAACTATATACATTCCTGATGGTTAAGAGCAAAGGATTGGTGCCAGAAGGACCCACAATCAATCCAGGTTTAGCTTCCTCATCAATAAAATGGAGGCAATAAAATTGTATTATTCTAAATAATAAATGAAATTATGTATCCCAGTCACTTAGTAACTGTCTTGGGCTGGGTATCCAATAATTTATACGGGTAAAGTGAAAATATCCAGCATTTGGGAATTTTTTTTTCTTTAATTAAGGAAACATCACATGATAGGTTCACCAGCTCCTCTACACTCAGCCCTTCTTGAGCTCAGCTTAGCCCTCTGACATCTTTCTGGCTTTCTCCCCATCCACTGGAACCATGTCAATCACAATTCATTTCTTCACAGTTAATGCCTTCAAAACTATCCAGCCTAACAATTTGCTAATCTAATAAACTAGTTCAGGCTAATGAGTAGAGTCAAGATGTTCCTCCCTTATCTCTCACCAAACCTCTAATCTCTGATACTCCTTTGTGTATTTTAGGAGCCATACTGTATTAAACTAGCTCTTTACCACTTTTGTCCCTTAGTTCAATTTAATTAATATTTACTAATCTATTTTATACCAAGTAGTATGCTTTAACCAGAGGGGAGGGAATGCAGAAAGGTAGACTATAAATGCAAGTAAGTTAAAGATACTTTCCTCAGTACAGTTAGTTAACTACTGTTGTGAAGATAAACTTGGTAAGATAGAATTGGCATTCTGTAAGAAGTGAGACAAAGTCACATGTTTAAGGGGAAAAGGAAAATTCTGGTAGTTTAAGTCTCCGCATTTAGGCATTATGACTTAACAGTAAGTAGAGACTGGTAGATAATAACAAAGGGGAAAATTTAATAAAAATGAAAAGTGATAGAATATTTAGAAACAAGGAAAGGTTTGAAAATAACTGTAATTAACTCAGAGAG
Source organism: Pseudorca crassidens (assembly GCF_039906515.1). Lineage (NCBI taxonomy): Eukaryota > Metazoa > Chordata > Mammalia > Artiodactyla > Delphinidae > Pseudorca > Pseudorca crassidens. The sequence goes on from NC_090298.1 coordinate 17,432,188, forward strand.
GACATTATACTTCAAAAGATTCATTCATTTTCTTCAAATTGATAATTCATTCACTTGTTATCTTCCAAGAAAATGTCACTCTTTATTCATCAATATATACTAAATACTTTTTCTTTGATTTATGTAAATTGAACTTTAAGTGTGTGATCACTGAATTAAACAATGTTTCTTGTAAGGTTATTTTATAAGAAGTTGAAGATTTTGGTGAGATTTAAATATTGAAGAGACGGATTTAATGCAGACTTGTTGAAAGTTATTTCTTCAGTGAGACGTGTCAAATAGATGACACTGTTGACTAAATGAAAACGGATAAATGTTTGACTTAGAGCAGCATGGATAGTGCTGTTCATCAACAAATGTGAAAGAGATTCGAAAGTACATAATCATGTTCTTCCTTATGAACTGTCAGCTAGATTCTATCCTTCAGAGGATAGAAGGTGCTTATGAATCTGCCATGGCTACGTGACAAGACAAAAACTTTCAACCTAGAGAAATAAGCACACACTCTCCTTGCCATGGACTCTAACATCCAAACAAGTGGCAGCAGAAACAATGAAAATGTGGAGGGCGCCTTTTCTCTTTAGCACAGTAGTCCGTGATGTTCCTTTTCAGAATTACTTCTTTTTTACAGAGTACATACATCTTAACAACTGCAACTAGAAACCACAGTTTTTACCGGTTTAAACCGAACCCAGACAAGCATCAATCCCAGGTGACATTTTGTATGTAGAGGCCCCATACTGATAGTTTGGCATCATTTGATGATAAGTTTTACTCCTCTGTACTTAAGAATAAACATGTGAGCAAATGTTGAACTTAATATAATCATATTTTATTTTTTAGCTGATATTTAAAAATAATTGTCTAAAGTCCTATAAAAATCATGCCATTTCTATTTTATCCACAGTTCTTCTCTAGAATAGTCATACCTATATCATAGCATAGCTTTGAGGAGTAAATGAGTTTATAAGCACCGATCTCTGGGAGCATTCAATATTAGTCATTTGTAAGATGCAGTCATATTAATGACTATAGAACTATACAGTCTGTTACATGTTGTCATCAGAAAGTTATGCACTTTTCTTGGTTTCTTTATGTAATCATATAAGGAATACTTAAAAGAAAGTACATGGAAACAAACAAACAGAAAAACCTGAAACTACTATCAGGTAAGTGTAACAGATAGATAACATAAACTGTATGAAGTAGTATTTATAGAAATTTATAGAACAGAAATATGTTAGTACTCACATTTTTGAGATGAGAAAAGCAAAGGGTAAATATTAAATAACTTAAGTAAACATGCATTATGCTATTTCCCCATAATCGTAAAAGAATATAATAATCCATTGAAAATGGCATGAGGTAAATTTTGAGTGACAATATGTATAAATTGTGTACTCACATTAACTTCATTTAAATATATAAACTTGTATATTTGATTATCTACCAAAGTTGATATTTTTTTTAAATTATGAAACAGCTACTAACTATTTTATAACTTAGAATGAAGTTTTCAGTTCTACTCCATTAAATATTCAATAGGTTTATTTTGAATTCTGTTGTTTTTTAATTTAATTTATTTGTCTATTAAAAACAATTTAATCACAAATTTAAAGTGGACATATGCCTTTCTGAAAATTGTCTTTCTAAGAAAATTTTGATGCAAGGTTTCCTCTGATATTATAGAAGAGAAGTAGAGTATGAATATTCTTCTGAAATGTAAGCCCTTTATGTCGGACACTGCTGGTTGTAAACTGGAGATTAAAAAAAAAAAAGATGTAGATTGAGAGGAAAACTACAAACCAATGTAGTGGCAAAAATTTCTTTTCTCAAGGATATTAATCTCACGCCTGTCTTAATTTATTAAATACTGATATTGTCTTGATATTTACATCCTCAAATACTATATTTTACAATAGAGTTAAAGAAACTTATGAGTCAAAGTTTAAGTGAGATTTAGCTTAAAATCAATATAAATATATGGTTAGACTTTAATTCACAGAAACAAGCAGTGTAAAATCTCTTTTTTAACGTTTTTTTCTTTTCTCCTTTTTTTAGTAAGTTGCATTAATTTTGAACTTGACAAGTACACTTATACTTAAATTCACTTGGTAAACAGTGTCATATTCTTCCTTTTTATATTGCATAGACCCCTTTCTAAATCTGACCTAAAGCCATGAAAACTTGGACTAACATTAAAAGTCTAATTAAGCTTTACCTTATGATACAATAAAATGTGTGATGCCCTACCTGCTCTAATATAACCCTTTCAGAAGGTGTGCAATGAATCTTAGCTCTCACATGCAGAACAAATGATTTAGCGTAAATATAATTCTGTTTACAATTACCTACAATCTTAAGGATGGCACTGTAAGATATAAATATAATAAATAATGTAATAATAAATTATACATTAGTATTTCAATTTTCAAAGTTATTTATGTTTAATTCATAGCCTGCGGCATGAAAATGGAGGTAAATTTTTTCACACACACACATACACAAACACACACACACACACAAACCTACTGTGCTTTTCCTGTAATGAGGAAGTATACTCATGATGATAGGTAAAGTCTTGTTTATTTGTAAGAAAGTATTGATAATTTATTACTAAGATAATTAACCTATGTATGCCACAAACCTTTCATAACACAATTTCTTTTTTTTTAACTCCCGTATGTCCCTGCATCCAAAAATGCATTTTCAAACAAAATTCATCTGCGAAACAAATAAGTTTTGAACCTATGTGATAAGAAAACTCACCCTTTCTAAGGGTTTCCAACATGGTTAACTTTGTCGTGTCCTGAGTGGGGCACTCATGACAGACACAGGTGATATGGATGAGGAAGGAGGGGCCTACATTTGAAAACTGTATTACTTTATATCTTTGTTTGAAATGAATGGAACATAATGGTTTAGATTTTATGTTTGTTTTTACATTTAATATATTATCACAAAACATATCCATACTTAGAGGTCTGTTTCTAAAATAATAACAAGCACGTTACATGAAACAACAGAATTTGACTTTGAAAATATTGAATGTTTTGAAATATCAACATTTTTAATCCTTTCTGTTGCTATAAATGAGCAGGATTTAATAAGATTTTTGCATACTTACCTAAAAAGTCAGGCAATTATACAGAATATGTGTGGTGAAATATACTTTATACAAAATAAATTAAAACAGTATTTTTGATCTCATGGCTGTATTCTGATATTTCATCTTTTCACAAGAAATTCAGATGTTCAAGAAGATGTTTCTTATAATGTAAGGCAATTTTGTATCAGATCTCATTAGTCACTCACCAAAATGTTAGCGGGTGCACTATTATTTTTATCTACTATTTATTAAATTTTTCAGTATCTATACCTATTATACTTATTATTCAAGAATAAGTATCATTGTTTTAATAAACCCTATCTATAAAACAGATTTATACAGATAAATGATGATTAATAGCCAGAAACTGTTATATCTCTAGACTCTGATGTTTAAAGATGTTATAAAACATAAATCCAATGTCCATTAGGAAAGAGATCTACATCTAGCAATAAGTTCAAATGATTGATAAAACATACATAATCAGATTTCTCTATGTATTCCAAGCACACACATGTACAAAATTATAACTTAGAAATAGTTTTTAAATCTATTTTACATGTCAGTCTCTTTCTTGAGCTTTCACTTAAAAAAAAAAATAGAAAAACAAGAAAGTCAGCCTAATGTCAATGTACCTTTGCTGGTTCTATGGCATTTGAAAAGTATGCCTGTGAGAAAGAGTTCCAAAATTTATTAGAGGAAATAATGGAAGAGATTAGATTTTTTAATGAGTGATCTTAAAATACAGAAGAAAATTGCACTGCCAAACCTCTAAGTATCTCAGAATAGCTATAAAGATCTTTAAGAGAAGCTATATGACAACATTTTTACATTTCTACAACATTTTTTATATAACAGATATTACATAGAAAATTTTACCTTGTAATTCACTTTATGAATGTTTGGTGGTATATTTTCTTATGTATGGCTGTGATTGGGTCCTGAAGAGGAAAAATAAAAGGAAAAAATATATGAGAAACTTTTTCATGTCTATATCATATATAATATGCATAGCTATAAAAGGTAATAGTTTATTACAAAATTCTCCATACCACTCAAGAATCCAACTCATGAGAACATAACAGGGGATGGATAGCAAATACAGTTTTTGAAGAGGCAAAATATTGAGGGACTTGAACTGCCAGATTTTTGTTTTTTAGAGCATAGTCATAGGTCCCAGGAGCACTGTTAAGAGAAAGAGATTTGAAGTAGTTTGGACATCACGATTATCTATTTGTTTACCTATTATCTATCCATCTATTGAAAGCAAAAAGTCTCAGATTCCTTTAGAACACATACTACTCAGAAGCTTCAGGCTCCCTAGGCTCCCAATATGTGTGTTCTCTCATGGTTGTGTTTCAGAACTCTGACCTCTTCAATACAGCCTTTCCTAAAACAAGAGGAAAAGTAAAGCCCGAAGTGACTGATTTCTAAGTTTGAGTTTAGGAATTGGTGATGATACAGCGTTCAGGTGCCCTGTAATTGGCAACTAGAATCACTCATTAATAGTGCATGATGCAGGCACCCCTGCAACTCTTGTGTGCATGATTTGAGTTGAGGGGCGTCAGGGGTTTGCAAGGAGTAATTTTGAAGTTTTGGGTTATTTGAATGTTCTACCAGAGGGTAACTCATGTGTGAGCACGTGGGGGCTTATGTGTAGCTTACATTTTCTGCATAGGTTATCATAGGCCTGTTGGAAATGAGACCAATAGCATATGGATGGTCATTTCATCTCTGCTTCATTGCTGGAAATAAGGCACTCTCTTCCATGTGTATGGCCTGATGCATAGCACTGATGCTAATTGTGACAAAGTTCTCTAATTTAACTTTTTAAAATTCGGCAAAAGAAAGTTAGTTTATAATTATTCTTAGCTTAGTGAAAACTGCTCAGTCAACCAGGAGATGTCACCAATGAATAACTCCATTTTCTGTGTTGCAAACATTTACTCAAACTTAAGGGAAAAATTCAGCCAAATACTTTCTGGAAAGGATTTATAATAATGTCCCCTTATTAGGGAACATATATTTTAGTTTCCTATTAAATCACACCTATCTTGCCTCTACTTCAGCTATTTCTGTGTGCCTAATATTTTAAAAGTCAACAATTATTTTAGAGACAATTTCAACAAATACTAATTTGCACTTCTGAGCTCTTAAAGTAATAAAAAAGTACACTTCTAACTAGAGAAGGAATATTTTAGAAAATATATATGGGACTTCCCTGGTGGCACAGTGGTTGAGAGTCCGCCTGCCGATGCAGGGGACATGGGTTTGTGCCCGGGTCCGGGAGGATCCCATATGCTGCGGAGCGGCTGGGCCCGTGAGCCACGGCCGCTGAGCCTGCGCGTCCAGAGCCTGTGCTCCACAACGGGAGAGGCCACAACAGTGAGGGGCCCGCGCACCGCGAAAAGAAAAAAAAGAAAATATATATGTAGTCACACCAAAATGTATTCTCACTTGCTACATAGGTCACTGTTTCAAAGGTATTCATGTTACATTGTATTCTACTTGATTTCAAATCTCTTTCAAAATTACAGGCTTATTATATATTCACAGAAACTAAAGTCTTTCCATGTTGTCCAAAAATAACAAAAAAAGAGACATGCTGGCATAATACAATAATACTATAATCCTTTGATTTAATTTTATTAAGATATTATTGTTTTAGAGCAGTTTAAGGTTCATAGCAATGTTAAAGGAACGATACAGAGATTTCCAATATATCCTCTGCCACAACATGCATAGCCTCTCTCATTATCACCATTCCCTACCAGAGTGGTATATTTATTACTATTTATAAACTTACACTGACACATCATAATCACCCAAAGTCCACATTTCACATATGGTTCACTCGTGGAATTGTACGTTCTATGGGTTTGTAGAAATGTATGACATATATTCATTATTAGGGTATCATGCAGAGTATTTTCACTGCCCTTGAAATCCTCTGTGCTCTAACTATTCATTTCCCCCTTCCCAATTCCTGGAAAACGTCGAACTCTTTATAGTTTTCATAGTTTTGCCTTTTCCAGAAATCATGCAGTATATAGCCTTTCCAGATTGGCTTCTATCAGTAATATGTATTTAAGGTTTCTCCATATCTTTTAATGACTTGATAACTCACATTTTTTAGTGCTGAATAATATGCCATTGTCTGGATGTACCATTTTATTTATCCATTCATCCACTGTAGGAATCTTGGTTGCTTCCAAGTTTTAGTAATTATGAGTAAAGCTGCTATGAATAAAGTATGCAGGCTTCTGTGTGGATATGATTTCCACTCTTTGAGGAAAATACCCAGGACTGTGATTTTGAATTGCATAGTAAGAGTATGTTTAGTTTTGTAAGAAGTCACCAAACTGCCTTACAAAGTGACTGTACCATTTTGCATTCCCACCAGCAATAAATGAGAATTCTTATTGTTCCACATCCTCACTGGCATTTGCTGTTGTCACTGTTCTGGAGTTTGGCAGTTATAATAGGTGTGTTGCAGTATCTCATTTTTTAAATTCGCATTTCTCTCATGACATATGATGTGGAACATCTTTTCATATATTTATCTGCTATCTGTATATCTTCTTTGGTGAAATATCTATCAAGGTCTTGGGTCCATTTTAAAAATCAGATTGGTTTATTATTGTTGGGTTTTAAGGGTTCTTTGTATATTTAGGATAAGAATCTTTTATGAGACGAGACTTTTGCAAATGTTTTCTTCCAGTCCACGGTTTGTCTTCTGATTCTATTTATATTGTCATTTGCAAAGCAGAAGTTTTTAATTTTAATGAAGTCCAGCGTGTCAATTATTTCTTTCACGGTTTGTGCCTTTGGTGTTGTATCTAAAAAGTCATCACCATACACAAGGTCATCTTGGCTTCTCTTATATTATTTTCTAAAACTTTCATACTTTTGCAATTTACATGAAGTTCTGTGCTTCATTTTGAGTTAATTTTTGTGAAAGTTATAAGGTCTGTGCCTAGATTCTTTTTTTCTTTGCATGTGGATATCCATTTGTTCAAGCACTATTTGTTGAAGAAACTATGTTTGTTCCATTGTATTGCCCTTACTCCTTTGTTAAAGATCAGTTGACTATATATATGGGGGCCGGTCTATATCCTGTTTTTATTATTTTCTGTTGATTTACTCAACTGGTCTTTCACAACACTGCATTGTCTTGATTACTGTAGATGTATAGTAAGTCAGTTAGTGTCAGTCTTCCAGCTTTGTTCTTCTCCTTGAATCATGTGTTGGTTATTCTGGGTCTTTTGCCATTCCGTATAAACTTTATTTTATTTATTTATTTATTTTAAAAATACACTTATTTATTTATTTTTGGATGCATTTGGTCTTGGTTGCTGTGCACGGGCTTTCTCTAATTGCGGTGAGCAGGGGCTACTCTTCGTTGCAATGCGCAGGTTTCTCATTGCAGTGGCTTCTCTTGTTGCCAGGCATAGGCTCTAGGCACGTGGGCTTCAGTAGTTGTCACACACGGGCTCAGTAGTTGTGGCTCACGGACTCTAGAGTGCAGGCTCAGTAGTTGCGGCACATGGGCTTAGCTGCTCCGTGGCATGTGGGATGTACCTGGACCAGGGCTCAAAGCCATGTCCCCTGCATTGGCAGGAAGATTCTTAACCACTGTGCCACCAGAGAAGTTTCCATTCCATATAAACTTTAGAATCACTTTGGTGATATCCACGAAATAAGTGGCTGGGCTTTTGGTAGGAATTAATTGAATTTATAGATCAAGTTGGGAAGAACTGAAATCTTGACAATATTGTCTTCCTAATCATGAATATGGAATCTCTCCATGTATTTAGTTCTTCTTTGATTTTGTTCATCAGCGTTCTGTAGTTTTCTTCATTCAGATCTTGTACATATTTGGTTGGATTTGTCCCTAACTATTTCATTTTTTGAGTGCATATGTAAATGCTATTGTATATTTGATTTCAAATTCCACTTGGTCCATTGCTGATAATACACTTTTGTGTATTAACCTTGTATCATGCAACCTTGTTATAATCACTTATTAGTTCTAGAAGTTTTTTGGTCAGTCCTTTTGGATTTTCTGCATGGACAATCATGTCATCTGCAAACAAAGACAGTTTTATTTCTTCTTTCCCAATCTTCATACCTTTTTATTTCCTTTTCTTTTTTATTTCATTACCTAAAACTTTTATTAGATTTTTAAAAGGAATGGTGAGGGGGGGCATCCTTGACTTATACCTGATCATAGCAGGAAATCTTCAAGTTTCTCACAATTAAGTATGATGACAGAACTATTTGATTGTGCTTTTTAAGAACCATACCAACCCAAAGACAAATTCAAGTGTTATATTGCTTTTGTTTTTTTTTTTTAAGAATCAGAATTTATCTGTACAAATATCAGTGAGAAAATAATGTATTTAAAGATCTCTGTTGAAATAAGCTTCTCTCCCAAGGTCACGTCCTCCTCCCAGGAAAGCTAATATTCAATAACAGACTGTCATTGAGATATAAAGACTTGGTCCCCTTATCCCAAGTAGATAAAGCACTAAAGGGTCATCCATCATCAGAATTCCTCATATAGTCTGTTGAGTCCTATTTTGCAGTTACCTCAGAACTTAACTTCTTCTGCTGCTTATTTCCATTTTCTTCCTTCTTTTTCCTTACACATGTTTTCATGTAAATATTACCAGCCAATTAATCTCCTGCATAGTAATCTCTATCTCCTAGTCTTCTTCACAGTTAAGTCAACCTGCAATATAGCCTATATACTCTGCCACTTTACTGCACATGTGGTGGGAAGGCAATAGGTCTGAAGTCAGATCATTTGCTTAAAAACCCAAGTTATGCACTTACTAGCTGGATCACTGTCAACAAGTTACTTACCTTTTCTGTTTTTGTAAACTCTGATTCTTTAACCTAGAGGCTACCTTGAATGGACCTAAAATAATATACTTCATGAGCCTGGAAAATTATGAATATGAGTAGAATTATGTAATACCAGGTTATCAGTCAATCAATTTGGAAATATCCACAAGAATGATTTTAAATTAAGGCAAATATTTACCTACAGAAAGATTCATTAGAGAATCTCTTGTGATAAAGATAACATTTAAAATAATATAAAATATTAAAAATTAAACTACAGTTGTATGTAGCCAATTAAATTATATGTGAAGATTTTAAGGACATGGGGAAGCATTCATGACATAATAGTGAGCAGGATCATATGAATATGACATAGTTAATGCTTGTAAATATGTAATATTTATAGAAGGAGGAAAACATTCCCAAAATGTCAGATGTAAATGAATGAAACCTCACAGAAAAGAGCAATGAGAGATAATGTTGGATTGGCAAAGTGACTCTTGAACACCTGACAAAGAGGTCTGTCTTTATTCTAAGACTAGGGTACTAGTTTAAGAGTATTCTTTCAAAATATAATTTCTATTATTTATTTTTCTAGATTAAAATATGCTTATAGCTTCTTAGTGCCTAATTATATATAAGAATAACCTATAGAAATTTTATAAATTGTATGTCTGGCTCTGCCCAAAGATTTTACTTCAGGATTAAAAGATATTGATGCATTGAATGATTAGAGATTTATAAATAGCAGTGGAAAAGTAGCACACGGTATGTATATGAAGAAAGAGGTAGCAGAAAGAGGTATAAAGACCCATTATTATAAGAATCACTACCATTGTAGACGTAAGAAGAAACAGTTATGTTTACTAGGGTGATAGCAATAGAAATGATGAAGAAAAGATGAATGAGAACAGTTAGTTAACAAAGAGTCTCTATGATTTGGTACTTAATTGGACAACGGAGCCTGAAAATTGAAAAGCTGTGATAATTCCACAAAATAAAACAACTTGAGTGGTGTGTGTGTGTGTGTGTGTGTGTGTGTGTGTGTGTGGAGAGAGAGAGAGATAGAGTGATTTCAAGATAAAAATATTTTCATGTAGACATATAGAGAGGACTAGAACATTGATAGATATGTTATCTATCACCTGTAGATATAGGTGTAAATATAGAAGTAAATCAAAATCAAATACTATTACAGCCATAGAAATGGATGAAAATCTGGAATAGAACAGAACACAATGTTTTCTTCAATGAAATTCCATATTAAAAGGAGACAGAAAAGAGAATCAGAGAATAAAATAGGGCACATTTATCTCCAGGAAAAAATAAAAAATAAAAACTTGAAGGTCAAAGTAAGCAGTCCATTGTAGAATTCAAGTAGGCCAGCTGCTACCACAGATTTTGGCTTATAAGACCCTATTCCTTATCAAAATATTACAAGTCTAGGGCTTCCCTGGTGGCACAGTGGTTGAGAGTCCGCCTGCTGATGCAGGGGACACGGGTTCGTGCCCCAGTCTGGGAAGATCCCACATGCCGTGGAGCAGCTAGGCCTGTGAGCCATGGCCGCTGAGCCTGCACGTCCGGAGCCTGTGCTCCACAACGGGAGAGGCCACAGCAGTGAGAGGCCCACGTACCACAAAAAAAAAAAAAAAAAAAAAAATTACAAGTCTAAACATTAAAAACAACTTAGTTCTATACACATTTAGTTCATTCATGTAGCCATTCAAATACTTATGGCTAAACTCTTACATACCAGGCTTGGTAATATGACCTGGATATACAAGGAAGAGACTCTAGTACGCACCCTCAAGGAGATCATAGTGAAACAATGACAAAGAAACAACGCAAAGTTCAATGTATGAAATGTTAAAGAAGGCTTCATGGATCGTGTTCCACTATTCTGTCAACTTATCAGTTTGGCCACTGGGTGAGAGGTTTTCAAAGCAAGAAAACATAAATACAAAAGAAATAATTTTCAACCAGGTTTTTAAATGGAGGAGAAACAGAGAGAAATGAAACTATTTCTTTACCATTTATTCACTCATTTAATTTGCTCTTTCTATACCATATTGGTTTCAGCAGCATTCCAATAACTGAATTTAAATGTAGACTGGGCAAGCCTATCATGTGAAAAGTTGTAGGTATTTGTAATGTTAAAATTCCACATAAACTTGGATACTTTAATGCTCTATTTAACTTCTAAAGAATAATTCAAATATTATATTGAATTTGCAATAATCTATTAAATAATTCATGAAAAAATTAACTGGCATTCACAGTCATTGTACCTTTTAATTTTTTTCAATACAATATCCAGTTCCTATGATGTAAATGTTTGTGATTACCATTATCATTATCATACTTGTGCCCAATATAATAACTGTTAAACAGAAATCAAGTCTTAAAATACCTAAATAGCCATGAAATAGCTTTTGGCTGGTTTGGGGTAAAAACAATCTCAGAGAAAGCTGGCATTAGTCACCAAAGTGAATTCCAAGTATTTTGACCCTGAGGTTCATACCATTTTAGCTAGCAAAACCCTAAGTCGAGAACACAGTTAAGCTATGCCTAGACTTCTGACCCATGGAAACTTTCAGATAATTTAGTACACAGCATAGAAATGCATAACGATTTTGATATTTGGAATTGAGGTGCTGGTACAACAATAACAACAAAAATTATTTTAAAATGTGTGACTAGCTTTGAAACCAGGAAGTTGCTGGAGACTGGAAAAATTTTAAGGAGAATGAGAGGGAAAGCCTACATTCCCTTCAACAGATTGTTAGTTTGAAATCTGGATTTGGAAGATCCTGCCAGGGAGGGTCCAGAAGGAAGTGAGAAACATGTTACTGAAAACTATACGAGGGAAAACCTCTGTCATACAGTGAGAAAAGATTTGTAAAACTGTGTCCTGCAGTTATGTGGGAATTTGAATTTATAAATGACAGACTTGGACCTCTAGGTAATGCCAAAAGTGCTGCCTAGTTTCTTCTTGCTGATTATAGTAACATGCAAAAGGAGAGAGATAAATTTAGGGAAGAATTGCTAAACAAAAAGAAGCAGAACTAGATGACTTTAAAGTTATTGGCTCTCCAGACGGCAAAAGATGCTAAAAGTCATAAGTAACTGCTGGAAATCTGGCATAGAGAAGAGACTGAGGGTGGAACTGTACAACCTTTAATTAAAACCTTAGAAAGATCAAAATGTTGGAGGATTTAGTCACACTTAGTGTTTTTCAAGTGATTAGGGATGCGCCTACAGATTTTTCTCAACCAAAAGCTCAAGGGGTGAAGCCAAAAGTCACAAAAGCTTTTTTGTAGGCTTTAATACCCAACGAAGAACAACCCATTTCAGAATCATTATGGACCAGTTATTCATGTTTACTTTCCCTTTTTTGAATCAGAATGTTTAAAACTGTTGTTCTGTGCCTGACCTGCCATTGTAAGTCAGGAGTGTTGGGAGCTGATAACTTGTCCCTTTGGTTTTCCAGGTCCACAGATGGAGAAGAATGTGCCCCAGGAGATCTACTTCATGGACTACATCCAGGCCTATCATCTACACCTGGCCTGATTTAGATTTTGGACTCTGAGCTGGCATTGTAATGAAATAAAGCCCCGAGAACACTGGAAGGTGGTAAATATAATTTACATTTCAGACGGTCTTAATTAGTTGGGGGTCAGAGGTGGGCAGATGCCCGCCCCCCTGGTGTACTGACCGTGTATAATCATCTCTACTTTAGTGTGGGCAAGAACTAAGAATGTGATGGAGTAGTCAATCCATGATTATATTATGATATATAAAACTCTGTATAGCAGGCTGATTCTCCTGCTGGTTTTGCAGAAATAAGTTGCCATGTTTGACTAAGACTTGAGGACTAACGTCAGAATCTGAGAGAGACATCTGGCAGACAGCCAGCAAGAAGATGGATTGTGTGGAACTAATTTCTTCAAAAAAAGAATGCGCTTAGAAGAAGATCCTGAGCCTCAGATGGGCCTGTAGTCCCAGTTAACTCATTGTTCACCCTTGTGAGAGCCAGATAACCCAGGCCTGGACCCCTGAGTCACAGAAACAATGAAATAACAAATAGATGTTTTAACCTAAGCTTGTGGTAATTTGTTCATGGCCACAGAAAACTAATGAAACTACCCTCAAAGTGATATTAGGAATCAGTGATTTTTTTTTTTTTTTTTTTTTTTTTTTGCGGTACGCGGGCCTCTCACTGCTGTGGCCTCTCCCGTTGCGGAGCACAGACTCCGGACGCGCAGGCCCAGCGGCCATGGCTCACGGGCCCAGCCGCTCCGCGAGATGTGGGATCTTTCCGGACCGGGGCACAAACCCGTGTCCCCTGCATCGGCAGGCGGACTCTCAACCACTGCGCCACCAGGGAAGCCCTCAGTGAATTTTTGATTCAACTTTTTTGATTTATATAGTTAAACGTAAATGCATTTGTTTTAGCAACGTCCAAAAATGTTTTCCTTCAGTATTATCCTTTTGTGAAAGTGAATAATTATCAGTAGAACATTTAAATTTTTTTCAAATATTTTAAAATGTGTTTATATGTTAAAAATATGAAAAAAATCAAAAAACAAAATGAGTTGAAAGAAAATTTTGAATTTAAAAATAAGGACATTTTACTTATGAAATACTTTTATAGTCTATATGCATTAATCGTTATAATCTATCACTTTACAGCTTGGAATGTAGAAATTGACTCTATTCCATAAGTAAGGTTTGCTAAAGAAAAATAATCACATACTGTGAGGTTTGGCTTTGTACTTTTAACATAACGATAAAACAGAACATTTTGACTGAATCACATTAGAAAGACATCAGCAGTACAACTCCACTACATAATATAATTAGGAGTGCAATGAATAAATAATCCTTTGTTCCTTGATGCAAGGTGCCGCTCATTCATTAGTAGAAGGGTCATTTGTAAGCCATTTTTTGTTATTACCCTGAAACGACATTGTTGTTAAATTGTGATAAAGGGGAAACCATAAAGTGGGAAAGAATTTTAATGGTCATTATCTTCATTAGCTAATGAGATGTGCTAATTATATTCTTAAATGATAATGATTTAGTAGCCTTGGCATAAAGGGCTCACAGAGCAATAACTAGGCAAGTCTCCTTCAATGTGTGTTCACAATGTTGAAAGAGACATAATAACTGAGAGCAATAATTATGTTATGTATACTATTATTCATTAAAAATGTCTATCTACGTTATGTCTGATTTATGTTGTTTTTCCATGTGATACATTTGCATAAAATCTCAGGTACTGAAAATATGACATAGAAATTTCATGAAGGCTTCACTTCTTGAAGTGTGGTCCCTAGACCCCTGGAGACCCCTGAGACCCTATCAGGAGATGTGTGAGGTTGAAACTATTTTAACAGTACTTCAATGTTATATTTACTATTTTCACTATGTTGACAGGGCCACTGACCAAAAAAAAAAAGAAAGAAAGAAAAAATCGTAAGTAAAATTGCTTGTTTCTTAGCATAAATCAAGCAAGTGGCTCCCTACTGTACTAAGAATTATTATAATCTTCAGCACTCTATACTTGCAGGAAAAAGAGAGAGACAGAGAGAGAAAAAGAAAGAGAAAGATATTACTGAACACCACTTCATAGAAGAGGAAATAACTATAAAAACATAATACGTGGTAATCCTCACTAGTAAATAAATAGCTCAACTTGACACTCAATACAAACAAAAACCAGTGATATCAAAAGTTAGCAAAAATGTAGATAATGGCTTAACTATATGTTACTGATGGTTGTGAAAAATCTCTATTTGTACCCTGGGGGAAAAAATATGGTATTAGAAAATTTGCTTTTAGTATTTACTCAGAGAGACTTATATAAGTCCACTAAGACAGGAAAAGGATGTGAGGGAGTCGTGTGGAAATCACCCTTATATCCATAACACAGAATGTATTACAAATGTAATGATCTCAGGGAAAAAAATCAGTAAAGAATATATACATCAATTTACTTATGAAAATTTTAGAAACAAAAAAGTGTGGATTTCAGATACATTTTGTAAACTTGTAGAGAAAGAAAAGGAATTACTGACACAAAATTCAGCTACCTGATTGTTCAAGGGAAGAGGGAGGGAAATGAGATCAGAGAAGAGTCTGTGGAAGTTCAGCTGGTCAGTGGATAAAGGAATTGTCATTTTACTATTGTTTTTTTATTCATTATGCTTTTAAAAAGTATTAATTTGTTGATATTAAATATTTTATTTAAAAGTTAAAAAAGGAAGTGACTGAATTATCTATTTCACTATGGATATGTATGTTTTGCATGAATAATATCTAATAATGCTAGACATGATATACTGCCAGTTCTCTTGCTATGGGTAGACGATGCCATAGTAATGATAACAAGGTACCATGGAGTGCAGTACTGTTCTTCATCTCCAGAGTTGCATGTTCTTTCCTTTGCAGAGAACATGGTATTCATTCTACTTGGAAGAAAAGCACAACCAGAAGCTTTCCTCTTCTTTTTTTTCTTTTCTTTAAACTGAGTTTCTATCATTTATAAATGTAAAATTCCATCCACTACTAAGAGATGAAGTAATGTTTTCAAATTGTGTCAAAGAAGATGGCAGAAGTATATGAAATCAGTTCACAATGTTCCCCATGAATGTTTCCTCCAGTTCTTAAAACCTATTATAATTCCAAAATATTTCAGTCAAACTGACTCTCACTTTTCAGTGGAGAGATAAGGTAATTGAGGTAATGAATTTTAAAGCTGAGAAAATAGGAAAACTTTTATGGCATTATGTAGAGAAATACACTAGTAATGTTAAAAAAAGTCACTTTGTCATCCAATTTTCCATTCTTGTGTGAGTCTAAGAGGACATGGAAAGGCAATATGAGTAATACTCCATTAAATTTCTACTCTTATGTCACATTTAAGCAACAGTCACATTTTTTCACAGATCATTCAAAGACAATAGAAACTTCTATATGAAAACTATACTACTGGGGAAAAAAATGACCTCGAATAAGACATGTCATGCATTTTCTTGTTCTATTAACTACATTATGATAAAGATGTGATCTTTATAATCAACAATTTTAATTGTCCAGAAAATTATTCCCAAATTAATGATTTTTAAAGAGTTATCAGTACCCCTTATTCCCTCTGTTACTTTGTCTTATTCTCTCTGTAAATCTACCCATCAAATTTGACATTTAATCTCTGTTTTACTACAAATGTAACTAATATTTTTTTCCTGAACATTTTTCATGGTTCCATTGGGATCAAAAAACTATCCTTCTGGGCTTCCCTAGTGGTGCAGAGGTTGAGAGTCCACCTGCTGATGCAGGGGACATGGGTTCGTGCCCCGGTCCGGGAAGATCCCACATGCCGTGGAGTGGCTGGGCCCGTGAGCCATGGCCCCTGAGCCTATGCGTCCGGAGCCTGTGCTCTGCAACGGGAGAGGCCACAACAGTGAGAGGCCTGCATACTACAAAAAAAACCCCAAAAAACTAAAAACAAACTATCCTTCTGCTTGCTATATGCTGGAGCAGGGGACTTAATTTTCATCAGATGTGAGGCCTTTCATTATTTACTACTGCCTGAGAAAAAGGTCATGGTTCTTTTAATTTTCATTACCTAACTATAAAAATATAAACATATAACAGTAGGTAGAATCAATTGTATGTTAAGCCTACTGATTCAGAGGTAAATCATAAAAGCATATTTCTTTTTTAACCTAATATTTATTTTTTAAAAGTAATTAATAGCAATGCAAAAATGCTCAAAAGGCAATCAATTAAAATAATGCTTTATAAAGTCTTATTATTTTAACTTAATATAATGTGATAGTCTGTCTGGACTGTTTAAAAGATTTAATGCTAATTAAAGATATGATAATCCTCAGGCTTAAATGCTATAACCAAACCATCAATATTCAATGAAATAGTGAAAGTTGTCAGTGATGATGTTGCTAATTGTGACTTATTTGCTAGTTTGCATATTAAATTATTTAGAAGTCCTTAATCAGAAAGTGCTTTAAAATCACCTCAAGGAATAAAATTTGTAAATACTAATGTAAATATTCCACAATCACTTCAGCAAATAATTTTTAGTTGTGAATGATTGCCCTTAAAGAGAAATACAACAGGAGTTAAATATGAAAAAATGAAACAACTTAATTTAATAGTGTATCTATCAATGTAATATCAAAATTTTCACGACCTATATTATGTTAATTCTAGAATTAACTAGATTGCTCTCCCTTAGACCACATAAACCTGGCAATTGGTAATATACTTTAATGATTATATGTGACATCAAAAAAAGAGACATAAAACAATGACAACAAACTCTAAAATAGATCTTGTTAGCTATCTAAAATTTTCTGAATGACTGAATCCATTATTTGATAATTATTTATTCTAAAAAAATTCACACAGATAGCATAAGTCCTATATTTTTCAATTTCCAAATGCCTAGCATTAAAAAATGTGTGGCTTTACAGTAACACACAATGAAGCTTTTTGTCAGGCACGAGGATATGTGTATGCTCTGCAGGCATGTGAGCTGAGATATTCATCAGTCAGAGCTGAAATTCTCCATTTCACTAGTTGACAAATCTACTGGGATGTCTAGTTCTCCCAAGAATAATTTGCTAGCGATAAGTAGAAAGATCTGAAGAAAAGAAGACTGATACCAGGATATATTGGGAGAGTGTTAAAAGAGAAGCCTGTGTAACTTGAAGATAGTATCTAAATAAGCCCAGTTCAATCTAAGACAAATGTTACATTACCCAAAATTTACCTAAGCAAAGACAGCATCTGTCATTTACATTGGATGATATTTAACATGCAACTTTGAAGTTAAATTTATTTCGTATTGACTTTTTAACATTTATGCCCTTTTCTCTAGCCTTCAGCTCTCTATTAGAGATGACATTTCTGAAAATAGGAAGTTTGGCTTTTTGGCTTGTTTTTTGGTAATGTATAGAAAGGAGAGTTCTTCATTAATAAAAGTATATTATAAAAAGGCATGAGAAAAATGTCCAAGGAAAGAGAAGAAATCCTCCCCCCCCCTCATTTTTTCCTCTATGAATGCTACTCATGTTTTTCCTTGTGTGGAAAATAAAATCAAACACCCTAGAAAAAACTATCTCTTTAAGAACAGAGGTACAGTTTTCTAATTAACCCAATATATACTATTGCTATTTGACAGAATAAACATTCAGAATAAAATACTAGATTAATTGAGAATGTCTAGGGAAATAACGTGCAGGAGGGATGCAACAGGTTATAGAAAGTGAAGAATATGGAATTAATCTGAGGCTGGAGGGGGTGTAAAAATTTATATATATATATATATATATATATATACACTCAATATATAGAAAGTTAAGCTTATGTTCTAATATGCTTATGCCTTACAATTCATAAAAAATAGAACAAGAAAAATAAATACTGAAATAAATTCTATTATTTTATCTTTGTACAAAAATCAGTTGACATGAGTGACTGCCAAAGCTCATAAATCCCTCCTTAAACACCACTGTTATTGGAAACAAAAGCCTAGAGAATATTTCATGCAGGGGAATTATGAGACATGTGTGTAGTCTAAAAATTTCCCTGGGTTACAATTTGGGATTGAGGGGATTAGAAATGAACACAGGAAAATTAATTAGACTATGGTCATAATATAGAAAAAATATATCTATATATGGTTTAAGTGAACAGTGGAAAGGAAGAGGGGAAGACATATGTGAGCAATATTAAGAGGTACAATATATCAACACAAGGTAAAATAAATGAATAGAGGGGGTGTGAGCTGGAAGATGTGTCCCTATCCTTCAGATTTTTGTCTTATAATTATAAATAAGTAGTCAGGACCCTCAAGATGGCAGAAGAGTAAGACGTGGAGATCACCTTCCTCCCCACAAATACATCAGAAATACATCTACATGTGGAAAAACTCCTACAGAACACCTACTGAACGCTGGCAGAAGACCTCAGACCTCCCGAGAGATAAGAAACTCTCCACGTACCTGGGTAGGGCAAAAGGAAAAACAGAGACAAAAGAATAGGGACAGGACCTGCACCTCTGGGAGGAAGCAGTGAAGGAGGAAAGGTTTCCACATACTAGGAAGCCCCTTCAATGGCGGAGATGGAGGGTGGGCAGGGGGAAGCTTTGGCGCCACGGAGGAGAGCGCAGCAACAGGTTGTGGAGGGCAAAGCAGAGAGATTCCCGCATGGAGGATCGGTGCCGACCAGCACTCACCAGCCCGAGAGGCTTGTTTGCTCACCCGCTGGGGTGGGCAGGAGCTGGGAGCTGAGGCTTGGGTTTGGGAGGTCAGATCCCAGGAGAGGCCTGGGGTTGGCTGTGTGAACACACCCTGAGGGGGCTAGTGCGCCACAGCTAGCAAAGAGGGAGTGCGGGAAAGAGTCTGGAGCTGCCAAAGAGGCAAGAAAAAATTGTTTCGGGGTGTGCAAAGAGAGGGGATTCAGAGCACCACCTAAACGAGCTCCAGAAATGGGTGTGAGCCACGGCTACCAGCACGAACCCCAGAGACGGGCATGAGATGCTAAGGCTGCTGCTGCAGCCACCAAGGAGCCTGTGTGCAAGCACAGGTCACTATCCACACCACCCCTCCCAGAAGCCTGTGCAGCCCGCCACTGCCAGGGTCCCTTGATCCAGGGACAACTTCCCTGGGAGAACGCACGGCGTGCCTCAAGATGGTGCAACGTCATGCCGGCCTCTGCTGCTGCAGGCTCGCCCGCATCCTTACCCCTCCCTCCCCCTGGACTGAGACGGAGCCCCCATATCAGCTGCTCCTTTAACCCCTTCCTGTCTGAGCGAAGAACAGACGCTTTCAGGTGACCTACATGCAGAGGCGAGACCAAATCCAAAGCTGAACCCTGAGAGCTGTGTGAACAAAGAAGAGAAAGGGAAATCTCTCCCAGCAGCCTCAGGAGCAGCAGATTAAATCTCCACAATCAACTTGATGTGCCCTGCATCTGTGGAATACCTGAATAGACAACAAAGCATCCCAAAACTGAGGTGGGGTCCTTTGGGAGCAAGTGTAGACTTGGGGTTTGCTTTCTGTGTCTAAATTTTTTCTGCTTTTACCTTCATTTACTATTTTTACAACTATTTACTATATTTACAACTATTTTACTACTATTTTTACAACTATTTACGACAACTATTTACTATTTTTTAGCTTCATTTACTATTTAGAGCTTATTATCATTGGTAGATTTGTTTATTGATTTGGTTGTTCTCTTCCTGTTTTTATATGTTTATATATATAAATATATATTTTTCCTTTTTTTCTTTTTGTGAGAGTGTATGTGTATGCTTCTTTGTGTGATTTTGTCTGTGTATATTTGCTTTTACCATTTGTCCTAGGGTTCTTTCTGTACATATTTTTTTAGTATAGTTTTTAGTACTTGTTATCATTGGTGGATTTGTTATGGGTTTGGTTGCTCTCTTTACTTTTATTACTTTTTTAATTTTAATAATATTTAATTTTGTCATTTTTATTTTAATACCTTTTAATTTAATTTAATTTAATTTTTCTTTTCTCCCTTTTCTTCTGAGCTGTGTGGCTGACAGGGTCTTGGTGCTCTGGCCTCCGGTCAAGCCTGAGACTCTTATGGGGGAGAGCCGACTTCAGGACATTGGACCACAGAGATCTCCCGACCCCTTGTAATATCAATCAGCAAGAGCTCTCCCAGAGATCTCCATCTCAACGCTAAGACCAAGCTCCACTCAATGACCAGCAAACTCCAGTGATGGACACCCCAAGCCAAACAATGAGCAAGACAGGAATACAACCCCACCAATTAGCAGAGAGGCTGCCTAAAATCATAATAAGTCTACAGACACCCCAAAACATACCACCAGATGTGGACCTGCCCACCAGAAAGACAAGATCCAGTCTCATTCACCAGAACAAAGGCACTAGTCCCCTCCACCAGGAATCCTACACAACCCACTGAACCAAACTTAGCCACTGGGGACAGACACCAGAAACAATAGGAACTACGAATCTGCAGCCTGCAAAAAGGAGACCCCAAACACAGTAAGATAAGCAAGATGAGAAGACAGAAAAACACACAGCAGGTGAAGGAGCAAGATAAAAACCCACCAGACCTAACAAATGAAGAGGAAATAGGCAGTCTACCTGAAAAAGAATTCAGAGTAATGATAGTTAAGATGATCCAAAATCTTGGAAATAAAATAGAGAAAATACAAGAAACGTTTAACAAATAACTAGAAGAACTAAAGAGCAAACAAACAATGAGGAGTAACACAATAAATGAAATAAAAAATTATCTAGAAGGAATCAATACCAGAACAACTGAGGCAGAAGAACGGATAAGTGACCTGCAAGATAAAATAGTGGAAATAACTACCTCACAGCAGAATAAAGAAAAAACAATGAAAAGAATTGAAGACAGTCTCAGAGGCCTCTGAGACAACATTAAACACACCAACATTTGAATTATAGGGGTCCCAGAAGAAGAAGAGAAAAAGAAAGGGACTGAGAAAATATTTGAAGAGATTATAGTTGAAAACATCCCTAATATGGGAAAGGAAATAGTCAGTCAAGTCCAGGAAGTGGAGAGAGTCCCTTACAAGATAAATCCAAGGAGAAACATGCCAAGACACATAGTAATCAAATATCAAAAATTAAAAACAAAGCAAAAATATTGAAAACAGCACAGGAAAAGCAACAAATAACATACAAGGGAATCCCCATAAGATTAACAGCTGATCTTTCAGCAGAAACTATGCAAGCCAGAAGACAGTGGGAGGAGGGAAAAACCTACAACCAAAATTACTCTACACACAAAGGACCACTTTCAGATTTGACGGAGGAATTAAAAAATTACAGACAAGCAAAACCTAACAGAATTCAGCACCACCAAACCAGCTTTACAACAAATGCTAAAGGAAATTAGCTAGGCAGGAAACACAAGAGAAGGAAAAGGTCTACAATAACAAACCCAAAACAGTTAAGAAAATGGTAATAGGAACATAATTATCAATAATTACCTTAAATGTAAATGGATTAAATGCTCCAACCAAAAGACATAGGGTGGCTGAATGGATACAAAAACAAGACTTGAATATATGCTGTCTACAAGAGACCAACTTCAGACCTAGGCACACACACAGGCTGAAAGTGAGGGGATGCAAAAAATATTACATGAAAATGGAAATCAAAAGAAAGCTGGAGTAGCAATTCTTATATCAGACACAATAGACTTTAAAATAAAGACTATTACAAGAGACAAAGAAGGACACTACATAATGATCAAGCGATCAATCCAAGAAGAAGATATAACAATTGTAAATATGTATGCACCCAACATCGGAGCACCTCAATACATAAGGCAAATGCTAAAAACCATAAAAAGGGAAATCGACAGTAACACAATAATAGTAGGGGACTTTAACACCCATCTTTCGCCAATGGACAGATCATCCAAAATGAAAATAAATAAGGAAACACAAGCTTTAAATGACACATTAAACAAGATGGACTTAATTGATATTTATAGGACATTCCATCTAAAAGCAACTGAATACACTTTCTTCTCAAGTGCTCATGGCACATTCTCCAGGGCAGATTATATCCTGGGTCACAAATCAAGCATTGGTAAATTTAAGAACATTGAAACCATATCAAATATCTTTTCTGACCACAGTGCTGTAAGACTAGATATCAATCACAGGAAAAAAAAAAAAAAACTATAGAAATTACAAACACATGGAGGCTAAACAATATACTATTAAATAACCAAGAGATCACTGCAGAAATCAAAGAGGAAATCAAAAAATACCTAGAAACAAATGACAATGAAAACACGATGACCCACAACCTACTGGATGCAGCAAAAGCAGTTCTAACAAGGAAGTTTATAGCAATACAATCCTACTTCAAGAAACAAGAAAAATCTCAAATAAAAACCTAAGCTTCCACCTAAAGCAATTAGAGAAAGAAGAACAAAAAAAAAAAAAAAACCAAAGTTAGCAGAAAAGTAATCATAAAGATCAGATCAGAATAAAATGAAAAAGAAAGGAAGGAAACAATAGCAAAGATCAATACAACTAAAAACTTGTCCTTTGAGAAGATAAACATAACTGATAAACCATTAGCCAGACTGATCAAGAAAAAAAGAGAAAAGAATCAAATCAATAGAATTAGAAATGAAAGTAACAACTGACATTGCAGAAATACAAAGGATCATAAGAAATTACTACAAGCAACTATATGTCAATAAAATAGAAAACCTGGAAAAAATGGACACATTCTTAGAAAAGCACAAACTTCTGAGACTGAACCAGGAAGAAGCAGAAAATATAAATAGACCAATCACAAGCACTGAAATTGAAACTGTGATTAAAAATCTTCCAACAAACAAAAGCTCAGGACCAGATGGCTTCACAGGTGAATTCTATCAAATATTAAGAGGAGAGCTAACACCTGTCCTTCTCAAACTCTTCGAAAATATAACAGAGGGAGAAACACTCCCAGATTCATTCTAAGTGGCCACCATCACCCTTATACCAAAAGCAAAGATGTCACAAAGAAAGAAAACTACAGGCCAATATCACTGATGAACATAGATGCAAGAATCCTCAACAGAATACTAGCAAACAGAATCCACCAGCACAATAAATCATCATACACCATGATCAAGTGGGGTTTATCCCAGGAATGCAAGGATTCTTCAATATATGCAAATAAATCAATGTGATACACCATATTAACAAACTGAAGATTAAAAATCATATGATCATCTCAACAGATGCCTAAAAAGCTTTTGATAAAATTCAACACCCATATATCATAAAAACTCTCCATAGAGGGAACTTACCTCAACATAATAAAGGCCATAAATGACAAACACACAGCCAACATCATTCTCAATGGTGAAAAACTGAAACCATTTCCACTAAGATCAGGAACAAGACAAGGTTGTCCACTCTCACCACTCTTATTCAACATAGTTTTGGAAGTTTTAGCCATAGCAATGACAGAACAAAAAGAAATAAAAGGAATCCAAGTTGGAAAAGAAGTAAAACTGGTACTGTTTGCAGATGACATGATACTATACATAGAGAATCCTAAAGATGCTACCAGAAAACTACTAGAGCTAATCAATGAATTTTGTAAAGTAACAGGATACAAAATTAAAGCACAGAAATCTCTTGCATTCCTATACACTAATGATGAAAAAGCTGAAAGAGAAATTAAGGAAACACTCCCATTTACCACTGGAACAAAAAAAATAAAATACCTCAGAATAAACCTACCTAAGGTTTATTCATACAAAAGACCTGTATACAGAAAACTATAACACACTTAAGAAAGAAATTAAAGATGATACAAACAAATGGAGAGATATACCACATTCTTGGACTGGAAGCATCAACATTGTGAAAATGACTATACAACCCAAGGCAAGCTACATATTCAATGGAATCCCTATCAAACTACCAATGGCATTTTTCATAGAACTAGAACAAAAAAATTCACAACTTGTATGGAAACACAAAAGACCCTGAATGGTTAAAACAATATTGAGAAAGAAAAACGGAGGTGGTGGAAGCAGGCTCCCTGAATTCAGACTATAATACAAAGCTACAGTAATCAAGACAGTATGGTAATGGCACAAAAACAGAAAAAATATAGATCAATGGAACAGACTAGAAAGCCTAGTGATAAGCCCATGCACATATTGTCACCTTATCTTTGATAAAGGAGACAAGAATATGCAATGGAAAAAAGACAACCTCTTTAATAAGTGGTGCTGGGAAAATTGGACAGCTACAGGTAAAAGAATGAAATTAGAACACTCCCTAACACCATACACAATAATAAACGCAAAATGGATTAAAGACCTAAATGTAAGGCCAGACCCTATAAAACTCTTAGATGAAACCATAGGCAGAACACGCTATGACATAAATTACAGCAAGATCTTTTTTGACCCACGTCCTAGAGAAAGGGAATTAAAAACAAAAATAAGCAAATGGGACCTAATGAAACTTAAAAGCTTTTGAACAGCAAAGGAAACCATAAATAAGACCAAAAGACAACCCTCAGAATGGGAGTAAATATTTGCAAATGAAAAACTGACAAAGGATTAATCTCCAAAATATACAAGCAGCTCATGCAGCTCAATATCAAAAAAACAAACAAACAAATCCAAAAATAGGCAGAAGACCTAAATAGACATTTCTCCAAAGAACATATACAGACTGCCAACAAACACATGAAAGCATACTCAACATCACTAATCATTAGAGAAATGCAAATCAAAACTACAATGGGCTATCACCTCACACCAGTCAGAATGACTATCATCAAAAAGTCTATAAAGAATAAATACTGGAGAGGGTGTGGAGAAAAGGGAACCCTCTTGCACTGTTGGTGGGAATGTAAATTGATACAGCCACTATGGAGAACAGTATGGAGGTTCCTTAGAAAACTAAAAATAGGATGACCATATGACCTAGGAATCCCACTACTGGGCATATACCCAGAGAAACCATAATTCAAAAAGAGTCATGTACCATAATGTTCACTGCTGCACTATTTACAATAGCCAGGACATGGAAGCAACCTAAGTGTCCACTGACAGATGAATGGATAAAGAAGATGTGGCACATATATTCAATGGAATATTACTCAGCCATAAAAAGAAATGAAATTGAGTTATTTGTAGTGAGGTGGATGGACCTAGAGTCTGTCATACAGAGTGAAGTAAGTCAGAAAGAGAACAAAAAATCTAAAGTCTAAAAAAAAAAGTTGTGATGAACCTAGGGGTAGGACAGGAATAAAGACACAGATGTAGAGAATGGACTTGAGGACACTGGGAGGGGGAAGGGTAAGCTGGAACAAAGTGAGAGAGTGGCATGGACATATATACACTAACGAATGTGAAATAGATAGCTAGTGGGAAGCAGCCATAGCACAGGGAGATCAGCTCAGTGCTTTGTGACCAACTAGAGGGGTGTGATAGGGAGGGTAGGATGGAGACAGAAGAGGGAGCAGATATGGGGATATATGCATAAGTATAGCTGATTCACTTTGTTATAAAGCAGAAACTAACACACCATTGTAAAGCAATTATACTCCAATAAAGATGTTAAAAAATTAAAAAAATAATAAAAATATATATAAATAAGTAAAGGGAAGTTTAGTAATAAAGGATTATGGAAGAAAATAAGACATATGATTGGGAGTAGTAAGTAAAGAAATATGAATGTAGACATTTATAAGCTACCAGTCTATAGTATTTTGTTACGGCAGCATCAAAGGATAAAGACAGAAAACTGGTGTCAAGAAGTGGGTGTGCTGCTGCAGCAAATACCGGATAATGTGGAAGCTGCTTTGGAACTGGGTAGAGGTAGAGGTTGAGAGACTTTGGAGATACATGCAAGGAAAAACCTACATTGCCATGAACAGACTTTAAAGACAATTCTGGTGAGAGCCCAGAAGGAAAAGTGGAGAGCTTAGAGAGAGCTTCCATCTTCTGAAAGAATACCTGAGGAATTGTGGTCATAATGTTGGTAGGAATATCGACCATACAGGCCATTCTGATGAGGTCTCAGATGGAAATGAGAACCACGTTACTGGACTACAGTGGGAAAAGCATATTTATTATAAAGTGGCAAAGAGCTTGGCTAAACTGTATTTATGGTCTAGTATGCTGTGGAAGATTAATCTTGTGAGTGATGAAATGGGATACTTGGCTGAGGAAATATCTAAGAACAATGTTGAAGGTGTGGATTGTTTTCTCTTGAAAACTTATAGTGACATTCAGGAACAGAGAAATGACTTAAAGACATACTTGTTAATCAAAAGGTGAGCAGAGGGCTTCCCTGGTGGCACAGTGGTTGAGAGTCTACCTGCCGATGCAGGGAATGCCGGGGACCAGCCCCAGCTGGACAGGTTTCACCCAATGGGGAGACGGAGTCGGCGTGGACAGAGCACAAGACACCTCAGAGGATGCAAGGATCTGACAAATTTATTTTTCACGATTCCAAAGTATTTATACTATAAAATAATCTCATTTTCAATCTTAACAACCTCATTCCCATGCCAAAAAATCTCTTACACAAGCCATAAAACAAAAGTAATTTACATCAACAGATTACATCAGCAGGTTAAACAGGTTAAATAATCTTCTTATCGCTTATAGTCTCTTTCATCCCCTGTGGCCATAAAACCTCCCCGCCACCATACCCAAGTGTTTCCTAACATATCTCTAACTCCCCAGGAGGGCCAAAACCCATTCAATTTGTCTTCTAAAGTAAGCTTTTGCCACACAAATGCTCCTATTGTATTTCCCTGAACCCAACGCCCTGGCCTGGGAGTGGGGATTTCAGGTGTAGCCATTAAGGGAGCCGGAGTAATCACAATCTTTTTTGGTTTTACCCTAAGTTGGGGTCTTTCCCTAAACCCTCCATCGGAGCTGGAAATATTTCCCAACACTAATAGCAATCCCATAAAAATCACCTTAAGCAAAAGCAGGGGGGAACAAGGGGAACCACGCAGAGGAGAGCTTTGCTTCTCCATATTTGTACCTGACAGTACCAGCTTTGCTTGGCACTATGGGTCTCGTCCGTGCTGAGACTCAAAGGCACTTCCTACACGGCTCCCGGCATCTCCCCCTTTTTTATTTTTTAAAAAGGCAGTATGCAATTCCACTTTGGTTTTATATACACTCTGGAGGGCAGCTTGAATTAATCGGATGATGACTGGAAAAGAAATAAGGAGCAAAATTATAACCATTCCGGCAGCCCCATAATTTATTAAAATATGCATAAAGGAATTACCCTTAAAATAACTTTGTAAATTTTGTAAAAATTCTGCAGCAGCCTTAGAGGGATTCATATCATATTGAGAGGCTGCAATATCATGAATTTGTTTGTGTAAATGTTCCAAATCAATTCCTAAATCACTAGAATTCCATATATTTAAAATGTGCATTTGAATTTTTTCCCAGGAATATTCAGAATGATTTACTTTTAAGGGAGTAACACATATCCAAGAATATTTTTTATGGCATGTTAAAGATAGGCGAATTTTTAAAGCAGTAAGTTCTTGACCAATATGTAAAACTGCTTCTTCAAGGGCATCAACTTTAGTTTCTAACTTTCTATCTATTGCTTCCTGGGTTGCTAAAGCCAAGGATATATTTTTTGATAAATCATTAGCATATTGTGCTATTCTTTGTCCTACATAAATTTGTTGTGTTTTATTAGAGGGAGCCACCATTATGTGAATTTCTCCTGTGTAATCAGAATCAATAACTCCAGGCAAAACTGTTAAGCCAGATAAGGAAGTTGAACTCCTACCAATAATTAAACCCATTACTCCTGGGGGCAATGGACCTTTAATCCCAGTTGGTATTTTTATGACTGGAGAGTCAGGAGTTAGTATTGTTGCGGAGGTGGCACAGAGGTCCAATCCTGCGCTGCCTGGGGTGGCCCTGAACAATTCATCGATTCCCCTGAGGGAAGAAAGGGATTGAGCGTTTGGTGAATGGCCCCTATTGTTTGTTGGGCCCGGGGTTGGGCCCGAAGTAAGTTTCCCGAATTAGTTCCAGCAGGTGTACCTGGAAAAACAGGTGCAGGAAATATTGGCATCTGAACTCCAGCCTGAGGCACTGCAGAAACCCCATTAGGGGGAAGAATGTGTCCGTCCTTGTGATATTTACTCCTACACAATTTAGTCCAATGATTTCCTTTCCCACATCTTTGGCAAGGAGTCTTTGGGACCCCAACATTACCAGGAGATATCATTCTAACAGGACCTGCTGGAGGTATATTTTTATTAGGACATTCCCTACTAAAATGACCTGCGCCTCCACAAGCAAAACAATTATTTCCTTTTGGTCCCTTAGGGTTTTTTGTTTTTTGAACCATATTCATCATACATTGAGGAAGTGTTTCTCCCTTTAGGGCGGCTGCCAAAGCAATCCCTTGCATATAAGAGGGACCCACGTCAGAACATTGTTTAATAAAATCTGAAATGCTGCCAGTTTTTCTAATTGATCGAATCAAGTTCTGACAAACAGGATTGGCATTTTCGAAGGCTAATTGTTTAGCTAACATGTTAGCTGCATCCTCATCAGTTATTACCCTTTTTATCTCTGTTAGCAAGCGAGAAACGAAATCCTCATATGGCTCCTCAGGCTTTTGTCTTAAGTCTGTCAAAGTGGAGGCTTTTCCTGGAGTCAAAGGCAAAGACTTCCAGGCATTCACTGCACACATAGTTACCTGCCATAAAGCCTCCTTTCCCATATGCATTTGCTGTTCGGCTGTATCATAATCTCCCTGGCCTAATAACATATCTTTAGTAATATTAAATTTATCCCTTTTCTTATTTAAAGCATGTTGCTTAGCCACCCATTCTTCATATTCTGTTTTCCAAAGCAAATATTGTCCTCCAGATAAACAGGCCTTTGTAACCTGAATCCAGTCATATGGAGTCATCCATCTATTTGCCAAGGCATCTATAAGAGTCATAGTATAAGGCGCCAACGGTCCATAATCTACACAGGCCTTTTTAAGTTCTTTTAAAAGTTTTAGAGGCAAGGGATCCCAATATACATCATCATCAAAATCATCCTCAAAAATGACTGGAAAGCAGGCTGCAAAAGCATAATCATCATCTTCACCGTTTATTCTCCTATGTCTTTTATATTCGCCTTGACCTTTATTAAAAGGTGGTGGAGGTGGTGGGCCCCTAACATGTAAAGTTGAATGTCCTGACCTTTTTAAAGGGGGAAGTGAAGAACTTAAAAGTGCTGGTGGGGCGGTCGGTAGACGACCCAAAGGGCGCATATCCTGTAAATTAGGCCTATTTTTCTTAGTTTCTTGCATTGAAAAAGCACCATGGGGTTCATACTTCCTTCTTTCATAATCATATGCAGCAGCATCTAAATCATCCTGATCTGCAGGAGGCAATTCACCATCAAAAGGAGGGTTCTTTAACAAATTAGGCTTAGTATCAGTAGGTGACTCATTTTCCTCCTCTGAATCATTGTCATTAAGGTTACAATCTTTTAAAGCTGCAGCCAAAACCTTAGTATCTTTTGATGTTTTTGGGGAAAGTAACGGAGTACATTCATCCATTACTTCTGTGGGATATTTATATGGGTTCTTTTGACCTTCAGGCAAGGGGGCAATGCTCTCTCTTATGAGGTTCCATAAAGTAAAAGTATCTACTGGAACCTTCTCAGGTCCAAAATGACTGTAATATACTTGCAAAGTTTGCCCCACCTTTTGCCAGGTTTCTATATTAACTGTTCCCTGTTCTGGAAACCATGGGCATTGTTCCTGTACAAACTGAAAAAACTGAGTTAATTGCTTATTAGTTACCTTAATTCCTCTTCCATTTATCATATGTTTAACTATATCAATAAATAAGAGCCTCTCTTTGGACTCATCGTGTCCCATCTTGACACCGCCTTACTCACCTTCCTAACCAGTATTCTTAACTGGGGGTCTGCAGCACCCTACGGTGAGACTCCTATCCGTCTGAGAAAAGAAAAAAAAATAATACTTACCCCTTCAGGTCCCTGTTCGGGCGCCACTTGCCGGGGACCAGCCCCAGCTGGACAGGTTTCACCCAATGGGGAGACGGAGTCGGCGTGGACAGAGCACAAGACACCTCAGAGGATGCAAGGATCTGACAAATTTATTTTTCACGATTCCAAAGTATTTATACTATAAAATAATCTCATTTTCAATCTTAACAACCTCATTCCCATGCCAAAAAATCTCTTACACAAGCCATAAAACAAAAGTAATTTACATCAACAGATTACATCAGCAGGTTAAACAGGTTAAATAATCTTCTTATCGCTTATAGTCTCTTTCATCCCCTGTGGCCATAAAACCTCCCCGCCACCATACCCAAGTGTTTCCTAACATATCTCTAACTCCCCAGGAGGGCCAAAACCCATTCAATTTGTCTTCTAAAGTAAGCTTTTGCCACACAAATGCTCCTATTGTATTTCCCTGAACCCAACGCCCTGGCCTGGGAGTGGGGATTTCAGGTGTAGCCATTAAGGGAGCCGGAGTAATCACAATCTTTTTTGGTTTTACCCTAAGTTGGGGTCTTTCCCTAAACCCTCCATCGGAGCTGGAAATATTTCCCAACACTAATAGCAATCCCATAAAAATCACCTTAAGCAAAAGCAGGGGGGAACAAGGGGAACCACGCAGAGGAGAGCTTTGCTTCTCCATATTTGTACCTGACAGTACCAGCTTTGCTTGGCACTATGGGTCTCGTCCGTGCTGAGACTCAAAGGCACTTCCTACACGGCTCCCGGCAAGGGAACACGGGTTCGTGCCCCGGTCTGGGAGGATCCCACATGCTGCAGAACGGCTGGGCCCGTGAGCCATGGCTGCTGAGCCTGCGCGTCCAGAGCCTGTGCTCCGCAATGGGAGAGGCCACAACAGTGAGAGGCCTGCATACTTCAAAAAAAAAAAAAAATGGTGAGGAGAACTTAACAATTTGGAAAATTCTCAGCCTATCCATGTTGCAAAAAATGAGAAAGCACGTGAAGAAGAGAACACTAAGGGTATGGCCAAGTGACCATTTGATAAGGAGATTAATTTGGGTGTGAAGCATGGATTTAATGAAGCACTTCAGCAGGAAAAGAGCCAGTTTGTACTGAATGGGAAAGAGACAGAGAGGAAGATCTCTGATCTTAGATTTTGCAGGCTGGAACCATGGAGCTATTTGGCTGTGAATGTGCACCATTCTTCAACACAAGGGAAGAAGGACCCCAAAGGTGATTCAGAGTTCATCAGGGCTTCCTCTTCAGTTTCAAAATCTTTGCACAGCAGGAAAAAAAAAAAAAATCTATGGATCTATGGAACATGTGAAGATATTTGTAATTAATATATCTAAAAAAATTAATATCCAAAATACACAAAGAACTCATACAACTCAACTGCAAAAAAGAAAAAATAATCAACCCAATTAAAAAATGATCAGAGGAACTGAATAGACTTTTTTTTAAAAAAAAATCCAAAAAACAAAACAAAACCCAAATGACCAACAAGTACATGAAAAGGTGTTCAACATCACTAATAATCAGAGAAATGCAAAATTAAATGCAAATCACAATTAGATGTCACCTCATACTTGTTAGAATGGCTTTCATCAAAAAGGCAAGAAGAGATAAGTGTTGGGGAAGATGTGGAGAAATGGGAATCCTTGTGACCTCTTTTTTTTCGGAATATAAATTGGTACAGCCACTATAGAAACAGTATGGAGAAATTTAAATTTAAATTTCCTCAGAAATTTAAAAATACAACTACTGTATCCAGCAATCCCACTGCTGGGTATATATCCAAAGGAAATGAAAATTGGATCTGGATGAAAGAGCTGCTTCCCAAGTTCACTGTAGCATTATTCACAATAGCCAAGATACAGAAATAACCTAAATGTCCATCAAGGAATGAATGGATAAAGAAGATGTGGTATATCTATACACAACAGAATATTATGCAGCCTTGAGAAGAAAGAAAACCTGTCATTAGTGACAACGTGGATGAAGTTTGAGGGCATTGTGCTAAATGAAGTAAGTCAGAAAGAAAAAGACAAATACTGTGTGATATCACTTATATGTGAAATTTTAAAAAGCTGAACCCACAGAAATAGAGAATAGAGTGGTGGTTACAAGGGACTAATGGTTGGATGAAATGGGGAGATGCTGGTCAAAGGTACAAACGTTCAGTTGTAAGATAAATAAATTCTGGGGATCTAATGTACAGCATGGTGATTATATTTAATAATGCATCACTATATACTAATCCTCAAGGTAATGGTTTTAGGAGGTGGAACCTTTGAGAAGTGATTAGGTCATGAGGGCAGAGCCATCCTGAATGGGATTAGTGTCCTTGTAAAAGAGATCTCAGAGAGATTCTTTGCCTTTTCTGATATATGAGGACGTAAGGAGAAGTCTGTGACATGGAAGAGAACAATCCAACCTCACTGGCACCCTGATCTCAGACTTCCAGCTTCTAGAACTGTGAGAATTAAATTTCTATTGCTTATTAGCTACCCAGTCTGTGGCATTTGTTATATAGCAGCCTAAAAGGACTAAGACGATGACTAATTTTCTTCTTTGTTTGCTTGTTTCAAATAGGATGGTGGTGATTAGTGGGAAGGCTTTAACATAGTATCTAGAGGCTGTGGATGATTTTTTTTCTCTTCTTTATACTTCCTTAGATGAGAGAGAATAATATTTCATATGCTGTATGTTAAGAGTCAAGGTAGAACAATGGGGTGAAAATACAGAAGAAAGAGAAAATCACTATGGCAGCAAAGTCCAATTTGTTGGATAGAATTGAATGGAATAGTATGATAATAATACAAAGCACATAATATTATTTCCTTTACAGAGAAGATAAAATTGAAGCTAAAATGTGAAGTAATAATTCTAATTAAGGTAACATTCTAGCAAGTAACCCTAGGTCTGTCTGATTCCAAAGACCATTCTTTTTTTTTTTTTACTTCCCCACTGCAGCATTCTATATCAGCATATTCTTTTTTTAATATATTTATTTGTTTATTTTTAACTGCATTGGGTCTTCATTGCTGTGTGTGGGCTTTCTTCAGTTGTGGCAAGCAAGGGTTACTCCTTGTTGCGGTGCGCAGGCTTCTCATTGTGGTGGCTTCTCTTGTTGCCAAGCATGGGCTCTATGCGTAGGCTCAATAGTTGTGGCTCACGGGCTTAGTTGCTCCACGGCATGTGGGATCTTCCCGGACCAGGGCTCAAACCCATGCCCCCTGCACTGGCAGGCGGATTCTTAACCACTGCACCAGCAGGGAAGCCCCTATCTCAGCATATTCTGTACACCACTTAAAAAAGAAATGGGTATATGGGAAGTAAACAACAATTAAAGAAAATAAAATACTTTTGCTGATGTAAAAGCTGCAAGGATTTCCAAGAAATTATGAATGGCCACTATTATGCTCTGACATAAATGTGTTTGTCCATAGTACCCGATGTCAAATTTTTCAATGTGGTAGCTAAATTCTATGAAAATAAAATAAAGTGAATGTACCTGGACCGACACTAAAAATAAACTAATGCATATATATAACTATCTGGATTCTAACAATTTACTATATACTGATAACCACTTAGGACTGTGCAAGTACATTTTATTTAGGAAAACAACTATTGGAATAGAAAGTAATCAGTATCTCTAATGCTGTGTATTTCAGCATCTCTACTGCTGTATTTGCAACTGTTCTCTAGTCATCTAGGTAGGGCTTGTTAATTAGAAGGTGTTAAGACAGATACCGCCACTCAATGTCTCATTTATGAATAAATGAAGACACAACCACTTAACAAAGAAATATCATACCCTATTACACACAATATGTTGTCTCTAAAGATGAATACAACATGACCTTCCAGATTCAGAGCCTTGTGTTCTTGTGAGTTTATTATACTGATTTTATGAAGCTGTTCTGATGTTCAAATAGCACAAGGGGTTAGTGTAATCTATGCTTAAGATAACATATGCTTATGATGCTGAGGCAGATAATATGGGGAAATGAAGTGGATTTAGTTTAAGAAGCAATATGAATTATTAGGAAAAATAGTTAATTGGACAGCAGATTATTGACTGAATGTGCCAGGCATTACTATTATGCTTTCAATTAATGGATATAATAAGATAATAAAAAACCACCATTGCCTAGTCACTGATATTTCAAGCTTGATGTGACATTTAGTGTTTTATGTGAAATTTCTGAATTATCAAATCTTGACAAAAATTAAAACTTAAAATTGTTACAGTATAAGTCAAACAAAATGCATATTTTATACTTGTTACATGTACATTGTTAGTATTTGTTGGCTTACCCATTTGGGGTGTCAGCTGTTGATCATCAATGCTGTCAGTAAATAGGTGACTACCATGATGGACACCCAAACATGGAAACAGTGCTCACATCAAAGCTATATCAGGACATGACAAATGTACCTTGGAAATATTGTGGGTTCTCTTCCAGAAAATCACAATAAAACAAATATTGCAATAAAGCAAGTCACACGAATGTTTTTGCTTCCCAGTGCATGTGAAAGTTATGTTTACAGTATACTATAGTCTATTAAGTATGCCATGACATTATTTCTTAAAAAATAATGTACGTAGCTTAATTAAAAAATCTTTACATGCTATCATCTGAGCCCTCAGCAAGTCCTAATAGTAACACCAAAGATCACTGATCACAAATTACATAATGAATATGATAATAATGAAAACCTTTGAAATACCATGAGAATTATCAAAATGTGACACAGAGACACAAAGTTAACCAGTGTTACTGAAAAATGGCACTGACTGACTTGCTTGGAACAGGGTTGTCACAAGCCTTCAACTTGTAAAAAATGCAATATCTGCAAAGTGCAATAAAATGAGGTACCTATACATATAAACTAGATTAAATTAAGTACCTGTAGAGGTAAGTTGTTATAGGTTGAACTGTGTCTTCCAAAAAGATATGTTGAAGTCCTAAGCCCCAGTACCTGTGAGTGCACCTTTATTTGGAAATAGGATCTTTTCAGATGTAAACAAGATAAGATGAAGTTTTGGACTGGGTAATAATCCAGTATGTCTGGCATCTTTAAAAGGAGAGAGGGACAACATCACATAACAAAAGAGTCAGAGATTTTCAGTGATGTACCTATAAGCGAAGGAACAACATGGATTGCTAGCAACACCAGAAGTTGAGAGAAAAGCATGAAACTGATCCTTCCCTAGAGTCTTCAGAGAGAGAATAGCCCTCCTGACAATTTGATGTCAAACTCCTAGCTTCCAAAACTGTGAGACTAAAGTTCATTTTAAGCCACCTGAATTTGTAATATTTAATTTAATACCATACATTTTATTTAATACCACCTTAGTTTATGGTATTTTATTATGGCAGAGCTAGGAAATTAGCACATCTATCTCTGATCCAGAACACCCATCCAGAACATGGGTACATTTGGGATAAAAGTAATAGAGGTAAATATTAATAACCCAATATGGTGAGAGACTGAATGCCTTCCCATTAAAATTACTGGCAAGACATGGAAGTCTGTACTTACTTTTAATCAGCATTGCACTATAGGCTCTGGCTAGTACAGTAACACAAGAAAAATAAACAACAGCATCAATATTATTGGAAAGGAAGAGGTAGAATGGTCTTTATTTGCAAAGGACAAGACTTTCTATATGCAAAAAATAATGAGTGCTACAGAAACTAATAAGCAAGTTTAGCAAATCTATAGGACATAAGATCAACATACAAAAATCCATCATATTTGTATACACTAGTTGTCAACAACTGAAAATCAAAATTTTAAAAATCACAATACCATTAACTATATCATCAACACCATAAAATTCTTAGGGAAAAATATGACGAAGATGTGAGCAGCCTTTACAATAAAAGTGACAAACACTGCTGTGAGAAATTGAAATTCAAAATAAATGAAGAAATATGCTATGTTTATGTGTAAGAAGATTCAATATTTATATCAATATTCTCAATTTGATCTATAGATTTACCTCTAATCGAATTTTCAATTGACTTTGTTTAGAAATTAACAAAATTATACTAAAATTTATATGGAAATGCAAAGGACACAAATAGCAAACAACTTTGGAAAAAAACACATTTGAGATATGAACTATCTCTGTTTCAAGTGTTATTATAGCTACATTAATCAAAATAATATGCTACTTATGTAGAAAAACCAAACAGATTGCCAAAAGGGGGTACAGTCCAGAATAGACCCACATATATAAGGAGAACTGATTTTCAACAAAGGTGCAAAGGCAGTTCAGTGTAAAAAAAAGTGCAGTATCTTCAACAATTGGTGCTGAAACATTTGAATATTCATACTAAAAAATAGAACATGGATCCATAACTGGCACAATATTCAAAAATTAACTCAAAATGCACTACACATCTAAAGATAAAAGCTAAAAGTACAACATTTCTAGAAGAAAACATAGTAGAAAACTTTCATGACCTTGGGTGATACATGTGTATATGCATGTATCTTAGGTATGGAAATAACAGAACAAGCCCTAAAAGAACAAATTGATAATTTGGACTTCATTAAATTAAAAACTTCTCTTCAAAAGACCTTCTTAAGAGAATGGAAAAACAAGCCATAGATTTGGAAAAAATATTTGTATAGCAAAAACCTAAGACTCACATAAATTAATAAGAAAACAAACAAAAAAATCTATGCCCCCCCAAATGGCCACAAGATAGACACACTGAAATAGTAGATATGCAAATGGCACAAAAACACATGCCAAGATAAGTAGCGTCAATAATCTTTAAGGAAATGCAAATTAAAATCATGATTAGTGGGCTTCCCTGGTAGCACAGTGGTTGAGAGTCCACCTGCCAATGCAGGGGACGCGGGTTCATGCCCCAGTTTGGGAGGATCCCACGTGTCTTGGAGCGGCTAGGCCCGTGAGCCATGGCCACTGAGCCTGCACATCCAGAGCCTGTGCTCCACAACGGGGGAGGCCACAACAGTGAGAGGCCCACGTACCGCAAAAAAAAAAAAAAAAAAATCATGATTAGTGATAACCACATACGTATCAGAATGATTAAAATTATAAAGTTGTATCCTGGAACTGAGGCCGGGGATACCAGGAGAGGCAGGTGGAAGGAACCAGCTGGGAGGAATGGGAGAGGAGTGGAGGGCGTTTGCCTCACCCACTCAGGCCTGGGGAGCCTGCTGAGCTTCCAGGCTGATCCCCTGCCCTCCAAGGCACCCTCCTTCCCCGGCCACATTGGTCCTGGGGGCATAGGAAGGAGGCTGAGGGGAGTTCAGCTGAGGTAGGTGGGAGGGGCTCTCTGGAAGGAGCAGAAGAGAAGTGGAGGGTGATTGTCCCACCCACTCAAGCCCAGGAAGAGTGCTGGCCTGCCAGGTGAGGTCCCCCACCCTCTGAGACGAGTGGTGGGGGGCATGCCTGGGCCCCATCTGTTCCTTGAGCCTAAGCTCCATCTCTGACAGCCTCCAGGGCCTATTCCAGCCCTGTGGGTCCTAAGCATAGGCCCCACCCACCACCCAAACCTTTCTCTTGCTTAGGCCCCACCTTGCACAGCCAAGGCCTCCCCCCACCTTTTTTTTTTTTTTTTTCTCTTTACATTCCTCCTCTTTTTTACTATTGTGGTACTATTGTACCTTCTGGTTGTTGATTCATCTATATTTTTTTAATATTCTTCCTAACATATCTGTTAGTTTCCTAGTATAATTTTAGTTTTTACTTTGCTATTGTTCTCTCTCTCTCTTTTTTTTTTGCCAATCCATGTGGCTTGCAGTATCTTGGCTCATGAACTGGGGGCTGGGCCAAAGCTCCTGAGGTGGGAGCTCTGTGTCAGAACCACTGGACTAACAGAGAACCTCAGACTCCAGGGAATATTCATCAGAGTGAGGTGTCACAGAGGTCCTCATCTCAGCACCAAGACGCAGCTCTATCCAACAGCCTACAAAATCCAGTGTTGGAAGCCTCAGGCCAAACAACCAGTAAGACAGGAACACAATCCCACAAAAAAAAAAAAAAAAAAGAGAGACAGCAAAAAAATATGTCACAGATGAAGGAGCAAGGTAGAAACCTACAAGACCAAATAAATGAAGAGGAAATAGGCAATCTACCTGAAAAAGAATTCAGAGTAATGATAGTAAAGATGATCCAGAATCTTGGGAATAGAATGGAGGAACTGATTGAGAAAATACAAGAAATGTTTAACAAAGATCTAGAAGAACTAAAGAACAAACAAACAGAGATGAACAACAAAATAACTGAAATGAAAAATACACTAGAAGGAATCAATAACAGAATAAATGAGGCAGAAGAACAAATAAGTGAGCTGGAAGACAAAATGGTGGAAATAACTGCCAAGGAGATGAATGAAGAAAAAAGAATGAAATGAATTGAAGACAATATCAGAGACTTCTGGGACAACACTAAATGCACCAACATTCGAATTATAGTGGTCCTAGAAGGAGAAGAGAAAAAGAAAGGGATGAAAAAATATTTGAAGAATTTATAGTTGAAAACTTCCCTAACATGGGAAAGGAATTAGTCACACAAATCCAGGAAGTACAGAGTCCCATAAAGGATAAACCATAGGAAAAACACACCAAGACACATACTAATCAAACTAACAAAAATTAAATCAAAAAAAATATTAAAAGCAGCAAGGGAAAAAAGAAACATACAAAGGAATCCTCATAAGGTTATCAGCTGATTTTTCAGCAGTAACTCTGCAGGCCAGACGGGAGTGGCAGGATATACTTAAAGTGATGAAAGAGAAAAACCTACACCAAAATTAGTCTACCCAGCAAGGATCTCATTCAGATTCGA
Organism: Pseudorca crassidens; assembly: GCF_039906515.1. NCBI lineage: Eukaryota > Metazoa > Chordata > Mammalia > Artiodactyla > Delphinidae > Pseudorca > Pseudorca crassidens. The sequence goes on from NC_090298.1 coordinate 17,471,577, forward strand.
CGGAGAAATTAAAAGCTTTTCAGACAAGCAAAAGCTAAGAGAATTCAGCACCACCAAACAAGCTTTATAACAAATGCTAAAGAAACTTCTCTAGGTAGGAAACACAAGAGAAGAAAAAGACTCACAAAAACAAACGTAAAACATAGGAGGAACATACATATCGATAATAACCTTGAATGTAAATGGATTAAATGCCCCAACCAAAAGACACAAATTGGCTGAATGGATACAAAAACAAGATCCATATATATGCTGCTTACAAGAGACCCACTTCAGACCTAGGGACATATACAGATTGAAAGTGAGGGGATGGATAAAGATATTCCATGCAAATGAAAATCAAAAGAAAGCTGAAGTAGCAATACTTGTATTGGATAAAATAGATTTTAAAATAAAAACTGTTACAAGAGATAGGGAGGGACACTACATAATGATCAAGTGATCAATCCAAGAAGAAGATATAACAATAATAATAATAAATAAATGTTTATGCACCCAACATAGGAGCACCTCAATACATAAGGCAAATGCTAACAAACATGACAAAAGAAATCAACAGTAACACAATAATAGTAGGGGACTTTAACATGCCACTTACACCAATGGACAGATCATCCAAACAGAAAATAAATAAGGAAACACAAGCTTTAAATGACACAATAGACCAGACAGATTTAATTTATATTCATAGAACATTCCAATGAAAAGTGGCAAAATACACTTTCTTCTCAAGTACACACAGAACATTCTCCAGGATAGATCACATCTTGGGTCACAAATCCAGCCTCAGAAAATTCAAGAAAATCGAAATCATATCAAGCATCTTTTCTGACAACAACACTATGAGATTGGAAATCAATTACAGGAAAAAAACCTGTAAAAAACACAAATACATGGAGGCTAAACAGTGCTCTACTAAATAAAAAAGAGATCACTGAAGAAATCAAAGAAGAAATTTAAAAATACATAGAAACAAATGACAATGAAAAGATGATGACCCAAAATCTATGGGATGCAGCAAAAGCAGTTCTAAGAGGGAAGGTTATAACAATTCAATCACACCTCAAGAAACAAGAAAAATCTCAAATAAATAATCTAAGCTTACACTTAAAACAACTAGGAAAAGAAGAACAAAGAAAACCCAAAGTCAGTAGAAGGAAATAAATTGTAAAGATCACAGCAGAAATAAATGAAATAGAAATGAAGAAAACAATAGCAAATATCAATAAAACTAAGAGTTTGTTCTTTGAGAAGATAAAAAAAATTGATAAACTCTTAGCCGGACTCATCAAGAAAAAAGGGAGAGAATGCAAATCAATAAAATTAGAAACTAAAAAGGAGAAATGACAACTGAACCGCAGAAATACAAAGGATTATAAGAGACTAGTACAAACAACTACATGCCAATAAAATGGACAACAATGAAGAAATGGACAATTTCTTGGAAAGGTACAATTTTCCAAGACTGAACCAGAAAGAATTAGAAAATGTACACAGACATATCACAGGTAACGAAATTGAAACCATACTTGAAAATCTTCTGACAAACAAAAGTTCAGGACCAGATGGCTTCACAGAATTCTATCAAACATTTAGAGAAGAGCTAACATCGATCCTTCTTAAACTCTTACAAAAAATTGCAGGGCTTCCCTGGTGGCGCAGTGGTTGGGAGTCCGCCTGGCAATGCAGGGGACACGGGTTCGTGCCCCGGTCCGGGAGGATCCCACATGCTGTGGAGCAGCTGGGCCCTTGAGCCATGGCCACTGAGCCTGCGTGTCCAGAGCCTGTGTTCCGCAGCAGGAGAGGCCACAACAGTGAGAGGCCTGCGGACCGCAAAAAAAAAAAAAAAAAAAAATTGCAGAGGGAGAAACACTCCCAAATTCATTCTACGAAGCCACAATCACCCTGATACCAAAACCAGAAAAATATATCACAAAACAAGAAGATTATACACCAGTATCGCTGATGAACATAGATGAAAAAATCCTGAACAAAATATTAGCAAACAGAATCCAACCCTACTGAAAGGATCATAAACCATGATCAAGTGGGATTTATCCCAGGTATGCAAGGATTCTTCAATATATACAAATCGATCAATGTGATAAACCACATTAACAAATTAAGAAATAAAAATGATATGATCATCTCAATAGATGTAGAAAAAGGTTCTGACAAAATTCAACACCCATTTATGATAAAAAAAACTCTCCAGAAAATGGGCATAGAGGGAACCTACCTCAACATAATAAAGGCCATATATGACAAACTCATAGCAAGCATCATACTCAATGGTGAAAAACTGAAAGCATTTCCACTAAGATCAGGAGCAAGACAAGGATGTCCGCTCTTTACATTCTTATTCAACGTAGTTTTGGAAGTCCTAGCCATGGCAATCAGAGAAGAAAAAGAAATAAAAGGAATACAAATTGGAAAAGAAATAAAACTGTCACTGTTTGTGGATGACATGATACTATACATAGAAAATTCTAAAGATGCTACCAGAAAACTACTAGAACTAACCAGTGAATTTGGTAAGGTTGCAGGGTGCAAAATTAATGCACAGAAATCTCTGGCATTCCTATACACCAACAATGAAAAATCAGAAAGAGAAATTAAGGAAACAATCCCATTAACCATCACAACAAAAAGAATAAAATGACTAGGAATAAACCTGCCTAAGGAGGCAAAAAACATGTATGCAAAAAACTATAAAACATTGATGAAAGAAATCTAAGATGACATAAACAGATAGAGAAATATACCATGTTCTTGGATTGGAAGGATAAATATTGTGAAAATGACTATACTACCCAAAGCAATCTGCAGATTCAATGCAATCCCTATCAAACTACCAATGGCATTCTTCACAGAATTAGAACAAAAAATTTTACAGTTCATATGGAAACCCAAAAGACCCCAAATAGCCAAAGCAATCTTCAGAAGGAAAAAGAGTTGGTGGAATCAGGTTCCCTGACTTCAAACTATAATACAAAGCTACAGTAATCGAGACAGTATGGTACCAGCATGAAAACAGATATATAGATCAATGGTATAGGATAGAATGCTCAGAGATAAACCCACTCACATATGGTCACCTAATTTAAGACAAAGGAGGCAAGAACATACAATGGAGAAAAGACAGCCTCTTCAATTAATGGTGCTGGGAAAACTGGACAACTACATGTAAAAGAATGAAATTACAACACTACCTAACACCATACACAAAAATAAACTCCAAATGGATTAAAGAACTAAATGTAATACCAGACACTATAAAAATCTTAGAGGAAAATGTAGGAAAAACACTCTTTGACATAAACCACAGCAAGATCTTTTTTGACCCATCTCCTAGAGTAACGGAAATGAAAACAAAAATAAACAAATGGGACTTAATTAAAGTTAAAAGCTTCTGCACAGCAAAGGAAACCATAAACAAGACAAAAAGACAACCCTCAGAATGGGAGAATATATCTGCAAATGAAACAACAGACAAAGCATTAATCTCCAAAATATACAAACAGCTCATGGATCTCAATATCAAAAAAACAAAGAATCCAATTTAAAAATGCTCAGAAGACCTAAATAGACATTTCAACAAGGCAGACATACAGATAGCCTAGAGGCAAATGAAAAGATGCTCAACATCACTAATCATTAGAGAAATGCAAATCAAAACTACAATATGAGGTATCACCTCACACCAGTCAGAATGGCCATTATCAAAAAATCTAAAACTATAAATGCTGGAAAGGGTGTGTTGAAAAGGGAACCCTCTTGCACTGTTGGTGGGAATGTAAATTGATACAGCCACTATGGAAAACAGTATAGAGGTTCCTTAAAAAACTAAAACTAGAACTACCATATGACCCAGCAATCCCACTCCTGAGCATATACTCTGAGAAAACCATAATTCAAAAAGAGACATATACCACAATGTTCATTGCAGTACTATTTACAATAGCCAGGACGTGGAACCAACCTAAATGTCTATCGTCAGATGAATGGATAAAGAAGATGCTGCACATATATACAATGGAATATTACTCAGCCATAAAAAGAAATGAAGTTGTGTTGTTTGTAGTGAGGTGGATGGACATACAGTCTGTCACACAGAGTAAATTAAGTCAGAAAGAGAAAAACAAATACCGTATGCTAATGCATATATATGCAATTTAAAAAAATGGTACTGATGAACCTAGTTGCAGGACAGGAATAAAGATTTAGACATAGGGAATGGACTTGAGGACATGGAGTGGGAGGGGGAAGCTGGGGTGAAGTGAGAGAAACATCGACATATATACACTACCAAACGTAAAATAGCTAGTGGGAAGCAGCCGCATAGCACAGGGAGATCAGCTCGGTGCTTTGTGACCACCTAGAGGGGTGGGATAGGGAGGGTGGAAGGGAGGCTCAAGAGGGAGGGGATATGGGGACATATTTAGGCATATGGCTGATTCACTTTGCTGTACAACAGAAACTAACACAGTATTGTGAAGCAATTATACTCCAATAAAGATCTATTTTAAAAAAAAAGAAAAGAGATGGTACCCAGGAAAAAATTAATGTCAATTAAATATTATTTTATACTCAAAAAAATAAAATTAAAAAAAATAAAGTTGTATCTTGGCATGTATTAGTGAGGATGTGGAGAAACAGGAAATCTCATACACTGCTGTTGAGACAGTGAAATGGTAAAAAATTTTGGAAAATATTTTGATAGTTTATGAAGTGAAACATACTTCTATGATTCAGACATTCCACTCCTAGGCATTAATCCAAGAGAAATGAAAGCATACATCTAAACAGAGACTTGTAAACAAATGTTTCTAGAATTTTATTTGTAATAGCCAAAAACCAGAAAAAATGATCAAACAAACAAATGTTCCTGAACAGATAGATATAACACAGTTTGTGTATTCATTTATCTACACAATGGAGTACAATTTAGCACTAAAAATGAATAAACAGCATGGATGAATCACAGAATAATTAAGCTGAGTGAAATAAACTAGACCCTCTCCTCCACCAAACAACCAAACTATTGTAGGATTCAATTTATATAAAATTTATACAAGTCATAAAATGCATACTAACAGAAATCTGGCCATTGTTTGCCTGGGTCAGAATGGAGGGATTACAAAGAGGCTTATAGACATTTTTTCATGTTCATTATCTTGATTTTGATAATGGTTTCATGGATGTCTAAAAACGTCAGAACATTATCAAATTGTAAAATTTAAGTATTTGCAGTTTATAGTATGTTGATTATACTTCAATAAAGCTATTATTAACAAACAAGAACAAACATGTGCTTTTGCTAGATCAGCATATGGATATTTTAATAAATGCAAAAGCAAAATATGAACTTCAGTACAAGAACACTATTCCAGGAAACCTTGTATTTTGGGATGTTACCACGTGTCCTGGGGAAAAACTGTATGGAAATACTTCATTGAACAATGTTGAATGTTATATGTGTGTATGTTTTTTTAATGTGGGCCTGAATATTTAGTACTCTCCTTCGCATTGTGATTCTCTGAGGACTGTATAGATTGCAATAATTTTCCTAACCTTTTGATCATGGATCACTTTTCTTGCCACTATTATTATCATTTCCCCAAAGACTGTTCCAAGGAGCGCAGTTTAGAAGACACCAGTATAACTGTTAATGCTAGCATATCTAAAGAAAACTGGGTTTACTAATAAGTAGTTGACCACATGGAGCTCGAACAATAGGAAACTTTAAAGATGTTTTTTGGGTGTCAGCTTTTCCACAATGCTGATGAGGATAAATGATGCTAGGACCTGAAAATGTATGCTCTATTTGACAGTGACAGGAGACAAGCACTCCTCTATGGCATTTTCCACTGATTAATTCAATTAATTTTCTTGTTTTGAGTCCATTAAGAATCATTAAGATAATAATTTGGCTTTATCATAATGGATTTTATGACACACAAAACATGCTGATTAATCAACATGTATATCCTGATCTTCTTGTGTTATTTTTTCCCACTAAAATCTGAAGGATTGACATTTGAGTTAGGCCTACATCCTTCTTGTGAGTGATGTCTGTCACTCTCCTAAGACCAATCAACTTATGGTCTGTACAAAAAAATAAATTTTGTCTTGCATTTAAACACTCAGTACCAGACCACGAATCTACTTGACCTCATTGACTAATGACTTTCTCTGAGACCCTGCTGATTTCACCAGGGAGTTCTCTCTTTTAACTAATGTTTTTATCTAACGCCTTTATGACTTCAATTATCTGAGACTAATTATTATAGGATCTTGCAATGCAATGTAAGGATTAGAAGTCCAATTGCATTTGAGGCCAGTGAACTCACTTCTGTGCCACAGCTATACTGTGCAATTCTAATTCCCAAGGCTCTCACATAGTTTGTAATGCTGTACTGAAATTCATCTTTATGGATTACTTGAAAAACTCTTCCAAGGAAAAAACAAGCAAAAATATTGGTATATTTTATTATGTTTGAGAGTCAATTCATCACAGAAGTTATTTTTCTAGACAACAGTGTTTCTGCATTTTGCCTAGTTCTATTATAGTCATCTCTTCTCAGAGAGAGCTCTTTCTGCATTCATTTGGATTTCTAGCAGTAGTTACAGCACAAATAAAATACAGTTTGCAGGCTCTCTCATAATTAATGTATACCAAGCTCAATGATAACCTAGAACTTCAATTATACGCTTTATCTTTAGAACTGACACTTCTGAAGACTAAACTTGGTTATTAAGATGCAGGAAATGTATCTTGTCATTCAGCTCTCCAAATGAATGAGTACATTTAATGGTATTGTTTTAAAATAATATTAAATGAAATTATATCAATATATTTATTTCACTTCCCCTTGTGTATTTGTGTTTGCTATTTTTGACATATACTTACTTTTTTATTACCAATTACATACCACATATTGTATTTAATGTTAGAAATAAAGGTATTAATTATATATCACCTTTGTACTGAGGGAGCTCAAAGGCTAATGAAAGAACAAGGTATGTAAGCAAGGAATTATATGTACACCATACACTCCCATAATAAAAATATAAATATGGTATTTGGGGTGATAGCTCTAAAATGTCATTGTTTACTTTGCCACTACTGTCAGTAGAACAAGTCTTTTATAAATTAAAAGCTTGATATTAATGGAGACAGACAAGTTCAGTATTTAGTTAGGTAATTTTTTACACATAGCAGTAGCAGTTTTTAATAAGCTACACATATTGTGTAGTTGCCATTTATAATAGTAGCTAAATACCAATAACTATCTGTATATTTATGCTAAAGGAAAATAATGCTTTTCATTGTGAGAAAGAAGTGCAATGTACCAGTAATTTAAATTACTATAGTGTATATTTCATTTGCAAGAAGAATATGAGGTTTAAATGAGAAAAAATGATACATAAAATTACACCTTGCTATTTGGGTGTATTTTTTCGTGTGACAATAATTTACAATTTTTCTTCATGATTGTTGGTTGAGAAAATATTCAAAATCTTGGTGTGCATTAATCCTTTTCTAATGTACCCTGTATTTGTCTAGATCTACAGCACTTTCATCTAAACATCGGTGACAGCCTTGGGATCCCGGAGTATGAAGTGACTCAGCAGACCAGCTTGCACAATATTTCTTCATTTCATGCCTTTATCTCTGGTGACCAAATTCATGATGCAGCTCATTGAAACTGTTAAGCGGATACTTGTTATTCCCCAAACACACACTACAGGGGCTGTGCAGTAAGGAAACTGATTGGATAAAACAAAAACCATTCACCTGCATCACAGCATCTCTCACAAAATTGCAAACTGCATTAATTCTTCTACAGCCTAGAAAATAGTTGTTTTTGAGAATTTTTTCTCCGCTTAAGCTGAATATCTTCCTTTAAAAATTAAATGAGCAGAAGTACATCCTGATATTTCATTGCTAATATGGGCTACATTTTCACCCAAGTATCATTTTGGAAAATTCTCCTAAAAGTTATTGTGCAAGAACTCTGATTCTGTGCCTAAGCGGATTTGTATTAGAGGTGTGATTTTCTTTTTCAATTTGTAGAAAATTACACTAACTTTACTGTGAAATAATACTCAAAAAGAAGTTCAACTTAGTTTCTCTATAATCTCTTATTGCCAAATCAGAATTGATCAGTCTCTGAGTCACACATTTTAGAATGTTAGACATATAGAAAGATCTAAAAAATATTTATTCAAATTTGAATTCAAGGATAAATCTTTGCCTCATTCTCCACAGGTGCCTCTAATTCTAATATTTGATTACTTTTCTGTTTACTATAATTTTTGAAAATAATCTAAAACTTTTCTGCTTTTTTTAGCACCCTGAATATTTTCTCAATTTAAGTATTGCAAATATCCTAAACATATACAAATATTAAAAATTCACAGCCTCAGAATTTTGCTGTTGCTTACGATGTTTAGATACTTGGATTTTCAACTCAAATAACATACTATTTACACTCACAGACAGACACATACACATGTATTGAATTATTATGAGCAGTCCATAATAGAAACAGTATTCTCTAAATCTGACTGGAAATATTAGCTGGTTTGATAGCTTGAATAAATTTTTCTTAACACTATAGAACAAGGAGTATTCACATGAAACAAATGAGCATTATGACTTCTCTGCATCACATTTAAAATGTAATATAATATATCACGCATTTCTCCTGCCATGAAATAATAGAAGAAAAATGACATTGGTAAAACTGACCTGAACAACATTTGTTTTCAGAAATGTATCCTTGTGCGAGCAGCTGAAGCCCTGGTAGCTGTTTGTGCATTTGATGTATAAAGCATTTCATAAGCAAGAAAGCATTTCACAAGGTCAGAAATGAAACACATCTGAACCTCTGTTAACATTCAACAAAATGTACTGCAGATATTCTGGAATCATTTTTTTTTCCTGTCACTATGTATCAGATGCCATGAAACCTACATAGAAAATGATGTCATAAATTCTGTTTCTGCAAGAATATACTTTGCAATATGAAAAGAATGAACTGTTACCGGTTCAGATGCAGAATCTCACTGCATTGCGTCTTCTCAGGTGACTGAAATCTTTAAATCTAACAGAAATCATTTATAAAAATTTAAGCATGTCTGTGAAGGTGAATGTACAAGTTAAAAATATGTGAAGATTTAGTTTCAATCAAACTGCTTTATAAAAGACAAGTATTTCCTTCTAAATTCAGGAAAAAAAAAACCCAAAAAACAAACCATTATCGAGTGATACAAATTAATGGGCACTGGACCATTATTTTTTTCCTCCTGATCAGACCTTTTGTTATTGTTATGCTAAGTATAGCATAACCCCACTCTAATTTCATAGCACATAAATTAGTATATCGTGACATCAAAATAATTTGGCTATCAAGAAAGAGAGACCTAAGGAAATAAAAAATGAAGAGTAGTAAAAGGGGAAATGTTTAATTTTATTTTGATAAATCCTTTATAGTGACAATAAATTTTACACACACACACACACACACACACACACACACCCATACATACATGTAGATGGCATATCCCTTTACACTTAAAAATGAATAATATAGGTTGTATTTCAGGTGAATGGAAATTTTTAAAAATAACTACAATTTTTAAAACGACTACAATTTATTTTTACAATAAGATAAATTTCAAAAGAATAATTCTTCACATTTCTTAAACTTAATTTTACTTTTCCAGAAGTTAACCAACTTTCCTCATATTTAATTAGACTTGTTTTTTAAATTGTGATGTCATTTTTAGCAATATCATGCAAATTATATTATCTTGTCATGATACCTGTATCATGTCAAATTTTCTCCACATCCTATCTGATCAGTGGCATCAGATCATGTACTCAATTAACTGACCTCTTTCCTATTCATAAACCCATTCTTATCTAATCTCTCTTCTGCACTAAAGTTATCTTCCAGAATCCAATATCTATATAGTAACTCATTTAATATTCACAACAATCCTTGTTTCCATCTTACAAATGATAATTATGAGATGAGAATCATAAGCTCATTATGAGACGTTAACTCACTCCCTCAGTGATATACAGTAAGTAGTAATTTGTTGAGCTAAACTTGAGTTAGGGGAGTCTGGCTCTAAAAGCTCTGTCCTTCATGTTGTAAATATTATCACTAAAGATGTCAGTGTCAGCATGTCCTGTAGCCACTTTGATCTACATAAATGTTCATGAGCACCCATTATGTCTGATGAGTGCATTTAAATGCCCATTGATCTAGGTGACAGTCTACAAATTTAGCACCAAATTTGGGACCTTCTAATCGTAGGACCACAGTGAACATCTTTGAATCTCAGCATTCTAACTGGTGAAATAAGCATAAAAACAGTTAATTTGTTAAATCTACTACTTTGTACTGACATCAAATGACATCTAAAAGCAAATATATTTTTAAATATCCTTTAAAATTTTCTCAAATTTAAAATTGTACTAGTAGTAGTAGTAGTAGTAGTACAACCAAAGAAGACTCTATAGACCAGATACACATTAACCTATAGATTCAATAAAGATATAACAATAAGCAGGGAAAAGGCAATGCATTTAAAAGGAATAGGCAGAGGAAACCCTGCAGAAAGGTATACATAGAGCACTGTTTCTATTTTCATATCCTCATCACCTAACCCTATTGCTATTATCACCACTCTACCCATAAGACAATTGAAATAAACAAATCTAATTTTGAAAATTTAAAGATGATAAAAAGTAACATAATTTCACAAAGGGACTTCAGATGTCTTGCCTGACTGTTCTCCAAAGGCAGGGGGAAATAACTTTTTTCTTTCCTCTCAACTATATTCTACACTAGGGGTTCTCAGAATCATCCTGTTGAAGAAGCACCTGTGAGCACGTTAGGATGCCGTGGACCCTACCTTGACCTACTGAATCAAAACCTCTGGGTATGAGTTCAAGTTAGCTATCTTAAGAAGCTCTCTAGGCAATTCTTATACATACTAATGTTTGAAAATGACTGCTCAACACACAGACCAACACCAAAGAAACCATGCTTTTCAAGCTGTAGAATAAGAAGTATGTCAATAGTGCTTATGCAGCTCTCCAGCCAGATTTATGTGTGAAGATCCAAAGTGGGAGAGAGCAGAGATAGTCACATTTAATCAACAAATATTCAAAGGCCTGCTCTAGACTTGGACCTGGGCTGAGTAATGAGGTCACAAAAGTGAATGAAGCATAAGCCCTGCCTTTGCATAACTCAAGTAATTAACTGTAATAATGCCAGTTCCCAAATCAAGGCACCTTACCAAACCCAGAGGGATTAAAATAAATCCCAAGAAGGTGATATTTGAGTTTCATCTTCACAAGCATGCCAGCTTTAGGAGATAATCTGTTGAGTAATGTTTGATTGGAAAGGCAACCCAAGCAGAGGTAACATGTTCAAAGCCATGGAACCATGAGGAAGTTTAGCTAATTTGAAAAACTACCAGTAATAGTTCCATAGCCAAAAATGAAATAGCAGATGCAGAAGTTGTGAGATAGGAATTGGAGGTGTGGACTCAGCTCAGAATAGTGCTGCATTGTTTATCATTCTATGAAACTGGATTTGATTTGATGTAGCTTATGACTGCCACTGAGAAATTTCAAGAAAGGTGGCAACATGTTAAGATTCTAGTTTCAGGAGCAGAATGTGGGATGAATTAGAGGGCAAAAATTGAATGCAAAGTGTCCAATTAAGATGATATTGAAACAGACAAGGGGAATGAAAACACAGTCCTCAACTAGGAGAGTAATGGTAAGAAAGAAAAAAGTATAGTTTCCAGAGATGTTTAGTCATGTCATGAATACAATTTATAAAAGAAGAGAAGGTATATTCTTGAGAGGAAATACAATTAGCTTGGAGCATGCTAAGCTTTACATTGCTTGGGAATTAGTAAATCCAAGAGTTTTTTAATTCAGAGGAAAATTTTGGGTCAGAAATCTCAATTTGAGAGCCTTTAGCAAATAGATGATAGCTGATCACATAGAAATTGAAGAGACCTCTCAGAGAAATTGACCACCAGGGGTAAGAAAAAAAAAAAAAAAACTAAGAGAGATAGACTAGGGAAGAAAAAAATGAAGGAAGAGAGTGAAAATGAATGAGGGATGGTCTTGAGATTGGTGATGGGTAGTTAAGTTTAGAAAGAGTACATAAAGTTTAAAAAAGGTATGAACCAAAAACTGCACTGCCTTTGACAATATAGAGACCACTGAAGAATCAGGCAAAAACTCAGTTCATCAGAAGCTGAACAAATATTTCAAAAGGTTGAGGAATAAAAGGAAATCATGTGGCTGTATAGAAAGGCATAATTTAGAAATGGCATGGATTTGTTTTATTTTTATTTCTTCTGAGGGAATGTTTTTTAAAGTCTAGTTTTTAAAAGATGGGAGAGTTTTAAATAGGTTTATTGCATGTCAAAAGGAGCTAGCAGAAAGGGAAAATGTTTAGTTTCCAGAAAGAGACAACAATTAAAGATATAAGGCAAACCATAAACCATCAAAGCATCAAGTTTTGATTTTTTATGACAAGTAGGTCCCCAAAGCAAAACAGTCCAAAGCAATTTGTAAGGAACTCATTGATCCCAAGCTGCCTTTATTTTAACATAGGGCAAATTCTTATGTTCAGAATATCTCCTCTGGCCCTACTGGCTTTTCTAGTCCTATTGCTTACTCTGATTCACCTCAGTGATTTGACCTCCACTCTCTTGTAATTTCTTTCATAGCCTCCTCTCTGTTATTGTCAGGTCATCATATCCAGTTTTCAGAACTCTTTAATTCACTAACTCTCTGACAATCTCAAATGCCCTCTTCAGCTGAAATAGACTGAGCCCTGTACTGAACTGTCTGCAAAGGTCAGAATTAGGATACTGGTAGTGATGTAGCAACTGTATCTCAACATGGGTAGAGGCATTCGCTTTTGGCAGAAAATGAGAGGATTTTTGTTTGTTTTTATTTCATTTAGCCGTGAAAATGGGGAATAAGAATGAATGTGGACAAACTGAGAGACAGTGAATTCCCACTCAATGCTTTAGTTCTTGAGATTGGGAAACACAGTTGCTGCTAAATGTAATTGGAATTGAGGAGAGAAAGATGCTGAAATAAAGAAATAAAGGAGAGAAATGGCTCTAGTCAAAGATGGAGAGAATGATCACCAAGTGCACAGATTGCCTTACTAACGTTGTGGTGGAACTATCTTCAATTTTATTTGCCATTGTTTTGAAAGGGCTCTATATTATGGCTGTTGATGTTGAGGAGACCAATGGTAGTTATATTAGTTCCTAAGGTTGCCATGACAAAGAGTACTTTATTGTCTCAGAGTTCTGGAGCCTATAAGTCTGAAATCAAAATGTCAGAGGGCCATGCTTCCTCAGAAGGCTCTGGGGAAGAATATACCCCATGTCTTTCTCTTAGTTCCTGGTATTGCTGGCAATCCCCAGAATTTCCTTGTCATGTGTAAGCATCACTTTATTCTCTGCCTTCCTCATCACATGACGTTTTCCCCGTATGTCTTCACATCATCTTTCCTCTGTGTATATCTGTCTGTGTCTTTTTTTTTCTCTTTTTAATAAGGAAACCTGCCATATTGGATTATAGCCCACTCTAGGACTTCATCTTTTTTTTTTTTTTTTTTTTTTTGCGGTACGTGGGCCTCTCACTGTGGTGGCCTCTCCCGTTGCGGAGCACAGGCTCCGGACACACAGGCTCAGCGGCCATGGCTCATGGGCCTCCCGGATCGGGGCACGAACCCGTGTCCCCTGCATCGGCAGGCGGACTCTCAACCACTGCGCCACCAGGGAAGCCCTAGGACTTCATCTTTAATGATTATGTCTGTAGAGACCCCATTTTCAAATAGCATTCACAGCCCTAGGACTTCAACATATCTTCTCAGGGGACACCACTCAACCTATAGCAGCTGTAATGATTGAGCCAAAACTGTGCAGGGTGGTGGCAGGGAGGGTACAGACAAAGGTTCAGAAAAAAGACAATGGCAGAAGAATATCCAAAGACACCTAATAAGGAAGAAATGTGTGCTGAGTGAAGAAGATAGGACACTAATAGAATGTTACTAGATAAGAGAAAAAAGAATTGCACAATGTAGAAAGAGTTGTCTGACTAAAAATCAGGATAATTATGCTTCCTCTGGGGTATTTGAAATTTACGTTTCCATGGCCCAAAATAATTTTCATATATTATTCAACAAGAGAGTAATAAATAAACTTTAAAATACAAATGTCTGATTCATCAATTTTAGACAAGAATTGGAGATATTTAAGTAAATGAAGGAAAATCATAGTAAAATATTGCTTTTTAGCATGACTAAATTTTTTTGAATAATTAATTTATATAAGCCACTTCTTTTGATGGATTTTATATTATGCAAATATGATATTATAAAATCTGAAGTTCAATATATAAAAACCACAGGACTAATAAAAGCTGAAATAATTGTACATGGGATAGAAATGACTCTCGGTTGGTTTATGGTGTCAGGCTAGACTCAACTTCATTAATGTACATAATTATCTAATGTACACTTTTGAATCTATTCTGTCTACTTTCCCCTAATTAAAGGGCATCAATAGGCCCTCAATAAACTTTTTAATGAATGTGTATTAATTGTTAAATAACAGCATAGACAATTTATACACATTTTGAGTCACAGCAAATATCCATTGCTTTAGAGTCTAATATTTACTACATGTCATATTTTACATATGTAAGTTCTGGGTTGCAAAGTGCACAGTTAAGAAAGCACTTCAAGACCATTATTGATCTTCTTATCTACCCCAAATGGTTGTTTTGCCTAATAAATAAGCATCTTTACAAACAACGGCCCATAAATGTTATTATCAAACATTTTTCCATTTCCTTGCACATGATTAAGCCTCAAAGGTGAATTAATGTATCCTGTTAGCCCATGGCAGGAAAGCAATAATGTCTATCAACCAAGCAGTATGTACCACAAATACACACTGCTTGCTTTTCAGTGTGGTCTGTAGGTTTTGATTTGGTTTCCCCTTAAATGAGAGATGATAAGAAGGGCTTTATGCCCTTAGTTTTATGCCTTACAGCTAGGTGTAATGGTAAACATTTATTTATGTGTGCTGACAGTATCTCATTAACAAGGAAAGTAGATTATTGATCCCAATAAAATGTATACTATGTTATTTAGCTTAAAGTAGTAATGATATTCAAATTATGTTGCATCTAACTTCATTTCATTTGTCCTCTTGTTTTCTATGTCTCTTAATTTTACCTTGTTTTAAAATTGTCTATTATATGTATATATATTTTTGTAAGCTCACCCACAGCCTTTTGAAGAGTATGACTTAAAAATTAAAGAAAAAAATCTAAGTGGTTTAGCATAAATATGTTTAATCCATTCCTTCTAACTCTCCATAGATAGATAATTACATAAATTCCAAAAAAGAAAAAAGAAAACCTCATAGGAACTACCATGTAAGCATACTAACAAAGACTGTCACTTTAGCTGTTGTATATCAGCAACGTGTAAAATATTTAAAGTGAATTTGAATTCTCTGTGTGTGGGTGGGGGGGTAATTTTATTTGATCATTTTTTGTCAGAAAAAGATAAGTTAAAAAAGAAAAGTATAATATTTTAGATTGTCCACTAACTGAAGTTGTCAAATTTCTCCACTGTTAGGATTAAAAATGGCACATGCATACTTTGAAATGTACCTTGGGCATTTTATATAATTATCTTATAACAACAAGAATAGCATCAATAAAAAACAAGGTTTTTTATAATTTTATACTGTTGCGTATCAGTTAGTATATCAAATTCTAGTACCATAGACTTTTAGATTGCTGTGAGGGAGTTATAGTATCAGCTTATATAATTATGACGGGAATAAACAGAAAAATGATTTTCATTGGAAGGAAGCCAGAGGACCCATAATAGACAATGAATAAAGAAAGAAAATAATTTTAAAACACTTTTTCAGAAGATTACCAATTACATAAGGATTACAGGGTAGAGTAACTTTTGAAAAATCTCCAAGCACTTTAGATGTATATATGCATTGAGATTCACAATGAATTACATTCTCTACATCTATAATCACACTTGACAGGAGAATATCAAGCCGTTGACAAATTTCTATAATAGATTGTCACTAAATTCACAGTACTCCCACTAAAATTTTTATATAAGATTTTAATGTTACTAAATTACTCTAAAATTAAAGCTTCTTCTATGACCCTAAATCTGCTTCAGTATAACATGGTATAGGTAAACTCATTTATAATTTATAATACATGTAATTCATTATTCCTTAAGGTATTGTGGCATCTTAAAGTCACTTAAACTTTTGTATGCATTTTACACATATTGAACCCAGGATACAACTCCAGAAAGCATGGTCATTCTCTCCTGGTTTGAAAAAACAATATTCTCACTATGCTATTTAGATCTTCACCATCTTTTTGAAAGTGAGATAAATGAATGAAGAAACTCTTCAACTTATTAAACCCATAAATCTATGTAAATACAGATTTTATTATGTAAATAAGAATTTATTATTAGTTATATACATGTGTTTTATATTTATATCAAGATAGATATAAGATGGATAGAAAGATACATCCATTTGGATCTATTCTAATTATCTATTTAATCTATTTATCTATCTCTTATCAGAAAGAAACTAATGCAGTTTTTGAATGGAGAGGACTTATATATATTTAAAATATATAATACACTTTGGGTAATAGTTATTTTAAAAGAAGTAAATGAAGAAAACAGGGTAAAATTAAAATGGAATAGTGCTAATTTTAAAAATTCAAAATGTTAGTACACAAGATACATGATAATGACTCCATAATCTGCCCCCCCATTTCTATTTTGATAAATTATGGTTTTAAGCATTTTTACAAATTCCCATGTATAACCAGGACAACTTTCCTCTAAGAGATCCCCTCACTCACCAAGCTGACGCAAAGGGAGTCTGAGTCACTAGCTAAGGTCGTGCTGCGGGCAGGCGGCAGAGGCTGCTTTGAAATTCAGCAAGTTTGACTTCAAAGCATGATCTCAATCAGGGTAGAGGGCTTCAAACTTTTTCCTAGAGGATGATCATGGCTTTGGCTTTCATTTTTATTGCAACAGAAGTAATGGATTTCATTTGATGTGCCACAGTGTCCACAATCCAAAAACAGGTCAATGGCACAGGAGAAACACCAAGGTCATGAAAAGCTTTGCCCTGTGAGTCTTCCTGAACTGGATACCACATAACCTAAGGTAAAGATTCTCACAAGCATTAGAATTCTATTCTCACAAGTGAATAGAATTAGTGTCCAGTCACTTTTTCTTACAACACCTTTCAGTGTAAGCAATGACAGCGTAATTTTAAGACAAGGAAATTTAAAGGGGCTTGAGTAACGGGGTGGTAATGGGTGGTGCGATTCAAAGAGACACCTCTTTGAAGTCATGATTAATTTACAGGATATGGTATGGAATAAGACAGTTCCCTTCACACTATCCTCTGAACCAAACAGTGGAAAACCACTGTGCAGCAGTAAGTTTGAGATCCTTCTCCTCGATAATACCTACAACACTTTTATTCTGATAAGTAACTAGAAGGCATCTATCTTTCCAAATTACTGTAGCCCTATTATTCAGTAGCCACCTGAGCTAGCCAGCTGTAGAATTCTTTTATTTCTTTAGGAAAATGGAACAGAAGGGAACACGCCTGGCTAGAAAACCAGCTTGACTCTGCAGAGAGGTGTTCTGTGGGCAGCAGCAGGGCCCTCCTTTAAGATGTTTCCAGTTATCAGATGAAGAGGTGTGTTTATAAGAGCCATAATTTAGTCCCATAGTTGTGTGTGGGGGATCTCTCTCTCCCTTAAGATCTTTCAGTTAGCTAAATTTAAAAAAAAAAAAAAATCTATAGAAGATTTAATCAAGAAAAGTAGTTTTTTTTTTTTTTTACTTATACCCCATTCAATAACTAAATGCCATATATTCACTTATGTAACTGATAGTACTACAAATAATGATAAAAGAAAATCCAAGGCATTGACTGCTATCAAAATTGAGGGTTCTATGGAAGTCTAGAAGATTGAGGTTATAAAGCAATTGACTGATAATCCTTCCTTTGGGCAAGCTGTCTACTCAGTGAAGCAAATTGCCTCATTCTACATAATTAACTCATCAAGAATAACACAAAGGTGTTCAATTTCAAATTTAAAAGACAACAGAGAGTATCTGCCCATGTAATTGACTCTCAAAACAGTGCTAAGTTCTAAGATCCTGGGAATTCAAAAATGTGAATAAACAATGTCATTCAGTCAACATATATTAATTGAGTGTATACTCCACATCAGGCACTGTTCCAGAGATACAGCAGTCATTAAAACAGACCAAGATATCTCATCTTATATCCTGGTGAGGAAGGCAAACAATAATATCTTATTATAAGTAGATTATGAAGTATGATATACATGCTGAATATACATGTATAAAAGACGAATAAAAATCAGTGAAGATGTAAGTCGAGGTATGATGGATACTGAAGGAACAGAGGAATAAAGCAGTTTGGATAAGGGAAGAGCATTTCTGGGAAGGGAACGACATGCACAAGGACATCTAGGCAGAGAAATCTTGGATTTCCAGACAAAAGTTAGAGTAGTGTGTCTGGAGCAGAGTGATTAAGGTAGAGAGCAGTCAGAAATGAAATCAAAAACATAAGGAGTGAGAGCTGGGGGAAGGCAATGTAGAGCATTATGAAACATGTAACGGATTTTTTTCTTTTACTCTGAAATGGGAAAATTTTGGCTATGTTTGAATAGGGCTCCAAAATGGTGTGCGGGAGGTTTAAATGAAACATCATGATTTCGATCAATATTCTAGGGGGACCATGGAGAAAGCATGGAGGTCCATTAGTGGGGTAGTATAGTACTAAAGAGAGAGAGAATGATGGCTTAACTCTGGATGGAAATGCTGGTGTCCAGACAATGTCAGATTCTGGATAAACTGGATGTGGTTTGGCATCAAAATTGAGGCAACCAGGATGATTCCAAACCATTTGGCCAAAGCAACTGAAAGGGAGGGTGAGAGTTCCTAAAGCTGAAGTCCCATAAATGTCAACACAAGGTATACATTGAAACAAAAACAACAGTAACAGTAACAAACCATTGGTTATTTCTAACAGATTTCTTCTCAAGAAGATACAAAACATTATAATGTTCAGAGGTAGAAGACTTAGGCTCATCTCTTCCTAAAAACCATTTCTTCCTAAACAAGAACTTGGGGACCTTGGTTTTGCAAATAGTCAAGAAGAAATATATTTTAGATGAACCATCTTATATGTTAAAATATGTTAATTTAGGAGTAGTAAATTAAAATGTGTTATTCTACAAATGGGATTTAGCCAGGCAGGACAATTCCATGTGAATTCACAAAATCAAATAAGTTTTATGAACAGAAATTCACCACTCAATACGATGAAGAAATTTTTTTGAATATTTGAAGTGTGAGATTAAAAAAAATTACCTCTGCAATACGATGTTGAAAAATATCCTGGGATCTTTTGTCTTAGGGTAACTGAACCTTAGTTTCTATAGCAGGGAAGTGTAAGCCCCCTTGTGGTCAACAGAGTTCCAAATCTCCCCAGTCTCATTCACACAAGTGTTTCCGATAGAAAACTGAACATATAATAGGATCTGAGCAATTCAGACATCATTTCTACCTAGATTAAAGTGTGTGCGTGTGTGTGTGTGTATAATGTATGTATATATATATATATAACATATATATATGTATACATATAAAATATTTTGACTTCGATCCTTTCCCCTCTTTCCCTGCTATCTATCCCCACATTAACAAGACCAGAATATATTTTTCCAGCTAAGAGCTTTGTCACACTAGTCTTTAGTAACACATTTTTTAACACACTTTACAGGGAATGTGGGACAAGAACTGATTTCAAGTTACCGCTGTTGATAAGAAGTGAGAGAAAGAGCATTTTATGTAGCCCTTAGATGCTATTTCACACATCCTCAAGGATAAATGGGTCATCATCAAAAGAATATAAAACTGCCTCAGACTATTTTAATTTTCACAACAGGCTAGCCACCCAGGTCTAACAAATAGAGCGTACAATCTATGAGACGGCTGTGCTTTTGAACTGGTGCTTGCCAAATCTCCATCAGGTCCTGACATCTGACTAGTCCTAGATTTATGTCATGTACTACCACTCAACAAGAGTACTCTTCATTAAAATAAATTATTTTAAACAAGTGATTTTTAAAAAAACATATGTTTTTTCCCATCTTATCCATATGGTGACAGAAAGAATTAGTGCTTCCATGGAATATGTAAAACAAATGAAAGTTAAAGCCTCTATAAGATCAATCTAAGCACACATCATTCACCTTAATAAAGAAAATTGTAAGAGATACACCGGAAGGATAATTTTTAGGAGTCTGACCAGAAGGCAGGTGGAAAACACGAAATGGGTTGTTAGAAACAGGTTGATGTGGTTTTAGAAGCCTGACGAAGAATGTCCGGCTTTACTGTGTCTCCTTCCATGAGAATCTTTTGAGAAGCACAATACTTACCCCTACACAAAGGTAAGAGCAGAGTCATTGTACAGACAGGTTTCTGAACTGGGTTGAGTACAACAGGGATGTTAAAACTATCCACTGGTGTACAGGAAAATATATTAGAGTTTCAACTTACATTCATTTCAATTCATCCTTTTAACATTCTCATCTATTTTGGTCTATGCTATATAATTTGCACAATAGGGGAGTGTAGCAGTATATATGTATAATTTATTGTTACAAAGCATACATGTATTGGGGAGCATGTTAAATCTCTTGCTGATTACATGAGACTGAATGCACTTAAGAAGTTTTGGAGACAGATTCTCGGAGCCTTGGTTCCGGAAAGTCTATCCAGACAAATGCTAATTCTGGCTACAGTTTTCTCTGGTCCACAGGGATCAAAAAGTAAAGGAAAAGATGTAGGATATGCTTCAATGTAAAGAACTCTCTTCTAATTTGTATTGTGACTGTGGCTCTTGGGTGTTCAAATGTTCAGAATTATGAGATCATGGCCACATTCAATGTGTTTTTCCTTTTCATACTTAATTCCCCCTCTAGCAAAATAATTGTAGGTAACATTATTATTAAGAGTAGAAGTAACAATAGAACCAGTAGTAGTAGTTGTACTAGTATTGCTAACAATGTTCCTTAGAAATTATTTGGCTTGTAGAATCCCAAAGGCAAGGAACCTTTGATACACAGGCATCTTTTTAATTCTGCTTTCCTAATCCACCATCCTTCCACACACTTTTGGCTTTTGATACTTTGCTGATGTGCTTTTCCTCATCTAATTGCTATATATGTTAGAGACCATGTGTTTTAATTCAACATTAAATTAATTTGTGACTTGAACAATTTGAAATGTCAGGAAGCAGCACCATTCCAGTAAATCAAATATGATGTCTGTAGTGAGGAGATATCTAATTGGGGAGGCAGTTAAACCATGGGTCCGTCAAGTTGTTTTGAATGTCATAGCTACAAGGACTAAGGGGGAACCCCAGGGGAGTGTTTTTGACAGTGGGAATGAAGAATAACTTAAACCTCTTCTGCATAATGTGTTTATCTTTCTGTGTATGTGGAGTATAAAGCTAAGTGTCTGATGTGTTTCTGTCTATATTTCACAGCTCTTAACTAGATATAGTATAATTAAAGTGGTTGAAAAACTCCAACATGAGAATTGTTTGAGGATCAGCATAATTCACAACTCAGACTTTCTTTACTTTTGATTTTTTATCCAAACAACGGTGCAAAGCTTATAAGCAAGATCAAGGATAAAAGTGCCAGCGGATCCCTGGAATCTTCCTTTGTTATTCACAGAAGGACGTGAAGATGCATCAATGTCCCGAGGTCTAAGCAGCCCCAGTGTCTAGAGGAATCTGGAACTATGAGCTTGCTGCATTTAGAGTCTGATAGTCTAGGAGGTGCTATGTAAGCACTTAGAGGACAGTTTAAGAAAAAATATTTTTTATGACACAGTTACTTCCAAGTTCTACTACTGATTTGAGCCTATTTAAGGTTTCAGGGCATCAGGCAGGGCTACAGGCACAAAACCTGTAGATGTTTTGTTCCAGAAGTAGGAGCCCCTTGGCTTTGACCCTGGTCTCTTTTCAGACTCCTCATCTGAGAACTGGGGGTAAACTGTGCTCAGGCACACAAGCAAAGCACCATTTTTCTAAAGTGATATTAACTATGTTCACTCCTCTAAACGGTCCAAATCCAGCCAAGGCAGACGAGACAGTTATTTAAAAGAACATGAAACACGACTACCAATTCCATTTTAGTCATGAACTCTGGGGCTGTCATATTCCTATGTGTCTAAAATATACTTATTACATATTTTATAAAAGACAATTATTAGATTGCATTGCAAGTAGACCTTATGGCTGAACAGCCTGAATTGTCTGGTTTATATATGATTGCTTAATATTTATAACTCATGCTTCCAATGGCCATCACGCTCCAACCCCTGCCACCCAGCTGGAAATTCTTCTTCCTAAAGTCATAATTATTATGACATTAGCTGATAGATCTCTTTAAAAAGTCTAAGCACATTCTGACATTCTCCTTCCTTTGGGAGTCAGTTAGCTTTTCAAAAAGACCACCTAAAATAGTGGTAATGCATAAGACCAAAATTCAGAAAACATATATTTTTGGAAAAAATGTTACAGAAGTTCAAGCCCCAAGAGATACATTCTTTACAAATCCACAGAGAAATACAGAACATAAAGTTTAATAATGTGCACACAAGTAAGATTCATTAATTTAAGGACGAGTTCTTATTGTTGGTCTGTAGTTTGCTTGGCGCTGGGAATAAAAGGATGAGCAAAAAACAAGGTCATTATCGTCATTGAGCTTATAGGCTAGTTGTAGCAAAAGAGTTACTCAAATAATCATCCAACTAGATAGATATTTACCAACTCTGATATGTTATGAGGAAGATACAGGATGTGTTAAGAACAAGGAACAGGGAGCCCAGTTCTAGTCTTGGATGAATTCCCTGAAAAATTACATTATATTTTGGAATATAATGAATCCTAAGGCAGGAAGTGCATAGCAACTTAAAAGAATCAAAGAGAAGGAAGCCAGTCTGAACGGAGGGCAAGTTCAAGGAGAGTGTGCATGACATGAAGTCTTTTATCCTAAGAGTAATGGAAAATCCATTGAGGAGATTTTGGTAGGGCTGTGCAGTGAATCGATTTATGCTTTAAAATGATTTACATTACATTGTGGGCTTTAGGGTTGAAATAGATCTCAGGGCACAGAGTGAGTGTGGGAGATCTGTTAGTAGCCTATTAATAGCTTGGTCTCAGATAATTTATCAATGAGACATACCCAACATGTAACATGATTTTTGCAGATTTTCTCTCTCATCAAAGAAAACAAAACCCTAACCAGCCATACAAATTAAAGTTAGAACAGCATTAGAAAAGGGATTAGCTAATTCACGCATATTAAAAATAATAGCAGTAATGCCTTAAGACAGTGGTCTCCAACCTTTTTGGCACCAGGGACCGTTTTTGTGGAAGACCGTTTTTCCACAGAACGGGGTGGGGGATGGTTTTGGGATGATTCAAGCACATTACATTTATTGTGCACTTTATTTCTATTATTATTACTTTGTTATATATAATGAAATAATTATACAACTCACCATAATGCAGAATCAGTGGGGGCCCTGAGCTTGTTTTCACTTGCCACTCACTGATAGGGTTTTGATATGAGTCTGCAAGCAATTGATTTATTATGGTCTCTGTGCGGTCAAACCTCTCTGCTAATGACGATATGTATTTGCAGCCACTCCCCAGCACTAGCCTCACCACCTCAGCTCCACCTTAGATCATCAGGCATTAGATTCTTATAAGGAGCGCGCAACCTAGACCCCTCATATACGCAGTTCACGATAGGGTTTGAGCTCCTATGAGAATCCAATGCCGCCGCTGATCTGACAGGAGGCGGAGCTCGGGCGGTAATGCTAGTGACGGGGAGTGGTTGTAAATACAGATGAAGCTTCCCTCGCTTGCTCGCTCGCTGGCTGCTCACCTCCTGCTGTGCGGCTCAGTTCCTAACAGGCCACGGACCAGTTCCAGTCCTTGGCCCAGGGTTTAGGAACCCCTGCCTTAAGAGATTCAAGTGAACTGCATGCATTGTATTTCATTTATATGCATTGCCTACCAATTGGAGAGTAAAAATGGGGAAATGGAAGCCAAAAGGAAACTGAACAATATTTCCTTTCTCTTGATATTTATTTTCTCATTAAGCAACAAATATCCCAGCTATAACCAAGAGATAGGATACAGTGTGATCATTATTCAAGAACTTTCCCTAATACTCAGAAAATACTCTTCACTGAGTATGGCAGTCTCCACTGACAGTCAACATTATCTCACCTTTATTTTTTTGACAATGATCAGTTTCTGTTCTACATTAACCTTAAACATTCATATTTTTACATATATAAACATCAATCAAAATGCAGATTTATTTAATTTCAAAGAAAGGACACATTTTTATTGCCTTTAGTGAAACTGAGTTTTTTAGATGAAAACTGCACATTAGGGTGAAAAGGTTTTTTTTTTTTTTTTTCCCAAAGTAATATACATTATACATGCCTAGAGTTGTTTATTTGCCTCTTTGAAGACTGATGTTTTTGTTGACTGAATTTCAAACTATATTTCACAGCAAACTGTTTAAAGGTTTAAATCTGCTAAATTTGTGTAGTTGGAAAGACAAAATGACGATTTCGTTTCTATTTCTAAAGAATTTTTGTGGGTAGAAATGAAAACAGGGAGGGAAAGTGGTGCACTGATTTAATGAACTTTAAAAACACCAAGAATAACTAACATACGATGAAGGAAAGTACTTCAATAAACAACCATTAGAAAGCAGCATAGAAGTTGCCAAGAAAGTTATAGTTTCTCCAATATTTCCATATCTTAAATGTCCAAGAACTGGGTGTACTAAATGACTTTCTCTTGAACAGTGCGAGCACTGGTGTGCCTCAGCCACAGGAATCCATAGTCAGCTGTACCCAGATACAGACAATTCTGCGCCTTTCTCTAAAATCTGGCATTTTTTTGTATATAAAACAATGATCACAGAGATCACACATACCCTTTAAATCATACACGTTATTGCTTTCATACATAGGAGCAAGAAAATTGGATATTTATTTAATTTATTGACATTAGGTAGAGGGTTGGGTCTCATCTAAAATGCTAAGTTGGGCTTCCCTGGTGGTGCAGTGGTTGAGAGTCTGCCTGCCGATGCAGGGGACACGGGTTCGTGCCCCGGTCCGGGAGGATCCCACATGCCGCGGAGCGGCTAGGCCCATGAGCCATGGCCGCTGAGCCTGTGCGTCCGGAGCCTGTGCTCCACAATGGGAAAGGCCACAACAGTGAGAGGCCCGTGTACTGCAAAAATAAATAAATAAATAAATAAATAAAATGCTAAGTTAAATGCCATAGAATGCTGGATATTCATAAGAAAATTAAACATCCATGTGCACACACAAACACACACGCAAAATAACTGTTCTGGGCAAAACCTCTTAGTGTAGAGAGACAGGTTGGAGTGACAGGTTGACTTGCTTGATTATGATGTACTATCTCATATAACTTGTAAAGGGAATTGTCTTGTTAACATGTTAAAGAGGGCAGAAACAGTAAAGAACATGTGGAATCTTGCTTTAGGCAAATAGATGCCCCCTCCTTCCTTCATTTCAGCCTCTCCATCTTATACAAGCCTAGGTCAGAATATTAATTATCTAAATAGGCAAGAAATATATATGCCCTAGTTCCTATGGTTTGTTGTCAACCAAAATAAAGTCTGCAACGCATCTAAAAATTAAATTGGTGTTCATGATACTAACAACAATGAAAAATATGAATTTTTAAAATCTTAAGGAAAAAGTACATAAAATAAAAGTTCACACCTGGCTTGACAATTTAATTGTGAAGATTAATCCTTGAAAGATATTTTTTCCTATTGGGCAATAACTGAAGACAGGGATGCTGCTTCTCAAATTGAAGAAAAAGACACTAACTAAATTATCTTATCAACACATATGTGACATGTGACAGAGTTGAGCACAATAGAAATGTCTACAGCAATTTCTTGATAGTAATTTTACTGAAATCATATCAAGGTTTCCCCACATACACTGAGAAACCATAGCTCAGTGGCAATGTAACCAAGCAGGACCCTATGGGTCCTTCCCAGAACAGGACGTCTCCCTCCATGTCCTCCTCCTGCCATTTGTAGAAAAACTTCAAAGAATAAATTGAATCAGAAGTGAGACAATGCAGAAAGAATGGAAAACAGTCAAGCAAGACAAAATAATAATAGTTTGGCCATTAAACAAAGTCAAGGACTTTTAGTTCCTCCTCAAGGACTACATATAGATAATATTCTGAGCCATGTCCTTTGAGATGTTTTGCCGACATTGAAACCCCCAGCAGGTGGAAGAAGTTAAGTGTATACTGCCCACAAGCACGTAGACCCCAAACTGGTTGGAACCAGAGGGTGATGATGTTGACTCCCGATTACCTCACCACCAACCAATCAGAAGAACATCCACGAGCTGATCACACAACGCACAATCCACCTCTCTCACCTTGTCTTAAAAAAACCTTTCCCTGAAAGCCTTCAGAAAGTCTATGCCTTTTAAGCACTAGCTACCTATGCTCCTTGCTTGGTGCCCTGCGATAAAAACTGCTCTTTCTTTCACCACAGCCCAGTGTCAATATATTGGCTTGACTGCACGCAGACAAGTTGGGTCTGGTAACAGAAGCAGTGTTAAAATATGTGTTCAGTGTGTGTTTTATTACTGCTATTAATTTAGCTTGCATCCTCTTATATAACCATTGTCATTTCAGCATATTATGAACCCCATATTCTTGGTATCAAAAAAATGAAAATATTTTAAAAATTGCATTGAATTCTAGTACTTCTAACTACCTCTTTATCTCTCTATTATATACATAAATGCATTCTCTCTCTCTAGTTGGTTCTTTTTTTCTTTGTGTCCTCCAACATGATGTAGTAAAAAGAATATGGGCTCTGAAGCCAAAGGAATCTGGATGTGAATTGTGATGCTATCTCTTAATTATTCTGTAAATTGAGGAAGGTGTCTAACTTTTCAATGAATTGAATAAAGAAATTCATTAAATGCTTAATAAAATACATGATAAATAGTGGATGTACTACGAAGTTTAACTCAGTTTCTCCCTTCTTTTTTTGCTAATTGTATTTAGGTGTCTTCTTTTCTAAAAATGAATCAGGTCAAAAAATTCTCAACTTTTTCTTACTATGCACTCCATTCAATTATATGAAATCTGTGCCCTTTCATATTTAAACTCTACAAGCACATAGACAGTACTTGTTGTTTCCATGCCCCATTTATCATTATTACTAGTTTGTAATCCAGATTTTATTCCTCTGTGTTATTTGGGGAAAAAATGCCTAGCAACCCACAGTAGAATATAAATCATTGATTAAGAGTAGACCAGGATTCTGCAGCCAGAAAGCTTGGTTCAAATCCTGTCTCTGATATTTACTGGTTATATGACTTTTCATTTGTTTGCTTGTTTATTTGTTTTTGTTTAACCTCAATCGTTGTGCTTTTATCTGTCATAAAGAATTTTAAAATGAGATGAGTTAATACATATAAATCTCTTAAAAGAGAGTCTGGCACAGAGTAAGTGCAGATTGCATGTTAGCTATTATTATAATTGTGCTATTGCCAATAACATTGTCTCCTTTGTCCAAGTTCATTTTTAATATTTGAAACTGCTTGCCACTTACTTCTTCCTGAAACTCTTCTTTTAATTTACAACACACTTGAATGCAGTGCCTATTTTCTTCCCTCTATTCTTTCTTCTCTTCTGGTTTTTAAGTATTCCTCTTCCACATTCCCTCAGCACCAATTGCTAACAATCTGTCTTCACCTTTCTGCTGACCTCTCTGGATTCTCATGTTCCCATAAATTCCCATCTATAGCTTCATCTATAAATTACATTCAACGACAGCCAAATTTTCATCCCAGCCAATTTATAAGTCTCCAGTTCCTATATTAACAACAGTATGAAGCCATGCTCCCTTGGTTGCTTTAGAAGAGTGGCTAAGTTTATCAGACATCAAACTCAGTATTTTATATGTCCCTGACCCTTGAAAATTAGAAAATACTTTCACCTATTTCAAGGTGTCTTATTCTATCTCGTCCTAGAAACCTAGGAAATATTTCCAGCTCTATGTTTTCTGAACAAATAGAAGGACTGCCCTTCCCCATCCCTTGTGTATGGGTGCAGCCATTTAAGTAGTTATGTCTCTTGAGCTCTGAGTCAATATGACACTTTATACTTGTCAGTATTCTCTTTACCTGTTATAGCAACTGTCAACTTCCAAGGTGATGGCTGCTCCATTAGCTTGGGTAACAGCAGAACACAGGAATTAAAGTTCTCAGCTGACACACTGGACATGTGATAAGCAAGATATACACATTTATCATAATAAACCATTGAGATTTTGAGGTTGTGTAATTTTGCAGCATAACCTAGCTTATTACCATGACTCTACCTTGACTTTCTTTCATCCTTTCTGATGGTTAGCTTCTATAATTAAGTTGGCAAGATGTCACACTCATTTTTCTTTTTGTTAAAAATAAAAGACAGAAAATAAAAGAGAAAAAAGTCATATGGATTGGCATTTGACTCTGCGCTGTTACCACTTAGTGGATTTTTGGCATTTGGATGAAGAAATAACTACTTGTTCACCTGTTCATTCAGTAGCTATTCAGCACTTGCTGACTTATATGCTCCAACCTTAACTTCTCCAATGCTGTCACACATACACAACTCATACTACCATTGCTCAAAAATTTTCAGGTCTCTCTAAAATCTGCCATGTCAAAGCCAAGGTCCCCTGCATGTATGTTAATTCTTTAATAATCAATATAAAGTCACAATTTCTATTACAGTCTGAAAGATGGCTTAGATGAACTGGAAAAAAAATATTCTCATTTTTCAAGTTTTCTCATTCCGTTCCCCAAATCTGAGGGTGATTCACAATCTTCTTTTACATCTGAGCTATCCTTCATGCCATTTTTAACTTTCTTCTTTTTAATAAATTCTTCTTTATTTCTTCAATATAAAACTGTGATCTCACCAATTACAGATGAGGTAATTTTAATCTGCTGTGCTAGAGCAATGCCTTATGCACAGCAGGTGCTTAAAAATTTGCTGAGGAAAGGAATTAATCTATCCCATGGCTTAGGGGATTCTTACATATGCAGTAGGTACATTCTTAGTAAATAGTAATAATTTTGTACTGATAAAATAACGTCCTACTTAACTTCAATGACACAATAAAAGTTTGCAACTTAAGTGCTTAGAGTGTAGATTATGCAATTAATACATTTACCATGTACTGAAGAGTTTTAAGTGCGTTTGAAAAAATGTTTTCTATTAACTTTGTTAACTCATATATAGCTCATTTAACCCAGATATGCTGCCTTACTGAACAAAAGAAATTTACCCTTACATAAAATGGTTCTTATCTGTCATCCCTCCATTTATTAACTCCACTCCCCTTAAACCCTAATGCCAGAACTATGAAAGGAAACTATTTTCTATCACTTAATTCATTCAATTTTCAATAGTCTCAAATTTTACATTCATTTCTTTTCTAAACTGAATAAATATTAGTTTATATTTTTCCTCAACCACATATCTGGTATCCTTAAATTGCAATAAAAGTAGAGCCAATAAAATGCATCCACAAATCTTGAACATAAAGTTACTGAAGATTAAATTTGTACAGCTCTATAGACTTGAAATTCAAGAGACCTGGGTTTCTATGTTAGCTTTGCTGCTAAGTATATATATATGGCCTTGGGTTCTCTATTTCTTGTTTTTTTAATCTAAAAAATAAAAGACACACTACATAAACTTCAGAGCAAAGTTCCTTCTATAGCTATGAATCCTCTAGTAGCTCTAATTTTTGTTTTCTCTATATGCACTTACCTCATCCACTATATCTCTTTTTCCTGCATGAGACTTGAAAGACGAACAACTGATCCAGAAAATTTCAAAACATTTTGGTCACTTAACATCAGTTTAAACCAAAGTGAATTAAATATTGGATACTTTGGGATATATATTTTTTTAAATATTTATTTATTTATTTTTGGCTGCATTGGGACTTCATAGCTATATGCAGGCTTTCTCTAGCTGTGGAGAGCAGGGGCTACTCTTTGTTGTGGTGCACAGTTTTCTCATAGCGGTGGCTTCTCTTGTGGAGCACAGGCTCTAGGCACGCAGGCTCAGTAGTTGTGGCTCACAGGCTCTAGAGCACAGGCTCAGTAGCTGTGGTGCACAGGCTTAGCTGCTCCACGGCATGTGGGATCTTCCCAGACCAGGGGTTGAACCCATGTCCCCTGCATTGGCAGGCAGATTCTTATCCAGTGTGCCACCAGGGAAGCCCTACTTTGGAGTATCTATGTGTGTGCATCTATGTTATTGATAAATAGTCTGTGGTATTTTTCTCTGTAGGAACTCCCGACATTGACCCCATTATTTTCTGAGTATGCATGAGCTCATTTCCTCAGAGCTTAAGCCTTTAGGATAGATGGGAACATTAGGAAATAATATGCTAACCATTTTTTGTAAATTTAGGAAACCATATGCTTACCTTTCTGTGAATTGATATTTTTATTAACACACATCTGAATATTTTAAGTTGAATTCTATAGATGAGTACACAATAGCATACAGCAGTCAGTAACCATGATAATAAAAATTATTAAAGTCTAGTAATTCTTAGATAAAGTTAGAGAAAAATGTTGAGAAATGTTATTGAAAACATAACAGTATTTCACAGTGGTATTCTTCATGAATAATGTCTATTTCCTTTACAAACTAACATGAATCACTAAACAATTTTTACCTAAAATGATAGCCAGTTTGTTAATGTGAGTAGCATTTATTAATCTGACAAAAAACGTATCACGATGCATGTACATAATTACTTTATTATGTCCAGGAACAAACAAAAACTTAACAAATAAAATTTAAAAGGCTTGATTTCTGCTTTACTTTCCTTTTTTTAAATTATTTTTACTTTATTTGCCTACTCTTTAAAAACACTCTATTAAATACCCCCAACTCTATTAAATACACTTCCACGTACTCAGAGTCTCAAGCCAAAAGTCTAGGAGGAGCCCATCATTTCTCTTTTTCTGTCATGCTGCTGATTTCTGCTGGCTTCACTCCCAAGCTCTATCTTAGCTCCATGTACTGTTACCCTTTCCACTGCTGCCAGTTCAAATTTCTACCATCATTTCTACCATGCATAGTCTCTTAATTGTCTTCCTAAACCCAACAGTATTCTCCTCAAATCCACTCTCCAGGTATCAGTCAACAGTCTTCTAGAAGGAAGGAAGGAAGGAAGGAAGTAAATAAATAAATAAATAAATAAAAAGCCACATCATTGTATTCCCTTACATTTACTTAGTATTTTGCTTGATACCATAGAGTCTTGAAACCCTATCCCAAAGCACAACATAAAACTCAAACTTCTAAGGAGGGTCTACACCATCCTGAATGATCTCTTATCTCCCTCTAACTCACTGTACCACAGTTGATGACTTTTCTTTTTTTTCTCTGAAACAATGTGCCAAGCTCATTCCCATTTTGCCAATTTCACACTTGCTCTTCCCTGTGCTTGAAACCGTCACCGCTCTCCCACCAGACCTACCATCTTCTCATAATTCACATCTCAAGCAACTATCAATTCTTCATGGAGATTATTTCAATAACCAGGAACTCTGTGTCACAGCTCCCTCCTGTGAGTGGGTCTGTGTGGGGCTATGCTCATGACTTACCACCACTCTAAACCTTATCTTATTTTTTGGTCTGTTCAGTGTTTGTCACTGCTCCTGACCAGAATGTAATCTCCTCAACTGCAGAACTTGTTGGGTTTGTTTTTGTTTGTTCCTTCATTTGTTTTTGTCATGAGTCTATTCCCAGAGCTAAGAACGGTGCCCACCATGTATTAGGGTCTCAAGATATACTTGCTGAAGGAATAAATAACATGTAGACAAGCATGACAAACATGGCACAATTAAAGCAAACTTTAGAATGAGGGCCAGGGTTAATCCTGACTGTTCTTCTAATCAGCAATGTGAATTTTGGCAAGACTCACCAACTCTAAAGGGATTCAGTTTTGTTTAGTTTTTTGTTGTGGTGGTTGTTTGTTTTTTAGGCCATGCCACTGGCATGCGGGATCTTTAGTTCCCCCACCAGGGATCGAATCCATGTCCCCTGCAGTGGAAGCTCAGAATCTCAACCACTGGACCACCAGGGAAGTCCCAATTTTGTTTTCAACAAAATGAGGAGGTTGAGTTAGACATTTTCAAAATCAATACAGTTCTGATATACTATGAGGGTCTTTTTTCCTTTTGAAAATTATTTCCTTAGCTTATGTTATTCAATTTTTATTTGATTGGAAATTTGTAAACTTCTGCAAATGACATTAATGAGGTGGGAAGGGACTAAGAAAGCTAAAAAATGATGTTGTTAAGAAACAGCTGAAAAAAGCAACTTGAGTTTTCTTAGCACATTGTAGCTTATGACATTGTGGTTGTAAATAAATATTGTAATATCATAGTGTTTGGATTATTCCAATGCCGACTAGTGTTATCTCCTAAAAAACCCAAATTTTATATTATTTAATACATTATTACTTTAATCTAATGAAAAGCATGGTGGTAATTTGAAGCAGTTCTTCCTCTGAATAGAAGCTGTCAAGTTTATTAAATTTGAATTAATTGGAAATTTTTTGGCTTTGTAATGAGATAAGGCACTAATTAGAGCCCTCCATTTAAACATGGAAATTTTGACCTTGGAGAAGAGAGGAGAGAAGAGAAAGGAGATGATAGAAAAGAAATATGATAGCAAATAGAGGCAAAGACAGAGACAGAGAAAGAGAGGGAGAGAGAGAGAGGCACCAATAGCATTTCATTTATTTTTAATATTTTTTAACATTTTATTTTGATTGCGTCTTTGTACTTTGCCTTGAAAAGAACATTTCAACAAGTCTTATGATGCTCTATATTTCCATTGCTGGATATTTTGTACACTGACTTTTTTTTCCTATTAAAGATTTTAATGAACCCTTTAATTTTATGAATGGTAGAGAGTTTTTGTAAAGAAAAGAATATCCTACAAGAGATATCAGAATGTAGTCACACATTTAATAAAAAGAGAATGACAGCAATGTTTAGGCAGCAAAATGAATTTTCTATTAACAGTAGATAATACAGTAAAGTATTCACCTAACATTTTTGTCTGGTCTATACTAACCTAAATCTGTTAAACTTTTTTTGGTTTTGCTTTAAGAATTTCATCCTCTTTTTCTGAGAACCAGGTAATCATAAAATAAATGTCCAGGCACATCTTTAAATTTCAGCAAATGTAAGAGTAGATTAAATTCTAAGTGAAGGATAAGTCCTTGGTGAGAGCTGTGTAAAGAAGCATGTATTTAAATGCAATTTCATATTCCTTGATTGAAAGTATAATTGAGATTCAAAAATAAAGATATCTCTAGTTGTATTTTTATATTGGAGGATAAATCTTTTCATTGTTTCTTCATCTTAAAAAGACATGTTATTGGGGGCTTCCCTGGTGGCACAGTGGTTGGGAGCCCACCTGCCGATGCAGGGGACGCGGGTTTGTGCCCAGGTCCGGGAGGATCCCACATGCCACGGAGTGGCTAGGCCTGTGAGCCATGGCCGCTGGGCCTGCGTGTCCGGAGCCTGTGCTCCGCAACAGGAGAGGCCACAGCGGTGAGAGGCCCGTGTACCGCAAAAAAAAAAAAGAAAACATGTTATCCTTCTATGTTTTGGCTTTTAAAAATTTACAATTTAAGCACATACATTCAGCATTTAAATGTTAAATACACTTTTGCTAGTACAACCATCTATGGGTGCAAAATGAACAATGAACTTAACAAATTAAGTTTAATATATGCTTTCATGCATATTCAAAATGATATCTTGGATGAAAGCATACTCTACTTACAATAAAATATGACGTAGATTGATCATGTGGCATCTTCTGAATTATGTAGTTGATAATCATACAGCTACTCATCTTCCTATAAGGATGATGGAAAGGGCAACAAGTCTACAAAGTAGAATTTCCAAAAATGTTCTGAGAATTTCTAGCCCTATGCAACATTCTACTTAACAATAAAACAAAGTAATATATATGTTAAGACAATTTTGGCAAGTGCTGCATTGTATATTCTCTGTTTGGACCTTAAAATGCAAAGTGGTTTATTAAAGTCACTGAAAGTATTGTAGTAATGGAAGCTATTTATATTTTAACCCACAACTTTCACAACTTTATTGACCATGGAGGTGCTATCATTGCTGTAGTTATTGTTTTGTTTGATTTGCTTTATTTTGTAACATCTATCAGCACCTGGTGGAACAGTAGTGGACCTCTGGGAAATTCCGATCTAACTTTAAGTGAGAAAATGGAAAATGCCAGCTTAGGGTAAGATAAGAAAGAGAAGTTGCAGGGTCTTTATTTATTATAATTATTTTTTGTTGTTTTTTCTGTTTTATTCTACCAAAATAAGAGTTTATTTAAAATCTCCCCACACAATCACTGCAACTTCCTCATACAAGTCAATAAAAAAACAAACAAACAAAAACAAAACATTGTCCACAGGTCCCAGGTAAGAATGTAAAGCTGTAAAATTTACATGAAGTGCTTTTCCACCATCAATCTTTCTGCCTATTTCCTCCAAGCCTCCCTCTCCACACACAGCATAGGGACCCTTGTGAAACTCTCTATAGTGCTTTATGTTTCTCTGCTCGGAAGAGTACCACACATTCTAGACCCCTCTCTACCTGTTTACTTGTGAAAACTCACCTGCTCTGTTTTATCACCTCCTCATGATTCTGCTATGTTTTTCTGATTTCTAGCTATCTCATTACTTCATTCTATAATAAGGTACATAGTACTTATTCTGTCATTCCTCTGATAGAGATGTTTTAATTATTTCTTTTTTACTAGAACAAGTATGGGATCTATGATCAAGTTAAAACCGAAGTACAGCTCTTCCCAAAGACAC
Source organism: Pseudorca crassidens (assembly GCF_039906515.1). NCBI lineage: Eukaryota > Metazoa > Chordata > Mammalia > Artiodactyla > Delphinidae > Pseudorca > Pseudorca crassidens. The sequence continues at coordinate 17,506,837 of NC_090298.1, forward strand.
TTGTTTCCCAACCCCATTCTTTGTTGATTCAATTTCAAATCTGTGTTCACATCATCAGCCACCACCCATACTCCAAGACTTGATAATGAATGCTGGCTCTTCTATAAGCTTCCCTGTATTCATTACTTTGCTTCCAGAACACATCTACATTTGTTATATTTTTACCTATTTTTGTTTTTCTCTGTGAATAATTGAAAGCTAATATACTGTTTGCTTTAGGCATATTTGCATTTTTAGGGATTTGACTTTCCTAAAGATAAAATACCTTAATTTTAATGATAAACTCTGATATGGTCACCAAAGAGGAATAGGGGTAAAATTTGAGGTCTGTGTAAATACTTAGCAACTTTCAGATACTCAACCAAACTTATCTATACACATGACTTTGTCAAAAGTGGTCTACAAAATTGCACATCCACTTTTGTAATTAGAAACTTATACAGTGCTGGGGAAAAAAATCATTATACGGAAACAAAGTTAGAGACCAATGATTATAGGTCCAGTCAATGTATGAATGGCTTCACTGGTTTGATGCTCTAATCACTTATTCTACATTCTGATTATACATTTTAATTAACCTTGATAAAGACATGACAAACCTGGACTTTTGATATATGTCTGTATGATTGTTATATTCTAATTCCAAAGGCACTTACTAGTAATTCCTTGCATTAAAGATACCAGGACACTATGGAGACAGTACCTCTTTGTTACTGTGAATTGTGTTGTATTAACATTGCTCCTTTTTTGTTCTTGTTATTCCATAGCATCTTTGTGTTGGCTTTGCTCCTGCATAAAGATCTGAATGTGCTTGTTGGTAGTCGGTGTTGATGGAGAAAGATATATTTAAGAATCATAAAATCAACAGCCAGGTAGACTTTAACATTCGTTAGTCTTCTTTTACCCACAGGCACTTTTTCTTAGAGAGACGTTGGTTTTCTTGAAGTGTAAGTCCAGAAATAAGATCATTTCTGATCATTTCTGTTCTCACACAGGAAGTACTATGCCACACATTTCTGGGGTGAGTCAAAAAGAAGTGACTCTGCATAAATGTAACAGAGACAAACTGCACAGTCAGAAACCTAAGTATGAAACCTAAAACTCTGTTTCCTTAACTGAATCTAATTTTCTTTCTGCAGTCCCATTTCTGTTTGGTCGAGGAAAAGTTAATGTTGCTATTTTATGATATTCTAGTCACTCTCACTTTAAAATGGTTTCAGTCGGGTAATTATTCAGTCAACTTCAAGCATCTTTATCTAACTCACTGTCCACAGATTTCTAGCTGAGATTTCTCTGCTTCTCTGAGGTCCTTCCCTCTCTAACATGTTTGCTAGACAGCAAAGAGGCAGGTGTGCCTAATCCTGTCTCTCAGAGCGCTCACTGTGTCTCTGTTGCAGACACATCTCAGCTCTGATCCTGTGATACTGGCTCTTTTCGTGCCTCCCTTTAGCAGTCTCTGCCCCAGGCAGGCAGCACTACTGTGGCTAGTGTTCTACACAGCCATGGAGGAGATCTCTTCGTCCCTGACAAGCCTCTCAGTGATTTAAACTTAGTACATATTTCACAGAAGTCCAGCCTGGTCTTTTTCCCTTTTCCATTGTTTCCTCTCTCTCCTTGGCTTTCTCTTTTGCCCTGGAAACATCAGGCATCAGGCGTATTTTCCAGGTTCTATAGCTCAGCATACTCAGCGAGTGGGCTTTAATTCTTTATGCTTGGAATCACATTCCAATGTTAAAGCAAGAGTTTCCCCGGAGCCTTCTCCAACTCTGAGAGGGTAAAGGAGGGAACTGTGCTTGGGATTATCAACAGCCTTCTGAAACACAGTTCCCTAACCTTCCTTCTTCAGGCGCAAAATCCCTTTGATCCCTTGCCATTATCAACTTCCTTTGCAACTCTGTCTGGAATTAGTGTGTCTGACACTAGGGACAAGGGATTTAGGATCCCCTGTGATATTTGGGATTTGGTGTCTTAGTCCTCAGCTATAAGCTGCCTCCAGCTACCCACCCTCTTTTAGCATGGGACAAATGAAAAGCCAAGCAGAAACTCTGGGAGAAAGAAAACCTCCCCTCAGATCCTCAGATCGAAATTTCATCTGACTTTAATAAAACGGTCTTGATTGTTATATTAAAAAAGTGCAATCTTCTCTCCTACAATGTTTCTGTGATTAGTAAAGTTTACTTTTCAAGTTTCCTTCGTCTCATAAGACTATGTTGTTCCTTTCTCCCCTTCCCCCTCTCCCTTTCTCTTTTCTTTTTCTCTCCTCTCCTTTTACTTTTTTTTTCTTTCCTTTCTAGCTTTTCCTTTAAATGCATTATTGAGAAAATCATAGCTATGGCCTCCTATGCATCTAGAGGAAGCAAATAAAAGAAAGAAGATGGTTGCACTCAAAATCATTAATCATGACTTTAAAAAGACCCAACAATTATTTACTTATAAGAAAGCAACACCAATTCTCAACCTTCTTCCCATCCCCCCAGCATGGCTAAAAGAAAATCCCTGTTTCCACTAATTGACTCAAAGTCTATTCTTTTCATAATCTGTTTTCAAGGCTTATCTGATGTATATTCGAAATTTATTTTACTCCAGCATAGAGATGCTATGATCTATGAGGAATTCTCTGTGGTTATAGGCTTTAACTGAGCAGAAGCATGCAGGAAACTTCCCATGACTGAACACATTTTATGCAGGAAAGCAGGGCATGGTTGGAAGGTAAACACTATCTTCCTACTGCAAACATAGAAGAATCTGGAGATATGATGCTGTATCTTGCACCACTAAGTAGAAGCCATTGATTTCAGATGAATCCACTTTAACAGATTGAATGCATATAAAACACTAATTATTCATAATAATAGTAATTAGTGTTATAATTGTGGGTAGTTATAACTATTGTTACCAATGATAGAAGAAAAAGAAATCTAAAACTGAAGCTGCCTATGATCCCAGAAAATAGATGTAAATCCATCCTCTAACATCGTATATAATTTAACATTAAATAAAATCCATGTTTTTTGTTGAACAGATATGAGGGGAGCCTTGACTCTGCAATCTCCTAATTGTCTGACTATGGAAAACATTCTTAAGTCTTGAAGCATTAGTTTCTTCCTCCTCAGTGGACATGTTAATGCTGGGTCATGGTCAGGATCAAATGGAATTGCCTCTATGACGTGCTAAGCTGTGTCCTGCACGAAAACACTCCATGCGTTGCAACTCTTTTAAACAAGACTCCCTTCTAAAATTATTACAAGATTTTGTTATTGTAAGTTATTAATTAGAGACGCTGAACTGAGACGGAGGTAGAAAATAATTCTTCAAAGAATGCAATGAATTGACAAAAAGTAGCTTGACAGAGCAATTCTAACTGCTCTCTTTTGGTTATCACAACGACACTTTGAAATCACAGTCTTCATGAAGAAACATGTTATGCTAACTACCTAAAGTAAATAGAATAATTGAAACAATTTGCAAGATGTCTGCCAGTGACTTTGATTCCTTTTGCAACACTGCATGTCAAGACATAAAAGTAAACCTTTATTTTAATTAATGTAAAATCTAGATGGAATACCCTTTGGTGCAACAGGAGTCTGTCATTCATGAAATAGGTAAAAAATAAAAGCAGGTTGAAATGTTAAGACACAGATGATCTTTGTCATATAGTCTGTATTCCATCTCAGATGTGAATAAGTACTTAAAGGTAATTCATGTGGTGAATAAAAGGATGGGGCACTTGAAAACAAGTCAATCATGGGGAAAAATAACATATTTTAAGACTAGCTGCAATCACTGAGATGACATATCTTAAACCCTGTATTTGTTCACTGGAACATAACTTAGCTGTACAGCCTGTGGTGCATTATACTAATATTAGACAGGCCCCTGATCTGTAGACCTAAAAATTATGTGAAACGATACTATTTGTGCGTGAAATTTCAAGATTGATTTTTTTTTTCTTTAGTCCTTAACCTGGGTCCTTCATTTATAATTCGTGTGAATGGCATAGCATTTGCCTTTAAGAGACAATATTACACATTTTTAAAAGCTATTCCATTCTATTTCACGAGAATATACTTGGCTTTAAACGGTGCACAAGCTGTTTTTATCCCAAGGAGCATTTTGCTTGCTTTATGTGCTTGAAATTCAGTATAATACACAGATAGTAAGATAATTTTTCCAACTCAGTGTAAAGAAAATATCATACCTAACTGACCACATTCTCACCCTTTGGCTTTTTTTTTTTTTTTCTTCACCTATTGATCCCGCCCTCCCCCAAATCCCTGGAAACTACTGATCTTTTTATTGTCCCCATAGCTTTAGTCTTTTAGTTGGATTCATACAGTACATAGCCTTTTCAGATTGGTTTCTTCACTTAGTAATATACATTATATCCAGAGAGAAATCCTTTTTCACAAAATCCAGTAGATACTGTAGCAATAGATTTAGTTCTTTTGCATTTATGTATTTGAGATAATTTGTGTTTCCTCTAGTCTATAGTAAGCAACTCTGTTCTAAACACTTTTTGTTGTCATTATTTGCAAGCACAGGAAACTATATAGGAAATGTATAACACAGATCTAAGAATCCATTTTTCTTTCACAATATCCACAATCCTGGAGCTCAACATCTTAATTCACTTGAACATTTATAATAGAGAGTTTTATGGAAATGCTTATATAGCTAAACTTATGGGAAATAGGCCAATTAAAGCCATTAGAGCAACATGCTAACGAGGTAGCAGCGTTGAACCTAGTTCAGGCCTCTGCGTTTTGCTGGGGCAAACATTCTACAGCTAAAAGACAGCATGTTTTAAAATGAACTAGCTACTCTCCAAGCATGTTATATTAATTTAAAAGAAGAGACCAAACCCATCACCCCTCAATGTATAAGACAGTAGTTCAGTTCAAATCTGAGTCGAATTTGTGAATTTTACAATTTCAGGAGACACATTCAAATCCTCTCTGAAGCCTGAGCAATTCACTTACAGGGGAAAAAAATGTGATACTCTTTTTTTTTTTTTTTTCCCTTAGGCAAGTGCTAAAAAGTCATGTTTTATTTTTCTCCAAAAACCCATGGTTTACTAATATACCACTGGTGGGTAATCAAAATGCTTTTTTTATTTTTGAGAATTTCTATCTTCTTTTTTTTTAACCATTATTTTTATTGAAGTATAGTTAATTTACAATGTTCAGTTGTACACCAAAGTGATTCAGTTTTATATACACACATATATATATATATATATATATTATTTTTCAGGTTCTTTTCCATTATAGGTTATTATAAGGTATTGAATATAGTTCCCTGTGCTAGACAGTAGGATCCTGCTATCTATTTTATATATAGTAGTGTATACCTGTCAATCCCAAACTCCTAATTTATCCCTCCCCCTTCTTTCCCCTTTGGCAACTGTAAGTTTGTTCTCCATGTCTGTGAGTCTATTTCTGTTTTGTAAATAAGTTCATTTGTATCATTTTTTCAGATTCCACATATAAGTGACATCATATGATATTTGTCTTTCTCTATCTTACTTGACTTAGTATGATAATCTCTAGGGCCATCTATGTTGCTGCAAATGGCATTATTTCACTCTTTTTTGATGGCTGAGTAACCTTCCATTGTATATATGTACCACATCTCCTTCAGCAGCCTAAATGTCCATGCGTCTCCACCTCTACCTTTATCTATCACAACCACAAGCCTCTCTGCTTTCTTAGGAACCTCTACACTATCATGTTTACCTTCCCTCTCTTTTATCTTTAATTCATTAGATCACTTACTTCAACACTTTAAATATGTTTATCTTTTCCATCTTAAAAACAAAATCACCTTTCTTAAGATTCAACTCCATTTCCTCAACTGACTACACATCTCCCTCCTTTTCACAATCCACATTCTCTCTTGTTGTCCACATTTTCTATTCGTTTGCCTTTTACATCCTTTGCAATCTGGTTTCTGCTCCAAACAACACAGTTAGCCCAGAGCCTCCTGTAAATTCTATGCTGACCCTCATTTTTTTTTTTTTTTTTTTTTTTTTGCGGTACGCGGCCCTCTCACTGCTGTGGCCTCTCCCGTTGCGGAGCACAGGCTCCAGACGCGCAGGCTCAGCGGCCATGGCTCACGGGAGCAGCCGCTCCGCAGCATGTGGGATCCTCACGGACCGGGGCACGAACCCACGTCCCCTGCATCGGCAGGCGGACTCTCAACCACTGCGCCACCAGGGAAGCCCTGACCCTCATTTTAATGGTGCTGTCAGCAGTGGCCAGTGCTATGACAAACGTGACACACTCTTCTCTTTTGGTTACTGAGTCCTGTTCTCAAGGGTTTCCTCCCACTTTGCTGGGAAGCTCTTCTTAACCTTTGGTGCTTGATCGTTAGTCTCCACCCACCTTTGGAACGGAAAGCTCAGGCTCATTCCTAAACCCTTTTCACTTTCTAGTCTAGATGCGTTTCTTAAGGGATCTCACCCTGAGCCATGGCTTCAATGATCATGTACAATCTCATCCAAATCACAGGTTCTCAATGTTATGAACACATTTTGTATCACCTGGGATCTTTTTATATTATACTTGCACATAATACCTTAAAGGCCAAGTACAGCATGTATCTATTATACAGGGCATCTATATTTGTATAAAGTATCCCAAATGATTCCAATATGTAAAGAGATTTGAGAATTCCTATCTAGGTTATCATTAATTCTGAAGGCTTGAGTTATTTATATATTAAAGAATCCAACTTGTTATTTCTAAATTAAAACAACCCCCTTGGTCTTTACATTTGTTCTTGGATATCATGCTCAATTCTCCAAATCCAAATTTAACTTCAGCTGGAAATGACTGTGGTAGCAATGAGGGACTACTTAGAGAAAAAAAAAAAAATATGAATGAATCACTCAGGATGGAAACAAATATGTTTTATAGAGTAAAAACACATTTTCATTGTTTAGGTTTTGAAGTTGAATATAAAAGTATGTTGTTGTTAAAAGAAAAACAGTTGTATGGTCAGATTAACTATTACTCTCTGTATGTGAGTCTGTGGGACAATGGATGAGTTAATATAATTTGACCCATATTGACAGCACTATGTCAAGTGGATGGGACACTTGGTTATATGTTTGAATTATATTTATAGATGTGTAGGTATACTTACCTTTTAAGTTAAAATTCAGAGATTAGAATATGTACGATGTGCTTATATTTTTGGTAAAGATAGGTCATATTAAACAAGTTTTAGAGCCATCAAAAACTAAAAATGTCAGCTATCTCCTCTAACCTCTAAATCATGTTTACCCTTACAAACATAACTGCTTTAATAACCCCCCAACCCCCCACCCAAAGAAAGGAGCTAATAGCTAGAGAACATTCCTGAGGGCTTCAGTGAGCATTTGCAAATGCACTGAGCCTTGAATAATGCATATCAGAAAGACAGTGAATGCAGAGGGTTCTGTGGTAGGTACAGAATGGCTGAACAAAGGCACACAAATTACAGATCATTGTTGATCTATTTCTTTTGAAGTCATATTGAATTTCAGGTAGTTCCAGTATCTGCAACTTTCAACTTATGAAAGTTTCTGTTTGATCAAACTACATTTGTGGCTAAAATATACAGAGAACATAAAGTGGAACAAGTGGTACTGAATTAAACAAATATTACTTTAAATATTCTGAAAAATAATCTATGGGAAAAAATGCTCATAAAGAATAAGACTTGAATTTTAGTCTGCTCATATACTATAATATTTTCCGACAAGGAGTTAATAATGTCTCATAAAGCTAACATACACATATTTCATATAGCATATGTCACTGAAGCTAGAGTAGATTCTGGATATTTTAGTGCCATAATATCTGCTAAGAGCAATATCATTTCTCATAAATAGAAAACTTGCAACTAAAATCCGGGTACCAATAATAAAAAATAACTATCTTAGAAACTCCCAAATGAGAATTTAAAACAATGTATAAAAAGATCTTTCTCCATAAAATAAACTCATGCTTGTGTAATTATCAGAATTTTATTACCTCTATAAAAATAACGTTATTATGTTTTAAATCGTTGCTTATATTAATTATCAGAATTTGCAATGGACCCCTGTTGCTGAAGTAACCATCCTGGCAGGACAATTAAATAACGAAAAGGTAAATTTTTTGAGGATTGTTGCTATTTTTAGAAGTAGAATTGGGCAATCAATTTGAGTGAAATGTTAGTTTTTTACAGGTTCCCCCCCAGTTTGTCTCCTGAGACAGTATTATTAATATTGGCATATCATAAAGTTCATGTTCTACAAAGTAAAATTCAGGCCCAGTGATACAAAAGTTTGGGCTAAGGCTAAGAATTAAGAGTGGAGATATGCAAAAGATTAAGGATAGAAAGCATTTTTCTTTAACATTTGTCAACTCTGGGAATTTCAGGATAGCCAGAATGAAGATCTGAATTTCTGTAATTTAACAATCCTCTGGGTTGTCTTTTCATGTAGATTAAAGTAGACTACACGCTGAGTTACTTTTGTTATTTCCTTTTTTCTTCCATCTTCCGTTTCTCCCTCCCTTCCTGTCTCTTTCATTCTCTTTCTTTCTCCGCAAGATTTCATTCAAGATTGTATAGAAAAAACAAAAAAGAGATTTCACTTCTCATCAAGGTTCTGACAGTGATAGAATCACTGAGTGACCTTCGTCAAACCTTTTCACCTCTTTGGGCCTCTAAAGGTGTGAAATCGATTTTTTTTGAAAGGCCTATCATAGATTCAGCATTTTATGACACTGGTGGCTTTCTTCTTCACCTTGCAGCCTGGTTATTACGAAAAGCCCTAGCCTTGGCTCTGAGATTTCATCAGAGGGGCTTAGTAGATAGACAAGCAGGGTTGTAGATAGACAAGCAGGATTGTCCACATATGGCTCCAGGAGCGCTTTCTTTGCCAATGTGATAGTTGAGACTGGGGGCTCTCCCTCCCTCCTGCTGAAGAAGCCACAGCTGATTCCAACTTCCTGTAGCCTTAAGGTCTATGCATCGAATATTCTTCATAACACATTTAAAGATTTGATATCCTAGTTCAGGCTATTTGGTGTCCAAATACATACTGTTTTTGTCTTGCTTCTATCGAGAACTCTCTCAACCTTGCCCTATAAAAATAAAAATGAGAGAGGCCTCTTGCTGGAAAAGAGGCCTGCAGAGTGTGCAGCCCCTATGATGTTTCCAGTCATCCTGTAGGTCAAGTACTTGCCTCCACTGGGTCTCTAGAATAAGGATCCTGGGCATCGTCAAGCCCTTCTGCCCACAAGTTCTAGTCTGTGATGAACGAAGTTTGCTTTGGTTCAGTTAAGCCCTTTAAATGGCATTTGTATCATCTGAGTTTATTTCTAAACCTTCTTATTGGATTTCTATCACAATTATTTGATAACTGTGAAAATTTGACTGCAATTATTCCTACAACTATACTATTTTTAAGTTAGAATACTTAACTTGGGCTTATTGAAAGGGTATGTACTTCTTCAGATTTGGTCCTAATAACATTTAAAATGGCAGGACATTTGATATTTTTTACTGTCCAAATTAACGCACTCTCTTTCCGTCTTCCTCTGCCCTTAACTGCTCCAACTATGTCATCTACTTTGTCTCACCATCCTTAAACAGGTTTATTGATTTTTTACTCCTTTTAGACTAAGTCTTTGATGATAAGAATAGACATTTAAAATAATTCTTGTAGTGAAAGGTCATTTCTGCCAAAAACTTAAGTCTTTGCTTCCTTTTGACTATGGGGCCTATAATCTAATGGGTATCAAAATTTACCTCAAGATGCACAATCATAGGAATACTGTTGCATGGTTACAATATAGGATTAAAATACTGCGTCTTTTCCATTTGTAAAGATAATCCTGTCTTGTTGATATTATGAACAATTTCATTTCTCCAATTCAAATGAGGCAAGTGAAATTAAAAAACAAATGCATTCAATATCTTAAGAATTTAATTGGCATCGACTGCAGTGGTATGATTGCATTGGTCTTAAAAACCAGTATCCGTTACACTGTTATGCAGCAATTTGCACACCTTGACCATTGAAAGGTCCATCTCTAGCTAGATTATCTTTTCTAACCAAGTAAGATCTTCTTTGGAGGAATCACTTTATAAGGAAAGATACAACTTTAAACTCATGGACATAGTTAGTATAAAAAAATTAAAAATGGGAGTTTGAGTAGAGATTGATTACTCCCTATTGGTGGCAGGAGTTGAGTATGTCTTTAAGGTGAGAGAATTAGCATTGACCTCCAATGAAAAGGGTTTTGGTCAAGTGAAAATGGGTTGATAGGTAAGGAGGAAGTTGGTTATTCCTGTCATAAGGAACTATTCAACTGATAGAATTGTAATTAGTGATGAGTACTAATGTCAAGTAAATTTAAAAGATATAAGTTTGGGGTCAGATTTTGGAATATCTTGAATACCAGGATAGGAAATGGGTAGGGAAAGGAAGGTGAGTCTTTGAACATCTTTGGGCTGGATAGCGTCATAATCTCTACAGCATTTCAAAATATTGATCTGACTTCAGTGCTTGAGAGGAACACGATAGAGTAATAGTGAGTAGCAGAGAGACGATTCAGAGGCTGTTTTAATAACTCAGGCAAGAAGGACTGAAGGGCAATGTTAGTCAATGAGTATAGGAAGGAGACATGGGATCCAGAGGGCGGACCTATGTAAAATCAAAAGAAACTGACAACTAAGTGTTTACAGGGTGAAGGAAGGTAATAGTCTGGACTAGAGAACTTGATCTAATAATTATATTACACTTATCAATAAAAGAAACTTTATAAATTCCCCCCAACACACACGTATACCAACATCATCACGCTTACCAACCCCCCACATACAAATGGCCCCTCCTACACCTCAATAAAGGGCAACCCCATTCTTCCATCTTTCCAGACCTAAACCCTTGTAGATGTTCTAGGCTCCTGTCTTCTTCTCCCACCAACATTAAACCCATCAGGATATACTGTCATCTCTATCTTAAAAACACATTGAGAATTTGCCTGTTTCACTGCCATTTCGTCAACACCATCATCCTCTCTCACCTGGACAATGGGTGATAGCTTCCTAACTGGTCTTCTTTTTTTTGTTTGTTTGTTTGCGGTACGCGGGCCTCTCACCGCTGTGGCCTCTCCCGCCGCGGAGCACAGGCTCGGGACGCGCAGGCTCAGCGGCCATGGCTCACGGGCCCAGCCGCTCCGCGGCATGTGGGATCTTCCCGGACCGGGGCACGAACCCGTGTCCCCTGCATCAGCAGGCGGACTCTCAACCACTGCACCACCAGGGAAGCCCCTAACTGGTCTTCTTGATTCCTTTTTGTTCCTCTTTGGTTTCTTGATCTCACAATAGGCAGAGTGAAACTTACTCAGACTTTCCATAGCTTCCTATCATATCACAGCGAGGGTCACAGTCCAAATTCTACAAAGCCCCTACATGACACTCCCCGCTTCACACCTTTGGCTTTATGCCCCACTACTCTTTCCTTATTCCCCTCTAGCTACATTACACTTCTGGTCTTCTTATTGTTCAAATAAGACAAGTACCCTACTGTCTCAGGACAATTGTCTTTGCTGTTTCATTTGCCAGTTATAATTTGCCTCCAGATAATCCCCCTTATTTCAGACTTTTTCTTTAAGGCCATTTTGCCAAGCAGGACTTCCCTGATCTTCTTATTAAAAATGGAAAACTTCCACTGCCTCATCATCCCCTAAGCCTCATAGCCACTGTATTTTTCTTTATTTCTCTTATTATTCTCTAATATATGCATGGTTCAATTTCTTTCGTTAATTATTTTTCTAAGTCTTACCACTAGAGTGGACAGGAATTTTATCTGCTGTTCACTGCTGTATTCTCAGCACCCATGAGTCTCTGAAACATAGTAGCATATCAGTAAATATTTCTTTAGCAAACAAATGAGAATTAAAGTGTATAACCACGCAATTGAAAAAATACATAGGAAAAACATTAAGACAGACTTTCAAGAAAAGATATGAACAGCACTTTTCATTCATATATTACTTTAAACTATGAAAGAATATTTTTTAAACTGCTTACATTTACTTTGAACAAATCCCCATCTTAGAAATGAGAAAGCTTAGGCACACTTCTTATGAGATCTACATGGGGTGGTGCTTTTTAGAAAGGAAAAATCAGATAAAATAGTAAAATAAAGGTCAGCCTAATGAATAAACTTATGTATTAACAACTATTTCTTTGAACAAACATGTTTTGCTGTTAAATGACAAAAAAAAAAAAATGAAACCCCTCTCCATCTAGTCTAGATCTACTAATAAATGTGTGACTATGAGCAAATTATGCAATCTTTTTCCAACATCTCACCTCCCTCCCAAGTATGTTTGGATGTGAAATGAGATTGCATCGCATGGAACAACAAACTCATTAACAAGAAAAGATGTCTATTAATTGCAATGATCAAAGACAAACATGTAGGCAAATCTTGGCCTTGTACACAGTTACAATGTAAGAGAATATACTGATGCAAAAAGTAGGTTGAGGGCTTCCCTGGTGGCGCAGTGGTTGAGAGTCCACCTGCCAATACAGGGGACATGGGTTCGTGCCCCGGTCCGGGATGATCCCACATGCCGCGGAGGGGCTGGGCCCGTGGGCCATGGCCGCTGAGCCTGCGCGTCCGGAGCCTGTGCTCCGCAACGGGAGAGGCCACAACAGTGAGAGGCCCGCGTACCACAAAAAAAAAAAAAAAAAAAAAAAAAAAAAAAATGTAGGTTGATAGGAAGACATCAGAATAAAATCATCAAACCAATTAACGAAAGATCAGTGAAGTCTTAATGCCTACGGGCAGCAAGGCAAAACATTTTTCATTTCCTTGTCAGTTTATGTTTACTTTTAGGAATGAGACTGCTTGACAGTTTACATGTGGGGGGAGATCATTTGTTGTGACAAAGATAGGAAAAAAATATGACATGAAATGAGACCAAGAAAGAAACTGAACAGGTGATCAGAGAGGAGTAAAAGCAATGAAGGAATTTGTACCATACTCAGAAAACAGCATTTCAAATGTAAGAATATATAATGAAAAACAAGACAATGTAAAGTAGATGGAATCATTAGGGGAAGAGACAGAAGGATGAGACAAGGCTAGCCTCTAGAGTCGAGTATTTTTTAAGGAACATTAAATCTGACATAGTTTTACAGGCCCCCCTTTCTCTGGCAGCAGAGAGAATGACAACCATTCTCTCTGGAGCTTCATCCTCAGAAAACAAACAGAAACAAAACAAAAACTCATCTCTTACACACATCCTAAAGCTTTTACTTCCTGTGATATAAAGTCCAAAAAGCACAGATGTTTCTCCTTGGATGCGTAGAATTATTTTTCATAAGATATTTGCTCTCTACTAATGTTAGATTCTGTTTTGGAGATTTATATTAACATTTTATAGGAAAATGTTAGTCATTGAAGTTAGCTATCATGTAATTATCAAAAAGGAAGAGTACTTCAATGTTGATCTTTTTATTTATCTATGCTATGATTTCATACATTGTACCATAAATAAAGGAATAGAAGTAAGGGTTTGATGGTGTGCTAAGGAACAAAAATAACTCTAAAGGTCATTCTGAATTTCTTTCACTCCTGTATTATCACTGAAAATTTAAACATCTACACCAATCAGCACTACTTTGAAGACAAGTTTTTTGCTTTTTTGTGTTTCTTTTCTCTCCTTGTTTTTTTAACATGTTATTTGGCCTTTTTCAAGACAAAAAGTCAAATTTTACTGTAAGGTGCTTCAAGTTCAAATGCAATATACATTCCTGATAATTATGTAGAACTCACTGAATACTCTGGAATCTCTGGCTTTTTGCTTCTAATCTTCACAACACACTAGTTTATTGTTTTAATTGAGAATAATAGATGGAAAATCTTTTCATCTTATTAATGAAAGGAAGTGTTTGATCCAGCAGACATCAGAGTTCAAATGTGCAGATAAAACAGTAGATTACTGAAGACAAGTTGCTGGGTTATGTATTCAGAGTAAGAAACAACATGAAAAGAATGTAATATCAGTATATCACACATCTGGACTACACAAAGATTGCAAGATATAATGATTTAGCTGCTTATCTATAAATGTAATGGATGTTATTCTTTTATATATAACACTCCATTGCAGATGTCCAATTTTCAAAAGATATGTCAGAATACATTGTCTCAAAGCTAGGAAGAAATCATATTGGAAAACTATTAACATAGAACAAATAGTGGGACATATTTGCAACTCCATTTCTGATCCTTTAAGAAGCAATGAGCTAGAGACAGTATAATAAAGCTTGAAATCGTGGTATGTAAAATTATGTTCTCACATTTTCATATGTTTCACATTTGCATACAGCAGCATGCACAGCAGTTTTCATGGTTTGAAAGCAAGTGTCACAGTTGACCAAAGCCAAGCAAGAAAGGCTGACATATCCTTTCAATATAGCTCACCCAGCCAGCCCAGGAAAAGAAATAGCAAAGTCTGGCTCTAGAGAAAACTAGAGCTCTTATGTATTTTATATTTAGATATGTGGTTTTCAAAAGGTACGACAAGGATTCATTAAGGGGTCTCCTTGCTTACTGATCTCTTCTAATGTTGACTCATATTAGAAGACAATTTTTTTTAAGCTGAAATATTCATCTAATCACAGTTCCTTTTACTGGCTACACATTAAAAGCAGCAGCCAACTTTTCATGTTGATATACACAATGAAAAACAAACATAATCCTAAAATAAAATAGGATTCAGTGATTTTTGATACATACATTTCCTGATATGTTTTATTTAATTTAATCCAGAGAAATCTCAGTCCCAGAGATTTTTATCTCCAACAATATTGTTGCTAGATAATTATAGAAACAGAAAAAATGTCCATTTCCCTATGTAAAATATACTCTATTGTCTGATCATTAAGGCCAGCAAAATATTACCTATAATATCACTTCATAAATGTATTGATATTATGAAGTATAGTATCATTGCATAAAGGTACCTATATTTTATAAAATATTATCCCTAGCTTGCCAATATATAATCCAATCATGGATTAACTGTCTTGCGCAGATTTCATATCATGGGTATTCTTTGTGCACTAATGAATTGACATTGTCATATTTCATGACTTTCATGGGTTTAGTTGTATAAGGAGATCACATTAAGAATCTTTATGATTATTCATGCGCCCTCTGGAGGCAGACATTTTAGGACTGTGACCGAAGAATAAGATAGAAGGAGGTAGAATTTTGAAAAAAGGAAAATGAGAGGACGAGGAAGAATGAATAGTTTCCAAAACTACACTATTTACCTGAGCCATTCAGAATATTATTTGGCTTAGAGTTGCTCTTTGTTTTCAAATTTTTAGCTTCTTTATAATAAAATAGGATAAAGGAACAGAAAGAAAACAAAACTATCTCAATGAACTTCTAAATCTTTTCATTTTGGAACAGAAAATAAAAAAGAAAAAAGGAGTGTTTAAGCTCATTTCCATTAAATCTTTGCTCAGATGTCAACTTCTCAATGAGTGTTACCCTGACTATTCTATTTCAAATTGCAACTCCTAGTACAAACTTTTCCCTGACCACCTCTTTATTTTCTGACATTTATCCCCTTCTAACCTGTTATGTAAATGCCTTAAATTATTGTGTGTGTGTGTTGTATTTGTGTTGTTTATTTTCGGTCTCCCTCTCCTAGAATGTAAACTCTGTGAGGGCAGAGATCTTGTCCTTTATGTTAACTTATGTATCAAGTGCTTAGAACTATGCCTAGCACATAGGACATAGTCAGTAAACACTTGCTGAAGGAATTAATAAAACCATATAAAATGCTTTCCTAGCAAATATCTTATTTTCAGTAAGGGCAACATCAACAGCCGCCTGCTGCTTATTTAAGGTTTAAGGTGGTATTACAAAGACAAACCGTTTATAAATGAGCTCTTCTTAAATCTGTCTGTATAACTGATACAACATCTGGCTTTTGGAAAGATATTTCCTGCTTCAAGTGCTTGAAGAGATGGAAGCACAGACCACCTGACTGACGCTGAAGATGTGGCTTTTTTCAGCACACCTAATTATTTCTCCATATCTTTTTTTATTTTCAATATTGTAAACTTTATGAGCTCTGTTGGCTGGATGATATCACTATGCAATAATTCAAATTTTTTTTGACCAGCTGCTATATGAAAATTCAATTTTGGCAAGTGAAAGATAAGATTTAGTTGTGTCAGCATATAATGGTCATAATATGAAAGTCCATTGTGAAAATGTAGGATTCAGTGACTTGCCTGCCATGTAGTTATGCTACTACTGGATGGCTATTAGTGAGATAAAAATCTATATTTTATGTTGTCTAATTATTTAGTTATTATTTATTGGAGTGTAGTTGATTTACAATGTTGTGTTAGTTTCAGATGTACAGCAAAGTGATTCAGTTATACATATATAACTATATCTATATTTATTCTTTTTTGGATTCTCTTCCCTCATATGTTATTATAAAATATTGAGTATAATTCCCTGTGCTATACAGTACTTGTTGATTATCTATTTTATATACAGTGTGTGTATATGTTAATCCCAAACTTCTATTTTATCCCTCCCCTCTTTCCCTGTTAGTAACCAGAAGTTTGTTTTCTACGTCTGTGGGTCTATCTCTGTTTTATAAATAAGTTCATTTGATTTTTTTTTAGATTCCACATATAAACAATACCATATGATATTTGTCTTTCTTTGTCTGACTTACTTCACTTAGTATGATAATCTCCAGGTCCATCCATGTTGCTGCAAGTGGCATTATTTCATTCTTCTTTTTGGCTGAGTAGTATTCCACTGTACACACACACACACACACACACACACACACACACACACACACACTACATCTTCTTTATCCATTCATCTGTCGATGGACATTTATGTTGCTTCCATGTCTTGGCTATTGTACATGGTTTTGTGATGAACACTGGGGTGCATGTATCTTTTTGAATTATGGTTTTTTGGTGTCATTTTGCTATGATATTTCATATTTTTATGCATCCCTGGAAAGTATGGAACCCAGAAGTTCCACTGAGGCAAACTTTCCTAAAGAGGCTAAAGTGGCAGTGAGAGAGGAAAAATGACAGTTCCTCAGCTCTCTCATAAAAACAAAGCTCAACAGCTTAAGTTAACTACAGGGTAGCTCTAAAATAAGACAAAGCAGCACTCAGTCTTATTCTGCAACATGCAGGAAACAATTGTTGGATAGTTACCACATGAGTACTGATACCTTCAAAAACAGTCACGGAAATATTTCCCCAATTTTTACAGTAATGGTATCATTTTCCCCATAGCATAGATGAACAAGTAGAAGCTTAGTTAGAGAATCAGAATTTTGACAGGATCCGGATATTGAATACATGGTATATAGAGGATTTAACTCCACATGGATATGACTGCAATACCCATGCCCTCTCCCACTGCATTCAGTTATCAAAAACATGCAATAAACATCTACATTAATCTTTCATGCAAGTGGTTAAATACACATAATTATCTTAATATTAGAATTTTATGTATAGAAATATGAACCTAATGTCTTTTAAATTGATGCTATTGATGCAATTTATATTTTTTAATTGTTCAGACATTTTTATTGCTAAATATCTTCTTAAAATATAGCAAGCTGGAATGTATAAAACTGGATAAAACTAACCAAAACAATCTCAGTTATGAATACTAATGGAAAGGAACATTTTATGTAAGTCTTCATGTTTTTTTTGTTTTTTCTCTAAATATATCACAAAGAATAATGAGAGTTTTTCCTTTTGATTCATTTTTTCCCCTGATTATTGAAAGAAGGTCATATACAACAGTCATGTGATTTATCCTGGCCTCGTGTGTTCCACTAGAATACAGTCTTCTGTCCTTCATACATGAGTAAGTTATAACACTCTCTGCATTGCTTCTCCATTCATAACTGAAGTTTGATTTCCTTCGTTTCCTTTTTGGCAGCTCCCCTCTAAGTGCCCAAGCGTGTGTGTTCAAGATTCCAGTTTGCGAACATGTGTTTGTCAGCAGAATGAGAATTTTCAGAGATTGCTTTTCAGGAAGATAGATGGCTAATAACCTTATCATATTTTAGGTTACTAATAGGGTGTTATACACCATTTCTTGTGTTTTAATTAAAATATATTAATAAATTAAGTAAACTCAAAATTCATAAAAAGAAGTTATCATCCCCCTAGAACCAGTTCACTAAGGAAATGACTATATACATGCAGCACATTAATTTTAAATCCTATTTAACTTGTCTTCCTAATTCACCCTGATATATGTATAGCCTTTTATTACAAGATTTTCTTCTGACTCACCTGGAATTCAGGTTGTCAGTCAGAAATTCTTCCTGATGTTTTTCCTTAACCTTCAGGCTCTTGGCAACAAAGTCTTTCTGGAATTGTTTATCATACAACAATCAGCCATTACCACCTTAGCAAGGGTGATTCATTTCCATGACTATTTCCCATCTCTTGAAAGCTGTAATTTGTCTTTTCTGGCACTCTGGATCAGCTGTGCCCCAAGAGCTCCGGCATCCTTTCATCCCTTCTCCCACAGGGATGAAGAATGGGAACGAAACTAGACAGGCTTCCCTAAACCACTGGCTTATAGAGTCCCCTGCCCACCATGATTAGAACTCTTGAGTTCTTAACAGTTTCTTGGTCAATATGCTTTTCTAAAAATTCACTTTTTTTAGGAGAAGTGTGATCAGCTTCCTGCTTCCATCAGCTGTAAACTTAATCTCTCATTTAAAAGAAAGTGTAACTACATTATTTTTAACAGAAGTTAAAGTAGCTAATTTACTTTGAAACAGAGTTTTCAGAAGTTTTAAATCCTTGTTAAAGAACAAACATTATAAATAATACATTAAAAAGAAGCATTTAAAAATGTAACAAAAGTGGTTAGTGGCACTTTGCTGTCTAATTACATAAAGAGCTTTTACTTTGAAATTTCACATTAACTGATTTAAATTGAGAGGATCCTCTCTACTTGGGATATATTTGAATATGTCTATTTTAAATTTACCCAAACTATATATTACATGATTCACACTGTGCATACACTTTAATCATGTAACAACACGTATTTATTCTCTCACTTGAGAGAATAATCGCTTTTTAATTTATACTTCAATAAAGAATCAGAAAGTCTGTATAGAAGAGAGTTAGCAGAGGCATCCAGATTAGAAGGACAAACACGGGGGAGGGGACAGGTGTCAAATGCTTTGGCTGCCATGACAATCTATCTACGGGCTCTCCTACATATACGACTTGCAGCCGCAGTCGCTGCCTTATGAGATGCAGAACCCGTTCGGATGGAAGTTGTGATTCTCACAGCTGGTCCTAGTCAATGACCGAGCATGATAGATGTACTAAGATGGACCATTTCTGGGAAACACTCCCCTAAGTGGGGACATTGGCTCAGGACTGCCTGATACCTTTACTAGAATTTTCTTAAAACCATGTTTCACTTCCTTTCTTTCTTCTCTGCTTTAAGAGGTCAGACCTCCATCATCATCCAAAGGTTCTTCCAGACTTGCCTGGTTCCATTCCCTCTTCCCTGAAAAAATGTCCCGCACATCTTATTTCCTATCAATACTTACATCTTAGACAATCTAGACTAATACAAGTGACAGATTTTGTGGTTGTGTTAATGTGGCACTTCATCTGAGATTGAGATACTGTCATTTATCTGTGCCAAAATTGGAGGAGCTCGGTGTGGCTCTCCCCACAACCCACCCCTGGCAACTTCAAGGGCATCCTCCATGTAAACAACTGCCTGCCCTTGACCATTTCATTTTCATTCTCTTGGCTTTTCCAAACCTAACATACCTTTTTTTGAAATGTTACACTCATCTGCAGGCAGCATTTCATGTGTGAATTCAGCATAGCCTGTACCTGAATGAGAGGTTATTTTCTCTTTCAAGTACAATATCCTCACTTAAAAGGTATGATTTGACCATACAAACCTTATACTTGTTTGCCTTGACATTTAATTCTTTTGTGAGAACTCTTTGTCTGCCACTGATATAAAAGGCTTTGGAAAGTATATATTGCTCATTAACTGTGATTAGGATTACTTTACCTGTGTGAAAAATAATTCCACCTCATGATACATTTTCTTGATTGCAAAACAGTATTTTAAGATAAAGGAAAATTATTTTTAGATATCTGTAGCTAAATGCTTATGCGTCTGAAGTTTTACCTCCATATACGTGGATATGCAGCGAGCTTCATATTTACATACAACTCATGGCCAATATATTTTTAATTATAAGGTAGGAAACACATAACAAACTGATGGAAGCACAAGAGAAATGGCAGCAGCCACATGGCATTTTAGATTTTTCACAGTCCAGATAGCTAAATTTAAGTAATGCTGCACATTGACTGGCACACAGACATGGAGGTAACTTCCTAACCTGAATACAAAATATGTTTATTTGAAAAATATATCCTTTATTGATTTAAAATTGGAATATCTTTTTTTTTAACATTTTTATTGGTGTATAATTGCTTTTCTAACCAAAGCATTAACATTCTTTTAAAAAACAAGTAGGGCATTAAAAAAAACACTCCCTCCAAAATAAATCTCAAATGCTTATGGAAGAAAAAAATGACTAAGATGACTAACTCAAAACATGTTTAATGAAGAATAAGGTGAGCAATTCATATTTAATGAATATTAATTAAAATTTAGACAGCATGTAGATGAAATCAAGAGTAAAGAGGACTTTATCAGCTATTAAAACACATTATCAATTGAGTGAAAACTACAAGGTACTGGGGGAAAATGGTCATATCAATAGAATAGATCAAAAGCTAGAGAAATAGGGCCAAACATTCCTAGATATTTAATATATATAGTATATATATAACTCAATTTCAGGAAAAGGAGCTAATTCATAAATAGTGTTAGGATAACAGGTTAGAAATTAAGAGAAAATTATATTTATCTAACACATTTTTAGAAAAAAAAATCCAGTGTGGATTTAAATAGACATCATTTAAAAATGACAGATTTTTAAGCATGACTCCAAAGGCAAAAGGAAACAGACTGAGCTATTTAACAATATATATTTTAAAATAAAAATTAGAAAGAGAAGGAGGGAAGGAGGCAGATAAGATGCTATAAACATATTTCAGGTAATTGGAAAAAAAATAGACTTTCATTTTTGGCAGACAAGAGATTAATAATTTTACAGTTAAAAAAACACACATAACACAAATCAACACACACATGCCAACATGCCAATAGAAAATGAACAAAGAACAGAAATGATGCTTCAAAAAATGTTAACTTAAACAAAATAGTTGAAGATAGTGCCTCCTCTGTTACAGAAATTGTTCTACTTACTGTAGATGAAAATTGAACAAAACAAAATAAACGTTTAACCATTGGATCTTACATTCAAATAAAGGAATCACAAAATATAAAACTGGCCAATAAAACCTAGGCCAAATAATTCAGTCATTCATAATAATAGAAAAAATATTTTGAATGACATTCTATTTATTTCTTATCAGGTGGTAAATGATAAAATTTTTTGATTACAGCTAGTGTTTTTTGTTTTGTAGGGGAACTCATTCTCATGCATTGTTGGTGTGAGTTTTTACTAGAGTTAACTTTCTGCAGAGCAATTCAAAATGCTTACAAAAATGTGTAACATTAAGTCAGGCAATACCATCTACAGGGTCAGAACCTAAGAAAACACTTAAACATGTTCTCCAGGCTATAGTAAAGGAACTATACGGTTTCTCTTTTTAAAGATGCAAAATTACAAACAATCTAAGTGTCCTGAAATATACCCTTAATTTGAAATTGATGCAATAGGTGTATTTTTTAAATTAGGAGATGGTACCAATATAATTTAAGCAAAAAAATAAAAAACAGATTTCAGTACTAAACACATTTTATGTGATCTCACTTTAATATGAACACATGTACAAATAGCACAAAATATTTGCATTTTAAAGACTGATGTTGTATTTGGAGTGATTCGATAGCCATTTTTCTTTGTGCACGTCTTTATTGTCTAAGATTCCTATAACTGTCATGCTTTACTTATTTAACAAAATCATAAAGTTTTTCATAAGAATGGAATCTTATGTTGAGGCAATCTAGTAAAACAATCTAGAGATTAGCATTTGGCTTTCATATGGATTATAAAGCAACTGGAAGCTTTACTTTCACAGCAATTTTGCCTTTTGAGAGTTCATGTTGTTCTCACACTGGAAACAGCTAAAAGAATGATCTTTCTCTTAGCATTTATTTTCTTTGTAAACTGTGGCCTTTAAATACTTGCATTTAGTTTTTAACTTTGTTGCCCTGTCAATTGCTAAATTATGTGAAGAGAACACCAGTAACTAAGTGCACTAACTACCTTTGTGAATCAGACTTAGTCTCAGCACATTTTACTATACAGCCACTAAACTTCAAGTAGGAATACATTTTAGTCCATTTTAGTAAACACAGTAATTGTCCAACAGTTTTCTCTAAAACATTTCCTAGTTACATATTTAAAAAAAAAATAACTCAAAAAAATTTTTTTGGCTGCAATGGATCTCTGTTGCTGCGCGCAGGCTTTCTCTAGTTGCGGCGAGCGGGGGCTACTCTTCATTGTGTTGTGCCGGCTTCTCATTGTGGTGGTTTCTCTTGTTGTGGAGCATGGGCTCTAGGCGTGCGGGCTTCAGTAGTTGCAGCATGTGGGCTCGGTAGCTGTGGTTCGCGGGCTCCAGAGAACAGGCTCAGTAGGAGTGGTGCACAAGCTTAGTTGCTCCGCAGCATGTGTGATCTTCCCAGACCAGGGCCCGAACCTGTGTGCCCTGCATTGGCAGGCGGATTCTTAAGCATTGTGCCACCAGGGAAGCCCCTCAAGATTTTTAAGAACAATTATACTGAGTCTCTCAACAAAATATTTGCAATTTATTCCTGTCACACATTTTCATTGAGTCATCTGCGGGTAAAATGACCCAGTGAAGTATTAATTTTCACTATTTTGTAAAGGTGAAACGTAGGTAATTATTCATTGCCTTACTTATAGCTTTGAGTGAATATTGTGGGAATACTAAGGAAATCAACTTTCATCCTTTTAAAAAATTAGTCCTATATGTTATGTTGCTGTATCATTCATAAACAATAGTTTAGTATGAATACAATCAATACAAAATTTTCAATTAATGGCATTTAAATTATTATTATTATAATGAGCGACCAGATAAACAAC
Organism: Pseudorca crassidens; assembly: GCF_039906515.1. Lineage (NCBI taxonomy): Eukaryota > Metazoa > Chordata > Mammalia > Artiodactyla > Delphinidae > Pseudorca > Pseudorca crassidens. Next base: position 17,530,119 of record NC_090298.1, read on the forward strand.
AAAGGATTAAACAATTAAATGCATAAATCCAGGACTTCCCTGGTGGTCCAGTGGTAAAGAATCTGCTTCCCAATGCAGGGAATGTGGGTTTGATCCCTGGTCAGGGAATTAAGATCCCACATGCTGCAAGGCAACTAAGCCCAGGCACCACAACTAGTGAGCTCGCGCATCTCAACTAGAGAGGCTGTGTGCCACGAACTACAGAGCCCACAAGCCCTGGAGCCTGCATGCCACAACTAGAGAGAAAACCCAAATTCCACAACTAAAGAGAAGCCCCACGCTGCAATGAAAGATCCTGCATGCCTCAACAAAGATCCCGCGTGCCGTAATGAAGACCCGACGCAGCCAAAATTAAATAAATAATAAATCTTAAAAAAAAAAAAAAAAAATCCCAAACTACCTATTCTTCCTCCAGCTTAAAAAGATAACAGAGGTTTGTGGCTAAATTGCATCTCTAAAAATAAATTCAAGGTTAATCCTTGATTTAGGAGGATTAAAGGCAGGGCAATCTCTTCATGTTGGCACAGTTTTTCTGAACATGTTTGAAGACTTATAACTGGGAATCCTGCTGTAAGTAAACACATTTGATATGTGAACATGGACTCTCAGCTTTGGCGCCTTCCGCTCATCTGTTAGGTTGGCGTCATTCCTACTGACAATTTGGTTGGAATTCTGCCTCAGGGCCTAGGTGCCAAATGGCAAGATTTTTAAATAGGACAGTGCATACAATTCCACCTGCTCTGGGTGGACTACCCCTTATAACCGAATCCAAGTAATAGCATAAAGCCTGGTTTCACCCTTCATCACAACCGTTGGGCATGTGTTCAAGATGACACATGTAGCAGATTAAATATGCAACATCATATTTGTATCTGTTAAGTCTGCCATTTTCAGATGATTGCATTGAAAGTTATATTATTGCCATTGTTATTATTTTAAATTTATATAGCTAAAGCTTCTATATAGACCTGTGCAAAACTTTTTTTTTTTTTTTGTGGTACGCGGGCCTTTCACTGTTGTGGCCTCTCCCATTGTGGCGCACAGGCTCTGGGCGCGCATGCTCAGCGGCCATGGCTCACGGTCCCAGCCGCTCCGCGGCATGTGGGATGTTCCCGGACCGGGGCACGAACCCGCGTCCCCAGCATCGGCAGGCGGACTCTCAACCACTGCGCCACCAGAGAAGCCCACTTTTTTATTTTTTAATTAGCAAATATACAGCAAGAACTGCAAAGATCTCATTTGCCCTTCCACCAATAAGAATTTTAAATCTAAGATACACATTCAAAGACAGAATGCTTTTAAATCATAATAGAGTATTTAACTGTAAATGAATTTATTTTAATACATTAGCACACAATAAAATACTGAGAGACTTTAAGGTTCACATATAGACAAAATATGTATTCAAAGAAGAACTAAAAGTCAGTACTAATAGAAGAGAGTAGTTACCTCAATTTTTAGTTCTGAAACTCTTTTCATCAGTTTAATTTAGATTATAAATTGATCATTCATTCATTCATTCTCTTACAAAACAAATATGTCTAAGTCATTGATGTTACCAATTCAAATGAAGGACTTTAGTATAAAATTGAAGGACTCACTCCATAAGCATTTTGTGCTAGTACAACACAAAAAATGTTAATCTGTATGTCATCAGACTTGGAATAAAAAACAACAAATGTATTTAATTACTAAAGAGCAACTTACAAGAAAGAAGTCATTTTAAATCAAAAGAAGGTGGTAAGCAGTGCCATCCTGCAGTAAATATGAGATGGTCACATTTAACATCCTCAACTAGATTACAGGTATCCCTCGCCTTACAAAAGTTCGCTTTATGCCACTTCACTTTTACAAAAGGAAGATCTATGTTAGTACCTGTTTCTGATAACAGAAAGAAATCTGAAGAGAATTTTCACTTTTACTAAAAAAAGGTGAAAAGTGAAAATTGTTTTGCTTTACACCATTTCAGCTTGCGAAAGTTTTCATAGAAGCACTCTAGTTTCAGAGAGCAGGAGAAACCTGTATTGTCATAACCATTTGATAAGATACTAAGCAAACTGTTCATAGATTTCATATAGGTTCTTATTGGAACCATGAGAACAATAAATATATTGAGGATGTCTATCTTAGTAAAAATGTGGCTTAGCTTGGAAATGTTTTGCCTTTCATGTACAGAGAACAGATAACCAAATCACCTTGATTTTATATTAACCTCATAAAACTGGCTACTTGGAAAAGCAAATACATTGATAACAAAGACCTAAATGGGTGTACTTTGGAAAACAAAGACCTAAATGGGTGTATTTTGTTTTTTTAATACTGAATCTACATTGCCTAGTTCATTATTAAGCTTACCAGTATATAGCTATCGTTCATCTAACCAAGCCTTTTCAAATAAATATCAGGGAACGTAATTAAGTTAGACAAAAATCATAAACATTTACACTAACTTGAATTGAATGTTCATGTTTGGTCTATAGATACAATTTCCTTTTCAGAAATATATATATATATATATCAATATCTATCTATCTATCTATATATATATATATCATAATATTCACTATACTTACAGCAAAACATAAGCATAAGCAAACAGAATACATAGTATGCTGCAGCACAATTTCTAAGTTAAATGGGTTTGGAAACAACAAGAAAGAGCTTTTAGATGAGAAATAATAAGAGGGAAGAGTAATCAAAGATACTATTGGTACAGTGCCAGGGAAACATCTTAACTAAATATTCAGCTACAGGGGGGAGCTTCAAGATGGTGGAAGAGTAAGACGTGGAGATCACCTTACTCCACACAAATACATCAGAAATACATCTACATGTGGAACAACTCCTACAGAACACCTACTGAATGCTGGCAGACGACCTCAGACCTCCCAAAAGGCAAGAAACGCCCCACGTACCTGGGTAGGGCAAAAGAAGAAAGAATAAACAGAGACAAAAGAATAGGGATGGAACCTGCACCTCTGGGAGGGAGCTGTGAATGAGGAAAGGTTTCCACACACTAGGAAGGCCCTTCGTGGGCAGAGACCGCGGGTGGCGGAGGGGGGAAGCTTCGGTGTCACAGAGGAGAGCACAGCAACAGGGGTGCGGAGGGCAAAGCAGAGAGATTCCCGCACAGAGGATCGGTGCCGACCGGCACTCATCAGCCCGAGAGGCGTGTCTGCTCACCTGCTGGGACGGGCGGGGGGGGGGGGGGGGCGGGGGGGGGGGCTGGGAGCTGAGGCTCGGGCTTCGGTCGGAGCGCAGGGAGAGGACTGGGGTTGGCGGCGTGAACATAGCCTGCAGGGGGTTAGTGTACCACGGCTAACCGGGAGGGAGTCCGGGGAAAAGTCTGCACCTGCCGAAGAGGCAAGAGACTTTTTCTTCCCTCTTTGTTTCCTGGTGCGCAAGGAGAGGGGATTAAGAGCGCTGCTTAAAGGAGCTCCAGAGACGGGCGCGAGATGCTAAGGCTGCTGCTGCAGCCACCAAGAAGCCTGTGTGCAAGCACAGGTCACAAATCACACCTGCCCTCCAGGGAGCCTGTGCAGCTCGCCACTGCCGGGGTCCCCTGATCCAGGGACAACTTCCCCGGGAGAACACACAGCACACCTCAGGCTGGTGCAACGTCATGCTGGCCTCTGCCGCCGCAGGCATGCCCCCATCCGCATCCCTCCCTCCCCCACGCCTGAGTGAGTAAGAGCCCCCGAATCAGCGGCTCCTTTAACCCCGTCCTTTCTGAGCGAAGAACACACGCCCTCAGACGATCTACATGCAGAGGTGGGTCCAAATCCAAAGCTGAACCTGGGGAGCTGTGCAAACAAAGAAGAGAAAGGGAAATTTCTCCCAGCAGCCTCAGAAGCAGCAGATTAAATCTCCACAATCAACTTGATGTACCCTGCATCTATGGAACACCTGAATAGACAACAAATCAACCCAAACTGAGTAGGTGGACTTTGGAATCAAGGATATATATATATTTTTCCCTTTTTCTCTTTTTCTGAGTGTGTATGCATATGCTTCTGTGTGTGATTTTGTGTGTATAGCATTGCTTTTACCATTTGTCCTAGGGTTCTGTCTGTCCGTTCTTTTTTGTTTTGTTTTGTTTTTAGTATACTTTTCAGCGCTTGTTATCATTGTTGAATTTACTTTTTGGTTTGGTACTGCTCTTCCTTCTTTCTTTCATTCTATTTTAATTACTTAATTTTTTTTTAATAATTATTTTTTGTCTTTTATTTTAATAACATTTTAAAAATTTTATTTTATCTTTTTCTTTCTTTCTTTCATTCTTCCTTTCTTCCTTTTCTCCCTTTTATTCTGAGCTGTGTGGATGACAGGCTCTTGGTGCACCAACCAGGAGTCAGGGCTGTGCCTCTGAGGTCAGAGAGCCAAGTTCAAGACATTTCTCCACCAGAGACCTCCCAGCTCCACATAATATCAAACAGCGAAAATCTCCAAGAGATCTCCATCTCAATGCCAAGACCCAGATCCACTCAATGACCAGCAAGCTACAGTGCTGAATGCTCTATGCCAAAACCTAGCAATACAGGAACACAACCACACCCATTAGCAGAGGGACTGCCTAAAATAATAATAAGATCACAGATACCCCAAAACACACAACCAGACATGGACCTGCCCACCAGAAAGACAAGATACAGCCTCATCCACCAGAACACAGGGACTAGTCCCCTCCACTTGAAAGACTACACAACCCACTGAACCAACTTTAGCCACTGGGGGCAGACACCAAACACAATGGGAACTATGAACCTACAGCCTGTGAAAAGGAGACCCCAAACACAGTAAGTTAAGCAAAATGAGAAGACAAAGAAACACACAGCTGTTGAAGGAGCAAGGTAAAACCCCACCAGACCAAACAAATGAAGAGGAAATAGGCAGTCAAACTGAAAAAGAATTCAGAATAATGATAGCAAAGATGATCCAAAATCTGGAAACAGAATGGAGAAAATACTAGAAATGTTTAACAGGGACCCAGAAGAACTAAAGAGCATACAAACAGTGATGAACAACACAATAAATGAAATTAAAAATTCTCTAGAAGAAATCAATAGCAGAATAACTGAGGCAGAAGATCAGATAAGTGACCTGGAAGATAAAATGGTGGATACAACTACTGCAGAGCAGAATAAAGAAAAAAGAATGAAAATAACTGAGGACAGTCTCAGAGACCTCTGGGACAACATTAAACACACCAACATTCGAATTATAGAGATCCCAGAAGAAGAAGAGAAAAAGAAAGGGACTGAGAAAATATTTGAAGAGATTATAGTTGAAAACTTCCCTAATATGGGAAAGGAAATAGTTAATCAAGTCCAGGAAGCACAGAGAGTCCCATACAGGATAAATCCAAGGAGAAACACATCAAGACACATATTAATCAAACTATCAAAAATTAAATACAAAGACAAAATTTTAAAAGCAACAAGGGAAAAAAAAAAACATACAAGGGAATCCCCATAAGGTTAAAAGCTGATCTTTCATCAGAAACTCTGCAAGCAAGAAGGGACTGGCAGGACATATTTAAAGTGATAAAAGGGAAAAACCTACAACCAAGATTACTCTATCCAGCAAGGATCTCATTCGGACTTGATGGAGAAATTAAAACCTTTACAGACAAGCAAAAGCTAAGAGAATTCAGCTTCACCAAAGCAACTTTACAACAAATGCTAAATGAAGTTCTCTAGGCAGGAAACACAGGAGAAGAAAAAGACCTACAATAACAATCCCAAAACTATTAAGAAAATGGTAATAGGAACATACATATCGATAATTACCTTAAATGTAAATGGATTAAATGTTCCAATCAAAAGACACAGACAGCTGAATGGATACAAACACAACACCTGTATATACGCTGTCTACTAGAGACCCACTTCAGACCAAGGGACACATACAGACTGAAAGTGAGGGGATGGAAAAAGACATTCCATGCAAATGGAAATCAAAAGAAAGCTGGAGTAGCAATTCTCATATCAGACAAAATAGACTTTAAAACAAAGACTATTACAAGAGACAAAGAAGGACACTACATAATGATCAAGCGATCAATCCAAGAAGAAGATATAACAATTGTAAATATTTATGCACCCAAAATAGGAGCACCTCAATACATAAGGCAAATACTAACAGCCATAAAAGGGGAAATCAACAGTAACACAATCATAGCACGGGACTTTAACACCACACTTTCACCAATGGATAGATCACCCAAAATGAAAATAATAAGGAAACACAAGCTTTAAATGATACATTAAACAAGGTGGACTTAATTGATATTTATAGGACATTCCATCCAAAAACCACAGAATACACTTTCTTCTCAAGTGCTCATGGAACATTCTCCAGGATGGATCATATCTTGGGTCACAAATCAAGCATTGGGAAATTTAAGAAAACTGAAATTGTATAAGATATCTTTTCTGACCACAGTGCTATGAGACTAGATATCAATTACAGGAAAAAATCTGTAAAAAATACAAATACATGGAGGATAAACAATACACTACTTAATAGCCAAGAGATCACTGAAGAAATCAAAGAGGAATTCAAAAAATACCTAGAAACAAATGACAATGAAAACACGATGACCCAAAACCTATGAGATGCAACAAAAGCAGTTCTACGAGGGAAGTTTATAGCAATACCATCATACCTCAAGAAACAAGAAACATCTCAAATAAACAACCTAACCTTACACCTAAAGCAATTAGAGAAAGAAGAACAAAAAAACCCCAAAGTTAGCATAAGTAAAGAAATCATAAAGATGAGATCAGAAATAAATGAAAAAGAAATGAAGAAAACTGTAGCAAAGATCAATTAAACTAAAAGCTGGCTCTTTGAGAAGATAAACAAAATTGATAAACCATTAGCCAGACTCATCATGAAAAAAAGTGAGAAGACTCAAATCAATAGAATTAGAAATGAAAAAGGAGAAGTAACAACTGACACTGAAGCAATACAAAGGATCATGAGAGATTACTAGAAACAACTATATGCCAATAAAATGGACAACTTGGAAGAAATGGACAACTTGTTAGAAATGCACAACCTTCTGAGACTGAACCAGGAAGAAAGAGAAAACATGAACAGACAAATCACAAGCAGTGAAATGGAAACTGTGATTAAAAACCTTCCAACAAACAAAAGCCCAGGACCAGATGGCTTCACAGGCGAATTCTATCAAACATTTAGAGAAGAGTTAACACCTATCCCTCTCAAACTCTTGAAAAATATAGCAGAAGGAGGAATACTCCCAAACTCATTGTACGAGGCTACCATCACCGTGATACCAAAACCAGACAAAGATGTCACAAAAAAAGAAAACTACAGGCCAATATCACTGATGAATATAAACGCAAAAATCCTCAACAAAACACTAGCAAACAAGATTCAACAGCACATTAAAAGGATCATACTCCATGATCAAGTGGGGTTTATCACAGGAATGCAAGGATTTTTCAATATACGCAAATCAATCAATGTGATACACCATATTAACAAACTGAAGGAGAAAAACCATATGATCATCTCAATAGATGCAGAGAAAGCTTTCAACAAAATTCAACACCCATTTATGATAAAAACCCTGCAGAAAGTAGGCATAGAGGGAACTTATCTCAACATCATAAAGGCCATACATGACAAACCCACAGCCAACATTGTCCTCAATGGTGAAAAACTGAAACCATTTCCACTAAGATCAGGAAGAAGACAGGGTTGCCCACTCTTACCACTATTATTCAACATAGTTTTGGAAGTTTTAGCCACAGCAATCAGAGAAGAAAAAGAAATAAAAGGAATCCAAATCGGAAAAGAAGAAGTAAAGCTGTCACTGTTAGCAGATGACATGATACTATATATAGTGTATCCTAAAGATGCTATCAGAATACTACTAGAGCTAATCAATGAACTTGGTTAAGTAGCAGGATACAAAATTAATGCACAGAAATCTTTTGCATTCCTATACACTAATGATGAAAAATCTGAAAGTGAAATTAAGAAAACACTCCCATTTACCAATGCAACATACAGAATAAAATATCTAGGAATAAACCTACCTAAGGAGACAAAAGACCTATATGCAGAAAACTATAAGACACTGATGAAATAAATTAAAGATGATATAAATAGATGGAGAGATATACCACGTTCTTGGATTGGAAGAATCAACCTTGTGAAAATGATTCTACTACCCAAAACAATCTACAGATTCAATGAAATCCCTATCAAACAACCACTGGCATTTTTCACAGAACTAGAACAAAAAATTTCACAATTTGCATGGAAACACATAAGACCCTGAATAGCCAAAGCAATCTTAAGAAAGAAAAACAGAGCTAGAGGAATCAGGCTCCCTGACTTCAGGCTACACTACAAAGGTACAGTAATCAAGACAGTATGATACTGGCACAGAAACAGAAATATAGATCAATGGAACAGAATAGAAAGTCCAGAGATAAACCCATGCACATATGGTCACCTTACCTTTGATAAAGGAGGCAAGAATATACAATGGAGAAAAGACAGCCTCTCCAATAAGTGGTGTTGGGAAAACTGCACAGCTACATGTAAAAGAGTGAAATTAGAACACTCCCTAACACCATACACAAAAATAAACTCAAAATGGATTAAATACCTAAATGTAAGGCCAGACACTATCAAACTCTTAGAGGAAAACATAGGCAGAACACTATATGACATAAATCATAGCAAGATCCTTTTTGACCCACCTCCTAGAGAACTGGAAATAAAAACAAAAGTAAACAAATGGAACCTAATGAAACTTAAAAGCATTTTCACAGAAAAGGAAATCTTAAATAAGACAAAAAGACAACCCTCAGAATGGGAGAAAATATTTGCTAATGAAGCAACTGACAGAGGATTAATCTCCAAAATTTACAAGCAAGTCATGCAGCTCAATAACAAAAAACAAACAACCAATCCAAAAATGGACAGAAGACCTAAATAGACATTTCTCCAAAGAAGATATACATGTTGCCAACAAACACATGAAATAATGCTCAACATCATTAATTAGAGAAATGCAAATCAAAACTGCAATGTGATATCTTCTCATACAGGTCAGAATGGCCATCATAAAAAAATCTACAAAGAATAAATGCTGGAGAGGGTGTGGAGAAAAGGGAACCCTCATACACTGTTGGTGGGAATGTAAATTGATACAGCCACTATGGAGAACAGTATGGAGGTTCCTTAAAAATCTAAAAATAGAACTACCATATTACCCAGAAATCCCACTACTGGGCATATACCCTGAGAAAACCATAATTCAAAAAGAGTCATATACCACAATGTTCATTGCAGCTCTATTTACAGTAGCAGGATATGGAAGCAACCTAAGTGTCCATCGACAGATGAATGGATAAAGAAGACGTGGCTCATGTATAGAATGGAATATTACTCAGCCATAAAAAGAAATGAAATTGAGTTATTTGTAATAAGCTGGATGGGCCTAGAATCTGTCATACTCTGTGAAGTAAGTGTAGTGTGAAGTAAGTGTAGTGAAGTAAGTAAGTGTAGTAAGAGTGAAGTAAGTCAGAAACAGAAAAACAAATACTGTATGCTAGCATATATATATGGAATCTTAAAAAAAACAGAATTGGTTCTGAGCAACCTAGGGGCAGGACAGGAATAACGATGCAGATGTAGAGAATGGACTTGAGGACACGGGGATGGGAAGGGTAAGCTGGGACAAAGTGAGAGAGTGGTAGTGTATATATGGAAATATATACACTACCAAATGTAAAATAGCTAGCTAGTGGGAAGCAGTCGCATAGCACAGGGAGATCAGCTCGGTGATTTGTGACCAGCTAGAAGGGTGGGATAGGGAGGGTGGGAGGGAGGCAGATGCAAGAGAGAAGAGATATGGTGATATATGTATATGTATAACTGATTCACTTTGTTATAATACAGAAACTAACAGATCATTGTAAAGCAATTATACTCCAATAAAAATGTTAAAAAAAATACTCAGCTACAAAATTATCATCCTTTCTCTCCCTCTTTCTCAATCTTCCCCAAATAGCAAACCTTAATTGTTTCCTTTTCTCTGGCCCTATGATAATAGGTGGCACCAAACTGCATGTGAAAGTTATACACTGAAGATGACTCCATTTTTTTCACCTTGGGTTTGGGAGGATGAATACACCATTGGCAAGGAATAAAGAGGGGGAGTATGGATTGGGATAAAAGATAATGAGTTTCTTTTCAGGCATATTGAGTTTGAAGTGTCCGTGGGCCAGTCAATAGCAATGACTGGTAAGAAATTAGAAATATAGATCTGAGGAAGAAACATAGATCTGAAGATACCTTTCCTGGTATCAGCCCTCTCCTGTGGCCCCCCTCCTTCCCAGCCTTCCCTACTTTTGGGTACATTAGTGGCGACAGCTGTCTTTGCCTAAAAGGCCCTTCTTCCTTTATCTGCCTGCCAAACTCTGACTAATTCAAGACAGATCCTTCTTCATCCTAGTCAGAAATAAACGTTTCTCTTTTTCAGTTTCTGAAGCACTGGTTATGTTACCCTATTCATCACTCTGTGTGGCCATGATTTGTAACATGCTAGTGAACAGGATTGAGTCACTGCTTTGTGACAGCTTCTGTGCCAGGAACTTGAAAAATAATCTCTAATAACATCCTCAGCTAGGCATTACCATTTCCTTTCTGCAGGTAAGAACACTAAGGTTCCAAAATTATTAAGTAAGTTCACAAAGGTGATACAATTCATATTTGACAGCACTGAGGGCAGGACCCATGTTTCCCAATGTCTTTCAAGATTTCATTCTCTTGTCCTATTCTCCCAAATAAAGAAGTTGAGCCCTGAAGTCAGCAGATATTTATTTATTTATTTAGCACAGGCATACCTCATTTTATTGTGCTTTGCTTTGTTGCTTTTCACAGATATTGCATTTTTTACAAATTGAAGGTCTGTGGCAACCCTGTGTCAAGCAAGTCCATTGGCGCTGTTTTTCCAACAGCATTTGCTTCCTTCATGTCTCTGTGTCACATTTTGGAAATTCTTGCAAGTTTTCAAACATTTTCTATTTTTGTTTGTTATGGTGATCTGTGATCAGTGATCTTTGATGTTATTATTGTAATCGTTTTGGGGCACCCATGAAAAATGGCAAATTTAGTCCATGAATCTGTGTTCTGACTGTTTCACTGCCTGGCTTTTCCCTGACTGCCTCCCTCTGCTCAGGCCTCCCTATTCCTTAAAACACAACAATATTGAAATTAAACCAATTAATAACCCTACAATGGCTTCTGAGTGTTCAAGTGAAAGGAAGAGCCACACGTTTCCCACTTTAAATCAAAAGCTAGAAATGATTAAGCTTAGTGAGGAAGGCATGTAGAAATCCAAACCGGGCCCAAAGTTAGGCCTCTTATGCCAAGAAACCAAGTTACGAATGCAAGGGAAATATTCTTGAAGGAAATTAACAATGCTCCTCCAGGGAACGTGCAAATGATAAGAAAGCAAACCAGGCCTATTGCTGAGATGGAGAAAGTTTTGGTGGTCTGAATAGAAGATCAAACCAGCCACAACAGTCCCTAAAGCCAAAGCCTACTCCAGAGCAAGGCCTCAACTCTCTTCAAGTCTATGAAGGCTGAGAGAGGTGAGGAAACTGCGTTAAGAAAAGTTCGAACCTGGCAGCGATTGGTTCCTGAGATTTAAGGAACGAAGTCATCTCCATACATAAAAATGCAAGGTGAAGCAGCACATGCTGACATAAACGCTGCAGCCAAGTTAACCAGAATATCTATCTAAGATAATTAATGAACATGGCTACACTAAACAACCGATTTTCAATATCAACACAACAGCTTTCTGTTGGAAGAAAATGTCATCTAGGGCTTTAATAGCTGGAGAGAAGTCAATGCCTGGCTTCAAAGCTTCAAAGAACAAGCTGACTTCCTTATTAGGTGTCACTGAAGCTGGTGACTTTATGTTGAAGTCAATTCTCACCCTTCCAAAAAGCCTAGGGCCTTTAAGAATTATGCTAAATCTACTCTTCCTGGGCTCTATAAATGGAATAACAATGCTTGGATGACAGCACATCGGCTTATAATGTGGTTTAATGACTATTTTAAGCCCACTGTTGAGAGCCACTGCTCAGAAAAAAGATTCCTTTCAAAGTATTACTGCTCATTGGCAAATCATTTGGGCACTCAAGAGCTCTGGTGGAGATGTTCAGTGAGATTGATGTTTTCGTACCTGCTAACTCATATCTATTCTGTAACCCATAGATCAAGGAATAATATTGGCTTTCAAGACTCATTATTTAAGAAATACATTTTGTAAAACAATAGCTGCCATAGAAAGTGATTCCTTGGATGAATCTGGGCAAAGTTAATTGAAAACCTTCTGGAAAGAATTCAAAATTCTAGATACCATTAATAACATTTGCGATTCATGGGAAGAAGTCAAAATATCGACATTAACACGAGTTTGGAAGTTGATTCCAACTCTCTTGGGTGCCTTTGAGGGGTTAAAGACTTCAGTGGAGGAAGTAACTGCAGATGTGGTGGAAAGAGCAAGAGAACTAAAATCAGAAGTGGCTCCTGAAGATGTGACTGAACTGCTACCATCTCTGTTAAAACTTTAACGGATGAGGAAGAGCTTCTCATGGATGAGCAAGGAAAGTGGTTTCTTGAGATGGAATCTATTCCTGGTGAAGATTCTATGAAGACTGTTGAAATGACAGCAGAGGATTTAAAATATTACACTAACTTGGTTGATAAAGTACTGACAATTGAGAGAACTGACGTCAACTTTGAAAGAAGTTCTACGGTGGGTAAAATGCTATCAAAGAGCATAGCGTGCTACAGAGGAATCAGTCGTGAAAGGAAGAGCCAACTGATGCAGCAAACCTCTTTGTTATCTTATACAAATTGCCACAGCTGCTCCAACCTTCAGCACACACCGCCCTGATCATTCAGCAGGCATCAACATTGAGCAAATAAGGCATGGCCCACCACCGGCAAAAAGATTACGACTCACTGAAATCTCAGTTGATGGTTGGCATTTCTTAGGAAGAAAGTTTTTTTAAATAAAGGTAGCTACACTGTGTTTTTAGACATAATGCTATTGCATACTTAAGAAACTACAGTATAGTGTAAACATAACTTTTATAGGCACTTGGAAACCAAAAAGGTCGTGTGACTCACTTTATTGAGATATTTGCTTTATTGCAGTGGTCTGGAACCAAATCCCCAATATCTCATCTCCAAGGTATGCCTGTATTTCCTAGAGCAAACAAACTAATCTGTTTGGGGGCCTCAGTAAATAATTGTTGAATTAATCTAATCATATAAATAAAACTAGTAGGAAAGAAAAAAAGCACCAAGCATATATGTGTATGTGCATGTGTGTAGGCACACATATAGGTATGCTGAAATAAAAAATAATAATAATTAGACCTAGAAACGTTTCTAGATCATCTGGTACAACTATTTACCTTTAAAGAGAATTAAAAATAGAATAAACCTATTGCATAAGGATACCTACTTTATATATTAGGATATATATTTGAGAGAACTTTTAAGCATGTTTAGTATAAGGAGTATGGACTTAATTTGTGCAGAAATAGAAAATAAAGAGCATTTTTTCCCCTTAAGGGACATAGACTTGAGGGCCTACACATTAGAACACGTTTTCAAGTTCTCAAGCCATTGTCTTATAAATACTGAATATTGGACAATGATTGTGTATAGATATTCTATATCTGTATCTATACCATATGCACACCCATTTTGATTTATCCAGATCTTATTTCCATAGTGATTCATGTTTCCTATAATATATATTATGTAACTATTTTTAATGAGAATTTGATAGAGTTTTAAAAATATTAATGGACAAGTAGAATGGAATTGGAGGGAAGTACTGTTATATGAAACCTGAACAGTAAATGTTTGACAAAGAATAAATCAGTAGCTGTTTAATGACCCAAGGATGCTTAAGAATGTTTTCTGAGGATGGACTAGGCAAACATCTGCAGTAACACTGCTAATTTTGGTTGTTGCTTAAGATAACTTAATGCCTGATTTCCTGTGGAAAGGTCTATACAATCCAACACTACTGACATGCTTTCAATTATTTAGATATACCACTTATTTTCCTAATTCTAGTTTTAAATATATAAAAGCTATCAGATCTTTGATATATATTAGCTGTCAAAATTAGTATTCCCACGCTTTTCTTATATTTATTATCATCAGTAGTAATTGATTTTCTCTTATAAAATAAGTAAAAATAAATGATCCCTAGAAATTAGGTCAAAATTAATTCCCCTCCCCAGCTTACAAAATTCACAAGCACTTCAGTACTGCTTTCTACAACACCCAGACTATAAATCATGCAGGTATTTCTGAATCCTGCCTTGATACTTAACTACAGTCATCAAGCATTTTTTGTTTCATTTTTTTTTATTTCTCTCTATTACTGAAAATATATTCTGCCTTTCTTTCATCTCATTTATACTTGAGATTCCCTAATCCTAGGCATCGTTTTCGCTTTTCCTCTAGGCCATTTTTCTCAATATGAAGTGTGGGTTGCTCTTTGGTTGCCTGGGTTCTAAGTCACAAGTTACAAAAGATGCTCTCTGAACATCTTTTTTTCTATTTTCCTTTTTCTATTAATTTATTAGCCTTCCATAGCTTCACTGGAATACTCAGTTCAAAACTCCAGCCAAAGGAACTTCTTTGATCATGATGATCAGAGGAAATGTAAATAATATACACAACAACCTGCTTGATTACTCCAATTGAAATGTCACAGTTCTCTCAAATTAATCACATCCAAAAGTAAATTCATGATCTTGCAGACACACACCTTTACCTCCAGTACTCCCTATCTTATTTCACCAGATAGGAAACTGAGAACAGTGATTGATACATCTTTCTTATTTACCTGCCACAAACCCTCAATCACCAAGTCTTTCTGATTCCAGCTCCCTAAGTATCTCTTGAATCTGTCTACTTATTTCCTGTTCCAATGACGTATCCTCATCTAAGTCACATTTACTATTGCAATTAAATTCTAACTAGTCTTCTGTCACTAGAGCTCTTAAACAATTCATTGTCCAAAAAGTGTGTTTCACTGATGCCTTGAAAAGCAGTGGTGGAGAGTCTGAATCAACAGGGCATCATCGGAAATCAAGCTCTGCCACCTACCTGCCTCATAATCTTTGGCTATAGTGACTTTACCTCTTAATGCCTCAATCTTCTCTAAAACTGGAATAATAATAATCACTCTTTCACAGGGTTGTTGTGAAGAACAATGAACCATTAAACAAAAATACTTAGAATGGCTCCTGACTCATATTAAATACTCAATAAATGCTAGCTAACACTGTTTTATTGAGTCCATGTGTTTTAATTGAATGCCTACTATGTAGAGGGTTAAACAACCAATGCAGGATGGATCTTTCTTTCCCCAGAATGATTTGGGGCCCCTGGGAATTACAGGACACTTGGAGCATGGCTGCAGGTACTGATTCACCTAAAAGGCCACCCTCGTTATACTTTCTAGACTAGACAATGCATGCCCATAGGCTCTTCCTAAAAATTACCCTATCACACTGAGGTGTGTGTGGTCTGCGTCACCAGGGTGATACTCAGCCATTTATAACCAGTTTCCAGAGTTTCTTGGGATGCTGATGATTAGGCTGACAGCACTCACAAGCTACAAGGGATGGGCTGCTGACATAAGAGGTATCATGCTGTCCTTCAAATGAGAGAAATAGACTGAGTGATGATTAGTGTTACCTCGTTCAAGATTGATCTTGTCCTGGTCAGCCTCCCAGAAAAACAGTTGGCCTCTAGTAAAGTCCTGGGCAAAACTAGCAGTAGCCCTGGGTTTAACACAGTTAATCTTGGCCACATCTCAAGGATTCCAGGCCTTATAACACCAGAGGAGAGAATCAGGCTTCTCCCCATCATGAACAGTGATGTAGCAAATGCTGCCACTGGCTTGTCAGTTCACATAATTGTACCCACAAGGACTGACCCCTCAGGTTTATTTATAACAAAGGAAGGGTTGGTGCTACACCCATCTGCTAATACTGGGCTTCAGGAGAGAGTCAGAGACAAGCTGCCATCATGTCATATTGCTCTTGCATCATAGCCCTGATCATATCAGAAAGAGGTCTAAACCTACCTAACCATGCAGCATGACAGTCCTACTAAACAGCCGGCCACTCCTTCAGAGTCTGAAATGACTGTTCTCAGTAGCAAATTCACTCTGTACAGCATATAGGACAATACTCACACTCACACATTCCCTTTCCACATACAAGTAACTCTGATACTCTTAAATACTTTCTATGTTAGTGTTTCTGTGAAAAAATATGTATAAAGGAAATTCAATGTAAAGTAAAAACAAGAAAATCTGGTGATTCTTTATAGCATCCTTAATTCTCGTCTTGCTAAAAATTAGCAAGTTACTAGAAAGGTAATATACATTCTTTTTATTTTTAGCATCACTGACTTAGGATTCGTCTTTACCTGGTTGTACTTCCTCAGTACATCCTTGATTTGCTTCCACAAAGACATAGACTATCCCTTCACATAGAAGAGTGTTCTCAACTCTAGCCACACATTAGAATCAACTTGGGAGCTTTAAAAAGCATGGATGCCTAAGCCCTACTTTCAGAGATTCTGATTTAATTGATCTGGGTAGGGCCAGGCCAAAGGTACTTTTTAGATTGTTTCTTAGATGATTCTGTGGTGAAAAAAGGGGATGAGAACTGCTGACACAGAGTTTAGGACTTCAGGGATATAACATCTGAGCACTTAATAAGCATTTCTTATTATAGAGAATATTGGAAGTTTCTGTAGTTTTTTATATTATGGGCATGATGTAGCCAGAAGAGGATATGTAGGAGCTTCATTACTATAACATGAAAAATAATTTTGTGCCCTCTGGACAAAACAGAATAGGGAGGCTGTGGCTTCCAATGGAACAACAGTTTTAAAAATTGGCTGGAGGGCTTCCCTGGTGGTGCAGTGGTTAAGAATCCGCCCACCAATGCGAGGGACACAGGTTCAAGCCCTGGTCCGGGAAGATCCCACATGCCGTGGAGCAACTAAGCCCTGTGTGCCACAACCACTGAGCCTGTGCTCTAGGGCCCGCAAGCCACAACTACTGAGCACGCGTGCCACAACTACCCAAGCCCGCGTGCCTAGAGCCTGTGCTCCGCAACAAGAGAAGCCACCGCAATGAGAAGCCTGCGCACCGCAACGAAGAGTAGCCCCCGCTCGCCACAACTAGAGAAAGCCCATGCACAGCAATGAAGACCCAGTGCAGCCAAAAAATAAAAATAAAAAAATAATAATTGGCTGGAGACTATATCATTAAATATGGCCACCTTAATTTCTTTGTATTATCATTTATGTTAAATAAGTTCTTAAAATCAAGGGATATCATTAGTGTTCAGGACAGAAAAAATAAATATTTGTCTAAATCTAAAAGCCAGAGGAAATTGACACAAGGCTATACTACCCAACAAAAAACAGAAGTAGACAGAAAAAGCTTTCTAGACTCTTTTTAGATGAGCTCATTAAAAGCGAAATGGTTCAGATCTGAATTTTTTGAGGAGAGTGAATTTGTTCTAATGTGGCAGTTCTACTTTCAAACTGAAGTAAAATATGTACCTCTTTATGCCACGATCATTTGGCTGTGGAGAGGCAGTGCTAAAACTTGATAAATTTTAGCTTCCAAATCTGAGCATCTAACTTTGGCACAAAAAGCAGAATGCGAGCATGCAGTCCTGGCATTAGATCAACAAAGCCCCAATTCTAGTGCCAACAGCAAGTGCACATTTCAAGCCCTATCCTGGGAGCTGGCACATAATTTCATAAATTCATTGCCCTCCATCTGTGTATTGTTGTTCAGCTCCCTAGTCAAGCAAGAGGTAGAGCTTCAATGACACAAATGAGCTCCTATTTTCTCTTACAATTTATTACTCTTTGAATTTTCAGAGCAAAGGTCATATTCAGTACTGACCTATAGAAGTTTGCTTCCTTTTAGTTCCCTTTTTCTCATTATACTTGGCTTTTTATTTTATCTTGGGACTCAGCTTTCACTAGAGCTGGAAATAAATCTTTTTTTTTTTTCCTTCTCAGCTTGCCCTTAACTGCTATGGAGACCAAAAAAGAGCCGTAGAAATCCTGGAAAATTGATTTTTTTTTCCTTGGATGAAGGCTGGGGTAGTTACTGGAGGTCTTTTAAACCCTAATGTAGGCTTATATGGCTGAAAAAATGGGAAATGTGGCCTCTATTGCATTGAATCTAAATGATTTTGGCCATTATACACAAGGATGAAGCTGACAACACTTGTCTCTCAACGTCAGTATAATTATCCTAGTATAATTGCAACCAGCAAAAAGAAAGAAAGAAAATTTAGAAAGACGTGAGATGTTATCTGGATAAAAAGGAAGAGGACCACTCACTTGACTTCTTTGCTAATTTTTTGTTCGTTTTTCAGAAAATGCTAGCTTTCAAAGTCATGCACCAGCTTCTTCATTCTTGCACTCACTGTGAAATGTGATGTTAATAAGTCATCTTTTCTGATGGTTAATTTCACAAGCGTGCTTCTATTCTGTGGTGAACAGGAGTTCGGTGTGAAGGAATTATTGAGAGAAACAGATAATCAAAGGAAACACTCATTTCTGTTTTGAAAGTATCTTGCCCGGTGCTGCACTTTGTCACTCTGTGCCACGCATAAGTTGCCAAAACTTCTGGCACTGTATGCTTATCTGGTTGTTAATAAAACTTGTGGTCATCTGATTTGGAAATCACTTGATGTTAGAAGCAAGAAATAAACACATAGAGCAATTTATGAAAAAAGAATTATTCTTTTAATATTGAAATTTTAGTTTTTATTAATGCCTCTTATTTCTAGAGGTATAGAGGCTTCATAGAGTCCCCCAGTAAGTAATTAATGCTGTCTTTTTAAAAACAATATTAAAAAAAATAAAAAACAACGTGGATAAAAATATTATATCCAGATAAAGTAGTTGATCATTATCATCATCATCACTATTGTATGCAACAAACATATATGATTCTAATGGATTTGTGTCTACTAACACATGTATTTTATAAATCCTGTGCCACAGTTACTATTATTACTTCAGAGATTAGGGAACTGAAGCCCAGAGAATTGAGTTCCCTTGTGGGTAGCATAGCTTGAATTTATGTCTAGCATTCTGGGATCATCACCCATAGTCGTACTTCCATGAGGCAGTAGTATGAAGTAGTGACTGTGAAATAATTGAAATCACTCAGTCATTCACTCACAAAATATCCACTTGTACTAGATGTTGTACTAAGTGTTGAGTATAAAGTATTGTAAAGTCACACAAGAAGCTTATGTGCAGTAAACCACTGTTATGCTAAATATAGAAGAATGATAAACTCAACTGTATATTTTGAGAAGACCACTCTTGCAACTTTGTGGGGAATGTTTTGGGAAGGCTATGAGAGTGGGGAGAGCTAGGAATTGGAAGACTGTGTCATCAGTACGTGAAACAGCTTATGCTGGTCTAGATGAAGGTAGAGGAAGCAGTGGTCAGAAGGGGGTTGTGCTTTGGGGAGTGCAGGTGGGAAGGAAACATTCTGAGAGATGCAGAGGTGGAGGAAGAAGGGTGAGCCATGGTGAGGAAAATAGACTCAAGAATAATGACTGGGACCTTGCTTGAACACTTGTGAATAACTTATGGGGTAAGCGATGAAGGTAGATTATGGATGAGCAGTTCTCTTTTGCACCAGGTCAATATGTTTGAGACATCTTTCTAAGTAGAAATGTCAATTAGACATCTTTTAAGTGAGCAAGGACACCAGACAAAAGGGAAGTCCTGGATACATATTTGCTGGTCTCCAGGTTATTGAAGAATAGCAGACAAGCTCTGAATTTGGCAAGATGGAAAATGACAAGTGTGTGTTTTGGTAAGTGGTGGGTGAAGAAACCTGATCAGAGTGGAACAACATATGACACATTCAAATACATGGAGAATACTAGCAGTTCTTTCTAGAAATGCCCTTGTAATGGGGAACAAAGAAATAAAGTGACTAGGGAATGTCAAGAGTATGTCTTGTCATAAGGGGGATGCTTACATGTCAATGAAAAGAAGATTGAGTAGCGTGAGAGAGAGCTTTAGGAAACAGAGGATTCCTAAAGGAGGGGAGAACAAGAGAGGTGATGGGATCTAGAGGATCAAGTTCGCACATGGCATTTGACAGGAGAAGGGATTCCTTCTCCAGTGTAGGAAAAGAACAATGGGGGAAGAAGTGCTTATAAGTGCAGGTTTGAAGCTTTGGTGACAAAAATATGAGAGTGGCTTCTATTTCTTCAACAGCTAGCATTTAATATCCAACATTTAGTGAGTGCTGCCATATCCCAGGCACGTTCTAAAGCACTATACATTACATGAGGTGCTTAAATGAGGCATTAAATGAGGAAGGTGATATTGATACTAGTGAGGAAATAGGCATGGAGAAAATAATGTTTGTGAGATCATAGGACTGGATGTCAGCTGAAAGTGTCTAATTTAAGTCTATGCTGTTATTCATGAAGCTAAAAAACCTCCTGAAACAAAGCTATTAGTGGGGGAGCAAAGATCTGGATTTTGCAAGATGTATTAGGAGATTTAAGAATAAATGAATTGTTTCTAAATGAAATGACCATGCATATAAAAATCAGGCCTGCTGGAAAATAGCAGGAATTTCAACTGAAAGCAGTTAACAATTAACTTCGTTGTGTGGTGATCACACACATACACATGCATATACATATTCATATATTTTTTCCATATGGAAATACCATTTGTAAGCAAATGAAATAAATTTCTGCCAATTTTATGATATATTCTGAGAAATTACATAGGCTTTTCTTATACTTACTTTTCTCAATTTTTAGTCTTATCTGACAGTGTTTAGGCCAGAAACCAATTTTGACTTTGCTCACTTTTTTTGTTATTGTTCTTTTTTTGCCCAGAAACCAATTTTGACTTTGTTCACTTTTTTTGTTATTGTTCCTCTTTTGCCCTGGAGTAATTTGTCTGAAATTAAATCTGGACTCTAACACCTAGACATTTCCATCTCTAAGAGACTTCAGGCCAGATAATTTACACTTCTTTCCTCAAAGTGGTAGAATAAGAGAACTTCATCACTGGACCATTGTGAGATTTAAATGACAGATATTAAAGACAAGTATAAATGCTAGTACTCTTGTTGATTATGTTGTTATAATTAGATTATTTTTCTTTCTGCATTCACTTTTGTCATCTTCAATCCATTTTCCTAAAGTCAGCCAAAGTGATATTTTAGAAATTCATATAGATTATATCTCTCCTGTGCTTAAAATAATTTAGTAGTTTCCCATTGTTGTCAAGATAGACACAAAATAAAATAAAATGCACATTAAATACACATTACCTTTCAGACCCTACATCTAGGCCTGGCTTATTTCACAGGCCCTAACTCTGTGCCCTCGCTTAACATGGCACCCTTCTTTAAATCCTCAGATGTGTCATGATCCTTTGCACCCCAGGGCTTTTTCACATGCTATTCCCACAGTTTGAATGGTCTACAAATCTCCAGGTCCCAGCTGTCACCCAAATCACTGTACCAAAAATTCTAATACTACCTTTGTATACTTTATATCTGGCTTGATCTTATCGTCTCAAATTAAATGCTATTCACTCAAACAACCATTCTCTGCACCTCAGAGTGAGGTTATATTTCACTTGGTCTATGAATTTTAGCATCTCATCACTTCTAATTTTCAGCATTTTTCATATTTGTAATCGAAGGATTAATTGTGTACTCAATTGTCCAGTCTTGGTCTCCCTTGCAAAAAAAAAAAAAAAAAAACACTTGCAAACCCCGTCAGACTAAAAATTTTCCTGTGTGATTGTCCTTTGCATGTGGTAGGTGCTTGATAAATTTATCATAAATGAATGAATGAATAAATATGGACATTCAGGACTAGCACACTCAATACCCGATTGAACGTTTCAGTGGTAGTATTACTGAAGGTCTGTCTTATCTATTTAAAAGCATTTAAGTATCCCTAAATACACACAAAGATATTCTGAGCTCTAAGTAACACTTTTATAAAAATCTCTAAACCAGACAAGCTAAACATGAATAACTACTTCCTGAATTCAAGGAATTTAACCAGATTTAACAGATGACATGACAAATATATCAACAGTTGCCTCTGGATGGTACTAACCGAGTCTCTGCCAAGCACAGTTAGTGAGCACTCACTGTGTGCCATGAGGTAGGCTAAATGCTCACATGCTGGGGTCTAGAAAGACACATTCTACAGATAAATGACTCTAACACCTAGACATTTCCATCATTTCATTTCCAAGGATTGAATTAAAATTGAGGTCTGTCTGCTTTGTAACCTGTGCCCCCTGCATCACTGCCTCGACTCAGGCTCAATTCTGTAGACACCCTTAGAAGAGACAAAGAAAAGTCACTGTTGAATGAGATTTTTCAGAGGTGGCTCTTAAAGGAGACAAATGTCTATTGAGTGAATAAAATGATTAGTCAGAATTCAGTGAGGCAAACAGTTATTGATCGAGGTCTCTTGCTATCTAAGGTAGGTAGGTCTCTGCAAGTGCAAGCTCTGGATGAGCATAGATTTGAATACATTTTAGGACTGAATTTATTCTAAGGAATTCCCTGGTGTTTTACAAAGAAACACAATGGTTGAAACTTCTCAGTTATTCTATGGTGGAGACATTAAAGACACTCCTGAGTCTTTAATTTCTTTCAACATTCTTTAAACAAAGTCAATATAAACCAGGCTTTTTCAGAACCAAGAATCACCAATCCAGATGATGTCAAACTGAACAAATCAACCTCCAGGGAAAGAGGGAAGTAGATGAAGAATTAACTTCTGAATGTGCCTTCACAAATAATATTAATAATGATAACAATAATAACAATGTAAATTAACATAAAAATGTATCCAAAGCAAAACTGATGACAATGTGTTACTATGAGTTAAGAATTAAAAAATGGTTCTGAAGAACCTAGGGGCAGGACAGGAATAAAGACACAGACATAAAGAATGGACTTGAGGACACGGGGAGTGGGAAGGGTAACTGAGAGAAGTGAGAGAGTGGCATGGACATATATACACTACCAAATGTAAAACAGATAGCTAGTGGGAAGCAGCCGCATAACACAAGGAGATCAGCTGGGTGTTTTGTGACCTAGAGGGGTGGGAGGGAGACGCAAGAGGGAGGAGATATGGGGATATATCTATATGTATAGCTGATTCACTTTGTTATAAAGCAGAAACTAAAAAAAAAATTAAAAAAAAAAACTGAATTCACTTTACACACTGCTTCTTTCATTTCATTAAATGTCCTAAAATGGAGTACACTCAGTAAGTTGCATTAACTTCGAAAAAAACTTCTTGGACTAAAAATAATTTAGAATTGCTTTTTTGGTATTAGCATGAAACACTAGCACTATGTTCCTAGCATGACCGAGGAACTGAATTTTTAATTTTGCTTAATTAAATTAATTTAAATTTATTAGCTGTTTGAAGCTTGTGGCTACCATATTGGACAGTGAAGGTCAGATGTCTCACTTTGTAGTATCATTAATTGCATAGACAGGTATCATTCATATCCTTACCATCTTTCTTAGCTTTTCTGAATTTCCTTTGTCTCAGTTTTTCTGCCTTTACATTCAACACAATTCTCTGTACGCCTGCTATATGAAACTCAGTTATCCTTCCTCTTCTGTAGTTTCCAAACCTATGCACTGGGAACAGTGATGCTTATTGTTAGATCTGCATTCATGTAACTCCTGAGGGATGGTCAGGACTAAGTTTAGGTTGCTTGGCAAGGAGAGGTGAGACGAGACACGCAGTAAAGCTGGACTGAGAGCAGGAAGCTAAGGATTTCCCTACTCTCATCACTTTCTTGGACTAACATTACTTAGCAAGTAAAATAAAAAATTGTTTGTAACACATTAGAGACTATAAAAAGAACAGCAACAGTTTATCACAGAGTTCCCCAGTGCTTTGATCTATGTACTAACATTCTTTATAAACAGAATCACCTTGGCCTCCATTAGAGATCAATTTCCTGAAGCAAAAATTTGTTTGTTAGTTTTTTGTTCCATAGTCCATATTTCCTCCTTGATAAATATAACTTAAGATAATTATTCTTAAATTTTTATTTTTATGTTTTTCTTTTGAACCAGTCTAGACATTTTAAGATTTCAGTGGAGACACACTGCATAAGTAAGGATTCTGTAGTGAGCTGTAGGTCACCCACTCTGTGGTGAAAAAGAGGGCATGATGGTGGTTTTAGTGTAATGTGGAAATAGGCGTTGACCTCTACAACTACATTCATAAATGACTTGTAAAATTCATATATCTTTTTGATTCATTCAACAGATACTATCTAAATATTCACTGATTCATTCATGTGATGGGTCCTAGATATAAAATAGTGAATAAAACAGGCAAGAACTTACAATCTAATCTACTGAGTCAAATAGTAAACACTTTAAAAAAGAATAAATTCACACAGAAAAATTATCTTGAAAATCTTTCTTTCTTTCTCTCTCCCTTCCTTCCCTCATTTCTTTTCTTCTTTCCTTCCCTCTTTCTTTTGCTATGATTTTAGGGTTTTCTGATTTTTCTTACCTTTCTTTCTATTGAGATGCCTGCAATACTCTGTCTAAACACCTCCTTTTTCACTTCTGTTTTCACTTTGGTTTGTAATAAATAAATATTATCATCACAATTATGTGTAAAATGAGTACACACTTACACTAAGGGCCAAAGTTGCCTTTCTACAAATAAAGAATATGGGCATTAGTGAACGCACTTGGTTCTTCTATTTGTCTAGGCATAGTCTCTTTATGAGCTTCCAATTCCTAAGATGTATTTCAAATAGTTTACGTTGCAGAAAAGTTACCAATGAAGAGGTATAAAGAAACCTTATCAAGATTGCTCATTAGTGTATCCCTATATTCATAAATAGAACATGTACATTTAGTTAGGATTGAGAGTCTAAACCTGTAATATAACAAATAGAAAGTATTACCTTGTAAAGATGAAAGTAAGAAGTCTGTATGTGATATGAATAAAGTAATTTATATGTCTAAATCTATTGGTAACTTTACATTAGATAACAGGGAAAAATGTAAACATTAAAGAGAATCACAGCAGTGCATAATATAATTTTCAGGAGTGTTTTTAGTGTTTTAGTGTCAAAAAGGTACTGGGGCTTCCCTGGTGGCGCAGTGGTTGAGCGTCCTCCTGCCGATTCAGGGGACGCGAGTTCGTGCCCCAGTCCGGGAGGATCCCACATGCCGCGGAGCGGCTGGGCCCTTGAGCCATGGCCGCTGAACCTGCGCATCCGGAGCCTGTGCTCCGTAACGGCAGAGGCCACAACAGTGAGAGGCCCGCATACCGCAAAAAAAAAAAAAAAAAAAAAAGGTACTGTCTTATTTCAGTCTGAGGAACCAGTTATTTCAGGGATGCAGTTTTATGAAAGTTAACAGGTAACTTTAGTTTCAAGAAATTGAATGAAGTTGGGATTTTGGTCCTGAAATGCAAGTGTCTGTTTTCTTGTTTTGGGGTGTACATTATTTGATTTTCTTTTGGCTTAATTAAAAGTGAGGCAAATGAAAATGAACTACCTTTCCCTGATGTTCTAAAATAGCACACATATTGTGTCCTTTAGATGTTAGTTCACATCGTTGTTGGTGTCACTGTGCTTAAAATGTCAGACCATGTAGAAAAAGACACAAAGTCTGGCTCTTTCTAAAGTGGTCAATTCCTTCTTTAGAGTAATAAAGTTTGCTCTACAAGAAAGTAGCAGCTATCTGTCATATTTCAACATTTTGCAATGTTTGTCTGCTAATAGAATTTTGACAGAATACTCAAGAAAACAAACTCAGAATTAAATGTGAAATATTTATCCCCATAATTCACAATAATTCATGTACATGAACATGCAAATTATTTACTTTTGCTCAACTTTTTGTCCAAACTAAGACATTTGAGTATAAATCTGATTTACTTCCCAAGTAAAAATTGGGAAGATATATTTCATACAGTATTTTAATTATGAGGGGTCACTCTGGGTTAATTCTTTTCTTAGTATAGACAAATCTCCTTTATATTAGCTAATTATCAGTTGTCAAAGTAAAAGTTGACTTTTTACTTAGATGCTTCAAATTTTGTTTTTCACATCTGGAAATATAAGAATGTTAAATCGATGCCATCATTGAAACATTTAATAAATGCAGGAAGATAATAGTTACTGCATATTGAACAATCTTGGAAATGCAATATTTGATACTGAAGACCAGCTGAGGCATCTAGCAGTGAGTAAAAAAAAAAAAAAAGTCAAGTTTGAGTTACCAGAGGAAAAATCACAGTGTACATAATTGTGTATCATTTCCACATTTTGCAATATATATAGATGGAGAAAACTAAAATTAAAATTAAAAAGGAGGACTCAGACTTTATAAATCTGCACTGAATATTTCTAATGAAAAACACAGCTATTGACAAGGATGTGATGACTCAGAGGAATCACAATTTACTACCTTCCAATCTGTTAACTTCTCAGTCATGAATTTACTTCTTTAAACTTATGTTTAGCTTGACACCCACTATTCCTTATACCTTAAGACAGTGAGACTGTGATAAACTTTGTGTCTGAGATCACAGACACTTTTTGTCCTCCTGCAGAAAGTCAAGGCACTCCTCAGTTAATTTGTTAACAGATAACCACCCTTTCCTTGAAGGCACAGCCTCCAAGGAGGAGGCTGAGGGCACCCCTGTGAGGACCAAGCACAGATCTAGGTAGATGCTCTTTAATATATATTACCTTCTTTATCTTTTGTCACAGCAATCTCATCTGTTCTATATCATTTTATAGGTGAGGAAACAAATGTGTACAATGTTCAATTAACTTTTGCAAAGACATAAAAAATACTGGGAATTAAATCCAAGTGTATAATTTCAAAAACTCTTTGACATTAATAATACGAAAACCCAGGGCTTCCCTGGTGGCGCAGTGGTCGAGAATCTGCCTGCTAATGCAGGGGCCCTGGTCTGGGAAGATCCCACATGCCGCGGAGCAACTAGGCCCGTGAGCCACAAGTACTGAGCCTGCGCATCTGGAGCCTGTGCTCCCCAGCAAGAGAGGTCGCGGTAGTGAGAGGCCCGTGCACCGCGATGAAGAATAGCCCCCACTTGCCACAACTAGAGAAACGCACAGAAATGAAGACCCATCACAGCAAAAATAAATAAATAAATTAATAATAATAATAAAAAAAGAATAAGGTCTTTGAATGCAGAGAATGTGTTTTAAAATAATAATAATAATACGAAAACCCATATGCTATAGAGTCTGATACTAAAGTCTTCATTGCAGTTGAATGGAACTGAAATCCTACAATAATCATTCGGAGTTAGACCTTATCACAGATCTGGGAGTAGGTACCACTCTGTTCGCAGTACTTGGGTGTCTTGTTATCTTAGGCTGGCTGAGTAAAAATTCAGTAATTAAGGGATTGAGGTAATACATGTAATACACACAAAAACAACAGAAAAATTGTCTCAGCTTAATTCTTTTATGGCATCCAGAAATATCAACCTTAGAACATTCCAGGAAAGACTGTGAATACTACAACTTGGCTGAGGGTCAACCATGGTTCATTTAGGCAAATGCATATGCTGGTATATGCCACACTCCACATTTTTGAACATTCAACATAAATTGGTTATTATTAAATACTGTTAGCTCTGGGGTCATCCCTATTGATTTTGTTTAAAAAAAACTCAATGTTAACTCCTCGATTAAACTAAAGAACTGCAAAACATAAATCATATCTCAAATGTAGGATGAGAGCAACAACTGTTAGATTTCTTATACGATTTCTTAGAAATCTTATAGATTTCTTAGAAATCTTATAGATTTCTTATATATAGCTTCTTTTTTTTTTTGGTAATTGTCATGTATGGTTTTCTCTTTAATATTGCTAGATCTCATAGCCATAGATATCCTTTACTTACTGTCTGATAGAAAATATGTTACAGACCCATATTGGGGTTATTTTAAATAGAATCATTCCTAATAGTAACACATATCAACTTCAGTTTCTGCTGAGCAGCTGTTTATATTATCAGCATCAAAGATATGTATATGGTCACCACAGAATATTATGAACACACCTGAAAGCTATAATACCGTTCTCTTATTTCAGGTAATGCTATACAGCTAACACTGAGAGACAAAAATACCCACAGACACCAACAATATACTCAGCACAAGTGTGAGTAAATATATTCAGTTCATATTTAATTGGAAATAAAAACATGACAAATGGCATATATAAAGATGTATTGGAGAGGTTATTTTAAGGTATCTTTAAAATTATTTCTATGCCTGCATATTGGATTTAATTTTAAAGAACTGATTCAGGATATAGCCATTAAAGATTACAGAATAAAACTGTTAAAGGTGGATTATTAGTAGCATTTACAAATGACAAATATGAAAAACTCAGCATTAAATTATTTCTGACTATTGAAGAATTAGTATGAGAAAGGTAGAGAGAAAAAGAGGGAGGGAACCAGCCAGCCCTAGGTGGTGACCCCAATCACTGAAGCAAAATTGGTCTCCTAGATGGATACTGAAAAAACCAAGGTAACATGATGGTGCAATTGCAAGATGTTCCAATATCTGAATTCCATAAAGTATCTCAAGTGTTTTGTTGTTTTCTTTCTGTGAAAGATGGACTGTGGCTTCTAATGATTGATGGCTAAAGGCACAAAGTGAACATCTTTGCAAAATGAGGGAAGAAATAACACAAAGGAAATAGCTGGATCTAAAATGTAGCATCTTTTAAAAATATATTTGTCAATTTAATAACATTTGGATGGATCAATTGAATGTGTTAGAAATTAATCTCTGAACTCATTTTTGCACCAGAGATAAGTACTGAGGCTTTGAAGTAAGGCAAATCTGGGTTTAAATTCATCTCTAAGAATCTAAAGTTATGAGAGTTTGAGGAGGTATTTAAACATCCTAAATTTCACTTTTCCTCCTGTGTAATAACAATACATATCTCACTGGGTTGTTTGATAGATAAATAATACATTTATTTAAAAATAATTATTATGGTTGCTGTGAAGATTAAAAATGTATATTATTGGCTCACCATCTGGTGCACAGTAAACTCTTAATACACGTTAATTCATGTTCTTAATTACAGTGTTTAGCACTTAATTTTATTTAATATGTAGCAATCTTATTTTTAACCAGAGCATGATAACAACCTTGAAGAGAGAAACTGTGGTTAGTTAATTATACACACACAATACTCAGTCACTAATTAGTTGAGAGGTTAAGGTATTTAAATATATACATATATAAATATTGCTTTTCTTTTGTCTGTATGGTATCATTTCTAGTCCTCCACCCAATTTCTGGTGTTTGGCACAAATCCATCAACTTTCTAAGATAACAGAAATAAATTATTTTTAACAAAACTCAAAATGGAATAAAAAGATATAATATTTTAGCTCAAAATGACACAAGGATTATGCTGATTGCATGTAAATTATTGACTCTGGATAATTATTTACACTAGCCAAGATAAACTCTCTATGGTTGTATGCCAAAGGGGCCTGTTAAAGGCTGCATTGGATCCTTCCAAAATTCACAGGTTGCAACGCTAACCATCAGTAGTACCTCAGTGACTATTTGGATATAGGGCCCTTAAAGAGGAGATTAAGTTAAAATGAGGTCATTAGAATGAGTCCTAACCCCATCTGATTGGTGTCCTTATAAGATGAGAAAATGTAGACACACAAAGAGACACCAGGGATACACAGGTACAGAGGAAAGACCATGTGAGGCCAGCGAGAAGATGACCGTCTATGAGCCAAGGAGAGAGGCCTCAGGAGAAACCAAGCCTACAGACGCCTTTGTCTTATATTTCTGGCCTCCAGAAAAGTGAGAAAAATAAATTTATGTTGTTTAAGTCACCCAGTCTGTGGCGTTTTCTAATGGCACAACCATCCAAATGATACCAACAGATCAGAAGAAGAAAGAGGTGAGACCTGGTGGGGCAGAAACTGTACGTGTTGGGAAGATGAGGGATGTGTTGATGTGAGAGGTGAGATTAGAGGGTCTAAGGATGGAAAGGTCACTAAATCAACCAGTTCAAATTGTACCGCTCCTGCCTGCATGACACTTCCAATCCTCTTCTCTCTGTTATACCTTTTCCATATTATTGATCATCTTCCAACATACTATACATTTATTTTCAACTTAATTATCACCCTACTCCAAATAACAGGGAGGGCCTGGGTTCTAGTTTGCTTTCCTATCTAACTTCTTTTCCAACAATATGTCCTCAGCCCCTAGAAAAGTACCTGGTGCTTAATAGAAGATGAACAAAATAGTGAATAAATGAGTTGGTCGAGAGAGAAGAGACAACTACGTAGGTGGCCCGGAAAGTCAAAAACAATTGAATGAGCTGGAGAGTTTGGAAGAGACTCCTCCCATTCAACCAAGGTAGAATCAATACTGTCTAGAGCAGAGTGTGACTTGTCCTGAAGTAAAGAATTCTTCTGCCAACTATTTCTACTGATTAGTTAGCAGAAAGAAAATTTACCTTAATTCTTTCTGATGTTCAGGACTTACAAGGGAGTTTGCCTTAGAATACTTAAAATTACAAGACAATACATCAATAACGAAGTAAAAAATATATCAATTGAAACATTTCTTATGTTAATTTTGCAAGCCTCTTAATTTTAATATTGAAAACCTAAACTATGCTAAGATGAAATACGAAGTGTTCATGCTCACTCATTTCCAAAATGTAATACAGTTAAGGACACAAAAAATAGCAAACACGAAATTACCAGAGCCTGACCGAAGTAATTAGCCAGTTACTAGAGAGTGCAGAACTGTTTGCAGGAAATATAAAATTTTAGAGATTGTCTTATCAGAGAAGTGAGACAATACCTTCTGTGTCACCAGAGAGGTGAGAATTAAGTTTTTTCTTTACACTAGCAAAGATGAAGAGGTCCAGGGACAAAGCCATACAGGGTAGGACAGACATGGGTTAAACATAGTAAATTGACTGAAGGGTTTTTTTTTTAATTGAAGAAGCAGTGGTATAAAATGCTGTAGAGTAACTGGCCAATTTATGAAAGATGCTGGCTTTCACCATAAAGAGTAGGAATCATTGCAGACTTTTATTTAAGGAATGCCAATTATGGTAATTCATGATAGTAAGATCAATATGCTAATGTTGTAGGACCAACAGGAAAAGTAAGTAAAGAAGGAAATATGTAAGAAAATCCTTACTGATAGGAAGGTGATAGGAAGGTGAATGGAAGGAACAGAGTTTAAGGGGTGAGATGAGGAACATCTAGTGAGAAACAATAAGAGCACTGTCCTGAAATATCATCAAGATCAAGATATAAAGGTAAACCACTTCAAAAAGCACTGGTTTCACTCTGTCTTTTGCAATTCAAATTCAAGTCATGTGTGCATGACTTTGTTGTGGGCTATGCTATAACTATAATCTGGACTGTCCTTCTTCCCTACTAGGAGCAGCACACCGTTTCCTTCACTTCCTGTTCTCCTACAAGTCATTCAGTTCCTTCCCCAGGACTGCTATGGTGACCATTTAATCTGCCATATAAACAGGGATACTTTTATTCATAATTATATTGGGCCAGCAGGTATAAAGTTGACAATCCCATGCAAAGTAGAAGGTGTATTTGTGCTGCCTCTCATTCCAAACATGACCTATCATTTGCCTCCCTCTAAACCCCCCTTGTTAAATACACAGATATGGCTAATTTAATAATATTTCCTTTTCTACATCCAGTTAATTAATCATTCCCTCTATTATAGTCAATATTCTAAAGTGGACTTGAGATTTAAATATTATATGGTAATAGGAATTATTTTACACCTGTGATATTGTTATGTTTGGATGTTCTGAGTTAGCACTGTTGTGTGCATTCAGAGGACAAAATGTTCAAACCAAAAATCTATCTAAACAGCAGCCATTTAAGTGCTTTAAAAATTAAAGCTTAGCACATTATTTTTAACTGCCTATTTATTGTGGAAACAATCTGAGTGTACCTCAAAAAAACAATTCTTCCAGGAATGTTTTTCAGAGCTTTCAAAGGATGGCAGAATACCTGCTTCACTTGGAAATGCTGAAGAAATCCTCTGGAACTATTGAAATGTGGAATATCTAACACTTGTGTTTTGTTTTGTTTTGTCTCAGTTTTCCAGATGCCTTTAGCATCTGCATGAATGGAGAACAGTTTCTAGTTGATCAACTGACATAAAATGTTTGTTTAATTTACTATTGTGTTGCAATGCTTTTTTGGATAAATTTTTAATTTGCTCTTGTACCAAATACTCCTTCGGATCTATCCTTTCCTAGAGACCAATGAAAAGTGACAAGTTATTGAAAATAGGTTGGTAAGCCACATAATTACAGAATGTAATTTGTAAGAACAGATATATACTTGTAAGCATAGTAAATGATATGAAAATGTTTACCTACTGTGTAGAAAGGGTAATGACTTTTCACAATTAGACAGAATAAGAATAATAATGTCATTATCAACAGGATTGTTACAGATATTGTTATTGTAAAGAAAAATATATATGTGATAGTATCACAATATGGCAAGACTGGTCCATGAGATAACAGATGTAACATTTAAATGAAATTTAGTTGAAAATTTAAATACTATTCTATGAAGGAGAAATTGTTTCATTTAAGATATTGAGCAATCAAGTGTCTTTGTTTTAATTTAAAAAATGTTCAAAGTTTTTAAAAACCTGTTATGAAGAGAACTGTCAAAGTTGCATACATTTTTATATTACTTATTTGACCATGTTAAATGATGCTGTGCTTTATTATATATAATGTAATATTTACTCAGTTAAGGCCTTTTATGGACTGTATTTAATCCAGAAGACACCACAGGTCCTATATCATATGCTATTGACATTTATAAAATAGAGAATTTCTACAAATCAGTGTGTTATGGGCAAACGTGACAGACGTAACAAACGCTAAGATCCTTGTGAAAAATCTAAGAGACTATCCTTGGTTGTCTGAATAATCCTGATCTAAGAGTTCTGAGCTCCAGTATCCATCTCTCTCTCCCCTAAGACTGAGGTCGAATGCTTTCCAAAGCCTTCATAACAAGCACTGTGCCAGCATTAGGATCCGGCGGCCACTTTGGGCTAAACTGGCAGCCTTTGTAGAATCCTGACGCCAACTAGGATCTTGGGCTTTGCAGAATGAGCAACAAAATGATTTGTGTTTCTGCCCTCTCTGCTAACACAGAGGAGAAAATTCTATGGCTCAATGAGTTTTGCAAACTTTTGGCTTTCTGTCAACCACCTGATCAAACTAGTGGTAACTAAAAAACCAAGAATGGGATATTTTAGGTAAGTGGAAAGAAGAATCCTTTTAATTCTCTCCCTCTCAGTTTCTCTCTGATGTGTGTGTGTGTGTGTGTGTGTGTGTGTGTGTGCACGTGTGTGTGTGATAATGAGATGTCCTTGGCTCATGTTCATAACGTTTCAATTATTATTCCAGCACATAAAGAGGGAAAGGTTCAACCCATGTGACAAGGAAAACATTTTTTATTGTATACACTTTTTATTTGACTGTAGAATTTCAATTTTTTGAGTAAATTACTAGAAGAGGAAGTGACCAGTAGGTAATTTTCAGAAATTAACTGAATTATATGAAACTTTTTCATATATATGTGTAGCCCTGAGGAGTTCAACTGAGGTAAGTTGGGAAATAGCTAATCAATGTTCTCTTTATATCAATGATTTCTGTCAGATAGAAAGATAATGCAAGCCACATATGTAATTTTAGATTTTCCAGAAGCCATACTATAAAACAGGTAAAATTAATTGTAATAATATAATTTATTTAAACAATTATATCCACAGCATTATGATGTTAACATATAATCAATAAAAAAATTGTTAACAAAATAGTTTGCATTCCATTCTTCATACTAAGGATTCAAAATCCATGTACTTTTAAAATTTATAGCATATTTCACTTGGAACACTAAAATTTTAATAGTTAAAGTGAAATGTAAGATGTGAGAGATATATATATACACACACACACACACACACACACACACACACACAAATACACACACACAACGGAATATTACCCATCTATAAAAAGAAATAATGAAATAATGCCATTTGCAGCTACATGGATGGACCTAGAGATCATCATATTATGTGAAGTAAGTCAGAAAGAGAAAGGCAAATACCACACGATATCATTTGTATTTGGAATCTAAAATATAACACAAATGAACCTATCTATGAAACAGAAACAGATTCACAGACATAGTGAACAGACTTGTGGTGGCCAAGGAGGGGGAGGGTGGAGGATGTTTGGATTGTGAGTTTGAGATTAGTGGATGCAAACTATCATATATGGACTGGAAAAACAACAAGGTTCTACTGTACAGCATGTGGAACTATATTCAATACCCTGTGATAAACCATAAAGGATAGAATTTGAAAAAGAATGTATATGTATTATACATACATATGTACAAAAACTGTGTGTGTGTGTGTGTATATATATATATATATATATGAAACACTTTGCTTTATACCAGAAACAGATACAACACTGGAGATCAACTATACTTCAATTAAAAAAAAAGTAAACACAAAAAATAAAAAGTGAAATGTAGTCCTGGTAAAACAACACAGTTGTATTTAACAGAAAAAAATATTTTACATTACTTCAGTTTATTATGAAAATTTAAATTAATTTAAATAAAATAGAGTTAAAAACCCAGTTTCACGAGCCACATTTCAAGTGTTCAACAGACATGTGCCAACTAGACTATGTGCTATCACAGTGGAAAGTGTAGTTCTAAACCAGGTAGGAAATCAGAAAATGTGAGGATATTTCTTGAGTAATTTATTATTTTTAAATGAAATACATCCATGAATATAAAATTTCAATATTCATGAAGTATGTGGTCTTCTACAATGTTTATCGTTAAAATGTGTTAATATTACCAGAATGATAAACACATACAGAAGTATAATTACCATTTTTGAAGTAACTAATTTCATTAGCTCTGAAATAAGTTAGTTTAAATTTTATTAATAGAGCATCATTCAGAAATTCAATCTATAAAATAGTCATCTTCAATGAACAAGAGAGCATAATTTCAATATTGCTATGTGACAGAAGCAGAGAACATAACCAAGAGCCTTGCTTTGTGAAACAAGAAGATTAGTAGATTCTCAGAAGGGAAAAGCATGGCAGCAAGCATAAAAAGCAATTAAACAAAACACACCAAACTCACTGATCACAGAATCCTTGTTTCACCAAAATAATATAGCCACCTGATATGAACTCTGCACTTGAAGGGAAAATTAATACAAAGATCAAGGAAACAGAAAATTAAGAATTAAATAAATGAATATTAAAGTATTCTTGTTTGACAATATATTGTTGTTTTTCTGAATTCAATATACCTTCTTGTCAAAGGACATAAACTTGATGACAAAGTATGAAACTAAGTACACATAAAGATAAAAAATACTAGGGAGAGAGAAGTTAGAGATCATAATACAAGACAAAAAGGAATTACTGAGGGACCATAAAGATGGTGGAGGAGTAAGACATGGAGGTCACTTTCCACCCCACAAATACATCAGAAGTACATCTATATGTGGAACAACTCCTACAGAACACCCACTAAACGCTGGCAGAAGACCTCAGACCTCCCAAAAGGCAAGAAACTCCCCACGTACCTGGGTAGGGCAAAAGAAAAAAGAATAAACATAGACAAAAGAATAGGGTTGGGACCTGCACCAGTGGGAGGGAGCTGTGAAGGAGGAAAAGTTTCCACACACTAGGAAGGTCCTTTGCAGGTGGAGACTGCGGGTGGCGGAGGGGGAAAGCTTCGGAGCCACGGAGGAGAGCACAGTGACAGCGGTGCGGAGGGCAAAGCGGAGAGATTCCCGCACAGAGGATCGGTGCCGAACAGCACTCACCAGCCTGAGAGGCTTGTCTGCTCACCCGCTGGGGTGGGTGGGGGCTGGGAACTGAGGCTCGGGCTTCAGAGGTCAGATCCCAGGGAGAGGACTGGGGTTGGCTGCATGAACACAGCCTGAAGGGGGTTAGTGAGCCATAGCTAGCTGGGAGGGAGTCCGGGGAAAAGTCTGGACCTGCCTAAGAGGCAAGAGACCATTGGTTCGGGGTGCACAAGGTGAGGGGATTCAGAGCACCGCCTAAATGAGCTCCAGAGATGGGCATGAGACACTAAGGCTGCTGCTGCCACCACCAAGAAGCCTGTGTGCAAGCACAGGTTACTATCCACACCTCTCCTCCCAGGAGCCTATGCAGCCCGCCACTGCCCGGGTCCCGTGACGCAGGAGCAACTTCCCCAGGAGAACACACGGCGTGCCTCAGGCTGGTGTAATACCATGCCAGCATCTGCCACCACAGGTTCACCCCGCATTTGGTACCCCTACCTCCCCCTGGCCTGAGTGAGGCAGAGCCCCTGAATGAGCTGCTCCTTTAACCCTGTCCTGTCTGGGTGGGGAAGAGACACCCCCAGGCAACCTACATATAGAGGCGGGGCCAATCCAAAGCTGAACCCCAGGAGCTGTGCAAACAAAGAAGAAAAAGGGAAATCTCTCCCAGCAGCCTCAGGAGAAGCGGAGTAAATCTCCACAGTCAACATGATGTACCATGCATCTATGGAATACCTGAATACACAAGGTATCATCCCAAAATTGAGGCAGTGGACTTTGGGAGTAGTTGTAGACTTGGGGTTTGCTTTCTGCATCTTATTTGTTTCTGCTTTTATATTTATCTTAGTTTAGTATTTAGAACTTATTATCATTGGTAGATTTGTTTATTGATTTGGTTGCTCTCTTCCTTTTTTTAAATATATATATATATTTTTCATTTTTCTCTTTCTGTTAGTGTGTATGTGTATGCTTCTTTGCGTGATTTTTGTCTGTATAGCTTTGCTTTTACCATTTGTCCTACGGTTCTGTCTGTCCGTTTTTTTTTTTGTTTGTTTTTTGTATAGTTTTCAGCACTTGTTATCATTGGTGGATTTGTTGTTTGGTTTGGTGGCTCTCTTCTTTCTTTCTTTTTTTAATTATTTTTAATTTTGTTATTTTTAATAATATTTAATTTTTTAATTTAAATAACTTTATTTACTTTACTTTTTTTTTTTTCTTTCTTCCTTTCTGTCTTTTTTTTCTCCCTTTTCTTCTGAGCAATGTGGCTGACAGTGTCTTGGTGCTCTGGCCAGCTGTCAGGCTTGAGCTTCTGACATGGCTGAGCCAAATTCAGGACACTGGACCACCAGAAACCTCCCAGCCCCATGTAATATCAAACAGCTAAAGCTCTCCCAGAGTTCTCCATCTCAACGTTAACACCCAGATCCACTCAATGACCAGGAAGCTACGGTGCTGGACACCCTATGCCACATAAGTAGCAAGAGAGGAACACAACCACACCCATTAGCAGAAAGGCTGCCTAAAATCATAATAAGTTCTCAGACACCCCAAAACACACCACCGGACGCAGTCCTGCACACCAGAAAGACAAGCTCCAGCCTCATCCACCAGAACACAGGCACCATTCCCTCCACCAGGAAGCCTACACAACCGACTGAACCAACCTTACCAACAGGGGGCAGACACCAAAAACAATGGTAACTATGAACCTGCAGCTTGTGAAAAGCAGGCCCCAAACACAGTAAGTTAAGCAAAATGAGAAGACAGAGAAATATGAAGCAAATGAAGGAGAAAGGTTAAAACCCACCAGACCGAACAAATGAAGAGGAAATAGGCAGTCCACCTGAAAAAGAATTCAGAGTAATGATAGTAAAGATGATCCAAAATCTTGGAAACAGAATGGAGAAAATACAAGAAACAATTAACAAGGACCTAGAAGAACTAAAGAACAAACAAACAAAGATTAAACAACACAATACACGAAATTAAAAATTCTCTAGAAGAAATCAAAAGCAGGAACTCTGAGGCAGAAGAATGGATAAGTGACCTGGAAGATAAAACAGTGGCAATAACTACCACAGAGCTGAATAAAGAAAAAAGAATGAAAAGAAGTGAGAACAGTCTCAGAGACCTCTGGGACAACATTTAACACTCCAACATTCGAATTATAGGGGTCCCAGAAGAAGAGAAAAAGAAAGGGACTGAGAAAATATTTTAAGAGATTATAGTTGAAAACTTCCCTAATATGAGAAAGGAATGAGTCAATCAAGTCCAGGAAATGCAGAGAGTCCCATACAGGATAAAACCAAGGAGAAACACACCAAGACACATATTAATCAAACTAACAAAAATGAAAAACAAAGAAAAAAATATTGAAAGCAGCAAGGGAAAAGCAACAAAAAACATACAAGGGAACCCCCATAAGGTTAACAGCTGATCTTTCAGCAGAAACTCTGCAAGCCAGAAGGCAGTGGCAGGACATACTTAAAGTGATGAAAGGGATAAACCTACAACCAAGATTACTCTACCCAGCAAGGATCTCATTCAGATTTGACAGAGAAATTAAAAACTTTACAGACAAGCAAAAGCTAACAGAATTCAGCACCACCAAACCAGCTTTACAACAAATTTTATAGGAACTTCTCTAGGCAGGAAACACAAGAGAAGGAAAACACCTACAATAACAAACCCAAAACAATTAAGAAAATGGTAATAGGAACATACATATCAATAACCACCATAAATGTAAATGAATTAAATGCTCTAAAGAAAAGACAGAGACTAGCTGAATGGATACAAAAACAAGACCCATATATATGCTGTCTACAAGAGACCCACTTCAGAGTTAAGGACATATACAGACTGAAAGTGATGGAATAGAAAAAGATATTCCATGCAAATGGAAATCAAAAGAAAGCTGGAGTAGCAATTACCATATCAGACAAAGTAGACTTTAAAATAAAGACTATGATAAGACACAAAGAAGAACACTACATAATGATCAAGGGATGAATCCTAAAAGAAGATATAACAATTGTAAGTATTTATGCACCCAACATAGGAGCACCTCAATACATAAGGCAAATGCTAACAGCCATAAAAGGGGAAATTGACAGGAACACAATCATAGTAGGGGACTTTAACACCCACTTTCACCAATGGACAGATCATCCAAAATGAAAATAAATAAGGAAACAAGCATAAATGACACATTAAACAAGATGGACTTAACTGATATTTATAGGACATTCCATCCAAAAACAACAGAATATACTTTCTTCTCAAGTGCTCATGGAACAGTCTCCAGGATATATCATATCTTGGGTAACAAAACAAGCCTTGTTAAATTTAAGAAAATTGAAATTGTATCAAGTATCTCTTCCAACCACCCTATGAGACTGGATATCAATTAAGGAAAAAATCTATAAAAAATACAAACACATGGAGGTTAAACAATACACTACTTAATAACTCTGAGATCACTGAAGAAATCAAAGAGGAATTCAAAAAATACCTAGAAACAAATGACAATGAAAACACGATGACCCAAAACCTATGAGATGCAGCAAAAGGAGTTCTAAGGGGGAGTTTATAGCAATAAAGTCCTACCTCAAGAAACAAGAAACACCTCAAATAAACAACCTAACCTTACACCTAAAGCAATTAGAGAAAGAAGAACAAAAAAACCCCAAAGTTAGCAGAAGTAAAGAAATCATAAAGATGAGATCAGAAATAAATGAAAAAGAAATGAAGGAAATGATAGCAAAGATCAATAAAACTAAAAGCTGGTTCTTTGAGAAGTTAAACAAAAAAACAAAATTGATAAAGCATTAACCAGACTCATCAAGAAAACAAGAGAGAAGACGTAAATAAATAGAATTAGAAATGGAAAAAGGAGAAGTAACAGCTGACACGGCAGAAATACAAAGGATCATCAGAGATTACTATATGCAACTATATGCCCATAAAATGTACAACCTGGAAGAAATGGACAAATCTTCGAAAAGCACAACCTTCTGAGATGGAACCAGGAAGAAACAGCAAATATGAACATGCCAAACACAAGCACTAAAATTGAAACTGTGATTAAAAATATTCGAACAAACAAGCCCAGGACAAGATGGCTTCACAGGCGAATTCTATCAAACATTTAGAGAAGACCTAACACCTATCCTTCTCAAACTCTTCCAAAATACAGCAGAGGGAGGAACACTCCCAAACTCATTCTACAAGGCCACCATCACCCTGATACCAAAACCAGACAAAGATATCACAAAAAATGGAACTTACAGGCCAATATCACTGATGAACATATATGCAAAAATCCTCAACAAAATACTAGCAAACAGAATCCAACAGCATATTAAAAGATCATACACCATGATCAAGTGGGGTTTATCCCAGGAATGAAAGGATTCTTCAATATATGCAAATCAATCAATGTGATACACCATATTAACAAACTGAAGGATAAAAACCATATGATCATCTCAATAGATGCAGAAAAAGCTTCTGACAAACTTCAATAGCCATTTATGATAAAAACCCTCCAGAAAGTAGGCATAGAGGGAACTTACCTCATCATCATAAAGGCCATATATGACAAACCCACAGCCAACATCATTCTCAATTTTGAAAAACTGAAACAATTTCCTCTAAAATCAGGAACAATACAAGGATGCCCACTCTCACCACTACTATTCAACATAGTTTTTGAAGTTTTAGCCACAGTAATCAGAGAAGAAAAAGAAATAAAAGGATTCCATATCGGAAAAGAAGAAGTAAAACTCCACTGTTTGCACATGACATGATACTGTACATAGAGAAACCTAAAGATGCTACCAGGAAACTACTAGAGCTAATCAATGAATCTGGTAAAGTAGCAGGATACAAAATTAATTATTGCACAGAAATCTCTTGCATTCCTTTACACTAATGATGAAAAATCTGAAAGAGAAATTAATGAAACTCTCCCGTTTATCACTGCAACAAAAAGAGGAATAAACATACCTAAGAAGACAAAGACCTGTACGCAGCAAACTATAAGACATACCTAAGAAGACAAAGACCTGTATGCAGCAAACTATAAGACATTGATGAAAGAAATTAATGATGATACAAACAGATGGAGAGACATACCACGTTCTTGGATTCAAAGAATCAACATTGTAAAAATGACTATATGACCCAAAGCAATCTACAGACGCAATGCAATCCCTATCAAACTACCAATGACAGTTTTCACAGAACTAGCACAAAAAATTTCACAATTTGTATGGAAACACAGAAGACCCTAAATAGCCAAACCAATCTTAAGAAAGAAAAACGGAGCTGGAGGAATCAGGCTCCTATACTACAAAGCTACAGTAATCAAGACAGTATGGTAATGGCACAAAAACAAAATTTTTATCAATGGAACAGGAAAGAAAGCCCAGAGATAAACCCATGCACATATGGTCACCTTATCTTTGATAAAGGAGGCAAGAATATACAAGGGAGAAAAGACAGCCTCTTCAGTAAGAAGTGTTGGGAAAACTGGACAGCTACATATAAAATAATGAAATTGGAACACTTCCTAACACCATACACAAAACTAAACACAAAATGGATTAAAGACCTAAATGTTAGGCCAGACACTATAAATCTCTTAGAGGAAAACATAGGCAGAGAACTCTTTGACATAAATCACAACAACATCTTTTATGACCCACCTCCTAGAGTAATAAAAATTAAAAAAAAAAAATGGGACCTAATGAAACTGCACAGCAAAGGAAACCATAAACAAGACAAAAAGACAACCCTCAGAATGGGAGAAAACATTTGCAAATGAAGCAAGTGACAAAGAATTAATCTCCAAAATATACAAGCAGCTCATGCAGCTCAATATCAAAAAAACAAACAATCTAATCCAAAAATGGGCAGAAGACTTAAATAGACATTTCTCTAAAGAAGATATACAGATTTCCAACAAACACATGAAGGGATGCTCAACATCACTAATCATTAGAGAAATGCAAATCAAAACTACAATGAGGTATCACCTCGCACTGGTCAGAATGACCGCCATCAAAAAATCTACAAACAATAAATGCTGGAGGGGCTGTGGAGAAAAGGGAACCCGCTTGCACTGTTAGTGGGAATGTAAATTGATACAGCCACTATGGAGAACAGTATGGAGGTTCCTTAAAATCTAAAAGTAGAACTACCATATGACCCAGCAATCCCACTATTGGGCATATACCTGAGAAAACCGTAATTCAAAAAGAGTCATGTACCACAATGTTCATTGCAGCTCTATTTACAATAGCCAGGACATAGAAGCAACCTAAGTGTCCATTGACCGATGAATGGTTATAGAAGGTGTGGCACATATATACAATGGAATGTTACTCAGCCATAAAAAGAAATGAAATTGAGTTATTTGTAGTGAGGTGGATGGACCTAGAGTCTGTCATACAAAGTGAAGTAAGTCAGAAAGAGAAAAACAAATACTGTATGCTAGCACATATATATGGAATCTAAAAAAAACCCAAAAATGGTTCTGAGGAGCCTAGGGGCAGGACAGGAATAACGACGCAGACATAGAGAATGGACTTGAGGACACGGGGAGGGGAAGGGTATGCTGGGATGAAGTGAGAGAGTGGCATGGACATATATACACTACCAAATGTAAAATAGATAGCTAGTGGGAAGCAGCCGCATAGCACAGGTAGATCAGCTCGATGCTTTGTGACAACCTAGATGGGTGGGATAGGGAGAGTGGGAGGGAGATGCAAGAGGGAGGAGATATGGGGATATATGTATATGTATAGCTGCTTCACTTTGTTATACAGCAGAAACTAACACACCATTCTAAAGCAATTATACTCCAATAAAGATGTTAAAAAAAAAAAAGGAATTACTGGAGGAAGTAATGGAATGGTAACTCAAGCCTGAGTTAGAATTAATAAAAATGTGAAAGTATATATACAGATATCCTACTTTCAGGAAACTAAATTGCATGGAGGAATGAACAATTCTGTGGTTCAAATCAAAGTTTTAATATAGCCATTGAAAGTCACTCCAACTCTCTCTACCTTAATTTCTCCTTCTGTAAAATGGGGTTAATTGAAGGTTAGGATGTTAGGAACAGAAATAATATAGGGTCAATCATTCATAGACATTCAATAAATCATAGGTTTAATAATAACAATAGTTACCAATAATTGGGCTCTGACTACACATCCTTAAGTATATACTTACTGTGTGTTCTTATGTCTTTCAAATAGCTCATGAGATTGAAATTACTTTCCACATTTAAGACATGGAAATCTACCCTTAGAGATATTAAGCAAAATTACCTAACTAGTATGTTGCAGAGCTGGGGTTCAAACACAGGTAGTCCAGAAACT
Source organism: Pseudorca crassidens (assembly GCF_039906515.1). Classification (NCBI taxonomy): domain Eukaryota; kingdom Metazoa; phylum Chordata; class Mammalia; order Artiodactyla; family Delphinidae; genus Pseudorca; species Pseudorca crassidens. The sequence goes on from NC_090298.1 coordinate 17,573,639, forward strand.
CTCCTCTGAAATGCTTTAACTTAATGCAAACTCATACTCATACATCAGAAGGGATGTTTACTTTCATATTTTAATGATTAAATCTTCCTACCGTAGACTAAAATTAATTTGATATAGAAACCCTGCTAAGGGGTAACTGATTAAAATGGAAGACTGGTTGTTACCATTTTTGATATTGTAATAATGTTCACTCATCTACATATTTGTGTAGCTCAGTGTAGGTTTTACATCTATGAGGTAAAATTATAATGCCAGTATGAGTGTTATTTACCAGATCAATTCTGTATATATTAACATCAATTTTGTGAAAGAGATATATTACATTTGTGTAAGTTTCTTATAAATGTAAGTAGCATATTTTTCCTTACAGAACATTCATAATCAAATTATTTGTATTCATGGTGAAACTCCTGAATTGCAGTGGCTCATACTAGAAAACGCAGTTTCTAAAAATAGAGATCTTACCAAGAATAGTCAATAAGGCTAATTTTTATTTATTAGGTTATAAAGACAGAAATGAATGTAAAAGTACAGTTACTCAACTTGCTTTCTGTAAGCTTCTACTAGCTTCCAATCTTTTGAATTTAGCATCAGTGATATCCTACAAATTTTATATTTTAAGAAATTGCAAAAATGTGGCAAGAGTGGAGGTACTGAAAAAAAGTAGATGTAAAAGTTATTGGAGTATAGAGAGTCAAAGAATGGAAGCTGATTATTGCATCATTTTATATGAACATTTGAATTTCATTCATTTCTTCATTCAACTAACTTAGCAGTTATTTTTCAAACCAATTCTACCTGATGGGCACTGTGATAGATTTGCTGCACTGCACTAGTCAGATAGGGTCACCTCCTGGAAACAGATTTGTTTCTTGTTCTAAGGGGTCATGGGACAGGGGAACGACCACTGTCCATTTCATAGATGAAATGACAACATGTGGAGAGGCTAAGGGGAAGAGGAATCAAAAATGGAGAACAGTTTGTATTAGACAAGCCTGGGAAGATATGTTGACAACAAGTAAGTATAGTATAGTATACAGGCAAGTGATTATTTTTTTTATTTGTATTGATTGAAGAATCTAAGAATTGTGTATGAAATAAAATATCATCAAGTTTTTAAATAAATTATTTAAATATATTCATTTTGAGATTCCCAGGATGGATTTTTTCTGGAAGGTGATGGAGGGAATCTGAATTTCAACATATAATACAGCCAAGATTTACTTAACACTCAACAATTCTGGGTAATTAATCTCAAATCTAGATCTACCTATTCTATCAGGTCTCTTGTCCCACATCTCCAACTGCCTCTAGAATATTTCCTCCTAGATGCCTCATAGCCAACATGTCCAAAACTAATCTCTTTATCTTCTTACTGTCCAAATACAGCTTCTTTACAAACCTCTATTTTTGTCAAAAAAAAAAAAAAAAAAAACACTTCAGGGCTTCCCCGGTGGTGCAGTGGTTGAGAGTCCGCCTGCCGGTGCAGGGGACACGGGTTCGTGCCCCAGTCCGGGAAGATCCCACATGCTGCGGAGCGGCTGGGCCCGCGAGCCATGGCCGCTGAGCCTGCTTGTCTGGAGCCTGTGCTCCGCAGTGGGAGAGGCCACAACAGTGAGAGGCCCGCATAAAGCAAAAAAAATAAATAAATAAATTGAAGTTTTAAGATTCTTTCCACTTTTCAATCACCATACCCATCGAGACAGTACTTTTTACTTATTCTTCATTCATACAGATTTTTGTATTATGTCCCTCTTGAATTTATTTAAATTTCCCAACAAAAAGTCATGATAGAATTATGAGAAAAAAATGGGAGAAATTATACAAGACGTTTCTTCAGCATTTATTAATTGCCATATATCCATGACAATGTCATTTACAACTGTTGACTTAAAATAGTATTTCTGAAGATGTTGAAAGAAGACCAATTTTTTATGCTAAATATTTTCTTGAACTTCTAATTTAGGATATATTTACACTTCCTCTTTATTGGTCAAAAAAATTAAACTACAATTAATTGGATGCATACCAGGTATACGATACACACATTTCTACTGTATTTAACAAATTTATAAGAAACTCATATATATTGCAGTCAAAGAATGTATAGCTTGCAGAATTTGAACAAACTGCCCAAGATTATATAACTGATACATTTCAAACTAAGCTTTTCCTTATATCAAAACCTGTGCTTTCTACATACAGTAGCGTGAATGTCAGGGTGGTTAAACAGGTGTCTACTGCTGGCTCTGTATTAACAGAATGTCTAAATGTTTACGTGCCAAGTGAAAACTCTCATTTCCCATGTCTCCAAAACGTGCTCCTCTTTCAATCTTCCTCATATGAGGAAGCTACACAGACATGTACCCAGCTGATCAAATTATATAATTAGGAAAATTTGTCCTGATCAATCTATCTATGAAGTCTCCAAATTACCTACTTCTTTCCTCACTCTTAAATAATGGGAGTTTGGCTTCATGTCTTATCAACTGGACAAATTTATTGCCCTCCTAACTGATCTCCAAACATTGTCATTCACCAACAAAATTCATTTGCTCCTATTGGCCAGAGTGATATTTAAATTTATAAATTATATCACATTACTCCTTTACCTAAAACCCTGTGTGGCCTGACACTGTACTGAGTGAGATGCTCACATCTCCCTTTGATCTAGTAAACGTTCTGATCCCATTCTGCCTAGTTTCCCCATCCTCACCTGGTACTGCTCTTTTTAGCACCTCAGACGCTCTATTCTCACATGCTTTCTGGTCTTAGAAATTGACAAGTTCTGCCTTAACCTCATTACATTTACACTTGCTTTTCATAGGTCTGGAAAATTACTTCCCTAACTTGCTGTGTACAGGTTCTCCCTTAACTTTCGGTTCTCCATACTACTCTGTCATCTTCTCAGAAAGGATTAGCCAGTCTGGCCTTACTAATCATCCCAGAGTTCCACCTGGTTCCTTCCCAGAATATACCTCAATGTGAAATGATCCCTTTGTGTATTTGTTCACTGTCTTCCCTCCTGACTGAATATGAGCCCTAGGTTCAATTCTTAATCACTGGCTCTTGGAGCAGGACCTGACACAAAGTCAGTTATCTATCAGTACTTGTGAATGTATGGATGAAAAGTAAATTTCGTCAGAGAATAAGATCTTTTCTACATAGGTAAACACATATATCCAAAAATATATATACTTACAGAAGTACTGCTACAAATGGAAGCATATATTTTAATTGTAACAGTACTGATTTACTGTTATATAATATTTTCAAATACAATAACAGACTCATAAATAACTTACAGTAATGAATTATCTAGTTTACCTTGTGAAACTTTGTGTGTAATGTTATATTTGAAATCGATATTCCATCTATTAGCCAAGCAAGTAACTTAAACTTGTAAAGTTTGGACAAGGGCATATGAAAGTAACAAATGCTTGGCAGTTGTGAGCATTTTAAGTTACTTAACATTCACACAGAGTTTTCTGCTATGTGATTCACACCACAGTAATTCCAATGAAATATACCTTCTAAATCTACTCCTAAGAGAAAGAGTCATTTATTTGATTTTTCTAAACCTCACCCAATATCTTTCAATGGTTCCTAGAGGATTTCACAAATTAATATTTTATCATAGTTTACAATGCCACACAATGACACAGCATAAGAAAAGAGGAATAAAGTCAAAAATTAATCTCAAAGACATAAAGTACCCAAAATGTAGTAAAGAAAAAATGAGAACAAGAAATGATGTTGAAAAGTCATCATCTATCCAGGAACTACTGTAAAACTGCCTCTCACTGGATGTGTTTTTTGCATTTGTATTCATGTTTTTAATTTCTGAAGTAATAGTAATTACTACTAATGATACACTATAATTTTGTTGAAAAGACTGACTTGAGATTAAAAAAATTCAGCACTTTCTAAACACACACACACACACACACATGCATGCACACACACACTCACACACACACACCCTGTGTATAGTGATCTGAAATTCAGTATATCTTTTTATTGGCATTTGGAGACTTTGTCTAATAAAACTGCTATTATGGACCTGCTTTAAAAGTTCCCAGTCAACCTAGATAATTGTTTTATTTTTTATGGCTCCTAAAATAAAATATCTATTAGTTACAAGGCTTCTTCCACCCATTCATGGTTATTATATAGCCTGATGTAATATAAAAACTTAAAAAGCGATAAATAAGAAGTTTCAAGGAGAGTTGCTTTGTAAATAACAGAACATTTTAAAAGGAAAACTATGTTATCAAAGAATAATGAAATATTAATTCATATAAAGAAGAAACAATCAACCAACAACCCCCCCCCCCAGGGAATCCAATGAAATTAATCATCATAAATTCTAGAACAAGAATCAAGGAGATTCGGGCCTCCCTGGTGGCGCAGTGGTTGAGAGTCCGCCTGCTGATGCAGGGGACGCGGGTTTGTGCCCCGGTCCGGGAGGATCCCGCGTGCCACAGAGCGGCTGGGCCCGTGAGCCGTGGCCGCTGGGCCTGCGCGTCTGGAGCCTGTGCTCCGCAACAGGAGAGGCCACAACAGTGAGAGGCCCGTGTAACGCAAAAAAAAAAAAAAAAAAAAATGGAATCAAGGAGATTCGATCCCCCATTTATTGAAGTTGTCAGAAATGAGAGATGCCACAGTAGTAATTTGAAATTTCTTTTTAAATGATTATTCTGCCAAGTATTTCCTTAAAACTGCTGTGAAAATCAGCAGAGAAAAATCTTTTAATGAAGAAGTCAAATGGTCAAGGAGAAAAAGTGAAACAATGCAACTGGTTGTTTAAAAAATATCAATAATAAGAACTATCAAGAATTGGATGAAGTTAAAAAGGGAGCACTGTTATGGATAAAGCTTCATATACATGTATTGAAGTGTCTTAGGAAGGATTAATGTTATGTCAATGTTTATGGAAAAGCAAGATGGACTTGAGCTTCTTGGAGTGAATAGTTACTTCTATAAGAAACTAAGTCATTTCATCATAAAAGTGAAAAAAGTGAATTTACAAATACATAAATGAATCTGAGTTTTTAATCAGATTTGGTGAAAAACAAGTTGGTCTGATCCATCTCTATGTACAGAGATGAGTTTGTCAGACAATGAAAACATTATATAATTTCACCTTTCTTTTAAGAAATCTTAAGATTCTGCAGTTTCAAAAATATAATGAAGACACATGTTGTAAGAGCAAATTGAAGGGACCACGTGTAAAATTAATACAAAGTTCCTATATTCAGAAAGGTCACACCACATATGAAAATCAATCTGAGAGAAAGAAAGGGAGATTAGGATTTCATTTAGGTTATATGCATAAAGAGAATAAAACTAAATAGTCACAAACTTTGGTAGTTTATTTAGTCACTAAATTATGTACAAAGAAAAAGCCTGTTACAAATGAAAATACAACCCCCCAAAATGCACGGGCAACAGCAGAACACATGGTGTCAATATTCATGTATCAAAGGTTTTTTAAAAAATTTACTCAGAGTCTTGTTAGAAAGTAGTATGATCACAAGGCTCACAGCATGAAAAAAACTTAAAGATAGTATAGAGGTATGCCCTGAAATATAAATAAACAATTCTAGGGCTAGCTAAAGGGATTCAGGGTATTTAGTATAGAGAGAGAGGGCACAAAATAGACTGATTAATATTTTTCAATAATGGACACATTATAGTAAAAGGTTACACCTGAGAAAAGCACTGTAAAAGAGAAGAGACATATTCAATGTTATTTGTTAGCTTCCAGGTCACACCTTAAATGAGTTACTCAGAAGTGTGTGGATACGAACCATTTCTTTTTCAATATTCAAGGCATAAATTTATAAACAGCTTGCCTAAAAATAGAGAAATGTATTGAAGAATCATTGTTAGAAACTTTCCTTCCATGCTGTAATTTGCTGATAGTCTGTAAGCCACGATGTACATTTAATAATTTAGCTGCTTTTGCTCCAAAGTATGTATTATAAATACAACAGGAGGGTTACAAACTCAAATTTTCTTGGCAACAAAGGTCATATTATTTCTCATATATTTATTTCTCTGGAATTATTTATTAATTCCTTTTTACTCATTATTAATAGCAAATCTTTGGAAGATAATAAGTTTAGTTCAGCAAATATAGGATATATGGCCCATATAAGTATATAAACACAGATATATGATTCCCAACCAACCATTTCTATCATTTAAAACCTGAATTAGTTAGAATTTATTCCAGAATTAAATAAATGAGGTGAGAACTCATTTTGTTCTTCAGGTCTGACAAACAGAGGAAGGTACTGCTTTAATAAATAAACTTCAGAATGTGCAGATTATTTCTTTTATGAAAAAACCTGTCTGGTCGAAAAAGTTGAAGCTAGAGGCATCAGCAGTAAGCACTGCTTCCTTTATGTCCCAAAGTCACACAGAATTCGGGTGCACTGTTGTGTCACCAAACTTATTATATTCCTCAAGATGAGAAAGAAGGGGCGATGCTGAACTCTAATAATCAAAGGACAAGGTAGGGGTATCCAACTTAGAGACAGCTACCAAAGCTCTCCCAGATAATAATAATTCTAGAATAACACTAATTATAATAATTACTCCCAGATAATAATAATTATAGAATTATAGTAATTATAGAATAATAGTAATTATTACTATTTAATAATCAAAGGACAAGGTAGGGGTATCCAACTTAGAGACAGCTACCAAAGCTCTCCCAGATAACAATAATTATAGAATAATAGTAATTATAATAATAATTATAGAATAATAGTATCCCAGTGACTTTTAGTAGTTCTGACAACATGCCAGACTCTGTTCTAAGCATTTTTCATGTATGAACACATTCAACCTGATCAACAACCTTATGAGGAGGGTTATCTTATTAGAAGCATTTTATAGAATGAGAGACACAGGGATGTTAAGAATTTTCCATAGATGATGCAGCTAGTGTTCAGTTTCAACCCAAAGAGTTTGACTTGGCCCCTGGGTTATATCACCTCTTCCTATGTATCTCCTCCTGGAGAGATTCTGTTAAACACATGCACGTGTGCATGTCCACACAAATGTGGAGAGCTACATTTTCCTCTAAATGCACTGGGATGAAGTTACATTTTTTTATAGAGAAACTCTGAGTAAAACATTTAGGTAAGTTTTTACTTGGTATTTTTATTCTTATTTAGTCTATAAAAACACAAGAAATATATTCAGAATAAATGAAGATATCAATAATATATTGTATATTTAATAATAGCTCATTGTAAAATGACTTAAGCTTAACTATGTGTATATGTGTACATATATGTGTGCATGCAAATGTACCATATATGTGTTCTCATGGCCTATCCACTTCCATGACATATATTTTAAATTCACAATTTTAACTGCTTTTATTGTTATTTATATATTGATTTTTCAGAAAAAAGGTAAGACTCTCTTTTTGAAAAGAGATAATTAAATAAGAACTTTTTTGTGGAACATATGGTTTCATTTTACTCAAAAGCAGCAATTACTTTCTCTATTCACTTAGTTTCTTGTGATTTTTGAGTACTCAGAGTAATACTGAACATTAACCAGTATTACATTAAGACAAAAGATTAATACATTAATTAAGTATTAACATTAAGACAGAAGATTATATCAACCTGGAGATACTCACCCCCAATGGCTGCAATTTGTTTAGTTTATCCTAGAACAGTGATGGTGGCAATAAAATCAGTGACTGTCATGTGGCTTCTCTGAAGATGGGTTTAGACTGCTTTGGTTGTCAATACACCAAACCTGCTGCCCGCCACACTTCCTCCAACGAGAAGCAAATGGTCAGTAGCAACTCAAAACCTTTTTTACACACTTTTGGTGTGCTTTTTTTAAAGGCTAAACCCAACTACTAGACATGACAAGAGTTAAGGACTTATTCTGTATAAAATATCTATAGTTAATTCAAAAATAAGCAATAATCCAGCCAGTGGAAAAATCAATGTACTCCATCTTTTTTTTATATACATATATAATTGATACTTAGATGTTAAAGTAGTAAAGAGAAGACAACTTAACCTTTTGTTTATTCCCTCAGGACACTTTATTGTAAAAACTAGACTGTTTACTGATTAATACTTTCAAAACAGGTATCAAATAAAATGATTCTTCAATAAAATCTATTACTTGTAGTAATACAGTTTCACAAAACAGAAATAGGATCTTTTGTATTTTGTCCCAGTCTTAGTCATAAACTAAAACCAAAATTACTTTAAATCTCTTTTCTTATGTCATTTAAACAGTCTATAAGAAACTCTTGAATCTTTTCATAAAAATCTTAGACAATTTTACCGTCTCTTTCTAATTTAGTGTACATTAATTTAGAACTATGATAAGTTATTTTAACATTTTATCTAACAGTAGTCAGTTAAGAAAAATTACCTTTCTTTCTCTACCTAATACATCAATAATTCTGCATGGTTACCAACTTCTTTTCATGAAAAATTATTTAACCCCTAACATTTATCCTATTAATACTTTCCTAGCAATTCATTGTTTTTTGTGTGTGCATGTTTTTAATGAGGCATGACTGCTCTTTCTTTTAAGATGTATTTGCCGGCCAGTACCAGAAAATCCATCAATACTGTCTTCTAAAACACTGATTTTTTTTCCCCTGCATAACAAGGAACCTGGGACTAGCTGGCAGTGTTTAACATATTATCAAGGAGTCAGACCCTTCTCAGTGATGTGCTGTAGCCACCTCAGGGTCTTCACTTTTGATCCATGCACTGTCATCTGACGGGCACAAGACTGCAGGTATAGCTTCATGCAGCATAGTTATCAAGGAAGAGGAACAGCTGAAAGGCTCTTTCACTTCTGCTATTAGACAAGGAACTGCTTTCCCAGAAGCCTCCAACAAAGTCCTCATTGGTCTTAATGGGAACACATATCCACCTTTAACTGAAATGGAGGCGGAGAAAGCAATCCCTTGGTTTTATATTTCACATACTTAAGGTGAAAGGAAGCATGGGGAAAGAGATTGAGATATGACTTCTAGATGTCAGCCCTATCACCTACAGTACGATCATTCCCATAGGAACTGTTTTATTTAGGACTAAATGCTGAAACAAGTATGAAATACAGAGCACTCCGAGATATTGGATGAAGTTCCGTAAAAGACTATCCTGAGATTTATATCTTTTACTAAAATCTTTTTAAAGTATTACTTTTTAAAGATTAAATATTTAAAAAGGACTAAGAGAGAGTTTTGGACATTCTAATAGAAAAAAATTGCATAGTCATGTGTTACCACAAGGGATCTCACAGATAAGTATACTGGTTCAACATAAAAGTAAAATGTGAACATATTTTATTAAATCAAACTGAAGTTCAAGCACTAGAATAATCTAAAATAATGAAATAGGGTGAATACAACAAAATAGTGTAGATGCATACATAATATATGTAATTGTATATATATTTATCAAACACAACAAAAAACATTGTACTGATATTATTTCAGGCCATTTGCTTTATGCCTAACCCCATATATTTAAAAACTTATGTTATCTGTTTTCTATGATCAAAAATTATCAGCTCTATTTTTGTGGACAAGTTCATCATGAAGACATTCTCATGGTAATGATTTATCACTCTACTAGTTTTCCTGTAAAAGATAATCTAATTTTCAAATGTGTGTGGTATTAAAATACTAGAATAAACATAATTCACTGTTTTGTTGGACAATAAAATTTTGTTGTTTCAAATTTATTTACAAATTCCAATTATAGCAACATTAATTCACAGAAATGCCCATTAATTACATTTATAGCATAACTAGGGAAGAAATGAACATGAATTATTATGCCCAAATATTTCAGGCACACAGATGCCTTAATCTCTCAGGAATTAAAAATGTATTTAGTTATTTTTGTGTGGTATGTAATAAAATAATTATTTCAAACAAAGTTTAATATATGCTTTAAAAATTCTTTTATAGATTATTTAATAATATTCATCTTTACAGCCAACTTTAATTTTATATATATTTAAGAGACACATGGGCTAATTTATATTAAATTAATAGTGTAAGAAAAATATGAGTTTTCTATAAAAGATTTTTTAAATTACACATAAAGTTTAGCTTTGAAACCAAATTGATAGCTTTAACATGAGAATAAACAGTCCCCTTTTCTTTGTACTCCCCTTAAAATAAGTCAAAAATGAGAAAACTATACTCCATTTTAATGAAAATAGGAGACATTCATAACCCCAGTAACATCATATAATACCTGAGTGCCCTCAGTCATAATATATAATGTCTGAGAGCAGATGGTGAAATAAAAAGTAATGCACCCAACCAAAAGGAGGAAAGTTAACCTTAAGTTCCTGTAGAGGGAGATGTTGAGAGAAACCACCAATTTATTACACTCAGAACCTTTAGAAAGCTCAAGAATCAGGTACCCTCTGAAGCAGAAGTCAGGAGGTTGGTGGGAAGAGTATGTAAGTCTAAAACAAGGCATTGGTTTGAAAGTTACATTATGAAGCAGTTAGATGTCAAATCCTCACTAGCACTGCTACCCTTCCCTTATCCTGTCTCTAGAAGAGGACAAAGTTATCCAGAAGATGGAGAATTGAATGAGAAAAACTTTGGACTTGGAAACATCAAGCACAGATAAAGGGAGCAGTGATATTCTAAATGAAAACAGAGAGACTGAATGGAAGTCTATATAATTAATAATGGAACCCTAGCCCCTTTCTCCAGTTTGGCACTGGAAGTCCTATAAGCAGACTTCTACCTACCAAGCCGGCCATTGAATGATCCTTTAATATAGAAGCTAAAACACCTGTGAGGAAAGGTCACCGATAGTGAAAACTGGGGGTTTCCAACAAAAAGCACAGCTTGCCACCTGGTCACTCTATAGGATATTCCACCAATTTACTACCCTTCCTTACTCCCAATAATATCCATATACATCCAGGTACACACTCACACATATACACAACATCAGAGCTTGTAATAAGAATCAAAATACACAAATATCACCAGATATTTTTGGAAAATTTCCATCATGAAAGACAAAAACCAAAATAAACACAAATTACAATGCAGAAACAATACCAACAATACTGAGAATAGACGAATCAAAAAAATTATAAATACTACACTCAAAGATATGTGCAAAGATATCACAATCATAAAATAAAGGCAGTAAGGTGTAGAAAACACAGGAACAAAAATTGTCTTAAAATTTTAAAATAATAACAGAAATATGAAAATCAGTAAAGGAATTGGAAGATGACATTAGAGAAAAAAAATGAAGATTATAATAAGCAAGAGATTTTGAAGATCAACCCAGGAGGACTGCAAAAAGGACCAAATAATAAGAGTTGTAGTGAGAAAGAAAAGATGAAACACAGTTTTAAAAACTATATATTTTTTTAGAATTGAAGATTAAAAATCTCCTGCCTAGTCTTATTACTCTGAAATTTCAGAACTTTATTGACAAAAAGGAAGATTCTGAAAGGCAATTCTGAGAAAAAAATATATTAGTTCTCATCCAGAAAATCTGGAAAAGGAAGTCATATGCTTTTCCATCAGCCGCTCTGATGTAAATGTGAAAGAAAGAACAAAGACATTTCAGAGCTAGCTACAGAGTTTCAAATAATCTCTTTGCTCATTTACTAAGAAAAATATTATAAGTTCTGCTCCATCGAAATAAGGAAGTATATCACACATGAGTTCCAGACACTAGAAAAAGCATTAAGAAAGAAGCCGAGGGAGGGCTTCCCTGGTGGCACAGTGGTTGAGCATCCGCCTGCTGATGCAGGGGACACGGGTTCGTGCCTGGGTCCGGGAAGATCCCACATGCCACAGAGCGGCTGTGCCCGTGAGCCATGGCTTCTGAGCCTGCGTGTCCGGAGCCTGTGCTCTGCAGCGGGAGAGGCCACAGTGGTGAGAGGCCCACGTATCGAAAAAAAAAAAAAAAAAAAAGAAGCCGAGGGATTATCAGCAAATCAGGACCCCAGGATTATAACATGTAGTGGGCAGTTTCATAAATCCGTCCTGGTCCTGGATGGAGGAGGAAGTAAAAGTGCATGGGAAAGAGTGTCACGTGACACACAGACTTGAGAACTAGACAATGCAGATCATCTGAGAAATTCAACTGTCTAGAGAATTCTTTTGACATGTCCCTTAGTAACTGGAGAGTATGAAAGACTTAGCCTTAGGATAAAAAAAAAGTAGATTAAAAACAAAATATAAGGCAAATATTAACTCCAGAAAAAAAAAATGAAATTAAAAAAAATCTCTAAATAAAAATGATAAAGTATACTACAATCTCAACAGTGAAAACATTTCTATAATCATCTAAATTAAAATCTTGAATAATGATTTAACCAAAAATGTATAAGGAGTATATGGGAGCCAGAGATATATATGCTAAGGTAGCTAACATCTCCATTTAATACAAGAGGTTGATAAGTAAAACTGACAAGTCAATGGATAGATCTGATAAATCAATATATAGAATAAATGGTTAAAAGAATTTAAAATAGTTGTTTTTGGTGTGTAGCAATCTGGAGATGGAGTATAAAACTGATATTTGCTATTGCAATTTAATTCTTACATCTTAGCTGTTACATGTTACACGATACATTACTATAGTACATTGATAAAAAGAAAAATTGATGCAGTTCCTCATATTTAGCTTGAAATTTAGCTGTAAGTACAAATATTTTGAACTCTGGTATTTTACATTGTAAAGAAATAATTGGCTTATTTTTATATTTGTTTTTAAATAGTTTGATAAAACAGATGGTTTTAGGCTGCTATTTACAAGCATTTTCCTCCAAATAACACATTTTGCTGTGGATAGACTTTATGCCAAATAGCTGAAAACCTAAATTGGATACAATCATAATTATAATAGTTCTCTTTTTTTGTATTGATTTTTGAAAAACCTACCCATGTGCTACCCAATAATTTTAATCAAATATTAGACAATACATCACGGTGGTGACGAGCTTTGTTTGCTCTGAATTCAGACCATGTTTGTTCAAATTCCAGCTCCCTCCTTCTCTGTGTGACCTTGGCCAAGTTTACATGGCCTCTTTGTGCCTCACTTCTCCCATATTTAATAACATAAAATTAATAGACCAGAATCATAATGTTTGTGGGAATTAAATTAGATAATTCACAGTAATAATTTAGAACTGTACTTGGCGGTAGTAAGAGCTTTATAATTATTAGCTATTTACCATTCTCAGGACAAGGTGTTATGAATCTGGGGAAGAACAACTTGAGAACATTTGAAAAATCATTAGCTGTTTTATCAATTTTGCTTTCTTCCTATATTTTGTCATTCCATCTTTATTTCATTCATCCATTCATTCGTAAGTACGTTAGTATTATTTTTGTTAACAAAATAAAAGTTTCAAAGAGAAACAAGTGTTTTCTTGCATTTTCAATCTTTTCATCAACTGTATCATAATATACTAATGATCCACATATACACACGCACACACACACATACACACACATGCACATACACACACTCACACTTATAAATAAATAAGATTTATTGTAACTTAAAACCATAAAACTCAAAACCATCCCAATTGTAGGTCACTCTGAAGGATTAATTAGCCAATCAACTGAGTCCTAAGTACATTCCCAGGAAATCTACCAACTGTTGTCTGTATTTGCTCCCTAACTCCTGATAGCATCTTCATCATTTCTGTTTTAAAGCAATATATAGAAATTTTATTGTAACATTTTCAAACAAAACTAAAATAAATACCAATATGACTTTTAATGTTGTAGATTCCCCAACTCTATAGAATAAGCTGGAAACATTTTTTCAGAGCTTTAAAGAGTGTGGTTTCTTATGAAAATTCTCCTAAGTCTGTGTTCTCATTGAGTTATTCAGTTCTTTTAAACCTCTTCTTCCTGATTCAGACAATGGAGATTCTTACCATAAATTCTATCTCAACAAATTGGTAAAGTAATTAAATGAGATAGTGCTTGAAATGCTTAAAATAGAGCTCAGAAAAAACTAGTTATTAATTGATAGATTAAATTATAGCAAAACTACAGCAATGAAAACACTTGGTAGGCTTTTATTTTCATGTAATATTCAAGTTTATATTCAGCCAGAAAAAGAAGTTAAATGTCATTACAAATGTTTTGGTACATTCACTAAAAATGATCTTGAACTTGTTATATTTATACTGAATTCAGCAGAGTTACCTAAGGATTTAGAATAATTACACAGTAGAGAAAAAAGTATCTTAGAAAGTATCCAATTTCCTCATTTTACAAGGAAAAAATCTCTGCAGACAGCCAGGGCAGATAGAATAAACATAGTACATCATATTGCAAAATCTATTTTACTTTAAGAAATATTTGGGAAATGGAGAGGAATGTATTGTTTTATTAAAACATATATGATACATTATGTTAAACTTAGAGTTCAAGAAAATTTCCAAATATAATAAGAATGCTATGACTTTGTGTCTTCACCAGAGTCCTACACATATTCACTCTGTGATGACTAATACTTGGTTGGTGAAGTCTTTTGAAAAGAACTGATACAAGTAGTTGGTAAAATTGGTTACACATTAGAAGTAGAATGACATCACTTAAAATTCCAATTCTGCCTATTTTCTCCACAGGTGCATTTCCACTTTATTCCTTCTACTGAGTTCTATGCCTAAGTGAGAATAATTATGCCTTTTCCTTAGGTAAGCACATGTTGAGAACAGGACAAAATTTGAACATAGTCCTTCTGCGTTGCTACTGCAAATGCAACTGATAATAGAAGAGAAACTGAGCTTAAGAATTGATTTTAAAAATTAAATTATTAAAATTAATCTATGGAACTAACTAAGGAACCTTAGACTTGGCATTGAGCCTAAGAAGCCAAAGTATATGAGTTGCCATCTAGGCTTAGAGGATGTTCCCGATTAATCTGTGGTAGAAAATTCCTAGAAACAACTTCAAGTAAATCAAATTAAAACATCGTAACAATAAAATTTATTATATACTTATACTTTGATGCATATTACCATTCTGGCCTGTTTGAGCAAACTTATGAATACGAAGCTGACAGTATAATACAAAGCATACTGTGATAAGTATAAATAATGTACAAAGAGATTATTGAGAAACTAAAGATTAATTCTGACTAATTTCACTTGAACAGTATTCAGAGAATAAAATTATGATGAGGCTTGAAGTATTCATAAACTTCAATAT
This sequence comes from Pseudorca crassidens, assembly GCF_039906515.1. Classification (NCBI taxonomy): domain Eukaryota; kingdom Metazoa; phylum Chordata; class Mammalia; order Artiodactyla; family Delphinidae; genus Pseudorca; species Pseudorca crassidens. The sequence continues at coordinate 17,588,880 of NC_090298.1, forward strand.
GGAATTATGATGGAGAAAGATATCTTAAGCAAGAATAAAGATGCGATAATTAGAAAATATATAGGGTATATGTCAGGAAGAGTAAATAGTCTACCAACTAAAGAATGTTGTTGGCCATCTGGTTCTACAAAAATGAAGTCACTAGTCCTGCAGTCACTGACCTTCAACACACCCTGAAAGAAGTCCAGGGCGGAGATTAGGAAAGAGGCACTCTGTACTCTGGGAAAAACTGGCAAAACTGGCCTCCAGATAGTTAGATATTTTTAGGACAAAATTTGATGAAGCCAATTTCTTGCATCTTCTCATACCTAGAAATGCACTAAAATCATTAACGGAGACATCTGCTCCTCGTGACCAGCAGCAGCCTTCTATGGAGATGTGGGCTTGACTGCACGTTCTCCCTTCACCAAAATCACAAAGGTGCTGACCTCCCCCTACCTCTTTGTACCAGTTCCTCAGAGCTCTCTGAGACGCTGTCTCCCTGGCTACAGTCCTCAGTAAACCCCAAATAAAACTGAACTCACAGCTCTCATGTTGTGTTTTTGTTTTTTTTTCCCCCCAGTTGACAAGTCCTCTATTTACTGTAAAACATCTAAACTATATCGAAAGGTAGTTTATGGAGATGAAACTGAAATGTTTAAAGCAGAATACAAAGAGTCTTGAATGAATGGTGTTATTTCATTTTGTACTAAAACTAATAATTCCACATTTTAATTGTGACAGAAGAAACGTACCTTGAGGAAAAAGGGTACTTTTAGCACACATGTTCACTCATCATGGGGATCAGAGCAACCAGTTTTAGGAATTTACCAGCTGATCTTTTACCTGGCATTGATTTCTTTTTGTGCACAGAAAAATATAGAGGAAAAAATTAGAAAAGAGTATCACTAAAACAAATGGCTATAGTGGGCCTGAGATTTTTGATTTTGAATTTCTCTTTAATTTTCATACAATAATTCAGCAAGAAACTGTTTTTTAAAAACAAAATCATAGCATATCACTTGGCAAAACTATTCCTCAGTTCCATGCATTTTCTCTTCCATTTCCTTTTGATTTTCTCAAATCGTGTAAGTTAAAGAAAAATGTACTAGAATCGAAACTTCAAAAAATTGTTCAGTGTTGTTCTATGCAATGTAATCCTCACCTTTGAACATCTACATAACAACAGACACACATTTTCAAAGGACGATTTTCATAAAAAAATAAGTTTAAATACCTTTATGAATATTAAACAGATGTTCTAGTATTCTTATTTTTCCTTGTTTGTAAATTTCTCAAGAAGGCCCCATCTAACTTTAAAATCATAAAATTTTGACCATGTTCCACCACAAATGGTCAAATAACACAATTTCCATTAAAAGAAAAGTAGGCTTATTTTGTCTAATATTTTATAACATTGTAAAATCCTTACATGTTTGTTTTTGGCTATCTCCACTTTAAGAAAATAACCAACACACAACATTTCTTGTAAATTTGAACATATGAAGTTATCTTCCTTCCCTCCCCTGTTTATCTAAAATAAAATGCCTTGCTCATCATTAGATTGCCAAATGATACTATGACTCAATATAGTTTTATTTATTTATTTTTTGCGGGGGGGTGGGTACACGGGCCTCTCACTGTTGTGGTCTCTCCCATTGCAGAACACAGGCTCCGGACGCGCAGGTTTAGCGGCCATGGCTCACAGGCCCGGCCGCTCCGCGGCATGTGGGATCTTCCTGGACTGGGGCACAAACCCGTGTCCCCTGCATTGGCAGGCAGACTCTCAACCACTGCACCACCAGGGAAGCCCATCAATATGGTTTTAATTAGTAATCCAAGATCTAGACCTTTGCCAGTTAGCTCTTTTCTATTTCCCTCCTCTTGTTTCTTTTACTGTTGTTCCTCTCACACTTACTATCACTGCCCCATTATTTTTAGGAAGTATATGAATAATATTTGTTAATTCTTCAGAAGTGCTTAGAATTGGCTGTACAAGGTCATGACACAAATCTATTGCCCCTATTTAACCAATCCTATTCTTTCAGGGATAAAAATGTCAGTATGCAGTAACACAATATTTAGTATTTCTTTAGAGGTGCAAATTCATTCATTGAAAGTTGCCACTTTTCTAATTAGAAAACTATCAAATTGTTTTTTACCCAATGTTCTGTGATGCAGAACTTTTATAAGCATAATGGACCACAGATAAAATATATTATTTGATACTTTATTTGTTGCCTTACTTTTGATTGTTTTTCTCAGATGTCGGGGGGAAAAGCAAGGAAAGTAATAAGAGAATTTCCTTGAAAAGTGCAAGCATTAGTAATTTTCCCACCATCTAGCTGGTAACAAGCAATCCCTCAAAGGGAGCTACACACGTTTTTACTTAGTGGAGATAGAATCTTCTATCATTTCCCAAGGGAGAAGCTTATAAAATATTGATGTTCTGGAGGGAGCATAAAATAACACAAATGCTCTTCCATTGCTTCGCTGACAGCTCTGCTTCCTTTCTCTGAATGTGTTCTTATCCGATCTCTCTCCTCAAGGGAGACTGTGATATTCTCCTTTGCAGTCTCTGACCCACCCCAGTTTTGATTCAATGTTCCTGTGGAAGCCTACCTCTCTGAAAGGCAGAAAAGCCATGCTTTTGCTTCCCAGCACCTCTCCTACCCAGAGGGTAACAATTTAAGGAGAAGGTGGATCAAATAAATTATCACACCCTTTAAATTACTATTTAAGAAAAGAGATGAGTAGAGACAGAGGGAAGAATAACAGCATTCCCTCATTTTAGAGGGATGAACCCACTATGTATTCTGTTTTCACAGGTTGTAAGAGAAGCACTTATTTCCAGAATCATTAATTTGGTATACTTATTTAGTTCAACCACAGAAATTTCTAAGATAAATGATTAATAATTATCGCCAGCCAGGTCTAAGCTGAATGACTTTTGGTATTTTGTTTGCCCTTTTTCTTCCCTGGTTGTGAAATGTCTTATGAATTTCATAACACAAGTGGAAGACAAAAGGAGATGTAGCTTTTATGTTTTTCTACCAGAGTGATATGCTGAAGAAAGACTGAGCTACTTGGACTGCATTTTGAGTAAACTTTAACATAATGGGGTATTTTTGCAGTAACTGTAATATTTATCCAAATATTAAAGTAAAGGAAATGGTACCATTAGATAACCCTAGATGAGTGTCTTTGTATAACAAATGTTTTACTATAATTTTAAATAAAAGCTAATGTGTGAAATGTTTATGCTGATACTAGTATCAATTGATTCAGCAGTCATTTAGTAATAGATCTCATTCCAAATGAACCCCTATTTTACAAATATTTTTGATATGAATGTTTCTTATTAAAAACTCTATATTTGTATCATTTATTTCTCACACAATTTTATTGAAAAATCAATGACTTCAAATATTTAGAATCCCTATGTGGAGGGGCAAAAATAACTAGGGAGGCAAAAATGCTGTAAGACTTTTTTCCCCCCACCTTCACTATTTTATTCATTTATTTTTAACATCTTTATTGGAGCACAATTGCGCCACAATGGTGTGTTAGTTTCTGCTCTACAACAAAGTGAATCAGCTATACATATATATATATATATATATATATATATCCCCATATCTCCTTCCTCCCACGTCTCCCTCCCAACCTCCCTATCCCACCCCTCCAGGTGATCACAAAGCACCAAGCTGATCTCCCTGCGCCACGAGGCTGCCCTCCACCAGCCATCTACCTTACATTTGGTAGTGTATATATGTCCATGCCACTCTCTCACCTCGTCCCAGCCCACCCCTCCCCCTCCCTGTGTCCACAAGTCCATTCTCTGCGTCTGCAAATGAGCCAGGACAGGAATAAAGTTGCAGACGTAGAGAATGCAAGACTTTTTAAAAACACGTTTGCTTGTTTGTTTTAGTAAACAAAGGCTGAACAGAATCTATGCAACAAATCAGTTGTAAAATCAAAAGATCAGGTGTTTTAAAAACATAATTTTGCTGAAAATTGAACAAATATTACTTGTGCTCTATGGAGAAAAATAGTACTTAATCCCTGGCATGTTATAGAAGACAGTGTATTAGGCACTTCTGTGGCAGCTGTAACATTAAACATATTATACACATTGACTCATATACAGTTTTTGTAGCGTGAGGTGTGCAACATTGCTATTTCCACATGGGTAAACAAACTGACATTCACATGACTTAAGTGGATAAGCTGTGGTCATACAACTCTGGGGTCTTTGATTCTAGATTCTAACCTACAGCTGCCGTCTCCTAACACCGGTTTCTAAACAAGAGTGCATCACGCTAAGACTCTGAGGCTGAGGAAACATTACTCATGTGTCTTGGCAAGTTTCACCTTTACCCATTCTATGACCTTGTGTAGTTGATTACTGCTGATATACTTTGAGCTCCTCAGGTGTAAATATATCACTCGATCACCGTATTTAATTCATATCACATACCTATGAAGAAGCAAGATACTATTTAATTCTTAATATAACTGGAATGAAGAATCTTTGATTTTTTTTTTATCATTCAGGGTATTAAAAACCAAAGCGAAACAGATGGAAAGCCAGAAGTGAATATAAAATTAACAAATAGAATCAACACCCAAAATATAAATGGAGACCCTCTAGGGATTAAACTCTACTAAGGCAGTCATGTTGAGTAATTATTTTTTTCTATCTTGGTTTCTAACTATTTTAATGTACATTTAAAATTTTTCTATTTTATAATAACTCAGTGCTTTCAACTAAAAGAAATATAGTAAGTCTATATTTATAAATAATATATGGAGAAATACTAAGTGTTGTAAAACTGTTTTTTCAATGTCAATAAATTTATTTATATATATTTCTCCTGGTATGTTCATAGTAATGAATTAAAACTGTTTTAAGGCTTTCTATGTATGTGAGGTACTTCTTCACTTTTATTTTATAGTGAAATCTACTTTCTAACAATTCTTATTGAGTAATGTTTAAAACCAGTTTGGTACAATTTAGTGAGAAAAGGGTGCCTACAGGACAGTTTCCCACACAACAGGCATTGTGCTAGAAACTTCCAATGACCTGTTTTATTTAATCCTATTACCAACCCTGTGAAGTAATGAATTTTTTCTCATATTTTGAAAAAGAAAATAGATGCTTTCAAAGGCTAACTAAATTGCTCTCAAACTTGTAACTATTAAGTGATAGAGGCTAACTATAAACTAGGTGCAGTGGCTCAAAAATCTTTCTGTGACACCACAGAGTTTTGGGGAATACATTCTCATTTCATTGTGCATGCATGAGTGTTAGGGTGTTTACGGAACCATGTTGAAAAAGAATCAGATGGATGGTTATACAGGTAATTAGTTAAGGTGTGAACCCCTTAATTACTAACACTTAATTTTCCTAAACTACAAATTATTTCTCAGTGTTTGACCTCATTCAGAACCTAATACTAATTTGACATGGAGACCAGGAGATAATTTGATAATCAGATAGGAGAGTTAGGGTAGTTGATGATGGATACTTTGATAATCAGATAGGAGAGTTAGGGTAGTTGATGATGGACTTGGGGTGGAGCAGAGGAAAAGCTAGTTAGTACAGAATGGATTTAGGTTAACTTTAATTAATATTTGTTGAACTCCTATAAGTGAATGCCACAGTATTAGTTTGCTAGGGCTGTCATAACAAGTATCACCGACTGGGTAGCTTAACAGAAATGTATTTTCTCACAGTTCTGGAGGCTGGAAGCCAGAGGTCAAAGTGTTTGCAGGTTTCCTTCTGAGGCCTCGCTCCTGGAGTTGCAGACGGCTCCCTCCTCCCTTTCTCTTCACATGGTCTTTCCTCACTGTTATCTGTGTCCTTGTTGCCTCTTCTTATGAGGACACCAACCATATTGGATGATGGCCCACACTAAAAACCCTATTTTAACTTAATTACCTCCTTTAAAGCCTAATCTCCAAATACAGTTAGATTCTGAGGTATTGGGGCCTAGGGCTTCAACATATCAGTTTTGGGGGGGTACATAATTCAGCTCATAACTGTTATTATGCTAAGTTCCATGTTAGAAACAAAGATAAAATGAAGAAAAAATTGCCTTCAAAAAATTCCCAGGCTAGTAGGAGAATAATTGTGTCTTGAACTAGTGTCTTATTCTTAAACCAGGTCATCCTATAGATACCACAAAATTTTTTTTCTACAGCACAAATTAATGATGCTTCTTCTTCCCTGAAATATCTTTAGTATGCTTCTAACACTTAGAGATGAATTTCACACTCCTCAGCATAATGATTAAAGTCCTGGTTCACTAGTCCGTCTTCTCTCAGTACAGTAACATCTTCTCCTGTGGTACCTTCTCAGTTCCTGAAACTCTCAATCAGCAACCACCCATTAACATTCTAACAACACTGACCATGCTCTTATTTCCCTCCTGTGCTATAATTTCTGCTTTCATTTGAACACATCTTTTTCTACCTTGGAATGCCTCTTTCCATTGCCATCGTAGGGTAGGCTGCTAAGCTGGTATTTACAATTGTAAATCTTTTTTTTTTTTTGAGACTGTATTGCCCAGATTTTCTTGCAATTATATGTAGACACATTCCCGAATCTAGTCAAGGAAATGAGAGCACAGATGATAAGGGCCATTTCTGTATCAAGACTTTTTGAGGAAATGGTTTGTCTTCTTCTGTCACTCAGATTCAGATAGTATAGACCTGAGGGATGGGCCTGAGTCTCTGAATTACCCAGGGAGAAGTGTCACCTATCCACTTGGATAGCACACAACTATAGCATGATTGAGAAAAATAGTTCCATAGTGGTTGAAACATTATATATCCATGTCTACATGTTCATTCATTCTAGCCTACCCAAGCAATATATCTAACTACTGAATTCTTTTGTATTTCAAAAACCAGCTCAAATATTGTTTTCTATCTAATATTTTCTTCCAATTTTCCCCCTTCTGGACCACAAACCCTGTAGATCTAGAAGGGAGTAGCAAATATAAGACATTTTAAAGAAAGCATCATCAGGATTTAATGATGAATTAGATGGTCTGAGAGGATGAAGAGTAGATGGTGTAGGAATGGAAAAGAAGGTTGGAACATAATTCTAAGTTTAGAGAATAAAGAAGCTATTTGAGGAGCAGAGCTAATAACGTCAAGCTTCGATATGGTAGGTTTCGGATGGAACATGAAATTAGATACATCTAACCACTATTTATAAATATAGAAAGGCTGGAAATAAATATATATTTATGATTGATCCTCTAAAATTTTTTTGGCAAGTCTATCTGAGATGAAGTATGCAAGGGAGAAGTGTGGAGGAAAAGGCAAAATAACTGAGATAGAATCCTGAAGATTCTGAACTTTAGAAAGACCAACCTGGAGGTCCCAAGATAGTACTCTGCTATTACAACAGAATAAATAAAAAGACAATTTAGAAAGGAGGAGTCATGTAAAAGTTGAGCAAAAACATGAGAAAAGTTGTAAAAATTCATGGAAGATTAATTTAAATCATTGCGTTGCACAATCATTAGTATGAGGATGTAAGCTCTCTGAGAGCAGGATTTTTTTCTTTCCCATTTTTTTTTTGTACTTTCATATTCTCAGTACCTAGAATAGTGCCTGACACTTAAGAAATGGTCAATAAATAAGGTTAAATCAGTGGATTGAAACCTTTGAAGAGAACAGTCTTATTGAATTATTGAACTATTAAAGACAGATACATACTAGATTATAGGACCTTAGATGAAAAAATTCAGATCAAGTTAAGGTGGGAGTCTGAGCATCTGAGAATAGAGAAGGTTTGAAAAAGAGGAGAACATCTTGAAAATAAATTCCCTGTTGGAGGCCTTAACAAGTAATAAGTGAAATCATGACTGAATGGACTTCAACAGCAAATTGAATACAACATCTTATGATATATGAGTATCATGGTAATGTGGAGGGTACACTTGGTAATAAAGCTAGTAGCTAGCAGATTACCTGGAACATAGAGGACATTTAATAAATGATCACTGATTTATGTCATAAGTTAATGGAGTGGTGGAAGAACCATCAATATGTTTTATACGCAGTGACTTAAGTCTTCTCTGGTTACTGGGAATAAGCAGATTACCTAGTGACTCCTAAGCAGACCCACTGGCTTGAGACTTTAAGCCAGAGAAGAACCCTATGAATAAAGATAATTTGCATGAAATAAATATACTAGGAAGGGTATCAGTATGTCAGAGCAGCCTCCATCATTCAGGAGAAGCAAGAATAAAAGTCCCTGTAGAGCATCTATGTACCCATTCCATACTGAGAAGGACAGGTGTGGGGCTGGAAGCAGTTGGATCCTGTAGGAGGCAGTCCAGAGGGAGGGCCCCCATTGGTCCTGCTGAAGAGCCTCTGCAGGTTGTCTCTGGTTCTCCTGGGGATTCTCCAAACAAGCTAAGGCCCTTTAAGAAAGTCATGTTTTTGCTTAAGCCAACTAAAATGGATTCTGTTGTATGCAACTAAGAGTATATTGGCAGTTCAAATAAAAATGTCATTTTTGCCTATTATATTGACATTCATAGTGGCTGAACGTTATCATCTGTTGACATATCAGTGCCTGTTTCTTTCAACTGCTCTCCTTTGTATCTCCAAGGCTAAGAACAGTATGTATGCGATATATAAAAAGCAGTTCGTAAATGCATGCTACATGAGTGAAGGAGTTAATGAGTGAATACTTCCAAAACTCATGTCCATCAGGGACATTCTGGCAGAATTAGTTTAATAAAGGAATGTGACTTTTACTGGTTCCCTACCTTCAAGCCTGAAAACCGCTAGTTACCTTGTGTGAACTAGCAAGCTCAAGCATGGCTCAGGAAGAACCTACATCTGATATTGTTGCAAAGACTAACAAGTCAGAACCACTCTTTTTTTTTTTTTTAAAAGAAGACGTTGAGGGTAGGAGTTTATTAATTAATTTATTTGTTTTTGCTGTGTTGGGTCTTCGTTTCTGTGTGAGAGCTTTCTCTAGTTGTGGCAAGCAGGGGCCACTCTTCATCGCGGTGCGCAGGCCTCTCGCTGTCGCGGCCTCTCTTGTTGTGGAGCACAAACTCCAGACGCACAGGCTCAGTAGTTGTGGCTCACGGGCCTAGTTGCTCCGTGGCATGTGGGATCCTCCCAGACCAGGGCTCGAACCAGTGTCCCCTGCATTAGCAGACAGATTCTCAACCACTGTACCACCAGGGAAGCCCCAGAACCACTCTTACAAACAGGCCAACCACATGGATATTCCAGCTGGGAGAATGTTGATAGAACACTTGGGTATAGCCATGCTCCATGGTGTACCCTTACACAGGGTCATTAGAAGAAGACAGATTCAGCCTGCCACCCCACTCCCATAAATGCAAATTAAATATCAAGAGTGGGAGTCCAGAGAAGAAAAATAAGAAAGACACTTTCTATGGTAATAAAGTATCACAAATATCTATAAATACAATTTTTATATGTGGTAAAAAAATTGGTCAAAGACATCAGATAGCATATTTATTTGGGAATCACTTATTTATATAAGTGATAATTTTTGTGAACTATTTTTATCATCATCATTATTATCATCATTGTTAATACTGCCTTTTAGTTAGGTTTCGCCTAAATACCACTATATTTTCAAAGATTCTAGATGAACTATTATGTGTAGAAGCATGTGATCTACAATAGACCAAACAGCTTTTAGTCTCATAACCCAAATATCCGATGATATTTGTTTATGGTGCTTAAATCATCATTCCCCATCTTTGATGTACTATTATATACTATTTTATATACATAAATAACTGTAGGCCAGAGAAAGAGGAAGAAATAGGTCCATGACTTTCCACTTCCAGTAAATGAAGTAACATTTCAAACTGCCAGAAACACTTGTTAATTGCTTCCACTGATTATTCCATTCTGTTGTGGGAATCCAGCTTGCCTTCCCATCTCCTCTGCATTGTAAAGTGAGGTATTATTTGATTTGTGAATTCTTAAATTGAAACTGAAACAAAACTTCCCACTATTACACCCCTGTGTATATCCAAAAGCTTACCTCTCCTTACCCTATCTTTATTCAGCTTCTTTCCACTGTTTCAATTCAAAGAAATGTGGCTATTATCTTTAAACATAACTGGTTGGTAAAACTGACAGGACACACTGTAGATCTTTCATTATATTCTTTTTGATCCTGAACACAAATGCCCAAAGTAAAATAAACTGATATTTAATACAGGTATTCCTTTAAAAATATATATGTATATGTGTGTGAATATTATTATATACTGAATATACATGTACATATATTGATATATATACATATATATTTATTTTTGACACAAACTTGCTTGGATTTTTTTCTTCTAATTTTTTTATGACTTTAAAATGTAAACAGATTTTTTTCCTTTGTTTGTTTCTAAGAATGTAATGCCAAGGAACAGAGGGGCAACATAATCTCCAAAATATGTCACTAAGGAAGGTGACTATACCCTTATAGGAATGTAAAATACTATATTATTCCATAAGTAATACTTAATTTTGAATTAAAATAATTTTTGAATTCTAACACAATGATAATGATTTAAACAGGAAATAAACGTAAACACAGAGTAGCAAAAAAAAATAGACAAAGAAAATTAAATACTTTCTGCTGATACAAAATCTATCTTTAGTCCATTGCTAATAAATTCCTAGATAAATGAAGAGGGTTACTTGTTTATATGTGTGCTACACCAAGACATCGGAACATTCTAGTAGAAAATCATGTATACAAATAAAAGACTCAACGTTAAATAGTTGAACTAAAGGGGACATGACAATGAAGATATTTCTATGTAATATAAAGACTAGATTTTCTTGCATTAGATACCTTTCTGTAATCCCATATCTTCCTGCTCACAGCCTTAAAGAATTAGTTCTTAATTAGTATATATGACTTAATACAGTAAAATAATCTTTTTCTCTTAAAAAATTTATCACATAATATAGAAAAATATTAATAATAACATTCCTTTTGTACTACAGAGAAATTGTTTCATGTTCTAAGAGGGAAAGTTGCTAAATAAATAATTTATGTCTAGAGCAATTAATGTTTTTATGTATGGGTAGGGTGACTTCGTACTTCAGAAAAGATGGAATAATAGAGTTTCTTCCCTGTGTTCTCTATGAGTGGTTCCCTGGTTATAATGGAAACTGATATTGCCAATTTCATAAGATTAAACTAACTTTAAAATGTAGTCATTTGAATCCAATGTTCTGTAACTTAATAAGCTTAAAATAAATGAATGTTTTGCCAAAAGCAATGAAATTCAAAGCTTGTCTTCTATGTACATAAAAATAACTTTACTAATTTGTTTTTTTGAATAAAGATGAGTTTTATTCATGCTCCATGAAAAAGGATTAATAGAATAGAGAAAATGATAGTCTTACAGGAAAACATATCAATTACTCACAGGTAAAACTGACATATATTTGAAAAATTCCTGTGTACATAATAAATACATTCACCCAATGAAATGTTCTTATTCTGCTGCAGTGTCAAGCTGCTTAAAGATAATATACTATAAAAATTTTAAGAGATGCTAAGGTGAAAGGCAAATATAAATCTCACTTGAAATATAAGTAGATTTAAAAGGTATTTCTTGACATTATAAAATGAATATAAACATTTATCTGCAGTGACATTTAAAATTGCTGTTAATTCCATTGTCACGGTATTGACACATTAACAAGTCAAATAGGCTAAAAGTGCATGTTGGTATATAGTCCTTGTACATGAATCAAGTACTTTCCTTTTTCACATGGATCAAGGAATAAATTTTATTATCAGATTTTCATAGGCTGAAAAAAACACCATGCCTGTGTTCTTTTGTATCTATGGAACATGAACCACTCTTTGAAAATGGAAGAAATTAGTAGCAGATTTAGATAGGAAATAATTCATCAAGTGCCTACACATCCACAAGAAACTTCTTTGGAGATTGATACCTAATATTCTTCTCAAGTAGGTCTAGTTATTGTAGTGTGTTTTTAAACTGGTATAAATTGTGGGATCCATTCATGAATTCAACATCGCTCTACCTTAAACCCTCTTTTAGACCTGGGCAAGATGATAATAATAAATCCATACTTATGTAAATATATTACATGCCAACAAGGAGGGGTTAAGGAAACTAATTAACCAGTAAAGAATTGGAGAGTTGAAACAAAGTGGGAGTCAATGTAATGTCAATACAAGAGATGAGAAGAGTATAGCTCAAGTTTCATTTTTTAATAATTGTCCTGAATTCCGGTCAGAGACTGACATGAGTAGTAAGCTGTTACAGTATATCTTCTATTGCTCTAGTCTGATTCTCTTCTGCCTATTTAGCAGTGCTTTTTATCCAAGTCTATTTCTTTTTCTGCTACTAGCATTGTCTTTCTAGAGCAACCTGATTCCTTCAATCAGATTTACAGAACCTCCTGTGTGTTAAGGGTTGTATGTGTGGAAGTACTGAAAAACAAAATATACAAAAAGATTTGTAAAATGAAAGTAATGAAATACACTTCAGTTTCCTTTCTCATTTAAAAATATTCAATTTTCCAAAATTAATTAATAGTATTCAATTAATGGTGATAAAACATCAAAACTCTTGGTTACATATGTTTCTGTTTTTTCCAGTTAATGAACCACAGCACTCAATCTTCTTTTTAGTATGTGCCTCCTAAATTTTAGCAATACATACATACTTGATCAAAACGGGACTTAGGTAAGTTATTGATAGGTCGATATAACCTATTAGCACTATCACATCGAACTAAATACCTGTAATATTTGTTGGTAGTCAACAACTTCACATCAACAAATCTCATCTTCCTGATAGGAAAGCAAAGGCATGCTGTGGGAAAGTATGTGTTTTGGAAGATTCTTGCAAACTACTTAATAACAACATATCATTCATAAATTCTGGACTCCTGTTTTGAAAGGATTTTAGAGCCCCTCTGAATCAAGAGTCTTCAGACTCGTTTGCTCAGAAACCACAGTAAAATTGAGATGCATAGCGCACACACACACACTCAGAACAAAACTTCATAATGTAATATGCAATGCACTGTTATTTTAAGTTTACTTCTTGTCATTACTAGTTTATTAAAACTGCATTAGTGTAAAGTCATTAAATTGATTTTATAGGCTTAATCAATTGAAGTCAACAATCTGAAAATATTGTAATAGATCCAACTCCATTTTATGTTTGATTTAAATTTGCATCAACAATTGTGACACTGTTAAGATGGTATTGCTAAAATATCATCTGAGGTACAATGTACACTTTTAAAATAATGTGATTCCTAAACTAATCCATCTACATATCTTACTTACTCTACTCTGAATATTTGCAATGTTCAAGATTCAACACGTTATACCCAGCCTTGCATATAATTAAAAATAACATGGGAAATTATACTTGAAAATTAGCATAAGCCTTCTGAAATATTTCCAAAATTAGGGCACTGTCTACTGAAAAAGGAATAGAGTAAATAGTGTCAAAATTTTCAAAGGTGTTGTATCTACTCAGTAGTGCTCTTATATTGCTAAAATACATGTAAGATTTTGTTTCTGTTTCATATTCCTCATTAATTATATTCTATTAGAAAAAATGAATTTCTAAATACATAATATGAAAAGAAATCAATCATCCATATTCATATTCTCGAATTCAATTATTCATTCATTAAAAAGGACTGTAGGATATTCATTCAAAAAATGTGTTTAGAGAATTCGGTCAGAATTCAGTACTGAATCAGACACAGCATTAGATGCTAGGGGGTGTAAGATTAATGTGACATGATCTGAGCTTGAGAGTTTCAACTTTGGGGAAAGAGAGTGGAGAAAGTTGTTAGAATCTGATCTAATAGAGAGTCCATCTGGAGTATGTAGAATGTACAACAGCTAAGACAGGGACTATATGGTAAAAGGTAAGCGGTATGTGTTGAGTGATCAGCACATCCGGGATCATGTCTTAAGAGAGTTAGTTAGAATGTTTACCTGTGAGGGACAAGATACATTTCAGAGGTTCTGACTAAAATGGATGTGATATCTCCTTCCTATGATGAAACAAAAAGGAAAGCAAAGACGGATCTAATGAGAATCATTACCAGGCAGACATTCTACAGGATCTTTCTCTGGCTTGGCAGAACTGAGGAATGAATCTTCAGGCTGGAGTCAACAACAGGCTAGCCCAACCTATCTATAAACCTACGGCTGAGAACTACTAATTTTCAATAATACTCTGATGTTTTCCAATGTATTGGCCTCCAAAATTGGGGAGAAGCAAGCATACTGTTTTCTGAAAAATCAGGTATTTCTGTTTACAGATTTCATGAGGTCTCGTTTAGTTAAAACTTCATTTGAGTAGACATCAGCCTGGCTAAATGCGTGTGCCTTCCATGCGTGTGCAGAGAAAACATAACTTCAGAGTCACATGGTTTTAGGAAGTCATGCAGAGAATAGCAGCTAAAATGAAATTAAGGCCTGAGAAAGAAAGTCTAGGCAAAGAACACAAATGTGCAAGGACACAGAGTCCTGAAAGAATTTGGTATATCTGAGGCATCTCCAGAGTGTCCTTTTGCAGGAAATGGAGAGGGAAGCAGACTGGAAAGTTAGACAGAGCATAACAAAAAATATCACCCATGCCAAGCCTCTGAGTCTTAACAATGGAGATCCCCTAAAAGACAAAAATAGGGGTCTGACAAGGCTAGACTTTCTTTCCTTTCTTTTTTGTTTTTTACAAATTTCTCTGTGTAAATTTATAGACAAGAATGTACCACATTCTTAATTTACAAAGCCAAAAGAAACTTTTGATAACTTTAAAAGTAGGTACAGTCATTTGTGTGGAAAATAGTTGATGAAATTAACATTGAAATAGCGACAAAGCCACAACTAATTGATTTCACATTCATATTGACTTAAGAAGCACCAGAACCAGTATCTAAATTAAAGTGTCACTATCATTGTGTGTCTGCATGCTGTGTGCTTTCTTTGCTTTCTTGTATGTGTAAAATGGCATACGGATCATGCCATTAATGCCTAAGGTGTTTGCATCTATATTTGTGTGCATGTGTATTTAGTTCCAAAGATGGCATTAGTTATAAACTGAGAAAGCAATCAAAATAAATCATCTCATCTTGATATGAAAGAGCACAATATACCTTTCATATGAAAAAAAAAGCTAAATCGTTACACACTGATTCCAAATTGATAGTTATTGATTCTAAACTCATAACCTGTATAATAGAGTCCAGGTAATTCTCTAAGAGTACTGAATTCTCTTTTTTCAGTTTCAAAATATCAAGGACTATTTTTACCATTACTATTTTGATTTCAGGGAATCACAAATTGCAAATCAGAAAACTAAAGATAAAAGGATTATTTAGATCAATAGCAAATCCAGAATTGCAAGTATTTTAGATTTCCAAACTTAAATTATCATCAGTACTATTCAATCAGGTGATGTTTTTCTGGGGCTTTCTAAATGTATAACATCAATAAAAATGATTAGGTGTAATAAATAAGGTTTTCACATCCAGAGGAATAGAAACAGTCGATGCAAAATCTTAGCGGAGCTGAATATTAGCTCCATGAATGTAGAAACTGTATCTATCTTGTTCATTGCTATGCTGCCAATACCTAGAATAGTGACTGCCTCATAGGGCTCCATGGTACTTGTTGAATGAAAGAGTATATGCAGTAGCCCAGGAAACATGGTTGGTTCATCACTGCAAAACATTGTTATGGCATCCTAGAAACCAATATCACGGATACACAGGAGAGGAACCTAGCCATAAACTAGCTTGGCTATTTAGCACCAATAATTTTGTACTACAGAATTGAAACTTTTAAACATAGAATCAAATGAGGTGTATATATTGACATATGTTGATACTAAGTGCAAGCAGATAGTATTAACAGGAAATAGCTCTCTAATACCTTATCTAATATAAGAATCATACAAATTATATTCTCTTAGATGGAAGATACTGGAAATCTGAAGCTCAAATAGAGAATTATTTGTGGACATAAGTTACTCTTGTATCCAGTGCCACATTAAATGGCATAATCTGACGGCAGATGGTCCTGGGAGGCTCAATTATGCTGAAAGGCAAGTTATGTCATAAAAATAACTGTCACCTCCTCTGAAAATGTCATTTCTCATAAACTGCTGAATAAGAGAAAAACAAAACAAGCACAACTAAACTAAGCAAAATGCACTTGCTGCCCACCTAGATTTAATTGGCCTAGCCCTTATTGACTGTTGCTGGAAAGAAGCCTCCAACCAACAGCTTGCTGCACTTCTGACAATGCAAGTCATAGGAGAAATAATGATGATGCCAAATAAAAGTGCCAGCAATTGATGAACCGGCAGATGAGTGTGGACAAATATTCAGATTCAACGGATCAAATATTCAGACACCGCCGAAAGGTAACTTAGGGGTTCTTTTTATAAGTTACCTTCAAAATGAGTGTTAATCCAAATGTATATATGTTTTTTGCAAATAAGAGTGTCTAAGGAACTAAGGGGAAAAAGGTCAGTTAAAAATATTTTAGGTCCCTGTTTTAAGAGGAACAACTATCATAAATGGTAGAACTATATTTTTGGTATCCCCAAATTACATTTAACAGGATACAACAACAATTTAAACCATCAGTGATGTTTAGTCATGACATACTCCTTGGCCGCAGATTGTATAAAGCCTCTACTTGACCTCACTGTAACACGTCCTAGGATCACTTCAAGGATGTTTGCTTATTGTTTATTTATTTATTTATTTAAGATTCCAAGGGTATTTAACTGAGAATGAATGACAAACGTCTATGGATTGTTTTCCTTGGGACAGTGGTTGGTGTCAATATTTGCATAGGCACACATTAGCCTGCTGTGTAGAAACCACTAATAGCAGAAATTCAGAATAATCCATCTAAAATTATAGGTCTCGTCTTTCAGCTTAATTCTTTCTTTTTTTTTTTTTTTTTTTTTTTCTGCGGTACGGTACGCAGGCCTCTCACTGCTGTGGCCTCTCCCGTTGCGGAGCACAGGCTCCGGACGTGCAGGCTCAGCGGCCATGGCTCACGGGCCCAGCTGCTCCGCGGCATGGGGGATCTTCCCGGACCAGGGCACGAACCCGTGTCCCCTGCATCGGCAGGCAGACTCTCAACCACTGTGCCACCAGGGAAGTCCTCAGCTTAATTCTTAAATATTACCTCCTCCATATCATTCTGTGCTTTTATACTATCTGTCTGTTTCCCTCATGTTTTAGGTAATTGTGTATTCATTTCTCTATCTCTAGTTGGTAGATACATTTTAATCAGGAAATTCTATTGTTGATCTTGAGGTCCTGAAGCATTCTCAAAAAACATTAGAATCAGATAGTCTTTCTCTGTCTGTCTCTGTCTCTGTCTGTCTCTGTCTCTGTCTCTGTCTCTTTTGTTCTGTATCCCTCTCTCTCTCCCATAAATGTAAATGCTTGAATCATATGTTGAATTGCGAGAAGGATGGGATTTTTAACTCCCAACCTAAGCACTAAATGAGACTAACTTTCTACAAAATGAAAAATATATTTGGGAGTGGGGAGAATTCAATTCTATTCTTGTTTCTTTCTCCAATTAATCTCGCTAATCATCAATTTTCTTATCTGCAACAGGAGAGATTTGGATTACAATTTATATAAAACCCTTTCTAATTCTAATAACCTAGTATTCTTCCTTTATTGCTAGGCCTTATAAATAAGGAAAGAACTTCTAATTGTATAATAGACATTTGAGGAGTTCCTATCCAGTATTACATTTGACCATGTCTATTGGTGATGTGGGTAATAACACTGAATATGTTAGTATTGGGAACAAGTCCTGTTATAATCTCAAATATATTTTAAGAATCTCATGAATTACTTTAGCTGCTTAATATAAACCACCTATTTGTTCAGAAACCAAATTTTGAAAGGTGTGAAGAATCTTTGTCAGGAAATCATGTAGTGTTTGTTTAAGTAAGTGAGTGGCATGGCTTTTCTTGTGTGTACTATTCAATAGGGAACCTTAAATGAACTGCTTAAACACATATCTAACACAAAATGCTTCAAGGATTTTTGAAATCCTTCATAATCAGTTTACATGTTTTGCTTTTATCTTCTTGAATAGAAATGAGACACAAATCTCAAAAAGACTAATATCCTTATCTGTGATGGTCAAGAGATAAAGAAAAATGGGTTAAAAATTTTGGAACTTAAATACATCTTAAGTTAAACATTAAATAATACTATGTTTTGCAAGGAGCCTACATGTAGCAGATTTAAATATTTTCTTCATTTAATTAAAAAGACCAAGAAAATACTGATCTGTGTTGCCACAGTGCTTGTGTACAGCACTTTGTTTTGTTGTTACAAGGGCTTCCAAATTGTGTAACATGCAGGAAACAAATTCTCAGGATTCAGTTTGAATCAGAGATTTAAGCAAAATCTGCACCTGGGAGCAATCACATAATTAATTTCAATAAAAAGGAAAAGGCATACATGATCGGAGGTTTAAGATAGGATGAAACTTTTCGATACAAGGGTAAGATCCTTTGGGAGAAAAAAACAAGATACAAACAGCCTTAAGAAAAGGATTCAAATAGCATTAAATGTCTCTTTAAGGGACCACATCTAAAACAGTAGATATGAAAATCTTCCTCCATTCATAAGGTCCTTCAACTTAAAGAAAGTTGGTAGACATTTACAAGTACCAATAAATTCATTTCAAGTGCTGTACTGACAGGCTTGAGCGCAGATGAATAAATAAAGCTGGTGGAGTAGAACTGCATAGCAACTATCAAACTCAATTCCTGTAAGAGTATTAATCTAATTAAGCATAAATGAAGCAGTGTCATATTTTTATTTTTTATTAAGTTCATATTTTCAATTTGGAGATATACATTTGAGAAGGCCTTCATTCCTTAAGAATAAAACAGGATTATTTTCAAATAAAACACAGTCATCATCTCTTCATTTACTAAGACTGGGAACCTCACTAGGTATAATTGAGCTAGTGCTCATTTCAATCTTTTTTTCTAGTTGACTGAGGTACTATAATTTACCTTATTCCTTCCTGCAGAGTGCCTAGCACTTACCAGGCATGTATAAATGTATGTGAATAAATAAATCAATAAATAGAAGTTTATTCTCTGATTAGAGGGTTTAAGAAACATTAGAGTTGGGTGAAATATCACCTCATTTCTTCTGCACACATTTATACCTTCTAACAAGATTCCCTCTAAGTTATATCTGAAATAAGTGGTGAGATTCAAAACTCATCTAAGGTTGGCAGTGAGGTAACATGGAATCCACTGGAATTTTCTTCCTCACCATCAACAGTAAAGTGTATGGTTGGCTCATCTGAATCAGATATGGACATTTAAGCCTTTTTTGGCCATTGCTTTATTTGATATGAGAAAAAAAAAAATCCCAAAGTAGAGATGCAGCCAGTCTGGCAGTCAAATAAAACCTGAACTTTTCATTTGTTTGTTAACAAATACATCAGCAAAAACTAGTATTGTTGTAAAAGATGTACTATTCATTTATGTATAATTGTCATTTGCAGACAGAGCCACAAATATTAAGGTTTGTTGAACATCTAAGGTTTCTCTCCAAGGTAAATCAAACCGGTGTAATCCTCGTGTTTTTATATACTGCTTTTAATATAGTAACATTTTCTTCATTCACATTAGTGCTTTCTGCTGTTCCTGACTTTTAAACAGTCTCAAATTAAAAATAATGGAGAAAATGACTTCTGGGTTACAGAAATCGCTGTTACAAGGACTAAATGGTAGAACATCATTTAGAGTTTATTTCTTTACTTAACTACTTTGATTATCTGGTTTCTTAAACACTACAGATTAGAAAAAGAAAATTAAAAGGAAGGAGGCTATAAGGAACATGCAGAGCCAGTTCCCTAGAACTAGCTCTGCAGAGAAACAGTATACGTGACAGATATAAATGAACACTAAATAATATTTGGTCTCCATAATGATTTGGAGTGTAGAAGGAAAAGTATCCTTCCATTTGTTAAAAATGTCAAGGAAGACTCTATTAAAGACTATTTTAATGGAGCTCAAGACTACTGAAATAGGGAGAGAGATTGATCTCACCTACAAATACAGCAAGGACAGCTGGGGATTGACAGCCAACAAACAGAGTAAGAGGGTAGATAGAAAATTACTAAGAGCAACTTGGTTAGTATGAAGGATGGGGGGAAGGGGAGTGTGGCTGGATATCAAGGGTGGGAGGATTCTGGTGGGACTAATCCTGGTTTAGCAGAATTCTTTGCCAGAATTGGACAAGGTCATGGGGCTAAGACAAGGGAGGTGGGGCAAGAATGAGGCTTAGTAGAAAAGTGGGCTCAGGGGAACCTGAAAATAGAGTTTGGTCAAGGAGGGAGTTTTTGTCCATAGTCACCAAGAAAAGGTTCATTTAGGCTTTGTACTTTAAAAGAAGTTGGAGAATCCCATGCAGCCTTTGAGAAAAATGTTTAATAAAAATGCTTATTTTCCCCCAAATATTCCAATTCAATAGCAGTCTCCCACTATGTACAAAATGCACTAATCCAGAGCACTTCAGTTCCTAGCAATGATTTTCATATTGATTAATACATCAGACAAAATAACTGTCTTTGACTTTTCCAAAATTTAAAAAGGCACATGAAAGAAGGATTAAAATGTCTGGGTGAATTGTGCAACAACCGTTATCTGCCCTTCTATGAACAAGGTCACCAATATTTTATGATGGTTTAAGTGTGATGAGCAGTAAATTAACAAGAAGGAGGTAAATTAACATTTGCCTACAATGCAACCTTTTATGTATCACCTTAAGAAAACAGAAGAAATTCCCTGCCTGTAACTGAAGATTTTTAAAAGTTCTACAACTTGTTTTATAGTGATGGCTTAATCTCCTAGTTGAAAATAGGCAATAGGTTGATATTTGGAAGTTCCTTCTAGCTTTTAACTTTGTTATCCTGAAATGCTTTTCCTTCTAATCCTTTTTCTTCTTTCATTTTCTTTCTATTAATTTACACTTTTTTCCCTCCTTTTAAAATTCCTTCCTTCCTCCTCCATCCCTTCGTTCCTTGCATGTTTGTTTTGATGCCCTGATTTTTTTTGTCTCCATCTAACGTATAAATATTTTAATGGTGATTCTTTCT
Source organism: Pseudorca crassidens (assembly GCF_039906515.1). NCBI lineage: Eukaryota > Metazoa > Chordata > Mammalia > Artiodactyla > Delphinidae > Pseudorca > Pseudorca crassidens. The sequence goes on from NC_090298.1 coordinate 17,610,070, forward strand.
CCCACATCCCAACCTCACTCATTCCTTAGGACTTGCCTCTATCTTGAACTGACTCCCTTTCAATTTAATATACAGATACCCTTTAAAAGATGCATTAACTTTATTTTAAGGTATGCCACTCATCTCTAATTTGACGTATCTATGCTCTACTTTATGTGGTCGGAATTCTGAAAACTCTATTTCTCATTCTTTCACATGGTTGCCAGTTAAGCTCCACCAATATGGAGTACTAGATTAAAGCTGGAAGGCAAGGAAGAGCAAGTTGAAAAAGCTTGTTCCTTCCTGTTGGCATGTTCTTCCTCTCAGCATCACTCCATTCTCTCTCCAGCAGTGATCTTCCACCAAGCAGCAGCAGTTATCCCCAGTTTCCAGCAGCTTTGGTTCCCCAGGAACAAACATCACTGTCTCCCTTCAGAGGTTCTAGCACTCGCTGGGGGACGGCCCATTCCTAGAGGTCTGGACCCAAACTCTTTGGGGTCCAACCTGTGATCTCCTGAGGTACTAAGAGTAGCCAAGCAGTGCCTCCTCTTCAAAGTCTGGAGCCTAGCTCTGAAAACCCCCATCTCTAAGCTCCTGTGCTATTAGCTGCATCTGCATGACACCCACTTCTTAGAGATCTGAGTCTCAACTCTCTAGGGCATCTTCTCTAAGTTTCCATATTCTGAAAGCTCCATGATCTTCCCTTTGTGCCTTAAGCCTTAGGGGTGTAACTCTGTTGTACCTTAGTGTTCTCTTTTGATCTTTCTATGTTCCAACACCTCTTTATCCAATTCAATATACGAAATTATTTCTGTTGCCATATATAGGATGATTTATCTTTTCTTAACTGGATGCTGAGTTTGATACTATATTGGTACCAAGTATATTCCCAGGGAAAAAACCTCATAAATGAGATTCATGAATTGGTTAGTTGTATCCTCGACCTCAAAAAATGCTGAGCTCCTTATCAATGGGAAATAAGAAATCAGTAAATTTTGGCATTCCATGCATCATGATTAATTAAATTGTCACCTGTGACCAAATGTCTAAAGACACTGTGGAACCGAGTACCTGCTGTTGATGCACATGGGCTAGGATATCTTCTTACTGTACTGAGAGCAGGAAGAAAACAAATGACAAGCTCAAGGCTTTACAATCTTAGCTCCACTGACAGATAAAGAACAAGAGATTTTCTACATGTCTCTAGAAGAATTTCTTATTTCACTGAAAATAAAAATTCAATTGTGTATGTTGTAGAAACAGAGACAAAGTCAAATTGACAAATTCCCAGGGCTGGACAACCCAAGGAAAGCAGTATTATAGCATGCCTAGAGGTCATCTTATTTCTTTAGTTTTAATACTCCTGTATCTGCTACTCACAAAATATCATGATAAGCAGAAGTGAACAATATAATGATCCTATTGTACTTTCTAGAAAGGTGATATTTCCTTGGAGTCTATACATAGAGATGGTAGAAGTCACAATGGACATGGTTACAACTGTTCAGGATGAGTTGACTAAATGAGAAGAGATCTTCCAGCAGCTCTAGGAAGCTGACAATAAATCCATTTCACTTGACCTGAGAAAATAATTAGAAAAACTTGTGAAGGGAACTGATAGGCCTTTGAAGAGTGGGACAGGTAGATGGTTGTACTGCAGATTATGGCCCTGTAAGTAGTTCCTACTTGATTTTCTTTTGTTGGGTCTCTTAACTGGAATTGGCTCCCTGATCCGAGGAGGGTCCAGTACGCATTGTTCATCAATGTCTTCTTTTACTTATTCTTTCTTCATTCAACAAAGTTATCAACACAACTCTCCCCACCAACACTGTTGGTACTCCAGGACCTTTTATTCTATTCTGTTTTTATCAAGTTTAATTCCCTGAAAAAACATGACTAAAAGAACAAAAAGTATTGTACAATACCATTTAAAAATGTTTTCCTTCTATTCATTCACACGTTATTTTGAAAGTAAACATGAGTGTTTGAGGGTTTTTTCAAGTCTACTTTAAGCTTTATGTTTGAAATATCTTACTTTAAAATATCTATATATCAAAGAAAATGTACCGAATATAAAGTTGTACATACAATTGTACTGTCCTTTAAGCATGCTTAAAGGACAAATATGCTTTCTTTGATTTATGCAAACATTTGGAAAGTTAATTTCCTTTAATTTAATTTTATTTTTTAATTATCTTTATTGGAATATAATTGCTTTACAATGTTGTTAGTTTCTGTTGTACAACAAAGTGAATCAGATATATGTATACATGTATCCCCACAAACCCTTCCTCTTGAGCTTCCCTCCTAACCTCCCTATCCCACCCCCCTAGGTCGTCACAAAGCACAGAGTTGATCTCCATGTGCGATGCAGCAGCTTCCCACTAGCCATCCATTTTACATTTGGTAGTGTATATATGTCAACGCTACTCTCTCACTTCGTCTCAGCTTCCCCTTCCCCCCATGTCCTCAAGTCCATCCTCTACATCTGTATCTCTGTTCCTGCCCTGCCAGTAGGTCCATCAGTACTATTTTTTTTTAGGTTCCATATGTGTGCATTAGCTTACGGTATTTGTTTTTCTCTTTCTGACTTACTTCACTCTGTATGACAGACTCTAGGTCCATCCACCTCAAAACAAATAATTCAATTTGTTTCTTTTTTATGGCTGAGTAATATTCCATTGTATATATGTGCCACATCTTCTTAATCCATTCATCTGTCGATGGACACTTAGGTTGGTTCTATGTCCTGGCAATTGTAAATAGTGCTGCAATGAACACTGTGGTACATGTATCTTTTTGAATTATGTTGTTCTCAGCGTATATGCCCAGTAGTGGGATTGCTGGGTCATATGGTAGTTCTATTTTTAGTTTTTTAAGGAACCTCCATGCTGTTCTCCATAGTGGCTGCATCAATTTACATTCCCACCAACAGTGCAGGAGGGTTCCCTTTTCTCCACACCATCTCCAGCATTTATTGTTTCTACATTTTTTGATGATGCTCATTCTGACTGGTGTGAGGTGATACCGCATTGTGGTTTTGATTTGCATTTCTATAATGTTTACTGATGTTGAGCACCTTTTCATGTGTTTGTTGGCAATCTGTATGTCTTCTTTGGAGAAATGTCTATTTAGGTCTTCCACCCATTTCTGAATTGGGTTTTTTTTGATATTGAGCTGAATGAGCTGTTTGCATATTTTGGAGATTAATCCTTGTCAGTTGCTTCGTTTGCAAATATTTTCTCCCATTCTGAGGGTTGTCTTTCATTTTGTTTATGGTTTCCTTTGCTATGCAAAAGCTTTTAAGTTTCATTAGGTCCCATCTGTTTATTTTTTATTTTATTTCCATTTCTCTAGGAGGTGGGTCAAAAAAGATCTTGCTCTGATTTATGTCAAAGAGTGTTCTGCCTAGATTTTCCTCTAAGAGTTTTATAGTGTCTGGCCTTACATTTAGGCCTTTAATAATATCTTTTTAATTTATTTTTGTGTATGGTGTTAGGGAGTGATCTAATTTCATTATTTTACATGTAGCTGTCCAGTTTTCCCAGCTCCACTTATTGAAGAGGCTGTCTTCTCCACTGCATATCCTTGTCTACTTTGTCAAAGATAAGGTGACCATATGTGTGTGGGTTTATCTCTGGGCTTTCTATCCTATAGTTCCATTGATCTATATTTCTATTTTTGTGCCAGTACCATACTGTCTTGATTACTGTAGCTTTGTAGTGTAGTCTGAAGTCAGGGAGTCTGATTCCTCCAGCTCCATTTTACTTTCCCAAGATTGCTTTGGCTATTCGGGGTCTTCTGTGTTTCCATACAAATTGTGATTTTTTTTGTTCTAGTTCTGTGGAAAATGCCATTGATAATTTGATAGGGACTGCATTGAATCTGTAGATTGCTTTGGGTAGTATAGTCATTTTCACAATGTTGATTCTTTGAATCCAAGAACATGGTACATGTTTCCATCTGTTTTTATCATCTTTTATTTCTTTCATCAGTGTCTTATGGTTTTCTGCATACAGGTCTTTTGTCTCCTTAGGTAGGTTTATTCCTAGGTATTTCATTCTTTTTATTGTAATGGTAAGTGGAAGCATTTCCTTGATTTCTCTGTCTGATTTTTCTTTGTTAGTATACAGGAATGAAAGAGATTTCTATGCATTAATCTTGTATCCTGCTACTTTACCAGATTCATCGATTAGCTCTAGTAGATTTCTGGTGGCATCTTTAGGATTTTCTATATATACTATCATGTCATCTTCAAACAGTGACAGTTTTACTAATTCTTTTCCACTTTGGATTCATTTTATTTCTTTTTCTTCTCTGATTGCTATGGCTAAAACTTCCAAAATTATGCTGAAAAATAGTGGTGAGAGTGGGCAGACTTGTCTTGTTCCTGATGTTAGAGGAAACATTTTCTCTTTTTCACCATTGAGAATGATGTTGGCTGTGGGTTTGTCATATATGGCTTTTATTATGTTGAGGTAAGTTCCCTCTATGCGTACTTTCTGGAAAGTTTTTTATCATAAATGGGTGTTGATATTTTCAAAAGCTTTTTCTTCATCTTTTGAGATGATCATATCGTTTTTATCCTTCAATTTGTTAATATGGTGTATCACATTGATTGATTTGTGTATATTGAAGAATCCTTGCTGGGATAAACCCCATTTGATCATGGTGCATGATCCTTTTAATGTGCTGTTCGATTCTGTTTGCTAGTATTTTCTTGAGGATTTTTGCATCTATGTTCATCAGTGATAATGGCCTGTAGTTTTCTTTCTTTGTGACATCTTTGTCTGGTTTTGGTATGAGGGTGATTGTGGCCTCGTAAAATGAGTTTAGGAGTGTTCCTCCCTCTGCTATATTTTGGAAGAGTTTGTTAGCTCTTCTCTAAATGTCTGACAGAATTCACCTGTGAAGCCATCTTGCCCTTGGCTTTTGTTTGTTGGAAGATTTTTTAATCACAGTTTCAATTTCAGTGCTTGTGATTGGTCTGTTTATATTTTCTATTTCTTCCTGGTTCCATTTGGAAGGTCGTGCTTTTCTAATTTGTCCATTGCTTCCAGGTTGTCCATTTATTGGCGTATAGTTGCTTGTATTAGTCTCTCATGATCCTTTGTATTTCTGTGGTGTCAGTTGTTACTTCTCCTTTTTCATTTCTAGTTCTGTTGACTTGAGTGTTCTCCCTTTTTTTTCCTGATGAGTCTGGCTAATGGTTTACCTATTTTGTTTATCTTCTCAAAGAACCAGCTTTTAGTTTTATTGATCTTTGCTATCATTTTTTTCATTTCTTTTTCATTTATTTATCTTTCATTTATCTTATCTGATCTTTATGATTTCTTTCCTTCTGCTAACTTTGGGGTTTTTTTTTGTTCTTCTTTCTCTAATTGCTATATGTGTAAGATTAGGTTGTTTATTTTTGTTGTTTCTTGAGGCAGAATTTTATTGCTATAAACTCCCCCTTAGAACTGCTTTTGCTGCATCACATAGGTTTTGGGTCATCATGTTTTCATTGTCATTTGTTTCTAGGTATTTTTTTTTATTTCCTTTTTGATTTCTTCAGTGATCTCTTGGTTGTTTAGTAGTGTACTGTTTAGCCTCCATGTGTTTCTGTTTTTTACAGTTTTTTTTTCCTATAATTGATATATGGTCTCATAGTATTGTGGTCAGAAAAGATGCTTGATACGATTTCAATTTTTTAAACTTACCGAGGCTTGAGATGTGATCTATCCTGGAGAATGTTCTGTGTGTCCTTGAGAAGAAAGTGTATTCTGTTGTTTTTCAATGGAATGTACTATGAATATCAATTAAGTCCATCTGGTCTAATGTGTCACTTAAAGCTTGTGTTTCCTTATCTATTTTCTGTTTGGCTGATCTTTCCATTGGTGTAATTGGGGTGTTAAAGTCCCCTACTGTTATTGTGTTACTGTCGATTTCCCCTTTTATGGCTGTAAGCATTTGCCTTATGTATTGAGGTGTTTCTGTGTTGGGTGCATAAATATTTACAATTTTTATATCTTCTTCTTGGATTGATCCCTTGATCATTCCATAGTGTCCTTCCTTGTCTCTTGTAATAGTCTTTATTTTAAAGTCTATTTTGTCTGATATGAATTTTCTTTAATTTTATAAAAAGTTATTAGCTACAGCCAAGGAAATTATTTTGCTTAAAAGAAGAATAAATAGTGGGTGAAACCCATCTTTACCCAGAGAGTTATGCATCTCAGGTCATAAAACAAATTTTTAAAATGTTTACCCCAAAATATTTCTGTTGGGATCCTGGCTGATACTTATCAGACTCTGGTTATACCCAAACATTTGCTCCTCTTCTTCCTCCCTGATGCTGGGAAGACAAATACACTACTTACTTTTATAGACTCCTTAATAGCTAGAAAAGGCATGTATCCATTTCTAGAGAGTATAAGCAGAAATTTGCAAGGGATAGAAGGGAGAGAGTCACAGGGGAGAACTTATGAAAAGCTTTTACTTTTCTAATTAATCAAAACAGCAATCACAATAATGAAAAATGAACAGATGCAACCAGCAAAGCCCTTCCTATTTATTTCCCTACACTTAGATCTGATATCTGGCACTGCGACAGCTCTCTTGAACACATGAATAACAAGCATGTGGGAAAGGCCAAGGAGAGTTTCTTGTTACATGGAGCTAAAAGAATACCTAACGTTTACTGAGAGAAATTATGGATGATTTTCAGGTCACTACTTCATGGGCTTGAGTAGACTGGAGTAAATTTATGATACCATGAATTCTTTTGCATATTAAAATCTTGATAAAGCATACCTTCTTTTGTTTACTTGATTTATTAATTTAGTTGCTAACTTATGTCTCATGCCTGGCTTATATATCCTCCCTACAATAAAAATCTAATTTCTATCATTAGCAGCATCTCATTTTATACAGTACCTGTTTTTTTTTTTTTGCAAGCAAGTATCAGGTAGAACTTTTTCCTTGGAAACAGAGTATTTTTAGAATCTGGGAAAGAATTCTTGAGCTATTGGACACAAAACTTAATAACTAAAATTTGTAATAGACAATAAAATTATTTTAGACTTGTAAAATTTCAAATTGAGATAACAGATAAAAACATTTTAGGAAACTTCATAGTTTCTGAGTATTGATCAGCAAATGTTCTATACATTGGTCATGAAGATTTTGTCATTGTCCTTTTTATGTTTTGGTAAGAATGTGGTCTAAAGAAAGGTTAAAAGAAATGCTAAAACAACTTCTCAAATGATATTTTTAAAAGGCATTTTCAGCTTGCAAATATTTGAATAAGTCCATACACACTTAAAGACTGGAGTTTAGGGCAGTGACATCATCAAAATAGCAGTATAGGCATTTCCTACCATATTCCCCACAAAGCACACAAATTTTGACAATCATCCATGGATGAGTGGGTTGTTGTGGAAGTTTGGGAGTTCAGCAGAGAAGTTCTAGCACATCGCTGGAGCAAATAGATCCAGACTGGATGCATTGAAGAGGGTAAGTGGAACAGTTTCAATTTTCCTGTGTCACCCCTCCCCCAAGGTGACACCACCCAGAACCAGGAGAGAGAGTCTCAGCCTGCGATTTTCTCCACTAGAGTAAGCGAGAGTGTGTAGGTGAGCACCCAGTTTCCCCAGCTACACAGCATGCTGCCTTAGAGACCCACTGCTTTCTCGCTTCATCCAGAATTCTGAGTTCTGAACTACGCAACTGGTGTGAGGTGAGTGACTGGGAGAAGAGCAGCCAGGGCTCAGAACAGAATGTATCAAAGGGAGTGAATCAAATCACGATGTCCTGGCCTCCAATAGGAAGCCTGCTCACAAGCTGCTCAGAACACCTTGACTGTGGATCCACCTCACTGGTCCACAGGCATCCTACACACACCCCCACTCTGTGGAGGGCCCTGACAGCAGGGAGGGAAAGCATTTACAGATGGCTAATGAACACATTCATAAAGCCTGAACCACCTCGTAGGGTTAGGAGAAACAGCACTAACTTGGGCAGTCAGCACTGCCCTGGGGAAAACAAATAAGAAACTATCAGTATTTTACCTGCTTTTGCAAGCATACAATCTTAAGAATTAATGGGAATGGACGTTAATTATTAGAGAAATGCAAATCAAAACTACAATGAGGTACCACCTCACACCGGTCAGAACAGCCATCTTCAAAAAGTCTACAAATAACAAATGCTGGAGAGGGTGTGGAGAAAAGGGAACCCTCCTACACTGTTGGCGGGAATGTAAATTGGTGCAGCCACAATGGAAAACAGTATGGGGGTTCCTTAAAGAACTAAAAATAGAGTGCCATATGATCCAGCAACCCCACTCCTGGGCATATATCCAGAGAAAATTCTAATTCAAAAAGATACATGCACCCCTATGTTCATAGCAGCTCCATTCACAATAGCAAAGACATGGAAGAAACCTAAATGTCCATTGACAGACGAATGGATAAAGAAGATGTGATACATATATACAATGGAATACTACTCAGCCATAAAAAATGAAATAATGCCGTTAGCAATATGGATGGACCTAGAAATTATCATACTAAGTGAAGTAAGTCAGAAAGAAAAAGACAAATACCATACGATATCACTTATATATGGAATCTAAAATATGATACAAATGAACTTATCTATGAAACAGAAGCAGACTCACAGGCATAGAGAACAGACAGTGGTTGCCAAGGGGTGGGGGAGGGATGGATTGGAAGTTTGGGATTAGCAGATGCAAACTATTATATATAGCATGGATTAACAACAAGGTCTTACTGCATAGCACAGGGGACTATATTCAATATCCTGTGATAAACCATAATGGAAAAGAATATGAAAAAGAATATATATATATAATTGAATAACTTTGTTGTACAGCAGAAATTAACATAACATTGTAAATCAACTATACCTCAATAAAATAAATTTTTAAAAAAAGAATGAATGGAAATGTAAATTGGTGCATCCACTATAGAAAGCAGTATGGAGATTCTTTTCTTTTCTTTTTTTTTTTGCGGTACGCGGGCCTCTCACTGTTGTGGCCTCTCCCGTTGTGGAGCACAGGCTCCGGAGCCGCAGGCTCAGCGGCCATGGCTCACGGGCCCAGCCGCTCTGCGGCATGTGGGATCTTCCTGGACCGGGGCAACAAACCGGGTCCCTTGCACCGGCAGGCGGACTCTCAACCACTGCGCCACCAGGGAAGCCAGAGATTCTTCAAAATATTAAAAATAGAACTACCAAATGATCAAAAACGCCCACTTCTAGGTATTTATCCAAAGGAAATAAAAGCTCAAAAAGACACGCACCTCCATGCTCATTGCTACATTGTTTTCAATAGCCAAGACATGCAAATAACCTAAGTGTTTATTGATGAATGTAGGGATGAAGAAAATGTGGCATATATACACACACACATATACAATGGAATATTATTCAGCCATAAGAAGGAAAGCCTACCATTTGGGACAACATGGATGGGCCTTGAGTCATTATGCAAACTGTAATAAGTCAGACAGAGAAAGACAAATACTCTAAGATCTTAATTATATGTGAAATATTAAAAAAGGTTGAACTCATAGAAACAGAGAGTACAATGGTAGTTTCCAGGGACTGGGGGTAGGGTGGGTAAATGGAAAGATATTAGTTAAAGTGTACAAACTTCCAGTTTTAAGATCTAGGGCTCTAGTATACAGGATGGTGACTATAATTAACAATACTGTATTATATACTTGAAAGTTGCTAAATGAGTAGCTCTTAAAATTCTCACCACATACACACATATACACACACATGCACAGACACACACAGGATTAATTATGTGAGTTGATGGATATACTAACTAACTTTATTTTGGTAGTCATTTTGCAATATATACATGTAGCAAATCATCATGTACACTTTAAGGTTATATATGCCAATTATATCTCAATAAAGCTGTGAAAAATAAAAATTTTAATTTACTATATCTCAAAGTATATGAATTCAAGTTTAAATTTGCCCTTTTATTTTCAATTCATTTCAAACTGAACTCATTATAAGGTAAGTTAATATCACTGCTAATTGGGTCAATGAAGATGAACATTTTATAACACACAGAATAAATTATAGCTATGAAAATCTATAATGCCAGAAAAACATAATTGATTAGAAGAGCTACTGTGCTTCCAATTTATTTCTATACATAGTCCCCTAAGAAACCTATAGAAAGAAATGTATCAGCTCTATTTCATTAATGATATTCAATTTGTAGTGCTTTCAAAGACAAAGACTTAATTGTGTGGATAGCTAGAAATCATCTGGAAATCCCTGAAGAAAGATATTTCACAGAGTTTGAGACAGCAGGTGTACCTTAAAACATGTAAAAATATATATAATTAACATATAAATGTTTCCAAAAATAATGGATATTATCATGGGATTATTCTTGTTAAAAATGTGAGGCATGTTAGACAGGGTTGTAATATGCATTTTCTGTATTATTTTGGAATATTCAATTCTTCCATAGAGAAAAAGCAACAAACAGGTGGGATAAGACTTAAAAGAAAAATTAAACGCATATAGAAATTAATCTAGTAGTTTACAAGAGACAGTCAAAATGCATCAGGTATGTTAACTGTATAAAATGTCTAAGCAAGGAGCTTGTGAAACTTGGGTGGTATTTATATGACTTATTAAATTTATATAGTAAGTTAGTATAGTAATAGTAATCTGTAAAATACACTGAAGATTTGGTGAAAAGACTTACAGTGTAATGAAGGACATGACTGGAAATGTCAAGTCATGATGATGCCACAGCTGGGCTGATAGCTGTGTTATCCTAAGTCAGCCACCCATGTGATGAAACAAGCTGTGGTTGGGTGTACTTGTGTCTGTATCTTACCATTAAGGCAAGTGTGTGTCATTGGTTGCCCTTACTTTGCTTACAGTCATAAGCACACTGTCAGTGTGGAAGGCTGATGCGGTACAGTGAAGCAGGATGCATCAGCATCGTGTAGCCCAGACTCAGGTAGTGTTGCCTTTCTACTCACACCCTGTCCTAAGTACCTTAACCTACCCCATCTCTTCTTTCCAACTGTGTTTGAAATTGATGTGATCTGAGCATCATAATTTGATCTGTGAGCCTTCTGTTCTATGATCTTTGGGATGGCTTGTTGCCTTGTGCTATCTTTAGAGGCTATAAATCCGTCAAAGTAATTCAAGATATACTTTAATTTTTCACCTTCATTTCCCATTTAAGAAACGTTGAAAATTTTTCATACAGCAAATAAACTAGAAGGAGATTATCTCATGCTTTGGTTAGTTTTAGTGCAGAAGAAAATAAAAGTGCATATTAGGCTTACTTGTGATCAGCATTTCAACTAGAAAAACCCTTTTTTTGTTTGCTTTATGTTTCTGTTTCTTGGGTTTTTTTTTCCCCCACAATATAAGGAAGAGAGAAACTAAGTTGTGTTGTTAGGTGCTCTGATCCTGAAGCTTGCCCGTGTTCAAGTCCCAGCTCTTTTGTCACCAGGTTCTGTCTCCTTGGTCAAATTAATATTCTCTTTGAACCTCAATTTCCTCATTTAAAAAGTAGAGGTAATAATAGATCCTACTTTCATAGCAATTGTAAAGATTTAATGAGAAAATATTTGTAAAATGCTTCGAAAACAGCCAGATACATGGAAGCATCCAATAACAGTTGTTATCTAAGGGAGAAAAAAATTAATACTTTTTAAATGTGGCAAATAATTCAGACAACTATCATAGAAAGTACCATGTTCTTTTGAAGCAGAATAAATATGAGAATTAATAAATAAGATAAAATGTGTCAGGCAGTTAACTGGGCCTGTATAAAATGAATGTGTCCTTTGGCTTCTAAAACTGCAGCTCTCATATGTACCCAGTCCATGGGCAATTTTACTTTTTATTAGAGTTTCTGTTTTTGATTTGTCTTCAGTCGGGTAAGGATGGTTGACAAGCTTATTTCAGGCTGCTGCCTTATCAATAAGGCAATAACAAGCTTATTTCAGGCTGCTGCCTTATCAATAGGTTTAACTTTGTTTTAAATTAGTAGTCTACTTTTTATTTACTTATTGTCATTCTCGTAAAGATAGAACTGGGTTGCATTCACATTACTTTCATTGGGGGAAAAATTTATATAAAATAAAGATTATAGAAGTAATTAAGTATCCTACAGGTAATCTATAATATTCATATTTTTAAAGATTGTTTTATAGAATATGGCTCAGAAACAGATATCAAAAATTACTTATGTATTGTCAAATAAGTTTCAGAAATAAGCTCTGGGTATACTGTTTTATTCCAAGCAAAGGAAGAACACAAGAATAAAGAGGAAATAACTCTCAAGAGCTGTGCAGGGCTTGGAACTTCATGTTTCTTATTAGCTAATAATCTACCCACTAGTGTTTTACACGTGTTGGCAGAAAACATAAGACTCCTGGATCAGAGACAATGTACTTCATTGCAGGCAGCAAAAGCTGTAGCCAGAGATTCCAGTACATGTGTGCTCTTTTTCCCTTGTGCCCATGGGAGTAAAGCAGGGCCTATGATAGAGGATTGTTACCTTCATCAGTTTGAGCTGCTATGACAAAATGCCATAGACTGGGTGGCTTAAACAAGACATTTATTTTCTCACATTTCTGCAGGCTGAGAAGTGCACAATCAAGGTGCCTGCAGACTTGCCTCTTGGCGAGGGCTCTCTTCCTGGCTTGTAGATAACCCCCCTCTCAGTGTGTGTTCATATGCCTTTCCTCGGTGCAGAGTGAAAATTTTCTGGTGTCTCTTCCTCTTCTTAAAAGGCACCAATTCTATCACGGGGTTCTATTCTCATGACCTCATGTAACCTAATTAATTACCTCCCAAAGGCTCCACCTCCAAATACCAACACACTGGAGATTAGGACTTCAACATAGGAACTTCAAGAAGACACACACATTCAGTTCATGACAATAGTACATCCACTGGGTTGTGTTACTGAAGAGAAACTTGAGCTTAGGGAATTCACTGCTACAAGAGCAAACAGAAGTAAGACTATATTTTGTCAAGGGGAAGCATTTCCATCATCCTTCATGCTTGCTTCCTGCAAGCATGCCCTGATAAATGACCCAGGTAAAGAGCAGTCAGAGTAATGCATTCTTATTTTACCCACAAAGAACATGCAGGGACACTGGTGGTCCATTGTGAACTGACTCTCCTAATACTAGTGAAAACTTAGAGCTTGAAGAAAACCATAAGCAGAAAAAAAAGTCGTATACTCCTCTATTTCAACAGAAACGATGACTGGCACATAGTGAGCTCAATAAATATTGATTACTATAGCTGAATAATTGACGAAAGCCATTGGACTTTGCCTTTTGAGCAACAGGAGGGGATTACATATGGCCACCTACGCCCCTTTAGGGAGTGTGAACTTAGTTGAGAAATCACTGAAGTTTATAATAAGGAAGGGGCATGGTCAGATTTACACTTTGGAGCAATCACTTTGACCTCAGTAGAATGATGGATTTAAGGAGAGCAAGACGAAGACAGGGAGACAAATTAAGGAGCTATTGCAATAGAAGGAAAAGATGGTGATAAGGGTCTAAATTAGAGAATCACTGTGCAGGACAACACTGAGAGTGATTTTAACAATATTTAAAGAACAATCAGGAAGACTTAATGCTTGATAGAATGAGAGGAGAGGGGTAGAGACCGAGAAGATGCCTCGTATCCTCACTTGACTCTGGGAGAATGTGCCTTAAGCAGGAATCGGGAATTCAGAAGGAGTAGTGGAGCTTCTTCAAAAGAAACTATTTGATAAAACAATTTCTATTTTAGTTTTCTGATAGATTTCAAATGTATGTAATTTTCCACATCCATATACATACATACAAAATTAAAAATTTAAATATTATCATTATAAATGTCTTTTTAGATAGGAACATTTACATTTTTTTAGACCATCTAAATACATAATTAAAAGTGAATTCTCTTTTCTAAACAGGTACTTTCTTTTCTCATCTGTTTCATGCCCCACACAAATTTCTGTGATCATATAGGTAAAGATACTGTTCATCTATATGACTTACCTTTTAAAAGGTTTACAATTTAATCTTTTGTGATTATATGCCTGGTAACCTTGGTTTTGATGAATTACTTTTTGGATTATATTTCTTAAGCCAGCAACTTTCTTATATTTGGTTAAAAAGACAAATCGAATTTCACCAATAGCTATAAATAAAGTCATTGATTTGAACTAGGAAGCTCAGTAGCCTCCTTCACTAAAACCTGGTAAAACTTTAGCATAAAAAATGGCATTTAGGGCTTCCCTCTTGGCTCAGTGGTTGAGAATCCGCCTGCCGATGCAGGGGACACAGGTTTGTGCCCCAGTCCAGGAGGACCGCGCCTGGGCTCATGAGCCATCGCCGCTGAGCCTGCACGTCCGGAGCCTGTGCTCCGCAACAGGAGAGGCCACAACAGTGAGAGTCCCGCGTACCGCCAAAAAAAAAAAAAAAAAAAAAACCGGCATTTAAATGGAAAAGTATGTATGTATGTAGAAACCATAAATATTTGCATGATTCTGAACTTTTAATAAATGGACTTTCCATATATTTTTAAATGTGTGAAGAAATTAATGTGTCCCATTTTACACACCTCACTATATTCTAACATTAAGCCAAGTAAGTATATATAATGGAATTAACCTCCCCATATTTGTAGTGGTTTAAAAGAAAATCATACTGATTTGTTATTCTATACAAAGTTATTTATTTTATTGTAAAAGAATTGTCCTATTTATTTTTAGCAAAGCAGGGAAAGGATTGGCTAGGGAGGTAGGGTTCTGGTTTCAATTTAATCCTCTCAGTATTTCTTAAAGCCCTGAACGGAAGATATTATGATTCTCATTTTAGGCTCCACTGGGTAAAATATCTTACTAAAGCCATATAACAGTTTGTGGCTAAACTGAGAGACAAGTCTTAAGATTTAAACCTAAGTTTTTCTACCATCTGACCATCAATTGAAAGCAAATAATCTTTCCAAATTATATATTTTTAAAATATAGGATTAACTATGGCAATATGTATACCTTCAGTAAACCCTTGTTCTGAAATGAATTTTAACTGAGAAATTCTGAGTCAGGGGAAGTGAATTCTAACCAGATTTAAATAATAATGGATTTTGTTAGGTGAGGAATAGTGGATCAACAGGATCTCAAACTTATAATTGAATTAATATAATTCCTTGGCTCTGTGTAAACATCTAAACTGGTTTGTTTTTGTTTTGAACAAACACTGTGGACTGACTGTAAACATCCGTCAAACTTTTTTTTTTTTGAGAAATTCTGAGTCAGGGGAAGTGAATTTTAACTAGATTTAAATATTAATGGATTTTATTAGGTTGGGGGAGAGAAGTTTAATTTAGAAATAAGCTTTGGAAAGCCTCCTGATCAGAAGGTAGTCTAAGGGCTTACCCACCCCACCCACCCTTGGAGAGAAAGGCCATTATGATGGGTAAGGCCCCCGAAGGGGAGGGGACCGCATGGGACTTGGTGCAGGAGCTCCATGAAGCTGGTCCTGGGCTCAGCAGGTACTGATCTGAGAGCCCAGTGCAGAGAGCAGGTCTGAGGACATTGCTGGTGCTGCCCAATCAAACCTCTTGCATAAAGACAAGTCCATATTCATAGAAACCCAAACTCTTATTCTCAATGCAGACAGAACCACTTAGACTCACCATATAATGGTTTTAGATAATAGTTTATGTTTTGCAAGACGAAATCTAAAAAAACAAATATTCCCATTTGATAGCACTATGGAGACCTGAAACCACCTTCAGTTACAGTGTTTCATATCTGCATTAGGAAGACTTTACCATTCAACATGACCTTACTCTGCCTGATAATTATTCTCCAGGATGAGGAAGAAAAGACATTTTAAAACAAGATGCTTCTTAATAATGCTGCTTTCTAAGAAGAAATCTTTTAAAATGTATTTAGTTTTCTTTTTATGGACATAATAGACATTTGTTATAAGGCATCTGAAGAATATACAATAACTTTAAGAAAAGCATAAAAACCACCTAGTAAGTTACATGTACTTGCCAATAATATTTTGCTTAACGTTCTACATTATATGCATAAAAATATTTGCTAAGAAGAAATTTCTGATTTTTCTGCCCAGAACTCCTAGAATAAACTTAACCCTATTTTCCCCTGAGATATACGCCCACTCATCACAAAAAGGAAAAGAAAAAGAGATGCACATCATATACACATACTATGTGTGTACAAAGTACAGTCACAAAGTACAAAATCCAAAACATTTCTGCTGAGCGGGGGGCGGGGATAGTGGGTAGCAGCTCCTTGAAAGCACTGTTAGGAATCCCCATTCTTCCAAGGAGAATCGGTGCATACAAAAACAAATACCTATATCTATCTCAATGATTCTCAAACTTGGCTGTATGTTACAGTCATTAGAGTAGATTTTAAAATATATATATCGATGTCTGGGCCCCATCCTCAAAGATTCCAATTTAATTAATCTTGGATGTAACTGGGATATTGTAATTTAAAAGCTCTCTAGGTAATGCTTTTGTGTAAAGTTGAGAAACCCCCATCTATGCTATAACGTAATTTGCCACTTTTTATTTAAAAAAGGACATTTGAGATCTTTCCAAATTTCCATTTTTTAAGACCATTTATTGAGGTATGGGTGACATACAAAAAGCTGTATATATTTAACATACAACAATTTAATGAGTTTAGAGATAATTATACACCCCTGAAACCATCACCAAAATCAATGCCATAAACATATCCATCACCTTGAAAAGTTTCTTCTAGCAAAATTTTAAGTATACAATACATTATTGTTAACTATATAGGCACTATATAGCACATCTCTAGGAATTACTCATCGTTCATAACTGAAACTTTGTAACCTCTGACCACTGGTAACCACCATTCTACTCTCTGTTTCTGTAAGTTTGACTATTTTAGAGTCTTCGTGTAAGTGGGATCATATAGTATTTGTTCTTCCCTGTGTTAGTAAGGTTCTCCAGGTTCACCTATGCTGTCACAAATGGCAGAATTTTCTTCTTTTTTAAGGTTGAATAATATTTCACTGCATATTAATACCTCATTTTCTTTATCCACTCATCCTCCGATGGAGATTTAGGTTGCTTTTATGTCTTGATATGTGGTAATGCAACAGTGAACATGGGAATGCAGATATCTCTTTGAGATCCTGATTTTAATTCTTTGGATATATACTCAGAAGTTAGATTGCCAGATTGTATGTTTTGATCATATGATTCTATTTTTAATATTTTAGAAATCTCCATACCATTTTCCATAGTGGCTGGCACCAATCTGTATTACCACCAACAGTGTACAAGGGCTCCCTTTTCTCCCTTGCTGATACTTTTTATCTTTTGTTTTTTACTTTATAATAGCCATCCAGTTTTCCAAAAATAATACATAATTCTCCATTGTTTGGATGTACCATAATTTGTTCAACCAGTGTCCTAGATTAGGGCACTTTATTTTATTTAATATTTTTTTAAAACTTTCATAGTGTTGTTTTGGAACATATTGTTTGATATATGGATAATATTACTAGAAGATATATTCTTAGAACCATAATATCTGCATCAAATTGCATGAGAATTAGTTAATTCTGTGAATATTCTGAAATTGCCCTTTAAAATTTGCCCTACCACTTATTATAGAATAATGCCTGTTTTCCCACAATCTACAAGGTTCCTCAAGCTCTAATTTGCACATGAATCACCAGGAGATCTTGTTCAAATGCAGATTATGTAAATCCAGAATGGGTCCTGAGATTCTGCATTTTGAATATTTCTTCATTTTATAGTTACTTAAGGTGGCATATTGGGATGTTAACTTGAGATTTTTCTTCTTCTTCCTACAGGTATTAATATCTGCAAATTTCTCTCTAAAAACCTTTCTAACTGTATCGCATAAATTGTGTTTCTTCTTTATTCATCTTGATGTATTTCATTACCTTGTGATTTCTTCTTTGGTCATTGGTTATTGAAAGGTATCTAATTTGTGAATTTCCCAATAATTGATTTCTTATTTAGCTCCATTTTTGTTAGAGAACATACTTTGCTGATGTATGATTTCATTTTTTAAAAAATTTATTGCTTACTTTATGTTCTAACATATGGTCTTTCCTGGACAGTGTTCCATGTATGCTTGAGAAGAACATGCATTCTATTATTGCTGGCTTTGGCATTCTACAGGTGTCATTCTACTTGGTTTAGTAAGTATATAGCATTGTTCAAGTCTATTTTCTTTTTGATCCTCTCCCTTAGGTGTTCCATCAATTACTGGCAGAGGAATCCTAACTATTATAATCAAATCGCCCATTTCCACTTCAATTATTTTCATTTTTGCTTTATGTATTTTGAGGCTTTGTTGTTAGATGAACAATTGTTATGTCTTCCTTTCAGATTTATCGTTTTATGATTGTAAAATGGCCCTTTGTTTCTAGTAACAACCTTGGTCTTAAATACTATTTTGTCTAATATTAATCTATTTGCCTAATATTGCCTATTTTATCTAATATTAGTATAGACACTCCAACTCTCTTTTGGTTCCTGCTTGTATAGCATTTTCCATCTTTTAACTTTCAAACTATCTGTGTCTTTGAATCAAAGTGTAAGTCTTGTAGACATCTTAAATTAAAACAACAAAATTTGATTGAAGTTAATACCAACTTAATTTCAATAGTAGATAAAACTACTCTGATATAACTCTCTTCTCTGTCCCCTCCTTTGTGCTATTATTGTCATACGAATGTCATCTCTGTAAATTGAAAGCCCATCATCATAGTTTTATATTTATTATGCAGTTGTTTAAGTTACTCAGGTTAAGAATAGTCAGATATAAAAATACATTTATATTATACTTCATTTTATACTTACATATAGTTGGCTTTGCTGGCACTCTGCATTTCTTCACTTGGATTTGAATTACTGTCTAGGATACTTTGATTTCAGCCTGAAATAACCTCCTTTAGGTTTTTATTTGCTTGTTTTTGGTTTTGTTGTTGCTGTTGCTGTAATAAAGAAGGATTGCCATCCTAGAAATGTTTTTCCTCATCAGCTTTATAATGAGAGTTGTGGATATTTTCTCAAAGTTTTATTAGATATTTATACTTGTATATTATATTTTTTTAACATTTTGATATTCTGGTACTCAAAGTAATTATTCTTTCTTTTTATTGTCACATTCCTAAAAGCCGGAGGGGAAACTCAGAGAATCTTTCTCTCTCCAGCCTCATCACTCTTTTTCTCTTAAATTTTACCCTTTACGTTACTTCTATGTCATTGAATAGTCATGCCCTCTTTTGCCTCCTGGTCATTTTAATACTGTATCTTCTCACTGGAGTCCTTTTCCTACCACATCCTACCCTTGGTAAACTTCTATGTTTCAGGTTAACTTTAGGTTAGTTACATGATCCAGAAAGTTTTACTTAGGCCTTCCAAGTATGAACTACCTGCTTCTCCTATATATTCCCTACACATCCCACCTGTTTACTGCTTGGTGACCCATAAGAATAATTAAGCATGAGGAAGATCATGCCTGTTCGGATCACTGTTAGCTTCAATATGTGGCACACAGTAGGTAGTAACAAACATATAAATAGATTTCCACAATTGAAATAAGTTTGATTTATGTATTTAGCTACGTTCACACATGAAAAAAAGTTGTAAGCCATATTTATTTCAGGTAACTAGATTAAATCAGTTTACCTACCTGTTGCTAGCACAAATTATAGTATAATGCAAAGGTGGATTTACTGAAAACCTAATAAAACTTAAGCTTCAGGTTCCCTTGGTTGTCTTAATTTATTACAAGGTCATGCATTTGAATTTAAAATTTTACATTCTTTTTATTTAATATGCAGCTAGGGTTGCCAGATTTAGCAAAGGAAAGTACAAGATACTCAGTTGCATTTGAATTTCACATAAATAGCAGATAAATTTTGAGTGTAAGTATAATCTACACAATATTGGGACATACTTATGATGAAAAAAGTTGTTACCTGAAATTCAAATGTAACTAGGCTTCTGATGTTCTTACTGGCATCCTACAATAAAACAACACCCCAACACCACCACCAAACTATACAAGCTGCAGGCCATACAAACCCTGAGTCTGCCTCTCTTCTATTGCTGTGATAGAAATTTGAGTTATCAAATGGCCAACTTTGGAGCTGAGCTTTAATAGTTCCATTGAACTTTAACCAACAAATGTATATCTTTTGAAAACGTAAATGGATACTTGTCCCTAATGCATTTTTCATATTATATATATTATATGATTAAATATATTATATTGGTTAAACTTTGATAAAAAGACATACCATCATCAAAATTGCCAGACTGTCAGTGAGCATCATTTAGATGAGTATTTTCAGTTAGTTACTGCACATTGAACCCTACTGTGCTCCATGAACTGCACAAGACTTTCAGATGCAAGATAAAGAAAACACAGTCCTGATCATTTTAAATGTCTGGAAAGATTCTATAGTAACATCACACCTTAGACACATCAATCTTCAATTGTAATATAAAGTTACTCTCGTTAAATACCAGCAAAAGACCATCAAGTTCCCGTTCAATAGCCAAAGAAGTTTGATTGTTTTGGGAAGATATTGACATATAATTTTTGCCAAGCAATACATAAATATATGTATCATTCTGCTATATGTTTTCTTCAAATAAAGGTGACATAATTTTCTCCTATTTCCAGCCTTTTCTGCTTTCAAAAGTCCTCCTCAATGATAAGTTTCAGAGAGGTATGAGACTGTAATTTGATATACATATTGAAAAATATGGAAGGATTTTAGGTTGTTTTAGATGTTTCAAGCAACCTAGTAGTATTGTGATATTTGCAAAACAGCATCTCTATTATAGATCAAAATGTCATGGAAAAGGATGCCAAGCACCCAATATTCAGAATATTTGTCCAATAAGTAAAAAGCCTTAGCATTAATTAGGGCCTGACATATAATCTCAAAAAATATATAAATCTCCAAGTATGAAAATCTAATGATAGTCCCTATATATGGTTAATTAGTATAATAATAGTTCTACCAAACTATTGAATAAGTCTTGGCAATAGACTATGAAAAGTGACTTGTTCATTTATTACAGGCATGTTAGTAAGAGCCCTGACTTAGCAAGAATCAGAGGGCACACTCAAATTAGGATAACTTGAGAAAAGTTTAATAAAAGGACTATTTACAAAAGTGTGGGAAGGGGTAGTGTAGTATCATGCAACTAGTAATAAACAAGTTTTTACCATATTAACTCCAAAGAACAAAGGGGAATAGTTACTGGAACCCAGAAAAGAGATTTGGATATAGAGATGGTTGCAGTAACCTTCTGTCATGCGACACAGCTAGCCTGTGTTGACCTTAATGGGAAAGAAACCAGGTAAATATATGAATCTCATTATGCTCCCTCCTTTTGACCTTTTGTAGCTCCCTTTTGGCCAAACCCAATCTGAAACAAATTCAAGCGTTCCTTTTGATGTCATCAATATAGAACAGGCCCCAAGGGCAGAGAGGAGAGAGGTGGGGTAGAGAGCAGATCTAGAAGGACAAATGGCAAATGTACAAACTAGAAATCACCAAGGAAAACAACCATTCAGCTGCTATCATTTTGCTTTACTTACTACTTCATCCATGTAAATATGATTAGGTTTTCCTCTTTCTGATACCTGATTCTGATACTTGGACAAGTTTGGACTAATTTGCCCCCAAAATTTGGAGCATTATAAGGAATGGCCTGATGTAAAATACTGAATATAAGATACACATAAAATTCATGTTGGGGTGACTGTAGACCATCTATAAATATAGTCACCCTCAGAGGAGCTGAATTTAAGGTATAACGAGGGCTTTGGGTGACTGCTGTTTAGGGCAGAAGTTCCAATCACATTAGGACATCATAGGCCAAAGAGCAAGCAAGCAATCATGCAACAGAGATCATCTCAAATATAAGAACCAAATTTAAACTTACAAGAATAAATGCTCTTCATGGTCGATTGTGACAAACACTCTTCTACTAAAATGGGGTAGGCTCGTATAGCATGCTTATGATATTTTGTTATAGGTTATCACAGTTCATATTAGCACAAATGTAAAATCTCAGAGAAATAAAATTGGCAGAAAAATCTAAAATTTAATAACTCTCTCAAGAGGAAAAATGGTATATGTGGAGGTTTAATAATGAATTTTATATCTATCATTTCTTGAATTATTTAGGAGACTAGAAAGATATATATCAATATTTAAGGAAACACTTTCAACACATACAAAATGGCATAAATACCATATTATTTTACCATTATAATACATGTATTTGCAGATAATGCCTCTGCAATACCAAACTGAATGTCTAATGAAGAATGCAGCTGCTAAGATTTTCTCTAGTAGAGAAGGCAGTAAAGGGAACTGCTGTAGCTTTTATTATGAATTAGAGGAGGATCCTTCATGAGACAACTGAGTTTTCATGAATGCCAGGTTGACATTGGCTAAATTGATATGTCTTGACATTTAGATGAGTTCTACAGAATGATGTGTACATGTTCTGTCATTATGCACACAATACATCTGTAATGTTTAAAGAACTTAAAATAATATTACTGTTGTAAGAGAGTGAGAACAAGTCTACTTTTAAGTACAAGCAGATTTCAGACTTGAAAAATGAAACAATGACATCTGATTTAAAAGTTGGATCTCAAAGCAAAACAGATCAAAAAGTCAAGCTATTGGAATAGTGTTACATGTTCTTATTTTGTAAAAGAACACTTTAAAGTTCTGACTTTCAGGGTAGAAGAAAGGCAATGTGCCATGTTAAAAAGAGGATAGACAATTTTCATGTTGAGCCCTAAAAAACTGCTGATACCTAAACATTTTAACTTGCAAAGGAGACAAATTGCAAATGATATTCATTGAGTGCTTTCTATGTGCCAAGCACTGTTCTCAGACCTTGACATGTTTCCACTCATTCAGTGCTCCCCAAATCCCAAAAGGCCGGTACTGATAGTATTCCCATTTTACAGATGAGAAAATGAACACAAAGAAATTAAATAACTCACCCAGTGCTACACAGGTAGTTAATGACAAAGGTTATACCTGAAGCCAACTTGTGTGGATACAGAGCTGTGCTTTTAACCACTGTGTCATTCTGTTTCAAATGATGGAGTATGGGCTGGATGTGGACTCATTTAAACATCTCTGGCTTTATGGTTTGTGATGCTTTGAAATGCTGTTCTTGCCCTTTTTTAAGAGTTTGAGGGGCCTCCAAGTCTAAGAAATGTGTCAGCAAGCCAGTAATTCATCAGTTTACTATAAGCAATGCCTTAAGATGATTAATTCAGAGGCAATGTGAGTGCAAGACAACAGTGGACAAAAGACAAAACCAACAGGTTGGTTAACAATTTTTAGGCAATGTAGGCTTTGCCTAGCACAGTGACAATGGGAAATGGGAAGGGAGTTTACAGAGGAAACATTGCAAAAGGAACATACAGCTTCTGATTGGATATAATAGGGAAAGGAAGAAAGAAAGAAAAGAAATGCCCATCTTTCCATCCCAGTTAACTGAGAAAATTCCCTTAAAATTGTTATGAATAGAAAATTTTAAAAGACATGTTGAAAAGTATCTTAAAATTGAAGTTATAAGGAAAAAGTTATGTGTTTTATATGCTAACATACCCTATAGTAGTTTTTAAGTTTTTTATAAGAAATGAAATAATGTATGTATTTAATAAGTGCTTAATAAATGGTGGCTTCTATTATTTTATGAATTGTATTATTTATTTATAAATTCATTTCAGAAGCTGAATGTGAATATTTGAACTCAATAAATGGTATGACTATTCTTCTACATTCACCTAAATTTCTATTTCAAAGAGAATATATTTTTGGAAATATTTAATTTTGATTTTTACAAGAAATTCCTCTGCAATATTTGGGAGAGGAAAAACGTAAATACTAATAGCTTGTTCTCAAAATTGTTAATTAATATTATAACACATTCCTCCCAAAAATATCAATATAAATATTGTTCTCAATTTTGCATAAGATTTAAAAAGTGAAATGTGGTGATTTTACTTTCAAAATGATGTCTATATTCACATAAATATGTATGTGTGTGTGTATGTAAAACATCTGAGGACTCTACATTGTTCCTTCTGTTGATTTATTTCAGAAAATTCAATTCACTAAAAGTAAGTTTATACATTTGAGCACATGCCTGCAATGATACTCAAACAAAACAAATAAACACAACACATGATAACAGGGACCTTGTCACATTTATGTATATGTTTTCCAAGGCCAGGCAGAGTGTCTTGCACTTGAAGGGGATGGATAAATGCTTCCGGAAAAAAAGGGAATTCAGTTGATCCATGAGGTAGGTTTGCTCAAGATAGGCCTTTCACCTATCTTGAGGTTTTTAGCGGGTGTACCTTTGTTTTCATTTTCATTGTTACCTTCCACAACAGGAAATATAGTTCCTTGAAAATAGTAAGTATCTGTAATATCATATTACACACAAGAATCTACAAGTCCCCTCTCTTTTTCTCTAGAGGAGGGAGAACTCTCTGCTCTCCAGAAGGAAGAGCAACAAATCTGACAGGTGAGAGCCTGGAATTCACTGGGCTACACTGCACGAGTGGAGAGAGTTATCCACCCCTCCACCATGACGTGGCCTCATCTTCTTTTCCTGTATTTCACATGGGGAACATCCTTGCCCTGTCCTAAGCTTCCTGCCTTTAAGCCCTGAGCATCCACGTTTGGATAGGTTCTGGGCATGATTTCCATAGGCAGGAAACTGTTGGTGTGAACAGTTTGGTGACTGAGGAGGTTGACATGAGGGTTCTGAAATGGAGACCTGCTATATTCCATTTAGAGGTGATTGATAGGCAAAACATAAGAATAAGAGGGTTACTTTGGCACTAGTTGTAAGACGTTGGAGTCCAGCTCCAACGAGTCCAGGGAAACCTGAGGGATGGATGGCGTTGGCAAAGGAAATAAGACCTGACACCCTTTGTAGATGTCAGCACATCAAGCTCAAATTTATTTTTCAGAGCAGGTATTTATATGTAGGCAGGTTTCATCATCATGTACAAAATCAAAAAATCTCAACATGTTCTAATCTCAAAATATGTTTATCAGTTTTCTGAAAATGTCCCCAGTTTCTAGATGTACTAACAAGATAATTCCCCAAGTTCTCATTAGTTGCAGGTTATTTTCTAGTAGTTAAGCCACGCTATTATGTAATTCTTTATTACAGAAGTGCAATCTTCGTGTTCTTTCTGCATGGGCAAGTTTTTTGAATAGTGCCTTAAAAATATTTACAATATATCCTACAGTTCCTGTGTACCTGACTCCACTAGTGGCACTCACAATACCTCCTACGCTCCTGTTTATTATCCGGCAATTGTTGCCAGAGTATTAACCTTTCCTTATAGTGGACCCGCATGAAACCAAAATCATCAACAACCCCTTCGTAGGGCCACAGTTGTTCAATTGGGGGTGTTTTCCATAGGAACTTCCCTATATTTCCAGATTGTGTATTGCGTTCCCAGTTTCCTGGGGCCAGAACAGGTACTTTCCATTTTGTGGTAATGATAATGGGGGGGTAGTAGTATTTCTCATTTTCCTAACCCTGGGTGCAAATCCCCCTTGTGCTGTTTCCATATATAAGCTTAACACAACCAAACAAATCAATAGAGATGTAGTCCACCGTCCTGGCACAGTGCTGCTTCCCAGTCCTGCCTTTGATTGCATCATGACCTTGTCACGGCGCAGGGACTCCAGGATGGCTTCCAACAATTAAATTGAGCTTTAACTGAGAATTCTCATCATCAGGGGTTTGGGGTCACCTTCTAGCAGTTAAATGTTTTGAGACTTTAGTTAAATATCTTTCAGGTGTATTCTCTACTTCACTTGTGCCTCAGAAGGGAGAAGGAGACAACCTCAGTCTTCCCTCATCACCCAGGTCCCTGGTCCTTTAAAATGAACCAGCGTGTTATTCTCTAAAATATTAATCTTGAATACATGGACTATCATGTGGAATAAAACATAGTATGTGGAGAGATCAAGGCACCCCGTGAACTTGGCATATGTGCATACTGACAGCCAACGTTTTGGTTGCACATGACTTTGTAGGCAGATTATACTCTTTGATTATATGAAAAAGAATATATTTTGATTAGAGTCAGGTTTCATTCTAAATAGGAAGACCTATATTTGATATTTTAGACATCCATGATTGAAAACTTCATTAGGTAGGGAAAAGAGAGATAGGATTGTGCTAGGCTATTAACCATAGTATGTATTATCTATTCCATGTATACCTCTATGCTCAGTCCTCTAAATCTTATTCTTGAGATCTGAATTCTGGTTTTTGTAATTCCATTTCTCTAGCAACAGAATTCATCATTTGCAAATCAATTAACTCTGGCTTTTAGAGTATTTCCCAGGAGTGGATATAATAATAACAATCAAAATAATGGTCATAGTTTTGTGAATGTTACCTGTCACTGTTCAAGGGTTTTGTTTGCATTAATCAATCACCAGAATAATGCTCTGCAGTATACACTATTATAATCCTGTTGGTTTGCAACCTCGAGACTTTCCCAGGTGAAAACTGAAGCTAACCTCCATACACAGAAGGCAAGAAGAGACCTAAGAAAGAGGCAGACCACTCCAGATTTGTACATGGCATGTTTACTAAGCAAGGAACTTGCATAAGAAGCTTATCTTGAGTGGCTGCAAGACGAGTAAATCTCTGCCCCTGTCCACCAGAATCTTAAAGCTTATATAGAGACCTACCTGGGCTCAGTCTCTATCAAGATGGTCTCAACAACACCTTACTCTCTCAAGGCTTTGTCCTTGGAACAGATCCTGTGGTAGGAACAGGGGGCAGAGCATACAATCCAAGGACAGGGGAATGGGTGAGTAGCTTGTGATTGCCCAGGTCCACCTCACCAGTCAGCTGGTGGTCACATCCTCTCAACTACCTCCTCCAACAAACCCATGTTGCACTGATGAGGAAACTGAGACACAGGAGAGAAAGTGACTTGTACGAGTAAAAGGATGTAACCAAGATTTGAACTAAGTGTTCTAGTTCCATGTAAATTGTTTTTAAGAATATGACTACATTGTTTCTGCCCAAAACTCTATTTGAAACTTAAGGATGACCTCATTTTCATTTCCACAAGATCATCTTCCCATGGAGTCACATGCTCCAGAGCAAAACTACAAGGTAGGTACAGTGTTTAAAACATAGCAGAGTTAACAACTCCTTGGTTTAACACGTCTAAATATATTCTGCAGTATTGGTTTTTGCCCAAAAAAACCTGTTCATGATCAGACTGCGTCCTGATTTTGTCTCCTGCTTTTGTGAACACGATAGATAAAGCAATAACTACTTTCCAGGTCATGAGATTAAACAGCAGAAAACATTGTATAGCAAAAAAACAAATAAGCAAACCAAAAACTCAAACAGAGTTTAATTTAATTACTATCTTTCACAGGAATTAGTTAGTTAAACCCAGTGGTGATGGGTTATTAGTTAAACCCAGTGATGGGTGATTAGTTAAACCCAGTGGTGATGCTTATAGGTATAAAGGGAGGAATCAATTAAGGGAAGGCTGAAGATAAAATGAAGAAGGGATGACCTGTACATTCTGGAGACCACAGAAGAATTCAGAAGGAAGCAATAACGGCTGTGGATCATAAACACCTGCATAATCAACATCAAGAATGACATTTACAAACAATCACCTCCAACAACAACAAAAATCGCCTTATGTTCCCTTGTCTTTCTTTTACAGAAGACTGCAAATATGGGTAATAATGCAAAAATGTTGTATTCCAGAATGGTGTATAAGCATAGAACTCTGTTGTTAAAGAAAGAAACTGAATTGAAATTTTAAGATAAATGACATTTCAAGTTATATTATTAAAATTGTATATTAACACTTATAAATATAGAGAAATTTTAAAAACTCATAAGACTGATTAGTGTGATTGATTAGTGTGAAATACTTTTATAGACTCTTATGACTAAATGAAATATTATAAGGGCTCTTTCAATAAATTTATTTCGATAAAAATTTTAATACTGTTCTACTAATATACCAAATTATGGCTACTGTTATGTTTAAGCAATCTGAATAAACATAATGTTGATATTTAGTTAATAATTATTTTTCTCTGAGAAAGTACTATACTGTATTAGGTTTTAACATCTTGAATTATATTTTAGTTCCAATATTGCATTAACGTAAATTCAAATACAGTCTTTACACGTCTCATATAATATAAAGTGCAGAATACAATGTACTTGAGAAATTAAAGCTTGAAGCAATAATTTAAAAAATCAATTGTTAATTAAGGTGACAAACTGTGCAGACCAGGAGATTTACTATTTTATTATGCACTTTTAATTTTAAATCTGTAATTGTGTTTCCACACCTGCTAATAAAGATATGAGAAAGCAGTGGTTTCAATCACATTTGTAGGGATGTTAAATCACTGCCCTTGAGAAGTCTGATTTTCTGATTTCTAATACATGTCTGGATTGATCAGCCTGAAGGGAAGGCAGCTTTCCCATTTTCTAATCATGCTTAGAAATCTATAAACATTTAAAAATCTTCAAATTAGACACTATTGGTTTCTCTGCCATTTTTATTTTCAGTGACTAATGCATGCCAAGAATAGGGAGATCATTTCCAAGCAATTACTGAAAGTAAACTGATTTATTAGTCCATGGCTTATATTACAGGAATACAAGGTACATGATATGATTTCTATTGTTATATGAAATTGGGAAGTTCTTTTCAGAAAATCAATAATATTTTGCACACTTGCAGTGCTATTAGAATCTGAGTTCTCTGTTGCTATATAAATTATGTTTTAGATATCATAAAATTATTTCCCAGATGTTTATATCCAACAACTCTTTTACATACTTTCAAATAAACACATACAGGCTAAGGATTAGTAATTACATTATATTTCAGAATTTCATTGTTCCTCCAGTCACTAAAACTGTCTTTGCATTAAGCTCTTAGCAGAGATTATGAGTAACAGCCACACTTTACTATTTCTCTAGTCCTAGCTATTATGCACAGGCCCTCTGATTGTTACAAGTTGTCCTTTCATTACAAGGAGCAATGCATCATCAGTGACTCTAAGCTTAATAGAATTCTTTTCCTTGATTACATCCCACGTGAGGCATGGAGTTTGAGTTTTTTAGGAGAATGTGCATCTTTGTTCCACTCTTTCATCCTGTTTGCCCTCACAGACAGATAATGAACCAGGCTTATTATTTTAGCAAACTTAAAAATCTTAATGGTAACTTGAGAAAGAGAATGTGTTCTACTTTCCTAACTCTCATAAATTATCCATAAATATCATAATAAATATTCTGAAATCATGGTTGGGGAATAAAGGTAACGTTGCCTTACGGCAAGAAAAGGACAGGGATAATGTGAAATGGATAATGTCAAAATTACGATAGCCTGGAAATGTTTTATGGATACAAAAATATACAAAATTGAGTGTTGTTCATAAAGTAATGGAAAATAGGATCAGTTTACCTAAAGATTATTTGAGTCAAGGATTATGTAAGTCAATCTGGCTACTGTGCATAAGGTAGCAGTGGTTACCAACATTTTCCATCTCTAATTGCAAGGCCCATCTTTTATTCAACATACATGTTTTATACAACATCTATAATCTGCTACGATTCTTAAATGTCAGGAATGGCATAAATGGCTGCCTCTACTTAAAAAATATAACAGTAATTTAAAAAAATCAAGTCATTTATATACACATTTAGTATAATGTGTATGGAAACTGAGCATGTTTCACTAAGTGAGGTAAGACAAAGGAAAGTACTGTAGGATACCACTTATATGTGGAATCTAGCAAAGCCAAACTCATAAGAACAGAGAGTAAGATGGTGATCACCAGGGCATGGGGGTTGGGGGAATGGGATGGATATTGTTTGAGGATACAAATTTGCAGCAAGTAATAAATAAGCCCCCTCTAATGTACAGTACAGTGAACATAGACAACAATATTGTATTATACTCACCAAACTTGCTAAGAAACTAAAATTTAATTATTCCAACCACTAAACAGAAAGGATAATTATGTAACATGATAGGGTGCTAAGTATTGCTATAATTATAATATATAACTGCATCAAAGTAACATGCTATATACCTTAAATTTGTAAAATGTTGTATGTCACAATTATTTCAATTAAAATATATAAATAAATAAAAACAAAGAAAGATGCTAATTATCTTGTATTTTTTGGCATCTCCATTTCATGTTTTGCTATTTTCCACTCTTTTAGATAATTTTCATTTGGCAAACATCTACATATTTTAAATGTCTCTACTTTCTCTAAAAAGCTTTTTCTCTATTACCCAGAAATGACTGGTCAAGTTTTCTCCCTTGTAAAGGATTTTCTCACAACCTTCATAAATGTAATTTAGAACCTCTGTCAAACCATGATTTTATAAGATAATGGTTCTTTAAACTTAGACTGATTAAATATGTCAGAGGTGGATGAGTAACACAATACAGAGACTGTTGAACTTACTATGCCTTCATAGCAAAACTGTTGGTTAAATGGTTGTGATAAGTAGGGCCCATAGAAAAACTAACGAAAACTGGTAAACGATACAGGTCAGGATGATAAAATCAAAGGGGTAAATGTAAAATACATTATCAATATGTATGAAACTTGTCTTGGAATGCTGCACAAAGAATTCACAACTGTTAGAAATTGGTCAACCTAAAGAAGACATTATTATTTTCAAAAGCTACCTATATTTTCCTTGGATAAAGGCAGATCAGCACTGCCCTTTTCTATTCTCTTCACAACACAGTACAGAGCAGTGATAGTGGCAACCATATGGCAGCAGGCAGCAAACAATAATGATTTTTACCACCAAACAAAAAGGAAAAGATAGTAATAGGAATGTAGAGTCATAATAAGGATTGAAGGATCATTACCTTACATGATACCCAATCTGAATTGTACATTGTGAACAATCCACAATTATCACAGATCTCAGGCACTGCTGTTCTGTTGTATTTTTCTGGGAAAACTCATTTGTTCTATTCATTTTTGTGTGTATTGACATTTAAAACACATAAAATATTTTTAAAACTAAAACTAAAAAGATGCTACCAAAAATAAAATATTTAATTGAAGTAAAAATTAGAAGACTCTTCTCTTTGCCACTGCCCTTCCCAATTCTCCAGAGGTTGCTCCTATTAGATATACTTTTGCAAAAGTAAAGTTTCATCACCACAAAAATCTTTCTTTCTTCAACATTTTCACTGAAAGTGCCCTTTACAGTTTTGCTCTAGTGGATGCCTGGATCTCCCTTGAGGACACTACTAACTTCCCCTGCAGGGCTGCAAAGTGGTAGAGGATTTTGGTTGTTTTATTTTTGCGTCCTCTATATTTCTCTTAGCACTGAGCTTGTAAGTCAAATGGGGTTTGTATCAATATTTGCTGTTCCTTGTTCTTTCCAGTCTATTCTCAGTCTTACACAGAGATTTGAATCCCGTGTTATCAGGTATTATCTCTTAGGACCTCTCATCATGGCATCATCTACTGATACCCTGGGCTCTCATTGATTCTTGATGTCTCTGGTTCCCACTTCACTGTTACTTTGGCTGTCAGAATTTTTGGTGATTTTAATCCTCAGGGTGAACAGAAAATCTAGCCATACTGTGGCTTCTCAGCGTCCTGAACTATTGTGAACTTGTCCTGCATACTCCCCGGGCCACTCAGTTCCGTAGTCATGACCTAGTCCTTGGCATTACCTATAATAGCAACTCCTTCATAATCTCAATTTCACACATCACACTCTGTCACCTCGACTTCCTGACGTCTTGCTTGTACTCACTGCCTCAAGCAACCCCACTCCAATAAGCCATTATGCCACCGGGACATACATTTATTGATCCCACATTATTTTCACTTTCCCTCATCAAACTTATATTTTTCTCTTCCATAAAAACCAAGCTTAAATTCCACAGTCAGTTGTTTTAATGACTCCCCTGCATATATCCTCGACTACACTATTCTTCTTCAATTTTGTCATGCAACTTGGCTGTACCCTGACTCTAATTAAATAATTCTTTACTAATCCAAGTCCTGAATCTGAGCACTGACATAACTGGAGAAAAACACATAACTACGCTGCCTGATCTCATTTTACATTCTCCTTAAACCTTAAGGAAATTCAGTTTTCTATTCTTTTCTCTCTTTTTTTTTTTTTTTTCGGTACACGGGCCTCTCACTGTTGTGGCCTCTCCCGTTGCGGAGCACAGGCTCCGGACGCGCAGGCTCAGCAGCCATGGCTCACAGGCCCAGCCGCTCCACGGCATGTGGGATCTTCCCGGACCGGGGCACAAACCCGTGTCCCCTGCATCGGCAGGCGGACTCTCAACCACTGCATCACCAGGGTAGCCCTCTCCTACTCTTTTAAATGACTATTCTATACTATATCTTTCCTGCTCTCCTCAAACATTCATCATCTCCTCCCTCACACTCAAATGAAGTTGATGGACTTGCTTCCTAATTTGCTGAGGAATGAGGTCCAATCACCTGTCCTCACACCTATGTTCCTGATAGCATTTGTATCTGCATACTCTGCCTTCACTCCTATTAGTGTGTCCAAGGCCAACACCTCCACTTATGTAACGTTGGCAAAGGCTTCTCTCCAGGGTCCTGATCTGTATATGAGGCCTCTTTGCAAAGAAAAGGGCTCCTCCTCTGAGTGGACTTAGCCCTTTGTTGAGATACAAGTGCTAACAATAAGCCTGAGCTAGATGACAGTTCCCCTTGCCTCCTGGACTCAGTACCCTCACGTGCTACACGATCCTAAGTAGGGAACCAGTCGCCTGCCTACTCAGGAATATCTATCTGGTATTCCTGTACTCTCTCTCTCATGCCATCAATTGCCTCTCTCTACTATATCACTCCTATCCTGCTGTTATTTATTCTACCCTAAAAATATAATCTCTCTTGACGCACCCCTCCTTTTGGCTCCCTTACATTTCTATTTTACCCATTGCAGCTAAAATTATTCTAAGAGTTTTTTATATTCTTTCTAATTCTGCTTTCCCCATCTCTCTTAAAACCACTTTTAGTGGCCATTCTCCTTTTCCACTCCACTGAAAATATTTTTTAGTGAGGTCATCATCGTTTTCTACTGATAAAGGTAAGGCCGGTTCTCAGAACTTTATATTGGACAAGTCGATAGCTCTCTCCTCCTGTAAACACAGCTTCACAAATAGTACCCTCTGTGTATTTGATCCAATCACTCCTCATTCCTTTTCATTGCTGTCATACCACCATGGTCCAAGCCACCATCCTACTGAACTTGAATTATGGTAGTAGCTTCTTAGCTGGTCTCCCTGTTTCCATCCATGCCACATTTCAAGGGTATTCACCATAAACCACAGTAATTATTTTAATATACCCATCCATTAAGTTACTTTTCTGTTCTCAGTTCTCAATTGTTTTCCATGTTACTCAGAGTAAAAAACAGTCTTTATTTATAATCATTGCAAAGAATTAATAGCTTCATTACCTCTCAGATTTAATTTTCTTTCTCTCAAACTTGCTAACTCTATCTCCTATCATAGGTCTATAATACTGTTTTCTCTTTCTTTGTTTCCAAGACATTTCTAAAATTTAATCCCTCATCTCCTTCAAGCCGTCACTCAAACATCACATTCACAGAGAGGCCTCTTCTGACCAAACTGTGTAGGATTGCTTCTCTCTGCAAGGACTCCCACCTGCCTTGCTTTATTTTTCTCCTCAGCACTTAATACTTTTCCCCATATTACATTACATTTATGAACTCTTTTACTTTCTAGAATGTAATTTCATTGAAAGCAGGGAGGTTTTTTCTGTTTTGTTCATTGCTGTACCTTCTCAAGCCCCTAGACTAGTACTAGGTACATAGTAGATACTCAATAAAAATTCATTAAATTGAATTGGAGTCTGTATCAGACATTATTGTGGCCCCTGCAACTATAATGTGAGCAAGTCATCTTTAATCTAATATCTTTATAATTTTCCTGATGTCCTCTAGTTTATATATTTTAAGAGTTTTTTACCTTATAAAAGAAATCTAGACATATGTTATATGATACCTCAGTAATAAAGACAAAAATCAGCATAACCATCTTTAATGATAAACCTTAAGGGGATGAGCTGTAGAGGTCAGATGATTAGTGTTCAGACATAATTTTTTTAAATTATTTATATTACATGTACAGTTCATACTAATGAGGTTCTGTCTTTGAGTTTTGTCATAAAGTTTCTTATTTGAAAGAAAAAGAGACTAATGTAAACTATGGACTTTGGATGATAATGAAATGCCGGTTTAGGTGCATCGATTGTAACACGTGTCTGACTCTGGGTAGGGCTTCTGCGGGTGGGATGCTGTGCATTTATGGGAACAGGGAGTAATGAGAACTCTATACTTTCCACTCAATTTTTCTGTGAGCTCAAAAGTGCTCTAAACATAAATTTTATTAATTAAAAAAGGAGAGATATAAGTGAATATGATTGTGGATTCAATTTGGAAATGATTATGTTTGGCAGTTATACACTACACCATATTTGACTAAGAATCACCAAAAACTAATAGAAGGTGAGTGTCCTTGGCAATTAGGAAAGTTTAAACCTCACCTTTGACCAGTGTGTTATGCTTGACTTAACTGTGATGACTGAGTTACTTAACTGTTATTAGAGCTTATCAACATGCAATATTATTTGTAATAAAATATTATATTTTATTACATGATGTGGGATTTTTTTGATACACACATATACACACACATATATATACTTGCAGTATACCTGACCAACTTTTAACATCCTGATCTTCATTTTTTATTATCTGTACCATTCTTTAGAAATGAATTTTTATTTTAAGTAATCTATGCACTATTTTTTTTTTTTTTTCTTTTTGTGGTACACGGGCCTCTCACTGTTGTGGCCTCTCCTGTTGCGGAGCACAGGCTCAGGACGCACAGGCTCAGCAGCCATGGCTCACGGGCCCAGCCGCTCCACGGCATGTGGGATCATCCCGGACCGGGGCACGAACCGGTGTCCCCTGCATCGGCAGGTGGACTCCCAACCACTGTGCCACCAGGGAAGCCCTATGCACTATTTTTAAATAGGTAATATCATGTGTTAAACATTTGTTATTTTATAAGACATGGTAATCTGCATATATAAACCCATTTAAACCACAATAATTCATACAAGAGTTATGAGTAGGCATCAATACTACAGGCTTATAGTAAAGAAAATAAGCATTAAAATATTAATTCTCTTAAGCTTCTATATATAATGAGTTGTAAAGATGAGATTCAAACATAAGACTATCCAGTGTTAAAGGATCTTCTTAATGTCTTATTATACTTAATACAACTGTATTGAAGTTACTGATCAGAAAACAAAAAAAAATACTAAAAAGAAAGAAGTAACCCATGCCGAATATGGCAAACTGTTGACATTTCAATGTATGTCTTTCAAAATTTGTTTGATTTTGTATAATTTATAATATTATGATAATACTTAAGGTATTATTTTATGACAGCACTTTTATAGTTAATATAGGTATTTTCTGTCATTCAATTAACTGAATGTGCCATACCTTCACTAAATCCCTCACTTTTTTCCTATTTTACTATTATAAATAATGCTGTGATGATTTTTCTTGTACTTGAAGATAACTTTGTTCACGTCACATGAATTTCTTATCATGTTCTTAGAATAAATGTATACAATTAAAATTCATTTTATCAGTCAATGCATGTCTCTCTGGCTTTCTAAATAAATTCCTAAAGTGTCACCTAAAATGTATTGGTTGCCAGTTTCAAGAACAGTTCATGATTTCTTATTTTCTATAATTTGTCCCACAACTAGGTATTATTACTTATTTTTGCTGGAGTTGTGTTTGTACTTGATAATTTTGATAACAGCAACTCAATATAAGATAAACTTACTTGTTTCAGATCAATAGTGAGAGGAAACATCATGCATAAGATTATATGCCATTTATGTTCTTTCCTACTTTTGTAATGTGCTGTTCCTTTGTTTTTTTATCTGCCTCAAACTTTGATGATTTGTAAATGCTGCTTAATACTAAGAATATCATCTTTTGGCTTGCCACATAATTTGTTAATCTTTTCATTCTCCAAGTTTGCGAAAGCATCATTGTGCTTTCATTGTCACCCATGCCAATTTGTGAAATGGAGAATTTAATTTTTATTTAGCCAGATCTTTTTGATATCTTATTTTTGTGCTTAGAAAAATCTTCTTAATGCTAAAACAAGATTGAAATAATTATATTTCCTTCTAGTATTCTTATGACTTTTACATTTTTTCTTTGTTCCAACCGGAACGTGTTTACCTTTGAAATATTAAGCCAAGAGCTAATATTTTGGATCTAAGTAGGTTTAAGTAACTCTTCCAGCTCCAATCATTAATAAATTTTAGTTACTGTTGGCAATTTTATCTCCACTAGGAATTCCAACCACTTTTTCTAAGCTGATACCCCATTCTTGCTAACTTATTTCTTAGAGATTTAGTTTTCTTTGTCTTTCTGAGAGGGAAGTATACATGGTACCCTGCACCTGGCCTTTGCTGGTCAATCACTTCTTATTCCTGGAACTTAGGAACTGGCTTTTGGAGACTTAGTCAATTCATTTAATATTGGTCTTGAAACCATAGGACTGGAGAAATCATTTTCTACATGAAGAGGGTGACCTACAGAGAGAGAAATAAAAGAATAAAATAAATGCCTAAAAGGAGTGGTGACAGATTTTATACCTCAAGGAGAGAACGTAAATCAGGGAAAGCAGCTGCTATGGCTCCTGGTGGATGTTCAGGACATTTGTAATTTATTGAGAGGAGATGCAGTGTTTGCTGAGAGGTACTCTTTTGTCATTCCAATAAATTCTTCTTTTTCACTGAACACTATGGATTCTTTTGTTTGCAACAAAATTATCTCTGATGAAGACTCAGTCAGTTATACTAAAGTGTATTTTTTTTGGATTTTTATTCCCATTTATTGTGCTCTATTTGTTCTTACAGCAGGACCACATTAGCTTAAGTGGCATAACTTCTCAGTACATTTGCATAGCTAGCATGACAAGTCATCATCATATTTTCCTATGAATATTCATATACATAAATCTTTATATAATATATAATACATATATATATTTAAAGGAGAACTTCTGTTTCATTTTATCATTTTTGCAAAATTAAAACAAAATCCATGAAGATTCTGATTATATTCTAATGTGTAAAATAATTCAGTAAGACTGAAGGGTTTTTTTGTTTTTGTTTTTGTTTTTGCGGTACGCGGGCCTCTCACTGTTGTGACCTCTCCTGCCGCGGAGCACAGGCTCCAGACGCGCAGGCTCAGCGTCCATGGCTCACGGGCCCAGCCGCTCCGCGGCATGTGGGATCTTCCCGGACCGGGGCACGAACCCGTGTCCCCTGCATCGGCAGGCGGACTCTCAACCACTGCGCTACCAGGGAAGCCCAAGACTGAAGATTTTTGCAATATTTTATATTGCATACAAAAAAAGAGTTCCTGTATTAGATTTTTGATTTTCATTGTGTAAGAATCCATGCCTATGTCATCAAACATGCACCAAACATCTATCGAGTTCCTATGATGTGCCAGGCCTTCACCAGGGGAGTGGATGGATAGAAACAAGAGCAGGACTGACACCCTCCTGGACCACAGAGAGTTGATGTCTAGGAGGGGGACAGGCATTAGACCAGCGGTCCTCAACCTTCTTGGCACCACGGACCAGTTTCATGGAAGACGATTTTTCCATGAATGGGGGGCTGGGGGGGATGGTTGAGGCAGTAATGGGAGCGATGGGGGCGGCAGATGAAGCTTGACTCGCTCGCCCGCCGCTCACCTCCTGCTGTGCGGCCCGGTTCCTAACAGGCCGTGGCCCAGTACCGGTCTGCAGCCCAGGGGCTGGGGACCCCTGCATTAGACAATCACTGATTGAGATGACTCTGGAGGGGAAATGGAGACTAGATGATCCCAGCCTTCGCCGGTCAAGATAAGGGTTTCAGTGTTTATAACAGGAGTAAGGAAAGTCATTGATAACAAGCTTTAGGCAGAGAAGTGATATGATCCAATTGGTATAAGATATATTCATGAACACATATTTTGGTAGCTTTTTTTCTATTATAATTTCAACTGCTTTACATAGGAAAGTTATTGATTTTGGAGGGTACGTGTGTTGTTTATTTGTCATAATTGTAAGTTCTAAAAGGTTTTCAATTTTCTAATTTGAATAGTCTAGGTAGATAATAATGTAAATTTATATAATAATAATATATACAAGCACAATGAGAATAAACCTCTTTATTTTTCCTAAGATTGCCTCTAGTTTTCCCCTGTTCTAGTGAATATCTTTCGCTTTTGCCTATTACATTATTCAAGGTTCAGACAGGAAAAAAAGAACATGTAATGGGTATTTCAGACAGAAATATATTTAATACAGAGTATTAGAGGCTTATATAACCATTAGGATGGTTGAAGTACTGAACATCACGTAGACCACTAAGAGAAAATTTAGATGTGTCTGGAGTCATGCAAGTCATCATAATGATTCCAGCTGCCTGCAAAACACATGTCTCTCAGGAGAATACTTTAGAAGAATACCATGAGAAGTGTCAACTAATAAGTAATCTCAGCTACTTTCTGCTAACAGAATTCTAAATTTCCTTTCAGGAGAAATTCTTGACCCACTTTTAGTCCGTGTAATTTAAACAGACTTGAAATCTCAAATTCTGTTCCTATCAGTAAGGATGTTACTAGTGACTGGCCTTAAAAATTTGCACATTCTACTGATCACAGTGATTAGTTGAGAGTTCAGCATGTTCCCATGTCAGGTCAATTAGTTCCCACCCTATAAATTTTACTGAGTTGACCTATGTTCACTGGACTTATTTATTTAACAGAAGGTGATTTTTTTTTTTTTTTTTTTTTTTTTTTTTGGTCAGTACGCGGGCCTCTCACTGTTGTGGCCTCTCCTGTTGCGGAGCACAGGCTCCGGACGTGCAGGCTCAGCGGCCATGGCTCACGGGCCCAGCCGCTCCGCGGCATGTGGGATCTTCCCGGGCCAGGGCACGAACCCGCGTCCCCTGTATCGGCAGGCGGACTCTCAACCACTGCGCCACCAGGGAAGCCCCCAGAAGGTGATTTTTAGACTGATGTTGGCCATCATTGTCACCACATGGAAAAACTGCCTGAAAAAACCAACATAAAGGAAAACAGAATATAAAGTAGACTAGTCATATTTTTAAGATGTTTTTGAACAATTGATTTCAGCAATATTTGGAGCTTAGTTTAGAACTGTATTTCTGGATTATATGATCCAGTTTTGCTTAAACGAATTGACTTGGAGTCCTTCATTTCCACAGAATGGATTCCAATTATTATAGCTATTAAATGTACTTTTTATATTCTTTTAAGAAACACTTGACTTTCTATTATTGTAATAAGGATTTCTGCAACCATATTACACATTTAGAATATTCTGTGGTGCCATTTTAAAGTTTCTTATGGTGTTAGAATAATAATATTACATAATTGTAAAGTTCTCTATTTCTCACATTAAAAGCTTCTATTGATTGAGATTTTTTAAATTAAATAACTTTAATGTAAAACTATTACCAGGCATCTGTCTGCAGAGAAATGCTTTAGCAATTTAAATTTATATTTCAAGATTACCATTTTGTTTAAGTTTTCTATTTTTTAACCACTCTGTTTTTAAATTCATATCATTCTATTCACAGAGATTTTTAAATATATTAGCTTACGAACTGATTGTTTAACTTTCCCTGTGTTTGCTTCTGCTGTATATTTCATTTTATTGTACTTATAGTAGTTTAGGGATGTTACCGTAGTTTTTCTGCTAGTGTCCAGTGGATTGCTTTTAGAGGGAGGGAGGGTGCAGTTAGAAACCTTAGGGAACAGAATTCCCCTACTGGGAAAAAACAGTAAGATAAACCTTTGAAAGGATCAAATGATGGACAGATTTCAAATGGGAGACTGTTGCTAAGGTGTGATTATGACACATGGCGAACAATCCACTGGAAGCTAAAAGGGAGAGGTGGAAGGAAATGAGTGTTTCTACCCACTTGTTAGCAGTATCTGGTCTATTTCATTCTCTCCTTTATTTCAAGCCTCAGGCACTTTGTGACCCCCAGCTGTTAATTTCTCTCTCTCTCATCTTCTCTTTCCTGACTCTCTTCTCATTCTGTCACTACTACTATACCAGTGTTTTAAGGTTGACTGGTGGCTTGAGTTAATAAAACTTTTTATTCTGTGGGCTTTCCATTCAAGATGACATGTGTGTAATGATTGCTGGTCATTCAAAGAATTAACTCATTTCTAACAAAAAGGACAGAAGGACAGTTATCTTTCCTGAATATGACACTGGGTACAATTTAAATCCCAATAAGGACGGGAACATAGAAGTGACATTGCATGGAGCCAGAAATAAAGGTCAGTAGATTGCTTAAACCATCATGTAGGCATAGGGCCAAGATCAACGAGACTGGGTGCCAAAGAGTGTTGACACAGTAACTACTCATTAAACATTAAGGATGTATATTCAAGTATATTTAAATTAATAACAAGTATTTTTATTATTTTGTTATTTAATTAAAATATGCTGTTCTTGGTTTTATCAATTTGAGGACTTAGAGAGCCCACCTTCCTCTACAAAAGGACATTTCAATTATAAACCTTACTAATTGAAAGAAATGATTCCTTTTTTCTTTCTTTTTTTTTTTTTGGCCGCACCATGTGGCTTGCAGGAACTAGTTCCCTGCCCAGGGATTGAACACAGGCCACGGCAGTGAAAGTGTGAGTCCTAACCACTGGACCACTTTCACTTTTTGTTAATAAAATATCTACTTATAGAATATATTCTATTCTTAAAATTCACAGTTTCAATATGAAATTAACAAAATTAAATAATAACTGAAAGCATCCTACCTAATTGATAAGAGGTAAGTATTTATATTTTTTTTGCTATAAAACACAATTTCAGAAATCCAACATACAGAAAGTAATTATGGATTTTCAAATAGATCCAGTCTTTGTTATATCTCTGATCCAATTACTCCACATAACTTATTAGGAAATGCCAAGAACTGTCTGACAGCTTGATGACAAAATTACTGTAATGGAATAGCAATACTTTATATTTTAAAAAGAAATTAAAAAATATAAACATGAAGAAACTCATTGTTTATTATCAGAAAATCTTTAAAAATACAGAACATTTTAAAAGATGGGTACCATATGATATTATTTCTATTATGATAACCAAGGTTTTATTCTTTTTGAATTCTCCTAACTCACATATAAACACACTGTTAGTACATGCACAGCATTAGTAGTTTCAAAATCTGGTTTTGTGAGTTTTGAGAGAATGATTATATCAGTTTAAAAATGTTTCTTGATAATGCACTTACTTGTTTCTTCCTTTTAATATTCTCTAAATTATTGCATCAACTGTATCACACCAAAAATCAACGCACATGACTTTGGGTATACATGGCTAATATTTTTGAATGACAAAATTTATCATACTAGTCAAATTTCTTCTACGTTGGTCAAAGTGAGATTTATAAATTAAAATAGTTAATCATCTTCATGAATTTGATCTTTCATGTTTTGTTAGTTCCTAATGCTGATATTTTCATATTTTATTGCAATCTTATTTACTAAATTTTCTTTTCAAACTCACATATACAAATACTAACACCACGCACATATTACCTGAAATTGTCTACTATTTCCATGAATAGTGACAATTTGTAGAGTGGGTATTCAAACATTATAGATTAGAATTTCTATTTTAAGTGTTGCTTAGTATGTTAAATTTCAAGAAACAAGCATCTATCTATAATATATATTTATAATATCTTTATTACAATGCATTTTACATTTACCTTAGTGGTAAATACAAAGCTGATCAATGATTTCTTATTACTTCTCATAATGTAATACAAAGTAATGTGACTTAAATATGACTTACAGTGTTTTTAAAAATACATTATATGGAAGTCCAAAATATTTTAAATGATGGTGAAAAATAAATGTGTAAATGGTCTGCATGTGTGTATATAGTGTGTGCATTTAAATGTACGTATTCTTATGTATATATGTTTTTATAAACAAAATAAAGTTCACCCAACTGATTACTTTCTATTTCAAATCAATTCAACCTCTCAAGTTTTTTTTTTTTTTTTTTTTAATTTGTATGCCCCCTCTTTCAATTCTTCTATCTATGTCTATCTATAGAAGTAATGTGATATGATACTGAATCTATCCGGCTTTTCAGGCTTACTGATGGAAAAATTTACTTTGCTTTCTGTTTAAATACATCTCTTTATGTTTTCAGAGATTAATTGAGGATAAGTTGTGGAAACAAAAATGGGATATGTTGTAGGGAAGAGATGCTATTGTTAATATAAGAAATGAAGTAATAATTTCATGGCACACAGAGAAAGTATATGGAAAAAATACAGCTCTATAACGTTTTCTAGTAAGTAGTAAAATACTACTATAAGTTTTACTGGCAACACACATGAAAGAGTTTCAAGCAAAGGAAGTGATGCAATAGGCTCCACTGGGCCCTTCAGAGTCCTCTTGCCACTGAACCTACAGACCAAGGGGTTTGCTGTTTTGGCTGAGTGCTCCTGATTATCAAGGGGAAAGTACATTGCCGTACCATAGTGAATACAGAGAAGAATGTTCCTGGAACCTATGGGATTGACTCAGGTCTTATTGTAAGTATGAATGGAAAACTAGATAAACTTAAAACAGACAAGACTAGTAAGGACCCTGATCTTCAAGATTGAAGTTCTCGGTCATTTCATCAAGTCAAATATCCTGGAAAAGTTTAACGATATCTAAGAGCAAAAGGAATATGGTATGGAAAGGTGAATAAACAAGTTATAAAGACTAACTCTGGTCTTGTAAACAATGGCTGAAACAAAGACTATACAACATTATATGCTTCCCTTATATATATATTAAATATAAATAATATTATATATCACATCTACACGTTTACATTTATATTACATAAATTTTACTCCATCTTGTTTGCCTTTTGTGAGAGTGAACATCTTTATGACTTAATGTTCAGGTTTATGGTTATTAAAGTGGTATGGTGATCAAATTAGAATGAGAATGAATGTTATCTAGAGTTAAAAATATACTGATGGATTTGATATCTTTTTTTTTTTTTGACAAGGGATTAGTATGTTCTGATTAACATGCACGAAACTTCATTGCATTAGATGGGAGCGGGTTGTTTTTCCTGTTTCTGTTTTCACATTTAAATATATATCAAAGGGGTGTGTATTGATTTTAATAGTAAGGAGGTGGATTGTACTAGATGTTGTCCACTAGATTTTGGCAACCTTTTCAATCCCTTC
Organism: Pseudorca crassidens; assembly: GCF_039906515.1. Taxonomy (NCBI): domain Eukaryota; kingdom Metazoa; phylum Chordata; class Mammalia; order Artiodactyla; family Delphinidae; genus Pseudorca; species Pseudorca crassidens. Next base: position 17,653,630 of record NC_090298.1, read on the forward strand.
TAGTTAACTTTAGTATCTCAGAGACTAGAAAGCTAAGAACTGTATTGCTAGATTCTGTTACTTGGATTCTAGACAAAATGTGGTTTTTCTTCATGAGCTTCATGGACAGGAAACCTGCAGGGATGCCAAGGAGGCAGAGGATGCTCTTGGAGTGGCCGCAGCCAAGGGCCAGGCTGCAACAGACAGGGCTCTTTGCAGGGCTCAAACCCACATTCTGACGGTGCAGGAGTTCTGAGCAGCAGGTGGCTGCTGCGGAGGCACCACTGGCTGCAACCACTGCTGTTTTCCAAACCTCTGGATCCTCATTGTGGTAGCAGGGCCCGGAAACCAAGTATTGCGTTCCCATAGCAGGGCTGAGTTTTCTCCTCTAACCCTCCAGGGATGTGGATGCACCGAATTTCCTGTTTGTTCATCCATTCTTAAATGAAAAACAGAGTTTTCTGTTTCCTGCATTGTGATTCCTGATGCACGTAAATATTTTTCAACCATACTAATAGGTTTCAGAATTTATTTACAATTTCTCGGGGAGAAATATTGGCATCATAGGGCTAGATCAGTAACATTTGTTTTATGGGTGATAAGAAATGTAATTATTTTAGAAAACAAAGTATATAACTCTATCTATATAGATAGATAGATAGATACAGAAATAAATATAGAGATATAGATATAGATATATACTTAGTTATACTCTCTCCATGTTCATAAAGTATTAGATTTTAGCATTTGGAAGTTCATTATATCTAAGATCATTATGTAGCCACAGGATACCAAAAGGCTTATTTTATTTCAAAGTGTGGAAATATATATCCTAAGGAAACTTCACAACGTTTGCATTATTTGTCTCAATTATCTATTAGACAGTTATGAGCATGGAATTATGAATTGTATCCATATATGTACTATTTTATTAAATATTGTGCAATATTTTAAATCACATGACAATATTTCAGATTTTGATAGTGTAAAGATAAATAAGACTTGTTTAATTTTCATAGATTTCTTCAACCTCAATTCAAGATTCTAATGTCAAGCCTGCACGTGAGCTGCTGTAGCCATCTACTCAAGCTGTTCAGTGCGTCTGAAGTTGCATTCGGCGATGGCGTATCTCTCATGGGCTGATTGGCTGTCCTGCCTGTCATTTCCATGGATGCCATTTCTCTTTTATACCTTGCACTTCTAAAAATGTCATATATTTTGTTTCAGAGAAAAGATATTTTTATCCTTTTCAAATTTCAACATGTTAGTGTAATTGCAACAGACATATCCTAGAGCTATAAAATATATTAATGGGATTCTAAACGTTTGATAGACATTGAAAATACTTTTATCTGTATTTAAATACCTATGTACTGCTTAAAATATTGACGTTTGTAATAGTGTTTTAACTAGGTCTATACATACACATGTACAATAGTACAATCCTGTTAAAAATGCTTTCCCTCGAGATGAACCACTTGAAGCATTTTCATGTATCCTTTTAAGACATTTCTTCTGACAAGGTGAGCCAGTCTTTCACTACGTTAAGCATGGTGTCACGTGCAGGGAATTGGGATCCCTTGAATCTTATTTCATCATGGGAGGTTTCAAAATTTAGAGAAAAGGATGGTATCACAAACATTATGAGATACCTTTCTGATGGCTTGCCATCTATCAAAACTATTTCTTCCCTAAAATACTCAAAACAAACAACATGTACGCTGGATTTAGAATTTAAATGTTTGCTGTTGACGGGAAATAGGCAGTCGATATGCTGCGTATGCATACGTGTATGTTTAAATGTACTTTGTTAAATTAAAATTATTACTTGAAAGGAAAATAATAAAATTAGCTGTTCATAGTTTCTAAATAAAAATCACATTTATGTAAATCTAAGACATCATTGAGAAAGGAAGACGTTGTCTGAAAACATGACTTCTCATAGAAATATTTATTAAGTGGCATCTATATGCCAAAGTAATGTAACAAACTAAAAGTAGTTTTAATTTTCATAAGTTAATTTCAGTGGCAAACTGTGTTCCATACATTTATATCTCAACATTACCTCCTGAAAGGAAAATTTGGTTACTAAATACTGACTCCATATCTCCCTAGTTTAGCTAATAGTATTCTACACCTACTCTGGAAAATAAACAAATGACTCTAAAAGATAACAGTATATTTATTTTTAAAGATGATGAGATAGCAGATTTTAGTAGATTGGCCATGATCATATGGCTAGTACTGGGTATTGAATGTTTTAACAGTAAAGTAGCAAAACGTCCAAGTATAAATAAAGAAATTATTCCTACTTAAATGTTTTAAATAGGTAATTGCATCATTAAGAATTCTTTCTTTGTAAAAATAGTCTTTTGTAAGAGCTCAAAGTTTTGGCTTGCTTTTATTCTATGACCTGTTTGTTGGCTTATGTAATTCACAAATAGCTTGCAATGCATCCATAATACTAATTACATCCTAGTTCAGGATAAAAAATACTTTCCCACATCCTTCTATGATTCTTATATTTGTACTTGTATTTATGCCTTAGATTCCCCCCCCCAAAAAAAATCACAGTTTTTCTGAAAGTTAATTGAAGTTCTAAAGCTCTGGGTGGAAATGTCATGGTAATTTGTTTTTGAAATAATATGAAGCTCTACAGCTAAAAACAAAGCATTCAAGACAAAACAAACCATGGTTACTGTGGAAATAAAAAATTTTAACTTTTATTTAGGCTTTCTTTAATGCTTTAATGGGTCTTCTTTGTATTCTCACATTCATGTTATTTTCTCCACAAATAGATTCAATGTCTCTAAAATGTCTAAGGAGAATACTAGAATGTTGTTTCCATATGCAAACTGCAAATGTCTTTTTCTGTATGCTCGAACTTATCTGAGAGAACTTTAAATAAGTAGTGATGCAATAATTACTTCCTGCTAAAGACTGATAGATCGATATTTCTGATAGATAACAACTTGGACTCATAATATGCAAACATCCTCCCAGGCTATTTTTTATGATCAAAAGACTATAAATTAATGGCAATCATAATGGTATATCACTTCTAGAAATCATAGCATGTTCATGGACCTCAATGGTCATGAATTTTAACTATTTCCTTTTTCTTATAGGTCATAGCCAAAGAGATTACATATGTGAATTTCCAGAATGAGTGACCCAGAAAATGCCATGGTTTAGTTCTCCAACTCCAGGTACAGGTTTACTTCAGTTTCACCATTCAGCTTTAGTGTAAAGAGTTGAGAACACTTTAGGTAAATAATCAAGTAATGAAGAAAAAGAGAAAATGGAGATATGATAACAAAATACCTTAAAGTCCAAGTAGATGGAGTAAGGCTATCATGAACAAGCTGTATATAGTAAGGCTATCATGAACAAACTGTTATTCATTCAAGAGGGAGATAAGTAAGAGCATAGATGCAGACTGCAAGTTACTTAGTGATTAACAGTCTGGAGTTTGAGGTCAAATTCTAAACCTGCAATTCAGTAGCTGCCTGATTCTGGGCAAACTGCTTTACTGTCTATGCTGTGCTTTTCCATAATCATAAAATCATTTAACATTTCTAACTTCATAGAATTCCTGTAAGTGAGGAATGAGAGCATGAAAAAGGCACAGCTCAACACCTTGTACATATTGAGCACTCAACACATTCCAGCTCTTCTATAGTTCAGCTCTTCTCAAAATAAGAATACTTTGGGGACCACAAAACGCTAAGTTATGAGGTACCCTTAACATTTTGAGGTATTTTAATGGAAAGCAAGTAGATCCCTTCACAAAATTATCAAAGGACTTCAAAGTAATAGTTATTTTATTTACATTGCACAACTCTTTGTAAATTTAAGTATATATGCAGGTTTAATGTAGACCGAAGGTATACACAATATTTTAATTTTTTCAATACTTCCTGCTGGCTTGGGTTCTACAGAGAATTAACATTATAAAACCTGTCTAATTTTTTCTTATAATACTTAGGTATACTCTGTACCTTATTTTTAGTCTAAAAAGGTTTTGGTAAACTGAGTATTATTTAAAATTTTCACCATTTTTCATGTATTGATTTCCTGAGCACCAGGAAACTGAAATATGCACATGATAAGTTTAATACTTCTAACTTTCACACAGGAAAATTTTAGGTATGGGGATTCATCTTTGTAACAACTAAAGATGGGTTTTTACTTAAATTTTGGACTCCAGTTATCATAATGTCCATCTCCCTATTCTTCCTAACTTAATTTCTGCCTAATCATGTATTTATTTTATTTTATATAATACAATAGTGTCTTATTTTTATATTATTCCAGGTTGAATTTCTTCCTGCTTCGTAGAAAAACCTGAGCATGTTTAGCAAATATTTTTGATAAACAGATCATTTGTATATCCTGAGAGACATTCAGTTCCCCCCTTTGGGGATTTAGTCTCATCAGTCATAGTAAACAGTAGCCTTAATATTTGCCTAAATAAAACTAATATAATGTGGTGATATATATTACACAATACTCTCCAAAAGTGCATTATAAGCGATTATCTGATTATAGGTTGCTTTGGTTTGCAGTGTCACCTTGACCTTTCTTAGGAAAGATAATTGAAAATTGACTGAATACAGACAAGTTTAGCATTCAAACTTAGCAGCAATTTTAATTGTCTAACTATTGTAAATTAACACATTTTACCACATATTTTGTATTTCTTGAATTTCTCCTAGAAAAATTGTGGAAAGGTTACAAGAAAAACAGAAATCAAGTGTGTACATGAAAAAAATAGTTTTTTGCTTCATGATATTGTAAATGTTATACATGTACAATATCATTTGTAAAGTTTCATTTTTAGGTTTATGTGGGAACAACTTTGTCTTTAAATTTGACAAGAAAGGTTGCTCTTGGCAAAGTTCTATGTAAATAAGTAAATGGTATAACCACAGAAAAAATTTATAAGTTGTATTTATGTAAGATGCTTCAAGTGTTTGTAGTTGCACAAATAATCACACATGAATAATATTAGAATACATAAAATAATGTTAAATTAAATTATAAAATACATTAAATATCTTAATCTCTCATTTTTCTTAGAAATATCGTTAAACAGTTTTGCAGTAATATTTTGATAGCTCAGACACGCCTCAATGAGTCTTTTTGTGCTCATTGCTGAGCACAATTTATTTAGAAGACTAAAGTTTGAAAAGGATAGATGTATACTGACAGCCTCTAAGAAGATAAATCAGCATATGATCAAAGAAAGTTGAAACACACTTAAGTAGGTAATAAAGAATTAAAAACAACTATTTGTGTCATGTACTTAGAGAAGTTCTTCGGTGTCAAGAAACTGTGCCAAACATAGGTTTGTTTTGTTTTTCATTCTCCCTGTTTTCTATTTGTAGAAATAAACAAAGACTACCCCCATGAGAACAAGCAAAGGCTCTTTATTCAGAGCTTGCAATAGAAAGAGAGTCAGCAACCATCACCTGCTTTTGTCTGGCAGGAGAATTTGAGAACTCTACAGGGAGGACAGGAAAAGGCTTTGATATGCTCTGAATGGAAGGGGTTGGGAGGGGGAAGCTTGAGGCAGGGTAGATAGAAGTGAGGTATCTTACATGATTGGTCTGGAAGCAGATTTGACCCTCTCTGGTTGGTCCTGAGTTATAAGCAAGGGTAAAAATTGGGAATCTGGCAGTCACTGATCAGGTTCTGACTCTTCCGGATGAATTGCTGCAAAGATTGTGTGTTGGCTTGTTGGCTGGTGCTGCAGACAATGTAGGTCAGAGTTCTATTGTCATACCCCGTCCAGCCATTATCTGTTTGCATTTTCAGTCTCTCGTATTACACCTGACTGGAGACTAGTTATAGATACTATTATTTTTCCCAAATACAATAGTTTCCTCAGAGCTAGATAAATTATTCTAAGTAATTTCCAACTTGAAGTGAATGAAATAGATCATAAAATCAAAACAAACAAAACACTATCGTGACACAAAATGTGAAATACTGCAAACTGAGTACACATATTAGAAGTATGACGGAAGAGGGTGAAAGTGGAAGAGGAGTAAGAGCAGTAGCGGCAATTACCACAGAGAGTACTCAGTGCTAATCAAAATTAAAAAGGGGGCTTCCCTGGTAGCGCAGTGGTTGAGAGTCCGCCTGCCGATGCAGGGGACAGGGGTTCGTGCCCCGGTCCGGGAAGATCCCACATGCCACGGAGCGGCTGCGCCCGTGAGCCATGGCCGCTGAGCCTGCGCGTCTGGAGCCTGTGCTCCGCAACGGGAGAGGCCACAACAGTGAGAGGCCCGCGTACCACAAAAAAAAAAAAAAAAAAAAAAAAAAAAATTAAAAGAGTAGTCATAAGAGGTAAGATGACAGAACTGGGAAGGAGACCTTATATAATTTTACAAGAATTCAGTTTCAAGATGTCAGTATACATTTTTTCCCCTTATTCTTTTTTCTCAAAATTGTCTGAGAAAATATAATCACATTGAAAACTACAGATCAATTTCAATGAAAAAGGAAACTGGTTGTAATACCAAACCACACCATTGAAGCATGCCATGCCGGTCAAATATCATCTAGCCTTTGTCAAACCTGGGGAGGAATCCTAAACTCTTAGATCTCCCCTCATTTAAACTACAGTTTAAGTTCTAGACAGCCTTTCCATGACCTCTTTGGTTACAGCAATGAAGTCCGGGAGGCTGGGTGGGTCTGGAGAAGGAAAATGTTCCTACAGAAAACCAAATCATCACCAAGGAATGACTAACGCAAGAAGCAGAAGGGGAAGCAGGATGACTGGCTATGTTAATAAATCCATAGCCCTGAATCCTGCCCAAAGGAGCCCACAGGGATGCAGTGAGGGGCAGGGAAGGAGAATGCATTTCCACATGTCGTTTAGTTTCTGTTAGGTGCCACCCAACTGCTGAGTGCAGATAAATAAGAGAAAGTGTGAAAACAAGGCAAAGGTGTAAACATTACCGGTCAAAAGGCTCATGAATATACAACTGTAATCTTCTTCACTTCTCTATAACTTAACATAACTTGACCATCAGAGTCACCATGTTTTCTCCATCGTGTGCCTATATGGCCATTCAAAAACTCTAGTAACTCAGTCTGTTCCAGTTTGGAAATCTCTTTTGGGTAAATCTTCAGATCAGGGTTCTCTCCCACTCTCCTCCTCTTCTCTCTTATACTCAGGAGATTATTTGATATTCAGTTATATTGGGTAAATTTTAAACTCCTTTTGACTGTTTCAAACATTTTCTGAGGCAACAAATGTTGATGGCCCAAAGGAGTAGGAAGAAGGAGTGAAAACAAATAAGAATGCTTAAAGGAATACCCGGGTCAGGATATCCTAACGCCTGCCACAAAAATAAAATGATAATATTGATGCAATCATACTATCCAATCCAACTGAGGATGATGACTAATTGTTCACTTTCCCCATTTCTCTTTGATTGTACAATGTTTAACTGGGAGGACGTTCTGCTCATAACACCTACCCACAGAAACAGGAAGAAGTAATAATGCAGAAAAAATTATCCAGGAAACAAAGAAAATATTTACATTAATAGTGCACCAGAGTGGTCACAAATCACGATTGATATAATTTCCATTTAATAAAGGAGATTGCAGAAAAAATATACTGAAGTGTCTAAAAGAAAGATTATGAGACAGATGCAATTTAAAAATTGAGCTTGCAGAACTTAGAAAATAAAATAAAATTATGGGAAAATACAATAAAAATAAGGCATATTAGAAACAATAGTCCAGTATAATTAGCAATGCACCCAAAAATTCAGTGAGCATGGAGTAGAAATTGAATAAGTTGCAAAGTGTAAATATATAAATTGGAAAGGACAAAGAAGTAAACTCAATATTAGAGAAAATGAGAAATATGTCAAAAGAAGATCCAAATGTGCATAAATAATAATGAGATGAAAGAAAAAAATGAGACAGAAAAACATGAAGTGAAAAAAATGAAAGATAATTATTCTAAAATAGATATGAATCTGAAGACTGTAAGAGCACACCTTATAGAAAGACAAATTAATGTACAAAGATTAACACCAAGAATTTTCTTTATGATATTAGTTATCTTAAAGAAGGAATGCATAGCTTCTGGGAAAGAAAAGCAAATTAGTAAAAAAAAAAAAAAAAAAGAAATGGAGTCCAGTGAAAAATGAGATATTATACATGTAACAAATAAATAAGATCAGACATCAAAAAAAGAAAAGGAGAAACAGTTTGTCTTCAGATTTTTACAATGAAAAACAAAGAGAGCTAAGCTAAGAGACAGTGCTGCACTATTCACGTTCTTTTCTTTTTATTTATTTTTTATTGACGTATAATTGACATAACCACAACTGGTTTTGTTTGTTTGTTTCTTTGGCCACACTGTGCGGCTTGTGGGATTTCAGTTCCCTGACCAGGGACTGAACCTGGGCCGTGGCAGTGAAAGCACCGAATCCTAACCACTAGACCACCAGGGAACTCCCCACAATGTTTTCTTATAAAGGGCATGACTCCAAAATTTTATATCTGACCATACTGTCTTTCTAAAACATGAAAAAATAAGTAGATAAAATATGGTAATTTTTTTAGGAGAAAAACTAGTGGACTAAATTCTGCTAACCAAAACATAAAGAACTCTAGAATCCAGAATATTTAATTATTTAAAATAAATGATTGATGAAAATTGTTATAAATAGTAAATGTTCTCAAATATACAAGTAAGGAAAAATTGTGGGAATTATTATTTCAGAGCAAAAATTTACAGTAACAGGGGATGAATTAGAAGCATGCTCCTCACGCTTTATACTTGCGTGGTATGGGGAAAATTAAGTGTGCCCTTCAATTCATTAACTTAATAAAGGTTAATTAGCACCTGCTATGCAGAGGACCCTTTTCTACAGAGAATACAATTGAGATCATTGACTTTAGGTAGCTTTCATTCTTGTGTTTGGGGGCTGGGAGAGCAGATAAAGACAATGAACATAACAAATTAGTAAATGTTATGGTATGTTAGAAATGACAAGTTCCCCAGAGTGAAATAAAGGAGAAAAGGCACAAAGGGACTAATTGCAGGTGGTGATGGATGGATGGATGGGTGGGGATGAGAGACTGTTTTGGGTAGCCTCACAGAGAAGGTGCTGATTGAGCAAAGACTTTAAGAAGAAAGAGAGTAAACCATTTATAAATTTGAAGGAAAAGCAAACGTCAAAAGGAAAAGCCAAAACAAAAGCAGGTGCTCACTGAATTCATGGCATAAAGCTCATGAGGCTGAGGTGGAGAGAGCCAAGAGGGAATAAGTAAGAGAGGGCTCAGGATATTTTGACCCTTATAAGCAAGCCAACGTGAGAGCGTTCACTTTCTCTCATTTTTCTTGATGGGGAATCAACTAGTACTGAGCAAATTTAGAATAAGAGTACAAAATGAGAAAAACCCATATTGTTTTTTATTAACCACCACCCAATGAAGGTGGATGTTTTAACAAATAATGCTTTAAAAATGAAAGAAAAAACCCTCATGAGGAAATACTCTATATTATCTGAGAGATCATTCTTTTAAATGTGGGAAAATCTTACTTCCATATTTTGTGGATTAAAGAACACTAGCTTTATACTCATATGACTTGATGGAATTGTCAAGAGAATATATTTTGTACCAGCTATCACAACTCTCTCCCTCTTGCATATATGCATGTTGAAATGTGTTTTTCTGCATCTAAGCTCTTCCTTATGTAGGAAAGATAATTAAATTATAGTGATAATTTCCTATCTGTCTGAAATCCATCTCACATCTATTGTCATTCATCCCATTCCAATTTTCCCTACTCCTGGGAAAATTTCGAGATTACCTGATCATAATTTCTGATATATGAATAGAAATGTTTATTTATTTTAAAACTTTTCATGTTTTATCTTTGATAAATAGATGACTCTGGAAAGATTAGGGTGATATTAGCTTTAAATTAACTCTATGATATTTCACTAATTTTATCACCATGCTAATGTAATGTTATCACAATAGTTAGTTAATAGAAGACTTCAGTTTAACTTCTCATAATTTATATTTTTAAACTATTCCAGTTCTACAGTGCTAACATTATTTCCAGAGATTATTACAAAAACATCAAATTAGGTTTAACTGACTAAATTTAAAGTAATGGATAACTTTTTGAAATGTTTAATACTGTGAATATTATAAATGCTATACTGAAATTGAATATTTAGATCTTTAGTCAATTAAGACTTTGGACCAATATTAAATCAAGTTAATTAATAAATAATTTGGATACCTGGACACTTTCGAAGTAAAATGATAAAAACAATGCTCATTGAACATAGTTTTAAATTGAATTCTCTGTTTCTCATTGTTATGTATAAAATGTCTATAGCTTAGTGGGACTTACATATGTTTTTAACTGTCTGGCTCTGCAGGCTTTTGTACTGAGCATGATTTTCTGGGTTTAATTGCATATTCTAGGCTCCTGGTATAGAAGTGCATTTCAAACTCCTCATAATCCCCTTATTCTGCTTGCTTCAAGAAATAACAGCTCCTCAAAGGTAAGTTTATGAACAAACTAAAAAATATATTTATAAAAAGTAACAGTTTGCTCATTAGGGCCCTCATCTCATAGTTCCCGCTAATACAGTTAATTACACTGTAACACCTACCCAATCCCAACCTGCCCCCTGACTTCAAGGACTCACCTTCGAATTCTGCAGACCCTAAAACTATAAAACTATACTGCCGGGACTTCCCTGGTGGCGCAGTGGTTAAGAATCCACCTGTCAATGCAGGGGACATGGGTTCGAGGCCTGGTCCGGGAAGATCCCACATCCCGTGGAGCAACTAAGCCCGCGAGCCACAACTACTGAAGCCCATGCGCCTAGAGCCTGTGCTCCGCAACAAGAGAAGCCACCGCAATGAGAAGTCCGCACACTGAAAAGAAGAGTAGCCCCTGCTCACCGCAGCTAGAGAAAGGCCCCGAGCAGCAACGAAGACCCAATGCAGCCAAAATTTAATTAATTAAAAAAAAAAAACTTTACTGCCTTAATGCCTCATTTGAAGCAGTACTCAGACTCTGTCACAGTGTCTGACATTCTTCCTTACAGAGTAAATCTAAGAAATTAGCTTTGCCTGATCAACAGGTTTTATAGCGGGCTTCTAGATGTCAATAGCCACCAAATGTGAAGACAGTTTGGTAAATGAATGTATGAGGTATCTTACGCATGTAGCAAATGAATAATTTAAATTTCCTGTACTTTAACAAATTGCCACCTCAGAGTATATAAATTTATACTTAATACGAGCCATGCCTAATTCTAATAATACATGAGCATGCCTATTCCCCTTGTGCTCACCAAAAACAATATCATAACTTATTTCAACTGTCACTCCTGTGAGGATATGTAGATTTTCCAGTTGTCACACACAATTATAGATTTAAATTGACATGTATGTTTTGAGACTTATACCTGCCTTATGCCCATGTGTCATCGTATACTTTTTATAAAAAATTTAAAAAATAATTCCTGTGACTTTGTTATGCAGAAAATAAACATCTTAATATCAAAGGCTAGAAAATGCCTATAAATATTTTTATACAGTGTTATATTCACTCTTAAACAATTAAATTTCAGACGATATTTTAAAAATACATTTAAATAACTGTTTTTTAAAATACAGTTCATGTATCATTATTCCTATTGAACTGCTTTGGAATCTTAGAAATGTGGTAGCCTTCATTAAGTAGATTATGATATGAGTTTTCAGGAAACAGAAATAGATTTTTGATGCTCACGTGCAAATGGTTGGCTAACAATGGCCCAGCTCTTCTACTTGCTCGTTCTCCTAACAAATGCTGTGTTTCAAGGAAACAAATTCTAAATGTCAATATACCAGCACTCCTGGACTCGAACAGTAATTATTGGAGTGAATGTGCTAGGGGCACCTGGGGAATTGGGCAATTCATCTCACCTCTAAATTACCTTGAACACCTGGGAAAAAATATAATGGCCTGCAGCTGGTCTGTAGAGGAAACTTGTGATTCATTATCAAAGGAACTGAGAGGCTTACATATGTTTTGAACATGTGCTGCCCCTTCAGAAGGCACAATGTAAATGGATTGAAAGCATCATTAGGCAAATATTTTAGCACAGTTAGGAAAATTGACTATGCAGCAACAACTGCCCTGAGTTGGGAGAGCCTACTGCTGTGCAGTGTCAAAATACGGGCATGGGTGAGGTTAAAGATGAAATGTGGACACATAATTCCAATGGCATTCATAAGACAAGTGCCTAAAACATAAACCCAAATTATCATTATGGAGTTTCATTGAGTACAATTTAAATATTAATGCTGATATTACAAAGGAATATTTGATATTTAATCAGTTAGATCTAGGATAAGACATAGTTTATATTTTTAATCTTTTTGTTTTAACTTAAGAAGAATGATTCTACAGTCCAGATCTAATATCACTAAACTCAAATTGGCCCTGGAGTAATAACTCAACTGCAAGGACACAGAAATTCTAAAGGCTTTGGGCAATTCTAGTCATTCTTTCTCAAATTTGAGTATGACATTACAGAGGAAACTGAAATGTCAACTCTGCCAATACCTAGCTAAATGACCTCGAGTCATTCCTCTAATATGTTTCTTTATATCTTAAATATAGAATTAAATATGATCTCATAATACTCTCCAGCATTACAGACAAGTATAATTCTTAAATGTAAATAATCGAGAGACTGTTGAAAGCAAATATTCACATGTATTTATATTGCCTGATAGATCAATGGAAAACTGTGATACTGTACAAACAGCACTCTGAAGCTTTTGACCTATATCACTAAACAATCAGTTATTTCTATAACTTATCCTGAAGTGTTACCAAAACCTACAAATTTAACAATTTATATGCATATATATAACTCCTCAGAGATTAAATAAGAGGCTAGAAGCACTTGTGCCTATTTACAAAAGAGTACAAACACAAGTTGAATATTTCTTGTTAGTCCATTATGAAGTTGAACTTCTTTTAAAAAATGCATCTCTAAACATACAGATACCATGTGTTATTATTTTAAACAACAAAAAGACTGGATTAAATCATAATGTTAAATAACAAATAATAGTTTGCCATTAGAAAGTCATACAAACTTATCGGAAAAAAAGAAAACAGAAGGTATATCCCCAAAAGGAAAAGCCTTTTTGACACTGTTGTTCAGAAATGAACCTGTCAGGCTATCCCAAATATTACTAAATGTAGTTTTAGAGTAGACCGCTTATCTGGCAAAAACAGAATGTTTAAACAATGGTTTTGCTTTCTATATTTCACGTCATCCTTCTTAGCACTATTCCAAGGATGACTAGTATCATTGTCCGTGGACTACTTTTTTCTAAATCAAGAAGATAGATGCTTTAGATGAATGTGCATGACACACTCAAACTGTAAAAACACGAGTAAGGGAAAGTGTAACACACTGGTAGAGGTCAAGGTGTATTAGCAGCAACGCAAAACCACCTCAAAGTTTTACTTATTCGTCCCTTAGTTAATGCCTAAAGAAACCCTGTGCTGTCAAGGATGATAGAGCTGCAATCATTGTCCTTGTTTCTTCAAGCAGTTAGTGCTAATGGGCAGATTAATGAAGTGGGCAAGGAATAACCAGCTGGGGGATTGGTAGAAATGTTTGCCTCCTATGGACATCTTTTTTTTTAAGTGTAGATGAACCTGCTTCGTAAATGTATTCATTCAAGTACTGGCTTAAGAAATAAATAACTGTGATGTGTTTGAATTTCAGTGATACATACGGTCCTGAGTTTGACCTGAGGACAGACAAGGGATATGATAAGGTGAGGAGGTCCTTGGAACAATCTTGAAAAATGACCAAAGCAGGTCTGTGAAACAGGTTTCACAACTACCTAAAAGAAACAGGAGAATCAGTCAGGTCTAGTATATCTATAAACTGGAATTGGGCATTTTGATGGGTTGACATTTTTCCTTGACAAGTTCAGAACCTTAAGTGATCTTAGAAATGTCAGAGAGGAGCTTAATAGGCACCTCAAAGAAAACATTAACTATACAATTAAACTTAATGAGAATAAATTCTCCTTTTACGAGAGAAAGGTCAATGCTAGCCTGATCTTGGACAAAAAAGAAAAAGGAGTTCACACATACATGAAGAAAGCCAATTAGAGAACTAAAGTTAATATAGTGCTGCAAAGAGAGAGGTTTTTATCAGCTTTCTCAACTATTACTTTCATATTAATTCAAATTTGAGTTACGAGAAAGTACAGTTTAATAATATCTGTAATCTCACAGACAAGTCACAAGGAACTCCAAGGAACTTCAGGATTCTAAACATGTAATAACCTTCTCTTCATATAGTTTTTTGCACATATTCCCCACCAATGGCACAATGAAATTTTTAAAACTTTGAAATTATATATAAGTGAAAACCAAGCCCCAAACTAAGTGATTGAGGCTCTTACATGTTTATTTCAATGTTTACTCCATTATTCATTGACCTTCAAAATAATAAAGGCTAACATTTATTGAGCTCCAACTATGTAATAAACTTTAAATACAGCAATACTACTGGATGTGTAACATGATTATTTCATTTTATATACAGGAGATGTGCTTAGTCAATATACTGGTTCACTCAGATAACAAGAAGCAAAACCCAGATTCAATTTATTTCCTGGAATTTCCACAAAATAATTTCAGCTTTTTATTTCTTGTTCATTTCTGTGGTTTTTTTTGACAGCTAAAGCCCTGTCATATGAAACTCATATAGATATTACGTTTAAGTCACATTTCATAAAGTCATATTGTGTGTGTATAAAATAATATTGAATAACACAGTTAACAAAAAACTTTGTGATAAATAAATGAAATTATACAAATACTTTGAGTATTTACCTAGAATAAGAGTTTTGCAAAATACTACATTGAAATCAATTTTTTTCTCTCACAAGTACCTTATGATCTAGAAATACAGAAACTATGTCATATAACACACAACATAATACAAGAAAGATTGATGTAATTATTATGAGACTAATATTTTACAGTGAAAGGAAGCTCTACCAGAAGTAGAGATCAAAATGATTTTAGGGAAAACAAGAAACTTTAATGGAAAAGATGAACAGGTAAATTAAATTTGAAAGACAGAGACTTAGGAAAAATGGACAGGAAAGGGGATTTTAAGCAAAGATACCAATAAAAATATAAATCCAGAATATGGAAGGACTATCAGACTGCCTAAGGAAAAGGTACACATAGGTAAAGAATAGTAGAATAAAGAGAAACATAAAGTAGAGGATATAATATGAAGATTCTAAACAGAAAAGAGACATGATTAGACTTGTTTTTGAAAGTGCCCTTTAGGATAGACTGAAGAAATACTAGAGAGATTTATATGAAGAATATTCATGAGAGAGTTAGAGATCACTATATTGTCCAATTTAACATTTTCTATACATCAGATTAAGATGATACATATTTCAGTAAAGGTGAGAAAGTAACCTCATTCGTTTTGTGGCATTATTTTTCTAAGATAGTATAATGGTATACTGAATTACAAATATCTCATAATTTCAAATTTTCACATACAAAACTATAAACACATTTTCATCCGTTTGGTGAAGTGCCCACCATCTTATATGTTCTATTCACAACTTATTTAAAATTAATAATTTTCTTTCATGTATATATTTTACTAAGAAGCCATGTAAAGATATACAAAGGAGTAAGTCTGAGAGATATTTTTGATTTGAGGTCAAGAACTGGTGAACTGTAACAGAGATCTGACTTAGAGATGCATTTTCTGTACAGTGTTACAGTAACATTTCAAAACTTCCCATGAAACTAAACAAGTTCAGCTTCTCTTTAAAAACAACAGGTTATCTGGAATACCAAGCCCCTACTTCTGAAAGGAGGCAGTCAGCGAATCTGCAGATAGACTGTACTCTCTCTCCACAGTGGGAATACACTCTTCCACTGGGATGTCCCCACCGTTCCTGGAGACCTAACATGTAGGTCACTGCACTCACGTATGTCCCCTGCCTGACATATGTCCCCTGTTAGCCTTTGAATTGCAACCTATGATTTAGAGAAATAATCATCAGGACATCGCAACTAACTAGACAAGGGAGTGAAAAGGTGATAAAGGAGTCCAAAACTATGATTTTAATTTAGTTTGGCACAAATAGGGTCACCAAATTAAAGAGCTTATTGAGGCACTCGGATTCTCACCTAAATCCTACTTGCTGTGGACATACTCTTAAAGTGACCCTCATGATCCCTGTACGTGGTATTCATTCCCTTGTGGGAACTCTCATGCTGAGTGTGTGTGAGAACTCTGACTTGACTTTAGGCTACAGGATACAGAAAAGGTGGTGGGATATATGTGATCATGTGTCCATAATTATGTGGTTAAGTTACATAAGAGCTTAGGGCCCACTTGCCTTCCTGGTCTGAGAATGCAAATAGCTATGCTGTGGAACCCTGCCTGGCTAAGAACTGCAGGTGGCCTGTAGAAGCTGAAGACAAATGTAAGTGACAGACAGCAAGGAACTGGAGCCCTCAGTCCTACAACCACAAGAAATTGAATCCTGCCAACAGCCCATGAGTGGGGATGCAAATCTACCAGAGGAGAACCCAATCCTGACCGACAACTGGATGGCTACCTTGCGAGACCCTAAAAAAAGGACCTAGGAAAGCCATGCCCAAACTCTGGACCTATGAAAGCCATGAGCTACTAAATGTATATTGCTGTAAGCTGCTAAGTTTGTGGTAATATTCTTACACAGCAATCAATAACTAATGCAATACAAATTTTCATTTCTTACTTTAAAAAATATTTACTCAGAGATGCCTTCCCATATCTCTAAAACTGTTAGGGTCCCCCTAGTTAATACTTACAAAGATACCAATGTTCCTCATTTACAGAAATCTGCAAACCTGTAAGGATATAAATCACTTATATATCACTATTATAAATCACTATTTATAATTATTTACTTGAATCTTCTTGTAATTATTGGCCAGATCCCTACCTCTTCCACGTACCAGGAATGATGGATTAAAGATATCACAAAATTTTTGTTACTTCTGCCACCAAAAGTTAAGTTTTGTTTTGGATTTTTGTTTGTTTTTTGTTTTCCCATTGCCTGGAATCTGGCTGGGCCTGAGACTGCTTAAACTAATAGAATAGGACTGAAGTGATACAGTATGCAGACAAACCCAGCTCTGAACAGATTGCTATTTTTTGATTCCTCCCTTTGGTAGTCCCTCTGTCTTGCTGTAAAGAAGCCCAGACAGCTTTGTGAAGTGTCTCTTATAGGGAAAAATGTGAACCACGACAACAGCTTTAGCTGAGCCAGCAAGAGTTTTGCAAGCCAACTAAAAAAGAAATCTTGGGAATGGCTCCTCCAACCCAGTGCTGAGATAGATGACAACGCATAGAACAGAGATGAGCTATCTAAACAGCTACAACCAGATAGGAAAATCATAAACAAATATACCTTTGCTGAGTTAAGCTTCTACATCTTGTGGTGGTTGATTACACAACAATAGACAATCAAAATATCAGGAACCACGTGTACATTCTCAGTGCTTAAAGTGTAATTGGTATACAGAAACTCTATCTTTTTGGCAGGGATTAATGTTATATTAAGTCTCTTAAAGGAGATTTACAAAAAGCAATTTAATATGAGGATCTGAAATTTATTAAAAACACTTTGGAATGGAGATGTATTTTTAGATAAAGATTTTCATGAGAAAATATCGGATTTGGAGATGCACATCTGCAAAGAGGAAAAAATTTAAATTGTGGGAAGCTTAGATATCACCAAAGTAAAAGAAAATAGCAAAAAAAAAAAGAGGCTTAACAAGATAACTGGTGTTGGCAGAAAGGCAAAGATAATTCTATATCTTAGGTTTATCTTTATTTTTAAAGGACATGTTTTTATTACTGTACTTTCAGTCTCTAACTGAGAAAGATATAACATTATTTGGAAAGGAAAAACATATTACTCACCTACTACATTAATGTTACTTTACAAAGGCATTTGAGCATACTCGTTTACATAACTCTCCTCAACTATATAATTTTAAATTATTAGTAAACCTAAACATTTTATTTCTCTCTTTAGACAATATCTAGACATGTAGGTATTTTTGTTACTCACATTTGACAACAGTATACAGCCTCATTATTTACAGTAAGTTCCCTACGTACGAACTTTCAAGTTGTGAACTTTCAAAGAAGCTAACGTGCATTCACATGTCCAACCATGTAAGTCAGTTCACATGTCTGGCGTACATTGTCACGTGCATGCATCCTCTACAAGTGGCTGCACTTTTGTGTACTTTACTGTATAGTTCTGTATAGAGTACAGTACAGACATCACTGGATCGTTTTTTCAAGAGGGTAGAATGAATTGAATCCAGTAAGGAACCAGAAGCTGTGCCATCAATGTCAGGCGTGAGTGAAATTGCAGCTTTCCCTCCATCTCCTGCTGCTGACGATCCTTCAGCTCTACCATCTCCCACCTCCTCTCCCTCCTCCAGTCAGTAACTTCTTGCCTGTTTGCTCGATGCCAGCCCCTGTATACCAGCTATTGTACTGTACTATGGTACTTTTCAAGGTACTGTACTAGAAGATTTAAAATGTTTTATTTATTTTTTTAATGTATTATTTGTGTGAAAAGTATTATAAACCTATTACAGCACAGTACTATATAGCCAATTGTGTTAGCTGGGTACCTAGGCTAACTTTGTTGGACTTACAAACAAATTGGACTTATGAAATCACTCTTGGAATGGAAACTCATTCGTATGTAGAGGACTTACTGTACTAGGAAACTTCCTCTTGCTATGTGTCTTAATGTTTAAATGCTTTTGATTTATCAAAGAATAAAGCATTAAATGAAATAATGTCACTATGATGAGTATCCTTAGATTTAGTGAATAGTGGAGAGATTGGAGAGAAATAGAGGGTATCACAAAATTTTGTAAAACTCCTCTGCAAAAATGGTTATGTAGTCCACTTACACATATCTCCATCTCTGTGAAGATAATAAAACTGTTCCGAAACACTCTACCACTTTAGAATCCAAGGCTCAGAAATTCAACACATGCTAGTTAGCTTGATACATGGGGTCTTTCTCTAAATTTGGTATCTAAACCTTACACAATTTTAGGAATACGATTATATTTACTTTATCTGGGGAAGTTTTGCTATTAAATTATATTAGTATAATATATCTTTGGAGAAGTCCTGTGGTAATAAAACTGGTTTAATCCAGCATGTCTCAAATATATTTCACTACAGTTGACTTTATTTTAATGGAAGGGCACATTAATCACACAAGGAGATAATGATCTATGATACCACTTTGGGAAATAATATTTTAGGTAAGAGGGACTTCAAAATTCAAAATGAATTGATTGGCATGATCCTCTGGGAAGAATGTTAGGTTTGTAGGTACAGCTGGCCCTCCATGGTCTCAGGTTCCCACGTCCACAGATTCAACCAACCACTGATCAGAAATACCAACAACAAAAAAAAATTCAGAACGTTTCAAAAAGCAAAATTGTAATTCTTTACATAGCATTAAAAGAATGTATGTATATATATAACTGAATCACTTTGCTTTGCAGCAGAAATTAACATAACATTGTAAATCAACTATACTTCAATAAAATAAATTTAAAAAATAAGTAACTTGGAGATGATTTAGACTATATGGGAGGATGCACATAGGTGGTATGAAAATACTAAGCCATTTTATCCAAGAGACTTGAGCATAGGAGGATTTTGTTGTCCATGGGGGTCCTGGAACCAATCCCCCATGGATACTGAGGGATGACTGCATAAAAAAGCTAGTTTTATATAAAACTCATCTATTGTGATCCTAGGGGAACTGTTAGTTTCTAGAAGCTCCAGATCTTTTGTTAGTAAGATCATATTACTTTGGCAATTCAAAAAGATCATCCTAAAGAAATTTTTTTATGAACTAAAACACAGTATATGAATTTTCATAAGTATCTTCTCAGTTATCACATTATACAATCTCTGCCTGAATAACAGAAACATAACTACGTAAAAAATGTCAGCTGAGGTGAAGCGATTTCCTGCCTTATCTAAGGGTTGGATGCAGAAGGTCTGGCTGGCTCTTTCTGCTGCCTTAATAGATAAGAGGTAGCGATTCATATGGGCACCAAGTCTGTGGTTTCCCACTAGGTTTTTAAAGGAAGTTGGGCACTGTTAAGAAAAGCAGAACAAGCAAGACAGGAACACAAAACCACCCATCAGCACACAGACTACCTAAAGTCATACTAAGATCACAGAAACCCCAAAACACACCACCTGGCACTGCTCTGCTCATCAGAGGGAAAAGACTCAGCTCCAACCAACAGAATGCAGGCACCAGTCGCTCCCATCAGGAAGCCTACAAAAGCCACTGGACCAACCTCACCACTGGAGGCAGAAAACAGAAGCAAGAGGAACTAAGACCCTGCAGTCTAGGGAAAGGAGACCTCAAATATTGTAAATTAGACAAAATGAGAAGACAGAGAAATATCTTGCACACAAAGGAGCAAGATAAAAACCCACAAAACCAAATAAATGAAGAGGAAACCAGCAAACAACCTGAAGAAGAATTCAGAGTAATGATAGTAAAGATGTCCAAAATCTCAGAAATAGAATGGAGAAAATACAAGAAATGTTTAACAAGGACCTTGAAGAGCTAAAGAGCAAACAAACAGTAATGAACAACACAATAACTGAAATTAAAAGTAATCTATAAGGATTAATAGCAGAATAACTGAGGCAGAAGAACAGATAAGTGAGCTGGAAGACAGAATAGTGGAAATAACAGCCACAGAATAGAATAAAGAAAAAAGAATGAGAAGGATTGAGAACAGTCTCAGAGACCTCTGCAGCAACATGAAGTGCACCAACATTTGAATTATAGGCGTCCCAGAAGAAGAAGAAAAAAGGAAAGGGTATGAAAAAATATTTGAAGAGATTATAGTCAAAAACTTTCCCAGCATGGGAAAGGAAAGAGTCAAGACCAGGAAGCACAGAGAGTCCCATACAGGATAAACCCAAAGAGAAACACACCAAGACACATATTAATCAAATTAACAAAATTTAAATACAAAGAAAAAAGATTAAAAGCAGCAACAGAAAAGCAAAAAATAACATACAAGGGAATCCCCATAAGGTTAACAGCTGAACTTCCAGCAGAAACTCTGCAGGTGAGAAGGAAGTGGCAGGATATATTTAAAGTGAGGAAAGGGAAAAACCTACAACCAAGATTACTCTACCCAGCAAGGATCTCATTCAGATTTGATGGAAAAATTAAAATGTTTACAGACAAGCAAAAGCTAAGAGCAACTATATGCCAATAAAATGGACAACCTGGAAGAAAAGGACAAATTCTTAGAAAAGTACAACCTTCCAGGACTGAACCAGGAAGAAATAGAAAACATGAACAGACCTATAACAAGCACCAAAATTGAAACTGTGATTAAAAAACTTCCAACAAACAGAAGTTGAGGACCAGATGGCTTCACAGGTGAATTCTATCAAACATTTAGAGAAGAGCTAACACCTATCCTTCTCCCTTCAGTATCCTGAAGAACACTCCCGAACTCATTCTATGAGGCCACCATCGCCTGATTCCAAAACCAGAAAAAGATGTCACAGAAAAAGAAAACTACAGGCCAATATCACTGATGAACACAGATGCAACGATCCTCAGCAAAATACTAGCAAACAGAATCTAACAGCACATTTAAAGGATCATACACCATGATCAAGTGGGGTTTATCTCAGGAATGCAAGGATTCTTCAATATATGCAAATCAATCAATGTGATACACCATATTAACAAACTGAAAGATAAAAACCATATGATAGTCTCAATAGATGCAGAAAAAGCTTTCAACAAAATTCAAAACCCATTTATGATACAAACTCTCCAGAAAGTAGGCATAGGGGGAACCTACCTCAACCTAATAAAGGCCATATATGACAAACCTACAGCCAACATCGTTCTCAATGGTGAAAAACTGAAAGTATTTCCTCTAAGATCAGGAATAAGACAAGGATGCTCACTACTATTATTCAACATAGTTTTGGAAGTTTTAGCCACAGCAATCAGAGAAGAAAAAGAAATAAAAGAATCCAAATAAAAGAATCCAAATCGGAGATGAAGAAGTAAAACTGTCACTGTTTGAAGATGACATGATACTATACATAGAAAATCCTAAAGATGCCACCAGAAATCTCCTAGAGCTAATCAATGAATTTGGTAAAGTAGCAGGATACAAAATTAATGCACAGAAATCTCTTGCATTCCTATACACTAACAATGAAAAATCTGAAAGAGAAATTTAGGAAACACTCCCATTTACCATTGCAACAAAAAGAATAATATACCTTGGAATAAACCTACCTAAGTAGGCAAAAGACCTGTATGCAGAAAATTATAAGACACTAAGAAATTAAAAGAAAGAAAGAAATTAAAGATGATACAATCAGATGGAGAGATATACCACATTCTTTGATTGGAGGAATCAACATTGTGAAAATGACTATATTACCCAAAGAATCTACAGATTCAATGCAATCCCTATCAAACTACCACTGGCATTTTTCACAGAACTAGAGCAAAGAATTTCACAATTTGTATGGAAACACAAAAGACGCCAAATAGCCAATGCAATCTTGAGAAGGAAAACTGGAGCTGGAGGAATCAGGCTCTCTGACTCAGACTATACTACAAAGCTACAGTAATCAAGACAGTATGGTACTGGCACAAAAACAGAAAGCTAGATCAATGGAACAGGACAGAAAGCCCAGAGATAAACCCATGCACATATGGTCACCTTATCTTTGACAAAGGAGTCAAGGATATACAATGGAGAAAAGACAGCCTCTTCAATAAGTGATGCTGGGAAAACTGGCCAGCTACATGGAAAAGAATGAAATTAGAACACTCCCTAACACCATACACAAAAATAAACTCAAAATGGAATAAAGACCTAAATGTACGGCCAGATACTATCAAACTCTTAGAGGAAAACATAGGCAGAACATTCTGTGACATAAATCACAGCAAGATCCTTTTTAACCCAGCTCCTAGAGAAATGGAAATAAAAACAAAAATAAACAAATGGGACCTAATGAAACTTAAAAGCTTTTGTGTAGCAACGGAAACCATAAACAAGATGAAAAGACAACCCTCAGAATGGGAGAAAATATTTGCAAACAAAGCAACTGATGAAGGATTAATCTCCAAAATATACAAACAGCTCATGTAGCTCAATACAAAAAAACAAACAACCCAATCAAAAAATGGGTGGAAGACCTAAATAGACATTTCTCCAAAGTAGATATACAGATTGCCAACAAACACATGCTCAACATCACTAATCATTAGAGAAATGCAAACCAAAACCACAATGAGGGGCTTCCCTGGTGGCGCAGTGGCTGAGAGTCCACCTGCCGATGCAGCGGACATGGGTTCGTGCCCCGGTCTGGGAAGATCCCACATGCCACAGAATGGCTGGGCCTATGAGCCATGGTCGCTGAGCCTGCGCATCCAGAGCCTGTGCTCCACAATGGGAGAGGCCACAACAGTGAGAGGTCCACGTACCGCAAAAAAAAAAAAAAAAAAAAAAAAAAAAACACAGTGAGGTATTACCTCACACCTGTCAGAATGGCCATCATGAAAAAAATCTACAAACAGTCAATGCTGGTGATGGTGTGGAGAAAAGGGAACCCTCCTGCACTGTTGGTGGGAATGTAAATTGACACAGCCACTATGGAGAACAGTATGGAGGTTCCTTAAGAAACTAAAAATAGAACTACCATATGATCCAGCAATCCCACTACTGGGCATATACCCTGAGAAAACCATAATTCAAAAGAGTCATGTACCACAATGTTCATTGTAACACTATTTACAATAGCCAGGACACGGCAGCAACCTAGGTGCTCATCAACAGATGAATGGATAAAGAAGGTGTGGCACATATATATGATGGAATATTACTCAGCTATAAAAAGGAATAACATTGAGTTATTTGTAGTGAGGTGGATGGACCTAGAGTCGTACATAGAGTCAAGTAAGTCAGAAAGAGGAAAACAAATACTGTATGCTAACTCATATAAATGGAATCTAAACAAAAATGGTACTGATGAACCTCGCGGCAGGGTAAGAATAAAGACACAGACATAGAGAACAGACTTGAGGACACAGGGGGAAGGGGAAGATGGGACGAAGTGAAAGAGTAGCATTGCCAAGTGTACACTACCAAAGGTAAAATAGATATCTAGTGGGAAGCTGCTGCATAACACAGGGAGATCAGCTCGATGCTTTGTGATGACCTAGAGGGGTGGGATAAGGAGGGTGGGAGGGAGGCTCAAGCGGGAAGGGGTATGGGGATATATGTATACATATATCTGATTCGCTTTGCTGTACAGCAGAAACTAACACAACATTGTAAAGCAATTACACTCTAATAAAGATATAAAAAAAAAAAGTCACACATTCCCACTAAGTGATTCTAATTGTTTGAATCTCTTCTTCACAGTGATGGAAATTCTAATTCCCATAATATTTACTTATCTAATTGTAGCTGCTGCACAAAAGTTTTGTCTCGAACAACTGCTGGGTTATACCATGTTCTCAGATAGGAAGACTCAAAATTATAACAGTGGTATTTCTCCCTAAGTTAATTTATAAACTGAATGCAAATTTAATAAAAGCACCACCAGGATTTATTTATTGGAGCCATACAAGTTGACTAAAAACTTCCTCTCCTCTAGAAGGTTAGACAAGCAAAAATAGCTAAGAAACTTGAGAAAAAAAAAAGACATGTAAAGGTGATGGCTACGAATTGAAGATGTTAAAACTGTGTAGTATGTCATTAGAATGGACAGATAATCCAATGAAACAAAATAGAAAATCTAAAAATATACACAAGTACATGGTGAAATTTAATATGAGATTTAAAAATGGTATCTCAAATTAGTAGCACTAAGATTATTTAATAAGTTGTAATGGTAAAATTGGATAGCCACATGAACAAAGATATAGCGAATATATCCTTATGTCAGTATAAATTCTAAATGAATCCATTCTAAATTTAAAGGGGAGGTGGGGCAGACTGTGGTGAATTCCAGGTATGACTCACAATCCAGAAGAAAAGATTAGAACTATGTAGTTGTATTATAGGGAGTATGCAAGGAAAATACCATAATCAAGTTGTAATAAATGACAAAAAGGAAAAGAACACTTTCATTTTATATTAAATTACAGCAAAGGATCAACATGAATTAGATAAAGCTTCCAAAAGTAGAGACAATACTAACAATCCATAACAGGACAAATATATGGCCAGATAGTTATGAGGAAATAAATGCAAACTGTTCTTACATGTAAGAGAGTTAGCTTTTCTCATAATAAAGGCAATGTTAATAAAAGCTACCAGATAAGGCTTTTTTTTTTCTTTTCTTTTCTTTTTTTTTTTTTAACCTACAACACTGGAAAAAAATGTTGACAATATAGTCCATTATCTAAACTATAGGAGGCACACGCACATTTACATTTCATGTAGTTTAAAAATGGTATCAGCCCTATGAGTGGTGAATAAAATTATATTCATACTTGCCAAACCTGCTAAAATTTCTTATTAAATTTAATATAATCACACCACTTGCAAATAATTTTTTTTTTTAATTTTCTCACACTCAAGCTTCATACGTGCAGTCTCTCCACTCAGGATTTCTCATACAACATTGAAGAGAACTGATGATTGTGGACTTCTTGTCTCATTTGTGATTTAATGAGCATACATTTACCATTTCACTATTAAATGTGCTCATTTCTATAAGGTGTTTTGTTTTAAACTTTTTGTTTGTTGATGAGTTTATTTTATTTTGATTATTGGATACTAATTATCATCTTTTGATGGTTAAGAATTTTTATATACTAAAGAAATTATCAATTATTTTGTCAGCCTATTTTAATCTCTAATTTTTTGATTAAATTTCTTAAAATAATTTTCACGCTTATAATTTTCATGCAATTTGTTGTCACCTTACATTTGTTTACATTTTAAAAATATTTTTGTATCTATATTCATGATTGGATTTGACCGTTTTTTAATTTTGCATGTTAAAAAATGGATAATTGGGCTTCCCTGGTGGTGCAGTGGTTGAGAATCTGCCTGCTGATGCAGGGGACACTGGTTCGAGCCCTGGTCTGGGAGGATCCCACATGCTGCGGAGCAACTAGGCCTGCGAGCCACAACTGAGCCTGTGCGTCTGGAGCCTGTGCTCCGCAACAAGAAAGGCCACGATAGTGAGAGGCCTGCACACCGCGATGAAGAGTGGCCCCCGCTTGCCACAACTACAGAAAGCCCTCGCACAGAAACGAAGACACAACACAGCCAAAAAATAAATTAATTAATTTTAAGAAAATGGATAATTGATGTTATAATCATGTATTAACGTGACATATTCCATATGACTGTAAGTTATTTGAAAGTAAAACCCATGGTGTATTTCTATTCCTCTTTGTATTTTCTCCTTCCATCCTCGTATAACTTGCTAACTAAGGTGTTCTAAAAGCTTAAAAAGTAACCTAACATAGATGTTTCTCCTCTAAGGAGTCTCGGTCTAGATTTTTTCTGCATCTGCTCTTCAGTCACAAATTATTTCTCCTTCTAAAAAGTCCCAGAGCTGTTGAAACTTTATTGGATTCTTTATTTTCTTTCTTGAACTGGGCACAATAATTCCATGTAGATTTTCTCAAATGTTTGACAGAGTTAGTAAACAAATGAATATCACAGACAGCAAAAAATATACATATTGCCATTAAGAAGTAAGCTCAGAAATAAATCTTCTCTCTGTAAATGCTAATTAAATGGAGAGGACAAAAAAAATAAATAAAATCTTAAGAGGAACAGTTAGTTTCATAATTATGATGCAAGGGAGTTCCACTTTCTGTAGAAATGCTCTTCTAAGAATCACCATGGTAAATTCTCTCCTAAACCCATTTATATTTTCCCATGAGGAAAACTGTAGCTTGGAGTTTTGACCAGTGGCCAAAGTTTTGCATCAAATCAATTGTAGGAATGATAAACAATGCATCATAAGCACAGATATTCAAGTAACTGTTTTAATATTACAATGTAAATGCATGTTTCAAATCTTATGAGTAGGCAGAAATGTCCACATTGATCAAATAAAGGTTTCAAAAATATTAGGAATGTATATACAGATATATAAAATGCTTCCTTATAACTTTTCTGTCCTAATGCTCATAGAGATATCATTACAAACATCCATTAGCTCAGCACACAAATGTCCTCTTTTTTTTTTTCCTTTAAGATATTTAGAAGAATTTGGAGAGTTAATTTGGATGTTATATATCTCTTCTAAAAATTGTACAGCAAATTGACCTGACCATTTTAATCTTCTAGAAAAATATTTCTGCAGCAAAGAAAGAAATTTTTAAAAACCTATCCAGTCTCTAATTAAAGGATACTTTACATCTAACCATTCAGTATACAATTGTATATAGGAGGCATTCATGATGATGATAATGATTAAATTTACATAGCATTTATTATACTGCTTCACCCTTCAGGATTCACTTTCACAAATGTTAATGTAAAACTTCTTTCAATACTGTAAGGTAGGTAGAATGGCTATTATATTCACTTTGCAGTTAACATTATTCTCCTTTATCCATGTCCAAACCTCTCCAATGTTAAAACAAATTTCTTCCCTTACCCCACTGTATTTTCTAGCTACTTTCCTATACATCTCATCCTTTTCATTTCCAAAATGTTTGACCAAGGTATTTCTTTCCATAAATATTTCTTGACAGGCTGACTTACATTAGCAAACTGAGTCTGACAGAGGGAATGGTACACCTGGAATCATATGACAAGTGAGTAATAGAACCTTTGTTATAATGACTCGGCATAGAGAAAGTACTAGCGTCTTGGATCAGGTTGCTAGTTTATATCCTTTCATTGTTATCATACCAATATCAAGCACAGTCATCATGATTTTTTTTTTATGTCAAAATCTCACCCCGTCTTCAGTAAGAAGACGTTTAGAGAGCAGGACTTTAGGCCTTTGTTTTGATGATAGTTGACTAAGGTGATTTTGGTGGCAAATGACATATCTGTGAGCTGACTGCATGAGCACAAGCTCTTTGTGTGTGTCTGTGTATAATTAGCACAAGTTTATTGTACTACCTTTTAGGCCCCACCACATAACATCATTGGATTCATGCTGAGCCAGTACAATGATACACTGTTCAATAAAGCAGGGAACTAATAAACATTAAGTAACTTGAAAGTGAGAAGTGAAAAGAATAAAATATTTTGGTTATTTAAATTGTGTTTTCTGGTGTCTCTTCACTAAAATTCTTTGGCTATCCTGTACTGTAAAGTTTTTCACTGGCAATTTGGGATTAACTGTACATCGTCCTCCTGCACTAGCTCATACTTCTTGGATACTTCCTCCTAAACAATCTTCTTAAAGATGACTACATGCCAGTGAAGCAATAATATTAATTGTGGGGAGTGAAAAATTACAAAAAAAAAAAAAACTAAGAAAATACCAACATAAAAGATGAAAGAGACAGCAGTGGAAAGGTAGGTAATCTCTGAGTCTAACGTAATCGTGTGGCATATGTATGTGTCCAATATATACTTTTTGACTGAATATTAATATGACACAATGGTGAACTGAATACATACTTGTCTGAAAAGGGGAATGAATGAATTAGTCAAATGTGCAATAGTATTCAGTATGAACTAGAATCTAAACCTTAACAGTGGCAATGTTTGATAGAGGATGAAGGGGAAAGAGAGTGATAGTGACAAATTTAAAAAAAACAAAGAAAAGAAAACTAAAGTCATGACCACTTCTTCCTATGTGCTACTGAGAATGAATGTTCAAGTAGTTTATTAGTCTCGTTCCAAGGAAGCATGCTTACCACGTTGGTTGGTCATCTGTCCACTAAGTGCTGTTGCCCAAGATTTCATTTCCCTTTGTCTTTCCATTAGACACATACAATTTAAATTCCACCTAGACACCCATTTTTGTCTGCTGCTGCTATGTTCCATTCTGCTGAATAAGATCCAACAATTCCCATTTGGCAGCTTTTTCAATCAAAACAAATTCAATCCCTCACACTAGAGTTATGTAGCTAATGAAACCCATCTTAAATGTTGGCTGACAGTGTATTACAGAATATTCACCTTGGAACGTCTTTTCCCATATAGTTTAGAAACAACAACTAGCTAATTGACTTACTTAACACCAAAGTTTGCAATTTCCCCAAAGTACATGGGAATTCTGTCTTAGAAACTAACGATAATTCCATGTTTTCCTTTGATGGGTGTTGGCAGACTTCTCACTCCCCCATGTATAAACGTTTACAGTTCTATCATCAGCAGAGCCAGGAAACAGATGAAGCTAAGCTGCTTGACTAATTGACTGGCATTAACGTAATTAAACATATTAAGATCCAGATTGATAGCCAGTGAGTGACTTTAATGACTAGCATGTTCGTTTCAGTTAATTTGTCATTAGGCCTTTAACATAAGGGGCTCAACAGAACACAAAGTTATTACTATCAAAAATTTTGACATATGAGATATCATTATTAATATCACCATAAACTTACATATTTAACAGCGAAGGATAATTTTAAGAGGTTTGCAATAATCATAATGGTGGCTGTGTTATAATTTGAAGTTCTTTCATTTCGTAGAACATTAATGAAATATAGGATTAGCTGTGGAGAAATTCACGTTGGCAACTTTTCATTAATACATTAATTCATTTCTTAATGACCTTCTATATGCACAGAAGTGCAACAGGCTTCAAGAAACACTGAAGTATTGAGAAAGTAGTTGGGAAAAGGTTTTACAATCTTATAAGGAACACATAACACACAACTAAACGTCAAGTGGAAAATACAGTGAGATAGTTTCCTGAAAACAATATACACGTTTCTGAGGGAATGTAAGCAAAATCATCAACAGGGTAGAAGAGAGGTACTAAGAAAAATTATTTTAATAAAAGTAACTTTGGGCTCACTTTTTGAATTAGACCGTTGTCATTCACTGGGAAATAGAAAGTGATGAAACATCAGGGATTTGTGCGTAGTATCCAGGCAAAGAAGGCAGCATGGAAAGGATGGAGAAATTAGGCAATGCTGAGAAACCTTATATTATATTAAGAACTGATTATAGATTATATTTTCTCTAACTTGTTCGTTTGTCTCTCATTAGCTTGCTATGAAATCACGAACAGATATGGAATGTATAAGACTGTGGCTTATATGAATACTTATAATTTGTATCTGTTGAGGTAATATCTTGCTTCCTTTTCAGTTTCCTATAAGGACTTCTTAACTCTGTAGAGACAGAAAACAGAATTTACAACTTCGTTTATTCCAAAAGGTGCTGAGGAATTATCTGCTTATTTAATAAGCAAACTTTAAATGATAAAAACTGTTTAAGTGTGATTATTCTTCCTCTAGAAAGTTCATCAACTAGAGTACAGTACAATACTTAGCAGATAATCTTGCACACAGTAGAAATTTAACAAAAATGAATGAAACTTAAAGCACATTTTGTATTCTTTGAGGTAAGAAAGGAGAATTATGTATATTTCTGTGTAATTCTAGGAACAATGTCTAATCCTAATGATGTCTAATAATTAATCCTAATTAGGATTATTGTTTACTCATTGATGATTGTTACATGCTTCTGAACTAACTAGCATCTATATTCTAATATATATCTCACTAATAACAGTTTCTTATAAAACTACTAAGTTTTAAGTCATGAATATAGAGAGAAAGCATAAACTTTTTCTATTACAAAATTTTATTTATTTTTATTTAAAAAATGACACTTGGCCTGAAAGTCTTAGCCATTTTTATTGCTACTATTTGTGAATTTAAGAGTTCTGCTTTCTTCAAACCAACTGACTTTTTGGTCAATTAGCTTTCCTTTGGTGTTTTCTGGTAAAAATTATTGAAAAAAAATTTTTATTAGAAAATATTCAAATATATTTACAATTATGTAACAAAGAGGTTTGCATCAACAACTCAGTTCTAGTAAGTATCTCCCACATTTACTTTAGTTCTTTTTCTTTAATACATGTTGCACCCCTCCTTAATCCTGTCACTCCCTTCATAAAATTTTAAAAATTATGTCTTTGTTTATATATACTTTCCTTTCTGTAAAAGGTCATGATGGCATCAGATAAAAATGGGTACAGTGAATAAGCAAGCAGAATAAACAAATTAGTATTATTCCTAAAGGCATATGTTATAATAGATGGAATAAATTTACTTAATGGACATTTACAGTGAGTATATTAATATTCCACATAAAACAAATAAGCTGATTTTCAATCAAAAGATCACTTAACTTCCTTGACCAATGATTATTATTAACAAGTGATTTGAAGTACAAAGCAGGCAAATAATTCAAATCTGAGAACCTGAATATTGTTCAATAAATGTTGGTTCCCTTCATTTAACTAACCTTGCATCCATGCTGAGTTTATATAAATATTTAAAGTATAATGCCTGCTTATAATGTTCTTGTAAGGTTCTCGCACTTTTTAGGAAGGTATTGCATGTACAAAAATATAAATATCTCAGATCTGTAAAAGTAAGAGCTAAAAGGTTAAAAACTTGTTGGAAAAACATCTAGGGAATCTGAGAGAAGAGCATTTCTGGAGCAAGGCCCCTGTGTTGGCAAGTGTGGACAAGATTTAGTATAAGTCACTGACATACACAGACACACCATGCTCATTTCTTTTTAATTTTAATAAAATTGAATTTTTGGACAATGATACTAATTAATAAAAGCTGGAAAGAAACATTTTTTTGTATAAACAACTGTATTCAATGTGGTCAACCCTTACTATGAACAATTAAGGTGTGTTATGGGATGAACTACATCCCCCTTCAAATTCCTATGTTGAATTCCTGACCCCCAAGTATATCAATATTTGACCATTTTTGGAGATAAGGTCTTTTAAAGAAGTGACTAAGTTAAATGAGGGCTTTATGGTGAGCCCCAATCCAATATGACTAGTGTTCTTATAAGAGGAGGACATTTGTACAGGTAAAGAGAGACACCAGAAACATGCACAGACTGAGGGATGACCATGTGAGGACACAGTGAAAAGGCAGCCATCCATCTGCACAATAAGAAGACAGGCCTCAGGAGAAACCAAATCTGCCAACATCCTGATCTTAAACTTCCATCCTCCAGGGAGAGACCTTCAAGATGGCAGAAGAGTAAGATGCGGAGATCACCTTCCTTCCCAGAAATACATCTACACGTGGAACAACTCCTACAGAACACCTACTGAATGCTGGCAGAAGACCTCAGACCTCCCGAAAGGCAAGAAACTCCCCACGTACCTGGGTAGGGCAAAAGAAAAGACAATAAAAAGAGACAAAAGGATAGGGACGGGACCTGCACCAGTGGGAGGGAGCTGTGAAGGAGGAAAGGCTTCCACACACTAGGAAGCCCCTTCGCAGGCGGAGAGTGCGGGTGGCGGAGGGGGAAATCTTCGGAGCCACGGAGGAGAGCACAGCAACAGGGGTGCAGAGGGCAAAGTGGGGAGATTCCCGCACAGAGGATCAGGGCCAACCGGCACTCACCAGCCCGAGAGGCTTGTCTGCTCACCCGCCGGGGCGGGCGGGGCTGCGAGCTGAGGCTCGGGCTCTGGTCGGATCACAGGGAGAGGACTGGGGTTGGCGGCGTGAATACAGCCTGAAGGGGTTAGTGTGCCACGGCTAGCTGGGAGGGAGTCCGGAAAAAAGTCTGGAGCTGCCAAAGAGGCAAGAGACTTTTCCTTCCCTCTTTGTTTCTTCGTGCGCGAGGAGAGGGGATTCAGAGAGCCGCTTAAAGGAGATCCAGAGAGGGGCGTGAGCCGCGGCTAAAAGCGTGGACCCCAGAGACGAGCATGAGACGCTAAAGCTGCTGCTGCCGCCACCAAGAAGCCTGTGTGTGTGCACACGTCACTGTCCACACCTCCCTTCCGGGGAGCCTGTGCAGCCCGCCACTGCCAGGGTCCCGGGATACAGGGACAACTTCCCCGGGAGAACGCACGGCGCCTCAGGCTGGTGCAACGTCCGTGCCGCTCTCTACCCCTAGCCTGAGTGAGCCAGAGCCCCAGACTCAGTGGCTCCTTTAACCCCGTCCTGTCTGAGTGAAGAACAGACGCCCTCCGGCGACCTACATGCAGAGGCGGGGCCAAATCCAAAGCTGAGCCCCTGGGAGCTGTGAGAACAAAGAAGAGAAAGGGAAATCTCTCCCAGCAGCCTCGGGAGCAGCGGATTAAATCTCCACAATCAACTTCAGGTACCCTGCATCTGTGGAATACCTGAATAGACAACGAATCATCCCAAATTGAGGAGGTGGACTTTGGGAGCAATGATATATATTTTTTCCCTTTTTCTCTTTATGTGAGTGTGTATGTATATGCTTCTGTGTGTGCTTTTGTCTGTATAGCTTTGCTTTTACCATTTGTCCTACGGTTCTGTCTTTTTTTTTTTCTTTTTTAGTATAGTTTTTAGCACTTCTTATCATTGGTGGATTTGTTTATTGGTTTGGTTGGTCTCTTTCTTTCGTCTATGTTTTTTTATTACTTAAAAGATATTTTTCATAATTATTTTTTATTTTAATTATTTTATATTCTTCTGTCATTCTTTCTTTTTTCTCTCCCACTTATTCTGAGCCGTGTGGATGACAGGCTCCTGGTACTCCAGCCAGGTGTCAGGGCTGTGCCTCTGAGGTGGGAGAGCCAAGTTCAGGACACTGGTCCACAAGAGACCTCCCAGCTCCATGTAATATCAAATGGCAAATATCTCCCAGAGATCCATCTCAACACCAACACCCAACAACCAGCAAGCTCCAGTGCAGGACACCCTATGCCAAACAACAA
Source organism: Pseudorca crassidens (assembly GCF_039906515.1). NCBI lineage: Eukaryota > Metazoa > Chordata > Mammalia > Artiodactyla > Delphinidae > Pseudorca > Pseudorca crassidens. The sequence continues at coordinate 17,687,643 of NC_090298.1, forward strand.
GCAAGACAGGAACACAACCCCACCGACTAGCAGAGAGGCTGCCTAAAATCAGAAGGCCACAGACACCCCAAAACACACCACCAGACGTGGACCTGCCCACCAGAACACAGGCACTAGTCCCCTCCACCAGGAAGCCTACACAACTCACTGAACCAACCTTAGCCACTGGGGGCAGACACCAAAAACAACAGGAATTACGAACCTCCAGTCTGTGAAAAGGAGACCCCAAACGCAGTAAGTTAAGCAAAATGAGAAGACAGAGAAGCACACCGCAGATGAAAGAGCAAGGTAAAAACTCACAAGACCTAACAAATGAAGAGGAAATAGGCAGTCTACCTGAAAAAGAATTCAGAATAATGATAGTAAAGATGATCTAAAATCTTGGAAATAGAATGGAGAAAATACAAGAAACGTTTAGCAAGGACCTAGAAGAACTGAAGAGCAAACAAACAGTGATGAACAACATAATAAATGAAATTAAAAATTCTCTAAAAGGGATCAATAGCAGAATAATTGAGGCAGAAGAACGGATAAGTGACCTGGAAGATAAAATCGTGGAAAAGAATGCAGAAAAAAAAAAAAAAAGAAAAGCATTGCACACAGTCTCAGAGAACTCTGGGACAACATTAAACATACCAACATTTGAATTATAGGGGTCCCAGAAAAAGAAGAGAAAAAGAAAGGGACTGAGAAAATATTTGAAGAGATTATAGTTGAAAACATCCCTAATATGGGAAAGGAAATAGTTAATCAAGTCCAGGAAGCACAGAGAGTCCCATATAGGATAAATCCAAGGAGAAACACACCAAGACACATATTAATCAAACTATCAAAAATTAACAAAGACAAAATTTTAAAAGCAGCAAGGGAAAAACAACAAATAACATACAAGGGAATCCCCATAAGGTTAACAGCTGATCTTTCAGCAGAAACTCTGCAAGCCAGAAGGGAGCGGCAGGACATACTTAAAGTGATGAAGGGGAAAAACCTATAACCAAGATTACTCTACCCAGCAAGGACCTCATTCAGATTTTACAGAGAAGTTAAAACCTTTACAGACAAGCAAAAGCTAAGAGAATTCAGCTCCACCAAACCAGCTTTGCAACAAATGCTAAAGGAACTTCTCTAGGCAGGAAACACAAGAGAAGGAAAAGACCTACAATAACAAACCCAAAACAATTAAGAAAATGGTAATAGGAACATACATATCGATAATTACCTTAAATGTAAATGGATTAAATGCTCCAACCAAAAGATATAGACTGGCTGAATAGATACAAAAACAAGACCCGTATATGTGCTGTCTACGAGAGACCCACTTCAGACCTAGGGACACATACAGACTGAAAGTAAGGGGATGGAAAAAGATATTCCATGCAAATGGAAATCAAAAGAAAGCTGGAGTAGCAATTCTTATATCAGACAAAATAGACTTTAAAACAAAGACTATTATAAGAGACAAAGAAGGACACTACATAATGATCAAGGGATCAATTCAAGAAGATATAACAATTGTAAATATTTATGCATCCAACATAGGAGCATCTCAATACATAAGGCAAATACTAACAGTCATAAAAGGGGAAATCGACAGTAGCATAATCATAGTAGGGTACTTTAACACCCCACTTTCACCAATGGACAGATCATCCAAAATGAAAATAAATAACAAAACACAAGCTTTAAATGATACATTAAACAAGAGGGACTTAATTGATATTTATAGGACATTCCACCCAGAAACAACAGAATACACTTTCTTCTCAGGTGCTCATGGAACATTCTCCAGGATACATCACATCCCTCCTCTTTTCCTTTGCCACAGGTCTCTCTCAGAACCTGCTGTACACCAGGCTTTAGCCCATCTCACGGATTTCTCTGTCACCACCTTATAGTAGACGATACAGTGTTGATAATTTATACGTATAATGTTGCTCAAAAGTGCCTAATTTCTTCATACACGTATTTTATGTTATAGCTGCAAATTCTCAGAAGGGAACAAGATGATGTGATGTTTCCTTTTCCATCTCACCACCTAACACAATGCATTGGAACACCTAGTTTGTTTCTTGCAGATCATTTAGCTAATGACTCACCCACTCACCTATCTGTATTGTACCTCAGACTTTGCATACTACCACCCCTGGAGCCTTCATACTCCATCTTCCCCCAGGGATCCAGCCATGCACTGTCTCACTCATGGGATGTGAACACTACAGGTATGACAAACTACTGACTTTCTAATAAATTAAAATTTGTGTTGGGAATGAATGAATGGTGGAGAAAAAGGAAGAAGTTGCATGAGATTTACCCATACCCTGATTTTTGGTCAGAGAAGGGAGGGAAATTAAACACGGAATAAAATTAAAGTGTGCCCACTCTAATCACAATTATATTTCTCTCTAACAGAGGTTTAAAATAGAATTGAAAGAATACTCCATACCTCATTTAATCACTCAAGAATTTCACAAAAGGCTAGTAATTGTCTAGTAACTAGCTTAATTAGTTACCAGATAATAATGTTTTCTTTAACATACTTAAATTTTTGAATGCCTTTTTTTTTTTTTTTTTTTTTTTTGCGGTACGCGGGCCTCTCACTGTTGTGGCCTCTCCCGTTGTGGAGCACAGGCTCCGGACGCACAGGCTCAGCTGCCACGGCTCACGGGCCCAGCCACTCTGAGGCATGTGGGATCTTCCCGGACCAGGGCACGAACCCGTGTCCCCTGCATCGGCAGGCGGACTCTCAACCAATGCGCCACCAGGGAAGCCCTGAATGCCTTTTTTATCTGTATTTTTCTGATTTGTTTTGGAGTGCATTTATGGGCATGTGTGTGTAATTATTTACATGTGTGTAGGTGTGCATATACAAATATAATTCTACTGGGAAGCTACTGGTAAATATTTAACTAAAATTATAATAATATTCATAGATAAATATGAAATCAAGCCCTTATAGCAAATATGAACACTGAAAAATGTTCCATTCTACAGTCAATGTTTGCTTTCTATTTTTTTAATCAGCACATAGTAGCTCCATTTCTGAGATCAAGGCAGTAGTACGCAAAGATCTTTCCCACTATTTACCTTAATGTAGTTTGAATTGCAAGGCCCTAGGGAATGATCCTTTGGATTATATTTACAAAAGACCATTATATTTACAAATATCTTGAATACATTAGAAATTATATCATGAAGTCAACTCCAAGTATTCAGACTCTGAAACTTCTCATATGAGCATTAAGTTATGAGCATTACTTCTTATAAGCATTACTTAAGTTATGAGCATTACTTCTCCCTTAGGATAAGTAGCAATGTTTCCCATGCATCATTCAATCATCCCAGTTCTCAGTTTGCTTCTCTTCATTACTAGAAAATTTGGGAATGAAGTAATAGGGAGTTAAATAACACATTATTTGTTTCCAAAAATGTATGCATTTATATTAAATTGTAACAGAATATGTATGATTACAACATAATAATGGTTATGGAACAGAGGTATTAATATATTCATAAGTATATTATTAATTCTTATAACAATGTTAACATCCCTTCAAGAACTGATTTCTTAAAATTGTGGAAAGCATTGAAATCTATTAACTTTTAAGTTACTAATGAAACTATATTATTCTATAAGAATTAGCAGTATTTTGACATAGTTTAAAATATTTGATAAAATATGTATTACTATAAATTATGATTTTATAAAAACACTCTAAACTGGAACTAAAATAAATAGAAAACTTAATGATGCAACATGGAGGGCTAAGATCTTAAGGTATAAAAGATATTAGAGCTGTAATTCATGAAGAATCAAATGCCTTATAATTCAAATAGTGAGCACCTAGAATTAAACTAGCACCAGAGCCAACAGGCAAAATGAAACCAATGCCATATACTCTTTTAAGTATATGGAAAAAACTTTAGAGAAAAAATAATTTTTTGAAGAATGAAAGCATATGAGAAAATCTGTTCAAAGTTTCTACTTTTGTGAAATATTATTTATTCTTCTGTGGTATCAGAATCTGGCTACATTGTGCTACAGCAACTTAAAGTTATGCTATCCTAGCCCCCATACTCTATACATCTGAGAAATACGAAGTAATATTTAGTGAAAATCCGTTTGGGGAGTTTGGAAAAGTTTAAGAGCAGGCTTTTTTAAATTTATATGTCCAAATAGAGCATAGAAATTAATCTTCTCTTTGTGTTTTAGAGAATTTAATTTGAGGACCATTTTATTTTGTAACAGAAGATACAGCTTCTCTTTTGAATGATAAACTCAGAATTACGATGATTTGCCAACAGAAAGAGAAAAGTGCAGAGACACTGAGGACTAAATGCCCCATTTTCCTAAAATATAGAATAAGTGGAAACGTAAGAAATGGGCAGAAATTCAAAATCTGCAATTCACAAAGCAGAATGATGGAAAGAGAATGGGAGGAGGTGTAGGGGTGAGAGCTGGTTTCAAAACTACTCCTAATTAAATTGATCAAAGCCAGTTGTCCAGTGCATTCATCATGTGGATAAGCCGGATGCTGTAAAGGAAATGTTTCCTTCATCTCTTGACTTTAATCTATTATCCTTCACGATAGACTCTACTGTATAACCTAATATATCCATGTTAATACTTTAATTATATGATTTCAATGGTTTTTGCTGGGAGTACACATTCCAGAATGAGGGACTATCAAGCAACTAAGTAGCTTGCCCTTTTGGTCTCGTCTGGCTTTGTGGCTGAAAGCATATATGGCTCTAGTAGCATCTCATGCAGAATAATGGCAGAATAATCACTGGGGCATGAAGCTACAACCTGTAGGCAGTTAATCATGACCATTAATCTCGGCCACATTCTTCTAGTCTTTGAGGATGGGAGCAGTGACAGATTTCATTTTGTTTACTGAATGCAAATGAATCCCAAATCAGCTTCTCAGCTTCTTGATAGAAATGAAAAAGAAAACAATATTACAAGTTAACTAATTTGAAATTGTATATTGTGTAAAATTGAGACTCACTTCTGTTGGGGGATATTTGATCTTTTACTGTAGTTGTGTCTCCTGTGAGGACTCAGAGGATACATGTCTACATTGCCAAGTTCTTATAATCAAAGTTCTCAGGCACAGACATCTGAGAGAAGTTTATGGAAAATAAACTTTCCTGACATCCTCATTTGAAATAAATTATAGTCATGAAACTAAAAAACAAAAAACAAAAAACAAAAAACAGATCCCTTCTTTTGAACTTTTTACACTGCCTTTCTAGTATTATCTTAACCATGATTACTGCCTATACTTATACAGAATTAATGTCAGCTTGCAGCTTCTAAAATTCCATTGATAATATTTCTTGCAAACAATCCAAAAGAGCTTTGTAGACTGAAACCAGGAATCATAAGACCTTATAAGAATGTGTTTTTCGGGCTTCCCTGGTGACGCAGTGGTTGAGAGTCCACCTGCCGATGTAGGGAACACGGGTTCGTGCCCCGGTCCGCGAGGATCCCATGTGCCGCGGAGCGGCTGGGCCCGTGAGCCATGGCTGCTGAGCCTGCGCGTCCGGAGCCTGTGCTCCGCAACAGGAGAGTCCAGAGCAGCGAGAGGCCCGAGTACCGCAAAAAAAAAAAAAAAAAAAGAATGTGTTTTTCATAATAAAGCAATGAGAAATTTGTCTGATATTTGAAGGTAGTGGAAGTTGGTAGATAGGGCTTTTGAGCATTTGGGAAAGAAGTCAAAATACATTAAAAAAAAAAAAAACCTTAGCAAAGAGTTTGACTCTGTGTCTAACTTAAAGATTTGTGTTAGGTACAACCATTTTAAAAAAAAAAAGCTATGTAATATGCATTACTCACTACCACAATTACCATGCACACACACACACACACACACACACACAGAGGAAAATAATAAACACAATGAGGAAGAAATTTGTTGTAGAAAGAAGACTGAATTTAGCTTGAAAATTTCCTGATTGGAGACCTGACTTTGTCTCTCATAACTTATGTGAACTTGGACAAATTAACCTATCTAAGTCTCAGTTTCCTTACCTCAAATATGAAATAATTGAGCAAGCTATTTTAATGGATAAACTGTCAAAATGTTTATTTGTCTAATAAAACCAATTACCTAAATGTTTATGTCTAAATTTTAAAGTCTGAACTAGCTATATTAGTGTCCATTTCTACCCCAAAATAGTATGTGCAAATCCATCTGATTTCACTAAAGCTTTAGTATCATCCAACATTGTTTTGAATATATCAGGTGGTAGGCACGTCAGAGAGGCTCTCTGCTTCAATGGTAAACCTGAGAAAGTATACAGACTTGTGTCTTCTAAAAGTACACATTTAAGCCTCATTGCGCCTATTGTTTTTCCTAACTTGCAATTAAGTCTATCAATATTACTCATCAAATTTCAGGTAATAGTAAATTACAAGAAAAAGCTTTTAAAAAAAGAAAAAAATGCAGAATAAACTCGACAACTTGGGAAACAATTACATTTCAATACAAACTAAGTAAGGGTCAATGTAATAATAATAATAATAATCCTCTTCATCATCATAGCTATTTATTATAGAACCCTTTGCACTAGGCACAGTTTTAAGAGATATATATCATGTCATATATTATAGCATGAAATTCTGTATTAGTCCAACAATTTTGATATATTTGTCCCAATATAGTAATTACATTTTGAAATAATAATCTGTCTCCATGAGTTAAATATTTGGGATTGGGGAAATATTGATTATTACTTATATTTTATAGACAAGTAAGACTCTTAGGCTGGTATGAGAAAAAAAAATCTGGTAAAACTACTAAGAAAAAAAGTCTTACGCCCTGTATAAAATTTTTGAGCAACTTCAAAAAAGAGGAAAAATTCTGTGTGTTACAGTTATGCTCAACCTGACATCTAGGAGCACACCTAAATGTAGCACAGTATCTTCTGTCAACAATGAACACTTAGCATCACCAGTAAGAATCAACTCCAGAGTTGCTTCTAGCAGGAAGTAAACCATCAAATCATTCAGCAAAATTTTAGACCTATTTTCAGTCTAAGGATAACCTCAATATCAGAGCTGATGACCTTGGTTAAATACATACCAATAAAAGTGACTGATGGTGGAAAATGTGGTGCTTGAATGTCCGAGTATATGGCTCATCGGAGACTCCTTATAAAAGTTTCTAATGGTTAAAGACATGAGTGGTGATAGGGTGATTTCTCACATTCTTGATTCCAACTTACAACCATTTGGAGAAGGTCTTTGTGTTATCTGGTACATGGCACATGATAATCTCTCTACTGGATTAAATTCTATCCTCTTGAAAGAAGTTCAGAACCAGAAATGAAAGTCTATTTGAGGTCAAAATAGGTAGAACTTTTATAAGTAAGCTAGTGAAGATTTCAACAGTACTATATCAAAGAACCTAATAAAATTTTTGGAGCCTTGAGTTTCATTTGTCACTGAAAAAGCTATTGAACCTCCCCTTAACATGTCTCCAACATCCTAGAAACACTTTTTCTCTGTGTTTCAGACACTGCTACATTGGTTTAATACTAAATGCTTGAGACATTAAATTGTATCATTAAAATTATTAAAAGTCTGCTGGTAAAATAAGTTAACAGGTGAAACAGAATGACAGATAATGACAAGATAAATGCCAGTCTTTGGATGAATCTATTTACAGCTTTGCCTTTTACACAATGAAGCTGAGGCAACTTACAAAAAAATACAAAAAAGGTTTTAATAATTAAATGTCTACATATAATAGTAACTAAAAATATAAGCAGGATCAAGCAAATATGACACCTATATGCCAATGCAGGTGACTGGTAGTTCTTGCTCTTTGCATCTCATCGCAGCCAAGCAAAGGAAACAAAACAAAAAGTAATATGGTTGTAATTGGGTGTGAGTTACCGAGTGAATCAAGACATTAATTAAAATTTTACATGTCGCTTCAACATTCTGCTGCTTTGGTAAATATGATTTCTTCCTCTACAATATGTTTTCAGAAAGAGAGAGTGCCACCCAGTTATACCTTGTACTCTGACTCAAGGTCTCAGAACACTAGGATTGCCATGTAGAACGTTAAATGCAGATTCACATTCTTAGAAAACCACAGAAAAGATAGCAGGGAGAAAATAATTTTTAAAGTAAGAATAGTGATTTGCTTGGATGGATTGCCATTTTCTGTTATTTTTAAATTTGGGGGCATCATATACTTGTTTGAGCCTCTACTAAAAATAAACAGTCCCATCTTCTACAGACTACACTAATACTGGATTATATTTGTATGATATATATGCCTTGGAAATGAAGGATAAAACAAATTCTGAATACATATGACTTTGAATATTTGATGTATATTTTTGAGTGAATTACCAAATTTGACTAGCTGGTAAATTTGATGTTAAGAATAATTGATTTAGAGTGTTGGTTAAGTAAGAAACATGTGTCTCTCAAAAGGAGACAAGATATCCTCAACTAAGCACCTCCTCTTTGGAATGAGTTTTAAAAGGAAATAATCCAGTGAGGAATATATGTTTCACCCCACTGTAACATTCTTCAAAAGATAAATAAGCAGGGAATTGTTATACCATATCTTACAGGAGAATCATGTGAGAGAGTACTGTGGAATGATTAAGTGCAGAGTCAATATATTAGTTTCAAGTTTTCAAAGTTAAACCCAACGTTTAACATTTCTGAGTCTTGTATCCCTTAACAGGTTATTGGATATCTCAAAACCCAGTTTTCATAGTATCTACTGCACTGTTTATTGTAATGAATTTAGCTAAGGCTAGCTAAATAGTGTCAAATAACATCGATTATTATTATTATCATTAGTAGCAGCAGTAGCAGCAGCAGTAGTAGTAATAGTAGCAATAAACAGTAAATACTAAATAAACATTAATTATTATTGTTATTATTATATGAGATGGGAAGAAAATGGGGCAAGTATTTATAAAAGATCCACATTACGGTCTTGTGGTGAGAATCTTTCTAGCATTATAATTTATATAAGTATATATCATATAAAATTATAGTTGCCTTTTTATGCAAATATTTTATCCAGCTGGATTTAAACCTTGTACATGGTGTAGGGTCAGGATTTAACTTCTTTATTTTCCAGAGGAGACTGTTTCCTTCTACCAAATAATTCATATTTTCCTCATTGATTTATGATGCCACCAATATCGTATCACGATTTTATATTTCCATGGTTCTAGTTCAGGGCTCCTCAATTTGTTCCATTGGTTTATTTAAACATTGTTATGCCAATTCCACAACCTTCTTAATAGTGTAAACTCCGAGTCTATCTTAATAGCTGTTAAAATCTACATTCTTTGCTCTATTTTAGATGCATTTCTTAGTTTCAAAATCATACTTGTGGCACTCCCTCATTTGGTGAATAAAAGTTATTTAGTGAAAGATAATTTAACATTTTTTTGGCCTTTCAAGGATTCATTCACACATGGAAATATAGGTTTATTTGCTGGCAAAACACTGTCATTTATTTGTTTTAATATCCTAAACTCTTTTGATAATGTAAATAATTGTACAAGATCATTGGGTATAGCACAAGTTGTTACAGAAATAAAACAATCTACGTATCTTGTTAAATACATATTACATAAACATCTGTCAAGGCAATTACACTGTACTTAATAGTTCTTATAACAGAGTAGTAGATAAAACAATTAACTGATTAACACTTTTATTCTATATTTCACGTTATTATTAAAAGTTTAAATTTTATACATTTGCAATTTTTTCTCATAATTCTAACAGTGTCTTCCCAATTCAATATCAATATTTTCAGTTTTATGTCAGTTATGTGGCAATATTTATAACTATAAAAACAATTTTTGTGCTAAACTGTAAATTATTTTCACATACCTCCTCATTTTCTCTTACTTTGCCATTGCTTCTCTCAAATCATGAATTTAAAGCTGCTAATACAAATTTTCTTTCATGCCTTTGATATGAAAACTGAGTTATTCCAGAAAAGAAAGATTTTATACTGCTTTCAATTAGAATGGCAGTTGTATAAAGCTGCCTAGAGATGTGAGATTCATATTTTACCCTTACCACAATTCCTATCCTGGATGACTATGTCTTGGTCACTACGACGTGTGTTGAAAAGTGTACTCCAGAATAGAAGGGAATTACAAGAAATGTCTTCCATAAAACCTACCCTCTGATGACTTTGATCTTTCTACTCTTCTTGGTTCAGTTTATTATTTATCACTTCAGAAATAAAAACATAACAACTAAATTCAACTCACTGCATACAGACAAGTGCAATTTTATATTTTAAATATTTGCCATGATTCTATTAATGTGTATTCTGGCTGAATAACTACAAAAACTAGAAAATAGAACCTGATTATAACAAACGTTTTTCAGAGGGAACTATTATTCTTGGAATGTGAAAACTAGTTTCTATTTTTTATTTTTCTGTAAATACTCTAGGAACACAGAACATGCTTTTCTTTTCTTTCAAATGTTTACGAAATGAGTTCTTGACTTTTTTCATTAATATGCATTCATACTTCATTCTCAATGATCAAGATCAAACGTGTGCAAGGCTTTTCAGTTCACAGGTGATTAGGTTTACTGCTGAATCTATTTCTCTCTTTGTCTTGCCAGATTTGACCATGGCCAAACATATTACAAAGAGAGAGATGCTAATTCAAAGAGACTTTTACAGCTGTTGCTTTAGGAGAACTGCATGGACTTCAGTGTGTGTGGAATACTCAGAGACACACTTGAGAAAGACTGGAGATAGTAGGTTACAGAGGTAACCATGGGGCAAATAACAGAGAATCTTATATTTAAAATTAAGGAGTTTGTACTTTATCTTGATTCTGTGGGAAAACATTACAGAACTTTAAGCAAGAAAGTGAGCAGATTAAACGTGTTACTTGGCAGTATTATCTTAGCTACCGTAAAGAAGGAAGTGCTGTGAATGAGATGTGAGAAGTAGTAAAATGGACTGCTACAGTAATTCAGGAGGCAGTTGCAGTTGTTTTACTCTAAGACGGTAGCAGTGAGGATGGAGAGCTATAGTGATCTTACAGGATCTGAGGGTACATAAAAAGAAGTGTGTAGAAGAGTCTCCAAAGTTTTCTTATGTATTTATTATACTCCAGCATATTTATCATATGTGATGAATTCTTATTCAAAGAAAAGTAGCAATACAAATTTTTTTTCAACATATATACTGTAGGTGAAGATAAAATATCAATGATATTTTTTAATGCATCTTCAATGTAAAATTTTTCTAATGCATCCTAAATCTTTGAAATGACATTTTTCTCTATTTAAAGTGCCCTTTACAGTCTATCAACTAATCCAAATATTTAAAAGACAGCGATTATCTCACACAAAATGGTTTGTTTAATTTTGAGATTTATTATACTCATCATGTTTAAAGACTGAACACTAGGTATCATTAAGTTTAGGTAGAAAGATGTGACTACTATTACTTTGCAAGATAACTGTAAACAGTTATATTAATACAACACTAATAAAACCAATGCTGGGCATATTGGAGAAACTTCTAGTGCATGTTGATGTTCTGTTGAAAACATCAGCTTAAAGAACTAGTGTCCTACCATCTATGCAAAGTGATTTAAAGTCACAGTTATTACTTTAAAACTACTTGGCAGCTTGGATTGCAATCCACAGAATTTTAATAATACAAGTAGCTGGAGGTTAAAGTAATAAATGAAAGTTAAATATTTTTTTTAAAGTAATAGATTGGCCAATAGCATTGTCTTTCTCTACATCTGAATTTTAATTTTGATTTAATCAATACCTCTAGCTAATAGTAATGTTATCCATCAAAGAAATATCTATGGAGCACATGCATTGCACTCACTGTGCTAGAAACTGAACGGAATTTTGAAAGAAGAATCTGTCACCACAAAGTATATTATTAAGTGCACTAATAAGAAATATTAGAATCATCTGAGTGGTGTTTAATAAATATACTGTTGACAAAGTCATGGACAAGGTAGAGCAGAACAACTAGGCAAGCCTAGTAATTGTAAAGTCATTGCCTCCCACAGGCTTGAAGATATGAGAAGAGGGATCCGTTACGGCAACCCTGTATGAGAGTTCTGGAGATAGAGCCACACTGAGAGGGGCAGTACCTTTTGTCAAGCGACACTTACAGCCCAAGGTACCTTACAAAAAAGAACAAGAGAAAAAATAATATCGAATTCCATCACTTCCCCCTCTCTGCTCTTCAAACTGGCCAAACCCAAATGGAGAGCAGAGCATAAGGGGCCTGTTGATGACATTCATCCTCACTGACATTTCATGGAAGAGAGAAGGGCAGAGTGTGTGGAGAAAATTCTCAATGAGTGAATGGACAACACCCAGAAGTTATAGAATCTAGTAGGCAGGTGATCACAGTGCTTGGATGTGCCTCTTCTGATAGCAGTGAATAATTCCACTTGTGCTTAATTCTGTTCTGTTGAGGTCCTTGAAAGCAACACACAGCAAGAAATTCCTATTATGAGATACTAAGAATGAGATGGAATTAGCCAGGCAAAGAGAGTAGTCTCATATCCTAGACTCGTATTTCTCACACTTTTGTACAATCATTCACAGACCCATTTTAGGAGGGAAAGAAAAATATAAAAACCCATAGGTTCTAAAATTGGCTTAAATTATTTAAATATAACTTGACTATGTTCAACTATAAAGCTAAACATAAACATATGTGTAGCTTATCCATACACTGCAGTATAAAGTCTCAACAAAAGTTTCTTAATAACAACAATATAAAACAAAATTTAAATTAATAGTGATGTAATTGAAGAATGAAATTTTGTAGAAATAAAGCTGCTTATTATGGAATATAAAGCAAATATAAATAAAAGGAACTGTTGTAGAGAGTGTGCATATACAACCAAAGTTGAGTACTAGCTCAATTTTCTTTCCTCTTGAAACATTCAAGCCACTGGGGAGTCTTCATTCACAGTTAGTTATTTTATGCATGTTTGTTTTATCCCCTCACCTTACAATAATGCGTCTTTTACATATCAAGGTGATCTTCATTCCTGCTTTATCTAATCATGAAAATCAGAGGAGCTCATCCTATGGCCAGTACTGTGGAGAATACAAGGAAGTACGAACAATGTCTTAGTCAGTTAGGGCCACAGTAAGGAGGTACCATAGAACAAGTCTCTTGAAAACAGCAGAAATTTGTTTCTCACAGTTCTGGAAGCTGGAAGTCTGAGATCAGGGCGCCGGCATGGTTGAGTTTGGGGAGAGCCTTCCTCTGGGTTGCAGAATACCAACTTCCCTTTGCATCATCACACCCCTCCCCTTGGAGAAAGAGAACCAGCTATCTCCCTGACCTTTTCTCATAAGGGCACTAATCTCATGCCTGAGAGCTTCATCCTCATGACCTAATTACCTCCCAAATGCCCCACCTCCTAATACCATCACATTGGGATTAGATTTCAACACATGAATTTTGCAAGGACACAAACATTCAGTCCACAACAAACAATTTACATGGTAGTTCTGGCACTTAGATTTTCTTGTTTCAGAATGTGCTCCTATTAGTCTTCTTTAGGCCATCATAAACATAAACACAAAAGTATATGTCTGTTCACAAGTATGTATCTGTCCTCAAATTAAGGAACTGTGCATTGCTCAAATTCTTATTGCAATCATGCAAATATTTTGTGGATTTCGGAAATTTGCCTTATGTTACACCAGTGTTTCTAAAACTTATAGTGAAACAAATTCCTTGGAGAGCTTCCTAAAAATGTGATATCTCAATCCAATTCTAAATATTGATTGGCTCGGGTAATATACTTTAACAGGCAACTCAGATGATTTTGATGGAGATGATTCACTGCTGAGATTTTAGAAAACATTGATTTAAAGGTTCCATTAGAGTCTGTTAAAAATGTCTCAAATTCTTATTTAAAATATTGGGAAAGCAGTGATTAAGTGAATTTGATTAGGATTTATTTATGGTTAGAATTTTTTACACTAGATTAACACATTAACACAGAATCTTATTGTGTAGTATTTCTTAAAAAATGTCTTTATTAAAAAATACCAGGTTGCATGCACACCAGATGGAATAACTTTCAAGATGCCTCCTGCCACCTGCTGGGACTTTGAACTTATTGTCCTTTCTGACCTGCAGCTTCTTCCTCTTACTGTCAGGTTTTCAATTCTTAAACTTTTAGTCATCCTTTGGTCCCAGCTCAAAAAAAAAAAAAAAAAAAGAAAAGAAATCACTTATCAGGGAAGCTTCCCGTTAGGAAAACTCCCCTGAAAAATCCTCTTTTAGCAGCATGGACCTTCCCTCTTAAGTACTTGTTCACATCTATTTATTAACACTTTACGATGGACTCCAAATATCCTAGTTCTCTTCCCAGAGACCCAGGAGGATCTCCCCTGTCAAGGTGAAGTTAAGTTTGGATGTGTGACATGGTTAATCAGTGAAAGGTGAGTGGAAGTGACAGGTATCACTATTACATAGAAGCTTTAAGAGCCAATATGCAACTCTCTCGGCTCTCTCTTTCCCAACATGCTCAGGTGGCACCTGCTACTTCAGTATAAATTCCACAGTCAGAACTATATGGAGCAGCCCTTGTTGACAAATTACAATATGTGACATGAGTGAGAAATAAACTTTTCATCTTAAGTCCCTAATATTTAGTTTATTAGAGGAAAAAAAAAAAAAAACCTGTCTGACATGTCACTGGTGTCATTTTATATTTATGTGACTGATTATCTACCTACCACATCTAGTTATGATCCCAGGGATAGTTTTAATTTCCACTGAACATGATTTTTAAAATTTTTATTTTATATTGGAGTATAGTTGAGTAACAATGTTGTGTTAGTTTCAGGTGTACAGCAAAGTGATTCAGTTATACATATATATGTATCTATTATTTTTCAAATTATTTTCCCATTTAGGTTATTGCAAAATATTGGGCAGTTACCTGTGCTATACAGTAGGTCTTTGTGGGTTATCTATTTTAAACATAGCAGTGTCTACGTGCATATGATATTTTTGATACCTAGTAAATACCTAGTATATAGCAAGCACTTGTGTTGGACAGAATAAGGGTCTCCTAAAGATGTCCAGGTCTGAATGCCTGGAATCTATGAATATGTTACCTTGAGTGACAAAAGGTAATTTGCAGATATAATGAAGGTTAAAAATATTAAAAGAAGGAGTTTACACAATTATCACGGTGGGCTTAATTTAAATCCGCGAGCTCTTAAAAGTTCAAGAGGAAGACAGAAGGGTGAGAGATGTGACAACAAAAGAAGGAGGAGGAGAGATTCACGGTTGTAAAGACCAGACCAGCCACTGGCTGGCTTTGAAAATGGAGGCAGGAGGCCCTGTGAGAAGGCACGTGGGCGGCCTATAAAAGACAGTAACTGCTGTCAGATGACAGACAGAAAAGAACCAGGGGTTCCAGTCCTATAGCCACAAGGAAGTGAATTCTGCCAGAAACCTGAATAATCAAGGAAACAGATTCTCCCCAGAGTCAACAGAAAGGAATGCATCCTGCTCTCACTTTCATTTTAATTTGGTGAGATGCATGTTAGTTTTATAAGATTATACATTTGTGCTGTTTTAAGACCCAAAGTTTCTGGTAATGTGTTATAGCAGCAATTGAAAATAATACATGTCTCAACACATTTGTGCTCAAAGAATAAATTATTGAGTGAAAGAAACATTAATAACAGATTTCAATCTCTCACATGAAAATTTAGCAAAGAGATAAAATATTATCTAAAATGTCATTATTTTTAATATGTTCCTGTTTTTCTTATTCCTTAAAGATAAATCTTTCATTGTCATTCATTTAAAAGATTTTGGTTAAAAGGTAGTTTGCTCAGGGATGATTTTTGGTGCTTAACCAGCTCCTGATTTTTAGAGGTGTCAAAATCCGCTAACTAGGTTTTTACTCCTTCAAAGGGAAGGTCTTAAGTGCCTCCTAGCCCCAAATCTTCTAGCTCTGCCAGGGAAAAAATTGGTCTAATTACTCCAAGTTAAGTTTGTAACTGCCTTTCTACATTTTATGCCACGAGCCCCTGTCCCATTTCCACCCACTGTTAATGAAAACAGAAAGAAAGAGACACTTGCCCTGCTTGCCTCACCAGCTTTAACACTGAGTGTTGCCTCTAACCTGCAGTGCCTCTGCTTTGACTATCACAGTAACAGACTCCTCATTGTTTCTTCAGAATGTTACTCCTTATACTGACTATGTTGTAATGGCCAAAGATGATATCTTCAACAAACTTCCAAACTTCTAATCATTTTAATTTACTAACTTTGCCAATTTTGTGTGTGTGTGTGTGGTACGCGGGCCTCTCACTGTTGTGACCTCTCCCGTCGCGGAGCACAGGCTCCCGACGCGCAGGCTCAGCGGCCATGGCTCACGGGCCCAGCGGCTCCACGGCATGTGGGATCTTCCCAGACCGGGGCACAAACCCGCGTCCCCTGCATCGGCAGGCGGACTCTCAACCACTGTGCCACCAGGGAAGCCCTGCCAATTTTTTTAAGGTGCAATATATGCATAAGTTTAAGAGTCAGTGGAGTTAAATGGGATTTCTTCAAGATATTGAGTTTTCAAGAGGAGCTATTATGTCATAATTCAAAGAGGAGTTATCCTAAGGAATGTACCTCAGAGACGAGAAAACAAATTCTTAAAAGGAAACAAGAATAGTTCT
Organism: Pseudorca crassidens; assembly: GCF_039906515.1. Taxonomy (NCBI): domain Eukaryota; kingdom Metazoa; phylum Chordata; class Mammalia; order Artiodactyla; family Delphinidae; genus Pseudorca; species Pseudorca crassidens. Next base: position 17,704,360 of record NC_090298.1, read on the forward strand.
TTGAAGCTTTGGTGGGGAAGAATATTCATTGGAACTCCTACGTTAAAATATGAGAAAGACAAAAGAGGCTATTTCAGGAAATTGCTAGCATGTATGTTCATATTCCTGGCAGTAGTAGGCACAAAATAAAAACTGGTTATTATCATGAGAAATACTTTACGGGTTTTCTTTGCTTCACATATAATAAGAAATGTTTTATAGATAATATAAAAATAATATACACCTGAGTTTGGAAGTAAAAATCCAAAACAATGTCAGGCAAACAATCACATCAAGAGAATGGAGAGCAAAAGCAAGAGTAAAATAAAATAAGAATAAGAATTCTTATCACCATAGTTATATAAAAACATGGTAGAGGAGATATATATTAGCAGCAGCATATGTGAAGAAAACTCAGGTTTTCTCCATGTCAATAAATTCAATAATTTGCTTTGTAGCTACAAAAAAATTTGGTATACATCTTCATTAACAAAAGTGCTATATATAACTAGGGAGATGCTACGTCCTTTATCCTTCACTGATTAAATCAAATCTGAAGGACTGTATTCAGTTCTGATCACCATATTTTAATGGCACCATAGGGAAAAAGGTATAAAGGGTAGTGACTACAATGGTGAAGGTCTACGTGAAGATAGTTCAAAGGAATGAGGAAACAACATGAGAAAGCCCCAGAGAAGCTCTAAAGCTAAGAATGGGAATCACAGAGACACAGACTTTGGCTTGGTATAAATAATTTTATACCAATCAGACATGTTTATTTCAGTTTTCAGTAACTTGAGCTGCTCAATAAAAAGGAAGGATGGCTACTCGGTGGAAGATTTTACACATTTACAATTCAACATAGGCCAAGGAGAGGAAAAAATATAGATTGATAGATAGATACAGACATGTATATGTACAGATATATACAAAGAGAAATGGAAGTGCCTCCTAAGGAGAGTGTATCTTGTTTTATAGAAGACTTTTTGGCCTTCTGAAAGTGTTTATGGGTTAGCCTGTAGCTTGAGAGGAGCAGTAAGAAAGAGATGAATAGCTCCAGACTACAAAGTGAAAAGAATTTGGCGTTCTTTTGAATAAGTCAGGAAGTAAGGAAAGAGGTAGAGAAATTAGGGAGAGAGAGACAGAACAGCCTCAGGGCAAACGTGACCAGATGCTTCCTATAGCAAAGAGGCCAGAGTAAAATCTCTGTTGGTTTGGTAGTAGAAAACATTAGAGACAGGGGTGCCTGTGATTCCGTGCTTAGTTTGTAGCATTCCTGTGATGTAGCCATCCCTTCTCTCCTCTCAAGTTTGGATTAAACACTATTGTCCACACAAAGTGACATATGAGAATGTTTTTACATTTTTCTCTGTGGACACTGGGAAGGAGCTAGTTCTCAAAAAGAGATGAAGATTAGGTCCAGATTTATGCAATTCAGAAGAAAAAAACAGACTTGAAGACCAGAGAGATTTTTCATAAACTAAGAAGGCCTATATGTGGACCTGATGATTTTCCAGGATTTCACAGCACTCTCAGAGAAAGCTTTGGGTATTTCATTGCTTGAAATTGTGGAAAGTGGGCTGACTTGAAATAAATACAACTTTGATAGCTAACAGGAAATCCCAGTTGACAGCTGGTTTATACATAGTCCATCTGTTCTGCCTGTTACAGCCTTATTGGACCATATTAGCCCTAAACGATCCCTCTCCTCTCTGAACTCAATTCACTTGACATGCACCATGCAATAATTTGGGTTGCACTCTGCTGTTTGGAACACTCATTTAATTAAGGCTGTCCTGTTCGCACTTGCATGTGCTTGTATCATGTATCAGGAAATATTTATAAACTGCCAAAAGGCAGGGTCTGTTTTAGAAAATATTTTGACTTTACACACCACCTACCTCCTGCCTTGTTCAAGTAGGCACTGAACAAATACTTGTTGAGTTGACAGACCTCTGTATGAAGCTAGAAACGTTGTTTATGGGCAAAGTAGATTAATACCCACAAAGGACCCAAACACTTCACTTCTTGTCTCAGAAGTCACTCACAATTGTGCCTAAGTGAAAAATTATTTGGCAATGTATATTTTTTTAAAAGAATAAGATTGAGGGCTTCCCTGGTGGCGCAGTGGTTGAGAGTCCGCCTGCCGATGCAGGGGATACGGGTTCACGCCCCGGTCTGGGCAGATCCCACATGCCGTGGAACGGCTGGGCCCGTGAGCCATGGCCGCTGAGCCTGCGCATCAGGAGCCTGTGCTCCGCAAAGGGAGAGGCCACAACAGAGAGAGGCCTGCGTACCTCAAAAAAAAAAAAAATAGGATTGCATCAACATGTAGGATTTTCAGGCAGAAAAACTATGTAATTCTGAATATATTTTTCTCTATTCAAAGTTAAAATTAACTGGTAGATATCCATTCATCACAGTTTGCTAACACCTCCCTCCCCAGTGTTAATATGAAGATTAGTCAGATCATACATGTAAGCAGTTAGCATGTTGCCATATTCTCTGGACTCCAAATATGTTAATGGTTGTTATTCAATAATGTGTCATTCTTACAATTAAAACATATACATTACAAGTTATTATTCAATTCATACATCAATTTTGAAATATCCTGTGGAATATAATCTAGCAACCATTTAAAACAGTTCAAAAGTGTTGGACTTCCCTGGTGGCGCACTGGTTGAGAGTCCGCCTGCCGGTGCAGGGGACACAGGCTCGTGCCCCGGTCCGGGAAGATCCCACATGCCGCGGAGCGGCTGGGCCCGTGAGCCATGGCCACTGAGCCTGCGCATCCGGAGCCTGTGCTCTGCTACGGGACAGGCCACAGCAGTGAGAGGCCCGCGTACCGCAAAAAAAAAAGTGCTAAAATTTCAGAAATTACAAGTTAATTTTATGAAAACCAGTATCTAAATAAATGTCATGTCATTATTTGCTCATAATGTAGTGATTAGAAGCATAGACTTCAATTCTGAGAGATGTATATTCAAGTCTTTTTTTTTTTTTTTTTTTTTTTTTTTTTTTGCAGTACGCGGGCCTCTCACTGCTGTGGCCTCTCCCGTTGCGGAGCACAGGCTCAGCGGCCATGGCTCACGGGCCCAGCCGCTCCGCGGCATGTAGGATCTTCCCGGACTGGGTCACGAACCCGTGTCCCCTGCATCGGCAGGCGGACTCTCAACCACTGCGCCACCAGGGAAGCCCTATTCAAGTTTTTAATTGGACCACCTACAAGCTCTACAACCTCCAGAACATCATTTAACCTGTTTATTCACTAAGCTCCCATAAATGTGACTAAATACATCATCCACTTCATAGCTTCTTGTGAAGGTTAAATGACATAGTATGTGTAAAGCATGTAGCTAATAGCATTTAGTAGGCACTCAGAAAAGAGCAGTTGTTATGATTTTATTGATAGTAATTAATAATGACATTTTTATAATAATTATAAACGTATCAGGTTTTCTCAGTTTAATCTAATAGGAAAATATTGTATAGAAATGTGAAGGAAATTAAAGATAATACTGAATTTAAAATTAAATCTGATAATATAAAAAGTCAGAAACCACTAAATACTTCCAAGGTCAAGGTTTAAGGTTTTCTGCAGAGGTTGATATCTAACCAGTAACATCCCTAATAAAAGAGGAAAGCATTTAAAAGTTTGTTGCATGCTTTCCCCAGAGGTAGTAAAATTAATTAGGGAGATGTGCAGGCTGTTGATTAATTTGATTATAAGTTTCTACCTAAAGTGCAAAATTTCCCTGCTAGGTCTGTTGCCTAAAGGAGTTTTGGTTGATTCATCACCTCTTTCACTCAGAGGGTTGATCATTGTAAATGACTTTACTGACCCGTGGCTTAGTTCAGCATCATATGCTCCAGTGAACCAAGCAATAAACAGCTGCTAAGTACAGGTGAGAAGTCGTCACAGAAAATTCAAGGACTGAATCAGCGTTCTCTCTGTCATCAAGCTCCCGAGCTGTCACAGATTTTGAATTTCTTGTTTGACAGGCATGATTTTTAAAGGGACTTGCCCTAGAATACTATATTATCCTATGGACTTTCATGACTTTTACATAGGCATAGAGGACACTATTTTCAGCATTTTTTTCCCAAATTCCTGGATCCATAGCCGTAGTTATACTACATTTTTAATGGTTTATTAGGTATCAGTGGAAATCTCAAGTTAAATACAATCTGATAAAATAACACATAATATTGAAGAGCTGAAATAACATTTTAGAAATCATCTGATTAGACTTTAAACACTGCAAAAAGAAAGAAAACAAATATCTATTAAAAGAAAAGTCAAAGGGAATTCTATAGCTGAGAGATCCAGAGTAGAGATATCTCAGCTGCCACCAGCTCCTTCTTTTCAACAAGTATCCTCGACAGATTCCCCCAGTTAGAAACGGCCTGATCTTCAGGACAACTCTTTTAGTTAAAGCTGAGTTTTTAAAAATCTTAGACCCTTCCATTAGACTAAGTTTGGGATGGATTCAGTTATATTGTGGTCAAAAGTATACAGTGAATGTTTTTCAAGTAGGTGAATGAATTGAAAAGTAAATTCTAAAATTATATTCAGTATAAAGAGAATTGAAAAACAAGCCACAGCTTGGGAGAAAATGTTGACGAAAGACACATCTGATAAAGGATTGTTATCTAAACTATACAAAGAAGTGTTAAAAACTCAACACTTAGAAAACAACCTGATTAAAAAGTGGGCCAAAGACTCGAACAGACACCTCACCAAAGAAGATATACAGATGGAAAATAAGCATATGAAAAGATGGTCCACGTCATATGTCATTATGGAATTGCAAATTAAAACAAGATACCACTACACACCTATTAGAAAGGCCAAAATCCAGAACACTGAAAATACCAAATGCTGGAAAGGATCTGGAGCAACACAAACTCTCATCTGTTGATGGTGGCAAAGCAGAATGGGACAGCCACTTTGGAAGACAGTTTCGAGGGTTCTTAAAAAACTAAACTACTCTTACCATACAATCCAGCAAATGAGTTGGAAACGTATATTTACATATAAACCTGTACCGGGATGTTTATAGCAAATTTATTCATAATTATCAACACTTGGAAAACACAGAGGTCCTTCAGTAGGTGAATGGATAAATAAATTGTGATATATCCAGAAAATGGAATCATTCAGTGCAAAAAGAAATGGACTACCAAGCTTTGAAAAGATATGGAGGAATCTCCAATGCATACTGCTAAGTGACAGAAGCCAATATGAAAAGGTTAACTACTATATGATTCCAACTTTGTGACATTTTTGAAAATTACCTTTTCACTATGAAAATTACCTTTTCACTAATTACCTTTTCACTAATCACCTTTTCACTTTTTACTATGGAGACCATAAAAAGATTAGCGGTTGCCATGAATCGAGGGGTGGGAGGGGTGAATAGGTGGAGCAGAAAGGATTTAAATGGAAAGAATATATATGTATATATCGTAGTAAAAGACAATTCCCTTAATGTAAGTAATTCCAGGTTCACAGTTGAACAAGATTATACATATAACCCATTTAGTCATTCTTATACTGTAATATCTTAATTGTTAATCTTTTCAGTTATCAAAAAGTCTAAAACAAAATGACTTCCTGAATTTTATACTGGAAAATATGAATTCTATGATACTATGTTAACACTTATACCACAAGTCTCAAATCAAGTTGCCTCTTATACACACAAGGGGATGCAATGATTTTTACAACAATATGCGAAGGTTTTGTGATAAAAATTTAGGTGTTAGAAAATTAATAGAAGACATAGCCTTATAAAAACTATAATACAGGGCTTCCCTGGTAGCGCAGTGGTTGAGAGTCCACCTGCCGATGCAGGGGACACGGGTTCGTGCCCCGGTCCGGGAAGATCCCACATGCCGCGGAGTGGCTGGGCCCCTGAGCCATGGCCGCTGAGCCTGCGCGTCCGGAGCCTGTGTTCCGCAGCGGGAGAGGCCACAACAGTGAGAGGCCCGCGTACTGCAAAAAACAAATAACAACAAAAAAACCTATAATACAAAAGAAAATAGGTGACCTACTTTGAACATTCACCAATCCGAAGGGTAAAGGAATTTGGTGGGAAATGATTTTTCACTCATAAGAGTTAATAGTTGTAATAAGCTTTTGAAAGGAGAAAGAGGAATCAGTATCAAGAGTTTTAAAATTGCTTGGGGACAAGGAGCAAGCATATAGCTGTCATTTTTCAATAATTCCTGAGGAATCTTCCTAGGATGGGAGTGGGGGAATATGTGAGGAAACACTTTAGAGCAGCCTTATGTACCTCAGTTATTAAGGAAAATGTAAAACAGGGTTATTAATTAACATTTTAATAATATGAAATATAGAGAGGAATGGTTACCAAAGATTCAGTTAACTCAGAATACTTTGTACAAAAATATTCAAAGGCATACTAGTACCATCCAATAAAAATACTACAATTAGGTTTAAATCATAGAATAACTAATTTGGTTAGTACTTCTCATTCTTTAATATGTCTGTAAATCACCTGGGGATACTGTTAAAATGCAGATGCTAGTTCAGCTGACTCTAGTGTATTTCTGCCATTTCTAACAAGCTCCTAGTTAATGTCAGGTCTGCTGGTACATGGATCATACCTTGAGTAGAAAAAGTTTTTACCATAATCTACTAATTAACTTAGAATATTCTTTTTACAACACATGGAAAACATAACTCCAAAAGTGGCAAGAGATCTGAATTTACTGTGAGTTGATCATTAGCACAGGACCCTAGCATGAGAGCAAAAATGCATGTGACTCTACAACAACTAAACTATGTTTTTATTTTCCCAGTACCATCCAGTTGGAAAATAGGGGTCGGGATAGAATGGGGGAAAGCACAGTGGTATCAGCAGGGAGTGTTTCTCATGTTAAGTTTGTGACGCCATATATATGAAGGTATCCTTTCAACACGTTAACAGAGTCTAAAAGTTACAAGTTAAAATATTCTAGACACACTTTTCCTTGTTTGATCAGCATTTTGGAGCACTGTTTTAATCTTTAACAGAATAGCTATGTTCTTTTATAATTTTTGCGTGTATACATAGCCAGGTCTTGAATGTCTCTTTAATATTCCTCCATTTAATTATTGACAATAAGTTCAACTTTTAAAAAATAAATAAATAACACTGAAAAAGGAAACTATTTAAATGCCAGTGAATAGTTTTGTAATAAGTGTCCACTGGGTTTGACGATCTTTTGCTGCTGCAGTTCAGATACCCAGTCACAAGCTTAAATTGAACAGCTGTTTGTGACAGAGCTAAAGTGTGCTTAGCATGCATAAAACACTGATATGTTGAACAAGTCCTACTGCTTTAGGCGATTCATTTATTTATATTAGATCTAGTACAGTAGTGGTCCCAACAGAACTCCTTAAACTCCTGTTATTAGCCAAAACAAAATGCAACCTAACTCAGGTTGCAACTGGAAATGAAAAAGCTAGTAGAGAGGCCTATATCCAATATGTTTGCCCCATATTCTCCAATTGGAGAAAGAACCCAGAGCACATGTATTCTATTATTATTAACATTTAAGATAACAACTTATAATTTTGGGGCAAATTAGATCATATTATCCTGTGAACTGAAAATATTTAAAGGCTTCTCCACGCAGTTTATATCCCTTAATGTCATATATAATATACTTTCGTAATCGGTTTGCCTATTTGTCCAGGACCAATAGCCCCTGCATCCTCATAAAGACCCTACATCCCAACCAAGCTGGGCTACCTGCACTTTTCCCAACCCTCCATGGTCACTCTGAACATCCCCCCTTTTCCTCCAGTTCTTTCAGGCATTTTTATCACCATTTTAGAGACAACTGAAACATCAAGTTCTCTGGAACCCCTTTGCAGACTGAGTGAAAAAAAAGAAAAAGTAACTGATTTCTTCTTTATTGTCTCTCACATTTTGCAAAGCATCTTGCATTAGAAAAATTTTTGTTTAGCCATTATTACATGCTATTATGTTTGCCATTTTGAGAGGAGAAAATTCCCCCAAAATTTCACTTGCCTCTTCCCTACATAATATTGTCACTTTAAGGGTCAGAAATGTTGCCATCAGCATTTATTTTATTTTATTTGCAGTGCGCAGGCCTCTCACTGTTGTGGCCTCTCCCGTTGCGGAGCACAGGCTCCAGACGCGCAGGCTCAGCGGCCATGGCTCACGGGCCCAGCCGCTCCGCGGCATGTGCGATCTTCCCGGACCGGGGCACGAACCCGTGTCCCCTGCATCGGCAGGCGGACTCTCAACCACTGTGCCACCAGGGAAGCCCAGCAAATTATTTTCATATTAAGTATACTTTCAGAAATCAGGGAAATAATGACAGAGTGTGTTAACAGAACAGCTGAGCCCACTGTGATTCAAATGTAGTTCACAACTTCATATATCATCTGACCACCATAATCTCTTACTTCGGTAGATCACCATGTATTGGGGGTCACGAGAAACTAGCAACACTGCACAGCCAGAAAGTAACTTTCCAGGGATTGATATTTTCTACTCTTCTTTGTATGGTCACCCTAGTAAGTGGCCATAGGCTTTTTTTGAAGTAGGTATGGAGGGAAGTTTACAATATATACTTGATACAGTGTGGCTGGTCTTTACTCAAGGGAACCCACCATCCCTGTCAATCAAGCTGTTCCAGATACATGAAGTGGCCTTGTTTAGGGAACTGAGTGAGAGGCTAGGCTTCTCCACTGTACAAATTTAAGTCACATTTCTGGATACAGACATAAAATGTGTTGTTGTTATTGTATACATCCAATACTGTTTTAGGAACAGCAAGATCAACTGGCCAACAGCAAAGATCCCTGAAGGTAAAAATATCCTGATTAGTAATTTCTTCCTGCTATTTGTTATGTGCATCATCTCAGCCTTGGCAGTTATCTCCTTGGCCTCTATGACTCTGGATTCTCTCCATCTTATACACTCCTATCTGGGAACTCATCTCAGTGGTGACAGATGAAGAATCAATGGTGACCCCTCCCACCCTCATGTCTGAACTGCTGTGGCTAGTACCACAAAACTCTTTAAGTGGTACTTGAAATGTCTGGTATCCTCACCTCTTATTGATTTTTCTCACTGCCTTTATGAAGAGAGTATCCTCTAAGTCCTCTAGATGGGAGTGATGTGGAAGAAAGGAGGGAGCCAGCTTGCACATAATAAACCTGCTCTAACACTCCTGTCTCTCTAAGCTTTTGCAGTCTTTCTTTTATGTTATGACAATAAGGTATGGCATTTCAACTTCCTTGAATTTAGGTCACCAATCAACCTATCGAATAACTCTTAGTGCTACTTTCATATGTGCAATATCTATTAAGTATAGAATCCCTGTTAGGTACATTCATATCAATAAATCCAGCACAATCCACTGTTATATTTTGTCATTCTTTATTTTTCTTAGAATACAGTACCTGATGTAGTCCCTAGCTTTTTGCTGGTATCAATTAGCAAAATCTTGCAATTATTTTGAAGTGTAAGTTAGGTCCTCCTAGGTCAGATTTTTCTATGTATCCTTTGAGAGAACATGCTGAACTCTAGAAAGCTCTGACTCTAATTATGGGTCAGGAGATAATAAGGGGGAAGTTGAATCTTGAGGAAAGTAAACAACTTTTGCCTGGCAAGTCTATCAGGTGGATTATTGTGGGATCTTCAAGCGAGAGAAAGGCATTTTATTTCTTTGCTAAAGAGAGAGGCTTAGAGAAACTCAAGAGTTTCATGTTTATCAGCTTAATCCAAACCCACTCAGAAGGCTTTAGAAGCTTCCTGACTTTCTTGCATTATGAACTAATAATTTAAAGCCAGGAGCTTTTTTGCATGGTATGTTTGTTTTGTTTGTTTATCTGTAAGCTCTCAAGTACTAAAACAAGTATTCCATCTTATACTCTTGTAATCACCACCAAATAGTGAAGATCAGTTACGACTTGGCTTCTGGAACTTTGCTTCAGAAGGCCCTTCATCATAAGTAAAGATGTTTGGTTATTTGGTAAGTCACAGCATGCTATAGGTTTCTAGTATCCTATTTACCATTAGCAAATAGTTCAGTATCATGCCATGGCCAAGGACATGATCAAACCACATTCCTGGACCTAACATTGTTATCCTATTCCATTACTATTTTCAACTCTTCTGGTATCAACTTCTAGTATCAGCTCTTTATTTAGTCAGTGTTGATTCAGGAGAACAGAAATCATAATAGTTATGTTAACAGGAAGTTAATATGTTCCTTGGAAGACTGAAAATACAAGAAGAAAACAGTGAGTTAAGAAAGAGATAGTAAATGCTGGAAGCAGCTACCACTCTTAAGGCTGGGGGAACAAAGGAGAATTTCTTGGTTCTTTTTCTATGATCTTTCAGATTCAAATAAATGTTTTTTAAAAAGTGATATGGGGCTTCCCTGGTGGCACAGTGGTTGAGAGTCTGCCTGCCAATGCAAGGGACACGGGTTCAAGCCCCGGTCTGGGAGGATCCTACATGCCACGGAGCAACTAGGTCCGTGAGCCACAACTACTGAGCCTGCGCGTCTGGAGCCTGTGCTCCACAACGGGAGAGGCCGCCACAGTGAGAGGCCCGCGCACCGCGATGAAGAGTGGCCCCCGCTTGCCGCAACTGGAGAAAGCCCTCGCACAGAAACGAAGACCCAGCACAGCCAAAAATAAATAAATTTTTTTTTTTTAAAAAAGTGATATGAGCAAACCTTTAATTTACACTCTCTGTCTTGAAGTATTTTTCCCACCTTATTTTTAAAAAAGCAAAGGACTTTGAAATATTTTGTTTTCTCAAGGATAGCTATTTATTAAAGATATAAGAACCTAAAAGATGGAGAAGGGGCCCCCTGCGGCGAGTGGAAGGGGTCTGCCTGCCTGGTTCCTGGTCCCCCACTGAGCGGGTCACAGTGAAACCAGGTCTGTGGGAACTGGGAGCAGCAGGAAACAGGAAGCAAATGCTGGTTGAGTCAACCTGCCATACTGAGGTGAAGAGCAGTGCGAGGCGAAGCGGACAAAGGCAGCGAACAGAAAGGGAAGGAAGAGATTTTCTTGCCTTTTCCTGCCTTCCAACTCCCTCTAGTACTTCCTTAGTGAACCTGATGGGAAGCAAAGCTGGAAAAGAAAAAATGTTGTTTCAACAGCCTCTACCTCCACATTGGAGGATGGGGCGGGGTGGGGGGGGGGTCACATCTGAAGCTATAAGAACAATAGTTTCATTACTGACATGATTTTATTCCTTGTCTTCCACATGGGGAATGCCTAATATATTCTTTATTCATCTTTATAGCCACTCGACTAGTTAAGAATAAATTTTCATGCCTATTAGCATCCCAACAATGTTTCTTGAATGACTGAATGAATGATAGTAAGAAGGCATTTTAAATCCATTTTCAAGCACGGTAGATTCAGAAGCATTTAATGTATATCAATCCTGCTGTTGTTTTTATGCCTGTGATTATGGTAGTCAGTCTTCTAAGCTTTCTACCCATATGATTTTTATTGAACCCTTGGATCATCTCTATAAGGTTAATAGCATTATCTTCCTTCTTATAAAGCGGATGAAACTCAGGCTTACAGATATTCAAAACAAAACAAAAATGCCACGGAAAAACATTTCTCAAGTCTGTAGAGTAAGAGAGGCAATAATATAAACATAGTGTTTTTAAAATGTGCTTCAGAGATGGAAAGACCTGAATTTGAAATTCAGCTCGTTTCTCTCTTTCCTTCTATCAGATGAATTTCAAAATTGGCCTTCAGAAATTTGTTCTAAAAAAAACCCTCTAGTGTCCTTTCTTGGTGGTGATTTTGTTGTTCGGTCAAAGTGTTCTGTCCTCAGTAGATTTAAGGAACAGTTTATCAAGGGGTATTCTTGGCAAAGAATTGGTGAGTTCTCCAGTTCCAAACCAAGAAGTTAGAAAGTTATATTGATTTATGACAGAAGCATTCGATGACTAGATGGTAGAAATGATACCCTGAGTACCTCTACCAGCCAACAACTAAACGTTATGAAAAGGAACATTAAAATCACATATAAATTATTAAATGAATGTCAGAAAAGCACATTTCAGAATATAAGTTAATTTACAAGAAGTAAATATGCCAAGACACATATCCACACACACAGAAGACAATGGCATTTTAAATACTTTTTCCTATCTGTTCTTTTGCCGGACCTGTAAACATCTTCAGAGACCAGCATTTTTTTATGTTTGATAGACCTTGATCTGTGCACTGTTTCAAGAGACCTTCCAAAATTTTATTAGCATGTTAACAAACTAGTTCAATTGCTTGGCTCTCCTTTCAATATATTTTAAATTAAAATCAGTGCCCCAAAAGAGAGCATAAACAAATCTCTACCTTGTACTCTCTGCCTTAGATTGCTTTCTTTTAGCAAATAGCTGAAATTTTGTTTTCTGGTATCCGATAATACACATTGTATAATGACCCTATATTCATCCATAGAAGTTTTTATCTGTACGAGACATATACACAGTTGCATAGCTACCATAATACAACTGCATGTTGTTCCAATAGGTAGACAGAAAAGCAGGAGCAAGGCAGCTAAGTGGTGTGAGTACAAGTTTTATAGGTACCTACTTTCATATAAGGATTAGCAGACGAGACCTTTCCACCAACTGGAATGCCCTTCTTTTTTTTAAATCAAAAGAAAAAGGGGAAAAAAGGCAAGGGTATTGGAGACATGACAAAATTTTCAAAAATCATTTACAAAGTTTATACTAATAAGAATGTTTTGATATATTCCTTCAACAAATAGGCATTAATAAGTAGTATGAACATTGCACTTTAAGGACTGCAAAAAATAAATACAAAGGATTATCTTTCTTTTTCTTAATCATATAGTTTGCATAGAAGGATGTAATAAAGATACAATCAATGTATCTTTCCCGAACCAGGGCATGAACCCGTGTCCCCTGCATCAGCAGGCGGACTCTCAACCACTGCGCCACCAGGGAAGCCCAATGTATCTTTCTTAACAATGTATCTAGTTAACAATGCAAGGCCTTATGTGATTAATAGTAGAGAAATTCTTAATAAGGATTTATAGAAAGTTTGGTAATATTTGAATTAGTAGAGAATGTAAGGAAAGCAAATCAAATCAGGAAGACTATCCTAAGCAAAAGTTGAAAGCTGAGAGAAAGTACTTTGGGGAAAGGGAAAATATAGCTGAGCTTGAGCTCAGAGTGATGACCAATGATATCAGAAACTGGTCAGGGCCAGATTATGAAAAACGTCAATCTGCCTGAGGATTTTCTTTTTTCTCTCATAAATAATATGAAGCCAGACATTTCTACCCACAGTAGAAATATGGCTAGAAGTAACAATATGGAAAGGCAAAGAAACAAGAAGCTTGACAAAAGGAAATCAGATTGGATGCTGTTATAGTTGTTAGGTTTTTGACATACAACAAAGTCTAAGTGATAATAGCTACTAAACTTTATGGGTTTTTATGTCCCTTGATTCAATCACAGTGCTTGAAAAATAGAAAATTATTATCTGATTACTGACAAATGCAGGATTGAATTATTTGATTGCTCTAATTTATACACTCATTCCACCAGAGCCCTAAATTGTGAAGAATGAATGTGAGTTACAAATAATGGATGACCCCCTCCTCACCAAACACACACCCTGTCCAATTGATTACGGACATGTTTCCTGAAGATCCATGATGTCCCTTGGACTTATTCTCAACATGGCACAGCAGATTATTACCAATCAAAAGTATATGTAGAAAACAACAATGAGATATAGTATATACCTATAAGAATGACTGAAATCCAAACTACTGACAACACCAAATTCTAGGGAGGATGTGGAGCAACAGGAACTTTCATTCATTGCTGATGGGAAGGCAAATGATACAGTCATTTTGGAAGATAGTTTGACAGCTTCTTTTAAAACTAAACACACTCTTATTATATGAATAAGAAATCACATACGTTGTTTTTACCCAGTTAATTGAAAAGTTACATCCACACAAGAAAGCTTTCCCTGAATGTTTATGGCAACTTTAATCAGAATTTCCAAAACTTGGAAGCAACCAAGATGTCCCTCAGTAGATAAATGGATTAAAAAAAAAATCTGTGATTGATCTATTAAATGGAATATTGTTCAGCAATAAAAAGAAATGAGGTCAAGTTTCCAAAAGACATAAACAAACTTAAAATGCATATTGCTAAGTGAAACAAGACAATCTGAAAAGACTGCACACTGTATGATTCCAACTATATGACATTCTCGTAAAGACAAAACTATGCAGACAGTAAAAAGATCAGAGGTTCAGAGGGAGGGAGGGAGGGAGACATAAATAGGTGGAGCACACGGAAACTTTAGGGCAGTGGAACTTTTGTTCATGTAACTCTCTGGTGGATATATGCATTATGCATTTGTCGTAACCCATAGAATGTACATACAAAGACTGAACTCTAATGTAAACTATGGACTTTAGTCAATAATATCCTATCATTTGTCATAACAAATGTATCTTGAAAATGTCAGATATTAATAACAGGAGAACTAGCCAGGTTGGGGGAGGAAACTAGTAGGGTAGCAGGGAGATGGAAGTGAGGGAGTATATGGGAAGTCTATGTCATTTCGTCTTATTTTTCAGTAAGTGCAAACTAATCTAAAAATTTAACTATTTATTTAAAAAATGCATATCTTATAGATGTTTGAAACCCATTTGCCATGTCTGCCCTAAAATGCTACTCGTTATATGCTATGTTTCGCTACTGCATCTTCTCCCACTTTCTTTTTCTGCCAATCACAGGTTAGAATGAATTACTTAATATAAGTGGTATTTGTATGTCCTTTAGACAAGTAATAAAGCTCCCTCTTATTTCTACCTAAACCTATAATACATTATCTTCCATTATTCTCAGTAACCCTGTGGCAAAATCTTCTTATTTACAATTTAGGGTAATTGGAATTTGGTAAACAACAAGATTTAAGGATTCAGTTACCTGATTCAAGACACAGTTCTAATGGACGTGAAACAACGCCCATTAGAAGAGAAACAACATGGATCAATCTAAGGCTATACCTAAGCAAATTCTAATATAACATAGCTAGAGGTAATCATATTGGCCATTTATGTGTGTGTACCAGTGGGGCCGGGGGTGGGGGTGGGATTTGAATACGGTGCAGAAAACTTATGAAAGTGGAAAATGGAAGCTATAGAACACAAATCATGTCACATAGTAAAGGTGATTATATTTTTATGTTATTCAAACTCTGTAAAAACTATACCCATATATCCACACAGATATTTTCACCCAATCATATACACACACAGCAATTCAGTTCATTGGTAATAGCAACAAAACAAGTATAAACAGATGCATGCTTTCTAATTATTTATGTTATCTATCTCAATCCATTACATTAAACTCAATAGGAATAAGCTATCTTGCTTCCTTTGAAAGTCTAATATTAGGCCACCATATTAGTAGTTATCCATACCAGGTACTGATTTTTCTACTCTTCACACCTCTATGGAGATCTGTCCTCATATCATGTGAGGTATAGAAAGTTACATTTCAGTGGTATTTTTACCTCTTTACCATTAAATAAAAAACATGAATATTTAACTTGCATAGTTATATTTATCTCTTAGTTCTGGGTAAAATTTTGCAATATAAAAAAAAATCAAGTACAGTCACTGCATTTTCATTTCTTTGTCTTATTTCAAATTTAGCTCTTTTCTCTGTCTCCAACATTGTCCTACTTTAACATAAAAGACAACCTATTTTTAGAAGAAAAAATTTTAATTTCTTAAAATCGTTTTCATACTGATTACATTGAATGGTAGCAGTAGGATTCCCACTCAAGCTTTATTACTCAATAATTCACATAAACAAAATATAATTTTGTGAGAAAGAACTGCATTAGACCATATACCAGCCTATTCCAGATATACTTGGAATGGTTACCACACAACTATGTATACTATACTAGTCACATTCAAAATTCACTCCTTTCAAGGTATGTATATTTTCAGATAAAGAATAAAACGCTGACATGTTTACTTTCAAAACACCAGTAAAGGAAATGACTGTACCACTTCCATCTTCCCATTTTATTTAAGCAACTATTCTTCTACCCTAATAAGTCAATGAATGTTCAATAAAGGATTGGAATTCCATTATTCATTGCCCAGAATCCCTCCCCTTCCCTCACTTCCCAAAATAAATCTCTCTCAGAAAGTGTATGTCACTTCTTTCTCATTCCCTGGAGTTGCCATCATATGATGAAAAGCCCAGACCTACTAAATAGATTACTTTTGCACAGAGATATCATTAAGTGTTGACTAATCCCCCAAATAAGAAATGCAGTCAGGGGACATCTTTAGCTGTTTTGGAGATGGAGGGGTGTGTTTCCATTTATCGAGAAAGTCTGCAGTGTAATTCAATATGCATGGCTTTTAGAAGTGATACAGGAAACACACTTACCCCCATAATCAGCCCTCGCATCACCCTCTGTGTATATGTATGAAAACTTCATACAGTGCGATGAAGAATTTGGGGGGGCATATTTAAAAATACAGTTCCTATATATATTTGGACACATATGTATGGATAGTGACACCATCCTATTATTTTCAATTCTTCCATGTCTATTTTTGCAGAGAACAAGTAATATTCTCTTAGATGCCTGCCGTTCTCTTCTCCTGAAAGCAAACTGCATGTAAGCCCAGAGTCACTCATTCTGTCTATGTGGTTCACAGATATTTGCAGACAATTGTAAAACAAGTGTCTTCCCTTTAGTTTTTTCCTTATGTGAACATTTCATATGCTAGCTGCATAACATATAATCTTTATATTTGCTTAAAATCTGTCACTTTAATATTTGAAGCCTCTGTTATTTTCAAAAATTAAACCTCATATACAAGAATATTTGAAAGAGAAAAAATGTAGAGAGCACAAGATAAATTCACTTTCCTGTGAAAATAAAGAATTCTTATTGATCTGAAATGTTTCTTTTGTGGGGAATAGGAGAAACCTACTTCAAGCAGCACTCAACATTTTAAAAACAGGGAAACACTTTAAGAAAGCAGTAGAACCTCTCACAGTGGTCTGCTGAGTATAACATAGGAAGAAAGAGCCCCCTAACGGTTCAGATATCTACAAAAACAAAATAGGTTGTACTTTCTCAGTTCTTGTTGGTTCACTATGGCTGGAAGACATCTGATACTATGGAAATGAATGGAAAGTTGAATAAAATGTCAAATGGAGCCCTCTCAAAATTGCATAGAATAGTGAAGGTTCCTAAGCTGAACTGACTAAGTAAACTGCTGGATTTCAGACTCAGACTGAAGTTTATATACATGACTGCTAGGACATGTGTCTTCCTCAGTCATGTTTGCTGAGAAGCACTGATCAGGAATGCAGGAGCCATATTAATTACATAGTTGGGAAGTGTGAAATAATTTTTTAAAAAATAACTTGCTTTTTTTTCCCAATCATAATACCATTTCTATTAAGAATATAGGGAATCCCTCACAGGAGTAACTACAGAATATGTAAGATAACAAAAAGAGAGAATCAAAGTGGTACTGAGGGTAAGCTAAGAAGAGTGCCTAAGTACAAGAGGTACATATATTAAGAAATTATTTAAAAAGTCTTTTTAAAGGAAAAATATGCCCATTCATGGGAAAAAATTAAGTATGGAGATTTACATCTGTCCATGCTAAAGTATTAACTGTCTCATAAAATCATACAATGCAATTAAGAATTAGTTTTCTTTATTGTGTATACCTCAACAGAACCCATAAATAACTGCTATAAGGAAAATGTACTGTATAAATAGCTCTGACACTAATATTGTTGCAACAAAAGTTACGGAATTTTAAATAATTTTGTGTATTAAATATAGAAATTACCAAATTCGCTAAAACTTAAGTATATCCTTTGTTGAAATCTCATATTATTTGCATAAACAATAAAATGGAAGGATTAAAACACTATTTTGGATAATTTGCACAAAAAGTTAGCATAATATAATATACAAAGCAATAATTAAACAAGATTAAAACTGATTTAAGACAAAGGCTGTATGTGGATTCGATACAATAGTGCTAATATATACATAAATGTACGGTCTACAGTGCCTGCCACTTTCCTCAGTCCATAGTTTGGCATTAGTTTCTCAAACATAATACCCAAAAAAAGGTGTATATTCTTTTCAGAGGACTCAACTCAAAGTTTAAAAATCCAGTATTCTCTAGTCCACATTTCTATTCCTTTTGTCGAACTGCAGTTTAAAAAATGTATAATAATGGTACAATCATTCCCTTCTGATATAGCTATTATACATAGAAATATCTAGGTAGCTATAATATTTAATTACAAAACATGAAAATATTATTTCACATTTGGAAGACAAAATAGATATCATGAAAAATTGTGCTCTTCAAATATGTAGTTATGTTTAAAATACAAGACAGGGTGAAACACATAAAAATACTGCCATTCAGAGTATGTAATATGCAGAACTTCAGTTACATTGGCTCCCAAGAGTGTTGGCCAACACATTCTCATTTGAAACACTGTATAACACATTGAAAAGTTTTGAGGACTCATCACAGATGGAAGCTTGGTTCCTATTAGAGGAGTAACTCAGGGAACTTCACTTGAAAGGACAATCAGAACAGCTCTTGGGATAAAATATCTCACACTTCATTGATCCAAAAGCAAATAAACTGCCATCAAAAAAATCTCACAAACCAATTTAATTCTAGAAAGGATGAAAAAAATCCTTTTTGTCTCATAGTACAATGCCATCTCTTTAGCAGTTGACATTTGTGACCTATAAACCTAAGGTTAACCAACTACATCAGTACTGCATTGTCCCAACCCATTATTCCTATTCAATCCTATCACTTTCCTTACAATCATGAAAAAAAATCCCCATTCCCAGCAGAAAATTTAATACGTGCAACGTTCCTATATATACTCCCAGGCACTTTACCAGCATACACCATCACTGACACTTAAATCATTGAGGGAACGGAGGGAACTGCAGCTCTAAGCACTAGCTAAACATCTCCAGGGTCATATTTCTTTGCTTAGCTCTGTACTTAAGACCAAACGCTAGTTATCAATAACTTAGCCATAATAAGATGGCAGTCTAATGTCACGTCATTTAAGACACATGATGTTTATGTTGAAGAGTTAAGACTGCAATCAAAAGACATTTGGGGAAAAAAAAAAATCACCACTGACAATCACTGAAAAGCACCTAGTAGCTTCTATGTCTGCATGAAATGTAATAGTAGACATTTAATTCAGTAATGGTCCTTTCAGGCTTTACTATTATTTTTCAAAGTTGTTTAACAGCTAAGAACCATATATGTGAACATATTTCAAGGTTGTCACCAGAAATGCTCTTTTTAGTGTGGACTCTGCTTATTTCTCTTCTTCATGCAGACTATCTGCTCATAACTTATAATCTCATGATCTTATAAAACCAACAAAAAATATGCATTAACACATTTCTAAATCCACGTGCCTGTGTATTGTATTAACTTTAATACATCACTGCAAACTCAGTTTTTAAAGCATGCAGAGTTCTGCTGTATTTTATCGTGTAGGACTAAAAAGACACCCAGATATAAAAATTTAATTTTCTTACCCGGAACAGGAAACTGTTTCTGTTCAATTCTGGAACAAAGCGGGGCTGGAAAGAGACTTGATTGGGGTTTTCTTTCCAAAATCCTCTTTAATGAAGCAGGAGTAGGTGAACAAATCCAAGGTGAAGTCTGTTACTCCTTGCTGGGGCTCGGAGCTGACATCCTCTTGTAAAAGAAAAGGCACCTCAGTAAATTGTTGACTGAGGGAGCTGTGGAGCCAGGCGAGGGGCACCAGCGGTCACACAGGGATGCGACGGAACGAGCCCTGCTGCCCTCCCCCACCCCGAACCCTGCGTTCCCCGCTCTCTCCTTCTCACCCTGACGCTCACTCAGCTCTGAGTCTCGGCTTTCTCGCTGCTGCTGTGTAATCAATCTAGCCTGTCTGAAGCTAATAGTCCTCTATTTAACCAGCCAATCAATAGGAAGGATTCCACTTTTAGTCCCAAGAGTCTTTTTCCAAGTGTGGCACAAACAGGAAGAGTTTTACCAGCAGTTGAGCCAAGTAGTTTTCATTATTTTATCTCCCGTTAGAGACAGGGCTAGAGAGCGCAGAGGCTCAGAGCAACCTTACGCTAATGGCAGATGTTTTGCATTTTAAAAAGGTACCTCTTCTTATCCAGCTGATACTAATTTATAATTACACACCTGCTATCCATCGTCACTTAGGAATTACTACAGAGTTGCATGTGTGATTTTAAAAAAAGCTTTCTAATTCAAATATATGAGGAAAAAATAGAGGAACAAAATTACACACACTGACAATTTTTTTTTCTGGAAATGACAGTGCCTTTAGGAGCCTATATGGCTTGAATCAATTCAAGAATACCTCATTATATTGATGGATGTTAAAAGTTCTTCATTTTATTCTAGGAAAATAATGATCTATAGTGTTTCTTTTTCTCAAAAGGAAAGAGAAGCAATGTTTGTAGATTTTATTGAACTAGAGCCTGCGTCAGACTTCAGTGTGTAAAATGTTTTTCAATTTTATAGCATAAATCTACAAAAGGATCCCTCTGAATGTATCAGAGCATTTCACACCTGATTCACCCCTGCAAGGTTAAGAAGATTTTCTTCTTAAAGTGACACATTCACTGCTCATCTGCCGTAACTGACCGTAATAAAGAATCACAAAGTGAACCACTTAAAACTAGACTGACTTTTTATTCCCCAAATACTTCCAAGGGGGAAAAAAAAAACATATAACTAAAAAGAGCAGGGCTTCCCTGCTGGCGCAGTGGTTGAGAGTCCGCCTGCCGATGCAGGGGACACGGGTTCATGCCCCGGTGCGGGAGGATCCCCCGTCCGCGGAGCGGCTGGGCCCGTGAGCCATGGCCGCTGAGCCTGCGCGTCCGGAGCCTGTGCTCAGCAATGGGAGAGGCCACAGCAGTGAGAGGCCCGTATAAAGCAAAATAAATAAATAAATAAAAATAAAAAGCGCATTTGGGATCAGCTTAGTCTTGGTTCGAAAAGTTGCCCCAGCACACAGAAAGCAAGGAGAGACCTAAGAAAGAGTCAGCCACTCCGGTTGGGCAGGGGGCAGGTTTAATAAACAGGAGGGCTTAATACCAGGCTTCCCTTGGTGGCTGCAGAACCGGTAGGTCTCTGTACCCGCCCACGAGATTCTTAAGAATTTATATAGAGGCCCGAACTGGTTTCACGTAGACCATCCAGATGGTCTCAACAGTGCATTTCTCTCTCAACGCTGTGTTCTTGAAAATGGCTCCCGCTATGAAAATGGTGGGCAGAACATACATTCCCAGGACGGGAGCCGTGATGAGCCCTTCCCCACCCCCCAGCGGGGTCTAGCTCTCTCGGGTTCAACCAGCAGTCACGTCCTCTCGATGACCTCCTGCAACACTTAGCCAAACCCTAGAAATGCCGTCTCTTTCAATTTCTAATTAGGAGGTTGTTGCTTACCTCAATTTCACATTTCTTGGTCAACCAACCTTTTAGTTACTTTTTCTTGGTAATAATACATTACTGCTCTCATTAAAGTAAATTGTATAGGAATGGTTAACTACACCACAATTCTTAGCTGGAATTCAAATCCAGTCCCTAGTCCTTGTAGCTACAACTTTCAACATCCTATAATACAAATTAAAGTTTGGAATATGTGCTAAAGTATCTTGTAAATGAAGACCAAACAGGCCATAAGATATGTATGGTCATGGAGTTACACTCAGTTAAAGTTCAAATTTTAAAGTGTTGTAACATTTATTGGAGGCAAACTTCCTTGATTTAATTGACTCAGTTCAGCAAATATTTATTGAGCAGCTCTTTGTATTAGGCCTTGTACTCTCAGTAATAGAAAAGTAATTACGTAAAGGAGAGAACAAGCTTCTTTGTATTCTTGGTGTTTTCAGTGCACTTAGTAGGAGTAGTCAATCTTCTAGGAGTTAACAAGCTGGCGGGTAGATAAGGAATCCTCAGGTAAATGAAATACAAGGGAGAGCAATTCATGCCTTCTTTACTAGTAGTTCAGAGGGCAACAAGTACTCAAAAGCAAGATCATCTCTCCTCTAGGGAAACGGAAAGACCCTATAAAAATCATGGCATTTTCAATTATTCTTATTAAAGAAAATAAAAAAGATTTTACAGGCAGAAGAAAAAAGTGACAGAGGGGAGAACAATAACATAAGCAAAACTACAGGGTCAAAGGAAGCAGGAGATGGGGGAGGGGAGTTGGAGGAAGAGCTAGGTGGGAAGGTGGTTGGAACACATACAGCCTAGAAGGTATAAATATACCTAGAAGGGGGTGATGTGAAGGATCTTGGATGCTAGGCTAAAGGCAACTGGATAATTGGGAGCCTTTCAAAAAAATTTTTTTTAGCAGAAAAGTGATAAAATTTGAACTGTGCTTTGGGAACTGTTGCTGAAATTCGGCCTCTGTACACCGGTGCCAGATTAAATCTCAGAGACAGAGTTTTGGGTGAAGTAGAAATAAATAGCTTTATTGCTTTGCCAGGCAAAGCAGGGCCACAGTGCTCTAATGCCTTCAAGACCCCACCCTGGAGGGGGTAGTGAGGAGACTTGCAGTGCTCAAGGAGCAGGGCATGATCAGCTGGTGGACATTCTCCTGATTGGTTGGTGGTGAGGTAATTGGGAGTCAACATCATCAACCTTCTGGTTCCCACCAGTTTGGGGTCTACATGCTTGTGGGCAGCATGCAGTTAACTTCTTCCACCTGCTGGGGGTTTCAGTATCTGCAAAACAGCTCAAAGGACATGGCTCAGAACATTATCTATAGCCCTTGAAGAAGAACTAAAGGTCCTTGACTTTGTTTAATGGCTGAAGTATTATTATTTTGTCTTGCTTGTTTTCCTTTCTTTCTGCATTTTCTCACTTCTCTGATTAAATTTATTCTTTGACTAAAGTTTTTCTACAGACAAAAGGCAGGCAAGGTTGGGGTCTATTCTGGGAATGCCTCATAGGGTCCTGCTCGGGTACAGAACCTCAATCAAACAGAATGTCGTAGGTTGCATTGGAATGAGACCTTGGTGAGAACGAGGAAGCACTAGGGACCATGGCCAAGGTCTCCCTCAGGAGTAATGGAGGGAGAACCAGTGTGCTCATGGTGGGAATGGGCAGAATGAACTAATACTGAGACACATTCTAAAATAGAGTCTCTACATGATGTCATAACCTACTGAGGAGAGGTGCAACTTAGGAAGAATTTAAATATTCAGCTAAATGGATGACTAAAAGAAAAAGTGAATTATAAATGGCACACTTATTTCTTCTCATCTGTTGTTTGGTTCCTGTTGTGGAATTCAGCCTTCCTTAATTATATATTATTTTTTTGTTACATGCAGTTTCCTACAACAATGTCAGCTCCAATGAAAAGAATTGAATTTTTCCAACACATTTTCCCTCACATTTTTTAGAAATGTTCCTAGCATATATTAGTTGTTCAATGAGTGACAGTAAACTCATTTCCATTTTTGGAATGACTCATAACAAGCTCTGAGCTAATAATTCTGCAAACATTATCTCACTTAACACTCTATGAAATAGACATTATCCTATTTTATATCTAAAGAAAGTAAAACTTGAAGAGGCTAAGTACCTTGTCCAATGAAATACAACTAGCGTCTGTTGAATCTCAAAGCCCAAATTCTGAACAGTGTTGAATTTTTAGGAACAAGCAGTATTATAAAAGAAATTAGGGAATTTTCTGGCAGTCCAATGGTTAGGACTCCAAGCTTTCACTGCCGAGGGCCCGGGTTCAATCCCTGGTTGGGGAACTATGATCCCGCAAGCCACACGGCACAGCCAAAAAAAAAAAGAAAATAATGATCTGAATACTGATTTGTGGGTCATATAATTGGAACAGGTGGAAGAGGCAAAAATAAATGAAATTAAAACAAGAGGGTCAAAGGGGTGTATATGAAGGATAGGAAGCTAAAGATTTCAAGTTGAGTAATCATTAGACTCATGTACTGAGGGTAAAGAAGACTGTTGGGAGGCATTGGCAGGATGGCTAAGTAGCAAGTTGTTTGTGATAGAGATGGCTGCTGAGCTAAATGACAGTGGAGACTTTACTAAGAAGTTTGGCTGAGCTTCTCCGAGGGCTCAGCTGAACCTGCAAGCCATACGTTTACAGTCGCATCAAGCTGTAAGATTGCACAGATTTCCTGAGATGTGCTCAGCAGCTTGGATGTCTGAGAGATTGAAAGGATCATAAGAAAGCAAAAATTTGGTTTCTTTTATAAGAAATTTGGCAGGAATGGGAAAAGAAAGGGATGAGAAGCAGAGAGGGAGGAAGAAGAGAGCATAACATCTTGCACAGTTTGAGTTGTTTTAATAATTGGTGGTAAAGAGTACATTTCTGTACCTAAGGAACAGTACTGGTTGAAAGAGACAACTTGAGAAAGCAAGTGAGAGAGAGAGATGCTTTATTTGTCAAGGTCACAATAGAAACGGAAATGCGAAGCCAAAAGCTTTCATGGGAGACTTAGTACTGCCAAACAAGAGGGGGTTATTTCTTGGAAGGCAAGAGTAAAGAGATGTGTTTTTTGTTTGTTTGTTTTTTTGCGGTACGCGGGCCTCTCACTGTTGTGGCCTCTCCCGTTGCGGAGCACAGGCTCCGGACGTGCAGGCTCAGCGACCATGGCTCACGGGCCCAGCTGCTCCGCGGCATGTGGGATCCTCCCGGACCGGGGCATGAACCCGTGTCCCCTGCATCGGCAGGTGGACTCTCAACCACTGCGCCACCAGGGAAGCCCCAAGAGATATGTTTTATACCAAACACTATTTTGCTGAATTAATTTATTTATTTCAAAAGTAATAACAAACACCTTACAGCTCTAAACAACCTACTAGGAGCTGGGGATTTAAATAGAAAGGTAAGATTTCTTCTGTCTTCAAGTTGACTGATTTAATGAAAGATATATGTTTGTAATTACATAAAATGTATATAATTGTAATTATTAATATAAGTTCTACAATCAAATTGTATGCATAGCACAAAGAATCATGGAAATGGAAAATCTAACGATATTGGAAGATGAGCATGCAGGTGTGGTAAACAGAATGAAAAATTATATGTCAGAAGATTTTGAAAGGAAGAAGAAAAAATCTTTTAATGAAAAATAAAAAGGGAGAGAATATTTGAGCTTAGTTTGGGGTTCACAAGTTTTTATAAACAGAAAATAATGTGCTGAAGTGAGCATAAAGGAATGGTTATAAAGGTGGAAAGTGTTGATCAGCAATGATTTTGCTTCTGTGTTAAGAAGAGATCAGAAGGAGAGAAAACAGTGAGTTCAAGGTATATTTTATTTCTAATATTATATTGTTTCCCTATAATCTTATAAAAACATTGAAGAAATAAAATCATGAAAATGGTATTATTGTACATTGGAAAGAATCCTTTTAGAATGAAGTATTTTTGGAAAGAATGATGTTTTGGAAATAATAATAGTATTAATACTACTAATAATAATGTTTTAGAAAGAATATTCGTGGCAACAAGATAAGGGGACATTTTACAGAGGCACTAGCTGTGGGAATAGAGATGAGGGGAAAAGTTTGAGCAGTCTTTAGGTGATAAAATGTGCAGGGCTTTATGAATTTTGAATGTTCGTTCAGGGTTAAGACAAAGATTAATTATGGGTCTCTTTTGATGTTGAGTGAGGATAGGGGAAGAAAGGTATACTTTGGTTTTGGAAATGGTGATGTTGATATTTATGGTGGATGAATAGGTGTAGAGTCCAGTAAGTGTTTAGTAACTGGGTTTCTGATACTTAGGACAGTTATTTAAACAGAAAATATAGATATACATAATCATTTATCTTATTCCAGAGAATCAAGAAAGAACATCTAGAATAAAGAGATTAAAGGCAGAAACATGGAGAACCCTGACATTTGAAAAGCAATCCATAGAGATAAACCATTGAATGACAGAATTGGCATGAGAAATCCAGAAATCAGAGGTTTAAAGGAACAACAGTGAAAAATGTATCAGGCATTTACTGCTGCTTTAAAAGGAGCAGTTTTATGTTTGTACTGTGGTCAATTAGGATCAATTACAGTAATGGAGGCGACTAGTCAATGAAACATATATAAAAGAACCAGCTCTTTGATTCTTTCCATTTTTCAACCACTGGTTAATTTTTCTCACATGTGTTTACTATTCTTTGGATAACCTTATATTGAGTAACTCTACATGCAAAAATCAATGCTAGACATAATGTAGAATGCAAAGCTGATGTCAACAATGTCCTACAACTTAAAGAGCAAATATTATAACATGAAAATGAGATAATCATTTCCTATATCAGAGATAAACAGAATTCTGTATACATAGATAAGCTTTTTAAACAATTAGAATGTTGAAAGGATTCAGTCTGTATTGAATCCAATAGGTATTTAATAATTAGAAATTACACCAAATGCAGAGAAGTAGGAATTTAATCCTTTGAATTTGAATTTTTGACAGTTCATAAAATGTTTAATCTTTGGAATTTTGACAAGTACTTGTTTTATTAGCTACTATGTACTAGTATATTTAAAAGGAATTCATTGCAGGTCTTTATAATATGTTTACATACTAATCCTCAAACATTATCAATACAACTATTTTATTTTTAAAATTTGCTCCTTCACCTTTGAAATATGATTTGTGCATATCAAACATTAACCTTTGAAGAAAGATTTTCTTGACTAGATACTTTATCAGAAAATGTCTATACAATGAAAGGCTAAGTTAATAAGTAACTAGATTCCTTTGCTGATGATAAACCATCGTTTTCACTTTCATATTAATATTTTTATTTTATTAAACTCTAGTGGTTTGCTACCACTCATATTGTTTGGTATTAACTATTACCTATTCCTGTAAGTTAACTTGTTCTCGTATATATTTTAGCTCTCTGAAAAAAGCAATTTTTAAGCAAAAATTATATTTCACATTTTCTTCTATAATAACCAATACGTGGTTTTGAATTATTCAATTATTTTAAATTATGAGATATTATGTTGGTATTGTGAAGAATATCATTACTTTAAGATATGAATACATAGAAATATCTAGTTTTAGAACAGAGCTTGCTTTAAAGGTGAGTTCTTCTGAGTATATCATGAATGAGCTAGGGTTACCCAAGGAGAGATAGGTAAATAATGGTTAAGAAATGAGTGGGATTTTGAAGGTGTGGTTAGGTGAGGAACAGAAGAGATAAAAAGGGGTTGGGTGGAACAACACGGCATCAGAGACCCGCTGGAAAGAGGAGCTGGGTTAAAGTAATTCATAATGGCAGAGTTGGCTGAAGCAAAATTGAATTACACAACTCTCCTCCAATACAGCAAAATGCGCGAGGAATCTCTACAATACAAACATGTGTGGTGTGCATAGTGATTGAGACTTTGATTCCATTCTAGGTCCGCTGAGAGAAAGGGAATTCTCAGAATACAAGTTGAAATAAAGATGAGATATTTATTGGAAACAGGAAATAAAAATAAAGGCTATCCAAGAGAATTTAACTAGGAATTCACAAAACACTGAGCAGCCATTGAATTTTTCTTGGTTGTGGGATAGGAGATTAGAGTCAAATTTATTTAAAACTCCAAAGTGTCCATGACAACAGCTGAAATACAGGTAGCTGTGGAAGTCACACTCACCACTCTTTTCACAGTCCTTTTCCAGGTCTCCCTGTATTATAGAGTCTTGAAATCTAAAATCTGCTTTTTTTAGGCTTGCTTTCTCATAAGTCATTGGTGTGTGTCTTTGTATCTGCCAATCAAATGTGTCATCATGAGACTTGAAAATGGAAATGAGCAAAGTGAGATGGTTATTGACTACAGCTATCTTCTAGTAAGCATGGCAGTGAGTGCATCTGTTTGGGCTGGCGGTGGGGCAGGGTGGGCAAGAGAAAGCAGAAGCAGAATTCTTGGGTCTGTTCCCTATTGTTTTAGGTGACAAGTGAAGTACAGTGGTGTTTCCATTAGAAGAATGTCTGCGTATGGTTGTTCATCAACTTTTCTCGATTTCCTACCCTAAATATGTAGTTTCTGAGTGTGTAGAATCCCAACCTGGTTCTCTCCTCTCCTGGTGAATCTGTGACAAAAATAACATCCTTAATAAATTCCTAACTGCTAGAATAGTCAGACTGGTTCTATTATCTGCGACTAAGAATCCTATAGGAATAAATATATATGAAAATGTATCATAATAAACCACAGTACAAGTGTTTTCTTGTGTAATTTCAAATAGGAAGTAAGTATGGCATTTTGAATGCCATGAATTCTGGTGTAATATCAAAATGCCATTTACCAAACATCTTCCTAACTCCCTGAGTTACTCCCCCACTACACCATGTCAAAACAATATCTGACCCAATAGAATAAGAAAAATACCCAAAACCTCTGTAATGGAATATGGCATTTTTAGCAAAATTTCAGAGATTTTCACTATATCAAAATTATAAAGGAAAAAAAAAGTGAGTTTTCCATTCCCAGGGCTTTCCTTCTATAAGAATCAGTTGGGAAAGTAAGAGATAGTATATGATTACAAAAGACCTGTTAAATGTTTCAGTATAGGGCACACAATAACAGTTTCCCCAAAACATAATTGTTAAGCTTTGGTTGTAGGAAAGGGGGGAAAGTTGGTCATAAAAATCTCTTTACATTAGGAATTATGTAAACTCTTAACTATTCTAGATTCAAACAGGGAGCTGAAATGAAACAGAGAATCCGATAGGGAATCTCCTGCAAAGCAGAAGAAAATAAGCCAGGTGTTCCTTCCATATATTGGCCTAATCTCTGCCTAGAGTTTCTCTCTACATCGCTGGAGTCTAGGTATCAGATGAATGTGAACTGACACTAAAAGAAAATGTACATACAACTGGGGGTGCTTGTGGTGCTAAGAAGCATAGTGCTGTTAGACCAGATTATTCCAGAGAGGAGCATTATCTAAAGGCTGCAGCTAGCACCAGCTTGAAACGCAGCTGAAGCACCTGGTTATTGGTTTGCATATGTTTTTCAGTGAGTTCTGTGCATTGCTCATCTTCAGTTGCATTGCTTCTTTCTCTGTAGTCTTGTGTTTTTATCAAATAGCTTCAACACTGCTCTTCCTGTTCTGGCCTTTCTGCTCCCAGAAGAAAGAAACATCTTGATGTTGAAATAGAATGATTTGTAGCATTGTACACAGGTAATAGAAAGATCACAGGCTTCAGTGAGACTGTTAAACATCTATGGTAATGCTTATTGACTCCGTGTCATTATACATAAAAAAAGAGAGTATCATATTGTTATCTTACAGAAAAATGGATAATCGTTCCCCAAAAGGACATGTTTACTCAGATTTTTTTTTTAGTTTAGTTTGCTTCCTGGAGAAGATTACAGTAATTCTGCAGTGAAAAGGTTTTTCTACCATGGGAAGTATCCTGCTTTGAAATAAATAATGGTGCTGCCTATCTAATCTAATAAATAGTTATGAAGTTTTACAGAACTTAGAGCTGATGTTTCCATTGCCATCATGTTCATTTTATTAAGAATCCTTTCAAATACACTCTGAGAGTTTATTCTATATTCCTGTTTTCTCTTGAATTATACATAGAGAGGAAAAAAAATCACAAGCTTTCAAGATGTAAAATGGGAAAAATAAACTAGAAGTTTAAAGTGATGGTTGGGCGGTGCGAGTGAAAAGAAAGCAAGGAGAAAAATCAATACTATCACAGGAAAGAGAAAGCATCAGTGATATGAACAAGGCTGTCTATCAAACTAGAAAGAAAACAAGAAGTCCAGTGAATTTAGAGAAGTAATATTCTAGGGTTGCTAGGGAAAGAGCCTGAGGAGAAAGATGCACTGAGAGAACACTGGGGCAAGTCTCTTGAAATCTCATCTCTAAGAAACAGACCAAGAAACTCTCAAAAATGTGGGCTCCCTGTGAATTGCCATTATGTATGCATGTATGTATGCATGCATGTATATACACATACATATGTGTATATACATGTAGATATATTCATACATACGTACATATGTATATGCATACTATATATACACACACACACAGAGAAATGGAGTGAATTATGATTTTAAGTGCTTCATTTAAATGGGATAAAACAAGATGCAATTAAAAATAGAAATGTCATTATCAACAGTTTTAAAGCTGCAGAGGTTGGTGTTAAAACCTACGAATGGTAGAAACAAAAAGCAGTGGATACGTACACCTGCCTGTAACCAATACTTATACCGTGAAGATATTTTTAGGGAACAATAAAATGTGACTAGTTTGTGAATTAGTTCTAGAAGAGGTCAAAACATTCTCTCACTTGGACTTAAAATCTGTGGGTTAAGATTGCATATCATGATGGATGCTTGTCCTACCAGAGGCTCTGTGGAGGTGGTCAACAAATTTAACAATCTTAAAATAAAGGAAATAAGAAAAAAATAAAGTTGACCAAGTCCAAGGAATGAAATTAACCAACCAGCCAACAAACAAATAGACAAAAGAAACCAAATAAATAAATGGACATTTATGGTGCACAGAAGACTTTGTCCACAAGTTAGAACTGCTTAGGATTAAGGGCCATTTATTAACTAAGAATAATAATGGAAATTAAGAGAGATATAAAATTGCTCACTAGAAATTTGAGCCATAATTGTCAAAACATTTTGTTTGCATAACTCTTTGGGAAAGAGAGTGAGGAATTACAGCTGAAGAATAAAATTATATTTTTAATTAAGGACATTTTTCATAGATGTCTCTCCACTTTTCAATTTTTTTTACCTCTAATAATCTGTGATAATTCAAAACATATTTATACTTGAGTTTGGAATGTAGTAAAATTTTTAACTCAATTCAGTTATGACATTTAAAGTAAATAAAATATTAATATTAAAATATTTATTGAAAATAAATATTTTATATTTCATAAAAAGAAATTGATATTTCAAAATACAGTTTCTGTCACAGATGTCTTTAAATTTGTTGTCAGAAATCTGGGCTTCTAGGGAGTAAGAGGCCAGAGTATTTAAGTGTATTGACGTTGTTACCTCTGGCATATTCTAATGACTCCATCAATTTCATAATTATTTAAGTCATTTTCATTTTACTGTTCTATTTCAGTTAAAAAGGTATCACTCCACAGAGTACCCTTTCTATGAGTGCCCACCTACCAGACCAAAGTTAGCTTCTGATTTTATTGATATTATTGGACACTCCATATTTGTGAGATTATCTTGAATTTTATATAAAATTACCTGTAGGAGAAGCTGAGGAAATTACTGTGACCCAATTCTATGCTATTCTTAAAAATTAGAAATTGTCTTGTCAACTCATGAGTCCTTCCTCTATCTTTCTTGATAGAAAATGTTACAGAAAATATCAGAAGTCATTAAGTTCCACATTTCACACACCCACATTTAAGAGCGAACACTGAAAACTCAGGGGAAAAAGAGGGAGACTGCGATGGTTGTGAGCTCCTTTTAATTGCTGAATGTGTGAGAGAGAGACAGAGAGAGAGAGTATGAATGACAGAGAATGAAAGTGAGATTGAGATTCCTAAGATTATAAAAATAAAAGAGAATTACACTGCTAAGATTATAATAATAAAAAAGAGACTGACATCATAAAAAATTTAAAGTAAAATTAGAAAATTGTTATGGTGGCTTATTCATAACATGACAATGAATTAACTCATAAATAAAGGAGAGTAGAGAAGAGCCTGTGCTCTCAAAAGGAGTGGAAACTTCTGTAAGAGTCAGGGTTCTCCAGAAAAAAAGAGGGGAAAAAAAAATACACACACACACACACACATACACACACACATAAATGAATTGGGGATGGCTCAAAAGTTTGTAGGGGCTGGCAAGCCCAGAATTTGTAGGACGGACCAATAGACTAAAAAGCTAGCAAGGAGTTTATACTGTAGTTTTGAAAGAAAAGTTTTCCTCTCCAGGAAATCTCAGTTTTTACTCTTAATCCCATCAACTGATTTCAAGAGGCCCACCTACATTATTGAATGTAATTCCTTTACCTAAAATAAGCTGATTTTAGTCGCTAACCACATCCATGAAATACCTTCACAGCAACACTTACATTAGTGTTTGATTAAATAAGGAAGTATAGGAAAAAAACAAAAAAACTAGGTACTATAGCCTAGCCATGTTGAGATATAAACTAATCAACATGATATCCAAGGAGTCTCATGTTTCAAGATCCTTCCAGCCAAGAATTAATAAACACATTTTCTAAAATTTAATGGTACAATACTAACTTATCATGTCTAAATTATTGTGCATTTCTGTGTTGTACTAGAAATTATATTGATGGAAAACAATACGTTAAATTTATAAATTAGAGTCTGATTACTTTGTCCTGTTATCATTGTAAAATTCCTTCCTTGTTCTGTACATTGTCAGATATAAATGAAAACATTCCAGCTATCTTTTGCCTGGCATTTGTATAGAGCACCTAATTTCATCTTTCAATCTATGTCTTCAATATTTAAAATAGTTTTGTTAGGTAGTTAGTCAGACATTAGCAGCAAGGAGGTGACAGTGGCGAAAAGACAAGAAGGGAGTAGTCAAGTTACACCCCAACCCTCTGGGGACCCTCCCCTGACCCCACCCAGCATGGGCACAACTATGGTTTCTATCTGATATCCTGATAAAGAGGGAGCACAGTAACAGGAGGGAAGTACCCCCGGGCTGCGCGTGCCCAGACTAGACAGGTGTGTAACCTATAGTAAACCCAAACTCATTATACCATCATTATAATAAAATCTGCATGTGGTTTTGCCCCGCCCCTACCGTGGGCTTTTCTTAGCAAATCAAGGGTGAGAGCATGTGCAATAATGAACTTGTTTCATAGCTCAGGACTGTCAATCAAATAATGATCCCCGGTCACTCACCCATGATCGCACCCCACCTCCTCGCCGAACACTCCTTATAAACACCCTGAAGCCTGTACAGGAGCGCTGTTTTCACTTCGCGGAAACAGCCCGCTCTCCCTCTGAGAGTGTAACGATGCTTTAATAAACTTTGCTTTGAGCTTAAGCCCAAAGTGGCAGTCTGCAATTCTTTGCTTGCTGTCACAAGGACTGAGATTGCTGGTCCGGGTCTTCCGCTGACCTCCTCGTTTGAAGCTATTTTGACACAATGCATGCCAAGCCAGTAACAGTTTCTTTTAGACAGCCTATAGTTAGATCTTACTTTTTATCCAATCTGGCAAATGTCTGCCTTTAAATTTATTGTAATTATCAATATGGTTGAGTTTAAATCTGCCATCTTGCATTTGTTTTCAATTTGTAATTTTTCACCTTTTTTTCTGCCTTTTTTTTGACTAATGTAATATTTTTATAGTTCCTTTTTTCTTTATTACTGACTTACTAGGGAAGGAGAAAAGAATTTGCCACCCCAAAATATGCCTCTTTGGCATAAAGATTATCTTGAAATGGTTATTTTTAAGAAACAGCCAACACAGAAAAAGCTTTGAAAACCTAGAAGGTACACTTTTGTAAGAGACATTAACCTATTTAAGGGAAATCTCTACTATCTGTAAACGTGTCTCCCTCTAGGTGTCAAGAAAAGAAGGATGACTAAATCTAGAAACTCTTGTTAATGGAGAAGGCAGAGACTTAAACCTGCATAACAACCATACCCTACTTTACTGTGCTTTGCCTGAAAATCTCCCACATTTGGCTCCCAAACCCCCAACATCTTCTTTTGTTTTTCATTGGAGATTGTATTTAAGGTGTTGGCTTGGGCCATTTCAGAAAGTTACTCAGTTTCCTGGGTCTCCCTTGGACAGGAGGTATGCGTGTTATAAACTGTTTGCTTTTCCCCTGCTAATCTGTCTTCTATTACAGGGTGATCTCAGCCAAGAACATAGAAGGATAGAGAGAAAATTATTTTTTCTCCTTTACATTAGTTATGTCTTTTGTCTTAACTAACTACATTAGCTATGTCTTTTGTTTGTTTTCAAGGTATCCAAATTGAATGAGTGGCATTGGTTCAAGGATCAATCAACAACAGAATGGAGGGACCATTCTTTGGGGAAAGAATATTCTTTATAATAAATGTTGCTAGGTCAATATTGGAAAACCCATGTAAAAAATGACACAGCATAGAACAATTAAGTTATGATGGATTATAAATATAAATGTTAAAGTTAACACAGCAATGCTTTCACATAAAAACATACAAGAGTATTTTCATAATCTGGGATTGGCAAAAATTCTAAAAATTTACAACAAAAGAATACTAAAACTTTTGAAAACTTAAGAATTGGACTTCATTAAAATTAAGAACTATTCATTAAGTGATAATATTGAGAAAATTGAAAGGAAATCCACAGATTGAAAAACAAAGTCAGAACTCAATAAGATACTAATATGCTTTACCAGAATGTCTACAATTAAAGGTCTGACAATACTCAACATTAGCGAGAATATTAAACAAGCAGAAATTGTTGTATTGCTTAGGAATGTAATTGGCACAGGCATTTTGGCACTGTCTTCTAAATTAAACATATTTATGCTCTAGGAAGCAGAAATTCTTCAAGCAAGATAGATGAGTGCTGATATCTACCAAAAGACATATACAAAAATATCCATAGCAGCGTTATGTTTAAGAGCCAGAAACTGGAAACAACTCAAAATGTCCAGCAACAAGTGAATATATCATGATAAATTTGTACAGTGGAGTATAATCTAGCAATAAAAAAGACAAACCACAACTACTCATAATAACATAAAGTATAAGTATAAAGTATAAGTTTACATAAGTATAATACCAAACAAGCCATTTACAAAAGGTTATAAGCACAACTAATCTCTGGTGCTAGGAATCAGAATAGTGGTTATATTTGGAGTGGTGTGGACTCCAGAGAGTCACGAAGGAGTCTACTGGGATACTTGAAATGATTTATATCTTCTCCTGGGGGATGAATATATAGGGGTACGTATAAGTAAAATTCTGACAAGCTATATATAAGCTTAATGTTGTGCCCTTTATTTTGTAACTTACAACTCATCTGAAAAAAAATAAAAATATGAAAGAACAAGGAACATTATGTTTGAGAGAGATTTTCTTAGAACTGTAATTACCTAATAAATTGAGAAATTTATCATCATAATCCTGAGGATTTTTCACTGGTCCCAGGAATCTCACTCCTTTATTATATATTATATGCCTATTGTAGTCTATTGTGAAAAATGGAATATATTTATACATTAAAATGAAAGCAGCTCTTTTGCCCCTTTCTGTTCACCCATTTCTGTCCCCCTGTAACCTTAAAAGCCTAATTATAGAAATGAGATCACTAAGCAATTGAAGCGAGCTGCTAACGTACGCTTTCCTGAATGCACACCATGCCTTGGGTAACCTGTTGATTCTTTTCCTGGATAAAAAGAAGTAAGAATGAAGTAGTCCCCTAACAACCCCCTAAGGAATCCTGCAGGCAAGTCAAGCGGGCAAAATAACATCTGAAGAGAGAGTCAGCCAATCTGTGCACAATGGAGATTGATGCAGAAGCCAACCTCCTGCCTCTATGATTCACGGAGATTCTTCCCCTCTATTTTTCTCTTTAAAAACTGTCATGGCTGAGCAGAATCTTTGGAGTTGGTCTCTGGACATGAGTCCACCATCTCCCCAGATTGCTGGCTTTTCTGATTAAAGCACCTTTCCTTTCTACTGACACTTGCCTTTCGAATGATTGGCTTGTGAGCAGCGAGTAGCTGAACCTGAGTTTGGTACCAAAAATACATGTTTTATTACTACTTGTTTTCCTTTTATTTCTCTTTGATATTACAATTTATGCATCATATTGAATTTTTGAAGTTATGCATAGATAACGTATATCATCTATATGTGATATTAGGATTAAGGGGGCTTTTTCAACGTTTTCTACAACAAAAGTAGTGTAGGGTAGGATAGGGAGGAGAGCCCACAGGGTAGTCACTGGATATAGTAGAGATTGCAATAATAATTACCTTTAACATGGAATAAAAGTCCAGTGGAAACATAAATAAATAAATAAATATATGTAAATAATAAATTGATCAATCCCAGACAATTCAGATAATCACAAATTTTATTGGTGCTTTGAAATAAATAAACAAGATCATCTGGTCAGTAATAGAGAGGCCACTTTAGACAAGTTGTTCAGAGAAGGCTTCTCTAAAGATGTAATATTTGAGATAAGATATAATGTTTGGGAATGAGTGTGCCATGCAAGGGACTGGAGAGGAATGAATTCAATAGCCAGTGAGCAGGAAATAATTGGTATTTTCCAATAACAACAAGAAGACAGTGTGATGGTCAGCAGTGTGTGGCTCACATTCTAATGGTACAGCCGCTTCTTCAGCAGCTGCTCTAGAGCTGAACTAACTGCCATCTCAGGGATGTCTGGTGCCTGACATCATGGACACTAACTCTCCCAGTGACCTACCCACATTCCCTGGTGTCTCTCTCCCATTTTACCTCCAGTTGACCCTGATCATCAATCCTCCTGAAAGGTTAACTCTGTACCTTGTGGAATGTCTTCAATGTCTCCTACCTCTAGTGGACTTATCAGTCTTCTGCCATTTCCAAAAGGAGAGTACTTGGAATGAATTTTCCCCATCTGGTTGTGAACAATCATGCTAGGAAAGTCACGTTTTTGAAAAAAAAAAATTACCTGCTGTACAACCTAACTAGGAATGAATTTCATGTCATCACATATGGCATGAATTAAAGAATAGGCTTTGTTGGGGAAATAAACACAAGTCCAGAGTCAAGAAATGAAGAGATATCAGTTTCCCCACTTTTCCTTCATCCAAGAAAAGGCTTCTCATCCAAAAGAGAACTTTGTTCTGGGAAGAAATCCTTCCCATTTTCATTCTTCTTATTTTAGCATGAGAAGCATCTTTTAATGAAGGATGAAATAAAGTTTTGCCTATGGGTAAAACTATCTAGACTTGGGATGCGTATGAATCTCATCTGCCCAACAACTAGAGCCATAGTGGCCAATGGGAGATTCATAACCTTGCCTGCCTGTCAGGGGAAAATATCCATTGGTCCCCGGAAATTTGAATTTGGAAACAGCTCCTCTTAGATAGGCAAAGTCTCCTCCCTTCTCTCGCTGTCTTCATACTCTCATCTGGTTTATTTGCTAACAATGCAGGAGGAAATCCCTTGGGTCAACTCCAGACAATCTCCTTGTTGTATCACAAAGATGACTACAAGTAGAGAAAGACACTGAGGTTTACTCTGAAACTCATTAACATCTCTTATAGCCTTTCCTCAAGCAGAAATATTTTTCCCAAGAACAACACCGGTAGTATGATGCTAGACATGCAATTTTTGAAACACAGAAAACTTTCATACATAAATAATATTTTAAAACATTGGACATTTAGAAATTGTACTGACTTTGAGATAGTGCTTATCTCTGAGTGTGAGAGGAACAGTAGAGGAGTACAAAGGGACTTTCACTCCATTCATCATGATTCATAGCTAAAAATAAAGAAATGAAGTAAGGCTGATAAAATTTTAGCATTTGTTAAACTATGGCAATAGGTGTTTGTGATATTATTCTAAGAATGCATTTTTCAGTATGTTTAAAATATTCCTATATAATAAAAAGAGATAAATAAGTTCAAGAGATCCTGAATGGTGTCAAAAAATGAAAATATATTGTAATCATACATGTGACAGTTCTATTCATTTTCAGTGTCTTCTTCAGATGAAATAAATACATCAGAAAATGCTTGAGAAATATCTAAGCCATAATTTTAAGCTGTTTAATCTTTGGTAAGCACTTGTGCTCAAGCAACTACAATGTCCATTTCAGTGTCTTTCTGCTTCACCTCACTACATGATAAAATTCCTACCATGCAATTAAAACAAAACAAACAAACAAACAAAAAATTTCCAGGAGGAAGTCTTAGAAAGTTAGAGGAATTGTTTGGGTGGAGATAAGTAGGAGTGTAGATTCATTCTCTAAACTAAATGTCATTTGACAAAGATAAGAAGAAATTTATTATGACAAAAGAATTGTGTGTGGTATTTGAAAGATCAATTTTAGTATGAATATGTGATTTTAAAAACATATTCCCATGTATTGCTTTTAGCAGGTAAAATTTTACATCAATTGATACAAGTCAATGTGTTTCCTTTCATTTAGGGAAAGAAGAAATATGCCAGACACTGTTACAAGAATGCTGAAGTCCTGACCATGAGCTGCCTTAAAATATAATACAGAAAATATCCTTGAATCTCACTGTAATTCTATCCTATGGTACTATGCGATTATATGGTTAATTGTTTTATATATAGTAAGTCCCCTGCATATGAACCTCCCAGTTGTGAACTTTCAAATATGTGAACATACATTTGCATGTCTAATCACGTAAGTTAGTTCACGTGTCTGGGCATACACTGTCATGTGTGTGCATCCTCTATAAGTGGTTATGCTTTTGTGTACTTTATAGTACTATATAGAGTACAGTAGATTTTTGTTTCAAGCCCAGGATGTCCAGAAGCAAGCTTAAAAGCAGTGGTGACGTAGCTCATACTGGTATGACGAGAAATAAAGAGCTACTACACAGACATCACTGGATTGTTTTGTTCAAGAGGGTAGATAGAATTGAATCCAGCAAGGAACCAGAACCTGTGCCATCGACGTCAGGCATGAGTGACATTGCAGCTTGCCCTCTGTCTCCTATTGCTGACAATCCTTCAGCTCTACCATCTCCCACCTCCTCTCCCTCCTCTAGTCAGTAATTTCTTTCCTGTTTACTCGATGCCAGCCCTGGATGTCAGCTGCTGTACTGTACTACTGTACTTTTCAAGGTACTGTACTGTAAGATTAAAAATGTTTTCTTATTTTTTGTGTTTGTTTGCTTTTTATTTATAATGTGTGTGAAAAGTATTATAAACCTATTATAGTACAGTCTATATAGCCAATTGTGTTAGTTGGTATGTAGGCTAACTTTGTTGGACTTATGAACAAATTGGACTTATGAATGTGCTCTCTGAATGGAACTCATTTATATGTAGGGGACTTACTGTATAGTAAATGTGTTTATTCAGGTATTAAAACAAGCAAACCTTTCTTGAGCAGCAATCTAAGGGCTGGGTATAAATAAATAAATAAATATATATATAAAACCATGTTATATGGTAAT
This sequence comes from Pseudorca crassidens, assembly GCF_039906515.1. Classification (NCBI taxonomy): domain Eukaryota; kingdom Metazoa; phylum Chordata; class Mammalia; order Artiodactyla; family Delphinidae; genus Pseudorca; species Pseudorca crassidens. The sequence continues at coordinate 17,743,625 of NC_090298.1, forward strand.
AAGTACAATAAATCTGAACAATGAAATAGAGGACACTGGAGTAGGGTGGCTTCAATTTAAAAGAAGATGATCAGAGAGAGTCTTGATTAAACAGTGACTTGATAACCACATTGGAGAATTTATATTTTCTTCCTCTTAATCTCATCCAGAGAGGCACACAGTGGGTACAAATTTTCCACATCACTTTAAAAATATTTAGATAAATAAATAGCGTAGATAGATATCAGGCTGCATGTTAATAAAAACAGAAATGGAGCTGTTCTAGAAAAAGACAAAGGGCATCAAGAAGAGAGGCAAAGACGAATAGATTAATATAAAGACTAAGTGACAAGAAGGATATAGGTAGAAATATATTCATATTCATGTTATGCGTATAATGAGTCTCAGAGAAAAGAAAAATAAAGGTAATAAAATAATATCAGGACATTTCACAGAACTTAAAAATATATCATTACAAACAAAATGACTGTTAAGTAGTTAAGTTAAGTAGCATATGAAAGAAAAAGAAAGCACAAATCTAGGCATATTACAGTGAAATGTAGGAACATCAATGACAAAAGAAATTGTAAAAGCACCCAAGGAGAAGAATAGATCATGCACAAAAGAACAAAGCTAGCTGTAAATCCAATATTATAGCAGTAAGACTAGATGCGAGAAGTCAGACAATATGTTCAAATTATTGAACAAGAGAATTTCATAAATAGAATATTACTTTTAAACACAAGGGTGAATTAAACATGAGCACAAACACATGCAGGTCATCAGAAGATATTTTACTAAAATCTACTTTGAGTAAAGTTAGGATTTTAGTGCTGAAACAATATATTAGCATGCTATGGAATATCCACTGTTACTCTGTGGAGATGACATGGTTTATCTTTTTATATCTATAAGTATGATGAATTATGTTAATGGCTTCTTAATATTGAATTACATTTGTGATTTTGGAATATGATCTACTGATAGCAGGAGAAAGCAATGAAAGATATTATATAAGGGTGTATAAGCAACAACACCAACTGAAAAAGAATAAGACACCAGTGAGAAAACATACACACAGCAGTGCAGAACTAAACTCATGTGATGGAATCATAGGAAAATTGGTACAAAAGAACAAAGTGAAGGGTGATTCGGAACTAAGGATTATGTATTTTGAATTAATAAATGAAATAATAATAATGATAATAACAAAATGTTCAAACAAACAATAAATATAATGTTTCAAAGGAGACCTCAATGTATTTCAAGGAAGGAATAAGCCTTTATACATCCTTCTTTATGTAACGACATTAGAAGTCAGTAAAAAATGCAGCAAATGCACACGCGCGTGCACACACACACACACACACACTCCTCACATTTTCAGGAGAAACATAAACTAAAATATCTATAGACAACTATTAAGTTAAATAATTCTTATGGAATTTAAAAAATTGAGTCATAACTAAATATCAAATTTGTGAGACCAACTATACCATTTGATTAAAATAAACTAAAAGAATCTAGAAACAAATAACCTCTTCTATTTAAACTCTGAATACATTTCATTATAGTCACTTTCTCCTCGCTCTCCTTTTAAAAAGTTCCAAAAAATAAAACTACATTAACTGATAAGGACAAGATACATAGGAGAGGATACAACAGAAAACAAGTGATAGCAACAAAGTTTTAGAAACTAGAAAGAAGATAAATGAGGGTTAAATGATTTGGTAGAACAGAGCAGACTAATTTTGTGTTCGTGTGTGTGTAAAATCATCAAGTCCTACAAAGGATCAAGAATTCAAGTTACCGTATATGCCTGAAGCAAGATGCTCTGGTGACTGACAACAGGCGGCTTTGTTGAAAGTTTATCTATGGAGCAGATAGACTTTGGAATCTCCAGTCGTACACTGAACAGCCAGATAGCTGCCCCCGTCTTGCAGAAACATGGAAAGCTGAACATCAGAGAAATTGGATCAGACATTGTGTGAACTCAGAGATAGCAGGCAAGTTGAATGTGTTTTAGATATTCAGTTGAAAGCAAGACGGTTAATTAAAATTCTAAAGCTCTTTTCTCCCTAAACCAACAGTACTCGCAGTCAGGTTTATACAACAGAGGTAAGAGATAAGAAGTTTACTTTCTGGGGAAGCTGAACCTCCCTGTGGTAGGTAGAATATGACCTCCACAAAAATGCCCTGGCCCTGATCTCTAGAACCTGAGAACATGCTACTCTACATGCTAAAATGGACTCTGCAGATAAATTAAGGCATGGACCTTGTAAAAAAGAGATAGAGAGAGATTATTATGGGTGGGCACAATCTAATAACATGAGTCCTTAAAAGCACAGAACTTTCTTGGCAGGAGCAAGAGAGATGAAGCAAAGGTGAAATCAGAGAGATTTTTAAAAATTAAATTCGATTAAACCATGTAATTGGAAGTGGTCCAGTGAAGGTCAGGTAAAAGGGCTATCATTTTATGGGAAGGCCCACTATTGGACAAGCTCCATCTGAAACACAGAGCTTTGAATCAATTATTTTGTGTTTCTCTCTTGATTATTAATAGTAGCCTAACAAAATAAAAAAATTGAAGAAATTATGTAAATAAAACTCAGAGACTAAAATTAACAATTGCAAAATAAGTTACTGAGCTATACCAGAAAAATTTTAAATAGATTGGAGAAAAAGAAGCACAAGTAATATCACCACAGTTATGTGAGATGGCATTTCATCTTGGCAACAAGACAGAGATGCTAGAAAATAGAAATATTCAGATGAAAATAAAATGGTTGGAAATTTAAAATATTCTAGATATTACAAATAAATGAATATATCAGGTGATAAAAGATAAAAAGGAAGTATGAGAAATTTTTTTTAAAAACTAAAGAATAAAAAATGGAGGCATAGAAATTATCAGAGAAAATATATAAACAAATTTTCAAAAACGAGGAAAGGAATTTCTAGACTAAAAGGATTCACTATAAACATCACACAATCAGTGATAACTAACTCACACAGCATCCTGGAATTTTAGAATAGTGAAGACAAACAAAGGTTCCAAAAATCCTTCATGATTAGGAGATTAAAACAGGATCATGTAGTAGGCAAAATTCTAAGATGGTCCCATAATCTCCATTCCCTGGTGTTACACTCATGCTTAGATTATATCATATAGCAGTTAATCATAAGAGATAGACTGCCTTAATCATTTGGAATTCTTCTAAAAGGGGATGTAGGCCTTCCTGAGTTCAGAGATATTCTTCTCTGCTGGCCTGGAAGAAGATGCCATGAGTTCTACAGCCATAAGGAAATGAATTCTATCATCAACTTGAATGTGCCTCCAAGCGCCTTCCCCACTCAAGTCTAGAATGAAGCCAGATTAACAGGTTGATTGCAGCTCTGTGAGGCCCTGAGCAGACAGGCCATGCCTGGACTCCTGACCCCAAAACCAAAATAATAAATGTATTTTGTTTTAAGTCAAGTTTGTGGTAATACCCAGCTTAAATGAATGCAATCATGAATCAGAATAGCACTGATATCTTAACACAAACACTTGAAGCTACATTAAAATGGGAAGAAAAGATTTCAGTTTTCATGTTTACATAGGTATTTCAAGATTTCATGGGTATCAACTGGAATCTTTATTAGAGAATAAAAAGTGTAGGGTATTTTTAAGCAGTGGGATGGTGTGAGCCTAAACTATGCAGAAGTGTTGACTGTGTGAAAACTCAAATCATACCATAGATAATTCTCTCTCACCTAAATATTTAGCAGAATGAGGATGCAGAGATGAAACTGATATACAAGTAGCAGGTGTGATATTAGGACAGCCCTATTTGTAGGAGACTGATAGCATCAAGATAATTTGAAAAACAATACTAAATTTAGTGAGAGAAACGCATGCTTAAGAATAAATGTTTCAATCCATAATCAGGTCTTAGAAGTTACCAAAGGTGATGGTATCTTAGGAAAGGTTATGTATGTCTCTAAGAATACGTACTGAGAAAAATTCTAGCAGTCGTAATTTTGGGGATCTCCTGTTTTTGCACGAGTCTTGGAGGATGAAACTTTCCTGCTCCCACTGCTGACATTTAAGAATTGCTTAATTCTAGCCACTGGATTGTGAGCAGAGGTGACCTATACCAGATCTGGGCTGACGTAATTACTGGACATCGTGAGATACTCCTGCCCTGTTCACTGGGGAAGACATGTGCTCCAGAATGTACAGCTACAGGAGAGCAGACCTTCACTAGCCTGGAAAATTGAGTTCTGACATAAAAGACTTGGGACCTAAAATGTTATTGGAAACTTCAGAGTTTTCTTTGAGGAAGACATGAACTCATAGTGTGTTGTCATTGGAATTCCGGGCTTGTTTATACTATTATAATTCTAATCTATATTGACTATATAATGAGAAATGCTGGCAGATTATAGAGAGCGTAAGATACTTTTCTCAAGATGAGTGTAGAATAGATATAAAAGTGGAATTTGTATGGACCTGATGGGGTAAAATAAGTAGGGTGAAGCTCAGAACTCAGCATGGTGAAGGGACGATTGATTAATTCAGGTCCTGAATGTGATTTGTGATGCCCAACAAGTACTTCATTCCAATGTGTCAGGCTGTGCTCTATTCATTACAAGAAAGCAACAACAGAAGGTTAATGGACTGAAGAGGGACCGTGGTAGGCAGGGTAACAGTCTCCTGAAAGCAACTATGTCCTGATCCCACAGAATCTGTGAATATGACAGGTTACATGGGAAAGGAGGATAAAGGTTGCCAGTGCAAGTAGGTTTCTAATTTGCTGATTTCAAAATAGGGATATTATCCTGGATTACTTAGGTGGGACCAATGTCATCACAGGATCCTTAACAGTAAGAGGGAGACAGGAGAGTAAGTAAGAGTAGTGTGATGTGAGCTGAACTTCACCTGCCATTGCTGGGTTCAAAAAATGGAGAAAGGGACCTGTATTCCATGAGCCAAGGAATGCAAGTGACCTCTAGAAGCTGAAAAAGACAAAGAAGTGGATTCTATTCCAGAGTTGTTCTAAGGGAATGCAGCCTGGCTGACATCTTGATTTTAGCCCAGTGATATGCATGTTGGGCTTCTAAGCTACACAACTGTAAAATTATAAATCGGTGGATTTTTTTAAGCCACTAAATGTGCGGTATTTCTTACGGCAACAATAGGAAATGAATTCAGGCAGTTATATAATAGTCTCTGCAGGCTGACAGAGGGATTACTGGTAGTAACACCTCATGCCACTGGAGACAGGCCACTAGGAAGCAAGGGCGACACCGTATCTGACAGCCAGCAAGAAAATAGACACCTCAGTCTTAACAACCACAGATAACTGCATTTCGCCAACAATCTGAATGAAACTGGAAGCTGATTCTTCCCAAAAGCCTCTAGAAAGGTATGAAGCCCTGCCACCACCTTGGTTCTAGTCTTGTAAAACCTAAAGTAGAGGAACAGTGGGCGACCCCTAGGACTTCTGACTTCAGAAGGGCAAAACAGTAAGGATGTGGTGTTTTTGTTATTTTGTGTGTTTGTTTTGTTTTAACTGTATTTTGGGGACTTCTGCTGGGTTGGTTTCACAGGTCCTGCATATTAGTCCTTCCTGTTTTTGTGGGTTTTTTTAGTTAAGTTTTCTTTTTGCTTAAGTCTTCCAAAAAAAGAGTCAAAGGAAAATAATTCCTTTCAGTATTTTTCTCCCAAATTTTATTGTCTCTATGCTCGATTACTAATTTGGCTAGAAATGGAATTCTATCTAAACATGATGTTGTAAAAGTTTTGTCCAATCTTCTATTCTTCAGCAATGCAATGTTGTTGAAAAATTCAGTTCCAATTGCATTATCACACCTCTACAGATAAAGTGCTTTTTCCCCTCTCAGCTCTGTTCAGATTTCCCCTAGTGTATTGAAACATGAAAATGAGACTTGATGTAGATATTTTAAAAAATCATAGTGCTAAACATTTTTTGTGCTTTCTTATACTATTGAATCATATTTTTTTTCCCCAGGAAATGCTACTCTGTTATTTATGTATTTTCTCCAGTCTGTTTGATCTTAATCTCTTCCTGGGATTAATATTATTTGTGTGGGATGCTGTGCAATGTTCCTCTAAGTCTTTTCATTTTTAAATTTTAACTTAAATTTGCTTTCTGTATTATATCCTCAAAGTCATCTTCCAAACTTTTAATTAAAGTTCTTTTTAATTTTATATTTTTTTACTTTAAATACTCTTTATTTTAATCTGATTCTTCTTTTTTTAGTGGATTTTTATTCCTGTTTTATGGATATAATTTATTTTCTCTGAAAATCAATTGGTTTTGCTTTGGTTTGTGCACATTTCTTCTACTGCTTCCATGATCTCTCCTGCCTTTTTCTCATGTTTAAAATTTGTATCTTTTGTTTTTTGCTTTACATGGGGTACTTTCCTGCTATATCCTGTTCCTTGCTAGTCTATTTATATTTTAAACTCTTGATAGTTGTCTATGAGATCTAGCTCCCACTTTCTCTATGATATTCAAATACTTCCCTCTTTACTCTCCTCCAGACACAGTAACTTCCTTGCTTTTTTAAAAATAGTAAGTACTTGTTACACTTGGAGAGATTAAAATGGGGATATCAGTCCCTAGAGTCAGCAAGGAGTTCTGGGATGGATTAATAGGAATAAAAACAGCCTCCACATGTATATCCTTTGAGACAAGCAAGCTCATCCTACCTATGCCCTTCACACTCCCATTTCTCATTCCCCATCCATAAATAAAACTAGTGGCAGCATGATGCTCTTATCACAGAGCTTCCTGCCTTGTCCTTCCAAGATCCCTCAACCCCTTGGGTTGACAGCCAATCTAAGTCCCTGGTCTTCATTCCGGAATCCCACTTCTCTCAGCCGTCACCCCAGACACCTACCTGGCTTGTACCCCCCGCCCCTCCTCTGTCCCTTATCTTTTAGTTGGGGTGGCTTCTTTCAGTCAAAAACTTTTAAGAGCTACTTTGTATCTCCAGCTGATTTCCTCTAGAAGGCCCTGGAACACCGGTGTGGAGCCCAGAAAGACACTCTTTGTTATTGCCCCTCTACAAATACTCATTTTGCCTCATCATGTGAAAGGCTGAAATTGCTATTAGAATGCCAGTTATATAGTCCATTTGACCTCTGCCCTCTAAGACTTTATGATCTCAAAGCAATGGGTTTAGGAACTTAATAAATATATTTAATGTATGCATTAAAAAATAGTAAGAATTCATCCTGTGTCCTTTGCACTTCTTATCCTCTCTGCCTGGGATTCTCTTCCCTGAGATACCCATGTGGCCAGTTCCCTCACCTCATTAAAGTCATTGCTTGATTTTCATCTCCTCAATGACACTTCCCTTGGGCATTCTAATTAATATAACTAATTCCTCTTTCCTCAATACTTCCCACACTTCTTATACTGCTCTACTTTTTTTTTTCCCTTGTTCATGGCACTTACTTTTAGGATATTTTTATATTTTTATCTCCAACGTTTATTGCCAGTGTCCTCCAACAAGGATGTAAGTTCCTAAAGAGAAGTGATCTTCTCACTCATAACTATTCACATATTTTGATTCCCTAGAGAAGTTACTGGACCATGATTAGTGTGCATTTATTTATTTAATGAATGAACGAATGAATGTGTGATTTAGGGGTGAAACACTAAGAGTGTCTAATGGAACTACTTGATATATGGGTGGGGCTTTTCCCTTTGACTTCATGCAATACCGATTGGGGAAGAGGATACTCAAATGTCAGTAGTGTCATGATAGAAGCTGGGGTTGGAATGTGGCTATTTCTAAATGTTCCATTGCTTCCTTGATATCAGTTGACACCTTCCTCAGTAACTGTGAGTCTCACCAATCACTTTTTTCAGGTCTTTGCCTACGAGTGCATACCTAGTGTTCTAGACACAGATACTCCACAAATATGCTGCATATCTCACTCCTGTTTATGACCCTAGTTGGCTCCTCAGCATCATCAACCTCCCCAGACATGGGTGACAAACGTATCCTTCTCCTTTCTTTGGCCTCTGCATGTTCTGAATGCAGAGCAGAGGTGTCTGCTAAGTTTGTTACCACTTATCTATTCTCTGCCTTTTCATCTCCAGACATTCCTTCTTCTTTCCCTCTTTATCTATGAATCTACCTTTTACACATATTTACCTTCATGAAGTCTCAAAGGGGAGAAGAAACACAGCTGGGAATTCAGCATACCCGCCTAATTTTAACCTGGCTCTTACTGTATTTTTATTTTTATTTTTTTATCTCTAATGTCTAGTGTATCTGAAAGCTAGCTATCATTATTATCCTATTTCTTATTTACAATACCTTACCTGTATGAAATTTAGTAATATATTTTATTTACGGGAGTTCCTTTCTAAAAAATATTTATTTATTTATTTTTATTTATTTATTTTTATTTATTTATTTTTGGTTGCCTTGGGTCTTTGTTGCTGTGTGTGGACTTTCTGTAGTTGCGTTGAGCAGGGGCTACCCTTCATTGTGGTGCACAGGCTACTCATTGTGGTGGCTTCTCTTGTTGTGGAGCATTGGCTCTAGGCACATGCGCTCAGTAGCTGTGGCTTGCGGGCTCTAGAGCACAGGCTCAGTAGTTGTGGCGCACGGACTTAGTTGCTCCACAACACGTGGGATCTTCCCTGACCAGGGATAAAACCCCTGTCCCCTGCATTGGCAAGTGGATTCTTAGCCACTGCCATCAGGGAAGTCCCTATTTATGGAAGCTCTTTACTTCCAACTCCATCAAAACTCATGTTGAAAGACATATTCAATTATTCAGTTGTATTAAACAGGATATGGTACTTTATAGAAACAATAGTTTTAAAAGAATTAACAAAAAACAGATATTCATTAAAAGGCCCCTGAAATTAAATGTGCCCAATTAAAAAACAAACACCAAAACTTTGTTTTTGAATTTTATTTTATTTATTTTTTTATACAGCAGGTTCTCATTAGTTATCCACTTTATACACTTTATAGTGTATATAGGTCAACCCTAATCTCCCAATTCATCCCACCACTACCTCCCCCTGACACTTTACCCCCTTGTTGTCCATACGTTTTAAACACCAAAACTTTTTAGAGCCAATGATATCTTTTTAAATAAAATTATAGAATTGAGAGCTGATTGATTGATTTGTTTGACTCCTTTTAATTTATAGATGGATATTTTTGATTTTCACTAGATAAAAACTGAAATTTGAGTGTAGATTGTTGTTGAAAGGAGGTATATAATATAGAAAACTAATACTATGAAGATAAATAGTCTATCAGTATGTTTGTAAACTAAACTTCTCTGAGGAAGCTAGTAAAATTTGTTGTTTAGAGACATTATGCAGACTTCTTGTTTCAAAAAAAAAAAATCTCCCTAAGGACAGAAAGTTTCAAAATGACTTTGTCAAGTTTTTTAAATGACCCCAAATAAATAAGATGATATTTCCTTCTTTTCAGCACTGCTTCCAATCCCTCTGAAACTATTTGTTCAAAAACTCACGTAAAAAATGATGCAACTGCATCAGCCTATAATTATAATCACTCTTACTTTTCAATAATTTGGTATTTCAAGATACTAGTTCCTCATGATCGAGTGTTCCTTACTTTCATTATCACAAGCCATGGTTTGTTTATGGTGCTAATCTGTTACTTTTAACAGCAATGGTTTTAATTTTACGAATAGCAATTTTGGTAGAATTTAACCAAAAAGGAACAAGTCAAAATTAAATAAGTTAGAAGTAGGACCTATTTATTTTGACTGAAGTAATGTATCTCCTGAGTTTATTTGGTGATATGACTATTTTGAAGCCAGCAACTCTGCTTCAGTTCCCCTTGCTTGCTACAATGATTTATGTGTATGCTAACACAAATTCATGTCCCAAAGTGACAGCTTGAAAGACTGCAAATGTTGCCCAGGTATGAAATACATGAAGTTAGGTATTCAGTGGGTGGTTCCAGTAGGTCAAATACAATTTATCACACCTGATAAAAATATCCTTGGCTAGATACAGTTACATTTGTAACAACCTCAAATGAATCACATATTAAAGAAAAAAAACAAATTGACTAACATATTTCTCTGCTTTTGACCTTGGTGATCTGCTATCCTGGTTGTCATTTGGTATGTCTACTGTGCTATCTTCTTCATTTTGGGCATAAGTTTTGCACTGTGAAAGTTTTTAACACATATCTCAAATTTTTTCATTATTATCAAACATCAACGTTGAGCTGAATGTGTGAAGGAGAATTCAGAATTGAGTAGTAAAGTGAAAAATTGTTTTAAATAGTTGATAATTTCATTTCTATGAGATAGTTTTACAGTTAAAACCTACTTTGGGTTGTGGATCCATGTTTATTAATTCATAAGAGGAGATTGTGCATACACCTTTATGATATTGTGTATGCCTTCTCATGAGAGAACGTGGTATCAGGAGATGGTCCAGGCATAATATTCAGAGGTTTAATAAGTCAGAAATTGTTCCATCACTAGAAATTCTCAGAAATTATTTAACTCCTCTGTTCCTTCTTGCAGGGATAATCTTAATTTCATTCAAGGGTAAAAGCTAACCATTTTCCAGTTCAGTGGTTGTGGACTGTGACAAAAAAATTATTTTCTCAGGACCAGGAGAGACCATTTTCTGCTCGTGGCTGAAACATATGATTGGGGCAGTATGTTAGGAAGAATTCTAAGATGGCCCACAGGATTTCTGTCCCTGGTATTCAGGGCTTACCTCTGAGTGTACATTAGACCTGTAAATATGAGATTAGTCACTCCTGTGATTATGTTATATAAGATGCCATCTTAGCTGACTGTAGAGAGGGATTTTCCTGTTGGCTTTCAGAAGTAAGCTGCCATGTTCTGGGCCACATGGCAAGGGACTATGGGTGGCTTCCAGAAGCTAAAACATCCCCCAGCAGACTGAGTAAGAAAAAGGGGACCTTGATTCTATAGCCACAGAGAACTGAATTCTGCCAACAACAGCATAAGTCTGGAAGATGACCCCAAGCTTTAGAAAGAAAGGTTACCCAATTGACATCTTGATTTTAACCTTGTGAAATCCTGAATGGAGGGTTAACTAAAATGTGCTAGACTCCCGACCCACAGCAATTGTGAGATACTAAGTATGGGGTTTTTAAAGCTGCTGAGTGTGGTAAGTTTACTCAACAATAGCAAACTAGTAAGAGCAGAGAGTGCAGTTTGACCTAGTAACTAGAGAACTTGTTAGGTTTCTGAGGAAGAATAGTGTTTTAATTTCATCAGTGCTAAAAGAGTCTGAGGTTAGGTTGGCTTCATAGATTCAGAGTGAAAAATAAATGCATAATTCTAGAAGAAAAGGTTGAAGGGAAGATTGTATTTTAAAGTTGGTCATGATAAACATGCATTAGCATGATATATAACACAGCAAAATTATTTTTGCACATTTTAATACAATTTGTAAAGGCTCATGGACCAAAATATTTTAACTGGATGTCACAATTAAAATAATTTACAGGCTCTGTTTGATTTAAGGCTATGCTAATCCAAGATCATTAATTCTTGTAATTATGCTCAGTGCCATTTTTTACTGCAAAAGAGAATATGTATAGCACAAGACTCTATGCAGTTATTCTTTAAATTACTATAAAGAATATTTCACCAATGAGAGGCTGATGATTTATATTACTTAAATAATGAATGTGGTAACAAATAATTTGCAATTTGAAGTAAATGAAGAGGTTGTAAATTTTAAATGTTTGTGCTTTTAATTTTGTCTTCTGTGTTTCCTTTTCTATATGTGATGCTAGAAGCAGGTACTGACTTAGGATTTAAATGTGATAACATTGTTAAAATTATTATATCAATAAGAAAGGAAGGGGAACAATGTCCATTTGAGAAAGAGCTAAAATCTAGATCTAAGACTGATATCCTACAAATTTTGAGGGAAAAAACTTTCATTTAATTCTCTTCATATATCTAATATCTAAGAGTGAACGTAATTCATCATGAAAATGCTTTATCCTAACACTCTGAGAACTGCTTTCATAAGTTATGAAAGGAATTTCACATTGCTCAAAAAGACATCCAATGGGCTTCCCTGGTGGCACAGTGGTTGAGAGTCTGCCTGCCGATGCAGGGGACACGGGTTCGTGCCCCGGTCCGGGAAGATCCCACATGCTGCGGAGCAGCTGGGTCCGTGAGCCATGGCCGCTGAGCCTGCGTGTCCGGAGCCTGTTCTCCACAACTGGAGAGGCCACAACAGTGAGAGGCCCGCGTACAGCAAAAAAAAAAAAGACATCCAAGAAAGCAAAATACACAAATCCTTTGGGAAATACTTTTTTCATAAAATAGAAGTTTCATGCAAAGTAACATTTGTAACAGAGGTATGAGTTGTTAATACAATATAAGGAATACCCGTGCACGTACAGTCCTGTTTAATAACTGAGTATACTCTCCCTTGAAGCCTCCTTCTAACCATTCTTTTATCTACTACATGCAGAATTTTCTTTGTAAATTTGCTTTTCTTTATAAATCTACTATCCAAGCCTGTGTCCTTATAGGTACAATCCATTGTTTCACACATAGGTGAACTTTATGTGAAGGGGATCATAATACATTTTACACATCTATTTTCAACAAAAAGTAGAACAAAAACAATGGGGGATTAGGTAAAGTAACTAGAAAAAATCGTGACTGATTACAGAGGCTTTCACAATGATGTTTTGTCTGCCATGGTGGTTATTAGGTTAAATCCTCAAAGCGCCACCTTTCTGTCTTGGATAGAGTTGTGCTAATCAGTCAGAGTTCACCACTCTCTGCTTCATCTACTTTTCATTTCTTTACAATTGACCTACTGAGGGAAATATTATTTCTTTATCAAAGGTAATAAAGTAAATTAGGTTACTGCCCAGCTTATTTAGGTGGTTCATTGCTACTCTGCTTTAAATATAATTATGCAAGGTTCAATCTTGAGTTTAAAGCTTAGATTTTAAAAATGCAACCGTATTTTCAAGTTCATTGAATAGTGGAAGTGGTGGGGAAGATCACCTCAATTTCATCATCCGTATTATCTATAAACATATAAAACTTTCATTCATTTTCTCTCTATATGTATCTATGTGTATAGCCTTGGCCAGATATTTAGGTTATACTGATAAAAAATCATGCTTTTCATCCTCAAATAGGTCACAATAAAGAGCAGAAGTTGGTAAAGTACAGTTTCTGGGCCAAATCCACTCCACCACCTCTTTTTGTGAATCATACGTTATTGGCACACATCCACGCTCAGCTCCAATGATGAGCTGAGTAATTGTGACACGGATCATTTGGCCTGGAAAGCCTAAAATATTTACTATCTGGCCTCTCACAGAAAATATTTTTTGACCCCACATATAGAGGAAAAAAGTCAATTAAATAGATAATCAAAATTCAGTAGGTCTAATTTAGGTATTTGTTAATAGTCTAACTTTCCCACACAACTATTATAATTTCTTAAATTATCTTCCAATAAACTACCTGTACTTGAATTCCTATCTCAGGGTTGTTTTGGGGAGAATCTAAACAAAGACAGCTGATGCTGGAGGAGGATTTCTAGCAAACAGATTCTTATTGTGTGATTCCTGTACTGGGTCACTCTCTGGCCATTGGTGGTAATAAGATAGGGAGGGAGCACTCTTAGCCCATTAAATATCTGAAGTACTGAGACCTCACATGTTGTGGATTTAGATGGAATAAAGGTAGGAAGGTTCATACTTGGCTGTAAAATCACTCTAGTTTTGAGAAATATTGGAAAATGGCAATTATAAGTAAGCATAAGGAGTGATGAGGTAACTGGAAGATCCTAACTGAAATCTAAAAGAAAAAAAAAAATGACAGGCTCAAGTAGGCCAACTATCAAGTCAGAGAAGCTGATGTCCTGTTTAAAGAGAGTTTCCTCTGAAAAAATAAGGCACTTTCAAAAGTGGGTCATTTTCAGCCCTGGTGAACATTTTATGCTAAACTGTTCACTGCGATAGGAAAGAAGTGAGACCCTGAGACCTGAGGCTGGGACAACTAGCCAGATGCTCTCAGAAACCTGAATCCACAGATAAGTTTAACCCCTCCAGACAGCAGAAGTGGTCCCTGCCACTTATTATAGAATAGAGGCCTCCCTTTATCTGGAAAAGATGCAAAGCTATCAACTGAAATGGACACATTACTCAAGTATGTTTACCTTCCTCAATATATGTCTTTACCTGCCCAAATCACTAGACTAGTGGTTCTCAAACTGTGATGTACATACAAATCACCTGGACAGAGGGTTAAAATTAAACATATCAGTCCCCACCTCCCAAAAAATTCCAATTTGCTAAATCAGGGTGAGTTACAAATGTGTGTTTTAACAAGCTTACAGGCGATGATGCTGCAGTTCAAGAATAATGCTGTATATTATACTATCCTATACCAACAACTTGAGTCAAGTCTCAGCTTGGCTCCATAAGTGCTGTCCTCGCACTTATGTATAAAGGAGGAAAGTATAAAAATGAATAAACAGAAACCTCAACTAAAATAGAGTCAGGAGACTAGAAGTGGGAACTCTCACACCCTATAGTGATAGCAGAGCCCAACAGGAGGAAAAAGAATTGCTTTTGTTGCCTGGTAAGAACTCAGTCAATGAGAGACTTCACGACTCAGTTGATGGAAAGCAATTTAAACTCTCAGTTCCTCCAATGGACTCTCTGTTTACCATAGCCCTCTCACCTTCCTTTTCCCCTATATATGAATCCTCTTCTCCTTGTTACAACAGGGCTTGCATGTGGCTTACCATGGTTGCAGACCCTGAATTGCAGTTCTTTGCTGATCTTGAATAAACTGGCAGTATTTATTGCTGGAGAAATAACTGGCAATCTATTTGTTTTAGGTCAACAAAAAAGATTATTTATGAAAGGAATGAAGAATCTGGATCTATACCTGAAGGTACCAGAAGAACATGTCTGAAAATGGATCATGAGGGTCCTGGACCCATGAAGTGAAGAGATATTAAACTGATTAGGGGAGAGTTTGTTGATATTGGGGAAACTCTCCCATGATTCAGAATTTCACATGTTGTTAAGGAGCTGATTCTATGATGCTACTGAAGTTGACCAAGACAGTTTTAACATTCCCTTCATATTTGTTTTTCTCAATTTTTGTAAAACATTTTATTGAGGTATGATTGCTATACAGAAAGCTGTGCATATTTAATTAATGAAACTCCACAAGTTTGGAGATATGTATATTTCTGTGAAAATATCACCATAATTTATGCCATAAACATATTCATTGCCTCCAAAAGCCTCCTCTCGCCCTCTTTATTTATTTATTATTATTATATTATTTATGTGTGCGATAAGAACACATATGCAGAGAAAGTATTTGACAAAATTCAACACCTTTCATAATAAAAACTTTCAAAAAATTAGGTGTAGAAGGAACTTATACAATAAAAACCATATTTGAAAAGCCCACAATTATCATTCTACTCAATGATGAAAAACTGAAATTTTTTTCTCTAAGATCTAGAAAAAAGCAAGGATGCTAACTCTCACCACTTCTGTTCAACACTGTATGGAAGTTCTAGCCAGAGCAATTAGTCAAAAAAAAAAAAAGAAAGAAAGAAAGAAGGAAAGAAAGTGATACCAAGAAGGGCCCTGTGGGGCTCCTGTGCACAAAAGACTTTCTGTGTCCCCCATTTCTTTGATTACAGGCAATAGGCTTCATGCAACCTCCATTACCTTCCCTGAGTTCCAAAGGGCAGATTACAGTAGTTGTTAATTAGGGAAGGGAGGGGATGTGAGACAATGGAGAAACAAAGAGTCAAGAGAAATAACAGTGCAGCCTTGGGGCAAGGTCCTGGTGCCCCATCAGGGGATACCTACAATATCTTCAAGCTGTTTTGAAGAGACTGAAGCCTCCACCAAGTGGGAGAAGTTAATGGTTAACAACGGTATGCTGCACACAAGCACGTGGACCCCAGGCCAGATGGAACCTGAAGGGTAATGATGCTGACTCCCACTTACCTCACCACCAACCAATCAGAAGAATGTCCACGAGATGATCACATCTGCTTTGAACCATTACTATAAAACTTCTCGCTACCCTCTCCAACTGGGGACACACAGTATACAGTTTTCAGGGCATTAGCCCACTGTGGCACCTTTTGCCTGGCAAAGCAATAAAGCTCTTCTTTTCTACTTCACCCAAAACCGTCTCAGATTTAATTCGGTATCGGGGTACAGAGGCAAGATTCGGCTAAGAAAGGAAGGAAGGAAGGAAGAAAGATGGAAAGAAAGAAAAAAAAAGGCATCCAAATTGAAAAAGAAGTAAAATTGTCTGTTTACAGGTGACATGATCTTGTATGTAGAAAGTCCCCAAGACTCCGCAAAATAGAAAAACAAAACTGTTTGAATAAAGAAATTCATTAAAGTTGCAGGATACAAAATCAGCATAAAAACCAGTTGTGTTTCTATACATAAACAATGAACTACCCAAAAAGGAAATTACGAAAACAATTCCATTTACAATAGCATCAAAAAGAATAAAATACTTAGAAATAAACTTAACCCCTCATCTGACTTAATATTAGACAGGCTTCTTCTTGCTGTAGGCCCCGACCTCCCTTTTCTTATAGCATTTACTAGTTGAAAGTTTGCCCCTTTGAGATGTAAATCTTTTTAAAAGCCTCTTGCCAGGTTCTACAACCCAGGACTGCCTTTTTCAAGGACCTGGGAGCCAGCCCTTTGATATGTAATCATCAAGGATGGTAATGCCCCTTTCTCTTTATTTTTTTTAAGGTTTACTCTCTTAGAAACTTTCAAATATGCAATACAACGTTATTAACTATAGTCACCATGCTATACACTAGATCCCCATAACTTAGTTATTTTAAAGTTTGTGCTTTTGGATAGAATGCCCCTTGTTCCAGTCACTATGGGAGGATAGAAATCTACTTTCCTTCAGTGGGCATCTTGCTCCAAGATATAAAACTACCTGCACTGTTCCTATAATAAAATTTAAAATTAGCTGCGAGCATCTTTACAGCCGGCAAAAAAAGAGACTATAATGGCTCATGTTGCTCTTGTCATGCAAAATAGGAAGTACATTATTTTTTGTGGGTGAATGTATTAGTTTTCTATTTCTGGTGTAGCAAATTACCACAAACTTAGTTGTTTAAAACAACGCAAACATATTAACTCACAGCTCTGTAGTCAGAGTCTTAGTGGGCTGACTGCTGCTGGTTTCACAATGTCAGAGTTAAAGTTTTGGCTGGCCTGGGCTCTAAGGAAAAATCTGCTTTCGAGATCATTCAGGTCGTTTGCAGAATTCTTGCAGCTTTTTCTGGCCGAGATGCTTGCTGGCTATTATCCAGGAGACTCTCAGTCTCCTGCATTCCTGCCTGCTTTGCCCCCTCCTTCTTCAAACCTGAAAGATGTTTTCTCCTTCTCATGCTTTGAGACTCTCTTAAATTCTCTTCTGCAGAAGGTCTTTTGCTCCAGCTGTAGATAGTTCTCTGATTTTAAGAACCCCTGTGATCAGATTGGGCCTCAACATTTATTCCAGCTTAATCTTATTTTAAGATCCTCAACCTAAATTATACTGCAGAGTTCATCTTCCCAAGTAATATAATGTATTCATGGTTCCTGGGTTTAGGGAGTGGCCATCTCTCAGGGGCCATTCTGCCTACAACAAGGAAGAATTTTACCAAAACGAACAGATGAACAAACTCTTTAAATGTGACTGCAGAGGGGTCACAGTGACCCAAGAAAGACTGTCCTCAGTATCCCTCATGTTATTCTGCAAAACACATTTCCTTTGGCAAGTGCGACTTTCTAAACAGTCTGATTTCATGGCTCTAAAACGTTTGGTCAATGCAAGGGTAGTGTAGAATCCTTTAGAAGTAAATTGTCTCAAGATATTGATGTATGGTACACATACTTTTTAAACAATGGTCTTGAAATTCTATTTTCTCCAAACAACTTTTCTGATAAAAGATAGAATTAGGTACTTTTCCTTAAAAGTCTCTAATAAGTCCCCGGAATTGTGGTAATTCTATATTGTATATTGATAGATCTGTCCATTTTGCAGATTCGGTGAGTGAAAAATGAGCTTGAGTATCAATTATTTTTTGTCCTCCTTTGTCAACAGAATTATGTAGGTAGTACCCCTCAAATATCAGGTGAACTGAAAACAATGTTTTCCATATTTAAATTGGTTGCATTACTTTATATACATAAAGTGCTTGAAAATAAGCTAATATTTTCCTTGAAATAATGAAGATGCCTCATTTTCATTCTTTCTAAATGTTCTTTCGTTGCTGAAAGAATTTAGTATGCTGTGTGATATTTCTGGCCTTTTGGCAAACCAGGCATACCCTGAATGTAATGATAATCCCTATCCAGCAGGTACTTCTAAGTGAATACAAACAAAATTATCTGTGTGCAAATGTTCATATAATTATGGTTTGACATGATGTGAGATAAGACACTTTATTTATCCTTATTATCAATAGGCAGATTGCACACTTAATTTACTGATTCCAAAGACATAAACAACTAATTTCTGATACACAAAACCCAATTAAATCAATGTTTGATACCATACCTTTATATGTTTTGAAAGGAAATCTTTATTTTTGTATTCTTATTTTCTTTCATGTACTAAGTTTTGAAATGTTTCCTCTATTTTTAAAATCTATATTAAAATCCATATTTTGTTAGTCTTCTAGTTATTTTAAAAATAATAATAAACAGGGAATTCCCTGCTGATCCAGTGGTTAGGACTCTGGACTTTCACTGCTGAGGGCCCCGGTTCAATCCCTAGTCAGGGAACTAAGATCTGCAAGCCATGTGGCATGGCCAAGAAAAAAAATAATCAAGTACTTCTCATGAAAATATTGCATTGAATTAATACATGCTATATATATACTTTTCCAGTATTTTCTGATACTCAAGTCTTGTAACTTATAGAATAAACTTGAAAGTAAAAGCTGTTGATTAATATGATTTACTATTTCTGTTTGAAAATTTGTAAACTGGAAAGTCTCTCAAATACTTATCAGCTCCAAGAATGAATAAATACAGACTATTAAGCTCCTATAACTCCATGTCTAAACCACCACACAAACTGCCATCTATTACTCACAACTACGGATGAATTGACGCTTGTGTTTTATGAAATAAATGGCGGAAAAAGCCCAGAAATGGTAATTCAAACATGTTAGAATCTCATCTCAGCCACTGACAAATGGCCTTAATTTTTCCTTTCCTTGCTGTAAATAATAAAATTATCCTTCAGAGAGTTGGGTCAAATGCTGTCTCTGGTTTTACATTGCTTTGCGGTGTATAGGGAACAACTGCAATGGAGCAACATTATTTGCAGATGTGATTTCATATTTTTAATGTGTTCATTTCTTATTCATGTGTGCTGAGTTCCATTTTAACTAAAATATAGACTTTTAGTTATTATGAAGAATATTGAGGAGTAGAAGAGGATATATTTTGTAATCATTTTTATTTATAAATAGTATTTATGTTAGTATTTATTTCTTATTTTAGATTTAGAAAAATAACAAGGAGGCATAAGTCAGGCTAAAATTTTGAGTGATAATTTTAATAAACAGACATATATTTAGGATTGTAGAAGCCAACATTTGGACTTAGAGTAAAAGATCTTATTTGAATTACCTGATTTCAATATGAAGAAAGCATGCTGGTCAAGGCTGTCATTTACTTGATCATCTCCACAGGTCCCAGCTTCACATCCTCAAGTGTCACTCCATTCAATTTGGGACATATGCCTCCATTAACAAATCAAGAAGAGGGGATGATTAAAGCTCTGGATTTAACAAATCAGTAAACGGAGTCATACTTTGCAGTAAATTGCATATAATTAGTTAAAATACATAATATATTAATATGTAATATACATTTATAACTATATAATATACACATACATATATTATTACAAAAGAATATAGAGCCACATTCCAATTCTTTTTCACTAACACATTTGGGGACCTCTTTGGCCATATAAAAAAATCTCCGGGCTTCCCTGGTGGCGCAGTGGTTGGGAGTCCGACTGCCAACGCAGGGGACGCGGGCTCATGCCCCAGTCCGGGAGGATCCTGCATGCCACGGAGTGGCTGGGCCTATGAGCCATGGCCGCTGGGCCTGCACGTCTGGAGCCTGTGCTCTGCTGTGGGAGAGGCCACAGCAGTGACAGGCCCGAGTACCGCAAAAAAAAAAAAAAAAAAAAAAATCTCCTATAAAATCTCCCTATCATCTTTTACCCTTATTCTCATTTGCATTCTTACCCCATCTCAGAGACTGTGCTGATCCTGTAGATTATTATCAGGTTAATCAAATCTTTATCTCAAAGCTTTTTTCTTAAGTTGTGCAGAGTTTTCACACCACCTACAATGTCTAGAATGTTCATTCTACAAAGCAAGAAGGATTCATGTCTATTTATCTTGATCTAGCACTTTCTGTCTCTATGGTACTGAATAAACTCATAAAAATGCAGGATTTTACAGATATGATTCTTAATAAATATGAATCCATCTTTCTAAAGACTGCCAAAATGACATTTTCTTTAGCATTTTTTTCTGATGGATAAAGGATATAAATCTCCCTGATTTTAAATGGAAAAAATAACTTTAGGTTATGTATTAACTGAAAGAAGTCCTTAAATTTATGGTTTCTAGGCTTAAATTCCATTGAGATGTCTCTAGTGTTTCAATATTTAACAATTTCTGAGCCATGTAAAAGCACTAGGACAGATACTTCTCGTATACTGGCAGTGGTGTGTGTGTGGGAGGGGGAGAAAAGCTCACATATTTTTCTTTTAATTTCCCCCAAACCTCTAATTTAAGAAAGACTTTCAATAAAAGTGATCTCATCCTCAAATCACTAAGTATTTACTAACTAATGTATATATACAGTTCCATTCAATTCAATTCAGCAAATTATCAAGCATGCCCTATCTGTCAGGTGGTTGATAATTGGAAGAAAATATAGAGGAAATTAGCTATACAAGTTAGTCTTAGAAAGTCCACTTACATTTGGGAGGTGAAAATGTAGCCACATAAATATGATACATAGGTCACATTGTGGTGGTATTTGCAAAGTGTTACAGTAATGGACGAGGAAGATTTACATTTTATCTTAGGAGTTGAGGATATATTAGTATTAGTTTTTGAACAATGACCAGGAAGTTTCCAGCTGGATATGGCAAGGATAATGCAGGCAGTAGAAATTGTATTGTCTGAGAGCTTAACAAAAGCATAGAGGCTTTTGATCTGGTAATGTGCATGTAAGAGGAACGAGAAAACTGGTCTGACTCCAGACTCAGGTCTGTCTGTACACCTGAACAAAGAGTTTTTAAGGAGAGGCATAATAATGTGATTAGAAAGAATATTAGGAATCTTGAATTGGAAGGTGAGTCATTTGGATTAGAAGGATATAGTAACAGTTCAGCATAAGGATAATGAACACTTGAACTAGAGCAGAAGTGTTGAGGAAAAAGATACGTATATGTATGTGTGTACACATATACACAGACATACACACTTGTTTCATAAGATTTAAAAATTCTTTGATGATGGGACACAACACGCTGACACTCGCATAGATGAAAGGCAGAACTCTGTATTACTTACAGCTAAGAAGGAGAGAATATTGTCACACAGGGCCACACAGGAGGTGGCGACTGGGTAACAGCAAGATGGAGCCGTAGAGGGCAGCTTATCTATGACAAGTAGAGTGGGGTTAGCTAGGTTTCTGTGGCTCTCGGTGGGTTGCCAAATTTGCATAAATCTGTGGGCTCCAGGACAAAGGGGTTGTCCCCAGCTGTTTGGTACCTGACCCTGGGGAGATTAGAGCAAGTGCATAGTGGCCCGGAGTGTGAGAGCTGAATAAGAGAAGTGGGTAAGGTGTGGAATTAATTAGGCTGCTCGAGGAGGACCAGCCCCTAGTCAGTCTCTCCAAAGTGGATCAAGACAGCATTTAAAATAAAAAATTAAAAACCTGTGTTATACTCCTCATAAATATTTCCCATCTCATCTACATCTTTCTTCTCCTATATGTCTCCTCTATATTCTTTATCCCTAGAACAGTGCTTTGCAAACAATATTTCTGAAATTCTGGTATTAAGAAACTTAAACTATATTTATTTGATTTATATTTACAGACACTGTACTCACTAAATCATATTTACAGTAAGTAACTTTACTTTTCATGGAATTTGTATTCATATTTATCACACAAAGTTTAGAAAATTCACATTGGCATGAAGAATAGAAATCACTAGTAATTACAATACCCAAAATGTCTCCTATTCACATTTTTCTCTGTACCTTTTGTTTTTTGTAACATATCATTTCTCTGTATGTAACATAATTCTGTAGTTCTACCCAAAATGAGAAAGTACTAACATAGGGTTTTATAATTCACTTTTATCATGTTATGATATATCACAAATATCTTTTCATACCTATCAACGTTATTTTTCTACACCATTTTAATGGATGTTAATATATGAATGGGTCATAATTTATAAAATCTCATTTCATAAATTCTCTTATAAGCATCTCTGAATATACTTCACATGAACGCCTAAGTCTACCTTAAAATAGTTTCTGTTTGAAAATGAATCACTGATTCAAAGAATATGAACTATTTTAAAGTTTTTGGTATTACCATATTTACATCAAGAATAGACTATCACATTTGTTACAGATTCTCCAATTTGGAGGATATCATTTAATGTTTTCAATTGAATACATGACAAATGAAACTTTATTTGGTTCTTTGGTTTATTGGTTACTAACTAGATTGAACAGTGTCTCATAATTTATTGCACAGTTTTGCTTCTGTCTCAGGGTATTTTTTTCCCTAATGATTAATTAATTGCCCTCAATACCAATCAAGCAACTCATGCTACTGCTTTTATATAGTGCTTTATTTATTTGCTAATCACATATGTGTAGTTGAGCGTTTCTGAACTTTACAGTTCATATTGACTTGTCTTTTTAACCATGGCTTTCTATCTTATTATTTTAATAATTAGAACTTTCTAATAGATTTTAATACCTAGTTTTTAAGCAAGCCTTATCTCACCATTCTTTCTTTTATTTTGTACATTGCTGGTTCTAAATAAATATTAGCCTGGTCCTCTAGAAAGCAAAGCTTGAGATAAGGCAAATGTGATGATATTAGATCTCAGAAGTACAAACTTCCTACCAGGGTAGTGATGGTGATGAAATAAAGAGCAGTGAGGCGTGGAAATGTGTGAAGTAAGGCAATACAATGTGCTTAATAAGAAGACTGAAAGAACCCACCAGATCTTTTGGTGGGTGTGTTTACTGAGTATTTGTGTCTCAATTGTATCTGTGGGATTTTCATTTATAAAGGTGACTGAGTAGTGACATAGATGTCAATGCCATTGAAACAAGAAGTTATTACTTACATTTCCCAAGAGAAGGGGGCATGCATGCCATGCAAGCCCACATGGGAAAGAACCAAATTTGGGTCAGGAGGCAGAAGGAGAAGCAAGGTGAAAGCATAGGACCCAGCATTAATTGGGGAAAAGCCATGGCAGGATGGGGTAAACATTTAGGATTGGCCAGTGTGAATGATTCTGTGGGCTCTGGAGCTCAGGCACTGGCCTCTAGTTGGCTAGTACTTGGTGCCCAGTTGATTTAGGGCAGCAGATATATAGCTGGATGTATAAAAGATAGATAAACGGGGTGTATAAGGATATGGATTCAGAATCAGCTGTCTATAAGAAAGGTGAGCTCACCAAAAAGTTATCATTGTAACAATTAATAAACAAAGGCCACAATTAAAATAGAGTCAGGAGGCCAAAAGGGGGAGCTTTCACATCCTACACAACAGCAGAGCAACTGGAAGAAAGACTTCCTCTTCTTGCCTGGGAAGAGCTCAGCCAATGAGAGACTGTCACAACTTAGCCAATAAAAAACCACTACACTCAAACCTCAATTCCTCCAGTGGATTCTTTCTTTATTACAGCCTAACCAGCTTCCTTTTCCCTTCTTTAAAAAAAGTTATTTTTGCCTTGTTGCAGAAGACTTGCACATGGCTTCCCATGGTTGCAGCCGCCGAATTGCAGTTCTTTGCTGATCCTAAATAAACCCTCTTTTGCTGGAGAAATAAGAGTCTGTTTGTTTAAGGTCAGCACTATCTCTAGGGATTAGCTAGCTCTGAAAGCACCAAAATTTCCTTAGCCAGCTAGGTATCCCCAATATGTCAAAACATTATAAAATATAAAAATCACAATACAACATAGTCATTCTGTCTAAAGTTGGAAAGAAGAAGTTGTACCTCAAAGCAATCCGAGGGCAGTTATCTTCCCAGTTTTTCTATGTTATATAATGAATTGTATACCCCCAAAAGATGTTGAAGTCTTAACCCTCAGTATTTCTGAATTTGACATTATTTGGAAAGAGGGTCTTTGTAGATGAACAACTTAAGACAAGGTCATTAGAGTGAGGACTAATCCGGTATGAGTGGTGTCCTTAACAAAAAGGGGAAATTTGAACACAGAGACAGAGACACAGGAAGAACACCAGACAGAAACAGGAGTAACACTGTCACAAGCAAAGGAACACCAGGGACTGGGGATAATTCACCAGAAGCTAGGAGAGAGGCATGGAACAGATTCTCTTTCACAGCCCTCAGAGGGAACCAACCCTGCAGGCACTTTGATTTAGGACTTCTTGTCTCCAGAACTGTGAGAAAATACATTTCTGTTTAAGCCACCCAGTGTGTGGTACTTTGTTACAGCAGCCCTATGAAATGAATATGCTTTTTTCTCATGACTTTCATCATCAGGGTTCTCTACAAAGGTAACCAGCTCTCTTATTTTTCTGGGTTCTATTAATAGTCCCCATGGAGGTTGCTCAGGAAGCCAAACATCATGGCATGAGGTGGGCCATTTCATCTGAGACTCCAAGTTCTGAGGACACTGTGCCAGATAAATAAGGTAAATGGAAGACATCCAGGTAATTGAAGAAGGTACCCAAAATATGTGTCCAGCACAAAGTCTAAATATAGCTCACAATTGGACACACACATAATACATTTTATTTAAGAATATTTTTGGCCATGTCAGTATTGTACTCATTGCCCTCAACCATTTTTGTCTTTGAATCATATTATTCATGCATAAACAAAGCTATTTTAATGTATTAAAAAGATAAAAATGAGGAACAAGTTTTCTGATTTCAGTCATTTTCCTTACATCCAACATCATATATAGACATTGTAGTTGACAGACACTTCTACTTGATCAAGTATAATAATTTATTTGAAGCAACATGGAGGGACCTAGAGATTGTCATCTGAGTGAAGTAAGTCAGACACAGAAAGTCAAACACTATATGATATCGCTTATATGTGGAATCTAAAAAAAAGGGTAGAAATGAACATTTATAAACAGAAGTAGAGTCACAGATGTAGAAAACAAACTTACGGTTACCAGGGGATAAGGGCAGGGGAGGGATAAATTGGGAGATAGGGACTGACCTATACACACGACAATATATAAAATAGATAACTAGTAAGAATCTGTTGTATAGCACAGGGAACTCTATTCAATACTCTGTGATGGCCTATATGGGAAAAGAATTAAAAAAAAAAAAAAAAGAGTGGATATATGTATATGTATAACTGATTCACTTTTCTGTACATCTTAAACTAACACAACATTGTAAATCAACTATACTCCAATAAAAATTAAAAAGAAAGAATAACAACCCCCCCAAAAAAACTAGATTTTAAAAGCTGTTTAAAGTTTACATTAATAAATTTGTAGAAATTGTCATAATTCAGCTGTTTTATATAGATTCAAATAATTTTAGTTATCATTTAAGAGAAGCATAGAAATAATATTTAGAAGGAATCATTACTTAACAAAAGATAACAATTCATTTATTCAAATATTTTCTTTTATTTCTGAGTCTATCCCTGTGGGAAATCTAGCATTCTGCATCTTATAAGGCAATGCACTTTTTTTTGCCCTGGAGAAATATGTAACTTTTCACATGCTTTCACTAGTTTATAATATATATGCTAAACATTTTTTGAAATTTGAGAACAAAATTGGGGCAAAGTATGAAAAATACATATAAACTTCTCTTTGAGTATTCTTAATACTTTACATATTTTGGATTTCATATGCAGAAACCTTATTTGTTTTTATTTCTTAGTAGTTTTCTTCTTTGTTGTGGATATTACTGTACCATAGAACAGAGAATTTATAGAATCTATAACTATTTGGCAAACACAGTATTGATCAATCATTCAACTCGATTAATTTTTCAGGAATTATCATGACTATAATCATCGTAACTTCTGACTCAAGAGAAAGAAACATTACAATATTTAAATATACTCTTCTTGTATGAAAGCAGTGTCTATGTTTAATTTAATGTTACTATTTCAATTATAGTAATGTGTTGTTACAAGGCTACATGTGTCATTTCTTTAAACCAGCTCTATTTATATTATTAATGTTACAGTAGTTTAAGTCAATAATCATATATGCTAACATTGGCTTATTTCTAGCAACATCCATCATTGTTTAACAGTCTGTTGGAGTGCTACATATTTATGAATTTATATTATAATGGCTCCTTTTCTCAACAGATAATTCTTAAAGAGATGCTTTGTTAACTGTCATCAAAAAAGGTTTATGCTTTCTTGATTCAAGAACAATTTGTGTTTTGATGGAAAATAATATATCAGATTACATTTATTTTATATAAATAATGTTATAACTATTAGGGATGATATTGCTATAGGGATACTTGTTATAAGTTTGATATTAATTGATCTTTACACAATAATGTATTTTATTGTGTGTGAGTGTGCATGTGTGTATGTGATTTACCGTGAATCAAGTCCTATAGTTGTAAAGACAGTATCAAAATGCATGAATTGGATTTTGAAGCATACAGGGAGTAACTTGTGATAGCAATTAATGTTAATTAAATATTCATATATCAGCTCTCTGATTTCTGAACACATAATAGAATTATACTTAACTCCTATGCAAATGGAGGTAACCATATGATTAACTCTGATTTAAACGTTGTAAGTGAATAGAACATCTCATTTACAGGACAGAGCCGTTACTAGATGAATCAAGACATTCCAGAGCTTTCTTTTCTTATACCATGATATCTGGCAGCATTTGGGATGTGGTGGCTATATGAACCAAGATCCCTAAATGACTATAATGAGAAAAGCTAACAGCCCATCCATCCAACTGCCAATGATCAATAAACAAACTTCGGTCATGTTAAGATATTATTTTATTCAGAGATTGCTTATTATTGCAGAATAACCTCTCATATCCTGAGTTATATAACAGTATTCAGCTTTTCCTTATGCCTACAATATGGTTACTTACTATGAAAATGTAGTTCAAATTTCAAAGTAGTACTATAAAAAGAAGAATTCAAAATGAACATTTTTCTAACATATTATTACTCACTTTTTATGTTGATAGTGGGGAAAATATTTTCATTCCCTTTTGTTCCCAAAATAACAAAATGAGAATGGATTTCGTGCCTCTGCAATTAACTCAGGTAAAATGCTGGAGAGGGGGACCTTCAAGATGGCAGAGGAGTAAGATGCAGAGATCACCTTTCTCCCCACAAATACATAAAAAATACATCTACATGTGTAACAACTCCTTCAGAACACCCACTGAATGCTGGCAGAAGACCTCAGACCTCCCAAAAGGCAAGAAAATCCCCACGCACCTGGATAGAGCAAAAGAAAAAAGAGAGACAAAGAATAGGGACAGGACCTGCACTTCTGGGAGGGAGCTGTGAAGGAGGAAAGGTTTCCACACACTAGGAAGGCCCTTCGCGGGCGGACACTGTGGGTGGCGGAGGGGGGTAGCTTTGGAGCCGCGGAGGAGAGTGCAGCAACAGGGGTGCGGAGAGCAAAGCAGAGAGATTCCCGCACAGAAGATCGGTGCCGACCCGCACTCACCAGCCCGAGAGGCTTGTCTGCCCCGAGAGTTGAGGCTCGGGCTTCGGTCGGATCGCAGGGAGAGGACTGGGGTTGGCTGCGTGAACACAGCCTGAAGGGGCTAGTGTGCCACAGCTAGATGGGAGGGTGTCCGGGAAAAAGTCTGGACCTGCCAAAGAAGCAAGAGACCATTGTTTCGGGGTGCACAAAGAGAGGGGATTCCTTCCCTGTCTGCCCACAGAAGGCAGAGCACCACCTAAATGAGCTCCAGAGACAGGCAAGAGCCACGGCTATCAGCTCAGACCCCAGAGACGGGCATGGAATGCTAAGGCTGCTGCTGCCACCACCAAGAATCCTGTGTGCAAGCACAGGTCACTATCCACACCTTTCCTCCCGGGAGCTTGTGCAGCCCGCCACTGTCAGGATCCCGTGATCCAGGGACAACTTCCCTGGGAGAGAACACACAGCACACTCCAGGCTGTTGCAACTTCATGCCAGCCTCTGCCACTGCAGGCTCACCCCACATTCCAATTAATGGTACCCCTCCCTACCCCCAGCATGAGTGAGCCAGAGCCCCCTAATCAGCTTCTGCTTTAATCCTGTCTTGTCTGGGCAGGAACAGATGCCAAAGGGCAACATACATGCAGAGGTGGAGCCAAAACCTAAAGCTGAGCCCCGGGAGCGGTGCAAAAAAGAAGAGAAAGGGAAATTTCTCTATGCAGCCTCAGGAGCAGCTGATTAAATCTCCACAATCAACTTGATGTACCCTGCAACTGTGGAATACCTGAACAGACAAGGAAACATCCCAAAATTAGGCGGTGGACTTTGGGAGCAAACGTAGACTTCGGGTTTGTTGTCTGCAATTGACTTGTTTCTGATTTGTATGTTTATTTTAGTATAGTGTTTACCACTTGTTATCAGTGGTAGATTTGTTTATTGGTTTGGTAGCTTTCTTTTTTTCTATTATTATTATTTTTATATAAATAATTATTTTTTTATATATTTTTAAAATATTTTTTTCTTTCTTTTTTTCTCCCTTTTCTTCTTTTTTTTAAATAAATTTAATTATGGCTGTGCTGGGTCTTTGTTGCTGTGCGCAGGCTTCCTCTAGTTGCGGTGAGCGGGGGATACTCTTTGATGCAATGCACAGGCTTTTCACTGCAGTGGCTTCTCTTGCTGTGGAGCATGGGTTCTGGGAACATAGGCTTCAGTAGTTGTGGCTCGTGGGCTCTAGAGCGCAGGCTCAGTAGTTGTAGTGCATGGGCATATTTGTTCCGTGGCATGTGGGATCTTCCCGGACCAGGGCTTGAACCCCTGTCCCCTGCATGGGCAGGAGTATTTTTAACCACTGTGCCATGAGGGAAGTCCTTCCCTTTTTTTCTGAGCTGTGTGGCTGACAGGGTCTTGGTGCTCCAGCCTCATGTCAGGCCTGAGCCTCTGAGGTGGGAGAGGCGAGTTCAGGACATTGGACCACCAGAGACCTCCAAGCTCCATGTCATATCAATCAGCAAGTGCTCTCCCAGAGATCTCCGTCTCAAAGCTAAAACCCAGCTTCACCCAATGGCCAGCAGACTCCAGCACTGGAAGCCCCATTCCAGACAACTAGCAAGACAGGAACACAACTCCACCCATTAGCACAGAGGCTGCCTAAAATCATACTAAGTTCACAAACACCCCAAAACACACCACCAGACGTGGCCTTGCCCACAAGAAAGACAAGATCCAGCCTCATCCACCAGAACACAGGCACAAGTCCCCTCCACCAGGAAGCCTACACAAGCCACTGAACCAACCTCACCCACTGGGGCCAGACACCAAAAACAATGGGAACTATGAACCTGCAGCCT
This sequence comes from Pseudorca crassidens, assembly GCF_039906515.1. NCBI lineage: Eukaryota > Metazoa > Chordata > Mammalia > Artiodactyla > Delphinidae > Pseudorca > Pseudorca crassidens. The sequence goes on from NC_090298.1 coordinate 17,773,471, forward strand.
GTGAAAAGGAGACCCCAAACACAGTAAGCTAAACAAAATGAGAAGACAGAGAAATATCCAGCAGATGAAGGGGAAAGGTAAAAACCGACCAGAAAAAACAAATGAAGAGGAAATAGGCAGTCTACCTGAAAAAGAATTCACAGTGATGATAGTAAAGATTATTCAAAATCTTGGAAATAGAATGGAGAAAATACAGGAAACGTTTAAAAAGGACCTAGAAGAACTAAAGAGCAAACAAACAATGATGAACAACACAGTAAGTGAAAATAAAAATTCTCTAGAAGAAATCAATAGTGGAATAACTGAGGTAGAAGAATGGATAAGTTACCTGGAAGATAAAATAGTCGAAATAACTACTGCAGAGCAGAATAAAGAAAAAACAATGAAAAGAATAGAGGACAGTCTCAGAGACCTCTGGGACAACATTAAACACACCAACATTCGAATTATAGGGGTCCCAGAAGAAGAAGAGAAAAAGAAAGGGACTGAGAAAATATTTGAAGAGATTATAGTTGAAAACTTCCCTAATATGAGAAAGGAAAGAGTCAATCAAGTCCAGGAAATGCAGAGACTCTCATACAGGATAAAACCAAGGAGAAACACACCAAAACATATTAATCAAACTAACAAAAATTAAAAACAAAGAAAAAATATTGAAAGCAGCAAGGGAAAAGCAACAAATAACATACGAGGGAATCCCCATAAGGTTAACAGCTGATCATTCATCAGAAACTCTGCAAGCCAGAAGGGAGTGGCAGGACATAATTAAAGTGATGAAAGGGAAAAACCTACAACCAAGATTACTCTACCCAGCAAGGATCTCATTCAGATTTGATGGGGAAATTAAAAACTTTACAGACAAGCAAAAGCTAACAGAATTCAGCATCACCAACCCAGCTTTACAACAAATTTTAAAGGAACTTCTCTAGGCAGGAAACACAAGAGAAGGAAAAGACCTACAATAACAAACCCAAAACAATTAAGAAAATGGTAATAGGAACATACACATCAATAACCACCAAAAATGTAAATGAATTAAATGTTCTAAACAAAAGACAGAGACTAGCTGAATGGATACAAAAATAAGACCCATATATATGCTATCTAAAAGAGACCCACTTCAAACCTAGGGACACATACAGACTGAAAGTGAGGGGATGGAAAAAGATATTCCATGCAAATGGAAATCAAAAGAAACCTGGAGTAGCAATTCTCATACCAGACAAAATAGACTTTAAAATAAAGACTATTATAAGAGAGAGAGAAGGAAACTACATAATGATCAATCCAAGAATATATAACAATTGTACATATTTATGCACACAACACAGGAGAAACTCAGTACATAAAGCAAATGCTAACAGCAATAAAAGAGGAAATCGACAGTAACACAATCATAGTAGGGGACTTTAACACCCCACTTTCACCAATGGACAGATCATTCAAAATGAAAATAACAAGGAAACACAAGTTTTAATTGATACATTAAACAAGATGTACTTAAGTGATATTTATAGAACATTCCACCCAAAAACAACAGAATACACTTTCTTCTCAAGTGCTCATGGAAAATTCTCCAGGATAGATCATATCTTGGGTCACATATCAAGTATTGCTAAATTTAAGAAATTTGAAATCTTACCAAGTATCTTTTCTGACCACAACACTATAAGACTGGAAATTAAATACAGGAAGAAAACTGTAAAAAATACAAACCCGTGGAGTCTAAAGAATACACTAAAAATAACCAAGAGATCACTGAAGAAATCAAAGAGGAAATCAAAAAAAATATCTAGAAACAAATGAAAATGAAAACACGATGGCCGAAAATATATGGGATGCATGAAAAGCACTTTTAAGAGGGAAGTATACAGCAATACAAATCTACCTCAATAAACAAGAAAAAATCTCAAATAAGCAACCTAACCATACACCAACAGCAATTAGAGAAAGAAGAACAACAAAAAACAAACAAACAAACAAAAAAAACCCAAAGTTAGAAGAAGGAAAGAAATCATAAAGAGCAGATCAGAAATAAATGAAAAGGAAATGAAGGAAACAATTGCAAAGATCAATAAAACTAAAAGCTGGTTCTTTGAGAAGATAAACAAAATTGATAAAGCATTAACCACACTCATCAAGAAAAAAAATGAGAAGACTCAAATCAACAGAATTAGAAATTAAAAAAGGAGAAGTAACAACAGAGAGTGAACAAATACAAAGAATCTTGAGAGATTACTGCAAGCAACTCTATGCTAATAAAATGGAAAACCTGGAAGAAAAGGACAAATTCATAGAAAAGCACAACTGCCAAGACCGAACCAGGAAGAAATAGAAAACATAAACAGACCAATCACAAGCACTGAAATTGAACTTGTCATTAAAAATCTTCCAACAAACAACAGCCCAGGACCAGATGGCTTCACAGGAGAATTCTAGCAAACATTTAGGGAAGAGGTAACACTTACCTTTCTAAAACTCTTCCAAAATATAGCAGAGGGAGGAACACACCCAAACTCATTCTACGAGGTCACCATCATCCTGATACCAAAACCAGACAAGGATGTCACAAAGAAAGAAAACTACAGGCCAATATCACTGATGAACATAAATGCAAAAATCTTCAAAAAAATACTGGTAAACAGAATCCAACAGCACATTAAAAGGATCATACACAATAATCAACTGGGGTTTATCCCAGGAATGCATGGATTCTTCAATATATGCAAATCAATCAATGTGATAAACCATTAATAAACTGAAGGAGAAAAAAACATGATCATCTCAGTAGATGTAGAAAAAGCTTTTGACAAAATTCAACACCCATTTATGATAAAAACCTCCAGAAAGCAAGCATAGAGGAAACCTACCTCAACATAATAATGGCCATATATCACAAACTGACTGCCAACATTGTTCTCAATGGTGAAAAACTGAAACTATTTCCTCTAAGATCAGGAACAAGACAAGGTTGCCCACTCTCACTATTATTATTCAACATACTTTTGGAAGTTTTAGCCACAGCAATCAGAGAAGAAAAATAAATAAAAGGAATCCAAATCAGAAGAGAAGAAGTAAAACTGTCACTGTTTGCAGATGACATGATACTATACATAGAGAATCCTAAAGATGCTAACAGAAAACTGCTAGAGCTAATCAATGAATTTGGTAAAGTAGCAGGATACAAAATTAATGCACAGAAATATCTTGCATTCCCATACACTAATGATGAAAAATCTGAAAGAGAAATTAAGGCAATACTCCTATTGACCATTGCAGCAAAAATAATAAAATACCTAGGAATAAACCTACCTAAGGAGACAAAAGACCTGCATGCAGAAAACTAGAAGACACTGATGAAAGAAATTAAAGATGATAGAAACAGATGGAAAGATATACCCTGTTCTTGGATTAGAAGAATCAACATTGTGAAAATGAATATACTACCCAAAGCAATATACAGATTCAATGCAATCCCTATCAAACTACCACTGGCATTTTTCGTAGAACTAGAACAAAAAATTTCACAATTTGTATGGAAACAGAAAAGACCTCAAATCACCATAGCAATCTTGAGAAAGAAAAATGGAGCTGGAGGAATCAGGCTCCCTGACTTCAGACTATATGACAAAGCTACAGTAATCAAGACAGTATGGTACTGGCACAAAAACAGAAATATAGATCAATGGAACAGGATAGAAAGCCCAGGTATAAACCCATGTACATATGGTTACCTTATCTTTGATAAAGGAGGCAAGAACATACATTGAAGAAAATACAGCCTCTTCAATAAATGGTGCTGGGAATACTGACCAGCTACATGTAAAAGAATGAAATTAGAACACTCTCTAAAACCATACATAAAAATAAACTCAAAATGTATTAAAGACCTAAATGTAAGGCCAGACACTATCAAACACTTAAAGGAAAACATAGGCAGACACTCTATGACATAAATCACAGCAAGATCCTTTTTGACCCACCTCCTAGAGAAATGGAAATAAAAACAAAAATAAACAAATGGGACCTAATGAAACGAAAAGCCTTTAGCAAAGCAAAAGAAACCATAAACAAGACGAAAAGACAACCTTCAGAATGGGAGAAAATATTTGCAAATGAAGCAACTGACAAAGGATTAATCTCCAAAACGTACAAGTAGCCCATGCAGCTCAATATCAAAGAAACAAACAACCCAATCCAAAAATGGGCAGAAGACCTAAATAGACATTTCTCCAAAGAAGATATACAGATTGCTTTCAAACACATTAAAGGATGCTCAACATCACTAATCATTAGAGAATGCAAATCAAAACTACAATGAGTTATTAACTCACACTGGTCAGAAAGGCCATCATCAAAAAATCTATGAACAATAAATGCTGGAGAAGGTGTGCAGAAAAGGGAACCCTCTTGCACTGTTGGTGGGAATGTAATTTGATACAGCCACTATAGAGAACAGTATGGAGGTTTCTTAAACAACTAAACATAGAACTACTATATCACCCAGCAATCCCACTACTGGGCATATACCCTGAGAAAACCATAGTTCAAAGAGTCATGTACCACAATGTTCATTGCAGCACTATTTACAATAGCCAGGACATGGAAGCAACCTAAGTGTCCATCAGCTGATGAATGGATAAAGAAGATGTGGCACATATATACAATGGAATATTACTCAGCCATAGAAAGAAATGAAATTGAGTTATTTGTAGTGAGGTGGATGGACCTAGAGACTGTGATACAGATACATACTGTGAAATAAGTCAGAAAGAGAAAAACAAATACTATATGCTAACATATATATATATGGAATCGAAAAAAGAAAAAATGGTTCTTATGAACCTAGGGACAGGACAAGAATAAAGCCCAGATGTAGAGAACGGACTTGAGGACACAGGGAGGGGGAAGGGTAAGCTGGGATGAAGTGAGAGAGTAGCACTGACATATATACACTACCAAATGTAAAATAGATAGCTAGTGGGAAGCAGCCGCATAGCACAGGGAGATCAGCTTGGTGCTTTGTGACCACCTAGAAGGGTGGGATAGGGAGGGTGGGAGGGAGATGCAAGAGGGAGGAGATATGGGGATATATGTATACATATAGCTGATTCACTTTGTTATACAGCAGAAACTAACACAACATTGTAAAGCAATTATACTCCAATAAAGATGTTAAAAATAAATACATAGATAAATGCAAAAAAGCATTAAAAATTTTTAAAATAAAATGCTAGAGAAACATAAGGATTACATGGAATAGTAATCCTTTTTAAATATTTTTATATTATAAAATATAACCCAAACAAAATAAATTCAGCTAAAATTATAAGGATGATGTTAATAATAATAATTATGAAACCAGCAAAATTTTATATTTATTGAATATTTAACATGTGCCTCACTCAATTAAGTGATTTATACACTGTATCTCATTTAATTCTTAAGGTAATCTTGTCATATAAATACTGATATTATCTTCATTTTCAGATAATAAAAACTAAGGTTTAGAGAGGTGTTATGGTCTGAATTATGTGCCGCTCAAACCCATATATTGACATCCCAACACTTGGTGTCTCACAATGTAACTGTTTTTGGAGATCAGGTCTTTAATAGGTGATTAAGTTAAAATGAGGCAGTCAGGTTGGGACCCGAATCCAATATGACTGTTGTCCTTAGAAGAAAAGGAAGAGACACCAGGGATGTGGATACACAGAAAGAAGGCATTCATTCGTAAGCCAGGGAGAGAAGATTCAGGAGAAACGAAACCTGCCAACACCTTGATCTTGGACTTTTCTCCAGAACTGTAAGAAAATCAATTTTTGTTGTCTAAGTCACCTAGTGTGTGATTTATTGTTATTGCAGTCCTTCTCAAACTAAAAAGAGGGAAGGTAATTTACCCAAAAGTTACAAAAATCATGAGTGACAGAGACAGCGTTAGTGTTTACACCAGAATTGGTTAACATCAGAAACAACACTTGTATCCCCAACATTCCTTGCAGTCTGAATACTTCCATGAGGTATCAACCCCTTTGGTTATGTACTTTCCTCTGCATCAATTATTGTTCAATGATAAAAATGCCATAAGCTTATTTCCCTGTATTACAATTTCAATTTAGATCACAAATTCACTCCCAAACATCTGTTGACACTGGATATCTGAATTAAAATGATTCAAGTAACATGGTTTGTTTGGTATGTTATCATCTGACTTACTCTTCCAAATGGATAAAAATTCCTCTGAATGAAGGAAGTAAGCTGCTGAAAACTCAAAATAGCATATATGGAGAATTTGCAAAGATGATCACATTTTTACATAAATTTATATAATTTGGGTCATTCATATTTCTGTTTCCAGGCAAGGCTCTCCTCTGGGTTTCAAACTGCTTACTGGACATCACCAAATTTAAGATGATCAAATTAACGCACATATGCAATTAAAATAGATTCTTATATTTAGGGTCAATATTTCAGTTCCTGTCTAATGTTAACAAACCTACAATAACTTGAAAGTCTTTGGTTACATGAAATATCATTAATAATAGAGGATGTTCTATAGATCAAATGACAATTATACATATTTCAAATTTATATTCCAGTGTTGTGTTACCAATGATTCATGTTATTGAATCCATTTATGTTATTTATGTTTGGCTGATCATTATTATCATAAAATAGAGCTAAAGGAAAATAACAAGAACAGTCAATCTAGCTGTCAAAATACAACTCAACCCTTCCTTCATAATTGAAGATCTGTCCAAACCAATTGTGTACCTAGCAAGCATCTACAAGAAAAGTTTGCTTTTGGTTATCCATACCTCAATCACTATTTCAATAAAATAAAAACTACAGCAATTTCTTACAATGGAGATATATCACAAATTTAAATAGTAGAAACTATTGAGACTATCAAATGATCAATTAATTTAGGACCCCTGGCCATCTTGAAAATGACTTTTAATGTGTATTATTATTTATCAGTCATTTAAAAACATTTACTTTTTGTGCTGATGATAATTTCCTGGCAGCAGTAGGGAGTGGGGCTGGGAGGGGAGGGAGTCTCATTTCTTCTCTTTCTTTACTCTTTCTCCCATTTGGCTTTGTACACGCATGGAGAAAAGAGATTCACACTCCATTCTCCCCTCCCATTGTTTGGGGGAGTAATTTTGGAAAAATCATGAGAAGATAATGTTAATAAGCTTTTCTCAAAAAATAAATATACGCTCAATTTTTGGCTAGTAGCTTTTTGTCTCTTTGTTCTTGGCTTTTTCTATCTCTTCAAGAGGGGTTCATTCTAGACAAACACAAGATTGCTATGATCCCATTGAAATTTTCAACACAGTAAACTATAGGAAGAATTCTTCCCTGATTCTATAAAAATTTGAAGAGGAATCTAGTGATATACAAAAAAATAACGTATTTGTTATCATACTACTGCATGTTTATATAGGCAAAATGAACTTCGGTTTGTGACTAAGCACATTTAGGTGCTTAGTCAAAAAAAATTTTTTTTTGCTAATTTCTACATATTTCATGAGTGATACATGAAGATAACCTCAAAATTACAGTAAAAGAGAAATGTGAGATTTAAAAGACCAATTCACCATCCTCCTCTATTTAACATGCTCTTTTTCATAAATAAAGCACTACCCATAGTTGGTAGAGATCAGTGGTTCTCAACTGGAGATGATTCTTGCCCCTGGAGTGCATTTGCAGACATTTTTGATTCCCACAGTTGGAGGGAATGGAGGCTGCTACTGACTTCTAGTGTGCTGAAGCCAGAGATGATGTTCAGCATCCTATAACGTACAGGTCAGCCTCATAACAAAGTGCTAGTCCCAACTCTGGCATATATCTTTCCATTCTTTCTTTCTTAGATTGCACTTATACATATGGACGTGAATGTTTTGTTCACTGCTGTATATCTAGATTTAAGGAAGTATCAGGAACATAGTAGGTATATTATACCTATTTGTATTATATCTGTGTGAATTCTACTCAATCATTAAGATTTAAAGATTAATATATTATTTGACTTCTTAAAATGCCTCTTTAGAAAAAAATTAGGAACTTTAAATGCCTCTTTAGAAAAAAATTAGGAACTTCTCAATTTTATAAAATAGTAACCTTAGCTTTTTAGAAGTTCACTGTAGCATAAAGACCAAATAGATGTTTTGATTTTTTTTAAAATAAAAATACCCAGCTTTTCTATGACTGCTGGACTTCTGTTTATCATTTATAAGATCTGTCAAATCTATAAGTCATATTAGACCATTTCTGCCCTTTCAATTGTTCCAGTATTATTTTACTCTATGATCGGAGTGCCTGAACTTCACAGTATTCATCAATAACCCTCTCCACCTCAAGAACTTGTGAGAGAGATGACAGACATATCATGAAAATGTCATCTTTCAGGGAACAAGATTATGATACATGGTGAATAAATGAATAGAAATAGAAAAAGCAGAGAATTATTTTCAGATCTGATGGATCTTCTGGTTATATTACATGTGCTTTCTAATACCAAACCAAAAGAGCTACTCTAAGAAAACTACAAATACAAAATTCTCACTTTTTTTACTTTAACAATTTTAGCTGCAAACTGCAACTAACTGCTATAATATTCAGTAGAAAGCTAACTTCTTCTTTCTCACTTGAACCTTGTTTCTTTGCAATGTAAATAATTACAATTATTTCTTTTCATTCCAATCAATATTCTATTGCAATATTACTGAATTTGACAGATGTAAAATTATCTTATTTTTTAAATTAATGGACCTTCCAGACAAAAATTAAGGACTTTTGAGTAATTGTAATAATTTAATACATTTTAAATTTGTTATATAACACAATGTCTCTCATGGCCTGCACCTGCAAAAAAGAAAGAAAAAAAGAAAGAAAGACAAAAAAACAAACAAAAAATCGGGAGGAACGACAGACGGGAAGGTAGGAAGACAGAGAGAAAGAAAAAGGAGAGAATCAACAGGAAGAAATATATTTAATGAGAAATGGGAGGCAACAGAAGCATATTTTTTTTGAGAGTTATGTTTTATTTGGCGAGAATTTTTAGGACTTCAAGCTTGGGAGGCAGCATTTCAAGTAACCCTGAGAGAACTGCTACGAGGAGGTATGGGGAGGAGCCAGGATATATGGGAGTTTTGCAACAAAGGGCAGGTAGTCTGAACATCAAAAGATTATTGTTAATTAAAGAAAACCAGATATGTCAAGTTAAGGAGTTTAATGCTTTTCTATATATGGGATGATGCAAAAGTCTGGGCAGAATTTTTTTTAAATCTCAACGTTGGTAATATTTTCAGATGGGTGAGAGTAAAGTTAACTCTCAAACTGCACATTTTTTTCCTTAAAGAATAGTAGCACCTCAGCACTTTTCACTGTTGTCCAAAAAAAAAGCTTAAATAGAGCTGCTTCTTGCTGAATCACAGCTTTCCATGTGTGTCACTAAATCCATTTGATAGCAATTCAATGGTCTAACAGTTTGTACTGGTGCTTACTGACTGCTGGATGTGCAATGGTGGTAGATCATGAATGAATTTGTACCAGTCAATCATGCAAGGAGAAAAATGAGGGCACAATCAGTATTTTTCCATGACGCTAGTTATTTAATTTGAAAGTAGTGATCTTTATCTGATTTTATACCTATGCTATTCTATAATACTAAAATGTCTTTTGTATTGTTGATATGTTGTGTTTTTCTTACTTATCGAAAGAATAGATTGCAAACCTATATTAGTTCTTACAATTCTTTTGAAAAATTAGAGTGTGTGATATTCATAGCATATTAGGTCATGATTTGCATTAGTAAAATATGCCAAGGACACTATATTGCACCTCCTTTTTTGTCTCAGTTATATACTGCTTGTGAGTATTATTGCATTTGAAAACTTTTTTCAGCCATTGCAGTTTTAAAGATATTACCTGATTTTTTGGCTTATTTTTAATATGAATGAAAACAAAAGGGAAAATTGGACCCTGTTATAATTTTATTCTACTCATTAATGCATGCTCACAATATAATTAGTATTCTGAGCATTATTCATTAACTAGATGGCTGATATATTATGGGCTCAGAGTTGTGTTGAAGTATAAGAAGAGAAGCCAACTTTATAAATAATGGTATTACATAATATTCATAGAAAATAAAAATTTTACTAAAGTATTCAAAAGTATTACTTAGATTTCTCTAAGACATGTATTTCCTGTATTAGTCACCACTCTAATTCCTTGCTTTACTTTCCTATAGATTATCTAAGCTATATTTAAAACATTTATATCTTCAGATTTCAAAAATACTTAAAAATTGATATTCTCTTCTGTTATATAATTGAACTAAAGATGGCTTCTGTGTATTGATCCTTAGGTTATTTCTTCACTGTATGTTAAGACTCATTTGCTCAAAAGCCCACTGATAACAAGCTAAATTTTTTTTCACGTGCAAGTATTTCCAAAATAGTCCAAACACACAGATTTTTAGCCATTTAGAGCCTGCCTGTTTTGCATACCTCATGAAATTTCACCCAGTATCTGCAGGCTATTCATAAGATAGAGTCTTATAGTTATAAGACCCTAACTTGGGATGACCTTTTTGAGCTCTCTAACCCAAAGATGACCTGACATTATGCTGAGCACATCATCTACACATGTAAGCTCACTCTCGGTTCCCCATTTTCCTAGAGGTCTCTTACCTTATTTCCCTTCTGGGTGATGGCCCCCAATGCCCGCCATGGCCTCTGGATAATCTCGTGCTGTGAAGAATTTCTCCTGCCATGAAACCCTGTCCAAATATTTCCAAAAAAAGCTTTATGTGTGCTACTGGCTCTTTTGTTCATATATTTTTCCTTGATCAGCCCTCAAATTCCTTAAACTAAAACCTCTTACATCTTCATAAGTGCGTTTGAAGAAAATAAAATCTCTTTGTTAAACATGAGGCAGTAAAACATAAAGGCAGTAAAACATATTTTGAGCTTTGTTACAAAGTAGACCTTTTAATAGATTTTAAAATCTCTGAGTCTCATTTGCTACAGATTTATGAAAAACGGAGCAGGCAACAAAATAATGAGTTAATTGGGGCCTTGTGAGAGCTAAATGAATCTAAATTGGATAACATATGTATGTATGCATTTATGTATAAAGATAATATATGTATGCATGCATTTGTGTATGAAGATTACGTATTTATGTATGAAGATATGTATGCATTTATTTATGTGTGAAGATGTATGGCACAATTATTATTCCCAAATGTGTAACTTAATTTAATTTAATTTAATATAATCTCCACACTAACTCTGAGTCTTTACATATTCCACTTTCTATCATACACCTCCTTTTCAATGTCTAATAGGCATTTCAAACCTGAGATATCCAAAACTGAACTCCTGATTTCCATTCTTGCTCAGGCAGCTTTTTTGTTACCTTAACGATTTCTGAAAATTAAAACTTGCTTAAGCTAAAACACTGATGTTATTCTTGACTCCTCTCTCACAACACACTTTGAAACCATTAGCCAATCTTGCTAATGTTATCTCAGAAAGTAATGAGAATTGGACCCTTCTGACTAAATGAACTTTTTTTGGCTGCGATGGGTCTTAGTCGCAGTACGCGGGATCTTCGTTGAGGCATGTGGGATCTTTCGTTGGGGCATGTGAGCTCTTCGTTGTGGTACGCAGGCTTCTCTCTAGTTGTAGCACATGGGCTCCAGAGTGCGTGGGCTCTGTAGTTTGTGGCACACAGGATTAGTTTTCTCATGGCATGTGGGACCTTAATTCCCTGATCAGGGATCAAACCTGCGTCCCCTGCTTTTCAAGGCGGATTCTTTACCACTGGACCACCAGGGAAGCTCCTAAATGTACTTCTAATATCCTTTTAGCATCATCTTTCACATGGTGAAATAGTTTCCTATTGCTACTGTAATAAATTATCACAAATTTAGTGACATAAAATAACACATGTGTTATAATTCTGGGAATCAGAAGTGTGAAATGGATTCCACTGGATTGGAACCAAGATGTTCACAGGGCCATGCTCTCTCTGGAGGCCCTAGGGAGAGAATCTATTTCCTTGCCTTTCCTGGTTACTAGTTGCTGCTTGCATTCTTTGGTTCATGGCCCCTCTCACCATCCTCAAAGCACATCATTCCTACATCTGTTTCCTTTCATTGTCACATATCCTCTCCTACTCTTGAACCTCATGATGTCCCCTTGTTATAAGGACCCTGTGATTACATTGGTCCCACCCAGATAATCCATACTCACTTCCATATCTCAACATCCTTAACTTCAAATTTGCAAAGTCGCTTTTGCCACATAGAGTAACATTCACAAATTTCATGCTTTAGAACATGAATATTTGGGAGAGGGTTATTATTCAGCCCACCAAACATGAATTTTTGCAATAGCCCCCAAATATGCTTTGTGCTTCTACCCTTGTGCTCTGTACTCTGGTCTCTACACGGCAGTGAAAGTGATGCTTTTAAAACACAAAGAATGTTATATCATTGGTTGGTTTTCAAACCAACCAATTGCTTCTCATCTAAAATAAGCTAAAGTTTTTACCAGGGCTGAGGCCCTGTGTGATGGCTCTTCATCATCTCCCTGTGGTCCCGTCTCCCAACATTCTATTCCTCACTCCACTCCAGTCACACTCTCGCCCTCTCCAAACTTGGGATACTTTCTGTTCTCTCTTCCGGTAGCTCTTTTCCAGATTGACACATGACTGTTTCTCCCACTTCCCTCAGCGGAGTGTCTGCTCAATTGTCACCATTATGAAGAGGCCTTTTCTTACTACTCTAAATAAAATAGCAGTGCTTTTGAACCCTCAGAACTCCTTTGATGAATTTCCCATGATTTATTTAACTCCATGGCACTTATTAGCAGTTAAAATATGTTTACTGTTATTTGTTGTTGCTATTGTTTAGTTCATATTTGTTTACTATCAGTCTTTCCAGAATCCTCTGTCATAGGAGAAACATTGTAGATATTGTTCACCTCTGTATCCTAAGCTCTTATAACAAGCTGGGCATGAGAAGAGCACTTGATAAATATTCCTGGAATGACTGAAATATTATTTATTCCATTCTTAATATCTCCAGAGTTCAAATACTTAAATGTAATAGTATTAGTACAACATATCCCAAACTCAATATGGTAAGTATATATGAATTATTGAGGCAGCCACTTATTACTCTAATACTATTTGATACCCAAGTATTTCTGGCAATTGTACTAGTTTCCTAGGTTTGTCCAAACTAAGTGCCACAAACTTTGGGTGGCTTAAAACAGTGGAAATGTATTATCTCACATTTCTGGAGGCTATAAGTCCAAAATCAAGCAGAATCATGCTTCCTCTCACAGCTGTAGAGGGATCCTTTGTTGCCTCTTTCTAGTTTTTGTTGGTAGCTCTCATCCTCTGCTTTCTTCGTCTTGTAGCTGCATCCCTCCAGTCTCTGCCTCTGCCATCATGTGGCATTCTTCTGTGTGTCTCCACTTTACATGACTGTCTTCTTATGAGAATGCAAATTATTTTGGACTATGGACCAATCCTACTCCAGTATGCAATCACCTTAATTAATTAATTACATCTACAATGACCCAATTCCAAATTAGATCACATTCTGAGGTAAGGGAAGTTAGGGTTACAACATATCTTTTTGAGTGACATAACTTAATGTATAACAGTGATTATAGTGATTCCCAAAGGTATAAGCCACTGTTTAATATATATCAATACTTTGCATATTTTTATCTAATTAGATTTTTTTAAAATTTCTCGAGTTTTGATCCAAATTTGTTAATAGTGAATGTTTTGAAGATCCTGAATATTCAATATGGTTGCAGTTATTTAGATTATTAAAGATGTTAATATTATCATCAAGTTACCTCTCCATGATGAAATAAATTACACGCTCATGATTATCTTATTTACATATGTACATTCACTTTTGCTAAAACCTACTACATCTTTTTAAACTTTTTGCTAATAGCAATTTCATAGTAAAAATACTTGTTTCAGTAAATAAACGTAAGGCACTTAGAAGTCATAGAATTGCAGGTGTGTGATATATTTTGATAGAGACATTTCAATAGTAGAGACATTCTTGGGGGATATATATTTTTTTTCAGTGTATTCTAAATGGAATAACTTGGCTGAGGAAAAATATTATTATTAAAATGTTTTCTTTGACTTAAGTTCACATAATCAAGAAACTCCTGGGTTCTTTATCAAAGCCCTTGGCTTTGCTTGTGACAAACATCACAACCACCAGTACATTTTAAAGTCAGTTTCTTATTGTCTAATATTTGTATATAGGTTTAGTTGGAAAAAAAATAGGAAAGTTCAGTCATGATCTTTATGACTAAAATGACTGCAATTCAGCCCATGAGTATAAAATATTATAATAATAAATTAAGCTAATTATTTTGGTCTACCTACAATTAATTTAATTCATAGGCAAAAATGAAGATATACAAGTCAAAAGAATTCAACAAAATAGGACTTGCCTTTAAAAGTGTGCTACCTCTAGAATTCTAGGTTCATAAACCCATTCTACTTCTCTACAAGTTGCCTCTTGCTCTTGTCATCTGCATTAAAACTAGGCTCTTTATTCCTAAACAGTACTTGTGATTGACGCATTGGCCAAACAAAAGTAATATTATTAATTGCTTGGTGGGGGAAGCAGGGTTCATGAGTCCTTGAAAATGTATGTATTATAAAACTATGCTTCATTTTCACTCACCAATGAATTGGAAGAAGACGTAGGAAGCCTATTTATTAGATTTGCAAAGTTATGAAACTGAGAGGTTATAAATATTCTGTAAAATAGACTCTGCATCTTAAAATATCTGAATAGGTTAGAATGAGGAGATGGATTTTAACAAGATGAACTTAAAATAAGTTTACATGCAAGGTGGTAAATCTTTTTTTTGGAATTAAAATTCTAAAGGAGTAATTACATATGGGTTTGTGAGAAGAGAAGATATATGTTAGTGAAAGGATCTTATGAATTGTAGGACTGTCATATGAAATGATATATTTGCAATTAGTATGCTCAGGTATATGCTGGAAAAGCACTTAGTGAGTGATAAAACCTCAGAAATTTCAGGACCTTTTGTTCTAAACATGCACCCTATACTTGGCCATCTAATTTTTAGGACTATAATGGTTTGTTTAAAGCAATAATAATAATATTGTACTCTGTGATTATAACATAGAGTTAAGTTGAATGAATAACAACATTCATTCATTCATTCAAATAGGAGAAGGAAGGGAGAAATTGGAAATAAATGTAGTAAGGTACTTGCACTACATGTGAAGAGGTATAGTGTTACTTGAAGTTAGAATGAGATTAGTTAAAAATGTATATTGGAAACTCTAGGCAACCATAAAAAATTAAAAGAAGAATTATTGCTACACAAAGAGAACAGACAAAATGGAATCATATAAAATGCTCAACTAAAACCAGTGAAGCTAGAGCAGGAGCAAAGAACAGCAAAGACTTAATGCAATGAATTTAAAAACAACTATAAACATGGTACATATTAAAGCAATTATATCAAACATGACTTTAAATATAAATGATCTAAATATATCAGTTAAAAGATAGAGCTTAAAAGAGTGGAAAGAGAAACAAGACCCAAAATATGTTGTCTGAAAGATCCCCCCTTTAAATATAATGACAAAGATAGTTAAAAGTAAAGAGTTGGAGGAAGTATGCCATGGTAATACTAATCAAAAGAAAAATGGAGTTGCTATGTTAATTTAAGACAAAATAAATTCTAGAATAAGAAAAAATATTAGGGAAAGAGAAGGGCATTGCATAACAATAAAGAGGTCAGTTATCCAAGAAGAAAAAACAATTGTTAATATGTATCAACCTAACTACAGAGCATCAAAATACACGAAGCAAAAATTGATAGAACTACAAAGATAAACAGACAAATACACTATTAGATGGGAAATTCAACATATTTCTATATATTCCAACAGATATGTTTGATACATGTAAACAGAAAAGCCCCAAAAATCAACTGGATCTAATTGACATTTATAGAATATTTCATCGAACAACAGCAGAATACATATTCTTCTCAAGCTAACATGGAACATTTACTAAGGTAGACTACACTTCGGGGCCGTAAGACATGCCTTAACAAATTTAGAAGACTAGAAATCATACAAAGTATTTTCTCAGGACATAAAGGAATTGAACTAGAAATTAATAACACAAAAAGATAGCTGGAAAAACCTCAAAAATGGTGATTAAAAAATACTCTTTTAAGTTACATAGGTGTCAAAGAAGTAGTCTTAAAAGAAATTAAAGAAATAAAATTTCTAGCTAAATTAAAGTAAAAATTCAATGTTACAAAATTTGTGGGATACAGTGAAAGCAGTGCTCAGGAAAATTTATAGTATTACAAAAACATATTAGAAAAGAAGAAAGATATTCAATCAATGACCTCAGCTTCCACTTTAGAAACCCAGAGAAATAGAATCAATTTAAACTTAAAGAAATCAGAAGAATAAAGAAGTAAAAGAATGAGATTAAAAGAATAAAGAAGTAAAATTAGAGCAGAAATAATAAAATTGAAAATAGTCAAACAATAGAAAAATCAACAAAATTAAAGTGTTTCTCTAAAAAAATAAAAGATTTTTTTCTTTTACAAAACATCTTGAAACACTAATCAAGGATTTTAAAAAAAGGTATAAGAGGGCTTCCCTGGTGGTGCAGTGGTTGAGAGTCTGCCTGCCGATGCAGGGGACGCGGGTTCGTGCCCCGGTCTGGGAGGATCCCACATGCTGCAGAGCGGCTGGGCCCGTGAGCCATGGCCACTGAGCCTGCGCGTCCGGAGCCTGTGCTCCGCAATGGGAGAGGCCACAACAGTGAGAGGCCTGTGTACCGCAAAAAAAAAAAAAAAAAAAAAAGGTGTAACAGAGATTACCACTACCAATCACATGGACAATAAAAAGATAGTAAAGTAATATTATTAACTACTTTATGTCCACAAATTTGATAATTTACATGAAGTAGACCATTTCTTGAAAGATGCAAATTACTAAAACCCATATAAGGAGAAATAAATAATTTGAATATCTTTATGTCTTTTAAAGAAAATGAATCCATAATTAATGACCTTTTCAAAAAAGCAAATACTAGGCCCATATGGTTTTACTGGTAAATTCTACCAATCATTTAAAGAAAAAAAGTACTTATAAAAGTGTAAAACAGGGCTTCCCTGGTGGCGCAGTGGTTGAGAGTCCGCCTGCCGATGCAGGGTACACTGGTTCGTGTCCCGGTCCGGGAGGATCCCACATGCCGCGGAGGGGCTGGACCCGTGAGCCATGGCCGCTGAGCCTGCGCGTCCGGAGCCTGTGCTCCGCAACGGGAGAGGTCACAACAGTGAGAGGCCCGCGTACCACAAAAAAAAAAAAAAAGTAAAACTTCTTAAAATTTATAAAGATTATCCATAAAAGGTTTCAGCTAACATCATACTTAACATTGAAGGACAAAATACTTTCTCCATAACATCTAGAACAAAGCAAGAGCATCTTTTCTCAACACAAGTATTCAACATCATACTGGAAGATTTTGCTAGTGCAATATGACAAGTAAAACATTAAAAAAAATATACACTGGAAAGGAAGAAACGATATTGTCTTTATTGGCAGATGGCTTGATTGTCATTGGAGAAAATCAAAGAAGCTACAAATAAAGTCCTGGAACTAAGAAGGGAGTACAACAGGGTTACAAGTGCATGGTCAATGTGCAAATGCCAACTGTTTTCCCATCTACCAACAATAAACAATAGGAACTTGAAAATTTTAAAAAGTATTGGTTTTACAATAACATTAAAATAATTAAATATTTTGATATGAATGTAATGATATACGTACAGAATTTCTATATGGAAAACTGCAAGAGATTGACAAAGAAATCAAAGTTCTAAATAAATGGGAACATATTTCATGTCCATGGATAGGAAAAATCAATATTGTTAAGATGTGATTCTTCCAGACTTGATCTATAGATTCAACACAATCACGGTCAGAATCTCAGCAAGCTCTTTTGTAGATATCAATAAGCTGATTCTCAAATGTATATGGAAAAGCAAAAGATCTAGAAAAGCCAGCAGAGTACTGCAGAAAAAATGTTGGAGAACTCACATTACCCCATTTTGAAACTTATTATATTGCTACCATAATAAAATAAATATGGTACTGGTTAAAGAATAGACCCATAGTTCAATAGAACTGAATAGAGGCAAGCTATAGATCCATACAAATATAGTCAACTGATTTTTGACAAAGATGCCAAGGCAATTCAACAGAGAAAGGACAGTTTTTTCGATAAATTATGTTGGAAAAATTGAATGTCCATATGCAGACATATGAAAATAGACACAGACCTTAAAAGTTAAATAAAATTAAACTAAAAATGAATCATAAATGTAAATATAAAATGAAAGACTATAAAACTTCTGAAAGTAAATCTATCTGAACTTAGGTTTGTTAATGAATTTTAGATTCAACCTCAAAAGCATGATCCATGAAAGGAAAAAAGTAATAAGTTGGACTTTATTAAAATTAAAAACTCTGGTCTCTGAAAGACATTAAGAGAATGAAAATCCTAGCCACAGACTGGAAGAAAATATTTGCAGAACACACATATGATAAACGATGTACATCCAAAGTATACAAAGAAATTTTAAAACCCCTCATTAAGAAAATAAACAACACAATTAAAAATATCATCCACCTATAATTTACCCATCTCACCCATAATTTGACAAAAGGAAATTGTAAACACTCATCATATATATCGTTTGCATAAGCTATGGGAGATTACTGGAAAGTTTCAAAATTGAAATGAACCAAAAAGCAATGGTATAGATAAACAGAACCTAATAAAGGTAAATATGTAACTGAGCCCAACTTATTTTAACCTAGACATTTTTCTTTAGATTCTTACATTTATATTTGTAAAATAAAAATTGTAGAAAAAAAGGTAGGCATATGAGCTTTCTCTTTAAGGTCAGTTATTCACCCTTAGATTTACATTCTTGTTTCTGAAAAGACACTCATCTAGCAGCTCCAGAATTACAAGTCTAATATTTAATAGTAAGCTGTCAGTTCCTGATTTGTGCTTTGAAATGATGACATTTGTTAAATACTGAAGGGGGTTGTAATTTGCATAATTTCTATTCCTCTAGTACTCTATTTACAAACCAGTTTATGAATCTGAATTGCCAATGTCATCTTGCAGATTCCAAGAAGTCTTACTTAATTTACTGACCAACCCATTTTAATGCCATGTTTCCAAGTGGCTATATTCAATAAGTCAATCACTTATGACCTTCACACACATGTATTCACATTTTGTTCACACATTTAACTACATAGACTGGTTTCTAGGCATTAAATGAACTGATTAAATAAGACACAATTCAGCATATTCCCAGTAAGTTTAAATATATTTTCTGTCTCGTAGATCATATGATGAAATCAAAAGTAATTGTCAGTAAAACTGGCTGGTATTAATTTTGCATATATTGCATCCAAACCACTCTATCTTTTTTCAGATACTTTAAATGAATTGACTTAGAAGTATTTATAAATTGCAACCTGTATATCTATAATTGTATGTTCTATATGATCACAATTATATTTCAATCACAGCATGAACATACAAACATTTCATGCATGCCTGCACGTAGACATATGTAATAAATAACAAGGTCTAGGTGATGTCAGTTCTCAAATATTTCAGTCAACGTGTTTGTTCTGACTTTACCTTCAGGACTCTACTTCAGTCATTCATAAATCTATTTTAAAGCCCTCTTGACTGATATCCTTGTTCCAATCATGCCCTCTTAAATATTTTCAATTCTCAGGTGCTTAATGGTCTAAGAGTTACATGCATTCATACTCCTACTCATTGCTTATAAAAAGAGATCCAAGTTTCTTAACATAATATATAATAACTAACATACATGGCTGTCTTTCTAAACATATTGCATATATTAACTCAGTTAAAAACACACACACATCTCTCTAAGGGAAGTACTATTATTGTCCTATTAACAGATGAAGAAATTGAGACAAGTATAGGTTAAGCTATTTGATTATAGAGCTAGTCAGTAACATAGAGTGGATTCAAACTCCGCAATTTGGATATAGAGTCTGCACCCCTAATCATGAAGTTGTATTTCCCAGTGGTCCTACAAGATCCTTCTCAATTTGACTGTTTACTTTCTTATCTTGTTAAAGGCAAATAGCAAAAAACAATCAGACACAAGCCTGTAGTGTGACAAAATCAGACATTGACTGGCTGCATCAGTGGAGGGCACCACAGAGAAACGGTAGAATGCTTGCTACTCAAAGAGAGGGAGGAGATAAACATATTTTGTAAGGTTTGGGATAGGGCTGATGGAGAGCCCAAGGAAAGTATGGGAGGGTTTGAAATTAGTTACTGTTTAGAAAGCAGGATTAAGACAAAAACATTAATTAGAAACTGTATGCTGTCATGAGACAGGGGTGGCCTAGAAACTTGTTTCCTCTGGTAATAAATGGGAAAATAAAAGTGGTTTCAGAGTGTCACCGGAAAGAAAACAGTAGTCTTAAAATGTGGCTGCCGGGCATTTCACAGATGCTGTATGACTTTGGAAGAAATAATGTGTTCTCAACTTCGCGGACAGCAGGTTTCCACTCTTCAAACCTAATTTCTTAAATATTTCCATGCTTCTGTTTTTTGTACACATCATACTCTTTGTCAGGCATAATCCCTTCTATAGCCCCTTCATTAATTTCTACTAGTCTGTTTAGATAAAATTCAATTATCACTTCTTCTGGGAAAGTTTCCATGGCTTGTTTTATAAAATTGACCACTTCTACTTGTATGCTAACTAAAAGTTTGTTTTCTTTAATTGTCTATGTGTATGTGTTTCCCACTAGATAGTGAGCCAATCTAAAGCAGGGACACTTTTTTCTCCCTGTGGTATCCCCTGCACAATAATATTTAGAAAGATGCACAATAATACTAGCTGAAAGGAATTAATGAACAAATGAATGCATAAATGAATTCTGGCAAAAAAAGAATGTTTCATGCCAACAGAACATTTCTTTCTACTGTGGTTGATGGCTTCCATTGCTACCTTGAGAAACTGTCACTGGGTGTAAGTGTGCCACTTTACACCAGGCTGGTTAAAGCTTTGTACAAATGAGCTATCCAACATTCTAATGGCAGTGCAAACTATGGTGTCGTCACCCTATTCCTATAAACTCACAGCTCGTCCATGTAATTTACAAATTGTTCCCTTCCTCTCAGTTGTAGTTCTACATTAGCTTGCCCAATAACAACTTCTTGGGCTTCCTGCTGCCTTAAGTCCTTTACATATGGGAATAAATATGCAGCAAACCTTCCCTAATTAAGAAGACATGACTGCAACCTAGATACTATCTAACTGTGCTCTTCTCTTGACTAGTATATAACTTAGAGATGATGTTCATGAAACAGATTCTGAAATTTATAGTTTTCAGGAGTTTTAGGACTAGACTTTATCAATATTTTTTAGGACTCTTTGACAATTTGTTACTCTACTTATGCTACATTTAGTGACGTGGGGTCTCCTTAATTCACATTTTTAATTATTTTTAGTTTATATTTAATTTTCAGTGTTGCCTTTGGTAATACATTTCATACATTTCAAATGACAATATTCAGCTACATGAAAAACAAATGCTATGTATAGCTATGTATAGCTGATTCACTTTGTTATAAAGCAGAAACTAACACACCATTGTAAAGCAATTATACTCTTATAGAGATGTTAATTTTTTTAATGTTAAATGTTAAATTAAAAAAAAATTAAAACAAAAAACAAATGCATGATCATTGGATCTTTTATCTACTGGATGAATTAAATGTAGAAGAATCTGTTGACTAATTTTAAAAGGTGAGAGAAATAAAAACTATATGCTTAGTTGTGTGTAGAAGACAATGGGACATGTTTATTAATTTAAAATATTTATGAACCTGTACTATTCACTACACATAAGTATGTTGATATATCAAATGGAATATGTGGATAAAATCAAATAAAATCATGCTAGAGGGAATTCATTTGCTAAAGTGTGAATAACAAAGGATCTTTTGTCAGAATATGAAAAATCTTCAGTGTACTTCAAAAACATCCAACTATTGAATATTCAAAATCAAAAACATGGACTTATGCCTTTATTGATGTAAACGGTCTTATCAACATTTTTTTCTTTATTGTGGGGGAATCTTTCTCATTAAGTGGATCATCTTACTACATATTGTTACTGAAAAATCATCAATAAGAACAAACTTTTTGTGATGTTATTAACATTTTTCAGGTTAAGACAGTAAATGTTCACTCCTGATGTTCTGATTGCCAGAATTTTCTTAGACTAAGAGCAATGCTTACAATAGGTCAATTCCTTGGACCCAGTTTCAAGAGGGAGAGATACTTATCCCTTTTTCTGTAAGAAAAGGTGGGGAGTGTAAGTGGGGTTTAAGGAACAGTGAAGTTTGCATAGAAACTTAACAGTAAGTAAAACTGTCTAATGCCAACTATGACCATGATACTGTATTTCTGTTTTTATAATTTATTCTTGGACCTTCACTTAGTAATGTGCAATCTTTTTAAGTTATACAATATATTTGAATGCCAGTTTCCTCATCTGTAAACTAGGGATAATATTGTCTCCGTTGCAGTGTTGCTGTGGGTATTATGGAGAATGTAATTGAAGTGGCTGACATTCATACGGCACTATTGAAATTTTTATAATTACATTTGGGGAAATGTTGCTTCCTTAAGCTTCCCTGAAATTGAAGATAGAGCTAATTGTCCCCTTTGTAATCACTTAGCACCTTGTGGTGGCTTCCTTCTTTAAGATCTAATATAATATACTTTATGTCTTCCTACTGGTAATCAATAAGTGCTTGGAGGGTAGCAAATGCATTTTATTAAATATATTTCTCCTAGAATATAGCAAGTTCTTGGAATTGTAAGTGCCAAGTAAATGTTTGTTGAATTACACTGAAATATGTAAGATATTTGACAAAAAATTTAAGGAAAATCCTTAAAATATTCTATATGTCTAGAGCATAATCAATATAAAAGATCACTGTGCTTATTTAATGTGTCAGAGTTTATTACGTAGAATATGATTTTGTATTTTAATGTGATTTTGTATTTTGATTTTAATATATTCACATTTGAAGAAAATTTTAAAAATCTAGTTTTCAAATCTAGTTTTCAGATATGTTTTTTAGTCTCTGAGTGAAAACATTTTAAATAATTTTAAAAGTTTTGACCTTATAATTATTTGTTGATACATGCTAAGACAATATCTACCTGACTTACTTGGATTATTTTTGGACAAATGCCAATGCTTTACTGCAAAAACTTAATAAAGATAATTAATTGGTTTTGTGGTCTTAAATGTTAATCTATCATGAAGAAATGACAAAGAAACTTACTTATACTTCTTTTGCATCAGTTAAATAACAATATCCACTAAACCAGCCATGGTTAATGATGATGGAAAGATCATATGTGAACAACAAACACATGCACATATTCCTTCCAGAAGCTAAAAAGCAGTTCCATAAAGCACCTTGAAAGCAATTTTAGCTAGCTTTCAAATAGCAACCAAAATTAAATTTCATTGTTATAATTTAATAAAAGATAGTAATATTTATGACTTTATATTGTGGTTGCTACACTAATCTCTTAGTCAATAGTGTTGTAACTTAGTGGGAAAAAATAAAATCTCCATGCTGCAAGAAACTTACTAGACACATAACCTGATGTTAATTTTAAAATTGTAATACAATTATAATAGTCGATATAAAGCATGCAATAAAACAAATGCTTACAATTTTACTTTAAAAAGTAAAGTGCCTGCATTTAAATGAGAAAATGACTGTTTAATATAAAAGTAATGTTCACTGTTTCTCTTACGTTGAGTTTTGTCAAGAGAGATAGGTGAGAAATAACTCTTTAACTATAGCTAACATTTATCAGTTTCTAATTATGTATATGACTTGTCTTGCTATTTTTTTACATGTACAAACTCATTTAATACCCACAACACTGTGATGTAAATATTTCTGACTTATTTTACAGCTGAGAAAACTGAGAGCCAGAAAGGATAGTAAGTTGCCCAATGTTATGGGTCTGGTAAGTGCCAGAATTGAGAATGCAGATATGATTAAATGTTTTTCAATGAGAAATGCATAAAGTTAATTTCTAAATTACAGTAGAGAGGTAATATTAATTATTTAAATAAAACATTTGATTGGTCTTATGTCATGATATCTAAATTGAATTATGTATAACCCATGACAAAAATCACCTTTCTAGACACATCATAAACAATGATATAACAGCTAGATACAATTTTATATTAATAGTCAAAACATCATCTAAATTTTCATTGCTCATATGATCCCCAAAACCATTCTACCCAATACATTTTCTATGATTGAAATACATTAAGATAATGTTCAGTAATGACCTGAAAAATCAGAACACTAAAATATTATTACTGTAATCAATAAGAAATTATATTAGCCAGAAATTCAGTTTCTAATACAACGTGTTCTGAAGAGTAGTTATTTTGTATTATAAAAGAAACTGGAATTTGAAGCTACTTGAATTCCGTTTCTTGATAAGTTCTGATTACTGACACCTCTGTGAATTTCTATATCCTTATCTATAAGTTGGCTATATTAAGACATATAAAATAGGAATGTGTGAGGATTTAAAGGGCATGAGAAAAACACCTTCAGCAGTTCATGGCGCATATCACATGATCAATAAATGCTACCCTCATTTGTAGCCTGGGTCTAGAGAGTAAAGGAGGCAACTCTATTCATGAAGAAAGAAGCCTAAATTTTCACAGATATTCTCAGCTTCTATCTAACTACTTAGCTTAATGTTAATTTAGTTTCCATGACATTTCGGATAAGCATTTCATTTATACACAAATATATTGTACAATATATCAATTGTTCAAAAAAAAGATCAAAATTAAATACATTTACAATTTTATTTGCAATTATATTATAAATGCTTTGTTTACTGGATTGCAATTTATTATAAAATCACTTGAGAAATAATATTTTTTAAAAACATTAAAATAAAATCCTAAATCTTATCAACCTAACACAATGAATGAAAGATTGCAAAAGCTTATGTCAAAGAGACCTCGATTTATTTCTAAGACTCCTGCACTAATGACAGGCAACAGAGCCTAGTGCATGAACTTGTGGCTCCTGGAACTCTGGACTGTGTTTTGAAACATAGCTCCACCACTTACTGGATGGCCTTAGCCCAGTTGCTTGAACTCTTGTTGCCTTAGTCTGCTACCTAGCTAGTACACTGGCATAATCAAAACAACTGCCTTGAATATTTTGAGGATTAAATAAAATAATATACACAAGGTACATGAAACAGTTTCTATAATAAAATAAAACCACAGTAAATATAAGTTAGTATTTACTTGGCATGAGTCATTGGGTAAGCTACCTATATTATCTGTTTTATTTTCCTTGAAGTCCTATGTGTATGGATACAGTGTCACTTGACCAAAGAAGAGTCTTGTTCCATATAAAAGGAAAACCATTTTCCACTACACATGTTGCTTTAGAATAGGAACAGAGAGGCCATTCAAGCAGCAGTTATTAATATTTGTCTACCATCTAAAGTACTGGGCCCACCATAAGAGGTTCTAAAAGTTTTACTTAAGATATTGCCCTCAAGTTGCAAAGATAAAACAGGTATACATAATAATTAAATAGCAGTATGAGTGTTTAGCCAAAAAAAAAAAGAAGACATGGCACAATCAAATAAAAATAACCATCAAATAATTAATATTAAAAATGTATGTTTTGGGGCTTTCCTGGTGGCGCAGTGGTTGGGAGTCCGCCTGCCGATGCAGGGGACACGGGGTTGTGCCCCGGTCCAAGAGGATCCCACATGCCGCGGAGCGGCTGGGCCCATGAGCCATGGACGCTGAGCCTGCGCGTCCGGAGCCTGTGCTCCGCGACGGGAGAGGCCACAGCAGTGAGAGGCCCGCGTACCACAAAAACAAACAAACAAACAAAAAATGTATGTTTTATTCTCATATAGAGTAAATTTATCATGGATTGAAAATAATAAGCAAGACGTAATGGACAATTTTGTGTTCAAATAGTGGACAGAGTTGATTTTCAGTTATTTATATGATATGAATCATCTTTGATATGAATTTTTTAATTTATCAAAAGTTTTTTCACTATTAATAATTAAAGAGGTAAAAAATAAAAATACATGTGAAAATGCTCCTGGGGATTGAATTTTAAGAATGAACCTCAGTAGTGGGATGATCTTTAGATTACATTGAATGTCTTGAATCATGAAGTCCAAGGGGTTAAGTGAATTTAACCTTTTTATAATTATCTTTTATTGCCATAACAGAGATCTATTAAGCTACAATACTCAAAACCATTAGTAATTGAGTAAAATCTATTATGCTTTTAAGAAATTAAACCATGATTACTCATTCTAGATTTGTATTTTTTGAATAATATAAGTAGTTGCACATACACCAGGAGCACAAAGAATTTCAGATATGGTTCTATTAAAAAATTCTGTAAAACTCTTCGATAGGTACATTACTTTTAGTCTGATGGATGTATCTCAGGGGTACATTTATTAAAAACCTGCTAAGTGCCAAATAAAGACTAAGTAAACCCATTTTTTTCTTGTCATACTTAAAATGTTTTCCTCCCTGTATCCTCACTTGGTTTCTTCCTGTTTCCTTCCCATATTATCCACTTTAGTGAGTTGCACATGAATAATCATTAAAGCAAAAACGTTTATAATACTGGAGGCCAAAGAATAGCATTCTGAGTGTATTAATTATCAATTGTGTTTTCCAATGCTGAAAAAGCCTTTTAAAAGTGAACTCCAAAAAGCTTTCAGAATGTATTTTCTTCTTACATAGCATATAATTTAAATTATATTTCTTGAGTAAATGAAAGGACTAAAAATAAGCAGATTAAAAAAAATCTTGCTAGAGGAGTCCCATGACTGAATAAAAGGGTACTGAAGTTATATATTTTTCTTATTTGTACAGAAAGTTGCATAAAACAATATTTTGTAAGTGCGTGCTTTGAAAATGATTCCTATTCCTATTTAAGGCACTGAATGTTTTCCATCATGTATTTACAAGTATATGTGTAAATATACAAAGTACATAACTATTTATTTGTATATGTGTATTTTATTTAAGAAAAGGCAATGTTTATTCATGATTTATTCATGAGTTTGATATGATCTATGGACAAAGTTTGTTTTAAACTTTTCCAAATATGTAACACACTGTAGGTGATCCAGAGAAAATTCCACACTCATTTATATGTAAATCATGAAGCTGCCAATAAAAGCCAATAGGTGAGGGGACAAAATATAATTCATATTGTAAAGAAGATTTATTCAGGATCTCTAGGTTAATTACAAACTGCATTTTCTTCTAGTCCTGGCTTTAAAAATAAAATCGTTTTACTCTTTCATCTTTCTTGGTGACATTTATATAATTAAAACTTCAGGAGGGCAGAGATATTTATCTGTTTTATTCAATGATGAATCTTTCAAGCCTAGAACAATGTTTGGGATATAGTATAAGTCAATAAAAATTACTCAATGAATTAACGAGTGAAATATAAGAAGACCCATTCCTAAGCAACACAAAATACTTTATTACTTGTCACAAAATTCTTGAGAAGAAGAGAAGGATGGTCCCCATTGCATTAAAATATTTTAGTATTCTTTCTAATCTACTAAAAATGCAGAAATCCATATTCCTGTGGAAATACCAGGAAAAGTTATGGTTCTAACTCTGATAAAACTTTAAGGATTTTTTAAAAAATGTATGGTGATGAAAGAAATACTTCCATTCTTGTGAATTTCATAACTATAGAGCACACATATTATTTGTTAAGTTTGTTAGAATTCAGAAGTTAGATTTTTTTTTTTTTGCTGTACGCAGGCCTCACTGTTGTGGCCTCTCCCGTTGCGGAGCCCAGGCTCCGGACGCGCAGGCTCAGCGGCCATGGCTCACGGGCCTAGCCGCTCTGCAGCATGTGGGATCTTCCCGGACCGGGGCACGAACCTGTGTCCCCTGCATCGGCAGGCGGACTCAGCCACTGCGTCACCAGGGAAGCTCCAAAAGTGAGATTTTTTTGAAAAAATATAAAGCTTTAATATCCTTGAACAAATCTTTGATTAATACGCTTGACTTCTTGCATCTAAGATCAAGGTGAGACAAACAAATCATGCATATTAACTTATTATTTAAGTACAATTGATTTCTTACTCGTCAGTACTTATAAAATGGAAAGAAACAGAAGTAAACTATAAGACAGAAATTAATTGACATAAAATGTAAAGAAGTAAATAATTACATAGATTATCCGTTCTTACTTTTAATTGGTTTTTCCATAAAATAAGCACATATTATAGCAATATATCAATTATTTTGTGTGTGTGGAAAAGGGCTAAAGTATATGTGGGGTATGTAGATCAAGTACCATAGGTAAAGAAAATCAAAACTTATCTTTCCTAAACTCAGTAGCTGAAATTGCTATTTTCTTCCACCTTATTGTCCCAAGATTCTTTCTTCTATGACACAATTTTGACCAATGAGAGAATTATTATCAAGTTTATTAGCCCTTTAGTGGTTCAGGTCTACATAAGAACTGGACCTAAATTTGGCTTAAAATGACACCTGGACCCTCAATTACATCACTTCCATTTCATGTCAGGCTTGGGCTCCTCATTCCTGGGCTCCTCTTTCAAATTGCATCTCAACACTTCAGGAAACTGAGTACTTCTCTGAACTTCAGTATGTGACAAAGTTATCAAAATTCAAACAAGTTTATATTTCTCCCATCTATTAGATTGTTGATTACTATTCTCATATTCCTAGGAACTGGCTATCATGTATGGAGTAAATTCTCAAAATCCTTCTCTACTGGCGTAAATGTACAAAACATCTACAAAGTCTACTTACTTAATTTGCCCATATTGATAACATGTTCAGAAAAAACAAAGTGGAGTTTGCAATACTCATTTTCATACTGTACATTTGACTTCCTGAGTTTAGGCTGCAGAAACCAGCCTAGAAGATCTTTTTGTCCGATATTCTTTTCTTGTTTTCTTCTCTACCCTGATGCTCATTGCTGAACATAAGTATCTTTTGAACATAAGCAAATTCATCCATCTTTTGAACATAAGCAAATTCAAGATATGAAAAGACATGAAGTTTATCAAAATGCTAAAAGACACAACACTTGATTAGAGAATGCATGTATAGACACAGTGAGAAATAAGATTGGGTGGGATAGAGATAGAATATTAAATATAATTTTTAATAACCAAAAATATAACCAACTATGACTTGACAATTTACCAATATTTTAGGTCCTTGAATGAGAGAGCAACCTGAGTAAAATATTTTCTATATTCAATGATTTTTTTAAAAATAAGTAAGCAGATATTTTGTAATTAACAGGACAGGTTGAAAGAGGAAGTGGCTGGGGACAAGAAAATCAAATAAAAGAACTATATTAATACCAGGTCTCAAGCAATTGAATTTGAGTAGAATCGTTCCTCTTGATCTGGGTAAGAAAATATAAATCTGAAAGGTAAATAGTAGCTACTAGCCTGAAAAAGGAAATAATTAGGGTAAATAGAATTAGTGAATACTAAGCCATTTCTCCTGGGAAAAATTCGAGGTTAATTTCCTGCAAGCTACTGGTCACAACATTTTTGTTAACCAATCAATAAATAAACTTGTTTTGTTTCTATTAAAAGATATCTTATTTAATATATAGTTGTTACAAATAATTAATTGGATGCAATATTTCTTTATAATAATAACACAGTAGCCTTTTCTCCTAACATTTTCTTGACCCTGGGTAACATGACCTAAAATGTATTTGGCTTTAGCCTGATGCAATGCTGACCACTAAGCTTTTTAAATTGGTTATCACCTCATACATCCACAATTGTAACCTCTTTTCTATCTTTCCCATAGCTTCATCATGCACTGTAGGTTTGACTTTAGCACTTTATGAAGCAGGCTCATGTACAGATCAGAAAATTTCTTTCTTTATTTTTTCCTGGATGGGTAGTGTTATTGATTTATTAACACTGAACTCACACCCAAGGGCAATACAACTAATGCCTGAAAAAGCTTATCTAACACATGTATTTTCTCTGTAAAACACATCACAGCCTTCTTGTGCTTAGGGACACTAGACAATCCTTCCAAACTATGGTTGGGGGGCATTTTAAACAGCAAAATCACTAACAAAAAGCACAAAAATGACACATTTTACAGTAGGAGAGCTGAAACAGAAGAGAGAGTGTCGTCTTGTTGGGAACAAGAACTTTGAGTGACTCAGACTTTTTGCTGCTCTGCGCATGACCTCAAGTGACTATGATAAGCTCTCTGAGTATTAATTTTGGGGTTAGAAATACATTTTAGAGACAAGCCTCTCGGGCTGATTGGCCTATGGTCTACAATCCAAGAAGAGATTTGAGGTCCTGAGGACCAGCTACACCACTAGGACCACTACACCTAGTGTTTTTCCTTATGGCAAAGTTTTAAAAAAAGAGGGAGAAGATCTTCAACTAAGATAGAACTCAAAAGATACCTACATTCTAGATTAAGAGACAATTGCCTTTGGTGACTCAGGCTGGTGCAACATCATGCTGGCCTCTGCCACCGCAGGCTCGCCCCACACTCCATACCCCTCCCTCCCCCCCCCCCCGCCGAGTGCGCCAGAGCCCCCAGATCAGCTGCTCCTTTAACCCCCTCCTGTCTGGGCAAAGAACAGATGCCCTCAGGCAACTTACACACAGAGTGGGTCCAAATCCAAACCCAAACACCAGGAGCTGTGCGAACGAACAAGAGAAAGGGAAGTCTCTCCCAGCAGCCTCAGGAGCAGCAGTTTAAATCTCCACAATCAACTTGATGTACTCTGCATCTGTGGAATACCTGAATAGACAACAAATCATCCCAAATTGAGGTGGACTTTGGGAGCAACGATATATATATATATTTTTCCCTTGTTCTCTTTTTGTGAGTGTGTATGTGTATGCTTCTGTGTGTGATATTGTCTGTATAGCTTTGCTTTAACCATTTGTCCTAGGCTTCTGTCTGTCCATTTTTTATTAATTTTTTAAAATTTTTTCTTAATAATTATTTTTCATTTTAATAACTTCATTATAATAACTTTATATTATTTTATTGTACTTTATTTTATTTTATTTAATGTTATTTAGTTCTTTCTTTCTTTTTTTATTTCTCCCCTTTACTCTGAGCCATGTGGATGACAGGCTCTTGGTGCTCCAGCCAGGCATCAGGGCTGTGCCTCTGAGGAGGGAGAGCCAAGTTCAGGACATTGGTCCACAAGAGACCTCCCAGTTCCACGTAATATCAAATGGCAAATATCTCCCAGAGATCTCCATCTCAACGCCAAGACCCAGCTCCACTCAATGAGCAGCAAGCTACAGTGCTGGACACCCTATGCCAAACAACTAGCAAGACAGGAACACAAACCCATCCATTAGCACAGAGGCTGCCTATAATCATAATAAGGCCACAGACAAACCAAAACACACGAACAGACGTGGACCTGCCTACCAGAAAGACAAGATGCAGCCTCATCCACCAAAACACAGGCACTAGTCCCCTCCACCAGGAAGCCTACACAACCCACTGAACCAACCTTAGGCACTGGGGACACACACCAAAAACAAAAGGAACTACGAACCTGCAGCCTGCAAAAAGGAGACCCCAAACACAGTAAGTTAAGCAAAATGAGAAAACAGATGTTTAACAATGTTTAACAAGGACCTAGAAGAACTAAAGAGCAAACAAACAGTGATGAAAAAAACAATAAATGAAATTAAAAATTCTCTACAAGGGATCAATAGCACAATAACTGAGGCAGAAGAACGGATAAGTGACCTGGAAGATAAAATAGTGGAAATAACTACTGGAGAGTAGAATAAAGAAAAAAGGATGAAAAGAATTGAGGACAGTTTTAGAGACCTCTAGGACAACATTAAATGCATGAACATTTGAATTATACGGGTTCCAGAAGAAGAAGAGAAAAAGAAAGGGACTGAGAAAATACTTGAAGAGATTATAGTAGAAAACTTCCCTAATATGGGAAAGGAAATAGTTAATCAACTCCAGGAAGCACAGAGAGTCCCATACATGATAAATCAAAGGAGAAACACGCCAATACACATATTAATCAAACTATCAAAAATTAAATACAAATAAAAAATATTAAAAGTAGCAAGGGAAAAACAACAAATAACACACAAGGGAATCCCCATAAGGTTAACAGCTGATCTTTCAGCACAAACTCTGCAAGCAGAAGGGAGTGGCAGGACATATTTAAAGTGATGAAGGAGAAAAACCTACAACCAAGATTACTCTACCCAGTAAGGATCTCATTCAGATTTGACAGAGAAATTAGAGATTTTACAGACAAGCAAAAGCTAAGAGAATTCAGCAGCACCAAACCAGCTTTACAACAAATGCTAAAGGAACTTCTCTAGGCAGGAAACACAAGAGAAGGAAAAGACCTACAAAAACAAACCCAAAACAATTAAGAAAATGGGGTTAGGAACATACATATCGATAATTACCTTAAATGTAAATGGATTAAATGCTCCAACCAAAAGACAGAGACTGGATGAATGGACACAAAAACAAGACCTGTATATATGCTGTATACATGAGACCCACTTCAGGCCTAAGGCCACATACAGAATGAAACTGAGGGTATGGAAAAAGATATTCCATGCAAATGGAAATCAAAACAAAGCTGGAGTAGCAATTCTCATATCAGACAAAACAGACTTTAAAACAAAGACTATTACAAGAGACAAAGAAGAACACTACATAATGATCAAGGGATCAATCCAAGAAGAAGATATAACAATGGTAACTATTTATACACCCAACATAGGAGCACCTCAATACATAAGGCAAATACTAACAGCCATAAAAGGGGAAATAGAAATTAAAACAATCATAGTAGGGGACTTTAACACCCCACTTTCCTCAATGGACAGATCATCCAAAATGAAAATAAATGAGGAAACACAAGCTTTAAATGATACATTAAACAAGATGGACTTAATTGATATTTATAGGACACTCCATCCAAAACCAACAGAATACACTTTCTTCTCAAGTGCTCATGGAACATTCTCCAGGATAGATCATATCTTGGGTTACAAGTCAACCCTTGGTAAATTTAAGAAAATTGAAATCATATCAAGTATCTTTTTCAAACACAACACTAAGACTAGATATGAATTACAGGAAAAAGTCTGTAAAAAATACAAACACATGGAGGCTAAACAATACACTACTTAATAACCAAGAGATCACTGAAGAAATAAAAGAGGAAATCAAAAAATACCTAGAAACAAATGACAATGAAAACACGATGACCCAAAACCTATGGGATGCAGCAAAAGCAGTTCTAAGAGGGAAGTTTATAGCAATACAATCCTACCTTAAGAAACAAGAAACATCTCAAATAACAAACCTAAACTTACACCTAAAGCATTTAGAGAAAGAAGAACAAAAGAAATCCAAAGTTAGCAGTAGGAAAGAAATCATAAAGATCAGAGCAGAAATAAATGAAAAATAAATGAAGGAAAAAATAGCAAAGCTCAATAAAACTAAAAGCTGGTTCTTTGAGAAGATAAACAAAATTGATTAGCCAGACTCATCAATAAAAAAAGGGAGACGCCTCAAATCAATAGAATTATAAATGAAAAAGGAGAAGTAACAACTGACACTGCAGAAATACAAAGGATCATTAGAGATTACTACAAGCAACTATATGCCAATAAAATGGACAACCTGGAAGAAATAGAGAAATTCTTAGAAATGCAGAACCTGCCATGACTGAATCAGGAAGAAATAGAAAATATGAACAGACCAGTCACAAGCACTGAAATTGAAACTGTGATTAAAATCTTCCAACAAACAAAAGCCCAAGACCAGATGACTTCACAGGTGAATTCTATCAAACATTTAGAGAAGAGCTAACACCTATCCTTCTCAAACTCTTCCAATATATAGCAGAGGGAGGAAAATTCCCAAACTCATTCTACAAGGCCACCATCACCCTGACACCAAAACCAGACAAAGATGTCACAAATAAAGAAAACAACAGGCCAATATCACTGATGAACATAGATGCAAAAATCCTCAACAAAGTACTAGCAAACAGAATCCAACAGCACATTAAAAGGATCATACACCATGATCAAGTGGGGTTTATCCCAGGAATGCAAGGATTCTTCAATATACACAAATCAGTCAATGTGATAAACCATATTAACAATGAAGGAGAAAAACCATATGATCATCTCAATAGATGCAGAGAAAACTTTTGACAAAATTCAACACACATTTATGATAAAAACCATCCAGAAAGTAGGCATAGAGGGAACTTCCCTCAACATAATAAAGGCCATATATGAGAAACCCACAGCCAACATCGTCCTCAATGGTGAAAAACTGAAAGCATTTCCACTAAGATCAGGAACAAGACAAGGTTGCCCACTCTCACCACTGTTATTCAACATAGTTTTGGAAGTTTTAGCCACAGCAATCAGAGAAGAAACAGAAATAAAAGGAATCCAAATCAGAAAAGAAGTAAAGCTGTCACTGTTTGCATATGACATGACACTATATATAGAGAATCCTAAAGATGCTACCAGAAAACTACTAGAGCTAATCAATGAATTTGGTAAAGTAGTGGGATACAAAATTAATGCATAGAAATCTCTGGCATTCTTATACACTAATGATGAAAAATCTGAAAGTGAAATTAAGGAGACACTCCCATTTACCATTGCAACAAAAAAAATAAAATATGTAGGAATAAACCTACCTAAGGAGACAAAAGACCTTTATGCAGAGAATTATAAGACACTGATGAAAGAAATTAAAGATGATACAAATAGATGGAGAGATATACCATGTTCTGGGATTGGAAGAATCAACATTATGAAAATGACTGTACTACCCAAAGCAATCTACAGATTCAATGCAATCCTTATCAAACTACCACTGGCATTTTTCATAGAACTAGAACAAAAAATTTCACAATTTGTATGGAAACAGAAAAGACCCCGAATAGCCAAAGCAATCTTGAGAAAGAAAAACGGAGCTGTAGGAATCAGGCTCCCTATCTTCAGAGTGTACTGCAAAGCTACAGTAATCAAGACAGTACGGTACTGGCACAAAAACAGAAGTATAGATCAATGGAACAGGATAGAAAGCCCAGAGATAAAGTCACACACATATTGTCACCTTATCTTTGATAAAGGAGGCAAGAATATACAATGGACAAGAGACAACCTCTTTAATAAGTGGTGCTGGGAAAACTGGACAGCTACATGTAAAAAAATAAAATTAGAATGAAATGAAACTCCCTAACACAATACATACACAAAAATAAACTCAAAATGGATTAAAGACCTAAATGTAAGGCCAGACACTATAAAACTCTTAGAGGAAAACATAGGCAAAACACTCTATGACATAAATCACAGCAAGATCCTTTTTGATCCACCTCCTAGAGAAATGCAAATAAAAACAGAAATAAACAAATGGGACCTAATGAAACTTAAAAACTTTTGCACAGCAATGGATACCATAAACAACACGAAAGGACATCCCTCAGAATGGGAGAAAATATTTGCAAATGAAGAAACCGACAAAGGATTAATCTCCAAAATTTATAAGCAGCTCATGCAGCTCAATATCAAAAAAACAAAAACCCAATCCATAAATGCACAGAAGACCTAAATAGACATTTCTCCAAAGAAGATATACTGATTGCCAACAAACACATGAAAGCATGCTCAACACTATTAATCATTAGTGAAATGCAAATCAAAACTACAATGAGGTATCAGCTCACACTGGTCAGAATGGCCATCATCAAAAAATCTACAAACCGTAAATGCTGGAGAGGTGTGGAGAAAAGGGAACCCTCTTGCACTGTTGGTGGGAATGTAAATTGATACAGCCACTATGGAGAAGAGTATGGAAGTTCCATAAAAAACTAAAAATAGAACTACCATACGACCCAGCAATCCCACTACTAAGAATATACCCTGAGAAAACCATAATTCAAAAAGAGTCATGTACCAAAATATTCACTGCAGCTCTATTTACAATAGCCTAGACATGGAAGCAACCTAAGTGTCCATCAACAGAGGAATGGATAAAGAAGATGTGGCATATATATATATACAATGGAATATTACTCAGCAATAAAAAGGAACAAAACTGAGTTATTTGTAGTGAGGTGGATGGACCTAGAGTCTGTCATACAGAGTGAAGTAAGTCAGAAAAGAGAAACAAATACTGTATGCTAACACATATATATGGAATATTAAAAAAAAAAAAAACTCGTCATGAAGAACCTAGGGGCAAGACAGGAATAAAGACACAGACCTACTAGAGAATGGACTTGAGGATACAGGGAGGGGGAAGGGTAAGCTGGGACAAAGTGAGAGAGTGGCGTGGACATATATACAGTACCAAATGTAAAACAGATAGTTAGTGGGAAGCAGCTGCAGAGAACAGGGATATCAGCTCGGTGCTTTGTGACCACCTAGTGGGGTAGGATAGGGAGGGTTAGAGGGAGAGAGACGCAAGAGGGAAGAAATATGGGGACATAAGTATATGTATAACTGATTCACTTTTTTATAAAGCAGAAACTAACACTCCATTGTAAAGCAGTTATACTCCAATAAAGATGTTTAAAAAAAAAGAAATACATTTTAGATAGCAGGCAAATTCATGAACATGGAATTGACAAATAATGAAGATTCACTGTATATTAAAAAAGACTGGCTGTGAAGCATAAGTTGGCAACATCCTTTTTGTTTTAAATTTATTTATTTATTTTTGGCTGCATTGGGTCTTCGTTGCTGTGCATGGGCTTTCTCTAGTTGTGGCAAGCAGGGGCTACTCTTCATTGCAGTGCCCGGCCTTCTCATTGTGGTGGCTTCTCTTGTTGCAGAGCACAGGCTCTAGGAATGCGGGCTTCAGTAGTTGTGGCACACGGCTCAGTAGTTGTGGTGCATGGGCTTAGTTGCTCCGTGGCATGTGGGATCTTCCCGGACCAGGGCTCGAACCTGTGTGCCCTGAGTTGGCAGGTGGATTCTTAACCACTGCGCCACCAGGGAAGCCTGGCAACATTCTTATTATACATGAACACCTGTTTAGGATTTAAGATTTTACTTTTTTTTAGGGAGAAATCTTCATTATCAGTTCCAAGACATCATCAGTACTGTCTTGAGTGTTTGCTATCTGCAATTTTTATCATTCTTGCTTTTGATTTATGAATGTCAGTAGGATTAATTTCATCTTTACAGACCTAATTTATTGTGGATTACTTGGCAAACTACTTCATTACAGTGATGTGTACGTACATAGAGTGTTTTTACTTTAATTTTCCAGTAATTAGGCTTTCAGACATTTATGTATTGCAGTTCACAAATGAATGACCCCACTTTTTGTGCATAGTAACAATTTATCATTCATCTGCTCTTTGGAAGAATGCTATTTTAAGAACTAGCAAGTTAATTATTGATGTGATTATATAAAATGGATGGATTGAATAGGTATTTTAAGGTATAAAATTAAATGCACATAGTCAATTTTTTATTTTATAAAGTGAATATATGTTGCAAGCAACTTGCTTTTTGCATCTTTTCTTCTAATTTATGATAGTCTTCAATAAAATGAAAGAAAAGAGGTAGTAGAACACATGCGTTGTCTATAGCTGCTGAGACCACTACTACATTCCTGACATAAGTCTAGCCAATAGAAATATCATTTCCTTATATTTTAAACTAGCCAGTATCGCTAAAGTCATATTCATCTGTCTTTACTGAGTGATGGCATGGCCAGATGTGGCCAAAACATGTGAAAAATCAGACAAAACCATATTATAGTGAAAGATAGAAAAATATAACAAGAATGTAGAGAAAGAAGCAGATGTGAGAAAGAATGAGAAAATGTGAAACAGTAGCTGCCTCTTATTATATATTGAGCACATACTTACATGGTAATTAGTATGGACTATGCACTATTCTAAATACTTAATACTCACAATGGCCATATGAAGTGATCCTATATTATGGACATTATACAGATATGGAAACTGAGCACAAAAGTTTAGGTGACTTGCTAACATCATAGACCCAATAAAGTGGTAGCATCAGAGTTCAAGTTCTAGGCAATCTGCCTGCAGAATCCATGTCATTTAACATTGTATTAGGCTATCAGTTATTAGCTCTGTAGGTTCTGGTTTTATTGTCCATTATTCTTCTATGCACCTTTGACATAGAGTCGTCCAAATTCCATAAAGTATCTATTTAGTTCCTAAAGGATTTCCTTAAAAACAAAATAAAAACTTTTACTTATGTAAAAGAGAAGCACTCCCTCTCTCCACCATGGGAAAAAAGGGGAAAGAGCAAAGCACACTGACCAGATTTTACAAAGTGTGGACATACAATACCATTGACTATGTTAGTGAATCCTCACTATAGAAACTTCTGGAAAATAATCAGAATGATTCATTAGAAATTATGTATTTTGTACTAGTTTGTAAGGCAGGCATATTTCATTGCTGTTTCCTAAGTAAAATACAATCACTTAAAAAAATCTATGTATCAATAATTTGATTACACCTTAAACCTAAAATGTTTGTCTTCCTAATTCCTGAAATCATGGAGATAGTATTTATACTGTCGTTTTAAATGTAGTTAATTGTGGAATACTTTTTAGGAGAAGGTAGAAAAAAGTATGCTTCCGCAAAGTATAAATTGGAAGTTTACATGATTTTCTTTAGAGGACTTATGGACTATTTTTGTAGAAATAATTTCAACAGCTTGCTGTATTTCTCATTCTAATTGTATTTGTGTTACAAAAAAAGTGAACAGTATAGTAAAACAATTGAATTAGCTGCATTATAATACCCTTAGAAAAGACTAATTTGTAATTCAGTGATTTGGGTTTTTCCTACACTGTTTAATAAAGAATGTGTACCCCCAATATTAATGTTTATTGTTTCCGACGGTGGAAATCAGATACATATTCCAAGAATTTTAAATCCACTATGTTTTCTTTCCTGATAAAGAACATAAATAGAAAACACATCCTATAGTACATAAGATGTTCAGTGAATTTATGCATTAATTAGAGATTAATGGAATTAATTTTAGAGATATATAATTAGAGATATATAATTATATATTATATATCTCTATTAGAGATATATAATGCTTCGTGATTCTGAGATCAGGTCAGATCAGTAGAATTTGGCATATATGCGGATCATTAAAGCTCAAAAGTTACTTTTATCTAAACTGTCCATGGACACACAACGTAAAGTCTCTAACCAACTGAAGGCAGTTCTTAATACAAACTTAGAATTCACCTCTGTCACAGACATTTATAATCCAAATTCTTTGTCCAGAGATGCAGGAATAAACAACCACTGAATTCCTTTCCTTTCCCTATCCCTTTAAACTCCATCTTCAAATACAGATTTACCCCAGGTGGTTTTTCAAAATCAACTTCAAAACCAGCTTAAGATGGATCTTACAACACTGGTAAAATAGTGCCCTCATTTTCCCTATTTTCATTCTTTTTGCCTCTTAACTGCTGAATTTTCAAAATAATTCCATTAAATTTATATACCCCAACTTTAACTTGGCTACTTTAAGCACTCAGAAATCCTGTGTTTAGCTTCACTTTTCCCTCCCCTTCAACTGTTGCATCACTTGGTATGCAGAAATGTTCATGCAGAGGTTGCTCCAGCAACACATTCTCTTACTTCCTGACCATCTCACTCCACTGGCAATGACTGCCAGTGGAATGACTGAAGGAAATGATTGCCTTCAGGTAAACAAAACTTATCTGATACAGCTTAGGCAAAAAGTGAATTGAAGAAAATGAGGAAAATTATTTTCTTCTGATCATCACCGGTTATCACTTTCACAAGGTCACATGAGGGTCTATTGAATGACTTAATTGATATTTAGAAAAAAATGGAAACAATTGAAATTTCTTAAATAACCTTTTATTTATCATTTTTTCCTATTGAATTTGTAATTTCCTTGTCTGAGAACTACTTTTCCCTGAACATGTGTTCTATTTTTTCTGATTGATCAATCATTTCCTCTCAGAGTGATCTGCCTATTTTGGAAGTTATTATTATTTTCCCCTAAATCAATCAGCTCAAACGGCCTTAGGTATGGATTTTGGCATATGGCCCCTCTTCCTCATAAGTTTCAATGTGCTCCATATTAGAATCAACTGGGGAGACATTTTTAAAATCCCAGTTTCTAGGCTCTACCTCATATCAATGAAATCAGCATCTACATGGCCTGGGATGGAGAGTTGAGGGGGGATAGGAACAGACTTTTTTTAATTCTCAGGTGACTCCACTATGGAGCAGAGTTAAAAATTAGCTTCCTATGTGGTCACAGTCCCATAAGTAATTAGAGGGAAATTATCTCTCTGCCAGAGAACCAGTACTGCCAAAGAAAGCAGACTATCAGACATTATTATTGCACCTGGAGGAAACTTCCCCATTCCTAGGTCTCAGCCTCAGAGACCAGTAGGAATAAGAACATTTTTCATGCTTTTGTTGTTGGTGGTGGTGGTTTGTTTGGTATTTTTGAGATGTAGGAGTTTGGGCATCCTAACATAGAGCCAGTATACTGACTTACTTGAGCATACAGGTCTCTTCTCACCAAAGTCTTATACAACCTTCCACTCCCTGATCCTCATATCTGGTCTCTCTTACAGGCATCTCCAAAAATCTTGTGGCCCTTTGAGATTCACAGAATCCAGATCTCATTTTCAGTCTCCCGTATGCCTTGCAACCATTTTACCTCATCTTAGAAGATAGTGGAATAGAAGGGAATCATGTTCATTTCACCATTTTCCCAGAATCCATTTCCATTGCAATGTATAACATCTTAAATTAACTTAGAGCATTTTACAAATACTAAATCAAATACTTTGTTCGGAAGTATGCTGCCTATAAATCGAGAAGAAAAAATACAAATCATCTATTTGATGGAAATCAGTGTTTTTAAAATAATTAAGCTCAATTTGATGATCTCCAAGCCAAT
Organism: Pseudorca crassidens; assembly: GCF_039906515.1. Lineage (NCBI taxonomy): Eukaryota > Metazoa > Chordata > Mammalia > Artiodactyla > Delphinidae > Pseudorca > Pseudorca crassidens. Next base: position 17,814,771 of record NC_090298.1, read on the forward strand.
GCTCACGGTGGAAGATTACACGGCTGTCTATAGCACAGAATATTTCCTCCATAAAATGTTTTCTTTGATCTGTGATATTTTCTTATTAATGTTTTATTACTATTTACTTAATCACTTAATGGATATAAAATACCTTGGGTACTTTCTGGGTAACCTACAAGATATTTTAGAATTATATTAATGATCATTTATGATTTTATCTTAATGCATAATTTAAAAAGTCTTTGAAAATTTAAGCAATATATATCAAAGATATTAATATTAATTTGTTTAGGCCTGAAAATACCTTAACTCAATGGAACAAAGAACTGTAACTAATTAAGCTTAATTTACAGGAAAAAGTTACCAGAGTCATTGAAAAGGAATGACCAGATTTGAATATATGTTTAATTAGTGATGGAAAACTCCCTGTCATAACTAGATATTAAAAAAAGTAATGTGGGTATTGGGATAATGTCGTTTAGTTGGTAAAGTTTCAACATGAAATATATAATTGTAATTGCATTTCAAAAATAAATAGAAAGGAAGTCATTGAAAAAATGGACTCTGTAATATTTGCCTCCCAAATCCAAATATTGCAACCAACCTGAAATCTGTTGAATTACTTTCCTCTCATTTTAAAACTACTAGAGTGTACTGTAAAACTGATTGTTAATAATTTAAGTACTTCCTAGTGCATATGCATATTATTGAACTTATTTTTAGATTTAAAAATTAAGTAAACAACTTAAATTAGGATTAACACTATTTTCAAATTTTTGGATTAAGATCAAAATAGTTAAAAAATCTTGAATATCTGGCTTTGGGACAAGAGTCCCAGTCTTTTACTTGGTAACTATATTATTTGGAAAGTTGTTCTATTTTTCTTGCATTTCTTCCTTAAGATATTTTATGTGTTTTTTCGGAGTTGATCTGCAGTTGCTAATTGTTTAAACCTAATTTATCTTAATATTGATTTTTAAATTTTATTTTACCCCTTAAGTCTAATTGATATTTATAATAAATTATCTAGTTTTTCATTGTAAATCAAAGGAATTATTTGAATCAGATTCTTTAGTTCTCAAATCTAATTATGTACTGTTCATAGAATATCAATTATCTCTACTTTTATGACTTAGAGCATCAAATACATTTTTTACCTTTGGTAAGTTATTAGTTAATAAATGCAAGAAGCATATTAATATAATAACCTATATTCTGGGATCAGACTTATCAGTGCATTACATACTATTTAAAATTTATATTTCTATCGGAAGCTATAGGATGACTGTAGCAATTATGTGTTACCAATATAGGTAAAATAGTGAAATTATTTTATTGAAGTTAGATATATAGGTCATAGAATTGGAAGACTACAAATTTTTACCTCCAATTGTTTGGCTGTCAAACCATAGCTCAGGGACCTTTAGGTACTAAACTGTAGCAGTTCTTTATATTTGATTTAGTAATATATCAATACAAAAATTTATGCAAAGAAAATACACAAATGCCAGGATATATTTAGAAGATAACCTAGGGTAATTAATACACTTATAAAATAATTTAGTCTTTAGATTAATAATTTTCTTTGAAATATTCACATGTTTTATGTAAAACAAAATATATTTATATGATTGTAATGCATGTGGAAAATTATCAGCAAAGAATATAAGCATGATCAGATTTTCATGTTAGAAACGCTGTCTTAATAGAAGTGCAAGGGAAGGCCTGGGGCCTGGGAATACTGGAGAAAAGAGCAACTGTTACAAAGTTTCCTAGCTTTCCAGGCAAAACAAAGGACTTACAATACGATAAGGACAGTTGGCTTAGAGAGACAGAGAGGGATTTGAAATTGTATTTATCTTTTAACAACTACAGTAAACAGCACGAGTTTAGAAGAATGAGAGAGAGAAAACTGATTGGCTAAGCTGTTCTATTGACTGGGAGGAGATTCAGTATAAGATGTAAGGAATTCAAGTGTCTACCTACTATATCAAGTTTTAAAGTAATTACCATGGTTTCCCAAATGTTTCAAGAATGTTTATATTTTGTATTCCAATAAAATAATTAAAATATCTTAAGTTATTTATTTTGATAAAGCAGAAGGGTCATTTTATTATATACAGATTCATGCTTAAATTCAGATGGAAGACAAATAAAATATAGACTCTACAATAGGTCCCATGATAGGCAACATTTCCTGACCTTAGATGGAGATATAGTTGTATACTAATTCTCTTGAAATTTCTCTAATGAAAAATTTTCCATACTTTGTATTACTGCCAAAGGGCCTAGTTGAACAAGATATTTTCAACAGTCCCCTAATCCTGGTTATTATCTACTAATCTCTTCCTGAATTAGAAGTCAGAACTAATTCACTACCCTTTACACACTTTATTCTAGCTCAATTACTTTCTTGTCTCTTATCATAGTACACTGAAAGCCAGTTCCTATAATTCATTAATTAATATACTTGGGAAATGCTGCATTTTAAAATCTTTTAGAGATTCACCTTACACAGTAGCATGTAAAAGAGTTTGATGTGTGATTTTTTTTCATTTTCTTAAATTGAAAATCTTAAGTTTATACACTGATACATTTTGACATGTACATACGTTTAGGTAACCAATACTGGACCAATACACAGAGAATTTCGTGAACTCTAGAAATTTCCTTAGTCCTCCTGTCAGTTGGTATTACTGCTTCCACCTTCAGTATAAGGTTAGCCATGATTTGACTTCTATCATCTTAGATTGATTTTTCTTGTTTTAAATTCCATATAAATGGAATCATACTGCTTTGTTTCTTTTATGTCTGGCTCTTTATTAATATTATGTACAGGAGATTAATTCATACTGGGACAATGAAATTTTTCACTTGGTATCTACTATGGACATTTGGTTGGTTAGAATTTTGACTATTATAAAAAACTTGGCTATGAACATTTTTTGCAGTTTTGGTGGACATATGAACTAGTTTCTCTTAAGCATATACACGAGTATAATTGCTGCATCACAGGCTAAATATATGTTTAAATTTGGTAAGTTTTGCATTGGATCTATAGATCAATTTGGAAAGAATAAAAATCTCACCAATACTGAGATTTCTTATGCATATAAATAGTGTATTATTCTATTTAGGTCTCCCTTTTCTTCAGTAAATTTTGTAATCTTCCATCTAGAGTTCCTGCATGTCTTTTGTTAAATTTATTATAAGTATTCGATATTTTTGATGCTATTGCATGCAATATTGTTCACAAATTTGATTTTTAACCGTTCTTTGCTAACAGATAGAAATATACTTGCATCTTTATACTGACCTTGTATTTTGATGCCTTGCTATATTCACTTATAAGGACAAGTAGCAGAACAAAAAGTGACTAATGTAATGAACAAGCTCAGATGTCTGACAGAAATATGTCAGATTTGAGAGACCTTAAGTATATTATGGAAAAGCTAGTATCTATGGAAGACAAATAGGCCTAATCTATGATGGATCTACATTTTAGAATGCCTTCCAGAGGAGATTAATGAGAGAACTAAATAGAGGCTATAATGAAAGCAAAATGTATGAAAACATTTCTAAACAAACAAACAAAAAAACACATATCCTCAATTTAAAGACTACAAGTGGTCTCAGCAGGAATGACAAAAACAATATATTCTAAGGCAATTCTACTGTTATTTTAGTATTAAAACAGTTTAAATTCTCTAAATTTATATAGTTATAAAAATATATAATATACACTGCAATTAAATTTGCTTCATATTTTATATGCAACACAAGATACCAGAAGTAAATGGAAAAATGTTTTCAAATCTCTAAGAAAAAAATAATTGAATCTTAGTCTTCTATGAAAATTAAAATTATACTCTCAGTATTATTAAAAATATTATTCTTAAAATGATACGCAGAGAGATGCAACAAATAATAAGGGTGGAGTTGTCTCTTTCTAAACAATTATATAAGTGAATTTTGAGAAGTGGGAAAAGGAGATCAAGAAATGACTGAAACTATAGGGAAAGAAATTCTCAATGGCCAATACCCAACACATCAAAACTGGAAAACAAGTGACCAGGAGATTCTGCACATCAACTTCTTATATTCTGATCAATACAACTCCCAAAGCAAACTCATTGTCTACTAGTTTTTTTGTTTTTGTTTTTTTACACCAAATCTCCACCCTTCAATACATGGAAGGGATTAACCATTTGTGTGGAGAATTTGGTAAGATGGGAAATTCTCACTCCATGAAAAAGATGGTATGAGGCAGAAGCAGTTGAGAATGATCCATTAATCTGAGCATGAGTAGATACATTGTCACTACGATACATACTGTATTCTAAGTGTCTATGTATTTTGGCATCATTTTTAATATTTTAATGCATTTGAACTGTTTTGATTATGTGCATAATGTTGGAGAGCTAACTTAATTTTCTTAAGCACATAGCCAATTTAACCAATAAAATGATTGAATATATTCTTATTGATATTTACAATATCTATTGCATACAAAATTCCCATAAATCCAGACATTTGTGTCTAAGTTTTAACACTACAGTATTTTGATTATTAAGTTCTTAAATGTATTTTGATAATGGTAAGGAGAGTCCTTCTTCACTGTTTTTAATGAGAATGCTAAAGAAAATATTTTCTTGCCAGTGCATTTTCCAACAGACTTCTTTATTTTGTCTTACATATGTATAACTGATTCACTTTGTTATAAAGCAGAAACTAACACACCATTGTAAAGCAATTATACTCCAATAAAGATGTAAAAATAAATAAATAAATGTACAAAAAAATAAAGGCCTATCCACACTGAGATGTATAGCTTCTTGAATATCAAAGTACAAATTTAAAAAGTGAGAATAAGTAGACGGAGAATCTTATAATGTGATTTTTCCAGAAAATCTTATAGATAATACTGAATAGTGTAATCCTATTCAGTAGTGTAATAATTTCACCTTATTGACATGTTAAAATGTAGCTCATCCTTGTGGTGTCTGAGAATTGTCCAACGTCCTCACTGTACCTGTTACTAAAGGCCTCTCTGGTGTTGCTTACAAACATTCTGGTGTAAGCTTCTGTGGGGTTGGTTTCAGGGGGTTGTTTCATTTCCCTAAGTTTACCAAGTGCCTGTGGGAAATACAGGCACTCTGAGATTCAGGCACAACCCCCATTTGGCCTCTGACTTTGATCCATCCACCTCTTATCTGTGGGATCATCTCACCCTGCACTGCAGCAATCCCAAGGTAAACACCTAGATTCTTCATTCTCAGATGACTTCAGATCCCCACTCCTCAACCCCTTGCACACAAATATATCATATAAGAAGTTCTGGATCACATCTATGCTTTGTGTAGGACATGGGAAAACAAGGAGCATTGCTAAGAACATTGATTTAAGATACTCTATCAGACATTCTCCACCAAATAAGAAATAGAACTAAAGTTCCTCTACTTTCACCATCTCCCCACCAGAAACTAGGTGTATTTGTACCTTCCCATATCCTTCTTAGTCAAGTTAAATATTCAGTGGGTTAATATCCTGGATCTTTGGGTAAAGGACATTTGTCTTCCCTTTCCAACTTTCTCTCCACCACCAACTCTGCCAGAAAGATATTCTCTCCCCACTTCCTTCCTGATGGGAAAGAGCTCTATATCATACCATCCTCCTTCCCTCCTTCCCCAAGAGAGGGGAACGTGCTGGGCCTGGCTGGCTGCTAGAAGGGTTGCAGCTTGGAAGTTGTTGCAAAGGTGTGGAAGGCTTATTCTCTGAAATCACACAGGTATTTGGAACATCAGATGGGGATGAGTGCAGTTCCTCCTTGCTTGTTGTGTTCCTATGTGCAGTTTTATTTTTTTTGGATATTTTTAGTTGGCTCTGTTCAGTTGAGTGCAGTTTTCTGTGTTCACCTCTTGTTTCTCACAGATGAAATCACCTATAAGCAGGCAAAATCTCCATGATGCTCAAATTGTTCCCTGATATATCAATTGTTTGGAAAGTGCTGGTTTTCAAGACAAGTGTTATACAAAAACGGATTGGATTCATCATTAAAAAAAGGATCATAAAGTTCTCATCACAAGAAAAAAATGTGTAACTTTAAATGGTGACAGATGGTAACGAGACTTATTGTAGTGATCATTTCGAAGTGTATACAAATATAGAATTGTTATATTGTACATTGGTAACTAACATAACATATTAGGTCCATTTTTCCTCAATTAAAAAAAGGATGGGTAAAAGAAAGTTAATATACTTGTACAAAACCAACACCACTGCTGGGCAGATGGGTATTCTGAATGAATATTAACTCTAGGTGCCTCTTCCTGATGAGGTAAAGCCAAGAGAACCTCAACTACTGAAACCAGGAGCACATCTCAAAATAATATTGTTCATAGAGACAGGGATGAAGAAGCCAGCCACACTTTAATTATTAGACAACACTGACTTCATGCTTTTATATTCAGCTATCACGGTGAAAAATAAAGGACGTTAAGATGAATAAATTGCACCATTTTGTTTAAAACTGGGGAGAAAATTATATATAAAAATATTTCAATAAATTAAAGTCATGTTATCTTTGTTTAGATGGCTCATTATTTTTTCTTAAATATTTCATTAATCTAAAATAATTTTCATAGTGATTAAAGTGTTCAAGAAATGTTTCAATTTCTGAAGCTCATACTTTTCAAAATATAAAATCAAATAATCTCTGGGGCCATATGTATTTCAGATTCAAAGTAAAACGGAACATTGCTGACACCTTTAATTTGTTAATTCAAGGATCCTAATTTGCCAGTTTAAAATCATCTAACATTTATAGCAGAAAATAAAATAAAATAAATTGAATCTGATAGAGTGATTGTGAAAATTTTAGCTATATTTACCATCAACGCTAACTGTAACCTAAGGAATCAATAGTCAACATCTCCTCATTTAAACCAACTAGTAACAGTCCTTCTCTTTTATCATGGTGCCCCGTTGTCCTCAAACAGTCTGTTACGTTAAATATTGCTGCAGTCTGCTGAGATTATGCAAGTGTGAAGCCTGATGTTTCAGTTAGCAATCACTTTAAGGGGAAAAAAAAAAATATTGGCACTGGTTCTTGTGGTTGACACCTTGTACATTTCACTTCAGTTTCAATTTTTATTTGGATCTGCATGAGTTTCAAACCAGGTGAAAAATCATTTCATTATGACCCAGCGGGGACACAAAATAATTTCACTGAAGCCCAGCTGGTTTGAAAAATGCAATGACAGAAAATCAGGTAGGTTTCACATGTTGGCAGCTTTGGAAATCGAAGTTTGACACATCCCTGATTACTTTTTTTTTTTTTTTTTTTTGCGGTACGCGGGCTTCTCACTGTTGTGGCCTCTCCCGTTGCAGAGCACAGGCTCCGGACGCACAGGCTCAGCGGCCATGGCTCACGGGCCCAGCCGCTCCGCGGCACGTGGGATCCTCCCGGACCGGGTCACGAACCCGCGTTCCCTGCATCGGCAGGCAGACTCTCAACCACTGCGCCACCAGGGAAGCCCCCTGATTACATTTAAAGTAGGATTTATAGTAAAGTCACAAGTTGTACCCAATTTTAATGATCATACTGTAAATCTGGAACTATCTCAAACCTCTTGCTAGCAGGACTGGTTTGCCAGTTTTTCTTCCCATCAGCCTCACCTGGGGGGATTAGGGCACAAGGTAGAGCTCCATGGTCCACATTTCTAAGTCTTGACTGCAAAACTGAGAGTATAATCCATAATTTGCCACATGACTTAGTTACCCTTCAGTACATGTCAAAAGGTTTGAAGTCTGCAACCTAAACTTATGAAATGTTAATTATCATGAGATATTGATTATTTTATGTGTGATCAGTGGCCTGGAAACAGTTGTCCTTTTCTCTCCTCCTTTTCTCTAATCCTTTTCGAATCAAACAAAAATCAGGATGATGAGATTAAGTACATTTTTAAGATAAATACACAACATACATTTCTATACACCATTAAATTCCCATTATATTTAAAGGACTAAATTAATCTAAAGTTGATCTAATCTGAACTACATCTCCTCTATTTGGGGAGTTAGCTGGAAACATATTAATTTCATTACTCCTCTAATAGGCATAATTGCTAGTTAGGTTTAGACTTCCCCAAAGCACTGGAAATTAAGGTGTGGTGGTAGAAGCTAGAACTATTATTTTTTATTCACTTACTTATTCTACATTCATATAAGTTCATTAGAAAAACTAAATGAAGTATTTTAAGTTCATTTTATTATATACCTTAACACAAAAATGATATAAAACAATTAAGAAAACAACTTTCCACATTTAAAAATAATCCGAATATGTACCCTGTTATCTACCTATGATGAAGGTCACTATCTGTTTTTATCCCATTCATATCCGTGAGTTGTTCGTGGTATTCCCAGGTCTTTGCCTATCTGTCCCACACTTTCATAATCTCCAGATGCTTAAATTTTAATTGTTACATAGATTCTCCACAGTTCCTTACAGCAACATATTTTCAACTGGTCTCAGTTATGTCAAGTTCAAGTCTTAATTTTTTTGAGTAAATATTCTCTGTAAAATTCTCAACTGCTTTCTCATCTTTACTCTGAATCAAAATCTCGTGTATTAATATTTTTGTCGCTTCCTCCTTTCACATTAATTTAAGAAATATCTACTTAGGACCTACTGTGTGTCAAGTGCAGTTTTAAGTGTTGAGCAAACAGATGAATATGACAAGTTCCTGTTCTCAAGAACTTTACAGATGAATACAAAGAAGTTGTATGATTATTAACATAGATTAGGATTATAGAAGAAAATATGGTCAGTTCTCCAGCACGCAAGAGAAAAGTGTGGAATCAGGCTTCACATGGAAGGTAATTCTAGCATTGAGTTGAGAAAAGACTGTGCCACCTTCGAGGACAACTTTCTTATCAGCAAAAATGAACTGCCTTTTACACTGGAATCTCTGAGTGACCAGACCCTTCCTAATTAACTCATTCAGTTCCTTGCTCTTTCCAAGAAAATGTCAGGACTTTAACATCTGATATTTTAAAGGAAGCAGAGCATTTTGACATCAAATCAAATATATGTTAATTCAAATCAGCCCATGAAATGTCACAAAGATAAGTGAGACAGAAGAATATACTTTTTCTCCCCCACAGTTGCAGCAAATTGTTTAATAAGGGAAAATAAATAAATAACTATGTGTAAGAGATCACCAGTAACTGTCTTTCATTTCCTTAAGGAGAGGGACAGAGCAGACTAACACTGCTAGGATTTCTTAATTTACTGGTTCAGTATAATTGTTTAAAATTTCTGAATATAACAGGCAATTACTATTTTTGACTTTTCCCTAGCAGCAACAGTAAATCACAAAAGAAACACATAAGCAAACAAAAATCTCTATCGAAATATTAGCCTGAATCTTGAAAGAAAACGACAGGAAGGTGATAATGTTAAAACAATGAGTGGTTTTATAAATCGAAAGAATTTTTTTTTTGAATCTTGAAATCTGGATTTATTATTTTTTTTAATTTTTTAAACATCTTTATTAGAGTATAATTGCTTTATAAAGGTGTGTCAGTTTCTGCTTTATAACAAAGTGAATCAGTTATACATATACATATGTCCCCATATCTCTTCCCTCTTGCATCTCCCTCCCACCCACCCTCCCTATGCCACCCCTCTAGGTGGTCACAGAGCATTGAGCTGATCTCCCTGTGCTATGCGGCTGCTTCCCACTAGCGATCTATTTTACGTTTGGTAGTGTATATATGTCCATACCACTCTCTCACTTTGTCCCATCTTACCCTTCCCCCCTCCCCATATCGTCAAGTCCATTCTCTAGTAGGTCTGCAATTTTATTCCCATCTTGCCCCTAGGTTATTCTGACAATTTGCATTTTCTTTTTTAGATTCCATATATATGTGTTAGCATATGGTATTTGTTTTCCTCTTTCTGACTTACTTCACTCTGTATAACAGTCTCTAAGTCTACCCACCTCACTACAAATAACTCAGTTTCGTTCCTTTTTATGGCTGAGTAATATTCCATTGTATATATGTGCCACATCTTCTTTATCCATTTATCTGGATGGACACTTAGGTTGCTTCCATGTCCTGGCTATTGTAAATAGAGCTGCTCCGAACATTTTGGTACATGACTCTTTTTGAACTATGGTTTTCTCAGGGTATATGCCCAGTAGTGGGATTGCTGGGTCATATGGTAGTTCTATTTTTAGTTTTTAAGGAACCTCCATACTGTTCTCCATAGTGGCTGTATCAATTTACATTCCCACCAACAGTGCAAAAGGGTTCCCTTTTCTCCACACCCCCTCCAGCATATATTATTTGTAGGTTTTTTGATGATGGCTATTCTGGCCGGTGTGAGGTGATATCTCACTGTAGTTTTGATTTTCATTTCTCTAATGATTAATGATTTTGAGCATGCTTTCATGTGTTTGACAGCAATCTGTATATCTTCTTTGGAGAAATGTCTATTTAGGTCTTCTGCCCACTTCTGGATTAGGTTGTTTGTTTTTTTGATATTCAGGTGTATGAGTTGCTTGTACGTTTTGGAGATTAATCCTTTGTCAGTTGCTTCATTTGCAAATATTTTTGCCCATTCTGAGGGTTGTCTTTTCATCTTGTTTATGGTTTCCTTTGTTCCACAAAAAATTTTGTTTCATTAGCTCCCATTTGTTTATTTTTGTTTTTATTTCCATTTCTATAGGAGGTGGGTCAAAAAGGATCTTGCTGTGATTTATGTCATAGAACGTTCTGCCTATATTTTCCTCTAAGAGTTTGATGGTGTCTGGCCTTACATTTAGGTCTTTAATACATTTTGAATTTATTTTTGTGTATGGTGTTAGGGAGTGTTCTAATTTCATTCTTTTACATGTAGCTGGCCAGTTTTCCCAGAAACACTTATTGAAGAGACTGTCTTTTCTCCACTGTATATTCTTGCCTCCTTTATCAAAGATAAGGTGACCATATGTGCGTGGGTTTATCTCTGGGCTTTCTATCCTGTTCCATTGATCTATACTTCTGTTTTTGTGCCAGTAACATACTGTCTTGATTACTGTAGCTTTGTAGTATAGTCTGACGCCAGGGAGCCTGATTCCTCCAACTCTGTTTTTCTTTTCAAGATTGCTTTGGCTATTCGGGATCTTCTGTGTTTCCATACAAATTGTGAAATTTTTTGTTCTAGTTCTATGAAAAATGCCAGTGGTAGTTTGATAGGAATTGCATGGAATCTGTAGATAGCTCTGGGTAGTAGAGTCATATTCACAATGTTGATTCTTCCAATCCAAGAATATGGTATATCTCTCCATCTATTTGTATCATCTTTCATTTCTTTCATCAGTGTCTTATAATTTTCTGCATACAGGTCTTTTGTCTCCTTAGGTAGGTTTATTCCTAGATATTTTATTCTTTTTGTTGCAATGGTAAATGAGGGTGTCTCCTTCATTTCACTTTCAGATTTTTCATCATTAGTGTATAAGAATGCCAGAGATTTCTGTGCATTAATTTTGTATCCCACTACTTTACCAAATTCATTGATTAGCTCTAGTAGTTTTCTGGTAGCATCTTTAGGATTCTCTATGCATACTATCATGTCATCTGCAAACAGTGACAGCTTTACTTCTTCTTTTCTGATTTGGATTCCTTTTATTTCCTTTTCTTCTCTGATTGCTGTGGCTAAAACTTCCAAAATGATATTGAATAACAGTGGTGAGAGTGGGCAACCTTGTCTTGTTCCTGATCTTAGTGGAAATGGTTTCAGATTTTCATCATTGAGGATGATGTTGGCTGTGGATTTGTCATATATGGCCTTTATTATGTTGAGGGAAGTTCCCTCTATGCCTACTTTCTGCAGGGTTTTTATCATAAATGGGTGTTGAATTTTCTCGAAAGCTTTCCCTGCATCTATTGAGATGATCATATGGGTTTTCTCCTTCAATTTGTTAATATGGGGTATCACGTTGATTGATTTGCATATATTGAAGAATCCTTGCATTCCTGGGATAAACCCCACTTGATCATAATGTATCATCCTTTTAATGTGCTGTTGGATTCTGTTTGCTAGTACTTTGTTGAGGATTTTTGCATCTATGTTCATCAGTGATATTGGCCTGTTGTTTTCTTTATTTGAGACATCTTTTTCTGGTTTTGGTATCAGAGTGATGGTGGCCTCATAGAATGAGTTTGGGAGTGTTCCTCCCTCTGCTATATTTTGGAGGAGTTTGAGAAGGATAGGTGTCAGCTCTTCTCTACACGTTTGATAGAATTTGCCTCTGAAACCACCTGGTCCAGGGCTTTTGTTTGTTGGAAGATTTTTAATCACAGTTTCAATTACAGTGCTTGTGATTGCTCTGTTCATATTTTCTCCTTCTTCCTGGTTCAGTCTCAGAATGTTGTGCATTTCTAAGAATTTCTCTATTTCTTCCAGGTTGTCCATTTTATTGGCATATAGTTGCTTCTAGTAATCTCCCATGAACCTTTGTATTTCTGCAGTGTCAGTTGTTACTTCTCCTTTTTCATTTCTAATTCTATTGATTTGAGGCTTCTCCTGTTTTTTCCTGATGAGTCTGGCTAATGGTTTATCAATTTTGTTTACCTTCTCAAAGAACCAGCTTTTAGTTCTACTGATCTTTGCTACAGTTTCCTTCATTTCTTTTTCATTTATTTCTGATCTTACCTTTATGATTTCTTGCCTTCTGCTAACTTTAGGGTTTTTTTGTTCTTCTTTCTCTAATTGCTTTAGGTGTAATGTTAGGTGGTTTATTTGCAATGTTTCTTGTTTCTTAAGGTAGGATTGTATAGCTATAAACTTCCCTCTTAGAACTGCTTTTGCTGCATCCCATAGGTTTTGGGTCATCGTGTTTCCATTGTCATTTGTTTCTAGGTATTTTTTGATTTCCCCTTTGATTTCTTCAGTGATCTCTTGGTTAGTAAGTAATGTGTTGTTAAGCCTCCATGGGTTTGTATTTCTTACAGATTTTTTTCCTGTAATTTATATCTAGTCTCATAGCATTGTGGTCAGAAAAGATACTTGACACGATTTCAATTTTCTTAAATTTACCAAGGCTTGATTTGTGACCCAAGATATAATGTGTCCTGAAGAATGTTCCATGAGCACTTGAGAAGAAAGTGTATTCTGTTGCTTTTAGATGGAATGTCCTATAAATATCACTTAAGTCCATCTTGTTTAATGTGTCATTTAAAGCTTGTGTTTCCTTATTTATTTTATTTTGGATGATCTGTCCATTGGGGAAAGTGGGGTGTTAAAGTCCCCTACTGTTATTGTTTTACTGTCAATTTCCCTTGTTATGGCTTTTAGCATTTGCCTTATGCATTGAGGTGCTCCTATGTTGGGTGCATAAATAGTTACCATTGTTATATCTTCTTCTTGGATTGATGCCTTGATCATTATGTAGTGTCCTTCTTTCTCTCTTGTAATAGTCGTTGTTTTAAAAGTCTATTTTGTCTGACATGAGAATTGCTACTCCAGCCTTCTTTTGATTTCCATTTGCATGGAATATCTTTTTCCATCCCCTCACTTTCAGTCTGTATGTGTCCCTAGGTCTGAAGTGGGTCTCTTGTAGACAGCATGTATACAGGTCTTGTTTTTGTATCCATTCAGCCAGTCTATGTCTTTTGGTTGGAGTATTTAATCCACTTACATTTTAGGTAATTATCAATAGGTATGTTCTTATTACCATTTTCTTAATTGTTTTGGGTTTGTTTTTGTAGGTCTTTTCCTTCTCTTGTGTTTCCTGCCTAGAGAAGTTCCTTTAGCATTTGTTGTAAAGCTGGTTTGGTGCTGCTGAATTCTCTTAGCTTTTGCTTGTCTGTAAAGGTTTTAATTTCTCCATCAAATCTGAATGAGATCCTTGCTGGGTAATCTTTGTTGTAGGTTTTTCTCCTTCATCACTTTAAATATGTCCTGCCAGTCCCTTCTGGCTTGCAGAGTTTCTGGTGAAAGATCAGCTGTTAACCTTATGGGGATTTCCTTATGTGTTACTTGTTGTTTTTCCCTTGCTGTTTTTAATATTTGTTCCTTGCATTTAATTTTTGATAGTTTGGTTAATATGTGTTTTGGTGTGTTTCTCCTTGGATTTATCCTGTATGGGACTCTCTGCGTTTCCTAGACTTGATTAGCTGTTTCCTTCCCCATATTAGGGAAGTTTTCAACTATAATCTCTTCAAATATTTTCTCAGTCCCTTTCTTTTTCTCTTCTTCTTCTGGGACCCCTATAATCGAATGTTGGTGCGTTTAATGTTGTCCCAGAGGTCTCTGAGACTGTCCTCAGTTCTTTTCATTCTTTTTTCTTTATTCTGCTCTGCAGTAGCTGTTTCCACTATTTTGTCTTCCAGGTCACTTATCCGTTTGTCTGCCTCAGGTATTCTGCTATCAATCTCTTCTAGAGAATTTTTAATTTCATTTCTTGTGTTGTTCATCAGTGGTTGTTTACACTTTATTTCTTCTAGGTCCTTGTTAAATGTTTTTTGTATTTTCTCCATTCTGTTTACAAGATTTTGGATCATGTTTCCTATCATTATTCTGAATTCTTTTTCAGGTAGACTGCCTATTGCCTCTTCATTTGTTAGGTCTGGTGGGTTTTTGCCTTGCTCCTTCATCTGCTGTGTGTTTCTCTGTCTTCTTATTTTGCTTAACTCACTGTGTTTGGGGTCTCCTCTTCACAGGCTGCAGATTCATAGTTTCCATTATTCTTGGTGTGTGGTTACCATTGGTAAGGTTTGTTCAATGGGTTTTGTAGGCTTCCTGGTGGAGGGGACTAGTGTGTTCTGATGGATGAGGCTGTATCTTTCTGGTGGGCAGGTCCACGTCTGGTGGTGTGTTTTGGGGTGTCTGTGGCCTTATTATGATTTTAGGCAGTCTCTGTGCTAATGGATGGGGTTGTGTTCCTGTCTTGCTAGTTGTTTGGCATAGGGTGTCCAGCACTGTAGCTTGCTGGTCGTTGAGTGGAGCTGGGTCTTGGCGTTGAGATGGAAATCTCTGGGAGATTTTTGCCATTTGATATTACATGGAGCTGGGAGGTCTCTTGTGGACCAATGTCCTGAACTCAGCTCTCTCAAGTCAGTGGTACAGCCCTGACGCCTGGCTGGAGCACCAAGAGCCTGTCCTCCACACAGCTCAGAATAAAAGGGAGACAAGAAAAATATAGAAAGAAGAAAATAAAATAAATTAAAATAAAGTTATTAAAATAAAAAATAATTAGTAAGAAAAAAGCTTTTTACCAAATAAAAAAATAACAAAACAAAAAAACGGATAGACAGAACTCTTGGACAAATGGTAAAAGCTAAGCTATACAGAGAAAATCACACACAGAAGCATACACATACACACTCACAAAAAGAGAAAAAGGTGAAAAAATATATATATCATTGCTCCCAAAGTCCACCTCCTCAGTTTGGGATGATTCGTTGTCTATTCAGGTATTCCACAGATGCAGGGTACATCAAGTTGATTGTGGAGATTTAATCCTCTGCTCCTGAGGATGCTGGGAGAGATTTCCCTTTCTATTCTTTTTTTGCATAGCTCCCAGGGTTCAGCTTTGGATTTGGACCCGTCTCTGAATATAGGTCGCCTGAGGGCATCTGTTCTTCGCTCAGACAGGACGGGGTTAAAGGAGCAGCTGATTTGGGGGCTCTGGCTCACTCAGGCCGGGGGGATGGAGGGGCACGGAGTGCAGGGCGAGCCTGCACCAGCAGAGGCCAGTGTGATGTTGCACCAGCCTGAGGTGCGCCATGTGTTCTCCCGGGGAAGTTGTCCCTGGATCACGGGACCCTGGCAGTGGCGGACTGCAAAGGCTCCCAGGAGGGGAGGTGTTGAGAGTGACCTGTGCTCGCACACAAGCTTTTTGGTGGCGGCAGCAGCAGCCTTAGCATCTCATGCCCGTCTCTGGGGTCCGCGCTGATAGCCATGGCTCACGCCCGTCTCTGGAACTCCTTTAAGCGGCGCTGTTAATCCCCTCTCTTCACGCACCAGGAAACAAAGAGGCAAGAAAAAGTCTCTTGCCTCTTCGGCAGGTCCAGACTTTTTTCCGGACTCCCTCCCGGCTAGCCGTGGTGCACTAACCCCTTCAGGCTGTGTTCACGCAGCCAACCCCAGTCCTCCCCCTGGGATCCGATCGAAGCCCGAGCTTCAGCTCCCCGCCCACGCCCGCCTTGGTGGGTGAGCAGACAAGCCTCTTGGGCTGGTGAGTGCTGGTTGGCATGGATCCTCTGTGCGGGAACCTCTCCGCTTTGCCCTCCGCACCCCTGTTGCTGTGCTCTCCTCTGTGGCCCCAAAGCTCCCCCCTCCACCACCCGGAGTCTCCGCCCACGAAGGGCCTTCCTAGTGTGTGGCAACCTTTCCTCCTTCACAGCTCCCTCCCACTGGTGCAGGTCCCGTCCCTATTCTTTTGTCTCTGTTTATTCTTTTTTCTTTTGCCCTACCCAGGTACGTGGGGACTTTCTTGACTTTTGGGAGGTCTGAGGTCTTCTGCCAGGGTTCAGTAGGTGTTCTGTAGGAGCTGTTCCACCTGTAGATGTATTTCTGATGTATCTGTGGGGAGGAAGGTGTACTCCGCGTCTTACTCTTCCGCCATGTTGAAGCTCCTCTCCGAATGAATTTATCTTTATGACAAACTCATATTTTTTCTTATTTTCCTTCAGACATATGAAAATATACTCAACATCCAGCACCAGGACACAGATCAGGACTGAGGAATACTTGTCTAGATCATCAGGCAATCCATAACGTCTGCAGTGGATGGTGGAAATAGGAAGATGAGGATTATGGAAACTACCCTTCTATAGGGCTGTGGTTAATTGAAGCACTGTTGTTTTGTGTAAGGAAGTTTCATTTTATGTTCCTTTGCCAACAAAAAATTGTCATGTGCCATCTGCCTCTACAAGGATTAAATGACTAGTCACTGCAGCCACTGCCCTTCAATACACCCCGAAAGGAGTTCAGGGTGAAGATCGGGAATGAGGCACTCTGTGCCCTGGGAAAACCTGGCAGAACAAGCCTTTAGACAGTTAGATTGTTTTCTGGAGAAGATTTTAGGAGCCCAATTCTTTCATGTCATATCTAGAAAAATCACTATAATCATTAATGGTGACATCTGCTCCTTGTGACTAGCAGCCAGCCTCTGCCAAAATCCGTGCTTGACTGCATGTCCCCCCTTCACTAAAATCATATAAAACACTGACCTCTCCCCCTACCTCTTCGAAGCAGTTTGTCAGAGCTATCTGAAATGCTGTCTCCCAAGCTATAGTCCCCATTTTGCCCCAAATAAAATTTCACTCACAACTCCCATGTTACGCATTTTTTTTTCAGTCAACACTTTCATATACACCTGCTGTTATAAGTTTGGAATGGCAGAGTTTTCTATTAATGTGTTACCTTCTTTGTATACAAGCAGTATTTTGGAATATCTGGGTCATAAACTTAGCAGACATTAAACCTGTCTAGGACCCATAGTAGTATAAGGTATCTGATGTTTATTAGGGTATGATTACTATTCACACTTTCTATCTAGAATTAACCTAATGTTTCCCCATTTTTTTCTTACTGACTTGTTTTCAGTTATTCATACTTCAAAATATTTCAGCACAATTTTTGAGATTGCCTCGATGTGAAATAGGGAAGTTTCCTACTATTTCTTTGGGAAAATCTGGTGATAAGAAAAAAAAATAATGTTACTTCTCTTAATATGGAATTTGGTATGATAAAATGACATAAATAGGCAAAAATGAGTTAACGTTGGTCATAAGTAACAACGTACAGTAAGCACAATTGGGATCAAACTGAAAAGATTCAGGAGGTCACATTGGTAGGAAATGAGTATCTTTCGTCCTACCTAAATGTATCTCATAATAAAACATAATGGGCCACCATGACATGGGCCATGCAGATTGTTGACAATATACTATTTCAGAGAGATATCACTTGACCACGACACATCTTCCACATTAGAGATGCACTGATGTAAGACAAATTTGAAAAAGATGAGACTGGTAGACAGGCCAAGTCCATGAAATCCCAAGACAGTGTGTGGTCTTTCATAATGTAGAAGCTTCCCTGGTGGCGCAGTGGTTAAGAATCCACCTGCCAATGCAGGGGACACGGGTTCGAGCCCTGGTCTGGGAAGATCCCTCATGCTGCAGGGCAACTAGGCCCGTGCGCCACAACTGCTGAGCTTGCGCTCTAGAGCCCGCAAGCCACAACTACTGAGCCCACGTGCCACAACTACTGAAGCCCGCGTGCCTAGAGCTGATGCTCTGCAGCAAGAGAAGCCACCGCAATGAGAAGCCCGCGCACCACAACAAAGAGTAGCCCCCACTCGCCGCCACAACTAGAGAGAAAGTCCATGCACAGCAAAGGAAGACCCAACGCAGCCTAAATAAATAAAATAAATAAAACCCTGAGGAAGTTTCAGGATCATTGTCATCTAGCACAGATGATAACTCTCTATGGAACTCACCACCCTGAGTTCCCTTCTGCCACTCTCTCTCCCATTACCGTTCCTCTTCCCTCTTTTCTTTCATGGACAATCACCTTCTTTCTACTTCACTCTCTCCTCTAGATCTGTAACTCCACCTAGCAGGCCCTGAATAACTTTGGGAATGATAATGCCTTAGATAAGGATTGACATTGTTATTTTACTGGCATACCTGTGCATAACATTTACTATCATGATGGCACTGAATATAAAATGGCAGTGATATTTGATAATGTAATCAACAGTCCAGAATCTCATCCTCAACTATCACTTCTTAGATGAAATATTGCTTTGATTTATGCAGCCATTCGTATGTATGAAATTTTCTTCAGAAACAAAACTACAGTGCAAAAATGTGTCATTAGTCAATCACTAGCTCTGTTAAAAATCAAACAAATAGCAGTATCTTGTATTAGGTGGTTTATTCAATTCAGAATAGGTATTGACACAACAGGATATGTTCAGTTCCCTTCAGAGAAGACATGTTATGGAAATGACAAGTTTTAAAACTTGTGGGGACGTTAAGAAACACAGTTAAAAATTTATAGACAATTAAGAACTATTAGCGTTTTTCATAGTATGAGTATGATCACTAGATGACTCCATTAAAGTTACTTGAGGGGCTTATTTACATAAGCAGGTCCCTGGATCCCAGTCTAGACCTATAGAATCAAAGTAACTGGAGGAGGGGCCTGGGGATCTGCATTTATAATGGTCCCCCCAGATGCTTCTTATGCACTCTAAATAGGGGATTACTTGAAGACTATGGCTTCCTATGTAACCCAGTGTCCATAAACTCTCAGCAGGCTTAACGGGTTCTGAAGTGGTGGCCACAGCACCATTGTCAGACCCTTCTGGTTCCTGAGTCTAGGTCTTCCTTGACCACAGGACACTCACAGGACTGAGCTTGCAATTTGAGGGTTATCATTGGCTACCCCATAAATATTGGCAAATCTCAGCAGGGGAGGAAAAATTCTTAAAGATTCTTAAAGAAAAATTCTTTAAAAAATTCTTAAAAATTTCTCTGACATTGTATACAGAGATTCTATTTGTTTCTATTGACATTTTCTGTTTCAGAAAGAATTATAGAAGTTGCTCTCTTGAAGACATTTGTAGTTTGATCGAATTAGACTTAAAATCACTAATACACTGAATGTTTTATGAACACTTGCTGAAATAATTGTGCAAATTTAGAAATTGTTAGGAATCTTTGAAGAAATATACATTACACTTAGGTTTCAACTCTTCGTTCAGTTAGATTAAATGTGTATTTTCCACAATAGACAAATTTCCAAAACATGTCCACACCATGGAAAATACACTGGTAATTACAGGTATTGTACTTTTATTTATATTTCAATTTTAAAAGGAAAGATTGATTTATCAAAGTCATTTTGCTCTTAAAGTGTTACTTAGACTTGTCTCTCTGATTAAATTCAAGACTTGTGGATATTTAGTATTTCATCAATTTTCCAGGCCAGTCTTCTGCCCTTTGTAATTTTCTCCCAGCTCATGTTACAGGTTTTATTTCCTCTAGGAGTGGCACCTATGCAATCTTAGAGCAATTTAGGAAATTACTCCAAGTTTTGACTCCTGGCCCTATTTTAATTCTCAAAATTTGATTAGATTCCCAGTTTCTTTCCTATCTACTCACACTCTGTTTTTCACCATCTTTTACTATTTCTTTTTGTTGCTTTCCCATGTAATGGTTTGGCAATTTTCCAATTTTGTGAGGTTTCATTTTCTGAAATTCACAGTGTTTCTCATTACTCTTTTACTATCAAGGGTCATGGGTCAATTCCAGTTTTTGCATAGCCCAACATAAGATCCAACTCCAGAGCGCTAGTGGCCTGTAATGAAGATTTACTTTAAAGGTAAAACAGAAGACAGGTGACAAAAGAATATTATAGACTTTGTGATGTTTTTTGGAGGGGAGAATAAGCTACTTTTCCTTTTGAGACCTGCTAAAACATAAATATTTGTGAAAACAAATTATTTTCTCTAGCAGCAGATCAGTGCTAAACATATTTTATTTTGTAATGCAAATTTGGCAATACTTTCCACTTTTTGACAAGCAGTTGGGCTATCAAGAAATTAGCACACCACTCTTCTCACTCTTGTTCAGATGAATAGCTTGGCAGTGAAATGAAGACTGCATTTTGCAGTCCAGTGAGCTCAATAACAGCTGCTTGAAAAGACAAAAACAAAATCTTAAGAAAAAAGTGACTATTTCTTCTATTGAAGTATAGAAGTTACACTCCTAGGGTACCGTCATTGGTTTGTAGAGTTAAAATTTCCATTAGAGGATATTCTATTTAGCTTGTTTGCAAAAGAAACATAACTAAGAACATCATGTTGATATTTTCTCAATCTATGAGTAAGGTTTCAGTAGAATTTCTTTACATATTGTATAGCCTTTATATATTACTAGTATATTTTGATTGAAAGATACACAAAAAAAATCATGACTAATATAATGAACGTATATTCAATGTGAAATATGTTCTTAAATATATTATGGACTTTTAAAATGAAACTAGTCAAATATGCATTAGCAAACAGACATAGATTGAATGCTTTCTATGTAAGGTACACTGCTTGGTACTGGTCAGTGTGTGACCTAATGGAGATCAACAGTTGGGTGGAGAGAGAAAGGTAAATTTAAAGTTACTGTATAGCACAATAAACAGTTTGATAGTGACAAATCCAAGGTACATGTAAGCATAGAAGATATTTGTGCAAGCCTGCCGGGGTAGAGATTAGGAAATACCTATCTCTGACCAAGCAAAACTGAGCTATGATTTAAAGCGTTGACATGTTGAAAGGCAAAGATAAGGGTTTTTCAGGAAGATTCTACAGTTGATAATCTGTCAAGCAGTCATGTAGATTTTGATGTAGTATAAGAAATGAAAAGTAGTGTTTTGGAGCTGGCAGGTAGAGTGTAAAGGACTTCCTGGTGGTAAGTAAAGGTGGAAAAGCCATCTGGAAGTAGATTTATAAAGAGTCTTTGTGATACACAAGGGCGTTTGAACTTAGGCCAAGAAACACTGTAAAATATATTAAAATGATAGCTGATTGATCAAATCTTTGTTTCAGAAAACAATTCCAGAAGCAATGAGGAACATTGTGCCGAAGGAATGATATGCTAGAGGAACACAAGGTTGATGGGATACTTTTGCAATAGCACAAATGATTTTTAAAAATAAATTAAAAGAATAGCAAAAAGGAGGGGGCAGATTTGAAGCATAATTTAAAACTCAGAATAATAGTACTTAGCATTCTGTATTTAAATGAATGCTTTAATGAGTGGTAAATAAAATAAACAAAAATGAATAAAACATTTTAATTGTTCAGAGAAGCTAAGAAATGTTCTATATTCTAGAATAAAGGAGAATAAAGGTATCGGTGACACGTTTCCTAAAAAACTGGATACCAGCAATTCCTCCCATCCCTGTAAATGAATACTCATCTTCTCATCAAGAGGCAGGATCTATCTCCCCTCACAATGAATACAGTTTTATCTTGTAATTTGTATTGACCTCTATAAGAATTATATTTAAGTATTCAAGAATTTATGTTTAAGAATTATACAAATTGAAGGTAATGAACATATAACTCAAATTATAAACCGATAAGTCATGACTCTGAATTTCATCTAATGTAATAACTCTGTTCGTTTCTTGATGTTAATTTTTTGCATCATTGATTTTACTATGTGGTGGCTTTGACTAAATAAATTACTACCTAGTGCTTATATTCAATCAAATTTCCTTTCCTGGAGAAATAATTAATGTCATTATACCCCTACCTCCCTTTTGTATCACTTGTACCTCTAGCAAGCACTTAGACATTATTCCCTTGGATCATAATTTGTCATTATTCTTCGTAACTATCCTGTATATGACATGATCCTTTAAGTCTAAGATCATGGTTGTTACAGGTTTAGTGTATTTCTCTGTATAGAATCTTCTGAATTGACAAAAGTACTCACAGATAGGAAATTAGACCAGAAGTTCCTTAAATTTAAAAAAAGATGACGTGCTCTTTAAAAATATATATATATATATAATATATATATAATATGTACTATATATATCACATAAGACTCTAAGTCTATTTTCAAAAAAATAAATAGAATATTCAGTAAAGAATTTCATTGTATCACATAAAGTAGAAGTCTGAAAACATAAATTTTGGAAAATGAGTGAGAGGAGAAATTTGAAAGTAGACAAAACTACTTCTTCTACTTCCAAATGAAGTATGTCTTAATAAATATATCAAGTTAAAAAATTATTGAAATGTTTTTTAATATATAACTAAGTTAATCTCCAATGTAATATAATTTTCTTGAAGTTGGTAAATCTTAATTGAAAAGTAGTTAGTTACAAAAGGAAGAGGAAACCAGGGAGGTAGATGCTTTGGATGGATACTTCAGTTCTTAATTCCATTTAGGATGTCAAATAAATACACATAGTCAATATGTGCACCACATGAAAAATAGATATTATTAAAATAACTAAAAACTAGAAAACTTTATACTGTTAAGAAATGCTTCTATTGTACTTAATATCTTTTAACCAAACTTATTGATTAATAAATCAATTTAAACTGCACCCATTTAATCTGTACAATGTCATAAGTTGTGAATGTGTAAACCTAAGGAACCTCAAAAACAATAAAGATAAAAATAAAAAGTTCCATCCACATCAAAATTGCTTGCCTTTTCCTCTGGATCTTCCTTCTCACACGTGGAAAATGGGTTTCAGCTCATGCCCATGGGGTTTCAGCCTGCTCCAGATTTTCCCATCCTCACTGCCAGCTCTAGGGATGTTTAACTTGCTTAGCCAGCCTCCATAATTATGTAAACCAACGCTTTTTAATAAACCCCTCTATTTATACACACATATGTATATAAAGATATAGACTGATAAACAGATAGATATAACAACTTTTTCATTTGAAGTGAAACGAAGATGCAAAACCAATCTATGATGCACCCAAAATTTTAACCTGAAAAAGCTTAATTCTGTGTGTATTTGTTTATGACATCAAACAGAATTTGTGACACGCTGTGAGAAGCATAATTGTTTGATATCCATATTTGGAAGCCAGAAGTGATAAGTAATTCTGTTATTAGGAGAAAAAGCATCATGTAAGAGTATAACATTCTCATGCCTCAGTCTCTTCACATATATAAGGCAGATCAGTTGCCCTAATAATTTTTTCTTCTCTTTAATGTAAATTGGCTGTGAAGTGGGTTGAATTTTGTCACAGTTTATACAGGGAATGTCTGATTATAAAGTGAGGAGTAAATGGCATGAAGATTTCATAAGATTATAAATGAAACCTAGAAATTTAAAATGTCAGGATATGGCAGGGCTGTCCTTCTGTTCTCAAGAAATATCATCCCCACATATACATAACATAGCCTTCACTCTGCCAAGGAACAATGGGATACAGTTATTTAGAATGGAACTGTGTTATACATTGAATTGATCTCCCTTTATTTTAGGGGTAGTTCATTCCATTCCTTTCCATTCCTGAGATAAAGTAGAGAAAAAAACCCTCATTTTTAGTATAGAAAGCTTCTAGATTTTCAAATATTTTTCTGTCTAATTTCTCTTAGGTTCAGGCAGCCTGGTTCAATAGGTAACTTGTTCTATGTCAAGTATTAAACTCCCATTGAAAAGACAATGAAATTACTTATTTTACATCCAAAAGTTGACAAATGCTATACCTAAATTATGGAAGATACACATTTTTACTTAAAAGCATTTTAAAATGAGGCACTTTACATTTTGAGGATCCAAACTAAATTCTGCTTTAAGAAATTTTAAAATATTATGCCTACGAAGTTCAATACGTTTATTGTCAGACATTTTCTTTCATGTTATAGCTAACAGCTCAAGGGAAGTTGAATTGATAACGGCTTTCAAATATATTTTGCACTGAAAACTAATCCATTTGGAAAAAAAAATTATTTCAGCTCTTAAATTGGATGCTTTCCTTTTATAACTTATTTTATTTTATATATTTTTTGGCCGCACTGTGAAGCATGTGGCATCTTAGTTCCCTGACCAGGGATCTAACCCTGCACCCCCTGTGTTGAAAGCACAGTGTCTCAACCACTGGACCACCAGGGAAGTCCCTGATGCTTTCTTAAATCTTGGAGGATCATTTTTTCCACTCAGGGATTTGATGAAGTAGATTTCTATGGAAACAGGGAATAGATGTTCTCATCAGGTCAGTTTTGGCTTTGATTCTGTCATTAAGAAAATGTCATTGTGCACAGGTAGCAAATGAGAAGAAACAAAATGGTAATAATTTCCTTTAGTACAGAATGTGATTCAACATAGCTGTGTTTAAAAAGACCATTTTCATCCTAAGATCATGTCCATAACAGTACATGCCCAGATAATTTTACCTTAAACATACCAAGAGTATTTGTAGCACTTTAATTCTAGTCAAGATTCTCTTAAGCAGGATGTATCTGGTGATATTACAAGTGATTTATCTAGGAAAATAGGACCAATTGAACAAACTAATAGATTTCAACTTACCTAAATTCCCAAGGGAATTTCTACTCTACATTCAATATCATCCTAAAGCTGTTCATATGAAGATTGAAAAACGTGGGTTAAAACCTTCTCCAAAGATTTTGGATAATCCCTCCTCTTTTTATAATGTCTGCCCTTTAGTTTTCACGTATGCATTTTTTGTGATGTTGAGACCGTTAATGTCAGGAAACATTATCATTAGCTATTAGTGTTCAGTGATCAATAATCAAATTTTCATATTGCTTATTTTTTAGCATCTTTATTGGAGTACAACTGCTTTACATTGTTGTGTTACTGTCTGCTGTATAACAAAGTGAATCAGCTACACATATACATATATCTCCATATTCCCTCCCTCTTGCGTCTTCCTCCCACCCTCCCTATCCCACCCCTCTAGGTGGTCACAAAGCTCGGAGGTGAAATCCCTGTACGATGCGGCTGCTTCCCACTATCTATTTTATATTTAGCAGTGTATATATGTCAGTGCCAGTCTCTCACTTCTTCCCAGCTTACCCTTTCTCCTTCCCATGTCCTCAAGTCCATTCTCTACCTCTGTGCCTTTATTCTTGTCCTGCCCTTGGATCTTCAGAACCATTTTTTTTAGATACCATATATATGTGTTAGCATACAGTATTTGTTTTTCTCTTCCTGACTTACTTCACTCTGTATGACAGACTCTAGGTCCATCCACCTCACTACAAATAACTCAGTTTAGTTTCTATTTATGGCTGAGTAATATTCCATTGTATATATGTGCCACATCTTCTTTATCCATTCATGTGTTGATGGACACTTAGGTTGCTTCCATGTCCTGGCTATTGTAAATAGAGCTGCAATGAACATTCTGGTACAGGACTCTTTTTGAATTACGGTATTCTCAGGGTATATGCCCAGTAGTGGGATTGCTGGGTCATATGCTAGTTCCATTTTTAGTTTTTTAAGGAACCTCCAAACTGTTCTCCAGAGTGGCTGTATCAATTTACATTCCCACCAACAGTGCAAGAGAGTTTCCATTTTTCCACACCCTCTCCAGCATTTATTGTTTGTAGATTTTTTGATGATGGCTATTCTGGCCATTGTGGGTTTGATTTGCATTTCTCTAATGGTTAGTGATGTTGAGCATCCTTTCATGTGTTTGTTGGCAATCTGTATATCTTCTTTGGAGAAATGTCTATTTAGGTCTTCTACCCATTTTTGGATTGGGTTGTTTGCTTTTTTGATATGGAGCTGCATGAGTTGCTTGTATATTTTGGAGATTAATCCTTTGTCAGTTACTTTGTATGAAAATATTTTCTCCCTTTCTGAGGGTTGTCTTTTCGTCTTGTTTATGGTTTCCTTTGCTGGGCAAAAAGTTTTAAGTTTCATTAGATACCATTTGTTTCATCTTCTTTTTATTTCTATTTCTCTCGGATGTGGGTCAAAAAGTTTCTTGCTGTGATTTATGTCATAGAGTGTTCCACCAAGGTTTTCCTATAAGACGTTAATAGTGCCAGGACTTACATTTAGGTCTTTAATGCATTTTGAGTTTATTTTTGTGCATGGTGTTAGGGTATATTCTAATTCCATTCTTTTACATATAGCTGTCCAGTTTTCCCAGCACCACTTATTAAAGAGGTTTTCTCTTGTCCATTGTATATTCTTGCCTCCTTTATCAAAGATAAGGTGACAATATGTGCATAACTTTATCTCTGGGCTTTCTATCCTGTTCCATTGATCTATATTTCTGTTTTTGTGCCAGTACCATACTGTCTTGATTACTGTAGCTTTGTAGTATAGTCTGACATCAGGGAGCCTGATTACTCCAGCTCCATTTTTCTTTCTCAAGATTGTTTTGGCTATTCAGGGTCTTTCATGTTTCCATACATATTGTGAAATTTTTTGTTCTAGTACTGTTAAAAATGCCTTTGGTATTTTTATAGGGATTGCATCAAATCTCTAGATTGCTTTGGGTAGTACAGCCATTTTTTTGTGTTTGTGAATTTCTGAATTTTATTTTATTTTTTTATACAGCAGGTTCTTATTAGTCATCAATTTTATACACAACAGTGTATACATGTCAATCCCATCGCCCAATTCAGCACACCACCATCCCCATCACCCTGCAGCTTTCCCGCCTTGGTGTCCATATGTTTATTCTCTACATCGGTGTCTTAACTTCTGCCCTGCAAACCGGTTCATCTGTACCATTTTTCTAGGTTCCACAAACATGTGTTAATATACGATATTTGTTTTTCTCTTCCTGACTTACTTCACTCTGTATGAGAGCCTCTAGATCTATCCTGTTTCAAAAAATGACTCAATTTCATTCCTTTTTATGGCTGAGTAATATTCCATTGTTTATAACAAAAGCCCAGGAGCAGATGGCTTCACATGCAAATTCTATTAAACACTTAGAGAAGAGCTAACACCTATCCTTCTCAAAACTTACCAAAATATAGCAGAGGGAGGAACACTCCTAAACTCATTCTACGAGACCACCATCACCCTGATACCAAAACCAGACAAAGATGTCACAAAAAAAGAAAACTACAGGCCAGTATCACTGATGAACATAGATGCAAAAATCCTCAGCAAAATACTAGCAAACAGAATCCAACAGCACATTAAAAGGATCACACACCACGATCAAGTGGTGTTTACCCCAGGAATGCAAGGATTCTTCAATACATGCAAATCAATAAATATGATACAGCATATTAACAAACTGAAGGAGAAAAACCATATGATTATCTCAATAGATGCAGAGAAAGCTTTTGACAAAATTTAACACACATTTATGATAGAAACCCTACAGAAAGTAGGCATAGAGGGAACTTTCCCATATGACAAACCCACAGCCAACACTGTCCTCAATGGTGAAAAAATGAAACCATTTTCACTAAGATCAGGAACAAGACAAGGTTGCCCACTCTCACCACTATTATTCAACATAGTTTCAGAAGTTTTAGCCACAGCAATCAGAGAAGAAAAAGAAAGAAAAGGAATCCAAATCGGAAAAGAAGAAGTAAAGCTGTCACTGTTTGCAGATGACATGATACTATACATAGAGAATCCTAAAGATGCTACCAGAAAACTACTAGAGTTAATCAATGAATTTGGTAAAGTAGCAGGATACAAAATTAATGCACAGAAATCTCTTGCATTCCTATACACTGATGATGAAAAATCTGAAAGTGAAATTAAGAAAACACTCCCATTTATTATTGCAACAAAAAGAATAAAATACCTAGGAATAAACCTTCCTAAAGAGAAAAAAAAGACCTGTATGCAGAAAATTATAAGACACTGATGAGAGAAATTAAAGATGATAGAAATAGATGGAGAGATATACCATGTGCTTGGATTGAAAGAATCAACATTGTGAAAATGACTCTACTACCCAAAGCAATCTACAGATTCAATGCATCCCTATCAAACTACCACTGGCTTTTTCACAGGACTAGAACAAAAAAATTCACAATTCATATGGAAACACAAAAGACCCCGAATAGCCAAAGCAATCTTGAGAACAAAAAATGGAGCTGGAAGAATCAGGCTCCCTTACTACAGAGTATACTACAAAGCTACAGTAATCAAGACAGTATAATACTGGCACAAAAACAGAAATATAGATCAATGGAAGAGGAGAGAAAGCCCAGCGATATACCCACACACATATGGTCAGCTTATCTTTGATAAAGGAGTCAAGAAGATACAGTGTGAAAAGACAGCCTCTTCAATAAGTTGTGCTGGGAAAACTGGCCAGCTACATGTAAAAGAATGAAATTAGAACACTCCCTAACACCATACACAAAAATAAACTCAAAATGGATTGAAGTCCTAAATGCAAGGCCAGACACTATCAAACTCTTAAAGGAAAACATAGGTAGAACACTCTAGACATAAATCACAGCAAGATCCTTTTTGACCCACTTCCTAGAGAAATGGAAATAAAAACAAAAATAAACAAATGGGACCTAAAGAAACTTAAACGCTTTTGCACAGCCAAGAAAACCATAACAAGATGAAAAGACAGTCCTCAGAATGGGAGAAAATACTTGCAAACAAAGCAACTGACAAAGGATTAATCTCCAAAATTTACAAGCAGCTCATGCAGCTCAATATCAAAAAGCAAACAACCCACTCCAAAAATGGGCAGAAGACCTAAATAGACATTTCTCCAAAGAAGATATGTAGATTGCTAACAAACACATGAATGAATGCTCAACATCATTAATCATTAGAGAAATGCAAATCAAAACTACAATGAGATATCATTTCACACCAGCCAGAAGAGCTATCATCAAAAAACCTACAAACAGGGCTTCCCTGGTGGCACAGTGGTTGAGAGTCCGCCTACTGATGCAGGGGACACTGGTTCGTGCCCCGGTCTGGGAAGATCCCACATGCCGTGGAGCAGCTGGGTCTGTGAGCCATGGCTGCTGAGCCTGCGTGTCCGGAGCCTGTGCTCCACAACGGGAGAGGCTGCAACAGTGAGAGGCCCGCTTACCACAAAAAAACAAACAAAAAACCCTACAAACAATATATGCTGGAGAGGGTGTGGAGAAAAGGGAACCCTCTTGCACTGTTGGTGGGAATGTGAATTGATACAGCCACTATGGAGAACAGTTTGGAGGTTCCTTAAAAAACTAAAAATAGAACTATCATATGACCCAGCAATCCCACTACTGGGCATATACCATGAGAAAACCATAATTCAAAAAGAGTCATGTACCAAAATGTTCACTGTATCTCTATTTACAATAGCCAGGACATGGAAGCAACCTAAGTGTCTATCAACAAATGAATGGATAAAGAAGATGTGGCACATATATACAATGGAATATTACTCAGCTATAAAAAGAAACGAAATTGAATTATTTGTAGTGAGGTGGACGGACCTAGAGTCTGTCATAAAGAGTGAAGTAAGTCCGAAAGAGAAAAACAAATACCGTATTGTAACACACGTGTATGGAATTAAAAAAAAAAAAAAAGTGGTCATGAAGAACCTAGGGGGAAGATGGGTATAAAGATGCAGACCTACTGGAGAATGCACTTGAGGATACCGGGAGGGGGAAGGGTAAGCTGGGACAAAGTGAGAGAGTGGCATGGACGTATATACACTACGAAATGTAAAATAGCTAGCTACTGGGAAGCAACCGCATAGCACAGGGAGATGAGCTCGGTGCTTTGTGACCACCTACATGGGTGGTATAGGGAGGGTGGGAGGGAGGGAGACGCAAGTGGGAAGAAATATGGGGACATGTGTATATGTATAACTGAATCACTTTTTTATAAAGCAGAAACTAACAGACCATTGTAAAGCAATTATTCTCCAATAAAGATGTTAAAAAAAAACCCACAACAAAATGATAGTACCTAACCATGTATTCTGGTATATATATATATACACACACACATCTATATAATATAATATATAATTCATTGTGAAGTTGATGTGTTTCTTTTGTCCACTAAATTTAATTACATGCCTTTGAATGTACTAAAATTAAGCACATATTTCTTTGTTAGACATAGAAATGTATCTTATTTATCGATTTTTCTCTGTGACACAGTTTTGACTCAATGAGAATTGTCCTTTTAACCATTTGCTGGATATAAAATAGAAATATATGTTGTTTATGTCGGTTTTATTTTTATATTGGTTATTTTCTAAGATATTCACTTTGAATATTGATTTAACTGTGTGCCATAGATATAGAAAAACATAAAGTAGAGAAAATTTTATGATCGTGAATCCAATAACTATTTGTATCAAGTCAGTAAATGAGTGAACTTTACCAAATTTCAGTAAGTATACAGTTGGTTATAGCTAATATTAATGACAATTTTTTTTGTTTACTTCAAAAAAAGTAAATTCAAACAAGTTTTGATTAGGTCTGCTAATATTATAACAAGTATATTTGTAAGTTAATTGTTTATTTTATAAAGGTATATGGTCTTCAACTGGCGTAACTACAATATTGCTTCATTAAATAGAGAAATGTAGAAATTTTAGAAACCTCTGGTCTATAAGAGCAAAAAATATTTCTTAACAGATTTTTAGAAACCTGGAAAATATTGTACACTGAGGTGCAATTGTAGATTGTTACACTTCGAGAAAATAAAATGCAGATATATACTAGTCTCAGAAGTGTATGTGCCCTAAGACCCAGCAGTGTGACTTGAGAATCAATCCTACAAAAGTAAATACATTGATATGTAAAGCTGAATATACAATAATGTTTTTACAGCATTGTTTATGGTGGCAAAAGAAAGCAAAACAAAATGGGGATGTCTTTAATAGGGAATTGGTAATTTTTGTGCCCATACAATTGGGATTTTTTCATTATTAAAAAGATAAGTTAATCTGCATGTATTAACGTGCAGTTTTATCTACTATACCCTTTTAGGCAAAAGAGAAGTTTGCAAAATAATGTATGTGGCACGTTCTCATTTTTATAGAACATTATAGCTAACACTTTCAATTATATCACATATAGACCCACAGTAAGAGATTTATACACATTACCCAATAAATTCTCATGTCAATCAAGTGATAAAGGACTTTCACCATTCTCCAAGAATAAATGAGAAAGCTGAGGCACAGATATGTTGAGTACTTTGCCCAAATTTACAGTGATACTGAACAGTGAAGCCACTTGAATATTAGGATTCTGAAAACTTTGGAAGGGATCTGGAGGTCGTTTAATAATAGCATTTATTATATTCCCTAAGCTTCACGACTGCTTTCTTTTAAAATAATTAAATGCCATTAGCTTTAAACTTACTGATTTTATAAAATTTGGTAAAGTCTCATGAATTTCTAATGCACAAAATCAAAAAAAATAAAATCAAACCAGATAGCAGTATTAGGTGTTTTGTAGTTGGTTAAGTAAATAGACCTACAATGGTTACTTAATGGATATATGGTATTTTAAAAGAAAAAAACAGTATACTTCTGGGTTCTATAACTGGCACTATTCTAAATAAACATTTTATCAATGATATAAACATTAGAACTGCTCACAAATACTTCAGTTGTTCTCCCTCTTTGGCATTAATAAGATGGCATAATCCTACCCTCCTTAAATTTAGATGGGGCTCACTTGTTTGTCCAATGGCACTTGAGCATAAGGGATTTATGCAAGATCCCTAAAGAGGCTTTTAAGAGCTGTGTTAGCATGAGACATGATGGAGCTTTCATCAGCTGTCTCCAAAGGGGACGAAGTCCCCTTGCTGATCTATATTAGACTGAAGATTTTTAAGATTTGGACGTTATTACTGCAATACAGTATAGCCCATCCTAACTGATATACATGACAGAATGCAATGTTTATTTTAGAAATATATGAAGATCCTTACCAGGGAAAACTAGATAATCTACTAAATGATAAAACCAGGATTTGAGATCAGGGATTTACAGTATACATTTTTAACGAATTTGACTAAGGACTTAAAGAAAGATCTGCATTTGAGGTTAAAACAAAATGAAAAACCAAAAACAAACAAAAGACTTGCTGTTAAGATTTCAGTTGAAAAAGCCACTTTAGAATATATTTAATGACACATCTTGATGGAAAGTCACATGTAATGTAAATGTTATATAGATCGTTTTCTCACGATTGGCTTGTCAAATCTAGGTGACCCTCTAATCTTCATTCAAACAAACATTTACTTTAGTATAAAATGGGAAGTCAAGAATTGCTGCTGCCATAAAACTGTGCCAAGTAGATCTCATCTGGTGGTGGAACACAGTTGACTGACAACTCTAGAGGATCCCTCTCTGTTTCTACCATTGCATATGTTCCAAAGCCACCCTCCCACAGCTTTTCCTGGCTAATGACTGAGCAGAGCAAGGTGCTACTGAAGCCTGTTCCTGACCATTATAAGAGCGCACATCTGGCTTGGGAATATTCCATTGGCCTGGCCAAAACATGTTCAGAATTGGGCCGCTGTCTGTGACTCTTTTACCCAATCTTCCTTCTCTACTTTCTTTCATAAGGGTGAGAAGCTTATAGTGGCTGAAGGCTCTCCCTGCCTATTCCTGCTTCCTCCCCTCATATTGCAAAAATGTTTTGTCCTATAAATCTCTTTCACATCTAATCCCACCTTGGCAGATTCAAAGTATCACTAATTTAATTTTTATATTAGTTTCAGGGGAAATGTTTATATACATATATATATTTCTCATTCTTTTATAGGTAAAATGTATTATTATAATTAATAGATCCAATTTCTAATGCTTAAAAATATGCTTTACAGAATATCATGAGTAAAAAACTTTGAAAGGAAACATATCAATAGTTTATAGAATTCCAATGTGTGAATAACATTTACATCAAAGATTCATGTGGACTTTTTTTCTTCCCTTCTATTTAAGACACAACAACGTCTCTGTAGAGTGAGGGGGTGGGGGGAGAACTCTTCTATTTCTGAAGAAAGAAACATTTTTTTATTTTGAAGCAAAGTGGAAAGCAGAACATTTGGAAATATCTGAGCACTGAAAAGATCATTTTCATATTCCCAGTCTGTATAGGCAAAGTGAATTCAATTTTGTGTCCATTCAAGCGAAGTATTGAATTAACCCAAACTGAAGCAAATAAGATATGATTTTTAAATAAAACTAAGGGAAAATAACACATAATCTATCATTTAGCAAAGCAACCACTTTATCATATTTTATTGGAAGCTTTTGTTTATTATAAATCACTAGTTTTGGGAGTAGGATATGAGGATTTGGGGCTGTATTCATGTTCCTCATTTAGAAAAGCTAAGGGAAAATTCTATCACTCTGCCCAAAGTTCATTAGATCAACATCTGTACTTTGATTCAAGGGACCACTAACTTATTGACTGGGTATCGAGTAGTTCGGCAAGAGAGTTCTGCATAGGAGGAATGAAAGTTTTTACTGAACTAATCAGAGCCCTGATTGCAAATACAGTAGAGGCAGAGACTTTGCTATGGTCAGGGCTGTATCTTTTTGTCTTATAATAATATCTGACAAAGAGTAGTGACTTGTTGAATAACAATGAATTCTAGGTATTTTGGGTGTAAAATATGAAAGTGGCAGCAGGGACAGGAGCTAAAAGATGAATTAAGATGATATATTAAGCTTGAAACATGAGGCAGGAGAAGCTCTACTTAAGTTGAAGGTTTGATTGAAAAATATTAGGAATTAGATGAGGGAAGGCTATGGAGAAGGGAGAGAAGTTATATAGCAGTGACTTGCTGCAGAAGCAGAGACTGAGAATAGCCAAGACATGATAATGATGAGAAACTAGCTTGAGGAAGAATGCTTATGATGAGTTAATTGGCCACTTCTAAAAGGTCATTACTTCTATTAAACAAGAATAGGTCCTGATGAAAATGAAACGTTTAAAAATAGAGAAAATGTGGAGAAAATGAAAATTTCCATAGATACCATCATTGCAGCTCAATTATGTGAATTGTTTCTGAGCACCAAGAGTTACTGTTTTTTCCTTAATAATGGTTTGGTCTTCATTGGGTTTATCTATGGGGTTTTTGCTGTTCCAGTAATATTCACAGTAGTGAAATCTTCACTAATTTGTGTGACATATACATGTTTCCAAACCTTACACCCCCAAATAACCTAACACAAATATCATTATGTCATTTAAAAGGAGTTGCTATCACAAGCCAATTAAATTAGGAAATATCAGTAATGGGGTATAATTTATTATTAATACTAAGCATAATTAGACAAAGTAGATGGAAATAGCTGAACCATTATTTTGTGGGAAATACATTACTCCTAAAATATGTGTATATAGAAAATATTTGTAATGTGGTCGATTGTCTAATATCTGAAAGAATTGAAGGATGCTTTTTTAAGACCTTCCTTGACTGAGGAAAGGATGCAAACAGATAATGTCACTCCATCTACTGAGAAGCTCAGAAGTTTTTTCTCTATTGCATTGTTCTATAAATCAAGAACTAGAGTTCAGGTATAACTTTTTAATTTTTTCAATTTCCCTGGGAATAGAGCAACAGTCTCTAAGGGTCTGAAAAGTCCTTTTTTCTAGTACATCTCACAGCATCATACAGAAATATGTTGCAATCACTTGTCAAGTTAAGTGCTTACTTAATGTCAGCAATTTTCTTTCTGAAACTAATTTTGCACTCAGCATCAGGAGGAAATATTGAAGGGAGGCTGCCTGCCCTTTGTGCTTGGAAAATATATATTTCCTGGGATTAAAAAAAAGCAACCACGTTTATTGTCATGGGATCTTGAGAAGAAAATGAAATATAGAAAACATTGTATTATTTGAATGTTCTAGAACAATTTCTCAGCCTGCTTCTTTCTTTACCAAAAAAAAAAAAAATCTAGAATTTGAACAGGGAAATCACCTCTTACTCTATTATGTGAAAAATTAAGATATGCTACAGTAAACATCTCAGGAGAATTTATAACAGAAGAAATACTGTCTTTGTTGGAAGATCAATTTTAACTAATCAGTTCTAAAAAATGCACAGCTAAATGTTCATAAAAATGTTGATTACATTTTATATCTTTTTTAAAATAATCAAACTTCAAATTCCCTTTCTTAGATACTCAGTAAAAATTGTTAGGAGCCAAAAATTTTCTGTGAGCTATACCATTTTAAATATCTGAAGTAATTTGACGTATTATATAAAAAGCCTTTTTCACTTAAAAATCTATCCTTTAAAAATAATGTTACAACAAGTAATGTCATTCATCTTAGAATAACTATTAATTGAAATAGAAGTATCAATGGCAACAGTTACAGGAACTCAGTGATGAATATTTTTTCTATACCATGTCCTGAGTTCAGTATTGTACATACATTATCCAATTTCATGCTGATAATAAACTTGAATTGTAAATTTTATTAATCATACTTTATATATTTGAGGAAATGAGATGCAAAGAAATTAAGTAAATGCCCCACAGTTTTAAAGACATGAAACAAAAAAACGTGTCAAATCCAGATATTGCACTCTAAAGCACATATCTTTTCCGAATTATTATGCTCTATAAGGGAGAAAATCTATTCAATATTTTATCTATACTTATAATTGTGATATAAACACTGACTTGTTGTTACTAATAATCTGGTAAGATCCATCTAAACCATGTAACAATTACCTGAAGTGACTCCTACATTTAGGCTTTTTCAAATGGCAGAGGGTTTTTTTTTGAGGATAATGGAATGCAGACACTGGGATTAAAATGTGGGTTTAATATATAGTAATTTAAATATGAATGTAGGTAATTATAAATACTATTTTTAATTTAAAAATATAATAGGGCCACTTTGTCAATGTGGCAAAAGCAGTGGTCTATTTCCATCCAGCCTGAGTTTTTCTTTTTTCTTTCTTCCTTGAGCACCCTTTGTTTCCTTACCTACGGTCACTTTTATGATTAACTACGTACATGTTAATTCTCACTTAAAACTCCTTTCCACATTTGCAGAGTCTTTATCCTGGAAATGTAGTGAGGGTGTCCTTTCTTACAATCTACTCTGCCATACTGGTTTAATTTGTTAAACATGGCAAATGTTTTGTCTGTTTGCTTCACTGGGCAGCTTTCTCTAAAACCTGAATTACTGCACTCCTTCAACTCTAGCTGAGACATCATCATTTTCTCCAGGAGCTGAGGTGAAGGATGGCATTTTATTCTACCACTTTTATAGGAAGAGGTACTTTATTGTCAAGTTCGAGTGGAAAATATCTCCTATGACTCTTTCTATTTAATATCATTGAACATTCTTCTGGCAACAGATTCTCAGCTACTTCCTAACCACATCATTCTCAGTAATGTGCCGGCTACCCCTACAGCACTCTGGGATTTGCCATTTTGCCTGAATTTCCTTAACCTCCTGTCAATTCATCCAAGAGCATTTTCCTAGCCCCAGCATCCTATGCCAACCTCCAAATCAGTCCTTTTAAGTGAATGAACTAATTGGTTCTTGTTTTTGTGCATGTGTGACATATTATACACTCAAGCTTAATTTTCCATTTAAAAGATAGAAATATGTTAAAACCACACCAAGACTGCTGTGCAAAATCTATATCTGCCCTAAGATTAAAATCAAGTGTTTTTTTAAAACAAATTACCATGGGTCAAGGTATTCTATAAAAAATAATCAACAGAAATCTCAATTAAATAGAGTTAGGAGACCAGAATTGGGAGCTCTCACACCCTGTGAACATAGCTGATTTCAACAGGAAGAAGAGATTCTTCTTTCTTCCAGGCAAGGACTCAGCCAATGAAAAGCCATGGACTCTTTGTTTACTATAGCTCTCCCTGAATTGCAATTCTCTGCTAATGCTAAATAAACTTTTATTTTTCCCCCCAGAGGAATAACTGGCAGTCCATTTGTTTTAGATTAACAATTCTATATACTGGTCCAATACCATCTCTTCATTGTTTAGGTTTGCTGTATAAACCTAAATTTCAGAATTCCTGCCTAACAATCTCTGCTATAATATATAATTGAAATTTGGGGGAACTTTGTTACTGAAGTATGTAATAAAAATAAAATTATTAGAACTCTCAAATAATCATAATAGTAAGATATCAAAAAGAAATATAATAATATAGCAAAAATAAATTAGCATCTTCCTCTAGATTGTTATTTAAGGAAGGAGCATTAACTCTCTAATTCTGGAGCCATAATTTTTTTCTTCTTTTATTTTTATTTTCTTTCATGTATTTAACCATATAATTTCCCTGGTGATGGATCAGAAATCTGAAATTGCAAGTAAATGTACTCCAAAATGGAAATGCACACAGGTTCATGTCTTCAAAGGTAAACATTAAAGACAAAGGAACTGTCAGTAAAATTCATACAGAAATTATTATACTTTTTAATCTACATACCTACATGCATGATGAAATAACCATTGACTAGGAACACTCTCATTTTATTATGCATAATTTATTAAAAGGAGTTGCAGGGCTTCCCTGGTGGCGCAGTGGTTGAGAGTCCGCCTGCCGATGCAGGGGACACGGGTTCGTGCCCCGGTCTGGGAGGATCCCACATGCCGCGGAGCGGCTGGGCCCGTGGGCCATGGCCGCTGAGCCTGCGCGTCCGGAGCCTTGTGCTCCGCAACAGGAGAGGCCACAGCAGTGAGAGGCCCACGTACCGCAAAAAAAAAAAAAAAAAAAAAAAGAGTTGCAAAGAGGCATGTTCTGAAAAAAACAATAGTCCCTCCTGTTCTCCACACTCCATGACACAGAAATTTCAGCCACTAAGAACAGACCAGGCTTCCCTGGTGGCGCAGTGGTTGAGAGTCTGCCTGCCAATGCAGGGGACACGGGTTCATGCCCCGGTCCGGGAGGATCCCACATGCCGTGGAGCGGCTGGGCCTGTGAGCCATGGCCGCTGAGCCTGCGCTTCCGGAGCCTGTGCTCTGCAACAGGACAGGCCAAAACAGTGAGAGGCCCGCGTACTGCAAAAAAAAAAAAAAAAGAAAAAAAAGAAAAGACCAAGCAAGTCAGAGCAATCTTATTTTATCCCAATGAAAACAACTTCAAAACCAAGTGAATCCCTCAAAAGAGAGCCAACTCCCCATATTTATAATTGGTTTAAAATTATATTTAGTTATGAATCCCACATTATTAATTTACTAAGAGGTGACCTTAGAATGGGTAACCCTACACAATTATAAACTCTAAACTTCATTAATCATACAATCTGAAACAAATTTCTGTAATTTTCATCCCTCTTCACTGATACCTATACAAAATACTTTAAATATATAAAAAGAACATGCACATAAAAGCAATAAAGTATTTTAACATGCTCTACATTTAAAGCATCTGTGGAAATAATTTTCTACCACTTTTGGTAATTCAGAGCTGGGACCAGATAATTTGTTTGATTATGTGCTTAATGTGCAAGATGAACAAATTAGTACAATATTCATCTCTCAAACTACCTTAGGCTGTATAGTGTAGTAAGAACCAATCCAAAGGTAAGCTGATTTTCTGTAATGAAGAGGTAAAAAAGAAGAAACTAATGAAAATTGGATACATGGCTTAGAAGAAAATCCTGAAAACTTTCAAAAGGTTGTACTGAAAAGAGACATATTTTGGTCAGGAAACTTCATTGGCTATGATCTATAGATTTAATCAATAAAGCAATTAATCCATATATACATTAATATTTTCAATAATCATATCTCAAACTTTTTAATTATATATCATTTGCAGAACTCTTCATATATGTTTTTGTTTCATACGTTTTATAGAAATGTTTATTGAAGCTAAGGATCTAATGTGAATAATCAACTGAGTAACAGTTCCTGCAGAAAGACAAAAGAATATTGTATAGGTAAAATGATTCCAGATGGCCCATGTGAAAAAGAATAAAATATCCAAATAGATTAATAAATAATTATACTATACTCTTCAAAAAACTCCCAGTATGTCCAATTTATAACAAGAATTTTAAAATTTGTTTCACTAGAGTTTAATGCCTTTAATTTTAATGGGGAAAAAGGTAATTTTTCTCATACATATTTTTGAGTTTAATAAATTATTTTCTTTTTTAATGGTTGATTTTGAATTTCATTTGAAAACTGAAATTTAAGTATTGTTTAATAAGTGATAGAGTTGAGATTTGAATCGGGGCTGACTGACTTTAGAGAGTAGCCAAACTATTAACTGCTGAGTGACCATGCTGCCTCTTATAATTTAGGGAGCCCAGTATTGGTGAGTAGCTGGGTATATCCCCAGCTCTCTGATAGTCCATTTAGATGCTGATTGAATCTCCATTTCAAATTTTCAAGCACAGGGCAGTTTGACAAATTATAACTCTATATACAGAGAGAATGTATATGAAAATATTTTAGACTTCTAAGTAATTTAATGAAGTTCAGCCAGGTATGCAATGGTGGGACAATTCCTTTGCAGAGAGATTACAGAAAAGTCATAAAGATTTTAAACAAAAAGCAAAAGAAAAATTGGGGGTGGTAGTTTCTGTTAGACATTTATTTTGTTCTTTTCACCTACCTACCAAGTTAGTGAATTTCTGCCAATGTGTAGTAGGCTTTGTTTCAGTCTACGTTGCCCTGCTTCCTTGCTTATGGTCTTTTCTCTTTTGTTTTGGGTTTCAACCCTACACATACAAGTGATCAACACAAGTCTGAGGGCAGGTGTTACTTAATGGACTCTGACTCTGCCTTTTTTTTTTTTTTTTCTCTTAATTCATGTTAGCTTTTTTTTATCCAAATATAGGGACTTAACCTCTTGATGATTACTTTTGTTTGCCATAATGGTCTTTTGTTTAGAAAGCTTTGTGTACTTACTACTGTTGTTTCTCAATTTATTTGTGAGTTATTTCCAATTTCTCTTAAAAAATGCTAGAACTGTTTTTATGCTTACACTTGTGTTTTACTTTATTTCTTGAAACCTCTAAATTTTTAATATTTGAATTATATATGTATTTTTATATATCTGCATTCTCTTGGCTATTTACTTGGAAAAGTACAGGGACTAATCCAAATATTTTTACTTATAACAGCATATTACCTGGCAAGTCTTCAAATTTCCCAGTGTTATATTTAAAGACCAAGAATTAAGTAATAAAATAGAAAAAAAATATTCAAAAGATAAATTTTTTAAATTTCATTACTGGACTTTAATTGGAAAGAATACAAGTTTAAATGAAGACTATAAATTGTCCTTGGAATCCTTACATCTTTCTCCTGCCAAATTGTGCTTGGAGCATTTTTACAAAATTAATTGTACAACCTCATTAATGAGTATTCTTGTTTGCAGCTTGTCATAACTGTTAGAGGCCATTATGATTCTGTCATGTTATTTCAATCACTTATTTGCATGTAACAAATCTCTATGTTATTTGTATAATTTGGTGAAAATGAGGACATTAAAATTAAAATAAGTATATTAAAA
This sequence comes from Pseudorca crassidens, assembly GCF_039906515.1. Lineage (NCBI taxonomy): Eukaryota > Metazoa > Chordata > Mammalia > Artiodactyla > Delphinidae > Pseudorca > Pseudorca crassidens. Next base: position 17,855,717 of record NC_090298.1, read on the forward strand.
TTAGTTTCTTGGGAAAAAACATATCTCATTACTCTTGAATGAGTTGCATGTCTTTGTTCATGTTTCTAAGTATTTTTATTATAAAACAATTGTTTTCATAATAGTCATCGATAAATATTAAATAAGATTATCAGTTGTTTTTGACATTCAAATGCATAGGTCTCCTTTCTTTAACAGAAATGATCAGATAGTACACATTGATTTGATAACTATAAACTGAAAAACGTAGTTTTTTGATGTTAAAACCAACAAAACAAAAATTGTGAAGATATACGGAAAGCACAGAATGAATTGATTGGTGTTATTAAGAACAAGTGAGAAAGTGCAGTTAATAAAACTACTGCATATATATTCCATATGTGTTATCCATATTCATATGTTTATGAATATACATACACGTGTATGTGTGTGAGTGTGTGCATGTCTATATATTTCTTCAATAATTTAGTGTTGGAAGATGAACCTTCATAAAAACCTATTCTTGTGAGTAAAAACTAGGATTATAATTACTCCATACATTATATTTTTGTTTTACATTAGAGTAACCAAAAGAATCTTCAGATAAATTATTCCCTGTGTCAGAATAACTTATATGAAAATTTTAATAAAAGACATTCTGGGAAAATCAGATTTTGTGTTCTGTAACTATTAGCATGTGTAGTCCTTTAGTTATCATCTCAAATTAAATTATTTTGAGAGAAATTATATTGGTTCCAGGAAACTATACAATAATTATTATATTTAAGGATGTAAATTATGAATAAATGGCCAACTAGTAAGTAAAAACAATTTACAGGAAAAATTTTTTTCTTAAATTAGACATCAATTTCATGGGGGTAAGTTTTGTATGCTTGTGAAAATAAGATAAATAACATTATATTTCAAAATGATTTTGACTGCATGACAAAGAGCAGGCTTTCCCCAGATTCAGTTTGCTCTTAGACTAGGCCCCATACTTTCTTTCATCTGAACCATATATAAGGAGGTAAGAGAGGGTGATGATGATAAGGTCCTTGGGAACCTTGGGAACCTTCATCCCAAAGGTAATGAAATAATTACCTTTCATTATTACCTGAAAGGTAATAATGAATTAAAATGTAGATACAAAGAATTTTAAATAGTTAAGTATTTGGGGCATGTCTTATTGTTTACATTTCCGTAGTAATAAAGCTCCAGAAAGCTGCAGCTAAAAACAACACAAATTTACTACCTTAACAGTTCTACAGCTTAGGAGACTAACATGGATCTCACTGGATTAAAACTGAGGTGTTGCCAGAGCTGTGCTTCTCTCTGGAGACTATAAAGGAGAATTTACTTCATTGATTTTTCCAGTTTCTGGAGGCCACCTGCATTCCTTAGCTCTTAGCCCCATTCCTCCATGAAAGACAACAAAATTGCATCTCTCTGGCCATTCCTGCATAGTCATATCTCTCTTTCTGACCACGGCCAGGAAAGGTTCTCTGCTTTTAAGGATGCATATGATTAGACTAGACCCATCTGAATAATCCAGGATAATCTCCCCATCTCAAGGTACTCAATCACATTCGCAAAGTCCCTTTGGACATATAAGGTCCATATAAAGTAACATATACATATAAGGTAACATACAAAAATCCTAGGGATAGCAACGTAGGCATCTGTGGGGGTCATCCTTCTACCTACCACAGTGTGCAATTTCAGATTCATAATGAGGTCTTTCTCAATAATGATTTTTTAAAGTATTATATTCTCTAAAAGAAGAAAGTCATGAAACAGTTATTTAATCACAGTCAGGGAAACTGGGTATGGGTTTTAACATGGTCATCATACAGTATATACAGCTGTGGCAAATGTTAAACAGGAAGCTCACCAGCAGCCATTGGGAGGGTGCATCCCTTTGCCATGGGCAGTTCTACTGAATTCCTAAGACTGTATTTCAGCGATGCAAAATAGGAAACTTCTATATAAAATATGTCAAAAGCCTATTCCTGGGCATTAAATAATTATCTATAGTAAATATAACTCACACTCCAATGGACACAAACATTATGTACTAATATAGCCAAACTTTTAGTTTTGACTTAAGTAAGGCAACAGTAGGATTGTAGCTGAAAAAGGTTTGAAAAGGGACCAAAAAAACTGGAACATAATTTTAGTTTTTTATAATCCTGACTATGAGTCAATCATTTAGCCACCTTATTCAGAGCTGACTCACAGAATGTGTTGCCCAGGCTAGAAATGTTACTATTTCACTCAAACAATTAGGGGAAAAAATGGTATAAAAAATGACTCAGATGCAGACAGTATCTCATATTTCTTTTGTTCCCTCTAAACTTCTTCCTCATCAACTTCTGTTAACTGTTTTGCTTCGGTTTTTTACTTATTATCAAGCACTTTCCTACACAACATATAATGTATAGTAACATTTATATGTGAAAAATATATATTAAGCTGCTATTAATATTTAAAATCCAATTAGTTCTAACTGTGTAAATAAAGTATTTAGGTTTCCAAAGTCTTTAAAATTTATCATATTGACTTCTTTTACATAATTTAATTACATATGGGGTAGGGAAGAGATCAATTGATGGTATTAGATGTATGATGGCATTTTGTTTTAATTAATTTATTTTTCGGCTGCACCTGTGTCCCCTGCATCAGCCGGCAGACTCTCAACCACTGCTCCACCACGAAAGCCCCCTAATGATCATTTAAGAGCCATATTTGTTATTATGATTTAATATTTAGCCTACTATGCCATATCAATAGAAAAAGACAGAATGAGGACTTAAAACTTTATTAACGATTGATGATTAAACGAAAACCTACCACTTTCTCATATTTAGCAGATTTGGAGGAGAAAGTTTTTTAATCCTCATAAATAATTCACAATTTCTCTCTCTCCCCACCCTTCTCTCTCTCTTTTCCAATCCAGGTACAGTGATGCAGTTATTGCCCTGCTGACTTGTTATTTTGAACTAACTTTTCTACTGGGAAATTTTACCTGTCAGTAGAGTTCTTAAAGGATTTATATTAAGCCTTCCACAGATACTCTGATATTAAAATCATGTCTGAGTAAACAGGTGCATTCTGTGTAGTTAAGATCAAATGCTGCTATAAGTATGCCCAGCCGTGTAATCCAATTTACTATTCACTTCGGAGCTGATATGAAGGTCAAAGGGCTTGGCAATATGTTTGGGATTAGGATTATTTGTAGGTTACTTATTCTCCAGAAATAGGGTAATATCTTCAGATAGAATGTATTATTTCTTACAAACGCCACCAATCAAAAAAGGACTGCTTTACATACTGATTTCTGTTGCCTTTTATTGTGTACACACAGAATCAATCCTTTGTTATTATAGAGGCAATTATAGGATCAAATCATAATTTGTTTTTATTTATTCTTTTTTAGTCAATATCTTGACCACTATAGCCAGGCTATGTTTTGTAATTTTTAAAGAACTGCTCTAATTGTAACTCACAAGCAATTTCCATTATTCTCATGATATCTGTATTATGTAGATAAAAACAGTCACTACCAGTTATAAAGAATAACCAGGAAATACATGGTCATAAAAATGTGCTAGATGACATGCAGTTACAGAATATTCATTTAAATTGATCAGCATTGTTTTATCCACATACCAGTGGTTCTCAACAGTTAATCAGAGTAACCTGGCAAGATTTTTTAAAATACGTATACTGGATACACACCTAGAGATTTCTCTCTCTCTCTCTCCCCCCCCCCACCCCTCCCTCCCCCCCTCCCCCTCTCCCCCTCTCCCCCTCTCCCTCTCTCTCTCTCTCTCTCTCTCTCTCTCTCTCATTACCCAGATGATACCAATGTGCAACCAAGTTTAAGAATTGCTGATCTCGGTAAGAATACACCAGAGAGATGGAACAAATTATCAGTGCCCACAAAATGCCAGTAGTTGGCTGATTTGACTGAAAACTAGTTCCTAGCATTTTAATAGATTTTTGTCTCGAGTTGTAAGACAGAGTTAACATTTTGAGACAAGAACTAAGAGGGAGCATTTAATTAATCCAATGAACTGCAAGAGGAACGGATGAGTATTGCCCACTACACTATGCTCTTCATGGAAGGAGGAATAACCCCTAATTTAAAATCTTTAGAAATATTTTGAGTGATGGAATAAATGAATAAACAAATACTTGTTTTCATTCATCCCTTCAATATGTTGTAATTAATTAGAAAGAGAAAAAAAGTTTGTTATGCATTCTATTTCCAAAAATATGTTTAAAAGTGTTAATAATTAGCAAATTATTACCAAATAATTATCAAATATTATCAAATTCCAATTTCATATGATTACTTTTTCACAATGAATGAAGAAAGAATTTCATAATACTTTGTCATTATGGCAAAAACTCTGTAAGTTAATAGAAAACTATTACCATCAGTGTTATATATATGGTGCATTATTTATGGCAAATGACATTTTCATAATTCAATAAAAATAAATTATTTCACAGCTCAGATGTCCAGAACTTATAATAACCCAAATCTATAAAGTGTATATATTTCTGTGATATACTTCCTTATCAAAAATTTCATAAATAACAGTAGAAATTATATAAAATAGGGAAGGATTTGTTGAAAGCATTTAAACTTTGAACTAAGAAAACTGATTTCTAATACTTTGTTGTAAATGATGAGTTGGATTACATATATTTCATAAGCTCTCTAGACTTCAATTGCGTATATGGCTGTGTTTACAAGGAACTAGAAATCATAAAATAAAACAAAAAGTTGATTTAAACAAACAAAACCAAGTTTGTGATCTCAAGCGTCTTTTTGGAAAGGCCAGTTAGGAACCTCTGTGGTAGATTAGGAGATGCATTATGAAGGCTTGGATTGCTGGGGCAGATGGCGAGAAAGGATTTCAAATGTATTTAGAAAGGGGGGAAAATGAAGAACTGAGATATGTTTGCTTTAGCATTTGTGAATTTAGTAGGGCTCTACTACCTAAAATTTCCTTTCTCGGAAATTCCTAAGGGAAAAACAAATGATTCTCACATTTTCTCATCTCTCATAAGTAAGATTTTAAATAAAAATATATGGATGAGGTAATACTTTAATGTGTTTAATGTTTACTCATTTTTCTATTAAAATATGTCACATCGCTTCTATGCTGTACTCTGGCAAGAGAATTAAATGTCTAGGACTATATTAAGCACTTGAGAGAGAGGCTTGTTAGTATGGAAAGGGAAAGGGAATCTGAATCCATGCCTGGTGGCAGAGAGGCCACATTCACATCTGAACTATCTGGGTTTTGAGAAATGTGGCAGAACATGGAAAAAGGACAGTGGTTAGTTTGTCACCTTCTCCCTAACATTCACCACCACCACTACTGCCACAAGGATAGCACAAGGGCAACCATGCAGAACACACAAATCCATAACAGCCAGATATTCAGGAAGCACTTATCTCTGCCCTGGGGGTAGGAGTCTTTCCTGGAGCCTGTCACATACATTGCCCCAGGGTCTTATTCAGTTAAGACCAAGTCACTCTTCAGTGACATCTACAGGGAGTTTGCATTGGATCTTCAGGTTAGAATCCTTAATCCTTCACTAGTTCAGTAGAGAAATGATGGTTTCTTTTTCATCCAAAACTTATCTACTTCAAAATTATAATCTGTAAAATGCATTCTTGATCATCTCCACAATGGGAGTATGGGTGTCTTGACTATGACTTGCCAGATCCCACAAAAGGCCTTCGGTCTCCTATTTCTCCTCTTCCCCTAATGATCCTCTTGCATTTCCTACTAGAGGAAACTGAGAAACCTTGAAGGCCTTATTTGAAGCACAGTTGTTAACTGTAATATGGATTCCAAGCCTGAGCTATCTCTTTTCCGTTAGCTACCCAAAAGGTAGAACCATAAATTCCCTGGGCCTTTTCTCTGATTTTACTTTATAAAGCAGTATGGTTTATTTTCCCATTATGAGCCAAAATATGACATAGCACAATGTCTAAATCCTCTAAAAGGATTGGGTCACCCATGTTTTTATCCTGGTACCACACTCTGCTGACATAGTATTTTTCCTATCTTTTTTTATTTTGGTGCCCCCTAACCCCTGTAAACAGACAACATGACATTTATTGCTGGTTTAGGAGCATAACAGTTTTCATGGGTTGAACTGTGTTCTTCAAAAATTCATACGTTGAATTCCTAACACCCTGTACCCCAGAATGTGACATCAGTTGGAGATAGGGTCTTTATAGAGGTAATCCTGTAAAATGAGGTCTTTAGGGCAGGCTCTAATCCAACAAGATGTCCTAAAAAAAAAAAGAGGAGCAACTTGTAACAGACAGCACATAGTGAGATGCAATGAGAAGATGAAGGTAGAGATTATGGCAATGTCTCAGCAAGCCAAGGAACAACAAAGATTGCCAGAAAACCATAAGAATCTAGGATAGAGGCATGAAAAAATTCTTCCTCACAGACTTCTGAGGGAACCAACCCTGCTGACACCTTGATGGCGTACTTCTAGTCTCCAGAACTGTGGGACAATAAACTTGTTTTTTAAGCCACTCAGTTTGTGGTATTTTGTTGTGGCGGTCCTAGCAAACTAATATTCTTGGTGATATAATTCCTTTATGTTCCTTTATCCTTTAGTCAAAAGTAGAGATCTGTGGAGATATGTATTATATTGATTAGTCTGTATTTTTCTTTTTGGGGTACAGCCTTCCTGAAATATTATTAGAGTTCAACAAATTTTCAGTTTGTAGAATTCTGAGAATGTCTTTAACTCTAAGCATATATATTAAACTTTATATATATATATATATATATACACACACACACACACATACATATGTACATATACTTATGTATATAACTTTAAGTATAAGTATACATATTAGTCTTTCCAGTGTAAAGCACTTCTACTAATAGCCTGCATTCAAAGACTCACTTCTGATTTTTGTATATCCAAGTGGGAAATTCATCATTAAAAAAGCAATTTTTCCTTCTTTTCCTTTTAACCATCCATTCAAAATGAAGACTTTCTAATCCCCATAGGGAAATTACTGAGAACACCAAATAAAATTGTCCATCATGACAAGTATTTGATAAGATTCTGACTAACAAACATTAAAATCCACATATATCATCTCTAATGGTCTGACATATTTCTTATCTGAATACTCTCAATAATTATCTTGAACAAGTTTTATTTATTTATTTTTTTAACATCTTTATTGGGGTATAATTGCTTTACAATGGTGTGTTAGTTTCTGCTTTATAACAAAGTGAATCAGTCATACATAAACATATGTTCCCATATGTCTTCCCTCTTGCGTCTCCCTCCCTCCCACCCTCCCTATCCCACCCCTCCAGGCTGTCACAAAGCACCGAGCCAATATCCCTGTGCCATGCGGCTGCTTCCCACTAGCTATCTACCTTACTACGTTTGTTAGTGTGTATATGCCCATGACTCTCTCTCGCCCTGTCACAGCTCACCCTTCCCCCTCCCCATATCCTCAAGTCCCTTCTCTAGGAGGTCTGCGTCTTTATTCCTGCCTCACCTCTAGGTTCTTCATGACATTTTTTTTTCTTAAATTCCATATATATGTGTTAGCATATGGTATTTGTCTTTTTCTTTCTGACTTACTTCACTCTGTATGACAGACTCTAGGTCTATCCACCTCATTACAAATAGCTCAATTTCGTTTCTTTTTATGGCTGAGTAATATTCCATTGTATATATGTGCCACATCTTCTTTATCCATTCATCCGATGATGGGCACTTAGGTTGTTTCCATCTCCGGGCTATTGTAAATAGAGCTGCAATGAACATTTTGGTACATGACTCTTTTTGAATTTTGGTTTTCTCAGGGTATATGCCCAGTAGTGGGATTGCTGGGTCATATGGTAGTTCTATTTGTAGATTTTTAAGGAACCTCCATACTGTTCTCCATAATGGCTGAACCAATTCACATTCCCACCAACAGTGCAAGAGTGTTCCCTTTTCTCCACACCCTCTCCAGCATTTATTGTTTCTAGATTTTTTGATGATGGCCATTCTGACTGGTGTGAGATGATATCTCATTGTAGTTTTGATTTGCATTTCTCTAATGATTAATGATGTTGAGCATTCTTTCATGTGTTTGTTGGCAGTCTGTATATCTTCTTTGGAGAAATGTCTATTTAGGTCTTCTGCCCATTTTGGATTGGGTTGTTTGTTTTTTTGTTATTGAGCTGCATGAGCTGCTTGTAAATTTTGGAGATTAATCCTTTGTCGGTTGCTTCATTTGCAAATATTTTCTCCCATTCTGAGGGTTGTCTTTTCGTCTTGTTTATGGTTTCCTTTGCTGTGCAAAAGCTTTGAAGTTTCATTAGGTCCCATTTGTTTATTTCTATTTCCATTACTCTAGGAGGTGGGTCAGAAAGGATCTTGCTGTGATTTATGTCATAGAGTGTTCTGCCTATGTTTTCCTCTAAGAGTTTGATAGTTTCTGGCCTTACATTTAGGTCTTTAATCCATTTTGAGCGTATTTTTGTGTATGGTGTTAGGGAGCGATCTAATCTCATACTTTTACATGTACCTGTCCAGTTTTCCCAGCACCACTTATTGAAGAGGCTGTCCTTTCTCCACTGTACATTCCTGCCACCTTTATCAAAGATAAGGTGTCCATATGTGCATGGGTTTATCTCTGGGCTTTCTATCCTGTTCCATTGATCTATCTTTCTGTTTTTGTGCCAGTACCATACCGTCTTGATAACTGTAGCTTTGTAGTATAGTCTGAAGTCAGGGAGCCTGATTCCTCCAGTTCCTTCTTTCGTTCTCAAGATTGCTTTGGCTATTCGGGGTCTTTTGTGTTTCCATACAAATTGCAAAATTTTTTGTTCTAGTTCTGTGAAAAATGCCAGTGGTAGTTTGATAGGGATTGCATTGAATCTATAGATTACTTTGGGTAGTAGAGTCATTTTCACAATGTTGATTCTTCCAATCCAAGAACATGGTATATCTCTCCATCTATTTGTATCATCTTTAATTTCTTTCATCAGTGTCTTATAATTTTCTGCATACAGGTCTTTTGTCTCCTTAGGTAGGTTTATTCCTAGATATTTTATTCACAAGTTCTATTCTTAATGTGTTGGCTGAGTTCATAAATTTAGAATTAACATTTCTACATTCTTGAATAAAAAACATATTATCCTAATATTTTTTAATCCTCCTTGCCTCTCTAAGGACTTGAAGTCCTCATGATTCACCCTCACGATAATGGGACAATATTCCTTAGAAAAACCCAAATGATTTCCTAGCTGGCTCATACTTGAAGCATACTTTCCCAAACAATATTCATGAATCACTGATACATTCTACCAGTCCCAGAGTGAGGATTCTACTCATTCCTTCTACAGAGACATTTTTGTTCCTTCTTCCATTTCATCCAGTTCTGTGTCTCCCAAATAAACTTTCCTTAAATCTTTAACTCTCATCTGGGTCATAGCAATTGGCTCACAATTTCTTTGGGTGTAGCTTTCAAGGAGATAGTGTGCCCTCAATTTTTTGCTGAGGACGTGTTGGTGTACTAAGAGTAAAATCGTGTAGCAGGGAGTCAGTACTTCTGTTATGCTACATCCAATAATGGATGTTGACATTTTGTTCTACTAGATTTATGTCCCAGCTTTGCTCTGTGGCATCCAGTTCAGCACCTGTAGGTACCTATGTGATTTGTCTATTTTTTGACGACAAATAAAAGGGTACCTCAGATAAATATAACCTTTTTATGTATTCATGACAATCCAGATCAACAAAATCTAATATATAAATTGGTTTTCATATCTTGCTAATTCCTTTTAATTTTTGGTTCTTCAGGTCTCCCAGTTTGCAAAAACTAGTAATATTAGGTAAGTTTATTGTATTCTTTAACTTCATGGAAGTATTTCTATCATTTCTCTTCTAAGGAGGTGTAGGTTTTAGTGGATGCCATTTGTCAAGTTAAAATTATTTTCTTCTATTTTTTGCAACCTAGGAATTTTTACATCATAATCTATGTGGAATTTTATCAAAAGTTTTCTACATCTGTTGAATTGATCATTTTTTCCCATTTTAATTGGTTGAAGTGGTAAAGAACATTATTTCCTGGGCTATCCAGGGAGATCTTAAGAATAATTTAAGGGTTCTACTAATTTTGAGAGTGAAGGAAGATTTATATAAAGTTACATTATTTTAAGAAGTATCCTCTAAGGTACTTCAAGGAATGCAAGTGAAATACTTGAATTCACTTTTAATTTTTTTTTTAAATTTTCTAGTAACTTTCCTTTTGACTATATCCTAAGACTCCAAAATATATCATGCTTACATAGAAAAGTAAGCCCATTAATGCATGTGTAAGTACAACTAATACATATATATACATATATATGTACTCATATATACATACACACATTTTCATATATGTGTATATGTTCTTATGTACATAGTATACATACATATAAATATGCACAATGTGTATGTATGTAAATATTTATATGTAAACAATATGTCTAAGATTTATCATCTGGGAATCACATTCAGGCAAATACATGTAAAAAAATATTTTGTACTACTTCGAGGCATAGGTTTAGAATTTGACAGCTCCTGATTTTGGCTTTGAAATTACTAGTTATGTAATATTAGGCAAATAATTTAATTTTCTGAACCTCTTTTGCCACATCTATAATTTGGGATGACCTATATGTATAGTACAAATTTGTTGTGATGTTTAAACACAATGATATTTGTAGAGTGACTAACACAGGACCTTATACACAGCAAGTGCTCAAAATGCTATTATTATTTTCTTTGAAAAAATATATATTGCGCACATTTAGAATAAAAGTCACTCTACAAGGTAAGATCAAATTGACTAGAGCACCTCAAAAACTGAGTTGTGTTAGGGAGGGTGGGAGGGAGGGAGACGCAAGAGGGAAGAGATATGGGAACATATGTATATGTATAACTGATTCTCTTTGTTATGAAGCAGAAACTAACACACCAATATAAAGCAATTATACTCCAATAAAGATGCAAAAAAAAAAAAAAGAAAAAAAATTGAGTTGTGTAGATATTTTTCTCAGTTTCAACTTGCGGTAGTTTTAGTTATTTACTTGTTTAACATTTATTAAAATTTGTATAATGGGAAAATTAAAATAATCCTTGCCAACACTGTAGGCATCAACTGAGAAATTAATTACGTCATGTCTAAAGCATCACTTTGAGAGCCAGGATGCCAATTAAATTTTAAAATATTTAAAACACAAATATGCAAACCTTTCTGGGTTTCAAATTTCTATCAAACCAGAGGAAAAAGTTCTGGTATAACTACTCATTCAGATTTCTTTTTTATTTTGCTGTACACGGGCCTCTCACTGTTGTGGCCTCTCCCATTGCGGAGCACAGGCTCCGGACGTGCAGGCTCAACGGCCATGGCTCACGGGCCTAGCCGCTCCGCGGCATGTGGGATCTTCCCGGACCAGGGCACGAACCCGTGTCCCCTGAATCTGCAGGCGGACTCTCAACGACTGCGCCACGAGGGAAGCCCACTCATTCAGATTTTTAAGTATATGAGTTTATGATAATGGTATTAATTTTTCTTTAATTTAGAGAATAATTTTATATATTCCCATATATCATTATCTGGACATAGGGTAATAAGGTACTAGCTGGAAACAGAATAGTGCTAACACTAGTATTATTATTCTTATTATTTCACAACAGGCTTGCAATTCAAAATCTATTAAACGTGCATCAATTTGCTAGGCTTTCCATAACAAAATACCACAGACAAGGTGGCTTAAACAACAGAATTTCTTTATCCTTACAATATGGAGTCCAGGAGTCTGAGATTAAGGTGTTGGCAGGGTTGGTTTCTCCTAGGCCTCTCTCCTTGGCTTGCCAATGGCCATCTTTTCCTTGCTTTGTCTTCACATGGTTGTCTCTGTGTGCACACACGTCTGCTGTCTCTCTCTGTGTCCTAATCTCTTTTTATAACAACACCAGATATATTAGACTAAGGCCTACTTTAATGACGCCATTTAACTTATTTACCTCTTTAAAGACTTCAAATATTGTCACACTCTGAGGCACTGGGAGTCAGGGATTCAACATATGAATTTGATGAGGATACAAATCAGCCCATAACACATTGTTTATTATTCTACCAAATAAAGCATCAATTCAACTTGGAGCCTTCATTTATTTTATGGAAAATCAGCAGAATGGTACTGTATTTATAGAAATGTAAAACAATTCACCTATTTCTGTCTGGTGGGCACCTATGCATATGCATATTTGAAAACAAAGCTATAAAGCCAGCGTACATCTTAACACATGTGCTCTTGTGTACTTTTATTTTTAAGAGGACTGCCTTTCAAAGAGTTAGAACAGAGTTTCATTGGTTTAATATGGAGTTAGACTAGACGTCTGGTGGCCCACATATAGTGTTCTTTAGGATTAGTTATTTCAGCCTATGTTCAGTGCTATGATATTGTCTCCCAGACACAGAGGTCTGATAACCCCTGGCAGATAGGAGAGAGGGTGTGACACTGAAATAAATGGATATGTGTGCTGTCACCCACATTTAGAGTAATGAAGAAGTTTTGAATTTGAGAGAAGAGCATATGCTCCCTCATTATTTTTTAAACAGTTTACTGAGATATAATTGGTATAAAAGAAAAAGTGAACATATCAAATATGTATATCAAATATATACAATTTGATATGTTTGGAATTATGCATACCCTTGTGAAACCATTACCACAAGCACGGTAATACACAAGATCTTCATTTTAGATATGAGGACATAGATAACTGAAACTGAAGGGATGAATAAAGATATTCCATGTAAATGATAAAAAAGAAAACAGGGGTAGTTATGTTTATATCAGACAAAAGAGACTTTAAGTCAAAATCTGTCACTAATGACAAAGAAGGTCCTTATAGAACAATAAAAGGATCTCCCTCATTTTTTTTATTGAAGTATAGTTGATTTACAGTGTTGTGTTAGTTTTCCCCCTTATTGTTTAAGCTTTGGGAATCAGGACACAGAAATTAAGAATCTGGTGAATGGAGGACTCAGAGCTCAGTTCAAACCAAAAAGAAATGGATGTACTGTAACTGAGCAGACCTTGAACATATGAAAACTTCCAGGGGTCCTGATATTTGTCTTGGACCTTTGGGCCCTGAGAGTAATCACTTTTTTTACCGTGGGGAAGCCACTTTCTGTATTGCACTTCACTTCTCTCTTAAGCCTCTAGAAAAGTTTTGTTAAAAATTGCAGCCAAGTAAAGGCCAAGTTCTGATCAGTGGCAGAAGTGACTTATGTCCAATTTTGGTGAAAAGTTGGTATGGGAAATGCAACACAATCCGTGACTCTGTGGAAATATGTGTTGACCCCCAGTGTGTTAAAGCAGCAATCAAATAAGACTTTCTGGGAGAGGAAACAAACAAACACCTGGATAGACATTATGACTGTTCAAATATCACGCAGGGATTCTCAGAAATGCCTTGCAGAAGAGAATTTAGTTTAAAAAACTGCTAATTGATTATTAGGGCTCACATTTGTTGCAATTTGGATACTACAGTAAATAGATATACACAGAAACGTGAGATTTTCAGATATACCAATACCTGACCAATAACTCCCGAACTATAGCTTATAATAATAGCTCTTTTATAAGTGTTTTTACTGCAATGATAAAAACAATAACACTTCTTTTTACATGTACTTTTTTTTTTTTTTTTTTTTGCGGTACGTGGGCCTCTCACTGTTGTGGCCTCTCCCGTTGTGGAGCACAGGCTCCGGACGCGCAGGCTCAGCGACCATGGCTCACGGGCCCAGCCGCTCCGCGGCATGTGGGATCTTCCCGGACCAGGGCACGAACCTGTGTCTCCTGCATCGGCAGGCGGACTCTCAACCACTGCGCCACCAGGGAAGCCCCTACATGTACTTTTAATGTTTCCCCAATGAAGATAAGGGTAAGAGAAAAGAGGAAAGAATCTAGCAAGTGTAATTTTATTTTCTGTATGAAATCTACTGGCTGATCACATTTACGTATGTATGTCTACCAGATCTTTCTCTCTGTGTGTCTCTCTGTCTCTCTGACACTATGAAACAGAACACCTAATTTTATAAATGTATCTTATTTTTATCATCATGCCCTAAAAGTAAACATACCATTGGTTACCCAGTCCAGCTTCTATTCATCTCCAAGACCAGAATCTTCTCCCACCTTAAAAAAAATAACAGAACAAAAATAAACATATCAATTGTAGCAAATTTCTAGTACTATGTAAAACATGAGCATGCCCCAGAAATAGAACTAGTCCATGCTTTACTAAAATATATATTTCTTCATTAAAAGTGAAATATCAAATGTTACTAGGTCACATTCAAACAAGGCATATTTATATTGCTTCAGTTATAATTATAGTCATTCACAGCTAAAATATCTGGGATTGGTTTATGCAGATATTTATATTAGTCACCAGTTTTTCATTCAGTTTATATTGTCGACTACATTAATGAAAAATATATCAAAAAAATTTCCTTAACTTAATTCTGGCAGGACTCTGAACTTCACTGTTTTCCTGAAAATATAGTTTTGTGGGACAAATTGCCAATAAAAGTTTTCTGGATTTTGGAAGGCATGGCATGGTATGATAGTCAATAGAGAAATGAGGCCTGTGAAATTTCCTAAACTATTACAAATATTTTGCATTACAATTATTATTTTAGTAAATCATTAAATAGGTGTTCCAAATTTTTCTATTATGGTAGAATTGATTTTCACATTGTTTTGATATCCTGTGGATATTACCTCAGAAATGTAAATATGACCTTGAGATGCCTCTTCATTTTTATTTAATAAATCGAGACAAAAGCCCCCAGATGCATGCATGAACCCAATACTCTACATTTCAAATGTGTTAGAAGCTCTATTAAGAAGTAATAAGATTTTAGCCACATTCCCCGCAGCACTTTGGGGTACTGCTGCTTCATGAGATTTTCTCTAAAGTAACCTTTCAAAGTCAGCCACAAAAGCTCTTATTCTAGATCATACTGGCATCTGACCTTTGTAAACTTACACACAAGAAAAAAATAGGAAAAAGGAAGATGCTAAGGGAGACATGGTTATCTATTTCAGACTGCAGTTATACCCACAAGCTACAGAGATATCGTGACCTATAAAGTTCAGAGTTGTGTTGATTCTTCCTAACAATTACCCACAGCTATTATGATTTTTCTCCCATCACTAAAAATGTCATTGCTGAGATAACTACTCCAGTTTGAGATGGTAGATTTAACCAGTAACTCATATGTAAAAGATAGGGGGAGGAGGAGAAGTGGTTGATTTGATTACTGCCATTTTAAACTGCTAATAGGCCAGTGATAAGATGTCTCATTCTCTCTGAAACTTTATCGTTATTCAGGCACTCCTCACAGGGTTTTATTCTCATATATTTCCTTGAGATATAGTATTTTTTTTTCTTCTTTTAAATTGGCTCTGAGATGGCCAATGTCCAATCTAATTATGTGATAATGACAGTATTATCAGACCGTAACTGGGCTTCATTAATGTGTCTCATTATGATTTTCAGTCTCTGGTGGAAGGTTATGAAGGGAGGAACTTGGGTGTTCCAGATTACATCTGAATGTAACAGTTATGATCCATAGCCAGGGGAAAAGAAGGTATCAGAGACACCCTTAAGCTTTTTCTACAGACTTTGCTTCCCCAAACCTAAGCATCCATTAATTCCTTCATAAAATCCACCATAGACCTTCTCAACATAATGAAAAAAACAAGGTCCTGATTTGACAACAAAATGTGTAAGATCATCTGAACTGCCAACGTTGATGTACTTTGGTAGAAGTATACAGAAGTCCATGTACAGAACACTGCAGGCTTGATTATCCATAAACAGCTTCAAACTGTTTAGACAGAAGAAACACTTAAAAGTGTTGCACATTTTTAACTGTGTTCACCTACACAAGTAGTAATACTCAAACAGGTATTATCAAGTTAGCACAGATTACAATTCCCCTGATGCGTCCTGCCTACTTCTTATAGCTTCTATTTAAAATAACTGTGTGTGTGTGTGTGTGTGTGTGTGTGTGTGTGTGTTTATGTGAAGCATGTATTAGGTTAACAACTAAATTGCTGTAAGTAAGAATCAACTAAAACTTTAAGATTTACCTATGACCAAAATTTGGTCTTATTAATATGACCTAGATTTAAAAATATGGGTAAGACATATCTGTCCCACAGTTTTACAATTTAGGAGTTTTGAGAAATAAAGCTTTGTTATGTAAACAAAACATTTTTTTTTTACTGAGGGAAAATGAGCCTTGTTGAATAGGCAATTGTAACTGAATCACTAGGGATGTCACAAGCGCTCCACTCTAAATAGGATGTTAAATGGAATATGTTATTATATTTTAAAAGTAGAGACTAGGTTGAGGTTTATATTTTTGAGTATATGTGATTGCTTTCTTATATCTAATAAAATATTTAAATAAGGTTTGAGCCTTCTTAGGGCCCAGAGCAAGAATAATAATCAAGACCCATATAATATATATTTCAATATTTAAAAGTTATAAATCAAGTTAAACTGTCAAATAAAATATGCTTTGTTCTCCCACTTTGACAAATATGCTGTCTTAATAAAAGCCAGATTTGAACTACAGTTCTTGGATCCTCAAAGTTCAACCCCAGATTGTGAGGGCATGAAGCGAGCTGGCCCCCAGACCTTGTACCATAAGACGCCTTGTAGGCAGGAGTTCAGCTGACCTGTCCAAGCTCAGTCTACCGCCCTTCCTCCTGCATAAAGCTTCTTATTGGTCACTATGGTCTCTAGGTTTGCACATTGTCCATGTAGCTCGCACGAAAGACAGAGCTGAAGGAGAGGAACGTGGGTCCTGGAAGCAGTCTCAGAGCCCTCTGGGGACAGAATTCTAAGTTTCAATGTACTACAGCATGATCTAAAAGGTGGAGGTAAAGTGGATGTCATCAGTTCCGATTAGCCCCATCCCCTTAGTCTTGTAAGTTCCTTTTCCTATGGGGAGGAAGATGGCTAGAGAACAACCACGGTGAAGCCCTCTAAAGCCCAGGGCCCAAGGCAGGGTATTCTCTGGCTCAACCTTACAGTATTAGTTTCTTAATATATAGCGGTACTTGTGTGTTACCACAGAATGATTTCAATTTAATACTGCAATAATAGAAAGATAGTGGTCTGCATAATGGAGGGGTCATTTGTTAGCTTATTCAGTAGGAAGACACTCTTTTTAAACAAAGTATCTAAAGCCCCCCCAAACCCCCTCTCTATTCACAAAAGGATACTGAATTTCTTCCATGCTAGAAAACAAGAGATGTTGTGTAGTGATTAGAAAGAAGACAAATAAAGACAAATAGCAATAAGGAAGAAAAGAGAGACCCCAAACTTCACATACTTTCAGAGACTATTCTAGAGAAAAATGAAGATTTTTATAGAAATAGAAGCTAAGGAACAGATATTTAAGAATGTGCTTGGAACAAGTGTGTGTAAAATAACTAAAGTTTAGTACAAAAGTCCAGGGAAAAGTATTTTGTATGAAAATAAGAACTCATTGAATATAAGAAAATTGGATGCCAAAAAAAAATATTGATTGAACTAATGTCATTTCCTCAGGCACTCTGATTAATACCAGTTCTTTAACTAAAGAAAGGTAGAGATTAACATCAGAAGGCTCAGTATAGCCTTTTTATTTTATTACATATAATTATTTTGGCCAGCTGTATAGCTTTTTTTCAGAATACAGGTTCATTTAAATCTCAGTAGATGCATTTCATATGTTTATAACTTTCTGGGTTGAAAAAACAAAACCTCTTCCATCTAGTGCAGTAATTGAATATTTGGACCAGATGATCATTACATGTCTATTGCCAGTAAGATTCTCATGCAAGATTCATTACAATAAGGCAAGTTGCATAGTTGATAATAAAGTTCTCAATGAACACTACTTTTGACTGAGTGTGTTTCCTGTTAACCCAGCAATGCACCATAGAGGTAAGTATTGGGACTTCATATGGACAATTTATAGAAATGTAAATTTGCTACTTCTATATGCAATCCATTTCTAAACATGATATATTTTAGATAAACATTTACTTTCTGTCTGAATAAAACATTTCTCCCAGGCAAGTGTGATGACTTTATATCATTATTTGCATGCACCAAAGAACATTTTTTATGTTTTCCTTATTGATGTATTCTTAATTCCCTGTAAAACATTTTAAGAAAAATAAAAGAGAAATTAAGCTTAGACTATTCCCATGTATAGGCCTGAAGTCCCTTAAGATTCAATAATCTGTCCTCTTTTTGCATATAAAGCTTACAATAAAAGTAAATAAACTGAGAGTTAATTATTGGTCTCAAGAAAGTCACAGAAATATCATTGCTCACCTTTCTCAGAAAGATATATTTTACTTATTATTGTATGGAATATGTAATCCTTAGAACTCTCGTGAGATATTTATAAAACTTATCTGTTTAATGTTTCAGGTTATTATTAAGGCAGAAGCCATTTCAAAAGGTATAAAAAGATGTCATTACTGCCCATGATTTCTGATCCAGGAATGGTTAGAAATGTGTGGACAACATACCATAGTACTTCTGCAACATACTGCAGGTAGTAGACAAAAAACCAGGCGTCACCTACGCCCCCGTTAGGTGGGTATCTGAAATCTCACATGGTTACATAAGAAATGTCTCACCTTCCCATAAAGACTAAAGTCAGTGTGTTAAAATTATATAATGTGAGTATTTTGAATACAGAATAAGCATTTCAATTTTTTTTTAATCTCTCGGTTCCCTAAAATGTGTAATTTGTTAATTATTTTCAAAGAACAACAAAAAATAGAAGCTACCTGTGCTTTTGGGAGGTACCTAATATAAACTGTTGAAAAATATAGGGGAAGTCAATGGAGAAAGATTATAAAATTCCATCAACTTGTGGGCACAGAGCACAGGGTCATATTCTTGAGAGCAGGCTGGAGCTCTGGAGGTTATAGGTACAACATTCAGTGAGAGATATACTTACCAATTCTCCAATAGTCAACTCCTTTGCATCTCATTTTGCTGATGAAGAGGGTTGAGTTTCATCTCCTCGGGTTCCAAAATGACTTACAGGTAGAGAAATGTTGTCATGCTTGCCTGCTAGCCCATTCCTCTCCCTCTCCATCACCTCCTGGAGCAAGAAAGAACAGCCTGTGAGACTGAAAAGTTTTGAGTCCTCCCCTTCCCTGCCTTGTAATGGAGCGCAGCACCTCATGGGGCCTTACAGGTAGAGCTGACCCACATTTAAAATTAACAGGACTATGACAGTTTAGTGAAATCAATCACCTTCATTGAAGAATTTCTCATGCTGTTCCCAAACAGATTTCTTAGAGCAAAAATTAATTGAGGGAGTCCTCATTTTATCTTAAAAATGAAGACTGCTTAAGATAAAAGAAAAATCCTTATTCGACAGTGTTTTAGGATGTGATGATAGATGAAAAGGGATCTAAAAATTTCACCAACTGTCCAGGGATCTGGCCATCTCTGTACAGAAGTCTTCAAAAATAAACTTATTAATTAAAGAATGGATGATCATGAGGATAACATTTCAAGGCCTGTGCAGGAGTTATTTACCTGTTAGTAACTCTTTTTTAATGTGGGAGAGTGCCTCTTTCTGACTTGACATTGAAGTATCCATATTTCTGTAAAAGTGCTTTGACCTTTAGCAGTGTGGTATGATCAAAGGTATTATAAACTGATTTGGGTTTAAAAAAAAAAGACACATGGGCTTTTCAGAGATTTAGAACTAGGTATCTGTTTGCAAAAATTGCATTCCTATATTTCAAGCACAAAATTTAAAACAATTAATTGAGATATAAGCCTACCCTTTGGAAAGAAATTTAAATGCGCACACACAAACACACCTATATACACACACATCACACACACACTCCTGATTTTCTGAAGCTTTTCTTTCAAAAATGGATGCTTCAGGAATAAAGTTGTAAGCAGAAAGAGACATGTTTTCAGTATGAAAAAACTCAAAAGTTGTGGCATTTATCAATTTGAAGCTGCTCACTAATTTGACAAAGCCAAAATGTGATTACTGTTTTAAACCAGTAATTTTAATTTTTAGCACTTAAAAGAAAAAAAAAATGTCTATTCTACTGTCCTGGAAATTGGCAGTACAACAACATAATCACAGAAAACATGCCAAGAATATAGATCAGGTTTTGGGTATTTAAAACAGATTTTTTTCTGAGAATAAAAAGTTGAAGAGGAAAAATAACCAGGTTTTAAACTATTTGCATGGTCCCAATTTCTAAGCTGAGATGCAAAAAACTAAAAAAAGACCTTACATATTATGTTTCATAAATATGTATGAAATATGTGTATGTATGCATTACGCATGTATGTGTATGCATTTAAGTGTATGTACTTATACTTTTATAAGTATATATATGCATACATACAGATATATACATATACATGTACATATGATTACATATTTGGGAAATTTTGGTTTTCTTAATTTTAAAAAAAAATGTAAGTTACAGAAGCAGACATTTTAGTATTTTGCCTTATAGTAATTTTCTGCTTGGAATGGTGAAATGTGTTTTTGTAAGATTAAATTACTTAAAATAGCTTATTATTTTCACCAGGGTAATCTTATGGTTACCACAAAAACAAAATAGGGACAACAGTAATGATATACTTTAATCCTTGCAAAAATGCAAATATTTTCATTTCAGGCAAAAATGACCAAAATTTTCATTACTGAAATTTTCTAAATATTATATAGAATAAAATATGTAGTGTAATAAGGTGCATAGTATAAGATCACTACCCAGACCGGGAAAGGAGAAAGCATGGCAACAAGGACAAATGGAACTTATTTCAGTGTTTCCTATGTGTGTAGTAAAAAATTTGGCCTTTCTCAAAGAGAGATCTGGCCTTTGCCCTCAGCTTCTGGGAGGTAATCTATGTCATACTTGATAGGAATTTTATATAGTATCTGAGCATGTCTTAAATCTCAGCAAGAATAGCAATAAACACTGGACGTATGTAAGTGGCCATCCAAACTCATTTCCTACTTAGGGTTTTAAAGCACCTTTTAAAAATAATACAGATTTCTTCACAGTTCAGAAATGTCGTTTTAACACTCACTGTTACCAATTAAATAGCTCAAAAGTACTCACTAAATATATGTCAGGAATTTCTACCACTTAAAACTTTTGACATATTTGATATAATTTAACTAAATAATCTGAAAAAAATAATATCAGGAATGTATATATCCCATGCTTTCATCTGGCAACTAGTAGAAGATGATGTTGAGAACCCTGTCATTTTTGCAAAGTTTTATGTTCTAAAAGGGTTATATTGTGCAACAGTTAATATTTTGAACTGCAGAATTCAACTATCTGCATTTGAAGCCATGCATACCACTTTCCAGTGGGGAAACTCCAAAAAATTACTTAATTCCCATGCGCTTAAGTTTTTGCCATTATACCTCATACATTTGCTGTGAAGCACACAAACGCTAACATGCAATGCTCTTAGAAGAGTGCCTGGCACATATTAAACAATAAATAAATACCATCTATTTTAATAAAAATATTGAATTACTAAATTAACATTATTATAAATGTGAATATCTGATATGGAACATGGAAAAATGAAAAATGGATAAAACAAAACAAAAGAAAAATAATAGTTTTTCTTGAAATATATTTGAAGAAATCTACTGTGTACTATACCTAAAGTGCAAGACATTTAAAAAAAACCTTTTGAATGATTACATTACACATGGAGATGCATAAAGTAGCTCTCACATTAAACAAAGGCTTGCCTGCATATTTCCAGAGTTAATTTTTCAAGCAATAATCTATATCTATTCCTCACTGGACTGATGGCCAGGTATATTTGGGAGGGGAATTATCATCAGATATTCCATTATATTCTACTTTTCCTTCCCTTCTTCTCTACACAGATAAGAGAGAAAACAACAGAACAGAATAAAAAGAATATAACTCACAAAGCAGAAATAATATATTGTGGAAATATTTTAGGTAAAATATTTTAAAATATTATTGTAAATATTCAGCCATCAATGAAGACATGGATTTATATTTCAGCACTAATATATATAATATAACTGGGTATCACTGGGCAAGTAAATATATAAGCCTCAGAATCTATATCTTATGGAGAATACCTAAGGTCATTAAAGAGGTTAAATTTCACAACCAATCTGAAGCACTTAATAAATTACTTGATATACAGAAATTGCTCGTGATTTCCCATAGTTATTATTATCCTCCCCACAAAAATTATTTTGAAAACCAGATGTGTCTTTTTAAGGAATACTAAATCTGACCGGTAGCTGTCATCAATAGAAGTATCTCTCAATGAAACATTTTGTTTTTGACTATATAGTAATAATTCAATCATCACCGAATTCTTTATCTGTGGTAGTAAAGAGAAAAATTGAAGTTGGGTTATAATAAATTATTGGCTCCAATTTTTTATTGTTTTGCATGTTCTTCGCCATGAAACTTTGCAGTTCCTTTAGCAGTTCAGAAGTAGTGAACTTGCTCTCTCTTGATTTGGGGGCCAGCCATGGGACTTGCTTTGACCAATAAAATGTTAGCAACTGATTCACATAGAGACTTGAAATGTACTTGTGAAGTTTACTGTGCCCACTCCATCTTCTATCATTGCCCTTAGAAAAGCATGCCCACCCTGACTAGCCCCAGCTCACTGGAAGAGGAAAAGATACATAAAGCAGAGCAACGCTTGTCTAAATGGAGGCAGAAGAAGAGCTACACCAGCTGACCTTCAAGTCGGTGAAAAATAAATGCCTATTGTCTTATGCCATTGGGATTTTTAATTTTTTCTTATGCAGTTTGACTAATATAGTAGTTAACAATAGCATTTACCATGACATACATACATATACATATATATAAAATATATTTTAGGCACATTATTATCTTCCTCCTTCTACCTATGCAAATCTTTACAAGTGCAAATCTATTTGTTAAAAAAAAAAAAGCAAGCAAGATTCTGAAATTAGAGCAGTTGCCTGATATTTATTCCTTTGGACATGTCAATATTAAAATTTAAAATGACAAAAAATTTTCAAATCATCTGAATATGCCTATCTTAAATACACACACACACATACACACACAACAGTTAGCTCTAAAGCCTGCCTATAGCATTTATCAGGCATTTATTAGAACACAAATAATCACTTAAGGAGATATGGAAGGAGTTCTTGATTTTAATTAATTCTGCCTGAGACTGTTTCAAAGATTTGTAGAATTATTGCCTTTAGTAAAAATTGGGTAGATATGGGGATTCAATGAGATTTCCTGAGGCAAGAAGTAGAAACAACATGAGCATTCATTTTTCTTTCTATGTCACATAATCTAAGGATATAAATATTTGAGAAAAAAGAGTGTGTTATATAGATATATATGACTTACCACCATTTTCCCATCTAAATGCATCCAGTGTTAACTTTCTATGTCACCTTTTTTTCACATTTTCTTTTCTAATATTTACATTTGGCTTTCCACTCTGAAAAAGGTAGTTCATAAAAATTTCATCCGACTATAGATGACTATAATTAAAGCAAAGTATCATCAACTAAAATTGACATTCTCTAGTATAAAAATATCAATTCTTGAAATATTATTCTTGAAATATTAATCAAGACTAGAAAAATTTGAATTCCTGAATACTGTAGTTCTGAAACATACATGAGTGTTAATGTAAATATCTAAAGGTGATATGTTGTACCACTTGGCTGCCCACCCTTTATCATAAAAGTACTGATTCTTTGGGACTTCCCTGGTGGTCCAGTGGTTAAGTCTCCACGCTTCCATTGCAGGGGGCATGGGTTCAATCCCTGGTTGGGGAACTAAGATCCCACATGCCGCATGGCATGGCCAATTTAAAAAAAAAAAAAAAAGGTACTGATTTTTTAATAGGACCCTCACCTAGGTGGTATGAAAACTAGGACTTATCCATTCCCCAATTTTAATTCAATCCTAGTGTTTAGCTTCAGGAAATTATGTGAAAAATGAAAGTACTATGGTAGGCAGAGTAATGCCCTCCTCAAAGGATCCACCTCAATTCCTAAAACCTGTGAATATGTTAAGTTACATGGCATGAGGGGATTAAAGCTGAAAATGAAATTAAGGTTGTAAACCAACTGGCCTTAAAATAGGAGGATTATCTTGGATTATCTGATTGAATACAATGTGATCACAAGAGTTCTCAAAAGATGGACCAGGGAAGGAGGAAAATCAGTATCAAAGTAATGCAATGTGAGAGAGATTTGACCAGCCATTGCTGGCTTTCAAGATGGGAGGGGAGCATGATTCATAGATTCCGGGCAGCCTCTAGAAGCTGGAAAAGGTAAGAGATGGATTCTCTCCTAGAGCCTCCAAAAATGAATGCAGATTTGAGGACACCTTGGTTTTAGCCAAATAAGACACGTTTTGGACATCTGACCTCCAGACCTGTATGGTAATAAATTTGTGTTGTTTTAAGCCATACATTTTATAATAATTTCTTACAGCAGCAACAGAAAATTAAAACAGGTACTGATAAAAGGGAGATCTCCCCAAGCACAGTATAAAATAGAGAGTGGCCTGTGTAGGGTTAGAGGAGCAGGCATGGAGAAATTTCTGCAGCACAGTCTCCCTGACATCTCATCTTCAAAACAGTACTGGGTCTGACAAAAAGGGAAAATATTGTCAAATCATTGGGATAATTCTATGCTTTAGAAAGATACGGCAGCTTTCAATATAAAAGATCAGTGACATTTTAGCCTTATAAGGTAGATTAAGATTTCTCCCCTAGGAGAGTAACACTAGGAGACTTTACTCATCAATCAAGTTCTAAGAGCTTGAATTGATTTTATTTAAAAAGCATATTCTCAATTTAACAATTCTGATGGCATTTAATGTAGAAGATCAAAAGAAGACATATTTCAATTTTTAAAAAAGAGAACATAATAGTGATAAAACTAACACTTTCCTAGGTTTTTTTTTTTTAAGTTTTTTTGTGAGTCAGTGGATTTCATTGTGTGTATTCAAGCGTGTTTGAATGTGTATGTGTGTGTGGGTGAGTGGACATAGGGGCAGCGGTGAAAACAGGATGATTACAGCCAAAAGTTGTAAATGCCACCAAATGATAAGAACAGTTACACAGTGACAGAGATTAAACAAATCCTTTCAAGAACTGGGAGGCTTGAAAGCATTTACAGAGGAGAATAGAAGAGGCTGAAGATATAAAAGATAATTTCGAACCAGATTGGAACATTTTCCACATTAATGGTAAAAGAACTCCTGGTTAAAAATTAGGGGACTAAAATAATGAGGATAGTCATTACTTTTTATCTTGCTCTCTAGAAGAAGATGGCTTTCCTGAGGACTTTCAACGATATAGTCCAGCTCCAAGTAGAATCAGCACCAGCTACATAATTTGTGAGGCCCAGTTCAAAATAAAAATGTAAGGCCCCTTATTCAAAAATCATTAAGGATTTCAAGATGGAGACAACAGAGCACTAGACCAAGTGAGAGGCTCTTCTGAGCCTGGGACCCTGGGCAACTGCACAGGTGGTACACCCATGAAGCCAGCCTTGAGTGGAATAGTGTGTTAAGAAGGTATAAGCTGAGGCTGAGAAAGGACTTGAAATAACTGCTTCTTACACCCCTGTTGTGTTTCTTTCTTTCTTCTGTGGGCCCTGGGGGCAAATCCATATGTTCCTACACACTAGACTGCAGTTTGGAAGGGACTGAGAATGGACAGGTGTCTGTTTTGCTTTCTGAGGGGGTGGTAACAGTGTAAAGTGGTTGAAGACATAGCTAACTCGCTGGTACTGAGAGCCCAAGCCACATAAAGGTTGTGGGCTGAATCTCAGCGTGAAAGCATCAGCAGTGAGCCTGAAGCAGTTGGAGAACAGACTGCCCATCTCAGCCCCTCCCATTCTCTCTATCCCAGTACAACATCACAGACATCAACAGGAAGACAGAAGAGAGCCAACCAGGGCCCAGCTGACCTTTTCTGAATACCATAAAATAATGCCTAAGGCCCCAGAATATGGATCTTTTCTAATAGGAAGAGGAAATGAAGAGCAAGTGGGTATGTATGGGGCGGGTGTATTAAAAGGTAAACTTGAGGGTGTACACCTCACTGAGGGTGTACTAAAAGGTAAACTTAATTTAAAACCAGAATTGTGTATGTACTTATACATGGAGAAATTAAGTTTTTTGCTACTCTGAAATATGGGTAAAAGAATTTTGGTAAAAGAAAATTAAAATTGTATTTTTTTATACATGAAACTTATAAACCATAAAATGTATATGGTTATGCTGTTTAAAATATAAAATGGAGACTTATTATAATTATTCTAATATACTTATGAATTAAGTAAATATTACAGATTTTTTAGTTTTACTATTTTACTAAAATAAAATACCAAAAATTAATCACTGACTTAATCATTAATTATTGAAAAGAGAATAACTGGGTAAATATATTTTTTCACATTTTCGAGTATAATATAATCATATAATGACTTACCACACACTATATATTTTAACTATATAACTGTCTTTTTATGCTGATTAATGGAGGATTATATAATTTGAATAAAGCATTGGATAATAAGAAAATCCTCAGACAACAAAACATAAATGATGGACGTATTACAATAAACATCCTTTTTAAATCAATACTTGGAATTTCAGGAAAGTAATGGAAAAGAGGAGACTGAAAATGAAAGTTGTATGAAGGTTTGATGCTTTATCTGGAATAGAGTGATCTCCCAGAAATCAACGAATATGGTATTTGTTGCTGTACAAGCATGGGAAAGTAGGTACTGAGTTCATACCAACTGGGACAAATTAGTGTTGAGAATCCCACATAAAGATGGGAAACTTCAGAAGTCATGTCAAAGGTAAACTGGAACACAGACCTAATAAAAAAGGGGATTCCAAGAAAGTACGAGTATCTTATTTTTGATGCTTCGGAATTTAAAATCACTCACATAGGCTTGTAGAGAAATATGTTCTCCAGCAAGGACCTGGTGTCGTCAAGGTGGAATATTTACATTAAAAGACAGATATTGAGGCAGGATTTCTGGAACGATAGAGTATGAAGCCTGACAGACTTTCTCCCCAGCAAAACAACTATTTAGCTTGTTAAAAAAATATAATGTTATTACAATGATTTAACTTTTAGGAAATTGACATAAGGGCATGTAGCATATGGAGAAACATTCATTTAAAAAAATCTACTAAATCTTGGTAAGTACAGCCAGTCAGTTGCAACCTGCTTCCTCTCTACTTCCCCATGTCATCCAGCCTCTCCTCCAGGTTCTCTACTGGAGGAGCGTCTGGGTGGCAATGGCCAAGTAGAAGGGGACTCTCTTCCTCTAGTTTCCAGTCTACGACTAGAATTTTACCCTTGGAGTGACAGACTGCTCGCACTTCTTAATCCCATCTAATGCCACCCCTCCGCTCCAGCCCCTTGTTACAGAAAATTTATCCTGGGTGGACTGGGCTAAAAGACGGAGGCTCCCTTTCCCACTCAGCCCACATTAGCAGAGGAGAAGCTCCATTTCCGAGCACCAAAGGCCAAGAATCCTGGTGACCATGGATCCTACCTCAGCTCACTTATAGGGAGGAGATTTGACACTGAGAAGGGCAAGCTAAGGAGATGATGGTCTACCCTTCCCTACTCCGATAGTGCCTGCTCATTGAGCACGGGTGTCTCTCAGGAAAAATGAGCTGCTGCCCGCACTCCTAGCTCCTTTGTTTTGGTGCAGTTTCTTTCCAGGGGAAGACGCAAGTTAGGAGTACAAAGATATCCACTGCTCTGCCAGAGGGGATTTTGTTTGGAACAGAGCATGAAGAATGTTATGCCCAAAGACATTGTGAAAAAGAAAGGAGAGCTTGGTGGAGAACAAGTATGAGGATCCTGATAGGTTCATGATGCCAGTGGCAACAAGTGAAAAAACAAAGCAGCTAGAAATTCATCAGAGAGAACCAAGCTGGCCAAGAAAAATAATACTGGGATCCAAGGAGCCTCTGATCCCTGAGGGTTGGGGAAAGGCACACAGCATGGGCTAGGCTAACCCGCTGAGCAGCAAACAGAGTAGGGCATGAATTAGTTCAAAAGCATTTCCCAGCTGACACACAGATCCATCGATGCAGGGAAGAAACCTCGCAGGCACAAGGACCTTAAGCACAACCTCTAATGAAAACTGGCTGAAGCATGAACTTCTCTTACTCAGGGGCAACAATTAGGAAGCCAGAAAAAAATCAAATTGCACACATCCTTGACAGTCTGTAGGACTGTACATGTTCAAGGATTCACCTTCTCAGGAGTGATCAAAGAGCAAACCTCCAAGCAACTGTCATTGTCTGAATATGAAGCAAAAATATAAACTCCCTGTAGCAGCTTCTAAGTCACACAAATAACTAACAAAGAGGAAAAATCTAACTGGCTAAAGGGGTTAAGCACAACCTGTAACCAATAAGAGGCATACGCCAACCCAGTGGTGACACCCTAAGTAGCCAGTTTAAAAGATGAAAACAGGAAAAATAAATTATCTGAACTGAGACATCAAAGGCAGCATAAAGCGAGAGAATTAGACTTCACAGAGACAGTTCAACCAAGTCACTAAAAAAATAAACAACCAAATAAACAACAACAACATCAAGCAGGGATGTTGTTACCTGAAGCTGACTCTGGAAATAAATGCGTGCTCTGCCAGAGACTGCAGGTTTGTTTCTTTGTGACGTGGAATGGTCAGAGCAGCCCTCACTACCCCCACCCCACCCCATTCACAGCACCTTTCCTCATTTAGCAAAAAAAAATTATTTCATGGAAGATAGGAGGAGAGAATTTACTGAAAAATATTGTAGATAATTTCAGTGTTTTCTGCAACCACCCTCCAAAAAAGCTGTGTCGCTAAAAATGGCTTTGGCTCCAATTCTGCCATTTGCTCTTCCAAACATTTATACCGTCCACTATTTATAAAGGTGTGTTTGGAGAATTAGAAAAAAAAAACCAAACAGATTTACCAAAAATAAAAATAAATGCAATTATTACCAAAAAAAGAAAACTGCATTGAAGAAATTAGATAGTAACTGGAGTCCACATGAAGAATGAAGAGAAACAGAAATGGATGAGGTTAATATAATAAACTATAAACTATAAATTCTCTCTCTCTCTCTCTCTATATATATATATGTATATATATACACACACACCCACACATATATATATATTTAGTTTTCCTCTTAGCTTCTGTAAAAGGCATAAGATTATATGAGTGGTAATTATAACAATATGTTGGTGGGTTTGTAACATGTATATATCTAATACTTATGAGAACATTAGCACACAAAAGGCGGGATGGAGTGGAGCTGTAAAGAAATGAAGTTTCCGTATTTCACTGCATTCAAGTCAGTACAAATGTGAAGCAGATTTTGATGATGTTAATTGCCATTTTTAAGCCATAGAACCACCACTAAAAAAACTAAACAACAGAATTACACATCACTAAAGAAATTAAAATACTGTACTAGAGGGCTTCCCTGGTGGCGCAGTGGTTGAAAGTCCGCCTGCCGATGCAAGGGACACGGGTTCATGACCCGGTCCGGGAGGATCCCACGTGCCGCGGAGCGACTGGGCCCGTGAGCCATGGCTGCTGAGCCTGTGCGTCTGGAGCCTGTGCTCTGCAGCAGGAGGGGCCACAGCAGTGAGAGCCCCGCGTACCGCAAAAAAAAAAACAACACATATTGAAAACAAAATACTAGAAAAAGATATGTGAAGAGCAATCATGAGAGCTCAGGTGGCTTCATTAGTATCAGAAAAAATAAACTTTAAAACAAAAAAATGTTACTAGAGATAAAGAGTGACAGTATACAATGCTGAGTCAATTGATCAGGAATATACACAAAAATTAAATATGTGTTATTCAACGAAGTCCCAAAATGCATTAGGATGAAACTGACAGAATCGAAGGAAAAATAGATAATTCAACAATTATAGTTTTGAGTTTTTAATATTCCTTTTTCAATAAGGATGGAACAACCAGGCAGATTAACAGGGAAATAGGAGGCTATAACAACACTAATAAACCAACTAAACCAGACATCTACAGAACACTCCACTCAGCAAAAGCAGAGTACATATTCTTTTCAAGTGCACAGGAAACACTCTCCATGATAAATCGTATGTGAGGCCATAAAAAAAGCCTCAATAAAATCAAAAGCATTGAAATCATACAAAGTATATTCCCCAACCTGTACAAAATTAGAAATCTTTATCAGGAGGAAACTCATAAATATATGGAAATTAAACAACATACTCTTAAATGCCAGTGGATCAAATAAGAAATTTAAATGGAAATTTGAAAATATTTAAAGATGAATGAAAATGAAAAAGTTATAGCAAAATTTACATGATGTAACTAAAGCAGTTCTCTCATGGAAATTTATAGCTCTAAATAACGGTATTAAAAAAAAAGAAGAGATGTCTAAAGTTAACATTATAAAAGAATATTTCAGGTTCAGCCTGAGAGAAAATACATAGCAGCAAAAAGACATATTTAAGGATTACCACAGAGAGGCAAGGATGGGAGAATCTGAAAGAGAGTTTGAGAGATGTGTATGCAGAACGAGAATATCTAACACATATCTAGCAAAAAGCTAGGAAGCCATGGAGTGTGAAAGAGGGAATCCTACTTAAGGGATACCAACTGAGATTTTTCCAGAATTGATGAAGGACATGATGTCTTTTCCCAGATTGAGGCAGCATGATTCCAAAACTGTTGCATCCTACAGTCCTAGACGAGTGAGTGACTGGCACTTAGCAGACACTCAATAAACATTTGTTGAATAAATCTAAACACATTCAGGTAAAACTATGAAGAATCAAATATAAACAAGAGATCTGAAAATGTAACATTCATTCAGATTTCCTAAGAAATAGCAATTAAATGACAACAGAATTTTCAACACAAAAATTGAAGCTAGATAACTTCCTAGAAGGAAAACTGGAAGAAAATAATTCTCAGCTTAGAACTGTACACACAAATAACCATAAATCATACTTGAGGGAAAAATAAAAATACTATTAAATAAACAAGAGCAGAGAACTTAACATTAACAGACTTTCAGTGAAGTTATTGTATTTTTTTTTAAGTGATAGCTTTCAGAAAGTAGGCATAGATCCTATTGTGATATCAGAAATTGGTAAAAAGGGTAGTGAATCTAAAGTGTTAACAATAAAATATTTGATGCTAGATATCTGGGGGTTAGAAAAGATGTAATTAAAATACAGATACAATGTCATTTTAGAAGAAAGATGTCTCAGAAGGCATGAAATATTAATAATATTTTATATTGCTCACAAGGAGAACAGAGATCTATTTTTATGGAATTTGATCAGTCAAATGTATACGTAAACTTTTTTTTTTAATTTTTATTTATTTATTTATTTATTTATGGCTGTGTTGGGTCTTCCTTTCTGTGCGAGGGCTTTCTCTAGTTGCGGCAAGTGGGGGCCACTCTTCATCGCGGTGCGTGGGCCTCTCACTATTGCGGCCTCTCTTGTTGCGGAGCACAGGCTCCAGACGCGCAGGCTCAGTAACTGTGGCTCACGGGCCTAGTCGCTCCGTGGCATGTGGGATCCTCCCAGACCAGGGTTCGAACCCATGTCCCCTGCATTGGCAGGCAGACTCCCAACCACTGCGCCACCAGGGAAGCCCACACATAAAATTTTTAACTAAGAAACTGAACATTTAAAATAGAATGTGCAATTTCAAACTGATAAAAAGAGACATGGAAAACCAAAAGTAATTGATATCTCAATCAAAATAAAGAAAGTTCAACAGTGTAATAATATAACTATATGAAACACAGGTTTTATGCACATATCATGGACATTTGAAAGGTCAAAGGTATTTCAAAGGCTTGATTATTTTAATTATGTATCCTTGTTCTAAGTCCAGGTATGGAACTAAATCAAAAAGGAACTGAATTTAGCAATAAATTATATGTCGGGCATTAGTAACTAGATTTTTTATTTGCTATAGAGACTGAATACCTATGGCTATTGTTTAGTTACCTATTTTTCAATATTTCTTGAGGGCTAGTTTTTCACCTTCACTTCAGTGAAAAAATATACATTGATTCTGACTCTTTGAAAGATGATTTGCAATTAGTATCTGATGATACACTGACCCCCTGCAAAGAATTCATTAAGCAGATGATACAGAGAAACTTAGGTATAATTTAGTTCACATCATTCCAATTTGACACAGCCTATTTAAAACCATGACCCATTTAAAGATGATTGAGAAACGTGTAACAGAGCCATTCACTTTCCTTATTTATTCTCTAAAGAATTTAGAATGACACAGAAAAAAAAGTGTGCAATTTTTCAATGGCCCTGAAAATTTCCATTGAAGATGACAAAGCCTAATCAAAAGAAATTCCTTTAATGAATGTGACTGTAATGGAGACGATATTTTCTCAGAAGCTGGTGAATGTTACTGTCTTCATGATTTGGCTGCTCTGATTTTAATAAATTGTTCTAGACTTCACAAACTTTATGAAATATACTCTCAAGCAAAATATTTTATAATTAAGAAACAAAATATGGCCCATATTGTCTGTATAATAAGCCAGTGTTTTGGGGGTTATGTTCTAATTTCCAAGATATTTTGAAATTGAATATTTGCTCACAATATTTTCTTTTCTGCTATTAAGCAAAGCTGCAATGTGAAAAATTTTAGATTTTGAGAAATTGTTTTTAGTTTTCCTTAGGTAATAAGGTCATGCCTTAATTTTTTTCATATTGAACTGGAACTCTTTTGGTATGGCTTAACTTTAAAATTCTTTTGGATATACACTGCTGGTAAATGCAGTACAATGACAATAGAAGGTTAAAAATAAATGAAATGAAAGGAGAAAAAATATTGTTCTGGCTTAATTTCCATGTAAAGAAAAGAAGAATGACTAGTCCCAGAAGCTCCTAATAGCTCCTTATAGGTTCTAACATAATATTTTGGTATGCTTGTTCACCAAATCTGCTTAGAGACCAAAAGGCATTTTCATACTCTTTTGCTCTAGTAGTTAATGTTTCAAAAGATAACTTATTAACCCAATGCTATGATTGTTATTTTACTATCCTGTTCTTGGAATCTCTGTTTTTGAAGTAGGTTATGCAGCTTATATTCACAGGCATATAACTTAATGCTCACCAATAGCAGAAACGTTACATATAGCACAAGCATAGGCACATTTTATTAGGAAGGAGTGTGATCTACTACAAATTGACTTAACATGCCTTCAAGGAAAAGGAATTTCTCTCATATAACAAGTCCAGAGAAAGACAGCATAGAACTCGGGTAGGGTCTCCATGACAACATCACAGAACCGGGTTCTCTCTCCCTTTTCCTCCTCTAATTCCCATCATGTGGACCTTTATCCTCACTCCTGCAGCCTCCTAGCTACCACAAGGCTGTTGTACCACCAGGTATCATGTCCAGGCTCCAGACAGAAAAGGATCAAAGGGACAAGATATCATGATTATCTATGCTGCATAATAAATTAACTCAAATTTAATACCTGAAAAAAAGATTATTTTTAATATTTTGATTATTATTAAAAACAATGGCTTATTTCACAGATGCTGAAATCTGTGCTATGCTCGCCTGAAATGATCTATTGATCTTGAAAGCTGGAGGATTAGCCGGAGACTTACCCAGATGATCTTTCTCTCTTTATCTCTCTCTCAATCTATTGACCCAACTATTTTATCTCTTCTGTCTGCTGGAAAAAAACGCTTATGTGGTCACATTTTCCAAGAGCCCAAATGCAATAATAGCTAGGCCTTCTATGAGATTTGGCTTGGTATCATTTTTGCCACCTTCTACTCCTAAAAGTAACCCCTAGGCCCATCCCAGATTCAAAAGAAGAAGACTATACAAGAATCTGATACCTGAAAGCATAGTTCATTTGGAGCTATCATTTAACAGATAATTGTAGTACGTCATCTGGCTCCTAAGGATTCACATTTCTCCCCCATTTAAAATACACTCATCTTCCCTAGTCCCCAGAGTCAGGAAGTCAGGCTTGAGATGTGGAATATCATGAGGTCCACCTGTGCATAAGGATTTTCAGCTGTCAGAACACTTATCTGAAATCCTTCAAACTAAGTATACAAGTAAACTTACACACACACACACACACACACACACACACACACACACACACACAGAGTATGCAATGTTGAGACTAGGACAGGAAAACAAAACAAACACTTAACTTTCACAAAGAGAGAAAATAAGAGGCACAGAGCAGGAAATAGTAGCTTATAATTCTGAAATCCAATCAGGTACATGTTGCCAGTTACTTGATTAGGGCCCAGTTCTGCTCCATGTTTCTTGAGCACTCTGAGTCATCTTTCCTTTTCCATAAGAAAAGTTCTTCTTCATCTAAGTGTCTTTTTGGCCTGTTTCTTGCCTGAGAAATTTGTGAATATTGAAGACTCTTTTAATTTGGTGTTTCATGTTACTATTTCTTTTCTTAAGCTTATATAATTCTTTTGCAAAACTGTGTATCTCTCAGGTCTCAACAATCACTCCATTACACAAAGGCAAGACCACATAACATCTCTTTTTGAGTCATGTCCTTCTTCTTTGGACTGAGAATTAGGGTGCTGTGGTACAATGCCATCAGGATTCTTAGAATAACTATTATCTAGCAGGGACTGTCTAGGAGGAATGCATAGATTTTCAAGTCACTTTTTCCTCATTGAGCGTGAAGCATCCATTTGACATTTTCTGGGTATCATCAAAGACTCTAAGAACCACACCCTGACTTAAGGCTGCTTTTAACGGCAGGACCCTGTATTTAGTATTTGTCTTAATAACATTTCTTACTTTGAGACTTTTGCCAAGAGGGACTGCGAATTAGAAAGTTTATTTTTGAACCCAGTAACCACTGGCTTTTTCATATTTCCCCTAAATTATGCTTTAAACGTGAACAACTCCTTCTGTAGCTCATCTCACTCTTTCATTATTTTATTCTACGCAGCTAATAGAAGCCAACTGGTACTTTCAACATTCTGTCTGGAAATTTCATAACCATATCCACTAGTTCAATATGAGGACTTTCTATCTTCCACATTAACGCAGGCAACAGTTCTGTTGATTATTCTGCACTTAACTTAGGTCTACTTAATTAAGGTTTGTGATAGAAATTTTCTCACTGTCCTTTCAGAATTTATTAGCAGTTTCCATGAGGCCCTTCAGATCTTGGTCTACTCTCCAGTTTCAAAACCAATGCCACTTAATTTTAGGTTTCTGTTACAGAAGCATCTCCCTCTTGTGTATCAATGTCTATTGTGATTATCTCTTATAATGAAATTTACTATTCAAAATTTGGTGACTTAACATCCATTTTATAATTTTTCACAGTTGTGCAATACTGACTGGGCCCATCTGGACATTTATTCTTCTTGTCTTGCCAGTGGTCACTTGTGTATCTGCATTTCTCTTGCCAGATGCCAGGGATTAGGTTTTCTCTTTCCATGTAATCTCAGGTTGTCTCCATTTCCACACGAGTGTCCTAACTGATTGCTCCCTGGGGATCTTCCATTAGGGTTGGAGGATCTCTTACATGATGGTTCTAATTTCCAAAAAGCACAAACACAGAAGGTGCCAGGCCAGGAACTGGCACAATACCATTTCCATCACATTCTAATGGCTAACACAAGTCTTGGGGCCAGGCCACATTCGGGCAGAAGGAACTAAACAAAGCACAAATACCAGGACACATGGTTAATTTAGGTAAAAATCACAGGCAACAGACTGGGATACTCTAATGTTCACCAGTTCTGGGAGGTTTAAGTAGAATACACTACAGCCACACTGTATTAGGAAGGAATGTGATCTACTAAAAATCAAGTAACAGCAGTTAAACTAAAAGAAATTTACCTTACATGACAAGGAAAGGCCAGAGGGAGAGAACGCATGCTTTGTGTAGACTCTCGATGGTCATACTACGGGCACTGTTTCTTTCCATCTTTCCATCCTCTGATTCTCAGCAGGCTGACTTGCATCTTCATCCACCCTGCCTAATGACTGCCATGAGGCTGATTTATATCCATGTATCAAGACGTTATTGCAGGTGGAAAAGCTATAAATGGGACAAAATAGTTTTGAGAGTCAAGTTGTCATTAGAAAAGCAAAACTAGGAGATTTCCACTTACGCTTCATTGCAGAGTTGTATCACCTGGCTGCTCCCAGCAGTATGGGAGATTACTACAGGTTAGAAAGATACTGAGCATTTTCTTTCACTGCAAAAACATTTGGTAAGTAGGCCATTTGGCAAAAACCTATAGCTTTAGGGAAAGTCATTTTAATATACAAGGATACTGGTGTGTTTGGATACTCCTCAGTTCCTTCAGTAAAAGTGTATAAAAGGTTTATAATATGGTTTGGAAGTAGTTTGCAAACAGAGATGAAAAGAAATATAGCTCTGGTAACAAAAGCTCTGTCTGTCTATAGTCTGTAATCTAAATTGCCTGAGTTTTCAGTAAGTTGAGGACTTGTAAGGTTGGAAAATTCAACTATTGCTGTACTCCAAATAATAGGAGAAACAATGATTATTTAGTGCCCTTTTCAAGAACTTCCCATTAAATGTTCTCAGATAGGTAATGTGATACAGTTCAGTGGCAAAGATTAAATATAATATGTTGAATTCACACCAGTAGCAACCTACTGGCTTTCATCCAAGTCAGTTATGTTCATGGCTTAGGTTCATGGCCATCAAGCTTGAGATTGAACTTCTCAATCTCCCTTGTGCCTAGGTGTGCCAAGTGCCTAAATTCTTACTAATGGGACACAATGACATCAAATACATCTTCTTAAATATAACTACCCAAAACTCACTCTTTCTTTACCTTGCTCCCAAATGGAAATGGTAATGACCAGAACAACTTTCATAGCTGTGTGGTGTGGATAACAAAGCCATTTTGTTGAGTGCCTGGACTGTTTCATGGAGCATAGAATTCCTGGACCCATAATACAAACAGGGAAATACACATGTGTATGTTTAGACACAGAAATGGTGAGGTTTATTTCTTTAGTAACTTACCCTTTACTCTGGCCAATAAAGAATTGTGTATTGGAAAGCTTGCTGCCTGCCACAAAAACCTAAAAAAAAAAAAATGTGGCCTTGATATTGCAGTCAGGGTGAAAGCAGTGCATTTATTTAAAATGTCGCCTCTGGTAACTGGAAGAGCACAGAGCTTGCCTGAGGAAGCTGATGTTCTAAAAGAAGCTATTGGAAAGAGCCAGATTGTTGCCATGTGTTAGCTGTTTATTGCTTCATTTAGCTAGCTTATTTCAAGAATTAATGAGCTCAAGCAAGAAGTAGACAATTTTCAAACAGAGATCGAAAGGAATAGAAGTTCAGAAATGAGGGATCTGATAGGGCCGGAAAAGACAATTGTTTTATCATCCCAACAGTAGGAGATAACTCTGCTGCTCAGAGCCTTTCTAACAGTGCCCATTAAGAATTCTCAGCAAAACAAATTATCTGTGCCATGATCAGATTAAGGGAGTTACTTTCCAAACAAGCCTATTGCTTTATACAGTTTTACATTTTCAATAGAGCCATCATTAAAATGATAGCCCATGACACTCACTGGCTGTACAAGAGAACTGTTCCATAAGAGCAGGTTTAATAATTATTTCCAGAAAAGAGCCTTGGAGGTGGTTTCAAGCACATGGAAATAGCTGGTAACAATTGCACCAGAAGCTCACTGAGTTTTTTTAAGGAATTGTTTTATCAAGAAAATCATATAGTTAGCTTTCAAAAATTCTCTAGCTCCCAAGTCAGTGGGAGCAGAAGCAGGCCATAAACACTGCTGTGCTCCTGAGAAAAGCAAACTCTTTAATATCTATATAGATATGGCTAGGGAAGATTTACAACAAGAACACATTTTTTCAAAGGGAACGCCAGGGCCACAAAGGACAGAGCACAAGAAATTTTTTCCAATAAGCAGAAATGAATTCTAAGCAAGAAACTTACTCCAGTGATAGGACAGAGAATCTCTGCAGTTCTTTTCTAGCAAAATAGTGTTAGTATTGCTCTGACCAGTGACCGCCTGGTCATTCTTTCCTTTTCCAAATGGGAAATTTTATTGTAATTTTAATATTCTTACTCCAAGTAAGTTATATATTTGGTGTGAATAATAGGTAGATAATCTAACTTATGGTGAAGACTGCTCCCAGATATTCTAGTATTTGATCTGGATGTAATGCATAGGATCATAGGTTGTTTTCCTTGTGAAGGGAGTGATACATTTAAGAAAAAGGATATGCATAGATACTCCTGTGGCAGATCATGACACATACTGTTCTCTTTTCCTCCCATTAGTAATAACTACCCCTCCACTAGAGTCTTGGCTGGCATGTGTCACCTAGGAGTGGATACTTTGCTAAATTTTAGTCAAAGGGATATGCACAGAAGTGATGTATGCAACCTCCATGTCACATCTTTGGAGAAAAAATAAAAGCTGCTTCCTCTTCAAATTCTCTTCTCCCCCTTATGGTGAAGCTGTTAGTTTGCATCTTTTATACATGGCACATAGATATATGTCCCATCCCTCACGTTCTGCTTACAATTAGGCATTCCCAGTGTTTGTTGGATTCTATGTTTTCACCTTGTCAATTTTATTGGAGACTTGTGATCATTCTGACAAATGGAGTATGTTAAAAGTGATGGAATATGAACTGAGTCCAGTTCATAAAAAAAGAAATTGCTTCCATTTGGCTCATTTCTGTTTCTGGATATTCAACTTTGGAATCTAGCCACTATGCTGTAAGGAAGTTCAGGCCACATGGAGAGACCATTCATTGATGTTCTTTTCCATAACCCTAGCCAAGTTCTCAGAGAACAGTCTGTATCAATTGCAAGATACAAAAATGAACCAAACTTCAGATAATTCAAGTCTCTCACAAGGCAATGTCGGAATATGAAAGAAGGGAATCTGAACACTGGATGACTTTGTGGAGCAGAGATGCCTATTTGGGTTACTTTCCCTCCTCTTGATATTTAGGAGTGAGAAACAAGTATTTATCTTATTGAAAACATTGAATTTTGAGGGCTCAAACGTAGTGGTAGAATAAGATTGAAGCTTTTATAGCCTGCCTCCTGCTGTCAGAGATTTGGGAAACACAGAGCTTTGCCCATATACTAGTCTATACCCCATGCCTTACCATGACCATTTAATTAGTTAGTTAATTAATTATTAGAACTATTCACTCATAAATTCATTCACTCTCCAAGTATATATGGACCCCCTATTATATTCCAAGTAATGTTCTTGCTGCTGGGAAAACCACAGAGAGCAAGTCAGTTAAAATCTCTGTCCTTGTATTAGTTTCCTATTGCTGCTATAACGAACCACGAACTTAGTGGCTTAAAATAATACAGATTTATTTTCTTACAACTCTGGAGGTCAGAATTAAAAAATCAGGATGTTGGAAGGAGCTGGATTCCTTCTGGAAGCTTAGGGAGTAATTCATTTCCATGCCTCTTCCAGCTTCCAGAGGCTGCCTGCCTTCCTTGGCTCATCCTGCACCACCCCAACCTCTGGTTCTGTTACCACCTCTCCTTTTTTTCTTTTCCTTTTCTTTCCCCTTGTCTTCAGTCTGCCTGACATGGACATCTTTGAGAATCCATCATTCAGTCTACTACAGTCCCCGTGAAACATACATTATCTTTAGGAATGTTGAAAACATCTTTACCGGGAATTAATGATTTAGAAACTTAACAGCTGGTTTGTCTCATTTATTAATGGTCTTTTAGGTCATGTTCTTCAGTGAAAAGGTTCACTAAGTGATCTTTGGTTGCATTATTTGGGATACAAACTCGAGGTAGCCAAAGTAGTTTTCCATTCTCCATTCCTCCCTTTATGAAAATTCTCTACTACAGCTTACATTAATCCTTTATCTGCCTTAAGATAGAATTCTGAAAGAAAATAGTTTATTCAGAGAAAACATTAGATATCTCTTAGGTATAATTCTGTTGCTCTATGTATATTAAAAGAAATTGTGGTGGTGTCACCTGCAAAGCATATTAACAATTCCCAGGAAACAAATATAGAATCTGGGTAATAAAATAAAGTCTAACCTTTCTTCTTTTTCTCTACATTTAGTTTAGTCTCACTTGCTCACAGGAGGGCGCGTGCAGAGGCCTCGAACCCGGCACCTCAGACCAGGGTTTCTTGTGCGAAACGCCTGCTTCCAACACCTCAGCTCAGAGACCGTACGCAGAAGAACACGACTCTCAATCCAAGATGGCAGAGGCAGGCCGTGTGCAGAGACTCCGCGAGATTTGGAGCCTGAGCCACACAGCTGCGCCTGCCTCGCGAGACTTCGCCTGCTCCTTGCCTGGCTGACAAGAACGCTACTCAGCTGCGTCGCCCAGGACCTGTTGGGAAGAGTAGGAGTTCTAGAACGTGAGCTCGCACCTCTCCACAATTGAACTCAGTTTTGTTTTATTGGCATGGGTGACACCAGGAGGACACTTTGGGGGGGCCTGACAATTTCGGCTCGCCCTGGCTCCAGCGAGAGGATGGCGGAGGCTTTGGAAGGTTTGTGTGAGGCTGACTGGCTCTGGTTTCTGAGTTCACCGACAGGTTACAATGGCGGTAGCCTTCAGCAGAATTCAGAGCAACTCTGCCCAGGAACCCGGTACGGGGGTGTGGTGCGCACACAGTGTAGCCCCCAGGGGCATATGCAGTTCACCCCCTCGAGGGGATCACACTGTGCCTGCTGTCACTGGGGCTTGGAGAATGATACTCATGCGTATCTTCCAGCTGCTTGTGGCTGTCCTTCCCTTGGTGCCAGATGCCCGGGGACGGCGGGGTCCTGTGGATGAGAAAAAGCCGCAGCTGTCTGACCCGCTGTCTCGCCAGCAGTGCCGCCTGCCTGAACCCTGTACAAGGCAGTAACGGCTGCACCAGGACTTTTTGCCCTCCTCACTGACCTCCTGGGTCAACGGTATATTCTCCCTCATCACTTCCAGTTTGGTAAAGGAACTGGACAGACCATGAGCCAGGAGGCGAAACCCGGAAAGATCCAGGTAGTGAGGACCGCCTTACAGAATGGATAAGGATGCATGTCTGAGTTCCTGAAGTGGGCTGGGGGCCCTGTGAGCCGCCCGCAAGACCGTGAGCTGCTGGCGAGAACAGGAAACACCCACCGACCCGCCTCTCCTCCCCCTCTGCTTGTGAAGCAAACCTTGGGTGATTCTTCATCAGCCTAGCTTCCACGGGCTCTCCTCTGGGATCAGCACAGGATACCAGCTGACCCGGCACTCTGGTAAGTACTCCATGGGAATCCCTCGTAATTTTTTCTCACCTGGCTGGAAGTCTGAAAACTCCTCCTTTTTGGCTGAAAGGGGGAAAGAGGAGGCCCCTGCCTCAGTCAGCTGTGCCACCCCCTAAGGGAACACAGAGGGCAGGAACTAAGGTGGCTAAGCTGCTCTGGCCCAGAGGTAGCCCCATTTAACCTCCTGTGAGACATTCTGACTGAGGAAGGATGAACGGGTCATTACACATTCAAGTGACACCCCCAGTTAAATGAGAGTCCACACCATTTGACCACCTCCTGTTTTGGACTTTTGAGGAATCCATTAACAATTTGGTGCTGGTTCAAAATTTCCAGAACCAGAAATCTTTATTTGGGTCAAATCTTGTGGAATTTTCATACCAACAAATAACTCTAACTCCCCCCCACCTTGGAAATTGGAAACAAATCTAAAACAGAATCTCTAAGGAATGGGGAACCAAATGGCCACCATACAGAAGGATAGCCCATTAGGGTGCATCCTGCAGAACGGGAAGATTTTGGGGTATCACCCCTGACCCCAAAACACTTCATCTTGCTATGTAATACAGACTGGCTCCAATACCAGCTGGGAGATGGGGAAAGTTGGCCCATCAGTGGGTCTCTAAATTACAGCAACCTTTTACAACTGGACTTGCTATGCCAGAGACAAAAGAAATGGAATGAAATTCCCTGTGTCCAGTTTTTTATGGCCTTTTATCGGAACAAAAACCCTCAAAAGGGATGTGGGCGCTCCTCCACTGAGGTAATACCAGTCCTAGGCCCTCCCCCTGAGGACCTTCTTAATCTCCTCCCTAACCCTCCTTCTACTGCGCCCTCCCTACACCCTTCCTTCATGTGTTCTGATTTCGGCCACAGGCATGAGGGTCCCTCTTCAGACCAACCCCCTGCCCCAGAACATAGTCCAGCAAGTACACGAAGTGAGGCTAATCAGCTAGGATCCAACAACCCGCCAGAAAAAGTACTCCTTTGGAGGCAGGTCTGGGATGGAGAAGGAGGGCTCACCCAGGTGTGCATCACGTTTACCACTTTTGATTGGTATAACTGCAAAAGTCATAGTAAGGGATTGAGAGAAGATCCAGAGAGGTTCCTGAATCTGATTAGGGGAATCTTTCAGGCCCATGACCCCACGTGGGCTGACATCCAAAGCCTCCTCAGTATACTCCTAACAAGGGAAGGAAAGGCCATGGTCTTTTCAAAAGCCCAAGAAGAAGCAAAGAAAACAGAAATATGCTATTTCATGCTATTTTCAGACTGAGGAATCAAGGGGTCCCAGATAACAAACCCAAATGGGGCCAACAAGACATTGGAGAGTGGAGTGGAAGACAGTCTGACCCATTATAAAAATATGATACAAAGGGAATCCAGGCAGTAGGAAAGAAATCTGTCAGTTGGAATGAGATAAAGGAAATCAATCAGGTTCCAAGAGAGAACCCCTCAGCATGGCTAGAGCACCTCAAGGAATGCCTCTGAATCTATACCACCACTGACCCTGAGTTGTTGGAAGGGAATGCAATCCTGAGGTCATATTTCATTTCAAAGTGCCCCTGACATTAGTCATAAACTTCAGAAACTGGAAATAGAATTAGATACCCCTGTCTCTCCCCTGGTTGAGTTTGCCTACTGGGTGTTTAACAACCAAGAAAAGTCAGAGGATGAAAAGACCCGGAGGCAAGCCCTTCAATGTCAGCCCATCAGCAGGGGAATCTGGAATAACCGCCCAAGGAAATTCCTGACTCCAGTGAGTGACCCCTGCCCCCCACTGAGGGATAGCAAGCCAAGGAAACTAGGACAAAATCAGCATGCCATATGTAAACAAGAGGGACACTGGAAGGGAAAATGCCCTTGCCGCCCCCAAAGGGGGACAGATATGGCATATCCCAGCCACTACCCTCAACGGCAGATGGTCCAAATAGATGAAGAATGACAGGGCCAAGGGCTTCTAAGCTGGCACTCCAATTGACCCCCGAGGAGCCCTGGCTGACTTTGGAAATAAGGGGAAGCCTATCCCTATCCAATTCTTAGTCAACGCTGATGCCCCTTACTGGTTCTGAATACCAGATCAGGCAAACTCGGTCACAAGAGTTGTAAAATTATGGGGTTATCAAGTAAGGCTCAAGAACGGGCATTGATAGAGCCATTCGAATGTAAATTGGGTGAACACACACTCACCCGTTCTTTCCTGTATGTCCCGAATACACTACACCCCTCCCAGGAAGAGAGATCTTCGATAAATTGGGAGCTACTATCCCCCTAAATGGGAGACAAATTGGAGACTGCTGTCCCCTTAGATACCTCCCTGGACAGGGCAAGTCAATCTCCTCAGAGTAAATTCCAAGGTCTTGGCCCAGGGACCAGTGGCACAGGGATATTGACTTGGTGCTTTGTGACCGCCTGGAGGGGTGGGATAGGGAGGGTGAGAGGGAGGGAGACGCAAGAGGGAAGAGATATGGGTACATATGTATATGTATAACTGATTCACTTTGATATAAAGCAGAAACTAACACACCATTGTAAAACAATTATACCCCAATAAAGATGTTAAAAAATA
Source organism: Pseudorca crassidens (assembly GCF_039906515.1). NCBI lineage: Eukaryota > Metazoa > Chordata > Mammalia > Artiodactyla > Delphinidae > Pseudorca > Pseudorca crassidens. The sequence continues at coordinate 17,899,762 of NC_090298.1, forward strand.
ATAATAATAAAACATGGACATGCATGCATGGCCCAGTAGAAAACAGTACCCTCTCTGAAAGAACTCTGTCCCCCTCCCCAGTGACAAAAACCCTATAAAGCAGCCCCACCCTCAGACTCTCCGGGAGTTTGTGTCCTAGAGCACAAGCTCACATTTCTCCATTGTTTGAGCAAAGAATAAGGCTTTGCTTCCAAGCTGAAGCAAACTCGGGCTCATTCTGCTGGCTCAAAGGACACCAGACAGGAGGACCCTTTCTGGGGACTGACTCAGGGTGGTCAGTAACAATGGTGGAAGATAAAACTTGGCTCCCTTCACCAGTTTTCTTAAGATAAAGAGTAGTTTAAGAACTAAGCTATTCTGGCAAAGGTAGACTTGAAGTTTCAAAGTGCAATAAGAAAAGTCTACTTATTTTGTTTCTAAGTGGAAACAAATACGGGAAACAAAGCATTTTCATACTGTATTTGTGTGGAAGAGTGTCTTCCCCAAAGGACTTCTGTTGTACATGGAAATCCAAGAGAGTCAATGATATAATCAATAAAGAGAGAATTTGGGTGTGAAGGAAAAAGTGATATGATAGAGCAATTACAAAAAATCATGTAGCATTCCCAAAATCCAGTATAAATCTTCTGACATTTAGAATCAATTGTGAACTAGTTTATTTTTTCCGTTGCTCTCAGTTTAAATTAAGGTAGGATATTTGGTTCACTTTAACTTCGAAAAATGGAAAATAAAAAGGAGAAGCAAACAAGGCAAATCTTAGTAGTATTGTAGGCTAGCAATTTGTACTGATGACTTGTGATACTGATTCAAAAGTAGCTGAAAAAATAAAAATTAACTCAAGCTTGGATTCCTGAGTGTTTTTGCTGCTGAGGAAATGGAACATTCAAGAATTAAGTAACAAGGTGCAGAGCTGGCCAGGCAAGAATTAATGTAAAACTTATTCTGTGTTATCTAACAGGAATATTTTTCTAGCAATAATTAACCTGAAACTGTCAAGTTCTGTGGACTTGGCCTGAATTAGAAGATTGTAACTCAGCTATTTCTAATTTTAATTTATCTCCAATATGATACTGTAGGACATATTTCATGTAATTTTAGTTGTATTTATGTGTGCTTGCTAAGGAGAAAATCAGCAATAATCTCAAAGTTTTTAAGAAAATATCTATTGTGAATGTTGGAGAAATATAATGCAAATACCCTAGATGGAAACAAATTATAACAGTTAACTATTTTTTTTTTATTTTTTTATTTTTTTTATTTTTTGCGGTACACGGGCCTCTCACTGCTGTGGCCTCTCCCGTTGCGGAGCAACAGGCTCCGGACGCGCAGGCTCAGCGGCCATGGCTCACGGGACCAGCCGCTCCGCGGCATGTGGGATCCTCCCGGACCGGGGCACGAACGCGTGTCCCCTACATCTGGCAGGCAGACTCTCAACCACTGCGCCACCAGGGAAGCCCAACTATTTTTAAAACAAACACAGATTCTTATGCATGTGTACATTTTAATTGGGAAGTGGCTTGTAGTTTTACTTTTACCCTTTACAGCTCATTTACTTCTCCAAGTTATGTACAATTTTCACTAATCAAATTATCATAGTTTATAGAACAGGTTGTTTCCTTATTATAGCAAGGTACTTTATTATTAAATTCAAGGATTTTTTTTTCCTAATTACCCTTAAAAGCCAGTTATCGTTGGCAACGAACTCTTTATAGTCTTTAAATTACTTAAGTCAAATGCTAACATAATATAGAAAGGAAAATTAAGTAAAATAAAACACCTTTGTAAATTTAAGATAGTGCAATTTCTCTGAAGTTGTCAAGAAGTCTTAGCCATACTTTATTTATTTGCTAGCTAAATTTTGCTGAATAAAGTTTATTTGCATGCCAATTCCATTTGATTTTTTAAAAATGATGATATTATATAAATATTTTTCTTTCATTATGAATACAGTAAGTCCCCTACATACGAACTGTCAAGTTGCAAACTTTCATAGATGCGAACATGCATTTGTATGTCCAGTCACGTAAACTAGTTCACGTGTCTGGCATACATTGTTACGTGCATGCATCCTTTACAAGTCGTTGTGCTTTTGTGTACTTTACAGTACTGTATAGAGTACAGTAGTACACTATCTTTATTTCAAGCCCAGGGTGTCTGGAAGCAAGCATAAAAGCAGCAGTAATGTAGCTGGTACTGGTAAGAAGCGCCAGGAATTGGAGGCCCAGAGAAAGGATGAAGAGAAACAAGAGAAAGAAGAAATAACTGAAGAACCAAAGAGATTCATGACACAGGAAATGGCAAGGGGGTTTTCTTTATTTGAGGAGGCATTGTTAGTTTTTGAAACACAGAACCTGAACATATAATAGTACACGAAGGTTGCAGCAGCTGTACAGAATACATTTGAGGGCTACCGTATTATCTATGACGAGAAAAAAAGAGCTACTACCCAGACATCACTGGATCATATTTTCAAAAGGGTAAATAGAATTGAATCAGCAGGGGACCAGAACCTGTGCCATCAATGTCAGGCGTGAGTGAAATTGCAGCTTGCCCTCTGTCTCCTATTGCTGATGATCCCCCCCCTTCAGCTCTACCATATCCCACCTCCTCTCCCTCCTCCAATCAGTAACTCTTCTTGCCTGTTCACTGGATGCCAGCCCCTGGATGCCAGCTGTTGTACTGTACTACTGTACTTTTCAAGGTACGGTACTGTAAGATTAAAAATGTTTTCTTTATTGTGTTTATTTTTTATATATTATTTGTGTGAAAAGTATTATAAACCTATTACAGTACAGTACTAGATAGCCGATTGTGTTAGTTGGGTAGCTAGACTAAATTTGTTGGACTTACAAACAAGTTGGACTTACGAACATGCTCTCGGAATGGAACACGTTTGTATGTAGGGGACTTACTGTATAATGTAGCTAATGTCATCTGATAAAAAGAGCAAAGATTTAATGGAAACAGATGCTATTGATACAAAATATAATTTGGTGAGTTTGAACAACCAACTACAGTGCCTGAAAAATCTGTTTTAATTGCTTATGAAGATACAACAAAAAGGTAGAATGTGACTATGTCTTTTAAGTTATAGAGGAGAGAGAATAATATGCCAAGATCTAGAAATTGGTTATTGCAAAAAGGAAGAGATTTGATATAACCAATATCAGTGAGAAAGATTTAAGTACGTTCTTGGACTACATTTTTTCCATTGCGTACTCTACACTAAAGCAACTTCGATGGAACCTAAACAAATATATTTTCCAAAAACTAAAGAAGATTTTGATTCACATGCGTTCTTTATCCCTAAATTCTAGACCTATTTGTTGTACTCACTAGAAAATAGAAAAAATATCCATCAATTTGAGAGGAAATTTCTTTGAATTTCAAAGAAATTATGTGCCTCACCCATAAACTAATCTCTTTCTAAATCAGACTATAACTTGGAATTCATAATTCCTGTGACAGGAGACTTTCTCACTATATTTACTTTATTATGGAAATTAACCTGTCTCCGTATGCACAAGAAATAACACAGGATTAGTTCTAGGACAAGGAGAAGTTCAACATGATCAAGGTTACAGCACAGATGTGCAATTAAATGTATTAGGAAACTTCTAGTGAGAAAATAGGGTTCAAGTTCAGAAAAGCAGACCACTGCTGTGCAAAGTTGAATATTAGGACCTCAAAATTCACCTAGGAAAAATATGTATTTCCCTGTCCTCACATATGATACAGGAGAGGAAGATTGCAACTTGAGCCTTGAATTTATACTTACAACACAAAGATGAATAAACAACAAACACAAAACCAAACAAAGTTGAATGAAGAAAGTATGGCAGCTTAAGGACAAGAAAAAAGCTCAATATATACATGATCATATTTCTAAAAATACTTCTGATCAGAGATAAAAACAAGTAAGAAAACACTCAGAGATAAAATGTGGCGTGAAATCTATTAGCTAAGAGAGGGGAATCATAAATAGAAAATAGGCAGATATAATTTGACAAATTAAAAGGCTTGCTGAAATTAATAATATAAAAATGTATATAAAGTTTTTAAGAAGCCAACAGACGTATATTTGCCATTGAGAATATTAACCATTTAGGAAAAAGCCATGCATTACTCTTACATTAAAACAGAGTAAATTTTAGGTGTATCATTGTATAGATACATAATCATAATTTATAAATAAATATACTTAGGAATAATTTTAGATTTACAGAAAACATGCAGAGATAATGCAGAAAGTTTCCATACACACTTCACTCAATTTTCTTAATGTTATACAACCATGGTAAATTTTTCAAAAATAAGAAATTAACATCAGTACAGTGTTCTTAAGTAAACTACAGATGGTATTTGAATTTCTGCAGTTTTTCCACTATTTTTCTTTCCAGGAGTCTATTCAGGGTACCACATTTTATTCAGTCATCTTGTCTCATTGGTCTCCTGTGATCTGTGACAGTCTTCCCTTGTTTTTCATGGTCTCGACAGGTTTAAAGAGAACTGCTCAGGTATTTTGTAGAATATCTCTTAATCTGAGTGTTTCTGATCTTTCCTCATGGTTACACTGACTTTATGGTCTTTTATGAAGAATACCATAGCAGTCAAGTGTCCTTCTTATCGAAATATATTGGGAATGAATGTATCAACATGATTTTCACTAGTGATATCAACCTTGATCAATTCAATCACATTTTAATAGAAAAATATAGAGCAAATATTTAACTGGCAGTTGAATATTTATGGAACCTGCTACATAAAATAATTCAAACATACATATAATTATGTGTATATATGCATATATGTAAATAATTATATATTTTTGTCCACCATGCATATACATATTTAAAACTAGACTACCTCAGTTTTTTAAAAGTATGTGTCAATTATAAAAACAATTGAATAGAAAATTATAAGCTGTGAATATATGTAACAAAGTAATAGAAGAAAGATTAATTTTTTAAAAAATTATTTATTTATTTTTGGCTGCATTAGGTCTTTGTTGCTGCGCCCGGGCCTTCTCTAGTTGCGGCGAGCGGGGGCTACTCTTCGTTGTGGTGCATGGGCTTCTCATCGCAGTGGTTTCTCTTGTTGCAGAGCACAGGCTCTAGGCCTGCGAAGCTTCAGTAGTTGTGTCACGTGGGCTCATTAGTTGTGGCTTGTGGGCTTTAGAGCACAGGCCCAGTAGTTGTGGCGCATGGGCTTATTTGCTCCATGGCATGGGGAATCTTCCCGGACCAGGGCTCGAACCCTTGTCCCCTGCATCGGCAGGCGGATTCTTAACCACTGTGCCACCAGGGAGGTCCAGATTAATGTTTTTAATATCTAAAGAATGTAAGCAGATCAATTAAAAGTCTGTTATTCCAGGCTTCCCTGGTGGCGCACTGGTTGAGAGTCCGCCTGCCGATGCAGGGGACACGGGTTCGTGCCCCGGTCCGGGAAGATCCCACATGCCGTGGAGCGGCTAGGCCCGTGAGCCATGGCCGCTGAGCCTGCGCGTCCGGAGCCTGTTGCTCCGCAACGGGAGAGGCCACAGCAGTGAGAGGACCGCGTACCACAAAAAAAAAAAAAAAAAAAAAAAGTCTGTTATTCCAACAGAGGGTGGAATGAACGAAAGTAGCAGAACAACAGCCAACAAATTGTAGCAACAGAGAATAAACTGAAGAGATTAGATTGTTATTAAATTTTTTTAAAGTTCTACCCACTAATTAAATAGAAAAATACCCAACCAGCATAAAGCACTTAATTTAACGCAAAACTAGAACCTATAAAAATGAGTCGTTATGCTGCTGTTGTAGTAGAAATGAAAATTGAATGCTCAGATTGTGTTGGGAGATTAAATTGGTGCAATTATTTTTTTTTCTGAGAGCAAGTTGTATTTCCTTATAAATATGAATGTCTATTAAATTTTTCAATTGTATTTTAAATTTTTTTCTTAGGGTACATTCGAGCATAAACAAAATTGCTTTAAGAATGGCCATCATGGTGACATCTAAACAGTAAGTTGAAAACCCCCTAAATGCTTAACAAGGACAATAAAAATTTATTATAAAAATGAATGAAATGCATGAAATGCTATATTTTTGTTAACTTTAATCCAATTAAAGAACACTGACATGGAAAAAGAATCAAATTGTTAATAGAAATAAAATTCATGTTAATAATGTTCGTAATACCATAGCAATATTATTAAAAAGGAAAACAAACAAAAACTATATGTGCACATAATTCCAGAAAGTTATACACCCAAATGCTGATATTATTTCTTAATAGTAAGACTAATAAATATGTGATTGTTTTTCTCATCATTATTTTAAATATAAGTGTATGTATTTTTACTTCTGTGAAGAGAAAAAATAAGCTAAAATGAGACACAATGAAATGGGATGTTTCCTGTCATAATGACATATGAAAAAAACCAGTTCTTGCCTTGTGTTTGAGAGAACACTGAGATTTTATCATGTGCTGCTGATGTGTGGATATACAGTATCACAACAGATTTTTTTTAACTCAATTTTACCGTATATAGCAAGAGCTTTACATTTATTTCACTCCAAGTAATCTGTTTTGAAATAGACTTTTATTGACCGTGTTTATGTCCGATGTATTATATTAATGAAAAATTGGACATTCACTTATACACTGACAGTGGCGAATAGATGAAAGGCATTTTGTATATCCATGTTTGGAGTACATTTTAGCCTCTTTCAGGTGCAGGGAGGAGAACTAAGCTGGGTTACTTGAAACATCATTGAGTCTGAAGATCTACTAGGAAAGGAGGAAGACAGGCCTACTAACAGAGGCTCAGAATGGATTGAAAGTTGATCTAAAACAGGCAAGCAGGCTCCCAAACCTGTAACGTTGACCAAGGTTGTCGAAAATTTACAGGGACCATCTGGAGCTATTCTGTAGAGTTCTAGAAAGAGGGGTGCAGCGGGGCAGCAGGCATTGTAAAGCTTCCCAGTAGAAGTCTGGATAGTACAATAGGTAAGGCACTCCCTTGGTCTGGTCAGTAAGGAATTGCATGAGTTGGTTAATGTAAATTAGACGAAGTGTCACTGTTATATGAAGTCTGCCTCCGTGTGATGTAAAGAGAAAGAAAAAAAAAAAAGCCTGATTCTGCTTATATTGTAAATGATAGTAGTAAATATAATAGAAAACATTTATGGAACACTTAACTCTGTGGCAGGAAATATGCCAGCCATTTTCACGTACATCATTTCACTTACTCTCACATCAATCTGACAAGTTTTTGAAATGCTTCTACCCATTTGAAATGAGGCTTATGAGTAACTTGTCCAAAGTCACACATTAGTAAATGGGAGACCCAGGATTCAAACCGAGGCAGTCTGCCTTCAGAAACTGAGCCCTTCACCTTTACATGGTAGATATTATCAACTTAATTTTATTAGTATTATGATTTAAAAGTAAAGATAGACAAGCTATATCTTTTTTCCTATTGTCATTCAGTTTGCAGGGTTTTTTTCTGCCATACAATATTGATATCTGGGAAACATGGACAGGATTTCTTAATTTATCTGTAGCAAATATTCTATGTGAAAAAGTCCTAATTAGCAAATTGATGTAATGTAGAGCAAATATAATACATAAAAAAATATAAATATAGGTAAAGATGCATAGAAAAAAAGATTGGAAGGAATAATGCTACCACATTGACAGTGTTAACCCTGGGTTGTAGATTGATATATTGGGTAATTTTAATGTTCATTATTATGACTTTATTTCAAGTTTTCTGAAATGATAACATGTTTATTATAGAAAAATGTGATGTTGATTTCAAGAAAAGAGACAGATTGCAAAACATCTGGGGAAATATATATGTAAAAATAAAAGACTAAATGGCACATTTCACATAAGTTGGTAGTGAAGCTAAATTTTATAGCTTTGGAGACTAAACATTCAGCATCTTTCATAAAATTTTATTTTTTAAAGTGTTGTAAAACTTAAGATAACTGGGAAAATGAATTTAATAGACTAAAATATGAATGTTATTTAGATTAACTTATTTTTGGAATGATATGATGCATTATCTTTAAAAATAGGATACAGTTTAACATAGTTTTGTAAATTTTATTTTCACAAAATTAGGAAAATTATTTACTGACTCTGCTGTTTCTCTGGGATTTTAAGAATTTCCTTCTTGTATTTATGGTATTTTTCAAAACTGCTAATATACCATAAATTTCAGAATATTATGATAAGAAAAGTAAAGGTAATAGTAACAAAATGGATTAATATATGAAAACCACAAAAACAATGACTGGCATACAGTAAACTACAAACATGTTAGCGATTTTTATAAAAATGATACTAATAATTATGGTATTTGTATAATTAGTTTTTAGTTTTAGTTTTACTAGTCTTAATAACTATGTTATTATTTTAGTCTCCATGTTAAATATCTTACTTGTATTGATTTATTTTCTCTTTATGACAATGTTCTGAATATGTTAATATTATTGCCATTTTATTGACTATTTAAAGTCATTTGCTAAAATTAACAAAGCTGCTTGATTTTGTCACCAGTATTCACAGAAATGAGTCCAATTACAATTTATATGCTTTTAGTTTTTATGTGATACTCTTTTCATATGACAGGCTTTTTAAATTTACCAAAAGGCTATTAAATAAGCGTTTAAATACACCTGTATTTCCTATTTAAAATTTACAAAGTAATTCTATCATTCTTAAAATAGTTAAAAAAATTTTAGTGATGTAGTATATTTCATGTTATTTAACTATGTTGACTGATATAATAGCATAGTTTTCACAATTTAACAGAGCATTTGTTAAAATCATGACACCTCTATTATTTTTATATGTTAATAACACTCCAACTTACCTTAATTTTTAAAAAGTAATTTCATGAAAGTACTTAACTAAATGAGTTAAATGCACCCACTCTTAATTTTAGAGCATTAAAATTTCATAATCTCCCAAAGCCATTCAGTTTGCAGATCTTTTTCTGCCACACAATATTCACATGTAGAAAACATGAACATGTGCATTTAAGACATAAAAATGAATTAAACAAATATTAAATTCTATTTTTGATAGCAGAACATAAATGCATATGCTGCCTTACTGAAACAATTAGTATTTTTCAAAATGAGGCAATGAAGTGATACCCAAAAGATAACAAGCACATTTTCTTCTGTACAAAATGATATGTATATTTACTGAGAACATTACATAAATAAGGACATGGCAAGGCATATGCTCCTCAGATTCCCATAGCTCCTTATTGGAACTGTCACCTGTGTGTGACTTCATCCAGCCTGAGTAAGGATTTCACTTGAGAGGAAAAGCTCCCTTCCCTTGATTGTGAGAGTTTTCTCTCCTTACCCACCTCTGCCTCACTATTCTGGAGACTTTGACTTTGTGCTTTACTCCCCTTATAAGGTAAAAGTAACAGTCGTGGTACAATTGAACAAAATTCTCAGCACATTTCTGACATAAATTTCCAGTTTTCAGGAGCATCCTTTGACAGGCTCAGTCTTTAGTTCTGTCTGTGGTTCAGTTTTGTCCATCACACATTAATGTCAATGGTGAATATCAATGGAGACTAGCCAAGTTGAACAGTAGGGAAGGATTTGAATGACTAGCTCTGCTCAAATCATAGGAAGTTGCCCTTTGAATAGTCTTCAAGGTGAGTCTCGAGCACTGTCAACCATTCTTATTCAATTTTAAGTTCAGTAAAATACGAGGAAATTATCTATGAAATAAAAATTCTCTGTCCTGTCTACTTTAATAAAAAGTGTTAGAAATAAGTTATTCACAGTTCCTGTATTAATGCATTGTATTCTCTTTACACCACTGAATATATGTTTTTCCTCCACATCTCACACCCTAAGTTTATAAAATATATAATGAAACTCATGGAATTAAAATTCTAAATTGATTTTAACCCTTCCTCAATAACTATTAAGTTTCCATATTCTTCCTTACCATCTAAAATTGCTTATTATTGGCAGCATTTCCAAGATGTACATAAATAACTCTCCAATAGGAGAGCTCAGGAACTGTGGGGTCTATCATATATATTAGTTTCCTTAAACTTCCTTTCTCTTGCATGCACTTTTTTAGTAAATTAATGGCAGGGTACAGCTGGATGCTTCTGGAGATGTTGATCTTTGATATCATTGAAGTGTGGACCTAATAAGAAATTAGACCTCTTGACCGCAAATGGGCTTAAGATGTGCATAATTGTAAACATTTGGATGTAATGAGGGGCTGGATTTGGGAGATGAGCAATAGACCAGAAAGCAGTAAGTATGGCCTTCTGTGGTGAAATAACTGACAAATGATAGATTGGTCTATATTGTGTAACCTAGAGAAAGAGAGCAGAGCAGAGTAACTAGAGCACAGGCTCTGCCTGGAACCAGACAGACTGGATTCAGAGCAAGCTTTAGCATTTATTCAAATTCTGCCCCATAATTTCCTACTGTCTCAGCCTCTGGAGCTGCAATCTCTTCCTCCTTAACTCAGTAAAGTGAGCAGGGTCTGCTCACATTCTTCTGCTTCTGAAAATTGTTCCAGCCAGAAAGTTTAGGTGATTGTAGAGCTAATAATGTTTATTTCCTTTCTGCCAGGGAGTATCACATCACATTCCCCATGTTTTGGAGTCAATAGTCTGATTTTGCCCAGTTCTCCTGTTGTTTGAAGTCAAAAGTTAAGTCTGTTCTTTGTTATTTTATCATGGCTTGAAGAGGAATTCTCTTATTTACTTAAATTTCTATCTCACCATTTACAATCCAGCCTACCTAGACTTATAAGAAAAACCTTACTTCTCTCCTCCACTTATGCTACCCTCTTTTATAATCCTGGTAAGGTTGCCTTTGTCAATCCACAAGATTGATGAATTGAAATGATAACTAATTAAATCCCAACTTTTAGACCGTATTTTCTATTGTAGTGCTCTAATTCATCCAGTCATAATTTCTCACCTCTTGATCTCTTACTGATCACTGGTCATAAACTATGTTCACCTGAATTTGGCTTGCCTGCCTTCTTCCTTTATCTTCCTTTTACTAGGGCCACCTCCAAATGGTTATCATGAAAGCAAGTCAAACTCAACAGTCCAAAATAAAATTCATCAAATTTCTTCATTAAATCAACTTATTTTATGGTGGTTTTTACTTTATTAAATGGCACCAACAGCTATCCTAAGCATCTTCGTCTCTTCCAACATCCATTCACTTACCAATTCCAGTCAACTCCACCTCCTAGATAATTTTGGATTCTATATTTACATTCTACCCAGATTGTCACAATTCCAGGTCAGTTATTCCTCCTAACCTGAATGATTTCAATGACATCTTAATCTGTTTGCCTGTCTACTTCCAATCTATACTGCAGTCAAAATTTAAAATTTATTTTTAAATATAAATCTTAAAAATGTAAACCATACTTTATTACCTGTTCAGTGAAAACTCTTAGTAGTTTCCCATTTCCCTTAGGGAAGGGAAAGCTACTTAACATTTGGCATTTGAACCCTGCTGACATCTGTAACATTGTTTTCTCAGCCTTCCCACTGTTGACAGAAATAATCAATAAAAAAACTATAATAATAACAGAGAAATGTTTTATTCCAGCCAAAATGAGGACTATAGCCTGGAAGACAGCCTCTCAGATAGCTGTGAGGAACTTCTCTATAGAAGCATGTTTTCAGTATAGTTTTATATCTTGTCAGAACAAAAAAAGCAAGGAAGATACATTCCTTCAAGGTTTAAGGGGAAAAAAAAGACAGAATAGTATGTACACAGTGGGTCAGTGTGGCCTTGACCTGGGAAGGGAGTCTTACCATTGAAGGAATAATGGCAGTTGCATCCCAGGAATGGAGGCATTTATCTCTATCTTCAAAATAGATGTTCTTTACTTCTGGACAATGCACCCTTTAATGGTTAAAGCCAAAATGACTTCCCTATACCTCAATAGGTGAAATTTTCTTTCATTATTTCCATGTTTTGATTGCAAATCTTTTGATATAAAGCTTTGATGATCAAAATATTTGTTCCTCGATGCCAGGGTGGTACTATCTGCCTGCAGTGGGTGCATCGTGTCCCTCAGTGACAGGCTTTTTCATATATATATATATATATATATTTTTTTTTTCCCCTAGTTATCCATTTTGGGGAGAAAACTAATCAGATATAGTGAACAAGCACAGAGGTATATGCTGACAGGGAAACATTTTATAGGCTACACATATTATCAGTGATGTCAAACTGTTGAACATTGTATTTGTACTTTTAGCAGTAGATTTAAAGCAAGCAGTGATACATGTCATGCATAGATTTATAACTAGGAAAAGAATAGTGATACCTACTATGGCAGTGATAAGCATCTGTAAAGCAGAGTGGGAAAAAATTCTTATTTCTGAGATGAGCCAACTGAACAGATCACTTAGAGTCAGTTTGCCTTACATCTTGTAACCATTTTATCTTTTGGGAATGTCTTTCTAGGTATATCTCTTCTCCAGAGGTATTGATATAAGGACAACAAGTAGTGTGAGCAATAGCACAAATACTTCCTTGTTTAGCCAGTAGAAAATCTAAGGCAACCCTTTTATCTTATACTTTTTATCTGTTCTGAAATGATTTTTGTAGAGCCCTCAGCTATTTGATGGTAGCTGATAGATTTCTGATCATATCTCTGTTTACATATACTCTTGCACTAAGAACCAAGATTCCCAAAAGACTTTGCTACCAAGTATCTTGACATCCTGCTAACATAGATTTATTGCCTCTGTAATAAAGAGAGAAAGAAGGTTCATCTATTTCCATATGTATAGACAATGGGATAACATAATATCCTAATAAACATAAATGTTTTATTTGCCAGCTATTAAGACATTTATGTGCACATCCTTGAGAAGGAAGGTTAATTCCAATACTAAGACAAAACCTGGGGGAGCACAAGTGATTCCTCCCAGAGTGCTCTCATTGATAGTCTCATTAACTGGAAGTTTAGTTAACACAATGTTAACCCATGAATCATTTTTCTTGCAGGCTTTCCAAAAGCCATCTGTACTGTATTTAACATATGGGAGTTACTGGCATAACTTACTCATGTTTTTTCTCTTTAAGACATTTGTTTATCAAGTAAGAGATGGGGCAAAGGTAATCTGTGCTCAGTCTTTAAGAACTGAGGATAGTATCAGACAAGGGATGGATCCATTAATATGTGAAGAATTTGAACCTGAAGGCCAGACAGAGGTTAGTCTAGTTGAGTGGTAATTTTAGGAACATCTGAAAAGTTGGTGACAGGAATGATGAAGGGCTTATATCAGTATTTTTATTGACTGAGGAATTTGATGAGAGATCCAACCAATCGGTTAGATTGCCCCCAGTAGCTATACTTTGTGACAACTTTACCAGATAATTTTCTTTCCATAATGAGCATTGAGGCAAAAGTATAGCTAGAAGTAAAACAATAACTTTCATTAAAAAAAAATAACTTTCAATTTTCATAGTGAGACAGATGTTTAGTAACCAGTTCATTTGAACTAGTAGGATGGGTCATACAGTCCTGGTTCTGATTCTTGGGTCAGCTGTCTACCAGTGCTGTCATCTTCTCCTCCTGGTGTGGGTGTTCTTTCTCCTCTGTTTGAGCACTGATTTAAGTCTGAGGTCAGCAGTCCTCTCTACAGACGAGTCCAATGCAAAAACCCTTTTTGAAATGAGGGATGTGAATCCATCAGTCTATGGCTTTTAATTTGGCAGTGCATGGATTAGTTAATAATACCTAATAAGGTCCTTTCTGACATGCCTACAAAAAGTCTTTGATTTGATGTGTTTTCTAACTAACAAAATCTCCAGATTGTAATCCATGATCCTCAAGGTCTTTGTTTCTGGGGAGCTCACTATGAAAGGAATTAGCTACCAACTTTGCATTTCTTTTAAGTGCCTCAATAAGACCCTGACAACAATGTAATATATCTCCCTTGAGTAAGGTTGGTTCACATATTCCCTCATCTAATTACATAGGGTGTCCTGTTATTATTTCAAAAGGAGACAGCTGATGTTTACCAAAATGTCTAGACCTAAGTTTGAGAAGCACTAGCAGAAGAGCTTTTGCCCATGAGAGGTTAAATGCTTCTGAAGGTTTTATCAATTGAGTTTTGATAGTGACATTAATTCTTTCCACCAGTCCCAAAGATTGGGGGTGATAAGTGCAGTGAAAATGCTGCATTATTGGCCATATGTCACAAATAGATTTAATATTTGTCTAGTAAAATAATTTCCCTGGTAACTTGGAAGGAATTCCCCAAACAAGAATTATCCTTTCAAATAACAATTTAACCTTAAAGCCATTGCTCTTCTTCAAGGAAAAGCTTCAACTCAGTGTGAAAACATACAGATCATTACCAAAATATATTTATATTCTTGAGACGGTGACATTTGGACAAAATCCAATTGCTATACCTCGAAGGGTCCCTTAGGAAGAGAAAGTGGCCTTGTGACCCATGAAGTGATTTTCTGGGATTATATTTAGGGTAGATAGTAAAACAAGCATATACTTTATGAGCCATCATGGGAGAAATTTTCCAAACATATTGTTTTCCCCATAAAACCATTTTCTCAGGTGTCCAATGAGTTAAAGAATGTACATTCTGGGGTAATGGCATTTGAGCTTCAACAGGCACTATAGTTTGTTTGTTTAATTATTTCCAAATTATATTTGTGTGACAGGTCCAAAATTCCCCCTTATTGTTGCCCTATTTATTTCTCTTCTTCAATGGCATATTTCTTGAGCCGGCAGATGGAAATCTTTCACTGGGTTGGCAGGGTTAACAGAGAGCGCTGACCATTTTCAAGGCTAGACAGAATGGGTTTGCTGCCTCATCAATAAGCTGATTTCCTTTAGCTTCCATACTGTCAGATTTGGAATGCACTGGTATTTTAATAATTACCAACTGTTTTGGTAGTTGTATACCACTTAATAGCCCTGCAACCTGTTTTCCATTTTTTAATATTTTTAATAAGCTTTCCTGATTATAACATCAAGCTTTAATAAACTCTTGATGTTTCCATAGCATTCCAAAGTCATGTGCCACTTCAGAGGCATAGTGACAGCATAAACATTTGCTATCTGATCTTTAGCTCGTTGATGAGCTCAAGTTAAAGCAATTAATTCCGCTTGTGCTGACTTTTGTTTTTTGGTAAAAAAGAACTTTCAGTTATGTCCATTGTGGATGTTTCTGCATATCCATCTTGGTAATACCCCAATCATTTTTTAAGTAGGACCCATCTGTAAAACAAAGTAGACCAGCATTATCAATAGAATTTTCTTGTAAATTATTCCTAGAAGTAAGAAGATAATCTGTTTGTAAAATGCAGCTGTGGTCATTTTCTTCTTGTGGTTCTGGAAGCAAAGTTGCAGGGTTAAGGTTATTTTTGTGACATACGACAATTGTAAAATAATAACTAAAATTATGACTAATAACATTAAACCAGAATATATACAAATTTTAGCAATTTCATATAATCTCTACAACATATGTGTATATCATTTACCCATACTATATAACCTAAGAAGATTTACCACCACTCATTTGACAATGTTTCCCATGTGATTTAACATACCAAATAACCCTAATTAAGTTTATTTTTTTAACTTTGTATTTTATATTGGAGTATAGTTAACAATGTTGTGATAGTTTCAGGTGTACAGCAAAGTGATTCAGTTATACATATACATGTATCTATTCTTTTTCAAATTCTTTTCCCATTTAGTTTGTTACATAATATTGAGCAGAGTTCCCTGTGCTATACAGTAGGTCCTTGTTGGTTACTAATATTGGAATGGATTTAATTAAGTTTAATTTCTATCTTTGAGATGCTTCAGGTGCCTCTGAAGCATCCCAAAGTTACCTAAAGGTCAAAAAAACTTCATTTAGAATTTGATTTGAGGAAGTTTGTCAAAGACATCAAAAGGTTTTAAAAACACTTGGCTAAGCAGGATCATAAGTCAGTATGAAACAATACTTATGCACTCAACCAAAGTGACAATAAATGATTTCAAGGGCAAATACAGAAAGTTACAACAGACTGGTTAAAAAGTAAAGAAACTTTACAATTTGTTATCAAAAGCAGATTAATAAATATCTCAAGAAAACTGTCACCTAACAGAGAGAAAATCTAATTCAAATTTTGCACCAACTGATTTTAATATCAAAATTCACTTAATTAAATCCATTCCAATATTAGTCCCGAGAACTCTTTTCTCAGCGTTCCTTTTCCACAAACCTTCTAAAACTTTCTGTATCCATATTAGTTTGTCACTTATTTTCTTTTGAATTTGGAAATAACCAGCTTTGGGACAAAATCACTTTATTTTACCTCACCAAAAATACATTTCCATTCCTCATACCATCTTTTATGGAAAACACACACCCTACTTTCCTTTCATGGAAATATTTCTTTTATTATCTTTAGTAGTTCCAATCACATTCATTAGTCAGAATTCTTAACCGTTTAAACTCCAATCTCTAGCAAAAACCAAGAAGCAAGCAGTTGTGAACTGTCTTGTCATACCAGCATTTCCTGATTGGTAAATTTATAAGTATATTCCATAACCTCTAGAAACATACATTTTCTAACAACATAATTTACTTTCCTCAATGTGGTACAAGATGTGTGTCCAATAAACCAAAGCATCTTTAGTTTTTCTCTAGTAAGACAAAATAGGTAAACTTTGACTTACTTAGCAATTAATGTTTCGATATTTCATCTTATTTGAAAATGATCTGGATAGTCAATGAATCCCTGTCATTTAACTTAACATAGCAAAGCTAAAATTTCAAGTTATCAAAAAGATTTGGAGAAACTAATTGAAGTAGACATATCATAAAACATAATTATTATTAGAGTTCATCTGAAAGCGTTTATCTCATTTATATTACTTAATTTACAAATAAATCATTATACCAAATTTTGGCTTTCTTGCTGACAAATCTGTAACAGATAATGTGAACTTATTTGACGTTTAGTAAACTTAGGTACAATAAAAGTTTTACACTTAAGGTTGTTAACTGTGAAGATAGACCTATTTAATTAAACCAGTAAATGTAAACTTGTTTTCATTCACTAAAGAATAATCTTAGATCACCTGATCCTTTAAAAAATTCAATTTGGTTTCCATTACATTTAGAAATACTTAATTTTTAAGCACTTATTTTAAGTCAATTAAATAGAGCTCTTTTACAAACTAATTTCGATAAGATCATTTGAAGGTAATGATATATCATGTCTCTAATGTACACACAGACATGTAAACAGACACAAGCAGAGATCTCATAGCTTCATTTTAAAACTTAGTCATAAATCAGGTATTACGATGTAAACTCACTAGTTTGTACATAAACGTTGGAATCAGTTAAATTTACTTGCTTGAGGTTAAAAATGCCTCTTTCCCATCCCCCACCCCCCTTTTTTTTTTTTCAGTTTTGGGTTCTACTGGTTGAGCAAAGGATGTAGTCTCAGGCAATGTGGTCTGTGTTTACGTTTCAAGGACATAATAAGAGTTATAACCTTAAGCTTTTTCCTAGGAGTACTTTTGTTCCCTAGGGTCAGAATTTTGAAAAGATATTTAATCAAGCCAGCTTTTTTTTTTTTCCTAGCTGTGTATGCAAAAAAAAAAAAAACAGTTTAGACATGTCAGAAGAGCCCCATCTTGGCCAATTAAGAGTTAAGTTATCTTTTGTTGTATCTTCCTATTTTGTCAAATACTTGCAATTATCAGCTCCGTATTGTACATGAGGCTACTTGGAGTTCCAGTGGGTGGCTGCCCGCCCAGAAGCTGGTCAGATTTAGAAGCACAATTTCCCATTATCTTTTAGTTTCATTTTATTTTAAAGTCTGAACAATTTCTAAGGACAATGTAGTGGGTCACAAGTGTGCTGCTTGCCAACTTAGCTCCTCAAGGGGTCACCCTTGATTCAGTTCAGCTCTTTTGTGTCTCAGTTTCTCCCGCCAGGAGTCTAAAACCACCCTGGGGGTTCAGAGCAGTGGATGGCCAGTCCTTGTGTGTGTGTGTCCCAGGACAGGCCATAAATGACTTAAAGTGTCATGATGAGGTTCCCTATGGAACTACTACACATCACTAGGATCAAGCCTCAGACACTTCTGCTAGGTTCCTAAGTTATCTTAGAATGCCTTGTGGCTGGAAGGAGCTAGTGTCCCTTTTCTTTAGAACTGAAGAGATGTAGTCTCTCATTTTTCTATCAAACAGTTTTTTCAGACAATCAATATACAAATTTTTCCAATTTTAAGCCAGATTTTAAAGGTCAGCCAACCTAGTTTACTCCAAAATTCCTTTTAGTCTTTTCCTGCCTAGAAATTCTCCTAAGTCCCTGCCTAGGAACTTCCTCTTAGGTCTCTTTTACCAAGGAAAGGTAACGGTATATCCTTAAGACTCCAAGTCTTAAGATAACAGCTCAAGTAAAAATTATGGACCATCTGCTTAAGATAATGAGGTCCTGATAGCAGAAAGAATTTACCAAAGCACCTGAAGAGTGCTGTGAAGCTGGGGGGCAGGAGTGGTGGTAGTGCTCAAGGGACCAATGCTTAGTATAGGGTGCCTGTCCAAAGTAGACCCCAAGTGACCTCAGGTAGGTTTTTTTGACATCCTGCTGACTATATTGAGCAATGTTGATAAAAACAATCAATAAAAAAATTCTAATAAGAATAGAGGAGAATTTTATTAGAGCCAAACTGAGGACTATAGTCTGGGAGACAGCCACTCAGATAGCTCTGAGGAACTACTTTGGAGAATTACGGTTTTCAGCACAGTTCTATAGTGTAGCCATGGTACCTGGGAAGGGAGCCTGATCATTGAAGGAGTAAATATTGGGATCCCAGGAATGGAAGTGTTTATCCCTATCTTCAAAACATACATTCTTTACTTCTGGACAATGTACCATTTTCTTTAATGGTTAAAGCAAATGTATAACGTGTGTTTGATAGACCATGAGACAGACTGTTCTAGTTAGCATGAAGTTCAAGCCAAATCATGTATAAGCCAAAATTACCCTAATATTTAAAAATTTTTTCCATCACAACTAATCCTATTTTTCTCTGATTAGTCTAGTATACATCAAGCTTTGGCATCTATGGACTAACTTATAATTAGCTTATAGTGAACACATAGACAGGCAGTATTGTGAATCAGGAACAGACTACTTAAGAAATGCCAAAACATGAGACTTATTTGGTCAACAACTGACATTTTTTTAAGTTGGAATTTATGGCTATTTATCTTCTATTCCTTGGATCTGTTCACTCAAATTGTTGTGGAATTATTCTTGGTTTTTGTGACAAAGGACCCTTCAAATACAGATGTTATCTGTACTCTTTTCTTGACTTCTTGGATACATATGGTTAATTAAGCTTCCACTTTAGCTTTGAGACATTAATTTTCTTTAGTCTCCATGCTTATCCATATTTATCTTACAGGCCAAGAGATAATTTGACTTCTTCTGCAACTCCCAAAACTAATGAAAATGTGCAAATTCTATTCATGTCTGTCACTACTGCAGTTTGCTCATTCATTCAGTAAATGTTGATTGGGTGTTTTCTATCTACCAAACGTTATTACAGGTGCTGGGAAGAGAACAATAAATGATTCTAACTTTCTAATGTCTTTGAGTATGCATTGGAAGAGTGAGATATGCAATGAACAAATAAGCAAAAATATATTTTTTCAGATAATAAAAAATACAATGAAAAAAAAATAAGACTAATAAAAATTTAGATAAGATGGCCTGTCTGGGGGAGTCTCTGAAGATTTGAGATATGAGTGAAAACCACCCACTACACGTCATGCATTTAACTAACATGTCAACATGAATCTCTTTTTTTCTCTATTTCTTTCCACTTAAATCTCTCTATACAACTCTTAGATACAACCTGCACATGACTGTAATCCTTTCCATTTTCCTTTTAAGAACTTCTTTGATTAATAATTCTGAAAAAAATAACATAATGAGATTTCTCCTAGATTAAGAACTTTCTATGTATTACCCATTTCTGGAGAACTGCCCTAATTGCCTTTTAATTCATTAAGCTCTGCCATGAAGAAAATTTCTGCAAATACCAGTTCATCAGCATAATTCTTTATATCTTTTCTTTACCTACCTCTCATATACATATGTACATATATATATGTTTTAGACAAAATATAAAAGAAAAACATATTGTAATATCTCTAATATCCTAAGATACAACAACATCTAACATTCATTTACACATGATCTATGTAATCTGTTGAACCAACATTTTTAAAAAGTCACAGAAGGTAGGAATTAGGAAAAAAAAGAGCTACTGGAAATCACAGATGCAAGCAGAAAATTAACATTTATATTATCTCTGTGTTCCAAAAAGCATTCATCAGACTTGTCCTATTTTAATTATTTTTCTTAGTGTTTAGCTATTCTCCACATGGGTACAAAGACATTCTATTCAGTTTATCTTTCACAAAACACAAAGGGATTCTAGGTGTTAAATAATTCACAGTGAAGCCTGGAGCTCACAGCTGTACTACCAGAAGCCTTGCCAAAAACAGATATGGTCATTTTTGAAATCAGAAATCAATCTTATTGGGTTTTCTCCAGCAGATAGTCACAGCATTTAGATATGTTCCTGTGGCGCAGATTAGTATGTTAAAATATATATTTTACCGTTGGATGGCTCCATCCTATTGCAGCAGAACTGGTGCTAAGCAAAATTGAAAAATAGGAGAGGCTCTACCTCGTGATTACAACTAATGGCCTTTTGGGGACTCTCTTTTGAAAACCACAGTCTTTTGGAAGGAGGCTTTCTCAGCATCTTTGTTGGTAGATTGCTGCCTCCTTGATTAATAATGTTAACTATTTCATGAGACCAAGACAGGTAAGGACCAAATATGGCCATTACATTTGATATTTTCCAAAGTATATTTGATGAAATGAGGGAAATAAAATTAACCTGAGGAAAATTAAGATGAGAAAATCTACAGAGAAGTATTACATGAAAGTAAGGCTATGATTATATTAAGTTTTTTAAAGCAAGAACAGATCTTAGTGGTGAGATTTATAAGCAAGCTAAGAGGGATGTGGTCACTGTGAATAGATGGTAAATGAAATACTTCTGGAAGTTGGGACACTAAAACATTTCAAAAGTTAGATTGCAGCTGTGGCTGGCCACAGTTACAATTTCCACAGTAACCTGAGTAAAACAATTATTTCCATAGTGCAAGAATATAAAAAATAATTACTTTCAGCTAATGTTTCAAATTAATTTTCCTAATAAATGCATATTGGTGTAACTATGTATTCAAATAATATTTGCATATAGCACAGAGACTAATAATGCCGGTATATCAGAAAACCTTACAAATAAGAATTTCTGAAACTTGAATATATGATAGTCTACATAATTTTTTCCTCAAATGTAGTTTAACTAACAGATTGGTGACTAAACATATTGTTTTCATTTATGTCCAAGGCTCAGTGAAAAACAACAACAAAAGGTCTAGTTCTGAGGAAATCAGTGGGAAAAAGTGTTAGCATGAAAGCAAATGAGACATAGTATTTTTAATAGAGTTTTATTACCATATCCCTGAGGAGACACTCTTCAAACAGTAGTAAACTGATAAAACTAATATGTTACTTGCTGAATTCCCGCTTTCAGACCTGAAATAGGTAAACCTTGCTGTAGGCCCCAGTAGTCACTATACTAAAACAAAAAAGTCAATTTTGTAAAAATACAGCACTCCAGGTCAGTGAGAACTAACACAATTCACAAATTTGATAAGATAGGGTTGAGTTATATGATTTCATCGGCTGGAGATTTTGAGAATCACAGGTTATGGGAGAAAGTGATTAGTGAGCATAACTTAGAATAAATTTTCTCATGAACAAGGGTGAAATATATTGGAAAAATACTTGTACAAGTTGTTAACTATTTTATAAGTTATATATCAAAGGGCGTAGTTACAGAAGCAGATGAATATATTAATAAACTTAAGATTTGAGGAGCATGTATTTTTCCCATGTCTCATATGGTACCACGAATATGGTATTTCATTTTTCTCTACAACAATGCAACTATTTGGGAAATTGCTCTCATTATATCAAATATCCTCAAAGAGATATGTTAAACTTGTTTCTAAAGTTTTCCCTTAATAATTTGAAGAAGAAAATCTGAAAGACAGATGCAAATATGGTGATTTAAAATCAAAGCAAATATTGAGTGGTGATTATGATTTATGGCAAAAACCATTGTCCATAGGACTATAAGTAATTTGTTTCTGTCCTCAAGGATCTTACTAACTACTTAGTCTTAGATTATCAGGCTGTTGATCACCTATGTCCCCCATCTTTTTTTGTGCATCTTGTATTCCTAATGCTTTCAATTGAATAAAGTTTTGAAAGCATAATTCTTTAGGTCAAGAAGATAGATTGAGATTAAATATTGAGTGATGATCTTCCCATAGTATAAATTACACAAGAAAGTATTACAAAATCTAATCCTATGGATGCATTTGTCAATTGAACACAGGGTTTTTCTTAAAAGCTTAATAAAGTGTAAAGATAATTTTTTAAATGAGAAAATAGACAGGAATTCTCTAGAAAACCTTCCTTCTGCCCAAGAAATTTTTAGAATGAAATGAGACAAAATGAAAGCAGTATTTTTAAAAGTCAGCTAACTTAATTTTTATAATCTGTTCACAATTTTTATGATCTGTTTGGCAATTTGTACTTTCTTTAATTGCATTTCCTGGTGTTGGCCTGCAGTTTTTGCAAGTGCAGTATTTTTTGTTTTTCCACTTCAAAGTTACATCATGAAACAATTTTAAGTAATGAACAACTAATTTTGGTTAACACTTATTTGTAATGCTATCATGTAGGTATGATTAATATCTGTTTCAAACAGATAAATCCACATGTATGCAACTGCATCATAACTCATTTCTTTGGTAGTATGACTGTTTTACAATGAATTTGAGGTATAATTTTCATGAAAACTAAAAGTTTAGATGACATTTAGAATACAAAAATAATGATGGTCGTGATAACAGTGATAATAATAATTACTATTAATCAACACAATTTATAAACTATATCAACTCTGAAAAATAATAAATGCTAGCATTTATTGAGAATCAACTATGGCCTGACACTGGGCTAAGTAACTTAACTGCTCTTATTATATAATTCATTTAACTAACTGTTGGGGAAAAGAGACTCCAAACTTCTACCATAGGAGCAGATTTGACTGTATGACATTTGCATCATCTATATTGCCGGTGTTTCATATCTGTTCGTGAGTTTGCAATTTCCATATTCAATTGAGTTTCAGAATAGTTTTATTCTACACCAGCCCACTCACCAGCCTCAACTCTGTATCTAGAATATTTCGGCTTCAGAGCTTCCCACAGGATCAGCAGAGGCTGATTATAATATTTTAGAGATTTATCTGACATCACCTTGAAGGATGTTTCCTCCTTTTTTTTTTTTTTTTTTGCGGTACGCGGGCCTCTCACTGTTGTGATGTCTCCCGTTGCGGAGCACAGGCTCTGGACGCGCAGGCTCAGTGGCCATGGCTCACGGGCCTAGCCGCTCCGCAGCATGTGGGATCTTCCCGGACCGGGGCACGAACCCATGTCCCCTGCATCGGCAGGCGGACTCTCAACCACTGCGCCACCAGGGAAGCCCGAGACAAATTTTTTAAAATAATCTTTAATGTCAAATGAGAGAAAAGTGAATTACAAAAATCACATTTGTATTAAAAAATCCTAACTTAAACCATTTTAATTCTGACATTGGTTGTTTATGGAATATTATGTGTATGACACATTTTATTATATACTTTCACTCACATAATTTTACCTATAAATATAAATTACATATAAAAATTAAAATGCGAATACATGTTATAAGGTTGAGGTTATTGATATAACAAAGCATTGTAGAGTATTTGAAATATTACAGTTGCTCACAAAATTTTGAGAGAATTTTATAAATAATATAGATTTATTTATGCCAGCATTAATGTAACCACATTAATTAATACAGATGAAAGAGACAAGGTAAGCTCATGGAAGGTGGAATTGAGAATGTGACTGAATTTCTTACTCAGATAAGAATTGCTCAGGAACTGGGTAGAATGGATTCTGAAGGCTAGGCACTCTAGGTGAGGATCTGTGAAGAGCAAAAGCATGGAATATAGAAAGACCTAACCTATCTGCTATGCAATTATTTTGATGAAGCAAATGTAGAGAATTATTAAAATAATTATTTTTTGATAAGCACCATATTTAACACAAACTATTTAGCTTTAAAGCTTCAACAGTTATCATCTCACTGAAGATCATTTGCTAAACTTTTTAGAAGTTATTCATAAAGCTTTCCCTGAGATAATGCAAAAGACAGGGAGTAAAATATCCTACAAATGCATACAGACAATTTAACTGACTTCTAGTATCAGAATCTAGAGATCTGATTTTTTTTTAAATAATGAAATTTAAGAGGATTCTTAGAGAAAGGCTTGGCCATTGCTTGGTCATTGTTCCCAAAAGTTTTCTTACACAATTGTATCAACAGAGTTCTCTTAAAACAAAGTAGTCTGCCTTGTTGAGAGGGTATACAATATTTGGTGACGTAACATTTTTTTGCACTGTTAAATATTATGTTCTGCTTTAGCTTAATAATAAATAAGGTATTAACCAGAATTTTCTTTTGCATATAACTTCTTTGTGAATTCATTGCCTCAAAATGTCAAGATGATCTGTTTTCTGGAGTGATATAATATTACTTCATGGAACCATAGTAAGATCATGGCTTAGGGATGTAGTATTATAATGTTAGTTGTCATACTTCCAGACACAGGAAGGATTGCACTAAATTGCCTTTGAAGACAGGTGTAGTGAAACGACTAAATGTTACCAAGAAAATTCTGGGCAGAAGATTTACAGACCATTGTAAAATTCAATATCTACTCTATCCTCTGCCCTTGTAGCAACCAGCATGGAAGAGACCCTTAGCTGCTTCACGATAGCCAGGGCATAACGAGTCTTGAAAGGAATATTTTATTGCCTAGAAATAGCTTCATGAAACCTTAGAGTATTTATTGGCTACAGGGGTATTAAAGGCTATCTGGTTATTTTTTCTTGTTTTACAAACGTAAAAGCTAAAGCATAGCTAACTTTTTGACTTACCTAAGATCACACACACACACAAAAATCCACTTCTTTGTGTTAAGTACAATATTTTGCATTTCTTTGTTTGCTTCTCCCACTTTAGAAACCAGGTTACATTCCTATAACACATACAAAATGTTAGGGAGGAAGACATTTTTCTCTACCCTTCTAGGTTCTTCTGGCTGGTCTAAAAATTAAATTGACATGATGCAGATTAAGAGGAGAAAAGTTTAATAACATGTATACACGGGACAGACCCAGGAAAACTGAGCAACTTGCCAAAGTGGCTGAAACCTTCACCTTAAATATCATCTTCAGCTAAAGACAGAAGAACATATTGAAGGTAGTAGTTTGGGACATGGAGATGGAAATGCAAATATTTGGTCAATAAATGTTTTCTGGGCTGTGCAGGGACAATGGGGCACAGAGTAGACTCTGATCCCTAGGTCCTACCTGAAGCTTCCTTCCACCACACCTAGCCCATATTCTTTGCAGGTGTCTCGGGGAGAGCTCTATTGCAGGAACAGGCCCTCTGTCTCATTCTTCTTTAGGCAGTTAGGTGGAAGGTCAAAGTTTCTTCCTGAGACTTTTGGGCTTTCACTGTTTTCAGCTGGAATAATCAGCGTGCCAAAGAGTCATGTAGGGTGGCAAATTTCATTTCCCTACAATACATATTGAACTGGCTTATAACAAAAAAGGTTTATTTCTTGCATATGCTATATCCCATTTTGTCCTAAACCACTAAGATTTTGATTTTGTTGTAGTGTTGTTTTTGCAACATAATCTAGCCCATCCTCTGCTAGGCCAGAAACAATGAAAAATCTGAGATTTTATCCTACTTATAAGCCAACAAATTAGCTGGTCACAGTATAGATATATTGCATGTCTACATATATATATAAACAGTGATGAATTAATTTTCATATTTTTTGGCAAAACAAGAAAAATTAACAGATAAAATTTTTCTTGGCCAGTTTGGGCTTCCTCCTTCCCCTTTAGTTTGTATTGTGCATCTGCCTTAACCAGACCTCCTTAGGAGATAACATTCATTCTTAATCTCATAAGGGGTCACGATGACTCACTACTTGCCTTGTTGCATTATGTAACTGTCATATATATGTATACATATATACTCACTCACACACACACACACACACACACACACACACACACACGCACACACACATACTGACAAACACATGAGACCTCTGGGTCAGAGATACAGTTTATCACTTAGAAAAAGCAGAAGCCAGAACATCTGATTTACTTCCCTGAGCCCCAATCTTCACAGGGTGATGCAGTGAGTCTCAGATGGTACCTGCACATGGAGTGGGGTGTCATCCCAGAGAGCAACCCCCAAGTAAAAAACTTTGATCTTACATAGGGTTGCTGTAGACCTGCCCTCACTCTGCTCCCCACAGAGAGACAGAAAGACAGAGACAGGATGTTTTTATTCTGTATTGTGCGATGTAAACAAATTTTCTCCAGGGGGAACATAGAGAAGTATTTATCTTTATTATCCTAAGACAGCTTTACACAGTGAGATATTTCTAAATTCAGTGTCATGGAACTCATCTCAGTATACAGTCCATCCTAAATTGGCCATGCCCACCTATGCTCAGAGAAATGGACTCTTTAGGAAATAGAGCGTCCAGGAAGAACTGTCCGTAACATCCCCACTGAAATAGCCTCTTTCACAAATAATTATGTTGTTTGAATGCAGCCATAAGACATGCTTGTCAAATTCTGTCACTATTGGTGCACTTACTACTAATGCTTAGAATATAAAGAGTCAGGTATCACATTAATTTGATAATAATCTAAGTAAGTTAGATACAGGAACTTGGAAAAACGATCTTAAACTGAGGGTAAGACCAGAAAGAAAAAAAATAATTGTTAGAAAGACAGAAAATAAATAGAAAAAATAATAGAAAGATGGAAATAGTGTATGTGTCAATAGGAAAATGGCTAATTATGGCAATACATCCCCCCAAATACTATCCAGGTGTTAAAACTAGTGAGGCTGGGTTATAAGTGTTACAGCATTGGGAAGTTCTTTAAGACGTATTAGGCAAAATGTTTGCCGCAAAGAAATTGGAATACATTGACTCCGTCTATTTTGTAAACTGTATGTAAATATATATAAAATATACACATATACATACACATGTATGTATGTAAATAAAATAACGCACTACCCTTTACGAAATGTTTTGGAAATTGAAGAGGTTTATTTGTCCTAATGAATTGGAGTTACCAAGGGCATTTTTAGGTGGAATTATTTGATGCCCAGTAGTTACTGAGCAGTTGGGCACAGAAGATAATATTTTGAGCACTGCAATTAGCAAAATATTCTTCTCTGCATTCATGTAGGTGAAAAGTCTATTAGTGTCTAATCTTGAAATTTGATTCTTTAAAAAATATAAATACAACATCTTCATGTGAACATGTGGTTTTCATATAGACTGAGTCTTTTTTAGGTATGCAGCTACCTGAACAATCAAGGTAAGATTGTACTTTGTTTATTCAAATTTTACTCAGATTTGTTATCCATTTAAGTTGTTGTGCTCATGCTCATTTTATATGTGGTGTATGTTTACTTCATTATGGCTCATGCCTCCCTGTGCCTAAAGTTTTCTAAAAAATAGGTATTATTATATAGCATGCTTTAATTTCTCCTTACCTTTCAAAGGCAGCATTAGATTGCTTTTGTTAGTAAATTGTAAAGTCAGATTATTCTCTCTAAATTGAATTTTGGCATGTTAAAGAGAACATTCAAAATGTGTGTTTTTAAATAATACATTGAATCTGGTAAATTTAAGCACCACTCTTCTATATAATTCTCTATTTGTTGAATGTCATTTTATATATATAAATATATATATAATATATATATACACATATATATTATAGTAATTTTTAAATCCATACTTAATATGAGTTCTGAAGCCATAGAGGTGTGCATTTAAACCTTGACATTGTCACTTAGTAGAAAACCTTAGAAAATTTGTTTTCCAAAAATTTTTCCCATATGTTTGCTTATTCTAGAAATATGAAAGAATCACACACTTGTAGGATTGCTGTATTAAATTAGATTCACACACAGTAAAAAGCACAAAGTTTCACACACAGTGAAGATGAAATGCATATATATTTGCATTTATACATACATAAGTAAATAAATTCATACTATCTTAATGTCCAGGCCCAGTTGTCTGAAATGTCCACAGTATCACGGGAAAACATCTCATTGCACATTGAAGCTCCAAATAGTATGTGGTGTATAACTGCATTTCCATTAACTTTCAGCAGAAAGAAGACCCTGGCTGACCCTTGCTCATTACCTTCCCATGTGTTTCATATGCTGATTATTCATAGACTTGGGGAATATGATGGCTTCTAGGAATGATCCTGAAATATTCAGTATTTGGGCAAAAATCTATTGACCAACATGTTTCCAGACTTTAAAGCCTGGGCTAATTCTTTCCTATCGATTTGATAGTCAGAGATGATGCTGTCCTTTGATAAGGGCTGTTCTCATTAAGTAGCAGTCTAGGTACAGCCCAGCAGTGCTCAGCAAGACTCATTGAAAGCACAGCCTGCAGATTGAAAAGCAATTAGCATTCTGGACTGTGATAATTACCCACAGTATGGAGGCTTCTCTAAGACAGAGCTTCTACCGTGTCTGATAATAGGATTCCTTAAACGGTGATATATTTTTATAGACACACCACCATCCTCATTTCAACCTTGTCACTTATATTGGATAGGGAAATAAACATCCTTCACACATTTTTTTCTTTACTGAAGTATGGCTCCCTGCTGTTCTGACAGTTTGCAATGTCACCTGAATGTTACCTTGAATCATGGTTTAATTGGCCGGGGCAAAGTAACATCTCATTTATTTCTACTGTTTCTTTGCCTTGCAATGCAATGATTGCCAAGACACAAAAACTTAAATGGAACTCTGATTAAAACTGAATGTGGAAAAAGATGGAGCAGTTGTGTGTCTGGCATAGTTTGCCCCTTATTACAAAAGGTCAAGGTGACTCAAATTTTTATTTACTTGGATAAAAACAATTCTGGGACATAGCATAAGCCACATTACAATTTATTTCACTCAGCAAAAATCAATTCCTTCTGAATAATCAGTCCTTAACATGTTGGTCTACATATGCTTTTATCATTAATTGGAAATTATGTCAGATAAAAAAGATATGATAGGTTGTTTTAATATTTAGGTGTACCTCTTGAATAATATTGAAAATATTTTATAATTCTATTGCTTCATCAAAGATAGCACTTTAAGAGCTAGATTCAGGACTTATTATTATAAATAAACAATGAAGACTAGAAGCCTTGCTCTTCTCTAGGAAAATTTTAGGCTCATAAAATGTCTTACGGGTTAATCCTCCTATGGGTTTATTATTATGCTTTCTTCTACTTTAGTTCAGATCTCTGTGAACATTTACAAATGACATTTGCTAATTGAATTTTCAAGCTGCTTGGTAGCTCACATTGGGGCAGTTATCTATACATTTAATTCCTTGTCAATTCAAATTAAATAACATGTAGAGAACATGCATATAGCAGAAATGCATCAATTAATTAATAAAATGGAAATACTACTTTTTAAATATGTATGTGTTTTCTTCTGCACTTTTATGTGTCTGATCTTCTCTCTAGTGATTGGAGGGTAGTAGATGAGTACTGTCTTATTAGGAATAAAAAGAAAACAAAAATCTTTTCATGTTTTTGCCAGTGTTTAGAATCAGAGATTTTCCAAGAGGAAATATTTTATTTTAGACACTTTTAGCTCCCATTTTGTATATCAAGAGCCAAAGGTGGTGGCCTGGATCATAGTGTTTTTATTATTTTAGGTATTTTTATTATTTTATGTTTTAAAAGTCGTGGGACACCCACTCCATCCAGACTGAGGGATTTTTGGAAGAAAATGTTGGGAACATGTAGGGAATATCAGAAGATTAAGTCTTGTTAGAATATGAAACAATAATAGGTAAATACAGATGGAAAAGGGTCATTTGTCTCAGCTTCTGTTTGGGATAATGGGAGAAGATAACCTTGTGGGGTGTTCCATTAACAACCTCAAGCTACAGAGGGTGACAGAGTTAGCACTTCTCAACCACTCAACAATTGTACTATAAAGGAATTCAGCTGTCCCTGCCTGCCCTGTGGGGAGGTGGAGGGTGGGTGTCTAGGGCTGGAAGGCAAGCTGACCAGAAGAAGGTTTGCAAAGGTGAGAGAAGTGGAGAGCAGTACTATGGTTCCTTAGCTAAAATCTGTAAGATCGTCAACCTGGCCTGAGGATAGATAGATTATTGCTGCTGGGTATCAGGTGGAGGTAAATGAACAGAGGCATCGCTGGGCCTTCCTCAAACCAAAGAACAAAATTGTATTGCAGAAGCTCGTGCATTAATAGTAGACCCCAGTAAAATGCCAACTCACCAAACAGACATCAGCCACAGCACATCAAATAACAAGACGTCAATTTTGTCCTCGAATACATTTATCCTCACACTAGTTTTAGTCTTAAAATTGGGATCACTAATAATATAGTCAGTGATCAGCATCTAAGCACCTGCTCTCCTGTGCTTATATAATATTTAATATTGCAATCCTATCTGTTTTGTTGTTCCGTATTTGGCTGAGCCTTCTGAGTAACACATTGTTTTTTAAGATGTGTTAATAGTTGTAATCAGGCTAATGTCAAGTCCTGCTGGCCTGGGAGCTCTCTGTTCTTGAAGGGGTTGCTGAGCTATTCTCAGCTCCATTATGAGTTTACCTAAAAGTTTCACTGTCAGGGGATAATCTTTCCACTGTATTTTCAAGTCAGCCTTTTGAAGTTTAGATTTACTTTTGAGTTATTTGTAAAATATACTAGAAAATAATCATTACACTTTCCCTATTTTTCATATACTTAAACCTTTAAAGAATTATCTTCAAGTTTTTTTTAAAATCCCAAAATTTGTAAGAAAAAATTTTTTTTCAGAAAGCTGTTTAAAAATTCCAAAAGAATTCCAAGTTTTGACATTAATGAACTAGCGGCTCATTAAAAGTTGTCAACATTTGTCACAAAGGGATAAATGTTAGTAGAATTGTAGAATTGATGGGACTACATTGTATTATTTTTTGTTTGGATAGTTTTATTTTAATAATTAGTAAGTTTTTGCATTAGGGGTCACAAAGTTGAATTTTGTTTGGCTTATGGTATTAGTGCAGTGAAAAGAGAAATTACTTACAAATACTCAAAAATAGGATAATTTACTAACATCTTAAAACCTTGAGATTTCACGGAAGAATCAGGGGTTCTACTTCTTAAGCTCTGAGTTGGATTACTCACCATATGGTAAAACAGTTGCAGTTGAGTAGCATTAAGAGGAAAAATAAATATTTCTTCTCTGTTGTCATTCACTGTTAAAAGTGCAAAAGTAAGAGCAAATATAGAGAGCCATACATTTTAAGTGAAAATAAAAGAGTATATCTCTTAGTCTAAATAGAGAATATTCCTATGTTATTTACGCTAATTTGTTAAAACAAGATATTTTGTGACATCATTGCCAGCCACGTTCCCTCATCTATATTACCTAACCTGCTTCTGCAAGGCATTTCAGTGTGTGATTCTTGCCATAAATCATTTGCTTTACCATGTGTGACCTCACTGACTGGCTTGCAAGCTTGTGGTGCTAAGTTGTTATAAAGATCTACCCTGTCAAGGTCAACACCTTGATGGAGATGCATCAAGGTGATATGACAGTAGGCCATTGCCCTCAATGGTAACTTTGGTGAAGTGTCACTACAGAAGTTTAGTGATGCCATTACCAACACGAATGTCAGAGTAGCTGATTGTGAAACAATGAGTTTGTGTTTCATTAAATATATCTTCTTGAACGTACGTATCCTTGAAACTTGCAACTATTAATGTCATTGAAATTTTAAGTGATTGATCTAAGCCTTGAGTAATCTGAAATTCTGTGGCCAAAATTACAAAGCAAGCCATGCTTTTAAATAGCTTAGATCTTATCTTCTGCACCAAATAAAAGAATAACTGAAAGAGAGAAATATAGTAAACCTAGGCCATGGGAATCACCCGTATGACTGAATTTTTGTTATTTGTTTTAAGAAAAATCCATAGATTCCTCAAATAAAAATTTTTTTTTTTGAAATTCACATGTTCTAGGTAAAAGGAGTATTTCCTGTGAAAAACAGATTCAAATGAAAGTTTAAAAATATACATTTTTATGAAAATACATGGAAAATGCATGCCATTATGACAATTCTGTTTGGTGAACTAGAAAATAAAATACATTGTCAAAGAATAATTGATTTTAAATAAGCTGCATTTTTCAAAAAACATTATACAAAAGAATTTAATCTCTTATGTTTATAAATTTAACTCTTGTCAGGAAAGCTCTGTTTAGTGTTGGGAATATGTATTGAAAGTGATTTTCCCTTTTTATGTAAAATTGAATCTTCCTTTGTCCCTTTCATATAAAATTTCCAGACAGCTAAACACATGATCCTGTTTCACATGCTTAATTATCCATGTTGTTTTTATCTTTGTACAATAAGTGTGTTTAACCCACCATTTGCAAATGTTTTATTTGATAGACAATTGAAAGTATATATCAGGTTTCATTAACATACATACAAATGTATTTTCTGTGACATTCCTTGACATAAGTAATTAAGCACAATTTTCTTCCATTACAACTTTTAATTCTGGGTGGGGAATCATCATTAGCTGTAATCTGATTAATAGTTTGTAGGCAAAATATAATCCAGTTCTTTAAATGGACCTTCATATTTTTATTGTTCTAAGCTATAAACATTTAATATAACACTGTAATGGATATTAGAGGTTATTTTCTTCAGTCACTTTATTTCTTGGCATAAAAAGCACACACGCAAAAACACAAGCCATAGAGAGATTGAGAGACATAATAAAGATGTTAATATAGCAGTATTGGAACTGAAATTTATCAACTCCATATGGCACAAAAAACTTGCAAGAGAGAAGCCTTTCACACTTGTGATTGATAAATTAATAATTTCACCATTAAAAATACCCCCTGATTGACTTAAGATTAAGTCTCATTGGCTTCCCTGGTGGTGCAGTGGTTGAGAGTCCGCCTGCCGATGCAGGGACACGGGTTTGTGCCCCGGTCCGGGAAGATCCCACATGCCGCGGAGCGGCTGGGCCCGTGAGCCATGGCCGCTGAGCCTGCGCGTCTGGAGCCTGTGCTCCACAACGGGAGAGGCCACAACAGTGAGAGGCCCGCATACTGCAAAAAAAAAAAAAAATTAAGTCTCATGACTTTCATATAATGTGTATTTCTTGATTCTTTTTCTGAAATCCAGTGACCCAGGAAGTGTTCCATTCAGTGTTACTTAGTATTTTTTCCCTTCCCTCCCCTCCCCCTTCCCTCCCCTCCTCTTCCCTCCCCTCCCCTTCCCTCCCCCTTCTATCCCCTCCCCTCCCCTTCCCTCCCCCTTCCCTCCCCTCCCCTCCCCTTCCCTCCCCCTTCCCTCCCCTCCCCTCCCCTTCCCTCCCCCTCCCCTCCCCTTCCCT
This sequence comes from Pseudorca crassidens, assembly GCF_039906515.1. Taxonomy (NCBI): domain Eukaryota; kingdom Metazoa; phylum Chordata; class Mammalia; order Artiodactyla; family Delphinidae; genus Pseudorca; species Pseudorca crassidens. The sequence continues at coordinate 17,933,561 of NC_090298.1, forward strand.
CCCCCTTCCCTCCCCTCCCCTCCCCTTCCCTCCCCTCCCCTCCCCTTCCCTCCCCCTTCCCTCCCCTCCCCTCCCCTTCCTTCCCCCTTCCCTCCCCTCCCCTCCCCTCCCCTCCCCTCCCCTCCCCTCCCCTCCCCTTCCCTCCCCTCCCCTCCCCTTCCCTCCCCTCCCCCTCCCCTCCCCCCCTCCCCTTCCCTCCCCTCCCCTCCCCCTTCCCTCCCCTCCCCTCCCCTCCCCCTTCCCTCCCCTCCCCTTCCCTCCCCCTTCCCTCCCCTCCCCTTCCCTCCCCCTTCCCTCCCCTCCCCTTCCCTCCCCCTTCCCTCCCCTCCCCTTCCCTCCCCCTTCCCTCCCCTCCTCTCCCCTTCCCTCCCCCTTCCCTCCCCTCCCCTTCCCTCCCCCTCCCCTCCCCTCCCCCTTCCCTCCCCTCCTCTCCCCTCCCCTCCCCCTTCCCTCCCCTCCCCTCCCCCCCTCCCCTCCCCTCCTCCTCCTTTCCCCTCCCTTCCCTTCCCCTCCCCTTCCCTCGTTTCCCTTCCATTCCCTTCCCTTCCCTTCCCTTGCTTCCCTTTTGTTTTCTTTTTTCTTTTTAAAGCTTATACTCTGTGGCTAACATCTCTCCTTTCCTTCCCCCCGCCCACCAAGACCCTGGCAACAACTATTATATTCTCTGTTTCTATGAGATTAGCTTTTTAGATTCCACATATAAGTGATATCATACAGTATCTTTCTTTCTCTCTCTGAATTATTTCTCTTAGCATAATGCCTGTAAGTCCATCCATGTTGTCACAAATGGCAGGATTCCCTTCTTTCTCATGGCTGAAAAATATTCCAGTGGAATATATACATCCCACAACTTCATTATCCATTTACCCATTGAAGGGTATTATTTTATCTCTATATCTTGTCTGTTGTGAACCAAGCTGCATTAAACACGGGACTGAAGCTCTCTCTTCAAAATGCTGATTTCATTTCCTTTGGATCTATACACAGTAGTGAGTTTGCTGAGCATCTTTAAAACAGTTGTTTGGAATTCTTTGTCAGGCAATTTTTGGCTCTCCATTTTGGGGCCCAGCTCTTGGAATTTCCTTGTATTCCTTTTGTGGAGTCCTGTTTCCCTCACTCTTCCTGACCCCTGTAGCCTTGTGTAGGTGTCTGCACATTTGAAGAGGCAGAAACCTCTCCAGACCTTATGGACTGACTTGGCTATGGGAAGACTGTTACCTGCATGGGGCAGGGGAAGTGCTGGAGCGTGCCATTACCCTGGGTCTACTGGTGCAGGGCGCCAAGTGTGGGGCCATGGGTCGGCATAGAGCCCAGGGTGGCGTGATGTCTCTTCAGCTCAGGCTGCTGGGTTCCGCAGCATCAGCAAATGCGTGGTCCTTGATAAGCACTGAGGAGCATCCATCGTGGCTGTGGGGTTCTCAGAGCCACCTCCAAGTGCAGCAGCTAGGAACAAGGACAGGTATTGGTGGTGGCCAGAGCTGGTCCTGTGCACACATGTGATTGCAGGGCCCAGCTACAGGTGTCTGAGTAGTGGCAGGTGCTACGTACAGACACACACATAGTGGTGTACCAGGGCAGACAGCAAGGGCCTGGGCCAGCTCTGGGGACATCTGTAGCTATGGGGGCGCTGGTTGCCCAACTGTGTTACTGTGGCTGCTGGGTCTTGCCATAGTCTCATGGAAGTGGGTGCAGATGACGGGTCAGACCAAAGTCAGGAATGTACACAGGTGGAATGGTTAGCTACATGTGAGCACAATGGTGCAGGCCTGTGACTGAAGATAAGGTCTGATCTGAGCCTACAAGCTGTGGCGGGGTCTGACTGTCAGGCATGTTCTTTATCAACCAAAAAAGGAGAATATCAAAAACCTGCAAATAAGAAAAGAGTTTATTTGGAGTCTTAGGAGTTGCAATTCAGGAGACACAGATTCGAGTGGCAACTCAAATGTTCTCTGAGGGAAGTTAAAATGGGAATGGACAAAGACATTACAGAGAAATTATACAGGTTGTTTTGCAGAACTATAATTGGTGCCAGAAGGCATTGTTATTCCTCAGCAGCTGATTGGTTGCTAAACTAAGGTTTTCAGGGAGTGAAGAAATGAGTTCCAGGTGGCCCGTGTTTTGCTGGGTCAGAAGTTTATGTTGCATCTGGGCATAGACATATGTAAGTTCTACTTCCCTAAGAACCTTCTGGCTCTGTTTTAGATCCCTTGGACATGAGTGACTCCATTTTGCTGTTTGTGGTACACATCCCACTTGGCTGCACTCTCTACCTCCTAGTTTCTAACTGGGAGCTCTTCCAAATCAAGATTCAGGAAGCCTTAATCATCCCAGTGGATGGAAAGTTGAGACTCTAGAAAGTAATGGGGCAATAGCTTTCCATCCCTCCTTGGGTACTCTGCTTCATTCCCAGTGATTTCTAGTTCTAGAACTTGGGACTTTTCTATTCCAATAGTCTAGAACTTTAGCATTCCCCTTTTTGTTTTCCCTGCAAGATTTCTTCCTTCTTCTAAGATTTGAGTCAAGCTTTGCCTTTATTTAACATCCACTCGATGATCCTTGCTATAGGTTACAATCGCCCTGGGGGAATATGGCTTCTGCTATCCCAAATCTGCCTGGAAACTCAGTTATGAGACTTGTATCACCCTAGGCTCCCTTAATTCATTATTTAAACTTGATTTAAAAAATTACATGTCTAGTAATTTTCCTCAATGTTTGCACACTGTAACATACATTTTTCTGTTCTGGTGAAATACACACTCCTCACAAAATAAATATAATAAGGGAATAATTCATTTTGCCATGTTAGCAGTCATGTTAAAATTCAAGTTTATTTATGGAAATAAGGGGACAAACAACTAAGAATTACTATTAATGGGAGAACCATATATTAATTATTTCTTGATGAACTTAGAAGAATGCTAGTGCATACATACATATAAACAGAGACAGTTTGAAATTTAAAATGCAATATAATGTTTATTATCAACTGTAATTCACAATCCTAAGGGGTAAAACTCAAAGGAAAAATTAACGTGTTTGAATCGATTCTTTATAAGAAGGATTTCCATTTCTAACTGTGAATATGCTACATTCTTATTTCACTTATCTGTATGTATTTGAATATCTGCCAATGATACGATATCCTCCCAACCCTCAAATTCTTTTTCCGATACTTAGTTAAAAGTAAAGTTTTGCTCTCTTTCTCAGCATAACTTATACTTTCCTTTCTGTAGGAGTATTTCTCTCATTTTCTCAAGGATAATCTCTGGTTTTAAACTGTGATATAAAAAATACAGGCAGATTTTTATTTCACAGAGACTCATCGAAGGCTAGTAGACAGAGTTTTCTCTCTCTTCAGTGGTTCTTTCCTTTGTTCATTCTGCAAATACTTTTCAGAGCCTCTGTTACACATCATCCACTTTTGAGATATAGGACATAGAATAGTTCACAAAGCAGGTAAAGCCCCTGCCTTCGATGAATGACCATCCATTCTAGTAGAGAATACAGAAAATAAATAAATGTTAGATTATATAATAAAATGTCATTAAAATGATTTGTTGAAACATAAAGTGGGTAACTTTAATATTTTTACTGAAATATATGCAATTTTAGCTAAAGTCATCACTAAAGTCTTTTATCAAACTTTGGCATTTGAACATGAACCTGAATGAAGTATAGATAAATGTGAACTACTATGTTTACTACTATTTTAAACAGAATTTTCTCAAGTGGCCAGTAAGCAGTTATGGAGTATGGCTGAGTTATATGTGATAAATTATGGAATGGATGAACTTTAGAAAGCAGATTTGTAATGAGTGGCAGCTTCATGTAATGGAAAGGTTAATGGAATTAGTTGATGTAGAAGCAGGTGAGGTTTGCTGTATTTCTAACTTCGAGGCAGAGGTGAACCAAGTAAACTTGTACATGATTAAATTTTACCCATGACTTAATTATATGTTCAGGTATGGGTTTGTGTGCATTGATATTCATAACTGACCAAATAATAGAGAAGTTAATTATTTTACAACACAGATAAACTAAAGTGTACCTATGTTGCCAAGAGATACAGTCTTTTCATACATAGTGTTATTCTCTGTAAATTGAAAATTTCATAACAGTATTTTTTCTAATTAATGTTGGTTGACTTCTTACACTGTAGATCATCAATATAAAACAAAAGACTGGATTCATTAAACAAATATAACATGGCCATAATATTATAAAATGAATATAAAATGTTGCTTCCAAACTTCATAGGGTTTGCATTTGTTGACTGTCTCCTGGGAAAAACTGTGTAGAATTAAACCATTATTTATTAAAAGAAAGGATTCCTGATTTCTGTTCATGGGAGTTAAGCACATCAGGTGAGAAGTACCAGGGGTCAGGAAGATCAATTGATTTTATGTTAAATCAGTTCTGTTGGTTGAAAGAATTCAAGGTTAGTGTTGGAGAAACAGTATAAAGCTCTAGATTTTTGAGAATAGCATTTAAAATCATCAGATAGAATATAAATGGCAAGACACCAGAATTCAGAGGGGTTTTAAAATGAAATTTGAAGTGAATTTAAAGAGTCATAAATAAAGCAGAAAGTGCTGGGGATCCAATTTTATTGGCTGTTACTGGCATTCACAGGTAGAAATAACAACAGAAATAAAACCCAAGAAGAGTTTGTAGTTTATATAAGCTATAATTTCTAGCACCTGACAATTTACAGTATAGAGTAGACATCCTCATATCTTTGTCAGAATGGACTAAATTGCCTTGTCGATATCTACTATTGGCGTTGTTATTCTTAAGTACCTAGAAAGCAAAGTAAATCATTCATAAAAACCCCCAGTCACAAACAGAAAAAAATAGTGAAAATGTGAAGTTCTGAGTGAAGCAGATGTCTAGATATTACTAGATAAGAAAGAATCTTACTTCTTTCAATCCTATGTTAGTTCAGTTAAAGGCATATATGTATGCACACATTTTATTATTATTATGGAAAACTTAAAACATATGCAAAAGAAAAGAGTACATAGTTTAGTGGATTCAGCACCCAGCTTCAAGAATAATCAACTTTTCCCCCCAAATGTTCTCATCTTCTTCCCTACTTCCAATTTTATTTATTTATTTTTTCATATGAGATCAGATATTTAAAGCAAGTCCTATATATCATGCCTTTCCACCTAAAATATTTTATTATGCATCTCTAAACATTGTAGGTTTTTTTAAATTGTACTTTGTCATTATCACACCCTAAAAATTTTGCAGCATTTTCTTAATGTCATCTTCTACTCAAAATAAATGTGTTCATTTGTTTCAAAATTTTTCTTTTTTTTTTTTTTTTTTTTGCGGTTCGCGGGCCTCTCACTGCTGTGGCCTCTTCCGTTGCGGAGCACAGGCTCCGGACGCGCAGGCTCAGCGGCCATGGCTCACAGGCCCAGCCGCTCCGCGGCACGTGGGATCTTCCCGGACCGGGGCACGAACCCGTGTCCCCAGCATCGGCAGGCGGACTCTCAACCACTGCGCCACCAGGGAAGCCTAAAATTGTATGTTTTTAATCCATTGGTTAAATCAGGATCCAAATATGCTACATGTTGCAATGGCTTGTTATCTAGTAAGTCTTTTGCAAACTATAACAACTTCATTCTACTTTTCTATACATTTATTATATATATATATATATATTTTCTTTTTGAGAAGCCAAGTCATTTGTCCTATAGAATATCTCCCATTTTATATATAACTGATGTCTTCTTTCTGGTGACATAGACAGGTAACAAGCATTTTAGGCTTTGTAAGCTAACTCTACCTTTGTAGCATGAAACAGTTATAAATGGATAATACTTGGATGAGTGGGACTGCATTCCAGTAAATTTTTTTATGGACATAGATACTTAAATTTTATATAATTTTCATATGCCACAGAATATTCTTCTTTTAATATTTTTCAACCATTTAAAAATTTAACTCATTTTACCTTGCATGTTATACAGAACAATGTACTGGGAAGCCATTTTCGTTACTACTGCTTATATTCTATAAGCTGATAATTGAATTTAAAATATGGATAAGATTTTGGTCACTTTTTTCAAAAAGAGCACTTCATGGATGGTACATTGTAATTATTATTGAGTGAAATCATAAGGTCCCTAATGTCTGTATGTCCATTTTTAGTAATGCTGATTATGGTCTGTCTAATTCCTCCATTACAAATTTCCCATGAACTTTCATTTATTGACATTAGTTTCTATTGATGACTGTTGGCTTTATTGTTTCCTTTGGGTAAATAAATTAGTGATTTTCTAATACCACCTTTTTTTCTGCATTTATCAGCAAGAATTCATCCAAAGAGAAAAACAATAATAATATAATCATTTGGTAATCCTATCATTAGTAGTGGGTTGCCATTATTTTTTCTTAAAGGTGTATTTTTGAATGGGAGTTTCTAGGTTCAATGTCTGGTGAGCTGCTATAAAATAATTCCATGAGTTTTGTTATGAATCATTTGAGTTCTTGTGACTAATACTGACAATAGTTTATTAATGTACCCTGAAAAAAAACTTTTTAGTTTATTTTTCAAGTCTTTCTATATCAAATTAGTGTAGATTTTATAGAGTTATGTAACAACAAGTCTTGCCTATTTTTACTAAAAGAGAGGCATTATTTTAAATGCTTAAATTACTTGCTGTACTTTATTAGTTGTTACACCCTGGCATTGAACACTTTAAAGAGGAGGATGGGATTATTTCATAATTAATTAAGGCTTACTGAGATTATTTCTCTCTTACATTGAGCTTTTCCTTAAAGTTGCTCAGGAAATTTTGAATATTTAAATTACAAATGAAAATTGATCCTCACATTTCACTGTGTTAATTAAATGCATAAAGAAAATCAGCATAAACTGACTAATTTTAACAACTTAAAAAAAACAGACCCAGTGATTAGTTTTGCTCTTTCAAGTAAAATACATACAGTATTTCTAATTACCTATAATGCTTATGTAATTCTCTATTTTGAGATTAATTTATAGTGAAATTCCTATCTGAAAATAGAGTGCGTGACTCAGCATGTACAACTTGGATGAAGTTGGACCTTTAATTTGTTTTTTAAAAAGGAGTAAATAAGCTATTCCTTCTGTTTTTGAATTCACTCTCCCCATTTTTATTCTGCATCCCATGTCCTCTCTCTTATCCACAGATGTTTCATCAGCAGTTTCTAACCTGTGATCTATATTATCAAAGTTTCAACACCTACTGGCTCATTTCTGTCCACATATACACATCTTAATATTTCTCTCAGGTTATAGCAACAACAACAAGAAAAGAAGTCCCTCTTCCTCCTCCATTTTCCTTCTCCATCTCCTCTGTTCACTTATTTTCTTCCCATTTCAGCAAAACTCCTCAGCATGTAGAATACAGTCCTTGATTCTTTGCCTCAAATCCTCTTAAATTCATTCTAGTTAGCCTTCTACTCCAATCCCGTAAATATCTATCCAAGATCATCAATGACTTCTACTTTATTAAAATCAGTGTTTAAGTACAAGATCTCAACTCATTTATCATAACAGCATTTCATTAGTTGATTGCTCTCTCCTTCATATACTTTTTGGCACCTGATGCTGTTTTGCTTTCCCCCGACTTCACTGGCCATTTTTCACTCTCTTTTCCTGGTGTCTCAACATTTATTTCTTACCATATATTCAGTGCATGTCAACTTTACACAGTTTTTGAGTTCCATTTTTATAATTTCAAATGCCATTATAACTATTTGAAATTCTGCATGCTGTTACCTACGGCATTCATGATTTTTGTTATTTCTTATTTGTGTCATTAATTAGAAGGAAGTTGTTTCATTTCCGATAGTAAGTTTTATGGATTTATGTTTGTGTATGTGCATTTTTATTGTTAATTTCTAATTTTTATTGAATGAATTCCAACAACTAGCCTGTATTCTATGTATTTCAGGTGACGTTTTGAGAATTCTCTTGCAGCACAGTACATAGTCAATGTATAAATTTTGCATTTATACTGTTATTTATGACAATTAAACTTATGTTTCAATTTTTTGACTGCTTGGTTTATAAGTTATTCAAATAGGTGTGCTAAAATCTTCTAATTTGATTGTTTCTTTTTTGAATTTTATTTTTTTTTTATACAACAGGTTCTTATTAGTCATCCATTTTATACACATCAGTGCATACATGTCAATCCCAATCTCCCAGTTCATCCCACCACCACCACCACCCCCTGCCGCTTTCCCCCTTTGGTGTCCATACATTTGTTCTCTACATTTGTGTCTCAGTTTCTGCCCTGCAAACCGGTTCATCTGTACCATTTTTCTAGGTTCCACAAACATGCGTTACTATACAATATTTGTTTTTCTCTTTCTGACTTCCTTCACTCTGTATGACAGTCTCTAGATCCATCCACGTCTCAACAAATGACCCAATTTCGTTCCTTTTTATGGCTGAGTAATATTCCACTGTATATATGTCCCACATCTTCTTTCTCCATTCATCTGTTGATGGGCATTTAGGTTGCTTCCATGACCTGGCTATTGTAAATAGTGCTGCAGTGAACATCGGGGTGCATGTGTCTTTTTGAATTATGTTTTTCTCTGGGTATATGCCCAGTAGTGGGATTGCTGGATCATATGGTAATTCTAGTTTTAGTTTTTTAAGTAATCTCCATACTGTTCTCCATAGTGGCTGTATCCATTTACATTCCCACCAACAGTGCAAGAGTGTTCCCTTTTCTCTACACCCTCTCCAGCATTTGTTGTTTGTAGATTTTCTGATGAGGCCCACTCTAACTGGTGTGAGGTGATACCTCATTGTAGTTTTAATTTCCATTTCTCTAATAATTAGTGATGTTGAGCAGCTTTTCATGTGCTTCTTGCCAATCTGTATGTCTTCTTTGGAGAAGTATCTATTTAGGTCTTCTGCCCAGTTTTGGATTGGGTTGTTTGTTTTTTTAATATTGAACTGCATGAGCTGTTTATATATTTTGGAGATTAATCCTTTGTCTGTTGGTTCGTTTGCACATATTTTCTCCCATTCTGAGGGTTGTCTTTTCGTCTTCTTTATGGTGTCCTTGGCTGTGCAAAAGCTTTGAAGTTTCATTAGGTCCCGTTTGTTTATTTTTGTTTTTATTTCCATTACTCTGGAGGTGGATCAAAAAAGATCTTGCTGTGATTTATGTCAAAGAGTGCTCTTCCTATGTTTTCCTCTAAGAGTTTTATAGTGTCTGGTCTTACATTTAGGTCTCTAATCCATTTTGAGTTTATTTTTGTGTATGGTGTTAGGGAGTGTTTCTAATTTCATTCTTTTACATGTAGCTGTCCAGTTTTCCCAGCACCACTTATTGAAGAGGCTGTCTTTTCTCCATTGTATATCCTTGCCTATTTGTAATAGATTAGTTGACCATAGGTGTGTGGGTTTACCTCTGGGCTTTCTACCTTGTTCCATTGATCTATGTTTCTGTTTTGGTGCCAGTATCATATTGTCTTGATTACTGTAGCTTTGTAGTATAGTCTGCAGTCAGGGAGTCTGATTCCTCCAGCTCCGTTTTTTTTCCCTCAAGACTGTTTTGGCTATTCAGGGTCTTTGTGTCTCCATACAAATTTTAAGATTTTTTGTTCTAGTTCCGTAAAAAATGCCATTGGTAATTTGATAGAGATTGCCTTGAATCTGTAGATTGCTTTGGGTAGTATAGTCATTTTCACAATATTGATTCTTCCAATCCAAGAACATGGTATATCTCTCCATCTGTTGGTATCATCTTTGATTTCTTTCATCAGTGTCTTACAGTTTTCTGCATACAGGTCTTTTGTCTCCCTAGGTAGGTTTATCCCTAGGTATTTTATTCTTTTTGTTGGAATGGTAAATGGGAGTGTTTCCTTAATTTCTCTTTAAGATTTTTCATCATTAGTGTATAGGAATGAAAGAGATTTCTGTGCATTAATTTTGTATCCTGCAACTTTACCAAATCCATTGATTAGTTCTAGTAGTTTTCTGGTGGCATCTTTAGGATTTTCTATGTATAGTATCATGTCACCTGCAAACAGTGACAGTTTTACTTCTTGTTTTCCAATTTGTATTCCTTTTATTTCTTTTTCTTCTCTGATTGCCATGGCTAGGACTTCCAAAACTATGTTGAAGAATAGTGGTGAGAGTGGACATCCTTGTCTTGTTCTGGAGAGTTTTTATCATAAATGGGTGTTGAATTTTGTCAAAAGCTTTTTCTGCATCTATTGAGATGATCATATGGTTTTTTTCCTTCAATTTGTTAATATGGTGTATCACATTGATTGATCTACATATACTGAAGAATCCTTGCATCACTGGGTTAAATCCCACTTGATCATGGTGTATGATCCTTTTAATGTGTTGTTGGATTCTGTTTGCTAGTATTTTGTTGAGGATTTTTTCATATATATTCATTAGTGATATTGATCTGTTATTTTCTTTTTTTGTAGTATCTTTGTCTGGTTTTGGTATCAGGGTGATGGTGGCCTCATAGAATGAGTTTGGGAGTGTTCCTTCCTCTGCAGTTTTTGGAAGAGTTTGAGAAGGATGTGTGTTAGCTCTTCTCTAAATGTTTGATAGAATTCGCCTGTCAAGCTATCTGGTCCTGGACTTTTGTTTGTTGGAAGATTTTTTTTTTTTTAAAATATCCTTGCTTTTTTTTTTTTTCCTAATTTTATTTATTTATTTATTTATTTATTTATTTATGGCTATGTTGAGTCTTTGTTTCTGTGTGTGGGCTTTCTCTAGTTGCGGCAAGCAGGGGCCACTCTTCATCACAGTGTGCGGGCCTCTCACTGTCTTGGCCTCTCTTGTTGCAGAGCACAAGCTCCAGATGTGCCGGATCAGTAGTTGTGTCTCACGGGCCTAGTTGCTCTGCAGCATGTGTGATCTTCCCAGACCAGGGCTTGTACCCGTGTCCCCTGCATTGACAGGCAGATTCTCAACCACTGTGCCACCAGGGAAGCCCTTGTTGGAAGATTTTAAGTCACAGTTTCAATTTCATTATTTGTAATTGGTCTGTTCATATTTTCTATTTCTTCCTGGCTCATTCTTGAGAGGTTATACCTTTCTAAGAATTTGTCCATTTCTTCCAGGTTGTCCATTTTTTTGGCATAGAGTTGCTTGTAGTAGTCGCTTAGGATGCTTTGTATTTCTGTGGTGTCTGTCGTAACTTCTCCTTTTTCATTTCTAATTTTATTGATTTGAGTCCTCTCCCTGTTTTTCTTGATGAGTCTGGCTAATGGTTTATCAATTTTGTTTATCTTCTCAAAGAACCAGCTTTTAGTTTTATTGATGTTTGCTATTCTTTTCTTTGTTTCTATTTCATTTATTTCTCCTCTGATATTTATGATTTCTTTCCTTCTGCTAACTTAGGGTTTTTTTGTTTTTTCTCTAGTTCCTTGAGGTGTAACGTTAGATTGTTTGAGATTTTTCTTGTTTCTTGAGGTAGGCTTGTATAGCTATAAACTTCCCTCTTAGAATTGCTTTTGCTGCATCCCGTAGATTTTGGATCATCGTGTTTTCATTGTCATTTGTTTCTAGGTATTTTTTGATTTCCTCTTTGAATTCTTCAGTGATCTCTTGATTATTTAGTAATGTATTGTTTAGTCTCCATGTGTTTGTGTTTTTACATTTTTTTCTCTGTAATTCATTTCTTATCTCATAGCATTGTGGTCAGAAAAGTTGCTTGATATGATTTCAGTTTTCTTAAATTTACTGAGGCTTGATTTGTGACCCAAGATGTGATCTATTCTGGAGAATGTTCCATGCGCACTTGAGAAGAAAGTGTAATCTGCTGTTTTTGGATGGAATGTCCTTTAAATATCAATTAAATCTATCTGGTCTGTTGTGTCATTTAAAGCTTCTGTTTCCTTATTTATTTTCATTTTGCATGATCTGTCCATTGGTGCAAGTGAGGTGTTAAAGTCCCCCACTATTATTGTTTTACTGTCGATTTCCTCTTTTATAGCTGTCTTATGTATTGAGGTACTCCTATGTTAGGTGCATATATATATTTATAATTGTTATATCTTCTTCTTGGATTGATCCCTTTATTATTATGTATTGTCCTTCCTTGTCTCTTGTAAAATTCTTTATTTTAAAGTCTATTTTATCTGATATGAGTATTGCTACTCCAGCTTTGTTTTGATTTCCATTTGCATGGAATATCTTTTTTCATCCCCTCACTTTCAGTCTGTATGTGTCCCTAGGTCTGAAGTGGGTCTCTTATAGACAGCATATATATGGGTCTTGTTTTTGTATCCATTCAACAAGCCTGTGTCCTTTGGTTGGAGCATTTAATCCATTGACTTTTAAGGTAATTATCGATATGTGCATTCCTATTACCATTTTCTTAATGGGCTTTGGGTTTGTTTTTGTAGGTCGTTTTCTTCTCTTGTGTTTCCCACTTAGAGAAGTTCCTTTAGCATTTGTTGCAGAGCTGGTTTGGTGGTGCTGAATTCTCTTAGCTTTTGCTTGTCTGTAAAGCTTTTGATTTTTCCATCGTATCTGAATGAGATCCTTGCTGGGCAGAGTAATCTTTGTTGTAGGTTCTTCCGTTTCATCACTTTAAGTATATCATGCTACTCCCTTCTGGCTTGTATAGTTTCTGCTGAGAAATCAGCTGTTACCCTTATGGGAGTTCCCTTGTATGTTATTTGTCGTTTTTCCCTTGCTGCTTTCAATAATTTTTCTTTGTCTTTAATTTTTGCCAATTTGATTACTATGTGTCTCAGCGTGTTTCTCCTTGGGTTTATCCTGCATGGGACTCTCTGCACTTCCTGGACTTGGGTGGCTATTTCTTTTCCCATGTTAGGGAAATTTTCGACTATAATCTCTTCAAAGATTTTCTCAGCTTCTTTCTCTCTCCTTCCTCCTTCTGGGAGCCCTATAATGCGAATGTTGTTGCATTTAGTGTTTTCCCAGAGATCTCTTAGGCTGTCTTCATTTCTTTTCATTCATTTTTCTTTATTCTGTTCTGCACTCATGAATTCTACCATTCTGTCTTCCACGTCACTTATCCATTCTTCTGCCTCAGTTATTCTGCTATTGATTCCTTCTGGTGTTGTTTTCATTTCAGTTATTGTATTGTTCAGAACTCTGTTTCTTTGTTCTTTAATTCTTCTAGGTCTTTGTTAAACGTTTCTTGCATCTTCTTGATCTTTGCCTCCATTTTTTTCCCAAGGTGCTGGATCGTCTTCACTATCATTATTCTGAATTCTTTTTCTGGAAGGTTGCCTATCTCCACTTCATTTAGTTGTTTTTCTGGGGTTTTATCTTGTTCCTTCATCTGGTACCTAGCCCTCTGCCTTTTCATCTTGTCTGTCTTTCTGTGAATGTGGTTTTTGTTCCATAGGCTGCAGGATTGTAGTTCTCTTGTTTCTCCTTTCTGCCCTCTGGTGGTGTATGTATTTGTTTTTAATTTTATCATTTTTTGCTGTTTTAGAAGTATATTTTTAGGTGTCTATAAGTTCATTATATTATTTTTCATTTTGACCTTTAATCAGTATTTCTACTGAATTATTTCACCCTAAGTTCTTTATTTTGATATGTTATATCTAATTTTCATTGTAATATTTCTGTTTCTTCATTTCTTCATTTTCAAACAGACTACTGTTTCATTTTTATATCACTATTTATTTAGACTGAGTGTATTTAAATTTTTATTTAAATTTTATTTTTTCCTTACCATGGCTTTCTGGCTACTTCCTTCTGGGTTCCTTTTTCTCATCAGATATTTTGTATCGCTCATTTCGTTTATTTGTTCCTTTTGGAACTCCTCCTAAGTACTGTATTGCTTCTTTTCAAGTTATTTTGCATATTTTTAACTTCCTTATTAAAAAAGTTTCCTTGAGGGACTTACCTGGCGGTCCAGTGGTTAAGGGTTCCCTCTTCCAATGCAGGGGACATGGGTTCGATCCCTGGTCGGGGAACTAAGATCCCATATGCCACATGGTGTGGTCAAAAAAGAAAAAAAAAAAGTTTCCTCTCTTTATTGCTTCACTTCCATTCTGGATTATTATCTTACTTCTAGGTTAAAACTTTTGTAATTCTCTCTTCCGCAGATTTTCCCTTTTGTTGATTTAAACAAACCCTTTAATTGCCTCTCTATATAGCCATCTTGTCTTTAAATGATTTTTACTCTTAATTGTAAAGATGACATTCTTTTATCTCTTTGAGATTATATAGATATATAAAATATAAATTATGAGTATTTATTTTTATTAGTTGCTCATGTAATTGAGTTTCTAGGACTGTTTACAGTACTTCTCGTTTTGCTTGATAATTCTTTTTCTGCAACTTGTTTCCATATTTGATTTCCTGTCTCTTCAATCCAGCTCTCTGGATTGAATTTTTAATTTAGGAAGTCAGGCACTTAACACTCTATCTAACCAGTGGCCTCTGGATGGTTTGTTTATGGAGGCTAAGTGACTTGTAGAACTCCTTAAATGATTCTATATCAGAAGCTCAGCTTTCATCTCTATTGTAGATAGGTCAGATTTTTGGCATCTCTATTTCATAGTGAAAGCAATGGTGTGTTGGAGACTAGGGGCTGACTGAAATCTACTGTCTGAGTCAAACTGTCCACTGGGTTGTTTATTACCTCTTCCACAGATGATGATCTCTGATGGACATTAATATATAATGTGAACATTCTCACATTTTTTGCCTATTCCCATTGCAGCACCCACATGCTTCTCCAGAACAACTTTTCACCAAATTTCCAAAATTTCTACTCCTAGGTACCTGACCAACTAGACATGCTCTCTGCTACCATCATGAACTCATGTAAACGTTTAACTCATTCAACTTATCTTTCCACATAATGTAAATGAAAAAGTACAAGTTACTAAGATTTGGCTCCTGGAAGGATTTCCCTTCATCACTGCTGGGGGACTCTTTAGTTCTCACTAATACAGTCATTTTCCACTTTGGTGGCTTGATAATAATTACATAATGGGAAGTTTTGGCTACATGGTGTCTTGATATTCCATGGTTTGGCACTCAGGTTTTCAACAGGGTCCAGTAGCTATGTTATGAATGGTGTTGGCCACTCAGGTGTAGATAGAATGCTCTTGCTCTGAAACACTGGGAATATGCACTGCATTTTTTTTTTATTGGGTTCACAGATGACCCACCCGTTGTCTTTATGACAGACACCTCTAGAATCCTAGGGTCTGTTAGATCATATGGTCTAAGCAGCAGGCCTGCTTATATTGCAAGTCAGATATAAGTTCTTTGGCCACAGGCTTTAAAACTAGAAGCTTTTTGTGTCAAATGCTACATTGGTTGGAACAGTATTGTCAAGCATGAAATACGATGCTTCCAAAACCTAAAGTCCTACCAGGAATTATTCTTCTTTCCTAGCTGTAGAAGCTCTAAAATGCAATTATTTACTCTTTATTTTGAAGGGGATGCTCTGGCATGCAGTAGAAAAATGATTTCCTAAATTCTTTACCTTGGAAATTCCAAAAGAAACAGTAAGGCCCATACATGAAACCCCACCTGTGCAGGAAAAACAAGCATTGCTGCCATGGCATGAGCCAAGAAGTTCCTATTGTCACTGATACTACTACTATAGGCATAGACCTACCCACACTCAAGAAGCTTGTGCTTAGTCTAGCAGACATAGGCTTTGCCTGCTGAAACTGTAATCTGCTAAAGATTACCTGTAAATTTGCACTGCTGTTGAAATGTTGCCTCCTCTGTCCTTCTGCCTTATGCATTTCACACAACTGAATCAAGAAGACAGAGTCTAAATTATGCCCAGTCCTCTGGTTACATGCAAGTCTGTAAAATGTAGATTTAATCTTCTGTTCTCAATGATACAGGAGTGATCTTAGGAAGAAGTGGGAATAGACACTGAGTGTCAATAGTCAGCATCTTAAACATGTACAGTATTTGATGAGTATATGTAAAATGTTGAAAATATATGCCATTTTAAGCAAGAAATTTAAACACCATTCTCTCTTATACACAAGCAAATGCACTAGATCATTAAGTATTTAAACCTGACAGAATCATGCTTTGACTTCTTGGCAAACATCCCCTATATTAATCTCCTCGGGCTGCTACAGCAAAATACCACAGCTAGATGGCTTAAACAACACACATATATATTTTCTTTTCCTCATAGTTCTGGAGGCTAGAAATCCAAGATCAAGGTGTTGGCAGGTTTGGTTTCTTCTGAAGTCTCTCTCCTTGGCTTGCTGATGGCCACCTTCCCATAGTGTCCTCACATGATCGTTTCTGTGTGTCTATCTTTCACGTTTCTGTGTGTGTCCTAACATCCTCTTTTTATAAGGACAACAGTCATAATAGATTAGAGCCCACCCAAGTAACCTCATTTTAAGTTAATCACCTCTTGGGGAGAGGGAAATTCAGCCTATAACACTCCCCTCCCACATTTTTTTTTAATCTCACAAGCAGATTCCATGGAATAGGACCACTTGTATTCTCATAATCATTATGAAATTGTATAGAAGGTAATTCTCATGTACATTATTATAAACATTATTATAAAATTTAGGGTAAATTTTACTTTAAAATGTTAAAATTTATGTATATATAAATTGTTCAACCAAAATTACAAAATATCTAGGCTGAGTTATTTACACACCACATTAAAAAACTACCATGTGTAAAATATTAGATAGCTAGTGGGAACCTGCTGTATAGCACAGGGAGCTCAGCTCGATGCTCTGTGATGACCTAGATGGGTGGTATGCTGGGGGGGAGGGGAGTGTGCAAAGGAGGTCCAAGAGGGAGGAGATATATGTACACATATAGCTGATTCACTTCGCTGTATGGCAGAAACTAGCACAACATTGTAAAGCAAATATACTGTAAAAAAAAAACAAGTGAAGAAGTCCTTTTAACATTGTACAATGGTCATTATCATTACCAATTTATTCATTATGGCCCTAATAATTTCACTTTGAGAAATAAATCCAGTCTCTAAGATTATAAGAGACGGAAATGGATGTTTTTCACTTGGTTCAAACTAGTTAATTTGTTTTCTTTATAGATAGAAGGAGGAAACAGGTGCTTCTGTGATTTATGAAAGAATGTAGCTCACAATTATTATGATGAAATGTCAAAATTATGTTAATCTACATTGAATGATGAAAGCACTACAATCATAGCACAATCAAGTTAGAACAATGTTCTTAAATTCTAACTGGGCTTTGAATGAAATTGTTTTAACTATGCTAATTTAAAAGTTTCTTAAATGTTCCTGTGGCTCATTATCTTTCAACACATTATAATTATTTTCTGGTGCTGACAACTACAGTTTGGAATAGAAGCCCACTGGCATTTTCATAAATTATTTAAATGTAAAAATTGCTGTATAGTGGTTCATATGAGTCACTTTTATCACAGACAGTGTTCAAGGTATGAAGATTCAGTGACATATCATTTCTAGGTAGAATCAAGATGAGAAGTTTGGTCCAATTACTGCAAGGAATTCCAGTAATAAAATGCTATTTTTTTCTTAAATTGGCAACTCAGAAGGAAAGGTCAGATCTGGCATATGTTTGAGTATAAAAGTGAGCTTATTAATTTGGCTTATTATACACAAATATAACAAGTCATTTCTGGTACACTTACTGCTTTTTATCCAAGGTAAAATAATTTATTAAATTCAGAAAAAGTCACACAAGATTACAGAAAGCTGTTATTTTCAAGTCAGTTTGAGTGTGTCTCAAACAAATAATTATTTTCAGATATATTTTAGGAATTCAACCATATATATATATGATTGAAATTTAGTTCACATACCATAGAATTCATTTATCAAAGTATATAATTCAGTGTTTTTAGTATATTCACAGTCTTGCAATCATCACCACTATCAATTTTAGAACATTTTTATTACCACAAAAGGAAACTCCTGACCAATTAGCTGTCACCCTCCACCCCAGTGCCAGTCCTAGGCAAATACCAATCTACTCTCTGTCTCTATAGATTTGTCAGTGTGGACATTACATATAGATGACATCATACAATATGTGATCTTTTGTAACTGACTCTTCTCACTTAGTATAATGTTTTCAATGTTCATTCATATTCTTGCATGTATCAGTATTACATTCCTTTAAATTAACAAATAATGTTGCATTGTATGGAGATACCAAAAGTTATTTATCCATTCATCAGTTGACGGACATTTGGCTTGTTTCCATTTTTTGGCTGTTATAAATAATGTTCTAAATAATGCTTCTATAAACTTTGTGTGCATGTGTTTTATTTCTCTGGTATATTTCTAGGAGAGGAATTATGAAGTCATGTAGCAATTCTATGTTTAATCTTTTGAGAAACTGCCAGACTTTTCTAAAGTGGCTTTACCATTTTACATTTCTACTAGTCAAATATGAGGATTCTAGTTTCTCACATTCTCACCAACGCATGTTATCTGTCACTTTGATTAAAGCTATCCTAGTAAATATGAAATTATATAACATTATGGTATGATTGTCTCGTATTCATATATCAGTTAGTAGCAAATGTCCTCAAGTTATCACTAATGACCACTTAAATTGTGCTGGATGAGCCATTATGTATGCTGAGCGTACAACTGCAAACACTGATTTAAATAATTGATAGAGATATCAGTAAAAGAAGAAAGAGTAGAAGGACAAGGGAAGAGCAATATAATAATGTTCCATTTATTGGATATATTATATTTTGTTTCTCCATTCATTGGTTGGGGGACATTTGGATGTCCCCCAAAAAAGAATAACAGGGAAAGAAGATATACTAGCATGAATAATGAGGTGATTTTAACTTTAAAGGGCATCAACTCTCTTTAATGTCCCAGAAAAATAAGTTCAATCTAGAATCCTATACTCAGGCAACTGATCAAACAAATTGGATAACAAAATAAAGAGATTTCAGGTATAGATATTTCAACAAACAAAATAAAACACATACAAAACACAAAAATCTCTCATGTACTCTTTCTTAGGAAGCTAAACTAATTAAAATGAAAGAATAAAAAGTGAAAGAAGAAGATAGAGCAGCCTCTTCAAAGGAAGATGCTCAGCAGATCTGGGAAAGTAAGAAAATGCCCAGGATGCTGGAACAGGCATTTCCTTCCAAGCAACTCACTCTTAGGCTCTTAGAGTGAGGAGAAAAGATTTCAGCATTAAACATTTTTTCTCCAGAAAATAAACTGAAATCACAGGTAGTACAACAAGTTAGTGTGGAAATTTGACTGAGAGGTTGAAGAAGATGTAGAGAGAATTCTCTTGGAAATAAAGCAAAACTATACGTAAAGATATATATATATATATATATATATATAAAACAAGTTGTGCATGAAAGGTAATTTAACAATAATACACTGAGCAGCTCAAAAGTGTAAATATATGTACCTAAAATCAAAATAAGCCCTGCATATTGATTTAACCCAATGGTGATTTAACAATAATTGCAGATGTAAGGAGGGGGAAAATGGTATGACGTGGTAAGAGAAATAAATCGTCATCTCTTACAATAGGAAATTAATAGGTGTTTAAAATGATAATTTATTATTGCAGTATAGGCATATAATTTAAAGTTATGGTTGGGTATATGAGAAGCACAGGAAAAAGAGTTTAGGTACTTTTTTATATGGAGATGAATTAGGAGTGGGGATGAATTGATCCTTGGATTCCTCTACCTTGGATATTTTTCTTTGATTATTTTAAAATATTATGTTATTAACATATTCATAGACTGTTATAAAATTTTGTAAATAATTTGTTGTATAAGTGGCAATTTACTATAATGGTATCCTCATTAATGAAAGCAAAAACGATGGGAAGATAAAACACTGCACTGCATTGCCTAAAGATTCTTTTCTAATTGGAGAATGCATTTCTTAACCTCAAATCTTTTATTTCCTCTTTCGTGCTTTTCTAAAAAAAAATATTGTTTCTTGAACTTTGAAGATAATTGTTCTAACAATATTATCTAACCAGGAAGAGCTCATGCTCTTCCTTCTCTTTTCCTTTCTGGTTCAAGTCTCATCCTTGGTTTTCCATTTTTTTTTTTTTTTGAAAGTGATGTAATGGAACATTTATACATGCCATTATAGGGTTAAGAAAAGGGGGCAGGAATAGCAGAGATTCTGTAAGCTTCCTGATAGCAGGAACTAAGTTCACCATCATTTCCTGTATGGTTTCCCATATTGTTAAGGCCAGTTTGGTGCCAGTCTCTGCATGAAGATTTTCTATGTAGAAAAAAAAATCTCCTTAGAAAAAAATTCAGCATTATAATATATTCTCTTCTTTATTATATCGTCAGTCTCTTGTCACCATAAAATAGTATTTTGTACATTAAAATTCTCCAAATTCCCTAGCCAAGTGTTACATCTATGAAAGGTAATAAATATGAATATGAAATTTCAGTAAACTATTAAAGTGTTAATCAAGAATGGTTCTGTGACTCCTATTTAAAGGTAGTTTTCCAAATCTTGATTAATTATATGATTAGCTTTTAATAATAATATTGTTTGTTTTCTTAATCATAAAAGAACATGTAATCATAAAAGAACAAGTTATTCAAAATATATTAGTATTGTGGGTTTTTTTTACAACTCAGTGAATTATACGATTGCCTTTTTTTGGATATATGCTTAGTTCATTATCTGCACACATATTCACAAACAGAAGTTAAAGAAACTCACAGAATATTAGGTACAAGATAGAAATTTTAGAAGTTTAATTTCAGAATATATATTTATTTTATTTTAATTATGAGCTCCTTTTCTTGACTTAATTTCTTCATGTCTTCATTGACTAGATAATAGAATTTTCAATACTTGACTTTTTAGTGATATTCCCTATAAAAATACTAAGGAAAGTGAGTTTTTTGCATCCCAGTTCATGGAAGCAGCACTGTCAAAGGAGATTTAGATATTGTTAATGAGAAATAGTATTACTGGTGAAAATATGGGTACTAGAATGCATTTATTATCATTCCACAGTACTGGCACTTGGTAGGCTGGCCCAATCTCTAGGCCACTGAGGTTATTTACAAAGCCAAAAATAATTTATTTTTTAATAGAATGAGTTCACATCAGTAATTCTCTTTTAAATTTAATTATATAAAATGTTTTACTTTAATTTTATTTAATGTAAATTGCTCAATTTTTTTCTATAATATGCTTACTAAAACTTCTATAACCTCAGTCTCTTGTAATTGTATACTCTTTTTTAACCCTTTTACAACTCACTGATTACCTTTCTGTGGTCATTTTATTGACCTTAAAGCTTTTCAAAAAACTCTTGCCTCTAATTATTATTTAAAACAATTTGTCTTCATAATTATAAATTTCATATTTCAAGTAATCAAAGATTTATATAATGGAAAATGAGGTTAAATTTAAATATAGTCTTTATTCTTTCAGATAAATTGATTTTGTACTTTTCTTTCCCTTTTAGTGCATTTTGCTCATTCTACCATCATAAGTAATTTCTATTAATTCTGCCTAGAACAAAGCATATTTCATAATTACTCAATTCAGACAAGGAACCAGATACTACCATACAAATAAATTAAATATTGTTCATGAGTTGATTTAAAAAAATAATTGCAGAGATTGCATCTTTCCAGCTATCACTAATCAGGCTGTCTAGTTTTTGAAGGTCAAAAGGAAGAAAATAATAGAAGTTAGCCAATCAACCAACTCTGTAATGGTAAGCACAAAGGTCAAATATAATTATACAGAGATAGAAAGGAATATCAAGTGAAATTTTAATGTTTTATTCTTTATACTTAGATTTTCAAAAAGTATATATTCACCTATAACATTAACATAACTTTTAAGAAAAAAAAATGTAACGTCCAATTGGTTAACGATTATGTTCAGTAGTTGCTTTTGTGTTTTTACCGTGTGCTGGGGAAAAAGCTAAACAATAGGTATAAAGTAGTGAAAACATGTTTAGAGATAGCCAAGAGGAATGGTGGTATCAATCTAAGCTTAAAAACAAAGAAAGTATAGCTTATGGTGAATACATGAATGACAGAGATAAACTACAGTTTCTGGTCAAAGATGTTTTTTAATAACTTTACATATCAGTACATCAAAGAATACTCACTACCTTTAAATGAGCTGAACATATGTTTGTAAGTGTATTTCATTAAAAAATATATGTGAAAAGACAAAAAACTAACAAGCTAGGATGTGAAGAGTACTCGTCCAATGTCATCTAGAAGCAATGGACTTCATCTAGAGAGATGCAAGGCACTGCCTTTTGCTCTGAGCAGAGGTTCTCAAGTGTGGACCACAGATCATGCTGGTCCAATAACTGTCACTGCTCTGCCTAGATAGCGTGAGATTGAAAGTGAGCATTTCTATATGTTAATATCTAATTGAGAGAGTTTTCTGATGATCCTGAAAATAAAAACCTGTGTTTGTATTTAATATTTTTAATTTCATTTCTTCAGTACTTCACTTTAATTGGATTATGTAAAAGTATTAATATGTAAGAACTGTGTTTAAAATATTGGATGTAATATACTCTAGATCAGTGGCCCACAAATTTCAGCCTACTGGCCAAATATGCCATGCCTATGGACTGTGTTTTTAAGAGTTTTCATGGAACACAGCCAAAATCACTTGTGTATATGTACATAGTATTAGTAATAGTAAATCCCTATGAGAGAAAGTATTTTGCCATTTTCAAGTATTCAAATATATTAATCCATTTAGAAGAATTCTGGTTCAGTAGGAATCATTAGTATACATTATTCTTTTATGATACAGTGAAAAGGTATTAAATATATAATAGACCACTAACAGAATAAACCAGTTTCTCAATTTAAGATATTAGATTCTTAGACATTTGAATAGAGTTTCTGTGGAGGATTAATACGATTTTACATATTAATGTTATTCTACTTGAAAGGTATGTAACATTATTATAACTCCTCCCAAAATACACTCACCTTTTAAAAACAGATTTTAATCATGATTAATTCAGAAACCATTTATATTTTTAATTGACAGCTCATACATCGCATTGGTGCCACATATGTAACAGATGCTCAACAGTTTGTTGAATAAAAAAATGATAAGCAAGTCTATGAAATGAAATGGAACACAGATATGTAAACTTTCCTGAAAAAGGTAGAATTTGGCAATAGATTGATAAAATTATTGTAAAATTTTTAACTTTATTGCCAATTATGGTATAAGGTTTCTTAATAAAATAGATACTATATTTAAATATAAGATTTTAAAGCATTTTTTCCTTACTCAACATCGTTGGACATTTAAACACTTTCTATTATTTATGCCAGGTAATTTGGGGGTTTCAATGTAATGTTTAGATGTATATCACAATTCACATTGAATCACAAGTAGTTTTTTAGTGACTTTTAAAAAATGGTCTTACAAGACGTCCTAGAATCATCTAGTTCAGGGGTGCCCAACCTCCAAGTCACCTACCAGTACCAGTCCGTGACCTGTTAGGAACCAGGCCACACAGCAGGAGGTGAGTGGTAGACAAGTAAGTGAAGCTTCATCTGCCGCTCCCCCTCTCTCTCATTACTGCCTGATCATCCTCGCCCCCGTCCCCCGATCTGTGGAAAAACTGTCTTCCAGGAAACCAGTCCCTGGTGCCAAAAACATTGGGGACCGCTGCTCTAGTTAATAGATCTTTAAATATATTTTTCTCTGTTTCTTTCTGTTTCCCTTCCTGTCCTTACCTGAACCAGGGATTGTCTTGCATTTAGTAAACCTGTGCTTTTCTACTCTTGAGGCCAGTGCCAAATTCATAGATAAGTCTTTTTCTACAGTAGGCAGGCAAAGGATTCAGTTTCTGCTGAGCTTGTCTGACAGAGCAACATATTTTAATTATGTTATTCTAGAATTAGGAATTTTTTATAGCTGAATGGAATAAAAATCCAAATAATATACTGCTTAGTTGTAATATTATAGAATAGAAAATAGAGATATAAAACCAAATGAAAATGTAAAACATTATTTCTCAGCCTCTTAATGTTTTGTTGCAGGTCCTAAATGTTTAATGTTTATATTTATGCACTGTTTCCTAATTTTTTTTAATTAATTAATTTATTTTTATATTTATTTTTGGCTGTGTTGGGTCTTCATTTCTGTGCGAGGGCTTTCTCTAGTTGCGGCAAGCGGGGGCCGCTCTTCATCATGTCTAATTTTTTTAAGAATATATTTTTTTCTGTTCTTTAGTTGCTAGGTATGTGAGATGTTAGCAGCATGAATAGCCATATAATTCAAATATATTTTTCATTAATATTCTGAAAGCCAATATCATGTAGGGAAAGAAAAGCTACTTGTAATCAAGAAAATAAATTACCAGTGTTTCACTTATTTAATGACATGATAATACGTATACCAACCACCAAAATAATAAGCATTTGCTGTTATGATATGTAGATTCAGTTGAGGGCACCTAGGTGATTCACATGATCTTGAACCACTCATGGATATTTTGGGGGGCTGGCTGCTTCTCAGCCAATCTAGGCTGGTCTTGACAGCAATGGCTTAGTAGGATCAGATCTGCTCTACAAGCTCCTCATCCTCCAACAGGATAGCACATACAAGTTCTGATGGGAATACAAAGAAGAACTACAACAAGTGCAAACACACAGATCCTCTTGAGGCCTAGGCGTAGAACTAGTACCATGTAACTTCCACCTTCCTCTACTGGCCAAATTAATGCACATAAACAAGTGTAGAATCAGAGTGTACGAACACTACAAGGTTACATGGCAGAGGTCATGAATACAGAGAAGTGAAGATTTGGGACCAATGATGCAATCAACCACAGCAGTAAGTGTTCAATTACATTTAAAAGAAATAGATCTATGATGTAGTTTGCAAATAGTATCAAATTAAAAAATACAAATGAATATTCAAAAATTAAATTTCTGTGTTCTATTCACTTATGCCTTTTCATATTGCTGACTTAAAAAAATCAAAGTATAATTTATATAAGGTGAAATGTTCAACTATTAAGTACTGTTCAGTCAGTTTTCATGAATGCATATCAAGACACAGAATACTGATGCTTTCACTACCCCAGAAATTTCCCTCACAGTCTTTCCTAATCAATTCACTTCAACTTTATTAATTTTATACTAGATGTATATTAGTCACTTCATTAAGATAAAAAAAGAAATAAAAGGCATAGCTATTAGGAAGAAGAAACAAAGCTCTGAATTCTGAGAAGATTATGTATTCATGGAAAACTGAAGAATTTACAAGAAAAGTAATAAAATATAAAAAGTGGATATAGCAATGTTTCAGGATACAGTTACTATTAAAAATAAATTGTATTTATGTATATTAATGAAATACTAAAACTGACATTTAAAACAGCATCAAAAATTATCAAATACCAAAGTACAAATTTAACAGTGCAAGATTTTATAGACTCTAAGCTATAAAGCTTTGATGTTATAAATTGAAGAAGATTTAAAAAACTGTAGAAATATACCAGTAAGAGGTCAGTTCTCCTTAAACTGATGTGGATTTACTTTAGTTTCCCAACTTAACATTAAAATATTAGCTGTGATCTTTTCATTGGTGTCCTTTATCAGGGTGAGGAAACCTCCTTCCATTCATAATTTGCTGAGATATTTAATGAAAAATGTGTATTTTACCTTGTCAATACTTTCCTTGCCTCTATTGAAGTAAATAATATTCACTCAATCTGATAATGGTATGAAACAGTAATTTTTGAATGATAATCTATTCTTTCATCCTTGTTATACACCTCATATGATAATACTGTGTTTTCCTTTTCCTAGAATGATGGATTTGATTCACTAATACTTTAATAACTTTTGCATCTGTTTTCATAAAACATACTACTCTGCAATTTTTTTGGCAATACCATTGTCTGGTTTTGCTATCAGGGTTGTAGTGGCCTCACCAAATGAGTTGAGAAACCTTTACTCTTTCTCTACTTTATGAAAAACCTTACAAAAATTGCTATTCTTTCTTCTTTAAATGCCTAATTTAATTCATCAGTGGAGCAATCTAGAATTGGTGCTATATTGTGGGAAGATATTTATGAACTAAATATTCACATAGACATACAAATATTTAGGTTAGCCACTCTTCTTGAATAGGTGTTGGTTATGTGTGTCTTTTAGAGTATTTTTTTTTTTCCATTTGGATTTCAAATTTATTGGCATAGAATTCTTCAACATACCACTTGTTATTTTAACGTCTATGAGATATGTAGTAGGTGGTTTTGCTTTAATTCTTGACATTCGTAATCTGTTTTTTTTTTCTGTTTCCTTTTTTTCTTCATTATTTTGCTAGGGGTTCATGAATTTTATAGATATTTCTGGAGAAACAACTTCTCACTTTAGTCATTCTCTCATTTACTGATTTTCTCTTTTTTGTTTGTTTTCTATTTCATTGATTTTTACTGGTATTTATTTTTCTCCTTCTTCTTTAGTATTTGTTCTTTCTCTAACTTCTTTTTGTACTGGGAGCTTTGTTATAGGATGCATTCACATTTAGGATGATATCTTCTTAATTAACTGACCCTTTTAAGCTTATGGCCCTACCTTATAACCTTGAATTTTTCCTCATTTAAGAGCATCAACAATGGCTTTCTTATGATTAATGAATGCATGGTAGATATATGTCCCTTTCTCATGCATAATGCATGAATAATAAATTAGGTCCGTTCTCTCATTTTCAACCTGTTTGTGTTTTTATATTTACAGCAAGTTTCTTATAAGTGGCATATGGTTGAATCTCGCTATTTTTATCCAGTCTTATAATGCCTCCCTGTTAATTGAAGTGCTTAGTCTATTTACATGTAATGTAAATTATTCATATGTGTGCATTCAAGTCTAATATACTGCTATGTGATTTTGATTGTCTCATCCTTGTTCGTCTATTGTTCTCTCCTTAAATTGTGGGTGACTCAAATATTTTAAAAAAATTTATTTTATCTTGTTACATCTTTGTTGTTATTGTCATGTATGCATGTGTGTGTATATGTTTTGCATTAAAAATGCAATATTGATCTTTAACTTTGAACATTCTGTTTAAACTATTTTAATGTTTCATAAAATTTTATCTATCATATGTTTCAAAATTACCTTTCAACTTTTGTTGTTGTTTATTTTACCTCTATATATGCTGTAAAACCTCTACTATAATCTGAATTGTGTCCCCCCAAAACTCATAAGTTTAAGCCCTAATCCCCAATATGATTGTATTTTTATATAAAGCCTTTAAAGTAGTAATTAGGGTTCAATGATGTCATAAGGGTGGGAGTTTAATCTATGATGATCAGTGTTCTTATAATAAAAGGAGGAGATACCAGGGATGTACACACGCAGGATAAAGGCCATATGAAAGCACAGCAAAGAGATGCCCATGTGCAGGCCAAGGAGAAAGGCCATGGGAGGAACCATCTCCCCTGCTTGCACCTTCATCTTGAACTTCCAGTCTCCAGAAATGTGAGAATATAAATTGCTATGGTTTAAGTCATCCAGTGCAGGGCATTTTATATAATAAACTAATATACTTATGTTCTTTTATTATTTTTGACATTTTAATAAGCTACAAAATTTTATTCTTAAATATATATACATCCTAGATACAGTTGCCAAATTAATATTTGAGTATATCTTGATGTTACAGAATGAAAACTGAACACACTGTGAAGTTTAGTCATAGTTAAGGTGAAAAGAGAGTCTTGTAGTCTTTTGATTATATCTCAGTTATAAAATAATGACATTGATGCTTTTAACGTGCAATGCACTTTTTTTTTTTTAATTCACTGCTCTTTTTAAATCTGAGACAGCTAACATTTTAAAAAATCACTGCTGTTTGGGAAAGTAATGGATATGCCTTTAAATGAATCATAATGCAAACATATTTGCTTATTTATATGATGTTAAAATTCTTAATTATATAGCTACTAAAATGTACCTTATGTTGATTAAATGATATTTGAAAATGTGGAAAAATGCATTGAATTTCAGGAACATAGCTCCAGTCATAGTTAACTTTGCTAACTTGTACTTATTTTTAGAACTCTCATCAGAGGACAGTAAAATACGACCTGGATCAAAGGTCCAGTGAATATGACTTTTCCTTAATGCATTTTGGTCTGCATGTTTACTTACAATCATTATTCCTCTCCAAATTTCCCACTTAGTCCATTAAAAATTAATGCTATGAAAGTTCTCTAAAATGTTCAGCTCCTTTTTGGAGTCTCTCAATGATTGCAACATTGTACAAATCTGCTTCTTCCAGTGTGACTGTTTCATCTAGCAATTTGAGAAAAGGAAGTGGCACTGCCAGGGAAAGGGAGGACTTCTTTGAGACCCTTGGTATTTTCCAATGAAGTCTTTGATGTGGCTTACCCAAAACCTGTGACATGCAGCTCAAGCAGTGTTTAGAGGGAAATGAATAGCTATTAATGCCTACAGGAAATATAAAATTTCTGGAAGATCTTTTTCCATTTGGCTAACCAGATCTGTATTTTAGTGAAATGTTCCAGATTATTAGACAACAGGCAGAGTGTCTTTATTCTCATCCTCAATACTCTTTGCTTTAGAAAAAAATTTTGGTGTAGCACTTCCCAGTCTGTGATCCTGCCCTGAGAAGGGCTGGAATACAGTCTTCATTGACATACATAGTTCATTTTTCTTTTTTTTAATCTTTAACTAACATCCAGCATTTCTTTGTCAAAAATCTTTTGTAATTCTGAAGGTAATTCACCTTTTTGGTGGTGTTCAGAACCTACTTACTGACTTGCACCATCAGAATAACTTCTGAAATCATTAGCGACTTAGAATCCATTTTACCCTAGTTTTTTTTTTTTTTTTTTTTTTTTCCGGTACACGGGCCTCTCACTGCTGTGGCCTCTCCCTTTGCGGAGCACAGGCTCTGGATGCTCAGGCTCAGCGGCCATGGCTCATGGGCCCAGCCGCTCCACGGCACGTGGGATCTTCCCAGACCGGGGCACGAACTCGTGTCCCCTGCATCGGCAGGCGGACTCTCAACCACTGTACCACCAGGGAAGCCTGTTTTCAGTAGTTTTAGTATGAGGTACTTGGCTGTGTTTTTATTTGCATTTATCACACTTCAGGTTTCTTTGAACTTCTTTGATCTGTGGGAGGTTTTGTTTGTTTGTTTTTAAACATTTAAAACATTCTCAACCTTAATCTCTTAAAATATTTCTTGTGACCATTTCTCTCTTTCCTTCTTCTCCTCCTGGGTTTCCAGTACTTGTATATTTGAATGTTTTCATATTGTCCCATGGTTTTCAATTATTTATTCCATTTTTTCTCTGTCTTATTTTTGTGCTCGAGGTAAGAGAATTTCTATTGTCACATCTTCAAGTTCAAAATTATTTCCTTTGTTTTGTCTGTTCTGAATATACCATGTCAATCTAGCTTGTAGTTGAGTGGGGTTAGGGACTCTTGCTTATTTATTTATATTCAGTACCCCATGAATGTGAAAATCCTCTAGTGATAGACAGCTGCTGCTTTTTGCTTAGCGTGAGGCCTGGAATGATTGAGGCTATCTCTGTGGGTGTTATGGTTCTACCTTCTGCTTTCAGCAGGCCCAGGAAGACTTTACTAAAGATGGGTTTCTCCCTGTGCTTTGCTCCTCTCTCAGCAGTAGGGCATTGCTTGCTACCCAATGTAAGACTTATCCAGTGGGGAAAATATTTTTCAGTTTCCCTGCTACCAGTGCAACCTGAAACAGGCCCTGTTTCCTTGAGCCTTATGTCTTAGGCTTTCTCAGCATTCCTACTCTTCCACAGCAAACAACCACTTCCTCCTATTCAGTACAAAGTCCTGAACCCAAAGAGATTTCCTGGTACTCTCTCAACTGTAGCAAGTGTTTGCCTCATACTGATGCACTGTCAGAGATGGGTGTGTGTCCTGCTCAGCCTTTAGGGGCTGATGGCTTAATGCCATGAATTTAAAGAGGCTATGGTAGGTAAGTGTTCTGTACCTCCCATAGCATCAGAGAGCTTTGGCTTTTAGGTCAAAGTCTTTTAGGGCAGAGTCTTTCTGGCCCCCTCCCAGTGGTAGTCAGTCTTGGCCTTGTATTGATGTATGGGGTTGGGGAATATTGGTCATATTCTGTCTTTCCCCCAGTGACAGTTATTTTCTGCTTCAGGCAGTGAAAGATCTGGGGCAGATGGTGTTCAATTTCTTTCCTTTCCCCAGTAGCAGAGAGCTGCATCTTTCATCACATCAAGATCCAGGTTGAGTGTGGATGGTTTTCCTGCACACTGCTCAGGGCGGCCAATCCTTACCTTGCAGTCATGCAGGTTTGGTGAACAGGCAGGTTGCTTTAGGCTCTCCTTCTTCAGCCCCAAACATCAGCAAGCCATGCATCCTGTGAAGTTGGTATGTCTACCTTCCCTGTTCTCAGTCCCTCTCATGAGCAATTGACCTATGAAAAGGGTTGACGAGGGAAGGCAGTCTCTTATGTCTGGGGCTTTCAGGGATTCCAAGTTAGCATGCTAGCCCTTACTTGGCATTTAATAAGTCATCAAATTTAAGCTGTTTTGATCCAACTTAATTTTATAGTAGCTAAGTCTATTTCCCATTGTTATGTCTTAGATGAAACACTTTATGTGTCTTATCCTTTCTCAGAAATGCATGTCACCCATTGGAATTTTTTTTTTAATTAGATAGCCTTTTGATCTTACCATTTTATTGAAGAGCAGGCCTGTTCTCATTTTTAAGGTGATAATAAAGTTGTTTTTTTGTTTGTTTGTTGCTGCTTTCCATGTTTTATGCAAAAAATAAAAGATAAATCTCACTCTTCAATTTTAAAACATAATTTTGGAAAGAAATGAAGTGTTAGCATATAACATTTGCCTGGTTTGCACTTTTACTAATGGGCACGTTAGCCACATTTTTTTTCTCATTCTAACTCTCATAGTCCTTTAAAAGTATAGATGTTTGACTCAGTTTCATGGTAAAAAATAATGATTTGATAAATTAGAAGCCCATTTTATTTAGTATGTGACTATTATTGATTAAGTCCATCAGGTTATGTATTTCTAAAGAGCTACACTATAAAGAGAAAGAAGAACAAATTTTGAACTTTTTATTGTCTGTTGAAGCATTTCTTATAGGCATGTACAAACAGGCACACTGATGTACAAACAGATCCATCTAGAGTCTTCATTTCTACATCTTTACTGTCATCACCTATTTACAGAGAGACTCTTTTGGGACTTCACATATTTTTCTCCTAGAATTTTCTAGTTAACCTCAGATATTGCATCGACTCGAGGACAGTCTGTTGGTACAATGATATTTGTTCTGTGATAACATGGGGTTATTACAAGTCTTTATGAGAAGACTTTAGCCTAGTTTTTTTCAGATCCTACAGCATGTCTTTTTCATTATTTTTAAACTGGATGGTTAGAGTGTGTGGATCATTAAACTTTGCATTCACCCCAAAGAACAGAAATAGTGTAGGTTTTAAATAAGAGAGAGTACTAGGGCACTAAGGAAGAGAGTGTCCTTTCTGACTTTGCAGAGGCAAAATCCTTGACTAAATGGCTGATAAACAGATCACTTTGAATATTTATAATAGTTTTGCAAAAAACTCCAAAGCAGTCATGCTACCTGTAATAATGAAAGTGAAAATCTTTTCAGCTACAGACTTATTTCAAATAATAGTAATTTGTAAATGTTCTTCCAAGGAGAACTAATAATTATATTTTCATTTTTTTAGATATGCAGAGGTAGTAGCAACTTTTTCATGGGTTTTAATGAATCATGCATATTTTCAATCTATGCTTAGCAGTTCTAGACTTACCACTGTATCCTATTTAGCTTCTTAGGGCTTCTCAGCATATTTACCAAGTTATTTTTGAATACAAAAAATTTTATTAAATTTATAACCTAAGTCCAGAATGGTACACAATCATATTTGTATTAGTGATGCATTTACAGAAAGTAAACACACACTTTTTTTCTTCTTATAGGAAGAAACAGAGTGTTATCAGATCCCTCAAATCCTCCTTCACAACCTCTTTTCTTTGGTGACTACAACTGCCCCTCCCCCCAAAGTGAATAACAACAATGCTGACATCTAAAATAATATATTGGTTTTGCACTTAATAGAAAAGGGATCATCTATTATGTACTATGTCTGTCTAGCTTATTTTCATCAATATTTTGCATATGACATTCACCCATATTGCTACATTTGGTTGTAGTTTATTCATCTCATTAATGAGTAGTCCATTTTATGAATGTATCACAATTCATTAATTGCTGTAAATAGACAGTTGATTCCTTTCCAAATGTTAGCTAGTACAAATGTTGCTGCTATGAATGGTCTTTTTCATATATTTGGCTGAACATATGTGGTGGGGAGATACAAACAAATGAAGTTACTTGCTCAAAGTATAAGTAGGTTAGCTATAGTAAATACTACCAACCACCTTTGTAAAGTGATTGCATTAATTTAAATTCTTAACAACAGTATGTGAAAGCTCCAATTGCTCCATGTTCTCCCAAAACATGAAATTGTCTATTATTTTTATTTACCCTGCTGGTGAGATTATATTTCTGTTTTAATTTGCATTTATACTTTATGATGAATGAAATAGAGGACTTTTTCATATGATTTATTCCCAGTTGAACATTATCTTTTGTGAATATCTTGTTTGAATCTTTTGCCAATTGTTCCATTAGGGCATCTTTCTTTTTATTGATTTATGAATGCTCTTTATATATTCCAGGCACATCCATTATTATATACATACGTATATTAATTTACATATATTTTATATCTACTTTGTAGATATACAAAGCCCAGAACATATTTCTCTATATTTATGCATTTATGTTAATCCTAGAGAAATACTAAGAGTTAAAGAGGATGAAAGACACAGACTATTAAAAGTTGACAGGTCACCTTGAGGCCATGTCCTTGAAATCTCTCGTATGACATGAAGATATAACATTAATTGAAGATCTTGGGGGCAAAATGCCATGTTAACAAACATTTTTCCACAAAAACCCACTCTTATTTTGACCATGAACTCTTACCTCATGTTTTGAATTTGATCTTCAAGGGCCACTAAACTCAATCTCTCATATTGTTCTTGTCATCAAAGTTTATAAGTCTTTTTCTTGAAGTGTTCTAGAATTCATTATTTTCATGGTTGTCTTACCTGTTTTATCTCCCAGGCCTCTGGGATCTGCCTTACAAATATCTTAATAGAAATCATGTGTATTATTGTTTTTTCCTTTGACTAGTATAACATCAAACAATAGCATTAAATTCTATCTCTGATAGAGCTGTATGAGTTATTCATTTCTCCTTTTACCCATTTCTACCTAATTTATCACCTCATACCTGCATGATTTCATTTACTTGCTGACTGATCCTCATGGCTTTTGTCTACCTCCCTTCCAAGTCATTCTATACAAGGCTTAACAGATATATATATTTAAAAGTTAAAACTCTTTATGAGAATAACCCACTTAAAATCATTTAATTGTAAAGTCTTAGCATGTAGACAGAGTCTTCCAATATTTGATTGGGCCTTACCTTATTAACTTATGCTCTAATAGATTTGTGTAATTGGGACATGACATTGAATTACTTAATATTCTTATGGCAGTAAGGAAGAATTCTGCTTAAATCATTGTCCCATACCTACATTCTATTAAATAAGCAAGCATCTTCATTTTAATAACCATATAAATTATTTTTCTGTAGAATTCAACTTGTAACTTTTCATTTTTTCTTTCATTTTATTGCAAGTCTTTTGAAAACTTGTACAGGACATGATTAAGTTATGATAATAACTAAACTTAAAATAGTGCATTCTTCAGTCGTTGTCAGTGTTCTAATATATGTCTTGTTCTTTCAGAAATAATTTAAAAATTCACATTTTTCAAAAAATCATTTGAGATTAATTTAGGGTAGACTTAGATAGGCAACAGCGATTTTATTTCAGTATTGATTTTCCACAGAAATTTGCTCAGATTCCCATATGATCATACCATATTGCTTACAGCACAGCCCAGAAGGTTAGTATTAAATATCAGTCTTGATAAGACCCCAGGCGATTTAAGTACATCTTGGAGTCATTTCTCTCTGATTTCTCTTGAGTTATCTACTGTGGAACATGAAACAATTTTATTTTACTTAAAAAGCTCAGGTCTAAAGAAAAGATGGTTGTTTCTTCCAAAGGAAAATATTTTTATACGAAGTTTCAGTTAAAAATATTTCAGGATATTCCTGTCTTTGTAATGAACTCTTTCATGTGAATCAGTTTATTTTGAGTCATTCTTTTAAACTGTAGAGAACATTATACATACCATATTTATTTTATATCTAATTTTTGTTCTTATTATTCACTGTTTTATTCCTCAAAAGATTACCTGGCATAGAGTAGGTACTGAACAAATATTGTTTTAATGAAATTAGCAGGTCCACTGTGTACTATTATTTACCTTTGAGCACACTAATCTAATCTCCCATTTTCTTGGCCTTTTTCTGTAAAATGTCAGTAATAAAGTATGTATTTCACAAGGTTGTTATTAAGATTAAGTGAGATATTGAACATAAAGCAAAGTATAGTGCTCAGCACATTGTAAGCTCTCAATAAGTATCAGCTTTTCTTATTAAAATATTTTCAGGACTTTCTTAAGGAAAAATCTTAAGTAGTATAAGTTACTATATTTCAGTTTTAACTATTTAATAGATCAAATCCACCATGAAAACACAAAGACATTCTTAGTGTAGAGAATGTTACTGAGAACATAATGCTGCCTGAGGCAGTTTCTCAGGGAAGTCTCAAAATTGTTTGAGTAATGACAATGGTGTGATAATAAGTGTATGTAATAGTTTCCTAGAGTTTCCATAACAAATTACCACAAACCTGATGTCTTAAAATAACAAAAATGTTGTTCTGTCCCCGTGCAGGAGACTAGAGTCTGAAATCAAGATTCAGCAGGGTTGTTCCCTTCCAGAGGCTTGAGAGAGAATCTGTTCTATGTGTCTCTCCTAGCTTCTCATGGTTGCAGATGATTATTGGCATTCTATGGCTTGTAACTGTATCAGTCTAAACTCAGTTTCCATCATCATATTTCTCCGTGTGTCTCTGTGTCCTCTGTCAAAGACACCAGCCTTTGGATAGGACCACACTAATCCAGGATGACCTCATCTTAATTTGTTTACATCTTCAAGAATCCTATTTCCAAAAATAAGGTCACATTTACAGGTTCCAGAGGATAGGGTTTGAATTTATCTTTTTGGGGAGAACACAGTTCAAGTCACAACAGTGTATATAATATGTTTTTTTATATACAGAACTCAGTTAACATTTCAAAGATAAACATATCTTGGGGGAAGATATGTCCTAAAAAATGTTACATCATTTTAACTAATTAATTTTACAGCCTGAATATTAATAATCTGCATAATCAGTTAGATGAGAAGTTTTAGTGAGTGCACACACATGTACCATTATTAACTGGCCCCCAAATAATACAGAACATTTCAGCCAAACTTCAAAGTCACAAAGGCCAATTTGCAGTCAGTTTTCTCCCCAACGTCCAGCCTCTGGTAAGTACTAATCTGATTTCTGTCTCCACAATTTTTCTTTTTCTTGACTTTCAAATAAGTAATATCTTAAAGTATATAGTCTTTTGTGCCTGCCTTCTTCACCTTGTCATCGTGATTTGAGGTACAAGGCTTGTCACATGAATCAGTAGCCCATTAATTTTTATTGCAAAGTAATATGCTATTTTATGGATACAACACAATGGCTTTATGCATTCTTGTATTGATGAATATATTGGTTGTTTCATGTTTGAAAACAGGAATTATTATGAATAAATCTATATACAAGCTTTTGTGTAGACCCATATTTCTGTTTGTCTTGGGTAATAGCTAGGAATGGAAATGGTGATTAACATAGTAAGTGAATCTTTAACTATATAAAACAACTGTCAAATTTTTCCAGAGTGGCTATACCATTTTATATTCCCACCAGCAATAAGTTCTAGTTGTTTTACATACTCTAAAATTCTTGGTACTGTCAGTCTTTTTAATGTTAGTAATTTTGTTGAATTTTAATAAATTCTTATTATGATTTTAATTTCTATTTCCTTGATGAAAATTATGTTGAACAACTTTTCATATGCTTCTTTGCAATGTGCATATCTTATTTGGTGAAGTGTTTGCTTATGTGTTGTCCATTAATTTTATCAGGTTGTTTGTGTGCTTATTTTTGATCTGTAAGAATTCTTTATATAGTCTACAATAAAGTCGTTGTCAGAAATATATTTTGCATATATTCTCCATCTGAGTCTTGCTTTTTAAATTTTTTGAAATGTCTTATGGTGATCAGAAGTTTTATTTTTAATTTAAAATTAATTTTTCAATTTTTCTCCTTATGATTGTTGCTGTTATGTCATATCTAAGAAATCTTTGCCTAACCGATGATCACAAATATTTTCCATTAACATTTATTTCTACAAGTTTACTTTTATCTTTAATTTTAGGTCTCCACATTTAGGGCTATAATCCACCTGGAATTAATTTTTATATATGGTGGGAGTTTTTTTTTTAATATATATTCTTTTTTATTTTTAATAAACTTTATTTTTTAGAGCAGTTTTAGGTTCATAACAAAATTGAATGAGAGATATAGATTTTTCCATTGTAATGAATTTCCAATTGTACTAGAGGAATTTGCTGCAAAGATTCTCTTTTACACATTTAAATAGCCTTGTACTTTTTCATAACTCAATTGATTTTGTGTGTATGCATCTATTTCTCTTCTCTCTTCTTGACTCAATTGATATATATGTGTGTATACACACATACACGCACACACACACACACACACACACACACAGATTTTTTTACTTCTCATACTAGCCTGTGTTGTTTATTGTGACTATAATATCTCTTGAAGGCAGGCCATTTAAGCCCTCAAACTATATTCATCTTTTACAAACTTATGTTGTCTCTTTTAATCCTTTTGTCATTTGTTTTGCTATTATTTTGTAAAATTCCATATTTAGATTCTTTGTGGCTGATGTATAAAAATATTATACATATAAATATGTTTCCCATTTAACCTACAGCCATGCTAAAAATACATATAAATCTATTATATTTTGTTTATTTCTTCAGGATTTATCTATACACAATAGTTCCTTTTGCAAATAAAGATGGACTTTCTACTTCCCTTAGAGTATGTCTATTTTTATTTCCTTGTCTATCTTTCTTATACTGCCTAGGACCTTCAGTAAAATGTTTTCTTTTTTCTTTTTTTTTTTTTTTTTTTTTTTTGCTGTATGCGGGCCTCTCACTGTTGTGGCCTCTCCCGTTGCGGAGCACAGGCTCCGGACGCTCAGGCTCAGCGGCCATGGCTCACGGACCCAGCCGCTTCGCGGCATGTGGGATCTTCCCGGACTGGGACACAAACCCGCGTCCCCTGCATTGGCAGGCGGACTCTCAACCACTGCGCCACCAGGGAAGCCCTTCTTTTTTTTTTTT
Organism: Pseudorca crassidens; assembly: GCF_039906515.1. Taxonomy (NCBI): domain Eukaryota; kingdom Metazoa; phylum Chordata; class Mammalia; order Artiodactyla; family Delphinidae; genus Pseudorca; species Pseudorca crassidens. The sequence goes on from NC_090298.1 coordinate 17,971,093, forward strand.
TAATGTTCTTTAGTTTTTAACTTATTGTGTCTTGTTATTTAATGTGGGATATCTGTAGGGTGAATATTTTGATCTTGCTCTATCATCTAGCTTTATACTCTATGAGCTTGCCTTAACTCATAGTGATTAGATCATTCTTATTTCTCGTAATTTTTGTTATGGTTTAAGTCTGACATCTTGCTGTTTGTTTTCTCTTTTCCCATCTGTTCTCTGTTCTGTTGGGGTTTTTTTTTTAATGTTTCATGCCTTATCTCGATTTTTTAAATGTCATTACATCCTAGCTATATATTTTTGTTCTATTATTCTTTTTCAATGATCACTCTATGGTATGAAATATATACTTTTTTTGTTTTGTTTTGTTTTGTTTTTGGTTTTTTTTTTGCGGTACACGGGCCTCTAACTGTTGTGGCCTCTCCCGTGGTGGAGCACAGGCTCCGGACGTGCAGGCTCAGCAGCCATGGTTCACGGGCCTAGCCACTCCGCGGCATGTGGGATCTTCCCAGACCGGGGCACGAACCCGCGTCCCCTACATCGGCAGGCGGACTCTCAACCACTGCGCCACCAGGGAAGCCCCCCTGAAATATATACTTTTTAACATCACATTCTACCTTCAGATGACATGTACTATTAACTTATAATGTAAGAATAGTACAAAAGTACACTTTTTAAAAAATTTTTATTACTGTATTTCCATTTCTGTTATTGTATTAGTAAACATTTAACTTGCACACAAATCTCACAGAGCATTGTTATTGTTTTCTTTAGAGAGTAAATTATCTTTTAAAGATAATTAAAACAAGATAAAAAGCATTATCTTCTATACCTACACATGCATTTACTTTTGCTGACACTTTTCATTCATTTTTATCTGGTGTAATTTTATTCTACCTGTAGGACTTACTTTTACATATCTTTGGGGCAGGTTCATGGACAATGGATTCTGAACTTTTCTGCCTGAAAAACTATTTCCCCTCTATTATTACAATACATTTTCTCTGTGTTTAGAATCCTTGGCTGACATGTTTTTCTTACATTTGTCGTCTGATATGAATGAGTTGTGATATGAAGTTTATTGTTTTGCTTATTTTCTTTCCTCTGTACACATTGTGTCTTTTTCTCTAGTTTCTTTTAAGAGTTTATCTTTACCACTAGATAAGCCTTATGATGAGTTTCTTTATGTCTATTGTGATTGCGATTCATTTAATTTCTTGGACTTACGGGTGTATGAGTTTAACCAAATTTTGTATTGATTCCTGTAATCGTCACGGGTCCAATAAAGTTGTGTCCCATTATCCTATTGTCAACCATGTTAAACTGGAAACTAAATTTTCCAAAATCCAATTTCCTGTCAAGTCTTAGGTTAGAGTTGGCCAGGAACTTTCACAAGGTATGAAATGAAGAAGTGTGGCATTGGCCATCACTCAGTGAATGTTGCTGTGGTTAGATGCTGAAGTACCCAGAAGTTTCCAGCTTGTCCTACTGCCCTCTCAATTCATTGTCCAGATCTTCTGCCAATGGGTTTTTTGTGTAGATTCACAGAGGCAATAGGCTGACACTCCTATTCTAGTAGCTCCCTCCTTGCACTTGCCCTTCTGTAGCTGAATATGTGCTTGGCTTCTCAGATTGACACGGTGGTGATGCAGCTGAATCTCTCTTACCTGTGTTTGGACATTCATTTTTCTGTCTCTTTTCGTAATTGTGCAAGCTTTAATTCCTATAGTAAATCACATTCCCACTATTACTGCGTTTCCATTTTCATCAATCAGCCTTTGCTGATACAGTAGGTATTATGATGATCTCTATTTTTTAAATAAGTAAAATAAGAAATGGAAATAATTAGTAATTTCTTTAATATTAAAAAGCAAATGAGCAGTTGAGCTAGGATTTAAATATGTGAAGCCTGTTTAACCACCCTGCCATATTGTGGTAATACAATATATTTTATTTTAAAATGCGATATTTTTATGACTATATGTGTTGAAACATTTGGAGATGTTTATTTATTTGCTAGAACTCCTTGCCAGCTCTCACATTCATGTAATGACTACAGAGTATTAAAATTAAGTTCAAGAATAGATTTTGTTTTTGTGTTTTATGTCAGGGGTGATACGTACAAGAAGAAACGTTCTGTGAATAAAAGTATCAAGAAACAATATCAAAAATATATTTGAATAAGAAATAATAAGTACTGATATAAATACAAATTAAAAAAATTCAAACGTAAATTTACATTACCTAGATTTTCTTATATTTTTTCTGCCATAATTATGGCATGAATTCTTTTTTTCACTGGCATTTATTTTTAAATAGCCACACTCATTATGCATTGCCTATGGATGAGTAAAGACTCTAATTAATAAATATTGATTTCAAATGCCTGGAAACATATAATATTTCAAATAAACACACTCATAATGAAACAAATTAAAATGAATAATGTATGCTTACATTTGTGTATTTACTAAAATGTGAATAAAATATCTTTTATTAACACATAATTCTGGTTCCTGAGCACGAAATAATTTTTTAAAAGGAGAAAATATTTTATTTATTAATTTATTTACTTATTCAAGATATACGTAATCACTTCTATGTTCCAGGCACCTAAATTTTATAAGCAACTCTTTTCATTAGTGTTGATTGTGCTATCAAATGCCAGATTATGTATTATATACAATTCAAATCAGTAGGTAGGTAGTTGTGTGGATAATGTTTACATAGCTTCAACTGAATTTGCAAGTATTATCATGATATTAGATTAAAATATGTTGTCACTTGTCAGTTAGATAATCAGCAAAATGCCTAGTTCAAACAACAGAATACCAAAAAAAATAGAGTAGTACTTTTGTTTATTTGTAAAATAGTCTACATTTTTATGTTCAAATGAATAAACTTAGCTTTTGTTTGCATTTGCAAAAGACTATATAGTTGTTTCATATACACTTTTAAGTTAGCAATGATTTAGAAATTTTTAAAGTGCATAAAATAATACATAACAAATACTACAAAGACACAGTGTAGTGTAAGAATACCAGGTTACCTCTCCTGGATCTATAAATCAATTTATAAATGATTTTGAACCACTGGTTCCTCGTCTGTATAACATAAAGGAAGAGAATGGCATAATCTTTTCCAGCTATATGAGGTGATCTAAGTAGTTAACATATTGAAATTTTCGCAATGTATTTTTACTGCCTAGTTGGTCATATTTGCTCTGAAAATTCCTACCAATGGAGTAAGAAATGAGGATAAATCTCATTGCTTCAAAGAAATATAAATGTTGCTGTAAGTAAAATGCATCACATAAATTTAACTTTTGGGATACAACCTTGAAGAGACTCACAACCAAAATATTAGCCTGAGTGCAAAGGATGTTCAGTTACTAAGGCTAAATAAGTTGGTTTAGTTTTGAATTTAAAAGCCTTTTCTTGGAAGATCATGGTTATATTATTTAAATTATTTCTCTGTGGGTAGGCAACCTATAATGACAAATTCCAGCAGTATCCAGGTTCTAAACCTACTTTGGTGGTGTAGAATTAATGTTTGAGTTTTGTGTGTAATTCTTCATAGTTATGTTAGTTATTTTGGGCTGTCATAATAAAATAGCATAAACTAGGTGGCTTAAACAACAAACATTTATTTCCTCACGGTTCTAATGCCAAGATCAAGTTTCCAGCATGGTCAGTTTCTGGTGAGATTTCTCTTCCTGGCTTTCAGATGATGCCTTCTTGGTGTGTCTTCCCGTGGCGAGGAGTGAGTAGGAAGCAAGTTCTCTGGCATCTCTTCTTCTAAGGGCACCGATTTCATCATGAAAGCCCCACCTTCATGACCTTATCTAAGCCTAGTTATCTCCCAAAGGTCTCACCTTTAATTATCATCACATTTGCTTAAACATATGAGTTTTAGGGGACACACAATTCAGTCCATAATAGTGCTCCTGTATTTTCATGTTCACACTTCATACACTTTCAGTTTTATTTTTGTCTCAGAGAATTTGCCTTCACTCCCTGGGAAATACATCTTTATTTCTCAATGGAGTGTCTGTCTCACTACCTACTGGGAAGTTGGGTGTTACATGAACAAATTTTCCATGTATTATTATATGTTTCACCTTGCTGCCTTTTCCCAACCTTTCAGTCTCCTAATATTTTGCCTTATGTGTATGAGCTGCTATATATTTCATTTTTGTTATTCTATTTGAATCAATTCTGCCAATTCCTAGACGTTTCCCCAGTAATAAAATTTTAATGATTCAAAAGAGTATTAGAGGGCTTTCCTGGTGGCGCAGTGGTTGAGAGTCTACCTGCCGATGTGGGGGACACAGGTGCCCCGGTCCGGGAGGATTCCACATGCCGTGGAGCGACTGGGCCCATGAACCATGGCCGCTGAGCCTGCGCGTCCGGAACCTCTGCTCCGCAGCGGGAGAGGCCACAATGGTGAGAGGCCACAACGGTGAGAGGCCTGCGTACCGCAAAAAAAAAAAAAAAAAAAAAAGTATTAGAGTTAAAGTGAAAAATATAAATAAAAGCAATGTATATTCATTTCAGAAAATTAGTTATATTTTCCAAAATATCTTTTCAAAGAAGAGGATTCTTAAGTGTGTGTTCAGTTGAAAGAAGGAATTACTTTTTCAGTTATAAATATCATGAAAATTACATAATTTATAAGTTGATATTGACTTTCTAAAATAAACATCAATATTTATTGAACACCATGTGTATCTTTATCCAGGCAACTTCAGAAATAATTAATCTTGATATTCATAGAAAATGGAAATCAATAACTAAAATGTGAGAAGCATTAACTATCATGTTGTAAATTCTGTAAATTCCATTGATGTTTTAAGGGTTTAATCTAAGTCTTTGATTCTAAGGAGTAGCATCACTTAAAGTAATTTAGCCTAACTAAAGAATGACTTATGTAATATTCTAAGCTTACAACCATGTAGAGAAGTGTTAGGCAACTGGCCAAATCAAAGCCTAATAGATGACAACATATTTAGAATTTTTTCATTTAATCGAAAAATAAATTTTAATAACTAACAAATTATGATTGCAGTCTACTCCTAATTTTCACATCTGCTTAAATTTGCATTTTAAATAATAGAGTCTGTTCATTATATTGCCAACAAATTTTCATGCAAGGTTGAACTATGTCATGTAATGGGATGAGGTGACATGGATTTTGATACTTGCCTTTCCTCTGTGACCTTGGGAATTCCAACTTAATAAAAACATAATAATAATTGACTTCAACCATCAAAGCACTAAGTCAGATGTCACAGGGATAGAAACCAAAAGGAAACACTGTCCTCACACTGGAGGAGTACACAATTCCCTTGGGGACAAAAGTATGAAAAATATACAAGTTTCTATAATTCAATGTAGACTTTAAGTGCCTTTAAAGAGGGACTCTGGGAGGGATCATGCCAAGAAGTACTTCCCAGAACTTCTGCTGCCAGTGTCCTTGTCCTCACAGTGAGCCACAGCCACCCCTGCCTCTGCAGGAGACCCTCCAACACTAGCAGCTGTGCCGGGTCTCAGTTGCAGCACCTGGGATCTTTGTTGTCATGTGCTGGATCTTTGTTGCAGCATGCAGGATCTTTGGTTGCAGCATGTGAACACTTGGCTGTGGCATGTGGGATCTAGTTCCCTGACCAGGGATTGAACCCAGGCCTCCTGCATTAGGAGAGCAGAGTCTTAGCCACTGGACCACCAGGGAAGTCCCTAGTGCTACTCCACTGGTGGATGTGCTCCAGTTTCTTTCCCATCTACTTGATGGGCTTTGCAGTTATTTCCAGTCTTGGGCTACTTTGACTGTTTTGGTGATCAACAAAGGGACCCAAAGCAGACTTCTGTCCTTCGCCTCAACACTACAGGGAACCAGAGCCTTGGTACCAGCAGAGGCCTCTGGTGCCCATCCACCTCCTTGGAACACTACAGAGAACCAGAGCCTTGGTACCAGCAGAGACCTCTGGTGCCCATCCAGCTCCTTGGACAATCCAGACAAATTTGGATGAATCTCTTCTGGTTCTCAGATTTCTCATATTGGTTGATGGTCCTGAGTTTTATTTGGCAGTATGTATCGGCCATGTGGCTGACAAGGTCTTAGTGCTCCGGCCGAGTGTCAGGCCTGTGCCTCTGAGGTGGCAGAGCCGAGTTCAGGACATCGCTCCACCAGAGACCTCCCAGCTCCATGTAATATCAAACAGTGAGAGCTCTCCCAGAGAGTTCCATCTCAATGCTAAGACCCAGCTCCACTCAATGACAGAAAGCTACAGTGCTGGACACCCCATGCCAAACAACTAGCAAGACAAGAACACAACCCCACCCATTAGCAGAGAGGCTGCCTAAAATCATAATAAGGTCACAGACACCCCAAAACACACCACTGGATGCAGTCCTGCCCACCAGAAAGACAAGATCCAGCCTCATCCACCAGAACACTGGCACCAGTCCTCTCCACCAGGAAGCCTACACAACCCACTGAACCAACCTTAGACACTGAGGGCAGACACCAAAAACAATGGGAACTATGAAGCAGCAGCCAGTGAAAAGGAGACCCCAAACACAGTAAGTGAAGCAAAATGAGAAGACAGAGAAATATGCAGGAGATGAAGGAGCAAGGGAAAAACCCACCAGACCAAACAAATGAAGAGGAAATAGGCAGTCTACCTGAAAAAGAATTCAGAGTAATGACAGTAAAGATGATCCAATATCTTGGAAAAAGAATGGAGAAAATAAAGAAACGTTTAACAAGGAATTAGAAGAACTAAAGAGCAAACAAACAATGATGAACAACACAATAAATGAAATTAAAAATTCTCTAGAAGGAATCAATAGCAGAATAACTGAGGCAGAAGAACGGATAAGTGACCTGGAAGATAAAATAGTGGAAATAACTACTGCAGAGCAGAATAAGGAAAAAAGAATGAAAAGAATTGAGGACATTCTCAGAGACATCTGGGACAACCTTAAATGCACCAACATTCAAATTATAGGGGTCCCACAAGAAGAAGAGAAAAAGGAAGGGACTGAGAAAATATTTGAAGAGATTATAGTTCCCTCATATGGGAAAGGAAGTAGTCACTCAAGTCCAGGAAGCACAGAGAGTCCCATACAAGATAAATCCAAGGAGAAACATGCCAAGACACATATTAATTAAACTATCAAAAATTAAATACAAAGAAAAAATATTAAAAGCCTCAAGGGGAAAACAACAAATAACATACAAGGGAATCCCCATAAGGTTAACAGCTGATCTTTCAGCAGAAACTCTGCAAGCCAGAAGGGAGTGGGAGGACATATTTAAAGTGATGAAAGGGAAAAACCTACAACCAAGATTACTCTACTCAGCAATTTCTTGACAGAGAAATTAAAACCTTTACAGACAAGCAAAAGCTAAGAGAATTCAGCACCACCAAACTAGCTTTACAACAAATGCTAAAGGAACTTCTCTAGGCAGGAAACACAGGGGAAGGAAAACCTACAATAACAAACCCAAAACAATTAAGAAAATGGTAATAGAAACATACATATCGATAATTACCTTAAGTGTAAATGGATTAAATGCTCCAACCAAAAGACATAGACTGGCTGAATGGATACAAAAACAGGACCCGTATATATGCTGTCTACAAGAGACCCACTTCAGACAATAAAAATAAAGTTAAAAATGAGAAAAATAAAAAGTGACTTTGAAGAGATTTTTTTTTAATCTGGAAACTAAAAGGAAGTAAATATTATAATGATCAGATAACTTTCAAGGTGGGCTTTCAAATTTGTGTACTGTTTCAAAAGAGAAATGGAGAATTGGATGAGAGAGCACTGCAGTCAGAGAAAACAGTATGAAATCTTGAGAAAAATGTGTAAAAGTAAGAAACATCTTCAGAAAGAGCAAGTCATAAAGTGTTATTGTAGAGTGAGCAAATGTAGAGAAATGGTAGTATATAAAGCCAGAAAAGTAGTTTAGAATCATTTTGTAGAGGAATTTAATTGACAGACTTTAACTGATTAACTCTACAAATAGTTTTTTGGGGGCTACAATTCCAGAGACCATATTACACACTAAAAATCCATACTTCACATTATAAGAAACACCAGGTCTTGAGACTATATAGAGTGAAGGAAAATAGGAACAAATGACATAATTACATAAAAATATCTGAAACTACAATTATATGATTCTGAAGGCTGTGATAGACAATTGCACAGTTCTAGAAAATACATGATAGGAAATATGACTGCATCAGATGGATTAATGAAGAATTCCCTGAAGAAAAAAAAAAATGAGTTCAGAGGGCAGAGGTGAAAGGAGGACAAAAGAGTATTACATGCATGTGAGAAAGTTTGTATGAAATGTAAGGCCAGTGTGGCTGCAGTACAGGGAGCCACGTGTTCTCCAGTTGTAGGGGAAATAGGAAACACAAGACAGTCCCAGATGTTGCAGGGTTTGTAAAAGTCAGTTTGTTCATTATCCTAAAAGTAATGGGTAATTATTTAAGTGAATAATAAGAGAAAATGTTGTTTTATTATTATCAGAACTAAAACACTCACTGTTGAGTGAAGAAAAGTTGGAGGGACAAAAGGGTTGGAAGGAAGGAGATGAAAATGTTGCTACAGTGGACCAGTTGAGAGCTAATGATTGCTCCAAATAAGTGCTTTGGAGATAGATATCTTTGTACTAATTTAAGAAATATTTAAGATGTAAAATGGAAAGTACATTGTGGAGAATTAGAAATTAAATGGACAGAGTTATCCAAGGTTACTCTTTGTCGCTGGATTGTGATATTTAGTTGAATAATGGTTTTATTCACAGTGATGGAGAATTTAGGCAAGGCTGGGAAATAAAATTCTTTAAAGGGGGGAGACTGCAAACTCATTTTAAGTACCTATGGGGTTCCTTTGAAGTAGATGTCAAAGCAATGATGCAGATTTACAATTTCAAAGAGTGAGGCTAGACTGGATTATTGATGTTGGAGCAGTAATGGGGCTTTGCTAGGGAGCAATGAAAAAGTAATAATGCACCCCAAAATACTGACCAAGTAGCATGGGATAAGACTGAAAGGAGATTAAGAAAGAATAAATGAGTGCTAAGAGAAAGCCTAGAGTGTGACATCACGGAACTGTTTTAAGAAAGAGGGCAGCAAATGCTGAGACAGCAAGTAAAAGGATATTGACCACTAGCTTTCCAGGTGGAGAAATCAATGAAGATTTTAGAAGTGTTATTTCAGAGAGGTTATGGAAAGAAAACAGATTTTTCTGGGTTAAAGAGAGAAAGGTAGTGAGGAAATAGAGCCAGTGTTCAAAGGTAAATATTTTAAGAAATGGTTTGTACAGGTAGGTGACAGGGCCACAGTTGAAGAAGCATATAATTAAATTGAGGGATTAAAAAAATGGAATACTGAATATATTCTATGGAAAAATGCAGTCGAAGAGAAATGGGATTATACTTCATTTGGTACCTGGCATAAATCATTGATTTTTTCCTAATAAAAATGACAAGATAGAAAACTTTATTTCTTGAAAATTAATACAACTAAGGTAAAATGATGACTTGAAGCTAAGTCCCTCTTGAAGGAGATAAGAAAAAAATGCAAAGGCTGATATAAACGTGTATAACTGAACTTTTGGACTTGATGTACATTAATGGCAGAGAGATTGGAATAGAAAAATAAAGAAACTGATGTGATAGTTCTGAAAAGGTAGAATCTATTGCAACTGGTAAATAGTTTTACCAAGAAATTAGAGCTACTTATGGTGAACCATAGGCAGATGTCTAGGATATAATTATTGGCTTTTGAAAGCATCTGAGGAAATGATTTACAGGAAGGATGAGGTATTTCCTCCACATTGCTAAGTCCAATGATCAGTTTCCTAACTTCATTTTGCTTGACCTGGTAACGACATTTAGTAAAGGTTATCAGTCCCTTAAAATTCTTTCTTCATTTGGCTTTAAGAAGACAAACACTCCTGATTTTGTCCAAAAGTATTGTAATTTTTTTTTTTTTTGCGGTACTCGGGCCTCTCACTGCCGTGGCCTCTCTTGCGGAGCACAGGCTCTGGACGCGCAGGCCCAGCGGCCATGGCTCACGGGCCCAGCCGCTCCGCGGCATGTGGAATTTCCCGGACCGGGGCATGAACCCGTGTCCCCAGCATCGGCAGGCAGACTCTCAACCACTGCGCCTCCAGGGAAGCCCTGGAATTCTTTTTTGATTTCTTGGAAAAAATCTGGAGAGATCCACGGATCAGTTCTTGGAATTCTTCATTTTACTGATTTTCTGCATGATATTTTCCATTAAATAGCTTGAGGTGCTTTTAATAGGCTAGCAAGTCCTACATTTTTATCTCAGTCCTGAACTCTAATAATATATCTTTAACACTATTTGACTTCTTTGCTTGGATCTCAAGTAGGTCTTTCAAAATTAACAGGACCCAAACCCATATCCTAATTGGAGCTCTTCCAGTAAGAGCCTGCTAATCTTGCAATCTCTCTCTCTTAAATTAATAAGTACCCTACCCTTCTTGTTCTTCAGGCCATGATCTGGAAGTTGTTAGCCACACCTCACATCCATTCCATCAACATACGTTGTTGGCTCATTGTTCAGAATATATTCTATATCTGAACACTTCTCACTGTTGCTACTGCCACAAAGCGTCTTCCTAACTTCTCCTATTATTACTGTTCTTCAGACACACAAGATTCCATGCTCTTTTTGGTATAAATTAAGCATGCTTATACTTTAGAATCTTTAAATTGGCTAATCTGTCTGCTTGCAATACCCTTTTTCATCATATCTGCATAGCTTGCTCTCTCATCTTTAAGTCTCTACACAAATATACTTTTAAACAAAATTCTCCCTGAATACCATTATAAAAGAGATTACACCTCACTCCCACACTTTCTATAACTTTCGCATGCTTTATTTTTCCACATGGTAGTATACCATGCAGTGTACAGTTTAATTTTCACTAGGTTATTTATTTACTGGTTACCTCTGGCTTGAACAGTACTATCCAATGGAACTTTCTGCATTATGGAAATACTCTGTATCTGGCCTTTCCAAATTGGAAGCTGCTATCTACCACGTGTGAATTTTGATAACATGAAATATAGATAAAGTGACTAAGAAAATGAATCATGATTTTATTTAACTTACTTTAAGTTGTAATTTAAATAGCCACACATGGCTAGTGGCTATCATCTTAGACAGTACAAAGCTAAAATGTTAAACTGTAATGGCAAGGATTGTTCTCTGTTTTCTCTACTTCTTTCATTATTCTGTATAGGCTGTCTAAAGCACAGTAAGTGCCCAATACATACATGCGTTAATGAATGAATGAAAGTAGAAGTCCAATAGTTAGTTGATAATATTAAGTTTGGATCATGGAAGACCAATAATTAATTAAGATAAAACTGGAAGTTCATTAAAGAGATTTTTTAAAATTTGAATTTAGAAAGAAAATAAAGAATAAGCAAAGCGTGATATTTCAAAAAGATATTTCAAGGAGAGATTTGCAATTAAATATTATAAAGATTTTGAGGAGAATGAAAAGCATGAAAATAACGTCCTTGAAATTTGAAAAAATGGTAGTCATAAGTAATCACAGATAGAGAAGAATCAGTGCTTTGGTGAAGGAATGTCAAGAAGCTTACCCAGGCTTCAGAGTTTAGGGTGGGGTTGGACTAGAGAGAGTCGGGTAAATTAGGCAAATTGGCACATTAGCCATTTATTAAAGACTAGAAGAAAAAGATAAGTTATAACAGTGGAGAAATACTTTAGTTTGTATTTGTTTGTTTTTGGTTTAATAACAATTGACCAGTTGTTTTGTGACCGTTGGTACAAAAACAATGAGAGATATTTTAAGAAGCAGAACATAATTGGTAGACTAGGCTCTTAGAGGAGATGCCTTTGGACTGACTCAGGTTAATACAGATTTTAATTGGAAAGAAAAAGATTCTCTCTCTGCTTCTCTCTCTTTCTTTCTCTCTCTCTGCTTCTCTCTCTCTCTCCGGAGGAAGAAAGGAAATGTTAGAGAAGAGATAAGCAGAAAGTTTAAGGTTAAGAAATGTCTTTTCAGTATTTCCAAATCATAACAGAATGGAGGGAAAGTAGTTAAGCAGAGGATAGCACTGCTCTGGAAGATACGATAGGAATTAATAAAGTGTTGTTGAGCAACAATGCAGGTCCAGCTGAGGTTAGAAAACATGAACAAATCATGTTTTCGCGAATATTGCCAATCATATTTGACAGCTCTGGTGTTAGAAGACACAGAAAGGCAGGGAAAAACAAGAGAAGTTTTAACGCTGCAATTTCATATATAATGTTAAAAAATTCATCTGTGGCAAGATGACAAAGAATCAGGAATCCAGTACATAGCAAGAAAGATAAATATTTTATGATGATTGAACTTTCTGGAAGAGGTGGTATATCATAATATAACATGCCTGAAAGACTTTCCCAAAGTGCTGCAGTGTAAAACAAGACATATTATAGCTACATTTATTCCTGTCCATTGACAGATTTAAATGTGGAAGTAAATTTAGCTATTGCACCTGTAACGTAATTGCCTTAAATTAAAAAAAAATGAATACCTATAATAATACTGATTACAATAAGGTATTAACTTGCTAATATATATTTCACACTGTCTACAATGACATAGAATTTTTAGATACTATCTATCTCTTCCATTATTAAATTTTTCAGGGCATTGAGAACAGTTCCTTATTCAGAGAATAAATTCCTTTCCTTAATCAGTGACTATAATTTAATTTCTCAGTACTGATTTTCACATATTAGAATGTAAACTTCACCCTTTAACCCCAGACTGCATTCTGTGCACATTTGAGAGCATCTTCCTGGTGTTTGAACTTCTCTGCCTGTCCTGAGTGTGTGCCTGCTGTCAGCTGCAGGACCTGGCTTAATCCTCGCTTTAGCTTTGGAGGGTTGTTCTGGCTGTTTATAGTCCAGTCCTTCTGACTGTGACACTTAAGGCTAAGTTTAAGTTAAAAAAATTCACTCAGGTAGTTTGTGGTAGCAACAAGATTAGCATCATGACCTCTGTACTGCTGTCTGATGTACTCTTTTTGAATTTCTCTGCATTCAAAATGGTAAATCTCAGCTTTCTGATTTGACATTTCAGACCACTCAGGAACTCTTCCCTACATAGATTGGTGCTTTTTACTTCCCAGCATAAAATTATCAGGCCAGTTTGAATGCTTTCTTCCTGGGTCTCATATGTTCTTCCTTCTTGGTTCACGAATTAATTTTGCTGCAACCCATCTGCAATGGACTGAATGCTTCTGTCCTCTGTGCCGCCACACCCACAATTCATATGTTGAAATCCTAACCTTCATTGTCATGGTATTAGGAGGTGGGGTCTTTGGGAGGTGATGAGAGTTAGATGAAGTCATGAGGATGGAGTTCTCATGAATGAAATTAGTGTCCTTATAAAAGAAAAATGATAGAGGTCCCGGGGCTCCTTCTGCCACATGAGGTTACAGTGTGAAGAGGGCTGTCAATGAGGAAGTGGGTCCTCACCAGACACCAGATCTGTTGATGTCTTGATATTGGACTTACTAGCCTCCAGAACTGTGAGAAATGAAAGTTTGTTATTTATAAGCTACGCTGTTTACAGTATTTTTTTTTATAGAAGCCTGAATGCACTTCAGTTAGCCAGCCCAAAGCAAGATCTTACTGATATATTTTTTAATGTTTGCATATCTGAACATGTCTTTATTCCACTTTCATGTTTGATTTGTGGTTTGGTTGGATGCCTGTTTTAAATTCTGTTAACTTTGTTATTTGAGAACACTCTTTCCATATTCAGTGTTCTGGGTGGGAGTTTGGTGCCCATCTTTATTGTCCCTGATTTATGACATGTTTATTTGACTTTATTTCCTACCATCTATTTAATTTTTTTCCTCAAGTTTTCAAGATCTTATTTAAATTTAAAAGAGCTTTTAATTTTATTGGTTTTGGTCACAGATGCCTTTTTTTAATAGGTGCAATTTCTTCTTGAAGAAGGCTTCCTTCATCAGTTGGTAAAAACAATATGTGTCTATAATTGACTTAAATTAATTTCTGGGGAACCATGATGTCTAATGACATTGCCACTTTTGCTGATTGCCACTTCTGCTGACTGGAATTTTGTTTTTAATTACTTGGACAGTTCTGGGTAGACAAAAAGAGTCTGGCAAAAGATAACTAAGAAATAGATACCTAGAAACTAATTAGATGTTGGTAAATTCTTCATCCTTTCTATACATTGGTTTCATTTCTCTATATATTCTATACACTCTCTTAGTCCGTTCAGGGTGCTGTAACAAAATACCATAGACTGGGTGGCATATAAAAAAATAAACTTATTCCTCACAGTTCTGGAAGCTGGAAATCCAAATCAGAGTGCGAGCATGGTCAAGTTCTGGTAAGGGCGCTCTTCCAAGTGGCAGACTGCTGACTTCTTGTATCCTCACAGGGTGAACAGCAGAGAGCAGTAACCTCTCTGGTGGCTCCTATAAAGCCATTAACCCTGTCACCTCCCAAAGGCCCCACCTCCTGATGCCATAACACTGTGGGCGTGGGGTTTCAGCATATGAATTTAGGAGGAACAATAACCCACACATGAAAGAGAGCAAGGAGAAAGAGATTTCTGGACATTGGAAAAGATCAGTAGAGAAAAATGAGAGCCATAGATTTTGAATATATTTATTTTTCTATAACTAGACTCTATGCAATCACTGCTTCATTCTAGAAAAACTTGTTTGATTAGTCATTTTGTCATAAAACTTTTGAATCCTGTTTATAGCAACTCATTCTGTTATATCCATCCCCTAATACAACTCTATTTATACAAATGAGACCTTTATTTGCTATGTTGCCTTGGGCTTACCTTCAAATGTTCTCTTTCTTTATAATTTTGTTTCCAAAATTTCATACCTTATGTTTCAAAGGGGAAGTTGCAGGCTTGAAGCTGTATTCTGATTTATGATTTATATTTTATTGCTTTGTTATCTATCCCTCAAAAGTAAAAACATGCTATATAATTGTGAGAGTGTGTACATGGATGCGTTTAATTTTGGTGCTGTGTGTTTCCTATAGCACCCAAATTAAACACACACATTGTTAGAAGATATTTAAAAAGAAATAATATAATTATATGACATCCTTTAGATTTCCAGAAACTCACAATTCTTCTGGAATGATTATGAGTTTATTTCCAAAAATTACTTTTATAATTTTGCTTGCTGCTCAAGGAAATTTTGGATATTGGCCTTATTAATATATATATTTTTTTTCTATCAGAAAAAATGAGATTAATGAAATGTAATGATTTGCTAGCTTGGTGTTGGAAAGTTCTATTTGTCCCATTAGAAGAGAGAAGTTACACATTTACAACAAGATAGTAAAATGATATCATGTAATATTTTGTGAAATCTTACATTTTTAAATGACTGTCCAGGAAATATGTTCTGGTTATTTTACATTTACTGCTACATTTCTCATTTCTTTCCCTGGCCCTGAGGTCAGTCCAGGAGGCTGACCTTAACAGAATCATTATCTAAGTCTCCATTGTCATCTTGCTTTCAGTGGGCTTGGGAGGAGAGACAGGTTGGGTCCATATTCTTGTTCTTACCTCAGTCAGCACCATTCTACACACAATGTCCATTATTCAAAAAAAATGAAAAAAAAACAAGGAAAATAATCCAATGTCTAGAAACAAAAATTCATCATTCATCTAGTTTAGATCTTGGATATATCAGACATTATTTTTTAATAAAATAAAAAGAACGATATGTTAAAAGCTCAAGTAAGAAAGGTTGGCAGCATGCACAAAAAAAAAGGAAATTTTAGCAGAGAAATGAAACTGTGAGAAATATTTAAAGAAAATGGTAGAAATAAAAAACACGCTAAGTCAAAAATCACTGAGAAATTTTCCCACTTGAGACAGAGACCTGGTCTGCCTAAGAGTGAGACTGCACCAGCACAGCTGAGAACATGCACACCACCCACCATCACCATATATTTAATACATTAACATGAAATAAAATAGATTTTAAGCCAAGAATTATTGCTAAAAATAATCAGGGATATTTCACAATAAAAATGATCAAAACAGAAGAAATACATGAAAGAATATATAACCTTAAGATAGGGCTCAAAATCGCTGAAGAAAAATCTAATAGAACTAAATGTAGAAACACATATTTTTAAATTATTATTTGGAGAGAGATGAAGATTTTCACGCACTTCTAGCTGAGAAAAATGACACATTTTTGTATAATATCAGTAAGGGTGTTTTTTTTTTTGAACCCTCATACCACTTTGAATCTTTCAGCACTTAGCAAATAGTAAGGGTGTTTTATTAGCCAGCTGCCATGACTACCTCCCATGGCTCCAACCTCCCTATATTCACAGTCTCGTATATTCCCCTCTAATATTTTATCAGCAATGATCTGCATGACCAATAGCATATGCAGAAGTAATGTTACTTCACACTGTAATCAATTCAAATGTCACTCAACTAGTGTATGGCTATTAAAGGCTGTATCTCTCTCTCTCTTTCTCTCTCTCTCTCTCTCTCTCTGATTTTATTAACAGCCAAGACTCAACAAACTAATTTTAAAATGAGTGAATTTTATTCTATGTAAATTATATCTAAATAAGCTGTTAAATGTCACTAATTTTAAAAATAAATTAGACTACACTAAATTTAAGAATTTCTATTTACCAAAATACAGAATTAAAGTAGTGAGAGTATAAGACAATTCACAGATGGTGGAAGATTTCCCAGTATCTATATCCGAAACAGATATATATCCAGAATAAGGTAAATTGTTCATACAAATCATTAAGAAAAAAATAGTATCAACTTAATAAACAAGATGCATTAGTAAAATAATAAGAAATGAACAAAACCCAGAATATTTAAATGTTCATTTAGTGAAATATATTTGGCATCATTAGTCATCAAGGATAATAAATTTACAACTACAATATTATCCTACCACACTCTCCCAACAAAACATCTAAGATTAAAAGGGTAGAAAGTACTGATGTTATGAAAGATGTAGAACAACTTGAAGTCTCATAAATTCCTGGTGAAAGTAAACATTTGAACAGCTTTTTTGGAAAACTCTTTTTCAGAATTTCTAAAACTTTTGAGCAAAAGAAATCAGACACATATCACATGACACAATTTTTATAAATTTCAAAGATAAGCAAGTGAATCTATGGTGATAAATCTCGGGGAGAATAATAAAAAGGTGCATGAAAGAATTGTGGATCACAGAAGTGGTGTGTATCTTGAGGAGCATAGTGATTTTCTGAGTATATAAAATTGTAATACATCATCAAGCTCAAAAATATGTTTTACTCAACAATAACAAAGTAAGTAAACATTTTATTTTAAAAGACTAAATATAGGTTCAAGAAAATTACTCTATATAAGAAAACACATTTTATCCAATTTTGTACTTTCCTCAAAATGAAGAATAAAGTGAGTAAAAAAGGAAAAGGAAATTTTTTCTTTTTTAAAAAAATTGTATCCCTGTATACATAACATTCAAATTTGATGAGACAATATTTATATCGGGTACATTCTGAAAATGGATATTTAATTATTGGATTACAGCTTTCATTTATGATATAGTCATTAAAATTTGAGAGAAGTAAAAATTGAGAGTAAAATAGAAATGTATTTTAAGTGTAGTTATAAGTCCAGTTTATTATAGAGTGTATCAAAATTAATATCATGTTAGAAGAAATTCTGACACTGAGCCAGGAAATCATTAAGCTTTTTTCTGTATTCTCTGGTATTCACTTGCTTTGATTAAAAGCTGTTAATTTATAGTCATTTCCTTTAATTAGATTTACATACTACATCCATTATTTTAAGACGTTATTGTTTTTTTCTGCATCTGATCATTCTTAAAGAAATATTTTTATTACAGTTACTTCTTAGAAATATAACGTAAATTATTGAAAAAGCCCTTTCTTCTAAATGTTTCCTAGAATCAATATTTATATCATAATCACGGTGTCATCCAAGTAAATTAAAGATACATAAAAATTGCCTCTTAATCCAACAAAAATTGTAAATTTTGTTCTGAGAGACGTGATCCCTACTTTGAATCTTTGGGAAATATTTAGAAATAAAAACAAGATGAAGAACAGAAGAATGCTTTTTCAACCTTAATGCCACATTTTTCTTATGATCAGTAAAGTGAACATATTAAGTGGTTGAAGCTATCAATCAATTAAATATGTTAATAAAATGACTCATTAAAGAAATGCATAATAGACATTTTTAATTGATACAAGATTAATAAATGTATTTATAGAATAATTTCTGATTAAATGATTTTATTGGACAATAAGAAAGCCTATTCATGATACAGAAGCTTGAAACATTTCAATAAATTATAAGATTCATTTTTGTAATCCCACAGTTGGCTTCTTTCTCTTCTATTCTTTCAATTCAATACAAATTTTGACTTTGTAAGCAATATGAACCTTAGATAGATTGATATTATGAAACACTATATTCAAGGAAGGACTAAGCAGTATAATGCTATAGTCCCTTTTTTTTTATTTTTTTGGATTCTTTGTGACAGATAAAAGAAAAAATATTACAGGTGCCGGTGAATAATAGCCTGTCAGAATGAACAAGGAAATGCTTGTAAAGCTGTGCTTTTATTTGAATTATTTATATAAAAAAGGAAAAATGAATTTCTTACAAATAATTTAACACATGGCGCAAAATATGCTGCAATTTCTTTAACTAGAGCTCTGTATAGACAAGTAGGCTCTGTTATTGCGTTATTTCCAATATGAAATGAGTAAAAACACACTTGTACTTCAGAAATTCTTCAAAGAATAAAATTGGGGTGCAAAACTTATACAAACCTCATTGTGAGAAAGGGTAAGAGCATTTCTGTCAACTCCAAATTATCTTCAAGGAACAATCGAATTACACATACCTGTTATTACTAGATTACAGATTACAATTTATTTTCCGTACGTGATGGGGATGAAGTGGTTCAGAACAAGAGGAGGCAAAGCCCTAAACCACAGGGCTTAGGCTGCAGTACATGTGAGGCATTGCCTTGGGAAATATTATGAAAGACCTGACAGGAGAACCATTTTCCAGCTATGACATTGCTAAATGTTTGAGCCATTTTGGATGTGTAGTTACTTTTTTTTTTTTTAACATCTTTATTGGAGCATAATTGCTTTACAATGATGTGTTAGTTTCTGCTTTATAACAAAGTGAATCAGTTATACATATACATATGTTCCCATATCTCTTCCCTTTTGCGTCTCCCTCCCTCCCACCCTCCCTATCCCACCCGTCTAGGTGGTCACAAAGCACTGAGCTGATCTCCCTGTGCTATGCGGCTGCTTCCCACTAGCTATCTATTTTACATTTGGTAGTGTTTATATGTCCATGCCACTCTCTCACTTTGTCACAGCTTACCCTTCCCCCTCCCCATATCTTAAGGGAAAAAAAAAAATGTCATGAAGAACCTAGGGGTAAGATGGGAATAAAGACACAGACCTACTAGAGAATGGACTTGTGTAGTTACTTTTTAGAGTTATTTTAGGCACAAGATATGTAAAATAGTTATACAGCAATAAAATTTATCTGTTTCTTTTATTTCTTCCTTTCTTCAAGCCTGTAATGAATATCCATGGAATTTATATTTCAAATTTCTGGAAATATAATAATGAACATTGGTGATTTACCAGTATACTTATCTTTTGTGGATAAATATTATAATGTGCCTTTAAGGTGTATTCTATCCACTCACATGCTAACTGTACAGATTTAGACATTTTTTCCATAATTCTAGCTTCCAAATACCCTATGCATAAAAATTATTTTTCATACTTGAGTAATGAATAGAACTATATGAGTATGTGAATTAATTCTTTTCTAGGCATTTCCTCTCTGGAAATTGAGAATCGAGAGTAGACTGTGACTGAAGGATGTACAGGTCTCATGTGCTTTTAAAATTACAATAAAGAGGGGGCTTCCCTAGTGGCTCAGTGGTTGGGAGTCCGCTTGCCAATGCAAGGGACATGGGTTCGTGCCCCGGTCCGGGAAGATCCCACATGCCACGGAGCGGCTGGGCCCGTGAGCCATGGCCGCTGAGCCTGCGCGTCTGGAGCCTGTGCTCCGCAACGGGAGAGGCCACAACAGTGAGAGGCCCGCGTATCGCAAAAAAAAAAATTACAATAAAGAAAGGCTATACATTGGCCTTGAAAAATTACTATATAGTTATAGCCATTGTTTCAATTAAATAAATCATATATTAGAGATTGCAATTCAGTCCATAGCTCTACTTGCATTCACAGTTTACTGATATAATTAATAGATTGCGACAGAGAGGCTTCCTAGCAAAGTTCTTAGACTTCATTAGATCACAAACCACTTTGAGTATCTGAATAGACCATTGAGCCATCCTCCTAATAAATGCAGTGATATATACATCTGATCATATATGCAATTTCCACTGTTTTACAAAATTCTGTATAAAAAGTCTCCATCAGTCAGGGTTCTCCAGGAAAAGATAAATAATAATTATAGATAGATAGACAGATAGGTAGATTTTAAGGAAGTGGATCAGCTGGCAAGATCCAAAACCTCAAGGTAGGCCAGCAGGCTGGAGACCCAGGAGAGCTGATGTTGCAGTTCATGTCTGAAAGCCATTAGAATTTCCTTTTGCTTGATGGAGATCAGGTTTTTTGTTCTACTCAGGCCCTCAACTGATTGGATGATGCTCACCTACATCATGCAGGGTAATTTACTTTACTTGATTTCTCTGATTAAATGTTAATTCCATCCAAAAATAGCCTTACAAAAACATCCAGAATAATGTTTGACCAAATATCTGGGCAGCAACTCAAGTTGATACATCAAATTAATGATCATGGGCTTTCCTGGTGGCGCAGTGGTTGAGAGTCCGCCTGCCGGTGCAGGGGACACGGGTTCGTGCCCCGGTCCGGGAATATCCCACGTGCTGCGGAGCGGCTGGGCCCGTGAGCCATGCCCGCTGAGCCTGCGCGTCCGGAGCCTGTGCTCCGCAACGGGAGAGACCACAACAGTGAGAGGCCCGCGTACCTCAAAAAAAAAATAATAATAATAATGTTCATTAAGTCCACCCATTGTCCAGTTGTCACCCATATGCATTTTTAAACCGTATTTAATCACCAAATAAAGACAACAATACAGTCATACTTTGCCTAACATGGTAAAACTATCCTGCACACAACCAAAAGCATACTAACAATATTTAAATATTATGATATGAAGTCAATACATCTTATGTTACATGATAAGGGGAAAAGAGATGAAAGAGAACAAAGATATTTGCTTAATATATACAAACAAATATACTAGTAATAGAATAAGGAAGAAATACTCATGACAGTTACACTCCTCATTTCTGCAGCTGGTCATATGGTTATAACTGATATTTATAACTACATTTTTCTACTGTCCGTTTTGTATTCCCCTTGCCCTCAAGAAGCACGTCAATTGGTTGTGCTATGTAACCCTAGACAGCCAGCCCTTTACTCAAAAAAGGATATCTCCCAGTTAAGTATAAGAATTAAATGGGTTAGTGAATGTAAGGCACATTAAGAGAAGTGTTTCATGTTCTCATTCAGCCTCCAGAGTAGTTGTAAAATTAAGCATTAAACACATAAACATATATATATATATAACTACATAATTAAAATGTTCTTGATAAAAATAAAATTAAGTGTCTAATTAAATGGAGAGTTAGAGAAATTTTTCTGAGTAAGTAACACTTAAGAAGAAATGAGTTGAATGGGAATTAGGTAAAGAGTTAGGAAGAAAACCATTACAAATAAAGTGAACCATGTATTAGGTCCTAATGCAGAAAAGAGCCTAACACATTTGAGGAACTGAAACGTGTGTGTGTGTGTGTGTGTGTGTGTGTATCTTGTGAGAGGCACAAGACCAAAATGATGCCA
This sequence comes from Pseudorca crassidens, assembly GCF_039906515.1. Taxonomy (NCBI): domain Eukaryota; kingdom Metazoa; phylum Chordata; class Mammalia; order Artiodactyla; family Delphinidae; genus Pseudorca; species Pseudorca crassidens. The sequence continues at coordinate 17,993,099 of NC_090298.1, forward strand.
TAAGTTAGGATAACACTAGCTGGTTGTGATGGTTAGCTATATGTGCCATATTGGCTAGGTTACAGTCCCCAGTATTTAATCAAAGCCATATTTGCATTTTGCTGAGGAGGTATTTTGTAGATACGGTCAGTATGTACAATTGGTATCTTCAGAATAATACCTTGCCTTATGTTATTATAGTGTGAGCTGAGGTACAAATGTAGAAGCCTTCTGTTTACTACTTTTAAAATATATAATATCTAAACAAAAGTGTGCTGAATTGGGAAAGGGTATAAGTTGCTAATCTTAAGAATTAGAAATTTCCACAACTATTTTTATGTTTACATTTAACATTTATACTAATGCTAAACCTATTTATAGAAAAAAAAGTTATGCTCTTAAGTATAGCACATCCTCAGTAGTCCTGGAGGTTATACTCACTCTTACTTTTCCTAAACCTGGAGAAATGTCCAGAGCTTTAGCAGTTCCTATATTTTATGGGTGTGGAAGACACTGTTCAAAATGTATTATCCTCACTTGGTCTCACTTTGTTCCAGGGCAGTGGAATTCCATTTTACTCCGGAAAGACAAGAGACACCTAGACCTTAATCTTAGATCTTAGAGAAATAAAGCCCTACGAGAGTCCTTGGGGATGTATCATGATGAGCTGAAGCCAGTAATAATAATCCCATTCTACATTTACAGTGGTTAGTCTAATGGTGTATTTATAATTCAGTGCTACTAATGAGGAGAAATCAGCTTTATTAGCTATTGAAAAAAATACTTACCAAGGCAAATATTTGAAAGCAATTATCTTTATACTCTGCCCTTCATTACTACTATATACACTAAAGTGAAGGTTTGAAGCCAGTATTTTCTGAGGAATGGGTCAGAAGAATAACATGGATGTGATTGTTGAGTGACTGAACCAACAGTGTAATCGTCCTCCAGATATGTTAAAGGGAGAATACATCTTCTTATGATTTGTGACACTTTCAGCTCTTTATCAAAAGTTCAAAAAATTAATAAACTTTTATATTGGTGCTGACAAAGGGAAAAACGTTGATTCAGAAACTGTCTAATCCATTTTTCAGAATTATAAACTTTGATGACTAAGCAAAAATAATAAAGATGAGTTCTTGGTCTCAAGCTGTGTTTTTAGGGATATGTCGGGAGAAAAACTGCCCAGTGTATTTAAGCTATTCACATATCATCTTTAGTCAGAATTTTACTAAATGGGTTTGTTTTGTGGAGCAAACACATTGTTATGCCAGAAAAAGTTGTGAAAATTTTGGCTTCACTACATGAAGCTGATTAGGGAACTTTTCACTTGCAAGTATCAGCTAGAAGTCTTGCCTGGCAATGTGGAAGCTAGCCATAAAAAACTAAAGCATATAAAGTACATTGTAGGCAGCATGCCCTGACAAAAGCAGCTAATTTTCTCGTGGAAAAGGATCAAGATTCCTTGGTTAGAGGGCATGTTAATTATTTGGGACCATATCATGCAGAGATAATTGAGTCCTTCACAAAATGACTTCTGTGTTCCATATAAAGCCCTGTGGCAGCAATGATAGTTCCATATCACATAATGAATTGGAACCATATCTAAGTTGTCACTATTGCCCCACATAATTTCAAGTCTGCTTTAAGGATAGCATGACAGATAAGGTAATCCAATGGGAGTTTTTGGTGAAAATTCGACAGCAGCATCCATTATGTATCTTATTGTTCATCATGTCTAGAAAAGCACTTTGATGATAAAGAGCACATCTTCCTGGTTCAGTGCAGTATCCCCAGTGTTTTTAACAAGTGTATCTGATGCATGATAAGTCCTGTTGCATGAATTATTAAGTCAACATAGCATGCCCTATTAAAAAATGTTCTTGGTGTGCTTGTGTAAATAATGAAGTATGTGTGTAAAATATAGATGATTAGTTATAAAACAAAGGGCATATTCTAAGCACTACCCTCCATGACTCTGTTTTGCTTTATCTTTTTCTAGAACTGTAGAATTGTCTAGATTGTATTTCTTACTCTAAAACAAAACAGAAGCCATTTTATTTTACTTTAAAGGATATATAAATTGCAAATACAGTACATAGGTAAAGAAAACACAGCATATACATGTTAAAACATTAAATAATGTTAGGCAACCAAAGTAAAAATAAACCAGTGGGAATGCATCAAGCTATAAAGCTTCTGCACAGTAAAGAGACCAATGAACACAGTGAAAAAACCTACAAAAATGGAGAGCATATTTGCATACTGTATATCTGACAATGAGTAAATATTCAAAATATAAAAGGAACTCCTACAACTCAGTAGCAAAAAACTGTATATCACAAACTTGAATAAAAAATGGCCAAAGGACTAGAAAAGATATTTTCCAGGAAAACTTCCAAATTGCCATCAGATTAAAAGATGCTCAACCTCAGTAATAATCATCAGGGAAATGCAAATCAAACCACCATGAGATATCACCTCACACATGTTAGGATGGCCATTATTTAAAAAAAAAACAAAACAAACTGTTAGGAAGGATAAGGAAAAATTAGAATCCTTGTGCATTGTTGGTGGGAATATAAAATAATACAGCCCTTATGGAATGCAGTGTGGAGTTTACTTAAAAAGAAAAAAGAGAACTACAACAAGATCTAGCAATCCCACTTCTCAGTATTTATTCAGAAGTATTGAAATCAGAATCTCAAGACATCTGCATTGCCATGTTCACTGTAGCACTATTCACAATAGCCAAGATATGGAAACAACACAAGGGTCCATTGACAGATGAATGAATAGAGAAAGTGTAGTAGATACATACATTAGTGTATAATTCACCCTTAAAAAAGAGGGAAATCCTGCAATATGTGACAACGTGAATGAACCTAGAGGACATTATGCTAAGTGAAATAAGTCAGTCACAAAAGGACAAATACATTATGATTCCATTTATATGAGGTATCTAAAATACTCAAACTCATAGAAGCTGAGACTAGAAAGGTGGTTGCTGGGGGCTATGAGGGGGAAATGGGGAATAGCTATTCAATGAGTATAAAGTTTCAGTTGTCCAGGATGAATAAGTTCTCAGAGTCTGCTGAACAACATTAAGCCTATAGTTAACCATACTGTATTGTGCAATTAAAGTGCTAAAAGGGTAGACATCATGTTAAATGTTCTAACTACAATAGGAACCTAACTATACTAAAATTAAAATTGAAAAAATAATGTACATTAAGTTGAATATACAATATTTCATGGAGGTGGATAAGTATGTAAGCATGAAGGATGGAGAGGGCTAAAAGATGACTCTTTGGTTCCTTTATTAAGAGTTGAGTGTATTGTGGCACCAAATGGTAGAATTCTAGAAATGACAAGTCATGATTTACAAAGTATGACCACTAGATATTTTTGGACTAACACTGAAAGATATTTGCCATCTATCCAAATGTAGATGTCAAAAAGTTACTTAAATTCATTTATTTATTCATTCCTTCATTCTTTCAGAAACTACTATATACATGTATGCATGTATGAATTGATTGATTGATTGATGGTACTGTGTAGACGTCTGGACACCGTCTCAAGCATTGGGGTTAGAGAAAGAATTAATTCAGAGACAAACATCTTTGTCATCCAGAGAGAAAAACTGTTACTTAGGTTGTCAAAGACACAGGAATGAGAATGTTTTGATATGCAAGAAGTTGTAAGCATTGTTGATTATTGCTGAAAATTCAGATGATGTAGGAACCCAAAAGTGCCATTGAATTTGGACGCATATAGGACACTGTTGACCTTGGTCAGAGCAATATATATAAAGAAATGGAGGTGGGGGCTGGATTGTGATTGTCCAGAATTTGAGCACTTTATCCTGGCAGCTATAACTCATAGTTTGCTTTGTTAATTACACTATTGAAGATTAAAATATTTAGTCAAGGAAGCAGAGATACTAGGCTTTCAGTGAGACACGAGAAAGTCCTATTTATTCCTTCAACTTCTTGATAATGTGATATTTGGATATATGGAGTACTGATTTCTGGCATGGAGAACAGATAAAATATGCAACCAAATACATAAAGTAAGAATCAAAAATGTTGGTCTCTCAAATGCTAGATAAAATGGCACAAACCGCAGCTTGGGTCAAAGTGTCCTAAAAGAGAAAATTATCCACTATATTCTGAAAATTACTTTATAGCAATTGCTTTATTACTCTAGTGCTTCAGTTTCATCTTTTATTACACCAATTAATGAAAAGTCTATATTAATCAATGAGTCAACATTTATTTTGTACAAATAGAACAAGCAATTTCAAGTTTTTTAATATCAAACATCACACTGATTCCTTGATAGTTTTTATTCCAGTTCCTAGCAAAATTAAAAGAAACAAATTTGTTTGGAATTCTGGGTGTCCTGCAGTTATTTTGGTGGACAGTTTTTCTCAGCAAAGAGAGACTATTATTATGTATATATAATTTATATAATTAATTAATTGATATTGATTATATCAATATATATGATATAAATATCTAACATATTGCATATACTTTATTTTATGTGGAAATGTGTATACTATATTAAATATCATGTAACCAATATATGTGTGAAAAAATATGGAATATAATCACCTAGTTTTGACAAAACAATTTATATCTAGTAAAGATAATAACTTTGTGTTTTCTAAAGCAGTTTAAAGTAGAATATAAAAGTGAGTTGGCTAGTTATTTGATTAGTTTGTTCTGTGAAAAGCAGCTATAATTCTAAATTTTCATCTCTCTTAATTTTGTAATGCATGAGTATATATAGATTGATAGAGCAAATATTTCTCCTGTTTCTATAGTTTATAAGTTATGAATAGTTAGTATATCATGTCTCCTCTATTGGCCTGCAAGTTACATACCTTTTTACAATTATTTGTTTATTCTTTTTATTATTAAACATGTATTTCCAATTTGTCAAGACCAGTGCTAGTTAGTACATTCCCTTTTTTTCCAGAATAATGCAAGGGCCATGAAAAATTTATATTTAGTTCACCCTATTAAATTAATATGTCATTGTCATTCTGTATTTCAATACTAAATACTTTAATTTCCACAGAATACTGTTAGGCAGCCATAATTAATTTAAATTTACTGACATGGTTTTCATTTCCATTGCCCTTCATTCCTCCCTGTTGTTTAAACTTGTCGCTATGACATTTTATCTTTGCTAAGTCTGACTTTAGGATTCCCGTTGGTGCTGGATTGCTCTCAAACTGTCACTCAGATTTTGTTTCCATAACACCTCTATTTCAAGATAAGAATTTTTTATTTTTATTATTAATATCAAATAATTCATTTTTAAGATACTGCTGTGCTCTTTTATGTTTCAGACACCTAACAAAATCTTCATTTCATATTTTATCTCCTTTATAACTCCAGTATCTGAAACCCCTACAGGTCTATCTCTATTATCCGTTAGTCTTGCTGGTTGTTATTCAAAATTTTATTTCTCCTCATAGGCCCAGTCACTTAGAAAGGGTGTGGAAAGTGCATTTAAAACATGTTTCCAAGTATTGAATACTAATAAGATGTTATTTTCCTTCTGATATAATGTATTTGCTTATTCCAGGCATCTCAGGCCATTAATAAACCAAGGTCATGATATTTTAATTTCAAGAGTTAAAGTAATTCAAATCTAGTTTTTGGAAAATTTGTGCCAGACTCTTTCAGGGTCACAAAATAAAGGTTTGGGGAGTGGTGATTAGCAGATATCCCCTGCATGAACGAGTGTGGGCTCCAAATTTTGTTCTCATATTCCTGTGAGGCTCATAAAGGCACATCTCAGGTTGTCTGCTGCCTCTTTCATAAAAGGCAAATGTACACTGGGGAAAAACAGTTCTAAATGCTAGACTCATCTCAGAATGTATGTTGTTTTCTTCCCTGGGAAGATGGCCTACACATTCTGAGCAATTTTGTTAGCTCTTTGAGGGCTACAAGCAATTTTTAAAATATCTATATTGTCCAGGTTTCTTAATTGCCTTCAGTAGAATTGGTCTCAGTGATCTGATCCACCATTACCAGATATAGAAATCTTACATAATCTTTGTAGGAAAAAAGAATCTGCCATTTGCCTGTATATAATAAAAGAAAAGAAAAGAACTTCAATAAAAATAACTTGAAAAGGAAACGTTCACAGTCTGCTTTTCTTGTAGTTTCTCAAGAGTTTGTCTGCAATTGAACCACTTTATTTCTTTCACAATAGCCAATATAGTGTTTTATATGCAATAGACACATTTTATGAAAATAGGCAAGCTGAAATATCATATGTTGCCAGAGTTTTAAAATCTTTGTGCATTATTAGTATTTTACATGGACAAATTTGTCCATTAACTTTCATTAAATGTCGTGATTTTTTTAATAAAGAAAATATGTTCAAACTCGAAAGAAGTAAGAACTTTAATAGTTAAATCTGCTTAACTAAATTTCCCATGCAGTTCAAGGAGAAACAATATATATAACAAAATTCTATGTATTTTGGGGGAAGTTCTCGTCACCTAGTAGCAACATAGGCTTCAGAACTATTATATGATTAATCTTTCTTTTAAAAAATCAAAGAAAGAAAAAAGTCATTCAAGATTAGATTTATTCTAATTTATTCTGATTATCTACTTCATGAAATTTGTGGCTTGAGGTGAACATATTAGAAAATTTAAAAGGACAATCTCATTTCAAGTTATGTACCCAAAAATAATTAAAAATAGGAATTCAAAGAGATATCTGTAAAACAATGTTCATAGCAATATTGCAGTAAGTCCCCCACATACAAACCTTCAAGTTTTGAAATTTCAAAGAGGCAAACGTGTTCTTGTGTCCAATCAAGTAAGTTAGTTCATGTGTCTGGTGTACATTGTCACATGTGTGCATCCTCTAGTAGTAGCTGTGCTTTTGTGTACTGTACAGTACTGTATAGAGTATACAGTATCTTTATTTCAAGCCCAGGATGTCCAGAAGCAAGCATAAAAGCAGCAGTGATGAAGCTGGTACTGCTGAAGAGCCGAAGACATTCATGACGCAGGAAATGGCAAGGGGATTTTCTTTATCTGAGGAGGCACTGTTAGTTTTTGAAGCACTGGACCCGGATGTAGAACGGTACATGAAGATTGCAACAGCCGTTCAGAATGCAATCCAGTACTACTGTGTCATCTGTGACGAGAAAAAAAGAGCTACTACCCAGACATCATTGGATCATTTTCTGAAAAGGGTAAATAGAATTGAATCCAGCAGGGAACCAGAATCTGTACCATCAACATCAGGCGTGAGTGAAATTGCAGCTTGCCCTCCATCTCCTATTGCTGAGGATCCTTCAGCTCTGCCATCTCCCACCTCCTCTCCCTCCTCCAGTCAGTAACTCTTCTTGCTTGTTCACTCGATGCCAGCCCCTGGATGCCAGCTGTTGTACTGTACTACTGTACTTTTCAAGGTACTGTACTGTAAGGCTAAAAATGTTTTCTTTATTTTTTGTGTTTGTTTGTTTTTTATGTATTATTTATGTGAAAAGTATTATAAACTTACTACAGTACAGTACTATATAGCCAATTGTGTTAGTTGGGTACCTAGGCTAACTTTGTTGGACCTATGAACAAATTGGACTCACAAACGCACTCTATGAATGGAACATTTTCATATGTAGGGGACTTACTGTATTCACGATTGCCAAATGTAGAAACAACCAAATGGCTGTTGATGGATGAGTGGCTAAACAAAAGTTAGTATATAAGTACAATGGAGGGCTTCCCTCATGGCACAGTGGTTAAGAATCCACCTGCCATTTCAGGGGACCCGGGTTCAAGCCCTAGTCCGGGAAGATCCCACATCCCACAGAGCAACTAAGCCCATGTGCCACAACTACTGAGCCTGCTCTCTAGAGCCTGCGAGCCACAACTACTGAGCCTGCGTGCCTAGAGCCCGTGCTCTGTAACAAGAGAAGCCACCGCAATGAGAAGCCTCTGCACCACAACGAAGAATAGCCTCCACTCGTCGCAACTAGAGAAAGCCTGCATGCAGCAATGAAGACCCAACACAGCCAAAAATAAATAAAGTAAAAATAAAAACAAACAAACAAACAAAAAGTACAATGGAATATTATTCAGCCTTAAAAATGAATTAAAGTCTAATATATGCTACAATGTAAATGAGCCTTAAAGATATTATGCTTAGTGAAATAACACAGACGCAAAAGGGAAATATTGTATGATTCCATTTATATAATCATTGGAATATTATCCAGCACTAAAAGAAATGAGCTTTTAAAAGGTTTTTATGAGTAAAAAGACATAGAGGAAAGGTAAATGCATATTACTAAGTGAAGAAGCCAATCCTAAAAGGTTACATACTGTATGATTCCAACTATATCATATTCAGGAAAAGGCAAAACTATCAAAACAATAAAAAGATCAGTGGTTGCCAGGGATTCAATGATGAGAATGAATAGGCAGAGCATAGAGGATTTTTAAGGCAGTGAAAATACTCCCTACAATACCATAATTATTGATATGTCATTATACATTTGTCCAAACACATAGAATATACTATAATACACCAAGAGTGAACTGTAATGTAAACTATGGACTTTGGGTGAATACGATGTTATCAGTGTAGGTTCACCAACTGTAAGGAATGTACCACTGGTGGGGGATGCTGATAACAGTGGAGGCTATGCATGTGCAGGGAAAGGGGGTATATAGGAAATCACCGTACATTCCTCAGTTTTTTTTGTGAGCCTAAACCTGCCCTGAGAAAATAAAGTCAACTACTGAATAAAAAATCTTTTCTCCCCCACTTGGTCTGGGGAGTATAAAAATTTAATTAATTATCCCAACCTGTTTGTTTATAGTGAGGAACGATTTGATTCTAAAGGAAAATAGAAGATACTGGTACCATTAGAAGAACAAATATGTATTTTTCCAGTAAAAATGACAGAACTGTACCCTTGACATATAATAGGGGAAAACAAAGACAGTGTCCCTAAAATTAAGGAGCTCACAATCAAGTTAATATTTTGTGTAATACCCAATGCATTTGTCTTTATTCATGTTTGCCTAACATTATATCATTACATTGGAAAATATTCCTTGAAGGTGTATATAATACTTTTTAAAGGAATACACACACACGTGTGTGAGTGTATATATGAGTTTGTGTATGTTTATACTTTTAGCTATGAATTTATCTACAAAAAGATTGATTCAATAATAAAATCTGGGCAATTCAAATTAGCATTTTCCTACTATTGCATGAATCAATATGAAAAGTATTCTTTAGAACATTCAATAAGGAGAATTAGCACAACTGCATTTTCACTTAAAGGAGTAACCATGTAATATATGGCTACCCTTACAGTATTGGTTCATAGCACAAGGTGCCTGGACTAGCAGCATCACTTCCACCTGGGAACTTGTGAGACAGGCAGATTCTCTGGCCTCCCTCCAAACCTACTGAATTAAAATCTCTGGTTAGAGCCCAGCAATCTGATAATTTTTTTATGGAATACATTTTCAGAAATATTGCTGTCCAGTTTCAAATAAAAGAATAAGTAAATCAAACTGTTCGTTATGGAGAGAAATTCAACCTCCATCAATAAATTAATTTCAGAATACAGTTTGTATATTTTATTTGAGAAACAAAGCATTATTTCATCCAGCTGCACTACTGTTACAGAAAAAGATTTAGACACATATCACATTCTTAGATATACTGGAAACTTAACAGCAAATTGTGACTTTCTCTAAAAATAAAAAGGAACTTGAGATATTGATGACAATAAAATAATTTGGGGTAATATATCCACACATAAAAATTGTGTTTTTTAACTGTATATATTAAATTGCAAGGTTGAAAATTATGGCATATAATAGAAGATGTCATCTTTATGTCTAAAAGTAGAAATTTAAGAAAGTAACTGAATTAAAATATTAATGTTATGCATAATGTTCTTGTAAAAAAAATAAGGGTTACCTAATGGAAAAGACATGAGACTGGTTCTCAGGCACATGGCCAGATGGCTTTTCTTGCTCTGCCACTTACCAGTTTATGAGTTTGAGCAAGTCATCTAACCTATAACCTCTGTGTGACTAGACTCTCACTATAACATCATGTAATTAGATGATGCACAGATTTTTATTTAACACAAAATATTTGAGGAGGTAGAATTTCAGGTTAAAGAAAGTGATGTCACTGAAAGGCAAGATATACAGGCCAATATCTGGAAGAAGAGATCGCTCTGGATTAGCATCCCTAACACTGTTAGATCTTAGAAAGCTAAAAGCCTGGAAGGGCACAGACAAATAATAAAAAGAAAACAGAATAAAAAGTAAAGGAGGGAGGGAGGGAGGGAGGACAGACATTTTATATACATAGGCTTGGCCAAAAAGTTCGTTCGGGTTTTCTGTAGCATCTTATACCCAATGTGTGTGTGTGTATATATATATTTAAACATATATATATATATTTTAAACATATGTTTAAACATATAACAATTCTTCTGGTTTAAAATGACCTCCAATTAATTTACATTTGTGTGGGTGAATATTTAGTCAATTTTAGCTCAAACTGTCTATGAAGACCAATTCTCGTGAAAGCATCCGGCTGCAGACTTACGTAGCTACTTAGTGATCTTGGGTCAGCATGTTGCTCTTTGGTGCTCCACTAGTCTCAGGTTTAAGATTATACTATAATCTGGTCCCTAGGTGCCCAGGATCCATGCCCATTAAAACATTATTTGTCTTACCTTGTACTATTTTTTTAATTTTAATTTTAATTATTTATTTTTGGCTGCATTGGGTCTTCGTTGCTGCACGCGGGCTTTCTCTAGTTGCGGTGAGCAGGGGCTACTCTTCATTGCGCGGGCTTCTCATTGCAGAGTCTTCACGTTGCAGAGCACGGGTTCTAGGCACGTGGGCTTCAGTAGTTGTGACACGTGGGCTCAGTAGTTGTGGCTTGTGGGCGCTAGAGCGCAGGCTCACTTATTGTGGTGCACGGGCTTAGTTGCTCCACAGCATGTGGAATCTTCCCGGACCAGGGATCAAAACTGTGTCCCCTGCTTTGGCAGGCAGATTCTTACCCACTGCACCACCAGGGAAGCACAGTCCTTTTTTTTTTTTTTTTTTTTTTAATGTCTCTATGCATGTATAATATTTGAGGTCTATACCCATCTATATGCAATGGCCCTCTGTGATTTTCTTATTCTTACCCCAGGACTTTTCTAGTTAACTGGTTCCTTCACTGTTTCTACATCTCCATGTTGAGGTACCTATTTCATATGCTGGGGTGAGTGGGGCCATTACGTTTAATTCATCATTTGTTAAGGCTTCCTAGATTCTCTATTCATCTGCTGCGATCTATTTCCCTAGAGGCTGACATCTTTGCACCATATTCTCTAGATTCCCTTTCCATGTATTTTTAAGTTGTAATCAGCCAGTGAGTTGCACCAGCAAGAGGTCAGAATGCAAGGGGCAAGAGAGTTTACATAATTCTCCTTTGCTCCACCCTCCCTGTCTAAGCAAGGTTTGGCCAGTGGCTGCATTCTTCTATAGCAGCAGCCCCTCTTGGAAGCTCCATTTTTACATTCTGTTTCCCCTAACTTTTGTCACATGTCTCCCTTCTTTGCACCTTAACCCCATGGTGGTAATGGCTCCCTCTTGTTATTTGTCCCTGGTGCTTCACCTCATTGTTTGGTTCCCTTAAACTTCATGAAATTCCCAAATTCTCTTTAGTTTTCCCATTACTTTTTATGAAGAACTTGACTAGACACTTTGTTAGTCATCTGTCAATGCCATCAACCATTTGTGAATTATTATATAAGTCCAATAAGATCTCTACCTTAATTAGCATGCACTAACTTCAGGTTATATTTCGGGAAAAAAAAGAACTAATCCACATTAATTGGAAAGCCATTCAAACATATGTAACATATTTACCACCCTTGGTTCCTCATAAGGGATTTTCACTTACAGAGAAAGCTAGGGTCACAAGCTCTAAATTCTCCTGGGTCTCATCCTCATCCTCTCTTCTCCTCCCCTAACTACTTCCTCTTTCAATTCTCCTCTCTTATTAATAGAAGATCCTCTATCATATAGTTTTGTAAGCATCAGTCCTCTGCTTCTCTACGACGAATAAGATAAAGGGACTTCAAAAAGGAAAGAAAGAAAGGAAAAACAATCCCAGTGAAAAAGCAAAACATTGTGATATATTTTTTTAAAAAGATCAGAAGATATGAATTTTGAGATGTAACATTCATAGATGTGATGAAGAATTTATTGTCTTGGCCAGGTCATTACAGGAAAAATTAAAATCACTGTACTCAATAAGATTAAAGAATTACAAGATCAGAGTGTCATATACATGTAAATGTGGCTTACAAAAAGCTAAGAAAAGGAAAATGTGAGCCAGATGCTTAATTTCTCAGAGAAATAGGTATATTGTGTATATTAAAAAAAAAGCTTTATTGAAATATAATTCATACTATTTCATACAGTTATACAGATATAATTCATACATACCAAGCAGTTCACCCATTTAAAGTTGTACAGTTCATTTGTTTTATTATATTTATAAATTTGTTCAATCACTATGTTAATTTTAGAATACCTTCATTTCAGGAAACTCCATACCTGTTAGCAATCATTCCCCAATTTCTAGAGTCTCTGTAGCCTAGGCAACCACTAATCTACATGTCTATACATTTGTTTATTCTGTACCTTTCATAAAAGCAGGTAGCTTCCATCCTTTATCACCTCAAATAGTCACTATGCAGAATGATGTAATTTATACATATCAATTAAAATTTAAAGCATGTAAGTCAAAGAGTGAGAATAGGGATAAGGTAGAGCGTAAGCATAAATGAGGTCATTCATTGAAAATGTTCTAAATGGAATACGTTTTGATTTTCTTATTTCCTTTAGAATAGATTTGGGTTATGTTATTAGTAGTTCCAATGGCTCAGTCATGTTTTTATTTAGATGCTATTTTTCCATATTCTTTCACTTCTGCCATTTAATTTCATATATATCCATATGACTTGCATATTATGTGTGTATATATATATAATCTTATTTGGATGATTTATGTTTCTTACTCAAAGTCTGGCATAGAATTAGTAAGTGCTTTGTTTTGTTGTTTCTTCTAACCATCAGTTTTTCAGTTAAAGAACTGTGCATAGAGTTCTTACTGTCTATTAGTATTTACATATTTCTTTGTCTCTGTCCCTATCTACTTCACCCGTATTGTTTGACAAAGATGAAGTATAAATAAAAGAAAGAAATCAATAGTTATTCTCAGATACAAATGTAAGGAAGATGCAATGTGTAGCTTTATGAGATTTGTCTACGCCACTGAGCAGTTTTGATTCTACTACTTGGTATGAATGTCATCAGCAAAATGCAGTATGACCAGATCAATCTTTGCTTTAAATTATTTCCAAGAATACATTTAAAAATTTAAGATTTTCTTTCATATTTATTGATATTTTAGTATTCTTTCTTTGGTCATTATTCTCATCTCAGAGTTTTCTTAGGCTTCTTATTTCTTCAACCCCATCTGAATATGACATCATTCTAGTGCAACTGTGATAAAAATTTCAGTTTTTAAACCAGTCAGTGGCAAATATCCATTAAAGCAGAATGTATTTTTCTCACTGCTATTTTGGGAAAATAAATTTCATAGCAATTTCCTATGTTGAGGTAATTTTGCGTGTGTGATAAGGTGATGTATTGGGAAGAGGACCAAACATATGTCTGTCCAGTTTACTTCCATAAATATTTTCAAAGTGCCTATGTTTGGTTGGACGTTTAATGCTAAGTGCTATGGGTTAAAGAACATGAAAAAGATAAACCTTACCTTGGAAGTGCTTACTGTGCTTCATGAACAAATGTTACCATAATATGGTGAAGAGCATTCATAAGCTGTTGCTGAAGCATAAAAAGGGGCATTTCTGTCTTTTTTTTCCTGGTGCACAATATAGTGATTCAATATTTCTATACATTTCAAAATAATAACCATGATAAGTCCAGTTACCATCTGTCACCATACAAAGATATTACATAATTATTGCCTTTATTTCCCACACTATACCTTTCATACCTGTGACTCATTCATTTTGTAACTGGAAGTTTATACTTCCTAATCTCCTTCCCCTCTTTGTCTCATCCTCCCAGCCCCCTCCCCTGTGACAACCACGTGTTTTCTGTGTCTGTGACTCTGTTTCTATTTGTTATGTTTGTTCATTTGTTTTGTTTTCTTAGATTCCACATATAAGTGAAATAATACAGTATTTGTTTTTCTCTAGGGCATCGCTGTATTATCTGTGCAATTGGAAAAGGATTATTTAAGTAATAATCCATGACCTCTGTTTGGAAATATAAATAATAGCTAATGAGGTGAATATGAGTGGGAAAGGCACAGTTTTTTCTGGTAAAAAATCAGAACAAGCAGAAAAACAGAATTGAAAAACAACATAATGTAGGTGGGAAATTGCACTGTTTTATTAGTGATCACTGAAATGTAATTTAGAGAGTAAAAGGTAACCTGATTTCTGGCTTGAATTTAGTCTTCCTAAAACTCAATTTTCCTTAATATTTAAAATTGTGATATTAGTGGGTTTTCTTCCTAATTCCAGAGTTATTTTGTCATAAAATAAATAAATAATGTGGAACTATTTCTTCACTGGAAAGTCCCCATTAGATGTAAGTTGTTAATTCCACAATTGTTTATAGGGCATGAAGTGTTATTGCCAAAAATAAAATCAGTGGTATTATACATGATATACTTCTTACTCATATACAGCTGTTATAAATTGTAATTAAAGACTCAGACTACTCCATAAGTTAGTTGAAATATTTTACATATAAAAGGAAAATGTATATATTATTTATTAATACCTGCTGCCAGCCATTTTTTTAGGAACAGTGGGTATTTCCACAATACATGACCACATGGAGGTTACCTATTAGCAAGTGAGAAAAGCAGATAATAAAATAATAACTTATATAGTAAGTTAATTTAGAAAATTTAATGCGTAATAAAAGGAAGTACTACGGGAAGCGGTTCAATTTTAAATGGGAAGGATAGGGACATCTTCACTGAAAGGTGACTTCCATGCAGAAGTTGGAAAAATATGAAGAAGAAAATTATGTGTCTGAATCAGGCAAAAGGATAAGCAAGAGCAAAGCCCTTGAGGCAGGAGTGAGTGAGGTATGTTCTAGGAAGAGTGCTGAGGCCCATGTGACTCACTTGGAGTAAGTGAGACAAAGAGTAGCAGGAAAAGAAATAAGAAAGAAAGAAAGAAGGACAGATGGTTTCTGGCAATTATGGAAGTGTTGGTTTTTTTTTCCTTTTTGTTCTCCAGAAAACTGGAGAACTTTGAGCTGAGGAGTGCATGACAATGTACTTTAAAAGATCAGTTGGAGTGTTGTATTGGGAATACCATGAAAGCAGTCAAGGATAAAACTGGTGGTACAGTGAATAGATGTTTTGCTAACTGTTGGAGCAGCAGCAGTGGTCTTGGATTTCAATTCATGACCAAACTTATGAGAAAAAATAGGATTTACTGAGAACCAAATTTGTATAGCTAAAGAGTACAGGAATATAGCATGCTTAATGGCAGCCTGGTGGGAGACATAGGCTTCTACCATGGGATGTATGTAGCCAAAGGAGGATTACCTCAACTCTGGGAAGCTATCATTCTGAATGTTCCTTCTGCTTTCATGACTTCCATTGCCTGGTCCAACTGAATTTAACCAATTTCAACTTACTTTCAATAACTTGCACTTGTTAGTTACAGATAACTGAATATCTAGGTGCTGGATTACATACATAGTGTGCAGAGTGGAATTCTGATTTATCTTAGAAACAGTACACTAATCTTAGTATCTCCTTAAATTAGTGTAGCAAGAAGGATTCCACCAAAGATTAAAACCTCAAATGTTCCTGAAGCTAGAAGAAACGCTACAGGTCTTAAAAGATGTTTTTCCTCCCCCCCAACCCTATTCTAACCACATTTAAGATGGAACCTCAGAAGATTTTTGGTAATTTAGTGGTCTAACTCATAAAACTCAAATGGCTTCGTACTTAGTCTTAAAAGTCTGCTTGGATGGGAATTTTACAGAATCTCTTAAGTAGCTGCCTTTTATGATTAGTACATTAGAACCACTCCAAACAAACATTTGTTATTTTTCTCTTTTTATAATATCTCCTGTTATAAAAAGCAGTCAAGGCAGCTCATGAGCAAACAATACCAACCAATCAACAAACAGGAAAAATACTATCCAAGTTTCCATTGCAGTATTAACAAACAGCAACTTCCGAGAAATTACAAGCTAGCAGTTATTCTGGAGAGTAAAATACCAGCTTCCCTCTCTTTGGGCCAACCCCAGTTTCTGTAATTTTCTTCCCCACTCCTCATTTAGTTTAATGGGGAAGAGACTTATGCATTTGAGGAGGTATGTGTTACTGCTACAAATTCCTTCCTTCATGAACATATCTTTGAAATTTCTATTATTCTGTCATGTAGACTTATTTAAGGGTTAACAATGTCAGACAGGTTTTGCTGTCGATGAAAATATCTTGTATAGTCATTAGAAACAGGGTGCAGTCATCTCCCATTGTCTTCAGCTTCCAGCTAAAATTCTGAGATTATAAAATACACCATTTTTGACATTCCGAAATAATACCCTTGACCATACTTATAAAGTAATTCCATTTACTAACCTTTCCAATCCATGTAACACACTGCCTTTTCCTATGACTTAAAAATACACAGAATGGAAGATAAGTAGGGTAAACTTGCCTCTTAATGATGAATGCTGTGCTTCATCAAACACTTATTCTGTAGAATTAAAGACAAGAAAGAAAAGTCAAATTATTTGCAAAGTTATCAAAGTATAGATATTTTGCTTGTAAAATATGCAATAAAAATCTCACACTTCAAAGAATACAATAAATTGAATTCCATTACATTTTTCAACACTTGTAAACGACACCTTCTTCTCTCAAGAATCTCATCATCATGACTCACACAAATCTACTTAGATAAATGTTAAATCACTCTGTGTAAAATAAGAAACTGCTTGCCAGATTCTTGTTTGTAATTTCTTCTGTAGTAGACTTTCTTGCACAGTTCTCAATATATGTGCCATGGTTTAGAGACCAGAGTACATAACACATATCATGATATGTTTTAGGTAACTAGTTCTTGTACAATATAGTCTTTGGGAATGAAATATTCAAGTAGACATTTACAAAATCAATATCTCTATTAGTTTCTGGAATCAAACCTCTGGCATGTAAAAACTAAATAATGACTAGAGTCATATAAATTAATGTGCCCATTTCACTTAAAAATATAAATTATTTCTAAGAAAATATCTAAAAAAAATTAGAAATTATATTCAAATGTGTCCATATTGAGAATCTGTTAGTACTTTATATTTATTCAATTATGCCTTTGCAAAAATTAAAGTTTAGTTATACATGTAATTGACTAATTGGGGGGACATTTAAAGGGCATTTAATTACTATATAGCAAAAGGTACAAATAATTAGTTTATTAAGAAAATAAAGTGAACCTAACTAAATCAGTAAAATATATAATTTTCAAGTTTTCTTGCAGTTTCTACTTAACTCTAAATTATCCTACTCCAGGACCAGCTTTAACTAGGGAATAAAATATGAGTTTACTTTTCTCATATTAAAATCAAAATGATTATGTTTAGCAAAACTATTTCTTTGAATTTTCAAATGTTTCCTAATAAAGATATTTTATTAATGACTAATTTTATTAATGACTGATTTTATAATATGACTAATGCTGTACAAGTATTTTTCTGTTTTTATTTGTCTAAATTATAAGTAATCTGTATGACAAAAGATGATGAGTATCAGCTGTTTATACTACTGAGCAGAGAAGGATCTAAGTTATTTATAGTGATTTTGAAACTCTTCATATGTTTTAATCCAATATGTGCATATTTGCTTGGATAAATGTGGTGTTGAAAAGAGTCAGAGCAATAATACCATTTCCACAGACATAAACAGCATCTCAGTGGGGAGAGGAAGAAGATTCTATCCAGGAACCACAGAGAATATTTGGAGAGTGGAGAGTATTCATTTTCTCTCTGTGACTTAGACAGTAGATACTGCAATTTTTTTCTGTACTCTTCCCACCAAAAAATCCATATGCAAATCCTCAGGGACAGAAAAAAGATGCATGTCAAAGAATTTTTAAAAATATATTGACTGTACTTCAGTTTTCAAATTTTTAAAAAATAGGAAAAAAACATACATCTTATACCTATTCTGCACAAACATATTGATGTGAACCAACAAACTTGTTATAGGGATAATGTTCAATGACCTTATTTCAGAAGTCTTTGGATTAAGTTTTCACTCTTCTTGGATTACTAATTACTGTGGGCTAACAAAGTATATTTTATAAAATAAGATTTTCAAAATTACATTGGTAAATTATAACTATTTAACTAAAGTATTTTCAAAGACTGCAGTGCGTCAAGAATTTTTATAGGCAATGGTGATATAAACATTCTTGTAATATGGTTTATACTCTAATGAATATCTCACATTAATAAAGATAACAGTGTTAGCAATTATCTGCTATAATTAACAGATTATTCAGTTATAATTGTGTTCAAAATAAAAGGATTTTGTATCTTTAAGTGGCTGAAAATCCAGAAGTAGCTTTGGTATTGAACAAGACATTGGTTCAAATAGAATGACCGCAAACTCATTTGTATTCCTTTCTCACCTTTACACCTTTTTTTTTTTTTTTGGAAAGCAAGGAGAGATGGAAGACAACACAGTGAAAAATTATATAATTAACATCTATGTCTTGTAGTAAAACTAAAGAAATACCCAAGAATGAATTGACTCTGTTTAGGAGGATCAAGGCTAAAAACAAAGAGGAATAATTACTTGGATTGGGTAGCTGAATAAAGTGAAAGAAGTCTTGGAATCACACACACAATAAATGTGCAGTATACACTCTCACATACACATATATACATCTATGATGCTACACATGCTGTGTGTGTGTGTGTGCGTGTGTGTGTATGAGAGAGAGAGAGAGAGAGAGAAAGAGAGATTACTGGCAGAGTTGGAGATCCTTAATAAAATTGTGCTATAATTCAATATATGAGAAAATTCAGTCTTGCTACAACATAAGGGTAGAATTTAGTTCTATCATTTTCTAGCTGTGAGTGTTGGATGAGTTATTTAAATTTTGCACTTGTCAGTTTCCACATCTAAAACATGGTAGTAATAATGAATAACTCCCTCAAAGAGTTGTTGTAATGAGAAAATAAATTAGTATTGCTAAAGTACTTAGAATAGTTACTGGCAGTAATAAATGCCATATGGCTGTTTATTATTAAAATATCAGTGAATTTTTTTTTTTTTTTTTTTTTTTTTTTTTTTTTTTTGTGGTATGCAGGCCTCTCACTGTTGTGGTCTCTCCCACTGTGGAGCACAGGCTCCGGACGCGCAGGCTCAGCGGCCACGGCTCACGGGCCCAGCCGCTCCGCGGCATGCGGGATCCTCCCGGACCGGGACACGAACCTTTGTCCCCCGCTTTGGCAGGCGGACTCTCAACCACTGCGCCACCAGGGAAGCCCTCAGTGAATGTTTTTAAATGACATTTATTGAATATTCTTTTATTGCATTTAAGGAATATGATTGTATGTTGAAAAGTAATTTCAAAATTGATATTTCAATGTTGAAGTACAAAATGAATAATCTGTTTTATTTTCATTTTGTCCTTTCAATATCATTATATAATCTTCCATGGATTGTTAAGTAATGTAATGTTTCCAAAAAATAAGTTGTGTCTCAATATGTATAGATTTATTTAAATGTTAATTTAACCATTTGGA
The DNA here is from genome assembly GCF_039906515.1 of Pseudorca crassidens. Taxonomy (NCBI): domain Eukaryota; kingdom Metazoa; phylum Chordata; class Mammalia; order Artiodactyla; family Delphinidae; genus Pseudorca; species Pseudorca crassidens. Next base: position 18,012,990 of record NC_090298.1, read on the forward strand.
AGGTCAAAATTGTATTTTCCTTTACTGATATTACATACTAACATCTTGGAAGAAACCAGCTCAATTAAGCAAAAGTGTTTGACATTTCAAAATGTTAACCCGTATGCTTTATTGTCCAATATAATGAATAGATTGCCACAACACTCAGTCAATTTTGGATTATTTTAAAAGAAAGAACACAGCATGAATGACAATATTTTTCTTGAAATTTTTAAAGCCCAAGGCAACTAAACAAAGCCATTTTATTATAGCTAAAAATGAGATAACCCCATATTTCTAAGTAGAGGTTTATTTGTCCTAAAGCAAAGTTTAATTGTTTTTAAACAGTGGAAGTCAAATATAATTGGGAGCTGGTAATTATAATTCAATTTTACTTTTTCTCAAAAGCAATATATATTTATAAATAAGAAAATAAAACTATTTAAAACATTAAAATTTTCTATAATCTGGACTATATCAAGCTTTTTTATTTACATATGAATATCTTCCACATTTTTGTTAACATTTTATTTTGTCATCCTATCGCATTTTGGTTATGCTATTGGGTACGTAGTGCTAACCCATTGTGGCTTTAATTCACATTTACCCAAATAATGATGTCAGTTATAATAATTATATAATTATTTGCAATCTGTATATCTTCTTTTGAGGAGTATCTCTTCACGTTTTTTGCCTAATTTTAGTGGATGGCTTATTTTCAAAAATTATTACATACATATATATGCAAACACAGACGTGTCTGTAAAATCTTCATTTGTTCCTTATAAAAATATTTTATATATATATATATGTTACAGGTACTATTTTTATATGCATATATAAATGAGAATATATTTGCAAATATATGAAATTGTAATTTGTATAAATTTGTCATTTACAGTTGACCTTTGAACAACACAGGTTTGAGTTGCATGTGTCTCTTTTATGCGATTTTTTTCAATAAGTACTACTCCCTCCTGGGGGTGTTGGTTGAATCAGTGGATGTAGAAACTGAAATATGGAATACTGACTATAACGTTATGCACAAATTTTGCACTCTGCAGAGAGGGTCAGCCCCCCTAGCCCCTGCATTGTTCAAGAGTCCACTGTATTTTGTTACTTGAAAATACATATTAGAGAGAGTTTTATATCAGGATACATATTCTGTTAATAACTACATAGGAGAATGTTTTCTTCCTTAGCTCTCCATTAACTTAACCACTCCTTAATTGTTGACAATTTTGTTTTCCAGTATTTTGCTATTACAAACAAAGCAATGACTATCCCTGCAAAATATACCTAATCTATTCCCCTTATTTGATAGATTAAATAAGATAGCTGGTATTATATCCATTCTTTCTTTTTTTCTGGCAGACTTTAGGGAATTATCTTGTATCCTTGTTAGTAATGCTATAGTTAATTGACTGCTCCCCTCTCGTGTCCCCTGGTTATGTAGCGTCCCCACAAGGCATTTCCACAGTTACCTGTCAACCAACTTTCCAGTGTTTCTCCACATGACATCTCTATTAATCTAGAACATATCTGAAATAGGTGTTGTTTCATGATAGTTTCAAATATTAATAACTTTGAGGTGCCGAAAAGGCAGTTTCCCTTTTGGTCTGTACTGCAGTGATGTCCTAACTTGTTTCAAATAGAAGTGGGAATAGTTTTCTGTTCATATTTCATATGGTTATGATTCTTCTCTTAGGAGTACATTTTTACTCTGGTCTACATTACCTGATTGTGCTCATCTTTGCACGCAAAAATGATCTTGCAAGATCTATACATCTTTCCATTGATTATGTGAATCTGATATCTAGGGTTCATTACTTTCAGTATAGAGACAATAAGGATGAAATTTTGGAAACATTTCTGGATCTTCATTTTCCACTTTAGAAATGCCATCAAGCAGTGAAGCAGTAAATATTGTCATATTTATGTTACACAGAACTGATTTGCAGTAGAAAACATATGGGCATATCATAAGGATTTTATTCAAAAGTCAGACTTCCACATATAGGCAACTGGTAAGGCTGTCTGTTTTCAAACCCATTATGCATTTATGAATATTTTGATGGGTGATTTTCAACATTTATATTTGGTTACTAAGGTCAGTGAGTGGGGGAGGATAAAGGTGGCATTCATTTTTATTAAAAATGATTAAGAGGAATAATTTTTATTTTACTTGGAAATGTTTTAAACTTGATTGATTTGTTTGAAAGGTTTACTTTGAAAGTCTGAGAGGTTATTTGATTTCTCAGGACAAAAGGACAATGAATATTTCACAAGTAGTTTAAGATAAGAGCAGTCTCATGATACTTTTATTAACTTAGCTAGCTTTCTTTTTCTTTTCTTTTCTTTTCTTCTTTCTTTTCTGTTTTTCTTGGACATGAGAATCATGTCAGTGATCCAAAGTCAGGAAAAAATAAATAAATTAATCTTTAACTCTTAGGCTTTGCAGTTAGCGCTTACAGAAATAAAGGAGAGATGCACCATCAGTACCACTTAAATTATTAGTAAAATTCTCATTAAAATAAATAATCCAAGCTATTAAATTAAAAATTCTGTTAAAATAATGTATTTGATATGAAAATTCCTGAATATTTGGAAAATATTGCATTAAGAATAGTAACAAATAAAACTAATATTAAAACTTAATATGGAATAATAAAACACTGCAACAATTTTTAAATCATTGCTATCAAATGGTAGTTCTGTAGATCTAGCAAAAGCAAAATAAGATGCTAAAATAGAAATGGACATTTATCCAGTAAAAATACACATGAAATTAGGAAGTTAAATCAGTCTAGGTAGGTGGTATCATAGTTTAGCTTGTTATTAATAGCTTAGGAGTCAAGTTACATGGTCTTTCATCACTGCAGAGACAAGAGGGAGAAATATAAAGAGATGTGTGGATGCAGGGCAGTTTAATTTTTGACATATTAATATGTAAGTGTCGAAGGGACCTGAATGTGCATAGAGTCATTAGATATTGATGGTAAATGGAATATGAGAAAAGATAAAACCTCCAAATTTTAAAATGGAGATACAGAAGAACCTCAGCAAGGAAGCTGAGATACTTAATACTTAGGACTTGAGGACCGATCCAAACTCCAAACACAAAAGTTTGAGACTTTCATAGTGAAAGTGATCATCGTTTTCATTTGTATCAGAGAGGTCCAGAAAATTAATAAATTGATATAAACATTATATTTCAATTAAAATGTTATTGATTCTTTGGGAAAGAGTAGCTTCAGTAGAGCAGTGACACAGAGCTGCCTATATTGCAACGGTTATAAGAAAACAGGAGATGAGAAAATGGGGACTATGCATAAAAATCATTCTCACTTTGATCTTTACAGAGCACAAGATGGTGGAATAGGGAGTCCCAGCCCTCATTCTCCCACAGAAACACTAATTTAACAACAGTAAATGAACAAAATGCCTTTATGAAAGGCCCAGATATTTAAAGAAAAATTAATGCGAATCCTTCACAAACTCATCAAAAAAATTGAAGTAGAGGGAACCCTTCCAAACTCATTTGTGGAGCTCAGCATTACCCTTATACCAAAGTCAGACTAGATAAAATTGTAGGCCAATATCTGGTGAATATAAATGGAAAAATGCTCAACAAAATATTAGCAAACCAAATTCAACAGTATGTTTAAAGGCTGATCACTGTGATCAAATGGGATTTATCCATAGGATTCAAGAATCTTTCAATATTTGCAGTTCAATTTATGTGATACACTACATTAACAGAATGAAGGATAAGAATCACTTGGTAACCTCAATAGATGCAAAAACATAATTTGACAAAATTCAACACTGTTTCATAATAAAAAATCAACAAACGGGCTTCCCTGGTGACGCAGTGGTTGAGAGTCCACCTGCCGATGCAGGGGACGCGGGTTCGTGCCCTGGTCTGGGAAGATCCCACATTCCACGGAGAGGCTGGGCCCGTGAGCCATGGCCACTGAACCTGCACATCCGGAGCCTGCGCTCCGCAACGGGAGAGGCCACAATGGTGAGAGGCCCGTGTACCACAAAAAAAAAAAAAAAAAAAAAAAAAAAATCGACAAACTAGGTAGAGAAGGAATTTACATCAACATAAGAAACATAACAAAATCATATGTGAAAAACCCACAGCCAACATCATACTCAATAGTGAAAAACTGAAAGCTTTTCCTCTGATACCAGGAACAAGGCAGGGATGCCCAGTTTCACTACTTCTATTCAACATAATACTTGAAGTTCTAGCCAGAGATATTAGGAAAAATAAAATAAATCCAATTAAAAAGGAAGAAGTAAAGTTATCTCTGTTTGCAGATGACATATAATACATGAAGAAAACAAATTTATAAAAGCATCAAAAAAAAAAAAAAAAGAATCAAATACTTAGAAATAAACTTAACCAGGGAGGTGAAAGACTCCTACACTGAAAACTACAAAACAATTATGAAAGAAATTAAACAGAAAGATGTTCTTTGTTCAATAATTAGAAGACTTAATATAGTTAAAATATTCATACTATCCAAAGTAATCTACAGATTCAGTACAGTCCCTAACAAAATCTCAATGATAATTTTTACAGAAGTAGAAAAAAAATTCTCAAATTTATATGGAACTCTTACCAGTTTGGTGTGCATTATGTCAAATGGCTTCAACAGAGGAGATCAGCGGAAGTCCCGGACCAGCAATCTCGGCCCTTGTGATAGCAAGCAAAGAATTGCAGACTACCACTTCCAGCTTAAGCTCAATGCAAAGTTTATTAAAGCATAGTTATGCTCTCAGAGGGAGAGAGGGCTGTTTCCGCGAAGTGAAACCAGCACTCCTGTACAGGCTTCAGGGTGTTTATAAGGAGTGTTCGGTGAGGAGGCGGGGTGCAATTGTGGGTGAGTGACCGGGGATCATTATTTGATTGACAGTCCTGAGCTATGAAACAAGTTCATTATTGCACATGCCCTCACCCTTGATTCGCTAAGAAAAGCCCACGGTGGGGGCAGGGGTGGGGGCAAAACCACATGCAGATTTTATTATAGTGATGATAATAATGAGTTTGGGTTTACAGTAGGTTATACACCTGTCTAGTCTGGGCATGCGCAGCCCGGGGGAAGTTCCCTTGTGTTGCTGTGCTCCCTCTTTATCAGGATAAGTTGCCCACCACCCAACCATAGTTTCACCTGTTCCGAGTGGGGTCAGGGGAGGGTCCCCAGGTGGTTGGGGTGTAACTTGACTACTCTTGTCTTTTCGCCACTGTCACCTCCTTGCTGCTAATGTCAGGGGAGGGCCCCCAGATGGCTGGGGTGTGATTTGATTATTCCCCTCTTGTCTTTCTGCCACTGTCACTTACTTGCTGCTGATGTCTGACTAACTACCTAACAGAACCACAAAACAAAAATAGTCAAAGCAATATTGAGAAGGAATAACTGATTTCAAAGTATATTATTACAAAGCTACAGTAATTGAAGTGACATAATATTAGCATAAAAACAGATCTGTAGACCAATGGAAAAGAATAGAGAGCTGTTGGGCTGCAACCCACAGGTCTGCAAGCCCAGCCTCAAGAACAAAGAATGAGCCCGGAGACAGTGACAGGGACAAAAACAGTTTAATTGATATGGGATTTTACTTGTCCAAAGCAAGGAGGGTCCTGGAGCAACACCCCACTGTGGACTGCAGATAGCAGGCAGGACATGGCAACAGACTTTCCTACCAGAAGAAGAAGGAGATTACCAGTTATAGGGGAATTGTCCTCCTGTTGACTTATCAGTTACCAGGGAAGCCAGCAGAGGATCCAGCCCTTCACTGCTCCTTTGATAAACTATCATAGTGGAGATAAGATTATGATAACGATTAGAACAGTCACTAGCTAGGGCCAAGGGGGCAAGTACATAGGCATTTACTGATTACGTTCTATGATTAAGAGAGAAGGTCAGTCAGGTGAGTAGTGTGTAGGTGAGTCAGGGACTGGTCAAGTAGGGGATATACAGAGAGCAAGAGAACAGCCATCTTGGGGGTACTGATCATACAGTTGTGTCAACTTGGCTATATAAAAGTCTTTCTAACTTTATAGTCTCTGTAGCAGATTGCCTATGATTTCACATCAAAGCCTGGTTTAAAGCTTATTCAATAAAGAAGCTACTTTATTTCTCTTTTACCCCTGTGGAGATCAGTAGGAGATTTTGCTTTTAATTTGCCAACAATAATCTACATATTCAAGATTCTAAGAGGGACATGATGTTTTCCTCTCACCTTGGCACCCAACAGTCAGTACATGTTTGCATAAAGATGTCATTAAGTCCATGACAAAAATAAATCTAATTTTAAAGTTTAATGCATCACCTTGTGTGATAAGATTGTTAGAGAAGTGATAAGATATTTTAGGTAAAGTTTTAAGAAACATACACAATTGACCTTTAAAGAATCTTACCTGTTGTTCTTTATGTGTGAGTATCTTCAGATAGAATCTCAAAGATAAAAAGGAAAGTGGCAATTCCTGCAGATGTAGTAGATTTTTAAAAATTAGGTAACAAGTCATGCAAGTAATGGAATATCTCAGAACTAACAATGAGAAGAGAAGGTCATTATCTCAGACATCTAATTAAAGTGACCACACTTCTGAACTGGCCAGGCTTAATTAGTTAGAAAATGCACATTTTCAACCAGCTGGGTCAAGTTTTAAAGACAGAATATCACTGCATTGGGCCCCTATGACCTATACAAATGCTTTTGAAAATATCTGGTAAGAGTAAAATTGGATAAATTCTGTGGCTTTTGTTATGGATGAACAGCAGAATAATACAGTTACACCTGTAACTTGTCACAATGGAGGTAAAAACTGTGTAAACTTGACTAAATAGATAAATAAATGATGTAATTCTTATCTTCATTTTTTGTTTTACCTTATATTTCATATGTATTTTCTACAATATGCATTCTTCTTGATGTGAAATCCATGAACTGATCCTGCCTACTCTTCCAACAGCAGTGGAAGGTAGAAACAGGGATGTGAATGAGTTACCAAGGGAAAGAAAGTAGGGAAATATAAAAACTCACACACAGGAAGGTTGGTTCAAGATGGCAGAGTAGAAGGACATGCCCTCACTCCCTCATGAGAGAACACTGGAATCACAACTAACTGCTGAACAGTCATCAACAGGAAGACTGGAACTCACCGACAAAGATACCCCACATCCAAAGACAAAGGAGAAGCCACAATGAGACGGTAGGATGAGCACAATCACAATAAAATCAAATCCCATAACTGATGGGTGCGTGACTCACAAACTGGAGAACGCTTATACCACAGAAGTCCACCCACTGGAGTGAAGGTTGTGAGCCCCACATCAGGCTTCCCAACCTGGGGGTCTGGCAACGGGAGGAGGAATTCCTAGAGAATCAGACTTTGAAGGTTAGCGGGATTCGATTGCAGGATTTCAACAGGACTGGGGGAAACAGAGACTCCACTCTTGGAGGGCACACACAAAGTAGTGTGTGCATCGGGACCCAGGGGAAGGAGGAGTGACCCCATAGAGACTGAACCAGACCTACCTGCTAGTGCTGGGGGGTCTCCTGCAGAGGTGGGAGTGGCTCTGTCTCACCGTGAGAACAAGGACACTGGCAGCAGAAGTTCTGGGAAGTACTCCTTGGCGTGAGCCCTCCCAGAGTCTGCCATTAGGCCCACCAAAGAGCCTGGGTAGGCTCCAGTGTTGGGTCGCCAACAGGGAGGGAACCCAGCCCCGCCCATCATCAGGCAAGTGGATTAAAAAAGCTTTACTGAGCTCTGCCCACCAGAGCAACAGCCAGCTCTACCCACCACCAGTCCCTCCCATCAGGAAAGCTGCACAAGCCTCTTAGATAGCCTCATCCACCAGAGGGCAGACAGCAGAAGCAAGAAGAACTACAGTCCTGCAGCCTGTGGAACAAAAACCGCATTCACAGAAAGATAGTCAAGATGAAAAAGCAGAGGGCTAGGTACCAGATGAAGGAACAAGATAAAACCCCAGAAAAACAACTAAATGAAGTGGAGATACGCTACCTTCCAGAAAAAGAAGTCAGAATAATGATAGTGAAGATGATCCAGGACCTTGGAAAAAGAATGGAGGCAAAGATGGAGAAGATGCAAGAAATGTTTAACAAAGAACTAGAAGAATTAAAGAATAAACAAACAGAGATGAACAATACAATAATTGAAATGAAAACTACACTAGAAGGAATCAATAGCAGAATAACTGAGGCAGAAGAACGGATAAGTGACATGGAAGATAGAATGATAGAATTCATGGCTGCAGAACAGAATAAAGAAAAATGAATGAAAAGAAATGAAGACAGCCTAAGAGATCTCTGGGACAACATTAAACGCAACAACATTCGCATTATAGGGGTCCCAGAAGGAGAAGAGAGAAAGGACCTGAGAAAATATTTGAAGAGAATATAGTTGAAAATTTCCCTAACATGGGAAAGGAAATAGCCACCCAAGTCCAGGAAGCACAGAGAGTCCCATACAGGATAAACGCAAGGAGAAACGCCGAGACACATAGTAATCAAGTTGGCAAAAATTAAAGACAAAGAATTATTGAAAGCAGCAAGGGAAAAATGACAAATAACATACAAAGGGTCTCCCATAAGGGTAACAGCTGATTTCTCAGCAGAAACTCTACAAGCCAGAAGGGAGTGGCATGGTATACTTAAAGTGATGAAAGGGGAGAACCTACAACCAAGATTACTCTACCCGGCAAGGATCTCATTCAGATTCAATGGAGAAATCAAAAGCTTTACAGACAAGCAAAAGCTAAGAGAATTCAGCACCACCAAATCAGCTCTACAACAAATGCTAAAGGAACTTCTCTAAGTGGGAAACACAAGAGAAGAAAAGGACATACAAAAACAAACCCAAAACTCATTAAGAAAATGGTAATAGGAATGCACATATCGATAATTACCTTAAAAATCAGTGGATTAAATGCTCCAACCAAAAGACACAGGCTTGCTGAATGGATACAAAAACAAGACCCATATATATGCTGTCTACAGAGACCCACTTCAGACCTAGGGATACATACAGACTGAAAGTGAGGGAATGGAAAAAGATATTACATGCAAATGGAAATGAAAAGAAAGCTGGAGTAGCAATACTCATATCAGATAAAATAGACTTTAAAACAAAGACTATTACAAGAGACAAGGAAGGACACTACATAATGATCAAGGGATCTATCCAAGAAGAAGATATAACAATTATAAATATATATGAACCCAGCACAGGAGCACCTCAATACATAAGGCAACTGCTAACAGCTATAAAAGAGGAAATCGACAGTGACACAATAATACTGGGGTCTTTAACACCTCACTTACAGCAATGGACAGATCATCCAAACAGAAAATTAATAAGGAAACACAAACTTTAAATCATACAATAAACCAGAGAGATTTAATTGATATTTATAGGACATTCCATCCAAAAACAGCAGATTACACTTTCTTCTCAAGTGTGCAGGGAACATTCTCCAGGATAGATCACATCTTGGGTCACAAATCAAGCCTCAGTAAATTTAAGAAAATTGAAATCATATCAAGCATCTTTTCTGACCACAACGCTATGAGATTAGAAATTAATTACAGGGAAAAAAACGTAAAAAATACAAACACATGGAGGCTAAACAATATGTTACTAAATAACCAAGCGATCACTAAAGAAATCAGAGAGGAGATCAAAAAATACCTAGAGACAAATGACAATGAAAACACGACGATCCAATACCGATGGGATGCAGCAAAAGCAGTTCTAAGAGGGAAGTTTATAGCTATGCAAGCCCACCTCAAGAAACAAGAAAAATCTCAAATGAACAATCTAACCTTACACCTAAAGGAAAAGAAGAACAAACAAAACCCAAAGTTAGCAGAAGGAAAAAAATCATAAAGATCACAGCAGAAATAAATGAAATAGAAACAAAGAAAACAATAGCCAAGATCAATAAAACAAAAGCTGGTTCTTTGAGAAGATAAACAAAATTGATAAACATTAGCCAGTCTCCTCAAGAAACAGAGAGAGAAGACTCAAATCAATAAAATTAGAAATGAAAAAGGAGAAGTTACAACAGATACTGCAGAAATACAAAGCATCCTAAGGGACTACTACAAGGAACTCTATGCCAATAAAATGGACAACCTGGAAGAAATGGACAAATTCTTAGAAAGGTATAACCTCTCAAGACTGAGCCAGGAAGAAATAGAAAATATGGACAGACCAATCACAAGTAATGAAATTGAAATTGTGATTAAAAATCTTCCAACAAACAAAAGTCCAGGACCAGATGGCTTCACAGGTGAATTCTATCAAACATTTAGAGAAGAGTTAACACCCATTCTTCTCAAAATCTTCCAAAAAAGTGCAGAGGAAGGAACACTCCCAAACTCATTCTGTGAGGCCACCATCATGCTGATACCAAAACCAGACAAAGATACTACAAAAAAAGAAAATTATAGACCAATATCACTGATGAATATAGATGAAAAAATCCTCAACAAAATACTAGCAAACAGAGTCCAACAACACATTAAAAGGATCATACACCATGATCAAGTGGGATTTATCCCATGGATGCAAGGATTCTTCAATATACCCAAATCAATATGATACACCATATTAACAAATTGAAGAATAAAAACCATATGATCATCTCAATAGATGCAGAAAAAGCTTTTGACAAAATTCTTCACCCCTTATAAACACTCTTGAAAGTGAGCATAGAGGGAACCTGCCTCAACATAATAAAGACCATATGTGACAAACCCACAGCAAACATCATTCTCAATCGTGAAAAACGGAAAGCATTTGCTCTAAGATCAGGAACAAGACAAGTATGTCCACTCTCACCACTATTATTCAACATAGTTTTGGAAGTCCTAGCCATGGCAATCAGAGAAGAAAAAGAAATAAAAGGAATACAAATTGGAAAACAAGAAGTAAAACTGTCACTGTTTGCAGATGACATGATACTATACATAGAGAATCCTAAAGATGCCACCAGAAAACTACTAGAACTAATCAATGAATTTGGTAAAGTAGCAGGATACAAAATTAATGCACAGAAATCTTTTGTATTCCTATGCACTAATGATGAAAAACCTTAAAGAGAAATTAAGGAAACACTCCCATTTACCATTCCAACAAAAAGAATAAAATATCTAGGAATAAACCTACCTAGGGAGACAAAAGACCTGTATGCAGAAAACTATAAGATACTGATGAAAGAAATTAAAGATGATACCAACAGATGGAGAGAGATACCATGTTCTTGGATTGGAAGAATCAATATTGTGAAAATGACTATACTAACCAAATCAATCTACAGATTCAATGCAATCCCTATCAAATTACCAATGGCATTTTTTATGGAACTAGAACAAAAAATCTTAAAATTTGTATGGAGACACAAAAGACCCCGAATAGCCAAAGCAGTCTTGAGGGCAAAAAACGGAGCTGGAGGAATCAGACTCCCTGACTTCAGAGTATACTACGAAGCTACAATAATCAAGACAATATGGTGCTGGCACAGAAACAGAAATATAAGTGAATGGAACAAGATAGAAATCCCAGAGGTAAACCCACCCACCTATGATCAACTAATCTATAACAAAGGAGGCAAGGATATACAATGGAGAAAAGACAGTCTCTTCAATATGTGGTGCTGGGAAAACTGGACAGCTACATGTAAAAGAATGAAATTAGACCACTGTCTAATACCATACACAAAAATAAACTCAAAATGGATTAGAGACCTAAATGTAAGACCAGAGACTATAAAACTCTCAGAGGAAAACAGGAAGAACACTCTTTGACATAAATCACAGCAAGATCTTTTTTGATCCACCTCCTATAGTAATGGAAATAAAAACAAAAAAAAAAACAAATGGGACCTAATGAAACTTCAAAGCTTTTGCACAGCAAAGGAAACCATAAACAAGGTGAAAAGACAACCCTCAAAATGGGAGACTATATTTGCAAATGAATCAGTGGACAAAGGATTAATCTCCAAAATATATAAACAGCTCATGCAGCTCAATATTAAAGAAACAACCCGATCCAAAAATGGGCAGAATACCTAAATAGACATTTCTCCAAAGAAGACATACAGATGGCCAAGAAGCATATGAAAATTGCTCATATCACTAATTATTAGAGAAATCCAAATCAAAACTACAATGAAATATCACCTCACACCAGTTAGAATGGGCCTTATCAGAAAATCTACAAGCAACAAATGCTGGAGAGGGTGTGGAGAAAAGGGAACCCTCTTGCACTGTTGGTGGGAATGTAAATTGATACAGCCTCTATGGAGAATAGTATGGAGTTTCCTTAAAAAACTAAAAATAGAATTACCATATGATCCAGCAATCCCACTACGGGGCATATACCCAGAGAAAACCATAATTCAAAAACACATACCCTCCAATGTTCATTGCAGCACTCTTTACCATAGCCAGGTCATGGAAGCAACCTAAATGCCCATTGACAGATGAATGGATAAATATGTGGTACATATATACAATGGAATATTACTCAGCCATAAAAAGGAACGAAATTGTGTCATATGTTGAGACGTGGATGGATCTAGAGACTGTCATACAGAGTGAAGTAAGTCAGAAAGAGGAAAACAAATATCGTATATTAACGCATGTATGTGGAACCTAGAAAAGTGGTACAGATGAACCGGTTTGCAGGACAGAAATTGGGACACAGATGTAGAGAACAAAAGTATGGACACCAAGGGGGGAAAGTGGCGGGGGTCGGGGTGGTGGTGGGATGAATTGGGAGATTGGGATTAACATGTATACACTGATGTGTATAAAATGGATGACTAATAAGAACCTGCTGTATAAAAAAATAAATGATATTAAATTCAAAAAAAAATAAAGAGTGAAGTATTACATTAAAAAAGACAAGAAAACACACACATTTAAAAGAATGTTGAGTTAGGGGTATGGGCAGTTAGTCTAGGGATATTGATATGTTTCAGTAATTTACTTCAATAATAGGAAACTCATATACTCATATATGGATGAATAGTGACTACCAGAGAGTTTAGAAAATCACACAGGATTTTTTTTTTTTTCTTAGCTTAGGTTAAAGCAGAAAAGGGAACAAAAATTATTTTGATCATCTGATGCTAATTAACTGTTAACAGTAAGTTATGGCAGATAATTCTTCACAACATTCTCCTCTTGGGAATGCAGGAATATCATATTCCCAAGCCTCCCCTAAAGTCAGTTTGGAAGCCATGCAACTAGTTTCTGGGAAATTAAATATACACTACTTCTGGTCCTTTTCTCGTTCCATGGTTCCTTGGAAGCACTGCATTTGATGGCACAGCTATAAAAAGGAGGAAGCCACAAAATCATCATTAAAGAGAGAGCAGCTCTCTCTTTAATGAAGTGGTCAATACTTGGTCAACAAGGGGTGGTCAATAGATAAAACTTTAATGAATTAAGACACTAGGACTTGGCAATTTATTATCATAGGAAAGTCTAATCTATTCTGATCAGTAAATAAATTGATACAGAGGTGGGATGCTGTACTATTAAAAACTTAAATTATATCTCAAAGCATTATTTCTCATGTTGCAAGCAGCAAGGTAACAACCACAAGAAGAGCAGCAAGGCAACAGACGTAAGAGACTGAAAATATGAAAGCCACCTGCAGATTTCATGCTTACAAGACTTAGAGTACTAGGGAAGATAGTAGTATGTGTTTGAAGCCATTGGTAGATTTTTTTGAAGATATGAGAAGGATACTCTAGAAATTCAAGGCTTCCCAAGAATGAGGAAGAATGTCTCTGAAATAGAATTTTATAGAAGTTTTATGGAAAAAGGGCCAGTAAAATAATCTTTTTTTTGTTTTGTTTTTTGTTTTTGTTTTTGTTTTCTTTTGGCGGTACGCGGGCCTCTCACTGTTGTGGCCTCTCCCGTTGCGGAGCACAGGCTCCGCACGCGCAGGCTCAGCAGCCATGGCTCACAGGCCCAGCCGCTCTGCGGCATGTGGGATCTTCCCGGACCGGGGCACGAACCCGTGTTCCCTGCATCGGCAGGGGGACTCTCAACCACTGCGCCACCAGGGAAGCCCAGTAAAATAATCTTGATTTAATAAAGTAACCCGGGGAAAATACCATTTTAATGGTCCTCCCATCTTTTTTTTTTTTTTTTTTTTTTCCCCAGATAGCTGCTTGTGTTTATTCAGGCTGGTAAGAGAATGAGAGAGTCGAGGGGTCAGAAAGTAGGGAAGTAAAATATACTTGACATTTGTGTCCAGAAAATAATTTCAGGTGACAGAAACAAATGGATCAGAAGTGTATTAAGTTTGGCAGGTTTATCAAAGAAACCATTACTTCATCTAGGAAAGACTTTAAATCATCAAAATATTTACAGCCTTGAACCCCTACCTTCTTTTAGGAGAGAAAAGGCTCATTATAGACCCCTCAAGAGTACATGGTCTTCATTCCTCAGTTTGGATATAGTCACAGCCAGACAAACTCATAGAAAGACATCAAATTTGTGTTTACCAGAGGTGAGGAGTGAGGGGTAGGGAATTGGATGGAGTCAGAAAATACAAACTGCCAGTTATAAATAAGTATTAGGGATGTAATGTACAACATGATAAATATAACTAACATTGCTGTATATTATATATGAAAGTTGAGAGTAAATCCTGAGTTCTCATCCCAAGGAAAAACATTTTTTTTCTGTTTCTTCAATGTGGTATCTATATGAGATGATGCATGTTCACTAAACCTATTGTGATAATTTCATGAAATATGTAAGGCAAACTATTATGCTGCTAAATGCTATTATTACCTTAAACTTATACAGTGCTCTGTGTCAATTTTATCTCAATAAAACTGGAAGAAAAAAATACTTGAATGAAAGGGAAACATTTTGGAAACGAGGACAAAGATCTCAAAATAATGAAAAATAAAGACTATGTAATAAATAAGGAAGATGAAAATATCTAGTAAATCAGGGAGAAATATTAAAGAAGATGGCAGAGTACATTCATATCTTTTAAAAGTCCAATATGCAATATGCAAAATAAATGCAACTAATATGAATTTAAAGTTTCATCTGTTTGGTATTACTGGGGAAACAAGCCAAAACAAATCACTCTAACTTTTCATGACTAGATGCAATGAAAGGGCATAGCATTTCTGATGGAAAAATAAAACAGAAAGAATCTAAGTGGAACAGTATGTGTCATGACAGCATAAACCTACTAAGCCATCCACGTGATTGATGCTTATGAAATGATAGAGGGTACCAAGGTGAGAATAAGAGGCAAAAAGGGAAATAATACATCTCGAAAGTTGAAAAAATGATTCCTTCATTTGATGGAAGATTGAATTAGATAACAATATCTTGAATTCCTGCAACTTTTATAGTGAAATTACTACTTTGGAAATACAATGAAAAGTTTAAGTTATAAAAATGCATTTTCAAACTAAAAACCATATGCTGATTTTAAAAACTAACAAGTAGGCAAATTATACTTAGGTGTGAGAAGTGTTTTGCTTCCCTTGATTACAACCTCAAGGGAATAATAAGTGAATAATAATAAAATAATAATAAAACATAATGTGTGATTAGAACTGGACCCAGATGTAGAATACTATGTTTATAAAGGCAATTGGTTCCTAAGCAAAAACATTTCCAAAAATGTTATATTCTACAGTATGTTTTCAAACTGGTTCTAATACTTGAACATGAAAATCTTCCATATGTTTTCTGTCTGTAAACTTAATGTTGTTCCCATTTAGGTATATTTGACAATGATAAGATTTCTCTACTTAACGCTCTTCGCATTACATAGTATAGTATTTCATCCATTTTATTGTTATTCTTTTTGAAATTGTTAATTAAAAATTATCTTCTATATATTTTAGGATATATTTAACAAGTACAGTCATTATGGCATCCTCTAAAGTATAGTCCATAAAATAGGAAATTATTAGTATAATTTAATCTCCTTAAAATATTGTGAGGAAGGAAACTTGATTCTACTTACCCTTATAATTCTGAGTACCCAGGAAAAAAGAGAGCCAGGCAAATTAAAGGATAGAACCAGTGGATTCACATGGACATTTACGCCTATTTATTATCTTTTTCTGATGCTTTCTTTGCTGCTGACACATGGGTTTACAAGACAAACCACAGGCATCCATAAAATTAGTTGTGTCAATGTCTTTCCTGCCAGTGTCTTCCAAGATCTAGAGTTAAGTCTGCAAAGTAAAGAAACCCTATATTTGCTTTGGGGATAAATTCCACTATGCTATCAAGCTTACTAATTTACCAATATTAACTCAGATACTGTTTATTCTTCATTTGGCTACTTATGTCAGTTGCTCAATTTGGAAGGAAAGAAAGGAAAGGCAAATAACTTTCAATCTCAAAATTAAAGCAAAACTAAGCACTTTTAGTTGACTTGTGCATGCACACATGGTGCGCACACACACCACCCCCCAGATGAGGAGCGTCTTTCTCCCTTAGCATCATCTTTGTCTATGAGCAATTTGTGTGGCTCAGACCTAGGACGAGCATGAGTAAGTCAGAAGAAACGCTGGAGAAAGTGCAAGAAAGTAAGCACAGTGAAGTAAAGGAAAAGGGGAAGAGTAGTGTCATCTTGACCCCAGCAGGAATTGTAATACAAGAACTCAAATGCCCTAGTTTGCTTATCTCTCATGAAAAAAAAATATCATCCAGTTAGGTAGAATGTGTTTTACTGGGTGTATGATCGTTTTTAATGTTATTTCAGACATGACAAATATTCCTTTTGCCAGATTCAGTTCTGTCTAATATGGGACTCATGGGGCTATTCGAATATAAATACATTCCTGCCTGTTAAAAGACTTTAACTAGCTGTGTCTTCTAAAGTAATGGGACTAATGTGTATAGCTGCATTTTGGATTTCTTTCCCTCTAAGAGTAGCCAGGGTTGAAAAGTCATTTCAAACCTTGTTTAAAGTGTGAACCATACAGTGAGTTGATTATAGGATAATTCCTTTTCTACTTTTCATTGAACTGAAAGTATATTTAATTTGGAAATATTGAACATGTGAGGGTGAAGTCAGGAAAAGGGCCACCAGCATTATGTGTTCAACGCTCAACCTTAATCACCAGAGGAAAGAAGAGGTTAAAATGATCACAGAGGAACACACAGGATGCATGGATTTCTGAAGCTATTTTCTGAAAACTCTATTTCTGGGAAAGAACTATTAGAGGGAGGTGAAGCAGGAGATTTTCTTCACTTAGAAGAACAGCTGACAATTGCCCCAGTAATTCAGTGTTGTTTCAGTTTCCCTAGGATAATAGAATTGTGTCATGAATCTCCCCTGCCGTAGAACCCTGGGACTAACTGGAAACATAAGAGGAAATTTTTTGTCGTTGATTTGTGTTTGATTGATTTGCTTTATTTTGTTTTTAGGAATGGTCATAGGCCAGTTTTGACTTCAGAAGTCTTTCTGTATTAAGGAAAGGAGGCAAATTACAGTCTTCTAAATATTTTGGCAAATGTAGATGATTTAATTTCTCTTTAATAATTTAAGGTATTTATCAAGGTCCTATCTTCAGCCAGTTTTTTGTTAGTAATGGCACAAACCATGACCTTTAGCCAATTAATCAGATAAAGTACAAAAAAAAAAAGTAATGTGCACATAATAGAATGATTATTCAATAACTCAGAATTGTTATCCATCAGTGGGGATGGACTAACGAGGCATAAAAATGAATAGTATAAATAATCTCAGGTAACTATAAAACGGGATAAATCTCTTCTTAATGAATTTTATATCGATTAGAATATGAGAGGAACAATGATAAATAGGATATATAGGATCAAATCCACATAATTACACGATTCTGTTAAATGTTGAAATAGATAATCTCATTTTTTGAGAGAAAATTATAAAAGTAAGTTTTTTCTTCCTGAGATGCAACAGAAAACTTTCCGTATGCAGGTGTTTACAAGCAGTCTCTCCTGGACCACAATCTAGTCACGCTCCTCTGAGTCCTCATCTTTTTTTTGTTTTTTTTAACATCTTTATTGGAGTATAATTGCTTTACAATGGTGTGTTAGTTTCTGCTTTATAACAAAGTGAGTCAGCTATACATATATCCCCGTATCTCTTCCCTCTTGCGTCTCCCTCCCACCCTCCCTATCCCGCCCCTCTAGGTGGTCACAAAGCACCGAGCTGATCTCCCTGTGCCATGCGGCTGCTCATCTTGGCTAGGCCTAAACTTGGCTTATATGGATTTAAACAAACGCTAGCATAATTTCTAACACCTCAAGTCTGTATCACTAGGATGATACTAGCCTGCCTGAGAAAACTCCAGGCTGCCAAAATAATTTACTGTGTGTTCCAGGCAACACCTGATGATAAGGACCTCTGTCTCCCAGTCCTGAGAGGGTGTGAGCTAACTTCCATAAGCACAGGTTAGCAAACCCAGATAGGTTTCCCATGGACCAAGCTCTCCTTGCTGCTTTTTAAAATTTTTCCCTTTCCTGATTCTGTTCAAGGCCTTGCCATTTCCCCTCCCTACTGCTTCGTTCTCAATTAATTAATTAATGATATAATTAACGTGTAACATTGTGTAAGTTTAAGGTGTAAAACCTGTTGATTGATTCACATATATAGTAATATGATTATCACTGTAGAGTCAGCTAATATGTCTATAATATCACATAATTATTTCTTTGTTATGGTGAGAACATTTCAGAGCTAGTCTTATAGCAATTTTGAAGTATTCAGTACAGTATTGTTGACTTGTAATCTCTAGGATGTACATCAGATCTTGAGAAGTTATTTATCTTCTAGTTGCAAGTTTGTATCTTTTATCGACATCTGCCTAATTCCCTCACTCTCCAGGTCCTGGTAACCATCATTTTCATCCTCTGGGATCAAATTCTGCACAAATTGCAGGGGAGCTCATCACTTTCCCCTACTGTCCATAGTTACTGAATAGTCTGCTTTTACCATATTAGCTAACGTCCGGCTGTGTTTATCTTTGACAGTATCCATTATCCAGAACAATTCATAATACACAGAAAATAAAACAATTAGCAGTCTCCCCAAGAACTGCAGTAAATGGTCAGATTTCACCACCCTCCCAGCTCTGATGCCATAAGTCACAAAGCATTGTCATCACTGTCTGCAAATGGTGTTGCTTATAGCTCACACATAAAGTGATTCTAATGTTCACTTGTTATAATGCAACTTGTGTTAATACAGCATTTTACAACTGTTTTAGAATATTTTTAAAGTGCTGAATTAAATGAATCTGCTTGCAATTATTTATTTATTGTTATTGGCCACACCATGCGGCATGTGGGATCTTAGTTCCCCAACCAAGGATCGAACCCACACCCCCTGCAGTGAACATGCAGATTCTTAGCCACTGGACCACCAAGGAAGTCCCTGAATCTGCTTTTAGAACTCTATTTCTGTATAGTTCAAACTACTTTCATAAACCAGTTAAGTTAGATTGTACTATGATTAAAAATTATTCACTGCTTTTCCCCAGGAAAGAATGATACTTCCCTACTCCAATAGTTTCAAGATTGCCACATAACTTACTTTAGCCAATTAAATATGGGCAGAAATGTGACATTTCTGAACAGAAACTTTAAGAACCAGGGCATGGTTTGTCTTATTTTCTCTATGCTTGGGCAGTCCCATCAGCATAGGTTCTTAAGTGAAGATAAGATGCAGTTGACTTAGGAAAGACACGTGGGATAGGTGAGAAATACACCTTAGTTTTGTAAGCAAAAAGATTTAAAAGTTAATTGTTATACTGGCATAACCTAGTCTATCCTAACGCACCAGGTAAATCAATGTGTTAGAATAATGTTTATCCTTGCCTGGGCACAGCCAGTAAGTAGCACAGGAGAATATGAGCATCCACATTACAGATGAGTTCTGAAAATATTGTTAACTGTGTGCATTACAGTTAAGTCAATAAAAGAAAGAGAAGAAATTAAATCTTTCTCCCTATTTCTTAACTTAATTCACCTCAGTGTTATTTTTTCTTTTATTTTTAATTCAACATGTGTTTAATTGCCTTCTATGTAGTTCCATTTAAACAAATTCAATTGCATTCCCCTTGCGAGGTATATTTTTTTCCAGTATGATATTCTTTCTTCTAGGCAATATATATTTACAGACATGTGTACCCATGAAAATATATTGTTTTGCTATGTAAAATAAAACTATAAATAAAACTATATAAAATAAAACTATATTGCCAATCTTATGAAACTTTCTATGTTACATATCTATTTCTATGATACATATCTATTGTATTCATTTTAACTACTGTTAAATAGTAGGTATACTTCAATTTATTTAATTGTTCATATAATGATGAACATCTATTTTTTTTAATTATCCACTATTATGATCAAAGTTACAATGGGTATTCTTATACTTTCCATGCCCTATGCATATGCATATGATAAGAACTAGTAATGGAATTGCCTGTTAATTCTTCCATTATTTTCCTCTTTCCCTCCAAAATGAGTATTGCAATTTACAGTTTCACCAGCAGAGAAAAACAGCACTGATTTCACAGACAAGTTTGCAAACATGTTATACTTTCTTATCTTTAAATTATTTTACCAAATGTAATGTTAAAACCTGATACCTTATTGTTTTTATTTGCATTGCTCCAATCAGTAGTGATTTTGAGAATTACTTAATATATTCATTGGCACTGTATTTCCATTATGATTTTCCTGAGTTTATGACTTGTATATTTTTCTCTTGGATGTTCATCTTTTGGTGTTGTTTACAGTTTATTTGTGGGGGATGTCTGGTGATGATCCTTGACTACTTTTCTGATTCATGGGCAAATTAATCTCACAGATCATTGCAAGACTCCTTTTTTGTTTTCCTGTTCCCCTAGGCCTTTATACTACTGCTTGAGACATGTGTGGATTGCGTATATCCTCATAAAATAGATAGCATTGTCTTGAGTGTTTATGTATTATAATAAACATAAATTATATGGCTCTATAGATTCTGTGTCTTTCATGTTTCATCAAGAACTACATTTTTAAAAATGAGTGCATGGTGATGTATGTACCTCTAATTTATTGTTTCTAAATGCTGTATAATTCTAGGATGCATAGCTAACATTTTTCGTTCTTACAAGCCAGTTTTCTCTGCCATTTTTGTATATGACACATGGCCCAGTATGTAAATTTCTCTAGAGCAAAAACTCAAGGATGGAATTTCTGAACTGTAAAGTAGATGCAGACTTAATTTAATTTATTACTGTCCTAATGCTTTCCAAAGAGGCTGTCACAGTTCATGCTTCAACCAGCAGTTCCTAGTTGGTTCAGTTTTCTGAAATTCTCACTAATAATTTATATTATCTGACCCTCCTCTGCCAATATTCCATATTTTATGATATTAACTGTTGTATTGTCTGTTGTTTTATGATATTAACATATGCTCTCTTTCTTAGTTTCTAGTTTCTATTTACAAGGCATTTCTTTGCCTGTTTTTTGTTTGTTTATTTGTTTGATTTTCTATTCTTGATTTCTCTAAGAAGGGATTTCTTCTCCAAACACATTCCTGACCTCCATCCACCCTTTTATCTCTTCTTACCTGGGGAAAGTAGAGTAATTTACTTTAGTAAATTTGGAGAGAATAACAAAGAGATCTGAATCCATCTGGTCCAAGCAGAAGAGGAGAGTACCGAAGGGGAAGTCCCAACCCTGCACTGGGCTCTTAGTCTTCAAATTGGTGTTTTTAACCTCATCTCTGACTCCACGGTTTTATATTACAGATTGGGTATGGAAGATGGGTGCTAATAGCTGAAACTCCTTAGTGTCCTCCACACAGGGCTAGCAATGAGAAAAAACAAACAAAAATAGTAGAATTCAGGAAACCACAATATTTGTATGGAGAGAATTTGGTGGAGACCGAAGCATGGCACTGTTGTTAGAACTTTATGTTTTGACAGATATGTATTTTTTTCTTACGTGTTTTTAGAAGCTTATTTTAGACCAAAGAAGTTCTTATGTTTGTGATTTGTTTTTTTTGTTTTTCTCAGTACTAGGGTGAAGGTCTTTAACCTGACCACAGGGTGTTTTAATCTTAGTGGCTCTTACATATCAAAGATTTATCTACAAGTGATTGTCTCTTTATAGAGAGGCAGAAGCATAAATTAAGGGACAAGGACCAGAGGGACCTTAACAAGGCAAGTGTCCCTAAAGGCAGGAAGGTTCTCAGGGTGCAGCCTGTCACAGCTTATTATTTAGGCACAGCTTTTCCTAAACAGGCTTGGCTGAAGCAAATCTTTATTTTACAAGAAAGAAGTCCTATGTGCCCTTTAAATATCAGTGTGCAGAATGGCTTTTAAATTGCAAAACAGCTAACTTTCTCCTGTTGGCAGAGCAAAAGTGAGGTCTTTACTTTTAAAATATACATGCCAAACCTAGAAAATAAAAGGAAAAAAGTGTCATGCTAAACTGCTACAAAAGAGAACATTAGAGAAATGACAGAAGATTTCATTATTACATGGAGATCATCCTTAGAGGCTGGTAAGAGCTATAAAAAGTGATTATAGAATATCTGTACAAGCTTCAGATGAAGGTTAGTATAAAATAATTAGAGCAATATTAGATGTTTTCAAGGTGATAAAGTTACTGCAGATGTAGATACTGATATATTGCTGGCACTCTGAGTAATGTTGGAGAAATTATACAATAGAAGTAAGCCTTAGAAGGGCACAAATAGATGAAAGATACTAAAGGAGATTCAGGCAAGATAATTATCTATTAAGTATATGCCTGACTGGACCAATGGAAAAATATTTTGTTGGTGGAAGTGTTAAGGGATAAAAAGGTAGACAAGCTATGTTTGAATAATAGATGCTTCTGGGAGAAACATGAGGATTTGACTTCATATTTCTAGGGTGAGAGACACCAAAATATCAAATGTGTAAGTGAATGCTAGAAAAACCATGTCTCGATCAGGTAAAAAAAGGAAAAATAAAGAAAGGAAGTCATTAAATTCCAGGAACCTACAGGACTCCTGGGACTCAAGCTTCAGAAACATTTATCACAGCTTCAATTCAGGAACCTATTGAGGGCAGTTCTACAGTAGAAATAAATGTGAGGATAAAGAAGAAACACTCCTTGGTTTTACAGACTTAAAAAATCTGTAACAAAAGGCAGTGGAAACATCACTGGGGGCACAGGACTCAAATGTGTTATCTGAAGAGATGGCAAAGGGAACATCAGCAAGTGGATCCAGAGTGGAACGGCTCTAGGTTCTCGGAACGCAGAGCATAAGAGAAGTGGAAGTTTTGATAATGAAAGACAGTGAAAGAAGGTCCCTCAGTATAACTGGTGACAATACTAATCTAAAACATTTGCTAGATGGTACGTGACTCTAACTCAACTCTAAAAGAAAACAAAGTTTGCTTCCATTATTTTTTTTTCCACACATATGGACAATGCACAGTGCTCAAAATTAACTTCTTGTCAATTTTTTTTTTCTATTTGAGCTGAATCTCACGGGATATGAAATATGTGTCGTTGAACCTGCCCACTTTACTCTAACCCCGCTAAGTTCTTGCTCCTGTCTTTGGCAACATTAATTTTGCCTGAGAGAGCGCCTGTGGAGTTGGGGATTGGTTTAGTCTGTCTGTCTGTCTGTCTGTCTCTCTCATTGTGCTTAGAAATTAAAGTTTAATTACCTCATAGAAACTTGGTTATAGAAGGAGTTTGCATTGAGGCATATCGCTGTTTGATTGATATATATATATATATATATATATATATGTATGTATGTATGTATGTATGTATGTATTTAAAGACTGCCTTTTACTCATTTTAATGTCATCCCTTCACTGTACTGCAGAACCTCTGATGTTCTTATTTGGCAAAGAATACACACACTGTGGAATGGAAGGGAACTTTCAGTCTTGGGTTCAGCTGTTTTAGAATTGATTTCATTAATGCACTATTTTTGAGACTTTGGGCAACAAAATAGAAATTGTCCTCCATGGTCATTGGTTCTTCTGAAAGCCATAGCCATTGGTATTTGGAGAGCAACTTCTTTGAAGGTAGAGATCAGATAGACTTCTGATATCCCCTTTTGTGGCAAATAGCCCATTCTTGTTAGGTTTAATGGGTAAAACCAAGACTAAGAAAATAAAGTAGAATAGTAGAATAAATGTCTTTTCCCCACTTCTACTTTACATTTAAATGAGCTTTTCCAAAGTACTGTCCTAATTAACCTCTTCATGACTATTTACTTTGGTAAAGTGAAATTGTATCTAATTAGAAAATTTAGAAAGATGAACAGGGCATCCTCATCCTTATATCCTCTTGAGAAAGCATTGGTCACAGATGCACAGGTTCTATAATGTTTTCTACACTCTTCACCTTTGAGGGCAGATGAGCCCCAAACAATTACCCACAATGATTGAGTAGATAAGGCCACCTAAACATGGTATTCAGTATCATTAAGGTCACCTTGAATACAGACCTAAAGTCTCCTTATTTTCTATCAGCAATAATGGTGATAGTTTGTTTCTCCTTCTATTTTTAAAATTTATGTCTTAAGTTCTATAGAGCTCAGGCAGGGAAGATATATTCAATTTATTGAGTCCCACACCACCGCCCCCCTTGAAAACACAATGTTTATCACCTAAAAGTTGTTTCTTCTATTTAATATAGCTATAGTTTGAGTTCAACACAAGTTAAATACTTCTTTTTTCTTTCCTACTTGTTAATTTCCTATTCTATTTTTGTCATGCTTTCTTATTTTTTCTGGTTCAAGTAAGTTGACTTATTTTATTTATATCTTTGCTGTTTTTGATTTTTTTCTATTTTTTTTTCATTTTTATGATGATAATCTTCCCTTTGTGGTGTTCAGAATAATCTGATAACGATTTCTCTATCATTCTTTGAAAACAATATATAAAAAACATATACACATAATGTTTCATTGAGTAAAATGTCTTGGACTAACTATTCACCTTATTTGATTGCTATTGAGTTATTAGTATTTTTTTCCATCAATTCTTTTAAAAAGAATTTATCTGTTTTATCTAAGTTGTTCATATAATTAGCAAAGTATTGTTCATAATTTCTCATTATTATACGTTTAATCTGTAAAGGATTTATAAGTAATATCTCTTTCATTCTTAATAATGGTACTTAGTATTTTCTCCATTTTTGTCTTAATCAGCCCTGCTGGGATACATTAATTCTATTATCTGTTTATGCTTCACTCTTAATGTTAGAGTGAATCCATAGTCTTGGTATAGTTATTGTTGCAAAAACATAGTCCTTCTGGGGTTTTGATGGAATAACTTGAGTATTTTCCAAGCCTTTATAATTTGGGATTATATTTAGTCTCCAAATTTTTGTTTTCAGTAGCTGAGATCTCTGCTCACCTTTCTTCATCTTCCAGCCATTACTTTCTACTTAGAGGCATGAAGTCTGTCCTGTGAATGTGGATTTCTACCTGATTTCTATCAAATCTATACCACATTTACTGGTTATTCCTTAGAGAACAAAAAAATCAGTATAGATTTCACCCAATGATGTTTCTTTATTTTGAGAGTCAAATTCTCTCCAGCTTCTGCCTGTCTTTTGGTAGTACTCCAGTACCTTTAATTTTTAGTGTGTAATATTTCATATATATATATATATGTATATATACACACACACACACACACACATATATCTATTTATTGGAGAGTAAGTCCACTATATGCAACTCTGCCATTACCAGAAGCAATAAAATCTTTGTATGATCAAGAATCTGACCTGGATGGAGAAAGGAATAATGAATTTTTGAAGATTAGTAAATTCTCATTCCATTTCTAAAGAAGACATATCTGATTGGTATAAAATATCAGCAAAGACCCTGGGAAATTGGGAGGTGACATTTTAACATTTAAGAGATAGGATTCAGGGCTTCCCTGGTGGCGCAGTGGTTGAGAGTCCACCTGCCGATGCAGGGGACATGGGTTCGTGCCCCGGTCCGGGAAGGTCCCACATGCCGCGGAGCGGCTAGGCCCGTGAGCCATGGCCACTGAGCCTGCGCGTCCGGAGCCTGTGCTCCGCAACGGAAGAGGCCACAATAGTGAGAGGCCAGCGTACCGCAAAATAAAAAAAAGAGATAGGATTCAGGGATTTTTTCATATTAAGATGATTTCTTTCAGAATGTTTGGAATTTGGTCAGATATTGAGATAGAAAAACAAACATCAACAAAAAAGTCCAGTTACCTAGTCAGACAGTAAATTGAACCAAAGTTGCTGTTTGACAACCTATAAATTCAAACTTTCCACTCTGTTGAATCTTTTGCATCCCAGCTGCTCCAAACAATAAGTGGATCTTTGGTATAGTTTTCTAATGCCTTTAGGCTTCAGCCATTGCCTTGAGGAATATGTTTAAGAAATATACCTTGTTTACTTTTTTTAAGCTGTTCAGCACTTTTGGAAGAATTCCCTCAGCTCACAGTTCTTAAATATTTTATATTCTTCATACTGTTCTGTGACAGTGGTCATTCAGTAGCTTAAATCTTCTTTCTTTGTATACCTTTTTCTGGGTGATCATAGATTACAATTTAATTCTTTTCCATTGTGGGCCAAGATGCCTGAGAATCACCCAAGAAGACTAGTGGAATTTAAATGTCTTCATATTCTTCTTTTTTAAAATTGAGGCATAATTGATATACATTATATTAGTTGTAGATGTACAACAAAATGATTCTATATTTGTACATATTGTGAAATGATCATCAAGTTTAGTTAACATATGTCACCATACATAGTTACAGAATTTTTTTCTCTTGATGAGAACTTTAAAGATCTACTGTCTTAGCAACTTTCAGATATGGAATACAGTATTATTAACTATAGTCACCATGCTGTACATTACATCCCCCTGATTTATTTGTTTTATAACTGGAAGTTTGTGAATTTTGACTCCCCTCACCCATTTCTCCACCTCCCACTCTCCACCTCTGGCAACCACCAATCTGTCCTCTGTATCTATGAACTTGGTAAAATGCCTTCATCTTTAACATGGACAGTCAATAATAGATTGTTTCCATTTCCCTGAATGATTGCTCACAACCTCTTTTTATTGACAATTTTTGGAACAGTTGATATTTATTTGAAAGGCCCAGAAACTGACTGTGTGATTTAAGCATGGAGGTTATTGGTTAGCTCACAGAAATTGATGAGATGCTAGATTTGGAAGAACAGAGCCTAAACAGAAGCTGAAGCTGCAGTCAAAACTGTGCCTAGAGGAAAGCTCTCACTGTTGCTTCTGTTGCCAGCATCAAGAAATAGATACTTTTTCACCTGGAAAATGCACATGGCTAATCCAGCTACCACTGCCAGCAGAATGTATTCTCTACTTGTTCTGCATGTATGTCACTATCTCCTACTTCATGAGTGGTTTCAGTGGGTTGAGGTTATATGTCATGTCCATACATTAGGTAGGACATCAAGTGTATTGATAGCTTCCTCTGTTTATGCTGCAACAAATATAACCCCCTCTCCCAATTTTAACAAGGTACTATATATCTTGATTTACAGGACAGTTTTGTGTTAACTGAGGTTCTACTCCTTATGCGCTCTCATTTTAGGACTTAGAGTGAGAGAGCAGAATGATGTGATATCTGTGGAGGCTTCTGCTCTGACATTTCATATAATCACTTCTGCTCACAGTTCGTTGATGGAAGCAGGTTACACGGCCACGTATGCTGTTAATAAGGCAGGAAATTAAACTGCCATAAAGAGTCACTTAAAGCAATTTTACAAAAGTTGTAAAATCCTTTTATACTGAAGGCAGTAGATAATGGGAAACAATAAAACCTACTGAATTATTGTATTTTCTTTCTATAGTGTGAGGTGAGTCTCATCAATCCTTTTTTGGTAGAATTTCACTAAATATAGAAAAAGATTTCAGGTGCTTGGCAGGTACCTTATGATAATTGTTCACTATAGTTTTTGGATGCATTCCTTTAAAGATATATAGTGTTTTAACTTGTTTGCCCTTGTTTTGATACCTCTAGTATTAGTCACAAGGGTAGCATCTCCAGAGGGCAGCAGATTTATCATTTCTGTCTGTTTGCTTTTTATAATATTTGCTTTTTATAATTTTTATGGCAACACCCCCATGGATTTGGCAAATAGTTCTATAGTATCACAATAGAAGTCTAATTAGAGGTAGATTAGATATGATCTGATTAAGAAATGTAGTCTAAATATAGCCTATCCTTGTGACTGAAATTAATAATACACTGAAAAATGGGCAGAATTTCTTGAATAGATTATCAGAATAACTGTGATCAGCCTACTACTGTTAATTGTTTGGGGAATAATTGTATATTTTGCTGAAATTTAGCAATACACTCCAGGAGGAGATGTCCAAGAAACTAAATGAGTGTACTTTAGAGGGAATGCAATAAAATTCCATCACACTTGGTTCTAAGTGAGGGGAGGGTCTATCCCTATAGGGATGATACAGGTTAACTTCCACATTTCCCCAATTGATATAATACACAGAAAGAGAGTTTAATATGCCCAGACAAATTACCAGCTAGGATGACTCTTGTGTAGATTGAGAAACTAGGAAATGAGTAATACAGGCAACTTTTAGGAGGAAAATTAAGATTTTTTAAAATTTTATTGATGAAGTTCTAAATTCTACTTTTCCAGTTTGCCCTTGCAATTCAATAACAAACACATAAAACCCTTTGTAGTCTGGGGGAAAATGCAGATTAAAAGTACAGATTATACTTCAAAAATAAGTATAAAAATGGAAGAGAATGGTAATTATGAAAAAATTAAAAGATACTGAAATAATTACCCTGGAAAATCTCAAGGTTAACTTTTTTTCAATAGAGGGCAGGATAATATAGTTTAGTTTGCTTCAAAATAGATCAACATGTAAAATAAAGAAAATATATTTCACCACCATTGAACTGGTGCACAAGAAGGCAATTTAACATAACAAAAAGAGCAAGCTATGAGATATTTAACTGAAGAAATGTGTCTTTTCAAAGTAATGGGAAGACATCTGACTATTCAATAATTGCTGTTGGATAAATTTGTTCACTACTTGAGTAAAAAACTCAAAAACAGGACAAATATGTAGAAAGAAGGAAACAACAGAACACAAAGCAAAACAAATACTAATTTTTTTGTGTGTGTGTGGTACGCGGGCCTCTCACTGCTGTTGCGCAGCACAGGCTCCGGACGCGCAGGCTCAGTGGCCATGGCTCACGGGCCCAGTCGCTCCGCGGCATGTGGGATCTTCCCGGACCGGGGCACGAACCTGTGTCCCCTGCATCGGCAGGTGGACTCTCAACCACTGCGCCACCAGGGAAGCCCTTTTGTAAATTATTTAATGAATATATGAACAGATGTTCAATCACTTTAATAATCAGACATATAATAAAAATATAAGATTATTTTCATTTAAAATTGTCTTATTGTAAAGTTTATTGTCAGCTCAGGGAAAAATGAGGTTGAACATATAACTAGTTAGAATTAAAATGCTACAGAAATTTGAGAACAAAATTTAAAGCATGACTATTGTTTGTATCAGCTGTTTCACTTTTAATAGTATATTCCAAGAATCAATCACACATGTGTGCAAGGATATAGGCACAAAAGTTTCCATGGGTCTTCCTTGCTTTTTAATATCTAAATATAAAAAATAATCTAAATATTTATCACTCGGGCATTGGTTAAATAGAATATGGCATGTGCATGCTGTGGAATACGACCTAGTCATTAAAGTCCATATATTGACAAGCAAGGAAAGAAGTCAATGAAAAATACAGTGAAAAATGGACAGTTGAATAAAAAGATAAAGAATATCATTGCAATAAAAACTGTGTATATATGTTTGTTGAGTAAGGTTTGGAAGAATCCATCGTGACCTATTAAAATTGTTAGCTATAGAGAGAGATCAACTGAAGCCATGACTTTTTACTTTATAACTGGTTATTTTGTTTGTGATTATCATTTATTATATTTCAAATTAAAAAAACTATAAGAATGCAACAGAATTATATATAGTATATATTTATATGTATATGTGATATATATATGTATGTATTCAACAAGCAAAGCCACAAAGCCTCAAAGCCACTTGTATGAAGCTATACAGTTTAAATGTTACTTATAATCTATTAAATATGTAAATATTATTATATTTTAGAGAAACAAAATTACCTTTGAGTACCTTTTTTTCTGTTTACTCACTGGGAATTATCTTGCAGCAGAAACTGATAAAACATGGCTGAAGTCATATCTATAAATAAATTGAAAATGACCCAAAAATTAATTAGTAGAGTTGTATTTATTATATGTATTTACTATGTGTAGGAAATGCAATTTTATGTTTTACATTTACTATAATAATAAAACAGGTTAAAAAATTACTGTAGAAACCCATACTAATTAATACCAATATAACTATATGACTGAGAGGTAAAAAATGAGGGATATAAAATTGATGTTTGTATGAATCACCTTGTATAAAATTGATATAGAACTTTTTATATAATGCCAAGACACACACATACTAAAAAAACCCACTAGTATAACAGGAGTGAACTTGATAAAAAGTAAGACAGTAAATGATTAGAGTTGGTAGTGAATTATAAAATCTACTAGAATTTCAGTTTGCATAACATTTTTAATGAAATCTTCCCCCAAAATGCATTAGGAAATTAGAATTAACCTAGTTATACATTTTTATTAGGAAAAAGCAAGCATGCAAACTTGATTAGTGGTAAATGAAAACAAATAGTAAAGTATCTGTTCTTTTGTGATGAATTGGTTTTTAATAATTTTCCTCAACCTTCCATGACTGAATGGTTTTGGCTT
Organism: Pseudorca crassidens; assembly: GCF_039906515.1. NCBI lineage: Eukaryota > Metazoa > Chordata > Mammalia > Artiodactyla > Delphinidae > Pseudorca > Pseudorca crassidens. The sequence goes on from NC_090298.1 coordinate 18,043,896, forward strand.
CTATATTCCTCCTGAGCATTTTCCTATTTCTACTCATCCATCTGTCCTGATATTTTCTTCAGTACTGTCCTTACAATTTTACTTTTAATTGTTTTTTTTAACCATTAACTTTTATTGTTCCACATTCAATCTTCATAGCCTATTTAACTTTTGTTACTACTTTATCTCCCCCACATTGTTTCATTTAGTTTTTTTTCACTCACAATTTAGAGCTATTCTGTCCAACATGATAGCCATGAGGCATAGGTGATTACATTTAAGTTTAAAGGAAATAATTACCCACATTTCAAATCTTAATTGCCACATGTGGCTTCTGGCCACTGTTTAAAACAGTCTAGATTTATAGACCATTGCAGAAAATTCTCTGCAACGGTAGTGGTGTTTATTGGCATTCTTTTAGCAAAACTTATTTGTATGCCTTTGCTTAAGAATCTGTCATGGTTACCTATTGCTTTATCTTAGATTGTAATTGTGAGAGACAATATATGATACAGAAAAGAGTAAAGAGTTGGGAAGATAAAATATTAAAATTGATTTTATTCTGAATATGTAGATTAGAGGTGATGGAATTTTATTTTTAAATGCAGTGTGATTTACTTGAAATATGCCATGTAATGTGCTAGTATTTATTTTATCCTTTTTCCACACTTCACATTCCACTCCATTTAAAACCTTCAAAATGGCTAATTCAAGCATACCAAAATAAATATAATCTTAATAAACTTTGAGTTGTTTTCAGATTTGAATAAAAACAGATTTTCTGATCATACAATTAGGTGATATTTGGGCATTTGATTATTTATTTAAAATGCAATATTAAAAATTAAATAATAGGACAAGAGCCATAAACATATTAAAGTCTCTAGAGATAGACCAGGAAGCTATTATTCAGAGCTTGGTATCACTTTAATCAACAGCTGTATATAATGCCATTTCATCATATTCTTCAAAAAATTATTTAATTTGAGAATTTAACTGGTAGAAATTACATATATTGTATTTACTTGAATCTTAGTTGAATATATTCTCATACGTTTTAGACATTTGCATATCTTTTTTTGCCTACATGTCCAGATTCAACAGCTTTTTTTTAAAACTATATTGTTTTGAAATAACTTTATTTTGACCATAAAGTGATAAACATACACAATATTTATTATTTTATCTTGGAAAAGTTAGGAAAAATTTATATACGCAACTGAATTATGCAGAAATATTCACCAATAATTGAAACCCTGCAATTGTGTGGCATTTTCTTCTTTACTTTTATGTGGATTAGAAGGAAGCAACCCATTTTCCTAAAATGACACCCTGTCATCACTTCCTGTATTCACTATGAAAGTGACAACATTAAAAGCAAATAAAATGGAATGATTGCCATATTATTCAATATCAGTTGGAAACATATCTGAAGGAATTAATTTATTGCCTTCCACAGTGACACTTAGATAGACAAAATGTTTAATTAGAAACAGAGAGGTAGACACAAAATATAGGCACTGGTTTTTGTTATCTAAACTATAATTATGTCATAGGTCAGCCAGGGGGCAGAAAAATGCAATAATCCTTAAAAAATGAATTTATTTACTTCCTCACATTTGCCGTATTGGAGTTGAGACACTTACACCATAAAATCCACAAAACAGACCCCAAAAATGTTTTAAATAATTCTGAATACATTTATAGACAGAGGATAAGTATCAGGATAATTTATTAATAGGAATAAATAAAAAGTTGACCTATATATAAATTTATTTTCTTCTATTCTCAGTAGAATTGTATATAGCAATTTATACATTATCAAATATTTCATACATATAATATGTTTTAATATACCTAAAGTACTTGTGAGTATGGCATAATTATTTCTCTACTTTTTGATTCTGAAGCAAAGGCTCAGTAAACTGTGCAATAGAGTCAAACGGTCACAAATTTAGTAACTGACAGGACAATATTTCAAATAAAGTTCCTCTGTCTCCAGTGCCATACCATGCCCTTGGCACTTGGCACAGAAGGATGTACTAGTCCCTCACAGGAGGGTGAGGGACTGCCCAAGAACTGAGAAAACCTCTGAAACAGAAGTACAGCAATATCTCAAAATATCTTGAAACATGTTTTCAAGTGCTTCTTTGACCAAATATTGATTTTCTTCTGATTACCTCTTCATTCTCCATTTCCACAGCCATGGTCTTAATTCAGAACCATCAAGCTACACTTTGACTTTAGTGGTAGTTGAATACTGTCTTCCTAGCCTGACACCCATGGTCTTACCCCTTGCTTTCTCGTAACTTTTCTCCCCATAGTCACCAAAATTACCTTTCTAGAACAAAAATCTAATAATTCCCTTCCCTTATAAAATTTTAGAGTCTGTACCAAGCTACCATATCCAGTATCAGTGTGTTAGTGTATGATTAGATTTTCTCAAACCCTATAGTTTATTGTTACCTGAAAACCATGTGCCATTTATACCTTTGTCCCATGACACACTGTTTCTTGGATCTCCTTTCTCATCCTTTTACCTGATAAAGTTACCATGGGCACTGAACATTTTATTTACTATTTTAAATCACTTGAAGAAAATACTAGGAGAAGATATATAAACCCAATAACTTAAAACTTCACTAACACAAACGTTTGCTCCTTCCCATCTGGTCAAGGGTTCCATTATCAGTGGAATAGAAGCAACATGAAGGCCAGATGTTTTTTGTAGTTTTGTTTTGTTCACTGTGTTCCAGCATCTAGAATGATACCTGCCATCTAGAATGATACCTGCCATGTAATTCACACTGGAATATATATTGAATTAATGACCACAGGAATAGCAATTTAGAAATAACAAAAACCAAACCATCTAACAAACGAAAATCTTCTCACAGCAGGATAACATGATTGACAAAAGGCAGATGACTGAGTAAAAAGACCAATAACTGCATAATGCAATGGCTTGCTTATGAGAGGTACTTAATAAGTATTTATAGAATTATTTTTATATAGAAATTCTTATCCTCAAAGATCCCACTGAAGATTTCTTCCTCTGTATTAGCTCTAACATTTCTCTAGGTAAAAGTTACCCTAAACTCCTTTGCATCTCTTTGTATCTTTTACTTATAAATGGTATTCCATGTACCTTTAAAATTGAAAATTGTTCAAGAGCTGTCTAGAGATTTAAAAGTGTTCATTCCTTTTGACCTAGTATTCACAGCATTCTATAAAAATGAGCAGATGCCTAAGTACCACACACTTGTAATGTCAGTGAATCTTCCTTTTTTCAAGATAGAAAACACCCTTAAGTGTAACAATAACACTATATTTATTGTGTATAATAACATGATGAAGTTCGTATGCATCAAATTACCAGTATTTTATGAGGATAGTCAATGATTTAAAAACTGCTTATGCCATAATATTAAGTAAAAGCTTTGACATACAGTGTTACAGACTGTGTGTGTGTGTGTGTGTGTGCACACGTGTGTATTGATCTGAACTCCAACATAAAGCACTGAAAAAAGACTAAGGGAAATAAGCTGCTGGCATTATATATTTTCTTTCTTCAGTTCATTTATGCTATTCCACACTTTTCAAATATTTCTTTAACGAACGTGTATTACTTTCATCCTAAAACCAAAACAAAAGCGAAAGCCTGTTTTCTACTCAATATTATATGGATGAAGTAAAAGAAGGCAAATATTGTAGCATTATTGATTGAATTGATTGAACATTATTAGTTGAATCTGCAGATCTAGAACTTGCAGATACAGAGGGTTGACTGTAATCTGTTAATGGATAGGGTGAAATTAAACAAATTACTTAATTTGACCAGTCATCTAGGGCCAATGATAGATACACAGAAATAGAGGATCAATTCCTGTTCGTAAGGATCTAATGATCTACTTAGAGTGATACATACTAAATTATAGAACAATGAATAAAAACACAGTGACACAGGAATTATCAATTGTACTTAAATTAGAGTCTCTTGAAGTTCAGAAGACGTGTAGCCACTTCAATTTCAAATAGATGAGAGTTCATGGGATAGGACCAGAATTTAGTGGCAGAACAGGGCATTATTATGACTTTCTCAAACAATTTTTTTATCCCCTTGTGTTTGTGCTCGTTATATGAATAGTACAGCAAATCACTTTAAAGTTAATTTTTACTATTAAAGAATCATTATGGAAAGCTACTTTTATCCTGTTCCAAATGAAATCTTGTTAAACATATTTGAGAGTACAAAGAACAAACACAGCCCTGGAAATAATGCATTCACTGGTTTTGTTGTTGGGGAGGAAGAGGCAGTGGCAGTGTTGTCTGAAATATGAAAGATTTGGGAGATTATCTGATTCTTTTGAACGAATAAATCTCACGAGTATTTGAAAACCCACACCTCCAAAAGTCAGTTTCTATTGTTATTCCCCAATAGAATTTGGAAAATCATACCCGTCACTCCTAGACTTAGGATAGTATATTACAACCAGTGAAACAGAATTTTTTTCTTACACCTTTAAAATCTAATGTGTGATCATTTCTTACACTGTCGTTCCTTGGATTTCTAAAATATAACAGTAATAATAATAACAAAACATATTTCTATACGTCTATGTACCTGGCTTATTACTAACTGCTTTCTCTGAGCCTTACTCAAATAAGAACATGAAGTAGATACTACTGTTATACAGATTTGCTAGGTTATGTGCAATTCTCCATTACCATCAATATCTTAGTAGCTTACAAAAGAGCGATTGATATTTTGCTCATGTATGTACTGTCTGTGGGTTGGCTGCAGCTCTATTTATCACAACTTCTTAATTCTAAGATTCAGGTTTAAACATCAACTTCCATCTGAAACATGCTGTCCTTGTGCAAGAGTTGGGTAGGTGAAGGCAGAACTTCATGATTCATAAAGTTCCTGCTGTGGAGTGGTGCATTCCACTCCCTTCACATTTGATTGGCCAAAGGCAAGTCACATGATTAATTCTGATGTCAGTGGTGTAGTGGTGTGTATTCCTCCCACGTGGAGGGGGTCTGAAAGCACTATGACACCAGGAGGTGTTGTATGAGCTTCTTGTGAAAGCAGAAAATAATTTGAAACAATAATACAATTGACCACAGGCACTTTTCCTATTTTACTGAAGAGAAGATAAATAACTTGATCAATGTTACACGGCTAGTTGGTGGCATAGGTAGAGTTCACCTCAGACAATGTGGTTCCAAAGTCTGCTTTATTATGTCTGACACTATTTTGTGCTATGATACTTCTTTATTCAAATACACATACTCTTATATCCCAGAAACAAGACCCTAATTATGCTCTGTATTTGCATTTAACTAACAAGTGAGCAGAAAGGATCTTGCTTTCTGCTGGTTCAGATTTCCTAAGTGATTCATACTGAATGTACACTTAGGATAAGCAGAGAGTGTCACCAGGCAGATCTGTGAGAGAGTAAGTATCTCCATTTCAAAATACAAGTATTTTATACTTCTGGAGATATCATTCCAAAAATCAAATTGCAACAGCTTCACTCCCCAGGAGCAAGTGATGGACACTCATTTGGTCCTTTGAAGAAGCTTGTAGATAATAAGCTGAAATACAGGGACTGGCAATTTCTGCAGCATAGTACACCTATAATTGCTATATTTTTGTATCACCCCATTACTTCAAATCAGCAGGTTGTCTTGAAATAACCTGCTATTTAACAGAGAATATTAAATATATGCATTAATGTTCTAACTGTGGCTTTTATCAGAAAGTAATGAACTCTCATGTGTTTTAAAATATAAATAGAATGTTCCATTTTATAATGCAATAATCTGTCTTTAATGATAATCACATAATAAACCATTTACTGAATGCCTGAGAATAAAATGTAAATAAGACTAACAGCCCACTGAGAAAGCACCATTTTTCTAGAGAAAGCCTATATGTTATGTATCAATAGGAAAATAAAACAATAAAGTAGTATATGCTCTAACATCCCTTAAGTGATTTTCAGAATTCTGAAAATTTTTATTATTTCTTTAGTTATTTTGATTATTATTTCTTTAGTTATTCTGATTATCAAAATTCTGAAAATTTTGATTATTTCTTTAGTTATTTCAATAATTAAGATTATGCTTTATTAGGAAGGGAAAACTTCTGAAATCTGCAGAATAATAATAGCAAAATTTTCATGAAATTAAATAAAATGAAACTGCGTTTTGAAAAGCAATGTTATGTAAAGTATGTATAGTAGACTAAAAAACTTCAAAGATATCAGGTCCTAATGCCTGGAACCTGTAAATGTCAATTTATTTAGGGGAAAAAAATGGTCTGTTTTACACATGTGTTTAAGTTAAGGATCTTAAGTCATGGATCCCAAATGCAATCATTTAAAGAGGGAGGCAGAAGGAGACTTGAAATACACAAGGTATTGTGAAGATGACATCAGAGACTGGAGTAATGTAACACAAGCCAAGGCATGCTGGCAGACACTAGAAGCTGGAGGAAGCAAGCAACAAATTTTCCCCTAGAGCTTTGGAGGGAGTGAAGCCCTGCCAACACTTTGATTTTGATTTAGTAACACCGATTCTGGACTTCTGGCCTCCAGAACAATGAGACAATAAAATGTATGTTCTTTTAAGTCACCAAGTTTGTAGTGATTTGTTTAACAACCCTTAGAAAATTACTATAGGTACAGAGATGATATTGTGTAATAAATGCCTGAAAATATGGAAGGGGCTTTGGAATCAAATAATGTATAGAGGCTGGAAGAATTTTTTGCCACATTATAGAAAACATGTAGATGCACATAAACAGACTGTTGGTAGAAATGTGGGTTAAAGGAAAGGGCTTGGAAATAAGGAACATACCACTGGAAACCGAGGGAAAGGCAAATCTTGCTATATAGTGACAGAAAAAGCTGAATTGTGTTCTACAACTGTTTGAAAAAGCAGAACTTGTAAGCAAGGAACTTGGATATTTATCTGAGGTTATTTCCAAGCAAAGCATTGAAAGTGTTAACCTGATGATATCAAAATACAAGCAGACAAATATAAATTAAGAAAAAAAAAAGCTTAAGCAAAAGGGAACCATCACTTGATGATTTGGGAAACAGCCTATCAGATGGCAAAATATGATAAAATTAGGATAGTAACTGTTAGGAAAGTATACTTTGGAGAGAAGGCCAATGGTATGTCCGGATAACCTGCTACTAGCTGAAGAGATTACATAAATGGCTCATGAAGTCACTCAACCAGAAGAAGCCTTGAATAAAGATGGGATTATCGGGCCTCCCTGGTGGCTCAGTGGTTGAGAGTCCACCTGCCCATTCAGGGGACGCGGGTTCGTGCCCCGGTCTGGGAAGATCCCACATGCTGCAGAGCGGCTAGGCCCGTGAGCCATGGCCGCTGAGTCTGCGTGTCCGGAGCCTGTGCTCCGCAATGGGAGAGGCCACAACAGTGAGAGGCCTGCATACCGCAAAAAAAAAAAAAAAAAAAAAAAAAAAAGATGGGATTATCAAACCAAACATCTGTGGAGGATGCTGTGGCTAAGGGTGTGAATCCCTGTGATATACCTGGCAACCTGAAAAGGTTTTTGAGAATGTTGTACCACCATAAACACTACCAGATGGGACTGGAATGGATAACACAGATAAAATGAAGAAAGGCCTTTGAACTACAAAAACTCTACAGGCAGGCAGTTGGGTGATAAAACCACTGAGAAGCACACATATGTTCCCTCTGAAGTAAAAGGAAAGATGATTCTGAAGGCAGAGACTTGGGCCCAGAGGTCATAGCAATGGGCTCAGAAGAGGAGATGTAAGCCAAAATCACAGCAATAGAAGATGGAGCTGTGTTGCAGATGTTGGAGTCGAGGTACAGAGAATTGTTCCCAGGTCTTAAAACTTAATGAGAATCTGCCCTTTTTGATTATGAAATTGCTTGGAATTTGTGAATCCATTCTTCCATTTTCTCCCTTTTGGAATGGGAATGTCTATAAATATTATACTGTATCTATCCCACAGCTGTATTTTGGCAGCAGGTAACTTTCTAGTTTCACAGTTGTATTTTGGCAGCAGATAACTTTCTAGTTTCACAGGTATAGAGATGGAGGAAAATTTTGTCTCAGGATGGATCATACCCAGGGTCTCATACAATCTTAATTTAAATGATTTAGATGATGAGATTTGCAATTTTGGAACTAGTATTTAGATGACATTTTGGACTTGTGTTGATGCTCTGTTGTGTTGAGAATTTTGGGAATCTTGGCATAGGTGAATATATTTTACATCTGTTATAGACATGAATCACTGGAGGCCAGAGAGAAGAATATAGTAGACTGAATTATGCCCACCAAAGATATCAAGATCTAATCCCTTGAGCAAATACTCAAGGTATTTGTTACTTTATTTTGGAAAAATCAAAAGCTTTTGCAGACCTCATTAAAATGTACGTGTTGAGATGAGGAGAGTATCCAGATTACATGGGTGATCCCTAAATTTAATCACACATACCCATATAAGAAGGAGACAGAGAGAGATGAGACACATGGCAAGGAAGGCAATGTGACTATGGAGGCAAAGATTGGAGTGATCTGGTACAGACCAAGGAATGTTGGCAGTATCAGCTGGAAAAGGCAAGGGGCAGATTCGACCATGAGTCTTCAGAGGGATCGTGGCCCTGCCAACATTTAGCCCAGTGATACTGATGTCAAACTTTTGGCCTCCTAAACTTGAAAGAATAAATGTTTATTGTTTAAGCCACCAAGTTTATACTAGTTTGTTACAGCAGTCATAGGAAACTCATACAATATGTGAGATGCTATCTCCTATCTGAATTATATTAACACTTATTAATAAACTTAAGATATTATATAAATTATCCAGATCTAATCTAATGGTGTGAATATTTTATAATTACTTGTACCTATTTCATTAATGAAATCAAATGCTTATCTGAACAAAATGCTTCATATTAAAAGATGGACTTTAGGGCTTCCCTGGTGGTGCAGTGGTTGAGAGTCTGCCTGCCGATGCAGGGGACACGGGTTCATGCCCCGGTCCGGGAAGATCCCACATGCCGTGGAGCGGCTGGGCCCGTGAGCCATGGCTGCTGAGCCTGCGCGTCTGGAGCCTGTGCTCCGCAACGGGAGAGGCCACAACAGTGAGTGGCCTGTGTACTGCAAAAAAAGAAGAAAAAAAAAAAATGGGCTTTATTATCAAATTTTTAAAAATAAATTTATTTTATTTATTTATTTTTGGCTGCATTGGGTCTTCATTGCTGCGTGCAGGCTTTCTCTAGTTGCGGCGAGGGGGGCTACTCCTCTCTGAGGTGTGCGGGCCTCTCACTGCGGTGACTTCTCTTGTTGCGGAGCACAGGCTCCAGGTGCGAGGGCTTCAGTAGTTGTGGCTCACGGGCTCTAGAGTGCAGGCTCAGTAGTTGTGGCTCACGGGCTTAGTTGCTCCACAGCATGTGGGATCTTCCCAGACCAGGGCTCGAATCCGTGACCCCTGCACTGGCAGGCTGACTCTTAACCACTGCACCACCAGGAAAGCCCATTATTATCAAATTTTAAAGAAGCAAAAAAAGAAAAAAAAATAGAGTAGGTAAAGCATATGAATGTATGTAATTTTATAGTTTGGTGCATAATGCACCTATTTATAGGAGTTCCAGTTTCATTTCAAGTCTGTTTTTCCCTACCTCAGAACAGTTGTGAGGATCAAATGATCTAGCAAATATATATTAATAACTTCAGTTCTAAAGTGGCATGTAAATACAGAACGATGATTATTGATTTTTGACCCTACTGTTATGTTATTAGAATCTGGTGGACTGTTCTGTAACTGGCACACCTGCATCTCTTATCATATCTTTCTTACTTTTCTAGTCATCTTATTTCACTGAGAATTTCCTACTTTCACCTATTTTTCAAATTGAGCACAACTGTAAATATTTAGAATATGAGAGTTATACTCTTTCTTATGGGGTAGATCAGATATCTTACTTCCAGAATTTATCTATATTTTCATCTCTGATAATTACATTTGTTGATTCTTTTGTGGATGGCAGTGATGATCGTGATGTACGTGTGTGTGTGTGTGTGTGTGTGTGTTGTATGCAGAGTGCATAGGGTAATGTAGAATAGCTTATAGCCCTGGGATAGGATGATTTGATACAAAGACTTTTAGAAATCTCATACTTACATTACTTTTAAGATAATATCTAACTCAGATTACGTATATTCAACTTATCCATTAGACTGGTGTAACACAAATATAATTTTTTTTTTGCTTACATTGCCCCATACTTATTTCTCTAAGGACCAGTCCTTATCTAATGATTTCACTCTTACTCATTCTTGTTATAAATAAGTCAAGATTTTCCATTTTAAATCTCTTTATCAAGGTATTCAAAGCTCCCAGCTCCATATTGTCTTTCCAGCTTTATTTTCCACTCAAGTCATAGAATATAGTGCCATGACCTGAAGTAACTGTGCTTTTACAGCTCCATGATTTACAAGGTGAGCTCTCTATTCTTTTTTTTTTTTTTTTTTTTTTTTGCGGTATGCAGGCCTCTCAGTGCTGTGGCCTCTCCCGTTGCGGAGCAAGGCTCCAGACGCGCAGGCTCAGCGGCCATGGCTCACGGGCCCAGCCGCTCCGCGGCATGTGGGATCTTGCCGGACTGGGGCACGAACCCGTGTCCCCTGCATCAGCAGGCGGACTCCCAACCACTGCGCCACCAGGGAAGTCCTGCTCTCTATTCTTAAAATAAATTTGCACCCTTATCTTTGTATAAAATTTAACATTCTTCAAGTTGAAAAGTTAGCATTGTGTATACAATTCCCTATCCCACCAGGAAAATATAGCTGCACTGCATTCTGCTTTTCCACTCCCTTTGTATATCTTCATTATGGGATTTACTATGTAATAGTGCCGTATATTCCAGTGCCTGCTTCTGTAGACAAAAACTGCTCAAGGAAAAGTATCTTTAATAAAATCATTATGTTGCTAAAGCTTTAAAATCATTTTTTGGAATAATTCAATTTATATAATTGTATGTACTTGTTTCAGAAAAGATGATATAGGGTGAAAGATATAATACTTTGCAGAGAAAATATAAAATTTAATCAAAAAGAAGATACAAACACAGACCCACAAGTTAAAATTTGATTTTAAAAATTTTTCACAGGATTATTCTTCCTTTAAAAAACCCAGTAGGCACCAATCTGTTTTTATCCGTAGATATAATTTTGTTTTTTTTTTAAGAAGATGTTGGGAGTAGGAGTTTATTAATTAATTAATTTATTTTTTGCTGTGTTGGGTTTTCGTTTCTGTGTGAGGGCTATCTCTAGTTGTGGCAAGCAGGGGCCACTCTTCATCGCGGTGTGCAGGCCTCTCACTATCGCGGCCTCTCTTGTTGCGGAGCACAGGCTCCAGACGCTCAGGCTCAGCGGCCGTGGCTCACGGGCCTAGCCGCTCCGCGGCATGTGGGATCTTCCCGGACCAAGGCACGAACCCGTGTCGCCTGCATCGGCAGGCGGACTCTCAACCACTGTGCCACCAGGGAAGCCCTGGTCCATTCTTTTTGTCTGTTTTTAGTAGATGACTTTATATCCTACTTCACAAAGAAGAAGGAAGTTGTCAGTCTGTTGAAAACTCATCAAACTTACACACTTATCAGAAATTCTGTTCATTTTATGTGTGTGTATAAATACACAATACATAGGTATTACAAAGAATGTACTCATTGAGTGTTTATGTTATATAAATATATCCCATGGAGTAGAATATATTTTGAGCAAGATGGAATTATATGAGTAGTGACTTGCGTTTGTTTACATCAAAAATTTCTGTATTATCTATAATATAATGCTTTATTTGGGGCAATGAATTCGATATAGATATATATATGTGTGTGTGTGTATATATATATATATATATATCGATGATCTTAGTGAAAAAAAAAATCTGTCAGCACTACCTAAATGTTTGAAAGACACACATAAATACAATTCATTCTTTAAACATTGTTGTAGGAAATCTTCCTTTCTCTTGGCTTCATATTTTCATGTGAAGGGGGCTCCACTAAATAAATACAGGTGGACCTTGTACCAGAATGGCATCACTGCTCTAACAGATGAGTTTGTAAGGATAAACTGAGAATGTAGGAATTCCTCCTTCTCTCTTTTGCAAAACCTGGTTGATTGCTAGAGAGGTTCTTTCTGCTACTACTTTTAAAAGCTATTAACAATCTCTTCCTCAGGGAGGGTAACCTGCTGTGGGGTTTGTAAGTGATAACAATGAGTGATTTTTGTTCAATTTTGGGGTGTGGTCATAGGAAGCTCAATATTGTCATACTCTATCACCTTTATCAACATTAAAATTAATTTCATCTTCCTTTGCTTGACTCCTGATTTTTGTTTTTTTTTTTTCTCCTATGGATCCCAACCTAGAAATATAATATAATCAAAAATAAAATTCTATCTGAATTATTCTAGACAGTATTTTCTTTATTAACAAAATAGTTAAAGATTTCTTTATCCTGCTATTGAATATTTTTTGTGTGAACCCATACTGCTTAGGACTGTTGCAATCACCTTGCAACCGCTAGTATAGATTCAAAATGCTGAAAATGTTATTTTATTGTGTATATATACTGCATTTCTTCATCCATTCTTCTGTTGACAATTACGTTGTTTCCTGCCATTTACGACAAAGTAGATGAAACAGGAGGATATTATGCTAAATGAAAGAAGCCAGATGCAGGAAGACAAATACTATTGATACATCTCACTTTTACGTGAAATCTAGAATAGCCAAACTCATAGAAACAAAGAGTAGGGTTGTAGTAGCCAGGGGCTGGGTGGAGGTGGGAGTAGAATGTTGATCAAGAAAAGGAGTAGAAAATTTCACCTATGTAAGATGAATGAATTCCAGAGATCTAATGTACAACAATATAATGATTGACAATGCTGTATTGTACACTTGAAATCTGCCATGAGGGTAGATTTTAAGTGTTCTCACCACCAAAAAAGAAAAAGAAACCAAAAAAGGAAAAGGTACCTGTGTGAAGTGATGGATATATTAATTACCTTGGTTTTGGTTGTTATTTCACAATGTATACATAAATCAAGTCATCAAAGAACAGAACTCTTTTCTGTAATGCTCCTTCTAAACAGCTTCTTTCTGAAAAGGTGTTATTCTAGTTCACCATAAATCATGATTCTAAAAATGTATGTTGGAATAAAGAAACAAACTTTATCCTATAGATGGTTTTACCATCCATTACATATGACATTGGAAGCATCACACAAATTGCCAACAAACACTCTAACCTCCAGCTATACTGAAATTTTAACTATTTCTTTCTACCTTAATCTTATTTATTTTGCTATGACTTTGTATATGATACTTCACTTATTTTTTTATTACCTATTTGAAAAAGACTTATTCATCTTCACTAGCAGGACAAAGAATGCCACGTCTGAAAATTCTTCACTGATTTTTTAGTCTCTAGGCTATTATAGGGCACAGTGGACATTTTAATAATAACATAGTTTATAGTGCAAGTTTATTATTACTTTCTCTTTCCCACTATATTGTGAGATCATGTAACAGAAATTATGTCCTGTTTATCAATATGTCCCTCTTCTAACACCTAGCCATAGCTCAATAAATAAAAAATAAATTAGTATAAAACTGTTTTAATTTTATATTTATATACTTAGTACTTGACAAAATATATATATATATATTTATGCAGAATATATATTCAGAATATATGTAGGTAAGGAAGAGAAAGAAGAAGAAAGCTGTGAATTTATAGGAATGAGATAAAAATGGAGCCAGAGTATCAGTAAATACAATGACTATGAATGGTGTTTTTATTACCTTGACACTGGCCATGAGAGCAGAAGGAACAGAGTTGGGATAAATAATTTTATAATTGTTTTCTTTTTAAAGTTTAATGATAAATTTAGATTAAAACATATTCTGGAAATGATCTAGAATACAATGAGGGAGAACAAAGTTATCTTTAAATAAGACAACTTTAAAACAGCATATGACTCATAATATGAAAAAATAAGATAATTTTATAAATGTTACTTTCATATTTTGTTTTTATTTGGAATATTAATTCTAATGAGTTGTAAAGAGCACTCAGTCTAAAATTTTTCATTCATTCCCTCATTAACCAAATAACCAAATGAATATTGAAGAGTCACTACAACCATAAATGATAAAGCATGTTAAAGCACAGTATAAATGGAGACTTTAAAATAGCAAAACCTCAAAAATAGTTTGTAGTTATTTTGGGGGGGCAAATCAAACAAGTACAAACAGGGTTTTCTGATTAATTTTTTAAAAAATTCAAAAGCTTAGGATTCATAAGACATACCTTAGCAGCCACAGTTATCAAAAGAGGTGGAAGATTTAAATTTTCCATGACTTAGGTATAAGATATGACATTGATAGTTGTATAATATTAAGAGTTAAAGAGATGATAAACCTATCTATTCTGTAGCCTTATAAAACTACCCCTGAAATATTTATGTTCTGTTTTGTTCACCCAATTGTAACAATAATACCTAGAGCAAATTCATGAAACATCTGTTACCTGTTCTGAAGAAGGAGCCTGAAATTCATGTTTCATTAAAACTAATTGAAGGAACAAGTAAGTTTAGCCTGCAGAAGAGGAGAGATAGAGTGAACTTAATATTTGAATCAAATGTATTAAAAGCTCCATTTTGCAGGATATCATGTATGATATTTCCTAATGCCTTGGAAAAATCGTTTAAAAAATCTTACATTATGAGGACAGCCATTAATAGTATATTCCACACATTCCTTGGGTCTAACAAAGACAGTTAAGAACCAGTTCTACACTATTGGTATTCCAGACATTTATTTTAATCTCTTCCTCCAAGTCTCATATCCTGTATGTCTGAGATTCATATTCTGTCTTTTTAGTGACTTTTTCTTTAATATGTCTTAATCAAGTTATCTTTCTAAAATTTCATTTTACTCATAATTTTTTTCCTTCCCCATGACGTGCTGCTTTTAATTGGAGCTTTTGTTCCTGTAATTTCTCTTCTATTTCTTTCCTCCATTTGCCATTTCAAAATTTGAATGCCAATTTTTAAGATCATCTTTTATCCCATGGTTAATAAGCTCAAATGTTATTTTATTTCTTTGCTTGCAGACTGTGTGTCAGTTTTCATATAGTTCATGGTATAATTATTTGAACTTTTTCACCTATGTTATCCATTTTTCTTACTTACTATTTTCATGCAATTAATTTACTTAAGTTCTATGTTGACCATTTTCCAGTGATCACTCTGGGATTAGGTCATGGATGAAAATTTCCTCACCAACACACCACCTCTATATCTAAACCAGCCTATACACTCTAGGTATTGTTCTGAGTAAAGAAACCTTCTTTCCTGCAGCAGATGTATATTTTAGAATGTTTTTATGAATTTATTGCACAGTAACATTTGTTCAGCTAATTAAACCGGCTAGTGGCAGGAGTGTAGGCCATAATCTCTGTATCCTGTCTTGTATTTTGCCAAAAGAAAAAAATTTGTTTGCCTGTTTTTTTTATCTGGTTCTGCCACTCTTTACAGAATCCTTCAGTAGAGACACATCTGGCCATATCAAGGAAGATTTCTTGACTACCCCTCATGAAACATATTCTATTTCCAGGAACTCTGCACTGAAATAAATTTGTAGGAACATGGGTTCATGCTTTGCTTCAACACAATTTTTACTACATTTCTTCATAGTTTGTGGCTACTGATCATGACTGATTTCTCCTTTCATTGAAGATTTAAGTATATTTGTTGCTATTCCAATTTTTGCTAATATTTTGAAGATTTTATCTTTCTGTCTGAAGTTAAAATACTGACACTTGCAAAAAACACTGATATAATAATGAATAAGGGAATTAAACCAAAGACAGACCTTGACGTGCCTAATTGCCAAGCCCTAGACATGCCTGATGCAAAACACGGATGCCTGATCCATTGCTGTCTGAAGTTTAGAGAAGGCATGCATCAGGATCAGAAAAGGCCATTGGGAAACTGAAAGTGGTATGAGAGCTATGGATATAGGAGAATCCAGGAAGCTCAGACCATTCAAATATCCCCACCTTGAGCCCATATCAACTTTCAGGACAGTCACTAAAGAGAACACATAATGTGAGCATTATATTAGACAAGATGTTTAGCACCACAGGAGGATGAAATAAAGAATTTAGGGGTTAAAGAATCTTCACACTTGGATGGTGTTGGAGAGTATAAGACAAAAAGGAAAAAAGAAAAGCAACAAAGCCTATTGAAGAACACTGTATATCCATGGAGGAAAATTTAAATGACAGGGAGAGAGAGAAATCAGAAGACAAATTTAGGGTCTTTAATTTTTCTTTTGAACGTAAATAGTTTCAAAATCCTTTTTTAAGAAGTGTAAAAATAATTAAACTGTGCATTAAAAGAATAATGCATCATTACTAAATGAGGTTTGTTGCAAGAATACAAGAATAATTAAAGAGTAGAAAAACAATCTGTGCAGTAGTATTATAATCAGAGGATAAAATAATCATATGCATGAACTTTTCGTATAATAGTGGTCACATTATAAATATGAGGGAATCATGAATTATGCAATAAATTGTTTTGGAACAATGAAAAGCATATTAGTTATTTTATGCATTAGCCTATGTATTCATCAATGAAAATATAATATGTAAAATGTGGTGGTTAAAAAAATATATAAAATAATGAAAGAAATGCACCAAATGTATATGTTTGTCTTCATGGATTGATCTCAAGTATAATGTGTACTGCCAGTATGGCACTCCTATTTTATATCCATACTTATTTTTGTCTGTTTAATTTATCAAGGCAAATGAGTCAATATTTATTTCGTATATAAAAATTTGTTTTCACAATTGTCAAGAATTCTCTATAAAATCAGATGCTTTTTTATTTGGCACATAAGATTCAAGACAATTATATCATTATTTGAAATTATTATTAAGGCAACTCTGGAATTGTCAAATTACTTATTGTGTTCTTAGTAATTCATGACATGATTTCACTTGGATTGAAATTGCCTGTTCTAATTTTACTTTACCTTTTTACCTTCTACAACCCAGAATGATTTCATTTTTGAATTGTTCCCTGTAGAAACTATATGGTACAATTTTATTCTTACTAATTCTGAAACTTCATTTATTTAGAGTAACTATATTTTCAATTATGTATACAGAACTGTCTCTGCATTTTTCCTTTGCACTGGCTTTTTCTGCATGTGCTCACTGTGTCCTACTGTAAACCTCTGAAACTCCTGATTGAACAGTTTCTTTGAGGTTCAACATGGGTAAAACCAAAATTGCCAGAGATATAAAGACCCTATAGCAGCGTTCAGCCATGAGCAGAAGAGAGATTTCTTTTCTTTTGCAAGGGACAGCTCTTAGACATTGTTTCAAAAGCCTATGTAAACATTTCCATCAGCATTGAGAAGGAAATCTAAAACTCAAGCTCTTGATTTATCTAAAGATCAGCAGAGAGACACAGAAAATATGTAAGAGATTTAAGAGCTATAAATGATAGAAAGACCTAATCTGCCTAACTAGATGGAGACCACAGATATAATGGAGGAGACGCAAAATTTGCAAAATTGTGATAAACTTCCAAAGTTGAACAAAGACATGAATCCATACGTTAAGGACTCCTGATGTATTCCAAGTGGAAAACAAAGCTATAACTCATAAAGTAAATGAAAAACACTATAAATTTAATATCATTAAATTAATCTTTTAACATCAGCCACAAAGAAGAGAATGAGCATCTAAAAAGGAGGAATCATGAGAGTAATCAATTATTTTTTTAAAAGAAAAAAATGGAAACCAGAAAGTAATAAAATGATATTTTAAAATAATTGTGAGAAACTGCATACCTAGGAAAAAAACTTATGATTTAATATCGTAAAATATTATAAAATATTTCCAAGTAAAATAAAGCAGAGAATTTAGTAGTAACCGTAGTTCATTAAAGGAAAGTATAAAGGATGTATTTCATGAGGAAATTAGTCACTGAAAGAATTTCAGAGGCAAAATTATGTGTGAACAAATAAAATGCTAAAAATTATTGTTAGAGTGTCATGTGACTCCATCAGATGCATGAAATATATGTGACATGACAGCAGAATATTGGTAAAATTTCCACTAATCATGTCTTATGGAGTATACACACACACATGACTGTATATGTGTGTGTGTGTAATATATACTATATATGTGAATATGTAACATTATATACCTATATTATTGTATATTTTTATATATGCTTTTAGGGCTATAAGTCTTTTTTTTTTAATTACTCTTTTAGCTTCATTCCACAATATTTAAAATTCTATATACCAGTAGAAAAAAAATATATCAATTATGGCACAATTTAAAATGTTTATATTTGTTTAGAGACATTACATATATTATCTAGTTCATTTTTTTCTCCTATTATTTTATTTTAGTGTTCTGATATAGATACAGATAATTTATTGAGTCTTGTCTTTTTTTGTGTGTCTTTTGCCTTTTACTTACACATTTTAATTTGCTTTATGTATTTTGCTGTTATTAAAGTTATTTAGTATGTAACCGTTCTTGTCAGTTATATCTGCATTATAGACTCTATTATATAACATTTGAAAGTTTAAGTTTTTATGGGCAAATGTTTCCTCCTTAAATTAATTTGATATAAAATTAATAATCTCTCCTTTCTTATATGCACATTTTTCTGGCCTTTTTTTTCATTCATTTACTTTCTTCTGCATGTACATATGGGATATCTAAATATAAGAATTTTTCTATCTAAATGAATGTATCTCATTAAAATTATTTCTTTAAGATGTATATTCAGTATTATTGCTATTTTCTTATTTTACTCTGTTTTTCTTTTTTTTTTCCTTTTTTTTAATCTTGGATTGCTACTTTGATATTTCCTTCCTATTGTATCATCTTTGGCCATGTGTTCTGCATTTCCTTCGTGTCTTTCTCATCTCACATCCCACTCATGATGGTCCACTGTGTCTCTTCCCATTCATCCTTCATTCTGCAGGAGAATTACTGGTATCTCTTTTTCTGTTTTCTGGTGACATTAGAAAATAGGGCTCAGCTGGGTTGTTGGTAATATCAATTGTTGGATTTGCTCTCTGCATTTTTTCAGTTATTGAATTGAAAGTACTTTGCAAGGATTTATTCTTTTGTATAAAAGGGCACTGAATAATCCTTCAATTCAGGATGCACTCCTGAGCCTCTGCCAAGGCTAGAGGCTATTTGATATTTATATCCTCTCATTGCTAACATGTAACCAGAAACTGCTCTTATCTTCTCACTCATCAAACACAGATAGAAAAAAAAAAAAACTGGTTTTCGTTCTAATGACAGCAGAAGACAATTACATGGAGCTTTTTGAGCATTTTTCTTTTATTACCGTCTTCTCATTAGGATTTGCTGTCCTTTTGCTTGTTTAGTATTTTTATCAATATTTTATATAATTTTATTAGAGAGGATAGAGTAGGCTATATTATTATAACAAATAAGCTTCAAAGTAGCAGTGGATTAGCCCAGTAAAGTTTTATTTCCTACTCATATTACAGTCTGGTGCAGGCTGGCCCTTCCTCATTGGTGACTTGGGAATCAGGCCATTCCATCATGCAGATGTAGATCTGGAACACACAGAATCCAAAGTCCCTGCTTAAGGGCAAAAAGGAAGGGTAATGTTGTACAATGGGCCAAATCTAGAAGTGTTTTACATTACATATGCCTATATTCCACTAGTCAGAATTTAATCATATGGTCTCTGACCTAACTGCAAGAAAGATTTGGAAGGTCAGATTGTTGTGTGTCCAAGAAGATAGTAATTTGAATACATCTTATTATCTTTGACAGAGCATTTTAGTTACCAGATTATTTTATTCTACTTTCACACATGGAACACTCTCACTCCTTCCTGAGAAAGACAACATAAAGTCCCATCTGGTCAGTGATTATTGCTCAGAGTCCTTGTCTCTAGGTGCCATCATATCCAGATGTGACTTCCTTTAGTCTGCAGAACTACCAGTTTAAACTGCAAATTATCTTCCCTTTTCAGGACAAACACCTAGAATGTAGTGATGGAACAGGCACTGGGTACACACAATTATGGCTCCCATTTGGAAAGGCAAAGAATGGGAGGCATACAATATCAACTGGAAAACAACAATGTAAGCTGGGAAGAGCCTTTAATGAAGCTCCTAGGCACACACGCTGAGGGGGGAAGGAATTACCTTGATTAAACTCTGATTCCCATGATAAGTCTAGTTGTCATCTGTCACCATACAAAGATATTACATTATTCTTGACTATATTTCCCACACTGTACATTTCATAACTATGGGTAACTGAAAGTTTGTACCTCAATCTCCCTCACCTATTTCCTACCCCAGCCCACTTTCAACAGATTAATGATTCAGATGATGACTATATGCTTTTGGCTCATGTACTTTGAAATAATCTTTTTCTAATTATATTTGTAACTAAGAATTATTGTATAAGTATTTATGTTCAGAAAATTATTAAGTAAATGAGGAAACTGGAAATTTTAAAACCATCAACTAATATCACTGAGAACACTTAAAATAATATATCATTGATTAGACAATTAAATCAAGTTTTTGCAAAAACCAGTTAACCTTATGATAGGGAAAGCAATAATTTAAACAGTTTACCAACTGTAATGTATGCATTTATGTTAAAGAACTACAATGTGTAGAGAATCAAAGTAGATGAAATATAAAAAAGAGAGCTGATACTTCCTCAAAGAATGTAGTAAGGAAAAATGCATAAGTGAGGTAGATCCCATATGAAATTTTCATTGTTGAAATATTTACATATTTTGAATCATAGTTTATGCCAAAACTCTAGACACATAAACAGTATAATTATTTAAACTTTTTGAATAACTGTATTTCTAGATCATATTTATCCAAATACACTTGTGTGTGGAATATAAAGGTAAATAGTTGGGATTTTAAGAAACCTACCAATAAATTTTGGCCTGTCAAATAAAATGTATACTAGCATTGTTATTTGACAGATTGTTAAGTGTCTTTTGAAAGATTACTGACAGTCTTGAAATACTAGTTTTAGAAAAAGGAAAAAGAATGATGTCTGATATTAACAAAACATTCCTTCTTTGAAAGCAATGATTACCTGTAATATTTTTATATGCTTTATAATTTTTTTCTCTCTTCTCTATTTTTCAAGTATTGCCAACTCTAGTTCAGGGATAGAATATATTTTTAGCTAAAAATATATAACTAAACAATTTACCTCTGTAAATAACATTCAAATTTGACTAAAATATTTTTTAACTCTCTTAATTGATTGTCATGTCATTATAGGTGCACTAATATCCATGGGCGTGAACTTGAGCTTTCTCATTCTGTTTGGCATAATAATGTTTCTTGATTTCCTAGTATTTTCCTTTTCCGAAAAATTATAATTTCAATGTCTCCATCACCTTTACAGGGATTTTATTTTAAAAAGCTGCTTGCTTTTTTTTTAATATAACATGCTGCTTATGAATAAAAATATTATTTTGAGACAAGAGAAATCAAGATATTTTTAGTTGCAGTATATTTAAATACTACACTAGTACAAGCCTGAAAGTAAGGAAGCTATATCCTGTCATATTTTGTATTTTAGAATTCATAAATCTAAGAAAAATTTCCTATAATAGTAGTCATTTTAAAACAAGCCTAATTTTTAAAAAAACTTTTTGGCTTATGTGAACTATGAAAAAGTGCACTCAATTCAGAATTTGAAATAAGCTACAAAATATATGGTGCAAGAAATAGTTTTGTTCTTATTCGTCTCATCTTTACTATTTCCTTTAAATTCCTTAAACGTATATCAAATTTCCTTTTTCTTTATAAAAGTCAAGTAAGGGCTTCTCTGGTGGCGCAGTGGTTGAGAGTCCGCCTGCCGATGCAGGGGACGCGGGTTCGTGCCCCGGTCCGGGAAGATCCCACATGCCTCGGAGTGGCTAGGCCTGTGAGCCATGGCCGCTGAGCCTGCGCGTCCGGAGCCTGTGCTCCGCAACGGGAGAGGCCACAACAGTGAGAGGCCCGCGAACCGCAAAAAAAAAAAAAAAAAAAAAAAGTCAAGTAAATACTTCTCTTCATTCTGAGGGCACCTAACTGTTAACTCCAATTCATAAGTCAGATCATGTCTCTCCAGTGCACAAAGAGCTGAACCCAAAATCGTCAAAGTCTTTATGGTACCTAGAAGGTTCTAGTAAATATAACCTCCCATTCTCTTTCTGACATCATCTCTTCTATTCTCTTCTATTCTCTGCCTCTGTTCACTTCAGCCTTACTGACCTACTTGCTATTTCTCATGTACAGAGCATCTTTGCACTGGTCTTCCCCTCCATCTGGAGAGTTCCTTACCCCATATCTGCATGTATACCTCTCTAATCCTTCCAGTTTGTGCTCCATCTTTCTCAAGATATACAGATGAGCCTCTTCAAATTTACAAGCCCTCAGAATTCTTATGCCTTAGTCTATAGTTTCTGTAAAGTGTATTATCTTCTCACATACTTTATACTTTGCTTTGTTTATTGTTTCTATCTGACCTCTAGAATGTGAGATTCATTAGATAAAAGATCTTTGACTATTATCTTCTTTGCTGTACTCAAATCACCTTGAACGGTACCTAGCACATGTTTTGCATTCAATAATACTTGTTGTCATTTGTGAATGTTTTCTCAAATATCCTAGGAGAAATTGTGACACTCAGGTAAAGTTCATGTGTAAGTGCATGTGTTTGTGTATGAGAGAGAGGGTGTGTGTGTACTCGTGTGTGTGTATGTGTATGAATGTATGTGCATACCTGTGTCTGGAGGAGTAGCTTGGAAGATAGTGGAGAGCAGATACCAGCCTTGGCATGCTGAACACAGGAAAGAATATTCCTCTCAAAAATGATTGTGTTAAAGTCTAGAGAACAAAAAGGAATTGTGTAGAAGTAAAGATTAAGGATTTTAATGTTTTAGATAATCCACTTTTCGTTGCCAGCAACTGGATTGTAAGGGATGAGACAGATGCAAAGGAAAGCTATAATTGTCCCTGTTTGCTGGACACTGAGTATTGAGCTACAATTTATGGACTTCATTCTGCTAAACCCCTGTATATTTAAGAAGGTAATTTGAGCAGCAGTTTAATAGAAAGAAATTCCTATCTATTGGCAAAGACTGGGATGGCACAGAAAAAAAGCCTCAACTGAATACAAGTAAAGAGGGGGAAATTGTGATTTGGGGCCTATAGAACAAAATCCTGCTGAACAAAAGAAAAGAATGTGACTTTGAATTATCAAAATAGGAGCAGAACTTTGGAAATATTTTATTAGAGAAATAAGAAGGCATATTTTTGAGAAAAATTATTTAAATCTTACTACAAACTTCATAAACTGGATAATGAAAGATAAAATTGAAAGGAAAATTCTGACAATATCAAATGGAAAGGATAGAGATAATAGGATAAGTGCTGACATACTTATGAAAGACAGAAAATGGAGATCCAATCTTAGAATTGCTCATTCCAGAAAACAATACCAGAATAACTGGAACAGAGGTTTCTAGGGATATAAATAAAATGTTCCAGCCCTTATAGGAGACTGAATAACATAGACCAAAATTCTCATTAGCTTTGAGAAAAAATAAAAGTCATTCACATGTATTCATGCTGATAATAATTTGTAAAATTATCAGTAACTAAAAATACTTCAATTATTGAAAGGGAAAATATTTAAAAGGCTTTTGAATAAAGAAATAAACAAATATAAGCAAATCAGAAATCAAAAAAGACCATAGCTTTTCCTTCTGAAACACTATGGTTTAGAAAGTGTTCCCTGGTTACAAGTAACAGAAACTGATAGTTGGAAACAGGATTGTTCTGAGGACCAACATGAGGTATCAAAAAGGTGAAGGTAATTAGGGCAAATTAATATGAATCACAGTGACTGAAACACAGAATATGAGAGAAACAGGGATGAGCTGAATTTGATAGTGTGGTAAAGACTGTTAACAATCCTCGAATATCCATTTTCTGCTTCTTCCTTATAGAGAATTTCCCAACTGTTAGCTAGACTTTCCATTTACACACTCTATTTTATTGTTTTCATTTCATTTACTATCAGTTGCAGACCAAGTTTGGGTCAATGGAATGTGAAAGGAGAGATGGACAATTTCAGATGATTTCCTTAAACCCAAACTTGTTGGCCCTAGAATTCTTTTTCTTCACTTTTCACAGTCTGGAATAGGAATATCTCTCTGAAACTTGCTTGAATCATACAGCTAAGGGAAAACTTTGAGAAATATTTGGACAGAATAATGAAAGGGACCAAGTTCCCTTAAAAAGGATTAGACCAGAACCAAGTGATATATACTTCTATCTTTTCAACTACTCTTTGTTTTTTTTTGTTTTGGGGGTCTATTTAATGCAGTATCATAGACTCTACCATAATTATTACAAGTAATTCTTACAAGCCTTGGGCTAGACTTTGCAAAGTATAAAGAGATAAGCAGAGAATTAATCATATCAGGTTTTTATTTTAGAAAGACCTCTCTGGCTACAGGGTGGGGATGCAATTAAATTGAATGGTTTACAAAGGAAATTGGTTTACTAATACAGGCAAGGTAGGTTTGTAACTCTACTGAGTAGGGTAGATATGATTTACGTAGAAAAGAAACAGTGGAAGGCTTCCCTGGTGGTGCAGTGGTTGAGAGTCCTCCTGCCGATGCAGGGGACACGGGTTCGTGCCCCGGTCCGGGAAGGTCCCACATGCCGCGGAGCGCCTGGGCCCGTGAGCCATGGCCACTGAGCCTGCGCATCCGGAGCCTGTGCAAAAGGTTTGGGAGGGAAAAACATTAAGGTTTTGAGGTCTGTGGGAAATCTGTATTTTCCAGGATCACCATGGAAATACAGGTATGGAGTCTACAATGTTGTAAAGATTGTTAGAAAGATGGTTGAACTAATAAAAATAGAGTTGTGTGTATTCTAGCTATGATTTATTCTAATAGCTTAAAATAGAACTTCAAATGGTACAAATTGGAAAGTAAAATTAAGTGGTTTTGCTTTGTTTTGTTTTAGAAATGTCACTATTAAATAACATTAGAAATGACCTGCATTATGTAATTCAGTGGCATAAATATACCAGTTTTTGTTTTATTAAGGATGCTCAGAAAATGATGAGTTAAGGGAAGTCATAAAACACTGTCAACTTTTTTTTTTTTTTAAAGAAGATGTTGGGGGTAGGAGTTTATTAATTTACTTTATTTTTGCTGTGTTGGGTCTTCGTTTCTGTGCGAGGGCTTTCTCTAGTTGTGGCAAGCGGGGGCCTCTCTTCATCGCGGTGCGCGGGCCTCTCACTATGACGGCCTCTCTTGTTGCGGAGCACAGGCTCCAGACGCACAGGCTCAGTAGTTGTGACTCACAGGCCTAGTTGCTCTGCGGCATGTGGGATCCTCCCAGACCAAGGCTCGAACCCGTGTCCCCTGCATTAGCAGGCAGATTCTTAACCACTGCGCCACCAGGGAAGCCCAATACTGTCATCTTTAATAACACTATTATTTTATACCATAATCAAAATTCTATCATTCAAAAGATCATCTTCAGATTAGAATTCTGTGTACATAAGGAAAAAAATTAAAAATACACTAGGTCAATGTTGAGGGTGAAAATAATAAAACAAATATATGATTGCAGCTACTCCTATTCTTTTTGTGCCCAACTTACAAGTATATGTATATGTGTACAATGTATATAGATAGAGAAATTTCAAAGGAATGTGATCACTCTTTTATGTTAGTATGACAAGCTTCTATTTGCATATGTACAGAAATCCATATTCTAATCTGTGATTTACTAGAAACTAGGATTGTCACCAGTGTTTCAAAAATAGAGTGAAAGCATATATGAGCTAAACAAAATTTTTGTTGAGGTGAATCTTTAAAATATTAATCTGTTTTGTTCTTGCTCTGGTAAATTTTAAAGAGTGAGAGATGCATTATTCATTTCCCATCTCAGAATTCTAGTGGAGCCTCTGAGTTGTGAGATATGGACCATCACCCAGGGCAGAGTTGGAATGGGGAATATGAGTTGTTTGTGTTTCAGTGATATCCTGAAGAAGAACCATGCGTGTTTAGGCTAATCAAGGGAAAGAGGTTCAAGGGTTTGAAGGAGATAGAGCTGGAATAATTCAAGAGAGAAATACTGAAGTTAGTTGAAGATAAGGGAGGGTTTGATGGAAAATCAACAGTAGAAGTTTGCAACCAGTTTGAGAGTTTGAATGTCTTGATAGGCTGAACTATCTGTCATGGCCAAGGGAAAAAAATCCAGCATTGACGAGGTTGAACCCACTTGTCTTTCAACATATCACTCACATGTCAATGGTGAAATCTCAGTAATCATCATAATGGAATGGAAAATATTGTTCCCCTTTTCCAATTTTCTTGTGCCATGTTAGAAAAGGAAACTGACCTCAAAATGTAACAAGTGGGATACTATAACTCTGGATTGGAAGGCCAAAAAAGTATATCTAAATCAAAATATTAATATTTTGGCACACAAAAAATACATAAATAGAAACATTTATTGTAGCCCTTTCAAGTGTGAGACTTATTCTTTTAAACTTGAAATTGGAATTTTTAAAGATGGGCGTATATATCATATTCCCAAATAATCAAAAGCTGCTTGTACAATTTGATTACAATATACCTAGAGGTATAATTCTTTATTAAAAATGCAAAGAAAATTTCTTATCCATGGTTTATCAGAGACATTTGAACAGAGTTGTAAAACAAGTACGCTTTTCCTACTGTAGAAGATTTTGTATTTGCAGCAACTGGAGTAAGTACCAGAATTCATTCTATTCCAGGGTCCCTCATGCAGGTGTAGGGCTGTGTTTGCATAGAAGGAATTTTAATCTGAGTTTCGATGTCTATAATTCTTTTTAAAATTTTTTTCTGAAGGATAGTTGATTTACAATGTTGTGTTAATTGCTGCTGTACTGCTAAGTGCTTCAGTTATACATATACATATATATATATATATATATATATATATACACATTCTTTTTTTTAATGTTCTTTTCCATTATGGTTTATCATAAGATATTGAATATTGTTCTCTGTGCTATACAGTAGCACCTTGTTGTTTATGCATTCTGTATATAAAAGCTTACATCTGCTAACCCCAACCTCCCACTCTATTCCTCCCCCACTCTCCTCTCCCTTGGCAACCAACAGTCTGTTCTCTATGTCTGTGATTCTGTTTCTGTTTCATAGATAGGTTCATTTGTGTCATATTTTAGATTCCACATATAAGTGAAATTGTATGGTATTTGTTTTCCTCTTTCTGACTTACTTCACTTAGTATGATAATCTCCAGTTGCATCTATGTTGCTGCAAATGGCATTATTTCATTCTTTTTTATGGCTGAGTAGTATTCCATTGTATATATGTACCACATCTTCTTTATCCATTCATCTGCCTATGGACATTTAGATTGTTTCCATGTCTTGGCTATTGTGAATAGGGCTGCTATGAACATAGGGTTGCATGTATCTTTTAGATGTCTATGGTTCTTTAATGATTCCTGCCATTTTATAAATCTCTCTTTACAGGTTAGAAACAAATAAACAAAAATTTTTCCAAATCAGATCTGAGAAATAGTATGTTTCATAGTATTCATAACATCCTTTTGGGGAGAATTTTGCATTCCTGATAAAAGGTCTAAGCAATTTTATGATAAATTTAATGGTATGAAGACTTCTGGGAATCTAGTGCCCAACAAACCCAAGTAACTGTCAACCATATATATTATTATTTTATTCAAACATATTTTCCCCTTGTTTTAAATCTAACAGTCATTATCTAAAGTTTCTCTTTTGTAAACATCCTTATGAAAAAAGAATCTTGTAACTGGCTTCTAGAGTTATCTTTTCGGCAACATGTTTGTAATAAAACTTTGACACTATTTTTAATTATCCAAAATTTGTTGGGTTTGTTTCGTTTGTAACAAATGCATCATTCGCTAAAGTTTCAATGAACTGTGACTAAAACTGGAACACAGTGCAACCAGGAAAGAAATATTTGGAAACTTATATACAAATAATTACACTTTCCACTGAGATGATTATGTTGCATTACCTGATTTCTCTAGTGAATTGTGCTAGTACTAAAAATATTTTAAAATCATTATATAAAATAATATAAACTGAACTTATGTTAAAATGAGAATATTTAAAATATTTTGGGGGATGTGGCACTATGTTCTGATACTGTAGTTTTATTGTTTTTAAATTTTAAATAACTGCATGTCAATTTCTTTTTAAATATATATTTTTGAAAATTATGATCATATAGCTTAATCCTAGAATAAAGATCCCAGATTCTAAAACATTTAGTATCTGTAATAAATAGACGGAAATATTCATTTCAATAGAGGAAATGCATCACAAATAGTTATTGTAAAGCTGGACCATTAGGGTGAACCTTGGGATTTTACTGTTGTTATTGTTTGGGAAGGAAGAATTTGGCTATGTTTTCTTGGTCGTTTAGATATAAGTCCTGTTGTTATTTTTGCCTACAGGGTAGCATTTTTCTTAAATACCAAATGACTTTAAATAATTAATCACTTATTATTTAAAAAAATAAAAGCAAGAAAACAAACACCCTCTCAGATTTGTAAAAAGAGACCTTCATAACTGCTGCATCAGAAATTATAGCTTAGAAAAACATCTTGGTAGCTGCATCCTTCCAAAATATTTTATTAAATTCTCCAAAGATTTTAATTGTCTCTCTTCATAACTTAAGAAAAACTTTGCGTAAATGTTTAGCTTCAAGATGCCTAAAGACAGAGCTATGCATGGACTCACATTTATTTGAGTGAAAGAAAATGAAGCTGTCATTTTGAAACCAACAGAATATCTTCTCTTAAACGATGATATTCAAACATAGATTTTTGGTATTTTGAATTTCTTTATATAACCCTAATTTGTTTGTAGGATGAAATGACCATTGTCTTTCCTTTTAGGGTGAGAATAGTCAGAAAAACTGTAATAGTAAAACTTGGATCCTCCTTTTTCTCTAAGAAGTGTGATGTATGCTCTTGACTAAGAATGGATTAGAAGAAAGCCTTCAGCATATGTTTTCCCAGATTGTTTTAGTTTTGTTTGATTTTGTTGTTAAAGTCCTTTTCAGTTAGTTGTTTTTTTTTTTTTTTTTTTTTTGCCGTACGCGGGCCTCTCACTGCTGTGGCCTCTCCAGTTGCGGAGCACAGGCTCCGGATGCGCAGGCTCAGCGGCCATGGCTCACGGGCCTAGCCGCTCCGTGGCACGTGGGATCCTCCCGGACTGGGGCACGAACCCGCGTTCCCTGCATCGGCAGGCGGACTCTCAACCACTGCGCCACCAGGGAAGCCCAATGTGGATTCTTTTATAAAACTCAACGCTGTATGTGCTGCCACCTTTTAAAAGTTTATGATTGAAAAGAAAAAGTTAAAGACCTCTTCACAGCTTTCATAAAATTGCTTTATAAAAGTCTGGCCATAAGGAGACATAAATATCATAAAGAGAGTAAGTCAAATGGTACTTTATATAAATAGAACCAACAACATCATACATTTATAGGATACTGCAAATCATCTGGATTTTAGCTCTCAGAGACAATAATCGTTTCAATTTTTCAACTCAGTATTACTCGGGAAAATAGTTTTGTTGTATTTTTATAATATGTTCCCTCCTGTATACTTGTCAGTTTCATTCAATATTTTCAATGACAGAGTTTGTGCATCCATCTACAGAAGAAAATCATGGTTAAAAATATTTCAGGGATATGACATAGAAGTCACAACATTTCAATCATTAACATTATTCCCCGATTATTTTCTAGATTAGATATTTAACATTTTTTAAAATGACTCTGAGTTGAAACTTTTTAAAATTATGAATTTTCTATAGTTTGTAATTTATGCAGCTGTGTTAAAACACATCTATTCCTTTGTGTCACTACAATTACCTATAGTTGTTTGTCCCTACTATTAAATGATCATTACTAGAATCATAAATTCAGACTAATATTGGAATGACCAAAAGCTTATGACAGATAGATTGGCTCTGGGAACTTACAGTCCTGTGATAGAAATATAAGTATAATGAACTTGAATTTAATTAAATATTGGCCAGAAAATACAGCATGAAAAAACCTCTGCATTGGTTGGATAGAATTTTATAAGTATTGTGTTTCAATGTAATCATTTTAAATGTTTTATGGGTCCATTAAAACTGTCTATTGTGTCTTTACAAGTTACAAAAGTCACACACAATGGTCAGTAATTTTCTAGATTCTTAAGGCAACTCCACCATTAATTAGCTGTGTAATACTTAGTAAATTACATTAACTTTCAAAATTTATTTCTCCCATATAGTAAATGGACATAACTTTTGTACCTATCTCAAAGTACCATTCTGAAGATAAAATGAATTGTTTTATCATCAATGAAGTATTTGTCAAAATGTAAAATTGCTTAATATTATTTTTATATCACATTGGCATTATAATTTCTTTTTTTTTCCCTGCTATATGTAGTTAAGTCTTGAAGTTTCTAAGTCCTAAGTGATTTGTTGGGGTTTAGAAAGACAGAAATTAGATCTATGGAATAAAATATGTATTAAATTGAGCTGGCAGCAAATGGAGATATATAGTTGCAAAACATTAGTTTTATGCAGAAGGAGAGTAAAGGTACTAATTTCTTTTCAGTTTGATGACTTGATGCATGCCCTAAAAGTACGGAAATGGTACATATTATAGGTGCAAAATTAGTGAAGGAGAAAATTGCAATGATTAAAACTAGTTATTTATTCTAAAAAAGCATAAAAATCACAAAAAATCAGGCAGTGTAAAAGCAAAGAGGTAGTAAATTGAAAATTCCAAAATATAATCAATTGTGTTGCTTAGAAATGGATCAAAATATTCAGGTTAAAAAAAAGTCCAAATTTTTAAAACCTAACAAATACCTGGTTTCTAGCTCTGACATGTTAAAAACTTGAAAGTTAACATTCTGGTCCTTAAAAAAGAAGAAAAAAAGCTGAACAAAATGAAAATCAATAACTCTTCTAGGATCTGTCAGAGAAGTGAAGTCACGGCAAATGGAGACCCTGAAATCCGGAAGCAGGTAGATTAGTTACAGCCAAGGTTAACTTATCTGAAGCAAAACAGAGAGGCACCATAAACTGAGAGAAACAGTTAATGATAGCTGTGATCAATTCCTGAAGGCTGAGAGTGGACTTTCTGAGGGAAATTCCTGAGGGTGACAATCTCAGGGCGATCAACACCCTTTCATGGTCTTACCTCTGGGAACCCCACCAGTTTCTGAAAGTAAAGAACCAATAAAAGTTTCCTCTTGGTTCTGGCACAGAGAGGGCAAAATAAACTTTGCTAAATATTCTCAATGTTTTCTCCAAAGCAAATGACTACTACCAAGAAAATGACTTTACTCCAATGTTCATTGCAGCACTATTTATTATAGCCAGGACATGGAAGCAGCCTAAATGTCCATCTACGGAGGAATGGATAAAGAAGATGTGGTACATGTATACAATGGAATATTACTCAGCCATAAAAAAGAACAAAATAATGCCATTTGCAGCAACATGGATGGACCTAGAGATTGTCATACTGAGTGAAGTAAGTCAGACAGAGAAAGACAAATATCATATGCTATCAATTATACGAGGAATCTAAAAAAATGGTACAAATAAACTTATTTACAAAACAGAAATAGAGTCACAGATGTAAAAAACAAACATGTTTACCAGGGGGAAAGGGGGGAAGGGATAAATTGGGAGATTGGGATTGACATATACATACTTCTATATATAAAATATATAACTAATAAGAACCTACTGTATAGCACAGGGAACTCTACTCAGTATTCTGTAATGACCTATATGGGAAAAGAATCTAAAAAAGAGCAGATATATGTATATGTATAACTGATTCACTTTGCTGTACAGCAGAAACGAACACAACGTTGTAAATCAACTATACTCCAATAAAAACTAAAAGAAAAAAAAGACTTTATTAGAGCCTTATCCCCCCTGAGGGGAGCTCCCCTGACTTAAGCCCCTTCCAGCCTTTCTGTATCAACTAAGAGAGTGGTGAAAAGCTAAGAAACCCTAGTGAAGGTCACAGGGCCCCTAAAAGTCTGGTAATTAATTATGACTGCAGGAAGTTTCCAATCTCACATACTTTATCACCAAACCAACAGGACTCCAGTGTAATAACAGTGAGTTACAAGTGAAAAAGCTGCAAGACATAGAGTCTAAGGAATAGTTCTTAGTTAATTCAAAGACAACAGGGGAGTAAAAAGCAATGATACTAGAGGAAGTTGAAGCCACTGGCACCTGCAGCTACAGCAATTGTTAACCATAGCCCAACTGCTAGCCAGAGTAACATAAAACTTTACACTAAAGCACTGTTTACCTCAGTTCCACTTATCCAAAACATAATGTTTGGCTTTCAACAATAAATTACCATCAAATTGCGTGTCTCTGACGAAACAAAGCAAGCATCAGAAATAGACTTAGATATGACACAGGTGTGACTAATCAGAAAAAAAAAAAAGGAAAGAAGACAAAATTTACCAGTATCAAAAATGAGAGGTCATATCACTACTAATTCTACGGATATTAAAGCAGATAGTAAGGAAACACTATAAAATATTTATGTCAATAAATTCAATAACTTAGATTATGGTAAAAAAACACACAAAAAAACACAAAGCACAAAACTCCCTCAGTAAGAAATAGATAACCTGAATAGCACCATGTCTGCTTTTTTTTTTTTTAAGGTATTGTAATCATATTATGTCAAATCTCTTCCAAAAGAGATAAATTGTGCTTGTCAGAATAAACTTACTAATCTGCTACCAACTTGGAGACAATTTTAACAAATAAATTTGTGTCCAAATAATAACTCAATGATTATCATCCATCCAGCTGAGAGCAATACCATAAGATTAAACAAGAACCAAGAAAAAAAAGGACTAATAAACTAGGTCCACATTTCTATTTCAGTAAAGGACAACATGCCATATTTTTGTCAAACTGTCTTTGGAAGAGAATTTAACTCTAGAAAAGAGGTTCAAAAATGGTAATAGTGGGCTTCTCTGGTGGCGCAGTGGTTGAGAGTCCGCCTGCCGATGCAGGGGACGCGGGTTCGTGCCCCGGTTTGGGAGGATCCCACATGCCGCGGAGCGGCTGGGCCTGTGAGACATGGCCGCTGAGCCTGCGCGTCCGGAGCCTGTGCTCCGCAACGGAAGAGGCCACGACAGTGAGAGGCCCACGTACCGCAAAAAAAAAAAAAAAAGGTAATAGTGCCAGAAATGTGAAGTGTTCTGACTCTAAAAATAAATAGACTTGAAAGAAACAAGCATTTTTCCCCTAGAAGGAGGCAGAGTCTGGAAATATGGATAAATTGAACACAACACATTTACCTTTGATTATAATTTATTCTAAGCAATGGGAATCAGAGCCATAAGAATGAATTGTCATTCTGAGTGTGAGAGATCCTTAGCAAGACACAGATTGAGTACTCATTCTTTCCCACCCACAAATATACTCTAATGCCA
The DNA here is from genome assembly GCF_039906515.1 of Pseudorca crassidens. Classification (NCBI taxonomy): domain Eukaryota; kingdom Metazoa; phylum Chordata; class Mammalia; order Artiodactyla; family Delphinidae; genus Pseudorca; species Pseudorca crassidens. Next base: position 18,077,600 of record NC_090298.1, read on the forward strand.
CCCCTTTAGGAAAAAATGCAACTGGACAACATTTAGCCACTTAAGATGTACTAGAGCCTAATTCTGATCTGACCAGGCTTGTGAGAAATGGACCTCTGTGTGAAGGAATGAAGGTTGAGTGCAAGAACCTCATGCAATGTCCAAGGAATAGAACAGAATCAGGAGTCAATAACCCAATTTAGTCCTGAAGATTACAGAGGTGAAAAAAAAAAAAAACGAGAGAAGAGAGTTAGTGAGTCAAAAATGACCTAGAGGTATGCTAAGTTGAATAATACCTTGTATTATCCTTACCTGATAGAAAAGCTTTTGAGGACAAATTTCAAAGAACTATCAATATATAATCTTTGGCAAAGGTAAAACAAAACAAAACAAAAAATTCACCTAACCATAACTACTTTAAAATAAGTGTAGATCCTTGTAAATTTAAGGAATCTGTTTCAGCTGAGACCCTAGATTTAATTGGGTAGGGAACTTTTCAAGCCAGAGATTTTTTAAGAAAAGGCAAACAATAATTTAGTCCTATTGAATGTGGGAAGGACTCCAGAACAGAATAGAAAGAATTCAAGGAAAGGGGAGACAGCTGTGCCATATATTATGTGGCCCTAAAATTTCAGTAACTTTATTAAACATAATGATGTTCCGCTATTTAAACTTTATTACTTTTTTTCCCTCTTCATCTTTTTAATGGAGGAAATTGGTAAAGGGATGAGGTGAAGAGTGTTTGCATAGCTTTCCAAAGTACAAAGAAGAACTCAGCTGTGTTTTAAGCAAAACACTAAAGAATAACATTTCCCTCACAAGTTATCTTTGGTATTGATAGATAGCAAATATATAAAATTCAGGTACAACAGAAAATTCAAATAATAGTGTTTAAAATTTAGCACATTCCTATGAGTTGACGTCTTTGTATTTCTAAATTATATGGCACATATTTGTATTGCACATTTAAAATTCTGAAAGAAAATATTAAAATACATAGTTATTCAATTTGTCATCTATTAATATGGACAGCTTAGTTTTATTTCAAAAAAATTTCTTTATTAATATAGTTTAATACACAGTGAGAAATTATTTTAAGGAATATATGTCGTATTGCACACATTTATGCAAGTACATAATTACAGCATATTCAAAATGTAATGCAATGAAGATACAGGCAGATATGCTACACTGAAAGTGAATGCAACAGTATCTTAACATACAAATGTTAAATTGTATAATACAAATTTTTAAATTTATTATTTTTTAATCATTGTACAGGAGTAGGAAGAATGAGAAATGTAAAAAGAGGAGGGAAACAAAGACAACATAAACGTAACAGTCACATAGCTGATCATATCGAGTTCCATGTAATTTAAAATTCATTTAAAAGAAGAATGACCTTCCAGATAATCCTATTTATTCAAGTAGGTGTGAGTCTTGACACCTATCCTTTTGCAAGACTCAGAATGAGCTGAAAATGCAGCATCCCAGGAAACAGATTCATCAATTGCCTTAGGACTCCACTGATGACTGATATCAAATATAACTGGGTCCTTTCATCTCCAACTTAAGAAAGTGGTCAAATTTTCTTTGTATGTGCCTTGAGAGGAGTTGACCTGCCTTTATGTATTTTTAATATGACAGTTACTTTGTATAAAATACTACCCTCCAACTTTGTAACTAAGCATCTAAAGTATATGCAACTTGTAATTAGATGAATTCTACACACATTCAAGTTTTGCTGCGTTAGAAATTCATGTTTTTCAAATACAAAATAAAAATCCTCTTATTTTTATACTTATTTTAACTCCTAAAACAATGTATACAGCTTAATATTGGCAATAAAACTATCTTTAATCTTAATCAGAATGATTAGAAGACATCTATTAAAGTAAATTTAGATTTAAAAATAAAGATGTCAAGGATTTTCAACTAGTGTTAACTTACCTTTGATTTAATCTCTCCACCCAGAGCAAGTGCTATATATTCATTTAATAATGTCTAGTTGCAAAATGTATTTTCCATTATTATTATGGTAAATACTCTGTAATCTTTGTCAGAATCAATTCTTTAAGTCACAGAGAACATACCTAAAGGAAAGTTTTTTTTTTTTTTTTACTAAATACCGGTTCATAAATATGGATGACTTTTAAGCCTCTATGGGGTTTCTTGTTTCTGTTAAAATCAAAAACAAATGGAGACCAGCCTTAAAAATTCCCTCAGCAGACAAAATAAGTTTAGTCATACAAACAGAGCTTAATTTGGCTTATTTTGCAAGACTAACTTGAACTGGGCCATTTCTTGTTCATGCCTTTGGAGATCATAAGGAAATCTTTAACTGTCTGCCAAAATTGATATGAGGCGACCACTAACCAATTCCATACCATTTAATACAATTCTAATATTATAACCAGTCATTGTGAAGAATCAGCTTCCTACTCTGTAAGCTGCTGTGTAGTAGCATATAACAATATGTTTCTGAACCTCATTCCGTGTTTTGGTTTGAGTGCTCCTACTACACAAACTGTCTTTTTGGTGTGTACACAACAAACTTTTAGTACTCACTACTTCGGTGATTCATTGGTTTTACCTCTGCTATTCTTGAATTTTTGACATTTCCCTTTCCACATGTAAGAATCTTGGAAGTCACTACTTTGTCGTAACAACAAAAAAGCTAACCAGACTGAAAAATCAACAATTCTCCTTGGATCCATAAGAGAGGGGAGAATACAAAGCAAACATCTGCCCACAGGACTGGAGAGAAAGGCAGGAAAATGCAGCGAGTCTCAGCTTTTTGCTGGAACAGAAACTCACAAGGGTAAACCACCTCAGGACCCGGTGCAAAGGTAGGAAAATCTGAACTGCAATCAACAAATGTAAGGATGCTCAGTGTGGACAAGTCTGAGTGTTAAAAACCTTTCTCCCTATGAATGGGCCCCCCACAGTATTGTGAGATTTACCTCCAGCCCAATCAAGGTTTCACAATAAATATTGGAGAAAAATCCCCTCAGGCTTTTGGCAGAGGGAGGGGAAAGAAACCATTCTGAAATATACCAGAGTACTGTGTTCTTGTAACAAGTTTTACCTTCAGGTGAGACTAGTTAACCAGAGCCTAACCTGCTGAGGTATATTCAGATCCTAACTGACCTGGACAAAGTGAAATATCCAATTTCAGCTCTCTCTAGCCATCCTCTTCCACCTAATGGGGGGAGAAAAAGAAAATGAGAAACGCTTGTGAAGTTCACAGTCCAAAGGCACAGGCTCACTAAAGACTGAGACTTAAGCATAGGACTGTAGAATGCTTCCTCTCTCCCCACACCTCACTGCCTCATTTCTATGGGCCTATTTTTGGCAGTTCCTTTTACCCCATGCATCATGTCTGGCTATCAGGAAAAACTTATCTGGGTATACCAAAAGGCAAAAGCACACTTGATGAGGTAGAGTAAGCATCAGAACCAGACATGGCAGCAAAGATACTGGAATTACCAGCCTGGGAGTTAAAAATGACTATGATTAATATGCTGAGGGCTCTAAATGGAAAAAGTAGACTGCATGTAAGACAGATGGGTAATGTAAGGAGAGAGATGGAAATTCAAAGAAAAAACCAAAAATAAACGCTAGAGATCAAAAACACTGTAGCAGAAATAATGTCTTTCATGGTCTCATTAATAGACTGGATACAGCTGAAGAATAAATCTCTGCGCTAGAGAGTATATCAATAGATGCTCAAAACATGAAAAGCAAAGAGAAGATACACTGGGAAAAAAAACAGGGTGTCGAAGAACTGTGAGAAGACTGCAAAAGTTGTAACCTGTGTAAAGGGAATACCAGAAAAAGAAGAATGGAGGAGCAACTAAAATACTTGAAATAATAATGACTGAGAATTTCCCCAAATTCATGTCATATACCGAACCATACATACAGTAAGCTCAGAGAACATCAAGCATAATAAATGCCAAAAAGCATCACTACATATCATTTTCAAATTAGACAAAAACAAAATAAAGTCCTGAAAGAAGCCAGTGGGGGTGGGGGTGGGGGGAGGAACACGTTACCTACAGAAAAACAAATATAAGAATTATATCTGAATCTTCTCAGAAACCATGCAAGCAAGAAGAAAATGAAGTGAAATATTTAAATTTTGAGAAAAAAAATAATTATTTAAATGTTGAGAGAAAACCCCACGAATCTAGAATCTTGTACCCAGTGAAATCCTACAGAAATGAAGGAGAAATAAAGATGTTCTCTGACAAACAAAAATTAAGAGAATTTGTTGTCAGTAGACCTACCCTGAAAGTAATGTTAAAAGAAGTTCTTTGGAGGAAAGAAAAATACTATGATCAAAAAGTCAGATCTACATAAAGTAAGGAACAGTGTTGAAGAGGGAATAAATGAAGGTAAAATAAAAGCCTTTTATTTTTTTATCATAATTGATCTAATAGATAACACTTTATTTAAAATAATACCAACAGTGCATAAATTATGCAAACTTAAGTCTGTATCATAAAATTAATGCCTTTGCATTTTTATATATAAGTAGAATGAATGACAGCAAAGATACAAGGGACCGGAGGAAAGAATTAGAATTATTTTATTAGTATTAGGTACTCACACTAAGTGAAGTGGTATAGCAATGATTATAATATATATTAATCCAACTATATTAGCAATCACTTTGAATGTCAGTGGTCTAAATGCACGAATGAAAAGACAGAGATTGTCAGAGTGGACAAACAACAAGACCTAACTATACGTGCTCTATAGAAAACCCAAATTCAATATAAAGACATATGTAGATTAAAAGTAAATTCATGAAGTAATATACTCCATGCTAACAGTAATGAAAAAAGCAGAAGTAGCGATATTAATTTCCGACATAGTAGACTTTAAATCAATGAAAGTTTTCAGGGATAAAGAGGGTATTACATAAAAATAAAGGAGTCAATTCTCCAAGAAGACATAACAATCCTTACTCTGTATGCACCTAGCAACAGAGCATCAAACCATGTGAGTAAAAGGGACCATGGTTTATATCCCAACCTTGAGCAGCCATAGGACATAGGCTCCCTCTCTTGGAAGGCACGTGCTTTTAGTCTGTGCACCTCCTTCCCTAAGCTAAAGGCTGTTCCTGGGAAAGAAGTCAGCTGTGAGCTGTCAGAAAGCAACATTACCAGCCGCTGAGTCACTGAAGGACTCTGTCCTGAAGGAGAGATCTGGCTGGTGCACTGCAGCCAACCCTACATGTGCTTTTGATAAGGTAGTAGAACATACTCCTAAAAGACCTTTTTCTCTATCAGAAGACATTACTAATTTTCATGAGAAATTGGGTTGTGGACAAAGATTAAGAATTTGTTATTAAAATTAGATTTCTTGATGTGGGCTTTTTCTAGCTAGGTGTTCATTTGGACAGAAACTAATACCAGGGGATCTATTATCTGCTATTGTTTGTTGAAATTAGATGTGGCTTATGTAGTACTTCAAGTATGCATGCAGGTTTAGCATTACTCTCAGCATGAGATAAGTTAAGCACCTTAGAGTGTGTGCTACACTGAGATCATTGCCAGAGTGCTAATATTCTGTGCACAGCTGGTAGAGCTCTGTTAAAATGTTGTATTTGTCCTCTATTTTGAAAGCACCAGTGGTGCGAAACCTGCCATGCACTTTAATTGTTCCACTTTTAATGCAATCAAATAACTTAAGTGAAATTAATACAATTAATTTAATAATTGTGTATGTCCTAATAAATTTGTACAACTTCACTGTATCAGGGAATATATTTTGCAAAACATGTCTGGGTTTTCAATTTTTCATAAATTACTCAGACATTTACAGTTATGATATTTTATTTGTTAAGAGATTTTGTTGTTTACATAAAACCAAATTCCCAGTTTTTATACACAAATTAAATTAGTTGTGGGTTTTTGTGTTTTTTTGTGTGTGATTTTTTTTTCTGTTATTTCCATTTGAGATTAAAACTATTTTCTTCAGCGTACTGGTTATCTATTACTGCGTAATAAACAATCTCAGAACACAGTTAAAGTCACAACCCTTCTTTATATATCATACAGGTTTGTAGACCATGTAACACAAAGAATCAAATTGACAAATCAGACTCAGGTGTACGTGTTAATTGAATTTGAGATTACTAATAATTCAGTCAATGAAGAAACTCAAAGAAAGCCGACAGAGGTCTGGGATGTTAAGAACTGTTTCTTGGTCTATTATGCTCACATCAAACATGCACTCTCTTGTCAGAATAATAGATTTGGTTTCCAGGTGCTTCATTGTGGGTGATTACTCCATACAGCAGAAGAAGCATTAAGTAATGAAGCATTTCCTGGTTCTTTTCAGAGGAATTGTTTGTCTTACTTGACATTCTCTAGGGATCTGTGCCTCATAAATCCATTAGTCCTGAATTTATCTACCATAGATAACCCTTAGCCAGTCTTATCCAACCAAGGGCATTCTTTATGTAGCAACCCTTACTGTTAGCAAATACCTTATTTGATTTTCAAATTTGGGTTGCCCTTCCAGTATTAGGAGTAAATGGATCACAAGCTGAACTGCTTTGAATCCTTCCTCTTGATTCAGGGGTTATGAGGCATAGAATGGACATTTTCCCACTTCTGTTATATTCTATACATCAAAACAGCCACAGGTCACTCAAGACTCAAGGAAAGGGAAAATTGATTCACAACTCAATGAGAGAAGTGTCAATGAGTGACTTTTACTTATCACATTTATAATTAAAATGGGATGGAATTAACAGTTTGAATGATTTCTTATGAATAACTTTTGTATACTAAACCGTGCTAAGTGTTTTAAGTACATGCTAATTTAGATTAACTTTAGATATGATAGCTTTTAGGGCAATATCTTTACAAGTACACATTGTGATTATTATAACTTTTTGATTCATTTCCAGGGAAGACAAATATATATCATTTTTATAGCATTTTCTCATGTACCCATTCATTTATTAAAGTATTACAGTAATACAGTATTTCATGAGCACCTACTTTGTAACAGGAATTTTGCTGGGCAGTGAAAATATATTTTATAATGAACAGAACTCTGGACTTGTCTGTTAACCAGTAATAGAGAAACTGTTGAGTGAATAGGTATTTGCAATGCTATGCGAAATGCATTATGACAGGGAGAAACACAAGATTGTAAATACACAGGAGTGATGTATAACCTGGCTTGTTTTGCAAAAGGCTTTTCAATGGAGTTTGACACAATTAATCATTTTCCAGTTTAAAGAAACTGGAGAGATTAGAATCAAAGTAGAGGGAAAATCTATAATAAACTTTATTCAGAACTGATTCAGAAGGACAATACAGTGGGGCCTGGGTGAACACAGATATCTATGTGAGACTGGAGAGAAAAAGGGTGGCAAATCACAAAGTCACAATGTATAGCAACATTAAAGGAGTTTACATTATATCACTGAGTCAACAAGGACTCAAAGAACCATAGAAGCAGAGAGGTGGTGTAGTTTCATCAAAACTACATTGTACAAACATTCTTTGAGCTTCATCTTGGAAAGTGTATACATTAGAGACGTGAACTGAGGTAAAAAATGAAAACAAGAGAGAGATTTAGGATAATTTTTTTTTGTAATTCTGGTGAAAAGTGATAATTACCTAAATGAAGAAGATGTTTCTTGACAGATACTGGCTTGAACATATTTCAGAGATATTAAGAAGGTAGACTTGGCAGGTTTGAGTGCTTCATTACTAATTACATATAATGAAGAAGAAAATGGTTTTAGACTTGGGGCTGGAATTCTGGGTTGTTTTGTGATGGTTCACTTATGCTGGTATTTCAGGCAGAATGTTTCATGATATTAAATTTATTTTGTACTTACTGGTATTGAGGTACTGGTGTAATACCTAGTAAGAAATTGTACAAAATGTTTAGAATGTATAGATAGTACTTCATTGGGAGATACAGAAGAGCTACGAGCAAAGAGATGATGACTGGGACTTCCCTGGCGGTCCAGTGATTAAAACTCTGTGCTTCCACTGCTGGGAGCATTGGTTCGATCCCTGGTCCGGCAACTAAGATCCTGCACGCCATGCGGTGTGGCCAAAAACAAAAACAAAAGATGATGACTGAAGGCACAGAGTGGATGAGAATGCATGCAAAGTGACGGCAGACAAGGAAATGAAGACCAGACACTGAGGCCCTGGAGATGCTGACATTATGGGGACAGACTGCCAAAAAAGACAGTAAGAAGAATTCTAGAAAGGTAGGATGAAAACAGAAACATATCCCACAAGGAAAATAAAGGAAGAGAGCATTTCAAATTTAATTTAATTTCTATTTTGAAATTGGGAGGTAAACATTTAAATAGTAATGGGAAAATTGATGAGGAACAAGTATACACTTATATATTTGGAGGGCTTCATACAGATGATAAAACTGTTGACCAGCAGCAGAAGCATCTTTTCTTGGATAAACCAAATCTGTTAGTGGGAGGGGCAGCTATTATCATATTAATATCTATTGGGGGAAATGCCATATAATTCATTAAAATGTTCTTAAAAACTGTGCCTTTCGGAATATTGTATATGTAGCTTAAAAATGTAATATGAAACATAAACATGGAGGAATAATTGTTTCTCCAGTGATTTTAAGAGTTGATATCAGTTCCTATATAATGTGAACAAAAGGCATATTCATACAAACCCATACTTTTCCTTTGTTTCTGTTGCATTTACATCATTGAAATCTGACTCTAAAAATGTTTTGGAAAATTGCCTTCATTCAGTAAAGAAAATATTACAGATATCTTCAATTAACATCTATATTTCTATCTCCTTATTTGAATTAGCTGAAATGCAAAAGTAAAATAATCCAGTCAGTCATTTTCCTATTGCTGTGAATATTCAAATTTTCACTATTATAAATAAAATTGAATTGGTTATTGTCTTATATATACCTTGGCACATATATGTGAGCATTGCTATTAGGTAAATTCCTGATAGCAGAATTGCATAGTCAAATAGTAAGACCATCATGTACCAATTAATACAACTATCAATACATCAATAATGTATTCAGATGTATATGTACACCTCAAAAATAATGTATATATTTTTAAAATGGGGAACTCATTCATTATATATCTCTATTGTCACAAAAGTGAAATGAGAAGGACCAAACAAGTAATGCTTGCTTTAGATTTTAAAATAGAGAGAGAAAGAGACAGAAAAGGATGGTGCTGGGAGGGTGAGGGAGGGAGAATGCTCAAGTCTGTCTCTTGAAATTGACCTGATGTAAGTCAAGGTACAGGAACTTGACCAATCTGTGATGTCACAAATAATTATGAAATACACATGAAACTGATAAACAACGACACAGGTACAAAGAGAAAAAACAATTTGATAATTTGAATTTAATCACTCAAAGCTGTGATATAAATCACAGCTCAATTTAGGACACTGAATAAAAAGTTCCTCTTCTTAGGACAGCAGCACACCTTGGACTGAATTTTTCTTTTTTTTTTTTTTTGTACTGCAATTTTGAACTAAATTATTTTCTACTCACCTCACAGCTAACAGAGTTGAAAATTAAGTGAATTTCAAGTGAAGTGAGGTGAAGTCATTCCATATTCATGATTCAATGTCTACCAGACAGAAATAGGATTATTTAAATTAGAATTTTGAAGAGCATAATGGAGAACTATATTAATGATTTGTGAAAAGTGATCCAACGGTTTGAAAATGACACAAGTGAATAACGTCTAGTGAAAATTTGGTTCTCATATGGATATTTCTACAGAGGATTATATTGAGTTAAATTATGACCTGTGCTTAAAGAAAAGATTCAAGAAATATAAGAAAACGGTAATTAACCCTTGCCAGCCAATTTATTTTAATTGCATTCATCCTTCCCAGTTTATAAATAAATGCTCCTGAGATGCTTCTTTCATTTTAAATTGAAAGCATTGAGCATGCAGTCTTAAAGGCACCACTCTGTATTAACAGCTCAGTGACTTTATTTTAAAATTTTTTTCTACTTTAATCCCATGTGAATAAAGCATAAGACATTATAACTGAAAAATTTATGAGAATACATCTATTGATAGTTACATTATATATATATAATATATATAATATATATACCTTATACATTCTATACATATAATTTATAATTACTTTGGGAAATAATACATATGTTTTATTGGTAATATAATTTGTATGTCTATATGTCTAGAAATCCATGAGGGCCCTTAATAGCAGGGACTAATCTACTTGTTTGCTTTCCAATCCAGCGTACAGCGTTCAGCATATAATTTTCATTTATTCAATGACTAATACCTCCATCATCTCACATAATTATCATTTCTTTTTGTGGTGAGAATATTTAAAATCTACCTTCTTTGCTACTTTTAAGTATATAATACAATACTGTGAACTATAACCATCCTGCTGTACATTAAATCTCCAACACTTATTCATCTTATAACTTTAAATGAATTAATTGAACAACCTATACATTAATCAGTAATTAGAATAAGACTCTTATCATGTACACCCTTGATGCAACCAATAGTGTAGTGCAATATTTATTTTCTATAGGACAAAAGTATGAATGAATTAGCTACAAAGATATTAAGATCTTATATAAATTTATGGCATGATGCAGGTGATTCCCAGACAAGGTCATATTCTATGCATTTTTTTTTCCGTGATTTACAAGATAGCAAAATAATTTGTCTCATGGCTCTTCCACTATGATTTGTAAGTCACATTCATTTTTATTTAATTATAAAATCAATTTGTTATAAAACAAATCCAGTAACTGCTGCAGAGTGTGTGATAGAATATCATATTAAAACATTAAAAATCAAATAATTACCTTTTCTTTGTGTTTTGACACTCTGTCTAATCCTTCAGCCGTTTGTCTGTAAGAATATAATACTGATATTTATCTCTCCTACTTCACAGTGATTTCCTGGGGATCATATGATAGGATATCAATGAGGATAACCGTAAAATGTAACAATATATAAATGTGCTATTATCTTTATTAAATTCAGGGTTTAGATTAACTTAGTGGAGTAACATTAGTAAATGGACTTCAAGCTCCTTGTAACTCTTAGCTTTACTATGGGATTATATTAATTTTTCAAATGTTGTGAATATAAGGTTTTATTTTATATGGCTGACACAGTAAATTGTTACTTCTGCATACTTTATGACATTTAATACTTTGTATGGTTTGTACTTATATGCCCACAATTTTTATCCAAAATTATGACACTGGAAAAGCTTTGGGAACAAAAGATGTTTTCTATTTATCCATATGTTTTGTGCTCAAGTTACTTGAATGGGCATGAGAGAACTACTAGGCCTCAAGCACTCCTACCAAGAACAAATGCTGTGCTCATTACTGATACTTAGTTTACTGTTATTCCTATTTTGTGACATTACTCAATTATTCTATGAAAGTGTAAAAATGTAAAAAGATGTATAAAAACACTTGCATGGATAAAGCCAGATGACAAGACTGTGTCTGTCATCATCAGTATCATAAATGAAAAAAGAATTGTGCTGAGACTTCCCTGGTGGTGCAGTGATTAAGAGTCTGCCTGCCAGTGCACGGAACATGGGTCGATCCCTGGTCCAGGAAGATCCCACATTCCGCAGAGCAACTAAGCCCGTGCGCCACAGCTACTGAGCCTGCGCTATAGAGCCCGTCAGCCAAAACTACTGAGCCCTTGTGCAACAACTGAAGCCTGTGCGCCTAGAGCCTGTGCTCCTCCACAAGAGAAGCCACCACAATGAGAAGCCCGCACACCACAAGGAAGAGTAGCCCCCGCTCGCCGCAACTAGAGAAAGCCCGCGTGCAGCAATGAAGACCCAACACAACCAAAAATAAATAGATAAAATAAATTTATAAAAAACAAAAAAAAGAATTGTGCTGTTGTGCATTTCTAAGGAGGTTTACTGAATAATATGAGATGCAGACACTAACAAGTACAACTTAAAGAATCAGAGCTCAGTTGCTGAAATTTTACAATAATAGCAATGACCAAGAACTAAGGTAACAGAGAAACATTGAACGGGGCAGACAATGAAGATCTTGACCTTGTGTTACCTGAATAGATTCTCAATGAGGAAGTGATCATGTCACTCAGTAGGTAGTATGTCATGAAAGGAGCTACATTATACCATAATGATTCAAACTTTGAAAACAAGTGTGACTATTCAGGTGACTGGATACAGAAATTTAAGAAAAATTATACTGTATAAAAACAAAATTTATGGTGAAAAATGTATGCTGATCATGTAGCAACTGAAAATTACATTGAAAAATTTATTATTAAAAATCTTAACCCTGAAAATATACAATTTATAGTTCTAATGAAACCACTCTGGCCTAAGGCTGTATTCTTCAAAAACAAATAATTCCTGAGAAAAAAATCACCAAATATTTAGGGACATTAAACACACTATAATTGTTCTGGGATGCAAATGTTACAGGCACATAAATTAAAAAGTTGTAGTTCATGTTCAGGAAAAGCCAGCATCTGAGATATTTGAAAGGTGTATGTAATTTAGGCGAGCATTTTTTTTTTAATTTATGAAAACATAAAGACATGGGTAACAAATGAAATATTTTCTAACCTCTTTAATAATCACTTTGACCAGTAGCACAAATGATTTGTAGGCAAGATGGGTGGGAATAAGTGTAAAATTTTAGTATTCTGGGAAAACTGCCTTGCATATTACCTTCTAATTTTGCAAAATGTAATCTTTTCAGCAGTTACTTCCACCCAATGTGAACCTATTATACAGCTTTAGAACTAAGAACTTTTGTCCTCCATGAATAACATATATAACCACTTTGTTTGGTCGATTGCTTGGTTTACTGTGTGCTTGCTACAGTTAGATTACTGTGTCCTTGCTACAATTAAGAGATTTCTTGGACCAAGACTTCATAAAAGTTGTTAAGAATGCCATTTTTGGGAATTCCCTGGCAGTCCAATGCAGAAGGCCTGGGTTCCATCCCTGGTCGGGGAGCTAGGGGAGCTAAGATCCCGAAGCCACGTGGTATAGCCAAAAAAATTTTTTTATTATAAATAAATAAAAATTAAAAAAAAAAAGAATGCCATTTACCCAGTTACTAATCATGGTGTGGTGGGCTGCTGAGAGCAAATGCCTAGTACAGACTTCAGCACTCATTGATGTTTGAAAATGAACTTTCAAGTGAAGGCTTTAAAGAGTTTTGTGTTGCTAATGAGAAAATCATTTAAAACCCTGCTAAGTATGTCAGCATTTATCAGCTGAAAGTGTAAAATAAGTTAGACCTAGCTGACATCTAAAACATGGTACACATTAAATATGAAATACTGCTTATGCATTTCTTGAGAGAGAGTGAAAATGCTGAACATGGGGTTTAACGTAACAGTGAATGATGACAGCAGTGATGATAAGCATGATATTGTAAACTATTTGAAAAGAAATATCTTTGCATGATAAAAATGTGTGCTCATGTAATTTTTGGTCTTAAGGCTGCTTAGATAGAAATTCATGTTAATCAGGTAGATGCCACTGGAAGAGGTCCTTACAAAGACTATTCTGCACAGCTTTGATAATTAAGGACCTTGTATCTTTCTCATCATCAAATATCCAATTCGATTGGATCAAGGTGGTGAGGTCGGGAGCAATAGTGATTTACCTTTTTCTCAAAGATCCTCTAATACCCAAGGGTAATTAGCATTTATGCATGTGTACAGGTATTTAGTTTAGTATACGACTTATCAAACACTGCTCTTAGATATATACTAAACTAGCTATGGTCTATAACTATCCCATGATATTTTTTATGAATTTCATATTCTACAAGTAAATATTAAACTATAATACTATTAATAGACTTTTAAAAATCATATTAATGTGTTTGATTCTGAATTATGCTCTTGACCTCACTTGAGCTTTCTGTAATACATGAAATATACACTCTATTAATTTTATTAGTTAAAACTGAATTCTGAAAAATATCTTGACCTAAATATTTTGGATAGAAAATGGTGAACTAGTATTGGATAGCTAGTTAATTTATACAAAGTAAATGTTAGCCTGATAATTATTTCCCGCAAACATTTAACATAACTATATATATATATATATATATATTTCATATGACAAACATAAAAAGATGATAATACCCTAAATTTGTTAATTGGACATATAAATATAAAATATTTTCAAAGCATTTTACTCATGTTATCATTCAATTTTGATTTATTATTTATTTTCTCATAAATGAATATCTGCTCTCCTAAATTGCTCCTGAAACTTAAACTCCTTTTAAATCAAAACCCAAAATATTTTGAATGTTAAATTCCTACGATATTCTGAAGAGTAGTGTTTCAGTAGTGATAATAGTGTACTAAGAGTATTGATTTATATTTGTTTCTTTGTACCTTAAATATATCATTCATTCTCTTGTTTATAGTTGTGTATTAAGGTCGGGTAAAACTCTTAGAGGTATGTGTATGTATAGAGCTTAATCATGTTATGGAATCCATAAATCCAAATGCTGTAAAATCATAAGAATATAATAAACACAAGCATGATACATAATACATAAAAATATGTAATATATATCAAGAGAACATTATAAGAATATATTACTGCTTTTTCTTCAGCTCTTAACGATACTGTTTTAATACACATTTGATGGAAGGTCTGGATTGTATATGTTTTCAATTTTTGTTATTATGAAAATTTTGTTTAATAATTTTTACATGACTATGCACAAGAAAATAAAAGTATTAAATGAACTTTTTATAGTTTTATTATCTAAATGTACTATTTGAATATATCTTTAAGTAGGATTTTAAGAGATTTAATGAGCAACTTTAAAGAAGCAAAAGTTTTTTTATCCTTGTTTAAGAGTTCTGGTGCTCTGTAGGAAGTGGTTCCCCCCTCTGGAACTGAAAATATTATCTTAAGAGAGAATAAAAATTTACCTTTTAAAATGCATCTTTATGAAATTTATTTCATGTTTTTTCCTATTATGTATGCAACCTGTATTGCAAAAGGGGCTGATAATTATGCTAAAATTCTTGGCCTCGAGGATCTCATCAACCCTAGGAAAATAAGTATAATATTGACTCTAAGGTATTAAAAATGTGCTGCCATAAAAATCTCAGATAATATTTTGGAAAAAATATGACTATTTCCAGCCTGAGATTTGCATGTTAGGAAAAAAGAAGGAAGCAACTGTAACTACCTCTCCTTAGTGTGTACATCAATTTTAGAGCTCTTTTTGCACAAGAGAGCCTAAGATTCTGTGCCTCACAATTCCAAGAATTCCTCTTGAACGCTCAGGAGACAGAGAAGGCCTCAGGAACTCAAGTAAACACAGTTCAAAAAGTTATTTGAAAGGAATAAGATACAATTTACATTTGAAAACAGATTCAAATATATTGTTGGAAAAAAATGAAGTCACACTATTCCATCAAAATAAAGTGTGATAAAAGGGTTGTAAATTGGTCAAGTGAGTAAACATTAAACTCTCTTTCTGTGCCTGTGTGTGTGTGTCTGTGTTTATTTCTCTGTCTCTCCCCACCCTGCATTATTTCTTCATGGGTATAATGTTATGGCAATTCATAAATGCCATACTTGAAAGTTTATTTAACTGTAAAACCTCATTAATGAGCTATTTTTACTTACTTTTGTTTTGATTTTTGCCATTTTTGCTATTATTTATAGGCATAGCTAAAACGACTCATAAGTCATCTCCACAAATTCAGAAATATATTAATATTATAAAATCAAGCTAATGGAGAAAGACTGTGTGACTCAAATATGTGTGTATATATATATATAAAATACATTGTATATAAATTATATATTTATATGTAAAGTATATGTAAAATGTGTAAATTAATATGATTTTAATTATATTTTGTCTTGTATTACCCTAAAAAAACAAGAAAAAAGACAATAATTCATTGGTACAGAGTATACCTATCAGATTTTTATTGTTGGCATAAGATGATTATGTCAATATGTGTTTTGAATAGCTGGTACCTCTGTAGCATTTGTTGGTAAATGTTTTGTATGTACTTACTAATCAATTATCTAAAATTTTCTGCCTCAGATTTTATAAAAGTAGCTTCATTTATTGCCTTTCTGATGCTCAATTATTTGTGACCACGTTACTGAATTGGTTACCTGGACCCATGTCAGGGTCCTAGCCCAGGTTCGAAACTCCTTGTTTCAGCTAGGGAGTTTCTTTTTCTGCTCAGATTTTCACAATCAATAATGAAACTGATGCTGCGACTGGAACGCACAAGCTTTATTCAATGATCAGAGAGAAGAAGCAGGAACTTAGTTTGCAAATCACCTTCTCAACCCAATAGGGGCAGAGACACCACATATATAGGAGGGTCAAGGTAAAAGGGAGGGAATTAGAGAGTGGGAGGAATATTCATGAGTTATTCAAGAACAGGGGTGTGGTTTGGACCCAGAACTGATGCAGCACTCCTTTAAGCCCTTGTGTGGGCTTTTCTGGTTGTTGTCATGGCAATTGTCAACTGTCATTGTTCTGGTGCCTGTGTCATTTAGCTAATGTATTACAATGAGTGTATAATGAAGCTCAAGGTCTACTGGAAGTCAAATCTTCGGCCATCTTTGGCTTGGGTGGTTCTAACCAGTTCTTGTTTTTCTCTTTGCAGTGTCGACTGAAAAAAAAAAAAAAAAAAGCACTGCCTAAAAGCTGAGAGTTATGTTTTATTCGGCAGACAAAACTGAGGACTTAAGTCCAGGACACAGCATCTCAGAGAGCTCTGAGAGACTGCTCTGAAGGGGTCAGGGAGGAGCCAGGATACAAGGAGTTTTTGCAACAAAGACCAGGTAGTCAAAACATTGAAAGACTACTGTTAAAGAAAACCAGACATCTCGGGTTAAAGAATTTAGCACTTTTCTATGTATGGGAAGATGCAAGAGTCTAGGCTCACTATAATCATACCTTTGATATGCACCTCAGATACCTGGGGCCAGTATCCTGTGCTTTCTCATCCTGAGTCTTCTCAGGGTGCACCTGCAGGGGTGGCTGCAGTGACTGATTCCTTCATGGCAGGCACACTTTCTATTCTTAGTTCCTTCAGGGCTCACCATGGGGGGCGGCTGTAATGTGACAGCTTGATGGCTTCAACATCCTTTGTTTACAGATATGGAAGGCAACATCTTTTTCATTGACAGCAGCTTCCTCCTGAAACTTAGATAAGAGCAATTGGTTTCCATTCCAGGGAGGGGCAGGGGTATGATTCCGGGGCAACAGTCTTGGTAACAACCACACATACACTATTCTAATTATTTGCTTCCTCCAAATCTTTGTCCCCCAAAAGTTTCGATATGTTTCAAAGTGGTCATCTCTCTTATATTAAGAATAATACTATGGTGAACATTTGCCATTTATATTAATTAGAATTAACAAAGTTTCAGCTTTTCAAAATAGAAATAAACCTCCTATTAATAAATTTTAGTCTTCATATTAAAAAAAATATTGAGTATACACTTGCTAAACAAAGTATTCAATAAAATATTTCTTTCTAGAATTATTCTAGCTTCAGCAAGATATTTTTTTCAGCTTTTCATATCCATAAAGTGTTATAAATCATTTATTTTGAAGAATTCAAGGAAATTTTTATTATATAATTGGAATTCCTGATGTATCTATAGTATGTATGTACTATATATATATATATTTGAATATATTCTCATTCAAATAAGCTCAGCATGGTAGAAAATACAAAGAATGTACATATTTCTGAATCATTTCTGCAAATCCTTTTAGAATTTGGTATTTTATTAAACTGGAAGACAAATGAAAATTTTATAGAAATAGCACTATTTTCTTTATTGTTTACCCGAGAGGTCAAAAAGTGGTAGTTAGCCCATTATTTCTGTCACCAGCAATTCTAGTCATATGATTATTAATAGAGTAGCTGTGACACATTCTTCTAGTATTGATTAGTCTATGAAATGTCATTCTGAAATGGAGTTAATGATCTGGTAACAGGGTTTTTATCAAAATGGACCATCTAGCAATATTGAAGAAATAGAAGCACAAGATTTGAAGGCAGTGTATTTTTATTTAACGTGCATAATTTGGGTCATTTTAAGCTACAGTTTTATATCTAGAGTGATGAAAATCTCTTCAATTAAAAAGAAAACATATAATTTTATGAAATCTTATCTTTTCATATATAAGCAACACAGGAATGTTTTACTTACAAAGATATTTAACGTTTTTCATTTTACTGGATTTTGTATGTGTTTCTTATCAATGCCTTCAGTTTGAAATGGGAATAAAATAATTTACTTGCATATTACGCATCATAGGCAGCAAGACCTCATAGGATTTTCATAATATTTCCAGAGCAAGAAAAAGTATATTGATATCTACATAGAAAATATGTACAGAGATTATGACAGCAGATTGAATCAGATTTTTTTAAACCAACGTAAGGTTGTTAGAATAATATGACAGTAATCATGTTATAATAACAAATATTAAAATGATAAACAACTCATCGGGGTATATATGTATTCAAATTACTTATTTACAACATCTTATGCCTGAAATAAAACTTGTCACACATTTCTCCATACAACTTCTATGTTTGTAGAAGTGAAAGTTTAACCCTAAAAAGCTTCAAGGAATTTATTTTTCTGACAGTTTCGTTGGCTAGATAGTCTGAAAAGACTTCACACTGCAAACTAAGTATATGTTATATAAAGTATCATTACCTTTATTTTTAAATGTTTTGCAAGCTCACAGAAAGCAAGATGAATTCCCCAAAGGGAAAATAACAACAACAACAAAAATAACTGAGAGCAGCAAACAGGAGAGCAAAATCTGGCATCAGGCTTCACCACTGAGCTCAGATGTCCATCCTAGGAAGGCGATACATGTTAACAATGATTGTATGTCAAAGGATTGGGAAATCTGGTTTTGAGCCACTCTAAAGGGGGAGGGGCAATTGAAACTGAGACCTAAAAGTTAGGCTTTTGTGGGAAGAACACTCTAAATAAAAGGGAGAGCTGCAAGAATTAAAATCAACTTTTCAGAGAAATACTTCAAGATTAAAATTGTTTTTCTCTAATTTTTTTTTAATATGGGATTAAAAAAAACAATAATCATCTTTCCTGAGAACACCTGTGATGAGAAGTTACGTGTCACTCCAAATGTATAGGTACATCAAGGTGTGTTCCTATGGTGCATATTATGTAGCCATGAACATTAGCAAATCGTTGCTCCACACAATAGCATGATTTAAAGTGTTGGAAACAACCTTAATCAAAAGAAAACAATCTCAAAAGGTTTTGCTTCTGACTTCCAGTTTTATAAAGTTTGAACAATGGTAAAACATAATAATTTATGACAGTCAGAAGAAAGCTTGTCTTGGAGAGAGATAATGACCAGAAAGAAAGCCCAAAGTGGGCTTTTGGTATTCTAAAAAGAAGACATTTCTTGATTTGGGTGCTGGTTGCACAGAAAGTTTAATTCATGAAATTCATTCATGTAATTCATGTATACGTTTATGATCTATACACATTTTAGCATACGTATTACTAGTCTCAAAAGGTTTTGCTTAAATAAAAAAGGAAGACTTCAATATGAATTAAGGTCTAAGTTATCATGTTTGGTATGATATTACTGGATCCAATGACCATGGATATATTTCTATTAATGGAGCAATAGTCTCCACCCTGTTCAACCTGCTGCAGTGGTTTGGGTTCAGATTTACAATCCATCTCACAACACAAAACAGGCATCACCCTGTTTTAAGGTGGCTTAGTTTTAAGAACTAAGAAAGAATTCAAGACAGGCAACAGTGTAGCATGCAAAGCAACAGCGTAACTTAACTTTTGAGACTCTGAGGCACAAATTCCCATTGCCCTAATTTAGCAGTTCAACATGTGGTCATGATGATTATGGTTGAATGTTTACCCACATTTATCAGTGATGACTTACCAATTTTAAGCTGTTCATATAGCCTGAGACACCAGCTCACCTGATAACTGTCTTTTAATTTGATCAAACTTTTTCTTCCTCTTCAGGTACACTGTTTGAACATGGCCAGTTTCCTTGAAAATAGCTCCCTCTTGTGTTCCTGTCTAAGTTAACAAGTCTTATCATACCCAAGGTGAGCCTCCAGAAAAATCCTTTCCATGTCCAGTCCATACCAAATCCAGTTTCCAAAACCTTAAGAACATCTTACTACATTGGGGCAAGTGATGGCTGAGTCATCAAAGTGCTGAGCACTTGTGGTAATGGTGAAATTCAAGTAAATTATATGCACCCTCAACAAATATGTCATCTGGGCAATTGTTAGCTGATCATGTTCAGAGATGTGTTTCAAGGTGCATTTCAATCAATATGCAAAAAATGACTTTGCATAAATATCTTTTCTGAAGTTTCAGAAACAAATTATCACTGATCTTTAGCTGTTACATTGCCAACATTCATCATTTCGGACGTTATGCTGTTTCAATAGCCACTTTTATAATGATCGCTCCATACTCATATGTGGTCTAAGAACAAAGCAGAATCTGATATAGGAGCAGGCAGTAAAAATCCCTTTGCTTTGTATCCATACAGTTGTCTAAAAAAAAATGCCATCCTGGTTCACGGCCACATGGTGCACCAGCTGCTCTCTGCCAGTCATAAAGCATACAGTCTAGTTCTAAGGTAGTATTTCTTTTAAGATTATAAAAGAAACTATATGATAACACAACCAAGGAAATACTACAGATGTGATAAATTCAACTGCTGTTAATCAGGATATTCAACAAGAAATACTGGATGATGTCTTTTCTTCAAATGATTCAAGTTGTTTTGGGGTAAATCTTAGAATTTGGCTTCAGTTACATTCTCCTTTTCAATGGAAAAGACATCTTGGGCTTCTTCCAACTTTGAATATAAGTCAGCACTACATCAAACAGAAGTGGCCAAGAAAATCATTATCTTGCTTTGGGAAGCTAAGTTAGATATGGAGTGATAATTTCCTTTTCTGGTTTCCTTATCCATCTGTAAACTTCCTTTCAATCAATCATATTTCTTCCTACCTCCACCCCAATGTACCATCTGTTAACCTAGATTTTGCATCCCTGATAGTGATAATGAAAACCCACAGAGATAGCCTTAGCATAGCTTCCATTGTACATATTTCCAGGAAGA
The DNA here is from genome assembly GCF_039906515.1 of Pseudorca crassidens. Taxonomy (NCBI): domain Eukaryota; kingdom Metazoa; phylum Chordata; class Mammalia; order Artiodactyla; family Delphinidae; genus Pseudorca; species Pseudorca crassidens. The sequence continues at coordinate 18,098,798 of NC_090298.1, forward strand.
AGAAATAGATTTAGAATAGAATTACAAAAAGGCAATGTGAAATAGTACAAAGCATTTCCATATACTCCACACCCAGATTCTCCTATTAATGTCTTACATTAGAATAGTCCGTGTGTTACCATTAATTAACTAATATTGATATATTATTATTAACTAAAATTCATTATTTATTCAGATTGACTTAGTTTTTACTTAATTACCGTTTTCAATTCCAAGATCCCATCCAAGTACCATATTGAATTTGTAGTCCTGTCTCCCTAAGATCCTCTCAGTTATAATGGTGACAAAGACTTTCACTGTTTTCCTTGACATTAACAGTTTTCGAGAAAGCTGGTTAGGTATTTTGTGGAGTGGTCCTCAGTTGGGATTTGTTGATGTTTCTCTCATTATAGACTGCAGTTTTGGGTTTGACAGAGGAAAACCACAGAAGTAAATCATCATTGTTTATCACATTATATCAAAGGTATGTATCATAAACATGGCTTACTACCACTGATGTTAACGCAGAGTTTGTCAAGTTTCTCCACTGTTAAATTAATCTTTTTGCCCCCCTCCATACTTTTCATACTATACTCTTTGGAATAAAGTCATTTTCACAGTCTATACTTAAGGAGTTTTGCTTCACCTCCTTGAGAGTGAAGAACCTACACAAATTATTTGGAAATTTTCTGAATGGGAAATTTTTTATTGTGCACCATTTATTTATTGAATCATTTATTTATAACACTTAGGACACCTGGGTATATATATTCTATATTAAAGTTTATAATGCAATACTATTTTATTTTGTGGCTCAAAATTTCTGGTTTCAATTATTTGGAACTCTTTTGGTTGGCTTCTCTGTCCTTTTGACATACTTCCATCATTGTTTCTTTTTCGCTTATAAGTACTTCCTTACTTTGGCAATGAAAGATGCTCCAAACTCATTTATTTTCTGCCCCAGTCCTAGAATCAGCCATTTCTCCAAGGACACTGACTGATTTCTTTTATTGGCAAATGGTACTAGAGACTGGTATCTTCTGCTAAGTGTGCTCATTGATCCTGGGGTGTCAATGCTTCTAGGTTTTCTCAGCCAACAGGGCATAGGAATATATGTATATGTACTAACCTACATATATATACTCCCTGTCTCTCTCTATCTACACAAGTGTGTGGATTGTTGCATTCCATTTTTTAATACCTTGTTAGAATTTTTTTTTTAAATTTTTGTCTATGTTCCTGACAACTATTGTTCTGAGGTTTTTTTTTTTTTCTTGTAATGTCATTATTGAAAAATTACTGAGTCAGAGTGGATAAAGTGCCTTAGACAAGACACTGTATAAAGTGTTCTCTGAATGGGATTCTTACTCTAGGAATTCTGATATGTGTATGAGAATGGCTGGCCTGAAGGTTGTGAGTTCTTGACTGCAACTCCTCCTAGAAACTTCAATATACTGGTGTGGGAAGGGCAAATTATATTCCTCCCTTGGCCTTGTGAAGACCATCAGGCAAAATATTATAATTGCCTATGGTCACATCTGAAAGACCTAGGATGTGAAGCTAGAACCAGAACTGAAGAGTTGAGGAACTCTAACTCTTGATCCTTTAGGACCTGAGTGAGTAACATAGGCTACCCATCATGTACTCAAATGACTGCAACATTAAGAGGCTGTGAGAATAAATGGTTAATCTGTCTGAGGCAACAGCAAACCAAGATTATAGTAGAAATTATTCCAAACAGGATGACAGGCTGCCTAGAGTAGTGAACATAGCCAAGAGCCTCAATCGTTACCAAACCACGAAAAGATGTCCTATAGGCCAATAAGGTCTTTTCTAGAAGACCCAGGAGGTCTTGTGTTCAAGCCTCTTATGGACTATTGTACTTTGTCAGTTTTGTTGATCCAGATGTAACACTATGAGTTGGCAATGGAACATATTGTTCCAGAACCATTTGTTGAAAATGTTAGGGAATTATCCAGTTTCTCACCATTAAGTATCTCATCATGAAGTGATGGTAAATATCTCAGTAGGAAGTATCTTACCATTAAGTATCTAAAGTCTCAGATCCAGTTATTCCCTAAATTTATTCATCGTACTGGATCCTCTAATATACCATATTAATAAACCATCCTCAGCTAGTAATATGTATATAGTTTCACAGTTTTAAATTCTTCTTTGACTTGTTTCTCTGAGAAGAACAGACTTGTGGACACAGGGCGGGAAGGGGAGGATGGGATGAATTGGGAGATTAGCTTTGACATAAACACACTACCATGTGTAAAGTAGATAGCTAGTGGGAACCTGCTGTATAGCACAGGGAACTCAGCTCGGTGCTCTGTGATGACCTAGATGGGTTGGATGGGGGTGTGTGAGCAAGGTCCAAGAAGGAGGGGATATAGGTATACATATAGCCGATTCACTTTATTGTATAGCAGAAACTAACACAACATTGTAAAGCAATTTTACTCCAATAATAAAAAAAAGAAAGAAATACATCATCCTGTTATTTCTGTAATGAATCACTTTTATTTTAATAGTGATGAAATTGAAATTTGGTTTCTGGATTCAATATGCTTGCAAATTCAGATACCCTGCGTGAATGGGAGGATGGTGATGTACAGTAGTATAAAAAAGTGGATTTTACTTCATTTCCTTTCAAAGTTAGAATAAAATAGGAAGCATCCACCAAGTTTGTGTGAGAATACCAATTCCTTTAGACTGTGGGACTTCCTGATTAACTTTTATCATGTCTGATAATGTGTAGGGTAAAATGCATGAATTTATTCTAACCACAATAATCAATAGTTACTCTTATTAGCCATTTAATTTTTCACAGGGCACTCAAGACAGATGTATTGAAATTTGGTGGGGATTAGTGCCCTTTCTTTCAACATTTCTTATTCAAAGCTGATATTTCTTATCCTTGTAAAATGTGATGTTACTTAATATTCACTATAAAGTAAAGTTTGGGAAGTTTTAAGTATTCTCATGTAGTATGACCAATTAAAACCGGGCAAAGGGGACACTTGCCCAAAATCCAACCATAAGTATTAAATGTCAAGGCCCTCTGCACCTCATTCCTATCCCAATCATGCATTTATGAATGAGTGATGACACTATAGGGTCTACTTTTCCTTCTTGTTTTCCACTTTGTTATTTCACTATAGTCTCAGTGTCCTCCACTACAGCATCACTTCACCCACCAAGACCTACATTTGGCTTACTGATAACCCCCTCACATTCTCCGTCAGGTATTGAGGTACATTGTGCACTGGTTGGCAATTATCATTATCCTTGGGTTGTTCCATTTAGACAAAAGCAAATGCAGCAAATGGTCACTGATCTCCTGCTGGGTAACAGGCAAAAAGATTCTAGACCTCAACTCAATCCTCTTTCTTCCCACTGCCATAAGAAGTTGAATACATTTAATACCCTGCTCTAATACCCATTTCCCAATTCTATCCACTGCCATTGGATTTATATTGTTTTACCACAATTGCCCTTGCAAGTTTATCAATGACTTCCGTATACTTATTTTTCAATCCTCATATTTCTTTTTTTTTTTGACATCTTTATTGGAGTATAATTGCTTTACAATGGTGTGTTAGTTTCTGCTTTATAACAAAGTGAATCAGTTATACATATACATATATCCCCATATCTCTTCCCTCTTGCGTTTCTTTCCCTCCCACCCTCCCTATCCCAGCCCTCTATTCACCTCATATTTCTTGATTTCAGTCTACCTCTCCTTCTTTAAAACTCTGTGTCCATGGACTCTACAACAAAACACTTCCCTATTTTTTTCTCCTTACAATCTGAACACTTCTCTGGATCTTCTGTTTAGATTTCTGTGTCCTCCGCCTTATTTTTAAATGCAGAATATTCTTATCCCTCTAGTCTACACTGTCTTACAGTATTTTCTTATATCTCTATATTCTCTTGAAAATTATGTCGGGGACTCAGCAAACTTTTCTCAGTAAAGGACCAGAGAGTGAATATGGCTTTGTGGGTCATCTGGTCTTTGTCATAATTACTTAGTTCTGAATTGTTGTGTGAAAGTAGCATAGACAATGTGTATACCAATGGTGTAGCAATTAAAAAGCAGCATTTAATTTACAAAAATAGGTAGTTTGGCCCTTGGACCATACTTTACTGGCCACTGATCTTGTTCACTATTGTGAATTTTATTTGTCTCTGTACTATTACAATATGTGTACTTTCTAGCCAAGAACACTTTTGTTACCTGTAGAGATTTTATTTAACCCAATATTTAATATACCCCATTTGGCTGCATCACAGAATCTCATCACAGTAATTCAAGATTTCAAACTATAATCATAATTTTCTATTTCAAAAATTTCTTTCATCTCAGAAAATGCCATACTATCTTAAATCATTCTTTCAAGACAGAAAATTATGAGCTATATTTGACTTCTTCCTTGTCATAATTTCGTACATCAAATCAGTTTTAAACTTGTGTCAATTATTTTACCTAAATATAATATAAATATGCACCTAGATAGTTATCCAAGAGAAAAGAAAGCATAGCTATCCAAAAGAAAATAAAACATATGCCCAAAAAAAGAACTACACATTAATATTCATAGCAGCATTATGCATGGTAGCCAAAACTTGGAAACAATCAACTACTCATCAGTTGGTAAACTGACATACTAACTGTATGTATACTATACATATTCCATAGTAAGTTAATCAGAAAACAAACAAAATTTGGATCCATACATGAAACAGACTATGTGGAAAACATTTAAATACAATAGACTATGTATAAATTACATGATTCCATTCATATGACATTCTAGGGGGGAAAAAAGACCTATAAAACAAACAAATGATATAGATGGTTGTGCAGGAATAGAGGAGAAAATTAACCACAAAGGGCCTGGATGGAATTCTTTGGAGTATCTGGTACGTTCAATATCTCAATTGTGGTGGTGGTTTTATGACTCTATAAAATTGCCAAAACTCATCAAACTGAATACCTTACAGGGAGATATTTTGGATATATAAACCATAGCTCAACAAAACTGTGAAAACAAACAAAATATAACCAAATAGAAAAAAATCAATTGACTCTGCTCTATTGAGAAACATTTTTCTGACATTTGACTATCATGTAGGTAACATGACCTACACAGCTCTTCTTCTTTCGACACCCACCTTTCTGTCAGTTTTGTCTCCCACCAGTTGATTCCTGTTTGTCTGCATCAACTGTTTCACTTTAATAAAGGTTTCAGTTTAATAAAGATTCAGTGGTTTCAGTTTAATAAAGACTCAGTGGTTTCTCCTCTCTTCCTTCTTCTCTGCCATCTTCCTTAGCTAGCCCAAACACAACTTTGAATAGATTTGAAATAACTCCATAAGGAAAAACTCTATGATAAAATTTACTTAGGTCTCCTGTTGTCTGTTCTCATAATGAACTGTACGAAAGTTTTTCACACTCATCAAACCTATCGTTACATATGCAGTATTAGTCGTTCCCACTCTGAGTGTATGTTAAAGTCAGAGATGGTGACTTTCTTGTTTACTACTTTTATATTGTAGAGAACCTAGTGAAAAGTAGATTCTGAAATATATATTAAATGTATACATTTTTAAAAATGAGTTGTAATCTGGTAAATTAGTTTGCTAGGGCTACCATAACAAAATATCACAGACTGGGTGCCATATACAACAGAAATTTATTTTCTCTCAGTTCTGGAGGCTAGAAGTTCAAGAAATGGCAGTGTTGGTTTCTCCTAGGGCCATTGTCCTTGACATAAAGATGTCTACCTTTCTCTTTGTGTGTGTATATCCCTGGTATCTCTTTTGTGTCCAAAATTCCTCTTCTTACAAGGACACCAGTCATAATGGATTAGGGTCCACCCTAGCAGCTTTATTTTAACTTAATCATTTCTTTAAAGACCTTATCAATGTACTAGGTGTTAGAGCTTCAACATATGAATTTGGGAGATGGACACAAGTCAGTCCATCTGAGAAATAAAATCAAATGTAGATGGCAAAGTACACATTGGCTTTTTTTTGGGAGGGAGTAGTCTAACAATCTCTCTGGAGAGTGAGTTCTCAAGGACAAGGTAATGTGTTATTTTCCTTTCCTTCTCTCTGCACCTAATAGCCTGGCACCTAGTAGAGAATTTAACTACAACAACAAAAAAGTTTGTTACATTTAATTTCATTAAACTGAATTAAATACAAGGACACAAAATAAGCTCCTTTACTACTGAACAATTGATATTCACTTACCATATACATATTCTTAATGCATTAATTATGTGAAATACACACAGAACTTAAGGGAGAATCTGGATATTTTCAATGCTGTACTTTTTAATTTTCTAGCTTGGATTCTGCTGTGGAGTGGTGAAGACAGGTGAAACAACCAGTATTGCCACAGAGAGGTAATCAAACCAACTTTTTTTTTCTAATAAATTTATTTATTTTATTTACTTATTTTTGGCTGTGTTCGGTCTTTGTTGCTGTGTGAGGGCTTTCTCTAGTTGCAGCAAGGGGGGGCCACTCCTCATTGTGGCGCACAGGCTTCTCATTGCGGTGGCTTCTCTTGTTGCAGAGCACGGGCTCTAGGCGCTTGGGCTTCAGTAGCTGTAGCATGTGGGCTCAGTAGTTGTGCCTCGCGAGCTCCAGAGTGCAGCCTCAGCAGCTGTGGTGCACGGGCACAGCTGCTCCACGGCATGTGGGATCTTCATGGACCAGGGCTCAAACCCATGTCCCCTGCATTGGCAGGCAGACTCTCAACCACTGCACCACCAGGGAAGCCCCTGACTTTATTTTTTAAGATTAGCTTTTAAGAATTAACCGAGTCTTAGTTAATTCATTGCATGTTTGCTCAGCAAACTAAACTTAGGATTCTTTCTAGCACAACTTACTCATTTTATTATTTCTTTAAAAGCATGAATTTATGGCAGATTATTTCAACTGTATGGGAAATAGTTAAAGTGCCTTACATTTGTGGGTTTTATCTATTAGTACTCTTTACACGAGTTCAAGATGTTTAAGTCGTAGCTACATATACAGGATGAAATTAATCAGGCTTTCTAGAACATTAACATCTCTCAGAAGTGGAAGGGTGTTTGATCATTTTTGGACTGTAAAATCATGATTAAAGCTAATGTGATATGCTTTCACATAAGTATTTATAGCATGAATAAATCAACTCAAAACATTTGCTCCAACAATAAATGCTGGAGAGGGTGTGGAGAAAAGGGAACACTCTTGCACTGCTGGTGGGAATGTGAATTGGTACAGCCACTATGGAGAACAGTATGGAGGTTCCTTAAAAAACTACAAATAGAACTACCATATGACCCAGCAATCCCACTACTGGGCATATACCCTGAGAAAACCATAATTCAAAAAGAGTCATGTACCAAAATGTTCATTGCAGCTCTATTTACAATAGCCAGGACTTGGAGGCCTAAGTGTCCATTGACAGATGAATGGATAAAGAAGATGTGGCACATATATACAATGGAATATTACTCAGCCATAAAAAGAAACAAAATTGAGTTATTTGTAGTGAAGTGGATGGACCTAGAGTCTGTCATACAGAGTGAAGTAAGTCAGGAAGAGAAAAACAAATATGTATGCTAACACATATATATGGAATCTAAAAAAAAAAAAAAAAATGGTTCTGAAGAACCTAGGGGCAGGACAGGAATAAAGACGCAGACATAGAGCATGGGCTTGAGGACACGGGGAGGGAGAAGGGTAAGCTGGGACAAAGTGAGAGAGTGGCATGTACTTACATATACTACCAAATGTAAAATAGATAGCTAGTGGGAAGCAGCCGCATAGCACAGGGAGATCAGCTTCTTGCTTTATGACCACCTAGAGGGGTGGGATAGGGAGGGTGGGAGGGAGACGCAAGAGGGAAGAGATATGGGAACATGTGTGTATGTATAGCTGATCCACTTTGTTATAAAGCAGAAACTAACACACCATTGTAAAGCAATTATATTCCAATAAAGAGGTTAAAAAACAAAACAAAACAGAAAACATTTGTTACTTCATATGAATCAGGCAAAAAATATCCCCTTTCATAGCAATTGATTTTTGCCATTAAATTTAAATATTTTCTGCATATATTTTTCAAATTAAAACCTTGAGAAGTATACAAATAGTTTTATCTTTTCCAAGTGTATGATATATGTCTTTCATAAAAATTGAGAAACAGTTAATGTTCATTTACTTATGGGATAATTACTCATTTGGGGTTCTTTTTTGTGTTTTGGGGCCAAGATTGGTTGAAATTTTTTAACTGCTTTACCATTTCTGTTTAAGCAACTTTTTCTTGAGCCAGAGTTGGTGCACTAATTTTTCTCAGGGAAAAGGATTAAAAGATGCCCAACTTAGACCAGAATGGAAGACCTATTTCAAGTAGGGGTTAATGATTGTGAGGAGTGTTAAGAAAGGACAACAAAGGATTCTCTGGAAACAGTAAAAAGGCATTAATACAAAAGCACCATTTAGGAAAGAATAGAAAGTCCTTAGATCAGTGCGGATTCCCAGCTCTGGACAGACTTCAGCAACCAGCTCCTCAGTGGTAAAATTGCCACAGGCCAAGAGCCATGGCTTTCAGGGGGTTCATCTTTTTAATTTTGCTTCTCTCTGGGATTGTAGCCTTGTGATGCCTGACATTCACTAGCCAGAAACAGTTATCTAATGTATATTATTCATTTTTAAAAAATTATTTATGGTGGTAGGGCTAGTCTGGTATCATTTTCTTTACTTTTACTAGAATTAAAATGTTTATTTTATTTTAAAATGCTCTTAAAATATATTTTCCAAATGAAAAATGATGCTGAGCAACTTTTCATTTTATAGGGCATTCAAATATTCTCTTTTGTGATTTACCTCTTTAACTTTTATTGATTCCTTTAAATGATGTTTTAAGCCCCGAGGTTGTCATCTTTTCTATTTTTCAACTCTCTGTACTTTAAGACACCACCATGGTTCCCGCATCACTTGAACTCCTCATTCAAATTATACTAGTTCAAACATACCTGCTCCCTCTGCCAAAGTCTTGTTTCTAGTAGGCTACTTTTGTGATAATGTAACTGTTTTGCCATTGTGTGTCATGCACTATTAAGTTCCATTTCCAAGAAGAGTAGAATCATCTTTGCCTTCAAACCCAAACAGTTCAGGTAAGCAATCCCAGATTTCCAGTTCTGAGGATCTGTTACTTAATTTTATTGTTAAACATTATGTCAATCACTGTTCAATCCAGGGAAAATAAACTATCTGTATTTTACCAGAAAGAGTTAAGTACAAATATTGAGGTAAATCATCTTAGAAATGGCAGTGTGTTAGTTTGCTAGGGCTGCCACAACAAAAATACCACAAATCAGATGACTTAAAACACAGATTTATTTTCTCACAGCTCAGGAGTCTCAGAGTCAAGATCAAGTTTCTGGCAGGGTTGGTTTCCTCTGAGGCCTCTTTCCCTGGCTTACAAATGTCTGCCCCCTTGCTGCCTCTTCACATGGTTATCACTCAGTGCATGTGTGGCACTGGTGCGTTTCTGTATGTACTAATATCTCCTCTTCTTATAAGGACAATAGTTAGATTGCATTGGGGCCCAGCCTAATGGGCCTGTTTTAAATTAATTACCTCTTAAATACCTTATCTTCAAATATAGTCCCATTCTGTGGTTCCTGGGGTTAGGACTTTGTCATACAAATTTTGGGAGGATGCAATTCAGTCCACAACAGATAGGATACACCAGCTCTAGGTTGTAAATCTAGAAATGGCTTCCAGAAAACCACAAAACTGACTCTCTAGGGATTTAGGAACACAACTGGAACCAAGGAATTCAAGTACACACTATTAAAACTGGCCTCAAAGTATTACCGAACTCAGGTTTGGCTCCTTACCACTCGCAAGCCAGTAATTCAAGAGGCAAGTCTCAATAGAAAGGAAAGCTGCTTTAGTTAGAAAATCCAGCAGTCTGGGGAGATGTTGGACTTGTGTCTAGGGACCAACTCCAAAGATTCTGCTCAACCATGACAATTCTTAAAGGAAAAAATAGGGGGAAGAATCTCAGTGAATTATCCAGGCAGGAGGTTGGGTTCTGCAGCAATCTCCATTGCATGCAGACGGGTTGACTCTCTTCAGATGGTATCTTGCCCTCCTGATCTGCCTGCAGGATTGTTTAGGGGGCTGTTGCGGGTAAAGAGCTAATTATCTTTAACTACTTAATTCTTCATTCTTATTTATTTTTATCTAGGAAAAGAATCAACAGGTTAGACAAGGCATGGTGTGCATTCAGGAGAGCATAAATCAGGAGTTAGGTTAAATTGCCCAGTGATCTCATTCCTATAATTAGGTTATTTTAAGCTTAGAGGGGAACAGAAGTGGGCAAACAGGAAAGGGGCAAAAGAGCTGCTTTCAAAAGGATCAGGAAATGACTGAGAAATGCACTGCAATGCTTGTCTGATACCCTACTCAGAACTGGTTAAAATACTTTGAATCTTCATCTCTTTTTAAAATGCCTTTAAAAAAATAATCTTTAGCCTAATTAAATTTCTGATTGCTTCAATTTTCTTGATTCTTAGAGTACAGATAGACAGGTATTATGATTTTGTTTGGTTTTGTCACTGAGTGGTGGACATGCGTTGTAACAAAATAGCTTCAACCAAGGAGGTCAACGGAAGACCCTCACCAGCAATCGGTTCCAAGATAGTAAACAAAGAATTGCAAACTACCATGTTAAGCTTAAGCACAAAGCAGAGTTTATTTAAGCATAGGTGCACTCTCAGAGAGGGAGAGAGAGAAAGAGAGCGGGCTATGTCAGCGAAGTGAAGCAAGCCCAAAGCAAAGTTTATCAAGCAAAGTACACTCTCAGAGCGAGAGAGCACGGGCTGTTTCTGCGAATTGAAAGCAGCATTCCCGTGCAGGCTTAAGGGCACTTTTAAGGAGCATTTTGCAGGGAGGAGGGGTTGAGTGACAAGGGATCATTATTTGATTGACAGTCGCGAGCTATGTAACAAGTTTACTGCTTCGCATGCTCTCACCCTTTAATCGCTAAGAAACGCCCACTCGGGGGCAAAACCACATGTAGATTTTATTATAATTATGATATAATGAGTTTGGGTTTACTATAGGTTATACGCCTGTCTGGTCTGGGCATGAGCAGCCCGGGGAAGTCCTGTCATGTTACTGTACTCCCTCTTTATCAGGATAAACTGCCCACCGCACAACCATAGTTTCACCCATTCTGGATCTGGTCAAGGGAGAGTCCCCAGATGGCTGGGTGTGAATCCATTTCTTCCTGTCTTTCTCGCCACTGTCTCCTCTGTGCTGCTAATGACTAACTACCGAACAGTTTAATTATTGTCATTAATTGTGTACATATCTTTCTCAGTATATCACCATTTTTCCCATTGACAATTGCATTAGTCATCAATTATTAGACTTCACCTTTCAAATGTTAATTTTGCAATTATATTTATTGGGCATGTTAAATATAGTGCATTTGTAAAACAAATTTCCCATATTGAAATAAAGTAAGTTTGGCTCAGAACACCTTCATTTTCTTTATTATGCTGACATTTTGAATCTGTAACTAGGTTTTTGTTTTTGTTTTGCATCTTTATTGGAGTATAATTGCTTTACAATGGTGTGTTAGTTTCTGCTTTATAACAAAGTGAATCAGTTATACATATACATATATCCCCATAACTCTTCCCTCTTGTGTCTCCCTCCCTCCCACCCGCCCTATCCCACCCATCCAGGTGGTCACAAAGCACCGAGCTGATCTCCCTTTGCTATGCAGCTGCTTCCCACTAGCGATCTATTTTACATTTGGTACTGTATATATGTCCACGCCACTCTCTCACTTTGTCACAGCTTACCTTTCCCCCTCCCCATATCCTCAAGTCCATTCTCCAGTAGGTCTGTGTCTTTATTCCCGTCTTACCCCTAGATTCTTCATGATATTTTTTTTTTCCTTAGATTCCATATATATGTGCTAGCATATGGTATTTGTCTTTCTCTTTCTGACTTACTTCACTCTGTATGACAGACTCTAGGTCCATCCACCTCACTACAAATAACTCAGTTTCGTTTCTTTTTATGGCTGAGTAATATTCCATTGTATATATGTGCCACATCTTCTTTATCCATTCATCCGATGATGGACACTTAGGTTGTTTCCATCTCCGGGCTATTGTAAATAGAGCTGCAATGAATATTTTGGTACATGACTCTTTTTGAATTATGGTTTTCTCATGGTATATGCCCAGTAGTGGGATTGCTGGGTCATATGGTTGTTCTATTTGTAGTTTTTTAAGGAACCTCCATACTGTTCTCCATAATGGCTGAACCAATTCACATTCCCACCAGCAGTGCAAGAGTGTTCCCTTTTCTCCACACCCTCTCCTGCATTTATTGTTTCTAGATTTTTTGATGATGGCCATTCTGACTAGTGTGAGGTGATACCTCATTGTAGTTTTGATTTGCATTTCTCTATTGATTAATGATGTTGAGCATTCTTTCATGTGTTTGTTGGCAATCTGTATATCTTCCTTGGAGAAATGTCTATTTAGGTCTTCTGCCCATTTTTGGATTGGGTTGTTTGTTTTTTTGTTATTGAGCTGCATGAGCTGCTTGTAAAATTTGGCGTTAATCCTTTGTCAGTTGCTTCATTTGCAAATATTTTCTCCCATTCTGAGGGTTGTCTTTTGGACTTGTTTATAGTTTCCTTTGCTGTGCAAAAGCTTTGAAGTTTCATTAGGTCCCATTTGTTTATTTTTGTTTTTATTTCCATTCCTCTAGGAGGTGGGTCCAAAAGGATCTTGCTATGATTTATGTCATAGAGTGTTCTGCCTATGTTTTCCTCTAAAAGTTTGATAGTTTCTGGCCTTACATTTAGGTCTTTAATCCATTTTGAGCTTATTTTTGTGTATGGTGTTAGGGAGTGATCTAATCTCATACTTTTACATGTACCTGTCCAGTTTTCCCAGCATCACCTATTGAAGAGTCTGTCCTTTCTCCGCTGTATATTCCTGCCTCCTTTATCAAAGATAAGGTGACCATATGTGTGTGGGTTTATCTCTGGGCTTTCTATCCTGTTCCATTGATCTATATTTCTGTTTTTGTGCCAGTATCATACTGCCTTGATTACTGTAGCTTTGTACTATAGTCTGAAGTCAGGGACCCTGATTCTTCCAGCTCCATTTTTCGTTCTCAAGATTGCTTTGGCTATTCGGGGTCTTTTGTGTTTCCATACAAATTGTGAAAATTTTTGTTCTAGTTCTGTGAAAAATGCCAGTGGTAGTTTGATAGGGATTGCATTGATTCTGTAGATTGCTTTGGGTAGTGGAGTCATTGTCACAATGTTGATTCTTCCAATCCAAGAACATGGTATATCTCTCATCTATTTGTATCATCTTTCATTTCTTTCATCAGTGTCTTATAATTTTCTGCATACAGGTCTTTTCTCTCCTTAGGTAGGTTTATTCCTAGATATTTTATTCTTTTCGTTGCAATGGTAAATGGGAGTGTTTTCTTGATTTCACTTTCAGATTTTTCATCATTAGTGTATAGGAATGCCAGAGATTTCTGTGCATTAATTTTGTATCCTGCTACTTTACCAAATTCATTGATTAGCTCTAGTAGTTTTCTGGTAGCATCTTTAGGATTCTCTATGTATAGTATCATGTCATCTGCAAACAGTGACAGCTTTACTTCTTCTTTTCCGATTTGGATTCCTTTTATTTCCTTTTCTTCTCTGATTGCTGTGGCTAAAACTTCCAAAACTATGTTGAATAAGAGTGGTGAGAGTAGGCAACCTTGTCTTGTTCCTGATCTTAGTGGACATCCTTTCAGTTTTTCGCCATTGAGGACGATTTTGGCTGTGGATTTGTCATATATGGTCTGTATTATGTTGAGGAAAGTTCCCTCTATGCCTACTTTCTGCATGGTTTTTTTTTTTTATCATAAATGGGTGTTGAATTTTGTCAAAAGCTTTCTCTGCATCTATTGAGATGATCATATGTTTTTTCTCCCTCATTTTGTTAATGTGGTGTATCACGTTGATTGATTTGCATATATTGAAGAATCCTTGCATTCCTGGAATAAACCCCACTTGATCGTGGTGTATGATCCTTTTAATGTGCTGTTGGATTGTGTTTGCTAGTATTTTGTTGAGGATTTTTGCATCTATGTTCATCAGTGATATTGGCCTGTAGTTTTCTTTCTTTGTGACATCCTTGTCTGATTTTGGTATCAGGGTGATGGTGACCTCACAGAATGAGTTTGGGACTGTTCCTCCCTCTGCTATATTTTGGAAGAGTTTGAGAAGGATAGGTGTTAGCTCTTCTCTAAATGTTTGATAGAATTCGCCTGTGAAGCCATCTGGTCCTGGGCTTTTGTTTGTTGGAAGATTTTTAATCACAGTTTCAATTTCAGTGCTTGTGATTGGTCTGTTCATATTTTCTATTTCTTCCTGACTCAGTCTTGGCAGGTTGTGCATTTCTAAGAATTTATCCATTTCTTCCAGGTTGTCCATTTTATTGGCATAGAGTTGCTTGTGGTAATCTCTCATGATCTTTTGTATTTCTGCAGTGTCAGTTGTTACTTCTCCTTTTTCATTTCTAATTCTATTGATTTGAGTCTTCTCCCTTTTTATCTTGATGAGTCTGGCTAATGGTTTATCAATTTTGTTTATCTTCTCAAAGAACCAGCTTTTAGTTTTATTGATCTTTGTTCTTGTTTCCTTCATTTCTTTTTCATTTATTTCTGATCTGATCTTTATGATTTCTTTCCTTCTGCTAACTTTGGGTTTTTTTTGTTCTTCTTTCTCTAATTGCTTGAGGTGCAAGGTTAGGTTGTTTATTAAAGATGTTTCCTGTTTCTTAGGGTAGGATTGTATTGCTATAAACTTCCGTCTTAGAACTACTTTTGCTGCATCCCATAGGTTTTGGGTCGTCGTGTCTCCATTGTCATTTGTTCCTAGGTATTGTTCGATTTCCTCTTTGATTTCTTCAGTGATCACTTCATTACTAAGTAGGGTATTGTTTAGCCTCCATGTGTTCGTATTTTTTACAGATCTTTTCCTGTAATTGATATCTAGTCTCATAGCGTTGTGGTCAGAAAAGATACTTGATACCATTTCAATTTTCTTAAATTTACCAAGGCTTGATTTATGACCCAAGATATGATCTATCCTGGAGGATGTTCCATGAGCACTTGAGAAAAATGTGCATTTTGTTGTTTTTAGATGGAATGTCCTATAAATATCAATTAAGTACATCTTGTTTAATGAATTATTTAAAGCTTGTGTTTCCTTATTTATTTTCATTTTGCATGATCTGAAAGTGGGGTGTTAAAGTCCCCTACTATGAATTGTTACTGTCGATTTCCCCTTTTATGGCTGTTAGTATTTGCCTTATGTATTGAGGTGCTCCTATGTTGGGTGCATAAATATTTACAATTGTTATATCTTCTTCTTGGATCGATCCCTTGATCATTATGTAGTGTCCTTCTTTGTCTCTTCTAATAGTCTTTATTTTAAAGTCTATTTTGTCTGATATGAGAATTGCTACTCCAGCTTTCTTTTGGTTTCCATTTGCATGGACTATCTTTTTCCATCCCCTTACTTTCAGTCTGTATGTGTCTCTAGGTCTGAAGTGGGTCTCTTGTAGACAGCATATATATGGGTCTTGTTTTTGTATCCATTCAGCCAGTCTGTGTCTTTTGGTGGGAACATTTAATCCATTTACATTTAAGGTAATTATCGATATGTATGTTCCTATTCCCATTTTCTTAATTGTTTTGGGTTCATTATCATAGGTCTGTTCCTTCTCTTGTGTTCTTGCCTAGAGAAGTTCCTTTAGCATTTGTTGTAAAGCTGGTTTTGTGGTTCTGAACTCTCTCAGCTTTTGCTTGTCTGTAAAGGTTTAAATTACTCTGTCAAATCTGAATGAGATCCTTGCTGGGTAGAGTAATCTTGGTTGTAGGTTTTTCTCCTTCATCACTTTAAATATGTCCTGCCAGTCCCTTCTGGCTTGCAGAGTTTCTGCTGAATGATCAGCTGTTAACCTTATGGGGATTCCCTTGTGTGTTATTTGTTGTTTTTCCCTTGCAGCTTTTAATATGTTTTCTTTGTATTTAATTTTTGACAGTTTGATTAATATGTGTCTTGGCGTGTTTCTCCTTGGATTTATCCTGTATGGGACTCTCTGTGCTTCCTGGACTTGATTGTCTATTTCCTTTCCCATATTAGGGAAGTTTTCAACTATAATCTCTTCAGATATTTTCTCAGTCCCTTGCTTTTTCTCTTCTTCTTCTGTAATCCCTATAATTCGAATGTTGGTGCATTTAATGTTGTCCCAGAGGTCTCTGAGACTGTCCTCAGTTCTTTTCATTCTTTTTTCTTTATTCTGCTCTGCAGTAGTTATTTCCACTAGTTTCTCTTCCAGGTCACTTATCCATTCTTCTGCCTCAGTTATTCTGCTATTGATCCCATATGAGTATTTTTAATTTCATTTATTGTGTTGTTCATCATTGCTTGTTTCATCTTTAGTTCTTCTAGGTCCTTGTTAAATGTTTCTTGCATTTTCTCTGTTCTATTTCCAAGATTTTGGATTATCTTTACTATCATTATTCTGAATTCTTTTTCAGGTAGACTGCCTATTTCCTCTTCATTTGTTAGGTCTGGTGGGTTTTTATCTTGCTCCTTCATCTGCTATGTGTTTTGCTGTCTTCTCATTTTGCTTATCTTACTGTGTTTGGGGTCTCCTGTTTGCAGGCTGCAGGTTCGTAGTTCCCGTTGTTTTTGGTGTCTGTCCCCAGTGGCTAAGGTTGGTTTAGTGGGTTGTGTAGGCTTCCTGGTGGAGGGGACTAGTGCCTGTGTTCTGGTGGATGAGGCTGGATCTTGTCTTTCTGCTGGGCAGGTCCATGACTGGTGGTGTGTTTTGGGGTGTCTGTGGACTTATTATGATTTTAGGCAGCCTCTCTGCTAATGGGTGGGGTTGTGTTCCCGTCTTGCTAGTTGTTTGGCATAGGGTGTCTAGCACTGTAACTTGCTGATGGTTGAGTGAAGCTGGGTGCTGGTGTTGAGATGGAGAGCTCTGGGAGATTTTCACAGTTTGATATCATGTGGAGTTGGGAGGTCTCTTGTAGACCAGTGTCCTGAAGTTGGCTCTCCCACCTCAGAGGCACAGCACGGACTCCTGGCTGCAGCACCAAGAGACTTTCATCCACACGGCTCAGAATAAAAGGGAGGAAAAGTAGAAAGAAGGAAAGAAAGAGGATAAAATAAAATAAAGTAAGATAAAATAAAATAAAGTTATTAAAATAAAAAATAAGTATTAAGAAAAAAATTTTTTTAAAGTAGTAAAAAAAAAGGACAGATAGAACCCTAGGACAAATGGTGAAAGCAAAGATATACAGACAAAATCTCACACAGACGCATACACATACTCACAAAAAGAGGAAAAAGGGAAAAAATTATAAATCTTGCTGTCAAAGTCCACCTCCTCAATTTGAGATGATTCGTTGTCTATTCATGTATTCCACAGATGCAGGGTACATCAAGTTGATTGTGGAGATTTAATCCGCTGCTCCTGAGGCTGCTGGGAGAGATTTCCCTTTCTCTTCTTTGTTCGCACAGCTTCCAGAGTTCAGCTTTGGATTTGGCCCCGCCTCTGCGTGTAGGTCGCCGGAGTGCATCTGTTCTTCTCTCAGACAGGACGGGGTTAAAGGAGCCTTTGATTCGGGGGCTCTGGCTCGCTCAGGCCGGGGGCAGGGAGGGATACGGACGCAGGCCGAGCTTGCGGTGGCAGAGGCCGGCGTGATGTTGCACCAGCCTGAGGCGTGCCGTGCGTTCTTCCGGGGAAGTTGTCCCTGGATTCTGGGACCCTGGCAGTGGCGGGCTGCACAGGCTCCCAGAATGGGGGTGTGGATAGTGACCTGTGCTCGCACACAGGCTTCTTGGTTGCGGGAGCAGCAGCCTTAGCATCTCATGCCCGTCTCTGGGGTCCGCGCTTTTAGCCGCAGCTCGTGCCCGTCTCTGGAGCTCCTTTAAGGAGCGCTCTTAATCCCCTCTCCTTGCGCACCAGGAAACAAAGAGGGAAGAAAATGTCTCTTGCCTCTTCGGCAGGTCCAGACTTTTCCCTGGACTCCCTCCCAGCTAGCTGTGGCGCACTAACCCCCTGCAGGCTGTGTTCACGCCGCCAACCCCAGTCCTCTGCTTGCGCTCCGACCGAAGCCCGAGCCTCAGCTCCCAGCCCCGCCCGCCCCGGCGGGTGAGCAGACAAGCCTCTCAGGCTGGTGAGTGCCGGTCGGCACCGATCCTCTGTGCGGAAATTTCTCTGCTTTGCCCTCCACACCCCTGTTGTTGTGCTCTACTCCTCGGCTTCAAAGCTTTCCCCCTCCACCACCCACAGTCTCCGCCTGTGAAGGGGCTTCTAGTGTGTGGTAACCTTTCCTCCTTCACAGCTCCCTCCAACTGGTGCAGGTCCCATCCCTATTCTTTTGTCTCTGTTTATTCTTTTTGCTTTTGCCCTCCCCAGGTACGTGGGGGAGTTTCTTGCCTTTTGGGAGGTCTGAGGTCTTCTGCCAGCGTTCAGTAGGTGTTCTGTAGGAGTTGTTCACGTGTAGATGTATTTCTGGTGTATCTGTGGGGAGGAAGGTGATCTCCACATCTTACTCTTCCGCCATCTTCCCCCTCTCTCCTGTAACTAGGTTTAATTTTAGCTTTATAATACTCCTTCTCAGGTTCACTGTCATTCATTCTATAGATGAATGTCTTAGTTGGAATATTTGTATGAGACATATTCAAATGGAAGATTAGACATGAGATAGGTTGAGGATGGAAACTATAAAGTATATTTTATAACAGATTAAATATGAGCATGGAGGAAACATAGAAATCCATTAGTATAATTTATATATTTATGGATGATCCTTTCACTTTTTCATTAATTTTGCTACAAGTAATTATATATGTTAATTCCCAAAGTTATGAAAAATAGATTTTACTTAAATACAGTGACTGTTTCACTGAATTCCCTTTTGTTGCTTTGGATTGTTTATCTGAGTGGAATCTATATTGATTGCATTTCTCATTACTATGTTGGTAGAGACTTAGAAGGAGAAACAGATGAATTTGGGATTTAAAAAAAAAGAAACTAAATTGCCTTTGCATAACTGATTGTGTTGTTAAAAAATGTTAACCTAACAAATATGTCTATCTCTGTGTCTCCGTATCCACTTTCTATTTCCCTGTTTCATTATACCTTCAACCCAGAAAAGAGGCAAAGTCCACCTAAGTGAGGAGATTCCTGACCCTGATTTGATCATGTTTATTAAGGTGCACTTCTCTGTGTTGAAAAGTCAAGAGCTTTCTTTTGTCCCTTCTAATTTATGCTTGTTAAACAATGATTAAAAATATAAGGCTATTCCTGGATCTATATGGTAAATTAGTATTCTTGCTTACTTCTGTTTTTTTTTCTTCTACAAGATATTGTGTACTTTGATATTCTATTCATTTTGGGTTCATGACCAGTTGAAAATTAGAGAGTACTGGAAAATTAGGAATATGTCAACTCTTAGAGGAAAACATAGGCAGAAACTCTCTGGCATAAGCTGTAGCAAGATCTTTTTTGATCTACCTCCCAGAGTAATAAAAAACAAAAAAAAAACAAAGGAAATCTAATAAAACTTAAAATCCTTTGCACAACAAAGGGAACCACAAACAAAACAAAAAGACAACCCACAGAATGGGAGAAAATATTTGCAAATGAAATGACTGACAAGGAATTAATGTTCAAAACATACAAACAGCTCATGCAGCTCAATATCAAAAAAACAAACAACACAATCAAAAAATGGGTGGAAGATCTAAATAGATGTTTCTCCAAAGAAGACATACAGATGGCCAAGAGGCACATGAAAAGATGCTCAACATCACTAATTATTAGAGAAATGCAAATCAAAACTGCAGTGAGGTATCACCTCACACCAGTCAGAATGGCCATCATCAAAAAGTCTGCAAACAATAAATGCTGGAGAGGGTGTGGAGAAAAGGGAACCGTCTTGCACTGCTGGTGGGAATGAAAATTGGTATAGCCACTACGGAGAACAGTATGGAGATTCCTTAGAAAACTAAAAATAGAGCTACCATATGATCCATCAGTCCCACCCCTGGTCATATATCTGGAGAAAAACATAATTCGAAAAGATGCATGCACCCCAATGTTCACTGCAACACTATTTACAATAACGAGGACATGGAAGCAACCTAAATGTCCATCAGCAGAGGAATGGATAAGGAAGAGGTGGGACATATATACAATGGGATTTTACGCAGCCATAAAACAGAACAAAATAATGCCATTTGCAGCAACATGGATGGACCTAGAGACTGTCATACTGAGTGAAGTAAGTCAGACAGAGAAAGACAAATATCATATGATATTGCTTACATGTGGAATCTAAAAAATAATGGTACAAATGAACTTATTTACAAAACTGAAATAGAGTCACAGGTATAGAAAACAAACTTATGGTTACCAAGGGGGAAAAGGGGGGAGGGATAAATTGGGAGATTGGGATTGACATATACACTCTACTATATTTAAAATAGATAACTAATAAGAACCTACTGTATAGCACAGGGAACTCTAGTTAACACTCTGTAATGACCTGTATGGAAAAAGAATCTTAAAAAAGAGTGGATATATGTATATGTATAACTGATTCACTTTGCTGTACAGTAGAAACTAATACAACATTGTAAATCAACTTTACTCCAATAAAAATTAATTTTAAAAAAGGAATATGTCAAGGTCTTGGCTGAAATTTTTGCAGAGCTTAGCACTGACACCTGCAGAAAGATATGAGATATATACCTTCTAGATAATAATTAAATATTTCATGTTCCTTCAAGCATCTTACAGAAGAACCAGTGATGGTTCAGGAAGAATTCCTGTATTTATCACTTTTGTCAAATTCATATTGAAACCCTATTCTTATCAAATATATCTGTACTGTCAGAGCAGAAAAATGAATATGTGGCAGGATAAGAATCTGGAGGTTCGAGTATCATTTTGGCATAAATACCTCTAGAATTGGTAAAATACTTTCCCTAATAATTAGAAATTTCCATTATGCCACAGACACTAGCAAGAAACAGGGATTAACTCTTGGAGTTAGAAAAGATCACCTGGATAACAAAAGTAGGGAGCAGCTATTTTTTTTTTAAATATTGTTCTTGCACTCAGAGGATCATTTTGTCAACACACCATACAGAAGAGGCACCTGCACTTCTTAGGAGTAGGATTCCATCATGTGGTAGATAGTTGCCACATCTTGCTTTCTCAGAATTGAAACTACGTTTTTAGCAAGTCTTCCACGTTGTAAGTCTGGTGAAATCTCTAAGGAGGGGAACTGTCTTTCTCTCCACTTGTCTTAGTTAGTTCTCAGATATGGTCCTGATGAATCATCACACCTCTCAATACTCACATGTTAGTGTAGTCCCCTCACCTATTAAATGAGTCAGGCCCTGTGATTCACTTTAGCTAAATGTGGCAGAGGCAACCTTGTGCCAGTTGCATGATTTGCCTTATGAAGCCAGAATAGTTTCCACTTTTCACTCCTGGAAACCCTGAGTTATCATATAAAAATTAAGAAACACTACTGGGAGAACACATGGAAAGGCCCCAAAAAGAGGCCATCTGGACACAGCAAAGCTGCACTAAGACTGGGACTCAGGAGTTCAGTGTCTTACTGAGCCCCAAAACCAGCCTTCCCTGGCAACACAAGATACATACACGAAGCCATCTTGGAGCAACCATCTGACCATAGTTACATAAGAGTCTCCAAACAGAAGGGCATAAGGACACCCACTTGGGCCCCAGTCAAACAACAGAATTATAAGAAATAATGTAATTACAGTTTTTATTAAGCCACTAAGTTCTAGAAAAGTAGGTAACACAACAATAGATAACCAAAAAACTACAGGCTGGCAACTAAGGCCTAGGTGCATGACCAATCTTGGCCAGTTGTTCGCTGTCACTGGGAGAAATCTGTCCTTGTTTAACTGGGTTAATTGAAAGTGACAGCACTGAAAATTCAATTCATATTTAGGTATGGGACTTCAGTATCCCACAAAAAACACTGGCAAAGGAAATATTTTTATTATTACTTGGAGACACCTGGAATATTGTAACATGCAGTGCAGTGAAAGCAGGTTTTTGCAGGAAGCCTTTTTACTTTCACTTAAAGGACGGTAGAAATGTAAGAGCTTTGTATACTGGCTACTTCATTAAGTGAATTAACAAACAAACCTGAAAGCACAAAGTTTTCCCACCAAGAGAATTATAGTATTTAGATAAAAATACTGGGAGTGGGGATCTAGAAAATGTGTGGTGCTAGATACCATATTAACAGATTCTGAGGGTGGTCCACTAAAAAGTAAAGAACATGAATATACATGAAAGAACTTATTTAAATATGTACAAGCAACTAGTTGTAGTGTGGTAGGTCTAGCAGCTTTGAATGGTTTTAATTATTTCTTAGGCTAATTGACTAAGACCTGGCCTCGATAGCTATACATAATAAATTAAGTGGCAATGCTAGAAATTCTTTAGTATAATTTAGATGAAGAAACTGTAAGCCTTTTGGGGATTTTACTTCTTGAGTGATATTTACTTGTTATAAATAGCCAATATTACTACTCAGAAGACACTTCTGCTGAGAAAGTTCAGAGGCTAGAGGAGCCTAAGGAAACGTGACAAGGCAATGTAATGAGGTATACTCATTGGCATCCTGGAACAGAAATAAAAAAGGATATAAATAAAAACTGTTGATATACAAATAAATTAAGAACTCTAATAATAATGATGCATCAGTATTGGTTCATTAGTTGTTACAAACGTACCATAGTAACGTAAGATATTAACAATAAGGGAAACTGGGTATAGGATATTGCAAAAAGCAAGGCTAGATTTTCTTGAAGAGAACCATACAAATATTAGATGTATATCTTCCTTTTAGCTTTCTCTCAAGGGAATTTCAGTCCATGGTAGCTTTGCACTAAAACAAAAGGATCTGACCCGGCCATAGAATTATAGGACATTATTTGTGAAGTGACGTTAATATCTGTGGACTCAGTAAGTCACCTGATACATTGGTGAGAGATGGGGTTTATAGTGGATTAATTACATAGGCGGTTTTGACATGAATACGTCCCAAAGAAAGCCTAGAAAAAAAAACAGACTGAATCTTGTGCTTACTTTCTTTGTAATTGAGTTTATATTCAGAATAGTGATGCTTACCAATTGGCAAAACCACTACATTGGATCACTGAATAAATGGCCAATGTATATTTAGATAAGCACATCCAAATAGAGGACTTTAAGCTACTGGAGATCTCCCATTCCATCTTAAGAATGTATCCAAAGGCATCTCCTGCTAGGAATCAAAGTTAAAATCCTGCACTACCAAAAATAAAACAATACCTCACCACAGAAGTAACAGTTACACAAGCAGTAGTGGATGAATACAAAGATATAAAAGAACATGGAAAATTTGCAGGTAAAGAAAACTAGTCCCACCTTCTAATCTCTACAAATGTTGCTCCCAAGCAGGTGAAAATTGTCAAAAATATCAATATTGATTGAAAGAATTTTTTGTAAAAAAAGTAAGAATGGTCTCAAAACAGACATAAAAGATTCCTGATTGACAACAGAAGAGGGTGAAAAATAAGCTAACAAAGTTCAAGAAATATATAGAAGAGAAATAGAAATGATTATAGAAAATGAACCCGTGTAAGAGGCAATACATAAGAAAACAGACACTGCTGAAAATAGAGTAACATAAAAACTAAAACTGAGAAACACAATATTCCATTTTTTAAAGATCAAAAATTAAAAATAATTGAGATTATAAATTGACCAGGGTCTATATGTTTATCTAAAATAGACCAGAGTCAATTTATAAGAAATTGGCATATATGATGATATATCATATATAATTATGATATATGATATCATTATTATAATAATTATAAAGCAAAATTTTAAAATCTAATATTTGGAAACAGTGACTGTATTTTCAGTTGTCCAGAGCCTTGGATTATGTGGGAAGTCCCTAAAGCAGTGAGTGAGTTAACATTGAAGTAAGAAGGGACAGATCTTACTCAGGGGGAAACCACTTGAAACTATTTGGAAGATGCACTTATGGTCCTAAATGCATGTCCTGTATCCAATATCTCAAACTCAGATTGCTCAAGATGGTAATCTCTGGATTGATAACAACTTTCTAGTAACTGTTATCATCAGACCATATTATTTGACTACAAAACAATTGAGAAATCAATAAGTAAAACAAAACAAACATGAAAACTTTAAAAATTTAAGAATAATCTACTTTTAAAATTAATAAAAGTAATTTTAATAATTCATGAGACAATTAGATCATAATGAAGATCTGAAAATCCATAGAAAGTAATAATGTAATTCTAGATAACAAAATGTCTAGAATTAAGTCAAAACACATTCATGGATATTGATAGCCTTACATTCTGCATCAGACAGGGTAACAATAATAAGTTCAACATCAAATTTGTAAATTAGAAAAAAAACCTAAGTCACTTGAAAGGGAAGATTTAAAGTTAAAACTAGCAATTAGTAAATAAAGAAAAGAACTTTTAAAATTGTGAAGTTAAAGCTACTCTAACCTATTTTGTACAGAATAATAGACATAAAGAAAAAAATACTGAAAGCACAAACAATTCATAAATATAAAGGGAATACGATGACATTTACATCAGCAATTAACATATAAGAGAAAAATTATAAACTACTATAAACTTACAGATTTGAAAACTTATTTGAAATCATCAGTTTAGACAAATTCCTAGAAAAATATTACTTACTAAAATCAGCCCAGGACATTAGTTAAGCTTGAATATTTTGGGGAAATTAAAAAAAATTAAATCAACAATAATAACTTTTATAAAATCAAAACACTTAAGGAAGATAGTATTATGAGCATATTTAAAATATAATAATTCTGGCCAATTTTTTTCTATTCTGTAAAGTGGGTAATGCAAAGCACCTGTAAACAATTCACAGAATGTAAAAAGATAAATGGTTCTATTTTTGACTTTCTGGAATAAGCAAAACTAATCTGCAGTGAAAAAAATTGGATTAGTGGTTGCCTTTGAGGAAATAAGGTCAAGGAGCCTGGGAAAGAGATTGAAGGAACTTTCCAAGGAAATGGTAATGATTTATCATGATAGACGTTTCAATTATATAATATATGCATTTCTCAAAACTCTCATTAACAGTTACCCAGGATTTGTACATATCTCTGTGTATCAAGTTTACCTAAAAACAAATGAAAAAACGTAAACAAATATTGAATTCTAGTTACTTTTGTGCATGCTGAACTCTTTAGGATTGAAATGGATTATGTCTACAACTTCATTTGAAATGCATCAGAAAACAGATAGATTGACAAATGAACAGAAGTATTAGTGGACAGGTAGATAGATAGATGATAAAATTGTATGTTCATTTCTAGAATCTAGGAGGTAAATATATAGGTGCATTATTTCACCTCTGTATGGTTACAATTTTTCATAAGAAAATATTTTAAAACTGTAATGACATATGTTTTATTTATTTGTATGTTTTTTTCCCCCTCTCTCCCATCAGAGAAATTTATCACCTTAATTCGCTTTCTTAGGCAGTAATAAAATTATCTAATTAATCTACTGGTAGATTTATCTCCTTAATTTGTAACACTTTTCCCTTCTCCTTCCTCTCTTACATTTTGAATGAAGTTGGAAAAATAAGGCAAGATTGATAGAATAAATATAGTAAGCAGTTAACATAAGTGTGTAAAAATAAGACAGAAAACCCTCCATAGTAGAGGTGAAATCACGTATTTAGTCCAGGAGTTTGTGAAAAGAAAAATTAAATGAGTCCCAATTAAACCTAGCATGAGGCTTAGTAGACCTGGTGTTTATTTTTTCATTAGAGATTGGAAGAACACACTCCCGGGAATAGAGTGTTTTAAAGGAAGGTCCTTGTTTTCATGTTAATTAAAAATCAGAACTAACCTCAGACTGAGTAAAGAAATAGCAATTGCTTTTTTAACATGGGCAAAGCACCAGAAAGAGCTTCATGGCATTTAATTGCTATGTGTGAACTTGAAGTTAATAGTATTTCACTCTAATAATTTATCTGTACTAAAAAAGCCTCATAAGCATTTATTGCCTGCTGGGCTTAGGTATCAAAATGATTCTCTGGGTCACAAATTTTGGTTATGATTTTGTGTTTTCTTTATTAACTGTAAATAAAATAATAAAACACATTTTTCTAAAAACACGATGGTTCAAACTTATATAAACAAATCCTTTCCAAAATTGTAAATAAATCAATTTTGTCTACTTAAAATATTCATTTCTTTTCATATAGAAACCTTTATTTTGCCATTGAAATTATAAAATCCATTGCAATGTATTTTCAAATAGGGATCAAAAATAATGTAAATATATCCTTTTCTGAGAATAATGTGGCTGCATTGCAAACTTTGAAAAAAATAAAACTTTAATATAAAAATATTTTGTTATATCTTTTTCAAATAATATGTAAGAATCATATAAGTAAACTGTGTAGAGAACAAATCCAATAAATTTCCAATCTAAAACCAGAATGTTTTACAGAACTTTGATTTAATGATTTAATGGTAGTCTACTAAATATTTTAGATTAAGAATCATATATTTTAAAAATTATTACAAAAAGTAAAGCAATCTGAAAGGTTTAAAAAAATATTACAGACTCATACAATTTTCTTTTTTTATGAAAAATAACATTTATTATGTATTCATTATAAAAGTAATATGTGCTCATTATAGAAAAAGTTAAAACATAGAAAAAAGTAATGATGAAAATAAAAGTCAAGTATAATACTACCATCCAAAAATAACCACAGTTTACAGTTTGATGTTGGTTCTTCTATTCTTATCTTCATATTTGTAGTTACTAAATTGGTATTATACTCTATACACTTTTTTTTCCACTTGTTCTGTGTCATTAACGAGTCTTCAGAAACTTGATATTAATAATTAGACTATTCCATTGTGTAGATATACTATTGTTTATTTACCTACTCATTTATTATTTAACTACTCATTTATTATTAGATATTTATAGAGGGAGGGGTTCCCTAAGGTTTGTCTCTAAAAATAAATGACGGTCATGTTTGTTTTGGGAATCCCAAACCCCCTGGCATTCAAAGCCCTTCACAATTTAACTCCACCCTGTCTTTCCATCCTCAGCTGCCTAAGTCTCCAGTGCAGGGCAGATGTTTAGCCTGTGTAAACGGATGGAGCTGTCCTGTTTGTAAAAATACTAAAATACTTCAGCAGAGGGTTAAATTGCTAGGAAGCCATCTCTGACTGCTGTCCTGAGCAGTAAAATGTTTATACATCTATATTAAGGGAGGAAAGCATTGGTTGAATGAATAAAATCACTTCTAGGGTCCTGTTGTCTGTTCCAGAAACAAAACAAGAGAATTTCAAAGTAACAAACTAAAGTAGATTCTATAAAATATATTTCAGAAACAATAACTGACTTTCAGACTAGAGGTTTATAAAATTAGACATTTTTACAGATGCCATCCTTGCTGAAGTATTAATTAATTATAAAAATCATATGGGAAACATGTATTAAAAACTGGTTTGCCCTTATGTACAGCACTTAAAACAGTATAAACTCCTAAATTTAAGACTCCAATTTTAAAGGCTAAGGTACTAAAATGTGGCTATGCTTTGATACAGCAAAATTTGCATAAGGATAACTTTAGTGAGTTTTATTGAAGAACTAATGAAATTTGAAGTTTCTGTGTCCCAAAGTATGATTATGTTACAAATGCTAAAATAAAAAATTATTATTATTTTAAATAATATGTAATTGCATAATACATACATAATAATACATAAATCTTTGGCTTTCAATTTTAGGATTTTTAGAAAACAATTCCTGAAGTAAAGATAAGTGCTCATTCTTATTTGGTGAGTACAAACCCAAGACACTGAGAATGAGGACAAAAGAGGAGAAAAATAGAGGAAGAAGGAGATCAGTTGGATGCTGGGATAGACTCTCCCTGCACAGAAGAGCCAGGTATTCTAGGCTATTCAGCCAAGTAAGATGTTATCGAACAATTTGTATTCATAATCTATACCTCAGATCAGTTCACAGGTGGTAGAAAAGAGAAGGGATTTATCAACCTAGTTCTTTCCTCTCTCCTAATTCTCATGGTCAAGATTCATCTTATGGACTGACAACTTTACTGCAATTTAAAGTCTTATTGTTTGGCTCCTCTGCTTACCAGGCAGGAAGTCAGTTTCTATCTCCTTTATTGTTTCCTTCGGAAAACAAAGACTCTGGGCATTGGTTGGTCATCTGGCTGCACCTGAGAAGCAGGGTTCAGCACCAGAGGGCAAGCAGAGTCCATCAGCAGTGAAATCACCTGAGACACAGTAGGCAGCTGAGGGTTTACTGGAGGGACCTCGGCAATCTGAAGAGGCTGATAATATATACTGTTTGTACCACTCAGATCCAATTGTTTGTCTGCATTATAACAAGCTTCCACAGTACAACTTAGTGTCACTATTTTTTGTCAAAATACAAAATATACTCAGTTTTCCTAAGAGGATAGATCACAGAGTCTCTTTCAAGGTGGCTCTAAGTCACAATCCTGTGTAAAATTTAAGGTTGTAGAAAAACAAAAGCACAGTCCCTGCTGACCCAGCTGGTCTCAAGGTTATAACAGATATGTATCATTTTTCTTCCACCAAACCGTTCTAAATATCCCTCACCTCCTGCCAATGCTGTGACTAGTTTAGTTTGCTTACCTGTTGGAGAGATTGAGGTCTTCAATCTCCAAAGTGTCTGAACTTTTTAATTCCTGCTAGTGTCTGGATTTTTATAGTGCCCAGGGACAGTTACTACCTGACTGGGAGACACAAAAAGACATCTAAGTAAATTCTCTGGATTCCGGAGTGGTCCTTCTTACCCTCATTATGTGGTAGTAACCTTAGTTTTTCGTGGCAATGAGGATTGATTGTTTTAGCAAGTAATTTTTTTCCCTTTGCTTATCCACTATCGTGAGGAACCCAAAGTAGCAGAGTATTGCACATATTCCAGATCAATGAATCACTTGCCAGTCCTCTTATGAGGCGTTCCCTCCCCTCCATGAACAGTTTTTGTAACCTACAGACCCAAGTTCTTAAGAATGGAAAGCACAAATGCCAGACATGGAAAACTGAGTTTGACAGTGAGATAAGCTAATCATTCTTACACTCTTTGGTCTAGAAAACCATGTGTAATAGCAATTGGAGACACAATAATTTATTGTTTGTTTTAGTTCAGTGCATCTATCTCATTCTATATAAAAGACTGCACATGTTTAAACTCTTTAAAATACTCTTCATCTGAGTCTTCCTCTATCTAGCCAAATGTTTCCCTATTGGTATGCATTGAAAGTTAATTCTATAGTTAGAAGTCTATTGTTACTGTTCCTTTGATATAAAATTTTCCTTTTGTTCTGAGAAAATTTTATAGCATACCATGCTGGTATTTAAGGCATTTTGTAGGACTTCAGATTTTAGTGTTGGTAAACCATATATATATATATACACACACACAGACATATATTAGGCAATGGCAATAGGTAAATCAAGCTCAGTGAAAGGGAGCCTGTATGCTTTAACCCACGCAGACCCCTTGCCCACTCATCTGAAACACTCTATCTTTGGCTTATAGAGCAAGCACAGGTATAGGCAAGAAGAGAGGCTGGCTTGCTTGTTTAAACCTGCTTGGTGTGTACAGCCTCTGCAGTGCATACTCTCTAGTGGGCTTGGATTTGAACCATAAAGATCATCATTCATTATATACACCCTGAGAGCTCTATCCATGTATCTTTTCCCCAGAACTCCTTGGTTGTAGCTAGATCACTCCTGATGAGAGGAAGTCCATATGGTTTACTCCCCCTACCATTTGCTTCTTGGAATTTTGAGAAGTGAGGTTTTGGCATCTGTTTTGTTTTGTTTTGGATGTGCCACTAGATGGCAATCACAGTTGCATTTCTGCCATGCCATATGGTGCAGACACCTGGGGGTTTGATGATCCAAAATATCTTGTATAACAAACTATGTGCAATATAATTACCATGGACAAGGATCTCATGCAATATCAGAAATTAGCTACAAAAATTCCAACATCACATATTATCACAACTCTATAACTAATTCTCAGCCTAGACATAGTTTTTAAAAAATTTTCCTGCTTATATCATGTTTTACCTATAAAATTTTATAATTGTTATAAAATTCTAATGTTTCCTTTGAAAGAATTTGTAACATGATGGTGATATAAAGGTTCAATTTGAATTAACTTTTATGAGTTTTGAGTCAATAATATTTCTAAAGTTGAGGTTTGCTAACTGCTTTTGAGTACCTGTCATAATACTCCTAATGAATATCTTCATGGTTATAAGACATAAATCAATTACATTTTAGTAAAGGGATGTTTTCATTTTGATTATAATGTATCACCACATGTAGTAGATTAAATTATTGTTCTTAATTTCAATTCACTGCAGTAATATTATGCACTGATTATGGCATCCTAGTGAATGGGATTTTATTTTCTGCCTTTGAAATTAATATTTTTCCAAAACACAAACACACTTACATATATGTGTGTATGTGTATATAAATATATATACACACATATAAAAAAATCTTAAGATTTTAAGACTTTATTTTTGAGAGCAGGTTTAGAATCACCAGAGTGGTGCATTTGTTACAGTTGATGAACCTACATTAGTACATCTCTATCACCCAAAGTCCATAGTTTACATTAGGGTTTACTCTTGGTGTTGTACATTCTATGGATTTGGACAAATGTATAATTAATGACATGTATTCATCATTATAACATTATGAACACTATTTTCACTACTCTGAAAATCCTCTGTGCTCCACTTATTCATCTCTCTCTCCCCTCAAACCCTGGGAACCACTAAACTTTTTACTGTCTCCAATGTTTTACCTTTGCCAGTATGTTATATAGTTGGAATCATACAGTATGTAACCTTTCAGAATGACTTCTTTCTTAATAATATTCATTTAAATTTCCTCTGTCTTCCAGTGGTTGGGTAGTGCCTTTTTCAGTGCTGAGTAATACTCTAATGGGTGGATGTATCACAGTTTATTTATCTATTCACCTATTGAAGAGCATCTTCATTGCTTTCAAATTTTGATAATTAAGAATAAAGCTGTTATAAACATTTGTATGCAGATTTTTGTATGGATATAAGTTTTTAACTTTTGGAGTTATTGCTGGATTGTATGGTAAGAGTGTGTTTATTTTGTAAGAATTGTCTTCCAAAGTGGCTGTACAAGTTTACATTCCCATGAGCAATAAATAAGAGTTCCTATTGCTCCATATTCTAACCAGCATTTGGTGTTGTCAGTGTTTGGGATTTTGGGTTATTCTGATAGATGTATAGTGTTAGCTCATTGTTGACTTAATTTGCATTTTCCTGATGACGTGTGACATGGAGCCCCTTAGATATTTTTATAATGCAATCAAATATAACAGAAATGTGATTTCAGTGGTTTACTAAAAAGAATGTTCTTAGGAAAAACATGTAAATGTCTTAAAACACATGAGCTTTAATGGGTTCATGGAATGGCTCTCAGACCTAAACTCACCCACAAATAATACACGATATTCACAAAATAAACTCAAAATCACTGGGCAGCCCTGGCAGCTTATAAGAAAGGGTGGACCCCTTTCTTTTAAGAAAAGACCTATATAAATTTATATGCAAGCTCAATTAAAATAAAATTACCTAATTTGTTTTTTAAGCCAAAAACTGGTACTTATTAGATGATTTCAGTCATAAAAAGTTATAAAAAGTACTGGAGTATGCTTACTATATTTCTCTAAGTTTAAAAATATTGTTCTTTTAAATTTTAACATTGTGATCATAAATATCAATTACAACATAAGCTTTAGCACATAAAGAATTACTTTTAGCTTACCATCTAATTTATCTATATGAAATAAAAAATTATCTGATGATACCAGACAAATAAAAATACCTATACTTAGCTCATCATGATACTGAAAAAGCAATGATGTTAAACAAAAATAAATTTAATATTACACACAACACAAAATTTTACATTCATTAGTGTTAATAATTTTATAACTTAGAGTTGTTCCATAAATACTAGAACTGAAATCTTTGACTGTCAAGTTTTAAATTACATTTGTTATGCACATGGTTTCAAGTCAAAATATTGCAAATACTTGAGTGATTTGCATTTGACCAGTATAGGAATGCACATAAGTCTTTCTAAGGAAATAAATTAAAAATTAATTTATAGCAATTCAAAGTAGAGACCACCTAAAATCAAAATGAGCCCACAAACACTGCTGATCCAAAATGATAGATTATAATATATCCACCTGACAGTGCAGAAACCAAGCCATCATGAATAAATATAAGAAGAGTCTTGAACAGCTTAATAAATTCCTGTAAATCACTGCCTCAACTCCGTTTACTGTGTCAGCAGCAACAAAGATACACACATTGGTAAATATGATGGAACTTAAATTCTGATGATGAGGAAAAGATTGAATAAGATTAGCAACCATAGTACATAGACTTCTTTGTGAAAAATTTTGGAGCCACACTTATGTACAGAAATAATTATTTCTTCTCTTTATAATATGATGTGTGTAAATTTTGACATTCAGATGTTTATTATTTTGAAAATATTTTCATCAGAGTGTCTAACTCTGTGTGTGTGTGTGTGAGTGTGTGTACAATCTGTCAAGAACTTAAATGTTCATTCACATATGAGTCTGAAAACAAAATTTCTAATTAGTTTAAATGCCCAGGGATTGTGAACCTAAAATAGTGTTGAGCAGTGAGGAAGACTACAATAAAACGTGTGCATTTGTGGAATAAAAGTTTGAATTATTGACAATAAATTAATAAATATATAAAATAATTTTTCACACAATTTCAACTCTAATTTTTAAAGCATATGTTATTCAGAAATTTTGAATAATATATTAATACACAATTACTTAGTTTTGCTTCCTTTTTTCCCCTCTTTTTAAGCCCATTGATTTCAATGGGCTTCTCAGAGATTCTAGACGTAGAAGAAACGTGGAACCCAGGTCTCCTTCTCATCCTTATTTTAACCAGAATGACTTCCTCAAATATTTCATTTGAGGAAATCCCTAAACTATTTAATTTTAAAAGCTGTTTTTCCCTTTGCGCTAAAAAGAAATGAGCTATCAAGCCATGAGGATACATGAAGTAATCTTACATACACATTACTAAGTGAAAGAAGCCATTCTAAAAAGGCTACCTACTGTATGATCCAACTATATGACACACTGGACAGGCAAAACTATGGAGACAGTAAAAAGATCAGTGATTGCCAGGGCCTGGGGAGGAGGGAGGGATGAATAGGTGGAGGACAGAGGATTTTAGAGTAGTGAAAATAGTCTGTACCATAGTATAATGATGGACACATATCATTATACCTTTGTCTTAACCCATAGAATGTACAGCACCAAGAGTGAAAGGTAATGTAAACTATGGAGTTTGAGAGAGGACGATGTGCCAAGGTAGAGTCATCAATTGTAACAAATGTATAAATCTGGTGGGGAATGTTGATAATGTGAGAATCTATACATGAGTGACGGTAGGGGTGGTTAGGAATCCTGTGCCTTCCCCTCAATTTTGTTGCGAACATAATACTGGTAAAAAAAGAAACTCTATTAAAATAATAATACTATACAGAAATTTTCCTTTATTTAAAAAAGAGTTTCTATTAGATTTTGAATTTGCTTTTAATGTATGTATTAACATTCATTTCTCAGTTTAGTGTTTCCTATTCTGGATAGCTCTCTGTTCTTTTTTGCAATAAATGTCACTTAATATTGAAGATGATGTATAATTTTTGTCATCTTTTTATTGCATACTTCAGTAGATTTTTAAAAAAATAAGTATTTACTTCCTGCAATTCTCTGGCATAATGTATTCTTTCACTTGTAATGTTCACTTTAGTAACAGATTGTTTGTATGTTTATTTTTCCTTTTTTATCCTACATTAAGGTAAATGTTTCAAACTTTTAATTTAATCTTCAGACATAATTCACACATTTCTCTCAGCTCTTCTCACTGTACACCACAGACATAATTTACATGATATCTTTAGCTCTCCTCATTGTATACCTGGATGAATTTCAGGTTTTTAAAAAAAAAATCTGGTTTGGATATTGAGTGAAGATAGATATGCCCATCTCAGACCAGTATCTCATGTTCATCATAAATGTTAGTATTCTTCAGACCTCAATCGTCAATCACCTTATCTTTTCAACTTTTTTAATTTTTTTGTCCTCCCAGGCTGATTTCATCCACATGATTTTTGTTTCAACAGTACCCATAAGCTGATAAAATGCATACATATATTTCTATTTAATTCCTTTTAGTTTTTCCTGAGTTCTAAACCACATATAATTGCTTAAATATATCTCAATTTGGATGTCTCTTGAGCAAGCCAACAATTTCAGCATGCCAAAATATTAGCTCATTTTCCATCTAAATAAGAACTTCTTTTCATTTAATCAATATTTATCAGTCTGCTCCTTTACTCTCCTTCTAAATGCAAACTGGTTTATCAGTTATCACTTCTTAATGGAAATTTGACAAATTCCTGACTTTGCCTTGGATCTTTTGACTATTCAAATCATTTCCAAAATTCTGGAAACTGGGGTTTCTAAGTCACAATAATTTTTCTGTTGTTAACATTCTTTTCTAAAGGAAATTAGATTCTCTTTGATATAGTTTGATTTTCCTCAATTCACTCTAGAAGTCTCTGTCTCCCATCAATTTACTTTATCTCTAAACCCTCCTTAACTATATCTTCACCAGGAGCTCCTACTACATGAAATAAATTAATGTTCTTCTAGAGTCATTTTCTCTTATGCCTCAACATCTGTAAATGGCACAGTTCCTGACATTTCTTTACATTTACCCCAAATTAAACTCTTCATCCTCTTAGAAGTATTTTCTAAATCTTATCTTTCTTTCTTATATCTGGAGATATATATATATATATATATATATATATATATATATATATATATATAATACACACATATAGATATGCATATATATCTGGCTATATATATACATAAATATGCATAAATTATATACATATCTATAAATTATAATGTAGCTGATATTTACTTGTTTTCTCTGCGACTACCTGGAAGATAATGTGTTTTTAAATCCTGGATTCCTAACATTTAGCACAAGTGTGTCTGGAGACACATCATACTTTTTATAAGGGAGTTTAATAATTGAATGCTTACATTTCTAATATATGTATGATATATAGATGATATTAACAAATAATTAGTAACTTACCTGATATTCTTTAACCTTAAAGTGAGATAAAAATGTAAAGTGCATAACTTTGTATAATTTATATTAAATCTCTTAGATGACCTCACATGTCTGCCTACAAAAACTCATCCACCAAAAATAAAAATTATGTATAGTGTGTAGATAGTGGGTTTTGTTTCAAATTAAATATTAAAGTTAATCATAATTTTATGTTGTAATAAGAGAACAAAGCTAGACAATTTTTTTTGTATTTAACTTGTCTTAAGACACAACTATTGAGTCAATAGGATTTTTTATTTTTCTCATTTCTGGTTGCACAATAAAAAGAACGTTTATGTTACTGAGTCCAAGCTTATGCTGCTCACAGCATGACAGGCCAATAAACAGAGAGACGAGGTGTTGGGGTAAGGAATAGTGACTTTATTTGGAAAGCCAGCAGACCAAGAAGATGGTGGACTAGTGTCCCAAAGAAGCATCTCACCAGAGTTAGAATTCAGGCTTCTTTTACACTAAAAGGGGAGGGGGTGTGGCTGGTCATTGCAGACTTCTTGTTGCTGGCCACGTCCTGGAGTGGATCTGATAATCCTTTGTTCTTGCAGCTGTCCATGTAGGTCTGGTCACCATATTTCTGTAAAGCTCCAGCAAGACAAATGTTATTTCTGTTCTGCCACTTTTTATCTCTATATGCATGAAAAGTTTTATGGCTTTAAAGGTCAAGCCTGGGAGGCAGAGCCTTGAGAAAGGGCTATTATGTATCTTTCAGGCTATAGGCAATATTCTTTGACTGATTGAAGAGACCAAGGTGGTGAGCCTGCATGACTAAGCACAGGCAACAGAGCACAAAGGTTAGAGCTAAAGTAATAGATCCAATATGGAGTCACCTTTGTTCTTTGTTGTATTGAGACTGAAAGTTGCAACTTCTAATGATATAAAAGACTGCCATGTAAGTGACTAGTGAGCAGCTGGTTGTGATTTGACTGAATAAATTTGATGTGTTTAGCAATTAAATAAACAACCAGATACCTGAACTAAGGTTGCATCAGCTGTAATTGCAGTCATCAAAGTTATGATGATGGCGGAGATCCTATATTACTTTTCTGGTTCTTCTTAGACTGGGGAAGACAGTAGATTATCTATGATACAGGGAAGCTTGGAAGAATAAAAATATTATTCACAAAGAACAAGGTGTGAGAATTTGGGGTGGGCACACCGAATGATAAAAATCAATTGAAAATATTTTTATTCAATTATTTGTTGATGCATTCTCATTTCAGTTATTCAATAACTATAAATTAGAAAACTATAACAGATGTTCAAGTTTAAGAAAATATTAGTGTCTTAGTGTTTATTGACCATGTATATATTCAGTACATTAACAAAAACCACTTGGAATACACTGAAAAGAAAAAACAACTTAGATACAGTCTCCTTGAGTTTAAAACATTCTTAACATATTATATTTGCATTTAGTAGTTAAAAAATATTATAAAAAGTTTATCAGGTAGTCAGATTTCTACCTCTTAAGAAGGTAGGAAACTTTTATTGCTGCTTTTTCTCTTCCACAATCCAATATTTGAAGATGCCATAGGCGCCAAAAAGCAACTAATAATGAGAGCTTAATTTAACCCCCCCTCCAAAAAAAAAGAAAAAGAAAGGAAGAGAGGGAGGAAGGAAAGAAGAAAGAAAGAGAGAGACAGTGAGGGACAAAAGGAGGTGGGAGAGAGACAGGGGTGTGAAGGAAGGAAACAAGGAAGCAAGGAAGGAAGGAAAGAAAGTCAGATCCCATTATGAGACTCCATGATTTGTTGCTCAAAGTGTAAGAGGAAAAGCTCCCAACAATAAGAAATTAAGAGAAATGTTTTAGTTATATATTTTATTTTCTTGACATTGTGCTTCTACTCCATCACTACTGCAAAGCAGAAATGTAGCAGCAACAGTATGTGATGGAGTGGAATCATCACACCAAGCCAACTCACAGAGCATGGCAGGTGTGGGAGCTGATAAGAGACACAGGCCCACTGTTCAGCCCAAATGCATTTTCTCCTTACCTCTAGGATACTGCAGCTCAAGAGAACTTTTGGAAAGAGCAGTTCCTCTCACAGAGCACAGGGAGAGTTTATTCTTTGGTTTGTGGGTGGGAGGGAAAAACAGCAAGTGGTTGAGCCAGACTTTAAAATAAGAGCATCTAAACCAAACTAAAACCCACAAAAATATTCTCTGCTCTGTCAGCAGCCATACTAACCAGAACCTGAGCTCTAGGCCCTCATACCTAACCCACTGAGAGAGCATATAGCCCCAGAGAAATGGGGCTATAATGGTTAAAAATACCAAGCAACTCAACTGGCCTAAAAGAAACACCACAAATGAAACAACCTATAGCAAATAAAGCAGAGTCATGTACCCAGGACAAGTTAGTATTGAAAATAAATTTTCATGTATTCCCAGAGTTTAGAAAAATTAGAAAGTAGGATTAGAACATCCAAAAGATGAAGGAGAAAGTACTGAATAAGAAAAGATAAAAATGAAGTCAAAGAATTACCAAAGAAGGTAATGGGTGGGTTTAATATCAGAGTAGACACAGAGGATAAATGAATGAAGTGGAATAATAGGCCGAAGACCTATCCTAGAAAGTATAGGGGAGAGAAAAAGAAAGGCAATATGCACCAGAACGCTTAGGTGACTGGAGTTTAGACTTAACATTAATATATTGTAAAATATTAATGGCAGAGAAGAAATAATTGAAGAAATGACTAAAAATTGCCTATATTTAGTAAAGATATTAGCCCTCAAAATGTAAGAGCTAATGTATTTCTAGTAGGTAATAATAAAACATCACTGAACCACACTACAG
Source organism: Pseudorca crassidens (assembly GCF_039906515.1). NCBI lineage: Eukaryota > Metazoa > Chordata > Mammalia > Artiodactyla > Delphinidae > Pseudorca > Pseudorca crassidens. The sequence continues at coordinate 18,137,132 of NC_090298.1, forward strand.
TGAAAATTAATAATAAAAAAATTGGAGAAAAATCATTAAGCCTCTAAAGAAAAAATAGGTCATATAAAGTAACTAGAATCAGATTGAAATAAGATTGATCAACTGCAATAATGGATATAAGATGACAGTAGACTAGTACTTTCAAAGTAATACTGGAAAACATCTTCAGTTTTATATCATGCAAAATAATTATTTAAATCTGAAAATAATATAAAGATATTCTAAGTCACACAAGATCCTCTTGAAAACAGAAAAGCTTGGAGAAAATCAGTCATAAAAGAAATGTGCTTACAAGAATGCAGTTGTGAGAGAAGTAAATAATTGATTCATTTTCTAGTCACAAAAGTAAAATAAAATAACAAGAATATTTATAAACACACACACACACATTGATAATATTAAGACATTGAAAGAGTAACTTTTCAAAACCCAGCCTCTCCTCTTGATTATTTAAAGTACCGTTTTATAGAATATAGATGACTAAAAATGCTTGCCTATGCAGACTTAACCTGCCTGGGTGGGAGGGGGAGAGGGGTTAGCTGGAAAACATGTCTGACCATTGAGTTGAAAGGTGAGGTTTATCCAGAAAGATCCTTACTTTGCTAATAGAGTAACCCCTGCCTGATTCAAATGTTCTTTTTTCACCTGAAATGTAGGCAAATTGGGAAAATTATGCCAGTCATATTAAGACTAGGGAGCAACAAAGAGTTGGACTTGTGAGATGTACTCACAAGTACGAAATAATTAAAATATGGAAAGTGTCTGGGTTCTGCTATTATCACTGAACTATTCTGTTTTCTTCCCTTCAGTTTTACTATTACGTGATGAACATAAATTCCTCTCTGTTTATGCCACTGTAGCAGAGATTTTTTAAAATTTTCAGCTAAATGCATTTTACATTTTAAAAATATCAATGTATCTAAGCCAGAAAATAAGACAATAAATACTATTTTTAAAAAAAGATAATAAAGAGAACCATGAAATAAAATGGCAGATATACCCTCATTATAATACTTAACACAATAATAAATGTGCTTAACTCACATACCCAACAATATAGGTGAAGGTTCTATGATTAACAAATATAAACAAAACCAAAAAATAACTTTTAAAACTTACAAACATGATCTGCAATTTATTTTCTATGAAGCACTTTAATGGTTACATGTGGAAATATAGGATGGTAAAATATTTAGAGAACTGGAAAAAGATGCAGTAGATAAAGATGACTGCAAAGAAGAGCAACTTTAATCAAATTTAAAGCTAAATATCTTAATTGACAAAGAGGAACATTTATAGATATATTCAAACTTTCATCCAACTTTTATTTTTTCACTTCATGTCATCCTGACTTGTTTGAAAACTTGAAGATACAGAGGCCATAATGTAAGCTACCATCCCCATTAAATTTGCATCTGATGGTATTCCTAGCTATGACTGGATGTAATAATAATACATGGAATATTTACTTGAGCACTGGTCCTATTCCTTCCAAAGGGCTTTTCTCCTGCAGTTGTCTCTTCACTCTTCATTTCTTCCCTTTCTATAAAATAATTGTCATAAAAACTCCATGAAATATTGCAGTGCATATGGTAAATGACTGAGGTAGCACTCAGAATCAATCTTTACATCCTTCTAGTGTAAATTCCAAAACTAGAGAGGCTGAGATACTAAACATTTTATTTCCCAGAGCCCTTGTAAGTGTTCTGGTTAACAGGTAGGTTCTACCACCTTGCTGCATCATGAGAAATTTGGAAGCAGCACTGGGATAAGAGTGTGTTCTCTAGCTCTTTTACTGTCAGGCAAGCAAAGTCATAGAAAAATTGGAGGTATTTGACAGCAAAGTGTCCACGATGTCATTAGCTTAGTCTGGAGACTAGCTTCATTGCTGTTACGTGGTGATTGCAGGAGTGGTGGTTGCTTTGTAATCGTTAAATACCAGCTACCTTGAAGTCAATAGTTCCAGTGGAGGACTTAGGATTCCCTGCATTTAGGGAGGGGACTGTCTGGGAAGAAAATTCACCCCAAATATTTCAAATGAACAACTGTAAATGGATTAATAACAGAGGTGTGTGCAGGGGTAAGGGAGCACAGAAGGGATATTGATGCACCCAGCATCAGTTATGTCACGTGAGCTGAGGGGGCAAGGTGAATACAGAACGTTACTGTAGCCCTGGGAGAGCTCCACCTGGGGAGGAAGCTCCACCTGGCAAGAGCTGATGTCTTCTACTAGATTGATGTTGTTGTTTCAATATCTAATTACATGTCTCTTTAGTCTTAAAATCGTTGTGTAGTTTTTCTATTTCCTGCCACAAAATCCTAAACCCCTAATTATAAAATTGCTGTCTTGATTCCACATCCTTACTGCATCATTTCTATGCAACTCTTTACTGCAGCTGAAAAGTTTACACACTCCCTGTCTCCATTTCTTCTCTAATTTTCTATTTGACTCAGTCCACAAGGAGTCATCCCTACTCTTTCACCCTCACCTTTCTTCAGATCAGGTTCTTATCAAAGTCACTAGTGGCTTTCATTTTGCCAGAAACAATGATGAAATTTTAGTTCTCGTCTCTCTGAACCCTTAAGTAGAAACTTTCCATAACACTCTGTTGTTTCCTGCACTATTCATGAATTCACATAATCCATCACTGAATAACTTTCCTCATTGCAATCTCTACATATCTGAGACCTTCCCAATTGCAGTTCTCAGACCTCTTATCTTCCTTGTCTTTGCTTGCTCTTCAACTAATCTTATTTGGTCCCATGGTTTTAAACACAATCTCTATTCTGATGATTCACAAATTTATATCTCCAAACCTTCTTCCCCTTACATTTCAGACTTATATAGAAGTGTCTTCTCAACATCTATATTTGTATATCTAATGATTATTTCAAATGTAATGGGCTTGAAGCAACTTGATCTTTCCACAACTACCCAACTTTCTAAATGGTATTTCCACCTTTTCTCATGTTCAGGCAAAAATATTTAGAGTCATCCCTGATCTCTTTCTCTCTCATACTTAATAGAAAATATGCCAGGAAATGCTGCTGGGTCTATGTTTAAATTCATTCAGAGTCACTATATTCACAGCTAGCAATTTGACCCAAGTAATCATAATAACTTTGCCTGGATTACCAAGACAAATTCCTCTACTGTCTCCCCATGTTTTACCAATCTTACCCTTTATTCTTCATATAGAATTCAAAATGGGCCTTAAAAGTTAGGTTGTGTTATTCCTCTACAACAAACACTCTAAATGGTTCATATCTCACTCAGAAGAGCATCCACATCATTCATTCCACAGACTAAAAGCCCTACATAAACAGCCAGCTATTTATTTTCCTATTTCCCTACCTTATCCTGCCCCAGCCAGGAGGGGCTTCTTTATTTTCCTTAAATACCAAACTTGCATTTGTCTCACGCACTTAGTACTTGCTATTCTCTCTGCTGGACTATTCTCCTAGAATATGTCTCATTCACTTCTTCAAATTTTTTCTCAATATCCTATGTTAAATACCATTTTGCTTTTGATCTCCATTTCTTAAATTGCCTGTATGGTCACTTGGTGTATTGTTTTTGTTGTTCTTATGTGTTTGTGTGTGTGCATGTGCGTATATATATATTTCTTTGATGCCTCTCCTCCAGCAGTAAAATGCAAACTCCATGAAAACAGACACTTTAATTCAGGGCTCATAGTAAGCAGAATTCTAAGATGGCTCCTAATGATACCCACCTCTTTATTTCCATGCCCTGTATAATCTCTTCTCATTAGTGCAAACTGGGCCTAGTGACTTGCTTGTAATGAATAGAGTGTAACAAGAGGTATGGGATGTTACTTCTGAGATTAGGTTGCAAAAGACAGTTGATTTCAGTGTACATCATATGTTTTTTTTGGTTGTTTGTTTTTTTGCGGTACATGGGCCTCTCACTGTCGTGGCCTCTCCTGTTGTGGAGCACAGGCTCCGGACGCGCAGGCTCAGCGGCCATGGCTCACGGGCCCAGCCACTCTGCGGCATGTGGGATCTTCCCGGACCGGGGCACAAACCTGTGTCCCCTGCATCAGCAGGCAGACTCTCAACCACTGCGCCACAAGGGAAGCCCAGACAGTTGATTTCTACATTGCTCTCTCTCTCTGTCTTTCTGTTTCTGCCTCTCTCTGGTTCTTCTTGGGTACTTGCTCTAGTAAAGCAAACTGGAGGGACCCATATGGCAAGGAACTGAGGATGGACTCTAGGCAATCACTAATAAGAAACTGAGAGTTTTGTCCAACAACCATTGAGGGACTGAATCCTGAATCACATGAATGTGCTTAAAATTGGATCCTTTCCTAGTGAAGTCATCAAAAGAGACCAAAGACCTGGCTGACATTTAAAAAAAAAATTTTTATTGGAGTATAGTTGATTTACAATGTTGTGTTAGTTTCAGGTGTACGGCAAAGTGAATCAGTTATACATATACATATATCCACTCTTTTTTAGATTCTTTTCTCATATAGGCCATTATAGAGTATTGAGTAGAGGAGAGTTCCCTGTGCTATATAGCAGGTTCTTATTAGTTATCTATTTTATGTATACTAGTGTGTATATGTCAGTCCCAATCTCGCAATCAAAGCTATTATGAGGTATCACCTCACACTGGTCAGAATGGCTATCATCAAAAAGTCTACAAACAATAAATGCTGGAGAGGGTGTGGAGAAAAGGGAACACTCCTACACTGCTGGTGGGGATGTAAATTGGTACAGCCACTATGAAGAACAGTATGGAGTTTCCTTAAAAAAAAAAAAAAAAAAAAGAACTACCATGTGACCCAGCAATCCCACTCCTGGGCATATACCCAGAGAAAACCATAATTCAAAAAGATACATGCACCCCAATGTTCACTGCAGTACTATTTACAATAGCCAGGACATGGAAGCAACATAAATGTCCATCAACAGAGGAATGGGTAAGGAAGATGTGGTACATATATACAATGGAATATTACTCAGCCATAAAAAAGAACAAAATAATGACATTTGCAGCAACATGGATGGACCTAGAGATTGTCATACTGAGTGAAGTAAGTCAGATACAGAAAGACAATTTCATATGATATTGCTTATATGTGGAATCTAAAAAAATGGTACAAATGAACTTATTTACACAACAGAAGTAGGGTCACAGATGTACAGATGTAGAAAAGAAACTTATGGTTACCTGGATGACATTTTGATTGTAGCCTGTGTGAGATTCTGAAGTAGAGGACCTGGTTAAGCCATGCTAAGACTCTTGACTCTCAGAAAATGTGAGAAAAATGTTGTTTTGCTCCAATAAATTTTGTAGTATTTGTACACAGAGCATAAATAATGAAGTGCTATATCCCCTCCATAGAGGAAATACTCAGCAAATACTAGGAAAATTATATTAAATTGTCATTTTTTAGGTCAAAAATATTCAAATGTCAAGATTTTCATAAACTTTAACATACATTTGTTGAATGGAGTAATGAAGAACTTGCAGAAATACAAAGAGGAACATAAAAGTATAAAGTTCCTTAAAGAACTTAAATAATTTAAAGTAGTACTTAACTCATTTAAAGTAATTAAGAGGTAACCAGTATAACTTAGTGGAAAAAAACAGTGCTTTTGAATGTCATTTTGCCAGTTTCTGGCAATGAGATATTTGGTAAATTATCCTCAAATATTTTTTTAATGGATAATATTAATTATTTTGGAGTATTGTTATGAAGATGAAATAATAAAAACTAGAGAGCATAACTAGTTTACTGTTTGACATAGTGAGTTTTTAAAAAATAAGTACTGTTCAAGAAAAAATATTGCTTTATTTTACTATATGTGAATATAGATTTTTTTGGGAGGGGTTACCATAATATGAGGAAACTGAAAAATAAAGAAAGCCAGCTAAATATTTGGTATAAAAATATTGGGCATAAATAATCTTTCTTTACACAGTTCAGTTTCTAACATTAATCATTTATAATTTTATTTGGAATATTTATTTCTATAGAATCAAGATAAAGCTCTTAGAAGTTATTTAATCAATTAGATTTAAGGTGAATATTCTCAGATAGCATCATAGTTCAAAAGGAAATGATTATCTTAGTTTGAATCAAAGCCGTATATTTAGGTTCAGAATTAGACTTTTCAGTAACAGCTTCTATAAAATATTCAAAAGCTAGAAGACATTTATCTTAAATGTCAAGTAAGGGACACACACTTTGGAAACAAATCTTGGTGATTTATCTCTGATGTTTTTCTATTTTTTGTTAATCCAGATATATTAGTAAGTTAAAACTTTAACAAAGAATAAAGAAAAATGGTGGAAGAAATCTCTTTATATTTAAGAAAGCTATGAGAAATATTTTCATGATGGTTGTCCAAATAGAAAGAAAAATGATAATAATTTGGGGAGCATATCCTTATGTTCGGAAAACATAGGAAATATGTATGTATAGTATATGTCTGTCTCATTTGAGGAAGATGGTGAACATTAATTAACTGCTTATGGTCTCAACTTATATTCACAAATTTTGTTAAAACAGTTTGTTCTCTGTTATAAATATTTATATAGTATGTTTTATATTTTAAAATTATGTGAAACGCCAAAATATTTTATTCAATTTGTATGATTCCAGATATGCCTTTCTTTCAGTAGACATTTGAAATATACAGAGTATGGTTTCACATAGATAATAAATGTAAGTGCAGAACTCAACAATTCCTTTCCTATTTTATCTTCTTAAAACTACTGTTTCATTTTTATCTTTGTACATATAAAAAGGTGGCTATTTTACAATTTTATTTCTTCTATATTTGGCTAACTTTTTCATTGTACTTCCTTAATTTTAACAAAGTGTATTTAGCTATTTTTGTGGGTTTGAATTCGTATTCTTTTTTCCAACTACAAATTTTTAAATGTGATTTTATTTCCATTTTAATAAAAATTACCTTATTTTTCATTTTATCAGAGCTTCATTATTCAATAAATCCAATAATCCCCACATTGCATTGTAGATCACTCTGATCCAGTATTTTAATTCTACCCTTTTTTTTTAACCCCACAAATTATTATCTGTGCTATTACTGGTGATTTTATTTTTATTTCAATATAAATATTTATTAATATTTATTACATGCTTACCTACTCTTTTGCTTATTATTTATTCTCACATCTCCAGAATTCCTTTTGAGTTCATTTCCTTCTTTCTGGATTCTATTCTTTAGAACTTCCCGAGCATTGTAGAGATATTTGTATTTTTGTACTCTCTCTTTTTTGATCTCCCTGACTCTCTTTCTCCTTTGTCTTTTTTTTCTTTCTTGAGAAAACTGATCACTGATTCATTGGTACATAACTCTAGGTTAATGGTTATTTCCTCTCAGGATTGCAAAATATATTACATCTGTTCTCTGTGATAATTATAGGTTTAATTTTTTAAATATATTTCCACTCATATGTTCTTTGCTGCAAGTGTGTAACCTGTTTTATAGATATCTTTCACCAATTCTAGGCACTTCTTAGCCACTTTCACTTCACATATTGTTGCTCACTTCTATTTTCTATATTCCCTCCTTCTGTAGTTTGAACTAGATATTTTGGACCTCACTTTACCCTCTTTTCCTTTTATTCCATTTCTAAACTTTCTTCCCTATTTTCTTTAATCTTGCATATCTACTTGGCATTCAGTAATTTTTCAGATATATCTTCCAGTTTAACTATTCTGTATTCAGCTATCGTTCACCTGAGTTATTTAAATGACTTAAACATTGTCTTATTTTTAAAATCTCCTGGGTTATTTTTGATTGTATCTTATCTTTGAGCAATATTTTAATCATATTTTATCTTTCTGAAAATCCATAATTATTACTCTCAATTCTATAATAATGATTTCATTTTTTATTTCTTTTTCTGCTGTCACTTCTTTTGTGCTGTTTCTCTCTGTGTTGCTGACTTTCACTGGATCACTTATATTTGCTTGAATTTACTTTGTGAAAACTTGGAAAAAACTAAGTAAGGATGTTGTTTTTGCCCTAGTTTGAATTTGAACTTGCTTCTTTATAACTAAAGTGTTCTACTCATCTCTATTCAGTGATTTATGGTTTCTAATATAGACTAGTTTTTTCCTCCCACCTCATCTTCATTGCTACTTATAATATTGATATTTGCATTTTCTTCAAAATTAACACCACATGTTTTAGCTCACCTTTTATTTCTTACCAGATTTGCAATAAGGCAACATTATGTACTATTTAGGACTTAGTGTTCAAAAGCAGAATATTTTATCAAAGTATCTCTTCTGGGCTTCCCTGGTGGCACAGTGGTTGAGAGTCTGCCTGTCGATGCAGGGGACACGGGTTCATGTCCTGGTCCGGGAAGATCCCACATGCCGCGGAGCGGCTGGGCCCGTGAGCCATGGCCGCTGAGCCTGCGCGTCCGGAGCCTGTGCTCCGCAACGGGAGAGGCCACAACAGTGAGAGGCCCGTGTACCGCAAAAAAAAAAAAAAAAGTATCTCTTCTGCCAGATATAAAGTACCAAACCCATTTAATTATCTTTGTATGTGGCCAACTGCCTACTAGCAAACAAAATATGTTAGATAATATTAGGAGTGATTAGGATTAATATTAGTGTGATTACTGTATATAAAAAGATCTACATATTTATTTGAAGCAATATAAATTCTGATATTTTAAAAATTTTTCCTGTAAAATAAAACACCACTTATCATTAAAAAAATCACTAATTCAAACATAAGCTAATGAAATATTTTCAACTTTTTAGAACTCATGCAATCAGATTTTAAAGCACCACTTAATTTTTAATGTACACTCTTCCAAAGAAATGTGTTAGTTTGTACTTATTTTATGTTTTGTTCATCTAGTGTGTATTGTAATGTATTCTAAAAGTGTGTCCTTAGAATCTCAGATTAGTTCATAAATTTGTCAATAGAAAGGACATATTTCTTTCCAAATTTGGAATTACCTTATGTTATGTAGCATTCAATTTGGTAAAAAAAAAAAAAAAATGTAATTTTGCAATTCTTTTTCATTTTAATCATTTGAAATTTGGTTATTAAAATACGCAATATTTGGTGGCAGACATAAGCAAAGTAGTTGTGAATCATAAAATCTCAACTTCACAATTCAAAAAAAATAGGCAAAATTCTCAGAAAAATTATGAAAAGGTAAAGAGTGTATATTAGTGAATTTTTCTACAGTAGCAAGTAATTCCCCCCAAATCCCATATCTTACAAGAAACATCCATACATTGTTCTCATTATATGCCAAGGTTGTGTACTACCTGTTGTAGCATTTTCTACATGTTTTGACCTTCCAGGATAGAAGTTAAAGTGATCCCCTACTTGAGATGTATCATTCTTTTTGTAGAGGAAAAGAGCATGAAAGCTGGCAAAATTTGCAATAAGTTAAACCTTTAGTTCTGAATTGTCCCATGGCATGCCTACTCAAAGCTCTTTGGTCAAAGCAAGTCACATGCCCAAGGCCCTACCTCAAAGAACATGTTTTCAAATTACAATAGATAAGGAGATATAATCCTACTTCACAAAAGAAAGGAGCAAGTATTGGATAAAATATAAATACTGACTGTAATAGGAGAAAACACACACAAAAAAACAAAGAATAGATTTGTTTGTACTACTTTTAAAAGAATAGGTGTAGTAACTCTTTGTTTGTGATGAGAATACTTGAGATCTTCTCTCAGCAAATTTAAAGTATACAATACAGTATTATTAACTATAATTACCATGCTGTGCCTTGGAACCCCAGAACTTTTTAATCTTATAGCTGAAATTTGTACCTATTGTCAATTATGCCTCAATAAAACTGAAAAAGAAAGAAAAAAAAGGAATATATGCAGTTCTATAGCTGAACAATAATGCTATGTTTTCTTTTATAAACTCTATTTATTTAATTGAAAGGATATGTGTGTCATGCAGTCTCTACTCCATCCTCCATAGAAAAGGCTTTTGTTAAAGACTACTATAATTATTTAAATTCTGTTACCTAGAATTTAAGTGTGTGATTTGAACATTTACAGAATGTAGATCTTATAGGACTAAATTATTTTCAGTTAATGTAAGATGACTGGCACATAAAAGTGAAATGAAAGAAATTTATTTAACTTTGTTTTATTTCCTAAGTCTAGGAATGTTTGAATTCCATAGCTTTCCCATGGAGAGAGATGACAGTTGTCATCCCCTAGTATTGAAATTTGTAGCTTATGTTTTGTGTCTTTTTTCCTTCAAGATTCTGTCATGGTCAATCAGTAGAGTTACCAGTTTTTGTTGTGCAAGAATATATAAAAAATAACAGGGGGATAGCTAATAGTAAACTGTTTCAATATTTTACAAATTTGAAACAATAACCATATGGTATTGTTAGTATTACTTTGTTAACCTAATATGTCAAAAAGCTACACATTGTATCTATACAGAAATGTGGGACTCAGACTAACTAAATTCAGGTCAGTGATCACACAATTATAAACTAATTTCTAAAATTTAATTTTAGAAATTAAATTTTAGAAACTAAAAATTTCTAGAAAAATTAAAAAAAATTTAGAAATTAAATTTTACTAATTTTTGTATATAAAAAATTATAATGTACAAATTATTCTTCATAGCAAACATTGCTTTTTCAACAATTCTGTTAAGTTCAGCAGAAAATCTAGAAATAAAATAGTCATTTATAAATGACCAAATTTCAAACTCCAAAACTACGGTTTTTGTGGCATTGCTGATGATTTCACTATTTCCTTTATGTCATTCTATTTATTAATTCTAGATCTTGCTCACAATTCTATGGAAAGAGCTATATATATGCCTCAGAATTATATGTTTTAAATAATACTCCAAAAGGATATTTATTAGTGTTTCAACAATATCATGGTCATGAAAATTCTCAGATCTCTTGCTGTGGGTCCACACTTCTGGAAGCATTCCCATTCCCATGTCTAGGATGTGCTTCCCAGACTTCCCACCAATCAATGACTGAAGATGGTAGATAGAGCAGAGCCAAGACACTCCTGACTCTAAAAATCATGGTTTGAGATTTCCCATGGACCTGTCCAAAGCTTTCTCAAATCTAAACTACAGTCTGAGCCACATCCTGCCCAGCTCCCCTTATTTCTTTGTCTCATTTTAAGGGTTTCATCCCTGCATGAAAGCCTGGAGCCTCTCCTTGCCTGCTCCTGCCTCTTCGCCTTTATCTTTTGCAGGTATCTCCTCAATAAAACCATTCACATTTAATTCCCTCTAGAAGAGCTTAACTGACTTAGGTAGCAGGAAATAGTTCAAGAAAAAGGTGGTAGATTATTCTTGGGTTACTTACTGCCTGGCAAGCTAGGGAAATGTCATTTTGTGTGGTAAGTGAGCTATGGATTGTCTCCAGTACAAGATGGAGTCCCAAATGCTCATGATTTCACTTGTGGTGACTGGAGAAAATGGAGATTATAGATTCTCTATATAGATGATCCTGAAGAAGTTGTCTCTGCTGGAGCCCTGGAATCCTCAGAGTTCAGAGAGGTGACTCACCAGTCCTTCCTAGTGAAAGCTAACAGTTTATGCATGATAGAGAACACTGTAGTAGCCTCTCTCACAAAGGCAACAGGTGACCACCTTTCCTCAAGAGATTCATTTCTTCTCCCTTGGGTCACAGGCTGGTAATTAGCATTAAATTGCAACCTAATCCAACTGGAATGTGTTGATAAGAAAGAGCATATACACTTATAGAGGAGATATAAGAATTAGCTTATGTTAGCAGTTGAAGGAATAACCCAGGGATTGCATTTTGGGGGTACTTGCTGAGTAGGCCAGAATATAAGACTGCATAAGAAAGAATTCTCAGGACATGAGGATTTAACACGCAGGCAAGGGCCCCAGAAAATAGAGATACCTCAACACTCTAGAAGAGTGAAGAAAGAAATGTCCCATGTTGAGCAACAGACATAGCTGAGTTGCCATGACAAAATAAAGAGGCTACAGGAAGAGAGAAAGCTGGATAGAATAAATTACGTGAGTCCAGAAAACCTACCAGAGGAGAGGTTTTCAGGAGGAGCCAGAATACATACCATTCACCAAGGCCATCCAAAATGCACTGATGAGAGGCATCGGCACCACAACATGTTAAGTGGTAGCTCTATTCTCTAAGGCTAAGTTGATGACAAGGGAGGCCGTGACAAACCTGGAATTGTTAATCTATGGCTGTCAGAATAACAGGAGATCTAGAGATCTTTTATATCTAGAACAGATATAGCAGAAGAGAAGGGGTTGAGAGGTGGGCAAAATGGGTAAAAGGGATCAACTATATGGTGATAGATGATAACTGCTCTTTTGATGATGATCACTTTGTATATTGAATTATAATGTTGCACACCTGAAACTTTTATAATGGTATTCATCAATTTTACTTCAATAAAAAATAAAGCTTTTATATCATTACTGATTTTTTTGTTGTTGTTTTGTTTTGTTTTGTTTTGTTGCGGTACGCGGGCCTCTCACTGTTGTGGCCTCTCTCATAGCGGAGCACAGGCTCTGGACGTGCAGGCTCAGCAGCCATGGCTTACGGGCCCAGCCTCTCCATGGCATGTGGGATCTTCCCGGACCGGGACACGAACCCATGTCCCCTTCATCAGCAGGTGGACTCTTAACAACTGCGCCACCAGGGAAGCCCAGATTTTTTTTTTTAATTATGAGAAAATCATATTTGAAATAACTGTGGTTCACTGTATATTTTTCTATAACTCCTGTTAATTCTGTCAATTTTTTAAATGTATGTTGCTTTGTCTTATTACTGGTTATTTTCTAAATTCAGCTTTGTAATCTTTAACTTTTCAAAGTGACTTAAATTATGCCAATTAGCCATTATTGCAAGTAAAATACCATGTATTGTTGTTTTGTCCTTTGTACTTTAGTTGTCATTCATTCTCCTTCTATATGTGTTATGTATCAACAGTGTAGTTTTTTCTTTAAAGAGTTAGTAACTATTTAATATATTTTATAAATATTATTTTATAGTTAAATTCACAGTTTCCCTTTCCGGTGATCTTCATTTCTTCCTGCAGATACGTACATCAGTAAATTTGTGCTCATTTTTTTGTTTGTTTGTTTTGTTTTGGTTTGGTTTTCTTTGTTTTATCTGAAGAGCTATCAACAGTATTCCTTGCAGTCTGTTTCAGCTAGCAACAAATTCTGCCTGTTCTTGTTTATTTGAAAATTTCATTATTTAACCCTAATTTTGGAACAAAATTATTACTACATATAAAATTTGGAGTTTACACATTTTTCCTATAAATTAATTAAATATATGATTTTATTATCTCTGGCTTCACTTGTTTCTGATGATGTTAGCTCTCATTCTTCTTATTGTTATGCCAGAATATAATGTATATTTTTATTTTCTGGTTAAATATTTTTTCCATTTATGATGTTTGACTATGATGTGACTTTCTTTGAATGTATTCTATTTGTGTCTTGCAGAATTTTTTAAAAATAAATTTTTGTTTTTAGAAAAAAATTTAGGTTTATAGAAAAATTGAAAGGGTAATACAGACAGTTCCCATATACCCAGGCCCGAGTTACATTCTGCACCCATCCTGGACTCCCCTGACCTCTTAAATGATTTTTTAAAATTTGTTTATATTAATATTTACTATTTGAGCTGTAAAGCTCTATGGAATTTTACAAATGCTTAGTTTCATGTATCTGCAATGAAAGTATATAGCATTGTTTTGAGACTCTGAACATATTCCCTGTGTTTCATCATCATTTCTAGCCCTTCTTTAATCTACTGGCCATTACTGTTTTACCATGCCTATATGTTCTGTCATTTCCAGATGTCATATAAGTGGAATAATTCAGTATGTAGCCTTTTCCTACTGGCTTCTTTCATTTTACCCTATACATTTAATATTCATCCGTATACTTTCATGGCATGTTAGTTCATTTATTTCTTCATTGAATAATATTTCACTGTTTGAATGTACCACACTTTGTTTATCCATTCATCTATTTCTCTCTTGATTGTCTTTGTCCCTTGTGAAATACCAGTTGACTATATTTTTGTGCATCTACTTCTGGGCTGTTTATATGGTTTAATTGATCTATGTGTCTCTTCTTGAGCCAATATCATGCTCTCTTGATTACTGTAGCTTTATAGTAATTCTTGAAATCAGGAATTGTTAACACTACAGCTGTGCTGTTAATCTTCTATTATTGTTTTGGCTATTTTAGGTCTTTCTACTTTCCACATTAACTTGATATTAGTTTGTCAATATCAAGAAAATAGCTCACTGGAATTTTGTTTGGAATTGCATGGAATATATAGATACAGTTAAGAAGAATAAACATCTTAACAATATTGATTTTTCCAGTCAATATGCACAGAATAACTCTTGATTTATTTAATCTTTTATCAGCATTTTATAGTTTTGCACATATAGTTCCTATACATATTTGGTTAGATTATAATTAAGTACTTTATTTTTATGGTACAATATACATGGTATGTTTTAATTTCAAATTTCATTGATTTATTAAATGTATGTGTGTTTATATTTATATGTACAGTATATATACAAAATACATACATATATATATATGTATAGCATATACACAAAAATATATACTAAACCATGAATCCTGTGACTTTGTTATAGTCCTTTATTATTTCTATAATTTTCCAAAATTATTTTTTTCTGCAGAGACAATCATGTCGTCTGCAAGTATAGACAGCTTTATTTAATCCTTTCCAAGTCAAATACTTTCTCTTTCTTTTTTCTGGTTTTAATGTACTAGCTAAAAATCTCAGTAAAAAGGACAGTAGGAGAAGTAAAAGAGAATATCTTTCCTTTTTTCTGGATTTTACTGAGAAATTTTTCAACTTCTTAACATGATATATAAATATTTTTATTTCACATAATGCTTCTGTCTGGTTTTGCTATTATGGTAATGCTGACCTCATAGAATGAGTTTCCTCAGCTTCTATTTTCTGGAAGAGATTGTGGTAATTGGCACCATTTCTTTTGATTTGGTAAAATTCACCAGTGACTATCTGAACTGAAGGTTTCTTTTTTGGAAAGTTATTGATTATTGATTCAATTTTTTTAATAGATATGGGCCTGATCAGATTAGCTGTCTCTCCTTGTGTAAGTTTTAAGCATTTGTGTCTGTGAAGAAATCATTCTGTTTCATCTAAATTATAGAATTCTACTTGTTCTTTATTGCCTTTTTAACATTCATGAAACAGGTCAGGATGACCTCTCTTTAATTTCTGATATTAGTAATTATTTTTTCTTTTCTTTTTCTGTTAACCTGGCTAGAGGTTTATCAGTTTTGCTGGTCTTTTCAAATAAGTTTTTGGTTTCATTGATTTTCTCTACTAAAGTTTTCAGTTTCAATAATTTATGCTCACATATGTATTATTTCCTTTTACTTTCTGCTTACACTAATATTAAATTGTTCTTCATTCTCTAGTTTCCTGAGGTGGAGCTCAGATTACTGATTATAGATCTTTCTTCTTTCTGAATATATGCACTATACTATAAATTTTCCTCTCAGCACTGCTTTCTCTGTATCTACAATTTTTTTTAATTTTTATTTTTATATAATTCCTTTTTAAAATTCCTCTTGAGACTTTTCTCAGTGATCCACATGAGCTTGAGAAAAATGTATATTTTATTGTTGTTGAGTGGAGTATTCTATAAATGCCAATTATATTAGTTTGATTGCTATTACTGTCCAGGTCAACTCTATCCTTACTGATTCTGTGCCTACTTGATCTATCAGTTTTTGCTTCACATATATTGAAAGCTTGATGTCAGATTCCACAACTTTAGGAGTTTTATGTCTTTTTGGAGAATTGATACTTTTATTAATATGTAATGTCCCACCTTTTCCTTGGTATTTTTTATTCTTAAATCAGTTTTGTTGAAATTAATATGCCTACTCCAAAGTTTTTAGTTTAGTATTAACTTAATATGCCTTTCTTATTCCCTTTACATTTTTTAAATTATTGGAATTTATTTTTAGAATAGTTTTGAGCTTACAGAAAAACTGAGCGCAATGTTCAGAGTTCCCATATACTCCCCCTCCCACTCTTTCCCTTGCCCTCATTATTAACATCTTGCCTTGGTGTGGTAAGCATGTTAAAACTCACCCTACACTGATACATTGTTATAAACTAAAGTCAGTTATTTTAAGGGCTCACATTCTTTGTGATCTACAGTTCTGTGGGTTTTGTCAAAGGCATAATGTTATATATCCACCATTACCACCACATCATGTGGAATAGTTTTACTGCCCTAAAAATCCTGTCTGCTCTAGCTGTTCATCCTTCCCTCCTCCCCTCCCCAGTCCCTTGCAACTACAGATTATTCTTTTTTTCACTGTGAATATGATAAATTCCAGATTTTCTCCAAATATATTATGGCATATTATACTCCAACACATGGAAGGGAAGTATTATCACAGTAATTTTTTTTCAAATATAATCAGACTGGGTTTATGCCTCTCCTACAAAGATTGATAATAATAAAATGTATTGTCTCTGGCACTTGTTCACCTGAGTTTGGATTATATAAGAACTACTGAGATAGGCCACCAATCTTCCAACTCTTGTGCTAGAAAGAGCCTCTTTTTTTTTTTTTGTCTAAACAATACTAGCCTCTAATGAATTCAGCCAATTAAAGGAACTAAATGTTTCTTTTCTCATTGTTCCTGTGATCTATACTCTGTGTGCCTACAAGATGCCAGTATTAAGATTTCATTCCTTGCACATTCTCTGTCCATCACCACTGCCCTATGCTATGAGGAAGTGCTTCTTCTCCACCCCTCACTTGGGTTACAGAAGGATTAGTCTGTATAACCACTTACTCTAGGCTAAGTGAGGTCTTTGAGTGCCTCATAAGGCCTCTTTAGCCATAGTTCTTGGTGCTCTGGACTTATTGGTATGTTCATAGGAGTTTTTGTGGAAATCTAGTTACCTAGAAGTGCTGAGGTGTTGGTTCGCTTGTTTGAAACTTGAGTAATGTAAACACCTTGTTCTTCTGCTTAATCCCCAAGGATTGACATGGGGATGGTTCAATTTCTCCTTTTAGTATATTCAATAGACTAACACATCAATGTGCTGTGTTCTCCTTCAGTAGTCCTTGTTGCTCCAGTTTACTACCCACATGATAAGAAAGTTGTCCTACATGTTTATCTCAAACTTACATGGAGAAACTTGAGAAGAGTCAATTAGTAGAACCATTGATAATGTCAATTACTAGTAAGAGTCTATAGAGGCAAACATAGATACATATATCCATATCTATCTATCTATCTATCTATCTATCTGTCTATCTATATCTCCTCTGGAAATTTTTTTCCATGATACATTAGTTGATGGGAACGAATTTTTCAGAGAATATGTAAAGGTCATTCTGTGTGTACATGTTTGTATGTATTTCATAATTTTCCATGTATATGTAGATAGAAATCTACACACCAAAGTTCTACTTCATTTATTTAATTATTAAGATTATTTTTATAATGAAATGTTAAGATTTCAAAGAATTTTTATCTCCTAATTTTCTCCCAAATATTAATTTAATTATATAGGGGAACATAAAATCTAAATTTCTAAATAGTTATATCAGTATTGATGCTAATTTTCAACACTTTTTTCATCAAGTGTATATATTAATAAGATGTGTGAAATTTTTTAATTCTAGTAATAGCTTTAGGTATAGATATTAATTTCTACATGCAAGAAAATGCATACTACACAATCAAATTAGAAACTAAAAAAATTAAAGTAATAAAATTTAAAATAATCTCACAATATGAAAGGGATATTTATATTGAGTTAAGCTAAATTTTACTCACGAAAGTGTGCTACAAGAAATCTTCAGTTCCTTTTAATTGGCCGAATTGATAAGAGGCTAGTATTATTAGCAATGATTTTGTAGAAAGAAACCTTTAATTATTCCATAAATTACTACCATAAAGTAAATAAAGTCAATCAATTTAGAGCAATTTGCCTCCTTGTAAATAACCTTCAAGCCTGAGAGAAAGGAAATAAAAAAATAGTAATTCTTAAAATGGTCTGAATGTCCCTTGTCAAGTAGATAAAATCAAACCACACCATTTAAAAATGTAACAGTTCATTTATTTAGCAAGAATTTTTCTGGCCAACTGAAATCCAAGAGCATTACAATGTTTTTGATGCTTTGTGACAGTGATAGGAGATGAATTATTTAACAGAAAATTTAGATGACAATGAGATTGTAAGAGAAAGAACTGAACATAGTAATTCTAAAAGCAAAGCAAGTAAAACTTTTTGGCTATAGTTTCTTGTAGCTTAGAACATAAGATATACATATTTTCTTGGTTAATAATGACATTTACAGGGGTTTCCCTGGTGGCACAGTGGCTGAGAGTCCGCCTGCTGATGCAGGGAACACGGGTTCACGCCCCGGTCCGGGAAGATCCCACATGCTGCAGAGTGGCTGGGCCCGTGGGCCATGGCCACTGAGCCTGCACGTCCGGAGCCTGTGCTCCACAACGGGAGAGGCCACAACAGTGAGAAGCCAGCGTACAGCAAAAAAAAAAAAAAAAAAAGACATTTACATATATTAGGAAAATTTCTGTTAGTATATGACAAAGTTGCTTACCCCTTTTTTGAACAGTATTATTGGATATGTTTCCTAATTTATGAATTATAATACCAATTTCATTTAAATTTTGAGAGTATAATTTTTCAGATTTAAAATTGTGAATGGTTGGATATGCTGATAATATACTATGCTATGTCCAAGAACAAGAAGAAAATATTAGAAGAGTGAAAGTAAAACTTGGAGTGGAAAGCGATGCCCTTGTGAAGATAAGCAGTTAAGGTGATAACTATAGATTGAGAAGACAGAAAGAAAAGGAAAAAAATACCCTCTGGTGGTATCATTTGTATCTAATTAGTTAATTAGAATCTTTGTATCTTTATGACATGTGTATAGATTGCCAATTTATATTCAAATATCAAGCAAGTGTATTCTTTGTTTTCTGTTTTTTTTTTTAATTGAAGTATAGTTGACTTACAATATTATATTACTTTCAGGTGTACAACATAGTGATTCAATATTTGTAAAAATTATACACCATATAAAGTTATTATAAAATATTGGCTACATTCCCTGTACTGTGCATTACATCCTTGTAACATTTATATCTAGTAGTTTCTACCTCTTAATCCCTTTCACTTATCTTGACCCTCCCTCTACCCTTCTTCCCACTTTTAAACACTAATTTGTTCTCTGTATTTGTGAGTCTGTGTTTTGTCACATTCGATTCTTTGTTTGGTATTGCTTATGCTAACTGGAAATATTCATGATTAACAAATCCTTCCCATGTATTAATCATATTAAAAAGAAAATTTTTAAAGTTTATGCATAATTATAACATGATAAAATCAGCAGTCTAATTTTATAACATTGCTCTCTGAACTGTGAAAATAGTGTTTTGCTTATGGACATTAACAATTTACTATAAGGCAGTTCCACCAATAATCTTTCACCATGCTAAGCATAGTGAATCTTTTCAGGAAATCTAACAGGCAATCTATTTAGAAATAACAATAGATACTGCTAATGCCAGGCTATTTAAAGAAATAGACTGATAGGCTAAAATAGAATTCATATTTTTCCTCTAAAAATATCTGAATTCTCCAACTTAAAAATAAGTTGATGTACTTTATTTTTTATAAAACAAAAGAGTTAATTTTTAAAATTGAAATATAATTGACATTTAACATTATATTAGTTCCAAGTGTACAACATAATGATTCAATATATGTATATATTGAGTACTTATCAACACAATAAATCTAGTTAACAAAAATAAGTTGATTCATTGTAATGGAGAGATCATGATAATTTCAGTCTCATAGTATGAAGCCAAGGGACATTGGAAAACTGTGATAGTACATACAATAACCAAGGATAATTAATTTGGATAAAATATAGGTACTAGTCCAATAATTCATTAGAATATGATTGATTGGAGCCATGAGCATCTTATCATATGCAGTGATAAATCAAATTAATAATAAAAATGGATAATAGTTTGTAAGTCTTCTTGAATATCCACGTGTGGACATGCTATTAGTCCCAATACATAAAGTGGCTCTCTCCTTCCCTCTCTCCCTGGAGTGAATTTGAATAGAATATAGAATTAAAGCTATCTTAGAATCTTGCAGTGGAGTATATTCCAAGTGGTATTGTTTAGCACCATAGAAATGCTAAGTGATATGGAAAGTGCTTTGGAGAGATCAGGCTTATGGATACCTGAGATACTGAGTGTCTCTCAGAAGTTGCAAATACTAAGATTTTGGACAAGCTACATGCCACTGCAGCTACATATACTCTCTTAAGAAAAAAGGTGACCTTTCACTTGGTTTTAGAGGAGAGAGCTGCAGATATTAAAAGATAACATATTTTCAGACCAAATATACCCATTATGCCAATGGTAATGTTGAGCTATTTATATCAATATGTAATAAACAGCTCAACAGAACTTACAAAGTGAAAACAGCATACACCAGAGGAAACCACTGGTGATAGCTCTTATATCCATGAGCAGTTCACACCAGTTCTGGGAAAAATGACAAAACTAGAAAGACCAATAGCTCTAATGGTGAATGGTATGAACCTTAGACTGTCTCCCTTCTAAAGCAAAGCAAGCAGCCTAGTTGACTAATGGTAGTTCCAAATTAGGGTAAGCAAGCAATTTGGAATTATGCAGTCATTCTCCCTATGGATGGTAAAACATCAGTTGGGGCAAGAAGGGCAAGAAGACACAAAAGGCAGAATTAAGGCAATATATAAAGTAATGAAATAAGGATTGGATTCTATCTGCATACACATGAACTCTTGGGTCATGCTAACTCTTGACAGCATTGCTCCATATTTAAGTGTATGGGCCAATGATAATACCCTGGCCAGATCTGCTTAATAAGGACTGTAGATAGCCCACAGCTGCTGTAATTCAAGCTAAAAATGTCTCAAACCTGCACTGTACTTTTGAGGAAGGCCCTTGCTTGAGGAAATCATCAAAAGTAGTTTAATGCTCTTGGATTTTAATAGGTTAAGAAAACTCTTGCAAAACAAATTAATTATTATAGGGGTTTGCCAATCCCTGCCTCAGATGATTGGGTTGTATCAATATCCCTTGTATTGTTAATACAATTGTAAAATTTCATGTGGAAATTTCAAGAAAGAGTTAAAGTGGGTAATGTAGACAAAAGCTAGTTACTAGTATTGAACATGGCTGAAATGCTAAGACTGATGTCTTGTTCAGCTGCTGGAGGTACCTACTTGAAATGAGCAGGCACAGATGTGTTTAAGGTATGCAACATTAGGCAGGAAAAGGCTATATACCTCTATCATCTGCCAAAGCTGCTAATGTTATGAAAGACCGTGTGAAATATCAACAGGAAAGATAGATTTGGGTAAGATTCTCTGAGAACAATTTCCTCCACCTAACTGGGAGTTGCATTACACAAGAGCCTAACCAAGAAATCCAAGTGGCTTAAAATGGATCTTGACTGTGATAGACAGGCAATCCATTTTGGATTCTGCCTACTTTTTAACTGAATCAACAGCATAGAATACTACTAAGAGTGTGGGAAAAAGTATTTTGTATCAGTTTGTTCTCGTCAGCTATATCTCCCAGTATATTATCAGAACAAGGAATACATTTCCCTGATTCCAACATTCTAAAATGTTCCATAAAGCATAATACCATATGGATGTATGCTATCCTTTGTGGCCTGCAAGGTGTTTGTTTGAGAACTGGGATAGAAAACTGACTATCTGTTAATAGAAATTAAAAAATAACATAGATAAAAAATGTTGGCTGGCTCAGATGGATAAATTTGTTCTTCATCTAAATGTGAGAGTGGAAAGGAGGACAGATTTGAAAAGGTTTCGGGGATGTAATACTTTGAAGGAAGGCGTATAGCATCATGTGATCACCCTACTATCTATTTTTCCCAAGATACACATTATTCAATTTTCTTGGAATGGAGTGGGTCTAGGATAGCTTTTGTGCAACCTGGCAGTGTAAAGCACTGGTGATTACAGCACTGTTTCAGTTTTTCTGAACTTGTCTGTGAATTGTCTAAAGTAAAATGAGCTGGAGAGTAATTTTATTTTATTGGCTAAACAAGGACCAAATGATGTTAAGTAATGACTACTACCTAGTCATAGAGGTGGTCCCATCATCCTTTATCTCCTTATTGAGAAAAGGCAATATAAGAAGATGCAGCAAATCCAATCCTGCTACCCGAACTGGGGATGGGCAGCATGGCTGAAATCATTTTGGTCACTGATTCTGGGTTGAGATAGGTTATAAGCTGAAAGCAGAAAAGGGGAAAATTCTGGCAGTTGATCATGAAGCACATAAATAAGAAACATTGTAGAAAATGCCCTCACTTTTTTTTTTTTTTTGCTCACAGTACTATCTTAGAGGGGAATTATATATTTTGTTCTTACTCTCAGATATGATGTCAAGACATAGCTACTGGTGAGAAAGCTCTAAGCTTTGATTTCCTATAAGAAGAATAATTATATGTAAGCCACTTAGAATTTTTAAGGGCCCTGTATGTATAATTTAGAAAAAAAGACATTAACCAGAATTATTTAATCATCAGTCTCCAAAATAGCTGTTTGATATTATTGATTGTGTTAAGTTTTTTGTTATGCTTATATCTGTTCTTCCAAAGACTTGAAAGAATTCTTGCTTTTGAATCATGTTAAGCATTTTGATACAGTCAGTGGTTAGCTAATAATCTGAGTTGTTGTGAGCCAGGATGACATATCATTGAGACAGATATCTGAATATGAAGGCATAAATGTCTCTGCTGTCTTCCTGGTGTGGCAGCACCTCTATTGCCACTTTAACTACTCCAGATGAAAAGTAGGGTTGGAACACTATACAAGCAAGTATCAGAATGGAGTCAGAGTAGGTAATTACTGGCATGACATGGTGGCCAAATGTCTCTAAATTTTTCACACCTAGTATTCAAGAACGGCACTTTTGAGAAACCTCATGACATACTCAGATATTACTCTACCTGTTGGTAAAACATTCTCAACTAATAACATCTCAGAGGACACAACGTTGTCAGCACATTCAAAACACTTTGATAATATTTAGTCCTCATAATGCAGTGGCAACAATATTTATGGTGGCTTAACCAACACTGGTCCAAGGTCTTAGAGGTCTTGTAATTTGGTGTGTTAGTGAAGGGTAGATTATTTTTCTGGACATCTTATTATACCAGTTAAGGACACTGGAAGTTTTATAGGAGTGTAGAAGAGCATGGCAATTGGCCAACTAGCAAATTAAACTGTTTATAACACTAAGAGATGCACAAAAAGGAATTTTGGTGCATATAATGTTTAACTTAGGTGTGGAAGGATGAGTAGAAATTAAGGAGTCAAACATGGGGAAATTTATGTCAAATTAGCAGCATTTGAAAAAAATGTATACGTTTTTAAATGATACTTTAAATGTAACACATGCTGAAGTACTTCATTTGCAAGTAATTAACCCCCAAATCAAGTTAACCCCAAATCAAGTACTCACACACTGAGGTACAAAAGAAGTATTCCATTGTAAGGTTTGCTGAAGTCATTCAGCATATTCTATCCTAATACCTGAGCATGCTTGAGTGTCTGGTATATTTTGCTGTACAACTTTCCACAAACCAGCTCCTGTCTCTCACTATCTCCATATAATTGTTCCAAGGAACAAATGTACTTTCTTGAGGTGATAGGAGATATAAAAATAATTGTCATTGATAATTATCTTAGAGCTGGAATAAGAGGATGACTTTCTCAAGGATTATTCTATCATATTAAATATTTAATAATTGATTATAATGCATATTATGCATAAGCAAAGACAGGGACATATAAGCCTGAAGGAATACACAGATAAAAATTTCAATAGAAAATTTGTAGGAAGAAGTAGGGGATAGGTCTCAAAAGCATAATATTGACAAATGCTTTTTTTATACATTTATATAGTATATGATCTATACATATATTATGTGTATATTATATTTATGATATATGTATATATTATATCATTAATGTTAATATATAAAATGTGTTATGCATTATATATTATACTTTATATGTAAATATATGAGTTTATATTTATGTATATATACATGAGAAATAAAGTAAATAATTAGATGGCCATACTAGGAATCCTAACATACAAAAAAAAAAAAAAAAAGTAAAAATAAGAAATACCCCATTTCCAGTATTTTTTTCTCTCTCCCTCTACTTTTAAAAAATTTCTGGTATCGCATTTGTTTTATCAGCTGCATTTGCATGTGTGTATGTTTGTGTGCGTGTGTGCACCTGTTTTCATATGGATACTATTTATTTCATATGGATATTATTATTATTGCTGCATAAAAAATCGCTCCAACGCTTGCCAAGACAAACACATGCATATTATCTTTATTACTTCCCAGTTTCTGTGGGTCAGGACTCTGGGAAGGCTTAGCTGGGTCTTAGCTCCGGAAATGGCTCAGTTTCAGTCTCTCACAAGAGGGAAATCAAGCTGTTGTCCATGGTTGGGGTCTGGAAGTTTAACTAGGGAAGTGTTCACCTCTAACTCACTTTCATTGTTGTTGACAGGACATTGATCCTCAAAAGCTATTGGACTACGAGCTTTAGTTTCTTGCTGGCTGTTTCCTGAGGCTACCCCTCAATTTCTTGTCATAAGGACCACTCCACCAAGATAAGCTGCTTCAACAAAGCTCATACATGAGGTAATAGAGAGAGTCTGATATCGAGATGAAAATAATTTAATCACTGAAGTGGCATTCCCCCTTACCTTGTTCTCTTCTGTTTTTCAGTAGCAAGTTATCCAATAAGAGAGATTTCCAAAAGGTCATGAATACCAGGGGCAGGGCTTATTAGGGACAATTTTGAGGCTGCATAACACAGGATATGTGTATGGGTGATGAGTTCTCTTGTTACACAGCTTGTCCTTGCAGGCTTGGTTTGATTTCCTGTTTTGTTTTGTATTGTTTTGTCTTGTACCTTCACTTTCTAAAACTGACTTTTAAATTTAATTTTATTTTATGAATGTCTTTTGCTTTCTGGCTGCATACTCATTTTAGAACTTTGCATTCATGGGCAACCTGCATTCATATTATGTGTTCTGATCAGGCTGTATGAGTATTTCAAATTTTCAAGATTTTCTTTGTTCCTTTCTTTGTTTCCATACTTTCTTCTTTTCTTTCTTCCTGCCTCCAATAAGTTAGACCTTTTGTAGAGGACTATTTTAATCTTCTGACTATACTGTATAATCCTTGGTGACTGTTTTGAGCTTGGTGAGGAAACTGAACTGGAATTGGGAGTAATTTTCACCATTCAGTTGATAGATTTCTTTGACTATTCCTATTAGTGTAAGGTAGGTGATTCACATCTGTGCATGGTTTTCCCTTTTTCATGTTTTGTATGTTCTCCTTACTCCAAGGAACAGGGCTTTAATTTTCTCTCTGCCTTCAGAGGGGCAGTCGTCTTTCTGTCCATGTTGATAAAAAGTTTTGTCTTTCTCGTAATTCTAAATAATACTTATTTTGTGTCCCACTTCAAACTCCACTGTCTGTGAAGATTGCTGCCCCTAATTGATGAATCTTTCTGGAGTTCATTTATACAAATCAGAATTCTTTGAATGTTGTTCAGGAAAGGTTTAAACTTTCATGAATTTTCGAAGTCAATTATATCTTGTCTATTCTCTTTCCAGACTTACTTTTATTGCTCCTATTCTAATTTTTCTAATTCATTGTTGGTTTATGATTTTTGTACTTTATAACTTTATTGTTATTATAGTGAATCTTAGGGGAGAATGGAGGTAAATACATATGTTCAATCCAACTGTCTTTACCAGGTGTCTTTTATTTTATTATTATTTTTTAACATGTTTATTGGAGTATAATTGCTTTACAATGGTGTGTTAGTTTCTGCTGTATCACAAAGTGAATCAGCTTTATGTATACATATATCCCCATATCCCCTCCCTCTTGCGTCTCCCTCCAACCTTCCCTATCCCACCCCTCTAGGTTGTCACAAAGCACCAAGCTGATCTCCCTGTGCTATGCGGCTGCTTCCCACTAGCTATCTGTTTTACATTTGGTAGTGTATTTATGTCCATGCCACTCTCTCACTTCTTTGTCCCAGCTTACCCTTCCCCATCCCCGTATCCTCAAGTCCATTCTATACGTCTGCATCTTTTTTTTTTTTTTTTTTTTTGCAGTACATGGGCCTCTCACTGTTGTGGCCTCTCCCGTTGCGGAGCACAGGCTCCGGACGCGACGGCTCAGCGTCCACAGCTCACTGGCCCAGCCGCTCCGCGGCATGTGAGATCTTCCCGGATCAGGGCACGAACCCGTGTCCCCTGCATCGGCAGGCGGACTCTCAACCACTGCACCACCAGTGAAGCCCAACGTCTGCATCTTTATTCCTGTCCTGCCCCTAGGTTCTTCAGAACTATTTTTTATTTTAGATTCCATATATATGCGTTAGCATATGCTATGCTAATGCACATATATTTTTCTCTTTCTAACTTACTTCACTCTGTATGACAGACTCTAGGTCCATCCACCTCACTACAAATAACTCAGTTTCATTTCTTTTTATGGCTGAGTAATATTCCATTGTATATATGTGCCACATCTTCTTTATCCATTCATCTGTCGATGGACACTTAGGTTGCTTCCATGTCCTGGCTATTGTAAATAGTGCTGCAGTGACAATTGTGGTCCATGACTTGTTTTCAATTATGATTTTCTCAGGGTATATGCCCAGTAGTGGGATTGCTGGAAGCTTCAGATTACTTTGTACATCTCTGCAAAATTAAAGTTCCATTGCTTTATCCATGTCTTGCTTAATGAATTTTAAAACACCACTAGGATCTACAAGACAAAATTCAAATATCTTTCTTCTGGAACCACTTTCTGCTTCAGTACTGATTTCGTATTTTCTCAAACATGACACTGTCTTTTGCCATCCATACATTGGCTAATGCCATCCTGACCACTCTTACTACTTCTTGCCATTGTCTGAACATATGTGCTAATCCCATTTACAACTGTGGGCTTCTGGAGAGGTTTCTTTATTTGTCAAGTAAGAGTGAGTGTTATACTCCATATTTGTTCTTAGAACTACTGATTTCAAAGCATAGGTTGTTTGCATTACACCAAGATACTCTATAACTAAAAGTTCAAGTCCAAAATTCTCTAGATTGCATGTGTAGTACATTAATATATTATGTAACAGATAAGCTACAAACTTGAATTTTGAAGAAATAAAAAAAAATCTCTGTACTTCCCCTATGAAAGTAGAAATTATATATTCAAGAGAAAGATGGAGGTAGAGGGAATTGGCATGCTGGAGAATTCTTTAGGAAAAAACAAACAAAAATTTTTAAATGCCCCTTCTGCTTATTTGTACCATAGGTGTGTGCCTCTCTTTATGACAAGCAATTTTTTCTAAACAGAACTCAGTAATCAGATTTTTTCTATAACTGCCTATTGATTTGCATAACAAATCAGTTATATTAATTGAAAATAATAATGTTGGTTTTATCTAACCTTTTGTGATGTGAGCACATCTCTAAAAGTTCTCCATTTGACTGTAAGGAAGAAATTTTGTAAGGAGAAATATTCCAATTTTTTGTGATTTGAGTTTAATTAAGTTTTTTAAATTAAGTAAACCCTGAAAATATTTCCTTTCTTGTGTGATCTGAAGAGTCTACTCAAGCAAATCGTGTCTCTAGCACATGAAAATTAAATTATGAGAATTTGTTGATTTTGCTGGGTTCTAAGCGAAGGTCAGACGTCACTAGTTTCTGCTTAGTAAATCCTGAGACAATATTGAAAAAACAGGCTGGGCCACTCAGGTTCAGGGTGCCACACATTATATGGGGAATTTCTGACAATGTTGGGCTGTGACAAGAGTAAATATATAAAGCTATTTATGTTATTGTTAGAAAACACCAAAGCACAATAAATGAAAGACAAATACAATCTGAAAGGCCTTAGTATTTACTTCAGAAGTTGGGTTTCTACTTAATATATGTGTGGAGCAATGCTAATCATACCATTTTTATAGGTTATTTCATCAAAATTATGTTTCAGTGAATTCTCAAATGTATAATAATGGTTAACTAATTTTGTTATTTAATATAGAAATATATATTCAGAGATGTAAAGAACACCTTTCAAGTATGACTGACTGTCTCTTAGAAGAAATCAGTCTGCAATTGTACTATTATTGATCTGTATTGTTCAACCTGTCTCCTTTGGGAGAAGTATATATCAGCATTCTCAAGTAGAAATAGTCCATTGTGTTATTAAAGGACTTCAGAAAACATTTCAGAAGAGCTGAAAATAACACCTGTCAATTTTTAAATATTCCTTGAATTAAAAAAAAAATCCTACATAAAATTTTTCATTGTATATAACTCAATGCTATTATAATCCTCAATAGAAAGGATTAGCAGAACACAATTCTAACTATAATATTAACTACTATCCATGGTCTTTCCTAGATTATAGAGTAATTACATATCATAAAGAATGCTAGTATTTGTTTTTCATCATTTTTGAGTTCCTGCAAATAGTTGGAGTAGGAAATTTATTTAGCAATATTTTGCATAGTAGTCTACATAGTCCCCTTGTTTCCTTTCATTATCTTTTGCTTCATTTTGCCTTATTTAGTTTACTTACTAGCCAACACATTTTATTTGATAATTAACATTTCATTCTTTTGAGAAAACTGAATAACAACAGACAATATATATCTACTCTCAAGATACAATTGCATCCTCTATTCTATGGCATGGTTCATGTTTTAATATATTTTTCTTGCATGCTGAAAAAATCATGTTTTAATGATCAGTAGAGCAAAGCCACACCATCTTTCTCAATCAAGAAATCTGATATATTTGTTAGATGACACATAGATAAAGGTCAAATTGAAAAATTTTAAGTTATTTCTTATCAGAACCAATTAAGTATTTATATCTTATACTGAACCAAGAAAGTATCTCAATATCACTGCATGTCAATGTTGTTGAAAGAACCTCCTTTTATAAAAATGCTTTCCTCATTATGAAGTAATCTTTTCTGCCCCAAATTGTTTGACTAAACACTAGAGATATTTTATCTCAGATGTCTGCTGGTCTGCTCATATGATACCAACTTTTATTATAATAAGATATCTTCCCTAGTTTAATACCTTGTTATATATTATGCACATTTATTATCCATCTCTTTAGGGTAATAAAAATTGTCCTGTTATGTGTGTGGTTTCCAATACCTGCTCTTGGCTTAAGCAGGTAATAGGAGTGTCCAGTTGAGAAACTGCCAGAGGCATTCAAATGAGCCATATGCCATTAGCAGGCGTTATTTAGTCATAAACCCCATATTTATTGGGACTATTTTGCAGTTCCAGAAGGTGATCATAAAGTTGTCTTGGCTATGTGCTGGAACAGTAGCAAACAGAAAAATGCTCTCATGAAATCATTAGATTGGAGCTATGTCTGATGGCCTGAGATAGATTCTCATGTTGAAAAGAACATCAAGGAGTATGGCACTCTCCAAGTTACTTGATACGTATATGGAAAATGTCTAAGTACTCTGTCAAAAATTCAAATTGATTTTGTAGGTATACTACAGCAAGAACAATAAGATTGTTTTAGCTGCTGCAAAATGGCTGGTGTGAATTCTCCATCCACATCATATCTTCAGTGTGGCATGCAGTGTTATTACAAAGTCACATGGTAAGAACAGAAGTATCTCCTCTGGACCATGAGCTATTGATTTTGAATCTAAGCTTCTCAAATTTTCACTTATCAGAAACTTAGAGAGAGTGAGAGAGAGAGACAAGAAAATACGCACACACTTCTCAAGGTATTGAAGTGTTAAAATATTAAAGTTATATGTAAAATGGACCATTTCCTACTCAGCAAGTGGGTAGGTATATAATCTATTATATATGTATTTTGAAAAGTATGTGGAAGTACATAGTTTGACTTGTTTGTCAAAGGACTTAAAAATAAACAAAACCATTGATCTAATCATCTCTCTTCTGGAAATCTGTTAGAGTAAAACATTCTTAAAAATGTTTGATACAAGGAAATGTATTCCAGTATTACCTATAATGAGAAAAATTAGAAATATAATTATCATAATAAGTTATTAACATTTATTGAGCTCTTATATGATTGACCCTTGTATTTTTCTTGCCTTCTTAATCTTGTCAACAACCTAATAAGTTAAGGCCAAATCTTACATGCGTTTTGAAAATGAAGTAACTGAGTCTCAGTTGGCTTGTGTAAACTAAGCAAGGCTAGCATCTGAAACCCGCTTTAACACAAATCTGATATTTTTAATATTCATGAGTTAGAGAATGCTAATGTCATTTAGATTACATTGCAAAAGTTTTTAATAATAAATTTTACTGTAAAATAACAATTGAATATATCTGCTTGTATTTTGTATGAATCTTGTTTTTAACTAAAACATGAAAGAAATATTCACTGAGCTCGAAAATTAACCATTATTTTTGTCCCCAGCTTCATCAAGTAATGTGTGAGATGAACTTATTCTCAGCCATTCTTGGGACTTCCTACTATCTCCAGGCAGGACTGGATTTATGGGTGAGCCACTAGTGCAGTTGTGCAGGTCCCCACACACAGAAGACATTGCACTTGAAGTTTAATGCTCTGCAGTTGCAGTCTTGAAATTCTTTGTAATGTTACTTTTTTTTTTAATTAATAGATCTTTATTGGAGTATAATTGCTTCACAATACTGTGTTAGTTGCTGTTGTACAACAAAGTGAATCAGCCATATGCATACATATATCCCCATATCCTCTCCCTCTTGAAACTCCCTCCCACCCCTCTAGATCATCACAAAGCACTGAGCTGATCTCCCTGTGCTATGCTGCTGCTTCCCACTAGCTATTTTACATTTGGTACTGTATATATGTCGATGCTACTCTCACTTTGCCCCAACTTCCCCCTCCTACCCCGTGTCCTCAAGTCCATTCTCTAGGTCTACATCTTTATTCCTGTCCTGCCCCTAGGCTCATCAGTAACATTTTTTTAAATTTTTTAGATTCCATATATATGTGTTAGCATATGGCATTTGTTTTTCTGTTTCTGACTTACTTTACTCTGTATGACAGACTCTAGATCCATCCATCTCACTACAAATAACTCAATTTCATTTCTTTTTATGGCTGAGTAATATTCCATTGTATATGTGCGCCACAGCTTCTTTATCCATTCATCTGTCGAGGGACATTTAAGTTGTATATTTTGTAAATGAATTCTGATGAAATAATGGAACATGTGTTGAGAGTTTGAAGACCAAACTCTCATGATCCTCATGGGCTGATGGTTTGTACCCCACACGTTCCCAGTCTTTCCCCAGTAATCTCTGCTCTCCTCTGCTCTGTGTGTGTGTTGGCAGTGGGGGTGGAGTATGGCAGTGGCCATCTCTGCCCCATGCTGGCAGTGCAAAGGTGTGTTTGGTGGCTGACTGTGTTGAACCTCTTGCCAACTCCTGGTCCAGTACTGAGTGCACTGGAACATGAAGGCTCTTGGCTATTATGATGTGAGAAGATGCAGTGTGGCCATACAATTGTGAATGGTGTGACTCCTGCAAAGGTACCAGCAGTCACTGGTAAGGATCCATGCTTTTCTAACATAGTGCACATCTTATGGCAGGAAATATCCATGGAGGAAGAACCACAGCACATCCAGTGAAAAGAAAGGATCCTAGCTGCCAATGATGCTAACAAAATAAGAGAGTGACATTAAGCCATTTTTAGGAGGCTGACCCCTCTTCACCATTTTCTCATTCAAAAATTCAGGTTTTCTCTTTAATATTTCATGCTCCTTTTAGCTTTATCACTCTGTGATTATGCCTTTTTTAAAGGCGTAATAGTATGATGAGAGAATGAAGTTAATTTCAGTTTGCCTTTTCTAAAAGTTCATTTTAGACACAATGACTAGCACTCTGTCTGTCTCTGTCTCTCTGTCTCTGTCTCTGTCTCTCTCTGTCTCTGTCTCTCTCTCTCTCTCTCTCTCTCTCTCTCTCTCTCTATATATATATATATATATATTCTTATTAACAAAAAGTACTTGACCTCTTCTATTTGCTTTAAAGTTTTCATGCACTCTGCGCTCTATAATCCTTACTATAGCAAACTTTATTTGTGCCGTACTTATCACAAAGTCTTGTTCTGTGGTGAAAAAAAAATCTTGTTAACTTTTTTTATTGAAGTATAGTTGATTTACAATGTTATGTTAGTTTTAGGTGTACAGGAAATTGATTCGATTATACATACATATCTACTCTTTTTCAGATTCTTTTTCCTCATATGTTATTACAAAATATTGAGTATAGTTCCCTGTGCTATACAGTAGGTCCTTGTTGGTTATCTATTTTATATATAGTAGTGTGTGTATGTTAATCCCAAACTCCTAATTTATCCCTCCCCCCGCTTTCCCCCTTTGATAACCAAAAGTTTGTTTTCTATGTCTATGGGTCTATTTCTGTTTTGTAAATAAGTTCACTTGTATCATTTTTTTAGATTCTACATATAAGTGATATCATATGCTATTTGTCTTTCCCTTTGTGACTTACTTCTCTTAGTATGATAATCTCTAGGTCCATCCATGTTGTTGCAAATGGCATGATTTCATTCTTTTTATGGCTTAGTAATATTCCATTGAATATTCAGTGCAGCACTGTTTACAATTGCCAAGACATGGAAGCAACCTAAATGTTCATTGACATATGAATGGATAAAGATGTAGTGTACCAGGAAGAAAGAGAAAATATGAACAGACCAATCACAAGGACTGAAATTGAAACTGTGATTAAAAATCTTCCAACAAACAAAAGACCAGGGCGAGATGGCTTCACAGGCAAATTCTATCAAATATTTAGAGAAGGGTTAACACCTATCCTTATGAAACTTTTCCAAAGAGTTGCAGAGGAAGGAACACTCCCAAGCTCATTCTACAAAGCCACCATCACACTGATACCAAAACAAGACAAAGATATCACAAAAAAAGAAAATTACAGGCCAATATCACTGATGAACATAGATGCAAAAATCCTCAACAATATGCTAGCAAACAGAATCCAACAACAGATTAAAAGAATCATACAACCTGATCAAGTGGGATTTATCACAGGGAAACAAGAATTCTTCAATATATGCAAATCAATCAATGTGATATACCACATTAATAAATTGAAGAATAAAAGCCATATGATCATTAAAATAGATGCAGAAAAAGCTTTTGACAAAAGTCAATCCATTTATGATAAAATCTCTCCAGAAAGTGGGCATAGAGGGACCCTACCTCAACATAATAAAGGCCATATACGACAAACCTACAGCTAACATCATACTCAAT
The DNA here is from genome assembly GCF_039906515.1 of Pseudorca crassidens. Lineage (NCBI taxonomy): Eukaryota > Metazoa > Chordata > Mammalia > Artiodactyla > Delphinidae > Pseudorca > Pseudorca crassidens. The sequence continues at coordinate 18,170,643 of NC_090298.1, forward strand.
GGTGAAAAGCTGAAAGCATTTCCTCTAAGATCAGGACCAAGACAAGGATGTCCACTCTCTCCACTTTTATTCAACATAGTTTTGGAAGTCCTAGCCACAGCTATCAGAGAAGAAAAAGAAATAAAAGGAATCCAAATTGGAAAAGAAGAAGTCAAACTGTCACTGTTTGCACATGGTGTGATACTATACATAGAAAATCCTAAAGATGCTACCAGAAACTACTAGAGTTTAAAGTTGCAGGATACAAAGTTAATACACAGAAATCTTTTGCATTCCTGTACACTAACAATGAAAGATCAGAAAGAGAGATTAAGGAAACAATCCCATTTACCATTGCATTAAAAAGAATAAAATACCTAGGAATAAACCTACCTAAGGAGGTAAAAGACCTGTATGCAGAAAACTATAAGACACTGATGAAAGAAATCAAAGATGAAAAAAACAGATAGAGAGATATACCATGTTCTTGGATTGGAAGAATGAATATTGTGAAAATAACTATACTACCCAAAGCAATCTACAGATTCAATGCAATCTCTATCAAATTACCAATGGCATTTTTCACAGAATTAGAACAAAATTTTTTACATTTTGTAAGTAAACATAAAAGACCCTGAATAGCAAAGCAATATTGAGAAAGAAGAACAGAGCTGGAGGAATCAGAGTCCCTGACTTCAGATATACTACAAAGCTACAATAATCAAAACAGTATGGTACTGGCACAAAACCAGAAATATAGACCAATGGGACAAGACAGAAAGCCCCGAGATAAACCCATGCACCTATGGTCACCTAATCTATGACAAAGGAGGCAAGAATATACAATGAAGAAAAGACAGCCTCTTCAATAAGTGGTGCTGGGAAAACTGGACAGCTACATGTAAAAGAATGAAATTAGAACACTCCCTAACACCATACACAAAAATAAACTCAAAATGGATTAAAGACCTAAATGTAAGGCCGAATATTATAAAACTATTAGAGGAAAATACAGGCAGAACACTCTGTGACATAAATCGCAGCAAGATATTTTTCAATCCAGTGCCTAGAGTAATGAAAATAAAAACAAAAATAAACAAATGGAACCTAATGAAACTAAAAAGCTTTTGCACAGCAAAGGAAGCTATAAATAAAATGAAAAGATAACCCTCAGAATGGGAAAAAATATTTTCAAATGAAGCAACTGACAAGGGACTAATTTCCAAAATATACAAACAACTCATGCAGCTCAATATATAAAAAACAAACAAACAAACAACCCAACAAAAAAATGGACAGAAGATCTAAATAGACATTTCTCCAAGGAATATATACAGATGGCCAACAAACACATGAAGAGATTCTCAACATCACTAATTATGAGAGAAATCAAAACTACAATGAGGCATTATGTCACACTGATCAGAATGGCCATCATCAAAATGTCTACAAAAAATAAATGCTGGAGAGGGTGTGGAGAAAAGGGAACTCTCTTGCACTGTTGGTGGGAATGTAAATTAGTACAGCCACTGGAGAACAGTATGGAGGTTCCATAAAAAACTAAATACAGAGCTACCATATGACCCAGCGATCCCACTCCTGGGCATATATCTGGTGAAAACCAGAATTCAAAAGGATGCATGCACCCTGATGTTCATTGCAGCACTATTTACAATAGCCAGGACATGGAAGCAGCCTAAATGTCCATCATCAGAGGAATGAATAAAGAAGATGTGGTACATATATACAATGGAATATTACTCAGCTATAATAAGGAACAAACTAATGTCATTTTCAGAGATGTGTGTGGACCTAGAGATTGTCATACAGCCTGAAATAAGACAGAAACAGAAAAAACAAATATTGTATAATATTGCTTATGTGGAATCTAGAAAAATGGTACAGATGAACTTATTTGCAAAGCAGAAATAGAGTCACAGATGTAGGGAACAAACTTATTGTTACTAAGGGGGGAAGGAGGGCTGGGATGAATTGGGAGATTGGGATTGACATATATACATCACTATGTATAAAAAAGATAACTAATGAGACCCTACTGTATAGCACAGGGAACTCTACTCAATGTTCTGTGGTGACCTAAATGGGAAGGAAATCTAAAAGAATAGATATAACTGATTGACTTTTCTGCACAGCAGAAACTAACACAACATTGTAAAGCAACTATACTCCAATAAAAACCAATTAAAAAAAGAAAAAAGATGTAATATATATACATAAATGTGTATATATATAGTATATATATACTGTATATATCGTATATATACAGTATATATACATTGGTATAAGTACGTATATATATACTATATTTATACACACACAGACACAAAGGACTATTACTCAGTCTTGTTAACTTTTAACTTTTGAAAATTGCATTAGATTCTCTCTTTCTCTCTCTCTCCCTGTCTCCCTTTCCCCACAATTAAATTACTGTGACTTATTTACTTCTTTCTTTAAATTAAGATTTTATTATTCCTATTCCTTCCTTTTCTTTCTACTTTCATTCATAATCGTTATATTTTACCATTTAAGTATTTTTTCCAAATATGTACACACACATGTGTGCATACACACACACAGTCTTTAACAGAGAAGGCTTGAGTAGGAGAGAAGACCGACAGGGGCAAATTTAAGTTATAAATGACTGTTACATATGCAAGTGAAAAAGAACAAGGTCTTAGATAAAAGGAGAAAGAAGTCTGGAACTTAGGGGAGGCAATGGAGTTGAAGATAAAAATGGGAGTCATCAGAAAATATTTTACAAGACCCCAGAAGCTGGATCATATTTTTATAGGGAGAACATAGATGAAGAAGAGAAGAGAGCTTAAGACACAGCTGTGTGTTTAATGCACAGAAATCTCTTGCATTCCTACACACTAATGATAAAAAATATGAAAGAGAAATTAAGGAAACACTCCCATTTCCCATTGCAACAAAAAGAATAAAATACCTAGGAATAAACCTACCTAAGGAGACAAAAGACCTGTACGCAGAAAACTATAAGACACTGATGAAAGAAATTAAAGATGATACAAACAGATGGAGATATACCACGTTTTTGGATTGGAAGAATCAACATTGTGAAAATGACTATACTACCCAAAGCAATCTACAGATTCAATGCAATCCCTATTTAACTACCAATGGCACTTTTCACAGAACAAAAAATTTCACAATTTGTATGGAAACACAAAAGACCCTGAATAGCCAAAGCAATCTTGAGAAAGAAAAATGGAGCTGGAGGAATCAGGCTCCCTGACTACTACAAAGTTACAGTAATCAAGACAGTATGGTACTGGCACAAAAACAGAAATATAGATCAATGGAACAGGATAGAAAGCCCAGAGTTAAACCCCCACACATATGGTCACATTATTTTTGATAAAGGAGGCAAGAATATACAGTGGAGAAAAGACAGCCTCTTCAATAAGTGGTGCTGGGAAAACTGGACAGGTACATGTAAAAGAATGATATTAGAACACTCCCTAACACCATTCAAAAAAATAAACTCAAAATGGAATAAAGACCTAAATGTAAGGCCAGACACTATAAAACTCTTAGAGGAAAACATAGGCAGAACACTCTATGACATAAATCACAGCAAGATCCTTTTTGACCCACCTCCTAGAGAAATGGAAATAAAAACAAAAATAAACAAATGGGACCTAATGAAACTTAAAAGCTTTTTCACAGCAAAGGAAACCATAAACAAGATGAAAAGACAGCCCTCAGGATGGGAGAAAATATTTGCAAACAAAGCAAGTGACAGAGGATTAATCTTCAAAATATACAAGCAGCTTATGTAGCTCAATATCAAAAAAACAAAGAACCCAATCCAAAAATGGGCAGAAGACCTAAAGAGACATTTCTCCAAAGGAGATATACAGATTGCCAACAAACACATGAAAGGATCACTAATCATTAGAGAAATTCAAATCAAAACTACAATGAGGTATCCCCTCACACCAGTCAGAATGGCCATCACCAAAAGATCTACAAACAATAAAAGCTGGAGAGGGTGTGGAGAAAAGGGAACCCTCTTTCACTGTTGGTGGGAATGTAAATTGATACAGCCACTGTGGAGAACAGTATGGAGGTTCCTTAAAAAACTAAAAATAGAACTACCATATGACCCAGCAATCCCACTACTGGGCATATACCCTGAGAAAACCATAATTGAAAAAGACTCATGCACCACAATGTTCATTGCAGCTCTATTTACAACAGCCAGGACATGGAAGCAACATAAGTGTCCATCAACAGATGATTGGATAAAGAAGATGTGGCACATATATACAATGGAATATTACTCAGCCATAAAAAGAAACGAAATTGAGTTATTTGTAGTGAGGTGGATAGACATAGAGTCTGTCATACAGAGTGAAGTAAGTCAGAAAGAGAAAAATAAATACCGTATGCTAGCACATTTATATGGAATCTAAAAAAAAAAAAAAAGTGGTCTGAAGAACCTAAGGGCAGGACAGGAATAAAGATGTAAAGAATCGATTTGAGGACACAGGGAGAGGGAAGGGTAAGCTGGGACAAAGTGAGAGAGTGGCATGGACATATATACACTACCAAATGTAAAATAGCTAGTGGGAAGCAGCCACATAGCACAGGGAGATCAGCTCGGTGCTTTGTGACCACCTAGAGGGGTGGGATAGGGAGGGTGGGAGGGAGGCTTAAGAGGGAGGGGATATGGGGACGTATGTATACATATAGCTGATTCAGTTTGTTATAAAGGAGAAACTAACATACCATTGTAAAGCAATTATACTCCAATAAAGATGTTGAAAAAAAAAAAGACAGCTGTGTGGTACCTCTCAGGGAAGGATGTGGCAGAGTGGAAAAAACTCATCAAAGAGACTGTAAAACAGTATTCAGTTTGTAGTGTGTGTTTCAGAAGACGAGGGAACATGCAAACCAAAACCACAAAGACCATAAATTCAAAAGCAAAAAGCTCTTAAGTCAGTCAGTATCAGTGAAAGCTGGAGAAAATAAATGTTTGAAGAAAAATGGGCTGATCAACTATGTCAAATGCCACCATGAAATCAACGATACGGAAGAGAGAGTAACAATTACAGATGGTGGCAACATGCTAACTATTTTTGAGTTGGATAAACATTATTTCAATGCGTTGTGGGCCAAAACTGGAGTTGTTGGGGCAGAGAATAACTGATGGGTAAGTGGAATAGTACATTTATACAGTTCTTAGTATGTATTTGTTGTAGAAGGTAGAGGAGAAACGAGGTGGTAGCCAGAAATCTGTGTGTATTCAAGAGACTGTTGTTCATTTATATTTTGCTATTTAAGATGGGGATATTACATACGCATATATTATGATGGTGAAAGAAAAGTAATGACTGCATGAGTGAGGTTCTTATACAGGTAAGGAGGGATAACCCCAGAGCACAAGTGGAATGGCTGGGCTTAAATGTGAGAGGGCAACCTTTCCCAAGTAGAGGCAGATGTGGCAGAGGGTATATGGACTCAGATCTTTGTAGGCTGGCTGCACATATTCTGCATCTACTTTATCTATGAACTATGGTGTGAGGTAATCAACTAAGCATGAGGGATAAAACATTCCTCTGGGAAACAGGATATATAACAATCAAGGGAATTGTCAGGGAATTGTCTGTGTTTATGAAGAACAAATTTGAGACTGTTGTCATAAATGTGAAATGAAACCAGTCATCACAGTTTGTCTGGCGATGATCAGTTATTCAGATGTAGATTCATAAAATGGACATAGCTGTCTACCAGCAGTCCATGTTTTGCCAGAGAACAACAGAAAGATGAAGAATCATGGGAATAAAGAGTGAGCAAAGTAAGTATTTTGAGGCCTGCCAAAAGCAACCTAAGCCAGGTAATAAGAAGAAAATGTAATGGGGTGTCCAGGCTCCTTCCCACCTCCCAGTTCCAATGTGACCTGCAGGTGCAGTGAGCATGTGCTGTGCACATTGACAGCCTCCTGCCCCACATGCCCTTTGTTCTCAGCTCATTTGCCTCAAGGCTTTCTCTACTACTTCAAAGGCTAGCTCAGCTTATCTTCAGCACAGTCTGACAGCAAGTAATAAGAATTTAACTCCCTCCGCCCTTAACCAATAAGAGTGTGGAGTCGTTGGTAAATTCACCAATGTCTACATCCCTCTTTGGAACATTCTGAAGTGTGCTTTACATAGTTCCATCGAGGGTGCCCAGTAAAATTTGCTCCCCTTGTCTGTTGTAAGTAGCTGACTATATACATTTTTTTGGCTTTTCTCCCTTCTCTAATACACTTGCCTCACATCCTTAATTGTTCTTTTTGGAATCCCCTCCCAAATAATCTACACTCACCCAGGCGCTTGTCTCAGTGTTTCCTTTAATGAAACCCAAAGCAAGACAGAGGGTGGTGATGGAAAGCGAAGTGTTAAGGACAATGAGTTAGAAATACTGTTGGGTTGAGTAGCTGACAAACTTGTTGTACTAAATTGTGTAACCTGGAAAGTTGGAAAGTGAAGCTTGAAGAATGGGAAGTAGTAAAAGGAGATTTCAAAGGTGGTGAAATGCCAAAGTTGTACCTGCAAAGAAGGTTTGGAATATAAAGAGATGAGTATTTTGCTGAGGTGTGCCTGAAAAATCCTGGTGAGAAATATTAGATCATCTTTATGAGTGCTGAAACTGCTAAGAACAGGGCAGGGGGTTGGTGGTTAGGATGTAGAGGTAAAATCATAATCAGGAGATGGAAAAGGCAAAGGAATTGATAGAAAATTTAGGCGGATGACATTTAATTCAGAAAAGAAAGGATATATGAAGTGGGAAGAAAGAGAAACCCTTTGAAAGCCACAAGAGAGACCAGGAAGGACACCCAATCCAATGTGATACTCTAAACTGTTGGATGTGTATTTTAAAAAATGCTTCCACTGTGAATGCTTCAAGAGATCAGTGGCTTCTGGAGGCAAGGGAATTCTTGGAGCAACAGGCTATTCAAGGTATTCACGTACTATTACTTGCCCCCAGTAAGAGGCTGACTCACAGCCCCCTGCCAGGAGTGAAGGGCTAGTACAGTTGGCATGGGCTCTGCCAGGGACTTGGCAGGTAGCTGGAGGTGAGGTTAGATGTGAAGAATCTGAGGACATTGGTCTTTTCAATAGGAATTAGCAAAAACTCTAGGAGTTGCAGAAAGCAAAGGGTTCATGTAAAGAATATGGCTTTGGGTTTATTTTGCAAAAGAAATTAAGAGGTCAAAAACAATGATCTTGACTGTGCTACTAATGTGTTGTAACCCTGGGCTAGGTTCTTAATTTTTATTTTTCCTGCTTTAATTTCTTCAACTTGAAAAATATATATGGATATTATTGTGTGAGTTAATTAGTGTTCCTAAAATACAGAATGTTATTAAATGTAGTCAGAAGGGCTAATTACTCACATTGAAAAAAGGTCAAGGGCTTCCCTGGTGGTGCAGTGGTTGAGAGTCCGCCTGCAGATGCAGGGGACACGGGTTTGTGCCCTGGTCCAGGAAGATCCCACATGCCGCGGAGCGGCTGTGCCTGTGAGCCATGGCCGCTGAGCCTGCGCTTCCAGAGTCTGTGCTCCGCAACGGGAGAGGCCACAACAGTGAGAGGCCTGCATACCGCAAAAAAAAAGGTCAAGTTTTGGGCTAGGGGACACTCAGTTTGTGATAAGAGTAGCAAGTGCCCTTTAACTTCTTAATTTCATATAAGTATCTTGTCTTCGTTAGCAAAGATGCCTCCTGCTTTGATGCCTATAAATTGAACAGATTCTTTTAGCTCATGACATTGGTATCAGCACAGTAGATATTTGTTAATGTTCTTCATATAATTTGATGTAATTAATCCCATGATAATAGACAAAGTGATGTAGCAAATAGTGCTTGTGATCTAGGGTCAAAAGAAATAAATGTAGTGCTCCCTAATTGTGTGACCTGATGCTAATCAGTTACATGCTCTGAGATTAAAGTTGGCTAAAATATGCCTAATCATCTTTCATTCAAGATAGTTGTAAAGCTTCAGTGATGTCTTAAAATATTTTAAAATAACACATGGATAAAAGAACATCATTACTATGTGCTTGCTCTGTTCTTCCAATCCAAAGGAGAAGCAGATTGCTGTGTTTGTTGCTGTGCCCATCAAAAGAGTAAGGATATCATTCCACACAAAAATCACAGCCCAGGGCTTCCCTGGTGGCGCAGTGGTTGAGAGTCCGCCTGCCGATGCAGGGGACACAGGTTCGTGCCCCGGTCCGGGAAGATCCCACGTACCGCGGAGCAGCTGGGCCCGTGAGCCATGGCGGCTGAGACTGCGCGTCCGGAGCCTGTCCGCAGTGGGAGAGGCCACAACAATGAGAGGCCCGCGTACCGCAGGAAAAAAAAAAAAAAAATCACAGCCCAGATTTGTGGATGGATTGGTTGTGGGGATGCAACTTCAGATATTTTGACCAGAGCAACTGGGAGAATGGAGTTACCATTTACCTTGATGAGGAATTCTGCGGCAGACACGTTGCATGAGACATTCATTTTTAAGCTGGGATCCCTGGGGCACCTCATAGAGATCAGGAAGATTAGAACTGCCAAGGGAGACTAACTAGAAATGGGTGGTACATAGTGACACAGATGCCCAAAGTGGATTTGTTCAGCTTTTTTTTTTTTTCCCTCCAGCCATCTTCAGGTGCTAGAACAGTTAAGAGAAGTGTGAGATCAATCAAGTTTGAAGATCTGCAGATAAATAAAATGAAGAGAGATAAAAGATAAGCACAAAGGGTTTGAGGAGGTAAGAGATTGATTATAATGGATCATGGATTCATAGTTTGAAAGAAAAGGCAAAGAGAACATGGGGTTGAAAGAAAAGGCAAAGAGAACATGGGGTTGAAGGTAAAAAACAGTGAAGGACAAAGTGTTGTGACGTACGGTGCTCAAGGAGACACCTAGAAAGATAGAAGGTGAGAGATTGGAGTGTGGATGCAAAAATAGTTACTAGGAATGGGAGAAGTACAATTTAAACTCAGTTACCGGGGCGCACACTTCCACTCCAGCACAACGCAGTGCTTTACATGTTTACATGGCCCCAAGGTATTATAGGACACATTCCCAATAGCTCTGTTGCTTCTGGGCCGTGCTCAGGAACTAGGTCAATACAGATGCTCCTGGGTGGGGATCCAGCCTCCAGATTGCTCAGTTCAGTCCTTTTCCATAGGCCCGAGCTCACCCCCAGCCTTCTCCCACCAACAGGTGGAGGTCAGCTCATGGCTCTCAGAATCCTCAGGTTCTTCCAACCTGCTTTCATCCTTGGGGAAAACCAGCCAATTGTTGGCTTGTCTTTCCCAAAGTTATCATCCTCTTTATTTCGAATGTGGAACATCTACCTCTTTATTCAATTTCAGATTTTATAAAATATTGAAAAGTCTTTGGCTTTAAGCAGCTTTTTTCTGCTTTCCTACAACGAATGTCCATTGAGAAAGAAAACAGAAAATCATTATCTGATTGAAATTGTAGGAGCAAATATATGTAGAAAAAAATATATACCTTAATACTGTCCCATTTGTATACATATTTCTGATCAGTGCCATTTGTATAGCTTCACTATTAATTGTCAGTTCCTTTGGGGTAACCTGGAGTCCCTACTGAAATGCAAACATTCTCTGAGAAAACAGCACTGCTATTACCACTTACTATGCTTTAATGTAAATTAATCTGTCAGCTTTGTTAGTATGACCACTGACAGTCACTAGACTGCAGCTTGTTAAGATTGGTTATAAAATGTGTTTTGCTGGAGGGCGGGGGAGAGGAAGTTTCTGAGCCCAGTTGATATTCTCAGACTAATTCACAGCGTGGTCTTGGGAGCTGTTCCTGTCTCTGGAATAGAAGCAGCCAGAGAGTGAAGAATTACAAGAATATTTACTTCCTTCATTTCCTCTTTAGTTCTAAATATATCTCAATTTCCAAAAATAAAAGGCTATGTAATATATTTCTAGTTTTTCTTTATTAATAGGATCAGTAAATAATTAATAAAAGCAAATTAAAAGTGAACTTGTCACAAAGGAAACAAACCTTTGTCTGACATTAGTGAACAGCCTGGTTTTTAACATAAAATATTTTATAAAAGAAAATTATGCTGCGTTGTACTCAGGGTAATTAACTTTTCAGATGCAATAGCTTTAAACTATTTATGTTCCTTGAAAAAAGTTACTTGTAAGCAATTTGTTTCAATTTTATAAACTAGGGCCCAGTTATTATAGGTATTACAAAAGCAGTAATTGCTATTCAGCAGGGTGACGCTTTGCTCTGTCCTCTCAACGACTCTTGGTTGGAGATACGAGGGCACAGAATGGTAGGGAATTTGTAGCTGCTTTGCTTTTAACATCATTATGTTAAGGCTGCAAGAGACTAACTTATAAACTATGAGAGTCAGGCAAAGAGTTTGAACCTACACTTTAAAATCCTGTAGTTCTACCCTCTTTATAATATCTGGCAAATCATTCACTTCACTAGGTTTATAGAGAGCCATTTAGTAAAATGAAATGGGTATCCTATGGGTAAAGATTTAATGTCTAGTGCAATCTAGGGCATTATAGTGCTGCCTTCCAGCTCTTCTCTCCCAGTGTCTTATATTGGAGTTAGTGATGTGCACATCTATTCATAGTTCCTCATTCCAATGAACTGTAAGGTCTTGAAATTGAAGGCATGACTTAGCAAAACTTTTTTCAAGGAGCAGGCACACAGAATATGAGTGCTGATTACGTTTCATAATTAAATTCATTTTTTTCTAATATAAGCATTGAATTTCTCTTTAGTTTTCAAACTAAGAAGACTTTGCAACTCATAAGATTTGACAAATAACTCACCTCCTTGATTACATGTTTATTTGCATATTACTTTTTACCTGATATGAGAATGAACACAGCTAAATACAGTTGTACTGGGAGTTTTGTACACATGTGGAGGGATGAAAGAGAAAGGGTGTCACTAACAATGGATTCTGATAGCAAGAGGAGAGGCGGGAGGTCCTTAAGGACAATCCCTATTATTAGTTAGTGGTGGAGCTGAGGGGGGTCTGTATTCCAGTGATGTTTGTTTTTGTTCTGTTTTTTATCCTCAAATTGTGTATCTGAGCAGCAACCCCCTGATTGTTTTTTATTGATTATTTATTTACTAATTATTATTAATACAACCTCTCTATATATTTTGTAAAATTTATCTATATATATATATTTTTTAAGATGTTGAGGGTAGGAGTTTATTAATTAATTAATTAATTTTGGCTGTGTTGGGTCTTCGTTTCTGTGCGTGGGCTTTCTCTAGTTGTGGCAAGCGGGGGCCACTCTTCATCGCGGTGCGCGGGCCTCTCACTATCGCGACTTCTCCCGTTGCGGAGCACAGGCTTCAGACGCGCAGGCTCAGTAGTTGTGGCTCACGGGCCTAGTTGCTCCGTGGCATGTGGGATCCTCCCAGACCAGGGCTCAAACCTGTGTCCCCTGCATTAGCAGGCAGATTCTCAACCACTGTGCCACCAGGGAAGCCGTTTTATCTATATTTTATAAAACATATTTTATGTTATTTATTAGATAAAATTTTTTGTAATCTTCTAAAAAACATTAGCAAGGGTTAAAATGATCATCCAATTTTTTTTCACTATAGTAAATATAACAGGGACTTTTGGAAGAAAGAACCATTTTAATGTGTGTAATCTTCCTAAACTGTATATGTGGGAATCCATATGAAAATGTCAGGCTGGCCAAGCTTATTAGATACATGAATACGTACTAGTTAACATGTTGAATGATGCTTCACAATTATGGCTCGGTTTGGAGCCATGAGTAGAAAGGGCACGGAGAGTGGCCATTGGATAGACGTTTAGTTTTTCTAATGGGATGTGGGAAGCCGTGCCTTTACACATGACATGCCCAGGAGTCACATGAAAAGGAATCGTGGTAAAGGGGTTTTGATTTTTCAATTCTCATTCAAGATTATAAACCAACTCTGGAATCATGTGTGAACCATACCTAATCCTTGCCTATTTCTCAACCTATTGTGTCTAACTCTGAGAAGCAGATTTCGGAGGGACAAAGGGAAAGAAGTTTGCAACACTACGGCTATGAATTAAGCCCTGCTTAGTTCTCCTCTTTGACTTTACTGTGTACTGATATAGTATACTTCAAAGCATTTTATATAATCTGCACACCAAATAATTCACACTGAAATGTAGTTATGGCACTAAAAATATCTTGTCAAAAGCCATTCTCTGCAGAAGAGGAGTGAATGTGTGTTCCCAAACTTATAACTTAAAGTGATAACATTTTAAAATCCTTTGAATATTGGATGTGACTTGTGTGTAAACTAGATAGTGTCCTATTCAAAGATGCTTCAGGGTGTTTCCTGAAATAGATGTACTTATTTGGATTGACTGTGTTTTCTATCATTCCCTGTCTGAATTACAGGAAGAGCTTCATCATTAGGTGACCTGATTTGACCCTGGTTCATCTCCCACAACTTCTCTATATGGTGGCCAGAATTATCATTAACAAACAGAAGTTCAGTCTTTCTAAATTAGCTCACTCCGAATATAAGCCAATCTCTTCAAAATGACTTAAAAACCCCACATGATTACCCCTCCCTTAGTTCTTAGACATCTCACATCACTGAGATGCAGCGGGGAGCTCTGGTTCACCTTCTGCTTCTCCGATGACACTAGCTTCATAGCTTTCTCCAAACATACCAGAAAAGTTCCACATTTAGGATTTTGCTCTGACTCTGAATGGGTCAATTTTCCCCAAATATCTTCATGGGTGAACTCCCTCACTTCTTCAAATTTTTGGCTCAAATATCACCAAAAGGAGGTCTACCCATACCAGCCTAAGTAAAAGTATAATCCACTCCCAGGACCCGCCTACAATTGAAAACCCTTTCCTTGTTCTTTCAGTCCATAAGGTTCATTGCCTTTTAATGTAAAGTATCATTTATGTGTTCATGTTTATCATTATCTGCTGCCCCATCGCTTCTAGAATATAAGCTCCACAAAGGCAGGCGTCTTTGTTTGATTCACTAAAGTATCTTTGGAAAGTGAAATAAAACCTGGTTCATTGTGGGCCATCAATACATTTTTCTTTCTTATCTTGAATTAAATGTAAAGGAGACAGAAACAAATCATGTTTTGGCCTAAATGTAAATGATAGCATTAAATTGTCAATTGTCCTTGGAAACAACTGAAGAAAAGTTAGAAAATCTTTTTTTTTTCCCCTTTAAAAATCAGCAAATTGTATAGAATTGAGAATTTACCTTGGAGCAATTTAGAATCCATGTGCTGTTTGAATTTGGACTAAGCAATGTCTTTAAGTTCACCAAATTAATCAAGCAAGCAAAGCTGGGTCTAAATCCAGACTTCCTTACGAAGTACATATTAAATGATCTTATACGTATAGGAGGGAACTGCTCCCAGGAGTGGGGTTGGCCCGTGTCAGAAGCTAATAAAGGTTTGAATATTAAAATAAATAAACTAAAATAAAACATTAATGATCATGAACAATGAAGTAAGTTTCCAATGCTATATATCAGAAAGACCTTCATAAGAAAAAATGTCATTTGATTAGTTTCAATAAGCATTATTATGCTCAACAAATCAAGGTATGATCTACTTAATTTTTCATATTAAAAGTTCATAATTTTCATCTAGTTTAATGTTCACAAGCTTTCAGAATTTTTGTTCACTTGATATTTTTTAATTAAATCCTTAGGTTGTGAAGTTTTTCCCTTAAAGTAAAATCTTCCTTGTATTTTACAAATAAAAGTTACCTGTTGCAATATTCAAATAACATATATTATGCCTCTGCTCCATCAGCATATTGACAGATTTGCTGATGAAACATAATGAGTTGTTCTCCTGGTTAAGTCTTAAACTATACTGAGTATTACATATGAAAAACTGCAAGTAGTGATTTGATAGAATGTCCTCACCTTCCTTTTCCTGTCCTTTATGTTTCATTATGAGGAATTGAAATATAACCCTAAGCAAGATCCCTTTGCAAAATCATTCCTTTCCCTTTTGAGTAATGATTTTCTGGTAGTGAAAGTATAGTGAAATAATGAAAAGGTTAGAATATGCTTTAATTCATTCTTGCAAAGGTTATGATTACATCATTATTTGGGTCAAAATCAAATCATTGCTTCCATTCTTCATATGTTAGCCAGATTAGTGTCAGATAAATACAGCATAGTATTTGTGTCAACACTTAAGGATAATATGTTATTGTAAACCTTTAGTCTTAATGACTTTCAAATGTACCTCGTGCTTGAATATTTATTTCTTTAAATGTCAACTCACCTTTTAAACTATTGCTCACGTAAAACAAAAAGCAATCTACCTCGACTCAGGAAATGTTTCTCATATGGCTGTTTAAAAACATAGCAACCAGGATGTAAAGAGTTTGAATATCAATTACATGCTCTTAGAATCTAAACGGCAGCACTGGATTGGAAGTATCAACCCACAAGCGCAGAAAAAGGAAATCTCTTCAATAAACGTCACTGATATTTCCTAGCATTTTGTACTTCGATACCAACAGGAAACTAAGAAATGTTGCTAGGATGTTAGCGTCAAATGTTTCAGCCTTTATGATCATTCATTTTAAATATATTTAATTCATTCCAACAAGTAAGGATTAGCATCATAGTAAACTGTCACCAGTCTATGAATAAGCAAGTACACCTATGTCTCTTACCTGCCTGGGACAATTACACCCTCTACGTGGGTCTGTATCATTATCTCTGAAACTTTCCAGTTGCATTCTGTCACCCATGTGCTTGAAAATCCAGGTTTACTGTCAAACCATAATAATACAAAGAGATTTAATGTTTTGAACTGTAAAATATATTAAATCTAATAATAGGCATGAAGAAAAAAATCCACACCACATGTCAATTAAACTTCCTAATTTGAACATATGCATGGTACATTTCTATTAAATTTTGGTTTGTTTTCTCAAAGGATTATTACGTTCTGTATACTTAAATCTAAAATATTGCTATCTCACAGTCTTAATAAATAATACTCTATGGCTCCTTATTAACTTTAAATGATTTTTAAATTTTAAAACTGATTAAATGTTTATTTTTATTACTATTTTGTATCCTGGAGGGACCCTTAAGAAACTGGTGAAGTCTCAGAAAATCTCTATATTAAAAAAAAAATCTCTATAGAACACTATACATAAGAATGATTAGTAATTGTAGATATCAAACCTGCAAATAATTTTCAATGATCTTTTAATTAGACAACATTTTCCTCTAGGTCTGTTTATTTTGGCCAATGCATAAATTCTAGTTTTATATTTAGTTTTCTCTTCTCTTCCCACAAAGAACACCGATTCTAATGAAAATTATTAATGTAGGAATAGGAAATTGCAGCTTCTTTCTTTCTCCCTTTTTTCGTTAAAAAAGGGCTGCTCGATACTCCTTCTTTGTCTAACTAGGCCTAAATATAACAAATTACTACTATACAATATTCTAGTGAGGTATGTTTTCTGGCATATAACATATAAAATATTAGGGTGTTTTTGCTTCATGTAGTTCAGTGATTTAAGTTGAATAAAGAAAAGGTGAATATATTTTCTGGAAAAATAAATATATTAAAAGCAGATACTAGCAGGGAGTTAACACTTGGAAACAGAGAAAACCACAGGGTAAAAGGTGAGTTTCTCATTTGTTTTGCTTTTAGCCTGAGAGTACTTCAGAGTTACATCTGACAGGGAGGCTAAAATGTCAATAGAAATCAGCCTCATTCTTTTGGAGAACTAGAAGACAGAGCTCAGGGCAATCACAGCTTCTGGAATCTGAAGGTGAAAATGGCAGAAAATACAGAGTTAGGGAGGGGAAGCCCCAAACTGTGTGTATAAATTTTGTCCAGATATCTGACTGACCCCTGAACCAGACAAGCATGGGACTGACTTCAAAAAAGCCAGCTACAGCTCAAAGAATAGAACGGAAATTTAGCTGCCTCCCATTTCAAAGCAACCATTCAAAGCAAATGGATTTCAAAGCAACCATTTTAACTACTCAGCACAATATTCTTCCTCTTCTCTCAAAGTCAAATTTTGAGGCTGAGAAGATTCAGAGAAAGGAACCCTTCTTAATCATATACTTGTATTTAAAGGAAGGGGGAAAAAAACTGCACAATTTTGTTGGTCAGATCTTCCAGTTGGCTTACCATAAGTCTTAAGACACTGATAGTCACTCTATCTCTGATTCCCAAACAGCAATAGGAGGATTTCAAGATTTCATTTTGCAGCATGATTTTTGTATTTAGTTTCTGTAAACTCCAAAAATCTTATGCTTAAAGAAAAAATATTTTCTCTGGGGTCTGGTAGAGACTTGTGCAATTGGATAATGTCATGACAAATGACTGTTCAGTGGACTAGTTTCTGCAACCCTTTTCCATCTTCAAAGCACTCAGCAAAATCTGCTTATTTTTAGTGGCTTAAAAAAATAATATTTATCTTACAGTTCTGAAGGTCTTGAAATCCCGCTGGACTAAAATCAGCAGAAAATAAACAGGGCTACATTCTTTTTGGAGTCTGTAGGGGAAAATTCTTTCCTTGCATTTTCCAGCTTTTAGGGACTGCCCCTGTTCCTGAGCTGTGGTCCTCTTCCACTATCTTCAAAGCCAGCAATGGAGGGTTAAGTCCTTCTGACATCACATCAAGCTGAAAATGTCCTCACATTTTTTTTTTTTCTGACTCTTCTTTTATGCCTACTTCTTCCATTTGTAAGAAGCTTTGTGATGATATTGGGACCACACAGGTAACCCAGGATAATTTCCCTATTTTACAGTCAGGTGATTAGCAAACTTAATTCTCTCTGCACCCTTAGTTTCTCTTTGCCATGTAACCTTACATATTCTCAAATTCTGAGGATTAGGATCAGGACATCTTTGGAGGGCAATTATTTGGATTACCACAGCACATATACTATATTTGGGGAAATAAATCTTCCATAAATTTTCTCTTGTTGAAATTCTAAGAACATAGGGAAATTACCAATGTATATACTTTTACAGGATGTTGGAGTTTATTCTTATTCAAGCAAATATTGTCCTAAACCTACATAGTATTAAAAACCATAAAGTCGAATCATTGAAAAAAAGTGTGAATTATGAGAAGAAATATCTCCAAAGCTCATGTCAAACTTACTAGACTGCTATATATTTATGAGAAACATTTGTAAACTGTGAATAATAACATCTCTTTTACATTCCTCTAAATCTTCAAAAGTCATATACTGTACACATGTACATATAGTCACACACAAACATATGCACAAACATGTTTACATACATACATGTGTGAATACGCATATACACTATATATATTTCCAATCCTCTTTTTTCCCAGATTCTGTATTTACAAGTTTGCCTGCTTGCTAAAATTTATTTGTTACCCCAAATCAGTACTTGCAGCACTTTCATCATCCTTCAAGGACATGTGCAGAGCAGCAAAAAAATTGAGTTGCCTGACTCAATGAGTTGAACAAGGCAACACTCAGCTTTCTTATTTCGGCTTTTGTACTGAAAATAAACGTCTCTTTTTTGTGGCCTATTTAGTCCACATTTTTTGCAATGTTCTGCTTTTTGTTGTATAAAATGGCTCCTTAATGTAGTACTAAAGAGCTGTCTAGAGTTTCTAAGTGCAGGAAAGCTGTGATGTGCCTTACACAGAAAACAGGTGTGTTCAGTTATGTTATAGGGTTGTTGGTGGTGAATTCAGTGTTAATGAATAAACAATATATGTTGATCCCGGTGTCATTAAATAGAAACACACATAAAACAAGGTTATGTATTAATCAGTTGATGAAAATGTTTTGACCAGCGGCTCACAGGAATCTAATCTTATATTTCCCCTAGAAGCAATAGTTCAATGTTGCCTAATTATTTACACAGACTTCATAGAATGTAACTACCATAAATACTGTGAATTAAATCTCTTTACACACACACACACACACACACACACACACACACACACACACAGAATCAATAGAATAACTGATGGTTTAAAATTTGGTAACATGATTGGTACACTTGATTTTCTAAAACAAATATAAATCATAGCTAATTACCAAGTATACAGGAGAATGAAAGGGCTTGGCAATTAAGGATGACACCAGTGAGGCTATCTTCAATCCTTTACTTCAGTTTTTTGCACCATCTAGAGGGAGGTTTGCGAGTAGATAAACTCATATGGATTAGAAAAGTACATGGTAAAGTTTTACATCAGATGTAATAGAAGAAACTTTCCCAATACATATATTCTGAAAGAGTATTTCATATTTTTCTGGTTTCAGTAAACAGACTAATTTCTTTTAAAAAACTCATTTATAACCATTGTCAATAATATAAATAAGAAGACCAAATCTTCTAAATCTCATGTCCTCTTTCAATTTCAACAATGACTTATAGATACAAAAACTACACACGTGGAAGGGGAAAGCAACAGATAAAATCAATGCTAAAATGTAATTAATCTGTAATCTGTTTTATTTAACCTCATAAATAAGAAATCAACTGCTAAATATATTTAGAATTCTCATTTACATTTGAATTGCGTTCCCATAACCTTTTGATCTAACATGTATTTTAAAAACGGAAATTGCCTTTTATTAAGAGGACTTTACTCTTAGGTACATCATCACAAGAAAAAAACAAACATTAAACAAAACAGTTAATTTCTCATTCTTAAGGATTTCACAAGAAGTAAAAAGAGTTAGACTAAAGAAAAATGTGAATACAAGTTTTGTTTCCTTTTGGTTATTTTTCTGCCTTGGGCTAATGAAGGTTTCAAATTCCATTTCAGAGTGAGTCTGATGATTCTATTTGAGAAAAAAAAGCTTCAGGAACCAACTAAAAATCTAGTTCCGGGACTTATTCCAGCCTGAGGAAATGAAGCAATTTAAAGTTAATTCAAGCTACTCCTCCTTTAAAAGTAGAAATCTGTCTCCTAGGGAATGGGTTTATTGTTTTGCTTTGGTTATAGTTAATTTTCCCAAAGACTGGGAATTCACCAAAATTTCAAAGACTTACATTAATTAATCTTTTTTTCATGAACATTTTTGTTACAGGGAATATTATATCCCAAATTGAAACATGTCTATAAGATTTTATGACCATATACAATCATATGATTCTACTTCATAGAGTATGTTAGCAACAGGAATATCAGAGACCTCCATTCATTAAAGGCGGCCCATGAGCTACCTTTTCAATAACAGACTGAAAAGAGAATGAGAGAATGTGGGATATTCAGTCTTTTATCTGCACACAGCAATATATAAATTCTCAGAGGTGAGAATAAATGAATTATGTATGAATGAGAGTGAGCTCTCCTAAAGTATGGCATACTAAGTAATGATTTATTGGTAGAGCCACTGATAGTCAGTACAGTTGTCCTAAATAAGAAGTGATACATTGAAATTATGCTTAAAATAAATATTGTTTCTGAAAACTGCATTAAATTTTGAGGCCTTGGGAAAATAATAAAGTGAATATTTTAAATTAAAAATGCTCAGTTCTTGAGTGGAATAATGACTGGCAACACAGAGTCATAAATATTTGTTGTCTAATTTTATTGAACACTAGATCCTCTGTTGGCCACTAAAAAGCAATTAAGTGGGTGGTGACGTGCACTGGAAACATAAATCAATGTAATGTGACCATTGCTTGGATAAAGACATGAAAAAGGAACTAGTGAGGTACAAATGTGGTAACATATAGACTGATTTAGAATTTCAGACATGGCTTCTTTGTGGAAAGAGATTCTCTTGCGGCTTAAAAAATAAGCAGAGCTGGACATTCTAAAGAGCAGGAAAGGATATTTCAGAGAATGGAGAAACAGGAGGAGCAAGGGAACATGGGCTGGAGGGAAATTATAGCTGTCAAATTGGTGACAAAACAAAACAAGAGTGGTAGATAAAGATGTAGTCAGAAACAGGGGAAAAAAGTAAGAGATTGTTTTCTAGATGAGACTAGAGGCTTTATTTTCTCCCTCTACACTGTAGTTGGATCATCAAATGATAGGTTCAATACAGATTTTTTAAATATGTAAATAATTTTGATATTTAACTAGTTAAGCTGATTATCCAAGTGAAGTAACATAGGAAAGAGCTGAAAATTTTAATATGGGTAATACAGAGGTGCAAATGATCATTGAAGCAATGAGATCTAATTAAGTCTTCAAGAAAAGAGGAAAAAAGAACAAGGACATAGCTTGGGAGACTGTAGGAAACAGTCATCATGTCCCATCTTGGGCAAGCAGGTAGCATTTGGAACTGGCAGAAGTTATTAAAAGTGGGCAAGAATTAAAATGTGAAAAAATGTATTTTATTCAAATGAACATACATCTAAGTAATTTTCATAAATATTTATAGGAACTCTAAGTTAAATGAAATCACTCATTTCATTTCCTATAAAACTGAACTACATTAAGTTTTCCATCCATTTCATCATGTAATGCTCATAAAGGAAATATTCTGAATAAATGTAGTAAGATACATGATTTAGATATATTTGAAAAGCAAAGAATCAGATACATCGTCCAATTCTACTTTAATCCATTCTGTACTCCTAAATTTTAGACAAGCGGTTATAAATCACAGAGATCATAGCAATAGAGAAAAGAAAAAAGGGAAATGTGAGTAATCAAATCCCAATTTTTGCACAGAACAATTCCTAAAGGTAATTAGTTCCAGCAAACTGCTCTTCTATTCCTTTACGGTCCTTAGTCATAACCTTGACTGTCTCAAATTCTTAATAACTATGCAGTGTTTTAAAAAAGATATTGAATATGCAACTTGTCATATTATTAAGTAAACTGGTCATGTTCATTATATTATTTTAAACCATTCTTTGATAATTTGGAAAAGAAGTCATAGTTCGTATCTATCTAAATAACAAATTAATATTTTATTAAATATAGTAAAACTATAAGAAAAATGTCTTTTGATGATCATCATTATACTTCTCAGTTTAATTTTTTATATTTATTTTACTTTTAATTCAATTACCTCATTGGTTGTGTTTTAGTTGTATAAAATTGGACATCTGTAGGCCTTTTGTTTGTTTAATTTATTTTGGTGGAGGGAACAGAGATAATGGCAATACAGATTATATTTAATAAAGAAAAGACAATTCAGAAAGCATTCCACAAATTTAGTGGCTTTGTACCTTTATTCTACAATAGATATAACTCATATAATCAGTAAAAAATCTGTCAACATTCTTACATGTACCATGTTAAATTATACAGTACACATTAAAATCAATCTGTCATCATAATTATTGTTATAGTTTTGAACAGAATTTTATGACATCCTACTTTTAACTAAAACGTTTTTTTTCACAAGGCTTCACATTGATGCAAATAAAAGTAATTTTTATTTCAGATGATTGATTAAACTAAAAGGCTTTAGTAAGTTACAAATAGCTAAAACATATAATACTTTCTATGTTCATAATGCTACTGTATTCACTCTATTCATTTAATCCTCACAATGACCCTTTTAGGTGTGTACTCTTACTACACCATTTACAGATGGGGAAACTGAGGCCCAGTTGGGACACTTTTCAAAGTCACAAAGATCCTAAGTGATAAGGAAGGGGTTTTAACCCAGGTAATCTGGCTCCAAAGCTATTGCTTTTATCCAGTACACAATATGGCAGATTTGATAGCAAGATAATTTTTGTACTTCACCCTGGATGTCGAGAATCCAAACAAAGAAGATATGTGATTAATAATAGACTGATGAATATTGTCAAATATAATCTTTTTTGAGACTTTTTTCAATCTGACTATTAAGCACTTATGTACTTTTGTTTTATTATTTATGCATTGTTTTTACTTATTAAGCTAATACTTTTAATTAGAGATGCAGATTTTTTTATATTTTCCTTCTTAAGAATGGACTCCATAGTTCTATCATAACCTAGCAACTCCCACATACTAACTATTTGTAATGCAAAAAGTATTCTGACCTTGGAGAACTAGACCTGCACATAATATTTAGTCACAAATAACCATTATTATGATGTTGAGGGAATAATGGGTGAACTTTCTAATCATGAGTAACCATATGTATCCTAATGTAAGTATTTGTTGTGAAATTATTTCCAATTTCAGATCCACATAGTATCACAACAATTTTTTAAAAAAATTTATTGCAGTATAGTTGATTTACAATGTTGTGTTATTTTCAGGTTACAGCAAAGTGAATCAGTTATACATATACCTATATCCCCTCTTTTTTAGATTCTTCTCCCATTTTTTGTTGGCATTTAAAAACATCTTTTATTTGTTCTCAATGAGTGTTTCCTTAAGAATAACATTTTTTAAAAAAAATGGAAATCAAATCTCTATTTAAACTGGAATCTATTGTAATATATAACATATTGAAACATAGTTATGTTTGTGATCCCTGAAAAAAAGACAAGATAACAAAAACAGTGATTTTAAATAGCAAGTTTAATTACAAACTGGACTTATCTATCTTAAAGTGGCTTTCTTTTACCATGCAAAGTTTTACTAATATTGTCACATACACATTTTAAGAAGAGGGATTAAACAAACAAAAAGTGTTCACTAGATATTTTCCTCTTACAATTTTAAATTCACTGTCTGTATAGCAAAGAGAGTAGAAGAGGTCAAAAAGATCATTTTAAAACACGGGAGTTTTAAAAAATCTATTATCTTATATACATATTTTTAAGGCAATTTATATAACATAACCAAACTGCTTTGTATTACAGATATAAACGCAAGCTAAAATTTGAAAAGCTGTAGCAAAAAATAAAAACAAATTACACTACATTAAACTAACTTAATAAACATGAATGTACATTCTGACTGTGGCCAAAATTAGTACTTACAACGATTATATTACACCTTCAGAGTAGTTTTTCTTTCAGTGGCCTGTATTTTGAGCAAGTCTGAAACATGTTAATAGGTTATTAAGATAGACTCTGAAATGTGGCTTAATGTTCAAATCATTCAGGAAACGCTGCAGGAAACAATTCACAAATAGGGGAAAGGTGTGTGGTTCTACCAGATGATTCAACGTTGCTTTAAGTCTAGAGAATTTATAAGTTCAAA
Organism: Pseudorca crassidens; assembly: GCF_039906515.1. Taxonomy (NCBI): domain Eukaryota; kingdom Metazoa; phylum Chordata; class Mammalia; order Artiodactyla; family Delphinidae; genus Pseudorca; species Pseudorca crassidens. Next base: position 18,193,761 of record NC_090298.1, read on the forward strand.
ATAAGCACTTTGTATGTGGTTATCACTGAAAAAGTAAGTTGTGCAATCCAATTATATGATAGATCAAAAGTAAAATAAAACCCAACAAAACAAGCAAAGCCAAAAGTGTTTTGTGTCTCATTTCCTATCACATAAAAATCACTTGAGCTGAAGCCTATAGCTCTACATGGTGCAGAGTTAGACTCTTGAATCAATTTCAGAGGTTATTGGACAATAAAAGCTGAAATATCAATTTTAGAGCATTGATTTTCTAAATGTCCTGGAAAGACTCAGAGTGGGTGTCTTGGGGATGAGAAATACTTAAGTTTTATTTAAAATGTTTTCCCTTATATCAATGCTTAAGAGAGTAGAAACTAAAGTCAAATTCCATCCTTTCCACTATGGAAACACATAACTTCACTAGCAATCAAAGGCACATTCTTTGAATAGAACAGAACTGAAAACATGCAGAATTTTTTCTTGATATATTATTCGATCCATACGATGGACAGTGAGGAATGGTTTCAATATTCCAGCCACGGTATCCAAAGTGATTTGACTTATATTTTTGACACAAAATAAAGAACATACAAATGTTACCAGTACTGAATTTCTAATGAGGTCAAGTCAAACAAGCAAAGCAAACATTATTACACATGTTCAGATGAATTTCTATTGCTTATTATGAAAATCTATTTTATTGTCAGCAAAGCTAGAAGCAGCGTTATCAAGCCTTGATTTTCTGATTATATAAAGTCAATATACGAAAGGCATGCAATAGCTTCAACTATGCTTTTGCAATTTTAAATATTTTTTTCTGAAATTTCTAGAAAAACTTTCAACAGTGTCTACTAATACATCATATTGGACAATTTAGTCTCACTGATTTATTATCAGAGTGTAAAGGGTAAATCAAAATCATTGAAAATGTAAGCATCCTTGCTTACATATATATGCATCCTTGCTTACATATATAAAATCTTAAAAGAAATAAATTCTTAGAAAGAATTAATTCAGACATTACCTATTCTCTTTTTAAAGTATTACTTTACAAACAGGTAAAGTCCTTTTTTTTTTTGGCAAACACATAGCATGTTTTATTCAGGTTCCACAAAAATAAACCATTTAATTACAATCTATTTAATAAGCGCATCTTCTAGAAATAGAAGCACACAAATAATGTACAACCAGGGCATTACTTTTTATTTCGGTTTGAGAGGTAGATTTTTGATGAAACAAACAAAAACAATGCTAATACATTCCAGATGTCATATAAAAATTTATAAGATACAGAATTAGGGCAAAGGAAAGAATGTTTGGAAACTCAAGTAAGGGTTGACTATAGAGGTGATACCTATTAAGTGGATGTCGTAATGTTAGTGTGCTTGTTTGACAATAAAAAAAGACACTCCAGGGATATCCATAGGCAGAGAAAAAGTTTGTGCAAAGAACATGACAGAATCTATTTGGAAATGTAAGGTTGTGGCAATCATGAATGATGTAAAAAAAGTTTGCGTACAAAATTCAGGAACTTGGGGCTTCCCTGGTGACGCAGTGGTTGAGAGTCCGCCTGCCGATGCAGGGGACACGGGTTCGTGCCCCGGTCCGGGAAGATCCCACATGCCGCGGAGCAGCTGGGCCCGTGAGCCATGGCCGCTGAGCCTGCGCGTCCGGAGCCTGTGCTCCGCAACGGGAGAGGCCACAACAGTGAGAGGGCTGCGTACCGCAAAAAAAAAAAAAAAAAAAATTCAGGAACTTATGTCATTTTTGGAAGTATTGAATGATATTAAACAAGGAAATATGGGTAGAATGGATAATGCATGTTGTAAGGGATTAGCTTGGGAGCCAGTTGACCTATAAAGGTAAAGTTGAAATACAGTAAAACAGTTTAATGAGGTCTATTACCAAGTCTATGTTAAAGATTATAGTAAAGCTTATATCAAGATGAGATAGATGTGAATAAAAGTATTAATAAATATAAAATAGATATGTAAAATTTTAGAAACCTCTATCTCAACTTCACTCAAACTCAGTATCCATAATGTCCTGTCATTTCCGTCTCTAAACTATAATTTGCCTCTTTCCAGGAATCTTTGCATCATCATAATTTTGTTGAAGCTGCAACCATCTCTTACCTGGAATCCTGCCCCAGGTACTTTATTGTAGCTTCATTGGCCTCTTCTGAACTTGTTTCTTAAGTGCTAATAAAGTACTTTGTACAGAACACAAGTGTGATCATTGACACAATTGGAATTGTGCACCGATGAGGACCAAGTTCCTTAATATGTCCACGACAGCCCTTCATGGTCTGGCTTCCTCCTTTTCCCCAAAATCATCTGCCACATTGCTTGCTCCTCTTCAGCCACACTACCATTCTGTCTCTTCCTCATAGGGTCTTTGCTCTTTCCTAGGAGGGCCAAGCTGTACCTTATTGTTGAGTCAAGTGTTCATTTGGTCTTCAGTTATTAGCAGAAGCATGGCTCCTTCAAGGAATAATTACTGATGTCCTTAAGTTGATTACTTCTACTTCACATTCTCATGCAATTAATTCTTCTTTGCAACACCTCTCAACTCCAAAATTTTACATGCATTGATGATTGTTTGATTGATATTTTATTTTTTCATTAGATTTAAATGACATGAAAGAGGGAATTGTTATGATTTTGCTCACCAGACCCTACCCCGTACTTGACATATAATAGGCGTGTATTAATTATTATTGAGTGAATAAATCTTCTAAGGCTTTATTATAGAAGTTCATAATTAGTAGACTTAGAGACTTCTTTTTTAAATAAAAATGAGGAGCGGCTAAAAGTTTTTGAGCAGGGGAGTTTAAGTGATGAAAGATGCATTGTAAGACAATCTGAAATCAATATGGAAGACGGATTGAGGTAGAAGAGACAGAAGATCCAGAGAGCAGAAAGGTCAGTGAATAAAGACAGGTTAAACTAGGATGGTGCCTGTTGAAGGGAAAATGTGGGGACCAAGGGAAAAATTAACTGTAAAATATGACAATTTTAATTCAAATGAAAGGCACAGCTGAAAATAGGCATGAAAAAGGGGAAGTGCAAATGTTGCAAATCTTATGAAAAAATTAATGAATACTGTTAACTTTCTATAGTATATTTGAAAACTTAAATAAATAAAATTACTAGATAAACAGAACTTACCAAGACAAAATCAAGATGAAATTAAGCTTTATTTGTTTAAAAATAATTTAATATTTTAGTAGTTAAATATCTCCTCACAAGGAAATGCTTGGAAATGCCATTGGCTGAGGGTCCCTACATGAGAGGGGCTCAGAATGGAGTTGAGCTAAGAAGGCAGGTCTATGTGCAAGCATGGCCGTAGCCACGGTGGATGTGGGCCTGAGTCTTAAGCGTAATTCCCCTTCAGAAGCTGCACTGCGTTGGCGCAGAACCAAGTCTGCCATGTGGAGAGCAGCTCTCCTCCATGAGACCAGCCGGGTCAAGCCTTTAGAGTCTACACTTGGAGTCTTGCACTTGGAGTCTATAAAGCAGTCTCATCTTGTGGGTATATTTTTTTGGCCAGAAAAAAATTTTGTTTTGTTTTGTTTTTTTACAATTCAATGTAATTTCAATGTTCTGAGACAGGTTGTGCACGTCTGACTTGTGCCTCGTCCCCCGCCCAGCTGCCGTTCATACTATACTTGCCTGGATTCAAAATTATAAGCACTTCCTTCAAACAATAGCGTTCTAAACTTTTCCTTATCTAGTGTCTGTAACCAGCTGTCAGATACTGGAAATGTCGCCACATAAATATTCATAGCATTAGGATTTTCACGTATCTTTCCTGTACATTTGGAAAAAAATTCTCATACTGAGTCTTGGAGATTTCTCCATGTCTGTATACCCACTGTCAGATCAAAATGTCAGATGCAATTTTAGGTCGCTTCAATTAACAGGACCAACATTCACAGTAGCTTTTTAATTCACAGGGCCATCAAAATTGACATCACATAATTTGACCAACTGCATTTTTAATTTTATGAGATTTTCTTTTGCAATATATTTGATTTTTCAGATATTACATGCTATTTACCTGAGATAAGCCATTTTTATTAAAAACCAACTATATGTCAAAAACTAAGAATGAAAGAAATGGACTACTTTTGAGTAACTGATTAGAATGAGATAAATCCCAGAATCTAAAAGGCTAATAACACTTAACAGCACAAAAAAAGTATTCAATTCTAATTAGTAATTATTGCAAACAAAGGAAAAACAACAGGATATTTTATAGCATGTGGGTACATAAAATATTTTACTATATGGGTACATTCTTACCTAGAAATGCAGGTGGATCTATGACTGTGATTGAAATGAGTTCTTCACTTTGTTTGAAGTGAATTCTCTGGACAAGTTCCATAGATCATAAGTATTATACCTTTCAATTAAGCCTAAAATGACATTTAAAAATAAATTCATCTATTTAGTTAACTGCTCTAAGCCAACCTACATTTTGATAAAAGTTATATTAAAAGTAATAGTTAATAGTAAGTAATTGATAGTAATCTCCTACTTGCTTTTTAGCTCAAGTATGGTCTAACTTCATAACTAAGATTGAATTGATATTTGTCCATTTATTATACATTTGTAATTTGCATATTCTCCCACAGATTCCATTAAAATAATTTGTACAGACTCACAGATATAGAAAACAAACTAGTGGTTACCAGTGGGGAGAGGAAACGGTGGGGGGGGGATAAAATGAGGGTAGGGGATTAATAGGTACAAACTACTATGTATAAAATAATTAATCTACAAGAAAATATGGTACAGCACAGGGAATATAGCCCATATTTTATCATAACTATAAATGGAGTATAACCTAATTGCATGTAGTGAATATGAATCACTATATTGTACACCTGAAACTTGTACAATATTGTACATCAACCAAACATAAGTTTAAAAGAAAAGACTTAGGAAGCAAATTTTTTCAGAAAAAAAGCTGGTGGTTAATTTCTGTTGGACAACAATGGCACATCTTGCTGGGTCTCACACCTAATTGTCCTCCCAAGAGGAAACTTATAATTAAGCACTACAGCAAAAATGTCAGCAGAAATAACAGTAGAAAGACTGTATTTGCATGATGCAATCCATGGAACAAGAGGTTGGTTGAACTGTGGCCTCCTCAGTATGAGCAAAACTCAGGAAAATAATAAACGACTTCCAAACAGTATTTACAAATTGAGTAAAAAATATAAATTGCCCGCAATATAGGGTTTTACTGATTCTAGAACTAGAAGGAGCTCTGCCCACAGTGGCTTAAGGGGTAGACAGGGATGACAAGAACTAAATGAAGGGGAAATTGCCTCAGTTTTGAGTAAATGAAAATTTAAAAGCAATATATCTAACATCAAAATGCATGGAAAGTGTGACAGCTTGAAATAGCAGCCCCAGTTTTTCAAACTTAACCTGTATCAGTTTTTTTCCACATGAAACTTCCCAGTTCCTCCCAGTCTACTAATGAAGTAGTAAAGATGGAGTTTGTTTTCCTACCAATCACATTTTAGCCCGGCATGTCTTGCTTTGGCTGATGGAATAATAGCATTTGTCATGCAACAAAGGCATGAAATGTACTTATGTGGTTGGTCTTTAGCTCTTTCCCTTCTGCTATTAGTGTGAAAAGCACCTGTCCTGCTAGCCTACCTGTCCAACGAGGATGAGAGACATGTAGAGCAGAGGAAGATTCTTATATGCTGGACCAGAAGCTGAAAGTGTGGGACCTCATTTCACCTCTGCAGCAAGTGCTCACATTGAAAGATACATCTGATTAAGTGACTCTATTCACTGATGTAGCTGGAGATCTTGGGGTCATCCAGCAGCTAGAGGGAAGCTAGTGAATTTGAGAGGTGGTACATTACGCAGAATTATTGTGGCAATAAGTAAAACGTCAAGTAATGGACAGTTTATTCTGTTTTCATTTTTACACACTCACACACACAAACATTAATAGCAAAAAGTAATTTCAGTAAACAGTGCTGAGAAAACTAGAGTCAGATTCTAAATATAAGCAGAAAAATAGGGTTGTATTTTATGTGATGGATAGAAGAAGCTTGAGTTAATGAAAAGAGATGGAAGAGAAAATTAGTAAGTAGGAAAGGAATGAAAGAGTTTTAGAGATGAAGGAGTCTTGCGGATATCTCATTTCAGCTATTTAATTCCTCATAGAAGGAAATTAATGTCTAGTTATTTGTTCTAAAACATTGCTATTTAATGTCATGCCTGAGTCTGATATACATATTATATGACTTTTATCCGTGTGATTATTTTAATGTATTATGTTTTCTCTTAGAGGTAAGCCCAGTAATATCAATTATTTGTTATTATATTTAGTCATATTATAGAGTTGCAATAAGTGATAGTGCTAGTTTAAAACAATGATGATTTTAATAAAAGGAAACAAGTATTAAATTATTCCCTGAGTGCCATGCCAATTAAAAAGATCATCCAACAAGTATCTATTTACTCTTTTTATTGAAAATTTGGATTAAAATTTCAGTTATAGATCAAGACAACTCTAGAGAATAGATACAGTCTCCTCTATTTTGAAAAATAAAATGAATGAAACATAATATTCACCAACCAGAAAAAGCCCACTAATCTCAGGAATATAAAAATAATTTAAAATTTCTTCAAATTTATTTATTTATTTATTTTAACATCTTTATTGGACTATAATTGCTTTACAATGGCGTGTTAGTTTCTGCTGTATAAAATAGTGAATCAGCTATACATATACATACATCCCAATATCTCCTCCCTCTTGCATCTTTCTCCCAAACACCCTATCCCACCACTTTAGGTGGACACAAAGCAATGAGCTGATCTCCCTGTGCTATGCAGCTGTTTCCTACCAGCTATCTGTTTTACATTTGGTGGTGTATATATGTCCATGCCACTCTCTCACTTCGTCCTGCTTACCCTTCCCCCTCCCTGTGTCCTCAAGTCCATTCTCTACGTCTGCATCTTTATTCCTGTCCTGCCCCTGGGTTATTCAGAATTTTTTTTTTTTTAGATTCTATACATATGTGTTAGCATACGGTATTTGTTTTCCTCTCTCACATACTTCACTCTGTATGACAGTTTCTAGGTCCGTCAAACTCACTGAAAAAACTCAATTTTGTTCCGTTTTATGGCTGAGTAATATTCCATTGTATATATGTGCCACATCTTCTTTATCCATTCATCTGTCAATGGACACTTAGGTTGCTTCCATGTCCTGACTATTGTAAGTAGAGCTGCAATGAACATTGTGGTACATGACTCTTTTTGAATTATGGTTTTCTCAGGGCATTTGCCCAGTAGTGGGATTGCTGGATCATATGGTAGTTTTTTTTTAGTTTTCTGAGGAACATCCATACTCTTCTCCATAGTGGCTGTATCAGTTTAATTCCCACCAATAGTGCAAGAGGGTTCCCTTTTCTCCACACCCTCTTCAGCATTTATTGTTTGTAGATTTTTTGATGATGGCATTCTGACCGGTGTGAGGTGATACCTCATTGTAGTTTTGATTTACATTTCTCTAATGATTAGTGATGTTGAGCATCCTTTCATGTGTTTGTTGGCAATCTATATACCTTCTTTAGAGAAATGTCTATTTAGTTCTTTTGCCCATTTTTGGATTGGGTTCTTTGTTTTTTTGATATTGAGCTGCATGAGCTGCTTGTATATTTTGAAATTAATCCTTTGTCAGTTGCTTCGTTGGCAAATATTTTCTCCCATTATGAGAGTGGTCTTTTCGTCTTGTTTATGGTTTCCTCTGCTGTGCAAAAGCTTTTAAGTTTCATTAGGTCCCATTTATTTAATTTTGTTCTTATTTCCATTTCTCTAGGAGGTGGGTCAAAAAGGATCTTGCTGTGATTTATGTCATAGAGTGTTCTGCCTATGTTTTCCTCTAAGAGTTTAATCATGTCTGGCCTTACATTTCGATCTTTAATCCATTTTGAGTTTATTTTTGTGTATGGTGTTAGGGAGTGTTCTAATTTCATTCATTTACATGTAGCTGTCCACTTTTCCCAGCACCACTTATTGAATAGGCTGTCTTTTCTCCACTGTATATTCTTGCCTCCTTTATCAGAAATAAGGTGACCATATGTGTGTGGGTTTACATCTGGGCTTTCCTGTTCCATTGATCTATATTTCTGTTTTTGTGCCAGTACCATACTGTAGGTTTGTAGTATAGTCTGAAGTCTGGAAGCCTGATTCCTCTAGCTCCATTTTTCTTTCTCAAGATTACTTTGGCTGTTCAGGGTCTTTTGTGATTCCATACAAATTGTGAAATTTTTTGTTCTAGTTCTGTGAAAAATGCTATTGGTAATTAAATAGGGATTGCATTGAATCTGTAGATTGCTTTGGGTAGTATAGTCATTGTCACAATGTTGATTCTTCCAATTCAAGAACATGGTATATCTCTCCATCTGTTTGTATCATCTTTAATTTCTTTCATCAGTGTCTTATAGCTTTCTGCATACAGGTCTTTTGTCTCCTTAGGTAGATTTATTCCTAGGTGTTTTATTCTTTTTGTTACAGTGGTAAATGGTTTCCTTAATTTCTCTTTCAGATTTTTCATCATTAGTGTATAGGAATGCAAGAGATTTCTGTGTGTTAAGTTTGTATCCTGTTAGTTTACCAAATTCATTTATTGGCTCTAGTAGTTTTCTGGTAGCATCTTTAGGATTCTCTATGTGTAGTATCATGTCATCTGCAAACCGTGACAGTTTTACTTCTTCTTTTCTGGTTTGGATTCCTTTTATTTCTTTTTCTTCTCTGATTTTTGTGGCTAAAACTTCCAAAAGAATGTTGAATAATAGGGGTGTGAGTGGGCAACCTTGTCTTGTTCCTGATCTAAGTGGAAATGGTTTTCAGTTTTTCACCATTGAGGATGATGTTGGCTGTGGGCTTGTCATATATGGCCTTTATTATGTTGAGGTAAGTTCCCTCTATGCCTACTTTCTGGAGGGTTTTTATCATGAATCGTTGTTGAATTTTGTCGACAGCTTTTTCTGCATCTATTGAGATGACCATATGGTTTTTCTCCTTCAGTTTGTCAATATGGTTTATCACATTGATTGATTTGCATATATTGAAGAATCCTTGCATTCCTGGGATAAATCCCACTTGATCATGGTTTATGATCCTTTTAATGTGCTGTTGGATTCTGTTTGCTGGTATTTAGTTGAGGATATTTAGATCTATGTTCATCAGTGTTATAGGCCTGTAGTTTTCTTGTTTTGTGTGATCTTTGTCTGGGTATCAGGGTGATAGTGGCCTCATAGAATGAGTTTGTGCGTGTTCCTCCCTCTGCTATATTTTTGAAGAATTTGAGAAGGATAGGTGTTAGCTCTTCTCTAAATGTTTGATAGAATTTGCCTGTGAAGCCATCTGGTCCTGGGCTTTTTTTTGTTGGAAGATTCTTAATCACAGTTTCAATTTCAGTGCTTGTGATTGGTCTGTTTATATTTTCTATTGCTTCCTGGTACAGTCTCTGAAGTTGTGCTTTTCTAAGAATGTGTCCATTTCTTCCAGGTTGTCCACTTTATTGGCATATAGTTGCTTGTAGTAATCTCTCATGATCTTTTGTATTTCTGCAGTGTCAGTTGATACTTCTTTTTCATTTCTAATTCTATTGATTTGAGTCTTCTCCCTTTTTTTTCTTGATGAGTCTGGCTAATGGTTTATCAATTTTATCTTCTCAAAGAAACAGCTTTTAGTTTTATTGATCTTTGTTATTGTTTCCTTCATTTCTTTTTCATTTATTTCTGATCTGATCTTTATGATTTCTTTCCTTCTGCTAACTTTGGGGTTTTTTGTTCTTTCTCTAATTGTTTTAGGTGTAAGTTTAGGTTGTTTATTTGAGATGTTTCTTGTTTCTTGAGGTAGGATTGTATTGCTATAAACTTCCCTCTTAGAACTGCTTTTGCTGCATCCCATAGGTTTTGGGTTATCATGTTTTCATTGTCATTTGTTTCTAGGTATTTTTTGATCTCCTCTTTAATTTCTTAAGTGATCTGTTAGTTATTTACTAGTGCATTGTTTAACCTCGATGTGTTTCTAGTTTTTACAGATTTTTTTCCTGTAATTGATATCTGGTCTCATAGTGTTGTGGTCAGAAAAGATATCTGATATGATTTCAATTTTCTTTAATTTGCCAAGGCTTGATTTGCAATCTAAGATATGATCTATCCTGGAGAATGTTTCACGAGCACTTGAGAAGAAAGTGTAACCTGCTGTTTTTGGATGGAATGTTCTGTAAATATCAGTTAAGTTCATCATGTTTAATTTATCATTTAAAGCTTGTGTTTCCTTATTTATTTTCATTTTGGACGATCTGTCCATTGGAGAAAGTGGGATGTTAAAGTCCCCTACTATGATTGTGTTACTGTCGATTTCCCCTTATGTGGCTGTTAGTATTTGCCTTATTTATTGATATGCTCCTATGTTGGGTGCATAAATCATTACAGTTGTTATATCTTCTTCTTGGATTGATCCCTTGATCATTATGTTGTCCGTATTTGTCTCTTGTAATAGTCTTTTTTATAAAGTCTATTTTGTCTGATATGAGAATTGCTACTCCAGCTTTCTTTTGATTTCCATTTGCATGGAATAAGTTTTTCCATCCCCTCACTTTCAGTCTGTATGTGTTCCTAGGTCTTAAGTGGGTCTTTTGTAGACAGCATATGTATGGGTCTTGTTTTTGTATCCATTCAGCCAGTCTGTGTCTTTTGATTGGTGCATTTAATCCCTTTACATTTAAGGTAGTTATCGATATATATGTTCCTATTACTATTTTCTTAATTGTTTTGAGTTTGTTATTGTAAGTCTTTTCCTTCTCTTGTACTTCCTGTCTATCGAAGTTCCTTTAGCATTTGTTGTAGAGTTGGTTTAGTGGTGCTGAATTATCTTACCTTTTCCTTATTTGTAAAGTTTTAATTTCCCATCGAATCTGAATGAGATCTTTGCTGGGTAGAATAATCTTGGTTGTAGTTTTTTCCCTTTCATCGCTTTAAATATGTCCTGCCAGTCCCTTCTGGCTTGCAGAGTTTCTTCTGAAAGATCAGCTGTTAACCCTATGGGGATTCCCTTTTATGTTATTTGTTGTTTTTCCCTTCTTCTTTTAATATTTTTTCTTTGTATTTAATTTTTGGTAGTTTGATTAATATGTGTCTTGGCATGTTTCTCCTTGGATTTATCCTGTATGGGACTCTCTGCACTTACTGGACTTGGTTGAGTATTTCCTTCCTCATATTAGGGAAGATTTCAACTATAATCTCTTCAAATGTTTTCTCAGCCATTTTTTTTTCTCTCTTCTTCTGGTGCCCTTATAATTCAAACGTTGGTGCTTTTAATGTTGTCCCAGAGGTCTCTGAGATTGTCCTCAATTCTTTTCATTCTTTTTTCTTTATTCTGCTCTGCGATAGTTATTTCCAGTCTTTTATCTTCCTGGTCACTTATTCATGCTTCTGCCTCAGTTATTCTGCTATTAATTCCTTCTAGAGAATTTTTGATTTCATTTATTGTGTTGTTCATCATTGGTTGTTTGCTCTTTAGTTCTTCTAGGTCCCTGTTAAACATTTCTTGTATTTTCTCCATTCTATTTACAAGATTTTGGGTCATCTTTACTATTATTACTCTGAATTCTTTTTCAGGTAGACTGCCTATTTCCTCTTCATTTGTTTGGTCTGGTGTGTTTTTACCTTGCTCCTTCATCTGTTGTGTATTTCTCTGTCTTCTCATTTTGCCGACTTACTGTGTTTGGGGTTTCTGTTTCACAGGCTGCAGGTTCGTAGTTCCCGTTGTTTTTGGTGTCTGCTCCCAGTGGGTGAGGTTGGTTCAGTGGGTTGTGTAGGCTTCCTGGTGGGCATACTGGTGCCTGTGTTCTGATGGATGAGGCTGCATCTTGTCTTTCTGGTGGGCAGGACAATGTCCAGTGGTGTTTTTTGGGTGTGTCTCTGAACTTATTATGATTTTTGGCAGCCTCTCTGCTCATGGGCTAGTTATTTGTCATGGTGTGTCCAGCACCGTAGCTTGCTGGTCGTTTAGTGGAGCTGGGTCTTAGCGTTGAGATGGAGATCTCTGGGAGAGCTTTCCCCATTTGCTATTACATGGGGCCTGAAGCTTTATGGTGGACCAATGTCCTGATCTTGGTTTTCCCCTCTCAGAGGCTCAGGCCTGACACCTGGACAGGGTACCAAGACCCTGTCAGCCACACGGCTCAGAGGAAAAGGGAGAAGGAAGGGAGGGAGGGAGGGAGGGAGGGAGGAAGGAAGGAAGGAAGGAAGGAAGGGAAAGAGAAGGAAGGAAAGAAAAAAATAAAGTTATTAAAATAGAAAAAAAATTAAAATAAGAAGGAGAGAAAGAAAGAAGATAGTAACCAAACCATAAAACAAATCCATCAATGATAACAAACGCAAAGTATTATACTTTTGGGAAGTCTGAGGTCTTCTTCCAGCATTCAGTAGGTGTTCTGTAGGAGTTGTTCCTCATGTAGATGTAGTTTTGATGTATTTGTGGGGAGGAAGGTGATCTCCATGTCTTACTCCTCCACCATCTTGAATTCACCCCCTAAAATTTCTTCAGATTTAAATGATGTGGTTATTTAAAGGCCATGTTTATATTGCACATACTTATAATATTGAAATGAGTTTTAAAAACAACCAAACAAAAAAATCCCCAATAAAACCAGTGTTTATTTCCTTAGCTAGAATGGCATACAAACAAAAGTGTTAATGATTTTAGATCATCTGAATGATAATATCTATTCTTGTGACAACCAGTCCAGAAGAACATTGAAGAGTTAAAACCGATAGTGTTTCTTAAATATGAAAATAGAAATTCACCATTCAGTTGGTTCATGAGATCATTAAAAGATTCATGGAGTTTATTTTATATATATATATATATATATATATATATATACACACACACATACATACATATAAAAGATTTTAAATAGCATTGCTTTTCTAACTTTCTTATTCTGGCAAGTATTGATAGCCAGGAATTCTTAGACTGCATTGGGGAAGAGGAATGGCCATAAAGAATGAGTGTCCTTCATTCTCTCTTGTCTCTCTCTCTCTCTCTTCCTCTTTCTCTCTCCCTCCCATTGCTCATATATGTCTTGGAAAATATTTATAGGATATCTTCTTTATTTTTTGACTGTATATGCTTGCCTATATGACTCTCTTTTTATCTGACTCTTTTTTCCCATCAGACTACTACTAAATAATATTTCTTTTCTTGATCCTGTGTTACTCTGATTAATATTGTTGACTTAAGGTTATATGTCCATTCCATTAACTGATCACATTTTTTACCCTCCACCCTGGATGCCAGGAGTTCCCATTGGCATAGGTAGCCTATGTAATTAATCATGGGAATAGTCATCAATAAAACAAATCATTAAACAAAAAACAAAATGTCAACACATGTGCAATCAACTAAATGAAATGAAGAATGAATACCTAATATTTACATATGTCAGCCTAGTTCCAATGATTGCAACTGCTTTGTCCTTACAGCTAGCTATTACCACTTGTTAGTTATCTAAAAATCAAGAATAATTTTGAAGCTCAAAAATCAAAATCTTGATTTTTATCTACTCCTCTCCATCATTCCCTTTCCTTTCCTTCTGAAACAATTTAGTTCAAAAACTACTATGGGTGACTGAGCAAAGTAGGTAAGTATCTGCATGAAAAGGAGAGATGAGAATCTCCAGCAGCTTAGTAAGAGTTTAGGGTTCAAGTTGAGTAAGGAGGATTCTGCCTGGAAAGCTGACCCAGTGGGTGTGATGTCCAATGTCATATGGGGAAAGGAAGGCATCCTTGAGGCGGGGAGGTTGAAAGTAGATGCTGGGGTGTTGGAGCATGAATGGAGCCAGCAGGGAATTTGCAGGGGGTAGGTTGTTGGCGTCAGCTACAAGAGGAGATTGGTTGCATTCAGCAGAATTAGTCAAATAAGCCAGTAAATGAACATATGTGATTTTTTTGGGGTAATGTTCACATTTCCAACTGATTGAACTTGCTTTTTATTTATAAGCAACCTGCAGTCATATATCTGCTGGGTTTAATTATCTTGGCTCTCACTTGGGACTCCCTGTTCATCTTTACTTCCATTTAGAGAATAAATTCTGCTCAGACCTGCTTTCTGGCCATTTATACCCATATAAAGATTGTAAAAAATCCTCTCCTAACAACACTACAGCTGTATAGTGGTGAGTGTGCAGGTTCTCCTCCCATTCTCCCACTAAAACAGGCCTCCAGCATTTTTCAAGTAGATTATTTCCAAGTCACAGAACTGCTGAGCAAGTGAAAAAACTTCACAGTATACTATTTCAGTGTTGAGAAATTGAAGAAACTGGCACACAGGAAAAAATTGGGTGTTAAAAATTTTCAGTTAAAAAAATGGCTTCTTAATATCAATACTTTCAGTAGAATAGAATAGTAACCTTTTAAAAGCCCTTCTCAATAACCTGTTATGCAATGCTCCACAAGCACTACTTTTCTCTTACCATGCATCTCATCTTTATCACTTTACTGACTCTCTCCTTCCAAAAGTCTTAAATATTGAATTCCTAATTCCTCCTTAAAGACGAATTTCTTATGAAGATGTGGAAACAGTTACACAATGATTGTTTGGGGAAAATTCATTACAGTCCATTACTGAAGTCACAATGTAGGTACAGGCACTTTTGGATCAGACAAGGTCTATTGAGTAAGTTGCTGCCATAGTTCCTACGTGGGAAGTTTCTAAATAAAAGTTATATTTCTGGGTAGCATGTTTTGATATGATATATTGAAATGTTGCCAACGGTTTTTTGTTTCTTTGTATGTTAGTACGCCTGTATGAACCTTATTTTACAGAATGTATCCTGCTCACATCACCAAAACAGAGGATGGTGGCTTTGAGAAGTGGAAAAGCAAGTAGGCACAGAATGTATCTTATTTTCTATGTATTCAGTGTCTGCCAAGAGAATGTTAAGACCTATGTGGTCTACAGTTTTAGCTTTTTCAAATTTCTTAAGGTGGGCTTCCCTGGTGGCGCAGTGGTTGAGAGTCCGCCTGCCGATGCAGGGGACACGGGTTCGTGCCCCGGTCCGGGAAGATCCCACATGCCGCAGAGCAGCTAGGCCCTTGAGCCATGGCCGCTGAGCCTGTGCGTCCAGAGCCTGTGCTCCGCAATGGGTGAGGCCACAACAGTGAGAGAGAGGCCTGCGTACTGCAAAAAAAAAAAGAAAAATTCCTTAAGTTAAATAAATTTACTTCCTAAAATATTGTCCTCAGTATATGCTATTGAATAAAGAGAAGAAATAGGTCCATGCATATTTCCTGTTGTTTTCTTTCCCCTAAAGATTGGCTTTGCTCAGGGGAAGGGTAAGCTGGGACGAAGTAAGAGAGTGGCATGGACATATATACACTACCAAATGTAAAATAGGTAGCTAGTGGGAAGCATCCACATAGCACAGGGAAATCAGCTTGGTGCTTTGTGTCCACCTAGAGGGGTGGGATAGGGAGGGTGAGAGGGAGACGCAAGAGGGAGGAGATATGGGGATATATGTATACGTATAGCTGATTCACTTTGTTATAAAGCAGAAACTAACACACCATTGTAAAGCAATTATACTCCAATAAAGACGTTAATAAATAAATAAATAAATAAAAGCAAAAAAACAAAAACATTCTGGTGTGCTGTTACTCGAAAAGAAAAGGGAAAGCCTTATGATTTCTGTGACTGAAAGTAGTTGGAAGACAGATGTTATTTATCCAGGATGACTAGAGAAAACTTTTCTGATAGGAAATTTTTGAGCTGTTAATTAAGTAAATGGTGAGACAATCCATCTATGATTAGACCTGGATGAAGAGCATTCTACGTCAAACCAATAGTAAATGCAGGGATTTTTTTTCCCTCACCAGGTGTGTCAGAGCTTGGATTTTTCTGTTTCTTGTCTCTATAGTTCTTCCAGGCTACTTTGTAGCAGTTTGAGTAAACCATCACCTTCCACTGGAATCCAAAAATCTAGGAGGAGCTTCAGGCTGTGACTAGACTCCCAATGGATTCATCAGAGGTTAACCCAACCTGGACGCTGGTGTCTCCTCAAATGTCCATCGATGAAAATTCCCAGGCAATTCTAGCTGCCTCTCAACCTATCTCTGCAGTGTTAATAAAGAACTTCAGTAACTTGACTCTCAACCCTAGTAGCAAATTGCTATCCACTCTGCCAGAATATTCACCTCAACAGACTGGATGGAGACTTAATCTACAGGAGGAAGAGGGGGGAGGACGTTGTTAATTGCTTGGAGAGAAAGGATGGAAAGGGTGATTCAATATATTAAAAATTGCTATGGCAAATGACTTCCTCTGTCTGAGTCTCAAAGAGAACCTCAGCAGAAGGATGTTGAGACTCAATCAAGAATGGAAAGATTTAGATGTAGCTGTTATTATTGCCTGTATCATAGAGATCCTTCTGAGGATAATTATGAGAATAATTACAACAACAATTATGACAGTAGTTATGATACATGGTCGGATGAGCCATAAACTTTATTTTTGTACTATTTTTTCCTGATAGTAATTTTAGGATCATTATGAAGCAGCTTGGGAACGCTACTCTACACTAGGGCAGATTGGGTACCAATATTTTGATAACCTATATTATAAGTTCTGTGATGTCTTTTTTTCTTGCCTCTCTTTTCTACCTGAATACAAGTAACTTATAAGGAATCTATGTAACTTGCATCTGAATGACTTGAATATACTTTAATTCCATTTTGATTTGACACAAGAAGCACTAATAGGTCTTAGGTACTGCCTGTTTTAGAAGCCTGAAGTCCCCGTAAAATGAAACCCAATATCGAGAATTTGAAACAAATTAACTTGAGTGGAAGGAATGTAAAGAAAACGTTGGGTGGCTTGGCCAGAGCACTGTTAGAGCAGCGTGTTGTATTGTAATAAAAATTTTCAGTAGCAAATAAATGTGTGTATAGAGGATCTTATTAAAATTTGAGAAACATTTGAGTACCTTTAAAAAATATTCTTGTCATTTTAGACTTGTTTTTGTTAGCTACGTTTTAAATGAATAACACTTGCCCCCATCACATTCTCAGGATGTAAATATCTGGCATTCTATTTTTGTGTGTGTGATATTGTCCTCTTGGAAGGGAAATTTTATACATTTGGGTAAGGTTAGAAAACAAGGGCACAGATATTTGCACATATTAACCTCTTGGAAGAGATGTCAAAATGGAGAGAAGTAGAAGGGACGTTAACAGGTTGGTGATGATTGGAGGGAATTGAAAGAATGGTAGTGGTATGTAAATACTAAGGGAAGATGCAATTCAATGGTGTTTTACTTCAGTTATTTTCTTTCATGACCCTTGTGTACACAGGCCTGGATTTCTTTGTGAGATACAAGAGATATATAAAATTAGTCTTCTGCCCTCCAACTATGTTTAGTTCACTTTAAAAAGATATTGAAGAATTGTGTACCTAAGCAAAGCAGCTGGAGACCTGGGGTAAAGAATAAAAGCCATCCTTATAAGGTAGTTAGGTAAGGAACAACAACCTGTTGGTATTCAGAATGCAGCAGAAGCAGAAACAGCCCAAACCTGGAGGGTTATGCAAATAAATAGCAAAGAAGTTCAACAGTAACATTAAATATTAATATCTACCCAACTAGGTCTTCAGAGGTTATTCTATTTAGAACTACCCAAACCATCATGGTCTACAGCATGGGTGAATGTAGGGTCATCTGGAGGTTTCGTTAAACTTGCTAGTTCTTCCCAGATGCAGGGTCATCTTGACTACTGTATGCATTTGAAAATCATTGACTAGTGAAAAGAACGAACTTATTTCTGTTGCAATCATGTTAAATTTATAAGCTTGTGAGATCTAATAATCTAAGAACATGATTGAACAAAACACCAAAACAAAACAAAACAAAAATCAGTAAATGCAAACTGTATGAAACAGACACAGAAGAAAGTAAGGATATTAGTTTCCTATGGATGCTGTAACAAATGATCACAAACAATGTTTTAAAACAACAGAAATGTATTCTCTCATAGTTCTGAAGGCTGGAAATCCAAAGTCACTGGGCTAAAATCAGGGTGCCAAGTGGGCTTCCCTGCCTCCAGAGGCTGTAAGCCAGAGTCCGTTTCTTGCCCTTGCCCTGGCCTCTTCCAGCTCTGATGGTGGCCAGCATTCCTTGGCTTGTTGCCACAGCACTCTAGTTTTTGCCTCCACAATCATATTGCACCTTCTTTTCTGAGTTTAATCTGCTTCTGCCTCCTTTTTATAAAGGACATTTGTGATTGCATTTATGGCCCAGCTGGACAATCCAGAATAATCTTCCCTTCTCAAGATCCTTAATCACAGCTACAGAGTTATTTTTTTCGTGTAGGGTAACATTCACAGTTATGGGGATCAAGAGAGGCCTATTTGGGGTCGATTATGCATCACACCACAGCAAATGTGGTTGAGATAGAGGGATAGAATGAAAAGGGGTGGGAACTGAGCACCAATAAACAGTGATGAGTCAGATTATTTACTTCTTTTAAATCGAGATTAATAATTTGCATTATCTTCTGATATCAATACACTTGACCCTTGAACAACATGGGTTTGAACTTATAAGCAGATATTTTTCAATAGTAAATACTACAGTACTACACAATGCATGGTTGGTTGAATCTGTGGAATTAGAACTGAGGATATTGAAGAACCTCAAAAATAAAGGAACTCTGTACAGGGGAGTTCAGCTATAGGTTACAGTTAGATTTTTGACTATGCAGAGGGTTGGCACCCCTAACCCCCGTGTTTTTCAAGGGTCAGCTATGGTAAGGTACTAGTGGATCAGCAATGTTGGTAGATGTTAGTCAAAAAGTAACATAGTCAAATGTATTATTTGGAAAACTCAATCTGAACTATAAAGTACCAACCTGGTTACAGAAAGATTATTCAGAAATTTGTTGCTGTAGTCCAGAGACAAGTGTACTGTGGCACAGACTAGCATTTTAGCAGTAGAGTTGGTACAGTCCTCCTATCTGGAATATCTCCTAGAGGATTTATTGAATAACTGCATATTAGATGTGACGGAATAAAACAAACACAAATCAACAAATCACTTTTAGATTTTTAGTTTGAGCAACTGAGTGGATGATAAGGCTACCTACTGAGAAGTAGAACGCTGGTGAGGAATAGGTAGATGTGTGGAAGGTGATTGCAAGTCTGATTTGGGCATTTGAAGAGTGATTTGCTTATTAAACATCCAAGGAGCAATTATAGAAAGTATAATAAAATGTTAAAGTTTTACAAAAAAATCTTAGGGTTGCAGATATAGGTATGGAGGCATCAGCATCCAATCAGGATACAGACTAGTTGATGATTCAAAAGAAAATGAGTGATTGGATGTACAAAGCATGAAGAGGGACGAGTCAAGAAGATCTCAAGCTTTCTGGCTTCAGAAATTTAGTGGATTTTGGTACTTTTTATTGAAATAGAGACCATTGGAACAGAGGAATTGTTCATAGCCTGACAGCAACAAGCTAGGCCCACTACAGACACGTGGGGTTTCACATGTCTCTGAGATATTTCCAAAAGACATAGTAGAAATGAAAATTAAGTTCCTTTAAAGAAGAATCAGAAATCAGGGCTGAAAATATATATTTGAGATTTATTCTCTCTACTGTTTTCTCTATCATATAGATTTTAAATGGCAAAACAAGAGGCTGGAGAATTATTAGATACAATTAGATGTGAATAATTAAATGTGAAGAGTGTAGGAAAGGAAACACAAAGATAATCACAATTTCATTAAGAATGCATGATTACTCATTATTAGTCATAAATATGCAATAATCTTAGATAATGTAAACTAATAAGATCCTGGTGAGACACAGAAGAGTATTGACAAAAAGCCTGGCAGAAACAATACTAAATATTTCCTAAAGCTTTATCATAATGATTTCTTATTTAAATATAAGTAAAATACACTTTCCTGATTTTATAAAATTTTACTATATGGTTTTTATGGACTATACATTTTCTTGCCTGCTCTTTCCCATCACCCTTGCCATTTTTTCTTGTTTTGTCTTTTTTTCATGTTCAACTTTACAGAACACCATATTAATAGTAGAAATTACACACACACACACACACACACACACACACACACACACACACATATATGTATATCCAATTAAGTCAATATGATTTTTTTCCCTAGTAGTTCTAAATGTATTTACTCAGTCCCTTAGGTTTAGTTCTTTAAGGAGAGAAAGAGTATTTCATAAACAATTTATATTTTGAGCATTTTTAAATCTTAAAAAATTCTGATATCATCGATTTTAAAATGATTTAAAATGTACTTAATACAGATAAATGGTAACATATGTTCTATTATAACAGTTAGTCTAAAAACACTTAGACTTCTTATTGATGTAAACCTTGGTTTGTTTATGGAATTAATGACTCTAAGTGTTATTTTAGAGGCCACCTTATTCACTGTACCATGCAATACATAATCCTCAGCTGGTGCTAGAAATTTCCTCTTCCTTACAATTAACTCATTGTATGCAGTTCTGCTGATTTCATCTGAGGTCAGTATTCTTTATTTCCTACCTCCTGTCTGTGACATTCAGATTCCAGCAAGTGATAACACAGGAGAGTCTGCATAAATTACTTCCTTTACCTACTGTAGAGAGTAAGTTCTAAGATGACCCCTCATGGTCTCTGCATCCTGGTATTCATGCTCTTGTGTAATCTCCTTCATTTGAGCATAGGTGAGATCTTTGACTTGCTTTTAACCAAAAGAATATGTCAGATGTGATGAGATGCCAATCCATGTCTATGTGATAGTATTATAAATATGACAGCTTGTTTAACAGACTATTTAGATTGCCTGCTAGCCTTGCATGCTTTAATGAAGCAAGAAGCCATGTTGGGGAGGTCCACTGGCAAAAAAACTAGAAAAAAGGGCAGCCAATAGGTGGCTAGGGATTAGGGGTGGCCTCTGGCTGACAGCCCCCAAGAAGCTGAAGCCCTGAAGCTAACAACCCACAAGGGACTGAATTTGGCCAACGACCGCATGAGCTTGGAAGCAGATTCTTTTCCAGTTAAGCCTCAAATAAGAACATAACCCTGGCCAAAACTTTATTGCAACCTTGTGAGAGACCTTGAAGCAGTGGACCAGGTAAGCTCTGTTTGGACCCCTTGACCACTGAAACTGTGAGATAATAAATGGTACTGTTTTTAGCTGCTAAGTTTTCTGAAATGTGTTAGGTAGCAATAGATAACTAATATATTTCTGATCATATTTTCTTTCCTCAAGTCTGGCAAATTTCATATATATCTTAGGTTTCGGTTCTATCATATATATATGAATTTCCCTAATCCTTTTACTCACTCTCAGCCCTAGTTTTTTTAGAATTACAAAAGTATAAGTCTTTAATACAGAAAAAATCTTAATCTTAAAATGTCTTCATTCTAAGCATATAATTCTTACAAAAAAAATCTTAAATGTTTAATGAGTTATGGGACCTTTATATTTTTAAAAGTGTTAAACAGGCGCTACTGACATTTTGACTTTGAGAAATTTTCTCGTTGTTGGGGGCTGTCTTATATCTATAATGTAGATATATTATATATAGCTTATATATATACCCACGTAAACATGTTTTTGTGTATATTTTATACATACACACTCATATATTTTATTTTTTGTATATATACATATATATGTGTGTTTTTTTATACACTTCTACCTATATAAAATTATCTATTCATGATAAATATATGCTAAAAATGCTGTATTAAAATATAAACCACAGCCATGAATTTGTTAAATGATTTAGTATTGCAAATACCAATAAAAGTCAGTCTTAGTGGACATTTTATAATCCATGCCCCCAAAGAAAATTATGTTTCTATTTTAAGTGTGACATATGGTACTAACCTTTGTGTGACAATCTTGCTCACATTCAGCATTTGTGACACCAGATTGCCACTTTCTCTGGAATTTGAGTTGACATGAATAGTAATTTTGAATTAAATAAAAGTCAGCGGGCTGTCAATTCTGGGTAGGCCTGTTATTCACCTGCTGGAAAGTCCAGATGTCAATGCCATGATGTTTAATCCCTTTTTGTAGATTGAGATGGAAGCCTTTTTTTTTTTTCCTTTCTCTCCTTTTCAAATTTTAATAGCTCTAGGGAAACTCAGAAGTAGTAATTCATGAGTTTCATAGAATGTTTCAGCAGATAGCTCTGTCATTTTCAAGCTTCTAAAATACCACTTTTTGGTTAAAGATAAATAGCTATATTTATCTTTATAGCTATGTTTATGAAATAAAACCTAAAATAGCTATGTTTATGATTTGGCCCTACCTCCTTCATTCAAAATATTAGAAGGAAGTAATGCTTAATTGTAAATGTATGTGTGTTTATGTATATGTGTGTATACACAAAAGTATGTATATGCACTTTTTTCCCAAAGAACTCAGAGACTAATGTAGACATTGAATGTAATAAAATGTAATGTAAGTGTCTAGCTTCGGATTTATGGGTGTGAGGATTTGAGTAAATTGCAAAAGCTCTTTGGTGGGATATTACAAAAATATACTTCAGATTCTCAATGTGAAATATTCAAATGTAAAATTTTTGGCTAACTTCGAGAAACTCTAAACAGACAACTTGTAGACAATATTAACAACCAGAATGTGGTTTCTGGTCTATGTTCCTACAAAGATTTGGGGAAGTATATTTCCCATATTTTTAAAATAAGATTTTCTAGCAAAGGTTGAAAACAAATACACTGACTGTGCATATACCGTCCAACTGGATTTAAGAATTTTAATAATTTTCTGTGTATACTTAATCTTTTTTATTGATCTATACATCATCTGTTTTGCTATTCCTTCTGAAAATAGTCCACCCAACAATATTTCAGCATGTTCTAAGAAAAAACAATCTCCCACATAATTTACAAACGACATATAACACCTATACAAGTAAACAAAAATTCCATAATGTCATTTCATATTCAGAAAACATTTAAATTTCCCTCATTCCCACAACATTCTCTTAAGCTATTTTTGTTTTCTCTGCATTAAGATCTAACTGAGATTGACACATGACATTTGGTGATTTTGTCATTTTAGATCCAGGACCTCTAATGAATGAACTATGAGAAATGTCAACTGTCAGTGCCTTCAAATAACTATCAAAAAACCCACTTGTTGAAGCAAAGATAGTTTTTTTTAGGTTTATTGCAGATATAAGCCATCTTGACAGACATTGGTATTGTTTTATAATAGGAGAATTAGGGAAGGATATTTGTGGGTTTTTATGACCTCATTGAAAATCAGGGAACTGGATGGGAGTAGGCAGTTGATGGCGTGAATGCTTCGAACTGGTTTGGCCCAAAGAGAGAAGGTCCTGAAGTGAGCCTTGGTGAGCAAGATGCTAGTCTTGAAAGGTAAGCTATTTGGTTCACAGTCTTACCTTCCAAGAGCTAGTATTTCCTGGAACAAACAGCTAACATTTTTTTTTTTTTTTTTTTTTTTATTACCTGGACCCAGAATTGTTTAGAACAAAAAACAGGAAAATGTGCTGGCTTCAGTTCTCAGTGAAGTCCAGAGGACAGTGACTGGTATGCAGATTCTGGTATGAAGATTCAAAAAGTTCTTTTTTTAGTAAATTTATTTATTTATTTATTTATTTATTTATGGCTGGGTCGGATCTTTTTTGCTGCACATGGGCTTTCTTTAGTTGCATTGAGCCAGGCTACTCTCGGTTACAGTATGCAGGCTTCTCATTGCCGTGGCTTGTCTTGTTGCGGAGCATGGGCTCTAGGCGCGTGGGCTTCAGTAGTTGTGACACACTGGCTCAGTAGTTGCGGCTCGCAGGCTCTAGAGCACAGGCTCAGTAGTTTTGGCGCATACTCTTAGTTGCTCCGAGACATGTGGGATCTTCCTGGACCAGGGCTTGAGCTTGTGTACCCTGTATTGGCAGGCAGATTCTTAACCACTGCACCACCAGGGAAGTCGCCAAAATTTTTTTTTTCTTTTTGAATTTTATTTTATTTATTTTTTTTATACAGCAGGTTCTTGTTAGTTATCCATTTTATACATATTAGTGTATATATGTCAATCCCAATGTCCCAATTCATCACACCACCACCATACCCCCACCACTTTCCCCCTTTGGTTTCCATACGTTTGTTCTCTACATCTGTGTCTCTATTTCTGCCCTGCAAACCCGTTCATCTGTACCATTTTTCTAGGTTCAACATATATGCATTAATATATATATATTTTTCTCTTTCTGACTTACCTTGCTCTGTATGACAGTCTCTAGGTCCATCCAAGTCTCCACAAATGACCCAATTTCATTCCTTTTTATCGCTGAGTAATATTCCACTGTATATATGTACCACATCTTCTTTATCCATTCATCTGTTGATGGGCATTTAGGTTGCTTCCATGACCTGGCTATTGTAAATAGTGCTGCAATGAACATTGGGGTGCATGTGTCTTTTTGAATTATGATTTTCTCTGGGTATATGCCCAGTAGTGGGATTGCTGGGTCATATGGTAATTCTATTTTTAGTATTTTAAGGAACCTCCATACTGTTCTCCATAGTGGCTGTATCAATTTACATTCCCACAAACAGTGCAAGAGGGTACCCTGTTCTCCACACCCTCTCCAGCATTTGTTGTTTGTAGATTTTCTTATGATGCCCATTCTAACTGGTGTGAAGTGATACCTCATTGTAGGTTTTTTTTTTTTTTTTTTTTTTTTTGCAGTACACGGGCCTCTCACCGCTGTGGCCTCTCCCGTTGCGGAGCACAGGCTCTGGACGCACAGGCTCAACAGCCATGGCTCATGGGCCCAGCCGCTCCGAGGCATGTGGGATCCTCCTGGACCGGGGCACGAACCCATGTCCCCTGCATCAGCAGGCGGGCTCTCAACCACTGCGCCACCAGGGAAGCCCTCACTGTAGTTTTGATTTGCATTTCTCTAATAATTAGTGATATTGAGCTGCTTTCCATGTGCTTCCATCTGTATATCTTCTATGGAGAAATGTCTATTTAGGTCTTCTGCCCATTTTTGGATTGGGTTGTTTGTTTTTTTAGTATTGAGCTGCATGAGCTGTTTATATATTTTGGAGATTAATCCTTTGTCTGTTGATTCGTTTGCACATATTTTCTCCCATTCTGAGGGTTTTCTTTTCGTCTTGTTTGTAGTCTCCTTTGCTTTGCAAAAGCTTTTAAGTTTCATTAGGTCTCATTTGTTTATTTTTATTTTTACTTCCATTACTCTAGGAGGTGATCAAAAAAGATCTTACTGTGATTTATGTCAAAGAGTGTTCTTCCTATGTTTTCCTCTA
This sequence comes from Pseudorca crassidens, assembly GCF_039906515.1. Classification (NCBI taxonomy): domain Eukaryota; kingdom Metazoa; phylum Chordata; class Mammalia; order Artiodactyla; family Delphinidae; genus Pseudorca; species Pseudorca crassidens. The sequence goes on from NC_090298.1 coordinate 18,219,146, forward strand.
AGAGTTTTATAGTGTCTGCTCTTACATTTAGGTCTCGAATCCATTTTGAGTTTATTTTTGTGTATGGTGTTAGGGAGTGTTCTAATTTCATTCTTTTACATGTAGGTGTCCAGTTTTCCCAGCACCACTTATTGAAGAGGCTGCCTTTTCTCCATTGTATATCCTTGCCTCCTCCAAAAGGTTTCCCCAAATTTTTAAATTACATATATTTTCAAACATAAAAAATATAGAATGGTATAGTTGTCATTCATCACCACATAGATTCAAAATTTTTTCAATATTGTTAATTTTACATATTTTGTTGATCTACCTCAGCATATCCTAAGAAAAATCATATCTCTTTGGATCACCAAGCTGAAATCACACCTAAGAAAATCAACAGAATCCATAATATCATCCAGCATTCACTGTAAATTGAAATATTCTTTGTAGTCTAAAAATAAATCGAAAGCGTTGTTAATTTTCTCTTGACTGAGACCTGATTTTAGTTCTTGCATATCATGTAGGGTTGTTTCCCTTTAGATTCTTTTACTCTAGAACAACGTTTCCACTTGGGTGAACAATTTGCTCTAATGAAGTGTTGGAATCATCTGATGGCATCCTGATATTTACATGGAGTTCTATGTAAATTCTAATTTTTTTCTAAGACAATTTTTAGAATAGGTGTTAAAAAATGGATTTCTGAATGTAGCATTATTAGGACACACTGAAGGTTATTTGAGACTGTCTCAACCAGAAAATTATTAACTTGGTAACAAAAAATTGATTAAGATCATTAATACAGATTTCACATTGCAATTTATCTTCCTTAGAAGTACACGTTTTACTAAATATATTTTAAGAAATAACATTTTCTTTAATGGAATTGTATTTTATATCCTAGGTGTCTGTAAAACCACCTAGAATTTATCTGTCATCCAATTTATTTCTTGAGGAAACAACACCCAGGTTATGGTTGGTATGAATGAAAGAGTGTATAAAGCCATCTCTGTAATTTCCAAGCAATATCTATACCATCTAATAGGTGTTTATTGGACTTCCCTGGCAGTCCAGCGGTTAAGACTTCGCCTTCCAATACAGTGGGTGTGTGTTCGATCCCTGGTTGGGGAGCTAGGATACCACATACCTCACAGCCAGAAAACCAGAACATTAAAAAAAAAAAAAGAAGCAATATTGTAACAAATTCAATAAAGACTTTAAAAATGGCCCACGTCAAAAAAATCTTAAGAAAAATAGGTGTTTATTAAATGCCTGACATAGAAAGGTCACTGTTAAGGCACTAGAAACAAACAGTAGAGATGACCTCTAATTGGTTTGGTCTGAGAAAGTTTTCATTCCCCTCTCCCAGGGATAGAATTTTCTTGTTTGTTTGTTTTCTTGTTTGTTTGCTTGTTTTATTTTACCTTACTTTTGTTCCAATAGGTCTTCACCTGCATCATGAGAATACAGGGTTTACTGGCCTTCACCCAGCAGCTTAAAATTTTTTGTTGTTTGTTTGTTGTTTTTTTCCCCAGCAGAGAAGGATCCCTGAGCAGGGCTCTAGGGGTATACTCTTTCACGTGCCTGGAATGCTGATGGTGTTTCTCTCTGCTTTGAATCTTTCTCAGGTCTAGTGAAATTCTACTGAGATGAACCTGAAAGTGGGTGTGACAATTTTGTGTCTGTACTCACCATGGCTTATATATCACTACCCCCACTGCCCACTCAGCCTTCAGCAATTCCTTAGAAAACTTCATCAGAAAGCTCCTTACCTTGTTCTACAGTCACCGACTTCCTCTCATCCTCTGACCCAGGTGAGTCGGTGCTCACATCCTGTCTCTCCTTGAAGTTGCTTTTATCATTAGCTTTCAGGCTAATTAGGAGCTTTGCGAATTCAGCTCTCTGCTAGTTCTAAGAAAATTATAATTTTATAAATGGACCTCTTTTTAGTTTTTGTTAGTGTGGAATTTACATTCTTTTCAGATTTTTATATTCTAGGCAGTAGCTGGAAGTTCATGATGTTTTAATTGTGTTGTTTGCCTTCTTACTGAGTTATGCATTTGTTTGTTTTAATGTATTCTGGATACAAATCCTTTGTAGGGCATGTAGATTTTAAACATTATCCAAATTTGGTGTCTTGCTTTGTCATTTATCATCTTTCTAAATTGTATCTTGAAAAAAGCAGAATTTTTAAATTTCATGGAAGTAAATTTATTCTTTTATAGTGTGTGTTTTTTTATGTCCTAGCTAAGAAAGCTTTGCTTACATCAAAATAACAAAGATTACATCCTATTGCTTATTCTAGAGTCTTTGTAACTTTATCTTAAATGCTTAAGTCCCCTATCCATTTCAATAATTTTATTTATTGTGCGAGATAAGCATGAGAATTTTATATATCAATATACATCTATCTATCTATCTATATATATATATCTCCAGTTTTTCTAGCACCATTTGTTGAAATGACCTTCATTCCCCATTGTATTAGTTTCCTGGGGCTGCAGAAGCAAAGTACCAGAAACTGAGCAGTTTAAACAATAGAATTGTTACTTTGTTCTGGAGGAAAGATGCCTGAAATCAAGGTATCAGCACGATTGGTTCTTTTTGAGCACTGTGAGCTTGAACCCATTCCATGTCTGTCTGCTAGCTTCTGGTAGGCACAGCCATTCTCCCTGTGTCTTCCCATTGTCTCCCCTCCATGTATTTCTGTGTCTGTGTGTATGTTTCCTCTTTTTTATCAAAGCACAGTCATATTGGACTAGGACTCATCCTAATGACTTCATCTTAACTTGCCTATCTGTAAAGACCATATTTTCAAATAAGATCCCATTCCCAGGTACTGGGGGTTACGACTTCAACATCTTTTGGGGGGACACAATTCAACCCATAACACTATATTTGCGTTGGTTTATTTTTGGTTTCCTTAATCAGTTTTATTGCTCTATATATTTATCCTTACACCAAAAGTACAATGTCTTTATTCCTGTAACTTCTAAGTAAGTACTGATATTAGCTGTGCATTTTAGAATCATATTGTCAAAATTTTCACCCCCACACACATACTCACAACCCTGCTGGACTTTCATCATGACTGTATTTAGAGTACAGATAAATTCAGAGAGAATTGATAAAAATGATCCAGTCTGTGGGCATGCCGTATTTCCTGATTTATTTGTTTATTTTAAAAAATATTCTCTCAAATGTTTTGCAGTTTCCAATGTACAGTGGTTTTAACATATGTCCACAAATTTTTTGCCACTCCTTCCTTCAAAAGGTGGAAACTAATTCTCCTCCCCTTATTCTGTATGCCTCTCAATCTCTTGGATCTCTCATTCTAGAGGAAGCCAGCTGCCATGCTATCTGCTACCACACCATGGAGATACTAGAGAGCCTAGGGGTAGAGGAACTAAGACTTCCTGCTAACACCTCATACCAAATTGTCAATCATGGATTATATTAATAAGCAAAGGATTATTGAATTTTATAGTTACTAAGTTTTAAAGGGTTTTGTCACACAGGAATGGATATCTAATACACAGGTCTTACAGATAGTTCATTAAGTGTGTGCCTAAATTTTTATAAAATATAATATTTGATGCTGATGTAACTGAGATTTTGTTTTTCAGTTTTGACTGTTCACATTTTGTCAAGTAACATTGTGTCTATGTATATGAAGAATATTTTTTGGTAGATTTCTTTCCCCTTTGTTAATACAGCACACATAGAATTTGGTTTAATGTGACAGAAAATTCAACACAAATATTAGTCCACAATGCATAAAATAATTGCGTTTATATAGTGAAAAGATATTTTATTTTTTGAAATCACAATAGAATTTTCACAACAATATAGCCTAGTATGTATTAGTAATGAGTTTACTATGTGTTCCGTACTTATGTTACCTCATTCATTTCTCTCAAATATCCCATTCTTAAATGTTTAAAAATATCCATGAAATAGGAAATATTATGCCATTTTACTGATAACAAAACTAAAGCAGAGAAAGTCTATGACATTCCTCCAAGTTACAGGGCTGGTAATTGTAGAGACAATATTTATATGCAGAATTAGCTAAATCCAGAATCTACATCTTTAACCAATGCATTAGAATGCATTATATATTTCATTAAAAAAGAATATGCAGAAATAAAATCGTAAATATTTTTTGATAGGGGAGTTAAAAGGAACTGTTTCCTTGACATCTTTTTTGTAATATAACGACTTAGAAACAACAATGCTATAGTATTTGGTACTTTAAGTATCTGCATCGAGAAATATTTTTATTTATTTCTTTATATTTTCAACTGAACATCAGTTCCTTTAAGTAGCTTCATTAGTGACAAAAGAAGATAGTGTGTTATATGTGTGATATTTCTTTTTGTTATAAATAGTAAATAAAATACCATTTCTCTCATTCTGAATCATTGCAATAGAAGCTGGTTCATTGAAATTTTTTTTTAAATTGTGTATTCAACTAATATTGGATACTGACATATATATATGAGTTGTTTAAATATATATATTTATTTTATACATCCTTTATGCATGTTTAAATGTGTATTTTATATATTGTTTATGAATTGTTTAAATCTATATATTATATATTGTATAAATCTATATATTTAAAGATATTTTTTATATTATACATATATTTTTCATATATATATATATATATATATATATATAAAATCTCAGCATCCAATATTAGCCATAAACAACTCACAATTATTTGTTTCTATTGGGTAGTAGTAATTCAAGTTGACTGTATGAACTGTATTACTGGCTTGATTTTGGCCAAAAAGTGGATAAATTTTGAATTTTAAAATGAGATAAGGAATCAGTTATTTTCCAATATAAAAATATGACATCAAATAAACCTTATGATCAAGATATTTAATTCACAGACAATACCTGCAAATAGACTAATAAGAGCAGGTCATGATCATATAACCACAAGCACTTATATATAGCCTTTTACAGCTTCCAAAATTATTTTAAGTCCTTAATCTCATTTATCCCTCAGACTCTTTAGGTGAGATTGAGATTTTTTACATTGAGCTTCTTAAATATTGCTGAGTCACACGTGAATGTGAGATCTGGCCCATTCACTCATGTGAATCTAGGCAAAGGCTTTAGCACAAAGTTGTCCACTAATAACTGTTTGTATTAGCTTGTCATCCAAGGTTCTCCAGGGGATGCTGAGAGCACAAGATAAAATATTTAAGATGACAATCTGTCACCATGAAGCATGGTAACAAAAATCATGAAGTTTAAATGTGAAACCAATCAGCACATGCTTAAGTGAAAATAACTGAACAAGACTTCCAACTTCAGGTAAAAACACTGCCAGCACCAAGACTCCTGCTAAAGAGAACTTGCTGATGGAAGCCTCAGACTCTGTTTTAGAGGATCAGGTATTTCACAGAAAGAGAATTAGAGCTCTAAGGAGTAAACCAGAGTCATATATGCCCTGTTGGCATAAAAAGAAAAACAAAAATGAAGTCTCCAGTGAGGTAGGCTGGCAGGGTAGAGACTCTGGCTAAGTAAACCACTTATTTGGGCTTGGACCACAAAGAGAATTTCCCCTGAGACCCTCCACACATTTAAGAAAAGGGAATGAGAGAAGAGGTAAGGTGGACTCCTTAGCCTGCATCAATGCAGTTTAACTCCTTCCAAAGGCAGAAATCCCAGAGGAACAGCACCTGCTCTGGACCCTACTCTGAAAGGTTGCATGCAGGGAAGTTGTTATATTTACTCAGAGTGGATTTTTTTTTCCCCTTGACCTCTGCCAGTTACCCCAAGGTACTACCACTGTGGAACAAATGTTTAAGTTTATCCTGTGGCCATAGTAGATTATCAAAGGTCTCACACTTATTTTCAATATTAACTTTTAAATACATGATTGAACAAAGAGTTGAGAATTATGAAGTACACAATGCAAAAAGCAGGAATCAAAGTGAATATAAGATAAGGAAAATAGACCCCAAGAGGTCCTTGTTATTAGATTACGGAACACAAATTGTAATAGAACATATTAATGTTGTAGGTGAGAGAAAGTTTGAATTTACTTAAGGCACTGAAGACTGTAACTAATGAGATTGCAGATTTGTAATGGAATCAGCAATAGTAATAGAAAAGCAAAATACAAATTTAAAACTTTGTAGATAATTTAATATCAAATTAAACACAGATAAAGAGAGAATTACTGTGTGTGTAGGTCAGAAGTAGAGTGAGAGGAGCTCTTCAGAATGGAACCACAGAAGGGAGAATGAGACAAAGAAAATGTGTGTAGTGGTAATGACCAAGAGTTCCCAAGAACTGCTGAAAGACACCTATCCTCTGAATCAGAAAGTCAGAGAGGCTCAGGAAGAATAAATAGATATAAATCCATAAGCAGATCCTTCTGGGTGAAAGTGCAGACAATGAAAGACAATGTACCCTTAAAGAGATACTTAGATTTACATGGACTTTCATCAAAAACATTGGAAACTATACAACAGTGGAAAGATATCTTCAAGATCATGAAAGAAAATCACTGACAACTAACTACTTACAATTTTCTGCACTACCAAAATATTCTTCAAGAATGGAGCTGTTTTTTTTTTTGGAGAAATTTTCAGACAAAATAATCACTGACAGAATTCACCAATTCTAAGCCTTCACCAAATGTAATTATAAAAGGGATCCTTCAGACATAGTAAACTCACTAAATGCAATTATAAAAGATATCTTTCAGAAATAGAAAAAATATTTCAGTTTCAGTTACATGTTGATTAAGTATGTAGGTATCTGATGATTTGGCTGGACTGACATTTGATGATGCTTGCCTATCAGATGGGAGCCCAGCTGGGGTCGTTGGCCAGTCACTTTTCTAGGATGGTAGTCTTAGGGTAGTTGTGACTAACTTTCTGAAGAGCAAACACCCTAAGATCACCAGGAGGAAGTTGCATGGCCTGTTGTCCTAGCCTCAAATATCAAACAGTGTCACTTTGGCTGCATTCCATTGATTATAGGCAAGTCACTAATGTCAGCACAGATTTAAAGGAAGGACGTATAAACCAAATTTCTTGAAGGGAGGATTATTAAATAATTTGTAGATACCACATAATTAATTACTAAAAGAACAGAAAGAGATGCTATAAAACAAATTGATATAGGGTAATGGCACCAAGATAGATAAAATTTGAAGAATCCAAAAGAAGACAGGAAAACAAAAAGGAAAAAAAGTAACATAGAACAAGTCAGAAAAGAAAGCATTTAACCCCTAAATATTCCAGTAGTGATATTAAATCAAATGGACAGAATGACCCAGTTTAAACAGATTTTGAGAATGCATAAGAAAAAGTATGGCTAAGAATATGCTTTTACAAGAAACACATCTAAAAAATACTCACAGAAAAAGATTTTAAATAAAAGATAGCAATATGTAGAGCATGCAATGGGAAAGTAAAATAAAGCTGGGATAACTATAATTAGTATTGGTTAGAGGAGGCTCCAAAGCAGAAAGCATTACAATAGAATATAAGATCTCAGTGAAAAAAGATTCAACTCACAAAGAAGACATAGTTTTCACTATGTTTGTATTCCATAAATTTTTATGGCTTCAAAATCAGGAATAGATTCAGGTTTTATGGGATCTGAACCTTATGCAATTTGTAAAATTTGATGAAACCTCTTTAAGAATAAAATACACAAAGTTTTGAACACAAAACCATGTCCAACTTTTTTTTAATAAAGAAAAAATCACAACCAATATATTTTTTAAGACAACTGATAAATACTCCAAATTTAGTCAATAAGTAAAGGTTTTATGATTATCTGTTTATAGCATTTTCCTATATTCTTCCATTAAACTTTTTGAAAATTTCTTTATATAAAAGCAATTTTTTAATATTGTTTCTATAATTCAAGATTTCCACTAGCATAATTGATTACTATTTGTTTCTTTGGAATTGTTACTGGGAATGAGCAATTTATGATGATGTAATTATGTGGTTGCTGCAGTATTATTCTTGTATGTTTAAGCCCTCAATCAGAAATTCTAATAACTTCCATTTTACATTACTCCTACAAAATAGTGTATTAGGTATTTTATATGGTATATCATTACATCTTTTTGACAAGATAGAAAGTTAGTTTTTATTAGATGTCCATGAGAACCAAATTCTTCACTTTAAATTTTATACTACTAATAATCAGAAGCATTTTCCAAAGACTACATGTAAATCCTTGTTTCTTTTCTACTACCCGAGTACTTGTAGTGCTATGCGTTCTATGACCCAGTCATATCCCAGTAAGGCTTGGTATCAGGATACTAAGTTGACAAAATGTGCAGCTGGAGAAGTCAGGGAAATCATTGTTACCCTAGACAGCCTACAGTAACTTCACTAAATGCTGAATTAATGGAAAGCCACACACCACTACACAAACTCTACCCAGCCCTATTTCTCTTTCTCAAGAAGCTAAGATTGCCTAGACCATTCCAGTGCCACTTGTAGTGAAGGGAAATTCAATGGGAACGGCAGAAAAAGGAACGGAAAGAGTAAAAAGGAAGCATTCTTTAAAATTTTGGATACTTTAAAAATTGATCTGAATACTCCCATGTCAAAGAAATTGAATCAATAATTAATAACTTTCCAATAGAGAAATAATCAGAAACCATATGTTTTCACTGATGAATATTAAAAAAAAAAAAACCTTTATGTAAGAAATTATACCAGTCTTCTAAAATGTCTTCTGGAAAATGGAAGCAGAGGAGGAATTTCCTAACTTATTTTATGAGGTAGCATAAAAAAAAAAAAAAAAGAATCTAGACACCAACCTTACTCTGTTCAAAAAAATTAACCCAAATTGGATCTTAGGTCTAAATGTAAAATGCAAATCTTTTATAAAATTTCTGGAAGCTAGCATAAGAAAAAATCTAGATGACTTTGATGATTAGTTTTAAGTAAAATACCAAAAGCAGTATCCATGAAAGAAAAAAAATATATAACTTGGAACTGATTAAAACTAAAAATTTCTTCTCTATAAAAAATATTGTTAATGAAATAAAAAGACAAGTCACAGACTGGGAGAAAATATTTGCAAAACAAATATCTGATAAAGGATTGATATCTAAAATATACAAAGAGTATTTACAATTTACCAATAGAAAAATAACCTAACTAAAATATGGACAAAAGATATGAACAGACACCTCACCAAAGAAGATATACAGATGAAAAATAAACATATGAAAAGATTCAACGTTATATGCCATTAGGGAATTGCAAACTAAAACAAGCTACCACTATTCATGTATTAGAATGGATTAAAAAGAAAAAACAAAACGAATAATACCAAACCCTAGTGAAGATGCAGAACAGCAGGAACTCTCAGTCATAGCTAATGGGAACACCAATGATACAGCCACTTAGGAAGATAATTTGGCAATTTCTTACAAAGTTAAACATAGCCTTACCATGTGATATGGATTTCACACTCCTACATATTTACCCAAATGGGTTAAAAACTTATGCCCATACAAAACCTACACATGAAAGTCTATAGCATTTTTATTCACGATTGCCAAAAACTGAAAGCAGCCAAGATGTCTTTCAAAATGTGAATGGATAAACTGTAGTACATAACTGACAATGAAATATTATCCAGCAATAAAAAGAAATTGGATATTAAGCCACAAAGGACATGGAGGAATATCAAATGCATATTACTAAGAAACCAGTCTACAAATGTTACAGATGGTAAAATTCCAACTGTATGATGTTGTTGAAAAAGCAAAAGTTTAGAGACTAAAAAAGATCAGTGGTTGCTAGACGTTCAGAGGAGATGGGGAAAGGGATGAATAGATAAAGCCCAGAGGATTTTTAGGGCTGTGAAACTATCCTGTACAATGCTGTAACAGTGTATACATGATATGCATTAGTCAAAATCTGTACAGCTGTACAGCAAAAAGAGTAAACCCTAACATAAACTATGGACTTCAGTTAATTATAATGTATCAATATTGATTCATCAATTATAACAAATATACCACACTAATGCAAGATATTTATAAACCTTAACTCTATTGGTGGAGGGCAGGTGAGGAGGGAGTATATGGGAACTCTTTACTATCTGTTGAATTTTTCCATAAACCTAAAACTGCTCGAAAAACTAAAGTCTGTTAATTAATTTTCTAAAAATTAGAATCGCCAGTCCATGTGAACACATTGTTTAGGTCCCTCCTAAGGCTTTGAAAGGGGCAGTGCCATGAAGTGCAATACAGGTAGAAATCTTCCAACTCCACCTACTAAATCTTGATAGCATTCATGGCGATTCCAAGATGGGCCATATATATTGCGCTTCTGTCTCATCACTGGAAGCTGGCAATAACTCAGGAAATATATGCCAGAAAGATGATTGGAAGAATAAAGTACTGATTAAATGAATGAAAACAAACCAAATCAAATGTTAGAGCTGTTTACTTTTTCTTTCCTTTGTGGCAACAATAATCTTATCTTCTTTCCATATACTCAATGCCACTGTTGTACCAAATTACCCATAACTTTCTATTCTCAGCCTTATTGCTTCCTCAGTAATCCCCCCACTGTCCTTCTTGTCTGAGCTGTTTAGTTTCTCATTCCTCAATCTCACCTCACATATCAGTTTTTTGCAATTTCTCCCTGATTGCTGCTTCCTTGGTATGTTGTAATCGTTCCCAGTTCTACTGAATCTTTTTAGCAATGTATTGTAATTCTTTTAGAATCCCTTTCTCTTACAGAAGTATGAGCTAATCAAGGCCAATACAAGGCCTTTCTTATTTATTATGGTTTACCTAACTCTTGCAGTATTGGTACTGTGAATAAACTAATGAATGTTGCTGCCTTTGCATGAATCATGTCATAGAAAATCTCTGCCTACCCATTTTAATAAATGTAGTCAATTGCAGAAAAACCTAAAGCAGTAGGCAGGATTTGTAGTGCAGTAAACAAGACATAATTGCCAGAAGGCAAAATCGTGTAATTGAATGTGCATAGGCTTTATATTAAAAAAATATATCTCACTTTGGTTGTACAATTAAGTACCTTATGACCTTGGAAAATGTGTATAATCACTTTCCATTTTCCCTATGAAGGAGAATAATATATTTTTTGTTTAGTTCTTGTGAGAGTAAGTGAGGTAACTGAATGTAAAAGACTCTAACAATGCCTGGCACATAGGAATCATTCAAAGGAGGTTATGTCCAATTTCTTTAACTTTTCTGAAGAGGCTTGGAAACCTTGGGCCTGATCTCAGCTCAGCCATTTACAAGTGGTTGACCTTGACTGAGTTTTATAAAATCCTGGATTCTTAGTTTTTATCATCTACAAAAGGATCATAATGGTATCATATGGATGTTGTGGACATTAAATTCTATAGCATATGTAAAGTGCTTAGTTGAATTCCTTTTATATATAATAACTGAACTAAGAATTCACCAGTTTAATAGAAAAAATTATTAACCAAAAACTTGTTGGGCTGTGGTCCCAAAGTCGGAGAACAATTAAATAGGTACCAAGTACCCCAGAATCTTAAACTCTTTTGCTAAACCAGCTTCTAAGGATTCTTTGTGCTTTGTGGAGTTGATCTGGCCAGCATTAGTCTATCTCCTACATGAACCATATAAGAGTGAGTGTTAAAGATTCCAGGAAGAGGATTTTATTGTAGAGATGTTCAGTCTGTTCTCATTACTCTCCAGTCCTTGGAGCTGGGGAAAACAGAAATGGATCCCTAATATTGAACTTTAAGTCAGAGAAAAGGCACCCAAAAAGGCTATTGGGAGGGGTTGCCATGGGTGCTCCGGAGATTAATGGATGCAGGGGAACATACCTGACTCCTAATCTGATAAATCTAAGGGTAGAGGGGGCAGAGTAAAGTGTCAGCTTCATTAGAAGGGCACTGTGCTTCCACTGATGGATGGGCAAAACTTTGTGCCTTTGGAAACCAAGTGTATACTAAGACAAAACAGAGAGAGATGGAGAGAGAGAAATGAACACAGTCTCAGAAGACAGCCTGGAGACAGTACATGATCCATCTGTTAGAGGGGACCTCAAAAACCATGAGAACTAAGCAGAAAGGCCCTCGGGTGCTAGCTTGAAGCATTGCTAGAACCAAAAGAACTGTATTAAAGGATATTCTTGCATGGATTGTCCAAAGAATCTTTTAAATGCCAGCTTTGGCTCCCAAAATTATAAGAAAACAAGTTGCATAAGATTATACCCATCTCCCTCACCTCCCTGCTCCCTCCCACAAACTTACAAAATTGGATCAGGCCTTAGTTGGATAGAGTTTATATAGTCAATATTTACAATGCAATGAACTGGATTTCTTAATTAAGACTAGTATTAACTTGTTTAAAACCAAACAAATAGAACATTTATGTAATCATTGCAAATAATGGATACTTAAGGTTCCTTTTTTCTGTTTCATCCAAAAGTGTAAAAAGAACAAATTAGAAAAGTAGAAACAATAAAAATTAGTTATTAAATTTACATACTATCATTTCATTCAATGAACTAATTATATGTGTTAATGATGTATCATAGTTGTTGTATACAACAATAAATGCTTCTTTTGAGTTTTAGTCCTATAAAGAGAGTACTTAAATCAATAACAATTCTTAATTCTGACTGTCTCAATACACTTCTGCTGTATTTTTCTTGTGGAAATTATCAGTGTTTTACTATGATTGGAATCACAAACCGTGTAGTGATGGAGACAATCAACCCTTGAGTGGTTATACCTGCACGAAGAAGATGGTCATTACAAAGACATTAGATCATATGACCCTATTTTGGTACAATTAAAAAGAAATTGTTCCATTTGCAAATAATTTCTTCATTCTGAGGGTTGTCTTTTGTTTTGTTTATGGTTTCCTTTTCTGTGCAAAAGCTTTTAAGTTTAATTAGGTCGCATTTGTTTATTTTTGTTTTCATTTTCATTACTCTAGGAGATGGACTGAAAAAGATCTTGCTGCAATTTATATCACAGAGTGTTCTGCCTATGTTTTCCTCCAAGAGTTTTGTAGTATCTGACCTTACATTTAGGTCTTTAATCCATTTTGAGTTTGCTTTTGTGCATAGTGTTAAGAAGTGTTCTAATTTCATTCTTCTACATGTAGTTGTCCAGTTTTCCCAGAACCACTTATTGAAGAGGATATCTTTTCTCCATTGTTTATTCTTACCTACTTTGTCATAGATTAGGTGACCATAGATGCATGGGTTTATTTCTGGACTTTCTATCCTGTTCCATTGATCTATAGTTTTGTTTTTGAGCCATTACCATACAGTTTTGCTTACTGTAGCTTTGTAGTATAGTCTGAAGTCAGAGAGTCTGATTCCTGCAGCTCCATTCTTCTTTCTCAAGATTGCTTTGGCTATTTGGGGTCTTTTGTGTTTCCATACAAAGTGCAAAAATTTCTAATTCTGTGAAAAATGCCATTGGTAATTTGATAGGGATTGCATCGAGCCTGTAGATTGCTTTGGGTAGTATATTCATTTTCCACAATACTGATTCTTCCAATCCAAGAACATGGTATATCTCTCCATCTGTTTGTGTCATCTTTGATTTCTTTCATCAGTATCTTATAGTTTTCTGATTACAGGTCTTTTGCCTCCTTAGGTAGGTTTATTCCTGGGTATTTTATTATTTTTGATGCAGTGGTAAATGGGATTGTTTCCTTAATTTCTCTTTCTGATCCTTCATTGTTAGTGTATAGGAATGCAAGAGATTTTTGTGTATTAACTGTGTATCCTGCAACTTTACCAAATTGAATGATGAGCTCTAGTAGTGTTCTGGTCGCATCTTTAGGATTTTCTATGTATAGTAACATTTCTTCTGCAAAGAGTGACAGTTTTACTTCTTCTTTTTCAATTTGGATTCCTTTTATTTCTTTTTCTTCTCCAATTGCCATGGCTAGGACTTCCAAAACTATGTTGAATAAAAGTGGTGAGAGTGGACAGCCTTGTCTTGTTCTTGATCTTAGAGGAAATGCTTTCAGTTTTTCACCATTGACAATGATGTTTGCTGTGCGTTTGTCATATATGGTCTTTATTATGTTGAGGTAGGTTCCCTCTATGCCCACTTTCTGGAGAGTGTTTATCATAAATAGATTATGACTTTTGTCAAAAGCTTTTTCTGCATCTATTTTGATGATTATATATATGGTTTTTATTCTTCAATTAGTTGATGTGGTGTATCACACTGATCAATTTGAAGATATTGAAAACTCTTTGCACCCCTGAGATAAATCTCAGTTGATCATGGTTATGATCCTTTTAATGTGCTGTTGGATTCTATTTGCTAGTATTTTGTTGAACAGCTCATGCAGTTCAATTAAAAAAAAAAAAAAAAAAAAACCTAAACAACCCAATCAAAAAATGTGCAGAATAAATAGACATTTCTCCAAAGAAGACATACAGATGGCCAAGAGGCAATGAAAAGATGCTCAGAATTACTAATTATTAGAGAAATGCAAATCAAAACTATAATGAGGTATCACCTCACACAAGTCAGAATGGCCATCATCAAACAATCTAGAAGAAATAAATGCTGGAGAAAGTGTGGTGAAAAGGGAACCCTCTTACACTGTTGCTGGAAATGTAAACTGGTACAGCCACTATGGAGAGGCACTATGGAGAGTATGGAGAGGTTCCTTAAAAGACTAAAAATATAGCTACCATATGACCCAGCAATCCCACTATTGGGCATATATCAGGAGAAAACTCTAATTTGAAAAGGCACATGCTCCCCAATGTTCACTGCAGCACTATTTACAATAGCCAGGACATGGAAGCAACTGAAATATCCATCAACAAAGGAATGGATAAATAAGTTGTGGTACATATATACAATGGAATATTACTCGGCCATAAAAAAGAATGAAATAATGCCATTTGCAGCAACATGGGTGCACCTAGAGATTGTCATACTGGGTGAAGTAAGTCAGACAGAGAAAGACAAATATCATATGAAGAATCCTAAAAAAGGGTACAAATGAACTTATCTACAAAACAGAAATAGAGCTACAGATGTAGAAAACAAACTTATGGTTACCAGGGGGTAAGGGCAGGAGGGAAAAATTGGAAGATTGAGATTGACATATACACACTACTATATATAAAATAGATAACTAATAAGGACCTATTGTATAGCACAGGGAACTCTACTCAATACTCTGTAATGATGTACATGGGAATAGAATCTAAAAAAGAGTGGATATATGTATATGTATAACAGATTCACTTTGCTGTACACCTGAAACTAACACAATATTGTATATCAGCTATACTCCATTAAATTTTTTTAAAAAAATAAAAATGAAAAGAAAGGGAGAAAGAGATATAAAGATGGGGAGGGGGAGAGGGAGGAATATAAGGTTAGGTGGTTTGACAAAAATGCAGACCCTCGATGACATAAAATCTGAATGGTTTTATTGTTTTTAGAACCTGGATTCCCTTTACATTTTGTTTTCTTTTGTACACTGACAGATCTCACACTTTCTCAAGGATTTGTGTATTCATTGACAGGGATGTATGTCAATACAGATTTGTATTTATTTATTTATGTACGTATTTATTTATATTTATTGATATTTCTCATTCTTAGTTCTTGCTCTTGGTGGTGGGTGGTGGAGTGTTTGTGTGGTGTGTATATTTGTGTTTGTGTTTGAGTTTGGATTTTTTTTCTGGTATTATAAAGGGAAATATCCATTTCATTAAGAGTTATTGACATGTAGATATGAGATAAACTTCTCATAAGTTTAATCAAATAGCATCTGGTACCAGTGGCTATTTAGGAAAGTTCGCCTGCTCCATAGGAAAAGAGACATTCATTTTAAAAAGTGAGTCATGGAGCTATTCCTAGTCCTTTTATTTGCTTTTAGAATCCAAACCACCATTGAGACATGTCACAGGAAAAGAATTATCATTGCCTATAATTAGACATTTAATATACTGACTCATGAGAAGTTTTTGGGCATCCAAGGCATCAATGAGTCAATTATGTTTCTAATCTTTATAACTCTACTGAAACAGTGCTGCTGAAAGTCATTACTCTTGACTAATAGCAAAGCATAATTATTAGAAGAAGAATCCTGTATTTCTATTTGATTTCTAACTGCATGCATGTATGCCAATTGCCATAGAGTCTATTCAGCTGGACATCTGGGACATGGGGCTGCATTTTTACAGCTGCTCCAGACAGAAAATCTTCTCCATGTCAATATATTTAGTACAGCCAAGCAACAAAAATGACCATTTTCACTTGACAGCCCTCTGAACTTTCCTTCCTTCCTTGTGCCTTATTGAAATGATAGATCTTAGTGGAATCTATACAACCAGGAGTTTCAGTTCCCATAAATAAGCCTTTCAGTGTGAAATTGCTTTTATTTTGATTTCAACTTCACCTTTTCTACATCCAGAAATTTGCCAAAATAAACTTTGAAAAATCGTGACTCTCTACCATATTTTCTCCATCCTCCAAACTGATGACATTTAGTTTATATTGCATCCTCCTATTCTCATTTGTATTGAAATGCTCTACTACTTACTTTGTATTAGCAAATGAGGCTTGCAGAAAACTCTATCCAGAGAGTCATGTTCTTCTATAAATGTGATAATTGCCCCCATTTGACTACTGATTCATTTGACCTTCATATGGGTAATTAAGAACCACAGAGCTGTGGTAATCATCTGACCGCATGGTATTCTGAACATTTGCAACATCCTATTTAAAGTATACCAATTAAATACATCCTGCAAAAGATTTTTTTAAATCAAAAGGTGATCATTATTTTTTTAAAAATTTACACTTGAAAGTTGAAACTAGCTACCATACTGTTCCTTAGTCTGATATTATAATCAGTCATAATGTATTGTTGTGCTAATTAATTAATAGCTGTGTTTCATTTTACTGTAATGTGTGTGAGAATTTTTGCTGGTTCCTTATGTAAAAAATAGAGGGTTTCAGTTGTAAATCTTTATTTTAATACACTACAAGAAGTTTTTATTTTATATTAGATGCTTGTTTTATATGGCTGAAAGAAAAAGACTTTGTTCATAAAATATAGAATGAACAAAGAGTTCAGTTGTTGTAGGTAATGTTACTTTTTTCAGCGATTCTGTTTGATTAGTTGGTTAAATTGATTTTTGATTATGTTTCAGTTTTCATTTATGTTAGAAAAATTCAACATAACCTAAAGTCGAATTATATTAATGATATGCATTTGCATGAAAATGTTTGTAGACTTTAGCACTTCACTTCATCCATAAATTAATAATATGACACTTATTCCAAAAACTTAAATCTCCATTATAAGAAGGCAAATGAATGGGGGTTGGGAAGGAAAAGATTACTTGACAAGCATTATTTAATCTCTTAACTTTTTGCCAAAGTATCTCTGACTTTTTTCCCCTTTTCAACAATGAGCCCAGGAATGATGGTTTCCTCCAACAGTTCCAGGGGATAAATTCTGATGGTTTTCAGAGCTTAATTCCACTCTGCTTTATTTGTTATTAGTTTAGGGTTGGGAGGATGATCAAAGAAGACATCAGAAGACATCTGACATGAGACTTCTGGGAAAGATTATACTAACATATTTAAGTAAAAGTGGAGAAACCTAAAAGACCACTTACTTGCTTTGGGGTAATGGATGCTGCCAAAAGAAGACTTGGAACAGGGGCAGCTCTATTGGAACAATGTTAACTTAAGAGAGTCAACCCAAGAGAATCAAAGGAATTTAGATTTTGCTATTTCTAAGCTATGAACTTAAATACTCTGTAACCACCTTCCTCCAGAACTTTTATTCAGTGGGATGATCAACAACTTAATGATTAACACATTTTCTATTTTTTGCAGACAAAAGTGATAAAAAGTCAGAGATATCACAGAAATATTGGACATAGTCTGGTTTATAGAGAATTTTCTCTGATTATGCCCCTAGGCTCTCTCTGCCTCTGAGAGAGGGCAGTGACTTATCTAATTGATACATTTTGGGAAAAAGTAACTATAGATATCAATTGAGCTTTATCTTTTTCCTCTTGGGAAGAAGGTGCCATCCTGCCATTGGGTGGGTGAGTCTGTCTAATCCTAGGGCTCAGGGTCAGGAAGTGATTTTAGGCTCTCATTCTCTAATTAGGCACTGTTTATTTACTGTTAGATATTTTGATCTCCATCTAAACCTCCTTCTTTTGTCTGTCAGTTAGTTCAAAACCTGGTTGGAGAAACAATGTTTTTATTGGTGCCTTGTTAGTAGCAACAATAGATAGAGTTAATGATTAAAACACAAATGAATTTTTCAGTTGATTTTTTGCAGTCTACTTTGAACATACAGATGGATTACTTAAATGATGGCATTTTGAAGGCAAGAAACAATTTCTCCCTAACAACCAATCTCCCACCCAAGTTCAGGTGTGAAAAGAGGTTTTTTCCATTAATCAGGCTTGATTCTTCAGATTCATTTTTTTCTCTTCCCTCTCCATTGTCCTCTCCATAGGTCACAAAGCCTTGTCTCTTTTATCTGTAGAATGTTCTTTGAGGATTTCTTTCTCCTTTGCCACTTCAACTACTTTTCTCCGGCTTTATCACGTAAACCACTGTAACAAACGTCTAAGTCCATAAAAATTAATACATAAGAAATCTTAGATTTAAATTCATAAGAAGTGACTACTAATTTTTATTGTACCAGTAACTAGCTGTATGACTTTGATGTCAAAGCCCATGATTTCTCTGCCTCAGATACCATTTCTAATCCTACCAATTCTACCAATTCAGTTCTTTTTTTTTTTTTTTTTGGCTGTGCCACGCGTCATACAGGATCTTAGTTCCCTGACAAGGGATCAAACCCATGCTCCCTGCATTGGGAGCACAGAGTGTTAATCACTGGACCACCAGGGAAGTCCCTACCAATTCAGTTCTTAGATATGAATTCTATCCTGCAATTTTCCTCCAATAGCACCTGCACTGAATACTGTTAGTACTTTGATATAACCTGCTACACTTAAATGGAATTTTGTTTTAATAAAATTTGACTCTTAATGATATGGATCACATATTATTTGACCTTGTATTCCCAGTATCTACTGTAGTGTTCAACAAACAGTTTCTGAATTAATACATAAAATTTTAATCTTTACTATTCTCACATATCTATTAATAAAAAAGAATATCAATATCTTGTCTACTTACCATTGCCATGACATTCAAAATTATATAATTCAGGGAGCTTCCCTGGTGGCACAGTGGTTGGGAGTCCGCCTGCCGATGCAGGGTACACGGGTTCGTGCCCCAGTCTGGGAGGATGCCACGTGCCGCGGAGTGGCTGGGCCCGTGAGCCATGGCCGCTGAGCCTGTGCGTCCGGAGCCTGTGCTCCACAGTGGGAGAGGCCACAGCAGTGAGAGGCCCGCGTACTGCAAAAAAAAAAAAAA
Source organism: Pseudorca crassidens (assembly GCF_039906515.1). Lineage (NCBI taxonomy): Eukaryota > Metazoa > Chordata > Mammalia > Artiodactyla > Delphinidae > Pseudorca > Pseudorca crassidens. The sequence continues at coordinate 18,238,571 of NC_090298.1, forward strand.
ACCAAAATTATATAATTCAAGGGTGAAATAGACAACAAAGACAAAATTGGGCAACATAATTGGGGGCATCATTTCTAATATGAGAAAGAAAGGGATCATACATAGATCTTGTTTGACTTACAATGGGGTTACATCCTGATAAACCCATCGTAGGTTGAAAATATTGGTAAGTCAAAATGCATTTAATACACCTAACCTACCAAACATTGCTTATCCTAGACAAACTCACGCTCAGAACACATACGTTAGCCTACAGTTAGGCAAAATCTTCTGACACAAAGCCTACTTTATATATAATAAAGTGCCGAACATCCCATGTAATTTATTGAATGCTTAAACTGGATAGTGAAAAACAGAATGGGTGTATGGGTAGAGAATGGCTGTAAATGTATCAAGTGTATTAGTTGTTTGCCCTCGGGATGGTGAGGCTGACTGGGAGGCGTGGCTTACTACCATTGCCGAGCATCATGAAAGGGCCTTGTTTACCACATATCAGTATCCCAGGAAAAGATCAAAATTCGAAATTTGAAGTACAGTTTCTACTGAATGTGTGTTGCTTTCACACCATTGTAAAGTTGAAAAATCTTAAGTCAAACCATCATAAGTCAGGGACCGTCTACATATAAATGCAGACAGAAATAACTGCTCCAATGGGTCATTTCTATGAACCTTTTTTTTTTTCTTAAATAGAATGCCAAATGTTAAGTAGGATATGGAGCTGAAAAAAGGATCACGGAATAAGTCAAATAAGCTTGTCACAAATCTGTCATTAGCTCTGCAGATTGGTTGAAACAGAAACCTCATATTTATTTATTATTAATATATTTTGAGTTTTACTATACCTCAAAATGTTTTACAGAATTGTTTAGGGTAGGGATCACAGATCTCATTATTATTTTGTTCCCATGGTGATTTTGATGTGCTCTGAGGTAAGACTCTGGCACCATTCTTCCCATCAATTGAATACTCACATTTTCATATTGCTACATTTCAGGTAAACAGGGAATGGCAAAGCTCCAAATCCCAATAAAGTTCAATTTTATTTAAAATATATCATCCTTTGGAACGATCGGTGGTAATAGGTGGGAGAATTGTAATAAAAAAGGCAGAATCCTGATTAGCTCTTTTTCCTAGTCACTATTCCCATTTCTCTGCGGAGCCAATGAGATAATTTGACAATACTTTTTACATTCGGAACTGTTATTGCTACTTTATTAGTATTTCAAAATAATGCTTCCAGTCTAATCTTATTTCATTATTCAAGTCCTCACTCCTGCCAATTATAGTTTAGAGCTAAAGTGTATAAAATTTGGACCCAAGATTTAGGAAACTGTACCTTTTCCAGATCTAGGACCTGGGGAAAATCACTTTACCTCTATGCATGTCAATTTTTTTGTCTATACAAGAAATATAAAACCAAACATAGGACTGTCATTGTAAAAATGGCATAATATATTAACTCAATACCTGATAATAATAATAAGTACACATAATTAGTAGATATTATTTTTTACAAGCTGATAATGCTGGTTAATCCTCTCAGGCGTGTTTTAAAATCTGCCTGCTCGCCTTTACCTATCTGTTTTGTGCCAGTCTCAACTTAAACATAACCAGTGTTATGGCCGGATTGGCCCTTGTGGTTCTTATTAGGATTGCAAGACGCCCTTAGCAATAACCATCAGGAAACTTTGAAAGAAAAAAGTTTATGACTTACAAGTCCTGGAAATTACACGACACATCTAGGGCCACACAGTGAGGTCACAGGGAGAGAGAGAGAGAGAGTAGGCTGTGGGGATCTGCTTCTGTTGGAGGTGAGGGTGGTGGCCTACAGTTTCTTGGGCTCATTTTTCTTGGTGAACATAAAACATAAGCATGGGCATTTAAAGAGGGAAGAGGAAAAAAAAGTGTTCCAAGTGGTCAATTATAAAAATCAACCAAGATCTCTAAAACAGAGGAGCTTGAAAGGGATGGCCTGGCTCTTTACCTGCTAATGTGGCTGCAAGGTGTTTATTCAGATAACCCATCTTTGAAGTGGATGTCTCTGCAATCAAAACTTATATCAGGCACTTGCATTACAAAAAAGAGCAAACCCAACTGTCAGAGCTTACACTGTGCTATCCAAACTCATCTCCTAAAAATTCCCAGCAGTCATCTTAAATTTTAGCCTGTTAAATATCTTCATCAATCATACAAAAGGACACATTCATTTGGATCCTAATCTTTTTTATGCTAAGCTGTTTTAGTTTCACCACGACATAAAATTAACAACCAAGTGCTATACAGTCTACCTGCTAAATATTTAACGCATTCATTCCTTCTTTATTTATTAAATATTTATTGAATAAGTATTATGTGTCAGCTTTCTGTAATAAGCACTGGAAATAAAGTAGTTAATAAAACATGGCAAAGCTCCATGTATCTACTGGTGGCGCAGTGGTTGGGAGTCCACTGTTGTGGGTATCTTCACTTTAAAGTAGAAGAAAAAAGTAATTGCACAAAATCACAGATACAAAAAGAAGGGGGGTGAAGGAGTGGGGAATACAGGTATGTGCGTGAGTAGGTGGGAGGGTGCTAATCTTGATATGTGGGCAGGGATAAGCACTCTGGGAACTGAATACAGAGAGAGTCAGCCACGTACAGTAAAGGAAATGGTGCTTCTGGTGAAGGGAAAAGAACATGCAAAGACAAAGTTATGGAATCAGTTTGTGACTGAAGGAGTAAATCAAATAGAAGAAGGGCAACGCGGCCAAGCAGAATGTGGGGCTGCAGAAACAAGCAGGGGGAGCTCGATCCTGTTAAGGATGTTACATGTAATTAAATGGGAAGTCACTGATAAGTTGAAGTATTGCAGAGACCAGTTTGGAGGATGATGCATTCATCCATATGATAGAGACACATGGAGAGAAGTGCATAACCTGTAGCTATATTGGTATACCTGGCTGTCTGAACTCTGATGCTCTGAATATTCCCTGTAACAAATGTGAAACAATGATAGTTCAAATTCACAATTGCTGTTGAAAAAGGACTAGCGTGAATTTGAATTTGCAGGTGTGGACTGAATATTTGTATTCCCCCCAAATTTGTATGTTGAAGTCCCAACCCTAACATTGATTCAGGGATCAGCAAGACTGCCACTTGGACCATAGGCCAAGTGCAGTTTCCCCTTCAGTTTCAAGTGATGGGGTCTCCTCTCCCATTTCAGTGCCCCAGGATGATTCTGCCAGTGTAGACAGGTGGCTCTCATACTTTTTAGTTTTTGGTAGTGTGGAATCTACATTCTTTTCAGATTTTTATATTCTAGGCAGTAGCTAGAAGTTCATGATGTTTTAATTGTGCTGTTTGCCTTCTTACTGAGTTATGTGTCTGTTTTAATGTATTCTGGTTACAAATCCTTTGTAGGGCATGTAGATTTTAAATATTATCCAAATTTGGCATCTTGCTTTGTCATTTATCATTTTTCTAAATTGTGTCCTTCAAAAAGCAGAAGACGAAAAGACAACCCTCAGAATGGGAAAAAAATATTTGCAAATGAAGCAATGGGCAAAGGATTAATCTCCAAAATATACAACAGCTCATGCAGCTCAATATCAAAAAAACAAACAGCCCAACCAAAAAATGAGCAGAAGATCTAAATAGACATTTCACCAAAGAAGACATACAGATGGCCAAGAGACACAGGAAAAGATGCTCAACATCACTAATTATTAGGGAAATGCAAATCAAAACTACAATGAGGTATCACCTCACACTGGTCAGAATAGCCATCATCAAAAAATCTAGAAACAATAAATGCTGGAGAGGGTGTGGAGAAAAGGGAACCCTCTTGCACTGTTAGTGGGAATGTAAATTGATACAGCCACTATGGAGAATAGTATGGAGTTTCCTTAAAAAACTACAAATAGAACTACCATACAACCCAGCAATCCCACTACTGGACATATACTCTGAGAAAACCATAATTCAAAAAGAGTCATGTACCCAAATGTTCATTGCAGCTCTATTTACAATAGCCAGGACATGGAAGCAACCTAAGTGTCCATCAACAGATGAATGGATAAAGAAGATGTGGTACATATATACAATGGAATATTACTCAGCCATAAACAGAAATGAAGTTGAGTTATTTGTAGTGAGGTAGATGGACCTAGAGTCTGTCATACAGAATGAAATAAGTCAGAAAGAGAAAAACAAATACCGTATGCTAACACATATATATGGAATCTAAAAAAAAAAAAATGCTCATGAAGAACCTAGAGGTAAGACGGGAATAAAGACGCAGACCTACTAGAGAATGGACTTGAGGATAAGGGGATGGGGAAGGGTAAGCTGGGACAAAGTGAGAGAGTGGTATGGACATATATACACTACCAAATGTAAAATAGATAGCTAGTGGGAAGCAGCCGCATAGCACAGGGAGATCAGCTTGGTGCTTTGTGACCAACTAGAGGGGTGGGATAGGGAGGGTGGGGAGGAGGGAGACACAAGAGGGAAGAGATATGGGGACATATGTATATGTATAACTGATTCACTTTGTTATAAAGCAGAAACTAACACACCATTGTAAAGCAATTATACTCCAATAAAGATGTTTAAAAAAAAAAAAGAAGAAGATATGGTACATATATACAATGGAATATTACTCAGCCATAAAAAGAAATGAAATTGGGTCATTTGTAGAGATGTGGATAGACATAGAGTCTGTCATACAGAGTGAAATAAGACAGAAGAAGAAAAACAAATAGCATATATTAACACATATATGTGGAATCTAGAAAAATGGTACAGATGAACATATTTTCAGGGCAAGAATAGAAATGCAGAAGTAGAGAATGGATTTGTGGACACAGGGTAGGAGAAGGGGAGGGTGGGATGAACTGGGAGATTAGTTTTGACCTAAATACACTACCATGTGTAAAATAGACAGCTAGTGGGACCTGCTGTATAGCACAGGGAGCTCAGCTCCGAGCTCTGTGATGACCTAGATGGGTGGGATGGGGGGGGAGGGAGGTCCAAGAGGGAGGGGATATATGTATACATATAGCTGATTCACTTCATTGTACAGCAGAAACTAACACAACATTGTAAAGCAACTATACTCCAATAAAAAATAAAATAACACAAAAAAAGCAGAAGTTTTAAATTTCATGGAAGTGAAGTTAAATTTATCCTTTTATAGCGTGTGTTTTTTATATCCTACCTAAGAAAGCTTTGCTTACATCAAAGTAACAAAGATTACACCCTGTTACTTCTTCTGGAGTATTTGTAACTTTACCTTTACCTTTAACTTTACCACTTCAGTAATTTTATTTATTGTGCAAGGTAAGCATGAGAATTTTATATGTAAATATATAAATATGAATACATATAAATATACATATATATAAAAATATATCCAGTTGTTCTAGCACCATTTGTTGAGATGACCTTCATTCCCCATTGAATTCCTTTGATAAATCAATTTGCCATTGTATTTGTTTCCTGGGGCTACAGAAACAAATCAGGCAGCATCATGAGCAAAACCCTTGCAGAGAGCTGAAGGAGCAGGGCCACCAGGCCAAGCTGGGAGGGTAAGGCTGCCACCCCAGTCGGTTTGCCTGGAGGGCAGATCATCAGACAAAAGAGAGGATCATTCCCCAACCTTAAGAACCAGTGGAATTTTCCTTACTCATTTTTGGACTTTTTGGGGACATGTCACCCTTCTTTTCTTTCCAAGTTCTTCCATTTGAAATGGGTATATCTATCCTATTCCCATGGCCCCATTGTATTATAGAAGCATCTTACTTTTCTGGGTTCAGAGTTTCGCATCTATACAGGAATTTAGACTCAGGATGAGTCAGACCTCGACTCTCTCCCATGTCTGATTTAGATGACATTTAGATGAGACTTCAGAGTTTAAACTTTAAAGTTGATGCTGAAATGAGATAGACTTTTGGGTCTGTTGGGATGGAATGAATGTATTTTATATCTGAGAAGGACACGAGTTTTTCTGATCCAGGGGCAAAAAGTTATAGACAAAATGTTTGTGTCTCTCAAAGTTTATATGTTGAATCCTTAACCCCCAGGTGACTGTGTTTGGAGATGGGGCCTTTGTGGAGGTATTAAGGTTAATTGACATTATGAGGGTGGATCCCTAATCTAAAAGCACCTTATAAGAAGAAGAAGAGAAACCAGGGCTTGCTCTCTCTCCCCTTGTACACAGAAGAAATGTCATGTGAGGTTACAGTGAGAAGGTGGCCATCTAGAAGCCAGGAAGAGGGCTGTCCCCAGAAACCAAGCATGCCAGCACCCTGATCTCAGCAGCCTTCAGAACTGTAAGAAAAGAAATTTCTCTTGTTATGCCACCCAGTCTATGGTCATCAAAGCATTGGACTGCGGACATCTTTGGGGGTAGTATGGAGATGCCCTACACACAGAGTGCCACTGTCCTACCCATTGAAATTAGTCTTGTGATTGATTCTTAAAATATGTTGTTCATTAATAAAATGTAAAACAATCTTTTAGGCACTTTCAAAAGTCAGCGAAGAAAGCAAGACTAAAAGCCACAGAAAGACTCACACATTAGGAGAAAGTTTGGCAGGATAAAATACAGTGTAAACCTAAAAATCTAAGCATGGGAGTGGACTGATCCCAATCTATCATGAATGCAATGTTTCCCTGTGTACAAAAGAAAGGAAATTTGTTCAATATTTATCATAGAATAATCGTTATATGGATATTTTCAGGTGTTTTGCTGGCAAAATCAGTTGGGGTCTTGGGATAAGTTGGCACTGCATCATTATTTCCCTTTTAAAAATGATTAAACAGAATATAAGCCCTCAGAATCCGAAATTCAACTATTCAACTCTTTGTCAAGGATGTTTTTGACTCATATAATTTGGGAAGCCTATATTTTGGAAATACAGTATTAAAGACTTGCTGGTGGAATGCATGAGGACGAGTTATTAATGAGAAGAATTAAGAAAGACTTAGAATATTCTCATTTGTGCAATTGTTTAATTTTCTATTTGGATTAAACAAATAGATGGTGGTTCTCTACACTGAAACTCAGAGTTCTTTGGGAAAAAATAGTTTGGTGTGTGGTTAAGTACCGCTTCATTAGGTGTCACATTTAATATACTTTTTTCTTCTTCTCCATTGCTACTGCCATCATTTAGGAATTTAATATATCTCATAGCTATATACTACTACTTTAGTCACAGGCGCAGATGTTTTAGATACTAAGCCTCAATTCTCATGTCATATTTTTTGTGTCAGAAAGGTATTTGAATTCAGGTCTAAAACTTAATACCTCTGTGAATGGAGACAGCCACTTAACCCCACTGAAATTTGGTTTCTTTCCATGAAATGGAATAATAATAGCCACTTTGCAGAGTTGTTAGAAGAGAATATATTTAAAAGCACCAATTCTAATACCTGATGAATATTTGCAGAATTGGTTTCCATAGGGAATAAAATTTTAGTCACCCATATCCATCCTGACCTTACAAATCCTTCAAATTTTGCTTTCTTGTTTATCACATTGATTGATTTGCATATATTGAAGAATCCTTGCATTCCTGAGATAAACCCCACTTGATCATGGTGTATGATCCTTTTATTGTGCTGTTGGATTCTGTTTGCTAGTATTTTGTTGAGGATTTTTGCATCTATGTTCATCAGTGATATTGGCCTGTAGTTTTCTTTCTTTGTGATATCTTTGTCTGGTTTTGATTTCAGGGTGATGGTGGCCTTGTAGAATGAGTTTGGAAGTGTTCCTCTCTCTGCTATATTTTGGAAGAGTTTGAGAAGGATAGGTGTTAATTCTTCTCTAAATGTTTGATAGAATTCGTCTGTGAAGCCATCTGGTCTTGGGCTTTTGTTTGTTTGAAGACTTTTAATCACAGTCTCAATTTCAGTGCTTGTGATTGGTCTGTTTATATTTTCTATTTCTTCCTGCTCCAGTCTTGGCAGGCTGTGGTTTTCGAAGAATGTGTCCACTTCTTCCAGGTTGTCCATTTTATTTGCATATAGTTGCTTGTAGTAATGTCTCATGATCCTTTGTAATTCTGCAGTGTCAGTTGTTACTTCTTTTTCATTTCTGATTCTATTGATTTGAGTCTTCCCTGTTTTTTTCTTGATTAGTCTGGCTAATCGTTTATCAATTTGTTTATCTTCTCAAAGAACCAACTTTGAGTTTTATTAATCTTTGCTATTGTTTCCTTCATTTCTTCTTCATTTATTTCTGATCTGATCTTTATGATTTCTTTCCTTCTGCTAACTTTGAGGTTTTTTTTGTTCTTCTTTCTCTAATTGCTTTAGGTGTAAGGTTAGGTTGTTTATTTGAGATGTTTCTTAAGGTAGGATTGTATTGCTATAAACTTCCCTCTTAGAAATGCTTTTGCTGCATCCCATAGGTTTTAGGTTATCGTGTTTTCATTGTCATTTGTTTCTAGGCATTTTTTGATTTCCTCTTTGATTTCTTCAGTGATCTCTTTATTATTTAGTATAGTAGTGTATTGTTTAGCCTCCATGGGTTTGTAATTTTTACAGATTTTTCCTGTAATTGATATCTAGTCTCATAGCATTTTGGTGAGAAAAGATACTTGATTCAATTTTCGTAAATTTACCAAGGCTTGACTTGTGACCCAAGATATGATCTATCCTGGGGAATGTTCCATGAGCACTTGAGAAAAAAGTGTATTTGGTGTTTCTGGATGGAGTGTCCTATAAATATCAATTAAGTCCATCTCCTTTAATGTATCATTTAAAGCTTGTGTTTCCTCACTTATTTTCATTTTCGATGAACTGTTCATTGGTGAAAGTGGGGTGTTAAAGTCCCCTAATATGATTGTGTTATTGATGATTTCCCCTTTTATGGCTGTTAGCATTTGCCTTATGTATTGAGGTGCTCCTATGTTGTGTGCATATATATTTACAATTGTTATATCTTCTTGGATTGATCATTATGTAGCGACCTTCTTGGTCTCATGTAATATTCTTTATTTTAAAGTCTATTTTGTCTGATATGAGAATTGCTACTCCAGCTTTCTTTTGATTTCCATTTGAATGGAATATCTTTTTCCATCCCCTTACTTTCAGTCTGTATGTGTCCCTAGGTCTGAAGTGGGTCTCTTGTAGACAGCATATGTATGGTTCCTGTTTTTTTTTTTTTTTTTGGTACACAGGCCTCTCACTGTTGTGGCCTCTCCCATTGCAGAGCACAGGCTCCAGACACACAGGTTCAGCGGCCGTGGCTCACAGGCCCAGCTGCTCTGCGGCATGTGGGATCTTCCCGGGCCAGGGCACAAACCTGTGTCCCCTGCATCGGCAGGCAGACTCTCAACCACTGCACCACCAGGGAAGCCCTGGTTCCTGTTTTTGTATCCATACAGCCAGTCTATATATTTTGGTTGGAGTATTTAATCCATTTACATTTAAGGTAGTTATCAATATGTTTGTGCCTATTACCTTTTTCTTAATTGTTTCGGGTTTGTTATTATAGGTCTTTTCCTTGTCTTGTGTTTCCAGCCTGGAGAAGTTCCCTTAGCATTTGTTGTAAAGGTGGTTTGGTGGTGCTAAATTCTCGTAGCTTGTGGTTGTCTGTAAAGGTTTTAATTTCCTTTAAATTAAGTGTGAATCTGAATGTGATCAAATCTGAATGTGATCCTTGCTGGGTAGAGTAATCCTGGTTGTAGGTTTTTCCCTTTCATCACTTTAAATATGTCCTGCCACCCGCTTCTGGCTGGCAGTTTCTGCTGAAAGATCAGCTGTTAACCCTATGGGGATTCCTTTGTATGTTATTTGTTGCTTTTCCCTTTTTGCTTTTAATATTTTTTCTTTGTATTTAATTTTTGATAGTTTGATTAATATGTGTCTTGGTGAGTTTCTCCTTGGATTTTTCCTGTATGGGACTCTCTGTGCTTCCTGAACTTGATTGACTATTTTCTTTCCCATATCAGGGAAGTTTTCATCTATAATCTCTTCAAATATTTTCTCAGTCCCTTTCTTTTTTTTTTTCTTATTTTGGGACCCCTATAATTCAAATGTTGGTGCATTTACTGTTTTCTCAGAGGTCTCTGAGATTGTCCTCAATTCCTTTCATTCTTTTTTCTTCATTCTTCTCTGCAGTAGTTATTTCCACTATTTTATCTTCCAGGTCACTTATCCATTTTTCTGCCTCAGTTATTCTGCTATTGATTCCTTCTAGAGAATTTTTAATTTCATTTATTGTGTTGTTCATCATTGGTTGTTTGCTCTTTAGTTCTTCTAGGTCCGTGTTAAACATTTCTTGTATTTTCTCCATTCTATTTCCAAGATTTTGTATCATTTTTACTATCATTACTCTGAATTCTCTTTCAGGTAGACTGCCTATTTCCTCTTCATTTGTTTGGTCTGGTGGGTTTTTACCTTGCTCCTTCATCTGCTATGTGTTTCTTTGTCTTCTCATTTTCTTAACTTACTGTGTTTGCGGTCTCCTTTTTGCAGGCTACAGGTTCGGTTCGTAGTTCCCATTGTTTTTGGTGTCTGCCTCTATTGGGTGAGGTTGGTTCAGTGGGTTGTGTAGGCTTCCTGGTGGAGGGGACTAGTTTCTGTTTTCTGGTGGATGAGGCTGGATCTTGTCTTTCTGGTGGGCAGGACCACGTCCGGTAGTGTGTTTTGGGGTGTCTTTGGACTTATTATGATTTTAGGCATCTCTCTGCTAATGCGTGGGTTTGTGTTTTTGTCTTGCTATTTGTTTGGCATAGGGTGTCTGCACTGTAGCTTGCTGGTCGTTTAGTGGAGCTCAGTCTTAGCATTGAGATAGAGATCTATGGGAGAGCTTTTGCTGTTTTATATTACGTGGAGCTGGGAGGTCCTGGTGGACCAATGTCCTGAACTCGGCTCTCCCACCTCAGAGGCTCAGGCCTGATACCCAGCTGGAGCACCAAGACCCTGTTAGCCACACGGCTCTGAAGAAACAGGTTAAAATAAGAATGAAAAAAGAAAAAAATTAATTAATTAATAGAAAAAAATTTTTAAGAATAAAAATAATTAAAATGTAATAAAAAAAAGAAAGAAGAGAGCAACAAAACCAAAAAACAAATCCACCAATGATAACAAGTGCTAAAAACTATAGTATAAGAAAAATAACAAACAGAAAAAAAATGGACAGACAGAAGCCTAGGACAAATGGTGAAATCAAAGCTATACAGACAAAATTACACAAAGAGGCATACACATACACACTCACAAAAAGAGAAAAAGAAAAAAATATATATATATCTATATATTTAAAAAGAAAGGAAGAGAACAACCAAATCAATAAACAAATCTACTATTGATAATAAAGTCTAAATACTAAACTAAGATAAACATAAAGCCAGAAACAAATTAGATGCAGAGAGCAAACCCCAGGTCTACAGTTGCTGCCAAAGTCCACTGCCTCAATATTGGTATGATTCATTGTCTATTCAGCTAGTCCAGAGATGCAGGGTACATCAAGTTGATTTTGGAGATGTAATCCACTGCTCCTGAGAATTCTGGGAGAAATTTCCCTTTCTCTTCTTTGTTCGCACAGCTACTGTGGTTCAGCTTTGGATTTGGCCCCGCCTCTGCGTGTAGGTCACCTGAGGGCATCTGTTCTTCACTCAGACAGGACAGGGTTGAAGGAGCAGCTGATTAGGGGGCTCTGGCTCACTCAGGCCGGGGGGAGGGAGGGGCACGGATGCGGGGCAAGCCTGCGGCAGCAGAGGCCAATGTGACATTGCAGGCACACCGTGTGTTCTCCCGGGTGAGCTGTCCCTGGATCACGGGACCCTGGCAGTGACGGGCTGCACAGGCTTCCGGGAGGGGAGGTGTAGACAGTGACCTGTGCTTGCACACAGGCTTCTTCTTGGCTGCAGCAGCAGTGTTTCACGCCTGTCTCGGGTCCGCGCTGATAGCCGTGGCTCCAGCCTGTCTCTGGAGCTTGTTTAGGCGGTGCTCTGAATCCCCTCTCCTTGCAACCTGAAACAATGGTCTCTTGCCTCTTAGGCAGGTCCAGACTTTTTCCCGGACTCCCTCCCAGCTAGCTGTGGCGCACTAGCCCCCTTCAAGCTGTGTTCACGCAGCCAACCCCAGTCCTCTCTCTGGGATCTGACCTCCGAAGCCCGAGCCTCAGCTCCCAGCCCCCGCCCGCCCCGGCGGGTGAGCAGACAATCCTCCCGGGCTGGTGAGTGCCGGTCGGCACTGATCCTCTGTGCGGAAATCTCTCCACTTTGCCCTCCGCACCCCTGTTGCTGCGCTCTCCTCCGCGGCTCTGAAGCTTCCCCCCCGCCCACCCCCCATCTCCACCAGTGAAGGGGCTTCCTAGTGTGTGGAAACTTTCCCTCACAGCTCCCTCCCACTGGTGCAGGTCCCGTCCCTATTCTTTTGTCTCTGTTTTTCCTTTTTCCCTACCAAGGGCGAAGGAGTTTCTTGCCTCTTGGGAAGTCTGAAGTCTTCTGCCCGCATTCAGTAGGTGTTCTGTAGGAGTCGTTCCACATGTAGATGTATTTCTGATGTATTTGTGGGGAAGAAGGTGATCTCCACATCTTACTCCTCTGCCATCTTGAAGGTCTCCTCCCGATTTGTACTTTATATTTATCTGCCTTAATGGAATTTTGGATGACTACTATATTAAGAGCAGCTGGGCCAATTTAAAAGCCACTAGTATACCAGGTGGTATGAACAGTTCCAGACAGAAAAGAGGGAAAGGATTCACTTGGAGGGAATCTAACCACAGGATTCAGCAACACTGACTGGTAACTTGTGATAATGTTTTTCAAACACTCAACAGATACCTAGATAGAATCTCTAGTTCCTCAGAAGACGTGGCTAAGCAAGCTTTATGCTTATATAAAAAGTCAGTTTTTATAGTTTTAAGTTTCTACTTCCTGAGATTTGTTTTCCCTCATGGTTATGGGCTGAATTGTGTCTTCCCAAAATTCATATGTTGAAGTCCCAATCCCTGGTACCTCAAAATGTAATTGTGGTGGTCAACTTTACATGTCAACTTGACTAGGGTAAGGGATGCCCAAACAGTGGGTAAAACATTATTTCTGATTTTTTCTGTGTGTGTTTTCAAAGGAGATTAGCACTGGACTTGGTAGGCTGAGTAAAGAAGATCATCCTCACCAGTACATGTGGGCATCATCTGATCCACTGATGGCCTGACTAGAACAAAAAGGCAGAGGAGAGGAGAATTTGCTCTCTGTAGGAGCTGGGAAATCCATTTTTTTATGTGCTCAACATCAGTGTTCCTGGTTTTTGTGACTTGAGACTCTGACTAAATTATACCACTAGCTTTCCTGGGTCAGGCTTGTAGATGGCAGATCATGGGATTTCTCAGCCTCCATAATCACATGAGCCAATCCTTCATAATCTCTTTCTATAAACTTATGTATTGATATATCCTATTGGTTCTGATTCTCTGGAGCACCCCTGACTAATACAGTAACCATATTAGGAGATGAGGTCTTTAAGAAGATAATTAAGTTAAAATGAGGCCATTAAGGTCGAGCCCAGTTCCAATATGACAGGTGTCCTAATAGAAGAGTATGAGAAAGACACCAGGGAGGTGCTCACACAGAGACCATGTTAAGAGACCAGAGGGTTGCCATCTGCAAGCCAGGGAGAGAGACCTCAAAGAACCCAACCCTGCTAGCTCCTTGATCTTTGACTTCCAGTTTCCAAAACTGTGAAAAAATAAAGTTCTGTTCTTTAAGCTACTTTGTGGTATTTTTTTTATGACAGTCCTAGAAAATCAGTGAACCCATTAATGGAGTTAAAGTTACTTGAGGAAGCTTTTTCTTTTCCTATGCCCTATAGAACACGACATTGAACTAAGAACACACTGTATATACTAGTTGATTAATTTCAGTTCCAGAGGCATAGTTCTCAAAGTGAGAACTCCAGACCATCAGTATCAGCATCCCCTAGACACATTTTTAGAAATGTACATTTTTGAGCCCCAGGCACTACTGAAACAAACTCTGGGGATGAGTTAGAGCAATCTGTTTCAGCAAATCCTCCAGGTGATCTGATTCACATTAAATTTTGAGAACAAGTGTTTCAGTTGTACTGAACTAGGGACTGGGCAGCTGACATGCATGAGTGATGCAGCCCAAGTGTAAGTCAACAGCAAATTCTGGCATCTTGGCAAATTAGAGAAGGCACACATCTCCACTGGGGTCAAGGCCAGCCAATACAGCTGATTAATGTGGAATGGTCTTTATTTTTAGGGTAAGCAAGCAGAATAGATTCATAGATGGCTATTCCATGATTTTTATTTTATTTTATTTATTTTTTTTAAAGGCTTTTTTTTTTGGATATTGGGGGTAGGAGTTTATTAATTAATTTATTTATTTTTGCTGTGTTGGGTCTTCGTTTCCGTGCGAGGGCTTTCTCTAGTTGTGGCAAGCGGGGGCCACTCTTCATCGCGGTGCGCGGGCCTCTCACTGTCACGGCCTCTCCTGTTGCGGAGCACAGGCTCCAGATGCACAGGCTCAGTAGTTGTGGCTCATGGGCCTAGTTGCTCTGCGACATGTGGGATCCTCCCAGACCAGGGCTCGAACCCGTGTCCCCTGCATTAGCAGGCAGATTCTCAATCACTGCGCCACCAGGGAAGGCCCTATTTCATGATTTTTAAATGTTGGTAGCAAATTTTGATAATTGTTGGCCAACCAAATAAAACATGTTTGCAGTACAATTCCATCCTGTGTAAGCTCTAATTAATAATAAGGGAGTTTGGAGGAGGGCAGTATGATAAAGCTTTGATTTCCCTTTTTATGTGTATGATTCCTTCCTACTATATTCAAAGAGAAGGAAGTGAAATTGAGGAAATTATCTTGTTTTTTCTCTTCTTCTTGGTGATTTTTATATATGTTGGACTAGAGATTTAAATACACTCTGTGCATATAACTCCTCACTCTGAAAATGTACAGTTTTAGAATGTATACTCTTCATTATTCAGTGTTGTTATTATCCTAAGGCAGCGTTTGGATTTTGGTTCATTTACAAAAAAGGCAAGCTTGTCTTTACTGACCTGTCTCAGGTGGACAGAGGTCTGTTTTCAGAGCCCTTGCTGCACTGAGCCACACTTCCACTGCCATCTGTGACTTTGTATGTGGGGATGTGCTGACTGCGACAGTTTCTTCTTCACTGACCATCTGCCACAGGTGCTGGAAACAGTGCCTGTAGTATTCAATCTTCAGAGGAGAGGTTGAATTAGCTGCCGTGAGTTTCTTACTAAGTTGTTATGTCCACAGTTTGAATGCCATGTTCTATGGCAGAATCTGTTTTTATGGCTGCTTGTGTTTGCTTGTTTGAGGGATTTTTTTTGCACCGTTTAAAAATGAATACAGAGAGGAAAGAAAATAAACATTTTTATTAAGTTCTTGATGGTTATAAAGTAGGAACATTTGCCAGTGTCCTAAACAGCTGGTCTCTCCCTCCACCCTCACCTCTACCCTTATTCCCACCCCAGGGCCATAGCCGAGACCTTAAAGATGATGTTTTCTGCCAGCAACACTACCATAAATAAGGATTATTGTTGGAAGAGCATGAAATGAAGTCATTTCAAGTAAAGGATAAGAAGTACAGCTTAACACCTAAAGCTGTAAAAATAATTATAACAGAATCTCTACATATTTAAAGGAGAAGGATTGAAATGTGACAATTTACTTAAATCAGTTAAATAATATATCTAGTCCTTTATTTTGGGAAAATGAATTTTATTTTATAATCTAAGTGACTGATTATATTTAGAAATGTGATTATATTTAGAAACAATCTTAAATTAATTAAAGTAGACACAGGGAAAGGAATTATGACCTTTATAATACAGATGTAAATATTAGCTTAGAGAGGCTAAATCTCAGATCAAAATATGATAAGAGTTAGAAGGCAAACTCTATACTGTCTTAATCCAAATAAAAAATAATAATACTTATAAGAGTCTTTTTTCCACATAATCAACTCATACGTTCCTGAACACAAAAATCCCACGAGTCAGATAACTTTGGATCAGCTATAACTTTATTAATTCATTCCCTAATTCATCAATAGACTCAAGATTCTAAAGGCCATAAACACTTCTCACTTGATTAGGAGGGAAATTGTGCCTCTTTGGATGGTTTTTCATTTCTCCCCTCCTCCAAATTCTAATATTCTTTTTAAACTAAAGTACCTTCCCTTATTTTCTTCACAGCTCTCAGACTTGGTTGTTAAGTATTCTGTTTCATTTTCAGCAGATTTTCTATTCAATGTAAGGATGAGGTTAAGATTAACATCCTGGGCATGTAGTAGATGAGACAGAAAACAGTTCCTCAATTTAACAGAGCCTCATACTATAACCTCTGCAAGAAAATAAAACCCTGTACTCTTAAGTTTGACAGCACGTTTTCTTTAAATTTTTATCTTATAAGAAATTGTCTCTTTCTATGACACTTGTTGTATTTTCAGTTTCCATTATTCTCTCAGTTCCTGTTAGTGAGATCAGCATGTGCCAACCTGAAAAAGAAGAATGAGTTCAGCTGAGTCCCCAAAAGAGCTGAAATTGGAGGAGGAATATATATATATATATATATTTAAATAACCTCACACTGTATGGTTAAAGGACCTATCCCAATTCTTTTTCACATCAAACTACAAAGAATTAGATATTGTAGTCTAAGATAAGATCTGCATCTACACAGACATTCAGTGACACTTTGCAAAGATGTGCACTTCTCTAAAATGGCCCCAATGTTCTTTGAAAGAAAAAGAAAAAAAAATCAGATTGTGGCATAAAACAATTACTATAACAGATGCATGTTTTGTCACAACTTTTTTGAACAAATTTCCATCCAGATGCAAGACAGAACTACATATCGAAATAACTCATTTTGAGGCTTTTTGGGTGGCATCCTCCTGCAACTAAATCTCAAGTAAAGCAATCTCTACCACTGCATTCAGTTCTCAAGAGGGCAGGTTCTGACTTAGTTCAAGCCTACTTTTGAAGAAAACAAGCAGTACTTTTTTATGTCTTTTGCTCATTTCCACAGTAATGTGATAAGAATTTGTTGGGCTGACTCTTAAAGACACAGATGACTACTACCTGAGCTCCAAACCTAAATTCACCTAGGAAATTCTAATTGTGACTGTAATATGGATTTATTTTCATTTTCAATGGTATGAAACTAGTTCAGTTGATTTATTTGTATCCAAACTGGAATGAAACTTGTTCAGTTATAGATACCTTGACCAAAAAAAAAAAAAAAAAAGAAAGAAAAATACAACTCACATTATGGGTTAGGCTAACTATATTACTGATCAAAATATTCTGCCTCCAGAGAGTACAAATTGACCTTCCTTAACTCCATCTGCTTTTATAACCTGAGATTTTAAAAATGCCTGAAACTGTCTTCATCAGATCTATACCAATCACTAGATCAGATTTCACTTGGAATGCATCAGTCAGAAAATCTCAACTATATTATCTATCCACAGTGTGACTGAATCATCATTACCTTTCATCAGTGACTATAATTTACATCTTTATTATTTTCCTTCACACTAAACGCTGGCAAAAACACACAGGACTCCTACATTCTAAGTTGATTTAAAAAATCCTATAAAGACATGTTTGGTTACATCAGAGAAACAGTACATAGTGTAGCGTGACAAGCTCTAGGGATGTGATGATTTGGGTGGTGCCATCAGTAGACACGCTTGACCTTATTTCTAATCGTTGGTGCTTTTTAAGGCCATGGAGGCAATAGTCACATGGGAATGTGCCCCATACCCAGTATCCTCCCTACCTTCTCTCCTTCTCTTTTAGGTGGATCTGATTTAGACACTGCTCTCATTCCCAGACCCCTCCATCAAATTATCACAATGAAAATGAGGACCTAGTCTACTGTCCCCTATGTTCATTAGACTTCATACTAATAATTGGGGTACTGATGTGACTATAGACCAAAAAGGAAAACTGGATCTTGTTTTCCATCTCCACAATAATCCAAGATGCACCAGTAGTTTCCATTGTTGAGAGATAAGAATTCTGAAGAGGACCTCAGTCTCTAAAATCAGCAGAATCACATGTTATATATTCTAAACTTTTCTATCTCAGGCAACAAAAATATCCTTTTTATTTCACTTTTCCAGACACAGTGGTAATTGAATAGATCATCAATGTTTAATCCTCAGCAAAAAGAAGGATAATAATTTCATGTAGCATATATTGGGTTTTTTTCCGTATAAAATCTATGATCTTCAAATATAGGTTTTCAGTATTCCTTCAAGCAGTCTTTTTGAAGTTCACCAATTTATGACTATTCTGACTTCTCTCTTCTCCTTCACGTCATGAAGTTTCATCTTTCTCAATTAAAGGTCACTGGAGAATATTCAGCAGTTCTTAGAAAAGGTTTATGGTTTACTAATGTAGAAAACAAGTGCTTAGATTTTGATGTTTTAAGAGGTTATGTGGCAGCCTCTGCCTCTGGCTTCTGTCAAAGGAGTCATTATAAAAAGCAAATTCAAATTTATAAAATGTGAGCCTTAGCCATTTTGTCACCACAATTCCCTGCGCCCACTCTTCTTCTGGGAGAATGACCTAGGAGATGTATGTCCCTCTCCTTCCATGGGCATATCTCATACATTCTGGATTATAAAACTAAAGTGGAAATGCTGCCTGCTGTTTTGGCTAGTAGCTAAGTACATTCGCCTCTATTTCATCCCAGTTGATTTTGATCTCACTCCCTTATATTCAAAATATTGGCCTTACTAGATGTGTTGGTCTTTTGAGGCATTAATTTGGCTAGGATACAGTACCCAGTTGTGCAAACACTAATCTGGGTTTTCCTGTGAGCATATTTTGCACATATGAGTAAAGCACATAATCATTAACTTTAAAAAAGGAAGATTATGCTAGATAATTCTGATAGTCCTGTTCCAACCAGTTGAAAGGCCTTAAGAGCAAATCTGGAGCTTCCCTGATTAAGAAATATTGTCTGTGGACAATATCTTCAACCGATGCTCTAGAGTTCTAGTTGACCCTTCCTGAAAGCCTGTCCTACAAATTTCAGACTTGACTAGCCTGACATTCGTATAACCCAATTTCTTGCAATAGAAAACTAATATAAGTGTTTATTTTTTAAACAAGAGAAGCAACATTATAATCAATAGAGTGGAATTTCTTTTCTCCACAGGGTTTAAAATATAACAGGAGAGAAAATATTGAACACACTCTTGCTACCCATGTTTCTATTAGTTTTCTATTACTCTTTTAACAAATTACCACAAAATTAGTAAAAACAAATTTACAGTCTTCCAGTTTTGAAAGTCAGAAGTCCAAAATAGGTCTTACTGAGCTAACATCAGGGTGTCCACATGGCTGAGTTTCCTCTGGAGTCTCTAGGAGAAAATCCATTTTCTTGCTTTTCCCAGATATTACAGGCTTCCTGATTTCCTTGGCTTGGGGCCCCTTCCTCCACCTTCAAAGCCAGCAGTGAACCATCTTCAAATCACTCTCTGACTATGATTCTTTGCCTCACTCTTCATTTCAAGGGTACTTGTGATTACATTGTGTCCATCCAGATAATCCAGGATAATCTTCCCATCTCAAAGTCAGTTTATTAGCAAACTCATTTCCTTCTGCTACCTTAATTCCCCTTTACCATAAAACCTAATATATTCAAAGATTCCTGCGATTAGAACACATACACCTTTGAGGGGTCATTATTCTTTCTACAGCACCATATATTGCACTTGAATCCCTATTACTAATATTGAATTCTTTCATGCTTCTATCTGTCCTGAGCCTTCTAATGCAGCATCTCCTTTTTCCATACATGTAAACTCCTTGATCCAGAGTCTAATTGTTGTTATTGTTGTTGTTGTTGTTTTCCCAACACCTATCCAAATGGTGATTAGACTTAAATTCATACCTTGGTGAGTCTACCAATTTAATACTGACTTGAAGTCCATCTCTTTTTTACCTTGAATCCATACTTTCCCCAAAACCTGTCTTAAAATCTTTTCTCCCTTTTCTCCTCCCTTTTCAAAAACTGCTCATCATTGTTTAAACATGCTTACCCTGCCTAGCTTAAAAAGCACCCCTTTGATCCAGGCCATTTTCCTTTCTTCTATAAATTTCTTATACATTATTTCTACTTATTCAGTCCATTTCTTTTGAATTTTTATTTACATTTTGACTCTGTAATCTTTCTGAAACTATTGTTGTTAAGTTTTCAGAAGACCAAAAGGAGAGAAAGCAAAAAAGGAAAAGAACAGAAAGAGCAAATTCTGAGTGATTTACCTGTCTGTTGGTTACCTAGTCTCTACAGATGTTCAGATACACATCAGCTCTATGTGTTCCCTTGAAGACTAGGAGGACATCTAGTTGAACTGTCCCAGGAGCTATTCAAGTAATGAAACAGAGAATACTAGAATACTAGAATATACACAAAGAATACTAGAAAGAATTTTGGACTAAGATTTGACTTATTTTCCCTGCCTTTTCTACTTAAAGTTGAATTCTTTGGAGGATATTGTCCTTGCTTTTGCTTCCCAAAGAGTTGCTTTGGGAACCTATAGGGCTAAATACTTTATAGTATTGAGTTATCTATTTACATAAATAAAATACATGCAATTACTATTGGAAATAAGAGATAATCACTATAAAATATAAATGATGATCACAGGTATAAATACTACTTTTGAATCTTCAATAAATTAAATTTTATAAGGACTCCATTGTAAAAAAAATGAAGCTGTGAGGTACTGAGGTTCTGAGGAATACAGTTTGGAAATAATCCATGTGTTTATTATTGTTTGAATACAAGTAATTGAAAATTTCAGAAATTTCAAATAAAATCAATCTGCTTTTCATTTTCCTATGTGGAGGAGCAGTTACTTTTTTTCTAAGTTTGAATTTTCAAATTATAGAAAAAAATAGCTCTTTTCAGATTTGACATTTGACACAATTATCATACTCTTTTCAATTGTGACTTTTATTTACTTATTCATTCCATGAAAATAAAATCCTATAAATATAACTTTATATACAGACTGAAAATGATTAAGCAAATTGTAAAGCTCTTTATGTTTGAAAGGAAATTCGACATAGATTGAAGATTGCCATTCAGGAAATTACCTTCTTAATTGTCTGCTCCTTAATACTAATATTCAGAAAACTAATAGTTACACTTTCTTATACAGTCTGACATTGAATATGAATATCTGAGTCTGAGTAGCTTCTGAAAATGCACTAGATGAAGACTATTGAATGACACCAGATGTCATTAGTTTTGAGGGGTCTTTCATGAATGTGATTCTATATGTTTGGACAAATGTAACATTTGCCATTTACTACAAAGTTCTAGGGATATTATAAAAGATAAATAAGATTAGAAACAACATTCTAGGTTATGTTATGGCCTTATTTTTGTGGAAGCTAAAGGCAAGAGAGTGAGTGCTAAGGAAATGGTTGATTAAGTGAAATAAACTCATGTCCTTTCAATATATGCTCCTATAGGCTTACTTTAGCTGGTTAAAATTAAAATTAAAATAGAATAACAGAGGTAAGAAGCATGAATTGATGGCATTAAACTATAAGTTTCCTTCATAAAAATTACTTTCCAATTTTAA
This sequence comes from Pseudorca crassidens, assembly GCF_039906515.1. Taxonomy (NCBI): domain Eukaryota; kingdom Metazoa; phylum Chordata; class Mammalia; order Artiodactyla; family Delphinidae; genus Pseudorca; species Pseudorca crassidens. Next base: position 18,260,177 of record NC_090298.1, read on the forward strand.
TAGAAGATGTAGTTTCAGTTTAATTTTGAAAGTATATTTTAACCCACTCTAATCTACATATTTTAAATAATTCAAAATGGAACGTACGACATATGGCATAATTTTAATTATTTATTTTCTTTTAAAAATGGTTTATTTATGACACTAAGAGAATGTTTAATACCCAAAAAGGGAATCTCAGAGTTGTTCATGATTCAAGTAAATTGCTTTCCCATGTTTTCTGTATTTTGCCTTAATAACAAATGATCTCTAAATTAAAATTTACTACCCTTTGAAATAATGTAAAATTTAGAAAATTTTCTGGACTTTAGCTATTTAGTTTTATTTGAGTGGAAGTGTGTTAAACATTCACTAATGTAGTATTTAGTTTGCTAAATGTGTGACTATATTAAATAATAACTGGGCATTTCTAGATATTGTACATACCTCAACTCTTTCCCAGGGTAGATAATTGGGATGGGTTTCCATGTTTTATGAAACTTTATTTAGTTTTTACATTACTTTTCTTCAATAGTAGACAATTGTGTTTATTATTCCAATAGTATAGCAAAGACTATAGAAAATTGTTGATTTTTATAATTCATTTTACTATAATTTTTTAATTTCTTTCATGAAGAGTTTAATGTGTTGAAATTTTTTTCTTAAGGACTAGGTGTTCAAAGTTATCTAAAAACATCAACACTATTTTTTTTTTAATTTTGGCAAATTTAACTGCCCCCGAACTAAAATAAATTCATTTATTCAATCAATCAATATTTATTTATATTTCATAATATGAATATTTCTACTATGTCCTAGCTGTAGGAACAGTAATTGAAAAAGACAAAGTCCTTGCTTACATGAAGTTCTCATTTCAAAAGAGGAAATACACACAAATATATAAACAAATACATAAACAAAACTTCTGACTTTTTTCTCAGGCTACTGCACTTCTTGGGCACTGCCTTTCAAGGCACAGTTGGTGTTCTTGTATTCTTGGCACATTTGAAGCTTATGCTATGCTAAGGAATTTTTCATTGATTCGTTACATGGAACCATGTACTTTACATGAAACACTCCTACAAATTTGAATATTGGGATCACAACTTAAATGACACTTTCTCAGAGAGGTTTCCCAGTTTCCTAACTACTCCCTCCAAGACTCTTACTTATTACTTTTTTATTTTCTTCAGGGCATGGGACACAAACATATTATGTATGTAGAACTTATAAAAATAATTTCTATATACACATATTTGATGTGTTTATAATATTTATATGCAATTATGTTTCAGAGTGTTTATTTCCTTATTCATATATTTGCTTATTTCCATATTTTCTGCTCAGTAGATCATAGACTTCTGGAGAGGTGGCACAATTTATCCACCTTGTTTATCATTAGGGACAATTCTTGAGTCATAACAGGGCTTGAAATCCTTGCTAAATGAATGCATCAATGAATGAGGGTCACGGATAACTATTTCAGTAGATGGTAAAAGCCATTGAAAGGGCTTAAATCACAGAGATAGAGCATCTGATTCACATATTAGAAAGATCACTCTGGTTTTTGCCTGAAGACTCAGTAGTTTTATTTCCTATGGGTATCGTGCCCTTATTGTAGTTCGCAAACTCATTATGAGTGTCCATAAGAACATAGATTTCATGAATGCAAAGACTATAACTTTTATCTTTGAATTTTGATGGCTAATGGAAAGCCAAGTACTATTTGTACATTCAGACATATCTGTTGAATAATAAAATGACTTGTGAGTTGTAGGCATTCAGTTAAGCGCAATGAATAAGCTGATTATTAGGCTCAAGTCCTGACTTCAAATATTCAATTTCTAATTTCAGAGATCCAATTGGCTAGTAATACAGGCATGCTTGCTAGCAAATGATTGAATACAAAGTTCTATAGAGTAAAATAAATTGGCCACTGGATATTGGTCTATTGCTCTGATATGGAAGACCAGAGATTAAAAAAAAACAAAAACAATGTTTTTATTAAAGTTGGTCTTGGAAAATTTTTATTGTTTGTTTTGTGCTCATGTTTATTTCATCTTACAGCTTACATCTGTGAGTTTATAACTTACATTAAATGTATAACATTAGATAAAATCTAGTGTATATATGTAATGATAGTTTCTGAAGCCATGTTTTTGACCACATTTTTAATATAATTTAATGAAAACTATTTTATAAAAAATAAAAAGAACCTGAGTTTGTATCAAGATAAACCTGATTTCAATCCTTAATCCACTGTGTATTACCAGATGATTGATTAATATTCACCACAGGATCTGATATAGTGAATATTAGCTTTTTTTTTTTTCCCCAACTATGAATTAAGCTGGTCTCGCTAAATTAGTGAGATCCTCTGCAAAGCCAATTGTTCTCAATGTATGGTACATATACTGAGGGTGGTAACTGTGATGCCTTTTGATGAGATGGCTAATAATAGGTGGAATAAAACATTCTTTCTTCACACAAGGGCAAGGTAAAGGGTTGGAGCAAAGAAAACAACATACATCAAGACTACTAGGAGTAATAGAGCTCCTTCCTCTGGTGGCATTGGGTGGCAGGATAGATGGCTTATTGGGAAGACTGGGTCACAGGGTGAGGTCAGCTCAGCAGGAATGAGTATTCTTCCAGAATTTGCCACAATGTCGAGCAATCCAAGGCTCAAGGGTTGGAGAAGGTCATTGAGAGGATGTGCTTACCAACTGACCCTTGAGCTGGACCCAGGCAATAGGGGATCCTCACAACTCCCCTGTCCTTGGAATGAATGTTCAAGTTCCACCCACCATTCCCACACTAGGAGCTGTTTCAAGGACATATCTTTGAGAGAGTCAGGTGTTGTTGAGACCATCTGAACTGAATATGGGACTGAACACACTTTTGGCCTCTATATAAACTTTTTAAAGATTCTGGCAAGCAGCTGCAGAGATCTACTCATCTTGCAGCCACCCAAGACAAGCTTAGTATGTAAGTTCCCTGGCTTATTAAACCTGCCACCCATCAATCTGGAGTTGTCTGCTTCTTTCTTTGGTGTCCCCTTCCCCTGGGTGTATGGGGACCAGTTTCAGGTTTCACTCAGGAAGCTCCCAAGGTTTGCAAACCAACACTCAGTGGCTGCAGTAGGTAGAATTTTGGCCTCCATGACATTCACCCACTAGTGTTACTCCTGTGAATGTGTTACACTGCATGGCAAGAATAACTTTACAGATGAGACTAAAATAAGAAGTTTACCTTGTGTTATCCAAGGGGCTCCAACATAATAACATGAGCTCTTAAAAGTAGAAGAGGAAGGCAGAAGCACAAGTGAGAGAAACAAGGCAGAAAGAGAAGTCAGATATCCAAGCATGAGAAGGCTTTGATTTATGTGCCTGGCTTGAAGATAGATCTAGGGGACCATGTGGAAACAATGAAAGGAAATGAGTGCATCCAATATCCTGAGTAAGCCTAGAAGTTTCTTTCTCAGAGCCTCCAGGTAAGATCTCATGTCAGCCAACAACTTGGCTACTTCCTCATAAGGCCCTAAGCAGTGTACTCAGTAGGGCCTGCTGGATTTCTGATATGTACAACTGGAAGAAAATAAATCGTTGTTATTTTAATTGACAATATTTGTGGAAGTCAGTTACGGCAACAATGGAACACTAATAAAATGACTGAGCTGAACAAGCTTCAGCCCAAGAGACAGACCTGATGGAATCCAGGAGCCAGTGATCTTCCCCAACCTCTGGCACAATTAAGCACCTCCTGAGGCTGAAAACTTGACCCTGGGTAAGTCAGACCTGAGGTCCAGTCTTGGCTGCCCTTTTTATTAAGTATCTCTGCCAGTCATTTCTCTAAGTCTTGGTTTACTCAGGACAACAACATCTATCTATCTCAGTGGGTTGTTGTAAGAATTGTTTTGATTTTACATATAAAATTCTTGCTGGAAACATATTAAGGGATTCAGAAATAGTATTTACTTTTACCATTAATATTATTTATCAGGCATAGCACCCAATGGTCCTTGAGAAGATTTTGTTGCATTAATCTATGACTGCATAAAGACTTAACCCAAAATGGCATGAGTTTCATTTCTCCATGATTCCATGGATTAGGAGTTCAGATAAGGCAAAACACAATGGCTTTTTTCTCTCTACAGTAGCAGAGGCCTTGATGGGGACCACCGGAATGGCCCCTAGCAGCTAGGATGACTCAACTGGTGTCTTATGTCAGAGTCTCAGTTCTTACCAGGCTCCTCAGCTGTCTTCCATGTCTCATTTCCGTCTAGCTTTCTTAAGCTTCCTCACAACATAGTTGCCCTGGGAAAGTAGGATTTTCTACGTGGTGAATGGCTTTCCCCAGAGATTATGCAGAAACTGCCAGCTTTCTTAAATTTAAACTTAAACTACTGTACCTGAAGTAACATTGTTTAAGGGTACAAACTTATAACTAGAAGACAAATAATTTCTGGAGATCTAATACACACCATAGTGAACATAAACAAGATTGTGCTATAATAATCAAACTTGGTAAGGGGCTAGATCTTACTTATACCCACCACAAAAAAGAAATAATAATTATGTGATGTGATAGAGGTGCTAACTATCACTACAATGACAATCATATTACAAAATATAAATGCATCAAACTAACATGTTGTACATCTTAAATTTATACAGTATTATGAGTCAAATATATTTCAGTTACAAATAAATAAATAAACTACCAGACTTGAAATTTGCACAGTATCACTGCTTCTCATTTTACTGAACAAACCAAATTACAAGGCCATCCCAGATTCAAGAAGAAGTAAAACAGGCTCTTTTCTTTGGGGAGAATTTCACTTATGTACAGGATGGGAAGGAACTGATAGTGGATATCTTTGATAATCTCTCCCACAGATTGCTAAACTTAATCATTTGGTCAATAACTAGCAAAAAGCAAAATTCTTTATATTATCTGAAAAAACTTACTAATTCATTTGAACATCACACTGAAGCTATTTTAGAAATTATTAAAAAAATACATTGTTTTCCCAAAGAGACAAGAGTGATGAGTAAAGAAGATATTTTGCATCATACAGCAGGCATCTAGAAATAATATAACACAACCAGGAGACATTGAGCAGATTCACTTTAAAGAATTTCTTCAAAGAAGACTTTTTGAACAAAATATATACTGCATTTTATTTAGAAATATATTCTATATATTCTCAGTTGCCAACTTAGTTGGTAAAAATAGCACCTTTACTTCTTCCACCTTTATTCAAAAATTAGTGTTATATTGAAATAATAAAATGTTTTTATTTTTTATAGAAACTTGTGTTAATCTAAACTACATTGACTGATAATATTTTCAGTATTCTTATTGAGGAACAGATTAACAGTTATCTTTGTTTTGTAAATAGAAAAATATATTTTATTTATTTTATAATGGAGTCTCTCTCTCTCTCTCTCTCTCTCTATATATATATATATATATTTATTTATTTAACTTAGAAAATTGATATATAAGTCACTCAGCCAAAAAAGAAGAAGACAAAATAAAAGATGAATGTCACAAGTGATTCCTCTCCTTGTCTCCTTTCAGGAATGAACATAAAATGGGTGAAAGGGACACTTATACCTAATGTTCCCCCATCTAATCTCAAATCCACTCTGGCTTTTGTTATATGAGCATCTCACCCATCTGAGTGTGATTCTATTGTTGAAGGGTATATATATTTAATGGAATACTGGTTCTAAAAGTAAGACAATGGCTTAACTGATGCTTACCTAAAGGAAAAATATTCCAGCATAGAAAGAAAGATACGTTTTAATAGACATATTAAGAACAGTATAGAAATTTCTATGAGACATAGTCCAAGGAGATTTGAAGAGTGATTTTGACCACTCTTTATTTATTAGCCAAATTTAGAGACCAATTCTCATATAAAAGATGAGCTAAAGGAATTAGTAGGCTAACTGCATGAATAGATTTTTTAAGTGCATTTTTAAAATCACACAGAGAAATATGTGATTATTTTTGAAAGATATAGACATAGAAAATTAGGCTATTTAGATTTTTTTATGTTAATTTTAAATAATAGATGAAATTTTATATCTGAACTCAAGGAACATTAGCCAAGAGAAAATTTGTTAAGTGTATAAAATCTGTTATAATGTGATAAATTATAAAGCTGCAGAATAAACATCCCCAAGTGTTAAAATAAGATTTAGCAACATAGAATAGACTTATTTGAATTTAACAAAGGTCTCATGGCTGTTGCTGAAGAAATACTAAAATACAAACAGGCCTTTATCCTGGAATTTTTGTATGTCAGTTGAATAACAGTCAATCCCACATGAGTTAAAACTCATCTGCTCAAAAGCACAAAACTTGTTGAGAACATAATAAATTTGATTATACCAAATTGAGGCAAACAGTTTTTTTCAGGGAAAATATTTTACCATAGCAACCATATAATTGTGTATGTGAGTGTGTGTGTGTGTGTGTGTGTGTGTGGACATGTGTGTGTGTTTGAAGAAGGAATGTGTAAAGTGATAAAAGTAATATTTACAATGTCAACTTCTGAAACATAATCAGCCCTGGGTAATGGCAAGCACAACAACTAAATGACAGCATGTGTTTTGCAAGATGGTATCACTGTCTGTATCTGTACCTAGGTATCTAAAGTGTCACTATTTTAAAATTAGAACTTTAAAACTATGAATGCTTATAATTTTAACTTTGATCAGACCAAAAGTTAATACTTGTGACCATAATTTAATAATAGTGAATCAATTTCTCTCCTCAGTTTGGAAGAGCCACATCTACGAAGGCAATGACAACTTAAAGAGAGGAGTCCTCCAGTCCAAGGGGACACTGGCAAGGTATGTACAGTTCAAATGCACGTTTATTGTTTGAAAAGTGCCTGTTGTCCAAAGGAAGACACACTGCTACCATGGAACAGTAAAGATATTGACATTCCAAACTAACACTTATTTTTATAATCTACTCACTCAAAATAGGTGAATATTAAAATGCCACAGCACATTCAAGATAAGGGATAAAATTAATTTTCTGTTTTAAAAGGTTACCATTATAACAAATTCAGTGTAATATAACAGTGCTCTTTCTGTTGTATTATTTTACTCATCTCTAATACCTAGGAGTATAAAATTTACATAAATTTAAAAAAATAAAAGAGAAAGTTTTGTAAATGTGACTCCTAGGATAAAGGAGACCTACACTGTAAAGTAGAATTAGTACTCTAATAAAGAGTTTCCTTATCTTCTCCATCAAAGACAATATATCTTATGAGATTAAGAATAAATTGATTTCTGTGATGAGGAATATCAAAATGTTAGCTTCAAAAAACATCAGAAGAAATCCAACTCAGTTATAAAACAGGGAAATGCACAAGGGAAGGAGACAAAGACTGGTAGGAATTTTCCAAGCTCTTGTCTGTTACACTGTTTCTTATAATGTGGAATGATTTATTATCTATCAATCTAGTCTCATTATAAAATAACAACATTTCAAAACTATCACAGTTTCATATTGATTCCCACCACTTTCAATGACCTAGAGCCAGAATATCTGAATAAAAATCATTGATCTAATCTTCACAAATCAATAATGTTTAATATTTCTTTTAAAATTATAAAGTATCAATTACATAACAATTAACCAGATATCTACAGAAAATGGTTAAAGACGGCAACAGAACCAGGATTCAAACCTAGAGCTATTTATATTCACAATCCTTGTTCTTAGCTCTATGCCACATAGCTTTCTTTCTCTACAATCTAATACACTGAAGCTTTGTACAGGGGCAGTATAAGCATAGCCAATGAGGTTTACCTGAGGTGTGATTATTGCTAATTGAAAACAAGTGCATTGATATAACAGTGGTACACATCAATATCCAATGTTTCACTACCTTAAAAATGACAGTCGATCCTTCCACAGAGCTATATAAAATAAAAATGAACACAGGAATAGTATGACACATTAGATGCTCTCAGTCAATGAAATAACTACTAGAAATATAGAACTACAGACAATGCTTTTCAATTTTTGTTTAAAAAGACACTCAAAATCTCATGGAAGAAGGCATCTCTATTAAAATGCGAATGTCTACAATGTCAGCTTCAGACAACTTTCAAAATCTTTCCGTTGGAAAGATGAAAAGAGGACATTTTAAAATAGAACCACTGCCCAGTTAACCATTTATGAAAGCAAGTGAAATTTCAAAGAGAAGGACCCTCAAAAAAAGATATCTAGAAGATGATATCTGCATTGATGACACTTGGATTCTTACCCTCTGCATCTACAAGTGGTGGTTCTTGCCATCTCAGAGTTTTCACAGTACTTCATTACTGATAGGGGTGAGGTAAATGCACATGAAACCATCAACACTGAGAAAGTCTGTCACGATCCTCAGGATATAGGAAAGCTGGCAACTTGGGTATTAAGAGTTATGAAGTTTCTTCACAATGCTCAAGGGCAAAAATGCCACATTCACTTACTTTCCTAAATAAACATTAAATGTGGCTCTGTTCCTGCCTGAAGTATTTTGTGGAAAAATTAAATATCTGTTATTTTAAAGGCTCCTCTGCCTTTCTTCAGTAATTATAAAACCCTAGAGGTTTGGAATTCAGAGAAATGGAAGAGACTTTTGTTTCTGATATAGTGCTGCCATCTTTGAGATGGCCACCACGCAAGCCTTCCTGGGCCACTTAAATCAAACGACCCCAGAGTTCATGGCACTGCCTTCCCTGCAGAATGGTTACCAACTGTATTTACTGATTTAGTGCTTGAAAGCCACGTATTGATCACATGGACAAAAATAATAATAATTTTAACTTTCAGTTGCTGTATAGTTTTATGCATTTTTAAAATTATTATTTTAATTATTATTTGTTAAAAATAAAACTAAATTTATGTTTTGGTTTAATTTTTAACAAGTAATAATTGGGTAGATTTTGAAATGCAATTATTTTTAAAAGCATTCTTGGGAAATTGCATCTCAATAAATTTTTTATTATAAATTCATGTATCCATAGATAAATCTTGCTTACTGTTAGAAGGTGACCGTCAGATTCTATATTTCTATATTCTCATTTTTAGAGATTTAACCTCTGAGAAATCTTATTCTCAGAAATAAGGAGATGAGAGAAGAGGCTTTTTTATGTCACTCAATTCTTTGAATTCCTTCCAAGAACTATGACAAAAATTGCAGAGTAATTTATCATAAAAACTGATTTATAGTCATGTGTCCACTGACAACTCAATTAGATATTTCTTCAATTTTTTGAAAGAATTCAATATAAAAACATAAAAAATTTATTTGTCAAAGGTTTTGTTACCTAGCTATTGGAGTCATCTACTTTTTAAAATAGAGATGAATGTTTTGAATTGTCCCCTTTGTTTTGCATCCTGGAAATTTCAACGCCCAAAGACAATGCATCAGAGTCAAGTTTAAGAAGGTTGAGAAGTACATTTCTCTTTTGAAAAATGAAACCTTGTGGGAGAAAGGGTTTTTTTTTAAAGGAAAGAATGGAAATAGGAGCAACAAGAATTAGGAAACAGTTATTCGAATCTGACACCTGAAAACTGGTTAAAATTATTTACCTCGTCAGAATGCTCTTCATAAAGTTTTCTCTTAATCCCAGGGGTTAGCAGACCTCAGATTGAAATTAGGAGCTAAATGGCAAATAAAATCATTCAACCAACCAAGTCAGTTTTATTTTCTGTAAAGTAAAATCTCCAAATTCATTTTAAAATTCAATTTAATGTCTTTTGAAGTGTCCCTATAGCAATCATCTCAATTTAATGCATTTTGAAATGTCCTTATAACAATCATCTCAACTCTGAATTCTAATTTTAAGATAGATATGTAGATAGTCACATTAAGAGATAGTTACATCAATCTCTGGGTTACATCAATTGTAGTAAATGAACACAACACTGAAGACTTGACTAGTGGTCGAACTAGGCCCCATCTCACAGGTCGCCCAGAAACAATTTCATAAAGGAAAGCCTATGGGGGAAAAGAAATACATAAGGGAAGATTGCAGACCAAGGGAGAAGGAGTCCTTCTGAAAGGTCAAGTAATTTTTGTCTTAATACATGATTTAATTTCTCTACCTTTTCTATACTTTGCAGACTATAAGGACAATCATTATTCAGAGCAGAGGACAACAATGCAAAATCATTAAAGTGATATGCTTGGGAAATAAGTCCTTCCATCACTTGATATGGTTAGTAGGTACTAAAAAAAAGTCCCTTCTATTCTAATACTATTCTAATACTATCTCTATAAATGTCCATTTTCTCTCTGTTGTGCTCTCTCTAGCTCTTTTGTTTCTCTCTCTTTCTGCCTCAGGCTAGGATGCATGTTCCAGTTATAAGAATTAACTCAACAATCCAGGCAGATTGAGTGTTCCGAAGTAATAGCTTATCCAAAACGAGATTACCTTTCTTTTTTCCAAGATAGAAACTATTAATTAAAAGTGTGTCACTTAAGACAGGTCTGACGGGACAAGATGAGAGTTTGAATCACTATCAGATATATGTTTGGTTGTATTTCATCCTTGAGGGAGGAAAAAAAAAATCAGGTTAAGATTAATGCATCTTTGCTAATAATATGACATGTAAATCACAAAACAACCTCATAAGTAGTAATAACATGGGTTTAAATATACTGTGTCACCTTGGAGAAATAATGTTTTTATCATTATAGGGAACCCATAAGATAGTACAAAAATGGAAAAGGACAATAAATAAGCAAAGCAGAAGCCTCTACTAATTTAGTAGTGACCACAAGTTTTCAACACAAAGGGGGCATTCTTTGGTAACATGGTTCAAAAGAATTTTTATTTAGGTAGAAAATAAAAGCTTCGCATAATTAGGTGTATTTAGTTTAAGGGTTGTTGCAAAGTCTCCTTAATGGTGGTGAAAATAAACAAAACCTCCCAAATGAGAACAAGTAAAAGATATTTATCAGAGTTTGATATAGCAAGAGAATAGCCACCAACACTTGCATTTCGCAGAGACTACATGGCAGGCAGGGAGTGGAAAAGGTTTATAGTGGAAAGAAAAGAAAACTTCACATGTGGCCTGTTTGGAGTGTTGGCACAGGGAATCTGGGGGTGGGCTAACCAGAGTGGGGCATCCTGTGTGACTGTTTAGGACTCATAATTAGCTTTTTGTGGTTGGGCCTAAGTTGGAGCTGGAGGGCAAAGATCAGGGAAGCTGTCAGTTATCAACTAGTTCCTTACTATTTGGGGCCAAATGCTGTAGAGGTTGTGGTTTAAACTGATTGCTGCAGAGGTTCTGTGTCAGTGTTCTATTTTTACACATGAGATGGCCATTGTCCATTCATATAGTCACTGTTATATTATAAGGGCAGAAACTACTTCAGGGTTCCAGGTAATAAGGATTTAGTAAGTTGTACAGTGCTTAACCTCTACTTTCTGGATGTGGTGATTGGCCTAAAGAAGCATTTTTCATTCAAGTTCAAGCTGCATGGAACATATTACTCCAACTCTGAGGAGGCTAAACTGGGAACCAGAGTCCTTCAATAATGTATTTGAACTTGAAACGAAGAGAGAGCAAGACTCAATTGGGAAAGTAGGGAATGTACAACTTGGACTTGACAACAATTCCACCTCTACAGCTGTGCCAGAGACCAGTCTGAGAAATAAGGCTGAGAACCAGGGGAGGGTAGAGATGGGAAATCAGTAGGAATATATAAAAATGGAAAAGTCTATGTTTCTGAAACATAAAGTCAAGCAGTACCCCTGCCTTTCTTGAAATTTTGCACAAGAACTAGTTAATTCCCTTGTTTGCCAAAGTGTTTCTGTGTCATCTTTTGCAGTCTAATGAATCTTGATTATGTCTCGTTAAGAGTTTATGAAATTCCTGTTATGGATAAGGCCCTGTGGCCCACAGTGCTGTGTTCTCTGATATTTGGCTCTTTTCTCTTCGAGGCACATGGAGACTGTACTTCCGACACCACCAATTTCTTGCACTTAGGAAGAATCATGTGACTCTGGGGCGATGACATATTAGAAGTGACAGGTGTCACTTCTGAGCTTAGATATTTAAATGCTGAAGGAATTATTTCATCTCTTCTCTGTCATCTGATACTAGATATTATGGAAATGGCCTCATGTCACCTAAGTGACACTGGGTGATTGATCAGTAATGAAGCCAAAAGGTCACCAAACACGTAAGCGAAGACAGATTAGAGTTTGGATTTTATCCTGGGGGCATGCAATATTCAGCAGGTATTTTTGATTATATAGTCTGTTCAAAGCAATGTGCTAGTGACAATAGAAAGTAATTACACTCTTGTAAGCAGGGAGTTGACAAGGTCAAATGTGTGTTTGTGAAGGATCACCCTGGCTGCCTTGTGCAAAATAGTTTGGAGAGGAAAGTGAGTGCAAAGGAGAGACCAGTTAAAGAGCTCAGTCTTTGCATGAGACAGAAGTGGGTGTACTTCCCTTAACTACATTTTCATACAAAACAACAGAATATTCCCTGGGTTTTGGTACGTGGAGGAGTGAAAGAGAAAAAGAATACAGGTCCCTAAAAATCAGGAAGTTTATAATTTAAAGAATAGCTATGTGCCTATAATTTATTTTCATGCTTGAGAATATCTTCCGTAAGCAAATTCTGGCAAAGCATAAAATAAACTGAAATAGAATAAAACCTATTAGACGTTAGAATTGTAGCACCAGATAATCACATCACTACAAAATATGAATATACAAGTTTATATATACAAGCACATTAAGTTGAAAGAAACTTTAACTGAATTTCGGTAAATTAATCAATACAACATGTTTTCGTATACAGCATTTTTTTTTGGCATACTGAGCGTTCTTAATCTTTAAAGCACATGAGTATAATACCTCAGGAAAGACCTGTTCTCCACACATTTCCTGTATAAAGTACAGAAGAAATAATAAAGAACAAGTGTGTCTTTCTCTGCAGTGTGATGATGGCATACATAAATAAGCTTCTTTGTGCATCAAATAAAAGGCGTGGGACCAAAGTTTCTGATTTTTACAGTGTTTTATTCTTTCTTTAAAAAAATAGCCAGATCGAGGGGAAAGCCATTTAGGAGAAATAATTGTCTTCTAACAGCCAGCTTGCAGAAACTAAAACACATAGCAATGATGTAAAAAAAGTTGTTTTGACACTTTGGTAAATGAAAGTGTAAAATACATAGGAATATATTAGAGGTGCATGCATATCTGTGGCCCGTGAAAATTGCTGATTATAAAGGAGAGGGTTAATGATCTCTAATTGCACTGTAATCTGAGTGCAGTATAATAGTAATGAAGATAACAGATTCGTGTGTTAACATGAAAAATATTAGAGAGGTGGATGCACAATGTTTGGGATAATTAATTCTACCCTCCACTCCCTATAAACATATCCATATATAAACTGAATTAGATTCGAAAGAGAATCCAAAGAACAAAAGAAAATAGTCTCTGAACAAGCTTAATATTGTACGGGAGATTAAATTACTATTTTTGATGTTCTCTGTGACTATCTCATTTAGTTTCTATTGTGTTTGCTTTTTATTCTAAGGTGTTTTTTTTAATGAATTGAATAATGCATAAAAATCTGCAGACCTACGCAGAAAGTTTGGATACAGTGCCATTTAGAGTTTTATCTCACAGCAAATCCTAATAGATTTCTGGTGGTATCTGTATCTATATCTATATCTATATATATGTTGTTGTTGTTGTTGCTGTTTAGAGCTCTGAGTGTGTGTGTGTGTGTGTATGTGTGTGTGCATTAATCTTACTCTTTCCACTTCAAGGAAAAATATTAGACAATTGACATAGTAGATATTTTGCATCTAATGTCAACCAGCTTCTATTTAAACTAAAAGAGAAATCAAATTGCTTGTGAGAATGGTAGAACATGTTGTTTAAGAGCAAGCTACTAAGAAATAGATAAAGGCATTTAGAGGTGAATAATAGAACTGTAAATTAAGAAGTAGAAAATAAAACGTAGAAAATAAAACTATTCAACTCTGTTTCTAAAAGCAGATGATGCCCTTTTCACAGTTCTAAAACCCTTCAAAGCAGCAATCTCATTGTTTGTCTTATTATTCACTATCAACATTACTTAGATTACTGTTCTGCAAAATTATTTTGCTTGGGCGACTTTAACAAGTAAAGAAACTTACAGTTCACCTCTATAATTATCACAGCATTCCCGGGAATCATTAAAAACCAAACCAAAAAAAGTTAAACTTGAAACGTTGTTTGTGAAAGGACTTTAAATTTTATTTGCTTTTAATGCAAGGTATGGTGATCTGTCTCTGCCTCTGTGTGTCCTCTGTACTTACCAACGTCAACAGTATGTCCAAATTTGTGGAGAGACCAGACACTGATACCACCTGGGCAAAACAAATAATGCTTAGTTATTCAAATTTACAGAAGAAAAGAAGCACATACATGTTCATGGCAAAACGATGAATGTTTCAAGAACCTGGATACCAGTATCCTTGTCAGGGGAGCCCCCAAGGCAGATTGTAATTTCTGAGGAAGGGAGGGTTTCCTCACACCTCAGGAAGCTCCATACCCCAATCAAAGTGCATCTTTCCACTCCTGGCTTGAACGATTCTTCTTTTAGTCTTGTCTGGACGTATGCCAGAGACTAGCTTATCTAGGCCTGGTACACTTCATTTATCATGATTATGCAATTTGTCTAAAGGGTACAGTATAGGTCAGTGCTTTTAGGTGTAACAGAGGGTTTTATTAATCATCCTCAGCCCCTATGGGATAAGTAATTCTCCCTGAAGTTTATATGTGTACTTAGAGCTAGAACAGAACTTTGAAACTGGAATAAGGGTCACTTAGCCCGATGTCTTTGGAACTCATGAGATCAACTCTGAATGCTACATTGCACCCCTTGGAATAACTTTATACATTAGTAAGGTCATATTTTATCACCACCTGTTCCACTCCCATGCCTCTTTCTTTCATTCTGAATTTGAATAAAGGAAAATGTAGAGTTATTTGTTAGTCTCCTATAAAAGCTTGGGTAGCATTAGTTGCTTTAACACATGATCCTCAAGGTTAAATAAGATTAAAGGTTAAATTTGATTTCTTGACAGCATTGAAATGAAGATATTCCCGGTCAGTGGGTGGCTTTCTTCACATGATAGTTCAGGAACTCAAGGTCTCCTTCTTTCTTATAGCTCCAGTGATCTGTAGTGTCTTGGATCTCTCTATTTTCAAAAGACAAATGTGAAAAGAACTGGAGGATCAGGGAGAGATTTATATGGTCCAGCCCTGGAAGTGGTGCATGTTTATTTGGACTCAGTCATATGCGAATGTAGTCAAGCTATGTACCCAGGAGAAAGAATTTTAGTGAAGAGCTATGAACCTCTGCCTCAGCTTTTCAAATCCAGCTTTGTGGAATGTAGACCTAGTGGGAGACAATATAGACCTTATTCTCTATATTATATTGTGGGAAGGGGCTCACAATACAGTTTTTGTTGTCGTTATTAACATATGTGACTTTGCCTATTACAATGTCCCATATACTTGTAGGTTTCTTGGACCAATGATCTTCAAAATGGAGGTGGAATTGGGGGCAGGGGGAAGTGATTACAAACATATCCAGAAAAACTCAGACTTAAGTCTTCTAATAAAGTATGCTTACATGAATATGAAGAAGAGATGGTAAAAGGCCCTTAGGACCTATGAGACACTTTCTATAATCCATCTCTCTACCTGTGTTTACTATCCTTACCCATCTCTCTATATATCAATTTTATCTTATATTAGGTGTTCTCATATACAAAGAAATACTATAAAATGTTCAATTATCTAACAAAAATTATAGAACCTACAAAATATCTACATCTGATTAATATTTTATTTCCCATTTTAAAATTAATCATATTATTTTATCAAAATTTATTAAATGAGTCAGTATTAATTCTATTTTTTTCCCTTTCTATTTGCCATCTTCCCCTAGTCATTGTTTACCATGCTTACCATGTTGTGTAGTGGCTAGAGTTCACTTTCCCAATATAGCCTCTACTATTTATCAGTATTCTATAATTTCATTAAATATCATTCATGTAAATTATGAGCCTATAATTACAACTTGTTATTTTCTGTTTGTTTATTAAAGCTAAAGGGTGATGCACAAATAACAGAGATCTAGATGATAATTTCCCAATTCTTCCTAAGTTTTTCTTTCCTGTTTTATATGTTATACATCATTTGTTACTAGGAGTGTACTTTTGGGCACACCATAGGGAATGAATTTTATAAAAACAGTGCCCTCTTGGAGTTGAGTAATGTGAGAGACTTGTACATTGCTATAAGAAAATACACTAAAATGCAGTAGCTTATATAAAATTGTTAATTTCTCTTTACTTAGGTAGTCAACTGGTAAGAAGTATACTCTTATATAGCTGTCCTCCTAAAATATATATATTTTCATCCTTGGTCCTTCGATACTTAGGATATTGGCCACAGCTGCATGGCCAAAAATTGACATTTTTTTTCTGTAAGATCTCTATTCTCTTTTACTCATGACAAAAACTACAGTTCATCTGAGGAAAAAACGACAGTACTGAGATAGGAGGCTCATTTCCAATTGAACGAGTTTTTGATCCCACCCCTGGATTATTTTTACATTATTAATTAGCAAACCCAAACCAATGAGTAGTATAAAATATGGACAGAGCTATACTAACCTGGAGAATTTTAGCACATATAAAATAACATATTAGTTCCTATTATAATGTCCCAACCTGTTCTATATGCCCAAAAGCGTGTCCAGATGCGTAATTTTCTCACATGTGACTGTAAAATCTCTAGCCCTTGACTTCATCCAGTGACCCATCCAGTGAGAAGTTTGGAAATTAGCATTTAGTTGTATAAGAACTATATGAAATAACTGTGGCTGAACAGTCTTGCTGTAGACAGTGTAGCCTAAATGTATTTGCTGCAAAGGACCTGTCATTTCTTGCATGATATAAATCTAAAATTATTTATTTATTTTGCTGTTTAATAACGCTTTTTAAAAAAAAAATCGAAATAAACCTTTGGCAGTAATGAGTTTAAAATGTGATTTTAATAAAAAATTACCTCAACGTTGATAAGAAGTCTGTAATTTGCAAAACCTGAGGGCTGTAGTGTTGTCACAAAGAAAAGACAGAAAAAGGAATGGCATGAGGCCCAGAGAAAAGATATTTCCAACAGCCCCATGATTATATTCAGAGGACAGAGCATCTACCCCGAACAAAGGTAATATTGACTAGTTTCAGGAGACCCAGGAGAAGGAGTGCAATTTTCCCCAGACACCCCATCATAAAGCAATTTTGTGTTCAATGTTCACTTCACAGTTTCACAAAGATCATTACCATGATCAGAATTCCAAGAATCTCTACCCTCCATGGGGGATGGTTCTTACCCCTTAGATACTACTGAGAAACTTAAGAGACAGAGAAGAGAGGGAGAGCAAGATACAATTAAACTCCTTTGTTTAGAGGAGCCTAGGTTCTGACTTTGATTTTGCTGCTAAAATAGCCCTGGGGAAAAATTTCTTGAAAGAATAAAAATGATCAATTTTGGTTTCAAATTTTGTAACTCACAGTAAATCTATTTTCTTCGCTCACTTCTGGTATTTTTCACAATCAAGGTATAAAACACATTAATGTTTTATCACAAATAATGACTGGGGGATTATGTTTGAGTTTGGGGATTCCAAAGTCATTTTATAAGAATTAGTTCAGTTATTACACATTTTGTCTGGAAAGTCTAAGTAATATCATTAAAAGGCCAGTTTAATTGCTTTGAAAAAACATGTTTGATATGATATTCAGTCTTTCCGACTTCACATTTCATTCTCTGTACATCATCTTCTGCAATGACCCACTTCTTTCTTTCTGAATTCCTTCCCTTAAATTCCAGAGCATCAAGACTTTGACCCTTTAAAATCTATGGGTAGCATGTAATTACCTATACATTCATGAAAATATATTAAATGCCTAATTGGAATCTAACTTAATCTTGAAAACACATATAAGCCCTATCAGCAATAGGTTCTGAATTTGGAGGACAACAGTAAAACAAGCAGACAAACACTAACTAAGAGGTTCTTGTTAGTCCTAGAATTATGGCAGAGATCAGGAATGCTGAGGGCCAAAGAAAGCTTGAGAAAAGTGATTTTTGAACTGGGTCTTGAAGACTGATGAGATTATGGTCAGGCAGTTATGAAAAGCACCCTATTATGTTGAACTGCTCCCTTAACTCCTGGGTTATAAATGCTGTTTTTTACTACCTCCAACATTTCCATTCCAGCTATAATAGGTACATACTAATAGCATGCAAAATGCAAAGGAAAAGGTTCCACGATGTCTTAGAGTTGAGAATTAGGTGTGTAAGACTTGAGGGAGAGATCACTGAATAGAATATTTTCCACCAATCTGACATTTTTTATGTTTTAGGAAAAGTTGGATATACTTTACCACAACTATCGGTGGGTCATTTGAAAAGGTAAGCGAAGGCAATTAAATATTGTTTATGTGACAGCTCCCAAGTATGCAGGCAATATACCTGCCAGTTCTTCTCCTGTCTGGAGGAAGTGTTCAATAGGGACTTGGTTATGGGGAATGGCATAACTTACATGGGTTCTTATGAGAGCTCCACAGTCTAAGTACTACTCTGTTGGCTTCCCTTTAAATTGATTTCTCTTACATCAAAATAATGTAAATATGGGGAACTACTCTCAAAGTTAGAAGGTACTTGCAACTCTCTTCTTGGATCCTGTACAGTGAGTGGAGTTCTCAGGGGAGCTATGAAAGTAGCCTGTGGTACTCCTTAAGGGAGCATATCAGACTAAATCTTACAATTTCAAGAAATATATTGTTAAATGAATAGTAAATCAGAAACTTTGCTAAAGCTATTTGATAGCTCCATTAAAAGTGAAAAGGATTTTTAAACATATATGTATTCTAAATAATCATGCAGTGAGTCAGTGGTATTTCTTTAAAAATAATCATGGGCATTAGAACTGTTAGATCCCAAATTGAAAGAATTTTAATCTATATGGAAATAGATGGAACACAAATGCTGCACACTACTTTCGTTATCATTGGTACATATCACTAAAAGAAATAAAACATCACACTAAAACAATTCACAGAATATTAAATGGGGGGTTAATAATTGCTATTTTTTTAATGTAGAGGAAGAGAAATGCTTAATAATTAGTCAAAATTTTAGTGATGAACTAAAGGGTGAAAAATCAAGGACAGACAGAATTTATGACTTATATAAAATAATAAAGGGCAGAGGTTTTTTTGGTAGCACCTTGTTTATTTCCTTTATCAGTGCATTTTAAATGAAATTATTAAAAATAAGGTTTATAACTGAGATTGTTTTCAAAATCTAATTATACCAGAAATATAATTGGTAACAGAGAAATTGAACGTATAAAGAGTGAATTCTGTGACTATATAGAGGGTGAATTCTATACTGTTTTGTTATTAATACTGAGGAAATAATGGACATTTTCTGTGATGATTTGGCTAGACAAGAAAGTGTCATCATTTTGAAAATGTATACACATTGTTTATAGAAGTCTAGAATATAAAGACAGCGGCCTCAATATATATCTGATTGCAATGAACTATAAAATCCAGTAGTAGCCTTGTTAAAAAGCCTGTGTATTCAATTCAGTTTTGCTAGATTGTGAGTCAAGTAGTAAGGGAGAGAGATTTTATCAAATATCCCTTAAGATAAAATAAAACATTGTTACCTCATAAAACACTGTATTTAGTTTCATTCCCTTTTTTTTTTTTTTTTTTTTTTTTTTTTTGCGGGATGCGGGCCTCTCACTGTTGTGGCCTCTCCCGTTGCGGAGCACAGGCTCCGGACACGCAGGCTCAGTGGCCATGGCTCACGGGTCCAGCCGCTCCGCGGCATGTGGGATCTTCCCGGACCAGGGCACGAACCCGTGTCCCCTGCATCGGCAGGTGGACTCTCAACCACTGTGCCGCCAGGGAAGCCCCCATTTTTATAATAAAACACGTGATGTGTTTCCTTTCACAGATAAAATCTAATGAATGACAATGAAAAGGTATTAACTTGAGTCATGGTAAAAGTAGAAGTGCCATGGATACTATATTACCTGAATTAAAAGAATTCCAATTTGTTTATTTTTGTGTGCCTATATATATAGTGAATTTTTAATATAGCAAGAAAATGGAACCATTTATTTACACTGGATCATCAGAGGAGTTAAGCTAAGGCTCTGAGATGTAATAGATAAAAAGTTTTCCAAAAGTTAGGAATTATAAAATAGTTGAATGACTTTCATCTGAAAACGTTTCAAAATAACTTGTAAAGACCGAGAACGAATTTCAACTCACGATCTATTGAATGGAGTAAAGCCAATATGAAAGTTAAAGAAGAAACCTGTTTCCCCTTCTTAGCATTAGATCATGAATTATTGCAAACTGAATCTTGATTATCAATTATTGATCAAAAATACTGAAGATCCAGAGTTCATATATTATCAAGTTATTTGGATGTTATGAATATCTTCACAATGAAAAGATTACTTACGTTATTTATGTGAACTTAAATATTCTTCCACATAAATAATGTATTCTCTCAGTGAAGAACAGTGAACTACTGCTTTTGGTTATGTGTATGAATTAAAGCTTAAGAAATTTTCATGAAACACTGTAGTATGTAACAATGCAACATTATATAATTTCTGTTCTTTCTTTGTCTTTCAGTTTAACTATCATTGTGTATTTTCCTTTACTGATTATATTCTTTTATCAACTAAATGACCTAGTTTATTGAAACCTAGAAGAATATTGAACAACTGTTAACCTTTCTTAACCTCTCTAGGTCATTTCACATGCATTAGCTTCTAGCCTATTTGTTTCTGCATACGCTACATATTTAATATCTATGAATTTCCTTCTCATAATATTTGTTCACTCATCCACATCATTAATAATGTTATTAAGTGAGGACAAACCCAACACTGGTACTCCCTTCCACCTTGAAACATCCTGCTGATGTAGAGGTTGTGTGTGATTGAATTCTTGTTAGTTCTTTAAGGATTATTAATGTGGGATTAGCCTTTCAACAATAGAAGTCTTTAGTACATATTTAAGAAAAACTGGATTAATGCACAACAGGAAAATGTTTTTCAAAATAGTACCTGAAAAAAGCAGGTTTGGGTCTAGAGTGAGCACACTGCAGGAGGGTTAGTTTTTTAAATGAGGGGAAAGAATACTAGTGAAAGCTGAAGCAAGAGGGACAAAAACAAAACAAAACAAAACCCTCTGTCTTTGCAGATTTATTAAGAATCACTTCTGAGGCATTTTCAGTTTTTTAGGCTCTAAAATGATGCTTTTCTTGAGCTTTGTTTAAATTGATAATAGTTCAGTTTCCTTTCAAGTACAGGAATAGGAATCTTTCATTTGAAAGAGATATTTTAATTTACAATCTACTTTCTAACAGGAAATCAATTTTCCCGTCATTGAAGTCAGTATATACGATTTGTAAGCAAAATTTTTTAAATTTTAGTTTATTTTTCTATTCTTCTTAAATTTGGTCTATTTAAAGTTGCTTAGGTATATGTTTTTCATACTAATAGTGCAATGGAAACAGGTTTAAAAAGGGATTTTAATTTTTCTTCATTTAAATTAAAATGAAAACAAAAGTCTGGCATTTATTTTTAGGGAATATGATAAGCTTCATAAAACACAGTCTATTTTAATAAAAATATTTTCCCCAAGCAACAAGAATAAGCAAGGAATAATATACACTCTTTAAATATAATGGAAAACAAAGGCACAAACTTTAAGAGATTATCTTATTTTTCTTTCTAGCAAGAATTTTTCAAAAAACATCCATTAGTCTAAAAAGGGTACTATTTACAAAAAATCAATTTCCCTATATTTTGTGATTAAATTATCCTCTACTCTTTCTAGCCATTTGCTAAGCATGCAAAACTGACAAAACAGAAGAGTAATAGGACATGAATAACTCAAAACAAATCGACTACGTAGCAACTAAGAAATAATAACATCTAATGACAGAAACCACTACTCAACTGACAGTTAAAAAGGAAACTAAGGGAAACTATGTTTTAAATAAAAGGAGTATTCATACAAATACATATGTATTCTTTATGTTTTTTATGAAAATGATCAAATTGAAGAATTTGGTTAGTAACTTATTGATTAAAATATACTATGTTTTCCATTTCACTTTGTTTCAAGGTTTCATCCAGCTATAAGCCTTATAATTAAAATCTAGTTTTCCATGCCAGTATGCCACTTTTCTGCAAAAGTGTGTGTTCCTCTTTTTTAAACAGATTTATCTGCTTGGTTTTTATAGATAAATATTATAAAGAAGAAGAAATATTTTGAAGAATCAAGATTGAGAGACGTGAGGGATTTATACATAGTATTTATATCAATGATCTAGCATTCAAAATTATAAACTCAGCCTTTTTTTTTAATTGAAAGTTCTCTACTTACACTGTATTGTATAATGTACTGAGGTAAGTTTCATTCACTACCATAAGTTAAATTCATTACGATGCATATTGTAATTCCTGCATAAAATACAGATTTGTAAAAAAAAAAAAACACAAAACAAAACCCAGCTATGAATAATAAGACAGTAGTGGATATTAAATAGAATTATAAAGATAATTACTACAAATGAAGAGAGAAAAAGAATAATAGAAGAAAAATTGGATGGGGTAAAAAGAAAATAACAAGATGATAGACTTTACTCCATTCATATCTATAAATACATTAAATTCTAATAGTATAAGCAGAGCATTTCAAAGTCAGAAGTTGTCATGTTGTATTAAAAGAAAGAACCAACTATATGTTATGTATAAGAAACATAATTTTAAAATATATAGCAAAATAAAAGAATAGAATGTAATAAAAGGATGGAAACATTAGTCAAAATAAAACTAGCAACCAATCACCCAAGAACAAAGCAAACTCTAAAAGGAGCTTTCTTTGAATTATAAGAAATTAGTGAGCTCTATATTTACTCCAAAAATTTCCTTGATGACTCTTCTTCGGAGCAGAAAGGACCTGAGAGTGGGATGACCTGCCCTTCTGGCAAGGGAAGAATTTCTCTTTGTGCCAATTTAAGAGGAAGGGGAAGAGGAGGGGGAAGAGAGAGGGGGATGGTGAGATGTTTACTTATTACCACTACCACAAGTGATGATACACGGACCTCCCCTGGGCATCCCCACGTCTTCCCTAACTCCCACCAGTAGCTAGCATGAGATGCTGGGAGTGAGTCGCCAGAGGAGGGACCGATTTGTGCAGGACGAATGCAGAACAGAACAGGTGGTGGGTCTGTGCAGAAGCAGAGAGAAACAGGAGGAAGTGGTCTCTAGAATTTTCAGAAATCAAGGGGAGAATTTTGGGTTATCATAGCTCATGGTTCTGGAGATCCATCCACATTGAAACAAATCCCTGGGAAGGGGGCAGGGTGACACCAGCCCATGTTTGGGTTATGTCAATTGTTAAATTCATGGTTATTTTGAAG
The DNA here is from genome assembly GCF_039906515.1 of Pseudorca crassidens. Taxonomy (NCBI): domain Eukaryota; kingdom Metazoa; phylum Chordata; class Mammalia; order Artiodactyla; family Delphinidae; genus Pseudorca; species Pseudorca crassidens. Next base: position 18,283,738 of record NC_090298.1, read on the forward strand.
CATGGTAGGCAGGTAAATTATATATAGTAAGGGATCTGACCCAGTCTAGGGGTGGAGATCAGAAAAGGCTTTAGCCGAAATGCAATGAAGGGAGTAAGAGCTTAAGCAGGGCAGGGCCAGGGAGAGGTGATCAAAGCAGAGAGGGCACATGCGGATTCCAGTGCAGTGGAGGTAGGAAGAGAAAGGTCCATTCTAAGAACTCTGAACATAAAAACAGAAACGTACAGCTTGCCTTTCTGCCTACATACATCTCCTCCCGTTGTATAAATCAGGTTAGATGGAAGGACAGACACATCTGTCCTCAAGCTGGGGGTTATGTTAATAAAAGATGAAATAGATTTCAGAATAAGGAAAATTATCAATAGGGATAAAAGGATATATTTCATAATTATAAAGTGGTCAATTCATTGGAAATATACTTCGATTCTAAATGTGTATGCATCTAACAATAATCCATAAAATGCAATAAGAAAAACCTGTTAGACATGAAAAAGACATAGAAAACTTCACAATTATAATAGAAAAATTCAAAACACTTCTCTCAGTAATTGACAAAAATGTAGAACAAATATCTGTAATTAAGTAAATTTGGACAATATTCTCAAATAACTTATCTAATCAAAATTTATACAGTATTCCAGCTAACAGCAGAGTACATATTATTTTAAAGTTCACATAAAAGTTTTTCCAAGATAATTCTGATAATTCTAATTTTATGGCTCACATTCTGAGCCATAAAACAAACCTGAGATAAATAAATAAATAGAAATATTTAAAATCATACAAAGAGTATTCCCTGACCATAGTGGTATCAAAATAGAAAAAAATAAGACAAATACTGAGAAAATATTCAAATGTTTAGAAATTAAATAAAGAATTTTTAAATATAGTAATGCATAGGTTCAAGAAGAAATCCAGCAGGATATTTGAAATTGTTGTGAATTAAATAAATGTTAAACCACAACATGTAGAAATGCATGGGCTGAAGCTAAATCTATAATCACATAAGAATTTTAAGATCAAATGCTCATATTAAAAGAGTAAAAATATTGCAAATCAATGTTTTAATTATCCACCTACAGAACCTATGAACACAAGTTCAAATAGAAGTGAAAGCAAGGGTATGTAGCCAAAAGAATTTGAAGCAAGATCTCAGAGATATTTGCATATCCCCATCTTCTTCTTATTGAATCAAATTGTTTCATTAGCTGATTTTTCTTGTTCTTTTAGCCCAATGACCTTTTTGCTCAACAAAATTCCCAGGCTTACTCCTGCCTCAGAGGCTTTGTACTGCTACTTCCTTTTATTTAAAGATTGCACCCACATTGTTGTCTGCTGACAACATTCCCAACTCCATATTCAGGGTTATCATGTTAATATCTTGAAATCGGCCATGGTGGGAGTATTGGAAATCAGCAAAGACTATACATCAATGCTTTGTTATTTGGAACACTAGTTTACAACACCCCTGCCTAGTAACTATCACTTAGCCTCGTTTATCAAATCACTTGTGAAGATACAGAATTACATTGCTTATTATTTTTAAATCAGGGCATGTATTTTTTAAAACCTTCTTTATTTAGATAAATCTTTGGGATAATTCTATGTGTATCCCAAGCAGACCAAAACAATAGAGTGTAGCATTTAACAGCTAATTGTGAGGTGACAGGGATGACCTCTTGTGGAGACATATTGGAGTTCTCAGAGCAATGAGATTCAAATTGGATCATAGATTAAACAATTTTTAAAACACCTCTCAAGAGGAGGTGAATTTTCCTATATTACTTTTGGCCTTAAAATATGCATTAAGCTTTAGCTTTCTGGGTTTTGTTATTGTTTTTCATAAATGTAACTCTAAAAATGGCAAACTCTTGATCAATATACTAGGGTGTTTGAGGTCATATTTTAATTGCTTACCCCGGTTAATTTCTTGAATCCTTAGTGTCTGAAATCTTGATGTTGTAATAAAGTCACACGTCTAATGATTTAAACACTCAAGTTTTAAATAGAAATTTCTTTTAATTTTAGATTTTTTTCTAATGCTGATAAAGTAATTGCTGGAAAATCGTGTTCCAAAAATATCATTCAGTCCAGTTTCCTGATTGAAACTATTGTAAAAGGGAAATTTTCTTAGTTGTGTCAATGTAAAAAGTAGTCTTCCCACACACAATGATGGACATTCATTCCATTTTCCTGAGATAGCTAATTTATACTAATGTAACCCAAGAATAAAATCTTATGTAGAATACATACAAGCAGCACATGAAATATGCGGTATGCTGAGACAGACAGACACTCCTATAAGACATTGATTTACTGCTAGGAAAATGTCTATTTGGTATTTAGTTACACAGAGCTGAACATAACTGATTATTTGGTTAACTGTACAAGTTTTGGTGTCAGTAAAAGTGGAATTTCAAACCGTATCTAACTAAAAGCATGATTTGGGGCAAGACGATAATCTTTGAGTTATGGTTTCCTCATTAGAAAATCAGAGATCACAATAGTAATTTAGGGTATTTTTGTGAAGTTTATATTATTGAATGAAGCATTTTATAAACTTGCCAGGAAGCTCTTCAGCCCTTAAAAAATAGTACTTATGTGTGATTTTACTTTCTGAAATAAAAAACTTAAAGACACAACTTTTGATTTTTTTTTTTGTGTTAATTTGATGGGAACAAATTAGCTATCATTTCATTTGAATTACAGCACATGCTAATTTAAAAGTTTCAGGCCTCATAATAATTAGAATTTAATTCAAAAAGGCATTCTTAATATTAAAATTTGATTAAAAGCAATAATAATAGTATTTATTTAAAGGAAAGGCATATGTTTTAATCCTCTGTGATAAAGGCTCATAAACTTGTAGTTGTATTTTTTTTTCACTTTCAAGGTTTCCATATAACAAAGCATCAGAAACCAAAGCACCCATGTAGCATGAATATGAATAGAAAACAGCTTTCCTGAATAAGTACAAGCTTTGCAATTTAATTGTGTTTACACTGATGAGTGCACACAAAGAAAAATCAATTTGTGGGAGTTTATTTCATTGGTATTGAAATTGTACCTTCCCTGATAAGCTAGGCACAAAGGTCTAGTTAGTCTTCTAAGTTCATTAAATTATTCTTTTGCTGTATTCTGTGGTGTTACTTAGTTTTATACGGGTTTGCTAGTTAGATGTTCAAAATCGTTTATCCAAACTAAGAATGTTAACTTCCAATATTACCAAAAAAACTTCTCATTTATTATAAAGTCACAGTAAAAAGGCATAAAATGAATATAAATATCCCATTTATTTAAGGTTCTTCTGAAATCATTCTGAAAGTATTAAAAGAATAGGCTGAAAACGTGGGTTTATTACATTGGTTATTTTCTCTACCAAATTAATACCATTAAAGCTTGCCCAGTATGCTTTCAGAAATAAGTAAAAATATATATTTAACCTTAACTATATTGCAGGAAATCTGGAAGGAAACAGAGCATTTTCATTTTACTCAGCCAAACAAGACAAAATACTGCCTACATGCCTCCAAATTGATCAATCAATCATCGGTCAAGAGAGATGCCTGCCATGCATTTCCTCCCTACCGCACAAATGCTTCCACCATCACCTTGGTTGTGCCTTGTGCCTTGAATGTACCCCCCACCCCTCTGGAGGAAGCTCTTCATCTTTCCCATGCCTCACATATCAGAATCCAGGGTTTTTATGGTTTGAATGACTTAACATTTTGTTGACATTCTTCTTCTCTCCACATAAAGACACATGTTTTGTGAAAGAGAAATTTTACACTAGACACTTGTTAGAAACAGCAAGAAAGACTTTATTCAGGTCTATTGCAATATGGGAAAGACTATTGCAATAGGAGAGAGAAGTTGAATTCGACTCTACGTAGAGTAAAGACAGCTGGGGATGTACAGCCAAAGTGCAGAAGAGAGTGAGGGGCTCAGTGGAAGAAAATTAATTAGATATCAAGGGTAGAGGCATTCCTGCTAAAATGGATTTTTGCTAAAGTCAGGCCAAGGTCAGATATCAAGGATGAAGGAATTCTAGATAAATTGGCTTACCAAGACTCGTTGCTAAAACTGGACTTGAAAAGAAGGCCCAGAGGGGCCTGTCTAAACTTTGGTCAAGGAGGGAGTCTTTCTCCGATTCAGGGTTTTCTGGTCTAAGTGGTTACAGTGCTGGAGACCTTATTAAGACACATGCATTCTAGAAGACTATTCATAAACCCTACTAAGATTCATGAGCCTTCTAGGCTCCAAATTAATATCATCCAAATTAAAATTGTATTACTTGCTTCTCTTAACACAAATGAGACTTAACTTTTTGTACTTTTATCACAAAGAGGAAATAAAATGTCTAGTGCAACTCTTTCCATGATGACTAAAATATTAAAATATGTTGTAAACACTCTAGTGGCAGTATTTGGTTTTTAAACTATGCTTATGATTTCTAAAAATTGAATATATTTTAATATAGTACATTAATATATAATGTATATTAATTACATTATATATTATATTAATTACATTATATAGGTATATAAACATATATGCACATATATAAACATAAATTTTATATATATATATGCTTTATTAAGTGAGCTCTACATCCTGAGTTTTATTATTTCAATTAAAAAAAATTGGTGGCCACATTGTATCAGTACATTCCTCATTATGTTGTAATAACCAATTTGAAATATTCAAATGAAATGTATTGACGCCTTTTCTCTTTATCTGATATTTTTAAATGAGGACTAAATAATTATATATTTAAATATTACAATTATCCTGGATGTGACAAGACACAAATGTGATAATTCAGCTTGCTACAGTGTTCTATTTGTGACTTGAATAACTTCAGTAATACGGCTTTTGCTACATAATTTTTGTAAATGTTGAAAACTCTTGGAAGTTTTTAGTTTAAAAAAGATACATTGTTTCTTTAATTTACACAGTAATTGCATTCTTGAAAATTTTACTTTATATCAAAATTTTACTTTATATCAAAATCTCAAAGTGTTTACATGTAAAATATTTAGTGTCTTGACTAGATAATTACAGATTGTCACCCATGTGGCTATTCACTGTAACATTTGATGGGGAGCACTTTTTGCAATGTAGCCTTACTGGACATCTGGCATTGCTTGCTGCCATGTGTGAAATGCCATTAGTACCTTCCAGTCATTTTGACAATGAAATACCCAGATATTTCTAAACAGAGAAAGCTGGTACCATCATTCTTGAGGACCTATACCTCAGGAAGGCATATAAAGATTTCAATAAGATGTTAGACAACTACAAAAAAACCATAAAAATAAATTCAATTATTCTGTATATACTAAGATCCAAGTATAAACTATATTATAGCTGCAGATATTTAGTATGACATTTAAACGTTCAGTTGATATTTTCATTTTCTATCTAGGTGTTTTATCTACTGCCAGGCTCTTTTCTGGCTCTTTTCATAATAACTCATGAAAAAACTTTTGTTAGGCTCTTACTCAATGATTTTCTCTATCAATGTGTGATAGTTAAAATAAGAAAGGAGGTATGAGGGAAAATAGCGTAGTTGTACATATATTTTATGGTAGGTATGGTAGTAAGCTCTATTTCATATAAATTTTCTCATTAAATCTATAGTAAAATCTTATGTTTTGTATTTTTTGTGAAAAATGTGAGGTCGATAGGGGTTAACTAACTCAAGAGCTTTCAGTTGTAAGATAAATAATGTGAATTTTCATACTTTTTGACATGAAACTTTTACGTTTTGCCACACACCTGAATATATTTCAGTAGATATAAATAAGTACATTTAAATCACTATTTTGATCTTAAAATAAAAATTACTTATATGTAAAATATAAATGTACACAAGCTATTAATTTCTTCTTTTTGAAGATTATTTTCATTTTTAAAGGTAACACAGCACATTTTATAAATCCTCCCACAATTAGTACTCAAATTTTAAATTAAAAGATTTTAATGAACTAACGACAATAATAAAAATATCCTACCATTTACCAAGACCATATTTAATTTATAATTCATATACCTAAATAATGTGTTTTATGGAAATTAATTCTAATATAGTATGAATATTTATATAAGTAGACTTAATATAGGCCTATGTGCAATTTCTAATTACTATCTTTACTAACTTTCATTTTGATTGCTTTCAAAAATTATATAAAATCAAATTATATATAGTAACATTCAATTATTAAAACTCTGCAGAAATTGTCTTGATAGTTCATTTTTTTTGGTCACAAGTTTACCATAAAATCTACATACAATCAGTCATCCTCCAATGTAATATATATGCTCCTAAAAATAATTCTGCCTTGCAAAATTGTGCAATAAAAAACACAGAACTCATGGGAAGAATGACACACACAGAAACTTGGTCAGTGACACTGAAAAAAATATAAGGCCATAAAAAATATGGTAGTATAGTTTTACACATAGTAAAAGGTTCATGCATAAATATTACATTGAGTATGGCAATTTACCTTCAAACTTATGAAATTTGCTTGCAGAAGTAGATATTGGAGGGGTTACAGCCTATGAGTTATTATGAAGTCATAAAAGGAGGGTTCTCTGTAATTGGAAGGAAAACTGTAAGACCTGAGGTGGATAAACATGGCTCACGGCAAGTACATAGTTAACTGAGGTAGCTGGTAGATACCTGAGGTATGTCCATGTTTACATTTTGTGTGTTTCTAAGTACACAACTCATCTGGGTGCATTTTCCTACATTCAACTAGCATTTCGTTAGATCAAAATCTCACATAAAGACCCATTTTCATATTATGTCTTAACTGTTCCCAAATATATCCATGCTGTTGGAACAAATTCATATTTTCAAAACAGGTATTGTAATAGAGTTACTGTAGTTAAAACTATTTTTATTTTGTTTCAGTAACTAAAATTTTCATTTCATATTATTTAACTTTTAAATATGTTTTGTCTACCAATAATTTTTAAGGAAAGAAATATTTTCAAATTGATTTGTTGGTGCAAATATTTCAGAGACTAAATCAATGCATCTTATATCAATAATTAACAATAGAGTATATCTTTCTTAAAAACAGAGTGGGTAGAATTGCACGCTCGGCTTCCCAAGGCACCACTTTCCCCTTCGTGAGTAGATCCTGGGTACAGAATGTCACCATTCTTTGCTTGATTTCATCAAACAAACCTTCTGATAGGTCTCCCATCCTCTAGCTTTCTCCTGGCTTCAGTCCATCTTCTCCAGGATGACACAGTTGTGTGGCTGACAGGATCTTGGTGCTCCAGCCAGGTGTCGCGCCTGAGCCTCCAAGGTGAGAGAGATGAGTTCAGGACACTGGTCCACCAGAGACTTCCCAGCCCCTTGTAATAACAAAGAGAGCTCTCCCAGAGATCTCCATCTCAACGTTAAAACCTGGCTCCACTCAGCGACAAGCAGGCTACAGTGCTGGACACCCCATGCCAAACAACTAGCACGACAGGAACACAACCCCACTCATTAGCAGAGAGGCTGCCTAAAATCATAATAAGGTAAAAGACACCACAAAACACACCATCGGACATAGTCCTGCCCACTAGAAAGACAAGATCCAGCCTAATCCACCAGAAGACAGCAACAAGTCCCCTCCACCAGGAAGCCTACACAACCCACTGAACCAACCTTACACACTGGTAACAGACACCAAAAACAATGGGAAATACGAACCTGCAGCCTGTGAATAGGAGACTCCAAACACAATAAGTTAAGCAAAATGAGAAGACAGACAAATACACAGCACGTGAAGGAGCAAGGTAAAAACGCACCAGACCAAACGAATGAAGAGGAAACAGGCAGTCTTCCCGAAAAAGGATTCAGAGTAATAATAATAAATATGATCCAAAGTCTTCGAAATAGAATGGAGAAAATACAAGAAACGTTTAATAAAGACTTAGAAGAACTAAAGAACAAACAAGCAGTGGTGAACAACACAATAAATGAAATTAAAAATTCTCTAGAAGGAATCAATAGCAGAATAACTGAGGCAGAAGAATGGATAAGTGACCTGGAAGTTAAAATAGTGGAAATAACTACCACAGAGCACAATAAAGAAAAAAGAATGAAAAGAATTAAGGACAGTTTCAGAGACCTCTGGGACAACATTAAAGACACCAACATTCAAATTATAGGGATCCCAGAAGAAGAGAAAAAGAAAGGGACTGAGAAAATATTTGAAGAGATTATAGTTGAAAACTTCCCTAATATGGGAAAGGAAATAGTCAATCAAGTCCAGGAAGTGCAGAGAGTCCCATACAGGATAAATCCAAGGAGAAACACACCAAGACACATATTAATCAAACTATCAAAAGTTAAATACAAAGAAAAAAAGTAAAAGCAGCAAGGGAAAAATGACAAATAATATACAAGTGAATCCCCATAAGGTTAACAGCTGATCTTTCAGCAGAAACTCTGAAAGACAGAAGGGTGTGGCAGAACATATTTAAAGTGCTAATAGGGAAAAACCTACAACCAAGATTACTCTACCCAGCAAGAATCTCATTCAGATTCGACAGAGAAATTAAAACCTTTACAGACAAGCAAAAGCTGAAAGATTTCAGCACCACCAAACCAGCTTTACAACAAATGTTAGGGGAACTTCTTTAGGCAGGAAATACAAGAGAATGAAAAGACCTACAATAACAAACCCAAAAAAATTAAGAAAATGGTAATAGGAACATACATATTGATAATTACCTAAAATGTAAGTGGATTAAATGCTCCAATGAAAAGACATAGACTGGCTGAATGAATACAAAAACAAGACCCATAAATATGTTGTCTACAAGAGACCCACTTCAGACCTAGGGACATGTACAGACTGAAAGTAAGGGGATGGAAAAAGACATTCCATGCAAATGGAAATCAAAAGAAAGAGGGAGTAGCCATTCAGATATCAGACAGAATACACTTTAAAATAAAGACTATTACAAGAGACAAAGAAGGACACTACATAATGATCAAGGGATCGATAAAGAAGAAGATATAAAAATTGTAAATATTTATGCACCCAAAATAGGAACTCCTCAATACATAAGGCAAATGCTAACAACCATAAAAGGGAAATTTGACAGTAACACAATCATAGTAGGGTCTTTAACACCCCACATTCACCAATGGACATGTCATCCAAAATGAGAATAAATAAGGAAACACAAGCTTTAATTGACACATTAAACAAGATGGACTTAAATGATATTTATAGGACATTCCAACCAAAAACAGCAGAATACACTTTCTTCTCAAGTGCTCATGGAACATTCTCCAGGATAGATCATATCTTGGGTCACAGATCAAGTACTGGCAAATTTAAGAAGAATGAAATCCTATCAATTATCATTTGCAGGCACAACACTATGAGACTAGATACCAATTACAGGAAAAAAAAACTGCAAAAAATACAAACACATGGAGGCTAAACAATACACTACTAAATAACCCAGAGATCACTGAAGAAATCAAAGAGGAAATCAAAAAATACCTAGAAACAAATGACAAGGAAAACAAGATGACCCAAAACCTATGGGATGCAGCAAAAGCAGTTCTAAGAGGGAAGTTTAAAGCAGTACAATTCTACCTCAGGAAACAAGAAAAATCTCAAATAAACAATCTAACCTTACACCTAAAGCAATTAGAGAAAGAATAACAATAAAACCCCAAAGTTAGCAGAAGGAAAGAAACCATAAAGATCAGATTATAAATAAATGAAAAAGAAATCAGGGAAACAGTAGAAAATATCAATAAAACTAAAAACTGGTTCTTTGAGAAGATAAACAAAATGGATAAGCTGTTATCCATACTCATCAGGAAAAAAAGGGAAAAGACTCAAATCAATAGAATTAGAAATAAAAAAGGAGAAGTAACAACTGACGCTACAGAAATACAAAGGATCATGAGAGATTACTACAAGCAAATATATGCCAATAGAGTGGACAACTGGAAAAAATGGACAAACTCGTAGAAAAGCACAAGTTTACAAGACTGAACCAGGAAGAAATAGAAAATATAAACAGACCAATCAGAAGCACTGAAATTGAAACTGTGATTAAAATCTTTCAACAAACAAAAGCCCAGGACTAGATGGCTTCACAGGCAAATTCTATCAAACATTTAGAGAAGAGCTAACACCTATCCTTTTCAAACTCTTCCAAAATATAGCAGAGAGAGTAACACTCCCAAGCATATTCTTTGAGACCACCATCACCCTGATACCAAAACCAGGCAAAGATGTCACAAAAAAGAGAAAACTACAGGCCAATATCACTGATGAACATAGATGCAAAAAAACTCAACAAAATACTAGCAAACAGAATCCAACAGTGCATTAAAAAGATCATACACCATGATCAAGTGGGATTTATCCCAGGAATGCAAGGATTCTTCAATATATGCAAATCAATCAATCAATGTGATACACCATATTAACAAATTGAAGGATAAAACTACATGATAATCTAAATAGATGCAGAAAAAGCTTTTGACAAATTTCAACACCCATTTATAATAAAAACCAGACAAAGGGAAATCCTAGACAAAGGGAAATAAAAACAAAAATAAATAAATGGGACCTAATGAAACTTAAAAGCTTTTGCACAACAAAGGAAACCATAAATGAAAAGGCAGCCCTCAGAATGGGAAAAAATATTTGCAAATGAAGCAACTGACAAAGGATTAATCTCCCAAATATAGGATCAGCTCATGCATCTCAATATCTAAGAAACAAACAACCCAATCCAATAGTGGGAAGAAGGCCTAAATAGACATTTCTCCAAAGAAGATATACAGATTGCCAACAAACACATGAAAGGATGCTCAACATCACTAATCACTGGAGAAATGCAAATCAAAATTACAACGAGGTATCACCTTACACTGAGAGGTGTGAGAATGGCCACCGAGTATGGCCATCATCAAAAAGTCTACAAACAATAAATGCTGGAGAGGATGTGGAGAAAAGGGAACCCTCTTGCACTGTTGATGGGAATGTAAATTGATACAACCACTACAGAGAACAGTATGGAGGTTCCTTAGAAAACTAAAAATAGAACTACCATATGACCCAGCAATCCCACTACTGGACATATACCCTGAGAAAACAATAATTTAAAAAGAGTCATGTACCACAATATTCATTGCAACACTATTTACAATAGCCAGGACATGGAAGCCACCTAAGTGTCCATCCACAGATGAATGGATAAAGAAGATGTGGCACATATATACAATGGAATATTAGCCATAAAAGAAAATGAAATTGACGTGTTTGTAGTGATGTGGATGGATCTAGAGTCAGTCATACGGAGTGAATTATGTCAGAAAGAGAAAAACAAATACGGTATGCTAACACATATATATGGAATCTAAAAAAATTGGTTCTGAAGAACCTAGGGGCAGGACAGGAATAAAGATGCAGATGTAGAGAAAGGACTTGAGGACACGGTGGTGGGGAAGGGTGAGCTGGGACGAAGTGAGAGAGGCGCATTGACATATACACACTACCAAATGTAAAATAGGTATCTGGTGGGAAATAGCTGCATAGCACCGGGAGATCAGCTTGGTGCTTTGTGATCAACTAGAGGGGTAGGATAGGGAGAGTTGGAGGGAGATGCAAGAGGGAGGAGATATGGGGATACATGTCTACTTTGTGGTACAGCAGAAACTAACACACCATTGCAAAGCAATTAAACTCCAATAAAGATGTTAAAAAAAACAGCAAATATTTCAAATACATTTATAATTTCTAATATTGTAGAAATAAATACAAGAGAGCTAGAAATGTTTTGCTTTTCTCAAGTTAAAAAAATATACAGATATCTTTTTTTTATTCACCACTTCATTTCTGCATTATTTTCAAGAAACTATTTTATAAGAAATTTCAGGGAATATATGCTGGAATTTTTCTTTTTTTTCTTGTCAATGGACATTAACCAAATGTATTAATGCTGCATTGCATATAATTAATTTAGTGACTAAATGAGTAGGCTATTCAATAGATTTAATGAGATAAGAATACAAGTTGTTTTAGTCTATAAAATCATATCTAAAATTTTATTATAAAAGCTGAGTCATCTAAAAACTGTCTAATGATAGTTACAACAATTAAGAAAAGTAACATTCCTTTCAGTTAGCAAGTCCATATGTTCATTTTTTTAATATTGAACCAGTCACTGAAGTCTTTGCACTAAGTAGTTAATGAACTTTTAGTCAGTTATTACCTAAGGAAAAAAATTCTCAATATTGTAAGAGACATAAAAGAGATATTTGAGCTTAAGTTCTGGATAAAAATAATATATTGTTTCCATGATCAAACTTTCTTCCTCTTTTGAACTGTATGGCACTTTGCAACTTCTAGTAGACCCAAGTTGAAGTAACTTCTTAGCTCACAACAATTATATTCCCAGTATCAACAATAGCCACAGATCCATGATTCTCAGACTCCCCTGATGCCATACCACCTGCTCCTACAGGACCCAGGCTGAGCCAATCTTTGTAGCATGCCCAGGGCAGTTTAGTCAGATTCATTCTTTATAGTTTTAATCATGAGGCTAAGGAATAAAAAGAATGCCCTCACCGCCTTCCACACTTTGGCTACAGGTGAATTTTCCTGCTCTTAACAGAGAAAAAGTAAACACATCTACAACAGGAGACAATGACGTTGCACCCATATGGAAGCAGACCTGAAAAAGAGAGCGTTGGTCATAGTAGAGCCCTGTTCCCGATCACAGTCCTCAGGACTCTCGAGCTGCCCTGCCTCTAAGAAAGTTTACATTGAGCCCCTGATATCTCCAGTAACTTCCAAAATAGTCTTCTTTTAGCTTAAAGGTAGAGTTTAGTTAGAGGAGTTTATAAGTGAAAGAGCCCTGACTATAGATGTTGCTCTATCAAACCAGTTTTTATTTTAATTTTAATACAGATGGCGTAATTACATAGTAGGTCTAATGATTTTAGAAGTGTAGTGAATAAGCGTCAGATTATGACATAAAGTCAAAGCATCATCCTACAGGTTACTTATAAATTGCAAAAGAAAATTGTAGGTTTATAATATTTTAACCACAAATGTAATCCAACATCAATGATGATGCTTTGGTAATTCCCTGGCAGTCCAGTGGTTAGGACTCGGGGCTTTCACTTCCCTGGGACCGATTAGATCCCTGGTCAGGGAACTAAGATCCTGCAAGCCACGTGACATGGCCAAAAAAAAAATTATGATGCTTCATTTCCAAGGAAGTTAATATTTAGATATCTAAATGGCTGTGTCCTGAGCATTTTTAACAATACAATTGATTTGGCATTCGCTTTTTATGCTGCATAATTAGAAAAATCTAGCCAGATCAAAGTGATGTTTAGAAAATGAAATATACTAAGAATCATCTTGATAGCTTAGGTCTAAAGAAAAAAAATCAATATAATGATGTCCACAAAATGTCCTTGCCCCTGAAACATGAGCATAATGTAAGTTTGTGTACAGATGAGTCTGAGCAAAATGACAGAAAAAGAAAACCATACAAAATGGACTACAGACTGTGCATCTGGAGAAAATATTATTTGCAGAAGACATTAAAACTGAAAAGGGATAAAAATCTTGTTTTCCAAAAAGAGCAAGTTAACTATTCTTCCCTGTACTGAAACTCATAAAAATGTTCCTTATATTACTATAAAAATTCACAGTGTAAGTGAAATATATTTCTTTTAATATATAAAATGGCTTTAATACATAATACTCTAAGACACAACTGGAAATTTCCATCTTCATGCAATTATATATTAAGTAATTTATGAAAGTCCTCTTTTACAAGAAAAATAATAAAAGCAGGAATCTCAAGTTGTAATTTAAAATGAAAGTTTTAGAAGAGTACATATCAGGGGAATATTGTAATTCAATGCACACTCTATCAAAATGTAAGCACTAATTCATTAAATATTTGTATTCATTCATTAGTAAATATTCAATGAATACCTCTCTCCTACCAGGCACTGTGCTGGTGTCAGACATACAACTGAGGGAAGAAATAAATAACAATATCTAATTGAACTTAGAGGAAAAAAAAGACATAAATCACAATATTTCTAGTTGTAAAAAAATGGTTCACAGAAAACAAAACCAACAAAAAAAAGCTGGCCACAGAAAATAAACAGAAAAGACCCACTTAGAAAGAATAGAATAGAGAAGACTTCACTGAGACAGTGCCATTTAAGCAGAAATCTGAATTATGAGAAGGACTTAGTAAAGAGAACATGGAGAAAAGACTTTAATGAGCATTTGCAAGTAAGAGCATCTGCACAATTCTTGAAATTGGATAAAGCTTGAAATATTTGAAAATTAAGAGCAGTTTTGCCTCACCATAATGAGCTAGTGATTCAAGAAAATTAAAACATACAAATAGTCAAATTATGCATAGCCTTGTAGACTGAGATGGAGAGTTTAATTGTATTCGAAGTGACATAGGGATCCATTGAATAACTGAAAAATAGAAATAACATGGCCAAATATCCACTGCAGTTGGATCTGCTAGAAGGAGAATGAATAAGGTTTGGGAAAGGTAGAAGCAGAGAGAATATTTCTGGAATTGATTTTCCTGACAGCAGTTACTAACCTTCCCCAAGTTTTCTCATTTCAGTAAGGATGGTGTCATTCCCAATCACCAGAGCCAAGAATCCTAGAATCATCATTTTCTCCCTCTTGTGAATTAAGCTGATGGAACTTGTTTGTAAGACAAGAGTTCCATTTTCATTTTCTCCTATGGGTTTTCCAGCAAGTATTTAAAATCCTTTAGCTATGTTACAGCAAGCATTATAATGAATAATAATTTCACCCCTTAAGTTGATATACAACAAAACTTATGATAATATTTTCAAGCTATCCTGAAAGAAATATAAATATTACCTTTGCATTTATGTGTTATCCCAAAGGTACATATGATGACTTTGATATTTTACATATATTGATTGTAAAGATTTGCTGAATGCTCTAAAACTATAGAGAAAAGTAGGCATATTGTATAGTATGTAGGAGATTAAATCAATAGACTTGAAATGGATAAGACATCGGCCCACAGGAAAGTGAAGAATCAAAAATGGACTCTAAATGTCTGGCTTGAGTAAGTGAGCAAGTAATGATATCATCCCTGGGACAGGGTAGATTATTACTAATGCAAGCTTTAAAATATAATAGCCACACAAAACTGAGAATAACTAGAAGATATTTTAAAAACACAACAATGACATATGGTTAATAGGCAGGTTGCTCTTTGAAATATTTGTTAGTAAAGAGGATCTCTAGATATTTAGTATGTGTGCTCTTCAGTAGACCATATGATATTCACCTCAAATATGCCCATTTGGATTCAGAATGTGCCTGGAAAAAGAATGAAGAGAACTGAAAGGCAAGGCAGGACAAAGAAAGAAAAAAAATAAAAAACAGAATAGAAAACAATGTTTAAAAAGGAAAGGAAAGACAAAATAAGACATGATAAGGCAAAAATTGGAAGCAAAAGAGAAATAGAAACAGCAATAAGAGTACATGTGATTATTTTAAAGTTATTTTAAATCTCAAAAATTATTTATCCTTGACTTGATTCTTTTAATCAAGGAAACTCTGGCAATCTATTAGTGTGAAAATTATTGCTAAGTTATAAAATAAAAAAGCTATGGGACTACAATGTACAGCATAGGGAATATAGTCAATAATATTGTAATAACTTTGTATGGTGACAGATGGTAACTAGACTTTGGTCATAATGTATACAAATATTGAATCATTATGTTATACTCTCAAAACTAATATAATATTGCAAATCAATAATAATTCAATAATAAAGAATATACAAAATAAAATATTCTAAATTATAAAAATTAATTGCTAAGGTTTAAAATGAATTTTAAATACACTGCAATTTTGAAAAGGCAAAACTGCTGAAGACATATTCAAACTTGGCTAATGGTTTTTCTTTTTCATTTTTCCCTGACATCCTGTGACTGTACTATTTCTTTAAAAAGAACTAACTGCTTTTTCTGCCAATGGCATGTCAAGAAGAGCTGTGAACTTCTAGGAACAATAATTATTATACCAGTGTTGCATTACCTTAATTCGTATTTTTTCCCAGCTACTCAGGGGTGTTAAAGATTCCTATGTGCTGTGCTACAGAGTCACATTAGTTTTGTCTGGTATTATATATGTATTTATTCACGCATGGACTGAATTTCCAAATAGAATGTATTTGCCCAGGATTTTAGCCTTTTGATCCTCAACACCTGAAAGTAATCAATACCTATTTGTTGGATGTATTATATACTATATAAATACTATGATAAAATATTATAAAATAATTTTTAAAAGTTAAAAAAAAGGTAGAGGTGTCACAATGGAAACAAAATTTCACTTCCTTTTTTTTTCTCTGACTTTAAGTGGGTCTCACAAGTCAAAGGTGATATAATGAACGATAGCTTATAAGGATATGTAAATCTCAATTATGGAGTTACTTGGGAAAATCACCTATACTTATAAGTTAGATATAATAGTTAATTCACTTAATTCTAGATGTTTGCTAAAAAGAGGCTGTCAGAAGTGGTATAGGACAGTAAAGCCTCCAATCTAGTAAGAAAAGACTGTCTTTGGGGGAAACATTTTCATTGGCCTAAATTTTGTAATGATTCAAATTTATATTTCACCAGATGAGCTTTTCCATTAGAACTTGTTTGTAAGACAAGAGTTCCATTTTCATTTTCTCCTATGGGTTTTCCAGCAAGTATTTAAAATCCTTTAGCTATGTTACAGCAAGCATTATAATGAATAATAATTTCACCCCTTAAGTTGATATACAACAAAACTTACGATAATATTTTCAAGCTATCCTGAAAGAAATATAAATATTACCTTTGCATTTATGTGTTATCCCAAAGGTACATATGATGACTTTGATATTTTACATATATTGATTGTAAAGATTTGCTGAATGCTCTAAAACTATAGAGAAGAACAGCAACTTATATATTTTAGCTGTTGAAGTTAACATTCTTTCTCTGCAGCCTTTGCTATCCATCACATTCTCTTACTTTTACATTAGTACAGACTCTGAGCACAAGAGATACCAGTCATGAGCTTTTAGTAATGTACGTATAATTGACTATCACAAAACAATTGGATAGTCTGCTATTTTTTTCATAAGTAGCAAAAGGTGGAATGTTTATATGCCTGCCCATGATTTTTATACATGTTACAAATATGTCTAACACTATGCCTGCATTTTGCAAATTAAGTCCATAGATATAAAACATTTGTATAAATTATAGTCAAGTCTGAAATAAAAATACAGGTATTTTGCACTTTAAGACATATAAAAATATAAAGATATAAGATATAAATTTTGAGCAAACTGCAACAAGGAGATATTCCAATATGAATAAGAAATATTTAACATAAAGGTAATTAGAAATAAATAAAGAATGTATCACAGTATTACAAACCAAAGAGTTTACCTTTTTTATAACTTGTCAAAATAATTGAATTTTGAAAAGTCTCAGAAAAGTTGAAAGATTGATGCCTTTCTAGACAATACAGTGCTATGGAAATTTAGAAATTTAGGACTGAAATATACTTTAAACATACTTTCATTTTTATAAGACACATTATTTCCAGAAAACTTCAGTGATTCTCAAATGGCAAGCAGCTAGAATGTTGTCACTAAAAAGTACTTCATGGATTCCTGAAAAGATGTTTGTACACACATTGCTGAAATTTTAACCAAATACATTTGTTCATTTATACAGTTATTTATGAACATAACTATTTTTACATATCTCCTAATCTCTTAAAATTGAGAGTTCTAGCTTAAATTTCCATTCATGCACTCTTTATATTTCCATATTCTTTATATTCATTTTTTTCTTAATAAGTTTGATCTATAATATTAGACTTTATATACCACATACTGTACTGCTTTATCTTGGCCAAGAGTCAAAGTCAGACATTCAGGCATCCCCAAAGTTAAGGATAGAACATCTTTACTCCAGTTGTTTTTTTTTTTGACTTCTACACAGTATACAAGTATGATATGATATACCACACAAAATGGACACATGTGGAACATATCATAGTGAAAAAATATAATAAATGAAAACAATACAGACAGGTTATACAGCAGTGGCTAAAAAAAGATAAAATAAGCAGAGGACAGATACAGAAAATAGGCATTCAAAAGGCAGTCAAATGAGACAACAAGATACAAAGTATAAAGGAGATGTAAACAGTGATGAAATGGAACAAGATGGTTTCATATGTATTTAAACAGATGTCCATTTGGAGATTTTAAGAAAGCGAAGAGAGAGAAGCATATAGTGGTTAAGAAGTTTCCAGAAGAAAAAAAGACACAAATTAATAGATTTAAAAGAAATATTTAAATAGGTAAAATGAATCCATTCCTAGACTCATAATGAAACTATAGACCAACTCAAGAAAGAGAATGCACAAATTAATGAACTTTCACCTGATGTATCAACAGAAAAATGAAAGTCTGGAAATTGTGGAATATCTTGAAAGGGTCAAGAAATATCTGCTAACCTAAAATTTATGTCAACTAAATAAATATACTTCAAAAAAACAGGCCAAAGTAAAGACATTTTCAGTCAGTCAAAAAATTGAGGTTTTACTCAAAAAGTAACGTTTAAAGGATGGAAGATGGAGGACCTTCAACGTGGTGGAGGAGTAAGACGTGGAGATCACCTTCCTCCCCATAAATACATCAAAAATGTATCTATATGTGGAACAACTATTACAGAACACCTACTGAATATTAGCAGAAGAACTCAGACTTCCCAAAGGGCAAGAAACTGCCCTACCCACGTACCTGGGTAGGGCAAAATAAGAAAGAATCAACAGAGACAAAAGAATAGGGACAGGACCTGCACCTCTGGGAGGGAGCTGTGAAGGAGGAAAAGTTTCCACACACTAGGAAGACACTTCACTGGCAGAGACAGGGTGTGGGCAGGCGGGGAAGCTTCGGAGCCACAGAGGAGAGAGTGGAAACAGGGGTGAAGAGAGGAAAACAGAGAGATTCCCGCACAAAGGATCAATGCAGACCAGCACTCACAAGCTTGAAAGGCTTGTCTGGTGAGGGCTGGGAGCTGAGACTCAGGCTTCAGAGGTCAGACCCCACGGAGAGGACTGGGGTTGGCGGCGTGAACACAGACTGAAGGGGGCTAGTGCACCACAACTAGCTGGGAGAGGGTCCAGGAAAAAGTCTGGACCTGCCTAAGAGTCAGGGTTGTTTCAGGGTGCGTGAGGAGAGGGAATTCAGGCATCACCTAAACAAGTTCCAGAGACTGGAGCAAGCCGCGGCTATCAGCGTGGACACCAGAGATGGGCATGAAATGCTAAGGCTGCTGCTGCTGCCACCAAGAAGCCTGTGTGCGAGCACAGGTCACTATCCACACCTCCCCTCCTGGGAGTCTGTGCAGGCCATCACCTCCAGGGTTCCATGATCCAGGGACAACCTCCCCGGGAGAACACATGGCATGCCTCAGGCTGTTGCAATGTCACGCCAGCCTCTGCCAATGCAGGCCCACTCCTCATTCCATACCCCTCCCTCCCCCCACCTGAGTGAGCCAGAGCCCCCTAATCAGCTGCTCCTTTAACCCCCTTCTGTCTAGGGGGAAGAACAGATGCCAGAGGGTGACCTTCACACAGAGGTGGGGCCAAATCCAAAGCTGAACCCTGGGAGCTGTGCGAAAAAAGAAGAGAAAGGGAAATTTCTCCTAGCAGCCTCAGGAGCAGCGGATTAAATCCCCACAATCAACTTGATGTACCCTGCATCTGTGGAATACCTGAATAGACAACGAATCATCCTAAACTTGAGGCAGTGGACGTTGGGAGCAACTGTAGACTTGGAGTTGGTTGTATAAAACTGACTAGTTTCTGATTTTTATAGGTAAATTAGTATAGTTTTTAGCACTTGTTATCATTGGTGGATTTTTTTTTTATTGTTTGGTTGCTCTCTTCTTTTTTATTACACTTTTAAAAATTTATTTTAATAATATTTTTAAAATTATTTTAATAACTTTATTTTATTTTATGTATTATTTTTCCCCCACTTTTCTTCTGAGCTGTGTGGCTAACAGGGTCTTGGTGCTCCAGCTGGTTGTCAGGACTGAGCTTCTGAGGTGGGAGAGCTGAGTAAAGGATATAGGACCACCAGAGACCTCCCAGCCCCATGTAATAACAATCAGCGAGGGCTGACCCAGATGTCTCTGTCTCAACGCTAAGTCCCAGCTATACTCAATGACCAACAAGCTCCAGAGCCAAATAGCTAGCAAGACAGAAACAAACCCCATCCATTAGCAGAGAGGCTGCCTAAAATCATAATAAGTTCACAGACACCCCAAAACAGACCACTGGACATGGTCCTACCCACCAGAAAGACAAGTTCCAGCCTCATCCACCAGAAGACAGGCTCCAGTCCCCTCCACGAGGAAGCCAACACTAGCCAAATAACCAACATTACCCACTAGGGGCAGACACCAAAAACAATAGGAATTACGAACCTGCAGCCTGTGAAAAGAAGACCCCAAACACAGTAACTTAAGCAAAATGAGAAGACAGAGAAATACACAGCAGATGAAGCAGCAAAGTAAAAACACACCAGACCAAACAAATGAAGAGGAAATAGGAAGTCTACCTGAAAAAGAATTCAGAGTAAAGATGATCCAAAATCTTGGAAATAGAATGGAGAAAATACAAGAAATATTTAATAAGGATCTAGAAGAATTAAAGAGCAAACAAACAATGATGATCAGCACAATAAATGAAAACAAAAATTCCTGGTATTGTTCCTTGAATGTCTTAGAAACTAGATTATAGTCACCTTTTTCAATGCTACCCCAGTTGTAATTCTTGGTGATATTTATAACTCATTTAGACGATTTCTCCAGCATATTGACATCTAAGTTTCTAGACTTTGTGTACTGCAATGGTCTAAATTTCCCCCCTATTTCAGTAACTCACAATTATGGTTTCACAATAGACTCTACTGTTATCAATAAATGTAACTAATTTCAGTTGTTTATTGTACAACTCACAAAAAAATAAATAAAGGATGAAAGATAATTAACTGGATAGAAATTTCAAATATTAGAAAATATATCATAAGAAAATACATAAAACAAGCAATAATTTTATTTGACAATAATAACAAAAACACAAACAGAAATATCTAATTGTTGGATTAAGCAAAACAACATAAATAATAAATTAGTAATGCCAATTTTTAAAAGTTATTGCAACTACAAAGCTCTAAATCTTTGTATTTTTAGGGGTGTTGATAAACTTTATCTTTCGAGTTAGAATGCTTGTTAAAATATTAAAACTGCCTAAGAAAAGAAAAAGTATAATATTTATAATTTGCAAGATAAAATCTAAAAAATATTCAGTAAAAATTCAAAGGAAGGCAAGGAAGAATAAAAGATTTTCTAAAATCAGAATGAAGCAGCAGAAATGAATAAAAAGAAGAAAATATGACTCTAGAGAGAAAAGATAAATGAAAGTCTATAATGAAAACCTTATTTGTCAAAATAAAATGATTTTCATGACAGAATAAACTTTGTTAAAGGCTTTATTCAACTGGTGAGCATTGGGGCTACTGGAAGATCAGATGATTCCGGCATTGAAGTAAGATCAGGCTTTTTATAGGACAAGGGAAAGTAGAGCAAGGGAGGTTTTGGCCTGGCAGAAATTTTTAACTTTAACTGAAAGCTAAGGTTGGCATTTGTTTGTTTTGTTTTGTGCTTCTTTGTCACTTGCTCAGAATTCCATTATTCATCAGAACTCTATTTTCGGAAAATTGTTTTTGCAAACTTTGCAGATGATGGGGTGGCTAAAGTCCATGAAATGAGGCAGGTAGGTAGCAAAAAGAAGGAAATGATGCACAAGTAGAAGAAAAGGGGGAATAGCCCACTATCACATTCGTTTTCATCATTTTACACAGTTACCATTGGTTTTCCAAATGTACCAAACATTTAATGTGATTCAGATCATGAAATGATGAACTCATTCATTTCATAATTCAATGATATAATTTTTGAGTGCCAACTCTTTACAAGATATTGCCTAGATGTTGGAAGCCAAAAGTGAACTGTAAATGAGGACCCTGTTCCCTGATTTTACATTCAGAAGGTATAGAAAACTAAAATTAAAGAAAGAAATTTATATTATGTTCAGTAAGCACTTATTTATATATAATTTTGCTAATCCTATAATGTTAAAGACCTCTATGTTATAAATATATATATATAAATGTATATATTTTCATGGAAAATATAAAAGAAGACAAAAAAATGTATGAATAGTTTGAAGAGAATTCTAATGGGCATTCTGTAGTATCCAAAAGCAGAGTCGACTTGTATCTTCAGGTGATCCTTAGTAACTTTGATATGAGTTACTATTTCTTAAATATGAGTTAATATTTGTTAAAACATATCCCATGGATATTTTTAACTAAAAAATAATTTATCAGATAAGACAGTGGGTCTCAAGAGTCAAAATGTTAATGTTGGGTTTTTGTTAGTGAACTTAAAGACACTTGACCAAAATATATTAGTTTTTAAATACAAATCATTATTCAAATGGTTTGCTTATCTACTTCATAAAATATTAGAAAGACACGTAGATTGATAATTTGATGATTCTATCCATCCAGTAAGTTAAATAAATTAGTGATCTCACCAAAAATGTTTCTGAGAACCTATCCTTGTGCAAAAAGATGATGACTAGCATTTGACATTGACATCATGTAACTTTAATGTAAATCTATATATAGGACTTCTGTAAATTTGCATAGGAGAATTGAATCACTTGTACACTTCCACTTAACAGCAAGAAAAGGAGTTGAATCTCCAGATAACAGCATTTTGAGTCATTATTGAGTCTACCAGATTCATACTTGGCAAGTGTTGGTTGATGCTCTATGAGGGACATATCCACTTCATAACTCTCCTGCTCTAAGCAGCTTTTTGAACTATTTAGGATTTTGTATTAGTTGACCCAACTGCTGGGCAGATCTCCTCTTAAGTAAACTCTTATTTGTATAGCATTCAACTTTCTATTTTGATATTTTAAGGAGACCACCAAATTTGGATATTTCAGAAATGTCATAACCATTTACCAAATAGACATTGAAGTTCTGTGCCCTCAAATTCTCTGAAACTCTAAACTAAATGATTGGATCTATACCGGTGTTTTTGATAAGACTGCAAGATGAAGGAAACAATGGAACTTGCCCTAATGTAAAGAAAATATCACTATTTCTCCTTTGACACTTTGGATGATGGGAGAGGTGTATCACCATTTAACTAAAGAGAAATCCCTTCAAGAACCACTCTAAAGTGTTTTAAGGGATAGAGTTGCAGAAGGAAAAGATTGAAAACAATTGGCTTAGGTGTTCAGAACGTGGAAAGACTGAAAGAGTAATCTGTCATTCTGTGGGGAGACAAGTTGCCAGAAAATTGGATAAATTGGAAATCACTGGAAGGCAGCTCTTTCGTCCTTAGGTGCATTAGATATCTTGGGAAAATGTTATTAAACGGTGAACAATTGCTACTCAAAAATTTCTAGCTGTTTGGAATACAGAGTTATAGAAAGTAAAAAGATTCCATTTTTACTCTAATAATAGATCAATCTAAACATAAAGAAGTGGTCTTTATACAATATATTAATTTTTATTTTTCCTAGAGTGATATTTTAAATAATATGGGATTTGCCTGTGCTTACTAAAGTAATCAAAAACTTCTTTTCTCCTCTTCATTGTCAATTTAATCCAGTATAAATTAAGAATATTGGGCCCTATTCCAGCTCTACTAAACCTGCATTTTAATAAGATCAGATCTATGAATTTTTTTAAATGCTAAATTCCTTGCTTTGTATATTTTTATTTTTACTTATTTGTACTGTGAATGAAAAATTATCTATTGAAATGCTTAAAAGAAACCAAAATATTGCAGCTCTATTTTATTTTGAAAATAGTTACAAAAAGAAAAGCAGCTGTTGTAAACACAAAATAATATATTAAGGTATTGCTTGGAAGCCAAAAACCAGAAAAGCTCTGTCATATCTAACAGTAAATGCAGTCCATCTAATTTTCCTTTAAGAGGTGGAAATCAAAATTTAACAAGGAAGAGATTATTCTTAAACTCTATGATGTACACTGCTGAAAAATCAAAGGTTAGCTGAAGATACACTGGGATATATTTTAGAGAAAAGAAAATGAAAAGGAAGCAGAGCTAATAATGTGTGAAACAGAGCTCATAACAATATTGTATTAAGCATGCATCAATGTATAGATAAAAGCCTGAGAGGATGCTGTGGTGAATTAATTATTACTGACATATTAATGATAAAATATTAAATATATAAACTAGGAAATTTATAATAAAGAAGAGAAACTGGCAGGCAAGAATTGAAACAAAATGCAAAACTTTCAATAGCAGAATCTTAAGTTGTTCATGCTTTTCTAGTGACCTATTTAGCTATGATGTGCAGGAAAGTGTGTCTGGATTTTAGGTATGGATAAACACAGATATTCACTCAGATCCCACAGTGAGCTATTGAGTGGAAGTAGGCCATAGACCAGGTAGTCCATTCTCTGGCTGATAAAATTCTAGTCCCCTTGGAAATATGACCACCATTAAAAGTAATAAAAATATTATCTTAAGCAAAAAATAAACTCACAATGTGAAACTAAGTAAATGTCATTCAACAAATTAATAAAATAAAAGAAAAAAAATTAATATGATCATGTACCTATATGAGGGAAAATATTTGACTAAATTCATCTTTATAAGAATTCTCAGCAAAGTAGGAATAGAAAATAACTTAATCTGGTAAAAGGCATCTGTAAAAACTTACAATTAACATTGTAGACCATGAAATGTTAAATACTCCTTAAGATCAAGGATAAGGCAAAAATTATTTCTCATTCTCTATTATTCTACTTCTCATTATTTCTATTCAGCATTGTAATGGAGATACTATCCAGTGATAGACCAGTGGGGAATAATTCATTTGGCATGCACCATCAGAAGTAGGACTTGACTAATTTTGACCAATAACCATAAATAACAGAAACAACAAAGCATGAAGTCAAGGAAAAGAGAAATAGGAACGCAGTAATGGTATATTCTATTTCTTGTTTTCTAGGGACAAAATTAAAGGTATTCTTGTGCTTAGATGTCAGTGGTCAATGAAATCCACTCTTGAACAACATACCTTAATTGGTTCAGGCTGGTGATTGCATTTGGTCATCTGGGTGGAACAAGCTACACAATAAAGTATAATTTTAAGATAATCTCACTCAAATGTAAGTAAGTTTATGTGTCAAAGATTTATCAATTCATTAGTGAGTGAAACAGTAAGATGGTGGTATGGTTTGAATTGTGTCACCCAAAAATTCATACACTGAAGTCCTAACATTCAGTTGTCATGAATTTGACAGTTTTTGGAAATAGAGTCTTTGCAGATCTAATCAGGATAAGATGATATCATAGGATGGGACCTAATACAACATGCCTGTTGTTTTTACAAATGGAGAAGAGACACAGATATACAGAGGAGAAAGCCACATGAAGATGCAGACAAACAAGGAGATGGCCATGTGAAAATAGAAACAGAGAGATTAGAGGGATGCATTTACCAACCAAGGATCACCAAGGCTTGCTGGCAACACCAACCAAGAGAACAAGACATGGAAATGATTTCCCATAGAGCCTTCAGAGAGAGCATTGTCCTGAGAATACCTTGTCTCAGACTTCTGTTTATTTATTCCTCTAAGTTCATTTCAGTCAACTTATCTAAACTCCAGAAAAATAAGCCCCAGAAAACACTATATTGTAATAACATAAAAGGTAAAATTTTACTTAAGGGGAACCGATACATTTATAATTTTGAGTCTTTTCTGAGAATATGATATTTCTTTCCATATATTCAAGTCTAAATTTGCTATTCAGGAGACCTTTTTAACTTTCTTCATTATATTATACTGATATAATATTTATATACAATATTTAATATTATATAAAATGTCAGATTTGAGTGTGTGTACACCATTGCTATTTAATTTTCTTTGGGTATGAAATATTGTTCTTTAGGTTCAATCAAATATGAGCTTATTCAATCATATATTAGTCAAAAGCACAACATTTTTGTAATTCTGAGATATATATTTACTTTAGAATGTGTTATTACCTCACTTCAAATGAAGAAATCAAAATTTCTGGCAAACAAGTGCACTCCAGTCTGAATTAAAAACATGCAATTGTGAGCTTAACAGAAGGGAAATTGCTCACATATGGAATCAGCATGGAACTATATCAATATTTGTAAAAAAAAAATTATACATTGCTTTTAATTCCCTGGAGAGAAGGACAAAATTCTAGCAACACTTTCTTTTTTATTTTCCAATTTGTAACTAAGAACCTCTAGCAATTCATTTTTATTTTTCTCCATCTAAGCAGTTTTACCTGAAGCTTTGGAGAACCCTGTGAAGAATTTGTAATAATGGTCATTTTGCTTACTTCCACACCAACAAATGAAATTTATACTTTTATGCCCTGAAGAATTGATTCTTTTCTGTAAATGACATATCGTGGTGGATCCTTTTTGAAAATAAATACTCCTCTTTCTTGCTGAATAGCTTTTTCATTTAAATTCATGACAACATGTCAAAAACTTTGCCATAAAAATACAGAACAATCAATTGAAGTAATATAGGACTTGAGTAATAAAGGATTTAAACAATTTAATACTTCTTCCATTCATTTTAAATTGAAATTTTAGAGAAGATATCTTGGAATATGCTGACAGAGTATGCACACACATGCACACACACATACATCCAGCTTAAGAAAATTGTCTCAGCTACAATAATTTCATTAAAGATCAGAAATTAAAGTTTCTTTTCGACTTTCAGCTGAAACTCATAGCAAATAAGGGTAATATGATCTTTGCTGGATATTATTAATCAACCATACACAGAAACTTTAGACTATCTGTATTTATGTAGCTTAACTGTCAGAAATGAAACCTAAAGCCATCTGTGTCAATATGATTTAAAAATTTATTTCAGAAAATTATTTTTCAGGAAGGTAAGGCTGTAAATCCATAAACAACATCATTGTTTGCTTCGGAAAATTCCTGCAAACAAATTTGTGTGAGCAAACAACTCTCCTCTCAGACAATAGATTGCTCACCTGGGCAGAGTGCTGTTTATTAAACAGCAGTTCATTTATGAAGACTAATTTCAAGGCTCTCTACTCACTGTCCCTCCATCCTAAATGCTTATGTCATGAACTTCATCTCTTCTAATCTGTTACTGGCCTTGAAATGCCCACCTTAACCACTTGAGCCCAGATTTCAATAGCTATAAATATCATCTCATTATCTGCTCATCTAAAAACACCTTGTCAAAGAGGTCTTCTCCATTATAGACACACTTCTATTTCACTTAGCTTTGCTTAGTCAACATGTGTTAGTTGGTCTGTTGGGGAGACAATAGGCAATATCTGGAGGTTCCACAAGAACCAGCCAAGATACCCTTCCCATTATGGTTCAGGATCTTGGAGTTTCCCTGAGGCTCCTTGAACCATTCACTTGGGGGCTTCCCTGGTCACAGTAATGAAATGCATTTTGTGTTGAATCTGAAATCTAAATTATTTTCATTAGATTCTCAGATTCTCTATTTACTTTGATTTCTAGAAATGAGGAATGCTTTTTAGGAATACTTTGATCATTTGATCACATTTTATCCATTATAAAATCCTGTCATAGTACTTGCTGACTTTCTTTCTGTATTTTCTTATCATATTTTTATGATCTTATAAAATGAAGTTCATAGAACAAAGAACAAGCTTAAGTCTAATAAATTTGTTGTGCCATTTGACTCTAGGACTAGTGAGTTCAGAAGATCTCAGAGATCAGCATACTTATAGCATGCATTTTGCTTTGGGTCACCTATCAGAATTTTATGAAAACTTATCTTAGTCTTGTCATGTTTTACCTGTGAGAGTCTATTCCTGAAAGAGATCTTAACTCCAAATGTTCTGCTTGCTTGGGATTTCAGATTTATTGGCCTTCAATTAAAGAGATCCAAATGATGCAACCTACAAGGGATTAAACTCCAAAATTTATAAACAGTTCATGTAGTTCAATATTAAAAAAGAAAACAATCCTATCAAAAAATGGGCAGATGATCTAAATACACATTTCTCCAAAGAAGACATACAGATGGCCAAGAGGCACATGGAAAGATGCTCAACATCACTAATTATTAGAGAAATGCAAATCAAAACTACAATGAGGTACTACCTCACATATGTCAGAATGACTATCATCAGAAAATCTACAAAGAATAAATGCTGGAGAGGATGTGGAGAAAAGGGAACCCTCTTGCACTGTTGGTGGGAATGTAAATTGGTACAGCCACTATGGAGAACAGTATGGACATTCCTTAAGCAATTAAAAATAGAGCTACCTTATGATCCAGCAGCCCCACTCCTGGGCATATATCTGGAGAAAAACATGGTTTGAAAGGATACATGCACTCCAATGTTCATTGTAGAGATGTTTACAATAGCCAAGATATGGAAACAATGTAAATGTCCATTGATGGATGAATGGATAAAGAAGATGTGGTACATATATGCAATGGAATATTTCTTAACCATAAAAAGAATGAAATAATGCCTTTTGCAACAACATGGTTGGACCTGGAGATTATCATACTAAGTGAAGTAAGTCAGATGGAGAAAGACAAATATCGCATGATATCGCTTATATGTGGAATCTAAAAAAAATGATACAAATGAACTTATTTACAAAACAGAAATAGACTTACAGGATTAGAGAACAAACTTTGGTTACCAGGGGGAAGGGTGGGGAGGAAGGATAGACTGGGAGTTTGGGATTGACAAGTACACACTGCTATATTTAAAATAGATAACCAACAAGGACCTACTGTATAGCACAGGGAACTCTGCTCAATACTCTGTAATAAATGGGAAAATAATTTGGAAAAGAATATAAAAATAAATACATAAAGAGATCCAAATACCGTGCTAGGGTCCCATGACAAATTTCAAAAGCAAATTCTTCACTCACTCATCACCAAACTCTTAATGGGTTCAACTTAATTTAGATTCACAACTTCTATAGGCAGACTCCTTCTTCTTTCATAGTTCACACAATAATTCTGTTTTGTATGCTTATTAAAGAACACATGTCACCAAGCATCATTTAAAGTTACAGTCATCTCTTTGGAGACAATTTTATAGGATAAATATGTTTAACAAGTTACTTAGAATGATAATGGATAAAGTCCTGAAAATGTTTATTGTTATGTGAAAACTTCCAAAAGAAATTCAGATTCCAACAGTGTTCTTTTATTTTTTTATTTACTTTAATTAATTAATTAATTTTTGGCTGCGTTGGGTTTTCGTTGCTGTGCGCAGGCTTCTCATTTCAGTGGCTTCTCTTGTTGCAGAGTACAGGCTCTAGGCACACGGGCTTCAGTACTTATGGCACGTGGGTTCAGTAGTTGTGGTTCACAGGCTCTAGAGAATAGGCTCAGTAGCTTTGGCACATGGGCTTAGTTGCTCCACGACATGTGAGATCTTCCCAGACCAGGGGTTGAGCGCATGTCCTCTGCATTGGCAGGCAGATTCCCAACCACTGTGTCACCAGAAAATTCTCCAAAGTGTTCTTTTAAAATAATTTTAAAAAGAAATATACGGGCAAGGCAAAAGAAAAATCTGAAGCTAGATTGTTTTTATTACCCCTTGTCTGCAAATCTTGACTCAAAACTACAAGTCTTTATCTCACAATTTTTTTCTCCCTCTATATTCTCTGTTTATAACATTCTTTCTGCCTCTTTCCCACCCTAAATATCCAAAAGCTCAATTATATTCTAAAATTAAACTCTATATATTATAGAGAAAGTACATGTGGTTACATTTTATCCCTGCTATTCATCTAAGATCCACTTTCAAATATTCTCCAAAGTCTAGACAAAAGGATAGTATATTTCTAATAACATATACTCCACAGCTTCCAGATTTAGATCAGCTGGTTTATATGATATAAGGAATCTCTGCAAAAAAAAAAAAAAAAAGATAGGTAGAAGATGACATGATACCTCAAATTGCATGAGAACTCAGAAAAATTTAGAAACCTGTAGACATCATGCATACCCCTAAGATTTTCTCATCTAAAAAAATAGAATAGACATTACTCCAGTCTTAAAAACATTGAAAGGGTAAGTTCATTGGAAATATCTTTGATAGACCCTGTAACACTTCTATACAACATTCAGGAGTAGATCTTTATACAAATGTGATGCCAGACCTTTCTGCATGTTTTGTGAATAACCTTAAGTAAACAATATAAGGATTCCATAGGAAATTAAAATCTGTAATGGGAAATTAGCCATATTGCCAGATCTCTTGTTTTGTAATATTTTAAACACTGGTTGAAAATATAAAAACACTGGTTGAAAATATTAAAAAAAGGATGAGAAAAAAAATAGACTGGTAGCTTTACAAAAGTAGGCGATCGATGAGAGCCTTACATGTGAGAACTGAACATGGAGTTTACAATTTTGCCCATAAAGTCACAAAGAACAAATTTCCTGAATATTAAATGGTAACTGCAAACTTTGAATTGATAGGATACTAAAATATCAAACTTAAACCCTCCTACTCTCACAGAGACTCTCCCTTGGAATCAACTAATTACTCAGGTGGTGGATGTCCTCAGTAACCTTCAATCATCCTGTGTCTGATATCATGACTTGTACCCTCAGATTTTTCAGTAAGACTTTTTACCTCCTTTGTAAAATTACATCCACTAATTCATTTTTTGTGAAAGATGTGTTTTGCAAATGGAATTTCTAGACTGAACGCGCTTTTTCAAATTCCTGAGGTCCCATTCTGCCTCCTCAATTCATAATGAAGTCTTAGCTAATATGAACATTGACTAAATCAAACCTAAATTACAGATATCCACAAGGAATCAGACCCTTGTAACCCTCAAATTCAACTGGGTTGACTAAAGCCATCAAGCTCGCACAGAACCTTTGAAAACCAAAAGCTAAAGTTTTAAAATCAACAGCTGAAAAGCTAATAGCAAAAATGTTAAGCATACCTTATACCAGTCTGTGTCTGGTTAATAACTCCAATGGGTGAGGACAGAGATTTGTTTAGGATCTTAAGGCCAAACAGAAAAGTCAATTCCCATGATCTGTGATGCTGAATATTAATAAGGTGGTGTTTTCTTTGCCAACCGAGGGTGCATATTTAAAAGAGTAAATCCAGAGTCTGCTTTCTTTAGTTTACTATTGGATAAAGATAGTACAGCACTAGCATGATAATCAGGTTTTGCTTTTGAGAACTTTGTATTTAGTTATGACTAAATATTTTACTATCATATTTGAATTAATTGACTAATTATCAATTAAAATAAAACATTTAATAATACCTATGTATCAACATCTTGCTTATTAAAACATTATTTTCACAATGAAATTTTACACATTCATCAATTCAGTCACTTAATATGGCAGAGACAGATTCACAAATTCATATGCTCACAAACATTTGGGTTCTGTTTTGTTAGACACATAAACTACAGTTCTTAGTTTTATTTGCATTGTATTAGGCCATGGAATTAATTTAAGAATAGTGAAAGATGAGTATAACGTATATCCAGACTTAGCCCCAAGATCCTCCACATGCACTCTCTCATCTACTTTTTCCATTTTGGCCGACTAGGATGGCCAATTTTAAAGTAGTCTGGGAAGCAAGATGCTGTAGATTAAAAAATCTTAGTAACCTAGGTCCTTGAATGAGGACAAGGAAGAGGATATTTTACTTGAAAAACACATCATGTGAGTGAGAAACAAATTTCTGTTTTGTTTAAAGTATTATATGCTGTTGGGTCTAGTTGACAAAGCAGCTAGCATTATTCCAAATAATACAGATATAAGTTGCTTGACTTGCCTTTGCCATAACAAACCTTAAAGTATTTGCACTAAATTAGCATGATATTGGCAACTAAATCAACTTCAGAGGATTGGAAGATGAAGACCTAATGTATTCACTGAAAAAAAATATTTGTTGAAACTGTCATTTAAAATCAATTGAGTTCAACTAAATGCCCCTAGGTCATTACGTTTGGGAAAAGCCATAGTGTATTTATCGTTTATATTTGATAAGGAATTTACTGCTCCATTCATTGTTACAATCTATAGTATTACAAAATCAGTGATTAAACAGATTAAGATAAAAATATCAGCTCTATTACTTATTGTTTGAAAAAGTACCTCTAAGGCTGGTCCTATCAGGTTGTTCGTATTTATCACCTGATGTAAACTTTCCTAGGAAGCGGCCAGACCATACCAAAGGACAAAAGCTTGCTCCCCAATCTTACTGTGTGGTGTAGAACGCAGACCACAGCAACTGCTCTCAGCAAGGAGACAAAGAGTGTGAATGATTGAGAAACACAGGCCCAGACTTTCCTCTAGAACACTCACCAGTCTTGTAACTAATACCTCTCCCCAAGCAGTAAATGGGTGAGGAGTAGAGAGAATCTGTAAGGGTTATTCTTAGGAAAGACTTCTGGGGCAAAAGAGGAGACTTTTGTAGAATTACAGTTACATGTTACATGCATGTGCTGATAATACATACATGTTATGTGTATGCATTACATACATGTTACATGTATGCACTGAAAATAAGAAGTTACAAAATTCTCCCTAGAAGTTGATGTGATTGAGATATTTCACTGCACTTGCTGTGTGATCTTCAGATCCTTTCTGCTTAGACTGTAACTATACTTTCTGAATTAGAATTACTATACTATATTTACATTAAGAAAAAAGTACCCTTGGGCTTCCCTGGTGGCGCAGTGGTTGAGAGTCCGCCTGCCGATGCAGGGGACACGGGTTCGTGCCCCGGTCCGGGAAGATCTCACATGCCGCAGAGCGGCTGGGCCCGTGAGCCATGGCCACTGAGCCTGCACATCCGGAGCCTGTGCTCTGCAATGGGAGAGGTCACAACAGTGAGAGGCCCGCCTACTGCAAAAAAAAAAAGTACCCTTATTATACAGGATCAAGTAACACCACTAAAACTCATGTTTAGGAAAAAAGATATATAGATAATTATGTTTTATTATGTGTGTTCTAAAGAGAAAAATAATTATGTTCCGCAATGTAATTTTATACCGTACTCTTCTAAATACTTTCGTTTAAACAAGATCTTTATAAAAATGTTTTGTGCACAGAAGTTTTTGAATACTTTTAAAAATGATCACAACACATATGGGCTCCGAATGTGTTGAATTATTTTAATACTTTCACTGTAACTGGAATTCTTGAAGAGAATATACATTTGCATAACGCTGATAATACTTTTTCATTTCTTTTTGTGCTTCAGCTGTTATAATATCCACTTATAATGGTAATTGGGTGTGTTTATTATCCATGATTATCTCTAGATATATGTGCATTTTCTTTAATTAGACTATAAACTCTAAATGGAAAATCAAAATGAAGTCACCTCTTGTCTCAGTTAGGATGTTAAATTCTCTTCCTTATATTTAGAGTTTCCCAAATGCCCACTGCAAAATTTTATTTGGGGAGTAGAGAGTGGAAAATCAACATAGTAAATTACATTACAGGGAAGGAGGTATATGGAGGACAGCTCTTCATTATCCCTTTCTCACCCCTGAAAGCTACACATCCATTAATGCCAGCACTCACATAAACAAGCACTTTTCAAGTGCATAGGATACTGTGATAAGAAAACTTTGTCAAACACTTAATTAATATAAAAGTCAGAACTAATAGCACTGTTTTTTAATTCCACATGTAAGGGAAAAAATTCTTCAGACACAAAGTTACTTCAAATGATTTTCTCTATTATTAAACAATTATTTTGGTAGAAGAGTCATACAAACAATATAATATCCAGGGCCAGATGTGGGCATGGATTCCCTTCATTAAGGCTAAAATTTTGGCTTCGCTTAAAATTAAGAGCCATTCATTCAAAAATAATGCTTAAGTACTTGATATATACTAGACACAGGGGATGTACTAATAAGAATGAACTAACTGACAAGAAAACTTCCCCTTATGGAACTTAAATTCTATTTGGATAAACAGAAGGCAAAAAATATAAGTACATAGTGTGTTAGTTACAAGTGTTTGTTAAGGTGAATTAAAGACTGGTAAGGGCTTGAGAAAAGGGGATTAATGACAAATGTCACCTCCAGTTCAGTTTACTAGAACAATTTGGTCTTACCTTCTTTCAAAGCAAAAATAGTCCTGTAGTTAAACGGATCCATTACACAAAGCAAGCAGCTTAAAATATGCATTTATTCCCTTCTATTACAATTTAATTTTTTAAATGGCTCCACAAAGATACAAGTCAAAATGTATTATTGACAATAAATCCATATTAATAAATCATTATAAACTGTTTCTAAGGTAATAAGTAGAGTTATTGATTTCACATAAATAACTTTAAAAAGGTAGCAAATGTAAAAATATATTTAGATCATGGAGATGTCTAACTGTTACAATAATAAAACTAATGAAATGCCAAAGTAACAAGCTTCATGTGTCCATATGAGTCCTCCACTATTCAACCCAATTCCAGACATACTCTTCAGAATCTCCTTATAATGAGATCCAGTAAAATCTACAATGATTTCAATAAACACACACACACAAACATATAATATTGAAATACTGAGCTCAAAAGAAGGAGTGTCGTATACATGCAATTTGTATATTTGCTAAATATGGGAAGACATTATTTAACAGAAACTTATACTTCCTTTTACTTTCCATCATTATTTCCCTCTCCTCAAATACTTACCTAAACAACCAATAATTATATATGCTTTTTATGAATTTTTGAAATAATTCCCAGAAACAGGATTTACACGGCTGCCTCTGTATTTAACGTGTGTGTTAAATATACCATACCTTCTTTATTCATTCCTCTGTTGATGGACATTTAATTTGCTCCTATGTCCTGGCTATTGTAAATAGTGCTGCAATGAACATTGGGGTGCATGTATCTTTTCAAATTATGGTTTTCTCCAGGTACATATATACAATGGAATATTACTCAGCCGTAAAGAAGAATGAAATAATGCCATTTGCAGCAACGTGGGTAGACCTAGAGACTGTCATACTGACTGAAGTAAGTCAGACAGAGAAAGACAAATATCATATGATATCACTTCTATGTGGAATCTAAAAAATGATATAAATGAACTTATTTACAAAACAGAAACAGACTCACAGACTTCTAAAACAAACTTATGGTAACCAGGGGGCAAGGGGGAGGGATAAATTGGGAGATTAGGACTGACATATACATACTACTATATATAAAATAGATAACTAATAAGGACCTACTATACAGCACAGGGGACTTTACTCGATACTCTGTAATGCTTATATGGGAAAAGAATCTAAAAAAGAGTGGATATATGTATATGTATAACTGATTCACTTTGCTATACACTTGAAACTAACACAACATTGTAAATCAACTGTATCCCAATAAAAATTAAGAAAATAAAGTGTGTGTTATGGACTCTGAGAGAGAATCTGATATTTGGCAGTTTTATTAAGTATCACCCATGGGAACCCCATCTGTAGACGCAGGAGTGGAAGACGAAGAATGAGAGTGATGGGTTTCTCTGGAGCTGGAAGGAACTGTCAGGATCACCCCAGGTTAGGTCAAAATGCTCAGGCTTTTATACCACTGTCTCCGTCAGTGTTTGGATATCATGTGCTTCAGGAAGGACTGAATGTTGGGTCAGATAACTCTTGCAGCTGAGGCAGTCCTTGAAGGAGCTGGCAGCCGAAGTCTTTCCTATTATATTGCTCCCAGCAGCTGGGGCAAATCCATCCTTGAAGAGGTGTCTGTGTCCAATCACAGTTCTTGCCTTTTAGTTCTTGTGAAACCTAAATTGTTTGCTTTATAATTTTTTAAATGCTTCCTTATAAATCCTCAATACCAAGATATCATAAATCCAGGAATTAAAAAAATAATATTTCTATTTATGCAATTTCATAAATTCCTCTGTACAGAAATCAGGACTAAAACATACTTTTTTTTTTTTTTTTGCGGTACTCGGGCCTCTCACTGTTGTGGCCTCTCCCGTTGCGGAGCACAGGTTCCGGATGCGCAGGCTCAGCGGCCGTGGCTCACGGGCCCAGCCGCTCCGCGGCATGTGGGATCTTCCCGGACCGGGGCACGAACCCGTGTCCCCTGCATCGGCAGGCGGACTCTCAACCACTGCGCCACCAGGGAAGCCCCTAAAACATACTTTTGATAACTAACAAATTGTCTGGTTTGGGAACCAAATCTGTCGCATAAATGTAAATTGCATTAAGTTTATAGTTATTCTCTAAGGGATTATTGCCAAATCAGTTAGTTTCACTGCGTGTCCCAATATTCAGGTTGATGTATAAGTTTAAATAGAAAAAATATATATATTTGATATTGAAATGCACTTTTTAAAGGGAGGAAAGGTAAATTTTTAAAGTTGAAGGACACACAGTTCTAAATGATTTATTGGCTGTCTACCATTCTCAGATGCCTGCAAATCAATGTTACACGTGGCATCTTTCAGATGATGTGGGCTATTTCAAGGAAGTGCTTTTGCTTTTCATGATTAAAATACATGAAGAGAAAAGTACATGAAGAGAAAAGTGTAGTGTTAATCTAAATAGGCTGAAACACTGATTTTAAAGGCTAAAATCGTTCTGAAAGATAGTCTCAAATCTGGTATTTCAATACTGTGGTTTCCTTAGATTATAATCTTGAGAGACAGTGCTTCACTCTCACCTAATCATGCTGGATTTCAAAATCGTTTCATAGTGTAGTGTTGAAATTCTGGCAGGACTTGGCAATTAAAAGCAGAGGAGAGCTTTCACAAAGGAGCTTATCATTGTTCTTGGCTTCCCTGATTTCATGCTCATCAATACAACATTTCTCAAGGGCTGAGGAAAATCAGTACATGATTCTAAACGTCAATGCTAGAGATGATATTAAGGGAAATGAAAAGTTCTCCTTCCTGTGCTGTTTCTGATTCATCTTGAATCAAGTTATTGTCTTATCATCATCATAGACTGCATGAAAGAAGGCTATGCTGCATGCCTAGTGTAGGGGTTTAAACATTTCACAGCATTGCCATGAATCCCTAGGTGTGGCAACAATATTTTTATTTGAAGTTGTCATAAACTTTCAAAATACTTGAAAATAAGTGCCTGCACATGACAAAGGCAAATTTTTCATTCCTGCTTCTGCTTCTGCTTTTTCCCTTGGGTGGTAAATCCTCTAAGGACAAACAGAAGCCTCATTACATAAATAAAATAGGATAGTGAATGTCATTGTCAGTCCAAAGTTCTGTCCGGGCAATAACAATGATGTACAGAGGAGGTCAAGTAGTTGTGCAAGAACTTGATCTGTTGGCTCTACTTTTGATTCAACCAGTGAGAAAAGTTACATTGTGTATCAAGAAGCTATTTTCTCCCCTTCTCTCTCATCTATCTATCTATCTATCTATCTATCTATCTATCTATCATCTACCTATCCACCTACCTATAAATTTTATGTAAATACTTCCTTAATCATCTCAAGTTCAGACAGCTGCATCAATTCCTCTCAAGTTACTCCCAGCATTCTTCCAGGTGATATATTTAGGCCAAATGCACTTCTGTCTCTATATACTATTTATTTCATTTACATTTGTCATTTTTCATATTGCATCATGACCATAAGATGGGACCACCATTATCAAAGTAACCAAAGTTCCATCAAGTTCTGTTTATTCTCTGGTAGCCCTTCTACTCCATGTGATTAACCCGAGTCTCACTTAATTCTCTTGGTAGCATGAAAGCAAATATTTTGTAATTTCCTCTACCCTCTATTATCTATTTATCCACAAGGTCCCATTGATTTATATGCATTTTAAAATTATAAATATTAGCTAATTTAATTTCTACTAGATTTCTATCTTTCTCTTTTCTCCTGTAATGCAATACATTCCTTAGCGCAAAACTGCCAAACCAAACTTTAAGGTCATTCTGACATAAGCAAGTGATATAACAGGGAAGAAAAACCAACCCCTTATAATTGTGGGGAAAAAAAAGGTGGGGGTGGAAGGAAGGGATACAATCAGAAGATAGAAATATTTCCTCACTCAACTTCCATTTACTAAATACCTCGCTCATATGTCCATCCTTACATGGTTCTCGTTCCATGATATTCAATCATCCATCAGATACATATTGATTCTTTGCTATGTGCCAAGTTCTGCCTTTGGTTGTAGAAATTAAGCAGTAAGCAATATAGAGAACCCCTGATCTTAGGGATTTTATATTAAAAGATGTGTTAAGTGTGTGAAAGAGTGAATGCACTTACATTAAGTGTGAGCAGTTTTAATTTAAGTGTAGTAATATGGTGTAACCAGAGTTGTTGTATCTCATTGGAATGTAAGTAACAGAAATCCAAATACAGAGAGAATAGGTAAGGGAAAATGTACTAGACATTTACTGGGCCGTGTGATATAATCTGAGTGAAGTTTAGGTGAGCAAAGGCCAAAGTACATGGATATAACTGGACCTAAAAGACAATGGTCGTAAAAGACGTTGCCATTCTCTTGGGAGGGTTTCTGATGATATTTCCTGATCCTTATGTGGCATGACTTATCTGTATGGAAGATGCAAAGTGTGGAAATTCTAGCTGATATTTAAATAAATTCTTCAATAGACTTGATAGTCACTGAGGCCTTGCATTCTGGAATAAAAAGGGCAAGAGGGAAGCTTCCCAATGTAAGAAACTATACTTTTTGTGAATCTGTCCAATAAAAGGTATTTTTATTTGCTTTAAATTCAAAAACAAAGAAAACCTAGAAACCAAATATATGTCAACTTATGTTTATTTCAAACTAAGGGAGGAAATTGTTTTTACACTTTTAATATTTCTTAAGCTTTCCTTTTCTCCTTATGTAAATCTGTTACTAAATCAGTGCTTCTAATTGAAAATCACAGTATCTTACAATTTGGAATGAATAGCGCATGAAAGCGAAAACCTTTTCTGACGCATTTCTAGTACCCAGGATAGTGCCTGATAAGTACAAAATAAATATTTGTTGCATATATATATACCATTGTAACAAATCATAGTGAAGAAATGTAATTTGTTACAGGCTGTAAAAGTACTATAATTTTTGTACATATTTTATATGTCTGGCACTCTTCTAAGTGTTTCTGATATATTATTTCATTATCTCTGTTCTTCCTACCATCTGATAATGAGTTACTATTTTTCATATTATACATATAAGAATACTAGTCCTTAAAAAGGCTTATCAACTGGGGTAGGATATTGAGAAATTGACAGAAAAGGACTTGATCACAAATAAACCTAGTTTCAAAGCTGTGTTTTTACATTGCAACATGCAAAAGCCATCTGGTCTACTTCACTATCTGGACATTGCATCAATTTAGAAATGAATGTCAGCTTCAATTATAATACAATGAAATTAAAGAAACCAAGATATCCAAGTGCAACCTCTTGAAATCTTTCAATTAAAATGTGTAAAGCAGGTGTTTTTACTACATAATGAATGACATATATTATCCATGAAAATTTTCTAGAAGCTTATATGCATTTTTTTTTTTTATTTTGTTTTTTTTTTGTGTGTGTGTTTTTTTATTTTTTTGCGGTACGCTGGTCTCTCACTGCTGTGGCCTCTCCCGTTACGGAGCACAGGCTCCGGATGCGCAGGCTCAGCGGCCATGGCTCATGGGCCTAGCCGCTCCGCGGCGTGTGGGATCCTCCCGGACCGGGGCACAAACCCATGTCCCCTGCATCGGCAGGTGGACTCTCAACCACTGCGCCACCAGGGAAGCCCTGCATTCTGTATTAGAGAAAGTCCATATCAGTTTCCTCCTTTCAATCAAACCAGTTCATAAGCATTCCTCTAAATGCTTCTAACAGTAACATATCAGGTAGGAAGAGAATTTTCCATACAGGTTTGTATTTTTCTGTGATTTACTTCACATGTCTCAACTATGCCACTTCTCTGAAAAATACACTTGTTTTGGGGTGAACTTTTGGAATCGAATAGAATGACAGATGCTATGCTTCCTGTCCCCTTGCTTCTCCCCTTCTTTTCCTTTGAATGAGAATTCTTATCTGCTTTGGGTCAGCATTTTAGCTTTGAAAGTTTGGACTTAGATTTTAGTTTATTTACCATTCTTTTTTCACAGTAAATCAGGAACAGATTTTAGCTTTTAACCTCCAGGACCCTCAAAATATTCTGATTTTTTTTTTAATGAAGCAATAATGAATTTCATAACTAATTGTGCCACTTTAATTGTGTTAAGATATAGACTGATGTTCCAAAATATCAGCATAACAAGAAGATTTAGGTACTCAGGCTAATTTAAACATGGAGGCATCATTAGAAATAGAGGCCGTAATAAAATAGAGTACTGGGGACTTTTTAAATTAAGGTTATTTAATCCAAATCACATTTAGGGTATACGTATTTGTACCAGTTATCAAACTTGGTGTCACAAATAAATTGAATACTAGGTTGACAAAATGTAAAAGATACAGATTAGATTCTAAACGTGGATTCTACAGCCTATTAATACACATACTTCAGGCAAATATATATATATATAAAATTACAAAAATTTTTCTTTTTTTCTGAATTGAGTTTTAGAGATAGCTATGTAATTGACACACACAAAATAATCAAAACGTTCTATAACTCCAGTGGATAATTTTGAGGGTAGAAATATTCACTATTTTATATTTTAAGGAATACAACTAATTAAAAAATAATTAATTTTGTCTTACTTTTTCCCATTGCTCGTAATGGAAAGTGACATGTAAATACACTTGTCTCTTTCCTCATTGGCACTTACCTACATATCTTTAATAGCTTTATTGTTTTAGCTCTGCCAAGAGATTAGTTAGTAAATTAAGGCAAAACAAATCCTGTGAACAGCTAGAAACTACAATATTTTATTAATTTTAGTCAATGTAACTCTAAATAATTTTACACTAACAATGGACCAAACAGAACAAATAAAATATTTTTCAAGAGTAAACAAATAAAGTAGTCTAGGTCAAGTTGTCCTAATGTCCCTAAATAAAGTAATTGACAAAATACATTAAAGTCTATGATATAGTAAGTGGCATAACATATTGTGTATATCATAATAATATTTCTTCCTTTCCTTCCTCTAGTTACTGAACCCCCTAATTATCTCATTATTTGATCACTTAAAAGTTATTCAACAAATGATCATCCCATGATTAACATCAGAAACTGAAAGTTCACTGTCTAAAATGATTCAAAATACCACTTTCAAGATTTACTTGTAAATTTAATTTACTTTATAAAAGATGGACTCTCTTTTCAAGAATAACATAAAAATCAATTCATTCTTCTGTATATTAATATTATGTCATTTGTGTTTAAACGTTTCATCTAATAAGAGATTACTTGCAGGAGTCTATAATTACTCTGACAGATGTGCTTTAGAAAATGCAAAAATAAAATGTGGAGATTAATATCAACAAATTTACTATTGGCATCAAATGTTTTATTAAGTAAAAGGTTTTGTTTAAAATCCTTAGCTTAGCACAATTTGATAGAAATTCCTGAATATCAGAGCATTTAAAATAGATTCTTACTTTAAACTTGGCATATTTCTTGTAAGATATAATATAATTGAATTGAACATGGCTGTCTGTAAAACTACAAATATGATCAGAAGAAACTCAAACTAAATTAAGTTTTAGCAGCCGAAATTTATTCTAAAATGACACTGACATAAAAAATGGCTTATTGAGATTTGTAAATCTTATTCCGTAAGTTCTTGCTAGAGAGTCTAGAAGTGTTCTGCTCAGACTATGTAGATCAAGGCAAAGTTCTTTTATTAGTAACACTATTCAGAAAATGATTTTCTTTTGAATCTATAAATGTAAAATTCTCAAAGTATTTCCAACATGATCTTCCATCTCTAAATTGATTTTATTTCTAAATAAATGTAATTACTTTAAATGCCTAAATTATGTAGTTGAGTCTTATCTAATTCTTTAGTTTCCAGATAGATAAGAGTTAAACAATGGCATCCCAGGCCACTAGGCTTTGCTCTCTCTGCTGCCACTGCCAAACTATGTGTCCTGACCTAGGTGTGAGACTCTCATAATAGATGCTGTTTTTCATAATTCAGCTTCTCATGTAGAGTACCATTTGCAGTTTATATACTGATGCCTTATATACTATAAGATACATTGATGATAATGCATTTCTGAAACCACTGAGAGCATGATTTAGAGCCATAACAGAAATAACAGAATACACATAAAAACTCTTTAATTTTCAATGCACTCCTTCTCAAATTGGAATAATTGTGAATTCAAATATTTTGAGCACTTCCTTACTTTCTGGCACTACAAGGTGCTCCACGTTCTTCTGTGTATTTCTTTTCCCCATTCTTAGATTGGCTTTTTTCCAAAGAGCCCAGGTTTCTTTATAAAAAATCCATATCTAAATGCTAGGTGTGCTTCAAGCTAAGGTGGTGTAATTTCTTTAAGGACTTCTCATCTGACAAGCAAGAAAAATATGTACTTATATATGTATGTATTCTTTCCCATGTATATGCATATCTATAAATAGTTGCAAGCATCTCTGTCTATATTAAGACCTACATGAGCTTACTTATGTCTCCAACTCTAATCTATTGATACATGATCACTCTCTAGCCTTCTCCCCCTACCTGTAAACTCCCACCCCAACAATGAAAACCCTGACTTCCACCATCTGACATCTATTATTTAAATGTTCAATTCCATTATATGTGTATAGAGGTAAAATAATTGATAAACTATACCTCACAGAGAAACATCTTTATCAATTAAAGTAAAATACATATGTACAGATATTTTGCTTTTAGTCTTAGAGACTCCATTTATTTTCAGAGTCACCTTGGTCAGCACCCTTTCTCTCCACTCCCTTCAGTGGAGTTATTTTATATGTTTGTTTGTAATATAGGTGAAGAGTTTTTAACATTCTATATTCTATCCTGGGATCTCATAACCTCCTAATTGATATTCTCCATTGCATATATAAAGATTTACTATTCGTGTCGTAAAGCTCTGTGAATTTTGACAAATAGGTATTCTGCTCTTGTTGGATGGAGTGTTCTATAAACGTTAGTGAGATCAAGTTCACTGATAGTGCTGTTCAGGTCAACTAATGATTTTATTGTTGGCTTGATGCATCAGTTATTGAAAGAAGGGTGTTGAAATTTCACCTATAATACTGAAATTATCTACTTTTTTGCTTTCAGTTTTACAAGAAATAATTAAGTTTCTAAATCAGTTGGTTTTAAGAAAAATAAAGTATTCTTTTTTTTTTTTTTACATCTTTATTGGAGTATAATTGCTTTACAATGGTGTGTTAGTTTCTGCTTTATAACAAAGTGAATCAGTTATACATCTACATATGTTCCCATATCTCTTCCC
This sequence comes from Pseudorca crassidens, assembly GCF_039906515.1. Lineage (NCBI taxonomy): Eukaryota > Metazoa > Chordata > Mammalia > Artiodactyla > Delphinidae > Pseudorca > Pseudorca crassidens. The sequence continues at coordinate 18,327,389 of NC_090298.1, forward strand.
TCTTGCATCTCCCTCCCTCCCACCCTCCCTATCCCACCCCTCTAGGTGGTCACAAAACACCGACCTGATCTCCCTGTGCTATGCGGCTGCTTCCCACTAACTATCTATTTTATGTTTGGTAGTGTATATATGTCCATGCCACTCTCTCACTTTGTCACAGCTTACCCTTCCCCCTCCCCATATCCTCAAGTCCATTCTCTAGTAGTTCTGTGTCTTTATTCCCATCTTATCCCTAGGCTCTTCATGACCTTTTTTTTTGTTAGATTCCATATATGTGTGTTAGCATATGGTATTTGTCTTTCTCTTTCTGACTTACTTCACTCTGTATGACAGACTCTAGGTCCATCCACCTCACTACAAATAACTCAATTTCATTTCTTTTTATGGCTGAGTAATATTCCATTGTATATATGTGCCACATCTTCTTTATCCATTCATCCAATAATGGAGATTTAGGTTGCTTCCATCTCCTGGGTATTATAAATAGAGCTGCAATGAATATTTTGGTACATGACTCTTTTTGAATTATGGTTTTCTCATGGTATATGCCCAGTAGTGGGATTGCTGGGTCATATGGTAGTTCTATTTGTAGTTTTTTAAGGAACCTCCATACTGTTCTCCATAGTGGCTGAACCAATTCACATTCCCACCAGCAGTGCAAGAGTGTTCCTTTTCTCTACACCCTCTCCAGCATTTATTGCTTCTAGATCTTTTGATGATGGCCATTCTGACTGCTGTGAGATGATATCTCATTGTAGTTTTGATTTGTATTTCTCTAATGATTAATGACGTTGAGCATTCTTTCATGTGTTTGTTGGCAGTCTGTATATCTTCTTTGGAGAAATGTCTATTTAGGTCTTCTGCCCATTTTTCGATTGGGTTGTTTGTTTTTTTGTTATTGAGCTGCATGAGCTGCTTGTAAATTTTGGAGATTAATCCTTTGTCAGTTGCTTCATTTGAAAATATTTTCTCCCATTCTGAGGGTTGTCTTTTGGTCTTGTTTATGGTTTCCTTTGCTGTGCAAAAGCTTTGAAGTTTCATTAGGCCCCATTTATTTATTTTTGTTTTTATTTCCATTTCTCTAGGAGGTGGGTCAAAAAGGATCTTGCTGTGATTTATGTCATAGAGTGTTCTGCCTGTGTTTTCCTCTAAGAGTTTGATAGTTTCTGGCTTTACATTTAGGTCTTTAACCCATTTTGAGCTTATTTTTGTGTATGGTGTTAGGGAGTGTTCTAATCTCATACTTTTACATATACCTGTCCAGTTTTCCCAGCACCACTTATAGAAGAGGCTGTCCTTTCTCCACTGTACATTCTTGCCTTCTTTATCAAAGATAAGATGAAAAATAAAGTATTCTGGATGGGCCCGACCTAATCAGAAGGACCATTGTAAGGGCTGAACTCTTTCAGGTAGAAGAGATTAGGAGAATAAGAAAGATTTGGTATAAAGAAGAGTCTTTTCTTTTTTAAACCATGTTTTTAATTGATGTGTAGTTAATTTACAATGTTGTGTTAGTTTCAGATGTACAGCAAAGTGATTCTGTTATAGATATATACATAAATTTATTCTTTTTAAGATTCTTTTCCATTATAGCTTATTATAAGATACTGAAAATAGTTCCCTGTTCTGTATAGTATGTCCTTGTTGTTTATCTACTTTATATATAGTAGTGTGTATATGTTAATCCCAAACTCCTATTTTTTTTTTTTTTTTTTTTTGTGGTATGCGGGCCTCTCACTGTTGTGCCCTCTCCCGTTGCGGAGCACAGGCTCCGATGTGCAGGCTCAGCGGCCATGGCTCATGGGCCCAGCCGCTCGGCGGCATGTGGGATCTTCCCGGACCGGGGCACGAACCTGTGTCCCCTGCATCGGCAGGCGGACTCTCAACCACTGCGCCACCAGGGAAGCCCACCAAACTCCTAATTTATCTCTCTCCCCAGCCCCCAGGAAGATTCTTATTGTTTTCTTTAATGGTGGCAGGGGCCACGTGGCATGGAATGCAGTTAGCTTCTAGGAGATGAGCAGAGTTCCTGGTTGACAGCCAGCAGGGAAATGAGGAACTCACTCCTACAAATATGAGTGGATTCTGCCAACAGCCTGAATGAGCTGGGGACCAGACTGCTCTACAGAGTCTTCAGATCAGAATGAAGCCCACCTGATACCTTGAATGTGCGAAGTTAGGAAGAGAACCTAACTGTGCAGCATCCAGACTCCTGATCGACACAAATGTGACAAAATGAATTGGTGTTGTTTTACACTCCTAATGTTGTCATAACTGTTCACAGCAAAAGAAAACCCATACATTACTTGGTCATTATAATTTATAAATAATAGCAAACATGTAATGCAATTTATAGAACAGTCTATTCTACACAGTGAAACACATAAAAATTATTATGTATTGACATCACATGGTATGATGGTTAAAAGCATAAACTCTAGGGACAGGTCATTTGCAATGAAACTGGCCTTCACTAGTTTTATCTGTTGACCTTGAACAAGTTATTTAACCAATCTGTGTCTCAACTTATTCATCAGTAAATGAGGATAATAACAGGTCTGTCAAAATAATTAAATGAGTTGATATTTGTAAGTTGCTTAAAATAATGCCTGGAAAATAGTAAATAATATATAAATTATTGCTAAATAAACATATCCTTGAAATGTTTACTAATTGTTTTTCTGCCATGTGAAACTACTCATGTTACACTTGTTGATCTACCTAATTAAAATTAGATTTAATGAGCTACTGTATTATCTTCCAATTTGGAATTCAACTGTTCTCTGTTTCATATTACATATAAATATATTTCATATTAAATTTAAATTACACTAATATACAAACTTAGAATTCAAGCATTTCAGGAGATAACTTTGAAATTAAAGATAGATGTTTATTTTCAAGTCATTGGATTCATTCATTCATGCCTTTATTCATTCAATATTTATCAATATTTATTCTGTGCCTACATAAACCTGACTACAAAATTGGCTAGAGATTGACACTGTTCTAAAAAAAAAAAGGTTTAATTATGAAGATCGATGCTAATGATTTTTGGAACTTATGTTCAAAATGTTATGAAGGAGAATTCTCTGGCAACTGAGGTGATAGATGAATTTTTTTTAAAATGTGATAATTGCTATATTATTTGCCTAAGCTTATGTATATGGCAGAAAATTTGTGGAGGAACCTTAGCTGCATGCAAATCAGAAGTTAGGGTTATACAGTTGATTATTCATTCATTCAGTATTTAAATAATTCAAAATATATTTATTGAGAACCTAATATTTAGAAGACCTTATCATAGATGAAAGTATTACATAGATGGATAATGCCCAGGAGATCTCAGAGTGTGTTGGGGAAGACAGTTACACAAACAGTTGTAGTACTATGGGAAGTAAGGGAAGTGATATTAGGTTTCAAAGTGAGTCTGCATTATTTTGCTGATGTTTCTGGAAAAACTGTTATGGAAGATGTGTGGTAGTTTGTGTGTAAAGGGTTTTTTTTTTCAGCACTCATTCCTCTCTCCTTAAAGTTAAAGCATTTAGAAAGCTAAAGCAAAACCAAACAAGCAATGAGCCAGTGTTCTGGATACAGCTTAGACCACTTTCCCATTGTATGCAAGTGTATCAGCTTAGAAGGATAATACGTCAGGTCTCATCCTGCCATTGTTAGTTCTGGCAGCAAGTAAAGCCACAGAGATGGCAGTTTTAGAAGTAGTGGAAGTGACAGGACATCATGTTCTTGTGTCTAAGCACCAATCTGTGGACATGAGAAGCTTAAAGTTTTGGTAATAGGAGCATCTCCCTGAACCAAGGTTGCAGGAATTTTTCTGTGTCTTTAAATTCAATAACCCCAGACTTTCCTCTATGCCTTCAGACACAAGCACACTTCAGCTATTCCAGCTTTTCTGTGTATGTTTCAGTGTAATTTCTGCTTGAGATACCTACTGTGGTTCCTTTTTCCTTCTCAAAACCCTGAAAAATGTGGTAGTTAATTGTTTTGAAGAAAGTCACTAGGCCAACAAAACTGGAGTAAAGAGTCAACATTCTCTGCCCATACCACACCCACCAGAGGTTATGAGTAGAAGCGTAGAGTACACAAATTTAAGCATAATCTAAGTTTTATAGGTCTGGAACACAGAGTGGTTATGGAACCAGTCAGGGCCCTATGGGGCCTTCCTGGGACAGACCCCCCTGCCCATGTCCTCTGCCTGTCTCTGTTTGTAGAGAAGCTGTAGTTTCCTAGGCCTCTCCTGAGTCACAAAAGCCTGGCTCAAGAATTCATGATTAAAAGGATGTAGTGACAGGGCTTCCCTTGTGGCGCAGTGGCTAAGAATCCACCTGCCAATGCAGGGGACACGGGTTCGACCCCTGATCCGGGAAGATCCCACGTGCCGCAGAGCAGCTAAACCCGTGCACCACAGCTACTGAGCCTGCACTCCAGAGCCCATGAGCCACAACTACTGAAGCCCGCACACCTAGAGCCCATGCTCTGCAACAAGAGAAGCCACCGCAATGAGAAGCCCGCCCACTGCAACGAAAGAGTAGCTCCCACTCACCACAACTAGAGAAAGACTGTGCCCAGCAACGAAGACCCAACACAACCAAAAATTAATTAATTAATGTAAAAAAAAAAAGGATGTAGTGACAAAAATAGCAGTTGGGCCAGAAGAACTGGTAAGAATTTAACCAGTAAATCAGCCAGTCAGCAGTCACAGAGTCTTTGTTTTTTCTCTGAAGTACCTAGGTGACAGTATCTGATACATGTTTCGTGAGTTGTTTGGCAGATGCTACAACCCACACCAAATGGAGGAAGTTTACTACTTGATGACTATGAGCACGTAGCCCGCACACCTAATAGAGCCTAAGGACTGATAAGGTTAGCCCCTGTGACACCCCTCTGTTACCTCACCATCAACTAATCAGAGAATTGTGCACAAGTTGATCATATACCCTCTGACTCCCCTCCCTCACCTGACCTTTAAGAATGTTTTTCTGAAACCCATTGAGAGTTCAGGTTTTTTGAGCATTAGCCGCCCTGGACTTCTTGTATGGCACCTTACAATAAACACTGCACTTTCCTTCACCACAACCCGGTGTCGGTAGATTGACTTTACTGTGCGTGGGTGAGTGGACCCAAGTTTGGTTAGGTAACAGTTAAGTGAGCATAACAGGAGCATGTGACTGCAAAGTTAAATAGTAATCGAAAGTCTAAAATGTTTATGCATCATACAAAGGAGTTTTGACTTTATATTTAAGCAGTACACCTAGAATCAAACAGTATTGCCATTGAGAATAGGTGCCCCATGATGTAGAGTCTTAGGGAATAAGGTATAGATAGATCAGAAACACTTTATAAAGAACTTGGCAGGAGGGATTACTTCTATGTATGCCAAGCCCATTGACTTGTAAATTGCAAGCACAATGTACCTACATTTACAGTGTCATTTGTCTCAAAACCTTGTTTTTCTTTTCTAATTCTGAAATAAAGTTAAGGAAGAATAAAAATACAAGCCTGCTCCCCACTTATTAATTCTAAAACTATGTATTGAATGTCTTTGTACTATGCTAGATATGGAAGATAGATGACTAAGATAGATAACATCTCTGACTTCATAGAGTTTACTGTCATTAAGTAAGAGAACTTTTATGAATATCATCAGGCAAATAAATAACAATTATAAACAATAAAATATGCAATACCATATGAGTAATATAAGCAAACATAAGGGTGTGATGTTATGTTTTGTGTTGGTCATGTAATTTGGCTTTAAGGTGAGGTATTTCTAAGACATTCTTGAGGAAAAGGCAATTCAGCTGAGAACTGATGAATGGCTCTGAAATCACCATCCAAAGACCAAGGAAAAACAGTTCCAGGGAGAGAAAATGGCATGTGTAAGGACTCTAAATTAAGATAGAGCTTATCTTTCAGATGAATTGAACATAAGGTCCTGGAATATAGAGATTGAGAGGAAGCAAGCAGAATAAAGATGGAATGGCAAGTAAAGATTTACAGGCCAGGTTAAGAGTTCTGCATTTTATTCTAAATGTACTGAAAATGTTCTCAATGTATGTTAAGCATGATAATTCACTGATCAGAGTTATTGAAAATTTGTTCATTACAATTTCAAGAGTGAATTAGGTAGAATTACCAGGGATTGAACTGTCCAAAGCAAAATGGGGCAGCTAATTAAAAAAAATACTGCAATAATTCAGGTGAAATTGATCACAGTGGCTCAAACTACTGTTTGTAATAAGGGAAAATAAAATGGGTGCAGTTATATATTGATAAGAGTAAATTGACAAGACTAAATGATAGATTGGATGTACAGAGTAACAGAAGTGAAGTGCCAAAACAGCTTTCTGGAAAAAATGTGTTTAAAAAAGAACCACATTCTGAGCTAGGTTATATAACTGTGAGCAGATGGGAATGTAGTTGGTTCAATAAAGTAAGTTTGGAATGACTAAAGCAGATCTGTTCTGGAGATATACATTTTGGGGCCTCTAAGTATAAATGAGATTTAAAGCCATGGGAGAGAATGTATTTTCCTAGGGAGAAAGTTGGCATAAGAAGAAAAGAAGACATAAGATTAAATGCATAGGAAATTCAAATTTATTGACACTTGTACGGAGATGAGACAACAAAGGAGACTGAAAATGAGTCATCAGAGAGAGAGAGAAGTAAGAGTAGAATGTGACAGAAGGCAAGGAACTGGGCTGCTTCAAGAATGGGGAAATGGGAAATAAAGAACAGTAACCAGAGATTACAGCAATATGGAGATGCTCTACTCAGAGCAGGTTTGGTTGCTTACTGTTTTATAATGAAAATCTTTTGCAGGAAGTAATAAAATAAACAAATAAAATAAAGTAAACAAATAAAATAAAATTAATAAAACAAAGTAAAGAAGAAGTTTAGGAAATGGAGAACAAATATTTTTAAAGAGGATGATATATCTTCTCAATGTACAATCTTTGTCTCTCTTTTATTATTTTTTAAGTTTTCAGATTTAAAAGTAATGAGTTCTCACTTTCCTAAATTATTTTATTATTTGTTACATAAGAAATAATTCCTCATTATTCAATCCTCAGGGTATCACATAACTGTTAAAACATTATTAAAATTATTGGAACTATGAATCCAATGACCTGATCCACTTACCTGTCTACCCTGATTATTATCAGTTAAAAAAATGTCTATTAAGTGATGATTACTTGTAGAGGAGTGGTTTTATCCTCCACATTCACATACACATAATGATATGAATTAGTTTTATTAGCAAAACAAACAAGAAAACACAATGAAGAATAATATAAAAAGCAAGACTTACAAGTGACATATAGAAAAACACATGCCTCTAACAATTTGGGGTACTTGTGCTATAGTAGTCTCTTAATTGATAGAATTCTTTTTTTCCATCCTGGAGTTACTTAGATTAAATTGCTATCTAAAGCATTACAATGAAATATATGATTAAGTTTAAAAACATGATGAATTTATTTCAAATTGACCCACTTCAATAGTGTCAGAAAGCAGTAGAGTGAAGTAAATTCTTCTGGTAATTCACCCGTTTACTGCCTGAGACCATCTCTCTTGATCACAAATCAATATTTCTTTCTTTCATTCATCAGTGATCATAAAACTTTTCAATAATTCTAATTTTAAAGAATGATTGCAGTGAGTATATAGTTATTGATATCTTAAAGGTTACAGCTAAAATGAACACAAAGTTCATTTTATCTTTAATGAGTGAGCCTTTTTGAAAAGTCAAGCAGTTTTCCTCTGACAAAACTTTATGCATTAAGGTTATATATTTGATTGACCATGAAAACTCTACTAGAATAATTTTTATCTTCTATGAATCTAGTGATATACCAAGATGAGATCATCTCTTAGGTTTCCACTGGGGGCTTCAATAATCATTATACATGCCAGAGGATGAGGTTAATCATTTACAAAAGAGCAGTGACAAATTACAGGGCTCTGAGATATATTTACAAAAAGGAATCAGAGAGCAGATTATAGCATATACTGTGCACGGGGGGCAGTGAGGGTTTATGGGTTCCTGTTACTTGAAGAGAAGCAGTTAGGAAGCAAATTGAAGAGACTGAATTAGGAAGGGACCTCTCAGACAGTGCTGAAGTCCTCTGTGGATTTTACAGCCATGGATTTATGGTGGTTCAAATATGCCCTATCTTGTTCTTCCTAAGTTTTGTTGTATTGTTGTTGTTGCTGTGTTTGAGGGAAGTTAGATACAGAATATGGGCAAATGACGTGTTACTGAAATGATGAAAAATTAAATAAACAAGCAACTAAAGGAACAAAAAGACTGATAGCTTGGAGGAAAGTAGAGGTATAAATGACTTTGAAGTTGGATTAAAGCTGAAGAACAAATTTAGAAGTTTAACCAATTTATTAGAAGAAGAAGTTTTAAAGTGAAGAAGCTTCAGGTAATCTGTTACTTGAAATGAAATGGGAAAATATGTAATGGCAGGTTTGAGTGGTTGAAGTTAATGTGGGAGTAGCTCAGTAAATGTGAGGTGGTGAAGAACCTAAAAGACTAAGTTGTTGGAGGGGCCATTCTCACTGACATTAAAACCAACCTCATATTGAAATGTCTTGGAATGTAGAAATAAGACCTCAAGAGTGGGACGAAGTCTCCTATGAAGTGCAAAGATTGACTCAGTTTTCCTGGGATTACAGAAATAAAGGTGAAGGTGATGATAGTAGTGGAATGCTACACGTTTTCAAAATTTTTCTTCTGTACATATTGTTTCTTTATACTTTTATTTGTTGTTATAAGAGGTTGTGGGAACTAATGGTATGGGAAAAGTCAAACAATCAAAACAAAAAACAATACTGAAGAATGAGGGCATCAGCATCATGTCCTAAACTGAGACACACTAAAGACATTGATGTCTTTGTGGGAGATCCAGAATGAAGTTGTTGAAGTAGGGGAAATGCCTGGAGAGTTTCACAGCATAGAAGAAGGATGTCATTATAAAATGTTAGCTTCAGGAAGCACACTGAGAATTAGGGAAGTTGGGAGTTATGAGTATCGAGATGCTGATGTACAGAACACCAAACAACTGGGGAGAACTTACTGTGTGTGCCAGGATGAATGAAAATATCAAAGACAGGAAAAATGAGTGTAGGAAAAATTGCACAGTTGCATTGTTGGACTATAAAGGAAATGTGAGAAAAAATACAAGAAACATCGTGGTCAGTTTTTTCTTAAGTAATTACACAGTTGGGGGGAAAAATATTAGGCTTCTTGAAAAGGGAGGATGTCTCAAGGAATACAAGACAGGAGAATTTATTGGCAAAACTGCATGTTAAGTTTACAAATTAGAACAGAGGAAATGATCAGGATCAGCCCTTGTAAAATATTTAATTTCTTACTAAGAAAGGTGATCATTAGCTGTTTGAATAAATGAAGCTTCACATGAGATTATGTTGTTGCTTTACCTTAACTACAACTCTCAAACAGAGGCATTTGCATATTCATGGAAAGCTTATGAAGAAAAAAGATTTTAAGAAAAAAGTAGGGATGAAAGAAAGGAAAAGGGGAGAAGTATCCAAAGTAGAATTTAAATCACGAAAACATCCAGAAATTTTTAAAAAATGAATGAGTTGGGCCAAATATAGGTAGCTATCTCTCGTAGCTAAGAAAATCACTGAGGAAAAATCCAGCCACAGTTTTAAAAACTCTTGGTTTATTAACTATTTTGTTCTCTGTGTTCCACAACAACATTATATGCTTTCATTGTAATTCAAAAGGGTGTGGGAATTGGACATTAAAAAAAAAAAAAAAGATTTGTGCAGTGGAAATCATAGTATGGCATGCAAACCACACAAAAATGTTTCAACATGAATTGTAAATATATGCACATCCCCTATCCCAGTGTACAGTCCTCTCCTCTCTGAAGAGTCCCTAACATCTTTCAAACTGAATTGATTCCTTAATTCTCTATATTCCCCTAGTCCATTTGGGGGGTTAACAAAAAAATTTTAGGATTGAAATAAATTATTGGAGAGAGAATATTGGGAGATGAAAAATTATTTTCCTTTTATTGAAACATTTACTGGTTGATAAAGCCTAAGTAACAAATTCTGTATCTAGTCAAGTATTAAACCCTACGGTACAATAAAGTGGAAACAGGTCTTGCTTTCTCTTTGTGTTGCTGTACAGGCCAAGCTGAGGAAACTAATGAAAAACTATTTTTCTACCAACTTAGGGTGGTATTACACTGACTGCTTCATTTCTCCAACTCTGATTAGCTCTGCTCCCATTCATGGCTTTTTATGGTCAACAGTGCTTGCTGGCCAAAGCATCTACCCGCCTCCTTTTCCAACCTAAACTTAATGTTTGTGAATATCTACACCATATCCTGGAGATGATCCTGTTACTGAAGGAAACTCTGGTTCACTGGCTAGATGTACAGCAAAGCCAATCTACTGACACTGGGTTTGTGGTGAAGGAAAGTATAGAGTTTATTTGCAGGACACTAAGCAAGAACAGTGGGTAGCTCATTCTCAAAAGACCTGAAATCCCCAAGGCTTTTAGGCAAGGGTCTTTAAAGACAATGTTAAGGGAGAGAGTCATAGGAAGACTAATCACCTCGTGAACCTTCTTCTGATTAGTTGGTGGTGAAGTAGCAGGGTAATGTTTCTGGAATCTCAATCATCAACCTACTGTGTCCAACCAGTTTGGGGTCTCTGTGCTTGAGTTCAGCATATAGTCACCATCCTCTGCTGGGTGAGGGGTTTTAGTTTCTGCAGAACAACTCAAAGGTATGCATCAGATTGTTATCTATGTCAATTCAGGGGGAACTAGGAGTCCTGTGACTCTACTATTCTAATCATTAACTGTTTGAGTCTGCTCTGCAGAACTCCACAAAGGCCTAGGACACTAAAGTCTTTTTTCTACAAGCAAGAAACAGGAGACACAGAGGGGCTTCCATACCTAGGAGAGCTCTGTAGGGTCCTACGTGGTTTCAACCCTTGCGCCTTTTCTTTGATACTCCTCAGTCTTAAAGGGAACAAAGGTGGGACGAGAAAGGGAATAAAGTTTTGGATAGAGAGATTAACTATAAACTCGGCAAGGGAACTCAGTTTTAGGGTGTGAAATAAAATTTATATTTTATGGCAAGACAAGAAAAAAATTTTTTAACATCTTTATTGGGGTATAATTGCTTTACAATGGTGTGTTAGTTTCTGCTTTATAACAAAGTGAATCAGTTATACATATACATATGTTCCCATATCTCTACCCTCTTGCGTCTCCCTCCCTCCCACCCTCCCTATCCCACTCCTCCAGGCGGTCACAAAGCACAGAGCCGATATCCCTGTGCCATGCGGCTGCTTCCCACTACCTTACGTTTGTTAGTGTGTATATGTCCATGACTCTCTCTCGCCCTGTCACAACTCACCCTTCCCCCTCCCCATAACCTCAAGTCCGTTCTCAATTAGGTCTGTGTGTTTATTCCTGTCTTACCCCTAGGTTCTTCATGACATATTTTTTTCTTCTTAAATTCCATATATATGTGTTAGCATACGGTATTTGTCTTTTTCTCTTTTTCTTTCTGACTTACTTCACTCTGTATGACAGACTCTAGGTCTATCCACCTCATTACAAATAGCTCCATTTCGTTTCTTTTTATGGCTGAGTAATATTCCATTGTATATATGTGCCACATCTCCTTTATCCATTCAACCGATGATGGGCACTTAGGTTGTTTCCATCTCTGGGCTATTGTAAATAGAGCTGCAATGAACATTTTGGTACATGACTCTTTTTGAATTTTGGTTTTCTCAGGGTATATGCCCAGTAGTGGGATTACTGGGTCATATGGTAGTTCTATTCGTAGCTTTTTAAGGAACCTCCATACTGTTCTCCATAGTGGCTGAACCAATTCACATTCCCAGCAGCAGTGCAAGAGTGTTCCCTTTTCTCCACACCCTCTCCAGCATTTATTGCTTCTAGATTTTTTTGATGATGGCCATTCTGACTGGTGTGAGATGATATCTCATTGTAGTTTTGATTTGCATTTCTCTAATGATTAATGATGTTGAGCATTCTTTCATGTGTTTGTTGGCAGTCTGTATCTCTTCTTTGGAGAAATGTCTATTTAGGTCTTCTGCCCATTTTTGGATTGGGTTTTTTTATTGTTGTTATTGAGCTGCATGAGCTGCTTGTAAATTTTGGAGATTAATCCTTTGTCAGTTGCTTCATTTGCAAATATTTTCTCCCATTCTGAGGTTGTCTTTTGGTCTTGTTTATGGTTTCCTTTGCTGTGCAAAAGCTTTGAAGTTTCATTAGGTCCCATTTGTTTATTTTTGTTTTTAATTTTCATTACTCTAGTAGGTGGGTCAGAAAGGATCTTGCTGTGATTTATGTCAGAGTGTACTGCCTATGTTTTCCTCTAAGAGTTTGATAGTTTCTGGCCTTACATTTAGGTCTTTAATCCATTTTGAGCTTATTTTTGTGTATGGTGTTAGGGAGTGATCTAATCTCATACTTTTACATGTACCTGTCCAGTTTTCACAGCACCACTTATTGAAGAGGCTGTCTTTTCTCCACTGTACATTCCTGCCACTTTTACCAAAGATAAGGTGTCCATATGTGCATGGGTTTATCTCTGGGCTTTCTATCCTGTTCCATTGATCTACGTTTCTGTTTCTGTGCCAGTACCATACTGTCTTGATAACTGTAGCTTTGTAGTATAGTCTGAAGTCGGGAGCCTGATTCCTCCAGCTCCTTTTTTCGTTCTCAAGATTAGTTTGGCTATTCGGGATCATTTGTGTTTCCATACAAATTGTGAAATTTGTTGTTCTAGTTCTGTGAAAAATGCCAGTGGTAGTTTGATAGGGATTGCATTGAATCTATAGATTGCTTTGGGTAGTAGAGTCATTTTCACCATGTTGATTCTTCCAATCCAAGAACACGGTATATCTCTCCATCTATTTGTATCATCTTTAATTTCTTTCATCAGTGTCTTATAATTTTCTGCATCCAGGTCTTTTGTCTCCTTAGGTAGGTTTATTCCTAGATATTTTATTCTTTTTCTTGCAGTGGTAAATGGGAGTGTTTTCTTGATTTCACACTCAGATTTTTCATCATTAGTATATAGGAATGCCAGAGATTTCTGTGCATTAATTTTGTATCCTGCTACTTTACCAAATTCATTGATTAGCTCTAGTAGTTTTCTGGTAGCATCTTTAGGATTCTCTATGTATGGTATCATGTCATCTGCAAACAGTGACAGCTTTACTTCTTCTTTTCTGATTTGGATTCCTTATATTTCCTTTTCTTCTCTGATTGCTGTGGCTAAAACTTCCAAAACTATGTTAAATAAGAGTGGTGAGAGTGGGCAACCTTGTCTTGTTCCTGATCTTAGTGGAAATGCTTTCAGTTTTTCACTATTGAGGATGATGTTGGCTGTGGGCTTGTCATATATGGCCTTAATTATGTTGAGGAAAGTTCCCTATATGCTTACTTTCTGCAGGGTTTTTATCATAAATTGGTGTTGAATTTTGTCAAAAGCTTTCTCTGCATTTATTGAGATGATCATATGGTTTTTCTCCTTCAATTTGTTAATATGATTTATCACATTGATAGGTTTGCGTATATTGAAGAATCCTTGCATTCCTGGAATAAACCCCACTTGATCATGGTGTATGATCCTTTTAATATGCTGTTGGAGTCTGTTTGCTAGTATTTTGTTGAGGATTTTTGCATCTATGTTCATTAGTGATATTAGCCTGTAGTTTTCTTTCTTTGTGACATCCTTGTCTGGTTTTGGTATCAAGGTGATGGTGGCCTCCTAGAGTGCGTTTGGGAGTGTTCCTCCCTCTGCTATATTTTGGAAGAGTTTGAGAAGGATACGTGTTAGCTCCTCTCTAAATGTTTGATGGAATTTGCCTGTGAAGCCATCTGGTCCTGGGCTTTTGTTTGTTGGAAGATTTTTAATCACAGTTTCAATTTCAGTGCTTGTGATTGGTCTGTTCATATTTTCTATTTCTTCCTGATTCAGTCTTGGCATGTTGTACATTTCTAAGAATTTGTCCATTTCTTCCAGATTGTCCATTTTATTGGTATAGAGTTGCTTGTAGTAATCTCTCATAATCTCTTTTATTTCTGCAGTGTCTGTTGTTACGCCTCCTTTTTCATTTCTAATTCTATTGACTTGAGTCTTCTCCCTTTTTTTCTTGATGAGTCTGGCTAGTGGTTTATCAATTTTGTTTATCTTCTCAAAGAACCAGCTTTTAGTTTTATTGATCTTTGCTATTGTTTCCTTCATTTCTTTTTCATTTATTTCTGATCTGATTTTTATGATTTCTTTCCTTCTGCTAGCTTTGGGTTTTTTTTTAATTCTTCTTTCTCTAATTGCTTGAGGTGCAAGGTTAGGTTGTTTATTCGAAATGTTTCCTGCTTCTTAAGGTGGGCTTGTATTGCTATAAACTTCCCCCTTAGAATGCTTTTGCTGCATCCCATAGGTTTTGGGTCATTGTGTCTCCATTGTCATTTGTTTCTAGGTATTTTTTGATTTCCTCTTTGATTTCTTCAGTGATCACTTCATTATTAAGTAGTGTATTGTTTAGCGTCCATGTGTTTGTATTTTTTCAGATCTTTTCCTGTAATTGATATCTAGTCTCATGGCGTTGTGGTCAGAAAAGATACTTGATACAATTTCAATTTTCTTAAATTTACCAAGGCTTGATTTGTGACCCAAGATATGATCTATCCTGGAGAATGTTCCATGAGCACTTGAGAAAAATGTGTATTCTGTTGTGTTTGGATGGAGTGTCCTTTAAATATCAATTAAGTCCATCTTGTTTAATGTATCATTTAAAGTTTGTGTTTCCTTATTGATTTTCATTTTGGATGATCTGTCCATGGGTGAAAGTGGGGTGTTAAAGTCCCCTACTATGAACATGTTACTGTCGATTTCCCCTTTTATGGCTGTTAGTATTTGCCTTATGTATTGAAGTTCTCCTATGTTGGGTGCATAAATATTTACAATTGTTATATCTTCTTCTTGGATCGATCCCTTGATCATTATGTAGTGTCCTTCTTTGTCTCTTCTAACAGTCCTTATTTTAAAGTCTATTTTGTCTGATATGAGAATTGCTACTCCAGCTTTCTTTTGGTTTCCATTTGCATGGAATATCTTTTTCCATCCGCTTACTTTCAGTCTGTATGTGTCTCTAGGTCTGAAGTGGGTCTCTTGTAGACAGCATATGTAAGGGTCTTGTTTTTGTATCCATTCAGCCAATCTGTGTCTTTTGGTGGGAGCATTTAGTTCATTTACATTTAAGGTAATTATCGATATGTATGTTCCTATTCCCATTTTCTAAATTGTTTTGGGTTCGTTATTATAGGTCTGTTCCTTCTCTTGTGTTTCTTATCTAGAGAATTTCCTTTAGCATTTGTTGTAAAGCTGGTTTGGTGGTGCTGAACTCTCTCAGCTTTTGCTTGTCTGTAAAGGTTTTAATTTCTCCATCAAATCTGAATGAGATCCTTGCTGGGTAGAGTAGTCTTGGCTGCAGGTTTTTCTCCTTCATCACTTTCAATATGTCCTGCCACTCCCTTCTGGCTTGTAGGGTTTCTGCTGAGAGATCAGCTGTTAACCTTATGGGGATTCCCTTGTATGTTATTTGTTGTTTTTCCCTTGCTGCTTTTAATATGCTTTCTTTGTATTTAATTTTTGACAGTTTGATTAATATGTGTCTTGGTGTATTTCTCCTTGGATTTATCCTGTATGGGACTCTCTGTGCTTCCTGGACTTGATTAACTATTTCCTTTCCGATATTAGGGAAGTTTTCAACTATAATCTCTTCAAATATTTTCTCAGTCCCTTTCTTTTTCTTCTTCTTCTGGAACCCCTATAATTCGAATATTGGTGTGTTTAATGTTGTCCCAGAGGTCTCTGAGACTGTCCTCAGTTCTTTTCATCCTTTTTTCTTTATTCTGCTCTGCAGTAGTTATTTCCACTATTTTATCTTCCAGGTCACTTATCCGTTCTTCTGCCTCAGTTATTCTGCTATTGATCCCATCTAGAGTACTTTTAATTTCATTTATTGTATTGTTCATCGTTGCTTGTTTCATCTTTATTTCTTCTAGGTCCTTGTTAACTGTTTCTTGCATTTTGTCCATTCTACTTCCAAGATTTCGGATCATCCTTACTATCATTATTCTGAATTCTTTTTCAGGTAGACTGCCTATTTCCTCTTCATTTGTTAGGTCTGGTGCATTTTTATCCTGCTCCTTTATCTGCTGTGTGTTTTTCTGTCTTCTCATTTTGCTTATCTTACTGTGTTTGGGGTCTCCTTTTTGCAGGCTGCAGGTTCGTAGTTCCCACTGTTTTTGATGTCTGTCTCCAGTGGCTAAGGTTGGTTCAGTGGGTTGTGTAGGCTTCCTGGTAGAGGGGACTAGTGCCTGTGTTGTGGTGGATGGGGATGGATCTTGTGTCTCTAGTGGGCAGTTTCACGTCTGGTGGTGTGTTTTGCAGTGTCTGTGGCCTTATTATGATTTTAGGCAGCCTCTCTGCTAATGTGTGGGTTTGTGTTCTTGTTTTGCTAGTTGTTTGGCATAGGTTGTCCAGCACTGTAGCTTGCTGGTCGTTGAGTGAAGCTGGGTGCTGGTGTTAAGATGGAGGTCTCTGGGAGATTTTCGCCATTTGATATTATGTGGAGCTGGGAGGTCTCTTGCTGACCAGTGTCCTGAAGTTGGCTCTCCTACCTCAGAGGCAGAGCCCTGACTCTTGGCTGGAGCACCAAGAGGCTTTCATCCACACGGCTCAGAATAAAAGGGAGAAAAAGTAGAGAGAATTAGTAGAAGTATGAAGAAAGAAAGAAAGAAAGGAGGGAAGGAAGGAAGGAAGGAAGGAAGGAAGGAAGAAAGAAACAAAGAAGGAAAGAAGGCAAGAAGGAAAGAAAGGAGGGAGGGAGGGAGGGAGGAAGGAAGGAAGGAGGGAAAGAAGGAAAAAAGAAAGAAAGAAAGAAGATACAGTAAAATAAAATAAAGTATAATAAAGTTATTGAATTAAAAAATACTTATTTAGAAAAAAAAAGGGACGGATAGAACCTTAGGACAAATGTTGGAAGCAAAGCTATACAGACAAAATCTTACACAGAAGCATACACATACACCCTCACAAAAAGAGGTAAAGGGGAAAAAATCATAAATCTTGCTCAGAGACCACCTCCTCAATTTGGGATGATTCGTTGTCTAAAGGAGGGAAGGAAGGAAGGAAGGAAGGAAGGAAGGAAGGAAGGAAGGAAGGAAGGAAGGAAGGAAGGAAGGAAGGAAGGAAGGAAGGAAAGAAAGAAAGAAAGAAAGAGAAAGAAAGAAAGAAAGAAAGAAAGAAAGAAAGAAAGAAAGAAAGAAAGAAAGAAAGAAGGTAAAGTATAATAAAGTTATTAAAATTAATTATTAAGAGAAAAAATTTAAAAAAAAACCATGGACGGATAGAACCCTAGGACAAATGGTGGAAGCAAAACTACACAGACAAGATCTCACACCGAAGCATACACATACACATTCACAACAAGAGGAAAAGGGGAAAAAATCATAGATCTTGCTCTGGAAGCCCACCTCCTCAATTTGGGATGACTCGTTGTCTATTCATGTATTCCACAGATGCAGGGTACATCAAGTTGATTGTGGAGCTTTAATCCGCTGTTTCTGAGGCTGCTGGGAGAGATTTCCCTTTCTCTTCTTTGTTGTCACAGCTCACAGGGGCTCAGCTTTGGATTTGGCCCTGCCTCTGCGTGTAGGTCGCTGGAGGGCGTCTGTTTTTTGCTCAGACAGGACGGGGTTAAAGGAGCCGCTGATTCGGGGGCTCTGGCGCACTCAGGCCGGGGGGGAGGGAGGGGCACGGAGTGCGGGGCAGGCCTGCGGCGGCAGAGGCCGGCATGACATTGCACCAGCCTGAGGTCCGCCGTGCGTTCTCCCGGGGACGTTGTCCCTGGAGCCCGGGAACCTGGCAGTGGCGGGCTGCACAGGCTCCGCGGAAGAGGGGTGTGGATAGTTACCTGTGCTCGCACACAGGCCCCTTGGTGGCGGCAGCGGCAGCCTTAGCGTCTCCCACCCGTCCCTGAGGTCTGTGCTTTTAGCCGTGGCTTGCGCCCGTCTCTGGGGTCCGCGCTTTTAGCCGCAGCTCGCGCCCGTCTCTGGAGCTCCTTTAAGCAGCGCTCTTAAACCCCTCTCCTCGCGCACCAGGAAACAAAGAGGGAAGAAAAAGTCTCTTGCCTCTTCGGCAGGTGTAGACTTTTCCCCGGACTCCCTCCCGGCTAGCTGTGGTGCACTAACCCCTTCAGGCTATGTTCAAGCCGCCAACCCCAGTCCTCTCCCTGCGCTCCGACTGAAACCGAAACCTGAGCCTCAGCTCGCAGCCCCGCCCGCCCTGGCGGGTGAGCAGACAAGCCTCTCAGGCTGGTGAGTGCCGGTTGGCACCGATCCTCTGTGCGGGAATCTCCCCGCTTTGCCCTCCGCACCCGTTGCTATACACTCCTCCGCGGCTTCGAAACTCCCGCCGCCGCCTCCCGCAGTCTCCGCCCGCGAAGGGGCTTCCTAGTGTGTGGAAACTTTTCCTCCTTCACAGCTCCCTCCCACTGGTGCAGGTGCCTCCCTATTCTTTTGTCTCTGTTTTTTCTTTTTTTCTTTTGCCCTACCCAGGTACGTGGGGAGTTTCTTGCCTTTTGGGAGGTCTGAGGTCTTCTGGCAGCCTTCAGTAGGAGTTCTGTAGGAGTTGTTCCACGTGTAGATGTATTTCTGGTGTATCTGTGGGGAGGAAGGTGATCTCCGTGTCTTACTCTTCCGCCATCTTCAAGGTCCCCCCTCAAGACAAGAAAAATTTAAACATAAAAATTCTTCTCTGCCCTTTGGCTTCCCTCTAGCCCTCACTCTGCATTGTATACTTGCATTTATGCATTAACCAAATCCTTTCCCATTGGCAGGAATACCTGCTCAACCATAAAGAGCAACATTCTCCTAGCATCAACAGAACAACTCCTTACAGATAACATTCCTTCTAGATAAGGTGTCACATGGCACTTAGATCTGGATTATTTAAACGGTCAATAATATATCATTTAATGTACAGCCCTCTGTCTCAAAAAATTATATAATTGTGCCTTGACTTCCAACAGGTGGAACAGTTCTCAGCTTTCTGAGATGATCTTCCCATGTTACAATCTTCAATTTTGGCTTGAATAAAAGTTTCCATTTCTTTCTTAGATGGACTGATTAATTTTTCATCGATGGGGGACTCAGTTCCAATTCATTATCCCCTCCTTTTGATGCCAAAATCTCTTCTTCTGTGCCGAATCGAATCTTGAAGAAAGAGTTTTGGGTGAAGTAGAAAAGAATAGCTTTATTGCTTTGCCAGGAGAAGCAGGACACAGCAGCCTCCTGCCCTTCAAAAAACTATGTGTCCCAACCCAGGAGAGTTTGGTGAGGAGTTTTATAGCAATGTTTCGCTGGTGTATTTGCTGATAGAATTTGGGTGTGTGTAGGGCATGCATTCCTTTAATCTGGTCTCAGGTAATCTTTTGATGAGCTTCTCTGGTTCCTTTAATCTGACCTCAGGTGGTCTTCTCTGGAATGAAGAATTCTGACATCTTCCATTTGTTGGGGGTTTTGGTTCTATAAGGAGCTTAAAGATATCATTATGTGAATCCCTTGAGGCTGAACCAGGACCCTGCCCCAAGGCTGCACCATTGTCTCTTGGCTGTTCCTCCCTGTCTCTGCATTCCCTCCATTCCCTGATTAGCAACTGTTTAAATCTGCCCTTAGGAACTCAGGGAATGTCATGGAGGCTGAAAAGATAGGCTCTTATGCCCAGGAGCTTGGTTTCACTTTCTTGCAATTGACAAATAAGGAGGGGAAACCGCACCACAAAACATATAAAAATAAGCAATTAACAACTAATCTGGAGACAAATTTATTTCCTGGAGGCTCAAGACACCAAAGAATGCAGTGGCTTTGGTGTCACGGGTTTTCTAGTGCTGCTTTGCAACATCAACCCTGACTTTTCTCTCAAAGTGGAAGTGATCTAACTGGATTGACCTCTGTATACATGTTTAAACTCTAACCAGTACCCCCTTACCATTGTGATTATCTACCCATGAGAGGAAAAAAAAAATGTTGATTCTGAGTACCTCGGGGATAATTACTTTGCAATTAAGCATTTAATAACAGATTGCATGTGGTTGCAGAAATATAATTGAAAACAAAATTTCCTGCCAACCTAGAAAACCTCTCCACAAAGGTAGAAGAGAAACAATTTTATTAGTGAATAATCATTAAACCAGAATGTGATGTGTATCACAAGCAATCCACCAAAGAGATTGTAAATTCAGAAAGAAATCTCATTTTATTAGATGGCCAAGCAGATTAAATCTATCTCGTCTATGTTCTCAAGATACAAACTACAGCTGATCCTCAAGTAGAGGACTAGAGGACTTGACAGCTATATTTGTCACATAAAATTCACCTAACATTAACTTGTTAATTGGGGTGACCATCTGTGTTAGCTAATGGCTTTCTCTAATGGAAAAATAAACTTCTCATAGTTTTACAGTTTGGAACTAGGCACCCCAGGAGTTAGGCTCCTCCCCTCCCACAGATGCTGGAGGGGCATAGGCAACATATGTCTTGATGTTTATATTTCAAAGGAATGGCTTCCAAGAATTTGAGAAACACATTCCTGGATTTTTAAGCTGTCAAGAGACTTATTTATCCTTTAAAAAATTGACTTACATTTCAGGGACTTCCTTCGTGGTGCAGTGGTTAAGAATCCACCTGCCAATGCAGGGGACACGGGTTTGATCCCTGGTCCGGGAAGATCCCACACGCTGTGGCACCACTAAGCCTGTGGACCACAACTACTGAGCCTTTGCTCTAGAGCTCGCAAGCCACAACTACTGAGCCTGCATGCCATAGCTACTGAGGCCCGCACGCCTAGAGGCCATGCTCCGCAACAAGAGAAGCCACCGCAATGAGAAGCCTGTGCACTGCAACGAAGAGTAACCCCTGCTCCCCACAACTAGAGAAAGACTTCGTGCAGCAACGAAGACCCAATGCAGCCAAAAATAAAATAAATAAATTTTAAAAATAATTGACTTACATTTCAAAGGGAGAGATAACATAATTACACATTTTCTAAAGTAAATGCTCTAAGAAAAGGGAGGGTTGTCTCCTTTATTTTTAACAGGGAGAATTGTCTATTAATTTTATTATGTATTTGCCTTCACAACATATATATTCTTTACCCACCCAAAAAACAAAACTTTCCAATAATTACATTTTTGACTTCTCTACCAGGTCTGTCCTCCCAGGAATATATAAATACCCTGAGCCCATTAGTCCATAGCCTTCTTGTAGCAGACACCACTGGTGCCTGAGCACTTTCCCTCATTTGCTGTGATTACACTGGGCCTGCAGCAGACAGTTCTGTGTAACTTGAGACTCACTTCACAAGGATACCTCTCATCTCTTTTTGCTTTCTGCTCCCTCTCACAGCTGGAGCCCATTCAGCCTCATTTAAGCAGAGCATAAAAGCAGGGAAGTTATCAACCCCAGAAAAAGCCTTCAGTGAGGTGCAAGGACTGAAGGATAAATTTGTCAACCTTCAACTTGCAGTGGCTTTAGGTAAGCCTCTCAGGAGTCCTTAGCAGAACTGAGAAGCTACTGCCGTCAGCATCACCCACAATAATGCATCTTATATTGGCTTTGCATATTTGTCTCTCTTATTTCTCCCACTAGCTACCTGGCTCTCTCTAGGCACAGCCCTGAAAGATCCTCTAGTTTTGAAGACTCAAGTGTTTAAATTGGGCCCACCTAGATAATCCATGATAATCTTCCCATCTCAAGGTTCATAACATTAATAACATCTGCAAAGCTTCATTTGTCAAGAGGTAACATATTCTCAGGTTCTGGAGATTAGGGTGTGATCATCTTTGAGAGACCATTATTCTGTCTACCTTAATACGCACAGGCAAGTTCTGTCCATTTATCTGTACATTTCCTCTGAGTAACAGAAAGTGATGCATATAGTAGGGTTCAAAAATATTTGTTGAGTTAGAGATATATAAGGGAGGATATAATATTTAATTTTCATAAAGCATAAAAGCAATAAAAAATAAGATACTCTTAGAAAATTTCAGATATTGAAGGGATTAGAAAATAACTCCCTTATTAGTCAAGAAGGGGTACAGAGCATCTGAAACTTAGGCAAAAGTAATATTGAAAGGTCCTAGGTCTAAATCAGCTATCTATTAAAAGATTTTGCTTACCACCTTGATATTAACAATTGACTAATAGCTTACAGGCTGCTTAGGAAAATTTGTCATTACCACCACAGTAGCTAAAACATTACCTAGGACTTTTGATGAAAAGATCACCTTATTACAATCTGAAGTTCCCCATATCCATGAAAGTTTTATGTAAGGGGTATGTTCAAAATGAAGAAAAGTGGGTTTGTAGGAAAAAATACAAAAGAAAATGGGGTAATGGAAGTGGAATTATAAGAAAATGAGAATTATTGTTTCCAAATAAAGAGATTGTAGTTCAGTTATTCTCAACTATTTTCCCTTCCTACCGTGTATCAAGCTCTGGAATATATACAATTTAGGTCTTTGTAACATTGTAGGTAGAGGTATCTTCTCATTGTCTTCAAGCTATTTCTTAGAGCTTCCTGATTTTTGAAACATCTGATCCCCAAATCTCAGCTTTACCCTCAAACATGCTTAAATTAAAGATAAAAGGAAGGAAGGAAATGCAATGTTGCTATTTTTCTGCTTTTCTGCAACATAAATTCAGAAATGGGAAAAATATAAATTTGTCATCAGATAATAGATGCAGAAATTTATAACCAGGAAATCACAGCATCACTGCCACTCTCTTCTACTTAACCATGTGTTAGGTTCAGGACATAATGTGGTAATTGCCACCTTACTCCTGAAGATAGCTGTGCCACCACTGCATTTTATGTTGCCTAATAAACATGCCAACCTTCTCAAGCTTACATTTTAAATCTCTTTAGCTCGTGTATTTCTACTAGATTCTCAAGACCAAAGTTGATTTTTTTTTTTTTGAGAAAGTGTTTAATGTGTGAGAAAATGTCCATTCTAGCATTTGCAATCACCACAGGAGTCACAGAATAACAGCACTTTGACTGTTCTAACAGTGACAGTTTTGCATCCATTAACTAGACAGCAGTGTTTCTGCTAAAGCTCCCCAGATTAACTCCCCCTTCTCACCCTCTGGATCTGTGAACTTTTTTTTTTTTTTTTTTTTGTGGTACCTGGGCCTCTCACTGTTGTGGCCTCTCCTGTTGTGGAGCACAGGCTCCGGACGTGCAGGCTCAGCCGCCATGGCTCACGGGCCTAGCCGCTCCACGGCATGTGGGATCTTCCCGGACCGGGACACAAACCCGTGTCCCCTGCATCGGCAGGCGGACTCTCAACCACTGCACCACCAGGGAAGCCCGGATCTGTGACCTTTTGATGATGAATGTGTCACTAATACAAATATTTACCAGCTGTTAAAAGAAGAGTCCCTGTCATTACTTGGGAACAGGGCTTGTTTTCATGTAATATCTGAAATAGATTTATAATATTAAAATATGATTGAGAATGGTGAAAAATGGTAAGTTTTAATGAGACTGAGCTTTCATTAAACTGAAAACACATGCCTATCAGGGAACTGCAACAGAAATACTTAAATCTCATAAATCAGAGGTTTAATGCCTTGTGGTCAGCAGAATTACATGATAAGCTTTTAAAACTATAGATTATCAAATTCTTCAATATTCAAGGAGCATAACCAAGAATTTGTGTGTTTAACATTTTACCCCACATGGGTCTACTGATAGATAGATAATAGAGGCCAGTGATTAAGAGTTTGGTCTCTGCAGTCAGAATATCAGTATTTAAATCCCAGTTCCACCTCTTACTAACCATCTAATTTCAGCAAGTTCCTTAAACTATAAGAATTAGTTTCCATAGCTGTAGAATATGGAAAATAATTGTACCTATCGCATAGGATTAAATAAGGCAATACATGCCAAATGGCCTATAGTCAGTCCTGAGAAACATTATTTATTACCATCGTTTGCTGCCTGCAAAATTAAAATACAATAAACCTCTCCTTTCAAAACACACCAACTGTACATAGGCAAGCTAGCTAGAAGTAGATCTTTTCTAATGATTTATTTAGATTGCCCAAAATATTGCAGTAAGAGATTTTCACGTCGTAGTTGGTATATACTCAACAGGAACACTATTATCTTGTTATAATGGCTTAATTGTAACAATAATTTCTGTGACTCCTGGAAACCCACAGAGGAAAACTTTTACATTCTACAAAATATATGACAAAGTCTAGGCTAAGAGAGGACATATTTGAGATAAAATCCATATTAAACTACTGGCACTCTGGATCTGAGGCTCTGTGATTCTTATTATTTGGACAGCCTGAGAAGGCAGGTCAAACAAGATGAAAGGGCATTACAGGGTGGGTCATACCCACCCTGCTATGCCACTTGGCCTTTAACATGGGTCCTAACAGAGGCTGGTGGTGACCTTCCCATGCTTTCCATGTCTTGACAAACTCAGAGCTCCAGAAATTTGAAGTTGGTCTGGATTTACCATCTTCCCAGTGTTAGACATGAGGGGAAAAATCATAGCCCTTCAAGCTCTCATTAGAAAGATTATGACTTACTATTGCCATATTTAAAGTGGAGATCTGGGTACACAGATCTATGAAGAGTTTTTTAAAGGTGATTCTAAGGTGGTAATCAGAGAACCAGAGTAACGAGAATCAGTAGAAAGGTGATAACATAATAGCCAGATTTCCTAGGTAAAATTTTTGATCCGCCACTAATTTGCATAACAAGATACTTAACTGCCCTGTGCCTTAAGAAAATGCACCTTTTGGAATATGCAGGGCATGCCATAATGTTGTTTTTAGGATGAAATAATACATGCAAAGGACTTAGCCTAATGCCTGGCACATAGTAGTTACTATAGAAATGTCAGCTGCTAATACTGACTTGAGATTTCGAGATAGATCTTAAGGTAGAGAATGCCTCATGTTGTCAAATTGACTGATGAGATGACCCTGCAAGATGTACACAGCTGTGGGTGGAATATCCCCTTTCACATTATCAAGACTTTTCTGGAAATCCAGGACCACATGGGATTTTTCCCTTTAGAGATTATTTTTGTCATCTGAGGCCTTCTTTAAAGGGGATGTCTTAATAAAGTAAATTTTGAGGACAAGACAATGTCTTAGGTGTCCAAGAGCTATTCTCTTGCTGGACAGCCAGTGTTTGCTGGTTTGATGACATCTGTCAAGGGGACAACATCTGAGAGCAGTGATTTATTTATCTCTCATGCAATTATAAAAGCTGCTCATCTGTATTTATTTATTAATTATGAAGTAATTTTCCTCTATGGAAACTTACAGGAGAAAGGATGATAAGCATCTATATATTTAACACCCAGATCTATCAAATCCTCATGCTCTTTCATAATTAAGTGGACACTGTTGAAGGCCCCATAGACCAATCTCTAATCCCAACTTCATCTGTTCCCATCAGATGTAACCACTATCCAAAGAAGTTGTTCATCGTCTGCAGAATTTTCTATTTCACTTGACTACATATGTGTTTATATATAACAAATATATGGTATTGTTTTTAATTTTCATGACATTTTATATAACAGTATTTGATAGCCAGCCTCAAAGATGGACTCTAGTTATCTTTGTCTACTAGTAAACCTGCCCTTGAGTAGTTTCTTCCATTACTGAATAATAATGTGTAAGTAATGACTAGTCTGCGTAAGCAGTAGACTCTGGGGGAGGGGACAGTTGTGACACCTGAGGTGAGATTATAGAGCCACTACAGCTCTGTCTTGGCCTCTTGTATATATCTTTTTCAAGTGGACATTTCACCATGTCCTGAGGACACACAGATTGCCATTTGGAGAAGCCCATGTAAGGAGCAACTGAGGCCTCCTACCAACAAAAAATGGCACCTTGCTAGCTATGTGAGCAAGCCACCTTGGAAGAGGGTGATCTATCACTAAAAGCCAATAGATGATGGTAGCCTGAACCAGTATCTGTCTACAATCTCATTCAGACCCTGAGCCAGAACAGCACAGAAACGTCACTCCCATGTTCCTGACCCACAGAAACTGTGAGAAATGATACAAACATTTTGTTCTTTCAAGCCACTAAATTTTGTAGTTATAGATTGTACAGAAATAGGTTGATATTGATATTACATGGAATCATGTTGTATATATTTTTTACATGTTGATCTTTTTTTTCTCTCAACATTGTCTCTGTTTTAGATTTATTTTGGTTGATGCTTTTATTGCTGTATCATTCATTTCAACCATTTTATTGTATTAGAGCATGATATAATTTGTCTTTGTATTAAAGTATAGAGAGGGAGTTCCCTGGTGGCCTAGTGGTTAGGAATCTGGGCTTTCACTGCCATGTCCAGGGTTCAATCCCTGGTTAGGGAACTGAGATCCTGCAGGCCATGCAGCATGGCCCAAAATAAATAAATACATTTTTAAAAAAAAAATGGAGTGTAGAGAAGCATAATTTGCTTTGAATTATACACTGTAGAATAATTGTCCAATAAAACTCTTGAAACATCTTTCTCTTTAGTATATATTCAAGATTCTATATGTTATTAACTTAGTAGTGGGATTCTTTTTTCATGACCAGTTACATGTGTCTTACAATTGGCTAGATATTATCAAGTTATTCTCCAAAATATTTGAACAAATATATATTTGTACAAATTCCTCAAACAATGTATGAGTGTCACCATGCATCCACATTCCCACCAACAATTGGTGACGCTACACTTTAGTCTTTGTTAATCTGATGTTCTTTTACAATTTTTTTAAATGTATATTTTATTGATCACTGGTGCATTTAAATTCCCTGCTTTATCATAGTAAAGCATTGATAAATATCAGGAAAAAATGCAAGCCAATATCCTACTTCTTATTATTTCAAAAAGGAAAAAAATTTAAGCTATACATACCACTGCAAACACACAAATTACATCCCTAGTACACCTATACATTTAACATGCTGTTATAGTTATAATGTTATAGTGCATTGCAAAATATTAGAATCATTGTTTACTGTTCACCAGTTTCTTTGAGTGCAATATCTGAGATAAAGTTGTCTTTTACTGACACATCATGTGCTTTTGCCAACACCTGTATTTGATTTAGACATTCTACAGTGAGAATCAGAATACCCCAATATCATCAAATGAACTCACTGGAAATCTTGGCAGAAAAATCTAAGAACAACTAAGATTGGAAAGAACTTTTCCGGGCTTCAATTTCCACATAATTGCAAGGAGACTTTGGTAAAAATGTAATGGCATTAGGATGGTTTGATTACTGTAAATCATTCAAAACTAACCAACCTAAGAACCCATCCAGGAAAAGACCATCACTGCTGAGGACAGTAGGGACAATGCAGAAAGAAAATTTCATATTAAGATATGGAAAGAGAAAAAAAGTGCTAGAGGAAGCTCTAGAGCCATTGGTCTAGAAGAGATGATAGGGCCAAGCCTCTACCTCTTAATATATGATAAGATAAATTTGAGATCAAAAGTCAACAAATAGTTACAGAAGGAATTTTGCAATGCTAAAGTCTACAGTTAAACCCTTTCCATTATAATAGTTAGTACATGTATGCACCTGAGAGTGTAAGAACAACTTCCATCGAGACTACCGAATGTGAAAGGAGAACTGGAAACACACTTTCTCAGTCCAAGGCAGATTAAATCTCCCAAAATTAATAAGGAAAATTATGAAGTTAGATGGTATAGTCTCTATCACACACTGTTATCTATAAAAAAATACATACTTTTTCTTCCAGTTTCATTGAGATATAATTGACATGCAGCACTGTATAAATTTAAGGTGTACAGCATAAAGATTTGACTTACAAACATCATGAAATGATCATCACAATAAGTTTGATGAATATCCATCATCTCATATAGATACAAAATAGAAGAAAAAATTTTTTCCTTGTGATGAGAACTCTTGGGATTTACTATCTTAACAATGTTTATATATAACATACAGCAGTGCTAATTATATTTACCATGTTGTACATTCCATCCCTAGTACTTTTATACCTTATAACTGTAAGTTTGTACCTTTTGACTACATTCATCCAATTGCCCCTCTCCCACTCCCCCTCCTCGGTTAAACACAAATCTGACCTCCTTTTATATGAGTTTGTTGTTTTTGTGGTATACTTGACCCAGAACATTATGTTAGTTCCTGGTGTACAAAATAGTGATTTTGTATTTCTATACATTTCAAAATGATCACCATGTTAAGTCTAGTTATCATCCATCACCATACAAAGATATTACATTATTATTGACTATATTCCCCATACTGTACATAGCTGCGGCTCAAGCATTTTGTAACTGGAAGTTTGTACCTCTTAATCTCCCTCACTTATTTCTCTCATCCCCCTAACCCATTCCTCCTCCTCTGGAAACCACCAGTTTGTTCTCTGTATCCATGGCTCTGTTTCTGTTTTGTTATGTTTGCTCATTTGTTTTGTTTTTACGATTCCACATAGAGGTGAAGTCATTCAGTATTTACCTTTCTCTGTCTGACTTATTTCATTTAGCATAATACTCTCTAGGTCCATCCATGTTGTTGCAAATGGCAAGATTTCTTTTTTAAATGGCTGAGTAATATTCTATTTTGTATATTTACCGGATCTTCTTTATCCATTCATTTATCAATGGACTCTTAGGTTCCTTTCATATTTTGGCTATTGTAAATACAGCTGCTATAATTATTGGGGTGCCTATTATCTTTGCAAATAAGTGTTTTCATTTTCTTTGGGTAAATAACCAAGAGTGGAATTACTGGATTGTGTGGTAGTTGTATTTTTAATTTTTTGAGGAACTTCCATATGTTTGCACAGTGGCTGCACCAATTTACATTCCCACCAGCAGTGTACAAGAGTATGCTTTTCTCCACATCCTAGCCAACATTTGTTATTTGTTTTCTTTTTGATAATAGCCATTCTGACAGGTGTGAGGCAATTGTGGTTTTGATTTGCATTTCTCTGATGATTAGTGACGTTGAACATCTTTTCATGTGCCTGTTGCCTATCTGTATATCTTCTTTGGAAAAATGTCTATTCAGGTCCTCTGTCAATTTTTTATTCAGGTTGTTTGGTTTTTTCATGTTGAGTTGCATGAGTTCTATGACACTGGGCATTAAAACCAAGTGATGTCTACCAGGAAAGCTTTATAGGTTTCATGTAGTTTCATATAGTTTTAAACCACTTGAGATTTCTCTTCTGTGAATAGCCTATTCAGATTGGTTTCAATTTTTCTTTTAATATGTTGGGGTTTAAAAAATGTTTTGTGTGTTATTACACAGTTTGATTCTAATTAGAAGTAACTGAATTATGCTAAATTTTGATATAGCATATGACTAAATTATGTTATGATGAAAAAATAAAACCAGAAAAAAACAAATGTTTAGATGTTACTCATGATACAAATTCACTGTGAGTCAGCTGGGTCTTTGCTTTCCATCATCCTCCCTCTGGGATCCATTGCTGAGCAACCACTGTGTGATCTAGGATACTTCTGTTTCCCAGAGACAAGAGAAAGAGAAAGGAAGCAAATCGAGAAATGGCTGTTAAAACTCTGACCCAGAAATGACACTGTGGCACATGTCACTTTGCAGAGTTCATTGATCAAAGCAAATCAATGGCCACACAAGTTCTAAGTAGGCAGTAGGCAAGGAAAGTAATTACCATTACATGTCTTGTTGGAAAAATCGAATAGTTGCTAAACAGAACTGTAGGAATATAATCATAATTACAGGGCAAATATTTTCTCTCTATCACTTTTATCACTTTGTTGGGTAATTTGTGGACCAAAGATTTTAATGATAAATTTGTACAATTTATTAAATTTTCTTGTTAATTTTTTTCTAGAGTGTTTTTAAAGGCATATTTTCCTACCCTGGATTCATACAGCATTCTATTCTATATTTAAAATGTTTATAAAGCTTGATTTTTCATATGTACACCTTTAACTGATCAGGCATTATTTTTTCCCAAATATAAAATCATTAAAATTATAGCTAGTTTTCAATCATATAATATATAAATAAATATACAATATATTTTATATTCAACATTGTGTAAGTTTAAGCTGTACATGTTGCTTTGATACTCTGCTGCATGATTTCCATTGTAGCATTAGCTAGCACCTCTCTCATGTCACATAATTACCATTTCTTTTTTGTGGTTAGAATAATGGAGATCTAATTTCTCAGCAAATTTGACATTATAATACAATATAGTTGTCTATAATCACTATACTGTGCATTAGGTCTCTAGGACTGATCTATCTACTAGTTGCAAGTTTGTACTGTTAAACATCTCTTCTATTCCCCCACCCCTTAGCTCCTTGTAATCTCCATTTTACTCTCTGGTTTTAGGAGCCTGGCATTTTTTTAGATTCCACATGTAAGTGATATCACACAGTATTTGTCTTTCTCCTTCTGACTTATCTCATTTAGCATAATGTCCTCAAGTTTCATCCATGTTGTCACAAATGGCAGAATTTCCTCCATTCTCATGATTGAATAATATTTTTCTTTATCTATTCATTAGTTGACTGGCACATAGGTTGCTTCTGTATCTTGGCTATTGTGAATAATGCTACAATTAACATATGATTGTATATACCTCTTTGAAATCCTGTTTTTATTTCCTTTGGATATATAAAAAGAAGTGGAGTTGCTGGGTCATATGTTAGTTCTATTTTAACTTTTTAAATAATCTCCATACTGTTTTCCATAGTGACTTGCATTTCCCTGATGATTAATGATATTGAGAATCTTTTCATGCGCCTGTTGGCCATCTAGATGTCTTCTTTGGAAAAATATCTATTTGGTTTCTCTGCCTATTTTTAAATTGGATTGTTTGTTCCTTTCATTATTGAGTTGTTTGAATCCTTTATGTATTTTGGATGGTAACTTCTTACCCAGTATATGGGTTACAGATATTTTCTCCCATTCTGTAGGTTGCCTTTTTATTTTGTTGATTATTTCTTTGCTGTGTAGAAGCTTTTTAGTTTGATATAGTCACACATTGATTTTTGCTTTTGTTGTTTGTACTTTTGGCATCATATCTAAAAGAATCATTGCTGAGGCCAATGTCAAAGAAAAAATTAAAATATTTACTTAAGTTTTCTTTTACATAAAAATGTAAAAATATTTTACATAAAATATTTCTTTTACATAGTAAAAAAGTAAAAAAAACTTTTACATAAAAATATTTCTTTACATAAAAATATTTACTTAAGTTTTCTTTTAGGAATTTTTAGGTGTCAGGTTTTACGTTTAAGTCTTTGATCCATTGCAAGTTAATTTTTGTAAGTGGTGTAAGATGGGGTCCAATTTCATTTTTATTCATGTATTTATCCAGTTTTCCTAGAACCATTTGTTGAAGAGGTTACCGTTTTCCCATTTGGCTCCTTGTCAAATATTAGTGGACTGTATATGTGGGGGGTTAATTCTGAGCTCTTGATTCTACTCCGTTGGTCTGTCTGCCTGTTTTTATGCCAGTAGCATATTTTTAACTACCATAGATTTGTAGTATAGCTTGAAATCAGGAAGTATGATGCCTCTTGCTTTGTTCTTTCTCATGATTTCTTTGACTGTTCAGGGTCTTTTGTGGTGCTATACAAATTTTGGAATTTATGAAATTAAGAATATGTCCTAACGTATTGAATAATTTTAAAATTAAATTGATAAAATTTAACAATTTAGTTGATTTTTAAATTTCACATTTTATTATTTCACATGGATGTATTTTATAAATTTTTTGTTTATAATTTATGTCTCCATTTTCTTGAGCAGACTAAATGTTTGCTTTTTATATAATTTCATAAAAATAATTTTAACCTGTATAGTTTACCATCTCCTTGTTGATTTTGTGGTTATTATTTCAACTGTAAATTTTCACCTGGAAGAATTTACACGTACATGCTCATTTTGAATAAGAACAGTTTATGTTTGTGTGTGCGTCCAAGTGTATGTTTTAGTGTCTTCTTCTTTCTCACTCTGTGGCCATCACTCTTTGTCAATTTGGTTTAAAATTACCCATATTAACAACCCCAAAACTTAGTAGAACACTAGGTCTGACAATGTATTTCGAAGTTCCTTTTCAGGACATAGTGGTGCTATTCAGGTACACTCACTGAGTACTGTATGTATGGCTCAGATCTTAAACAAAGTTTTAGATTTTGGCAGTTTTCTGCCTCTGCCTTCAACCTTTTAATCAAGGGAGCCCAACACCAGACTCTATTTTTAAGTAGTGACACGTTCTAAGACATTACTAATGTGGAGGAATTGCAGTCCCTGTTATTTTGTGAAAGGCAATCTATTGACCATTACTGATGCCTTTGAGATATGGAAGCCCAAATGCCATGGCTTACACGTATTCATAGCTGTGTGTGTGTATATTAAAAGGTTTCATCTTATTTTTTATTTTCATTACGTGATAGTGATTTTCTACTTTTACATTTTTCTAAAATTACTATGCATTTTGAATGAAAGTTTTGTGTCAAATCTCCAACATCTTGATAGAAAAATATAATTCCTTTTATTTTTATTTATTAGGGGTAAGCCAAACTTAGGTATATTTCACTTCTCAGGGCTAGATCAAACCTTAATTATTTAATCATAGTTAAACAAAAATAACAGGACCCTAAGTGAGAGAGACCTGGTAAAGATTTTCTCTTACTTCCGTGTTATTTTCTGATTCCCTATAAATTTCAGTGCAAGGTGAGAGCTAGACACTACCAATGATACTGTCAAGTGTTGCCAAAAGTAGGATTCTTTGATGTTGCAAACAATTGTGCACAGTGATATTCGAGTTGCTTTTCATTTTAATGGAAGCCAAGCCCTTTCACAAATAAAGACAAGCTAAGGAAGTTTCTTGTATCACAGAGCAAAAGGAATTTATTAGATCACTCAGTGGATCTAGAAAAAAAGTAATTGTTTAAAAAGGTTTCTTTTTACTAAAACTAATGATTCTCTTCAAAGAAAAAGTATAAAATGAATATTGGAAACAGAAAGTCCAAAATTTAAAAAACATTGTTTATAAAATGCTGAGTTCACTCAAAACTGTTAAAAATGTATCAGTAGAATTTTGGCTGTTTAATAAAACATCCTAGGCATAGCAAGACAAGAACATGTATGGTATGATAAGACAAATTAGATGGGTAGTAGACCCTGTAAGACAATTAAAATTTTTAACCAATTAATCTGCATCTCTTTTTATCTTCTACAGTCTCTTTCCAGATCCTGAATCAGTCTGTTCATATCAACCATGATAGCTTAAAAACAAACCAACAAACACAAACATGTGTTTGATTCTTCTAGGTCTGCAGCATCTGTGCTTTGGGACCTGAGTTGGAACTAATCATTTTTCTCTTCAGATGGAAAATTTTGCAACAAGCTCCCTTGTGTTCTAAACTGTGTCCCATATTCCAGGAGGAGACATGGTTACCAGTAAGAACAACTTTCAAGTTGTGGAAGATAGAAGGAGAAATTTAGGTTATATTGAAAAGAAGCATCTAAAATCATGACATATATCTAAAAATTACAATGGCTGACTTTGGACATAGTGAATTTCCTGCTATTAAGGAAGTCAGCCATGGTTTAGAATAGGGGAGAATATGTTTGGTTATAGAGGGCATTCAAACATAAGATGTGTCACTTTCTAAAGCTTTGTCTGGCATAAAAATTTTAATATTTTCAGAATAATTTATACAATTTAATATTCCTATTTCAAAGTTGGAGTAAAGAAAAACATTGGATAAAAAGTGTCCTGTTCAGTTGTTCTTACTTATTACTAACTGGCGTATTCAAGAAAATGTTATAACTTGAAAGAATAAGGATAAGCTTCAACCAAGAAAGAAGTCCTTATAATTATATTTTTTAATACAATAGAGTAATCCATACATTAGACATGTTTTTATTTTCCATTTTGTCACATAACCACTTAAAAGTAACCTTAAAGTAAACCCAGGTTAGTAATAGAAACTTCCTTAACAATTTCAATACCATAAGAACTAAGATAAAAGTACAATTATCTTTACTTTAATTAATCTGTCAATGATTGATAAGCCATACAATTTTAACTATCTTCTGTTATCAGCAAATTTAGCATTACTAAAATAAACAAATAATTAAACTTAGTTTTTCACTTCAAAAGTGTGAACTATGAACTGCTTCAGATAGTCATCTGGAAATCTTTATAATTTGATTCAGTTTAAAAAATAAAGAGAGGTTACACCCAAATTACAGCACTTTATAGATCTTTTCTTCCTTTCTCCTTCAGTTACTTCTCCCAGGTTTGCTTTTATCTTCCTTCTCTCCTCTCTCTCATCCTTTTTCTCTTCTTTTTTCTTTCCCTCCCCCTTTCCACATATGTTTATTGAGCACTCCTGACTGTCAGACACTGTCTCTATTCATCATATACAAAGATAAAGCCTAGACACTTACCTTCAGTCTATTAAGACCCTGACCTTCAAATAAATAATTACAGCATCATATGAATATTGCTCTATTTAATTTTTCATACATTTAAAAAAATAATTAGTTTGCTTTACTCCTAGGAAGGTTTGTGATATCACTTTTGTAAACTTTACTTGTATAGCATTTATTCTAAGGAATGGATGAAATATTTATCATAAGTTATGTGTATTGCTTCATTATTAAACCTGAAGTAAAGGCTGTTTTTCCTTGAATTTTTTTCCCCATCTTTCCTGGGTAAAATAAATTAGGCTGAATCTCTATCTTTATTATATGAAACCCATAATGCACAAATAAAAGCCTACTACTGCTGGCAGTAATTATGTCAAAGTACATTTGGTTTCATTTTATGATGTAATGCCAACTTCCCATTAAAAGGCAAATCTTGTATTTCAAAAGGTTAAATAGGATGATATTTAAATAGTATCCTAGCAGGTTCAATTTAGAATGCAAAATATATTGAATAGAACACCAATCTCTAGCTCTGTTGAATTATACTTAAAGAGAAATTAGGCACAGTTTTAGTCACTTTAAGTTCCTAAATTGCTCTACCTTTGCAATTTGTGAATTCGCACAGACTGTTTTATAAAAAAATGTTCTTAAAAAGGCATAGTGATAATGAAATTCTGTGCAGGCATTAAAAATGTAACAATATGATAGTATATTGGCAGGAAAAATGGTAAATAAAAAAGTAGGTTTTAAAGTAGTAACTATAGAGTGAACCTATATGCAGATGGCTATACATGAATGCTTACCCCTCAGTTTGCAGATAAAAATAAAGTTACATTAAAAGAAATATTCAGGTTTCATTGGCTTATTCTGTCACTTGCATAATGTATAAACTCACCTTTTGCATCTTGTAAGGTGGCCCAGAAGAAAGTTTTCTAGTGTCTTCTATTGACATGCATGTGAAGGCTGCTTCTTGCAACCGTTCTCAGCTCATTAGTCCAGGTAGAAAAATAACAATAACCAATCTGTGTTGTACTGCTCTTAACTGGCTCTCACGACATGTTGTATAAAACATCTCAGGAAAATGAATACTAACACTGCTGGCATACTGACTCATCTTCCAGGGTAATGAAGGTTTAAAATTTTAAGCTCAAAACAAGTCTACTGTTTCCATGTAAGTTTATGAATAGGAAACAGTTGAAGAAATATACAGCAGGATATGAACAGCAATTATTTCTGAGTACAAATGATTCCTTTTTATTTTATTTATTTGTTTTTCTATATTTTCTACAATGAACACATTTTTTAAAGAAAAGTATAAAAATAAAATCAATTTATGAATTTAAAGTGCATAAAAATGTACTGAAGAACTTAAATAATAAAATGATATTTTTTTAGGTTATTGAGCATTAGCCGAAGTCCTACTACACTAGCTCAAATTCTAATACTGATGAGGAATAAAAAAAAATCTAAATAAAATCAATCCTTTATTTTTTAAGTTAAGCATTGAAACATTAGACAATTCACTAATTCTATTTTTTTGAATTACATAGGTCTACTATTCTAAGGCATGGCTTGTGAAAATGTAAATTATTCAGATTTTATATATTAATAAGAAAAAGGTAATTGTTAACATATGTGTTTTCATGTGGATCAAGGGATAGAAATATATTACTAAACACAACTGCCATAAAGTATGATGAGTGTTGTGATTGACTGGCATTAAGGGAACATAGAAAAGGACCTAAATATTTAGGGGGTCTAAGAAGGTCTCTTAAGAAAATAAAATTAAACTGAGATCTAAAATGTGAAAAGGAGTTAGTCTGGATTAAAGAGAAAGGGAGCAATTTGGAAAGGAAAATGATACTATTACATTAGCCTTGAAGAAAAAAATAGTAAAATATTTATAAAATATATAAATATATTTAATATATATAAAGAAACAAATTCAGCTGAAATGGAGGGTTAGAAGTATTTCCTGAAGGGAATATATTACTCATGATTGAGGACATCTCAGTAACTTTATTCAACTAATATTCAATAATCTATACATACCATATGCCTTTGCAAGGTAGTATAATAGTCCTATTGCTTATAGAAAATACTTTCATATTATGTTTCTTCTTCCCTAATTGCCATAATATCTGCACTATATGCTTATAACTCTATTTAAGGATGTATTTGTGTGTGTGCTTGTGTTCGTATGGATATGTTATAAGTAGGAAGGCTTTCTCGCTTACTTCTTCACTCCTTATTTCGCAAGGTCCTTTATTGTGTGAGTAAATATTTCTCACCTGAAAAATATATTAGCTGTACCGGGTGTGTCATTTCTTTCTTTGTATGTGTAGCAATGTTAAACAGTACAATATTTAAGGCAAAGTGATATTAGTTCCTATTGTCTCTGTTTTCTGTTAAGGCAAAATTATGTGAACATTAGCCACAGAAAGATTATTTACTACTACCCGCCAACTTCTACCAAATGACAAAGTGTTTACAAATAGTAACTGTGGGGATTTGGCTAATCACTCATTACTAGCCCTGCATTCCCAGGAAACAAATGGAACTTGCCCTTAGTTTTGCTTCTACAACTACTAGGGGCAAATTTATCCTGATAGTAGCAAAGATGGAACTAGACAAAGGGGATGATATTTCTTAAAAGGTTTTCCTGTGAATGATGGAACAAAAACAAGTCATCCATTTCACTTGCCTGAAAATACTTCTATTTATTAAAGAACCCTATAAACCTAAAGAAATGAAACTATATGCGAATAAGGTATTATTTAAATTTAAAAATGACATGTTGTTAATTTTTTAAAATTCATATGGTACTTCCCCAGTGTAGGGTGTATTAACTCTTTAATACATTAGGGAAACATTTAATGTACTGAATAACTTAATTTAATAGGACCCTAGGAGGCTGAAACAACTTACTCAGTGGGAGAATCTGGGTCATTAACTTCAGTGATGCAGCACCCAAAGGTATTGAATTTTAAATGAATTCACAAACCTAATAAATCATCCTGGCTGTCAAGTGAAAAATAATTTGTGAAAAATTTATTACCCATGATTATCACGTATTAATCATAAGGCTTAAGATCTAAGCAAATGTTATACTCCTAGTTGGATAAATACTCTAGATTGCAAGGAGTATTTAATGCATTTTGACATCAAGCCGGTCATGGCAGAATTTATATTTCTAATGAACATGGTCTTAGTCTTTGATAGCTCATCCTTTTCTTGTCAAAGTACTGAATCTATATGTAATAATGTCACATATATCCTTGTACTTTGGCTTCTAAATCCATGCATTCATCTTTTTCTGAATGCCCATATATCTCCCATGCTTGATCCAATGCCTCAGTATCATTTTGGAAGGGGTGACAAACAGCATAGACTCTGCAGGAATGGTTTGTGGCTGAAAAAGCACCCTGAAGTCTCTAAAATCAGCTTTGTGGTTTATGGCTGCCTTTCATTGCAGCCATACAACTCAATGAAACATTCATTTTTTAACTTCTGTCTTGACAAAGATAGGTTGTTCCCATGTGTGAAAGCAGACATTATCTATATCTTCATTCATTTTCATGCATGGCAAAGAAGTCAACATTCACAAAAATCAAACCCTAATTTCTTGGACTTATTGTCAACTCAATGGCCTCATGAAATTCATCAAGCAATGATTCTTCCTACTGAGACTTGTATTTGATTGATACAAAAGTTGATAAGCATTTACTCTGCAGTACTCTGTAAAACTATACTAAATATAATTTACATCTTGGCTGCAGCAAATTAGACAGGAGGGATTCATATTTATATCTCAAACATCAGAAGATAAAAATTCAAGGAAACCTTTCATCATCTGTGCAAGCTGTAATTTCTAGCAATCTGTATCTAATTGTTTAAAATTATGTAAGTGGTTCAAGCATAATGCCTTAAATGATTGAGTCTATTTGTAAATTTATTATAGAGAAATATCAAGTTCCTTTTTGGGGAAAGTAGAAAACTCATTTATATTATAAATAATACATAAATAAATATATATTAGATATACAAATATGCCAATAGTTATATGCTTTAGAAAGTTTACACATATAATTCCTAAGGAGTTTTGTTTTGGTTCTATACTTTTTTGAATGCTAAATTAATATTGCATACATTAATTCATTTATAAACATATTCAAAATGTATTTTAAGCTCTTACTTGTGCACTATTAAATAGCAGTGATAAATTAAATGCCATTTTTCTTATGATCCTTACAATCCAGTTGGAGGACTAGAAAAAAAGAAGTAAATATTTACATCTTAGGTGGTAATAAGATTCATGAATACACACCACTGTATATAAAATAAACAACAAGGATATACTGTATAGCAGAGGGAACTATATTCAATATCTTGTAATAATCTATAATGGAAAAGAATCTGAAAAAATATATATACATGTATGACTGAATGACTTTGCTATCCACCTGAAGCTAACATAACCTTGTAAATCAACTATGCTTCAATTAAAAGAAAAAGCATGACTAGGAATTAGGAGGTATGAAAATATGTGGAAAGAGACCTTTTGGAAAGGAGAAAGAGAAGGTGCAAAGGCCAAGAGGTGGGAATGTCCTTTACCCAATCAAGAACAACAAGGACACTGGTATTTATAAGCAGGGTAGGTGAATGGGTCTGAGGAGACCTGATCCAAGTGGCATGTGCCTGGGGGTCAGAGCTCACAGGGCCTTTTGTTGGACTTATTAAGGACTTTGCCTTTTATTCTGAGTGAAATGTGAAACCATCTAAGGATTTGTGACAAGAGCCAAATTCTGGTTTATCATTTTTAAAGGCTGAAGTTTAGAAAATCTGCAGACAGGAGGGAGAATCTCATGTCATCCGTTTGGTGGCTATGTCAATAATCTAGGCCAAGAGTTTTTCATGAGTATAAGACCCAGGAAGGCAAGTGTTTGTTTTTTGTTTTTCCTACTGTTGTTATCCACAACAGAATAGTGACAGAGATGTGGTAATCACTCAGTAAATATTGCCTAATGAGTGAATAGTAAATTGGATGAGGGTAACAATGGACATAGTGAGATGATGGAGTTCTAAATACAGTCTGAAGGTAGAGCTAATAGATTAGTTGA
Source organism: Pseudorca crassidens (assembly GCF_039906515.1). Classification (NCBI taxonomy): domain Eukaryota; kingdom Metazoa; phylum Chordata; class Mammalia; order Artiodactyla; family Delphinidae; genus Pseudorca; species Pseudorca crassidens. Next base: position 18,367,114 of record NC_090298.1, read on the forward strand.
TGGATTGGGCATAGGGTGTGAGAAAAAATAAATTAAAGATGAATCTTTTGGAATATTCTGGAATAATGTATTTGCCAGTTTGTGAGATAAAAAAAAAGGGTGGGGAATGAGTTTAGGAGCAGAATGAAGGATAGAATCTTGGAATTAATCAATTTGATATGCTTAAGAAATTTCTGGATGACAATATCAGCTGGATGGTTGGATGTATGAAAATGATTATATGTGAGATTCTCTATTTTTTTCATAAACACAATGCAATGATTTTACATTGACCTCAGTTCTTATGATGGCTTCAGGTTAAGTTTTTATTTTCCTTGATAAATCTAGCAAAAGTTAGAATTAATACTTATTTAAACTTCAGGTGAGGTTTCGGTATAATGTTTTATTATCTGTACTTATTGCAAGCCTCAAGCAGTTTATGAATGGTTTATGGGAGAAAAGCACATTTTGTGACCACTGGGGGAAAGAGGCCTTTAAGATGTACGGACAATCTAGGCACTGCTGACAGTGTATGCTAAAGAAAGCCCATGTTCAGGGAAAGTTTAGCTGATTTGACTGTGTTTTATGAGTCATCAAAACCTCTCAAAATTTAGCATAATCATGCAAATGGGTGATTGAATAACGATGGCTTTAGTCAAATTGCTACTCTATTTTCAATATTTAAGAAAACAAAAGTAGCAAATTGAGGGAAGAAATGTGTACATAGGAGTAAACCTGTATGTTTTTGGTGATTCATTTCAAAAATCCCAGTGTGTAAACTCAGGCAACAATTCATTTAAAATTCAGTTAATCAACTAATATCTATAACACTATCCTACAAAAATTATGGTCATCTCTGTATACAGACACCTTTAATTATTATATGTGTTAGAAATAACATTTCCTTTATACAGGGTCCAAAGAAATCCTGGTGACAGGGACAAGGTGCAAAATTACTCCATCCTAACATACCAAAAATCGCTGTTTTGGTCTGGATCTTTATGGAAACATGCCATCTGGAAGACTTTGAGATTTAAAACTATCTCAGTGACATAGAACAGTTATACTAGTAATTATAAGTAAATCTCTATTTGGTAAATCTTAACTTCCCATATTGAGACAAACTCCTCAGCTTCCAATGCATACTCCTGGCTAAAGTATAATGCAAATTACATGTAAATTTCCCAATCTGGCGAAATGTGCTGGTGAAGACGCTGACTTGGAGTTTTGTTGTTGTTCCTTTACCTCCTTATTTTCAAAATAAGTGTAAACTGATAGAGAAAGTAATGAAAAAGAATGGGAAAGACCCCCAGATCTGCCCAATAATGGTCTCTTAATAATTTGATATATTGATTTTATGTATAACTACTACATACATTTAAAACCATGCTTCACATGACTTGAGATAATTATAATTGACACTGTACATTACAATGCCTGACATTTCAAGTTACATATGACCCTCTGTATTCAAGGGTTCTGTATCCTCGGAATCAATCAACCAAGAATGGAAAATATTTTTTAGAAATTCCAGAAAATTTCAAAAAGCAAAACCTGAATTTGCTTCATGCTGGCAACTATTTATGTAGCATTTATATTGTATTTACAACTATTTAGATATAATTTACATTGTATTAGGGTATTATAAGTAATCTAGAGATGATTTAAAGTACATGGGAGATGTGCCTGAGTTATTTGCAAATATTATGCCATTTTATATAAGGGACTTGAGCATTTTCAGATTTTAGTGTCTGCTGGGATTCCCGGAACTGAGGGACTACTTAGTGTACTTTGAAAATCACACACAAAAAAGCTGCTTCATAAATGTTTGTTCCCTGATCCTTTTTTCATCGATATAGTTATTTGTAACCAAAGTCTCCCTATTTGCATAAGTTACTATAAAAGGGAGCTAAAACTACCCTAAACATTTCACCTAACATAACATGTTATTGTAGACTAATAATTTATTTCATAAAATCAATACTAGAAATTACACATCCCACTTAACTGTGTTCTTATACTAACATATGTTATTTATCTTAGAGTTCATAAAAACTTTCCACAGTAAATATTAAAAAGGACTTGAGTTATCAATAATATAATAGTATTGTGATGTGATCATTTCATAAAATGTTAGAGATATATGGTATACTTTTAATTGGATTTTTATAATACATCTTTAAAGCTAACATTTGCCTATTTAAGAACAATAGATTAGATGTTATAGATGACCATCTGAAAGCCAGGAAAACGTTAATAATAAGGGACGATTTGTTAATAATAATTCATTCAGTTCTTCTGCTTAGCATACAAATTAAATAACATGGATCAAAGTGATTACTATAAATTGATTAGCTCTCTGCAGTGGTAATGCTACTTTGCTAGGCTAACATTAGCAACAGTTATACAAAAATATTTCATAAAATCTTTGTATTTATTTAGAATGATTTTTAGCTGAGATCATATCAAACTATACATTCAATATATTTTAATTTTTTTCCAGTAACACTAAAAAGCAGGAATAAAATACCATCTAAGATATTCATTGAAGGAAGCTATACAATTACTTTACATAATTTAGAATATGTTTGCAATGTACATTCTTAATACAAATCTTAAAACCTTAAGAAGGAGGACTTTAATCATATAAGTCAGGAATTTTATTATTAAATGTACTACATGTATGTGAATATTTTTAATTAATATAACTCCTAACCATTATAATTTTTAAAACATTTTTTCTGCCATAGATATTGACAAAAATATATTTTACCATCAAATGCATTGTAAACTAAAATAGATCACCTGCATGTCTTTGATCTAGAATTTTGATTCAAACTTTGAATTTATCCATGATTTTATGAGCTCTCATCATTTGAATGAGTCGTTAATTTGCAAATAATTTTTTGTCACCAAATTTATCTAAGTTCCTTGTAACCTCTAAATGTCTTTTCTTTGTTTATTCCCTCAAATTCTACCCACCATCCACTTTAAGAAAATCATTCATTTTCTGCTGTACTTCATGTTTAAAAGTATACAGTAAGTCCCCTACATACAAACCTTCAAGTTGTGAACTTTCAAAAATGCAAATGTGCATTTGTATATCCAATCATGTAAGTTAGTTCACGTGTCTGATGTACATTGTCTACATTGTCACGTGTGTGCATCCTCTACAAGAGGTTGTGCAGCTTGCCCTCTGTCTCCTATTGCTGATGAAGATCCTTAAGCTCTACCATTTCCTACCTTCTCTCCCTCCTCCAGTCAGTAACTCTTCTTGCCTGTTCACTCGATACCAGCCCCTGAATGCCAACTTTGTACTGTACCACTGTACTTTTCAAGGTACTGGACTGTAAGAATAAAAATGTTTTCTTTATTTTTTGTGGGATTTTTTTTTGGTCTTTTTATGTATTATTTGTGTAAAAAGTATTATAAGCCTATTACAGTACAGTACTATATAGCCGATTGTGTTAGTTGGGTACCTAGGCTAACTTTGTTGGACTTACAAACGAATTGGACTTACAAATGTGCTCTCGGAATGGAACTCATTCATATGTCAGGGACTTACTGTATATTAATGAGCTATTATAAGGCAAATGCTCTGTATCACCAGTCATTCCAAGAAATTGATCTTTGCCAACCACAGCAGAAGTTTTGCCCCGAACTTGACCCCAATCTCAACTCTCTTCTTTCCTCTAAAATGATTAATTTACTTAACTTTGTAATAATAAATTCTTTTTTTCACATTCTTTTTCTGGTAATAATAATTTATTTGCATTTCTTTATAGTTTTGTTTTCCAAATGACCATCCCCAAGCATTTTAGTTTGGTCCATTAATTTTTTAAATTAATTTAAATTAATTTTTAAATATTGTAATTTTTAGAGTAGTTTTAGACTCACAGCAAAATTGAAGGGAAGGCACAAAGATTTCTCATATACCCTCGTCTCCACACATGTATAACTTCTCCTATTTTCAACATCCTCCAACAGAGTGGTATATTTGTTACGATTGATTGGCGCATCATAATCACTCAAAGTCCATAGTTTACACTAGGGCTCATTTTGGTGTTGTATATTCTATGTGTTTGGACAAATATAATGACATGTATCCATCATTATGGTATCATACAGAGTATTTTCACTGCTCTAAGAATCCTCTGTGCTACTCCTATTCATAGCGCCCCCCAATCCCACATCACAATTCCTGTCAACCACTGATCTTTTTACTGTCTCCATAATTTTGACATTTCCACAATGTCTAATAATTGGAATCAGGCTTCTTTCATTTATTAATACATATTTAAGTTTCCTCCATGTCTCTTCATGGCTTGGTAGATCATTTCTTTTTAGTGAAGAATAATATTTCATTGTCTAGATGTACAACAGTTTACTTATCCATTCACCTACTGAAGAATAATTTAGTCCCAAGTTTGGCAATTATGAATAAAGCTGCTATAGAAATCTGTGTGCAGGTTTTTGTGTGGACATTGTTTCCACTCCTTTGGGTAAATACCCAGGAGAGTTATTGATGGATGGATCATATGGTAAGAGTATGTTCTGTTTTGTAAGAAAGTAACGGACTGTCCTCCAAGGTAACTGTGACTTTTTTTTTTTTTTTTTTTTTGCGGTACGCGGGCCTCCCATCGCTGTGGCCTCTCCCGCTGCGGAGCACAGGCTCCGGACGCGCAGGCCCAGCAGCCATGGCTCACGGGCCCAGCCACTCCGCGGCATGTGGGATCCTCCGGACCGGGGCACGAACCCGCGTCCCCTGAATCGGCAGGCGGACTCCCAACCACTGCGCCACCAGGGAAGCCCCGACTGTGCCATTTTGCATTCCCACCAGCAATGAATGAAAGTTCCTGTTGCTCCACGTCCTTGCCAGCATTTGGTATTGTTAGTGTTTCAGGTTTTGTCTTTTCATAGGTGTGTAGTGGTAATCTCATTGTTTTAACTTTCATTTCTCTGATAACATATGATGTGGAATATCTTTTCATATGCTTATTAACCATTTGTGTATCTTCTTTGGTGATGTGTCTGTTGAGATCTTTGGCCTATTTTTTAATTAGGTTGTTTGTTTTCTTACTGTTGAGTTTTGAGTGTTCCTTGTATATTTTGGATTACAGTCCTTTACCTGATGTGTCTTTTGCAAATATTTATTCCAAGCCTGTGTTGTCTTCTCATACTTCTGACATTGTCTTTCCTAGATGTTGGAGAGTGGAGGGAACAAAAAGTGCCCACTGAACTGAGACCATCTTGAGACCAAAAAATGAGGCAGGCAGATCCATATGATCAATGGATCTTACTCACAGGGTGGGGTCAGAATTGGACAATGATCCAGAAACATTCACAGCTGCACTCTGACCACTGATGGGCCACTGGGACAATTTTATAATTAGCCTATGGTATGGGAGTAGGTGCTTGGGAACAGGAAGTTCATTCCTAAGTCAACATTCAAGAATGGGTAACTAAGTCTCATGGGTGTTAGGAATAAGTCAGTGAAGGTTTTTATCATTGTTTGGGAACTAACAGAACATGGAGACCACCTGATCCTAATGATTCTTAAAAAAAAAATACCTGTTAACTACAAAGCCTTTGACAACAGAGAAGTGATTTACTGCACAGTACAATCCTGGGTGGGGTCAGTAGAATGATAGGAGAAACCATAAGGCCCAAGATGGCATCAGTTATGCTAAGAGCCATACACCACAGGAGAAGTTTTTAAAATTTTAATGAAGTTCCTTTTATCAATTGTTACTTTCATGAATCATGCCTTTGATATTGCATCTGAAAAAGTCATTGCCAGGGCTTCCCTGGTGGCACAGTGGTTGAGAATCTGCCTGCTAATGCAGGGGACACGGGTTCGAGCCCTGGTCTGAGAGGATCCCACATGCCGTGGAGCAACTAGCCCCGTGAGCCACAACTACTGAGCCTGCGCGTCTGCAGCCTGTGCTCTGCAACAAGAGAGGCCGCGATAGTGAGAGGCCCGCACACCGTGATGAAGCGTGGCCCCCGCTTGCTGCAACTAGAGAAAGCCCTCGCACAGAAACGAAGACCCAACACAGCAAAAATAAATAAATTAATTAATAAACTCCTACCCCCAACATCTTCTTAAAAAAAACAAACAAAAAAAGCACTTTGTATCTGAGAGATCCTGGTGATTTGACCTTGGACAAATAATTACTAAAAAAAAAAAAAGTCATTGCCATACCCAAGGTCATCAGCATTTTTTTCCTATGTTATATGCTAGGAGTTTTATAATTTTGTGTTTTACATTTAGGTCTATGATCCATTTTGAGCTAATTTTTGTGAACCATGTAAGGTCTGTGGCTAGGTTCATTTGCTTGTATGTGGATGTGCAATTATTCCAGCATCATTTGTTGAAGAAATTATCTTTGTTCCATTGTTTTGCCTTTGCTCCTTTGTCAAAGATCAGTTGACTATAGACCCACATATGTGGGCCTATTTCTGGGCTCACTATTCTGTTGCATTTATCTATTCATCTATTCTTTTGCCAATACACTGTCTTGATTACTGTAGCTTTATAGTAAGTCTTAAATTGGAAAGTGTAAATTCTAACTTTATTCTTCTCTTTCAATATTGTTTTGACTATTCTAGGTCATTTGCCTCTCCATAAAAACTTTAGAATCAACTTGTCCATATCTACAGAGTAACTGTCTGGAATGGTCCATTTTTTAAAAATCTTAAATTCTATATTACTTTCTCCATTTTTTTTTCTTTTGAAGTATCTGGGACATATGGTAGATTTTTCTGTGTGTTATATTTTGTTGATTGCATACTCATGGTGAAATTAAAAATGTTCTGATCTCGATATTTCCTGCAAATTGGCAGCTGGAGCCAGAATCTTGATAAGACTGTAGTTTACTTTTTTTGGTAAGCCTATACGTAGTGTGTGATTCCATTAGGAAACATGTAATATCAGTTCCTTCTTTCTTTCTATTTTTTTTTTTGTATGGTAGTAACTGTTCATACATTGAAAATGAGGTTGCAGAATATACACTAAAATCTCTAATTCAAGAAAATGTCTCTGTTTTTTTTAAAATTATAAATAATAACAAACATATATGCAACTAAATGTTGAATCTTTGCTTACTGCCAATAGTTATTATATTTTAATTTTATTAAATTTTTTATTTCTTTGAGTTTTTAAAACTCTTCCTTTTTAAACCTGTTTTTCATGGACTCTATCTATTGCATTTATGCACTCTTGTGTTCCTTCTAGTTCAGTGTTCATCTCTGAATTTAATTTTTCTTGTGTTACTAGTTATTTCCCGGATTTTATTCATTTATTTCTGTGTTTTTAAAATTCCAATTTATGTGGTTCTTTTGTGCTTTGTAATATTTTCTTAACGTTCTTTCCTTGTATTAAATAGAAAACTCAGTTTATCTGTTCTATAGACATAACTATGACAAGTTTTAATTGTCTGTAGACACATTATTCTGCTTGTTTTTGTCTTTTTTTTTCTTATAGCATCTTTTCTGTTGATCATTATTATATCAAATCAGTTTACTGGAACTTTTTTGAAGAATTTGTGGCTTATAGAATTTTCCATAAGTTCATAAAGCTCCCACTCCTTCCACTTCTTTTTTATGTGTACGTACATGGGTGTGTACACACGTATGTGTGTTTAGTGTTTAAATATGAAAGCTAGACTTCTGGGATGTCCCGGTAATGTTCCCATCTATCATTTTTATGTGGACCTTCTTTTTCTGTCCTTTCTATTATTCCTCAAATTTCTAATTCATTCCCAGAAATTTCTTCTCAGTTTGGGACCCTGTATTGAAGGGATCTCTGTATCTCTGGAAGCTCACTTTCTAAGGTTCATAAGCACTAATCCACTCCAGTCCCTCTAAATTACCATTGGCCACTTGCCTTCAACTTCCTTTAAAAAGTGTAAAACCTCCTCCATTTCATCTGCTAGTCCTAATTTGCCCTGTGGCTCTCCAGTGAATACCAGATGGCTATCTTGGGGCTCTCTTGCTCTTAAATTTCTCAGCTAACCTGCTACTTTCTATACCTTTTCCCCACAAGAGTCATATACTATGCTGTTTTTTTGGCTATTGACAATTTGTCCCCACTCACTTCTATTTTGGAGTTTGTGGGGATACCTTCTTACCTAGATTTGTTGAAAAGTTTGTCATTTAGATCTTGCTGTTACTATCACTTGTTATGTTTTTATGAAGAGACTCAAATATTAGTAACTATGGCATTATTGTATTTATCTGATCAGGATCATTCATTTAATGTACATTATAATAATAACAAACAAGGAAAATATACTTTATCTCCATAGATATATGAAAGCTTAAACTAAATAATAATAAAAGCTGAATGTTAATTTATTTGTATTTATGTCCAATTGAAATTTTAATTTCTTTTTGAGTGTGAGATATAAACTAATTTAAGAGATTATTATTAGATTAGATTTACTTCAACTCATGATAATAGGATACATGAAACTTAAAAGATTATCCTTGCAGCATCACTGTCTTCAAGTAGTTTAGTATGTGAATAAATTGGGAGATGTTTACAGATATTATAAAGTACAAATAATATGTGCAATACAGCTGTTAATTCCTTTGCTACTTTCTGTTTCTTACAAAATGAAGTCAATATTTTAATCACCATTATCATGTAAGTTTAGTTCCATTTCAAAATATTTTCTAGTTTTAAAAGTATATTTCCACTTTTTCTGAAGCTATTATTTCTGGAAGTTTTCTCACAATATGCACCAAATATAAGATATTAATTTTTCTCATTCAACTTTGCACCTTAGATCAGCTAATTGCATCAGGCCCTGTTCTGTACATAATTTCAAGCAGCTCCTTCTCTCTCCACTTGACTATGACAAGAACCACATTTTTTACTATACATGATGATGATACAAATAAAAAGAAAGAAACAAAATAAGGTTTATAAAATATCAGACCAGAGTTTACTCACATGCCATTTATATTCCTGGTTATTCATGAATCTTCTGTCTCACAAATGGGAAAGAAGCAGGCTATTGAACTTGGAGATAATGGCCATGATATCATGGTATCATGAAAGAGAAGAAAATTTTAGTTTTTAAATGCGATGAAGGGAAATAAAAAAATAATATAAAGCGTTAAATACACTTTTGTGGCTAACAGTGATATTAGAAACACATTTTAAAATTCATAGATATTACTATATGAGAGGAATGAAGAGTTGACCTGAATACATCTTTCAGACATTGTATAAATATTTAAAGGATGATTTCTATGTGTCATGCTCTCCACTTGGTACAGGGAATACCAAAATAATATGAAAATACCTGTCTTCAAAGAACTCACAGTCTAGTTGTGGAGACATAAAAGTAAGTAAGCAATAATATGTTATGAAAAGCAAAAATAAAAGAAGCACATAGCACAAAGGACAAACCACCAAACACTTCCTGTGAATATAAGAAAATGTAGATAAGTATTCCCAGAGGATGTGAAACTTAAATATAAGTAGAACTTAATTCATTGATTAATGGGGCACCAGGTCTAAGAGACAGCTAACTTTATCACCCAGCTTCTAGTTTAAAAGAAAAATGCTCCAACTATCATCAGTCTGGCTGGAGCAGGAGTGAGAAAGCATTTTTTGTATCCATTTTCTGGATTTGCTTTGGATGGGACACAGAATTGTTGTGGCGGCTTGGAGGAAGATGCATATGGAGAATTAGAGAGTAATCACACGATGAATGTTTCTTATGACCCCCACAGAGAGTTGTAAGTCTGTCCAGCAAGCAAAGATCTACATCATTTATTCAGCTGGCAAATACTTATTGAATACCTGTGCTGTATGCTTCTAGGTCTTCACTTTATACCAGAGAAGGAAAGGGAAGACAAAGATCTGCATTCTCATGGAGCTTACATTTATGGGCAAATATACAATAATCATTAAAAAGAATAAATAAGTAAATATCTGGCATAATAGGAAATGATAAGTGCTGTAGGGAAGAAAAACTGTAGAGCAGAGTAAGGGAGATCAGGAGTGTGCAATTGGAAGAAGAATCGGTGGCAGTATTAAATATGACTGGTCAAATGTAAAAGGTAAATTTCCAGCAAAGATTTAAAGAAGGTGAAAGAGCTTGGCAAACTGATATCCCATCATTTTAGGCAAAGAGAACAGCTAGGAGAGTATTGCTAGAGTGAACAGTCGTGAGTTGAAACAAATGCAGTCCATTGAAATAGTTAGTGTAGATATTATATCATGGTTCATATGTGTATACAAATACATTATTAATTGATTCTTCTCATGTGGTTTATATTTAGAGATGAACACATTTTTTTTTCACAAAGAAGGGGATATGCATCTACAGATAACCAATGAAATTGTGGGAATTTTTTCAAGACAATTTTTTAGAGCAGTTTTAAATTAAGAGCAAAATGGAAAGGAGGTTATAAAAATTTCCCATATCCCTTCTCTTCCCCCATATGATCCACATCCCCCGCCAGAATGGTACATTTTTTACAATGGATGGACCTACAGTGACACAGCATGATCACCCAAAGTCCATTCTTTACCTTAGGCAGGGTAGTTTTTTTTAAAGGAGATTAAAATAACCTACAGGTGCAAGTCTCTGTGGATCTCTCAAACTAGTAAATATTGTTCATTTTCTTTCTAAAGCCACATAACTCTAAATAGCTTCATATCACAGAATTGTTAAGGCAATAACACAACACACACATATGTTTCCAAAGTTGATGCTATTTAGAGGCAGGAGATACAGTAGCTTTCTGGTTTTATAACAGAAACTATAAAATGAATAAGAAAAGTATAGTGATTAAATTCACTTTAATGCTACTCTGTAGTCAAGGCTAAGTATTTCCTAGTCTATCCTCATCATGAATTTTTCTGAGCTGTTTTGTCCAATTTACCTTAAAGCTTCACAATGAGATCAAATGTCAATATTTAAATAGTTTAATAATAAAGGGCCAACATTCAGGTATCCTGAATTTGATTATAAATATCCTCCTCTTATCAAATTACCAAACAGAAATCAAATATAAAATTCATGTTGTGAGTTAAAATCCAAAAAAAAAGATGTAAATTAAAATGCTTAAATAGTAATATATACCATCAAAGTCCAAAATAAAAGATGTTTTCCTTGTGACTTAAATAAATGTCAAAGAAATTAATGTCCAAAATTAATCCTCCTTGGAGTTATAGTCTGATTAATCTAGGCTAGAGGGGTTCTCAGTGTGTAAATTGATTTATTTCTTTCAGAAAACCTGAATTGTCTTCCAATGAAGTGGCTGTGATGTTTCTGGTGTACCAGGAGCTCTATCATTTCAATGCCAAGGCTCTTCAGTGTTTCATTTTTTTAAAGAGTCCAAAGTAATAATAGGATACACAAATGGTAACAAGGTGCCTACACAACCAAATTTAGAAAACAGACAATGCCAAGTATTTAAAAACAGTCATTTCAAGCTTTTTCAGGATTGAGTACCTAGAGGTACCAAAGATGATAGCAGACGTTCAGCAGCAGATGAAGGGAAAAGGATTGATGGAGAAAATCATGGTCACACATTTACCATGATGATGTTCCACCTCTGCTGTTTCAGGAGTTCATTACTTTGAACCACACCTTATTTAGGAGAAATTTTCCATTGCACAGTGGAACTATGATGACAATAACTAGAGGTTTATCTTAGAGGGTGGTGTCTAAAAAATGGCATCTGAGAAATGTCGGCCTTCTTGCAAACTTAATTGGCCATGGTAGTCACTTGAAATGACTTTCTTTTCTATGTATGCAACTCAACCCTCTTAATTTCCAGGTTTCTTTTGTATTTCTTGTTTAAAATGCCCCAATACTCAATTAATTATGGGTCCTCTCTGGTGTCAGCATCAGAACTCACTTGTAAGCATTCATTTTCATTTCTAGGACACAATTCTGTTTCTATTGTGAGGTGAGCCTTCTTAGGACATATTCTCCATCACCTCAACTTTGTTTCAGTTGGAAAAAGACCCTCAACAGTCTCATAATCTGATACAACTGTTGATGCCTCTGGGTCAGGTGAAGACTGAGTCCATGGCTTTGTGGTCAGACACTGTCTCTCCTCAGATTTTAATACTCTAGGCTTTGAGTTTGCTTCATTCTGCTTTATTTTCTTTGCTATAATTTTTTGTTTGTTTGTTACACCTTTCTTCCATATCCACCGTCTAGTGCTTCTCTGATCCTTCAGGAGGGCTCAGATGTGGTACAATATAACCAGCTTATCTTAGTCCCTGTCATTCTCTGACATATATAAATAGGGCTGATATCATTTGTTTAATTAGGATGCCTTCTTTCCCTGTACTTTTTTTTTCTCCCTGGCTTAGACATTCATTTATCTAAATTTTTCTCAATCAACAATTTCGGGGATTGCAAAATTATCCGTTCTTCAAAAAAATTTTATTGATACACATTTTCCTGAATTGGATAAACCCATTCAGGAGGTATTTCCCCACCAAACCAACTTCTTAACCATATTGGAACAACATCTGCTGTTATCCTGCTCAGATGTCCTTTACTGCATAGCTAGCATCATTTTCAAATGCTAATCGATAATGTATATAGTAAATACAGCTATGTACATATATATCCACATGTTTATCTTTACGTGTTCATGCAAATATCATGCAAATATATCAGACATCAGTATTAATGTCTGAATCATTTAGTTCATTAGTGAAATATTAAGTGTCTGAATCATTCTTTAATTTTTATTGGAGTATATTCTGCTTGTTTTGTTTCACAGCTGAAGCATTATTGGTCTGCAGTTATTCCAAAACAGAATATTTACATTCAAATTATTTGACAAGAACATTACTCACTGTTTCTCAATAACCTTAAAACCCCAATGGTGACAAATGATCATTGGAGAGTTAAGGGTGTTGCAGGACAGAAAATCTGGAAAGAAATGGAATAAGAGCAGAGGAAATTGTAACAGGCAAGGGGGCCCTGCTGTCCCTTCTCGGTGCTTCCATCCCCAAGGGAGGGTCAAGGGGGATGGAGCTGTCATATGCTTTTGATTTTTGTTTTGTTTTTTATCTGTAGGGTATGAAGAGAAAATTATATAGGTGTGAGGACAGAAAGTCCCGGTGTGAGGATGGAGTGACTCCAGGAAAGGAAAGAATTTGGAGGAAAACATTATTACCAAAGTAAGGTTGAACATTATAAACCAATGAGCTGTGCAGGCCCTGGTCTCACTCTGCTGCCCTGTCAGGGCAGGGAAACTAATTCATAGCCCTGTCTCCTGCTGAATATGGTACCGGGTCCCAACCATCTAGGAAGCTTGACCAGAGACTACTGGCAAGCTCAGAGCCCATCCTCCAGACTCACTGGAGTAGGGAATTAAGCCAGCAGTCCTATCATCTGCTCTCAGCCAGAGGCATACCACCCCAGCTGACTTTTTATGTGTTTAAGAAATGTATGTAAACACTATAGTCTGTAATATTTTACTTGTTACTTTCAATACAAGTTTATATGGGATTCATTCTATAGCTCACCCTCTAAGATTTTCAATTTAAGATGTACTTTACTAATACTCCATTGGTCCTTTAATAAAAAATCATCATCTTTGACCTAAGCAAGGAGTACATTTTCAATATAACAGGCTGAAAATTGGATTCAAATTTTAAGACTTAAGGGACAATTACATATGAGAGATTTGGATTCTTGAAATCAATTACAAAGTCAGTGTGACATTAAAGAAACACATTGATATGGAAACTGCATTTTGAGATAATATACACTTTATAATTGGTATTTCAAATGGAGAATCAGACCTTAGTGGTCTTATATGAGGTTAATAAATTAGGAAGTCTGAAAACTCTCATGACTTTTCAAATTGGAGTTGGCCTTTTATGGACTTTTCCCACCAATCTAAGTTGTGTGTGTGTGTGTGTGTGTGTGTGTGTGTGTGTGTGTGTTTGTATTGTGTCCATGCCTTTATATACCTGTGCAAGTCTCACAGAGTACCTGTTTGGGGACAGTGGAGTTCACATATGACCATAACTTTTCTGTTTTCCAGAGGTCAGCAAACATTTTATGTGTCTGTCACTGTAACAAGCACTTTAGTAAAGGAAGTTATTTATGGTTATTGATTTAGCTAAACAGGCCCTAACTGAAAGAATACCTCTCCGGAATATTCTGGTGTTTCTGTTACCACCAGGAGGAGGATGTTTTTAGCAAGTACCAGCTGTGCCATCAAATGGTGGGAGTATGCCAAGGCTGTTGACCTCCAGTATATAGAGACTAGATTTTCTTGGAAATGAATTTTGTGATGGGGCCTTTGATTACTCAGATTTCAGATGATCCATATGGGTACAGGCTAATTATTGTCATCCTGAAAAATTTATAGGCAAAGAATGCCAGGGATTGTGATAAATGATATTATCATAGTTACATTGCAGAAATGCATCAATGTTTTTTAGCAGCTTCAACCCTGGGTGGAATGGGTCTTGGTGGTTGGAAGGTCGTTCAGCTACAACTACTGGTGATGCTTTTTGATATGTCCAAGGGTGTTAAGATAGAGGATAAAATTGTGAGGACTGGATACCAAGAATTTCTGGAATACTTTAGGTCAGCATACACCGGGGAAAAAAAGGAGACTTCAAAAAGTAGAACTGAGTGTTACAAATTGCATTGATTTTAATTTCCTTCAGGAGGTTTGTTGTTTCATCTCCTTTGCTTTTTGGACTGACCTTTCCATGAATGTAACACCATGGTGATAATGAGCTACATGTGACCTCAGACTTAATTTAATTACAGACAATTGGCAATTTCATGAAGAATATGCAACTTATCCATTTATTAGATGTTCAAAATACATATTAGAGTTTATCCAGATAATCAGAAAACTATTAACTTCAATCACATTGTTAAGCCCAACACAGAAGTATTTTTATTAAGCTATAATTAGTGTCATGGGCCAAATTTGAAGGATTTTAAAAGAATAGACCCATGATGCTTACATTTACTTATGAAATGTTGTTGACCTTACTGTTTATTAATTTATTGTTAAACTAATTATTATTTAATAATTAACACCATTTTTTGTGAGAATTTATGGGAGATATTTTTCAATGACTCTGTAATAGGAGTAATTGTATCTCTTATTTACAGAACAGTTTTTTTATGTTTGAATGTTGAAAATCATACTCCTAATCATTTCCCATTTTCCATGAGCAACCAGGAACCCCAGCATCAAATCAATGGTCTACATCTCTGATGTGTATCTCACCTTTCCTAACCTGATCTGCAAATTCACACCCCAAATCATCATTACCATTTTTATTATCACTGTAAAATTAGTAGAAAAAGAGTGAGAGTGATAGTATTAGTTACATTAATAGCAACTGACACTAATAAATCCCTTACTATATATCAAGCGATGTCCTAAGCTGCTATCATAGTTATAATTTTGGCTCTAGTTATACATTATCTTACAATTATTCATTTTTTTCATATCATTATTTAAACAACGAGAAAGTCCCTGAAAAAGAAAAAAAAATGAAACACATTGTTTTTCAGATATTAATACTATCATTTAAAAAATCATCCTATGTAATCAAGAAAAATAATATTGTTTCTATATGCAGACATCGGTTTTTACTTATAATGACTAATTGCTAATTTTTGGGTTAGCCAAAAGATTCGTTGTTTTTTTTTCCGTAAGGTGGCTCCATAGCACTTAGTTGTCTTTAATTTCATTCGAAACAATTTTGTTACATTGTACTGTGACAGCTGTCATATCAGCGTGCATTTTTTAAAAAGATCAAAATTGGTGAATTTTTGTGTAACCATTTTAATATTGAAGATGGAAGGTAAAAAGCAACATTTCTGACATATTGTATTTTATTATTTCAAGAAAGGTAAAAGTGTTGCTGAAACACAGAAAAAGATTTGTGCAGTGTATGGAGAAGGTGCTGTGACTGATCGAACGTGTCAAAAGTGGTTTGTGAAGTTTCATGCTGGAGATTTCTCACTGCACAATGCTCCACAGTTGGGTAGACCAGTTGAAGTTGATAGCGATCAAATAGAGACATTAACTGAGAACAATCAATGTTATACCACGCGGGAGATAGCCAACATACACAAAATATCAAAACCAAGCGTTGAAAATTATTTACACCAACTTGTTTATGTTAATCACGTTGGGTCCCACACAAGTTAAGCAACAACAAAAAAAACTTCTTAACTGTATTTCCTCATGCGATTCTCTACTTATACATAATGAAAATGTTCCGTTTTTCAAAGAAATTGTGATGGGTGATGTAAAGTGGATACTGTACAATAGTGTGGAATGGAAGAGATACTCGGGCAAGCAAAATGTACCATCACCAACCACACCAAAGGCTGGTCTTCATCCAAAGAAGGTGATGTTGTGTATATGGTGGGATTGGAAGGGAGTCCTCTATTATGAGATTTTTTCCAGAAAACCAAACAATTAATTCCAACAAGTACTGCTCCCAGTTAGACCAACTGAAAGCAGCACTCATCGAAAAGCGTCTGAAAGTAGTCAACAGAAAACGCCTAATCTTCCATCAGGATAACGCAAGGCTGCATACTTATTTGATGACCAGGCAAAAACTGTTACAGCTTGGTTGGGAAGTTCTGATTCATCCGCTGTATTCACCAGACATTGCACCTTCCGATTTCCATTTTTTTCAGCCTTTACAAAATGCTCTTAATGGAAAAAAAAAATTCAATTCCCTGGAAGAATGTAAAAGGCACCTGGAACAGTTCTTTGCTCAAAAAGATACAAAGTTTCGGGAAGATGGTATTATGAAATTGCCTGAAAAATGGCAGAAGGTAGTGGAACAAAATGGTGAGTACGTTGTTCAATAAAGTTCTTGGTGAAAATGAAAAATGTGTCCTTTATTTTTACTTTAAAAACCAAAGGAAATTTTTGGCCATCCCAATACTGCAAAGGTAAATTCTAACTGAAGATTTTATATGCCACTGCTTATGTGGTTATAGTAAAAA
This sequence comes from Pseudorca crassidens, assembly GCF_039906515.1. Taxonomy (NCBI): domain Eukaryota; kingdom Metazoa; phylum Chordata; class Mammalia; order Artiodactyla; family Delphinidae; genus Pseudorca; species Pseudorca crassidens. Next base: position 18,384,093 of record NC_090298.1, read on the forward strand.
TTATGACCCACTTAAAGGCAATTTGTTTTTGTCTTAACAGTGATTCTCATGTTGATTTGCACAAGGGGCTGGTTATCGCTTCATGGATTTAATTAAATGAGTGAATGGGTGATGGCATTTTAGGCCAGTTAAAAGTAAAAGTGTATTCATAGGGTTGGAAACTGATGAAAAGGGGCACATTGAGAAACCCAAACAAAAATTAGTTTTCTCAAAATGAAAGCACAAGGGTCCATAGGAAAGCATGGTCTTATTAATTCAACTTAAGTCTCTTTTAGGCAGAAGTCATTTTAATCTGTCATGTTCAGTAATGTTTTATTTAACTGCCTCCAGTAGAGTTCTTTTGATGACAACCTGAAGTGCCTGAGATCCCCAGCAGTTATGTCTGTTGTGTTATTCCCCAAAAGGTCACCACAATGCCAGGGCACCCCTGACATACACTCTTGTTTGTTGCTATAAATATCTCACTTGCAGCTGAAGAAGGTAATTAGAAGGTTTCTATGACAAGGATGTGCCTGCTTAGAGATGAGGTCTGAGTCTGCACTGCTGAAGGATTTATGAATTAAATTTGCCCACTGAGCTGCAGCTAAGGTGATGGCATCGCCAGTATACAACCGTGTTTTTAATTTAGACACATTTTGCGTGGCCAGAAACAACAGTCATTTCCTTTTTACAAGCCTTATTACTTATAAATCATGACAGCAACATAGCTGCATTAATTTGAAGGGATGAATAGATAACAGTACCAAAACTGCCTAATTAAAAAATAAAAAATCCTCATTCCCCAAAGAAGTAAACAAAATAGCATTTTCTATTTTTTCACATAAAAGTATATGGTGATGTAGAAATATTTAGGGGGAATTATATTGATGCCACAGTTTACTTTGAATGACATCCCAAATTAAGAACTGGTGATTGATGGGTAGAAAGAGGGATAGATAAAGCCAATATAGGAAAATGTTAGCGCTAGTATCTAGATGGCAGATTTATGGAAGGTTACTGTAAAATTCTATCAAATTTTCTCTGGAAATTTTCATAAGAAAATGTTGGGAAATATAGGTTGAAAGTGATTATTATGATCTTAAGAGTAATATGAAAAGAGTATAGAGGTATATTTCACTGTTGACAATTATCCTTTAAAAACTGAAAGCAAATTGGGTTAATTGCCAACGTGCCTTCTATATGTCACTAAGTATCTGGAAATTGGAACTCCTTATTCATTTGAGTTTGGCTCTGAATTTTTGTTCTCTGTAGTGCTAACCAATTTTACCCAGGAGAGGAAAGTTGAACTTCAGGCAGCGTATCTGCTCCATTTATTTAATGATCTTCCAAGTGAATGACTGAATCTCAGTGTAATCTATTACATTCTAATCAATCACAGTGATGAGTGTTTCAAAACTGCTTTCCTTTGAGTATTGGTTGATTATTAAAAGCTGCTGCTGACCACACACTGACTGGCATTTTGCTCCTACATTTTTACTCTATTGTGAGAGTACACATTAGTCTCTGTAAAGGATATCACTACAGGCTTTTCAACAAATTCTAGTTAGTATAACATATCAAAAAGGATGTATCAAATGTCTGGAAGTGGTTTGAATTTCCATTAACAGGTAATACATGGAATTTACTAAGATGATATTCTATTTAGGACTGAGAAATATTGAATAATAATGCTCTGGGAGCTCTGAGCTCTGCACAGCACATGTTTTGGGAAAGGTTGATACTTTTATTAATACTAAACTGCAATTTAAAAAGAAAAATTATACCAAGTGTTTCAGAAAACAGGGTGAAATTTGCAGAAGTTGAGGCAAATAGTGCGATCTTTAAGCACGAGGACCTTGGGGATAGGGAGCCTGGATATGTAGCCCTCTTGTAGCTCAGGAGTTCTGTGACCACCGGCAAGTCCCACAGTATCTCTAAGCCTCAGCTTTCTCATCTACAATATTGAGATAATAGTATTTTTCTATTTCTCAGGCTTCTTGTGAGTTATCAAAAGAAATTATGCATGCTTACCCACATTCCATAATGCTTGGAAAATAGTATGTAATCAATGAATGATGATCATTGTTAACACCGTCCTTCAGTAATTAATAAAGCTGAGTACTCATAACCAGTTGTTTGTTTAAAAGTAAGCACAGCAAGCATCATTTTGCATTTGGAGTGTAATAACACTATGTAAATTCAGATTATTTAGTAAAAACTATATTTTTGTAGCTGAAACGTTTGAAGATCTGATGGATTTTTGCAGAGAGCTGTCTTAAAAAGAATAGATACTACAAAGAATGAGGCATTTCATTCTTCTGGGAGGTAATATTCTCTGAGAAAACTTGTTGATTAAAAAAGCATAGGTTGCTGAATTTATATTTAAAAATATGTTTTCCTCGGGAACCATGCTATTTATGTTAAAAAGAAGATAATACTTTTATAAACAAAATAACAGAGCAATTATACTGTATGTTTCCAAGAGTTACCTGTAGAGAAATACAAATGCTTTTTAAAAAGTCAATGAAAATACATATTCATATTATAAATAGTTACTTCTGAGGATGGTATGGAATAAAAAAACAGTGTTATAAGTGTAGTGTAGACTGACATCCAATGTCTTAACAAGAAGAAGATATTTAACCAAGATACTTACTGCCCTTGGAGGGGAGCCTTTTAAAGAGCAAATGTGTGTCTCACATGCACACAGTTCGTTTGTAATACTATATTCACATGTAGTATTAGTAGGCAGTAAAGTTCAGTAGGATTTCATAGAGTATCATTTGTTAAAGCACCATAATTGATAGAATATTTATTCATCTTAAATTATTCTTAAGGATATTTTTAATGATTATTTATATGTCATTTTTTTCATGAACCAAAATAAAATAAATGCCAGGAAAATAGTTTTAAACACAAATAATATAGGCATTAGAATACATTATATATTTTTTAAGTTGGTGTATGTTAGATACTAGAAAAGTACAATTTATTCTTACATGTAAGGAGGAAGAGAAATAGTATAAAACTGAACAGAATATATACTGTTGTGTTTTTTCCCCTCATAATTAGAATCTATATGAATGGAAAGAATAAATAATAAAAATTGCCTGGCAGTAGGGGCTTGAAAGAAATGAAATACTTTGTAAAATTAATTGAGATAAGCAATATTTAAAATACATTTGTCTCATGGGTATTAATTTGAAAGAAATGTTTTCTGTTATACAAGTCATACTGCTTTCATTTTTAATTCTGCATGTGTTACTTCACTCATTCATTCATTCATTCATCATCCCAGAAGCGCATACTGAGGGTTTGCAAGATATCTGCCATTCTGCCGTGACCCAAGGAATCTACGTGATGAGAACACTGAGAAACACTGACTAACTATAACCTTTTACTTGTGAATTTTTGTATTTTTGACTTTTCTGGAAAAATTATCCATTTCATCTGTCTTTTCCAAAGTTTCAGCACAGAGTAGTATGATGTAATGAATCATAATAAGAGCTTGCATAATGTTTAATAAACCCTCCATTTACTCAAAAAGCTAAATTGATCACATTTTAACATTTTTCATAAATGGGTATATTTAAAATCCTAGAATTTTTATTCAGGAGTTTCCCATCTATATCCCTAATTATGGTTAATCTAAAGTATACTTTGTTGCATTAGTTTTATTAGACTTTGGTCATGTAATTATTCTAGATTATTCTAGATTAAATAAAATGGAAAACATTTCATCATCTATGTAATTATTTTTAATAATATGATAATTATAATATATAAATATATAAAATTAAAACAACATACAATAATATATGAAATATAAATGTATATATATAATAGTATATAAATATATACAATAATATATAAATATATATAAATTGTTTCTTTAGACTCTAAAGTTCTTTGACCCTGGCAACATTTTTAAAGTTAGCATTTCACTTTCAAAATTTTTCCCATTGATATCTACCTGTCTTTTTTTGTTAGAAAATCTCACATTTCTTTAAATAATTTTCATTTTTTTCTCCATTTTGAAAACATTTACATAAAGTGGAGCATATTATTCTTTATTATCTTTTAAAAATCTACACAATCATCATTATGTTGGCTATCTAATTTCTTATTTTTCTGTGTTTCAGATTTTTCTTTTTTATTGGAGAAAGTCCTGAAATATTATGTTGATAACAATAATTTATTAAATTTACTATTAATTTGCCTTATTTTAAATGTTTTCTACATATGTTTACAATTGTTTTTTCTAAGTTTGGCTGTATGTGTTGGATCTTCTAGATTAATTTAATTATTTTTCCCTAACACTATAAATATATTTTTCATAGTTCACGTGTATTTCAACTTAAAGCCCATGTTTTATGTCATATATACATGAGATAGCTATTCACTGAAAAAATCCAAAATCTTTTTTCCAGCTTTATCAAGATTTAATTGACATAACATTGATTAAGATAAGTTATGTGACATCATGATTTAATACATTATTTCTATATTGTGAAATGACTACCACAGTAGGTTTAGTCACCTCATATGCCATTGTCACCTCATATAATTACATTTCCTTTTGGTGGTGAGAACATTTAAGATAGATATATATTACATCTTCTTCATTCATCTGTAGGTGGACACTTAGGTTGTTTCCATATTTTCATATTGTGACTATTGTGACTAATGTTGCAGTGAACTTGAGAGTGCAGATGACTCTTCAAGATCTTGATTTCATTACCATTTGATAGATGCTTAGAAGTGGGATTGCTGGAATATATGGTTCTATTTTTATAGTTAGTTTTAAATTTTTGAGGAAACTCTCCATTATTTTCCATAGTGGTTGTATCAATTTACATTTTCACACACAGTGCACAAGGGTACTCTTTTCTCCAGAACCTCACCAACACTTTTGGTCTCTTGTCATTTTGGTAATAGCCGTCCCAACAGGTGTGAAATAATATCTTGTTGTGCTTTAGATTTGCATTTCCCTAATGATTAGTGATGCTGAGCACCTTTACATGTACATGTTGTTCCCTTAACCTCTCTTATTTTTCACTCTTGCTAACAGATTTTGTTCTCCCGAATAAATTGTTAACACAAGAGGCCTCTGCCTCAGATTTGCTTTGTAGAAAATCCAAGTTATCATAATCTCCAATATTAGAGCAAGAATTTTGAGGCATTAAAACTTAGAAGAGTATTCTATGAAATGGTACTGGAGTCATTACAATAAGATACTGTCTTGGGTGTCTAGTCCCTAACAAGACCATTGTCTGAAGTTAATCTTTTCATTCAGATGCACGAAAATGATTAATTTAAACTTGAGATTGTACCACTAAGAGTTTGTAGCAACATTTAATAAAGCCTATTATATCATATAAATTATGTCTCTAAGTATTGTCACTTGGACACAAACCAAATTAATATGGGATAACTTAACATCTATAAATTTGCAAGATGAACAGTTATATTAAAAAGAGTTAACATTACAATATTTTAATTCAGAAACTATTCTATAGTGAAAAGGACTTCTGAAAATTCCTACGTATTTTCAAGTTAAAGCAATGGTTCTCTATATCAAAATAAGAAATATCATGTCCTAAACATGTTAAGTTAAAACATTTTTAAACTGTGATGAATTTAACTCAGTAGAAATACTTAAACATGTCATGTATAACTTCAATTTTCATTTGAACTAATTATTAAGATTATGGAAATGTGAGATTGGCAGTTGCTAAAAATAATCTCCTTTCTCTGTCTCAGTATTTGAAGTATGATGCCTTGCTGGCTTGGCATGTTTATTGGATGCACTTAGAGTATATCTTGTTATTCTTTGGCTGCCCTATGAACTTTGATGGAAAAACAGATCACTCTGCCATTGCACTTAATCTTAAAAAGACCTTCATCTGCTGACTACTGTTTGATGGAGCTATAAATAATGTTTTTGCTTAATATATGCTTATTAAAATTTAATATTTGGAAAAAAATGATCTTTAGTTGAGAGTATCATATGATAAACATACTGGAAGAATTTAAATTTTTATTCATTATGTTTATTTTAATTAAATTTTGTCTCAATACAATAACATTAACAAGTACTTTTCCCTGTCAGGATGTAGTATTTCTAATCAGTCAGAGATATTATGTGTTGGTTTTCTCTAAAACACATGTAGGCATTTAAGAACAGTATTTTACAAGTTTATTGTCAATTACTAATACTGCCGACAAAATTGCATATTGAAGACACCTTGTATACATGAGCCTCGGTTTAAAAAATGCTCATTTTTACTGAATATTGATGTTATCTAAGTTTCAGCTCTTAAGCTACTGGCCTACTCTTCCAGTTGATTTCATAAACTTTAATGATTTGAGATAACATCTTTAAAATGATGTAACCTTAATGTATTAATTATTTATTAGATATAAATATATATTAATTATATTAAAGTTTTAGGTGATAGAACATCATGGCAATATTGTTATTAGATCTTTAAATAGCAAGAAAATATCATTTTTGAAATTTGGTATATAAGTGATAAAATTTGAAGATCAAATAACCTATATGCAATTTGCATTGTAATATAAATTCAGTTTAAAGTGTGTGTGTGTTTATATGTGTGCAGTTGCTGTGCAGTATCTTGAACTATGCTAATGGAAAAGCTTTCCAAGTGTTAAAATTAACCATTGGCATGAATTGCATCAGATATGTCATCTATTCTACTGATCTATACTTAATGATTTTGATTGGATAAGATTTAATTTAAAATATCCAACCATTCTGTAAATATATATTATTCTCTGGTTCCTTTTTATTTGATTTCCCAGAAACTTCATGCAGAATGTTGACTTTAATTTTATTTGTATTTATTAGGCTAAATCAGTTTTAAAACATGCAGTTAATTGCATGCTTATTTCACAGCTGTACTTTTTAAACAACTGATTTCTAGAGTTTCACGTGACTAACGTGTTTACCTTCAGAAGTGTCTTTTTTTCCTGTAATATTGGGCGTGATTGTTTTGCTTAACTTTATAACAACTCTATATCATGTTTCTGAGTTCTATTTTTCAAAATATTTTGAGCCGTTTAAAAATTTAATGTGAGCATTTCAGAATATGGTATGCTGATCCAACTTTGATAGAAGTGGTATATTTTTATTTTAAAGTCTGTCCAAATGATGTATTTCATAAGCAAGAAAAAATGAGTCAGCATAAGTTCAACAATCAATTTAAAGTATTCAGTTTCATTAGCTTTATAGTCTTATCAAAACCAAGGTCATTAACAGAATCTTTAATATTTGTTCCGATACTAAAATGTTATAATGGCTTTTTAGAATCTTCAAGACATGTATTTAGGTTATACAAACTGCCATCCAAGTTAGATTTGCAAGGTTCAGCAAAATACAGGTTGCCCAGTATTAAACAACAAATAATTATTTTGTACTATAAGTATGTCTTATGTGATACTTTACATATATTTATATTAAAAAGTTATTTGTTGTTTCTCTGAAATTCAAATTTAACTGGGCATCCTGTATTTTATTTGGCAAACTTAATCTAAAAAATGATGTTGAATAATTTGAAACTTTCAATTTTTTGTACTAGTTTCCTTTTCCTCTAAAATGTTAGGTGGTATACTGTATTTAAGAACATACCTATATTTAGTTAATTCTACCTATCTATATTTATATTTATATCTGTATCCATCTAGCTCTAACTGTCTACCTATTTATCTATCTATTCTACAGATTTTGACAAGTGTAGAGTGATATATATCCATAATTCCAGTATCATAAAAAACAGTTTTACCACCCTAAACATCCCCAGTGGTCCACCTATTCATGCCTCCTTCCCTTACCCAAGAATGTCTAGCAACCACTGATCTTTTGATTGTCTCTTCCAGAAAGTTGTATAGTTAGAATCATACAGAATGTAGTCTTTTCAGATTGATTTCTTTCACTTTGCAACATATATTTTTTATGGTTTGAGTGCTCGTGTTTTTTTCTTTGGTTTTTATTTTGTCTTTTTTTTTTTTTTTTTTTTTACTGAGTACTGTTTCATCGTATGAATTACCCATAATCTGGTTATCCATTCATTGATTGAAAGAAATTTTGATTGCTCCCAGGTTTGGGATATTATGAAGAAATCTGCTCTAAATATTTGTGTGCAGGTTTTTGTGTAAACATAAAATTTAAAGTCATCAGAGTAATGACTTTATACAAAGGAGCCCAATTGTTAGCATGTTAAGAATATGTTTAGTTTTGTAAGAAATTGCCAGCTGTCTTCCAAAGTACCTGTACCATTTTGCGATCGGCTTATTTTTTAAGTCTGATTGAAAATATTTTCTTGACATGGATTGAACTGAAAAGTAATAAATAGAAAGAAGAGATGGTGAAAAATAACCAAGCCACTAGCCCATATGGCAACATTTTAAGTTAATGTTCACCAGTCCCAGCATTTTGATGGACGTTTACCATTCACTAGCTGTCACCATGGATAAGATTATTTAACTTTTCAGAATCTCTGTTTCCTAACCTAGAAAGAAGTAACTTTAAAACCTACCAAATTTCTGGGGTGAAGTACTTTGACCAGGGCCACACTTAGCTTCTCTTGTTTCCTACCCCCAACACCAAATAGAGAACATTGAATACCAAAGCATTCTCTCCTCCACTGTAGCTTGAAAAAGGACACAAGGTCATTTATTTTACAGTATTATCACTATTTTACAGTAAAGTTTATCCACAACGATTTGATTAAAAAATTATGTATACTGTACTTATGTCTTTATAACTTTTAAACTACATATTTAAGCCTTTGGCTTTTAAGATGGTATGTCCTACACTGGTGTAATATATTATCAGTGCCTAATTTACCATTATTTACATGAGTAGAACATGACTGAATAACAGCCATCTTTTTTCCAACTCTTCCTGGGGTTTTCAGTGTATGAAAAATTAAATTTAATTAACTATGAAATACTATATCATTCACAACCAAAATTAAGTGTGAACTTTGTGTTGGACTCATGTATTTTCCTTTCTCAACCTAAACCAGGAATGTTAAATGTGAGCATAAACTCAGAAAATAAGTCATTTCCCTGCCGTTTGTCCTGGCATGCCTCAGCCTTGTATGTGGCATTTTCTTGGTTTTCCTGCTGCTTCATAGGCTGCCTTTACCATGAGCACTTTTGTCCCTGTATGTTGGATCAACTTGCTTTTTGTCCCTCTTTTATTGACAATTAACTGGGAATTCTTAATTCAGATGTGACCCCTGCCTCCATAACAGGACATAAGTTATAAATAAAGGGAAAACTACTTAAGGACTCAAACACTGACGCCCTTTGTAGAGGCAGTCCTCATTCAAAACCCCCATTTGGAGAAGTAGGATTGGACACTTCAAATTAGATATCATAAAGTCACCATTATAAATAATAGGCTCTCTCCAATAATGGTAAATATTATTCCATTTACCTTAGATTTATCTTTAATCAGTCTCTAACATTGTGCTCATCACAGACACAATTATATTCCTAAGCCTTTTGACCATCATAGTTATAACCCTCTGAATAAACATTAGCACATTTAGAAGAAAGTTATATTCACTAATGTTTATTACTGTCCTACTTTATTAAAAATCAGAATTAATTCATTTGAATTAAATATAAGTCCATCACTACTAGGAAGCTCACTTATCAGGTCCCTAAATTTGAAGGCAGTCTCACAGAGCGCTTGCTGTTCTGACTTGGATAAAACCCAGATTTCCTGGGAGGACACATGCAAACTTCCTGAAAAGGTAAAACATTTTCGACAATCTTCTATCTCTCCCTACCACATAACTTGACGACTCTACTTTGCAAACTTGTGACATGCCATGGCTGGTCATTGTTTTCATCCTCCACAGTACATTCCTTTTTTCTTCTTCTTCAAAATCAAGCTCACTGACAAATAGTACATATTTGCCACTCTACTCTTCTCTCATGACTCCTCTCTTTCTTGGTTTTCCTCTTAAAGTTCTGTTTTCTTTGCAAGTTTTCTTTTCTGCAATTTTCATGTGGATGTTTCCTAGAGCTCTGTTTTGGCCACTCCATTTCTGCCAGGTACTAGATATGAAGTCTATCTCAGAGGGCACTAACATGCAATTTGCATAAGACAGATCTGGACTTGAGTTGAAGTTCTGACATTTACTACTTCACTTTGTAACCCTGGAGGAAAATTTGAGAAACAATCTTTATACCCATGTCCCTCTGAGAGTTCATTCCTAAAATGGGATATTAGAATTCAACATATGAGAGTGTTTGGAAGATTAAAAGAAAACTGTGAATAAAATTATTACCACAGCAGGGCACTCAGACAGCAATAATTACCACCATAACTCCTCTCTATCTCCAGGCCTGATTTCTGACACACGTTTGTCAACTACAACCTGATCACATAGAATCTCTCATTCAACAAGTTCAAAGCCAAAGTCATAATGATTTCTCTGTCTCCCTTCCTCCCAGCTACAGTAATATTGGTTTCTCTTTAAACATTTCTAGTTGAGGGTATTTGGGCTAATGACAATGTAATAAGTCCAGTTTTACCCCAAAAGTGAGAGTTATTCTAGACAATTTCTCCCTAAACCTATATCCAGTCATCACTGTCATATTAAAGGTCCTACAATCTTAATGTATTATATACTAAGCCATTGTATTCTAAATCCACTGTTGCTACAGTGTCTTTATTCAGGTTTATATTGTATCTAGACTCAAAAATTATAATACTCTATCTTCCTAGAAACTGACTCACGCTTGAACTAGGATAGAGAAATTTTTTCTAATATGCAAATTTCAAAATCATCCAATATCTTAGTTTCACTTACAGCAAAATTCAATGATTCTTTGATTATATGTTAATATAATTTCTTAGGAATTTAAAAAATATTCTGTCACCATTTTTAATAAAATATGATATTTTAGAACACAATTTAATATTAGCATATTACAAAATACTACTTTATGGTTTCCTAATTATGCAATGTATTAATGTTATAATATGTAAGAAAATTTAAACTTTTTATTTAACATTTATTTCATACTATTTAATTTACTTTGAATTTCTTAGATGAGTAAAATCAATCTTTTTATACTTAATAAATAGACCAAATGAAAATTAAAATTGAGATTATGTATCAGATATATAGCTTGGAAAAATATATTACAAAAACTGCTTTTCAGAACTTAAGTTGAAAATTGCACCTGTGACTTAAAAATCCGTTTCTTTATTAAAATATCAGAATAAGAGAAATTAAGGCTGTTCTCTTAAAGCATGTTTCCTACAAACAGCATCTGAAAATAATTATTATGACATGTTAATTATCACAATAAATGAAAGCTAAATGCTTTATAATGTTATTACAGTCCTTACAAATATGGTTTAAACACTAAAGAAAACAATTTACTACAAAATGATTTTTTTTTCCACAAAGAGAATGCAAATATTGAATCCAATGAAACATTATGGGGTAAATTTGAATACTTATTTTAATTTGTCATTTGTAGACATATGGAATTAGGATTCAAGGCAGAAAAATTCACCCTGCTTTTTTTTTTTTTTTTTTTTTTTTTTCAGAACAATGCTTTTATTTAAGAATTAAGGGAAAACAAAAACATTAAAGCATAGGAATACATTGACTGAATACAAGTGTCTCGTTTGGTCTGAAATCTAGAAAAAGTCACTCTGACTACTTACCTGAGGTAGATTTAGGTTGGCACTGTTTCAAGAGAACCTCCATCCATCCCAGAAGTTACCTTCTAGTTTTGGTTACAGGCTCCCAAGTGGTCCTTTCCAACCTCAGGTTATTCTATATGAGTAATACCAACACCTTTTTCCCCCCATGGTTAAAAGCCCTCAGACCTGTTTCATACCCCCAAAGTTCTCTGTCTGAGGGATGGTCCATTCTTAATTTACTTAAAGACTAGAGACAATTACCAGGAAGATTAGTTGAAAGAAGGGGCAAGTCACTGCCCTGCCAAAGATACAAACTCTGTTCCCTTCTCCAAGTTCTCTCTAATGACTAACAAGTAGCCATAAGGACTAATTTTCATCACCACCAAGCCATACACCCAATACTATTTTAAGAATTACAATTGTCAAACATATACTAGTGATAGACATGATTTTCACCAAAGAGAAACAAATACATCTTGTGTGTTTTATCACACCGAGCAACTTTTTATGGTATAAGAGCTATTTATGAAAATTACTAAAATACATCAGATCAAATAAACTTCCAGGACATGTTTTCTAAAAGAAGAAAGAAAAAAACACCGTAGAATCAGATTCCTTATTATCACTATGAGCTATATCCTCTGACCCTAAGATTATCAAGGTCAACAACCAGTCATCAGGATCAAAGCTTAGAGCCATACACAAGGTGGCAGTGCAATAGTTGGCCACCGCCATGAGTCCGAACACCAACGCTCTCTGGAGTTCAGGATTTGCTAAGATAAACCAGAGGACTCAAAACTTATTCACCAAGCCTACAGTCCCAAATATTGTAGAAGTTTTAAGTATTTATATTAAATGTCGTTTAATCGGAGGGAAGAAAAAAAACCTCAGAAGTGTCCACTTACAGATCCCTGGATTAATTAGAGTATTTCTGGAGAATATTAAAGGTAATCATAATTATCCTGTTAAGTTGGAGATAACTGCTTATCCTTAAACCTCTGATGAATCTGCCAACTACTTTTCCCTTCTAGCATTTAGAATCCTACATTACAAGCGAAATATATACCTTATATTGTGGTGACTGCAGTCTTTTCCCTGGGAATAAAAAGTATTCTCTTTCCTTGGCAGAATCGAAGTAAATGAAAGGCATGTCATTATGCGGCTTGATTTGCTATAAACAGCAGGATGATGGAGTGGGAAAAAAACACAAAACACCAGCTTTTGAGTCACGATTCTCAAAATCAAAGTCTAGCTTCTCCATTAATAATGCATCATTATGTGTTTTACTCTGTGCCTACTCAGGCTTAAATCTTTCTTTCAGCTTTAATTATTTTGCAAGGAGCTGATGAGGATATCTTACCATTGAAAGAAACATGATAAATGAAGTCACAAAAGTATGGGTACTAGCAAAAATCGTAACTATTATCCTGGAACGTGCATCTCTGAGTTGAGAAGAAATGAATCTCTAAAGCTGAAACTGCAAATACCAGTAATAATCTGAAAGATTTTAGGGAAAGGAAACTTGTAAGGGTATGCCTCAACTCACAAGTAAAAAGCTGAGTATTCTACCTCGTTACGAGGTTGGCCCTCCAAAGGGGAAGCCTTGGGAAGAGTTTTGATCTATGATAACTACTCCCTAGCTGCTTAGCTCTTTTCACAACCAGCAAAAGGTTCCCATGCTGCTATCAACACACTAGTCCCCATTCCAGCCAAGACTTACAAAATCGACAGAGGCAAAGTAAATGTACTTCTTTCCCCCAACAGTAACACATGCCACACCTTCTATCTCAAGGTTACAGTCCTTTCCTTTATTGGAGTTCCAAATTTTAAAAACTGAAAGTAAAGCAATCATTAAGTGGTTCAGATAAAAGAAAAGCATCTTTACCTGAGTTTCCCATCAGGCCTACTCTGACCTGCCCTAGCTCCTTCCAGAAGTTTCTGGGTATCTAAAAAAAAACAGTTTACATATTGACTCATTAAAAGTCATCTCTACTGTATGAGTCAACTAACTATGAGAACAGTTCTTCTCATACCTATTAAATGTACACAGTCCACAGTTAGATCTCTTATTAGAACAAAATTATCTGCAGAGTAGGTTCTTTGGGGTGCAATAAGGTAGGGATTTCCTGCAAGGCTTTTTTTTAGACTCAAGGTTATTTATAGGGTTTTTCACTTATGTGAGTTCCCCAGTATACCACAAAAACTGATCACTGACAGAAGCTTTTCTCACTCAGAGAATTCATAAGGTCTTTCCTCAGATTGTTTTTTTTTTGGGGGGGGGGTTGCAAACCCAAAAAGGCTCTCCACCTAATGCTTTTGCCACCTTCAAGGCAAATATAGAAATTTTCACCTGTATGGCTTCTCTGATAGGTAAGAAAGTCATAGTTCTGTTAGAAGCTTTCTTCACACTTGTGGGGGTCTCTTCCCAGTGGGGCGTTCTGACGTCCAATGAAACGTGCACACTCTCTGAAGCACTGTTGACACAGTGTATTAAAAATGCTGTCCACCAATGTGAATTCTCTTGGAATGAGAAGAGGTGACCATTGCTAGAAAGCTTTCTCACATTCACCAAATTTGTAAGGTTTCCCACCTGTAAGAATCCTCTTGTGGGTGATCAGCTACAAGCTTGGACTAAAGGTTTTCCCAAACTCACAGCGTTTGTAAGGTTTCTCATTGGAGTGGTTGATAAGCTTCTGTAAGGACAGCTCTCTGGGCAAACCATTTCTCAACTTCCTACAATTGCAGATTCTCTGGTCCCCAGTGAAATCTGAGCTCTGAGGAAAGTCTGAGATTTGCTTAGAGTTCTTCATCTTAAGGAGTTCTCTTACATTGCAAATACATTTTTTATGGCATTATAACTTCTTGTCTGGTCAAGACATTTGTGAGGCTTCTGATGCATGGGGAGGGCTGAGCTCAAGACCTTTTTCACCCATATCACAGATATATGGTTTTTCACCGATGTGGATTGTCTGATGTTGAAGAAGTGCTGAGCTCTGGTGAAAGCTTTTATCACAGACACCGTATTTATAATGCAGCTCCTCTGTCTGAGTTCTCATTTTCTGTTGGGCAACAAAGTCCATGCCCAGGAGGAAGCCACTCTCACATGCAGACCACTGATGTGGTTTCTCTTCCATGTGAATTCTTTGATGCACAATAAGGTCTGAACTACAGTTGAAACTTTTCTCATATTCCAGGCATTTAAAAGTGTGAGTGTGAGTTGCCTGGTGCCTGATTAGGTTGGCGCTCCGAGTAAAACTTCGCATACATTCTAAACATTTATACGGCTTCTCACCTGTGTGGACTCTCTGATGTACAATAAGGTCTGATTTCTGGCCAAAGCATTTCTCACAGGCACCACACTTATAGGGCTTCTCCCCAGTATGAACTCTTTTATGAACAATGAAGGCTGAACGGTGTCGGTAACTTTTCTCACACTTATTACATTTGTAGGGCCTTTCACCAGTATGAGTTCTCTGGTGGCTAATAAGATCTGATTTCCCACTAAAAGCTTTTTCACACTCCAGATACTTAAATGGTTTCTCACCTGTGTGAGTTCTTCGGTGTCTTATGAGGTTTGTACTTCGGCTGAAGCATTTGTCACACTCACTACATAGATACGGTTTCTCGCCTGTATGGCTTCGCTGGTGGACAAGCAGATCAGAGCTCTGACCAAAATTCTTGCCACAAATGTCACATGTATAGAATTTTTTACCTGCATGTGTTCTCTGGTGTCCTGAAAGGGCTAAGTGGTGCCAGAAGCTCTTCTCACATTTGCTACATTTATAAGGTTTCTCATAATTGTGGATCCTCTGGTGTGAAATAAGATCTGAGCTTTGGATGAAGGTTTTCTCACACATATCACATCTATAAGGTTTCTCCCCTGTACGGGTTCTCTCACACATAATAAGAGCTAAGTTTTCACAGAAGTTTTGCTCACGTTCAAGGCACTGGTATATATGATCATCTATTTGAGTAATCTCATGCACATGAATAAAAATCTTTTTACCCTTCTGAGGGTATACATGATATATTTTCCTTTTTTGAGTTCTCTGATTACACCTCTCTTCTGAAGTGTACATTTTCTATGGCTCTCTCCTAGGGAGTTTTCCACTGGTCTTCCTGACCCATCATTTTCTTCACAGTCATTTTCTCGATGAGAACTTGAAAGATACATCTGTTTTAGGCCTTTCAGTCATGAGCAGCTCCTCTCTGCAAGTTTCCAGCATCATATATACTAATTCTTTATTTGGTATTTCCAACCCATAACAACAAAGACTCAAGACTATCTTCCTTTTGGCTCCAAAAGGTCTCTAGTCCATAACTATTCACAACACTCAATTCTTCCCTCTCCACGGCAGCAGCCGGCGCCGCCCCTCCGCCTGGGACGGCACTTCCGGTTACTCTCCGGACACTCGGGTTTGGGTTTCCCGGCGGCCGCAGGCTCCTGGCGGTAAACCTAAGGGCCCACCTTCGGGAAAAGAAGGAAAGCCAACCTGGGAGGCCGACGAGAACCAGAAGCAGACCCCTTTGCGTGGCTCGGCGAGGGCAGTTGAGGCCAGGCCATCCAGGGGGCTCTTTAAGGGCCGACAAGGCCGGCTACCCGAGCCCTTTCAGCCTGGCTGGGAAGCGGCCGGCGCAGCCCCGCCCACCCTGCTTTTTAAATGAGCAATTAGAAAGATATTATTGGACTTTAGGACAATGATCAGATTAGAGAGAAAGTTTAATGTTTCCCTGAAATTAGAGCGGAGTCATGGGAAAATAAAGCAATGTGCTGCAGAAAGAAAGCATTGACTGAGGATGCATTTTTGAATTGAATGTTTTTTACTTGCCCATTCTTAAAATTGGTGAAAGAGGACAAGTTCTCCAATACCCAATAAATGAACTGGGTGTATATTAGTCATTTTCCCCCAGGTTTGAAGGATAAACCCCCTTTGGATACTTCTTAGCCATTGTCCCCTGATGAGCATAACTGCTAAATGTCAGCCAAGCCCTTTGAGATCCATGTCTGTATTTGATGTTGTCCATAGTCCTCACATATATAAGATCACACACACCCACACACCCACACACCCACATACAAGCACAAAAAATACTCAAGTCCCTTGTCAGACGATAATCCTTCTGATAGCTTCCAATGAGTTACTATGTTTGGAAATTGGAAAAAAAATTTAATGTTCTAGTCCATCTCATTTTTTCTCTCATGAAGGGAGTGAGAGATTGAACCCGGACAGAAATTGTTTGTTCAAGTTTCTTCTCTTATTTTAGCTACTAAAAATGCAATTATACGTAGACAAAACCACTGTAATAATAATGTTTACTTTTAACTTGTAAGCAGTTTAGTCATCACATGTTTTTCACTAGCAGATTCCCATCAAAGGCTCCCTCTTATTATAATGTAAAGCTGATTCCAGTACTACCTGCAGCCTTCCAACCAGGAAGTCCACTGCATTCTCATGCACTTGTTTTGCTTTTTGGAGTACTATGATCCCTATGTTTACTAAAATGTGTATAATTCCAACATCTCATTTATTCTCTCTTTACACTTCTATTCCTAATATTGAAATGGTATGTGAAATATCCCTCTTTTCTTTGTTTGTTTTCTTCTTAGAAATACTTTCTCAATAAAAAGTTCAGATCTTTGTGCCTATTTCTCCCTCTATCTTTTCCTCTTGTAGCTTAAAGCTACATCATAAATGGTGCCACCACTAGATGTCTTCTAAACTGTATTTAATCAAGATTTCCAGAGTGTGAAACACACATACACCATCTGGTAAAGACTGAGGAATAAATACTCGGTGTGATTGTTTGATGAGATTAATACATGAATATTATAAAGGGAATATAAGCATAACCTAGAAGCAAATTCAAGGGTGCCATGACCAGATTAAAATGAAATTTATCATACAAAAGAGCTAAAATTTAAACCCAAATGAGTATAATATCTATTAAGTAATGCTTCCTGTTCACGTTCTAAATATCTGATTATTAGTTTTTAAATTATTATTTTTCAGTTTCTTAACATTGCCACAGAATCTCTGTTAATAACATCTACTTATCAGTGGAACAGAGGCTGCCAGGACTAAGGAAGTTTAGATGACTGAAACTGCCTTCTTATATCACCTTATACAACCAGCCTATGTTTGTAACATGATACACCTCTGTCGACAGATGATCTAGGTGTTCTTTTAAATTTCTTTAAAATTAATTTAGAAGTTTTATTTTTTTCACATTAGGTTTTATATTGAAATCTTGTATAGGAGTCACTGTCAAGGTATTTGATGTTTTAATCTGAGATTGCCAATATCTTAGTCAAACTGAACAGCATATGCATTTTCCTCTGCAACTACCAAAACACAGTCATCATTATAAGGTGATTTAAAGATACTGGACAGCAGTTCTTCCTCCAAACACAATCCATTGATACACACATTGGACTATGGGGTTTTGGCTACTCATAAAATGCTTTCAACCTTGTCAGAGTATCAACAAATATTGATTTATTATGAAGTTTTACCATAAGTTACATGAGAATCTACAGAAGAACCAAAGATTTCAATGTTGTCATAATCTCAACTATGTGAGCCTGAAAGGGGCTGTTCACAGAGATTTGTTCTGTCATTCCAATTATTGAAAGGCCAATGGCCTGAACAATTGGATAATTCATTTGCCACAGTCTAGAAATATGTATCAATAAATATTATTAAGAAGCACTTTGGAATGTATATACCTGTTATAAAACCTATTTTTAATTCTACCAAGGCTGATTCATTATCTCCCATGATCCGAGAAGCAATACTAGTAAAGCAGTCCATAAGCTTGAGAATATTTTTAAGGAGTGACTACAAAGATTTTAGAATATCAGGAGGCAGCAACTCAAGACTTCTGCCAGTGTTGTACCATTGAACTCCATTAACATTGGAGTTCTCATTTTCTGGTCACCCCATGCTCTTCAATCTGACCACTCTGACCACTGCAATACCTCTGCTTAAGTATTATCTTGTCAGTGTAGTCATTCCTGATTGCCCCATATTAAACAAAAGTCTCTTTCCTATTATTTTCTAATTCATTACCCTGCCTAATTTTTCTCTGTAGTATTTATTAACATCTGATATATGATGCTTTTATTCTTTTAAAAAATGTGTTGTCTGTCTTCAATTATTAGAATATAATCTCTTTGGAGATATTAATTGTTCATAATTGTGGTCTTAGTTTCTAGAAAAGTGCTTGGGGTATAGTGAGTGCTTTACACTTGTTGAATGAGTGAGTAAAGGAGACCAGAAGATGGGAGGTATGTTTAGGCTTTAAGACACCACATTGTTCAGGATTTATATTCCTTTTGACACATTTTATTAACATGATGATATGATGAAAGGGAACAATCATAGTAGTTGTGAGATACACCATTTCCAGAAATAAAATAAGCAAACTGGTTTCTAAGTATGATTTTGATATTTAGGGGACTAAAGAATACAAGTCTTTATTTGGTCTTGAGCGTTTTTGCCCCCTATTACTGGGGCTGTATTGCCTAGAATGACTTCTAACTTACTTTCTACATAATATTCTATCCTTTTCTGCAATAAAATCAATGAAGAAAGACAGAGCTTCAAACACAATTACTTCACAATTACTTTTAGCTAAAATGGCATCAGTATAATGAGTAACTTTAGCATTTGAATTAGATTTAGGCCACTTGTTTAAAGCCTACGTTACTGAATTATGATATCATGGCAGATAATTTAAATACCCAGGTGGTTGGAGAAACAGTAAATCAAACTGCTGGCCCTGCAAGAAAAAAAACAAATTACTCTTGCTATCCAGATCTAACAGTGACTCCTAACATCACATAAGCCAAATCAATGACTGCATATGAATCAGGAGTGATTAAGAATCATCTTTCAATGTAAAAATATGGTCAGTCACAGTTCTAACTGCAGCCACCTTGTCTTAATCTATATATAATTCCAATTATATTCTGTAAATAATGACCAAAATGTTTCTGATTTCTGTATAGCTAAATTGAGATCATAATTAGAAGAGTGTTGCCTTTGGGCATAACTTACTTTTCTGATTTCCACACTAGAATTAAAACTTTACTTATCCCCTCAAAAATATGGCAACCATGATTTTATATTTATCACTTTCTTGTGGCAGGAAGTCTTTGGGGACTGCCTTTTTGCATTTGCAATGAAGAGGTTGCTGCACTTCATTTTTTTTTTTTTCATTCTTTCAAGTGAGAACAGTTTTATTTTTTCCCTAGAATCACAATAAACCAATCCTACTGTCAGTTTGAAGAATGGGGAAAACCTATACAGAAACTCACCTTGGTTCTCTATGTTCCAACTTAGAAACTTAGTAAAATTCTGCCACCAAAAATTCTCTCTCCAGTATCCCCAACCATCATAATCTCTGTTTCTGAAGCTCCCTAGTTTTTGAATGCCAGTGTCTCTCAGAAACAAAGAATTTATGGTCTCTACTGAGAGATTTTATGCCATTGATCTGAGAGAATAGACATGGGGTAAATCCAATGAGGAGCTTTGAGGCAATTCCAGTTTTATTGTTTTTTTTTGTTGCCGCAGTCTTTGTTATGTAGGGTATGTATGTGTGCTGTTGCTGTTGTTGTTGACAGGCAGAGAGTGACCTTTGTATTAGTTTCCTAGGGCTGCCTTAACAAGTACCACAAACTCACTGGCTTTAAACAACAAAAATTTGTTGTCTCACAGTTTTGGATAGTAGAAGTCCAAAATCATGGAGTCTACAGGGACGTACTCCTTCTGAAACCTATAAAGGAATCCCTCCTGGCTTATGGTGCTTTGCCAGCAACCCCTGGAGTTACCTGGTTTGTAGATCCACCACTCTACCCACAGCCCTCACATGACATTCTTCCTGTGTTTCTGTCTTCATATGTCCATCTCATAAGGGTATCAATCTTAAAGGACTAGAGGCCCACCCTACAGTAGTATAATCTCATCTTAATTTAACTAATTATGTCTTCAATGACATGACTTTATTTCCAAAAAAAATAATAACATTATTTCTCATGATTCTGTGAGTTTTTTCCTGCTCGGCTGTGCAGTTCTTCTGGTCTCACTTGGAGTCTCTTACAAGGCTGCGTTCAGCTGAAAGATGGGTTGAAATATGGTATTTCATTCTCAGAGTACCCTCCTGGCTTCCGTGCAGTACGGCTACTGGATTCCACAACAGCACATCTCTTCTGCCCCATTTCATCTGTCAAAGCAAGACACTGGCTGGTCCAAAGTCAAGGGGAATATGAATAGACTCGTCTCTTATGTGATGACTGGCATGCACATACACATTGGGAGGAATCGTTAGCAGCCATAGCTGGAGACTGTTTAGTATCAAATACTACCTGCCAATGTTGTCACTAATTCTAGTTCTTACTTTTAATAAATCATAATATTCTACTCTATCAATAAAGGTCCAATCAGGAGAGTAAAACCACAGGATAATTTGCACAGGGGGAGTTTTATATTAAAACTACAATAGGGGGTTGGAATAATTAGGGATTAGCTATTAAGAAGACAACTGTAAAAAATATAGGAGTAGCAGATTCAAGGAACACTGTATACCTTTAGATCTGAATAAAGGTACCCAAGTAAAAGATACCCTCCATCCAGGGAAACTGAACATGATGACAGATTCTAAATAAAGAGGTGTTCTATTTTTAACCACTTCCACTCAAACAGAAATTATGGACAGTGATGGTATATAATTACAACATGATATTTTCTTTGTTCAAGTCACTGAGAAATGGTTCTTTCCTATTAAAAAGCTAGAAATATGAAAATAGCAAAAAAGATTAATAAGTTTGGGGGATTTAAAGTACAGCATGGTGATTATAGTTAGTCGTACTGTATTATATACTTGGCATTGCTAAGAGAGTAGATGTTAAATGTCCTCACCACACATACAAAAAAAATGGTAATTATGTGACCTGATAGAAGTGTTAGCTAACATTATGGTGGTGATCATTTTGCAATATGTAAGCGTGTCAAATCAACACGTTGTACACCTTAAACTTATGTAATGTATATACCAATTATATCTCAATAAAGCTGGGGGGAGAAGGAATTTTAAAAATGCAAGTATGATTATTTTTGGTTAGAATAAAGAACATTACTAAGCAGTACAGATTTTTATTTATTGAAAAATGTACAAAATATTTCCATGATTTAAATATCTAGAAATCTTTTCAGTATCTTGTGTTAAGAAAGGTGCCAAGTTTCATGTTATTTTTCCTAGAAGAGGGAAAAATTATCACATGGCCAATTCTCTGAGCTTCTTGGTTTAAAAAATAGTATTTTCTAAGCATGTCCTAAAAATGTTTAGGCCCTGTTAATTCATAGTTGTCTTGAAAAAATGTTGAATAAAAATCAGTGAGTAGCTTTTTCATGTAGGTTTAAGAGACTTAAAGATAGCATCTCTAGCAAATTCAAAATATATATAAAATGTTTTTTAAGACATACATTTGCTTTAAATATCCTTACTAAAACGAATAATAACCTCCATTGTTAGTTTTTAAAAAGTCCTCTGGTTTTCATAACTTTAGATTACAAATAATATCTTAACCTCCTTATTTTGACCCAAAGGACATTTAGGCATCGTTGTTTGATCCTAACAATGTTATCTTTCTTCTGCTAATTATATGGACTATTAAACTAAAATATGCAAACAATCACAATTATACTGAAGACTTAAATGGGCATTGAAATTAGTAAATAGAAAACACCAATTATAGATTATCTCGTGGGAAAAAGCTAAACTATTCCTTAGTTAATAGTTAAGAAATAATAGCTAACTTGCTTCATTTATATACTTTATAGCAAAAAGTACCTCTGGACCACATTACCACAAACAACATTCTCAATTACTAAAATAAACACACATTAATAATTACTAACCAGCACCACAATAAACTAATTGAGGAAGCCCACTTAGCTTGAAAATATCAAAAATCAATTATAAAAATGCTACAGAGCAGTAGAGAAAAATAATACTCATTAAAGAACTCAGCTGATTGTATCTGGTATACAGCAATGTAATGAAACTGGGGCAGGGGGTGTCAGTTATCTGGAAAAATATACATGGTACACCAAAAAGAATAAAAACAAATATTATTTAAACATTTTAAATTGCATTTGAAAAAAATCGTATTATTCAAAACTAATGATAGAATAAAATATCTTTGGCAAGATATAAATCTGCCAGTGGTTTTACCTGCAGCTTTGCTAGCATGAAAGAAAAATCAAGATGACGTCGGTATTGCTAAGAGAGCTCTTTTAAATGGAGCCGGGAATCCATTGAGAACGTGGGACTTACGTAGGTCTCAGCCTGATAGAATCTAAACTTTTGACTACTTATAGTCTTAATGCAGCCATTCAGAAATTCCACACAGTATTCCAGAAACTCAAGATACTTATCGGGCCCTTACCCTAAATAACTGGTTATAGTACCCCTTAAGGACAAATATTTCTTTTTTGCATCAGAGTCAATCATAATTCTTGCAAGAAAAGTTTAACAACTTTGTGGCTTTTGCATTTATAAGCTCCTGACTCTTTCCGTTTCCTAGAATACTCTAGGTTTTACCTGAATCTGTGTTTCCTGAATCGCAGTCCCTAAGACCCCAATAAAGCTCATTATTCTTTGCAGCTTCAATACTAATTATTGTTCAACAGTAGAAATAATATCAGAATAGCAAACCCACTATAACTTATGTATAATTGTCAAATTTCATGTGGAGTAAAACAGATGAATCAAATAACAATTATAAAAATTTCAATATCCTGATAAAAATAATTATATATAAAATATAAATTAGGGCTTCCCTGGTGGCTCAGTGGTTGAGAGTCTGCCTGCCGGTGCAGGGGACACGGATTCGTGCCCCGGTCCGGGAAGATCCCACATGCCGCGGAGCGGCTGGGCCTGTGAGCCATGGTCGCTGAGCCTGTGCGTCCGGAGCCTGTGCTCCGCAACGGGAGAGGCCACAACAGTGAGAGGCCCGCGTACCGCAAAAAAAAAAAAAGGATAAATTAAACAGGAAAAGTAAATAGAAATGTTTTAAATACAGTGCGCCAAAAATTGACAGAAGAATTAAACTGGCATAACAGAGTCTGCTCCAGAAAAATATTTTCTATGAAGATTCATCAATTCTATGGAAAATGATGGAAAGATTTGATTTCATAAGCAGACAGTCAAAATCATCATGACAAAAACATCAAGATTGAAACGTTCGTGTCTGGTGGTGATAAAAGGATAGGATTTAAGTAGCAGAATCTACATTTCCTTTGCCCAGATAGAAAGATGCTGTTCAGGGAACACTTTTGGTCTCTAACAAGCCAAAGAGAAACCAGGATGTTAAATTTGGCTGTGCTTGCAAAGAAATGTAAAATAAAGGAAAATAAAGAAACAGGAAAATAAAGAAGCAATTACTGGTGAGCTAAGTTTCAGACTTCTTTTGCTCACTGTTTTTGTATTCATATAATGAATGAACAGCCTTGTCAAGAACACTTTAAAGTGCCTTAGGATAGGACTGGCATCCAGCCAGGAAATTCTTCAAATGCAATTCTGAGGGGAATAAAAAAGAAATATAGAAACACAGAGTAGGAGTTGTATTTTGAATTGCTTTTGTCTTTTTTGTACAGTCGCAGAATACTTTTGCAAATCAGTTTCTGCAGCAACGGGACTCCAATTCGGGATTTTCTCTTGAAAAGAACATAGAACTACTGACGTTACAGTTAGAGGATGACCTCCAGCGGCCGGTATAAAATGCACAGAACAGCCCATAAATTACATTTGTCCCTGATCTGACAACTCCATAGAATTAGACTGGAACAGAACTAACTAGTACAAAGCTCATTTCAAAGACATTTCTTTTTCCCCAAATAAAGTAACCTAATTATGATAGTATTATAATCACCATAGACAACAACTTATTCAAATTTTCTGGTGGATCTTATTCACTCCTTGAGAGTATAGATATACATATGTATATATATGTGTGTATATATATATATATATATATATATATATGTATATATATATATATATATATATATGTATGGTCTTAGAATTGACCGCACAGATCAAAACAGTGTCTGTGTTGTCAATGGAACAAAAGCTAGAGGACACGCCAAGAAATCCAGAGCTCAAAAGACCGTAGACAAAGAGGCAGGCGGAAGAAAAGAGCAGGCGAGTGCATTCTTTGGGTTAAAGCTGAACTATTTGGTGATGCAAGGAGAACTTTTAATCTAAGCAGAATGCATTTTGTATGAGTTTGAGGGGCTGAATTAATACATGCGGATCCTTGCATAAAAGTCAGCCATTCTGTTTGGTAAGTGGCAAAGTTAAGATGGGGCACAGCACTTAGGATAAGCTGAAACTTCCTAGAGCGTACATAATACCTGATGGCACGTGTGTTTCATTTTGTCAAATATCCTGTTCCTCCTGAGACTGTTTCTGCTCTGAAGCAAGGCCTCTTTGGAGCACATTGTACTTAGATAAAACACTTCATTCCAGAGACAGAGGGAATAAGCTGGGAAACACAGGCTCGGAATATGCTCAATATGAGCTTATCAAAAAATGTAAATTTCTGCCAAGGTCTGGAAAGGGAATTATAGATATAATGTACTGGGAGGAAATCATCTGAAGTTGAAAGTCCTTAAACAGTTGCAGCCAAGCATAACTAACATTTTTACACAGGAAAGATAATGCAGGGTAGGTTTATGTATAAGTTCATTTTCAAACTGGGAAGGAAAATTCTCAAGATTCTCCTGGCCAAAACAAGAAAAAAATCAAGCAGAATAAATTATTCATCATACCAAATGGCTTGTCCTAAAAACAGAAGAAAAGGTCATACCACCACCAGGACAGAATTATAGCAAGAGCCTAAAGCAACAAGTATGTAGAGAAGAAAAAAAAAATCCATTCTCTGATAAGTAACTCAAAAGTGCTGGAAGAGAAGTAAAACAAAACAAAACAAAGTAAAACAAAAAACTCACTTTACGTTGAAAAAAAAATACAGTGATCAAGAGAACTTTGAACAGTAAACTCTTGAAAGCAATTCAGAACATAAAAGAGGAATAGAATCTGCTGGAGCAGTCTAGATGTTGCCTGCCTAGAACGATTGTCTGCAGACCTAGTGGGAAAGAGGGTAAAATATTCAAAATCATTCTGTCCCCTAAAGTCTGCAAGATCTCTATGTGAAAATGCTCTTCTCTATGCTATATTGGAAAACATAACTTCGTCTGTGAGCTAATTGGCCTTTCTAACTCTTTACCTCTCCATTTGCCAGTTAGACCCTGGAAGAGTCCATCTGTGTCTGCAAACTCATTTATCCAGGTTGAAAACTACAACTGCCACAAGGGAGGAGAGGAAAGGAGGAGGAGACTGAATCCCCAACACTCAGGTCATTGGATTAGCTTTCCTATTGTCTATAGGACACAACACTCTTGGATGGGAGTATGGAGTGAGGTCAGTAGCCAGGAGAGTTTAAGGAAATTTCTACTCAGAAATGAAAGAAGTGAGGAAGATCATTCTATGACATTGTATAAAGCTGAGTAAACTGCTATTAAAAAGGTTTTAAAGTGGTGATTTAGATTCCTCTGCTCAAATCTTTCTTAAGAGTCTAACCTAGGTATTAGACGTTGACATTAATATATACTCATCTCATTTCTGCCTTCCATGATGACAAAGTCGTGGATATTCCATTTAAAGTGAGGCTTTGAAGTTCAGCTGCCTGATGCTCGGTTCAACACTATCTAGCTATGGGTCCTTGGGAGACAATGAATAATTATACTAAATACATCATGTGTTTATTGTGGGACTGAAATAGTAAATAAACATGAAGTGTTATTGGAAGATATATTTTTAATACTTTTCAATAAGAATTCATTATTATTGTGTTATTTGACTGTTATTAACATTGCGTTGTGATTGAAAGCACCTTAAAACATATTTGTAGAACAAAAAAAGATATAAATAAGCAGTACACCAAAATGAAACATGAAATTCAACTTTTTGACAGATATTATCCTAAGTTCTTAAGATAAATTTACTTAAAAAGTAGTCATCACTAACATTTTAGCACATTTTTCTATGTTTTTCTATGAATTTCTACATGTAACTTTATTCGTATAATAAAATATATTAAATGTTAGTAAATGGAAAAGTGATTCCTTTTAAAGATGTAAAATATTTGTGTTCATAGCTATTTTCAATCATATGGATTTTTATCAGTATGTTAATGCAAAGTATATATTCAATTAAATCTTAGCAAACAATTTAAAAATTATGCATTTTAGCTCCTGACATTTACATGAAAGTTCTCTTAGGGAAAAAAAAAAGCTTCTTCACTTTAAACAAGTCACTAAAAATACTATTAAGATTTATACTCTTTGTACAAAGTAACTACAAAAGTTCAACATGAATTAAATTTAGAAAATAAGACAGGAATGTCTCCAACCTATTGATGTTTAATTTCAATTCTGCAAAGTGGATTTTGAAACAGTACTTGCTTCCACATTATGTTACACAGATAGATTTATGCTTTGTTGATACTGTGACATCTATGTTACTATCTCTCGATGTTTAAAGATAATTGATAAACATTAGAACTGAAAAAAATGTTTTTTACACATAACAATGTAAATCTTAAAGGTAAATTGAGGGATTTAGTTGACGAGAAGATGCATAAACCATGAGATTCCAATTGCAATTTACTTATCTCAATATTTGGAAATACAATTATGAATGTGCTATTCTAGCTAAGCAGAGAAATGTTTTCTCTCACATGCATCTCCTCTGATTTTGCACTGAAGTAGAAGGACAATCAGTCTATGTGTATTCACCTACTGATGAACGTGAAACTGACTTTGTGAATGGTGCATTGCCCACAAATTGGGTACAGATTGTCATTAATGGAAATAAGTGGAGGTGGGGGTAGTGGGACTCTGCAGAGATTTTCTTTAAAGCATGTGCAGTAAATATCCACCTGCAAAAACTCTCACTATGCAAATTTATGCCAATGAATAATGAATCCTTGGAAATGCCAGTGTGCTGCTACTTCTCACAAGGCTATAAAAAGGACATAAGGTTGATACAATATTTTTGTCATCAAGATTGTCATAATTGGAAATAAAATATTAACTTTACTTGATTTAGATCCATTTTCACATACCCACACCACTTATCACTGTTATAAATAATTTTGTCAAATATTCGCAATTATTACCGATTCCTTTATCGTGGCCTGAGATATTCATGTCCAAAGTGACATAAAGAAAACTGCAATTGTTTGATGGATTTCAACTTGATTTGGGGGAAACATTGCCCATCAAAGTATCACCAAATAATCATTAAAATCAAGAAATAATTACAAAAGAAATAAATGCAAAGGTTTGTAAAAGAATAGTATGAACAGCTATACACCAATAAATTAGACAAGCTAGAAGAAATGGATAAATTCTTGGAATCATACAAACCTTCCAAGACTGAATCAGGAAGAAATAGAATATCTGAATAGACTGATCAATAGTACAAAGATTGAAACAGTAATCAAAAATCTTCCAAAAAACAAAAGTCCAGGGCTAGACAGTTTCACAGATGAATTCCACTAAATATTCAAAGAAGATTTAATACCTATTATTCTCAAACTGTTGCAGAACATTGAAGAAAAGGGAACACTTGCTAACTCATTTTATGAGGCCAACATCACCGTGATACCAAAGCCAGACAAAGACAAAAAACAAAAAAGAAAACTACAGGTGAATATCTCTGATGAACATAGATGCAAATATTTTTTAACAAATATTATCAAACTGAATTCAACAATACATCGAAAAGATCATACACCATGATCAAGTGGGATTTATTTCAGTCATGCAAGAATGGTTCATTCCTTATAT
Source organism: Pseudorca crassidens (assembly GCF_039906515.1). Taxonomy (NCBI): domain Eukaryota; kingdom Metazoa; phylum Chordata; class Mammalia; order Artiodactyla; family Delphinidae; genus Pseudorca; species Pseudorca crassidens. The sequence goes on from NC_090298.1 coordinate 18,412,692, forward strand.
TTCTTTGTCTTATTCATTCCTTATATTTGTAATTGAATTTACCAGTGCATCCACCGAGGTTTGAAGTTTTCTTTATAGAAAGGTTTTCAATGAAAAATTGTGTCCCTTTGCTAGAAGTAGGATGATTCAGGTTTTGTATTTTTTAAATCAGTTTTGATCATTCATGTCTTTCAAGATATTACCAATTTCATCTTAGTGTTTTAGTTTTGGTAGAATAAGGTTGTTTGATAATATTCCTTTAATATCCACTACTTGTTAGATATATAGTAGAGTCTACTCTTTTTCTTACAACCTAGTTATTTTTAAATCAAATTTAATAATTTGTTTAAAGTAACAGCTTTCAGATTTGTCAATTTCCTTATTATTGGTTTATTTTTTCTTTCAGGGATGCTTGTTCTAATATTTTGTTTTAGTATGTAACCTTAGTATGCTTTTGCTTAGTATGTAACCTATTCTTTTCCTAGCTTTTATATAGTAGACACTGTAAAGATTGATTTTCAATTCTTTTTCTTCTTGTCTATTATCAGCATTTACAGTTGTGAATTTTCTACTAACCACTCCTTTACTTGCACCCCACAAATATCAAAGTTTTAAATTTCATTTGGTTCAAATATTTCCTAATTTACCTTTTAATTAGTTTAAACGCTGGACTGAAGGTTTTAGCCAGTAAAGCAATGAAAGCATGGGAGGGGGAAAGGAGAAGGAAGGAAAGAAAAAAAGAAAAGATATATAAAAAATGGAAAATAGAACTGTGACTATTTACAAATGAATAATGTCATGTGTAGAAAATCCAATATAATCTAAGTTATTAGTATTGTAAAGTGACTATAGTAAATTGCAAGCTAACAAATCAATATATAAACTGAATTTTGGGAAATTTCTGGGGTGAGCTTCAGCATGTAAAATATTTGGGAGTCATCACTCCCATAACAATAAAAAAAAGATAAATAAACTAAAAATCATCAACTTTTGTTGATCCACCAGAGAGCTAAAATTTCAGAGCATGCCAACTGCCCTCAAATCTAGATATAGGTTCATCCAGAGAAATATAGTACCTGAGATCTGCTTACTTGGCTCTACATAAATAAATAAGCAGAATTCAACAAGAAAGAAAGAAAGAAAAAAAAGAAAGAAAGGAAGAAAGGAAGGAAGGAAGTTAAAATAAAAATATTTTATTTTTATTATTAATTGATCTAAGTAAAGTAATATTAACAATATATCAAGTAATTATAGTAGATTATAGTAATGTCACATGGTGCAGGAGGGAGAAATAGAGTATACTTATATGATGTCTGTACTACAAGGGAATTGGTATTTTTAAAAGCAGTTAATGGACTTCCCTGGTGGTGCAGTGGTTATGAATCTACCTGCCAATGCAGGGGGCACAAGTTCAAGCCCTGGTTGGGGAAGATCCCCACATGCTACAGAACAACTAAGTCCATGCACCACAACTACTGAGCCTGCGCTCTAGAGCCTGCAAGCCACAACTACTGAGTCCCCCGTGCCACAACTATGGAAGCCCACGCACCTAGACCCCGTGCTCCACAACAAGCAAAGCCACCACAATGTGCGCACCACAAGGAAGAGTAGCCTCATCTCGCCACAAAAAGAGAAAGCCAATGTGCAGCAACAAAGACCCAACGCAGCCAAAAATAAATAAATAAATAAATAAATTTATTAAAAAATTCTTTTAAAAAAGCAGTTAAAAAGTTAGTTTAGGGCTTCCCTGGTGGCGCAGTGGTTGGGGGTCCACCTGCCGATGTGGGGGGCTCGGGTTCATGCTCCAGTCTGGGAGGATCCCGCGTGCCTCGGAGCGGCTGGGCCCGTGGGCCATGGCCGCTGGGCCTGCGCGTCCGGAGCCTGTGCTCCGCAGCTGGAGAGGCCGCAGCAGTGAGAGGCCCGCGTACCGCAATAAAAAAAAAAAAAAAAAGTTAGTTTACAATATTAATTGTAGAAGCAAGGGCAAATATTAAAACTTTTACAAAAGAAGTATAGTTGATATGCTAACTGAGCATATAAAATGGAATTACGAAACTTCAATTAAAACCAGAGGAGGCAGCAAAAGAGGGACAAACAAGACATAAAGAACAAGGGCAATGAATAGAAAACAGTTATAAACATGGTAGATATTAACCCAACTATACTGATAATCACTTTAAGTGAGAATAGCCTAAATACACAAATTAAAAGACAGAGATTTTATGATTTCTGTTCACTGAAATTTGTTAAGGCATGTTTTAGGTCTCAGAATGTGGTTTATCTTAGTAAATTCTCTGTGTGAGCTCATCAGATTGTTAAAAACTTAGTAATTACACACCACTGGAATGGTTACAATTAAAAAGGCTAACATACCAGTGTTAAGCAAAGATTTAGAGGAAAGACAATTTTCATACACTCGTGATCAGACTGCAAATTGGTATAAGTACATTGGAAAAAGTTTGGCCTTTTCTACACAATTTGAGCACAAACATTCCCTTTGAGTCAACAATTTCCCTCCTTGATATATAATCAAACTGTGTGACTATTGCACCAAAGTTTTATTAACATGATTATAAACACATTAGCCATAATATCTAATTAATATAAATAATCTAATGTGAGGGAAGTCCAAAAGAGAGGGGATATCTGTATGTGTATAGCTGATTCATTTTGTTGTGCAGTGGAGGCTAACACAACATTGTAAAGCAACCATACTCCAATAAAAATTCATAAAAATAAATTATCACAAGTAGAATGGATATTTTGTGGTAACTTTAAATAATGATTTATTATACAATTGTGTAACTGGATGAACTATAACTATACACTTGAACATCAAGGAATCCAACAAACATAATTTTAAATCAATTATGTAAGGCATAAAGAACACAATTCATATATGTAATATATATATCATATATATATAATTAACTTATGGGTTTGGAAGTCAAGACAGTCATTTCCTTTGGGGAGGAGAGGGGTTAAGGACCAGGAGGAAATATGAGAGGGTCTGAAGTGCTGGTGAGGTTCTGTATCTTGATATAGGTGGTAGTTACCAGAGTGTGATCAATTTATGGTACACTTTAGATTTGTCATTTTAAAAATTTGTGGTAGAGTTAAATTAAAAAAAAATCCTCTTATAATTTCCTAAATACACTAAGTGATTCATTTCACAATTCTCCTAGGTAGCTTTAAGTATTGCAGAGTGTTTTACTGTGCGTGGTTGACATGAATTCTCATTCTAACACTTTCAGCAATGCTAAATTCCTCCGTAAATAATATAGCCCCTCTGCACCTCTTTTTTTTTATCTATAAGATGAAATAAAGTTCTTCTTATATCCAAAATTTCATGATAATAACACTTGCCTAGAGATTCTCAAATGTCTTGTAAAAATCTTCATTTTTAAATTGCATTCCTAAAAATGAATATAGACATTGTTCTGAAAAAATACATTTTAAAATAACCCTACTAAGTACGAAGAGAACCACTGAAGAATCAAGCCACTGGGCAGTATCAGGATCTAATGTTATACCCAAAGTCATGCAGTAGACCCAATCATTAAAGGATTCACAGTATGAGACCTTTTCTACTTTATCAAGTGTCTTTACATGTACAAAATAATATCAGGTGAGCTGAGGAGAAAGTTGCCTGAGTGGGCATAGTTATATCATGATGTCTCAACAAGCCACCTAGTTCCCCATGGGGCTAATCCAGCTTCTCGTATTCAATGGCTAATTAACACATTTTAAGATTTTTAAAATATTCATAATTATGGTGACTGGATGCATTTGATTATCTAGCGTCACGTAAGTTCAATTATCTAGCATCTCTAAATGACAGTCATGGCTCAGTTTAGCCAACAAAATATTCTACTTCCAAGATTTTGACTTGTGATTAATCCAATTATCTCCTCTGCTATAAGGAGAAAAGATTATATTGGATGGTTTTGTTTCCTGCAGCAAAATAATTTTCTGCATGACCAGCAATAATGTAATGTTGGGTATTTTAATAAGAGGGAATTATTTTTAAAATTAAACCTTAAACAGAATGCAGATTGTAATAATATGGCAGAGATGTGCACAAAATTATGTCATTTTTAAAAACTGTTAACCCTACAATGTGCTCTAGTATAAAATAGTGCAATAAAGAAAACATACCTGCAAAAGAAAAGATTTCTAAATCTCCTAGAAATGCATATACAATGCTGAAACTGACAAGGTAACACTCCCTTTTTATGGTATTCCATACTTTAATGGAATTGCTTTCATCTTTGAAATTAATAGTCTTTTTTTAAGACAAGGAAATGTTTATGAAAAGGACACATGATAATAACGATTTTCTTACCAAAGAGAAAATGTTAATATTTAAGATTGGAAAATGATCAATGATAAAATGTGAGTTTTAGCAAAATTAAGTCATTGAGTGTGCTACAGAAAAATAGAGCCTCTGGATTTCCCTGTCACGGTATATAAATTGAGAAGATGAACAATGATGATCTCTGAAGGATCTCTGGTATCCGGTGTCCCCCTCTTTTTATTTTCAAATGTCCCACTTTATAGACAGAAAGTTATCACCAAAGGGAGGCCATGTACATTCTTCTTTTACAAGTTCATCCTCTTTTGAAATTAAAATTTATATTTGAGGTTATTTGAGGTGAGATTTTGAAAACAGAATAGATACAGCATCTAGAAAGAGATGAGAGAGAAGAACACAAAAAATGTTTGATCTGATCAGAAAATTTATCTATTTACATATGAAATATTTCCCATGAATCCCATTGTTGTTTATTTTATTCCTTTATTTCCTTATCCCACAATTTCTTCCATGGCTCTATTGTCTTCAAAGAATACTTCAAAAGAGTTAAAATAAATAAAAGTAAAATACTGTCATTTTAAAATGCTTCATTTGAACTTGTAAATATCCATATTATATCAAATTCAAAAACCCCTTAAATGATTTTCCAATTAAATAATCCCTTAAATAATAATAAAATTTTAAAGTTTTGAATTTTTATAATGTGGTGGGTCTTCTCAGTATTTTATATAAAGGACCACTGTGGTGTCCATCTTTACTAGTCCACAGATCATTGTTTCCAAGTGTCACTCTGACTTTCCAGTCATTTCTTCTAAAATTAAAATATCCTAACAGATCAATGAAAACTAATGTAAAATGTTAAGAAAATACTACTTATTGTATAAGCTGGCTAAGCCTTCACTATAAGCCATTTGATTTTAATTTGTAGTTCATACTATCTTTCATTTAGAAGGAAAAGAGCAGTTCAGAAAGATCGTGGTTTAAAAACACAACAGTCATGTTTGTTTCCTATCTCAGCTTTATGATCATTGAAATGATTCAAGTTACCATTAGTCCTAGTAACAGGAGAATCGCTGGCATGTTGTTTCTAAACTAACCTTACATTTTTTAAGTTATTGAAATGTAGTAGAGATTATACAGAGTTCAATTACAGCAGCCATCTACCTTCTTCTTCCCCTGATAAAATTATTTGATCTTATAAAACAACAACAACAGTAAATAAAGATCTGTGTCCCACCTCAACACAGTTTTAGAATTTAACTCTTTACAACATCAGTGAGCTTTGGATATCCTCAGATACTTTTTGCACTGAAAAAACTTTTCCCTAACATAGCTGAAAGTTTCGTGTCAGGCACAACGTAGGAAGAGGAAGAGGAAGTTGAAGATGAAAGTGACCAGGAAGACAAAGTAGAAGACGAAGGGGGGTAAGGATAAAGGGAGGGGGAGGAGAAGAAAGGATGGCCTAGTAGCACTGTCTCTGCTGGCTTCAGGGACTAGGTTGGATGATAAAGACAAAGGTTAAGTCTAGATGTTAGAAGAATTGTGTATATGCAGCCTATGTTGTCTTGGTGTATGTAGTTTATTTCAAATACAAATAAAATATATAATTTGTTAGATGTTGACAAGTGCTATGGAGTAACTATCTTCTTAAACGAATATGTAGAGAGTGGTTGAATTGAGGTTTGCTATTTAAAGTTGGGTTACACTTTGTTATCTCTTACCAAATTTTCCAGTGTTTGCCCATCATTTAGGTTTTAAAAGAACTGTATCTTTTAAGGAATGGTCTTAAATATATTTTTTATATGCTGAAGACACATTTATGTTTCTTTTTTCCATAAAGTCCTCATAACCTCCAGCAATTATTTAATTCAGTAACATTCTTTTTCTCAATAACGGGTAGAAATTTTATATATATATTAAGGAAGTTTGCCCTTTTCTATAATTTAATTGTAAATATTTTTTCCAGTCCATCATTTGTGCTTTGACTTTATTAGCGGTATCTGCTTTCCCTAATATGATCCATCTCAGTTTCCCGAAAAGGTCAACCTTAACCTTCAGCTCTGCCTTCCAGGCTTCCTGGTCTGACTTTCTTTTTGATGTCAGTGAATTCTTGGTCCCCTAACTTCCCTATACTGATTGTTAAGCTTCAATTCCTGTGGGAGAATTATGTTTTTTCCTGTTTTCCAAAGTTCTGGACTTATTTTTCTCAGGGTTTAAGATTTGGAAAAACATATCAGTTTTCCCAGAAATGCCAGGAAGGAATTCCCTCATGGAAACAGTATGTGAAATTCTAAAGATTTCATGCACTGTAAGTATAAGAGGACTTTTAAAAGACACTGTTTGAGGAGAGGTGAAGGGGGGAAATGCTGCGAAATAAAAAAGCTATGAGAATTATACAAAGGAAAATAAATGTATAAAAAGAGGCAAATAACTGTTCCCATAACAGTTATTTTTATATGTGCACATATAAAATAATATTTTATTCTACAATACGTAGAGAATATATTGTCTAATATTTCTGCTTATTGACTTCTGCCTCTTAGGAACTGGTGTTTATAAAGAGGGAAGTTGACTTTCTCCACAACGATATACAAAGTCAGTTTATACTATTGATTGTTTCCTCAAATTTAAACTGTTTTCTCCATATACTTACATTTTCTAAGCCTTAATATCACCTGCTGATATTTCATTTCTGAATCTACTTGTGGGTTTCCATTACCACATTGGTAATCCACATCCCCAAAGGAAGTTGGATGATAATTGTTTTCTTAGAATTTGCTCTTCCTCCTCCATTTTCTCTCACAAGAAATGACATAAAGCCCAAGACACTGCCACTGCTCCTTTTTTGCTTTATCCAATGAGTCACTACATTACCTCTAAATTATATCGCAAGTTTACCTTCTCTTTTTCACCTGAAGCATCATAGTCTAAAATCACAGTCATCTTACTCCCCCACTCAATCACTGACCTAGCAATGAATGGATCTCCCTACCTCCAGGATCATCCTGGTTCAGTAAACACTTCCAACCCTCTGACAGTGACTTTCAAACCTGTAGTTATGACTCAGTCACTCTCATGCTCAATATCCTTTAATGACTTTCAACCACAATCAAAATAAAGTTTGTATAGGAGCAAGATATTAAATCAAAATAATTTCATTCCAGGTGATTTCTAGATCCTACCTGATTTAAGGCTTCTTTAGCCAGAAAGTGAAAAGTACTCCATGCTTTACAAGGAAGACAGAATCTGGCTGATAATGAGGAGGCCATTGCTTTGCTGTGGATATCAAGATAGTATTAAAGTTGTGTAATAAAAGTCCAGGTGACAAAACAAGCTAAAAGCAAATGCTTTTTATGTTTCAGTTTTCCTTGGAGGAGAGAGGAAGAAGATTTCTCAAAATTCCCGAGGTGAAATTTTTATATGTTAGGATCCAAGCCTGGTTGTCTCAGTTCAGAGAATTTTGTTGTTGACATTTGTTTTGTTTTTTCATTGCTTTTTTAGTCTATAAGGTAACTGAAAAATTATAGAGCATTACAGTGTTATATAGAAAGAGAAGAGATACATGAATATCATTTTTGTTGGTAAAAGCTGATGAGAGAAGTAGAGGAAAAGAAAAGGCAAATTTTGGATATGAATCCTGTCTTTGTTTTCTGGATCTAGACAAGGGTTAGATTGAAAGGCGTTTGGTTGTAAGACTAGGCAGTTGATATCTGATGTCTTTTTTCCATCCCTGCGATGCTGAAAGACTGTACTTGCCTCAGAGAATCCTAATATTAAGTCAAAAATGATGCCTGAGTGTAAGAATGTAGATGCTGAGGAAAATACTTATGTAGAGGGGCCTGAGGTAGTTCCCTTGCTTCTCCTCAGACAAAACACAATATATAGATAATCAAAACTTTCCTGTGTGCCCCCGTGAGGCAAAGTCAATAGAGCTGAGGATGCTGAGTGGAAGGGGTGGGATGAGTAGGTAGCCATATGGACAAACAAGGGCCACCACTAGGCTGTAGGAGCAGAGTTGCACTCACAGCCGCCACAGTGAGTCACCACAAGGAAACCATTAGGCTTTAGGCAGGAGGAGAAAACAAATTTCCTATTATAAGAGCCAAACTCTTCTGCTGTGATCACAGAGAGACACTGGGGACAGTGTGAAATACAGTGTGGCACTTCCCCAATGAAATGAGAAAAACCAGAGTTCCAGGTGCCATTTTGGAAGGTGGATCACAAGAGAAGGAGTCCTCAAAAGTAAGAAACCTTAGAATATCGAGTAATTTTTTTTTTTTTTTTTGTGGTACGCGGGCCTCTCACAGCTGTGGCCTCTCCCGTTGCGGAGCACAGGCTCCGGACGCGCAGGCTCAGCGGCCATGGCTCTCGGGCCCAGCCGCTCCACGGCATGTGTGATCTTCCCGGACCCGGGCACGAACCCGCGTCCCCTGCATCGGCAGGCGGACTCTCAACCACTGCACCACCAGGGAAGCCCTCAAGTAATTTATAACCATGACTCTTTTAACTATATATCACTAAGAAACTTTTCATTGACAAGATCAAATGTATTCACCACCATTGAGGAAAGTTATCTACTATAGGAAAGATCACACTTTTTTGTACATCTGACGTACACTATAAATACTTTGACCCCATTCCAATCTCAAATTAATTACAAGTCATCTCAATCATTAAAATAATCTTAATTGATGCCTTGTGCCAGATGCTAGGGATAAAGCAGTGAGCAAAATGGCACTGATCTTCATCCACACTGGGTTTACAGAAAATCAGAAGAGACAGAAAAATAAACAGTTAAATAAAATAAGGTGTGAAAATTGTGTATGAGATCCCAAAGCAGAGGCACCTAGCTAGATCAAAAAAAAGTACAAATTACACCTAATTACTTGTTATTTTTCTTCAGGCTTCCAATGCTCTAGCTATACTGCATTTCTTGACATATCTTGATATGACCAAGGTCTCAAACTTTCATGCATTTGTATGTCATTCTCTGTATTAGTTTTTGATTACTGCTATAACATTACCATGAATTTTGCAGCTTAAAACAAAACAAATGTATTGCACAATCATTCTGGAGGTCAGAAGCCTTAAAATCAAGGTGTTGGAGGACGGAGCTCCTACTGGAGGGTTTAGGAGAGAATGTTTCCTTGCCTTTTCCAGCTTCCAGAGGCCATTTGCATTCTTTGTCCTGTGAGTCTTCCTCCTATAATCTAACCTCTGTTCTGTCATTACGTCTCTTTCTCTCTGATTTGATCCTCTTGCCTCTCTCTTACACAAGCCCTTGTGACTACATTGGGCCTACTTCGATAACCCAGGGTAACAGTCCCATCTCATGATCCCTACCGTAATCACATCTACAAAGTCCCATTTAACATTTAAAGTAAACATATTAACTGGTTTCAGTGGTGGTCATTTTCTTTTGCTGGGCTGGAAGAAAGATTCATTCAGCATACCACTCTCTGCAAGAATTTCTATTAGATCTTTTTAGATTTTATTTTTTAATTCTTTTTTTATTTTAATTCTTGGTGATAGAAGAAAAAACGGAACAGAAGCAGATAGGGAATAAGCAAAGGAAAGAACTAGAAGGAAAGAAAGAAAGAAGGGAGGAGGAGGAAAAGAAGACAGGAAGCAAGCAAGTCAAGCTCAAATTACAATAGTTTAAAAAAATTATGTTTTTTGATGAACTGTTAAAACTAAGACTGCGGGAGAGCTCATGTTATACTATTTTGAAAGAGAGATTTCAAATGACTACTCCAACATATATCCATTTACATGTGTGAGGATATTAACATTAATATATTTGAATGTTAACAAAGGAACTAGATCCTCTTAGCCTCTTACTTCAGGATATGGAATGGCTTTAAAATCTTTCAAAAGTAGTCACATGTTATCTTTAACTACATGTCTAAAACATACTTTTACTTTTTTAGCACAAAAACTAAGCTGTTTTCAGCTGTATCTCAGAAAATGAGAAATGCAGGATGCTCTGTTGGGTGTTCTTAGTTCTGTAATACTATCCCTCAGTTTGTCCTATGTAGTGAGAATTACTGACCCTCAGGGCATGGGGAAAGATTTATTATTTTAACAATTTTTGTAAAGCATGGTCTAATAAGTAAACTCCATCTGCTAACATAAAAGAAGTTCCTTGTTATAGCGGATATAATGTCTGCTTACAGGAGATTATCCAAAGCATGATTATTGTTAAATAAAAAGCCATTTGCATCTGTTTATTTTAACTCAAAATACATATACAGTCTCTAGCACTAAGTAGGAAAGTAATAGGTTCTTATAGCATATGTGATATTTAATTTATCTTTCTTTTTAAAAATTCATGCCATGTAGGTACTCCATCAGAGTTTTTATGGATACAATTTTCTCCTAAAATACAGTTTTTATAAGAAGTCATCTACTGTTGAGTTTATATATGCCTCTGATATATCTTTCTTTTAGTGCCTCATAGAAAAAGTAGCCCTTCATTTTGTTTTATTATTGAAGGAGAATCCAGCAAATACCTTAGGCTGATTCACCTTAGAAATATCCGTTCTCTCATCTGCTGTGTAGCAAACCTCCCACACAGTCTAATTTCTTCTAATGCTCTTCCCTTTACAGTTGCAGCAGTATTTTCAATTACTTTTAAAGCAGTATTTTCTGAGAAAGAACTGCATTTTACTTTATTGCCGTATAGTTTTCTAGATACTTTTGCTTTCCACCATGAGAGGAAAATCAAGTTCTTCCTGGATGAAATAGGATATTTTGCATTTTGCTATTACATAAAGCATTAAACAGGAAGTCTGAGTCCTTTTTTATACCACTAATAAGATAACGTGGCTACAAAGGCTTTCAGAGTCACTCTTCAATTCTTTCCAAAGCATTGTCAAAGTTTTTGTAATTTTTGTAAATTTTTTAACATATCAATATTATTAACCACATCAGTGCCAGCCTTTCAAGTCCCTCACAAATTTCAGTGACTTTTCACTCAGATTTAATTTAAAATCCTTTGAATTAGAGGATACAGAGCTCAAAATAATCTGACTCTCCACTCCCAATTCCCTGAACTAAGCTCTCACCACCTCGATTCTGCGTCCATCAGCCATTTTGGACAACTTTCTTTCCAAATAAGTGTATCTTGCTCTTACCTCTGAGTGCTTGCACTTTGCCTGGAACACCGTTCCTCAGCCCCAGGTAAGAGTGAGCTCCCCACTCTTACCTGCTTCCTATGTCACTCTCCCTGACCACGCTTTTGAATGTTGCAAGTCCCTCCACATTTTTTTCCCCTGTAGCACTCATCACCACCTAATATGTTATATAACTCACTTATTTCATGTTTTGTATATAAATGTCTAGTGGAAACCAAGCACTCGGAAAATACCAATTGCTTTTATGTGTTTTCTGTTTGCATTTAACTTGAGCATCTCCAAAACCTAGAACCATGCTTAGCACAGAGGTCGTCAATAAGTCTTGTTGAATAAATTTCTAGTGTTTTAAAATAAACAAATATATATATATATATATATATTGCCATCTCTTGTCTGGATTATCACAATTGTCTCTTTATTGGCTGTCCCCTCTCCATCTTTACTTCAACACAATCTCAGTAAAATGAAAGTTTATTCAAAATGTTCAAGAACTGTTGACACATGGAGAAGTGGAGACTGGGAGCATCCTTAGGAGGTGCAAAGCCTATGAGAAAGAGAACATACTGAGAAAAATGGTTCTTAAGGAAATGATACTGTCACGAGTGTGTCACATAGAAGATGGCACTGTCCAAACTGAGATTCAATCTGTGTGTAGCCAGATCAACAGAAAGATGGAGAAAGTACTTCAGAGACATAGGTTTTGTTTTAAAATTTATTTTGTTTATACACTTAAAAGGGAAACTGGTGAAGAGATGCTGAAATTTTGCTGCAGAACCATTCATATTACTGGAAAAGTCATTAAAATATGTTTTTTTGAAAATAGTAATCTAATGTCTATAAAGTCAGAATATTACCTTAATGTTCTAAGAATGCTTTCTTTAACAATTGTCTACCAACACAGCAGTTCCAAGGCACTAAACAAACACATTTTTAAACAGTCAATAAGGGAAGAAAAAACAGATCAGAGTATCTAAATGGAATGAAGTGCCTTTTCAAAATCATAAACCACTAGGTGGCTAGCGTTAAGGCTGAGAGGACCCTGAAGTAATACAAATGTTTCTGGGTTGATTCAGTTGTTTTCAAGCAGTAGGGAATTTTCAAAATGTTGAAGATTTCTGCCATAAAGTATAATTATAAAAATGGTTTTAGCAATGTTGAAGCAAAGATTGCTTGAAAATATCAAATGATGATGATAATGAATTTAATATTATTTTATAACCAAAATGCTTCTCCTTGTGAACAGTTATGAAATGTGTCAATTAGAAGCAAAACACAAGTAGTTATTTCCTATATAGCAAATCTAAGAGCTGATAGTTTAAATAGGAAAACACCAAACATGGAACATTAAATTCTATTATGCTGTGTATGATTATAGATTAGGAAAGATAAGATAGATAGATAAGGAAGATATATCTGACTTGATAATCCAATAAATATATTTATATGAGTATATAAACATCTATATGTGTATATTTGTATCTCTACCTATCTATCTTTGATATATTATAATAATTTGAATACTGCCTATAGCCATTGTGGCCTATAAAGGCCTTGAACACAGAAATTATGTTTATTTATTCCTGCATTCTCAGCTCATGCATATAATACAAACTCCACAAAAACTTTTTGACTTGAAATAATTACTGAATAACATTTTGTTAATATTATATAAGGGTACGTATAATTAAACTTCTTTTAATTATAGAATTAAAATTAGATACACAGCATTTAGAAAAGTTTAGTTAATATATTTTTTAACATTTTATTTTTGCCATACTTATATAACCTTTTTTATAAAACATAAATTAGAAAGTGTGATTTTAAAAAATTTACTTTGGTTACATATGTGTTTGGTTTACAAGTTTCTGCCAGGCATCCTTCAACTAATATCACATAATTTGTACATTTTGCACATATGTGTGCTAAGTACCCACCATGTGCCAGACACTAAATTATACATGAGATGCAAACAGTAATACTCTTATTTTTTAAATTAATTATAGTTAATCGATATATAAGGCCTGTACAAGATCTATACTTTGTTTTATTGTGCTTTGCTTTATTGTACTTCACAGATAGTGTGCTTTTTACAAATTTAAAGTTCATGGCAACTCTGCATGTAGTAAGTCTACTGGAGCCATTTCTCCAACATTTGCTCACTTCATGTCCTTGTCTTATATTTTGGTAATTCTCACAATATTTTAAACTTTTTCACTATTATTATATTTAACATGGTGATCTGTGATCAGTGATCTTTGATGTTTCTGTTGCAGAAAGACTACAACATGCTGAAGGCTCAGATGATGGCTACCATTTTTTAGCAAAAAAGCTTTTTTAAATTAAGGGTATGTGCATTGTTTTTTAGACATGACATTATTTCTCACTCAGTAAGCTAGAGTATAGTATAAACATAACTTTGATATGCACTGGGAAACCAAAACATTGGTGTCACTTTATTGCAATATTCACTTTGTTGCAATGGTCTGGAAATGAACCCAGGAAAATCTTTGAGGTACACCTCTACAAGTAAATATTCACAGGAATTAGCAGGCATGTTAAGGAAGATGCCAAAGTTAACAATGCAGGGTGTTTAAACACCATGTGAGCTCTAAAAGTGAAAAGAAAAGCATATGTGTGTGTATCTCACTCTCTATAGTGATAATGCTTGCTTTAATCTAGACATATATGATTGAAGTATTACTTGATAACTTTTAATCCGTGTCTAATACTGCTGGATAACATATTACATATGTTTTCATAGCTTCATTTAAAAGATCTCTGCCTTAGAGTGCTAACTAAATGCTTGTATTTCTTCAACTAAAAATCTCAGATGGTGACCAAAATATGTCTGGGAACAGTTTCAAGTATTTTAAATATAATTTAAAGAGTATTCTAAGACTGCTTTTGCAACAATGACAAAACCCTAAACCAGATAATGGAACAAATTACAGCTTAAATTATGTAACACTTCAGGTTTTTGCTTTGTCCTTCTCTTTTTCAATGTCTTTCCCTTCCTTATAATCCTTTATTACTCAGAAATGACACCAACATACACTATGACGAGGTGAATGGAAAAAACATGGGGTAACTCTCTTTCTTTTTAGCTCTGGACACTTCCATTCTAACTGTGAATGTTGTTCTAATTGTTCATTTTCATCCCATCTTCTTTTTTTTAAGCGCACTCCTCAAATCTAAAGTTGGTACACTTCTGTTTAGCCAGTGTGAAGAGACTGCCTGAAGTCAGCCTGACCTTCCTGTTATCAGAAACCCTAATAGAGTTGAGGGACTTGTGTTAGATGAGGGTCCTGGTATAACTACAAGAGACTCCTTGGCCTCATTACTTTAGACTTAAATGATGAAAATAGGGCCAAACAATAGAACAGAGATAATTGCTTTTAAGGTTTTCATGACACTGTATTTAAATTAAAACCGTTAAACCCCAAGGATAAACATTCTTATTTCTCATTCTTATTAAATTTTTGCTTAGAGCAATAAAGCCCAGCCATATACCATCTTACAAGAGCCACATGTACATTCCAGCAAAGTATGTTCTTTGCTCTAACTACCTGGACCTTTTCCCAAGTTATGTAAGAATATGATACTGCTGTAAGTACATGTGAAATCACTAAATTCTGCTGACCTGTGAACCTCCTGAGTCTTGGGATCCTACACCTCCCTTCAAAACAATGCTATTCCTAGAATGCTTCATGCTTAAGTTCAATATCTTATTCAGCATTCTCCTCCTTCAAATCAACCGTCACTTTCCCATATCTGTCTGAGACTAGGGTGCCAGCATGGTCAGATTTTAGTAGGAACTCTCTCCTGGGTCACAGACTGCCAATTCTGGTTGAGTCCTCAACATGAACTAAAGAGGATGAGAGAGCTCTCTGGGGCTCTTTCTCTAAGGGTACTAATCTCATTCAGGAGGGCTCCACCCTCATGACCTAATCACCTCAGAAAGACCCCACTTCCTCATACCATTACATTAAGGGTTAGAATTTCAACATATGAATTTTTAGAGGAACACAAACATTCAGTCTATAACAAGTTTCCTCCATTTAGAGTTCCAGGATACTCAGGAGGAGGGAATAGATGAAAAAAAGTAATCACATAAGCCAAGTATTTATCACATTATAAAGACGTCAGAGGAAATAGTAAGAACCTCTGAGAAGGGACGTGTGGATGGGTGAGTCCTATGAATATTTGGAGAATTTTCATTACCTTTAGTATGATCATAAAGAATGCCTGGGGAAATAAAGTCTATGATAAGATTAGATTCTAAAGAGTCGCATATAAGATTCTAGATGGAGCAGAAATTTAATGAGCTTAGCATTTTCTGGCATAATTATCAGTAGTGTAGATTTTCCAAAAATTCCAAATGCAACCTTAGTAACCATTTGTCCTGTTGTCCTTTGATGCTGGACTATATAATTTGAGGAAGAGGATATTTTTCCTGGAACAGTCAGCCCAGAATGGAATTAATGGGAGTTTAGATTGTTTGAGAGGCTTCCATCTTCACAGCACACAGTGGTTTTCAGTTCTCTTGGTGAGTAAGAATCACCTGAAGAACATCTAAAAAAATGTTCATGAATAGGCCTAGACACAGAACTATTGAATCAAGCACCCACATTATTCCTCCACGATTACATCACCTTTGTTTGCACATCTAAATCTAGGCTTTAGAAGTCTGAGGTTTTCAACTTGGGAAAGGATTTCCATGTAAAATGGAGCCATAGGATATGAAATGGAAAATCTCACACATGTACCTTCATAAGAATGGAACTTAAGAGCTGAGAGACTGATTTCCTGTAAATGTCTGATTTACAGAAGATTGAGATTCATCTCCTGACCAAAGAACATCTGCCAAAAATCCCTCTCCCTCTTCAAGCCAATGAATTTACTGCTTGGACTCTGGCTGAACTTCCCCATCCTTCCCTCCTTGCCCATAAATCCAGACTGCCCTCAACAGACTGGAGTGTAGTGGGCTACAGTGTGTGCTTTGCAAATTGCAATTCCTCTGTTATTCCTGAATAAACTCAATTTCTGGTCGTTTGAGCTTGCCTCAGTTTACCTCCTTATCTAGGTTAACAAACAATTTATCCCATTTAATGCATTTATTTGCAATTCCAAATTTCCTTTTCTAGGAACTTTTAATGAAGTATAAAGCCCTTTAGCCTAGTTAAACATTTTCACAAGCAAATCTCTTCTAAGCTGCTCCATGAAATGACTATGATAATTAAGAGTAATTAACTACCTGCCAGACACTATTTCAATTATCTTTCTTTTATTATATGATTTAATTTAAATGTCATAACAATAGCTCCACAAGGTAAGCACTATTATTATCACCACTGTGCAAAGGAAAAATACAAAGTTTAAAAACCTGCTCACTGCCATGATTATGATCAGACTGAAGATTTGAATCCAGGCCACCTGAGTCAAGTCTGTACTGTTATCTACATTACAGTGCCTCCTGCCTTAGGGTTTTGTTTCTGAATGCTTATTTGTTGGGATATGTTCTACATTTACGTGCACTCCTTTCCCATTATCCCTCGTTCATGTACGTCTGTCCTTAAAGACAAAGTTCAGGAATCTTTCTAAAGTCTGATCCTGTTACTTTTGCCCACAACATTCTCTTTCCTCCTTTATATTTTTAATAGTCCCTTGTGATAACTCTAATGCAATCACAGTGGGCCATCGGTATCTGCTGTTCCACCTCGGGGATTCAACCCAAGGAGGATCCTGTGCTTTGTGAAGGGTCTGTGCAGGTTGAATCTGCACATTCAGAACCCCAGGAGGGCCAACAATGGGACTTGAGCATCCACGGACTTTAGTATCCAGAGGAGGTCCTGGAATCAATCCTCTTGACCTCCAAATGGAGAGATGACTGTATATTTCTTGTGTCTCTTTTTATCCCATAAGGACAGGATGTGTGTCATATCACCAAAGTGCCAAGCACAGAGTCTTACACATAAGGGTTTTTCAATTAAAATGTTATGAATGCATGAATTCACATGAATTAAAATAGGCTATAAAATCTTCACAAAATATTTGACCACTATACTCTGTTTCTTGTTGTAAATAGAAAATAAATAACAGATGAAGTATATAAAAGCAGACAATATACATTTGAGAATTAACTGCAGTTCTTTACTTGGATTACAAAGAACATTATATTTTCTAACACTGGATTGATTTAGGAACCATAAATATCAGCCCGCTATTTTGCAGAGCAACAAATAATCACACATCTATAGGCAGTAACTTTCAAGATAAATTTACACTGATTATTTTCCTTCCTGAGAAGGAAACCCAACTTGTTACTCTCTTGAGAATGGTCAATGGAAAATCATAAAGTTCCTTATTTAATATTAGAATTTCTTTACAAGTTTATATCAATAAAACGTTTTTAAATATATACTTGATCAAAAGAACAACAGTGAATAATTTAAAACAGCTTACTTCTACAGGCCCACCTCAAAGATATTCCATGTTTGGTTCCAGACCACTGCAATAAAGTGAATATTGCAATAAAGTGAGTCACCTGAATTTTTTGGTGCCCCTGTGCATACAAAAGTTATGTTTAAACTATACTGTAGTTTATTACGTGTGCAATGGCATTATATCTATAAAAACATGTATATGCCCTTAATTAAAAAATACTTTATTGCTTAAAAAATGCTAACCATGATCTGAGCCTTCAGTGAGTTGTAATCTTTCTGCAATAGTAACATCAAAGATCACTGATCACAGATCACCATAACAAATTAAATAATAATGAAAAAGTTTGAAATGTGAGAATCACCAAAATGTAACACAGAGACGTGAAGTGTGCAAAGACAGTTGGTAAAATGGTGCTGATAGACTTGCCCGATGCAGGGTTGCCACAGACCTTCAATTTGTAAAAAGCATAATCTCTGAAGAACAGTAAAGTAAAGAACAATAAAAGAAGGTATGCCCGAATAGCTTAGAATAATAGTTAACATTTATGAGCTGTAAGGGAGTCTGGGATTTTTGACCTATTCACTTTACATATGAGAAAACCAATAACTGAGAGGTTAAGTGACATGTTAAAATTTACCATCTTAAACCAACACAGGCAGAGCAATTCTGATTTAGAAGGGCAATCCTGTAATCTAATATTATATCTCACTATTTTCCCCAATTCTAAATCAAATTTGAAGTTATTTAAAACATCTCATATAAGGTAATACTTTTTTCTTTTATTTCCACGCAATCATAACATGGAATGGTTTTAAAATATTTACAATGTTAGAGTTAAGTAAAAACTAATAGATACACTATTGGTGCCTTTCAGAGTAACACTATCTAATTGGATATTACATCCTCATTAAGATTTTGTGAGTCATTATTTACTTAACGATAGATATTGAAGGTAAAACCATCACTTGTATAAGTTAGAGAATATTGTAATCCCTCCTACATTAAGAATTCTAGGAAAATGCTATTTCATATACTTTGTATTTTCTGCATTTTATAATTTTATTTTCATTTGCTAATAATGAAAACATAAAGGAAATACCTAGATATTTCTTGTTTAATTGACTCTTTTAGAAATTTGACTCCTTTCTTGTTCCAAATAGTGATCTTCACATATATATTCATCCTCTTCTTCAAATGTTAAAAAAATGAATAATCAGTTGATTTATTTTGTCCAGTCTACCCTCCATATTTCGTCATGACCCTTACCTTCATCTTCCATGTCAAGTCTAAAGGGGGCTGTAAAATGAACCAGGTGGTTAATGTTTCTTAAAATTTTATTTCAAATCTCTAAGTTCACATTTTTAAGAAAACATTTTGCAATTGAGTGCCTTTGATTTTTCTAAATTTCTACTCTGTTTTAAAAGTAGACTTCTAAATAGCTCTTTTGCTTTGGATATGAGAAACACCAGAGTACACGAATTCATAGGTGAAGTTTCTCAGAGAACTAATATGAGTGAATGTGCCTCAATGCTTGAAGGCAGATAGATCATGAGAGCGGGCTGCTGAAAGAATTACTTTAAAATGACTATAGAGGACCACAAGCAGAGGAGGAAGAAGGCAGTGCACCAAGTGCTGATTCAAAAAAATCTGAAGAATACTTGGGATTTGATAAGTTATAGTCAACAGAGTTGGGATGGTAAGAAAGGCTTCTTAGGACTTCTTTGAAAGAAAGCTTATTATGAAATTATTTTTGGCAAGGCGTATACTTCTCTCTCTTTCTTACTGAATTAAATCTCATGATTTAGATACTTCTTGGTGTATTTCTATCATTCTCAAGTACAGTTAACCCTCCTCGCGTGCTGAATTACATAGAATTGCTGATAATTGAAAATTTTTGACATAAAAAGAACAATTTTATATGATTCAATCTACAGTAATAAACTCACTCGTATTTCCACATCTATTACTATATAAAAATCCATCTTCATTCTCTCTGTTTATTCTCTGTTAATGAATAATCATATTCTCATGGCAAACAACCGATAGGTCAATCTAAAAATGTTTCAACTGAAAAATAAAATGACTAATGTTTAGAAGAAACAGAAAAGGCAATCTTATTAACATATTTTAGTAATAAGTGAACCAAAAAACCTTAGTTGAATCAAATCCCGGTTGTGCTGACGTGTGGATTAACTGAGACTGTCAAAGTGTTTCCGTTTCAACACTGGTGTGTGTGTGTGTGTGTGTGTGTGTGTGTGTGTTGTGTGTTTAATTAGTACTTTAACAACAATTGCTCTTAGTGACACTTTGGAAACTGTGTTTAACATTTATATTCAATTGCCTTCCACAGTCATTTTTATCATACATTCTATTTCTAGTTTATAGTTTTCTTATCCTCATTCTGCAAATTTCCTGTCCTTTTTCCCCTTAAATAATTTCTAGGCCTTTCATATTTCTTTTCCTTAACTCCCAGTAGAATTTCTTTCATTAAAACTGCTAGATTGACATCCTTAGTGAGATACACTTCTAGTTTTTCCTCCATATGCCCAGCATGTCTGAGACTATTCAAATTGTGATAGCACCAGTTGCACCAAAAGAGATACATTTGGGCCTAATTAACTTTTTTTCATTAAAAATGACCTTGTTACAGTGAAACGGGCATTAGGCAGCCTCAGCCCTCCCAGAGTTACATTTAGAAACATAGCAAAAATGGAAGAGATCTTTTGGACACTTCTGAGTCTTACAGTCATATGACTTAGATAACATTAGCTGCGGAAGGTGTTATTAACACTATCATCTTTAATAAGATGATTCATTTGTCCAATGATGCAAATGGCTGCTTTTCCCCAGTGAGCACTTTAATATTAGCAGAGATATTCACTATCCTGTGATGTCAATGTCTTTACTCCTTCTAGTGACAAATATGTGCATCAGTAGGACATGTGGAAAACACAAAGCTCTATGATAATATGATATACTGAATGATACTGTATTGAATTGCAGTATGTTCTCCTTTTGAAAGAGAAAGAAAAATTTGGAAAATAATAAAGTCATTGTGGGTTCTTGTATTTAATCCTCTTTGTTTCCTTATGTTTCCGTAGGTCAAATACATAACCTATTTTAAGTTTTTTGCTTTACTTATATTGTAACTCTATCAAGAGCAGGATTTGGCAAAATCTATTCAAAATACTTTAACTCACCACCAATTACAGCTCTGTTAGCCTATAAAAGGTTCGTTTACAAAGACAGTATGTGTTCCTTCCAGACTCCCTCTCAATATTTACTTAGATTCATTTCCTACAAACACTTCTATATATACGTTTCATTCAAAATCACACAAGTTTGACTGTTACTTCACATTTGCAGACAATCCTCTTCACCCTTTTTGCTTTCTGCTCTTTTTACTTGTCCTCTTCACACACTTCATCATATGTAAAAGAAATGTTAACAGACCTCCTTATCAACTTTCTCTGTTATTAGGTGGGTACACAATTGATCAATAGGTATAATAATCAAATCCTCGTTTATATCTAGTGGAAAAATGAATATATATGACATCATTATATTACCTTAGATATGAAAGTATTTTTATTTTGAACTTAGTATTTCTGAGATGATATTTACTAGTTCAAATTACAGATATCTATGTAAAAGGTAAAATAAGAAAGCATATCGTTAGCAGTACTGTGAGCTTGAATTTAAACTTCAAGGTGATACTTGCTAATATGTATGAATAAAGTTGTAGATAAAATAATGCCAATTAAGAGGAGACATTTCTTACTCTATTAGAAGAAATATTATGCTGTGGAACTGGGTGGGTTTCACTAATAATTATACTGATTTCCTTGGTCACCTTGGGTAAATCATTCTACTTCTCTGGGCCTCAGTTCCCACCTTCATTAAATAAAGGAATTAAACTAGAATCAAGGTTCTTAAACTTGAATGTATGTTAAAATAAACCTGGGAGATTTAAAAAAAATATTTATGCCCAAGACCAATGACCAGAATTTGTCTGGGGTGGGTTTGGGCATCAGTATATTTTAAAGTCCCCAGAAATTTTATAAAACTTGATTAGATGATCTTTAATGTTTCTCGCAGTTCAAAGAACTCTGAAAAGAGATGAATAAACTAGATGTTGATATGACAAAGCATTTAGAAACCAGTGAACCTAAAATATACCCTTATGGAAAACTTGAAATGTATGTTACATATACAAAAATGATAATTCCTATTCATTTTATATATATATATAAAATAGCACTGCCTGGGAGCATCAGCATGTGTTTCTAGGAATAGATTCTTCCTGGAGTTTTTAGTGACTGAAGCATCCCACACTTGCTGTTCATCAGAAAAACATGCCCTGTGGGTTATCACTGTACAGTCTGCCTTCTTCAGAAAAGTAACAGCAATTTGCTAAAGCAGTACAGTGAGTGCTACAGAACATAAGCTTATTGTTCCAATTACTCTTCAGTTCTTGGAAGGGAACTACCGAGAATAAAATCTGGCTTTAGTTTTCTGTTTCAAAGACATTTCTCTGCCAAACAAAGGTATATGTTTTAGAAGATGAAACCAAGAACTTAAAGGAATCTACAAGATTCAACTTCTTCCAATGCATATATTTAGCTACAAAGAATATGGCAATACTAAGTTTAATATGGTTGTAACTTGAAAAAGTATAGAGTTAAAATAAGGAAAACAATCTTCTTAATAAGTGCAAAAGAATTCAACACATTTTCTTCTTTATAAGCTTTAATTAAGTTTTCAATGAGTATCAGAATAGTTTTCTTATTTAGAGAGCAAGAAGTAATTTAGATATATATTATATATGATAAGATATAGTTATTGTATACAGTATAATTATATATAAAATTTATATAATATACACAATTACATTAGATTAAAATATTATATATTCTTAATTTTAATACATGGCTTTGTTACCCATTATTAATTATAATCTAATATATTTATATATTAGGAATTTATCAATCAGCTGCTATTGAAAACAACCTGAACACCAACTGGTTTATGCAAAGAATTTATTTCTCACTCATAAACATGTGGGTCAACTCAGGATCTGCTGAGCTCAACTCAGATGAGCTCATTGACTCTAAGCTGTGGGTTGGGTTCAAGTCTACTCTATATGTATCCACATTCAGGGACTATATTTCCTTAGCCATAGCCAGTCTTATAACAAAGGGTAGATTGACAATTTGCAAATGATATTTCATTCTACTACATTAGTTTATTCATCCATTTATTCAACCATCCATTCAATCATACTATTAAAAAAATGTATACTGAGAGCTATTATATGATTGGTACAATACAAAGCACTAAAAATACAAAGTGAGAAAAATAAGCATGGTGCCTCCTTTCATGGAGTCAAAAGTCCAGTGGAGCAGTGAGTGGTACTAATCAAGCAATTGCACAAACACACCTATAAGTAAACAATTTTTTAAATACAATTAAATGAAAATACTAAGTGGTATAAGTTATGCAATGGAGTAATACTAGAATTCAAGAAATCTTCATGCAGAAAACAATAAATGAGCTGAGAACTATGTATTATTCTATGTAGTCAAATGTGTTGTGGCAGAGAAAAGAGTATTTGAGGCAAATGAAAGAGTATGTGCAAACGTTTTGTAATGACAGAGATCATGTTTGTTTGAAGGAAATTTATTTTTTTTTTTTGCGGTTCGCGGGCCTCTCACTGTTGTGACCTCTGCCGTTGCGGAGCACAGGCTCCTGATGTGCAGGCTCAGCGGCCATGGCTCACTGACCCAACCGCTCCGAAGCATGTGGAATCCTCCCGGACCGGGGCACGAACCTGTGTCCCCTGCATTGGCAGGCGGACTCTCAACCACTGCGCCACCAGGGAAGCCCTGAAGGAAATTTTTAAACGAGAGATAAGAGAGGTGAAGGAGGATGGCATGGGTGAGAACTATAAGGAGAGTTGGGGTCATATTATTGAAGACCTCATAGACCATGGCAAACATTTTGAACATTTACCTAAGAGCAATAGGAAGTTGGTGAATGCTTTTGAGCAAAAAGCCTGATGTGAACTATTTACATTTCCATTTTAAAATATCGCATTGGATTCGTTAAAGATATTGGAAGGAGACAAGAGTGGATGTGGAGTTTTTCATCCAACAGACATTTTAGACAGTTCTAGTTTGATAATATAGAGACAGATGCATTGGAGAGAAATTTTGAAGACAAAATTCAAAGTACTCTGAAAATTTAATTGCCGAGCATAAGGGAGGCAGAAGTTTCAAGACTCACGCCTACAGTTCAGGCTTGTGTCACTGAGTATGTCGTATATTCTTAGAAGATCATTCTCTTGACTCATTTTCCTCTTTATCTTCCCCAAGTATTTTAGATCTGTCATTACCTGTCCATGAAACTGCATATTCAGTTATGCTACGATAAGGTATTTTCTTGTCTGCACATCAGAAATGAACTAGAATGTCGTTTAAGCAGAAACAGTATAATCCATCTCAAATACCACACGTGATCATTAAAATCCTGTCAAGATAAGGAAGCAATTCTTACTATAAATCAAACATTATTGCTAATATTCTTAAAGTAATCACAAGTTTAATTAGCTAAAAAATCACTGCAAATGATAAAAAGGATCAGTCTGTATGAATCATTTGATGCTCCTCGTATCAAATAATAGTCGAAGAGAGGCTATTTTTGAGGAAAAAAAGGGACAGGCATTACTCCTCAATTTTATGTCACAATGCTAGTTACAAAGGAGTGACATTATTTTCCACTTCATGCTAATCACTACTACCTGGGCAAAGGATTACCTATTTGCTTCCTAACATATATCATTTTTTCCTGAAATACATGACTACCCAAGTACGTGGGGAAAAAAGCTACTCATTAATTATTTGGATAGCTATCCACAACAGCCATTCTCCTGAAAATCTTTCCCCTCAGTAATTTTAGAGCTAAAATAATTTATCTGAGAATACTTCAAACTTGATGATGTTATAATATTACAGAGAAGATAATTAGTAAATTATGGCTGTGATAATGACCTTGCTAATGTCTATCATCAATCTGATGGTCTAGCAATACATATGAATTATTATATTGCCAAAATTAATGTATTATCTTGAGTCCAAATTTATTTTGCAATATTTATTGAGTGTCTAATATATGTCATGGCTCGTGTTGGCCTCGGTAATACATTAGCCCCATCCTCAGGACTTTAAAATCCAACACATAGAAAACTCTAAATACTTTTCATGTGTATAGGATACACTTCATCTTTTAATCCAAAAAGTTAAGATTACAAATATTGATTGATTCTACTCTGGACTATAGAGCTGTATTATGTCCTGTTGGCTATTATTCTTTTATTTACAACAATCTTTAAATAGTAAATCATAATTTCAGAGTACAAAATCAGATTAAAGAAAAAGATGAGAGATTCTCTGAGCTAAGCAATAAAGGATGAAAGCTTTGGAAGTAAATTCATTGAAATCCAACCAGACTGTGATACAAGCTTTGAAACTTCATAAAACTTCTTCATTCCTCCAAACTTTATTTTTATTTTAAAATAATAATTGTGCCAAAGCTGACATTTTTGAGTGCTTATATATTTTAGGCTATGAACCAGGGCGTTAAATAAATTGTCTCATTACTGAAAACCCTTCATTATAGTCAGCACTATTATTATCCATCACATTTTACAGAAGAGGAAACAAACTTAAAATTCACAAATTTAGTGAGGGACAGAGGCCGAAATTTAACTCATACTAAATTTAGACCCCATGATCTAAACACTATAACAAGATATTAGTATAAGATATTAACCTCAGAGGGCTATTTGGGGTGTCCAAAGAGGTTGAATATAAAGCAGGTAGGTCTCAATTGGGGGGCAAAATATGTTGATACTTGCTCTTCCTTCTCTTAAGAATACAATAAGGAGGTTCCTGAGACCAACACTTCCTAAACTAAAAAAGAGTAAACACATATGTTAGCCATTAATCTAAGACGAAAATGTCAAGCAAAATGTTCTTAAATGTTTCTTTTTTAACCTGGTACCAATTCTGACAAAGGAGATTCACATGCATAGCCCATCCACTCCCATCAGCTAACACTACATAACAGGGGTTACTAAATGGCTCAATATGAGAAGGTGCAGAAATAGCCCCTAAAATTATGTCAGTAAAAGCTTCAGCTTTTTCCTTTCTGATCCTTACTAATCCCTGACAAAAGAGCATGTCAGGTTGCTTATGTGGGTACCAGACACACCAGATCACACATTCTTTGATGAGCACAGGAGCTGTACCTTAAATTTCCATTCCTGTGCTCACTTTAATGTCTGGCACAGAGTAGAGAACAGACTTTTAAATAAATGGATGAATTATTCTAGTGATGATACCAAATTTGTACTTGACAATCTTCTTAGAGTAAATGAGAAAATAAGCAGGTGTGTCACTTTAAGAAAGACATAGCTTCTACCTATAGTTTATAGTATATATATGATACCTATGCATTAAGGGTATAGATCAGGGCAAAAGTTATACCCGTGTCTACTTGTTTATGAACATATAGAAAGATGTCAGAATTAAGCCATTCTATTAGGAGCTAAGAAACCAACCAGAGGTAGTTTTTATTTACATAAGCAAACTGTGTGTGTACATATATATATAATTTTGTGTATATATATATATATATATATATAAATTATCTATAAATACATAATGTGAATTTGCTGGACAAGACCTCATAACAGGAACATGGGGTCACTAGTGAATGGTATCTAAAGTTATTACCAAATGATTTCACAGACCTTTTGTCAGATGGACACAAAATGAGAAAATAAATGTCCCAGCAGCATTAGGAAGTCAGAGGTTAAAGAAACCTTAATCATGTTTTGTTAGCAAAGATTGTTTTAAAGATATTTAGGTTTGAAATTCATTCATCTTTACCCAGGATTTTAAATATCAGTCAAAGGAAGACTAAGAAATGATGTAGCAAGGAAATAAATACTTAAAGGGGAAGAAGAAAGAAAAAAAGAGATGAGCATAGGTTTTGAAATATTTCAGAGACTGACTCAGGCTGGTTTATACGTTCTCACTTTCTCTGGATATATTTTATGTTTGAAGAGAATTCCCTGTTCTCATAGAGAGAACTACTAAGAAAAGTAAGTGTGACAGTTAGAAAAGAGTCCTTTTCATACTAAGATTTTTTTCTTGTATTTATACTTACATTTTAAATCAGTATTTTTCAGAATAGGGTATAACTGTATCTAATTCGTTTTTAATTATCAAATAACATAATGGAACATTTCTAATCCGCAAGGTTTTTTCAGGTTTATTGAGATATAATGGTTTAACATGTACAATGGGATGATTTGATATACATATATATTGTGAAATAATTACCATAATTAATAATTACGTTAGTTAATACATCCATCACCTCACATAGTATTTTTTTTCTGTGTGGTGTGTACATGTAAGATCAACTGTCTGCAAATTTCAAGTATACAGTACAGAATTATTAACTATAGTCACTATGCTGTACATTAGATCCCCCGAACTTATTCATCTTAAAACTGAAAGCTTGTATTCTTTGACAAGCATCCTCCATTTTTACCACCAACAATTTTAAGTCAACTACTATTAATGAGTGTCCATTAAAGATCTCATTCTATGTGAGTGTAGGAGGTTGTTACATAAAAATTATTCTTTTCCACCAAGACTTTACTAAATTTGGGAAAGACATCACTTACTTTACTAAATTTGGGAAAAACATCACTTATAGATATTTGAAAATCAAGTGATGGTATTTCAGTATAAGAGCAACCACTAAATTGTGTAGTGTAATGAGTGTGCTTTTCCCATGCCCAGCCCCACTACCTTCCAAAGCTCATTCTACTGCAGTCCCTTTAGAAGTCAAGGACTCTCTGTGCTTTGGTGATGCTTACAAAGTCCTTGGCTGTGGCAAAGAGTTATCTACTCACAAGGTAGTTTTGATGAAGACTCAAAAGTGCATAGCATGGGAGGTCATCCATCTGTTGAAAGAGTCTCTGGTGTTATATAGGCAATGACTGTTAGAAAGAATTTTTCTGTAGGAAGGTACCACCAAACTGGCCTCTGTTCAGGGGAAGTAAGCTGCTCGCTTGACATCATGATGAGTTAGTATTTTCAGCTGTTGTCTTGTCCTCTACTTGACAGCCTACATAAGTTGCTCTTGTCTTTTGATGACCTCATCCAAATCCCCCAGGTTATATCCTTCTGTTTTGACATGGGCTTCCATTTTGGCCATGGCCCACTGTCTTCTCTACCCCATTTACATCCCATAAGACTATCTTTTACTCTTACATGGACCACTGATGTTGCTTTCTATTCTTCTCCATATGCTTTCTAAAGTTTTCTGTGGGATCAATTTGATATTTACATCCTCTCTGTACTGTCTGGACATCAGGAGCCTGGTCACGATTTTTCTGTATAGTAGTAGTTGTGCCTTTTCCTCTGCACTTGTGCTACAACAACTCTAGGCATTTTGAAGTTACTTCATTCCCTTCAAATGAAAAGAGAAGGGACAGGGTGTAAAGAAAGTACAATAATTAATATTTTAAGATGTTTTCTCTTTAAAGTAACATGACAAAATCTACAGTTTAACTCTTTCTCATACTTTTTTCTTACATTTCCAGTGATCTGCTGATCATATTTTAGCATCTGTTCTACATACATGTAAACCAAAAAATGTTTACCCTGATCCTTCAAACTTGCTGTTCTTACTGAACACTATTTCTTCTTGTCCTGCTCCTGTTGTCTCAGTCACTCAGTCTTGAAAATTGATAATGATACTCTCCATTCCCATTGCCATCATAATTAGTTGGCTGAACTTTCAGTGATATTGTAATGTTTCATCAATTTGCATCTTTTCCCCACTCTTTTCTTTATTGGATTAATTGTTGCTATTGGAATAATAAGCCCCTTGTTTTAAATATTATCATTGGAATGCAGACACAAAATAATAATATAAGGCTCTAGACTTGCAGTTATGTGGGAGAATAAGCACATTTGATCCACATATCTGTTACTTGCACCTGAAAGTAGAACTGATACACAAGGATAAAAGGCAAAAGCAAAACTGTAAAAAAGAAAGTCAGAACACAAGAAGGAGATGGAAAAAAGGGTTTAGGACAGAAAATAAGAAGGAAAAAGAGTAAAGAAGGAAGAGAAAAGAAAAAAGAAAGAAAAAGAAAAGAGAAGAAAAGAAAAGAAAAAAAGAAAAGAAAAGAAGAGCTACGAGAGAGTCAATACACTAGCAAAGTATTCTGAGAAGTTGTCACAAATGTCTAGAAGTAGTTTAGTCCCCAGTTCACTGCTTTTAGTTTTCTTTCCTAATTCTAGATTATGTAGAACATGTAGAAGAAGCTAAATAATTTAATATTAATAAAATTCAAACAGCAATGTCTTGTGACAAGAAAAAAGGGAACACTAAAGATTTTTAAGTAAAGCTTGTTATGTTTACTAAAACTATTTTCAGGGCTATGGAAGTGAAAGTTCTAGGGAAACTGAGAGAACTCTTTCTCTTTCCCTACCTCCATTCCAGCAATAAAAGTTTTTTTCTTTGCTTTCTTGTTTACTTTTTAAGGAGACATAAATCTACCACCCAGCCTGAGTACTGGAACACTACCAATAACCTACAGCTATATCCTCATCTATTATCTCCATAAAGAGCTCTAAGAGCTCTTTATACATATTCATACATGTATTTTTCCTTTAGGTTCTATAATTCCACTGTTAGGAGTCTATATAGAAAAGTATATACTTGTAGATGTTCATCACCACATTTCAAAATTATGCAATATCATAGGAAAATGTTTACATTAAGTGTATTTTGATGTGTGCATGTGTGTCTATGAATAAATGTGTATTTTGTATGTATATATTAAAAATAAAGAATATGCATGTAAAAATTAAAATATTACAGAGGTGCTTATGATAATAGATTACTATTTTTTCCATATCCTGTTCCCAGCTCAACTTCTCAAACTTAGCTGTATTTATTCGGATATACCTCCTTATGTGGAAATTACACACTTAAATTGCTTAAATAATCTTTTCTAATTTATCAACTTAACATCTTCTCTCTTAATGCTCTTCTAAGAAGGATGGTGATTTAGTTCACAGATATTCAACTTCATCTCTTTTCCTCCTCTCAATCAGTGAAATTATTATTTTAATACTTTTATCATTTTACTTTTAAAATATGCATTGAATTTGAGGAAGAATTTCACTCACGCCTCCTGTTTTAGCATCCCTTTTCCTTCTCTCCTACTGTAGTTCCTTTCTGTTTTATTTTTAATACCTCTCTTTATTGCTTTTCTTTTCATCAGTACTGGTTCTCACATACTTTGTGGTTTGCAGCAGTTGGTACAAATGTCTTTTTTTCACTGAAGGTTTTCTCTCATTCTTTTTTGCTGTTATAAGATTCTTTACTTAATATAGTTTTATTGGTGCTTCGGAAAAGAGCAGATCAAAAGCTTGTACTCAATTAGCCATCTTGGAAGATGAACAATTGTATTATATTATACTCTCTAATGTATTTTTTGGGCGTCAAACATTCTATAATCCCCTGGGTTTCAATTGACTGCAGCTGTTGAAAATCAGGTCCCCAAGAAAGCTGACTCTGAGATGTGGATTAGCGTGCATTATGTTTACTAGGGAGTGCTCCCAAATAAACACCTGCAGGAGAAGGGAAGTCAGCAAGACTGGGCAGAGTAAGTTATGTTGTGATGCATTCACAGCAGCTGAGTTAACTCATCAGCTTTATCCTGAATTGTGGTAAAGTGTCCAAATCTTTACAGCCAAATCCATCAGTCACTGGACTGCCCTTGGGAAGGAGCTTGATGGATGAGTGCTGTCCACCACCAGCACCTCCAGCAGATGGAAACTTAATTCTCATTCCTATTGGTGAGTCTGAACTGCTCAGCACAATATCAAATACAGCTACAAAATCTAAAATCAAAGCCTGGAATTCAAAACTGTGTCCAGTCTATCATTAACCTGTTTATATACTTTTATTTCCCACAACTCCCCAGTCTCCCCAGTATGAATCTAAGTATTCTAGTAAAACTAAGCACACTCCATTGTTTCATAATCCCTCTTTCTTTCCTGCCTTAGACAACATCTGAGCTCAACTTCAATATCATTTCACATATAAAGCTATTTCTGATCAGACAAGTTGAATGACCTTTCCTGCTTCTGAATTCTTTTAGAATTTTTTATCGTAGCCGAATGAATTTATGGCATTTCCCTGTATTATAATTATTAGAATGTGAATCTTATCTCTTCACTAGATTGTGGCTTAAGGTGCTCCATAATAGTTATTAAAATAGTAATTAAATGATTATTAAAATGAGAAATGTTGAAAGCAGAGTGAAAAACTGAATCGTGTAGACAAGGCTACAGACAAGGAAATCAGATTTGAGTTGGATTTTCAAGTCTTAGTGAGTAAACATGGCTTTCTTCATCTCCTGGGAATTCTCAGGTTATAGGAAGACTTGTTTTCTGATTTACTGGTTATGAGTCTCAAATCACTTGTTCCAATATTTAAATGCTGTGTGACCTTGCATGTGTTACTTACCTTTCTGAACATCAGTTCAGGATATTGATACCTTTTTGAGATTCTGATTCAGAGGTTTTGGGTATATATCCAGAAATGATATTGCTGGGTCAAATGGTATTTTAATTTTCAATTTTTTGAGGAACTTCCATACTGTTTTCCATAACAGTTACACCCATTTTGTATTCTCAACAACATTGTACAAGAGATCCAATATCTCCACATCCTTACCAACACTTATCACTTTTAAAAATAATAATAGTAATAAATAGCCACTCTAGTAGGTGTGAGGTAATTCTTCATTGTGGTTTTTATTTTCATTTTTCTAATGTGATGTTGAAATATTTTTATATACCTATTGGCTATGTGTAAGCTTCTTAGAGAAATGTCTTTTCAAATTTTTTGCTCACTTTGTAATTAAGTTATTTTATTTTATTTTTTTTTACTTTTGAGTTGTAGGAATTCCTTGAGTATTTCATATGTTAACCCTTTGTCAGATATATGGTTTGAAAATATTTTCCCCATATTATAGGTTGCCTTTTCATTTTGTTGGTTATTTCCTTTGTTATGCAGAAATTTTTAGTTTAATGTAGTCTCATTTGTCTATTTTTTTCTTTTGCTATCCATGCTTATAGTGTCATATCCAAGAAATTATTGCCAAGACAAATATTATCAAGATTTTCACTTATGTTTTCTTCTAGAGGTGTTAGAGTTTTACATCTTACACATAAGTCTTTAATCCATTTTGACTTGATTTTGTGTATGTTGTAAGGTAAAGAACCAATTCTATTTTTTTTTTTGCTTATGCCTATCCAGTTTTCCCATAACCATTTGCTGAAGAGCCTATTGTTTCCTCATCGTGCACACTTGACATACTTGTTGACTATCATTTGACATAAGTGTGGGTTTATTTGTTGGCTTTCTATTTTGCTCCACTGGTCTATGTCTGGATCTATGCTGGTGCCATACTGTTTTGATTTGTAATATTTTTGAAAATCAGGTAATGTCAGGAAGTTCCATCTTTGTTCTTCTTTCTCAAAGTTGTTTTCGCCATTCAGGACCCTTTGTGGTTCCATATTACTTTTAGTATTGGGGTGTCTTTCCATCTATTTATGTCTCCTTTAATTTCTTGTAGTTTTCATTGTACATCTTTCAACTCCTAGGTTGTTTATTTCGAAGTATTATATTATATTCATTTTATATTATAGTATATTATTTTATATTATATTCATTTTATTCAAAGTATTATATTTATATTATGCTATTATAAATGGGACTGTTTTGTTAATTCCTTGTTGAATAGTTTATTGTTAGTCTATAGAGACACGACTGACTTTTGTATTTCAATTTTTAGCACCCTGTAACTTTGCTGAATTTATTAGTTTTAACAACTCTGTGTGTATATGTGTTTACCATGAGGCTTACATAAAACCTCTTAGAGTTATAAAGCCTATTTTAAGCTAACTACAACTTAACTTCAATCAAATACAAAATTCTACCTTTTTATTTCTCTTCCTTACACACATTTTATATTATTAATACTAAATTTATATATTTTTATATTGTATATTGATTAACATTTTTGTCATTATAACTATTTTAATGCTTTTGTGTTTTAACATTTATAGTACAATTAAAACCACCATTACAGTATTATGATAGTCTGTATTTGTCTATATATTTGCCTTTACCAGAGAGTTTTATTGTTGCTCTTTATTTAAGATGTTCTTAGTCCCATGAAACCCTTAGGATTTCTTCATTCGTTTTCATCTTTTTTTTTTTTTTCCTCCTCTGAGTGGATAACAAATGACTTGTCTTTGTATTCTCTCATTCTTTCTTCTGCTTGATTATGTCTGGTGTTGAACTCCTGTAGTGAATTTTTCAGTTCAGTTATTGTATTCTTCAGATCTAGAATTTCTGTTTAGGTCTTTTTTTTAAGAGTATCTATTTCTTCTGTTGATCTTCTCATTCTGTTCATGTATTGTTTTCCTGAATTTTAGTTGTCCATCTGCGATCTCTTGAATTTTTAAAATACAATCTATAGATCTCCATTGTTTTGGGGTTGATCACTGGAGATTTATTTTGAGTATTTTAATGAGTCATGTTGTTGCCCTAACTCTTTGTATTCCTTGTAGATTTACATCAATAACTGTGTATTTGAAGACACAACTCTCCTAGTCTTTACAGAATGGCTTCATGAGGGAATGACCTTCACCAATCAGCCCAGCTGGAGTTTCTGGGGGCTTCTCAAACCTCTGCTATGGACTTGTGCATTTTTATTACTAATCTGACATAGTTTTTTTTCCAAGAGCCTGTAATCACTTGCGCTCTCTGGTTTCTGACTGTTTTACCACAGGCTTGGATATTGGAGGAAGCTCTATTTCTTTTCCTCCAATTTGAGAGAGAGAGATCAGCCTCAGGGTCTGTGCCTTCTCCCAGTCTCACACAGCTGTGCCAGCTGCAGCAAGCTGCCCTCTGCTTTCCTTTGTTCTTAGCTGGCCAGGCATCGAAGCTATGCCCATTCTGTCAGCACTCTAGGTGAGGCTACACAAAAATTGTATTTTTAGGCAGCCCTAGGAGACTGGAGTCACTCTCCATAGCTTTTCCCTTAAGGGAAAAGTCACAGTCAGTGGTGATTTCTCTTAGCACTGAGTTGAGCCAGTTTGGGGTAGGGACTGAACTAATGTAAGTAAAGTGAAACTATTCTCCTTACCTCTTTAAATGTGACTATTCACGGTCAGTTTCGTGCTCAGCTGGGGTACTACAGCCTCTTGACAGGGATCTGAATTTCTCCTAAAGCTATTTTGGTCTGTGTATTGTTAAGTCACTACTTCTGTGAGAAAAATAAGTCTAAGACTTACTATTCCACCATCTTGTTGCCATTACTCTTTGCATAAAAACTTCTTTTGAGTTATTATCTTCATTGTCAATATACAGTGTAGTTTATGAAAATAATCTTTAGAGAAAAAGATAGCAAATAACTTACATCCCATTTACCATTCCGGTCAGTAGCGGTTGCCTCGTGCAGCAGGAAGAGAAAGATCATAGCAAATGAGCAACAGCTGTCGTGGTCATAGAATGGGGCATAGTAGCATGTATGTCTGGTATTTGCTATTCATCTGAAAAGAATGCTGCTTATAAATGTGTCTTGCTAAAATAACAATGACTACAACAATCATACCATGATAGTAATAACTGGCTGATACCAAATACTTTCTGTGTTGATAAGCACTAAAATAAGAATTAAGCTAAGTACTTTACATGTAGTACTGCCACATTTACTTCTCATTGTAAGTTGAGAACTATTACACTCATTTACCCTTGAGGTAGCTAAAGTTTAGAAAGATTAAGTAATTATAAAGTCACAAGCCTAGCAAGATTCAAATCCAGGTTTGTTTTTTAATATGTACTCTATCACCTGACAGATAAGAGCATGCTCCTAAATGGTGTTCTAAGGCTTTTAAGGTACTTCTTCCATAATCCACCTCATTTATCATGTGAGAACTGTAATGGGGTTGTGGTTGACAGACAGATGATAACACTCATCTGACTTGTCCAAGGACATCAAAGGCTTTCCTTCAATTGATATGCATACTGGCTGAGCTAGAAGCAAGCTCATATAATGGAAAGACCCAGAAGTCAGACACATTATTAATTTACACATTCATTCATCTTCCATGCAGATATGCATTGAATATCTTCTGTGTCACAGGTACTGAGCTCTAATTCTCCTTTTGCCTCTTTTTATCTAGGATGGTGGGTAGTTTAGTGCCTCATGATTTTACAATGTAAGAGCCAGGATACCTGTTTAAACAAATCCAGATGTAAGTCCTAACTAATGCATGATTTGCCCATTAGAAAAATATCCTACACAGTTGCCATTAACTTTCTAATAGTCTTTTTATTTTAAAGGTGTGGACTAAACCTCCCACACTATTTAGTTCTCAATATTTTCTAGGTAGTAAAATAAGCACTTTAGTTATAAGAACATATTTAATCCCCATAATAACTCTATAATGTAGTTACTACCATTATCATCTTCATTTTTTTCTTTTTGTAGTTTTTCAACTGTAGCACAGAGAAGTTAAGTGATTTTCCCAAGATTACACAGCCTAGAAGTGGTAGAGTTTTTATTCTAGCCCAGAGATTCTATTTCTAAAGTATACTTGTATCCACACTTTATGATACATCATAATGTTGTTCTGAAGGTCAAATTAAACTGGATAATAAATGCAACATACCTAATAAAAAGTCTGAGACACAGTATATGTTCAATAAATGTTAATATCCTTCCCTTGTGAGCCTAGGTTTTATTATTGCAAATGGTGCTACTTTCACTCTGCCACTCTGCTCAATCAATAGTGACAGAAAGGAATGCTGTGTCAGAGGGACTCTACACAAAGATCATGCAATTTGTATCACAAAAATAGTCAAGGAGAGAATGTGGTTTCCTGTAAGAAAACAGTTCCCCTATAGCCATTTTTTTCCCCTCTTCAGCCTGCATTTTTATACTGTCAGGTCATTGAGTATGATTTCAGGGACCTGTGTTCATACAAAACTTCAAATCTAGATAGTTAATTAAATAATAAATTATTTAACTGGAAAGGAAAAGCAATATATATTCTCATTCTACATTGAAATATCTTAGAAATGAGGTAAATTTGATATAGAATTTAAGTCTTTTCACTTATGGTTAATTGACTCTTCAGAATGTTTTTGCATTCAGAATGTACACAAAAACATGTATGCATATTACTATAGTCCTCATGCTTGGAAGACCAGGATAATTCACACTTTCTTTCTATATATTTATTTTTGGAAGTATATGTTTGGTTGTTGTATACTTTCTTCACTACTGTTTGCCAAAGATCCGTTTCCTTAGGAAATGAGAAGCTGGCAACTGTAACATAATTCCAAGAGCCCTAGAATAGTCTCATACTGTTCCAAGATAAACCACATTTAGTAACCCAATAGACACCAGATCACTTCAGTAAAGTCAGCAAGAAGCAATATTTCTTTTTCTAGTATGTTGTTTAACTGTGTAACAAATTAAAGATACCATGTCATCCATGAAAATGGAATCAGAGACAACTTAATTCTTCTAAAACATATTTTGAAAGAACCATAATGTTTCATTTCTCTGATTTTCTCTACCAAATAATAAATTACAAATACTGCTCTGCTCTATACAAGCTAAAAGCTCCCCCTACAGTTTGTTAAAGAAACTATTAAGAAAACATTTTCCAATTTTAGCTTCTTGATCAAATCAGATAGTCAAGTTTTTGTTCCACTGGAAGGACTAAAACAGGGAAGGGGAGGGAGATAAAGTAAGGGGTTCAACCTGTCATAGTCTCTCAAGGATTATATGAACTAAATATGAGAAGGGTGCTCTAACATTTTGTTCCCTCAGTCTGCCTTATTTCATACATATTCTGAAAGTGTGAACTTTTCACCACACTAAATGGGACCCCAAATTTTAAAGATACCTCTTTTGTATAATATATCTCTGCAGCGAAATTCAATTAGGTCCTCTGATGCTGAACACAAGAATTAAACCATCTGTTCTAAATGCCAGAGGAAAAGGCATATTTTGGACATGATGAGGAAAGGTACATATAAATGAGACACAATATGTAACTTACAGGTAAGGTTTTGATTACCTCAGGACAAATAGCGTAAGTGGAAAACAGTGGAACCATTTAAGAAGGATTTATGGGACGGCCTTGATTCTTAGTTTGGTTTCCTTCAGAAGTAGATGCTAAGATAATAATTGGTGTACAAATAATTTATTTGAGAAGAATCAGGAAGCAATAGATGAGAGTGGAAAATGAGATAAGATAGGAAGAAAGCTAATAAAATGTGCCTTATTAATATCTTATTGAGTTGGTGAATGAGGCTTTTCATGCTGCCAAGCTCAGACAGATGCAGCACACACCTCAGAGTTACCCTCTTGGGGACAAGGGAGCCAACTCTCTTTCTGCCATGGATTGATGGTTCCTACATGACTCAGGTCATTAATTCTATGATCCTCCAAGCTTGCCTGGAGCGGGTGGTGCCCATGCACATGCCCAGAAATAAAGCCATCAGAGAGCCACACGTGTCTGCAGTACGTGGCTTTGTGGTACATAGACTTGAGTTTGAGGGAGATGCAGCCTCAACAATGCCAGCTACTCCAGTTAAAAAGGCACATGACAAATTGTTGAAAGGCTCTTTTATTCATTCTACACAGAATCATACTTATCATGGCAACTTTGAGTTTTTAACAGTTTGTTCACCCGAATTTGGGGGTTTTCAGTGCATTAGCACATGGGCAGTGAGGCTCCTCAGGAAGCTTTGTGGGTGGTGCATTGGGACACATGGGGATTCAGTAAAGTAAAGAAAGGACATCATGAAATATTATGTAGAGACACCAGCCAGAGGACTATTTTGTTGTTCTCATGCAGCTGTCATCTTGGTTTTTGTATCTGGAGGTTAATTGTTTACATACACCTGGCCACTGATGAATTGAAGAGATTGAGCCTGTAGACATCTCAGCTACACAAACAACTCTAACAAAGGTAAAATTTCCACTTGAACTTGTCTGTAGGCTCTAACAATATTTCACTCTACTTGAAATTAAAGAGAAGAAAATAGCCCCTGTAAATGAGGCATACCTGCTGCTCCAGTAACTCCTCAAAATTTTTCTTCAGGGAGAGTTTGACATTGAACATAAGAAGGGCTGCTGTCATGTCCATTATGAATTATAATAGGTCATCTCTACTTTATTCTAAATTCGACCTTCACTAAGGCTTTATTTAACATGTAATAGAAAGCTTTTTATTGACATCTGCTAGGGAACAAATAGCTCAGTGACAGCAATTTTATTTTAAACTCTGTATCTTACACCGTAATAGGCTATTTTAAATAGAATAAACAGTACAATTTTGTCTAGTACATAAACTTTATAAGTTATTATATATGTTATATGTTATATATATATATTTGAAAATATATGGGAATTTCAAATATTCTTTGTGGATCCTTGAATAAAATATTCTAATCCTAGAAATAAGACTTACTTGAGCTTTAATGAGCCTAGGGTTGAGTTTAGTTCACCAGCTTAAAAATAGTATATTTAAAGGGATTAATTATATAGGAACTAGATTTGAAAAATGCTATGTATTTTTCATTGAAATTATTCAACTTCCAATTCCAATTCTGATGAAAGGAGAGGAGTCAGAAGTCTCCATACCACCAGGCAATTCTGTGACACCAGCCTAGTGTCCTATGATTCAACTCAGTTCTGACACTAACTATCCGGACAGTGTTAGATCCCGCAGGTTAAGGGCTCAGTCCCACAAAGAGTGGCCCCTCACACACACACATCAGATGGCAATTCTGATCCAGATGATCACCTGTGCTTCTGACCAACCAGTTACAGACTGCAGATTCTAAAGACCCATCCTTTGTTCATTTTGCTAGGGCGGCTCAGAGAACTGAGAGATACATTTTACTTACTAGATCACTGGTTTATTATAAAAGGATATAATTCAGGAATAGCCAGATGGAAGAGAAGCTTAAGGCAGGGTATGATGAGAAGGCAAGGAGCCTCCAAATCCTTTTCTAACTTACTGCTCTCCCAAATCTCCACTTATTCATCAACTAGGAGGCTCTCCAAACTTGTCCCTTTGGATTTTTATGGAAGTTTCATTACACAGGCTTGATTGATTAAACCATTAGCCACTGGTGATTGAGTAAACCTCCAGTCCCTCTCCTCTCCCAGGAGGTCAGGGGAATGGGACTGAAAGTTCCAACCCTCTTATCACATGGGTGGTTCTCCCAGCAGCCAGGCCCCATCCTTACGTAAGGTGACATAATCCTCTTCTCTCTGCAGTCCTGAGTAATGTACAAGTACAAAAGCCCTCTGCTTCATATTCTGTTCTTTGAAGAATTTGGTGTATGAAAAAGAGTATTTAAAAACTTTATGAGCAGTAGTTTATAAATATTGCCAATATGTTTCTTAGTACATGTTTATATTTATGTGACCTAATAATAAAGAGCAAATGAAATAAAACACAAGCATTTTGAGGGTGGTGGATTGAAAAGAGAGATGAAATTTTCAGTTACAACTCTACCATATACTAGCTGTGCAATATTGGAAAAACATTAATCTTTGAGTCAAGTTCTCAGCTATACAAAATGGAATTGATAATCGACAGGTTGTAGACATAGCTGGTTATCCAACAAAAATTTATGATTTTCCCTCCATAGTGTGTAGTTGTTCATGGGAATCAGCTGCCCACCAGGGCCTATATTTCTTAGGCCTCATTAAACCTAGGTACAGCTAAGTGACTTGTTTCTTTCCACTCTGAATGAAACTGTATGACACTCTTAGACAAGAGTTTATTGAAGAAGGGCATCTGTACCATCACTTTCAGTTACAATTAGCTGGGTGCTATGGACCTAGTGACTACCAAATGTAAAATAGATAGCTAGTGGGAAACAGCTGCATAGCACAGGGAGATCAGCTCGGTGCTTTGTGACCACCTAGAGGGGTGGGATAGGGAGGGTGGGAGGGAGACGCAAGAGGAAGGGTGTATCGGGATATATGTATAAATATAGCTGATTCACTATTATACAGCAGAAACTAATACAACATTTTAAAGCAATTATACTCCAATAAAGATGCTACAAAAAAAAAAAATAGAAGGATCCTGGGAGCCTGAATCACCATGTGGACAAAAGACTCACTAACCAAGAATACATGCATGGAAGAATCATATGAGCTAAAAAATAACGTCTATGTAAAACTTCTGGAATTTGGGATTTCATTTATATAGCTTCTCTAATATACAGTAATCTTTAATTTTTCTTCATCTCAAGCACATTGCAAATTTCATTTTGTGAAATTCTGAAGAAGAAAGTTGGCTTGAAAATGGTATCACTACAAAATGACCTTGGTCAGGCTATTATATATGTTATGTACAAGAATAGGGAAGCAGAGTTTTTCCAAAGGTGGGTCGAGGTGGTGTTATGTTACCTACCCTTTGGCATGAGAGGAGTGAGATGTATGAACCTCATCCTGGGAAAGATACTGCCTCATTTCTGGGATACTAGCTGATTGCTGGCCATGTTAATCGCCTTTAAATGACCAGCCAATTCCCTTCATTCTTATTCCACTCTGTCCAAATAAAATTCTGCTTATAATTTGGCCTCCTTTTTAGAATATCGTGTTTATAAGTAGGATCTACTAAGCAGGTCTTTGGGACCCTCACCGAGGCCTGCTAGTCAAGTACATATGCCAATACTAGTGTCCAGACTTTTGTTTGAAGTCCATGATGTGTTGATCATTAACAGTGATTTAAACAACCCTATTTATCATTTTAATTATGTTTTTTTTGTACCATACCCTGTGAATCTGGTTAATAGGAATCTAATTTACAAAGAAGAAGATACCACAGCAGTCTTCTAAAAATGCAGGATAGATTCTGATTTGGAAAATTAACTATGGGAAATAAAATAGTATACACCACTTAAAACACAAAGTGAACTGACACTGTAAATTCATTTATGACTTTGAATTATGTAATAGTAATAAATGGCTTAAATTTAAAATATATTCACTACTTCGAAGTCTGTAATTAGAGAATTAGAAAATCTTAGAATTGCAAAATGTCTTTAGAGATCATATCATATTCTAAATCATTCAATTATTTTTTTCCTCACATTTATACCACTCCATGAATACTTTCAAAGATCATATATATTACCTCTTGGATATTTTTATGATTTTTTTTGTACCCTGCAATTATTCAAAAGACAATATTTGACTGATACTTATTTCCTAATCCCTCAAGAATAATGCAGGCAGCAAAATAATTAGAATTGCTTAACATTTATTTTGATTTTATAATGGAAGATAAGCATAAAAATATTAGAATAAGTCAGTGTTCACTATACAAATATGTATATATATTTGTATATATAGACCATTTCTATCTCAAATATTCTTTATTAATAATTTATTGAACTTGAAATCTATGATATAGGCTTTAACAAAATTTTATATCAATTTCCATTTTGAAAGTATGAATATTGCAGTGTAATTTGCCTCAGATGCTTCTTCTAGGGATGCTTTTACACAGGTCAACTTTTTATTAATATAGTAAAAAACAATTTTCTGTATGAAAGTTTGGAAAACAAAGAAACATATGTTAATAAAATATCAAAGAGTGATAATAAATAATTTTTAAAATATTAGATAAATAGAAAATTATTTTAAAAAGAGATAACTTGAATAAAATATTCCTGTTTCATGGTATTTTATTACTTATTATCTAGAATTCAAAAATTGCTATTTTTATTTTGGTTATTTTCCTCCACATTTACTGATTTAGGGCAAAATTAACATATTCAACTGTGGATTTTTTCCTATTAGGCATGTAAATTGCATATTCTTTAGCATGGTTGCATACATAGGTGGCATTCTACACCTTTTATTCAGGTAAAAAATAACTTTTAGCTCTTCTTCCCTTATCAATTTAGATTGAGAGGTTTGACATTGTAACTCAGATCCAATTTAAATCCAAATCATAGAGTTATATAAGATGATGTCATGCAGTAAGAACAGGAAAGGTGAAAACAGTTACTGGTAATCTGATGACGTTCCACTAAAGCAGTTAAGAGTATTTATAGAGTTACATTCTAAGACTAAATTCTTAGAATGTACGAAACTATGGAACTATTACATTGAAAAATTTTCAGATGTCCTACCTCCATGTTTCATTTTTAAAGAATAATATATAGGGTGAATATGATTTTTAACTATTTCAGTACCAAAGTATATATGTTAACAGGGAACCAATATGTAAGTTTTGGCTGAAATATTAAGTTGAATGATATTAGATACCAAAAGTGAGCAAGGAGATTATCACAAAGAAATTTCAAATTAAGTAAGTTTTGATTAGATGATTAACCCACATCAGGAGTGTAAAAAGCTCAAATTTATGGAAATTAATAGAGTTTTTAGGAAAAAAATATTACTTTAGAGAATCCCACTACAATACCCCACAGTCAGGGGATACAGAAATGAAAGGGAGGAAGTTAGATTATAGATTTTGGTATTGAATTAGAATTGGAATTAGAGGTACTAGTGTTGAACTCATGGTTTTCAACAGATAGATAGAAAAAAACAACTGTAATGTGTGTGTGTGTGTGTGTGTGTGTGTGTGTGTGTGTGTGTCTGTGCTTTAGCTATGTCCTTTGAAAAAGTGAGAGCTGGGAACATAACTGGCACTGAAAACTTGGGCTCTAATTACATTCACCACTAAAAAAAAATCAAGGCTGCTTCAGAGCGGTTATATGTACTTATAAGG
The DNA here is from genome assembly GCF_039906515.1 of Pseudorca crassidens. NCBI lineage: Eukaryota > Metazoa > Chordata > Mammalia > Artiodactyla > Delphinidae > Pseudorca > Pseudorca crassidens. The sequence continues at coordinate 18,455,525 of NC_090298.1, forward strand.
ATACAATAAATAAATACACGAATAGGGAGAAAAGGGAGCTCTTTATTACAGTAAAAGGACAAATCATAAATGTAAGTCAAATGTTGGAATTAGAAAACTGCCATATGGCAACTATGACACAATGATTAATTTTGGCATAAAATATAAACGGATGCATAAACTGTGGGAAAAAGTTCCATGAAAAATTGCATAATATCAGAATAGCTCCCTGCAAAATGCACTTGCTAATTACAAAGGGGCAAACAGTTACTTTCCAGTGGAGAAACTTGGCTGACTTCAACAAATCATGCGTTCAAAATTAGTTCAAAATTGTGCCATTTGCAGAGACGTGGATGGACCTAAACACTGTCATACAGAGTAAAGTAAGTCAGGAAGAGAAACACAAATACTGTATATTAATGCATATATATGGAATCTAGGAAAATGGTACAGATGAATTTGTTTTCAAAGCGTAAAGAGAGACACAGATGTAGAGAACAAACGTATGAACACCAAGGAGGGAAAGGGGGGTGGGATGAATTGGGATATTGGGACTGACAAACATACACTACTATGTATAAAACAGATAACTAATGAGAACCTACTGTATAGCACAGGGAACTCTACTCAGTGCTCTGTGGTGACCTAAATGGGAAGGAAATCCAAAAAGGAGGGGATATATGTATACGTATAGCTGATTCACTTTTCCTCACAGCAGAAACTAACACAAAGTTGTAAAGCAGCTATACTCCAATAAATTTTTTTTTTAAAAATTAGTTCATCACTAATGTGACAACTCAAAATTTTGTACCACTTGAAAGTATGCAATGGTATTCTTGATCAAAAAAAAAGTATAATCTGTATCTAATTATGATAAACATCAGATAGAACAAAACTTGTCAGTAATTTTAAAAGTCACAATGTTGTAAAAATCAAAGAGAGTCTTAGGATTTCTTTTTTTCATGTTGAACAAGTCAACATGAAAATTACATGGAACTCACTATCTTCTATTGTTTAGAAGCAAGCCACATACCTCACTCACACTTAATTGGAGGAGGTCACACAATTGTATAAGAACCATGAGACTGAGGTCATGCGGGACCTCCTGTGTGTCTACCTGCCACACTAACCCTTGATTCTTGCATCTTTTTTCCTCTTTATATACCCTTATTTTCTTGCTGGAGCACATGTTTGTAATATATAATATTACATGTTTGCAAAATGACAAAAATATCCTTGGAAATTCTTGGAGGAAAATTTGTTTCCAAACAAATTTCATTTTGCTTGTATATAGCTGCAGAGGCTATGTATTTCTAGGATCACTGGAGACTGCAGCTTTTTATTGGGGCAGCTATTTGGGGCTCTAATATGAATTATGCCTGGAAGTTCAGTTTACAACCTATTTCAGTAGGTATTCCAGTAGTTTGACATGTTTTCTTTAATAATTTTCTTCATGCTTAACTTAGAGTGGATTTTGCTGTCTTCTGCTAAACTCCCTGAACTAAACTCCTCTTTACCCCATATCTAGCAAAATGGACTTATCTGGATGCTTTTTATTACATTTTTCTTTAATTATCCTAACTTAAACTTCCAGTACAATGTTTATAGGAGTGGCAAGGGGGAATTCTGTCTTATTCCAGATGGTAGGAGGAAAGTATTCAGTCTTACTCCATTAAGTATGATGTTGTCTATGTGTTTATTGTATTCATAATTGCTCTATTTCTTCTGGAAGTACTTGTGGTAGTTTGTGTTTTCTAAGAATTGTCTAATTTGTGGTAGACAGTTGTTTTTCGTATCTCTTTGTAATCTTTTTTTAATCTCTGTAAAGTAGGTTGTAATTTTCTCTCTAACGGCTGACTTTTGTAATTCAATCTTCCCTCTTTTTCCACTGAAAGCTTTCAATTTTGAAAGCTTTTAAATTTTGTTGATCTTTTCTTAAAAAACCCAGCTTTTGATTAAAATGAATTCGTTTTAAAATTTAAGTATTATGTGTTTATACATAACACCTGATCCATTGGGTAGAAAACAAACCAAAAATTTTTTCTGAGAAAATTTAGGATTATAATTTTCTAAAACATAAACACATTCTTCGGTATATATTTGCAAATGGGCAAAAACACTATTAAGTTTTATCTTTCCCATCACATGAATTACTTTCACATAGAAGTCACAATAGATTAAATGATGCTCCCATTGTCCCAAAAGTGCTTACTTGTTCATAAATTTTCCATTAACATGGCAAATTGCTATTTTTAGTCTTAGATAAAAAGAAAGTCAACATAACCTGAAAAACATGTGGTGCAGATTGCAATAACTGAATAAATGCAAATAAATTTCTGATAGTCTTATGATCATACATATCTATCTATCTATATATATATGATCTTAGGAAAATCTTCATTACATTAAATTTTTTTAAACATAAATACATGGCATGTGATTACCTCAAGGTTTCTACTATTCTATCAGAAAAGTAAACTAAATATTTTTACAAAATAGTCTTTTTTTTCATTATTTTTTAAAGAAAAGTTGTAATTTTACATGTGTGCTTTTACTTAATATTTTACTTATTCCATTAGAACTTTACAATTTGTAATTCTGGATTAATAATTCACTTGAAACTAAGTTTAGAAGTAGTGAGGTATAAATAATAAATGAATGGATGTTAGTGGATAAATTACAAATATTGAACAAAAATAGTGAATGGTTAACTGTATGGCCACAATTTCAACACTCCTGTCAGGTGAGAAATTTACAGAGTGCCAAAGTAATGATATGCTGTAACATGCCATAAAATATATTTGTTCAATTACAACCTGGAATGGAAAACAATGAAGTGAATTAGCCCCACCTTGGTGGAAATAAATAATGGAAAAACTGTTGAAAGACAGTAGATGATTCTAAATCATTAATGAATGTGGGGGAGTTTGCATATAGAACATTTCATTTTGGATGAATCACTGCTCTGAAATGCCAAAACTCTTTTATCCAAACACCAAATGTGTTACTTTAGAAATGCCTTCCCTGGTTGATGTTTCAGTCCAGGGGAGAAAACTTAAATTATTGATTAGATTACTACTAGGCTGTCTTTTACAATAGTATCAACTACAGGTAAACTATAGTGCTGCAGTGGCAGAGCTTCAAATCTCATCTTTAATGCTATCAGAACAGAGTGCACTTAGAACCTCACTGCACTCAACCTCAAAGATTTATGAGCTTCCAGCCCAAATGCAGCATTTTGCTTTGAGTATCATGGGAAATGAATCAAGCAGTCAACATTGTTTACTTGGTGTGGCATTGGCACTGATCCACAGGTGAATAATTGGACCTACTGAAGTGAAAGCATTGCAAGAAACAGACCTTTTAAGTTTTTAACATGTGAGTATTAGTCCACTACCTGGAGGAGAAAAATAATTTCAAAAATGTTTTTAGAATTAAATTTTTTATTTTTTGAGTAAATATAAGTTTGTGGTCTAGTAATATTTGTATAAATCTATACTATACTTTAATTAAAAATGGTTAAAAATAAAATAAAACAGTACACTTTGGTGAGAATAAAACAAAAAATGTGTATTCCTGTTATTCTAGAAGGTGATGAATGTGTCAGCTAACTGGATTGCGGTGGGGGGATCCTTTCACTATAAATATATATATCAAATCACCACAATGTACTCTTAAAATATCTTTCAACTTTATATGTCAATTATACCTCAATAAAGCTGAAATTTATGGAGAAAAGGGAACCCTCTTGCACTGCTGGTGGGAATGTAAATTGATACAGCCACTGTGGAGAACAGTATGGAGGTTCCTTAAAAAACTACAAACAGAACTACCATATGACCCAGCAATCCCACTACTGGGCATATACCCTGAGAAAACCATAATTCAAAAAGAGTCATGTACCAAAATGTTCATTGCAGCTCTATTTACAATAGCCCGGAGATGGAAACAACCTAAGTGCCCATCATCAGATGAATGGATAAAGAAGATGTGGCACATATATACAATGGAATATTACTCAGCCATAAAAAGAAACAAAATGGAGCTATTTGTAATGAGGTGGATAGACCTAGAGTCTGACATACAGAGTGAAGTAAGTCAGAAAGAGAGAGACAAATACCGTATGCTAACACATATATATGGAATTTAAGAAAAAAAAATGTCATGAAGAGCCTAGGAGTAAGACAGGAATAAAGACCCAGACCTACTGGAGAATGGACTTGAGGATATGGGGAGGGGGAAGGGTAAGCCGTGACAAAGCGCGAGAGGGGCATGGACATATATACACTACCAAACGTAAGGTAGATAGCTAGTGGGAAGCAGCCGCATAGCACAGGGAGATCAGCTCCGTGCTTTGTGACCGCCTGGAGGGGTGGGATAGGGAGGGTGGGAGGGAGGGAGATGCAAGAGATATGGGAACATATGTATATATATAACTGATTCATTTCGTTGTAAAGCAGAAACTAACACACCATTGTAAAACAATTATATTCCAATAAAGATGTTTAAAAAAATGTTAGAAAAAAAAGATGTTAGAAAAAAAAATTTTCTCATGAGAAGAAGAAATTTTCTCTTAACTCTCATGAGGAGTTAAGAGTTTTTATTTTTGTTTTTGCTTGGTGTTTTATCAATCTGACTTATGCTGTGGCACCCTGAAGAAGCAGGATGGACCCCTTACCCACAATGGTCAGAAGAAGGCTTGAGAGAGCAGAAAAAACAGACTAGCTTGGGATTTTTGCGGTACACGGGCCTCTTACTGTTGTGGCCTCTCCCGTTTCGGAGCACAGGCTCCGGACGCGCAGGCTCAGCGGCCATGGCTCACGGGCCCAGCCTCTCCGCGGCATGTGAGATCTTCCCGGACCGGGACACGAACCCGTGTCCCCTACATCGGCAGGCGGACTCTCAACCACTGCGCCACCAGGGAAGCCCTACCTTGGGATTTTTATTGTGGTTAGGCAGTGAGGCTGGGGTAAGGATTCCCACAAGGGAAGGGGCTTGCATAGTTTGAATGTCCCTTCTGGGCCAAAGAGAGGACTCCAAAGGTTTTCTTATCAATTTTCCCTAATGTGGAGCCAAAAGGGGAAGAGATGCCCTGAGGCTTAAAAGATGTCAGCAGTCAAACAAACAAAAAAAAATGGAGTCCGACTATTTTTTATAATTTATCACTGTTGATGTTGACCTTGATCATGTGACTGAAGTACTGTTTAGTAGGTTTCTTCACTGTAAAGTAACTCATCTGCACCTCCTCTTTCAATCTGTACTCTTTGGAAGGAATTCACTGTGTGCAGTGCAACCTTAAGCAGCAGGGCATTACACTCCATCTCCTTGAGAGTGGAGTATCTAGATAAATTATTTGTATGCCTTCTGCAAGATGATTTGCCCCTTCAGCCTCAAAATTTATTTCTTCAATAGTTTATCTGTATAAATATAAAATTGGATATTTTATATCATTTCATAGTTTGAGTTACAATCTAATACTACTTATTTTGTTGCTCATATTCTTTGGCCATTTGTACCTCTTGCAGTTGGCTTCTTTTTCTCTTTGAAATAGCTCCATGATTGTGTGTGTGTGTGTGTTTGTGTGTGTGTGTGCTTATTTTTTTAGTAATTTCTTATCTTCTAGTACTATACATGTTCTAGGCTTATCTTGTATATTTCCTATCCCTGGCCTAGAATCAGCTTTTTCTCCAATGAGTCCTTGTTCTTTTCACTAGAGGATGGTCTTAGAAACCAATATCTGAATGCTAGGTGTTTATTGTTACTGGGATGTCATTTTTTCTACACCCTGTCAGTTGAGAGAGTAAAGAAATATATATGTGCATATTAACTCTTGTAGTTACACATACTTATAAATAGTTCTGTATGTAACCATCTGTACCTATGTTAAACTAAACATGGGTTTATATTCATTTCTCCAGCTCTACTCCATTACCAAATGAATTGTTCTTGTCCCCCTCTCCCCTTATCTGTAAAACTCCACCCCAACTGTGAGAAACCTGGCTTCCATCACTGCCATTCACTTACTAGTTGTTTAATTCCAGTACACACATTGAGCAGTATGAGAATTGGTACCCCTCATACCCCCACATGAAACAATTTTATCAAGCAGAGCACTACGTATAGTTTCTTTTGCCTTTAGTCTTACAGATTTTACTCATTAAAAATATACAGCTGACTCTTTGAACAACACAGGGGTTTAGGGGCACCACTCTTCCTCACAGTCAAAAATCCAAGTATAGCTTTTAGTTGGCCATATGCTCTGCACCTACCAACCGCAGATCGAATAGTACCACTGTATTTACTATTGAAAAAAAAAATCTATGTATAAGTGGACCTGAGCAATTCAAACCTGTGTTGTTCAAGGGTTAATGGTACTTAGGTCAGCACAATTTCACCTACCCCCTTCAGTGAGTTTGTTTCATATATCTGTAATAAAGTTGATGGTTTTGTCACATTCTCCATTCTATCCTGGATCCCCAAACTACTACATGATATAATTTTTAAAATTTGCCTATGCTAAGGTAAAAACTCAGATGCAATAAATCAAAGGAGATGTAAATAAGTGGAAAGATAGTCAATGTTCATGAATTGCAACATTCTATATTGTTAGGATTTCAGTTACCAACTTGATCTATAGTTTTAGTGCAATTCCAATCAAATTCTTTTTTTTTTTTTTGTGGAGATATCAACAAATTGACTCTAAAGTCATTTGGAAAGGCAAAGAAAAAAACCAAGATAAGCCAAATAAAAACAACTCCAAACAAGAATGAAGTTGGAGAACTCATACTCCTTGATTTCAAGTACTATAAAGTTACAGTAATCAAGAAAACATGGTGGTGATGAAATAATAGATATATAAATCAACAAAATTGAATAGAAAGTGCAGAAATAGACATAAAAAGATAAGTCAGCTGACCTTTGACAAAGGACAGAGGCAATGCCATAGAGGAAGGATAGCCTTTTCAAAAAATGGTGTTGGAATAATTGGCTGTCCATACGTTAAAAAAAAAAAAGTACATCTCAGTTGAAATTAGAACAACCACAACTTGATAAAGTCATGATAATCAGGGTTTCAGACCCTCTGTGGATCTCCACCAAGCAAGTAAACTAGACCAATAGAAATGAGAGCCAAGAGAAAATGTTAATTAAATGGGTGGTAGAGAAGGGAGATGCTGGGTAAACAGTTAAGACTTCAGGACCAGCTGCAGCAGTGAAGGATGTAATTCATCCCAATAACCCTCCCCTTGTAACTCTCCCCAGTTGTGATGATCCAGCACCCTGGAGTAGCTTTGCCTACATGCAGTAAACAAAGTTAGAAAAAAGTGAATCTAGGTGGAAAAAGAGGTGAGATGTAGTAGATGCCAGCTGGTACCCTATCCACCATTCCTCAGTGGTTAAGTGTTGGCTGCTAATGGTTCAAGGCTATCCTCTTTTCAGGACAATTGTCTTTAGGCTGAAAAGAACTTTCTTACTCAGGAGAACCCCTTTCTCTGCCAGGGGCATCCTTCTTCCAATATTGAATTATACTGGAATTACAAAAGGCCGACCACATTACCTCAAAGTAAAGGCAACTTTATGATGTGATTTATGTTCCAGATTCCCCTATGGATAAGGCCAAGGCTGATTTATCTGAGACCATATTTTCTCTAGTCTTATATCCATTAGCTATGACTATCTTGCTTCCTTTACTCCCATAGATTTCTCCTGAAAAGTATTTCCTCAACAGAGCACATGAAATTTTGTCTCTGCTAGAAAACACTACCAAAGGTATATGCAAATGCAAATTCTACAATATTATGTTAAATTTTCAAAAAAGGAAAACAAAATTAATATCTAAATAGTAAAACACATAAATGAAGTAATAATACACCATAAATTGTGATGTTACGTAGCCTTTAAAACAAGGCAGAAAAACAATGACAAATCCAACAGTAGTATTCTTGGAAGCTCATTTATGTCTGAGATAATTAACAATTATCACTAATTCTTAGACCAGCTTTGTTTTATTGTTTTTTCCTCCTGTTATCCAAGTTATATTCCACATATATTGATATCTAGACTGACAAAATTGATTATTTTAGTAGGTAAAATTATCTATATTAAAAACATTTTTATAGCAAGGGTATTTATCTCTTTCTATTTTATGGCGAGAAAAAACAAGAGGTAAAACTTACTTGTTATTCAGAAAAGAAGAAAAACATGGTCAAATTTTTATTACAAGAGAGTTGTACTTCAAAGTGATAGCTAATCAAAGCTTTTATTTACCTAACTATAAATTCTATTTTCCTGACGGCACAGTATAGGTATAAAAAAAATTTTTATGTCCAGGTGTATAGCTTTATAGCTGTCCTTTAATTAAATTTGAATTATTTTTTAAATGCTTATATTTCTATTTTCACATTTTCCTTTCTCAAAGAGCAACTTTATATTACTGCCATTCAGACAGAAGTGATCTTATACACTTGTGTGTGTGTTTATTTCAGAAACTGCAACAAAAAAACCTGTTCAGTTATTTTGAATCGTATTGCTTCTGAATGGGAAGATGTATCTCTTTAGTATATGTATAAATATACATGAGAGACAGATGTTAGATAGATGCTAGATAGATAGATAGATATCGATAGACTAATAGATCAGTAGATCGATAGAGATAGATGAAAGAGAGAGACTACAAGCCAGATCAGAAATATTTCTAAAGGAAATTCTGTTCCTTACCACATGATTTTTTTTTTTTTTTTTTTTTTTTTTTTTTTTTTAGCGGTACGCGGGCCTCTCCCTGTTGTGGCCTCTCCCGTTGTGGAGCACAGGCTCCAGACACGCAGGCTCAGCGGCCATGGCTCACGGGCCCAGCCGCTCCGCGGCATGTGGGATCTTCCCGGACCGGGGCACAAACCTGCGTCCCCTGCATCGGCAGGCAGACTCTCAACCACCACGCCACCAGGGAAGCCCCCTTACCGCATGTTTTTAAGAGTTCATGATCTAAGTACTTGATCTGTGCCTCCCTCCCTCTCTTCCTCCCTTCCATCCTTCCTTCCTTCCATTTTAATTGTATATCTACCATCACTCTTCTTGGCTGTATTTTCGTACATTTATTTTTATGAATAACTGTATAAAAAAGCACTCCTTAATTTTATTCTTCAAGCACCACTAACACAATATCGGTGTATGACAGCATTTTGAAGAACACTTGGGGAGAGAGAAGGGGTTCGTGTTCACGCTAAAAGATACTCAGATCAGTCAGGAGTCTTGGCTGCAACAAATAGAAAGCAACTATGAGTAAATTAAAACCGCCACCACCACAATAACAATACTAATAACAAAAGATATGACTAGAGGGGGACCTTGAAGATGGCGGAAGAGTAAGACGCGGAGATCACCTTCCTCCCCACAGATACACCAAAAATACATCTACACGTGGAACAACTACAGAACACCTACTGAAGGCTGACAGAAGACCTCAGACCTCCCAAAAGGCAAGAAACTCCCCCACGTACCTGGGTAGGGCAAAAGAAAAAACAGAGACAAAAGAATAGGGACGGCACCTGCACCAGTGGGAGGGAGCTGTGAAGGAGGAAAAGTTTCCACACACTAGGAAGCCCCTTCGCGGGCGGAGACTGCGGGAGGCGGCGGGGGGAGCTTCGAAGCCGCGGAGGAGTGTATAGCAACGGGTGCGGAGGGCAAAGCGGGGAGATTCCCGCACAGAGGATAGGTGCCAACCGGCACTCACCAGCCCGAGAGGCTTGTCTGCTCACCCACCGGGGCGGGCGGGGCTGCGAGCTGAGGCTCTGAGGCTCGGGTTTCGGTTTCAGTCGGAGCGCAGGGAGAGGACTGGGGTTGGCAGCTTGAACAAAGCCTGAAGGGGTTAGTGCACCACGGCTAGCCGGGAGGGAGTCCGCGGAAAAGTCTGCACCTGCCGAAGAGGCAAGCGGCTTTTTCTTCCCTCTTTGTTTCCTGGTGCGCGAGGAGAGGGGTTTAAGAGCGCTGCTTAAAGGAACTCCAGAGACGGGCGCGAGCCGCGGCTAAAAGCGCGGACCCCAGAGACGGGCGTGAGACGCTAAGGCTGCTGCTGCCGCCACCAAGAGGCCTGTGTGCGAGCACAGGTCACTATCCACACCCCTCTTCCGCGGAGCCTGTGCAGCCCGCCACTGCCAGGGTCCCGGGATCCAGGGACAACTCTCCCTGGAGAACGCATGGCGGGACTCAGGTTGGTGCAACGTCATGCCGGCCTCTGCCGCCACAGGCCCGCCCCACACTCCGGGCCCCTCCCTCCCCCCCCCGGCCTGAGTGCGGAGAGCCCCCGAATCAGCGGCTCCTTTAACCCCGTCCTGTCTGAGCAAAAAACAGACGCCCTCCAGCGACCTACACACAGAGGCAGGGCCAAATCCAAAGCTGAGCCCCTGTGAGCTGTGAGAACAAAGAAGAGAAAGGGAAATCTCTCCCAGCAGCCTCAGAAACAGCGGATTAAAGCTCCACAATCAACTTGATGTACCCTGCATCTGTGGAATACATGAACAGACAGCGAATCATCCCAAATTGAGGAGGTGGACTTCGAGAGCAAGATCTAAGATTTTTTCCCCTTTTCCTCTTGTTGTGAATGTGTATGTGTATGCTTCTGTGTGAGATCTTGTCTGTGTAGTTTTGCTTCCACCATTTGTCCTAGGATTCTATCCGTCCATGTTTTTTTTTAAATTTTTTTCTTAATAATTAATTTTAATAACTTTATTATACTTTTCTTTCTTTCATTCTTTCTTTCTTTCTTTTTCTTTCTTTCTTTCTTTCTTTCTTTCTTTCTTTCTTTCTTTCTTTCTTTCTTTCCTTCCTTCCCTCCTTTAGACAACAAATCATCCCAAATTGAGGAGGTGATCTCTGAGAGCAAGATTTATGATTTTTTCCCCTTTACCTCTTTTTGTGAGGGTGTATGTGTATGCTTCTGTGTAAGATTTTGTCTGTATAGCTTTGCTTCCAACATTTGTCCTAAGGTTCTATCCGTCCCTTTTTTTTCTAAATAAGTATTTTTTAATTCAATAACTTTCTGTCTTTTTTCCTTCCTTCCCTCCTTCCTTCCTTCCTCCCTCCCTCCCTCCTTTCTTTCCTTCTTGCTTTCTTTCCTTCTTTACTTCTTTCTTTCTCTCTTTCTTTCTTCCTTCCTTCCTTCCTTCCTTCCCTCCTTTCTTTCTTTCTTTCTTCATATTTCTACTAATTCTCTCTACTTTTTCTCCCTTTTATTCTAAGCCGTGTGGATGAAAGGCTCTTGGTGCTCCAGCCAAGAGTCAGGGCTCTGCCTCTGAGGTAGGAGAGCCAACTTCAGGACACTGGTCAACAAGAGACCTCCCAGCTCCACATAATATCAAACGGCGAAAATCTCCCAGAGACCTCCATCTTAACACCAGCACCCAGCTTCATTCAACGACCAGCAAGCTACAGTGCTGGACAACCTATGCCAAACAGCTAGCAAAACAGGAACACAAACCCACACATTAGCAGAGAGGCTGTCTAAAATCATAATAAGGCCACAGACACCCCAAAACACACCACCAGACGTGAAACTGCCCACTAGAGACACAAGATCCAGCCTCATCCACCACAACACAGGCACTAGTCCCCTCCACCAGGAAGCCTACACAACCCACTGAACCAACCTTAGCCACTGGAGACAGACATCAAAAACAGCGGGAATTACGAACCTGCAGCCTGCAAAAAGGAGACCCCAAACACAGTAAGATAAGCAAAATGAGAAGACAGAAAAACACACAGCAGATAAAGGAGCAAGATAAAAATGCACCAGACCTAATAAATGAAGAGAAAATAGGCAGTCTACCTGAAAAAGAATTCAGAATAATGATAGTAAGGATGATCCGAAATCTTGGAAGTAGAATGGACAAAATGCAAGAAACAGTTAACAAGGACCTAGAAGAAATAAAGATGAAACAAGCAATGATGAACAACACAATAAATGAAATTAAAAGTATTCTAGATGGGATCAATAGCAGAATAACTGAGACAGAAGAATGGATAAGTGATCTGGAAGTTAAAATAGTGGAAATAACTACTGCAGAGCAGAATAAAGAAAAAAGAATGAAAAGAAATGAGGATAGTCTCAGAGACCTCTGGGACAACATTAAACGCACCAACATTTGAATTATAGAGGTTCCAGAAGAAGAGAAAAAGAAAAGGACTGAGAAAATATTTGAAGAGATTATAGTTGAAAACTTCCCTAATATGGGAAAGGAAATAGTTAATCAAGTCCAGGAAGCACAGAGAATCCCATACAGGATAAATCCAAGGAGAAATACACCAAGACACATATTAATCAAACTGTCAAAAATTAAATACAAAGAAAGCATATTAAAAGCAGCAAGGGAAAAACAACAAATAACACACAAGGGAATCCCCATAAGGTTAACAGCTGATCTCTCAGCAGAAACCCTACAAGCCAGAAGGGAGTGGCAGGACATACTGAAAGTGATGAAGGAGAAAAACCTGCAACCAAGACTACTCTACCCAGCAAGGATCTCATTCAGATTTGATGGAGAAATTAAAACCTTTACAGACAAGCAAAAGCTGAGAGAGTTCAGCACCACCAAACCAGCTTTACAACAAATGCTAAAGGAAATTCTCTAGACAAGAAACACAAGAGAAGGAGCAGACCTATGATAACGAACCCAAAACAATTTAGAAAATGGGAATAGGAACATACATATTGATAATTACCTTAAATGTAAATGGACTAAATGCTCTCACCAAAAGACACAGATTGGCTGAATGGATACAAAAACAAGACCCTTACATATGCTGTCTACAAGAGACCCACTTCAGACCTGGAGCCACATACAGACTGAAAGTAAGGGGGTGGAAAAAGATATTCTATACAAATGGAAACCAAAAAAAGCTGGAGTAGCAATTCTCATGTCAGACAAAATAGACTTTAAAATAAGGACTATTAGAAGAGACAAAGAAGGACACTACATAATGATCAAGGGATTGATCCAAGAAGAGGATATAACAATTGTAAATATTTATGCACCCAACATAGGAGCACCTCAATACATAAGGCAAATACTAACAGCCATAAAAGGGGAAATCGACAGTAACACATTCATAGTAGGGGACTTTAACACCCCACTTTCACCCATGGACAGATCATCCAAAATGAAAATAAATGAGGAAACACAAGTTTTAAATGATACATTAAACAAGATGGACTTAATTGATATTTATAGGACACTCCATCCAAAAACAACCGAATACACATTTTTCTCAAGTGCTCATGGAACATTCTCCAGGATAGATCATATCTTGGGTCACAAATCAAGCCTTGGTAAATTTAAGAAAATTGAAATTGTATCAAGTATCTTTTCCGACCACAACGCCATGAGACTAGATATCAATTACAGGAAAAGATCTGTAAAAAATACAAACACGTGGAGGCTAAACAATACACTACTTAATAATGAAGTGATCACTGAAGAAATCAAAGAGGAAATTAAAAAATACCTAGAAACAAATGACAATGGAGACACAACGACCCAAAACCTATGGGATGCAGCAAAAGCAGTTCTAAGGGGGAAGTTTATAGCAATACAAACCCACCTTAAGAAGCAGGAAACATCTTGAATAAACAACCTAACCTAGCACCTCAAGCAATTAGAGAAAGAAGAACAAAAATACCCCAAAGCTAGCAGAAGGAAAGAAATCATAAAAATCAGATCAGAAATAAATGAAAAAGAAATGAAGGAAACAATAGCAAAGATCAATAAAACTAAAAGCTGGTTCTTTGAGAAGATAAACAAAATAGATAAACCACTAGCCAGACTCATCAAGAAAAAAAGGGAGAAGACTCAAATCAATAGAATTAGAAATGAAAAAGGAGAAGTAATAACAGACACTGCAGAAATAAAAAAGATCATGAGAGATTACTACAAGCAACTCTATGCCAATAAAATGGACAATCTGGAAGAAATGGACAAATTCTTAGAAATGCACAACATGCCAAGACTGAATCAGGAAGAAATAGAAAATATGAACAGACCAATCACAAGCACTGAAATTGAAACTGTGATTAAAAATCTTCCAACAAACAAAAGCCCAGGACCAGATGGCTTCACAGGTGAATTCTATCAAACATTTGGAGAAGAGCTAACACGTATCCTTCTCAAACTCTTCCAAAATATAGCAGAGGGAGGAACACTCCCAAATTCCTTCTACGAGGCCACCATCACCTTGATACCAAAACCAGACAAGGATGTCACAAAGAAAGAAAACTACAGGCCAATATAACTGATGAACATAGATGCAAAAATCCTCAACAAAATACTAGCAAACAGAATCCAACAGCACATTAGAAGGATCATACACCATGATCAAGTGGGGTTTATTCCAGGAATGCAAGGATTCTTCAATATACGCAAATCTATCAATGTGATAAATCATATTAACAAATTGAAGGAGAAAAAACATATGATCATCTCAATAGATGCAGAGAAAGCTTTTGACAAAATTCAATACCCATTTATGATAAAAACCCTGCAGAAACTAGGCATAGAGGGAACTTTCCTCAACGTAATTAAGGCCATATATGACAAGCCCACAGGCAACATCATCCTCAATGGTGAAAAACTGAAAGCATTTCCACTAAGATCAGGAACAAGACAAGGTTGCCTACTCTCACCACTCTTATTCAACATAGTTTTGGAAATTTTAGCCACAGCAATCAGAGAAGAAAAGGAAATAAAAGGATCCAAATCGGAAAAGAAGAAGTAAAGCTGTCACTGTTTGCAGATGACATGATACTATACATAGAGAATCCTAAAGATGCTACCAGAAAACTACTAGAGCTAATCAATGAATTTGGTAAAGTAGCAGGATACAAAATTAATGCACAGAAATCTCTGGCATTCCTATATACTAATGTTGAAAAATCTGAAAGTGAAATCAAGAAAACACTCCCGTTTACCATTGCAACAAAAAGAATAAAATATCTAGGAATAAACCTACCTAAGGAGACAAAAGACCTGTATGCAGAAAATTATAAGACACTGATGAAAGAAATTAAAGATGATACAAATAGATGGAGAGATATACTATGTTCTTGGGTTGGAAGAATCAACATTGTGAAAATGACTCTACTACCCAAAGCAATCTATAGATTCAATGCAATCCCTATCAAACTACCACTGGCATTTTTCACTGAGCTAGAGCAGAAAATTTCACAATTTGTATGGAAACACAAATGATCCCGAATAGCCAAAGCAATCTTGAGAACGAAAAAAGGAGCTGGAGGAATCAGGCTCCCTGACTTCAGACTATACTACAAAGCTACAGTAATCAAGACAGTATGGTACTGGCACAGAAACAGAAAGATAGATCAATGGAACAATATAGAAAGCCCAGAGATAAACACACGCACATATGGTCACCTTATCTTTGATAAAAGTGGCAGGAATGTACAGTGGAGAAAGGACAGCCTCTTCAATAAGTGGTGCTGGAAAAACTGGACAGATATATGTAAAAGTATGAGATTAGATCACTCCCTAACACCATACACAAAAATAAGCTCAAAATGGATTAAAGACCTAAGTGTAAGGCTAGAAACTATCAAACTCTTAGAGGAAAACATAGGCAGAATACTCTATGACATAAATCACAGCAAGGTCCTTTCTGACCCACCTCCTAGAGTAATGGAAATAAAAACAAAAATAAACAAATGGGACCTAATGAAAATTCAAAGCTTTTGCACAGCAAAGGAAACCATAAATAAGACCAAAAGACAACCCTCAGAATGGGAGAAAATATTTGCAAATGAAGCAACTGACAAAGGATTAATCTCCAGAATTTACAAGCAGCTCATGCAGCTCAATAACAACAAAAAAACAAACAACCCAATCCAAAAATGGGCAGAAGACCTAAATAGACATTTCTCCAAAGAAGATATACAGACTGCCAACAAACACATGAAAGAATGCTCAACATCATTAATCATTAGAGAAATGCAAATCAAAACTACAATGAGATATCATCTCACACCAGTCAGAATGGCCATCATCAAAAAATCTAGAAACAATAAATGCTGGAGAGGGTGTGGAGAAAAGGGAACACTCTTGCACTGCTGGTGGGAATGTGAATTGGTTCAGCCACTATGGAGAACAGTATGGAGGTTCCTTAAAAATCTACAAATAGAACTACCTTATGACCCAGCAATCCCACTACTGGGCATATACCCTGAGAAAACCAAAATTCAAAAAGAGTCATGTACCAAAATGTTCATTGCAGCTCTATTTACAATAGCCCGGAGATGGAAACAACCTAAGTGCCCATCATTGGATGAATGGATAAAGAAGATGTGGCACATATATACAATGGAATATTACTCAGCCATAAAAAGAAACGAAATTGAGCTATTTGTAATGAGGTGGATAGACCTAGAGTCTGTCATACAGAGTGAAGTAAGTCAGAAAGAAAAAGACAAATACCGTATGCTAACACATATATATGGAATTTAAGAAGAAAAAAAATGTCATGAAGCACCCAGTGGTAAGACAGGAATAAAGACACAGACCTACTGGAGAATGGACTTGAGGATATGGGGAGGGGGAAGGGTGAGCTGTGACAGGGCGAGAGAGAGTCATGGACATATACACACTAACAAACGTAAGTTAGATAGCTAGTGGGAAGTAGCTGCGTGGCACAGGGATATCGGCTCGGTGCTTTGTAACCACCTGGAGGAGTGGGATAGGGAGGGTGGGAGGGCGGGAGACGCAAGAGGGAAGAGATATGGGAACATATGTGTACGTATAACTGATTCACTTTGTTATAAAGCAGAAACTAACACACCATTGTAAAGCAATTATACCCCAATAAAGATGTTAAAAAAAAAAAGATATGACTAGAGGCTCCATTTTAAGCCCCTTAATCATTACTTTAATTCCAATGACTTTTTATTTGTGCATTGGTATGCAGAATAACGGTCTCCAATAATATACACGCGCTAATCTCTGGAATTTGTGAGTATATTACCTTACATTTAACAGTGGTTTTGCAGAAGTGATTAAGCTAAAAATATTTCAGATGGGCAGATCAGCTTAGATTATCTAAGAGGACTCAGTGTAAGAAGGGCTCTTAAAATATGGAAGAGAGAAGCAGAAGAATCAAGAGGAAATGTGATGATGGTAACAGGAACTAGGGAGATAAGATTGCTGGTTTAGAAGACGTGAAAGAATTACAAACCAAGGAATACAGGTGACCTCGAGAAGCTAGAAAAGGCAAGGAAATGTATTGTGCCCTGGAGCCTCCAGCAGAAATTGAGCCCTGCCAACATCTGGATTTTAACCCCATAAGAGCATGTGGATTTTTGGATTTCTGACCACCAGAACTGTAAGGTAATAACTTTTTGTTATTTAAGCCAGTATTATTGTGGTATTTTGTTATAGCAGCAACTACGAAATTAAAGCAGTATATGCTATTCTTACTTCTTCCCCTTTTTACTATCAGAAAATCATTATATATTTCTATGAATTATACTTAGCTGTTGACATTATGATGGATTTTTATTCTCTGCTAATTTTTCTGAATGTTTAATATTGTTTACAATGAGCACGTATTGGTATATAATCAGGAATATATATATATATAATATATAAAACAGATACTTTTTTTTTTTTTTTTTTTTGCAGTACGCGGGCGTCTCACTGTTGTGGCCTCTCCCGTTGCGGAGCACAGGCTGTGGACGCGCATGCTCAGCAGCCATGGCTTAGGGGTCCAGCCGCTCCGTGGCATGTGGGATCCTCCCGGACCGGGGTACGAACCTGTGTCCCCTGCATCGGCAGGCGGACTCTCAACCACTGCACCACCAGGGAAGTGGTTGAACTACATTATTTCAAAACAAGAAAGTAGGGTGAAAAAAAAGTTGGGAAATATTTTAGCTTAAGCAGGAAAAGAGTAGATAGACAGATAGACATAAATAGGTAATAGATAATATATTTAGATATATAAACATGTCTAAATATATAACATATATATGTATCTGTACATATTGATGAAAAATAACAAGAAGTGTATGGAGAAGAAGTCAAACGCCTACCTGAGGGCTTTGACCTACTATAGTAAGCATTAAAAATCTACTAGAGCAATCTTTTTTAGAAAATTTACCCTAGATTATCTAAGCAGAAATTCTATTATCTAAATAGAATATTTAAGAACAATTAATGGAACTTGAGACATAATTTAATTGAAAGCTTCTGTTTTTATTTACTGGATTTCATATTCAAACTGTATTGAATTTATTAATGGCAAAACGTATTTTGCATTTTAAAACATGTTTAATACATTTAGGAAGAAAAATATATGAATAATCAGTAATCAGTAAATGAGAAAATGGATTATAGTTTTTTTTATAATAATCTACTGAAGAGATAACATAAAGAGAGAAAAATTTTGCTTAAAGTGGGAAAAGTAAAATAAAATTTCAAGGCCTGATAAATTTCACATTTTATAACTGCTTCAAGTATAGTTCTTAGTCCATGAAGTTCTTGAAATGAGAAGTATAAACTAGAATATAAAACAATTTGATCTCTCTGACCTCTTTAATCCCATAATTTGGTTTATAACTATTAAAATTTCTCTGTGGGCCTGAACACTGTTACTAGGGTAGTAGAGTGCTATTCACTTTCTGTCTTTAACTGTCAGAAAATCATTATAAATTGATAAAGTGATGATAAGGTTTTCATGATTCTATAGGAAAAAAAGAGGTAAGTGCTTAGCTCTTCGTGTCTGTCTCAAGGGAAAACCTCTAAAGTAGCCTTAAAGTAGTAATTTTAATAATTATTGTACATTTTAGTAACTCTATTGAATTTGCTTATACAGATGAAAGTTTGTTTTCTTTTTTTAAAATTACAGTTATAATTAAGGTTATAACAAATCAAGCTCATGTACACATTTGAATACTGTTTTACATACTTAAATTATTTAACATCTCTTAGCTTAAAATCACAACTCACTCCTAAACTTAATTTTAAAGAGAACTAATACAAGAACGTTGATATAGTGCATTATTTCTATTAAATTTTTTGTTGTTTCACTACATTATAATTTAATGCTAACTTTGATATGTATAAAGAACTTGATCTGTAAAGCTTAACGTTCTATTATAAAATATATATGAAGTTACGTTTAGCCTCTATTTTTTAAAATTGTGGTAGAATGTATACAACATGAAATTTACCATTTTAACCATTTTGAATGTACAGTTCAGTGGCATTAAGTACATTCACTTTGTTGTGTCACCATCATTGTTATCCATCTCCAGGACTTTTTCATGTTGCAAAACTGAAACTCTACACCTGTTAGACAATTCCAGGTACCACAGCCCCTGGCGACCACTGCTCTGGTTCCATGAATTTGACTCCTCCAGGGACCTCAAGTAAGTGGATCATACAGTATTTGTCCTTTTGTGACTGGCTTATGTCACTGAACATAATGTCCTCAAGGTTCATCTATGTTACTGTAAGTGTCAGAATGTCTTTCCTCTTTAAGGCTGAATAATATTCCACTGTGTGGAAGGACCACATTTTGTTTATCCATAATCACTGATGGGAGTGTGGGTTGTTTACATTCCACGTTTTGCTGTTGTGAATATGCTGTTATGAACGTGGGCGTGCAAATATCTATTCAAGTCTCTGCTTTCATTCCTTTGGGGTACAGACCCAGAGTTGTATTGCTGGATTATATAGTAATACTATGTTTAATGTTTTGAGGAATCACTACACTGTTTTCCACTGCAGCTGCACCATTTTACATTCTCACCAGTAGTGTACAAGTGTTCCAGTTTCTCCACATCCTTGCCTACACTTTGTTTTTGTTTTGTTTTGTTTGTTATTGTTGTTTTAATAATAGCCATCCTATTGGATATGAAGTGATAGCTCTTGTGTGGTTTTGATTTGCATTTCCTCAGTGATTTGTGATACTGGGCATCTTTTATGTGCTTATTGTCAATTTTTATATCTTCTTTGGAGAAATTCCTATTCAAGTCCTTTGCCCATTTTTAAATCAGCATTCTCTGTTTTTTGTTGTTGTTGTTTTAGAGGTTCTTTGTCTATTAGCCCCTTATCAGATACATAATTTGTAAATATTTCCCTCATTCTGTGGTTTGCCTTTTCACTCTATTGATTGTGTCCTTTGATGCACAAGAGTTTTTAATTTTTTTAAACATCTTTATTAAAGTATAATTGCTTTACAATCATGTGTTAGTTTCTGCTTTATAACAAAGTGAATCAGCTATACATATACATATGTCCCCATATCTCTTCCCTCTTGTGTCTCCCTCCTTCCCTCCCACCCTCCCTATCCCACCCCTCTAGGTGGTCACAGAGCACTGAGCTGATCTCCCTGTGCTATGCGGCTGCTTCCCACTAGCTATCTATTTTACATTTGGTAGTGTATATATGTCCATGCCACTCTCTCCGTCCCAGCTTACCCTTCTCCTTCCCTGTGTCAAGTCCATTCTCTACATCTGCGTCTTTATTCCTGTCCTGCCCTTACGTTCTTCAGAACCTTTTTTTTTTTTTAGGTTCCATATATATGTGTTAGCATATGGTATTTGTTTTTCTCTTTCTGACTTACTTCACTCTGTATGACAGACTCTAGGTCCATCCACCTCACTACAAATAACTCAATTACATTTCTTTTTATTGCTGAGTAATATTTTATTTTATATATGTACCACATCTTCTTTATCCATTCATCTGTTGATGGACACTTAGGTTGCTTCCATATCCTGGCTATTGTAAATACAGCTTCAATGAACATTGTGGTACATGTCTCTTTTTGAATTATGGTTTTCTCAGGGTATATGCCCAGTAGTAGGATTGCTGTGTCATATGGTAGTTCTATTTTTAGTTTTTTAAGGAATATTCATACTGTTCTCCACAGTGGCTGTATCAATTTACATTCCCACCAACAGTGCAAGAAGGTTCCCTTTCTCTCCAGCATTTATTTTTTGTAGATTTTTTGATGATGGCCATTCTGTTTTCTTTTCTTTTTTTTTTTTAATTCCAGACCTGGGAAATTTCCCAAAGAAGAAAGAAAGAATTTTGTTATCCATGAATATATGCAAATATATTGATCTTATTCAGTCATTCAGTATGTACATTTATAACACATATATGATAGATATTATTTCTTAAAGTCAGGATATATAAAAATCTTTTGGGAAAGGGACTTATTTCAGGACTCAGAAGAATGGAAGTACTTTCCTCCCATGTACCTTCTTTTAAGAGATGTAATATGTTGATTAACTGAAAAATAGAAAACAGATGTATTCACTCTTTGGGGTAGTGTAATTTTATTTTGACACTGGGGATCAACATTGGAAATAACATAGTTAATTCTTTCATTCATATCTTAAATATATCTTCATATTCACGTATCTTCAAATTCCCAAGTTGGTATAAATTGTCTCATTTTATAACAGTTCCATTTTATCAAGGTGTCTCCCTACTGCTGGACAACTGTACCCCACCCCCACCCCAATCCTCTGCAAGTTATCACTAAGTGATCTTTGGGCATCGAGAGAGGATGTTTCTGATATACTCAAAGAAAAGTTCTTTCATGTTTATTGCTCTACCCTTGAACTTTGCTTAAAGCCACAGGTGTACCAGGCCCAAAAGGGACAAGAGAAGTCCTGCTTACCAAAAGTAAGTAGGCAGAATGGTCAACTCTCCTGATATGGAGCATAGTTTTCCACCTGGGAATCACAGAGCACAATCTGGGCTGTGTGTTTCATAAAATTATTTATGAAAATAGCATTTTCACATTTTTCCTACAATTGCTCTTTCTTCAAAGCACTCTGAGCTTGTCCAGGGACTCAGACAATAAACTGAATACAGTTTGGGTTGTTTCTACTTTTTAGTTGTTACGAATAACGTTGCTATCAGCTTTTGTGTGGATATGTTTTCAGTTCTCCTGGGTGTCTACCTAAAAGTGGAATTGCTGGGTCATATGATAACCCTAGGCTTAACATTTTGCTGAATTACCAAACTATGTTCCCAAACAGCTACATCATTTTACTTTCCCACCAGCTATGTATGACGATTCCAATTTATCCACATGCTCTTCAACACTTGTTATTATCTTTCATTTTTTATTACATGCATCCCAGTGTTGTATGTGTGAAGTTGTACCTTATTGTGATTATGATTTTCATTTTACTAATGACTATTTATGTATACATATATTTTTGTAGTGGTTGTCCTAGTGATTATCATCTTGATTTATACCAATCTATTTTAGAATAATATTAATTTAATATTTAATTTAATCAATAATTTAGTAGTAATAATTTAAGTTCAATAATATATCAAAAAATTGTTGCACTTGTATAGCTCCATTCTGTTGCTTTGCAACCTCTGAAGCTTCCTGGCATCATCTGCAACTGGCCCACATATGTCGAGGGAAGGGAGAGACGAAAGAAAGAGGCAGATCACTCCAGATGGGTAGGTGGTGGCTTAATAAGCAAGGGAACTTACTTACAAGGCTTCCCTTGGGTGCGGCAAGATGAAAAGATCTCTGCACCTGCACTCCAGAATCCTAAAAGTTTATACAGAGGCCTTAACTGGGTTCAGTCACATACACAGTCCAGACGGTCTCATCACCAATCTTACCATCTCAGGGCTGTATCCTTCAGGTAGCTTCTGGGTGCTGGGAAGGCTAGCAGAATACACATTCCAAGGACATGGAGGGGGTGAGGAATCTATGATTGTCTGGGTTCAGCTGGCAGGTCAGCTGAAGTCACGTCTTCTTGATGACCTCCTCCGACACTTCATCTCTGTTGACTGCCTCTTACAATCTTACACGTCTACCTCTTCCTCAGTGTGTGCTCAGCAGTCAGCAAGAGGTTTCACCAACATGGAGGTGGCCCATTAGCAGATGTCTGGCTGCATTGGAGGCAGAGGCCATGGCACCAATGCAAGAGAAAACACAGATTGAGACAATTATTCCCAAAATAAGTGACAACTTTTCCACCAGGGCCCCCTTGATCTGGACCACTAACATGTTAAGTCCCCTAGGATGGGGATCAGGTCTCTCAGGTGTTTAGTTGTGTCTTCATGTGATTTAATAAACATGATATATTAGCAGACTCATCAGGTATGAACACACAATACCCTGTTTGGATACTGGCACAGGTGCCCCCTTGTAAGGTAGTATAAATGTTCAAGGCCACCCTGTTTTGGAGAACAGTTTTTCTCATTGGAGACATTTTAGTGTTCAGTAAGGACAGGCTTTGGCTGGCTATAATTTAAGCCTTGCTGGATGACCTTAATAAGGGCTTCTATGTGTGCTCTACTGTCCTCCATGTCAATGAGGGGAACAAAGACCATGGCCAAATGATCACTTCAATGGAAAACAGAAATGTCCACCTGACCTTGAGAAGAAGAAGCTTGGCAGCTTTAGGAACTTGAGCTGGTCGTGCATACCATACATATTGACCGGGGGAGACAGCCCTGTCCAGTGTGAGGAGATGGACTGGGGCCCAGATATGCCTGACCAGAACCCACACTATCTCCCCTCTCTCAATGGTTCATGTTGCATTCAAGGTATAGTGAGTTTCAACAGGTTCAGCTTGCAGTAGGACAACAGGAGATTGAGTAGCTCTCCCTCACTCAGGGGTGCAAAGTAACTCATCCACCCCAGTGGGATATCTCATTGCAAATTCCAGTAGATAATGCCTTTCTAGGCATTTTGGGTCTTGGTGTTCTCAGCAGCATAGCACATTGATCCATAGTGAGAGTCAGGACAATGGCTGTTTCCCATGACTTCCATAAGTTTACAGTATTGATTTGGCAGGGATCCCCAGGGTGGCATGAGGGGCAACTGGTTGGTCATTCAAACGAATTAAAGCCTGGGACAGTACTTTTGTTCACCTGGCCAAGGTTGTTTTTCCTGTTAGTAATCTAATCTGATGCTTTAATTTTTCAGTGTTCCTGTTTACCATCCCTGCTCTTTATGGATTATAGGGAAGATGGAACCTCTATTCAATGTCATGTGCTTATGCCCAGTCTTGCACATCATGACCTTTGAAATGTGACCCATGATCACTATCTATTCAACAAGGGTATCCATACATGATACTCAACTTCTATAATCCCCTAATAGTGGCAACCTGACCTGCACAGTGACAGGGGAAACGGCTTAAGCCAGATGTGGTATCCACAAAAACTAAAACATATTGAGAACACTCATTTATGGGGAGGGGACAATATAATTAATTTGCCAATTCTTCACTTGTTGAGAATTCTGGTGGATGGCCCCAGACTCCTTTGGCAATTGCCTTGGGTGTTGTTTAGAACATGCAGGATGAACTGCTCCTTCACTAACAGAGTCATTGTATTTCAAAGGCAATTCAGTATCCTTGGCAATTCACCATCCCACCTGGGTACTGCAGGCTACCCTTCCTATGCACCCAATCTGCTGTATTTACTGAAAGTTTAGTTGCTTGCTCTCATACCCAGGCTAGAGCATCAGTTTCCTGACTACAGGAAGTGTCAGCACCTTATGAGCCAGGAAGTGGAAGGCAGTGAGGACTGCTCCACTTCCTGCAGGCAAACCCAAATGTCTTTCCACATATCCTGCCCCTTCAAGGGTTTATTCATGATCATCTATCCTTTTGCTTTTTATTGTTCAAGCCATACAGTTAACCCCTTTAAACCATCACAACTGTCAGTGCAAAAGGTTAATGGCCAGGGTTCATGAGTTACCACCAACCAAACTGCTCTGAGTTTAGCCCACTGGCTGCTGAGGCTTATTTCTGTTTCCAGGCATCTGTATACCAGGTATCATCGGGAATTTCCCCCATGCCCTCCCTACAGGTTGAGGGACTGCCCCAGAAATAAGGCAGGGCCATTTGGAGGATCTGCATATTCCACAAGGCATAGAAGCACCTATATTTCTAGATACACTGGACTGGTGGACAGGGTACTTTTCTGCTGTAAATAGGCATGACCCTCAGCCAAAGTAGGAGTTTGAGCCTTGGCAAAGGGAGGTTGATGGAACATGTTCTCAACATACCCCTTCATAGGAAAGGAAATTCTTACCATGACATGCTGTCCCTTCGTGGGAGGCTCTACCTGGAGGAGCGCTGTGAACATGGCTGGGAGCGCTTGCCCTTTGCAGGTATATTGGGTTTCTGCCCCATTCCAGAGCTGGGGTCAAAATCCTAGGGGTACTCTCTCCTTCTGTTGTCTCAACCACAATGCTACTTTGTACCTTACAAAGTCACAGGTACATCTAACTCAAATGATAGCCCTGCTTGAGAGATGCCCAGAGCTTTAATCTGCTTTACTAGCATTTTTTGCCTTCTCAAAGGTGGCTTGCTGCTCTGATCCCTAATTCCATAAGTATCTTTTCTTTCTTTCTTTTTTTTTTTTTTTTTGTGGTACGCGGGCCTCTTACCGCTGTGGTCTCTCCCACTGCGGAGCACAGGCTCCGGACTCGCAGACTCAGCGGCCACGGCCCACGGGCCCAGCTGTCCCGTGGCACGAACCCATGCCCCCTGCATTGGCAGGCAGACTCCCAACCACTGCACCACCAGGGAAGCCCCCATAGGTATCCTTTCTTTACCAGTGGTATAAGGAACAGAAGTACCTTGGCAGGTGAAAAATAAAAGTCCTCCCAAACCCCCAAATCCCTATAAAGGTTTACACCCATTTCACATCTTAGGGATTGGATAGACTTGCAGGTTATCAATCACTGCTTCTGGGACAGTGCACATCTTACCTGACCAGGCAACTCTCAAATAATTTACAGGTGTGTCTGTGCTTTAAATTTTCTGTGGGTTCGCTGCCTATTCTTTCCCTCATAGATGTTCCAGCAAAGTCTGCAGAGTGTCTTGCGGCAGGAGCAAGGCCTCACATGTTAATATTATAGCATCAATGTAATGGGCCCATTTTTACTGAGGTGGAGAAGAGGAACAGGGTCCAGCCTAGAGCTACCATCCCATGACATATTGTGGGGCTGTGCAGGTAATGTTAGGGAAGAACTTGGAAGGTCTATTGTTGCTCCTCTCACATGAAGGCAAATTGGTCTTGTGACTCAGTGGCCAGGGATATAAGGAAAAAGCATTTGCTAAGTCTGGTGTAGCATGGTACGTTCTTAGGATGATGGCCAAGGTATCTAAGACGGTAGCAGTGTTGGGCACAACTACATGGATGGAGCATTGCCAACTACAGAATTTCTATTTGGTTCCTTCTTAATACCTATTTATTATTATTTTTTCTATTTGGTGAGGCATTGTTCTCATGCTTTCCTTTAGTTCCTTATACATAGTTTCTTTAGTTCTTTGAACATGTTTATATAGCTGATTTAATTTTTTTTGTGTAGTCAGTCCAGTGTCTGAACTTCTTGAGGATGGTGTCCATTAACTGTTTTCTCCTCCTGACTGTAGACCAGGCATTTCTGTTTCTTTGCATGTATCTTATTTTTTTTTTATTAGAAAGTGAAAATTTTTAAATAATGTCTCAAATCTGGAAATCAGATTCTACTCCACACCAGGGCTTCTTTATTGTTGCTGCTTGTTATTGCTGTTTGTTTAGTTTCTTTTCTGAAATAATTATGTGATGTTCTGTTTTATTGATCTTGTGTGGCTGTTGACAACCTTGCTGGTCTAGCTTAGTGGTCAGACTGAACACAGATTTCCTTAAATTCCTGACACTAACAAATGTCTCAGTCTTTGCTGGGTGATTCAACATGCATGTTGGTACACACCTTCGATACTCATGGGGCAGTGCACCACTCCACCTTAGTCTTTACCTTCTACTTGCACAGAGCTTCCAGGTTGGGTTAAGCTTAGGGCTTTTCAGTTCTTCCCTGTGCATGGACACAATTCTTGGTATAGGCACAGCCCTAAGTGTTCATGTGGTATCTTAGATTTTCAGGAATATGTTAGAGTCTTTCAAAGTCCTCTATGGACACCTTTTTTTTTTTTTTTTTTGCGGTACGCGGGCCTCTCACTGTTGTGGCCTCTCCCGTTGCGGAGCACAGGCTCCGGATGCGCAGGCTCAGCGGCCATGGCTCATGGGCCCAGCCGCTCCGCGGCATGTGAGATCTTCCCGGACCGGGGCACGAACCCGTATCCCCTGCATCGGCAGGCGGACTCTCAACCACTGCTCCACCAGGGAAGCCCAGAAGGATAGGATTTTTGAAGATCCTCCTTCTATCATTTTCAATTACATCATCTGTCTTGATTTATAAAGCTAAGTAAGCTTGGTGTTGGTGAAGCCTCTTTCAGTTTGTTTGTTCGTCTGTAAATCTGAACTCTATACAACTGAAGCTGGTGGGAAACAGTGGACACTGCAGTCACAGACTCTGTAAGAGTTCCACGTCTCTAACCTAGTCATCAGTATAGCTTTTTGCTTCCATCATCCATTCCCTCTTACCCTTATCTCTTGGTAGTACCTCAGTCCAGTTATATTCTCTTATTGGATTGCTATAGCTTTCTATATACCTGAACTCTTGGGGAAAAAGTTATTTCATTGAATGTCCTGATTTCCAGAAATATTCTTCCTTGTTCCCATTTTGTAATAGCAACTTAATTTCCTCCAAAATTATCAGAATCAATTACCCTTTGGACCAACTCCCTAGGACTCCATGTTACCAGTTAAATTATCTTGTTTTTCCAAGCCCTTGTCATGTCATCTGTACCATCAATCACTGACCTTGTGTTAAGATCCAAACCTCAGGCCACATTCTCTTCCACACAGTGTGAACAGCATAGTGTATTATTTGAAACACAGGTGTTTCTGTCCTTTGGGAGGATTTTGCCTCTCCCATGTCTTCAATCACCCCTCCGTAGGGCTCAGAAAACGTTGTGTTCACATGTATATGGTGCAGCAGGCTTGGCCAACCCAAACATCATCCAGACCCATGCATTTTGCTTTTTCTCTCCCCTCTGTTATCTGATTGTGGAGACTTCATTAGGAGACTTGAGTCAGTATTATTTTTAAATCATGTTTACTATTTTATTTATTTTTTATTTTTTGACTTAGCCCCTCGACCAGGAGTCTAACCCGTGCCCCCTGCAGTGAAAGATTGGAGTCCTCTAACAACTGGACTGCCAGAGAATTCCCTCAGTAGTTTTTTTTTTTAATACATGTGAAGGCTAATTACCTGGGAAAGAAAGGCATTGAGCTTTCTGCAAAACAAGGGAGTTTCAGGAGAATTTAATTATTCAGATTTCTCAACCTCTATTATGTATGTCTAAATATCCCAATCTTATATCTCAAGGTTCTACTCTTTCTCCTTTAGTATCTTTTCCTTAGCCTAAGAGACTTGTTAATATAGAACATTTAATGAAATTACAACTCTGCAATACATAAAATCAAGCTCTGGGCTTGATTATTAGTCATGTCTACCCAGAGGGAAATACAATTTGGTCAGGTGAAATTTCTAAAACTGAAAAAAATGACTGAATTTTACCACAAATCCCTTGAATTCATTTTAGGTACCTTGAGAAAGAAATTTCTCTGCCCAAACTATATAACTCGTTTATATTTATAAAAATGATGTGTCAAGTGTATAAAACCAATCTATACCTAATAACGAATCTTGTATAATAGAGCCAGATGATAAGAACTTCTGTGAAAATATTCCATTTTAAAAATTAAAAAAAATTTTTGAATAATGTAGAATTCTAAGACTTTGGTTGTTTATTTGCTATCTTTTTAAACAATTATGGTCTAGCTTATTTGGAAAACATTTGCCATTCTTGGGTAAGAATGACTGTTCAAATGAAGGAAGGTGCTGCTTCTTCAGAAATAGCAACTTTTTTGGTAAATCATTTATGTACAGTAAACTTCACCTATTTAAAGTGCACAGTTTAATGGATTTTGACATCTTTGTACACCCATGACATCACTACCACAACCAAGAGGTGAAAAAAAAACAACCCAAAAAGTTTGCTACGTCTCTTTGCACTTCATCCCATCCGGTACCCCTGCTCCAGGAAACCTGGATCTACTTGATTCACTAAAGATGTGTTTACATTCCATAGCATTTTATGTAAATAGAATCACATGTTAGCTTCTTTGAGCATAATAATTTTGAAATGTATTCATGTTGTTACATAGATGCAGTAGTTTATTCCTTTTTATTGTTGAGTAGCCTTCCATTGTATGGCTATTCAACATTTTGTTTATCCATTCACCTGCTGATAAACATTTGGTTTCTTTCCAGTTTGAGACTATTAGAAATGCAGTTGCTATGAGTATTCATGTGCAGATTTGTGTATGAAAATGAATAAAATGACTGGTAGCATGGTTACTTCTCAGTTGGGAGAAATAAACTCTGTAAGATATTTTCTCTGATTTACAAAGCACTTTTTAATTTTATTTTAAGGTGCATATATTTTTAACCTCTTTATTGGAGTATAATTGCTTTACAATGATGTGTTAGTTTCTGCTTTATAACAAAGTGAATCAGCTATACATATACACATGTTCCCATATCTCTTCCCTCTTGCGTCTCCCTCCCACCTTCCCTATCCCACCCCTCTAGGTGGTCACAAAGCACCGAGCCCACTAGCTATCTATTTTACATTTGGTAGTATATATAAGTCCATGCCACTGTCTCACTTTGTCCCAGCTTACCCTTCCCCCTCCCCGTGTCCTCAAGTCCATTCTCTACGTCTGCGTCTACAAAGCACTTTTTTTAAAAACCCCAATAAGTGTTTTCCAATGTGCTGTCCTGGGCCATAGACATTAGACTTACCCTGTTAGTTATTGAAAAATCTTGGATTAAATATCAAACCCAATAAGCAGAATTGTGATTAGAACTTGTAGAAGAATCTGCACTTTAAAATCCTTCCAAGTAGGCTTCCCTGGTGGCGCAGTGGTTGAGAGTCCGCCTGCCGATGCAGGGAACACGGGTTCGTGCCCCGGTCCAGGAAGATCGCACATGCCGTGGAGCGGCTGGGCCCGTGAGCCATGACTGCTGAGCCTGTGCGTCCAGAGCCTGTGCCCCGCAACGGGAGAGGCCACAACAGTGAGAGGCCTGTGTACCACAAAAAAAAAAAAAACCTTCCAAGTGAATCTAACTTACCCTAAAACTTTAAAACTCTTAATAGAGACATTCTAAATCTTACTGTTAAATCATGTTGATCAGCACACAGCAGCACAAGTGGCTTGTTCCTACATAAATCTTCTTTCTAGAAATACATTTTGTAGTTGTGCAATTGAACTCATTTAGCAATATTATAACTATACATAGAAAACTATTGTGTTTACTGTAAACACAATAGTTTGTGTTTACATGTGTTTACATGTCATGTAAAATTACAATAATCATTTAATTTATTAAGGGAGTTTCCAGGATTAACTTTCTCAGATGTCAGTAAGAGATAAAAATTTTACTTTTCTGAAAATAAAAAAAAACCCTGCAATATGTAATTTTATACATACAACTGAAATTATTTATATATAAGAAAAAATTAATCACACATAAACTGTCAGCAGAGGGAAGTCTTATGAATTTCAAAAAATGGAGAAACTCAATGAAAAGAGAAATGTGTAAGAATTTGTTGTTTTATTTTCCTCTCCCTTGGCAAGCTGATTTGCTGAAAACTAACAAAGAAGAGCAGTTTTCCTTGGAGCAAAATGACTCAGTTATAAGGGAAAGTAATTTCAGTTATTTATAGGTTTTCACAGAAACCTTGTGAATTCTATACTGTCTTGTTTATCTCTGGGTAATGGTGTTGTTTTTCCTTCTGCTGGCATCTTCACCTCACTTAAGCCAGAATTGCACCATTTCCACTGTTAGACTTTCTTAGTGGACTGGTGTATTAATTTTATAAACAAGTTATGAATTTTGAAACTTGTTCATATAACTAACATACCAGTTACAAGTTTTGAAAGTTATAACTGAACATAATTCTCTTTGTGCTTTTGCTGCCAGAAAGCCACAAGCTAATTTTGCCATTCAAATTAGAAAACTACCGAATTTATCGCACACATTTCTATTTTCAGGCTCTTACGAGTTTAATAGTACTCTATTGTTTCCATCCTGCCAATCTCTATGTTCCTATACTAGACATATTTTGTAGTCCACCACAAATTCTTTTGTAAAAATGGGAAACATTTTTTAAATGTTTGATAACTCAAAATTTATAATTTATTAGTATTTTCTCTCTAATGGACTTTTCCTTCAACAAGGTGCATATATGACAGTAAATATCTTGGCCTTACATGCTTAATTCTGTGTGCCTGACACAAATGAGATAAAGATATCGAAGAATTCTCTGTTTTTTAAATAATAAAAACATCACTAAAATAGAGAAGTATAGGAAATGTAAAAATGTAGATCATTCTTATAGAGAAAACATTCTAAAATTAAACAGAATATATCCTACTAGCAATAATTTTGAAATTTTCATAATAAATCCTTAGTGCTATAAACTTATTCCAAGCCCAATCTTAAGAAAAGCTTTGATTAAAATTTTCCCAACTTACTTTGAAATCTAATATGTAATCAAAATTCATCCTGAAGGCCTACAATTTGCTTTAAAGATTCCAGAGAGCTCGCCAAAACATCCTTATAACTCATCTCGTGCACTAGTTATGAATATTTCAATTTAAAGAATAGCACATCTCTTCTTTCAGTGTTTGGTACTGAAATATTTCCTTGCATGTCTTTTGGAATCTCTCTCTCTCTCAGTACCTAAAGCAGAAAGAGAAAGTACATAGAAAGCATCCTTTTGTTGACAGAATAAGATCATTTTTTATTTATAGCTCTCTAGCCAAAGGACAGGATTGTGTATTATAGTGCTTACTACACTCAGAAAGAAGAATTTTTTTTGCCAAAAACTGAAAATATTTTATATAACCATTTCTCTCTGGTTAACCTATATTCCTGCTAAGCAAAAGGAGGATAATTAGATCCCACTGTTTTTAAGGGAGTGAGATCTATAAACATAATTCATTTTATCA
Organism: Pseudorca crassidens; assembly: GCF_039906515.1. NCBI lineage: Eukaryota > Metazoa > Chordata > Mammalia > Artiodactyla > Delphinidae > Pseudorca > Pseudorca crassidens. The sequence continues at coordinate 18,487,468 of NC_090298.1, forward strand.
CCATTCATTCTATGGTCTGCCAACCATAGATTCATGTTGATACCCTAATATATGTATATATCTTTTACAATATCCTAGTTAGACTGTCCTAAAAGCTTATGGTAGAATGCCTTAAAGATGTTTTTTGAGAGCCCCTGGTAAACTCACTACTTCATGAGGTTACCCATTCTCGTGTCTGGTTTCAAAGGCAAATTGTGCATTTCTATTTTTCACAGGCTACAAAAAGTTCCAACGATGACTAATAAGGCAGAATTATCATTTGCAGTGTATTTCAAAGAGGTTTCCAAATTGGTCACCAAATGAAATCGGACATATTATTTCATTTAGATGTTCAGATGGGATTCGAATTATTCCCTTTACTATTCATTGTATGAACTGCATTTTCCAAGGGGACAATTGCAATGCAAATTTGCACTTCATCTTCTTTTTAGTGCCATCTTATGTGACATTAATTGATGTGATTTTAGTCATATTTAAAGTTTTTTAAATCAATTTTGAAAAAAGTTAAATGTCTTAATTGTGATTACTAGTCTTTAATTGCATCCCCAGACAAGATACTGAAATGCATATAATTTTTAATAACTTTGGAGAGACAAGAGATAGTTTCCACAGTAATGTAATATTAATGGTAGATAAAGGATAAATGCATTACAAAATTATTTCATTGACAAATGTTTTTCATTAATAACTTACAGACTTGAGTCAAACCTGGATCTATTCATTCTGTCTTTAATTATTAGACATCACTTAGCATATGCATATTTATATATTTATGTAGATGTACAAATACACATATATACATATATGCATACATACATATGCAACAATAATAAACACTACACATATCAATTAAAGCTAAATTTTTAAAACAATTGAATTGAGTGGGTAGAAATTTAACTAACATTTTCCTGTATTATATCATTGTTGATTCTATCCCTGTTAGAATGCTATGTTTTTCAAAGCATGTTAAATTGTGTGAAGCTACATTAAAGTGTTGTAACTTATCAAAATACATGATGGTTTTATTCTGGATATTTGAGTTGTAGAGCAATTACTACTGATGTCTTAAAACCATTAGCTATTTTTCTTTTTCACATTAGCTATTCCTAAATTGAAGTCAACTTTTAAAATGTTAATCTGTTATCTAATAAAGTATTATTTAATTATAAAACAGTATTCAGATATTAAATAAAATTTGCAGATTATTTCTCATGCTAACATTATTTGTAATATCATAAAATTCTTTCAAATATATAACAAATTATACTTTTTATTATATTAGTTAATCAGGCAACAAAACAATAAAGGTAATTTTGTAGGTTTACATACTATTAATTTGACAAATTATTTTTATGACAAAAACGGGAAAAATTCATATTTTAAGGAACAATCACATTCTAAGAGGACAAAATGCTTAAATATTAACTACACGAGTTTTCTTGGGCTGCCATAACAAAGTACCACAGACTAAGTAGCTTACAAACAAAAATTTATTTCCTCACAGTTTTGGAAGCTGGAAGTCCAAGATAAAAGTGTCAGCAAGATTGGTTTCTTCTGAGACCTCTGTCCATGGCTTGTCGATGGCGTTAATCCCTGTGAGTCTTCACATGGTCTACCCTCCGTACCCGTCTGTATCCTAATTTCCTTTTCTTATAAGGACACCAGTTAAATCAGATTACCGTCCACCCTAATAAACTTATTTCAACATAGCTGCCTCCTTAAGGACCCTATCTCCAAATACAGTTACATTATGTGGTACTGGGAATTAGAGTTTCAACATATATTAATATTTGGGGAACATAATTCAGCCCATAACATTAACAAGGAGACTCATATACTGATCCAAAGTAGATTTATGCACAGGCTTAATTTTTTATTTATTTATTTTATGATTTTTTTTTAACTTTTTATTTTATATTGGAGTATAGTTGATTAACAATGTTGTGTTCGTTTTGGGTGTACAACAAAGTGACTCAGTTATACATATACATGTATCTATTCTTTTTCAAATTCTTTTCCCAATTAGGTTTTTACAGAATATTGAGCAGAGTTTCCTGTGCTATACAGTAGGCCCTTGTTGGTTATCCATTTGAAATATAACAGTGTATACATGTCAATCCCAAACTCCCTAACTACCCCTCCCTCCCTTCCCCCCAGTAACCATAAGTTTGTTCTCTAAGTCTGTGAGTCTGTTTCTGTTTTGTAAATAAGTTCATTTGTATCCTTTTTTTTTAGATTCCACATATCAGCAATATCACAGGATACTTCTCTTTCTCTGTCTGACTTACTTCACTCAGTATGACAATCTCTAGGTCCATCCATGTTGCTGCAAATGGCATTTTTTCATTCTTTTTAATGGCTGAGTAAAATTCCATTGTATATATGTACCACATCTTCTTTATCCATTCCTCTATGGCTGGACATTTAGGGTGCTTACGTATTTTGGCTATTGTAAACAGCGCTGAAATGAACATTGGAGTGCATATATTCTTTCGGACCATGTTTTTCTCCGGGTATATGCTCATGAGTGGGACTGCAGGATCATACGGTAGCTCTGTTTTTAGTTTCTTAAGGAACCTCCATACTGTTCCTCATAGTGGAGCACCAATTTACATTCCCACCAACAGTGTAGGAGGGTTCCCTTCTCTCCACACCCTCTCCAGCATTTATTGTTTGTGGATTTTTTGATGATAGCCATTCTGACTGGTGTGATATAGATCAATGGAACAGGATAGAAAGCCCAGAAATAAACCCATGTACCTAATGTCAGTTAATCTACGACCAAGGAGGCAAGACTATACAATGGAGGAAAGAGTCTCTTTAATAAATGGTGCTAGGAAAACTGGACAGCTACATGTAAAAGAATGAAATCAGAGCATTCTCTAACACCATACACAAAAATAAACTCAAAATGGATTAAAGACCTAAATGTGAGGCCGGACACTATAAAACTCTTTGAGGAAAATGTAGGCAGAATACTCTCTGGCATAAATTGCAACAATGTCTTTTTCAATCTGCTTCCCCGCGTAATGAAAAGAAAAACAAAAATAAACAAATGGGGCCTAATTAAACTCAAAAGCTTTTGCACAGCAAAGGAAACCATAAACAAAACGGAAAAGACAACCCACAGAATGGGAGAAAATATTTGCAAATGATGCGACCGACAAGGGATTAGTCACCAAAATTTACAAACAGCTCATGTGGCTTAATATCATCAAAACAAACAACCTGATCAAAAAATGGGAAGAAGATCTAAATAGACATTTCTCCAAAGAAGACATACAGATGGGCAAGGGGCACATAAAAAGATGTTCAACATCGCTAATTGTTAGAGAGATGCAAATCAAAACTACAGGCTTAATTTTTAATCACTTTTTCAATACAGCCTATGAGCACTGATTTTCCTGATTTAACTTTTGCTCATCTCTTCTTAGTAGATCAAAGAGTAGTAAAACTCTTCAGTAGTTTATTTGATGAAATTCCTGGTTCCAGAGTGAGATATCTGGGATAGTTAGTGGGCAAATTAAAGTGAATCACCTAATAGCTGAAAAATTGTATTTTAGGTTACCTCTTAAAGTATCAAGTTCTTATGGTCCTATTATTATATTGTCCTTTTATCTTTTACTTCTTATGAATTACAAATACCTATATATATAGTGTGTATATCTATAATGCATATATATAAATATTAATGCACATCATTATATATAAGTATAATGTATACATGAACATATGAATATGTATATCTTGTATGCATATGTATATAATGTGTAAATTACCACTAGGACATAATTCTACTTTGCTTTTCTTAGTAAGAATTTTTTAAAATAAAGCAATGTATGTATTTCTAAAATGAGGTGCTATATTCATTAGAACATATTAGAGCAAAATATCACAAAAATGAATGCACTTTTTATTTTGAATACATAGCAAAGTACTTGAGATTAGTTGATACTTCATAAACAATACATGGCTATGTATTATATGGATAAATCACTAAATGAAGTAATAGAGAACCATTATTTTCCAATAGGAAAAAAATGTTCTCTGGATCCTGAAGTGAAGAGACAGAGAAAAAGCCCACAGCCTTACCTACCAAATCTTTCAGATTTCAGTGTTTACAGCAGTGACAGAATTAAGCTATTTTTATAAATAAAAGAACTAAATTAGGGAAAAGTAGTTATTATTCACATAACCTTATATGTTAAGCCAACACTTTTTTTCCCTAGAAGTTACTTTTTTGCCCTTAGAGACATGTCAAATGATTATTTGATAAAATCAAAGCATTTCTAAAGATATTGGTGAGTGGGATAGAATAGAATACAAAAAAGACCTGTTCGACAGAGTTGAAAAGTAGAGAAGATAAAAACATAACTGTGCCAAAGGGTGAAGTGAAATAAAGCAAAGATCATGAGTTAAAACACGGGAGTTTTGTTACTAGATGTGCCATGTTTTCTGACAATTACAAAATATGAGGGAAGATAGAACCCCAGGGCCAAAAAAGTTTCAGATTTGCTGAGAATAACAAATTATATTTTTCTTAACTTTCCTATATTTCATTAGCCTCATGAGTAAAATAAATAAACATTTCTTTCACAGAGTGTTCTGAGGTTTATTCCTGACAATGTGTATAAAATGCCGAGGACATTTTACATATTCAGTGAAGCTAAGTTTTATCTTGGATAAGGTTTATAGAATTAAGGAATATTCAGAAAAATTCTAAAATAATTGTGCCAAATATAAATATTACATGAATATTTAAATAGGAAATCCCAGTGGAAGGATAATTCTTCAATGGATGGATGATGGTAGAATAAAAAGGACACTTCACTTCTCTCTATGTGTATAATTTGGACAACAGTCATAAAAATAACACCAAACACTGCTTTTATTCTCAGTGGATATAAATAAATACTTATTTTTTGAAGATTGTCAGATAATCACCTATGTTAAAACAAAGGTTAACTGTCAAATGAGATTCACAGACATTCTCACACCAAACTTCACTGATGATTCAGATGAAACAGGTAAACACAGAGGAAATTTTCTTTCTCTGGAGGAATTAAAAATGTCTGATGCAACTTCTAAGAATGTCTCTTATGCCCCATTGAAACAGACTGTGATTTCCTATTAATGTAAGACTTTTTTAAGCAACTGTACAGACAAGAAAAGAAGCTGTTTTGATTTCAAAACTTCTTTTCTGTATACTCATTTCATTAAATAGAATATACTTATATTACTGTGCTCCAGTCTCCAGTCATGCCTCATAAATCCATAACTTCTAGGTTTACATTAAACAATACATATGAATAAATATATTCTGCTAAAAGAATCTTTTAGATAGGAGCTTCCAGTACTTTCTAATAGTAAATGCCACTAACATTTTTATAAGATCTAGTTAAGATCATTCGTTACCTTCATCTAACTAGTAAACAGGGAGTATTACAGACGTACTGTGAAAACTCTCTTTCTATCAATGTTTCAACTGTAATAAAGCCAATTCAATAAATGGTTATCAAGTCAGTCCAATGTGTCAAGCATCTTTGACTTTCTCTTACCCTATTCTAGCATTTCATGAAATTGCTAGGGAATGTTCAGGGAAATGTATACTTCTAGTAATTCATTTTATCCAACTTCAACTAGTCCTTCATTTGTATTGAGTGATCCTATGTTGACACTTGATTCCATGTCTAAATGACAACAGTGATTTTCTAATTTACAAATAAAATAGGTTTTTCTGAGCTGTTATTCTTCCCAACCTTTTTACTGAAAAAATTTTATCTTGGTTTTTTGCAGCTTAATGCACACCATGTTTGCCCTGCGACTAATTCTGTCTTAATGCCAGACTTCTACTTTTAACATCTTCCCATTCTGTGTTTCCAGGAGGTTTACTACTATTTGCTTCTTATGCCCTATAACCTCCCATCCTTACCCACCCCCAACACACTGGAGAAAGATTTACTAGCCGTGGATCATGATACAATCCCCAGTTCTATAATGTTTCATTATTATTTCCCCTGTGTAATTATTTAAAACTCAAAAACTTTAATCTGTCTCTTTCCTGGCCTCGTTTTCTAAAGGAGGTCCTTTCATTCACTTGGCTAGTTCTAGGAATCCAAGCATTGGTTCTCTCCCCATTCATTCACATTGCTTTGCAATGCAGTGTAATAGAGGGAAGGTGGGCTTTGGAGTCAACATTTTCTTAGCTCATATGCCAGACCTTCCACTTATTACTATGTGACCTTTATCCTAAGATGCTCAATAACTGTCATTTCCCATCCTTTCTGGAAACATTCCAGTGACCTGATCAAGACTCCACTTTCTCCCCATGTGCACTTAATAACATCCATATCTCTTAATGAGGTATTCATTACCTGCCTGGAATTATCTTTCTACCTTAATATTTTCTTACTTCTTTATATTTAACATAAACTTCAGCCATTTCGTTTTATTCACCTTTCCTGAAACACTCCTCACTAAAACCAATTAAGCTCTGCTTATATTTGCTCATTTTCAAAAAACAATTACATTAAGCTTTCCAAAAGAAGGTTTTTTTATTATTTCAGTTATTTCCATTAATCAAACCTTTTACAATGTGATAAACATAACACTTTTATGATAACTAGCCAAATAAGGTAAATATTTTTAATAAAGAGAAAAAATTTGTAATAAATTAACACACTTTATTAAGCAGAAGAGATTGAAGTACATGTTTCTTTCCTTTAAAACAAAGGTAATTAAGATTTTTTTTATTTATATTCTCATTGGTGTTTTTATGAACAAAGATATTTTTCCATTGTCTTCAACTGTAAGTTTTCTAACACCTTCTAATAAGCCATTCTAATATTGTATAAATATATACATGTTGGTATTTGATCATCCTAGCTAGGTTTGATATTTTTAAACACATGTTCAAATTTTCTGAAAAGTAAATGTAGACCCTCTATATTTACTTTGATTATTAAGACTGATGCTTTAAGAATTTGATGCTGTACTACTAATAAAAATGTCAATTACCTATTCTCTTAGTTATAAGGTTTTAAACAATAGCTCATGAAATTAGAGAAATATTCCTTCATTGTTCAAATCTGCTGATATTTGTAACTATTTCACTAATTGATTATAAAATAGAGCAATTACATTCTCCAATAGCAAACCAAATTAAAACATGTTAGTAGTTTGTGAATAAATTATTTTCAATTCTGAAAAGAAAAAGAATAACATTTTTGCCTGAAGTGCATACCAAATGATGCTGGATACTTTTCGTATTAATAGTGTCAAATAGATCATAGTTCATAAAAGCATTAGTGAGGTTTATGTTGAGTTTTCTCGTTGTTCTTTGTTTGGTATTCTTACCTACAACAAATTTTAAGAATGGTTTTCAATTGATTTTAAATAGAAACTTTTATTTGTTTACTATAAAAATGAAATATTTGAAAGTAAGTAAACGTAATGTTCATATTGAGGTTACTACATAACTTCTCACATAATGAATCATGTAAAAAATTTTAAAATAGTTGACTTTTAATTCACAGTCTGGGAATTAACATATTAACAATATGCAATATACAAATGTAGGTTATATCAGAAAAATGCATATGATATGTTATTGATAATCATATAGATATTGTGTTTTATACTGTTATATAGATTTGTCTTATATCATTATTGAAGAGAATATTGAACATATATATTCTATGATTATATTTTAAAATTTATATAAATATATGAGCTTATATTTAAAAGATTAGGATGTTCTAGTTACTGTTTGGTTGTACATATACTTTCTTATTTATTTCTGTGTTATATGGTAAGAGCTAACTTTACCTCTCTTTTTCAGAGGAGGAAAATCAGAGATAGGAAGTAAATGAACTGACCCATGTTCCTGCAACAATAACAATAACAGAAAGTAAATTCCCACTTTTAACCCTAGGAATCTGATCCCAAAACTTATTATATAGGGAGACATATAGATGGATACCAGAGATGTCATCTATAAACTAAACATGTCATTTTATAAATAAAATCTTGATGTGAAGAATAACAAGTAAATTACCTAATGTTACTCAACAGTTATAAGACTAAAAAACACTTTTCCTTATTACTAGGCCAATGGTAGATTTTTAAACTTTTTCAAACTTTTAGAAAGATGGTTGTTATTTCCGGAATAAGTTTCAATTTAAGATAAGGAAACCTAGGTTCCATTGGAATGAAGAAAAGTCCACCCCACCCCAACCAGGACAATCCTAATGTGCAGAGAAGGTTGAGAGCACTTGCTTATGGGTCTTCACTTTTATTTTCCTTCTCAAGCTTCTTTTCCATTTAAAAAACAAATTCCCTCTTCCGCACCAGTTTTCCATTTACTGCATCTTCCGTAGTATTTAGATTCCTACCTCTTACCAGTGGTTTATTGAAGTCAGCATGTTTTCTTTCAATATTAATATTTTTCACATGGAATGTGGCTTTTTTCTGGGCACATTGTATTTGAAGTTTACTTGTAACCTTGGCTGGGACTCCCCTGCCCAGACAGGTACTGAATGCTGGGATCATGGTCAGTACCCTCAATCTTTTACTCCACAAAGGTAATTTGCTCTACTACACAGGCAAAATCTTTACTAGCAAACTGAAATCAATCAAAGGGAAAACTATCCCCAAAGACATCTTCTAAGTTTTCTCTTCATCACCATTAGTCAAATGGTCACCATGTTCTGATTCTCCATGTTCCCTCTGGCCATCTCGTCACCACTCCCTTCCTCTTGACTTTCCTATTGGTCTGTTTGGAATCATCAGTATCCTGAACTTGCTCAGCTGGCCTCACTCTTTTGCAATCCCAAGACATCTGTTATCTCTATCTCACCTTCCTTCCTTGCCTTTCAAATGAGCCATATCCATTGGCTTCCATGATCTAATGTGGCAACTTTGTCATCAATCACTCAAATATGTTGAACCTCTGTCTCAGTAACTCAAGACCTTCTCCAACAAGAGCTGAGGTGACACAAGGTAATAGTGGCCATAGACAGTGGCTTCAGTGATGGGGCCAAGAGAAGAACAGCCAAGGAAATGGCACTCCAGGCTTTGGGTATTGACAGTGAAAATCACTTTGTAAGATGGTGAGAATTAATTACACCTGGATCTACACTGTCACAGTTATTTTAGATGTACATGTGTATTGATGGAAAAACTGGAAAGTGTTCACTAGGTTATCAAGGTCTTTACCACCTATGCTAGACCTTTGCATAGACCCGTGAATTCTCTTTAATTCCCACGTGGACAATGTGTCAAAGAGGAATAAAGAGTCAATAGGAATTGATTAGAGACAGATATATTCTGGCTTGATGTATCTCTACAATGTGGATGTTCCTAAATTAAGCCTAACATAAATTATATAACCAGTTGAGTCAAAAAACTTGCCAGGTAAATTATGATTTTGCTTCACCATGATTCTAAGTTTGTAGCTTATGAATATACACCTCCATCTGAAATTTACTGTATTTACTGAAATATGGAGGTTGCATCAACCAGTGGAAAAAGAGCTAAATAAAGATCCAGAAGAACTTCATACGTAAACAACAGTTGACCCCTGAGTAATATAGGGGGTTAGGGGTGCCAACCTCCACCTCAGTGGAAAATCTACGTATAACTTATAGTTGTCCTCCATATACATTGTTCCCATTCTAGGATTCAACCAACCACACTGTCGTCCTATAGTATTTATTATTGAAAAAATCTGTGTATAAGCGGACCTGCACAGTTCAAACTGTGTTGTTCAAGGGCCATCTGCATTCTGATTCTAATGACTTCACCTGTGCAACAAGAAATTGAAAACTATGGTGAATATTTTTCATACAGTAGTTATAAGGGATTCAAAGTGTTTATTTAGTATTTTTAATGAGCTTTATTAAATAATTTTAGTAATTATTTATGATGAACCTTATTATCAGTGTGCAGTCACTACACATGGTAGACTGTTGTGTTTTAAAAAAAGTTAATGAGCTTTGTTTCTATCAGGCTATATGAAAGGAAAGAGAGGAACTATATTTTGTTAAACGTTGCTTTTGGTTTCTTTTGATATTTAACAAATCTTCAAAAATTCAGTGGTTTAAAACAATATCCATTTACTACATCACAGTTCTATAGAGTTTGTAAGTCTGGGTAGTTACCACTGGGTCCTTTTCTTAGTGTCAAATAAACTAGAGATCTGGGGGAAAGAATCCACTTCCAAGCTTATTTTCAGAGTGTTAGCCAAATTTGTGATTTGGTTACTGTGATTTCAGGACTGAGAACCTAGCTTCCGTGATGGTTATTGGCTGGGAACCACTCTTCTCTCTAGAGACCACCTGATTCCTTGCCCTGTGGCCCCTCCATCTTCAAGGCAGTGACAGTGCATCAAATCCCTCTTGTACTTTGAATCTTTGATGGTCTCTCTTGCTACCAGCTAGAGCAAATTCTATTTTTAAAATAATTTACCTAATTGAGTCAGGACCACACAGATAATCTGAGTACTTATAGGTCAAGTGTCTTGTGTCTTTATTTACATCTGTAAAATCATTTTATAGCAGCACTTAGTTTCATGCTTGAGTCAATAAACAAGTGTCAGGAATCTTGGGAAGTGGGGCTCTTATTTAGAAATCTGCCTGAATGTTCTACCCTAAGCATTTACTATTTGGAAGACTATGAAATAAATACATATTTCAACCTCTAAAAATAAAGACAGTGCAAAAGTAAATGTTATTATGCCCTTTAGGAGATGAGAAAATTGAGGCTTATTGATTTTTTTTTTTTTTTTGCCTCGGATTAGTCCATTTAGCTGAATCTGAATTTAATCCCAGACATAAAGTTCCAAGCTAAATCAAAGCACAGGTATTGGCAAATAAACACAGGTATTTAAGAGGTAAAGCTAAAATATTCTTACTAAGCTGCATATTATGTCTATATTAAAGATGATTCATTCTAAAACATATTTTTATAACAGAAAAGTGAAGAGACCCAAGAGCTGAAAGACTTCCTTTTTTGGCTGGGCTCTTCCCATTGTCTGCCAGTTTTGTAACCTGATAACATTTGTTAAAACACTTAAGCCTTGCTTCTAAATCTTTGACTTTCTTAATTGTGGTTCCTCTCCATGGGCATGGGTTTTATGTTATACAGGACTAGTTTCAATTTACTGGTTTGTGGCATTTTCAGATTTCAAGCACCCAGTCAGTTTTGAAGGATTAGAAATTTAAGCTTCTTAATATGTTTCCTGAAAAAGCTTCTCTTATAAGGAAGCTGGGGAGCCTATTTCAAAATGTTTTTTAGAATGTATGACCTTTAGGTTCTTCTAATGTGTATCAGTGGATTTTTATTTCCTTACCTAAATTTTTAATATCTGTCCTTTAAAATCATTTAAGATACTTTAAATAAAACAAAATCACTTAAAATATCTTAATATTGGATCCTTTCTTCTTACTTAGACCAACTGTATTTGTTAAATTCATACAAATATATGAACCACAGAGGGAGGAAAAGAAGGAGAAAGAGTGAACTACAAACCTTAATTATACCTCTAACTTTAGTGTTTAGTAAGTTTTGTTGACTAATTTGATCAAAATTTTACCTTGCCTTGTATGTGATGCATTGTTCTTTGTTCTGTATCCCTAAAATTTTCTGATGTTTTTGTTTTCAATCTCAGTTCCTATACCCAGTGCCAGGCAACCAGGCAACTACTGATTGTTTTATCTACTGATCATTATATACATGATATATATATTTATCAAATGTATATATATGTGTATATATATTGTATAAGAATGTGTATGTGCTATATATACACACACTTTTTGTTTTTTCTAGACATTTTATTTAAATGGAATAATGTAATACATAGTTACTTCAGTTTGAGTTTTTCGGTTAATGAGGTTTTTGAGATTTATCCATTTGTCAGAGTTGTTAGATGTATTTATGGTTTGTTCCTTCTATTGCTGAGTAGTATACTATTGTATTGATGCACTTTATTTTGTTTCTCTATTTACCAGTTGATGACTATTTAGATGTTTCTAGTTTGTTCCTATGAATGATTACTACAGGTCTTTGTGTGGATATGGGTTTTAATTTTGCTTGGGTAGATACCTAGGAGTAGAATCCTGGATCACAGGCAACTTTTAAAGATACTGTCAAGATGTTTTCCAAAGGGGCTGTACATTTTGTATTTTTATCAGCAATGTATAGGAGTTTCGGTTTCCAACACTGCACATTAACCATGTTTTGGATTATAGCCCTTCTTCTCAATGATAGTGCTATCTCATTTTGGTTTTAATTTGCATTTACCCAATGCCTAATGATGTTGAACATCTCTTCATGGGAATAGACATTTGTGTGTTTTCTTTGGTGAAATGTCTGTATAAATATTTGCCCATCTCTTACTTGATTTGTTTTCCTCTTATTTTCCAAGAGGGTGCCCAATGTAATCTCAAGAGTCTTTAACAGAAAAAGGCAGGAAAGTCAGTGAGAGGAGAAGAGGTGTTGAAGGAAGCAGTAGTCTGAATGATTCCATTGCTGGAAGGGGACAGAGAGCCAAGGAATGTGGGCTGCCTCTAAAAGCTGTTTTTCCCATAGCATTGTTTCCCAAACAGTGTCCATCAGGCCATTTGCATCAAAGTCACCTGTAATTCTTATTTCAAAATGAACTGAGATCACATCTGTAAGATTTATCAGTGGGTTTAGGTGAGGATTTCAAATTGTACTTTTCAAAAGCACCCATGTGATTCTCATGTATGCTTAAGTTTGGTACCTGCTCTTTTACAGGAAGCTCAGTCTTAATATCTACATCCAGTATGGACCCAACTTCCAGTCTTGTTTGTACCACTAGGCTGGTCAAAGAAACCAGCAACAAGGGGTCATCCTTGGCACTCTTCTCTCAACTCTTAGTCATCCTACCTTACTTTTTTTTTTTTTAAGTTAATCTAACATTGTCATATCTGATGTCAGCACATAAACTCAGGCTTCCATTTTGAATACTAATGAGTCTACTTATATTCAGTCCAGTTTTGGCACTGCTGCCATAGATTTTTAAAAGCATGATAGGATGATCATTGGTAGTATTAACAGATAATGTTTTTCTCCCTACATTGCTGTCTTAGTCTGTTTGGGCTACTATAACAAATTACCATAGACTGGGTGGCTTAAACAATAGTAATTTATTTCTCACAGTTCAGTGGGCTGGGAAGTTCAAGATCAAGTTGACAGCAGATTCTGTGTCTGGTGAGGATCCACTTCCTAGTTTATAGACCATCATCTTCTCACTGCTTCCTCACATGGCAGAAGGGGCAAGGGAGCTCTCTGTGACCTCTTTTATAAGAGCACTAATCCCAGTCATGGGGGTTCCACCCTCATGACCTAATGACCTGCCAATGGACTCACCTACTAATACTATCCTATTGGAAATTAGGATTTCAACATATAAACCTTGTGGGAAACAAATATTTAACAACTGAGCTATCTTTTATTCTTTAATCTATCCTCATTTGGTCTAATGGACATGAATCCTTAGTACTTTAGAGACAGTTTCTAAGAATGCAGTCCCTGGATCTGTTTATTGGGATCACCTGGGAACTAGTCTGATTCCTATGATCCATTCAGACTTGCTAAATCTGAAACTCTAGGTCTGGGGTCCAGCAGTCAGTTCTTTTACAAGCCCTCTATGTGCTGCATACTCAAGTTTGAGAACCACTGTTGTGTAGGAAATTTGACATGACCAAACCACAAGACAAACTCATTTAATTTTTGGATTTTAATTATTTAAATAAAAATTCCAACTGCATAATACCTATGACTTCAAGGAAAGCTCAATTTCACTTTGGATTTCTAGTTTTACTTCTCTTATTAGTTTTATGAACTACTGAGAATATCAAGGGAAAGAGAAAAATGTGAACTGCTTCTCCCTCAGATTAGCTGTTTCCTAGCAGTTAGAATGTGGAGACTCAGTTCTATGTCACTTTTGAAATATTCTTCTCTATCAAAGTAGCAGGTGTAATTTTGTTTAACCTTTCAAGCCTAGTCATGTGTTGGGAACTTTTTTCTCAGGCACTGAACCTAAGTTTTCTGACTGATAATCTCAGTGACTCTTTCTTGAATGAAATATTCAGAAAAGTGAAAGCATATAGGGTCTTATTCACAATGCTCAAGGAATGAGTCCATAAGTAGGGACAATAGAAGATAGAAGAGACAATTTAATTTTATGCCCATTAAAAACTATTACTCAAATTCATTGATAAATGTAACAAGTGAGCAGGGCATGATCTTATACAAAATTCTGCATTACTTAGGATTAAGCTTGCCTGTGAGTGATAATCAAAATATCCACATTTTAAAAAACATAGAAGTTTCTCTGCCACATAGAACAACCTGGAAGTAGATAATCTAGGGATGACAGGGTGTGGAATCTTGTTTTTCCCACTCAGTTCTACATATCCTTCCAACTGGAGTTTCAAGAAAGCTTATTGAGCTTCAACCACTAAGTCTAGCAGGAGGAGAAAAGGACAAAAAAAAGCCATTTCTCTTCCCTTTGAGAACAAGTTTTTCTCACCATTTCCGCTAAGATTTCCTTGACCAGAACTTAGCTACGTTTGTGAAAAATGAAGGCTCCACCCACTTCAATATGCAGCCATTTATCCACAAAATAATTGAAGTTTCTATAAGGAAGAAGAAAAAACTGGAGATGGGGACATAACTATGAGTGTATATAAAAACTGTGGTCTTACCATCTTTATTATTTAAACTTTCTCTTTTATTGCCATTTGATTTACCTAAACTGAAAAAATATGTGTTTAATTTGTGGCATGTAACGACATTATAACGTTGGCCATGCAGTTTCATCTTTGGCCTATTTTATTACTTAACTTTCATTTCAGTACAACATCCTTATATTTCTCATTTTTAAAATGTAGCATGGAGTTATAAAACTCCAACAGAGTAAATTGGTTTCCATTTCAACCTGCATTGTTAACTCAGTCAGATAAAATGTTTTTAAAGTGTCAATTATGCCCTGTATGAAGTAGTTACTTCCCAGTGGTTCTCGTAGTTATCTTCATAAAAATCAAGAAGGTTTGCATTCTTTGAATTAGAGTCACTTTGTCAGCCTGTGTGCTCAAGGATTCCTAAGGCAATCATCTTCAAAGTCTTTTCTCAGCTGGGTGGATTGTCTGCACAGCACTTCATAAAGCCTGTGCTCATTCATTCTACATGCACCTAACAAAGTTCTTTCTGCAATTACCGTGTAGATAGCCTGAAGTCAGGCAGTGGCTTTCTATTTTAAACCTACTGGAAGTTGAATTTCTATTTAACAACACATCAACTTAATCTGAAACCTACAATACTATAACCAAAAGAAGGAAAATAAATCACCTTCTAAAGAAACTGGCAGAATAAATCGTATATTTCTGATGAGAGAGAAATAATAACCATAATATATCACTACGTCAATTATAATGAAATATAAATCTTTCTTGTTTTTCCTGATTTTTGATGGAAGAATTTCTAGTCTTTGACCAAATTTCTAATAAAGCCACCTTCAGTACCTCACTGTTGAAAACTGGTTTTCAATCAAATGCTATTTTTATGCTCTTAATACAAAGTTGTAAACATTAATAAATTACCTTTTAAAATGAATACAATTTTGATACAAAAGATAAGTCAACTTAAAAATATTCACCTAATTTAAAGCACATTAGTTTATATTTTTAAGGTGACATAAATTCAGGGACTACCTTTACATATAGCCTGCATATTAAATGCTCAATAAGTGGTTGTTAAATAAAAAGCAAATTAATGGATATCATATTAAAATTCATAATTTTTACATAAGACATTCTCTAAAATGATAACTGCTTGTGAATTTCAGTCTAAACACATTTTTTACATTTAATTTCTAATTTTTTAAAAAAGTTTGTGTTTGACTTCTATAATTAATTATGATACTAATTTCACTTAGATAATTTGTTTTCCACAAACACTGTATTCTTTAGGTATTCACAAACACTTTTATGAATATAAATATTTCTACAGTGTTTTCATATTACCTCAGGATTAGAAAATACAGTGGAAAAATGAATATGTTACAGAATGACATTTGATCTTTCCTATCTTTCCCAACACTTTGCCTTCTTTGAGAACTTAAATGATAGTGAATAATTAGATGGAGACTTTAGACATGGCCAATATAAACTTGACAAAGTTTTGGTTTTCATTTAGATTATTTTATCTTAAGAATCTAAAGGAATACAAGCTGACTTGTGGAACCCAGAGTATAGGAAATTCTTACTTTCCTCATCCAGGATAGGGCTGAGACATAGGACAGAAATGAGACAGAAGGTGAGAGAGCAGAATGGAGTGGGTGGAGTCAGGAGGAGAAAAGGAACCTGGAGGATCATGGGAAAAGAGAGTTGGAAAAAGGACTAAAGAAAGAGGAGGAAGCCAGAGAACTATCTGAGGTGAAAATGCTGTATGGCATAATGGAAATAGGAAAAACGTTGTAATCTCCTCTGGATACATATTTATACTCAACCTCACATATTGTAAAATTTCTGGTATTTCAATAGCTAACTATGTTCTTAGATATTATGATATTATTAAGGAATCTTGGGAGAAGTGCCTTAATATCTGGGAATATTGAACCTCAGCACTGTAGCAAGTTATACCGAAATTAAAGCCCTTTGTGGAACAAAGTGAGGGGTTCCTCTAAGTCAGCCAACTCTAGAGGGAATGGTGCTGAGGATGTAAATAGAGTATAAGTAGTAATGGTGCTTAGATTATTACTTGCTCAAGAAGACAGGTGTGCTAAGACAGTTGGAATCACAGCTCTGCAGCCAGTAGGAAAAATATATGTATCAGGAAGAGTTGATCCAACTAGAAAGTTGGGAGTGTGCTTTTTTTGGGGGTAATTTTATTACACTGATCCTTTCAGTAAATTTCTTGTACAATATATTGTTGGAAGGAACCCACAGAGGGTAGTTTGTATAACTGAATTATCCAACATTAATTCTTGAAGCTCTCTGAATTGTTTTTGGAGAGGGGCAATCTGTGGCTTGTCCCAGGCTCCTCAAGCACTAACAATACCAAAAGAAGAGAGATTGGAACCAGAAAAGTAGGCAAGGGAGGTAGGTGGCCCAGGCTATACACTTCCAGGTAGCAGACAAGATTTTTGTGAGGGAGATAGAGCATATTTCAGAAAACAGAGTGAATACATTTTGGACTGAGAATACTAGGAAATTTTATACAAATGTCTGTCTAGGAAACTGAGAAAATGTATATTATGGAAAGATTTGTGATGTTTGCTTGAAGAGAAAATTGCAGAAGGTAAAGATAATGAAGGAAAGGGAACCAGGAACAAATTAAACTATGTAAGTTATAAGGAAATTAGGAGAGAGAAGGAAATTCATAATTATTCACAAATATATATATATATATATATATATATATATATATACTGAAGAAATGGCAGATGAAGGCAATGGCAATCTGGCACTTGAAAACCTGTTAGAATTTGACCTCAGAGTACTCTGTGAGTACTGAGTTTACCAATACCTCTGATACCCTGTCATAAATCCTGGAAGTTCCAAGGAAGGCTGTGGACCTTTGAAAAACTGGTAGATTTTCTAACAGTGGAGTATTTAGACATCATTTGATTGATGATCTGCTTGTAGCACACTTTATCTTCTGCCAGACCTTAGTGCATTGTTGTCCAGACTAGATAGGAAATGAAATGAAATCACGTTCTCCCTACATGCTCTGAGCTGATAAATAACAGCAAAATCCAGAGGTCCCAGTAAGTAGCTTCCCACTTCATTCTGCCATTTGAGAATCAGGGAGGTGGAGGTAGGTAAAACAGTCGACTTCAAATTTAGGAATCCTTGATGAGACCACAGATGAATGGAAGATGTAGTTGGGAAGAAGCTGTCAGTAAGAAGCTGGTTTTTCTCTCTCCATGAATGGGATAGGGAATTTTAAATGGGAATAGCATCTAATAGAATTACAGGAGTCTTAATAATTTAGAGAAATATTTATGAGCTCCTTTAGGGAGATGACTGCTTAAATGCACTCAAGTTTTAAACGAATGACATTAGTCCATATAAATATGCAATCAAAGCCATATATAAAAAGACTGTTAAAGAACAAATGAACAAAATAAATTAGTGCTGGGCTTCCCTGGTGGCTCAGTGGTTAAGAATCCACCTGCCAAATGCAAGTGACACGGGTTCGAGCCCTGGTCCAGGAAGATCCCACATGCCATGGAGCAACTAAGCCTGTGTGCCACAACTACTGAGCCTGCGCTCTAGAGCCTGCGAGCCACAATTACTGAGCCTGTGTGCCACAGCTACTGAAGTCTGTGTGCCCAGAGCCCATGCTCCGCAACAAGAGAAGCCACCGCAATGAGAAGCCCGCGCACCGCCACGAAGAGTAGCCCCTGCTCGCCGCAACTAGAGAAAGACCGCTCGCAGCAACGAAGACCCAACACAGCCAAAAATAAATAAATAAATACATAAATTAGTGCCTTGGCTCTTGAGTTCAAGATGAATTTTTTAAAAAAGGTAGAAAGGCAATGTACTTAGTATTAGATTTAAGAAACTGGCATAATAGTTACAGAGAAGAAATCTTTCTTTTGGCTGGAGCAAGGGTGAGGTTTGAACTTTGAGTTGCCCCATGTCCTTGGTACTCTAATCGCCATACCTCCTGGCACCATCTTCCTCCTAACCCCAGACCCCACATTCATCAATTACTGAGATTGTACCTTCTTGAATTCATTGTTACTCATCTGTAAAACCCTCTCTATCTCTATGTCTTCATTTCATGCTATTAAACATCTCATCAACTTCTAGTAAAACCTTGATCTTCTTTAAGGAATATGTTACCTCCACTGCTCTCTTGACACGTAGCTGTGCTTTGATCTCACACTTTTCATATACCTGTGCCAGGAGATGGGAAACATGCTCTTTTCCTCCTCATTTTTGCTTTCACACAATTTTCCCTTTCTTCCCCATCCTCTTGATCTTATTCTCCACTGTGCCTCAGACACTCACTCATACTAATTCTAGACTCACTCATTACCAATCACAACAATGCCAGGGCAATCTCAGTTTCAAGTATCTCCCTTTTTACAACATCTCCTTCCTCAGCAAGCCGCATAATATGTACTGGTAGAAAGAAAGGAGCATAGCAAATCCTACACAAAGCAAATCTTCTCCTGAGTGTGAACTCCGGGAAGTTCTCATAAGCCCACCTGAAGTAAAGAGTGTTTAAGAATTATGCAGTGTCCTCACCAACAATCTTATTTCAAATTTAGTGACAAGCTTCACCTGGAAGTTTCTAATAAAACCAACTCATTACAGATAAGATTAATATGCTCAAAGTTATTGTCACCTATTAGTCCTGTATAATTTCAGGATAAAATTTAAAGTACTGTATCTCATGAATAGGATGTGAAAATCACTTCAGCAACTTTTCATGTTTTATTAGAATTCGAGTTACATATCACTGATGAATCCACATTAGTAATTGGATTGGAAGCAACATTTTTAGCATCATAGATACTCTCTGTTCATTGTAGATATGCAACATATTGTGAACTGAGCTAATGAGGCAGGCTTTTTTTCACAATTTTATTGAGATATATCTTGCAGAACATTTTCACTTGTTTTAATGTGCAATTCAATGAAGTATAGACAGTAATATATTGCAGTATGTCATTAAAGTTTTTAGAGAAAGTCTCAATATCTGATAATTTACAAGAAAAGTAGAACGATAATTTAATTGCACATGTAAAATTTTCTTTCTCTTCTCTGAAATAAAGGCAGCAGCCATCCTGATGCATTTTAAAACCTGGCACAGGGTTTATTTGTTGTTGTTGATGTTATTTAAGGGAGCTTAATGAGAATTCTAAATTGTTCTCTCTACGGGCTGAGTATGTAACGGTTCATGATTTTACACTCTGGTCAGTGGGGGCCTGCTATGCTCTTATTGTGTATTATTTGTTGAGTACAGAAATATCTGTTTTAAACAGCACAAAAATAAATATTAAGGTTACAATTCTATTATAAAACTGGAAAAGCTAAAAAATGATTCTTGGCTGGATGAAAATTTTCCCACTAGAAGATGATGATGGGGCAGAGCTAAAGAAAGCCTGTAATCATTTCACTCATGAGGAATTCAAGTAAATAATTTTAAAATGAAATTTAGGCTACATATACTGTTGTGAAATACTATATTTGGATTTGTTTGTGTATATGTGTGTGCATGTGCATGTCCATCTTCTAAGAAAAGATGAATAAGCTATTCTTGCATCAAAGCTAAGTGGGAATGTATACAGGGTAGGATTTATTTAATTCACTCTTTCTGAAATTTGAAACAGAATATATATAAAATATATATATGTAATATTATATATTCAAAGTTAATCTGAAACTTCAATATGTCCCTGGTTGGAATTCACTCTGAAGTTTAACCATGCATTTTCCCAAGTCCCAAAGAAGTGTGACAATGAAAGGAACACTGAGAAGCACACCCAAAATAGAGTTATGTATACTTATAAATTCTTGATCTTTGTAGAAACATGACCATGTTTCTTAAGAATAATATCACTGATATTCATATGGTCTTAAAACATACCATTTTTCAAATTAAATTTACTTAAAGTTACTTCATAGTATCATTTAGAATTGTTTTACAAATAAATCACATGGGTAATTGCAGTTTTTTGTTTAAAAAGAATTAATTTATTTCAGTTATTATAGTGATGATACAGACATAGCTTTACAGAGACTCAACTCTAGCTGGATGTATTTTTTTTTAACCTACAGATACTTATTTGTGTTATAAAAATTATCTTGGATTTGATTTCTTACTCTAATTCAAAATAACTATGTAAACATTTTTCTGTATTTGTATGCTTTATAAAAGATAAGTCATGATTACTTTTGGATATATATTTAAAATATATTTCTCTGTTTTTTTTATCCCTGCCTGAGTAGGAATGACAAAGATTGAATTTTTATAGTCTACTATTCTACTTTTCATTTATCTTCTATTCATTATCTACCAGTCCAAATATTTTTACTAACAATTTTAGTGACACTTCTGAATTACAAGTTGCATTAAACATTAATTTTTAAAATTATGTGTTATGATTAAATTATTACAAATTTTCTTGGTGATTGCATAAGCATCTACCAGTTTGATGATATGCTAGGACTAACATAACTCAACATAAACTTATACTAATAGACAAGATTTATCACAATGAAATTTACAATATAGGAACTGCAGTTAAAAGGTATACATAGCCTATGGCCATATGTATGCATAATATAGGCTTTAGGTCCTCACTCTGCAGTAATTGCAATGATATATCTTCCTCTTTAGTTCCAAAGCACAGGGACATGTGTGAGAAGAACCTGCCAGGGAAAGGCTATCTGAGTTTTGGAATCCAAAACTTGTAAAGGGAGCTGGTCACACCTGCCACGTGACCAGCTATTTTGTGGACCCCATACTAGTCACCAGTCACTGTGAGCTATCATGCTTGCTGTAAACATGCTGACGAACTTA
The DNA here is from genome assembly GCF_039906515.1 of Pseudorca crassidens. Lineage (NCBI taxonomy): Eukaryota > Metazoa > Chordata > Mammalia > Artiodactyla > Delphinidae > Pseudorca > Pseudorca crassidens. Next base: position 18,509,038 of record NC_090298.1, read on the forward strand.
GTTCATGTTGACCCACTATCTTAGGAGCATAGAATAGCACCATTTCCAGGTAACTTTGTCAACATTCCAGTTGTTTAGTTCTGAGTTACTCCAAGGATCATCAATGGCTTTAGAGTAAATGAAGAACTGACTGAAACACATCAGATATGTTAACACTTACCTTGAATATATTAATATTTTGGAATTGTTTCACCTTCAGTTTTCACTATAAATTAGCATTATACTGTATATTGGAAGCACCTCTCAAATAAATCCTTGTCTTTGGGTTAGCTCCCTGCTTTATTGAAGACTGGGTCATCTGAACTTCCTTTGTGTCTGTGTGCCCATGTTATTTCTTCCTTATCCCTCACTAATAGATTGGTAAGCTATGTCAGTTTTTTCTTTACCATTGCATTCTCATAGTTAGGTTTACTACCTGGAAAATAATATCATCCAATAAATATTTGATGAATGGTTAGATAAGTAAATGAATAAATGAATGTATGAATGATTAATAAAAAAATAAGGCATAAAGTCAGTCCTAGAAAAAATGAGTGTTTATTCAAGTTCTAACTGTGTCTAAACTGATGACATCTTTGCCTCATTCCTACACTTGTCTATGGATTTCACTTTTGTCTTCTTTTCATATCATTGGTTTTGAGGTTTATACTTTGTTTTCCAGGTTCTTACTCTGTTCTCCTGTAAGGGCTTATGCACATATTTAATCTTCTAGATCGTCCTACTTTATCTAGTTCTGTTAGGATGTTTTACCCCAGTCATTCTCAGAAACCACCCTCTGTCTATGGCCTTCTGATTGGCTCTTCATCCAAGACTTCCTGGTCTTCCGAATGTTGGGATCCTATAGGCACCATGTATTTAATTACTTCCCTTCCCACTTGACACTTTCATCTGTGCAAGATTCTTAACAATAGAGAAATTGGCAGTGATGCTTCCTTTGTTTTGATTTAAAAACTTCAAGTAAAATATTGTAACTAAAATAATCAGATATTTTTTAATGTATCAACATTCCAGTGTTGATGACACACGCTGGAACAGGTGACACACTGTGATTTTAAAAATAATAATAAATAAATAATATGTGAAAGGTATATTTCCAAAAGGACTGCCTACTTACTTATTTATTAAGTTTGACTGTAGGAGGACCCTAAGGGATGATATTGCGGGATCCCAGACCTAGCAACAGTATCTATCAATCAGTATCCCTAGGCTCAAAAAGTCAAAAGCTAGGAGAGATTATCAGAACTGGAAAGGAGAAAAAGTCCTGTAAAGTCATATTTACTGAGAGGAACAGAGATGATCTAGGGAAGGAACATGGTTATCTTGGGGTCACCTCACCTAGAAAGAACCAGGACTACAAGTACCTTCTCTTCTCCTTTTTTTGACTTCCCGCTGGGGCTACTCATTGGCCAACACCAACCAGAAGCCAGAGAACACAGTTTATTATTATAATCTCTGCAAGTTGTCCCAGGTCAGTGACTAAGGTAGGCACAGTAACAGGGTAGATCTGGAATGGAACACGGAAGACACTCTTTTCTATAGAAATACTTATCTATAGAAAAGGCAAAATACTATTGGTTCCTATTTAGACAAATTCTAAATTTTATGTCCTCAGTAGCTATTAAATGGAAGTATTTTTATGTGACATCTTAATATTTGCAGATAAATATATAAACGTCATTCAGGATAAGAAAGAATCTGAAAAAGAATATATACTTTTTCAGAGATTACTAGTGGGGATGGTATATATATATAATATATACAATATATTGTATATATTATATATATACATATATATATACATACAAATATATATACACATATATGGCTGAATCACTTTGCTGTACACCTGAAACTAACACAACATTGTAAACCAACTATAATTCAATTAAGAAAAAAATGATGAATGGATTTGGATTGCTCTTAATAATGGGGGATGCATTTATTTTTCCAGAAACTGTGTTCTCAATTCCTGACAGAAAATCAATCACCAATTTGCCTCCAGCTGAATTTAAAATAAATGAAAAATCCATTGAAAATAGAAATAAATGGTTTTGCATCTGTTAAGGTGAAATTTGATTTCCTCATTTAACTTTTTTCTTTCGCCATACAAGTGGAGAGTTGATTCTTTGACTACATTTCTGTGTCTATTAACTTGTATCAGTTAATTTGGTTATATTGTATTCAAAATAATTTAGAACTTTATATAGTCCTCAAGTATTAGTCTTCCCTCATTAAACTTCATGTTATATAGATATTTTGTTAGTCTATCTATGTGCTATGATATAAAAGAAATTAAGACTTCATTCCTGGAAAAAAGGTATAGATGCTCCTATTATTGAACAATAGGGTCATCTGCCTTGGGTGTTGTGAAGCATAGAGACTGAAGAAATTATATCTTCATTAACTTAAAGGTCATCTTCAATTATAGTAAATACAATTTTTTTTTTTTAATCTGGATATCATTCAAGGTTCATGACATATGTTGTCTCTAGAGAGAACCCAGCATCTGAAATCTAGCAAGGCCTTCCTTGGGCAAAAGAGATAAATTGTGCTTAATGAATAAAATAAAACACACAATTTCATGTGATAAAATCCTTTCAGTTTTTGCTTTTTCTCAAGATTGTCCACATGTCGGCATAAGACTGAGACTAACTTGTTTTCTGGAAAGTGAGTTTATGGGTTTTTATTATATTTTTGTATTGAACTTTTGGAGTATACTTTTGGATTGAATATTGGAAATGCATTGTGTCACTTTTTTAAGAAAAAACTGCATGTTCTTCAAAAAAGTATAGCAATCTCTTTGTCCACCTAATATTGATTTTTTTTTAAATATAGTAATTTTGGAGATGCACATCTTCTGAAGGGATTAAATTGAAAGGTTAATTTCTACATTCCGACATGGTGGAGGGGAGATTTAGGACGTGCTTATGTGTTATCCTAAGAGTCCTATATGATAATGATATAGGAAATTTTTTAAAAATTTTATAAAATTTTTAAAGGTTACTTTCCATTTAGTTATTACAAAATATTCCCTTTATTGCACAATACATCCCTGAGCCTATATTACACCAAATAGTTTGTACCTCCCACTCCCCCACCACTATATTGCTCCTCCCCCTTTCCCCCATCCCCACCCATAACCAGTAGTTTGTTCTCAATATCTGTGAGTCTGTTTCTTTTATATTTACTAGTTTGTTGTATTTTTTAGATTCCACATGTAAGTGGTATGATACAGTATTTGTCTTTCTCTGTCTGACTTATTTCACTTAGCATAATGCGCTCCAAGTCCATTCATGTTGCTGCAAATGGCAAAATTTCATTTTTTTTCATGGCAAAGTAGTATTACATTGTGTATATATATGTACCATGTCTTCTTTATCCATTCATCTGCTGATGGACGCATATGTTGCCTCCATATCTTGGTAACATTGGGTACATGTATCTTTTCAACTTATTCACTAGTAATTTAAAATATTTTGACAGACTACTAACATTTCTTCAATTTCAGAAAATAACTAAATTATCTTAAATACACTTTTTATAAAATATAATCTGAGATTTATTTTCATTGATTATAGTTTTTGACTAAAAGGTTTAAGAAAATTTATTAAAAATCAATGTTTAACAAATAAAACAAATAAGAATATAATATCATGAGGAGATAAAAACAGAAAAAATTACATCTAAAAGATATTAAACAAGTATTATATTAAACATGCTAGCAGTTGGGTTCTGTTCCTACAGAGTAAGGGAAACAAATAATAAATTTTGATAAATTACACACAATGTGGTAAACATGGCACAAGGAAGAAATGAATCTGATTTCTCTAGATGATGCAGATCCATGAGATATTTCCAAACTCGGTCATTCTTCCTTCTAGTCATAATAACCTGAGGCATCTCAGCCCTCCTTAAACTGATTGACAGTGTACCAGATCTGTCATGAAAACTTTGCTTTTTCTAGGCCTTTCCCTAGGAATTTTAACTATCACCAACCCAGCATGTAGAAAAGAAATCAGTGACTTTTGTGAAAGTGGGTGAAATAGTCTGAAGGGTCATATCACAGTAAAGTTGTAAACAGTGTGATTATTTCTCCTTTCCTTCTTATCTTGTGCTATTCGCTGCTTTCTCAAGAGAGAACTTAGATCACTCTGTAATTCTTTCTAGGCCTTTCTTCTCTGTTGTTTCATCCTTTTACCCAACAAGTCTTAATTAGTAAGGTATGAGCTAATTTGCAATGATGACAGTGATGGCAACAACAGAGAAATAAATTCTCCCTTTGAGAAAAAATGTATAAATCAGAAATGCGAGTATCCCTTTGAGAAGACTCAGCTCTAATTAAAGAAAAACTATTAATTAGTACTTTGCTTAGTATTAATATTAGTATATTAGATAGTATATGTAAATTATATATTATTTAGTATATATAATTGATTACATAATACATTAATTATAGTATACATTCATATAAATAAGTACTTTGTTTATTCAGGTCTCACATTGTAAGTTTGTCCTATATGCAGATAATAAAACTAAACTGTAAACACTTTTGAACTCAACAAAGATTATGGTCAGACTGTTGCAAAACTTCATGCTCTGGTGTTTATCACTAACATTCAAATTTTTGTTAATAGGTTTTTCTTCCCTTTAGTGTAGAGATAATTGTGCCCTTGCTATAAAAATTGTTTTATTATAAGATCCTATCTCTTCCCAACTGAAATTTAATACCTCTATTCATTAAAAATGTTTTAATAATTATCAAAATGATAAGCAATGTTTATTTCTAAATTGGAACTACACAGATATAACATAATTTGTAAGGAACCTTAGGAATATTATCATTTAAAAAATTCTCATACATTTGAATCTTCTCCAAAATACTTATAATAAAAGTAAAAGCCCTGAACATTTAAATAAAATAAAAGACCTTTAGACAATTTTGAAAACTAAACACAACATAGAGCTTTGCCTGTCCTTAAATGGCACCATTCTTTCCCATCCTTAAATAGCAACCATATTTTTAGATGCCAGTGAAGAAGGGTCATGGTCTGCCAGGATTTCCCATCTCTCAGAGTTCAATTTAATCTTTTCTTTTGTGTCCTTTGCCACAGGAAATGATAGTGGATTAAATATTTTACTAACTCAATTGAAGGTAGGAACTATATTATATAATTTACAAAGTGTGCCAACTATAGAACCATGCTTTGGACATGAAAGGTTTTAATAAATATTTTAATTATATTTTCTAAAGTGGGGATTTCTCATTTTAGTAATTACATGGCGATGACAAGACAGAGGTCATTAGGAAAGTTGAAGCTGTCTAAGGTAGACTGAATTAATCCCTCAAAATATTATAGTCCTGCACTTCCTACAAAGAAAAAAAATACCCTTGACTTTTACTCTCTTTGTAGTAGAAATCAGGCTTCAACCACTAAAGTATAACCTTTACTTTCAAAATGTTCCTTACATCAAGAATTTCTTTAGAAGTTACTATTACAAATGATGTGTTGTATATGTAGATTAGTTATGCATTAAGTAGGCATTTATTTTGTTGTTGTGCGTCTCTTCTTAACATTCATAATGTCATGAATTATATTATTTTTAGAATATTAAATGTGTAAATCAGCCTATGGTCCTTGTTTTGGAGAAGATTTTTCCTGATCTCTCTGGCTCAAAGATTACTTGGGGCTAGTCTTGTTTCCTCTTCAGGCCTACTTGGCTGGCATTCCCTGATGACTAAGCAAGCTCTGGACCTGTCCTCAGTGTCACCTTGACACACATAGACAGGCTGATCACATATCTAATGGAGGCTTAAATAGATCATTGTCGAAAGGTGAAATTTTCCAAATATTATGACATATGAGGACTAGGAATCAAGATGATATCTAATTTAAAAATCCTGTTGAACCATAAGAGAAAAAGAAGGTCAGCCTCACAATTTATGCCTTTGGAGGATCTTTCATTGGCATACTTCCTCACATTTAATCATTCTTAAACTTTTTAATATCTCAGAGTTTGCTTTTTTCCCAAAGTTGTACTTTAAACCTTCCTTCTTTCTTCCAGTTGACGTATTTCCTTTCTCAGGAACTTCCAATCCATTTTCTTTTACTAGAGAAGAAATCAGTCCTCAGTTCCTACCTTGTGTCTTGCAAATTCTGGCTTCTCTTTTTTCTTCTTTTTTTTTTTTTTTTTTTACAATTTTTTTAACATCTTTATTGGAGTATAATTGCTTTACAATGGTGTGTTAGTTTCTGCTGCATAACAAAGTGAATCAGCTATATGTATACATATATCCCCATATCCTGTCACTCTTGCATCTCCCTCCCACTCTCCCTATCCCACTCCTCTAGGTGGTCACAAAGCACCGAGCTGATCTCCCTGTGCTATGCAGCTGCTTCCCACTAGCTATCTATTTTACATTTGGTAGTGTATATATGTCCATGCCACTCTCTCACTTCATCCCAGCTTACCCTTGCCCCCCTCCCGTGTCCTCAAGTCCATTCTCTACATCTGTGTCTTTATTGCTGTCCTGCCCCTAGGTTCATCAGGACCATATTTTTTTATATTCCATATATATGTGTTAGCATATAGTATTTGTTTTTCTCTTTCTGACTTACTTCCCTCTGTATGACAGACTCTAGGTCCATCCACATCACTACAAATAACTCAATTTCATTTCTTTTTATGGCTGAGTAATATTCCACTGTATATATGTACCACATCGTCTTTATCCACTCATCTGTCAATGGACACATTAGGTTGCTTCCATGTCCTGCCTTGCATAGCAAAGGAAACAATAAACAAGATGAAAAGACATCCCTCAGAATGGGAGAAAATATTTGCAAACGAAGCAACTGACAAAGCATTAATCTCCAAAGTATACAAGCAGCTCATGGAGCTCAATATCAAAAAAACAAACAACCCAATCCAAAAATGGGCAGAAGACTTAAATAGACATTTCTCCAAAGAAGTTATACAGGTTGCCAACAAACACATGAAAGGATGCTCAACATCGCTAATCATTAGAGAAATGCAAATCAAAACCACAATGAGGTATCACCTCACACCATTTAGAATGGCCATCATCAAAAATCTAGAAACAATCAATTCTGGAGAGGGTGTGGAGAAAAGAGAACCCTCTTGCATTTCTGGTGGGAATGTAAATTGATACAGCCACTATGGAGAACAGTATGGAGGGTGCTTGAAAAACTAAAAATACCATATGACCCAGCAATCTCACTACTGGGCATATACCCTGAGAAAACCATAATTCAAAAAGAGACATGTACCACAATGTTCATTCTGGCTTCTCTTTCTTTCTTTTTTTTTTTCGGTACGCGGGCCTCTAACTGTTGTGACCTCTCCCATTGCGGAGCTCAGGCTCCGGATGCGCAGGCTCAGCGGCCATGGCTCACGGGCCTAGCCGCTCTGCGGCACGTGGGATTTTCCCGGACCGGGGCACGAACCCGTGTCTTCTGCATCGGCAGGCGGACTCTCAACCACTGCGCCACCAGGGAAGCCCTCTAGCTTCTGTTAATCAATATACTAATGAAGCTTTCCTGACCTAGGTAGACTTCAAAATGAAAATAAGTTCATTTTCCCAGAATTCAGCCACTCTCTCTGCCTTTCGTTTCTTAGAACTTGATTTTCAATGTAAATTAAAAGCATCCAAAGGAAAACTCTGCCCCTTGATCATTAACTCAATAATCAATGATGCTTAGACTTCAAGCATTTTAATCCTTCACAAGTCTATAAGATTGGTAACCAAGTAAATTGGCAACTACATCAATTCAATTTCCTTGCAGAGTTAATTCTACAAAATTCTCATTTAACATGTAAATTCTATTTATCCTGACATTTACATTTTGTGCCGTATTGTATTTTATAATATTGCAACATTGCTATATTACATAATTTTCCAATGCCTAAAGAAATGCTTTATGTTCTTTTCATGCTGTAAAGATAATACCTTATTTGTATCACAATTTTCCTGAAATGAAAAATGATGGTGATATTCAAAACAGACAAAATAATTATCTAAGTTATGATTAAATACAGAACAAGAGACATCTTATACAAGAGTGAAACTGGGAAATTTGACTCTTATTCTGTTACCTTCTCATAATATATTCCAAATTATTATTAAATTAATTTCAAATGATGAACATGTCACTTTGGTATATTGTCTCTGAAAATTTTGCCTCAGTTAATCAATGTAAACATTTTAGAGATTCATAGTACTGCTATGAATAAAAAAAAAATGGTTATGTTCAGAAATCATTTTATACTTTTCACTATTTTATATCATATTCAGGAAAAATATCTAGAAACATAATGTGTCTCTTCAGCCTACTAAGTACATTCCGGGAAATCATTTGACTATTATGAAGGAAAGTAACATTCTGCATGAGACACTGAGTGGTAGCAAGGTAAGACTGGTGAAATATAGATTATATATTTGTACCTCTGTATAAAAATTGTAGTGTGCATGCTATTGAAAATTGTATTTGCATATATTTTATGTGATGGATGTTTGTTAAGTATGTTGGGAATGCTGGGAATATCCAGAGATGAAATAAATTTGGGAAGATTTAACCCTAGGAATGCAAGGTTGATTTATGTTCTAAAATTAATGAATTTAATACCACATATTAAAAAATAAAATAAAATGTAACTCATGATAATTCATGATGAAAAATCTCAGCAGGTACTTTCAAAATCCCAAATAAATTGTTGTCAAGACATTTTATAAGGAAAGATTTTAAAGAGTACTAATTATAAAGAAACTATTTGGAAAGATTTGCTATTAATGATGAAACATTATGTCACAATTTGTTCAAGAACAACCTCTGAAAGAATAGCTGACTTCCCTAAAAAGTTGAGGAACCTGGTAACCATTATAAAATACAGGGAGTTCATAGTCACTAAGTGAGGTTGATGCCAAGGAACAAGGAAATATGTGTTTGTGATATTGTTCCCAATTTACACAAAATGAGAGTGAACTATTTATAGCATCTGTGTTTAAAATACATGATTTCTTTTGCAAATCTAACTGAGGTTAACAAATAGTTATCTTTTTTTAAAAAAGAGTTATATAAATATATAATAGCTGAGCCCAATAAAGTTGGGGGGGGGAATGATGGCAACATCCAAGGATGAATCATTCCTCTGAGAAGTAAAGTTTTAAAGAAATGAGAGAAATGGAAACAACAAAGTGTACAAATGGTAAACAGACATCGAGGAGCCCATGCAGGAAAACGTTCATCTTCTTATCAAGTCAATTCTAACTGCTGCCACTATCTTCAGTTCCTTCTACTGATCTCTAATTACTCAGTAACAAACCATAACTCTTATGTGCTCTAGCCTCTTTAAATTGTGGATTCTAGTATTGGTATTGCAATGTTACGTGGCAAAGCTAGTATGAAAATTTTGCATAAGATGGCTACATTGAATCTTGAATAAAAGGAACAATTCTTATTCTATACTCATGGGACTCTTCCCCCAGTTGAGCATTACATTTTGTTGCATCCAAGATTCAAACAGAAATCCTCACAAAGACAGATATAATTTTATCATAAATATTTACATGTTTCAAATTGATGGACATTAGCCACTCCATTTATCTTGCAGTTTCTTTGTAAATGAAGTCTATCCAGTGTCTACATCTTATTGAGAAAAATCTGTGAAGCTAATGCAGAAAGAAGAATCCAAATAGGCCAAAATAAATGTTTCCATCCTGAGCCAAGAAAAAAAAAAAAAAAGAAAGAAACGATATCCCTTTCCCAGCTGGATTCTAAGCTTCTTATGTGCCTTTTTCATGGTAAGTCCTCTGGATTGTAAAACAACTGTTTGTAGATAAAAACAAAACAAAACAAAAACCTCCAGAAAAGTATCAAATTTTCTATTCATGTGCAGTTTTAATCTTCAGGAAAGAAAGAATTACATTTTACTAATATTTAGTATTTAAATTAACTTTAAGTTTATGCATGCCATTCATTTATTTAAAATTTAATGTGTGCATTGTATATATAGACTTTGAATACTTTCCAGTTTGTATAATTACTTTGTCTATATTACAGTACTAAAATTATTTTGAAGAATAGCTTTCTGAATGTTTTTACAATATCATTTACTAATGACAAATTCTTCAGCATGATGTTCAATTGTGAACAATGAACAGAAAAATTTAACAGGAATCAGACTTAATATTCTTAGTGCTTAACAGAACTTTGGAGTACTATGTGCTGATTTTCTTATGTCATAACTCCTGAAAGCCCGTTTAACACTGCTAATGTCAAATGCAGATTATGTCTACTATCAAAGTAATATCAATTCATTCATATTTCTCTTTAAACTTTTGGTTCTTGGATGTATTTAAGCAAATACCAAATTATCTTCATGCAGTGTTTATAAAGGGAACAGAAATAAATTGACAAAATAGACTGCCAAAAATTCAGTCACTAATTCATATATTGTAGTATCTTTCTTTATTTTTTTTTATTTATTTATTTATTTATTTATTTATTTATTTATGTATTTATTTTTTGGACTTCGTTGGGTCTTCATTGCTGTGAACGGGCTTTCTCTAGTTGCACCGAGCAGGGGCTACTCTTCCTTGCAGTACGTGGGTTTCTTACTGCGGGCAGAGCATGGGCTCTAGGCACACCGGCTTCAGTAGTTGTGGTGCACGGGCTTAGTTGCTCCATGGCATATGGGATCTTCCCGGATCAGGGATCGAACCCATGTTTCCTGCATTGGCAGGCAGATTTTTAACCACCGCACCACCAGGGAAGTCCAGTAAGTATCTTTCATAGTCCTTCAATGTAGGTAATTTTCATAGTCCTTTAATGTCTGAATATAAACTATTTTCAGCTAAATGATATTCTACCTGTAAATGAACTAACAAATAACACTGTATTTGATGTAAGGTAGAACCAGTTAACATTTTTAGTATATGAAACTTGAATCAAATATTTGAAACTTTTGACAAAATTGGAAACTAAGCAAAAACGGATCTGTTGGTATCAATGCTTCCATTATTAAAAGTATTTGGTTTCCATTGTAAGTAAAAATGAGTGTTGTTGAGCGGATTACAAGCAGTACACCCAAGGTTGAGGCTTGTGCTTATTTATCTCTCTCAGATTCCCCAGGCCAACACAGCCAAGTTCATGCTTATTTGTGAACTTGGATGTATAGAATTATTAACAAAGTTTATTTATCTAAACTTCTTTGGAATTATTGCTGAAAAATCTTCAGAATGCACCTCACAACACTGATAGTATTTAATAGTATGATAACTTATCTCCATTTCTCCTGAAATTGTCTTTCAAATGATCATGAGTTCTAATGAATAAAAACTGTCAGATTTACTTACCTCATCAAATACAACCACATAAGTGATCTCAACCTCATATTATACCATGGAATCTCAATATTTTTCTTATAGTTCCTCACTTATATACCTGTCTTTCCCAGCTGGAATCTAAGCTTTGTATGTACTTTTCCATGGTAGGTCCTCTGGATTCTAGAGCAATGGTCTATGAATAAAAAACTATTAGTTCTTCTATTCAGATGTTGTTTTACTTGTAAGGAAAGAAAGAATTAAGTTTTACTAATATTTACTAATATTTCATATATAAATTAACTGCAATTTTATAATTTATAAATTGATGTATACTATTTATTTTTATTTATAAAACAAAAAATAAAATTTTACTATGTAATTCATGATATAAAAACTTTGGAAAATACTGTTCTGGAACACAAGACACTTGAAAATATGTTGTATTTATCTTGAAATATGGATGTTTAGTTAAGTGTTTGACATAGTAGGTCTACAATAAATATCTGTTGAATAAATTAAATTTATTGTGATGTTACTTCAAAAATATAAAGATGGCTGTTCTCAAATAAATTACTTGCTTTACTCTTTTATTTTGATGACTTTTATTATAAAATAAATATAGAAAACATTAAATGAAATTTTAAAACAATAAATAAAATTATCCAAACAAAGCCAATTCATTTTTGTTTTTGTGTATGTACTTCAAACACAGTTGTAATCAAATTATATGTATAATTTAGTGTTCTGCTTAATATCCATTTTCTATATCACAGCAGGTGTCTTTCATTGTTGTTATTTCCCTACAGTTTATATCAATAAAATACACTGCCACAATCTCCCCCTGTGAATTTTTCTGTTCACATCACTTATTGTCAAGTATGTCTAATTTTCTAAACTGTAAACAGCTTTGCACCAGTGCCATTTATTTCTATCACATAATTAGACCACTGCGGCCACAATGTATACTATTAAACACATAGTTTTAACGTTGAAAGTTGATCAAACTCTAGCTCTTGGACTATAATTTTGCAACCAAGTGCCTGACTCTTGTATTCATGAAGAACACTATTTATATTCATCAATGCCTTTCTGAGGGATCACAAGTCCAAATGTCCCAGGGTCTGGGAAATAAAATAAATTAGTGAAATTTATTTAGACAAAGACCACTATTCACAACCTATTAATAATCAGCATGTTCAAAAAATATGAGTCTGTGAAAACTGTGGCTCAGAGCAGGCCCTAACTAAATGGTGTATCTGCTGTGTAGCTTCAGTGACTCTTTCCCATATGGTCAGGCTGGCCAGTGCGCCCAGGTCTTCCACGTTTTTATATCTTATTATTTGTTTTGTTATGCAGTACAGAATTCCAAATTCTATGTGAATTCTCCAAATTGTTAAATGTTTGCAAAGACTTATTAAAGCCCTATATCATAGACCAAATAAAATATGTTCAGTTTTTGAGAGCTCTGATATAGGCTAATAGTTTGATGCAAAGATACACAGGTTGTTAAATAAATTAAGAAAATAAAATTAAATATAATAAAATTACACATGTTGTTAATAACATGCTGGTTTTAATACTAAACTTAGTAAAACTGAAAATTCTATTATAGGTAATCTGATCAGTCTCTTTTATTTTACATATATATATATATATGTAAATCCAAAAAATTTAGCTGATTTACCTCAAGGTGACAGGCCTAGGTAACCACAGCTATCATCAGTACCAAGAAAAATTTATTTCTCTCTCTTTCTCTAATTTGGTTACAATTTTGAACAATTTCAAAGGATTAAAAAAATTTTCATTTTGTATTATATCAGTAACTATAGTAAAATGAAATTTAGATTCCATGTAACTTTATTCCAAATCACATGAAATTTCAAATTAACCAATTAACAAGAGAAAATGAAACAAATAATACTAGATTTCATAAAACAATTTTATGATTGTATCAGTAGTTTACTGTAGAGTTGACAGAATCCCTTTCAACACTCACATATATATGCATCTATTAATGCAGCTAAAACGAATATAATCATGAACTAAGAAAGCTCTAAAGAGGCACAGGAAGTTTGATTTAATCTCTGTATCTCCCTGTTTGACCAAGGACAAATCATTTACCTTGGCTAATCTAAAATTTCTTCATCCATAGAAAAGTCCTAAAAACCCAATTTATACTCTTTTTAGAGAATCAGAAATTCATAGGCTCTTAAGAAAATAAATAATCCAAAGCTATTACTGGCTTCTGATAAATCTAGAAACTCAAAAAATGTCATCAAAATTCAACTGTGCTTCCCCATCTCTCTGCTTGGCTTTCTTTGTTGGTTCTGTGGGTAGATCTCATTCTTCATTATGACCACAGGACTGCTTCTAAGTTTACAATACATAAAACCCAATAGTAAAATTTTTTTTGAAAAATTCTAACAAAAATCTTAGAATAGCTTTGTTCATGGCTTTAGTTTTGTTCCCACTCTACAACAATCTCCATGGGAGTGTGATCTCCCCAGCTGGGCACATCTGGAAGGTATGGCCATCACTGAAATGGGATAATGTCAGCAACACCTGAACCAATGAGCAAAGAGTGTGGACAGAGTAGTTTACAAGCAAAGCCCAGCAAATTCTTGAAAAGAGGAAATAGATATGAGGCAAGAAAACCAACATATAAACTCTTCAACATTAAACATTTTTTTTGAAAATATTACGTAAGTAATATTATATATAATATGAAGAAAATAGTCATTCCTCTTTAAATAGTAATTCTGAATGTGAGATTACTGCTATATTATCAACAGCAAGAACAGATGTACATGTGTGCATCTATACATAAGTGAAGTAAAAAATGATACAAGGAGGGGCTTCCCGGAGGGGCTTCCCTGGTGGCGCAGTGATTGAGGGTCCAGCTGCCGGTGCAGGGGACACAGGTTCGTGCCCCGGTCTGCGAGGATCCCACATGCCGCGGAGCGGCTGGGCCCGTGAGCCATGGCCGCTGAGCCTGCGCGTCCAGAGCCTGTGCTCCGCAGGGAGAGAGTCCACAGCAGTGAGAGGCCCGCGTACCGTGAAAAAAAAAAATGATACAAGGAAATATATTCAGCATTTGCTTAATAGCAACTGAAAATGAAAATATTTTTGTCATTTTTTTAAACTAAAATTGATGCTTAAATCGATTTTGATGGGCAGAAAGACATGTATGACAAGAAACAATTCTTTACAACCAAACTGATGTCAGTGGATAAAAAAAGAGAAAAGATATAAACATTTAACATTTCTATCACACATAAAAAGTGGCCTATCAAATAAATATCTACATGATACATTTCCTTTGTAATGTACCTACTCATTTTGCGTTTCAATTTCAATTTAGATAATTATAATAGGTATTTATGTTTGACTATTTTGTTATGTAGTTGCTTAAACAAAATTTAGAACTTTAATGAAAACATAAGTCTTTAATTACTACCTAATAAATCCCTACCATTTCTCCAGATGTACTGGTCTTTGATTAGACATTTTACTCCTGACTTGCTTTTAAATAAGTTGATTGTGAATAAAGAGAAAAATATAATCAGCTATCTGCAAATAATGATCAAAATTAAAAGCATGTTATATTAATGTAGTATTATTTGTTTGTAAGATGTTCAAATTTATTCAATGCTCTAAGCTAAATAATTCATCAGTATTTTAAAGAGAATAAATGAAAGTTAAGTAATCAGATTATTTTGTGCAAAGATCACTTTTAATCAGCATCAATTGCATTCTTTAGCAGTTACATTATATATATATAATCATTGCATTATTATAATATGTATAATTATATATTACATGTAATTAAAATAATGCATGTATTTGGGGTCAAAACTCCTACTCAAGTAAAATCACATTTTACCATTTTTTGAAAATCAAATTATCTACTTATATAGTATGTGATTTATAATTATCACAAATTATCTAAATGGAAATGTAATTTGAAAGATGCAAAATTACCTGTGAAATATATTGCTTCTTTGATAAATTATTGTGATTAACTGTGATTATTTTCTTAACTCTTCAGCTGCTCTATGTTATCCTAATTCATTAGACAGAAATTAACTTACATAAATTTCTTGAAAATTTTCAGTAAAAACCAATATTATTATTATCATCTCTGTACATTTTTCTAGTTTCATAGTTTCTTAAACTAATGGTTAAAATTTAATATACTCCATAAGATATTATTCTAAGTTCCTTAATATTTTTCTTTCTCTATTTCATAACTATTAATTGAAAAATTACTATATATCACATACAATTCTGCTTTATAAAAACTTCCCTTTGTGAACTAAAATAAGACCTAGATAAGCACATGTCTAATTGCCATATCCCCTACATTTTCATCTGTCTTGTCCTTGAATTTTTAGGTAGTGATAAATTAGGTGTGTGACTCAGATGGAGTCCATCACATTCAGTTAGTAATAATCTATCACAGAGCTCAAGTAAAAAGAAACATGTGGAAATAATTCTAATCATTAAAGTCAATTTACAAGGCTTTACTTTGTAAACATGGAAAGATAATTTAATTTCTACCTCTCTCAATGTTATTTGAAAGTTATAGTCAAATCAGTTTGTTGGTCTCTAATGATATATAGATTTTACATATTTGCTACTATATATATGTGTGTGTATATATATATATATATATATACACACACACACAATTTCTAATATATTATGTGTCTTTATATCTTTGTGTATGTGTCTGTTTAATAGGTGGATTTGCAAAATAAAAGTAGACTATTTTATCCTAAACCTATAGGAAGAGATAATTTGCTCCGCCCCCAATCAATGAAGAAAAAAGTAAAGAAATATCATAGAACATATTGGAAGAAACTTTGCTTTTTGCTTTCATGTGTACAGCCAATATTGAAAGTTACTATTTAAGATTCACCTTTAAACTGATATTTTTTAATGGCACTAAAAATTTAATTTTAGTGATAATGCAATATGGACTGATGTGTGTGTCCCTCTACAATTCATATATTGAAGCCCTAACCCCCAGTGTGGCTGTATTTGGAGATGGGACTCTAATGAATTAATTAAGGTTAAATGAGGTCTTAAGGGTGGGGTCCTCATCTGATGGATTAGTCTCCTTATAAGATGACATGCCAGAGAGCTTGCCCTCCTCCCTCTTATTCTCTCTCTCTCTCTGTCTCTGAAAACAGGCACTGAGGAAAGTGTATGTGAGGACATAACCAGAAATACAAGCCAGGAAGAGAGACCTCACAAGACACTAAATTGGCTGGATTCTATCCTCCAGAACTGTGAGTAAATAGATTTCTGTTATTTAAGCCACCCAGTTTGTGATATTTTATTATGGCATGCTGAGCAGACTAATATATAGTTTTAATGCCATTATGTTTTAGCAATATTTTCTGTTAGTATAATATTAAATCAATGATACATTGAGATTTTATGATATAATCTAGCCAAGATGTAATGAGAGCCTGTGCTAAAACAGTTCAGTGGAAAGCAGACGAAGGGGCAGATATATTAAGAACATAGATATCTACACAATCTGTTACTGGATTTGGAATGGAAGGCAAAAGATTATAAAATAGTAGAAGATTAGGTTTGTTATTAGAATGCATGTTGTTATAAAATCATATACTACCCACCCCCAAAATGAAGAAAAGACAGAGAAGGATTATAAGAAAACATATGTTTACCATGTAAATGTTCAAGTTTTCTGGATTAACCTTTCTGGATCCTATTTAAGGCTAACTCCTTCACTATGCACAGGTTTGATTGAAAATTATAAACATAAAAAAGAGAATAATTAGATAGAGAAGGAAAACAAGGAATAAATGAAATTCACAGTGAATATTGTGATTCACTGAATAATTTTAAAATTTACTGAAGTTTCTTGAGAGAAGAATTAGGCCTTGAAGAAAACTTTAGGCACAATAGATCATATGTTGAATAACTTTAAACACTAAAGATCAATAAATTTGAAATCAGAGTAAAAGTGACCATCCAAACTGATGTACAGATTGAAAAAAGCTGAAACTGAAAAGGAACAGACCTCCTGTGACCTGTAGGACAAAAATATTTTGCTTATTAAATTTGTAATTGAAGTCTAAGTAAAAGAAAGAAGGGAGAGTAAGAGGAGTATAAAATAATACTTTGGATATTTGTTTAGGAGCTTCTCCTATGCACTAACCTTATGACTCACTATTATCATTTCTGGTTATTAACCCAAGAGAAATGAAAAGAACACCAATGGTTTCTTAAATAATGTTCATAACAGCTTTATTAATAGCCCTCAACTAGAAATCACCCAAATTTTCAACAACTGGAAATGAATACTAATTATGGTGTATCCATTAAATGTAACATCATTCCTTACTTGGTCTACAGTAACAATCTCGTAATCATTTTCCCTGATTCCAACCTTTCCTTATATTTTCTTTAGGCGCCAATCAGAGTAAAGTTTCCACATGTAAATGAAATATGTCAATTCTCCAGTGAAAACTTTCCATTTTATTTTTGCTTCTCATCACACTGAAAATGCCACTGAAAATCTATAGTCATAATGCAGTGGTTGTAATTGATTTGGCTCTGGGATCACCAATCTGAATGTGTCCCCTACTTATCATTTTTGGTTGATCAGGCATTGAAATGGAAACTAAGACATCAAATACATTTTCCTTATAGGTGCTAAAACAATAGTGATTAATCCAAGTTACTATTTTCATGTTCACAAGCTATTATTTACCTTATGATTCATTAGTTTTATTCATTTTGGAAATTTTTTAAAATGTAAATTTTAAAGATATTTTCAAATTCAATTTGCTATTTTAATAGAGCATAACTCTGTTGGTTTTCTATATCTGCTAAAACAAATTAACCAAATTTGGTGGGTCCAAACAACAGAAATTTATGTTTCAGCGTTCTTGAGGCCAGAAGTCCAAAATTAGTTTCCCTTGGCCAAAATTAAGGTGTAGGCACTCCCTCCAGAGACTTTAGCAGATAATCTGATTTTTTCCTCTTCCGAATTCTGGCTGCTGGTGGAATTCCTTTGCTTGTGGCTGTATCATCCCAGTCTTCAAGACCGGCACCTTCAACTCTCACTCTACTCTGTCTTCACAACGTCCTCCACTGTGTTTTTCAGATCTTCAACAGTCTCTCTTTCATCAAGATATATATCATTGCATTTAGGGCCCACTCAGATAATCTAGAATAATCTCCTCACCTCAAGATCCTTAACTTAATCATACCTGCAAGACCTTTTTTTTCCAAATAAGGTGACATTCACGGGTTCCACAGATTAGTTTAAGAATGTCTTTGGTGGGGGGGTGGGGATTTTTTTTAGTTGACCACAATAAATAAGAATTAATTTATCAAATATCTTAGTATTGGGCTTCCCTGGTGGCGCAGTGGTTGAGAGTCCGCCTGCCGATGCAGGGGACGCGGGTTCGTGCCCCGGTCCGGGAAGATCCCACATGCCGCGGAGCGGTTGGGCCCGTGAGCCATGGCCGCTGGGCCTGCGCGTCCGGAGCCTGTGCTCCGCAATGGGAGAGGCCACAACAGTGAGAGGCCCGCGTACCGCATAAAAAAAAAAAAAAAAAAAAAAAAAAAAAAAAAAAAAAAAAAAAAAAATCAAATATCTTAGTATTGACATCTGTAAATATATGTGGTGTGTACATTAAAATATCCAGAAGATTGTTTTTTACTACCACAATAAACACAAACACTATTCTACAACTTTCAAATCATTGCCAACAAGGAGAAATATATTTATTTTTATTGACGTTTAGCATATATTTTTTATTCTGCTGAGTGGTCCATTAAATTCTTTTTATGTATTTTTTATACACTGTACTTAGTTACTTAGAACCGCATTGTGGCAGGAAAGAAATGAACGAAAAAGTACAATAAGAATTTAGAAGATCTTGGGACCAAATAAAACAATTACCATGAAGACGTGTTATACATAAAGTACTATGCAGATGCTATTTATGATTACATTTACCCCATAATAGCCACCTTGGACTTGTGACTAGATCACTCTAAATATGAGTTTTTACATTACATTTCTATATAGCAAACCTCTGAAATGTAATGACTTATAACAACGTTTTATCTTCTCCCAATTTGGGGTTATCGGTTTGGCCTGGGCCTAGTTGGGTGGTTCTTCAGCTGGTCTCCTGTGGTCACTCATGAAACTACAATCACTAGGAGGCTCAACTTGGGCTGGATGGTAATGATGGCCTTACTTATAGTACTGGTGATTTTGCTACTGGCCAAATGTTTTCAGGGGACCAACCCAGGCATCTTCATATGGTGACCACATTCAAAAAGCAATAAGAAAAAAGGACATGTCCCACTGTGCAGGCACTTTTCAACCCACAACTCACATTATATATTTCAACTCCCAAATGGTGAAATCATATCACATGGTGTCGACCATAGTCAATGTCCGGGCATTGTATCTAGGGATGCAGACATCGTTGAGTGTCATTACTAATACAATTTTCCCAATTCATCCATTATAAAATTTTATGCAGAGTGAGTATAAGTACTTTTTATTATATGTCAGTGATCAAGGAGAATCATTTCTTGTTATTAAGGAAAAGATTTTAAGTCTTTCAAAATACCCAGCATACTAGTGTCTACAACTCCATAACTAAAACTTTATTATTTTGTGTTAAGCTAAACAGGTGTGTTACCTACCTCTGTAAAATTCAAAATGTCACTGAACAAAATAATGTTTTCAATAAAAAACATTTCCACTATAAAAGAGTTTCTCAGACAATCTTCTGGACACACAAGTAAAGAAACACACAACATATGTGTATAAGACTAAAGAGTTGCAATGCTATCAGCTATCATGCTCTCTTCATACACTAACCAAGCAATTTCTTGTCTGAATATTCTTGTCGAAATCCACTGCTTTGTTTACTTTTTTTCCAACTTATTGAAATTTTGATTTAAGGACAAAGATCAGACAGTTGGCTCTTTTATTTATTCTTCTAAAATTTGATTTATTTTTTATTACTAGATATAACACTGAGATTGTAACAAAAAGAACAAACCTGACTCCATATTGGATCTATTCCTTTAGCTCCAACCTTTGTGCTCTGTTGCCTGTGCTTAGTCAAGCTGCCGCTGCACCTTTGTCTCGTCAATCAGTAAATAGCCTGAAATATACAAGATAGCCCTTTCTCAATGTTCTGCCTCTCGGGCTTGACATTTAAAGTATAATACTTTTCCTTAACATAGAGATAGAAAGTTGCAGCACAGAAAATAACTTTTGTCTTTTTGAAGGTTTATAGGAACATTGTGACCAGACATATGTGGACAATTGCAAGAACAAAGGACTATCATCCTCTCCAGGATCTGGCTGGCATAGAAATAAGTGAGACAACCAGTCACACACACACACCTCCCCGCCCCCATTAGTATAAAAGAAGCCTGAATTTTAACTCTGGTAGGATGGTTCATTGGAACATCAGTCCACCATCTTCTCAGTCTGCTAGCTTTCCAAATAAAGTCACCATTCCATGTCCCAACACTTCCGCTGTCAACTTATTGACCTGTCCTGAGGTGAGCAGTGCCAGCTTGGACTCAGTAACAAGACGCTACTATTCATATCATATTCTGAATGGAAGGCTCACAGAAACTATATGTAATAAGGTAAAAAAAAATGTGCAGAGCTAAAATTTAACTGAAAGTAAAAGCCCATTAATTGTACAACTATATAATTTATAAATAATAATTTTGTTGCATGAGGCTTACAATTTACTTTTTACAGAGTCTAAGGAGATGTACTATGCACAGGGGAAGACATACAATTGATCAATTCATCCCAAGATAAGGCATTGATAGGCATTCTCCCTCTCTGAAGTCTCCAAACTTAGGGAGTACCAGTTTTATATATTTATTTGACATGTATATATATTTGATTATATATTTATAAATTTGATTTAATTTTCCAGAAATCAGGGAATGTGAATGTTTTGATAACCTTTATTTCTCCAGTGTGTAGCATGATGTATAGCCAGAGTACATAATCCATAAATATTTGCTCTATGAATAAATGAATTCTGAATAATAAGAAAAATAAAGATGTCACCTAATTTGATAATATGTTGAAAAACTGTAAAAATTGAAAAAAAGTATTAAATTGAAACATTATTGCACTGCTATAGATTATTTTTAAATGATTGCTATAGATTATTTTAAATTATAGATTATTTTAAAATGAACTTGGCATCTGGTTAGATAAGCAAGCTTCTCGTTTTTTACAACTACTATGAAAAGCCAATTTGCTGATGCAGACTGTAACAATTTACTATGAGTCCCAGAATAAAATTGTTTTTAAATATTCTAGTGACATGTATTAAGTAATCAAAAGACCAGACCCTGATAGTGGGGAAAAGGAAGAGGATTACATTAAAACATGTTTTAATGCCACATTTTCCCCTTTGTGGTAAGTTACAGAAGAAGCACTTGGATCTATATTAATTATGATGCTTTTTGTGGAGGTGTGAGTACTTCTAAAACTATAGGCAATATTTTTTTCAAAATTCCTTATAATCTATCTGTTTCGTTCATATAAACTCATATAAAAAGGAATATAAGCATATACATTTCTCCCACATAGGTTTTTTACTGAGTGGTGCAAATTAGATACCCAATTAATAATATTTTTTGAAAGGATAAATGAATGACAACTAAAGCACCCAATAGAATATAATCAAGTATTATTATTGCTCAGAGTTACGAGAAAATCTTGGCAACTTGATAATAAGCAAAAGAAAACCAAAGATAAATAAATCAGTTTGTATGAAGGAAAAGTATTATAAAAAGTATAGTAACCTGAAAATTATATTCTTTGGATCCTCATCCCTTAAATTCCAAAACATATTTAAAGCACAAATACTAGGCTCTAGCACAAGGCACTGTACAATTGACACTACTGAAAATTGCATAAATACTTCCTAAAAGATAAGAGACAAGGGAAGAAAAATGGGTGAGAGTCTGTAAAACAAAGATCATTAATAGTTGCTCTATAAATAAATAAGCAACAAAGATATATTGTACAGCACAGGGAAATATAGCCATTATTTTGTAATAACTTTAAATGGACTATAATCTATAAAAAGTATTGAATCACTATGTTGTAAACCTGAAACCAATGTAATATTGTAAATCAACTATACTTCAATAAAACAAAATAGTTACACTATAAAATTGGAAACTTGATTTTCTTCTGAGATATGTAGGGGAAAGTGTGGTGTGTGGCAGTGATTGGAAACGAACCTGGCAGATAATTTTAAAACAACTTCCATACGGAATGGAAAATGAAATAGTATAGAGATAAGCCAAAGATTATCGAGCTTAGGTATGTCAAGGGGAGACAGAGAAACGATATGGAAAGAGCTTAACCATTGAAGTCAGTCTAACAAAATGTCAATATTTTCAGGGTTCTGAAATTATTAGCTTTGAGACAATGGGAAATTATATAACTACTCAGTGCCTCAGTTTTCACATTTGAAAAAAATTAAAGGTTCTAGTGTTATTACTAGGAAATTGATGAAAATGCATTTTCCTTTTGAGTGAACTTCAAGGTGAAACATGATGTGTGTGTTGCAATAAGAAAAAGGTTTACTTTTCCAATATTCTAATCTTCTTTAATATCTTTTACTTTTCTAATATTCTGATTTTCTTTAATATTAGAATTCTTTTGAGAGAATGGTCCATTCAGAAGTCAGGCATCTTTGATATTGAAATGAACAGATATAAGAGCATATATATTTCTTTACACTTCTGTAGAAATACTTTTTTGCAAGGTATAAAATTGGAAGGTTTTGTAGTTATCATTGTTTTTTGTTGCTGCTATTTTTACTTGTTTTTACTTCTCTCCTCAGAACTGTCACTTAAGAGCAAAGTGACTGTAGGTGTGTTATTTAACCAGGTTGAGAATTTGTATTTGCATTGTGAAATGAGGGGTAATAATTTCACAGGGATTCTGCAGATGAAACGAAAGATAGGGAGCATAGCTGTGACTGAAACACATTATATTATCACTAAATGTTAATTTAAAGTTTCTTCCAGTATTAAAAATTATAAGCCTATATATCTGAAAATAAGAATAGTTCTAATCTCTAAATATATTTTCTTAATTTAAAAGCTGTACTATTGTTTCTATATAAGGTTTCCCTAACCTCGGTAAATTATTTGAATGTATGCAAGCTATCATTTCTAAGAGACCAAATGCTCTGCACCAAAATGTAACATCCTTACAATAACAAAAGATTTAAGTATATCTGTAATATGCTTTCTGAACATGATTTTATTTTACCTAGCTAGTTTACAGATGCCACAATAAACCTAGATTTTAAGGGTAATTATTTCACATTTCCCTTCGCTTCTGTGTCTACAGTGGGAGCATTGATATGCTCAGCACCTGAAGTATTTTTATCATCTTATTTTGCATATGACCTTTTCACTGTTTCAAGAATTTAAGTGATGTTATAATAAATACTTATTATTAACTATAATGAGGAAAGGCTGGAATTTTGCTCTGCTCATTCCTTGTGTCCATCAGTTTAATGACTTGGAAAAAAAAAAGTTTTCTCACATGACCTTCCTAAATAGGAACGTGGAATGCTATATTGTAGTTGTAGTTGAACAAATGTGTGTATAGCAGTTATAAAACATAAAATTCTACCTTCATTTAATAATGTTTTTGGATTTAAGAAATGATAGATCCAACATATATAATGTTTTGAGCGATATATATGTATGTAAGTATGCATACATACATGCAAGCAATCATGTTTAAAAATTAATGTGGAAATAACACTAGAATGGAATGTTTAGCATATTTCTTTTTTTTTTTTTTGAGAGTCTTCAATTAAATTTTATTCTAGTTTATTTCTGTTAAGTGAAAATTTGGCTCCCTATATTAACTATGTTTTTATATGAAGAAAATTATGGCGTTAATATATAAGTGCATATATTAGCATGGAATGAGGATTTTCTCATGCAGCACATTTTTAAAAACTTTAAAAAATAGATTGGAAAACACTGAAGAGAGTAGAGGTAAGGTGATTTTTTTTTTTTAAACACTGTAACTCTGGACAAATACTTTTGAAAGTCACAGACTTGAGACACAGTCTTACTAAAACATTGAGATTTAATCAGAAGAGTATAGAACTTTCCCACTTTTCAAACCTTCCCACTACACAGAAGGACTCCAGTATAATGTTCTAAAAACACCAATTAAAAGTCGGAAATTATCAGAGAAGATTAAGAACACACACAATGATATTTTGTATATATATGGAAAGAACTTTAAATCATAAAGATGCCATAGGTCAAAAAGTAAAGGGATAGATAAAAGTATCCATGCTAATAATAATCAAAAGAAAGCTAGAGTACCTATACTAGTTTCAGACAAAGCAGACTTCAGAACAGAGCAGAAGCAAGATTATTAGAGATAAAAAAGGGAATTTACCAGGCATAAAGAAGAAATCAACTCGCCAAGAAGATCTATAATCTTAAATAGGTATATAAGGCAAAAACTGATAGAAATTAGAGATAGAAAATGCCATTCTTTTTATAGGATACTTCAACATCTCTTGTCAGTATCTGGTAGATAAAGGAGGAGAAATATCAGTAAAATACACATCCTCTGAATGGCACTATCAATCAACATTATCTAAGTAACATTTATAGAATACTCCATCAAAAGACAGTAGAATAAACATTTTTGAACAATCATCAAGATGGACCTTATTCTGTGCTATAAAACGCACCTTAATAAAATTTTAAAAATCACACAGAATGTTCTCAACTCACAACAGAATTAGAGTAGGAATCAGAAACAGAAATATAACCAAAAAAATCCTTAAATGTTTAGAAATTAAGCAACACTTTTCTAAATAACACATGGATTTAAGGAGTTTACAAACAAATTAAAAATATATTTTGGACTAAATGAAAATGAAAATACAGCTCTTTAAATTTTGGGAGATGAAGTGAAACTAGTGTGTACAGGGAAATATAATATATGGCCTTAAGTGAATATATAATATTAGAAAAAACAAAGATCTAAAATAAATAACCTAAGGCTCTATCTTGGAGAACTGTGGAAAGAAGAAAAATTTAAGGTTAAAATAATTAAAATTAGAACAGAGATCAATAAAATTTGAAATAAGAATTAGAAAATTCAATAAAAACAAAGCCCAGTTCTTTGAAAAAAAAAATCAATGAAATTGACAAAATTCCAACCAGCCTAACCAGGAAAAAACAGGTGAGAAGACACAAGTGAATAATATAAGAAATGAAAGAAGGGGGGCCATCACTATAGATCTACAGATCTCAAAATGATAATAATATTAACACTGTGAACAAATCTATGCCCACAAAGTTGATAACCTAGTTATAATGGATCAATTCCTTAAAGAAACAAACTCCCAAAACTCACATGATGAGAAATAAATAACTTGGATAACCCTGTATCCATTAAATAAATTCATAATTAATAAGCTTTCAACAAGAAATGTACCAGGCCCAAATTATGTCACTGAGTGATTCTACCAAACAGTTAAGGAAGAAAAAATACCAATTGCACATAATATTTTCCAGAATATACAATAAGAAGTGATAATACCACATTCATTTTATGAGATCAACATTACCTCAATATCAAAACCAGAAATCACTTTAAAATAAGGGAAAATAAAGACTACTATATTTTAAATGTAATTGCATTTGGTATGCTACCATTTATAGAGGATTTTTATATTTTTCATTTCTTTCAATGACATTTCTGGTTTTGATATTAAGGTGATGTATGTATACCACAAACAAGTATGATTCATTCAAAGTCAAGACCATTTTACCATCGAAAATTAATCACTGTAATCCACCATTTCAATAGGCTGACAAAGAAAAATAATTTGATTGTTATATTTAACATAGAAAATAATTGACAAAATTTAACAGCCATTCATAATTTTTAAAATCTCAGCAAATTAGAAATAAGAAGAAGCATTCACACTTGATTTTTAAATATCTATCTATCTATCTATCTATCTATCTATATATATATATATATTATTTTTGGCTGTGCCTTGTGGCTTGTGGGATCTTAGCTCCCTGACCAGGGATTAAACCCATGCCCATGGCACTGAAAGCACAGAGTCCTAATCACTGGACCGCTAGGGAATTTCCTAAAACTATATATATCATATACTGATTAGGAACTCTATAACACCTCTAAATGTGGAAGCATGGCAAAGATGTCTGCTATAACTATCGCTGTTTGACATTATAGTGAAATTCTTAGCTGGTACAATAAGAAAAGAAAAAGAAATAAAAGGGATATATTGACTGGAATGGAATTTTTTTTTAATTCTTTATTTGAATATGGTATGAATGTTATGTATAAAAGTCATATCATCTCCAAAATGATATCCTGAAATAGTAAGCAAATATAGCAAGATGGCAGAATACAAATTCAATTTAAACAAAAGTCAGTGCTTTCCTATATATCAGCAATAATGATGAGAATTTAAAATTTTTAAAATACGCACCAAAAAATATCTAGGTATAAATCCAATAAACCAAGTGTAAGATCCATATGCAGAAAACTGTAAAAAATTAAGCAAGAAATCAAACAACATATAAATTAGACATAGTCTGTATTTATGGATTAGAAGACTCAATATTGTTAGGATATTAATGCTTCCAATTTTATCTATAGATTCTATGCAATTACTATAAAAATCCCAACAAGCTACATTATAGGTATAAACAAATGGGCTCTAAATTTCATATAGAAAAACAAAAACCTAGAATAGTCAACAAAACATTGAAGCACAAAGATGGAGTACTCACATTCCCAGATTTCAAGACTTACATAAAGTGACAGTAATCAAAACAGCTTGATTTTGAAAAAGAATAGTCACAAAGATCAATGGAACTGAAGAGCGAGTCCATAAATCAACCCAAACACATATGTTCATCTAATTTATGACAAAGGTCCGAAGACAATTCAATAGAGAATGGATAGTTCTTTTAACAAAGTATGCTGGAAAAACTGAATGTCCATATGCAAAAATAATACACACAATATAATTTTCATAAAAAATAACCCAAAATGGATTATGGGTCTAAAATTAAAATGCAGAATTATTAAATTTCTTTGGAAGAAATGGGAGACAATCTAACTGACTTTGGGTTTGGTGATGACTTTGAAATACAATCAAAAAAACATGACCCATGAAATAAATAATATATTAATTAGACTTTATTAAAATTTAAAATGTCTGCTCTGTAAAAGATACTTAAGAGAATTAAAAGACAAGCTGGAGACTTGGAGAAAATATTAGCAAAGCATATATCTCATAAAAAATTAGCTCAAAAATACAAAAGATCTCTTAAAACCAAACAATAGGAAGATAAAAACAATGAAAAATATAGACATAGAGCTGAACGACACCTTAACAAAGAAGATATATAGATGGCATGACACATAAAGATATAAAAAGGTGCTAAACATAATTTGTCACTAGGAAATGTAAATTTTAAAAAAATCGGTGAGATACCACTTCATACGTATCAAAATAGCTAAAATCTATACTAACAATACCAAAATTGGTGAGAATGAATAACAGTGAAGCTCTCATTCATTGCTGGTGGAAATGCCAAGTCGCTGTGCTATTTGTTATATGAACAGAAAACTTCTGTTCATATAAAAACCTGTACACAAATATTTATAGCAGCTTTACTCATAATTGCAAAAAAACTCGAAGCAACCAAAATGTCCCTCAGTATGTGAATAGATAAACAAACTGTGGTACATCCATACAATGGAATAGGGATAAAAAGAAGTGGGTTATTCCACCACAGAAAGACATAAATGTGTCTTAAATTTGTACTGCTAGTGTGAAAAGACTATGTGCTGGATGATTTCATTTCTATGATAATCTGGAAAAGACACAACTATAAATAGAGTATACATATGAGTGGTTACCAGGAATCAGGGAGTATTTGAAGCACAAAGAATTTTTTTTTTAAAGCAGTGAAACTATTTTATATGGGACGGTAATGGTGGATACACAATGCCATGAATTTGTCAAAATCTAGAGTAATTTACAGCACATATAAAAATTTTAAACATATATTTTAAAGAGGTTAGAGAGTCCAAGAATTCAATAAAGAATGTGACAAAACAATCTGATTGTTAAACAAATGAATGAAACAATTTCACTGAGGTAAAAAGGTTGCGACCTAAGTCTTTGGAAGTAAGTGGAGTCTGTAAGACTAAAGGTGATACAACTCCAAGTTGTTTTGAGTGAGAGTATGGATTAACAATTCTGATATACTATGCACATGTCCCAGAATTGAACAATTAAATAAATAAATAGGAAAAGTTGAGACGTAGGATTCTCAGTGTTGTAGTGAGAGGTTGCATATAAGTGAGACAGAAGGCGATATATTATGATCCATGTGGTAATGGATTAGAGTCTGAGATATCAGTATGAACTCACTTTTAGTTTAATACAGGTACATATGGCTACATATAGAGGCATATATATGTACATATATAGATGAGTGTGTGTATGCATGTACTCTAGTTGTTATACACATATATATTCTCTTGTTCTGTCATTTGAGAGGATCCAGAAATACAAACACCTCAGTAGCAAGGAGCACACTTAATATCCAGATCTTTGTAATATTATTTTGCCAATAAAAGAAAGCAAGGCTTTTTGGTGGAATGCCTGATTTGAGAGAACCAGGGCAGGAAATATACAAGAGGAGCATGGAGCTTATAGTGGCAGAATGTAAGAAAGTGCTCAAGACATACAAACCAACCAACCAACAAACCAAAACACAAACTAGGCAGTAATGAGGATTTGTTAAGTAGCACAGGCACCAACTGAAATAGCTTTATAAATATAGTAGTGTTAGATTATGAACAAAAGTATTAAATCTCTATGCATCCCTACTCAAACAAACACATGATTGAATAAGTAAATGGAGAATAGACAAACTCTTAATATTTTATGAGAACTCCAAATATTTTATGAGACCAAAAAATCAGACAAATATCAGTTAAGGAATATTCTACAAATTACTTGACAAGTAATTCTCAAGATTGTAAAAGTTTTTTAAAACAAGCAAAGTCTGAGAAACTATCATAACCATGAAAAACCTAAGAAGACTTGATGACTAAATGTAATGTTCTAACAAGTATGGAATCCTGGAACGGAAAAAGTACATTAGGGAAAAATAAAGAAATCTGAACAAAATGTGGACTTCAGTTAATAAAAAGATGTAAATATTGGTTCATTACTTTAACAAATCACCAAACTAATATGATTTTGTGTGGTTGGGTGTGGAAAATACCAAAATTTTCTGTAGTGCCTTAGTCACTTTAAAAAATTAAGTTTATTTCAATAGTAAAATAGCAATGTATTTTGAGAGAGTATATGTGTATATATATACATATATATATATATACATATATATATATATATAGAGAGAGAGAGAGAGAGAGAAGAATAGAAGGAAAGTTCAGAGCCCAAGTAACAACACAAATACTGAACTCTGAAAGAGAAAGGTATAGACTTGGATCTAATGAATTTGAAGCTAAGAGATTGGCCAGGTATATATGTTCAGAAAGTATAAATATACGCAAGTAAAACTTCCTCATCTTGCTTAAAGAGAAAATGTATAAATAGCGATTTAATGATTCATCGAATATCATGAAAAATCATGATTATAGCAAGAGATCTTCAAATCTCAATGGTATAAAAAAGAAATGAAAACAGATGGGAAGACTCCGTGGGATTATTTATGTAAGCTCTCTGAGGGGTATATGAAACATTAAAAGAAGAAAGAAAAAAATTAATGAACTAAAGAAAAGAAGAAAAAAAAAAAAGAAGAAGAAAGAAAGAAGAAAAAGAAGAAGAAAGAAGAAGAAAGAAAAAAGAAGAAAGAAAAGAAAGAAGAAAGAAGAAGAAGAAAGAAGAAGAAGAAAGAAAAAAATCAATGAACTAAGAGGTGGAAGTAGAAACTGAAGGTGAGATATGAAAAGTATGCTTAACTCTATAGAAATTGCAGAAAGGTAAAAGGAAGAATCATTGGGGCTTTTCAACTATAAAGTTACTAGTGAACTTCAAAGGAACACAATAGGAGCAGAGACCAGAATTCAGGTTTTTAAATGGTCGATTATAAGTGAGAGAGGTGAAAGTGCAGTATACTGTATCTCATGGGGTAAGGGCTGGATCAGGCGTATCATAATTGTGTTAGGGCCCTAGTTTCATCACTTGCTAAATATGTCTAAGTAAACAGGTTACTTCAAATGTCTAAGCCTAGTTTACTCATGTATGAAATACAGATAATAATAATAATGTAACTCATCAAATTATTGTTAGCATTAAATGTTTGCAGCCTATTTTTTGCAAAGTATATGCTCAGTGATGAGTAGCTCTTTTATTACTGTTGTCACATTTTTTTAAATGTTGACAGAGCAGAAGAGGAGAATGTCTCAGGTAATTTTTGGTGACAACATATTGGAAATTTCAATCATGGCAAATACCATATTCAGTGGATGATGGATTGAGGGAGACATAAGATAAGTAAACTGAACTTAGAAATTGGAGATTTAAGTGATAATAAGGGCTAAAGTATATTTGTACCCATGGAAAGTTAAAAAGAAGGGGAAATAGACATAATTGGATTGAAAATTCAGGAAAGTTAAGCTCAGGATAATATATATACATCATTAATGTGAATGTTTAAAAGAAAGTGCAACTGATATAGTTTCAAATACATTGATTCTTGGTAATATGGAGATCAGTATTTTCAGTTGTATAATCAAGTTTTTATTTGTCTTGTAGGCAACTGTTGTGTCTTAAAATCTTGCTTACTGGGTAAGATATTGATATCAGAATCAATGATGTTTAGATTTTTTTCTCTTTTAAGGAAGTACCATATTATGTTGTAGTATGACCCGGAATTCCCAGGAGCTTGTGTTAATTACACTCGTTGTTGCAATGTAATATATAACAGTGTAGAAGTTGGAAAAATTATGGGAAGAACCCAGAAAGGAAGTTAAAAAATAAATGTACTTAAACTCTTCACAATTGAAGAGCTTTGCCATCTATTAGTTTATGATTTATTGGTTGTGCACAAGTTGTTTGGACACTCTACCTTCTATTTATTCATCTTAAAGTGGGGACAATTAAAAACAAAAAAATAAATTCCTAATAAAGTTTAACTCCTTTTTGAAAAATTTAGTGACGGACTGATAGCTATGAAAATCCATTACACTAAGAAATATAAGGGACTTGAATAAAAGAATTAAGTGGCAATCCAAAACTTGCTGCAAATTGGAATTATCAAACATTTAATTGCATATGTATGTGTGCATATGTGTGTATACTCTTTTGTAACAATGGATGTAAGAGAAGTGATCAGATTCTTGGAAAAATAATTCCAAGTGGTAATGGTGTACTTAGCTGAACTATATACATCAGATGAGGAGACAAAAGAACTTTTCAAACATGGAGACATTTACAAAATTATCTCTCTCCGGGCTTCCCTGGTGGCGCAGTGGTTGAGAGTCCGCCTGCCGATCCAGGGGACACGTGTTCATGCCCCGGTCCGGGAAGATCCCACATGCCGCGGAGCGGCTGGGCCCGTGAGCCATGGCTGCTGAGCTTGCGCATCCGGAGCCTGTGCTCCGCAACAGGAGAGGCCACAGCAGTCAGAGGTCTGCGTACCGCAAAAAAAAAACAACAAAAAAAACTCCCTCCCACTCTTCTCTTAGGAAGTAAACTGATGTTTTTACTGACATTTTATTAATTCTTTTCAGACCTCGCTATATTTTGGGACTCACTTCAAATATAGTAACTGCATATTTACATCTGCTTTTAGGAATTCCTGTTTTAATACAACAGGTACTGAAACTTTTTCCAAGGACTTCTAAAATGTCCTCCTCCTAAAGATAAGGAAGTTTCTAACGTTTTCTTCATATCACTTGCTTTTCCTCTTTGGCTCGAGATTAGGGCTCTATTTTTAACATTTCTTTCTCTCTCTTCCTATGCACTTCTCTACCATTCCATCTTGATGAAGAATTTTAACAGTTTTTACTTAAGAAGTATTTGTCTGGCTCTCCTGATGTGGAATGTGGTGTGTCGATGTGTAATCAATCACATCCATACTTCAAAGAATTTTGAGATTTATATTTTGTTTTAAAGATCTCTATGATTCTCATAATTTTATGTAATCAATATGTAAATGAATTAATGGACTTGATGTAAACATAACTAGAACTTAAGAGTCAAGAAATTTCAGAGGAAACTTAGATAACACCAAGAGCAACAGATTCATTCTACCAAAGAGAATAGATGACAGGAAGGTTAAGGTGCTGCCTCCGTATGACGTTTCCAGTTAGTGATAGAATTTGGTATAAAAGCAATTTTAGATTATTTCTAGTGTATCACACCACTAGTTCACTCTTTTGTGTTGATCTAATACTTCTTTGAACACAAAAGTTACATTTTTAAAAAACATATAACATACACATGTTACATAGAATATGTCCACATATATTTCTGTAAAGGTAAACATGCAATGTAATTAAAAAGTTATTAATAGTCACAACACCCCTGTAAATTCTAAGGAATTTTTATATTGCTTAACTCCTGAATGAAGACCTGTTACTGTGATATTATAAATAAAAAAGAATCTCAAGTTATTTATAAGTATTGAAATATTAGGACTACTGCTTTCAGTAGTGTGAAAGATATCCCATAATTTTCCAATATATGAGCACCAAAAGACCTCTTTTCACCTTGTCACTTTTGTGGTTTCCCGTTTTACATGAAATTATTTCCATTCATGGTTTTTGTTTTGCTTTGTTTTGTTTTTTTCACATTGTTTGTTTGTTTGATGTAAATCAAACACTTTTTGGGGTTTTTTTCTGTTAACATCTGTGTGGTTGTTATGGGCTGAATTGTGTCCCCTAAAATTCATATTTTGAAGTCTTGACCATCAGTACCTCAGAATATGACTATATTTGGAGATAGGGTCTTTAAATAGTTAATTAAGATAAAAAGAGGTCATATGAGTGGGCTTAGTATGATTGGTGTCCTTAGAAGAAGAGGAATTAGCCCAAGGGAAAGACCACGTAGAGACATGGAGAAATGACAGCCATGGACAAGCCAAGGACAGAGGCCCTTGGAAGAAACCAACTCTGCAGACATTTAATCTTAGACATCTAGGTTCCAGAACTGCAAGGAAATAAATTTCTGTTTTTTTAAGCCACCCACTCTGGTGGTGCTTTGTTATGGCAGCCATAATAAACTAATGCAGTGGTGTAACAAACATAAAAGATAGAGGTACTAAAAAAAGATGGGGCTTCCCTGGTGGCTCAGTGGTTGAGAGTCTGCCTGCCGATGCAGGGGACACGGGTTCGTGCCCCGGTCCGGGAGGATCCCACATGCCGCGGAGCGGCTGGGCCTGTGAGCCATGGCCGCTGAGCCTGCGCGTCCGGAGCCTGTGCTCCGCAAATGGAGAGGCCACAACAGTGGAGGCCCGTGTACCGAAAAAAAAAAAAAAAAGATGATTAGTGTGGAGAAAGTAAGACCCACCAATTTCATGTACTTGCTTAGTACCTCAGTCGTGTAGTTTGAAATGACCTGCCCCTCCCAAGTTTTCTTTGTGCCATCATTGCTTCTGATATGTGAATGCATGCAGAGGCAGTCAGATTCTCAGGCAAGGTGCAAGATGCAGTAATTCCTGACAAGAATCATTTTGTCAGCTGGAAGTGATTTGCATATTAACCTTCTTCAAAGAGTCTCACATCATGGCATACCCAGTCATATTGCTGGGGAAAACCTAGATGTTGACTTAATTTTTGCTCCAGAATGGTTATGACATTGCCAGCTTTTTAAAAATCACATGAATATTTCCCAAAGCAAATTATACTGCGAATTATCACACTACATCAAGATTCTATTGCAGTTCCCAGGGATGAGACAAAGGTGAAGTTGAAGTCATCAGAGGAGGAAAAGGAATTCAACAGTTGTTCTTGGTAAGGATGACAAGGAGAATCTGCAATTATGAGACACAAAAAGAGCGATGGGAAATGCAGATTCAAATGGCCTAATTGCCACAACATAATTATCAGTTATATATTTTTGAAGTAAGCATTTAATAATAAATAAGACTGAATATAGTTTGCCTATATTATTTATATTTCTACCCATTTTCCCCATGTGTGAAGTTTTACTTTCACACTTTGCAATACAAATATAATTATAAATATTTCATAAACACAGCTGGATATTGATGACGTCTGCAGAATGGATCTATAAATAACTTTTATTTTTCCTATATATTGTTTTAATATTTCAATAGTCACTTGCATATTTATAATATTAAGAAAATATATTATTACCTTATAGTTAGTTACCTGTTTTGTTAAGTGTATTTCTGGATAGTGTGAAGTTCATTTAAAAGTAATGTAATGAGTGCAGCTTACCTGTCTGCTTATAAAATCTAGTATTTCTTAGAAATATCATCAAATTAAAAAGTAAAAGTTTTTACAGAGAAGGTTTATGGTATCGTTTATATTAGAATTATTGGAGATGATAGCGTAAAGAAGCCACTCTGAGCTCCAATATAATGATATTCACAAAGTTGAAATCCATGTTAGTTAAATAAATCAACTACCAGATTTTTCATTTGTGTTCACTTTAAGAGTTAGTATTTGGTTTGAATTTTCTGAAGTCCCTGATTTTTCATTTGTTTGGTACTACTTAATAAATATTTTTAGACATGCTATAAATCCATTCTGTATTATTTGATAAATATTTTATTTTCTTTGTTCATGAAAGAATCACTAGACTGTAAGAAACTCTGAGAAGCTGTTTATCAATTTCTCTTCCCCTGTTTAAATCAATGACATTTTTTTTCCCAAAAAAAAAGTTTCATAAAAACACAACTTAGGGCTTCCCTGGTGGCGCAGTGGTTGAGAGTCCGCCTGCCGGTGCAGGGAACACGGGTTCGTGCCCCGGTCCGGGAGGATCCCACATGCCGCGGAGTGGCTGGGCCCGTGAGCCACGGCCGCTGAGCCTGCGCGTCCAGAGCCTGTGCTCCGCAACGGGAGAGGCCACAACAGTGAGAGGCCCGCGTACCGCAAAAACAAACAAACAAACAAAACATAACTTAAATTTTATCTATGACTGAAGACTGCAATGATCTGGTGATTTGTTAAAACCAAACTTCCACCCTTCCACACCCTGGCACAATATTAAAACAAAACTAATATTTATTTTAATGTGGAGTTTCAGCCCTGAGGCCTCTCTTTATAAAGAGGATTTTTTTAAATTTTCTTTTTAAAAATTTTATTTCTTTGGAAAACAATGAATATTTTCATGAACACCTTTAATAGGAACCAATATGAAGATCAAACATTGCTTTTAAAATTTGGGACTTACATATTGAATTTGATATTATCACATTTATTTCACTTTTCTCAGAGGGTAGGAAAAACAAATGTGTTTTGGCATACAGTCTAAAAAAGAAAAAAAAGAGCATTTTAATTATAAGAAGATGGAGTCCAGAAAGTATTCTTCTTTTTTCCTTAAAAGGAATGAGAAGTCTGCGTGTTGCTATTGCTCCTTGACATAAAGACAGTGTCTTTGTTTTATGTCCTCTGTGTCTGAATCCCGCAATGCCATCACAGCAGAGTGTACTCTACACGACTTTAAATGATGAGAGTCTCAATAGGCACTTTAGTGGAATTAAGAAAAATCTACCACTCTTCCACCGTGATGCCACATAGCTATCTTCGTTCTAGGTTGTCACGTCAGTAAATTGTATTTAATAGGCCTGAGCTTGTCTCAGTGTGTTTCCAAAATAACAAAACAAAACCAAGCAAGTACACATTTTAGGAATTACCTTGTGTTGGCAGAATAAACCAAAACTGACAATATGATAAATATAGCAACTTGCTAGAAACCAAATAATCAAAGGAATCTTGTCCTAGAAAGCCCGGTATGTGTGTTTGTGTGTGTGTGTGTGTGTGGTGTGTGTGTAGAAGCGTGATGTCTATTTATGTTCCTTTCTCTTAAATTTCTTTTGTTGGTTGTGTTTTAGCCTTTGCTTCTCCCCTAAGTGACTTTATCAGTTTTATAACTCTCTTCTTCTCCAAACATGTCTGCCAAGACTTTAAAGTGCGGTCCCCAGTCTGTTAGATAGGTGTAGTCCTGGTCTGCTTCCATGGTCAGAGATTCTATGGAGCTAAGAGAGTCGGCTACTGATCCATTGCCTTCATAGGCATATGTCGCCAATGAGTCGTATGGTGGGGCGGTGGGGTCCATATCATTTTCCTGTAGCCTTTGATTAATGAAATCCCTTATGTCTGCATTATCTTCCACTGGTGGTCTCTGACGAGGCAAACAGAGAGAGTCTGGTTTTATATCCCTGCGAATTTTGTTATCTTCAATCACCTTTGGGTTTCTCAGAGCACCAATGTCGAAAGCCTGGGTGTCTTCCTCCCCGCCTCCTTCATCATCATAATGGATAACATTGTCTCTGATGTCTTCTTTAGAGGTCATCAGGGTGTCTTTCTTCTTCTGCCTTCGCAGAGCTACATACAGCACAACTATGGCTAGAACAAGACAAAGATTGCAATATGAGAATATGTCAGCCCAACTCTCCATAAAAAATAAAATTGATCAGGGCTGGCTGAGTGTTTTTAATGGTATCCTATTACTTTCAAAGTAAACATACTGTAATCTATAAGGATCATATCTATGTTGACTTTTTTTCATTGTTTAAATTCAATTTCATTCTGGAATTGTAGCTAATATGTAACCACAGCAAAATTATTCACAAAATCAAACCATTGTAGCCTTATATTTAACATGTATTGTATTTAAATATCTCAGTGTCAGGTAAAAAGTGTGAGTTACAAAATTTAAAAAGAAAAAAAGAATGTTTGTTTCAATCATACTGAGAACTGTATAGTATTGAAATAATAAAACTTGAATATTGTTTGCCCATAGCTAACACTTAGATATTATCCATACCTATATTTCTCAGTTGTTAACATTACTGTATTTATAATGCAATAAACACAAATCACGTGACAATCACTTTTAAATACAATAAACAAGAAAGAGAGAGAGAAAGAATATAAGGGCCTTAGCTTTTCAAATTATGTCAACTAAGACCACAAATTATTTACATTTATGTGTCCTACCATATTGAGATAGTTTCCAAACCAAATGTCTAGTATTCAGTTTACCTTCTTGAAGCAAGATAATGTTTTGAAATACTTAATTTATAGACCCTCATTATTGAATAGCTTTGTTCCCCATTAACTCACAGCCATCATTACATCAATAGTGTTTATTTTTTTCTGGGAGTAAATAAGCACAGATTCACACCATGAAGTCAGTGCTCAACTTTGCCTGGCATAATACTCCCCTCTCCTCCATAGTGGTGGCAATAGATTGAAAGCCAAAGTGTTTGGTTTACCATAACAGAGTCTGGAAGGAAGACTCTTGTCATAGGATTAGAAAGTAGGAGACTGCATGATGACAAAAGCCCATTTATTCCCTCTTCTTCCAAAATTAAGGAGGAAGACAGAGGAGATATAGGTAGAGCTTCTGTACAACGGGCCTTGCAGAGATGTTTAGCACTCTGCACTCCTTCCAGGCTTTAGGCAAATCTCAGAACTAAAAGCACTATTGTTGTTCACCCAGAGAGTGTGTGAGAGACTGTAAACCTCACAGAGAAACCCTGCATATTTATAAAATGGCTTTAGAGTATCTATGGCTGAGAAAGAGACTAGTTAGATGTGCTTGAGGGCCAAATAGAAGTTCCTAAGCACCGCAAGATTCTCACCCTAAAAAAAGACATAAAAAGGGCTAAGAATATGCTGGAAGATCTAAAGGAGTATGAGACTGGCTAAGGAGATCAAAGAATAGATGGATTTGTAAGCAGACCCCACGGCAAGACTAAGAGTGTCAACATTCCCAGCTGTGTACTAGCAATTCACAGCTAGGAGCAGGGTGGACACTTGGTAAATATCTGGATGAATGAGTGGCAGATGACAGTATGTGATAATGCTAACCTAAGCAACATGAATTGTTACTCTGTAAGAGGGCCAAAGAGGACAAAGATGAGCATCCAGAATGTACCAAATCATGCCTAGGTGGATACGGAAATCCTCTGGGACTCAGACAGCCCCTAGACAAGAGTATGAAAAAGAAACGCTTGTTTTGAAGTTAAACACCTAATTGATTTTGATCAGCTTCAGTGTGAGAACATTATTTTGCATCTTCCCTTTTAAAGGGGTTTATATCATCAGCACAAACAGATGTCAGATATAATTTATAATTCTAAATTTTAAGGACATAAAGAATACTTTGTTCTACACATCAAGGTTATTTGCATGGAATTAATATCTGCACCATGCAAATTGGACTAGAACTTTACCCTCCAAACCAAAATGAGCTTCTGACTCAGAGAATGTTCTTCACAAATTAGTATATAATGCCTTGTACCATGCTTTACACCCTGGTACATTTTTAAAATTCTATTTTCTAGCCTAGAGATAAAGGTAGGTATGTACATTTGTCAGAATATTTTGGTTAAATAATAAACATGAATATAGAAGCTGATCCCACAGTGCCCAACTGTACTTCTGTTGCAATTTTAATTTAAAGGAATGCTTAGAAAAATAGAAAATCTTTCTTTGCTTTTGTGAATCTGGCAGCGAATGAATAAATGAAATATAGTCAGCTGGACGGAGTTGATGGAAGAGGGAAGCCCCTAAAGTAGGTTTTTATTCTCACAGAGATGTTACAGAATACATTTACTTCAATCCTTTCCCTTTGCTGCACTTCTTGATATTTCACTGTGTTCTGTTCTGTTCTAGTGGGAATGGTTAGAGTTTTTGATGTGAGGAGATCTGAGAAAAGTGGAATAAGAATTGTGTCTGGCCAGCACTTTAGACAGAAAAAAAATTTGGAGGTACTTTTACCTTCTACTTCTTTCCTGTTCTTTCGCCTTTCTTTCTTTCTTTATCAAACTGTTATTTGACAACTACTGTTCATCTAGTATAATTTTAAATGTTATACAACACTTTATTAGGCAGCAATAATTACTAGGCTGTAAAAAATGAATTTAAAACCGTTGCTGCAAATGAGATATTTGTCATAGAAAAGTTCATCGCAGCAAGTGTCACAAATTGTTATTACTTGAAAATTCTCTAGGGCTTGAACATACTTTTATATTTTTGATGATGTTATTGATTTATTTCTATTGGTATACTTCCATATGGAATAAAATAGAAAATTAATACTCATAATATAATTAACTTTAATAATAATTATATAATTCAGTATAGACAGATAGTCTTCCTTCTATCCAGATGTAGCATCTCAATGAAGAAAAAACTGATTTACATGGTAAAATAAGGAGTGAGATACACAAATAAGGGAGGGGTAGAGAGAGAGAGAGAGAGGGAGAATATGTGATTAATATTGAAACCAACCTAAGAGTATAACAATGCACAGTAGGATTGCGATCAAAGCCCCGGTGCTAAGTCCTACAGGAAGAAAAATTGCTTCCACGTTACAAGACAGGATGGTACCATCAGAGTCACATCTACAAACTCGAATAGTCATTGTGTTTGTGCTGCTCTGGACAGGATAACTGCTGTCTTCTATTACAACCGGGAGGAAATACAACTCTTGCTGCCTGCGGCTGTATCCATTTCTTCGGGTTTCAATGCCAGCTGTGTTGTCTACAAAACATGACATTTATGATAAGATGGTTACCATGAGTATCACTTGAAATCTTCAAGTTGGTATCTGTTAAACAGTAGGAAGCTCTTCTTGAATCAGTAAAATACATCCATATTTTAATTCTTTCTTTTATCATTATGAAAGCTGCCAAAATGTAATCAAATGTATTCAAAGCAATCCTTAGGAAAAGAAGAAACATTAATCTTGTCTGGTGTACGAATTAAATTTTCTATTCAGAAAGAATAGAAAATGGTTTACAAGACAAGAGTATGTTGTGTTGACAGACTATTTTTTTCTGACATCAAAATCTCACAGAGAAAAAATACTTCAGTGGATGTTTCCTTACATGATTAGAAGAACCAAGATTACAAAGGATGAATCAGTATAACATCTTACCTAAGAACCTGTTCTTTAAAATTGACAAATATCAATATAATATTTCAGATAAAGCTTGATTTTTTATTTTTCCCTAATCCATATCTATAATACATATATATATGAATATATATGTATTTTTTTCACTTTTGCAAAACAGCATAAGAAACATGGAAAGGAAAATAAAATGTGTGAAAAACATCGATTCATTAAAATTTTTAAATATCATGAATTATAATAATCATCACTTTAATATCACAAAATTAAATCATTTTAATTTTGATATAATCAACGATACAATATTTACTTGGAATAATCCAAGGCAATAAGAATTTAAAATTTTATATTAGTTCCACTAATATTTCTATTGAAAGTGTTGTTTTGCATGCACTTGTTCTTCTTTTTTTTTTTTTTTTTTTTGCGGTACGCGGGCCTCTCACTGTTGTGGCCTCTCCCGTTGCGGAGCACAGGCTCCGGACGCGCAGGCTCAGCGGCCATGGCTCATGGGCCCAGCCGCTCCGCGGCATGTGGGATCTTCCCGGACCAGGGCACGAATCCGTATCCCCTGCATCGGCAGGCGGACTCTCAACCACTACGCCACCAGGGAAGCCCCATCTTCTTTTATTTCTGTACATAAAAGTGGAATTTTTGTTTTATTCATAACACTATTTCATTTTTTGAGTCTATTGAAGTCACTCCCAGAAACATTTTGCTGTTTTTTAGAAATGTACTAACATTTAGTCCATTGTAGCCATACATGATACCTACTTTGGAATCAGGTAAAATAATTTTAGAAAGATATAGTACTCATTAAAATACAAGTATGTCAGAAAAATGTTACTATATCAATAATATTCCATTCATTCTATTTGTAGATTATAATTTCAACAATGAAAAATTAGGCACCTTCTCTATGCCCATTTCAGTAGGAAGCACAAAACTGAGAAAACTTTATGTGATAAGATAGAATTTGGCAGGGGAATATCTATTTTTCATTACACAGAGGATATTTTTAAATTGAGAAACAAAATATAAACCTGCCAAATGTCTATTATAATATTCCCAGTAAGAGTCAGTGGTGTCAGGCACTTGTGTTGACAGTAGAAATAGAAAAATGGAGACTAGTTGAATCAATATTGAAATCTTCAGCCATTGATGGTTGTATACTTGAGTCTGGGGAAAGGAACCGTCAAGGATTAAAGCCTGAAACCTAGGTGAAAGTAATTAATAGAAATAGGAAGTCAGAGTCTCTGGTGTATTTGCACTTAGGGAGCTAGGGGTTTGATATTCTTGAACATGTTATGTCAAAAGGCAGTCTCCCCTTTTTTAAAGATTTATTTTTAACCCAGTATTATTATTGATATGTGACCATATAGAATTCATTATGCTGTCCATGGTGAGAAGAAAAAAGACATATTAAACCTCATTTTCACCCATAAAATGGTTTCCATCAATTGACAGATAAAGAAAATGCGATATATATTGTATATACACACAATGGAATATTATTCAGCCATAAGAAAGAAGGAAACCCTGCCATTTGTGACTACATGGATGAACCTGGAGGGTATTATGCTAGTGAAATAGACCAGACAAAGACAAATACTGCATGGTAACACTTATATGCAGAATGTAAGAAAAATAAAAAAGCAGAACTTATAGAAATAGAAAGTAGAAAAATGGTTGCCAGGGGCTGGGGGTGGGAGAAATAGGGAGAGGTTGGTAAAAGGATACAAACTATCAGCTATAAGATGAATAAAGTCTGAGGA
Source organism: Pseudorca crassidens (assembly GCF_039906515.1). Lineage (NCBI taxonomy): Eukaryota > Metazoa > Chordata > Mammalia > Artiodactyla > Delphinidae > Pseudorca > Pseudorca crassidens. The sequence goes on from NC_090298.1 coordinate 18,551,355, forward strand.
TCTGACATATAGCATGGTTACTGTAATTGATAACACTGTACATTATAACTGAAATTTGCTGAAAGAATAGAACTTAAATGTTCTCACAAATAAAAGAAAGGTGAAAAAAAGTGTCTATCCATTTAAACAAAAAAACTTACACTTAAAATATATCAAGATAAAACAGGGGATATGGTAAATGGCATGAGTGGCAAATACATGTTCAGATCATGAAAAAATACTATACTTTGAGGCAAGATGATCTGATTCATATTATTATGATTAATCATATATAGATTCTTCAGCAAAGATAAAATGGTGGAAAATAGTCAATACTTTTGTTCCTGAATGATGTGACCATCTACTTAGTTACCCAAGCCAATGATCTAGAAGTCTTATTAGTTTTCTTCTTCATCATATTTATATATGGAATCTAAGAGATCTAGAATGAAGCTCTATGTATTCTATCTCCAACCACTCACCTCTATCCTCACAGCCATTACCTTAATCCATTGGATTATCCTAATCCAAGACTCTCTCATCCATTTTCTACAATAGTATCAGAAATAGTCTTGTATCCTTCTATTGTCTTTTCCACACTGCATCCAGACTAACTTGGTAAAGTGCAAATCTGAATATGTTAAACTCTTGTGTAAACCTTTCAAAGACTTCTCAGGTCATTGGATTTAAGTTATACACTTTTTAAATGACTTATAGACAGGTTGACCTATGGTTCAGTTTGACTTGGACAGCCCTGTTTTAGATGTGCTGCTCTAATTAAAATGACAAACACTGTCCACTGCTATTCTCAAACATACTCCAGTTTCCATGATAAAACATGTAGTATCCCTACCTATTAGGCCTTTCATAATTGGGAACTTATTTCATTCCCAGCCGTTCCTCACATTACGTTATTTGATGACGCAAATCTTATTGAATTTCCTTCTGTGACTCTAATTTCCTTCCCCCAAGTATTTGAAGAAAACTAACTTTAACTTTCTCAAAGCATCCTTTGATTCCTATCAATCATCATCATTATATCATCCATCTTATCACTTGCTCATTTGTTCCATAAGCATAGAATCTAGCAAGAATTAGCTTTTTTCTACCCAATATTATGAACTCAGGAGTTTTTATTCCCGATATTATGTCTACAGAAACTTAGAAGAGATAAAATATCTAAAGTCACAGAACAAATAAAGTCAGAACAACTGATCAGTACTTAGCCTTATTATATCTAATCCAGTGTCCTTTATATTTTTGTAGATTTTAGTAGCAGCAGACGTGATAATATTAGTATTAGTGATAGTGATGGCAGTGGTGGCAGAAATGTAAGTGTAGTTATGATGGCAGAGGTGGTAGCTAAAATTACCTTAAAGGTAATAGGTTTTAGGCATTGTGTTAAAGGATTTGCATACATTATTGTATTTAATAAATGAACCATGAGGTTAATTTATTTTAACTATGAGGTTGAAATTCTTTAGTATAATTTAATATATCGATAATCTGCCATTAAGTAGTAATGCAGTGGGAGTGAAAACCTATATCATTCTCATTACAAAGCCTGTATTCTTGACCTGTGCCATACCATGTGTTATTCAAATAAAACAGTTACTTGTATGTACAAACAGTGCATGTAGAACAAATGATATATTTAAAACATGAAAAGTATTCAATTTCCCAGATAGCCTATTGTTTGTTTGACTCATTAAGGGAATGTCCACATTATAAATGGAAGTAATTTGCCTCATTAGATATAGTCTATATAGGTTAACATTTAGTTTACTGCTAGCCATAAAATTTTGTATTTCTTATATATGCATTTCTATATTTTATGAGCTTGAGTGCTTTTAGGAAGAGCATGGATTTCTACCTTTGTGTCCTTTTACAAAGTTGCATGATAAAAGGTAAATTTTTATGTGGTTAAACTTACTTCTGAAGTCACGAACTGTAAAATTTGGTTTGATGGCAGCTTCAGGTGATAATTTAAAGGAGAATTGCTGCCCAGCAGGTGAAAGATCTCGGTCTGCAGCGCTGACTATCTGAATTATCTGAAACAAAGTTGAGATGAGACTTGAAATCAGTCATCAGTTTCAAAGGGAACTCTACACACCAGGCTAATAAGTTTATTTAATGAAACATGCAAGTAAACAGAAATGATATTTTTCGAATTCATATCAGTAGGCCAATTATTTACAAATATTTTTTATAAACAAGTAGCTAAATATTTACAGTTTAATAATAGCAGGTACAAGTATAGGGTATGGGCTAATTCCAAATCGATATCTACATAACTAAAAAGGTTAATGCCATTGAAAATTCTCACTAATAAGCAAAATAAAATTAAAATGTACTTGCTTGCATTTTAAATTACATGAAATAAATGCTTTCTAACCTGATTATTTAAAAGTCCTTGCAAAGCAAAATTTTAGTATCATTATGTTTGTGAGAATGAGTTTTATTTTCATAACTAAGTAAAATGATGAGAAAGGGATACACAGGATGTAGATCTGTTTTTGTTGTTATGTTTCTTTCCCCCCAGTGGATAAGATACAAATTGTGTTTTCATAGAATTTTTTTTCTTAAGAAGTAAGTATGACTAACCTTGTTTCAAAATTTTTCCTAAATTGTTCCCATAAGTGTGTAATCTAAGTAGTTAAAATTCTGATACTTCAGTGAGATGCCCTTAAGAATTTGGAGGTTAACTTCCAAGGGCCAAACTATGAAACTGATAATTCACTATATATGTAAGCAAATCAGAATGGCTTTGAGGTATTTATTTATTAACATATCCAATGGTTTTGCATCAGGAAGAATTTCAGGAAGTGTGTGACATAGAGGATAAAAGCAGTGTGCTGCTCAGGTGACCACACTCTTAGACTAAGTTTGAATTTGCCAGAGGAAGACCTTAGATTTCAAATATGACATTCTGCTCCCAGCGGGCAAAGCCTGCATCCTGTACTCTTAGGTTGATGCCATTAAACATGTCAGTTATTTACCCCTTTTTGTTTTTATTCCATGGTTGAAACCCAGTCTTATGACTATGATCTACCTTCCCATCTAGCTGTGTGTGCTCGTAGGCACACACAGAAACACACAGGAACACACAAATGTATACACTGGGGCTTCGAGTGTCTAGTGCAGTACTAGTAGTTTGTATTTTGACAATGGGTCCTCTAATGAGAAATTCAGTTCCCTATTTTAGTGTAAATCAGTCACACAGGATCTATTTAGTCTTTAGAATTGTCATGGATTCAACACCGAAGGCTAAATATGGCAATTTAGTCAAATAATTACCATACAGACCCTTCAGACCCTTGAAGTAAAACTTCAACTTTCCTTCACATGTGCTCAGATTACTATATCTCACCCCTAAAATTTCTTTAAATTTTTGGGAATTAATTTGTGAAGTTCTATTTTGTTTTGCCTTTGCTATCAACTAGCACAATTATTTACTAAATTAACATCAAAACTTATCAAGAACATAACTTTACAATGAAGAAACATCCTTTAAAACAGCATACAGAGATGAAATTTTTGGTATAAACTGGTACTTATCTGTAATTGACACTTGAAAGTTATTGCCCTAAGTAAAACAACTCCCATACTTCATTGGTTCATCATATAAATCACTATTGATTTATATAGCATCATCTTTCTTTTCTCTTACTTCTTTTGAAGATAGATAGACAGATAGATAGATAGATAGATAAATAAATAAGCCATACGTACATATATACATGCATGCATATTCAGTTATAGTCCAGAAGAGATAGATAGTTCCTATGCATAGTTTCTAGACAAGGGTCAGGATGGCTGGGGTCAAAAGCAGAAAATGCTCATATACTACATTTCAGACATTTCAGGGTTATGTTTTGTATGTAAATAAGATGCAGAATGCCCAAAAAAAGAGCTTCCAATGTCCCCACAGATTTCTTACCACTTTGTCTAAATATAAGAAAATCAAGTTATCTCTAATAACTTCTACTATTCCCAATTTTTTAAACTCTTTAATTTACTGGAGAAACATAGAAGCATTAAATAGAGTTCTATTTCCAAAAGGCTTTCACTTAGTGCATTACAAAATTCTGATTGCTGTGAAACCATTAATGTTCCTAAATTACCTAAAAATAATGGATTGGATTTTTGGGGTGGCAGTAGAAGGCTCTGAAAAGTGGAGAATAGCTAAGTTGTAGAATTTTGGTAAACCTCTTATAACTCTGCAAATAACCACTTCAGGTTATTTATTTATGTAGTATCTACTATTTCAGACAATAAATCAGGCACTGGGTTTACCCCATGTAAATTTTGGATGCATTTAAAGTGATAAAGCATTAAAACTTTAAAAAAATGTATTTCTGTGTCTATTCAAAATTAATGATTCAAATTTGTCACTTGGTAAAATATGACTAAGTCATACTGTAATAAAGTTAATACTTTCCCCAAATTATCAAAAGCAGTAATAGAGAAGCACAGTCCACTAGAAGTTGCTGTACTGATGGAAATACTCTACATCTATACTGATAAAGACCGTAGCCACCCATCTCATACAGCTACTGAGCACTTGAAATGGGGCATGTGTGAATGAGAACATATACTTTAACTTTTATTTAATATTAATTTAATACCTATAAGGCTAGTGAACATCACAGGGTTAGAACTATGGGACAAATATTCCATGAAGCAGTAGAAAACATTCAAATTGAAACAAATACTAGATATTATAAAAGGAACTTTTTCAATAAAGATACTATTTTAAATACTGAGATATTTCTTCAAGTAAGAATTAAAACTTCAAATTTACTTAAATGAGTAGTTATGCTATTTAAAGGTAATTGAAATAGACAGCAAAGCAAAGCATACTGCTGTATTTTCTTTTGGAACCTAGGTATACAATATTGGATTAATTATATTCTTGTTTCATATCACACTCTTAGCATTTGCTCATGCCTGGTTCCTATTATATTATATCATGTTATATTACATTATATTATATCATATCATATTATATATTCACTCATTCATTTATAATAGTGTAGAAAAAAGCTAGCTACCCACCATGATCCACATAAACTCTAGGATTTTGACGATAACGTTTATCAACTATATGGTCCTTCCTCATATCCTCTCCCCACTAGAACCTCCCTCCATAGCAATACTTAATAAGAAAATGTAATTCAGATATTTTGAATAACCCAGATGCTCTACTCAAGGCCACCAGAGAAAGCTTTCCATTTTTCAAGGGCTTAAGAATTTTTATGCACCCTTCATAAAAGCATGTGAGCAAAGCAAGAAATACTATAGAAGAATGTAGTCTAAAGTTTCTTGCTTCCTGGATTTATAGTCACAAGGTCTTTATAAATTCCACAGTATACAAATGGAAAACAGCAGAATCTGCAATCCTAGAACTTTTAGTTATACAAAGAATACTCACTAGGCCATCATCACTTTATCCTCTGTGGTATTAACTCCACATCCAAAATATACCATTAATTCAAAAGAATTTACTATCTTTTATGGTTTCTTTTATGAAGACATAAGATCCATGTGTGTATATTCATGCAAGGTCATATAACCCAGAACACATGCATATAGTGGGTGTTTATACACTCTTAATTAACAATATTGATAAGATACCTGTCCTGGTTTGGCATTTTCACACACAGCTGTCTCATATGGCACAGATATTTCTGGAGGAAATTCATTGACATCTAGGACATTAATTAATATGTTGACTCTGCTGGTTAATAATGGGTTACCTGTTAAAAACATAAAAGCAGAAAAGATGATTACAAAATCTGATCAGTTATTGCTCTTATAGTAAACAGCAATAACATTTTTAAAAATCAGCATTCTTATGGAATCCAAATGACCTTTTCTTTACGGGAAGCTGAGGCACTGTGCCAAATATAAATGATGAAAAGATGGATTTACAAGCAGACAATGCTATATTTAAAACAGATAAACAACAAGGACCTACTGTATAGCACAGGGACCTCTGCTCAATATTTTGTAATAATCTAAATGGGAAAAAAATTTGAAAAAGAATAGATACATGTATATGTATAACTGAATCACTTGACTGTACACCTGAAACTAACACAACATTGTTAATCAAATATACTCCAGTAAAAAATAATTTTTTTAATTATAAATAAAAGATGAATGCTGGCGCTATCAATGTCACGCTGTCAGAGCACCAGCTTTGCACTATACCAGTATTTATCCCTGAAAATCAACACCAAAGTTAAGGTCAAACATTTAGCTGGTATTTCATCACAAGTGTAGCCATCATACCAGGGTTAGTTCACAGGATCAATCATCACTAATAGTGATATTTTTCACTGGATAAAACATATGTTTTTCCATGTTGTGTCTATAATTTTATTGGGTAGTATCATCTACATATTTAAATAACTCTCTCAAAATGATTCCTCCAAAAAAGGATGATAAACTCCAAGAGTGAAGGAGAGATTGCTTTGCATAGACGAAAATTAAAATAAATTTAAGGAAGTAGAAGTAAGAGATAGATTGTGGAAAACTAAGAAGCACCCTGAAATTACTTGCTGGTGATAACAAAGAATAAACAGCCTTTCCTTCTTGAAATATCAAAAAAATTAGTTTGAAAAATTATCTCTGCCAAAATTCCGTCACAATTTTTAGCCTCAGCCTGTGATATATTACCGGCCTCTCTGTCATTTGCTGAAGAAGCCCAGAAATAATTAAACTAATAAGGCATAACATAATGCACATCTTTCAACTTATTTATTTTACCTAATGAAGTTATACAGATGGATAAAGGGCCCCAAATTGTCAAAGGATCTTGTCCGAAGTCACACATCTAGAGGGATGGGGAGTTAATATTCAAACCCAGGACTATGGAAATCCAAATATTATGTTCATTCCACCAGACCTTTTTAAATGATTGGTTATTGTGTTAGATTCTTCATCTGCAGTGCCACTGAAGATTCATAATGTTAGGATTCTTATAGATCTCTATCTGGATGCTTTTAAAGAATGAATACAAATCTCACCACATGACTGATTTTGACAAGCTTACAATATTCTGCTGTGCTAAAATTTATCTAAAAATATAAAATGCACCATCAGCCGTAGCTTAAGAAATGTTCACATATTCATATATGACACAGTGAAATCCAACATTGTGTACCAGTACAGGCACAGATAACATAAAGGGAAGAGAAATGGTATATTTTGTAATATGCGTTGTGTTTATAGAAGGTGTATTGGTAATCTTGGAGAAGGATGCAAAAAATATCTATTTATTCAAAAATTAATATTGGTTACATGGCACTATCTTATCTGGTAGAAAAGGTTTGGTTCAGTTTTCACAAGTTATTTAATCTTTCTTCAACTCGTGATATTAATAGGTGCTAATTCATAAGTTTTTTAGTTTGTTGTATTAAATGAGTGTTCTACAGAATGTTAGATTAGTTTTGGTAAGTTATCATTACTCTTATCACCAACTGTAATTTGTGGAGATGATCTAGCTCATCTTCTGTTATTGATATTAAGTACTCATATATCATAAAATACAGATAAAATCAACAATTTGGTTCATTTTCCTAAACAAACTATAAATTCTCAAAAACTACAGCAAAATCAATGCCTAATACTTCATAATACTTATAATGTACCCATATTCTAAGACACATTTCACAGGTAAGCTCATTTAGGTTTCACAGGCAACTCTAATATAAAGACCATTATTATCCTTTATTGTATATGGAACTCTGAAGAACGGAGGGGGAATGTAACTCTTCCAAAAATTCCAAGTTAAAAGTGGTAAGATGGGTTTTGAATCCAAGTGTTCTAGTTTCAAGTCCATGCTCTTAAACTCTATTATATATTAACCTATTCAACTTCTGTACAATGTACAAATCAGCCTCTACTTCCTATTTTACTTGGTACATAATTTACAAGTCCCAAGGACATATGAAGAAGAAAGTGTTTTTTTCCCCTCAGGATTATAGTTTTATTTCAAGTTAGTGTGAGGATGGGGCAAGACTTCTCTCAAAATTATGTTTATAGTACAGATTTAATTTTATAATGTATAAATATGTTATTAATTCAAGCTTATTTTTACCCTTGAAAAATTCCCTTTTGGTAGTTTTAAATATTTATCCTCCTGCAATATAGATTTGAACATCTGTCCCAATGAGTACTATGGTTCAAAATATGATCAGTATTGTAACATCTTATTATTAAAAGTGTTTCTCAAAGGTGTGCTTTTGGTATTTTAGCTAAGACAAATATTTTGTTGTGTGAGATTTTCCTGTGCACTGTAGGATTTGTAGAAATACTGAATTTTAAATGTCACTAGTCATCACTGTGGAAATTACAAAATAAATGCCCAAACAAGAATAGAGGAAAAACTATAATAACAACAAAGACAAGTTATTCATACTGTTGAAAATGAGTGATGGGTTTATGGGTTTCATTATATGATTCTCTCTTCTACTGCATATTTGTAAAACTTTTTATAGTTAAATGTTTAAAAGTGTCACCTTATATTTGTAAATCTGTCTGGGTACATAGTAACATTTCTGTTTGAGAACTACTATACTCAAGCAAGCATTGATCTTTTCACAAAGTAATATATTTATTAGAGTAATATATATATATATATATGTTTTCATTTATAATTCATTAAATTATGTGAAAAATTAATGACATTTCCTTTCTGACTCATCTAATCTTTGAAAGAGCAATGACGAAAGTTGTTTAAACTTGATTTGGCATGAGCATTATTATCTGAATCTTTACCAAATTAGAAACTAGTTATCATTGAATACTTAGAAAGTAAATTCAATTATGAACTTTGAAATATTAAATAACCAAAATCTTACACAATTAAATGCTGTGTTCTTAGTAGTCAAGCCATTTAAACTCCAATTATCACTGACCCATGTTGTTTATATTGAATAACTAACTTATTAATAATTTTGGGCTCAGATAAATAATCGATAACTAATTCTATTTTTGTCCCTCATGGCTTCAAGAATGTTTTGTTAGATCTTCTTTCTTTATCCTTGGTGATATCTCAATCAGATCCCATAACTTTTTGAGTCAATTTGAGTTAGAACTGCCTTATTAGTAGTATTTTAAACCATGGCTTAAACTAAGAAAATAAAAAAAATTAAGGCCAAATTATGAAAATCAATAATAAAGGAGTAGTGAAATACCATAAGTGAAATACATATTATAAAATAATATTATAAATTTATGTCAAGAATTTAGTTGACATAGATGAACTGGACAAATTCCTAGGAAGACATAAATTGTCATACTGACCCCAAAATTAAAGAGAAAATCTTAATAGACCTACAACAAGTGGAAAAAAATAAGCTGTAATTAAAAATTTCCCCATCAAGAAAAAGTCATGCCTTCATGGCTTCACTGAGAAAGTCTATCAACTACTTATAGACCACATAATATCAATTCTTTGCAAACCCTTTCAGAAAATAGAGGAGAAAACACCAGCTTATTTGTTGTTTCTTAATGCCAAAAGTCAATTTAAAACATCAGGAAAAAAACAAAGCATGGGGCTTCCCTGGTGGCGCAGTGGTTGAGAATCTGCCTGCTAATGCAGGGGACACGGGTTCGAGCCCTGGTCTGGGAAGATCCCACATGCCGCGGAGCAACTAGGCCTGTGAGCCACAGCTACTGAGCCTGCGCATCTGGAGCCTGTGCTCCGCAACAAGAGAGGCCGCAATAGTGAGAGGCCTGCGCACCACGATGAAGAGTGGCCCCTGCTTGCCACAACTAGAGAAAGCCCTCGCACAGAAACGAAGACCCAACACAGCAAAAATTAATTAATTTATTAATAATTAAAAAAAAAAAAAGCATGGACTAATATCACTCATGAACACAGGTACAAAAATTCCTTAACAAAATATTAGCAAGTTGATGCCAGAAGCTTATTAGAAAACTAATGTATAATGACCAAATAGCATTTATCCTATGGATGAAAGGTTAGTTTAACATCTAATAATAGTCAATGTGATATATCATATTAACCGAAGAAAGAACAAAAAAGTCACATAGCCATCTCAATAGACTCAGCATTAGCATTTGAAAAAATTTATCCATTCATGATTTTATAAAAAATTCTCAACAAGTAATGAATAGAAGGCAACATCTTCAACCTGACATAGTCCATCTATAAGAAAACCATAGCCAGTATCATACTCAGTGGTAAAAGGCTAAATATTTTCTCTTTAATATTGAGCACATGGCAAGAATGTCTGCTCTGACCACATATTGACCATTGCACTAAAGGGTTTATCCAATGCAAACAAATAAAAATAAAAATTTAAAAAGTATTAAGATTGAAAAAAAAAGTATTTTTTATCAAAAAATGACAAGACCCTGTATGGAGGAAACCCTAAAGAATCCACAAAACACTTATAGATCAAATCAAGTATATTAAGGCTGTGGGATGAGACAGCAATATAAAAAAAGGCCATTTTATACCTAATATACTAGCAAAGAAGAAACTGACATAGAACTGAGAAAAATTCAATTCACAATAGAATCAAAGATAATAAAATATTTAGGAATAAATTTAGCAAAATAAAGGTAGGACTTATAAACTGAAATTCACAAATCATAGCTGAGAGAAATAAAATGGATTGCTGATGGAAAGGATCACTGGCAGAAACACAGAGTTGTATAGTCATTTTGGAAAATACATTGGAATTTTCTTTAAACCTTAAACATGAACTTATAAGCCAACAACTCCACTCCTAGGTCTCTCCCCAAGAGAATGAAATGAATGTCCACAAAAAGCCTGTATATGTGAATATGTGCATGGAAATATTATGCGTATAGTCCCAAACTGGGAACAATTCTAATGTCTATCTTTTGGTGAATAGATAAACCGTGGCATATCCATACAATAAAATTCTTCAACAATAAAAAGGAACAAAACAGTGATACGTGCTACAACAACATGACTGAACCTCAATTATATTATGCTTCATTGATAAGAAAAGAAGACTGGCATCACTCCTTACTTGGAGTTTAATTAGCCGCAGAAAGTAAAATGTTTCAGTGCCTTTGGGTTTCTGAAGTACAAGAGCTTTCTGAAGATTCCAGCCCCCAGCTGTCAAGTCTTCCAGACTTCCTGGGGCAGATATTAAGATGAATTCTTTTAGAATTCCTGACCCAGAGCTTCCCTGGTGGCACAGTAGTTAAGAATCTGCCTGCCAACTCAGGGGACATGGGTTCGAGACTTGGTCCGGGAAGATCCCACATGCTGCGGAGCAACTAAGCCCATGCGCCACAACTACTGAGCCTGCACTCTAGAGCCTGCGAGCCACAACTACTGAGCCCATGTGCCACAACTACTGAAGCCCGCATGCCCTAGAACCCATGCTCCGCAACAAGCCACTAAAATGAGAAGCCTGTGCACCGCCGTGAAGGGTAGCCCCCGCTCACCAGAACTAGAGAAAGCCCGCGTGCAGCCACAAAGACCCAACGCAGCCAGAAATAAATAAAAATAAAATAAATAAATTTATTTTTTTTTAAAAAAAAGAATTCCTGACCCAGAGAAACTCCATTGTAATTTGTTATGCAGCAATAGATAAAAAATCCCTAGTGATAAGAAATATTAAAATATATACTAAAAGGAAAGAAGGGTTCTAACTATGGGGCTGCAGCTGCAATGGGCTCCTCAGGGCACATTGGCCGTTGTGCCAGGAACAGCATTCATTTCCAGGGGCCACGCAGGAACTTTGCCCCAGGGGTCTGCTGCTGGGGGTGGAACTCCCATTTGGTTCCAGGTCTGCACTTCCAGCAAGGCTTCTACTTCCAAGGAGACTGTGAGGCAGCTATCAGCTCCCACAGTCCCCAGGCCTCCTGGAATGGCATCACCACCCTTTGGAACCACATGTCACCCTGTCCTGACTCGCAGGGCCTCTGAGCCCACCTACCTGCCCTCTGTGGCTGTAGGTTGGGAATGGGTTGGGGTCTTCTGGGACACGGAGACTGGCCTGGGGGGACTGACTAACAAGTCCCAGGAGGTTGCTGGCAGTTTCTGGAGCTCCCTTTCCCCATCATCGGCAGATGGAGATCACAGCTACTCCCAGGAGTCTCAGCCTAAGTCAGCCCCTGCCTGGGAGCTCCTGGCCCCACTTCAAAGCCTGAACCTTGGACAGCCAGTCGTTGCCGGTGGCATCTGCATGGACAAGGTGTGGTCAAGCCAGAGGCCGCGTGGGTCTTCGATATCCTGCTCCCCTGCACACAGGCCCACTGCCTGGGGTGCTGGTGCCTTAGCAGAAGGGCTGACAGGTCTTCCCTCTGGACTTCATTAAGCTTTTTCCAGCGTCCAGTCCATTCCAGCTACATCATGCCCAACATACTCCGGGTGAGCACAGAGGCTGAGAAGAAGCAACTTACCAGGAACTCCAAGGGCCAAATCAGCAGGATGGGATGCCTATAAAGCTACTCACAATTTATTCATTAACTATGTACATATCTATGTGTTCCAGAGAGTATAATAAACCATAGGCATCAATGAGGTATAAGATAAAGTCCCTGGTGCTAGGAAGTTCACATCTGAGAGGATCCCTATACAAATAGATGAAATACAATATAGTCCATGAGGTCAATAAAATAACATTTTCAATGTAAAAATGTTTCTTATTTTTAAATTCCAATTTTGATATGTGATGTTAAAATTTTCTGTACATATCTAAAACATAATTTTTATCCAAATTTCAACCATTAGGTGAAAAGCTCATCAAGTGGTTTTAATTTCTGGAGAAAAATCAGATACTAATTAAGGGAAAAAAAAGCCTGACATTGTTTTGTATGTTATTTTGATAGAGCAATTTTACTGGTTTAAACTACTCCTAAATAGTTTGATTATGGTAGTATACCCATAAGCAGTTGAAAGTTTAAAATAAAATATAAACTATAACAACTTGGATTCTATTATATTGACACATCATATAATAGTGAGAAAAATGGTATCATTTCTAAATTAAGTCCATGACTATAGTGGTGTTAATGATTATTATTTCCATGTATACAACACATTGAAGGCTTTATAAAATGGTTGAATATTTATAAGTGCTTCTTTCTTCAAAGTATGTGTTACTTTTCTGCATTATAAGTACTAGTAAATTGTTGCCAATACTAGTATAAATCAAAGATACCTTTCTTAGAGAATACAAAATATTGATAGTTTCATATAGTTACTCAGGGAAATATTAAATAGTACATAAACTACTTAGACTCATACATGCAAAGTAACATATTCATGAAGTGTAAGAGAAAGGCAATTATTTGAGAAAAAATAGGAAAAAATAATGTCTTCAATCCATAATTGAAACCAATGGTTTTATTTAGTCCTCAGAAGTCAACTACACTCTCTGAGTATGTACATGTCTTCATAGTAACATTAAGCTGTTTTATTTCCACAAATCCATGCTAATATTTAGAGAATTTAGCACACTGGTTCCAACATCAGTATCTATTAGATGACCTAGGTATCTTGTCTAAAATGGAGAGTTTCTTGGCAATAATCCCAGAAATTCTGATTCAGTATGTCTTGAATGGGGTCCAGGAATACTGTCCCAGGTGATTCTGATTCAGGTAACAATTAAGAAGTTGAAGAACAGTAGTAAAAAAGAAAGGGCCAACCTGCATGCCTATTCTCAAATGTGCATATGACTTACAGTGCCCTTTTGAAAAAAGACTGGCCAAATTAGAAAGAAATGTCTGCGGCTCAAACACTGCAGAGAATCCAGACTCACTCTTGTCTCTTGATCCTGATGAGGTTAACCTCGGTCACCCAGATGGATACAATGTAACCCAGCCAGTGCTGGTTTACAGGAATGCAGGTCCCTTGCATAACTACCTTCCAGACTCACCAGATGGGGAAAGTTGGAGAAGTGATATATGTCTCTTTGGACATATGTTGAGCTAGGGACATATAGTAGAAACAGCAGAAATGAGGATGGGCTCAAAAACCCACTTAAAAAACTTCGTAATTTCTCCATGTGGTATTTAAGGCTCTGTTTGATAAGGCCTCTGGCTTCCTTTCTTTTCTTTCTTTCTTAAAAATGGAGATATAATTGACATACAACATTATATTAATTTAGGTGTACAACACAATGATCTGATATTTGTATCGATCTTGAAATGGTTGCCTGAAGCAGGGGTGCGAGGTGTGCAAAAAGTAAATGTGATCAAAGTGTACAGACTTCCAGTTATAAAATATAATAAGTCCTAGGGATGTACTGTACAGTATGGTGACTGTACCTAACAATACTGTATTCTATATGAGAATAGAGAGGAGATCTCAGGCTCCCTTTCTGAATGCATTTTCTTTAGCCTTCCCTACTCATTCTGGGCACCAATTGCACCACCTTACTTCTAGTTTCTCATCTGGACATGAGCTTTAATACCTCTCTGCCTTTGCTTAAGATGTTTCCTCAACCTAGAATACCCTCCTTTCCTCCTTTTCAGTATCTTCTTCATCTTTTAAAGACTCAGCTCAAAAGATAATTCCTGTGTGACATACTATGCTTATGTCTTCAAAAATAATTATTTTAATTATTTTTTCTCTTACAGCACTTTGCATTTTGGTTGCATACTTATGAATTCAACCAGATTGTTGTCTTTTTCACAAAATTTTCAGGCCTAGTAGTTAAGTAATATGGTCTCTAAACTTTCTTCACTTTTTGAAAGACTTGTCTAGTTGTCAAGAAACACATCAGGTAGGCAACTTTCTCAAATGGCTCCCAAGAATCCCCACTTCCTGATACCCACATGAGTTACCTCCATGTAATTCTTTGCCCTTAAGTGTGGTCTGGATCTAGTGACTTGCTTCTACTAAACAGAATGGGGGATCAGCGATACCGCTGATGTCAGAAACGACATCTTATCACTTTTGCAGGGGAGCAGAACTCTACTTCAACAGGATAAATCCAGGGAGTCATCTGACTCCTGCAACTCCTTCTTCTTCCCGTCTTTTTTCTCTGCTGATGCCAAGGCTGAAGCAGCAGCAAGAGCTGCAGATCTGCCCCGTGGAGATGGGCACGCTGGCCAGATGGCTGATACCCTGAGCAGTGACTGATATCTTCAGGGTTTTTTCCTTTCAGCTCACAGGTGACCTTGCTGAGTCAGGCTGTCATCCACCTCCTTGATGCCCACACTGTCCAGGATCTTCTTTATGTCTTTGGCAAAGGCATTGCCACTAAGGGCAGCCAGCAGGGAGGAGGCCATATAGTGTCGGTAGGCAAAAATCTTTCCATATACAGGGAAATTATCAAAAAGGATCCTTCACAATAAAATCATTAGGAACTCTTGTAGCTTGAGTCTTATCTAGTAATTAACACTTATTGGATAGAGATAGCAATCTACCTACCTACAACCCTGGTACACACATAATATTGCACACATATTTCCCTATTCTCATACTTTGAGTCTGTATTTTATTTCTAAAATGCAAATGCACTATAGATTTCTAATAGGTAAGCAGTCCAACGAGCTTAAATGTAGGTGGATAGATAGATAGATAGATAGATAGATGCCAAGGCTAACAATAATTTCAGCTTAATTATATGTACAATGCAAATGTACATAAAAATTTTTACTATAGTTTACTTTAATTATCTATGTATGTAAAAATCACCTTGACTAATTTTACTATTAACTTATTTAAAAATGAAGCCTAAGGAGGTGAATATGTGTCCCTGTGAAATTGTGTTTTGGAGTGTGAGTCCTGGGCTCCTGTCTTAGCTTGGTCATCATTTGCTGTGTGACACATGGAAATAAATCTTAGCCTCTATTTCTTCACTCTTACAATGTGGACAGTAATAAATTGAGTGAATGTATATAAAGCTACTATAATAGTTTGGTTTACTAATTTATAATATTATCACTTACAATTATTATAGAAACATTAGGTACTTTCTTCTCATTTGGTCTGAGAACACCATTTCATGGCTAACTATTTGGCACACAGGCAGAAGAAACCCTTTAAAAAATTCTACCAAAAAACCTATTTATTTTTGTTTAAATCCTTCATTACTTAATGACCACAGTTTGGTCAATATAAACCTTTTGCAACTTTCCCTTGGAGGCTATATGAGAGTGCACTTAAGTCTGAAGTCCCTGGAATTCAGCATAATTTGCATAGTTATAACTAACTAAAATAATTTTTGGGGTCAGTTTCTATTCCTAAACTGTCCTTAAGAACAGACTTCAGTCTTAGTTTTAACCCACAACCATTAACACTTTTCATGTAAATAATGTTCTATACAATTTATAAAAAATTAGATGAAGTTATGTTGAGCCTAAATTATAGACAATAATCTCAGTTTGATTTTCTGTATATATGAAGATGATACTACATACATTATGTTGAAGTAAAAAGAAGCTAAAGCAAAGTAGCTCTAATGCTACATAACCTTAAAAGTTACTCAACAATTTAATCCTAACTCATAATGGTATACTTACACATAACATTTTCCCCAAATATAGCATGCAGTAAGTCTACCACTGATTTTTGAACTCTTTCACAATAGAAACAATCTATTGTCATCTGGATAATTAAAATGACCAAGAAAAGAAGAATTGTCTTTGGTATCATTCATTTATTTTATAATTATATAAAAGTTCTAAGGCTTTAATGTAGTTATCTTTGTCTAATGATATGTGTTATAATAACACCAAAACAAAAAAGAAATTAGAAACATTTGCCTATTGGAAGTTTCTGATAATTTGAATGAAGTGATTTTGGGGGGCTTGCGTTTTTTTAATTCTCAAGACTAGTATAAAAACAGCAAAGCAATAATGCACAAAAGAATTATTAGTAGTCTAATAAAACTATTTGGACCTTGGACTATAGCAACACTGATTAATGACTGCTTTTTAATTAATTGGAAGTTGTTCAATCATTGTACCATTTCATTTCACCTGAGAGTTTTTATAGAAGGGTCAGGGCCAAAACATTTGCTAGTTCAATCTGCAGTAAGGTATACTTAAACAATTATGTTCCACTTGGCAGGGCAAGTGTGGGCTATTTATTTCTCAGTCATTCACCATAATGAGAGTTTCCTGCTGAGGCTGGTTAATTTGATCATTGAAAGCAGCCTTATGTATTAAAATATAAAGTTTACTTTCAAACTCTGTGAACTGAAACAAAATAAGACCCACAATAATCTATTCTTATTGCAGAATCTTTAATTACCATGTGATATATACTTAGCCTCTTTCTTTTTCATGGAGGTGTATAGTGTTCATCCTACCAGACTTCCTTGAGGGTTCTAAATTCCACACAGTAGTCTTTGAATAGACAGTGGAATAGACGAGGGGTAGATATCTTAGAAATATTAGCTTGGCAGCCCTTTTACATTGTGTGTATGTATGGATTATGAGTCTAAGTCTCAGTTCTGCATATGTCCAAGTGAGAGCCAACATAACTTATGAGAATCCACACAACGGGGTTTCCTAATTTGGATTTAGGTAAAAACTACATCCAGCAGGTCAGAGAGGAGCCAGCATGTGCCCTCATTATATTAATAATTAACAAAATACAGTTTTCTAAGTTTGAAAAATCTAAGCTTTTAAGGATCAATGACACTTGCTTGCACTGTATGAATGCATACTCCTCTGCCATTTTCCAAATGTTTGAAGCTCAGGCTCTGACTGCAGGTAGCAGACCTGCTATGATGGGTGCCCTCACACCATGGTGATGGTTTTGGTAGCTATAGTAGCTGCTGGGGAGAAAAAGACCTTTTAGAGTTACAGTACAGAGTGAATAACTAGCTGCAGACTTTCATCTTGAGTTAAGATACTGGACCTAATACTCCTCCTTCTAAAAATATGCACGTTTTGCATGTGCATTAATAGAAAGGGTAGGTCGCACAAGATAGTTTTCTAATGAAAAATATTCTATTATGGACAATACATTTTTGATAAATAGAAATTTTTTGAATAGTCTACCTCTGGTCAGTTATCACTTACTATATCCAAGTTAATTGAGAGTGACTATAATATAGTCGATAGAGGTCTTATAACCCATAACTTAGACATCTCATTTTTACTCTATTTGTCAAAGATCTTAGAATACTAAAGTTTATTTTCTAACTATATTATAGTTAAGCTTTCCTCAGTGTTATGGATGAAGGAAATAATTCAGAGTTGAAATAACCGAAAGCATGAAAAGAATGATGAATAACATATGTAACTGTGATATGGGAGAGAAGAAAGATGCCTAGCATGAAAGGAAACTTCAGGAAAACAAGTTAAAGAGAACTGGGGGACTGGCATTTGGTTCTGCTCTCCTGATAGAATGTCTTCTCAGGCAGCTGACTGGATGATCAGCTCTCAGAACATAACAGAGCAAGAAGGACAGATTTGAAAGGAGACAGCATGACAGAGAAAGCATATGGTAGAGGAGCAGGCTGTAATGTACCAGCATGACCAGGGTATATGAATTTCCTCAGGGTCTAGTGGACAAAACAGAAAGCTGGAGTTGAGAACTCATGCTATTAATTTATCCAAGAAGCCGTCTGCTACACAAGGGGACCTGGAATTAAGAAGCTGTAAGTTCTACCACTGGGTGCCCATATCAAGTTCATGGGCAAATGGGATGCTCAGGGACCCCAATACCAAATAACTCAAAAATCACATGAAGAGAGTATGTGGGCAGTCCATTTAGCCAGTCAATTTTAATCCTAGAAGCAGTGGCAACCAGGGGAGCACTCTCTGGGGGGCAGATCAGAGAGATTTATGTGATTTATGTTGCAGCAACATGGATGGATCTAGAGATTATCAAATTAAGTAAACGAAGTCAGAGAGAGAAAGACAAATATGAGATATCGCTTATATGTGGGATCTAAAAAAATTATACAAATGAACTTATTTCCAAGACAGAAATAGACTCACAGACATAGAAAACAAACTTATGGTTACCAAAGGGGAAAGAGGGTGAA
Organism: Pseudorca crassidens; assembly: GCF_039906515.1. Lineage (NCBI taxonomy): Eukaryota > Metazoa > Chordata > Mammalia > Artiodactyla > Delphinidae > Pseudorca > Pseudorca crassidens. The sequence goes on from NC_090298.1 coordinate 18,570,308, forward strand.
GGGATAAATTAGGAGTTTAGGATTAAAATATACACGCTACTATATATAAAATAGATAACCAACAAGGACCTACTGTATAGCACAGGGAATTATACTCAACATCTTGTAATAACCTACAATGGAAGAGAATGTAAAAAAAGAATATATATATATATATATTTATACATATACATGTATAATTGAATCATTTTGCTGTACATCTTAAATGATCACAACATTGCAAATCAACTATATTTCAAAAAAAAAAAATCTTTAAAAGAGAGATTTATGCATTTTACTTCTCTCTCTCTCCTTTCTACTCCAGCTGGAGAATCTTTACCTCCATTACCAAGGAATCAAAGTTCCAACTTATGGTGTCATTGAGTTCTTCAGTTATCTATTGTTGTACAACAACACATGACCACAAAAATATAGTTGCTTGAGATAATTACAATTTTAGTATTTCTCCCAATTTGGTGCATCAGAATCTGGGCAAGATTTGTCTGAGTATATATTCCATTTCACATGGTAATGATGGAGGCTACATTGTGGTATTCAGCTAGCAAGCAGCCTGGCTAGAGGTTGCAGGATGGTTTTACTTACATATCCAGCGCTCTGGCAGGTATGGTTAGAAGGCTGAGCTGAGCTGGGATTGTCAACCTGACCACAACATGTGACATGGCAGCCTCAGAGCAGTAGTCTTCTAACATAACAGAAAAGTAGTCCAACAAACAAGACAGAAGCTGCATGTTCTTTTATGCTAAATTTACCTTTAATAATCAGAATAATGTAAAAGTAATGAAATCAGCTAAAGGCATCATTAAGGCCTGGGAATAGGTGTCTGATTATGCATGTTTGGAAGCAGTTTTTGAAGATTAACAAAATTGTTTCCCGTTTACACCCACTGAGTTGAGACGGACCAAAAACCCCTTAACAGAAATGTTCACAGTTAGCTTCTCCCTGCACTGAAAGGTGACATTAGCTGTCAGAGTACTTGTACCAGAGGCACGAAAGAGAATAGGAGGAAAACAAAATGAAAGATATTCAGAAGGGATTTCCTCAAATCTTTCAAGAGAACCTAAGCAGAAGGACTGGTATGATGCACTTCTGTTACAGACAACTATGTTGATAGCCAAGGTCTCCACTCCCACCCTCATCTGTTACCTTTGGAAGTTGTGATAATATCCTGAATTGTCCAGCCAAAGACATAAGACCTATAATCACTCTCAGTCTAAAGGATCACTTCTGGACCAAGCAGAAACCAACACAAGGAGTAATTCCTAACAATCCTATAGATTCTGAGTGAAGAATTGCACTTGAAGAATTGAACTTAAAACTCTTGTATATTTCACAATGATGTTCGTAACAAAATACATTTTAATGAAAGGAGAGAGAGAGAAGAGGGGTGAATTTAAAAATTCTGTCTTCAATTTCAGAAAATATTTCAGAAAAGATGATTTCATGTGATGGTTATTTCCTCCTGCCTGGCCTGTGAAGCTCTCAATAATATATACAGGGATGAAGACGTGGAAAGATGGAACTCCGGTGGATTTTTGAGGTTACAGGGTGGAAAAGGATGAGATCTCACCATGAAATGCACTGCTAGATATTCATCCAGTCCTGCAAACAGGGCTCACTGGCAGCTGTCACAATTTTTCTGAACTTATGCTATGAGGAAAAGGAGCCGGTTTCTGAGTTTCCCCAAGAGACCACTTGGCTGTCAGTCCGAAAATGAAAACGCCTCAGCAGGGATTCATTTAAGAGTGTGAAATCCAAAGAAGTGCAGTATAACATTGATTCCGTCCATGCCATACTTACTAACTTTACTCGCAATTATGGAGAAATTATACTGCGCGGTGCTTTCTCTGTCTAGTAATTCACTAGTAGAGATGGTTCCTTCAGTTGCATCTATTGTAAAGTAGCTGTCCCCATCACTCTTCCAATCTATGAAGTACCTGTATATAAAAAAGAGTAGATGCAAATGTGCAATGATTACACATTAATCATGATGGCAGTCAGGCTAACTTGACACAGTTCCTTATTTTTCTTCCTGCAGCTATTACCTACCTTGCAATAAAGAAGAGTATAAATGACAGCTTCTTCATCACAAAGTCAGTATGCTCAAGGGGAAACTGGAAATAATGAAAGATTTAGTACTCCTGCTGTTCGTATTATTTTAGGGCCTTGACACCTTGAAAGCTCAGCAGAGACTAAAATTCTAAAGCTGACCATTGATTTCCTTAACCTGCTGAATATTAAAACTTTTTCAAGCAGTAAAATATTCCTTAATGGTGACTGTGGGAAGAGCTGGGGGTGGGAGAGGCATCTGGAAATAGCTACAAAGAACTGAGGTCAGAACACAGGTAGAGTCTTCGTTTCCATGGACAGAAAAAAAAAAAAAAAAAAACATGTTAGGGAAACTAAGGGGAAAATTTTTAACTGACAATGGGATAATTGTACAGAAATATTTCCCTCAAACACATATAAAAGGGCCATGGTTGTTTTATTACTCTAAATATCAGGACAACTTTCTTAAAAAAAAAAAACCAAAAAACAGTGACCTTGGCTAATAATGTCTCTTTATCTTCTGTATTAGCCAACCTTCTTGATAGTAACAGATGTTACCTTCTTTATGTGAAGCGGCTGGACTATGAAATGCAAGAAAGTGAATAAAAGACATATTGCATTTGTATAAACCTTTATGTAACAGTGGATATATAGAGTGATATATGTAAAATTATTTTCAAACATATTTTCAATCATCATATTAATGGACATTTTGAAATCTTTCCACGTGCCAGGTATTGTTCTATATATTTATATATGTTAACAAATTCCCAGAACGACCCTAAAAAATGAGTATTACTAATCTCCCCATTTTACATATGAGTAAAAAAACATATGCTGAAGTTCACAAAGTTAGAAAGTTTTAGAGCTGATATTTGAACGAGATCATCATTGTTTTCCATATAATTATTATAAGATAGTCTTACCAATTTTAAATGGATCATTTTTAAGTGGAAAAGGGCTCTGCTAATCAAAAGACTGAATGCACAATATGTTTATCACCATTTTTCTGGCCGGGGAATCAAGGTGAAGTCCTTACAAACAGTGGCTGAAACAGATGACATCATAGTAGTCAGCACATCTAAATCCCCAGGCAGTCACAAAAAGTTAGTTAAGATATGTGTTTCAAAATTGCAAGTTATAATTTTGACAAACTGGTTACCTAAAACTGGGGCAGTTTGCATATCATTTTGGCGCTAGATCAAAACTAGTTTGCTTTATAGGTGACATTTATAACTTGTCAATATTTGTTAGTAACTGATAAGATCAGAGTATGAACCAAGGTTTTCATCTGCCTTTGATATTTCTGTTGTTGATTTATGATAATGCATGCCTTATGAGTTCAATGTAACATGCTATCTCATAGAAATGCTCTCAAAAATTATAAATGAACTTAAGGTACATTTAAAACTCAAGGAGTACCAGATACAAGGAGCTTAATTCTCTCTATTGCCTGATGTCCTTTTCTGAACAAAAAAGCATCTTCTCAGAATACCCCTTTTCAGCACCATTATTCAACTTGAGCACATGCCTAATTTAAGAAGCAAATTGTTACTGAACCTCCTTCGTGACTATAGCATTTCTAAAGAATTGTTGGTGTAGACTAACGATGGTTGGTGTTTAATTGTAGAATTCACTAAATATTTGTGGAGTGCCCACTGTGCACTGGACATTGTACTAGGGTTGAAACACATAAAAAGTGGTAAAGTAAGATGCCCACTAATAAAGAGTCTAGTTGGGGAAACACATATAAACAGATGATTTTTATGCCTGGTAGAAAGAAAGAAAAGACACTACAGGAGTGCAAAGAAAAGATGCCTGGTTCAACATGTATTGATTCAGGCAAACCTTCCTGCACACGGTGTGTGGCTGACATTAGAAGGCTATAAAGGAATTATTCACGAGAAGAGAGAGGCAGACAAAGTGAGGAGAGGAGGAAAGGTATTTCAGGAAGCTGCAACAGCAGTAGCAAAACCATAGAGTTTGTGTGGGAAAATATAAGCTGTTGGGAAATACGGGAAAATATCTGAAAGGCACAATAACATGAAAAAAGATAAGTGATTTAGGTCAAGGAGGGTCTCGTAAATTCTATTAAGGAGGTGGGACATGATCTTGTGAGTAATGAACACTTCGAAACGTATAATTAGGGTATGGGTTAAGAGTTCATCACTTTTAGGGCACAGGGTGGATGTATTTGAAGGGGACAAGGCTGTTAGCATTTCCTGTAGACCAGAATCTTGCCAAGAGACAAAGATAAGAGGCTGGAAAGATATTTGATTCAATGGGTTGTGAGTAGTTGAAATAACTAGGGCTATGCAGGCTGAAGGAAAGAAGACATAAAACATGCTAGCCGCCTTTAATTTGATCAGGACACTCATGTGAAGGAGGTGTTAGATTTACTTGTTATGTTTCAGTGGGATACAGATAGGACAGGAAAATGGAATCTATAGAAATTAAGATTTTGGATAAGTATATCAAAGACTTTTGCGGTACGCGGGCCTCTCACTGTTGTGGCCTCTCCCGTTGCGGAGCACAGGCTCCGGACGCGCAGGCTCAACGGCCATGGCTCACAGGCCAAGCCGCTCCGCGGCATGTGGGATCTTCCCGGACCGGGGCACGAACCCGCGTCCCCTGCATCGGCAGGCGGACTCCCAACCACTGCGCCACCAGGGAAGCCCCTATCAAAGACTTTTTGATGTCAGAGTTGCACAGGGTCATAACGGGTTTCCTCAGAAAACCATAAAGCTCCAGGACTACTCAAATATTGACGTCGAAATAGTTGGTGCAGATGTGGTGGAACAAATTTGAGCGTGATTGGAGAGTCTGAATGTACCTTGCAATGCTGAGATTCTGTAACTATTTTCCATATAGAATGAAATCTATTTCTCTTACTTTGCATGGAACATACTTTCTAATTATTGTTTCCTATTAGCACTCTGTTCTAACCTTAACAAATATATCCTACTCTGAGCTCTGCAATAAAGCCTCACTTTTCAAATATATGCTTACTTTTTTCCTAAGCCTTATTTTTAATAATAGCTTCATTCACATACTATACAATTTCCCAATTTAAAATGAACAATTCAGTCATTTTCATATATTCAAGTTGTGCAGTAGGTGGTAGGTTTTAAAACATTTTAAACTTATTAGTTCAAAACTTTTTCATTTAATTCATTAATTGGGATAAGCTCCAATTTTCCAGAAATTTCACTTCTATAGGATAAAAATTGTGATGGTGCAAGGTTTCTGATTTCTCCTCTGCTACTTTCTTTTTCATTAAGTGTATATTTTCTAGTGGAATGTTAATTCTTTTAATAATGTTACACAATATTTTTGAGTTATTTTCTTATTATCTGCTCTAGATGTTACCATATGCAGCTTAACTTAGATTCAAATTTATATTAACTTAATTCTAATAAAATAAAGAAACGTTACTCCTAGGTAGCCATGTGCTATTATATATCTATACATGTATGTAATACATATATTGTTATCTATAGTACACTGATACAGTAAAAAATACAATAAAACATTGTTACTTAGTACTTTTATTATTTTATGTCTCTTAAAACTGAAAAAAATAAAGGAAAATATTTTGGGAAGAGCTAAAGTTCTCCAATCCTACGGGCTCTCTTACCCTGGGAAATTCTCTGCATCACTGCTGCCGGCAGTGGATGGAGGAATGATGGTCTTCTCATTTTGACTCTATGGGAGTGCAAAAAGCAACATGAGGCCCTATATTATCAGACTGCCTGCCGTAGGGCCTGTGCCCTGTGAGTGAAGTGGAGTGAGTGGAGGAAATAAACTGCCAATCTCAACCACACTCACCAGGAATTTCGCTTCTGGAAACTCAGAGTTGGAGAAGATGAGAAACGCTGGCATCCTGCCCCTCCTGGTAAGATACTGTATCCCATGATTGAGAGCTGAGGAGAGAGGAGCCATGTTTTCTCAGCCATTCCATGCAGAGTCCAGAGAGAAATCTCTATCAGGCTGAGCTGGGAGATGGGAGTGGAAGGGAAGAAACAGGTCTGGGGTCAAGTGCCACAGTCTCTTGATGTTCTTATCGTGTTTTAATAGATCTTCTTGAATAAATGTTTCTTCATTTGCTATATGCTCTTAGGAAATTTTCCAGAGACCATATATGATTGTAATTTTTAAAAAATAATTTTCACCATTTATGCTGTTTAACTGGGAGCATGTCTGCAGAGCTCCTCATGCTGCCATTCCTTAAGTAGAAACTCCACCAGTTTTTGGAATTCCTTTCTTCTTTTCTCATTTACTCTAATTAAACTGCATGATATTATTTAAAGCTCTTCTGCACGTATTTGCATTGTTGCAAATCTCTGCAATGAATAGGTCCTTTTCTGATGCTCATAGCACTCAATTGTTTTGCAGATTTTGGCAAACATAAGACAGATTATATACATTTTGTGCCTGTGATTGTCTTTCTTACTCAAGGCCCTTTAAATTACTTGAGGTTACTTTATTCATCTATGTGTTGCCAAGGACCTGGGACGTTATTTGCACGTTATAGCATCTGGAACTTAAACACTACATTGAATCAATGCAAAGATCCTATTCTTATTACCTATATAATAGTTAAATATTTCTACTTCAACCCTATTTAGGGTTTTAGGAATGTCTTATTTAGGACAACAAAACCTTTCTGGTTTGCAGAGGACTTTCTCAGTACTAGTGCTGAATATCCTGAGATCCAAAAAACTCCTTGGTCCCAGTAAAAACTGTGACAATAGATCACCTTACTTCTAGTTAATTCTTACAGCATATTTTACAGTTTAGAAAGCTGAGTCAAACAGAATCTGTGCACAATGAATCATTACACACCCACAGTTCATTTTAAATTTAGGTCTATCTGGTAATGTGTTTAAAAATTCAAGAACTTACTTATTGCATACATAAAATAATGTGCCTATCTCTGTTTTATCTTTCTATCAACCAAAATCCAATATCTTAGAAGGTGAGTAAGCAAATTTCATTTATTTAGTCATTTCAGTCTAACACTGACATAGAGTTTGCATTCCATAAATCAACCACCCCTGAGAGGCAAAGAAATAGATATAGAATTAAGAACATGAACTTTCTGGAGAAAGAACTAGGGTGATATACCGGTTCCTTCACTTACCTTGTGCAGTTAGGTTAGGAATCTCGTTCCCTAATGTCTGTTCTCCTTGTCTTCTGTAAAATTTGGGAAAATAATACCTACCTAGCAATATAAAAGTAAGTGTGGTATACACAAAATGAGATAAGATATATGTACCTAGGTATGGAATCATTCATGTGGGGTGTGTACATGTATGTATGTGTGTGTATATATCCTTTCCTCCCTCTCTCTTTCCACATTATGGATTATTTTGTATTATTTTTCAATTAAAAAAGAAAACTCTTCCTATCACACAAATGTGTGCTTTGTTCTAGAACAAAGTTGTGACATATGTAGCCTTCAAATTTAAAACACCTGAACTACGAAGCCCCCCAACCCCAAATACCTGAAGTACAAACCATGGGCACAATAGCCAGGCCTTATTTCTTACAATGCTGCTTTGGTTCTCATTCACTATTTTCTGGTGTCTAGTTTTTATCTCTATCACCTTGTGATGTTTGATACCCCTTCCTCTGGATGTTATCCTCTTAGAAAGCTTACTGCCTTCTTAGCTGAACATTTTCTACTCAGTAAAAACGTCTTCAGCATCTTCCCATAGCCGGTGAGGCTCTTAACACTAGGTCCTGGCGTTTTCCTAAGGTCCTACCTTTGTGTAACTGGCTGATCCCTGTGCCTGACTGAATGATAAACATTAGACAATAGCCATATTCTACTGTGGTATTTTGCCCACTATAGCAATTAGGAGACATAGATAGGATGTGGCCATCAATGAACTGACAATGAAAACACTCCTAAATTTCCTGGATATTTTCAGAGAAGACATGACCCGGTTATAAAGTGTCTAGATCAGTTTCAGGAGAATCACCGTCCCAGAGTTAGCCATCACTGGTTTACTTTGGGTTTGCTACAATCCACATTCAATCTAAGGGTAGACTGATATCTTAATTGCAACTAATCACATAACCAAGCACGACCCTATGAGGATTTCCCAAGATAGACTCCCACCCATGTCCTCCAGCTGCCTTTTGTCTGTAGAAACACTTTACTCAAAGAATAAATTTAATTAGAGAAGTGAGAAAATACAGAAAGAAAGGAAAACAGTCAAACAAGACAAAATAATGATAATACTTTGGCCATTAAACAAAGTCAAGGATCTTCTGAGCCATGTCCTTTAAGCTGTTTTGCAGATACTGAAACCCCCAGCAGGTAGAAGAAAGGAACTGCATGCTGCCCACAAGCACGGAGACCCCAGACTGGTTGGAACCAGAGGGTTGATGATGCTGACTCACAATTACCTCACTACCAACCAATCAGAAAAACGTCCAAGAGCTAATCACACACCCTGCAACCCCATTCCCTCACCCTGTCTTTAAAAACCTTTCCCTGAAAGCCTTCCGGGAGTTTGGGTCTTTTAAGCACTCGTTGCCCTGTACTCCTTGCTTGGCTCCCTGCAATAAAGCTATTCTTTTCTACTTCACCCAAAAATCTGTCTTGGAGATTCAATTTGGTGCTGGTGTACGGAGGCCGGGTTTCAGCAAAAATCACAATATAATATAAACTGTCTAATTTGGCCCAACTCCCCAGTTTAAATGAGTATAACTTTTAGGTACATACTGTGTTTGAGTCATGTTATACTTACTTGGTGAGTAGATGAAATTCAAATTAAAAAAGATGCTTAGGATAGATATATGATACAAATCTATAGTTCATAAAAAGTATGCACAGTGACTGTTGATAAGAAACTTGTTTTAACAATTCAATGGAAATCAAAAATTAATGCATTAACTTAATCTGTGCAGACCACTCGACAGAGAACAATTTTATTATTTTTCTGAAAATGAGTTTTCAGAAATGCCTTAAAGTTTTGTTCTCTTCATTAGGTAAACACTCCCCTTAAAATTGTTTCTTTTAATTTGCCTAAAAGCTTTCTCACAGTTAATGGAAAAGCTAACTTTGACCCTGTCCCAATTCTCAAACACATTTTGTAAAATAGTACTTGATGATACAGAGTACTTTAAAAATATTACAAAAAAATAAAAATAAAAAATAAAAAAATAAAAGTATTACATCTCATTTTTTAAGCAATAATAATGTTAAGAGTAATGACTCAGGTCAAGGTAGGAAATACTTTGTCCAGGTACTAATAATAGATCAAAATCTCTTTACTCTTCACTCTTTGCTAGTGTTTGTTTTTTAAATTTTTTTTTGGTCTGGTGGCAGATAACTAAATGAAAGTAAATTCAGTTCAATTTATTTCTATAAACACTTTACTAAGAATTTAAGCCACATACAACACTTAGATTGTAATTGCTTCATCAACATCGCAATTAAATTGTTTTCTGAGGAATCCTAATATGTTTCTCTCAAACTTCCTTAAATAGTAGTTGCTAATTTCCTACTAGTTCCTTTTAGTTTTGTTTTTTCCTAACCCTCCTCCTCATTCTTATTTTCCTCATCACAGATTACATCTTAGTTTAGATAGCTCCGTCGTTTGGTTTAAATGTTTGATGAGAAGTTAAACACTAGATCAAATTATTAAATTAATAAAGGCAGAACTATTCTGTCCTTAAATTCTATTTGGAAGCATGTGATACGAATAAAATAGCTCTCTAAAGAAAAAGAAATACACTATATTCTACATATTATTAAAATCATAATTGCTATACTTTTCCTCAAAGTTGCTTATGCTTTCCTCATTCTGGGAGTCTTTTTTTAGTTATTTTTTAATAGTCATATGTGGTCTGCTGACTGTGTATGATCTTACGTTTCTAGATGTTAACCCTCGTCTGCTCCCAAAGCTTTACACCTGGCCTTTGGTTTATTTTTCAGAGACCTCAAAACAGCTTCCTCTAATGGAAAGAAAATAAAGTTTAAGCAAATAATGATTAAATATGGGCTCTGCACAGGGAGATCAGCTCAGTGCTTTGTGAAAACCTAGAGGGGTGGGATAGGGAGGGTGGGAGGGAGGGAGAGGCAAGAGGGAAGAGATATGGGGATATATGTATATGTATAACTGATTCACTTTGTTATAAAGCAGAAAATGACACACCATCGTAAAGCAATTATATTCTAATAACGATGTTAAATATATATATATATAAAATGGGCTCTGCACTTAAGAGCTTAGATAGCAAGCATATCATGGCAGTTTTCTCATTATTAAAAATATGGACAATAATACCTGGGTAAATAAGTAAAGAATGTGATTATGCCTTTGCTCAAGGTCTTCCCATGAAGCCTTGCCAAATTCTTGTAGGAAGCATTTATTGCCTCCTTATTACAAAATTCTATATTCTTACTTCTTTCATCTTATTTAGCTATTTCAATTTGTATTAACAGTCTTTCTCAAATGAGAAGAGCAAAATAATTGTATTTTGTTTTCATGATTATACAGAGAGTTTCTTTAGAGTAAGATTGAATTTATTGTTCTATCCATAATATCTTGTACTTGCCTGTATGCATTTAATTATTTTATAAGGACATCTAACTTTTCCTCTTAATAATGACCTGATCACACTCACACATGGAAATATTTGTTTTATATATTTTGAGTATTTAGACATATTTATTCTGAAGTCTTTTTATATAGCTTTATCACAACTGTTCCCTTGAACTGAATCAAATGCCTGTCATTCCTAATCAAGTTGGATTTATTTACTGTCACTGGAGGCCACGGCCAAATGTCTCTGAAGAAAGATGCCATTTTAACTAGAGTCATTTACCATTTGATACCCAAATATGGACACCATATTTGAAAGAAAACTTTTATTTACTGTTTTGTTTTGGTTTTTCTTTTTCTGGTAACTGATTTTTCATTTTCTCCTGTGATTATCTACTCTTTAGCTCATTTTTCTCTGAAAATTACTCACATTCTCTTATTAAATAATATGGGGCAGCTTATAAACTGGATCCTGATTCTTACAATATTTTCCATGGAGAAGGATTTATATCTATTTATTACATATTTAAAGTAACTAATCTTTAAAAAATCAAAATAATTTTAAAATTTCAAACAACTGTGAGAAAAGGGCTATTCTCTAAGAGCATGTATATAAATTATAGAGAGAAGGGAAACAGCTATGAAATTTGCACTTACATAGAGCACTCAGCACTTTGAGAGAAAGCAAAGAAACTTAACCTCTAGCAGGTAAAATGTAAACCCAAAACATTTAAGTCAGTAATAAAGATCACAGACTTGGACATTCCTTCATTCTTAGGAGCTATGTGAAGCATAACAAGATAGCCTCAAAAACTGTTCACCATCCTAATATCTGGACACGCAGCCACTGTATCATTAGAATACTATAAAATATCTTAAAATAAAAGCAAATTCATCATTGGCTACCAAGATCCAATCCTCATAAAAATTAGAGCTGTAGATCTGTATCACAAATCCACTGGATTTTGTCAATAAATTCTTAGTTATGTCTAAATCTTATAAGGACTTTGTAGTTGTCTAGAAAAATGAAAGGTAATAAGTAATAAGATTTTTTTCCATATGTACAAAAAATGTCAACAAAAGAATGGTACATTTTGTTTCTATTTTTCCAGCCTGAACAATGTCAATTTTCTCATAGTTGAATTAAACATTTTTCAGATTTAAAGTTATTGTAAGGTTTAAACCAGGGAAACCTATGTAAGTGTATAGAATTCTTGCAGGTATATAATAAGGCCCATAGTTACCATATCTTAAAGAATCAAATATTGTACATTTTTTACTGACTTGTTTTGAATTTCTATTTTGTTTTAGAAGCTACTAAAAACTATGAAATTTATTTGTATTTTCAACAATCCTAGAATTACAAAGCAACTCAAAAACCCAGATATATATTTAGATTAACCTTTAGCAGTAGAGCAATTAGTATTTTGACCTTTAGAATCTGGCTGCTTATGTTCAAATTATTTTTCCATCTTTACTGAAGACATGATTGGGTCTTCCTGGGCCTCAGTTGATACCACTGTAAAATAATAGCTGTGATGTTTAAAGAACTGTGACCAAAGGGCTCAGCCCAAAGACACATACAAATAAGTTATTACAATGTCACTATATGTTGTTAGTTAATTGCCACTGAAGCAAACAAGAGTAAACTTGTTCATCTTGGTACATGTTCCTTGCAATAGCTCCTCTTATGCTGATCATCAATGAATACATCATTCGAAGGGGAAAACAAAATAAGTTTATTCACAAAGGAATTTCTCATTCTTCACAATTAAGTTAAATTCTCCATCAACAACTTCTCAAATGAGTTACTCTTAAACATTAGTTGGTATAAATGTACAGGGAATGCTCTTTTCTCCAGTGCAAACAAAATAAGCAGAGTATACTAGTAAAAGTACTTCCTTTCTTTAATATTGTTCAACTGCAAATACAATCTCATTGTAAGAAGGAGATTCTGATGGATGAATAATTTGATAAGCACCTGTAGGAAGCTTACATATCGTCAATTGTTTCACTGGAAGTGGCTTCTGCTGAGTTTCTGGGCAATGGTTAAGCAGGAAGATTAAGGAGAGATTACAGATATGCAAATCAAGTCATTGATATTAAACAACTCAGAACTAGCATTAAAAAAAATCTGAAAATGAGGTTTACCAAATCTCAACTCTTTTATTTACCTTTGTGCCACAATTCTATTCCCTCCAATTAAAATAGTTTCTCATCCTCTATTTCATCTCCTTCATCTTAGACTTTTAAGAATGTATATTTTGGAGAAAAGTCCTTTACCAGATGTGTCTCTTGCAAATATTCGCAATGTGAATGCTAACTGAAAGAGATAAGGTAAGCAGTACTCAAAAAGGATTAACAATTTTATCTTAATACCTATATAACCTTATGGGTAAAATGTTTTTTCCCAATTGCTATCAGAACTTTCAGTATTTTTTTTAAGAGAACAAGCCATAAGGGGCTTCCCTGGTGGCGCAGTGGTTGAGAGTCCACCTGCCGATGCAGGAGACACGGGTTCGTGCCCTGGTCTGGGAGGATCCCACATGCCGCGGAGCGGCTGGGCCCGAGAGCCGTGGCCGCTGAGCCTGCGCGTCCGGAGCCTGTGCTCCGCAACAGGAGAGGCCACAACAGTGACAGGCCCGCGTACCACAAAAAAAAAAAAGAGAACAAGCCATAAGAAGAAATTATTTTGCTCTCTGTTAAATAATAGAAACTAGAATTTGAACGAGTAATTAGAGTTATACCAAAGAAGTAACTGGACTCTACATAAGAAAGCATTTTTAAAGCTCACCTTACAAAAAACGTGTTCATCTCTTTATCAGAAACTATCTTTCATGAATTACTTAATTAATTCTAAGTGGGGATAACCACTGGCATTTAACAACAGCTAGGACTAAATACCACTGAAAGAAATATTGTAAAATTTTAGATCATTTGAAAATGTATAGAGAACATAAGTAGATAAAAAATGCAAAGAATGTACAATAAAAAGAATAGAGATATTGTGTACAAATGGTAGACATGGAAAGAAAAAGCAGATAGAAACTTATATTATAAAATATTTCAAAGAAACTACAGGAAAAAAATAAAAAGGAGTGTGGAATTTAGACATTGCAGTAGTAGCTAAACATGTTAACATGTGGGGAGTTTGCCCTATTTGACTTTTTCACAACTGTGCTACACTTAGTGTTTAGGACTCGAGAGAGAGAGAGAGAATTATTTTTTGAAGTTGAATTTTGTATAATGTCTACTTGCAAATGCACTGATAGCATTTAGCTTCCATTAATTCTATTTATAGAAGCTAAGAAGCAAATGGTCATTTTACCAACAAAAAAGAAAAAAAGAAAAGTATATCCCTGACTACATTGTGATAAAATAGCAGAAATTAAGACCTATAAAGATTATATCCAAACACCCTGGTCTACAGACCCTTACAAAATAAAAAGAGCTATTATATTTATATATCTAGGTCTAGATCTAGATCTGCTTATAACCAATTAAAAATTATAAATGCACACATAAACATACATAAACATTCTACATTTCATTAACCAGTTGCTTTATATATTAGGATAAATACATCAAGAAAATTTTAAAATTAAATTAATTTTGCATATAGTATTTTAAAGAACAAGGAAATATTCTTAACTCTCCAACACCCTTTCATTTTCTGGTTTTGAAGATGGTGGTTAGAAAAGTAAATATATATTTATGCAATAAGCTAAAAATGACAAATACCATGAAAGAGTTATATAGTGTCTTTAGTGAATATGATAGATGTGTAAAAGACAACACTGATAAGAAGAAAGAGAAGTGAGTTAGAATAGCAATGAGGATGCATGTGGTTTTGCCACCTAAAATGGCAGAAGTCTAGGATGAAGGCCATGAAATAGAGGGTAAAATGCTGTTTTAATTGGATGGAATTTAATTCTGTGAACAAAGGTAAAGAGAAAAGTGGAGTTTTGATGACCCTCATTTTCATATTTCTTAATTCTAGTCCTGAGTTTTATAATATTTCAGGTTTGCATATCTGTAATCTCTCCTTGTCATCCACAGGTAACCACTGTCCAGAAACTCAGCGCAAGTTAGACTCAGTGAGACAATTGAGTATGTATAAGCTTCATACATGCTCTTAACAAGTAATGCATCCATCATAATCTCTTTTTTACAATGAGATTGTATCTGTAGTTGAGAATATGAAAGAAAGGCAAACCTTTTGTTGCTTATTTGTATGCACTGGAAAAAAACAGCATTCTTAAAACTGAGCAATATGAAAACAAACAACCCAATTAAAAATGGGTGGAAGGGGCTTCCCTGGTGGCACAGTGGTTGAGAGTCCGCCTGCCGATGCAGGGGACACGGGTTCGTGCCCAGGTCCGGGAAGATCCCACATGCCGTGGAGCGGCTGGGCCCGTGAGCCATGGCCGCTGAGCCTGCGCGTCCGGAGCCTGTGCTCCACAACGGGAGAGGCCACAGCAGTGAGAGGCCCACGTACCGCAAAAAAAAAAAAAAAAAAATGGGTGGAAGACCTTAACAAACATCCTACCAAAGAACATATATTGATACAAATGGCAAATAAGCACATGAAAAGATGCTCCACATCATATGTTATCCGGGAAATGCAAATTGAAACAACGATAAGGTACCACTACACACTTAATAGAAAGACCAAAATCCAGAACACCAGCAACACCAAATGCTGTCAAGGATGTGAAGCAACAGGTGCTCTCATTCATTGATGGTGGGAGTGCAAAATGACACAGCCACCTTGGAAGATAGTTTGGTGGTCTCTTACAAATCTCAACATACTCTTGTCATCTGATCCAGTAATTGCACTCCTTGGTATTGACACACAGGAGCTGACAATTTATGTCCAGGTTAAAAACCTGTAGATGGATATTTATGCAGCTTTATTAGTAATTCCTAGGACTTAAAGCACACTCAAGATGTTCAGTAGGTGAGTGGATAAATAAACTGTGGTACATGCTGACAACAGAATACATTTTAGCACTAAAAAGAAATGAGCTATCAAACTATGACAAGATATGGAAAAAGCTTTATGTAAATAGTAAGAGAAAGATGCCAATCTGAAAAGGCTACATACTGTATGACTCCAACTATATGACACTGTGGAAAGGCTAAACTATGGAGACAGTGAAAAGGTCAGGAATTGGTGTGGGGAGGGATAAACAGAGCTCAGAGGATTTTTAAGGAAGTGAAAATACTCTGTATGATATTACAATGATGGATACGTGTCATAATAAATATATTCACAGACTGTACAACACGAGGAGTGAATCCTAAAGTTAACTATACACTTTGAATGATTATGATGTAAATGTAGGTTCATCACTGCAATAAATGTATCCCTCCAATGGGGGATGCTGCTAAAGGGGGAGGCTATGTATGTGTGGTGGCAACAGGCATATGAGAAATCTCTGTATCTTCTCTCAATTTTGCTGTGAACCTAATCTTATCTAAAAAATATACAATCTATAAAAAATTTTAAAAATAAAACATTTTATACCGATACCTCATTTAATTCCTACAAAAATCTTGTTAAATAGGAGAAAAATAGAAAGCGAGCAAGTTTTCAAGTTTTTAATTTTTACCATTTCATTTAATTAATGTTTAAAGTAAATTATATGTGTTGCTCTAGGATATCACTTGATAAGTGGGGCCTCTGTTTCTTCTCATTCTCTAAGCTTGTTTTGTATTTGAGCTTATCCACAAAACAAGATTTCTGGTGTATTGGAAAGGGCCCTCAAATGAAAATCAGCTACTCTGATAGCCTCCTAATCCACAATGAAAAAATCAATTTCAAGTGATACAAAAATGTTTCCAAAAGTGCATTGACCAGATATGGAAAGTACAGACCAGATATGGAATATAAGATAATTTTAAGTGGGACTCATTTAGACATTTATGTTTTAACAACCAGTTATTAATTATTTTATGTATTACTTTTTACTTATGATAATTAATAATGGTTTTCTATTTATTAATCAATTTCACTACTTGATATTACGTGATGGGTTTTGGTTGGACATATCATCAAACAAAAGGAGGTAACTTGAAAAATAAACCATTCAATTGTTCTACTAAATACTATAATAATTTACACATGGACGTTTATATACATAAAATAGATTTTAGTTTACTTTATCAGTCTCTTATCCAACCCATCTTACATGGAGTAGGTTTAGAATGGAATTGTCCATTTTCTCATTTTATACAGAAAAATACTTCGATTAAATTTTATTTTGAAATTCATTCATAGGATAACTAAGATTTTTAAATGTTTGGAACAAAAGAAAAATAGCACATACTGAGCAGAATTATCCACTGAAATCTCTCTGTAACTTAAATCACTTATATCCAAAACAAACATTAATTTCCAATGTAACTGAATAGTCACCTGTTTTAAATTTCATTTCTTAAGAGAGTGCCCCACCTCACTAATGGTAGGTACACTCATTATACTCCTATTGGACTCACTAGAAATCATTCCCATGAACTATATAATAAGAGTGTCAAAGGATATAGAATATTAGAGATAGGAAATCAGTTCATCTAAAGGCAAAGGCTAGAAACACAAAGGAAACAATAACTAGAAATTAAGCTCACAACAAGAGGGGACAGGATACGGTATATTTGGGGGCATTACACCTAACTGAACCTTTCTTCTAAGGTTTTGCAATCCCTGGTTAATGTCATTGCTTTCTGCCTCTTTGCTGTGCTCAGCGATGATGAAGTAATAATATTTATAAAATACCCAGTGGTGTGGAATAACCTAATCTTAAATTAATACCTTCCACAATAACCCTATGAAAAGGGTAATGCAGAGCAGTAAATGCAGTAAAGCAAAGGAAGACAAAACAAACAGAGCATACCTACACATGCCAAGTAACTTGTCATTTTGATGCTTATTTTTTATAACATATTTTTACTATCTTTCTTAAGTGAGCGAACATGCTTTCAGACCAAGAAGAGATGATCCATACCCCACATTCCTCAACTGACATGATTCAAGTTTATTGTTTACTCCAAGAAAATGAAAGTAAGACAACTTTCATGTTGATTCAAAAGCTCCTCTGTCTTTTGACAACCCCTCACGGGGATCAATTAAATCCATCTCTGTCTGCAGCTTCAGTGAGTCAGGCTGCGGCCCATTAGAAAAAAAGACTGGGGATACTATTTCATTTCACATAAAGTAGCACTTGTCAGACACTAGTTTCTGTGACATCAAAAACAAACAAACAAACAGATAAAGAAAATAGGCTTGTACCTGGACAATTTCTCTAAAATGTAGCCTTCTTTTATTCGTCACACCAGGGTCTTGATCTAATCATTTTCTTATATTTAGAAGTTTGTAATTCTCACCTTACCTTTACTGGGTGGTATTTTTTACTTTTCAACTCTCCAATTTTTTGGTTTTAAAATATTTCATTAAAATAATATTTTATTCATATCTCGACCTCATCTTGCTATTATCAGTATACAAAATTGAACATATGGACTTCCCTGGTGGTTAAGAAGCCGTTAGAGCCCTGGTCCAAGAAGATCCCACATGCAGCAGAGCAACTAAGCCCGTGAGCCGCAACTACTGAGCCTGTGCTCTAGAATCTACGAGTCACAACTACTGAGCCCCCATGCCACAACTACTGAGCCTGCACTCTAGAGCCCGCAAGCCACAATTACTGCAGCCCGCATGCCTAGAGCCTGGGCTTCGCAACAAGAGAAGCCACTGCAATGAGAAGCCCGCACACCGCAACGAAGAGTAGCCCCTGCTCGCCACAACTAGGGAAAGTCCACGTGCAACAATGAAGACCCAATGCAGTCAAAAAAATAAAATAAAATAAAAATAAAGCAAAATAAAAAATAGTACATATAGTAAATTAAACAACTTAGCATTTTCCCTAAGATATTGTGTCCCACTATGTCCCACAATTCTCATCTATTGAACTGTAGAGAATTTCAATCCATGTTTATTTACCTTTTTATTACTTTTTTACAGCCTTCAATATTTCTTCCATTCTGTTTACATTCTTGAAATTACCTATGAATCCACTCAGCAGGCATTTTCCACTTTCACAATGACCAACAGCACACTCAGGGTATTCAGGAACAAGATTGATGAATGATGACAGATTAATGTATAACAACTACTAACGTAGCAGATTCTTGAGAATGGCCCTGTGAACACTGGTAATAAATAGACTTCTCTGGAGTTTAACTGACAGTGAATCATGCTGTAATATGAGCATGTAGAACAACTTGAACCCAATGAGGAAATGAGCCAGCATTCAACCTGACATGTAGGGGCACTCAATAATTGCTCTTTTTCTTCCCTTTCCCAAGACAAATGTGGTTTTTTAGTTCTTTCTTGATCACAGACATGCTTCAAGAAGGAAAGTGTTCAGGCGACTTTGGGGGATGGATTCAGACAAATACAAAGAGCAGAGCTTTCATGCTCTCAAGCCATATCCTGAAATTTTTCTCTATGCTATGAATGTGTTGAGAATACCGCTGAAAGGATGCTTTTTTTTTTTAACCATTAATTACCCCATGGCTTAAAATCTTGTGAGATATATGTCTATGTATTTTTCCTATGTCGACAGAGTGGTGTTTTGCTTTAAAAGCCTACTTAAAGTGTTCTTTGGTTTGGATTTTGCATACTATAAGCTTCAACCCTTTAGAGTTAGAAGGTTTGGAACAAATCACGTTTCTCTCTCTCTCTCTTCTTTTAGTTTGCACCTGCTAATTCCAGATCCCAGTCCTTCCCTCCCCTACGCCCCCTCCCCATCGGCAACTGCAAAGTCTATGAGTCTGTTCCCGTTTTGTACGTATGTTAATTTCTTCCTCCCCCCCCCACCCCGTTCTTGTAGGCACGTGGGCACCTGGAAGGGATTAAGCATACAGAGGAAGCAAAGTTGAATCAGAACAAGTCTCAAAATACGTTGTAGGATCGATTTATAAGGGAGGAAAAGGGAATCCCACCATGTTTCAGCAATGCAAGTGGCATTTATGGCGGGGGGGTTGTATTTTCTTACTCTTTCTTATTCCATCGATTGCTTTGTTGACTCACTACCAAGCAGCCTTATGCCAGTAAGGAACTCCTTGCAAAGTCTGGGCTTTGAGCAACTCCACAATGCCTCTTACCTTAAGACTGACTCTAATTATGCTTCCATCAGCATATACAACTGCCACAGTGAAAAAATGAGCCGCAAATTTAAAACGGTAAAACAATCTTTTTCAAGCACTAACTTTGGGTAAGGGACAGAGATTTTAGAATAATTGAAAAATGTATTATATATCTATGATATTTCAGGCACTGTGAAAGTATCTTAATATCGTTATTCATGAGAATCATCCTTTTAGGCTTACTATTAAATCCCTTTTGTGGATAAAAAAATTGAGGTTGACCAGCATGAGTGACAAGTCTAACATCAGGTCACTACTAAACCCTGTTGCAGGGATTGATATCAGATGTTTTTGTTTAAATCCTATGTTTTTTCTTCTATTCTTATACTTACTATGTAAAGTGATTTTCAAGCGTCGTATTCTCTAAATAATTCATGCAAGCCTGGTCAGAGTGTTGTTTTATTTTCTTTCTCTTTCTGACACAGAAAAGAAAACGTTTCTTTTTCTTACCTTACGGCACTGCTGCCGACATCGAGGTCTTGGGCAGTGACGGCGCCAATGATGGTCCCAACTGGAGTGTCTTCGTAAACCTCCATGGTGTAGAGGGGCTTGCTGAAAACCGGCGGCTCGCCCACATCCAGCACGCTGATCTTCACTGTGGCAGTGTCCTTAAAAGGGCCCGCAGAGTGAAACCGGTGGTCAAGGTGCAGGTTGGAGGCCTCTACTTTAAAAGTATAAGCCTTCTTTGTTTCAAAATCCAATGGCTGTAGCGAGGACAAATCAAAAGTGAGGAGATACATTCATATAGGATGTGGCAACGATGGTGGACAGAGTAATTTGCAAGTTAATATCAAATGGTCATTTTCCTTTAATAATTAGTGGGTAAGGGAAGTACAAGTTAAACATTTTAAGAGTCGACCAGTTGTAGAAGTGTCTGGGTAACTTGTACATGTCATCAGCTGCATACATTTAAATGACATGCACACATATGTACTAGATAGGGCTTATTCCTTTCACATGAGTGGTTACAACTGCAGGAGATCAAGTACCTATTAAGGATGCTCTTATCCAGTACTGACATCTGGTGGAATTAAGCAGTAATTAAAAGTACAACAAAATTGAAATGATACTTTTAGATTCCAGCTAAAAATTTGGTGTAGCAAACTATGTTTTTTTCTTGGACAAATTTTATTATTTTGACAATAATATCCTTTTCTATTGAATACTTTTAATGTCTAGGTATTTTTGCTGCCAAGGACTATATCCAGAGTTTTGGTCCTTTGTGTTGTCAGCATTACACATAGAATTAGTAGGCACGGTAATGCATGATCAGGATATATGACCAAGAATTAAGGCTTTGAACATATAGGATTAAAGAACAACATGAGACAAAATATTTGGTTGTAATTTGTCCTTGGAGTCACTGATCGTTGATTTTTCACTTTACACTGCTTATATTTACCTTTTTCTGAATATTAGTTTTATGTTCCCAATAACTGGAAATATTATATTACAGAAATATGTTGTTGCTGTAGTGTTTTATTAAAATGAAAACTTTAAGGTCACTGGCTGTGACTTCTAATCACGTATGACAAACTAAGACATGAAATTAACATTAACATAGTTAATTAACATAGTGATTTTCTGGGACCTTTAGAAGTTTCTGTTTTCTAAATTAATTCCCTCTGGTATGACTCCCATGATGTGCTAATTGCTGTGTCAACATATCTCTATTTTGCCTCAGTACACCTGAGGGAAATAAAGTGGGTATATTTCTCTCTTTTAAGGACAAGATTGCTGTTTTATGCTTTTCCAGTGAAGAAGGGAAAAGAAAAGAAAGAAAATCACTGTGAAATCCTTAAAAACTCACAAATCTATAAGTTTTTTATAGCAAACAGTAACACTTCTTGGACTTGACATTAAGTTTCTTTCACAGTAATTTTCACTCAGGGGGATCTATCTTTATCTTCCCTGTAATCGTTCCCCTTATTTTGTTTAATTCGTCCAAATTTTATTCATGTATTTCTTTGCCTTGGACTCGATGCTTTCTTTTAGTTTTTATATTTTTATTTATTCAACTCATACCTGTTTACATAGAATACTGATTTTCTTCAATTTCTGTCTTCTTGCTAAGACTTTTCATTTGTCTTAAAGCAATATAAGTAAAGTTATTGACTAATATGTCATGGTTGATTTTGGGACTGTTGATTAAACAGACAGAAACATAATATCTGGAAAAAGAGATAATGATGCTACTGTTTTGATCAGCCCACAGTTTGACTACAGTGTTTTGTTAAAGGATCAGGCTCAAGAAAAGCCAACCAATTGACAAAATAGGGTAACAAAATATTATTCAAACCAAAAATGCAAACCTGTTACCATTATTTCGAATGTTAATCCTGGAATGAAGAAGACAGAGACAAAAAAGGATAAACCTTTACAAATATTGAATATCAGTTAGGGTTATTCTATAAGTCTCTCAATGGGAAATTAACAATAAATTATTAAACATGGCAACTTTAAGCTAAGAAAAAGAAGAAATCTCAAACGAAACCATTCAAAACTAAATTAATTTTAAAAAGTGTTGATTGCCTACATGGTGGTAAGACCTGGGATACATTCCAGGAGGACAGAATGAGGCAAAGATAAATAAGGTTTGCCATCTTGTTTAATGACTGAGTTGTTTGAATAAGTAGTAAGTCCCCCATCATTTGATGTATTCAAGAGAAATCAGGTGCCATAAGAGATGCCTGAGTGATGTATAATTTATAAGCTGTACAAGCTAGTTTAAGTTAAAGAACATATAGAAATATACTTCGTGTTTTGTAAACTCTAAATGCCATCTCGATGAATGTTAAACAATATAATTTTTTATCATAGTTACCCCTAACTTCTAGTGTAAGACGATTTTGATTTTATCATCTCAGGTCCTTTTGCCTAGAAGGCTATTTGAGCTGCCTTGACTGATACTTACCCCCTTCTTTGGCCCAGAATTAACTTCTCTTAAAATGTAGAAATTAGTACCAATTGTTCATCCTTTCCCTCTATACTTCTCCTAGACATCGGAATGCTTCTGATTGTCTGTAGGTTTAGGCATATTCTTTCTAGACAAGATCTCAATTTTATTTACCTAGTTAATTAACATGTCACTGCTCTCTGATGGACTTGACTTCCCACTTTGGAGTCCATTTCAAACCCAGGAATGAAGGGAGAATTCCAAAACCTTTTCTATATTTTGTTTTCGGAGATTAGACATAATCTATGCCTTTTAAGAACTCCTGACCTGTCACAGTAGACAAATATTTAGTGGGTAGGGTGATAAAGAGTGAGATGAAAGAAACTATCTGTACATACAGATATTCTTTTATGACTGAAAACTTATCTCCTGCAGTGATCAAACAACTGAAGAAAATTGTAGGAGAAATGCCACAATAATATCCTAGAGGGCCTTACCTCTTCGTGACCCTGGCCCTTAGGCAATGCCATTGTATAAAACCGGATAGCTCAGAAAGAGCAAAAACAAAAATCAATACCAATCTCTCTCTAATTGACTTTATCCGACTCATCTGACAGACTACCCACCACTCTTTGTGGAGGAGGTGGGGTGGGATGGCAGCGAGGAATGAAATTCATCTAACTTTGTAATCAACAAAAATCCTCTTATCTGAAACAAGTATAGAAAAAACAGGATTTTTTATTATTGTTAGGAAATGAATCATATTCCATAACAGAAATCCATTATTATGAAGTGGAAATAATTTAGCTCTCGCACAATAAATAGAAAATTTTGTGGTACTGCTTGGGGTGCATTCAGTTTTATGAACCTTTCTAGAAAAGTAAGAAAATGATTGATTAAATAGAATTTAGTTGAGTAGTTCCTTTGTCCTCAGGATGTTTCGATAAAGGAAGGTTAGTGAAACCAGGATTTTCAGGAAACAATTATATCGTAGGGAGTTGTACAGTAAGAAACCTAAACTGTGAAGAAATGGAGGGACTTCCCTGGTGGCGCAGTGATTAAGACTCCGTGCTCCCAATGCAGGGGTTCCAGGTTCAATCCCTGGTCAGGGAACTAGACCACATGCATGCTGCCACTAAGAGTTCGCATGCTGCAACTAAGGAGTCCACCTGCTGCAACTAAGGAGCTGGCGAGCCACAACTAAGACCTGGAGCAACCAAATAAATGAATAAATTTAAAAAAGAAATGGAGTAGGATATATTTAATTGTTCATTAGAATATAAAAGGAAAAAATTGGGCAAGATATAATCTTTCTGATTCTTTGTTTTTAGCCACTTTCTCTGCTTTTACTTTGCTGAGGTCCAGGTCATGAAAAACTACATAAAATATTCAAGTACCAAAATATTTTCTCATTTCAAAGAGGGATGAGCAATTTTTGGCATAAAATACAAAAGAATAATTCCCTGTGCTCTTCCAGGCCTCATCATGTTTCCAGATAATGTTGAGTGAAAACGGAGAGCTAGAGTTATATTTTGAGGAATTTGAAAAGTAGCTTTGGTAGACAGAATTCCCAAGGTGTCCCCAAAATTCTCACCCCCAAGGACAAGATAATCTCTTCTATAATCTCTTGTAAAATTTGCTGCCCTTGAGTGTGTGACAGGCCTCTGAACTGAATGGGATATCACCCCTTGAATTTGTTAAGTTTTATGGAAAAATAAATGATTGAAATATAATCAGGGTCTTTAATCACTTAACATCCAGTTAACCACAAGGGAGATTTTGCTTGAAGGGTCTGATGTAATCATGTGAGCCTTAGTAGAAGGAGCTACTACAGATGATCTCTTGGCCTTGAAGAAGTAAATTTGTGATATAGGAGCCCACCTGACAAGTGCCTGGGGTGCCTCCGGGAACTGAGACCGGATCTTGAACAACAGCCAGCAAAAAAGTAGGGCCCACAGTCATAAAGCCATAAAGAAATGAGTTCTGCCAAAACAAGTAATCTTGGGAAAAAACTCTGTGCCTCAGATCAGTCGCAGCAGTGGCCTACACCTTGATTTCAGCCTGGAAGACCCTGAGCAGAAGACTCACATATACTATGCTCTGACCCACAACTCCTTGTGCTTTCATCGCTCTTTACTTTCTGCTCTTCTCTACTGGTTCATTTTTTTATGATGAACATGTACCATTTTCACCATCACAGTAGAGTCCTCAGTCTTAACAAAATGTATCCTTTAGAAATGACTCTACTCTCTCAGTCATATCATAGGTCTTAACAGTGAATGGAAAGGAAAATTGTCAATGAACCCAAATAACTGAAGGCTGTAAATGTATCTGAAAGAGAAGATGCTTTTCAAGACAAGCAACAAGAAAGCAGATTTATACCAGGCTGAACAAAGATAAAAAGACACTAGGAACAAGCTCTTGTAAGGAAGGTTTATGATACGAGGCTGAACTAAAAAGATAAGACTTTCAGATCAAGCATCATTTTAAAGGAAAATCAAGTTCCTCAAACTTAATTTTTTTAACAATACAGCAGTCAATTCATTTACTCCTTGCTAGACTTTCCTATTAGCTAATAAATTAGTCTAAAACTCTACCACTACTCAAGTCTCATATTAAATCATCCATAGATGATGTCTGTACCTACTTCTTTAATTGATTTATTCAATTTAATTCTGCATAAATTGAATCAAATATTTGAGTAGATTTTATTTTGTCACAGTAGGAATTGAGGATATCTTGGTTCATGAGTTAAATTAAGTCCATTTTTTTTTAGAGAGAGAGGAAGAGTCAGGATGAATAATAAGTAAATAATACTTTTCAGTTAGTGGTAAGATTTATGAGGAAAATAGTATAATGGGACATAAGATAAATAAGCAAATGGTAGCATCCCAAGTGGTAATAAGTGCTATGGAAAAATCCAAAACTTGGAAGACAGATGTGTATTGTGTGTGTCAGGGGTAGATGGGGAAGAATGTGTGTGTGTTTATGTGAGAGGGAGCTATGGGAGGGTCTGGTATATCCCATCATCACTGAGGAAGAAATTCAACTCAGTGTCACACATACAAAAAATGTCAAGCAGTTATCTGATGGATAAAAGTTGTCACATTATCAGATGAGAATGCCCCTATCATAAAGGGGAAACAGTGAAATGTGGCCATTTTTAAAATGTAGATTTTAGTTTTGACAAATTTTAACAGTATTTCAGTTCTAAAATTTTAAAAGCTTAAAAGAACAATAGAATTACCAGACAAAAAGTGTCTGTCAAGTAAAAATATTAAAATGAAGAAACATATAATTAATATACCTTATCTCTAAAAAATTTTTTACAGAACTATTTACTAGAAATGATTTTAATTTTTCTGTGGGCAAGTTATCAACTCTAGGTTTTTGTGCAGAACTGCAAATTTTTGATAATTTTAATGAATTAACTTAAGAATCATGGCATCGTTTCTAAGCCATATTTCAGTGACAATAATTTTTGCAACAAATTCAGTAACTAAGATAAAACAAAATAAAAAAGAATTCGGGGCTTCCCTGGTGGCGCAGTGGTTGAGAGTCCGCCTGCCGATGCAGGGGACACGGGTTCATACTCCGGTCTGGGAAGATCCCACATGCTGCAGAGCGGCTGGGCCCCGTGAGCCATGGCCACTGGGCCTGCGCATCCGGAGCCTGTGCTCCACAACGGGAGAGGCCACAACAGTGCGAGGCCCGCGTACCGCAAAAAAAAAAAAAAAAAAAAGAATTGGAAGTACACCTAGTGCTTTTATTTGAGTGTTTGTGGTGATATTTTCCCTAAGAAAGAAAAGATTTCATCAACTGTTACTAATGCCTAAGCAAGATATACGTTTTATAGGCACATGCAGTGTAAGTCATGGCCATCGGGGGAGGGGGAATTCTTTTTAACTTCTTGAATGTCCACTCTCACATTTTACCTTCTAATATATATTGTTCTTCACAATAGTTGAAAGTATATGCTTTTCACATATGTTCTATAATTTACTGCAAGTTGTGTAGTCTTGAAAAATTTACTTTTCTCCAATGAGCTTCATATTTCTCATTTATATAATCAGTAAAGCAATATTTTTCTAAATACTTTAAAAACATGTTGAACTCTGCATGGTATGTGAATACTAAGAAAAGTATTGCATCTGAAATTAAAACAATAAACCAACATGATTTTTTTTTAAAAGAAATTTAAACACCCTGTATATTTTAAGCATTTCCTTTATCATGGCGACACAGATATAGATATGGCAAAGTATCTTTAGGGGCTTAAACTATAGTAGAAAGAAGCAGATGCATTTAGAATATGAGTACCTTTAAGTCTCATAGGTGCTTGGACAGAAATGGTAACATTTGGGGAAGAAAGTAAGGAGGGATCAACTTTCCCTGAGGTACTCAAGGAATTCTTTGGTGAGGGACATGAGTGAGAGCCATGTTAAAGAACAGGAAAAAATTAATAGAAATGCTCATGTAAGGTGGTGCCTTCTATGCAGAAGGAAGAATAGCACAGCATCTTCCGTAGAAATTGCAATGAGTTTGGTGTGGTTGGAATGTAGCAGGTGAATATGTGTGTGAGTGTGTGTCTGTGTGTGTGTGTGTGTGTGTGTGTGTATGAAGAAGATGATAATAGAAAATATACCATTTGCTCTTTATCTTACTAGTGATAGGAGTCAGAAACAGATTAGGAGTGCGAGTAAAATAAACAGATGTAGGTTTCAACCATTCACTCATAAAGTAAATGGATGAACATAAGGTGTGTGGCTCAGAAAATAGCCATTGAAGTGGTGGAAAAGAGTAACAAGGATTGTTGTAGGTCAACCCATGAAGAGCAGAAAGGGTAATTTTAATCCAAGTTCAGAAGGAATCAGTGATCAGGCTTCCCATCCTATTCGGAAAGGGGAGTTCATGGTAATGGAAGCAGCATAAGAATAAGCCTAGATTTCTGCTTTAAGGAACTGGAGAGGAAGTAGGGCCTTATCCAGGAAGGAGAAAATGTGAACAGGCATGCTTTGGTTGGGAGAAGACAAGGAATTCAGCTTTGGACATTTTGAATGTGAAAAGACTAACACACACAAGTTAGAAATGTCTACAAGGCAGTAAACAATGTTCATTTGTTATGTCAACTTGGGGGCTAGTTGAGAGTTGATGAGACTAGGGAAGTGAGATGTTTAAAAAGAAGATGAAGATAAGTATTTACAAAAACAGGAGCATAATATTTACAGAAACAAACACCACGTATTTTTCTTTGAAATTTTCATGTTTGTATGACAAAAACAGGAATATTTTAAACAATAAATTGAGGTGTATGCTTGGTTATATAAAACAAGGTATTCCTAATTTTTTTATTTTTTTCTAAGAGTTATTCAAAAATTAACCACATGATGGTGCTATGCTACCAAATCATTTGATGTGAATTCACTCCCCTGCTATTTGAGATGTCAAAAAGAAAATGAGTTTTAGTGACTAATGGGACATAAATAAAATTGTCCAATGAGACCAGTTGAGAGTTTAGCCTATTTATTTAAAATTCTGGTGAAGAATAAAATATTTTAGCTCTTGTTTTTAAGGAAAAAGAAAATAATTCACCTTGGATTCACTGTGATCACGTTATGGTTATTTGAAATGAAATAATATTGCCAAGTACAGCAAAATAGTAAGGATTTTTTAATTCCAAAAAAGTTTACTTATTTTAAACTAAATAGGAAATCACTTTACCGTTCTTTATTTTAAACAGATATCATTACTTGTTAGTTCCAGATAGATATTTTGTAGAAATAGCACAGAACTGGCTTAGAAATTATTCAAGACATTAAAATTGTTCTTTTGTACAATTTAAGTATTCATCCCACTATTTAATTGCCTAAATTTCTTAATCAGTAACAAGAAAACCACAGTGTGCCTATAAATAAACATGTATTTTCCGTTCTTGAATGTTTTTAACTCATGAAACTTTATATTTATATCCAATAAGTATATAT
This sequence comes from Pseudorca crassidens, assembly GCF_039906515.1. Lineage (NCBI taxonomy): Eukaryota > Metazoa > Chordata > Mammalia > Artiodactyla > Delphinidae > Pseudorca > Pseudorca crassidens. The sequence continues at coordinate 18,599,002 of NC_090298.1, forward strand.
TTATTCTCACTTATCCAGTAGGAAATAAAAACTACTGACTAAAAATGTATTTCATTTAACTTTTCATGTAAGAATGAAATTGCTGAATTTAAAATACCTTACTCTCTCTTATTTTAAATGTAACTTATCGCCTAATTTTTAGATGTGACAAAAAAAATTTTTAAGTTATATTACCCTAATTTTGTTATTGTTTCTATTGCTATAATACTTAGCAACATATAGGGTACTTTTTATTTGTTCATTCTTTCCTCAGTGCAATAGGACGTAAGTATAAAGTAAGAATAGTTTGTTTCTTTAAAAAAATATATATATATATCTTGTGCCTTGTAGAGATATATAAAGTTGCATAATGTTATTCTGAATTCAAAGTGACACAGTGAAATGGCATTCTGTCACAGTGCTCATAAACTGAATCCAAGTTGAGGTTTAAAAGAAATAAAATAAAAATGCTTTTTTTTTCATTCTTCTCAGCTCATACAAGCATGACCATCATTTTTATACATGTACACCCTCCCTCCATGCAGAAAGAAGGGGGGGGGAAATGGTGAAGGGAAAGTAAATAAAAATTTTGGAAATAAAACTATAATGAGAATATGTGCTTCAGAGAATATTAAGCATTTTCATTTATTTTTTAAGTGAGCTTAAAAAAGAAAAATGCTCCGAAAACAAAGAATATCATTATATTCAAAAACAGATACATATTCAAATGTAGAGTATATATTTTTAGATTTTTTAGATGCATGTAATATACTTAAAAACATAATTTCTGTATGAATTTGGTTTTACATCAAAACTCTTCATTGCAATTCTATGCTGAGATATTGCAGGGAGAAGTTTCCAAAGAGTAATTTTAAGATCATTATGGAACAAATACTGCTGTTGATATTTACATACATATTTATGATTTCACATCTACTTCTTCTGGGACTCTGAATAAGTTCAAGATAAAGTCTTCTGAGAACTCTCTGAACACACGCATAAATAGCCCTATAATACAGTGTTCACTCAAAAAATATCTAAAGAACCGTAGGCCAGCAGGTGCATGAAAAGATGCTCAACATCACTAATCATCAGAGAAATGTTAATCAAAACCACAATGAGGGCTTCCCTGGTGGCGCAGTGGTTGAGAATCTGCCTGCTAATGCAGGGGACACGGGTTCAAGCCCTGGTCTGGGAGGATCCCATATGCCCATGCCGCGGAGCAACTAGGCCCATGAGCCACAACCACTGAGCCTGCGCGTCTGGAGCCTGTGCTCCGCAAAAAGAGAGGCCACGATAGTTAGAGGCCCGCGCACCGCGATGAAGAGTGGCCCCCGCTTGCCACAACTAGAGAAAGCCCTCGCACAGAAACAAAGACCCAACACAGTAAAAATAAATTACTTAATAAATTCCTACCCCCAACATCTTCTAAAAAAAAAAAAAAACACACACACAATGACACATCACCTCATATATGCTACACTGGCTATTATCAAAAAGACAAAAAATGAGTGTTGGAGAGGATGTGAGGAAAAAGAAATCTTTGTGCACTGTTGGCGGAAGTATAAATTGGTGTAGCTATTATGAAAAACAGTATGGAGGTTCCTCAGAAAGTTAAAAATAGAACTGCTGTATGATCCAGCAATTTCATTTCTGGATATTTATCCAAAGAAAACAAAAAAACACTAAGTTAAAAAGACATATGCAACCCCGTGTTCATTGCAGCATTATTTACAATAGCCAAGATATGGAAGCAACCCAAATGTCCATTGAGAGATGAATGGATAAAGAAAATGTGGTATATACAATCATCCTTTTGTATCCACGGGAGATTGGCCCCAGGACCCCTGCAGATACCAAAATCCAAGCATCCTCAAATTCCTTATATAAATGGAAGTGGTATTTGCATATAACCTATGCACAGCCTTCCATATATTTTAAATATTCTCTAGATTACTTGTAATACCTAATACAAGTAAATGCTATGTAAATAGTTGCCAGTGTGCAGCAACTTCAAGTTGTGCCTTTTAGAACTTTCTGAAAATTTTTTTCCCCAATATTTTCCATCCACAGTTGATTGAATCCTTGGATGTGGAACCTAGAGATATAGAGATACAGAATAAAATCTTGCCACTTGCAACAACATGGATTGACCTTGAAGGCATTATGCAAAGTGAAACAAGTCAGACAGGGAAAGACAAATATATGATTTCATTTATATATGAAATCTAAAACAAAAGACAAAAACATAAAAGAAAAATAACAAGAAAAAAACAGGCTCATAGATTACAAAGAATAGATTGGTTGTTGCCAGAAGTGGGGGTTGGGTGGGGGGTGAAATGAGTGAAGAGAGTCAACAGGTACAAACTTACAGTTATAAAGTAAGTCACGGGGATGTAAGATACTATATGGGGACTACAGGTTAATAATACTGTGTTGCATATCTGAATGTTGCAAAAAGAGTAAATCTTAGAAATTCTCATCACAAGAAAAAATTTTTAACTATGTGTGGTGATGGATGTTAACTAGATTTACTGTGGTGATCTTTTGCAATATATAAAATTTTGTGTGTCAATTATACCTCAATAAAAAGTACAGAATTTACATTATTTAAATTAATTTTGAGTTTTTCGTGGGCTTTAGTGAACAGAATATTTCCTCATTGTTTTATTTTTAGAAAAATATACTGCCATAGTTATTCAAGTCATATATCTATATATGTATGTGAGCACGTGTGCACGCACACACATATACACACACACACACATTTACTCAAAATAATACATACACCAGATATGTAGATAGGTAGGTAGGTAGATAGATAAATAGATAATTTCAAAATTTTGTTACAAAAATGTTCCCCTGAGTTATTTTTTACAGATTTATAAATGTAGTCTGTAGGTTGCAATTTTCTTTTCCAACAGAATAAGAGGTTAGCTGGTATGGATTGCCTCTGGTGTCTCCTTACTTAGAGAGTAAAACAAATTAGAATGCTAAAAACAAATCTATTCAAATGTTTGACATAATTTACCGGATGTTAAGAACATTTATAAAAATATACTTGGGCCATTCCTTTAAAATCTAGCCAGAATCTCACCATTTCTCACAATTTTCATTGCTATAAAGATCAGGGACCATATCTCCATCATTGGCTTCCTGGATTATTTCTATAGTCTCTTAACTGGTCTATTTCTGTCCTTACTCCCTAGTCATTATTCGCCTCAGAAAAGTCAGCGTATCCTGGCTTTACCAAGGGTAATGGTAATTTAGATAGAAATTTGCCACGGTCTTCTTCACGATTTAATTCAAGCCTTTGCCTGGTCTGCAAGGATCTCCATGATGGGACATTCGTCGGCATATTTGACCTCATCTCCAGCTATGGGCCCCTCCATTCACTGTACTCAGTGCCACTGGCCTCCTTGCCCGGTACACTCCCATTTCAGGGATTTTGCAATTGCTGCTCAGTCTTTCTGGAGCACACATCACTCAGATACCATATGGCTCATCTTTTGCTTCCTTCAGGTCTCTGCTGAAATTTCATCCTAACAGAGAAGTCTTTTCTGACTACCTCACTGTAGGATAGCCACTACCCTCTAAATTGCTTATTTTTACCCTGATTTGTGTTTTGAAAACTTAAATTTAACACTGACAGTGCTTTTAAATTTACTTATTGTCTAACTTCCCTGGTTGAACAGTAGCTGCTTGAGCAGAGTGAATGTGTCCATTTCCTTCACTGCCCCCCAGAGTCCAGAATGGGTTAGGATTTAGTGGTTGTTGCATCAATGGTGAATGAAGGAGTGAATTTTAGTTATGGACCCTGAGCTTTATTTAGATAACAAATTTTATGCCAGTAAAATGGGCAACGGTTATTTATCCACTGCAGGAGGAAAAATATATGTATTTATAAACATACATATATATATATATATTTACTTCGAGATATACTTTCCAGACTATTTTATACATTATATGTAAATCCATTTTAATAAAGGTATGCTATAATTTCACAAATATCACTTTTAATCTAGTTAAAAACTAGAAAATAAAAAAATAAACAAAATGAATACAAAATAAATAAGACTCTTTCACTCTTTATGACATCTCCATACACTAAAAAGGGAGAAGATATATTCTTCTTGCTTTAGTGATTATGCATAATAAGTATTTACAAAAAGTTTATTTATATAACTACGTCATTACTTTCAATGATTAATCCACTTTTACATGGTAATATAAAGTTCTATAGTTAGCACACTACTCCCTTTTCAATTGTGTTAAAAAGTAAAAAAGAAAGTCATACATTTTCCCAGATTGACACTAAGACATTGATCATTTATTGGCATAGATGGTAAATAAGTGTAAATCAATACAAAATATAAAATCCTATGTGTAAATATAAAATGCATTCATTGTATCTCTGTAAATATAAATTAATATAAATATATATATTATATACAATGTAACTCTTTTGTACCTCAATTTTACTTTGTAAATATATTTAATTTCAAACTTAAGTTTTATGAATCATTGATATAAAATATTTTCTATTATTTCTCATATTACTAAGAGAATTTATATCTGTTTAATATGAATTAATATCTCTACACCTTTTAAGCATTGTTATATATTGAGATCATTTTTAAAAACTTGTGACAAGATTTTAAGGGATTTGTTACTGAATAGAAAAAAGAAAAACAAGCAAAACCACAACAAAATAATAATGGAATAAACATTTGACACAATTTTTTTTTCTAGGTATACTCTGAAAATTTAGCATAAATGAAAAATTTTGCTGAATGGGACCATGTGATTAAATTAATTTCTAGACAAAGCACAATTTTCTTGCAATAGTAGGAATTAAAAGTTGATAAATCATCTACATGAAAACTGTTTCTTTTCAGGATTATTTTTATTACCACATATGTTGTTTCTTTGATAAAATTCAGAGTTCCTGAACAAATATGGAAACAGCAGCATGATTAATGGGACTGAATGTAAAAATACTTTTTGCAGGTTAAAATAATCACAAGTATCAAAATTAAATGTGTATGGTATACCACCTTTTGGGATAAATAGAGTGCACTTTGCTATAATAGGGAGAGGGAAAAACTGTACTAAATTAAATGAAGCTCATTTTTTTGCCTGCGCTGTATTATTGGAAATTCCTATAATTTACCTCATTGTTATAGAAATAATCTACACACACCAAATACAGTCATGATTTTTCTCTTTCTCACATTTACATTCTTCTTCTTCATGACCCTACCTGACAAAAAACAAACTACATACACTGAGATAAGGATTCATTTCCAATATTTTGAATTTTGCTCTCCATCCTCTTTTATATAAAACAATTTAACATTACTCGAGGGCTTCCCACCGCATTTCACCTTTTTGTCCTCTCCCTCCTTCTCGATAATTTTTCTCTTCACTTCCTTTGTCACAGCCCCTCAAACCCAGCGCTACCCATTCTCATTTCGTCCACTTACCAGTAGCAGCGCTCGCCCATATCAGAATTCTTCCAGTCTGAGGTCCAGGCTCACTAACAATGTGTGAATTAGATATTTATATTCTCAGAAAAGTAATAAAAGGGGCAAGACCAAGCCTGGTGTGCATAGAGTTTACTTCTAGATCTTATTTTTAAATTAACCTTTTCGTCTGAGTTGATAATGTTAAAAAATTAAATTAAAATTAGACTCTGGTAAGAATTTTTTAAGGATTTAAGCAAATTAATAAGCCTAATTTTTTCAACACAAAATATATACCTGGTGAATCACAGAATAAAAGTGTCTCTGGGAGTGAATACTTCATAGTCACCTGGTCTTTTTTTTAATTTAAAATATTGCTCATTGAAGGAAAATTAAAATTTCTGTCATTTTCAAGTTTTAGTCTTTCTGTTCATTAATTTTTATTGGGTAATCTACTTTGAAAAACATGTCTATGTACCTTTTTCAATTTGAGGACTCCTTCTTGTGTATTCTCATCTGTGACGATGTCAAACAAATTTCCCCCATCTCCTGGAACAATACTGTATTCAATTTCTGCATTTTGTCCAAAATCAGGGTCCACAGCTCTTATTCTTCCAATAGCTGAGCCAATAGGGGAAGACTCGGGAACTTTCAGATGGAAAATGCCTGATAAGATATATATAATTTTTGTATACAGTGGAGTTAGTAAAGTACATAAGATTACCAGCCTTGAAAATATAGTCTACAGAAAATAAATCAACTCTAAAACATAATAGTGCAAAATTGAAAGGCAATTTGCTATCCAGTTAAAGATTATAATTAGGAGTAATAATTTCACTTTTCACTTCAATAGATTCTGTTATAGAATTTCAATTGGTCATTATAAATAGTAGGAAGTGTTAAATTAAAATTACTGTGAAGAAATATTTTACATACTAGCACCATCTAAGTGTAACCAGTATCAAATGTGAAGGTGGGAATAGTCATGAAATAAACTGATACTAATGCAAAAGAATCCAGGATACAAGACATAGATTAAAAAGATACATAGATAGATGATAGATAGATACATAGATAGCTAGAAGACAGATATTTAGATATTTATAGAAAAATAAGGCTATGTGTCCTAACATACAAAAATATAAAACATATATGTAAATGAATATAATAATAGATGAACTATTTCCTCAATAAGTATAAATCATTAAATTAAAAATTACTTGTAAAATGATAAGTGTATATATATATATATTTATATCTATGTATTAAATACATGTACATATATTTAATCTACAATGGATTTAAGTATAGTATACTACAAACTAATATTCAACTTCTACTTAGTAAATTTTTAGTAGATTCCCTTCCAGGTACTTTTACACACTTTTAAAGTCAGGATATAAAGTTCTATCTCCCAATTTTTTAACGTTAAGGAAAAGAGAAAAGTAAAATGCTTATTGTGTACCACGAGGCGGAGCACCAACATTACTATAAATTTGATACTGAGTCAGAAAATCCTATAAAAATCTCTATCTATATAAAATATAATAGAATCAAGAAAAATTATGGTATCTCACAAAAATGAAAATATATACATTGTTTAAAAGAGTTTACAAAATTTTGTAAGGTATAACGTGAAGAAAAAAATATGGGCTATTTTACTGATATCTCACCAATATAAATATTAATAGGTTAAACAGCAGTCTGTTTAAATCAAAAAAACGGAAAGAAAGAAAATAGGAGGAAATGCAAATGCTAAAGCAAAACTAAACACAAAAATATAAAGTTTAAATTAATATTGACACCAGTTTAAGCTTCTGTTAGTAGATTTTTGATTCTACTTTCCCATGAGTAAAGCAACCAGGGTAATTAATTTGATTTGAAATTCTAGTTACATTTATAGCAATTAAATTCGGAAGGTTTTAATATGTTTTTTGGATGCTGAAGTTCATTCAACAAGCTACATTACAGTATTACAATTGTTTCCTTTGAGATATGAGAAAAAATAATCTTTCACATTTTATGGAGATTCTGCCAAATTGTCAATTCTTTATTCCCAGTTATTTTTAGAGGTCTATTGTTGTTTCACAACCGGTTACAAAATTTTCCAATTTCATTAGCCCAGGAAGCACTTAAATCTTGCCATCTGCCTTTCTACCTGCTGCCCCCAAAAAGGATATCTACCTTTTGCTCCTATAATGTTAAAATCAGCCTTATTTATATCCATCCAGTGGACATTACCTCAACGGGACATATAATATATTTAGTCTCAAGAGAGCTAAGTATTTACCTAAAATTGTTTGTTTCCATGTAATAGACAGAAAGTACATTTTACAGTGGTATAAAATACTTGCTTAATTAGTTAACTTAATAGTTAATTAACAGTATAACTGCCTTCAAACAAGATATGAGAAATCTCTCTAAAAGAGAAAATGTAAATGTTAAATAAATAAATAGATACCAAATAAAAATACTTCAAGTGACAACAATGGAGTGTTATGTAGACATTATAAAATAATTTTGGTTGAAGAATTCATATTTATCTATCAAACTAGCAACTTTTCATAGACTATAATTATGCTTCATTAGGCTTTACTCCCTAAACAATTAAGAGAGTGGCTATCCTATAGAGTTGTCCAATGTTTGTGAACTCAAAACAGGGTTTGAATTTGAGAAAACATGAGCAAAGAAAAAGAATAAAATTATGGGTTACATTGTATACCCATTGCCTCCAAAAAGGGTAAAGACAGATATTCAAGGGGAATTTGTCTGAGTTCAAATAGCCATGATTAATAAGCAAGACATAATGTGGCTTTTGCAACCTAGTTTCTATAGAACATGTGTTTCACGATAGCTATATTAAACCCTAATCCTACTGAAGCACTCCTGAGATATTAGCAAACAGAAGGATGCCTGAATTCCTGTTTAATGTGGCAAGAAAGCATGTGACACAGTTATATAAAGTTGTACTAAATTTCTCAGTGACAAATTCCAAAGAAAGAGGACAAGGCATAGAACATGTGAAGTATTTTTTATTTCCTTTTTTCTTCCTTTCATAGCACCTATGATTTACCAGAAACGTGTCTACAACCTTTGTGTCTCATTGTGTGATTGTGATATTGAAATGAAGAAACACCAAAAGCCTTGAATCTATAGTGTGATCTGTCATGGTCTAATCTAACAGTACATCAGTAAGTGTTAGGAAAGTTCTTGAATTTTTCCAAATAGAGCAGTGGAGGTCTATGTTGGAAAATAAATGCTCCTCTAACAGGATACTTAGTTAGGAAACATGACTAAAAATTACTGAAGACATAGCTGGCAGAGATTTGAGAGAGACAGGGAGCTGTCAAGTGTAGTGGATTTCAAGTTAAAAACATGGCCAAGCAGTGCATGATGGTGATGGTGTTGCATCACTGGGGAAAGGGGAGGGTTGAATGGAATCTTTAAGAAAATATGGGCATCTAACGTAAAAGCTTGGAAAATTTCTGCTTACTTTATCCAAGCTATTCGGGGGGAGCAACTTTAGGTTACATGTTAGGTTTATGAGTTCGCTTTTCATTTGAACATTTAAAAGTAAAAATAATAGAATCAAAAAATCAAGGGAAATAATCTAGTCTGGTGTTATCACTTAGGCTTATGGTTAGTGAAGGTGAAGAGTTTAGCCAGAATTGAGACTTTTCAATGTCAGAAAAAAATTTAAACTCTGAGAGGCTAGCTAAAGGACATCAGATAATACAGACTATAGATGAAAGACTATATGCCTTTTCAAGACTATAGGCTGAGATATGACTCTTATGTTTTATAAAAGAACATTTTATGAGGCTAATAATAAATGTAAAGACAGCCATACTTAGCAATCCTCTATCAATATAAGTTAAATAGCAGTTTTAGAAAAAGTTGTCAGCATGTAGTTTGCCTGCAAAATTCATAATTATCTAACAGCACTGGAAAACTTGTCATTAAATTGAAATATTAGTCTTGTCCTAAAAAGATGGACTTAATAGCATTCAACTAACATGCCCTACTAAAATTAAGATATAATAGAAGTAAAACAGTGTTTTCCACTTACATCTGTTTTCTACATTGAGGTTTTAGTGTACATAAAACAAACACATAGAGAGCACTGAATTTTCTGTTCTTTGCATAACAGTTATACATTGTAGTAAGGTGGAAGATGCATTCATTAAGACAAGCATTTCTCAGTAGAACATTGTAGTTGGCAATAAAGTCTACAGAACATGGAACAAGTCAGAGAAACTATGCATTAGTCTTGTCAGATTGTTTAGGTTCTGTCATTTTATTTCCAATGACTTGACATTTTATCATTTCTAGAAACTCAACAGCAATAAAGCTAGGGTCATTAAGATTAATTCAAAACTGAAGTAAATCTTCACCTGTGCCAAAGTTGGATCGCTTATGATGTACCATGTAATTACACTGCCATCATTTTCTGGACATCCTACTTTTGACACATATGAAACATCTTAATGGCACTACTTCTACAACACACATTAAGATAGAAGACAGGTGACAAGAAATTATTCACAGAGTCAATAAGAATATATACTTACATAGTTATCAAATATGCATGCTAGGCTGAACAAAAATAACCATGTTCCCATAGAAAAGGAGAAAACTGCATGTAGTGAACTAAGGTAGAATTATAGTGATCAAATTCTCTAGCTTCTTACAGGTAATGTGCCCTGTTAATTCCAAAGGTAAAAGTATTTGTTACTTAATTATAGGCTAAGTGGGCATCCTCTAAGTAACTAATGCTACTCAAAAAATTATACTTTGATTATTAGAACTTGCACTGCGTGTGTGTGTGTGCATGTGTGCACATTCATTAATACCTAAGGACAAAGGATATATATTTCCCTTCCTTTTTCTTTGAGAAAATTTCCAAGTATTGATGAAAACACCAAAAATATATATTTACTTAACAAAATACAAATTAATATGTTACAGTTTAATCAGAAATAAAGATTATAGGACCTGAATAAATACATTAAATGAATGAATGAATTATACAGTACTGTGACAACATTCAGCCATAAGAATAGAAAATAAATAGAAGATGGAATAATCCATTACAACTTCTCTTTTGAAATACATTTTATTTTATGCTTATAGTAATAACTAATCTAAAGTTACTGAAAAACAATACATAAGAAGTCAATGTTCAGCTGCACATAAAACGTATCTATATGTAACAAATAACTAAGTTGGAGGTAATTTGGTCTAAGTAGAAATTATTTCAAATTGATAAGAATGTTAAACATTTTTAAGAACTTGAAAGCATATACTTGAGACCACTTAAGGAGGTGATTACTTGAAATATTACATTTACATTTCAACTTTAGAAAATAGAGAGGAGAATCAAGATGGCAGAGTAGAAAGGACTTAAACTCATCTCATCATTTGGGCACACCAAAATTACAACTACTTAAAGAGCAACTATCTATGAGAACAACCTAAAGTCTTACAGAAAAGATTTTCTGAAACTAAAGATATAAAGAAGGGACCACGACAAGATGGGTAGAAGGGGAGGAGATGGATTATACTCAAGACCCACACCCCCAGGATGATAACTGGCAAACAGGAGGGAAGTTACAACCACAGAGTTTGAAAATGGAAACACAGCATTCCAAAACATATGTGAAACAGCAGAAGCAGTTCTAAGTGGGAAGATTATAATGATATAGGCCTACCACAGAAAAGAAGAAAAATCTCAAATAACCAATCTAACTTTACGCCTAAAGGAATGAGAAAAAGAAGAATAAGCAAAACTTAAAGTTACTAGAAGGAAGAAAATAGCACAGAGCCAAGAAGAAATAAAGGAAATAGAGGTTAATATATATATATATATATATGTATATATAGAGAGAGAAAAGATCAATGAAACTAAGATTTAGTTCTTTGAAAAGATAAATAAAATTTATAAACCTCTAGCCAGACACATCAAGAAGAAAAGAAATTAAAATGAATAAAAATGAAATGGGAGAAGTTACAACTGACACCACAGAAATACAAAGGATCATAAGAGATTATGACAAAAAATTATATGCCAAAAAATTGGACAACCTAGAAGAAATGAATACATTCCAAGAAGCACTGCATTCTTCCAAGACTGAATCAGAAAAAAATAGAAAATCTGAACAGACCAATTACTAGTAATGAAGTTTAATCTGTAATCAAAAAACTCCCAATAAACAAAAGTCCAGGACCAGACAGCTTCACAAGTGGATTTTAACAAACATTTAAAGAAAAGTTAATACCTATTTGTCTCAAACTATTCCAAAAATTTGAAGAGGAAGGGACTCTTCCAAACTCATTCTGTGAGGTCAGCATCAATTTACAGGACTATATCCCTGATTAATATAGATGCAAAAGTCCTCAACAAAACATTGGCAAGCCAAATTAAACAATACATTAAAAGGTTCATACACCACGACCAAGTGGAATTTATACCAGGAATGCAAGTATGGTTCTAAATCCACAAATCAATCAATGTGATGCATTACATTATCATAGGATAAAAATCATATGATCATCTCAATACATACAGAAAAAATTTGACAAAATTCAACATTCATTTATGATAAAAACTATTAACAAAGTGTGTATAAAGGAAGCATATCTCAACATAACAAAACCTATATATGACAAACCCACAGCCAACATCATAGTCAATGGTAAAAAGGTGAAAGCATTTCCTCTAACATCAGATACAAGACAAGGATGCCCACTCTCACCACTTTTATTCAACATAGTATTGGAAGTCCTAGCCACAGCAATCTGACAAGAAAAATAAGTAAAAGAAAATAAGTAAAAGCACCAAATTAGAAAGGAAGACATAAAACTGTTACTCTTTTCAGATGACATATCTTATACATAGAAAATCCTGAAGACTCCACCAAAAAAAAAGAAAAAAGAAAAAAAGAAAACTATTAGAACTAATAGATTAATTCAGTAAAGATGTAGGATCCCAAATTAATTTACAGAAATTTGTTGCATTTCTACACACTAATAATAACTGTTGGAAGAAAAATTAAGAAAACAATCCTCTGTACAATTTGATCAAAAAGAATAAAATACCTGGAAATAAGTATAACCAAGGAGGTGAAAACCTGTACTCTGAAAACTAAAAGACATTGATAAAAGAAATTGAAAACTTACAAACAAATGGAAAGATATACCATGCTCATGGATTAGAAGAATTAATATTGTTAAATATTCTACCCAAGGCAATCTACAGATTTAATGTAATCTTATTAAAATACAAATACCATTTTTCACAGAACTGGAACAAATAATCCTAAAATTTGTATGGAACCACAAAAGACCACTAATAGCAAAAGAAATCTTGAGAAAGAAGAACAAAGCTGGAAGTATCATGCTTATGGATTTCAAACTTTACTACAAAGCTACAGTAATGAAAACAGTATGGTACTGTTAGGTCAATGGTACTGTTAGATCAGTAAATCAATGGAACAGAATAGAGACCCCCCCCCAGAAATAAACACACACACTTATGGTAAATTAATCTACAACAAAGGAGGCAAGAATATCCAGTGGGGGAAAGATCACCTCTTCAATAAATGGTGCTGGGAAAACCAGACAGGTACATGAAAAATAATGAAACTGAACCACTTTTTCACATGATATACAAAAATAGACTCAAAATGGATTAAAGACTTAAATTTAAGACCTGAAACCACAAAATTACTAAGGAAAACATAGGTGGTGTGTTCTTTAAAATCTATCTTAGCAATATTTCTTTGGATATGTCTCCTCCAGCAAGGGAAACAAAACCAAAAATAAGCAGATGAGACTATTAAAAAATTAAAGAAACACACTTCTGAATTGAAGATATTTCCAAATGATATATCCAGTAAAGGGTTAATACCCAAAATACTTGAAGAACTCGTAAACTAAAAAAAAAAAAAAAATTGAATAATAGGCATAGGACCTGAAAAGACATTTTTCTGAAGAAGTACAGATGACCAACAGGCACGTGAAAAGATGGTCAACAACACTAATCATTAGGGAAGTAAATATCAAAATCATGAGATATTGTCCCACACCTGTCTGAATTGTTATCATCAAAAAGCCAAAAAATAAGTGTTGATGATCCAGCAATTTCAATTCTGGATATATACCCAAAGAAAACAAAAACACTAATTCAAAAAGATATATGCACCCATATGTTAATTGCAACATTAGTTACAATAGCCAAGATATTAAAGCAACCTAAATGAACATCAAGAGATGAATGGATAAAGAAGATGTGGTACATATATACAATGGAATATCACTCAGCCATAAAAAGAATGAAATCCTACCATTTGCTACAACATGGATGGATCTAGAGGGTATTATACTAAGTAAAATTAGCCAGACAGAAAAAGACAAATATCATATGATCTCACTTATATTTGGTATTTAAAAAACAAAATAGAAAATAAAACAAAACAAAAACAGACTCATAGATACAGAGAAAAAACAATGGATTGTTTCCAGAGGGGAAGAAGGGGATGGGGATGGGCAAAATAGGTGAAGGGAATTCAGAGGTGTGTACTTCCAGTTATAAAATAAATAATCACAGTGTTATATTGTACAGAGTAGGGAATATCATCACTGGTACTGTCATGGCTTTGTATGAGGATGGATGGTCAATAGATTTACTGTAGTGATCTTTTAGTGATGAATTTAAATGTCAAATCACTATGCTCTAGACCTGAAACTAACATAATATTGTATGTCAAATATATGTCAATTTATAAAAGTGAACTATTTTTTGATACACGCTACAAAATGGATTAACCTTTAAAGATATTGTGCTAAGTTAAACAAGCTAGTTATAAAAGATTACATATTGTATTACTCCATTTTATGGAGTGTACAGATAAGCAAATCTACAGAGACAGAAAGTAGATAAAATTATGCACGGGAGTGGAGGATGCAATTGAGAGCAACTGGGGAATAACTGCTCATGGGTATGTGGTTTCTTTTTGGAATGATAAAAATATTCTAGAATTAGTAGAGATGGTTGCACAACTTTTTGTGTATAGTAAAAAACACCGAATTGTACACTTTTAAAAAACAAAATAAAAACTTCATAAAAGAAAACAAACAAATAAATAAAATTTAGAAAATAAATGCATATTACTATAAAACTGTTGATTCAGTGATTGAAGTCAGACATTAAATTGTTCAAATAGTGATCTTGTGTATATGTGTGTGTGTGTGATTTACCATCTAATTACAGAGAAGTAAAATGTTGCTTTATAAATATTTTAGTGTTTTAATTATTTAAGCAAGTATAATAGCACACAAAATGATCTTCCCTTATCTATGGAAAATAAAAAGGTAATAAAAGCAAAAACCATATCTCATATGACCATGTCTCATATTTCATAGAAAAAAATAATATCATAGAGGGGATATCTCAGCTTCCTGAACTTTTAGACTATCCCACATCATGTTACCATTAGTCTAAAAAAGTACAACATGCAAGATGTAGTAAAAACCTTATTTTTCCTTTGTCTCTCACTGTTCCTTTAGACTTTCTTCATTGCCAGTATGCTTTGCGTTCTCTGTTCATTTTCAAATAGTAGTCTTATGTTGACTTTAATTACCAAAATCTAGATCTGGAAATCAGAAATTTCCAGTATATCATATTAATTAGTGATTTGATCCATGTGCAAAATTAAGACTTCTCCTGTCTGCCAGTCCACCCCCAAGCCAAACTGGGCCAGTGCAGATGGGGCTTCAGTTTGGAAATGGATGGCTTGACAGGCTTTGCCTTGTCTCGTCATTCACTTGCCAGTATTGAAAATTCCAACCAAACCAATTCCAAATGAACTATGAAACAAAAACCCATTTATGTTACTTAATGATTGTCAGAATAAAAAATGTTCCTGATTCTCAAAAATATGTATTTTTAATATATGTGATTTATATAACCACTACTTCCATTACATAGTAAACATGATGTAGGTTTTGGCAAGAGTGCACAACGTTTCAAGTGCATCAATAACCTTCCGTTGTGCATTCATTTTATGGAGTACATTTAATATTCCCTTAAAACCTCCATTAATCATGTAAACATTTCTTTTGTCCTTGTCTATGTAATTTCTGACCCACCTAACAAAACATAGTAGATGGATAATTCTCATTGATATTGCCCAATAATTTCACAAAAATGGGTCACACCTGAGGTTTTATTATAAATTATAAATATATTCAACATCTTACAAACTAGGCCCGAAAAATGTTTGAAATTCAAATTCACCTGGGAATACTTATTTAACCAAGAGTTTGTTTTTTCACAGATTTTTTTGAAACATTGTGAGACTAGTCTAGAAAATAAACTTAACCAAAATTAATTTTTTCAACAGCACCAAATTCATTGATCTACAAATTTTATTTCTAAATATTCATCATGTGTTAATGCATTAATGTATGTATACAATGGTTTAAATTTTCTTTAATTGACTGTATTTTATAATTGAACGCTACATATCTCTTCCCTATCTTGTTGCTCATGCCTAAAATGTTTCATTTTCCCACTGCTCCTAATCCCCCTTTACATAAATTCTATTCTTCATTCTTTCAATGACAACTTCAAGTCATTTTTTGATGAAATTTTTTCTTGTTTTTGCACTTCCATTTTTTCACTATTCTTTAAATAATACATTATGTTTTTTCAATGGTCTAAAATATTTTGGTACACATTTGCTGTTCCACTGGCTAACTCTTCTTAGAGGTTTCAGAAATTAATATTGATATTAATTCCTTCTACATCCTCTCAGATCTGCTCTGTAATGATTTGGTACCCATCTTACACATTTGTATATCATCATGTGCATAAGTCTATCATTCATTTTACTTCAAATAGTATAATTCTCCATTATACACAGAGTTGCTTGAGGGAAGAGATTAATTTTTTATGCCTTTATACATACAAAAAAATGATATAGCCATTTTTGCATTTACTTTTCTATAAAACTAGCAATCCATGAAACATTATTTGTTAAAGGAAATAATTTATTGTGTCCAATATTTGTTAATAAAATAGATATCTTATGTGCAAAATATTTTGTTTCCATGGTTTTAGTATTATTTATATCGTGTTTAACTTTCATAAATACTGTATAAGTCCAATTTCTTTGCCTATATAAATGCTAAGACTAATAATAAGGCAAATATGAAATAGATTTAGACCATGTGACATAAATGAGAATTTAGGATACCTTCACAACTGTGGTTAAAAATATACACCATTGTCAGAAATATATGTATTAAAGGTTTGAGGTGGTGATTTTTAAGCTTCTCTTTATACCTTTGTTCATTCTACCTCCTGGATTTTCTTACATTCAAAATTAAAGAACTATGCCCTCTTTAATCTGATTAATTTCATGCATGCCTCAAGTTTCCTTTGTCACTTCTATCATTAAATGTCTCTCAGAAATGTTTTTTGACTCTGACTTCTCTTTGAGGTTCCCTATATTTTCGGCCATCATTTGCTCATTTCCACTCAAATTTCAGCATATCAGCAGAAAAACCGTCTCCTACTTAAATACTTTCTTCACATGCTCTTTATCTTACTTATCTCTGAATCCAATAGATCACAAAGTCCTTTCCATTCTGCTGCTGTGTATTTCTCAATTCTGGCTGTTTGTTTATTCCAAACAACTGCCCTGGGTTTGTGCCATATCTCTCTACTTCAGTGTTTACCAACTTAACAAAGTTATTTTTTAAACATATTGATTTATGATATTGCCTCTCTACTCAAAAGCACACACATACATACATAAATACATGTGTATAATTCAGGAGTGCGGCACTCTTCAACCAACCTTCTCTCTTTCAGTCTGTTAAATTCTTACTATATATTTCTTCCTAAATGCTTTATCCTTCATATTTCCTAATAATCCCAGCTAGATCTAATAACTGTATCTTATTTATGCCAATAATTATTCTGATCATATTCCTATTATGGAATTCTACGGTGGTTGTAATATATTTATACATATAGATATTTGTCTTATAGAGTGCACTGTTGACTGAGAAAAGTAAAGATAGTATTATTCAATTCATTCAATTCTCTTAAGAATCAAGAACAAGTATGAATAAATACATATATATGATTGTATAAAAGTGGCAGGAATTTTTTTAACATCTTTATTGGAGTATAATTGCTTTACAATGGTGTGTTAGTTTCTGCTTTATAAAAAAGTGAATCAATTATACATATACATATATCCCCATATCTCTTCCATCTTGCAACTCCCTCCCTCCCACCCTCCCTATCCCACCCCTCTAGGTGGTCACAAAGCACCGAGCTGATCTCCCTGTGCTATGCGGCTGCTTCCCACTAGCTATCTATTTTACGTTTGGTAGAGTATATATGTCCATGCCACTCTCTCACTTTAACCCATCTTACCCTTCCCCCTCACCATGTCCTCAAGTCCATTCTCTAGTAGGTCTGTGTCTTTATTCCCGTCTTGCCCCTAGGTTCTTCATGACCTTTTTTTTTTTTTTCTTAGATTCCATATATATGTGTTAGCATACAGTATTTGTTTTTCTCTTCCTGACTTACTTCACTCTGTATGACAGTCTCTAGATCCATCTACCTCACTACAAATAACTCAATTTCATTTCTTTTCATGGCTGAGTAATATTCCATTGTATATATGTGCCACATCTTCTTTATCCATTCATTTGTTGATGGACACTTAGGTTGCTTCCATGTCTTGGCTATTGTAAATAGAGCTGCAATGAACATTGTGGTATATGACTCTTTTTGAATTATGGTTTTCTCAGGGTATATGCCCAGGAGTGGGATTGCTGGGCCATATGGTAGTTCTATTTGTAGTTTTTTAAGGCACCTCCATACTGTTCTCCATAGTGGCGGTATCCATTTACATTCCCACCAACAGTGCAAGAGGGTTCCCTTTTCTCCACACCCTCTCCAGCATTTATTGTTTGTATATATATATATATATTTTTTTTTTTTTGCTGTCCACAGGCCGCTCACTGTTGTGGCCTCTCCTATTGCAGAGCACAGGCTCTGGATGTGCAGGCTCAGTGGCCATGGCTCACAGGCCCAGCCACTCTGCAGCATGTGGGATCTTCCTGGACCGGGGCACGAACCCGCGTCCCCTGCATCGGCAGGCAGACTCTCAACCACTGCACCACCAGGGAAGCCCTGTTTGTATATTTTTCGATGATGGCCATTCTGACCAGTGTGAGATGATATCTCATTGTAGTTTTGATTTGCATTTCTCTAACGATTAACGATGTTGAGAGTTCTTTCATGTGTTTGTTGGCAATCTGTATATCTTCTTTGGAGAAATGTCTATTTAGGTCTTCTGCCCATTTCTGGATTGGGTTGTTTGTTTTTATAATGTTGAGCTGCATTAGCTGCTTGTGTATTTTGGAGATTAATCCTTTGTCAGTTGCTTCATTTGCAAATATTTTCTCGCATTCTGAGGGTCGTCTTTTTGTCCTGTTTATGGTTTCCTTTGCTGTGCAAAAGCTTTTAAGTTTCATTAGGTCCCATTTGTGTGGCAGGAATTTTTAATTGACTATAATGTGATTTTCAAAGACTGAAATAATAATAAAATAAACTTAAGCATTTTAAGCAAACTAGGGAAATGATATTAACAATCATAGCATATATCCTTTACTCTGGGTAAAAGTGTTTAAAATAGTATTATGATTGTAATTGCCACCTCAAGAAGGTCGCTGGCCATCCAGCTCATAAGCATAATTCTTCTGAGAGTCTGCTAATGGGGCAATGGAGCAACCAGGCTACAATCTTTTATACTTTGCCACATGGGAAACAGAACGAAATAAGTCATCAAAAAGTGTCAGCACTATTTTAAAAGGACTCATATACTCATTAGCAAAGCACAATATGATGTGAATAATGATAATTATAGCAATGAAAAATTATTTAAACATTCTATTTCTGCTATTTTTCATTTGCTTACATCTGCCCACATAGAGTCTAGTGAAACTCACTAATCACTTCCCATTGGAGAACTGGGAGTGCAAAGTTTTTCACTGAGCTTGCCTTCAAATTGTATTCATTTTGATCCAGTTTGAGTTCAGCCTTAAAGCATCAGTATCTGACATCCGTAAACTCTTTGGAAAACTTCTAAACAAGACGTACAACTGTATATGAGTGCTTAATATGTTAAAAAAAATAATAAACTTTCAAAATACTTAGTTTAAAATGACTACATTTTGTCGGGCTTCTCTGGTGGCGTAGTGGTTGAGAGTCCACCTGCCGATGCAGGGGACACGGGTTCGTGCCCCGGTCCGAGAAGATCCCACATGCTGCGGAGCGGCTGGGCCCGTGAGCCATGGCCGCTGAGCCTGCGCGTCTGGAGTCTGTGATCCGCAACGGGAGAGGCCACAACAGTGAGAGACCCGCGTACCGCGAAAAAAAAAAAAAGACTACATTTTAATACTCAGTCTCCACCCAAATAGGTGGAATTTTGCATGAATCAAAAAGTTCTTATGAGGTACAAAATAATTAACTCATTACCTCTAGTTAACGAATAATGAAAAAGCCTTCTCAGAGAATCAACACTTGCTCCTTCATCACAGATTTTCAAATTGTGCCCTGCAGACTATCTATATCACAATCTACTGGAACACTTATCTATAATTCAGTTTCTGGATTTAAACTATGTCAACTGAAGCAGAACTTCCCTCGTTGGGACATAGGATCCTAAGGAATTCCTAAGGCAAATACAATTTGAGAACCCCTGGGAGAGCCACTGGTGAATAAGTCCCAGTTTATCGTTTGCATGCCTTATCTTCAGGAAATAGTTGTTTCTTATTTATTTTCATTGAAGTAGACAAAGGCCCATTTGGGAATTAAACTTGAAGTGCTTATTTCCCTTAGTAAAAAGCTAGTTTTATAACGTGTCTTGGCTTATTTTTCAAGAATAAAATAAGAGTCATCAAATATGACTCATGCTTGCATTCTGTGTGAGAACTGGAAGATACCTGAATATAAACGCTTTGTATAATTTTTTAACCCCTAAAATTTATGATTTCTAATGCTTTTTTTTTTTTTTTTTTGCGGTACGCGGGCCTCTCACTGTTGTGGCCTCTCCCGTTGCGGATCACAGGCTCCGGAAGCACAGGCTCAGAGGCCATGGCTCACGGGCCCAGCCGCTCCGCGGCATGTGGGATCTTCCCGGACCGGGGCACGAACCCGTGTCCCCTGCATCGGCAGGCGGACTCTCAACCACTACGCCACCAGGGAAGCCCGACTTTTAATGCTTTTTAAACATTTTAATGCATTTTTAAACATTTAAACATTTTAATGCATTTTTAAACATTTAAACATGAGGAGCATATCTAATTGTAATATAGCATACATACATACAATATCAAAGATCAACTTATCTAATTTTTTGTCATATTTATATCTTTGAGAGGCACTGACCTAAAAGCCACAGACTAGGTTAAATTATGGGAATTAAACTGTGTATTAAAGTTGACACTAAATTGGCACCAGTACTAAGTTTGAGAAACATAAGCAAATATGAATTTATATCATTAACACCTTCATATATTAATTTTTTATTACTATTTAAAACCGACACCCAGTTCCAATTAAGGAAAGCCCTCACTTACATTTGATCTATACAGTTAACTTTGCAGACCAGTTGGTCCACGCCACCCTTCCAATCTCAAATATTTGAGTGAAGCTGAAGTAGTCATTCTCATTTTAATAGTAGTGGAGCTCACATAAGATCCATTATTTTAGTCATGCCTCTTTTGGTATTCTTTCAGAGTAATTGCCACCATCTTCTCTTTCTCATTCTTTCACCTAAAATAGCATATTGGAGGCAGTGATAAGAACAGAAATTCCACCTTTGCCTCAGAGGCATCATTTAGAAACATGCTGAGGGTGTTAACAGTTATTTGTACTTGATCTGCAGGTAGGAAGCAGGCCCTTGGCCAGAGTCTCCAGATAAGTTGGAAGGAGAGATTTGTACATAATTCACTCCCTAACAGTCACAGAAAGAGATTGTGAAAAGAACCGAAGTGATTCTCAGCATACACAAATTTACATATTCAGACATATCTTGGGCACTCAAAATCCAGGAAAAATTTTCTCCTATGATATTATTTAAATAAATATATAAATCTATATAAAGTTTTGAATTCTCAAATTATATATATATATAAATAAATATAAAAATGTACAAATATTATATCTAAAAATAAACTTAATGCATGAACTTATATCTTTAGTAGTCAATCTCAGTTATCCCCATGACAATCAAACTTTGGACACCTGGCAGAACGTGATGGTACATTTTCTAAGGCTGGATCTGAGTAGCTGTCAAAATTCAATTACTCTTTAATTCTGTATTCGGAATGACTTATTACATGGTTTTACTAAGTAAATTTCAGTATCAAAGCTTATAGTTTTCCAGGTATAAAGATGGTAAATGGTAAACAAAGAGAAACAGACTTTGTGCCCCATCTGAATATAATTGGGTTCATGGTTCTAGGTATAATATTGGATACAATTATATGTTTTAGAAAATAACTATTGTACAAATAATATTTTATTGACTTATAACCGAATCAATTGTCCTAAAACTAGAAACAGTCAATATAAACATGTTTGGTGGGCATTTGATGAAAACAGATTTACTTTATTTTGTTTATTTATTTATTAGTTTATTTATTTAGGCCTCACTCTGCAGTTGGTTTGCTGGATCTTCTTAGTTCCCCAACCAGGGATTGAACCTGGGCCACAGCAGTGAAAGCTCGAAGTCCTAACCACTGGAGTGCCAGGGAACTCCCAAAAAACAGACTTACTTTAAAATACTGTTTTATTTATGACTAAGAATTTGTCGTAAAATAAATATCAATGTCTTATTTTCTGCATTTGAATCCATTTACCATACAAACAGTTCTCTTAAATGCTTATTATATTGAAAAAGAAAGGAAAAAGAAGCAAACACTTCTTTACGTTTCCTACAAATTATCCCTTTTTATGTAAACTATGAGGGCTTTATTTCACCTAAGTTGTTTTCTTATTCATTACAAAACTATTACACAGAAGAGACAAGTGAGAGAAGTATTTTGCCTAATGTGAATTAACCACAAAACTTAATCGATTTGATCTCATAATGTATAATTTAGACCAGCTTGTTAGATGGTCTTGTTATTTAAAATTCAAGTAATGGAAACCATCAGCATTTTGCTGTAGCTTATTTTGACAGATGGAAATCCTCTACGGATGTCCTCGATTATCATAGATGGAAGCTATATGAGTATACGTAAAAGATTTTACAAAGAAAATATTTTGTTTTTATATGACTACAGGTAGAGCTCTTTTAACATGCCTGGTATTATTTCTATTTCTGAAACAGTATTCCCTCCTTTATTTGTGAACAGTTCTGTCTGTAGGACTTTTGGGGCAAAACACAGGCATTAAAGGCAAATTGCCTTTTAAGAGGGAAAGTGATAAAAAGTTCTGAAGTCCCTTCATAAGATTAGGTCTTGGGTTCTCCTACCTAGGAGCTGTGTGATCTTGGACAAGTTACTTAACTTTTATTAATAATATACCCTTGTTCTTTTATTTCTAAAATTGAGAAAATACTATACAGTCGTTGTAAAGCTAAATGGGAATATATATGCAAATCATTTTGCATAATGCATGACACATGGTAACTTATTAGTAAATATCATTGTCACCATCATCAAATGAAATTGGCAGGAAATTCTGATGCCTCAGGAACCATCTATTGGGCAACAGTAAAACAGCAAACTATTTACACTTGCATCCTACAAATGGCCATGACATTTAATTTTATTTTCATTTCTAACAGATTTATAGAAGGAAATGGATGGAAATGGGTGCTTAATAATGTCACACATGCATATGTACACACACAAAGCCAAAATGAATTATGATTAGTAAATTTTAAGAAATTATCTTGTGCATTTTTAAGCAATGAAAAAGATGCAGCTCCATGAAGTTCAATTGAAGGAAGATTTTCTTTTCAGCATAATTGCTTAACAGACATGAACAAATATAGCTAGCTGTGGGAAATTCTCTCGTTAAGTTATATTATGTATGAAATATTAGTTTTCTTGACTTTTACATTCAAAAGTTTTTATTTCAGTTTGTCATTTCATGTCATATTTTCAGTTTAATTGATCCATGTGAGAAATATTCCTGCAGAAAGAGCACTGGCTTCTAAAGAGGTGGCTTTTCTGTTTATGAATGTATTCTGTCTTTTTCCTCTGAAGAATATAAATCAAAATAACAGTACAGTAAAAAGGGCTTGACACAAAGGCATGTAAGATTTCAAGGGGATTAATTTTTTATTCATGAAAAATGTGAAAACTCTCTTCTTTCTCATGATTCAAAAATATCTCTCACCTATTATACTTTCAGGCTGTAGTTCGAATATGCATGTAACACAAGAAGAAAATAATTAGGTCACAGTGATCTATTTGGTATATTCCTTCTACCCTCTCATTTCTGTTTATGATGACAATTCAGCCTATGTCATGTGACATTTTTGCAGACATGTCTAAAACATATGGTTTCAGAGTGGCAGGTAAAAGAAAAGACTATCTTTTCATTTTCGTATGTTAAACTAGAAGAAATTTGAACTTTAGTATCAAAATAAAGCCTTTGCCAGCGTTGATGATCTTGGGCAACTTAATCTAAGTCTCAGTTTTCTTAAGAGTAAAATGTGGAAAATAAAGATCTCAGAGTGTTTCTGAGGAAAGGAAATACGAAAGTGATAAAGTTCCTGACACAGCATGAAAATGCTCTAAAAGTTCAAATGCCCTTAACCCCATAATCTTTCCTAGTGGGTCTCATCTAGTTACGCTTAGATCTACAGATTCAACTTCGAATAAATTCCAAAGAAGCCTGCTGCTTTGCACAGATTCTTTTCACTAGATAAGATCTGGAATTGATCTTCCTGTCTCCCTGGGAACTGAGCATGCCATCTTGGTTCCCTAACCATACTCTAGTTTCTCTCCCATTAAGATATTTTCATTTCTTTGTTGCACTCCAGCCTATTTGTCTGGATGGCTGTTCAAACTTTTGCAAATTACCCTTCATCCATACCCAGAAGTTGTTTCCTTCCACTGGTTGAGTTTTACACTCTTCATCTGAAAAACCTCACTATCATCCTTCTGAATAAGAATACTGACACTACCTAGGAAGATCTCTGCTATTTCTTATACTCTAAACTGAACACACTTTTTATGCACAAATCCAAAACAGAATTCAAATGTACAATGTCACCTTTTATGTAAAAGTAGAACAATCTTTCAAACTAGTCTCCTCCATTAGCTATTACAGATTGCCACAAATAAGCAGTAAAATTGTTAAAAATCAGTCTTTTTGAGGTGGGAACATGTTCTTTTTTAATGCCATATTCTAGAGAATCAAATGCATTATTTCTTTCTCCTTTGAAATATTTATTTATATTTTTTCAGTTTCCCTGAATAGAAAGCAAGGAAAGTGTTGCTGTAGGACTCTGTGTTATTAGTCATAACCTATATTTACTAGCCATTTGTCAAATACATCCCAGTTGCTAAAGTATAATGATTTCTAATTGCCACTTTGATAACATTTGTTCAGTGCACTGACTTTCTGATCACTAAGTAAGTGTATTTCCATAAGAAAATATAGGTTGATCATTTTAAGACAAAAATGACAAAGTAGTAAATTATGTAAAACCACACAGCTAGAGGAATAAAATATCCATTTAGTTAAATATTCTCATTGTTATATACTTTAGTAGATAAACTCAAACTCTCCTGGAGTTAGAAGAAGAAAATGATTTGCCTTGTTTTGCTTTTTAAAACTGTTCATGTAAATGAGCGTCTAGTGACTTTATCAAATTACTTATATAAGCAATGGAAGAAACAGTTTCTGTATTCTAAATCCTAGGAACACTGAACTATAATCCTTGAAAATGTACCAGAAGTCGAACAGGTACTTATTGGTGTTAAATATAATACTGCAAAAGAAAACTGGATGTAACACAAGTGAGAAGTATTCATTTTCAATAAGAAATATAGAGTTACAGAGAAGATAGAGGTGTGAATTATTCTATTATCATAGAAAGTGTAGCAATTTTCACCTACTGCAAAACTAAAATAAAATACAACTAAAGTAGAGAAATAGCATCACTGCAATGTCATCTGATATCTCCAGGGAAGTATACAGAAATGATTCAACACATATAATTGATAAAGTGAAGGCAGAAAATTTTATGCTAATTATATGATATAACAAATAGTACAGTGTCATAAATCTTAAATTACATTGTACTTTTCATATTTATATTACTTTTTCAACTAGTAAGAAATTAGACAAGATCCCAACCTATTGTGAATATTTTACTTTTATAAGAATTGATAACATGATTCGTACAATTATTGACTCATTTATATTTTTTTCTATTAAAATCACACTATGCATGATTCTAATGGAAAAATGTAATTCTGAGGACATTTAATTTTTAGCTTCTGCTTCCTAAAGACAAAAAGTGTCTGGAAAATTATTACAATTCCTGTAAAATTCAATGAAATGTAAGACATTTTTTAAAAAGCTGCACTGATTTCGACTTAACAGGAAAAACATACTTTTTGGGAATCGAGGTGGATTGTCATTGACATCTGTTAGGGTGATGTTGACTATTGTCGTTCCAGCTAACCCTCCCAGTTGTCCGCCCATATCCTTGGCTTGGATGAGGACTTGGTATTGTTCTTTGACTTCCCTGTCCATGTTTGGCAAAGCTGTTCTAATAACACCTTAAGGGGGAAAAAAAATAAAAGATAAATATCACAAACGGTGAGTTTTCCAAAATAAAATAGTCCACAACAAGAAAATGATTCTATCTAGATTCATTAGCAAAAAAACATGCTAACAAAAATTCTGTGTATTAAAAAGTGAAACACCCAAAACATCCAATGGTTAGGATATAATTAAATATATTGTGGTAATAGCCACATAGTGAAATGCTGTGCAGCATTGTGGAATATGGTTAAGGAACAATGTATTGGCTCTAAAAGATGGTCGTCATTCACTAAGTCAACCAAGTTAGACATAATTTATACAGAATGCTCCTACCTTCAAAAAAGAATTAAATTGTTAGACAATATATATTTTAGATATATAGTAAAAAAATTAAGTGACTACACTGAAGGTGAGATTTCTAAAGAATAACATCTTCTTCTTCATTCTTATCTAGTTTTTGGAATACATATATATTACTTTGCTTCCTTGAACACTTGAATATCTCCTTTGTGTATTTTATTTTGTCTTTCAGGATTCCTCTTACTTATATTAGCCACAGGTTTTTGTACTTAGATCTTATTAAGCTTTGCCATTGCAGGGATTTTGTCTCTCTTGTCACCAAGTTACTCTACTACAACCTCTAATGGAGTGCTTGTCATTTAGAAAAAACTCAGTAAGAATGGTTGACCATCTGACTAGTGGAATGACTGGCGAATTGAAGGAAGGAATCTATAAATTATTTATTTATTCATTTATTTTTGATGTGGACCTTTTTTTGTGGTACGCAGGCCTCTCACTGTTGTGGCCTCTCCCGTTGCGGAGCACAGGCTCCGGACGCGCAGGCTCAGCAGCCATGGCTCACGGGCCCAGCCGTTCCGCGGCATGTGGGACCTTCCCGGACTGGGGCACGAACCCGTGTCCCATGCATCGGCAGGCGGACTCTCAACCACTGCGCTACCAGGGAAGCCCTTGATGTGGACCATTTTTAAATTCTTTATTGAATTTGTTACAATATTGCTTCTGTTTTATGTTTTGGGGTTTTGGCCACGAGGCATGTGGGATCTTAGCTCCCCAACCAGGGATTGAACCCGCACCCCTTGCATTGGAAGGCGAAGTCTTAACCACTGGACCTCCAGGGAAGTCCCTATAAATAATTTATAATCATGAATCATGAGATATATGCATATTTACATAGCCTACTCATTTCCTGTTCTTGTGTTTGGGTGCAGAACTAATTTATATTTATGTCTGTATTTATATTTATATTTATTCATAGTGTAACAACTAAAACCTTCTGGATTTATTGCAGGTAAATTGTGAATAAATTTTATAACAAATTCCAATCTATACCTAATGATTTTAGGGAGAGATTGCAGAAAATTTGTCTTAAACCCATGTGTCTTTGATATTATTTCTTAAATAATAAGGCATACATGAATAACAAATTTAATATCAATTGTCAACACAAAATATAGAACCCTAAGCACAAACTCAATATACATCCTTATTTTATCTATACTTACCTAATGCTGTTCTTTTGCTAATTCAGACTTAACTACAATCTGAAATTTCTTTTGGCCCTTGGCAGGAAATTGCCAAGCAAGTTCCATTTTTTGCTCCTGCAGTTTTACTCATACACTGCTACTGACACCCATTTACTTCAATCTGTTTGTCCTTTCTTCAGCTTGGATTTCTGATGTTTCATTTCCAAGTGTCTTAAATAAGATTCTTCATCTCTGCATCTCAGTGGCCTGGTCCTACATGCCTTAAGCTACATGACTTCTGACTGCCTTATAATATTTGTATTTTCTAGATAAATGCCTGGGTTGAATTCATACTCATAACGTATTTTCCTGTTGTTGACCAGATTTATCTTTACTCAGTTCATTTCCAGTAAGTATATATGTATATTTCTTACTCTACTCAATTTCTGCTATGAAAATTTTCAATATAATTTACAAATATAAGTTTGATATATAAATTTTATGATATATGTATGCATATGTAAAACATTGATTCTATGAAAAAGAGAGCAAATAAACATTATCAGACTTATTTAAGACTAGAGTTGTTTTCTGATGATTTGATGTAATTGTCATGAATACCCCTAACTGCCCTGCACTCCTCCATTTTGTGTCTGATAGGTGATCTAGCCGCCGCATCCAGCCATCCTTTTAGTTTAATGCTGCTTTTGGGAGACTGTATGTTAGAATTTAGAGAGGAAAGGGTTGTGTATGTAGTTTCAAAGGAAATCTCCTCTGATAACCATGATGTGCTTCCCCTTCCCACCACCATTTTCATTAGGAGCCACTGTCCCAGAGAAATAGCATACGGCATTTCTAGAATTTTTTTAGAGTTGAATCTGGGGAATCAGGCAGACAACAAAATTCATTGTGAGTAGAGAATCCTTAAATACTGTGGCCTATTGATAAAACCAGGGGCGGGGGGGGGGGGGGTGCGGGGAATCTCCTATTCAAAAAGTTACTCTTCTTATGGCCACTGGTTGTTTCTATACTTCCTAACATTTAAAACCAAACAAATGAAAATGGATTGCCTGGTCTTGAGCAAGGAGGAAACTTGAAAACGACTGGACTAAAGTGCTTCCATAGCAAAATGCAACCAGCCGAAGGAAATGCTACATTCTGTCACTTCAGATCTTAGATTTAGGTTCAAGTAGCCATCTCTATTTTTCAGTATTTGTATATAAAAGTACAGCAACAAACTTGTATGATAATAGTTTAAGATTAAAAAGAAAAAACATGCATTTTATAAAACAGTATAAATACTCCACAGGTACTCCACAGTAGTGATACCACAAACCTTAATTAATTTGAAATAATTATGAAATAAATCCTATTTTTTAGAAAAAAAAAAGAGTAGATATGCAAGTTTACATTGAACACTGGTATGGTCTTGTACCTGATGAACTTTCGAACATATGCAAGATAATTAGAGCAAATTAAGAATGAGAAAAATAGATTTTATTTCTGCCAATATGAATGGAAATATATGGTTGAGAGAGTTATAACCTTATATTAAGGTTATAAAACCTTATAGTACCAAAGGATGCTAATCTGCCAGGGGATATATTCTCCCTTTGCAATCACCTTGGTGTTATAGGCAAGTCCCTTAGTTTTGGTGGATCTCAGCTTATTTTGTGAAAATGGGTTAGATATGCTGATGAAAACTTTTTGAGATGAAAATAATGCAATACTATATATGAAAAATCATGAAATATTACATGTGATAATCAAGGATTTGATTTTATCCGAGTTTTTTCTTGAATTGAGTGCTGAACTGCAGGATTGAAACATGGGATAATAGATTCAGTCAACACTTGTACTAAAATATATGTTTCATTCAGGCACTGTTCCTAGGTTTAAGGGTATAATGGTTTCCATCTGCCCCTCCAATTCCACTATATATACTTTTCTAGACCTCTCTCTGCTCTCTGGTTTCTGGTTGCCCTGGGCCAATTGACAGGAGATTAGATGATAGAAGGAGAATGAGTTTGGGTTTTTCTTTCCATGGATCCCCCACTTTCCATTCCACACTCTCTCCTGCCATGGTCTCTGCCTGTGACTCTAGAACACCCTCATTCCTTCAACCCCAGTGTGGTAACTGCATCCACTTCTTATTTCTTCTCCAGATTCGGCCTGATCCCTTATGGTTTCCCTACAATCTGCTTGCACTTTAATAAAGAGTCCTTTTATTAAACTAATCTCAAATTGCCCAACTGGGTATCATCTGTTGTCATCTGGGAAAATAATTGATAGCGTCTCTGTATAAGGTTCCTTCATGGACTGTACATTTAATGGGTATGTGTTCCTGTAAAGTGGTGAGGAGGTCATAAAGAAGCTTTTAAATGATTAAGCTAATTTCAGATGGTGATTGGTGTTATGAGGAAAATGAAAGAAAGTCCTCTTGAAGGTAGTATCAGAAATGTCCCCTCTGAGGAAAGACTGCAATCCCAGAGAAGTGGAAGAGGCTGACTTAGAAAGAACCCAGGGAGGAGTATCCCAGGGACGAAAAGGAGGAGAGCACTACTTCTTCAAAGCATACAAGAATAGAACTTGGGGCTTCCCTGGTGGCGCAGTGGTTGAGAGTCCGCCTGCCTATGCAGGGGACACGGGTTCGTGCCCCAGTCCAGGAAGATCCCACATGCTGCGGAGCGGCTGGGCCCGTGAGCCATAGCCGCTGAGCCTGCACGTCCAGAGCCTGTGCTCTGCAACGGGAGAGGCCACAGCAGTGAGAGGCCCACGTACCGCAAAAAAAAAAAAAAAAAAAAGAATAGAACTTGGAGGTTGATGTGGCTGCAACATACCACTGTTGGGAGGGATGGTATAAAATAAGATCACAGAGTGGGAGAGAAGTGAGATAGTGGTTTTCAAAGATAAATAAACTCTCTGGGAAGGCATCTTGAAAATCAACAAGTAAGACTACATCAAACTAAAAAGCTTCTGCATAGCAAAAGGAATAATAGACAAAAATGAAAAGGCAACCTATGGAATGGGATAAACTATTTGCATATCAGATATCTGATAAGGAGTTAATATCCATACCATAAAGAACTCATGCAACTCAATAACAAACAAAAAAAATCTTACTTAAAAATGGGCAGAGAAACCGAATAGAAATTTTTCCAGAGAAGTCATACAAATGGCCAGTGGTTACATGAAAAGGTGCTTGATATCAATAATCGTCAGGGAAATGTACATACATCAAAATTACAATGAGATACTTATCACCTCATGATTCTTAGTATGGCTGTTATCAATAAGTCAAGAGCAAGAGATAAAAAGTGTTGGCAAGGATGTGGAGCAAAGAGAACCCCTGTGCACTGTTAGTAGGGATGTCAATTGGTACAGCCACTATGGAAAATAGTATGGAGGTTCCTTAAAAAAAAGTAAAAAATAGAGCTACCATATGATCCAGCAATTCCACTTCTGAGTATGTATCAAGAGAAAGTGAAAACAAGATCTTGAAGAGATACCTGTGCTCCATGGTCATTGCAGCATTAGTCAGCAGCCAAGATATGAAAACAACAGAAATGTCCATCAACAGATGATTGGATAAAGAAGGTGTGATATAATGGAATATAATTCAATAATTCAGACATGAGAATGAAAAAAAAATCCTGCCATTTGCAACAACATAGACGAAACTTGAGGACATTATGTTAAATGAAATAAGTCAGACAAAAAGTCTATGATATCATTTATATGTAGACTCTAAAACAGCTGAACTTATAGAAACAGAGTAGGTTGGTGGCTACCAGGGGCTGTGGGGTGGGGGAAATGGGGAGATTCTGGTCAAAAGGCACAAACTTACAGTTATAAGGTGGATAGGTTATAAGGATAGAATGTATATCATGGTGATTACAGTTAATATTACTGTATTATATACTGGAAAGTTGCTAAGAGAGTAGTTCTTAAAAGTTCTTAGCATGGAAAGGAAATGGTCATTATGTGACCTGATGGAGGTGTGGTTAACACTATGATGGTGATCATTTTGCAATATATAAGTGTATCAAATCAACAAGTTGTATACCACTTACTTACACAGCACTATATGCCAATTATATCTCAATAAAGCTTGAAAAATGCTAATTATTAATTTGAGACTATTCAGATAGATTAGGTGGATGGATGGATGGATAGATAGATAGATATAGATAGGAAGAGATAGATACAGAAAGGTAGAATGAACAATGGATGAATGGCTGCATTCTCCATTCACTGAGGATTAGAGTCCAGAGGAGACCTAGACCACTAGTCTGTTCTCTAAAGAACAGTCACAGTGGTTAGGTCTGAGCACGAAGCAGTCACAGAGCCCCTCCAATCAGAAATCCTCAGAGATTGTCCAGGTCGCTCAGATTACAGACCTCACATAATCTCCATCTTCCCACTCCCTGATCTTAACTCTCTGATCTTATCTCTTACAACTCCCTCCTTTGTTCACTAGAGCTTTGTACCCTCTCTTCCCTCTGCTGGAAATGTTCTTTCCAAGATGTAACCATAAACAGCTGCTCTACTTCCTTCATATCTGTCATCAAAGTCATCTTCATAGGACTGTATTGGTCATTCCAACTAAAATTCTATACTGAATTAGTTTCCTACTGCTTCTGTAATAGATTTTTTTAAAAGCTAGTACATTCTTAAGCTTTATTAAAAATATGGTGTTCATGACTACACAGATAAGATGTATAATTTTTTGAAAACTGTTGCCAATAATGTATTTTGAGGACAAGAAGAGTTATCAGGTTATCTTAGGTAGGAAGAAAATTTAAAGACAGTATGGTCCGACTTTGCACCATAACATGCCTTAACTATTCTTTAAGATTTAGAAGTCACTTCCCCAAAAGTTCTTTTCTCAGGAGTTTCCCTGCTCTCATGAGTCTATATCTAGTGCCCAGTAGTCACACTACGTATCATAGAGTGGTATCCTAGAAAACCCAAATGTAATCTTCTGAGGACCTGATGTCCTCCCCCGAGTAGATGAGGATCTAGTTGAGGATCGGTTTGATGCATCTTAGTATCCTGGCAGCACAGGACCTGCCAGGTCATTGGTTATAAATAAATGTGCATCAATTTACCCAAATCCGGGAAATCCATACCCAAATCCAGCACCACTGGCTTATCGCTCATTACCTGCTTTAAATCTTCCAGTAATATGAAGCTCACAATCTCATGAGGTACCTGCCCCTCTTATTTATGGACAATCATCAACATCTTTTTTTCCTAATGAAACCAAAATTCTTTCTTCCTGTAATTCATGCCATTGATAGCCCTCTGGAGCTGCAGAGAATACAGCTAGCTCCTCTTCTACATAAGAGCTCTACAACTTCCGAAAGGCATGTATCACATCCGCCTGGAGTATTTTCCTTTCAAGACCAAATAGTCTGAGTTCCATCTGCAGATGTGTGCATTCCATGGTTTCT
Source organism: Pseudorca crassidens (assembly GCF_039906515.1). Lineage (NCBI taxonomy): Eukaryota > Metazoa > Chordata > Mammalia > Artiodactyla > Delphinidae > Pseudorca > Pseudorca crassidens. The sequence goes on from NC_090298.1 coordinate 18,632,213, forward strand.
AAAATAAGGCAAGTGGAGTTCACACAGAGTTCTCGTGAAGTGTGACAAGGCAGAATACAAGGGAACCATTGTCTGCGGTACATTTTTAGTCATGTAATTTTACTGCATATATGTAAAATATTACAAAAGTGATAATGGCACGTGTTGTTTAATCTTAATAATTGTCTATTTCCTATTTCACTCTTGAAGAAAAAAAGAGCTTCTGTCTTTATCTCACCAGCACTGTCTCTAAATCCTGTAAGACTTTTCTCTGAATTAAAGTCAAAGGCATGCTCAGGCCATAAAACATTGTAAATATGTACATAGTAGTTTATATAAAGAATTAGCCCAAAATATAAAGTCTGACCCATGCTTTAATTTCACTATGGGGCTTTAAAACACTAACACTTTTTTTTTTTTTTAAAGACTGAAAAGAATAAATATCAGTCGGGGGGGTGATGTTCTATTTGGGAAGTACGCTTGAAGATAATCATCTCTAATCAAAAGGTGATAATTGAACTAAAAATCTTGAGAAAGTGTCCGTTCTCTCAGCACTTCATCAGATTTCCCAAACAGAAGCTAGGACAGAATCATAGAGCGTGAAGTATCAGGATAGTGGATAAAAGAAAAAAAGAAAGTAACTCATGCATGAAATCCCATTCTCATTCAATTGTTTCCATCTGAATCCTTAAAATGCACATGTAAATACATAACATAAAGACTTATAAATATGCACTTTTGACAGTGCACATAAACAAAAAGGCACTGATGAAAAAGTTCTGGAGATGGGTGGTGGTGATGGTTACACAATGTGAATGTATATAATGTCCCTGAATAGTACATTTAAAATGGTTAAAATAGCAAAATATATATTTTACCATGACAGAGCCATTTAAAGCTTATAGATTTTTTTAAAATGTTGAGATAAAATAGTATTATCAATATAATGCTTTCTCAGGTGGAGCTCAGATTATTTAGAAAAATCAACATATCATCACCACATGATACACCAAATAGCAATATCTAGTTATCCAACTCAGACTAGATTTTGAAATCGTTTAGGGAAAAATTCAAATACTTTAAAAGAATTTTAAATGTAAATTAAGTCATGAGATCAGTCAAGTTTATAATAAACTCAAGTTTATAATAATGTTTGTTTTCCTAAATGAAATAATTCTATTATCAATGCTCTGGAAATATTTAGCATCTCAATTTCATGCATCAAATAAAATACTACAATACCTCTTTAACATTTTATAGATTATAAGTGTTTTTCTAATGTATCATAAATATTAAGTGTAAAATATATATAATAATATAATATGCCAATATGACAAATATTTTAGTGTTTTATAAACATTAAGTATAATAAGGATCAATGTTATTTAATGTTTTATAAATGTATCTACATTTCTGTTTTTTTAAAATATTTAATAATCATTGAGGCATATACATGAATGCATGCAAATTTTAAGTTACAGTAAACATTCTCTTAGGTAAGCCAAATAATTGCCAAATTAGCCAATTTTAAACTCAATTCGGGGCTTATTTCATAGAATGTATCAATTTATATTATTTATAAATAAACCTGCCATATTTATACCTTGGATAGAGGTGCTAGGAATGCTTGTCAAACAGCAATGTCAATGAAAACCTTTAAAAAAATGTTCTCATTCCAAACGAATACTAAATAGTTATATTTATCTCTTCATAAATACTTAGTCACCAGAAGTTTTGATAAGACTCTTCCTTTAGAAATTATTTTAAACTGGTTTCTACACTCAAATGTGGAAAATTTTAGGTAATATTAGTTTTTCATGCATTTTATTTAATAACGGCAAAAGGAATCATAAAAGGAAGCTATATGGGGGCTATTTCTGAGAAATTGCAATTATCCTTGAGTTTTGATTTATTCTTACCTACCACAAGGTGATAAATTTGACAAAAAGTCTTCTTAATGGTTTCTGTGCATGAAGAACTAGTTATCATTCTATTAATGAAGTGCCTCACCATCAACTCTTTTCCTGTCTAGTGGTCTGGGGCATTGTTAGTATCAAGACTTCTGTCTCCAGTGAAAATCAATGCTTCAAAAAATCTATTCCATAGTTCATGCCAGAATTGTTTCACCTTCAGTTCTAAATAATAAGCATGATATAAAAATATAAATACACAATTAGAAAAGGCATATTATGAATATATATACTCTTCTGTAAAATGATACTTTCTGAAGGCATTAGAATTTATCTAAAGTTGATATTGAACAAGTAAAGTCAATGGGAGGGCAAGTAAGCCCTTCATGTAATTGTTGTCTGTCCAGTATTAATTTGACCAAAGCAATTATATTCTGTACCCATGCTTTACGCTTCGATTCACCTTTGTGTGATTTTTATCTTGCTTTTTTAGTTAGGTATGGTCTCCGTCTATAGTTATTTTTCCAATATTAAATCTTTGATCCTGCTTCTGCCACATTTATTCTGAGTATATAAACTCATCTACTCTATATAATTAATCACTGAAACTCAGTAAGCGTACCCTAATACTAAAAACCTCCCTCCTCACCAATCTCTAGACACCTTCCTTTCTTTTTCTCCCATCCTTTCTGTCTGTGAGAAGTGCTTCTCAGAGGCTGAAGTGATCTAGGAGACAGATATTGTCCTTACTTCTACTTCTGTTAGATTCCCAGTTATGGTAAAATTGGAAAATGTAACTGTATAAGAAAAAATAACCCATAATGTTCCCATTTGATAAAAGGATGTATAGTATCTTAGATAATCTCATTATTTGTCTATACAGTTGGCCTATTGCACAAACCTTCCTAATTCCTCTGGAGTTTTGTACCATCATAAACTTCATTGAAAACTTCCCCAGACTTTCTTATCAACAATTTTCCCTTTTTTCCACAAATATATGATTTTCCCAAAGCTAAACAACAATAGCCACCACAAAACTTCCTCAATACCTATATTGCCAAACATTTTCTTCTCCTGTCTTCACTGCCTACTTCTGGAAAATAACTTACATTTTAGGGGTAATCTCCCCATTACACACTCACTCTTAACATTTGACCCCGTGGCTTTTGATCTCTGATCCTACTTCCAAACCAAAAGAGCTTCTTTGTCCTGAACCTTTCTGTATTTTCTTCAGCACTGAAGTTCCCTTCTTAAAGGACTAATGTTGTCCTTACTACAATCTATTCCTTTTCAAGTTTACAAAAGGGAGCAGCTCCCAGCCTTGTTCCGTTCATTTTTGATGGTTTCTGGCCCCCTGTTGCCTTGATGTAAAGGGTGAGAAGTGAGAACAGACAGAATGGCAGGTTTAGTTGACAGAAAATTTGCTGGTTCTTTATTTTCACTTAATTGACCTTATGTTTCCAAGCAACATCCATCCATGGTTAATTATTAACTAACCTATATCTAATTGGTATTCCAGTTCCCACACACTTCTGAGGAAGTATAAATTTTGAAATGTTTAATCCATTTGCATGTATAGTGTCGGAAACGAATACCCTTCAAATCAATGTAGCTCTTTAAAGATCTATTTACAAATTTTAAAAGTAACTTATTAGTCCAGTATGTTAACAGTTTATTCCATTACTTTAAACCGATGTGATAAACAGTATTGAATTTAATATGCAACATGTTATGTATTATATAAGAGTTGATAAAACAACTGTCGTTATGGAGTTTCTGCTTTAACTGTGACACTGAGCTTTGATAACTGGTCAGCATGACTGCAGCTCCTTAAAAACTATCTTCACTCAAAAACAGATTCTCTAGAAACAGGGGGATCTCGTTTCATTTTAAAGGGAATAGAAAATCGTCCTGCATGTTTTCCTGCCCTTTCTATACTTTCCATAGATTCCATAGATTTGAAAACTGGAATTTCAATGGTTTGACTTAAAAACGAGACTGGCTTCAAAATCATAGACCAGAAGAATTAATGATCTTGGGGTTTCAAGTTTGTCAGCCCTCTTCTTTCCCCTACTAGAAGCATAAGTTTATATTTTTCCAAAGTCACCATCCATAACCCCATCTATAAAGATAGCAATAGAAACTCCATAATCTTGGGTTGATTAGGCCCAAAATGGAATATAATTGAAACCAACCAAGAAAAACTGAAATAAAAAGCTATTTTAGCTAGAAGAAACAAAAAAAAAACAAATATTCCTAGACTTTGGAAAATTTAAATCATACAAAGAATTCCTAACTAACAAATTTGGACTTGGCATATATGTGTAAAAAGGTTTATATTTATACCAAGTTCAATCTGAAAGAAATAGCTCTGCAGCAGCAAGGTAAGATCCTATCTTCCTTTGCTAGATGGGGAGCGCATTGAATCTTTATTGCAGTGTTAGAATGGGAAAGGGAGGTGATAATGTTGTCTCTAATAAAAAATTTACCTGTCTTGGGATCAATAGAGAAATAAGGCTGTCCCTGAAGAATGCTGTAAACGACTCTGGCACTGTTTCCATAGGTTGGGTCATCTGCGTCCGTGGCCTTGACCTGGAGCACATAAGCACCTGGAAAATAAGACCATATGATTCTAGCATCTTTGTTTTATAGAGCTCAAGGTCATGTCTTTTATCTTCTGGACTCCATTTTCCTTTGGAATATGGCATTCCTTAATTCAGTGAGTATATGAAGTCACCGAGAATAACTGAACTATTATAACCAAAATGTTGAGCAACAATATTAGCTGTTATACAAGTGATACCTCTTTTAAATATCTATTTTTAAAGCTGTGTCCATTTCCAGTAGCTAGGTCATTGACCTGAAAGTCATCACAATAGATTTATTGATTTGTACACCAAAGAAAACATGACACCGCTTGCATTAGCTCATCTGCTTACTGTAGATGCTTTAATTGCATGATTAGGATATCAATAGAAGAGCTAAAAGGTTTAAAGGCTTACTGAACTTTAGAAGGTGTAAGTAATTTGCAATTGCAGCTTAAAAATCAACAATTACGTACTCATTTAGGAAGCCTTTAATTAGGACAGAATATTTGAGAAAATGAGGAACCGAAAATAATTGCAATTCTAGCTAGAGAAGCACCTTTATGCCTCAAGACTGAATTATTCTGTGTTCACTGACATAGGAAAACTTTAAAGACAATCCAAATTATCTGTAGCTTTTCTCATCTCTTGACACTTGGCCATATTATTTATGTACTAAGAGAAGTTGACGGGAGATTTTTTTTTTTTTTTTTTTTTTTTTTTTTTGCGGTACGCGGGCGTCTCACTGTTGTGGCCTCTCCCGTTGCGGAGCACAGGCTCCGGACGCGCAGGCTCAGCGGCCATGGCTCACCGGCCTAGCCGCTCCGCGGTACGTGGGATCCTCCCGGACCGGGGCACGAACCCGTGTCCCCTGCATCGGCAGGCGGCCTCTCAACCACTACGCCACCAGGGAAGCCCAACGGGAGATTTTTTTCAGCAGTTTTGTCTTACATATTCATAGTCATAGTTAAGTCTTCCTCTAAGAACTTTTTAAATGAGTATCTCTTCTTAATGTCCATTCAGTGTTACTATTCTGAATTGAGAACAAAGTAGAATCAAAATTATCAAACTCAGTATAAATAAAATAATATGCTGCTGATGAAGGAAGGAAATGCCTACTGAGCATAAAGGGAGTGAAATGTGCATCCAAAGTTACACAGTGGACAGAACACTCTTCATCGCTTGGAGGCATTCAATGTAACTGTCAGTTTGGGGAATGCAAGATTGCTCCATTTACTCACTCAGGCTTTTTTCTTAAGACAGTGCCAACCAGGAACAAACTTAATCTTAAAGGTTTGCTCTGAAAGCTAAGAGAATGAACCATCTCTTTACCTCTACTTTTTTGTTACATGAAGTGTTAGAATGCTGAAAAAGTAAGAAATCATAACTTTCAGTAGACATTCAATGCCAAATGCTTTATCTTAAGATGTTTTGGTGAATCCTAGTTATATCAACAGATAAAGCATATGTTTTATTACAACAGTCTTTCCCAGGAGAAGACACTACTAGAAGGAAAGTAGGGAAACTTTTTTTTTTTTTTTGGCCTCACGGCTTGCGAGATCTTAGTTTCCTGACCAAGGACTGAACCTATGTCCCCTGCAGTGGATACTCAGAGCCTTAACCACTGAGCTACCAGGGAATTCCCGAAAGTAGGCAAACATTTCTAGCTGTGAAGAATGATAACTGATATTATTCAACATCATCCATCATCAACATTTTCATCATCATCAACAGCAATATTTGCAGCATCTCTAATAATTATTGGACAAAAAAGCATTGGTAGGCATTGGGGATCTATATTAAGGATTTATCAAATGTATGTCCTCCTTAATGATGTAAGAATGAACAGTTGCAAGAGTCAATTCCCCTCTTCCCTCCTCTCTTCTAGGTAATGATTTTTCCCCCCAGAAAAATCACTTACCTAGAACTTCATTATCACTTCATCACACATGTGTTATACAGGTAAAGTCTACAAATATTGAATAATGCCCAATTCTAGGTATAAATATTGCAGTTGAAAAGCAGTGGGTTGTTTTACTCTGAGGATATATTTGAAGAAAAAAGTATTATATCTTCTAGAAAGTATGTAGTAACAAATTTAATAAACTTTTATCTAATGGTCACCATATGCTCAATGCAGAATACATTTTTGCTAAGTATATAGAAAAAATATTTTCCAAATGTATATTAAATTCTTTATGTTAATAATTTTAAGCTCAAATGTTAAAGGAGTGAATTAAGAAGTATTCCCATAAGTTATAGAAACAGCAAATATGCATCCTTCAATTCCACTTTTGTCCAACTCAAAAGGATCACGGGATAGCAAGAATAATGACACTTGTTTCATCCATAGTTATATCCATGATATTAAAAAATTGTATACACTAAGTTACAGTGGCGAATAACTCTAGTTTAGTGAAAAAGCAGTTTCTGATGTAAGTTATTTAAGAGTTTTTGAGCTACCTCTATATGAGTTTATAAGAACACAATTAAACAGCATTATATCAGCTTGTTTTGTTTACTGGTCCACAGCTTTCATCAAACTAATGCAAAAGAGAGACTTCATACTCCCTTCATTAAGAAGATGCAACTAATTGTCTGGAGCACATACATCTCCAAAGACTACCTTGGTCAGTGCTTGTGTAGCACACCAGTTCCTGACACTATTAAACACTAAATACCCAAGAGGTAGGAGTGGGAGGTTGTGGTTAGGGCATGTTTGATATGAAACAAGGAAATAATACAGTCAGTGAAATCCATAGAAACTGGAGTAGTCTTCTTCTCTGTAGCCATCATCCTGGAGTTTATTCTATCACTGAAACACAGGATGACAATGTAACCACTCTAAATGTTGAAGTTCAGAGAGTTTTAATTCTCTCTCCTCCCTAAGTTCTATTCCATGCACATGATGTGGGTTCTGGAGCCTAGAGAAAGTAAGCCAGCTTTCTTTCATAATGCAACTACACATGGCCTACTTCTGTTTGCTCATGCAAGATGTGATATACTTTATTTGATTTCATTAAGATTAATATTCTCAAGGAGGATGAATTTTAGAAATAATGACACAATGTCTGCATTTCACAATGAAAGAATTGAAGCCCAATGATGTTAAAATCATTCTTATTGACACTGAAAGTCATTCTCATACAAAATAGTAGACAGGTGGTAATAGAACTGAGCCCAACTATCTCATGATTTCAGCTAAAGTAGGCATTGATCTGTTGATTCATTCATTCTTCCTTCAGTCAAGAAATGTTCAGTGGTCCACACCATGCACCAGGTACTATTCTCAACATACAATAAAAAATAATACGCTACTTAATTATTTTCTGTCAAACACTACTTCCAGCATGACAGGTTTATATTCTATGTATTTTTTTTGCATTTAGGGTATTAAATAAACAAATTTACTAGAAATACATTGAAAACATAATTGGATTCTGTTGAATTTATGACCTCTTCATTTTTTAAAACTTCTCAGATGTATAAGGACATTCTATAAATTGAATATGTCCTTTGCTTTTTGTCTTTGCCCTGCCACTGTCTCAACTGGTTTGAATCGTCACTCTCACAACTGCAAGGCTCCAGAGCATTCTAATTGCTTCCTCTTCCAGCTCCTTTTACACAGGAGCATCAGAGTAATTTTCCTATAACATGAGATTGATTAAGTTACTCTCATTCATTTAAAAAAATGTTAGAATTAAAAAAGAAAAAAAAACTTCCAATGGATTTTTATTCCTAATGAAAGAACATTATCTAAACTCACTGACATGCTATGACTAGCATGACATGAATGGGTTTCGATATCCCTCCCAGATTAATTTCCAGCTGTGCTGCCAGGGACCCCAGGCAGTCACTGTACATACTTATTTACTGTTTATTTGAGGCTCTTTCACACCTCTGTGCTCTTGCCCAGGTGATCCTGCTGCCTGAAGGACGTTGACTTCCACCATCTGGAGAAACCCGACTCACTCCTGATGTCCCAGTTCTACTGTCACCTCTGTGAGTCCTTGTTTTTCTGCTCCCAAGCACAGATAGTTTGTCCACTCCTGTGTACTCCCAATAGCCTTAGTACATTTTGATTTTTTAAACTCTGCGCATCATTTGTTCTTCTCATGGAATACAGAGTCTTTTACATCAGAAACCCTTCCATATTCATTCTTTGTACATCTAATGTCTGTCATGAATTACATCCCAAATAAATGTTTATTGGTGAATCCTTGTAATACTCCTAAATACACACAAAAGACACAAATGCAATACACAATACTTGAAATGGGCAACCTGGAACCTAGTTATGGCCTTTAGAGTTTTTTTAACACTAAATTGAGAGCTTAACTTGTCTTGAATTTGTAATGCACATCTCTGTTCTCATTTAAGAAAGCAGAACCCGAAATGAGTGACATTACATTTAAAAAATCACATAAACAAGATTTAGCCACAAGTTGGAACACAAATCTGATGAAAGTCAATATACATTTATTTGCTGAATTATGTTAACCCTTCTCGGGATTGATGCATAAACAGGAAAAGAAATAAAAATATAATGCAACATATTTTCTCTTTGCTTCTGCCTTATGTATACACTGCATTATAATCAAGAAATAATACAGAGTTAAAAAGGTATAGAATTATAAATATAATACACTTTCTTTCCAAATAAGATTGGAAAATAAATGTACATTTTATCCCATAAAGAAGACATTAAGCAGCAGAGAACTGTAAAGCAGAGAGGGTTTCAGAAATGAGTCAGATAGAGGGAAGAAATTGAGGGCGTGTGCACACATATGACATACTTTACAGGCCTAGGTTACTATAAGACATTGAAACTATAACTATAGTAGACTTTACACAGTAAAATTAAACATACATGCACAGCAGGTGAGCTTACTCTTTAAGGGAACTGAGTCTTTATCAATTTTACATTAGATTTCACTGCACTGCTTATGAACACTTGTCTCTTAGCTTCCTTCTGTTGATTCTCTCTATATTTGTAAAGTTGTAAATGGCTCCTCTGTCCTCTTTATCTTCAACCAGGGCTGCATATAAGACATTTACAAGGATTATTAAGGATACCAATTCCTGGGCCCTCATCAGAAAGTCTAATTTAATTATTCTTGGGTGGACCAGGTATCAGAAACACTTAAAAATCTCTGCAGATAAGTCTGACGAGTAGCCATCATTGAGAAGTCCAGTCCTACACACCTTCCCTAGGAGATTCCTTCAATTAGGAGAGGCTACATTGCTTGCCATCGTGTTTACCATCTTTGCCTCTGGAACCTTAATACCTAGGTTTGAATCCTAGATCAACCACTAGCAAACTGTGAGACCTCAAGCAAATTACTTAACATCTCTGTTTTAGTTTCCTCATACCAAAAAAAAAAAAAAAAAGAAAAAAGATTACTCGTTTTATAGAAGTATTTAATCAGCTAATATTTATAAAGAAATTATAATAGTTTCCCACACAATATGTGCTATTTGAGTATATGTAACATAAAATAAATACATATATACTCACTTTTTGTTCTCCTGCATCACACAAAGGGTGACAACTCCCAAACATATACACTAGTATGATTCCTGTCTTTAAGTCCCATACCTTAATATTTGAATATTATTTGAATATTGAATACTAATCTGGATTTTATCTCCTGTATGTTAGAAAAATGTGATTTTGAGATGTGTGTTTAAAATATATTAAAATGTAAACAAGTGGACTCTGACGATATTGGGTCACTTTATTAGAGACACAAGAATGAAGAGTTTGCATACTTATTAAACCTGCCTGAAGTAATCAGAAATTTTAAGGATCAAAAAAGACATATGCCAAAAAAATCCTCCAGGACAGAAGTTATGCTCCCTTGACCTGTACTTCTAGGATCAGAGCAGGCAATTTTGTTTCCTCTGCCACCAACTCTGACTCTGCTCAGCCTGGCCTCAGAGTATCCCCTGGCACATGTAATGCTGTGACATCAACTTGTGATTTGTTATTCAGTCCAATGATCCAGAAGCACTCTAAGGTTATAAAACTTTCTTCCCAGATATGTTCTAAATATTTTAGATTATACATATTTACACCTTGTGATTCAAATGTACTTTGATGGATAAGTGAATCCATTTTAATGAGCACTTTATCTCTCTGTTGTGTGCCAAGAATTCTATACCACGAACACCAATACAAACCCTAATGTCTGCTCCCAGCAACACATAACTGAACTCTGACTTCTAGTGATGGTACAATGTTGTCTCCTTTGTACTTAATGTAATTTAGAAATTATTTTCACAGAAGTTGTCATTGGGAAATTCCATAGAAATCATGAAAAAATGTATGAGCTTGGAATTCATTCACTCAATGGCTCTCAGCTATAATTCAGTAAGGTTTGTATTTTTGCTGTGTAGCTTTATATTCTTAAAAGATAAAGAAATTACTTCTGATTCAAATGCATTTAGCCAAGGTACTAAGGACCAGTTAATTAGAATTTATTTAAAACACACCTAACACACCTGAAATTATTTGTTTTTATTTGATTGGATGATTCTGCCATGTTAAGGGTAAGAGAGATCTATGTATATATGCATATATGTATGTATGTATCTACTCTATTATCTGTATCTATCTTCCTAACCACTTATCACTTTATCTAGTTTTAGTAAAAGGAAAAATGCAAACTGTGTATGTATGTATGTATATACGTATATGTGTGTACGTGTGTGTATACACCAGAAGTCAGAAGTATTGAAACCTAGAACCAGTTCTGCGATTAAATAGATAAATGATCCTTTGCAAATTATTTCACTTCTGTAAGGATAGTACTGTAATTGTAGTGGATAATGTAGTAATCTCCCAGAAAAAATTAATCCCACCTAATGGTAGGAACTGTTCATATACATATTCATATATCACTCTCTCCCTCACACTTCAGTATACCTTACAAGGAACTTGACTTCCATGGATGCATTTGGCTCAAGTCTAAACTAACAAACATGAACCTTTTTTTCTGGCTAATAATGATTGGTTCAGGAATGTAAATATAACCCATTTCAAGCCAATAAAACCAGAGGAGATATTTGATAGGACCTTCTAGGAAATGCTCTCTTTTTCTTTTTCTCTGCACTCTAGTGCACAAACGTCTGGCTGTAGTTATTTCAACATTTGGGGGAAACATGACTGGAGACAGACACACACAAGAGGCCACACACACTTGGGAATTCCAGGAAAGGTGATGGGGAGTCTTGACCCAACCTGCCTGAAGCTCAACCTATAAGCATTTTGATGATTCGAGACCATACATCCCTTTTTGTATGAGATCGTATACTTGGCGATGGATTGGGGTTTTCTATTACTTCCGAATTAACAAAATTTTGGCAAGTCACTTAAACACTCTAAGCCTCTGTTGTTTCAAATTAAAAATGGGAGTACAAGTAGTAGGGTTCTCGTAGAACTCGTTCATGAGTTAATGCATGTAAATTGCTTTGCATAGTAAATGGCACATAGGGCACCGACATCAAAATGGTTGTTAAAATTCTTCAACTTTATGATGATGGGCTACGATTTCCTTGTTTCCTTCTAATTCCAGTAACTTTTTCTGCAAATTGAAACAGAAACCAATCTTACCTCTTTTTTAAAATAACTTTTCCGTTATTGCAGGTTAGTCTTTTGGTTACAGGGCTTTGAACGTATCACGGCTCTGTCCAAATCCTTCGGTGGTATGTTATGAATCACTACACACAGTCTGAACTCTTTTAAAACCGTTCATAGTCTGATATCCATCTGTTTTTTTCATTCTAAACCTCAGCTCCTCAGTTTCTCCAAATCTCCCTTCCAGGAAATATGTTTTATCCACTGTTCCACAAAAATTAGAGCTCTGTCAATTCATTTTTGGGTAAGAACTCTGAGCTTCTCAACCAAGAATTGGAAACATATTTGAATTCCGTAAAGAGTTTGCAAAGTGTACATTAAACAATATATGTAAATCACCCCCTTCTGGTTTCTTCCACTATTGCCTGCTTCCCAGCCACTTCTCATAATCCAGTCTACCACTGGGTGTACTACAGACAAACTCATTCATTGTTTCACTTCCACAGAATACTTCCACTGGCTCCTTCCCTTAGTTGAAATCTTGTTTTCTCCTGAGCCTAGTACTGTCTATTAGCACATTTTAGGCCCACAATTGCCTTCCTTCAGCTTTTCAGTACTGCTTCTGATTAACTGATCTTTTCTACCACCAGTGAAAGAGGCTCCTCATGTCTACTTGTCTTCTTCAGGGGCATTTAAATTGGTTGATGCAAATCTCTTTCTTCAGGTTGCTTCCAACTGTGGTTGGCTTCCTCAGCATCATTTATTCTTGGCTCTCTTCTTTCTTCCTTGATCACCATTTCTCAGTCTTCTTTACACACCCTTTTCCTCTCCCTGCTCTTTAAAGGTTCATGCACCCCAAGTTTTGTCTCTCATCCTATATGCCTAACTCTACAGTATCACTCATATTTGCCTCTAGGTACTAGTGACTGAACCATCATTTATATTTTCCAGTTGCTTAAATAACAAAACTACCAGTTAACTTGACCAAGATACATCCAATTTCTTGCTTACATTCTAAACTTATTTTTAAATCACTTACTGTTTACATCCATTCCAGTCCCCTTTATTGACTAAACATTGCTAAAATGTGTTTGTACTCTTCATTCTGTCACTACTTTTCATCAAAATTTTACTGTTTCTTACCTGGATTATGACTTTAAGATATTAATAATCTCCCCTTTACCTCTTATAACCACCTACCATTCACCTGTGTAGTTAAAGCCACATTCATCTTTCAGAAATGCAAATTTGATTTTGTCCTCAGCATTATTTCTAATGCCCTTTGTGAATCTGCCTTTGCCTACATTTCCAGGTTTATCTCTTATGAAACTTTCTGTCTACTTTATGCTGCCTCAGTACAATATTATTTCCCTAAGACATAGTGCTACTTCACATCCTGCTCTTTATAGATTGGGTTGTGTATATCAGAAAGGTCTCGTTTCACCCCGGTGAACTTCAGCCCAAATTAAAAATTGACCTCAATAACTCCTCTTCCAGAAGCTCATTTCCATATGCTTACAGAGTGTCATGCCACGTCTCTCATGCTTCCACTAGGCAGCAATCGCTCCATATAGAGTGAAGACTGCATACTGTTCTTTTTTAATTCCAGTACCTACTATGGAGCTTGGTGCCTAATAGGTTCTTAATAAATTTCTCTTGAATAAGCTAATAAAAAATAAATGATTTTGGCTTAGAAAATATTTTTGATCAGCCCATGTTAGAAGTTTCCAGTGAAGCCTTTATTACATCTCTTGACTTGGGTCAAAAACTCAATGTCCCCTGGTCTTAACCTTTATGGCAGTGATGCTGTTTTGCTGTCTGTTACAGAAATCAAAGGAGGAGCTTCAAATCAAAAGTGACTTTAGAACACAAAGTGGCAAAAAAATACAAGAAATCAATTACTAGCATGTTAGTGATGTCGACATATCAAGCCCTGCTAAATCTATTGAAGAGTGTATGATTCTACTCCCAGTTTTAAGGAAGGGAATAAACTTTTGTAAAAACAAGGACTGTACTGAGTTCATATCTATGGAAAATTCATTACAATAAAGTCCAGAACTAGTTCTATCAGTTCCCATTACCTGGAATCCAGTGATCTTGATTATTGATTATTTCACAAACTCAAAAGATAGGATGATGCCACATGACTGCAATATTTAAAAGTGCTCAAAGATAAACATGTATACTGATAGAAAGCATGTTCAGCTATAAAGTAGCAGTAATTTTAGCCATTATTGATTAACTAATCTTAGCTAATAGAGAAAGATGTGTTATTTGTGTATAAGTACTGTGATTTAATATTTAGATTTTGTTCCTTTTGTGTTGCTGTGGTTAAATGTTGCAGTGATTTAGGCTGACGTTTAGTTTTAGCAATTTTTAAAGAAATAAAAGACTTAAACACTTACAATACAGTACAGTTGACCCTTGAACAACACAACTTTGAACTGCTTGGGTCTACTTATATGCAAATTTTTTCAATGGTGAATATTACACTACTACATGATCCATGGTTGGTTGAACCCAGGGATGTAGAACTGTGGATAAGGAGGAACCATGGATACAAAGAGCCAACTATAAATTAGACCCAGATTTTCAACTGCATGTAGGGTAGAATCCCCTAGCCCCTGTGTTGTTCAATTGTCATCTGTACTTGTTCATTGTAATCCAACTCATCAGGGTAGAAATGTACTGCAGCTAAACAAAATTCAAACGTTACTAGATTTCATATGTCTTCTAATCCAAATTCTCTCAACTGATGTGCAAATGACAATGGAAAAGACAAATAATCTGGTCTCAGTTTATTCATCTATAAAATGGGAGATTTGGAATAGATGTCTTTAGATTCCAGGATATAAACACATGTTGTAATTCTAGACAAAAGACCCTGATTAAATTGATAGTTAATAAGATTAAACTTTGATTGATTTATCAATTTTATTTCACTTCACGTAAGTTTTTATCAAATTGTCACTTCATATAAGTTTCTCTCCTGAGAATGGAACCTATGATTTGAATTTGAAAAAGTTATAGATATCTTTCTCATGGTAATGTATGTTTTCATTTAGAAAAAAACTTTAAAAGTTGGATGTGAGTTTTAAAACTCATCAAAAAAGAAAAATAACATATGTATTATCATGACTTTATAGGGCAGTGATCTTTTTATTAACCCCTTTGAACTTTTCAGAGTAACACATAAAAAGAAAGGTAAAAAACTTTATATCACTAAACTATAATTTTAATGCATACTGTATGGAACATTGAACTTATTACCTGCACAATATATGCTAACAGGGAAACATTCCTGTTACTTAAATTGGTAAAATTTGATGCTACTTTAAAATACATGCTTGATGACAAAAATATGTCATAAATTAACTATGCCATTATTTCCAAATAAAAGCTATATCTCAATCCACTTATAATTCTATTATTTATCATGACGTTTTTTCCATCTTGCTAAAATTATTCCTTTCCCATATTTTGGTGAATATATTACTATATGGAGTTTTCATATACAGTATTTTTTTAAAAACTTTCAAGTTGTAAGCCAGCCATAAAATATAGTGCAGATTAAAAGACAAAAAGAGATTAAAAGCCTAAAAGAAAGTGAGTTATAGCTAGATGGGATTATTCATGAATTTATTTTATGACCCAGTTGAGGAGACAGAAAAGAGACCAAATGAAAAGTGGACAGACAGCAGGGGATGATGCTCCAGAAGCACAAGAATATTCAGAATATTACAGTCATGAATTCGACTCATTTGATTTAAAAGGTAGATTGAAAACTTGGTGAAGGGCAATTTTGCTGGGTACAATTACGAATTATGGGTTTGTGGTATTAAAAAAGAAGCTGTGAGAAGATAAATTTCAAGAAAGGGTTTGATGCCCTTGTTTGTAAAGATTTAGCAGCTGGATGGAAGTTCATTTGCAAACCAGTCCTTAATGCATGCTGGGGCTGAGATTCAGTTCCAAGTTCTCCTCTTACTTCTTTAGAGCACTGAACCTAGGGCCACATTCAGCAGAAGGTTTCATGTCTTTGAAGTTTTGGATAGCAGTTAGGTCCATTCTCTAAATACCCCGTTGAGGAGTTACATGTCCAAGAAAATTATACGTCCTGCTGCTGTGGTCTCCCTTGTTGTCTTGTCTGTAGATTCTCACAGTTTCTTTCCACTAGAGTCAGGCCCAGGAGCGTGGCTTTCTTTTAGTCTGTGACTTTAGGGAACAAAGCTAGGGCTTGTCTGTTGATTAGGATCATTCTCCAGTTGGGTTGCTCTACATATATTGCTTTCTGTCTTATTTTTTCTCTTTTGTCCTGATATTTTCTGATCCACAGGCATCCACTTCCTGTGAGTCCAAGTATTAGAATGCAGGGTCCTACTAAACCCCATTTTTAGGATTTTCCATCTGAAAGAGAAAGCTTCAGCATCTTAGGGCTTCCATCTTTAAGTCTGAAGGGTGAGATGTTGCAATGAGGTGATGCCTTGAGTCTTCCATAATGTCCAGAGTACAGGAACCCAAGAACCCCAACCCAATAATATAGTGATTAAGGCTAAATACCAGGGCACCTCTTCAGATACGCTCTGGGAAGAAATTTCATTAGCTTTTCATTTATAGGGCCATCAATTAAGTGATCATTGTTGTGGCAGCTAATACTACACTATGCACTGAGAATATAAGAATAAAAAAAAAGCAAAACCAAAAGAAGACTCTGATCTTAAAAGGTAGTATTCAAAGAACTTAAGTTTATTTTATGATTTCTTTTGTGAGACTCAGAAAATTATACTCATCTGTAGCTCCCTCTTCTTTCCTAAGAAAAAGTTAGAGTACAATAACTAATATATATTGAACTACCACAGTGTATCAAATATTGACCAAAAGATTTTATATGCATTATTCCATTAAATGCTTGAAACGATCCTATCTCCTATAATTACCTCCATTTTTACAAATGCTGAATTACTCTTGGTAAACTGTGAGGCTGGGAAAACTCTGGCAGTTGACAACAAAGACTTTGTCTTTAGCCACTCCCCTGAATCACTTCCAGGAAGCACAGGAGCTCTTTGTAAAATGACTGAGCTGTTCCATTTTGTTTGGCTATACTTGGTATAACTTTTTTCTTTTTTAATTTGGAATTGAGATTTTAGCAGTACACTATTTGTTTTAATGTTTATACTTTTCTAAGATATTTTGAAATCATGAAGTGTGATGACTCCTGCTTTGCTCTTCTTTCTCAAGATTATTTTGACTATTCTGATTTTTTTGTAGTTCTATATGAATTTTAGAATTTTTTTTTCTATTTCTGTGAAAAAATGCTATTGGGATTTCGATAAAGATTACAATGAATCTGTAGACACTTTGGGTAGTGTGGCCATTTGAACAATATTAAGTCTTACAATCCATGAACATGAGATGTTTTTCCAATTATTCGAAACATCATTATTGTATTTCCAATTATTATTCTTTAATTTCTTTCATCAATGTTTTATAGTTTTCAAGATACAAGTCTTTCACCTCCCTTGTTAAGTTTATTACTAAGTATTTTACTCTCGTTGATGATATTGTAAATGAGGTTATTTTCTTAATTTGTTTTTTGGATAGTTTGTTGTTAGTGATAGAAATGAAACTCACTTTATATTTTTGTATTCTACAATTTTACTGAATTCATTCATTAATTGTAATAGTTTTGGGGAGCATCTTTAGGGTTTTCTATGTATAAAATTATGCCATATGCAAATAGAAATAATTTTTACTTTTTCCTTTCAGTGTTAGATGCCCTTTCTTTCTTTCTTTTCTTTCTTTTTCTTTCTCTTTCTTTCTTTCTTTCTTTCTTTCTTTCTTTCTTTCTTTCTTTCTTTCTTTCTCTCTCTTTCTTTCTCTCTCTCTCTCTCTCTCTCTCTCTTTTTTTTGCCTATTTACTCAGCCTAGGACTTCCAGTACTATGTTGAAAGAAGTTTTCAAAAGCGGGCATCCTTGGCTTCTTCCTGATCTTAAAAAGCTTTCAGTTTTTCACCATTGAGTAGGATGTTAGTTATGACTTTTTCAAATATGGTCTTTTTTATATTAAGGTAAATTTCTTCTATATACAGTTTGTTGAGTTTTCATCATTAAAGGGTGTTGAATTTTGTCAAATGCTTTTTTTCCATCTACTGAGATGATTATGCAATTTTTATCCTTCATTCAGTTAATGTGGTGTATCATATTAATTAATTTATGTATGTTAAACCATTCTTTCATCCCAAGATAAAAATGTAGGCCACTGAAAATGTATAGAAAGCTCAGAAATAAATCCACGCTTATAAGGTCAGCTGGTCTTTGACAAGGGATCAAAGAATACACAATGGGAAAGGATAATCTCTTTAACAAATGGTATTGGGAAAACCAGATATCCACATACAAAAAGTAAAATCAGACCCTTGTCTTATTCCATACACAAAAATCAACTCAAAATGGATGAAACACTTAAGTGTAAGAACCGAAACTGTAGTGAAAACATAAGGGAAAATCTTCATGGCGTTGGTTTAGGCAGAGATTTTTTGGATATGACTCCACAAGCACAAGCAATGAAAGGAAAAGTAGACAAATAAAATTATATAAAACAAAAAAGCTTCTGTACAGCAAACAGTCAACAGAGTAAAAAGGCAACCTAGAGAATAGGAAAAAAAGTTGCAAATCATGTATCTGGTAAGAGGTTAATCTCCAAGATGTATAAGGAACCCCTACAAACTGATAGCAAGAAAACCTACAGGCAATTTGATTTAAAAATGGGCAAAGGACTTACAGACATTTCTCCAAAGAATACATACAAATGTCCAACATTATATGAAAAGATGCTCAATACCATTTATCAACCTGGAAATGCAAATTGGAACCACAATGAGATATCACCTCACAGCTATCATGATGGCTATTATTTTTTTTTTAAGGGCATGTAGGTTAGGATGTGGAGAAATTGGAATTCCTGTCCCTTGTTCATTGTTAATGGGGATGTACAACGATGGGAATGTAAAATAATGCTATGGAAAACAGAACGGAAATTTCTCAAAAAATTAAAAATAGAACTACCATATGATAGAGCAATGCCACTTCTGGGTATACATCCAAAAGAATTGAAATCAGGTTCTCAAAATGATATCCACACTTCCATGTTCACTGTAGCATTATTCAAAGTAGATAAGATATAGAAACAACCTAAACGTCCATTGACAGATTAATGGGTGAAAAACATGTGGTATATAGGTGCAATGGAATATTATTCAGACTTAAAAAAGAAGAAAACCTTTCCATATGCAGCATCACAGAAGAACCTGGAGGACATTATGCTAAGTGAAATAAGCCAGTCGTAGGACAAACACTGCATGATTCCATTTACATAAAGTATTAAAATAGTTAAACTATAAAAACTGAGAGTAGAATGTTGGTTGCCATAAAGTATTAAAATAATTAAACTATAAAAACAGAGAGCAGACTGTTGGTTGCCAGGGGCTGAGGGAGCGGAGAAAGGGGTACTGCTGTTCAATGATTATAAAGTTTCAGTTCTACAAGATGAACAAGTTCTAGAGATCTGTTATACAGCATTCTGCCTGTAGTTAATAATACTATGTTGTTCACTTAAAATTTTGTGAAGAGGACAGATTTCATGTACGTTGTGCTCTCACCACAATAAAAGAAAAAGGGTTATATTACACTTTTTTGTTAATTCAAGTGGTCAATATTGTTTTGTTAAACTTAGTATTACTTTTAAGTTTTAGTCTGCCTGATATTAAATGATTACTAATGGACCTGTAAATATATATAAAATAAAACTTTCAAACGAACTGAATACTTAGAAAGTGTACAAGAAATTGCCAAAGTAGCTACACACACCTAAGAATAAATAGGAAATATGTACATTGAGGCCTGGATCTTTTTCTTTTAATCTTACTATTTATAAGTCTAGCACCTTTGAAGCCCATATGTTCACTTTCAGAAAAAGTGGAAATTAATCTTGTATATAAGCCCTGATTTCACAGGCATTTTGACACTTCATGATTTTTTGATTTGAAAATTGAAGATGAATAATAGGTGTCTTAAGCTGAAAATAGATTACAAAGGAACTTTTTAAAGATTAGAGCAAACAATATTGCCAATATTTAATTAAGAAGCAATGCCTAGGGCTTCCCTGGTGGCGCAGTGGTTGAGAGTCCTCCTGCCGATACAGAGGACACGGGTTCATGCCCCGGTCCGGGAAGATCCCACATGCCGCGGAGCGGCTGAGCCCGTGAGCCATGGCCACTGAGCCTGCGCATCCGGAGCCTGTGCTCCGCAACGGGAGAGGCCACAACAGTGAGAGGCCCGCGTACTGCAAAAAAAAAAAAAAAAAAAGAAGCAATGCCTAGGTTTCAGCATTACATTTTTAGCACCAGTTATTTTCAGTGGATTTTTTTGTTTGTGATAAATTAATAAATTAGACACTGATGCCTCATGCTGATTCTCCCATTACAGGAAATCATACTTTGTCTGAATTTACTCTTGTCAAGATGTTTGTGATATCTATTAATTTGCTTTATTGCTACACACTCACACAGACACATACAAAGATCATGTGGAACAATTGTGGCAATTATCAAAAAGATGTATTATCATTTTATCAGTGTTTTCAATTAAATTTTTAATCAGGAAAACCCAAGTCGTTTGAACCAGAAACAGATTGGCTGTACTGCTTTTGCATTCTGGCAGGTATCTATGTCTTTTCATTTATACTGAAACTACTATACTGAATTGCTAAACTTTTTATAGTGCTATATTAGGCAACGTTCTGTTTTCATTATTCAAATATACTATTCACCTAATTTTTGCAACTACCCTATCAGGCAATAACTTATTATAATAGGCTCTGTTCTAAGCACTTCCTTTATATTAGTGCATTTAATCCTCACAACAATACTGTGAGAAAGAAACTATCATCTACTTTTTACAGGTGATGAAACTAAGGCAACAAGGCTTACATCATTTGCCCAAGTTTGAACAACTTTAGAACTAGCTTATGATTCAGTTGGTCTGATTCCTCAGCCACTGCTTTGAATCACCGGTTAGGTCACAGCAAAATGGTTATGTGCAGATTGAATTGGGTTGGGTAGCTAGAAGCATAATTTTTAGCTTCAAAATGGTTCACTCTTTTAAGAAAAGATTTGTACAAGCTCCCCAATATATGTTCAAACACTATTGCTGGTAGCAAACTTGAACGCATGGCCTGGATAATATAATTTCATATTTCACCATTCTGAATTGGAGTTGCATCTCAATACAAGTCCCGTGTATTGATTTATATGTATAAATTACAAATATATTTTAGTTTATCAAGGAATAAATTCATATGGCTAAAAGCAACAATACTTAGTTCATTTGTTACATTTGTTTTATATAAATGTTTTTGGTTTTTATAGAGTTTTAATTATATTTCTTCTTTACACTCTATTTTCTTTACTATATCATCAGTGCATTACAAACATTCCAAACACTAATTAATATCAGTATGTTATTAAATTCTTATTTTCTCAAGTAGTTCTCCCCACCAACCTTCCATGCACCTGCTTTCCTACACTGCTTTGCTGGATGGATACCTCAGATGTGTCCATGTCATGTTTAATTCTTTCTTGGTTTAGTCCCTTATTTTTATTATTATTTTTATTTATTTTTATTTATTTTTTTTTTGCAGTACGCGGGCCTCTCACTGCTGTGGCCTCTCCCATTGTGGAGCACAGACTCCGGACGCGCAGGCTCAGCGGCCATGGCTCACGGGCCCAGCCGTTCAGCAGGATGTGGAATCTTCCCGGACCGGGGCATGAACCCGTGTCCCCTGCATTGGCAGGCAGACTCTCAACCACTGGGCCACCAGTGAAGCCCTAGTCCCTTATTTTTGAAGAAGGAGATCCTAGTATGATTTCCAGACATGTATTGGGAATGTTTTTTGTATATGTACTTCCTTGAATTTATCCTTGGAATAGATTTGATCACCTAGATTGGTCATTCTTGGTTGGAAATCATCTTTCTTTATAACACAAAATCCATTACTTCATTGACTCCTAAGGTTCATCCTGTTTCTATGCTGCTCATGAGAAGACTAATGTCATTCTCATTCTCCATTTAAAGTGAATTGTTTGGTAGTGTATATATGTCCATGCCACTCTCTCACTTTGTAACAGCTTACCCTTCCCCCTCCGCATATCCTCAAGTCCATTCTCTAGTAGGTCTGTGTCTTTATTACCGTCTTACCCCTAGGTTCTTCATGACTTTTTTTTTCTTTTTTTCTTAGATTCCATATATATGTTTTAGCATACAGTATTTGTTTTTCTCTTTCTGACTTACTTGACTCTGTATGACAGACTCACGTAAAATAGATAGCTAGTGGGAAGCAGCCACATAGCACAGGGAGATCAGCTTAGTGTTTTGTGACCACCTAGAGGGGTGGGATAGGGAGGGTGAGAGGGAGGGAGACACAAAAGGGAAGAGATATGGGAACATATGTATATGTATAACTGATTCACTTTGTTATAAAGCAGAAACTAACACACCATTGTAAAGCAATTATACCCCAATAAAGATGTTAAAAAAATAAATAAATAATAAACATAAAGTGAATTATTTGCTTGTTTTCCTCTTTTTGTTTTGATTTGTGTGTGTGTGTGTGCTTCTTTTTCCCCTCTGAAATTTTGGAATTTTCTCTTAATCATTGGCATTCTGATATTTTCATCTCTTTTTTTCATTCATTATTCAGGGTGTCCACTGGGTGAATAATTTCAACCTACTGCTCATATCCATAGATTATATGCCTCTTATACTATTTCTTTCATAATTGTCTCAGCTTCTCTCAGTCTTCTCTTTCTAGAGCTATTATCCTTAGATGCTCTTGACTGATGATTTTCCTTATTCCTTCCTCACATTTAAAAAAATTAGACACTGTTCTATTCCTTGGAAAATATCTCATTTTTTTCTTAAATGTGTCTCCAAATAATTCATATAGGCAAGATCTTTCTTTTCTCTTTTAAATGATTTATGTTGTAGTTTTCCTAAAATGTATGATGATCTTTGATTTGGGCTCATCTTTTAAGATGGAACAATAAAATCCTTTTGACAGCTCTGCGTGTATGGTCAGAATATGTTTCTTTAGGGCAGAGCCAGATCAATGTACCATGGACTAATGGTGGGCTGAGAAAGTGTTATAAGTTTGGTACAGACTTGCCTCTGCCCATGAAGCAGCGAGCCAGTACTTGTGGTCATCACTGTTATGGAGCCAGTAGTTTCCTCCAGTGTTCAATGGAAATGTTCTTATTATCTACATGTGTTTTGATATGACAATAGCAGTATTTCATTAATATCACTATTTATGTAATCAACTGATAAGGAAAGGGATAGAAAGTTCTTATTAGGATTTTCAGACTTGTGCAAATTTATTTGAATTGATTAAATTTATTCTTTTTTTTCTAAATTTGACAATATCTGAGAAGACTTTTGATTATGTTTCCATTGTTCTTTACCTCCCTACTTTAGAATTATTCCCTGATGATGATTCTTTGAATCTCCCTCACTTACTCATTTGTTGACCCCTTACTTGAGTGTTATTTTTAGACTCTATATGGTACGGTGGATAAAATATTTAAATAAGATGTTTATGATTATTTGGTAGAGATGGAAGAAATAAATAACCATAATGTAAAAATATAGTAAATTTAGTATTATGAAAATGTAGCTGAAGGAGAAAGGGATTCCATTATGATAGACCAGATAAGATTTCTCCACTCTAAACTGTCTCTTATTTAGAGCTTAAGCAATGAATACTGATACCACTGAAATAACATTTAGGTTTGCATAATTAGTGGTGCAAAGTAATTGATGAAATCAAGAATGTTTCATGTCCGTATATGTATATTGTTCACATGTATAGGCTTTTAAAGAAATCTATTTATCTATCTATAATTTGGCAAATGTTTTAGCATCTCTAAGCTCTGTTTTCTTGTCTGCAAAATATTAATAATTAAAAATACATATCTCTGGAAGTTATCTTCAAATGGAAATTTAAGGAAGAGAGAGGCTAAGATAGTTTTCAGTGCTCACATATCAAATAACTGGTAAGCTGTGACAAGGTTGCAGATCTGTTTGACTCTGAAGCCCACACTGAAGTTATAGACACGGCTTACCATTTCTAAGCACCATGTAGCCCAACAGCCCCCATCTATATAGAAGAAGATTGTAGAATCTTCTCCCACCTATGTGTAGAAGGATCTTAGGCCCTTCTCCTTATCAAATGCCTCTTACCCCCATAGCTGTCCCTATAGCCCTGGTTCCTTTAAGTAAAGTAACCACAACTACAAATCTGAACAGTCTAAACAAAGGGTAATGACTTTAGATCAGTGTTTTAAACTTACTTTACCAGATAAGATATGCATTTTATGTTACAATTTAGAATGTACTTAAACAGGTTCAGTAAGATACAAATCCCTCCAAGCAGACATTTTGTCTGTTTTGTTCACAGTCGTATGTATCTCTTGTATCTAGAACAGTGCCTGGAATACAGTGATCAATGAGTTTTTGTTGAAAATTATATACATATATATGCATATATATGTGTGTGTGTGTGTGTGTGTGTGTGTATGTGTGTGCATATATATATTCCTTAAGTTATAAAATAAGAAATCAATTACAGGATGCCATTCCAAGTACTCTAAAACCAATGATATGAAAGTGCTTGGTTAGATCTATTTTTAACAAGCACTCATTATGATTCTCATCTTGAAGACATTTTGAGAAACATCATAAAGTTTCACTCCTTAATGAGGTAGGATGTTGCCAGGCCCCTTCCAGAGGCGTGCGACGCTGCTAACGGCTAACTCTCCAGCCCTCTTTTACACATTTTCTTCTGAGACTTTGGAGATACTTCTCTAATGCCCAGATTCCCACACAGCCTTGTTTGAATATTGCATCTTTTTGTCTTCTAGTCCCATTACCAGGAGGGTCAAAACTTCTCACAACCAATCAAGTTTTCTTTGCATTCCCTACTGTCACCAAAAGTCCCTATTTCATCCATGTGCCTAACCTCAATGGTTCATGCATGTGTGTGGAGGTGGATGCTTACATACATATGGATGTGTGAATTTGGGGATGGGGTGACTGTGGAGGGCATGAAAAGAGAAAGTGATGCCATCTCATCTGAATTATTTCCCAAATTTGACAGATCATTACTATCACCTGAGTAGTTTATTTATTTCTGTTTTAAATACAGATTTTGTTTTACTCCATCACTGGAGATTCTGAGAATCCATATTTTTATATATCCCTATTAAATTTTTGATGATTTAGGAACTGGTACCAAAAAATAAGCAAAATGTGTACCCCATTTCATCCATGCTATATTCTCTGACTTTAAGAAGTTTGCAATCGAATTGTAAGATACACAAAACAATTAGAACAGTGGACCAGACAGAACATAAGTTTATGACAATCAAATGAAAAATGGTTTGATGAGATTGATCTACATGTTTAGAGTAGTTGGGAAAGGTTTGTGGTGCACAGGTGACTGAACTTTGAATTTGAATAATGGGTTTGGAGGAAAGGAGTGTTGGAAGAAAGCTGTCCAAGTGATGAAAGTGATATAAGTGAATACCAGAAAGTAGAAATGAACGTGTTCCTCCAAACACACAAGGCAGTTGCTCAGGAATAGTATGAGTTGTATTAATGAAGAAAAATGAAAATAAAAATGAATGGGTTCAGAATCTGGGTTATTATCTCCCCAAGGTCCTTAATCCACACATTTACAAAAGTTTCTTGAGAGCACACCATGACCCTCAATCAAACTGTTCATGTTATTTTGATCAACAGACAAAATAGCTTTCAATATTTGGAGAAGACAATGTTAAAAGGATTTCTTCTATCACAATACAAAATATTTAGTTATCAACAATGAAATCGTCTAACTACCTAGAATATTATTACCACAAAATTGACTATTCTTTTATCTCTCTAATTTTTTAATCGCCAATTCACTGGCTCCTCCTCACCAGCATTTAAGATAGTAAATGGCAGATTAATAAAAAGATGGCAGGCAGACAGTGTGCTGATATTAATAGACGGCTGACAAACCATTACCCTTTCTCTGCATGATCATCAATGATAACAGGAGACACTTCTGATGGTTATAAAGGTCTTCCTCACACATTAAAAAACTTGCCTCCTGTGATTTTTACCAAGTTGTCCCCATTTTGCTCTCTGGAGACAGAGGATCTATAGCTCGCATGATGACCTTCAAATATTGGAAGTCAGCTGTCATGTTCGTCTTTATTCTTTCTTCTTTTCTTCCAGCTGAACACTCCACACTCTTCAACTATTTCTTGTATAACATGGCTTTTCACCATGTCCTTGTTCTGCTTCCCCTGGTCCCTCCGGTACTGCTAAATGTCACTCCTGGCTCCAGAAATGAATTCTTGAGTTGTAGAAAAATCAGTACCAGGTTGTGTGAGACTGCCCTTTATATTAATTCGATCAGAACCGGCATTAACTCCATTAGGTAATGGAATAAGGCTACCCTTGGCCCCGTGCTGGGAGTAGATGGCATGAGCGGGAACTGCCACAAATCCAGTCTTTCTTCTCTCAGCCCCAGGTTATCTTTCAGCTTTTTTCCATGAGCACTAATTAATGAGACAATTAATTAAGCGCTCAGTCTACACAAAAAGCCTGAGGGTGTAAGATAAACAGATACATTCAGGAGAGTCTTCGAATAGAGCTAATTAGCCAGTTTGGGGCTGTAATATACAGGCAAAGACTTGGTTACAATATATGCAAAGGTTAACTTCTAAATTGATGTTAACCTAGTTGTGTAGAGGATCTGAAAAAGAGAGGACATATGCTTTCTTTTCTTTCTTCTCCCAGAATTTTGTTTAATATAAATTCTGATTATTAAATGTCTATTTCTTTAAAGGAAACATGGAGATTTCTTAGTTTTCAAGGTTTAAGGAGATAATTATTAGTTAATTGCAAACACCTCACGTGTTAGCTCATCGATAACATACTTCACTAACACCAGAAGATAGACAGCACTTCAGTCTAGAAAATAATATACAATGTTTTATCTAAATACAGAAGCAATACATCGTTATAGAAATTAAATTCAGTCATAATCCCAATATCTAGGACTATTTCTGATAATACTTCCAAGTTTTACTGTCATTTCTCCACAGATTTAAGTAAATTGATACATACTACTCATAATACATTAAAACCTACATTTTAAAATGTAATAATAGTGAGAACCATTCAGTTTTTAAATATTATTGATGACATGCTTCTAATAAATACACAGTATTTCAGCAAATGAGTTATCTCACTAGTTTTTAAAAACTAATCCATCATTAATGTCATCTAGTTTATTTCTTGCTTTCACCATTATAGATAATGGCACAATGCATATCCTTTCATATACAAATAGGCACATATTAGAGAATTAATTTATTCTTAAATAGGTACTAAGTATTTAAAATAGAAAAGAATATCTGATTATATCTATATCTATGTATCTCATCTATATCTGATCTGATGGGAAAAGGAGTATATTTAAAATGATATATATATATATATATATATATATATATATATATATATATATATATATATATATATATATATATATATATATATATATATATATATATATAATGTGGTACGCGGGCCTCTCACTGTTATGGACTCTCCCATTGCGGAGCACAGGCTCCGGACGCGCAGGCTCAGCAGCCATGGCTCACGGGCCCAGCCGCTCCGCGGCATGAGGGATCTTCCCGAACCTGGGCACGAACCCGTGTCCCCTGCATCGGCAGGCGGACTCTCAACCACTGCGCCACCAGGGAAGCCCGCTACTCATATTTTTAACTAGGAAAATAGAAGATCAACATGCCTCATCATACATAACATTTTTTATATTTTATCTCAAACAGCTTTCAATAAAAAAAGAAAAATGACACGTTTAAAAAATATAGTATTAGATAATAAAAGTACTTAATTTTAAAAAGGTCTTAATTTCTGAGCCCCAAAATGTGTAAGGGATTTTTTTTTTGATAGTAATGTAATTGAGCATAGCAGAGTGGGCGAGGGATGTCTGGTTTCCCACTCTTTGCAATTCAGATCTGGAGGCCCGCCAGGCTCTGAGCACATTCCCCTCCCTGTCAGAGGCGGTTTTAACAAAGCTGTAATTGCTGTGCCTGTAACCAGACAAGCCAACATCGCCTTTCTGGGTTTATCTTTAGAAAGAAAAATATTACCAGTAATATACTGTGAAGCTAGACTCTTGAAGCTGCTCTTACAGAAGTCACGTGAAACAAAAAATTTTACCCAAAGAAGCCTTTTTCTCGTCCAGGTATTCACATGTGTGAAGCCTTGATAACACATGTCATCACTGTCTTGAATGTTGAACAAAATGAGGAAGACATATTTTTCCGCTCTTTGGCATTCTAGACATCACTAAATATACATGTTTTTTTTCCCGTTTTTTTTTTTCCTCTCTGATGTAAGAAGTTACCATATCCATAAAAGTAATACTACTGTTTCTCTATGCCTTTACCTAAAACCGTTTTTGTGCTTGCAGCAGAGGCTGGAGCTGCTGTTCTCAGCATATAAGTTACCAACTGGCAAGGTTTGACTTTTATTGCTTACGGAATGAGGTAAAGTATCAGGTACAGCCTAAGGCACTTCCTTTTATAATACAAGCCATATCTGATCAACAAAATATAAATCTCAAAGCTTCGTTCTATGTTTCAGGAAATATAGGAAGGGCTTATAAATGATTGATGCTTAATCAATTCCAGTCATAATGTCCTACTTGTAGCTTTGCCAAATTATAGCAAGCACTCACACTTTGTGTGTGTTTGGGGTGCGGGGGAGGTGTCTTATGAGTACTTCTTTGTATTTAGAATCTAAGCAACTACTGTACTTTAACGGTTAAGATTTATTTCCCTCACTAATCTCCCCATTTCAGGCACATTACCCAGCACAGCATCTACCACAAATGTTGGGTTGGCCAAGAAGTTCTTTAGAGTTTGTCTGTAATATCTTATGGAAAAAACCCAAATGAACTTTTTGGCCAACCCAATATTTAATTAATGGCTACTTAAATGAGAATAACTTTTCATGAATCAAACTTGAATAAATGTGTAAAGTCAATACAATTCTTTCAATGTTTTTGTATCATAGTTAATGGCAAATAAGAAGAGTAAAAAGACCTGCGTTCTTACTTTCAGATAATTATTTGGTTAAGGAAGGATTTCAACTGTTGTATTTCTCATGTGCTCTCACTCTTCTAATGTACACTGGACTTCAAACTCAGTGGAGAATGATAAAAGATTATTATGAGTTTTATATTTATTTATTTGAATTTGCACGTTAATAAATAAGATGTGTTCCACCCCCATTAAAGCACAATTACACAGTTACTCAAGATACGTAGATTTTGCAATAGTGATGTACATAAAGTACAAGACTCTTTGTGATCTCCTATATATTTGAAAAGTAGAGTAGCTGAATCAAGTTTATTTTAGAAGACTGTAACAAAAATACAAGGACACTGTCAGGTATAGCTTATAAAGTAAAAGTAAATAGCATTATTTAGAAAAAAGAAAAAGGAAAAATAGAAAATTTAAATTAAAAAAATTAATATAGTTTTATATTAAAGAAATATAACAAAATAAAAAAACAAGTTGAAAGAGAGAAAAAAATCTAACTTTTTACAATTGCCATATCTGTTGTCAGTGTTACCCAAATTAGATAAATGTCTTCATAGAATGTAGAATAGAATTCCAATCAGTGATGATATTTAGTCCAAAAGTTAATATGTCAATATACCCAAAACACCTTCCCAAAAGAATGACCCACCATATGGTATATGTAAGTAACTTACATATATCATAATTGAAGTGCATATTTCTAAATATCATAATTGCATGCATATATCATAATTGCAATGTATAGTTCTATATTAAGAATAGGATCTCATAGATTTTAGTGGGTTAGTATAACATTTGAGATAATGAATTAGGAAAAGACTAAGTGTTCCAAAAAATACACTCAGGTGTTTGACACTATGTTCCAATCCCTTTTACATCTGAAACAAAATCAATTTACAAATATGGAGTTTTCAGGCCCAACCCTATTTTTGGAAAATTCAACAAGAAGTATTAACATTGCATCCATCACAAACTCAGAATTCCTGAGCTAAGTCATCTATGTTTGGATGAGGCCAAAGTAGCTGAGTTTATCTCTGTGTGGGACAGTAAATGTTTTCCTTGAGTAAAACAATATTCTCTGGAGCAGTTTCTAGTTTTACTTAATTCTTCTTGTTAAGAGTACCTTATTAATTATTTCAAAACAAGGCAAGAGTGTGGGGCTGGATCAAATCGAAACTTCAAAGGAAGGGAGGAAGGAAGGACTGAAGAGAAAAAGAGAAAACTAGGAAAAACTCTAAATGTATTCTTAATTGATGGCTATTAATTTGAGTTCTTTTGGACTTGTTCTCACTCTGTACTGGGAAATTTAGCTGCCCCTGACTATGATGACAAGCTGATACCGGACACTCAGCTTTAAATTAAATTGCTTTGACTTCAGACTCATAAAATCATATTTAAATTCTTACCATTATATCAAAAAGTAAGAAGGATTATAGAACTGAACTGTAGTTTGAGAATAAAAAATGCATAATGTTTTGAAATGACTCCCGTGATAATTTTAGTAATTCTGTTTGTTTTTATTTAATAATAAAAAAAATCTAATGATTGAGAAATAACTTCTGGGTTTAGTCATACAGATATTTGTCAAGGCTCAGGGCGATTATCAGTCATGGTGATGAGCTATCTTGTTGGTTTAACATGATTTCTCCTGGAATGCAACAAAATCCCCTTAGCGAATCCTACAGCTGTAGAGTGGATGGTGATTTTAGGATGGCAGTAGAATAAGTGGCGTATTTCATTGTGGTCACTTTTCTCAGGTTTCACAATCATATGCAGATAGTTACTTAGATCCAGAGATTAATTTGGTTTGAGAAAGAAATAAACTTTCCTCTTCTAGTCTAATTTTATTCCTCAGAGTATTGAAAGCCATAAATTCTTCCTGTGGCAGAAACTCATGTCATATATTAGAAATGTTTATTCTGATGTAAATACAGGAACATAAATAAATATGTTTATAAAAATGTTGGTACCAAAGTAAATTTGTCTACAGTGGGAAATCTTTTGGAAACTCTAATAGGAAATGGTCCTCAGGGATCTGATCTATGGGTCTTCTGATCCTCAAAGAAACTGTGATGCTGCCTGAAGTGGTATTAGGAAAATCAGAAGCATATTCTTTTCTGTTTTCTTCCTTACAGAAGCTGTTGAATCCAATAAATGTACTTAAATAACAACATAATTAATAAAATGATTATATCCCCAAATTTATTAATATGATGTAGAGTAATGCTTAGAAAGCGTAAACAAACAATCAGCAATGCTTCACAAAGAATGGATCTTGCTCTGGATACAAGGATTGAGTAGCTCAAGGTTGCCTTTGATGGCTGTACCCCCATTATCCACCACTTACCAGCCACTTAACAACATTCTTCTGCATCTCGCTCTTATCCCTATCTTTTGAACATCCATATCTACTAGCAGGCATCTCATTTGCACTGCACTTTAAATGACTTAGAACAGTTTTGATCATTACCTTGCAAATAATTGTGAAATTGCAAGCATGAATGGATGGTCCAAATGGGTTTTTGCAGGAACTATTTAGTCTAAGCTGTGGTTGAGGGCAGAAGACAGGATTCAGGAATTACACTAATAGCATCTGAAAAAACAAATGGCCACAATAAAAGGAAAATTCAACAGGGTGGGAGAAGAGAACAAAATTGGGTCCAAAAGTGCACAAAGAATTTATATAGAAATGGGCACATAAAAGAAGGGGCACGTTCAGGCACATCTCTTTATGAACACAGACACACCTAGAGGAATATTTGGGTTCTTCTTGTTCAGTAGTGCTGCTTATATTTTATAGCTGTCTCTAACTGTCAGCAGCTGTATCTAACGATGTCTTTGAATGTGTGCAGTACTACAAAATTAGGTTTTTTTGAGCTATTCAACTTTTCAAAAAATTCCAAATATTTTTGAAATTTTGATCCATATTTATTGTAAAATGTACAAGTGTAGAGTCACACTAAGATTGTTTTTAACAAGTGCTGTATATTTTCACATTTGCTACACTATAAAAACAAATGTAATATTTAGAATTAATTACATAATCCTTCCCCACTACTGGTGTTGAAACCTAGAAGCATTATAGATAAACTGAAATATTTCCTTAAGCAAATAGTTAACTTACATAAGATTTTTCTCTGTGTCATTAGCCAGAATCGAGGAATACAGGTTTTACTTCTTAGAAGCAGGATTCAAGAATTTTGTACTTTAATTAATTATTCACTCAAGAAACCATTTATTTAATACTTGTGCATGGGGCTGTTGTAGGTGCTGGTACATTGAAATAATTAAGGGAAATAGATCTAAAACGAACTATAATTGGTGTTTAGTAAGTGTAGAAATATACTTAAACATGCACATATAATACATACAACAAAATAAATTGCAATGGGTGTTTAATCAGTGTAGAAATACAGTAAAACACACACACACACACACACACACACACACACCCCAAAATAAACATACAATTAGAAAAAAGGGTAACCTGATTTTTTTTACTCTGGTAAATCTGTTCATAATTTTTATCCAAATCATATAAGAGCATTGCTTCTTTTTTGAATTTAAAATGCATTTGAAATTTCCAAAATGTTTTTCTGACCAAGCTTTGAAACCGAGATAGAGTTGTTTGATTTATTGTCTTTATCTCTGTAGAACATATAAAGAAATCTAATATTATCTGCGTAAGTCTCTCTTTCTGGATGACTTTGACTGTTTCTAATCCCTCCAAAAGCTCCCATACATAAGAACGACGGCATAGAGCATAGGTGGTTGATGATATTTGCTCAAGTTAATTAAAATGTGAGGTAAATTGAATCTGTATACTAAATAAACTGAAAAAGGACTGGTTTTCAGACAACTATTACTTTTTAACCTGCTATTCTATTACTAATTAGTTGACTTTTTAAGCCATTTAGCTTTATTTGTTGTAAAAGGGCAGGCTGGAAGACAGTTTAGGTAAGAGAACCGAGCAAACGAGAAGAGATAAATTTGTATGAAGCTTCCAAGGACTTTCTGAGAGACATGGAATATACCTCCCTCCACCATCCACCCTCCACGCCCTGCCCCTCACACATCCCTTCTGCAGGGATACTAATGGGGTTAACATTTGTGGTCCAAATGAAAAATTTGGAAGGAAGGGCAGCAAGGAAGGGCATTACGGTTCCATGAGGGAAGAAAAAAGAAGCCAGAAATGAGTAGGCTTGTGCTAGCGCTGAGTAGAGAGCAGAAATTATGGCTCTGAATCCATGTATTTTATTAATGCATGGAGCCTTTTTAGCAGAGTGCACACAGAGGGCTCATCCTTCCATTAAAAAACCTACTGTTCCAGAAATAAACTTCAGTCTATTAGAGCAGCAGGGTATTTTCTCTAAGCTACAAAGGTGACATCACGGGAAACTGCATCACTCTTTTAGCCACGTTGCTGCTCTTTCTTTCTTTCCTCAGGGGCCAGCTGAGCTGCTGACAACAGACCACCTCTTGCCATTTGAAGTGTGTCAGAGCCCAGGGGGTCTCTGTTCTCCACCTGCAGTCACTGAGGAAAGGCAGCCCAATCCTACCATCCAGAAAGGCTCAAGTCCTGCCAAGTGGGCAGGTATAAGTACCCATCATTTCCTTCAACAGATTGTGCATGATGGTAAAGATATTAAGAGCACCCCATGCACCGGAGCAAACAGAGCATAAGTGCACCCACTACAGCACTGGACAGGGTCCCTCAAACCTCACGTCCATTCAGCAATGTGTGCCTCTTGGCTGTACCCCGGGTTCCAGGAAAAGAATGAACCAGACTAAACAACTCCCTTCCCTTGGGAGCTACCGGCTACCTTTAGGGAAGGCAGATGGGCTTTCATGGCTCCACTTAGTTTCAGGTTTAAGAGATGAACTCTGGTCATAAATGAGGCATGCTCTCTGCCCTGTCAGCTGGAATGATAGCCAATCATATGTACTTAAATGGATAAAGGTTTGAGAGTCGCCAAAGGACTGTAAGAATATGTGTGTGTATGTGTGTGTGTGTGTGTGTGTGTGTGTGTGTGTGATCTTGAAAAGTTATAATACATGAATCTTTCCTATAAACAACCAATATGTTTAATACCAGCTCTTTTCCAAATATAGATTGTATCTTCACAGCTTGGGCAATTAAAATGTGGCAAGCAACATGTTTTTCCCAGCTAAAATATCTAAGAGATGGCACACTCTTTTCCATACACATAGACAATTTCAGAAGCTGTCGCATGAATATGATGCAATACAGCTTATAACAATTCTCAGCAGACTACGGGAACTCCACCTCTTTTGCTTCCATTCCCCTATAAAACATCAGGTTGACATAATAACCATTAAAGACTGGACTCGGTGGAAGCACTGAGTGCAGTTCAAGGTAATCCACAATCTAACTGATGTGTAAACAAACATAATTTAGCTGTCATTTTGAAATCAAGAAAATATAAACTCCCTAAGATTGAGAAATGACTGAAAATGTATGAGACAAAAGTAACTATCACTGAATGACTGACAGATGTCTAAGCTTGCTGACACTCCAGGCTTCCCAGACACTTTAGAAAAGTGATACTGTACCTCCTACACTGTTTGTGGGAATATAAATTGATACAGTCACTATGGAGGTTCCTTAAAAAACTAAAAATATCAATAGAACTACCATATGACCCATCAATCCTACTCCTGGGCATATACCCAGAGAAAACCATAATCCGAAAGGATACATTCACCCCAATGTTCATTGCAGCACTACTTACAATAGCCAGCACATGGAAGCAACCTAAATGTCCATCAACAGAGGAATGGATAAAGAAGGTGCAGTATATATATACAATGGAATATTACTCAGCTGTAAACAAAGAACAAAATAATGCCATTTGCAGCAACATGGATGTAACTAGAGATTGTCATACTGAGAGAAGTCGACACAGAAAGACAATTTAGAAGTCTCGATTTACAGTATTGCTGAAGAAAAAGTCAAAAGAAAATAAGTAAAACTTCTAGTTTTCCATTCTATATTCACAGAGTAATTGGAAAATACAAAATAACCAAAAACATAAATAGCTGCTTATGGCTAAATCTGGAACAAATTGTCTAAAAAATCAACATAAAATTTGTGTTACTTCAATAGAAATTGCCGGAAAATAGTGATCAACTGAAATGTTGCTCAATAAAGTGGTAGGAAAAAAAGAAAATTTGTAAATAGTATCACACAGCCTGGCATGTCATTTTCAATGTCCCCATTAATTAATGGTCACAGGTTTTCTTTACAAATCTGGCTGAGAGAAATTTTCAGTGTCAATCCAGGAATTGAAGTTCGTTGGTCAAAAATAATTGATGCATATGACTCTGGACATCTAGAAAGCTTCTGGCATCCTCAGAGCATATGACATCGATTTCTTTTATATTTTGGTAACAACAACAACAACAAAATCTCCATAGTGAAACCTTGATGTTACTGAAGAGGAATGAAGCATAGAACGTCTGTTATGTTGAATGAAAATTTACTGACAAAGGTGATCTGAGGTTTCTAAGGACGGTTATCATTAACCTATTTTATATACCTCAAAGTTTCAGAGCTACCCAAAAAAGAAACTGACAAGAGAGAACTGTCAGTTTTTCTTTTTTGTTGTATTTAAGCTAACTCTGAAACAATCACAGAAACATGAATATACTACATGTCAGTTATGTATACATATATTTGCAACAAAATTAGTTTTATATGAAGATTTCACAAATTTTCCTGGCATAATTTATGAGATTAAAAACTCAGGGTTACAAAACACTTATCAGACCCATTTAAAAAAATCAAAGTAAAAATATCTCTCCAAATTTCATCTTTTGCAGTGTATCAGAATGTTTCTTCATTTCTTATGACACCAACCAAATACTCCCAAAAATAATTATATACCATAATTGAATTATAGAAAGCAGCATTTTAAAATGTAAAGAAAATTGTGAGTTATATGCCACTTAATGTTTCTAACAGCTTTGATATTTTTACTAAAGTCATCATAAAAGTGATGTGTTCCCTTTTAATTAAAAGTGTGACCTTATGTAGTGAAAGTACTATTCTGAATATTCAACCACTGCTTAAATCATCAGAATTAATCAAAAGGTTGGTTTATTTGGGGAAGAAATTATAAGAAGAATCCATACTAGAGGCCATGAAATGTAGATTAAAATTTCTTAAAGAAACCATTTGAGGAGAAAGAATTTAAATTTTATGAAAGAAATTTTTGATAAGTAAACAACAATGTCAAGCTGAATAGAGATAAGTAATCATGAAGAATGGGGTGGAGAGGGGATGACCATGTATCTTGAATTTTATCATGGGAACTCAAACAAAATGAAGAAAGAATTTATAATGGAAGAGGCATTTCTCCATGGTTCAAACTCTCTTTCCAGCCAATTTCTCACTATTTGTCTTGTCTTCCAGAAAAAGTTCACTTCTCAGTTCCCAAATATAGTCTTTCTACCTCTATGATTTAATTCCTCCTTCTTTTCACCGGGGGGTTCTTCCCAACTACACTTTTTATATTTGCTGTAAATATACTCATCCTTGAAATTTAAATTTAAGTATCGTAACCACCATGAATTTATCCATGACCTTTCTAGCTAGAATTAATTTTCTCCTCCCCTGTGCTTTCACAAAACTCTCTACTTATATTAAAGTATTTATTGCATGCCACCTCACATTATAGATCTTTATGTACACAGTTAGCTTCATTCCTGATTTGTAGGTTTCTTGAATACAAGGGCAGTCTGAAGGCATCTCTTATAATAACCAGAGAACTTAGCATAGTATCCTTTGAAAATAAATACTTTGTAAAATGCCATGAAAGCAGTTCCTGGATATGGTCAATCAAGACCCTAATTAAAGAGCTTGCTAGTAACAAGGCTAAAGTTACAACATGTCAAGTTTATTGTGTTTGCAAAAATCAAAGATAGGCACTCTTTAGGAGAAAAAGAACAACCTCAAAATTTGAACTCATTTAAAATTCAAATGGCCTCAAATATTTGAGGACTTCCAATGGCAAAGCAATCAGAGTTTTCAGAGACATTTAAGGCAAGGCAGCAATCCAATAGTCTAGAAAAGACATTTAAGAAATGTAAATAGGATGAAAGTGTAACAAATAAGAAAGTTATTTTGAAGTTTAATTTAAAAGGACTCTGTTTAAAAACAATTATTTTTATTAACATTATCATTATTCTAATGTTTTTGAATATTAGCTATGAGCCAGGAAACACACTAAGTGCTACATGCTTATTATATTATTTAACATTTATGATATGATTCATGTTTGTTTTCACAACAACTCATCATAATTCCCATTATAAAGATGAGAAAATCAAGATAAGGAAACTGCCAAAAAATTTTGTAATCCTCAAATTATTTCATTTTATTTGTAAATCATGTGAATAAAAAAATCTATAATTAGTTATAGACATAAATATGAATATATCTATTAGTTATAGATATACTAATATACTATTAGTTATAGGTATAGATATAAATACATTTAAAGATATATGAATGTTAATTTATAATATTAATTTCATAATTCGTATCTCCAATGTACCTACTTATAATCATCACTCTAATTGGTACCAGCTCTGTACACTATATGGTCATGAATTTCAGAATATATGCTCTTGCATTCCAGGGCATGTGCCTTAGTATCTATTAAAGAAAGGAGGGAAGGAAGGAAGGAAAGCAGGGAAGATGGAAAGAAGGGAAACACTATTTAGTAGTTATTCAAGTAACTTTGATATGTTAGGTATTATTTCTGACAATAATCAACAAAACTTTTACCAGTAAATAATAATAAAATCTATATAGGACAGGTATCTAATCTGCTTAAGAGCAATCCTACATAATTAAATTGCTAAGGGCTATAACACATCATTTATATCATGTTATATTAGCTTTATCGATGTTATTACACTCACTATTTATTCCAGTAAAACTACACTGATGCATTAAAAACTGGCAGTGATCTGGGAGTTATACAGTGTAACAACCAAATGTTGGACATTCCACGGGAAGTGTCATTTCTATTTCTTCACTCTGGGTGATCACTTCTAATTGGGACTTTGAACAGAAAATAAATATTTCAAGAAACAATTCAAGCCCCACCTCCTCTGATCCCCACCACCATTACAGCACAAGTCAGGAGAGTCCTGAAGAGCTAGCAGAGTTAACACAGTGCGAAACAGCAACAGTGATGCTAAACACTCACAGATGCAAAGGGCTGCGGCATCACACATTCATCCTTAAAACCTGTGCTTAAATAAAGATGAGAAATTCTTGAGAAAACAAGTAAGCATCACAGTCCCACAGCATGTGTCACATTGCAAACAAAGGCTCCATGCTGTTCTCTCTCACCAGTGTTCCTGCATGCAAAGTCTCTGAGACAGAACAATTGCTTGGTAAATATTTGTGGAATAATATAAATGAATTTAAAAGGTTGATCTAGACTCAGCCAGAGAAGAGATTACTCGTACTTCTTCAAGGTTTTCTCCAAATCTGTAGTGAGATGGTTCACGTTCTAGCACGTGTTGCATATTTTACACTGTAAAACGTAGGTTGAATTATTTCAATAAAATATTTGCGTCTTCTAAAATCCAGTACAAAAGAACAAAATGTTTCTATACAGTCTATAAGATGCCTGGGACTTAGGAATTATATTAAGTAGTAGAGTTAAGACTTCAGTTCCAAAAGTGGGCAAAACAGGGGGAAGTATATCTTTTATAATTATGTCAGATTATGGCTTATTTCTACCTGGTGGGATCCATGTCACATGATAATAGGCCATGCAAATTTTCAACCATTCTAAATCCAGCTAAATAGCTTCTGATTGAAAATTTTCAAATATCCTTTTTTGTCAGAAACTCATTGGAACTATGCTAGCTCTATGACATGCTTTCCCAACTGAATTTAAAAGTGATATTTCAATTTACTTTGATTTATTATATCCCTGAAACTACAGCTTCAATGCTTTCTGATTTCATACCTACATAACAAAATTTTTGCCTTGCTGTCAAATTTTGGCAAATGACCACCATCGCATCTATCTGGATTCTGTCTCTGTCAAGTCTCCAGTCTCACTTCAACCGTCCATTTCCACATATAATTTTGTAGCAACTCTGAGTTCTCAAGAAATCAGGTGTTTTACTGACTCGGTCTGTTTGCACCTAATCCAGACTTGGCAAATAATATCCCAGCCCCTCAGTCTTCTATAGCCATGGTGAGGTTTTCCAAACTGCATTCATTCAATTATTTTCTTAATTTTTCTTAATTTTCTTATTTCTTATTTTTCTTAATTTTTGCTTTATCTGCCTATTCTTGCACTATTATCACTATCACTTGAATGTATAGCAGACACTGAGGAAAACATTTTTCTTGGCATGTATAGAACTTACAACAATATCTGTCATGTAGTGAACACTCAAGAAATATGTATAGAAAACAAGTGAACAGATGAAGGTATAAATAGATGGAATCTATTAAAAGTATGGTAATACAAACAAAGCAGTATTATTAAATTCTATCTCTATATTGTTGCCTTCTGTAGGGTCTGTTTTAGAGGTCTGCCCCCTTTTGGTTATGAATGGGACTTGCAAGTAATAAACAAACATACAGGCTTATTAAATGAAAATGAGACTCTTTTGGATTCCTGTTACTCAGAATATGGTTCTTGGGCCAGCAGTCAGCCAAAAGAGATGACAAATAAAAGCACAAATGAATAATAAGAGTTAAAAGAAAAAAAATCTTTTGATTTTTTTCAAATCTTGGAGATTTGAAAAAATCTCCAAGAAAGTAAGGCAAAAAACAGATGGAAAGTAGGAACCAAAACTAGAAGATGAGTAGCTGAGTAATAGGAGATCCAGAAGGAGAAGAGAAAATGGGACTCAGAAAAATCAACAATGTAGCTTCCAATTTATTTCCTAAAAGTAAAGACATGAATTTCCCAATGAAAATGTCTCACTAAGAGCTCTGCATGATGGATAAAAATAGACCCAAAACACAACTCAAGATCGGAAATTTTTAAAACATCAGGGACCCACATTTGTAGTTGCTTCAGGGAAGCATCCGTCTTCTCCAACCTCCATCCCTGTCTGTGTTGGGCAGTTAGAACCATTGTCTGCTTTGCTAGATTTTTGCCCTAAATTCTGCCAATAAACCTCATTTTACATTTTCGTCATGTTTCTTGCAGGGTGTTTGGCCTCTTTTCTATTTTATGACACAAGATCTCAAAGAGTTTTACCTACCATGCATCCTGTCACAGGAAGCAGTTGGGGAGGGGACAGGTGCTCCTCCAAACCATGGAAGCAGACTGAAGCAGAAGATCAGAAGTTCTGGGGAAAAGAAGGAGTGAACACAAGAGACAGTTGGGAGGAAAGAGGATGATTAAGGGAGATCCCTCAGGCACTGGATTCTAGAGAGCAACCCCACCAGATTGGAGTGGCTAGAAAAGACTGAGAAGACTTCCTCAAAAGTCTAAGTTAAGGGAAGAGCTAATGTACTGAGACATGTTTTGCACCACTGGAAGGTGAGGTTGAGGATACGCACATAGGAAAAAGCACATAGGAACTCCCCACCTCCACAATAACCATAAAGTTTACAAGTGTATTGAGGGAAACCAAGGACATATGTATTTGCATAGCATAAAAATGTATGCTTTGATTACCACTGAAGTTCTATCTTTCAAGATAAAAGACAAATAGAAAAAAATCAAAAATACTTTTAACTGAGCATCAGTGAGCACAGGAAGTTGGCTGAGGCAGAGGAGGAAGACAGCAGACAATTTTGTAGGGAATTATTTCATCTTAGAGCATTTTGGAACCATTTGCTTCAATGTATATGCTTTAAAACTCACTAAAAACATACAAATGTTAAAAGAAAGTAAAAACAAAATAATTTTTAAAAAGAGATGAGCGAATAATTTTATACCAATTGTGACCATATCCTAATTTTATTAGGGACTTTCCTCAACTATAGAGTGCTGACCAGGCAGTCTCCTGGGCATTGGAAATAAAGCAGTGAATAAAATAGGCAACAACTGCTGACTTCCCAGAATCTGCATTTTCTTCACTGGTTGGTTGGAAAATAACTATATGAAACCAAATTTGCTCTATAATTTTTTAACTTCAGTTTTAGAAATTTTGCAACTGACTACAATGGCCGGGCTCTGGTCATCACTGTGATCCACCCTCCCATCATTCTCCTTCCAAGTCTACCCATTTCAGTCAAATGTACTCTCCTCTCAGTCTTTGCCTCTTTTGTTTTCCTGGGCTAGGAAAGTTCTTCTCCCCTGATATTTCAGTTGGCTCATTCATTCCAGTCTGGGGTCAGATGCCATCTCATCAGAGAGGCCTTCTTGATCGAGATATTTAAAATACCTACCACACAAGAAACAAAAATGAACAAGCTACATCAAATTAAAAAGCTTCTGCACAGCAAAAGAAATATTCAACAAAACAAAAAGGAGCCTTACGGAATGGGAGAAAATATTTTCAAACTATATGTCTAATAAGAGATTAATATCCAAAATATATAAGCAACTCACACAGCTCAGCAAAACAACAAATAATCCAATTAACATATGGGCCAAGGAGCTGAGATATATTTTTCCAAAGAAGATACACAAATGGCCGTCAGGTACATAAAAAGGTGTTTAATATCATTAATCATCAAGGAAAAGCAAATCAAAACCATAATGAGGTATCACTTAATACTTGTTTGAATGGCTATCATCAAAAAGACAAGAAGTAACATGTGTTGGCAAGTATGTGGAGAAAAGAAAACCCTTGTGCACTGTTGGTGGGAATGTAAATTGGTGCAGCCATTATGGAAAACAGTATGGAGGTTCCTCAAAAAGACTAAAAATAGAACTGACTGTCATATGATCTAACAATTCCATTTCTGGGTATACAGTGTGTGTGTGTGTGTGTGTGTGTATAAAGTCGAATGTTATTCAGCTATACAAAGAAGGAAACCTTGCCATTTGTGAAAACATGGATGGAACTTATGGCATTATGCTAAATGAAATAAGTCAGGTAGAGTAAGATAAATACTGTATGTTATTGCTTATCTATAAAATCTTAAAAATTGAACTCACAGAAACAGAATAAAATTGGTGGTTACAAGGGGCTGGGAGGTGGGGGAAATGGGGAGATATTAGTCAAAGGGTACAACCTTCCAACTGTAAGATTAATAACTTCTGGGGCTCTAATGTACAGCATGGTGAGTCTAGTTAATAATACTGTACAGTATACTTGAAAGTTGCTACGAGAGTTAATCTTAAATGTTCTCACTGCAAAAATGGGGTAACTGTGTGGTGATGCATGTGTTAACTAATTCTATAGTGGTAATTATATATATACATAATATATATATATAATTATCACATTGTTTTAATTATAATTATATAATACATAATTATATATATACATAATATATATATAATTATCACACCATAATTTACATAATGTTATGTATCAATTATATTTCAACGTTGTTGGAAAGAATTTAAAATAAAATAAAATACCTAGCAGTCAGTCACTCCTTTTCCTTCCCCCTTTTCTTGCTTTATTTCTCTTTCTAGCACTTATAACCACCTGACCTTATATGCATTTATTTGTTTATCTTTTTTTGATCAAATTCATGGTGTCTAGAACACTGCCTGGTAAGTATTAGATTCTCAATATTAAATTTTGAAAGAAAAGAAGGAAGAATGTAAAGGAGAAAGTCAGACAACAGACAGAAATGAAAATTTAAGAGAAACTCTGATAATATGGTACTATATGCAAGCATTTACATTTATAAAGTCATGTCAACTTCTAATATTCAATGTTCAAATCCTTTTTAGAGACTAGCATTTTAAGCAGTTTTAGAAAATAGAATTCGTGTTCAAAAATAGATTAATTTCTTGAAATAGAATATTTTCCAGATGTGTATATAATTGTGTGAAGCAGGCAGGTTAGCGTTTTTCATTAGTCCGCCGTTCCTGTTAGTGTTTTTGCCACACATATTCATTGAGCAGACTGCTGTTTTTATATCTTTAGCAAACACTGAAGTTTGTAATGCTCTATGTTCAACATAATGAGGTTTTGACACATACTTTAGAAGACAGCAACACCTTATTAGCTACCGAATAATAAATAGATGCTGAAAGGAGAGAAACAGACACCTCTGAAGTTCTTCTCATCACCTCACTCTCCCGGGAAGGAGAGGTGTTAAGAGGTGCTGAATAATAATCACAAATGAGTCACTTCCTGACTCTGTTGTCTTGCATGATTTACAGAGCATAAACCTTTAGGCTGGTCTTTGCTTTCTCCTTCAACTCCCAAAAGGAGATATTCATTTTTATTGTGTTTCTTAAATCACAGAGTTTAGGCAACTGATAAGAACTTTGAAGGCTGACACTGTTTTAGTTCACAGGTGAGCC
The DNA here is from genome assembly GCF_039906515.1 of Pseudorca crassidens. NCBI lineage: Eukaryota > Metazoa > Chordata > Mammalia > Artiodactyla > Delphinidae > Pseudorca > Pseudorca crassidens. The sequence goes on from NC_090298.1 coordinate 18,675,953, forward strand.
CCACGTTTTCCTTCAACACCTGATGCAACACTTTTAGCAGCAATCTGGTTTCCTCTGAGCCCGTACTCTCTCCAGCTGCCCCCTGTCATTATTCACAAATATAAAGTAAGAAATGATGGTTTTGGCTAGAGAGAGCCCAGCTCCTGTAAAAGTCAGCAGTGAATGTGATAAGCTGGCTATTACGAAAGACAACCTCAGTCTTATGGAGAAAGAACCTACTTTGGGACTGTTTTTCTTATTGGGGAGACTGATCATATAAACTCTAACAGTACCTCACCCTGCACTAGAAAATCTGAAGTGCCACAGATTTGCACGTAGCTGCCAGTCAGAAGGTGATAAAGGGAACGAAAAGTTTTTTTAAAATAGCATAAAGTTAAACTGAAAACCCTTCTGCCAAAGACCTCTTGTGTTTGTTTGGGGTGTGGGCAGGTGGGAGTTGGAGGAAGACGCAGAGAAAGATATGACAGCACAAAGCCAGTGACCCAGATAGGAAAGGAAAGAGGACAAGAGTGGCATGATTTTCTCACTAAGCTTGAGAGCACCGGGTGGGACTGAAGTGGAGTCTGTATGTGAAACTGCAAAGCAAGCACATGAAATATAATTTGCTTCTGTGTTGGCAAGGGGAGGGGACTGCAGGTGGGCACTGGGATAATCTGTATCAGGCAATGTGAGCTTGATGGAAATAGCTTCCGAAAAGCATACGCTTGCTGCAACCAATTTAAAGTTGGAAGTAAAATATGATTACTCTGTATCTGGGAGTCCCTACCCCAGCTCTATCCCAGGTGGTAATCAAAGAAGACCCACTTGCATGCTTCCTTACCAAAACCTTAGGACTACCCAAAGCCTCTAGGGTAGGATATTGGTAGAAATGTGATCCAGAATAAAATTTCTGCTGCTCTTCTCGGTGTGGAATTTTATTTTCACATTTCTGGAACAGATTCTAGTGTCTGCCTTCTTCTAGAAAATGGAAAATTATCTGCCCAGACATATTCTACCCAAATACTCAGAATAATATCACCTCTTTACGAAGACTCTGTTTTCACTGTTATAAAACTGTATAAAAATGAGCTTGGATCAAGTGAGTTTATCCATGTCATAAGCTCAGAAGAGTGCCCCAGGGGTTGTAACTGTTCCAGTGAAGTGAAAAATGTAAGTATTACCTATCCCCTCCCTTGACTTGAGAAGATGGATTATTTCTTTGTGTTTCTCAGTGGGGGCCCTGTAGTATTTGTGTTAAAGGAAAGTAGTGATACAAATCTGCAAAGCAGAAAGTGCTCTCCTCTCGGTTATTTCACTTATAGTTGAATAGAAGAATAAAATCATAGCATAGATAAATAGGGAAAGAGGAGGTAGGTTCGTATATCTGTCAGAGCAACTGAGAATTTGCAGAGAGACGGTGTTGAAAGGAAAATTCTTAGGATGTTCTGTGATAACAATTGTAACAGGTATTTCACAATAAAATGCTGTGTAATAAATACCCCCAAACTCATGTGCAAACTACAAAAAGCAATTCTTCTTATGCTCATGGTCCTGCTGATTTAAGCTGAGCTGTTCTTAGTGACTCTGTTTTAATCTGGGGGTCCAGCTGTGCTTGGCTGCCCCATGTGGGTTGGGCTGAGGACTTTTTATTCTGGGACCCAACTTAATGTTATAAACAGGTATCTGGCAGAAGCTCTCCTCATGGCATTTATAGAGCATTAATAAAACAAAACAAAACCAAAACACCTGTGCATGCACATGTCAAGTGTCTGTTTGTGTCATATCTCTCAACATACAAAGAGACCAAAGCAAGTCACATTGTCACGCCCCCAAACAAGGAGCAGAGAAACACCTTCTGCCTATAGTATAGGGACAGACAAAAGCCCATAACAAACGACATGAATACAGGAAGGGAAGCTAAGCTTCCAAACAATGTTACTCTGACCTCTTCCTTTATCATCAATAAATCCCCAGAAAAGGCTGTTATAGTTCCTTAATGCTTTTGAAATCAGACAGTGAGAGTAGGTTTGTTGTTTGCTTGCTTCATGTGACACTTGTGAGCTCTTCCTCAAGTTAGGAGCAGGGGATAAATGAGGATGGTGAAAAAGAGAACATATTTGTTTGAGTTTTACTAAGATTTCTCTGATTTAATAGTTTCGAAGAGCTCTTGAAACAAACAGACCACATAAAAACAATAAAGAAAATCTCTCTTTCTATTTTCCAGTAACTTAGGTTACATCTGTCTGAACATCATCACTACCCAAGTTTCTAAAGAAACCTTTCCAATTGTTATTGGATTATTCCAATATCTTCCCTTCTTGTGTTTGTCCATTGATTCTGGGATGTGTCGTAACTCCAGTAATGATTATTCACAACTTTGAAAACTTTATCCATACCACTGTGATTGTATCACACTTGTGCTTGTGTTTAACCCATTTATTTCATGCCCCATAGAATATACACCAGGATGGAGGCTACCCAAAACCCCGGGCATTAACCAATGCTGAGGAGTATACAGGTATATTTGAACTATCTCCAGGAAAACAGGAAAAAACACGTTTGTAAACTTGATGTTTTTCTCACAATTTTTCACTGTCCAGTAGTGAAAGATGTAATGAGTTGTCACACACTGCAATTACAATCAAGAAGAGAATATTTAGCTGCAATAAAACACTGGTTCCTATACTTGGAGATTTCTCAAACCAGTATCATTTCATCATCTTCATACAATAATGACAACAATAATACTAATAAAACTTGAGGTCAGTAAATCATTGTCCATATTTTATTCTAGGGAATATGGACAGCCAACAAAGCAAAATAAACATTACAGAAATACAGTACAAATTGTACGTTCATTTCCTTAGAGACATTTATAAGGGAAAAAAAGAGAGAGAGAGAGAACCTCAGAATAAAGATAATTTAACTAAAGGAAGAAAAATAAAGCATGACTTTGTCCTGATATTTTCCCATCTTGTCACTCATTGGTGATAACATCATTGTAGACTGGAACCTAGGAATCATTACCTTAAATATCTTTTCCTTCACCCATTTCAAGAGGTATTTCATTGGTTGTGGAATTCCAAATGCTATGGGTGTCAAATGAGAGATCTTTGGTCACAGAGAGAAAATAGCTGTTATTTGACACAATTAGATTGTTCCAGTTTAGAAAATGTATGTTTCTCAGCTATATTACTATCTATAGGGGTGTGTTTAGCAGTTATTCCCCATTAACACCCAGGCCACCACTTACCTAAATGAGTTACCGGGGAGACCTTCAAGATGGCGGAAGAGTAAGAAGTGGAAATCACCTTCCTCCCCAAAAATACATCAGAAATACAACTACACGTGGAACAACGCCTTCAGAACACCCACTGAATGCTGGCAGAAGACCTCAGACCTCCCAAAAGGCAAGAAACTCTCCAGGTGCCTGGGGAGGGCAAAAGAAAAAAGAAAAAAACAGAGACAAAAGAATAGGGACGGGAACTGCACCAGTGGGAGGGAGCTGTGAAGGAGGAAAAGTTTCCACACACTAGAAGCCCCTTCGTGGGCGGAGACTGCGGGTAGCGGAGGGGGAAGCTTCGAGGCTGCAGAGGAGAGCACAGCAACAGGGGTGCGGAGGGCAAAGCGGAGAGATTTCCGCACAAAGGATCGGTGCCGACCGGCACTCACCAGCCCGAGAGGCTTGTCTGCTCACCCGCCGGGGCGGGTGGGGGCTGGGAGTTGAGGCTCGGGCTTCCGAGGTCAGATCCCAGGGAGAGGACTGGGGTTGGCGTCGTGAACATCGCCTGAAGGGGCTAGTGCACCACGGCTAGCCGGGAGGGAGTCCGGGAAAAAGTTTGGAGCTGCTGAAGAGGCGAGAGACTTGTTCTTCCCTCTTTGTTTCCCGGTGCGCCAGGAGAGGGGATTAAGAGCCCTGCTTAAAGGAACTCCAGAGACGGGCGTGAGCCGCGGTTAACAGCGCGGACCGCAGAGACGGGCATAAGATGCTAAGGCTGCTGCTGCCACCACCAAGAAGCCTGTGTGGGAGCACAGGTCACCATCCACACCCCGCTTCCAGGGAGCCTGTGCAGCCCGCCACTGCCAGGGTCCCGGGATCCAGGGACAACGTCCCCGGGAGAACGCACAGAGTGCCTCAGGCTGGTGCAACATCACACCGGCCTCTGCCGCCACAGGCTCGCCCCGCATCCTTCTCCCTCCCTCCCTCCGGCCTGAGTGAGCCAGAATCCCCGAATCAGTGGCTCCTTTAACCCCGTCCTGTCTGAACAAAGAACAGACGCCCTCTGGCGACCTACACACAGAGGCGGGTCCAAATCCAAAGCTGAATCCCAGGAAGCCTACACAACCCACTGCACCAACCTAGCCACTGGGGGCAGACACCAAAAACAACGGGAACTATGAACCAGCAGCCTGTGAAAAGGAGACCCCAAATGCAGTAAGTTAAGCAAAATGAGAAGACAGAGAAGCACACTGCAGAAGAAGGAGCAAGGTAAAAACCCACCAGACCAAACAAGTGAAGAGGAAATAGGTAGTCTACCTGAAAAAGAATTCAGATTAATGATAGTAAAGATGATCCAAAATCTTGGAAATAGAATGGAGAAAATACAAGAAACGTTTAACAAGGACCTAGCAGAACTAAAGAGCAAACAAACAATGATGAACAACACAATAAATGAAATTAAAAGTTCTCTAGAAGGAATCAATAGCAGAATAACTGAGGCAGAAGAATGGATAAGTGACCTGGAAGATAAAATAGTAGAAATAACTACTGCAGAGCAGAATAAAGAAAAAAGAATGAAAAGAATTGAGGACAGTCTCAGAGACCTCTGGGACAACATTAAACACAGCAACATTCAAATTATAGGAGTCCCAGAGGAAGAAGAGAAAAAGAAAAGGACTGAGAAAATATTTGAAGAGATTATAGTTGAAAACTTCCCTAATATTGGAAAGGAAATAGTTAACAAAGTTCAGGAAGCACAGAGATTCCCATACAGGATAAATCCAAGGAGAAACATGCCAAGACACATATTACTCAAACTATCAAAAATTAAATACAAAGAAAAAATATTAAAAGCAGCAAGGGAAAAACAACAAATAAAATACAAGGAATCCCCATAAGGTTAACAGCTGATCTTTCAGCAGAAACTCTGCAAGCCAGAAGGGAGCGGCAGGGCATATTTAAAGTGATGAAAGGGTAAAACCTACAACCGAGATTACTCTACGCAGCAAAGATTTCATTCAGATTCAACAGAGAAATTAAAACCTTTACAGACAAGCAAAAGCTAAGAGAATTCAGCACCATCAAACCAGCTTTACAACAAATGCTAAAGGAACTCCTCTAGGCAGAAAACATAAGATAAGGAAAAGACCTACAATAACAAACCCAAAACAATTAAGAAAATGGTAATAGGAACATACATATCGATAACAACCTTAAATGTAAATGGATTAAATGGTCCCACCAAAAGACACAGACTGGCTGAATGGACACAAAAACAAGGCCCATATATATGCTGTCTACAAGAGACCAACTTCAGACCTAGGGACACATACAGACTGAAAGTGAGGGGATGGAAAAAGATACTCCATGCAAACGGAAATCAAAAGAAAGCTTGAGTAGAAATTCTCATATCAGACAAAATAGACTTTAAAGTAATAACTATTACAAGAGACAGAGAACACTACATAATGATCAATGGATCAATCCAAGAAGGTAAAACAATTGTAAATATTTATGCACCCAATATAGGAGCACTGAAATACATAAGGCAAATACTAACAGCCATAAAAGGGGAAATCAACAGTAACACAACCGTAGTAGGCGGCTTTAACAACCCACTTTCACCAGTGGACAGAGCATCCAAAATGAAAATAAATAAGGAAGGACAAGCTTTAAATGATACGTTAAACAAGATGGACTTAATAGCTATTTATAGGACATTCCATCCAAAAACAACAGAATAAACTCTCTTCTCAAGTGCTCATGGAACATTCTCCAGGATAGCTTATACCTTGGTTTACAAAGTAAGCCTCGGTAAATTTAAGAAAATTGAAATCGTATCAAGTATCCTTTCCAACCACAATGCTATGAGACTAGATATGAATTACCAGAAAAATTCTGTAAAGAATACAGACACACGGAGGCATACAATATACTACTTAATAACCAGTAGATCACTGAAAAAATCAAAAAGAAAATCAAAAAATACCTAGAAACAAATAACAATGAAAACACAATGACCCAAAACCTATAGGATGAAGCAAAAGCAGTTCTAAGAGGGAAGTTAATAGCAATATGATCCTACCTCAAGAAACATCTCAAATAAACAACCTAACCTAAAGCAGTTAGAGAAACAAGAACAATAAAACCCCCAAGTTAGCAGAAGGAAAGAAATCATAAAGATCAGATCAGAAATAAATGAAAAAGAAATGAAGGAAACAATAGCAAAGATCAATAAAACTAAAAGCTGGTTCTTTGAAAAGATAAACCAAATTGATAAACCATTAGCCAGACTCATCAAGAAAAAAAGGGAGAAGACTCAAATCAATAGAATTAGAAATGAAAAAGGAGAAGTAACAACTGACACTGCAGAAATACAAAGGATCGTGAGTGATTACTACAAGCAACTATATGCCAATAAAATGGACAACCTAGAAGAAATGGACAAATTCTTAGAAAGCACAGCCTTCCTAGACTGAACCAGGAAAAAATAGAAAATATAAACAGACCAATCACAAGCACTGAAACTAAAACTGATTAAAAATCTTCCAAAACACAAAAGCCCAGGATCAGATGGCTTCACAGGCGAATTCTATCACACATTTAGAGAAGAGCTAACACCTATCCTTCTCAAACTCTTCCAAAATATAGCAGAGGCAGGAACACTCCCAAACTCATCCTACGAGGCCACCATCACCCTGATAACAAAACCAGACAAAGATATCACAAAGAAAGAAAACTACAGGCCTATATCACTGATGAACATAGATGCAAAAATCCTCAACAAAATACTAGCAAAGAGAATCCAACAACACATTAAAAGGATCATACACCATGATCAAGTGGGGTTTATCCTAGGAATGCAAGGATTCTTAAATATATGCAAATCAATGTGATACAGCATATTAACAAATTGAAGGAGAAAAACCATATGATCATGTCACTAGATGCAGAAAAAGCTTTCAACAAAATTCAACACCCATTTATGATAAAAAAAAAAACCTCCAGAAAGTAGGTGTGAGGTGATACCTCACAGTGGCATGGACATATATACACTACCAAATGTAAAATAGATAGCTAGTGGGAAGCAGCCGCATAGCACAGGGAGATCAGCTCGGTGCTTTGTGACCACCTAGAGGGGTGGGTTAGGGAGGGTGGGGGGAGACGGAGAGGGAGGAGATATGGGGACATATGTATATGTATAGCTGATTCACTTTGTTATAAAGTAGAAACTAACACACCATTGTAAAGCGATTATAGTCCAATAAAGATGTTTAAAAAATAGATAACTAATAAGAACCTGCTGTATAAAAATAAATAAATAAAATAAAATTTAAAAACTAACTAAATAAAAATAAATGAGTTACCATGTGAAAAATGTGTATGTACTTGCAGACACGGCATCCAAGATCCATTATTCAGAACTCTTCCGGCTGCCAGTGATAGAAAGTCAACTCACACTACCTTAAGGGGAAATGGCCTTTATTGACTCACTTAACCTAGAAATCAGGAGTGCTGTGGCTTCAAACATATCAGATCCAGAGGTTCCAAAGCTGTCGTCAGGATTCGTGCTTTTCATCTCCAGGCTCTGCTTTCCTTTGCAGTGTCTCTTTTTTCAGACACAGTGACAACAAACCTGCCTGTGGCTTCAGGTTTATATTTTTTTCTCTCTCTCAGTCACATCAGGAGAAAGAAAATGTCCCTTTCTTAACAGAGAACTCTAACAGAAGCCTTAGAATGGGAACTCATGGATTGTGTGGCATTCCTGAACTTACAATCGATTGACCAAATCTATTTTATCTCTGGAACTGCTGCTGCTGCTGGAACCCACAGCACAAAAAGTGGAGAAAAGTAAAGGAGAGGTAGTTCCCAACAGAGTATAGATATAGATATATAATTTATTTTTATTTTTTACTAAAAGAAGGAGGAGAAGATGCTCGGACACGGGATAGAATAAAACTGGACAGATTCCACCAATCTGAGAAACCTCATTACATAAACCTTCCACTGAGGTTTATCTACAGCAAAGTCATCCCCTCTTTGGCTCTAAGGGAAAGGTGATTGATAGGCCCTCCATGTTTGCCCTTCCGGGACCTCAGTAACTCAGATCCCAAAGGGTAAAGGAAGCAGAGGACTCAACAACACAAACCCAGTTAGCAACTTCTGTTTCTGGAACCAAAATGCCCTCAAGGAGTATTTCTCAAAGGCTCCGCCTTGTTATGTACAACAACCTAATGTCTTGTAGTGTTTAAAAGATATTATTTTGCAAAGTTGATTTATAAGAAATGAAAATAACATATGTGTTGTCTTCTTCCCCCAAGCAAGTATTTAATTTACTCTCTTAAAAAGACCACAGATAGACATAGTAACTGTTTCTCTCCACTGATGGCCATTTCATTATTTATCTTAACTACCTCTTAGAAAAACCCTGAGCTCTTCACTAAAGTCAGGATCTAAATCCTAGTATGTAGAAGTATCAAATCGCTATACAAACTGTAAAAATAAAATCATCCTCCAGCTATAAATTAGAGATCATACTCAGTGTTTATATTTAAATACTTATTAGAATTCCTGTATTGTTGATCACTAGTTTAATTTTGTCTAAGGTTTAGTTAAATTGCTAAAAGAGGGGCTGCTAGATGAAATGATACTACGATATTATTGTTAACATTTTTTTATTATTATTAAAAAGCTACTATATAGAAGGTATGTTAGAAGATACAAAACAAGATTAAACATGATTGAAACCATACAGAGCTTGTGCTCTTGTTGGAGAGGTTCCTTATGAAAATTAATAAAATATAATTAAAAAATATAAACTAAAGATGCATAAAATTTTAACTTTGACATTGTTTATTCAAATTACATGGAAAATATTCATCTACACTTGTATTTCTTGAGAGGAAACCTGTATTTTTTTTTCTTTTGATCACAATCACTCCTCAGCTTAAAAAATGGAAGTAAAATTATTTTATATAAAATGCTATACAATTATTCAAATATTAATCCTTACGTGTAGCACACTCAGATTTTATTTTATTTTCAAACTTAATTCAGCCTCAAAAAGTCTTTTAAAACTTTCTTTCTTTTGGAAAAGTTGGTAACTTCTGAAACTACATTAAATTTTTTGGAATATAATGGCTATATTATGTGTATTGAACTATTTCAAATACCCCAATTGCAAAATCCATTGACTAACAAAACACTAAGATTTACAAAAAGAAATTAGTTTGGGCAGTTTGTGTACACTTTTTATCATAAAAGTCAGAGGACATCAAGAGAGATGGAGACTATTTCCAAAAATATATTAAAAAGAAAATTATCAGCTGCTAGATATTCCAAGAGAAAATTAAGACTCAAGCTATGTGATTTTGAGACGTTCAATTTTGACACTTTTTGATTCTAGTAGATAGTAGGTAAGCTAAATATGATATTTAAAACCAGGGACATAGTATGCTTTTTGATTGAAAACAAAATGAGACACAGAAAGGAAATGGATTAGAAAATTGTTAAGCAGCTTTGTTTTTTTCCCCAGGGACTTTCATAACTCTGAATCCCACCCATCAGCTCTGCATTCAGTCAGATCACTTCAACAAACACTTAACACCACGGGATTTCAAATAGAACTTCTGCTTTCTCAGAGTTTTGATAGAAGTCCCAAGGCTGAGAATAAAAGGTGTCAATTTCTTCATACTTGTAAAGATCTGCAGCATCTATGGAAGGTTGGCCCAGAGGGTGATCCCAAACCAGTCTACCTCAAGTGGACCATTAGCCACTCCCCAGGTTATTCTTGGGGGTGTCACTCGGAAGGGTGTCTTTAGAGCAGCTTTGTCAACTTTGACCACATAGTAGAATCACTAAGTTGCTCAGGCCACACCTGAAACGTTACATTCTAACCTCTGGGGGTGGAACATGGAACATAGGTGTTGGCAGTGTTTAAGGCTCCCAGGTGAACTGCGGTGTGCAGCCAGGTTGGAGAGACAAGCCATGCAGGGTTCTAGCCTTCTCCTTCTCTCCCGATAATGCTCAAACCAAACGAAGGTCTATGGAGAGCTTGGGAAGGCTTGACTAGTATACTGGGGACCTTGGGGCTCAGAGGGATCGCTTGACCCATACTTGAAAAATTTTAAAGAAGGGAGTACCAAAAAAGGGGCCTAGTGTGAGAGGTAGAACACTAGAGAACTACTAGAACAGTGGTAGAGGAAGCTCTACTTCACTAACCACAGGGTAGAGAGGCTGCATTGTAGGAGCCAGATGTGGACGTTCTGAAATAGAACTATTCTTGAGTGGTTTTGAAAGGGATTTTATTTTAAAAGAATGTCTAAAGACTGTGAAAACCCCACAGATAGAGACTGTGTAAGTGAAACCAGTAAAAGCAAGTGCTAACAAAATGAAGCATTGCCTGGGCCACAGCACAGAGCCATTGTCCCCAGGGTGGTACCGCCCAGCAACCACAGACGTGTTCCACAAATTAGAGACATTCTTTGAACTTTGAGTTAGCTGTACCCAGAGAACATCAATCAAGACGACAGTTATACTCTTCTGTAAAACTGCCTTTTACAAGCCCAACTTCAGAGGAACTGGAGATCACAGTCAATGAGTAGTGGGGAGGAAGTATGTTACGTGGGGCAAGGAAGAGAGAAGAAACTAATGATATTCTTCCTACATCCCCAACACTGGCTTCCAATCAGGCCTGATCTGAGAACAAAAGGAAGATTTGAATCAGATGAAAATGATGTTTGACAACTGGACTCTTTGAGAAAACCACAAAAGGGACACATTTTATATTCAAGTTTCAAATCCAGAGGCAAGAAGACTATTTCAATGGATCTTGTTTGGAGGTGGTGAAGGAAAGAAAATAAACCTGTTCTATAATTATGATCTTCCTGAATTCAACTCATTCAATGAATGTGTAACTTATTTTAAATTCCTAATTGCCAGACACTGTGTTAAGTATATAAGAGACAAAGATAATTACATTTATGTGGGTGTGTGGTTTGTGGAGCACACAACACTGAATTCCTTGTAGATAGAACACTTACATAATCATCCTTGTTACTGTTGACGTGTTATGATTATATTAGACATAATAGTATTTGTCTCAGGGCCCAGTATCAGCCATACCTGGCACTCTTAGATGTTCAAAAATATTTATTGAATAGATAGATGAATAAAAAATATTCATGTATGAATTAAGGTTATATTCATTGACACTGTGGAGACAATCACTTTTTATTATAAAGTAATAGAAGATACACTTTAGATTTAAATACATATTTTTGCTAATTAAAAGAACCAAAGTATTTCTTTCTTCTCCCCACAACCCCCATCCTGCTCCCTTATTTTTGTTTTTCTTCTCCTAATCTAGGTTGCCCACTTTTTTCAACATTAAACACACACAGATACACACACAAATGGTAGCAGATAAAATGTAAAAAATGTGAAGACTTCATTTATGGCACCCCTGAGAGAATTCTACGGAGGAAATACTATCCAGGGTTGGGAGAGTGGGGAGTAACACATCTTTCCTGCTTTTTTTTTTTTACATTTTTATTGAAGTATGGCTGCTTTACAATGTTGTATTAGTTTCTGCTGTACAGCAAAGTGAATCAGCTATACGTATACATATATCCCCTCTTTTTTGGATTTCCTTCCCATTTAGGTCACCACCAAGCACTGAGTAGAGTTCCCTGTGCTATACAGCAGGTTTTCATTCGTTATTTATTTTATACATAGTAGTGTATATATGTCAATCCCAATCTCCCAGTTCATCCCACCCACCCCCCTTTTCCCCTTGGTATCCATATGTTTGTGCTCTATGTCTCTATTTCTGCTTTTCAAATAAGTTCATCTGCACCATTTTTCTAGATTCCACATGTAAGCGATATTATACAATATTTGTTTTTCTCTTTCTGACTTACTTCACTCTGTATGACAGTCTCTAGGCCCATCCTGCACTTGATGTTTCCTTGTGCATTGCCCTGGCTCCATACCCCATACCTTTACTCAATTCTCTGCCCCAAGTAGGGGAATGAATTTCCTGCTCCTCCAGCTGATCTACTTGGTACATGTGGAGGAGGGATAATGGCAGGTTTGTGACCCAGCCTCACACTGCTAATGATTAAATCTGTCTAAATCTGGGATTTCATATTTGAAAACCTCCGTGTAGATTATAACCTACACTCTTCAATAGCAATCTTACTAGATATGGATGTGTCTTTTGGTCTCCGAATGCTTCCCTCCAGTATCCATTCTCAACTTTTTCAAAATTCAGGTCATGAGAGAGGTTACTCATTGTGTCTTTTTCAAAAATCCCAATAATAGTCTTTGCCTTCTCCCTCATTTAACTGGTCAGATCTTGGCAGTTTAATTCCTGATGGTTTTTTCCCCCCTCATATTACCTTCTTCTCTATATGTTTACCTGCAAAAGGATGAAGTTCAATAACATACATTTTTATTTTATTTATTTTTTATTGGGGTATAATTGTTTTACAATGTTGTGTTAGTTTCTACTGTACAGCAAAGTGGAGTTCCCTGTGCAATACAGCCTGTTCTCATTAGTTATCTATTTTATACATCTTAGTGTATATATGTCAGTCCCAATCTCCCAATTCATCCCACCCCCACTTTCCCCCCTTGGTGTCCATATGTTTGTTCTCTATGTCTGTGTTTCTATTTCTGCCTTGCAAACAGGTTTATCTGTACTGTTTTTCTAGATTCCACATATATGCATTAATATATGACATTTGCTTTTCTCTTTCTGACTTACTTCACTCTGCATGACACTCTCTAGGTCCATCCATGTCTCTAGACAGGACTCAATTTCGTTCCTTTTCATGGCTGAGTAATATTCCATTGTATATATGTGCCACATCTTCTTTATCAATCCATCTGTCGATGGGCATTTAGGTTGCTCCCATGACCTGGCTATTGTAAATAGTGCCACTTTGAACATTGGGGTGCATGTATCTTTTTGAATTATGGTTTTCTCTGGGTATATGCCCAGTAGTGGGATTGTTGGGTCATATGGTAATTCTATTTTTAGTTTTTTAAGGAATGTCTATACTGTTTTCCATAGTGGCTGTATCAATTTACATTCCCACCCACAGTGCAAGAGGGTTCCCTTTTCTCCATACCCTCTCCAGCATTTATTGATAACAAGATATTCTATAAACCTTGTATTTTTATTTTCTCCCTACTTCACAGTTCTTAGTCATCATGTAATAATGAGAAACTACAGAAGTTTAACTGTCTTTGAAACACAGAAGATAATATCTAAGCTTGATTTTAATATTTAGTTTCTGATTTATTTGAAAATTATCTCAGATTTTTGGAAAGAATCTTAAAGCTCATTCCAACATGGTTAGAAATATAAAACTATTAAAAGTAGTCTTGCTAAGATACTGTACTTAGTTTTTCTGAGTCACTAAGGAATGAGGATAAATTATTTAGGATTTAAAATTTTTCTTCTGCAAAAAGTAATTTATACATGCAAAACTCATTTGTTCTTGAAATATTTTTCCTTAAAGGAATACTTATATAGTGATTTTTAGAAAGCCTTAATAATATCATTAATATTAGATTAAAAAAAGAAATTGGACTTTGAAATTGTATTTAATAGAATTGTACTCAGTATTTTTATTCTAAGTTTCTGAACTTACCTCTCAGTTACTTTTAATATATTTATGTATCACAGGAATGAAAATGAAAGCAAATGGGTAGGTAAATATAAAATAGATTTATGTCTCTAACTTAGACTGTTTTTGTTGAAATACAGGCTTGAAGGTGATTGTGTTTTTAAAATAGAAGTAATGGTTCATATTTAGATAGCTTTTCATTTTACCCATTATTTTCTTGAAGCCAAACATTGTCAAAGAAGGCTACTCTTTCTTCCTCTTGTACATAACCCAAAATCTTCTTCATCAGCTCTTCCAGTTGAATAGCCAAATCACCTATGATCAGTACAAATCATTCTGGAAATCCTTAACTTTACCCACCCTCTCTTTGATGGAAGCCAAGTCTTCTGAATATGTGGAATATCATCCAGTACCTATTTTTTCTAAACAGAGATGTGCTATCAGGCTCACTGTTATTTCATTTCATGAAGAAAAACAAAGCAAGCCACCGTTTAGATTAGCTCAATAAATTTGCAGTAGGTCCACCATTGTAACAAATGCTTGGCCTCACTTAGGACATGGCAGAATAAAATACCAAATTAAAAATGTGTAGATGTCTGAATTCACTTTGTCTATTATTAAGGAATTTATTCAACAAATATCTATTGAATCTTTACTTTGTTCAAAAGAATTTTAAACTCTGCTGAAAATAAAGCTTTTTCTTTTTTTTTTCTTTTGCATATACTGTTTAAAACCTTTGTGTCAATTAGCTTAAAAGTATTATCTCATCTAATTATTTCATGAGCTTGTGAGAAATTTATTTTATTCATATCTCACATACGAAGAAGTTGATATTTGGAGAGATTACACAATTTGCCCAAAGAGCTAGTAAGAGCCAAAACAAAACTGAAATATAGATTCATGTAATTACACAACCCACATGGACTTTCTTCCAACAATGCCAAGCTTCCCTCAAAGAGCTTGCAGGTCAGCTATGGAGAAAATATAATGCAAGATGAAAAGTGATATGTTGTAAGAGAGACATTTAGGAGTTGTAATTTAAGATGGAGATTATGTCTAATTGGAAGGATCTAAATCCTGGCTCAGCTGTATTTGGGTGGAACATTTTATAGGACATAATGCGTTTCCACCATAAGACCTAAACTGTCTGCTTAGAACACCTATCACTCCCCAAAATGGGGGTGGAAAACAAACAAACAAGTCAAATGTGATCCACAATCTATGATATTTTATCTATATGTTACATGCTGAAAGATTTATTTTAGGTTTTGATGTGACTCCAATATTTTGAATCTTCATTGACTGAAACAAATAAACAAAAATAATGAATAAAACTTTCTAAAGCTGTTATAATGTCAACCCACTCTTTCAACCATAATGAAAAAAGGAAAGAGCTTGTTAATATTCTGCATTGCTCTGTCTGGAGACTACTTTTAGAAAGAAAGAGGCAATCATATTTCAAATTTTAGCAGTTAATGAATAAGAGATTGTACTAATATTTCTGTTTGATTTTTAATTTTACTATGTATTCTGTTGCAGATTCTCACTGATCGTAGTGATATTTTCATTATTGACACATGAATCAGTGTAATGATCTTCATGTTAGAAAAGTAGAAGACTTTTCCTTTTGCACTACTAAAGCAGGGAAATATACAATAGGATGTGCTTTGGCTGAAGTTTTATTTGCAAGCTACTGCAGCTCTGAAGTGAATATTATGTAAAAAATCTTAATCTTTCTTTGACTATTTCAAAATGTTTCTGTCATACTCTTAGAGGTTCCTGAGTTCTCACTGATGGTTATTACTTTCCATGCTAGACACTGAGTAATAACTATTAAGTATCATTCACTTTGGATGTGAAGAACCTACTAAGTCTATTTTTCAAGGAAAAATTAGACTTTGGAATAGGCAAGATAGATTACTGACTAACCTCTCAATGAAATGCTGGAGGCTTCAGTAATTATATGAAGGTAAGACTATGGGATGAAGACTTTGACTAGGCTACTTAAACAACTCTGTAGAAATAGAAGTTAATTTAGAGAAAACAGATATTAATGCAAATATTTCTTGTCCATAAAAATACAGATTACTTAAGGCTGCTGGAATGCAATTCATTATTGTCCTGTGGATAAACCAGATTTTCAAATTCATTTCAACATTACTGTTCTTCATATAAATTTGTGCTCCTTTGATTTCTCCTTTATACCAGTTGTAACACCTTACTGGTTCTCCCTTTAATAATAAGATAAATAAAATAAAATCTTTAACACTTGTTCACTTTAGCTCTAGATGAAAGTTATAAAGTTTCTTTTTTATTGAAAATATTCCTTTAATACCTTTAAGGTGCTTTTTTCATATATAGTACAAAAATAAATACACTGATACACAGTATTATTTAAAGGATACTTTCAATTGTTTTATTTTCTTTTAAAATACACATAAAATTACCATTTAGAAACTGTTATTTCACTATTAATCGTCACACACTGGAAAATTTATTCCAGTTTACTACATGCATTTAAATGTATATTGGGATTAAAGTAGTTTTAATTTCTTAGCTATATACTATAATAAGTTTATTTTATACTAAGGCATACCTTGTGTCTAAGAATCCATTTTTCTTAACAAAGTATTTGAATATATCTTGGTATAAATTATAACATCATATTGTCACTTATCTTAATTTAGATAGAAATTATATGATAACTCCAATTACTTTTTTTGGATAATTTAAATTCTAGTTATTTCATCATTGGTTATCAGTTTCTTTACCATATAGCCTGTATACTTCTCATTTTACAGACATTTAAGTTAGATTGTTGGAGAATAAAAATTTTTAACTTATGCCTATTGTAATGCAATACTGCAAGCATTACCTGTTTGCTCTTTTTAAATTTCAAAGCCCGATTAAATGCCACTAAGTCAATATGATAATTACTACAAAGACATGGATTGATAACAACTGCATTAAAACAAATTTTTAGTTACAAAATTCTATTCTATTGAAAATATGACCCAAACTATTCACAAATAAAAAAGAAAAATGTTGTCACCTGGTCAAAGCTTCTTTATATTCAAATGTAGGGATAAATCTATTTTAAGGCTTTATTTTCCACATAGTAATGTTTTACACAGATGAACTATTTCTCCACATTCAATTTCCCTTGCTATGGCTTAGGCTGAAATGTTTGATCGCATTTATATACTTAGAACGTGTATCGGTTTATAAAATACTATTTACCAGACAAAAAGATTCAAATGGAATGTTACTTACCAGACTCAAAGATTCAAAGTTTAGTTGTAATTCTATTCCTTAATTGTTTTTTAGATTTGACAATTTAAAATCTCTTTTATTGCACACAGAAACAAACATATTAATAATGTTTCGATTCCATTCAAGATTTGCCATTATCTAATAAACCACCTATTTTTCCTCCTTTCATGCAAATTCTTCTTAGCTTCTATTAGCAAAATTGTCAGATTTATTGCAATACAATTGACCCTCAAATTTCCACGCACCAACCTTAGCCATTTGCAGTATTTATTTTCACCACTAGATGTCACTATGCTCTTCGCAAAAGCTGCTGTAGTGTACTTCATTCACGGAGAAACAGACTAATAAATACATAATAATTTACTAATAAATACATAAATACAATAAATCTAAAAGTCAACACTATTTGTGAGGAATCATTTGATGCATTAAAATTTTAATTAACATTATATTCATTATTTAAATATCATTATAATCCTGTCACATGAGGATCAAACATTCTCATTGTCAGAGTTAGCGTTTTAATATTAGAAATTCTGAATGACATCCCCTCAAATATTTAAGAAAAGAAAGATTTCTATATCTATCCCATGTTGATGCTCCCAATGACAATATTAGGGCAAATATCCTCATACCCATTTTGTAAGAAGTAAATGAGAAAACATTGAACATGTTTTATTCATTTTACTTTGTTTCTCATTTTCCTTTTAGTAATATTATGATATATTTTGTTTAAAATATATAATTATGGATGCATATATAATACACTGTAAAAAAGTTTGGAATATTGTATAAAACATTCATTCATTTGCTCTTTCATCCATTCATTCAACAAATACTTATTGAGACCAACCCTGTCCAAGCATTAAGTAAAATGAATAATGCAAAATCAGACAGACCTCCCAGCCCTGGTGGAATACAGCTGCTTAACAATTACAACAAATAGAAATATGTTGACTGAAAAAGAGTAGCTTGCCTCTAAAGTCAGATATTTTAGTTCCATCAGAAAATTGTTGAAGTTTTAGAGGAACATGAGTTACTTTTAGAAACTCTGGAACTACCTGTCAGTAATCCTCAAAGTCGAGGTAGCCTTTTCTGTGACTTGACACAAGAAGCCATTCAAAGAAACAGTATGGCATTTTAAGATGGTATAGACACAAGTTTGATGGTGTGTGGTGTATTCACTCCTGTAATTTTATTTCATTTTTATGAGCTTCCAACAATCCAAAAACATGTAGGAAAGTAACTGGAAAAAATAGGAATAGTAGTGAAACAAAGAAAAAGGATCATGAATGTTTAGATAGTCAAATTTGCTTCAGCAAAGAAAACCTCCTCTGCAGCAAAAGCTTGCAAACTGCAGATTTTTCCTAATTCTACATCTGCTGCTCACATTTTAGGAAGCAGTTACATATAGAAAAGTCTTTTTCCTCTAAAAACATTAAAATGTCTTCTGCGTCTGTCCTTGAGGGACATAAAGTTGATCAATAGCATTTGTTGAGGACTTTATTCTTGGGTAATGTGAGGAATAAAGAAAAGAACTTTAAAGAGGCACAAGGCATGATACTTCACATTTTAGAAGTAAAGAATTATATAGCTTTAGTGTTCCAATCCTAAATTCTCTTATAAACCTTAAAATCATAAATAAGATAAATTTACATAAAGTTGGCATAGCCCATATCCCGATCTTCCTCAACTTACGATGGGGTTAATGTAAGTCAGAACGCATGGTCCCCATAAACGCATAGTCAAAAATGCATTTAATTCACCTAACATCGTAGCTTAGCCCAGCCTACCTTAAATGTGCTCAGAACACTTACATTAGCCTACAATTGAGCAAAATCATCTAACACAAAGCTTATTTTATAATAAAGTGTGGAATACCTCATGTAATTGATTAAATACTATACTGAAAGTGAAAAGTAGAATGGTTGTCTGGGTACAGAATGGCTGTAAGTGTATGGGTTGTTGCCCTCGTGATCACCTAGCTGACTGGAAGCTGCCTCTGCTCAGTAACACAACAGAGCATCTTACTGCATATGACCAAAATTCAAACTTAGAAGTATGGTTTCTACTGAATATCACTTTTGCACCGTCATAAGGTGTAAAAAAAAAAAAATGTCCATTGAACCATCGTTAAGTTGGAAGCATCTGTACTGTCATAATGTCAAGATAAGTTTAGCAAGGATGATCTTGCATCTCTTCCATCTGGTCCTGAAACTAACCTGTGTACTTTATTCCTACAGGAAAGTGGATGTGCTCTTTTTGAATTTAACTTAGTTCCCCTTAAAGCAATTTTCTTCTCTTCCTTTATTTGCTACTGAGGGACTCTGCTCTTTCCAACCCAAACTGTGTGAGGCCAGAAGCAAGTGTTAGAGGCCATGACCAGCTCATCATGCAGTTCCTTTTTGAATTAGTTAAAGCAGCCTCTGTGAGTCACAGCAAAGTGCGCTGGGGTCAGTCCAATCACCAGATGAAAAAGAAATACAATCCTTTCTGTTCTCTCATACCTCAGTGATGCCACTTCCTTTTTCTCTTATAGGTACGATAGGGGGGAAAATCTGCCACGACAAATTTCCTTCTGTGTAGTGTGAACTGGAGTTCTGCTATTTGTGTGTTCTTGCTGGCTTCAAAATGAACAAAATCCATCTCAGAAACTTTGGGGCCATCAGGGAGAGACAAGGTAGCCCACTCAAAGCTTTTCCCTGTGTAAAACTGCTGGCTTTCCTTTTTATACTATTTGCTAATTTTAAAATGCCCACTTATCTGCATTTCTGCAGACTACCTAACTTGTTGGCAAAATCTCAAATTGTTTCTAAACTGGAAGAGAAAAATGCAACATGACAAATGAGAAATCTTGTGTAGAATATTTTCAGGTGAACCTTGTCTCTCAAAGTATTTTTTTCCCAGAAACGCTGAATTATGGGTCACCAAATCTACATCTGCTCACCAAAAAGACTATTGAACATACAGATGAATGTACTGATCTCTAATCTTTCTTATAAACAGAGCCAAAGAGTCTTTAATAATGTCCAAGGTTCAATTCTCTTGTGCAGAAACCTTTCATGTAAAGGTAGACAATAAGATGTTATTAGGCAATATATTTCAAATTTAATGCTATCAGCTACAAGACTCATTCAGCTTTAGATAGGTGGATATAGATACTGGTTACAAAAAAAAGAGTGTAAATGCTGTTTCTGTATCCTTTCCTCAGGTGGCGAAAAACTACTTGCAATCCACTCGACCTCCATCCTCCTTTCTTTTTTTAATTTAATCCACTTATATGCTTCCAGAAGGCATAAAGGAATGGAAAACATTGCTTAGATTCTCCTATCAAATCCCTTTTATAGCATATTTTTCTCTACCAATTCAAGTCTATTAATTATCCCTCTAATATCGTTCCTATATCAAATTTCTCCCTTTTCCTACAGTACAGCTAAGTTATGTTATGATTGGTAGATTAGAGAATTTGGGGATTGGAAGAGACATTTCAAGTAGTCTAATTCAAACAGCATCTCACACTTCTATCCAAATGCAAGAATATTTTGCTTACGATTTTTGAGAAACAGTCTTCAGCATGTGCTTGAACACATTAACAAGCTTCTCACTCTCTCTGTAGATAGATGTATAGATATAGATATACATAGATCACGTACATACCACCAGTATATAATTCACTTTTATTAAACCCCTCTCAGAGTTAGTTATTAATTACACTGAACTGAGACATTGTCCCAACTTACAACCCTACCCTCACCCCGTCTCAGCTCTTTTTACCCCCAAGAGTAATCTTCCTAATAGGTCTTGTTTTATCTCCCAGAGCAAAACTAAATCGTCTAGTCTTCCTTCCAGCTCTTCAGATACATGAGGACAGCTTTTATATTTCCTTATGCTCCCCAGGTCTTCAATTAGCTAGGTTGCTTCTGATTTCTTTGGTGATTCTGTAGAGAATATATAGCAATCCTTCTAGGATACCCATACCGACAAATCTTTTGCTTTTTAACCTTGACAATTGTATTATTAATTTGTTTCTATAAGTTTGGGGTGTTGCTTCAAAGTGAGATCTTGTAAGCCATGTAGATTGTGATATATTTTTAGCCATCACAACATTTCTTGTTTTCTATAAGACCATTTATCACAGTCTTAGGTAGGGTTTTAGATCAGTATTTTTTTTTTTTAACACCGTGGACATGGGTAATCAAAGTTTCTCTTCTACAGAATTCAAGACTTATGGCTGATTGTTGGAACATGAAGATACGCTACTAGCAGCTGTGATGTATTGGTTGTGTACTGTATCCACAGTGGAGAAAGTGAAAAGTTTTGGATTGTCAGAGAAGAATTAGCCTACCATCTCCTTCCTCTTTGTAGTAACTTACATTTCCCAATTAAAGCAATCAATTGCTCAGACTGTAATAACTCCATTAATGGTATCATTAATCCAAACTTTCTAATAGGAAAACTAAAAGTTACAACCACAGTCACCAGGTGCTTTACTCCTGTGAACTGGGGGAGAATCAGGAATAGAGTACGAAGGAATGAAATTTCTGTGTTCAGTTGCTAGCTATTCATTTACTACCTGCAACCCTTTCTAACTTCTACCAAGTCTCAAACTTTAAACTGGTAGAAATAACTTTTATTCTTTAATTTGTCCCACTGTTGTCCTTAGCCTATATTCTATCTCTCATGGCTTATTTCTCAAAGCTGGAAGATAGCTCCTTTTAAGTCATATTAGTGTTGGACAATGCAAGGATTTCATAGCCTTCTTTTATGTGACAAGTTTGAGGCTGATATGAAAATTTTGCTTTGAATACTAACTACCCACAATTATTCAAATGTAGCCACTTTTTACATAGATTTTACCGAGATTGTCTATTCT
Source organism: Pseudorca crassidens (assembly GCF_039906515.1). NCBI lineage: Eukaryota > Metazoa > Chordata > Mammalia > Artiodactyla > Delphinidae > Pseudorca > Pseudorca crassidens. The sequence continues at coordinate 18,697,935 of NC_090298.1, forward strand.
GAGTTTTTCAGGTGATGCTACAAATAACTATATTATTTAGAACTTCTTACTCACTATGCCACAGTTTACTAATGCTTTTTCCTGGCTGAGATAATCAGTTAGAACTATCATATACAATAGTGCATGCCAATGTAGATCTTCCTGAGGAATTTGACATGTTTAATTTAATCAAGAATCTTGTTGTCCTTTTCTTGGTATGAAGAAACTGAAAACAAAACACAAAACTACTAACTTTACTGGAATCTGTGAATGTGCTAGCCCTAGGGTTTGGGAAGTAGGTTGAATAAACTTTTGAAGACAGGATTAATAACAAAAAGCATGTTATTAATTCCAACTATTAAATAAACCAGTTGATGCTCTAAGGCAGGATTTGATATCGCTGGTACCATGGGAAAGGGGAAGGGATCAAAGGGCTTGCTTGTGCTTGAAAGATGTCCTTGAACAAGCAAAAGTGAATGGAAATAATATGTGAGTGGAGGGGTTGGTCTTCACCCAGAGTAGCAGGGGTGAAGGCCAAGTGTATGTGCACAGATGTGGGGACAGTGGTAGAAGTGATGGGAAGATAGTCTCTTCTGAGTGTTCGTATTTTCTCAATAAAAATTGAACTAGGACATCAGTTGAGAGAGAGTGTGGAGAAGTATTGGAGGTTTGAGGAAACAGCATAACATACAAGAAAGGGTCTCTAGGCTAGTAGTCAACTGAATGAACATGGGGCATATGGGACCACTTGGAGCTTGTAGTCACAGCAGACAAACTGGCATATCTGTGCTATATAACCTGCAGATGCATCACATTGTCATGATTATAAGGATGGAGTAAACATATAGATTTAACCAGGGTCAGGGCAAAAAACTTCAAGTTGTATGCAAGGCAGTGATAATAACAATCAACAATAACACTTAAGATGGGTAAGAAAGAATGTAATGCCATGGATGGGAGAGATTAAATGTAAAGATACATTAAAATAAATGAATAATAGTCCTCAGTGGGAGGAATTTTCTAGAATTGCATGATTAGAGGGAAAGAATGGGTAAGATTGTGTTCAGGAATTGACATGATTGAAATTGAGGTTGTGGAGATTACATTTATTGAAAATACCATGATGATAAAAACACCTGCCTATAACCATGAGAGTGAGTGGCTAAAGTAGTTAAATGACAAAGTCCTTGTGGGTATACGTGTGTGTGTGTGTTTGTGTGTGTGTGTGTAGTTGTGTGGTGTGTGTCAGAGAGAAAGTTCAAGGAAACAGGAAAACGAAGCTAGAGATTTAGAATGATCATCAGTCAGCTTTATGAATATTGAAATCATCAAGAAATATGATGAGGGTAGTACTGGAGAGAGACTAACAGGGGGTGATGCATATTTTTATAGAGTGTAGGTAGAACCCACGTTGGCTTCAGAAACGACAACAAGGAGAATGAAAAACTCATTCTCAGTTCCAGAGTTCCCAGCACAAAGCCTGGGGGAGAAAAACCAGCCATCACTTGACAAAAATTTTTGGAGAAGAAATATTCTCAGGGAAGACATCAGTGTTGTTCAGAGCAAGAAGGTAAAGGGAATAAGAGAGACGAGATTGAGGAAATATAGAATTTTGCTTATGATGGATTGCATGCTCCAAAGAGCACTATGGACTCATGTCAAGAGTTGGAGAAGGGCTTCCCTGGTGGTGCAGTGGTTGGGAGTCCGCCTGCCGATGCAGGGGACACGGGTTCGTGCCCCAGTCCGGGAAGATCCCACGTGCCGCGGAGCGGCTGGGCCCGTGAGCCATGGCCGCTGAGCCTGCGCGTCCGGAGCCTGTGCTCCGCAACGGGAGAGGCCACAGCAGTGAGAGGCCCGCGTACAGCAAAAAAAAAAAAAAAAAGAGTTGGAGAAGGATGGGAGATAGAGGAGAGGGGTAATACAGTGTTATATGGGGATTAGAGTTTATTGACCATTTGTGTCTTTCATCCTTAAAATGTATGTTCATGTCTTTTGTTAGTTTTGTCAAGAACGTTTTTGATATAATTCTTTTTTTTAACATCTTTATTGGAGTACAATAGCTTTACAATGGTGCGTTAGTTTCTGCTGTATAACAACGTGTATACTAATTCTTAATTTCATATTTACTTTTGGCATCCTTCATTCATTGCTAATAAACCGATTAATGCCATTGGATATTTTATCTTTTCAATGTACTAGTCTTTTGACTAATCCAGAAAATGGCAAAATCTACATTCCATCTTGCATTTTTGGGTGATCTGTAACATTTGTTGTATAACTTATTCCTTCAATTTTTATGTTACTTCTCTCAAAGCAGACACATTTTCTTTGTTCTTAATCATTCTTGATTTTCCTCCTTCATTCTTTGCTCTCCCATATATTATAGTATGGATCATGTAAGACAAGTCAGAATTCGCTCTCACTGCATAGGTTTTCAGAATGGATGGGACAAACAAGGAGATTTATGATAATTAGAGCATTCCTAGAGAATGAAGAAGAAGGGGTAAGCCATAGGGGTATCAAAATAAGGCTGTAGGGGGGTTTTCTATGTCTTCATTTCCCCAGTCAACATCTAACATGTGAAATCAGGTGGCTGTCTTTGTGGTTATGAAATAGGTAAATGTTCTCTCTTTTGGAAAACAAAACAAAATGTAGTTTGAACTTATGATAACTGACTCTATATACTTTTTTCCTCTCTCCTAGTCATAATAGACTGTTAAGATACATGGAGATAAAACATTTTCCATTTCAGGATGCAGTGACATGGTAATTAGGTGCAAAATCTGTGACTGAGAAAAATAATATATAGTGATACATATCATTTCATAACATTCATCTTATTCTCCAACTAGCCAGGAAGTGAATAGCTTGTTAATGAGAACTCGAAGGGGTAGGGTGGTGAGAGAGTGGGACAGAAAGATTGATTAAAGTTCACTAATGATCCCAAGGCATTACAGCCCTTTCTTCTTGTATAATTTTTCCTTCTCATCATGTCCTTCATTGAGTCCTACTTTCTTTCATTCTCTTTTCTCTACTGTTCCCACGCCCCCCAACCTGGGCTTATCTGGGTCAATCAAGGATTTAGATTAATTAGTTTTCTTGTGGTGGCAGATAGAGAATATTCCAACCCAACCATGTGTTACTTTTACAATCAGAACTAATAAATGCTTAATTTTCAAGCTAATAAAGTATATTTGAAAGACAGGAAAACTGAACAATTTCAAGTCATTATGATTTGTTATCTAGATATGTCCTCAAGCTAATATGCCTGATGATACTGCCTTCATATGTTTGCAAAATCCCACAGCCCAAAATGCTGCCCTGAAATTCTACCTGGAATCATTCATTTTGAACACCAAATAGTTTTCCTCAGGGAATGCAATGCAAGTCACTGATATTTTGGTGTTAGGTAATGTCATCAGAAATCCCACCAGTTGGCTAGTGACATAGGAAGTATGGGCAATATTTGTGATTTACTAGAAATAGCGTCTCAAATCCCTGATGTAATGGGTGGAGGGTGGGAAAGGAACACAGGCTTCCATGAACTATGAGGGCAATGAGTGCTTGTGTTTGGAGCAAGAAAAGTGCCCTTGAAAGGGATTGATTAATAATTCTGAGTGGAAGGATAGTTCAAAGTTGAAGGGTTCGACTCTGATGCCAACTTGGTTGTACTACTGCTTGTGAGTTATGTTTGCTGAGGAATGGTTTTTGGAACGGTTTTTAAATCTCATTTTCCCAAGTTTAAAATACAGAGTGATTACATTTTTTGAGTTTTTATATAGTGATCCTACATCCTGTTTTGCCAGGGAAAATCCTAGTTTACAGCCATCTCCCATCATCTCATCTAGCTGACGTTTGTCCTATATCAAAATATCCAAGTTTGGAAGATCCATTATAAGGCTGTCCTGAATAAAATCTATTTACTGAGAATTTAGCACACAGTTGACTCTTTGTACCCAATAAATGGTGGTCATCATTATTAGAATAATAACTCCCAGTTCTACCGCATTCCTTATTGTCTGCTTCTGGAAATTCCTCCAGCCTCAGTTTCTTTTTAGACTAAAAATACCATATAGTGAAAATAGCACATACAGTTCTTAGGATTAATGAAATAATGTGTGGATTAACAGTAAGAAGAACACATAAAATTATTGATAATTGTGGTTTTAATAGTTGATAACTTTATTTTTATTATGAAAAAATGACTCAAATGAACTGTATCTTAATTAAGATAGACTCAAACTGGTGGATTATTGAATCACATTCTATAACCAATGGCCCAAAATAGATTTTTAAAGGATTTGGGAAGTTCATGAACAGCTAAGGACAATGAATTTGCTCCAAAAGATCTTGAGCTCTAAGTGTGTAAAGTGTTCTTGGTATCAATTTTAATTCATGGACATATTTTCTATGAAAGATCTGGATCATTCAGAAATCCAAGTGGCTCACTATATCCATAGACCCTGCGTATTTCCTGCTAGAACAGGATACATTATTAGTATTCCAGAGCATATGATCCAACGATTTACAGTATTCAAAATCCTGTGAAGACTGTGAGAATACTGAAAGTTGTGAGAGAAAAAAACAGCTAAGAAAAGAACAAAACGATGAGCATTTCCTTCACGCTTGCTCCCAGCTGAGACTACAGCTGCTTGATTCATACCATCTGGGGATGTCTAATTAGAAACTACCTAGAATAGGCTAATAAAGAAGTAATTTGAAAATAAACTTAACAAGATCAGCAGCAGTTCAGATCCCAGAGTGCTAGGAGTTAAGGTTGCATGAACTAATGGATCAATGAACAAAAGAAATATTCACTGATCCCTGCACTTGAAATTATTCCTGAATAAAGCAAAGTGCCATTTGTTTCTTCAATGCATAATAAATATGCCAAATATTGACTGACATTTAGGCTAGTAAATGACATTTTAAAAAGCTATTCATATGAGACTCTTGCACAAGCTCCCTGCTACATTGTGGTTTAAATCATTTTCCAATTTTAAGTCCATTTTTAAAAATACAATAATGTGTCATTTCAAAACAGGTTTCTGTTTAGGCTACCAAATGATTTGGCCAATGACGGTCAGATTTCTACCCTCAAAAATTTTCTTTGGAGAAATAAAATGGTATTTTTTTTTTTCCTGTTTTACCAAATTAAAAAAAAAAATTCGTTTAGGGTTTCCCTGGTGGCACAGTGGTTGAGAGTCCGCCTGCCGATGCAGGGGACACGGGTTCGTGCCCCGGTCCAGGAAGATTCCCACATGCCATGTAGCGGCTGGGTCCGTGAGCCATGGCCGCTGAGCCTGCGCGTCCGGAGCCTGTACTCCGCAACGGGAGAGGCCACAACAGTGAGAGGCCCGCGTACCGCAAAAAAAAAAAAAAAATTTCGTTTATCAGTCTCAATGATTTAGATATCAAGGTGTCATAGAGATTTTTCAAATCAAAATAATGCTATGAGGGCACAAATGATCAACACTTGAAATGCACACCCTGAGATTGAAAAAACAAAATGTTTAACTCTTCAATTTTGTAATCAGTGCATTTTTACTTGTTGTATTGATGTCAATTCCCTATCACCAGATTGAGTCTCACAAAACAACACTAGTATATTGTATACAAATGACACAATATGGGAACACAAAAATCATTTTGCTTTTATCATAATAAAATAGTCATTTTTATTTGAAGTATTGAGAATTAAGAATATCTTATATTCTTGTCAAATACATTTGCATCAGCAAAACTACCTAGCACATAGAAACTCATATTGATACATAATAAAAATGGTCTAGAGACTTCCAAACTCTAGAAAATTTTAATCTTAATATTTTTCTATTAATTAGCCAAATTAGTAAATAACTTTAATGTTTCGCTGTCTCCATTTTCTTTCCTAAGAAAGAAATAATAGTTCCATCGCTGGATAAAGAAATACTTTTGTGTGTTTGGGTTTACCTAAAGTATATTATCGCTATTAACACCGACATTATAATCACTAACTTTATGAATAAAAAATATCCAGCTCTCTCTGTGAAAGGAACTGTGACATAATAAAGCTTGAAATATCTAGGAATTGTGGTTTCTAGTTGTATGTTTTCACTACCCCATCTGTTATCAAAATATAATTGTATATTGTTTCAAAGAAATAATAAAAGAGAAAGTATTAAATGTTGCAATACTGGACAAAGTCACACACAAGTTCTTTTCTTTTTTTTTCTTTTTTTTTTTTTTTTTTGCGGTATGTGGGCCTCCCACTGTTGTGGCCTCTCCCATTGCAGAGCACAGGCTCCGGACGCGCAGGGTGAGCGGCCATGGCTCACGGGCCCAGCCGCTCAGCGGCATGTGGGATCCTCCCAGACCGGGGCATGAACCCATGAGCCCTGCATCGGCAGGCAGACTCTCAACCACTGCGCCACCAGGGAAGCCCCACACACAAGTTCTTATCAAACATGAGCATCTTATTTTATCATTTTATTATTTTTGCTATTTCTTTTAGAATCTCAGAGTAGTAAAGTGGGTTAAAAACACCCATACAACAAAACTCGTAATTTCTTTATCATTGATTATATATAATATATTGCCAGAGCTATTTTTGACTTTAGGGAAAAAAATAAAAAATGTGTATTCAACATTAGCAGACCATCATCAATATTCATTAGGTAGAGTATTTGTAAACAAATGGAAGATATTCTCTGGACATACACGAGTTTAATATGTAGATCACAGTCACCAAGACAATTTAAAACTGAAATTGATTAAACACCATGGTGTGTATCCTCAGTTTATAACTATTATTTGTAGGTCATCTTACTTGTGCTACTATTAATTTTATTACTTTGAACATCAATTATTTCTATTTTTTATACATCAGAATTAACTATAAGGAAAATAACCTGTATAATCTAAAGAGCTTTATGTATTACTAAAATGAAAACTGCATTGGGCTTCAAAGACAGCGTTCTAACAGAGAACAGAGCAGAGCACAGGTGACATTTTTTAGCATTCCAAAATGCACATCAATTAAATCAAACTAATAACAAACAGCACTTTTAAATAATTAAGGTATGATTGATTGGGGGCATATCAAGAATCATTGCAAAGTGGAAGGAGGAGTTTAAAACAGCTGGAAAATGCCCTACATATTCTACAGCATATAATGCTCCTGGGGGAACCCCTTTGGACTGGAGATTGTATTAACAAAACATGTAAACAGACTAGCACTGGTAGAGGAGGAAATTTTCAACTGTGAGACAGGAGGTTGCTCTAGATATATAAATGAAATGGTAGAAAACACCAACATAAGAATAGGAGATTATAATGAACCCAAGTACAGACGTATAGGAGAGAAGTTCATGGCAACTGTTGGATAAAGGAGGTGGGAAAGGAACAGTAATGCAGGACGAATTCATTACACTTTTATTCACTGAACTCAAACATGGCAGTGTACTGCCATGTGGAACTTTTGTAATCAGATAGAAGATAAAACTAACAGAAAGCACAAAGCAGTCACTAAATCTTTTTACTATCTATGGATTCTAGGCACAGCCGTGAGATTTATTTGACAAAAGGATTGCTTGAAAACAGCAAATTGTGTCACAGGGTGTTTTTCTCTGGAAAACATTATATCACTTCAACTTTTTCAACTTCAATTCTTACAAACTTACAATTCCATATTGGAGTAACACACACACACACACACACACACACACACACACACACATACAATTCACCAGAAATGATATGCATTTTAATTGGTACATTTCATAAGAGTCAGTTGGTCATATTAGTCACAGAAGATTACGTTTGTCAGAAACATTTTAATAATTATAAAAACATACTCCTATCTTGTAAAGATTATTCAGCCATTTGGAGGAGGAACAAAGGGTAAAAATGATCTCTATATTTCACAGTTCATGCTGGGGCAAAATAAATAATTTCTATCAGGAGAATATTTTAGTAATTATTTGTTAAATTATACAAATAATAATACAGAGTATCACCTTAATACAGGTCACTACTGTAATAGAAAGAGGTGTTTGCCTGAGTATAGATTGCTTCCCAAAAAGTTGCTTCATATTTAAGCACAGTGCTAGTCAGAGTGTGCTCTATATTTAGACAGAGTTGATGTATTAGGATGATCCATATGAAAATGTTTTTGTCAAATATAACACAATATCATTTCCTTTGACAATGTAATTGAGATGCATCCAACCTACCTGATTAAATTCACAAATTCTCAGTTGGGATAGCAAGAATGTCCAAACAATAGAGTCCAAAGACAAATTCTACTCCTGTTTTTACTACTCAATACCTTCTTTGAACATGACAATAGCTAAAATTTGTTGAGTCTCAATTACCTCCCATGGAAAGTCTGAAACCATTCAATTATTCATTCATTTTTTCAGAAGTCTTCATCAGGCCTCTTTTCTGTGCCATGGTTATACATTCTATTTGTAACAATGGACAAACATGAAGATTAAATAGGATAATATATAAGATAGTTATTTTTAAACCATAAAGTTCCAGGTAAGTGTAAAATTCTTTTATTATGAATTAAAACTAATTTAAAATGTGAATGTATTTTTAAGAACATAAAAGAAAAATGAGAACAAAGTGTCCATCCACAGAGGACTCTTCAACTAACTCCAGATATGGCCACACAGCAGACCACTCAAATTTCTGAAAAAAGAAGTATATGCTCATAAGGAAAGCCCTTGGAGACATGCTTTGATGCATAAACGAAGATATGAAATAAACTTCTGTTAAAAATAAGAAAAGGAGGGCTTCCGTGGTGGCACAGTGGTTGAGTCCACCTGTCGCTGTGGGAGACACGAGTTCAAGCCCTGGTCCAGGAAGATCCCACATGCCGTGGAGCAGCTGGGCCTGTGTGCCACAACTACTGAGCCTGTGCTCTAGAGCCCGCGAGCCACAGCTACTGAGCTTGTGCGCCTCAACTACTGAGCCCACGTGCCACAACTACTGAAGCTCGTGCGCCTGGAGCCTGCGCTCTGCAACAAGAGAAACCACCGCAATGAGAAGCCCGTGCACCGCGATGAAGAGTTAACCTCTCTCGATGCAACTAGAGAAAGCCTGAGTGCAGCGGCAGAGACCCAATGCAGCCAAAAAAATAATAAATGAATAAAATAAATTTAAAAAAATAAGAAAAGGAGAAACGCACACATACACATATATATACACAGAAGGACAAAATATGTGTGTATGTGTGTCTCTATATGGATGCGCATGTGCATGGTTTCTGGGAGGAAGAGATGTTGGTGGGGGAGGAAAAAAAATTCTCTTCCTCTTTTCCCACCCCATTCTCCCGCTTCTCCATTCATTTCTCTCCTTTCCCTGATTTTTCTCATTTTTTTCCTTCCTCCACTTCTACCTCTTCCAATCATGTTTGGATGGTTTTCCATATATTGTGTTAAGTTAAAACAGATTACAGTGTTTCTTAGTGATGGGATCATAAGATAATTTTATATATTTGTTTTCACTTTCTATAATGCTCCATCTTTTTTTTTTTTTTTTTTTTTTTTGCGGTATGTGGGCCTCTCACTGTTGTGGCCTCTCCCGTTGCGGAGCACAGGCTCCTGACGCGCAGGCTCAGCGGCCATGGCTCACAGGTGCAGCCGCTCCGCGGCATGTGGGATCTTCCCGGACCGCGGCACGAACCCGTGTCCCCTGCATCGGCAGGCGGACTCTCAACCACTGCGCCACCAGGGAAGCCCAAAATGCTCCATCTTTAAATTATGGTATGTTATTAAAAATTCTTATTCAGTTCAGTCATGCTTACACAGATATTGGCAAACTTTGAAGCTTTACAAATCTGAAACAGTAGAGCAGGGGAAATGATTCTTGATGAAACTAATGTGTTTTGTTAAATGAATGGGTAGCATTTCTCCCTTGACTTTTTTTCTCATATTTCTAAATTAATTGAGAAGAAACGTTTAAACAGTCATAAGTCTGTTTTCCACTTCCTAGGTCCTTTCATTCATTCATTCATCTATTTTTTTCATATATTTACTTATTTGTTGAATAGATATGTATTAAACATACATCTTACCTCAGCCAGTGTGCTATGTGATAAACATACAAAAATGAATAAATTACAGTATAAAGTTTATGGCTCTTAAGAAGCTTAAAGAATACAGCCATTTAAACTAAAATATCTACAAAGTCTAATAAGCTCTGTAGTAGAGGTGTGCTAGTTGCAGAGGGATGAGAGAGGAGAAAGATATGTAAAATATGCTTTAAGTTGATGTCAGGAAAATCTTAGCAAAGAGGATAGTTTCTACAGAGTACTTAAGAAATTATGGTAATCAACTCGTGTAGGGATGGAACGAATCACTTAAGCAAAGAAAATTCAAAGCATAGCCATGTAGGATTAAAACAGCCTGGGAGAGTGAGGTCAGCAAGATGGCAGCATAGGAGTTTCCAGGGCTCATGGGAGCTCTAGGTTGTATAATGATATAGATACACAACAGGGCCGTATAACAGAACAGTATTAGTCCTGTAAGTCAGGTCATGAAGGCCTTGTATAATGTGAAAGGGAATTTTACTCTGGAAATGGGAAGTGTTTTAAATAGGAAAATATCGGTTCAAAATTTGACAAGTCAGTAACTTTTGTTTGGACTAACCTCACTCTTCCTCTATTCTTACTTTTTCCCTTTGACTCTCTATTTCTTCTCACAAGTTCGTTTTCAAGATCCGAGAAAGTAGAATTCTTCACTTCTATCTTTTCTATATTTCCTTGTCTTCTTCCACCGGGTTTGAATAGGGAGAGATTGAGAAAAAATTCTTAGAAACACACATTCTTATCTAACTACTACACTTCCAGGTGAATTCAGAAATACTTTTGTTCTTACATGGGCACAAAGATATATATTGAAAGCTGTTCACTGAAACGCTATTTATAATCATGAAACCTGGAAGCAAATTATTTATCCCTTAATAAGGACATGGATAAATAAATTTCAGTATGTCTGTGTTATAGAAAAATATTTAGCCCTCTAAAAAATGAGTTCACTGCATATGTACTGACAAAGAAAAAAGATTGTGTAAATAATAGGTAACCTTTATAAAAACTGTACTAAAATGAAAAATGATATATAGTCACCGTATATTTTGTACAAATATAAAATTACAGAAAAAAAGAACTTTGAATATTAGTACAGGAAGAGTAGGAAAAATTAGCTGTACTTTGGGTTCTATATATTATAAATGAATCTCCTCAAACATATATGATAATCATATTTTTAAAATGTAATAAGCTTATATATACAAATATTTGATTAGGGTTTAATAGACACTTTCACAAAATATATATTTTAATAAAGCTTCCATATACAGCAGTCACAATAAAATTTAAAATGAGTTTTTCTCATCTCTTTTATTCAATTAAATAATTTTATTTTCTTCTCATTTTTGCTTAATAAAAGTAAAACATTTTACATTCATCATGAAAGAAAATTAGTTTTAGATTACTAGGAGTTATTTCAGAATAATTGCGAATAATTAACCTCAATTACTAAAATGCTCAAAGAAGGAAGTTGTATAAAAATATACACTACTCACTGCATGGATAGCCATATTTAAGACAAAAATGGAAAAAGAGCCTAAAATTTGTTTTGGTGCTTTTAACTCTGAAAACCTGAATATCTATTCAACTATTAATTACAAGAACTTAGCACAGGGAACTGTATTCAATATCCTGTGATAAACCATACTGGAAAAGAATATTAAAAAATGAATGTGTATACATGGATAACTGAGTCATTTTGCTGTACAGTAGAGATTGCCACAGCCTTATAATCAACTACGCTTCAATAAAAAAAATTTAAATTAAAAAAAAGAACTTATGAAACTTTATTTCTGCTTTGGGTATGCTTAACCAGTTTTTACCTAATGAGCTTGCATTTTTCCATTTGCCTAATGATTAAAAATATCTGAGAAATTTTTTTAAAATTAAAAAAAATCAGAGAAACTATTGAAAAATCATTTCATTGTGTACTCATGCTAAATAAAAAAATAGAAAGCTTTATAAATAGCTATTATTTATTAAAAGTGAGTCTCAAATTCCAAACACAGGCCAAACTTCCTTAAGGCTTTGGATATCATCCTGGAGGGAGTATGAGTCTGTTCTTGTTCAAAATGTATTAATTTACTTTCATTTATTTGGGGGTAAAAATAAAACCTTTCCAATTTTTGTTTACTTGACATAAATGTGAGAACATTATTACATTTTTCCACATGCAAAACACTCTCATCAAGTTTATTTCACTTAACTTATGAAGTTCATAACTATTTCAAAAAAGAGTTGAGTTATGAAGACCCACCATCATCCCCCCACCACATATACCCTTGAGAATAAATAAGCTGTGGGAAACTAGTTTAGTATCCAATTACATCTATTTTTCTTCAGAAAGTGATTTATATGAATCTGACTATACACAGTTATGCCACGTAGTATAAAGTTAACCATATTACTAGATAATCGTAATATAGTGATCACAAAAAATGCTATATATGCATTTTGGGCAGTGTCTCTCCCTCTCTATTTCTCTCTCTCTCTGTATCTCTGACTTTCTCCCTCACTGTCTCTCCCTCTATCTTTTTAATTTTTTTTTTTTTTTTTTTTTTTTTTTTTTTTTTTTGCGGTATGTGGGCCTCTCACTGTTGTGGTCTCTCCCGTTGCGGAGCACAGGTTCCGGACGCACAGGCTCAGCAGCCATGGCCCACGGGCCCAGCCACTCCGTGGCATGTGGGATCCTCCCGGACTGGGACACGAACCCGCGTCCCCCGCATCGGCAGGCGGACTCTCAACCACTGTGCCAACAGGGAAGCCCTCCCTCTATCTTTTATACTTATTTTGAAAAAAGAAATTGTCTATCTGAGTTTATAACATAAATCCCAGAATTGTCTGTAAACTCTCCCTAAGCCTGTGTTTGTACTTGGAATCTATTATGTTCATGAGAGAGTCACAGACTTCACAGTTACGGATTTTCCTTCACTTCCAAGGGGACTGAAGTTCTGAAATGAACTTTAGTACATCCATTTTAATATTCACTGCTGCCTGCAAGCTAGTTGCAGGTTATTTTAGTTACCAGAAACCACACTAGTTTGCAATATAATTTTGACGATTGGTAGGTAAAAATTTGCAGGCAGCTGACTCTAGCCAAAGGCAAGTTTTGCGATAGCAACATAATCCCTAAGAGAAAAATGTGAAATAATCTAACCATCTAAACATCAAAAGGAAATGCACCTTGCTTGACAATATTTGGAACAAGATAATGGTTTCTAAAGTTGTTCAACATTTATGAAAATATAGAAATTAAGATAACAGTCATTTAAATTGTATACATATTTAATACATTCATTTTTCATTATATGGAAATTTCTTTTTTAAAATTTTTGAGTCCAGATGTTTCAAATTATGAATAATTTGTCAATTTATGCTTAAAACTAAACTTGAAAAATGTGACTGGTCATTCCCATTAAAAAATGGGACTCAAAGTCTGTTCCACTAAATCAAGCTTAAATTAGTGATTGTGTATTTAGATGTAGTTGAAATCTAAGCATCTGTATCAAAAACTCTTAGACTATATATTTGGCAAACTGGCTGATGTCTTTGACTTGAAAGACATTAAGTGACAAGGCACACAATGGAATGTCTCTCCACATGGAATGAGAATGAAGGATGTAGTAATCATTCTCAAGTTTCAATGTGGAGACTGACATGGCTGGTTTTATTTCTTAATCTAGCTTCATTGTTGTTTGGAAGGGTATTTTATTTTCAAATCTGGAAAGTGAAGATTGTCTCCTGTGGTAGACAGAATAGTGGCTCCCCGAAATGTCCACATCCTTATCCCTGGAACCTGTTACTGTGTCACCTATCATGGCAAAAAGGACATTGAAGATATAAGTATCCAAGGATCTTGAGATCAGAAGATGATCCTAGGTTATCTGAGTGGGCCCAATGCAATCACAGGGGTCCTTATATAAGTAAGAAGGAGAGTTAGAGTGACAGAGGAGATGAGTAACTTTGGAGCAGAGGTTGAAGTGATGTGATTCCAAATTGAAGAAAAGGGCCATAAACAAGGAATGCAGGTGGTCTCTAGAAGGTAGAAAAGGCGAAGAAATGAATTCTTCTCTAGAACCTCCAGAAACAATGCAGCTCTTGTTTTTAACCCATAAGTCCATTTTGTACTTTTTACCTCGAGTACTGTAAGATAGTAAATTTGTGTTGTTTTAGTCCACTAAGTTTGTGGCAGTGTGTTACAGGCACTATAAGAGACTAATACAGTTGTACATATAGTTATAAAAATAGTAGATATAGATCTAGATTTCCTGACTCTCTGCCTAACATTTTATATTTTTAATTACACATTACTAGTGTTCTATTAATTTTTTCTTATATTTTAATTTTTATAGTGAGAGAAATTTTGAGTATATTTATCCATAAAATATATAATCATGTATAATGTATATATCTATATATATACATACACAAATGTATATATTCAAAACTCTAAAACATTTTACATCCTAACGCTAGAAATATAACTCTCATTTCTATTTGTTTAATGGTGTATTTTCTTTGGAATATTGCCTACAGTCTATTTGTGAGTTGCTTCACTAGGCTGAAATAAAACACAAGGGTAGTGTCAATGTCAAATCCCAATATTTAATCCCAAAACAATGTGAAACCCCCAGATGACCCTGTAGTGAGTTGGTATTGACTACTGTGAGAAATACATAAGCAGGGCACAGAGAATCTATACATTTATATATATATATGAGAAACATATTTTTTTTCCATTTAGAGTTACTTTAAAAAAAAGCTTACAGTAAAAATTTAAGTAGGTATATTTACATAATATTTAATTTATTCTTACATGCAACCGATTGCTGACATATGTTTTGATTCCAAGGTGGACTATTTTTTTCCAGATAATAATTTTGTGTATGTGGTACTTCTCCCTAATATTGGTGTGTAGAAAAGAAAATATGAACCTAGGTTTTAATCAGGTAAAGTTTTGACTTAACCAAAACACCCTAATCAATGCCAGCACACAAAAGGATTATCTGGAGCTGTGTCATTGCTTTATCATTACAGAGCAGCATTCTACATTGCTGTTACTCTCTTTGTCATTTCATTCACTAGGGTGGCAACTCAAGAATGAACTGTACTTTAACTTTTAAAGAACAGACACAAAGAAATAGAAAATGGGAGGCAATATTGCTAGTGTTGTTGTGTAAACTAATTTAGAATTTAATATTTAACTGCAGAAATTGTTTTCTTAACCATTGCCTGATTAATCTGATAGTTTTCTAGACAGGAGTTTCGTCAACAAATTAACAGGACCAGCTACAGAAGTTGAAGGTCCAGTGCAAAGTTAAAATATGGGACACCTTGTTCAAAATTATTAAAAACTTCATTCTAGCACGGGGCTCTGTGCAAATGCATAGGTCGCATACTTATAAACCCAGCCCTGAAAATAATTTAGTTATAAAACTTTAAGGCAATGGTGCATATCCATTTTTTAAATTCATAATCATATCCATATCTGTATCTATATATCTGTATTAATGGCTATGTCTACATACAATTTCAGAGTAAAATTTTAAGGGTATCTTTATTGATAATCTTGTCCAATCTTGTGTTTTTACAAAGGAGAAAGCTGAGCCACAGAGCATTTTAATTATATCAGTAGCTGAGATTAGAAATAAAACTAGCATCCTTCTAAACATATTTAGGCATTTCTCTTAACTGCCAGTTTAGTGCTCCTTCTACCATGTCAAAAGACCTCCTTGCTCGATATCACTAAGAAATTGAACTGCATATTTCTGTTCTAATTCACCATTCAAAATAGCCTTTGAATAGAATGTTTCATACTGTGTTCAGCAGAGTAAAGAATGCTGATGACACAGAGTTCAAGAATTTTCAAGGACTGAGTAAATGGTGATAGTTATATAATAAACAATATAAATAAAATAATTACATAATTTACTGTCTAACCTGGGATACCTTTGTGAGTTAATAAGGGCACTATTAATAACTATGTTGAGATAACAATGAAAATAGTACTGTCTTGAGCAGAACTGGATTTACAACAAAAGCTACAAAAGCTAGCATCTAAAGAAATTTTAACACCTTGCCAGGTATTGTCCTAAGGATTTTGCTTGCATTCAATTCTTGTTTTCTCAGAACAGCCTTATGAGCTCTAAGCACTCCCATTTTACAGATAAGAAAATTAAGACATGATGAGTGACAAAGCTAGTTTTGCATCTGAAGATTCTGCATATGGATAAATATATTCATACTCAAGTATGAAACTGGGATTCAGACCCTGTCCCAGAGTCCACATCATGAACAAATATGCAATGTTATCTCTCATATATTCCATGGGATAGGCTGGCATGGATTATTTAAGCCATAACGATAAGTACTATAAAAGTAAGAACTTGTGATAAGATCTCCAATGATCAGACCAGGTACTTTCATAGCCTATCCCTAGCCTCACTCCTTGACAGCAACAACCTGATATGAATCAGAACCCACTTCCCCCTCCCTGATGTCAGTGAGGTGAATCAGGGAACCGAGCTTATATCCCCATCTGGAGGCAACAGAGATGTGTTAGTCAGTGCTCCACTTTCACCAGGAAGTTGCCAGTGGGTGGAGGGAATAACTGAACTTCTACCTCAGCAGTCCTCAAGGGGACAGTCACCCACTTTTGGTAGAGTGATGTTAGTAGGGCCCAACAGGAAGCTGAACATGAACACCCACCCACTCCTCATGTTAAAAAAATCAATAGAGTTCTATCGGATAAAAAAAAGTCCAGAGTCTCCTAAGATCAACAATATCCAGGATACAATAAAAAATCATTTGTCATACAAACAACTAGGAAAATCACAACCTGAATGAAAGAGAATCAACAGATACCAACAACAGTAAGATGAACTGGAATCAACCAATTCATCCAAGAGATTGGAATCATTTGATAAGAATTTTAAAGCAGCCATTGTCCAAGTATTTAAATAAGCAATTTTGCATTTTCTTGAAACAAATGAAAATAAAAAATTCTAACGATGATTTAGAAGTTATAAAAAGTAACCAGGGCTTCCCTGGTGGCTCAGTGGTTGAGAGTCTGCCTGCCGATGCAGGGGACACGGGTTCGTGCCCTGGTCCGGGAAGATCCCACATGCCGCGGAGCGGTTGGGCCCATGAGCCATGGCCGCTGAGCATGTGCGTCCGGAGCCTGTGCTCCACAACGGGAGAGGCCACAACAATGAAAGGCCCGCATACCGCAAAAAAAAAAAAAGTAACCAAATGGAAATCATAGAACTGAAAAATACAATAATGGAAATGATACACTCAGTAGATAGGCAAAATAGTAAAGTGGAGACAGAGGATAAAATCAATGAATTTGACATACAAATATAATTTATTTGGTCTGGACATCAATAAAACTGACTGGGAGAAAAAAAAAATAAACAGAATCTCAGAGACCTATAAGATGATAATAAAAGAGATAAGAAAGATAGCATGGAGGGTTTCGGTTTCGGACGGAGCGCAGGGAGAGGACTGGGGTTGGCGCCTTGAACATAGCCTGAAGGGGTTAGTGCACCACGGCTAGCCGGGAGGGAGTCCTGGGAAAAGTCTGCACCTGCCGAAGAGGCAAGAGACTTTTTCTTCCCTCTTTGTTTCCTGGTGCGCGAGGAGAGGGGTTTAAGATCGCTGCTTAAAGGAACTCCAGAGACGGGCGCGAGCCGCGGCTAAAAGCGCGGACCCCAGAGACGGGCGGGAGACGCTAAGGCTGCCGCTGCCGCCACCAAGGGGCCTGTGTGCGAGCACAGGTCACTCTCCACACCCCTATTCCGCGGTGCCTGTGCAGCCCGCCACTGCCAGGTTCCCGGGATCCAGGGACAACTTCCCCGGGAGAACCCACAGCGGGCCTCAGGCTGGTGCAACGTCACTCCAGCCTCTGCCGCCGCAGGCCCGCCCCGCACTCCGTGCCCCTCCCTCCCTCCCGGCCTGAGTGCGCCAGAGCCCCCGAAATCAGCGGCTCCTTTAACCGCGTCCTGTCTGAGCAAAAAACAGACGCTCTCCAGCGACCTACACGCAGAGGCAGGGCCAAATCCAAAGCTGAGTCCCTGTGAGCTGTGAGAACAAAGAAGAGAAAGGGAAATCTCTCCCAGCAGCCTCAGAAGCAGCGGATTAAAGCTCCACAATCAACTTGATATACCTTGCATCTGTGGAATACGTGAAGCGACAAGGAATGATCCCAAATTGAGGGGGTGGACTTTAGGAGCAAGATCTATGATTTTTTTCCCTTTCCCTCTTTTTGTGAATGTGTATGTGTATGCTTCTGTGTGAGATCTTGTCTGTATAGTCTTGCTTCCACCATTTGTCCTAGGGTTCTATCCGTCCATGTTTTTTAAAAAAAATTTTTTTTCTTAATAATTAATTTTAATAACTTTATTATACTTTTCTTTCTTTCTTTCTTTCTTTCTTTCTTTCTTTCTTTCTTTCTTTCTTTCTTTCTTTCTTTCTTTCTTTCTTTCTTTCCTTCCTTCCTTCCTTCCCTCTTTTAGACAACAAATCATCCCAAATTGAGGAGGTGGTCTCTGACAGCAAGATTTATGATTTTTCCCCCTTTACCTCTTTTAGTGAGGGTGTATGTGTATGCTTCTGTGTGAGATTTTGTCTGTATAGCTTTGCTTCCAACATTTGTCCTCAGGTTCTATCCGTCCCTTTTTTTTTTTCTAAATAAGTATTTTTTAATTCAATAACTTTATTATACTTTATTTTTACTGTATCTTCTTTCTGTCTTTTTTCCTTCTTTCCCTCCTTCCTTCCTTCCTCCCTCCCTCCTTCCCTCCTTTCTTTCCTTCTTGCCTTCTTTCCTTCTTTGCTTCTTTCTTTCTTTCTTCCTTCCTTCCCTCCTTTCCTTCTTTCTTTCCTCATACTTCTACTAATTCTCTCTACTTTTTCTTCCTTTTATTCTGAGCCGTGTGGATGAAAGGCTCTCGGTGCTCCAGCCAGGAGTCAGGGCTCTGCCTCTGAGGTAGGAGAGCCAACTTCAGGACACTGGTCAACAAGAGACCTTCCAGCTCCACATAATATCAAACGGCGAAAATCTCCCAGAGACCTCCAACTTAACACCAGCACCCAGCTTCACTCAACGACCAGCAAGCTACAGTGCTGGACAACCTATGCCAAACAACTAGCAAAACAGGAACACAAACCCACCCATTAGCAGAGAGGCTGCCTAAAATCATAATAAGTCCACAGACACCCCAAAACACACCACCAGATGTGGACCTGCCCACTAGAGAGACAAGATCCAGCCTCATCCACAACACAGGCACTAGTCCCCTCCACCAGGAAGCCTACACAACCCACTGAACCAACCTTAGCCACTGGAGACAGACATCAAAAACAGCGGGAACTACGAACCTGCAGCCTGCAAAAAGGAGACCCCAAACACAGTAAGATAAGCAAAATGAGAAGACAGAAAAAACACACAGCAGATAAAGGAGCAAGATAAAAATGCACCAGACCTACCAAATGAAGAGGAAATAGGCAGTCTACCTGAAAAAGAATTCAGAATAATGATAGTAAGGATGATCCGAAATTTTGGAAAGAGAATGGACAAAATGCAAGAAACAGTTAACAAGGACCTAGAAGAAGATGAAACAAGCAACGATGAACAACACAATAAATGAAATTAAAAGTACTCTAGATGGGATCAATAGCAGAATAACTGAGGCAGAAGAACGGATAAGTGACCTGGAAGATAAAATAGTGGAAATAACTACTGCAGAGCAGAATAAAGAAAAAAGAATGAAAAGAACTGAGGACAGTCTCAGAGACCTCTGGGACAACATTAAACGCACCAACATTCAAATTATAGGGGTTCCAGAAGAAGAAGAGAAAAAGAAAGGGACTGAGAAAATATTTGAAGAGATTATAGTTGAAAACTTCCCTAATACTGGAAAGGAAATAGTTAATCAAGTCCAGGAAGCACATAGACTCCCATAGAGGATAAATACAAGGAGAAATACGCCAAGACACATATTAATCAAACTGTCAAAAATTAAATACAAAGAAAGCATATTAAAAGCAGCAAGGGAAAAACAACAAATAACACACAAGGGAATCCCCATAAGGTTAACAGCTGATCTCTCAGCAGAAACCCTACAAGCCAGAAGGGAGTGGCAGGACATACTGAAAGTGATGAAGGAGAAAAACCTGCAACCAAGACTACTCTACCCAGCAAGGATCTCATTCAGATTTGATGGAGAAATTAAAACCTTTACAGACAAGCAAAAGCTGAGAGAGTTCAGCACCACCAAACCAGCTTTACAACAAATACTAAAGGAACTTCTCTAGACAAGAAACACAAGAGAAGGAAAAGACCTATAATAACGAACCCAAAACAATTTAGAAAATGGGAATAGGAACATACATATCGATAATTACCTTAAATGTAAATGGACTAAATTCTCCCACCAAAAGACACAGATTGGCTGAATGGATACAAAAACAGGACCCTTATATATGCTGTCTACAAGAGATCCACTTCAGACCTAGAGACACATACAGACTGAAAGTAAGGGGATGGAAAAAGATATTCCATGCAAATGGAAACCAAAAGAAAGCTGGAGTAGCAATTCTCATATCAGACAAAATAGACTTTAAAATAAGGACTATTAAAAGAGACAAAGAAGGACACTACATAATGATCAAGGGATCGATCCAAGAAGAAGATATAACAATTGTAAATATTTATGCACCCAACATAGGAGCACCTCAATACATAAGGCAAATACTAACAGCCATAAAAGGAGAAATCGACAGTAACAGGTTCATAGTAGGGGACTTTAACACCCCACTTTCACCCATAGACAGATCATCCAAAATGAAAATCAATAAGGAAACACAAGCTTTAAATGACACATTAAACAAGATGGACTTAATTGATATTTATAGGACACTCCATCCAAACACAACAGAATACACATTTTTCTCAAGTGCTCATTGGAACATTCTCCAGGATAGATCATATCTTGGGTCACAAATCAAGCCTTGGTAAATTTAAGAAAATTGAAATTGTATCAAGTATCTTTTCTGACCACAAAGCCATGAGACTAGATATCAATTACAGGGAAAGATCTGTAAAAAATACAAACACATGGAGGCTAAACAATACACTACTTAATAATTAAGTGATCACTGAAGAAATCAAAGAGGAAATCAAAAAATACCTAGAAACAAATGACAATGGAGACACAACGACCCAAAACCTGTGGGATGCAGCAAAAGCAGTTCTAAGGGGGAAGTTTATAGCAATACAAGCCCACCTTAAGAAGCAGGAAACATCTCGAATAAACAACCTAACCTTTCACCTCAAGCAATTAGAGAAAGAAGAACCAAAAAAACCCCAAAGCTAGCAGAAGGAAAGAAATCATAAAAATCAGATCAGAAATAAATGAAAAAGAAATGAAGGAAACAATAGCAAAGATCAATAAAACTAAAAGTTGGTTCTTTGAGAAGATAAACAAAATAGATAAACCATTAGCCAGACTCACCAAGAAAAAAAGGGAGAAGACTCAAATCAATAGAATTAGAAATGAAAAAGGAGAAGTAACAACTGACACTGCAGAAATAAAAGAGATCATGAGAGATTACTACAAGCACCTCTATGCTAATAAAATGGACAATCTGGAAGAAATGGACAAATTCTTAGAAATGCACAACCTGCCAAGACTGAATCAGGAAGAAATAGAAAATATGAACAGACCAATCACAAGCACTGAAATTGAAACTGTGATTAAAAATCTTCCAACAAAGAAAAGCCCAGGACCAGATGGCTTCACAGGCAAATTCTATCAAACATTTAGAGAAGAGCTAACACCTATCCTTCTCAAACTCTTCCAAAATATAGCAGAGGGAGGAACACTCCCAATTCCTTCTATGAGGCCACCATCACCTTGATACCAAAACCAGACAAGGATGTCACAAAGAAAGAAAACTACAGGCCAATATCACTGATGAATCTAGATGCAAAAATCCTCAACAAAACACTAGCAAACAGAATCCAACAGCACATTAAAAGGATCATACACCATGATCAAGTGGGGTTTATTCCAGGAATGCAAGGATTCTTCAATATACGCAAATCTATCAATGTGATAAACCATATTAACAAATTGAAGGAGGAAAACCATATGATCATCTCAATAGATGCAGAGAAAGCTTTTGACAAAATTCAACACCCATTTATGATAAAAGCCCTGCAGAAAGTAGGCATAGAGGGAACTTTCCTCAACATAATAAAGGCCATATATGACAAGCCCACAGCAAATATCATCCTCAATGGTGAAAAACTGAAAGCATTTCCACTAAGATCAGGAAAAAGACAAGGTTGCCCACTCTCACCACTCTTATTCAACATAGTTTTGGAAGTTTTAGCCACAGCAATCAGAGAAGAAAAGGAAATAAAAGGAATCCAAATCAGAAAAGAAGAAGTAAAGCTGTCACTGTTTGCAGATGACATGATAGTATACATAGAGAATCCTAAAGATGCTACCAGAAATCTACTAGAGCTAATCAATGAATTTGGTAAAGTAGCAGGAAACAAAATTAATGCACAGAAATCTCTGGCATTCCTACATACGAATGATGAAAAATCTGAACGTGAAATCAAGAAAACACTCCCATTTACCATTGCAACAAAAAGAATAAAATATCTAGGAATAAACCTACCTAAGGAGAGAAAAGACCTGTATGCAGAAAATTATAAGACACTGATGAAAGAAATTAAAGATGATACAAATAGATGGAGAGATATACCATGTTCTTGGATTGGAAGAATCAACATTGTGAAAATGACTCTACTACCCAAAGCAATCTATAGATTCAGTAAAATCCCTATCAAACTACCACTGGCATTTTTCACAGAACTAGAACAAAAAATTTCACAATTTGTATGGAAACACAAAAGACCCCGAATAGCCAAAGCAATCTTGAGAACGAAAAACAGAGCTGGAGGAATCAGGCTCCCTGACTTCAGACTATACTACAAAGCTTCAGTAATCAGGACAGTATGGTACTGGCACAAAAACAGAAAGATAGATCAATGGAACAGGATAGAAAGTCCAGAGATAAACCCACGCACATATGGACACCTTATCTTTGATAAAGGTGGCAGGAATGTACAGTGGAGAAAGGACAGCCTCTTCAATAAGTGGTGCTGGGAAAACTGGACAGGTACATGTAAAATTATGAGATTAGATCACTCCCTAACACCATACACAAAAATAAGCTCAAAATGGATTAAAGACCTAAATGTAAGGCCAGAAGCTATCAAACTCTTAGAGGAAAACATAGGCAGAACACTCTATGACATAAATCACAGCAAGATCCTTTCTGACCCACCTCCTAGACAAATGGAAATAAAAACAAAAATAAACAAATGGGACCTAATGAAACTTCAAAACATTTGCACAGCAAAGGAAACCATAAACAAGACCAAAAGACAATCCTCAGAATGGGAGAAAATATTTGCAAATGAAGTAACTGACAAAGGATTAATCTCCAAAATTTACAAGCAGCTCATGCAGCTCAATAACAAAAAAACAAACAACCCAATCCAAAAATGGGCAGAAGACCTAAATAGACATTTCTCCAAAGAAGATATACAGACTGCCAACAAACACATGAAAGAATGCTCAACATCATTAATCATTAGAGAAATGCAAATCAAAACTACAATGAGATATCATCTCACACCAGTCAGAATGGCCATCATCAAAAAATCTAGAAACAATAAATGCTGGAGAGGGTGTGGAGAAAAGGGAACATTCTTGCATTGCTGGTGGGAATGTGAATTGGTTCAGCCACTATGGAGAACAGTATGGAGGTTCCTTAAAAAACTACAAATAGAACTACCATATGACCCAGCAATCCCATTACTGGGCATATACCCTGAGAAAACCAAAATTCAAAAAGAGTCATGTACCAAAATATTCATTGCAGCTCTATTTACAATAGCCCAGAGATGGAAACAACCTAACTGCCCATCATCGGATGAATGGATAAAGAAGATGTGGCACATATATACAATGGAATATTACTCAGCCATAAAAAGAAACGGAATTGAGCTATTTGTAATGAGGTGGATAGACCTAGAGTCTGTCATACAGAGTGAAGTAAGTCAGAAAGAAAAAGACAAATACCGTATGCTAACACATATATATGGAATTAAAAAAAAAATGTCATGAAGAACCTAGGGGTAAGACAGGAATAAAGATGCAGACCTACTGGAGAATGGACTTGAGGATATGGGGAGGCGGAAGGGTGAGCTGTGACAGGGCGAGAGAGAGTCATGGACATATACACACTAACAAATGTAGTAAGGTAGATAGCTAGTGGGAAGCAGCCGCATGGCACAGGGATATTGACTTGGTGCTTTGTGACAACCTGGAGGGGTGGGATAGGGAGGGTGGGAGGGAGGGAGATGCAAGAGGGAAGACATATGGGAACATATGTATATGTATAACTGATTCACTTTGTTATAAAGCAGAAACTAACACACCATTGTAAAGCAATTATACCCCAATAAAGATGTTAAAAAAAAAAAGAAAGATAGCATGGGACTAAAAATGTATTCAAAAAATAATGACTGAAAACATCCCA
This sequence comes from Pseudorca crassidens, assembly GCF_039906515.1. Taxonomy (NCBI): domain Eukaryota; kingdom Metazoa; phylum Chordata; class Mammalia; order Artiodactyla; family Delphinidae; genus Pseudorca; species Pseudorca crassidens. The sequence goes on from NC_090298.1 coordinate 18,722,617, forward strand.
AATTTGGTGGAAGGCATAAAACTAAATATTCAAGAAGCAGAGCAAATCCTGAGTAGGATAAATCCAAAGAAATCCATGTCAAGACCCATCATACTTAAATTTCTGAAGGTGAATGACAAATAAAAATCTTGAAAACAGAGAGAAATCATACATTTTATAGGATAATAATTAAATGATAGTAGATTTCTCATCTGAAATCACAAAAACCAGAAGAAAGTGGAAAATAATTTTTTTAAGTACTGAAAGAAAAAACTGTGAAGTGTGTATTCTATATTCAGCAACGATATCCTTCAGCGGTGGGAAGAAAATAGACACTGTGAAATGAAGGAAAACTAAAAGAATATTTGATAATTATGCTTAAAAAGTAGGAAGATTAAAATTGGACCTGCATAGAAATAAGGTTTCTATACTTCACTCAAAGTGGTAAAACTTCAATAACACTACACTATAAGTTATTGTATATATTTACATTATTTTAACTAGAGCAACTAAGAAAACAAAACAAAATCATATACCCCAAAACAGTAAAATAAAGATGGAATCCTAAGGTGTTCATATAACCCACAGGAAGGGAAAAAAAGAGAAACAGAGGAATGGGTAACTTAGTAAACAAACAGAAAACAAATAAAAAATGGCAGACAAGCCATAACATACCAATCATTAACTTAAATATAAATGTTCTAAATAAACCAAGTCCAACAATATGCCCACTACATGAAACTAACTTCAAATACAACATAGGTAAGTTGAAAGTAAAAGTATAGGTAAAGGTATATCAGGTAAATATTAATTTAAAACATGTAGGCAAGACTATATTGATACCAAATCAGCAACATAAAATTTTAAAAAGTTAGAAAAGGGGCTTCCCTGGTGGTGCAGTGGTTGAGAGTCCGCCTGCCGATGCAGGGGACATGGGTTCGTGCCCCGGTCTGGGAAGATCCCACATGCCGCAGAGCGGCTGGGCCCGTGAGCCATGGCCTCTGAGCCTGTGCGTCTGGATCCTGTGCTCCGCAACGGGAGAGGCCACAACAGTGAGAGGCCCGCGTACCGCAAAAAAAAATGATAATAATAATAATTAAAAAAAGGTAAAATTGTTTCTAAATATTTTACAATGCATTTTCATTTACAAAAATAACATTGTTTTAAACATGATTAGACTTAGACATACACACAATTATTTTTTAAGAGTGTTAATATTTATAAACTTTGTCTACCTTCTTTCTTTCTGAAATGACTTCATAATTTCCCTTTCTAATTCTCCTTTACTTGATGAAACTGAATTAAAATATATTCACATGCAAAATAAAAACAGACAAAAATATTCCACTTATTCTTCTGTGCTAAAAGAAAGTCCCTTTGAAACAGATATCCTTGATAATAAAAGTACTTACTTGCACTGTCTTAATTACGCAAACGAAAGTTCTGAACCTCCCTTGTTCGTAAGGAGAGGAGGAAGAACATTTCTTATAAAGGAAGTAGACTTAAGCCAGAGACTTGTGACTTTAGTAGGGAAAGCTGCTCAACACCAACCCTACTCCACCTCAATTAAAGTATGAAAACATTTGGGAGTGGACTGGTTTATTTCCCTTCAACCTGAACTGATATAAGTCACCGTATGATATCTCTCAGACCAGAGTTATGGGAAACAAACAAAAAATACCACTAAGCTAATAGACACCAATTACACATGAATTAATAACATTGGAATGGTATAAGTCCCATCCCCTAGGCTGACATAGATGGAAAAAAATTCTAAGATATAAAATAAGCTTTATCTCTGTCCTCCTTTCAGCAGTGTATCGTTTAATCAGAATATACAGATAATATTGATGCATACACAAATATGATTTTTTATAAATTAATGATAACGATATTTATTTTCATTGCTGTAAGTTTGGTTCAGGCATATTGATTGGCAATAAAATATCTACTTAACTACACAGATTAGTTAATTTAAGAAACTTAGAATATATTTTTTAGAATATTGGCACTCATCCTGTCCTTGAAGTTAAAATGAGATGTTACATATGTCTTCTGTGTATGGCTGAGCATGTGTGCTTTATTTCCCCATCTTCATCCCTTCAGAGTACTCTGTGTGTGTGTTCTTTATATCTAAATTAATGCTTAATCATTTCAAAAAAGAGGACAACAACTTGATAGCTCATTCTGCCTTACCACATTGGGGAGAAATGTGCCTGCTTCCCAGTTACCAAGTTAGTGTAACTTTATTAGTAAATTAAATGATCTTTTTAAAAAAATGCCCACAAGCTAAAATTCAGAAGTAAGACCGCATTCTGAAGCTCTGTGGGTTGCTTATAACTATCAGATCATCTGCCTGTTTTATTACTGTGGGGTAAGAGAGATTTTATTACTGGAGGAAAAACTGATATATCTCTGAAAGACAGAGAGATTGGTGATTAATTCAATCAATGTTTGGCTTCTCTCAGTAGCTTTATTCTCTAGGAACCATTTGGTTATGATTGTGAGCAAAGAGCTTAACCTCTATTAAATGCAAACAGAAGAATAGCAGGAAGTTATGAGACAGAGAAAAGTTGTGTGAGTGAAATGGTTTGATTTGTTTGGAGGAAGTACTTGCCCCAGAAGACAACAATGCAGTTCACATTATTGAGTAGAGCAGTTCTACAGTGTGCTCCTTCGTAACAGTCCCATCCAAGAATTTTAGTGGCAGAGACAGCTATTATTCAGTTCCTATTATTTTCAGGTATCATGTTAGATTTTTATATATTAATTTCTTTAAACCATACACAGCCCAGTTATGTATTCCCATTTTACAATGAGAAAATGGGGGAAATACATGCTTTCTAGTGTCAAATCACTTGCCTATCATCATCCAGGTGGAAATTAGTGGAACTGGTATTGTCTTAAACTAATGCCAATCTCTTTTCACATAAAATATAGGTTCCACAAATGATTTCTAAAATAAAATTAACTAGAAAAAGACAAATGACCCAACATACAAAATATACTGCATATATGAATAGGCAGAGATTTCAGTTTTCAGTAATGCATGGATAAGTTATTTGAACTATACCTCCCACTGAAAACAGTCTAAAATACCACTTATGGTACATTTTAAAACACTTTTTAAAAAGCATTGAGAGTTTACAAGATTTTAATGAGTTATCAGCTCAAACTTAAAGACAAAAGAGGAATCCAGAGAGGTGAGGATATTACCTTTCCAGCAGGACATTTCTGATCCCTACAAATATACAGGTTTATTTGACAGTCTCAGGGTAAAGGAGAAAGAAACAAAAGTCTCAGTCTAACAGATGTTAAGAAGTGTAACAAGAGTTTTCCTCCAAAAAGTTAATATCACCAAAGCCTACACCCTCAGAGTAAGATGAACCAGATGTAAACCTGTCCTATCTTGGACCTATGATCTGGACCTATGTGACCCAGCTAATCTCAAGACGAACACTGTGTAAGGTAGCCTCACTTATGTAGTGACCAGGTAGAAGCAAATTCAAATACTTTATAACGATATCTTCAACCTAAACCTTACAATATTTTCAGGGAACACAATAAAACAAAAGGAAAAATTAACTAGAATTAACCGAAACATTAAAAAAATAAAGCTAAACCCACAAAGACTTTAAATATTGGACAATATTGGATGATGATAATATATATTTTACTGCTCAGAAACTTTTAAAAAGTTCCAAAAATTGCAGAAGAAAAAATGATAAAAATATGTGGGAGATTAAATAAATATAAATGTAATTACTCAAATTAAAAAAAAAAACAATCAGGATATGTTCTCAAGCAGATTAAACAAAATCAAAGGTAGAATTAATATACAGGAATATAGGTTAGGATAAATTATTTATAATTTAGCATACAGTTGTAAAAACATAGAAAATAAAGTCTAAAAACAGGACACAAAAATGTATTAATAAACTAGCAATGTTGCCATCTTTAAAGTAACAAGTCTTGGTCATCCAAGGAAATTCTTTAAATAGTTGCTCTTACTTTTAATCATACAAATCCATCCCAATAGGCAGTTCAGATTCTGGAATATTCTTTTGACATCAACTTTGTATTTTCAGTTATTTAGCATATCAGCTACATTTCATTTTGGCAATGGTGTTTTCACTTTCTAACATACCCGAGTGTTGTTTGTAATAGGCAGTTTGTTTTATTTTATATGTTAGTGACTCTTCTCTCTGAGGATATAATGCTATTTACATTTTACTTACTTTCTTTTGTTAATTCTACTTCCTTAATATTTGTTTTGTTTCCTTATATATTATATCTTTATTTTATTGTTTTTATTCAAACATTCGATGATTGCCGGTTTTCGCTTCATATCTGGTGTCAAGGGTCTGGATTAAGTATTACAAGTAAAGATTGTTTCTTCTGCTCACGTGAGAATATTTGAGTCAAGTAATTGCAGGTTCTAGTTATTAAAACTCTGGTTGTGCTACTTATGTGAGGGTCAGAATGGGAAAGATTTTTGTGGTTTGGGCTTTCTTTTCAGTGCTCAATATGTAGGTTTCTGAAACTGGGGCCATTTCCGTCTCTTCTGCTTGCTATGGTGTTCAGGGACTCTGCTACCAATGCTTGGGAGCACCTGTCTTTGAACTCATAATTTAGAGAGCTGAACAGAGTGTTTTCTTCTAAGAGCAAAGACTTCAGGCAAACATTGACTATGAATAAGGAGGACGAGCATGTGTAATAAATTCCCTGATGGACTCATAGTATGCCCAAATTCCATTACTTCTACTTCTGATTCAAGGTTTTTTTGTTTGTTTGTTTTGGGGTGTTTTTTTTTTTGTTCAAACAAACAATAACATTTATAGAAAGTCTTCATTTTTGACAGTATGGGATATGGACTGTGCATATCTATTGGGATTAACTGCCAGGATTTTTATATATGATTGATTGACTGACTTGTTTGCTTTTTTTTTTTTTTAACTTATCTATTTATTTATCTATGAGAATTTAGATGCAGTAAAATGTATAGAACATAAGTGTTCAGTTTGCTGAGCTTTCACAAATATACACAACCATTTAACCAGTATCCCAAACAACATAAAGACCATTGCTCTACCTCAGAAGAGACTTTAATCTTATGCAATTTATACCACGGGCTGCCAACCCCCGGGCCGCAGACTGGTATTGGTCCACGGCCTGTTAGGAACCAGGCCGCACAGCAAGAGGTGAGCGGCGGGCCAGTGAGTGAAGCTTCATCTGTAATCGCTCGCATTACCGCCTGAGCCATCTACCCACCACTCCCGAAGGCTTCCCTAGTGCCAAAAAGGCTGGGGACTGTGCTGATTTATACAATTATGGCCTAGAATACTCAGTCCTTCTTCACAAATGTTCCAGGCTAAATTTGATAAAAATGTTATGATGGGGCTTCCCTGGTGGCGCAGTGGTTGAGAGTCCACCTGCCGATGCAGGGGACACGGGTTCGCGCCCCGGTCCGGGAGGATCCCACATGTCGCGGAGCGGCTAGGCCCGTGAGCCATGGCCGCTGAGCCTGCGCGTCCGGAGCCTGTGCTCCGCAATAGGAGAGGCCACAGCAGTGAGAGGCCCGCGTACAGCAAAAAAAAAAAAAAAAAAAAAAAAAAAGTTATGATGTAATTTTGTGTATAATGTTCTATAATTGAAAATTAGATTGCATTGGTTGATAGTGTTTTTGAAATCTTTCATATTTATATATTAATTACCGAGAATTGAATGTTAAAATCTCTAACTATGAGTAAAGGGTTTTTGTTGTTGTTCTCTGTTTGGTTCTGTCAGTTTTTACTCCATGCATTTTGAAGCTCTGTTATTAAATGAATATATAATACATTGAGAATTAAAATGTATTTCTTTTTTTTTTTTTTTTAACATTTTTTTTTTTTTTTTTTTTGTGGTACGCGGGCCTCTCACTGTTGTGGCCTCTCCCGTTGCGGAGCACAGGCTCCGGACGCGCAGGCTCAGCGGCCATGGCTCACGGGCCCAGCCGCTCCGTGGCATGTGGGATATTCCCGGACCGGGGCACGAACCTGCGTCCCCTGCATCGGCAGGCGGACTCAACCACTGTGCCACCAGGGAAGCCCTAAAATGTATTTCTGAAGAATTTACCCTTCTTATATCTCATTTTATTTCTAGTAATTCATCTTGTTTGAAACACCACTTTGGTGTTAAAGCCCTGCCTCAGCTTTCTTATGCTTAATGTTTCCATAGAATATCTTCCTTCACTTTCTTTAGTTTTAAGCTATTTTTGTCTATATATTTAAAGAGCGTTCAGAGTAGACAGTGTGTAGTTCAGTCTTCTTTTTTATTCAGTCTGAAAATTATTGCCTCTTAATTTGAGTCTGTTATGGGTTGAATTGTTCCCTTCAAAAAGGTTATGTTGGGGTCCTAACACCCAATACTTTAGGATATGAACTTATTGGGAAATAGGGTTGTTACAGAAGTAACCAAGTTAAAATGAGGTCATTAGAATCCTAATCCAATATGACTGGTATCCTTATAAAAAGGGAAGATTTGGATACAGACACACCAGCAGGAACAGTACGATGTGTACATGAAGACAGCCACCTACAAGCTGAGGAAAGAAGCCTGGAACAGTTCCTGCCTCACTACCCTCAGAAGGAACCAGCACCTTGATTTGAGACTTCTAGTCTCTAGAAATAACAGACAATATTTTTTTGTTGTTTAAGCCACCGGTCAGTAGTACTTTGTTACAATTGCCCTAGTAAACTAATATGTGTTTAGTATGTTGCAGTTAGTCATTGATACGGCTTTGTTTAAATCTACTATGTTGCCATTTGTTTACTATTTGTTGGATTTTTTTCCCAGTTGTTTTTATTCTTAACTTTTCCAGTCTTACCTCAGATTAAATGAATATTTATAAATTATTCTATTTTATTTACACTATTGGTTGTTTTAAGCTTTGTGTGTGTGTTGTTTGTTTGAGGTTCCTGGACCTCAAGGTTGAAATTTTTAATAAAAATTTGGAAACATTGGTAGTTATTTATTCAAATATATTTTTCTGCTTCATTTTGTCTCTTATCTTTCTTGGATTCTAACTCTACATATGTTTGATGGTTTGATATCATCCCATGTCAATCTCATTTATCTCAGCATTTTCCTCTTTTATTTGAGATTGTGTAATTTCAAAGACTCTGATTTCAATGTCATTTGTCTTTCTTCTGATACCTGCAATCTGCTATTGTGTCCTGCCGGTGAACAGATAATTGGGTATACTGTACTTCTTATTTCTGGAATGTCCATTATTATTTTTGTTGTTGTTGTTCTATCATTATGACTATATTTTCCATTAGTCTTAAAATATGTTTATAATACATATCTGTTAATTTCAAAACCTGAGTTGCCATGATGTCTATTATTATTAACTGTTTTTTCTTCCTTGATCATTGATCAAATTTTCCTGCTTCTTTGCATAATTCATATTTGTTTTTATTGTATGCTGAAAATTTTAATAATACACTGTAGAAAATCTGGATGTTATTTTAAAGGGTCTTAAGATAATTCTTTAAAGGCAGTTAAATTACTGGCAGATACTTTTGATCTCTCAGGCCTAGTTTAATTCTTTATTAAGAATAGTCTCTTTCAAGTTTTGTTTTTAGACAGAGGACAGAGCCTTTACTGAAGGAAATGGCCCTTACTCCTAATGCACAGGCTTTCTGGGGCCTCACATAAATGTGTGAGATGTCCAGTGAAATCTCTCCCCTGTGGCTAGTCTATAACTTCAACATCTCCCCACCCTGTGTTATCTCAGCCTCAAAGTATCTGCTTTCAGCAGGGCATAGAGGTTAATTCTGTGCCTGCACAGAGCAGCCCTTGGTGAAAGTCGCTCCTAGACCCTTACTCTGACTTTTCAGTGCTTCTCTGCATCTCTCCTTACTTTCTACACAAGTTCCCGTCACTTCAGCAGTCCTCAAGTTTTGCAATCACTTCAGCAGCTCCCACCTATAATCTCTGTCTCTAGACATTATTCTTAGAGTCATATTCCTTGTGCCATAGTAGGAAAAGTGCCCCTAATCAAAGAGTCCAGCTAAATGTAGGACTTGATTCATGACTTCCCTTCTCTCAAGGGTGACAAACTTGTACTACTTGGCACATACATTAAAAAACTGTTGTTTTATATAGGTCGTCCAGTTTTATCATTGCTTATGGTGAAAAGTCAAGCCTAATACCAATAATTACATGGTGGCCAAAACCATAAGTTCCTCTAATATAATTTATATCCTTCAGAAATTCCTTACTCTTTGGTCTGCTAGTGAAATGCTTCCCAGCTTCCTATAGGTATATTTTCTAAGTATTATATTGTGTTATTTCAATGGTATTTTGAAACGAAGAAGAAAAAATTTGTTCAGTCTACTTTCATGAATTTGAACCTCTAAGACATGACTTTTAACATCCACTAGACATACTTTTGCACAGTATTTTATTATATTTTATATCCATAATATCTCATTTCCTGTGTTCTGAGTCTCTATTCAAATACTTTGGATAAATTGTATTTCATAAAAAAATATGTATTCTTGGAAGGAGATGTTTTTAGAATTGTCCTTCTTATATGATTTACCAGGAACAATTGCAAGGATGAAAATAGGAGAAAAAAATGTAACTGAAGACTCTTTTCTCTTCCAGATCTAAAATCCCAAAGGAGAAAAAGCTGCTGAAAGAAGGAAGAAATTCCTAGCATTTTATTAAAATCCTTCTAGGGTTTAATATTTTTGTTTGTTTGTTTGTTTGTTTGACAAATGGTATCTCTTTCAATCCTTATAACATGTTTAGTGGCAAATAGTACCATCAAACTTTACAAAAAGGAAGCACTTTTCTAAACATTCCCCCCAGATTTCATAAAATCTGGATGCAGATCTTTGATACTCCAGGTCTATTTTGTTTTCCCTGTAATATTCTGCCTTTCTAGAATTATGACCTTTCTTGCCAGTGTTCTGTAAACACTCTTTGAACCTTGCCCTTGTCAGTAGTACTATTCCTTCTTAAGATATTTTCCACTAACATTCATCAGAAATAAATATATGGACCCAAAAATAATCTTTAAAAGTTTTCCTTTTTCTGCTATATACAAAATAATAATTTTATTATTGCAGGAAAAACACTCAAAACTATTTAACTCTAAAAGCTCTCCCTGGTTTAGAAACTCTAGACCTGCTTCTGTTATTGGGAATTAACATATGAAAACAGTGTTCTTAGTAATTACGCAGGGCGGTCTGTTACTGTTCAGGTGACACATAAGTCACAATTTAAAAAATACAGGGCTTCCCTGGTGGCGCAGTGGTTGGGAGTCCGCCTGCCGATGCAGGCGACGCGGGTTCGTGCCCCGGTCCGGGAGGATCCTACGTGCAGCGGAGCGGCTGGGCCCGTGAGCCATGGCCGCTGGGCCTGTGCGTCCGGAGTCTGTGCTCCGCAACGTGAGAGGCCGCAGTGATGAGAGGCCTGAGTACCGCAAAAAAAAAAGAATTTCTATGCTTTTTTTTTTTTTTTTTTTTTTTTTGTGGTACGCGGGCCTCTCACTGTTGTGGCCTCTCCCGTTGCGGAGCACAGGCTCCGGACGCACAGGCCCAGCGGCCATGGCTCACGGGCCCAGGTGCTCCGCGGCACGTGGGATCTTCCCAGACCGGGGCATGAACCCGTGTCCCCTGCATCGGCAGGTGGACTCTCAACCACTGCGCCACCAGGGAAGCCTATCCATTGTTTTCAAGCACATTTTTGTACAAAACTAAGACTGCTAGAAAAATGAATTCTTTATAATCCCATTGGTATTTCTGATGTTTGGAACTCTTTGTTAGTTTAGGTATATACCAGATTATTATTTTAAAGTAAGAAGGATAAGAAATATAGGTAGTAAAATTTACATGACCTTGTTAAATTCTAGAATATCCACTCTGGCTAACTGGGCAGAAATGAGAATAATGAAAGAGAACTCAGTTTAAATACTAAATGAATATAGTTGACAATAGAAATATAAACATAATAATATGAGTAAATTGCTTCTAACTGAGGCCTTTAGCTAAATAGGAACTTAATATTAGTTACAAAAAATACTACTTCTATGGAGATGACAATTTTTTTTCAGAAATGGTAAATGGTATTTTTAAAAAGTTTTAAAAATGGAAATATGTTTTCTCCTCTTATAGTGAAGTTTCTACTAAATTCTCATGATAACAATGTTTTTACAATAAATTATTTCACTGTCAAACAGCATATACTTGATTAAACAAAGGGAAAAAGAGAAGAAAAAGGCATGAAACAAAACCTCTCAATAGTCAGGCTGCCACCAATTGCTTTCTTGTTTAATTTGAATTGTTCAGTAGCTAATCATAGTTTGGCACTTTCTTGCCATCAAAGCGTTTCATGAAATTATCCCATTACAATGTTTTTATCAGAAGCAAAATTAACATGGCTGACAGTTTAATTGATGTTTCTTTTTCTTCTAGTGCCATTGCTAACTAAACAAATTGTACCATGTTTTGATATGCTTTTTTGTTAATTATTTATACAATTGTAGTCACTGATATTTTTGTTGTTTTTAAGTTTCAGTTTCTTGGTCAGAAATGAAAATAGTGCCAACCTTGATCAACTCACCAACCTTACTTTCTAAGGAAGTTTCCTCTAACACTTACTGGGTAGTAATTGTTAATACTGGCTGTTGTTTTCACATTTGGTTTCAGTAATTTTCAACTTTCCTATTGAGGCAAAGAACTTAAGAATCCTGAGAAACCATTGGGGAAAGAATCTTTCAACCTAATCTAGAGGTTCTCTTCTTTCAAACTTCTTAGTTTCAGTTTTAATATTTTTTTAATTTAAAAATACAGTTATATAATTGAAATAAGAATTGTTTTGCAGAAAAATTAATACTTTATCATGAAATTTTAATACTTTAAGGCAGTGCTTACATAATTATAATAAATTCAAAATATTCCTTTCAGCACCAGGTAAATGGGAGTGTACAATTTCATGCCGCATGCACCCTGTTACTGTGGGACTTGCTTCTGCCCTTCAGTTACCCTCTGGTCCTGCCATTTGACTTTTTTTTTTCTTTCTTTCTTTTTTACTTTTTGAGGAAGTTTTTTCTGTAGTAAACACTCTCCTTCTTCATGCGTCTATTTAAAATGTTGACCTTACCTTAACCTACTCTGATAATCCCCCAACACATGGCTCAACAAACTAAGGATCAGGCTATATATATTTCAGTCTTTGCAGGCCATTTGGTCTCTGTGGCCAACTCTGCCATTGCAGTGTGAAATCAGCCACAGATAACACGTAAATGAACAAGTGTGACTGTATCCCAATAAAAAACAGATGATGTGCCAGAAGCCCACAGGGTGTAGTTTGCTGCCCCCTGCACTAGACCTTTGGAATGAAAGCTTTCTGAAGGTAGAAGTTTTGTCTGTTTTTCTCACGGTTCTAACCATAATTCCCAAAAGTGTCTGGTACTTAATAGGTGTCCCATAAATTTTTGAATCTGTTGAACATACACATAAGATAAAACATTTAGCAAAATAAAATATATGGTTTGGAAAACACTTGGATTCTGTACAAATAAAAGCTTTTCTGAGTATTTATTTGGCTTGATGAATTACTCTGTCCGGAATAACAGAGCAGATTCGTATTTTCAGTTGAATCAGTGCCACTCTGGATATTGTGAATTTGGTTAAAATAAACAGATTTTCCTTGCTGATTCCTAGAAAGACTTTTATATAGTGACGTGTTCTTTACTGTCTTTGAATTGCACGCTGTTGTCATGCTGAGTTATTTCCAGACATAGATTTCAAGTCCTTCATCATGTTTGGGTTAGAGATATCATTAACTTAGTAGTCTTGTCATTTTGTCTGTCTTTGAGTCTGTTCTTTTGATGGAATATTTTCACCTTGATCAACGAGTATAATCCATCAGTGTCTGGTTGCTTGAAGTTATTTTCCTTAATACCAAGCTTAATTTATATCCATCTTCATACCTCAACACATTGCACAATGGAAAGCAGAAACAAAAATTATTTTGGAAAATGGAGCTGACATCTATGTAGAATACCCAGTACAAGCAATTGAACCTCAGAGAACTCTCCGTTGCCTGCAGGGTTTTTTATAGGTGCAGCCGCTCTCCCATGATCACTTATCATAAAGCAAGAGACAATTGGGCCAAGGTAGCTTCCTGCCTGCCTTTGTGTACAAAAAATAAATAGAATAGAGCAAATAAGGTAAAAAAAGAAACAAACCAAAAACAAAACAAACAAACAAAAAAAACCAGTACCACAGCTGGAGGCCAACTTTAAAGAAAAATGATGTTGGTAGCTATCCTGCTAGTAGCTGGACTTCCTACATCCTGGCAAAGCAGTTTTTATAAAACATATTTAAGGTTTATAACCACTTGGAGGCTGGAAAAAGAGTAATACATTGAAAATATGTTTAATGTTTTGAACCACTCGGTGGCCAAGAAGCAGCTTCTGCTAACATTTATTTAACGCTTAGAGTCATTTGGTGGTTAGGAAAGAAAAAGAAAAAGGAACTTCTTGTTAATTTTTAACATTTATGGCTGATCAGTGGCTGCTAAAGCAACTATCAATGCAGAACGGTTTATGTTTCGGGACACACTGTGCTGCTGCTAAAACAATTCATACGCTTCTCTCAAGGCCACACAAACATTGTCAATAGTGTTACCTTTGCAATTGCACCGCTAATAAAAACATAGGAATCAAACAGAGGGATAAAACACTCTTGGAACACACAGTCATAATATTCGATGGCCCTGAAAATGGTTCTGCTGTGCTGTGTGCTGTGGACACTTTGCAGCTGACACCAGAGGGATCACCAGACCTTGCTCAATTTCATCAAACGTGTGAAAGTCACTCAGCAGATTGCAAAGCAAAAGTGTCATCTGATAATTGGTGTTTCTTACAAATCAACAGCTTGTCTGTATACATAAGAGAAAAGAGTACTCTATACCAAAGTAAATGTAAATTGGGATAGAAAGTCTATTAGGTTCTTATATAGACTTGGCATAGTTTGAAAAAAAACAATAGTAAATATTGAGCTCGTGTGTCACAGGGAGGGATGATATAGAAAAAAGGGGTAAGATAATTAGCTGGGATGTCTACAGGTTAGGCATTCTCCTGCTACTTTCCTGAGAATGATAGCCAAATTATTAACAGGATCCTCCCCAATTTATTGATTGCATTTTTTTCAGACATTGGGATCAGTGTTAGTTATACATTTTCTCCTTTACTATTTGCAGTATACCTCTGGGAATAAGGTATTTTTATTCCTCATTTATAAGTAAGAAAACCAAAGCACAATGAGGTCAAATAACCTACACAAATCCTCACAACTAGGAAATGGTAGAGCATGGATTTGGACTCTTAAGTTCAGTGCCCACACAGTGTGTGGCTAGAACATGTTACAACAGAGATTTGTCCTCTGTCTCTCTGTAGAAATCTTTTTTCATTGACTATGAATAGAAAAGATATGTCCCAATATGGAAAAAAAATTTTTTTAAAAAAACCAGTATATTTATTTTGGCTTCTGGCCTTATCAACTACTTCCTAGGTCATTTTTGGCCTCTCATATCAAAATTTGGCCTCAGCTCAACAAATTATGGAGGAAATTCAAAATGAATGATTTAAACATTGTTAATGCATGTGGAAAATACAACTCGGAGGTAAGCACTTCTAGAAACACCCTAAATTCCTCTAAGAATCAAAGAAAGCCATTTCCTCTTTGCTTATCTTCTAGAATAATTCAGTCCTAAAGCCTAGCTGAACTTTGGTGCTGGCAGAGATAGGCAATTGGAGGAGATGGGGAAAAGCTGCAATAGACCAAATCAAGGTACTGAAGCCAGAGCAGAGTGAGGGAGGTGTCCACATAGAAGGGCTGACAAGGGGTATCAGAGATTGTTTCTCATGAGGAAGTCACCTATGTGGGGGAAATACGGCCTTGCGTATGGATTGAGAGCTGTAATGAGGTGAGCAAAACCTCCATCTACAGTGGAGAAGAGAAACAGCCAGTGCAGATTTTCAAAGTTGGCATGGAGTCATCAGGGCACCTGCAAGGGGTCTGCAGGGGTAGTGGCAATGAAAGATTAGGCTTGATCAAATAAGAAAATATATTAATGGCAACAAGAGCTGGATTTCTCACTCTTGGAAAAGAAAGTTATAAATTATACAAGGATTAAAAATAAAACACAAGCAAACAAACCTGAAATGAATGGCTGTGTTAGATTAGAGTTGAAGGTATTGGTACAAAATCATGGTTTTCAAAATATGTAGAAGGATGCAGAAATAAATATTATGTATGTACGTGTCCATAGATATATTCTTTAGCTGTACCCACTGAGAGGGGCTGGGAGCAATGATACTCCAATAACAGAGAGCAAGCTGCAGCCAGATTTTGGGCTTCTAAACATTATTCTCCGTAAGGGTGAGGAGAGAGCTCCTTGGAGAAATAGCTTCCTTCTGGACTGAGGCAGCAAATAAGCAAGACAAGTCCCAAACATATTTTTGAGCCAGAGAGTAAGGGAGTATTCAACTAATTAAGGGTAATATTAAAAGGACATAAAACTCAACTTAAAAAAGCTTTCATTGGCCAAATTTAAAATAATGATATCAATTGTGAAATAAAATTCATGTTTTATGGCAAGATAAGAAAAATTTAAACATAAAAATTCTTCTCTGCCCTTTGGCCTACCCTCTCCCCTCACTGTGCATTGTGTATCTGCATTATGCATTGACTTAACTTCCCCCATCAGCAGGAATACCTGCTCAACAATAAAGAGCAGGCACCAACAAGACAACTCCTTAAAAGATAACATTCCTTCTTTTTTTTTTTTTTTTTAGATTCCATATATATGTGTTAGCATACAGTATTTGTTTTTCTCTTTCTGACTTACTTCACTCTGTATGACAGTCTTTAGGTCCATCCACCTCACTACAAATAACTCAGGTTCGTTCCTTTTAATGGCTGAGTAATATTCCATTGTATATATGTGCTACATCTTCTTTATCCATTTATCTGTTGATGGACACTTAGGTTGCTTCCATGTCCTGGCTATTGTAAATAGAGCTGCAATGAACATTTTGGTACATGACTCTTTTTGAATTATGGTTTTCTCAGGGTATATGCCCAGTAGTGGGATTGCTGGATCGTACGGTAGTTCTATTTTTAGTTTGTTAAGGAACCTCCGTACTGTTCTCCATAGTGGCTGTATCAATTTACATTCCCACCAACAGTGCAAGAGGGTTCCCTTTTCTCCACACCTTCTATAGCATTTATTGTTTGTAGATTTTTTGATGATGGCCATTCTGACTAGTGTGAGATGATATCTCATTGTAGTTTTGATTTGCATTTCTCTAATGATTAGTGATGTTGAGCATTCTTTCATGTGTTTGTTGGCAATGTGTTTATCTTCTTTGGAGAAATGTCTATTTAGGTTTTCTGTGCATTTTTGGATTGGGTTGTTTGTTTTTTTGATATTGAGCTGCATGAGTTGCTTGTATGTTTTGGAGATTAATACTTTGTCAGTTGCTTCATTTGCAAATATTTTCTTCCATTCTGAATGTTGTCTTTTCGTCTTGTTTATGGTTTCCTTTGCTGTGCAAAAGCTTTTAAGTTTCATTGGGTCCCATTTGTTTATTTTTGTCTTTATTTCCATTTGTCTAGGAGGTGGGTCAAAAAGGATCTTGCTGTGATTTATGTCATAGAGTGTTCTGCCTATGTTTTCCTCTAAGAGTTTGATGGTGTCTGGCCTTACATTTAGGTCTTTAATCCATTTTGAGTTTATTTTTGTGTATGGTGTTAGGGAGTGTTCTTCATTCTAATTTCATTCTTTTACAAGATAACATTCCTTCTTGGTCTTGTAAAGGGTCACATGACCCACCACATTGGCACTTAAATCTGGATTATGTAAACTGTCAATAATACATCATTTAATGCACAGCCCTCTATCTCAAAAAAGTTATATAAACTGTGTCTTGACTTCTACAGGGCAGAACAGTTCTCAGAGCTTTCTGAGATGCTCTTCCCACATTATAATCCTCAAATTTGGCTCAAATAAAATTTTCCAATTCTTTCTTAGATCAACTGATTAATTTTTTGTTGATACAATCGATTAGAATCAATGTAATAGAAAACAAAACCTGGAGACCACACAGATATAAATTAATAAATGGATAATTTGAAAATGTGATGAGAGCTAAGTTACTCCTCCAGTTTTAAGATACCTTTGACAAAATATGTGATACTTACAGAAAAGATAAAGAGTAAGTTTACAGTAGAATCATCACCTAATATAGACAATCTCTAAGATGGACCTCAGTATGACAGCCTTCAGTATTCACACCTTTGTCTAACAAATATATAGAATATGGCAGAAGTGAAAGGATATCAATTCCAAGATAACAACCACATGAGTGGCTTGGAATTGCTTCCTCACACAGGTGAATCTTCAGATGAGACCATATTCTGGATAGCCAGCTTAACTCGAAATCCATAACTCTGAAGCAGAGACACTCAGACAAACCAAGAGATAATACATATTTAAAATTCTGAACCTCTAAATCATGGGGTAATTTGTTATATAGTACTAGATAATACCAATTTCATACCTGGTAGTGGGGTGCTGCCATAACAAATACTTAAAATGTGGGAATGGTTGCACTGTCAGGCAGTAGTTCCTTGAACACACTGTTGGTTGAATCAACACTCACTTGGAAGGGCTGTAGGTGAGGGCTTGCAAAAAAGTAAGAATATCTTATTGGGAACTAGAGGAAAATACCTCATTGTTATGCAATGACAGAAATTTAGCAAAAGTGTTGCCTATATTTAATTGGACAATGGAAAATGGACCTAGTGACTTTTAAACAAAAAGGGTCCAGGTCTTACTTCTTTTGAACATTCCTGCCTTTCCAGATGGCATGTGATGTTAAAATTAAGAAATGACTTTTAAGCAAAGGTTAAGTCCAAGACATAGAGAGCATGGTCAAAAGATAAAGCCATGAGAGTGACTATAAAATGTTTTGTTAGGACCTTAGTAAGATCATGGTCTTTGTGGCTTCATGTCTAGTCAGACAAAATTCCCTCTTAAGAGCTTAATGATATGTGTGACTCAAAGATTCTTTCCAGCAAACAATAAGGATTCTAATTCATGTAAGGGCTTTGTCTTTCAGGCATCTCCAATAGGACCAAGGTAGAGAAGAATTTATGTTGAAGAGTTTTTTGGGTTTTTTTTTTTGGCCAATTCAGTGAACCTCATGAGGACTCCTGGGATAGCCATAGCACCTACAAAGTTCTTAAAAAGAGTTCTACCTGTAGAAACATCACAAGAGTGGACTGAAGAAGGAAAGTTGGAGATTGTACAGTGAGGAAAGCCAACAAAGAGAGTTCCTTAGTTTCAAGTACATGTTATATTTCATGAAAAAGAAAGGATAACTCAGAATGGAGAACCAAGAGCCCAGATAGTGGAACTGAGATCTGTGGACAAATATTCCCAGCCCTTGTACCTAATCAAAGAGCATTCAGCATTTACCAGCTAGATTTCAGAAATGTCATGGCCCAGTAACTCTTTTTTATTCTGTCCCTTTTCCCCTTTTTTAAACAGAAATGTCTACAGAAGTTATCCTATGCCTATCTCACCATTGTACGTTGGGTGTATGTGAGATAAGCATCACAGGTCTACAGATCAAGAGGAAATAAGTCTAAGGAACCTCATTTGCACTTGGACTTGAGTTATATGATGAGTTTCTGGAGTATGAACTAATACAATCAGGGGAAAACAGATTTTAGGGTCCTAGAAAGGGGCTGAGTATATGTTGTATGACATACCTTTGGGGACAGTGGTGGACTGTGGTAGGTAGAGAAGGCCCTCAGAGATTCCAGCTTCCATGTATTCATGCTCTTGTGTAATTCCATTCTCTGAATGTGGACTGGACTTACTTCTAACAATTAGAATATGGCAGAAATGATAGGGTATCACTTTCAAGGTTAGATTATAAATAGGCTGTGGCTTTGATCATAGATATTCTCTCTCTCTCTAGCTCTCTATTAGCTCATCCTGGAGCCAGGCAGATGCCATATTGCGAGGTAGCTCTGTGGTGAGGTCCATGCGAGGGACTGAGGCGTGCCAACAACCACATGAATAAACATGGAAGCAATTTCCTACCTCCCCCCAGTTGACCATAGCCCCTGCCAACAGATTGGATGCAATTTCTTGAGAGACCTTGAGTCAAAGGTACCCAGCTAAGCCACTCCTGGATATCCATGCTCCTGTGAGACAATAAATGCTTGTTATTTTACATTGCCAAGTTTTTAGTCAATGTATTATGCAGCAATAGATAAATAATATGCAACCTTTGTGAAGTAATAAAAATGAACATCATTAGTAGTAGGACAAATTGAAACTATGTTCTACCTGACAGAATGCAACAAGAAGAATACAGCATCTCCTCTGTGATATACCTAACAAAAATGCATACACTGAATTTTCACATGATGAAACATCAGACATACCCAATATGAGGGACACTCTAAAAAATAACTGGTCAGGAAAAACATGTTAGGGTTATGGAAGTCAAAAAAAGTCAAGAACTGTTCCAGACTGAAGGAAACTAAAGAGATCTGGCATTTAAATGCAGTAAGTGATTTTCACCTTGAACATTTTATTATATAAGACACTATGGAGAAAATTGATGAAGCTTGAACAGAGTCTAAGGATTGGATTGTAATAATGCATTAATGTTAATTTCCTGATTTTAATAAATGTATTTTGGTTGTATGAGGAGAATGTCTTTATTTGTAGGAAACAGCCAACATTCTTTCTCCAGTCTCCTAACAAGGACTATGCTTATGGGGCACAGATAGAAACCAATGATAGTTTGCCTGTTCATTCTATATTACTTGAGTTGCTCTATGTGGCCATGGCTGGCTTGTATGATAAGGTGTTTTCTATCATTTTTTGGTTTCTCTTTCTATAACACTTCCATGAAAGCAAGGAAGTGTGGAGATTTACGTATGTTTCAAAATCATAATAAAGGTATATAAATTAATATTAAGTATAGTCACAGTCTTCACTATTTCCTTCTTGGAGTTGTACTATTTAAGTGTGACCATGTAGAAAATATTCTCTGTTTAATAACCTACTAAAAACTCCACCAACAATTTCATCTTGGAATATATCCCCAAACTCCATGTAAATCAAAATACAATTCATAGAAAAAAGCAAGGGGGTACATGTTATTTACTTTTCTATGAAACCAACTGTATAATTTCCTTTAGGTATATCTGTTTTATTTAAATTTTTCTAAACATTTTTTTAAAATCAGTGGATAAGAGATATATTCCTCAGATTTTTTGTTTTAAGCATGGACCCCCATCCTCAAATTATAATATAATACAATAATATAATATGAATTCCGAAGTCTTCACAAGTTCATCTGAGATTAAAAAATAAATGTAAAGCTCCCAAAGAAATTTTAGAAGCCACTAACCCTAGAAAAAGGGTACAACTGATTGTAATTAACTCTGTTCTAAAGAGCCTGGGAGTAATTCCTACTTTCTGATCCATAGGAATTTTCATAGAAAAATAAAGATCAAATAGTAAACAATACTGCACGGAGTTATTGTAATGGTTAAATAAAACAAGGAATGCGAATCTCTATTAGGTCACCTGGTCCCTACCTATTGCTCAGGAAATGGTAGGTCTTAACTTAATTAATCATGATTCACAATTGACATCTATAAAATGTGTCATAGGGACCTGGTTACGAATAACCAAATCAGCGGCCTAAAACTGGTTTAGCTCAGGCTGAGGAAGACAATGCAGGTATGAATATGGATTTAAAGGTGTTATACATGTCAGCACTCTAGGAAAAGTAACTTAAACTGCACACCCTACTGATGTGAAATCATCAGATATTAAAGAAGGCACATTACTGTAATTCATTGTTACTCTAGTGATCTTATAGAATTAAGACCACATTCATAACGTCCAAATTTGTCTCCAAGGAGAAACTTTGAGTTGGGGAATATCTGGATCATTAAGTAATTTCCTTAGGTCAGAGTAAAAGCACTTTATCTATGAATATCAATTACTTCCATGGCATATTGGATGTAGCACAAGTGACAAAGTGACCTTTCTCTTAAACAATTCATAGATTCATGAGAATTTTCTTCAACTTTTGGGACTAAATATATTCCATAGTCTTATAATCTTAAATACTGATTTTCCTCTAAAACCTCTACCCACCCTGCTCACCACCATCCTCCCTTTGTAGAGTTATGTTTTTTTATAATTTTCCTGTTAGTTTTTTTTTATTCCTGATTTAATCGTTCATCATATGTTCAGATGTACAATCCATTGTTGCTAAACTGACATTTGCTTAATAGACTATTTCTTGACCTTTTGCATTAGACAATAAGCTATTTTACTCTATTCTTTTTAAATTGGTTGAGTCTTTTATTAAAAGTGAAATAAGAACATCCTCAGTTATTGGGAAAGGGCAGTTATCTCCTAGAGGATACCTCAAGCACAGATATACAAAGCCAACAGTGAGATTTGCCACAATAGTTATATTGCCCAATACACCATGGCTAGTTCTATCTGGTGTTGACTAAACATTATTTTAATATTCCAAGGAGAATGATACAGAAGCAGGAATTGCCTAGAAGGAATGTGGAAAAAGAAAATAAAGAAAAGAATAATCATTAGATAAAGTGACTTAGAGCACTAAACCATTTACATATGGTAAGAAGGGTGTGCTTGGGAATGGAGTTCAGGAGCTCTAGGGACATAAATGTTATATCTGGACACACAGCATCTTCTGGCTAGCTTTAAGTTGCTCAGGTAAAAACCAAAACAAGAAATACCGCAAATCTAACTGGGTCTCTAACAGGTGTATTTGGTTATAGGTGTATAGGTAGGATTCCAGAAGATGGCAAAAATAGTGCCTGATAGGTATTTCATTTCTAATACTGAATTTGCAAGTGGTGTTTCTACTTCTTAGTATTTATTTGAAAAGGGCATGTTATGTTAATATAGTCCAAGAATACCTGGGTGAACTCATAACATATGTTATGGTTCCACATTCAAAAGAAATACTGTTCTGTTATTAAAAACAAAAAAAATTAAAAGGGAGGGTGCATTGGAAACCAGTTAGGTATTTACTAAGGTCTCTTGAATAACCAATGAGAAATTTCAGTTACAGTACATGGGAAGACATTTTAAAGAACCTATTCTTGCATAGATCTTTCTGATAACTCGTGGCAGCACAGAAAATTCTGTCTCACTCCAGTACTAAAGCTGGACCCACTTTGTTCTTTCATTCACCTACCCTTTGCCTGATTTTCCAGATTTATTCCTCTCTCCAGGCACTAGCTGCAAACTCCTTATATAAGGGCTCAGCTCTGCGACCCTATCCTTTATCCTAATTGGCACCACAAAAAAACTAATTGTTTATCTAATAAGATAGAACTTTCTAATACTGTAGAGGGATATGTGTGTTTGCTTTAAGGATGCTGTTTCAGTAATAAAGTGTCACTAAAGGCCATAAATTCGTGTAAATATTTCCAATTTACATGAAATAAGCACCAGGTTAAAGAATTTATGTACTGGATTGCATTGTCTTCTTAAAGGTCATACTTTTCCTCAAAGTACTGTCTTCATTTTCCTGCCCCTGTAAAACCAAGACACAATTTTAAAAACAGCTGTCCCCATTTTCAGGGACTAGTTTCTAATACATTTTCCTAGTTGTATTTCTAAACCTGTAGCAATCATAACACCACGTAAAAGAGGCAGCTCAAAAAAAAAAAATAGCAGAAACTGAATAAAAGATTTGCAGCCCTGAATATGCATACAAAAATTTTAAATCGAAGTGAACTCCTCTGAGCTGATTTCTTAAGTGAAGGAGAGAATATGGTCTTTGAATACCTGATAAGGTCACAGACACAATTTCAAGTGCATTTATGGTAAATCCATGTGACAACTCCTACAGCCACTAACCTGTGTTGCCCTCAGGGTAGTCTGTGCAATCTTCCTTGCATGTCTGGGATGGTTGTGGGGGACAGCAGAAACCCTCCGAGAAATGTCACACATGGGAAATAGTAACAATGGCTCATATACGAGAGTTTCAAATTGAAACCTAGATGTGATGAGTAGCTTTATCTTACACATGTGCTAGAAACCAGAAGTTACTATGAAATAAATTGAGCGATTGGCAGTGGTGACTAAGAAATAAAATTTATAATTAAAACTTGTCAGTAAAGCTGGAATCCTTAACTCATTGACCTTAAAATACATATTATAGGACTTTGAGAATTGAAGTTGTTGAATTTATATTTTATTTAAATTATTAAGAATGATGATGATACTATAGCTTAACTGTAAATTTATTCTAGTAATGACTTCATAATGATATTTGCTTCCTAGTTTGATGGAATAACTACTGTAGGTTACTTATAGCCACAAAGGGTACAATACCTTTTCTCAGAGTCTCTATGGATAGCTACAAAGAATGCAACACATCCCTTTCTGAACCACTTTGAGACTCAGATGCAATACATACTTTGAATAATTTATTTTGAGAGAAGAATGACTATCTGGTATTTGATGTTACCTTCACACTGTGTAGGCATCTGAATTTGCAATGACAATCAATTACTGTAAAAAGTGAGTTATGTACTTAAAGTACAAAGGAATTCCATGAATTCAGGGAAATGCAAAGATTGTAAAATAGTGAAGAATGTTATATATCCTAGATATTTATGTATCTATTCATATATTTAGAATGGAGCAGGAAGAAAAAATAAAGTTAAGTAGAAAAAAAAAGTAAATGAAATTAATTGTATCCTCTACAGTGCAGGAATAATCTTGAGTTACAAACAAAATATTTCCGTCAACCTGGAGAAAATAAATGTTGAAAAGGCCTCGTCTCATCTGACAGAATTTTGATTCGCTTACTCACCCACAGGAGACATTTCTGGGACACTAGCAATATAAGGTCCATCCAAAAACTTCGGCTCATTATCATTAATATCCTGCACTTTGATGATGAATTCTGATTCAGGCTCTAGGGGCTTCCTGGTTTCTATGTCCACAGCCTGAGCACGAAGTGTGTAGAAAGGTTTTTCTTCTCTATCCAGGCTCCTTATTGCATGAATGTCCCCTGTAGTTTCATCAATGGTAAAAACGGTGCCAGCGCCATCTCCTGAGAGGGTGTATTTAACAGTGCCCTCTCCCTTATCTAAGTCAGAATGGAGCTTTAGGGAGAGAGAGAGAGAAAGAGAGACAGAGAAACTCCATTAAAGAGATGGCCCCACGTTAAAAAGCCATACTTGCAGTATAATTTTTTACCAAAAAAGTTAAACCAAAATCTTATGTTTTTTTTTCCTTTTTTTCCCACCATTTTTTTTATTATAAGCATTTTTAACACAAAAAAAAGTTGAAAAAATGTATGGTGGACACCTATATATACCTATATATATCTCAGAGATTCCACTGTTTATCTTCCAATTTAATCATATAGGCTTTCGACTTATCACATAGATAGATCATATCCCTATCCTTTCATTCACTCTCCTGTCAATCCATCTTATTTCTCCATGCATTACAGAGGTTAGAAGTACAGCCCCAAATCCATCAACATGCATAAATACAACTATTTTGAACATTTACTTCTTTTATATACTTTGGGAGATAAAATTTTCATAAAATGAAATGCACAACTCTTAAGTGTACTTAGAGTTTCATTTTAAATGATTGTTGTATTAAAATAAATTAGCTCATATATATTAAATCATACAACTTCCAAATACTCTGAGGTTAGAAATCAGTGACGTGAATCCAGTGAGAGATATGGTTAAAAAAAAAAAAAAATCAGAAAACACTGAGCCTTTTCATTTGAAAGGAGAGGAGAATTTTGGCATACCAGGTCAATTTCAGACATGTACTATGGAGTATCTCATTTTAACAGACTGACTCTCAATGAGTTATTCAGTATTACTCAAACAAGCAATGGGTAGAATAACTGATTATCCTTTCAGATTCACAGGCAAATGGTTAGCCCTAATCCATTCTATATATTTGAAATGTTATAATATAGAAAATTTTTAATTTCTGCTAAGTTCTTTTGAAATTCAACACATGTATAATTCACTATAATACAGTATGGAATAAGACACACATCAATATAATAGGGGAGAGGACCAAAGAGAAGAGAAATTATTATTGTGATACTGTAAATCAGTGTTTTTCAATCTGGAGTCCAAGAATTAATGATAGATGGACATAGTCTTGGAGATCTATAAATTATCCAAGAATAAATGTATATAGATAAATAATGTGATATAAATATTTCATTATATATAATTCTCTAAGAATATGTGTACTCATATATTTCATAAATAATATAAATTTACATTCTATTTAAATTAAAAAGGACACATATTCTTATAAATAATATTATTTTTTATCCAAATGCTGATCTAAAATGTTTCAAACTATTCTCACTCATTTAGGTACAGCCATCTGATTTCAATGTTCAAATTTTTATTTTTTTTATTTTTTTATTTATTGTGGGTATTTTTGTTTTTGCCGTACGCGGGCCTCTCACTGTTGTGGCCTCTCCCACTGCGGAGCACAGGCTCCGGACGCGCAGGCTCAGCAGCCATGGCTCACGGGCCCAGCCGCTCCGCGGCATGTGTGATCCTCCCAGACCGGAGCACGAACCCGTGTCCCCTGCACCGGCAGACGGACTCTCAACTACTGCGCCACCACGGAAGCCCCAAATTTTTATTTTTAAAAGCTCATTCCAGTCAACGGATCAGTCAAAGATAAAATGTTAAACTTTTAAAGTGACCATAGCCATTTGGGCTGTGATTTAAAATTTTCACACAAGTATAGGTGTCTTGCAAAATTTGGGGTAAAAATGAGTTGTTTTCCTTAATGCTTCAACACAACATAAAAGCTTTGAAAATATTTTAAATTATATAGTTATCTTTTGCAAATAGGCGTTCTGTGTATTCATATTAGTAATACCAAAACACAAAACTCAACTTGGCTACATCTTTTCTCTTAAACTCAACATTCTGCTTTAGCTTCAGTAAAATAACGTCATCCTTCATATTCATGTTATTAAAATGACTTTATTCATTTTGTGAATTTGTATTTACTTCAAATTGCTCTGAAAGTATGTTTTATAAGAGCATAAGCAAAGGATTTGTACTGGGTAAATGATATAATTTAAACAATGAGAAAATTATAAGGGGGTACCAGGTTTTGATTTTTCTTTAAAAGTTTCTGTATATTTTACTCAAGTCTAAGGAAAATTGCAAAGAATGACAGGAAGAAGTTTTTTCCTCCTAATATTTTATGAACTGCTATGAAGCATAGGAAGTTTCAAGCATAAAATCAAGCTGTAGATAAATGTTCTTTGAACTTAGGAATTTCAAATTACAAATTTCATCCATACTATTAAAGATATTCAACACATGAACGTTTACTTTTACTTTCAAATTTATCTAAAGATATGAGACAAGCAAAAGCCCAATGCAAAAGCAATGTCTTTATAAACTGGATCATTTTGCCAATGGCTCCAAAGAATATGTGGTAATATTGTGGAAGCAAGTAAAAATTTTAAGTAGGTTTTTACAATGTGATCCAAGTAGAGTCACCAAAAAAGATTTTCATTTAGCCAAAATCAGAACTGTTTTCTTTTCAAACTGACATATGAATAAAAAAGCAAATGTCTTTTCAGCTCTATTCAACATCCAAATTAAATTCAGTTGCTGCTACTCTTTACACTTCTACCTTTTCCTTCTAATTTAAATTTGGGTTTTGCAGAGATTAAAGTTTCAGAAGAAATATGTGAAAATATGTTAAATTTGAACTGAAAATGAGATGGATGAATGTAAAATTCTTGAGAGGATTAGAATGGTTACAGCAGTTCATTGCATGTTAATACCTTAAAGAAGATCACCTGCAGTGCCCAGCATTGAGAGGCAATGTTTAAAATTAGTTATTCAGTACCAAATGTAAAATGGATGGTTAGTGGGAAGCTGCTGCATAGCACAGGGAGATCAGCTTGATGCTTTGTGACAACCTAGATGGGTGGGATAATGAGGGTGGGAGGGAGGCTCAAGAGGGAAGGGATATGGGGATATATGTATACATATAGCTGATTCACTCTGTTGTACAACAGAAACTAGCACAACATTGTAAAGCAATTATACTCCAATAAAGATATTTTTTTAAATAAATAAAATAAAATTAGTTATTCAGTATCGATTGAGTCCAGTACATGCGTGACTAGCTAAAAGTATTGGTATTTTTGCAACGTCAATTCTAATGTTAAATAAATGATGTTGGCCTGATGTTGGGTATTGCAGAATTTGCTTTGTATCACATATAAAATAATTTGAATAGAGAACATATATAACATAATAGTTTATGTTGTAAACTAACATAAAAATCCCTATCACCCTCTTACTTAGAGATAACTTCTTTTATCATTTTATACACTTTCCATTATATATACACATATATTCATATATAAATGAAAGGGTATACATATAGAAATATGTTTGTATATGTTTTATATGTATATATAATATTATCTGATTATAAATATATATATACATGATATAAAAATGAGAAACAAGTCAACATTTTCAATAACAATATACCATAATCATTTTCAGTATAATTTGAAACTTTTCAGAATTATTTTTTAATATCTGTACTACATTTGTTCAAAGGAAATTGAATGATTCAATGGGTTTTGCTTATCCTTTTATAAACAATGTGATGAATATGTGTGTGTTGTCTTAATTCCTTAAATAAACAGGTAAATATAAATAGAAGGGTAATTATAAAGACCAAAAATGTAAATTTTGTGAATCTTGAATGATTCCAGAACTTGATGTCTACAGATGAGTTTGGTTTCTTAAACTTTTAGCAAGGCAACTCAGGCTTAGCTTACATTATGAAGCTACTTCTCAGTTTTATTTGCATTTAGCAGGTGGGAGGGTTACAGAAGGATTCACTTGCTGAATCTTTGGGTTGTGTTAACTATGAACAATCACATGATGCCATTTTACACAGCGGCTTTAAGTTCCATGCAAGATAATAATTCCACAAGGATAAAATTATTTTCCTTTATAGTGATTTAAAAATAACGCAAGAAATATTTCTTATTCTGATTATTTTTTTAAAAAAGTTGTTTCTGAGTAGGCGCTGACTGTATTTACTGACCGAAGCAGCCAAATCCAATAATATCATCTTTTAGTATTGACACTTAAAATAAAATTTCTCCCAGAGAGTTCCATAAGTGATAGCTATAGAAATATGCACTGTCCAGGCAGTTGTTTTGTGGAAGCGGTGTTGTTATTTTCTGATGTTTTCCAAGTCATCTCAGATGGAGCGTGAAAATGAGATGCCAAGAGAGGCTTAAAAAAGATGCCGAGGACTAGCTTCGGAGTGTAAGCAAATCTGAACTCCAGTGTCTAAAAGTTTTGAGAAAGCTAATCTAAAGTTAAGTGTTTACTAGCATCTCTCAGATTATATTTTACAAACTGCTGCAGAAAAAAAAGAAATTTATTCTTATTTTCTCTGGGTTGAAGAGGGCACATAAAATGGGAAATACTTTTTGTGGTACGCGGGCCTCTCACTGTTGTGGCCTCTCCCGTTGTGGAGCACAGGCTCCAGACGCGCAGGCTCAGCAGCCATGGCTCACGGGCCTAGCCGCTCCGCGGCATGTGGGATCTTCCCGGACCGGGGCACGAACCCGTGTCCCCTGCATCGGCAGGCGGACTCTCAACCACTGAGCCACCAGGGAAGCCCTGGGAAATACTTTTTATATCACTATACCCAGCAATGATTTTATTTCCATTTGCTATTTGCCAGGATTAGGGTGGTTACAGGCATGAGGAGGGCATGGAGGATGTTGGGAGGAGAAATGTATGATTCTGAAAAGTTTTTGCTAGAAAATCAAAAATTGTGTTAACAGGTATTTCATTTGATGTATATACCTGCAAATTACTTTATTAATTATATATCTATAGGTTTTATGGTACACTACATACTATTTTATAACCTGAATTTTAGATGGATTATATAACAATTTGCTTTATCAATAAGTATGAATTTATTACATCTATTTAAGTTAATCACAGGTATTTTAATCAAAGTACTACATTGAAATGGCTAAAATCAGAGTATGGAAGAGCTTGTAATGCACGATGTTACCTTCCTTATCTCAGTCTCATTCACCAGGGAAATCATGTTTTAACTGTTTCTGTTGAATTCTTATTAAAAAAAAAAATGTGGATATTTGTTAAATAAAAAATGTTATAATAGTATTTCTTTTATCAATTTGAATAATACTTATTGACTTGCAAACCCCATGCCACCTCTTTTTTTTCCAGTAGAGTTTTAGTATCTCTTATTTTACTTGTTATCAATGCAACACTGGTCTGAATAGTATACGTGTACTTTGGGTCTGAATTCAGTTCAATCATACAACGTAACTGTGGTTCTCTATTTTCTACTATTATAACATTAACACATTTACAGTCCCCTTAAACTCCTTCCCTTTCTCATCCCTGAATTCCATTGTCTGTATTATACAGAATTAAGCGTAAAGATTTTGTCAATTTGGTCTATTTATGTATTTATTTATTTATTGGTCTCTTTTTTAAAAGTAAGCTCTAATGGTTAATTTTATGTATTAGTTTGACTGGGCCACAGGATGCCCAGACATTTGGTCAAAGACTATTCTTGGTATATCAGTGAGGATATTCCTGGATTAGAATAACATTTGAATCAATAGACAAAGTAAAACAGACTGTGGTCCCTTATGTGGGTATGCCTCATCCAATCAACTGAAGACCTGCATAGAACAAAAAAGCTGACCCTTCCATGAGTAAGAGGGAACTCCTCCTGCCTGGCTGCCTTCAAGCTGTGACACTGGTTTTTATTCTGCCTCCAGACTTGAACTGAAACATCAGTTCTGAGTCGAGCCTGTTGGTCTTTGCAATAGAAATATACCATGTGTTCTCCTGGGTTTCCAACTTGCTGACTGCAAATCCCGGGACTTGTCAGCCTCCATAATTGTACAAACCAATTCTTGATAATAAATAAATATATATCCTATTGACTATTTCTCTGGAGAACCCTGATTAATACATAGGCCTTCAAAGCCCTCTCCATCAGTTGCTGCTAAAACATAAAATAAAACTAAACAAAACACTCTTTTGATAATTATAATAATGTACATATATTTGTTCCATAGCCAAATAACATACAGTGTCGATATGATTACAATATTTTCATTTTGCATATGGAGTTTTTTGAGATATCTTTTTGTTTGTATTATTTGCTTTTCTCATATCTTTAAGCTCACCTCATTTCTCAGGGCCAACATCAAATCTCCTTTTCAAAACATACATTGTTCAGGGACCCCTCTTTCTTCCTACTCCAAACTAGAGCATTTGCACGATTTTCAACCTGGAATTTTTCTTTATTAATCTCCTGGTTTGAAACACTATTTCTTGGATTTTATATTTTCTTCTATATTAGTTGACTAATTTGTTTGTTGCTGCCAATCTCCTATAACTTTTTTTCTATGAGAATTGTTCCATTTGTAGATGTATTCTTTTTATTTATTTATTTTTTACATATTTATTAGAGTATAATTGCTTTTCCTATAACTTCTTGAGAATGTGTCTGTGAGAGGTAAGTTTCTTTAGTCTTTGGATGTCAGAAATGCCTTTATTTCCTTACCTACACATATACTTAATTATTGTCTGGGCATATAGTTCTAGATTGGAAATAATTTTCCCTTCACACATTTAAAGGCATGTATTTATAGTCTTCTAGAAACCAATGGTAAAGCTGATGTCTGTCTGATTATATTTCCATTGCAAGTAAAGAGCCTGTTTTTTTCTCCTCATTTTATTTTACTCTAAAATTACAATCTTATTTTTATTTTGGTATTCTAATTATTTAGAGCACTGTCTCCAAGTGTGTGTTTATGTGTGCTTGTGTTTTGAACATTGTCTCCAGATGTGAGTTGATATATGTTTGTGTTTCTTTCTTTGGGTCGGGCACTTAGTAAGTTCCTTCAGTTCAAAAACTATTTTCCTTCAGCACTGAGAAATTTCCTTTTATGATTATTTCCATGATTATGCTCTATCCTCCATGTTTCCTGTTGTCTTTCTGGAATTCATATGCTCAATGTTACATCTCATGGACCTTCTGTAAATAATATACTTTTTCTACAGTCATTCATTTCTATATCTTTTGGTCTATTTTGTGAAAAAATTAAAATTTATCTTAAAATTATTTATTGATTATTTTCAGCATTTTCAAAGTCAATACACATATACCCATGTGTGTACACACACATACGACAGGTATATTAATTTCCAAGATTTTTTTCCTTTACTATGAATGTCCCCTTTTAATAGAATTGTGCTCCTATTTTGTGGACACCGGGAATTCTTGAATCTTTTTGAGGACTCTAATTTTTGTGTGTGTGTGTGTGTGTGTGTTTCCTAAATTTTCTGTTCCTTAGATTATTTTTTTGTTTTTGGTATTTGAGCCTTTGTCTTTCATATTGCTGGCTTTCCTTAGATGTCTGAAGACTCTCATTTGTCTGTTCATATTTAAGGATGGAGTTTTGAACTTGTGGGTTGAATTTATTGATTGCAGTTTTGTCCTAGGTTGAATGGAAAGAGAATCAATCATTCCTTTTAGTTTCAGATATTTGGTTGGGGACATTCTAACCACAGTGGAGTTCCATCACTGCCCTAATTATTTCCAGATTCTCTACAGAAGAACTTCTTTTTTCAAAGTTTCTTTATTGTTTACCTTCTGCTCATTTATGTCTGGATTCCATGCATTATCATGTAGGTGGAAGGAATTCTGTACACAGACTATCAGTTAATCTCTATGTTTTACCCTGCATGTCTTTCTCCTTTTCTCTTAATCATTGGCATTTCTGAGTCTTTTTCAGAATTGCCCCTCCTTAGTTGGAGCGCTCTCAATATAAATGCTTGTAAGTAGCTTTGAACTTACTTGACCAGTCACCAATCCTTCACGCACTTATCAGTTTATAGAAATGGGCTAAACTGTCTGATGCCCGCCACACCACCCCATTCAGCATTATGCCCATCATCACCTAATAACCAGCCATATTCAATTTTCTCCTCTTGTCTCTCCAAATACCTTTTTCAGTTCTTTATTTTTTTTGAACATATATCCAAGAAAGTTTCAATCATTGCATTTGGATTTTGTGTCTGTGTTTTCTTTAAGTTTAAAAGAATCATGCCTATTTATATTAATTATTTTCTCATCATTATCTTTCTCAGGAAACTAGGCCCCATTCTGAATGTCTGCTAGAAGGTGAAACTTCCCAGTGTGTTTTTAAATCTTTACTTTTCTATCTTAGAATATCTCTTCAGCTTCTAAGTATGTAAGAGCCAATGTGGTGCCATAACAGCATGCCCTACTTAATACTGACATCCTTGTAACACAGATTACAGACATCTTCCACCAGCCATCTCCATAAATACATTCAGTCTAGGGGAAAGCTTCCCAGTACAGGGCATGCCTCAGTAAATGTTGCTGTAATAACAGCATGTAAACAGTAATACTTATTTCCAATTTTAAAATCTATGATTATGAAGGCTGTAGAATGATTTAGTACTATGGTTCAGCAGTTAGTGCATGAGCTAGGAAGTAATATTGTAACTTTTATTTACATACAGGATTCATTCAGATAAATGGGCCAAAATGAGTATGAGAAAATTTTATGTGAATTTCTTTGGACAAAATAATTTTATTGTGTACAAAACAAACTACTTTTGCTATATTGTCCTTGGTGAACATAAAATATTTAGTCTGTCTTCTTTGTAGCTGCTTAGTTCTCAGGAACCTCACAGTGGCCATTGTATCAGCTACAAAGTGATTAGATTATGTTTAAGGCACTGTTTATTTGTGAAAGAAGACCAGACACAAAGATGATCTATAACTCTGCCTGAGTAATGCCATAATGCAAAATTTCTCTCTTTTGTAAGCCACTGAATGTCCAAGAATATTTGACATTCTATTCCACTCTGCTCCCTGAGGGGACTCATTTGTTCTTCCTAGCTTGATTGTTGTCATTTGAGCAAAAGGAATATCACTTTACAAGGCTGGAAATTACCTTTAACAGCCCAATGTTAGTTGAGAACTCCCCTGCCTGGGTTACAGACCCAAAGCTATTTATCATCTGGAAATATTTCACCTTCTATTTAAGAGAGTAGAAATTCATTTCAAAAGGGCCCCCACCTCCCCCAAGGTAAGCCAAGGAAGGGCAAAGAAGAACAAAGACTATTTGCAGTGCTTGGGAGCAACAAAAGCTACTATGCTTGGATATATTATACATCCCATTAAAGAAAAATATATACTATTCACCCAATGTACTCTTTCATCTTTCTTTTTCTCCTTGAAGATTGCATGTGTGGTTACATGTGAGGGGCATCCTAACTATGTTTTTAGATTGTCATCTTTTACAACTTTACCTTGACCAGATTATATCATATCATTTGAGAGTGTCACACTATATTAATAGGTATTTCTGTAAAAGTTTAAGAGGTCATTGTCATGGTACCTGGATTTGGGAGGAAAAATGTGGAGAAGAAGGTTAAAATAATTTCTTTCCTACATTTCCAAAACTGTAAAACATTTTTCACAAAGCCAGATTTTAGGTAAAAAAAAACATTTCCAACAATAAACTAGTCATCAAATTGTCAGTAACAGAATCTCTATTTGGAATAAAAGTGAATTTTATGTACGATTTCAAATGTTGTTACTTTTCAGAATATTAGATAGGTTTGTGTGATTTATTCTAGATTTAAAATAAATGCAAAAATTTTCAAAAAATAATGCCAATAATCATGGATTATTAATAATCATAATACAACATTATAGCTAGATATCACTTATTAAGTTATTACTATTTTGTCTCTATGTTATTACTTTTATTATTAGCCCTTACTGAATATCAGGCACTGTGTTACACATTTTATAAGCTTTACTTAACTCTCAAAAAAAATGATATGCTAATATAATAAATCTGATAGATAAAATTTTTAAACTAAATTCTAATAGTTCAACATGTAAAATTTAATTTTCAAAAGCTATATGTTCTATCCTAACTTCTTAGTACATGCATCTAATAAAGCAGACAGACCCAAATCTTAACTCTAATATAAAACATGGATTGATCTAAAATCCATGATTATGAGCATCAAAATTTGGGGTTAGAGTCCCAAACCCATTCGTTCTTACCTGGATGTTACTGTGTAAGTTAACAAATTTCTTTGGACTTCAGAATCCTCATATGTAAAATGTGGATTCTAATATTTGTATCATAAAATATGGAGGATATTGTAGAGAATTTAACTTCATAATGTCCACTTCCCTTCATTTATCTCTATTTACATCCAAACAAGCCCAGGATAGCAATATTTGTTTCCACTTCACTTATATCAATTTATGTAAATAGGTGCAAGAAAACTAATTGGATACAAAATAATGTTAGGAAACCCTATCAAGCTTCTACTTTTGGCTATACAATTTTCTAATGGCTTTACATACTTTATACACTTTAATACTCAAAACAACCGTATGAGTACAACCCTACTATTATCATCCCCATCTGGGAGATATAGAAATTGAGGCACAGAGAAGCCAAGTTGGCTCGGGACACACACAGAAAGACACAAAGCTGAGATTGCAATCAGGTAGTCTAATCCCATGCGACTAGCACTTAAACCAAAGGAGCTTTCTTTTAATTTGGTAAGCATAATTAGCTTAGCCACAGATGCTAGCTACCCAAGTGTTCTGTGACATCAGTTGGAACGAAACCCAATTGCATTATTATGGAAAAATTCCTGAGATTGGCTTCATTCAAAAATGCTTTGGACTGCCCACTAGTGATTGCACTAGGCTCTAGAGAACATCACGTAGTATTTGCTCTCAAAGACACAGGAGTCCAGAGTCCGGTAGGGAACACTATGTGTCATAACAACAAAGATATCCATTGGAAATACTGTTTCTTTTTATAGTTTCGTGCCTCTCAAATCCTAATTTTCTATAGAAAATGTTTGTAAGCATATGCTGTATAATTTTAAAAATGCTATATTTGTGTTTTCTTAAAATACAAAGTGATATTACATTTATAGTTAGAAATCATATAAATAATATGCTGTGTCAATTATAGATTTGGAAAAATTAATAGTCAACTAGGAAATTGTGAACAATATTTACGTTGAAGAGAATATAGTTAACTTTTATATCAGTGAAATTCTTCAATGAAAATTATTTTCCTGAGTTTCTGCCCATGGTTATACTATAACTTGCTTTGAAACATATACAAATCAATTATGTTAAAGACGAAATGGAGTAACTATTTAATTAGAGAAATAGTCATTAACACGTGTGGTTTCTTTGTCACAATTTACTAATAACCACACAAATAGACATGGGAATTTGTGGGAGGATGTTTAGACATGTGTACATATTGTATGTGAGAGAAAGAAAGAGAAAGAGATGGTAGTTATACATGTTTTCATGTGCTCACACATGCACATTTCTGCAAAATGAATAAAGGTCAAGTAGATGTACATACTCTAAAACAATACTCTAAGAACACAATCTGAAATTATATTATCTGCTTTTTTTCAAGGGTGGTTTGAAGGTGACCCATTTTCTGTAACATGCATTACTGTGGGGATTGCTTTATGTGTTAAAGCACAAAGCCATCTCATTGAAGTCTTTTATTTCCTTTCCTCACTTTACAGTAACTACTTTAAGTGGATTTTGAAAGTATAATATCACCAATACAAAAAAAAAAATCCAATTACTTAAATAGGTTGCTTTCTTTGTATCATGAGTTAAGCTTTATGTCAAATTTACTGTTAAGAATTCATCTCTCTCAGTCTTATATCCTATAACAGTGCCATAA
Organism: Pseudorca crassidens; assembly: GCF_039906515.1. Taxonomy (NCBI): domain Eukaryota; kingdom Metazoa; phylum Chordata; class Mammalia; order Artiodactyla; family Delphinidae; genus Pseudorca; species Pseudorca crassidens. The sequence goes on from NC_090298.1 coordinate 18,757,613, forward strand.
ATATTATCTTATTTGCATGATAATTTATACTTTAAATATTATTTTTTGCCAAAAGTATAAAATGAGTAACCTTGATGTTAAATTTCAATTTGTTAAAGAGAAATAGAGTTACTATTCTGTGTAAGAAATGCAGTAGGTTACATCTTGTTTCTAAGTATAGGTTAGCTATGTTTTTTTTAAAGCTCTCATTATAAACACATTAAGGAAAGAATCATTCTCAGGATTCACTTCCCACTAGGGCTACTAGGATTCCCTCGAAACCACCAGAGACAATAGGTCCAATTTGACTTTAACCTTAAAAGGAAAGAACAAAAAAAAAGAAAAATGAGCACAGATTTCACAGATACTAGAACTTCAGTTTTGACTGCTTCTTAGCAGATACGTAGTATTGGGTGCCTGAGTGAAATAAACTGATTTCAGGCTATTGCATTTTTACAGGTCAAATTTTTTTAAAACAAAGAATTCAGGATTATAAGGGCAGATGTTTAATTTGACATTGATTGAGACCTTAAATGAATAAATCTCTCAAAGTTTGATTACTTTTCAGAAGAAACTGAGTTGCTTTGTGATTAAAATTTCCTACTAATTCATAGACTCCATGGAATCATGTATGTATGTGTGTTTGTAGCACATTTTCCTGAAACTGACATATGAATACCATAGACTGTATATTTGCATCATTTCCTAAATTAAAAAAATATATTTTACTGATCTCCTTTCACTGCTTGTTACAATATTTTTCTCTTCATATATCATTGATTGCTGATTAAGGTAAGTTATAGACAGAATTTCTGAGATCAATCAGGGTCCGATCATACTTCACTGTATTATTTTAGATCATAAATAATACAGAACTGAATCCAAATCAAGCCTTAATTCTAAATTATGATTGAACTCCAACATATATGGTGTGATAGGCAGGATTCTACTATACTGCCTAAGGTTTCTCTCCCCTTGGTGTACATTCCCTGTAAAATTCCCGGGACTGGGAAGACTATGGACTTAACCCTTAAGGTTACTTTATGTTTGGTGAGCCTGATCTAATCACATGTGATCTTTGAAAGCAGAAGGGTTTCTTCCTAGGTGTAGAAAAAGGAAGTCAGAGACACATACTTCAGATGGCTTGGAAGAAAACAAATACCCATGTTGAAAATTGCTAATACAGAAGGGAGTTGAGGGCAGTCCCCACGTCATCGCTAGCTGTATGAAGACACCTCAGTTCTACAATAGCAAGATCAATTCTACCCTGCTGACACCTTAGTTTCAACCTTGTGAGACCCTGAGCAGAGAACCCAGTCATGCTGTGCTAGATTTCTATCTGCAGAACTGTGAGTTAATAAATAGGTGTTGTCTTAAGCTGCTAAGTTTGTGGGAATTTGTGATGCAGCAAGAGAAAACTGATACATGTAAATAATTACAGAAATCAAATATTATTGCTATTTAGTTTTAAAAAGTAAGTCGTGACTTTCAATTAAAGAGATAATTTTGATTTCTTGGTTATGTGCTCCAAATTTCTAACACATTATTGAATTTGTTTGCTTGTTTAATTTTTCCTACCAATATCTTTATTATTTCTAGTAAACACATTTGCTGCTTCCTTTGTATAAGTGATCCTGTACCAATCCCCTGTGTGAATCTAGTGATGTTGTTAAGTACTGCATTTTATCCCTTTGGCCATTCTATGGGCAGAGACCTCAGATCTCAGATCTGGTCAATGTCAGTAAGAATCTGCCTTTCCGGTCAAAGAAGTCCCTGCTTGACTATATATATGGAGATAGTTCTCCATCTCACTCTACATGCTGGACAATAATGGAGACACCTCGAAAACAGAAGAAAACAAAGTCTACACACAAAGGCAGACTGAGATGAGAGAAACAAGGAAAGGAGAGAGGGAGTCATTCTGACACCATCGTGTCAATTCCAGGAATCATTCAGACTTTTCCATGTAGAATGAACCTATAAATCTCCTACTCTGAATTTGGTTTTGCCAGGTATTAAAAAAAAATCCTGTCTAACTGACCCCAAATCAGAACCACCCACCTTCTTTTTCCATACCATAAGCACTTATTGAATACTGACTGCATTCCACAGATCTGGGGGCAAATCCATCAGTAAGTCCCCAAAGATCAACATGGATAGAGGATCTGATGTTCTACAGCAAGGTCAGCAAAAAAACTGCAAAAGATTTTATTGTTGCTAATTTTTCATCCTTTATATGGTTTAAAATGACTGTTTCTTGTATTAAGTCAGAGTAAAATGTCTGCCAATCTTAACTTTATAATGTGGGAAATCTGGGTAGTTGATCTGGTGTGTGGTGAGCTCAGGACCGAGAGCAGAGCTGTCATCATATAAATCACTGTGTGAAGTCAGATGAAACGTGCTATCCCCTTATGTACAGACACTCACACGGTGGCGAAGGCCTCTGCTCCACTTGCCATTCAAATAATCACCATTAATTAAACTTTAATCAAATGCTTAGATTCGTTAATTTTATCATGTTCTTATGAGTATTCTCTAAGCCAACTGTTCTAAGCATTTATTTTTAATATGGGATTTTTTTTTAAAGAAAGCTTAGCAGCTACATCACTATGCAGAATATGTTGAATGAGACAGGGTCAGGGTCCACAGTTTCTCCCCAGTTCCTTTCCCCGATCCAGAATCATGCGTACATCTGGAAAACTTGTAACAATGCACAGAATGCTTTTGAAATTCTCTGCTTGAACCTTTAGGATACCACAATTTAGCTGCTGCCCAAGCAGATTCCCCACCATTGTGGGGCAGGAAACACTTTGTGTTGAACGTAATGTTTCTTTAATTCCAAGTTTTCATTCTGTTCACATACAAATAATGATGTATTTTAGTTTAAAATAGGCTTAATTCATTGCCCTATTAAACACTGAGTCCTTTGCTTCTGTGATCCTTTTATGCTTGCAGATATGACAAAGTTGCCACTCATTTTATATCCTGAAGCCTTCTCTGAGAACTCGGCATATCATTTGTTGGTTTTGAGTACACCATTGCTGTTAATGATGCTTGAAACTTATTGGCCCTGTTCATAGAAAGAAGAATAAAAAGGTATTTGAAGGCTTCCCTGGTGGCGCAGTGGTTGAGAGTCCACCTGCTGATGCAGGGCACACGGGTTCGTGCCCCGGTCCGGGAAGATCCCACATGCCGCGGAGTGGCTGGGCCCGTGAGCCATGGCCGCGGAGCCTGTGCTCCGCAACGGGAGAGGCCACAACAGTGAGAGGCCCGCATACCAAAAAAAGAAAAAAAGAAAAAAAAATGCATTTGAGCAGTCAGCTCAGATATATAGATATCAGTTCACATATAAATTTTTTTTAAGGCATTCTACTTGAGGTTTAAGCTTTTTCATGTTCTAGAACTATTTCTACCATGACTCTTGAACTCACCAGTCCAAATCACTGCATAACTTCTTGACTGGAGAAACCAACCACTCTGGCTGTTTCTCAGCTGTGTTCATCATAGGCAACTCTTAAACTAAATAATACTTGGGATCAGCTATTCCAAAAATATTTAGTGTAATTTCAATTGGTGAAGAAGGAGATATACCTTTAAAAAGAAAAGAAAAAAATAGCCTCAATGCATGGCTCTGTCACAACATAAAATCAGGCCTTTGGAACTGGAAAGTGCCTGAGAGAACGTTGTTTCAATTGCTTCATTTCACAGTTGAGGAAATTGAGAATCAGAAAGGCTAAGTGATTTCCTCAGTATCATGGAGTTAATTACAGAAATCAGAATAGAATCTGGGTTATCCAACTCTCTGCCCAGTGTTTTTTTCATTACACCAAGTGAAATTATCTGCCACTCTTTTGGGGCCAGATGACTCATGAAAGCAGCCTAATAATAATTAATACATTAAAATATTCTGTGCCTATAAAATTTAACGCACAAGTAAAAGAGCCTTAATTTCCTGATGGCTTCAGATAAGATAAATTACATTAAATGTATTTCATTATAATTTCATGTATAAATGTGTTAGTGAATTTATATGAAGAAAAAGTCAGTACCAACAAAAATTATCAGGGACTGAGACTAGATCTATGTTGAAATTCAAAAGGACTACATCAATTTCAAGCTCCATTAGCAACACAGGAAAAATAACATGGAGTGAAATTAGTAGACATAAGCTTTATTATCAGACTTGGGTACGTGTGTAGAGAACAATATAAATCAAAGGAAATGGGATCTTTTGATTATTAATAATTATATTAATGTTTTCTATTTGAGTAATTTATGTAAGTATACTAATTATTTTATAGATATTGTTTTCTTTGACATCATTAATAATCTTTTCCTCCTTTGTGATGAGAATGAGAGCCTGGGGTTTGGGATATTAAAATATTTGTTCAATATTTTGCAGCTCGACAGTTGAGAGGCTAGAAACAAGACTCAGGTATCCTGACTTAGTCTAATAATGCACATGCTCTCTTATTTTATTTTTAATTTTACTCTAATCTATTTTGGAAGTTTTGCAACAACAACAACAAAGAACATTTTCCCCCAAGATTTTACCCTATTTTAAAGGCCCATACATGTGGTCACGAAGAAGTAGTTAATGGTGAGTATTTTCTGCACTTCACATCTTTTATCGCACATTATATATTGTGGAACATAAAATTTTATGAAATTATAGTTACATGCTTGAAATGGATGTCAAATCTCTTCATCTTCTATGTCACAAGTGAGAGTTGTAAACCTGAGAAATTAAAGCTACAATATAATTTATCTTACCCATAAATAGTCTACTATACATTATACACTTTTGAAGTAAATAATGATGAATAAGTCGAAAAATGATATTTCTCCATGGAACACTGTGACAAATAGCTAGAAATGCCATGATATAACTGGAATTTTGTCACCTGCATATAGAAAGAAGACGTTCAGCTCCTTTTCCCTACACTTTTACACATAATAAATAGTTGAGTATAATTGGTTCAATGAGTAAAATTTTATTTTCCTTTTTTATGTGGACAAGAATCTCTCTTTCTCATGACAGTTATGAAAATGTCAGTAATACATGTATTTTTAATAGTTGTTTCTTTTTTCCCTGCAACTGGGTAAACCAAATAAATCCATATGTTCCAAAGCAAATAGACTATATATAAAGTAATGTATCTGTTATTTAAAAATATTCATAAAGTCTACAGCAATTTCACACCTTGCAATATAGTTTTCAATTTTAGGATAAGAGTTTTAAAAGTTATTACATGATATGAAGTGATTTGAGGGCTGTGGATATATTTCCTTAGCAGGAAAAGTTGCCATAAAAATGTTTTTAAAAAGACTGCCTTGTTTTTGACTCTTTCAATCTGGTAGACTGAAGTTATAATATAAAGCCAGGAATTATGTGTGAAGTAGACAAAAATGAACTTCAGTATTGAGGTATAAATTCTCCCTTCTCCTTACTTTCTTCTTAGTGCCTTATATAACTGTTAATTTTCCTCCTCAGTGACCTATGCATTTAATTATAATAAGCACCACCTACATACACAGCAAAAACAAAAACAAAACATTTAGTGATATAGAGCAACAACAGTCAGTAAAGGAAAGAACAAAGCTTCAGAGTATCTGTTTTAGTAAATCTGGAGTAAATTTAAGCTTTCAAAATTAATATATATATATAATATATATACATATATATATATATATATACACATACATACACCCCAATGATAATGCAATTCTAGACCTTCCCCCAAAATCATGGGTAATTTTTACTATTAGTACCAACATTAATATTCTCTTGCATATTATATCTCAAGTTGATTTTATGTAGCACATAGGACACAAATCATTTCCTGCTTAAAATAAGGCCTAATAATTTTGTGTCATTAATAACTTTAGCATCAAGTCATACATTAATTATTTTTAAAGTATTTCTCCAAAATATCAGGAAAACCAGCTTACTTATTATTTGCAATTTTCTGAGTAAAATTTCATTGATATTAAGTCTGTACAAAATGTTTCCAGGGTCAGCATTTCAAGAAGACTAGTAGTAAAATGGTTTCTCACATGAAAGAAAATTTAAACATATAAGAACCATCTATTCTCTTGTGACATTGCAATGAATATCCTTGGTGAACCACTGTTGGTCTCCTGAGAAGTTAATCCACCCTTTAGTACATTACCCAGCCCAATATCCTCTGCCTTTTCTTGTTCTCTTCCCTCTTACGGTAAGTTAAAAGAATTCTTCCTTCAAAATATGACACATATAAAGAAGAATCTGATTTTCACTACATTTAACACACACCTAAAACGTTGTTGGAAGCACCACACCTAGTCAATTAAATACTGAAACAATCTTAAAAGGGTCTTAAGGGTCCTCTAGTTCCCTTCAAGGTGCTCAGATTTGAAGTGCTTCTCCCATTTACACTTTGCAGCGGGATACTTGCAGGGAATCCTTTATTAAAGCAATAGCAGTCATTGATTTCTTTCTTTTTTATTTTATTTTTTACAAACTAACTTTTATTTACTATGTTTTCTTAGCTGAGATTCATCAGTTCTTCAAATATCAATTAATGTCGACATATTGTTCCACCACGAGAAAATTGTTCAATAACCTCTAGATGCTTTTTTTTGTCACATACTTTTATCCTGGTCTTAAAAATGAAGCATGGACATTTAAAATGCAAACTTGAGGCAGTCTCTTCTAACATTCCCAATGCATCTAATATTATTTGATTCAAAACCTGAGTCTAAGAGCAAATAAAACTGACTTCTTTTTTTCATTTCAGAATACAAACCCATTGAACTATCCCTTCAGGTTTATGCTCCATCAGTTAACGCTACACTATTTTCACAAGAAATATGATTTGATCTGAGAAGAACTGCAGCAGCCAGAAACATATATTCCCAGAACGTGTCTCTAAGAAGACTGTAGCCATTAAATGTCTTCCATAACGTCTGTGATAAATTTTACTATTAGTGAACAGTATCAGTTAAAGGCATCTCTTTGGAACCGCTAGTCTAGCCTATAGGTGCCCACCTGCTATGTAATTTTCCAGTCATAAACGTGGATAGGTTAATCTATCAGTGTTTCTCTCAAAGCAGTAACCTCAGCAATAGTTGAAACCTTCCATTTTAATTTAATTGTTTTATTTATTTGCTATTTTTAGGTAGATATAGAATATCCTTTAAAAGCACAGACTTTGGAACTTAATTGCCTAAATTTGGTGCTATGCCCTCGGGCAAAATAGTTAATTTCTTTTGTGTAAGATGGGGATAATAGTGGCGGTTGTGATGATTAGATAAGATAGTAAAGGAAAAGAGTTTATTACAGTATAAAAAGTAAGCACTCTTAAGGGTTAGCTATTATTTCCTTCCAACCCTTTGTGCCTACATTCTTGCTTCTAGTTTTGTTGGAGCCAGTGTGCTCTTAATATTCCTGAGGTTTAGTCATGGTTAAACTCTTGCCTTCTGCCTCTTCTTATGCCTAATGTTCTTCTGTGCTTATATGCTCATATTTGATAGGCTAAGCCAACATCTATGTGTACTCTATAAAAGACACATGGAATACTGGGACTGGGATCTGTCTGAGATCAAATTATCTCTGCAGAACAAAATAGATCAAGGGGTATGTATAAGTCCCAGAGAGAGCTAGAAAACTAGACATGGGCGGTCACTTTACCTGGTTAACCTAGACCAAAAAGCAATGAGCTAGACTAAACCCCTTGATTCTTGCTATAGCAACTCAGAATCAGTCTGTCTCCATGATTGTTTCTAGGTGTAAGGTGACACAATTATTGCTGATTCATTCTCCAATTATAATGTGATAGCTGTTACTGATTGTTAATATTGCAGCATCCAGAAAGATGCTCACATCTTTGTCATGTAAAAGAAACAAAGAATATTGCATTCAATCTTCAAGTGATGGCTGGAATAATACAAAAATGTTTTACCTGCCATACATATCAACACAGTCAATATGCAATTTGTTTCACTATATTCTTCAGCTATAAAAGTATATTTACACTCTATTGAATATTTACTCAAAGCCTGCAGTAGTTCTTAAAATCAATGAATTGTTCACTTTCAATTGTTTACTTACATTATCAGTAATACTGATAAATAAAATGAAAAGAAATAATCAAGGAATATTCATCAACAGTTTTCCTTTTTCCTGAATATTTTATTCGGTCATTAAAAATCATTATTGATTACGTGAATTTTGAAAAAAATGGGAAGTCATACGACAATTGTTTCTACTCTATGCAAAATAATGTGCTCACTTTAAAATTTCTCCCATTGTATAAATTAAAAAAAAAATCACTGCCGAGACATATTGAATAACCATAGCTAGAAGATAGGGAGTAAAAAGGCAGTTGTAAGTGACTCCACACTCTGCATTTCCCACATTTACTTGCTGCAGCTTTCAGTAAATAATTACTACAGAACATTAAATCATAAAAGACAGTGAGATCTGCTATCTTTGATTCCACTGAAGTACTTGAGCTGCTATTTTTAGCAATCTATATCATTGTTAGCGTTTTGGGATCTGGTTGCAAAGTCGATAATGAGTATGGCAGTCACTGCTAGTAGCCTATCTAATATCCATTTCCTCTGTCTTCTTATTAATAGAATCATTCCATATTAATAGAATCTATTATCAATGAGCTGTATCTTGGCTAGCAGTATGCCTAATTAAAATGCTCACCTCCCCAAAATATCTTGGCGACAAGGTAGACTTGGGATTCCATTTGACTAATAAGATAAACATGGAAGAAACCTTTTGGAGCTTTTAGGAAAGCTTTTTTAAATGGACAGACTCATCTGATATGTACTTTTTGCTGATTTTCTTTCATCTCTCCCATTTTTTTTTCCTTCATCTTTTCCATGTCTTGCTGACATGAGGTTATAGCTGGATTTCTATTCTATGCAGCTGAAACCAATTCTGACTTAGTAGATTTTTTCTTTGTGCAACAGTATTTGTAAAAATTACTTACAATTTGTAGTAATAAGCACATATATGTAAAACACATGTAAAAAAGAATATTAAAGTCATATATTCAATTGATAAATGTAACAAAAATTGGACGAAAGAGTTTTGGGTTTTTTTAATTTTTTTTTTGATGTGGCCCACAGTTAAGGTCTTTATTGAATTTGTTAAAAATACTGCTCCTGTTTTATGTTTTTTTTTTTTTTTTTTTGGCCGTGAGGCATGTGGGACCTTAGCTCCCCGATCAGGAATCAAACCCGCACCCCCTTCATTGGAAGGCAAAGTCTTAACCACTGGACCACCAGAGAAGTCCCTAGACTAAACAGTTTTTTTAAAAAATAGATATTTATTGGAGTATAATTGCTTCACAATACTGTGTTAGTTTCTGTTGCACAACAAGGCAAATCAGCCATATGCATACATATACCCCCATATCCCTTCCCTCTTAAGTCTCCCTCCCATCCTCCCTATCCCACCCCTCTAGGTCATTGCAAAGCACCGAGCTGATGTCCCTGTGCTATGCTGCTGCTTCCCACCAGCCAACTATTTTACATTCGGTAGTGTATATATGTCGATGCTACTCTCACTTTGCCCCAGCTTCTCCCTCCCACCCCATGTCCTCAAGTCCATTTTCTATGTCTACCTCTTTATTCCTGCCCTGCAACTAGGTTCATCAGTACCTTTTTCTTTAATTTTACATTCCATATATATGTGTTAGCATACACTATTTGTTTTTCTCTTTCTCACTTACTTCACTCTGTATAACAGACTCTAAATCCATCCACCTCACTACAAATAACTCAATTTTGTTCCTTTTTATGGCCGAGTAATATTCCATTGTATATATGTGCCACATCTTCTTTATCCATTCATCTGTCAATGGACACTTAGGTTGGCTTCATGTCCTGGTTATTGTAAATAGTGCTGCAATGAACATTGTGGTACATGTCTCTTTTTGAATTATGGTTTTCTCAGGGTATATGCCCAGTAGTGGGATTGCTGGGTTATATGGTAGTTCTATTTTTAGTTTTTTAAGGAACCTTCATACTGTTTTCCACAGTGGCTGTATCAATTTACGTTCCCACCAACAGTGCAGGAGGGTTCACTTTTCACCACACCTTTTCCAGCATTTATTGCTTCTAGATTTTTTGATAATGGTCATTCTGAACAGTGTGAGGTGATACTTCATTGTAGTTTTGATTTGTGCTTCTCTAATAATTAGTGATGTTGAGCATCTTTTCATGTGTCTCTTGGCCATCTGTATTTCTTCCTTGGTGAAATGTTTGTTGAGGTCTTCTGCCCAAATTTTAACTGGATTGTTTGTTTTTTTGATACTGAACTCCATGAGCTGTTTGTATATTTTGGAGAGTAATCCTTTGTCTGTTGTTTCATTTGCAAATACGTTCTTCCATTCTGAGGGTTGTCTTATGGTCTTGTCTATGGTTTCCTTTGCTGTGCAAAAGTTTTAAAGTCCCATTTGTTTATTTTTGTTTTTATTTCCATTACTCTAGGAGGTGGGTCAAGAAAGATCTTCCTGTGGTTTATGTCAAAGAATGCTTTACCTATGTTTTCCTCTACGAGTTTTATAGTGTCTGGTCTTACATTTAAAGTCTTAGATTAAGACTTAATTTAAGTCTTTAATCCATTTGGAGTTTATTTTTGTGTATGGTGTTAAGTAGTGTTCTAATTTCATTCTTTTACGTGTAGCTGTCCGGTTTCCCCAGCACCACTTATTGAAGAGGTTGTCTTTTCTCCATTGTATGTTCTTACCTCCTTTGTCGTAAATTAGGTGCCCACATGTGCGTGGGTTTATCTCTGGGCATTCTATCTTGTACGATTGATCTATATTTCTGTTTTTGTGCCAGTACCATACTGTCTTGATTACTGTAGCTTTGTAGCATAGTTTGAGGTCAGGGAGCCTGATTCCTCCAACTCTATTTTTCTTTCTCAAGATTACTTTGGCTATTCAGGGTCTTTTGTGTTTCCATATGAATTGTAAGGTTTTTGTTCTAATTCTGTGAAGAATGCCATTGGTAGTTTAATAGGGATTGCACTGAATCTGTAGATTGCTTTGGGTAGTATAGTCATTTTCACAATATTGATTCTTCCAATCCAAGAACATGGTATATTTCTCCATCTGTTTTTGTCATCTTTGATTTCTTTCAATAGTGTTTTATAGTTTTTTGAGTACAAGTCTTTTGCCTCCTTAGGCAGGTTTATTCCTAGGTATTTTATTCTTTTTGTTGCAATGGTAAATGGGAGTGGTTCCTTAATTTCTCTTTCTGATTTTTCATTGCTGCTGTATAGGAATGCCAGAGATTTCTGTACATTAATTTTGTATCCTGCAACCTTACCAAATTCATTGATTAGTTCTAGTAGTTTTCTGATGGCATCTTTAGGATTTTCTATGTATAGTATCCTGTCATCATCAAACAGTGACAATTTTACTTCTTCTTTTCCAATTTGTATTCCTTTTATTTTTTTTTTCTTCTCTGACTTCTGTGGCTAGGACTTCCAACCCTATGTTGAATAAGAGTGAGGAGAGTGGACATCCTTGTCTTGTTCCTGATCTTAGTGGAAATGCCTTCAGTTCTTCACCCTTTAGTGTGATGCTTGCTGTGGGTTTGTCATATATGGCCTTTATTATGTTGAGGTAGCTTCTCTCTATGTCCATTTTCTAGAGAGTTTTTATCATAAATCAGTGTTGAATTTTGTCAAAAGCTTTTTCTGCATCTATTGAGATGATCATATGGTTTTTATTCATTAATTTGTTGATTGATTTGCATATATTGAAGAATCCTTGCATCCCTGGGATAAATCTTATTTGATCATGGTGTATGATGCTTTTAATGTGCTGTTGGATTCTGTTTGCTAGTATTTTGTTCAGGATTTTTGCATCTATGTTCATCAGTGATATTGGTCTGTAATTTTCTTTTTTTGTAGTATCTTTGTCTGGTTTTGGAATCAGGATGATGGTGGCCTCTTAGAATGACTTTGGAAGTCTTCCTTCCTCTGCATTTTTTGGAAGAGTTTGAGAAAGATCAGTGTTAGCTCTTCTCTAAATGTTTGATAGAATTCACCTGTGGAGCCATCTAGTCCTAGACTTTTGTTTGTTGGAAGATTTTAATTATGGTTTCGATTTCATTACTTGTGATAGGTCTGTTTATATTTTCTAATTCTTCCTGGTTCAGTCTTGGAAAATTTTGCCTTTCCAAGAATTTGTCCATTTCTTCGTGGTTGTCCATTTTATTGGCATATAGTTGTTTGTAGTAGTCTCTTATAATCCCTTGTATTTCTGCAGTGTCAGTTGTGATTTCTCCTTTTACATTTCTAATTTTATTGATTTGTGTCCTCTCCCTTTTTTTCTTGATGAGTCTAGCTAAGGGCTTATCAATTTTGTTTATCTTCGCAAAGAACCAGCTTTTAGTTTTATTGATTTTTGTTATTGTTTTCTTTGTTTCTATTTCATTTATTTCTGCTCTGGTCTTTATGATTTCTTTCCTTCTACTGACTTTGGGTTTCTCAGTTCTTCTTTCTCTAGTTTTTTAAGTGTAGGGTTAGATTGTTTATTTGAGATTTTTCTTGTTTCTTGAGGTGAGATTGTATTTCTATAAAACTCCTCTTAGAACTGCTTTTGCTGTCTCCCATAGGTTTTTTTTTTTTTAACATCTTTATTGGTGTATAATTCCTTACAATGGTGTGTTAGTTTCTGTTTATAACAAAGTGAATCAGCTATACATACATATATCCCCATATCTCTTCCCTCTTGCATCTCCCTCCCTCCCACCCTCCCTATCCCACCTTGCTAGGTGGTCACAAAGCACTGAGCTGATCTCTCTGTGCTATACGGCTGCTTCCCACTAGCTATCTGTTTTACACTTGGTAGTGTATATATGTCCATGCCACTCTCTCACTTTGTCACAGGTTACCCTTCCCCCTCCCCTTGTCCTCAAGTCCATTCTCTAATAGGCTTGTGTGTTTATTCCCATCCTGCCCCTAGGTTCTTCATCACCACTTTTTTTTTTTTTTAGATTCTGTATATATGTGTGAGCATACAGTATTTTTTTCTCTCTTTCTGATTTACTTCACTCTAGGCCCATCCACCTCACTACAAATAACTCACTTTCATTTCCTTTTATGGCTGAGTAATATTCCATTGTATATATGTGCCACATCTTCTTTATCCATTCATCTGTCGATACCTCTTAGGTTGATTCCATGTCCTGGCTATTGTAAATAGAGCTGCAATGAACATTGTGGTACATGACGCTTTTTGAATTATGGTTTTCTCAGGGCATATGCCAAGTAGTGGGATTGCTGGGTCGTTTGGGTCATCATGTTTTCATTGTCATTTTTTTCTATGTATTTTTTTATTTCTTTTTTGATTTCTTCAGTGATCTCTTGGTTATTTAGTAGCTCACTGTTTAGCCTCTATGTATTTATGTTTTGTACAGTTTTTTTCCTGTAATTGATTTCCAATCTCACAGTGTTGTGGTCAGAAAAGATGCTTGATACAATTTCAATTTTCATGAATTTTCCAAGGCATGATTTGTGACCCAAGATGTGATCTATCCTGGAGAATGTTCCATGTGCACTTGAGAAGTGTATTCTGTCACTTTTGGGTGGAATGTTCTATAAATATCAATTAGATCTATCTGGTCTACTGTGTCATTTAAAGCTTGTGTTTCCTTATTTATTTTCTGTTTGGATGATTTGTCCATTGGTGTAAGTGGGTGTTAAAGTCCCCTACTATTATTGCGTTACTGTCTATTTCTCCTTTCATGGTTGTTAGCATTTGCCTTATGTACTGAGGTGCTCCCAAGTTGGGTGCATATATATATTTATAATTGTTATATCTTCTTCTTGGACTGATCCTTTGATCATTATGTAGTGTCCCTCCTTATCTCTTGTAACAGTCTTTATTTTAAAGTCTATTTTTTCCGATACGAATATTGCTACTCCAGCTTTCTTTTGATTTCCATTTGCATGGAATATTTTTTCATCCCTTCACTTTCAGTCTGTATGTGTCCCTAGGTCTGAAGTGGGTCTCTTGTATATATATGGGTCTTGTATATATATGGGTCTTGTTTTTGTATCCATTCAGCCAGTCTGTGTCTTTTGGTTGGGGCATTTAATCCATTTACATTCAAGGTTATTATCGATAGGTATGTTCTTATTACAATTTTCTTAATTGTTCTGTGTTTGTTTTTGTGGGTCTTTTTCTTCTCTTGTGTTTCCCGCTTAGAGAAGTTTCTTTAGGACTTGTTGTAAAGCTGGTTTGGAGGTGCTGAATTCTCTTAGCTTTTGCTTGTCTGAAAAGCTTTTGACTTCTCCATCGAATCTGAATAAGATACTTGCTGGGTAGAGTAATCTTGATTGTAGGTTTTTCTCTTTCATCACTTTAAGTATATCCTGCCACTCCCTTCGGGCCTGCAGTTTCTGCTGAAAAATCAGCTGATAACCTTATGGAGATTCCTTTGTATGTTATTTTTTGGTTTTCCTTTGCAGCTTTTAATATTTTTTCTTTGAATTTAATTTTTGTTAATTTGATTAATATGTGTCTTGGTGTGTGTTTCCTAAGGTTTATCCTGTATGGAACTCTGTGTGCTTGCTGGACTTGGGTGACTATTTCCTTTCCCATGTTTGGGAAGTTCTCATCTATAAGCTCTTCAAATATTTTCTCAGACCCTTTCTTTTTCTCTTCTTCTGAGACCCCTATGATTCCAATATTGGTGCATTTAGTGTTGTCCCAGAGGTCTCTGAGATTATCTTCAATTCTTTTCATTCTCTTTTCTTTATTCTGCTCCTCTGCAGTTATTTCCACCATTTTATCTTCCAGCTCACTTATTTGTTCTTCTGCCTCAGTTATTCTGTTATTGATTCCTTTTAGTGTATTTTTCATTTCAGTTATTGTGCTGTTCATCTCTGTTTGTGTGCTCTTTAGTTCTTCTAGATCGTTGTTAAATATTTCTTGTATTTTCTCAATCCGTGGCTCCATTCTATTTTTGAGATTCTGGGTCAACTTTACTATCATTACTCTGAATTCTTTTTCAGGTAGATTGCTTATTTCCTCTTCATTTATTTGGTATTGTAGGTTTGTACCTTGTTCCTTCATCTGTGACATATTTATTTGCCGTATCATTGTTTTTTGTTTTTTTTTTTAAATGAGTGGGATTGTGTTCCTGTCTTACTGGTTGTTTGGCCTGAGGCTTCCAACACTGGGGTGTGTAGGCTGTTGGGTAGAGCTGGGTCTTGGTGCTGAGATGAGGAACTCTGTGAGAATTCACTCTGATGAATATTCCCTGAGGTCTGAGGTTCTCTGTTAGTCCAGTGGTTCAGACTCAGAAGTCCCACTGCAGGAGCTTTGGCCTGACCCCGTGCTCATGAACCAAGAGCCCGCAAAAAAAAAAAAAAAAGTAAAAAGAAAATTAGACTAGGAAACTAACAGATATGTTAGGAAGAATATAAAAATAAAAATATAGATGAATCAACAGTCAGAAGATACATGAGTACCACAACAGTAAAAAAGAGGAGGAAGGAAAAGAAAAAAATACTAGACTAAACAGTTTTGATTGAACCATTTTATGTTGTACTTTCCTAGATAAATATCTTATGCAAAGAAAACGTGCCATAAACTCTCTAATAATTAATGAAACAACTCTCTTGTAAAGAATTTTAAAGGCAAGAAAATTTAATGAGAATTACCTTTATTGAAAACACAAACTACCTTCTCTGTTGCAAATCAAAGTTCTATATACTAATTTGGAGAAACTTGTTTTGAAGTTTGTGTTTTAATAATGCCATTTTCATTGTTTCACTGTATTTTCTAACAAAATAAAAGATATATTTTGAAATAATTATCTTTTCTTATTGGATTTCTTCTCCATATTCTTTCTGCAGCATAATTAAAATCCAATCAAACAAATTACAAATTGTCTAGTTTTAAGTTGTTTTAGCTTCTGTAAATAATGTTTGAACAAAAGTAAGTTTTTAAGAAAAGTGCAAATATAGTGATTTTTTTAGGGATGTATAGGTGATTCTTTTAATACAGAATATTATGTACAATTTGATCATAACAGTTCACGTATCTCCATTAGCCTGGAGACACATCATGAAGTAAAGTATCTCATTAGCCTGCAGATACAAGATTTAGTGTGCACAGTAATATTAAAAAAAATCAATATTATGAATATATTTATAAAGTTAAGATTTCCTGATTAAAGTATGATTCTCTGAAAACTGACTCAAAATGGATACACATAGAAGTACTTGATTACTGAGTACTCTAAGAAAAAATTTGGAATGCATTTATAACTGACAGGTAGCTGATTGGCCTTGTTTTGAACATTATAAATTGGACTTTTAAAAATGATATTATATAGTTGAAGAAAAATATTTAAACAAAAATGAGCTTTCGATTTAGTGTATTTATACCTAAAAAATGAATATTTTTCATTTTAATGTTACCCGTGTGGTAATTATAAATGTGTGTTAAGGGATCTTACATCCAGTCAGAGAATGGAATTTGCTTCTATAAATTTATTAATGATTCTTGCCTTATATAGTATATAACATTTTTAGGATAATGGATGTATATTATACATGTATAAAAAGAACTATAATCTTCACATTTTCTCCAAGTATTTATGTGAATTCTGTGTAAGCTGAGGAAAGAATCAGTGTTTATTTAATTGGAATTAGTAAATGCAGTCAGATCTCACAGTTAATTAAAATATGATTATTTTTCTTGCATTGCTGTTCCTTTATCAGAGTAACTTAAACAATCCTAAAAGCAAATCATTAACACTTGAAGTAGATTTTACATTTATAGGTCCAGTTATCTAGAAACTAACAATTTCATTTAATCATTAGTCTGTTAAATAAGGAAAGTCAAGTAAAAAATGTCAGAGTAAACACTGTTATTGGGAATCAAGTTTTGAAATAACTTCAGTAGCATTCACAGTGGGTTGTCGTTCTGAGTACTAAGGGACAGAATCATTTCATTGAATAATCTCAGTGTTGCATTGGCAGGGCTTACACAAAGTGGGTATTTGGCATATACTTAACCTAAGGAAAAATACTTTACTACAACATGGAAAATCATGTGGAGATGATAAATGAAGAAATAATTTGAAGAGTAAATTATAGAATTACTACTTGACTTTCTAGAAAGTTATTTTCCAGCCAGCTCAAAATTAGAGCAGTAGGTCTAGGATACAGTAATTTTAGTTCCTCCATACCCACCCAAAGAAATAGAAATTTACTTTAGATGTAAAAAGTATATAGGTGCAATTTGGATTATTTTTTTTCCTAATAAAAAAGTTTACCCTTACAGAATTCTGTAGATCAGTTTGATTTTATTCTTAAAAATTGTTGTGTCTGTGTATTTCAATACAATATATTATAAATAACACATTATCATAGTTATGGCTTCTCTATTTTGGTTAATATTTACTCAGAACAAAATTAAGAACAATGAGTTGACTGTCATATTGATTTGCCTTTGATGTATGGTCCTGAAAGATGGATTTCCTAATCATAATAATCTAAACAATCTTACATTACCTGGTAAATCATCATCGTCTAATCTGTCCTCTTAGAAGCTATTTCCAAGTCTTCTAATGTGCTCCCATGTATTTATTGTGTTTTTCTCTGTTCATGTACTACTCATGCACAAGACATTCTTATCCCTGGACTGTGAGCTTTGTAAAGCCACTTTTTCTTTACTTCATTTTGTTAATTGAAGTATAGTTGGCCTACAACACTTTGTTAGTTCCTGTTACACAGCATAGCGATTTGATATTTCTATACATTACAAAATGATCACCACAATAAGTCTAGTTACCACCTGTCACCATACGAAGTTATTATAATAATATTGACTATATTTCCCACACTGTACACTTCATCCCCATGACTCATTTATTTTATAAACAGAAGCTTGTACCTCTTAATCTTCCTCATCTATTTCACTCATCCCCTTCAGCCCCCTCCCCTCTGGTAACCATCTCTTTGTTCTTTGTATCTATGACTCTGTTTCTGTTTTGTTATTTTGTTCATTTGTTTTGTTTTTTTTAGATTCCACATATAAGTAAACTCATATGGTATTTGTCTTTCTTTGTCTGACTACTTCATTTAGCATAATACCTTCTAGGTCCATCCATGATGTCATAAATGACAAGATTTCATTCCTTTTTATGGATGAGTAATATTCCATTTTGTGTGTATGTGTGTGTGTGTGTGTGTGTGTGTGTGTGTGTGTGTATATATATATATATATATATATATATATACACCTCATCTTTTTTATCCATTCATCCAGCTATGGGCCCTTAGGTTGCTTCCACATCTTGCCTATTGTAAACAATGCTGCAATGAATATAGTGGTGCATATATCTTTTCACATTAGTGTTTTTGTTTCCTTTAGGAAAATGCCCAGAACTGGAATTGCTGAATTATATGGTATTTCTATTTTTATTATTTTGAGGAAACTCCACTCTGTTTTCCAAAGTGGATGTACCAATTTACATCCACATCAGCAGTGCATGAGGATTCCCTTTTTGCCACATCCTCACCAACACTTGCTATTTGTTGTCTTCTTGATAACAGACATTCTGGCAGGTGTGAGTTGATATCTCACTGTGGCTTTGATTTGCATTTCCTTGATAATTAGTGACTTTGAGCAACTTTTCATGTGTCTGTTGGCCATCCATATGTTTTCTTAAAGCTTCTTAAAGAAAACATTTCCCAGTGTTTAATTCTTTGTACATAGTGGGTAAATAAAACTTCATTTTCTTTGTTTAGTTTTATAAGTAATAAATGAATGGCCTGTAGGCCAAAAAAAAAAAAAAAAGGAAGAAAAAAGATTTAAACTTATTCTAAAGCAAATTCAAGAAGTATAGTATTTAGTTTCTTTTTGAAACATATTATTTAAAACATCATGCTGTATTAAAACATTTTTGATTCAGAATTATCTTTTTTCTCCTCATTGTCCCAGAACCTTGAATTACTAATTTAGTTCTGGAAATGGAAGCAATTTAAGTAAGGAGAAATAGGATGGCCCAATTTTGAAAAAAAAGCAAAAAACCCTCAAATTCTGTGTTCAACTTATCTTTTTTATCAGTGTTATGAGAACTACAAACATTCTTATAAAATCCCCAGTCCATTTTCCTCTCTTTTCTTCCAACATCACCATCTATTCTTTTCTTCTCTCTGTGCATTATCAAGCTGAGAGCATATGGTCCTGAATTTTCATAAGACACTTGTCAAAAGTCAGTTCCTCGGTCACTCTTTGTATAGTAACTGTCAAAACAGATGGTGAAGCCAACTCTCAGTGCATACGATCCACAGACTGAGCACTACTGGAGAAAATCAGGGACTAGCGCACATTGTCAGCAATATAAATGGCTCTTATTTCACTCAACAAAAGCTAGATCCTTGCAATGAACTTTGAGTCCCTCCATTTTCTGGCTCCCATAGTCCATTCCCATTGTTTCCTTCACCTCTGCTGCTTTTCCTCTCCTGTTGCTCACCGGACTCCATGCACATGGGCCTGCCACCTTATGGAAATTGCATGCCTGTCTCCTTGCCTAGAGTGCCATTCCTGGATAGCCACATGGCTAATTCGTACTTCCTCTGGTCAATATCACTGCTCAAATATCATCAAAATTAAGTATATTTGCTATAACCCAATGTTAAATTGCAACCCACTCTTACATCTGAACCACTCCTGATCTTCCTAATTCTGGTCTGCTTGTTTCTTAAATAACACTGGTCACCTTCGAAAGTACTGTGTAACGTGTTCTACCTGGCATTCATTGTTTCTTTATCACCCTGCTAGACCTTAATTTCCCAGAGAGCAGGGGATATTGTCTGTTTTTACATCCAAATGTGCTCAGCTACCCAGAACAGTGCCTTGCTCACTGGGATTATTCAATAAATACTTTTTAAATTAATGAATAAATTTCTAATCACTACTCCAAATGTACTTTTTTTCCCCTAAATTACCTGAAATTGCACATCTACTCAACTTGTTCTCCTGCTCTCTGCAATGGTGATGTCAAACCTATACACCACACTGACAACCTGCAGCCCTATCCCTCCACGTGGGCAGCTTGAGAAAGTTATCTATAGGCTCAGATTGGCTTAATTCAATGGAAAAGTTTTCAGTCCTCTTTCTACCAGCCTTTGATGCTATTTACCATTTTCTCCTTGAAATAGTCTTTCTTTGACTTCTAAGACACTACCCTAACTTGATTATCCTTCTACCCATCTGACCCTCTCATCAGTTTTCTTTGCAGGTTTATAGTCCTTCCCCACCTACTGGATCTCCACCTGTATGTGCCTGTTTCAGGCCACCTTCTCTCCTTAATTGGAATCCTATCTCAGGAAATGTCATTTACTTTGATGGTTTTAATCCTTATTAAGACACTCAGACAACCCTCTCATCTAAAGTTCTGCTTCTAAGTTCCATGCTGTTGAATATAAATATTCCTCACAATATAAATGTGACAACACCACAGTATTGAATCACATGTCTCAGGGTTTTGGTAGGTTCACCTATAGATGTAATATTTACAAACTAATGAATGACCTTGGGCTTTGAGTCAAATATTGGTGTGAGTCCAGGTTCTCTCCTTTAGAGTCTTCTTTAGTTTTCTTATCATCTCTATTTCCTCATCTGTGTAATATGATCACTAACAGTAACTAGCACGAAGTGTCACTCTGAATATGAAAATATACAAGGCATATAAAATGTTTTCCCAATAACAGGCTTGCATCAATCCCTCAGTAAATGGTTTTTGTTACTATTACTGAAATTACTATCATCTGTTTCATTCTCTTGCTTATATCATTTTATAAATGTTTAAAATAATGTCATTTTATTTCATATTTGAAGAAATTGGGCTATGAACCATAAACAAATCTAAGAATATTGGCCTCCACAACTAGCTGCATTCAAGTTCACTAAATTTGGATTTTAGGAAAATCTCTATTTTTAGATTGATTAGGACATATCTAAGAAGATGAATAGATAGAGTTAGATAAGGAAACTAATCATGGTAATCAAAGACAGAACCTGGATTCAGTCTTCTCATGCATTAGTATAAAAAGAAAGTGGAAACACTGACCACAATGTATTAATTGTTGTCTCCACTATCCCTACTTTGGAAAAATCAGACATTTTAGTGTTTGCACCAATTAATTTGCAAAATCTAGAGCTGAGGAATTTATCTTGTCTGAATCATAACATTTTCTGGTTTCGCTTAATTCTACTGTTATTGTTGAGAATCCTTAAAGAATTACTTCCTAGAGATACAAATTGAAAATACTAAGGACTAACCAGGCAGCTGGAAGAAAATGACTGGTGAAGTCACAAATTCTTCCTAGATTTTCTTAATTTATACACAATCACCGAGTAGCCAGGCTACATAACATGTATTGGCTGATGTTTTCAACACCTGTTTTACATAGTTCTGTCATGTTGTTGCTGTCTTAGATTTCTATCATTGTTACCACTATTCTGTTTATTTTCCATTGCCAAGGAAATGATTGTGCACGTGTATGTGTGTGTGTACATGAGTGTGGTGGAGGTAGGGGGAAGAAAGAGAGGACAGAGAAAGAGAGAAACACAGAGACAGAAGGAGATACTAGAGGGGCTAATGTGAAATTTGCATTCACCGAAAGGCAAGCCCCATGAAGGCAGTGGGTTTTCTCTGTTTTCTTCAGAGCTGTACTCCCAACACTGCCGTATCCCTACAGTTCCTTGGCACTTGAAGTGAAACAGAGCAGGACCCTATGATCCTTCCCCCGCCATGTCTCTGCCTGCCTTTTGTCTGTAAAG
The DNA here is from genome assembly GCF_039906515.1 of Pseudorca crassidens. Lineage (NCBI taxonomy): Eukaryota > Metazoa > Chordata > Mammalia > Artiodactyla > Delphinidae > Pseudorca > Pseudorca crassidens. Next base: position 18,779,416 of record NC_090298.1, read on the forward strand.
AAACTTTAGCCGAACAAAAGTTTAATCAGAGAAATGAGAAAATGCAGAAACAAAGGAACAGGACAAAATAATACTAGTTTAGTCATTAAGCAAAGTCAAAGAGCTTTAATTCCTCCTCAAGGGCTACAGATAACATTCTGAGTCCTATCCTGTGAGCTGTCCTGTAGCTACTGAGACCCCGACCGGCTGGAAGAAGTTAACTACAGGATGACCAGACTGTAGCCATGACATGAGCTGCTGCAATTCTGAGAATTGGCCGCAGAGAAATGGGAACAAACTGACCCCAGAACTGAAGATTAACTGTACCTAAAACAACCAAGATGACACTGGTCAGACCACCGCATGACCAGTTTCAAGATGACTGTCAGAGCTGACCGTGCTGTTTCTGCATGTAGCCCCCTCCCTTCACCTATAAAAGCTCTTGCCCCGTGATTGTCAGTGAGGAGAGTGAGTAGTCCTTTGAACACAAGTCTGCCTACCATCCCCCAACCCAGGCTGCCCACCTCCAAAATAAAGCAAACTTCCCTTTCCACCAACTTTGTCTCTCAAGTATTCGCATTTGATCGGCAAGCAGCTAGACCTCACTTTCGGTAACAGGAGGACACATGGACATATATTTGTTAACAACTATGTGGTGGAAGTAGTAACATCTACCTTATGGGATTGTTGTGAGGATGAAATGAGTTACTTACCAAAGCAGTTAGGACTTGGCCTGACATGTAATATGCCAGTTTTTTAAATTGTATTTTTATTATTAAAACTCTCAAGTTCCACAACGACTTCAGCTTTGATTATACATTTTGCTTTTTCTGTACACCTGCTTATGGTGACTTATCTCTTTGTGTGATATGTGATATTTTTGTTGTGAACTCATTTTGTTGGAATTTTATCTGAGGAAATTTTTGAGATCTGAGTTTAAGAAACATTCCTCAACAGGTGATTTGGGCTTGCATCTCCTGGTTCTCTGAGATTACTTTCAACCTGAGATTATTTTTAAACTACATTTTTTGACTTGAAGTTTTTCTGAGACCACTACCCAGTGCCAAGGAAAGCCCATGGATAAGAATTCTCTGGAGAAACTTTTCTTCTTCTCCACACAAAGCAAATCTGCAGGATGCAGACCCCTATGACTTGAGCTAGAAGACTCCCCATCTGCCCAGCCAATGATCCATTTTTCAGAACTGCTCTGTGTCATGTGAGGGTCTTCCTACACATCCTTCTTCCTTTCACAGGTGTCAGACCTGCATCACAATCCAAAGACTGTTCCTATCTTCTTTTGAACCTTCTGATTGATGCTTCACATGTCTTTTCCCAAAAAAATCTCTTGCACATGTAATCACAACTTGGTGATCAGAATTGACACAAGTGGCCAACACTATTCTAGGATAAGCATAATTCCCTGGAGGAACATTACTTTTTGATTCTCTTTCCCAAGCAGTTACCTTATATTAACATCAACTCAGCAACTGTGCAGCACAAAATTAAATTAAATTACATTAAATTAAATTAAATTAAATTAAATTTTACTTTTAATGCTAGGCCTTCTAGGAGGAAGGTCTTAATTTTTCCTATTGCCGAAAATGAAGATCAACCCTTTCTTTTCCTCATTAGTTTAAAATAAGAGGCCCTTTGGCTAAAAGTATTAAATGTATTAGTGAGAAATGTATATGCTAAGTTCTTTTTTATCTTAAATATTTCCTTTTTACATTCATCAAACCCTTACTTTACCATCATATTGGAAGGCATGTCAGTATTGGTCTAACATTTTCTGTAATCTGATGATGCATAAATGTGACTATAGTTTAAGCTAATAAAAGTAATTGTAAAATTTCTCCTCCTCTTCACCCTGTTCCATGACAGTTTTCACATAAACATAAAGATGTTTTAATCCTGTGAAAAGGTTCGTTTTTATTTATGGTCCTTAACCCCCATCCTTTTAACCACATGCATTTCATGTGTCTTGGGTTTAACCAGGTTTGATTTAGCAAGGCGTTTATTCTGGGTGAGTGCCTCACTTCACCCGAATCACAAGTGCTCTTTGCTTCATGGAACTCTATTGCTTTTTTGCCCAGAACCAATTTTATATATATATATATTTTTTAATTTGTTTTTATTTATTTATTTTTGGCTGCATTGAGTCTTCGTTGCTGTGCACCGGCTTTCTCTAGCTGCAGTGAGAGGGGCTACTCTTTGCTATGGTACACAGGCTTCTCATTATGGTGGCTTCTCTCATTGCAGAGCACGGGCTCTAGGTGCACGGGCTTCAGTAGTTGTGGCATGCGGGCTCAGCAGTTGTGGCTCGCGGGCTCTAGAGTGCAGGCTCAGTAGTTGTGGTGCACGGGCTTCGTTGCTTTGCAGCATGTAGGATCTACCCGGACCAGGGCTCGAACCCGTGTCCCCTACATTGGCAGGCGGATTCTTAACCACTGTGCCACCAGGGAAGTCCCACCAATTATAGCTTAGCTAATCTCTTGCCCCTTTAATTCTCCTTGATATTTTTCAGAATGAAATGTGCAAACTGCTAATGCAATATTACTCCCACTTTCCGGTTTATCCACTCTTGGATAAGAACACAGAATTGTCTCCAGCTTATTACAAATTCACTGTTCTCAATTGTGTCCAAAAACAAGATTTCTCTCACCCTGGGTCAGCAATATTCTCAGTCATCTCTATTATTTAACTAATTCTCTCTCTATTGTACTGTCTACAATAGATGCATGTCATTTAAAATTATATACATGTGTATATACGTGTATGTATCCATCTCCCCACAGGCTTTATATTTTGCACCTTTTTGCTTCAGAATTTTGGGGCTTAATTTCTCTTCCTTAGTGTGTTAAAGGATTTTGAGAGGATGTTTGCTGTTGAGGAATCGTTGAAGCTTCCCTCTAGCAGAAGTGAACTGACCTTTGTTTCATAAATGTGTCCTTACAAGGCCCTGGATTAGCTTTTAAGTATTTGACTTGCAATTAACGCTCAATAAAGACTTGCTGAATTCTAGTTCCTTTTCAGGGGAAATGACCGTGTACATGCTCCCATTCAGTTCATGTGAAGATAATAAAGACAAGCAACATTTAGGAAGGATTGTTGGAAGGACAGTAGCCCAACATTTTCTCTCGATATAGGAAATTCTTCCTTAGATTAAGCCAGTCAGATATTTTCTTCTCTGACTAAAAGGAAAAATTCATCGTGCTAAGAAAAAAGATGTGAGTGTGTGTGTGTGTACATTTAACTTCTGGAAAGTACTATCATGCAACTGTGTCATATTTTCTGTATGCAGATAGACGGAAACAGAAAGCTAAGCACCACATGTGAACCCCACTTCTAGAAAATAATTCTTGCTGGCAAGGACTTTGTATACTAAATTAATCCCACATTTCATAGAATTTTTCTTACTTTAATTTTCTCTCCATTCTTATGTCCTCAGCCAAATTATTTTATTTTATTTTATTCTGTTAAATTATATATAATTAGAAGACATATTAATCCTTTTTGAAAAAAGCAGAAAACAAGCAAATATGCAAAAAAGATGAATATTCTATAAACAGTTTAAATCTCATTCTTTCACATGCTATCAAAGGGCATGCAGTATTTGACATTTCACATATGCCTAGCGCACATTTGTTTTGCAAATAAAGAAAACTAGAATTTGGAAGGCAAAGCCATTTCTTCAATATGTTTTGTTTACTTTAAAGAATTAGTAGAGTTTATAATCTTGGCTGGCTTTTATCTCAATAAAGTCAACTCTCTATTTCCAAAGTACAGATTAATATTTTAAAAATTAATTGCATTCAAAATCTACAAATATATTTATATTATTAAAATACACATTGTATTTTTTAAAGTTATTTTAATTTTCAAAAATCAGTCTACACATCTAGAGACATCCAAAAATGCCTGCTGTCAGAGCCTCTGAATACGAGCAATGCCATGCTGGGTCTATAATGAAATGTAAATTTCCTTTTCCATTGTTTGTATTGTAGTTTTAAACATCAAGAAAAAGAGAGAGTGAGGAAAAGTTTTTAAGATTTCAATGTAATATAATTTTTCAATAATTGAAAAAGTTGGTAGACTAGAAAACGTGCATTGCTGTAGTGACAAGGAGAATAAATGATTTGTGATATGAAAGAGAAAGAAGATGAATTAATATATTTTGAATTTCAATTCAGTTCTTTAAGCAGAATGAAAAAATGCATCAGTGTCTCTCCAACTTACAAGTTAGATTTATTTTTAAGAGTCAAATTTGCTTCTCTTTCAGTTGATAGCTAGTTACAAGCAAAAAGATTTTACCCTAATGATTTACAGACTTGCTAAAATGTCTATGTGCAATTCCATAGAAAATCATAATAGACCTTAGTAGTACAGAACTATAAAAGATGTCTCTGTACCTTTAATATATTTAATTGGTTGGGTTACATAACTTTCAAAAATGGAGAATTGGAGCCTGAAAACCTTGATTTCAGTTTAGCCTTTGCTACTTACTGGGTATGTGATCTGTAGCAGGTTATTTCATTACTTTCAAACTGTGCTTCCTCTGTGACAATATCTACTCTTCTTTAATGTGGATTATTGTGAGACCAAAATGAATCAATGTATGTGAAAGTATAACTATAACTTGGTTTTAAGTTACTTTAAAACTACTTACTAAGTCAAACTTGATCCTATATGAATATAACAAATTTCAACTCTAAATGCAAATGTAGTGTTTTCCTTATTTGATACAGATGAATTCATGTGGAATTTTTTCTGAAATGTATACCAAGTTACAAGGTGTCAGGAGAAGTGACCAAATTACATGGATATGTCAAAATATAGAGTGAAAGATCTAAATGTTTATGAGCTCATATCAGTTCACTCATGCTTCTTCTTAAATGCTAAAACTATAAATAAATACATAGACAATGAAGGGGGTGTAAATCCCCATAAACATCTGTGTAATGTTCCATAACATGTGAGGTTCTTAAGAGTCTGTACTATTAAGTCCACTCACATTGGCTGTGAAATATCACCCATAAAAGGAATGCAGGTTAAGTTCCCATTTCCTAGCTATTTTTAGGATAAGGCACTAAAACAAACAAAAAACCTCATTGTTAGATCCTAAAATAGAAGGCTTAAAGCTTTTGATTGTATTTTTCAAAAGCTAATTGATTTTTATATTAAGGAAATAAAGTTATTTTCTTGTCTCAGATGCTGTTTGTGAGTCTCATTTTTAAGTTTACTTTAATATACTTCTTTTTTCAGTATTAGCTTCTAGGAAGAATCTTGAAGTAAGAAAAGAGAAAGGATTCTATTTACTGTGAGATGAACTGTCTTAGTAATGTGCAAATAAAATAAGGGAAGAGTTCTGTTTCATATTGGCTGGGAATATCCCATAACACCATTTATAATACTTGGATAATAAGGAAAGTTCACTAAGTACACGTTCATTTAAATATATGGATTTTTCATGACATACAAACACACACATAATATATCTCAGATATACCAAATGATTTTATATATCTAGAATTTATGTAGGACATTTGTGCATTTATTCTGCAAAGTATGTAAGGAAAGTTGATAGAATCTTCCCTTGATGGTACAGGTTAGGAATAACTGGCTTATTAGGGTAGAGTGAGTCGCACTTGTGCTAGCTACAGGTGAATCAGTGTTAAATGTCAGCATGCAATAGAGTCATCCTGCTATGTAACAGAAGCATAGAAAGAAAAGAATTCACTATGTGAGAAAAGTTTAAATCATTATAACATCATCCATTTGCCTCCTAAGTTATCTGGATTATCTGGTCTGCCATGGAACCACTTAATTAAAAAAAAATACAGTAAACACATCATGAATACACTAAATATTCACTGAATTCACTGAATACAGTGAATACATCATAATCATTTTCAGATTCTTGTAGTACAGCCCCAAAAGCATGTCAATATTTAACAGTGTTAATCTTCAGCAGAAAAAAATATTTACATATAAGAGGCATGCACTTTAAAATATTTCATATATATGCAGAATATATCAAATTTTAAATATGCATATATAAGACCTAACTGATGTCACTGAAGCATAAATACTATAAATATAGACTCATTTATGAATATCGTGTTGACCTTTCCCTATAAGTATAAAAAGCAAAAATAATGGAAAATTTCCCAAAGAATTAAAGCAGAAGATAAAATTGGAAGAACGTTGGCTCAACTATTCATTGTGATCATCTGTTAATTTTCTCACAGCTGATTTTATTTAATTAGGAGATGACATTAGCTAACTTTGCAGTTAAACATTATTGCAAAGACAAAAGAGGAAATCTTTAACACACTGTGTCTTTCCTATTAAAGTAATACTTATTCAGTGAGTCTTTAATACACTTTTCTATGTTGTATGTTGTTACTCCTAAAGTAATACTTTTAAATTTCAGAATACAATAGCTATCACAAAATATAGATATACATATTGCACCAATTCCTTTTAAAAGTAGTGCTAGCATAGCATGAGGGAAATGTAATTCAACTAGAGAAATGAAAATTTACATTTTTTATCGCTGAAACTGAACACTGATTCTCTGAAAATCATTTGCATTAATAAAATCTGTCAAAACGTGTTGAATGCATGCAACGTTTAGACAAATGTCACCATTCTCTTGCTCAGGCATGGTTTAAGGCCCATGTTCATCATGTCCTTTATTATATCATCCATGCATATTAAGACTACAAATGACTTTCAGCTACTTAAACATATAATCATGATATAATATCCACGGCTTTATAGAGTCCCAGTATAATGTTACATATATTCTTCTTTTCAACTTACTTTTTTCTTTCACAGTGAAGTACTTTGACAGATAGTTACACCAGAGATTTCTGAAGCAAATAATTGGTATAAATTCATTTAGCTTACAATATCATATTGAATGTTCATAGATGGTCATAAAAAGGAGAGCTGACAAACTTAGTTGGAATGGACACTTTGTTTCCTACCATATGCCTATAATACGTAATTCGTTTTTTAAAGGTAAGTGGAACCAGGAATTTGCATGTTATCACCCTACTTGGTAGAAATCTATTATTATCTCATTATGTACGGCAATGTCACAGTTATATCCTTTTTAGAATTATATAATGATAATTTGCTATTAAGGAATGGTCACTGATAATAGCTAAACTAAATCAGAATAATTATGAATGCCATTTTTTTATTATACTTGTTTTACCTGGTTTTTTTTTTTTTTTTGGCTGTGTTGGGTCTTCGTTTCTGTGGGAGGGCTCTCCCTAGTTGTGGCAAGTGGGGGCCACTCTTCATCGCGGTTCGCAGGCCTTTCACCGTCGCGGCCTCTCTTGTTGCGGGGCACAGGCTCCAGACGCGCAGGCTCAGTAGTTGTGGCTCACGGGCCTAGTTGCTCAGTGGCACTTGGGATCTTCCCAGACCAGGGCTCGAACCCGTGTCCCCTGCATTGGCAGGCAGATTCTCAACCACTGCGCTACCAGGGAAGCCCTTATCTGTTGTTTTTAAGAATGAGATAAGCCTGCACAATCACAGAGCTAAGTTACATTAGCATTTATGTAGATCCCATTGATTATCACCCTCGATTATACTGAAGTTCTTACTAACGGACAACAGATTTCTCAAGCTATTAAAGTAATAATAATTACACTTAGTATCTTTCTAGTCATTAGGAGGACATTAAGTGGAAAGCTTTGGGAAACTTCTATGGAAGCTTTTTCTCTACTGAAGTATGGTTGATTTATTATATTATATTAGTTTCAGGTGTGTAACACTGTGATTCAGCATTTTTACAGATTATACTTCATTAAAAGTTATTACAAGAAAATGGCTATATTTCCCTGTGCTATACTCTGTATCCTTGTTGCTTATCTATTTTATATACAGTAGTTTGTGTCTTTTAATCTCATAACCCTAACCTGCCCCTCCCCCTTCCCCCTCCCCTTTGGTAACCACTAGTTTGTGTCCTATATCTGCGAGCCTGTTTCTGTTTCGCATATACATCAGTTTGTATTATTTTTTTAGATTCCACATATAAGTGATATCATACAGTGTTTGTCTTTCTCTGACATTTCACTAAGCATAATATTCTCTAGGCCCATTCATGTTACTGCAAATGGCAGAGTTTCATTCTTTTTTATAGTTAAGTAATATTCCATTGTGTACATATATATGTGTATATATATAATGTATATATATATATGTATACTACATCTTCTTTATCCATTCATTTGTTGATGAGCACGTGGTTTGCTTCCATATCTTGACTATTATAAGTAGCATTGCTATAAACATTGGGGCACATGTATCTTTTTGAATTAATCTTTTCATTTTTTCTGGATATATACCCAGGAGTGGAACTGCTGAATCATACGGTATTTCTATTTTTAGTTTTTTTGAGAAACTTCCATGCTGTTTTCCACAGTGGCTGCACTGAATGTCATTGTTTTGAAATTGCTGTACACTGATATTTTGTGATCACTGAATATATTACCAAATGGAAGAAGCCATGATACTTTCCTCAGATTGTAGCCTGTGATCTTTCTGGGTGGTTGGTAATAATGGAGATGCACTTGTTTAAAAGTGTAAACAGAACACTTCTGTGATACTTGCTAATCTGAATTGAGTGATTGTATTCAGGTCCATGTAGGCTCATACAAGCCAAATATTTTGCAACTTTATTCTATTCCCCTTTATAGAATCATTTGTATGAGATGTTAAAAGTTCTCCTTTTCAATCTTCACTCAATGTAGGAAAACCTTACACGGCAATAACTGTATTTAACTAGTTCCACTTCAGTAATTTTTACTCCTCTTTGAAGTAAACCTGTTCTCTTATAGACAGCTCTGACTGACATATTGTGTTAGCCAAAGAAGTCAGTAATTTCCTTCAGTAACCAGACTTATCGAAACCACATTTATTGACTTTGTTTACTTTCAGCGCTAGACTTATTCTGTGCCAGCCCATTTCTGTTACTATGAAAAATGCCTCTGCTCTATCCAAAGGAAGAACCCAGCCTCTCTTTCCACTTTATAACCCACCACCACAACTGAACCTGATTGGATTAAGAGTGGACTCTTGGGTCAATAAGGGCTACAGTATTATTAACTTAGACCTAGATTACCTTGCTATGACACTAGCCTCCTTTCTTTTTTTTTTTTCCTTTTTTTCCTGTCCTCTTTTTCCCTGTACCTCCTCCTTTATTTTTTTGATTAAACCATGACTAACAGATAACCCTAATGGCTAACAGCAACGGCTCTAAGAAGAACTGTTCTGAGAGAGTTTGGGAAAGGGTTACACCAATGATCCCAAACAAGAAACATCTAAAACTAGAAAAATCCAATTGTTCCAAGGACAAATTTAGTAGCAGTTGAAGATGAAGGAAGCACAACCTTGGCTGGACTCTAAGATCACATACCCCTCTCTTCTCCTTGCTCTCTGAAAACTCCAATCCAGCTGCTGAGAGAGTTAGCTGGTGTCCAGATGCTCCTCACTGTGTATCAACTGAATTAAGTCTTTAATCTCTTTTTGAGTAATAATAACTTTTTTCATTACAGTTCTATTTTCTATGAATTTTTGGACAAGCTCATAAAAAGACTAATCTCAAGAAATGCCCTTCTATTAAACGGAGATGATGTAAACTTTGGGGCCAAGAATGTCATGACCTTAGAAAAGCAAATAAAGGAAAGGGTTAGGGAGAGAGAGAGATTGAGGATGAGTAGATGCAGGGACATGTAGGCTGGTTGGATTTTTTTCAGTGAAGGTCTCTGTTTGCTTTGGCTCTTACCATTATTTAGTCCAGGTTATCTGCTATTTTTGGTATATAAAAAAATTACAGTGTCATTCCAATAAGTATTTTTTTTTTTGATTAAACTAGTTTGAAGTTCTTCAATTTTTAAAACCATAAGTAACAATAGACACATTTTGAAAAAACAAATCACCCCATTCTTCTTTATGGTAAAGATTAATGAGTGCTTACTCTAAAAAAGACTTATCAGAGCTAACCCTCCCCCGCAAAAACCCACTATTACACACGTTTATTGCCTTATCATTTTAAAACACTGTTGTTAAATCTTAACTCAATCTGTAAGAAAGTTTATGTTGTCTTAGTTGTATTGATGATGATTAACTGGGTAAATGTAACTCAAAAACCAATATGAGTTCCATGATGACAGTGATATTCCCTATTTGGTTCCCTGTGAATTGCACACATGTTGGTACTCAATATTATTTGTTGAATAAATGAATGAATAAACAAATATTCAAGGACACGCACAAATATCTTGAGACTAGAAACTAGACTGTCTGAAGTCAGACTATGCTTCTAACTAGACCTGTTTAAGTAGGCAAGGAGCTTTGTTTATGGTTGTTACATGGAAGTCATATTGTTTTAAAATATCTTCTACACAACTAGTACTTTCAAGTGTTAGCCTGTCAGTGAGCCTGTGGTAACAGTTTCCAAAATATGTTCTGCTGAAGACTAGGGCTAATAGTAGTGTTAAGTACAGAAATATTCCAATGGTCTACTAAAAACAGAAATGTTTCAAATTTTCCTGATTTTATCATTGGGTATTTTATCATTGGGTATTTTATCATTTTACCATTGGGTATTTTATCATTGGGTATATCAGTACACATATAGCCAAGTCTGCCCTGCCACTGGTCCTGTTCTGTATGTTGAAGACAGACCTACAACTAAAGTGATACCTTGACCTTCATGTACCCTCTACTTAGGTGAGGGGTATAGAAGTGAACATATGTCCTAAGGAGTAAATTTAGGAAATTTAGAGAGTATGTATTAAGAAATGTCTGTGCTGAGTGTCAAAGTGTGTGTCCTTGGCCCATGGCTTTGGTCATTAGAACTGTACCATTTATTGAGCAGAGAAAATGATGCATAGCATTTCAGACAAAAAGTAAAATAAAATAAAGAAAATAAAGAAATCATATACTTAGGCACTTAGGATAGAAAGACTGGAATACTTTTCTGGGAGCCCGAAATAGTTTGTTCTAATGTGAGTTTCAGATATAAGATTTACATTTACATAGATACACTTAAAGATATAAGATTAGTGACATTATTATAATAATAATTATAATACTATGGAATTACCACTATAGAACAAAATAGTTTGTTCTAATGCGAGTTTCAGATATAAGATTTACATTTACATAGATACATTTAAAGATATAAGATTAGTGAAATTATTATAATAATAATTATAATACTATGGAAGTACCACTATATGAGAGGATGTGCTAGTCTGCTCAGGCTGCTATAACAAAACACAACAGGCTAGGTGGCATATATAACAGAAATTAATTTCTCACAGTTTTGGAGTTTGGGAAGCCCAAGTTCAAGGAGGCAGAAGATTCAGTTTCTAGTTAGAACTCTCTTCCGGCTTACAGATGGCTTCCTTCTTGTTGTGTACTCACATGGTCTTTCCTCAGTGTGTGTGCTGGGAAAGAGTCAGAGATCTCTTTCCATTCCTCTCATTATGGCCTCCAGTCCTATAGGATTAGGGCCCCAACCTTACAACCTCATTTAATCCAAATTACCTCCTAAAGGCCTTATCTCCAAATACAGTCACATGAGAGGTTTAGTGCTTTGACATACAAATTTTGGAGACACACAATTCAGTTCATAGCTCAGGGATTCTGGTAAGTTCTTTATATGAAATATTTCTTTAAATAATCTTAAAGTTTCTATGTGATGGTTACTATGATTATCCCTATTTTAAGTGCTGTTTTATTATATTAAACCAGGAGGGATGGTATTGCTCTTGGGGAAAGAAAAGAGGAAATGAGATTTGTCAGAGAAAAACATATAAATCAATCAGTAAAAGGTGGAAGCAAAGCAGAATGACTTTGAAGTGAAGCCAGTGAAGACTGCTTGAAAAGTGGAAATATATATTGAAATTACATGGTATACATTTTTGAAAATGAGACTTTAACAAAGCTTTTAAGAACAGTTGGTATAAACCTCTCCTTGATATATAGGTATGAAGAGTCAGCCACATATTCAGCAGAGAGGTAGAAAGTGGAAATTGAAATCTTTTACCTAAGGATGCCCACTTTTTCCCTATAATCTTCCTAAAACTGCTGATGCAGCCCACAGAAGCCTGTCTGCAGCAGAAGCCACTAGGCAAAGCTCCTGAACTAATGGCCCAGAGAACGGTGACCAAGAACTTCTCAGTGATCCTTCGTTTTATCAAGAGAGCAAATCAAACCATGCCAAGGAAAGAATGTGAGTAAAAAGAGCATCACACTGGGGAATAGAAAATAAAAATGTCCCTCAAATTGAATATGGTGAGTCAATAGTCACAGATGACTGAAAAAATTGTGTTGACTTGATCAATCCTAAATGTAGCTAGACAATTTGGTTCTGTCATTAGAGCAAGTAATTAGAAGAGGCATGTGGCTATTCACTTCAGACATCCTATTATGAATGGAGTATCTGTTTATCATATCCTAAAGGAAACTGATGGAGCAAAACGTTGGATTTGGTTATTTTGCACTTTTAAATAATCTCTAAGTATTAAAGCCTATATTCCTTCTTTCTATCTCATAGTTCTATTGGTCATACTACATAACATTGATTTAAGCTAAAAGCCAAAGTCTAGAAGTCACCTTTGTTTTTTCCCTTCTTTTGATACCCCAAGAATAAATTACTACCAGTACATACTGTTTGATTTGCATACAAATAATACATGGACTTTACTTCCTTGTCTTTATTTCCATGCGCACCATAAACAAAGACTCCATTATCTTATATCCAAAGTACTACAAAATAATCCAGCTGGTCTTCTTCCTTCCATCCTAAACAATCTTCCAGCAATAATTTCAAAGAGCAACTATAAGACCTTAAAAAACAGCCATCAGGTCATATTGCCCCCCTCATTCTATCCATTCTATAGGTTTCAACTATAGATAGCACAGCATCCAAATTCCTTGGTCTGCAAGGCCATGCATGATCTACTTGACTTCTGTGACTCCATCTTGTTCCATTTTCCCTCATGCTTACCAACCACCCTGAGCATTCACACCCTACCAAAATCAAGATCTCATCAGACTCAGATCCTCTGTGTATGCTTTTCTACTTTGTAGAACTGCCTCCTTCACATTAATGAACGCTCCGAAGGATGCACTCCCCTTGGGTATTACCTATTTCAACACCCTGTTATTTCATTTTCAGTTGTACAGATTATAATTTACTTAATAATTAGCACATCGAAGTAATCAAAAATATGTATTGAATAAATAAGCAAACAGTTTGCTAGTTTGGGGTATACAATCCAATGATTAGGACAGGATCTCTAGCCTCATGAAGCTTTTATCCTCTAAAGTATGCATAAACAGCTTTCTACAAAGCTAGGTGAAATAAACTAAACACGTACTACACATAAACCAGACCATTATGGACGTAGAGGTGGAAAAAGATATTCAGTGTACCACGGAGATAAAAAATGCTTTCAGGGGCATATTAAAAGAGGCTTGGGGGCTTCCCTGGTGGCGCAGTGGTTGAGAGTCCGCCTGCCGATACAGGGGACACGGGTTCGTGCCCCGGTCCAGGAAGATCCCACATGCCGCGGAGCGGCTGGGCCCGTGAGCCATGGCCACTGAGCCTGCACGTCCGGAGCCTGTGCTCCGCAGCGGGAGAGGCCGCAGCAGTGAGAGGCCTGCGTACGGCAAAAAAAAAAAAAAAAAATATATATATATATATATATATATATATATATATATATATATAAATAAATAAAAATACAGTGAAAATAAAGCTACCAAAAAAGAGGCTTGGGTAACCTGTGCTAATAAATTAACTCATAAATATAAAAGGTTTAACACAGCAAAAGTTAAATTACCAAGTTGGCCATGTGTTTGGGACATTCTAGGATGGCATTCTTTCATGCGGTTATTCAAGATGGAACATAATTTGGCTTTGCACTCTCAACACACGCCTTCCAGGTTACTGATGCAGAGGAAGCAAGATGTGGAGGATTATTGGACAGTCCTTAAATGTATCACTTCCACTCACAGCTCATTGGCCAGAAGTAGTCATGTGATCCCATGCAACTGCAAAGGGCCTGGGAGTTGGGTGGGAGTACAGGGGTTGTCCATGATCTAAAAAGGTTCCAATTCTCTGGGGAGATGATTGTTTAGTATTGCAATGAGTTAAATTTATTACCCAAATGAAGGCTCAGTGTGATTGAGATTTTTGTGAACTGAAAATATAATGTTACTATCTTCAAAACTACACTATGCAGTGGCTACAGATATAGAAGATAACTACCCACTTTCCTTGCATAATACATTATAGTGTTTTGGCCCTTTTTCTTCCTGAATGTTTTACCTAATATATCACAATAATCCTTTAGGCCTGCAATATAAAACTGCTTATGCCTCTCTGGCTCCACTTTAGATAAAAATGGCAAACAATAATCTTCAATTTAAGAAATCATTTGCATTTTCTCACTTAAAGGCACACTGAATGGTTTTAAACATACAGTGAAAATAAAGCTACTCAACAATATATGTAACTTCAACGATATAAATAACTTTAAAACATCATCATGTATAAAGCATATTTAAATTAGTACACAGAAAATCCAAATGCAAGCACTGCCTTGTGCCATACTACATTATTTTAGGTGTTATTTTTTTACTTTTTATTAGACATTTACATCAATTATTTTTTTTGTCCTTATAAAAATCTCACTAAAAAGTAGAAAGGAACATGTGTGTAGTGAGTAAATAATTTTCAAAAATTGTTCTGCCAATCTGATTCCCAATCTAAAATTAATGACAAAAAACCCATTGACTTAACTACGAATACAGAGAATAAAACATAAACAAAACATCACTGCAATAGACCTGACTGATCATGCATAAATGCAGAGGAAGAGAAACAATCACCACCAAGTTTTAAGTATTCATTTCTTTGAATTTAGAATTCTCAGGATCTGCAATTTATAGAATTAATGACACATGGCTGACCTTGGCTAACAGAGAATATAAATTTTCTAATCCAAGGAATTTTCTTTCCTGACTTTTATATTTATTAATGAATAAATCTCACAGATAGGAAGATAGATAAATATAAAGAATATATATTATAGATAAATATAAATATTATATGTAACAAATATAAACATTATCTATAATAATATAATAATGTTTACATATAAACAGTATAATTATGTTTATATAGTAATACATACTATATATGATTTTATATAATATTGATATATTATATAATAATCATATGATTAATTTATATATTACATATAATGTTTATATCTATCTGTATAAAAATATGCATTCTTAGAATTATTCATATGGAGCATAAAATAAATTTCTACAGCTTAAGGAAATGAAAGGATGGCATTACTTCAGCAAATACCTCTTGACTTCCTATTGTACATTAAGAGCAGGGGATTCATTTTGAGAAAGGTGGCCCAGTCCCTTGTTTATCAGGACCTCGCATCTGAAGGGAAAGATGACAATATATAAAGAGTAAGGGCTCCCAGTGCAGAGCTGAGTGAAGAAGTTCAAGATGCAATGGGGAACACAGGAGGGGTGCATAGCCTTGCCAAGGTGGGTCAGAGGAGAACAATCAATAAGTCAAGAAAGTAGGGACAGTTTCCCCAAAGTCTTTGTATTGCTAAAATAAATATTCTTACCTCATGTCATGAGACTACATAAACAACTTGCTCCCCACCCCCCCAAAAAAAAGAACAGGGCAGGGCTTAGAAACTATTATTTTACATTTTTTAATGACAAAAGAGATGCACTTTTGTAATGAGTATAAACAGAAATTTTAGAAATGTATTTTTCTTGCCAAATGCACTGGTATACCTGAATCCTGTCAATGAAAATGTAGCTGTAGTTTATATGCTCCAGGAAATTTTCTTATGATATGGTCTCAGCATTGCAAAAGTGAAAGAAGCAAGTTTGGAAGTCGAGTCTACTGTTCCAGATGTGGTTTAGGTACATGTTTGAATTCTTCCAAAGCAGTTACCTACTCCACAGTTTTATATTACCTCAATTTTGTCAGAACTGACAAAGACAAAATCTTCTTCCAAAATATTGCAAAACAGAGTTATTCATAGAGAAGCAAACACTGGCGTTTCAGATGAGTCAATTATATAAAACCTCTTATTTCTGTGTCAGTTTTAGAAGAGATGGGTCCTCTATAAACAGCAGTTTGGATCTTCCCTGGATAGAAATATCTACTATGATGGTTATTTGAAAAAGAGAAAACACCTCTGCAAGAATTCTAATTCAACAACAACCTTATTATTATTATTATTTTAGATATTGCTATTCTTCTACAGGCAAAAATAACAAGGATGGATATTGAAACCCGAGGATAAAGGAAGAGGGAAAACACTTGAATTCAGATAAAATAGTCCTTACATGTCAATAAGACAGCGAGAACCACTGTCAAATTCTTACCCAGTGTAAGAGCCCAGTCGTACCCGTGCTATTTCTTCTCATAGAGCTTTGGAGGTTCCCTCTGTAGCACTCACCACAATTTGTAATTATAACCTTGTGTGATGGTTTGATTAATACATCCTCCTTCCTAGTGTCTATGAATATAATCAGCATGAATATTTTTCTACCTGCCTGTCTCATTTTAAGTCCTCAATATATATTTCAATAAAGTTGTTGAAGGAAAGGTTAGAAAATGATTCCATGAGTGAAAGAATTCTGATTAATTCTCTAGAGTGAATGTGGCTCATTTTTTTTTCGGTATTGTAAGGGAAAATGATGTGACACATGGTATGTTTCCAAGCACGTGTGGAAAGAAAATACCATTTGAGGAACCGTGCAGCACATGTCCTGCAGTAGAGATCCCAGGACAAAATGAAGATTCCTGCTCTCTCTGGCTTCATGTTACACCAAAGACCTTAACTTATAAAGGATAATTTTCTAGCCTCACTATTCTACATAGACAGGACATTATTCACAGACTAGCTGATATAAAGTAAGCTTTATAGAAAATCAAGCTTTCATAGCTGAAAAATATTTTACTGTAACTTTTGAGGAACTGTTCAGGGGAAGATATAAGTCAATTGTCAATTTTCCAAATTAGTAAGAATAATGTGTTATGAAGAAGAGAAACAAGTAATTAAAATTAGATTGGAGTCTAGGATATCACTCTTGATACAGGTAACTTTAATCATCTAAAACTTGTCAGTGTTCTCGATAAGCAAATGAGACCAGATACTTCATATAAATGTCCTATATCTGCTCATGCATAATTATTCACTAGTACTCCGATCACTGGTTAGGCTGTGTTCTGAGTGCTGAAAAGGTCAGGCTTCATTCATGAGTGTTTTGGGTCCTGTGGAAAATTGGAATGACTTGGAGTTGCAGTGTTTTCCTCTCTCCACACAAAGACCTACTCAAGTAGCAGAATAAAATAGAAAGACCATATTATTAGTCATCAGCAGATCAAAGGGAAAGATCCAGTTTATATAAATTATTAGAAGCATTAACCTTGTGTAGGTAAGTTAATTTTTCTGGCCTTAGCCATATTATATGATATAATATTAACTGTTCTACCAGCATCCAATCTTATGGACAGCAGTAAAGAACATGAAGTATGCTAACATGCTGTGAAAACTGTAAACAACTAAATAATGTTTATTGTTTTATTATTTAATACAATGAGAACAGCAAAGGTAATAGGGCTAAAATGTATGTAAAAACTCAATTACCAACAGAAAATCAGAAAATTAGATAATCAATCATCAGGTATTCTTGACTTGACCTCAGTTTAGAATTGAATATGATGAAGAAAAACAGGTTTAATTTATGAAAAGAGTTAATTTGTATCCTTTTACATTTCACACACACACACACCCCAGAAGAAGACTCTAAAAATCTGGTCCTGATTTAACATTATGAAAAACTAAAACCTTTCAAAAATTCTAAAAGGAAACGACCACTGCTTCAACTCTTCTCTATTTTTATGACAGCTGTTAAGCCATATAAATGCCAGCTGCCAGAACTCATTAGGATTATATGAGAATCCCCTTTGAATCCATAGAACTCCATTGATCAATTCTGAGTATCTACCACTCCTATCAACTAAGGTTAAACTAGAAGCAACTACCTACTGTTGGAGAGAGGCAGCTGGTATTGACATATTAGGGCCATTAACCGGCTTCTATTATGCACTTGTGAAAAAAAAAAAGTACCTTAGATCATATGATCGGTGCAGTGAACTAATAATGGAAATGCTTTTTCCTCTGGCTTACTGTAAATCAATTGTTGCATGTGCTTGTGCGGGAGGAAAATATCAATTTTTGGAACGTTGGCTGCCTTCTTCACACTTATTGCTTATGATGATTGAATGCTAAGGGACAGGTAACATGCTGAAGATGAAAGCAGTGGAGAATTACATATTGGTGTATCCAGGGACTATAGTCACAATTACTGGATGATAACAGAATGCATTCCCAATATGGTATGAAAATGACAATATGATAAGCTGATTCAAGAAAAGAACTTGTCAAACCCAGGAGATGGAGTGTTTTTCAGAAAGCCATAGTTGGAAAACATTTTCTCTAATGGATAGTCATTCATAGAAAGACAGAGAGATGCAGTTCTGTCGTTGGGCTCAGTTTAGAGATTTTCTTTTTTTGCCCATAGCTACCTTGGAATAATTACTACATGCAGAGTTTTAGAGCCATGACACTGTTAATGAACCTTATATATACAGGGCATATTTCTTTGTCATCTGGAAAAAGAAATTGTTACTAGCCTTTAGGGCTGTAAAATTTAATCAAGCTTTAATTGATGTTTTAAGGTCCTACAAAATTTCCCTTAATCAAGATTTCACATGAAAATATTTTTTATAACAGATCTTTCTAAGCTAGTAGCTGCCAGCCAAAGACACAAAAGAACAGCTTTGAGAAAACTTATTACTATGATTTAATACGGTTATTTTTCCTAATCTAAGAGAATTTTATTTTTGATTACTTAGGAAATGAATATTGATTTCTGGGAGTATTGGAAGAAAATTTATATTTATTTGTAATCCTCACCTGTAATCTGTGTTAATGAACTCTAAAATTGAGAATGGAGAAGACTGAGTACAAAAATAACTGAATTTGGGAAGCAAGATCCAACAATCTGGACTATTATAAAAACAAATGGCCATTTGAATGGTTTCACAAGTTTTATAACTAAATACGTTATCTATTTAATAAAAATGTTTATTTTACAGCCCCAGGGCAATTTAGCCATAGTTACTTAAAAGTTGCTGCAGTACAGCAGTTCTGATAAAGTAGAAAAAGCCCTGAACCCTGAATCCAAAGATTTTCATCCTCATCCTGACAGTGACTAGCTTATAAACTTGGCAGTCATTTAACTATCTCAGTTCTTTTAAATAAAAATTGTTTTAATCTGTAGTGTGAGAATATTACCCTAAAGAATCAAAAGCTAAAATATATGTGAAAGTCATCATGGTTGAAAAGATGTTAACTACTACAGTCTGAGACATTTTTACACTAAATCTGAGTCACAAAACCCTCTGCATACAAAGGCAAGAGATAAACCCACACACATACGGTCAGCTTATCTTTGATAAAGGAGGCAAGAATATACAACGGAGAAAAGACAGCCTCTTCAATAAGTGGTACTGGGAAAACTGGACAGCTACAAGTAAAAGAATGAAATTAGAACACCCCCTAACACCATACACAAAAATAAACTCAAAATGGATTAAAGCCCTAAATGTAAGGCCAGACACTATCAAACTCTTAGAGGAAAACATAGGCAGAGAACTCTATGACATAAATCACAGCAAGATCCTTTTTGACCCACCTCCTAGAGAAATGGAAATAAAGACAAAAATAAACAAATGGCACCTAATGAAACTTCAAAGCTTTTGCACAGCAAAGGAAAACATAAACAAGATGAAAAGACAACATTCAGAATGGAAGAAAATATTTGCAGATGAAGCAACTGACAAAGGATTAATCTCCAAAATATACAAGCAGCTCATGCAACTCAATATCAAAAAAACAAACAACCCAATCCAAAAATGGGCAGAAGACCTAAATAGACATTTCTCCAAAGAAGATATACAGATTGCCAACAAACACATGAAAGGATGCTCAACATCACTAATCATTAGAGAAATGCAAATCAAAACTACAGTGAGGTATCACCTCACACCGGTCAGAATGGTCATCATCAAAAAATCTAGAAATAATAAATGCTAGAGAGGGTGTGGAGAAAAGGGAACCCTCTTGCACTGTTGGTGGGAATATAAATTGATACAGCCACTATGGAGAACAGTATGGAGGTTCCTTAAAAAACCAAAAATAGAATTACAATATGACCCAGCAATATCACTACTGGGCGTATACCCTGAGAAAACCATAATTCAAAAAGAGTCATATACCACAATGTTCATTGCAGCTCTATTTACAATAGCCAGGACACGGAAGCAACCTAAGTGTCCATCAACAGATGAATGGATAAAGATGATGTGGCACATATATACAATGGAATATTACTCAGCCATAAAAAGAAACAATATTGAGTTATTTGTGGTGAGGTGGATGGACCTAGAGACTGTCATACAGAGTGAAGTAAGTCAGAAAGAGAAAAACAAATATCATATGCTAACACATATATATGGAATCTAAAAAAAAAAAAAATGGTTCTGAAGAACCTAGTGGCAGGACAGGAATAAAGATGCAGATGTAGAGAATGGACTTGAGGACACATGGAGGGGGAAGGGTAAGCTGGGACGAAGTGAGAGAGTGGCATGGATATATATACACTACCAAATGTAAAATAGATAGCTAGTGGGAAGCAGCCACATAGCACAGGGAGATCAGCTCGGTGCTTTGTGACCACCTAGAGGGGTGGGATAGGGAGGGTGGGAAGGAGACGCAAGAGGGAGGAGATATGTGGATATATATATATATATATATATATATATGTATAACTGATTCACTTTGTTATACAGCAGAAACTAACACACTATTTTAAAGTAATTATACTCTAATAAAGATGTTAAAAAAAATAAAATAGAAAATTATTCTTCATGGTTCACCCTCAGTTACTTTTTCTTTTACTTTAGTAGGTAGAAAAGTGCTTTCACTTGGAAATATTTTCCAAAAATTGGAGAACAACTCACCACTTGTCTCATGTTTTTTCAAGATGGTGCTGGAAATCCACTTGGTTAAATGTTGGAGACCCACCTGCTCAGATGCTTAAGGAAAGAAGAAAGGATGTTTGAGGGTCTCTTCAGGAACTGCTGCTCACTGCACCCTCTTCTTAACTGCTTGCCGGCATCCCCCCAACAACTTTAAGCCTAAAGTCTGAAAATCTGTACCACTCAGGCCCAGTCCACACATCTTTCTTCTCAGTGGTATGTGGCATGTAAGCACCTGATCCAAGTCTTTATGCTTATGCATTACGTGCAAGTATCAAAAACAAAAATTGAAAGCTGAAAATAAAGTCTCTACACGCCCTTTGCCCCAGCTGTTCATCAAACCGTTGTTCAGTATCCCTTTGTGTCAATCACTGAATCTGGTAAAAGAGATTCAAAGCTGAATTCCTGTCCCTGTAGATGTTTGTATCTACTTCCAGTTTTTAACTTTCCCCTTTGTGCTGTTGACTTCCAAATTCATATCTCTAAGTCTAACCACAACTCCAAAGTCCAGTTAACACACTGAACTTCTAACTGGTCATCATCTCAAACACAACATATCTAAACTTATTCTCAATATTTTACTCGTATTTTAACAACTCAATGCCCTTCTAGCATTTTCTCTCTCTTTTTTTTTTTTTTTTTTGCATTTTCTCTTTTTATTGAAGGCAGGCAGGATAATGTGTGACATGGTCACACTGAATGCCTCTGAGCTGTAACTAGTGTAGTAAAGAACGTCAGAGGGCATAATGGATATTTTGGTTTTGGTTTCATCTATATCATACCCTTCCTCTGACAGAATTCATATTTGCCTCTCTAAATAAATATCTTTCTGTGAAGGTTGCCAATTAAAATACCTTTGTTTTCAGGGATAATCACAGGACACAGGCTAGGTAAATCGTTGTAATCCAATTCTCCCTGGACACACATTAGCCATGCATTGGGCACGGGAGATAACCCAGATTTGGCAAGGAAGAAGTCTCATTTCTCTTTCATCATAAGGCTGAGAATGAATATGTAATTAACTGACAGTGGCTGTTGTTTTCAACTTGTAGAGACACTCTATCTAACAGAATAAAGTCCTATATTAAAAAAAAAAACAGAAAAAACAGGTGAAAAACTTAAAAAGAAATGAAGAGATGATGTTTTCAATGCTTTAGTACATTCTTAATAGTTCATGGTTTGAGCACAATGAATTCCTTTTGGCTTGTTTGGGATTTTGAGTTATGTTTTAGGTATTTAACAATAAAAAGTGCTTCATATGCTAATACATATGAAGATTATAGTGGTGCTGATTGTAATAGGGAATATGTTTTTAGTTTAAAATCTAGTCATAACTGATTTTTCCCTGGTAAAGGAGTGAACTATTGATCACAGAGGACAGTGCAGCCAAAGGGGGAAAAAATTAAGTGCCTAAGATATGAAAAGATAAAAGAATTGAAGAGAGAGAGGGAGGGAGAGAGAAAGAGATAGAAAAGAAGGAAGAAGATATAAGAGTAGAAAGAAAGAGAGAGAGCGTGTATTACCGTAACATTTAGGTTAACATGGCAAACAGCTAGCTCAAATTTTGCAGCGTAGAAACAACAAACAGACAAATAAAAGCCTTTATAGAAAGTACTGAAAAAGCTTCAGAACTACTTTCAGGCAGAATTAGTAAGAACATTCTGCAAATAATAGTAAGGAGCGTGAGTAAAGGGAATGACAGCCCAATATAGAACTGTGATACCAGTAGTCTATGCGACAATGAAGATCTGCATATCTAGGTGAAAGATGAATCTATTAATATTCCAAAAAGAAATTATAATAATTTTTCCATTATTTATGAGTTATACATCATGAAGTATACAATTTATAGTTTGTTGCTTATATTTATGCATGAATGAACTCTAGAGTAATTTGCATATAATTCTCATTACAGAGTATGGATTCAATCATTGTCAAAAATTCTTAGGTTGGTTTAGTAAATTTATGAATTAAAGATCCTTGGCTGGTATTGATACATACATATGCTGGAGTTGATATATAGGTATGCTAGGAGTTAGTGGTCCATATCTATTACCAACACAAGTTTGCTGCCCAGAATTCAGAAACACTTACAAAATGAGTTTTTGAAATTCTATTGATTGAGCTTTATGTCGCTGCACTGTTACACACTGAATTACGTCAACCAGTAATTCTGAGTTCTTCCTCTTCTTCCTTGCCCAAGTTCAGCTGCTTTTAATTCTAAAATATATCTTGAATTTGTCCTTTTCTCTCCATGCTAACTGCTGCTGCTTTAGTTCAAGCCCTGATGTCTGTGCCAGTCTCTTCATGGATTTCCTTCCTCAAGTTCACTGCATTTTCAATGTACTTCTATTTGCCATCAGAGGGGTCTATGAGAATGAAAAGTGATAATTTCTCTCCTTTGCTTTAAACCCTCTAGAAAATATATTCTCTTTTCTACAGAACACAAATCAAGTGCCTTACCAGTCACTGAAAAGCCCTCATGAGGTGGCTCATTTGGAACAGTTTCACATCGTTTCTTTCTCTTTCTAAGCTCCTTATTTGTGCTTCAGATGCTCTGAACATCTTAGAGTTTCACCAGAGGTGCCTATTGATGCCTGCACCCATGCTTGCAGATGCAGCTTTTTTTTTTTTTTTTTTTTACAGTATCTCCACTCATTTCCTGTCCCCTACAAGTTGCTTTAAATGCTGAGTTCCTATAACAAAAAATCAAGGTTGGTTATTACTTACTACATAAAATCTCTCTGGGTTTTGTCCAGCCTCTCTTTCCTGACCTAAGGAAAATAATTTCCCAACTCTCTAGAGCCAACTCTCTAGAGTTTCCCAGCTCTCTAGAGTGCTGACCACTCTATCGGGATTGACCACTCATTTCCGTAGCACATCTGTAACCTAGGTTTGCAAAATCACTTTGAACATTTTGTATTGTGCTTATATAACTTCAAATATGTTTGAATATGAGCTCCTTATAGTATGTCCAATGTCCAAAACACAACTTGACACATAATATAGGTTCACAAAGACTTGCTTAATTAAATTAAACAAATTTAGTAATATACTGGCTAGTAGTATCTCAATTTTCTAATAGAAAGCTCCAGTTAAACTTTCTATTGTACATCTCAGCAGTTAAACACTTCTAAACAGCCATTACATGTATTTTCTACTCACTGTGTCAGTTCCTCTGCTAACCAATTCTCACCCTTTCAAGCTGCACACACCTGGAATTAATTTAGTCCTGGATTACTGTGACAATTGCAAACTCTTTTCTGTAGTACATTACAAGCAATTGAGGCAATTACAGTCTGTTCTTAATACTTGGTGTTCTACTGAGAGTTTCTGAAAAAGCTGACAATTTGGAAACTAAAATTTCCTAGTGAGAGTTCAGCTATGAAAACAGCAATGTTGTGAGAATGTCATCTGCTCCATGTGCACTTGTCTTTAAATTAACATGTAAGAGGTGATTTAACCACCAATCAGTATTTTTGTTGAAGTCTAAGGCAATGTTTCTCAAAGTGTGATCACTGGGACATTTAAATCTGATTCAAGAGGATTTTCTGTTAAAAATGAAGATTCTTGGCTTCCCTGGTGGCACAGTGGTTGAGAGTCCGCCTGCCGATGCAGGGGACGTGGGTTCGTGCCCTGGTCCGGGAAGATCCCACATGCCGCGGAGCGGCTAGGCCCGTGAGCCATGGCCGCTGAGCCTGCGCCTCCGGAGCCTGTGCTCCGCAACGGGAGATGCCACAACAGTGAGAGGCCCGCGTACCGCAAAAAAAAAAAAAAAAAAAAGAAGATTCTCATATCCTACACAAGACCTACTCATACTCCGTCAGAAAGGAATCTGAAAGTTTACTTTTCTTTTCATTCTTTTTTTTTTCTTGTAACAGTTACTCCAAGCAATTGTGATAAACCCTAAATAACTCCTGCTTTAGGGAAAGTAGGGCTATAATAAAACCTGACTGCTGTTACAAAGACATGGATGACTTTTCCTGAATATAGACACACTTAGAGTTGGATCCTCCCACTGCCCCACTCATGGTACAGTTTGAACTCTCTAACTCTGGGCTTGTTTACATAGGAGGCACTTAACAATTAAGAGCTGTAATTACTATTTTGCTTTATTATGACAGTGAATTTTAAGAGAAACTCACCTAGATTCCAAGTAATAATCTTTTTCAAAAATTTTATTGAGTTGCCATTTTTAATAAAATATATTTTTATTCTATAAATAATTATCCAATATCAGTATGTACAGTATAATATAAAGGGTACAATTGGGAAGACATAGATGATTCTATGTTAGCTTTTTGGTAGTTGTTGTCAGATAGACCAAATCAATATGGCTCATTTCAAAGAGGCAGGGGCTTTAACCCTGGCTACTCTCCTCCACTTAAAAGAGCAGTGGCCTTGGCTACCTGACATCATTTCTCTGAGTGTTGTTTTTGTCATCTCTGTAATAAAAATACACATGTGACAAGATACAGATTATTAAAGTAAGAGAGCTTCTTATCTTTCCCTTTTACTACCCTCTAAAAATGATTCTGGCTTGGATTACTTCGGTCACTTCTCATCCCCTAGTCCTTAAATTTATCCCTAAATAGTAGGAAACCATTTATTTGGCATTTGTGATGCTTAATCGGACCAAAAAAAATTGTGAGAGAGCATGGTGGAAGAGAATAAGAACTGGAAAACACTTTTCAGAGATTGAGAAGAGTGTAGTTTGAAAAGGGATACATTGGAGGAAGCACCTGGATGTTGTGAGAGAGAAACTAATAAGAATTTAAAGAAATATTACTTGGGGATTATGGGTTTCACTCATTGTCTCCAAGAACTGAAAGTAAATGTTTCGAATATTTGGAATTTCTCTTACCACATGGAATATTTTCATTTAACTGCTCTGGGATTTAAACATGTAGGTCACAGCTTCATACATTTTACAACTCTTTGGTTAAAAATCTCAGGAGAAGTAAAGGAAGTGATGTGTGAAAAGTCTTCAGCACTTTGCCCTGCACAGACAAAGCACAAGTTAAAAAAAAAAAAAAATCAACAAGGCTTTCTATTAAATTTTATCTTTCTTTGACTTTTTTTCATCTCTCATAATCTTGTTTGAAGTATATTTCTGCTACATTGTTCCCACATATCCTCACAATGATAAGGGAATAGGAGTTTTGTCACTGTTTTATTTTACAATTCATTGGTCTCACTTCAATAAGCACAACTGGCAACTTAAAGCTATGTGTGATTATCTTCTTTCACCCAGTATCTATGAATATTTTCTTGGGAATCGTTCACCTATGACAGCCCACCCAGCCTCCCTCTAATCTCCCTTCTGTTCACGAAGCCACAGAACCAGTTGCGTGGTGGCACAGGCCTTAAATTTATTTTTGAAATTTTTGTGCACACACACACAGGCTTTGTTTTTACCTTGTCAGTTTCACCCCTTTGCTTTCTAATGAGACAAGAAAATAACAAAGTTTACTCATCTTGTTTTGATTTGCAAGATTTATTTTTCCCTAACAATCAATAAATTATATTCAAAACTTCTTTTGACAAAAGGTATATACATTTGTTGTTTTCCACATAACTTTCCCTGTCAAGCTTTATGAAATCTCTTCCTCAATTAAAATAAACATTTACTACACCTGTTAAATTTATCTTAAAATTTGTTAGAGCATGGGAATTCATTTTAAAGTATTTTTTCACGAAAGTAAGTAAAAAATAATAACAAATTAACAGCTTAAATTCCAACCAAGGGACTATTCAAGGCAGAGTTTAAAACCTCTTAGGAATATGTCATTGCATATTTTGCCATCTAAGATTTATGCAGCAAGCATGTTTTGCACTTAGATTTTAAAATAGATACTTGAAGAAGGTTTTCTTATCTCTAATACACTTATTTAATCGTTATGTTTTTCAGGGTTTTTTTTTTTACATTTAAGAAATCTGAGAATCTCTCATTGAAAAAATCATCCTAGATTAATGAAGGAGAATATCTGAAGTACCACTCTGATTTGTCTAGAAATATTTGGAGTGGGGCCTTGTAAGTCTTACTGCTCCAAAGCTCTTCATTTCCACTGAAACATAAACTCCCTTGTATGTGCCTTACCCGATAATTGAGTAATTGCATTGTCCTTCTTCAGGGACTAAATTAACATGTCTTAAGTTATAGCTCATTCAACATCATCTCTTTATCTCCTTGAAAGTGACATCATGAGAATGAATAATACGTGTGACACTACTTGCCTTCCCAGAGCTTTTTACCAACAGCCTGGTCTCATTAGGGAGCTTGCTTTACTCTCTGTTAACATGCTTTATTTGCCAGAAGGCATATAAAACACTGTCAAATGCTATCCTGACTAGGCAGGCACACCACCTTCCCTGTATCAGAGTTCCTACTCCTCTGGCTTCACAGGGAGACCTATTTTTGAACCCCAGCTCCCCGGTTTTATGAGCTACTTGTGATAATTGACTGAACTTTTCTATGACACTACTTTTTTTACCCTTCATATGCAGAAAACAAAACTACTGTGCTCCATGATCGGCATAATTGTTGCTAGTATTTTTATCTCACCTCATAACATTTACTCTATCAGCCCATCTCTCATAGCAGTTTTCAAATGTCTCCCATTCTTATAGTTCCTGAACCTTACACCAAAGCCATAGCTTCCTATGCTTAAGTCCTTATCTCTTTAACACCAAAGGTATTATTTTATAATCTTCCACTGTTATTGAAAACTATCTCGTATCATATCTCATATCTCAGAAGATGCAGTTGTTTTCCCCTCTGGTCAAGGAAACTTTTTATTCTCCTTTTTACCTCTAAACTATAATATATAATAGAGGTCACTTGCTAAACACTAGAAATTCTACTCTTTCAAGAAACTGTTCTTAGAAACACCATCTCCATTCTGTCATCTCCTCTCCCAACTTCTTAATCTGTTCAAATTCTAGAAAAAATTATAAATAATTCCAAGAGTTGGAGGAACCAGTGTGTTTATAACCAAATTATCTCCCACCATAATGTCAGTAGGTATCTGATGGAGTTTTGGTTTGCATATATTTGATGCTACAAAAATTTCAATTAGATGCTTTCTAGTAAGTCTCTGACCTCTAGAACTTACCTTTGGACAAATCCTTTTCTTAGTTCTGGAGAAAATGGATAGAGGCCTACTTTATTTATGTAAGTATATGCCACCGCACCTCCCCACTGATGTAAGGGCAGTTTTCTAAGAAGACATTTTGGTTTGGCAAGGGTCTGTCCAAATCTTAGCTAATATTGACTGTTAAAATAAGATTGAAACTTTCTTCTACGTATCTATTCTATTGGAAAGTTTATAAAAGAGCAGAATAATTTTCTACTAGTAATATAAAGGCTATTAATGTGATTAAGTATGTTCAGTGTATGTAGAGACTCTGATTGAGGCAAGTGTTCAGAAGAATAATAGAGGAAAAGTCACCTTAAAGATCAGGAAAATTCTGTGTCAAAAACCAAGACTAGGCCATGGGAGAAGAGTGTTATTTTAGGTCTAGAATACAGCTGATTCGGGATGTTCTTCTAATCAACTGCAAAGGGCATGCTTGGGGCAAAATCGCTGCATACACGTGTATGGTTTAATAGAGCTATAACAATATGGACATAGCCTTTGTGGCCCAGACAGTTTTCTAAATGATGTACACACTACGGAGGTTGTATAATTTGTCATCCATCACGAACACTTTTGAAAGTAAAAATGTGTGCTATTAATAATTTTATCCTGGCATCAGGCATAACCTTATCCCCAACTGCATTATTGCTGAGAGGAAAACACTCATTCCCTTGCGTTACAGAGATCAGGCTTAGCCTCAAAAAATCAGCAGAGACCTGCACTGCAAGGCCAGGTAGAGCTGGGACGAAGACATTGTTGCAATTAGCCCCTCACTCCCTGCAGAAGCAGTTGCAAGGACAGCTTCTTCATGACAGGTGCAAGCCACTTGGGAAGGGACTAGACATCCCACTCAGTTGGTTCATGGGAGCTTGTTTTCTTATCATCTCAAAATAGGACCTGATTGTGTAGATCTATATTATTGAAGCTGAGAACATAAGGGAAGCACATCAAAACTTATATTTTCATTTCTGACAGCATTCTCTCTTCCTTTCTATCCAAGTTCACATTTCACTCATCCTAAAATTCCCCCAGTCCTTACCTACTCTTAGTTTTTTATCTTTTTTTTTTTTTTTTTTTTTTTTTTTTTGCAGTACGCAAGCCTCTCACTGTTGTGGCCTCTCCCTTTGCGGAGCACAGGCTCCGGACGCGCAGGCCCAGCGGCCATGGCTCACGGGCTCAGCCGCTCCGCGGCATGTGGGATCTTCCCAGACCGGGTCACGAACCCGCGTCCCCTGCATCGGCAGGCAGACTCTCAACCACTGCGCCACCAGGGAAGCCCCAGTTTTTAATCTATATCTTGTTTGTTCTTCTGAACTCTCACCCATGAAGCTTAGTGTATTGAGAGTATATATAGTTATTTTTCTGGAAGTAATTTTCTACTTAACTGAACTGGAATATTCCTCTACTTAGTTATTTAATTATTAACTTAGTAGCTGCTCTTGATCATTGTTTGATCCAAAAAATTTCACTCAGTAATATGTATTCCTAGCCACTAATGAAGGCATCACCTTTGAAATATAAATGTGACTATACTTCAAAACTGATTGAATGACAAAAATGAAATAATCATTTCTTAAATGTATTCAATGTCCCATATAATAACTAAAATTTGATATTTAATCAAAGATTGTATGTTACAGAACAATCTAACCAGTGGAGACAAAAACTAGAAATATGCTTGGCAAATTAACTAACAAGTGCATGTTTGTACATATTGATAAAAATATGTCATAACTATCACTTCTAAACATTGAATTTAAACACTGGCATTCTATACTATGAAAACTAGATTTCTTCCATGAAATGCAAAATTTTTAACTTGACATATAATTGAAAAGTTTATTTGTAATTGTTTATTGTAATGAGTATAAAGGAGCCAGATGTTATACATAACAAATGTGTCTAAACCAACCAAAGAAATGAAAAGTCTGTTAAATAGTGTTTAAATGATTTTATCCACTACTATACATATTAACATTGATTTAATCTAGTGTGTTACAAGTCTCTGGGTCTTGATTTTATTCATTTGTTCTCATGAATATATTTGGTTTTAACTTGACTTTTCTAATACATTGTTAACACTGAATAAGCTCACTTTTTCTGTGCTTTATGATAGGAATCATTGCACTCCCAACAATGTGAGCTATATTAATTCTAGTAATCATTCCTCCACTTTTGTGACTATATGTCCAAGATTATCTTTTACTGTTGTTCTGGCCATTTGGGTACTCTTAGATAAGGGAACAAGAGCTTGGAACATGGACATGCTTGTGGTGCTGGTAAATTCTTGGGAAACTAAGGAGTAATAGTGGAAATGGGGATCTATGTCTTACTCCATAGAATATGACAGATCCATCCTATATGATTCTCTTATTCCAAGGAATGAAAATGATATTCTGATTAATCTAGACACCTTTTTGTGAAACCCATATTCCATCCAGAAATATTACAATGTCCACACTCACTGGGCAAAAAATTGTTGAGTGAGGGTAGCACAGCAACATTAATGACACTTGGCTGAGAATGTTCATACATTGTCCCATACGTGGATTAATTCGCCCACACAATAACCTTATTATTTTCTTTCCATATCATCCCTACTCTACAGATGAGGATACTGAGGTAGTAAGGTTATTCAAAGCCACAAAAGAGGGCAGGATTTTTCATTGCACCCTGCCTGTTCTCTCCCAGGAGACCCATTTCTGAGAACAAGCCTTTGAATGAGAATTCTGAATCCTCAAGACAGACAGGATTGAGTGAGCAGTTCTGAGTGTCTACATGTAAAAGACCTAAGTCCATACAGAATTTTTGTTTGCCAAGTGTAATTATCTAAGAAATTTTTCTGTAAAGAGCCAGATAGTAAGTTTTTTAGGTTTCGTGACCTAATAGATTTCTGTCCTAAATACTTAACTTTGCCATCATGTGTGGAAGTAGTTATAGACAGTACGTAGACAATCATGACTGTATTCCAATAAAACTTTATTTACAAAAACAGCAGGCTGCAGGCTGGATTTGGTGTGCAAGCCATAGTTTGCCAATTCCTGATCAAAACTCATATTTAAAAGGTTCCTGGTTATGCTTAGGTTTTTCTTTATAGCACTAAATATTTATCTAGAATTCCCTGACTTTGAAGTAAAGGATAGCATGAGCAGAGGTAGCCATTAAGCAGAGAAGCACTTTCAAAGGTGCTTAGATACTTGTTACTATTAGGGGGGGAAATGTGTGATTAAGATTCTTCAACCAAATTTAGTATCAGAACCACTCTTTCCTTCCAGGAAAAATAAAGCAATGGGATCAGGGAAAGGAGTGTATACTGAGGAGCTTGTCAGTACCCACACTGGGAAATTGGGGACATGGATTTCTTCAGGAATAACTGGACACGGAAATTACTTTCTTCCATCCTCTCCTGATTTCCACTACTCCAACCCCAAACCATGAGGACAGAGACTTGCTCTTTCATGATCCACAAGAGCCAGATACTTACAAGTGTTCACTTAACTGGAAACACATAGTGTTTGCACAAGCTTTCATGGGGTGATGATGAAGTTCCAATTGTTAGGGGCAGAGAGGTGGTCAGATATATCACTCACTGCTCTGTGTCCTCCAGGGAACCAAGGGATATGCAAACATTCACAATAAAGTGTGTACCTTGGAGTAATTCCCTGATAGAAAATATATGTAAGAACTTTGGGAAGTCTTCAATGATACTATCTAAAAGGAAGTCTAGTGCATCTTTGTAGATATATTTAATATTTTTTATCCATTAGAATAGACTCTACTTTTCCCCTAAATTTCCCCTTATTTTGTTCTCTTAAGACATTTTCTAATCAAGGAAGAAAGAAAGAGGAAGGAAGGAAGGAAGGAAGGAAGGAGAGAAGGAAAGAAGGGAGAGAAAGAGAGAAAGAGAGAAAGAGAGAAAGAAAGAAAGAAAGAAAGAAAGAAAGAAAGAAAGAAAAAGAAAAAAATAATTATACTTACCTTATGTTATTTTTGGTCTCAGTTTTATTTTCAATGAAATTTTAAAGCTAGGCTTTAAATGGGATAAGAAGCTCTGATTGTTTAATTAAACAATTTTCTTCAATCATTTGTTAGAAATTAAACTATTACTAATTTCCATGTGCTTCTTTAGAACTACATGAGTGTAGCTGTAGACTTAAGAAAACATTCAGTGTTCTTATTTGTAGACAGTTATGAAGCAAAGGAAGAATTTTAAAGGAATTTCCTGATCATGATCATATAGTGGATAATAAAAATAATTTAAATGTTTTCCTATTTGATGTTCAAAATGTTTTAAGTGAAGTGAAAAATTACTGGAGGGTTATGTTTTCAACCATTTCTTATTATCTGGCTTTATTTTCAAAGTATGGTTTTCCTTGTGTTTTAATTTATTTTGTTTGTTTTTTAAAGCTACAACACTGGTTAAAATGGCCTCAAAAGTTACTATTTGAAATGAATTTGTGATAGTAGCTGACATGGCCAACATAACTATGATTCTCTCTTGTCAATGCTACCAATTTATTGTTTAGTTTATAAGTCTACTCAACAGAGAATAGTAGTTAGAATCTTTTATATATCATGCAAAAATATCCTTGCCCATCACTTTGAAAACATTTTGAATTACAATCTCATATCCTTTAAAATGGACGGCTGAAAGTATGATAAAATCCCATAAATAATTCCAAACTATCTCAAGTTATTTCAAAATTAAATATCACTGAATACTTTGTAAAATAAAGAGAAAATTAATTCTATATGAACTCTTCATCCCTTATTACAATAAGTCACCACTTATGATGGAAATGGCAATTTTAATCAAGGAGTGAGACTATAATTATAATTATGAGGAGGTTATATTCCAAACAATTATTCATACCCAGTGGCTAAAAGACAAATTATTTTCTATCACTAAGATAAAAAATAAGAATGTATACTGAAAAGGTTATACTTATTGAGAAGATAGTTCATTTGTGGAGACCAACATCACTAAGGGCCAGAAGTAGACTTGGGACATTTCTTCATACATTCAGTTCCACTACTCCTTTATATTTATAATTCTGAGTCCAAAATTCAGAATGGAAGAGAATATGATTTATCTATGTTGCATAAAAAAGAGAATGAGAGAGAAAGAGAGCTTTCATTTGACTACTGAGAAAGCAAGTCAGTTAGCTGGCAGAAGAAGGTATTTAAACTGTTCCTAACTTCTAACTCACTGTATTACTTGGTGTTGCTTTAGTGAGTCAACACAACATATCACGTTGAGAGATAATTCTCCATTGTCTCTTTTGTTCTTACAGGTCTTACACAGAAAGCACCAAATGCCCTTTTTCAAGACTATATTTTCAAGAATTTTATATAGCTACAACTTTTGAAATGTTGAGATATATTGTCTTCTTCCAAAGCAAGGTGCACACAATGCTTGTAATGCAACAAAATAAAGATAATATCTCCCTTCCAAATGAAGGACGGGAATTATTAGGGTTCCTCTCCTGTGACGTAACCCACAGCATGTGGTGGCACCCATCTGACCTATCCATTTTGCCCATTGGCACCTAAGGCAATGGGAACTGACTCAATGATGCTGATGCTTCTATTGCCTGCTGTGCTATGAGTAAGAATGTCCCTTTTCTATGACCCAGGCATCTCATGTTTTCTTCCAACATTCATGAAACTGTGGAATACTGCTTGTTCATGATAGCTGACAGAAAACAAGAACACCAACAAAAACAACAAAGGAGCAGCATTGTTTAATAATGAGAACGAAGAAGATATAGATTGCCAAGAAACATATTAAAGGATGCTCAACACCACTAATCATTAGAGAGATGCAAATCAAAACTACAAGGATGTAACACCTCACACCGGTCAGAATGGCCATCTTCAAAAAAATCTACAAACAATAAATGCTGGGGAGGGTGTGGAGAAAAGGGAGCCCTCTTGCACTGTTGGTGGGAATGTAAATTGGTACAGCCACTATGGAGAACAGTAGGGAGGTTCTTTAAAAAAGTAAAAATAGAACAACAATATGACCCAGAAATCCCACTACTGGGCATATACCCTGAGAAAACCATAATTCAAAAAGACACATGTACCACAATGTTCATTGCAGCTCTATTTACAATAGCCAGGACATGGAAGCAACCTGTGTCCATCAACAGATGAATGGGTAAAGATGTGGCACATATATACAATGGAATATTACTCAGCCATAAAAAGAAACGAAATTGAGTTATTTGTAGTGAGGTGGATGGACCTAGAGTCTGTCATACAGAGTGAAGTAAGTCAAAGAGAAAAACAAATACTGTATGCTAACACATACATATGGAATCTAAAAAAAAAAAAAAAAAAAATGGTTCTCAAGAACCTAGTGTTAGGACAGGAATAAAGATGCAGATGTAGAGAATGGGCTTAAGGACATGGGGAATGGGAATGGGAAGCCGGGATGAAGTGAGAGAGTGGCATGGACATATATACACTACCAAATGTAAAATAGATATCTCGTGGGAAGCAGCCACATAGCACAGGGAGATCAGCTCGGTGTTTTGTGACCACCTAGAGGGGTGGGATAGTAAGGGTGGGAGGGAGGGAGATGCAAGAGGGAGGAGATATGGGGATATATGTATATGTACAGCTGATTCACTTTGTTATAAAGCAGAAACTAACACACCATTTGAAAGCAATTATACTTCTGTAAAGATGTTAAAAAAAAATAAAGTATACAAATGCCATAAAACAGCAACAGAAAAAAAAATAATGAGAATGAGTATGGATTAAAAGTCTACTCTAAAGTGGTTACATTGATATATGCTGTATAGTAAATCTCCTTTATGCAATCTCTATGGGAAATTCCAGGATTAGAAAACATATGCTTCTATAATAGTAATTTCATATATTAGGTGTACTGATTAAATGTCAGTAGCAATAAATTATGTTGCTCCTCACAAACAACGAAACATACGTAGATAGTACCTCCTATGACAGTGGTCACACTTTTTTCAGAGTCAAGAAAAAGGAATTTTTCTCAAATATCTGTTATGTTTAAAGTGTATCCAAAGAACCCCTCTATATTACAAGTGTAGGTCTGAGTGGCATAACTGTGGCATAGATTCATCAATTCAATATTGTTGGAAGATGAGAACATTAAATTTGAAACCTTTATCATTCAGGTCACTTTGTACTTGCTTTTTCTGTTATCTTTTCATACAGGTGGCCTTTCCCAGGGTACTTCTCTAATCATTCCATTGGGCCCCACTTCTTATCATCTGGTATAATATGTAAGTGGTAGTGGTTCATCAATGTTAGCCAACAGAAAGCACTGTTTTCCAAAGAATCCAACGAACTTTCTTTTAACTAATGTTTTACCAAAAAAATTTTGGAAACATACACATAAACACACACACACACACACACACACACACACACACACACACAGAGTGATCTGTACTGTGAAGTCTGTGACAAATGCATCTGGGTTATTTCTGGTGACAGCATAATCTGGGTATATGATGTTCCACTATGTTCTTAGTCATGTGGATTGACACACGTGTGCTTTCATGTGGATAATTATTATAAGACCTGGAAATTAGAATCGAAGTCTCTGAACTCTTTATCTTAGCTTTTAAGTAACTACTCAGGCAAATCCCTAAATAATATAGAGAAGTGGTCAGAAGAAGAGGAAGGATTGAAAGATAATTAGAGGTAAGGTGGAAAAACAGGAGGAGAAGAAAGAAGGAGAAAAAGAAATGAGTGCTCAAATCTTAAAGCCATCCATGTTATTTTTGAAATGTTGTTTTTAATGATTTATATATTGATTTAAAGATAGTTGAA
Source organism: Pseudorca crassidens (assembly GCF_039906515.1). Taxonomy (NCBI): domain Eukaryota; kingdom Metazoa; phylum Chordata; class Mammalia; order Artiodactyla; family Delphinidae; genus Pseudorca; species Pseudorca crassidens. The sequence continues at coordinate 18,815,551 of NC_090298.1, forward strand.
TTTCACTCACAGCCCTGACAATTCAATTAAAATAACCCCATTAGACCTTTATGGCACAGCTATTATGAAACAACTAGCATGCTAGAAGCAAGAAATAAATTGTAAAGGAGAGAGAAGAACTGGCATACAATGGGCATCGACTATTTGACAAGAACTTTAGCATATTGTATTATTTATTTACTCAAATTCTATTTCAGCAATTTTCCTTTTAGATATATTGCTGTCTAATCATACCCCAAAATGATTATTTCAAAGACAGCCTCACGTATTGAGAGAAACTATAAAACTCAGGGATATGTTTAAGAACCAAGGTGTGTAATAAAATATCAGACTTACTTAATGGTTTATTCTGATGTTTTGCTACAGAAAGAGCAGGTAGCTAAAGATGCTTTGATTAGCAGCAAGGTCAATCCATTTGGCAGCAGAATGGGTTAGAAACAAGACCTTGATTTAGGGCACTTGAATATACTGCAAAGGTTCTCAGGTATGTAAGTGAGGCAGGAGTCAAAAGGATGCATAAAGTTTTAAATCTTGTATGAAAATTGAGCTGGTGTGATGAACCTTGAATCTCAAATGAGCAGGGATTACTCTGATATTGAAAGCTCACACTTTAGGAGTAAACTGAACCATGAAAAGCACATTATGGGCTTTTCAAAAACCTATGTGACTCATGAACTAAAGAGAGAGAGAGAAAAAGAAAGAAAGAAAGAAAGAAAGAAAGAAAGAAAGAAAGAAAGAAAGAAAGAAAGAAAGAAAGAAAGAAAGAAAGAAAGAAAGGAAAGAAAGGAAGAAAGAAAGAAAGAAAGAAAGAAAGAAAGAAAGAAAGAAAGAAAGAAAGAAAGAAAGAAAGAAAGAAAGAGAAAGAAAGAAAAAGAAAGAAAGAAAGAAAGAGAAAGAAAGAAAGAATGGAAGGAAGAAAGAAAGAATGGAAGGGGGAGGGAGAAGGGAAAAAGGGAGAGAGAAAGAAAGATGTTGAGCCATGAAAATAACTTATGTGTTGGTATAACTTTATGATATAATCTGCATTTTTATTGGATGCAAAGAGATATGTACATGAGTCAAAATATCACCTCAATATTGTGTTAATTTAGAATTTCCAGATAGGCAAATAATTTTGCAGTGCAGTTGTAGCCATTTTAATATGCTATTTTACTATCTCTATTTTTCTTTCTTTCTTATTCTGTTTTTTTTACTAATCTAAAACAAATTCTACATATACTTATTTAAAAAATGAAATTCTATTGCTACTGCCTTGACTTTTGTGTATATATATATATACACACACACACACACGCACATACATGTGAATACACACATACACACACTTGCAGGCATACCTTGTTTTATTGCATTTCACATTATGGTGCTTCTCAGATATTACACTTTCTACAGACTGAAGTTTTATGGCAACTCTGTGTCCAGCAAGTCTATTGGCGCCATTTTTCCAACCACATTTGCTCACTTCCTGCCACTGGGTCACATTTTGGTAATTCTCCCAATTTTTCAAACTTCTTTGTTATTATTATATTTTTATGGTGATATGATCAGTGATCTTTGATGTTACTACTACGACTTGCTGAAGGCTAAGATGACGGTTAGTTAACATCTTTTAGCAATAAAGTTTTTTTTAAATTAAGGTATGCACATTGTTGTTTCAGACATAATTCTACTACACACTTAATAGACTACGTACAGTGCAAACTAACTTTTATATGCTCTGGGAAACCAAAAACTGTGTGTGACTCACTTGATTGCAATGTTTCCTTTATCCCTGTGGTCTTAAACTGAAGCTGAAATATCACCGAGGTGCGCGTGTATATAAAAAAAAGCATATCTTTTTATTGGTATGTCTCTTTGGAACCTTAGTGTTTGTAGTTCCATCCTGGTTTCTCTTGGACTTCTTTTTTAGTACTCTTCTGTCTATTCCATCACAATGACTCCCCAAAAAAACTTCAATAATGAATTGATGCAGTGACCTACACCTTCTCCTCCTTTCTTAGGGTTTCTTGCTGGTGAGGAGAATCACACATAGTTCTACCACAAGAAAATATTTTAAAAAGTCATTTCCCTTAAATCATTTATATACATCCTATTGGTTTTGTTTCTCTGGAAAATATTAATAGAATCCCTATCAGATCAAACCAGCATACACCAATCAATTTCACCTACACTTTTGAAATGTCATCTACAGGCTGTACCCATCCCTTTCTCCTTTCTTCAAACCCTAGAGAAAACGATTAAAATCACTTTGAGTAAGTTTACCTCTGGCTCACTAAATGACAAAATCAGTAGAGGTGTTCCAGTCATTGTTTAACTTGACCTGTGGAGCTTGACATTATTTGTCATTTCTTATTCTTAAAACTTTATTTTACTTTCCATAACACTCTTACACGTTTGTCTTTTACTTCTTATTAATTAGATCTATCTATTCTTCATCTGCTTTTCAGTTAAAAATCAGGGTTCTCATATCTTCTCTGTAATTTTTCCTAGCTTGTTACCCACTTATGTGATTTTGACCACCATCTGTATACCAATTACTCCTGATCCTGTATCTCTACCATAGGATCTTTTATGAACTCTAGATTAATGTGTCTAAGTATCTATGAGATACTTCACCTGGATACTTCTAAGCAACTCTGGATATATAATGATTAGCAGTGATCCTTTTATTTCTTACTCTAAAACCAAATCTATACAAAATACCAGCAAAACAGAAACCAGGAATCTGCATCATTTTTTCCCCTTCTCCCTCTCATTCTTTACATATGATTATCCACTAATTATTTGTCTCATCCTTTATATTCTCTTGACCAATGGATCTGGAAATCTTCTATTGTCTACCTTTCAAATGTCCAACTCTAATATCCTGTTTCCTTTATTACTTTCGAGACAATCCTACTGTGACCTTCCCCTTCATATGCTCCTCATCTCCATGTCTGTTTTTCTGTCTCCAAGTCCTTCAAATGGATCTCTGAGTAATCATTCTAGAACTGTAATTCTGTCCATGAGAATCCTCATCCAAGATACTATGGATCCTGATGCCTTTAAGAACAAATAATACTGTAATGTACAGCATGGTGACTACACTTAATAATAGTGTATTCATATTTGAAGGTTGCTAAGACAGTAAATCTTAAAAGTCCTCATCACAAGAAAAAAAAATTGTAACTGTGTGGTGATAGATGTTAACTAGACTTATTGGGGTGACCATCTCACAACATATACAAATGTCGAATCATTATATTGTACACCTGAAACTGCTATTCTATGTCAATTATATCTCAATTAAAAAAAATTAAAAGAACAGATATTACTGATCTTGGTACCAGACTTGAGCCTCTGCACTTTCTCTATTTACCTACTCTGAAATGTTGGTTTCACGCTCTCTGACTATATTGAAATATGGTTATCGAGGCTCATCTAGCACTTTCAAGCCTCAGTGCTTATAAAAACTTTTCCTCAGACTATCTTTTCTGAAAAAATAAAGTCATCCTTTGAGACTCATCTCAGGTGCTTCGTCATCTGTGAAGCCTTCCTTGAATTCCTCCATCTTCTAGGCATAGTCATAGACCTTCCTTTGTCTCCACAGCTCCTCATAGGGTCTTTGTCACAGTATTAAAATTAATTGTTGTATTAAAATTATTGTTCACTCCTAAGATGCTTATAGGACAATAAAATGTGATACCTTCTGGTACAATGAAACTAAATTATCCCGCTCTACCCGGCTTAAAATCCCAGTTTCAGTATTTATTGGGTGTTGGGCCATGGGAAGTTATTTAACTTTCTGTGCCTCACTTTTCTGATGTGTAAAATGGGGCTACTAATAATCTTCCTCCTAGTGCTGTTGTGAAGACTACATAAATTTTGGTAAGTAAAGGGTTTAAAATCCTGCCTTAAGATGCTCAATAAAGCTTACCTGTTATAATTGCAATCTAAAGACATTCATACTTAAATTTATCCCCACAAGTCTTAATGCTTTCTGAAATTGTAATGCATTCTCAATGAAAAATGTTAAATAAAGAAATGCCTCTGAAATTAAGGTTTAGATATGCTTCAATTCTTAATCTTTCTGCCATTTTAAACACTTTCAACTTAAGAATTGCTGCTAACAAAGATCATCTGAAGTGACAACTCAATTTTCTAAATTATTATTTGAAGATGAGATGGGTAGCACTTTCTTGATACATAGCTTTGAGACTCTGACATAATTTAGTACTATACAGACAGAGGCACCCAGTTATATTTGTTGGTATAAGCAACTTACTGTGCATGTGTGTGTGTGTGTGTATGTGTGTGTAAGCAAATGTGCACGTGTGTGTGTCTTAATAATAATTTTTTGAGGTGACTTTGAGCAACAGGTAATAAATGAATTTAAAATGTTTGCTGATCAAATTAATTTCTGTGTTGCTCTGCAATATGGCACCTTACACGTGTCCAAGTGTTGTAGTAAATCCAAAATGTCTATTTGAGAAAAACATTGACTTTGCCTCTTGACACACTTGGGATGTATTTGTATATAAAATAATATTCATTATAAGCAACATCAAGGTTTGGTCTTTCTTGAAAGGATGTCAACAATAACACCTGCTCCTTTTAAATATTAAATATAACAGTGTTGAGGCTAATATCTATTAAGCCGCTCAACCACCCCCCTTTAATTTCTACCGGAAGAAATTCTTTTATATTTGAAGGTAGGGAAATTGCTTTTTTCTCTCAATAAGTGGAGTTTCCAATAATGGGAACTCTACAAATTAATACTTTCCATGTATGTTCTTGCTGAAAAGAAACATACATTAAATTTGAAGCTCACTTAGAATAGTTCAGTTGACCATTGTTCTTGACACTTGTGCACTCCCTTGACACAGAGTTCCATATTATTTATAGTACCTTGCTTTACTATGAACTGTCTCAGAGCCTTTCCAGAAAAAAGCAGGAGCACAAATATATTTATATGTTTACACACATATATATAATGCTTGAATTGGTCCCAATGTTATCATATCACTATTCCCACATCTACAATCATCAAGACAGAGTTAATTAAACTTTAATTAGTTTCCATGTGGAAAGGAAATCTTGGCAACTGTTGTTTCATTTGCATTAGAAACATACATTACCTGAGAACCATGGGTTTTCATTATACTTTACAAATGGGGAACCATGTGTCTATGAAAATAATATTTTAATTTCATAATAGGCTAGATCTTAGACCTTTTTAATCTATTTATAAATACTAATTCATCTCTTAAACGATTTGGGTGAATTCCATACTATCATAGTAATTATAAAAATAGAATTCAAGGCTATCAAACAAAGCTTGCATAAGCAGCTCCTAGATCCTTTTAATCATGTCCATTGGGATGTGAAATTCTACACTAGCTAGGATAGATTAAAAGTCAATTTCATTAAATTTTCAACAAAATTTAAATTCTCACCTCAAATTCTGGCAAGCAAAGGCTATGGATCTGCTTTAGTCAAAACCAGAGAATGGCTTCTCAGCAGATATTTGCCCAGAACCTCAATGCGATGTCCAGCTTCCATCACAAGCAGAGTTGATATAACTGACACCCAGGAGGCAGAGTTCTAGAGCTATGCTACCTCTTCATTTGTCTTGGATTTGAAAAATCAATCCTTTTGCAAAATTAACTCACAAGAAATGAGTGCACCAGGACAACATGAAATTATCTCACCATAGAAAAGGTTAGTGATTTTTTATATTCTGTGATCACATAGAGGAATCATACAAGCAGAAACTATGTATGGTAACATCAGGGGACATCCATGCTTGGGAGTGCTTTCCTCAAAAGTTGCTAAGGCCCATCTTGTGCCGAGGGCTATTTGTGGAGCAATGCCATCTGAGTGGGGTGCCCTGGGATGGATTAGAATTGCTTGGGCCTCAGTAGACATTTCTCTCCTTTAAGGGTCTCTCTGACTTTCTGATCAATTTTGGGGTTCACCAGATACCATATGGACCTCAGGACTACCACCTATGGAGTTGTCCCAGGGCCACAAGACCAGGCCCTGATTCCTAGTAGACAGCCTGTCAAGGATATTACTCCTGCTAAACGGCACTGTATATTTTTTGCAAGATCACTAAAAATTGGACTGCCAGAATGGTACTCAAAGACTGATTTGATGTGACTCAAATTTTATATATAGATAGGTACCCCACAGAAAATAAATTTGCTCAGGGCCCATACACAGTAGTGTAATAGGGAAGAGCAAATCTGACTCCATATTAGATCTGTTTCTTTTACCTTTGTACTCTGTTGCCTATGCTTAGTCATGCTGGCTCTGCACCTTTTGTAAAAGAATGTTGCCTATCGCTTGAAATATACAGGATAACCTATTCTCAAGACTCTGACCTTTAAGAGTCCATTCATGTAGAGATAAAAAGTTGCAGAACAGAGAATAACTTTTGTCTTGTTAGAGGTTTACAGGAACATCCTGACCTGATCTATGTGGACAGCTGCAAGAACAAAGGATTCCAACACCAAGAAGTTTTCAACAACTAACCACACCCCTCCCTCACCTTGCCTTAAAAGTGCTTTGCTGAAATCCTTCAGGGAGCTCAGGGTTTTGGGGGCAGGAGCCACCCATCTGCTTGTATTGCCCTGCAATAAACCTTTCTCTGCTCCAAATTTTGATGTTTTGGTTTGTTTGGATTCACGGTGTATCGGGCACATGAACTTATGTTTGGTAACACTAGGGCAACCCTGGCTACATGTTCATTTTCAACAAGGTTCTATCTGAAGACCTTCCCCACTGTATTATTCAATATTTTAAAAATAAATTTCCAAAAGGTAAATTCTAAAATCATAGGGCAAAGAATTTAGATCTTGAGTAGATTTGCTTCCTTTGAGCCAGTATTAGAATCATAAGACTCATCATGTTTCTCATTAGTTTAGGTTTTCTGAAATCTCTAGGGACTTTAATATTCCAGAGACATAATCTTCTATATCAGCTTCCTAATACTCCTTCTACTATGGTTTTCCATTTCTGTCTTTGGATTTATTTTAAACTCTCTTCAAACATAAATATTTTTATTAAAACCATAGAAAAATCTTTTAGAAAATTAAAAAATGGAAATATCAAAATGCATAAAATATTTATTTTTCTGGAAAATATTCTGGTATCATTGATACGGTCTATCTATTATAGACATGAGTCAAAAATTTTATGTAAGAAAAATAGCAGTGAAACACAAATGTGCTGAAACAGATAGTTGCCATCAACTATTTTGTGAAAAAATTTTAATTTCTTTAAAATTACAATAAGATTAAAATTTGTGTATTGTGTTGAGATTTATGTGTACATATCTGGGTTCCAGCATTTATTACTTTGGCCATAAATAGCTTCATAAATAGCTTGTAAAGCCTAAAATAATGGAATTATTTATAAAGTATAAGCAAGCCAAATCAAATATAGAGCTTCCTCAACTTACAGTGGGGTTACATCCCAATAAACTCATTGTAAACTGAAAATATTGTAAGTCGAAATGCATTTAATACACCTATTCTACTGATTATCATTACTTAGCCTAGACAGACTTAAACATTCTCAGAACACTTATATTAACCTACACTTGGAAAAAATCATCTAGCACAGAGCCTATTTTATAATCAAGTGTTGACTATCTCATGTAGTTTATTGAATATTGTACTAAAAGTGAAAAACAGAATGGTTATGCGGGTACAGAATGCATACTGTTTTCACTACATTGTAAAGTTAAAAAATCCTAAATCAAACCATTGTAAGTCTGAGACCATCTATACTCCAGAACCACAATCTAAATGGTATATCATGTTTTCTAAGAGGGAGGGAAAGGGAGATATTCTGGTCATTCAAAGATATCAACAAAAATGTAGACTATTTATACCTGCTGATTTTTCCTGTCTCTCATTGGTACACAATTCCAGAATGGCTATGACCAATAACGTGTTATAGTAACAGTTTTAATTTCATTTACACATATTAACTTCATGTCTTTGGTGAATAATGCCAAAAATAGGAACAGAATATATATTAACTTCATTAAAATAACCAGGGAGAATGGAAGCAAAGAGGGATTAAATGATATTCCAAAGCTTACCCGGGCCACTGAGTCGGGAAGAGAAACCAGGTCACTCAGATTTCAATTCCAGTGTTCTACTCACTGGTTTGTTCAACTCCTGTGCAAAACATCCATACACAATACACAATGCATAAGCCCCCTTGCCATCAAGTTGTTGTCAAAAGAAACACGCCATTACCTTTCCCACATACTGAGGCTCGGAGCCCATGTATTCCTCCAGCACAAAAAATTGATTCCATACCCAGCCACGTTTAACTCGTTGGAAATGTGATCGCCGCGCTGGCAGGTGGATAACATTCTCTCTTGGTTCTGTGGCTAAAGGCTGCTGTGGCTGAGGTTGAAGTGGTGTTAGGAGACCTCCATCAAACAGGACCCAGAGCAGCAGGGATAAACAGTTCCTTGTAAGCATTGGCAAAAGCTTTCCTACAGTAGAATAATAAAAACTCCAGCACTTAATGCAGTATTGTGGAATCCAGGTTTGAGGTGTCTGTGGCCTCTACCACTTAGCTTTCTCTTTTATTGCAGAAATGATAATGCAGGCATTAATCCTTTTGATGAAAAGGCTTCTGCTATATTATATTCCATCTAAAGGGACCTATAAAACAGATTAACAAAGATACATTAAATTGATAGAATTACATGATGATAGTCATCAAAACTTTCATTATATCTGCCAACATTTAAAGAAACAGAGAGGAAAGTCTTTAAAAGAATTATATTAGTAAATGGTCACTGCTCTTTAACCTGTTAACTTGGATAAAGCAACTAAGTTTTTTTTACAGAGTTGAAAAGTATGAGTTACAATAAAGCAAAAGGTATATCATAAATAGAAGCAATCATTTTTTAATTTAATAATCATATTAAGAATAATACAGTGATCACTGTTTTTGTAATTGAAGTATAGTTGATTTACAATGTTTCAAGTGTACAGCAAAGTAATTCATATATATATATATATTCTTTTTTAGATTTTTTCCATTATAGGTTATTACAAGATATTGAATATAATTCCCTGTGCTATACAGTAGGTCCTTGTTGTTTATTTATTTTATATATAGTAGTGTGTATCTTTTAGTCCCGAATTCCCAATTCATCCCCGCCTTTCCCCTTTGGTAACCATGTTTGTTTTCTATGTCTGTGAGTCTATTTCTGTTTTGTAAATAAGTTCATTTGTACCACTTTTTTTATATTCCACATATGAGGGATATCATGTATTTGTTTTTCTCTGTCTGACTTAGTATGATAATCTTTAGGTCCATCCAAATGGCATTAGTGCTGCAAATGGCATTATTTCATTCTTTTTTCATGGCTGAGTAATATTCCATTGTCTATATATACCACATCTTCTTTAACCATTCATCTGTCAATGGGCACTTAGGTTGTTTCCATGTCTTGGCTATTGTAAATAGTGCTGCTATGAACATTGGGGTGCACGTATTTTTTGTATTAGAGTTCTTTTCCAGGATCACTATTTTTAAAGTGAACTGAAAGTAGGATTTCACAAACGGCACAATTGACATTTTGGGATGGATAACTCTTTGTTGCTGGGGAGCCAGCATGTGCATTTTATGATTTCTAGCAGCACCTCCTTTCCTTTACTTGATAGATGACAGTAGCATCCTCTCTCACAGTCAGTTTTGACAACCAAAAAATGTCTCCAGACATTGCCAGATAAATATTCCCTGGGAGGAGCAAAATAGGCCAAGATTGAGAAGCACAGATTTAGAGAATAAGAAAAAAACAAAGCAGTTTTAAAAAAGCAAAAAAATTCTCTGAAGTTAGAGAATAGGAAGAATAGGACCATGAAAGAAAGAACAACATAAATTACTAAACGTAAATGATCTTACTAAGATGTAAGTTATGGAGAAAATCTCAGATTGTTTTATAAGGCTTTAATATAAGCTTTAAGCTAAAAAAAAAAGTTTCTCTAGCCTTGGCATACTAGAAACACTGGATAAAAAGGAATTATTTTGTAGGTGGTGTGCAGCTCAGAGCAACCTTGGGTCCCTATCAGATGGACAACCTCTGCCCTGCATTTAGGTAAAATGAGCTTTGAACATCTCCTTACAACAAACACGTTTTTTCATTTGCTTATCTAAGGTTTGGGTGTTTACAAGGTACTAGGACCTTTGTTAAACAGTAGATAAGATAACAGATACAATCCTTCCCTCTCTTAAATCAGAAATGGAAAATAAATAGTCATATAAAGAAATGAGGGCAAATTTACCAATGCTGTTAAAAAAAAAAAAAAAAAAGATAGAAAACAGAATATCCTGATGGCAAAATTTAAGTGACCAAAACTTGAGTTAGCAAAAGCCTGTTATAGGTGCCAACTGCAGTGAGACCTAAAGGTGAGAGCAGATCTATGTTCTGTAAGCAGCATGGGAAAAATGTGGTTCCAGCCAGGGAAGTTTCATGCATTTGGCACTAGGGGCCCATTGCCCACAGCCTGGGAAGTTTCCAAGGGCCAAAAATGTTGGAGGCCAGAAATTATGTACAGCGTTTCCAAAACAAGAGAACTAAAATCAAAATCAATACATATTCAATCACACACCTATAAAACAGGGCATTTTGTCAACCTGTCAGTTGCAATTCGGTTTAATGATTATTCAGTTACATACAATATAATAAAAAAGTATAATGCATTCTTTACAAATATTCAAATTGAAACATTTAATGTGGGAGCAATTCACTACACTTGAGTTAAGATATGAGATGGGGAGGGTTAAAATTTATACTTTGAGAGCATCCTACAAGGACACTCCCAAAAGGAGAAATAAAGCAGGATATGTATTTTTTTCTGGCCTGAATGGGTGCACCTGTTAGCTACTAACAAAAACTTAAACAGTATATATTTTATTGCATCTTTTCATTCTGGCAAAATAATGTTCATAAAAAGTTAACTTAGACCTATATTGTGCAATATGTTAACCACTAGCCATATGTGGCTGTCTAGTTGAAATCTCGCAAGTTGATGTTGAGAAGTTCTCTACTTTTCAATTATATACATTTCAAAAAACTAGTACAAAAAAAAATAATGTAAAATCCCACTATTGTTTCTATATTTATTAGTTGTTGACCTGGTAATATTTTGGATATAGAGTTAAATAAATATAAACTATTTAATGTGACCTATTTCTTTTTAATTTTTAATGTGTTTACTAAAAAATTACAATTATAGATGCAGCTTGCATTTGTAATTTGCATTATTTTCTACTGAATAGAACTGATTTAAACAATAGAGTTTAAATCCCACCTGCAATTTCTACTTAAGTAATGTATTCTTAACATTCAAAATTCGAATATCTAGCACAAACTGTGTCATGTTTGTGTGACAATATATTTGCGATGTCCAAGGATATTTGCAACTCTATGCAATAAACCTGTGTAAAAATAATGCACGTTTTCCTCATCTGTTTTCAAGTTTAAATTACTAACACCAAAAACTAAAATGTTTTAATTTCTTGGATTTTCCACCTTGTCCATGTTTCTTCCCCTACTCATGTCAATCCTACCCCAGGCATATATACAGAACAGATGGGGAGATAAACATGAGTAGAAAAAATGGATGTCAGGAACTCTAACTTCCCAAACCTAGTCTATTATATATAATTAGGTTGTATTTTTGCCTTTCTGTTCCATTGATTTTTTTCTCCTCCATTTTTTTGGGGCATGAGTTATAAAAATTCAGATTTTAGTGAGCATTGATACCTAAAGTTATTTCTTTAAACAGTGTCTTTTTATTTTATATTAGAGATTTTTGATATTGTCCAGCTGACTATATTCTTCATCAGTACCATCACTATGAGTCCAGATACCCTTTCCCCTTGGAAGTGGAGGTGTCTGAAATCTGAGTTTTGATCTCCTTTTAGAGGAATCTTTCAGAAATTCTAATTGGCCCACATCATCCTCCTTTTGTCACCTTAGAATGGGTGTTTGTGATGTGAAGAAGAATGTAAAAGTAACATAGAAAGTATGTTTTTTCATAAGCTAATTCCCCAGCACTGTAAAGATTCACATCACCAAAAACAGCCCCTAAATGCAAAACATTGTCATGAGGCTGAAGTGAAAAGGAGCCACAGAAGGGTACAGTGTGGCAGAAGAGCCCCCCATTTCCCTCGCCTCGTGCCCACTTCTTGTTCTTTCCTTTGGTTCTCTCTGGACACATATTCTACTTAGCCTGCTGTGTCCCGTATCCCTGCCGTCAAATTACTTTCTTCTTTTTTGTTAAAATATGTTTTTATATTTACAGGAATATTTATGTATGAGTAGTTTATTTAGCTGATATTTTCATTAGGATGGTGATGGCCAGGGGTGACCTCATAGGTTCTGAAGATATGCACTTAATCTTATTCTTTGCCATGAATGCTGCTGTTTTAGTATGAATTCTGCAGAAGGCAAAGCTTTTTAGGAACTCACATACCACACTGTAGTAGAAAGATCTATAATTAAAAATGTAAAGCCGGGCTTCCCTGGTGGCGCAGTGGTTGAGAGTCCGCCTGCCGATGCAGGGGACACGAGTTCGTGCCCCGGTCCAGAAAGATCCCACATGCCACGGAGCGGCTGGGCCTGTGAGCCATGGCCACTGAGCCTGCGCGTCCGGAGCCTGTTGCTCCGCAACGGGAGAGGCCACAACAGTGAGAGGCCCGCGTACCGCAAAAAAAAAAAAAAAACCCAAAAAACAAAAAAAAATCAAAAAACAAAAATGTAAAGCCTTCTCACTGTATGCTGAGGATGTAACACACAGCACGATGACTGTAGTTAACACTGTATTGTATATCTGGAAGTTGCTAAGACAGTAGATCTTAAAAGCCAGGATTTTTATGATGATATTCATGAACTTAATAGGGCCTGCATGATCTACCTCTACACCATGCTAGACTCTTGCCATTCTCCCCTTCTCTCAAACCCTTTACTGATAAATAATATTATTAACAATAGTAATAATTTATATTACAGGTTTATTTGTATGATTATTTGTTCCACTTTTCTGAGTAGAGTGAACAGGGGCTAAAAGAGTATCAATGATGTCTCTTTTGTCAGCTTTTCTCAGCTGTGCTGTTCCTGGCATCTATAACAGTGTATTGTAAGTACCAAAAAAGCATTTGTTAAGTTTGAGGGAATCGGTCATCGAATGATAATAGCCAACTTTTACTGAAAACTCACTATGTTCCATATAATGTTGTGTGTTCTGTACCAGTACAATTGCTCTGTGAAGGTGTTATTATACCCATTTGACAGATAGAATGGAGGAATAGAGAAGTTAAATGACTTGACCATTGTCCACAGAGGAGTGCATAGCAGGTGGGTTTGAATCTGGGCACTCTGACTCAAGAGCCCATCCCCTTGGATTCTGTTCTCCACTATCCCTGAATGAACGAATGCATAATAGATGAGAACATCAAGGGTTTCAAATCCTAGCAAGACAATGAATATGAGCTTGAAGACCTGAGTTCCAAATTCTGTTTCCAAAGCAAAGTAGTTACTTCAATATTGGGCAGCATAAAGTTTCTTAGACTCATTTAGATCTTCTGTGAAATTAGAAGATTTGAAGCAATTAGGTCAATATAGTTCCTTTGAAGTCAGGAGGTTCAGGACCCCCAGCCCTCACCCACCAGGATGTAAAAAGAGACACATAATTCTAGGCAGAGACAGAAGAAAAGAAAAAAAAGCTGTAATAGACATGGCCAGTGTGCTAACAGGACTGGATGGTGGCTGAAAACTCAGAAACGGCACAACAGCCCAGCTAATCCACCCAGCAAGGCGCTAGACAGGCCGGGTGACCCAAAGCACAGAGAAGGTAAGGCACTTTCCAGCTGTCCAGCCTCTTCCCAGTTAGACTGAACTGCGGGTGCTGTGCTGGGGTCTGTCAGATGAGAGGGCAGCCTGTGGGATCTAAGTGATGACTCTGAATTTGGGGGCCACTTCCAGGCTTGGTATAGGTTTAAAAAATCATAATAAAAGAAATAAATGAAAAGATAGGCTTTGGAACAAGACAGATCTGAGGAATAATGTCTAATAACGTCATAGCATAGTTTTACGCTAAGTAACTGTCTGTCAAGTAGCATTTGAATTGTGGGGACACCATCAACAATATTCTTATGTCTGTAGAGCTAAATACAAGAAGAAATAAAATATATGTTAATCTCATCACTCAATTAGAACATGTATACACATGCATTTCCTAACTCATGTTATTGCATTAGGATCCTAAAATCCATTCCAACACTCTATAAAACTGTGGTGCTTCAGTGAACAGAGGAACACATATTATTTTCAGTGCATAATGCAGCTCCCAGCAGATCCCAGCCTCCAGCCACATTGTCAGCCGGGAAGCTTTTAAAGTGTTATATCACAACAAAAGTAATGCAAGGAGATTGAAGGACTCTGGTTCTTAAGTAAAAGAGAAACAACTCCCTCAGGCATGAAATATAGCCAAAATTACAAGGAAAAATTATGAGGAGCCATCAACCTGGGTACACTTGCCCCAGCACCAATGGTGCTGTTACAAGATCAAGAACAGAGACTTGTTCTGAGGTGTCAGCACCCTATGGAAACATGGGAACTTTAAAGAAGACATATTTGTTACAAAGGACATCACCAGAGATGCGTTTTACTCCATATACTGGATTTCGGGCACAGTGTTTAAAATTTTACATTTGTCTATTATTCCTAAATTTTGTGGAGCCAAATTGGCTTTCCAAAGACTTTCCAAACCCAATGATGAGTCTGTGGAGCCACACATTGCTTTTAGCAGAAGGGAGATTTAAAAAAATGGTCATATATTAAAGTAGGGGTTAGTTAGATGTGAAATACCCAGTGACAGCTTTTCCGTTAAATGTGTCGTTAGAACTGAGAGATACCGAAGGCTGTGGTTTCTGTAGTTACTTATTTAATTTTGGGTGTGTTTGTTTTTAAGAATAGCTCTTGAAAAGGGGTCTACTTTATATAAATTACACTGAAAGGGTCTATCTTTGTTAGATGATGTCTTACTAGGTTGACAGGTATGTTAATTATTACAAGTGGTTCTCGTTTTTGGAATACATTGGGGATGAGCAAATATCCCTACCACACCTCTCTTGGTCCTAGTAAGCCCAAACCAAAAGGAAATTTTACACTCTCTCTGGTGCAGCAAAATCTTAACCCCAGCTCTTCTATGTTACAAACTTAACACTGAGAAGTAGAGAAGTATGGATGGTAAAGCCACTTCCATTGTCTCTTAGAAGTTAAATAAAGATGTCTGAAGGTGATAATTACTCTCTGATCTTGATCTGTGGAGTTCATTAATCCTTGCTCTCTGACTTATCCAGACCCTACTCTTTACTATATATATATATATATATATATATATATATATATATATATATATATATACACACACACAGTAAATGATATAATACTGGTATCGTCAATAAGCTAAGAAAAAATATCTGTGGGAGAAAAAAAAAAGAAACTCAACATGGGACATCTTTCCAGTATGGATGACAAGGAACACAATCTCTCTCCTTCCCTCTCTCGGAAGACAGATTTGAGTACACATTTACATTCATGGTGTTATTTTTAACTGCATTGTTAGAGCACCCTTGATGTGATGTTCTGAAAAAGGCAGTTTACTTCTTTGGTGTTCCTCTGCAAAATCAATAACAACAGTCTACTCATGAGAAATACATTAGACAAATCCCAACTGAGTGACATTCTATAAAATGCCTGAGCAGTACTTTTGAAAACTTTGAGTGTCATCAAAAACAAGGAAAATCTTGGGAATTCCCTGGTGGCCCAGTGGTTTGGACTCTGAACTTCCACTTCAGGGGGCCCAGATTCAATCCCAGGTTGGGAAACTAAGATCCCGCAAGCCACACAATGTGGCCAAATAAATAAATAAAGGCATGTCTTGTTTAAAAAACAAAAAAAAAAAAAGGAAAGTTGTCATAGCCAAGAGATACCTAAGGAAACGTGAAAACTAAATGTAACAGATGGGATGCTGGAACAGAAAAAGGACATTAGGTAAGAGCTAAGAAAATCTGAATAAAGTATGGACTTTAGTTAATAATAATGTGTTAATATTTATTATTTAATTGTAACAAATGTATCATGCTAATGTAAGATATAATCTCAGAAGTGCTGGATATATGTGAATTCTCTGTACTATTGTTTCAATTTTTCTGTAAATTTAAATGTGCTCAAAAATAAAGTTTATTTTAAAAAAAAGAAGAGGAAAGCATGGGATTCAGTAATAAGGATATTTAACAAGAAGAAAGGCAAAGGGAATTTTCAGCACAATAATAGAGAGGAATTTTAGGAAGAAAACTGTATATAGGCTCAGGGAGCACCAGTCCAGATTAAAGAGAAGAATTCCAAGAGGTGTAACACCGAAGAGGAGAAATTAATGAATTAAAATGAATGAATTACATAGTGTTTTTAAATGGCAGAGAAGAAATTCACACTTTGTTGGAAAGTGTGTTGATGAAATAATGATTAATACATAGAAAAAAGAGGCAATTATTCATTCTTAGGAAATAAAGAAAAAATTACCAGAAATGTAACTCAATCATAATGTGATTATATTCAAGGATGAGACTACAATTTTTGAGGCATTTTGACCATACCTATTTACCACATAAAACAACACCCTGATGCAAATATTCACTAGAAATTTTTGTTTACAAAGCTTCAGTAGAAAACCAGTTCTTAATATATTGAAACCATTTTTGTAAATTAAGAAATTATGATTAAATAAATGAGACTTTTAAATATTTTATCATAAAAACGGCTGAGATTTCATTACCTGGAGGCTTGGCTAATGGCTAAAAAATTGTACAAGCTACTTCCTACCAGACACAGGAGAAATTTACACAGAGTAACGGGGCAAAATTGGGAGAAAAAGAACTTCTTTAGAGTTCTATTCAGAGACTGCCTTGTAAATGATGGAAATCTTAGTTAATAGTAATTCAAGAGCTGAAAGCCACAGGATCTCCATTTTTATTACCACTTTCACGATGCCTGGAAGAAGGATCTCTTACATTGGAAAATAGTTTAGATTTTTATATTGCATTCAAATTCTGTAGCAAAAAAAAATAAGGGAAAAATGCTCTAGCTGTGATAGATTGAGGAAAACTTACAGGAGGCCAGCCACAAGGGACTGATGGAGAGCTGCTTAGAAAATCAGCTTAGAGTAAGACTGGATTAAATCACAGTTCTAGCAAAAGAGCCAAGATTATCTGAAGGATGTTAAATTTCATCACAACCCTGAGTAGTCTTCCTGAATTCCTAGTTTTATGAGGCTAATCAGTACTGAAGGGAAAAGAGCAAATTATAATGTGTACATTTTGAGCGCAAAACTAAATAGCGTGTAGGTGCAATACTTCAGAATAGCAAAGTGAGGGGTTCAGTAGACACTCTTCAGAGCAAAACAGCAATTTTACTAAGAAAATTATTTTATATATACTACCAAATGTAAAACGGATGGCTAGTTGGAAGCTGCTGTATAGCACAGGGAGATTAGCTTGGTGCTTTGTGAAGACCTGGAGGGGTGGGATAGGGAGGGTGGGAGGGAGGCTCAAGGAGGGGATATGGGGATATATGTATGCATATAGCTGATTCACTTTGTTGTACAGCAGAAACTAACACAACATTGTAAGGCAATTATACTCTAATAAAGATTAAAAAATAGAAAATACAATTGAAAAAATAAAAAACAATCATTTAAAGTCACTGGAAGTTGTCTTAAGCATATACAGCAAATGGAGAGACATTCATTTGAGGAAGTCTACTAAATCTTGGTAAGAACCGAACGAGTCTGTGACATTGAGCCATGACCTGCTTTCTTAGGTGATATTATTAAATTTATATGTCCCAGGTCTATGCTACAGAAGCTCTCTACTTTGGACAGGAGCAACTAAGAAGTTGGAGGCTCTTTACCCAGCTCCTAATCTCAAGCTTGGGTTTTATCTTGGGAGGAAAAGGCTGGCAGTGGTGTTTCACATCCCAAGTCCTGTGTTTCAGAAATGCTGTCTCAGGCAGGTGTGGTGGAAAGAATAAGACTTCCTTTCTCACTAGCTTCCATTCAGAGGGTGAAAGCTCTACTCCAGGCACACCTGGTTGAGAATAGAGGGGCCCACCCTAGCTCACTTGTAGGGCAAAGTTTCTGCATTTGTAGGGGCAAACTGAGAAGATCAGTGGTGGCTACCTCGTGTCACCACCATCACCAATGGCCACTCATAGCATGAGGATGGCACTACAGGAAGAGCAGGTCCTGGCTCCCAGCTCTGTTGCAGAGCTTCAGGTATTCTTCTCAAGAGAAAGGAAGGTCAAAAGGATAAAGAGCTCCAGGGCTGTGTTTGAGAGGACACACTTTATTTCTAACAGAATGCGAACTCCTTGTCCAAGAGTGCTGTTGAAACAGTGGAGATATTTGTGCAGAACAATTAAAGATTTTGGTAAATCTATGATACGAACAGAATGGAAGAGCAGCCAGGAGTTTAATAGAACCAAGAAAAGGATAACCAAGAAGAGCCCTTTGGGATCAGTCAACTCTAGGGATTGGGAAGGCTATGCACATGTGCTAAGCTGTACTCACTCACTAGAGATCACAACTGGGAATGAAAGAGATGTGAAAGCACTCCCCAGCCTGCAGCCAGAACATCAACATGGGTCAGGGGCGGCGGGGAGGGGTCGTTTCACTGGCACAAGGAGCTTAAATGCAACTTCACACCAAACACCCACTGAGCAATAATCTTCTCTGACCCCGGGGCAACTCCTAGGAATCCAGACTTAAAAATTATACACATCCCTTGCAGTCATGAAGAATGTGTGTATCCTCAGTACTGTGCCCTCTCAGAAGTAATTAGAGATAAAATCTTTAAGTACCAGTTCCCAACTAAACATGGAGCAAAAAATGCAAATTTATTACTCAGTAATAGCAGCCTACAAGTCACACAGATATCCAGTGGTAGAGGGTAAAAATGTGACCAGCTAAGGGGCTTAAGCACAGCCACTGACAAATAGGCGGCTTCTGCTGATGCAGGACCAATACCATATGTAGCCAGGTTGAAAGATCAACAAGAGAAAACAAACTTGAACAGAGGTCACACGTTGTAGACGTAGTATACGTTTCCAAATAAATTCACCCAATTCACTAAACAAATAAATGACCAAGCAAACAACAGCAAGAACAACCTCCAGGGGAGAGGATTGCAGGTTCAATAATCACTGCTGCTACAATATATTATTTATAAAGTCTGGTTTTCAACACTTACAAGACATGCAAAGAAACAGGAAAGTGTGACCCACATACTGGGAAATGAGCAGTCAGAGAAATTAGCCTTTGAAGGGGCCTAGATGACGAACTTAGAATCCAAAGGGTTTAAAGTAACTATTGTAAACGTGGGCTTCTGAGCTAACAGGTATCAACCTGCAGGGAAGACATACACACCCTGGGGGCCAATTTACAGTGTCTATGTTTGGCTCGTTTACACACCACCATGCAATGGAATATTATTTGGACTGAAAAGGAATACAGTACTAATACATGCTACAACATTGATGAACATTGAAAACACTGAGCTAAAAGAAAGAAGCTAGCCACAAAAGACCACATATTGTATGAATTTCATTTATATGACATGTTCAGACTAGGCAAATATATAAAGACAGAGGGTAAATTAATGGTTGCCCAGGGCTAGTACGTGGTGTGAAGTGTGAGGAGTAATTGCTAATGGGTTTGGGATTTCTTCCAGGTAGGACAAAAGTGACTAGTGATCTAAAATTAGATTGTGGTGATGCACAGTTATATGAATATACCAATAAAACACTGAATTGCATAAAGTGTATGAATTCTATGGTATGAAAATTATATCACAATAAAACTGTTACCAACACACACACACACACACACACACACACACACATGACCAAATGGTGGACTTCACACTCAAGATTTTGGACTGTAGTTAGGGCACCTGAAATTGTCTTTGTTTCTTGAAATAAACTGAATCAAGCAGGGTCACGATGCATGTGCTAATAGATTTTACATAATAGTGATCAGTGCCTACCTCAATACTCACATACGGCACATATTTGAGAATCTGCCCACTGATATACCACTGCTAGTACCTAAGGGTTTCATCATGACCGCCTAAGCAGCATGTACATCCTCTAAATTTTTACAGAAATCATCTGTGCTGGAGATAGTCCCACATTTGTTTCATCAGTGCTGCTTCATGCTTCAATGGGAATCAATAGACATGCTGTTAATGTATGATTTTCTTCCAACACACAAAGAAAGTGCATTCCTTTCAAATATTACTGGAGGCATTGAACTTGTGTAACAGAGGGGTTTGAATCCATGCCTTGACGTACTTGCTAGACTAAGCCTTGAAAGCACCTTTACAGATTCCCCACGGGAATCTGAACCACCGTCAGCAAAAGAGCCCTTGGGTTGCAAAAATAAATATCATGTTACTCTTTATGGAGAACCACAAAGATTTAATAATACCAATACTTAATGGAGTGAGGAGTTTTACTCACCAGAATTCCAGAGGGACTAAATCCAGGAAGAAAATGAGCCTAAGATTAGCACAGACTATATTTCTAAAAAGAATTATGTAAGGAAGAAAGGAATGACTACAGGACCATCATGACAGGGAGAGGACACCATGGGGTAGGAGTAGGTGAGCATGGGGGATGGGGAAGGGAAGAGGGAGGAGATTTGGGGGCTGGGTGTTAATTTGGAGGGTTTTAATGGGCATAAGAAGGCATCAGGATGACCCAGCTACATATCAGTACAGATTTCAAGACACAAAAATAATTGAGGCTACAAAGCTATCGATTGGATTTCTGAACACCAAGAAAATATTTTGTCTTTCTCAAGTAAAAAAGTACTTGTATGTACTAACCAATTTTTAATTTAATTTAATTTATTTATTTATTTTGCAGTATGCGGGCCTCTCACTGCTGTGGCCACTCCCGTTGCGGAGCACAGGCTCCGGACGCGCAGGTTCAGTGGCCATGGCTCACGGGCCCAGCCTTTCCGCGGCATGTGGGATCTTCCTGGACCGGGGCACGAACCCGTGTCCCCTGCATCGGCAGGCGGACTCTCAACCACTGTACCACCAGGGAAGCCCGCTAACCAATTTTTTAAATGATTTTCTTATTTCTAAACCTTAAATGTAATACTAGAGAGGTTTTTCTTGTATATTATTGGAGGGATAATGAGGGATATGTTCAGGTCCGTGAATCGATATTGGATTTTAATTTTTCAAGTAGAAAAATAGTGGGGTGGGAGCAGGAAAGGAAGAAGAGCTATTATAGGAAAAGAAAAACAGTAAGCAGCACACATTCTCTAATTCCAGACAATACTGAGATTGCACAAAGCTTGCAAGGCTTCTTTTTCCCCTTAGAATTACCTCCAGCTCTTCTTTAACTCTTACAAAGTTAAAGTTAACTCTTTAAACATAACTCTTTAAAGATAACTCTTCTTTCTCTCATTACGAAGCGTCAAATGTGTCTCCATAACTCTTACATAACTCTCTTTAAAGTCTTATCCATATTGCTATGGCTTCTTTATCTATTATATGCCACATTATTATGTTTTCATTTATAAAACCCACTCTTTAAATATATATATATATATATATAAATTATAAATTACAGGGTTGATTTATTAAAATATCCCTGTATGTCATGGTCCTCCTGATTTTCATATGCCACAGGACAGAAATGCTTTTCTTCTTTTGGGAGCCACCCTATAATTTCACTTATTTAAATATATTTTATTTATAACTCAATTATTTAACCAGTTGAGGGATACACATTATTTACCAAGGTACCGGCTGTGTCATGTGAACTTTATTTACTATAGAGTATTATTTCCAAATTACACCATTAATTTTGCTATAATATATAATTATTGATATTTAATTATGAAAATCACATATTCTCTTTGTACAACAATTTGAAAATACAGCATAAACATAAAATTAAAATTACTTATATTGGCACCTGGATTTTTGCTCATTTCTTCAGCATACAAATATTTTTTCAGCACCTAATATCTTCCAGGCACAATTTTAAACACTGCAGCCTGTCTCGAACAAAACTGACACAATTTCCTATCTACAGGGTGCTTTCACTAGGAAGATAATAAAAATAATGTTGATGTAATTATCTGAATATTTTATTCCCATATTTAAAACATTGATCATGTATTCTATGTGTTATATGTTTATGTGTGTTATAATGGAAAATGTATAATTGATTTGGAAGACTGTAGAACATTATTTTTTTATTTTTATTTATTTATTTACTTATTTTTGCGGTACGCGGGCCTCTCACCGCTGCGGCCTCTTCCACTGCTGAGCACAGGCTCCGGATGCGCAGGCCCAGCGGCCATGGCCCACGGGCCCAGCCGCTCTGCGGCATGTGGGATCCTCCCAGACCGGGGCACGAACCCACGTCCCCTGCATCGGCAGGCGGACTCTCAACCACTGCGCCACCAGGGAAGCCCTGTAGGACATTATTTTTATTTTTCTTCTGTTTGCAGATTTCTTAAACTTTCTTAATATCAGGATCTCATTAGAAAACTTATAATGCAAAATTGACTCTTACATTTTTCTAGAATATAGAAGTATAGTGTGCCCAGTGTTCCTTTGGACAATAGCCCCATCTATCTTAGACTTCAAGTCTAAGTATGCCTTCAAGTATGCCTAGAAAGATTTTCCACTTTTCTAAGAATTATTAAATACAAATGGAGACAGTACAAATGAAAGTAAATAAAATAGAAGAGAAATTGTCAAAAAGTGAGCTTATTTTTAATATCATAAATCAAAGGAAGTAGTAAACTATTAATTCCAAAGAACTCCATACAAATGATATAATTCTATAAACTATAGATGAGGAAACTGGGATACATGTAGCAGACAGATTTCTATTAATGGTATACTTTAGGGATTGGCAAATATTTTATGTAAAGGACCGGATAAGAAGTATCTTAGGCTTTATGGGTTTTAAGGTCTCTGTCATAAGTACTCAACACCATCTTGCAGCCTGAAAGAAGTCATTAACAACATGTAACCAGATGGGTGCAGGTGTGTTCCAATAGGACTCTATTTACAAAATCAGACATTGAGCAGAATTTGGCCAGAAGTCCACAGCTTGCTGATCCCTAATACCTGAAAATACTCTGCATAGCACCTTTCAAGAGGAAAGGTATCTTTAAAGTTACTTATAACTGGATATGTGTCAGACTTTTCATGTCAATAAGACTGTTGTGTTTGTTTGATTCTCTTTTGAATACATGAAATGTTTTAAAGAAAAACAACTCTGGAATCTACAGGGATATTAAGTAAGACATTATAGTGCCCAGGGAGCTTCCTCCATCCTTAAACTACATTTATTCTTTGTAATTGAGCTATGAGCTTTCAAATAATGTCCCTTGATTGTTTTGCAAGGGTAGACATTCTTCAACATAGAGTAGGAAGCGCACCACATCCCAGAGTGGGGAATAGACACTAATCTACACTGACCTACATCATTAGAGGCCCTGAAGTCCTGTCCCAGTGTGACTTATACATGTTCACTACTCTCATGATTAATGGATACAGTATTTCAGCACTTGCCGCTCTGACTTTCAGCACTTAGAGATGGCAGATGGGTGACAGAGAAAGAAATACAAAAGCCATGATTCTGTGACAGCTTCTAATCTTGGATCTTGATATATCTTGGTCTCAAGGAAGCAGATCTAACAACATTTCTATCTTTCTTTTAACATTTATTATTCTTTATTTTTCTTTCACCCTGTCTTTCTCTTAAAAATTGTCATGCTCTTAAAGTAGGTGAGAAACACTGAACTTTAGGAGATGATACAGGTAGCTTTCATTCTTACAGCTAACAGTCCAAATAATGGTGGCGGGGGGCAGTTGTAGACTATAGCACCTATGCAGCTGCTTTCCACACAAATTTTCTCAAATGATAAATAAATTGACCTTTCTTCTCTAGTGAGAACACATAGACGAATATTGACTTGGACAGGTGCTGGGCTTTTCTTTAATTTCATAAATTGCATTGCATTCTGTCTTTACTGCCAGCAAAGTCCTTATCACTTTTTGTACAGTAAATAGTTTATTGCTTATTAAATAATAAAATCCAGAAATTAGATTGCTTTACAGATTAATGAATCTGCTAAAAAATCTGGGTAATTCTAGGCTTTCAAAGTCACTGATTCTGAATTGAAGGTTACATATAAAAGTAAAATAACATAGTATTGCCTTTTCTCATTTACATTTATTTAATATAACACTATTTTGGATTGATTGTTTAGCCAAATGCAACATCAGTATATGAAATAATGGTACCATGTAAGTAAAGGAAGTACATCGGCTTGTCAAATCAGGTGTTTGGCAATAAACATAAATTTGTCCAGCTATTGCACTTCGCATCATTACAGTTTGGAAGAAAAATCAATATTGCATTTGTAAGGGTAGGACTCATTGAAATGAAACAAAGAAACAGTCCCTGGTGAGGCTGCACTTGAGGTGAACTCATAACGCAATATTATGAGAAAAGTGAATGCAAACCTCCGCTTTATATATTGAGAAGCTAATCAGAGCTCTAGAAACCTTGCAAGTAAATAGATATAGCATCTATATTACACCAGGTGTAGCATACAAAATAGATATTTATCTCTTATCTTTGTAAATATATTATCAAAATGCTTTTTAAAAGTTTAGCTATTAAACAACTATTGCCGGTTTCTTTGTGGATGTTTGAATTCGATCATATAAAAATTAGCGTCATTTTAAATGGTTTTAGATGTAAGTGTGGGGAATGGTCATTTTGGGATGTTATCCAGTCTTTGCAAAGTAGGTATTTGGAAAGCGATATTGCTTCATTTGGAGTCAGATTAAATGAGGAAAGAAGGGAGGGAGGGAGGGAGGAAGAAAAGAAACTTAAAAGTTAGCTTTATTATTACCAGGACTGTTCTGGAAGGAGAATTTATCTTGGAAGTCTTTACAACCAGACCTTTCTCCTGGTAGGTCCAGAAATCTGTGTATTTAGAACATTGGCTAATATTGCCAAACTGAACACATTGCAAGTCAATACATGGATTTGCACTCCCATTCAAAGTATGTGAGAACCTGTAGCCCTTTATCCTCTAAAATCTTCATTTCCAAAATTTTTGATTAGTAATCTAATAAAAGGTGGAGAATATATAAAGTTTTTATTTGACCTGACAAAACACAGAGGCCTCATATCTTCCATTATTTGTAAGGCACTTGGCTTTTATTTATAATTAACTGTTATTGTTTTTGTCCATTTTTTAATGGGACACATGTTAGTTTGCTACAGCAAATTATCACAACCTGGGCATCTTAACCAACAGAAATTTACTTGTTTTACATTTCTGGAGGCTAGAGATCTGAAATTAAGGTGTCAGCAGGGTTGGTTCCTTCTGAGGATTGTGAGGGAGAATCTAGTCTATGCCGCTTTTCGAGCTTCTGGTCACAACAGAAGACCTTTGGCTTACAGATGACATTCTCCTTTTGTCTTCACATCCTCTTACCTCTGTACGTGTCTATCTCTGTGTCCACATCTCCCCCCACTTTTTTTTTGTAAGTACACCAGCCATGTTGGATGAAGGCCAACCTTAATGACCTCATTTTAACATAATTGCTTATATGAAGACTCTATTTCCAAATAAGGTCACATTCTGAAGTAGTGAGGGACTTCAATATATTTTTTGTGGAGGGGTACACAATTCAACCCATCACAGGACAACATACGCTTTTTGTTGTTATTTAAATTTTAGGGCTTTTATGGTACTATATATTGTAGTGTTGGTCAGATGTATTGTGAATATCATTTCTAGGTTAGCACATGTGTTTTGATTAGTTCACAGCATATTATGACAGTAGAAATTTCAAATTTTTGTGGTCAAATTTGTTATTCTTGTCATTAAGATTCCTGGGTACCATGTCTGTTTTCTGATGTTCTCATCTAGTTCTCTCATTTCCTTTTAATGTAAATCTTTGACCCTCTTGGAATGTATTTTGACATACATACAAAAATGTATTTTGACATACATTTTATCCAGTAGACACACCAATCATCCTAATATCTCTTATTAACTAATACATGTAATAACGTTGTATAAGAGAGAATATTTGTTGAGGTTGACTATCTTCTGGGCACTCTTCCAAAAACTTTATATTATTAATCACTTAATGCTTACCAAAAAGCCTACCTTTTTACCATCCTTATTTTACAGACAAAGACATGAGACACAGTGGGGATCAGCCTGCCTATTCTAAGGGCTCCACGACTTCATTGACTGTAGTTGGAAAAAAATCCTAGAGCTCTTCATGCTCCAGAAAAGAATGCCCCACCCACAGTTTGCACTAAAAAATATTATTTATCCAGTAGATAATTTTTTGTTAGGGCTAGATATCTCTTTCCTGCTCTTCCAGGTGTATCACACAGTGGCATCAATTCTACATAGTGTAAGAAGCATCACTATTGAGGTTATATGCATCTTAACAGAAATAAAATCCTGAAATTAGAAGACTAAAGATTTCGTAGGTGAGCCCTCTGGCATCACTTAGATGGTAGGAGAGGCAACTTGGAGGGAAGGTTTCTCCTGTTTATTCCCCCTGGACTTGGTCTTGTGTGTAACCCCCGCTTCTTCATCTTCTCCCAGCTGTTCATTCTGCTGAGTCCCATTCTGCTGCATGTCCAAGTGCATGAAGTATGTCAGAGCTGGCCCCTAGGTCATGCTGCAGCACCACACTTTTACTCTTTTTGAAATCGATCTACTTTAGAGGCTTAAGAATTTGAGTAAATCGATAGGCATTAGTCCATCTTCAATATAAAGAGCCTCAATCCTGTGTGATATATAAATGTATAGATTAATTACTTTAGTAAAATGAAGGAAATTATACCAAAAAGACCCTGATATATAACAATAATTCACAAGAAATTCATAATAATAAGCAAGAAGAAGATATGAAACAAAGGGAACAAGTGATAATGTAAAGGGTACTGGCCTTAATTGGTAAATTATTATACACCATGACCTGTTTTTCCCATGGGTCCATAAGAAGATACACATGAAGATTTTTATCACTATGTTGTTTGTGGGTAACAAATGGAAGTAGGCACATAACTGTGCATCACTACAGCAGCAGGGATATAAAGTGTGTTACAGGCATAAGATGAGACACTATAAAACAACCAGAAGTAATGAACTAGATTTACATGTAGCAACATGGCTAGATCTCAAAAACACAATGCTGAGTGAAAAAGCATGGAGTAGAAAAATATTTTCAACAAAAATCATGTCTGCAATATAAGAATCATACATAATCAATATGATACCAATATTCTTATGACACTATTTAAAGAAAAGTATGGAAAGGGGATTGGAAGGACACACATAACATACTCTTGAATAACTGTTTCTATACATATGGAGACATGGAAGAGGGATGAAGAGAAATCATACAGAGAATAAGAGGCATTGCATTGAACAATGGTGCTAGTGAGCCATGACCTGCAGCATATGATCAACTCAGTTTTGTACACCTGAGGTCTGATAGAAAGAACAAAGTAGCTAGGAACTCATCATGTGGGTAACTCGAGACCAGAGTCCAACTCTTAGAGATGTAGTGACTTTATTCCTGGAGAATGTCATCCTGAGTGATGACACAGATGACAAATGATGACAGGCTGTAGAAGCCTTCTTTAATAATATGTCTTATGTCACATTAGGCTCATAATATACTTGGAAGGGATTAGAGCATTGATTAATGCTTTTTCAGTAACTCTCTTAAGAAAATGAAGGTTTTATACACTGGTACTATATTAATTTTATAAGTATAAACACATTACTGCCTTGGAGATAATCATTTTTAGATTTTAAACTGTATAATTTGAGCAAAGTTTATAAATGTTACCAAGCAATTAACAGAATATTTTGAGTCAAATACTTGACAAAAACAAGCCTCATTTAAATGTGTGGGAAAATACTGCCTACTTTGCAAGGGGCTGATTTTTCATACTTCACACTTATGATACTTAAGTTTGGAGGAGACAATTCTCCATGCACCTCTTATGCTTCTGGAAATGAGGTGCTGACTGTCCTTGAGTTTTGGACCATCTTTTCAAGGATGCAAGATAGAGAATGGGTCTTTCACTGGAGAAAAGGACAGTTCTACTTCAAGTTTTGGGAGATAGAGATAACATCTCACCCCAGAGTAAAAGTCAAGCATGCTTACTGCCCATTATAAATGATGCAGATTCCCTAAGTTCAAGGCTCCTCTCCTGTAATTCAACTTACTTTGTTTACAGATGTCACTTGGTCCTTCTCACATAACCTTATGGGATTCAAGGGAACAGGCACAAGAAAATGCTGATACACTGGCTACTGCTGTCACTGTGAATAATGAAGTACATTGTCTCTGACCCATGAGTCCCATGCCTTCTAATAGCATCCATGAAACTGGCAAGCTAACTTGTTAGCTTACAAGCAGGGTAAAATCTCACATAGTTCTTAACAGTAATCAAGAGAAAAACTATTGGGCACTCTCTGAGCTCTGAATTTTTGAGCCTTTGACTATATCACAAACAAGTATATTTTATTTATTGAAGACATCTCTTATTCCTCAGAGTATCAAAGGTGCACAGCCAAGGATTTGTCACAGATAGCTGAAACACTCAACTGTATCACATAATCTGAATACTTCAGATTGTTGCCTAAATCATTATATAATATATTTGTTATTTTCTTGAATGGTGGGTGATGGTAATTACTCATTGCCCTTTTCCCATGATCTCTCTTCAGTAACACCACCGTGGAGGTAACATTCATGTTACAACTCAATGTGAAACCATCTGTCAAATTATTTTCTAAGATGACACTAGTGATCTGACAAAATAAGGATAATGATAGAATGGAGTTAGAGAAAAGAGAGATATACCTGTTTTAGAGGCACCTTTTATTCTACAATAACTGAAATATTAAAAGGTTAGGTGAGAGGAGTGTGGATCATATGTAGTTGCTTTCTCATTTTTCCAGAGACTAACTCTTTAAGCTATGATCATAAATCCAGGAACATTCTCTATACTTTGTTGAGCAATTCGATTTGAGTTTCACTACGTACTTGGTGCTCTTGGTTACAAGTGAATTTTTCATTTACATAATCACATTCTGCCCACTTGAATATTCCCTGCGCAGTTGTACTTTTATATAATATGCTTGTTCACCATCTGTCCTCAATTTTGGTTAAGAGATGCTTCATATTTTTCAACATTTTGAATGGTAATTGTGCCACCACAAAAGTCATTTTTGTTAATAAACATCTTGCTTATATATTGTCAGTAAGATGCTTTAGGCTCTCACTGGCTAAAAGATGGCTTGCCTTTGGAAACTTTATATCCACCTATCAGAAACAAAGAGAAAGTTCCTACAAGCCATCAAGTATATTTGAAACTTCAAATGCATGTATACGCACACATACTATCATTTTTATGAAGGCGCTGCTTGAAATCAATGACTTTGGGCATGTAAATATACATGTACATGTATGGATTACATATGTTTCAATTCTGGATTTCATTTTAAAGTTATAATGAGATGTAAAAATAATTTAATATTACTCATATTTTTATTATTTTTTCTTTAGGTCATTTCCTATATGATTATAAAATAAAGTATTAATGTACTTAGAGATCATTCAAGAGTATCAGGTAGATTAAGCCTCTCTGCTGTTTCTTTTTTCTGGTAATGTGAAAAGAAAATTAAATGTACATGGTAGATTAAATTTTTTTGTTCTTAAAATAATATACTTCAACTCAACTGAATTATTTTGTCTGGCTTTTCCTAATAGACACTCTGATAGGAGAAATTTTGATATGCCTGGGAGGCTTTTCACTCAGGACAAGGATCTAGTTTTCCATTTCAAAAAGAAAAAATATATATATATATATATATATTTGTCATTTTTTATTTTTGACGCATTCATATGTGTCTACACACACACACACACACACACACTCGAACATTTATCTTTGTTAAATTTAGCAGTTTTAACTACTCTTCCAACATAGAAAAATCTATAGATTCAGTTATTTTCTAATTAGATGATTACATGAATCATCAACCCAAACATAAACTAACTTAAACAAAAAAGTCAATAAAGTTATCTAAGCCTTACTCTTACAATATTTTGTAATCTAGCTTAATTGTATGATCTATCATTGTATTGTTTTTTTTCCTCTCAATTCCTGATTGCATTTAAAACCTTTTTCAAATACTATGATCGTATAGCTATCCAAGCTCAGCCGAGCTCTATCAGAATATTTACCAAAATAATTAGCCAAAGTTTTTAGCAATGGTATCAGAGAACCATATAGTTTAGCAAAGTTTTTAAGTTAAAGCCTGGACTTGATTACCCGCTCTGTAACTTTCTGGTTGTGTAACCTCATGTATGTTTTTTACTATTTCTCAGTAAATCTCTCTAAATATCCATTTCTGTTAAAGAAACAAGTTAATAGAATTTGTCACGTCCTAGTGTTCTTGTAAGAGAATATACACAAAGAGATGAGCACATTCCACAGCACATAGTGAACTTTCAATAAAGGGAAATAGTGGTTATTTTAATACTAAAAGTAAATTATGTCCAAAACAGCAATAATCCAAATCAACATCAAAATAGAGTAAGTTCTCATTCTCTCTGCTTTTTTTTGTTTTTTCTTTATTATGATTTCTTCTGAGACCATGTGGGTTGTTCTTACTTTAATAATCTTTCACTACTCTTTGCTACTCTGTGGGCTTTTTCCCTGAGGGGAGGAGAAGACACTGGTCTAAAAGAACAAATCCAACTAATTGCAGTGCTGCTTGCTTTTTAGCATTAGCTTTCAGCATTATCTCTCCTTTGTTTAATATTTACTATTTGAAGTGCTATATGTTGTCTCTTAAGAGTACTTCAATAAAAGCAAGAACATGTGCGCAAAAATGAAAATACTAAGGTCTAATACAATTATTTTATTTCTGTTTCTATTTTTCTATTAAATTATATATGTTCATTTTAGAAACTTTAGAAACATAGCAAAAAGCAGAATATATAACTCTATAAATCATGCTTATAATCTTACTAACCACAGTAAACTAATGCTAACATTTTGGAGTTTCTAATATTTCTAGATTTTCAGATATTGTCATTTTATTAAATGTAATTTCCTATGTATTTTAACCTGGTTTAACTTGGGTACCATTTCTTAGGAGAAAATATTTTTAAGTAAGGTAGAATTTGAAAAGCTTATAATCAAGATTTTTATAATTTTTTTAATTAAAGAGATTATCTTTTTATGATACTATTTTTTCTTATATCTGAATCAACTGAGTCACCAAGAGATTAAGAGATGCTATCCAAGTCTACACATATAGAAACTTGTGAGAAAAAACACCAAAAGAAAACAAAATCCTAGTTGCTCTGAAATCTTCAGTTTCTATCCACTAACATTAAGCTTTGGGGAAGGGGAGGAAGACAGAGTAGGAGAAACAGAGAGAGAGAGAGAGAGAGAGAGAAAATGAAGACATTGTTTTGGAACAAGAATAAATAGAGACTGTATTGTAATATTAAAAACATGCCAGAGGTGGCTTACTGGTGGTGTGTTTGGAGGTTCATTAGAT
Organism: Pseudorca crassidens; assembly: GCF_039906515.1. Classification (NCBI taxonomy): domain Eukaryota; kingdom Metazoa; phylum Chordata; class Mammalia; order Artiodactyla; family Delphinidae; genus Pseudorca; species Pseudorca crassidens. The sequence continues at coordinate 18,847,308 of NC_090298.1, forward strand.
ATGGCTCTTTGGGTTGTTTGCCTTTATGACCTCAGGGCCCGTTCCTAGCTGAGCTCTTGCTCTCTTCTGATTGGCTGGGATGTGCTATAGGCTGATTTACAAGGACCCTATCAGTCGACTGCTCTTTCTGGACTTAGCCAATCAGAGGTGTTGGAAGGCATTTTGAGCTCAAAAGGGAAAAGCTTGGATATTTCTTTTCCTCCAACATGTCAGGTGGCATCTCTAGCAGCTGCCTCTAGTTTCCACATGACAGTCAGCTTGGCTCCAGGTTGGACTGGTGACCTAGCCCCAGGACTTTAGAAATAGCACACCGTCCAGCATATTTTGTCCATCCAGGCTGCAGTAGTAGTAGCTTTTTGTCAGGCTTCCTTACTATACCCAATTGGTTTCCCGGCTTTTCTACTTTCCGTTATGAATACCCTCCATTGAATTCCCTCTGTTTCAAATACGCTGAGTGTTTTTTCTTTTCCTGGTTGGAGTGTAAATGATACAGCATCTAATTGAAAGCTTCTTCTCTATGTGACTCCTATATGATATAAAAATATATCATTTTCTATGTGATCATTTCTTAATAATATAAAAACATATTGTTCGTCTTTACTCAGGAATTATCTTGCATTTGATTATGCCTTCAGAGCTCTAAACAATTGTTTATACCTATAAAATGAGTCTAACTATAGAAAATAATCACAAAGGATTATATTTCTAAAGAAAAGAACTCTAAAGGTGATTTCTTAAATTGGTAAGCAGTTGCTTACTACATTGAGAATTTAGAAAACCAAAATACCATGGAACAACTGTTAACAATGAAAACTGCTGCACATTCTGATATTTGCTATTTTAAAAAATAAAGTAGTAAAAGTTTCTTCTTTTTTCTGTTGTTGCTTTTTTCTGTTGTTTTGGGGAAGAGAAGTGCTGTGGTTTCCACATAAGGAATTAGTGTATACATAAGCATTCTACTTGAAAACACATTATATCAATTTCTTTCCTCATAGTGGCCCACAAGAGAAAATCCAGGATATTAATAAGTGTATACCATCTCTCTTAAAGAGAGAAATCAAAGTACAAGTGAAACAGGAGGGAAGGAGGCTGGGCACAACCTTTGAAAGAATGACATAGCCCAAGGACATGACATAAACTGATTAGAACCAAATGGATCTAAGATGGCAGACAAGTCAACTTCCACTAGACCTTGAGCTCACTGTAACATATCAGGAAGCTAAATGACACACCCACAGGCACCAGGACAGTTCCAACACAGACCAAAAGGATCAAAAAGTGGGCGGTGGCCCAATTCCTGGAAATCCCCACCCCTTCCTGAAATAGCTAGAATACTCCTTCCACTAATTAGCCTATGAAATTACCCATCCCTATAAAAATTGACAACCTTATACCCTGGTGCCTTTCTCACCTTCTGAGATGGCCCATACTCTGTGTATGGAGTGTGCTTATCTCTAAATAAATCCACTTCTTACCTATCACTTTGTCTCTCACTGAATTCTTTCTGTGATGAGACATCAAGAACCTGAGCTCCATTAAGTCCTGAAACCAGGTGTGTGATCTCAGTTGGAAGACTGTGGGTTTTGGCTGGGTTTGAGTCCTAACCATGTGAGTTCAAGTCCCAGTCTGAGTTTTGGCCGGGTTTGAGTTCTTACTGCGTGGGTTTGAGTCCCAGTCAGGGTTTTGGCAGGGTTCAAGTCCCAATCTCGGTTTAGGCTGGGTTCGAGTCCTGACATGGGGGTTCATGTCCCAAACTGAGGTGCATGGTTTTCACAAGTGTGCAAATCACCTCTCATTTAAGAATAAGAAAAAAAAAAGAAACAAAATTGAGCTATTTGTAATGAGGTGGATAGAGCTAGAGTCTGTCATACAGAGTGAAGTAAGTCAGAAAGAGAAAGACAAATACCGTATGCTAACACATATATATGGAATTTAAGAAAAAAAAATGTCATGAAGAACCTAGGGGTAAGACAGGAATAAAGACACAGACCTACTGGAGAACGGACTTGAGGATATGGGGAGGGGGAAGGGTGAGCTGTGACAAAGCGAGAGAGAGGCATGGACATATATACGCTACCAAAAGTAAGGTAGATAGCTAGTGGGAAGCAGCCGCATAGCACAGGGAGAGCAGCTCGGTGCTTTGTGACCGCCTGGAGGGGTGGGATAGGGAGGGTGGGAGCGAGGGAGACGCAAGAGGGAAGAGATATGGGAACATATGTATATGTATAACTGATTCACTTTGTTATAAAGCAGAAACTAACACACCATTGTAAAGCAATTATACCCCAATAAAGATGTTAAAAAAAAAAAAGAATAAGAAATAAAATAACTCCCAGAGAAAACAACCCAGTGGATTTGCAAACAAAGAGTGGAAGATTTTGCAGCCTTACAGATTTGTTGCAGTGCTGTGAATCTCTGGAGAACAATCTTGAGGCTAAAAATCCAGGAACAAAGAGGTTTAAAGTTTACATCTTGGTTTCAGTCTATAAATCCCAGGGTAATCTACATTCTCTTTTAACCACCCAGATAAACACTCTTTTATTTACATGGATGCTATTTGATAGTCTTCAAACATTTAGCAAGGCTTAACGCTCTTGATAATACTGACAACATGACTCAGTTATCTCCTAGGACTGCCTTTTATACACAGACTTTGGAGTGCTATGCATTTTAACCACAAGATCACATTGTCTGTTTCCATAGCAGTTATGTTTATGGCATACAGCTCTGCTCCTTGGATGGTTTAATTTCATTTTTGATTGTCATTTATCTTAATGTGTTTAGAACGTTCAAATAGCTACAAACATGTATTTCTACTCAGCTTCAGAAATGTATATGATAATAAGATTAGAACCTGCATTATACAATTAGTGGCAAAAAAGGTGTTATATTGCCATCAACTGTTTCACAGCAACATTTTTTAGACTGGTTTTATTTCTATGTGTATATTCTATTCATAAAATAGCCAGTTCACTTTATACTCATGAGCTATAGTATTAGGATAGTACAAGTTCGCCTTTGATTGACCAATTAGAAATGCAGCCAAATTTGATATCAGGGCTGACATCATTTGCCTTTTATTGATATTGTAACCTTGGGTTGTGACTAAGATAAATAGAATTTTGGCTCCATGTCTTTTATGCCCAGTTTCATAGCCGTGAATATGTTACAATACATAGCAAAAGGGATTTTGCAGATGTAATTAAAGTTGCTTATCAGTTAACTTTAAAATAGAAAGAATACCTTGGATTATATGGGTATAGCCAATATAATCACAAGTCCTTAAAAGCAGACCTTTCTTCCCTCTCAGTGCAGAAAAGGAAATCTGACAGATATGGCCAAGGAGTAAGTCAGAGGGATTCAAAGAATCAGGATACCACATGCCAATGTTGTTATGTAGATTAAAGTGGGGTATGTGTCAAGGAAATGGGGACAACAGTCCTACAACTGCAAAGGACTAAATTCTACCAACAACTAGTGGAGTTTAGGAAAAGAATTCAAGCTTGAGAGGAGAAGTGTAGCCCTGGCCAATACCTTGATTTTAGTCCTATGATGCTTTAAGCACAGTATCAGCCACACCATGCTGGACTCCTGTTCTATACTGTTATGAGATAATAAATGAGTGTTGTTGTAAGCCATTGCATTATGGTAGTTTGTTATGAAGCAATTGGTAACTAATACAATGACTGACACCACCTTCATTCAGCTCTGCTGAAGCATCTGCAGCACTTATTTTAATGCTAGTGGATTTTTCCATCATTACTACTCTTAAGACTTGATTGCTCTGTGTGATTTGCTGTTGCTTGTTTGCTTGTTTTTTTTAATCAAGAAATAAGAAGCAATGCATTATGGTGGAGTGAGAGATAGGGGTTATGATGTCTGATTTTAGGACTGTTTCTGCTTTGCTTCTGTTTGTAAACTCACTCAAGCCAGGTGACCTCTGGACAACTGTTTCATCACCAGGACACAAAGAAAGGTTGCTCTGATTTTCATGTCTGTTAAGGTGCCATGATTCTATAAAATATTTATTGAGCTTCTTGAATATACTAAATTATTTTCCAGTAGCTTTGAAGAATATAAAAAAGTTTAAGACAGAGAGTCAGCCTCTACCTAGCTTATTTATATTTCAAGTGATGTAAATAAGTACATAAAAATGCTTAATGAATGAGAACATAAAATCAAGTTCTGAAATGTGTACTTCAGAATCCAAGAACTATTCTATTTCCCAGGATAGTATATTATTGTTATGGGTTGCTGGCCTTTGATTTAAAAAGCTGGATGTAACCCAGATCTGAAACAATGCATTTAAATGGTATTCACTTTAAATCCATAAATGTTAATGAGTACTTAAATGCTGGGCAGCATAAGAACAACAAAGATAAATGAGACAACCCCCCCCCCATCTTGATGAGATTACAGCATGTAAGGTAGACAGTTATGCACACTAATGAGTGTAATAGTAATAACAATATTAATGCCAATAATAGCAGGTTCTCCTAATTGAGTATTTTTTATGTACTAAACTTTACAGATATTATACCATTTAAACCTTATAATAATTAAACACGTTTAAATACTATCATTATTTCCAGATAACAGATAGCAAAACAGGAGTACCAGTCATCCAAATCATTTGTCCATAGTCATATATCTAGAAAATGATGGAAAAATAATTTATATCTAGCGACGCCAACTCAGAACCATGCAGAATCAAGCCATCGTCCTGTGCCTTCTTCAATTTTTTTCCTAAGAAACATAGGTCAAATATATTTATTTAATATATGTACTCAGATATATGAAGTCACAAAAAACACTAACATCTCAAAATCAAAGTTATGATTTTTCCACTCAAACTTAACCTTCCTGATTCCTATTTATGTGGACGGTACCTCCATCTAAATATTAATAGCTGCCCGAGCCAGAAACCACTTAAAATAAACTTAAGTAAATCATTCTGTACCACTTTCTCTCCCACAAAATATGATTCCAATCCATCATCCAGTCTGTTGATTTAGCTTCTACCTACCTTAGAGCCATTCATTAACTTGATCTCTACAACTACCATCTCACTACAAGTCACAATTATCTCTTGACTCTGGCCTAGATGACAACACACCACTCCCTAATCAAAGCATTGCAGTGGCTTCCTGGTGCAAATACATCTAAAACCTGAAAATATTAAGATTGACTTCAAAGCCTGAAATTAGGCATTTACTCTTTTTACTCCCAGAGCTTTCAAAAATAAAAGAGTATAAAAACCTTTTATTAAAATTTCTACCTTTCTTTTTTTCTTTTTATTTTATATTGGAGTATAGTTGATTAACAATATTGTGATAGTTTCAGGTGTACAGCAAAGCGATTCAGTTATACATATACACATATCTTTCTTTTTTCAAATTCTTTTCCCATTTAGGTTGTTACATAGTATTGAGCAGAGTTCCCTGTGCTATATAGTAGGTACTTGTTTGTTATACATTTTAAATATAGCAGTGTGTACATGTCAATCCCAAACTCCCTATCTCTTCCCCCCCCCAACAAATTTCTACCTTTTCTTATTCTCTAGGAACCTAAAATGTTGAAGAACAGTCACCATAATACTTCCAAGCAATATCCTCTCTCTCTTTCTCTCGTTTATCCACAAACTTCCAACCACTTTGCGTTAATCCCTTCCTCTTCTCTTTTCTACCCTCTTCTACATCATCTCAGAATATGTCATATGTGGCTTCTTTAAGGAATGTCGTCCTCCAATCTCCCTAATTGCCTTTCCCACTATAATAAGGAGAGGGTGTTTATTTGGTATGAGGGAAATTGGGTGTCAAGCAGTTTAGCAGGCCACACGTTCCAAATGTTCTGTTTTGGGGAGTTATAATTAGAATCATAAAGTTGAGGGTTGACAGTGCAAATGGCGAGGAGAGGAACAGTCTGAGAAGGAGAAGGTATTAATAAGATTGACCTTTCACTTCTTATGTGCATCTCTTGTCTTCTAGTCAAGACAGAGAGCCTGAAGAGTACACGGTCTGGTTGGAGGTAGAAGGTAAATACTAAACCTTGCTCAATTTCAAATGCCCTCTCCTCTTAGTATGAAGTTTTGAGCATTGAAATTCTTTTGCCTTCAGTGTACCCAACATTGCTAAAGAACAGTGACATATCAGACACCACTAAATCTTCTATTTCTTAAGTTGCATTGCAAGTAGGACTTGAATTTGAATGTATAAATTAGAGGTTCTTGCATTATATCTTCACAGGCAAAAGGACTACCAATCTCTACAAAGTATCTATGCCTTGATCATCTTTTTTATTCCCTCATACAAAGTAGAGCCAATATTTACAGGGACAGAACAGAAATGTGATAGACATTCTAATTTTAAAATGGCTGTAACTTCAAATACATATCAGAGTCCCTGGGTTGCTTGGAGGTTACAGATTTTCATGACTAAACATTGGTATTATTCTCAAAATAAAGGATGCTAATAAAAATTGCATTAATGGGGAGACCAATTTGCATTTGAACAGGAAAGCTCCATTTCACAAAGAAAAAGTTGCTTTTTTGAGATCAAAACTAAAATGTAACAAACTTGCCTTTTTGCTTCTTACTGATTATTTTTGCACCCCTAGGAAATCAAGGGGAAAAAAATCTCAGACACTTTATTTCCTTGGCTTTGTAAAGAACTGAACCATCACTTTCTTCTCTAGTAGCTAAAACTACCAGTGATTCTGTGTTTTTATGGACCCAAATTCCCAGAAGTTAAGTATCTTTTTATTGAGTATCATCTTAGTTGTGCTGGACTATGTCAATGCAAAGTTAATTTCTGCCTTGACAGCAGGATTTAGAACTGAAAGGAATATCATGACAGGAAAAACAAATATACATATTCAGTGGAGCCCAAGTTAGCCCTGTAGTCTTCAATACCTGGCCACATGACAAAATGTCTCAAGAATAAAAGGCCAACATTACATCAGTGGTTGAAGTATTTTGCACATGAGGAAAATTACATTTGAGGTTCTTAAAGCAATTAGTTAGTCAAGTTCACAGACAAATGAAGAAATGCAAGCAAGAAAAAAGACACTAATAAAAAGCTATGTTGATGTATTTTTATAAAAAATATATAAAAGGATATTTGTAGGAATTTTATAATTTGTTGTTTTAATAAATAAAGACATTTTACTTGTTCTTTAATATACATTAATGTGAAGAGATTAGTGTAAGAAGGAGATAATTTATGAAAGGTAATCAGATATAATGGTTTCCTACATGGTTTTGTTTACTTTTCTCTTTTTTCTTCATTGGATTGTCTAATGAAAACAATTTTGACTTTGTAAAACAAGCTGCAATCCAAATGGAATGAAGCATATTTTTTCTACTCCTTGAATGCCAGTCCCTTTATTTAATTAATCAAACCATACTATACATCAAATGTACAGATTATATTTTATCAAATTTAATAATTTTATAGTCATAAGCTTATTTTTCTTCTGGAAAGTCACAAGAGAGATAATAGTGATAGAAAACTTAAAATATTGTGTAATTAAGTGAACTTCTAGCAAAAGTACTATATATAATTACATTTTTTAAGGAGACACTTATTACAAAATTATAAAATTACCACAGCAGAACACTGAATTTACATTTCCCTTAATCCCAAGCTTAAAATTCAGACTGTATAATTATATCTATATTATGTGCATCCCCTCCACCCCACTTTTCTACTTATGAATGGAACAAAAGTTCATTGAGATATTTCATGTTTAAGATGCTTATTAGGCATACAAATGATTGATTTTTCTTTACCTTATTAAAGACTTTGGAGAGGACTTCTGGTTTCTAATTCTTCAAGTAAGGAGCTTGGAAGTCACCACTCCATCCTAACAATGAGTAAAAAGCTGAACAGACTGAAAAATTTACAATTCTTCTTGGATCCATAAAATATGGGAGGACACAGGACAAACTGCTGCCCCCAAGATTGGAGAGATAAGTGAATACAGAGAGTCCCAGCTTCACAGAACAGGGAGTCATGAGCAGAAATCTCTCCAGGAAACAGCAACAGGTAGGTAAACCTGAACTGTAATTGATGAACTGCTGGGGCTCAGTGTAGACAAGTCTAAGAGTTAAAAATCTCCAGGGTACACAGTCCCCATGCAATACTGTGATATTTGCTTCCAGGAGCTGCACCAGGTTCTCACAGAAAATATCTCACAGAAAAATCCACTTAGGCTTCCAGCAGGGGGAGGGAAAAAGGAGCAATTTTGAAATAGGCCAGGCAGTGCACTCTGTTCTTCTTCTTCTTTTTTTTTTATTTAACAGCTTTATTGTAGTATAATTGCTTTACAATGGTGTGTTAGTTTCTGCTTTATAACAAAGTGAATCAGTTATACATATACATATATCCCCATATCTCTTCCCTCTTGCGTCTCCCTCTCTCCCACCCTCCCTATCCCACCCCTCTAGGTGGTCACAAAGCACCGAGCTGATCTCCCTGTGCTATGTGGCTGCTTCATACTAGCTATTTTACATTTGGTAGTGTATATGTGTCCATGCCACTCTCTTACTTTGTCCCAGTTTACCCTTCCCCCTCCCTGTTCTTAACAAGGCCTGTCCTCAGGGGAAATTAGTTAATCAGAGCCTAACCTACTGGGTTATTATCAGAGACTAACTGCTCTGGGAAAGGGAAATATTCAACTCCAGCGGGCTCTAGCCATCTGCCTAGGAGAAGGGACATAGCCAAATCAAGTCCACTCTAGCCATCCTGTCCCAACTATAGGGAGGAAATAAACAGAAACCATTGTGAAGTTCACAGTCCATAGACACAGGTTTACTAAAAGACTAAGACCTTATCATAGCACTATAGAATGCTTCCTCTGCCCCCACATCTCACGAATACATTACTAATAGCTTATTTATAGACATTCTTTCTATACAGTATATCACGTCTAGCTGTAAAAGCAAAGAAAGAAAGAAGAAAGAAAGAAAGGGAAAGAAAAAAGAAAATTACAAGTCAGACTAAAAGCAAAAGCAACAAAATTTAAGAGACATAGCAAGTACCAGAACCAGACATGGCAAGGATGTTGAAATTATCATATTGGGAATTTAAAACTATGATTAATATGCTAAGAACTCTAAAGGATAAAGTAAATAGCATTCATGAACAAAAGGGCAATGTATGCAGAGAGTTGGAAATCCTAAGAAAGAAACAAAAAGAAATGCTAGAGATAAAAACAGTGTAGCAGAAATGAAGGCTGCACTTGATGGGTTCCTTGGTATACTGGTCATGACTGAGGAAAGAATCTCTGAGCTAGAGGATATATCAATAGAATCCTTCAACTGAATAGCAAAGAGGACAAAGACAAAATAAAGAAGAAGAGAATATGAAAGGACTGTGAAGGACTGTGGGACAACTATAAAATGTATAAAATACATATAATGGGGATACCAGAAGGAGAAGAAAGAGAGAAGGAATAGAATATTTGAAACAATAATGACTAAACGTTTTCCCAAATTAATGTCAGACAGCAAACGACAGATCTGGAAACCTTGGAGAACACTATGTAGCATGAGCAGGATGAAGAAGAGTGGAGAAATGTTTAAAGTGTTGAGAGAAAGAAACTCACAACTAGAATTCTGTACGCTGTGAAATTACCCTTCAAAAGTGAAGAAAAAATAAGGACTTTTTCAGAAAAACAAAAATTGAAAAAAAATTACTGCCAGTAGACCTGATTGTAGGAAATATTAGAAGTTCTTCAGAAAGAAGAAAAAAGATATATAGGTAAGAAACAAAGACTGAGATAAGATAAAGAAGAGCACTGAAAACAGAATAGATGAAGGTAAATTATTTTATTTTGCTTCTTCTTAATGAGTCTAATAGATAAGAGTTTATTCAAAATAATATTACTAACAATGTATTCAATTCAATATGTGTATATATATATATGTATATATATATGTATATATAAATATATTCTTACATAGGCTTATATATAAGTGAAATGAATGCCAGCTATCATACAAGGGATGGGAAGGAGGAATTAGATTTATCTTGTTACTATAGGGTACTCAACAACAGCCTTGACCCACTGGACATAATTGACATCTATAAACTTCTTCATCAGCAACAGAAGAATACACATTCTTCCCAAGTTCACATGGAACATTCACTAAGACAGACCATATTTCAGGCCACAAAACATACCTTAGTAAAGTTAAAGGAACAGAAATCATTCAATATCTGCTCTCAGACAACAATGGAATTAAACTAGAAATCAGTAATAGAAAGATAACTGAAAAGATAAATGGAAATTAAACACACCCTTAAATATCACATGGGTCAAAAAAGAAATCACAAGAGAAATTTTAATAATATTTACAAATATATAAAAATTAAAACACAACTACAAAATTTGTGAGATGAAGCAAAAGCAGGGCTTAGAGGGAAATTTATGGCATCGATGCGTATATTAGAAAAGAAGAAAGATCTAAAGTCAATCACCTATGTTTCCACCTTAGAAAACCAGAAAAAGAAGAGTAAATGAAATCCAAATTAAGTAGATGAGAAGAAATAATAAAAATTAGGGAAGAAGCCAATAAATTGAAATCAGGAAGTTATCGGAAAAAAATCAATAAAACCAAAATCTGGCTCTTTGGAAAAAAATTTAAAATCAAGAAGATTCTAGCCAGGCTAACCAAGAAAAAGAGAGAGGACACAAATAACTATTATCAGAAATCAAAGAGGGTACATCACTATAGAACCCATGGATCTTAAAAGGATAATCAAGAAATACTATGATCAACACTATGCCCTCAAATTTGACAACCTAGAGGAATGGATCAATTCCTTGAAAGACACAATTTGACAAAACTCATATAAGAAGAAACAGACCATCTGAACAGGCCTCTATTAGAAATCTAATCAATACTAGTTAACAACCTTCCAAAACAGAATGTACCAGGCCTAGATGACTTCACTAGTGAATTCCATCAAACATTTAAGTTAGAAATTATACTGATCCTTTCTAATCTCTTTCAGGGGATAGAAGCAGAGGAAATACTATCTCATTCAATGAGACCAGTATTACATTACATCATATGTCATCAGGGAAATGCAAATTAAAATGACAATGAGATACCACTATGCAACTATTAGAATGGCCAAAATCCAGAACACTGACAACACCAAATGCTGAAGAGGATGTGGAACAACTGTAACTCTGTTCATTGCTGGTGAAATGAAAAAATGGTACAGCCATAAGTTGCAAACTTATGTCTATACAAGGCCTACACATGGATGTTTATAACACCTTTGTTTACAGTTGTAAAAATTTAGAAGCGACCCTGAAGTTAGGCAGTAGGAGAATGAATAAATAAATTGTGGTATTTTAGATAATGGAATATTATTGAGCACTAAAAAGAAATGAACTATCAAGCCATGAATAGACATGGAGGAAATTTAAATGCATATTACATGAAAGAAGCCAATCTGAAAATGCTACTTACTGTATGCTTCTAACCATGTCACATTCTGGAAAAGGCAAAGCTATGGAGAGAGTAAAAAGGTCAATGGTTGCCAGGGGTTGGAGGGTGGGGGGATGGATGAATAGACAGAGCATGGAGAACTTTTAGGCTGGTGAAAATACTCAGTTTGGTACCATAATGATGGACACATATATTCATTTGTCCAAACTCACAGGACTCACAGCACCAGGAGTGAAATGTTACGTAAACTACAGACTTTGGTTGATAATGATGTGTCACTGTAGGTTCATCGATTGTGACAAATACACCACTCTGATTGTGGATGTTGATAATGGAGGAGGCTATGCATGCGTGGAGGCAACAGTATTTGGGAAATCTCTGTACCTTCCCCTTAATTTTGATGTGAACCTAAAACTGCTCTTAAAAAAATAAAATCTTAATTAAAATACAAAACACAAAAATCTTTGAAATGAAAACAAAATGGCATTGCTTTTGCTTCTTGCTCTGCACTGTGATTTTCATGCAGTAAATTAATACTCATAGCAACCAGATGAATGAGGTACTATTATTATCCTGATTTTAAAGATGAGAAAATGGATATTTAGAAAGTCTTTGTAATCTGGATAAAGTCATCTCTGCAACAAATGACAGTGTCTTAACCCAGATTTCTCTTATGCCAAACTGAAGCCTTTAAACAATAAACTACATTATTTTCCTTGATTTCTTCAGTGGTTTTTAATTTCTGCAATAATTTTAATTTATCATCCATTTACTTCTTTAGGTCTATGCATGTCTTTGCCTTCTCCTTACACTTTCCTTTTCACCTTTGATCTCTTTCTTCATGGATTTCCTATTTTTATTGGATATCATTGAAAGAAAAATTCAGCACAATTTAATTTTCTTTGGTTTGCTGAAATGTGTTCTTGAAATACAGACTCTGTCTTTTACTCCGGATGTGATCTTCACCTGTGTGTAGTTCCATGTAGGCCTATTATTTGCTCATAGAACGCGTACGGACATTCTTTTTGAATTTCTCCCTTATCACTCTAGGCCTTGTGTGACTATTCCCTTCAGAATAGGTGCCTGAGATATTTTTTCTGATCTTCAGCTACAGGGGTAGTTAATGTGATGCCACCATTAGTAATTCTATTACTGCATTCTTTCTCTCTACATTAACAAAAGAAGAAGAGGGCTTCCCTGGTGGGGCAGTGGTTGAGAATCTGCCTGCCAATGCAGGGGACACGGGTTCAAGCCCTGGTCTGGGAGATCCCACATGCCGCAGAGCAACTAAGTCCCTGTGCCACAACTACTGAGCCTGCGCTCTAGAGCCCATGAGCCACAACTACTGAGCCCCTGAAGCACAACTACTGAAGCCCTGTGCCTAGAGCCTGTGCTCTGCAACAAGAGAAGCCACTGCAATGAGAAGCCCGTGCACTGCAACGAAGAGTAGCCCCCGCTCGCCAAGACTAGAGAAAGCCCATGTGCAGCAACGAAGACCCAGTGCAGCTGAAAAGAAAGAATGAAAGAAGAAAACATAAAAAAGAAAAGAAAAAAACAAGTGCACGTAACAAGGTGTTTTGTCTTTTCCTGTGTGACGTTTATATCTCTCTTTGCTGCCAGATGTCTGGGTAACTTTTTTTTAAATTATTTATATTTTTAAGATTTGAGTTTTGATATAGCCATATTCTTTGTTTGTTTGTTTGTTTTGCTTTGTTTCATTTTGCACTGCTCAGCCATCTCTCTGCTGCTTTTATTCAGTCCCAGCTGAGTGGGCTTATCTTAGACTTTACTCCATTCCTACTAACAATTTCTATGAGGAGACCCTCCAGCACTTTTCTGGACCTGAGCCTCCTGTGTATTCATATTGGCATGACTTCCAAGTGAACCACCCCCAGTGTTTCCCCTAGCTGCCATCAGGCCTCACTTCTATCCTCAGTTCAAGAACATCAGTGAGGTCTTTGAAACGTTTTTCTCACTTTTTGCCAAACTCCAACACACTCTGCAAGAAAAAGCCCTGTGATGATTGCTTGAATCTCCTTTTAATTTATTCCAAAATTATACTGGGTCTGGATGACACTTCTTGGGTTTGGGGATGAGAAGTTAGACCTTAGTTTCAGCTTTCATTGAAATTTAAAAAAGGTTGTTCATTTCATTCAGTTTTTGGCAAATTCTACAAACTGCTTTTTTTCCAAGATTCACATTAATTTTTTTTACGTAAGGACACCAGTGATTTTAATAAAGCTGTATAGAATTACAGTATGCACAGACCTGAGTGTGTAAAGGTGGAAATTGATTTATCTACAGTAAAATAATGGATTTTACTCTCCAAAGACTCCATGTTGCTCCTTGGTGTTAAGTGAAACACTTAGGGAAATGCATTTAGCTATTCAGGTTCAGAAACATTAGATGACATTAAAGGCAAACTACAGTCACCAGCTCTCTAAATGGCCCTTCCATCCTGTAGAGACATAAAAGCTAAAGTGCTCTGCTATATAGAGACATAAAAACTAAAGTGCTCTGCTATGCACCTCACTTTCTGCTCCTAGGTATTATGAGGTGCTAAGAAAAAGCTATTGGCTACATTGCACCTTTCTTTGATTTGAGATTAAAAGAATGGCAGAAATTCTATACGTCTCATGAAGGGCATTTATGTACTTTTCTCAAGGTAGTGTAAATTGTGTCGAAATCATCAGTTTAACTTGCATATAAATAACTTGTATATATTTTGAGTAAAATAAAAAAGCAATTAATATCAAGAAACACTTGTTTTACTATGAAATGTCATGTTCTTTGCTGCTGAGTAATTTTTGTATATATTTGGTACACTTCCAGGATTTATTCTATTTGTAAAGTAGGCAATTATTCTATTAGTCAAAGGGTTGCAGAGTCTCTTATTTCTTCAGCCTCACCCTTATGTCCACCTCAGCCACTTGGACAAGTCAAAAAGACTGGTTACAGGCTTTGCAAGCACCAACTTGCTAACTGCCAAGATCTAAAGAAAATGACCATTTTCCGTTATAATCCCCAGCACCATATAAAAAAGCTGTTAATCGGGTTGCTTGTTTCCTACACACTGATTCATTCCAGTGTTAAAAGATGTGCCGTGGAAAAAAATTCAATCAAACAAAGAATGAACAAAAGAACATGTGTTAAAAGAGGGACTTCTGGCTAATTTTACAAAAAAGGATAAAAATTCTCAAAATGTGTGTATGTGGGCAGGGGTATTGCATACTTATAGCCCTCCATAGAAATTATTTCTAAGTCTAACAAAAACAACTACACTGTGCTTTTTCAAATAAGCACATGTAAAGGGGAAACTACAAAGAAGGGAGGAAGATGTTAGAAATAAATGAAAGAGGAAAGCAGGGGGAAAAAGAAATAATTAAATCAAAAATAATATTTCAACAGAAATAGTATTAAATACAAGGATCCGAAGGATGACATTAATGTATTTTGAACCATAGAACATTAACCAATATCTTATTTTGATTCCCCCCAGGACCTTAAAATTGAATAACATCCATGTCTTTCACAATTTCCAAGCACTCTAAAACTTCAGATTTGTTCATACACCTTCAGAATATATGATTATGCAAGTGAATATAAGAACTGGTAAGATTTTTGTTATTTGAGGTGATGTCATGGATTTTGTAGGTTATTCCATCCTCTTCCAGTAGCACAGAAGGCAGCAGTAGTATATGCAACGCTGGGAATAGCTTTAAGTGAGATATTATGCCTGTAATATACAATCCCAAGGAGTCAGTATATGACTGAATCTTGGTTTACTAGTAGAAGTAGATATGCAGTGACATTTTTTGACCTGGAAAATGTCTGCTATAATTATCTGACATTACCATTTTGTATGTATAATGTGCTGTCCCTCCTGGGACACTTTATGAAAGCTAGAGGTTGTAACCCACTGTTCACTTCACTTAGCTTCTGAGGTGCCAGAGATTGATGGAGGAACCAAAGTGCATTATTGCTCTTCACTGGACCTTTGAATTTATTAGTCACAAGTCTGATGCTAATGGGATTCGCTCTTTTGTTGGATTGATGTTCAGGGTTAGATGGGCAGATGAGCCACTGATCTTGACCAAAGGTGATCTGCCCAATGCCAGTTAGAAGAGGAAAAGGGCAAGGTAGAGGTTGAACTTGGAGTTAATAGGAATAATAGATGCTGAGGGTGCATGATAAAACTCAATAAGATAACGCACTCTATTCTTAAATTGACAAATTTACCTAGTGAAGAGAATTTTTATTATTGTCAACCAAGCAAAATGTAATCCTATGAGAAATAGTCCAAATAGTTTTTTTAACTACTCATAGGGCATAAAGTTATTTCTGTTAAATATAGATATTATTTTATACATTTCAAAAATAGCTCTCCTATTTCACACAAATCACAAAAAGAAAAAGGTTTTACCCAATCATTTTGAACACATGATTCCTCAGGGTAAACAAGTATGTCCTCTTTTAAATACACTTCACTGTAAACATAAATTTAATATTATGAGACAAGATAAAAAATAGAAATGGAACAGAGTACTATTTTTTAAATTATACTTGTTCTTCCAAGATATTCTCTCACTGGGAAATTTCCCTCATTTCTCCTTCTCTCTCGCTGAGAACTATGGTCATTGAAATTTACAGGAGGCTTTAGTAATTAAGAACTACTCTTGAAAAAAAGCAGTTAAGACTGATCATTTTTTTCTTAAATAAGTTTTCTAAATTATGGTCTAGGAATCCAGACATTTGCATATTTGCACATCCCTTTATCTTATAAATATTTCCTGTCTTCTCTGTGTAAACGTGGATTTTAAGGTACACAAGGCATAATCTTTGCCCTCATGTTGTTAGTATCTTGTAGAGACAGCAACTTGTGCACAGATGACTAGAATGTAAGCTGCTAAGTGACAAGCAACAAAAAAAGTACTATTGCAAAATCTACTTGAGACAATGAGGAATATTAACTTCCAACTTGGAGGAAGCTAAGATTTTTATGAACAAGTGTTTGAAAGAGGAATCAGATATATACATATATGGCTAAGCTGGAGAAAAGGGTATGCTATAAGGTAGTATATCAAAGAGAGAAGTGTAAGTGTGTCCTATGTGCCAGACTGGCTCGATTTTATTATTTGTGTGACCATAGCTAGTTATGTAATATCTCTGAGCTTCTGTATCTTCATCTGTAAAATGGACATAACAAATCCAACTTCACAGACTTGCTGTGAAGGTGAAATGCAGTCATGTGTGTAAAATGCTAAGCAGAATCTCTCCTGTATTGAACACCCTGTGAATGATACTTATAATTCTTATGTTTATGGTTAATATTACCATCATTTCAGGAAGTGAGAAAAATCTTAGCAAAAATACAAACTTGGGCAAGCTCTGGGAAAAATTATCTCAATGGGTGCTTGAAAGTCATCTATGGAAAATGACAGTTGACAAAAAGTGCTGGTTGAAATGAAAATTAGATCTTTGAACATCAGGATAAGGACACTGGATATGCTCGTTTATCAATCCATGCTTGGTCTTTAGCACAGCATGGTGTTTTCTGGTTCCAAGGAAATATTTGTTTAGTTGCTTTTGTTTGATTCGAATTAATTTTTCTGATAGCTTTTGAAAACCGGCAAGCAGATAAAAGATGTAAACTGATCTGGGCTTTAATGAGTATTACTCAGCAGCAATGTGTGGGATGAATTAGAGAAAAGGAAAGTGGAACACTATTATAATAATTAAAGCTAACTGTAAATGTAAACTGTTTACCAGAACAGCTGCAGATACATGGTAGACATGAGAGAAACATTCAAAGAAAACTGCTAAGATTTCACTAATATAAGTTGCATGATAGATGCAAGGGGGAAGGAGCTGAAGCATATGCTGAAGTTCAAATCTGAGGTTCAAGGTGTCTTAGGTAGAAGAAGATGCTGCATGTTAACTTTGAGCTATGATGACTTTGTGGTATGATGTCAAGATTTCATATTTTACCAGTTGTATGACCTTAAGAAAAGGCAAGAGATAAATATTTAGAAAGCATTAGATCTGAAGTAATTGAAAAGAGCATGAGAAAGAAACCTTAGGTAGGATCCTGGATACAGGAAAGGGTTAACAAAGTCTTTTCGATCATGGAAAAGCAATCCAAGACATAAGAAGGACCAGAAATCTTAAATCAGAACCAGAAATCTTAAGTCAAGATTAGACAAAATTCTGAAAAGACTTTTTTATAAAAGGCAATTACTGAAAAAGTTGAGACTCATTGGAGCTTCTGGCCCGATAGTGACATTCTTCTTTAAGTTTCAATAAAAGAGTACGGATGGACCTTAGAATGCAAGAGATGGGATGAATTATGGATGTGGAAGCAATAAATGTCAATCATCATTTAAAGAAATTTGCACAGAATAAGCAAAGTAGGATAAGAGCTTAAAAGTTAGGCTTTTATTTGTTTTCATTTTTTTTTCATCAGAGGAGGAAATTGTTTAGACTCAAAAACCTGAGTATAAAAAGAAAGAGAAGGATAGATTTAAGTAGACTTGAATTCTAATCCCAGATCCTACCAAACATCTCTGAGGCTTAGTAGATTTATGTATAAATAAAAGATCAATACTTATCATGTTTAGCTCTAAACATTTTAAATTAATGTATATGAGTTTTTTAAAATTATTTATTGAGGTATAATTCAAATAAAATAAACATATTTAATTATATAGTTTTATGAGTTTTGACAACTGCATAGTCCCTGGTAACTGCCTCCACAATAAAGATATAGAACTTAACCACCTCCCAAAGTTGTCTGGACCTCTTCACCCCAGCCCCTGACCACAGGTCACCAGTGACCTAGATTCTGTCACTTTGGATAAGATTGATCTTTTCTAAATTTTACACAAATAGTATCATAATTATGTATTAATTTTTTTCTGGTTTCTTTATCTCAACAAAATGTTTTCTGAAATTTTACATTTAATTGAGTGTGTAAGTCATTACTCTTTATTACTGCTGAATTCATTTCATCGTAGAAATAATGTCCATTCAATTTATCCATTTTATCCAATTTATTCAATTGTTGATAGATACTTGATGGGTTTATAGTTTTTGGATACTATTAATAAAACCACAATGAACATTCTTGTACAAATCTTTGTGTAGATAGCTAACTGAAAGCCTTTTTATATAAAAGTTCACAAAATCACTATCACTTAGAAAACTGGAAAAGCAGGCATCTGGAGTCCAGCATCGGCCACTATGCGTAGATAGGATATTAGATTTCCAATTTATTAGCCACCACTACCGTACTTACAAAACGTTCCTTCACCAATTAGTCATGTACACAGGCTATGCAGACACTTGATCGTGTGGTCCTAACCGTAGTCCTGACCTATCTTGAGTCAATAGTCGATGGGACAGGATGGGACTGGTTTTGGCTGTTAGCATCAGTAGTCTAACTCCCACATGCCTGTCTCAAAATGATCAAAGAGTTTTGGAACTGGAGTGACTAAATTTCTCTCCTGAGTGACCAAATGGCTGTACTCGTCCTCTTCCAGGTCACCTGCTTCCTTGGTGAGAGAGAGATCCTGAGTCTGGCTCTTTTCTCTCATCCACACACACACTTTTAGCAGCCAAATCTCATTAGTGAGGAACTATATCCGCGACGACATGTGGGAGTATTTTTCGATCTGTTTTCAGGTAAATCAAAGAGGCACCCTCAGATATTCCAGACCCAAAGACAAAGAAATTCATCTACTGATTCCTTTCAATTTACAGAAATAGTTGTTGGGTGGAGTCCTGCCTTAGAATTATATCTAGCCTATATAAAGAAAAACTGCAATCGCAGACCGCTTGCTGGTTCTCTACTAGCTGAGGGGAGCTTGGACTATTTTGAAAGGCAATGTAAACTGCCCCGTTTTTCCTTCTTTTTTTTTTTTTTTTTTTTTGCGTTACGCATGCCTCTCACTGCTGTGGCCTCTCCTGTTGCGGAGCACAGGCTCCGGACGCGCAGGCTCAGCGGCCACGGCTCACGGGCCCAGCCGCTCCGTGGCATGTGGGATCTTCCCGGACCGGGGCACGAACCCACGTCCCCTGCATCGGCAGGAGGACTCTCAACCACTGCGCCACCAGGGAAGCCCTGCCACCTTTTTCTTAAGCATCCATGGACGTTATTAGGAGGCAAAAAGCTATGGAAAGAAGAATTTAAGCTTTTCTTTACTGTGGATGGCCTGAAAAATCTGTACAGGGTATACTGTCTTCAGGAACTCTTTTCATTACACTACTGTTTTAATCAACCCATCTAGATAGATGATAGATAGATGGTAGATTAGATAGATAGATGATAGATTAGTAGATACACACACATACTGAAGGCTTTGGTTGGGAGTGCTACAGCTCACTGGATTGCTGAGATGAAGCCCCCGCTCAAGGTGTGTGAGAGTTTGGTTAGGAGATGGGAATGATGAGGGGAAACCTTCTGGAGGGAGAAGATAAAATTTTTCTGAAGTGGAAGAGAGATCAAAGGGAGTTTGGGGCATAGACTTCCAAACAGGAGCTACACCTAGGAACTAGGGTACAGCCATGCAGTCACTTTACTATTGTGTTTTCATGACTTTTCTTTTCCATTAGACACCTGGAACTGTTATATTAACCATCCATGATTTTAAGTTGTTGCTGGTTTTGGATTCTTAATTTTATTTCCCTTTAGTTCATCATAGACTTCAGTGACATCTAATACACAACAGACTTTTGCAAGGGGTATTGTATATAAACAAGGGAGGAAAAAATAACAAAGTCATTGAGGACAACAGGAGGGAAGGAACAGACTAGTTGTTTAAGGCAAATTATAGTGAAGAAGTTCCAGGCTTTTACCAGGTCAAAAAAGGAAAGTCCCAGGGGTGGTTGAAATTGGTAGTAAGATATAACTAAGATATAAAAAGCAGGGCCTGATCCAGGAAAAAAAATTTTTTTTCCCCCAAACACTTTAAGAGAAGGACCATTGAAAAAGAGGCAGAGTGGCAGGTATTTAGGTTATATATAGTTTTCATCCAATTTGGCTGTGCAACTCAGGTCAGAATTTCTCCCAGCTACCAACTACACCAAGTTTCACGGAGTCACAGTCTCCTATGGCAACGTTCTCTGCTTTGCTCAGGGGCTTTATCTTCAATTATTGCAAATTCCATTTGCAAAACAAATATTCTTTCCAGAATGTGTTTTATGTCATTTTAGAAACTGATAACATTCTGAAATAATTCTATTCGTTTGAATACTTTGATAATCATCCCAAATACACAAACTGAAATTTAACATAAAGTGTTAGAAATTGACAATACATGACAAAAGTTGTTTTGCACATTCATAACAAACGAGTACAATGAACTTTGCTATTTAATAGTTCTGAGGGACTTTATTTTAACTAGTATCTTGTAACTAGAAGAGGGTATCGGTGTCTTCAAAAGAATCTCATTGAGTATGTCTGATCATTTAACTTTTGGGCAAGTTTGTCTCTGAGAGTATGTTTTAGTCAGTCAGTAGAGTGCAATCATTAGTGAACTCCCATATCCATCCATCAATTTCAAGTTGTAGCACACACATTGCCCTAAATCCAACTCAGAAATTTATGGAAAAATTGTAGCACTTCTGACTTTTTAGAAACTAGGTTAGATAGATTGAAGCCTATGAGGCAGAGGAGATAAAACACACCCTCTTATTTGTAAGTCAATCCAAATTAAGTATTTTTAGTTATAAATTTTAATCTAGTTTTCAACTAGATTATGGACTTTAAACCTTAAATTCTAAATAAAATAATAATGTATAAATCTCTGCATCAGAACAATGATAATTTTTGTATATGAATTTACTTACAATTAATCCACAAAAGAAGCAGTTTGATTTGAATAAATAAAAGTTAAATTGTTTATATTTTATGGGCTTGTCTTAGTCTGTTTGGCTTGCATTAACAAAAATACCAGAGACTGAGTGTCTTAAGCAATAAACCTTGATTTTTCATAGTTCTAGAGGTTGGGAAGTACAAGATCAAATCATCAACAGCTTCAGTAACTGATGAGAGCTGCTTCCTTGATCACAGACCACTGTTTTCTCTGTGTCGTCACATGGGACCAGAGAGATCGCTCATGTCTCTTCTTATAAGGGCACTAATACCATTCATGAGGGCTCCACCTTGATGATCTAATCACCTCCCAAATATCCTGCCTCCAAATGCCATCATATTAGGAATTTGAATTTCAACATATGAATTTGGGGGAGACATAACATTCAGTCCATTGCAGGGTTTATACATGAATATTTATGCACAAACATAACTAAACATATACCCTTGTCAATAATAAAAACAAGTAAAATAAAGCATGCCAGTCAGTTTCATCAAAGAGATTATTTAATTCAGTAAGAAATATTGTTAATTTTCTAACTAGTTAATTTCTTTTCTAATTCTTTTTACCACAGGCCTCTCACTGTTGTGGCCTCTCCCTTGCGGAGCACAGGCTCCGGACACGCAGGCTTAGCGGCCATGGCTCGCGGGCCCAGCTGCTCCGCGGCATGTGGGATCTTCCCGGACCGGGGCACGAACCCGCCTCCCCTGCATTGGCAGGCGGACTCTCAACCACTGCGCCACCAGGGAAGACTTTTTCTGACCATTCTTATCCACTTGTAAGGTTTTCAGATATATTTGAAATGGAAGAATGGTTGAAGATAACGAACAATTGCTTCTTGAATAGTCATGCCAACAATGTGACAGTTAGCATAAGGAAAAGCAAGAAATAACACTCAATTATAAAAATAACATGGAGTTAATATTATCCAAATCCTTATGTCAGATAATCTTTTGTCACATTGTCAGAGTCTGTACTTATTTTCCACCAATTCACAAAGCTGGGAAGACCATTCTGACCTTGTGGCACTTTCAGATTCCATGAATGGAAAGATGACAGGGTTCCACACATCACCTCTAATAGGCAGAGAAAGCAGGTGTCCAGATGCACTGCTTGGGAGGAAGCAGTGAACACGACCTTATGTGAACACGACTAACAGTCAATAGCATGGGCTTCACTGGACAGGACTTACTCAGAGAAGCCTACAGCACTTGCTTTTTGTAATAAAATCTTTTCTAGGATGGGGGTGTGGAGTTGGGACACCCATCAGAAGAGATGAGAAGGGGAGTGTGATAGGAACTCATGTTACTGTTGGAAAGTGAGTGAGCTGTGACATTGAGTGGGCCGTGACATTGACTGAAATAGATTCACTCAGGGAGACAAGTTAGGTATATCTTTGATCTTTTTATAAGCAGCTGGAGAGAAAAAATTAAGCAGCAGTAAAAAAGGGACAGGATAAAAGAAAGTGTCTTTTCTCCTTTTTTATTCTTACAATGTCCTGATTCTTCAGCCTAGAGCTTTAAATATTTGTGTAACTTGCTTGGGAAACTGTCATCTCATAGTAATTTTGTATGTATTGAGCTCCTAAAGCTAGGGATGCTTTATCAAGCTACAATGTAAATTTATTTCTCTCCATAATCCCTGTCACTTTCCCTGTCTCCACATAAAAAGCAAGAGATGTAACATTACATTATTAATTACAGCAACAGCAAGCTGGCTGTCAGAGAGTCAAACCTGACATACTTCTCCCACCAAGCTGCTGAGCTTTCAGCCATTTACTTATTAAGCTCGTGATGATGATGGAGTTTTTAAAACCTGCTATTTTTAATGGACAGTAGGTCTTAAACATCTGTCATAAATTGCTCAGTTGAGGAAATCAAATGGCAAAGAGAGCGATCCAGGCTAAGAGCAAACAAATTGCACCATAAAAGGAAGTCTGGTCTTTAACTGAGCTTTCATTTTTACAAAGAATGTGAGGGCAACCCTGCAACTGTAAGTGGGTGCTGTGGGATTATTTAACTGAGAGCAGTTATTCACAGTAAAGAGGCTGAACACACAGGGAAAAAAATTCAAACCAAGACAAAGGACAAAAAGCACTTTAGGGTGCTTTTGTTTTTTTAAATAATAGGTTACTGGTAGTAAAAATGACTAAATCAAGTTTTAATGTGTATTTTACTTAACATTTTAATAACAGACTATATAAGATGAAAGTGAATTTCAAGGTGACCACAATCAAGTTAAGGATCTCAACATACAAAGGAATTTTCTCTCCCATCTAGTGAGAGCTCTTAATAAATGCACATCAATTTGCATATTTTTCATTCATTCATTTAAGATACATTCCTTTGTACCTATTCTATGGTCCAGCTTTTTTTCTAAGCACTTTGGAACACAAGGATGAACTAAACAGAAAAACGTCTGTCCCTGAAGGAGGGAGATGGCAAAAAAGCCATCTGCATAATACATGGTACATTAAGTGGCATATTTGAAAGGGATAAGTCATGAAAAAAATAGGAAAACAAAGGCAGGTAAAAAGGGACTGGGACAGCAGGTGTGGTAGTGGGAAAGGAGGAAGATGCAAGCTTACCAGGAGATGTGAGAATGCCATTCATGAAATGAGGGAGTTGGAAACACGAGCACTTGGAAAAAGAAGAGCTTTCCAGGTAGACTGATCACCTTAAAGGATCAAATTTCCTGGGAAAAGCACAATTCCCAGTTTTTCTCAATAGAAGCTCCTGTAAACCAGGAGAGCAGAGGAGTGGCTAGCTGTTTGGTGTCCCCATATGAAAAACAGCTCTTTCTAGTATGGGTCAGGGCTCATCAAAAGACGAATCATGCCACCCTACAATAATCAGAGCCACAAAATATCTTTTAGAAGTCTATATTTGGCACCAAAATACCATCATAAAGAAGGACTTGTGTGTGTCTATTTGTGCACACGCTTGTGTCAACCTTAAATTATATACACATATTAATGCTATATAAAAAGTTAATATTCCCATTGATGATATAACTTCTGCTTTACTCATACTAAGAGAAATTTTTTTCTACCATAGTAATGAATCATTTAGAGGTTTAAATCCCAGGCACCAACTTTACCTGGATAACGTATCTATGGAGTTGGAAAGAAAAAATACTTTAGCGATAGCATTATTGAAAAGATAAACAAAAATTGGAGACAATCTGCTATGGTGATAGAGGTGATATCATTTAGGACCTGAAATCTTATCTAGGCAAAAATAAATGATTCTGGAATTGTATGCAAGAGAACAGGGAATGATCAGTAGCAAATAAACAAATATGTGCTGAAACCACTAAAGAAAACAATGACAAATTAAAGAATCATTCTAAAATCTAAGCATGTGTTAGTCTTAATCGTGAATGTCACTATATGAAACTCTCTTTATCCCAAACTTCCAGTATGATCTGCAAAGCACACTTGCTATTTCTAAGAGCCTCTTACAACTCAGAACTTGCTTTGTAACTTTTCTAAGAAGTAGTCTTGACAGCAAACACACATTGTATAAATTATAGGCTTTGGTTTTATATTTTGTCATTAATTGGCATTCAAGTTTTAATAAGTTCTATGTGGTCCAGTGTACCAGTGTATGTGACCATGCATACATGCAAATTATATTAGACCAGACAGTAAAATGTGGATATAATTGATATCATTCTGAATCTTTATACAGCGTTTTTGAATCTCCTTGGACTGATATCCTTTTATATTCTCTCTGTCTTTTCTGTCTGTCTTTCTCTCCCCACTCTGGCAGTTTGGGTGCTGCTTTAAGACATTTACTAAATATACTCCTGTGTATTTCTCAGTGATTAGTGACAGTTAGATTCAATGACTGTTACCCTTTATTATAAGTTCCCCTTAACATTTGTGATTTTAATTGTGGAAAATAACCATGTACATTCATGGATGTATGTTCCTCTCAATCTCTTCCATCAATTTCCCAGGAATAATTGGTACAATTTAAATCTTCACCTAACTATTCTCCTTCCACTGTAATTGGAACAGCATCTATTTTTAAAGTAAGGTCTATTCTTGCGCTGTTATTTTATTTTGGTAGTTTATGGAGAAACCATTGCCCAAAACAGGAACATGGATGCTATAAATAAAGCAGTCCGATAATTGCTTAAACAAAACTAGGCTCGATGGACAGGCAATGAACCCTCATTAAGGTGAGGCTAGAGATGCGTTTGCAATTTCTCTGAATAACCCTTTTTATTTCTCTTTATACACTACTGAGCATTCCATAAAATGATAATTTTGAAAGATACCAGCACTTTGTTTAAACAAAGAATAAAATAAACACATATTTGAGTTATATCTTATTAAGTTACACATTTAAATAAAAAACAGATATAAATATGAATTGGTGAAAAGATTATTCATATGGAAGCAATGAGATTTCCATTATAGAGCTAGAGGTATTTCACACTGTAAAAGCTTGCTCCCTTTGTGGTAATTTTTATTTGCTATTTAAATTCAACTTAACCTTCCCTGCCCTCTAAAACTAAAAATAGCATTTATGGTCTTTTATTGTTTTCATGAACAATTTAAACAAAATAATTTAGTGTTTTAGCTTGGCTCAGGAATTGTAAAGATTTATGTGCTAAAGATTGTTCACTTGTAAAATGGCCTATGTACTTCATCTGCAATGTAAACATTTTGAAAATAAGAAGAAAACTATGAAAGCTTTATTATATTTAATTTTATAATACAAAATATAGGAAGACTGAAAACAATTATACTTAAACCAATTCTGTACTAATAAGTGGATTTATTTGAATGTGTTTTTTTAATGTTTGTAAAAATTTTAGTTGCTTTTCCTTCTTAAAAATTTCTCCTGAAGTGGCTATATTGATGTTTTAAAGAAATAAAACTTGGGCAAATTAAAACAAAATGAAAATAAATGTCTTCTTTCTATATTTAGCAAAAGTCCTTTATTTTATTGTCTTTGAGCTCAATGGAAGCTTAATGGAAATTAAGTTTAATTTTTAACACATCAAATGCTTGTTTGAATATGAGTAAGAACAAACAGATTTTAAGCTATTTCTACAAGATCTTAATTTTAACATTATGCAGACAGAAGCTGTAATTTAATATTTTGGTTCACTGTCAATTTATTCCTCTCCAATTTTTGACACAGTAAATCCCATCTTTTTATTTTCAGTTATTAACTTATAAACAAGTAGGATGCATCCAAGTGCATGGAGAGGCTCAATATAAATGGAAATCCTATCCATTAACAAATACTGTTCCTCCTTAATGTCAATCACAACGTGAAATCCTATAGATAAAGTATTCGGGTAAGCAGGTATCCTTTTAAAATGTTCCTTCTAATAATTTGAAGTTTTGGTGAAATTTGAAATCTTCTAGTGTTTCCCCAAATACTACTTCTCTCTATTAAAAAAAAAAAAACTAATAATAATTCTGGAAGGTTAACAACACTGGGGTTTATTAATTCTATTCTTATGATTTATATATTTGTCAAGGTGGTCTTCACCTTACTAAAAAAAATCCTGTATTCACCAGTTAATATATGCTCCTTTGTAGGTGAGTATTCACAGTAGAAAGCCACTAATCAATCTGCAAAATTGGCATCATTAGTTAAGAGCCTGTGTGTTTAAGTTGTAGGAGGTTTGCAGGAAGCATGTGTGTTGGCAGAACTGTGTGATAAGGCATCTGCAATAGTTATCTACATTATGCTTCCATTCAGCTGGTGTCATCACTCTGTCACTTTCACCCATTCCATAATTTGTACAAAAAGAAAGCAAACTACAGCTCTTTAAATTCTGGGAATGTATGGTAAACTGTCAGTTTCCCTTCTGTGAAGTTGTTTATCTCAGGATTTTACTTGGCACACAATTTCTCAATAGATGTAGCCCTCCTTCCCAAAGGCAGAGGAAATCCCATTGATCAATGGGGATTGCAGCACTTATCAACATCAAAATGGAGACAGCTTAATTCCTTAGATTAGTATTTGGCTCAAACCAGCCAAGGTTTCCTGAGAAACTACTATTAGTATATTTTAAAGTATCCAATTTCTTTGTCTTCCTCCTACCAGCTCAAAATATAAGCCAAGGCCATGTGGCTGCATCTTAATCACATTTGAGCATGAGAGCCATCCGTCTCATTTCAAAGATATAAGAGATTGTAATATTTTAACATTTCCTACTGCCAAGTTGCTAAGCAATAAAACAATCTTGGCACTTTCCTGCCAGTTCATCATGAAGAACTACTTTAGTTTTGCAAAGTCTTTTGATGAAACAAAGTAAAGGCAGCTGGACCAAACAGCCTTTCAGAAACGTGTTGCCAAACAAATCACTGGAACTTTTACTCCTTTGCATGGCTGAGACGGAGGCAGAGAGATCCTACATATGGAGCAGCATAGAAAATCGATTCCTCAGTTTAGTGATTAAAATTGTATAAATATTAGCTCAGAGCTCTAGAATTATGCTCTTATCCCACATTACCTTTATCCAGTATAAACATAAGTGTGAAATCTTTTCAGCTAAAGATACATTTCACATACTCTAGCACACTCGTCAAATGATGTATATTAGATTAAACACATATTTTGGCTCAATACTTACCTACATTTTAAAAGTTTGGATCAGAGAAATAATGCCAAAGCATATGCTGGATAGATAATTTCAAACAAAGAAAGGGTATAAGGTAAAAAAGCTGTAGTCCCCCTTTCACATAAGTCCAGTCTTACTTTTTGGTATGTATTTGCTTTTTAATATTTACTATTTATTAAGTGCTTATATGCTAGGTTCTGTGTTAACCGTTTCATTCATATTATTTCTTTATTTTCTTTTAACATCTTTATTGGAGTAAAATTGCTTTACAATGGTGTGTTAGTATCTGCTGTATAACAAAGTGAATCAGCTATATGTATACATATATCTCCATATCTCCTCCCTCTTGTGGCTCCCTCCCACCCTCCCTATCCCACCCCTCTAGGTGGTCACAAAGCACCAAGCTGATCTCCCTGTGCTATGTGGCTGCTTCCACTATCTATTTTACATTTCGTAGTGTATATATGTCCATGCCACTCTCTCACTTCATCCCAGCTTACCCTTCCCCCCAGCTTACCCTTCCCCCTCCCTGTGTCCTCAAGTCCATTCTCTACATCCGCATCTTTATCCCTATCCTGCCCCTAGGTTCTTCAGAACATTTTTTTTTGTAAGATTCCATATATATGTGTTAGCATACAGTATTTGTTTTTCTCTTTCTGACTTACTTCACTCCGTATGACAGATTCTTGATCCATCCACCTCACTACAAATAACTCAATTTCGTTTCTGTTTGTGGCCAAGTAATATTCCATTGTATACATGTGCCACATCTTCTTTATCCATTCATCTGTTGATGGACACTTGGGTTGCTTCCGTGTCCTGGCTATTGTAAATAGTGCTGCAATGAATATTGTGGTACATGACTCTTTTTGAATTATGATTTTCTCAGGGTATATGCCCAGTAGTGGGATTGCTGAGTCATATGGTAGTTCTATTTTTATTTTTTACAGAACCTCCATACTGTTCTCCATAGTGGCTGCCACCAAGAGTGCAAGAAGGTTCCCTTTTCTCCACACGCTCTACAGCATTTATTGATTGTATATTGTTTGATGATGGCCATTCTGACCAGTGTGAGGTGATATCTCATTGTAGTTTTGATCTGCATTTCTCTAATGATTAGTGATGTTTAGCATCCTTACATGTGTTTGTTGGCAATCTGTATATTTCTTTGGAGGAATGTCTATTTAGATCTTCTGCCCATTTTTGGATTGGATTGTTTGATTTTTTGATATTGAGCTGCATGAGCTGCTTGTATATTTTGGAGATTAATCCTCTGGCAGTTGTTTCATTTGAAAATAATTTCAAATAGCTTTGTAATATAGTCTGAAGTAAGGGAGACTGATTCTTCCAGCTCTATTTTTCTTTCTCAAGATTGCTTTGGCTATTCGGGGTCTTTTGTGTTGTCATACAAATTGTGAAATTTTTTGTTCTAGTTCTGTGAAAAATGCCATTGGTAGTTTAATAGGGATTGCATTGAATCTGTAGATTGCTTTGGGTAGCATAGTCATTTTCACAATGTTGATTCTTCCAATCGAGGAACATGATATATCTCACCATCTGTTTGTATCATCTTTAGTTTCTTTCATGAGTGTCTTATAGTTTTCTGCATACAGATATTTTGTCTCCTTAGGTAGGTTTATTCCTAGGTATTTTATTCTTTTCGTTGCAGTGGTAAATGGGAGTGTTTCTTTAATTGCTCTTTCAGATTTTTCATCATTAGTGTATAGGAATGTGAGAGATTTCTGTGCACTGATTTTGTATCATGCTAATTTACCAAATTCATTGATTAGCTCTGGTAGTTTTCTGGTAGCATCTTTAGGATATTTTATGTATAGTATCATGTCATCTGCAGACAGTGACAGTTTTACTTCTTTTCTGATTTGGATTCCTTTTATTTCATTTTCTTCTCTGATTGCTGTGGTTAAAACTTGCAAAACTATGTTGAATAATGAGGATAGTGGTCAACCTTGTCTTCTTCCTGATCTTAATGGAAATTGTTTCAGTTTTTCACCACTGAGAATGATGTTGGCTGTGGGTTTGTCGTAAATGGCTTTTATTATGTTTAGGTAAGTTTCCTCTGTGCCTACCATCTGGAGGGTTTTTATCATAACTGGGTGTTGAATTTTGTCGAAAGCTTTCTCTGCATCTATTGAGATGACCATATGGTTTTTACCTTTCAATTTGTTAATACGGTTTCTCATATTGATTGATTTGCATATATTGAAGAATCCTTGAATTCTTGGGATAAACCCCACTTGATCATGGTGTATGATCCTTTTAATGTGCTGTTGGATTCTCTTTGCTAGTATTTTGTTGAGGATTTTTGCATCTATGTTCAACAATGATATTGGCCTGTAGTTTTCTTTCTTTACGACATCTTTGTCTGGTTTTGGTATCAGGGTGATGGTGGAATCACCATCACTCGTAGAATGAGTTTGGGAGTATTCCTCCCTCTGATATAGTTTGGAAGAGTTTGAGAAGGATAGGTGTTAGCTCTTCTCTAAATGTTTGATAGAATTCGCCTGTGAAGCCATCTGGTCTTGGACTTTTGTTTGTTGGAAGATTTTTAATCACAGTTTCAATTTCAGTGCTTGTGATTGGTCTGTTTATATTTTCTATTTCTTCCTGATTCAGTCTCAGAAGGTTGTGATTTTCTAAAAATTTGTCCATTTCTTCCAGGTTGTCCAGTTTATTGGCATAGAGTTGCCTGTAGTAATCTCTCATGATCCTTTGCATTTCTGCAGTGTCAGTTGTTACTTCTCGTTTTTCATTTCTAATTCTATTGATTTGAGACTTTCCCCTTTTTCTCCTGATGAGTCTGGCTAAAGGTTTATCAATTTTGTTTTTCTTCTCAAAGAACAAGCTTTTAGTTTTATTGATCTTTGCTATCATTTTCTTCATTTCTTTTTCATTTATTTCTGATCTGATCTTTATGATTTCCCTCCTGCTAACTTTGGGTATTTTTTTTTCTTCTTTCTCTAATTGCTTTAGGTGTAAGGTTAGGTTGTTTATTTGAGATGTTTCTTGTTTCTTGAGGTAGGTTTGTATTGCTATATGCCTCCCTCTTAGAACAGCTTTTGCTGCATCCCATAGGTTTTGGGTTATCATGTTTTCATTGTCATTTGCTTCCAGGTATTTTTTGATTTCCTCTTTGATCTCATGGTTATTTAGTAGTATTGTTTAGCTTCCATGTGTTTGTATATTTTACAGGTTTTTACCTGTAATTGATATCTAGTCTTACAGTGTTGTAGTTGGAAAAGACACTTGATACGATTTCTATTTTCTTAAATTTACCAAGGCTTGATTTGTGACCCAAGATATGATCTACCCTGCAGAATGTTCCATGAGCACTTGAGAAGAAAGTGTATTCTGTTGTTTTTGGATGGAATGTCCTATAAATATCAATTAAGTCCATCTTGTTTAATGTGTCATTTAAAGCTTGTGTTTCCTTGTTTATTTTCATTTTGAATGATCTGTCCATTCATGAAAGTGGGGTGTTAAAAGTCCCCTACAATGATTGTGTTGCTGTTGATTTCCCCTTTTATGGCTGTTAGCATTTGCCTTATGTATTGAGGTGCTCCGATGTTGGATGCATAAATATTTACAATTGTTATATCTTCTTCTTGGATTGATCCCTTTATCCTTATGTAGTGCCCTTCTTTCTTTCTTGTAATAGTTTTTATTTTAAAGTCTATTTTGTCTGATATGAGAATTGCTACTCCAGCTTTCTTTTGATTTCCATTTGCATGGAATATCTTTTGCCATCCCCTCACTTTCAGCCTGTATGTGTCCCTAGGTCTGAAGTGGGGATCTTGGAGACAGCATATATACGGGTCTTGTTTTTGTATCCATTCAGCCAGTCCATGTCTTTTGGTTGGAGCATTTAATCCATTTACCTTTAAGGTAATTATCAATATGTATGTGCCTATTACCATTTTCTTAATTGTTTTGGGTTTGTTATTGTAGGTCTTTTCCTTCTCTTGTGTTTCCTGCCTAGAGAAGTTCCTTTAACATTTTTTGTAAAGCTAGTTTGGTGGTGCTGAATTCTCTTTTGCTTGTCTGTAAAGGTTTTAATTTCTCCATCAAATCTGAATGAGATTCTTGCTGGGTAGAGTAATCTTGGTGGTAGGTCTTTCCCTTTCAACACTTTAAATATGTCCTGCCACACCCTTCTGGCTTGCAGAGCTTCTGCTGAAACATCAGCTGTTAACCTTATGGGGATTCCCTTGTATGTTATTTGTTGCTTTTCCCTTGATGATTTTAATATTTTTTCTTTGTATTTAATTTTTGATAGTTTGAGTAATATGTGTCTTGGTATGTTTCTCCTTGGATTTATCCTGTATGGGAGTCTATGTGCTTCCTGGACCTGGGTGACTATTTCCTTTCCCATATCAGGGAACTTTTCAACTATAATCTCTTCAAATATTTTCTCAGTCCCTTTCTTTTTCTCTTCTTCCTCTGGGACCACTATAATTCAAATGTTGGTGCATTTAATGTTGTCCTAAAGGTCTCTGAGTCTGTCTTCAATTCTTTTCATTCTTTTTTCTGTATTCTGATCTGCGGTAGTTATTTCCACTATTTTATCCTCCAGGTCACTTATCGGTTCTTCTGCCTCAGTTATGCTGCTATTGATTCCTTCTAGAGAATTTTTAATTTAATTTATTGTGTTGTTCATCATTGTTTGTTTGCTCTTTAGTTCTTCTAGGTCCTTGTTAAATGTTTCTTGTATTTTCTCCATTCTATTTCCAAGATTGGGTCATCTTTATTATCATTATTCTGAATTCTTTTTCAGGTAGACTGCCTATTTCCTCTTCATTTGTTAGGTCTGGTGGGTTTTTACCTTGCCCCTTCCTGGTGGAGGGGACTGTTGCCTGTGTTCTGGTAGATGAGGCTGGATCTTGCCTCTCTGGTGGGCAGGACCGTGTCTAGTGGTGTGCTTGGGGTGTGTGTGGACTTATTATGATTTTAGGCAGCCTCTCTGCTAATGGATGGAGTTGTGTTCCTGTCTTGATAGTTGTTTGGCATGGGGTGTCCAGCACTGAAGTTTGCTGGCCGTTTAGTGGAACTGGGTCTTCGGGTTGAGATGGAGATCTCTGGGAGAGCTCTCACCAACTGATATTACAAGGGGCCAGGTGTTCTCTGGTGGATCAATATCCTGAACTAGGATCTCCCACCTCAGAGGCTCAGGCCTGACAACTGGCCAGAGCACCAAGACCCTGTCAGCCATACAGCTCAGAAAAAAAGTGAGAAAAGAAAAGAAATGAAAGAAAGAAAGAAAGAAGGAAGGAAGGAAGGAAGGAAAGAGAAAGAAAGAAAGAAAGAAAGAAAGATGGAAAAGGATAAATAAAATAAAGTTATTAAAATAAAAAATTAAAAAATATCATTAAAATAAAATAAATAAAAAAGTAATAAGAAAAAAGAAAAGAGCAACCAAAGCAATAAATCCACCACTGATAAAAAGCACTATACTAAAAAAAAAATGAACAGAGAGAACCATAGGACAAATGGTAAAAGCAAACCTCTACAGACAAAATCACACAAAGAAGCATACACATACATGCTCACCAAAAGAGAGAAAAGAAAAAAAAAAAAAAAATATATATATATATATATATATATATATAAAGGAAGAGAGCAACCAAATCAATAAACAAATCTACCAGTGATAATAAGTTCTAAATACTAAACTATGATAAACATAAAACTAGAAACAAATTAGATGCAGAAAGTAAACCCCAAGTCTACAGCTGCTCTCAAAGTCCACTGCCTCAGTTTTGGGAAGATTTGTTCTCTATTCAGGTATTCCACAGTTGCAAGGTACATCAAGTTGATTGTGGAGATTTAATCTGCTTTTCCTGAGGCTGCTGGGAGAAATTTCCCTTTTGCTTCTTTGTTTGCACAGCTCCTGGGGTTCTTCTTTGGGTTTGGCCCCATCTCTGCATGTAGGTCATCTGAGGGCATCTGTTCCCCACCCAGACAGGAGAGGTTAAAGGAGCAGCTGGTTCGGGGGCTCTGTCTGACTCAGGCCTGGGGGAGGGAGGGGTGCAGATGCTGGGCGAGCCTGCAGAGGCAGAAGCCAGCATGACATTGCACCAGCCTGAGGCCGCCGTGTGTTCTCCCGGGGAAGTTGTCCCTGGATCACAGGACGCTGGCAGTGGTGGGCTGCACAGGGTCCCCGGAGGGAAGGTGTAGAGAGTGACCTGTGCTTGCACACAGGCTTCTTGGTGGCTACAGCAGCAGCCTTAGCGTTTCATGCCCGTCTCTGGGGTCCGCACTGATAGCTGCACTCACACCCATCTCTGAAACTGGTTTAGGCAGTGTTCTGAATCTCCTCTCCTCACACACCCCAGAACAATGGATTCTTGCCTCTTAGGCAGTTCCAGACTTTTTCCCGGACTCCCTCCCAGCTAGCTGTGGCACACTAGCCCCCTTCTGGCTGTGTTCACACAGCCAACCCCAGTACTCTCCCTCGTATCTGACCTCCGAAGCCAGAGCCTCAGCTCCCAGAGCCCACCCGCCCCATTAGGCGAGCAGACAAGCCTCTTGGGCTGGTGAGTGCTGTTCGGCACTGATCCTCTGTGTGGGAATCTCTCTGCTTTGACCTCTGCACCCCTGTTGCTGTGCTCTCCTCCATGGCTCAAAAGCTGACCCCCCTGCCACCCGGAGTCTCCGCCAGTGAAGGGGCTTCTGAGTGTGTGGAAACCTTTCCTCCTTCACAGCTCCCTCCCAGAGGTGTAGGTTCCTCTCTATTCTTTTGCCTCTGTTTTATCTTTTTTCTTTTGCCCTACCCAGGTATGTGGGGAGTTTCTTGCCTTTTGGGAAGTCTGAGGTCTTCTGCCAGCGTTCAGTAGGTGTTCTGTAGGAGCTGTTCCACATGTAGATGTATTTCTGATGTATTTGTGGGGAGGAAGGTGATCTCCATGTCTTACTCCTCCGCCATCTTGAAGGTCCTCCTGGTATGTATTTTTTCAGACCTTTCTCTATCTACGTTTGTGTATGTGTGTGTCTATGTGTATTTCTGTGTGCATGTGTGTGTGTATATATAAGCTAAGAACTTTATTCTATTGACTATAACTTACAGCAAAAATCAACAAATTTCTTTATTACTATTATTATTTTTATTAAAATTGAATCAGATCCTGAGTCCTCAACATGGCATTATGTGAACTAAGTTCTCCCCTTTCATCTCAGAGGAGTCAGAAAGTCTCAGAAGCTTTGATTTACAGCAGAACATTTTGGCAAAACCTTTGGGCTTAGAACACACTGGACCCCAAGGAAATGTCCTGCAGGCAAACTTCCATCATCCCCTGGACTGGCTGCCTGTGTCCCCATCCTAAGCATACTATACTTTCTTCTGCTTCAGTGTCTGTGGGTCCTGTCCCCACCTGCCCCCTCACACTCCAGTGCTTTCACCCAGACAACACTTAGTCACCTTTCATCTCCATCTGAAGCATGAAGCTTCCTTATGAAGCCCTCCTCTATCAACCCGGCTGAAGTCAGGGACTGTCCCCCTAGTAAGCAGCATGACACATATCTCCTTCATAACACTCCTCATACTTGTTTTTGCTGACTCTCTCCTCTCCTACAAAACTATAATCCCATGAGAGCAGGGCATAGTGCCAGACATTTATTCCTTAATTGACTGGATATTTATTGAACATTTACTATGGTGAAGCCATGTGTTGGATGTTAATGATAAAGTGATGTTTTAATGGCATGATTCTCTATTTCTCACTGACGTTTCCTTTGAGACAGATGTGAACAGAAAGTTACCTTGATAATTACTTAATTAGAATGGCAGTAACATCTATGAAGGGAAAGTGTATGGTGTTCATGTGAGTATATGGAGCAAGTTAGTCCTCTGAGAAAGGTGGGTGTTTAGGGAGGTGTCCTGGAAGAAGTCAATTTAAGTCGAGACTTAAAGAGTAAATGGGACGGCATCAGGAGAAGAGAGGGTTCTTAGCTCCTTAGTGAAAATGGAAGGTGTGCGGAGTAAAGAGATTACTGAGAAAGAGGTGATGGATACATATTAGGGACGAGAGGTACCACTAAGGCTAGGCTGGTCAGCAAGGTTTTTATATTGTTAAACATTTTGATCTTTTTCCTAAAACTGTTGGGAAGCCATTAAGCAGTATTAAGCAGGTCAGTGAAATGAGTAGTTCTACAACTAGAAGACAGATAATGGTGGGTGTGGCCAAGAAGGTGAACACAAAGAGAACAGAATTGAAAAATATTTTGGAGTTAGAAATGGGAGACCTTAGTGATTGATTGAATGTGAAAGGTCTGGGTCAAGGAAGATAAAGGTAAAAAGAATAATAAAAGCAATAACCAACACTCATATAGCACCTGTTGGTACCAGTCACCATTTTAAGTGTTTCATATTTATTAGTTCATTTAATCCTCACAATAACCGTCTAAAGTAGCACTGTTATTACTCTAATATCATATATGAGTGAAGGGTAGACGTATTAAATAACTTTTCCAAAGTCATGCAGCCATATGGGTAGAGGTGGTATTCAAAATCCAATGGTTTGGTTGCAGAATCTATCATGTAAATATTACTCACAGGTTTTTGGAATGAGAAATCAAGAAGATGGCAGTGCCATGATTTGAAGCAGAAAACACTGGACAAGTGAATCTGGGTTAAGCATAAGACTTGAATTTTGGACATGCTGAACTTGATGTGCCTTGAAATGCGCAAGCATTCTCAAGTTGAACGTGAGCAGGATATATCATTTGGGACTCATCAAAGTATAGATGATAACTAAAGCCATGAGATAAATGAGATCACACAGGGTTACACTAGACAGTAGGAGAAGAGAAAGTCTCTGCTGAGTAGAGGAAGGAGGACTGGCACGGGACTCTGAGAAGGAATTGCTGAGTAGTGGAAAAAGCTGTCGCAAGAACCAAAGAAAGACCTTCATCCAAGAGAGGACAGTCAACTGGTACATTGTAGGTTCTCAGAATATTTATTTACTTATTGATTGTTCATTAGGCTACACTTTAACATCTATATATTTTTACTAGAATGTTCGGTGACTTCTATTCAAGCATAAATCTATGATTGTGACCTATGAAGGGTTAGTCCTTTTATCCACTCTAGTCAGGGCACAAATTTAGGGAATAAATTATTTTCTCTAGAACCATAAAATTTTCTTTTTTTCTCCATCCAATAACTGGTTCAGACATATAATTAATTTCTAAGATCTAAAAAACAGTAAATCTTGAAAATCATATGTACTGGTTACAGTCCAATTCATTTCCAGAAAACAAGTAGATTTGGGTTAATATTAATCTTATCCAACTAATATGT
The DNA here is from genome assembly GCF_039906515.1 of Pseudorca crassidens. Taxonomy (NCBI): domain Eukaryota; kingdom Metazoa; phylum Chordata; class Mammalia; order Artiodactyla; family Delphinidae; genus Pseudorca; species Pseudorca crassidens. Next base: position 18,884,551 of record NC_090298.1, read on the forward strand.
AACTAGATTTTTGTACTAGTACAAAAATCCAACTAGATTTTTGTACTAAAGGTAAAATGAAAGATTGCAATTGAAGATTGCAGTGTATTTTATTTGTTATAAAGAGGCATCTGCCCTATAACCAATTTTAACCAATTGTAATCCTCTACCTGTTTAGTTAATAAGAATTACATAAAAATGTCCTCCAAACTCCCAACCTTGTTATAAGGTAAAAGTGGAAGTCTGTCAAAGGCTTAGTGATAGTGACAGACTGACATCAGTTATGCATATGTATTCCAGGAATAACTCACATCAGCCAAAATTAAATTTACATAGTTAAATATATAGATTCATAACCAGGGGTCAGGTAAATTTTATGGCAAACATAGATAAATACCTTGCAATGTTATTTAAATTGAATTAAATTTATCTGACTTCAGGGACATGCAATTTTCTGATATAGCCATGTCACAAGATTTTAAATTCCTTTCTGAAAATGTTTTCCATCTTATTATTTTGACATCCCAGAAAGTACCTAGAACTTGTAGGGAGTAACATAGGGCTGCTTCGCAGCTCATCACTCAATTTGAAGAATATGTGAATACATGAAAGAATTAATGACTAATTTGTGATATAAACTAAAAAGTATTGGAGAAAATTTATTGAAATATTTGATCCAATTATTGAAACCTATCAACATTATCTTAAGTAAACTTTTTGAACATGTAATTTAGTATTTTCTCTAGATTCCTGGAAAAATTAGTTACAAATTGAGCTGAGAAAAAGAAATATCTCAATAACTTACATAGTCTACTTTAATATAGTATCAATGTTTCATAAATGATAGAGAAGTATGACTTTTTTTTTTCTCCTTCAATTATCTACTATCTCTTGTGCCACCATTTTCTTTCTTTATTCCAGGACATTCCTAAAAGCTTTTGAATAATGCTGAAGTTTCTTCTATATTTCTTTAAAATTCATTCAACTTGTTCATAATTTCTAGTTCAACAATCAATCCATCAGCAAACTGTTGACTTTTCCTTATAAACATGTGGGACCACTTCTGATTCCATCTCATATTTTATGTTAGGGGAAGCCACCATCTCCTTTCACGTGATTTATTACAGTAACCTCTTATATTGTGTCCTGCCCTGGCTCCCTAACATAATTTCTTCCCATTGTAGCCAGTGACTTTTTTTGCATTACGCGGGCCTCTCACTGCTGTGGCATCTCCCGTTGCAGAGCACAGGTTCCGGATACGTAGGCTCCGCAGCCATGGCTCACAGGCCTAGCTGCTCCGCGGCATGTGGGATCCTCCCGGACCGGGGCACGAACCCGTGTCCCCTGCATCAGCAGGCGGACTCTCAACCACTGCGCCATCAGGGAAGCCCTCCATATTTTCTTAATGTATGCATTGAGTGTCAATTGAAATCATTGTTATTTGAGTTCCATGCAATTTATATTTTATGTAATTTTTAAACTATCTGGTAAAATAAACTATGTATACTTTAGAATCAAATCAGATTATGGCAATCTGTTAAAATTTTACTGAATTTCTAGGTAGAGAGACTAAGTTTATACTATTAAAAGATAAATAGAATCCCAGAGCTGAAATGAAGCACAAAAATTCTTCATTATTTTACAGAGGAAGACACTAAAACTCTGAGAAGTTTAATTACTTATCCAAAGAAGTGAGGGATTCTGGAAATGTGGTGACTTGAATATAGTTTTCTTCAACCGCATGTCAAGAGAGTTGCCTTTTGTGAGAAAAGGGCTACTGCCATTTGCAATAAAATCATATACTAAAATAATATATATGCAACTGTGTAAAAATAATTGTGCATGTATGTACGTACATTAAAATATAAAATTAAATTATTAAATTTTATCCAAAGCCATACAATTAGTTATTAGGGGTTCTAGGATCATATCATGTCAACTTTTCATGAGGTCTCTATTCTTTCCACTGGATTTTCAGCATTCATGAAGGAGGTTCTTAACTATTTACTGAAATATTGTGAGTGCTGGTTGAATTAGCCTGCCACCTTGACCCTGATAGGTACTCAACAAATTCAAATTGTCTCCAAACAAGTTAAACTCTAGTTATTCCCTTTGTGATGCTTTTGCCCTTGATGTGTTTTTATGAATCCCTATTCTCTAACTCTTCCTAAGAATAAATACACTTATCTGTCCATTTCTTAACCCATGAGCTAGGAATAGGGATAGAGACAGAGGGAGGATGGAAGGGTAATGACAGATAATGGCAAAATAAACATGAGAATGTACAGTCAAGTACTTAATTTCTAAAGTCTGGTGAACTATAGCAGAAAGCACTTTGTGGAATCAACAGTTTCAAGGCAGTCACACAGTAGGGACATAGCAGGTGTAAAATAAACATTTTTTGACAGATGAAGCAATGCATTGATTAAGGAATGAATTACCATACTCACAGATAAGCAGAGAAAGAGAAGATCTAAGAGTTGAAATTGAGAGTATCAAGTAGTTCAGAAATTCAATCTGAACATATTTCATTTGAGGAACTTGCAATAGATATACAGAAATTGCCCACCTCTTTCCATCATACAATTCTTACCATTTAAACATTTTTTTCTAGCAAGAACAGGTACCTGGGTTATACAAATACACCTTACCCAAATATGATTCTAATAGCTGCAAACACTTAATCATAATGACCCACAAAACAAGCAATATATTTTTAACATTAGAATTCTGATCAACATGTGTTAATAAAGATGTGGTGACCCATAACAGCATTTAACTACTTTTAGTGGGCATTATGACATAAATTCTCCTGTTGATGGTGTATTTAAGTGTTTAATCTTGCAATAATATAAATTAAATACATATGAAGTACCTTATATTAAGTACTCAAGTGAAAGTGCCTATAACATCACCATTAAAATGCAAGATTAATATACGGAAATGTGCTGTGTTTCTATACACTAATATTGAAATAACAGAAAGAGAAAGTAAAAAAAAAAATGTTTTTCCTTTAAAATTACATCAAAAATACCCAAGAGTAGACTTCCCTGGTGGTGCAGTGGTTAAGAATCCACCTGCCAATGCAGGGGACATGGGTGAGAGCCCTGGTCTGGGAAGATCCCACATGCCGTGGAGCAACTAAGCCTGTGTGCCACAACTACTAAGCCTGCATGCCACAACTACTGAAGCCCGTGCGCCTAGAGCCCGTGCTCCCAACAAGAAAAGTCACCACAATGAGAAGCCGTGCACCACAAGAAGATTAGCCCCCGCTCACCACAACTAGAGAAAGCCCACACGCAGCAATGCAGACCCAACACAGCCCCAAATAAATAAATAAAAATTTTAAAAAAAATACCCAAGAGTAAAGTTAACCAAAGAGGTGAAGGACTTAAACTCTGAAAATTATAAAACATTGATGAAGGAAATTGAAGATGATTCAAAGAAATGGGAAGATATACCATGCTCTAGGATTGGAAGAAGTAATATTATTAAAATGGCTGTACTACCCAAACTAATCTACAGACTTAACACAATCCCTGTCAAAATATCCAGAACATTTTTCACAGAACTAGCTCAAATAATCCTAAAATTTATATGGAACCACAGAAGATCCTGAATTGCCAAAGCAATCATGAGAAAAAAGAACAAAGCTGGAGGTATAACCCTCCCAGTCTTCAGACTGTACTGCAAAGCTACAGTAATCAAAATAGCATGGTATTGGCACAAAAACAGACACAAAGACCAATGGAAAAGAATAGACAGCCCAGAAATAAACCCACACATTTTTGGCCTATTAATCTATGTCAAAGTAGGCAAGAATATAGAATGCAGAAAAGACAGTCTCATCGACAAGTGGTGCTGGGAAAACTGGACAGTCACATGTAAAACAATGATATTAAAACATTCCCTCACACCATATACAAAAATAAACTCAAAATAGTTTAAAGGCCTAAATGTAAGACATGAAACCACAAAACTCCTGGAAGAGTGAAACACTGTTTGACATAAATCATAGCAATATTTTTTTCTTGGGTCATTCTCCAAAGGCAAAATAAATAAAAGCAAAAATAAACAAATGGGACATAATTAAACTTAAAAGCTTTTGCACAGCAAAGGAAACCATCCACAAAACCAAAAGACAACCTATGGAATGGGAGAAAATATTCTCAAATGATGCAACTGTCAAGGGTTTAATATCCAAAATACACTAACAGCTCATACAACTCAATTACAAAAAAAACCAAACAATACACATAAAAAATGGACAAAACACTTGAATAGACATTTTTCCAAAGAAGACATACAGATAGCCAACAAACACATGAAGAGATGCTCAACATTGCTAATTATTAGAGAATTGCAAATAGAAACCACAGCGAGGTATCTCACACCAATCAGAATGGCTATCATCAAAAAGTCTATAGAAGACAAATGTTGGAGAGGATGTGGAGAAAGGAGAACTCTCACACTGTTGGTGGGAATGTAAATTGGTGCAGACACTATGGAAAACAGTATGGAGATTCCTTATAAAACTGAATATAGAACTACCATATGGGTATCTATCTAGAAAGCGAAAACATTAATTTGAAAAGATACATGAACCCACCCCAATTTTCACAGCAGCACTATTTACAATAGCCAAGACATGGAAGCAACCCAAGCACCCATTAGCAGAAGATTATGTATATATGTAATATACCACATCTTCTTAAGCCTATATATTTATCTACATAATGAAATATTATTCAGCCATAAGATAGAATGAATTACTTTCATTCGCAGCAATGTGGATGGACCTAGAGAATATTATGCTTAGAGACATAAGTCAGACAAGAAAGACAAATACTATATGATATCACTTATATGTGGAATCTTAAAAAAAGTACAAATGAATGTGTATACAAAACAGAAACAGACTCACGGATATAGAAAACAAACTTGTGATTACCAAAGGAGAGAGTGGAGGAGGACAATTTAGGACTTTGGGATTAACAGATACAATTATATATAAAATAGATAAGCAACAAGGATATTCTTATAGCACAGGGAATTATACCCATTACCTTGTAATAGCCTATAGTGGAATATAATCTTGAAAAATACTGAGTCACTAAGGTGAAGACCTGAACCTAACACAGTATTGTGAATCAACCACACTTCAATTAAAAAATATTAATCTCCTAGAGAGAGCCATGGAAAATTTCTTGCTATAGGTATTTTAATATTTTCCCTTTTATCCATCAGGATTATATTTTCAAATTTTCATACAGTTTAGCAACAAATGGAATCAAGGACTCAAAAATGTTTAACACAAAATGAATAAATATTCTGTATTAACATAATTTTAGAAAGAAAATATAGACACAATAATTTGGAAACAAAAAATATGTTTATAACTTTGTGTTTTATGGCCCCCATTCCATTATTTTATACTATTTTCTAATAATCATAGACCGTTACCTTCCAAATTAAGGGAGGAGAGTATATTAGTAACCAGGAAGTAGGTCATCTGTAGGTGAGAGGGAGATATGTCTTTATTCAAGTAAAATTGAAAACATGGAAAGTGCCCCCAACTTAATGCTTACTTTTAATATTTCCTAATAATAGACAAAGAAAAATAATTATATATTCAAATCTGGTAGATAGGTGGTTTTGCTCTTACAACAAAGCAGTGCTGAGGTGGTTTCTTTCTTGAACAGTTATATCTGGAAAGCGAAAAGCCTCCTGGGAAGGCTTTTCACTGGAAAGCAAAAGCCTCCTGGGAAGCTGTGAATTTTCTATTTACACATCCACATAAACAAGCCAAGACCATATAAAACAGGGCTATCTTAGCCATAACCTTCAGGGAGGTCCAGAAATGATGTTTACTGCAAATGGATATATATAATAAATGCATATATAGATACATCTTTATGATATTATTTCTTTAAATGTGTTCTTACAGAAACTTAACTTTGTGCATCCAGTCTTAGCTTCTCAGAAATTCATCTACTGTAAAAATTAAGTAACATCCTATTCCCATACATGTTTGTTATTCCCATTCTCTACCTTATTTTGCTTCCATAAAAGATCTTTCAGCCAAATTAAATTCCAGGGCCATTTTCTTAGTGAATTAATGCCATTTGATGAACAATAGTTATTTTCTTAGGGAGCAGGCTAGGTATCTGTCTCCAACTTTTCACTCTGTTTACAATACTTTCTGGGTCTCTTTTGGTGAAGTTTGTTTTCTCTTTCCCTGCCCCCGACTCAACATTAAAATTCAAGGTAAGCTATTGATGAAGTGGCATTGGCAGAAGTCACATTTGCCCTATCAAGAACAAAAGGGAACTGGAATCACCAGGATTTGCGCTATCAAGAAAAAAGAGACTAGTAATTGCTAGGAACAGGCATCGGGTATTAATAACAAGTCTCTATTCTTTTTAGAGTATCTTGCATAGCACCTATCTGGCAGTAGTCAGGATAACCCATGGTATAATCAGGATAACCAGATTCATGACGTCTGGTTTTCCATCCTGACAGTCTCATACCCTTAATGTCTACCCTTAAGTACACAAACCATGACATTTCTCTCTGCTCTCTGATTTCCTAACTGGTACATCTGCTCCACTGGGATTTTGTTCCTAAACAGTGTCTACTTCTTCTTCACCACATACAAATCTATCACATACTTGAAGACTTGTCCTGTGATGAAAGAATGATGCTTGTTTATGTCAACTGCCTAAACCTTTGAGCGTCACCCATCTGTCACTATTGCTGCTTCTATAACTAACAGCTACCATTTATTAAGCACTTGACATTATTCTAAGTTCCTTACGTACATTGTCTCAATACTCATGCTCCTCTGGGCTGTGGATCATGCATGGCCACTGTCCATATTCTTTCACTGAAATTATCATGGATTTTAGTTCACTTTTATTTATTTTAGTCTTTTCCTGCTTTATTGAGTTATAATTGACATGTAGCATTGTATAAGTTTATGGTGTAAAGTGTATTGATTTGATGCATTTATAAATTGAAAAATGGCTACCACCATAATACTAAGACTTTGAAAGGGAACTTGACCAGTATCATACAATATAGATAGAAATGCTTCTGAGGATGTCTGTGTTCATTTCCGAGGCCTGATCTAACAAATTACCCAAATTTGGCAGCTTCAAATAACAGAAATGTACTTTCTCACAGTTTAGGAGACCTGAAGACTACAATCAAAGTGTCAGTAAAGTCAGTTCCTTCTTGAGGCTCTTAGGGAAATCTGCTCCATGCCTTTCGCCTGGCTTCTGGTGGTTGCCTTGGTTTATAGCTACATCACTCCAATATCTAACTATATCATCAAATGACCTTCCTCCTGTTATGTCTTCTATGTGTCTCTGGATCTAAACCCCTCTTTCTTTCCTCTTTTAAAGTCACTAATCATCATATTTGGGGCCCACCCTAATCCAGTATGATCTCATCTTAACTTGATTATATCTGTAAATAGTTTATTTCCAAATAAGGTTATCTTCCCTGGTTCCAGGGATTAGGATATGACCATATATTTGGGGGGACAAAATTCAACCCACAACAATGTCTGATTTCAAGCTGCATGCTCAATTATATAGTATGCTGCTCCAAACTATAATGCTTTACTGGTTGTCTCTCTTTTAAAGGCCTGCAAGTGTCTCTATCATAACGCTTCCCTGTATCCATTTTACTTGCCTTGCTTTCTATGTTTTTCTAGACTCAATTTCAAGCCATCTGTAGTAAGAATTTGAAAAAATATACATTATACAATCACTCAGCTAACTCAGAATAAGCAGTGCTTCCCCTAACTTAGTCCTATTGTTTCTTCTGCCTGTGGACCCCTAGAAAACTTTCTCACTTGAGTTTCAGTAGGAAATCTTTACTTCTATACAAATTCAATAAAATAGCTAAAAATTTATCAGGCATAAGTGTTAGGGCAGAGAGAGCTGTGCTTAGTTACCTTTTCCAGTAAGGTGTATCTTTGCCAGTTACTCGATTAGAAACATAGTTGCCCCCTCTAGACAGAAAAATCTGAAAAACAACCCTGCTGTGAGTTGGCTAAACTGAGGAGCATGTGTCTCGGTGATGGGAGAAGAGATGAAATTTTACCCTTGAAGGCTCCCTCCATAAGATGCCATTGTGCAGTACACATACTGCACAACTGTGCAGGGTGGTCCTGGTTTGAGCTTAGAGATAAACAGACTTCTTCAGTAAGAAAATGAGATTTTAACACCTTGCATAAATATTTAATGTATATTAAGCACTTATTGCATTTCAGTGCATTATGTGAATTAATCCATTTAGTATTTATTCCTGCTGAATGAATCTATATACACCATTTTACTCATGTGGAAACCAAGACACAGAGAGGTTAAATGACTTGCCTAAGGTCATACAGCCTTTAAATGGTAGTTTGGCATTTCAAATATATGCAGCCAGACACCCAAACTGATGAATGGAATTAAAATAAATGTAAGAACCTGGGACTACTGAAAAAGGGAAAATAAGCAATAAGTGGGAGAAATTATTAAGTCAAGAAACTCACTTTGTCAGATATTGGCTTAGAGCATCATAAGCTTGTGATAGGGCTTATTTTTTTAAAAAGTATAAAATTGAGAAACCATTCTATGAGTTTTAGATAAAGATCTTAACAGTTTTTGTATCAGGATAAAATCTTTTCTTCAAAGGTGAAATCAGAAAAGGGGTTAGCCCTTTGGTTTCTTTACAATTTCTCTACTGCCAATAGAAACAAGTAGTGAAGCAAGTAATTCCCCAATTAAGAGCTTATTAGGCCAGTAGGTCCTCATTTTCCTAATTGTAGAGAAAATTATGTTAAAAGTAATTTTCCCCTCAGAAGCAATTCCAAAGGCGAAGATTAAATACACAGAGACTATGACTCAGTTAAAAAATAAATAAATAAAGGAAAAACAGCTTTTAAAGGAGAGTAACTGAAAACTGTTAAAGTCAGTATATTTAATTACTAAGATTTTACTGTATATTTTAGCCACTTGAAAAATAATGTTTGCAATTCACACAGTATCTGATCTAATAGTCTCAACTTCTGAAAAGAGATAATTAAAATACAAGAAGGTTTTGATAGTGCAGTGTGACCACTATTGTACATTTGGAAAACTAGCACAAGATTCCATTTTAATCGTGTGGCTCTGTCCTCCAGGAGAGAAAAGAAAGCACACAGCTAACTCCAGATCCAGGCTGTCCTTCAATAAGAACACTAACTCATGGGCTATGGGGCTGCTAAGTCTTCCCTATCTCATTCGAGACTTTCTGTCTGGCCTGACCATCCTCCCGGAAGACTGGATCCTCAATTCAGGACTTTGCCTCCATGAAGTCAATGCTGGGATCCAGAGCGAAGGAAACATGGAGAAGTTTCCAGCCCCATTCTCCTTTGTCTACATCCATCAATGAAAAAAATTAAAATAAAACAGCTATTATTTATTGATTACTGATTTATCTAGCAGATAATGTGCTGAACACGTAGGCATGACTTAATCCTTAAAGAATATTTGGCAATTTATCTCTGTTTTGGCAGTTTATCTCTGTTTTACAGACGTGTGAAATGATACGGAGTCAGGATGAAGTGACTTGACTAAGGAAGGCCATAGTGCAAACAAGGAATTTATATTCACCTTTAAATTTAATGTGCAGATGAATCACCTAAAGTTCTTGATAAAATGTAGCTGCTGATTCAGAAGATCTGGGTTTGGGTTTAAAATTCTGCATTTCTAACAAGACCCTAGGTGATTTTCTTATTCCAGTCACAGGTTTCACTTGGGGTGACTAGGGTCCTCGCCACATTGATTGTTTTCCAGTTAGAATATTTAACTGGTCTTTGGGCTTTGAAGCTCTATGAAACCATGAAGGGAGAGATAAGTATACGAGCTCTGCCATCAAACTTCTTGGTTTCCTATTCTGGATTTGAAACTTAGTAACTATTTTCACCTTGAGGAAATCATTTAAACTCTCAAAGCCTCAGTTTCTTCATTTGAAAAGTTGGAGTTAATAGTAAAACCATCTTACACTGCAGCTGTAAAGACCAAATTAGAAAATCTATGTAAATAGAAAAACAATGCCTAGCATAGTAAGTGTTCAATATATATCAACTGATATTTTTAACTTAAAAAATAATGGCTTAGAAGATTCAAGAATTAGAGCCTTTAGCTGAAGTTCCTCAACTCATCTAACACTGTATTATTTGTCTACTGTTATGTAAAACATCACTGTGAATGTAGCCAGCTAAAACAACACAAATTTATAATTGAGCCATTTCTCTTGGCCAGGATTCTGGTACATTTTAGCTGGGTCTTCTACTCAGGGTCTCATAAGGTTAAAATCAAAGTGTTGGTCAAAGACATCCTCACCTGGAGGCTTGAATAGGAAATGATCTCTTCCATATCCCCTTAGGTGGTTGGCAGAATTAATTTCCCTGTGGTTGTAGAACTAAAGTCCCCATTGTCCTGCTAGCTATCAGCTAGTGACTGAACTCAGTTCCTAGAGGCTGCTTTCAGGTTGTGCCCTATGTCCATGCATCTCAGCACTAAAGGACCTCCTTCATATTGAACCTCTACCACACGTCAAATCTCTCTGCTTCCCCTTCTGCTCGCAACCAGAGAAAACTCTCTGCTCTTAAAGGACTGTGTGATTAAATCATATCTTATTTTAAGATCAACTGTGCCACATACCAACACCAAATCACAGGAGTGAGATGTCAGAATCCTAGTCCCCAGGATTATGCAAGGAATGTACCACAGTAAGAGGGAAATCTTGGGGGCCAAGTTAGATTACTGATTACAGCAAGCATAAAGAGGGCCACCATATAAATAGAGAACTGAAAACTCTTAACTTTTCAAATAAAAAAATTTTAATTTGATCCAAAATATTAAGAAACATGCATAGTTTGACATTTAGTGTTTTAAGCAGATATAAAGATCTTTTAAACAAGGTACCATTCAGTCCCAATATTAGAGAACAGTTGAGAATACTCTATATTGTAGAGAAACATGATTTTCTTGGAATGATATATTTTGTGCATGTTTGGGGTTTTGGAACAGATCGTTGAACATAAGATGCTTTAAAGCACTTGAAAATATCTAAAAATAAAGGAAATTTTTTTACAGAAGGAAAGAAGTTGATATTGAATGAGAAGTATTACATAAGCATCATTAATGTGTTTAAAGAAATACGCTCCCAACAATAGGAGGAGAGAAAGGCAACACTGATTAAAAAAAGATTTACAGACACGAGTTGCATTTACTTGTTTTATGAACTAGAACAATTCTCTGCCTTCTAGAATTGGAGAATATGCAACGACTCATTCTGCCTTACGGGCATTTCAGAGCTATTAATCTAATAAAACCTATATGTCAGCTGGTAGCGTGTCAGGGTCTCATTACCCTGCTTCCTCGGTACTTGATGTGGATGGTTAAGTCCTGGCTGGCACAGATGTCCCCCTTGGGGTTCCCTGAGGTGGAGCTGTGCAGGTTTGCATTTTTACTTACTGGCAAAAAAGGGAAAAAGATAACATTAAATATTCTATTCCTGTTTTCACTTAAGCATTCACTAAGAATGATGAAAGTGGAGATTATGTGGAGGGCCTAAGGACTGTGGACGAACAAGCTCTCTATCTTACAAGTCTCATCAGAAGTCAGTCTCTAACTGTATTCAGTAGGCAAGCAGGCTCCCTCTTTTCAAATCACCTAAGCTTACTCAGAGATCACCAGCAAACAAGCTTAGCCTAAGTGGAACAACTAATAAAACAAAAGTAAATTTAAATGGTACTTTAATGAGAAAAAAATATTGCAAAGAGAAGTGACAGAGACTTTTAAATGTAATTTAGTTATCATGATTTTTATTATTAAATGATATTTGCCTAGGACGTCTTATGCGACTTGCAAAGAAATAACACATGTTAGGGAGTCCTCCTTGGAATATTTTATTTTATGGAGTCACATCTACCTATGCTCAAGGAAGAAAATAAAATAATGGAGTATGTTCTGCCTTTAAGACATTGAGAAAAAGTTTTAAAGACCACATGCATCATTTAATTTAGCCAAACAACAAATGTGATCAAAAATATACAATTTTTACATAAAATACTAAGCAGCTGTCTGAACTTTGCTAGCATTTTAAAATTTTAAATTATTAGAAAAACACTTCAATGAACACTAGAGAATTGAGAAGTTTTAAAGTAAAATTATAACTGTACTTCATCTCACATTGTCTTAGCCTTTTTTGACATTTTAATTGCTGTGCCATTTTTCACTAAGATGGCAAGTGTTTTTTTTACATATGCATGATGTAGCTTGTGTTAATGGGTATCGATTGAAGTATAGATGGAGACGCCAGGATGCTGGAATTTTCCCCACTGTGACCCCATTAAATATCTCTCTCTACTCTTTCTTTCCTTTTAAATGAAGGAAAGAAAACATGTAGTTTTAAATATGCCTCTCTGCTACATGAACTCTAGTATTTATAGGTGGAAAAAACACAGAGTTTAACAGAAGGAAGAGTAGAAAGCATCCACTTCACAAACTTGTCTTTTATTTCTACACGGGAAACACTGCAGAAAAATCAATAACTCCCTTTGAGTCAAATGATCTAGTTGCTTCTGAGAAATTTACATCTCCCTAACAGGCAGTGTGTAAGGTCTAGTTCACTTGGGTCACAGGAGTCCACGTAATTTGCACCTTGAGCAATTTCTCTCTTTCCTTCTACCTGTTCTATGAGGAAGGAAGATTGAACCTGGTCATAAAGAGGAGCTCATTATGTCTCAGCTGAGAAGAGTAATTTTGTAGGTGTTCCTACGGTGCAAGAGTATCATACAATGATAATATTTTCTCATAGATCTGCAAACCTACACATACACCAGGAAATGAAAGTAACATACACGGAGGCATATATGATGCATCTGACCTGACATTCACCAAATAAAATTGAAGTGTTCCATCAAGGTCATTGGTGAAATATGATCTCAAGATAGATATACAGATCATTTGCCAACAAATATACAAGAGGGAAGGGTATTTACGGTACTTCTTATAAATCTGGAAAAAAGTCCCCTATATTTAATCTGCCATTTAAAATTTATGTCTAAATCTCAAATAAATGTTTATGTTATTATATAATAATAATATCTGGAATATGTTTTTTCTAGTTTGTGCAGTAAGTTTAGTTTAAAAATAAATAGAAACCAAGAAGGAAATGCTGAAATATTTTTGAATCAAAAAATGCAATAGCATTAATTATTATATCTTTTGTATAGCTATTTGAATCTCACTGTTAAACATGAGTCTATTTGGATGCCAATCTAAATAAATATCTGAAAATAAATAAATAAATATCTGACATGGAGTCTAAAATCCACTGTATTCCATGGACTTCCCTGGTGGCACAGCAATTAAGAATCCGCCTGCCAAGGCAGGGGACACGGGTTCGAGCCCTGGTCTGGGAAGATCCCACATGCCGCGGAGCAACTAAGCCTGTGTGCCACAACTACTGAGCCTGCACTCTAGAGCCTGCAAGCCACAGCTACTGAGCCCACATGCCACAACTACTGAAGCCCGTGCACCTAGAGCCCGTGCTCCACAACAAGAGAGCCACCTTAGTGAGAAGCCCGTGCACCGCAACGAAGAGTAGCCCCTGCTCGCCACAACTAGAGAAAGCCCATGTGCAGCAACGAAGACCCAATGCAGCCAAATAAATTAAATTAATTAATTAATTTAAAAAAAACCCACTGTATTCCAATGTTTTCTCTCCGGGATAAAGATTATAATGAGACTCAAACATATTAGTGTTCATCTTGCTTTCATGGAAAATAATGTCTAGGTGTAGATGAAATATACCATTAAAACTCACTGAATTATATTCAAGCCCAGTATTTTGGGTCTGACATATAAAATCGAGGGAGACAACTACTGATTATGGGTTCTGTATATCCATTTCATAGTTTTTTTCTTTACAATTTGGGCTAAATCTCCCTTTGAAAAAAGATTATGTTATTTAGGGACCTACATTAACCCAGAAAAGTCTATTTAATGCCACTGAACTTGAATACAAATAACCCTGGCCTAAGTTGTGATTCCTGGAAGCAGCCTACTGTATCTTACAAAAGTGCTCTGTCAGAGTGTTGGTCATGGGCACAATCTGGAGAGGAAAAAATGTTTTTACCTATTTGTTTCATGCATAATTCCCCCATTATCTTTGCATATAATAAAATAGATAATATTTACTGAGCACTTATCACAAGTCAGATGTCATGTTAAGTGATGCAATGCATTTTTGGTTAATCTACAGAAAACCATTCTGAGGTTGGTACAGCTGCCTTTCACTGAAGGATCCATTCATGAAGACCTCGAACTCACACAATGAAAGATTAATTTTTCCACAGATGCAAATAAAAAGCTGAGTAGGTGTGTTCTTTAGAAATATTATGGTGATAATTTGGCTTTATTTAGAGTATTTCTAAATCAAGTGTCTGCTGCACTCCATGTGGTGGTTTTTTGTGTTTTTTTCCATTGTTTTCCATCACTGGCCCTTGTACATTCAATTTTAATATCATCATTACAGGGTATACTTTTTTTTTTGCATGATCACAATGCATGTTAAAATAAAAGCATAAGCACAAGCACAGTTGCTCACAGATGTTCTGATACATTTAAATAACTGCTTGTTTCACTACATATTGACAACTTAGCACTAGTCATCATTTTTATGTACTATTGCTACATAAAAATAAAAAGGGCAGGATTTATAATGGCGCCCCCTCAGTTTTGAAAATGTGTGATTCAATAACAGCTTTACTTGTAGTATTTTAAAGTTTGCATGTAGAAGGATATTGCATTATTTAAAAATTTGTTCACAGTTATATTGCTAGCACTGGTTTCCCTAGGCTTTTGAACATACAGATTCCCTAAAAGATCTACAGGTTTCCCAGAGTAAATTTTTTAGCAGCAGCAATTTCTTTTTAACATCTTTATTGGAGTATAATTGCTTTACAATGGTGTGTTAGTTTCTGCTTTATACATATATCTCCATATCTCCTCCTCTTGCGTCTCCCTCCCACTCCTTTATGTACAATGGTACATAAAGAAGAAAATAAAAGATAAAGAAAATACTGCTTTCCAACAAGAAATATGGTAGTTTATTATTCAACTACCTCCATGATGAAAATGACTAATTTCTATGATAAAACTTATTAAGGTAATGAGGATATGCCTATGATTATACACACTTGTGCTGAGAAAACCTCATTATTTTAATCAGAAAATGGTGCATAGGTGTAATTTTCTTGAAAATCTTTTTTTCTTAAAAAAGCAGCATTTTTTTTCGCCAGATATATTAATCAAAAGCATATTATCTCCTTTCTGATCTATATTTATGGCCTACATAGTCCAGATGAATTTTCTCTCTGGCAGCTCTCTGTCTAACATAATCACTATTGATGAACACTATTGATCATTTTTTTACCCACCAAAGACAAATTTTCATCTCAATGCATTTTATCTGCACTGCATTTATTTAAATACTGAATAACTACTACAGCAAAAACTCACCTGGGCTTTTGTCTGGTAGACAATGGCTTAACTATTTAGCCCAAACACGTAAACCTCCTTACAGCCTATTTACTAGATAGGTATAAATGTACTGGAGTTAATTTTACCATGAAATAAAATTGTTACTTCTTTCTGGAAAATGCAGGTCAAGGAACATGGCCATAATCAAAACACAGTAGCAAAATGTGTGTGTGTGTGTGTGTGTGTGTGTGTGTGTGTGTGTGTACATATGCATGTGTGTGGGTATGTGTTTTATTATCCCTTAATCAAATGTATTAGACACAACAAACAATAATAGATGTATAAGAATAAAATAGGTATCAGTCAATGAAAAGTAGAAAATCATAACCCATTTGTTGCTCTTCTGTCCTAGCACATCTAAACAGGCATGTGTTCCAGAGAGTTCTACGATTCCTCATAGAATCTTCATTTCAGTAGGGTGTCCATCATTTGGCACATACAGTTAAGACTGAAAATGGGTTCAATCGGATAGCGATATCTTCACAGAAGGCATTTTTTTACAGAAAAACGAAAACAAAATAAATGATTAACATTCTACCTGGGGTATGTTAGATGTGTTTCCCAATCAGCACTGTGGTAGCTCCTTGGCTGGATATTTTCAGAAATTCTCAGTTTTTATCCTTATATTGAGTAGTCATATAAATGATTTTAGCAGGAAGAAATAAACCAAGGAAATTCATTCTTTCAAATAAGGACAGTACTCATAGGAATTTGCTTGACCTTAAACAAACAAAACAAAGTGAATAGAAATATTAAATGCCAAAAGCAGAAAAAGATGAATGCTAGAGGATCCTTGGCAACTGTGTTTAGGAAAATTACCCACGGCTCTGCATGGAGTCCTTTCTCTGCTCCCCTGGAAAGCACATGGCCCCTGGAATGCACACACTCTGTGACCTTGACCAAACTTTTAGGCTTTCATATTGCAACTCTGAGAAAATATACAATGAGAAGTAGGAGCACAAAGAGTTGAACTGCCATAAAAGCTTCACTATCTTCACATTCTCTGTTCTCACTCATGCCTTTTATCTCTAACACTATCTTTAAACCCAATGAGTATTTTGTTAGCATCGTATGCTCTAGAATTTCCTTAACTTCCTTATCTTTGTGTCACCTGTTCTCTGTTCTGAAAATTAAGGACAGGGATTTTAGGTGATGTAAGAGTCCTTATGAAAAAAATAACAGGTCAACTTTGGAAGCTTAACATACTAAAATACTTAAAAGAGAGCATGCATTTCGTAAGCATAATTAATAACAAATTATGAATATCTGGGGTAGTATTCCACTAATGGGTGTAGATTGCAAAATAAAGAGAAGATTCAAGAATGACTTCAAATTTTTGGTCTGATATTTTTTTCATGGAGGGTGGAGGAGTACCCTTATTTGTTCCTTAAAAAAAACATCCTGCAGAGTAGCTGAATTATTATGTCTGATTAATGAAAACATTTATTTTTCTCATAGAATGGTGGATTCACCTTCCACGAAACTGCTCTTATCAAAATCACATGGTCCAATTCTGATCCACATCTGACAAGGCTTAATACTTCCTTCTCTCTTACATGGCTTTCAATACATCACATTCTCTTCATCTTACCACACAGGTTGCTCCTTGACAGTCACCTTTGTTGGTTCCTCCTCTTCACTTTGACCTTTTAATGTCATATCTAAGGGCTATGTCCTCGGTCTTCTTATTTACTCTGTTTATATATATTTAATTGGATTTCTCCTCTAGTCTCAGGACTTTAAATATCCTCAGTATGATGACGACTCTCAAATATACAATTCCACCCCAGACCTTCCTCCAGTCCTGTACTTTTCATGTAAATGGTACAGAGACTCAAGTATTAATTTCCTACTCAACCTACACCACTTGACTGTCTAATATGTATCTCAAACTTGTATCCAAAGCTGAATTCTGTTCCTCCACCCTCCATGAAAAAAATATGAGACCAAAAATTTGAAGTCATTCTTGAATCTTCTCTTTATTTTGCAATCTACAACCATTCCATTAGAAGAATACTACCCAAAATATTCATAATTTGAAATTTTTCATCACCTTTGTTGCTATTGCTGGACATAAGCCACCAGTGTTTCTTGCCTGGATTACTGACATCTGCAACAACACCCAGAATTAGCTTGTCAAATGAGATACTCCATGAGGTAGAGATTTGATTTAGTGTCAACTTTATTAATAATTTCAAGGATACAAATACAAAAGATACAGGTGAAGCTGAGAGAATTCTAGGACCCCTGATGTTATTTTTTTCATCTAATCAAATGTGTTTGTTCTATGAAATAGATGAGCTTCCTAATGAAATATTTGGTCACTTCATGCACACAGAAAGAGCCGTTTAGATTATGGAACATACCCATTTCATACTCTATCATTGTATAATTCACATTATATTATCCAGGACACAATATCCCATAAATCTATAGATTCCAGGTTTGTTTACCAAAAGCAATCATACAAGAAGGAAAAAATCCTGCCAAAACTTTCCATAGTAAGGGCTGTCCTCCTAGAACAAACCATTTAATTTAACTGCCAGGAGGTCTATCATTGTCATGTTTAATAGTAGATCAGCCTTCTCACTGAATTTGTTTCTTCCCCAGGAGCATTGCCTGGGTAAAGGGAATGAATTCACAGAAGACTTGCTGTGTAAACATTTATGTCTCACCTCACAACAATATATCTGCTTTCACTACACCATCCCCATCCCACATTCTATTCTCAACACAGAAGACAAAGGGACTGGTCAGAATGTTGGTCTAATGATGTAATTCCTTTGTTCATCACTCTGCAATGACTTGACATTTCTCTCAGGAGAGTCAAATTCCTGACAGCGGTTCCAAAGGCCCCACGTGATCAGTTTTTGTTAATTCTCTAAACTCACACTTTATTAATCTCCCATTTACTTTCTCTGTTGCAGCCACCCTAGCCACTTGGATTGGATGTTGCCCACAAATCCACATTTTTCAGGAATGTTTCTGCTGCTTTTCTCATAGATAAACACAAGGACAATTCCTTTACTTCCTTTAAGTCTTAGCTGAATTCTCACTTTCTCAATATGTGGATCCTTGATTACCCTATTTATAACTGCAATTACCTACCCTCTCCACCATTCACACACACACACACACACACACACACACACACATACACACACTTCAACTATTTGTGGTCTTCCTCCTTACTGTGTTTTCTTCTTTTCCTTACCAATTATCACTTTATTTTTTATTATTAATGACTATTTCTTGTCTTACTTTGCTAGAATGCAAATCTCAAAAGGGCAAGGATTTTTATCTCTTTTGTTCACTGATGAATCCCAAACACCAAGAAGAGGACCTGGTATATAGTAGATGCTAAATATTTCTGAATGAATACATGACTGCATCAGGAATGATGTGGCTGCTCATTTTAATTGGGTATCTGGACATCCTTTGAATAGAAGCTAATGTTTTTCATCATGCTTGTATCACACTGCTTGATAGTCCGTTGAGGGGATAACTTTTCCCAGAATACCATTCATTTAAAAAACATTTTCTCTTTCTAAATTTTTAGGAAGCAAAAAACCAAATTAAGATCATTCAAGTATTTTGCTCAAAATATTTAAACAGTAGGTTAAGCAATAACTCTGGAAAACAACCATTTTTACAATTATGCACTGTCAAGTCCTTACATTGCACAATTTTGCTAAATTACACAAAAACACACATAATTTTAAAATATTTTGAAAGGTATAAAATATAGTAAAACATGACTATAAAATAATTATATAGAAGAGCTTCATTTTTTTTAACATCTTTATTGGGGTATAATTGCTTTACAATGGTGTGTTAGTTTCTGCTTTATAACAAAGTGAATCAGTTATACATATACATATGTTCCCATATCTCTTCCCGAAGAGCTTCATTTTATAGAAATGTTGCTGCTTTAATGTATTATATTTCAGATACATTTTAAAATCAATGTTTATATTTGAAAAATCTCTTACAAATGATTGCATCCTGAAGAAAAAGGACAGGTTTTACATGTTTAAAAAGTAAATGAATGACTGTAAAAGTCAACTTGAATCAAATCTAAGAAATCTTTTAACTGATAAGTAATGCTGTCTAAATATCTTGAGGTTCAGAAGAAACTTGAATTGTTGATCTTCAATCCTTGTGTTTTATATGGAAATATTTTGGAAAGAAAATAAGTGATTTTCAACTGAGAATAATCAACTAGTCTGAAGAAATCATCATTCACCCTTTGTAGTCCTACACCATTAATGGCATGAGACATACATATGGATGAGAAAAGAGAAACCTCAATTTGTTTAGATTAGACCCATTTCAATTACCAGGAGAAAATGCATACGGGAATGCATGTGGTCTGTGGGACAATGTGTTAAAATCTCTCCGTTTATATTCTGAGAGTTGCTGGTCACATGAATGATTTTAAGCAGCAGAATATATAAATGCCAATCAAGTAAATTACTCATGGGGAGCAAATGCCTTGCTGAAATAAAGATACCTCAAGGAACCAGAATGACCTTACACTGCCAAACCAAAGTGGATTGAAAAGTTTAATGCCATGGACAGATTTTGACAGTGGTAATGGTATTGGTGTCCTTGGCTTGTTCCTGCTCTGGGGAGCTATAACTTTAAAAGCTTTGATTTTTGTTTATCATGACAAGTTCTTCAAATATATTGCTCTTCAGACTCAATGGCTTTGGCATGCCCCATTTCTCTTCTGCAGGTCTAGGATCTACCATAAGAAAATAAAACATGGCAATATTTTTAAATGACACAATTTAAATCTTCAATTCTACTTTGGAACATATAAATACTATAAATGTATAGAGCTATTAACAGGTAATGACATCATGATGAAAACTAGATTTTCTCATTTTATATAGGTTTGGATATTTCCTTTTATAAAGTATTCTGTATATGACTCCTCTGTGTCTGGTTTCATTAATGACATGAAAGTTGAGCTTTAAAAATCCATATTCCAGGGCTTCCCTGGTGGCGCAGTGGTTGAGAGTCCGCCTGCCGATGCAGGGGACACGGGTTCGTGCCCCGGTCCGGGAAGATCCCACATGCCGCGGAGAGGCTGGGCCCGTGAGCCATGGCCGCTGAGCCTGCGTGTCCGGAGCCTGTGCTCCGCAACGGTGGGGGTGGGGTGGGGGGTGGGGCGGGGCTGGGGGGCTCACAGTGGTGAGGGACGCGTACCGCAAAAAAAAAAAAAAAAAATCCATATTCCATTCCTAATAGCTTTCTCTGGCACATGAATATATATCTGACCAAAAGGGTGACATCAACCTTTACTTTCTCAACCATACTGACTTTCCTCAATCTCTCTTCATAACACCATCATTAGAGTGGATACTTTACCATTGTTTCTAAAGGTCACCATTGTCCTCCCAACACGTATAACTGCCAGGAATGGCAGCTGAACAAGGGCAAGAGTATTCTCATGTCACTAAGCTGGGAAGCGGAGGACGGACAGAGGAGGGTGTAAGTATTTTATTCATTGTGGGTTCTGCACCAATATCATCATTGTTCTGGTTAATCATGACTCTTAACTTTATGGAATGAGAGTGCTGTAAGTGTATAGCCTGGAGATAATATGTATATTTGGAGTTATGTATTAATTTTGAACGGATGGCAATTTAAAATTATGTGATTCTTCTCTTCATGTCCCATCTTCCATTATTACATTACTAGTCTCCTCTCAGTCCACTGATATGATCCATTTTTTCTGAATTCTATTTCATAGTTAGAGCTTCATCCTTTGACTAATGTGGTATCTTCTATTTATATAGTGATAGTTCAAATATTTTGCTGTCACCAGAAACCTTTAATGAACTTTGGTATCTTGAGCTACTTGAAGGAAGGAGTCATTCAATTTCAAAACAGTTTATTTAGCATGCATTATTATAGAGTCAATTAAAGACAGATGGGTACAGATTTACGGTAATACTCATGCTTATTTCTCTCCCGTTTCCTTTTGATTCCATAAAAGCTAAAAGCAAAGTAGCAAAATTTGGCTTTTGTTTGTGTGCTTTTTACTTTTCAACTTCTTTCCATCCTGGCTCTCCTTGCAGTTTCCAGATACGGACACATATTATTTGTGCTGCGCATGATTGAAGTACTGTTTTGAGTTATGTGGTACAATGTCTGATACATATCATACAGAAGAATAAAGGGTCTAATACATTTCTTCAAAGAATAATCAAAGTAAATAATGTGTGCATGAGGCATACACTGCACAAATAAATACCACAGAGAGACAACAGTCCTTACTGTGGGGCACACATCTTCCCTGGTGACCTCCCATTGACGATAACGACACTCCACTAAGGAAGAATAACCATCCTTTCTTATGTCAGACAAAAAGAAAGGACTGTTACTTTGGATGCATTTTATTTGCTCTCTTTCTATCTGTCCCTGTATCTATTTGCCCATCCAAGCTCTATGTCTCTTGTCTAATTCACAGTCTTTTCCCCTTTCTTCATGTTTATGTCTGTCCATCTTTTTTCTCTGTCTCTCTCCCTCTGCTCTTTCTATTGTGTTACTCTGTGGCTCTTGATCTCATTCTACTTTCTTGTTTTTTCTCTTTGTCTCTATTTGTGTGTGTGTGTGTGTGTGTGTGTGTGTGTGTGGTTCTTTCTCTCTACACGCACATACACACACATATATTTTCACATTTCCTCATTTTCACTTTATCCTCTTCTCCTCGTATTTATATAGAGAGAGTTATAGATACATAAGTTACACTTTATAGGTTGAACTCATTTCTGTTCTGCTCTCATGCATAGTAAAATATCAATCACACTATCCCGCTTACTGAGCCAAAGTTCTTCCTTACAGTTGACAAACCTCCTAAGAGTCTGAAAATGAACAGTCTTATCCATACTGATGACAGTGTGCACTAGATCTGCAGAGCACCTTTTCAGTCAAACTGTTATGCAGTCCGTTTAGACCTCTGACTTCAAGAACGCATACAGAATTGTTTAACACAATGACCTTGACAAGCCTCACAGTGAAGTCGGATTCTGAGAAAATAACACCTGAAAGAAAAATAATTCACATCTAGCATTCCCAAGTCTAAATTATACCCCTGATAGACAATTTTTCTCAGGGCTGAATCTATGTCTACATTATATGGTTTAGGGGAAAGGAGGAGAAAGAAATCGTTGTTGAATGAATATTACTGACTAAGCACATGTTAATTGCTTTATATGTAATATCTCATTTTTTTTGGTCAAATGTTTCTCTCTCAAGTTATTTTTGTTTTATACATGAATAAACTGGAGTTCTAAAAAAGTAAATTAAGTTGCTTGATGTCATAGATTAAGGAAACACTATGTTTGGGATTTAATTCCAGAGCCCAGGGTACCGAAAATATACCTTCTTTCTTATTAATATATCTCTTCCATCAGCTCTTCCCCAATGCTTCCACATTCCCATGAGGGTTTCATTTTTTTTTGTTGTATAACTTTACTACTTATTAAAATATGTTTAATTGGAATAACTAAGCTTTTATTTGCCATTACAATCATTGGGTTACTGAATTTATTAGTACCTTTTTTCAAAAGCTAATTATAGTAAATTCTGAATGGGTGAAATACATAGCTGAATAACATATGTATAAGGCTAGAAACCTGAGTGTGACCAAAAAATGGTAAAAATGTTATTTGCTGGGTTTGGACGGATGTAATAGACACCCCGGCCTGTTTTGAAGATATTTCATTGAAGTCATTAATATCCAAAAGTGAAAAGAAATCAACAACTTTAAGTTGTTTCTCAGGATCTCAATTTTGGGGAATCAAATATGTTGAATTGATTCAATTGACTTCCAACATTCCATTTCACTGACACTTGCTGAATATCTAATTCTTTTAGGCAATTTTACTTATTTGACATTTTTTAAAGCTCACAACAAACTTAAGTGGTAGGTATAATGGACCTCAATTAAATAAGTGACTAAATTTGAGCTAGGAGGGTTTTTATTATATGTTCAAAGTTAGAAAGGTGAGAGGTGGTTAGTAAAATGAGGAATATAAATATATACATATTATATTTACTTTTCACCAAGTCATTATTCTTTTCAAGCCACTTCTGAGCTGACTTTTCTGCATTGAAGGAATATATCTAGTTTAACGTTGTACAATCTATTCCCTGGCAGCAGAACCACTAATTCACTGAATCTGAGATCTGGTGGCACATTCCTTGTGATAATAATGATAACCTTAAACGTAGGATTTTTTTCCTAACCTTCAATTTGATTGAACCATAAAATTAACATTTATCTTATTCTACTCATTGTCAGTAGCTACAGTTAATTAAAATTTTAATTAAGCAGCAGTCTAAGTTGTTAGAAATCAGAAGAATCTCAAATCAAGAGGTTAGGAGATATATGCTTAAAAATAGGTGCTGTCAGAAGTTCATGTATACGTATTCTTGCCCTCTTTAAAAGTTAAAATTAGATACGCTTACGTATTATTTAGAAGGAAATAATTTAAGAATATCCAGTCCCAAAACTAGCATGGTCCATTTAACAGCATCCTTGACAGGGAATCAGGACTTTGCTTCTATTCCTGGATACACGCTGAACCAGTCATCCAGGTTTAGCAAATAGCTCACTGGTGCTGTACATCAGTGTGGTTAACTCTAACACTGAGATAATAACTCTGACCTACCACACAGGGATCTGTAATGATTAATTGGGTAATGGCTGTTAAGTGCTCCTAGCTACTTAGAATAAATGTACTATATGGCTAATAAATGTTGTTATTATAAGATGTTGCTTCAGTGTAATATCAGTGACTGCTCCATGATTATGAGGAAAATTACTTCCTCTGATAATATGAGTACAATACATATTGATTTAGAAATAATATATTATTTGGAATACATTTAGACTTTGTGAATGAGCTAAGCGAAGGACAGCATTCCACATTGCTTTTTAGTTGTATATGTAATGGTGTTCACTATCTGACAGGCACTTTTATAAGTACTTTGCCCTTACAATTATTCTGTAAGTGCCATTTGCTAATTTTTTGTATGGGGAAGCTGGGATACTGACATCTATTGTGTTTACCTTTATATTATATTTATTACTTTGCTCAAGAAAGTTAAAGTATTTAGTCACATATCACTTGCTTGTCAATCTCATTAAAGAGAAACTATGCAAAATTAGTCCAGAAAGAGCCACCAGGGACAAAATCTTAAGAAAAGATTGAGGTATAAGGGAGGCAAGAGTGAGAATTAGAAATGTCCAGCCTCAGCTTCCCTTTCCATATTCTGTCTGCTATTTACTTCCTATTCTTTGAGTATCATATTTTAACTTTAGTGTAATCTTAAATTTAGGTATCCCTAATTTTTTAAATGCAGAAAAATATTTTAATGCTATGAAGTTATTTTATAGCACCTGGGAAAAGGACAGATATTTTCTTCTTTAATCTTTTATCCGTTAGGATAATTTTGGCTGTACATAAAATAAAACACCAACACAATGCATTTAAAACTGTAAAATAAATTGTCTCAAAATCCAGAGATAAAGTGGTTTAAGTTAATTTCTGATGCAGCATCTTGACATCATCATCAAGGTCCTGGACACTTTCCATATTTTTCTTCTATCTTCTTCACATGTTGCCTGGACTACTCTTCATTGACTCCCACGGCTTCATGAATGAATGTGGTTTCCTGACCACAAAGAGCATTCTCTTAACAATGAAGAAGGAGAATGTATATTGGGTAGACAATTGTATAAAATCTGCTATTATCCTTATATTTTACTGAACGTACTTCCTTTTTTCTTTCCCATCCTTGATATTCCTAATGTAAGAATGAATATTTTTAAGTACTATTAATTTTAAACATGTCTTAATGCAAGTTTTACATAGCAAAATGGAAGAAAATTTTAGTGTATTAGATTCTGTGGTACCACATTGAACTGAATTTTCTTTTTTATTCTGCAACTCTGAGGATGACTCACAACCAATCTTTCTTCCCGCTCAAATGCAGATAGCAACCAAGATCCAATAATCAGACTCAATGACATCTATGTCTGATGTGCATGTCCTTCTAGATGTCATATCAACATTTAGATTTCAACATAGCCACAAAAGAAAAAAAAAAAAAAGCAAAAGAATTCTACCTAACTTGTCTGTTCACTTCCAGGCTCTGCTCTCTCTAACATGTTATTTACATTTTGGTTTTAAAATTTTTATTTACCATAGTTTTGGTGATGTGTGTGTATACGTATATCTATATACACATATGCTACATGCATATGTGCAAACTAAATATATGCATACATACCTAAATATCTTACTTAGTGCTGGAACAGACTCTAGGGAACTCTAAGTCTAATCCTCTACAATACTTACATCAAATCTTTTGGAGCATTACTTGATTTTCACAACATTGGTTAACATTTCCTTTCTATGAGATGGCAAGATATCATTTGTACTGCTCTTATTATACTGGGAGTCTTCTGTGTGCCATAGATATTCATATAATTATAGTGCTACTTCTACTAGACTATAATAATAAGGGCACAACTAACGTTTGCATAATGTATAATTTCCTCAGTTTTTTCCATGGTACAATAATTTTTGCAGTGCTAATAGGTATCATATGATAACAGACTTCAGTTAAATAAATCTGGAGAATTCTAGCTTAAACAAAATTGTTGAGCCTGTAAAAGTTAATATGCAACATGCCACTCCAAGTTGAATAGTTATAATGGTTAATGTATGCTGCATTTCCCAAGTATATTTGACCAGGAATCACTTTTTTTCTGTTGATCCCATAGCAGGGCTAATGTTCTATGAAATATATTAAGGAAAGGCTAGTGTCACGATCTGTAATCCATAAAATATTTTCAAAATATATTTCATTTGATTTTCACAAACATTTGAGGTAGTTACATCAAGATCTGGCATTACCCTCATTCTATAGATGAGGAAGTTGAAGTTAAAAATAGGTTTCATCATAAATTCAAAACTAAAACGGGCTCAAATTTCAACTAAATCTTGTGGTTTCTTCATTACACTATTCTAAACACATCCATTTTCTTTGTATTTCCTTCAGTACCGTGGACAGCACCTTGTATCATGTAAAGACTAAAAAAAAAACCTTCAGGTTTCATTTGATTTAACAGTAAAGTACTATTAAAACAAGAAATATGCTACCAATAAGTATTACTGTGTATCTAACATTTTGTTCAAATATTGATATAACAATTTTTTTTTTAATTAGTTCAAGATCCTATGGCATTTCCAACAGCTTATCAAAACCGAAATTAAGTTCTGTCTTATTTTCTACCAAAACAACAGGTCTAGAATTTAGTGAGAAATCAGATGTAAATCATGAATTGGAAAATCTGTTCTGACATAGCTCGAGGTAAGAAATGGGATGATTAATCCAGACCCTAATGAATATAAATGGAGTCCTACCTGGCTTATTAAGTGAACCACAGGAATTAGTCAATATCATTTGTCTTGGGGACAAGTAAGGATTAAGCCAAAGTACACTTTAAAAGGCTATATTAATATGAATTTGGAATTAACAATAATTCCCCCACTCTGGTCATTAATAATAAAAAACTATTAAACAATACATTTTACATATACACATAATCACATATACATCTGGTGTCAACTCACTTTGCAAAGCTGGAAGCTTTAATCAAATATCATAAATTATATTAGTTATGAAATAAATTTGCTATTTTATGAGTATAAGACACTGGGAAGCATCTCAGAACTCTGGTGACTTTATTTAGTTTCTTTATTAGTATTCCCTTCTTTCTATAACGTTATTGTTATAAATGATCTATATCTAATTACCCAAAGTTACATTGAAAATTTCAACTCAATATTGATTAATTAAAAGATGTATTAAATGATTAATACTTATTTCTCAATCAGACATTTCATATAAAAGACAAAAATCCTTGACTTTGTGAATTATATAGAAAATAAACTCATTTCTTTCTTATAGGCTGAATAGAGTCTCTGATTATACTTGGTTTCATAGCTTGTCGATATTTTGCTACCCATCGCTTCGCTTGTGATAACAGTAAACAGAAAAATTTAACGTACAGTTAACTTTTCCTTCTGCACCAGTAGTGAACCATCTATCCACTGTCAGATTTTGGGGAAAAAACCTGTGTTTATAACAAAGAAAAATGTAGTAGCTTCTTCTATGTCTATTAGGTTATTCTGCTAAATTCTGGAGGCATACAAAAGTTCAAGATCAAAGGGAAAGTTGATATAATATTTGGAAAACCTGAGAAAGGGACAAAATATGTATATGTTTCTTTGCCTATTTTCTAGGTTTAAGTTTTCCTCAACACCAGAAAAAAAGTAAATTTTAATAACTACAATCAAAGAAACTATGGTGTTATTAGAAAAATGCAGCAAAGGATTTTTAGGTTGAACAGGACACTCCTGAAAAGAAATTTGTAGAGGTGTCATCTATGTAGGTCATGTTGCAACGGGAAGTGAAAATGCCAATGGGAGAATGAAGTCTATTCAGGCTGAGGAGAGACAAATCTGGATACCCCTGGAGGCTCATTTCCTTCACCCTTTCAGTGACTTAGCAAACAATTGTTTCAGGTCATCTTAACTAGCTCAAGAAAAAAAACATGATACCAGAGGCAGCGCTCAGGAGCTATGTCCCTTTAGCTGGGCCACTTCTTCAACCAGGAAGCACCAATCATAAAAGAATTCCTAGATGTTTTGCTCCCTCCCCCTACAAATCCATAGACCATTACAGGGGTGGGGTCTTTCTATTTGAGCCTTTCCTGGAGTGATTCCAATCCAGTTATATCTGATCTTAGCCTGACTCCAAGGATTATTGAGAGATTGGGGATCATCTGAATCATGCTACTTCTCATCTTATATATTTTCCCCAAATAATTATTCGTATATATATATATATATAATTCTATTTTTTACATATATATACACCACATGGTGCTGTTTATGTGTGTGTCCAAGGCTCTATATTATATGACAACATTCTTATATCTAAATGTAGTAGCAAAATACTGACTTTTCATATTAAATGAAAGATTCAGAGCCATGTAAATTCCTTCAGTTTTGGAAATATGTTTCAAGGCAAGTTATTACTGATGAAAATAGAGCATCTTAATCAATGTGTTTGAGTGAACAGTCTTCCTTATTCTTGAAACAGCTATGTTCAGATGGTCATGTTTGTTATGTGACATTATCTGCTCGATTATCTCATATTTTGCTTTCTTTCTGCCTTCCTCACCCAAACAACCAGCAACTTAGTTTCTCATACTAAATGATAGAGGCTATCTTTTCTTCCTTCATTATCTATTCTGACAGCAAGTCTAGTTGGTTCTACCTCAAATATCTTCTTGATACTTCCATTAGACTTCATCTTTCCATTACAAATGCCCTACTCCAAGTTATCATCAATTTTGGCTTTGGCTGCATCCCACTTGGTCTCTCTGCTTCCCTCTCATCAAATCAAATCTCTTCCATAGGAAAGTTGAAGCAATTTAATAAGATGATACAACTGCCCTACTAGGAGCAAAATCCAAACACAGCTCCTATAGGATCTGACTCTTTTCTACCTCTTTTACTTCACCATCTACCACCCTTCTTCTGCTTCTTTCACTATCCTTCAGCCCTATTTTCCAGTAATGCTCTTTTCTTAGATCTCTTCATGCTTTGTCCCTTTACTTCTCTCAGGTCTCGACTCAAATGCCATCTGACCAGAGAAGCCTTCTCTCCCCACTGAATCTCACAAACAGGCACATATTCTTATTTTATCACCTTACTCTAACTTTAATTTTTATTCTATAGTGTTTATAATATTTGATATAATACATATTTACTTGTTTATTGCTTCATTGAGTATAAATGCTGTAAAACAGGAAATCTGACTTTTTAGTTTATTACTGCATTCTTAGTATGTAAAATATTGTAGGATCTGAAGAAATATTCATTAATGGAAGTGTGAAGTGTTCATATAAGTCACATGGTCACAGTTCAGCAGAATCAACAATCCCCAAAATTGTGTATCATTTCTCTAGTTTCTATCTTTTCATGCAGAAATGGCTTTTCTTTTTTGTTGTTGGTGATGTTTTGTTGTTGTTAATTGTATTTATATTTCAAATGAAATGAGAATATATTGGAAGAACATGAGGAAACTTTTAATTTGCATGTGAGAATCACCCTGCAGAACTTGTTGCTTAGAAAGCTTTGCCTCACAGGGAAAGGCAGTAACAATCTCGTGCTTAAATTATGTAGCATAACAAGTAGATGTAGGATCAACCTAGAGCATCTCAAAAGTTCTTCAAAAGTCCAACTATCTAAAGAAAACCCATACTCAAGCACAGACTTTAAAATGGAGTTACTCTTCTGTTGGATCTGTATATAGCTTTGGAAGTTATTAAAGTTATATACAGGTTGATTTCTGCAGTGAGAAATTAATCACACACAAAGCTGGATTACAGCCATTGTGATTGCTCTCCTAGAGCAACCTTGCTCTGTGTGACTATGAGAAAAGTGACGAGAACCACCCACCTACCACACCCAAACACTTACATAGACACACAACCTGTATAGAGGTTGCTTCCCATGTTCTTGTCTCTAAAGACAGTCTCTAGAATTTTCTCTTAGCTTTTCCAACGCTTTGTAAGGTTTTAAATAGAACAGAGAGATCATTCTAACTGATTAAAAAGTAGCTAGTATTAATAAGCACAGCTCTGTCAACTCTTAATTCCAATGATGAAATAACATTTTGTTATATTCAGAATAAGAAATACAAGCAAAAGGAGATGTTGGTAGCACTACTCACAGTGAAAGAAAGGAAATGATCTGACTCCTGTACACGTTTCCAGCTATATCTTTCTGCTCTGGCTTGCTTCCACATCATGCTGCAAATGCCAGAAAATTTAGGACAACAAAATATAATCCTGACTACTTAAGGCTTTCTCCCATATCTGTAGGTTTAATCGGTCAGGACTTTCCGCCTAGCAGAATTTTAACACCCTCCTATTTTCTGGCTAACTTCTGTTAGTACTTCAAACCAGAGCTGAAAGTTAAACTCCTCCAGATGGCTATCTTTGCTCCCCTAGTCCAAATGAGGAATTATCCATAGGATCGTGGACTCAACTCAAATACCGTGAATATTCTGAGATATCATTAACTTAATTATTCACATGCTCTTTAAAGCCTTCCTTGGATTATTGTGATACATTATTGTTATACAGGATATTACTTATCTCAGAATTATAAATATCTATATCTATAAACAGTAATATTTTTGCAGGAAATTTCCTTTTGAATGTCTATTTTCTGGTGTTTAAAACCATTTTTTAATACTATAATCAGCACTGCAACGAAATGAACATTTCATTCATACATCTTTGTACCTTTTTTTGATAATTTCCATATTTAAATTTTTAGAAGCTGAAATTGCCGGATGTGCGGTGTTAGCATTTAACACATATTATCATGTTGCCATTCTGAAAGTCTCTACCAATTCCTACTCTTACTGATAAGTCCATGGGGGTGCCCTTTGCTCCCAAATACTCCAAACTCTGGGTATTATGAATTGTTTTAACTTCACAATACTAAGAAAAAATCTAGGTTGTTTTGTGGTTCTTTAATACCAAAAGAAGACTGGAAAATAGAAAAGAAAGTCTTAATATCATTATGAGTTTGGGACTAAAGGTATTTTCTGTCTCTAGTTCATGAGTATCTACTTTCAAATTTGATTTAATGAATAGATTACACTTTGATAATAACAAATGCAGTAAAATGATTTGTATTTGAAAATCTCTTTAATAGGTGAACTCTGAAAAGACAACTTGACACAATGGTTACGACTGTGAGGTGAAGACTCAAATGGATCTGAGTTCAAATTCAAACATATTCATTTGAAACACAGTTCATCATCTGGGATATAAGGGCGACAGTACCTACCCTCCCTAGGGATAAAAATAATCTTATAAATATTGAGGTCTTAGAGAAGTACCCAATACATATTAGGCAGTCAATAAATCATGGTAATGAGGAAAACGATGATGAGGGTAGCATCTCAGATTATGCATTCATCAGTACAAAATGGAATTCACCTATCTGTGCTTGGACATCTATTCTTCATGGTGTTTTCCTTCAAGGGTAATGAATGTAAGGAAACAAAACTAATTTGAATGAGATTATTTGTGTTGTTATCAAATATGGGTTTACGACATCTTGTGGACTATTCTTTGAAGCAGGTTAACTGCATTTGTCCAAAAAGACAAGATTTAGTACTATAAGTAGAAAACATTTAAAGCTTTTTGGAATTTATCTTAAAAGTATTTAATTGTCACTAAATATACAATATGATATTTTGCTCATTATCTTAAAGTTGGAAGACAAATTAAATGTTTCAGAAGTTAGTTATTTTAATACAAATCTAAAATTCACTAATATGTATAAAATAGATAACTAATAAGAATGTGCTGTATAAAAAATAAAATAAGATTCAAAAAGTAAAAAAATAAAATTCAACTTATAATTTTTCTAAAATATAATACATTAAATTTAAAGATTGTTACTCGGTTAAAAGTCAAAAAAAAAAGATAATTTATGGTATAAAACTCCCATGTTCTAGAATGTTTTTAAAAATGTTTTTCAAAGTTTTCAACTTGATCATGTTAGCATTCACTGGATAAAAATCAACAGTGCTGCAAAATTAAGCATGGCCGTGATAAACAAATTCAAAATAAACTCACACCTAAGTTAAATGACTGATCAAAATTTCCTTTCCATCTATTAATTGAGTACCTACAAAGTCCTAGACTTTAGAAGCTTAGGGAGGTATTAAGAGTGGGATAATTATGTGATCTGCATGTTAAAGAATGAGTAGCATTAGTTCCCAAAACAAACAGAGTGGCCTGATTTATCAAGAAGAGGAAGCAACAAACGTGTGTAAACAGAGGGGGGAAATTCAAGGTACAGTCTGAGGAACTTGGTTGGGTGTGGGAAACCTGCCTTGAAAGACTGAATCCAAGGCAGCAAGATAGTGGAGGATAGATTTTGTTTAAGAGATTGGTTTTTACTCACTTCCATCATTTATCAAGGAACTTGGAAACTCTCTGAGATTTTATCTCTCTGTAACATCTACTGTGAGTATGGATGACATCATGGATGACATTGGAAATAACCTAGAACCTCAATTATTTGACAGCCTAATCTTGCTACTTTTTTCTACCTAAGCCACTCCACAGTCACTCGCTTTCTTCAGCATTTCTATCTTGCAGCTACACTTTCAGGATGTGACCTTCTCATCTACTTAGTAGAGAAAATTAGATATATACATTGGGAACTACCTCACCTTTCTTCCTCAAACACACAAAGTCACCTAAATCCACAATGAGCTTTAATTCTTCTTCCTTTTATGGTAGATGAGTCATCTATTCTCCTATGTAAGACAATCCTTTCATTAAATTTTCAATACTTAATGGAAAATTAAAATTTTTGAATTGAAGTTCCTTTTAGGGCATACTGTATAATTACCTACAGAATCTATAACAAGGTTTACTAATGCAGAGCTGGTTGTTTTACTTATACAGGGTTAAATTTTTTGTTAGATAGCTAATGGCACATAACTTGGGGCACCTTGAATTACACTTTCTCCCTTTTATATATTTGACACTGATTTCTTAACCAAATCTTTTATCTGGGTATATAAACCCATTCAAGTCATTTAAATAAATGAACAGACTTTCTGATGGATAGCATATCATTCTCTCTTCTCCCTCACAGGCAAAATTATCAAGAAGCATTATGTACTGTCTGAATCTCCATTCACTTTTTTCTCTCTCACTAACATTCTCGACTTTTTCTAATTTAACTTCAGATTTCTATTACTTACAAAAGTTGCTGATAAAGTCATCCACACAGTTCCAGTGGACATATCTGATGTACACTGGCAGGCTTTTGATGTACACCTGCCAGAATGGTATCTACATTCATCTGTTTTTGCAAAGTAGACATCTAGGAGTCATCCTTGATATCTCCCTCTCTTTGATTCTTCTCTTCCATTAAATCCATTAACAATTACCTTAAAATGTTTAGGCACAGATTAAGAATCTGCTCCTCAAATATCCCTTAGGTTTTGCTGCTTCTCTTTATAATCACTACAATCCTTATATCCTAAGCTATCTTCATCTCTTGTCAATACCTTCTATTCTGTCTCCCCACGTCCACCTTGGTCTCTTCCAATTTGTTTTATAATCATATCACTTCTCCCTCTACCCTTAACCCTTCAACTTATTTCCTTTGAATTTAGGATGAAGACCAGACTTATGGCTTTTACAGCCCTAAATATTCAGTTACACTCGTCTATTTGTTTTTTGTATTCACATATACTGGCCTTTTTTTTTTTAATTTTCTGAGTCTCTTCCTATTTAAGGGATTGTGTTCAATGTGTTTTGTATATTTGGAATTCTTTTTTTTTCTAAACCTAGCTTTTATCACTCTGTTGTTTTCAACTTAAATTCTCCTTGCCTGACTTCCCAGATTCCTCAGGTCACTTCAGTATATGCTCCTAACACATGTTAGGTTCTAATTTTACATTTGTTTGCTAGGTTATTTGATTAAGACCCCTCTCATCTACCCTTTAAGAGCAGTTTCACAGTACCTAGCCTGGTAGATAGTTCAATCTCTGTAAGTGCCCATTGGAAAGAATGAATATTTAATCTGTTGTAATGAAACGTACTGAAGATTATGCAGGGGAGGAACAAGGTTAATTTTTTTGTTTTGTTTTTTAAAATTATACACAGCAGGAAAATAAGAGAAACTGAAGGAATGAGGGTATTTTAAAGAGAGGGGAATTGCTTAGGAGGTTATCCTAATTGTCTAGGTTCTTGCCTAGACATAGGATATTAACTAAGGCAAGAGCGATTTAATTAAAGAGGAGAAGGAAATTGAGAAATATTTATGAAATTAATGCATGGCTTGTTTCTTACTGGCTGAGCTGGGTCAGAGAAAAGGGAAGTCACAGGGCAAATGACTGGCCTTATAAGTTATAATCAGTTGTGGAGGAGAAGGAAGAATTGGTGGTGAATTCTTAGTTAACATTTTACAAGACTGAATTTAAGTTGTTTGACAGGGAGAAGTCATGAAGGATATGGAGATAAAACATATTGCTCAAAGGAGTAATGGCCTGGTGAAACAAATTTAGGAGTCATTGGTACAGGTAGCAGAAAAAGCCATGGATGTGCTGAGAACACAGAAAGACCGAGCCATGGAAATACTCACATTTCAGGAGAATGGAGGGATCTGAGCCCAAGGAAATGAATAAGAAGTGACTACAAGTATAGAGAGAAAACAAGAAGAGAGGTGGATAATGACAAACAAAGTGAGACAGTCAAGAAGAACGTGGTGAATCAACATGTGGCTTAAATAAAATATTGTCCATAATATTTGGTGATCAGAATTTCCTTCTGGAATTATCCAGGGTATCCTTATTGGAGTGAGATAGAAATGAAACTGAGTTGAAAAGTGAACAGGACAGAAAGCACCAGAAGTTATAGTACAAACGACTCTTTAAATATTTTTAGTTGTAAAAGAGGAGAGAAATATGGTGGTAGCTAGATCAGAAAGCAAGGGAGGTAGGTGTTTCTGTCTTGTGAAATTCAATGAAACCCAAATATTTTAACCGTATTTAGCATTTATTATATCGCATGCTAGTCACCAAGGTCCCTTCCTGCTCCTGCAATGGGAAGGAAGAGGTTACTCTATTAGTACTGTGGAGGGTCAGCAGGGAGAATCTTACTCACCCATAGGACAAACTAAATCAGTAGAGCAAAACAGAACTGACTGAAGTTCAAGCTGAACATTAAAAATTCAGAAAACCAGGGGCTTCCCTGGTGGTGCAGTGGTTGAGAGTCTGCCTGCTGATGCAGTGGACACGGGTTCGTGACCCGGTCCGGGAGGATCCCACATGCCGCGGAGCGGCTGGGCCCGTGAGCCATGGCTGCTGGGCCTGCGTGTCTGGAGCCTGTGCTCCGCAACGGGAGAAGCCACAACAGTGAGAGGCCTGCGTACCGCAAAAAAAAGAAAAAAAAAAAAATTCAGAAAGCCAAAAGACATTCTGCAAGGTCATTAAACTGAAAGGATTAAGAAAGCAGTTAAGAAATCAGAAATGTGCCCACCTCCAAAAGAAAATAAATAAGGGACTCAATAGTTAAGGAGGACACTATGTGACAATCACTAGACTAGAAGGAGTTACGAATGGCTTATTTTTATGCTCTTACCTAATATATAAAGGATGGCTAGTTTGAAAAGGGAGTATAAATAGCTTAGTGATTTAAAAACCACAAAGTTTAGAATTAGAGAGACCTGAGCCTGACTTGCCAGATCTGCGAATCACTAGGGGTTTGATTTTAGGCAAGTCACTGAATGCCTTCTAACTCACTTCCTTCATTTATAGAACGGGCAATAATGCCTACCCTTAAGATTTCAGGGAAGATTAAATAAGGCCACATGCCTAAAATATTTAGCATGTAATACATTCCTAAGGGCTGATAAAATCATTGTTGTTCTTCATAGAGTTTAAAAAATAGTGAGATAGATTGATAAAATTGATCCTCTGTTTTTGAAACTAAACATAGTTTTTCATTTCCAAAAATATCTGTTATTTGTCACTAATAAAAATTACAATGTTCACTTTTAACTTTAATTAGGTCTCATTTATTTATTTATTTTTATTTTCATTACTCTAGGAGATGGATCCAAAAAGATATTGCTGTGATTTATGTCAAACAGTGTTCTGCCTGTTTTCCTCTAAGAGTTTTATCATGTCTGGCCTTACATTTAGGTCTTTAATCCATTTTATTTTTGTGTATGGTGTTAGAGAATGTTCTAATTTTATTCTTTAACATGTAGCTGTCCAGTTTACATGTAGCTGTCTAATTAAACTTAAAAGTTTTTGCACAGCAAAGGAAACCATAAACAAAACAAAAAGACAACCCACAGAATGGGAGAAAGTATTTGCAAATGAAGCGACCAACAAGGGATTAATCTCCCAAATATACAAACAGCTCATGCAGCTCAATATCAAAAAAACAAACAACCCAATCAAAACATGGGCAGAAAATCTAAATAGATATTTCTCCAAAGAAGACATACAGATGGCCAAAAAGCACATGAAAAGATGCTCAACATCACTAATTATTAGAGAAATGCAAATCAAAACTACAATGAGGTCTCACCTCACACCAGTAAGAATGCCATCATCAAAGAGTCTACAAACAATAAATGCTGGAGAGGGTGTGGAGAAAAGGGAACCTTCCTACACTGTTGATGGGCATGTAAATTGGTACTACTACTGTGGAGAACAGTAGGGAGTTTCCTCAAAAAACTAAAAATAGAACTACCATATGATTCAGCAATCCTACTCCTGGGCATATACCTGGAGAGAACCATAATTCAAGAAGATACATTCACCCCAATGTTCATTGCAGCACTGTTTACAATAGCCAAGACATGGAAGCAACCTAAATGTCCATTGACAGATGAATGGATAAAGAAGAAGTGGTACATATGTACAATGGAATATTACTCAGCCATAAAAAAGCATGAAATAATGCCATTTGCAGTAACATGGATGGACCTAGAAATTACCATACTAAGTGAAGTAAGTCGGACAGAGAAAGACCAATATAATACGATATCACTTATATGTGGAATCTAAAAAAAAAAATGATACAAATGAACTTATTTACAAAACAGAAACAGACTCACAGACTTCGAAAACCAACTTATGGTTACCAAAGTGGAAAGGTGGCGGAGGAGGGATAAATTGAGTTTGGGATTAACATGTACACACTACTACATATAAAATAGGAAATCAACAAGGAACTACTGTATAGCACAGGAAACTCTATATTCTGTAATAACCTATATGGGAGAAGAATCTGAAAAAGAATGGATATATGTATATGTGTAACTGACTCACTTTGGTGTATACCTGAAACTAACACAACATTGCAAATCAACTATACTCCAATATACAATAAAAATTGAATTTAAAAAAAATGTTCACTTTCCACTGGACTAAAGTTCAAGGCAGAATATAAGTTCAGAACCATAAATACCCTTTTCCTGGGGCTTCTACTTCATTCATTCCTCAACAGCTATAGCAAGACATTTTCTCTGGATCTAAAATTTCCATTCCTAGTAACTGCACAACTAGTGGCCCAAAACAAATAAAGAGCGAGTGCCTTTGATATACAAAAATGAATGCAGCAAATTCTAACCCAAAAAGGAGAAAATTAACTGGGAGAAAAAACAAAACAATCTTTTGAACACTCTGCCCTCTTTTCACATAGAGCTCTCAAACTGGTTTCTTGTATCAGAGCTAGACGAAGTCAAGGCCTAAGCTTGCCATGCTCATCACTCTGCTGTGAATGCCATGCTCCCCAGAAGCAGCCCACCATTGGTATTTTTCTGTGGGGACGACGAAGCCATTTCAAGTTTTTCCTTAAAGCCTAGTTTAATTAGCATAATGTTTAGTAAAGAGCATTCAAGAAATGTTTTTTGATTGTTTTGTTATTCTGTCAGGATTTAGTTTATCTCAGGATATTTACTTATAATCTTTTTCCTCCTTCTTACTCTTTGCAAATAAGATATTCCATTTGCTCATCTTTAAAAAAACCCAAAAAACAGAATCCTCCTTCTCTTTGATGCATACCTCAAGGCTTCTTACTAAACTGCTTCTTGCAGAAATAGCCCACATGAGCTATCGGCATGCAACCTGAATTTTAATTGTTTGGAAGAAATAGCTGTATACTCTAGAATCAAAAAGAACTTTACCTTGACATTTGCAGTATGTCTCTTTTCACAGAACATGGATGATTTTATTTACCATTCCTGTCTCAAGCATATTTAGGTATATAAGTGAGAGAACGCTGGTGTTATTTATGGTAAGGTAAGTGAAGTGCTCCGTGGGAAAGTAATCTGAGAATGCAGCAAGGCATTTTATTTTACATTGCAGTAGGAGTTTTAGTGATAATCTATCACTGAAACATGGAATGAAGGAGGTGCTGAGGGATCAGTTCCATTTATAATTATTCCACAAAAGAGATTTTCATCTATATGCAACTGTTTGTATATTCTAAGACACAAAAGAAAGAGAATGCTTTGTGATTTTCACTAAAAATAGTACAAAATGATATCGAGGGACTTTATAGCAACAAATAGGAGATCCTAGTGAAATTGAACACATTCATAATTCCCAGTACATTTTGAAGAAACACACTTGAGTCGTTCATTTGGTTCTAAATACACTTGATAGAAATTCACCTGGGCATCCTCTTATGGGAATCTTTTCTCCTTAGGTGCCCTTGAGTAGGAGCTCTCTGGCAGAGTTAAGTGCCTAACATTATTAGTTATCTTAATTTTGTACTGCCTTCTTGTACATGGAGCATAAAATTTAGGCAAAAGTAACACTGCCTCTTTCAAAGTCAATTTAAAATACACATATATAAGGAAACTTTTTAAAGTCAAAAACTATTGTCATTGAGTAAAAACCCTGATTCAAATTTTAAGTGTCAAGTTGTCCACTTCTTTTTGATTTGATTTCATAAGGAAAAGTTTTGAATTCAATCTCTAACATACAGTCAAACCTCGCTGAATGTTTATAGATAAAGAAAATGAAACTCTATTCACGTATCTTTTTTACATTCGTGTGAAAGATACAGCTGCCATTCAGTAGACACAATCTATAGCTTTCTATAAACCTGCATGAGACACCTGGAAATAACAAATTAATGTTTAATGATGCAGTTGATAGACACTTGAATATTTATCCTTCAATTTAGTGTAAGGTAGAAATAAAGGTATGTTAGGAAAAGTATTTAATAATGCAAGAAGTATTAATGAAAAGTATCTGAGTAAATTTCTTGATGAAAAGAATGCTGTTCAACTCCAACTTTAAGTGATCCTACTTATTTTATTTAAAATATACGTTTATAAAACAAAGTAGATATTCAGATTGGGAATTTCATAGTAAAAAAAAAACAGGAAACATATACAGATTAATCATTAGGATCTGACCTTGGTTTTCAGTTGCTAACTCAAGATTTCTTTTTTTTAAGGTCTTCTTTTAATAAATTAACGGTGTTGCTAATAAGTGCATGTAGTTTGCGACTGATTACTCTTATGCAAACACTCAGGCACACGCAGGTGAAGTCCCCTAGGAGAAAGAGACCATTGCCTGGCACCTTGGCCGATGGTGCTTAAGTTACTGGCAGGTGATGAAGGTGGGGAAAGACACTTGTCATCTCAAATCTAAAAGACCAACACTTTCAGCTCAGAAATGAAAATATCCCACTTGTAAATCCCTGAGGTGAAAGAGTTTGCATCGGGAAATCATTCTAAACCACACCTTTGTGCTGTATCCCAGTCAAAGGAAAATAAGGAGGTTCCCTTTTTAAAATAAGCAACTGCATGTTTTCCTTTCATGCCTCTCCTAGTTCTTGGCATTCACCATAACAGTGGCCATTTAAACAAGGTTCCTTTTAGACTTGTAGATGTTAGCTGAATATCTCAAGAGGGCTGATTCCCCTCACTATGAAGCGCATTCGACCCCAAACACATTAACCTGGGCTGCCTACATTTCTTCCTGTGCTGTCACATAAAATACACTCCACGTAAAATAAAGAACATCGACCTTGAAAGAGGAAGAAAAAAAAAAAAAGAAAAAAAAAAAAACACATTTAGCAAACCAGACCAGAATCTAGGCTCTGTCAGAGTGATTTCTTATTCCATTTTACTAAGCAGTGCCATGCTTTATCACTTCTAAGTTCACGTCTTACTGCTGAGGCAACCCACTTGAATTGGTAAGTTGCTTAGTTAAAATATACACATGTTTTACTGCGTCACTGTGATTTAAAATGAGAGAAGTAAAAAAATAAAAATAAAAATAAATAAAATAAAATAGAAGTATTCTGTGGGTGAAATACAACTGAAATGGGGAGAGGAAGTGGGACCTAGAAACATTAAATCACGTGAAATTAACAGTTCTGCTTCTTCCTGGTCACTTCCCCCTCTTTTAATGGGTGGTATGCAGATGCCCTATAGCTGAAAGGGCAGGATGCTTAGTGTTGAAGGTGTCGACTTTATAACATCCTAACTCATTCATTCAAGTCGGCTTCAGAAGTAGAAAGAGGGAAAATAGGTCTGATCATTGCAGCTAAATGTGACAAATTGTCATCTGCCTACACTATCACTATGCTGTATAATCTCACACAACTTCTGTAAATGCCTTCTGCCTATTAGCATTTTAAAGGGCTTTGTGGCCATCACACTCTCATTTTGGAGCTAGGGATGTTTCATTATCCTCAATTAAAACTCTCTCAGATGCAAGACTGGCAAGCATTTATTTATATATTTTTCTTAGAGGCAACACGAGAGACATGGATTTTGTAAAGTAGGCAGGGTGCTGCTCTATGCAGCACCAAGAGGCAATGCTGGTTTGGTATAATTCTCCTAATGTGAAGCTATCCCCATTAAAACATAAACCATAATTATGGAAAGCAATTTGCTCAGTAGCAGAGAACTAACAGGATTTCTTACTGTCATTCAATAACAAGGGAGCATGGAGATGCAATGCTGGAAAAGCTCCCCAAACTCTTTTAATTTTGTTGAAATGTAATTTTCTTCTGTGAAACCAATGTGAAAAGTTGAAATCATTTCTATTACACTCAGAAGAAAGATGTATATACATTTCATGTAAATTAACATTGTGACTTCAATAAGTGCCAACATTCTTTCATTCGCACATTCCAAAACGTGAATTAATAAAAACTTAAACCTATGACACTGAGGATGGTGGAAGTGAATCCATAGCTGGGTCAAAAGTTGACATACTTAAAGTTCTAATGAGTTGTGTCATACTTTATACGCTGCTTCCCTCCACTAACTTTTTTTTAAACAATTGATTATAGTTCAATAAAGATTTTATACCAAGGTTGACAAATACAACAAATATATATAAAGTCAATAGCATTATTAATAGAATCCTTCATATCTAATATGGTCAAAAGTCAATAATAGCATGTAAATATATCAGATGCTGAGATATTATACATTCGATGCTACTAAAGTCAAAATCGGTGGTGCCAATCAGGGAATCTATTATTTTATTATTTATACTTATAATAAGTGGATATTTCATCTGTATAATTCTATTTCTTTCATTAGGCATGGCTCAAGCAAATATTAGAGGCCATAAATGATTCTAATGAATTTATAAAAACATGTTTATATGTTTAAAATGCGTTGCTGGCTCATTTCTTCTTATGGCTCTATCTAACATGCAAAAGACAGCTTTATGTATTTTTACTTTTTTCTGTTTTTAATGGTAGCACCCCACAGTGCGATAAGCGATGTTTTGCAATCCACAGTCCATCCAGAGGATAACAAATGCCTTGAGAGCACACGTGCATCCTCCCCTCACCTCCCCCTGCCCCGTGTGCTAAATCACTGCACAGACTCCTGTGTGCTTTTCTAAGCCTTGTTCACTTCGCAGGTGGTGAGTTGACACTTTCCATCACTTCATCTCTTGGCAACAGATGCCTCTCACTTCAGCACAGGTGCTGAGTATCCACCCATCTCTAACAGTAGCCTTGTGCCCTGACTAACTGGGTCAGCAGAGTTGTAATTAAGATTTGAATAATTAGGTAATGGATATGATTACTTTTGTAATTAACCCTCATATTGAGTCATCATGATCTGTCCTGGATGATGACCACTGGTCTATGCTTAATTCGAATTGAGATCATTAGTTTTAAAAGCAAAGCATTATTAAATATATCCCTCACCTTTCTCCCAGAATGAATGTATTCTTTAAAAACACGACACTATCGGGGCTTCCCTGGTGGTGCAGTGGTTGGGAGTCTGCCTGCCAATGCAGAGGACGTGGGTTCGAGTCCTGGCCTGGGAGAGCGAGTGGGCCCGTGAGCCACAGCTACTGAGCCTTCGCGTCTGGAGCCTGTCCTCCGCAACAAGAGAGGCCGCGATAGTAGGCCCGCGCACCGCGATGAAGAGTGGCCCCCGGTTGCCGCAACCGGGGAAAGCCCTCGCACGGAAACGAGGACCCAACACGGCCGAAAACAAATAAATAAATAATCCGAAAATAAATAAATAAATAATCTTAAAAAAAAAAAAAGACACTATGTACAGATACATAATTTTCATTTTTCACATAGATTTTATAGTGATTTGTTGGATGATGAGTACTTATTTCAATTCAATTCATATCAACATTTTTTTTAAGGATCCCACTTTGGCTGCTGCATTGTTTTGGTGCTGTGTGACCACATTTTTTAAAAGTGGATTTTTTCCCTTTCTCCCCAAGTTTATGGTATAATAAAAACTCATATATAAAAAGAAATTGAGGATGACCTCTCTCTTCTCTCTTGTCTGCAGAGAGCTACAAGTGTTAGTATTTCTTATGGCTTGGCCATAAATTCCTTCTCTTCTTTTCTCCACAATCTGCCCACATCTGTGATTTCCAAAATG
Source organism: Pseudorca crassidens (assembly GCF_039906515.1). Classification (NCBI taxonomy): domain Eukaryota; kingdom Metazoa; phylum Chordata; class Mammalia; order Artiodactyla; family Delphinidae; genus Pseudorca; species Pseudorca crassidens. The sequence goes on from NC_090298.1 coordinate 18,927,680, forward strand.
TCACATGGTAGAAATCTGGTGCTAAAAGTCACCTAAAATCAACAGTCCAATGCAGATCTGTTAGATCTCTCCTCTCTGCTGATCCCTCACAGAAGCTGGTCCATCTTTTTTTTTTTTTTTTTTTGCAGTACGCGGGCCTCTCACTGTTGTGGCCTCTCCCGTTGTGGAGCACAGGCTCCGGACGCGCAGGCTCAGCAGCCATGGCTCACTGGCTCAGCCGCTCCGCGGCATGTGGGATCTTCCCGGACCGGGGCACGAACCCGTATCCCCTGCATCGGCAGGCGGACTCTCAACCACTGCGCCACCAGGGAAGCCCAAGCTGGTCCATCTCGATCCATCTTTTTCTCAGAAAAATCCCACCGGCTCTGAAAATCAGTTTTCATCCTCACTCTTCTCGCCCCTTCCCTCTGTAACCATCACACTCCAAGCCACCATCAAATAATGCTGACTTTTCTTTCTCAATATTTCTCAACTCTACCCATTTCTCTCCATCACCACAATGTAGGGACTCCTGATACGCTTCTTAAGTAACATAATAGTTTTCTATCCTCCTTCCTGCCCCATTTCCAAACCTCATTCTCCAAAATTGTCACAACTTCTGCTCATAGGGCTGTGTACCTCCACCTCTGTTTGGACCCCCCGGGGTTCTCTCCATCCTTTGAGTATAGCAACATCCCACCCCCCACTGAGTGAACTCTTCCATTAGCCTGGCACAGTCTTCCTTCCCTCTCCATCTGGTAAATTGCATATCTTCATATCTCTGTTCAAACATCTTTTCTTGCAAGAAGGCATCTTTTGTGTCACTAAACCATGCTGGCCCTTTCTACAATCTCATAGCACCATGCATGTTGTTTTTTAGGGTACTTTCCACACTTGTATCCATATGCTTTCTTGGTGATTATTGTAGCTTATAGTTACACTGGATCTGGCCCCGTTTCTGACACACAAGACACATTCCATTATTAAATCAATGTACCATAAGATGGTATTATAGTCAAAAAAAAGTCCAAAATAGATAACTAGCAACTAAGGATGAGAGAGGTCTCACAAGTCAACAGCCTTTAAAAGACATATTCTTTCATATGTGTATTCATGTATTACAAAATTAGCACTCAAGTATTAATACACAATAGACACAGTACAGGACACAGAAGTTATAAATAAACTTAAGATATATTCTGGGCCTGCATAGAGTGTGTAATCTATCGGGCAACACGAATCTGTAAAGAGAAAATTAGGAAGCAGTATGGCAAATGTTTTAAAATACAAGCATACCTTTTATTGCACTTCACAGATAATGAGTTGCTTTTTCTTTTTTTTACAAATTGAGGGTCTGTGGCAACCCTGTGTCAAACAAGTCTATCAGCGCCACTTTTCCAACATCATTTTCTTACTTTGTGTCTTTGTGTCACATTTTAGTAATTCTCATAGTTTTTCAATCTTATTATTATATTTGTTAAGTTGATCTGTGATCAGTGATCTTTGATGTTCCTACTGCAAAAAGGTTACAACTCACTGAAGGCTCAGACAATGGTTAGCATTTTTCAACAATAAAGTAGTTTTAAATTAAGGTGTGTACATTGTTGTTTAGATGTAACGCTACTGCACACTTAATAGACTACAGAATAGTATAAACAACTTTTGTATGCACTGGGAAACCAAAAACTTTGTGTGACTCGCTTTACTGGGATATTTGCCTTGTTTCAATGGTCTGGAACCAAACCTGCACTATCTCTGAGGTACCCTGTAGATAATCAATGAGGCTGATGGCTGGAGATCAAAGAGAGTGTTCTAGTGAAAGCGATGTCAGTTCTGAGCTTGGAAGAGAGAATAGGAATTAGCCAGAAAAGTTATGGAGGAGTATACAGATAACACGGAAAAGTGCAGATACATCTCATGGGCATAGCATGGACGAATAACACCAAGGGCCAAAATGTCCTTAGGGATGTGTGTGTGCGTGTGGTCAAGAGCATACATGCTTACTCATGTGACAGCGAATTATTCACAGTGACTAAAGGGTAATGCACAGGGGAAGGAATGGCAAGAGATATGGGGGCGGGGGTGGGAGAAGTTGAGGCTGTGTCCTCATATCCATGTCAGGAAGACTGGAGCTGATTTTGTAGATAACAGAGAGCCAGTGGAGGCTTTATGTAGGAAATAGCTAGGTTAATTTTGTACTTTACACAGATCACGGCAGGGGGTCCTGGCGTGAAAAAGAAGAGAATGGAGGCCAGGATATGGAAGAGGAGGCTGAGTCTCGAATGAAGACCTGAATTTAAGAGAAAAACAGCAAATATGCAGATGCAATTATACAGTTAAGAGAAAACTGAGAACTATGGTACAGAGAGGAAGTTTGGGGGAAAGTTATCACAGTTTAAGAAGACGTTCAGGTTTTAAAAATGCAAGCTTGGGAAAGTGGTAAGTTTAACAAATATATTTTATTTTATCTAACTCGTATATTAGTCTTAAATATAAGTCTTTTGTTTGTTTTGAACAATAAATGTTCTTAGTTTAACAAATTTATTTTATCTAACGCATATATTAGTCTTAAATATAAGTCTTTTGTCTGTTTTGAACAATAAATGTTCTTACCAGTTTGTATGAATGTAAAGTCTAATGTGAACTAAAGGTCTTATAACTTCCCAAATTTGGGCTTAATGTTTCTTTGAGAAAACATATTCAGAATTCCAACCAAGAGCTTAAAGAAATGTAACAGGGTAACTTGGTTGAAACTCGATTCCAAAGTAATGCTTTTTTTTTTTTTTTTTTTTTGCGGTACGCGGGCATCTCACTGCTGTGGCCTCTCCCTTTGCGGAGCACAGGCTCCGGATGCGCAGGCTCAGCGGCCATGGCTCACGGGCCCAGCCGCTCCGGGGCATGTGGGCTCCTCCCAGACCGGGGCACGCACCCGTGTCCCGTGCATCAGCAGGCGGACTCTCAACCACTGCGCCACCAGGGAAGCCCCAAAGTAATGCTTTTTAAGCTGTAAATATTAGATGATGCATAAACTCCTATTTCCTTTATGCTTTCAACAACTATGTTTTTATCCCTTCTTTTTGCAGGTTGCTTTCCTAGGCATTGAGGATTACCTATGGATTCATGAGAGACCTTTGGGGTAGAGTTGCACTTTGTCTGAATATCACCCCATTTTTTGAATATGTACAATGTAGAATAAGAAGCTAATCATTCTATTTTTATTAGGGATTAGAGCTAGGTCTTTTCAGGTCGGTGGTTGCTTCTTTGAATTTTTTTTTTTTTTTTTGTATGTGTAAAAATTTATTTAAGCCGCCAAATTTATTAGGTGCATTCTTGAGGAGATCCATGTTTTTACAAGTGTTCACATAGTTGTTTTCCGGGAGCAAAGACCCAAGAGGATTGCTGAATGGACCAGCAGACTCCACTGTACACTTTCACTGCAGAAGAGAATGAATAAGAAATTGGTTTGGCCCAGTTCAACCACTGGATAAGTGATAGCCTGCACAAGGTATCATTTAAGAATGACTAATACATCACTCTGTATGACAGACTCTGGGTCCATCCACCTCATTACAAATAGCTCAATTTCGCTTCTTTTTATGGCTGAGTAATATTCCATTGTATATATGTGCCACATCTTCTTTATCCATTCATCTGTTGATGGACACTTAGGTTGCTTCCATGTCCTGGCTACTGTAAATAGAGCTGCAATGAACATTGTGGTACATGACTCCTTCTGAATTATGGTTTTCTCAGGGTATATGCCCAGTAGTGGGATTGCTGGGTCGTATGATTGTTCTATTTTTAGCTTTTTAAGGAAACTCCATACTGTTCTCCATAGTGGCTATATCAATTTACATTCCCACCAACAGTGCAAGAGGGTTCCCTTATCTCTTGTTGTATGTCCATATAATGGAATATTACAAGGACAAAACTTGAAAACATTATGCTAAGTGAAAGTAGCCATTCACAAAAGACCACATGTGATATGGTTCCATTAATATAAAATGTCTAGAATAGGCAATCTACAGAGACAGAAACTAGATTAGTGGCTGCTTACAACAGGGGCTGGGGGAGGACTGACGAAGAATGGGGGAATGATAGCTAAAGATACAGGATTTCTTTTGGAGGTGATTAAAATGTTGTAAAACTCACTGTGATGATGGTTGCAAATATCTATGAACATAATAAAAACCATTAAATTGTACACTTAAAAAAAAAAGAATGACTAATACAGATTGAATTGATGCAGGATTATTTTCGTCTAATTTTTCTATTTAGAATAGGTTAGTGGGCAGAAGTGAAGAAGGTTTTTAATTGAAATGAGTGGACATTCTCACAAGAGTTAGAATCTGGAAATGAAAATGAGGGTTCCAAAATGAAAGCCCAGGATGGAGTCTGAAGTTCTGTCTCTGATGCTTCACTGGAGCTGGGTCCTGGACTCTGTGCAGGAAGATCTATTGCAAAGTAGTTCGGTTAGAAGCAGAGATCTGATCCCTGGCCGATGACAAGTGAGGGTTCACAGAGATGAAACGTTCAGGCACCAGGCCTGCAGGCTTCAGAGCTGACACCTTGCCTGGCACCTGGTTTATGTCTTCTGCATCCTACTCCTTTCCATGGTTTCTCTACTTTATGAGAAAACTTGCCACTTGGTCTGCATATGCTGTGTGACCTTAGTGAAAAGCACAAGCTGAAGTTGTAAGTAAAAAGCGATAAAGGGAAGGACAGTGTGCTTTTCCTGTAGCTGCACTTGTGTGAACAATGAGACCAGGACAGAGGACAGTGTTGTCCAGAGGAGCTGTGATCTCCCAAGAGACTTCAGCAGCAGGGTTCTCCCCTGGCAGAAGGCAGGAGGTCAGAGAAGGAAACACAAGAATCTTGTTTTGAAAGCAACTTTGGGAGTTTTCACCAACAGCCAGGGGAGACTTTGAGGCAGTGGGTCCTGAGCTACCATAAAGGTGGTACTTGATGAAAATAAGATCCTATTTTATTATCCCAGGTTTAGACATTTGCATTTTCATAGGTCTCAATAAAAGTCAGCTTTCCATCCTCTGGGTAAACAGTGGCTTTCTTAGCTTGAAATTATTAGAGACCCTGGGGGTCAAGGTTGTAACTGGGACCCTGATAACTCTAAATCCTGGAGAGGTTGAAAGAATTCACAGGGAATGCCGGCAAAGTATGGGGACCTGGGCCACCCGGTTAATGTAATAAATGCTAATATCCACAATGGCAGGGTGTTTGCTATAAGTCCGGTGCATTGCTAAGCACATTTATTATGGCATCTCATTGTGTAACAACCTCTGAGGTCATGAATATTACCTGTATTATACTTGAGAAGGAAACCAGGCCCTTAAAAAATAAAATTCCCTGATCTACACAGGTAGGAAATCATGGTCAGATTGAAATTTCAATCTGTTGAACTGAAAAACCCATTCTTTTTAATCATCATTACATCACTACCCCTTTCAGATACACTTTGCAGTCCTGGATGTGCTTCCTGGTGACCCCTTTAAGCTTGGCAAAGGCAAAGAAAAAACAATTATTGTTTCCTTGAGCAATAGCTACTTATCAGGTACTATGACGGGTGCTCTCTCATACTTTGTCTCATTTAATTTTCAAAAAAAACCAATGAGGAAATATAAAGTGTATAGTTTACACATTTTAAACACCAAGAAACCAAGAGCCCTCTCACTCTTACTCTATCGCCACTAAATTTATTTCTTAGGAGGATTTCTCTTCTTACATAAACCTCTGCAAACGGAGCATGTTCTGCCAGTTTCATTCCCTTACTTTCTTGTTCCTGAATTTAGTTCAACATGAGGGAAGAAAAGCCTTGGGATATAATGCTGGCTCTTTATTCTGTATGGTGTCTCTCTCTCTCTCACACACACACACATACACACAGCCACACAATCACATTTTCTCAGTGTTAACCTGTTGGTAATAACAAAAAAAGAAATATGCATTCTTGTTGATCACAGAATTTAATTCTAGATGTCTAGATGGAATTTAAAAAGAACATAAGAACATGCTACAACTTGCTTTGCATATTGTATTACAGAAGTCCTGTGGAAATAGTGTGTGTGCATGTGTATGTCTGTATATATATATTTACAAATATATATATATTTATATATAGAGAGAGGGGGAGAATATATGTGTACATATGTGTTATATGTGTATGAATGAATAAAAGTATATATATGCATATATGTGTACAGTACCTGTGTATATATACATATATACTTAAACATACATATATACTTTATATATATATATATATATATATATAATATAGATACTTTATTCATTTGGAAGGAAAATTAGAATTTTCTCTATGGCTATCTGTAGTGGTCCATTCCAGGTAGCATCTTGTAAGCAGGCCGCATATATAATCACTTGAATTGACCTCAAGTAGGTGGAAGAATTTACACAGCTTTCAAAATCCCCTTACTTGTCCCCATAAAAATGGATATCTGAAAATGGAATAAGGGAATTTACTCCAATGTGCAAATCAGTTCTCGAACAATTCCTAAAGCATCTTCAGCCTAGTCCAGGATTCTCTGTTCCTTTTTCCCTGCTGCCTCTGTGCTCCTCTCTCCCTCAGGGCCAAGCACCTGTGAGTTTGGGACGCATGGTCATTCCTGGCCGGGGCTTCTCTCCCTTTGATTATCTCATGCAGTAGACCTTTCCTTTTCTCACCAACACAGTGTTCAGAGTGGGTCATTTTCTCAATGCCAGTCAGATAAAAATATACCATGATGAGATACTAATTAGTAAGAAACTGCTAGTTGCATGTGTAACTCAAGGGCCTTTAGTATCCCAATTTAAAGGGTGGAAATAGTCTTGGGAAATGTATTTTTTAACCAGGGAGCTCCAGGGAGATGATTTGGAAAAGAAGTAGCTTCCAGCAGCATTACTTATATTCTGATTAGGAGACTCTTCTTTTTCATTCTGAATTGATTTTTATTGCTTTCTATGAAATCATGTATTGGTAAAGTATCCTTATATTGTAGGGTCCTCATCTAAAATATGATGTTATTATCACTTTTTCCTAAGATACATCTGTCCAGTTAAAAGTTTGAGGTGGTTATTTCATTCCTGCTTCAAACTCTCCCAATATGATCTCCTCATATACAAAATAATTATCTTTAAAATTTATAAAGTAACAAAGCAAGTATGGTTTTTCTGATTTATAAATTTGTATGCTTCTTGCAGAAATTTCTTACGTGCTTCTTCATTTCTTTTCTATGTATCTGTGTGCAATCAGTTTGAAATCTCTAGGAGATATTCACTTGCAAATTGGTGGGACAAAATCTATTATGATAATAAAAATAACCTAATAAACTAAGTATTATTTCCTTCATAATAGAAATCAGTCTTAATATTATTTGAAAAGAAATGAAACAAATTATTTATAATTACAAGAATTTTTAGCTAACCATGTGGCATAGATAATTTTTTAATTATTTAAAAATCATACTATGCATGTGTCTATCTATCTATCTATCTATATCTCCATGTAATCACCATTCCTATCCAGATGGCCATTTCTAGCACCTCAGACACCTGCCTTTTTTACCCCTTCTCAGTCAATGCCCCCTCAAAAAGCACTCCTAATGTTGGCTAAGTGAAAAATGCTATAACATTTTTATTTTTTACATTGTACTGTCATTTTATATAATTACCAACAGTGTTGAAACTACACTTCAAATTCATCTTACACACCAAATGATCATCTTTTATGAACATGATATAGAGATGACTATTGTGTTATCTGACAGTTTACCTGGTAGAAAATGCTGGAAACAGGCATCTCTGATCTTCTTAAATATTTTTTATTTTTATGTCAGAATCATAGCTAATGCCAAAAAAGCATAACACCTAACAAACTGTGTCTGCTATTTAAAATACATCCAGCAACCGAAATGCTAAATTCCTTCCATCTGCATGTTATGCTCTTGTCAGATTTAGATAAGTAGTTCCAGGACCTAGGAAAAGCCTACTTCGTATTACTACTTTACTTCAACAATTCTGCTATATCTAGCAAGTAGTTTGCACACAAAACTCAAGGCTGATGTTTGAAGGTATCTTTTACTCTCATGGGTACTGGCTCTATGTAAACAAAAACGCTTTTAATTCTGGAATTTCCTCTTGGAAAGCCAAGCCTCTGAAACATTTCAATGCTAGCAGGGTCACCCTCCTTTTCAAACCTCAAGATTTTAAAATGTTTACCAACTCTGACAAGTTTTAATATTTTTGTAAAGCAAGCAGAAAGGAACAGAGGGTGTAATTTCTGTATTTGGTATGGATGGAATAGAGGGTGTAATTTCTGTATTTGGTACGGATCAGAGGAAACAGAGTGAATGGTTTCTCAAGAGCCCCATTCTGCAATGTGTCCAAAAGGGGACATTGGAGAAGTGCAGAACCACAGACTGTGTAGGAAGCACTAAAGCACCGAAGATGCAGGGCCTGGGCACCGTTGATAAGTAAATCGCTTTTCACGTGAAAGAGGATTTTACCTTGCTTATTGATTGATACCCACTTTTCAGAACCAGCTTAATGTTGTCTAAAATTAATACCTGATTCACATGGTTCGAAGGTATGAGTACAGAATTTAACCTATGAGTACAGAACAAAATAGGGAAAAGTTGTCCTTGATCAGTTCCTCCAAAGGCAGAATGAGCCACTTTGGGAAGCAACATATTTTAACTTTACTGCTTCTACTCAAAGCAGAATCAGCAAACTTCTTGAGCAGGATACTACTACAAAAGACAAGGGAGAGCCTTCATGTCATAGGTCATAAAGAGGTATGAGAGGTATATAACACGAGAGTTTGTTAAAACTGGACTAAGAAAGATCTAGAAGACAGCAGGAGTGTGGAAGGGTTGGTAGCTTCATAAATTGGTATATTGGTCAAGAGCAAGGGTAACACACCATCAGGCCATCACACAACAAGCTTTACTTCTTTAAAGGAATCATTTTGACACTTTCATTACGTTGCCTACTTTCGTGTTACCTCTGCTCACTTGCTGCTGCCTAACTCTGTCCTCCTCTCCCCATGCCTGCACACCAGAGCATAATTGGATCTGTTCTTTTTTTTCTAAATTATCAGAAAAACAAAATAACATAGCGTCCAGTAGAGAAGAAATATTCTGATATCTAATTATACTTCCAAGTAGATACAGATAGAATCATGAAGTATTATACCTGTTTACTCTTCTTTATTTTCTGACAAGAGATACTTCTCTTTTATCTTAATATGATGTTCCTCCTTAGACACAAGTCATGACATTTAACTTGGTGCTACTGTTTCTCTCTGCCTTTTAGATGTTTGCCTTTGGGGCCACTGGTTTAAAAAAATTATATTTGGTGGATCTGCATTAAAAATCACTTCTTTCCCTGACAAGATATTTAAAATGTCATTTGTGCCTTGTGAAGACTTCTAGAAGAATCCAGAGACCTAGACCCAGATGATCGAAACTGTGTTTCTGCAAGGACTGCAATTTCCTTTTGAAGATTATGGTTCCAGGGAAGATTGCTTCTAAATATCTGTGAGACAAATACTTTCCAGAATTAATGCTGTTGTTTAAATTTTGTGGATTTTTAGAACATCTCACCTCACCACATATAAAGGACAAGCAATAAAGTACAGTTTATTTATGGTAATATTAAATATAACAGTGCAATCATTCCTTAAACATATGAGGTCAAAGCGTATCTATTCAGGATGTGCTTTTTGACAACTGCTTCTCAAGTATAGCCAATTTCTATTGTTTGTTCTACCAGTTATTTTGCTTTAAAGATAGAAAAGCCTAAGGACAAGAATTAGTGTAGTTACCCTGCCCGTAACATCATCAAGTTATGAAATAAGAAGCTATAAGAGTGGTACTTTGAAGAGAATGGACTTTTGAGTTAAAATATGCATGTTCATTGATCACAAATGGATGAGAAATGTCAGCCAGTTATTACACAGAAAGGAGCTGATTGAAAATAGGTGACCTTTACCAAACGCGTGTGAACAATTTTTACTCTTCATTAAAGGATAAGGTATCTACATAGTCCATAAGATGTATGAAATGCATTAAACAAATATCAGTAGTTACTGGCATGGTAAATGTTTGAATTAATCAAACTGTTACTATATTTACTATATTTTTGTGTTTTCTGACATTTCATAAAGGTGACACGGAGCAGCAAAATTCTCTTCAGAATGGCAGGAATTTAACTGCCCAAGTGGAAGGAAGAAGCCTATGAATAAATTATTGTCCTTGAATTCAGAGAAGTACATTACCTGTCCTTGTTTACAGAGAATTTGTATAGGTTAGTGTCTGTCACCAGGAATAAGGTAGTGAATGAAACACACATAGAGCCTGCCATCAAAGGCTTTGGAATTTAGCATTATTCAACGGTGTGATGAGCTCTGGGATTGGAGTAGAAGAGGCATAACGTGTATTATGGAAACTGATAGGAGGAACATTTTACTAGACTGGTAGTGGCCAAAATCTATCTGGATGAAGTGACATCTTGTGTTCTACAGGTCAAGAGATCTAGCCAGGCAAAAAGTTAACTTAATATGACAGGCGGTGAACGTGAAATCTCAGGAATAAGGAACCCAAGGTGGTTGGGAAATAAGCTGCTAGAGGTTAGGCAAGACTCAAGAGGATGTGGCGTCCAGAACTTCCAGAAAAATGGATGCCTCATGAATGTTGGAATAATATCCTAAAAGAGAGCGGAAATTACAAGGAAAATCTTTAACATAGGAGTCATGTGATCAAGACTGTCCTAGAGAGGTCGATCTTCTGATGGTAAGGAGTATTATTTTGTGAAGAAGAAGGGTATAACATAGAGATCATAAGCAAGTAACAGATGACGGAGGTGTGAACCGTGGGGGGGCAAGGATGCAAACACATGTGAGACAGATTTAAAGGGCAGAACTGAAAGGACCAGATGTTGATTTGATGTGTAAGGTGTGAAAAGTGGTAAGGCAAAGATGATAGCTGGATTTCTCACCTGGCCCATTGGGTAGGTTATAGTGCCATTTGCTGAGCTATTAAAGAGAGGATAGCAAGATGGGAAGATGCCTTGGTCCCTTCCTCCTTCCCTCTCTTTCTCTCTCTCTCTCTCTCCCCCTTCCTTCCTTCCTCCATTCCTTCCTTTAACATATCGGTACCAGCTATATAATAGACACTGAAGTAGGTGCTAAGGCTTAAGCAGTGAACAAAACTAGGTCCCAATCTTCACAGAGATTATGGTTCCTGCTGGAGAAACCATCATCAGGAAATCAGCAGTAACTATCAGATTAACAGCAAGGAAAAAGAAACAAAAAGAGTGATTTGGGGTATAATGGTAAGAGAAAAACTGTGAGTAAATGACATCTCCTCTTGAATTTCAGCTATAGTTAACAGCAACACAAAGTACTGCACAAAAGCAGCAGTTTCTGCTAGAGTTAACACCTAGTAGTATCATGCCTATAGAATGAAAGGGTCAAAATGTTAGCCTCCTAAGAATGTCAGGGACATTAAATTTGAATAGCTGAATTTGATTGTCCTACAAGTATCCAGACAGAAATAGAGGTTTTTCTGTTCGGTCTTAGTCAGTTGGTAGGAGAGTGTGAATTCTACTCCATGTCAGTACTAGCAGATGTGGCCATTCAGAGTCTGCCATTTTTCCTGAACTCTGAAACTGAAATAAATTTCTCTCCTAATCCTGCAAAACAGAGCCCCTGAAAGTCACATATGGATACAACCTTGGCTAATTTCACACTCATTCCACCTCTGGTTTGGTTTCAAGTCCTGCATATGAATTTCCACAGATCCTGGGTGCAGCATTTTAAGGATATCTTATTCTCTCTCCCTTCAGCCCACCAAAAGCTCATTTTCTCCCTTGATATATTTTTGTTTTAATTTTCATAGGTATTTTTAATGTATGTGTACATATATTTTTTGATTTGAAATAGTGAAAAATATAATGCAAGATTCAGAATAGGGCACCAATAACTCTGTCTCTCCCATTCTCAAAATTCTTTAATGGATCCCCGTCATTCCTGGGTTGGAATCCAAATGTCTTTTCACATAGAAAAATGTAGTTGCCTCTTATTACACATACAACACTTTATCGTAACGTTATGTCAAACTAACGTGGTCCTGGAGGGGGTCAGGAATTCTCTGTGCCTTTGGACACAGTGTCACTTCTAGTAGCAGCTTATAACCCCTCCTCTTCTGTCTGTCTTAATTCAAGATATCCTTTCATTTATAGCTCAGGAGACTTCTAGTAAGTTTTCCATGGCCCCTCCAAGTTAAGTCAGGAGCTCTCCCTGGGCATTAATAACACCCCATACACATCTTTTCATGATTACACACCAGAGTGTATTACAACTGGTCTTTCCCTTGTCTGCCCCCGACCAACAGGCCAGAACATTATTCAAAGGAATTATGGCTTGTCAACATGTATTCATAGCATCTAGCCCAGTACCTGACCCTTAAGAGGGACACACTAAAACTAAGTACATTAAGTGGGTGAGTGTAAATCTTTGGGGAAGTGTGCTTGAATCTTACCCACAGTACTGAGCAAAAGCAAAACTATCATATTTTAGGTACTTGCCTCAATCCTAACACATGGCCCTTATAACTAAGTTATTAGTTTGGAATATCTATTCATTCTTTGTTCAATAGATATTTTATGAAAATCTATTCTATGCTAGGCCCTATTCTAGGTACTGGGTTGCAGCTATGAATAAAACAACAAACAAAAAAAACCCTGCCTTCATGGAGCTTACATTCTAATGTCTAATTAGAGTAATTAGAGAGGGAGACAAATAACAATCAAATAAATTTAAAAGTGTACAGTTAATAAAATGTTAAGCATTCTAGAAGAAAAGATGGAAGAGTAACGGAATTCTATGGGCAGGTTTGTAATTTTAAAAATATTAATATAAATAATCCAAAATTTGTTTCCATACTAATGAAATCTATTTCCCTTTGTATTTTGTAGATTTGAATAATAACAATGAAATGTGGCAGCTGGGAACAGAAAGAGAGAAAAGGTTAAATAGAGGCGAAAGCTGAAATCTATATCCTTGCCATTTAGTTTTGAGAAAGAAGAAAAGTTGAAGTGACAAATAATGACGCTTTAGGACTGCATTCCTAGAATAAAGAGAACTGAAATGCTGTTTGAGAAGTTGGCCTTTGTGATGCGTTTGGAACCTTGGTATATAGCTATCCTGGGGAGTGCTAAAGTCCAAAATTTCTACACATTCAGAAGTGGGACTGGGAAAGCAACGATCACCCTGCTCTTTCTTAACTGCAAAGAACGAAATACGTTAGCAATGCTTTGAATTAAATATTGTTAGCAAGTGTTAGCAATGCAAAGAATTAAACATGCTAGAAATACGTTGCCTTCTAAAACATCCAGTTACTCTATATCCAGAGTGAGTAGTGGGAATCAACGACAGATTAAAAAAAAATGTTTCTCAAATTTCACCTGGCTTATAACGTCCCATCATCCTGCTATAATCAAAAGAGCTTCTTGAGAAGTTTTATCAACCTTTAGCCCAGGTAAGCTGGGCTGTAAGTCGTATCCTATGTAGGTCCTTGAATACTTACCTACTAGGGGAAACCATAGAGCAGTATGGCGGAGAATGAGAGCAGCATTTCTCATAGACCAGCAGTGTCAGTAGCCCTGGGAGGTTGGTAGAAATGCAGAATTTGGGCTCCATTACGGAACCTTCCTACGAGACGCCCAGGTAATCTGCATGCCCGTTCAGGTTGGGAGGTGCTGCTCTATAACAGCTATCCTCAACCTTGTCTGCATGTCAGAATTGCCTGGGAAGTTGTTTAAACCTCAGTGGTTAGGCCACATTCCTATATATTCTGATTTTATCAGAATAACCTGCATATATCTCAAAACTGTGTTTCCTGGGTCCTTTCTCAGACCTACAGAATCAGTACTCCAGGAATGAGCCTCAGGAATCTGCCACTTTAAGGCACAGAGTCACTGATTCCCATATATAGCAAAACATATAAGAATCGTGGCTTGGAGGATGGAAAACAATGAATTCCATTGCAGAAAATACCTTTTATTTATGGGGATTACTTGAATCAACACATAAAATATGAAATACTTCCGCATATACACATATATATGTATAAATGGTATTTGATAACTTTTCAACTTTATAACTAGAGGATTTAAATCCCATAGCAAGATATAGATAAGTTAGAGAAGAGGAAATGATAGGCTTGAATCTACCAGGAAATAGATTTTTAGATAGTCATCTTCAAGATATTTTACAAATATTCCACAGAATATTTGTTATGATCATAATAAAATCATACAACATATGAATTAGTTTCATAAATTTGTTTCTCTTCTAAACAAGCAGCCAGCATACTTTTTCTGTAAAAGGCAAAATAGGGAATAATTTCAGCTATGCACACACTACACTCTCTATGTTGTCAACTATTCAAATCTGGTTTTATAGCATGTAAGCAGCCATTGACAAAATAGAAAGTTTTCTCTAAGCCATCTCCCCAATTACTTTCTTTAAAGTAACATCCACACATCTGTGTAAATCCAGTAGAAGAAAAAGTGTACATTCCTAAAATTCAAATGTACTGATATAAACACAGTGTCAGGACATGGTTCCAGCTTCTGGTATGGCCCAAGGGTGCATTGTCTCTAAGGAGAAAGAACGTCCTGGATTTTCTCTACTTGACAGGTAAGGTGAGGGACTAAAAACAAGGTTTCTGGTTTATAATCACAACTATTATTTCCTAAGCACCTGAGTAATTGTAAGTATGTTATATTAATTATCATTTTTATTTCACACAGCACTGCTGTGGGATTAGTACTATTATTCGCTCCAGTTTAAAGGTCATAAAAATAAAGTTTGGACACCTTAACTGACTTGTCACAGAGCTAGCAAGTACCCTCAGTGGGATTTGAACCCAGGTAGCTGAACCCAGAACCTGTACTTTCCGCCACTATACATTTCTGCCTTATTCATTGTCTACTGAGACTATGAATATGTATGATGCTGGGCCAGTTATAAGCTTTTAGTTTGTAAGAGACACAGATGTGCTCAGCTTGAATTGGTTAATGGAACTGAAACCACAGAGAAAAATGTGGAAAACAGGAAGAAGTCTCACTATTTCATGGTGTGTCTGGAATACCACCCAGGATAACATATTCTTTCTGCTTCTGTACAGGGAGCACGCCTTTATTTTTGTGCTTAGCCATTATGGTGAGTCAGAAAATGTTTGTCTTCTAATTGACCTAAGGGAATTAACTTTTCTTTCCTTCCTACCAACCTCATGAGTTCAGTTTATTCATGATTTCTGCAGACCATCATCTCTATGTTTCTCAACTTCTGCCCCTGCCCATCTACTGCTGGTTATCCACAGTATGCTGAATTTATACTTAAGGTCACTAAATCATCTATGTGTTACATAAAACACTCTTTATTGACATGGTTATTTTGAAAGGCTACATGGTAGCCATTGGCTACTCTAGAGATGGCTGTCATAGATCTGGGTACATTCATCTCTGGTCATATCTGCTGTGGCTTGTGGAGCCTAGACACATGTCATACTTTCTGGGTGGGGAGGCCTATGTATGGTGGGTGCTCAGCATAACAAGCTACTCTGAAATACTACTGTTTATAGATCATGTCCATTCTTTTGGAATAGTAATAAAGATTATCTATATATACTTTGTTTTTCTGTTATTCTTATATACAACTAGAAAAAGCCAATAGCTTACCATGAAATCTAGCGAATGGAAAGTAAACTGGCTGGTGGCTGGAGATTATACATTTCTTGATCATGTTTCTAATCATTGTTGAATCCATTATTTGCAGTATCTGGTTCCATATTATCTGTTTAAGTGTTTGAGGACAGGTTGGAGCATAAGAAAGGATCATATTTTATAACTATGCAGCTTCCAGTACATCTCAGCACATCCTTGGATATGAGAGCTCATCATATTAGATTTTTCAGGTCAATCCTAATTTTATAACATCTCTCCCTTTTTGTCCTAGATTGAACCAGATTTTGCTTTGGATAACACTGTCACAATATCAACATAATTAGCTATAGCAAATCTCTGTGTACATATGGGAAGGCTTATGTAAAGTCAGTAGAACAAATAGACTCCTGTACATTTGAATCTATTTTTTTTTCTTTAGTCTACTTTCCAACATTCAATTCTGTTCACTTCTTTATCTTTTCTAATATTGTGAATGTATTTTGCCACGAACATAAATTCTCCTTAACTTCTTTTTAATTCCATTTCAATATAAGTGGCATTGAATTTATATCTCTACTCTTTATTTGATTTTTATCTGAGAGTATATCTACCTCTCTTGGAAAGATGTTTATACTGCAGATACTAAATTTCTGTACTGATTATCCCTATGTAGAGTGCTTTTTCTGTCAGTAGTAATCAGAATCAACTTGATGCAAAGACTTGAGCACTAACCTCCTTCAGAACCTCAAAGAAAAAAATATATGCTTCTTTCAAACACTGGTGGCTATGGAGTTTACAAAATCATTTATTTTGAGTAAGCCAAGAATTAAACTATTCTGAGGGTGATATAATTAAGTTGCACTATCAGATATTCATGAGTATCAGAATAGGTCACCATGTATAAAGTGATAAAAAGTATAGTGTAAAGATTACGAGCTTTAAATACTGTCTGACCTGAGCTTGAATGATAGGTCCCCAGCCTGCTCTCCCAGCCTGCATCTCTTCTTCTGGAAAATTGGGGTAAATTATCTCCAATGTCATTATTTTGATCTGATGATTATATAATTATACATAGACAATTTATACCCCCAGGTGTCTGGCATTTAGGAGTCATGGTAAACACTGCCTCACCCCCTTGACTTTTATTGAAAATACCACCTACCTAGGAGCAGGTTATAATTCTTAAGAAAAGTTTTATAAAGCTCTAACAGATTTTTTTTTTAATTTAAATTTTGAAACTGCCTATTCTAAGTGAGGTTATCCTACAAGATGTTTTCTGATGTCACAGAGGGAATAAATTACCATAAAATAAATGAAAAATGGGATTCAGTTTAGAACCTAGAGGTAAGCTGGAACCTGGGGATAATATATGAAAAAAAGTCTGACTGAGGCAGCTACCGAACATAAACAGCTCCTAATTCTCAAGTGTAACCAAGATTTTCTTCATTCTCTTTTCAGCCTGTGTAATGCAAATTAAGACAACTACACTGATTAAATCCCTTTAAAAACTTTAAGTATATCTTTTTAAATAAAAACTACAGCTACCTTCATTCCTTAAAATAAATATCCCATTACACACTAAGCACATCCTTCAAGGGTCACATACATCAACTAAGTACATCTAATAAAAGTTCATTGGGTAGGATATCACCATGGATTTTGAACTTGGCACAAGGAACAGTTTATAATACAGAGATGTTATCAGCAATGTACACGTTTGTCACTAACAAATGTGACCCGGTTTGGTTAATGTTGCCTCCTCCCGTTTATCCATGTTGTTTAAAATGTAAGAAAAGAAGATGCCAAAGACTCAATGACAGTAACTAGTCAAACATTTCTCTGAGGTATCTTGAATCAGTTGAAAAACCGCCTCGCTGGAGAAAAGAGATAGAAGTCTCAGTGCAACAGAGAGAAATAAACGTCTTTAGGCTTTGGCTGAAACACACAGACAACCAGCTAGTACACATCAGTGCCTAGGGGTATCCTAAAAATATTTTATTCCTGTGGGGGAAGCAATAGCAACCGCTTAAAAAGCTCTCTAGAGAATTTTGGAAGGTTAGCCAATTAATATAAACAATGTTCTGACATCTTTATAAAATGTCCCATCTCAGGATACCCATAGGAGGAGGGCAGAATCAACATTTCATGAAGTATGAGTGCTCATTTTAAAAAGTACAGTTAAGATACCATTATAAATCTTTACACAAAAGCAGTAACATTTTACTTTGTGCTTTAGCATAACAGATGTTATTGAAATTCAACCTGTGTAAGTATTATCTCATGGCAGTATACATTTGTATTTTAAATAGCGCTTGTCTCATTGTTAGAAAATCATTTTGAAGTATAAGTACTACATCATAAGAAGATAAGTGCTTGCTATTCACTCATGTGGCTAGAGTGCTAAGAAATCAATTGGTCATACATAATGATACGGATTAAATCACTTTATTTTTTGATTATATAGAAATTTACCATGATGTGGGAGAAAACCATCAGACTATATTTACACTTGCAAAGTAAAATAGAAAAGAAAAAGTTCAGATAATTAAATCTAACTTTGGAAGAGTTGCTTCCATTCCCTCTAGATATTTTTAACAAACTTATGAGGAAAAAGGGTTTAGAAGAAATAACGTGGACTAGTTTGTCTAAATTACATAGATAATTGTCCTAAGCCATGTAAAATACAAGTTTAACCTCAGTTCACTCTTGTTTGATGACAAAGTACAACTTCAAACATAAAAGCCAAGATGTCAGTAAACATTTAATTTGAATCCATTATTGAATAATTCTCCCTTCAAAAGTAAGTATTTTAGAAAGAAGGTAATTTTCTTTACTTTTCTTTTTATTAAATTATCTCATTAAAAATTCACCTCTCATATAAAAACTATAAATCATATCAGTGGTATGATAATTCTTTTTGGTTCATTTTTCTTAACAGCTACATCAGAAACTTTATTTAAATTTTAATTGCTAAACGGACACTATTAAAATATTCAGGGATTTAGTCCTAAATCCTTCAACCCACAGGGAGCTCAGGAACGTTGTTAAAGTAAAAAGCTGCACAAAATCTCAACTCTCATTTGCAAATGTTCTTTCCATCTGATTTAACTTTGAAGCTTTTAGACTGAGAGCTTTTGCCATATGACATCAACAAAACACTTCAATCAAAATCAAGTTACCTTAGCGTCACACAGTTCTCTAGATTATTTAAAAAGGTAAAATGAGAAATTCACTCTTTTCGTATTTCCTTTCATTTTCTCTTGATGCAAGGCAGAATACTTAGATTTCAAAAGAAATTGCTCTGTAATATTATCCTCAAACACCGGGTTTCATTCTAGGACAATTGCTTGTAAACTAAGCCTTCTCCTGACAGACACACTCACTTGCTGCAGTGCAGAATGTCAGTATAGTCAGTTAGAACTTTCAATGCAGAAATTCAGCTCGACGCAGTCACTCAGATGAAGCGGCACTTACCTTAATTGAAATATTCACCGTGAAGGAGGTGAGAAGTCAGTCGAATCAACCGTGAACGGGGTGGGGAAAGCGAAGTTTTCAGTCAACACCCTCCAAGTAGCTGCATGCTCCGCTGCTTTTTCCTGTTTATGCTGAGCCCCTCACTGTCTAAGAGAACAAAAAAGAGAAGCTGAAATCCTCCGAGATTCCAGTGAGTAAATGAGGACTAAGCGATATTTCTTAACGGGAGCTCCTCGGTAAGCGTGCTGCGTTTGGTGGCTCCCTAACTGCTGTGATAGGCTGCTGTCAGGTCCCCGGAGCTGGGCGATAATCATTGACCTGATTAGCAGGAAACACTTACTGTGCGCAGGCAACACACGCCGAGGGTTAGTGGGTCTCCTGGGAACTGGAAAAGGCACCGGGGCTGCTTGGGACTCTTGTCTTTTCCAGCCTAATGGATGAACTACAACTCTGACTGTAATTTGCAAGGAGATTAGCTACAGTGTTCAGCTGCGTAAGGACTTAGATAAACGTGCTTTCTCCTGCTGTTCTGCCAGGTGCCTTCGTGTTAGATAGCAGGTACAGTGAAACAATTAATCGACTGATAGAGCTGATTCGTTAAGACAGGACGAAAGCTGAAAAATGTCCAAAGCAATGTGATAAAAGATATAGCTGGGCTTGCCTTTGCCCCAAGCGTGGTACATACTTCAACCTTTGCCTAAGTAAAATGTTTTTAAAGGTTGATCACAGCCCTCCAGAGTGCAACTCTGATTTATAAAAGAAAGGAAGTATTCATACTAAATAAGCATGTTTGGCAGGTTCTTAACAGACACAGGCACTCAACCCAAGACATGGAAAATACAGCGTTTCTTATGTAGTTTCTCAAATAGCATTTTAAATTAGCATCACACTTGCAAAAAAATGTTTGCATTATACTACTAACCTGAGTAGCACAGGAGAATACATCATTACACCTAACTAAATCATCTCTTCTACTATTGTTGAAATGCTAATTTTCTAAAACAAAAATAAGCAAGGGCATGAGAGGATACAAAATGTCAAACAACATATTAAATGTAGGCATGTGCCTTTCACAACCTGCTGATACCCATCCACTGACCACCTGAGCAGCTCTTCAACACCTCCGACCTCAAAAGTTATCACTTCCTCCCAGAGATCTAATTCTCTCAAAAAGCTCACCTAATTAAATGCCAAAGCCTCAAATGGTTAAGTTTGGACAATTCTCACTTCTATAGGAGAAAATTATTAACATAAGAAGAACAGATGAAAAAAGTCCTTTGCATGTCTTGAGGGTGAAAAAAATCTCATTGCCAGGGAGAAAACTGACAAATGTACTGTCACAATGATACTGTGATGTGTTCAGCATTTCTGCTTTTCCAAGTAGGTCTCACTTGGGACATATGGCATTCCCTTGATATGTGTGTGTGTGTGTGTGTGTGTGTGTGTGTGTGAGAGAGAGAGAGAGGGGGGGCTCTTGAGAGGGGGGGCTATATTTGCAATATTTACATGTATTTTTGAAAAATCCCAAATTTCAGTAAAGGGATGCACAAATCATACATAATGGAGAATATATTTGCCTTCTATATTATCAAGTAAATTTTTTAAAAAAGTATTTTGTTAAAATACAAGCTCTTTGATGGTAACACTTCTCAGGCAAAATAAAACTTCAGTGCAACTATATAGGGCAGACACTTCAATTTAAAATAGAAATGTACCAGGGAGAAGCCCCAGGAGAGCTGATCCTGTGTCCCATTCAGAGGAGGTCTCTTGCTCCCTCAGCTGGTGGAGGGTGAGAGCTGAAGGTGAGGAAATCCAGTCAAGATTCAGGAGAGGGAGAATAACTTCTGCCACTGCTAAGCAGGAAACCCGTTATTCAATTATTGACTGGCATTAGAGTGTTCTACTATTGATAGAAAAGAGTTGCTTGTATCCAAATTGATGCACATAAATAAATTGAAAATAAACAGTAAACAGGAAATATAACTACTAATTTCTTCTGCAAGGATCCTGGCTAGTTGTTAGCCCAGCACTTGTGAATGAAAATCTGATGGATTCCAGTGTTCTGATGTTCTGATGTTTAGCTGGTCTTCCAGTTAAAACACTCTGGTCTTGTATTTGTCTAAGCTTCATTCTGAGTACCTTAAGTAGTGACTTACTTTTAAAACTTTTTAAAACCTTAAGATAGTGCTTATTTTCTTAAACCCCATCCATTAGCAATGATGGTCACCAACTAAAATTAGTACATTCTAAGTTAAGTTAATTTTGTGCCATAGTAGTTAGTTTCTACCTGGAAAGTCCTGACTACGTCAGATTGCACTGATGAAACTTCCAAAATAATGAGTCTTCTTGTTCTCATAGGATCCAACGGTCTTTTACTCTAAATATTTTCTACAGACGGTATGAGTAATTCTGCAGTAGATTTCTAGACCTATGTTGAACAAATAACTGATTTTATGTGGCAGTACACTCATGAATAACAAAGCAGAAGAATAATACTATTTTGTAGGGAGTGTAGATAGGAACCAGCAATGATAATTATAGTTATTTTATATTAAGTGCTTGCTATGTGCCAGATGCTTTGAATATACTTCAGCTCTAGCCGTTGTCCATGAAATCCTCAGAGTAATCATATTAAGCATGCATTATTATCTTAAAAATTTTTATCAATTAAACTAAGGCTCTGAGAAGTTAAGTAAACTTATCACTGCCACAGAGTCACTACATAGCAAATACAGAATTAAATCTCAGGTCACATTGAAGCTTAGCAATTTCCAAACCGACAAAAATACTTGCTTCCAAAAGTATAGGGAAGTTGTATTGCTTTTATGATTTGCAAAACAACATTTTTATCCTTAAAAATGTGTTTTGTGACAGATAAAATATTACATTGTAACAGCTTAGTCACAATAAACAGTTATCTATATTTGAGCAGAAAATGAAATTCAACAAAAATAAACGTTAGCCTAAAAATAAACTAAATCTAGAACTTCCAAATGATGTAATTTCATTAGCTCAGGTTGGTCAATTTCAAATTTTTTTCTTTCTTTTGCAATTCCTTTACCCTCTTCCTTAAAACAGTAATTATTGGTTTCGTTTTTTTTTTTTTTTAAACAGGAAAATGACCTTACTCTAGTATATGACTATCTCAAGAACATTTAGGCCAAAATTAAGATGATTTCTGATATATCAGTTCTCCAAGAGAAGTACTGTAATGTAATAGCAAAGCTTAAAATAACTATGGAGTTGAAAAATTCATTTCTAGTTTGTTCAAGCTTTATCTAGAAGTTTCTTAAGCCTCACGTGAATCTCACTATTTCATATGGTCTGTTGAAATTCTCAGACACATTCACAATCTTACAGAAAAACGTTGTGAACATGCTTTTTCAAGGATTCTAATAAAAATTCTATCTAAAAAGAAATGATAAGAACTCAAATTAATTCAGCCCTTAAACTGCCAAGAAATTTCCACCTAATGTCTTATTTGATTCTTACAGGAATCATGTGATATGCATTATGATAAGTATTTTACTCATATTTTAATGATGGGAACTTTGGAATAAAAAGAGCAAGTGATTGTCCCTTTGGTCTTTGATGCTTAGGGGAAAACCTGATGTCTTCCTTTCCAGACAAGGCTATTGCTCTCCACCATGTCTAACAAATATGGTTGTTGGAGTCATGTTGTAGTCAAAAAAGAATTCAATGGATATCTAAACGGAAGCTGCTCTTTATTTATTTGAGTTTGTTCTAAAGAGTCAGAACTGTGACGTAATGTAGGAAAAAGTACTCTGAGTGGTAGGAAGCTTGTAATTTGTATGTACAGGAATCTTTCCACTTGGATTTCTCATAGACTTTTCTTGATGTTAACTATAATTATATTAAGACAACTGTTTAGATATTGATCTTATGATTCTTATATGAATCTCCTCCTGCTTCTCTTTCAATGTCAGATTCACATATTACCTCTCTGTCTTTTTGTGGTGATTTAGTTATCAGGAGAGAGGAAATCTCAGAATGTTAGTGTTAATTGTTTTCTTTTTTAAATTGAAGTATAGTTGGTGTGCAATATCATATAAGTTACAGGTGTGCAATATAATGATTCACAATTTTTAAAGGTTATGTTCCATTTATAGTTCTTATAAAATATAGTGTATATTCCCTGTGTTGTGCAGTATATCCTTGTAGCTTATTTAAATTTTTTTTAATTTTTGAATTTTATTTTATTTATTTTTTTATACAGCAGGTTCCTATTAGTCATCAATTTTATACACATCAGTGTATACATGTCAATCCCAATCGTCCAATTCATCACACCACCACCCCCAACCCCCCGCTGCTTTCCCCACTTAATGTCCATACGTTTGTTCTCTACATCTGTGTCTCAATTGCTGCCCTGCAAACCATTTCACCTGTACCATTTTTCTAGGTTCCACATATATGTGTTAATATACGATATTTGTTTATCTATTTCTGACTTACTTCACTCTGTATGAGTCTCTAGATCCATCCATGTCTCAACAAATGACCCAATTTCGATCCTTTTCATGGCTGAGTAATATTCCATTGTATATATGTACCACAACTTCTTTATCCATTTGTCTGTCAATGAGCATCTAGGTTGCTTCCATGACCTGGCTATAGTAAATAGTGCTGCAATGAACATAGGGGTGCATGTGTCTTTTGGAATTGTGGTTTTCTCAGGGTATATGCCCAGGAGTGGGATGGCTGGGTCATATGGTAATTTTATTTTTAGTTTTTTAAGGAATCTCCATACTGTTCTCCATAGTGGCTGTATCAATTTACATTCCCACCAACAGTGCAAGAGGGTTCCCTTTTCTCCACACCCTCTCCAGCATTTGTTGTTTGTAAGTTTTCTGATGAGGCCCATTCTAACTGGTGTGAGGTGATACCTCATTGTAGCTTTGATTTGCATTTCTCTAATAATTAGTGATGTTGAGCAGCTTTTCATGTGCTTCATGGCCATCTGTATGTCTTCTTTGGAGAAATGTCTATTTAGGTCTTCTGCCCATTTTTGGATTGGGTTGTTTGTTTTCTTAATATTGAGCTGCATGAGCTGTTTATATATTTTGGAGATTAATCCTTTGTCCATTGATTCGTTTGAAAAATTTTCTCCCATTCTGAGCGTTGTCTTTTTGCCTTTTTTATGGTTTCCTTTGCTGTGCAAAACTTTGAAGTTTCATTAGGTCCCATTTGTTTATTTTTGTTTTTATTTCCATTACTCTAGGAGGTGGATCAAAAAAGATCTTGCTGTGATTTATGTCAAAGAATGTTCTTCCTATGTTTTCCTCTAAGAGTTTTATAGTGTCCGGTCTTACATTTAGGTCTCTAATCCATTTTGAGTTTATTTTTGTGTATGGTGTTAGGCAGTGTTCTAATTTCATTCTTTTACATGTAACTGTCCAGTTTTCCCAGCACCACTTATTGAAGAGACTGCCTTTTCTCCATTGTATATCCTTGCCTCCTTTGTTATAGATTAGTTGACCATAGGTGCGTGGGTTTATCTCTGGGCTTTCTATCTTGTTCCATTGATCTATGTTTCTGTTTTTGTGCCAGTACCATATTGCCTTGATTACTGTACCTTTGTAGTATAGTCTGAAGTCAGGGAGTATGATTCCTCCAGCTCCGTTTTTTTCCCTCAACACTGCTTTGGCTATTCGGGGTCTTTTGTGTCTCCATACAAATTTTAAGATTTTTTTGTCCTAGTTCTGTAAAAAATGTCATTGGTAATTTGATAGGGATTGCAATGAATCTGTAGATTGCTTTGGGTAGTATAGTCATTTTCACAATATTGATTCTTCCAATCCAAGAACATGGTATATCTCTCCATCTGTTGGAATCATCTTTAATTTCTTTCATCAGTGTCTTATAGTTTTCTGCATACAGGTCTTTTGTCTCCTTAGGTAGGTTTATTCCTAGATATTTTATTCTTTTTGTTGCAATGGTAAATGGGAGTGTGTCCTCAATTTCTCTTTCAGATTTTTCATCATTAGTGTATAGGAATGCAAGAGATTTCTGGGCATTAATTTTCTATCCTGCAACTTTACCAAATTCATTGATTAGCTCTAGTAGTTTTCTGGTAGCATCTTTAGGATTCTCTATGTATAGTATCATGTCATCTGCAAACAGTGACAGTTTTACTTCTTTTCCAATTTGTATTCCTTTTATTTCTTTTTCTTCTCTGATTGTTATGGCTAGGACTTCCAAAACTATGCTGAATAATAGTGGTGAGAGTGGACATCCTTGTCTTATTCCTGATCTTAGAGGAAATGCTTTCAGTTTTTCACCATTGAGAATGATGTTTCCTGTGGGTTTGTCATATATTGCCTTTATTATGTTGAGGTAGGTTCCCTCTATGCCCACTTTCTGGAGAGTTTTTATCATAAATCGGTGTTGAATATTGTCAAAAGATATTTCTGCATCTATTGAGATGATCATATGGTTTTTATACTTCAGTTTGTTAATATGGTGTATCACATTGATTTGTGTATATTGAAGAATCCTTGCATCCCTGGGACAAATCCCACTTGATCATTATGTATGATCCTTTTAATGTGTTGTTGGATTCTGTTTGCTAGTATTGTGTTGAGAATTTTTGCATCTATATTCATCAGTGATATTGGTCTGTAATTTCTTTTTTTGAAGTATCATTGTCTGGTTTTTGTATTAGGGTGATGGTGGCCTCATAGAATGAGTTTGGGAGTGTTCCTTCCTCTGCAATTTTTTGGAAGAGTTTGAGAAACATGGGTGTTAGCTCTTCTCTAAATGTTTGATATAATTCACCTGTGAAGCCATCTGGTCCTGGACTTTTGTTTGTTGGAAGATTTTTAATCACAGTTTCAATTTCATTACTTGTGATTGGTCTTTTCATATTTTCTATTTCTTCCTGGTTCAGTCTTGGAAGGTTATACCTTTCTAAGAATTTGTCCATTTCTTCCAGGTTGTCCCTTTTATTGGCATAGAGTTGCTTGTAGTGGTCTCTTAGGATGCTGTGTATTTCTGCATTGTCTGTTGTAACTTCTCCTTTTCCATTTCCAATTTCATTGATTTGAGTCCTCTCCCTCTTTTTCTTGATGAATCTGGCTAATGGTTTATCAATTTTGTTTATCTTCTCAAAGAACTAGCTTTTAGTTTTATTGATCTTTGCAATTGTTTTCTTTGTTTCTATTTCATTTATTTCTGCTCTAATTTTTATGATTTCTTTCCTTCTGCTAACTTTGAGTTTTGTTTGTTCTTCTTTCTCTAGTTCCTTCAGGTGTAAGGTTAGATTGTTTATTTGGGATTTTTCTTGTTTCTTGAGGGAGGCTTGTATAGCTATAAACTTCCCTCTTAGAACTGCTTTTGCTGCATCCCACAGGTTTTGGATCGTTGTGTTTTCATTGTCATTTGTCTCTAGGTATTTTTTGATTTCCTCTTTGATTTCTTCAGTGATTTTTTGGTTACTTAGTAATGTATTGTTTAGCCTCCATGTGTTTGTGTTTTTTACGTTTTTTCCCTGTAATTCATTTCTAATCTCATAGTGTTGTGGTCAGAAAAGATGCTTGATATGATTTCAGTTTTCTTAAATTTACTGAGGCTTGATTTGTGACCCAAGATGTGATCTATCCTGGAGAATGTTCCATGAGCACTTGAGAAGAAAGTGTAATCTGCTGTTTTTAGATGGAATGTCCTATAAATATCAATTAAATCTATATGGTCTATTGTGTCATTTAAAGCTTCTGTTTCCTTATTTATATTCATTTTAGATGATCTGTCCATTGGTGTAAGTGAGGTGTTAAAGTCCCCCACTATTATTGTGTTACTGTTGATTTCCTCTTTTATAGCTGTTAGCAGTTGCCTTATG
This sequence comes from Pseudorca crassidens, assembly GCF_039906515.1. Lineage (NCBI taxonomy): Eukaryota > Metazoa > Chordata > Mammalia > Artiodactyla > Delphinidae > Pseudorca > Pseudorca crassidens. Next base: position 18,954,735 of record NC_090298.1, read on the forward strand.
CATTAAGGTGCTCCTATGCTTGGTGCATATATATTTATAATTGTTATATCTTCTTCTTGGATTGATCTCTTGATCATTATTTAGTATCCTTCCTGGTCTCTTGTAACATTATTTTAAAGTCCATTTTATCTGATATGAGTATTGCTACTCCAGCTTTCTTTTGATTTCCAATTACATGGAATATCTTTTTCCATCCCCTCACTTTCAGTTTGTATGTGTCCCTAGGTCTGAAGTGGGTCTCTTGTAGACAGCAATATATATGGGTCTTGTTTTTGTATCCATTCAGCAAGACTGTGTCTTTTGGTTGGAGCATTTAATCCATTCACGTTTAAGGTAATTATCGATATGTGTGTTCCTATGATCATTTTCTTAATTGTTTTGGGTTTGTTTTTGTAGGTCTTTTTCTTCTCTTGTGTTTCCCACTTAGAGAAGTTCCTTTAGCATTTGTTGTAGAGCTGGTTTGGTGGTGCTGAATTCTCTTAGCTTTTGCTTGTTTGTAAAGCTTTTGATTTCTCATTGAATCTGAATGAGACCCTTGTTGGGTAGAGAAATCTTTGTTATAGGTTCTTCCCTTTCACCACTTTAAGTATATCATGCCACTCCCTTCTGGCTTGTAGAATTTCTGCTGAGAAATCAGCTGTATAACCTTATGGGAGTTCCCTTGTATGTTATTTGTCATTTTTTCCTTGCTGCTTTCAGTAATGTTTCTTTGTCTTTAATTTTTGCCAGTTTGATTACTATGTGTCTTGGTGTGTTTCTCCTTGGGTTTATTCTGTATGGGTTCTGTGCTTCCTGGACTTGGATGGCTATTTCCTTTCCCATGTTAGGGGGGTTTTCGACTATAATCTCTTCAAATATTTTCTCAGGTCCTTTCTCTCTCTCTTCTCCATCTGGACCCCTATAATGCGGATGTTGTTGCATTTAATGTTGTCCCAGAGGTCTCTTAGGCTGTCTTCATTTCTTTTCATTCTTTTTTCTTTATTCTGTTCCACAGTTGAGAATTCCACCATTCTGTCTTCCAGGTCACTTATCTGTTCTTCTGCCTCAGTTATTCTGCTATTGATTCCTTCTAGTGTAGTTTTCATTTCAGTTATTGTATTGTTCATCTCTGTTTGTTTGTTCTTTTATTCTTCTAGGTCTTTGTTAAACATTTCTTGCATCTTCTCAATCTTTGCCTCCATTCTTTTTCCACGGTCATGGATCATCTTCACTATCATTATTCTGAATTCTTTTTCTGGAAGGTTGCCTGTCTCCACTTCATTTAGTTGTTTTCCTGGAGTTTTATCTTGTTCCTTCATCTGGTACATAGCCCTCTGCCTTTTCATCTTGTCTATCTTTCTGTGAATGTGGTTTTTGTTCCACAGGCTGCAGGATTGTAGTTCTTGCTTCTGCTGTCTGCCCTCCGGTGGACGTGGCAATCTGAGAGGCTTGTGCAAGTTTCCTGATGGGAGGGACTGGTGGTGGGTAGAGCTGACTGTTGCTCTGGTGGGCAGAGCTCAGTAAAACTTTAATCTGCTTGACTGCTTATGGGTTGGGCTGGGTTCCCTCCCTGTTGGTTGTTTGGTCTGAGGCAACCCAACACTGGAACCTACCTGGGCTCTTTGGTGGGGCTAATGGCAGACTCTGGGAGGGCTCACACCAAAGAGTACTTCCCAGAACTTCTGCTCCCAGTGTCCTTGTCCCCACAGTGAGCCACAGCCACCACCTGCCTCTGCAGAAGACCCTCCAACACTAGCAGGTAGGTGTGGTTCAGTCTCCTCTGGGGTCATTGCTCCTTCCCCTGGGTCCTGATGTGCACACTACTTTGTGTGTGCCCTCCAAGACTGGAGTCTCTTTTTCCCCCAGTCCTGTCAAAGTCCTGCAATCAAATTTCACTAGCCTTCAAAGTCTGATTCTCTAGGAATTCCTCCTCCCGTTGCTGGACCCCCAGGTTGGGAAGCCTGATGTGGGGTTCAGAACCTTCACTCCAGTGGGTGGACTTCTGTGGTATAAGTGTTCTCCAGTCTGTGAGTCACCCACCCAGGAGCTATGGGATTTGATTTTACTGTGATTTCTCCCCTCCTACTGTCTCATTGTGGCTTCTCCCTTGTCTTTGGATGTGGGGTATCTTTTTTGATGAGTTCCAGTGTCTTCCTGTCAATGATTGTCCAGTAGTTAGTTGTGATTCTGGTGTTCTCACAAGAGGGAGTGAGAGCACGTCCTTCTACTCCTCCATCTTGGTTCAGGGCCCCTTGTAACTTATTTTATATGTAATAGTTTGTACCTCTTAATCCCCTACCCCTATATTGCCCCTCCCCCCATCCCCACTGGTAACCACTAGCTTGCTTTCTATATCTCTGAGTCTACTTCTTTTTCATTAAATTCACTAGTTTGTCATATTTTTTTTAGATTCCACATGTGTGATATCATACACTATTTGTCTTTCTCTGTCTGACTTATTTCACTTAGCATAATACCCTCCAAGTCCATCTGTATTCTTGCACATGGCAGAAAGCTCATAATTTTTCTGGGTAGTATTCCATTATGTATATGTACCTTATCTTCTGTATCCATTCATCAGTGTTATTTTAAATATAATAAACAAAAGAAGCAGGCTAACAAAGTAATAAGAAATTGATCTTTTAGCAGCAGCACTGAGCTAATACTAATGCAGGAATGTTTGCTGAATGCTAATAGGGTCTCACATATTATACATATTTCTGCCTTTGTGTAAGTCATGAAGACTAACAGGCTGAATTTACCAGTCTTTAAAGTAAACTTTTCACATTTTTGAGGCCAGATCTCTTTTTTCACTCATATATACTCATGAATTTGAGATACTATATACTTCTGGAAATAAAGAAAGCTAGTCTAGATATCAGAAAGCTTGGACTATAGTCAAAATTCTGGCACTAACTAGCTTTATAACTTTGAGCCATTTAAAAAAGCTTCCAGTTAATAATTTCATTGAAAAATGTGAAAAAACTAGGCTATATTATCTCTAATATTTCAGTCTGCTATAAAATTATGCTTTCCATTTGACTAAAAATTTGTGATATTCTTTCTACTTAATTCATAAATAATCAGGCAGTCAAGAAGAAAAGATTGTATAAAGTTTTCTCCCCTTTCTCATCCTGAAACAGCCCTAAGTTTTATTCTATAAATGACATTATGGAAAAAAATATTTTGTTTTCATAGTTTGAGTATTTTAAGAGTCAGCCAGGAGTCATCGACTTGATATTGTACATGATAGGTGAAAACATTTGCTAAGGTCAAGAATATTCTTTAATTTTTTTAAAGTAACTATAATGCATTCCTTTTAAAGGACATAGCTGTTATGTTACATCTAAACTGGATCCTTAGCCTTTTCCTTTATTGTTCTGGCTAGTTAAAAGTGAAAGGTGTTTAATTAAAATGACTGAGAATTAACTTAAACTAGGGAGCATAATTTTAAAATGGACATATAATATTGATATATTTTGTATTTTTAAAATCACATTTCCACTTTAGGATGCAGTTATTTTAAAATAACAGAAAAGCACTGTACATAATTAAAAGAAAAATGGCTTTCAGTAGACATAATTGCTTGGTATTTTTACCCCTTTCCTGTTAGTTCATATTTATTCTATTTTGTTTCTTTTAGATATGGTTATTAAGTGCAAACAAAATGAAATAAATAATATCTAAACTTTAAGAATTATTAAATTCACTTAAAGATATTGAATATTAGTGATGACTAGAATTAGGCATTATAAAAACCAAACCACACACATTTTTAGCAATGATTAAAAAATAAGTTGCTAAACAAATATACATAAAATACTATTTAATGAACAGTATTACTTAATAGAAAAAAAGAAGGGCATGTTTATTTATTGAGTAGATATGTTTATCCTTTTTGGAGAGTCAGAAAGGGCGGAAGGCAGAGTAAGTGTACAGTTAATGGGATGTAGAAAGACTGGGAAGCACTAATGTGATAAACTATCAAATTAATTTGCTGTTCACCCAAAATTCCTAATATTAAAAAAATCCTAATTTAGATGGACATATGAATTTGAAACTATATAATTGTTTAAAGTCCTTTCTACCAGCATAACCTATTAGCATAGTTAAAATGCAAAGAAAAACACCCTAATAATACTAAGTATTGACAATGATGCAGAACATCTATAACCCTCATATACTGTTCATGGAAATGTAAAATAGTGCAATCACTTTAAAACACATTTTGGTAGTGTCTTAAAAACTTAAATATGTACCTGTTGTGTGATGCAGCTATCTCTCTCCAAAGTATTTACTCCAAGGGAGAGAAAGCTTAGTACACAAATGATTGACTTTATTCATAATAGCAAAAAAATGGAAACAATCCAAACATCTATCAACAGGTGAATGGATAAACTGTGGTACATTTATATAATGAACTCTTCTCATCAATTAAAAGGAACAAACTAGTAGTACACTCAAAACTGAACCATAAGGTCATTGTGCTGACTAGAAAAAAGCCATTCACGAGGAGTTAAAAATATGGAAATAAAACCATAGTGACAGAGGGCAGAAAAGTGGGGTTGAAGGATGGGGGTGGAATAAAGGATAACAAAGGGGAACAAGAAGCCATTTGGGAGGATGAAAATGTTCAGTATCTTGGATATGGTGGTGGTTTCTCAGGTGTATACATTTGTCAAAACTCATCTAGTTTATACTTTAAATATGTGCAGCTTATTTTACATTATACCTAAAGTTACAAAAATACATCTCTTCCTCATTTATTCTTTAATTGAACATTACTATAATTAAACTGTCAATGCCACATTATATCCATAATAAGATAACAGTCTGCCTGCCTTTCATCCTATTTCCTATTTTCTAAAGGAATCATATTGAAGATGGGATAAAATCACCTACTTTATATTTCTAATGGTTTCTTAAATTGTAGAGAGCATTTCCCATTCAATCAAAGTTTAAGACAACTTTAAACTTTATATCCTAGTACCTATACAGATAATAGTTCAGTAAAATTTTATATGGGGAAATAAAGTGCCATTCCATTTGAAACAATGATTGCTGTGAATTTCTTAAGTACTTCTTGGTACACATATATCATTGTCCATTTGTTTCTCTTTAATGCCTATTGAAATTTCACCATAGCATAACTTCAGCATCTTTGCCACAGCAAGTAACTCTATATTACAGAAAAATAATTGGGCTTTCTCAGTCTCTAACTGCATTTGACAGGCCTTAAGATGGAAATGCTTTATATAGCATTATAAAGTTGATATTGTTACCAAGTGGCTTTAAAGGATCTCCCTCTTACTCCTATCTAGTTATTTACTAAATTGAACTTTTTCTTTGGCTTTCATAGTGACTCTGTTAACTTCTGAATACTGAGTTTCATCCTATTCTCAGTTACACTGACTGTAATATCCAGTTTCCGCTCCTGTCAACTTGCTCCTTTACACTCTAGGCCAAAGCCAATAATTTGCTTCCACAACATAAAGAATAGGTGACTTCTACCTGCCTTGCTGACTCTATTTTCCTTATTAAAAATAATGTTAACTCTCCACAGTAATACAGACTTTTAACATTTCTTAGACTGTTTGTGGATAGTCTGAAATAACACTTTTACTACTTTGCATTCATCAAATATATGGACTAAAGTTTTTGTAGTAATGGTGCAGTGGGAAAAATATCAGGAACTTTGGTGACTCACTCCCTGAAATGGAAGTGACACAGCAACATGACAATAGCAAACAGCAGTTGTGAATCCTTGGACTAGTTCCTTTATCCATATTTCCTTCAGTTTCCTCAGATCATAAAAGAGAATAAAATAATGTGAAATTAGTTCATATATATGTAGAAATAAGATTAAATGAGTTAGTAGATATGTAGCACCAAGAAGGTAATGTTACAAAATAAGGGCTCAATAAATATCAGCCACTATTATTAGTTAAACATGCAATATATGCACTATGTAAACCCCAAATAAAATTTTGTTTTTTCTTTTGTTTTCTTTTGTTTTCTTTTGTTTTCTTTTTATTATTGCTTTACAATGGTATGTTAGTTTCTGCTTTACAACAAAATGAATCAGTTATATATATACATATGTTCCCATATCTCTTTCCTCTTGCGTCTCCCTCCCTCCCACCCTCCCTATCCCACCCCTCCAGGTGGTCACAAAGCACCTAGCTGATCTCCCTGTGCTATGCGGCTGCTTCTCACTAGCTATCTACCTTACGTTTGTTAGTGTATATATGTCCATGCCTCTCTTTCGCTTTGTCACAGCTTACCCTTCCCCCTCCCCATATCCTCAAGTCCATTCTCTAGTAGGCCTGTGTCTTTATTCCTAATTGTGATTATGTCCAATTGGAGGTAGGCTAAATGTATGTCACACTCTTTATATTGTAAATTCTGAAAAGAAATTTCCCATTAAACATGTAAAATAAAATTATTCCATCCATGTTTAGCAAGAATGTTTCAAAGCATAATAATGAATTGCTGGTGGACATAAAAACTGCAACTGTATCTCAGGGGAGCCACTTTGATATTTGTAACAAAACAGTGTGTGTGTGTATGTGTGTGTGTGTGTGCGTGTGTGTGTGTGTATATACAGATATTTACCAAGAAAATATTGTGCATTACATCATTGTTTATAACTGTGAAAAACTAAACACTAATTACAGTATTATTGATTAGATATAAACATGAAAGTGTAATACATGAATGCAGATTTTTAATAGAAAAGAAAGGAGATCATAATACCACCTAAGTATGTTTCTATATAGATTTTAAAGGAAGTTTATGAATCTTGAGAAACTAAACATGTTTTCTAGACATTAGCATTTTGGTAGGTTAACTCACCATTTCTTGTTTGTAAAAATTGTAAGCTAGAGAAAATAAAGAAAAAGAATAATCCTTAAGTTGTTTTATTTATCATTTCCTCCTCTAATTCTTTCTTGTTTTTGTATATGTCTATATAAACAGAAGGAAAGGGAAGCTACAATTTAGATACTTTTATAAAATCCAGATTTAAGTACTTTAAATTAAAGAGATAGATAAGTGACTTCTTTTGGAGTGGATGTTGATTCTCCCACAGATGAGTTTCAAATGACATTGTCAGTTGCATCAACTGAAAATATATCAGAACCGACTTCTTTTGGTTGATGAGGGGTATTACCTGTTTTCACTGCATTTCCTTCCATCAAGAACGGGTAAAAATCAAGAAAACTGATTCCAGTACCACAGAGAAACAGATCAGCTACTGTGTAAAAGTGTGGCTTCTAGGAAGAAGCCTGAGCCAGAAAAATATATTATAGTATTGAGCAAAATCCCTTTTGTGTAGTCTGCTTTTCACTGTTGAAGGAGCTTGGAAGGGTCTTTGTATTGGAGGGAAGGAATCTGAGATTCATGTCGGGCATTGGAGTAGAAATAGACAAACTATTTTCTTTCATTTCGTTTGTAATTTTTCCAACTTTCTACTACAAAAATCTCAGACAAATATAAACAGTAAAGGAAACAGTATTGATGGACACCATGTTTCCATCATCCAGCTTCTTTATTTAGCAAATTGTGGCCAATCTTGTTTCCTCTATATTCTCTCACTTTGTCCTCTTACTTCCTCTTGGATACTTTTGAAGCAAGTCCTAGACACTTATATTTTCTCATCTGTAAATATTTCAGTTTGCTGTGTAAAAGATAAGGGCTCCTTGCTTTTCCACTACAACATATTCATAATATCATTATCTCAGGATGTTTTCTCTTGCTTTGGCTTTAAGTGACTAATGCTAATACGCCTAGTTTAACAATTTAATCTAGCTTATGAGATTTCAGTATATAGACTGCATTAACTCCCTCTAGTAGTATAGACTGTGAATGTCATTTTACAGCAGCCCTCACAGGGAGGTTAGTTGACCAATAATACCTTAAACTTGATTCCAGAAGCTACTACCCCAGTCTCCCAATGTGTCCTATTGATTGTGGTCAAGAAGAGTATCGGAAGATATATTAGTTATTACAAAGCTTAGTAATTGATATATCACTCATTTGGTCAAGGAAACCTCAATAGTCCCCAGTTGCTTATTGTATAAAACGCAAATTTCTTGCCTATAATTAAATTTCTCCTTGATCTGCCTATAAAGTGATTTCCCACAGTGTCAAAGATGAAAGCTGGTTTCTTTACTTTAATTGTTATCAGAATGTAATTTCCCAGTCTCTAGGTTTTTATTCCTGGGGCTTGTCTGATTTCTTTCCAAACTTCATACGTGTTTATGTAAAAGGACCTATACTATGTGATAGCTTTCTCAATGTTTAATGCAAGTGCTAGATACAAACTAGACACTCAGTAAATATTTGTTGAACACTCAGTATAATGCCCAATTGAACAAAATATTGGTTTTCTGTTACTGGCAGATGTGTACATGCTTCATCATTTTACTATTCTGTTTAAAAGCAGCACAGACAAAACCTTTGGGGAATTTGATTTCCAGATGCTTCTGTCCTGCTTGGAAATATGAAAAGCTATCACAATTCACCACACCAGAACTATTTCATTCATGGCAGCTGTCTCAAAGGGGCTACAAAGTAAGGACCGTTTACCTTTATCACATAGTGTTATTTTTCTTATCTAAAGACCAGGAATTAGGTTCTTGATTTCCAAAGAAGGAAACACTAGTTATTTTAAGGTGCCTTTTTAGATAAGTCATGGTTTATAATGATAAGCCAACTTTACAATTTAATTGAATATTTTTAGGTCTCACTGAGATTATACTCTTCACTTTAAAATGAGTTGTTTTTCATTTCATAAAATGGTCATTTTAAGGTGTTTTTTTTACTAATTTTAAACTCAGTGAAATGGATATGAAAATACGAGAATCGTATATTATTAATAAATATTTCTTGAAAAAATTAATAGTTCACAATTTATATCTTCATTTATAGTCAAAGCATACAATTTATTATACTAATGACAGAGGACAAACATACTCGCAGTTAGTTGCAAAATGGTGGATTGTGGTAAAACTAAGTTGCTACACTCTGATTTTACTAGCTTTAATTAAGAAAAAAATTCACATAACTATAAAAATCACTCTAAAGCAATATGATTTAGCAACAATTTAAATACATAAAAATTTTACTAAAAACAACCAGAGTAACATTTTTATTTTTTATTTTTTATTTTTTGCGGTACGCGGGCCTCTCACTGTTGTGGCCTCTCCCATTGTGGAGCACAGGCTCTGGACGCACAGCCCCAGCAGCCATGGCTCACGAGCCTAGCCGCTCCGCGGCACGTGGGATCCTCCCACACCGGGGCATGAACCCACGTCCCCTGCATCGGCAGGCAGACTCCCAACCACTGCGCCACCAGGGAAGCCCCCTGAGTAACCCTTTTATAAATAGCTTGAAGTAAGTCTAATTATTCGAGAATCATTATGATGCAAAATTCATGTTTTCTCTCCAATACTTATATTTAATAGGAAAACTATTACCCTTGTTCTAGTGAGCTTTGATTGCTTTCAAAGTGAGCAACTTGATGGAAAAATTCAGGCTTTTCTGAATTGAGTTCTGACATATCCTTGAACGGACATTGTAGTTAATGATCTCCATTGAGACAGCCCTCTTACGATCATCTACTAAATTCAGTCTGTTTTAGAAGAGCTAGGGAAATAGACAGGCTGGTTCAAAATCATAGATGTGTTAACAACCTGATGTTTTAGGGGTAAATACTGAATGCTTAGCAGGTGTGAAATTTGGCAGTAAACATAAATGACTCAGAGCCCTGAAGCTCTCTGAAGTGAGGGATATCCACTGAGTTGCCCTAAGATGAAAGCTGACATAATCTTTTGAGCATATAGAAGGCATCCAGAAAAACCAGGATTTTATTAGTCTAAGACAAATGTCTGTATTTGATTTGGTGCAGTAGGGTTGTTTTTATGAGGGATTTTTGCTAGTATGGTCCACAGACAAAGCAAGCCTAGGACTGCTGCTCTACCATTGAGTTTTGTGACCTGGCATAAGTGTGGAAACATCCACTAGAAAGATTTCATTCCTAGGTTTTATGTTAGATCCCCGGATTATTATTATCATGCAAGCAAGTGAGATTTATGTCATTCACACAGGAAGAGTGGGATTCTTATAATAGGAAATCTGCCCTAATCTATTTGTACTTCTATGTTGGGACTTGGCACACCCAAGCACTATATGCAATAGCTACTCAGTATTTTAGGACTACTGGAGAGGAGATTAAGTCACAAGAAAGAGAGACCCTCAAGTTAGTGTAGGAGGGAGCTATGAAAAACTGATACATCTATAAGAACTGGCCTGAGAGGCAATATGCTGGTGATAAAAGACACAGCGACCAAATTGCAGGGCAAGATCAGGGTCGAGTGTTTCTCAGGCAATTGAACCACAAAGAAAGTCAATTCCATAAGAAGGAAATTCCAGAAGAGATCAATCATTATCAGAAAATTTTTCACTGCCAGTGGGCAATGGAGGCAGATTTCCAGGAAGGAAGCAAATAAGAACTAATCAAGGGAAACAGGGACCTGCCAACAGCTATATTTTAACAGGGCTTCAACTTGGGAGAAACAAAAAAAAGCTTATAGACAGTTCATTAGGTAGAATAATTTAGATTAATTTAAGGTAAATTTCCCTAAATCAACAATGTTAGGAAGTGGCTTATCTGGGATAGGAATTCAGCAATTACTCCAGAGCCTGCTCTTAAAGACAAGCCTTATGTGTACTCTAATTGCATAATATATCCATATTACAGTGTTATATACTTTTCAAAGAGATTGTATACAAATGATTTCTTTGGGAATTACTGCATGTATGAGGTGAGCAAATCATATTATTATGTTCATTTCACAGATGAAGAAATTGAGTCTAACATAACTGCATCCTGTCTGAGGTCACATAGATAATAATTTTAAAACAATAAACTAGAATTCAGGTTTTCTGTTTCCCCATTGTTCTATGTTCATTTGACACAGAGGCTGGCAGACTCTTAAAGGACTAGATAGTAAATATTTTAAAGTTTGCAGTAAAAAGGCAAAATTGAGGATATTATGTAGGTACTTATATAATAATTTTAGATGTAACCATTCAAAATGAAACAGCTTTCTTTCTTTGTGGTCTATACAGAAACAGGCAGTAGGTCAGATTTGACCCACTGGCCATAGTCTATCAACCCAGATTATAGCAACACTTGCTTGAATGGTTATTTGCAAGAGCAACTTAATCTAACAGTGATGAATTGAATAGTGTTACATCATCACACATCTCTCAGACTCACTTAAGTTGTGTTATATGTAGAAGAAACTTACATAAATCTTGATTTAAATCAGGAAGAAATAGAAAATATGAACAGACCAATCACAAGCACTGAAATTGAAACTGTGATTAAAAATCTTCCAACAAACAAAAGCCCAGGACCAGATGGCTTTACAAGCAAATTCTATCAAACATTTAGAGAAGAACTAACACCTATTCTTCTCAAACTCTTCCAAAATATAGCAGAGGGAGGGACACTCCCAAACTCATTCTACGAGGCCTCCATCACCTTGATAACAAAACCAGACAAGGATGTCACAAAGAAAGAAAACTACAGGCCAATATCACTGATGAACATAGATGCAAAAAACCTCAACAAAATACTAGCAAACAGAATCCAACAGCACATTAAAAGGATCATACACCATGATCAAGTGGGGTTTATTCCAGGAATGCAAGGATTCTTCAATATATGCAAATCAATCAATGTGACACACCATATTAACAAATTGAAGGAGAAAAACCATATGATCAACTCAATAGATGCAGAGAAAGCTTTCGACAAAATTCAACACCCATTTATGATAAAAAAAAAACCCTGCAAAACGTAGGCATAGAGAGAAATTTCCTCAACATAATAAAGGCCATATATGACAAACCCACAGCCAACATTGTCCTCAACGGTGAAAAACTGAAAGCATTTCCACTAAGATCAGGAACAAGACAAGGTTGCCCACTCTCACCACTTTTATTCAACATAGTTTTGGAAGTTTTAGCCATAGCAATCAGAGAAGAAAAGGAAATAAAAGGAATCCAAATTGGAAAAGAAGAAGTAAAGCTGTCACTGTGTGCAGATGACATGATACTATACATAGAGAATCCTAAAAATGCTACCAAAAACTAGCAGAGCTAATCAATAAATTTGGTAAAGTATCAGGATACAAAATGAATGCACAGAAATCTCTTGCATTCCTATACACTAATGATGAAAAATCTGAAAGTGAAATCAAGAAAACACTCCCATTTACCATTGCAACAAAAAGAATAAAATATCTAGGAATAAACCTACCTAAGGAGACAAAAGACCTGTATGCAGAAAATTATAAGACACTGATGAAAGAAATTAAAGATGATACAAATAGATGGAGAGATATACCATGTTCTTGGATTGGAAGAATCAACATTGTGAAAATGACTCTACTACCCAAAACAATCTACAGATTCAATGCAATCCCTATCAAACTACCACTGGCATTTTTCACAGAACTAGAACAAAAAATTTCACAATTTGTATGGCAACACAAAAGACCCCGAATAGCCAAAGCAATCTTGAGAATGAAAAACGGAGCTGGAGGAATCAGACTCCCTGACTTCAGACTATACTACAAAGCTTCAGTAATCAAGACAGTATGGTACTGGCACAAAAACAGAAAGATAGATCAATGGAACAGGATAGAAAGCCCAGAGATAAACCCACGCACATATGGTCACCTTATCTTTGATAAAGGTGGCAGGAATGTACAGTGGAGAAAGGACAGCCTCTTCAATAAGTGGTGCTGGGAAAATTGGACAGGTACATGTAAAAGTATGAGATTAGATCACTCCCTAACACCATACACAAAAATAAGCTCAAAATGGATTAAAGACCTAAATGTAAAGCCAGAAACTATCAAACTCTTAGAGGAAAACATAGGCAGAACAATCTATGACATAAATCACAGCAAGATCCTTTTTGACCCACCTCCTAGAGAAATGGAAATAAAAACAAAAATAAACAAATGGGACCTAATGAAACTTCAAAACTTTTGCACAGCAAAGGAAACCATAAACAAGACCAAAAGACAACCCTGAGAATGGGAGAAAATATTTGCAAATGAAGCAACTGACAAAGGATTAATATCCAAAATTTATAAGCAGCTCATGCAGCTCAATAAGAAAAAAACAAACAACCCAATCCAAAAATGGCAGAAGACCTAAATAGACATTTCTCCAAAGAAGATATACAGACTGCCAACAAACACATGAAAGAATGCTCAACATCATTAATCATTAGAGAAATGCAAATCAAAACTACAATGATATATCATCTCACACAAGTCAGAACGGCCATCATCAAAAAATCTAGAAACAATAAATGCTGGACAGGGTGTGGAGAAAAGGGCACACTCTTGCACTGCTCATGGGAATGTGAATTGGTACAGCCACTATGGAGAACAGTATGGAGGTTCCTTAAAAAACTACAAATAGAAATACCATATGACCCAGCAATCCCACTACTGGGCATATACCCTGAGAAAACCATAATTCAAAAAGAGTCATGTACCAAAATGTTCATTGCAGGTCTATTTACAATAGCCCGGAGATGGAAACAACCTAAGTGTCCATCATCGGATGAATGGATAAAGAAGATGTGGCATATATATACAATGGAATATTACTCAACCATAAAAAGAAACGAAATTGAGTTATTTGTAATGAGGTGGATGGACCTGGAGTCTGTCATACAAAGTGAAGTAAGTCAGAAAGAGAAAGACAATACCATAGGCTAACACATATATATGGAATTTAAGAAAAAAGTCATGAAGAACCTAGGGGTAAGACAGGAATAAAGACACAGATCTACTAGAGAATGGACTTGAGGATATGGGGAGGGGGAAGGGTAAGCTGTGACAAAGCGAGAGAGTGGCATGGACATAGATACACTACCAAACGTAAAATAGATAGCTAGTGGGAAGCAGCCGCATAGCACATGGAGATCAGCTCGGTGCTTTGTGACCACCTAGAGGGGTGGGATAGGGAGGGTGGGAGGGAGGGAGACGCAAGAGTGAAGAGATATGGGAACATATGTATATGTATAACTGATTCACTTTGTTATAAAGCAGAAAGCAACACACCATTTTAAAGCAATTATACTCCAATAAAGATTTAAAAAAAAAAATCTTGATTTACACAGAACACGTTATGAAATAATATGGTGACATCCATAAACTTATAAAATAATGTTTCTAAATTTTATTTCTATATTTTGTATAGATTAATACACATTGATTTCAGTTAAAAACCTGTCAAATCCATCTTCTCCCAAAATATAATTATCATGATTTCATTAAAATTGATTTATATTTAATTCTTTTCTCCATAGGTAAAATTTGTGGATTGAAATAATCACATAGTACATCTCATAGCATTCCCCAAAATAGACCAAAGGCATTATCTATCTGAAATCTCCACCATAAAAATATGATTGCTTACTCTGTCTGTGATATTTCCAGACATTAATGACTTTGTGTCAACTTTAATTATGATATTTTCTTGGAGTAACGTAGAAAGGAATTTTAAGCTTATAAAAGTACAAAAGCATAGCTCTTTTTTTTTTTTTTTTTTTTTTTTTTTTTTCAGTACTCGGGCCTCTCACTGTTGTGGTCTCTCCGGTTGCGGAGCACAGGCTCCGGAAGCACAGGCTCAGCGGCCATTGCTCACGGGCCCAGCCGCTCAGAGGAATGTGGGATCTTCCCGGACCGGGGCACGAACCCGTGTCCCCTGCATCGGCAGGCAGACTCTCAACCACTGCGCCACCAGGGACGCCCAAAAGTATAGCTCTTTAATGTATTTTTTGCTCAGGAAGAATTTGACCTCAGCATGTAAGCTTTGGATAAAGATGTTTTACTCAAATACAAATAAATGGGAATTATTATTCAATATGAAAACAAAAAAATGTCAATATGCTCTTTCATAAGAGCTAGTCATTTCATAAATGACTAGTTTTATTTCATAAAACTAGTCATTTTGTCCTCCCAGTTTTCCAGACCTATGTAACCTGCATAAAAAAATGATGAAGACAGTGACAGCAATTATTGGTAACACAACTGAAATGACATTTAAAAATACCTAAAAAGGATTATAGCTCTGCAATAAGCTTTTAATATTTTTTATCTTG
Organism: Pseudorca crassidens; assembly: GCF_039906515.1. Classification (NCBI taxonomy): domain Eukaryota; kingdom Metazoa; phylum Chordata; class Mammalia; order Artiodactyla; family Delphinidae; genus Pseudorca; species Pseudorca crassidens. The sequence continues at coordinate 18,969,913 of NC_090298.1, forward strand.
GAACATTCAAGACAATACCATAGTTTCTTAGAGAAAAGTTTATTGACTGAACATTTTTGTAAGTAAATGGATGACCTTTGCTTTCTCTTCTTATCTGTACACTTAGAAATTACCTAGGGGAAAGAAAGTGTCAATTTGTCATTCTATAGTATGATACATGAATTGAAGTAATCTTAGGGAAGCCTTGGAATCTAAGTCTACACGAAAAACCACAGATTTGCTCAGAACCAAGCTAAGCACAAAACTTTGCCAAGTTAATAAGCATTGCCTTTCTACATTGTAGCATCTTCAAGGTCTTTTGTCTGGATATGGGCAAACACAGAATTGAGTAGAAACAATATGCAAGAGTGTAGCACTTTGTTTTTGACCTGAAACCATTTTACTACCCTGACTATGGACACCAATGAACAGCTCTAGAACTTAAAAGTATGAGTTGATTTTGAACTTACTGCAATGTCAAAACAAAGTTATAAAATATGTAGAGTAGTGTTATTTGTGCTATTCATGTCTACTTATTTTGTTCCTCAAAATAAAATAGGCAAGTGGATGATCATTTCTAAACTATCATGATGGTTGAGTCATGCACAAGGCCACCACGCACTTGCTCACAACGCTTCTGGATGGGTGTCTGATGGTCTAATATGCATTTGAGGAAATCAGTGTGAAAAGGAAGGGCTAGTTTCAATAGCGTGTGGTGTAATGACACTTTGCAAAGAAAGCAAGTGTCTTTGTTTCTTTAGAGACAAAAACAAGAACTAGTGATGGTGTTTTTTGTATGTCAACTTAATTAGGCTACAGTACCCAACTATGTAATCAAACAGAAATTGAGGTGCTGCTGTGAAGGTATTTATAGTTGTGATAATTTAGGTGGGCTTGAGGCGTCCCTTAAGAAAAAAAAAAAAAAAAAAAAGAAAGAAAAGGAAGAAAGAAATGCAACGTATGAACAGTAGCTTCAGCCTGTGCCCCAAAGTTCCAGCCTGCCCTCTCATAGCCTATCCTTCAAATATTGGACTTGCCTAACCAAATCCTACATTTTCATAAGCCAATTCCTGGCAATAAAATTTTTAGTATATATACCCACTGGTTGTTTTTCTCTAGTGTAACCCTGACTGATAACACAGAGACACTCACTTGATTAAAGATTTAAAAACTTTCTGCAAAATTCCCCAAGAGAAAGTAAATCTTTTATAATGTTAACAGCAAATACATACGGTTGGCTAACAAAAACAACAACAATATAAACAGTAGCAGCAATAAAAACTAAACACCTAGAGATCAAGAGTATAACATGAAACAGAATATGGAATAACAAGTTCAGAAATAAGACTATTAAATAGCTTCAGTGTGGGAAAGAGAATCTTGGCACCCCCTTTAGCTACTTTCCCACAGTCTTTCTTTTCCTTTTGTTTTATAACATTTCTTTTTATATTTAGATGTTTGCATTATTGAGTAGTGTGGCATTAAATTTGAATGTAAGGTATCTCTGCAAAGTCTCTTCTCTGTAGTCTACTCCTGTGTTGGTGGTATGTAGAATTCTAAGTTGACCCCAATGACCCTCACTCTTTGTAACAGCAAAAGAATTTTTTGAAGTTACAACGTTTTGTAACTAAGGTTACAACTCATAGTAAATAAAAAGATTACCCAGTGAGCCTAATCTAATTTAATGCACCATTTAAAAGCAGAGAATTTTTTTTCCAACAGGGGACAGAAAAGGAAGTCAAAGATTTGGAAAAACAGGGAGCTCTTCCTGGCTTAGAGATGGAGGAGGCCATGTGGGAAGGACCTGAAGGTGGCCTCTACTATCTGAGAGAGACTCTCAGCTGACAGCCAGCAAGGAAATGGGACCTCAATCCTACAATGAGAACTTATTCTGCCATCAACCTGAATGTGCCTGGAATCTGACTCTCCCTCCATCCCTCTGTTAAGAGGCCACATTGACTTCTCCCTTGTGATACCCTAATCAAAGAGCCCAGCTGAGCCTGCCCAGCCTTCTGGAATACAGAAATGTGAGATAATAAATGGGTGTTCATTTATGCCACGAACTGTGTAGTAATTTGTTTCACAGCATAAGGAAACTGACACAGTCCATTGCAAGATATTTGAGTCTCTCTAGTACTGAGAACACTTTTTAATTCTTGTTGAATCACAAATGCTCAGTACATTGCCCAGCACAAAATGTGTGTTCAATACATAGCAGTTAATTGTATGAATGAAGGGAATGCCACAGGGGACCTTAAAATCTGATCTTTAATGATTTTACTTAGACTGGCTTTTCCCCCACATTTTGATAAGTGTTGACTCAGTGTAACACATTTAGAATAAAGAGTAGGACTAGATATTTCCAGTTTTGAAGATAATGTTCAGAGATGATGTCTCAGACCATGTGCATTCATATCTCATTTATTTTTTGTTTTGTGACATATTGTATAATTTAACATAACTAAATTAATCAGAACTAGGAAAATTGTGATAATATAGAAAGGCATCCCAGTGGCCTTCATGAATTATAAAGGAACTAGATGGATCTAGAGTGGAGTTGTCCAGAAGCCTGGGTCTTCTCTAGTTTGTGTTAATCCCAATATGATAAGTGTTCTACTTATGTAGCAGGCAAACTCTATATACAACTTGGAGGCAGAAGGGAGAAGGGGATCATCTAGATACTCAGAGATCCAGAGGTTAAAGAATAAAGGAATCAGTTTATGTAGATGAATAAGGTCCCACATAGATTTCCTTTTAAAGTTAGAAACATATAAATTGTGACTTACTTTTGGACATGTCAGAAACAATTTGACCAAGAAAACGTTTGTGTGATTTTGTATTTCTTGAGGTTGATTAATTTGCAAATGACGCATAGTGAGAACTTTGAAGAGCAGCTCTACTTAAAACCTTAATACTATAATTTAGATCCTCTGAGAATATTCCTTTGTTTGAGGAAACATAGGGCATCTCAGTACAACAGACATTTTATACAATTATTTATAATATATTCTCTTTCACTGTTCAAAATACTAAGAAACTTCAAAGATATTAAAACAAAACCTGTGGAAAGGTTATGTTTCTCTGGTTCCCTGGTTGCCTGTGTTCACTTCCCAACTTTAACACTTTTGTGGCCATAACAGGCCCATTAGGCTGCCTATGAAATGAGAACTCCATTCTCACCTGGCAACACAGCAATCCCTTTGCAGTGACATGCCACCCCTGGTTATTTTTTCCATAAGTAATGTGGAATTCAAGTTCCTAATATTTCAACACCTGTCACTCTTTTTGCAGATAGCATAGACTTGGACAGTGTTAGAATTTTTTCAGGTCTCAGCTTTGCTACTTAATAACTGCAAAGTTGGGACAAGTGATTTAAACTTTCAAAACCTCAATCTTTAAGTTTGTAAAATGGAGGGCTTCCCTGGTGGTACAGTGGTTGAGAGCCCGCCTGCCGATGCAGGGGACAGGGGTTCATGCCCCGGTCCGGGAGGATCCCACATGCCGCGGAGCCGCTGGGCCCATGAGCCATGGCCGCTGAGCCTGCGCGTCCGGAGCCTGTGCTCCGCAACGGGAGAGGCCACAACAGTGAGAGGCCCACGTACCGCAAAAAAGAAAAAAATTGTAAAATGGAGATAATAACAGTACCTAATTTAGGATCTTTAATTTCAGTAAGACATTCAGTAAAGTCTCAGTAATACTTAATTATTAAAAAATGGTAGCTATTTACACTGTTATTATTAATATTGTTCTAATAACAAGTAGCTATATTTTATGAAAAAATACATACAAATATAAAAGGATCTGAAAAGGACATTGTCCAAACTTAACTTTGAAATAGCATATAATATGTTCACATTTTAGACCATTTCCAGTTACCATTTTTTCCTGTTAAAAATAAATAGGGGGGCTTCCCTGGTGGCGCAGTGGTTGAGAGTCCGCCTGCCGATGCAGGGGACACGGGTTCGTGCCCCGGTCTGGGAGGATCCCGCGTGCCGCGGAGCGGCTGGGCCCGTGGGCCATGGCCGCTGGGCCTGTGCGTCCGGAGCCTGTGCTCCACAACGGGAGAGGCCACAACAGTGAGAGGCCCGCGTAACGCAAAAAAAAAAAAAAAGAAAAAAAAAGAAAAAATAAATAGGGCTTTGCAGAATTTTAATGTTGCTATTTTAACATTTATTAGTGGGTAAAGTATGCTTCCAAAGGGAAACTGAGATTGTCTCTGTGTGTCATTTTTCCTTCCTAGTAAAAATAAGTAAACAAACTCATTTTTCATAAAGGAAAACTGTGAATACTTTTCTGACCTCTGATCATCAAAACTGTATCCAAACTTGATATCACGTAGTATACGTTTTGTTTTTTTTTTTTTTCTTTTTTTTTTTTTTGCGGTACGCGGGCCTCTCACTGTTGTGGTCTCTCCCGTTGCGGAGCACAGGCTCCGGACGCGCAAGCTCAGCGGCCATGGCTCACGGGCCTAGCCGCTCCGCGGCATGTGGGATCCTCCCAGACCGGGGCACGAACCCGTGTCCCCTGCATCGGCAGGCGGACTCTCAACCACTGCGCCACCAGGGAAGCCCAACACAGCATACATTTTTTTATCATGAGCTTGAAGAATTACTGTTCTGCTCCCATTAATGAAAACACAAGCATGATTTTAGCCTGAATGTGTCTTGGAAAAGCATAAATCCTTTAATAAGATGTGAAAGATGAATGCTGGTTACCACATTTCCTTGCCAAATTTATCCTATCCTAAAATAAAAACCTTATTATTTTCTCTAATTATGTCTTCTAATTAGAATTATAGCTTCCATAACAAATGTAACATAATTAAAGATAAAATGAATTCATCAAAGAAACACCCTTCGTTTCTCAATATATAAAACTATTTTAATAGTTATATTAATAAAACTGCTTTTACATCTCCTTGGAAGGGGATATTTAAGTTGTCCATTAATAATTACAGGCACTCTAATTCTTGAATTGAGTAGCTCGCCAACCAAAACCAGTAGTATTTTGAAGAATTATCTACTATCAAATCCATACTGGAATTATCACCCCCTCCCTGCAACTCTGTAAATGTTTTCTCTTTTTTTAGTCATTGTGAGGAATTTTCTTCTTTCTAGCAATGTGATTTCAACTTCCCCCAGAATAATATTACGGTGTGTTCCATTCTCATTTTTTGGAGTGAAAATTCATACTTATACCCATTTTTCTATTTAATCATCTTGCTATCACTTCTAAGACCACGTACACTTGCAATTTAATCTAACTTATTTTCTCTGCTTTTGCAAAAAAATTAAAAATACTAGGCATTATATCTAAAGTAAGATTTTGGGCTTCCCTGGTGGCGCAGTGGTTGAGAGTCCGCCTGCCGATGCAGGGGACGCAGGTTCGTTCCCCCGTACCGGAGGATCCCACATGCCGCGGAGCGGCTGGGCCCGTGAGCCATGGCCGCTGAGCCTGAGCGTCCGGAGCCTGCGCGTCCGGAGCCTGCGCTCTGCAACGGGAGAGGCCACAGCTGTGAGAGGCCCGCGTACCGCAAAAATAAAAAAAATAAATAAATAAAAATAAAGTAAGATTTTGGTTTTGTTCGCATGATGTTAAAAGGGCACAAAAGTAAATTAAAATCATGGAAATAACATGAATGTCTCAGATAGAATGCCAATTACTCAGTTATTTGGTAAAATATTATGTTTGTGATAATGTTTAAGATTTCAACAGAGTAACTCCCCCTTAATTTGCAAACTTTCAGATATTTTTCCCCCAGTAATTCTACATCATCGCTTCTGATGATGTAGATTCCCACACTTCTTCTGATTCCCACACACATACACACTTTACATTACTTTACATCCATATTTTACTTTATTTCAAATAATAAACTTATTTTTGTTAATTTTTAATATTCCCAAGTGACAATTTAAAGGTTAATAAAAAAAAATCAGTGAAAAAGTAATATCTATTGATAAATGAATGAAGGTGTGATTATGATGCTATAAAGATACACTAATTTAGAAAATCAATTTGAGACAATAATTTGGAAATTCAAAAATATAAAATAATGGCTCAAAATTATTTAGCTGTTTTGGATAAGAGCCTCAATTTGTTAATAAGAATATGCAGAATATCCACACACACATATCTCCCCCCCAAATGGAAAAGAGATGAAATAATGTTTCTTTTTATTCTGTACTTTAGGAATGAAATGCAAATTGCCAAGCAGCTACTAAAGGAACCTTATTTGGGCTACCTTATTGTTATGATACAATGCATAATAATCTTATCTTTATTTTTCCAATATTCTTCATATTACATTAGAATTGGACAGATTGACCTGTTCATCTTCTCACTATTTCCATTCACTAGAAAATAGATTCATGCCAAACTAGTTTCTGCTTTGTTTACGAACTATTGTCACAAAAATGAGAGTTCACAAATCTTTAATAGCCAAGATGATTCATGGAAGAAAACTGTATAAAGGATTTGCGCATCTCCTTTACTTCCTCTACCTTATTGTAAGAAATGGGTGAAATGCTAACTTACCATCTTTATGAGATTTATGAATAAGTAAAATGGAGTAATAACAGTTAGTAAATCACACTGAAATTGTCAGATTAGCATCTTCTCTTATAGTTTCACAAAACAATGCCATCTTTTGTGACTTGAATTGCAATGTGTACAGAATATGGCAAAACAAGACTATATACTCAATAACCTCAAGATAATGATATTGATCATACTGGGAAACTACATAAACAGAACCATTTCATGACAAGCACGAAATTCTAATCTATAGACCCTCTTTACTTTCCACTTTAACATCTCTTTGTGTTATGTCGGTAAGCAACAGAATTATCTGAAAATCAAACACAAAAAGGCAAATTCTCCCTTGGCTTGGCAATAGTGTTATAGCTTATAAATTAGACCAAGAATTTTGAACAAAACAACGTCTATTAGCTCAGATTTGTATTTGTGGGATATTATTAAACACAGGTTAGAGAGAATTTATGAAGAATAGCTATAGTTTTCTTAATTATTTTAATGATTATTTCTTTCTTTTTAATTTAATAGGTATTCAACAAACTGTTCATTAGGGGGATTTAATGTTTAATACTACTAATGAAATTAAATAAAAAAGATGCATAGTATCATTAAAGTAGCACACATAAGAAAAATGCTAGTGCTAAAATAACTCTTTACTAAGTAGGTACCAAGAAATACATATGAAAACAGTATTTTACAAGATAGTCCTTCTGAAAACTATTATACTCCGAGGAATACTTATTCCTTTCTCCCTATAGAGGTATAAACACAAAAAAATTTTTTAAATTATAAATTATACTCTTTATGGGATATTAAAAGTTGTGGCTAAATAGAGTAGAATATTTAAAAATTTTTTTAGCTTTATTATATATAGAAATATAAACAAAATTTTGCTTCACCTGCTTGAATTGCAATGACAAAATCAACCACCATTATGCATACATCATCCATATACCAATCTAAAATAATTATTAAAATGATCGAAATGAGGGTGTGAATTTATATCATACGTGAGAAAACAGGCACACTTCTTGGAGAAGGAAGAGAATAAACAAAAATATAGCTAATTTGGAAGATATTTTAGAGATTCCTTACACTATTAATATAGGTACTTTTTGATAATAGTCCTTTATATATAGTGTTTAAGGATTCATCACTTTCTTAAGGACCACAGAAAATTGTGTATTTCATTATATTTCATATATAAGATTACAGTGAAAAACTAAAAGGAAAAATCACTATGTTAAATTTGTTTAGTAGGTATTTTGTCTTTTTTTTAACTTCTTTATTGGAGTATAATTGCTTTACAATGGTGTGTTAGTTTCTGCTTTAAAACAAAGTGAATCAGCTATACGTATACATATATCTCCATATCTCCTCCCTCTTGCATCTCCCTCTCTTCCTCCCTATCCGACCCCTCTAGGTAGTCACAAAACATCAAGCTGATCTCCCTGTGCTATGTGGCATCTTCCCACTACCTATCTATTTTACATTTGGTAGTGTATATATGTGCATGCCACTCTCTAACTTCACCCCAGCTTACCCTACCCCATCCCTGTGTCCTGAAGTCCATTCTCAACTTCTGCATCTTTATTCCTGTCCTGCCACGAGGTTCTTTAGAACTCTTTTTCTTATATTCCATATATATGTGTTAGCGTACGGTATTTGATTTTCTCTCTCTGACTTACTTCACTCTGTATGACAGACTCTAGGTACACCACCTCACTACAAATAACTCAGTTTTGCTTTTTTTTATGGCTGAGTAATATTCAATTGGATATATGTGCCACATCTTCTTTATCCATTCATCTGTCAGTAGACACTTAGATTGCTTCCACATCCTGGTTATTGTAAATAGACCTGCAATGAACGTTGTGGTACATGGCTCTTTTTGAATTATGGTTTCCCAGGGTATAGGCCCAGTAGTGGGATTGCTGGATCATAGGGTAGTTCTATTTTTAGTTTTTTAAGGCACCTCCATACTGTTCTCCATAGTGGCTGTATCAATTTACATTCCCACCAACAGTGCAAGAGGGTTCCCTTTTCTTCAAACCCTCTCCATTATTTATTGTTTGTAGAGTTTTTGATGATAGCCATTCTGATTGGTGTGAGGTAATACTTCATTCCAGTTTTGATTTGCATTTCCCTAATGATTATTGATGTTGAGTATTCTTTCATGTGATTGTTGGCAATGTGTATATATTCCTTGGAGAAATGTATATTTAAGTCTTCTGCCCATTTTTAGATTGGGGTGTTTGTTTTTTTGATATTGAGCTGCATGAGCTGCTTGTAAATTTTGGATATTAATCCTTTGTCATTTTCTTCATTTGCAAATAATTTCTCCCATTCGGAGCGTTGTCTTTTCATCTTGTTTATGGTTTCGTTTCCTGTGCAAAAGCTTTTACGTTTCATTAGGTCCCATTTGTTTATTTTTGTCTTTATTTCCATTTCTCTAGGAGGTGGGTCAAATAGGATCCTGCTGTGATTTATGTCATAGAGTGTTCTGCCTATGTTTTCCTCTAAGAATTTGATAGTGTCTGGCCTTACATTTAGGTCTTTAATCCATTTTAAGTTTATTTTTGTGTATGGTGTTAGGGAGTGTTCTAATTTCATTCTTTTACATGTAGCTGTCCAGTTTTCCCAGAGCCACTTATGGAAGAGGGTGTCTTTCCTCCATTGTATATTCCTGCCTCCTTTATCAAAATTAAGTTGACCATATGTGCATGGGATTATCTCTGGACTTTCTATCCTGTTGAATTGATCTATATTTCTGTTCTTGTGTCACTACCATACTGTCTTGATTACTGTAGCTTTGTAGTACAGTCTGAAGTTGGGGAGCCTGATTCCTCCAGCTCCATTTTTCTTTCTCAAGATGGCTTTGGCAATTCGGGGTCTTTTGTGTTTCCATACAAATTATGGAATTTATTGTTCTAGGTCTGCGAAAAATGGCATTGGTAGTTTAAGAGGGATTGCACTGAATCTGTAGATTGCTTTGGGTAGTATAGTCATTTTCACAATGTTGATTCTTCCATTCCAAGAACATGGTATATTTCTCCATCTGTTTGTATCATCTTTAATATCTTTCATCAGTGTTATATAGTTTTCTGCATAGAGGTCTTTAGTCTCCTTAGGTAGGTTTATTCCTAGGTATTTTATTCATTTTGTTGCAATGGTATATGGGAGTATTTCCTTAACTTCTCTTTCAGATTTTTCATCATTAGTGTATAGGAATGCAAGAGATTTCTGTGCATTCATTTTGTATCCTGCCACTTTACCAAATTCATTGATTAGCTCTAGTAGTTTTCTGGTAGCATCTTTAGGATTCTCTATGTATAGGATCATGTCATCTGCAAACAGTGACAGCTTTAATTCTTCCTTTCCGATTTGGATTCCTTTTATTTCTTTTTCTTCTCTGATTGCTGTGGCTAAAACTTCCAAAACTATGTTGAATAAGAGTGGTGAGAGTGCACAACCTTGTCTTTTTTCCTGATATAAGTGGAAATGTTTTCAGTTTTTCACCATTGAGAACAATGTTGGCTGTGGGTTTGTCATATATGGCCTTTATTATGTTGAGGTAAGTTACCTCTATGCCTACTCTCTGGAGGGTGTTTATCATAAATCGGTGTTGAATTTTGTCAAAAGCTTTTTCTGTGTCTATTGAGATGATCATATGGTTTTTCTCCTTCAATTTGTTAATATGGTTTATCACATTGATTGATTTGCATATATTGAAGAATCCTTGCATTCCTGGGAGAAACCCTACTTGGTGTATGATCTTTTTAATATGCTGTTGGATTCTGTTTGCTAGTATTTTGTTGAGGAGTTTTACATCTATGTTCATCAGTGATATTAGCCTGTAGTTTTCTTTCTTTGTGACATCTTTGTCTGGCTTTGTTATCAAGGTGATGGTGGCCTCGTAGAATGAGTTTGGGAGTGTTCCTCCCTCTGCTATATTTTGGAAGAGTTTGAGAAGGATAGGTGTTAGCTCTTCTCTAAATGTTTCATAGAATTCGCCTCTGAAGCCATCTGGTCCTGGGCTTTTGTGTTATGGAAGATTTTTAATCACAGTTTCAATTTCAGTGTTTGTGATTTGTCTGTTTATATTTTCTATTTCTCCTGGTTCAGTCTTGGAAGGTTATGCTTTTCTAAGAATGTGTCCATTTCTTGCAGGTTGTCCATTTTATTGGCATGTAGTTGCTTGTAGTAACCTCTCATGATCTTTTGTATTTCTGCAGTGTCAGTTGTTACTTCTCCTTTTTCATTTCTAATTCTATTGATTTGAATCTTCTCCCTTTTTTTCTTGATGAGTCTGGCTAATGGTTTATCAATTTTGTTTATCTTCTCAAAGAACCACCTTTTAGTTTTATTGGTCTTTGCTATTGTTTCCTTCATTCCTTTTCATTTATTTCTGATCTGATCTTTATGATTTATCTTCTTCTGCTAACTTAGGGGTTTTTTGTTCTTCCTTCTCTAATTACTTTAGGTGTAAGGTTAGGTTGTTTATTTGAGATGTTTCTTGTTTCTTGAGGTAGGATTGTATTGCTATAAATTTACCTCTTAGAACTGCTCTTGTTGCATCTCAAAGGTTTTGGGTCATCGTGTTTTCATTGTCATTTGTTCCTAGATTTTTTTCGATGTCCTCTTTGATTTCTTCAGTGATCTCTTGGTTATTAAGTAGTGTAGTGTTTAACCTCCATGTGTATGCATTTTTACCCATTTTTTCATGTAATTGATATCTATTCTCATAGAGTTGTTGTCGGAAAAGATATTGATATGATTTCAATTTTGTTAGATTTACCAAGGCTTGATTTGTGACCCAGGATATAATCTATCTGGGAGAATGTTCCATGAGCACTTGAGAAGAAAGTGTATTCTGTTGTTTCTGGATGGAATGTCCTATAAATATCAGTAAAGTCCATATCATTTAATGTATCATTTAAAGCTTGTGCTTCCTTATTTATTTTCATTTTGGATGATCTGTCCATTGGTGAAAGGGGGTGTTAACGTCCCTTACTGTAATTGTGGTACTGTCAATTTCCCCATTTATGGCTGTTAGCATTTGCCTTATGTATTGAGGTGCTCCTATGTTGGGTGCATAAATATTTACAATTGTTATACTTTCTTCTTGGATAGATCCCTTGATCATTATGTAGTGTCCTTCTTTGTCTCTTGTAATAGTCTTTATTTTAAAGTCTATTTTGTCTGATATGAGAATTGCTACTCCAGCTTTTTTTTATTTCCATTTGCATTGAATATCATTTTCAATCCCCTCACTTTCAGTCTGTATGTGTCCTTAGGTCTGAAATGGGGATCTTGGAGACAGCATATATACAGGTCTTTTCCATTTAGCCAGACTATGTATTTTGGTTGGAGCATTTAATCCATATAAGTTTAGGGTAATTATAGATATATATGTTGCCATTACCATTTTCTTAATTGTTTTGGGTTTCTTAGTGTAAGTCTTTTCCTTCTCTTGTGTTTCTTGCCTAGAGAAGTTCCTTAAGCATTTGTTGTAAAGCTAGTTTGGTGGTGCTGAATTCTCTTAGCTTTTGCTTGTCTGTAAAACTTTTAATTTCTCCGTCGAATCTTAATGAGATCTTTGCTGGGTAGAGTAATCTTGGTTGTAGGTTTTTCCCTTTCATCACTTTAAATATATCCTGCCACTCCTTCTGGCTTTCAGAGTTTCTGCTGAAAGATCAGCTGTTAACCTTATGGGGATTCCCTTGTATATTATTTGTTGTTTTTCCCTTGCTGTTTTTAATATTTTTTCTTTGTATTTAATTTTTGATAGTTTGATTAATATGTGTCTTGGCGTGTTTCTCCTTGAATTTATCCTGTATGAGATTCTCTGCACTTCCTGGATTTGATTAACTGTTTCCTTTCCCATATTAGGGAAGTTTTCAGCTATAATCTCTTCAAATATTTTCTCAGTCCCTTTCTTTTTCTCTTCTTCTTCTGGGACCCCTATAATTTGAATGTTGGTGCTTTTAATGTTGTCCCAGAGGTCTCATAGACTGTCCCCAATTCTTTTCATTCTTTTTTCTTTATTCTGCTTTGCAGTAGTTATTTCCACTATTTCATCTTCCAGGTCACTTATCCTTTCTTCTGCCTCAGTTATTTTGCTACTGATTCCTTCTAGAGAAATTTTAATTTCATTTTTTGTGTTATTCATCACTGTTTGTTTGCTCTTTAGTTCTTCTAGGTCCTTGTTAAATGTTTCTTGTATTTTCTCCATTCTATTTCCAAGATTTTGGATCATCTTTACTATCATTACTCTGAATTCTTTTTCAGGTAGACTGCCTATTTCCTCTTCATTTGTTTGGTCTGGTGGGTTTTTACCTTGTTCCTTCGTCTGCTATGTGTTTCTCTGTCTTCTCATTTTGCTCAACTTACTGTGTTTGGGGTCGTCTTCTTTTCGCAGGCTGCAGGTTTGTAGTTCCTGTTGTTTTGCTGTCTGCCCCCAGTGGGTAAGGTTTATTCAGTGGGTTGTGTAGGCTTCCTGGTGGAGGGGACTAGTGCCTGTGTTCTGGTGGATGAGGCTGGATCTTGTCTTTCAGGTGGGCAGGACTTCGCCCAGTGATGTGTTTTAGGGTGTATGTGACCTTATTATGATTTTAGGCAGCCTATCTGCTAATGGGTGGGTTTGTCCTCCTGTCTTGCTAGTTGTTTGGCATGGGGTGTCCAGCACTGTAGCATGCTGGTCGTTGAGTGGAGCTGGGTCTTAGCATTGAGATGGAGATCTCTGGGAGAGCTCTTGCCATTTGATATTACATGGAGCTGGGAGGTCTCTGGTGGAGCGATGTCCTGAACTCGGCTCTGCCTCCTCAGAGGTACAGGCCTGACACCCGGCAGGAGCACAAAGACCCTATCAACCACAAGGCCAGCCCAAGTTCAACCAAACTGTGATACTTTTTTCCCTTGTAGGAGTCCACGTGGTATTAAGAAGCACCATGGGAAGAGTATATTAGTAGCTACCATGTCTTGGGTCCTGTGGATTACCTTTTCCTTCAGCCGCACCAACTTCCAGCAGATCCTGAGGAGATGGGACTCCCGTCAGCATGAACTGGACCCCACAATGTCCCGAAGCTGAAGCCCCAGAAAGTCCTGAGGAGACTTGGCTCCCACTAGCATGAACTCGACCCCGTGTTGTCCCGAAGCCCCCAGGCTGTCAGCATGGACTCAGCTCCATGTGTTCCAGAAGCCAAAGCCTGGTATTTTGTCTTAACAAATATATGTCAATCATTTTGGGGTTCTTTTTGGATTTCAAAGCAATAGCAAACGTTTTTGGTGAATTTTAATTATTTCCCAGAGGGCTGTATGTAATAATATTTTTTAAAAATCTACTTGGAATCATTTTCTATACAACCCTGAAAGCAACTTTGAGCTCTAAAATCATAGAACTATAAGTCATTTCCTGGAAACAGTGGCAAAATAAAAATTTAAAGAACTATAAATGATAAATTATTTAGTACATTAACTATAAATGCTCTTATTTTCTACCAATACCTGCCTAATGAACAGAGAACCATGGCGTCTAGCATTTACCTTTGGGAGAACATCAATAACACTAAAAGAATGGTTAGTAAGATAACATTACAAATTTTTAATGACTAGTTATTCTTAGTGTCTAATGAAATTGTTTTTGTATTGCAATGTTGTGCTGAAAATGATTATTTTAATTTCTAGATGATTCTAATACATTGTAAAAAATGAAATGCTTTATCTTCATAGTTGAGAAGCAAGCCTCTCTCCCTCCCTCTCTCAGCATCTCTCTCTCTCTCTCTCTCTCTCTCTCTTTCCCTTTCTCCATCTTTCTTGGACTCCTAGTAATTACATTTGTATTTCAATGTATATTTACTGAGGCTCTACTATAAGAAATATCCATCTCCTTCTGTATGTGGCTACTTTAGATAGTATTTAGGGACCTCATGGTGGGGTTAAAAGAAAATTGTATTCATGTACAAGCCCCTGTATGGTTCAAACACTCTAACTTGTTAGCTTGGTACCCTGTCCAGTAAACTTGAAGCATCATCTCAAGTCACAGTTTGCTAATAAAAATGTCATCAGTAATTCAATGTTACTGCCTTTTTACTGTTTGATATAAAAATAAAACAATATTAATGTGAGTGATCAAACACCAAATGCCATTCTTCAGAGTCAGAATGGTGTTTTAAAGAGAGACTTCCCAAGGTATAGTATTTTTTGAACAATGTGAACAGCAAAATTTTATCTGTGTCATGGCTACATTTTTGATAGTAAATGATATAAACTGGGACAAGGAAAACTAGATAAGGCCTATAAATTTTAAGACAACATACAGAAATGTGGCTCATATTTTACAGAAGTTTACTTGGAATTAAATTGGTTGACACTCTTCTGTCCTATAATCCCAGTAAGTACACTGACATGCAACCCAAGTAACAAAATTCCATCAGTTAAAATAATTGTTAATCTATAGTCCCAATGGTGGCATTTATTATTAAATTCATAAGATTTTAATTAGTTTTAATTTTAATTAGTTTATACAAAAGAAAGTGCACCAAATGTCTACAATTTTATAAGCTGAAATGAAAATTTTTAAATAAAGTAAAAAGTGACAGTTACTAATTTCTCTCCTTTTAAAAATAAACCTGTAGGTTTGAAAACTCATTTGTTTATCTGCAAAAAGAAAAAATCTTAAGTATTATTGTAAGATATTTAATTTAATTACCTTAAATAATACTTACTTTGTAAAAAATAAAGTATAACGACAATATAAGGAAACATTACACATACAGAGTGAGGTATATCTATACCGCCTTGAATCTATATCTATATATCTATGAGTGTGTACATATATGTGTGTGTATCTCTATATATTTCAAACCTATCTACATTTTTCTAAGAAAGATAGAAAACTCAGATGCCATAAAACACATAGACACGTAGACAAATACATCAATATCAAAATCAAAATCATAAATTAAAAATATAAATGAAAGTAAAATATTTTCTTCCCATTTGAAACACAAATGGGTTATATTTATTTATTTTTACTATATAAAAGTTCATACAAATTAACAAAGTCAGATAACTTGATCAAAAACTTGGTAAAATACACAAGTATAGTACATGATGTAGCAAAGAAGATTCATTCAAAATGGCTTGTAAGCATATGCAATAACGTCTGAATATACTCCAGAAATGATGCATTATTATTTACACATACCTGAATTTTAGGTCATCATCTTGCATATATGCTATGTAATCTGCTTTAATCTGTCAAAATTTAAAACCTCATGATTCATAGAGGAAAATGAACATATGCATTTACACTAAGTCAAAATACATCAGTATAATATGACATGCCATGTGATAATTAGTATATATAGTAAACAAAAACAGATCAATATCTTCAGTTATAAAACAAAATATTGTATAAATCTTCCTTCAAATCAACTCTTCTTGTAAACATTAATTTGGGCAATATTTTTTAAATTTTAAATTTCTATATTAGAAGAAATGATAGCAGGTATAAAGAATGGATGAAGATAGTATAAAATAAAGGAATAACAGGAGAAAAAAAAAGAGAGT
Organism: Pseudorca crassidens; assembly: GCF_039906515.1. NCBI lineage: Eukaryota > Metazoa > Chordata > Mammalia > Artiodactyla > Delphinidae > Pseudorca > Pseudorca crassidens. The sequence goes on from NC_090298.1 coordinate 18,986,002, forward strand.
GGTACATATTGAGTTTGAGTAAATAAAATAATGCTGATGATTTGACTTTTCAAGTGACTTGCCCCAAATGTTTTCCATTTTACACCTCTTGTGAAAATTTAAGGGTGAAACCATTTACAAAACACAAGGTACACATATAGTTTAGAAAGAGAATTCACTCAGAAACAGAAAAAAAGTGAAGGCAATATGCTGAGCAGACACTTTATAACACCAGGTATCCCTTATTATTATATATAAATTTTTGACTTGATTCTAATATATTTTCCCCATATGATGGCAGACAGTCAATTACACTGCTCTCCTTAATTCTGGTATTTGTAGTATAGGTAGTCTGGACACAGAAAAATTTACGTCCAAGATACAGCTAATGTAATTTCTGAATGATTGACCTTCTCGTCTCACTGGCATGTTTTGTATATTTGAATCTAATGGAACTAAACATAACAGGAGATTCAGGCAAGGAGCCAGAATCCTTCGTGATTGACCCTGTTCTGAATGCCAACTCCTGAAGGAGCTTCAAGAGCAGACCAACCTCTCCAGGTGATGTTTAAAATAGATTCTGCTTCTAAGCAGCACAACACAGCTAGACACCTGCTGCAAATGGGAAGAACTTCTCAAAGAGTTTACACGTGTTTAACAGTTGGCGAACATTGCCGTTTGGCACCTGTATGACTTTTCCTGGTAAAGTCTGTGCAACACATTGAGTTTTCTTAGAGAAAGCAGCTGGAGTACTAATCAAACAATCCACCTTTTTTCAGGGCTTGATAATTATGACAATTCAAATGGATAATTAACAATCTTGAGTGACTTGTAAACTTTTCCAACAATTCTCAGTGTAAACAAAATCCTCAAGAGCATTTTTGAGTACTGAAAAGAAGACCGTGATTTAAAGCAGGTGAAGCTGCAGAAGACCTTACTATGAGAATTACTTTGAAAAGAGGGAAGATTGTGGGAAAGAAAAGGTATTGGGAAGATTTTTCCTTGCAAGGACTAATGTAAGAAACGTCATCAAAAATGTTTTTATCCAATAGATGTGAAAGAAGGCTTTTGATAATTTTAAATCAAAATGGCCATACTATTTCCAAATGTGCTGGGAAGAATATATATGTTTTGGACGGAGTACAAAATTCATGGAATACAATATCACAGTAATATCCCTGTTGCATATATTTTCAGTTAATTGCACATCGACGGTCATCTTGTCCATTTTGAAAGAGAACACCTAGCTATTTAGCAAACTCCAAATGCATAGCAGCCTTAGGTATCAAGTTATGCCAAAATTTTTAGGCATTAGACAAGATCCTGAGAATATTTCTTCTCAAAATAATTACATATTATATCTAGGTGTTGAGGAAGGAAATACATTTTTTGAACTTCTTTAGAAAATATTATTTGGTGAAATGCTAAATGACATAGAAGAATTTCTAGCAATAAATATAGTTTTGTACCAATTAGTGTCATCATAAGAAATATGCACATTAATTTCAAAAATTAGTAAAAATGTTAATTCTTTGGGAAGGTGAATATATAGCCCTGAGATGCACCCATATCTGTAGAAAGAAGTGGGATGATTTATTCCTGCAGCTTACTCTCTTTCTCAAGCACTGATATTTCCTCAGTAAACTCCCAACAGATTTCCCTAACAACACTAACTGATTGGAATTGAGTATAAGCCCTTTCTTAAACCAATTACCCTTCAGGAAATAGGATTACTGCTAGACAAAATAATCTGAGAGATGTGCATTGATAAACATCCACTGAGGTACAGAACCCTGTGGGGGAGAGAAGAATAATGAGTACACTGAGATTCTGGAAGGAAGAAGGAAGAGGGGAATCAATGCTACATAGGCCTTCACAGTATGCACTATACTAAGATTTAAATGTTAAAGTATACTAAAATTGAAATTATGACTGAAGGATTCACTACGTTCTAAGAATATATGTATATATGTATATATCTATGTCTATATCTATCTATCTAGATAGATAGATAGATAGAATTGCCAGCATAGGTATAATTTCAAGGTAAATTAAATTTACTGTGTCTGGAAGTAAAACAATCCAATATTAGAGTGAGGAGCCAACAGGTATTAGATACACAGAATCCCTGAGAAGACTAACAAATTTTAGTCATTTTTTTAAATTTCCTTTTTACTTTAACTAAAACCTTAGGATTCATGTCAATTAATAGGAAACTACTTCCTTCTACAACATTTGCAGAAGAATATCAGAACATCTATCCTAATACTACTTCTTACAGTCAATATATTATCTTCCTTAATATAAAATGTGGTAACATGTACCTATTTAAAGGAATTTTAAAAATTACTTCCCCTCGTTCTTTTTTATTTTATTTTTTTAACATCTTTATTATAGTATAATTGCTTTACAATGGTGTGTTAGTTTCTGCCATATAACAAAGTGAATCAGCTATACATATACATATATCCCCATAACTCCTCCCTCTTGTGTCTCCCTCACACCCTCCCTATCCCACCCCTCTAGGTGGTCACAAAGCTCCGAGCTGATCTCCCTGTACTATGGGGCTGCTTCCCACTAGCTATCTATTTTGGTAGTATATATAAGTCCATGACACTTTCTCACTTTGTCCCAGCTTACCCTTACCCTTCTCCATGTCCTCAAGTCTATTCTCTACATCTGCATCTTTATGCCTGTCCTGCCCCTTGGCTCTTCAGAACCATTTATTTATTCTGTGCCTAGTCACATGTACATTTCAAGAGAATTCATTTACTCATAAAAATTCAAATACCAGTCTAAGATCTCTTAACTCCAGAGTGAGCTCCATCCACTCTTTCTGGAATATTTAGATACTCATAAAAATAATAAATATTGTTTATTTTAAAATGAGATTTAAAATAGATTTAAAATTTTAAATGAGATTTAAAAATCTATAAATTATCATGTTTTGTTTAGATAACTGAATTGTGATTGTTTTCACCAATATTACTTTCATATACACAAAAATGAGCACTAGAAAGAAAAATAATGCAAAATAAAATATAATTTAGTGTCATGTGATTATATTTTATTACAGACACACAACTGATAAGCTAAACATCACCAAGCTTGTGATAAACAAGAAGAAAACTCAAAACCTAGAAGCCATATACAAAAATACAGAGACAAAATCCTCCAATTCACTGAAGTATTTAAGCGGAATCTGTATTATTATGAGTAAGAAGATGGGTAAATAACATTTCTAGAGTAATTATTGTTAACATAACCCTAGGGCAGTTATTTTTCACACCATAGGTTATGATCAACTCAGAAGAAAAAAAAACACAGAAAGAAAGGAGAGGAAGTAGTAGAGGAGATGGAAAAGGAAGTGAAGGAGATGGAGAGAGAGGAGGAGATGGAGGTTGGAGAGGGGGAAGTAGGAAAAGAAGGAAGAGGAAGAGGTAAACAATGGAAAGAATAGCATAGAATAGAATAGAATAGAATAGAACAGAACAGAACAGAACAGAATAGAATAGAATAGAATAGAATAGAATAGAATAGGATAGTGGATAGGATAGGATAGGATAGGATAGGATAGGATAGGATAGAATAGGATAGAATAGAATAGAATAGAATAGAATAGAATAGAATAGAATAGAAAGAATAGACATTTCAGGAAGAGTTCTATAATGCTATATTTCAGAGCAGTTCTATAATGGCATGGTGTTACACATGTTAAATTGTTGCATTATTCTGGAATTATAAAATACAAATACAAATATTTCTCACATATTTAATGGTCTGCATTTTGGTAATTACTATTTTAAAAAATAAAAATAGTGTTTTAAAAATGTATTTTATTTAATTATTATATTTTCTCTACTATTTCCTAGAGTTTGTTGTGCTACAACTAAATCATAGTAGAAGAGTAAAGACCCTCTGATTTAAATTGCTTTGTATTAATATGACACAAATGATCTTATCTATGAAACAGAAACAGACTCACAGAAATAGAGAACAGACTTGTGGTTGTCAACGGGGAGGGATGGATTGGGAGTTTGAGATTAGCAGATGCAAATTTTTCTATACAGAATAAACAGAAAGGTCCTACTGTAGAGCACAGGGAACTATATTCAATATCCTGTAATAATCCATAATGGAAAAAGAAAAAAACAAAAAGAAATTGTATGAGAACAATTACAAGATCTGTTATACGAGACGGTTAAATAAAACAGTGATAAATATCCACAAATATATATTATAAACAGTTTAAACTAAATTCAACCGAATTTATAGCCTTTGAATTGCAATAAGAAAACAAACAATAGGACTTTTGCATAAATTGTGTATTTAATTTTTTGTACTTAATTTAAAAATTAAGTCTGGAATTAATTTTTTTTGTGGTTCATTACAAATTTGCATAGTGTTTACTTCATATACGGAAAGGTGTAACTGTAGTTATTACTGTCATTAATGGGTACATGTATGGTGATAAGGTCTTTACCAACATTTTCTCACCTATTTTTTTTAAAAAATGAATCAAACAGTGTCATTTCTATAATAAGCTCTAAAAGTAGCACCACTGACATTCATTATATGTTTTATTTGTATCTACTTTTATAAATTAACATACTCCTAATCAGAAAGTGAGTATTTTCCTACATTTGTATTAAATATTAGCAAATCAGGAAGAATATTTCAAAGAGTATAGAATGGGTGCTAAAATATGAATAATTATAAAGCTATTCCAATATTTATAAAGATATTTAAACACCACTGGATGGTAAACCATTTTACCAAATTACATTTATACATGGATTCTCAGATATGTATGCATGTATTTACATTTATCCTAAAATGCCACTGCTACCTCTTTCATTTTTTTTTTAAATTTGAGACTATTATATTCAATCATGAATCTCTGCATTCATTTTAGCAAGGGGCAGAACTAATACATTTCAGGTACTTAGCTTTCTGATTATTTAACTTAACATAGTCGTGCCAAAAGAACAGACAATGAAGATGTCCATATTCTAATCCCTAATCTCTTGTCTCTAAATCCACTCTTCCATAGTCTGTACTGTGATGTTAGGACTGGGTATCATGTGTAAACCTCATTTCCTGACTCCTTTGCCAGCTGGCTTCCTAGCTGATGATTGGGAGCATTAGAGGGCTTTGGCAAGAAGTAAAATGACCTCTTCCTTATTTTTGTGCCAGCACAAAAGTATATCCAGCAGAGGGAGTATATCCCAAGCAATGTGGCTGGCTCTAACCTCCAGCTTCTGTTAGCTCTATCTGAGCCAATCATATCATGCTATCATACCTCTCAAAGGCTCCAATCACATCCAGGGAAAGCTCTTTCCACAAATAACAGGGCACCAACTCTGTAGGATCCTTCTGCGGAGCTACTAACTTTGATAAAGCTAACCATTTCTCCTTTTCTGTTCAGTCTTGTCTCCTGTGGTAGATGCTTCCTGCTGCATGTTTTAGATTTTTTTTTTCCTTCGTTTATTCCAGTAGTCTAGTACTTATAATTCTCTGTATTAAATGCCCTCTGTTAAGATTTACTCATCTTTGTTTTATTTCTTGACTGAAGCACTCCAAAAGATTTTCTCTCTCAAATATTAATCTCTTAAACTTTCTTTCTATCCTTTGTTTAATACATAAGAATGCATAATCCCTTCATTTACTCATAACAGTATTTTGAATTAGGTGGACTGATATGGAAAAGTGAACAGCTAAATGATGGAAATGTGAGTTCAGTGAATATCCTTCTTACCATAAATTTATTAGAGCTTTTCTAGTAATGAATATTTCAAAAGAAAGAAATCAAGTTTGTTGAAGGGAAGTTACTCAACATGTGTGCAAAACATGCAAATATATAGAGAAAAGCACTTTAGGCAGAAGGAACAGTAAGTGCAAAGGCCCTGAGGCAGATGTAGGTCGTTATGTTGGAGGAACTGTAGTGAGGTCATTGTGGCTAGAACACAGTGTGTGAGAGAAGGAGCTAGAGAAGATGTTAGAAAAATATCAGGATGATTACTATGCTGAACCTTGTTGGTTATAGTTTGGATCTTGGATTTTAGTCCTGGAGAGATGAAAAGTCATGGAAGTGTTTGAGAAGAGGATGGATGCATTCCAGTTTAAAATCCAGCTACTCTGAAAACATGAATAGAGAGGGTCCAGAATGAAAGCTGGATGATTTTGGAGACTATTTTTCAAATAAAAGATGAAGATGGCTTTGACCACTGTCCATCAGTAAATGCCAGTCCTCAGGCTTTATTCTGGAAGTGGGGTTTTTGGCAAGAGTGTATCTCAGCTTTTCCTATCTGTTTCAATGCAAGCATTTTTTCAGTCACCTGATGTGTAGGAATCACTCAACTAGTTTCTGGATTTCTTTCATAGGGAATTGATCAGCGTATACCTGTATAATCAGTGATTCCATGGGAATGAGGGAAATTCAAGAATCTTTTATGTCACCATTTTGATGTCATCAATCACACAGGGGATATTTTATGTTTTAAAGAAGAATCATATTTTTGAAGTCTACTGGACTAGTTCTGTCATTATACTTCCGTGTTAATTAATTCAAGTAAAAATGGCTGTTAACAACATACTCTGTATAAGGCATTGGAGAAAATAACATCTATCAGTAAGATATAATGCCAGCCTTAACACTGTTTTATAGTCTAAAATGACTTGTTCTATTTTCCATATAAAGCTAACATCAAGCTCTAAAGTCTGGTAATCTGAATAACAAATAAATTACAGAAATTAATAGAATATAATTGAACTAAAACTAGGGATAAAACCCATTCCAAAGTGTATGCTTTGAAATTTCAGCCCTACTTTAATGACTCAAGTTTCATACTTCTGAAGAAAATCATGAAATAGGAAATGAAGAGAGTAGTGAAAATGAAGTATAATTTCAATCTCCCAGGCATTATTTCAAAGATAAAATGCTTAAGTCACTTTAGATGAATCGTTGAAAAGAACACAGAGAAATGCCCAAGAGTCAACATTTTATTTTTATTAAAACAAAATCTGCATTTCAGCTAAACACACAATTCCTTAGGAAGTGATTATTAACTGTGCTCCATAGAATACCCTTATGATACATGATTTCAATAAGGAGCTTTGAATCTGGCTTTGGTAATGACATATGACAGGTTTTCAACTAAAGTTACTTCAAAATGAAATTACATGTATCTATTAGAAATATTGTTTACTTATAAAACTTTGCATAAATTTACCCTAATTTTTTTGTATTCTTCAAAAGAATGAGTCACATTTTTATTTAATAAGGTTGGCATTGTTATAAAATAATAGAAGGGTAGCTTTTCATATTCCAAAGTCTCTAATAGAGTTATTAAGCTCTATGATGTAATCATATCAATCATCTCAATTATATAAATAAATTTCTGGACTAAATTTAAGGCATGCCTACGGTTATCCACAGTTAAGAATCTAAGATGTATATGCTTTTAATGCTAAAAAGACTATTGATATTGGTTCAGAACAGTCCCAGGGGATGTAAATAGGTCTAGAGAGTTTATATGACTTATTCAATGAAATTTAGTGGTTAGTGACAGAATCAAAACTAAGGGGAAAATTACCTACACCCTGCTAGGGTTAGCAAATGACCAGTAAACACACAGCTAGTTCTTCTCTTATCCTAGAATCGTTAATCTAAATGACTACAGTTCCTCTATATTAATAAATGCTATGACTGAAAAATTTCTATGTCTTTTAGTATCTAGTGCATTCTTTTATTATAGAAATGAATAGTTACAAGGAGCAAAAATTACATGTAAGCTTCAGTTCTAAACAAATGCACAGGGGTATGTGGGCAGATATATGCTTGACATTTAAATGAACAAATCTTGCATGGGTCCATGAAAAATTCAGCATCTTTACAGGAAGCCCCAAGAGCTTAAACTTGATAATCCACCTTTTGTAAGATAGGTCATTTTGATATCAGGAATATCTCATTTTCCAATTTTGGTTTATTTTTAATCATTAATATTTCAAACCCTAAATACCAAGAGACTCCCAGGAGTATTTTCAGACTTCTTGAACAATTTCAGGGTATATTTCAAATCAGAGAGAAAATTATGTGTCTGAAACCTCCTTGGCCCTTTCTCATTTTACACAAAGTGTACTTGTGCATAAATACATGCTGAAAAGTCTATTTTCACTTGATTGCATGGACATGATCATTTCTAGATAGACTTGTGGCTAACCCCCAAAAATGAAATATAAACTGAAAATAAAAAGAACTTTAAGCTATGGGACCAGAATACTCATTTGGGGGATCATACTTTTGTTATGTTTGCGAAGGAATTTACCCAATAGTATTTCAAGGTTTTTTCACATTCTCTAAGTTTGATAGCTGTGTATTAACTGTGGCCGAATTTATAAATTATCATGCACCCCAAATTTGGACTCACGCTTATGAGAAAAATAACTAAACATGATTATAAAATACTGTTTGCTTTAATCATTTATATTTCAAATAAACATAAGAATGCTCTCAATAAAAATGTTATGCAGGGCTTCCCTGGTGGCGCAGTGGTTGAGAGTCCGCCTGCCGATGCAGGGGACACAGGTTTGTGCCCCGGTTCGGGAAGATCCCACATGCCGCGGAGTGGCTGGGCCCGTGAGCCATGGCCGCTGAGCCTGCGCGTCCGGAGCCTGTGCTCCGCAACGGGAGAGGCCACAACAGTGAGAGGCCCGCGTACCGCAAAAAAAAAAAAAAAAAATGTTATGCAGAAATCTAACCTCTCATTATTCACAACTTTACTCAACATTTTCTTTTTCTTTTCTTCCTACAATTTGCCACTCCGTAAAGATGAAAGTTAATAATTTGGACTTAGATGTAGTAATGAATCCATAAACTCTATACAATTTTTTCTGTGATATCCAAAGAAAATCCTATATCACCATACAATTGTGATTACCTGACTGATATCTCTTTTACTGAGGAAAAAAATGACAGAAAGTATCACTGAAGCATACTGTCAATTAATTTGAAATTCATAGAACAGCTGTGAATGTTAGAACCATACAGCTCTTTCCCAGCTCCCTGTGAATTATCTGTCATGTTTACAGGAAGCAGAACAATTTGCCACAGGTAGACCCAGAGGGTATGGAGAAGGAGAGCGAAGATAGAAAGTGGAAGAGTGGAATAGTCTCAAAAGAGTGTGACTGGAGATGGCCACATGGGGAGAGGAGATAAGGTCAGAGAAGTGGAGGCGGAGTGAGAGATAATGAAAGCACTGACAGAACAGACCAACTGTGTAGAGATTAGGGTTACAAAGCAAGATCTCTACCCATAAGTCAAATCTGGGTGAAGAACATTTCTACACATCAAAGAGCCTCAAGGAGATGGTTTACTCTTTCATACAAGTCAAAAGCAACAATAAAATGCCAGTACTGTCGCTACTTCCTAGGTGTCTGAAATGATACGATTACAATTCATGGATGGAATCATCAAACAAGTGTGTTTCCCCAAAGGGTAGGAAACACAAACACAGCAGAACTAACGCTACTAACGCTATTTGCTGTTGTCAGCTCAAATTAAAGATTCTGAAATTAACATTAGTACCTGAGGTTGACTTTTACTAGAAGGGTAGGAAAGACATTTCTCTCATCATTTTTATTATATCTTGGTATATTATGTATATTAATTGCAATGAAATGTATCTACAGCTTATTAATTTATTCCTATATTAATCCAACATCTATATAGCATTATCTATGATTCTAAGGCAAAAGAAAGAATGGAATTCTAATGCAAACAGGGAGTAATGAGAAACCACTTAGAGGAAGTGTCATGAATTTAGCCTTAAATAATAGCTCCACTCAAAAAAGTGGCGTGATTGGGAGGTATTCCAGGAATAACCGAATATAATTTGCAAAAGCCTTCGAATCTGAAGAAACACAGTTATCTATAGGGAATTTCAGATAGTCTAATATATTTGAGCTAAGGATGCATTAGATAGTGGTGGATTAGGCTAAATTTTAAAAAAGAAAATAATTGTTTTGTTTATTACTGTCTAAGAAAGAAAAAACACAGAACTTAGTGGCTTAAAACAATGAGAACATTTGTCTTGATGAATCTGCGATTTGGACAGGGCTAGGCAGGGACAACTCATCTCTGCCAAACTTGGCATCATCAGAACCACCTGAAGGCTCTACACTCATGTATTGGGCAGTTGATGTGGGCAGTCAGCTGAGACCACGGTTAGGGCTCTGATCAGAACCCCTACAGGTAGACGCTGGGTTCAAATGATGGGCATTGCCTTTTATTACCCAGCCTTAGAAGTCATGCACTGTTACTTTTGTCACATGCTATTCATTAGAAGTTAGTCAATAAATCCAGTCTATATGCACAAGAAGGAAAATTTGACTGTCTCTCAATGTATAAATGTGTAAAACGCATTATAAGAAGAGCATATAAAAGGGATATTTTCCCATAACTGAAACATAACAGGACCCTATGGTCTTTACCCCTCCTGCCCTCCTCTTGCCTTTTATCTGTGGAAAAACTTTAGCCAAAGAATAAGTTTAGTCAGAGAAGTGAGAAAATACAGAAACAAAGAAAAACAGTCAAAGGAAACCAAATAATACTAGTTTAGTCATTAAGCAAAGTCAAGGACCTTTAGCTCCTTCTCAAGGGCTATAAATAATATCATGAGCCATATACTGTGAGCTATCTTGTGGATACTAAAATTCCCACCAGATGGAAGAAGTTAGCTACATGACGACCAGCCTGTAGCCATGACGTAAGATGCCACAGCTCTGAGAACTGGCCTCAAGGAAATGGGAACAAACTGACCCTGGAACTGAAGATTAACTGTACTTAAAACAATAAGATGATGCTGATCATATCACCAATGACCAATTGCAAGATAACTGTCAGAGCTGACCGTGCTGTTTCTGCATGAGCCCCCTCCCTCTGCTTATAAAAACTCTTGCCCCCTGATTGTCGGGGGTGAGGGAGTTGGCCTCTGGACAGGAATCCACCCTCCCCTTCCCCTGCCCCATTGCCTGAATCCCAAATAAAACAAACTTTCCTTTCCACCAACTTTCCTCTCTAATGGCTTTTGAATGGCAAGCAGCCTGATCCCCACTTTCAGTTACATACCATCTTTGAAAAATAAAACCTGGTACTATTGCTTTGCTTCTAAACGAAAAGTGGTAGAACGTCTTCCAACGACTTTCAAATGCACAGGATGCACTAGCATGTACCTGGCTCAGACAGCACTTTCTGGCAGCTTTGGGGAGAAATGACCAGAGGGCGTGTGTTTAATGGAAGGGAGACCAGTTAAAAAGCCACTGCAGAAAGTAACAATGACACATTGGATTACAGCAGGGAATGCGGGGGGGAAAAGGTCAGATGACTTTCAGGTGAGAGGAAGGGACCTTCAAAGGCAAATGCTACAGAGAGGAAGAGTAAAATAAGGAGTGAAGTTTCTCATGGAATTTGGAAACAATCTTAGAGCAAGTGTTAAATGCTGAAGGAGGAAGCCAGATTGAAACAATTTCCAACACCAACGGAACATTAGAAACTTGAGAACTATAAATAAAGAGGTTAGGGACTCAAGGGATCAGAGAAGATTGGATAATAAGTAGGTAGAGGATACAGATTAAAAGCTAATACTTCATTTCATTTGTTTTTTTCTCTGTTTTAAAATGGGTCCATTTGAGATGTCACTGCAAGAGGCTGAAGTTATATTGGAATGGCAAGACTGGAGAAGGTAGGCTCCTACATGTCCTAACACCAGAGGAAGAGTCAGCTGTTGGACACTCTTCTACTGTGACTGATGGATGCTGGTAAGGCTATGCACAGGTTCAGAAAAGGTATAGGTGAGAGAGGGGCATGATTTTTTGAAGTGGGTAATCTGCTCAAGAATATCCTGAAAATTACTGAGTTTGGAAAAAAATATCAGCAAGACTAGAAACAGGGACTTAATTTCACTGCAAAGGCAAGACAAGCTGCTTCTCCATTTCATTTTCCTGCTCAAATTCCTTTCCAAAACAATCATCTCCAGTACCTGATTTCTCCCTGTGATCCTAATTTGTAGATGTTTGAGAGAGACCTGAAATATTTGTAAATGCATAATATACATGTTCAGTGATACTGCTTCCATTCACTGATTCCGAAACTGTCTTTTTAAATAAGTTCTGTTCTTATTTGTATGCCTCATTGTTTCCTAACCATCATTCCATTTACCTCTACCCAAAGAGAATAGCCTAAGAATTCAAAGAAAGAAGAAGGAGGAGGGGGAGAAGGGAGGGTAGGAGGGGGAAGGAGGGGGAGGAGGGGAGGAGGGGGAGGAGGGGGTGGAGGGGGAGGAGGGGAGGAGGGGGAGGAGGGGAGGAGGGAGAGGAGGGGGAGGAGGGGGGAGGAGGGGGAGGAGCGGGGAGGAGAGAGCAACTGGATCTCAGAAATTTTGGAACTAAATTGAAAAAGAATGTAGAGAAAGGCAAGAAGTTAGAGTCAATATTTTACAAATCAATGTAAATAAAGTGTGTTTGTATGGCCTATATACATAAAATATGAAAGAAGCCTTTGAGCAAAAGGATAAAATGCACAGGAAGAAATGTAAATGATTTGAAACATGTCATTTATCACATTATTCAGATAAGTACTTTTGTAATAAATTATAATTATTTCAGTTAGGTTGGTAGCTGTGTCCCTTATTTATTTCAATTAATTTTTGAGTATCATTACTGAAATTTTTCTAATTTTAGATTGAGAATTATAAATATGTAAATTGTATACAGTTTTGTTTATTTATCAGCTATAAACTAAAGCTAAATAATGATATTTCTGAAAGGAATATATTCATCTTTCTTTATACTATAATGTATTTCAAACATCATGTAATATTCCAAATATTATATTTTATTTTAAAAATATATATACTACTGAATCACCTAATGTTAAAATATCACATTACATACTGTATTATTCTAAATCAAATCTCAGATATGGTTAGTGTCAATGTGTTCATCCAATTTGAATATTTTTTTCTCTACACACAAATGTAAAATTTTAATGTACTCACTTGGACATTGTAGGTAAACAGCACAAGTTACAGTGATCAGTGGTCTTGTCTCATTGAACAGTATATAGACCCAAATTTTAGCCAATGATTAATTCGAAATTAGAACAAAAACAAGCAAAATGTCCTTCACCCAGATAACCTGAGAAGTATTCATCTAATTAATTTTGATCCTCCAATGTCCAATACACGAGTTTTTGAAATTAGATATATGCATATTCTACATAACCAATGAGTTATTTTTATTATGATCTGCAACAATAAGAAAATTTTGATGGGGGAAATATATATTACTGTTGGTTTTTAAATGTTCTTACCATGCCCCAGTAGGTTGTTAATACTACAGTTTGAAGACTGGGTCGGGACTAAACCAATAAATAAGTTGGTTATTTCAGATTGAAGAAATACTTTCCCAGCTCTGAAACATTTCAAAACGACACAGTGAGAATGTCAATAGTCATAATTTTAATTATGGACAGTTTATCCAGTAGCAAAGGAACACTGTATATATCAACAGTATCAATTTTAGGTTTTAATTGATTGAGCCCAAAGAAATCGTACTATTTTTTAATGGCCTGAAGTTAAGAATAATGAAACAATCAGTGACTTCATAAATATATCTAAAATACCTGCATTGTTGCTGTTTTTCTTTCATATTATTCCTTGATCTGCAGGTTATTTAAGATATGCAAAGAGCTTTCTTTTTTTTTTTTTTTTTTTTTTACTAGCACTGATGTATTTTTTAAGATATTTGCTTTGGAGAATAAACTATTCAAGTGTAATTAATTCAGTATCTGCTGAAATAATCTTTGAAGTTGACCGAATTGAGGATCCTCAGATCAAAATTCTGGCAAATTAATAATAAAACATACACAAAGATTAGTAGTAGAAGACTCTAAAGGTGAGCAGGACTGTTCTTTAACAGATGGAAAAAATGGGGCAGTAGCACCATTAGAAATATATGGTTTGGAATATTTCTGCCCAAAGTTAGCCTGTGTGTCCTTTTAAATCCAGAAAAGACACCATCAAACACCATCTCTGGTTGTATAAGAAAATAAACATGGATTATCCTTTACATTATGTCATATAGATTTTTAAAATTTTATTGTTTAGTGCAGATTCTCCCTAAATTTGAACTATATGTGAATTTTGAGCAAGTGACATCCACCTTCCCTTTTAAATCTGTTTGTGTGTGCATGTGTGTGGTGTAAAATTTAACATCAAGGTAGTAGTTTACACTCTCTAATAATAAAATAAGATTATCCAGTACTGCTTTATTTATTTGAAACTGATCATTTTGTATAATGTAGCTCCACCCCCTCTCTTGCTAGTATGTATTCTTTTTTTCTTTTTATTGAGATATAATTGATGTATAGCATTATATTAGTTTCTGGTGTACAACATACAACATGATTATTATATATATTATGAAATGATCGTCACAATATGTCTAGTTAACATTCATAACCACATATAGTGACAAATTTTTTTCTTGTGATGAGAACTTTTAGGATCTACTTTCTTAGCAACTTTCCAATATACAATACAGTATTATTAAGTATAGTCACCGTACTGTACATTACATCTCCGTGACATTTAGTTTATCACTGAAGTTTATACCTTTTGACCACCTTCACCCAAACCCCCTCTTCTGGCAACCATCAATCTGTTTTCTGTTTGTATGAATTTGATTTTGTTTTTGTTTTAAATTCCACATATAAGTGAGATAATGCTGTATTTGTCTTTCCAAAGGATTAATTTCACTGAACATGACTAACACCAAACTCCTGAGGCTAGGATAAAATTTTTACAACCCACATTTTAAATAAATCTTCAGAATTTTTTATTCCAGGAAGAGACACATGAAAACAACAACATTAAAACAAAAATCAGGCTACCCATTCTTCTTAGTATTAATAGTTTTACTGTAACTACTTATAATGTAATTCTCACCAGCACAGAATTAATTTTCAGTTTCTGGAGATTAAATTGAAACAAGGCAGGTATCAGTTACTACCTTCAAAGAAGACATTTTAACATCACAAAAGAAATAAAAGATCAAAGAGATCGCTGAGTTAATCCTTCAAACAAGATTAAGTTTTTGCCTTTTAACGATTCTTTAATTTTTTAATGCCGAAGAGCATAGTATTTCTGTGTTTATATTAAGAAATGAAGGTGCTAAGAAAAACATATTATAGGCAGAAATTATATTTGCATCCTTACCATTATTTCCAGTGTTCATATATTAAACACCTGTGGTTATTTATAATATATTTGAAAACTTAAAAGATGCTTCATTGTTCCTGGTAAATGTCTTTACTTTTCTCAGCTATTGAGAGTTGCATGTTTAACAAACCATCTATACTATTTTATGGATTAAAAAAAAAAACTTACAGTGTAGGAATGAATAATCAATGCATATTAATTAAAATCTAAGCAATACCAATCTACAGTTGTATGTTTTGGGTATATGATGAAGCTACTCTGGACTTAGGTTTCTCACTTTCAAATTCAAGGTTATTGTGAGATTTAAATAAGATAACGTTTATCAAACAGGAAGCATTCTGTTGGACCATGATAGATATTCAGTAAATAACAGCTGTGACTAAATTAAAAAAAAACCTTTCAACTTCAAGTATGATGAAAAATGTATCCTTTGGGTATAAAATTAAGTGCTAATAGTCATATAAACACTGAGGTGTATGTATTTGCTTAGTATTTATTCAGGTCCACTTATTTAGGTATCTATAGCAATTAATTATGATATGCAAATTGGAAGAAAGTAAGGGACTATGAGATTTAACAATTAAACGACTGAAGATTGAAAAAGTCACTTTTGCTAGAAGTGTGCAAATGCTAGAGAGTTAAGGGATTGACTAATTTAAGATACTTAAGCCTTAGGATTATGATATAATCCATATCACTTAATAAAAATCAAACTTTATAAAGTGGGAAAAGCTTTCAAAAGGGATAACAACTCTGACCCATAGAATTTAATTCTAAATTATTTAGTAGCTTAGTTCTGTTCTTGTAATAATAGCACAACAAAAACTGAGAGTATATTTTGGCTAGGCAAATCACCATAAGTGCAGAGACAAATTTATATCCTGCAAGAAAATATGCATACATGTATTCTACTTAAGTAAAAATGTACATGTATAAAGCAAGGGGCATTATGACAAATAATTTAATTTACTGTACAAATGTTAAAAACTTAACACTTCTATGCAAATTTGAAACAATCTAATGTGTTACATGCTACAGAACATTTTTATCACACACTATAAAATGACCATATTTCAATAGAACCCATACAAAATACTACATATAACACCACAAAAACTGAAGAGTATAGTTCATATGTATAATCTGGCTTGGCAACAAATACCTAAACGCTTGATTATTTAACCTCTGAATTATCTCACTTTTCTCAATAATTTATTTTCTGTGATCATTTCTCTTTTCAGATTCTCCCCCTCCACCCTCCATTATTTTACTTTCAAGATGTTCTGATTGTTAATAGCTACTTTACCTGTATCTGTTCTTTAACAAAATTATAGCCAGATCATTCACACTGCTACAGTAGAGGTAGTCAGCACTTTCACAGTAAAAACTGCTCTTCAGAGGTTTATAACTCAACTGTAAAAATTCATACCGGGCTCATCTTGGCATAAAAGGTCATAGCCTGAAGCAAATTTGCTTTACCAATTTTCAAGCAAATTAATGTAGTCAATATTCTAAGTGATGCAAACATAAACAAAACACTAAAGAAATGTTTTCCCCTGAAATAATCATAACCATGTGGCTGATACTTATTTTCAAGTTCTTTAGTTGTTGTTAAATTTGCATGTGTCCCACGCAGGTGTTGAAAGAATAGTTCTAGGAGGGAGAAGGCAAAAACTGATGGCTTTCTTTCAAGAAACCAACACTAACATATGTGGCTATAAAATAAATAGCCTTCATGGCAGATGGCTTACCCTCAAACACCAGCTCGATCTCTCAGTATTTTACATATACAACTATGTAAAATATGTTAAGGCTCTATTTAGAGGTAGAAACTGTCATATCAATAACCTTCCAAAACCATTTGAAAAATACTACAAGAACTTACAAATGATTTTCTCACTTTATATAACATTGAAATTTCCAAAAGGTAACAATTTATATAACACTATTGTATGGTTTTATATCAATGGTGATACAATTCTCATCCTGTTTCTTTAGATATTCTTCCAAAAGTAAAAAAAGAGACAAACAGAAGTGAGTTTATATCATGATTGGATCCAGAAACTAAGGCTTTGGGAAAGAAAAATGTTGTGCTCCATCTCAAGACATTTCCTACTAAAATCATTCACAGAATCTGTAGGCGACTATTTTCAAACCACACTAATGTTTTTGTGTAAAGAAACACCAGAAAAAAATAAAAAGAAAGAAAAGAATGGAAAGAAATAAAAAGGGTAGGAGAAATAAAAGAAAAAGTATTCCATTGCAATAGGAGTACTGCCATTCTGGAAAATTCAGGACAAGCCACTCATATAGAAAAAAATATTATAAAGAATTTAAGCTCAGGAGTTTATTATTAAATACAAGTCAGGCACTATAATATATGCTAAAAGTCAAATAAAATCTCATGACCCTAATAACATCCTGGCCTTTTTATAATTCTATTCCATTTTGGGAGTACATGCATCCATGTTTTTATCAGAGATGTAATGATATAATTTTTATTTTGATCTTACTACATTCTTATATTAAAACTTTATAGTGTTTACATAGCCATAAGAATGATAAAAAATCATAAGCATTATAATAGTTAAAACATCCATAGCTCTCACTATGTGCTTAAAGTAGCATTATTTTATGGTCAAAACAACTTTCAAGTTGAGTAGTATTATTAACTCTACTTTATACACAAGAGGAAACTTTGAGTTAGAGAGTTTAAGTAACTGGCTCAAGGTCTCATGATTATGAGACAGTAAACGGAGGATTCAAAGCCAGGCAGCATATCTACATAATGTGTTCCTCACCACTATGTTAGATATTTCTCATTTCAATGTCATTTGCTAGTCTTTTTTAAAACTCATTTCTCTGCTATTAGAAAGAATGGTTGTTTCCTGTCATTTCTTTTAAGAAACCACATTGCTTTGAACATCTTTACATATGGGTTTACCGGATATCCATCACTTCTTGGCAACTGATGACTGATAGTGGTATTATCGACACAAAAATGTATAAATTTATTTTACATATATTTTGATTGTATTCTATTTACCTAATGTAACATTTTTTTTAAACTTTTTATTTTACGTTGGAGTATAGCAGATTAACAATGTTGTGATAGTTTCAGGTGCACAGCAAAGCAACTCAGCCATACATATACATGTATCCATTCTCCCCCAAACTCCCCTCCCATCCAGGCTGCCACATAACATTGAGCAGAGTTCCCTGGGCTATACAGTAGGTCTTTGTTGGTTATCCATTTTAAATACAGCAGTGTGTACATGCTGCATATAACTATTAATCTATATCCCTGTCAATATAGAATTAAGTATGTGTACACACACATGCAAGCACACATTTCTACTTGAATAGTTATAAAATGGAACCTCATTCATTTTTTAATCATTTGTGAAGTTGAACATTTTTAAACGTTTAAGTAAATTCAGTTGTTCACTTTGCTTATAACCAAACTTCCTATTGTTTTGTTAATTACATATCACCTTTAGTAAATTAACTTGCATTTGTGGTAAAATTTACAAGATTTAACGGTGGTAAAATTATATTCATAAACAGAGAAATCAGTATAGTGGTATAAAAATGTTCAGTGCATACAAGAAAAAGTCAGAAATTTAATTTGGCTTAAACTTTATTAAGTAAGGTGACTTAAATTTTATTAAGTATTTGTCAGAGGCCATCATTAGGAGATATGATTGGGAAAGATCATAATGGCTAGATCAGGAATTTTCATGTGCTAGTAGTTTTGAACTTTGAATATCTTGATAGCAAATCACACCTCACTGAGCTTATTGGAGACACAATCACAGCTCAGATCTTGAATAGTGAATCTGGCTGCATTGGGGAAGAGAACTGGTTCTAGATGAGAATGTAAACACAAAGGATTTGCCTCCTACTCCAGGGTACACAGACCACAATTGGGGGTTCATAAATTTGGGTGGAAAACACATCTTTGTTCTTCCCAATTTCCAACTGAAATTTAGTGCTTCTTTCAATTAAATATTTAGCTCTCAAACCACAGCAATAGTGTCAATATCTGTGACTTTTATCACTAAAACAATTTCAGTTATTTTGATTTCACCTACAGTTGTTGTAAATATCTCAAAATACTGTTTATACTTACTTGTAGTAATTATTAGACCCACGATTAGGACTTGTTTTTTAAAATATATATTAATAATGACATGCATATATTACTATGTCACGTTTCAAATATTGATGAATTTATTTCAGATAAATCTGCCTTTAAAAAAAACTAAGTATTTCATTTGATGAATTTAAAAACATTATTTTGAAAAGAGGTCAGAGCCCCTGAAGGTAAGAGACCCTGAGGAAGTATGTGATTTAAATGAAATTCAGACAATAAGGACCCGACCAGGATAGAAGTATCGGGATGGTGGAGACTGATGTGAGCACAAGAAGCAACAAGAGCTAATTCTCTCTCTCATTCTATATCCAGTCAGTTCAGTGAGGTCAGAGTAGGCACTGGGGGTCTTAATTAATTCCAAAAGGCTATATCCAATCCTATTTCATACCTAGCTCCCAAAGGGCTGTTTTTCCCCAGAAATTTACTTATACAAAGAATATTACCACTCATGATACCATGGCTACAAGTGAATGCCCTCTGTTGTATATGATGGTAGATTTTGACCTGAAATTTGATAGCAATTTGACTATGAGACCATGTTTCACGTATCTGGTTGCAATACAAAATTTTGCTTCCTTGATATCACAAAGAAATTTCTTCTTCCTCAACTGTAACATTTCTGGGATTGCTTATTTGAGGCAAGAAGTGTGTGCTGGCATGAGCCCTGCTGGGAATCCAATCTGTGTCTGCAGTGTGTTATAGGCCTGTCACCCCAGATCATTTATGGTGAGACATCCTTTAACTTGTGGACATTTGTAAAGGCCATGTTGCTGTAAAAGATCCTCAGTTTGGGAAGTGAAAAAAATGTTTCACAATAACATTTCTCTGAATAGCTTCTGTCAGTCTCAAGTTTTCTTGGCTACCTGAGAAACTAGCCACCAACTTCAAGGACAACAAATTAAATCAGGCCAGAGGTCTGGCCAGAGAACAGCAGAGATATGGGAATTGGCCTCTGACAAAATGCTGTGATTTCAAATCTTCCAAAACACAAAAGCCCAGGATCAGATGGCTTCACAGCCTAATTCTTTCAAACATTTAGAGAAGAGCTAACACTTATCCTGCTCAAACTCTTCCAAAATAGAGCAGAGGGAGGAACACTGCCAAACTCATTCTATGAGGCGACCATCACCCTGAAACCGAAACAAGACAAAGATGTCACAAAGAAAGAAAACTACAGGCCAATATCACTGATGAACATAGATGCAAAAATCCTCAACAGAACACTAGCAAACAGAATCCAACAGCACATTAAAAGGATCATACACCATGATCATGTGGGGTTTATCCCAGGAATGCAAGGATTCTTCAATATATGCAAATCAATCAATGTGATAAACCATATTAACAAATTGAAGGAGAAAAACCATATGATCATCTCAATAGATGCAGAACAAGCTTTCAGCAAAATTCAATACCCATTTATGAAAAAAACCCGCCAGAAAGTAGGCATAGAGGGAACTTACCTCAACATAATAAAGGCCATATATGACAAACCCACAGCCAACATTGTTCTCAATGGTGAAAAACTGAAACCATTTCCACTAAGATCAGGAACAACACGAGGTTGTCTACTCTCACCACTATTATTCAACATAGTTTTGGATGTTTTAGCCACAGCAATCAGAGAAGAAAAAGAAATAAAAGAATCCAAATTGGAAAAGAAGAATTAAAACTGTCACTGTTTGCAGATGACATGATACTATACATAAAGAATCTGAAAGATGTCACCAGAAAACTACAAGAATTAGTCAGTGAATTTGGTAAAGTATCAGGATACAAATAAATGCACAGAAATCTCTTGCATTCCTATACACTACTGATGAAAAATCTGAAAGAGAAATTAAAGAAACACTCCCATTTACCACTGCAACAAAAAGAATAAAATACCTAGGAGTAAACCTACCTAAGGAGACAAAAGACCTGTATGCAGAAAACTATATGACACTGATGAAAGAAATTAAAAATGATACAAACAGATGGAGAGATATACCATGTTCTTGGATTGAAGGAATCAACATTGTGAAAATGAATACTACCCAAAGCAATCTACAGATTCAATGCAATCCCTATCAAACTACCATTGGCATTCTTCACAGAACTAGAAAAAAATAAATCACAATTTGTATGGAAACACAAAAGATCCCAAATAGCTAAAGCAATCTTGAGAAAGAACAATAGAGCTGGAGGAATCAGGTTTCCTGACTTCAGACTATACTACAGAGCTACAGTAATCAAGACAGTATGGTACTGGCACAAAAACAGAAATATAGATCAATGGAACAGGATAGAAAGCCCAGAGAGAAACCCATGCACATATGGTCACCTTATCTTTGATAAAGGAGGGAAGAATATACAGTGGGGACATGACAGCCTCTTCAATAAGTGGTGCTGGGAAAACTGGACAACTACATGTAAAAGAATGAAATTAGAACACTCCCTAACACCATACACAAAAACAAACTTAAAATGGATTAAAGCCCTAAATGTAAGGCCAGACACTATAAAACTCTTAGAGGAAAAAATAGGCAGAGCACTCTATGACATAAATCACAGCAAGATCCTTCTGACCCACCTCCTAGAAACATGGAAATAAAAACCAAAAAAAAACAAATGGGACCTAATGAAACTTAAAAGCTTTTGCACAGCAAAGGAAACCATAAACAAGACAAAAAGACAACCCTCAGAATGGGAGAAAAGACTTGCAAATGAAGCAACTGACAAAGGATTAATCTCCAAAATTTACAAGCAGCTCATGCAGCTCAATATCAAAAAAACAAACAACACAATCCAAAAATGGGCAGAAGACTTAAATGGACATTTCTCTAAAGAAGATATACAGATTACCAACAAACACATGAAAGGATGCTCAGCATCACTAATCATTAGAGAAATGCAAATCAAAATTACAATGATGTATCACCTCACACCAGTCAGAATGGCCATCATGAAAATAACTACAAACAATAAATGCTGGAGAAGATGCGGAGAAAAGGGAACGCTTTTGCACTGTTGGTGGGAATGTAAATTGATATAGCCACTATGGAGATCAGTATGGAGGTTCCTTAAAAAACTAAATATAGAACTACCCTATGACCCAGCAATCCCACTACTGGGCATATACCCTGAGAAAACCATAATTCAAAAGATTCATGTACCACAATGTTCATTGCAGCACTATTTACAGTAGCCAGGACATGGAAGCAACCTAAGTGTCCAACAATAGATGAATGGATAAAGAAGATGTGGCACATATATACAATGGAATATTACTCAGCTATAAAAAGAAACGAAATTGAGTTATTTGTAGCGAGGTGGATGGACTTAGAGTCTGTCATACAGAGTGATGTAAGTCAGAAAGAGAAAACATATACCGTATGCTAACATATATATATGGAATCCAAAAAAAGAAAATCGTTCTGAAGCACCTGGGGGCAGGACAGGAATAAAGATGCAGATGTAGAGAATGGACTTGAGGGCACGGGGAGGGGGAAGGGTAAGCTGTAAGAAAGTGAGAGGGTGGCATTGACATATATACACTACCAAATGTAAAATAGATAGCTAGTGCGAAGTAACCACATAGCACAGGGAGACCAGCTTGATGCTCTGTGACCATTAGAGGGGTGGGATAGACAGGGTGGTTGGGAGATGCAAGAGGGAGGAGATATTGGGATATATGTATAAGTATAGCTGATTCACTTTGTTGTACAGTAGAAACTAACACAACAATGTAAAGAAATTATACTCTAATAAAGATGTTAAAAAAAACAAAAAACAAAAAACAAAAACCCAAATCACAATCAGCGGGACACAAGCATTTCCTGGACAGATACTTCAAAATTGTAAAATTGTGATTGGTTCTACATATTTCAGTATGGATAATTGCATACATATTCATATATTTTGAAGTCCTTTTTTATTCTATGTCATGTGATTCATCATTTACATTAAGGTGTCTTTTAAATTAAAGCCATCTGTGGGAAGGGCTGGGAATTTGATATTCTGCTCATTGTTTAAATGTCTTCTTATCTGTCTTTTCCTGTATCTCACTTTACTCACAATGTTACATTTTCAGGAGAAAAACTATAGCATGTGTAGTCCTCTTTCCATTGAATTCATATCTTTCTGGTTACTAAAATTTAAATAAATTTTATAAATTGGCTTCAAGTATATTTCCTGTCTGATAACATAGTTTGGAAAATATTTTAATTTCATTTTAACTTTATTTCCTCTCTGCTGTATGAATAGCACACCCTTTGTTCTGGGAACAAATATTTTTTTCATCATATTTTTCTTTAATAAGAGGAATTTACTTTTAGATTCAAGACCAGGTTTTCAGTTTGAGAAAAAAAATCATTATATTTTTAATTAATGAGATGGTGGTGTTGTGAACTCCACTAGTAGTTTCTTTAATTTAAAGGCAAACTGTATATTGAATAACATATGAAAAGTAGTTGGAGAAATAAAAGGAGCAAATTATGGTGTGAGATATCTGTTTTTGCTCCCCAATACTCTGCAAGTTGACCATAGAACATAAGCAAAAAATATCAAACAACCTGCAGGAGAAAAGAAGAAAAATCAGATTTAAGGCCTCATGGAAGATTTGCTGGTACATATAATCTATATCTTGCTAAAAACACATAGAGCATGCTCACTAAAATATAACATATACAATTTTAAATATATAGCCAGATACAAAAGACAGAAATGTGCCCTCGTGGTGGAAAGGAAGAAAGATATCAAAGCCAGCCCATGGTGATTTCAGAAGATGTGAAGTCTCTAAGAATGGGACATAGTACTAACACCCATGCATGGTCTGCAGAAGCAGACTGGGATTTCACTCGCTAAGACATCAGCAACAAGCTGGTGGGTTTGAAGTATTTCCTCCTGCCCCCACCCCCAGTAGTAGTAGTATGACACTTGTGAAAATAAACTATTTAAAATGGAGTCAGGAATTTCTCACACTTGTATCACTCACTGCAGCTTACTGACCCTAGCAGAAAGATTGCCTTCTGATCCATCAACAAGTCGCCCACCTACTGCAACCAACAAGAACCACCACAGCCCTCCTGATTTCCTCCAAAAACCTAATAAAAGCTGACCTTCCCATTGTCTCCTCGGACCTGCCTATGGTTCATCATAGTTTGCACGTCCCAAATTGTAATTCCTCTGCTATTCCCAAATAAACTAATTTTGCTGGTGAAATAAATGGGCCTTTTTGCGTTTTTAAGGTCAACAAACTGAATTTGTACCAATTTTATTTGGTTTAAGTGGACTGAAAATATGGTTGAGTGTTTCAGGTCTTATTTAGATGATTATCTCATTTATATTTGATATTTTTTCAGTGTTTACTTTAAAATTGAAATAAAATGTACTTTTATGCTCTGAATCATTTTATATTACTGTTATGGATTGACTTGTACACCTTCCCCCCAAATTTATATGTTGAAGCCCTAACCCCCAATGCTTCTGAATATTACTATATTTGGAGATAGGGTCCTTAAAGAGGTAATTAAGTTAAAATGACCAAAGGAGGGGTCCTAATTCAATCTGGTTGGTGTCTATATGGAGAGGAAATTTGGGCATGCATAGGGACACAGGAATGCACATACAGAGAAAACACTGTATGAAGACATAACAAGACAGTGGCCATCTGCAAGCCAAGGAGAGAAGGTCTCAGAAGAAACAAAACCTGCCCCCACCACCTTGGTATTGGGCTTCTAACCTCCAGAACAGTAATAAGTTTCTGTTGTTTAAGCCACCCAATCTGCGGTATTTTGTTATGAAAGCTCTAGCCAACTAACATAATTATCTATATGAAATTGGAGAAAAGTTTCATACTGAAACCATGTCTAGATGACTTGATTTTAAATTTGTTTATGGTGTTGTCTTACATTGAGGAATTTATAAATTTAATGAATCTTCACTTTATATCATTCTTTTACTGTGGCCAAATGTGTCTCTCTCTTTTTTTATTCTTTTAATTTAGAGTTTAAACTTTCTGCTCTTTTAAGAATTCTTCCCTATTCGAAAGTTGTAAAGAACAGTGTATATTCTGGGTAAACTCAGTTTCTGGCCTTGAGAAAATCCTTGCCCTAACTGAAACTCCTCTTATCAAAACTTAGAAAATAAAAAATTTCACAAGGAAAAGAATTTTTCACAATTGACTAGTCAAGTCTATGTTACCTGAATTTTTATAAACTGCTTTACAAAATATTTGTACATTTCTCATGTGACGTGAACACCTCACGCAGTAAATGAAAACTGTGGCAATCTGACTCCTTATATAGGATGAGAAACTAAATAATACCATTTAAGGTTCTGGAAACTGTATGTGTATAACCTCACTGACTAAGCCTTACCATAACTATGAAATAGCTTGTATATTTCCATTTGATCAATGGAGATTCTTTTTTTATTAACATCTTTATTGGAGTATAATTGATTTACAATGGTGTGTTAGTTTCTGTTGCATAACAAAATGAATCAGCTATACGTATACACATATCCGCATGTCTCCTCCCTCTTCCATCTTGTTCCAATCCCTCTAGGTGGTCACAAAGCACTGAGCTGATCTCCTTGTGCTATGTGGCTGCTTTCCACCAGCTATCTATTTTACATTTGGTAGTGTATATATGTCCATGCCACTCTCTCACTTCGTCCCAGCTTACCCTTCCCCCTCCCCATGTCCTCAAGTCCATTCTCTACACCTGCGTCTTTATTCCTGTCCTGCCCCTAGGTTCTTCAGAACCTTTTTTTTTTTTTTTTTTAGATTCCACATATATGTGTTAGCACACGGTATTTGTTTTCCTCTTTCTTTCTGACTTACTTCACTCTGTATGACAGACTCTAGGTCCATCCACCTCACTACAAAGAACTCGATTTCGTTTCTTTTTATGGCTGAGTAATATTCTATTGTATATATGTGCCACATCTTCTTTATCCATTCATCTGTCGATGCCCCTTAGGTTGCTTCCATGTCCCGGCTACTGTAAATAGAGCTTCAGTGAACATTGTGGTACATGACTCTTTTTGAATTATGGTTTTCTCCAGGTATATGCCCAGTAGTGGGATTGCTGGGTCATAGGGTAGTTCTATATTTCGATTTTTAAGGAACTTCCATACTGTTCTCCATAGTTGCTGTATCAATCTACATTCCCACCAACAGTGCAAGAGGGTTCCCTTTTCTCCACACCCTCTCCAGCATTTATTGTTTCCAGATTTTTTGATGATGGCCATTCTGACCGATGTGAGGTGATATCTCATTGCAGTTTTGATCTGCATTTCTCTAATGATTAGTGTTGTTGAGCATCCTTTCATGTGTATGTTGGCAATCTGTATATCTTCTTCGGAGAAATGTCTATTTAGGTCTTCTGCAGATTTTTGGATTGGGTTGTTTGCTTTTTGGATATTGAGCTACATGAGCTGCTTTTATATTTTGGAGATTAATCCTCTGTCCATTGACTCATTTGCAGATATTTTCTCCCATTCTGAGGGTCTTAGCACCTTTCTTCTGCATTTATTGCCCAAAGAAGAAGTTGTGTTGATAAAAATTAATCTTTTACCTCCACATCTCAGGTGTGCCAGGAAAGTCTCCAAAATGTGTTGCTTCACTTTGGATTTTATGAGCAAAATAAGAAGATTGATTAGCTTGTTTCCTCATCTCTACTGTACCTACTCAGAAATCTTCCTTCCACTGAAGATCAGAACTTAAATGTTCTGATCCTTAAAGGTGAGGAAATAGAAATCTATTGCAGTGAAGCACTCGATCATTCTTGATTTAAGTTGTATAAAACCGTAGCAGTAAAGTGGTATAATAAGAAATACTCATCAAAAATAATTAACCTGGAACTTTTAGAGTTTTACAAACTCTTTTTGAATTAATAACCTCAGCTACAAATACATAGGGCTTCAACAAATAAAAAGAGAATAGTAGCTAATATCTATTGAGAATTTGTTATGCCAGGTACTGTATTAGCCAAATGATATACATTATTTCAATTATTCCTAGTTATAATAGCACTTTAACAAATATTGTGAGCAAGCATTTAGTTATTATACTGTTCCCAGTATTGTGCTAAGTATATGTCACATATTTTTTATTAAAGTATGTATTTTAAGATAAGTAGATGAAAAGAGTAAAAGAAAATCCATTTGATTTTACATGAAAGGAGTAAAAGAAAATCTGTTTGAATATTTCCAAGGTAATTTTAATAATACAAACCATAACAAAATAAATATTACAATTTTTGTAATTCAATTTCATTGAACTCCTTATCTAAGTAAAAAAGGATTTGCCACATACTGTCTTTATGTTTTACTGTTTAGAACTATCCCTAAAATTAACTTATAAGGTTTATTGGACAGACTCATTTGGGGAACTGGATACTTGGATTTTTGAGAAGAGCCAATGGGAAGGCTGTAACTCTCTGCTTGTATTTCTCATCGGTGGTCCTGCTTTCATCTTTTTAGCTTGAGAGCTTTGGAAGCCCAGCTGGGGCAGTGCCCCTTCACATATATTCAGGGCTAGCCTGGTGACTGAAGGCCTAAAGTTTCAAATTCTCTTGGAGAAGTGCTGTTGGGATGGCTGGGATGCCCAGGTAATGGTTCCTGCCACTTCATCAACAAGCTGTGACAAAAAGTGGAGAGCATCGTGCCTTCTACCTGGGTACTGTGAATTTTGCTGACACAAAGGATGCCCTCTACCTGGTGTTGGACAGACCCTCGGAACTTCACATCTTTCCTGCATTAACCGGCGTGAGCAGCTGTCAACCTCCTAGGGGTGAGGGAAGGGGACTGCCAAAGACTTGGGGGCCAAAATCAATTAGGCGGCCTTTACCTGGTCTTATCAAAAGGACTCCAATAAAATATTTTAAAGCAAATAAAAAATAGATTGGTGTCAGTGAAAACAAGATGGTCCAGAAAGGTTTAGGGACATGAAAGGTTAACCACCATTGAATGAGCATCACAGTTGAAGTCTAGCTGTACGTCTTTTCAGTGACATACAAAAAGAGATTTGCCACATACTGACACCTACGTTAAGGATTTCTAGATTGACTGTCATAGTATTCTAATATTTGAGGTTTTTATGATACCATTAATAGAGACATCCAATTTGCCTTTTGATCAATTGGTGAAAACATAGGTTGTCCAGATATATTTTAAAAGAACATAGTCCTGGTGGTCGCCAGAGGCAGGGAATGAGGAAATGAAGAGTTACTCTTTAATGGGTATAGAGTTTCAGTTTTAGAAGAAGAAAAGAGTTCATGGGGATGGATGGTAGTGATGGTTGCTCAATGTTATGAATGTGTTTATTACCACCGAACTGTTTGCTTAAAAGTGGTAAAGATGGGGAAGGGGATAAATTGGAAGATTAGGATTGACATATACATGCTACTATATGTAAGATAGATAACTAATAAGGACCTATTGTATAGCACAGGGAACTCTACTCAATACTCTGTAATGGCCTATATGGGAAAAGAATCTAAAAAAATAGTGTGGTTATATGTATAACTGATTCACTTTGCTGTATACCTGAAACTAACACAACATTGTAAATCAACTTTACCCCAATAAATTTTTTTTTTAATGGTTAAAAAATAAATAAAAGATTTATTGGACAACAAATTCTAACTGAAATCTTGGCACAATTCTGTTTTGGGCTTTAGATTTTGAATATCAGTTTTTTAAATGGATAGATTTTACAAAAAGCAAGTATTTAAAGATACATATAAGTTTATGTGTATTCTTTTTTACAATTTTTGGGTTACCATTTTCAGTAACTCAGGCACACACACATCCTTATTCATCCGCATTTCATGTTAAGTATTGCCCACCCATATAAAAGCAATATAGAAACAAAAGTCCATATAGATCTGTAAGATTAATTACATGGATACTCTAATAAGTGTCTTTTAGTCTGGAAATAGATTTTATCATCTCACTGCCCAGAAGTGAATTTACCTGATAAATTAAAATAAAATTCAGAAGTGAGACCTTAAATTTATATGCATCTATGCTTTTCATTTCTTGAGCTAAATTTCAGGTGCTTTTTGAAAATAAGCCTTAATCAAAACAAATAGCCAAACTTAGGTTTTACGGTGCATTGTATGAGATCCAATATGAATGAATCCCTTAAGAATCTTTTTTTACTTTAACTCAGTAAAAGAGTAAAATTAGACATTATGAAATGTGCACCAACTTCTGAATCTTAATATGCAGCAGTATCTCATGATAAAACTCTTCCTTGAATAACATCTACATTTTCAAAACACCAAAAGTAAGAATTTACTCATATTTTATTTTTTAGCAAACTCAATCATGTTATGGGAATGGAAGAAATACAAAAATATTTAGCCATGAGAAGAGCAATATGTACAATTAGTTTTTAATCATGGAAGTATGGTGTCTGTATTAAAAGCTTTAAAATCGGTGTCAGAAGATTTGGAATCGGGGTCTGAAAAATATTC
The DNA here is from genome assembly GCF_039906515.1 of Pseudorca crassidens. NCBI lineage: Eukaryota > Metazoa > Chordata > Mammalia > Artiodactyla > Delphinidae > Pseudorca > Pseudorca crassidens. The sequence goes on from NC_090298.1 coordinate 19,015,884, forward strand.
CAAACGTAAGCATCTTAGATCATTTGTTTTTATCCCTTCATTTCAATAATTAAAAATTAGCTTAAACTCATTCATGTTGTTGAGTAATGGAAAAGCCCTGTTGAGACCCCTTTCATTGTGTGGCTTCCATTAAAGTTATAGAAAGAACTATACATATCGGATTTCATGAGGCTGGTAAAAAAAGGTGTGAGAGTTGGTAGAAGTTCTTTGAAGACATGGAAAGGTCAGTTTAGATGAAGAGAAATCCCTACCCCTAGTTTTTTGCCCATTTGGCTCTTTTCACCAAGATAAAGAAAAATTCTACATAGCAAATGTATTCGATACCTAAAATTAACTTGTGTCATAATGAAATATGGAGAAGTCTAAAAGGATCACATTGTTTTTCAGATCTTCGGTATGACAACTATTCTTGGAATTGAATAGAGAGTTTGGACCACATCCGTTGCTTTTAATCATTATCTAAGTTATTTAAACTGAGGTTGTATTAAGCTTTCAGTGTTCTAAAATTGAATTATTTCAAAAAGCCACATTGCACTTTCTGACTGCCATTTGAATGATTCCCTTTACCCTGTTAAGTGTAAGCAGAATCTTCGGACAATAGGGCATTAAAGGAAAGATTCTGGGGATAGTTAAGAGAAATCTCATAATGTATCTTAAATTTAAATAACAAATAAAGGTTTAAAGTGTAGAAAAAAAACAGTCAAAAAAAAGCCATGATATGTTTATCAGCTCAAAATGTCTTGAACTAATATTATATATAATGGGGTATCTGTTTTGGCATAAACAAATATTGGTGTCAAAAGAAGCAATAGCACATCCACTAGTTACATCCCATGCTCTTGAGGAAAGAACTACAATTTGAAATGCATCATGTAGGTGACATGATTCACTCACCTGGAGGAGAAATAATCATTTATTCTGCAAATGAATATTAACATTAGAAGTGCTGCATCTGAGCAAATAATAATTATTATATTTATTTAGTAATTATGATGTATCAGACACTGTTGTAACACTTTATCTCAATAATTTGTCTCACAATAATCATGTGAGTTACAAACATTGTGCCCATTTATAGATGAGAAAAAGGAGGCAAAAAGAGATAAAATCACTTGCCCAAGATTGGGCAGCTAATTTATACAGCCAGAATTTCAAGTGAAGAAATCCATTTTCAATATTTATAATCTTACTCGGGTCTCTGCATTCCCTTAATCTGAATCCTGGTCCTGGCTGCTGAAGTAGCAAACTGATTCCAATAACCCCACTTGGACAATAGACTTTGAAACCTGCTTCCCACCCACAGCCATCAAACCTTGCCAGACAGCTCTGCCAAAGTTTGTTCTGCTTCCCTAAAACAATGACCTGTACTCCTCTGCCAGGATTACTGTCAGTGGCAGGCCTACTGGCTCCAGCTGAGCTTATGTCTCTGCTGTCACCCACCACTCAGATGGCCCAATCCAGAACTTTCTTCAACCCGTTCTACTAGAGAAGTCCTGGGCTATGAAGGTCCTGGCTAGTTCGGTAGAAGTCTTGCATCACTGAACATATCCTGGGAAGGTGGGGTGGCTAGGACAGGACGGACCATTCTGCCTAGAGATTCTCCGAGAGACACCTGGTGTTGCTCTGCCTTGGCCAGTGACTTTCACGACAGACAGATGCTCTGATAAAATACCCAACTAATGCAACACAGGGATTCCCTCCCTTATCCTGGACACGAGTGAACAGCACAGCAGATTAGTTGGATATTAACACTTACAGGAATGACCTTGCAGAAATAGAGACTGCACTTCTAATGGTTGGAATGTGGGAATTTGAAGATTTAACTCTGGAAAACAAGGTATTTCACTTATAAACAGATAAGAAGGACTATTTATTGACTTAATCGCCAAATAGCAAATGATAGACCAGTACAATAGCCCTTACTGAGAGGAAAGGATATATATATTTTTTAATTAATTTATTTATTTATTTTGGCTGCATTGGGTTTTCGTTGCTGCACGTGGGCTTTTCTCTAGTTGTGGCAAGTGGGGGCTACTCTTCATTGTGGTGCACCGGCTTCTCACTGTGGTGGCTTCTCTTGTTGTGGGGCACAGGCTCTAGGCACATGGGCTTCAGTAGTTGTGGCACAGGGGCTCAGTAGTTGTGGCTCATGGGCTCCAGAGTGCAGGCTTAGTAGTTGTGGCGCACAGGCTTAATTGCTCCGCGGCATGTGGGATCTTCCCGGACCAGAGTTCGAACCCATGTTTCTTAAATTGGCAGGCGGATTCTTAACCACTGCACCACCAGAGAAGTCCCAAGCAGAGGATATTTTATATATTATAACTAAAAATAAGAGATGATCACAGAAACCAGTAATGCACAAGCCAAGTGACTTCTCATTTAATTGAATAAAGCAAATCATGTCAATGAAAATACGGGTACGACATTTAAGATTTGAGCTTTGTTGATTTTGCCAACATTTACATTTACATTCTACTGCAGATTTGTTGGCTCCGCCACCTGGCTTAGCTACTGAACCTGTGTCAGCCAGAAGGATGGGAAAAATGAATCAAATAAATGAAACAATGTAGACAGTGTTCAAATGAGTATCTAACTCTTCCTCCTTGCAAAATGCTGAGTTACACAAATGACAAGACACAAATCACCTGACTCAGCTGAAAGAGAAGTAGGGTGGTATAAAGCATTTTAGAAATCTTCTAGCCATATTTTCTTTAGTCAGATTTCAGCACTTGAAAGGATAATTTTATGTTATCTGAAAATTCACTTATGTAGAATATCTTTTTTCTCAAATATGATGTACATATTCACTATTACTCCATGATATCTTAACTCTTTGTGGTTTTAATCTTAATATACATAATTCTGGATGGGTTATTTAACATATACCCCAATCTCAAAGTGTGTGTTTTCCTGTCTGACTTTTGAAGAGTAAATAACTTTGCTTTCCAAAGAGCAGAGGGGAAGGTAGCCGTAGAGGTCATTACTAAAGAGACCAGGGTAAGCCAAAATTACAGCAAAATAAATGTACAAACATTGTTCAAATCTCTTTAGATGAGTTAACAAGATCTTTGAGTGTATTTCCAAGGATGCTACAAAGTACAAGTTACAGAAAAAAATTATCTAAATATTTTCACTTCAAAGTTCCCAAACTTTTGTTATTTAAAATAATCAGCAAAAAAGTAATCGCACATATGAATGTGGTATCTATTATATCCAAACTTATAGACAAATATTTCCATACTTATAGACAAATATTTACACATTTGCAATATGTATAAATATTTATCTGTACTTAAAATTCATATGTTTTTCACCACCCATAGAAATTCAGGCATCCCAACTAAAACCTGGAAACAACCGAAAAGTAATGTAAGTGTAATAATAAGTTAGGTTTAGTAGACATTTTAGGCTCCAGGACTGTTATGTGATATGTTAGCTTCACATATTACCTTCAACAGGTTTTAGGTTCAAAGTTAGTAGAAGTTATGACTTGTTGAAACTATGTGGTAATCTCTGATGTTATAAAATTTTACTTAGAACATTATTTTTGATAATTTTAGGTTTTTTTCTATTTATTTTTCTTTCATTTCCTATGAACTAGAGTCAACTTAGTTTGGATGTTAAATTACTACAATTTATTCCATTATATTGAGGTGATGAAGAATAGTTTTTTTCTATACCTTTTTTAATATGAATTTAGTGTATATGATTACTCTAAATCCAAAAGAAAAAAATATGTTGATTACATCTCATTAATTCCTAAAGGACATAATTTTGATTATTATACATTTCATCATGAAAAAAATAGTCACAAAACACGTTACATATGGTACATATGCTGTATATCATAATTTTAAATGCATATCAATGAAAAGTTATGAAAACATGATATTATAGGCAAGGAAATTACAGTTAAAGAAAACTAGTAAGTAATAAACTTTCATCTCTAGGGGCTTCCCTGGTGGCGCAGTGGTTGAGAGTCTGCCTGCCGATGCAGGGGACACGGGTTCGTGCCCTGGTCCCAGAAGATCCCACATGCCGTGGAGCGGCTGGGCCCGTGAGCCATGGCCGCTGAGCCTGCCCGCCCGGAGCCTGTGCTCCGCAACGGGAGAGGGAGGCCACAACAGTGAGAGGCCCGCGTACCGCAAAATAAATAAATAAATAAAATAAAATTAAAAACTTTCCTCTCCTAAAGAGTTTTCACTTTTTTATGGAACAGTGTAATGTTAAAAAAAAAATATGGGTTCAGGACCTAGATAATCTAAGTTCAATTCTTAGCTCTATTACTAATTATCTGATGGATGTGTGGCTTCTCTAAGATACTTGCTTTACTTGTAAAATAGGCATAATAAGACTCACTTTCATGAACATCATAAAGTACATTTTGTGTGACTGGGTCTGTCTTTGTTTCTGCCTGTTGTCACGGTGTCCTATCTGATTTAGCATATTTGAACCAGGTTTTTAAACAAAGGATTATTGGTAACAATTGCAATAAAACAATCTAGAATGGTTTGCATCTCCTATGAACAAATGAACTTTGTACTTCCAGGTTCTACATGGGCATGTCTAGTAGCCTGTGAGACAAACGTATCAGGAAGAGTTCTCACCTTAACACATGGCTGAATGTGAATGATGACCCATGCTAACCCACATCTCCTTTTCCTGACCCTTTCTAAATGCTCTGGGCTTTAAAGGACAGCATGGAGAACACACGCTGATAAAACAAAATACACTTGGATAGGTACTCTCTCTGTCTCCATTGATGGTGAGCAGATATCTGATGCTCCTACAGACAGATACTGCAACCCATGCAACAACTTCCAGGTAAATTAAGCAGCCAAGGTGCTCACTGGAGTAGTCAGTGGGCAAAGTGTGAAATTTGTATGTGTTTTATTGCTTGGTTCCACATTTTAAAAATTATAATAAGCCATTTGCCATTTAATAAGTTAAGCATGTGCATGTCCAGTGAAAAATTAAGTATTAAATTTCTATTTATTAAGCAAGGTGGTGATGAATAAAAAACTTGCACAAAATATTTGTGCAGTATATGCCATGGGTTTGATAATAATGTAACATGGAAAATTGAAATTAAGCATTTGTGGAAGAGGCATTAACATCGACTTAAAAGTTACTGGCTATTTTTAAGAAGATTATGCCCCAAGACTACATTTAAAATGTGCATCCACAAGAGATGCATTTATATACTGCTTTGTGAGTGAGTCTATATTTTACTAAATAAATACTTCTTCTAAATTAAATGCACTGTTTTTGATTTCATGATTTCTGATACATGTACAAATGCTGAAGCAATGGTAGTTAATTATTGACTCTATAATAGAAAAAGATCATCTCACGCAAATATGCAAATGTAGAGTCAACACTTGCATGACGCTTAGAGCGAGTGTCTCCTCAGATGTTATGCCCTAAAGCACCTCATTTGCCTCACACAAATCTCAGCCCTTGTGATTATATACTTCAAAATTAAAAAAAAATGCTAATCCCAATAAGATTTCAATATTTTCACTCAGAACATGGTACCAAAGAAAAAATTTAAAAATTCAATCTGTCATGGCAAACGTACCTAATATTATTTTATATATTCTGCCATTCAAAGTAAAAGCCATTGTTACTTTCATAAATGTTTTAATATATAAACTGAGTTACTGACTACATTTTTATTGGTAACAAAGTTGATGTTCAAACTAATGTTGAGTACAAAAAATTAAAAACTTAAAACTTGAGCATGACAGAGCACGAACTTCCTCTCTTTGCTTCTATAGGACATATTTTAAAATATGTCTTTGAAGGACTGCTTATCTTTTAAAAAGATGGTAGGAGAAAAAAATAGCAAGTAGCACAGGAAAACATATATTTATTATTTGTTCCTGTTTAAAAATTGCTGCAAAACTTAGGATAAAACAATAGATATTTATTACCTCACAATTTCTTTGGGTGGGGAATTTAAGCACAGATTAACTGGGTCCTCTTATGTGCTCTAATCAAAACACGCAGTCTCATTTTCAGTCTCAACTCGGTATGGGTCTACTTCTAAACTCATAAGCTTTTTAGCACAATTGAGTTTCTCAAGGGATATTGGACTAGGGCTCCAGTTTCCACCTGCTCTTAGCTAAAGGCTGCCATCAATCCCTTACTACGTGAGCCCCCTATAGCAAGACAGCGTGCTTCATTAACGCATGAAAGCCGAATAGGCAGTAGAGAGCGTCTGCTAGCAAGTGTTAAGTCACAGTCTTATGTAACCTAACCATGAAAATTACATTTCAAAATGTTTGCCATTGTTCATTGGTTAGAAACAAGTCCCAAACCAGTCCACATTCACAAAGAGAGGATTCCACAAAAGATGTGTTTCAGGAGGTGGGAATGATTGAGAGACAACTTAGTGTCTGCCTGCTATAACTTAAGCACATTCTATTTAAGGATCTGCTTAAGTAATGAAAAACAGAAAAGTAATAAAAAAAAATTAAAGGCCAAGAGAAAGAGAATTGGGGGAGAATAGAAAAATAAGATGAAAAGAATAAAGGCAAAGGAGAAAAAAGGGAAAAGAGAAATGAAAAACAAAATGAATGGAAGGAAGTACAATTAAAACTAAACAGAGAAAAAAAGTGATTCATTAAATTTTAAGTCTATTATTGAGGCTGAAATAGTATGCATTGAGAAATATCTTACGTGGTCATGGAATAAAGTCACCAAAATATCAATTAGTCCTCACTCAAAATGGGAGGGGGGGAGAGGCAGTGGAGAATATTTTATAAGTGGATAAATATTTCTCTACTTGAATAAGAATGGAGAAAAGGATACGTATTTTATACCTATCATGCCCATTGTTTTAAAAATTGAAAAAATAAATTATTTTTCCTGGAAAAAAATCCTTGGTCATGGCTACATGAATAATAGCTTTTACCAAAATTTATAAAATATGTGAAGATTTGCAAGTGGTATATATTTGTGCTCTGTTCCTAACTCAGTGTCAGAATTCCATGTGCATGAATAGCTACATTGTAGGAAGGCTATACATGCATTTTCTCAATATTTTAATTACACAATTCTTTGCAAGTAATTGATGAATTCAGTGAAGCTTTGGAAGAGATATGCTGGGCCTTATTCCTTAATGTTAAAGGATGAAAATAAAAAATGATTTCAGAGTATTATGAGAATTAACAATAAAACTACTTAAAAGTTTGTTGAACATTTAAGTGATGCCCACTAAACATCTGTTGAATGAATAAAGTAGTATTATATGGAGTTATATAAACCCCATATCAAACTGAATTAGAGGGAAAATTTTGTTTTTAAAAATCTTAATCTTAGTATCAAAGTCGATTTTCAGTTGTGAAAAACTTTTATTCTTTTAATTTGTTGTTTTTTTCTTTTGCTATAGCTGAAAACTTTGGAAAGGGTATTAAAAGATTGTCGGGTCCTTCATGTATTCACTAATTACTGGTTGATGTATGAGGCTGCCTTCTGAGGACAAAGCAAAGAAAAAGGAAGCGCTGTCTCATGGAAATGACATTGTGTACATGTGTAGGCATGCATGGGATAAACGCATTACACACTCTACTTGGAATTATCTTTATATATTTATCTTTACCTTTATAATTTTAATTATCAATTATTATATAACATCAATAAGCAGCTTTATACCATTTTGGCAATATAAATATTCTTAGTTTGATTTATAATATAACATTGATAGTTACTGATTTCTTGTAGCCTAAGTGATTTCTTCCTGGATTTTATCTTATACATCACTTCCCAATTTCTGTAGAATCAAAATGTCATAGATGTAATGTTCCAGACAAAACAATACAGATAGAAATTAAATCAAAAATATAACTCTCACAAAGGCAAGTCACGTAAAACAGAAAGAGAATAAATGGCATGGTGGCAATTTTTGCAATAATTTTCCCTCTTCAATTAATCAGACACTCAATTGGCTTGAAAAAGTATATATCATCGAAGACAAGCCATCCGTCTTGGCTGGCACCTAAAGTAGATGGGCCATTCTTTACCTTGCAGCACTTCTATCATATAAACCTAAAAGTATAAAATGAAATTCTAGACACACAAGGCTAAGGAAAAGCAGAGTCAGGTTTCATGTTCTGCAAAAATGTTAAATGGTCAAGGTGAGGAACAAAAGTAATATCCTTGTTTCATGAAATATAAGGGAAATGTGAAGCAGAATGTCAAGAATGATGAATATAACAGAAATCCTCTCATAGGAAGAAGTTTGTCTACACAGCATTTTCAACAAATAAATCACACGATTTTTTTCTTTTTTCGCTCTTGCATTGAGTGGTGAGCCACTGATTGACAGTCAAGGGTTAACTTCAGCATTTGAATTGATATGACCACATATTTGATGTAGTCATTTGAAAATAATTTGAATCAGTTCTAACAAAACCACTGTTTATATATATTTTGGACTTGGTGATACTGATACATTAGTGACATAATGCAGTTTGTACTGGACGCTTTGCCTTGCTGTCTCTGTGAGTTAGAAAGTCCCTTGGTGACTCATTAGACATTACAGAAAACAAAAATACAATTTGTTTTATATGTTTTTAAACTTTTTAAAAATAAATTTATTTATATTTTATTTTTGGCTGCGTTGGGTCTTCGTTGCTGCACGCAGGCTTTCTCTAGTTGCGGCAAGCGGGGTCCACTCTTTGTTGCAGAGCACGGGCTCTAGGCGCGCGGGCTGCAGTAGTTGTAGCTCACGGCCTCTAGAACGCAGGCTCAGTAGTTGTGCACGGGCTTAGTTGCTCTGCGACATGTGGGATCTTCCCGCACCAGGGTTCGGACTTGTGTTCCCCGCATTGGCAGGCGGATTCTTAACCACTGTGCCACCAGGGAAGTCCCTCAATTTGTTTTAATAACCATTTGGACCCCCAAGAAAAGTCTGAAGATTGAACAAGCATTACAGTGGGGGAGGCCCTATACTGGTCCCAGAGGTCATCTTTCTCACTGTGTAGATCAGAGGACAAATGAAGTCAATTCCCTACAAGAGAATAATGAAGTAGAGGTACAGACAGCAGTGCAAGTGAAAAACAGAGTCTGGTTCTGCCTCTAATGTTTTGTTCCACCTTTCAGACACTTAGCCACATTCCAACCATTGGATCCTGTGACACATCCCTATATCCTTATAATAGTATTTTCCTTCTGTTAAGTCTGGTTGCTTTGGGGCCTTTCACCTACAGCCCAAAGGAAGTTAAATAATAGGTTTTATTAATATTCCACTAGGTGTTCTGACATTATTTTGGTTTAACTCAGAAAGAGGCTTACATTTGATAATATAAATGGCAACTTATATTTCCAAATATAAATTTTGCATAATATAAATAAATATGAAATTAAAGAAATTATAATTGTTTTGTTAATTATGAATTAAAACAATTTATAATATAAAATAATATTTTATATAAAGTATACCATACTATATAAAATATAAAATAAATTACTTACAAATTAATTTGGGCTTAAGATTCATATGATATTGTTTATATGTGGAATCTAAAAAAATGATACAAATGAACATATTTACTAAGCAGAAAGAGAATCACAGACAGAGAAAACAAACTTATAGTTACCAAAAGCAAAAGGAGGGTGGTGGGAGGGATAAATTAGGAGGTTGGAATTAACATATACACACTACTATATATAAAATAGATAACCAACAAGGACCTACTGTATAGCACAGGGAACTATACTCAATATTTTGTAATAAGGGAAAATAATCTGAACATAAACATATATATATATATATGAATCACTGTGCTGTACACACTAAACATGATATTGTACATCAACTATACTTCAGTAAAAAATAATACAAAAAGAGATTCTTTACAATGTTATATTCTGAGAAAAACTGCTGTCAAGATAATGATTAGTAATGGGTTTCCAGAGAACCATGCTCAGTTCCTTTTCTAGGATATAGCTATTGCCTGTGTTGAGCCCCTATAGTTTAGCATGTTTGAATGTTTAGTTTGAATGTTTAGTTGAGTGGGTAGAATACTCAGTATTCAACTAAATGCATTCTAGGTGGTACACAAAGTGTTATGTGTAAGTTATACTTAATTATGACTCTGGGTAATTTCAGATTTTAGTGTGCAATAAGACGGTCTCCTTGGATTCCATAATTAAAATGTTTGATTGTTGGATAAAACCAGATCCATGCTCTGGTTCATTGACAACACATACAAATATGCCTCCTTACATCTCCTGTAGGAACCATACTTGTCTTGACTTGAGGATGGGAAGGATTAGGAAAAATCTATTGGTTAATAGGGAAGTGAAAAAATATCTATGACAATTTAAAAAATTATATATGAATATAAATATACAGCTATTAATGTTGAATGCATTTTATATAACTGTAGTTCACCAGATGACTCTTCAAAAGAGGGGTGGGATAGGGAGGGTGGGAGGGAGGGAGACGCAAAAGGGAAGAGATATGGGGATATATGTATAGCTGATTCACTTTGTTCTAAAGTGGAAACTAACACACAATTGTAAAGCAATTATACTCCAATAAAGATGTTAACAAACAAACAAACAAACAAAACAATATCACCATACCCTGTTTGATGAAAAATGAAGCTTCATATCTATGTCTGTATCTGTATCTCTTTTCTACTCTATTTATATTATTAGTTAGGCTCGACAGATTGGATTTTTTGGGAAAAGAGAAAGAGAATAAGGTAATGACAGATCTGAATGAGTTGCCTTTTTGTGCACAATTTGTGTTTTTGAGCAAGATGCTGAGATATACAGGACAGGAGCTGTTAGAGAAAACCTTGCTGTTTAATGTCTTGTTCCAGCTTAAAATTGTCATGGTTTAAACTAAAGATCTAATATAACCCTGAGTATTAGAAATACCCCTGTTGCATTTATGCTAAGTTGTTTGAAAACTATCACACATCCATTTATAGAACTAACAGAACCCGTATAACATAAAAAGCTGAGCACTCTATTTGCCTTGCTTTAAAAGAAAATTCCAACATTAGTCAAGAAAAATCCTCCCAACCCCACTCCAGTAAACATTGCCAATATTAAAATGGTAATCTGGTTTCCAGAAGGTAAAGGATGGAGTGAGATATTGGTGACTCCCTTTTCTTCTATTGGTGGGAAATGTGGCAGAATATAAAAAGTATATCCCAATGTTCTCCCTGGAACCAGATAAGGATTGAAAATCAGAAGGAGAGGACGGGATTTTTCTGAAGGTATAAAGAACAATCTCATGCTTTCTAAGGACAGCTGGGGTGAGAACTGCCACCTGTGGAACAGCAGTTGGTTACACTAGGGACTCTGGGAGACTTTCCTGATCTTGCTGGCTGGGTGCTAAGATGGTGAACTAAACTGTCTACATTCCTGGGGGTTAGGAGGCAGCTGACATTTTTACCTGGAAGGAATGGACGAAGTATGTAAATGTGATATCTAGTCTTAATAAACTTTGAATTTAAAGTATCTTTAAATGAAAATATAGGATAATCACATCTAAAAGCTAAATGATGTTCCACAGAGTCAGAGAAAAGAAATAGCACTTAATGTTGAAGAACTATAAAAAGGAATGGAAAGCCATAAGGAAATTCTAAGAGACTTGTACCACAAAGCAGATGTAATAACAGGGGATGGAGGAAAGAGTTCCAGAAAGAAAAAAAGAACTAAAGAAAAGGAGAACCAATAAGAGATGCATATTCTCTGAGCCTGGAGATTTAAAGTGCTTATCAAGTCCCAGACAGGATTAATTAAAAAATCACATACAATTCATAATACCCTGATAGAAATCCTCAATTCAGAAAAAAAAAAGAGAGAAAATCTTATAATCTTCAGAATAGAAGGAAATTTTCCCTTAAAAGGAAGAGAAAATCTGCCAACCATAGAACTCATCTGCACGGTAGAAACTGAAGAACACTGGAATAAAATCCGTGGCTGATGGAGAGAAGGTATCTGTTGTTCAGGAACGTTAAATACTGCCAACTCTTACAGTTCCATTTTCAACATAAAAAGTAAGATAGAATCAAACATGTGAAAAGTCAGAGCTTTTGCCCCCTGGGTGTCTTTGGACAATTCTAGAGAAAGTACAAATAGTTATAGAATCAGAACACAGTTGTTGGTTGTTGTTTTTTTTAATGGAAAATAAAAATAAGAAAATACAGCAAACACATTTTGTAATATATTTATAAACATACATTTTAGTTAATAGTAATGTGCTATTTAAAAATTATTGAGCTAGATGAGTTATACTCCTAGTAAATACATAATAGCCCAGAATTAAATTCTTATGAGAGAATAAGTTAAATAGAAGACTGATAGATGAATAGGTAGGTAGGTAGGTAGGTAGATAGATAGATAGATAATCTCAGCAAAATGCAGAAGGAGGGCAAGGATTAAAAGCTACAAATTTCTCATGCAGGTGGGGAGAGGGTTAGGCAAGTAAATTGTCTCTGGAGGAGGTAGCCTCAGGCACAAGTTACTTTGTTTGTAGAAATCAAGATGGCCTTAAGGTTCTCCTCAGCTTGACTAAACTTTAGACAGGCTTCTTCCTGACTGTGCACTCCCTGACCTCCCTTTTCTGAGAGCATTTACTTTAGAAAACTTGCACCTGTAAATTATTTCTCTACCCCTTTGAGATATAAATCTTCTCTCAGCCTCTTGCCAGTTTTACAACCCAGCAAATATTTTTTTTTTTTCTTCTCAAAGACCTGGGAGCCATTTCTTTGAAATGCAATCATCAAGAAATGTAGAGGCTTGACTTCCCAGTCTCTATGGGAGGGTAGGATGCTAACTTCAATAAGCACCAATTAGTAAACAAAGATGATGTCACCACATGGACCAACCTCCTTAGAAATGTCCTCCAATACTTTTCAATAAGCTCACTCCAGCACTGAAACGTCCCCTGCCTTTTGTTTCAGCAAAATTGAATTCAATCTGTCTTTTTTATTGAATAAAGTCTTCCTCGTCTGTTACAACTGGTGCAATTTTTTTCCTTTTTTTAATTGATAATAAATTTCAAGGCAAGTATCGTAATTCATGAAGATAATGAGTGATATTATAGTTCACATCACTCCTAATTAAGACTATATAAATTAAAATCACAAGTTTTCTTCTTCCAAACGTTGTATTGGTTAAAGATTCGAGTGTTAACTATGGTGCACAAATATGTAGGGAAATGGGCATCACTGAATGGAGTCTAAACAGCTACACTGTTTTTGAAAATAAATCTGCCCTATATATCAAAATTACAGATTCACACTCATTGACTCAGCAATACCTCATTTAGTAATCTAGGCTATAGAAATAAAAGTCTCAATGCTTATAGGCATATACATAAATATATTTATTAAAATGTTATTTTAGTGGCTAGAACATGTAAATTAACTGCTCCATTCAATGGCAATATTTTGCATAAATATGCATTGTATCTACATATGGATAGACTGAAGCTAGTAAAAATAACAGATGATGTTTGGTACACTGATAAAAAATAAATACTAAAATCTGACCTGGAGGGATAAGTGAAATATTCAGAGCAATAAATTGCTGCATGTTATATGTTATATGCAACTTAGTCAAGTTATACAAGAATATCTATGTATGTTTCTACAGATGTATATAGGATAGATACCAGAAAGCTGATACTGGTTTCCTAAGGCATTGAGAAGTAAGGGAAACAAAAGAAGGACCAAGTAATAATTGCATCTTTTAATAAAAATTTGTATAACTTCTGTAGTTATAGAAAAACACATATTTTATTATTTTAAAATATCACAAAACATTTTTAATGAAAATCCAATTTTGTTGGGTAAAATATGGGAATATTTAACAGAAACTAAGTTTATGATACCTATAGGAGAAAACTGGGCTTAAAAAGGGGAAAAAACCAACAAGGTATATCTTTATAAAAATATATATGAAAAATTATAATATGTGTTTGTTTCATAACACAGCCTACTATCTAATTCATTGTTCATCGTAACAGTAGCAAAATATCAAACTAATAACTTATGAGACTACAGGGCATATGAACTAATTTGCTCATCTGTGTTAGAGGATCTGTCTCAGAGGAAACTCAGAATCTAGAATCCTGTTCCAAAATATATCCTTGGAACTTGACCCATTAGTTAAATGATTAATTTATGTATCCATTAAATTAAGAAAGATGTGAGGGTATCACGTAATGGCCATTTTGTATTAACTTTCCTCAAGGCTTGTGAAGCACTTATTAGGAACCAGGATCAATTGAATATGATTTTCAGTTTAGATGATGAATATTAAAGTAAATTTTTTTAGATGTAATGATTTTTGATTTGTGATGGATACTTAACCCAATTAGAGAGAAACTTTATTTTGTAGTTTACTACAAGCTCCTATAATTAAGCTCCAAAATAGTAAAACAGTATTAAAGCTACTAAGTATGAAATATTTCTAAAAAAGAGCTATTGAATAGACATTAGAGTGTCCTAATTAATTTGATTTCTATAGATTCAAGTACATGTGTTATTTATTTATTTTATAGAAATGGAGTTTTTATTAATAGAGGAAATTCAATTGTGCTAATCTGAAGAGTGAAGTTCATTCTCATTTAAGAGCTTCCAAATGATTTCGGCAAACCTTTCTCTGTAAACCCTTCTAAGCAATAGAGTTTTGCCACCTTGTTCAATAAACAATTAAATATTGAAGACAATGCAGCCTAGCTTCACTCCTAAGTACAGTACTATTAAAGCATGAACACAGAGCTTTATGAAAGCATGCAAGATGGCAGTACTCTCTTTTAAAAAGCAAAAGATTATCACATATATTTATATTTTAATTGCAAAGTGAGGGATGTATGTGCATCTGTGTTTGTATGTGTATTTCTAAATGAGTTAAATGACACCGTATACTTAAACGGTCTGAAGCTTTTAAAACATTATGTATTTATGTTGATATCTGATTAGAGTACAATCACAATTCAGTATTTTATATGCATTCCTTCCACACTCCTAGATTTGATCTGTTAATCCACAACATATATGGTGAAAAGTGCTCCCTTACTGTCTTGCAGCTGCTTCTAAACCTGATTTATGACATGCAAATTATATTTGCATTCATAATTTATGCTCAATTATTAAGTATATTAAATGGGATAAAAATATTTTTCAAACATCATTTTAGATTGCTGGATTAAAGCTAAATATGGAAAATGATTTTAAAGTGGAGATAACAGACTGCTGATTTTAAATTAAATAATTTAATCTCTGTGTAATTCCTGTTTATCATCTTCAAGTTTTGAAATAAATCTTTTATGCAAGCATAGATGGGAGATGTTGATTTTAAACAATGTAATTATTCCCTGATTGTTGACTGTAAATAAGATAAAACCTAGTTAATTGCTCTTCAGTGTCTAATGGCCACACTTCCATTGTATGTGGTTACCTAGCTTTATATCTCTCTGTAAAAATAATGGCATAAAATTAATTAAATATTGATTAATTTGTATTTCATAGTATTATTTAATATAAAACTTACAATTAGAATCTTTACTCCCAGAATAAGTTTTAGTGCTTAGAAGTTATCAACAAACTTAAATAATGTGGAGTTTCTTTACAGAACCATAACCTTTTCAACATGGTGTACCTATATCCATAGGAAGAAACTTAGAATTACAGACAGCTGGACCAGAGAATTTATGGAAGAAATATACCATTCCTAAGACAAGAGTTTTATAGGCTAGAGAAACTTTAATGGAATCAGGATGTTTTTACCTCTGTTCTTGTTTTCTAAGAATCAAGCCTATTTAGTTATTTCCTCCACAAATGATTAGATTCAAGAGACGCATTTAAACTAAGCAAATACAAAAGATTTACATATTTTTTTCTTTTTATATACAGCTATATACCAGAATTTGACTTAAATTATTTACTTTTCAAAAAGAATTTAATCTTTTTTTTCAGAAAGTATATTTCTATTTTGTTAACTTACATAAGACATACTCTATGAGGGCAGGGATTTTGCAAATTTTTTTTTTTTTTGGTGTTGTATCTCCAGTGCCTACAACCTGAGTTCATGTTGTATAAAAGTGCTTAATATATATTTGTTTATTGTATGAATGAATGAAAAGTTCAACATGTGGAGGAGAATGTTACTGTTATAATTAGCAGTGAGGGATATCACCTCAGTTCTCAGATTACCTCTTTCTCTAAAAATAGTCTGGTAAAACTTTTCCTTTTAAATTATTATGTCTATAATAAACAGTGGGGCATAAAGTTAACACCTGAGCTATTTTACCTGTCCCCACACCCCTAGCTGTTTAGAATATTCCCTACAAAATGATATTTTCCAGTATGGGCAGATGTCATATATATATGAATCTTAAACTAAATTGATCCCAGAATTTTGTTTTGTATTTCTCTTTTTGAAACCTTACTAAATTATATAGACCAATAGTTAAAAAAAAAAGGACAGGAAACTTCCCACATTTGTTTTTGGGAAGCACCAATAAATTTGGAAGTCATCGTCTATGTTAAGTATTTAATCACAACGTAATAATAAATTAATAAAAAGAGTTACAAAATCTACATTAGTAACAACTTTGGTGTAATACACATCTAATTCATTCAATTAGAATGTGTCAAAAAGAAAAAAATGAAAAATATTATTAAAGTTTTGCTGTACTGTTTTTAATAGAAATGGCTTTGACAATGTAAAATTAATATATATTTGATATTTTCTCTCTTAGACATAGAAATATCCTAATTGTAATAGAACCCTTGATTATTGACTGACCTTAGTTAATTATTCTCATAGGATCAGTGCACATTATTATCATTTATTACTGAAATGTCCTTTTCTTCATTTGTTCATTTGCTTATTCATTTATCTCCTCATTTTCTGTTTCTTTCTTTAATCATTGGTAAACATTTTCATGTGTTTAACACTATATTTTGTTTGCATATATTTTTTCAAAATATATATTCTTATTGTTATCCATAATTTTAATTGACATGCATAAAGGTTACATATCTATATATTTGTCTGTATGAATGTGTACATATGCTTGTTAAACATGCATGTATACAAACACACACATACATATAATGATCTTTCTTACTTTTCCAGTAAGCACTATGGGTTTATATACATATGTACACATATATGTATATACACATATATACACATGTCATATATATATATGTATGTATAATGTTATTTTTTATATTTTTAAAAACTATTATTTGTTTAAGTTCTAACCATGTTTCTGTGCATCTAGGGGCACATCTGATCTGCTGCTCCATACTGTTGTATAGTACTCCATTACACGTGGCTACCACATTTTGTCTATTTACTCTTCTTCCAGGGATGGATACTACAGATGGAAGATGTGAATTAAATTTTAAGCTATTTTTATCTCCAAGTATCAACCTAAATTTCACAGAGTACATCTATTTTTTAAATATAGATATAACAAGTGTCCTTTTAAGAATAAAGATTTCTTTAAATATTTACTGTTCTCATCCATACCACTAGTTGATTATACTAGTGATGACAAAGAGATTTGAATATCACTTAGCTGCTAAAATTATGGACGAAAGGAAGCAGGAATGCTATAAAATGGAATGAAACAGGAAACAGTTTATTCAGGGAAAATAATATTGGTAAGGTTTCAAATATGCCAAGATTTTTTTGTGTTTTGCTAATAATTCACTGTATAATCTTTGGCATATTTACAAAGAAGTATTTGATTCACACTCGCACTTAGCCTTATATAATTTATGGTTTATTCTTCGGATAAAGTTAACAGTTTTTTTATTCTTTTATTTATGAATTCAGCAACAAAATGTTTGATGACCTCATACGATTGAGTTACCATTTCTTAAGGTAGGGATATGGCAGTGAATTTTTTAAAAAATCAAAACGAAAACACACAAAACAAACACTTTAAGTAGCCTGGTCAGGAAAAGATGCATTTAGAATGTGAGATTTAAACAGACTCAAAGAAGGTAAGGGACTGAATCATACCTATACATGGGGGTAGAGCATCCCAGGGAAAGAAAAGAGGAAATGCATACCCTAGAAGCGGGAGCATGAGACAGTTGTTTGCCGTGAACTAAGGAAGCCAAAGCAGCTGGAGCAAATTGTATGAGAGGGAGAAATAGGAGATGGGGTACAAAGAGCAGGGGTAGAATGGGTTCCTTCAGACCATGTAGGCGCTGGATAAATCTTGGCTCTATCTGAATAAGATGAGGAGCCAGTGAATGGTTTACTGCAAGGAAGAGGTAAGGTCAGACAGAAATTTTCTGGAGTACTCAGGCTACTTATGGACAAATTAATAAAAAATATGAATTGCTGCTGCTAAGAAAGCATTTAAATATTATTTATATAAATCATCATGTAGTGTAATGCAAAGAACTTCCTTAAAAGAGCTTGGAGGGCTTCCCTGGTGGCGCAGTGGTTGAGAGTCCGCGTGCTGATGCAGGGGACACGGGTTCGTGCCCCGGTCCGGGAAGATCCCAAATGCCACGGAGCGGCTGGGCCCGTGAGCTATGGCCGCTGAACCTGAGCGTCCGGAGCCTGTGCTCCGCAACGGGAGAGGCCACAACAGTGAGAGCCCTGCGTACCGCGAAAAAAAAAAAAAAGAGCTTGGAAATTTTTGCCATGGGATTGCCACGTTTGACACTAATTAGTTCTGTGAACCCGAAAATGTCACTAAGCATCTCTGGCCTCAGCTTTCTATTGGCTGAAAGAGATTGCCAGTGTGATTTCTAATGTTTCTTCCAGGTCTAAATTGCTATGGCTCTGAACTCCCTATGTCTTGTTCAAGTTGTTAGACAGATAAACCAGTAGTTGTATTTTACTTGCTTTGTCAAACTATCTTTTGTTATTTGGGAAAAAGGCATTTTTCTTTCCTTTTTTAAAATTCTTGACAATAGGTTAGGAAACAGTTTTAGTTTGGTAATAGGAGATGGTATAGTAATAATTTTAGATAGTCATTTTATTTCTTCTTTCTGGTCTTTTGCAAATTCACACACTTTTTCAGAAAATTAAATCCCAAGCAAATTAGCTAAAGCTTACAGATGATTTTCATTGAATTGCATAGGTACTGAGAATGGTAATAGATTGAGAGGTTATAATCCCACATTTTAAAAAAAATATATATATATATATATATATTCATTTAAGCTAAGGTAGATGGAATTCATTCTTTTATAATATAGAACAGTAGTAGGAGTGAATCAAAGCTAAAGGGAATGACATTTGGATGAAAATGAAATTGCTCCCCACAAAACTAGCATTGTCTAAAATGCACAACTATTTGCATTAAAGTTGTGGACAGCCAGAAGCCACAAAATAAAAGTTTGGTTGCTACTGGGTCAGTGGTTTGCACTTTGGCTGTGTAAAAGCTACAGCTATGACAACAACATTTATTAAGAACCCACAATATGTGTACACTGGTTCCTCTCTCTGTGCAAAACTTAGAGTTGGCTCCTCTGGATTTTTTAAGTGGCTAACATTAGCCAAGGAAAGAAGATGTTTCTTCCATCTGTGGTTCCAAATTAAATCCCACCTTAAATCTATACCTTCCGAAGGTCAAAATCATGAACTACTGAGAATTCCCTACCAGGTTATTACAGCTGTCACTTTTGGAGAACTGATTGCCAGCCTGTTTTATTCCAGTTTTCAGTTGAAAAACATGAATCATAACAATTTTGCAGGCATACATTTTTAACTTTCTGCAATAAAGCTCAATTCTCAGTACACCATATTTTATCACAATGTTGTGAAATGTTATGAAACATTTCTCAAATGTGGCCATTATGAATCTGATTCTGTATTTCACATGTGTAATGCTGTTTCCATACAGAATCCATAATGGTCATGTACAAAACTCATCTATCTCTTAAATAGGTTTAGTGTTGTCCTGATGTATAGAACTGAAATAGAAAACTAATAGCATTCTTGAGTTTTATCAATTTTCTCTCAAAAGTTAATTTCCAAGGTACAGAATTTGATATTAAAAAATATATATATATTCAATTAAATACTACTTGTGTAATACCTTTTATATGAACAAATAACAAAATCTGGTTAATATTTTGCATAGGATTAATAGTATTTTGGCATCACTAATCATATTCATAAAATGATAACTTAAATTCATTTCATTCACAATAGCAGGTAGAAAACTTTAAAGAAATTTTGTTTAGATTTCATAAATTTTGCCTTTTATTTCAGAGATTAGGTTCAGTAATATATATTTTATTGAACAAGATTTTCTATCAGGACTATTTGAATTCTACACATGACTATTAAAAAACTGTTACACAGGTGCTAGAATATAGGGACTATTATGGCATGTAAAAATATTGACCTTGTCCTCAAGAGAGTTTCTCTGAAGAAAAACATCATTCATTCACTTATTCCACAAACAGTTTTCAAGGGCATCCCAGGCACCTGAAACTGGTACAATGCCATTCCCAGAACTGATTTAGTTCTTTTTGATGACAAGAATAATAAGCAGCATTTACTTTCATCAAATATGTAGTGTTTGATGCATAAACAAAAATAACTAAAGTGCCAGGTGAAGCAAGTGTCATTAAGAGATGATGAAAAATATCACTTTCTATAAAACAGTCAACTAAAGTTTAGGCAATGACAAGATATGCTGCAAAACTCCAGTGGAACATAGAGTTGTGACTGGCACCTCTCATTTTATAATAATGGAATTTATTAACTACTTAAACATATTTCACTCACTTTTTGCAAGTGTGTATGTTAAAATAATTTATTTAATTTAAATAATTGAATTCATAAAATATAAAAATTATCTTGTGAGTTTTTTATTTTATATGCGAAGATTGTGATTGAATTTGAAAAAAGGGAATTCAATTGAGACTCAAAATTAAAAATGAACAAAACAAGAGTAAAAAATAATGTAAAAAAGAAATTTACAGGGCTTCCCTGGTGGTGCAGTGGTTGAGAGTCCGCCTGCCGATGCGGGGGATGCGGGTTCGTGTCCCCGTACGGGAAGATCCCACATGCCGCAGAGCGGCTGGGCCCGTGAGCCATGGCCGCTGAGCCTGCACGTCCGGAGCCTGTGCTCCGCAACGGGAGAGGCCACAACAGTGAGAGGCCCACGTACCACAAAAAAAAAAAAAAAGAAAAGAAAAGAAAATTACAAAGTTCTCTATAGAGTGTATAAGTAGAGGAGGAAATACACACCACACACACACACACACACACACAAATGGGAATAGGCAAATTTGTCCATGTTTCAAGAAGTTAGAAATAAAGAAATATTTAAACCAGACACTGCAAAAATTGAAAATATATATATATATAACTTGGCAACCAAGTATATGTAGGGTGTGAGAAAGAAGGTGTCATCCAACATTACTTCAGCTGGGTTATCCCAGGATACATTTTTCTGAGAAGGAAGTATTTATTGAATTATTGGTGTGTTGAATTTAAGCTGTTTTCAGGGACTCCAGATGGAGATGTCAAGGAAACAGTCAGAATGCAATTCTCATTTTAGGAGGGTCTAAAAAGTGTGGAATCATCTACATAGAAGTTCAAATCATTGGAATATATAAAATCCTTAAAGGAGGATAATTTATAAAAAGTAAAACTATTGTCACAGGACAATTTCTCAATAACATGTATATCGAGAGAAAACGATCAGATGGCTTTTGTCTACAAAATGACAAACCTATAATTATTTCAGTATAAAAATCAATTCACTAAAAATATCTATTACCTACGTTTATTGGGTATGTGTAAATTAAGCAACTGCTTGTATTCACATTGTTTTGATAACAACATGAAGCTACCATCATAGTACACTGAGAGTGCTTATAATGTCAATGCAATGTTTATTTTAAAATTTAGAAAATTATAATACACACACTGTCTGGAAATAGAGCATATTTCTCTCCAGGAAGTGATGACTATAGAATTAATGGAAGAAATGTGAATAAATATATACGATAAAGATAAAATTTTTATTACCAATATCATGATTTCTACATAGTAAAGTCAGAAGTAACAAAAACGAAAGCCAATATAGGTTCAGAAAAGCAATGAAATTTATCATCACCTGTATCTTCATTATCCAAGTACTCCTAGAAGCATGTACATTTTGAAGGGATTTGTGCCACAAAAGTCAGCTCATGACTGATTAGCAAATGGATATATAAGCTTTTGGATCTAGACACTACTTTAGAAAACAGTATTTCTACTATGTTTAATCAAGTTTTTAGAGCATACTGAAGTCCATGACCTCATCAAAACCACACAGTAAATTATAATATTGCTGAGATCAGGGATCCCAAATTGTGAATCAGGGATCATGTTACCACACCATGTTGATGAAACAATATTCATGAATTGATACATTTTAAGACCATTCTACTTTTTAAATGAAAAACTCCATATAAAATTAACTATAATAAAAATTTTACAATGATCCCCAAAGTATTCAAATCACTATATCCTTCTAGGATTAACAATTGATTAATTGAGTAGAATTATTTAATGAAAGTTTTACGACAGGTCACATGTTACCCAGCATATTGATAAGCTAAATTATTTAATAATCAAAAAGTACTCGCGGGAGGACCTTCAAGATGGCAGAGGAGTAAGATGTGGAGATCACCTTCGTCCCAATAAATATATCAAAAGTACGTCTACATATGGAACAACTCCTACAGAACACCTACTGAATGCTAGCAGAAGACTTCAGAAAAACTGTGTGGATTACAGGGTCTTGATACTCTGGCAGGGTGTCAGGCCTGTGCCTCTGAGGTGCGGGAGCCAAGTTCAGGACAGTGGTCGACCAGAGACCTCTCAGCTCCACGTAATATCAGATGATAAAAACTCTCCCAAGGATCTCCCTCTCAATGCAAAGACCAAGCTCCACTCAACGACCAGCAAGCTCTAGTGCAGGACACCCCAGGCCAAACAAATAGCAAGACAGGAATACAACCACACCCATTAGCAGAGAGGTTGCCTAAAATCATAATAAGTTCACAGACATCCCAAAACACACCATGGACATGGTCCTGCCCACCAGTAAGACAATATCCATGCTCATCCACCAGAACACAGGCACCAGTCCCCTCTACCAGGAAGCCTACACAATCCACTGAACCAGCCTTAGCCTATGGAGGCAGACACCAAAAACAAAGGGAACTATGAACATGCAGCCTGCAAAAATGAGACCCCAAACACAGTAAGTTAAGCAAAATGAGGAGACAGAGAAACACATAGCAGATGAAGAAGCAAGGTAAAAATGCACCACACCAAAAAAATGAAGAGGAAATAGGCAGTCTACCTGAAAAAGAATTCAGAGTAATGAGAGTAAAGATAATCCAAAATCTTGGCAATAGAATGGAGAAAATACAAGAAACATTTAACAAGGACCTAGAAGAACTAAAGATGAAACAAACGATGAACAACACAATAAATGAAATTAAAAATACTCTAGAAGGAATCAATAGCAGAATAACTGAGGCAGAAGAACGGATAAGTGACCTGGAAGATAAAATAGTGGAATTAACTACCACAGAGCAGAATAAAGAAAAAAGAATGAAAAGAATTGAGGACAGTCTCAGAGACCTCTGGGACAACACTAAATGCACCAAAATTTGAATTACAGGGGTCCCAGAAGAAGAAGATGAAAAAAAGTGACTGAGAAAATACTTGAAGAGATTATAGCTGAAAACTTCCCTAATATGGGAAAGGAAATAGTCAATGAAGTCCAGGAAGCACAGAGAGTCCCATACAGGATAAATCCAAGGAGAGACATGCCAAGACACGTATTAATCAAACTATCAAAAATTAAATACAAAGGAAAAATATTAAAAGCAGCAAGAGAAAAGCAACAAATAACATACAAGGGAATCCCCAGAAGAATAAGACCTGATCTTTCAGTAGAAACTCTGCAAGCCAGAAGGGAGTGGCAGGACATATTTAAAGTGATGAAAGGGAAAAACCTACAACCAAGATTACTCTACACAGCAAGGATCTCATTCAGATTCGAAGGAGAAATTAAAACCTTTACATACAAGCAAAAGCTAAGAGAATTCAGCACCACCGAACCAGCTTTACAACAAATGCTAAAAAAAAGTTCTCTAGGCAGAAAACACAGAGGAGGAAAACACCTACAATAACAAACCTAATACAATTAAGAAAATGGTAATAGGCACATACATATCAATAATTACCTTAAATGTAAACGGATTAAATGCTCCAACCAAACGACATAGACTAGATGAATGGATACAAAAACAAGACCCATATATACACTGTCTAAAAGAGGTCCACTTCAGACCTAGGGACACATATAGGCTGAAAGTGAGGGGATGGAAAAAGACATTCCATGCAAATGGAAGTCAAAAGAAAGCTGAAGTAGCAATTCTCATATCAGACAAAATAGACTTAAAAATAAAGACTATAACAAGAGACAAAAAAGAACACTACATAATGATCAAGGGATCAACCCAAGAAGAAGATATAACAATTGTAAATATTTATGCACCCAACATAGGAGCACCTCAATACATAAGGCAAATGCTAACAGATATAAAAAGGGAAATCGACAGTAACACAATCATAATAGGAGACTTTAACACCCCACTTTCACCAATGGACAGATCATCCAAAATGAAAATAAATAAGGAAACACAAGCTTTAAATGATTAAACAAGATGGACTTAATTGATATTTATAGGACATTCCATCCAAAACCAACAGAATACACTTTCTTACCAAGTGCTCATGGACCATGCTCCAGGATACATCATATCTTGGGTCACAAATCAAACCTTGGTAAATTTAAGAAAATGGAAATCATATCAAGTATATTTTCCATCCACAGTGCTACAAAACTAGATATCAATTACAGGAAAAAAACTGTAAAAAATACAAACACATGAAGGCTAAACAATACATGACTAAATAACCAAAAGATCACTGAAGAAATCAAAGAGGAAACCAAAAAATACCTAGCAACAAATGACAATGAAAACATGACAACCCAAAAACTATGGGAGGCAGCAAAAGCAGTTCTAAGAGGGATGTTTATAGAAATAAAATTGTACCTCAAGAAACAAGAAAAATCTCAAATAAACAACCTAACCTTACACCTAAAACAATTAGAAAAAGAAGAACAAAAAACCCCCAAAGTTATCAGAAGGAAAGAAATAATAAAGATCACATCAGAAATAAATAAAAAAGAAATAAAGGAAATGATAACAAAGATCAATAACCTAAAAGCTGGTTCTTTGAGAAAATAAAGTTGATAAACCATTAGCCAGATTATCAAGAAAACCAGGGAGGAGCTTCCCTAGTGGCGCAGTGGTTGAGAGTCTGCCTGCTGATGCAGGGGACGCGGGTTCATGCCCTGGTCTGGGAAGATCCCACATGCCGCGCGTCCGGAGCCTGTGCTCCGCAACGGGAGAGGTCACAATAGTGAGAGGCCCGCGAACAGCAAAAAAAAAAAAAAAAAAAGGAAAAGAAAACCAGGGAGAGGACTCAAATCAATAGAACTGAAATGAAAAGAAATGAAAAAGGAGAAGTAACCACTGACACTGCAGAAATACAAAGGATCATGAGAGATTACTAAAAGAAAGTATATGTCAATAAAATGGACAACCTGGAAGAAATGGACAAATTCTTAGAAAAGCATAATCTTCCAAGACTGAACCAGAAAGATGCAGAAAATATAAACAGACCCATCACAAGCACTGACATTGAAACTGTGATTAAAAATCTTCCAGCACACAACAGCCAAGGACCAGATTGCTTCACAGGTGAATTTGATTGCTTCACAGGTGAATTCTATCAAACATTTAGAGAAGAGCTAACACTTACCCTTCTCAAACTCTTCCAAAATATGGAAGAGGGAGGAACACTCCCAAACTCATTCTATGAGGCCACCATCAACCGATACCAAAACCAGAAAAAGATGTCACAAAGAAAGAAAACTACAGGCCAATACCACTTATGAACACAGATGCAAAAATCCTCAACAAAATACTAGCAAACAGAATCCAATAGCACATTAAAAGGATCATACACCATGATCAACTGGGGTTTGTCCCAGGAATGCAAGTATTCTTCAATATACACATATCAATCAATGTGATACACCATATTAACAAACTGAAGGATAAAAACCATATGATCATCTCAATAGATGCAGAAAAATCTTTTGACAAAATTCAACACCATTTATAATAAATACCCTCTAGAAAGTAGGCATAGAGGGAACTTACCTCAACATAATTAAAGGCTACGTATGACACCCAGAGCCAACGTTGTTCTCAATGGTGAAAAACTGAAAACATTTCCACTAAGATCAGGAACCCAGTCCTACCACTATTATTCAACATAGTTTTGGAAGTTTTAGCCACAGCAAACAAAGAAGAAAAAGAAATAAAAGGAATCCAAAATGGAAAAGAAGTAAAACTGTCACTGTTTGCAGATGATATGATACTATACATAGAGAATCCTAAAGAGCTACCAGAAAACTACTAGAGCTAATCAATGAATTTGGTAAAGTAGCAGGATACAAAATTAATGCACAGAAGTCTCTTGCATTCCTATATACTAATGATGAAAAATCTGAAAGAGAAATTAAGGAAACACTCCCATTTACCACTGCAACAAAAAGTATAAAATACCTAGGGATAAACCTACTGAAGGAGACAAAAGACCTCTATGCAGAAAACTATAAGACACGGATGAAAGAAATTAAAGACGATACAAACAGATGGAGAGATATATCATGTTCCTGGATTGCAAGAATCAACATTGTGAAAATGACTATGCTACCCAAAGCAATCTACAGATTCAGTGCAATCCCTATCAAACTACCAATGGCATTTTTCACAGAACTAGAACAAAAAATTTCACAATTTCTATGGAAATACAAAAGACCCTGAATGGTCAAAGCAATCTTGAGAAAGAAAAACAGAGGTGGAAGAATCGGGCTCCCTGACTTCAGACCATGGTACAAAGCTACAGTAATCAAGACAGTATGG
This sequence comes from Pseudorca crassidens, assembly GCF_039906515.1. Taxonomy (NCBI): domain Eukaryota; kingdom Metazoa; phylum Chordata; class Mammalia; order Artiodactyla; family Delphinidae; genus Pseudorca; species Pseudorca crassidens. The sequence goes on from NC_090298.1 coordinate 19,042,925, forward strand.
TACTGGCACAAAAACAGAAATATAGGTCAATGGAACAGGATAGAAAGGCCAGAGATAAACCCATGTGCACATGGTCAGCTTATCTTTGATAAAAGAGGCAAGAATATACAATGGAGACAAGACAGCCTCTTCAACAAGTGGTGCTGTGAAAACTGGAGAGCTACATGTAAAATATGTAATTAGAACACTCCCTAACACCATAAACAAAAATAAACTCACAATGGATTAAAGACCTAAATATAAGGCCAGACACTATAAAACTCTTAGAGCAAAACATAGGCAGAAAACTCTAAGACATATATCACAGCAACATCCTTCTGACCCACCTCCTAGAGGAACGGAAAGAAAACCAAAAATAAACAAATGGGACCTAATGAAACTTAAAACCTTTTGCACAGCAAAGGAAACCATAAACAAGACAAAAAGGCAATTCTCACAATGGGAGAAATATTTGCAAATGAAGCAACTGACAAAGATTTATCTCCAAAATATACAAGCAGCTCAATATCAAAAAAAATAAACAACCCAATCTCAAAATGGGCAGAAGACTTAGATAGACATTTCTCCAAAGAAGATATACAGATTGCCAACATACACATGAAAGGATGCTCAACATCACTAATCATTAGAGAAATGCAAATCAAAACTGCAATGAGGTATCAACTCACACCGGTCATAATGGCCATCACCATAAAATCTACAAACAATAAGTGCTGGAGAGGGTGTGAGAAAAGGGAAGCCTCTTGCACTGTTGGTGGGAATGTAAATTGATACAGCCACTATGGAGAACAGTATGGAGGTTCCTTAAAAAATTAAAAATAGAACTACCCTATGATCCAGCAATCCCACTACTGGGTATATACTCTGAGAAAACCATAATTCTAAAAGAGTCATGTACCACAATGTTCATTGCAGGTCTACTTACAATAGCCAGGACATGGAAGCAATATAAGTGTCCATCAACAGATGCATGGATAAAGATGATGTGGCACATATATACAATGGAATATTACTCAGCCATAAAAGAAATGAAAGTAAGTTATTTGTAGTGAGGTGGATGGACCTAGAGTCTGTGATACAGACTGAAGTTAGTCAGAACGAGAAAAAAATACCATATGCTAACAATATATATGTAATCTAAAAAAAAAAATGGTTCTGAAGAACCTAGGGGCAGGACAGGAATGAAGATGCTGATGTAGAGAATGGACTTGTGGACACGGGGAGGGGGAAGGGTAAGATGGGACAAAGTGAGAGAGTGGCATGGACAGATATACACTACAAATGTAAAATAGATAGCTAGTGGGAAGCAGCCACAGAGCACAGGGAGATCAGCTAGGTGCTCTGTGACCACCTAGAGGGGTGGGAGAAGGAGGGTGGGAGGGAGATGCAAGAGGGAGGGGATATGGGAATATACATATACGTATAGGTGATTCACTTTGTTATACAGCAGAAACTAACACACCAGTGTAAAGCAAATATACTACAATAAAGATATTACAAAATAAATAAATAAATACAAATTAATTCATTAATTTCAAAAAAGTACTCTTGGTAAGGTGGCCACATGATTTGATTTGCAAGCCAGGATATTTTGGAGAGTTAAAGAAATGCTTTAAAGGACTGTGTGGGAACCATGGCAGGCATGAAGCAGGACTGTCCTAGGCAAACTAGGATACAGTCTTCCTAAATACAGGGCACATTCAATTGAACATCTTTGCCTGTTTTACTAAATATAAGAGAATATAGCATTCTTTACATTAATTCTTTCTGTAAAATATTTAACTACCAGTGTTCTTTATGGGAGCAACCTCTCTATATCCCGTTTTTAAGACAGAAAGAATGTAGTGTGTGTGTGTGTGTGTGTGTGCACGTGTGTATGTGAGTGCACACCCTCATTTTCATTTGATTATTAGTAGCAGATGCCTCTGTTTTGATGCCCTCTTAAGTCTAACTCCAAAGTCATATGTGTATATATTACTTAGTTGGCACACATCCAGTACTATTAACTAATGAAACGTGAAATCAGAAGAGCATAAAAGGGCTAAAGGGAAGTAAAGAAGCCTGATGATTGCATTCAGCATTCAAATACATATGTGGGAGATATGAAGGTGAAGAAATAAACTTTCTTGTATCTCTTCCTGTGTTTATAGACGATATGATGTGAATAATCACTGAGTATTCCCATTTAAATGTGCAAGTTACCCTTGGGCATCAATATATCCAAACTGAGGACATAAGCAACAGCTAAAAGCTGACAAATGTGTGTGTTGAAAGCCCCTTAAAACATAATCACTTTCCCATCAAAGAAGAAGCCAGGATATCATAACCAGGCAATTGGGACACCTTGTCAGTTATGTATAAATTGGGTAATAAAGAAAATAGCTTGACATAGGGCTGCCACATTCTAAGAAAGCTGCTAAGGGAATGGAAGCTTGACTTCAATTTGGACTTGCCTGCTCTAAGTCTTCAAGATCCCTAGAAGATGCCAAGTCCTACAGCAGAACTGATTTATAAATATTCAAATAGCTGAACAATAAAAAGACTGCTAAAATCTGCTCATATTACAAACAAAATAGTTTTTCTTAGTTTAAAATTAGAATCTTGGGGAAAATAGGCTCTGAAATATATCTACAACATATGAAAAACATGAAAGGTATTTTGGATTTGTTCAAAAAAATTTTCCCATATACAAATTTCTACTCACCCTTAACTCCTGAGTTACAGTCTGGAATATCTTTCTACCCTCAGGAGATTTTCACCTAGTTTATCCACTGTTCCCTCCAACACAATATATTCAAACTGAATGTACTACTTTTCACCACTTTCCCCTTTGGTATTCCCTATTTTGATAAGGAAGCTTCAGTTCAGATACTTCGGCAGAATCACAGGTTGCGTTCTCTGACAGTAGATATTGAGATGGTGTTTGTGGTGTGTTTTTTTTTGTTTTTTTTTTTAAGGATGGTCCTCTGTTAAAGGAAAGGAGCAAAGCAGAGGGAGAAGCATGGCATGCCTTTTGCTGGTGGATGAAGTCTCAGGCAAAGCTCTGGATCTAGAATAGCATCAAAAGATTCTCAGCCAGCTTCAAATGTCTGGACCTTTCTACCCCCTCTTTGGTTAGTCACTAGATTCATGCTGCCCTTGGGAAGGGTGTGATCTCAGGGGAAGAGTCTTCTGTGCAGCTAGGGTAGCCTGAAGGAGCTCTCAGCTGCAGGCAGTCTACTGGCCACAGCTGGACAGCAAGTCCTTCTTTGAAGGGTGTCTGGGAACACGTCACCGAGTCTACTGCATTTACACCTCACTCTCATATCGAAGCATGCACTCAGTAGGTCTAATAAATGTTGAGGCTTTAATTTTTTTTTGCTACATCTTTTATAGCTTCGCTGCTGCTGTCTTAATCTCAGCTGTCTTTGTTCTTGGTATCTGTGCCCATTTTCTTGCCCTCATTTATGCGTGAAAGTTCTTCTTTGATGCACTTCTTAAATTATATACCAATGCCCCCCTGCCTTTTAGATAGGTCCACACTGGCTTTGGCTAATTAAACACCTGTTCTTGGACCAGTTGAACTTTAATCCTGTCTCTGTGCCATGATCTTCAAGGTCTTCACCCTTTTTTTTTCAGGCTCTTTCTTCTGACACTAATGTTTTCTCATGCCACCTTCACATCAGCCTGGTAAAGGTGTACTCTCTTATAAGAACACTTCTGCCCAACAGTTATAGTTTACAGTTTTCAACTCTGAACCAGCTCCATACCAAGCGAAAACTTCAGCAAGTTAACTTGTCTCTTTAGTAATACTAGTGTAACATCTATGTGAACAATGCCTAGTGAACTACCTGGTATATGTGGGCACTGACATGACTTGAGGCTTAAGGAAAATGAGATTCAGAGAGCATGAGAGAGAGAGGGAGAAAGAGAGGAGGTTGGAAATGGACGTACAAAAAAATCAACTGGTTCAAAACGAGGTGGGTTTTTTTGTTTTGTTTTGTTTTGTTTTGTTTTTGTTTTGGCCTCACCACGTGGCATGTGGGATCTTAGTAATTCCCCAAACAGCGATTGAACCTGCACTCCCTGCAGTGGAAGCACAGAGACTTAAACACTGAACCACCAGGGAAGTCCCCCAAATGAGGTGCTTTTAGTCATTGAAAAATGTTAAATAATCTGCTTGCCAAATAACCATCTGTGTGACATCAACAAAGTTACTTTACCTCTCTGAGTTTTACTTACCAAACGTGTAAAACGTTGCTGATAATAGAAATTAAATGGGGATTCAAGTCACCGTTTCTGGCACACAGTTTGTACTCAGTAAATTATAATTATTACAAGTCTGGTTTGTGGGTCAGATAAATGAGATGTCTGGCTACTTTACCTACTGGCAAAATAATTAACCTGTTTTAAACAAGTTATTTCAAAGATTTATATGAAAAATCAAGTACCTCACTGCTACATAAGATAATATGCTAAAAATGAGGGATAAGACAGTGAGGAAAACAATTTGAAATGTACTTGCACTAAAAATCTTAGAGTTTTAAAATCGCAGCCACATTTTTAAATTTGGCTATTTTTTCATAAAGAAAAATATCACTTTTTAATGTGAAATTCTGTGGGTGTTTTATTAAGGTGCTGTTTTCATTCAAGCCTATTTAGTTATGCACTACTATAAATACTATTTCTGAGCGAAACAAAGTTGCTTTAAAGACTGGATCTGGAATCCTTGCTCACCACAGCTCTATGGGTGAAGCTGATTCAAAACAATTTTCTCAAAAGAAGTTGAGCTCTGAATGTGGACACCCCACGGCTCACCCCAAATGGCCTTACTGAGATTTTAAGCCTCCGTAAAAGGATTAAAACCCTAATCCCACCTTGACTATTTCTAAGGAACATGGCTCTGAATTCCCAAGGCTACATAAAAGAGCTCTATTTCTGGCATTTACCAAGGAGTTCATCTCAAATCAATGTCGGCCAAAATTTACTAAAAGAATTATGACGCTAAATGATTTTCAAGGACGCAGTCTGGTCTGTCTTTTTAATTGGTTTTACTAAGTTGTGATTGTAGAGTGGTGCTGCCAGCTTTAGGTGACTCTTTGCCAAATCTCTTTAAAGCACTTTACAGTGGCTGCCAGAAGGGATCTGGGGGCCTTGAGTGCAGGGGATTTTATCTGCATCTTCTTTAATGCATCCCAATCACCTAGTAGCCATGTCTGGCACATAGTAGGCTGAATAAATATTTGTGGATGAATGATTGTACTTTATTACAGTGTCTTCATCAGGTGAGCATTCAGAATAAATACTTTTCTCATTATGATACCAAAAAGTATCATGTTTTCCCTGGACAATTAGCTTATTTTTATATGAGGTTATTTAAGACTCTGATGAAAAAGAGTTCCCTTTCACGTTAATCTTCAAAAGTTTGGTGACAGGGCTTCCCTGGTGGCGCAGCGGTTGAGAGTCCGCCTGCCGATGCAGGGGACACGGGTTCATGCCCCGGTCTGGGAGGATCCCACATGCGGCGGAGCGGCTGGGCCCGTGAGCCATGGCCGCTGAGCCTGCGCGTCCGGAACCTGTGCCTGTGCTCCGCAACGGGAGAGGCCACAACGGCGAGAGGCCCGCGTACCGCAAAAAAAAAAAAAAAAAAAAAAGTTTGGTGACAAACTTCTGTTCCAACTCAGGTAACTAATATGGATCACTAAGGTGTGAAGTTTCAGCTTGAGTCCCTGCCACACTTTGTAGTGAAGTTTTAATTTCTGTATGTTTTTCCTGCTTTTATTTTGGATTCTTTGGTAGACATCTGAAATTCTTTTTGAAACAAGCAAGATGTATAGAAAAAGATGTTATTTAAATTTACTCTCTATTCTAAGATTAAACTGAATTTATAATTATTAGTGGGTGTTGTAGATGAAACAGAATTACTCTAAGTGGCCCAGGACCACAGGGATTTCCCTAAAGGTTTTTATTCACCTTCACCTCCATACCCTTCCCTACTCGATTCCTAACAAAAGCTGAATTATTTTGCCTAATTATTCATGGGATGCCACCACCTATGTTAAGCAGCAGTTATGTTATTTTTGATTAAAAAAAAACATATTCTTAAGAATAGACATGGGATTTCTTTTAAGGGTAATAGCATTGTTCTAAATTTAGATTATGGTGATGGCTGCACAACTCTTGTAAATATACTATATTTAAATGTAATATTTATTTAAATTTCAATAAAGCCTTTTTTCCTTTTATAAAAAAATTATGGGCTTCCCTGGCGGCGCAGTGGTTGAGAGTCCGCCTGCCGACGCGGGGGATGCGGGTTCGTGCCCCGGTCCGGGAGGATCCCACATGCCTGCGGAGCGGCTAGGCCTGTGAGCCATGGCCGCTGAGCCTGCGCGTCCAGAGCCTGTGCTCCGCAACGGGAGAGGCCACAACAGTGAGAAGCCCGCGTACCGCAAAAAAAAAAAAAAAAAAATTATGCTTGCAGTAGTTTCCTGTTGCTACCATAACGTGTTACCACAAACCTAGTGGCTTAAAGCAACAGATATTTGGTCTCTTTGGGTCTGGATTGAAGGATTCTGAAGGCAGTTTTACCAGGCTAGTGTCAATGTGTCAGCAAGGAGGATGCTTTCTGAAGAGTCAGAGGAGAATCCCTTTCTTTGCCTTTTTCAGCTTCTAGTGGCCACTATTATTCTTTGACTTCCTGCATCTTCAGAGTACATCACTCCAATCTCTGCTTCCCTCATCCCATCACCTTCTCTTCCAACTCTGACTCAGCTTTTTAATTATACAGATAATTCAGGATAATCTCCCTATCTCAAGACGCTTAACTTAAAAACATCTGCAAAATCTCTTTTTCCAAATAAGGTAGCATTCACAGGTTCCAGGAATTAGGATATGGACATATCAGGAAGGCCATTATTCAGCCTATCGTAATGCCCTAAGTGCAAATATTCACACACCCACAAAAAAAATAATATTTTCTAAATGAGAGAAAAGCAGATATAGAGAAAGTATTATATTATACAATATAATAGAACATATTCAATAATGGGAGAGATGCAAGTCACTTAACAAACAAGGTTTATAGTACCACACCATAACTCACATGGAAATACAAAGGTCAGTACCATTTATGTACTGAGGTTGGCCTGAAAATATAGTTCCAGTAACAAAGAGAGTAGTCAAAACATCTCCCTGTTCTCTAAAGTTGTTGTATAACCTATCAGTTTAGTAAAAAACAGAAGACACTGCATGTTTCTAAATATCTCAAGAATTTAGAGGATTAATAAAAAAAACAAAAATGTATATGCTTAAGAGTCACAGGTATACAATAGAGAGAAAGTGAAAAGGGAGAGAAAAGAGAGCAAAATACAAGAAATAGTGCATAAAAGTATGTAAATCTTGGAATATTTAAAACACAAATGTGAGTAAGCTTTCAGATATAACCAACGAGCCTTAAACTCTAGTTTTTGAATGTACAATGATTTACGGTTAGAGCAGGTCATCAGGGAATTCTCTTTCGAAGTGAGTTCCCCCAAAGACCAACAAGTACATTGTTAGATAATTTCTGTTGGTCAACATTCTTCCAAAATTAGCCATTTCAACAAGATTTTTCATTTGAGGAGACGGAATCAAATAAAAAAGCTATCGTAAATGCTCTGGCTCCCAAGTCCTCCCATTAATAAACAAACAGACAAAAATAAATATCAAGACTTAAAAACAACAGACCAAAATATAATAAATCATGGTATAGTGTTTCATTTCACCAAAACTTTTATGTCTAATTTGGTAATACCCCAGTCTGACATTATCCTTTTCGACATGTTGAAATTTCCTTTCATTTTAAGCAAGCCTGTCCCATAGCATGCATCTAATAGAAAAAATTTGATCTTGTGATCCATATGACCACCTTGAGGGCACACTGCAGTTTGCAGAGCACATGGTGATACTTATGGTGTGAATAACAATGTCTAAATAACACAAGTTTTAATCGTAGTCGTCTTTTATCGTCATGGATGGTCCCTGGGCTCCTTTTAATTGGATCATATTGAAATGTGCTGTCCTGATCTTCATGAATTAGAGCAAAGTCACCCTTTCACCATCTGAAGTCTCAGATGTTCCTTCTTACCCAGTAATGAAAATGAAAATTATTTTCCTTGGCAACTCAGATGGTATTCTGGTTAATTATATGGATGTAATTCTTAGATTATTTGCATATTTTATAGCTGAAAAACCCTCTACTTTATTGCCAGGTCTTTTTTTAAGCTTTCTTAAAATATTATTTCCCTAGTTTATGTTATTTTGTCACATTTTAAAACACACTAAATTTGCCTGAAATTCTTTTTGGAAGAAGGCAGGCTGTAATGTTTTAAAATACATTCCTGTTTTGTATTCATTTTACAAGACTTATAAGTGGTGTCTATACATCCAAGTATGATGTGTCCCTAAAAATTTTATGTGCACGAAGGGCCAGCTTAGAAGATGTAAGCGAAAAAGAGCAAATACACAAATAACTGGATTAGTTTCTTTTTTGAAACATTTTAAGAATGGCTCCCTAACTACACTGGATTTAGAAGTAGATATGCACTCCTTTTCTCAAGAAAAGTGGGGGCTGGAGGAAGAGAGCTCATTCAGAAATACATCATTGCTAAAATATTATATATTGTAGTTAAAAATAAACTGTATGTTTAGAAATCATGAGATAACATAGGTTACTTTGAGTGGATATGTTGTGGAATTAGATGCTCTTTACAAATGTGTTGACTGGTTTATGGGGCAGGTATATCCTGAATGAAGGGATAGGATGGATTTCTATGTTGTAAAGTAATTTATTTTTTTTTGCGGTACGCGGGCCTTTCACTGTTGTGGCCTCTCCCGTTGCAGAGCACAGGCTCCGGACGCACAGGCTCAGCGGCCATGGCTCACAGGTCCAGCTGCTCCGCAGCATGTGGGATCTTCCCAGACTGGGGCACGAACCTGTGTCCCCTGCATCAGCAGGCGGACTCTCAACCACTGCGCCAGCAGGGAAGTCCAAGTAATTTCTTTTTAATGACAAGCTGAACAGCTGATTAGTGTCAGGGACTATAACTTGCCTTGTGGTGACCTATCACATTACCACATTTTCTTACCATTATAATAAGTCTCTAAAACATCAATGCTGAGGAAAAACATGTTTTTTCAGGGTGACTTCATATCATTAACTTCTGTCAATTAATGAATCCAGAAAATTTTTAAAACTTCTCATAGCAAAAGCACATATAGATTCAACCAAATGTACTATTTAAAGATGTTACAAACATCTTACAATCAAACAAAAGCTTCTTATATTATGTATCACCTCATTTTCCAAATTAAAAAAAAAACCCTAAAATGACTGTAATGTCTGATATCTGCCATTTATTACATTTGCAATTTTTTCTGTACGCTTAACAAACATCATTTCATTTAATCATTTTAATAATCCTGAAGACAGTCATTACTGGAACCTTATGGAGAAGAGGAGTTCATAGCCTGCACAACAGCCATGTTTAAACCCCACACAGAATGAGAACTAAAATCCAAGTCTGACAACATTAGCTTCTACACCGTGCTTCCAGAATCTGAAGGGGTAAACCAACTGGGCTATGTTGACCCAGTAAACGTAAATGCCTTTGCATGATACTGCTTATTTCCTACAGATTAAGAAACACTAGAAGCTTGGCTTTATATTCTCTAGTTTCAGGACCCAGGATTGCAGGACTAACAGTTTTCTTAAAGGTTTTAGTAATCAGTTGTTCGCATCACGTAACTACTCTAAGCAATGATGAAGAGGACTAAAAAGAATAAGGAGAGAGAGAGAAAGAAAGATGGCGTATATGAATCTGTGCAATGAAAAGTGACTTTAATAAAACTGTACCATTTTCTATAATTAGCTTTATCTTAAATTTTAAAGAAACAGGATGATATAGAAAAAAAATTGTTGAACAATGTCATGATCTTTTCTGTTAACAAGTTCCCCTGAGACAGGGACTAGACAATTCACTTTACTGCTTGGGTTTTCTAAAGTATAAAATGACCTTTAGCAGCTTTTGGAGTGTTGAACTTTTAAAGTTATATCAAGTTTTAAAATTAAATGATTTGATCAGACCTCTGATTCCAGAAAGATGGAGTAGATGTCTATTTCCCTATTCCTCCCACTGAGTCCAACTAAAAATCCCAAGCATTTATACACAAAATGAACATCGAAGATTCTGAAGGGTGGAGAGAAAAGGAAGATAAACTAGGGATCTCAGACCCACGAAATGACACAATGATATGTTCTCTAGGTTTTCCTTTTGGCCTTGTGTATTCCAGACTGGAGCTAAGGGAGTTGGTGCTCCAGAAGTGCCAATGGGTACAGAGAAAAATCCTCAGCAAAAGCCTGCATTTTCCAACCAAAGGACCAGAAAAGGGTCAGTTAAGTGAAAGAGAAACTTTTAGGTAAAAACTGCTGTAATTCAGCAAAATACCACAGAAAAAAAGTTACTGCTCCATCTCACTCATCCCAGGAAAGGCTGAGTGGGTATTCCAGACATCTACACTTGTCAGGCTATACCAGGTGCCCCAACCCTTCTGGCACAGTTATGTCAGAAAGGTCAAATAGGGAGCATGGATTTCATCCTCACTGATGGTAATGAAACTGACTTTTACTCCACCCACAGTCTCAGTGGAAACCTCTGCTATTTTAGGAATGAAAAACACAATAAAAAAAAAACAATGGGGATGAGCTGAACAGCAGAATGGAGAGGACAGAAAAAAGAATCAGTGACCTGGAACACAGAACAGTTGTAATTATGCTATCTGAATGAAATGCAAAGAGAAAATAGAGGAAAAAATGTGAACAGAGCCTCAAGACCCCATGGACTATAACAAAAGATCTAGTATCCACATCACTGGAATCCCAGAAAAAGAGAAGAAAGAGGATAAACTGAAAAAGTGCTCAAACACAACGACTATAAACTTCTTAAATTTGGCAAAGAATATAAACCTATAGACTCAGTAAACTGAATGAACTCCATACAAGATAAGCCCAAATAAATCCACCTGAAAACACATCATGACCAAGCTTCTAAAAACTAAAAACAAACAAATACAAACAAAAAAATCTCAAAAGCAGCAAAAGAGAAATGATACTTTACCTATAAAAGAAAACCAAGATGAATAACAGTGGGTGTCTCATTAGAAACCATAGAGGCCAGAAAAAAAGTGACACAATATTTTTCCAGTACTGAAAGAAAAGAATTGTCAACTCAGAATTTTATATCCAGTAAAATATACCCCAGGAACTATAGAGAAATCAAAACATTTCTGGGTGAATGAAAAGTAAGAAAATGTATCACCAATAACCTATCCTAAAAGAATGGTTAAAGAAACATCTCAAACTAGAAAATAAATGATAGAAGAAGGAATCTTCAAACATCATAAAGGAAGAATACATGATAGAAAGGTAAGAGCATATGAATACACATTTACCTTCTCCTCATTAGTTTTCTAAAGCGTCTTTGATTGTTGAAGCAAAAATTATAAATTGTCTGGTGTATTCTATTACATGTAAATATTTAAGACAATTATAAATGGAGGAAACTAAGGCACATGAAGGAAGATTTCTACACTTCATTTGAACTGATGAAATATCACACCAGTGATAAGTTATGGATAGATAGTGAGATACCCAGAGAAACCAATACAAAACTATACAAAGTGACACACTCAGAAACACTGTTAAGTATATAAAAATGGAATTGTAAAAGATGTTCAAGTAACCCGTAGAAAGGCAGGAAACTAAAAGAAAGAAAGAAAACCTGAGAACAAGCAAACAACAAAAATAAAATGGCAGCCCTAACATATCAACAATATTATACTTATTAGCATGTTAAACATAAATTACCTAAATACATTAATTAAAATACAGAGGTTGGCAGAATGGATTTAAAAACATTGCATATATGTTACAAGAAAGTTCCTATATAATGATTTAGGTTGGTTGCTAGCAAAAGAATTATCATGTAAATATTAATCAAAATAAAATAGCAATTGCTATATTAATATCATATAAGGAAGATTTCAGAGAAAATAAAGTTACAAATGACAAAGGGATATTCCATACTGACTAAAGGGTCAATCCAACAAGAACACGTAGTTATCCTAAATTGATATACAACAAACAACAGAGCTTCAAAATATGTGAAGCAAAATCTGATAGAACCAAAAGGAAAAATTGATAAATCCACAGTTAATGTTAGATAATTCAACATTCCTTTCTAAACAGTTGATAGAATATCTGAACAGAAAATCAACAAGGATGTAGAACTCAACAACACAACCAACCAACAGGATCTAATTAACTCGTATAGCATGGTATGCAACAACAGTAATACACCATATTCTGGGCCATAAAATTAACTTCACCTAGTTTAAAATAATTAAAACCATAAAGGGTGTGTCCTCAGAACACAGTGATAATAGAAAAGCTTCAAACATATGGACACAAAACAGCACACTTCTACAAAATCTGTGGGCTAAAAAGGAAGCTCCAAGGGAAATAACAAAATGCTCTGAATTGAATTGAAATAAAAATACAACATATCAAAAGTTGTTAGAAATAGCTAATGCATTGCTGGGAGGGAAATTTGTAGCACTAAATAAAAACATTAAAGGAAATGAAAAGTCTCGAAATGATCACCCAAGCTCTATTCTAAAAAAACTACAAAAAGTAAAATAAATCCAAAGCCAACAGAAGGAAGGATATAATGTAAATAAGAGCAGAAAACAATGAAACTGAAAACAGAAAAAATATATAGAAACAAATGTAGAAATGTGCTGATTCTTTGTAAAGTTGATTGACAAATATGACTGAAAAATTTCTAGCAAAACTGATAGAAAAAGAGGACACAAATTATTAGTATCACGAATGAAACAGGGGATATCACAACAGAACTTGCAGACATCAAAAAAAAGAAAATGCTATGAACTCTAAATACATACATTAGAAAACTTAGATGAAATGGATGGTTTCCTTGAGAAACACACCCACTACAACTCATCCAATATGAGACAGATAATTTGAATAGCCCTCTACATTTCTACGGCAATTGAAATGTACTTTTGAAACCTCTCCCAAAAAGAAATATCTGATAGTTTCGGTGGAGAAATACAAAAATGTTAATAAAACAGCACTAATTCACAATCTCATTAGGAAATGAAAATTAAAATCACAAGTTATCACTACACAACTATCAGGAAAGGAGTTGTCGTTCAAGGGGTATAAAATTACAGTGATAAAAGATGCATAACACCTAGAGATCTGCCACATAAAATAGTGCCTGCAGTTAACCATACAATGTTGTTCACCTAAAAACTTATTAAGAGGGTAGATCTCATGCTCAGTGCTCTTAACACACACGCAAAGTTAATGGGACACAATAAATCTTCTGGAAGTGATGACTATGTTTATTACATTGATTCTGGTGATGGTATCTATACATATACATACTCATCAAAATGTATATATTAAATATGTGCAATTTTTCATATATCTCAATAATGCTAAAATAAAATTATGAAAAATAAAATAAAACATACTGACAACACCAAAATTTTGGCAAGGCTCCCAAGAAACAGAATCACTCAAACATTGCTGGTGTAAATGTGAAATGGTACAGACACTCGGGAAAACAGTTTGCAAGTTTCTTAAAAAACAAAACCAAACCAATCAAGCAACTGTTTTATGACCTGGAGATTGCACTCCTGGGCATTTATGCCAGAGACAGGAAAATGTACATTCACACAGAAACTTATAAATAAACATTCACAGCATCTCTATGTGTAATAGCCCAAAACTGTAACAAAACCTAAACGTTCTGCAAAGGATGAATCACTAAACACAATACCGTACATCCAAATGATGAGATATTACACAGGAAATACAAAGGAACAGACTACTGATCATGCCACAGCTTAGGTGGATCTCCAGACAATTATGCTCAGTGAAAAAAAAAAAAGAAAAAGCCATTTCCAAAAGTTTACATATTTCAGATTCCATTTAGACAATGATCTTCAACCTTAAAATGATAAAATTGTTGAAATGGAGAACACACTAGTGGTTGCTAGGGGTTGACTAAGGAAATGGGGGCCGGTGGAAAGTGAGTGTAGCTATAAAAGAGCACCACGAAGGATCCTTGAGGTGACAGAAATGTTCTGAATCTTGTTTGTATCAAAATATATTGTCATATTTTGTTGTAGTCTTGCAAAATTCTGGGGTAAACTGGGTAAAGGATCCATGGAAACTGTGTACTGTTTCTTACACTGAATGTGAATCTGAAATCATCTCAAAATAAAGACATTAATTTTAAAAGTTAGATGACTCCACGAAATAAGAATTAAAAAAATAAATGGACCTTTGCTTTTTGTTTTATTTTAATTTCCTATTATTCATTAATATATACATTCACTATTATTCATTTATTCATGTGTTCTTAGGCTTTTAGTTTTATTTTCACTCTACCTATAGGTGTGTGGATTGAAAAGGGTATTTGATGAAGTTTATTCACTGGGATTATTTCATTCACTGTGCTTTATTATCCATTTGGAATGCTGCAAGAATCACACGCTGATAATAATAATGATAAACTTATATACAGTATGTTGTCAAGCTAGAGAGGAAACGTCTGTATTTACTTCTTTGTAAATGTTATTTTCTGATTTCTACCAAACACCACCGTACCCTTTCTGTCTCAGTTCATATATTCAGCAGATATTGCTTGAGCACCTATTCTGCAGTACTTGTTGTTCCAAACACTGAACATTCTACTGGTGAAAATACAGTCTCTACCCAGTAAGTGAGATATGTAATACACATCACACCTGCAAAGTCAAAAGACATTGTATATATCTGGAGCTAAGAAATCTGAACCTAAGTTTGAGAGTAATCAGGTTTTTCAAAAATGACAGTGTTATACGTGGAATTGCGCCCTCCACCGCCCAAGATTCATGTGTTGAAGTTTCAACCCTCAGTACCTCAAAATATAAGCATTTTTGGAGATAAGCTCTTTAAAGAGGTAATTCAGGTAAACGAGACCTTTAGGGTGGGATTCTAATCAAATATGACTGGTACCCTTATAAGAAGAGGAAGAGACACCAAGTTTGCACATGCACACAGGAAAGGCCATGTGAGGACACAGTGAGAAAGTGGCCAGGTACCAAGTCAAGGAGAGAGGCCTCAGGAGAGACCGACCCTGACAAACCCTTGTTCTTGGACTTCCAGCCTCCAGAACTGGGAGACAATACATTTCTGCTATTTAAGCCACACAGTCTGTAGTGTTTTGTTATGACAGCTCTAGCAAACTGATATAGATGGTATTGGACGGTATCCCATCTAGAGTTTGCCGGCTATGGGAGGATGAGAAAAGTGTACTCCAAAGTGTACACAGTGGGAATAGGGGCCAAAGGTTGCCTGAGAGGATTGAAAAGTTTCACCTGATGAGATGAAATAGAAACCTAGAGAATGTAGATGCCAAAAGAAGAGGTGAAGAAGGATCATAAACATAAGAGGTCACTGAGGTCATGGGAAAGATTGCAAGTTGGTAGGGAAACAGGAAGTGAAGTAATCAAGGATGTCATATTCAGGGTTTGCACTCAAGGAACTGGGTGACTGCATTGCCAAGCATCTTTTGCAAACTCCATGAATGAGATTTGGAACAGAAATTTAAAATTCCATTTTTTCAAATCCTGTTGAAGACGGCTAATCTCTCTCTCTTTCCATAGTATTAGGGTTTAAGTGGGCACAGAACCACCCACCTGGAGGTTACATTTCTAAAGCTCTTTTCTAGCTAGGAGTGAAAAAAGACAATGTCCTGACAAAAGAACGTGATGTATGCCACCTCCAGATCTTATTATTAATTATTTAAGCCTTTTTAGACAGGTAGATCAATATCGGTAAGTGCACCAGCCAGAAATGAACGACATGAATTGAGGATGCCAAAATTATTAAACTATCTCCAACACATACTCACATAATATTAAGATTTTAAGCAAATGCTAAAGAATTTGTAGTTTTACTATTAATATATTAAATAAGTCACAAACTCATTAGTATAAGGTTCACATAAAAAATAATCAATTTTCAAATGAGCCTGTGTACACACACACACACACATACACACACACACAAAACCAAATACATATAAACATCGTAGAATATATTTAAACGGGATAATTTGCAGAAAGACTTCTTTACATTGAAAAACATAAAAATATATTTTGCATTAATTTCATCTATCTTACTAGCGCTAATGTAATCCCTTAGCTCAGTTTAACTCCAATATCATTTTAGTTTGTTCCCTTAAGACTGACTGAATGATGCTTTCACTGAACTAAAGGGAATTTTGCTATCAAATTAAAAGATTGATTCCTGAATACCAGTCTAATGTATAATGCGACTGATTCTCATTATTTACTTTTGAAACCAGTGCACTACTCTATAAATATACTTCATGTTTTCAGATTTCAGAAGTTAATTCTGTATCTACCATACTCCATGGAATTGACTCTAACGATGTTCAATTTTTAAACTACTAAAACAAGAAGGACAAAGAAATGATGTACCACTATATAGATCTGTGCAAAGTCTATAATTAGGTTTTCTATAATCGTGATACATAATTGTGTATAAGTAGGGAAACAGACAGAAATTAAACAAATAACATGTGCCAGATACTATGGGTCAATTACATAATTTATTATTATTCCCTACGCCTTGGGATATTCAATTTTGTTTTTTAATGTAAAGATAATGTTAGTGGAACATTATATGCGTCCAGATGCCAGGAAGCATATTGCTACTCTATGGAAGAGACCTGTACCACCTTAAAGAGTTTGGTGCACAATTTCAGAACATAGACCAAGTGGTAAACGAGAGCCTAAAAAATATTTTATTACAAATATTATTTGCACCTTTTAATGGAAACAAACTCAAATCCACAGATATATATATTTACGTATGGGTATATATATGCATATATATATACACAATGAAAGTATATATACATATACATACATATATACACACATATATTTTAAAAAATAGTAATATAGCCACAAATACCAAGAAAGTCATAGAATGTCACATATTTGTACTGTTTTTTTAAACTGATTATAATCTAGACAAGAATTCCCTACAATGCTGGTCATTTTAACTTAAAAACTCAGTGTAATAAGCATTTGGGCAATAAATAATCCTCGTTCTGCCATTGATGACACTAATATAGAATTATAATAAAATTAATGATGTTATAATATTCCAGATGCAAAGGCATACACTTAAATTTGGTTTCTATACACAAAGCAGTGAGTGTACTTAAGACAGCTGTGAGCCGGCACCAGAAAATTCACTTTTAATCAGTGTGTTTGGTCAGAGCTGCACCTCAGTGTTCAGATAATAAGTCCCATAATCATCCAAGAAACTAAGGCAAATGTTGCATTTTCTGAACCTGTCCTTACAAGTTCTTCTTTCTCCCAGCTTAATTTACTGTGTCCAGCATGCCTTAATAGGGAAGAGTTGTTTCAGTTGCTTTGAGGAAATCAAAGAACCGAAATAGCTTTCATTCTGAAAATAATCAGTAGAGTAACTTCTATGTGCCAAGCAGACTGTCAAATCAAGTCACTTTAAAAAGCACTCCTTGTGAGTTTAGGGCTCATTTGCCAGTGGGAACAAAGAAATTCTTGTTAATATGTATGTACAGCTACCTTTGGTGCTGGTATTTCACAGTCTGCAGAGAAATCACAAGGCGCTAATAAACCTGGCCCGTTTGCCTTCTCAGGCTGCCTCTGATAGCACCAGCTCCTGACTTCCTGCCTCCTGCAATGATTAGCCCACGGCTTTGCCGACATACCATTCAGGAAGGTAGGTGCCCTGCTGCCCTCAAACTGTCAACTCGGAATCCAACCTCATTACCCCCATATGAAAGGTGTAAGGGGAGGCTCTTTTAGTCCTCTGTATTATTTATCAAATTTCCATTTGAAGATTGCATGGCCTCCAAAGTATTATAATTTTGTTCTCCAGTGAATGCTTACAAAAGTTGAATGTGTCTGGATTGAGGCAATCCGAGTAATAGGTGTCATGCTGTACCTGAAGCCATTGTCCTCTCAGACCTCCGGCTATGGCGGGTCATGACAGATTTGATTTTTACCCAGGGTAGATTTTCTTCTAGGAGACCTGCAAGGCCACCCTTGTAATTTGCCTTTAGAAGGAATCTCTTTCAGTTTTTCCTGTCTGTCCACACACATATGCCTGTATAATTACATCTGTATTTATACAGGAATATTTCTCAAATTTTGAAACTATTTTAATTATTCATCGATGAAAATCCTCAGGCCTATGTAAATCAATCATGAAATATATATGTCCAGTAGGGAAAGAGTTGTTGATGGCTTTACATACTAATTTTATACGTAGATGTCTCTGCATAGGGAAAAACATTTCTTAAATTTTTGAGGTTCTGGAAAAAAATGTATGACCATTTATGACAATCTTATGTAATGTGAGTTCCTATAACCTCAGTTTTCAAGAGAAAATGGACTTTTCACCTCAAAGCCAGTCTGTGTTATGTAGCAAAGTCATGGAAATATTAGAGCTACTTAGATTTTAGATTTAAAGTCAGGAAATATTTTAAAGACGCTAAATTCAGCACTGTGAGTTAAAGGAAGGATAAGGAATGCAGATGGATCCTCCAATTATATGAATTAGAACAGAAATAGAATCGTTCGTGATACTCTAGAAACAGGAGAAAACAATGAGTGGAATATAGAAGAAGCAAAAGTTTCACTAGAAAGCTAGGCCACCAATTTCTCTTACCTTTTTAGAAAGGGAACAGTAGGACTCACAAAATACCTCAAGGCCAAAATTCTACTTGGGAAAGGCAGGGATGAAAGAGAACAGACTTGACACAGATATTAGCATTACTCTGTGGAAATTTACTTTCCTGTACCTGAATGTTCAACTTCTTAATTGCTAAGAATATAGTTGGCTTCACAGGGTTCCACTGCTTGGTGTGCTGCAATAGCTTACGGTATGACTGTGGATCAGGAGAACTATATAAAATCATGAGTTTAATTATGGAAATGAAAATTAATAGAAACTTATGTGATTAGGCTAATAAAATGTTCTTCAAAATATATACAAGCTCTATTTGTGAATCCTTCAGTTTAATTTTAATTTCATATTAAAGTAAAGGGCTTATGAACTATTAGACTAATTGAGCTCATTCCAGGGTTCCTACAGAGATAGGGTTAGAGAGGAGGAGGGAAGGGAAACTGAGGCTTCTATCTGTTGAGAAGTAGGAAGATATTTGGGGGACCAGATTCTCATGCCTTCAGCCTTAAACTAAAACAACTCTTTCAGAACTAAACCCACTTAGGTCCTCCCTTATTCTGACCCAGCAGGAGAGTTTGAGTTTCTCTCCCCATGATTAATTTCTGACATAGGGGAGATTTAAAAAATAATATGCATCTTTAAAATAATTAAGAGATGTTACACATCAAAGTCACTCTATTTAACTACCTTGGATGGGAAAATTGCAGTTTATGTAAATATATAAATTCGTTTTAAAAATTGCCTGGCTTTTTTTCTATTTAACATAACTTAATGAAGCATACTATAAAATAGAAGTCCTGTGTTTTTATTTATAAATTAGAATAACTATATATTGAATATTCTTAAAGCAAATCATATTAGGTGGAGTGCAAGCAAACAAGCAAAACCCCAGGAATAAAATCCACCATATTTATTTGCTGACTATTCACGTACTTAGTCTTCAACTCTACATGAGAAAGAGATTTAAAGTTAAAAATTTTACATGAGCTCTTGTAACTTTTCTCCCGGTGTTAATTAGCTTAGGCTAAATTGTACGATCTCTGGGGCTTTTCACCACCAAGGCTTATTTGCTGCTTACAACACCTGTTTATCTCCTCACTCCGGGTTCCAGTCTGGTGACAGAGTCTCCACCTAAGATGTCGCTAGATCATATTTTGAATAATAGTAAAATAAAGCATTATAGTCCAGCTATATCATATGTTCCCAGAGAGCAAGAAAATTATTCTGAATACTTCTGTGCTGCTCCATAGTAGCTGGCATAAAATAAATAGTGAGTAAATATTTTTGACCAAGGATTCATAATAAAATAACTTTCATTTTATGAAACTTTAATTTTAGTAAAAGGGCCACACAACTGATAGGGAACAAGAAGAAATTCATTGTCTTTCAAAATAAAGCATTCAATACTAAAGGCATTACTACATTATTTGCATTTTAATATTTCAATAGCATTTGGTTGTTCTATAGACTGAGTTAAAATTTTCACTTTATTTTTTCGGTAGCTCAGTGCAGATCTTTTATTCACATGCCCTCCTGGTATAGAATAGCGAGCGGCAAACTATCATTAAAGCACCCGTAGGTTAAGCTCAGAATTAGAAAGTCCTTATTATGATGATTAGGAGAGACCAAAAATGTAGAGAACTAAATATCAGATCAAAAGCTGTGTCTCCAGTCCTGACAGAACAATCAGTCTTTGACTTTTACACAGTAAGCAAATACCGTGTGCATTTTATAAACAGCAAATAAACGGGCAACCTCAGAACATCACTTTAATGAGGTTGACTTTCCTGACTGCGACCACACTTCCCGTATTCACTGATGCTTCCTGGGGAAGATGCAAGTCAGGAAAACTTGCAAAGCACTTAAAAACCATAGCAGACAATGAAAACTAAAAAGGCCTTTTAGGTTTTCTGAAAGAGAAGCATAGCAATATGTCTTCAAAAGCTTCTCAAAAGGCATCAGCTTAGGATTCCACTCATGGAGCTAAGGCCACCTTTCAAAAGGCAAAAATATCGGAAGCAGCAGAAAAAAATTCTTTTAAAAATACTGGAAGTTTCATAAATATATTTCAGTTTTAAAAATGATAATCTGCTTTGATTTAATATTATTTATGAATGCATGAAATAATACTCTTGTGAAGGTTAGCACTCTAGAAATAGTTTATATCATTATTTTCTCTGCTCAGTCTACTCCAGTGCCAAAAACCAAGTGGGAACTCAATAAATATAAATTGATGATGACGATGATAACTTCTCTGAGATGTACACACAGGTTAAAAAATCAGTTATTAAACCCATAGCATTTTGAATTTGTCTTTCTAAAGAACTTGAAATCAGATTTATTTCAGTTTTGTCTCTGCTATATTTTGATGAGAAATGAAGAAACTGCATACACAGGCCTTTTATATTGATGATGCAGGATTTATTTATTAGGCTCATTCACTGGGCAGGTTAGGGAGCTATCGTTTTTGAAGTCATCCACTGCATTCTGGGGCAGTGAGCCCTTGTGAAACTACAAACTCAATTATAGCATGAATTAATATTTTATACATTAAATTGCATAAGCTATACTTGGTTGAACAGAGTAACTCAATTAAAATATGATTTATAATTAAATCCTTATCAATCACCCTAAGAGTGCAACCAATCTGTATAGTTGGTCCTCAGTTCTCATTTAAAATTGTGAAGTGACTTGTCAGGTAATAAGAATAATCAGTTTTAGGCAAGAGACAATTGCTTGCTGCAATACAGTCACATCTGTAACTGATCAGCAACGGTGTGATGATTTATCATTCATGAGATGTGTACCATCTTAGAAAGCTTAACTTATAGAGTGGAGCATTCAGCCTCAAATTTGCAAACATTTCAGAATTAGAACAATTCTATACTCCATACGTTTCATGTTTTTTATCCCTTAAAAATATAGAAATTAAACTAGATCTACTTCCAATCATATTATTCATTGTATTACAATTAAAAATTATATTACATGCACACATTTGTGCATGTGTGTTGCTACTCCTATAAAAATATTTTCAAACCACTCATGACATGGAAAAATGTCACCTTGGGCAATATTGAAGAATGCTTACTTCTTTACACTGATTTTTTTTTTCTCATTAAGACATTTTTTAGAGTAGTTTAGGTTCACAAACACTGACTTTTTCCTTAACAGAAAAATCAAGTAAATTTTATCCATTGGCCATTATTTGACTATAAAATGCTCATCTTTTATCAGAAATCCATATAGAAGATTATAAATTTTGTTTATGGCATAAGTTACTTAATAGGAAGTATGGAAATTAATGGTGTAAAGGCTCAAAATTGAAATGGGTTTCCATATGAAGAATCAAGAGACATATCCCCATATGGTTGGTGGTGTTCTGTAAGTACAGATCCAGGAGAGGCAGAAAGTGAAGGAATAAAGAAGTGGAATTAAAATGAGAAGATAGAGTTGCAGAGTGAGTGTGTTTTGTTTTCGCTTTAGAAGAGAGGAAAGAGAGCAGAAACACGTTATACATCATAGTCTAGAGTCTAAATCTCAGGGCATTACTCTACGTTGGCCAAATTACTTGCGCTCTTGCCACCTTCATTTTTCCATTTGTAAATGTACATAAATAATACTTTACTTAGCTCAGTCATGAGGCTCACCATATTAATAAATGTGAAAGAAACTTCCTAGTAATGTAGTACAAGTAAAGCATGCTACTATTGTAACTTTTTATCCAGTAGTCAAATTAAATGGTGTTTTTCTCACTTTGCTATTTTTGCATCGCCATAAAATGCATTTATTTTCTCAATACAAAGCACAAAATTTCACAATAATGAGCAGATGATGTCAGTGAAAACAAGTTTTGCAATGTTGATCTTAATTATAATAAAGAAATGCTATCCAAATCATAGGTCATAAAGAAGCAGGGATGCAAATTTTACTAAAAAAATTATCAGTAAAAAGGAAAACAGGCAGTATTTCAATGAATTCCACTATTTTAAGATTATAGGATTTTTATCTTACTGGTTAATCAACACACACACATATATAAAATTGAAGTGAACATATTTTTTGTGTAAAGTAACACCATTTATAATTTATGAGAAAAACGTAATCTAGGTTTATGTCCCCATATGCAGTATTTTAGAATAGTCTTAGCTTATAATAACTCATCATGGGGTGATACTTATAAATTGGAATGTATAACATAGAATTGTATAACTCAGATTTTGAAAAGTTTCTAAATTATCAAGACCATAGATTACCTTTACTAAGAATAGATCTCAGGTTCCAATCTAACCAAAAAGAGAATACATATGAAAAAGTTTTAAATATTCATATTGCAACAAATAATCAAATATTATTTCATAAAATATATTTAAATATTTTATCTGATCGCTTAATTTTAGACCTCAGAAATACATGTGTTTCCATTTATTATTTTTCAGCTTAATGAGGCTTTAAAAAGAAATAGATGGACTTATATTCAATTATAATTATTACAATGTTCTCTTTTGTCTGATATGTCCTTTAATAACAGAACACAGCAAGTCTTTTCATCCCAAATCTGAAAATGAGGTTTCCATCACTCTAACTTGTGATCAAATATAACAGTTTATAAGAAAATTAGAGGTCAGTTTACATTAAACAGCATAAACCAAACCTGTAACTTAATAAAGCATGGTGGGAAGACCAATATCTAAGTGGGAGGCAGGCTTAATATATGCTGTACCTGTAGAATGCCAGTCATAGGAAATTGACACAAGATTTATAGCTGCGGGTAATATTTCAATGTCAGTGAAAACCAGGGCACATGTCTCAGCAGCAGAAGTTAACCCTCAAGGAAATAGTAATGTTATATTTGTAGGTGGGAGAATCACACTGGCTGAAGCCCTAAAAATTATATCACTTAGAATTTGGCAAAATTCAGAAAAAAATTTGTATACATAAATAATGTTAACATATAAATCATAGCCAAAATATAGTCCTCTTTTGATTGCACTGAAACCTGTATTCATTTGATGTTATGACATAAATAAAAATCATAATATGAAACAACAAAAAAGAAAGCTAGGAAGTGTATTGGAATATTTGCTTTTAGGAGACAAAAGTTCAATCTGATGATACTTAGAAATATAAATGATGAGACTTTTACTATGTTGATTTCATATGACTTTCATGAAAAAATATATTTTTATCTGGAAAGGAATCTAAATTTATATTTCCACTATATTACATTAATTACACAAAACAAACTGAAAGAAGTAAATTTACAGTATCACTGATCAGCACCCTGGAAAGGTAGAACTACACTCTCCAATCTAGGTGAAGCATTTCACGTGTATAACTAACTTCAAAACAGTGGTAATCACAAGCAGTTGAGCTCATCAAGAGAAACAAACTGAATTAACAAGTGTGAAACTCATAGTGAAGGAATGAGCATTAATAAATTCAATTGCAAGTGGTTAATATCACATATACTACTGTGAAATATCATGTTTTTCAAGATATTAAATGCATTTAGGAAAAAATTTTCCTCTTTCACTCTTAATGTCAGTACTTGGAAACAAAGCAAAAGAAAATTCATGCTCTTAATTAAGGATTTATCTATTTCTGCTGTATTCTAATTTCCAAGTTGGCTTTACATCTCATGAAACTACAAAGAATAACTGCATTAACATTCTGACCATCTAACAACACATTGCATCGAATACATGCTCAAAAGTATCCTAGACAAGCTGGATTGTAGAACATAGACATAAGGAAAAATGTTTCCTTTTCAGTTGTGAAAAATTGTACGTGTAAAAAACCCTGTCAAATTCTGTGTCTGTATTTGACAGTGAAAATATACAGCATATCAAGTCATTTTTTTCTAGCTCCACCAGCGATACTGTTTGTACAAATGGGCAAGGTTTAATACTTCAAAATATTCAAAAGACACTGCAACATATGCTGAATTTCACTTATTCCAGCTATGTATTCATTGTCTCAAAGCGATTGTGGAAGCGATTTTCAAGCATGCAAAGCAGCAAAAGAGTTAAGGCAAATTGTATTGTCTAAGATATCTTGGAATCTTGTTCTTTCTGAATAGTGAAGAGAGAAAAAAATACACTGAGGGGGAAAAAACAAAACCTTTATTTATTAAGGACCATTTCATTTCATAGCTCTTATTTCTAATTTTGTTAGGAAGGACATCATTCTTTTAGAGGGCAGAAAAGAATAGAGAAAAATGTATTTTCTGTTTGACATGAGACATTTAATACAATAGAAATGTCTAATTGGTGTCACACAAGGTCAGATGACTTTGTCCCCGCAATCAGGGACACCTGTGAAATGAAAGGTCAACATATAATGTCTCTAAACCTACCAAGGAAGAATTGTATTTTTTCCCATAATACACACAGAAGTCATATTTTTATTATAAAAATAAGCAAAAAAAGTGACATTCATTAAAATGGTAATGGTTTTCATGAAACAGTCAATATTTTATTATTTTGTATTAAAATGACAGTAGACCCAGATGGTTACTAATTGGGAGATAAAATATATGTGTCTATGTGTGTTCATATGTGTATCTGTGAGTTTGTAAAGCAAAAGTCTGTTTTCTATTGAAAATTACAGTTGTGTTTTGGAGGTCATTTACATAAAATAGAATGACACTTTCTATATATCCATAAGATTTATCCACGTGGAATAAGTTATTCCTTTGGAGGGTCAGAGAGGGCCGATCCTAGAAAAAATAAAGGTGTTGACATTTCTCCTTTTACCTCTTATCACTTCATTACCTCTCAAGTTTTGAAATCCTATAACTCTTCTCTGTCTGACTATTCTATTGTGAGTCATTTTCTGCTAAAATTCCTTGGATCATTCCCTCTCCCCAGGCCACACATCAGACGCTGAGTCTTCAGAAGCTTTTTCGTAAGCAAAATGACGTGTCCTGTGATCTGCCATTAAGAGGTTTTGCTAGTTCTAATCTGATCACTAGATTACAAAAACATGTTTCTGTAATAAATGTAGATGAATTATAATGGTTTAATATGATGGCTGGCTGTATGTACATTTGAAAATAGACTTACACACCCAAATGAAAAAGCATGAGTGCCTAATCTAAGAATATAGCTTAATTTATGGTACTTGGAAATGGGGGTATTAGGTTTAGACAGAGAAAAGAACAAAGGCTTAACAAGCATTGCTTTCCACAGATTATTTTGCATTACAAAAATGTAGAGGTCCACAGACTCTATACTTTCCAAACTTCAATTTGAGATTTGAGACTTAAGTGGTTGATTCTACCTTTTTTTTTTTTTCTAGTATGTCATTAGAGTTTTCAGCTCTCTTACTCTGCACACATGGTTACTAGTTATTGTCATATTGTTATATTTAAATTTTACAATGTATGCTTTTAAAGATTGTTTCTACAAGACATATCAGGCATATAAATGAGGAGCTTATGTAGGAATCTCTTCAACGCATTTATTAGAAGTAACTCATGGAGGTATCATATCAATATAGAGTCCTAGAGAGCCATAAATCCAGTCAGTAATGATTAGGGAAGACTTTTGTTTATGTTCATGTCCTAAAAACAAAACCAAATATTTAAATGTGGACAAAAATGTGACGTCGTGTTTGTATATACTAAGTGAAAGTTTATGAGAAAGGCAGAAGTCTCTGAATGACATGGGAGAAGATTGAAGAGCCACTTGTGTGGTAAAACCATTGGATTTGATGTCTGTATAAATGTAAATAGGAGAGAAATAGAAAAAATGGGGAAGCTTTGAATATCTACATCTGGCAAAAGAAGCCCATCAAAGAATGTTCCAGGAGAGGAGTAGGTTGTGAGAAGGAAAATAGAGAAGATCCTGAACTGGATTTGGGATGAGCTCTGCCATGGACTTTTAAGAAATCTGAATTTAGAGCTTGCATTTCAGGAATCATTGCATATGGAATGTTCCAAGGAAGTAAGAAGAGTGAGAAGCCACAGAAACTTGGGAAGAAAACTTGAGTCCACTGATATTTAGATGGCACACCAGGCTGCTAGTAAAGAAAACAAAGGAGTGTTAGAAGGGCAGATAAACCAAGATAAGAGAGATGAGAATTTAAAGAAAAAACTTTTCAAATAAATAAAACTTAGTAGTTACTATATTCCAGGTTCATTGAAAGTTAACATTCAATTTAGAATAAAATTGACCTTGATAATCAATTCTATAGCATGGTCAAATACTATCACATACGAACTAGAGGAGGTTAAATAGAATGTAGGTTAAAAACAAAACAGAGCATGCTACCAAACTGAGAGTAGGGATTAGATTTAAATAGGTGGAAACTCACAGAGATGTTCAAGAAGTTCAAGACTGCAAATAGTGGCTCTTCCTTTGAGAGGCTGAACTAAAAACAGAACAAGAAAGCACAAAGCTTTGGGGGACAGAGAGGTTGGTGTGAGGCGGAATTCTAAGATGCGCCCCTATGGGTTGCACTTTTATACAATCCCCTTCCCCTAAGTGCATGTGCTTTTTCTAGCCAATAGACTGCGGCAAAGATAATGAGATGTCACTTCTATAATTTTGTTAAGGTATGTGACTCTGTCTTAGCAGACCGGTGAGGGAAATTCTCTTGCTAGTTTGGGAGAAATAAGCTGCTATGTTGTGAGAGGGCCTATGGAAGACCATGTGGAAGGGAAGTAATGGCCAATAGGGCCTCCAGAAGCAGAAGGCAACCCTCAGCTAACAGCCTGCAAGAAAGCAGTGGCCTCAGTCCTACAACAGCAAGGAACTAAAATCTTCCAACAATCATGAGAACTTGGACGAGGATATAGAGTTTGAGAAAAGAACAAAGTCCTGTGACACTTTCTTTGCAGCCTAGTGCAGAGAAACCAACCAAGCTGTGTCCAGACTTCTGACCCATGAAAAGTATGATATAATAAATGTTTCTTATTTTATACTACAGTCTAAAAATAAAACAGTCTGGAAAGGAATCTTCTTTTTTTTTTTTGCACTGGGGACAGAGGAGCTAACTGACTCAACACACAGAAAATGCACCTGAGCTTGGTTTCCAATCCTGGCTCTGACAACTTTTAGTGTTGTAAGCAGTAATTAAGTTCTCTGTATTTCAATAAGTTTATTGGTCAAAGAGGATAATATTATATCTATTTCATAGGATTGCTGTGAAGGTTAAGGGATTCAATTCAGGTTAAATGCTTGACACTTAGTAAGTACTCAAATAAATATGAGTTATGCTTATAAATGTTTGGTTTGGGGTGGTTTTGTTTGTTTTTCTTTAAAAAAAAATATTGAGCTAGCTTGTAGAGTGAGACAAAGGGAGAGATGAAACTAATGATTCAGGAGAAGAGACTGTTAGAGAGCATAACCCTGAAAGAAATTGGACCCAGAGAACATGCAAAGTAATGAATGAGGTAAACAAAGGTTACTATAAAAAACATATTCTGGTTTACTTCATTTGAAAAGTGACAATATAATTCAATGATTTTAGTGAATAGAGTTCACAAGCCTCCCACAGTTTCTCAAAAACAGAGGAAAAAAACCAGATGGCCAGTATCAGAACATCTTTCAGCATTTATTTTTCATTTAAAATAAAGAGCAGAAGATCAACAGATAAGCACTACATATATAGAGAGAGAGAAAATATTTTTCTTAATAATGTTTTGGAATTTCTTAAAATTTCAATTTATTTCATATTTATTTATCATTTATATTCTCTATATATGTGAATGTGTGCGTCTGTGTGTGTCAAAGACAAGTATCATATGATATCGCTTATATGCGGAATCAAAAAAAAATGATACAAATGAACTTATTTACAAAACAGGAACAGACTCACAGACTTAGAGAATGAACATATGGTTACAAGGTGGTAAGGGTGCGGGGAGGGATAGATTGAGAGTTTGGGATTGACATGTATACACTGCTATATTTAAAATAGATAACCAACAAGGACCTACTATAAAATAAATTAAAAAATAAAGGTATCTGTTCAATTATCCTCGTTTAAACACAAGAAGGAAAGATGTTAAAATGAATTTACGCTAGAGAATTTTAATACTTACAGAGTGTCTTTTGAGCAAATTATTTGGGACTAGTAGAATATGTTTATTAAGCATTAGACACTTCAAGGAAAAATGCTTTTTCCCTCAGTCTTCCTTAAGTTATTAAACCTAATTTTTTTAGATCCATGGGGTGGTATCGTTAATGATATTTTCTGAAAATGCTGGTTTTCAAACTCTAGTGAATTTTATATCTAGAAAATGTTATTCGAAGGATCTTCATTTATTGGAATTCTGCATTTATTTATTCATTTATTACCAAATATTCACTGAAAGCTTACCATGGCTGTTTTGAGAAACTCAGTCATACATTCTATAGACAATTTTATTTTGTGTCTTAGTCTTATAAAGTTTTCTAGAACATTTTAATCTATTGTAGATGCTAATAGTAAATATCTCTGAGAGCTTTTCCATCTCTGTTTACTGAGCGTCTGTTTCATTTACCCTTCAGAATGACTTGGGATACTGAAGAAAAATACCTACAATTTCCCAAGAAAACGATTATTCAGAATCTTTTGTGGTCTTAATAGTCAATTCCTTGGTTTCCTTACAATTGTGATATAAATGAGAGATTTTATTTGAGGGTAAGTTTTGGGTCTAGATTTTCATGCAGCCTGTCATCTGGTTTATAGACCTGAAAACATTTTATTAATCTATATGGATGACTCTTACTATAGCCTGTATACTTTCTGAGCTTCAGCAAATATAAATTGTTCCTTTTTTGAGAACTGCTTAATTTCTTAATAATCAGAAATTATAGTATCTCCCTCTCTGTCCATGAAAAAAACAGATGACCTTTCAATTTAGAGAATGATAGATAATATAGGCTATGTTGGATATAAGTAGTTACTGAAAAGATAAAGAAGCATGCTTTAGAACTAGCGAAACTAAAGTATAATGAATGTCCTTTGGGCTTCTAGTAGAGAGGATGGTGCTGGCTATATTAAGATGTGATATAATGGCAAAAACACATGGTTTTCAGTATGAACCCAGAATAAAAAGCCATGATGATAAACTTTTCTAAGAGTAGGTGTTGGCTTGCTATTACAATAGTTACCACTTATTTGTCTCCCTGTGGCTCCTTCAGTGAGCAGTAGTGGGGTGTGTTTACTAAGTAGAGGCAATGAATATCCTAAACAACACCAATGAACCTACAATTTTAGATAGAAGTTGTTTAAGGCATGAAGCTTTTACCTTTAATCACATCAGAAACTTAAGGTATTTTCACTGTAAGACAATCACACATCTCTGTAGAACCAAGAACCAAAACACAGAATTCTTCATGTAACATTAGTATTTTCTCCTTCGGGTCTTTTCATTCTACAGAGACAGAGGGAGTGTTGTTGAGTTTGGGAGCAGGAGTTGGGGAGAGAGAAGAAGAGAATTGCTCCCTGAATACTGTATCATAGATCTATCAGAACTGCTAGAGAACACTCGGAAACCCTAAAATGTATATAAGCGAGTTAAACAATATTACTAACTAATACATCATCTCTCTTCAAATCCTATAGGAAGTTAGGACTTTAACAAATCTCACAGCACTCAGTAAAATTTATCATTGTTTGTTCTTGAGACTTCAGGAGGCAGCCTTGCTACTTCTGAGTTTTATCAAATTTCTACATCTCAGTATTTTCAAAGTAGGATGTAGATTAAAATCAGAAGTTTTCAATATGCTTTCACTTTTCCATCCATCAGAATTCTTTTAAGAAGTATCAGTCAGACAAAAAATATATCTCAGAATCTAGTTTAAAATGAAAATATAACACACACAAAAATAAAATAAAATAAAGGGTAATGAGAGGAGAAAGAAGCTGCATACCTCTCTCTTTCTTGGTGAGAATTGCTACGGGTCAGTTGAAAACCTAACTATACATATATAAGTTTCAAGTCTTTTCAAAGCATATCTTGGACATACTTGCCAATCACTTCCAATTTTTCAGGAATATCCAGCAACAGTAATATCTCAACGTCAAAATCTAGTGTTAATTGCTCAATTTACCATGGCATATGTTGTAGGTTCATTTTCTCCTAAATGTACTGAATCTTTATTTCATTTAAGAGGATAACAAGCTGAAACTCTTTATACTTTGTAAATATGCAAAGAAATGTTAATTTGGGAAAGGCCAAATATAAGAAATCACCTGAGAAAAAACTTGAAGGGCTTGAAAAATGGATTATCGTCTTTTGCTTGAAGGAGATAAAGTTCTAATATATTATGACAGGGGAAAATGTCTAGAGGAAGCCATCCAAAACTAATTGCCCTGTCATAAGCAAAAACTGAGCCTCAGGTTCTTGACATCAAAGATAGCTGACTCACAAATATATAGTTACCATATACATTTTCAATTATTTTTATGAGCCTCAAGGAAATAATGTTTGTTTTCTTGTTGTATGATACATAATAATCACTTTAAATCTCTACACCATGACAATATTTTGACCGCTTTAGAAAAAAAATTTAAAACAAATTATTGTTTTTTTACTCCAATGATGAAAATGTCATATATTGTGACTAATTTGTATGTGAATCAATAATAAAGCAAGGATAATATTAATGTACTGATTAATCTGAAAATCAATAATGAAATTAATTTGGCCACTTAAACTGTAATAAAATTTAAAATGTTTCCATTCATTACTGGATTTTAAAGTAGCATGAGACTCAGATTTAATCTGTAGCATAATCACGCATAGCTGACAGTTATGTAGCTATGACAGCTATGTACTAGCAAGGGAGAGTCACAGATAGAGAGTGACAGATCAACTGCTTACCAGATATGTCATCATGGGAAAATAGTTTAACTTCTTATACCCTAAGACTTCATTTAAAAGTAAGCATGAAATTCCATTCATTCAGGCTCTGGATTAAGATGATGATAAGAAAGGCTCCTGAATTTCCCTCTTCCCAAGGACATGGAATATACAGGTACACATGGAACATTTCCCTTAGAAAGAAATGCAGAAAGTACTTGATTGATCCCTGCATATCCAGTGACTGAGAAAATATCCACACCAAAACAGGTAGGGGGCTTCCCTGGTGGCACAGTGGTTGAGAGTCCGTCTGCCGATGCAGGGGACACGGGTTCGTGCCCCGGTCCGGGAAGATCCCACATGCCGCGGAGCGGGGGGGCCCTTGAGCATGGCCGCTGAGCCTGCACGTCCGGAGCCTGTACTCCACAATGGGAGAGGCCACAACAGTGAGAGACCCGTGGAGCACACATCAGACACACCAGTTTTTAAGGCTGCCACCCAAGGAATGGACCTCCAAATCACTTAACTCTGATAGCCAGTGAGGAGTGCATTCATGAGTCCCACAGTATATATGGGCACAGAAGCATTCACCACTCCTCTCCTAACAGGGCTCAGAAAAATGCCCATCTCAGTCTTTCCTGGGCAAGGTCTAATTGCATACTTTCCCACCTGTTGGCTGAGAATCTGGCTTCTAATCAGAGTGCATTTAGATGCTCAGTGAGATCCTCCTATTTGGGACATCAACTGGTCTTGGCCCACTCTCAACTCCTGGGAGCCACTAAGAACAACGACAGTGGCTTAGACAATCACAAAGGTTTGAGAGTCAACCAGGAGCTTGGATAGGGATGATTAAAGAACGTCATCTTTTATATGAAAGTAATCTGTTAAGATTAGGAGAAGTGGCTGTTTTAGTTAATGCATACAACCCAATACAGAGATACAAGGAAAATGAAGAAACAAAGAAATGCGTTCCAAACAAAAGAACAAGATAAATCTCCAGAAAACAATCTTAATAAAATGGAGATATGTGACTTAGCCAATAGAGAGTTCAAAATAACAGTCATAAGGATGTTCACCTAAGTCAGAAGAGCAAGGCATGACAAAGTAAGAATTTCAACACAGGTGCAGAAATATTGTAAAGTACCAAACAGAAGTCAAAGCTTAAGAATACAATAACTGAACTTAAAAATTCAATAGAGGTGTTCAACATAAGACAGTCAAGTGGAAAAACGGATCATTAAACTCAAAGACATGGCAGTGGAATTCAACGAATCAGAGAGGCAAGGATGTCAACTCTTGCCACTGTTTTCAACATAGTACTGGAAGTCCTAGCCAGAGGAGTCAGTCAGGAAAAAAGATATAAAAGGCATCCATACTGGCAGGAAAGGGTAAAACTGTCTTTGTAGATGACATGATATTCTATATAGAAACCTTAAAAACTCCACCAAAAACTATTAGATTTGAAAAACAAATTCAGTAAAGTGGCAGTATGAAAAATTCATATACAAAAAATAAGTTGTGTTTCTATACACTGACAATGATATATTGGAAAGAGAAATTAAGAAACAATCCTATTTATAATAGCATTAAAAACAGTAAAATACTTAGGAATTAATTTAACCAAGGAGGTAAAAGATTTGTACACTTAAAACTATAAAACATTTATGAAACAAATTGAAGAAAACACAAATAAATGGAAAGACGTTCTGTGCTCATGGATTGGAAGAACTGATATTTTAAATTGTCCATACTATCTAAAGCAATCTACAGATTTAATGCAATCTTTATCTAAATTTTAGTGGCATTTTTCACAGAAATTTTTAAAAAAATTAAAGTTCCTATGGAACCACTAAAGACCACAAATAGCTAAAGCAATCCTGAGAGTAAACAGCAAAGCTGGAGGCATCACACGTTCTGATTTTATACTATATTACAAACTCTGGTAAGCAAAACTGTATGGTATTGGCATAACAACAGATGTATAATCAATGGAATGGAAGAGAGAGCCCAGAAATAAACCAATACATATACAGTCAATTGATTTTTGACAAAGGCACCAAGAATATACAATGTGGAAAGGATAGTTTCTTCAACAATGTTGAGGTTGAAAAATTTGAATATCCACATGCAAAGAATGAAACGGGATTCGTCCCTCATACCATTTACAAAATCAACACAAAATGCATTAAAAACTTAAACATAAGACCTGAAATAGTAAAACTCCTAAAATAAAACATAGGTGATAATCTTGACGCAAAGCAAAGACAACAAAAGCAACAATAAACAAGTGGGATTACATCAAAACTAAAAAGCTTCTGTACGGCAAAGGAAGCTATCAACAACAAAAAAAGGTAATCTACAAATGGGAGAAGATGATTGCAAATTGCCTATTTGATAAGGGGTTAGTATCCAAAATATACAAGAAACTTATACAACTCAATTAAAAAAAAACCCAATTAAAAACTGGGCAAAGGACCCGAATAGATATTTTACAAAGAAGACATCCAACAAGTACATAAAAGTTGCTCAACATCATTAAAATTAGGGAAATACAAATCAAAACCACAATGAGTTATCACCTGTTGGAAAAGGTATCAAAAAGACGAGGAATAACAAGTGTTGAGGATGGGGAAAAAAAGGAACACTTGTACAATGTTAGTGGGAACGTAAACAGGTAAAGACATTATGGAAAACAGTATGCAGATTCCTCAAGAAATTAAAAATAGAACTACCATATGATCCATCTATCCCACTTCTGAGTATATATAATGAAATCATTATCTTGAGGAAATTATCTATACTTCCATGTTCATAACAGTGTTATTCACAATAGCCAATGAATGGAACCTAAGTAACCATTGATGGATGAATGGATAAGGAAAATGTGATGTACATATATATATATATGTATATATATATGTATATATACATATATATGTGTGTGTGTATATGTATATACAACACACATATATGAATGAAATATTATTCAGCCTTAAAAAAGAAGGAAATTTTCCATTTTTAAGAACATGGTAAACCTGGTGTACATAATGCTAAGTGAAATAAGCTAGACAGAGGATTACAAATACTGCATGGTACCATTTATATGTGGAATTTTCTTTTAAGTTGAACTCATAGAAACATAGAGTAGATTGGTGGTTGCCAGGGGATTGGGGAGGGGGGTGGGATACAAAGAGGTTGACAAGAAGATACAAAATTTCAGTTATAAGATGAATAAGTTCTGAGGATCTAATGTGTATGAAGTGAGTGTACTTGACAATACTGCATTGTGTAATTGAGATTTGCTAAGAGAGTACAAGTTAAGTGTTCCTACCCCACAATAAAGGTAAACATGTGAGGTTAGTGAGAATAATTTCACATTGTATACATATATCAAATCATCATGTTGCACACTTTAAATATATTACAATTTTATTTGTCAAATATAGCTCAATTAACTTAAAAAAAGACCCATGAAAAACAACATGTATTTCCTGGGGTTATTTTGACTCTAGAAAAAAAATACCATATAAATGTAAAGATATATAATTAACGTCAATGATCTTTGTAGATATTTTCAGGGACAAACAGTTCACAAGGTAATGTGCTATCTCATCCCTGAATAGATTATATATATATATATATATATATATATATATGTGTGTGTGTGTGTGTGTGTGTGTGTGTGTGTGTGTATGGATTACCCAAATTTAAACGCTTTTCATCTTTTCCTCACTAAGGTACTCTGAGAGTCACTTAGATAAGTTATCGAGACTCTTTTAATAGGATCTTTCCCAAGACAATTTATTTATCTAACTGATATAATTTCAAAATTTAACAGGATGTTGAACTTAGCAGCACACTCTAGCCAGACCACGATGAGGACAGTGTGAAAAGGTTCATGACATTCCTATTCTGACAATTAAATTATTCTTTTATTAATGCCACCTAAATGACTGTAGTTTTTCCCCCCCTTCGTCTGGCACTCATGTTGCAAGCTCAATGTAAGCTGTTGGCTTACATTGAGCTTGCAGTTAAAGTCAGTACTTGTACAGTGCTTTTTCACAGGAAATACTGTTAAACTAGTTCTTTCCCTATCTTGTAACTGTCAAGTTAGACATTTTGAAATTTAATACGGACACTTCTCTCATGCCCTGTTATTTTCTACATTACAATTCTAAAATCCAAGGAACCAGATTCCTAATCAGACTTGTATCAGCTACAGATTCTTGAACTCGTACTACCATCTTGACATAAGTTGCTAATACAAATACTAAATGTATTATTTAACATTAATAAATATGAATCTATTAAATAGTCTATTTATTAACAGATTTATTACTGTAATTTCATTAATTGGTTCTTTTTTGATATGTTTGCTCAACCAATTAAAACCATCTAATTATACTATTATAAGTTCACATTTCTCTCTTTTTTTTTTTGAAGAGATATTGAAGTAAACTTTGACAAAGGTTTACCAAAATCAAGATACACTACATAGAACCACAGCAATTTTAATGTTGGATGATCTCCTAATTACATAAAAAGGGAAAATGCGTCTAGTTGTCATATTGTTCTTCTGACATCAAGATGGGTTTTAGTGATTACTGTGGCTTGTCTTTTTTTTTTTTTTTAAGGTTATAATCTTTCCTTTATTTAGCTTGTTGGCACACCAAAGAGAGTTACCAGTGACTATTCAATAATTACCAGTAAATTAGTTCAAATAAGGTTACAACATGTTTCTTAAATATAAATCAAGAAACAAGGAGAGGTGGGTGGCGGAGGGGGAAAGCTTCGGAGCCACAGAGGAGAGCGCAGCCACAGTGGTGCGGAGTGCAAAGTGGAGAGATTCCCGCACAGAGGATCAGGGCCAACCGGCACTCACCAGCCTGAGAGGCTTGTCTGCTCACCTGCCAGGGCGGGCAGGGCTGGGAGTTGAGGCTCGGGCTTCGGAAGTAGGATCCCAGGGAGAGGACTGGGGTTCGCTGTGTGAACACAGCCTGCAGGGGGTTAGTGCACCACTGCTAGCTGGGAGGGAGTCCGCGGAAAAGTCTGGACCTGCCGAAGAGGCAAGAGACTTTTCTTCCCTCTTTGTTTCCTGGTGCGCAAGGAGAGGGGATTAAGAGCACCGCTTAAAGGAACTCCAGAGACGGGCGCGAGCCGCGGCTAAAAGCGCGGACCCCAGAGACGGGCATGAGACGCTAAGGCTGCTGCTGCCGCCACGAAGAAGCCTGTGTGCGAGCACAGGTCACTATCCACACCCCCCTTCCGGGGAGCCTGTGCAGCCCGCCACTGCCAGGGTCCCAGGATCCAGAGTCAACTCCTCCGGGAGAACGCACGCGCGCCTCAGGCTGGTGCAACGTCACGCTGGTCTCTGCCACCGCAGGCCTGCCCTGCGTTCCGTGCCCCTGCTCTCCCCGGCCTGAGCCAGAGTCCTCGAATCAGTGGCTCCTTTAACCCCATCCTGTCTGAGCGAGGAACAGATGCCCTCCGGCGACCTACACACAGAGGCGGGGCCAAATCCAAAGCTCAGCCCCTGGGAACTGTGAGAACAAAGAAGAGAAAGAGAAATCTCTCCCAGCAGCCTCAGAAGCAGCAGATTAAAGCTCCACAATCAACTTGATGTACCCTGCATCTGTGGAATACATGAACAGACAACCAATCATCCCAAATAAAGGAGGTGGACTTTGAGAGCAAGATTTATTATTTTTTCCCCTTTTCCTCTTTTTGTGAGTGTGTATGTGTATGCTTCTGTGTGAGATTTTGTCTGTATAGCTTGTTTTCACCATTTGTCCTAGGGATCTATCCATCCATTTTATTTTTGTTTTTTTTCTTTTTTTTTCTTTTTTTCTCTTAATATTTTTTTATTTTAATAACTTTATTATATTTTATCTTACTTTATTTTATTTTACTTTATCTCCTTTCTTTTTTCCTTCCTTCCTTCCCTCCTTCCTTCCTCCCTCCCTCCCTCCTTTCTTTCTTTCTTTCTTTCTCTCTTTCTACTTCTACTAATTCTTTCTTTCTACTTTTTTTCCCTTTTATTCTGAGCCATGTGGATGAAAGGCTCTTGGTGCAGCAGCCAGGAGTCAGTGCTGTGCCTCTGAGGAGGGAGAGCCAACTTCAGGACACTGGTCCACAAGGGACCCCCCC
The DNA here is from genome assembly GCF_039906515.1 of Pseudorca crassidens. Taxonomy (NCBI): domain Eukaryota; kingdom Metazoa; phylum Chordata; class Mammalia; order Artiodactyla; family Delphinidae; genus Pseudorca; species Pseudorca crassidens. The sequence continues at coordinate 19,080,733 of NC_090298.1, forward strand.
AGCTCCACATAATATCAAATGGCGAAAATCTCCCAGAGACCTCCATCTCAACACCAGCACCCAGCTTCACTCAACGACCAGCAAGCTACAGTGCTGGACATCCTATGCCAAACAACAAGCAAGACCCCCCCAGCTCCACATAATATCAAACGGCGAAAATCTCCCAGAGACCTCCATCTCAACACCAGCACCCAGCTTCACTCAACGACCAGCAAGCTACAGTGCTGGACATCCTATGCCAAACAACAAGCAAGGAAAACAACCCCACCCATTGGCAGAGAGGCTGACTAAAATCATATTAAGTCCACAGACACCCCAAAACACACCACCAGATGTGAACATGCCCACCAGAAAGACAAGATCCAGCCTCATCCACCACAACACAGGCACTAGTCCCCTCCACCAGGAAACCTACACAACCCACTGAACCAACCTTAGCCACTGGGGGCAGACAGCAAAAACAATGGGAACTATGAACCTGCAGCCTGAAAAAAGGAGACCCCAAACACAGTAAGATAAGCAAAATGGGAAGACAGAAAAACACACCACAGATGAAGGAGCAAGATAAAAACCCACCAGGCCTAACAAATGAGGAGGAAATAGGCAGTCTACCTGAAAAAGAATTCAGAATAATGATAGTAAAGATGATCCAAAATCTTGGAAATAAAATAGACAAAATGCAAGAAACATTTAACAAGGACCTAGAAGAACTAAAGATGAAACAAACAATGATGAACAACACAATAAATGAAATTAAAAATACTCTAGATGGGATCAATAGCAGAATAACTGAGGCAGAAGAACAGATAAGTGACCTGGAAGATAAAATAGTGGAAATAACTACTGCAGAGCAGAATAAAGAAAAAAGAATGAAAAGAACTGAGGACAGTCTTAGAGACCTCTGGGACAACATCAAACGCACCAACATTCGAATTATAGGGGTTCCAGAAGAAGAAGAGAAAAAGAAAGGGCCTGAGAAAATATTTGAAGAGATTATAGTTGAAAACTTCCTTAATATGGGAAAGGAAATAGTTAATCAAGTCCAGGAGGCAAAGAGAGTCCCATACAGGATAAATCCAAGGAGAAATACGCCAAGACACATATTAATCAAACTGTCAAAAATTAAATAAAAAGAAAACATATTAAAAGCAGCAAGGGAAAAACAACAAATAAAACACAAGGGAATCCCCATAAGGTTAACAGCTGATCTTTCAGCAGAAACTCTGCAAGCCAGAAGGGACTGGCAGGACACATATAAAGTGATGAAGGAGAAGAACCTGCAGCCAAGATTACTCTACCCAGCAAGGATCTCATTCAGATTTGATGGAGAAATTAAAATCTTTACAGACAAGCAAAAGCTGAGAGAGTTCAGCACCACCGAACCAACAAATGCTAAAGGAACTTCTCCAGGCAAGAAACACAAGAGAAGGAAAAGACCTACAATAACGAACCCAAAACAATTAAGAAAATGGGAATACGAACATACATATCAATAATTATCTTAAATGTAAATGGACTAAATGCTCCCACCAAAAGACACAGATTGGCTGAATGGATACAAAAACAAGACCCATAAATTTGCTGTCTACAAAAGACCCACTTCAGACCTAGAGACACATACAGACTGAAAGTGAGGGGATGGAAAAAGATATTTCATGCAAATGGAAACCAAAAGAAACCTGGAGTAGCAATTCTCATATCAGACAAAATAGACTTTAAAATAAAGACTATTAGAAGAGACAAAGAAGGACACTACATAATGATCAAGGGATCGATCCAAGAAGAAGATATAACAATTGTAAATATTTATGCACCCAACATAGGAGCACCTCAATACATAAGGCAAATACTAACAGCCATAAGAGGGGAAATCAACAGTAACACATTCATAGTAGGGGACTTTAACCCCCACTTTCACCAATGGACAGATTATCAAAATGAAAATAAATAAGGAAACACAAGCTTTAAATGATGCATTAAACAAGATGGACTTAATTGATATTTATAGGACATTCCAACCAAAAACAACAGAATACACATTTTTCTCAAGTGCTCATGGAACATTCTCCAGGATAGATCATATCTTGGGTCACAAATCAAGCCTTGGTAAATTTAAGAAAATTGAAATTGTATCAAGTATCTTTTCCAACCACAATGCTATGAGACTAGATATCAATTACAGGAAAAGATCTGTAAGAAATACAAACACATGGAGGCTAAACAATACACTACTTAATAACGAAGTGATCACTGAAGAAATCAAAGAGGAAATCAAAAAATACCTAGAAATAAATGACAATGGAGCAACGACAACCCAAAATCTATGGGATGCAGCCAAAGCAGTTCTAAGAGGGAAGTTTATAGCAATACAATCCTACCTTAAGAAACAGGAAACATCTCGAATAAACAACCTAACCTTGCACCTAAAGCAATTAGAGAAAGAAGAACAAAAAAAACCCCAAAGTTAGCAGAAGGAAAGAAATCATAAAAATCAGAGCAGAAATAAATGAAAAAGAAATGAAGGAAACGATAGCAAAGATCAATAAAACTAAAAGCTGGTTCTTTGAGAAGATAAACAAAATTGATAAACCATTAGCCAGACTCATCAGGAAAAAACGGGAGAAGACTCAAATCAATAGAATTAGAAATGAAAAAGGAGAAGTAACAACTGACACTGCAGAAATACAAAAGATCATGAGAGATTACTACAAGCAACTCTATGCCAATAAGATGGACAACCTGGAAGAAATGGACAAATTCTTAGAAATTCACAACCTGCCAAGACTGAATCAGGAAGAAATAGAAAATATAAACAGACCAATCACAAGCATTGACATTGAAACTGTGATTAAAAATCTTCCAACAAACAAAAGCCCAGGACCAGATGGCTTCACAGGCGAATTCTATCAAACATTTAGAGAAGAGCTAACACCTATCCTTCTCAAACTCTTCCAAAATATAGCAGAGGAAGGAACACTCCCAAACTCATTCTACGAGGCCACCATCACCCTGATACCGAAACCAGACAAGGATGTCACAAAGGAAGAAAACTACAGGCCAATATCACTGATGAACATAGATGCAAAAATCCTCAACAAAATACTAGCAAACAGAATCCAACAGCACATTGAACGGATCATACACCATGATCAAGTGGGGTTTATTCCAGGAATGCATGGATTCTTCAATATATGCAAATCAATCAACGTGATACACCATATTAACAAATTGAAGGAGAAAAACGATATGATCATCTCAATAGATGCAGAGAAAGCTTTCAACAAAATTCAACACCCATTTATGATAAAAACCCTCTAGAAAGTAGGCATAGAGGGAAATTTCCTCAGCATAATAAAGGCCATATATGACAAACCCACAGCCAACATTGTCCTCAATGGTGAAAAACTGAAACCATTTCCACTAAGATCAGGAGCAAGACAAGGTTGCCCACTCTCACCACTCTTATTCAATATAGTTTTGGAAGTTTTAGACACAGCAATCGGAAAAGAAAAGGTAATAAAAGGAATCCAAATCAGAAAAGAAGAAGTACAGCTGTCAGTGTTTGCAGATGACATGATACTATACATAGAGAATCCTAAAGATGCTACCACAAAAGTACTAGAGCTAATCAATGAATCTGGTAAAGTAGCAGGATACAAAATGAATGCACAGAAATCTCTGGCATTCCTATACACTAATGAAGAAAAATCTGAAAGTGAAATCAAGAAAACACTCCCATTTACCATTGCAACAAAAAGAATAAACTATCTAGGAATAAACCTACCTAAGGAGACAAAAGACCTGTATGCAGAAAATTATAAGACACTGATGAAAGAAATTAAAGATGATACAAATAGATGGAGAGATATACCATGTTCTTGGATTGGAAGAATCAACATTGTGAAAATGACTCTACTACCCAAAGCAATCTACAGATTCAATGCTATCCCTATCAAACTACCACTGGCATTTTTCACAGAACTAGAACAAAAAAGTTCACAATTTGTGTGGAAACACAAAAGACCCCGAATAGCCAAAGCAATATTGAGAATGAAAAACGGAGCTGGAGGAATCAGGCTCCCTGACTTCAGACTATACTACAAAGCTTCAGTAATCAAGACAGTATGGTACTGGCACAAAAACAGAAAGATAGATCAATGGAACAGGATAGAAAGCCCAGAGATAAACCCACGCACATATGGTCACCTTATCTTTCATAAAGGAGGAAGGAATGTACAGTGGAGAAAGGACAGCCTCTTCAATAAGTGGTGCTGGGAAAACTGGACAGCTACATGTAAAAGTATGAGATTAGATCACTCCCTAACACCATACACAAAAATAAGCTCAAAATGGATTAAAGACCTAAATGTGAGGCCAGAAACTATCAAACTCTTAGAGAAAAACATAGGCAGAACACTCTACGACATAAATCACAGCAAGATCCTTTTTGACCCACCTCCTAGAGAAATGGGAATAAAAACAAAAATAAACAAATGGGACCTAATGAAACTTCAAAGATTTTGCACAGCAAAGGAAACCATAAGCAAGGCCAAAAGACAACCCTTAGAATGGGAGAAAATATTTGCAAATGAAGCAACTGACAAAGGATTAATCTCCAAAATTTATAAGCAGCTCATGCAGCTCAATAACAAAAAAACAAACAACCCAATCCAAAAATGGGCAGAAGACCTAAATAGACATTTCTCCAAAGAAGATATACAGACTGCCAACAAACACATGAACGAATGCTCAACATCATTAATCATTACAGAAATGCAAATCAAAACTACAATGAGATATCATCTCACACCAGTCAGAATGGCTATCATCAAAAAGAACACAAATAACAAATGTTGGTGAGCATGTGGAGAAAAGGGAACCCTGGTACATTGCTGCTGGAGTGTAAGTTTGTATAGCCATTGTGTAAAACAGTATGGAACTTCCTCCAAAAACTGAAAATAGAACTACAAAATGACCCAGCAATTCCACTCCTGGGTATATATCTGAGAAAAACAAAAACACTAATTCAAAAAGATACATGCACCCTAATGGTCATGGCAGCATTATTTACAATTGCCAAAGTATGGAAGCAACAGAAGTGTCCATCAACAGATGAATGGATAAATAGGAGTGATATATACACACACACACACAATGGAATACAGTCAGCCATAAAAAAGAACAAAATTTTTCCATTGGCAGCATCAGGGATGGAGTTGGAGGGCATTATGCTAAGTGAAATATGTCAGACAGAGAAAGACAAATATTGTATGATATCACTTACATGTAGAATCTAAAAGCTACAACAAACCAGTGAATAGAACAAAAAAGAAGCAGACTCACAGATACAGAGAACAAACTAGTGGTTACCAGTTGTGGGTGGGAAGGGGCATTATAGGGGTGGAGGGGTGGGAAGTACAAACTGCTGGGTGCAAGGTAGGCTCAAAGATGTATTGTACAACACAGGGAATGCAGCCAATATTTTGTAATAATGGTAAATGGAAAGTAAACTTTAAAGATTGTAAAAAAACTTTTTAAACACTGCACTGTTTCTTAAATTCTTATGTATACCTTAAAAAAAATATGCCATTCTGGAAATTTGCCTTTGATTAACATCAATCTTCACTATCCCTAGTTCATAGAATCTCTTTTATTTCACTTTTGAAAAGGGTATCATTTTCATCTTTAGGCTTGTTTACGTAATTTCTTAAAGAATTTCTAAAAGGCCAAGCTTATTTTCTCCCCAATTACCCTCATATACTTCAGTTATTGGCTCACTGTGGTCCAAATTTAAAACAAACAGTTCCTATCATTAGCTTTGAGAGAGAATATCACCTCAATGACTGTTAGAAATGTCAGAGATGTGTCACTTTTCACACAAAATATGTGAATGCAATCCCCAGGAAATAGTTTCTAGGTTTTAATAATACAAAAATAATAATTCAGTAATGTACTGAAAATAACTTGTGCAAGAAAATTCAACCTGGGAATTGGTGTCTCACATGAAAGTTGAAAATGAAACAGAGGACTCACTACAGGGGCCCTTGACATTGCTTGGTACTTGAAAGTTGTTCTGGGGTTGATTGCCCACATGAGGTCTTTTTAAAGGGATCTATTCATGTACAGTACAACCTGCTAGAAAAGGTCAGTGGAAAAGTCAAAACTCTTAAAGCTGGGGAGTTTTATATCTTAATGATTCTTTGAAATATTACTCACTACAGAGTAGAGTGTGAATACTTCAGATCACCTACAGGTAACTGGGAAGGAACCTAGATGGATGGATGGATAGGTAGAAATATAGATTAAAAAGAATTGAAGAGAGCTGGATTTGAATTACCCACTCCCATTTACCAGTTATCTTACTTTGAATAATAGAGAAAAATCAGTTTCAAATGGAATTTCCTCATTGAAAAAGTGACCTTAATATCTAAGGATACATATTTTTTCCAAAGCATAAAAAAATCTGTGGCTGTAAAAGCCATGTTTAGTATTGGATAAATATTTAATGTTATTATTGCTTATTTACAACCCACAAATTATTTGAGACATATAGTAGTGATTATTATTATTATTTATAGTATTAGTATTAATAGATTGTCATTTGTGCTACCATTAGTATTAGTTGTAGTACTAGTAGCAGTACTGATATTACATGATAAATGCTTTATGATGCATATAATGCAGTCATATAATGTATGATGCAGCCCATAATGGAATCAGAATTAGTGCCCCTTGTGGATTTCAATCACTTACAGTAAATTTTTCTGAGGTGGAGATCATGGACTTGGTTTAATCTTTCTGCCTGTGGGACCTTTTGGCTCTCTTTAGGATGTGTCATCTTCCAGTAACCAAAACTGAAGTTCATGCCCAGAAAAACTCAATGTGAAGGGCAGAATCTGAAAGCTGTTACTATGGAGAAGGCTATTTGTGCAATGCTGTTAAATCTGGCACTAAGGGCTTCTCTGGTGGTGCAGTGGTTAGGAATCCGTCTGCCAATGCAGGCGACATGGGTTCAATCCCACATGCTGTGGAGCAACTAATCCCGTGCGCCACAGCTACTGAGCCTGCCCTCTAGAGCCTGCGAGCTCTAGGCCGTGCTCCGCAACAAGAGAAGCCACCACAGTGAAAAGCCCGCGCACCGCAACGAAAAGTAGACCCCGCTCACTGCAATTAGAGAAAGCCCGTGCGCAGCAACGAAGACCCAACGCAGCCAAAAATTAAAAAAAAAAAAAAAAAAAAAAATCTGGCACTAAGATTATAGGCACCAGAAACTACCACAGCCCTGAGAGAGTAAAGATCTGGGCAATATCACCTGGCTGCCCCCAGCACAGGCTCCTGTCATTTTGCTGAAATAACTGTTATGACTTCCTTTAAGCCTGAGAGCTTCTAAAGCAGAGGAGAGACAATGAAGTCCCCACTCTAAAGCCTTAGGGATGGCATGAAGATTATTGTCAATTTCCTGAAATCATGTATCCTGTTTCATTTATTTCTGGTGTGGGAAGTTGTTTTGTCTGCTGAATCAAGGTAGTGCAACACTAATTTGATTAGAAAAAAAAGGGCTTTATTTTTAAATTAAGCTCTGTTCACTTTTAAAGTTTTAACTCAGAAATGTATTTTTTCATGAGACTATACAGTGTGGGAATAGACTGAAAACATTAAATGATTTTTCATATAAATATGGATTATATATTTTATGCATATGAAACCATGAAGAAATAGCATTTTATACTTGAAAGCAAGGAGGTCTGGAATGAAATCATTACTCTGGGATTTACTAACTCTATTACCCTGTGTTCAGCTTCAGTTTTCTCATCTGTAAACTGTACTAATGGTATCACACTAGCAGAATACTATACGGATTGAATTAATTCACTTATTTAACAGATATACATGGGATATCCATTGTGCTAGGCACTCATCAGTGACACAGAATTCAGCAGTGACCAGACATGCCCTGGACCTTACATTTCAGTGATGGAAATGAGGGGAGAATAACTGACATAGAGTAAGGCAAATAGCAGGCACTCAATAAATGCCAGTTTCTCTCCTCTGGACTGGACCAACATGTAGAGGCACTAATAGATTAAAAGAATCGTAATCTCTTGTTAATGGCATAAAACATATTATACCTGAATCTTTAGCATTACAGTTTCCTTCTCTCTATTTATATATGCCTTATTCATATTTCAGTTCTGTTTATAGTGCTTATTCCTTTGGTGTCAAATTTTTAAATTATATTTTACTCGGTGAATATGATTCTTACACATAATTTTAATTTCCTTCTCTCCTAGTTAAAAATGACGTCAGGGCTTCCCTGGTGGCGCAGTGGTTGAAAGTCCGCCTGCCGATGCAGGGGACACGGGTTCGTGCCCCGGTCTGGGAAGATCCCACATGCCGCGGAGCGGCTGGGCCCGTGAGCCATGGCCTCTGAGCCTGCACGTCCGGAGCCTGTGCTCCGCAACGGGAGAGGCCACAACAGTGAGAGACCCGCGTACCGCATTAAAAAAAAAAAAAAAAAAAAAGACATCGACCTATTTTATTTACACACAAATAATAATTCTATTACTTTTATTGAAATGTATGTCAGACTGGAACTACACAGTTAGAAGTGGATTGACAAATGTGCTAGAAATTAACTCATGAGTAATAGAAGATACTGAAAAAAAGCAGGAAGGGGTTACTTGTTCCTTTTTTTCTTTTTAATTGTAATATCGTAAGACAGCTTAGTTGCACATTTTTATTCAGTAGCCAAGTAGCTTTACAAGGTTTATCCAGTGTCCAACTGAATATTATATAATGTGACCTTATTTACTAAGAAAATTTGAAGAAAAAATCATATTCATTTTATCTGTAAAATACTTCTTGGTAAATATGCTCGCACCTTTGCTTATACAATTACTGATAGTCATTCACAGTTTTAATAATTTGACAATCAAAATGCAGACAGGCAAGTGGCTAGGTATGCAGGCAAGATGATAGTCCAAATATTGTGGATTACTGTTAAATCTAATTTAAATCCAATTTACTATTATTGGATTATTCACTTAAGTTGCTTTAAGTTTTACATTTATAGGCAATGGTGAGGGAATCTAGACAGAAGAGGATCGGGTTTCTACAGGGCAGTATCATAGGTTCTGAAGGCTATTACCTATTGTCTCAAAAGAAGCTTTGCCTAAGTTATGTGTTACATTTTTAATACTAGGCTCAAGCCAATGGAGTTTAGGCAGAGTCTGGCTTTATGGTGTAATGTTTTCAGCTTCAATCATTTTCATCCTCTAACCTAAAGGTATATTATGTCCGAGGAGCTGTAAAATCTCAGTGGCAGTACAACTTCACAGGAATATTACTGAGTGTCCTATAATAGAAGAGCTTCCCAAGATTATATTGTGATTTGTTTGAATGAAGAAAAATGCAAACCGATAAAGACAGAAATAGATAAGGACATGTCTTTAGATACGTTAGATTGATAGTCAGTTAAAGCAAAGAAAAAGAAGTAATGGGGATAAGCTACAGTTGGGCTTTGAGCACTGATGCAGAAGTGAAACAAAGATGGTGTCCTTGCCCAGCCAATGAGCTCAACTGAAATAGCTAGGCATGTAGCTTCCTCAAACAGCAAGTTGACTTAGCAGAAATAAAATAAAAATGGGTGTTTAAGCACATTGCATCAAGCTCACTGGTTCTCATTTGAGGATAAGGTGAAGTTGAGTCAAAAACTATAATGTTTCATAATATTATATATCAATTATGCCTTGATTTATAAAACACCTATAATGTTTCAAAATGGTATGCCATTTTGAAATTAGTTAATTTAATAAAATGCCATCATACTTTCTAAAATGCAAGTCTTTAAGGTTACTTGTGTGTGTTTATAATTATATATGTGTATATATATACATAAATATATTACCATTTTATACACATTGTAAAAATAATCGTTATGAAACTGAGCAGGACCCTGTGGGGACCTCCTGAGTCCAAAAGCGTTTCCATGTACCCCATTTCTTATTTGTAGGAAAAAGTCTTCAGCCTCTTAGACCTTCCCTGAGTTCCAAAAGGCAGATTAAAACAGGTAATAATTAGAACTACAGAGTCACAGGACTCCTAGTTCCTCCTGAAGGGACATATATATAACAATCTGACATATATCTCTGAGTTCTTATAAAGGAACTAAGGCCCTGACGCAGGTGGAGGATGGTAACTTCAGGCTGAGCCAAGCACATGGAACCCAGACTCATTGGAAACAAGGCTGATGACTGAGATTCCTGGAGCACCTCCCAGTTACCTCACCACCAACCAATCAGAAGAAGGTCTCATACCCTGCAGCCCTCCCCCCATATTTGCCTTTAAAAATTCTTCCCTGAAAACCCACCCTAGAGTTAAGTGTCTTTTGATCATGGAGCCACCTGTTCTCCTTTGCTTCACTGTTTGTTTGGCTTCACTGTGCATCGGGCACATAACCTTGGGTTTGACAACAGTTATTGCATAAATTGTGAAATTTAAAGTGTTAGCAATGACTTTTAGAATTGTGCCATTTACACATAGTCATGGTAGGAATGAAAGGTTCTAGACTGTTTTTTTTGTTTTTTTGTTTTGTTTTGTTTTGTTTTTTTGCGGTACGCGGGCCTCTCACTGTTGTGGCGTCTCCCGTTGCGGAGCACAGGCTCCGGACGCGCAGGCTCAGCAGCCATGGTTCACGGGCCCAGCCGCTCCGAGGCATGTGGGATCTTCCCGGACCGGGACACGAACCCTTGTCCCCTGCATCGGCAGGCGGACTCTCAACCACTGCCCAACCAGGGAAGCCCTCTAGACTGTTTTGATAGATAATATCCTTCCTTACTACCAGATTCAGTGTCCCAGATAGTACTAACTGGAGAGAAAAATAAAACATTTCACTTGGGAAATAAAGAGAGTTAATTCTCTAAATGAAATAGAGTATATTTTATCTCACCACCATATCAAATTTGATTTTTGATGTCATTTTTTTACTTTCCAACTTTACAAGTAAAAGCATATTGTAAAAAGTAAAATCATCAAAAATATTTGCTATTTAAAGCCCAGCAAGGTGCTTGGGATGATACTTCTAGGCATGTTCTTGTACTTGTAAATTGGCAGATTTTTTTCCCATTATTTATCTCTCCCTTTAAGTTTAATAAAATTAAATCCATTCTTGTCTACTTGTCTTCTGTTAATAGTTTGTGTTAGTAGTTGGTTATCCACTTTTCCTTTCATATTTTTGACCCTTTTTTCTTCTTATATGTTGCCTAGCATTAGGAGACACAGTGATGCTGAAAATTGTAAAATATAATAAAATAAGAAGAAAGGAAAGGAAAGGAAAGGAAAGGAAAGGAAAGGAAAGGAAAGGAAAGGAAAGGAAAGGAATGGAAAGGAAAGAAAAACTACACTGTAGAAGTTGCTTTCTGGCAGCAATAGAATTACAGAGAAAAAGAAAAAGTTGAAATCTGACAGGATTACCCTGCTGACTTGTTGAGTTTATGAGATCTGTAAAGAATACCAATGAGAGAAAAAATAGAAGATAGAAGACAATGTTATAAATCTTGCCCACAGATTTCTTCACTGAGAGTTGGGAAATAAAATCAAGTTCTGGATACCATTAATGTTTGGTTTGTCACAAAAGAGAATCAGTTTGCCATCTGCTTCTCTGTTCAAGATGAATAGAAACACCAGAGGTGGAGCTCTTTGTTAAATAGTTACATCTCCTCCAGGAGAACAATGTGTACCTCTTATCCCCTCTGACATCTGGACATTATACTAACCGCAACGGGAATTGCCTGCAAATAGACGTTTGAAAACTGTTGAGTTAGTCTTTTTAGTGTGAAAACTAGTAACACAATCTACTGAGGATTAAAATGAAGACTAGAACTAGATCAAGGAAAATAGTGACTATAACAGCTCAACATAGAGCTCAAAAGCAAACCTGCAAGCAACAGAATACACATTACGTAGTAGTATTGCCAAAGTTGGGTACAAAACGGGTTCTCATTTATGCTATTTAGGGATGAAGTGTGTAGATGGTTCCAAAGTGCCACAACACAGTTGGAAAATAAAGGTTGTTATAGTCATCAAAAGACTTACACCATCATGGTGTCCCCAACAGTGTTTATATACTTATTATATCAAATAGATGCCCTTTCTAGAAAAACAAAAACACATAATTTATTTTAAAAATCTTAAAATTTGATGAAATATGGAGCTCCTGTCTAGGAATAAGCTACCTATGCACAGACACAAAGTTTTCCACATAATCAACAGGGAGTGAATGGACCCACTGAAATCTGCTTAAGGACCCTAATTTAACTATTCTTAAGACTTACTTGTATGTTCTAATGGTTTTCTATAACAGTTACAACTTATGGAAGCAAAGATATGATCTTATAAAAGCAAAATAACTAGATTGTCCCTAATGTCCCACATTATGGGATTTGTTAAAAATATTATCATGTATCCAAACAGTGGGATTTATTCCATCTTCAAAATGGGTATTTTTTATTTAATAGTTTACTATTTTAAATGCATACATGTTACATGTTACTAACCACAAAGACAAGTTTCAAAATTGTGGATACTATTAGAACCCATTATTATTTTAAGAAAACACATTCATATATGCAAAAGAAAGTCTCTGAAGAGTATACTCCAAAAACTTGATAGTTATTTTCTGTATTTCACTTATCAAATTTTGCTTATCGCAATCTTCTAATTTTTCTACACTAAATGTGTAGGAAAAGTTTTTCTTACGGAAAATCAAACTACATCAGTGACACATTTAAACTACAGATATTTCTGAGAAGCATAATGTGTCACATGTCTACAACCCTAGGTATATAGATTTTAAACGAATTGCTTGACTAGAGACAGAACTAATTTAGGAGGAAATGAAAATGTGAACGGTGGAAAAGTTAGAGATGCTGAAAGCTTTATTTCATGCCCTGCCACCAACACAGAGGAGAAACCGATAAGCAAGTTCCGTTGGGAAGTGATGACATTCACATTCAAGTCCTGGAAAGCACTGTCCTCTGAAATGAATTTTATCTGAAAGAGAACTATGTTCCTGGATTCAGGAGTTTAGAATAGTTGTTATCAGATTATCAAAGGCAAAACTGGATCATGTATAGTAGTCTCCTAGAGAGCAGATGAGGGAAAAAATGGTAATGAGTTTGGCAAAATATAGTAGGAAATCATTTTTCGGTACTTAAGCACCAGAGACCCAAGCAGCTGGGTGTTGTCAAAGAGCTGAAGGAGTCTTTGGTGAAAGGGAATAAATTGCCTCTGGCCACTCCTCCCCTCATACCCCCTCCCTATACCCTACCAATACCACCACCATTACCTAGCACCAGTTGCTGGAAAAGAAAGTTTGGAGTCAGTAGTTTGAAGAAGTTGCTATCCACTACGTACAGATGTTTGAGCACCCAAAGAGAAGATAGCAGGTGATTTCAGAAAGCACATGTAAATTAGGAGAGAGCCCCTGACAGCAGAGCAGCATGTCTACTCTTAGTTCTGGAAGTAAGCAAAGCTGCCTGAAGGTGCCTGGATGTCAACATCAAAGTCTGATAGGGATATCCAGGACACGGTAGAGTTTTACCATGAAAGCAGGAGTAGTGAAAGAGTTGAATAGTATCCATATTTCATAGCACTGATAAGAGCCAGCTCCCAAGGCAGCAATGACATATGAATTATAACGGGAGAAACTCTTTTTTAAGAGATAAGAAGAAAGAGATGTTTATAGATGCTTACTAAAGGTATTTAAAAACTCTTTAATCTGCCCACTATATTTCACAGTCCTAGATAAAACAAACAAATATCATCTAAGTAATCGTTTATAATTTTCAAACAGCTTTCACTTGCATTATTTCTTTGATGTTTATCACTAGGGTTAATAACATCACCATTTTACAAAGGGGGAGGCTGAAGTACTGGAAATTTAACTGAATTGATTGAGGCCATCTGAGTTCCAACAGAGCTGGAACTCACACCACAGACATCCCAGTTTAATTGCCCTTACTCAGTGCATGAACCATGCTGTCTTCCATACTATATAAACCTGTAAAGAGAGCAATGATTTATAGCCAGGTATTTATTTTGAGTAGGATTAATTTCATCGTTGTAAGTGATTTTATCGTCTCCATTTGGGCTTCATAATGACTTTATCTTCTCCATTTGGGCTTCGTAATGACTTTCATTATTAAACACGTGTGCATTTTGAAGTAGAAATGACATGGATAATATTTTCCTTTTTGTGGGTAATTTACTACTAAAGGAGGATTCTTGCATTATACAGTAATAATGTTTTAAATGTGCTCTGGCTGGAAATCAGAATCTAGCTTGTTTTCAGTGAACTGAAATTGTCACCTAGGAACAGTCCTGATGTTCTGAAGTCCTAAGAAAAGCAATTAAAGGATACTAAATATTGGTTAAGTTGTTGGGTGTTTTTTCTATAAATTTCACATATTAAATACTGGTATCCACCCAGCCTTTTTATTTAAAAAGACACTTTTTTTTTTACTATATTTTGGTATCTTTTAAAATAAAAATATAGCAGTACTTTTTTAAATGAACTGGCTCTCACATGGACATGTTTGTAAAATCTGTGGTCAGAAAGAGGATCCTGTTGCCGGTCTTATGCAAATCATCATTTAGTGCCCAATCTCCCACAGTCATGGTATTCTTGGCACCTCACTGGATCCCTTAGAGTGTCAGCTGTGGGTTTGGATGTGAATCAAACAACAGGCACAATCCTGTACTAATGCCTACATGTGTACATAAACATATAAAGGCACAACTTCATAGTTTGAAAGGAATCATGTTTCTCTATGACTAAACAATAGAAAGTGATGAATGTCTTTATATAAAGGTACAGGACTAATCTTTGGAGAGGGTTAGCCCATTAGCTAAACAGACGATCAGTCGATATATCATACTACTGGCCTAGTGAGAATGTCCCATTAAATAAGCAAAACATTGATCATTCTTTGAATTTTAAATTAACCAAATAAAAATTAAAGGGAACTAGAAAGACCAAACATACTTTTTCAGCATGCTCAAGTGGGAAAACATTCCTGCCCAAAGCCTAAGAATGAACATAGTCAGGTGAACAACACAGGTTTGAGCTGTGCATGTCCACTTATACATTTCTTTCACTGAATAAGTACTACAGTCCTTCATGATCTGAGGTTGTTTGAATCCCCTGATGTGGAACCTTGGATACAGAGGGCCAACTGTAAGGTTATAGGTGAATTTTAGACTTTGCAGAGATCAGGGTCTCCTAAACCCCTCCTTGTTCAAGGGTTAACTGAATAAACAAAAGCCATATCCAAGAACATATTTGTTTAAAGCTCAGTAAAATCAAGAAAATCTATTTGTGTTGTTTATATAAATACGGTGGAAGAGTAGTAATATTGCCTAAATATGAAATCCCATAGTAACGGCCGATAAAACCATACAGGTTTGAAAACTTTACTTATATGACACTATAAATCAGGAAAAGACAGAACATTTAGGTGAACACGTTTCATTATACTGTTTACCTGGTTTCAAAGCCAGCGAAGTTGTCATTTTAAAATATTTCATCATTCATTTTACAATGGTATATAACCTGAATGTGGACTGAATTCACACCGTCCTTGGGATTTAAATGGAACTGTCTTGAATCTCCTATCTCATTTTCTGGAGTAGCTAGGGCAGGCCTCCATGATATGTTCATAAATCCTCAGGCTCATCAGTGTTCATGGTCACTCATGTTTCTGAATCACAGCAACTGCTGAGCTCCTAATTTCACTTCTATCTCTATCATATCAGTGACATAATGATTTTTAGCCATTCAACCCGATTGATCTAGAATTTCTAAAAAACCAACCAGATGAAAAACATTCATATTTGATATGTAGTAAAATTTACCTATCTGGGGAGACGGATGATGAAGGCTACATGGGCTATATGGGGAAAGAATCTAAAAAAGAGTGGATATACGTATATGTATAACTGACTCACTTTGCTGTACACCTGAAACTAACACAACATTGTAAATCAACTACTCCAATTAAAATTAAAAATAAAAACACACACAAAAAAACACTGAGGAAATTTTGACTTTTCAAAAAAAAGAGAAAGAAAAAAACAAACAAGTCAAAATTAAATATTAGATTTGCTAGTGGTTAAAATTCCTTTGACCACTTATCACTAACCATCTGTCTGTATTCTTATTTTTGTGAACCAGTCTCCCACTGTATAACTGCAACTCTCTTCACATATTCCGCTATCCATTTCCCATCTCCTTCCCTTGTTTTGCTGTCTCCAGCCAAACTATGCTTTCAGGTCATCATCTGCCACCATTAAATGGCTCACCGAAAAGTAAGCCATGACTTCTTGAATAATTTGTCCCAAATGTTAAAGTCATCAATTTTTTTTTTTTTTTTTGCGGTACACGGGCCTCTCACTGCTGCGGTCTCTCCCATCGCGGAGCACAGGTTCCGGACGCGCAGGCTCAGTGGCCATGGCTCACGGGCCCAGCTGCTCCGTGGCATGTGGGATACTCTCGGACCGGGGCACGAACCCGTGTCCCCTGCATTGGCAGGTAGACTCTCAACCACTGCGCCACCAGGGAAGCCCAAAGTCATCCATTTTTTACCTGCTATAAGCACATGGTATTTATTTATTATAAAGCACCATCTATATTGGGCAAATATACACAAAATTTTATCACTTATTAACAAATAGTTATTGCATATCTATTTGAAGAGATAATAACATTTAGGAAAAGAAAATAATAAAATTAATAATGATTACTCAAAAAAATTCTTATATTTGACTGCACTAAGCATTTTACCCAGATTTTTTTCATTTTCTTCAATCCCCAGAGCAATTCTAGGGGACTTCCATATATACACATATATGACTGAGCCTTAAGTAATTTATGTATATTGGTTTGTTGGTTCTGGTATATTGCAAATTGTGTCCAACCATGATGAACCCCAAACATATTGTCTTGGTACATATTTCATACTTTTAAGACTATTTTAAATAAGAGATGGAATCTCAGACCTCAAGGACCAAATGAGTCATTTGGTAATATGAACTGTATACACAAATAAATAAAAACAAGATTACATATGTGTCAAATGACGGCATGAGGGAAAAAATAAACATTGCTTCTAGTGGAGAAAAATAACAGTGGCAAGTAAAATAATTAAGAAAAATAACTTCAGTGGAATTGTTTTATAATTAATTTCTGAACATTGGGAGACTTTGGTTTAATGGGTCTTTTCTAACTATGTAGCGATGTGTAGATAGAAAGATAAGTACATATATATATTATTTATATTTCTTCTTCAATTTAAAATAAGACAAACTGATAACATAGTTATTTCTGATCAGCCAAGAGTGCGAATGGCAGAAACAGATAAAATAAGCAGAATTACAAAACTGTCTAGGTTGGGTATTCCCATGAGAGGTGAGCACATTATTTACTTTTGTAGCTACTGTCAATTATTTCTGATTTCTGGTGTTTATTTATACCTGTGTTTCTATCTAGGTGGACAGTTGACAACTATTTTAAAACTGACATATCAAAAGTGACTGCATAGATTTCGAAGTTGTCTGTTCACAGAACTTCCTTATTAAGTATGAACTCAATACTTCAAATAGAAGATAACATAATCCATAAAATAATAATTACCACCATAATTATAAAAAAAGAGACTTCAATTAATATAAAAACGCCCTCAAAAAATGCCCTCAGTTTAATAAGGGAATGGGAAAATTATTGTAAATATTGTCAATTTATAACCACATTACTCCTTTTTTATATTGTACAATGGAAAATAAAGAAGAGATTAGTGTCATACTAATTCAAGCAAAAAGCTTTGGATTGATCCAAGAAAGTGCCCCATTCCCAATGGGGATATATAAGTCAGTAAGCAATTAATAAATTTATGTTTATTATTAGCAAGTAAACTTTGAGCAATTTCTCCTTCATTTGTAGAACAAACACAAAACTCATACTACTTACATTTCAATACGAGACATATACAGAAGATAAAATAGACAAAATGGGCAGAAGACAACGTATGGTTGTAACAGGCTTTGTCCTGATAAAAGTTCCTATTTAAAATGCATATTTTCTTGTAAAAACATTCTAACCTTATACAAATTCAGGAATATTTCTGTTTATTTTAATGCATATTTCTTTAAATATGGGCTTTGAAGCTATGAGCAATGTTGTTAACTACAGCTGTTTCCATACTGTTAAAGTGCACTGAAAAATCTAAACACCATTACTTTTCTGTTCTGCTACATCAATCATTTTCTCAAGTTGTCTATATGCCCATCACTGGGTAGATATGCTTAATGCTAAAGGCAGAAGGACAGACTCCACCTTGAGAAGACTCAACCAAATTCAGTGTTCTCAGGTCTAGTCTATGTTTAATACTTCCCTGACAATCTGGAGTGTCATGAATCTGGATTATTCAGCAACAGAATACACATAAGTGAATCAAAACAAAAATTGATAAAAATAATCACTCTCCTATTATTTTCTCAAATAAAACATGATGTGGTCTGGAGTCTATTGGTACCGAATTAATGAATTCAGTAAAGTTGTAAAAAGGAAAAAGTATTTACAGAGAAAATTCATTTACAGTGTAATCAAATATATTTTTTGTCTCGCCAGTGGGAACAATAAGACTAATTAAGCAAGATTCTCATATGCTGCTTTCCCATGCCCATAAATAAATTGATGGTAGTCTATATAAATTGATTCACTGAATTCTACTTCTACTGATGATGGTTCATAAGATTCCAAATTAACTAAGCAACTATTTAATGTAGAGAGTAAATACATATTCAGAAAAAAAATTTCCGTGTATTTATGTTTCCACCTAGAAGACATTTAAAGAACTTTTAAAAAAGTGTAATATAGAACTAGACGAAGCTGTGATAAATAAATACGCATTTTCAAATGAAACATTTTAGCAATTGTAAAGAGAAAATTAATAACTGAAGTAAAATACTTAAAATGTAACACTTAATCTGTACATGAATAAAGGAAACATCCTCACAAGTTTCGTAAATTTATCAACAAGCAAAGTTAATGGAGAACTGCAGAGGGCCTTTATTGGCATATGTTTTTCCAGGTGTACTGAAATTTTTATTAAATATTTTGATCTGTAAATGGCAGTTCATTTGAGAAACATTGAACTTAGGGAGTGAAAGCAACCATTAAATTATATGCCAAGGCTTCCCTGGTGGCGTAGTGGTTGAGTCCACCTGCCGATGCAGGGGACACGGGTTCGTGCCCCGGTCTGGGAAGATCCCACACGCCATGAAGCGGCTGGGCCTGTGAGCCATGGCCACTGAGCCTGCGCGTGTGGAGCCTGTGCTCCGCAACGGGAGAGGCCACAACAGTGAGAGGCCCCCGTACCGTAAAAAAATATATATATATATATATATATATATATATATATATATATATATATATATGCTAGCTGGGCCAGTTATATAGGCAGAATATGAAAAATATTTGTCTGTTAAATACATGAAGAAGACACTTCTGGTCCTCTAAAAAGCCTTTCTCAGAGCTAGTATCTATTGACTGAAATTATCTTCAAATATTAAAACATTGAGATTTAATAAACTCTTTCTTTTACTTTTTCTTCCTCCAAATGTCCATGTCCATGGGAAGCTAAAGTATCTAACGGCTGAAAACCTTCATTGCTATCTTGTTCATCTAGGGCTGTGATAAAATACCATAGACTAGGTGGCTAAATAATAGCCATTTATGTCTCAGAGTTCTGGAGGCTAAGATGTCCAAGATCAAGGAGCAAGCAGATTCTGTTCTTAGAGAAGATACGCCTCCCAGCTTGAAGATAGCAACTTTCTCACTGTATCTTCACAGGGCAGAGAGAGAGCTCTGGTTTCTTCCTCTTCTTACAAGGAAACTAATCTCATTATGAGGACCCCACCCTCATGATCTCATCTAATCCTAATTACCTCCCAAAGGCTTCACCTCCAAATACCAAAAACTGGAGTTTAGAGCTTTGATATATGACTTTTGGTGGAACAAATATTCAATCTATAATTACTGCATTTAAATGTATACATACACTTGTTTGAATAATCCTTCAGTGAAACAAGAACCTCACAGATCTAAAGCTTTAAAAAAAATGTATCTATTGGGAGCTGAAGATATTATGTTGACTTAGACAAATGTATTGAGTAGAAATAGAGTTAACACCTGTATCATTTTAATCAAATCGAGTAAAACCTGATCATGTATTATTCAATAACAAAGAGAGTAAATTAGACAAAGGAAAATAGATATTCCTTACTAGCCTCCTCATATTATGCCAACCATCAATCTGTCTTTTTTTTTGGCCACACCACGTGGCCTGTAGAGTCCTAGTTACCTCACCAGGGATCGAACGTGAGCCTCCTGCATTGGAAGCACGAAGTCTTA
The DNA here is from genome assembly GCF_039906515.1 of Pseudorca crassidens. NCBI lineage: Eukaryota > Metazoa > Chordata > Mammalia > Artiodactyla > Delphinidae > Pseudorca > Pseudorca crassidens. The sequence goes on from NC_090298.1 coordinate 19,101,200, forward strand.
ACCACTGGACCGCCAGGGAAGTCCCCAATCTGCCCCTTTAGATAGTTGCCATAAACAGTGCCTCCTCCTGCAGCTTTATATCGGCATTGCCTTCATGCTCCTCTCTCTTCTTTCCCCTACCCCACTAGGCTGCCAAAGGGTCTGCAGTTAGCAGTAAAGCAGATGTTGAAAATGATACCAAGAAACATATCTGTAGTTTCCAATTTAATGAAGTTCAGGTTTAAAAGATAAGAATATAAAGCTTTGTGCCAAAACAGTATTGCACGACCCAGAAGAAGTGAAATTATAAAGCTTTTTTAATTTATTTATTTTTATTTTCAGTATATTACCCATTATGGGTTCCAGAGGTTGGGGAGGAAAGGAAAAGAAGGAGGCAGAAGGCAAGCCCATGTGCCCTTAATAAGAGTGAATCCCAATGTTCACTGCAGCTCTGTTTACAATAGCCAAGACATGGAAGCAACCTAAATGTCCACCGACAGACGAATGGATAAAGAAAATGTGGCACAAATATACAATGGAATATTACTCAGCCATAAAAAAATGCCATTTGCAGCAACATGGATGGACCTAGAAATTATACTAAGTGAAGTAAGTCAGACAGAGGAAGACAAATATCATCTGATATCACACATGTGTGGAATCTAATTTTTAAAAATGATACAAATGAACTTATTTACAAAACAGAAACAAACTTACAGATGTTAAAAACAAACTTATGGGCTTCCCTGGTGGCACAGTGGTTGAGAGTCCACCTGCTGATGCAGGGGACACGGGTTCGTGCCCCGGTATGGGAAGATCTCACATGCCGCGGAGCGGCTGGGTCCATGAGCCATGGCCGCTGAGCCTGCGCGTCCGGAGCCTGTGCTCCACAACGGGAGAGGCCACAACAGCGAGAGGCCCACGTACCGCAAAAAAAAAACAAAAAACAAAAAGAAAAATTATGGTTACCAAAAGGGAAGCATGGAGGGTGGGATAAATCAGGAGTTTGGGATGAAAATACACACACCACTACATATAAGTTAGATGACCAGCAAGGACCTACTGTATAGCACAGGGAACTCTACTCAGTATTCTATGATAACCTATATAAGAAAAGAATCTGAAAAAGAATGAATATATGCATATGTATAACTGAATCACTTTGCTGTACACCTGCAACTAACACAACATAATAAATCAACTATACTCCAATAAAATTAAAAAAAAAAAGTGAAGGGAAGAAAGACTATGCTTTAATAAATGGTGCAGTCTAAGGGACTAAAATATTAACCAAAAAGTTTTCTAGGTGAATCATATATAACACAAGAAGATCTGATATGCAATCTGATTTTGTGTATCTCCTGGGAAATCACTTACCTAGCTCATGATAGATTTGTAATGAACCTTCAGCAGTTAGGTTCCACATGGGAGTTTTCCTACGTGGTAATTTACAGCAGGAAATAAGGAGGCTTGCATTAGTAGAAGAAAGCTATAGGTGAGAAAAATAAGTGTAGAAGAATGGGTGGATCAAACCAAGGCATAGTAGTAACATAATCATGAGGTGGGAAGAAATATGACTGAGTCATCTTGGTACTTAGAAAAGTGCGTCACATAGCCGTAACTCGATAATTGATTGAGTGAATGAATGAATGGACAGCTTCAGAGAAATTTATAAAAGAATCATTCATCAATGTTACTTATTATCATGCCATCTCTATATAATACTTTTATGAATTTGGTTGGTGGTCAGATGGCTATATTGTGAATATGAGGATGGGGCAGAATTCGAACATGACTGTATCTGGGGCAAATGGAATACTTAAAATGGAAGAACTTAGGTCAATAACAAAATCCAAGGATTTAAATATGACATCAATGTAAATACTCATCAAGGAGAAAAAGCACCAATAGAAAATCCTAATTTACTCACTAAATACAAACATATTAAGCAACATTCTAAACTAAAGTGTATACTAACAGTGGAACTGATTCCCTTTCTTCACTATGACTGAGTTTAATCAACTTCAAACACAAATATTTGTATTCATTTAACAATAACTGAGCATTCATTTTTAATCATATTTGGTATATTTCTCTCTACAGGGATAGATATGGCCAGTGATTAATTTTCTAAGGATATAAGCATACACAATTTTGAGGATGGAAATCTTGTTTTTCCTTATTAATGGATGATAACTTGAAAAAAGTAGTGAATTTCAGGATATAATCTCTTGCAAACATTCAGAAATTGAGTCTACCTGATAAATGCTACTTACTTTTCTATTAAATTCATCTTACCTCTAGTTTTTTGGTGATACACTCGGTTTGTGACTTTTAGAAAGTAATTTTGTCCCTGAGAGACATTCGTTCAATGCTATTATTAAATAAGTTTTAGTGCCCAGCTCCTGGATTACACAAGATGAATCAGATATCTATATCATTTTCAAAGAGGTTATACTCCTTAAGGCGTTCAATAATAGATGTAAATAAGCATATGATAGTTACTAATAAATGTCACAACATGAGAAAAAGGAAAGAAGTTCTATGAATGCACAAATTAGAGAAAGTTAACCGGGCAGATTAATTAAATCTCCATGGAGAAAAGCTATCTTCTTAATGAAATCCAGCATAACTTTGATTTCAAAATTAATTGATCTAAAAATTCAACAATTCCCTTGTATCTCCTATTTTTAACTGCTTCCCTCACCAAGGAAAATGCTTCAATGTTATCATCCTGCCATTTAATTTCAGTTTGTCAGATCCAAGTAGAGAAACAAACAAAAATTTAGTCTAGCTACTGTACTGATTAGCAGGAAAAAAAGGGGGGGGAGGGGGAGAAAGAGAAGCATGAACATTTAATTTTTTATTCTATAATTATTCAGTAATTATGTTTAATCAAAGAAGTTGGAAAAATGAGTTCATAATACTCAGTCCATCTATCTAGAAAATGGTACTGAATGAACAGCTTCTAGAAAATAATATAAAGGGAACTGTTAACCATTTTTGTTCCTTTGTTTGTATGTTCGTTCAATTTTGTTTTTAACCTTCACACGGTGAAATCTCATTTTGTCCTTCCAAAAGCTTGTCCTCTTTTTTGCGCTACCTTTACTGAAGGCACCTAGTGATATAATTGATCTAATTATAACTATGTCCTTTGTTTCAGCAGTTTGGGAAGGGCAGGAGGAAGTACTAGAGAGTTGTTTTTTTTTTTTAACATCTTTATTGGAGTAAAATTGCTTTAAAATGGTGTGTTAGTTTCTGCTTTATAACAAAGTGAATCAGCTATACATATACATATATTCCCCATATCTCCTCCCCCTTGCATCTCCCTCCCACCCTCCTTATCCCACCCCTCTAGGTGGTCACAGAGTACCGAGCTGATCTCCCTGTGCTATGTGGCTGCTTCCCACTAGCTGTCTATTTTACATTTGGTAGTGTATATATAAGTCTATGCCACTCTCTTGCTTCGCCCTAGCTTACCCTTTCCCCTCCCTGTGTCCTCAAGTCCACTTGCTATGTCTGCATCTTTATTCCTGTCCTGCCCCTAGGTTCTTCAGAACCTTTTTTTTTTTTTAGAATCCATATATATGTGTTAGCATATGGTATTCGTTTTTCTCTTTCTGACTTATTTCACTCAGTATGACAGACCCTAGGTCCATCCACCTCAGTACTAATAACTCAATTTCGTTTCTTTTTATGGCTGAGTAATATTCCATTGTATATATGTTCCACATCTTCTTTATCCATTAATTTGTCGATGGACACTTAGGTTGCTTCCATGTCCTGGCTATTGTAAATAGAGCTGCAATGAACACTGTGGTACATGATTCTTTTTGAATTATGGTTTTCTCAGGGTATATGCCCAGTAGTGGGATTGCTGGGTCATAGGGTAGTTCTATATTTAGTTTTTTAAGGAACCTCCATACTGTTCTCCATAGTAGCTGTATCAATTTACATTCCCACCAACAGTGCAAGAGGGTTCCCTTTTCTCCACACCATCTCCAGCATTTATTCTTTGATTTTTTGATGATGACCATTCTGACTGGTGTGAGGTGATACCTCATTGTAGTTTTGATTTGCATTTCTCTAATGATTAATGATGTTGAGCATTCTTTCATGTGTTTGTTGGCAATCTGTATATCTTCTTTGGAGAAATGTCTATTTAGGTCTTCTGCCCATTTTTGGATTGGGATTTTATTTTATTTTTTTTTGATATTGAGTTACATGAGCTGCTGGTAAATTTGGAGATTAATCCTCTGTCAGTTGCTTCATTTGCAAATATTTTCACTCATTCTGAGAGTTGTCTTTTCATCTTTTTTATGGTTTCTTTTGCTGTGCAAAAGCTTTTAAGTTTCATTAGGTCCCATTTGTTTATTTTTGGTTTTATTTTCATTCCTCTAGGAGGTGGGTCAAAAAGGATTTTGCTGTGATTTATGTCATAGAGTGTTCTGTCTGTTTTGCTCTAAGAGTTTTATAGTGTCTGACCTTACATTTAGGGCTTTAATCCATTTTGAGTTTATTTTTGTATATGGTGTTAGGGAGTGTTCTAATTTCATTCTTTTACATGTTGCTGTCCAGTTTTCCCAGCACCACTTATTGAAGAGGCTGTCTTTTCTCCATTGTATATTTTTGCCTCTTTATAAAAAAAAAAATAATGTGACCATATGTGCACGGGTTTATCTCTGGGCTTTCTATCCTGTTCCATTGATCTATATTTCTGTTTTTGTGCCAATACCATATTGTCTTGATTACTGTAGCTTTGTAGTATAGTCTGAAGTCAGGGAGCCTGATTCCTCCAGCTCCGTTTTTCTTTCTCAAGAGAGTTGAGATGTTGATGAGAAAACAGACTCAGTAACAGGCAGTGGAGAAGAAAAAGCTGGGGTCAGCAATGTCTGCGTGGGATATTTGATGGTTTTCTGTCCAGAGTATCATATATTCCCTCATTCTGTGTTCCCACAAATACTTAATATAACATTCATTAGTTTATTATAGTCTTAGAATTGGATTTGTGTTGCTTGAAATAAAACATACTGCTGAGTCTGACCCCAAGGCAGATGTACTTTGTGACAACAGAGATTGCCCAAGGACCCTCAGTCATCTTTTCAGTTACAGGTTTTTCCATACTTCGTGTACAATCAGAGGCTTCCTTTTCCTCCTACTTCTATTAGGCTTATGGTGTGTATTTAAGTTTCATATTTTAATGTTCATATCAGGCAAACACAGGAATCTACTTCTCTATGAAAGTAGAGATGATACCATGGTGTTTTTATTATTCCAAGACTTGTCTATTTTTTCACTTACTTGAAAGTTCATATATACTTGCAAAATTATGACTTCTCTAGATGGATTCAACAAATGAAAATTGTGTTAAATATTGTGGGTTTCTTGTGGAATATTTTTACCACTGTTTTCATATAATATACTATATCCATAAAAATGAATATTTCTATAAATGAGACAGATTAACACATTATTTTCCCTACAAGTACATGAAGTATGTATGTACAGTGAGGTCAGCCTCTTATTTCTCTATACATTGTCATTAGAAAAATGAAATTAATCATAATCATCAAACATTTATGCTGATGTCACAAGAAAAAAAGTGAATATAGCTCCTTCAGCCTTCTATTTCTATAGAAACAGGTTAAGACAAATTGGATTATATTTGTGAAATTAAAACCAAATACATGTTCATTGTTAATCACTAATGAAATGAACATTTGATCTTAAACTGTATTGTTTACATTTAAATTTTGTATTTCTTCACATATTTATATCATTTACAGGACTGAAGTTCTAAAACAGTTCCTTGAGATATTTTAATTTATTTATCTTTTTTTTTTTTGGAATATGATGTCTTTCAAATTGTCTTCTGCTTCATAGGTTAAAGCTGACAAGACAGAAACTCTTTTGCTTAACTTTCTTTTAGAAAATATTATGGTATTATTTTCTAATATTTAAATAGCATTTGATAAAAATTATAACTCAGAAGAAAAATTAGTCTTCATTTAAATACACTTAAAACATATTTTTCCCACCATTTTTTTTCTAGAAAACCTCCATGAAAGTGTCACTCTGGAAAGGGTATCGTATTTAATTCCATGCATAATAGGGTTCTTTAAAAGAATGCAAACAAAAAAATCAATACATGCCTTTAAGATTTCAGATTTCAAGGAAGAAGCTTCATTTGACTTCTTAAATATACCCTGAAGTTAATGTAATCAATTTTGCCAAACAAAATGAGAGCATCAGTACCTTTGAAGGACTGAAGAGATGCCGTCATCTTACTATAATCTGAGTGCTAATGGTGTCCTTTTAAAATCTTCAAACATATGAAATCTCAAGCAGTCAACTTGCTGAATTTGATGATTAAAAATTAAATTTGTCCCACTCTGCTGTTTTCAAACACTGAAAATTATTCACAGTGACTGTCAGGATATGTGAAAGTAAAATAGTGAATAAATTAACTATTACTATTTACCAGTTACTAATCACTAACTTTTAACGAAATTTTGTAATCAATCATACTTTCCTTAAAACCCTGTGTCAGTTTATACGCTTCAGATACAATAACAGAAAAAACCCAAACAAAATGACCTCAGCAATGTGAATGTGTGATGTACTTAAAACATTTTCTCAGGTACATTGTTCCAGTGATTCTATCATATCATCAGAGCCTTTTATTTTCCACTCTACAGACCTCAGTGTCTTACCTTTGGCCACCTTCATGGATCAAAATGCTGCATTACTATCAGGTGGAAATATTAAGAGCTGAAAAAAAGAAGTACTACTGTCTTATGTCTCCTTTCAAGAGAGATAAATTATTTCTAAACACTTTCCACCCCAGAAGACCTTATTGCTTTCTATTACTGAGAAGTGTGTCTCACTGTACCAGTGACCATTTACCAGCCAACAACCATCAAGAATATGTAGATCATACATTTTATGGAATCCTGAATCATCTTTATTAGAGTATTTTCTTAAGAGAAAAATACCTCATTTTCAAAAATTAAAAAAAGAAACACAAAATCTTGCCATATTTATGTGCCTACACTTGTGTTAGTCAAGATTATATGTTCATTATAGATACAATATGGCCAAGTTCAATGGGAAAATTTACTGTACTTGAGGAAAAATTAAACATAAAGCAACTATAAACCGGTAGGTCATATGGACAGCACTTATTGACCAAGAACTAGTAAACCTGGCCTTCTCTGCCATCAACAAGAAAAACATCTCAAAGGCAAACAACTGGAAAAGTTCTATAAGATGTAATAATTAATAAGGTCCTCAAGATTAACAAAGAGATGTTCCATGCTGGGAATCTTAGGTGTAAACACACACAGAAAAATTAGACTTCTTTTTAGAAAATATATTAAGAACTTGGAAAGAAGTATAAAAAGGATAGTAGAAAGTAATATTCCAGTTAGCAAATAATTGAAAGTAAAACTTGATAATATAGGTCAGGGTATTATAAATAAGTAAGAAAATTCTTTGCAGGTTAAAATGTTTTTCCAAGAGTTTTGTTTTTAATTGCTGGATAATTTAATGAATGTAATTTATTCTAGGTGATAATTTAATAACATAACTAAAATATTTGATGACCTATTGAATTCATAGAAATGTCATAAAAATAGTTGTGATTTAAAGTAGAAAATGTCTCAAATGAATGCAAATTTATATATATATTTGTACATATAAATATTAAAAGCTAAATCAAAACAAAATTACATTAATTTTAACAGAATATGTTTGTAAATAATATAATGTAATATTTAATAACTGAAATTAGCAGAAAGAAAGACTTCTGTCTTTAAATTGTAAAATAATATAATTTTACTTCTCTTTCAGTAGAGCAATATAATTTGAGATGTTACTTTCAAACAATAAACTGAGTTTGCAGTGGGTCTTCCTCATGTTCCCATCTAATTAATTTTTATTACCAACTAGTCTTAAATACAGTTATTTTGACTAAGGTTTTCAATAGAGGCTTTATCAATATGGTATTTAATCTATATGAGCATTAATTTTTTTATGAACATCTCTGTGCTCTACGCATTAGATGAATTAACTGACTTTTAAAAGCAATTATATTTATTGTAAGCTTATAGAATATAATGGGCCAAGCTTTTTTTTTTTTTCTAAACTGGCTCCATTATATATTTTTCCTCCTTTGTTGTAGATTAATTGACCATAAGTGTGTGGGTTTATTTCTGGGCTTTCTATCCTGTTCCATTGATCTATATATCTGTTTTTGTGCCACTACCATACTGTTTTGATGACTGTAGCTTTGAAGTATAGTCCGAAGTCAGGGAACCTGATTCCTCCAGCTCCATTCTTGTTTCTCAAGACTGCATTGACTATTCAGGGTCTTTTGTGTTTCCATATAAATTTTAAAACTTTTTGTTCTATTTCTGTGAAAAATGCCATTGGTAATTTGATAGGGATTGAATCTGTAGATTGCCTTGGGTAGTATCATCATTTTAACAATATGCTTTCTTCCAATACAATAACATGGTATATCTTTCCATCTGTATTGTCTTCACTTTCTTTCATCAGGGTCTTCTTCATTTCAGAGTACAGGTCTTGTGCCTCCTTAGGTAGGTTTGTCCTCACATCAATTCTTTTTGATGTGATGATAAATGTGATTGTTTCCTTAATTCCTGTTTCTGCTATTTCATTGTTAGTGTATAGAAATGTAATAGATTTCTAAAGCTCAATTCAAAAATAATAATTAAAAAAAACCAACCCAATCAAAAACTGGGCAGAAGATCTAAATAGACATTTCTCCAAAGAAGATATACAGATGGCCAAAAAGCACATGAAAAGATGCTCAACATCGCTAATTATTTGAGAAATGCAAACCAAAACTACAATGAGGTATCACCTCACACTGGTCAGAATGGGCGTCATCAAAAAGTCTATAAACAATAAACACTGGAGAGAGTGTGGAGAAAAGGGAACCCTCCTACACTGTTGGTGGGAATGTAAATTTATACAGCCACTATGGAGAACAGTATGGAGGTTCCAGAGTTACTATATGATCCAGTGATCCCAGTCCTTGGCATATATCCAGAGAAAACTCTAATTCAAAAAGATACATGCACGCCAATGCCCCAGTGTTCATTGCAGCACTATTTACAATACCCAGGACATGGAAGCAACTTAAATGTCCATCAACAGATGAATGGATAAAGAAGATATGGTACATATACACAATGAAATATTACTCAGCCATAAAAAAGAATGAAATAATGGCATTTGCAGCAACATGCATGGACCTAGAGATTATCATCCTGAGTGAAGTCAGGCAGAGAAAGACAAATATATGATTTCCTTTAAATGTGGAATCTAAAAAAGTGATACAAGTGAACTTATTTAAAAAATAGAAAGAGACTTGCAGACATAGAAAACAAACTTCTTGTTACCAAAGGGGAAAGGGTGGGGAGGGATAAATTAAGAGTTTGGGATTAAAATGTACACACTACCATATATAAAATAGATAACTAATAAGGATCTATTGTATAGCACAGGGAACTCTACTCAAACTCTGTAATGGCCTATATGGGAAAAGAATCTAAAAAAGAGTGGAGATACATGTGTGTGTGTGTGTGTGTGTATACATACATACATACATACATATATATATATATATATATAACTAATTCACTTTGCTGTACACCTGAACCTAACACAACATTGTAAATGAAATATATATATATATATATATGTTTTTGTTTTTTTTTTAAAGCTATAGGAACAACAACAAAAAAGATGTCCTGGTTTGCAGGTAGACAGAAATTCTTATTTGAATTGGCTGAATCCTTAAAGAAAATGTATTGACCTATAATTTACCACTAAAGGTATTATGGGACCTTACTGAAGACAATGAGAAACCTCAAGGTACAACTTCCTAAACTTTTCCTTAATGCTGTATCCTAGGTAAGTATACAGTGTGCTCCCAGAGTGAATATGTTGGTTTGGTTTATGCAGCAATTTAGGATCAAGAAGAGACTGATTTTCTTTACTTCTTTCAATACTATAGTTCTGTCCAAAATTTTTGGTGCGTCATAAACTGGCTTCCCTTATGTAGGAAAAAATACATATTAAAAGGTATTTATTGGCTCAAGAAAATAGTTTAATTAGTTCTCATTTGTTTATTTTTGCTCTTATTTCTTTTGCCTTAAGAGACTGATCCAAAAAAACATTGCTATAAATTATGTCAAAATGTGTTCTGCCTATGTTCTCTTCAAAGAGTTTTATGGTTTCAGGTCTTACATTTAGGTCTTTAAACAATTTTCAGTTTATTTTACATATGGTGTGAGAGAATGTTCTAATTTTATTGTTTACCCTGATACCAAAAGCAGAAAAAGACACTATAAAAAGAGCAAATTACAGCCAATGTCTTTGATGAATACAGATGCAAAGTCCTCAACAAAATATTAGCAAACCAAAGCCAACAATACATAAAATGTTCATGCACCATGAACAAGCAGGATTTATTCCAGGGTCATAAGGGTGGTTCAACATACACAAATCAATCAATGTGATACACCACATTAACAAAAGGAAAAATGAAAATCACATGACCATTTCAATAGAAGCAGAAAAGGCATTTGATAAAACGCAAATCCATTCATGATAAAAACTCTCCTCTAAGTGGGTATAGGGGGAATATATCACAACATAATAGAGGCCATTTACAATAAACCCACATCCAACATAATACTGAAAAGCTGAAAGCCTGCCCACTAAATTTGACAGCAAGACAAGGATACCCATTCTCACTGCTTCTATTTAACCTAGTATTGGAAGTTCTAGCCACAGCAATCAGACAAGAAAAAGTAAAGAAGGTATCCAAATTGGAAGGAAAGAGGTAAAACCATCACTATTTGCAGATGACATAATACTCTAAATAAAGAATCCTAAAGTCTCCACCCCAAAACCATAAGAACTAATAAATGAATTGAGCAATGGTGCAGGATACAAGATTAATACACAGAAATCTGTCATGTTTCTACATGCTAATAATGGAATATCAGAAAGAGAAAGTGAAAAAATAATCCTGTTTAAAATCACATCAAAAAAATAAAATACTAGCAATAAACTTAAACAAGGAGGAGAAAGACCTATACTCTGAAACCTATAAAACATTGATGAAGAAAATTAAAGATGATTCAAAGAATTTGAATGATATCCCACACTCTTGGGGAGGAAAAATTAAAATTATTAAAATAGCCATATTACACAAAGCAATCTACAGATGTAATGTAAACCCTATCAAAATACCCAGGACATTTTTCACAGGACTAGAACAAATAATCATAAGACTTATATGGAACCACAAAAGACCCAGAATTGTCAACACAATCCTGAGAAAAAGAAGAAAGCTGGAGCTATAACCCTCCTAGACTTCCGATTATACTACAAGGCTATAGTAATCAAAACTGCATGGCACTGGCACAAAAACAGACACATAGATCAATGGAAGAGAATAAAGAGCCCAGAAATAAACCCACAGACATGTGGTCAATTAATTTAAAACAAAGGAGTCAAGAAAATACAATGGAGTAAAGACAGAGTCTTCAGCAAGTCATGTTGGGAAAACTAGGGAGGCACATGTAAAACGATGAGATTAGGAACACTCATTTTAGGTTAAAGCTAGCACTGTTAATGCCAGTGTACCTAGAGAAATGGTGTCATTGTCATCTGTGTTGAAATACTGAATTTAATTATTATAAACTCTAGACCTACCACTGGATATTGCAGCAATGTGAATGGATCTAGAGAAGATTTTGCTTAGTGAAATAAGTCAGACTGAGAAAGATAGATACAATATGATGTCACTTATATGTGGAATATAAAAAAAAAAATACAAAGTGAAGTGTATGAAAAACAGAAACAGACTCACAGATATAGAAAACAAACTTGTGGTTACCAAAGGGAAGATGGAAGTGGGGAGGGACAAATTAGGAGTATGACTATATACAAAATAGATAAGCAACAAGGATATACTGTATAGCACAGGGAATTATACCCAGTATTTTCTAATAACCTACAATTGAATATAATCTGCAAAAATTACTGAATCACTATTCTGTACACCTGAAACCAATACAATATTGTAAACCAACTATACTTCAATCAAAAAAAAAAAAAGAAGAAGAAGAAGAGGACAGAGACAGGGACACCCAGAGAAGAACACCAAGTGATGACATAAAGACACAAAAGGAAGATGGCCATGAAATGACAGGGGCAGGGATTAGAATTATGCCCCTGCAAAATAATAAGTGCCAACGATTGCTGGCAAACATCAGAAGCTACAGAGAGTATGGCCCTGCCTATATATTGATTTCAGAACTCTAGTCCCCAAGACTGTGGGAGAATAAATTTCTGTTGCTTTAATAAACAAACAAACAAACAAACAAGAGCTTTCCTGGTAAAATAGACTGGCTTTTAGTGCAGTGAGGGCTAAATGTTTCCTCACTTGTATCCAGCTTGAGAGAGAGGGCAGAGACAGCAGTAGAAAGTTGTCATGAGATTTACTCTTATATTGTACTAGGTTGAACTAAACGTTTCACAACTGCATAGCCAAGATCTCTCTCACTTCCCTTCCTGTGCATCTTATTTCTGATAGAGTCTATTTCTTTCCACACCTCAATTCCTGTATCAAATTTGCAATATTAAACTTTCAGTTCTCAATGACAGTTTAATAAAGTCAGATTTCATTTCTCACTTGACTACTGACACGTGTCATATCTCCTTAAAACGTAAGTGAGGAGGGGTGAATGGCACCCTAAATTCCTAACACTAAGAGCTCATATATGCCTCACTTAATTTAGTGGCATGATAATACTAAAGATGATATGTTGCATTTGAAAAGTCTTATGATACCACATTGTTAATCTACTAAAATTTGCTGGAAATTTTGTGAAGATTTAATTTACAAGCAAGTGTTATTTTATTCACTCATGGAGAAAAATAGTTTTAAAGATATAACATTTATTAAGGTTTAGAAAATTATATTTTGTGATTACTAACATAATTTTCCCACACTACTTGTAGTGCAAAAATGTGCTTTAGGTTTACATTTTAATATCTTAAGTATTGGTCCTGAACATTTTCATTCCAGAATGAAGTTGTTATGAAATGTACAGGTACAACCACTGGGTGTATATACAGAATCATTTGCTCTTCAGAAGCTATTGAAATTCAAGTTAAAATGCACTGATGTACTGGAAGGGAATCAGAGGAAGGACTATTTTCTCATTCTTAAAATTTATACTTTTTCTCTGATAAATATAGATCACAATTATTACTATAAGCCTGCCCCAAAACTATTCCATTGCAAATATTTATTCACTATATTTTGGTTTGGTTAATGAGGAATGGCTTAGAATGCTACCATTAACTGAAGAAGTAGTGTCATAACTCAACTACAGTAGACATATGTAGCAAAAGTAGTTTTGATAACTAAAATCACATAGTTTATAGAGTAGAGAAAAATAAACTTTTGGTTCAGATGAATATAAATAAAGAATTATGAATTAGGATTTAAATCACCTAAAATGACCATTAATCTAAATTCCAAAAACAAAAGGGGGATTATTTTATACGTAGTTACACTCGAAAAAAATTCTTGTATATATTTTGCTATTTAATGCCCTTGAGCAGCGTCTCCTTATACGAGTCACTAATTTTTTTTAAACTTAAGAATAAAATCAGTAGCAACAAAATTTTAAAAGTTACATTATACGACTAGAGAATTACACAGCATTTGATCCGTATCTGCCTATTGTAGAGTTACTATTTAGGGCTAAGAACACTGTCTTTAGAAATGATATTTGTTTTTCTAGGTCACAGAGTATAATGATTAATATATGCCTACATTTATTGCTTAATGAATAATTTTATTTGAAGCAACTTGTAAAGCTGGTCAAATACAACGGAATGGATGCTGATTGCTTTTTGTCTAATAAGTCCAACTATTATATAGATTTGCCCGTTTATGTCATATCACATTGACAAATAACAGCGAACAAACAAAAACAGCAAAGAAAAAGCCACTTAGCATTGTAATCATAAATACCACAGAGAGTCTGAGAAACACAGATAGTTGCCCAGAATCTAGAAAAAAATAAGTCATGGAGGGTTATAGAATTGTTATAAAACTCAGTGCAGTCCTGGGAAAACATAAAAACTATTTTCCTGCCTTAAAAAAAAAAACAAGTTGTGGCAAAATATGACTGATGGAAAGACTTCGTGCTCTAGGATGAATTGTTTCAGGGTAAAGTTAATGCTCAGTTACTTTATGTATTGGAAAGGGCACAGGGAAAATATGGTCAGTAGATACAGAACTAGCACCTTAGCTATTTCTAGCTAGAAACACAAAGAATGTTTCCAAAATTTCCATGTCTCAAGGGTTCAAGTTACTCTGTATCACCTGAAGTCATGATCCAAGTCTGGATCATCCATTGGACAAAAAATAAATAGATCATTGGTATGATTAAATGACCCATTTACCTGGGTACTATGAAATAGTGACACCTGTAAAATAATAGAAATTGTACCGAAATCAATGTTAACAGGTCTGTGCTTAAAGTATATGTCTTCCATTTATCTGCTGCACAAACTTAAGTCTCTGGTCCTCTTTCTTTCCTTACTAATGTATGGAGAATACTAACACACCTTTCGAAGGATTATTGTGAGGCTCTAGTGGCAGAATGTATTTGACACGTGATAAATTGTGAAGCCTCACTCAAACTTTAAAAATGCTAATTTTAATGCTAATGCAATACTACAGTGTAGTGGAGACATACAGCTGGACAGAGAAAAAGAAGGAAAGACTCGTTGAGGAACTGAGGCACAAAGAAACTTTTGAGTTAATAAACTTAGGAAGTGGCAAAATCATTAGTCCTCAAGCAACATTAAAATAAATTGATTAATCCCCACTGGGGATCTTTTAGCATATATCATACCAATTATTTCTTCAGAAAGGCTTATCATAGCCACATTTCTTTGGCCCTTTTAAATTATTTATTCTCAAATGCTCTTTCAATGTTTCTCTCTCTGAAATACCTGGAAAGAATGAGGTCAACTCAAAATGCCTTTTCAAACCTACCTTATTTGTAATACAGTTTTATCTAATAGTTTTTAACTTTGTCACAGTATTTTGTACTTATTATTACTTTAATTAATAATATGATATAACATGAATAGAATAAAATATAAACTATTATATGTTTCATAAAGTAATTAATTATTTTCAGAAAGGCATATATACTAAGAATTAGATACATTCTTAAAACAGTTTATTATAATTTCCAAGTCTAATATATCTATTTTTATGATATGTGAATAATGATACAGTTGCATCTTGTTAAATTAAATCAGGTATCTCTTACTGTTTTAGCAATTCATGTAATTGTCCCATAATTTTGAAAATGTGCATAATAAGAATGCACAAATGATATAAAGATCATTTTTATGTAAACAGATTAATTAATACAGAAATCTCAAATTCTCTTAACTGTCAAAATCAATATGCTTATAAGTTAGAAAAATCCTGGCTTACTGCCTTGAACAACTTAGAAAACATTAGGTAATCGCCTTTCAGTACAATAAACATATTCATAAAGCATGTAAATGAGATTCAAGGAGGTTTTATATAAGAAATGCTGGAGGATATGATACTGAGTCACCCTTTTCTTGCTCTACGATAATAAAGAAGACAAATTATGACAATGTTCATTTGAATAGGAAAAAAAGGTAATTGATCTTAGCATAAGAGAATAAAAATTGATATATTTGATCATAATTGCAATCTATCCTATCTTTCCCTTGGGGAAAATGTCATCCTTATATATGCTTATCAAAGTTGAACTGGAATAAAAGTGTACTTATTGACTCTCCTCTCTCAAAATATGTGAAACTATTATGCATATGTCCAAATACCAAGCAGTTGTCAATTAAAAATTAGGTCCTTGGTCTATAAACTAAAAAACATTTAAAAACTAACTAAACCAAAAACTGAAAAGTAAAAACTTCCAATATCTCAAAAGGGTTGAAATTACTATATTCAGATACAGTAATAAAATAAAATCATATTTACATGATAGTGTTAATGAAAAGAGCAGTTTCAAACTTTGGATTGGCCATTTAGTGACCTCATTCAAAATAAAAACTCATGTTCTTCTGGGACAACGTATTTATTTGTTTTTCTTGAATTTATTTGTTTTTCTTAAATCTTTTATTCCTATACACTTTCTCTATTTTCCTTTATTGGATCCCTTATTATTCAGATATTGGGCATCCTGGTCAACTGTCCCCTTTTTTTCTGGTTGAGAATTGGTCAAAATCTTAATCAAAAATTCTTCCTCCGGAGACCATAATACTCTATCAGAGTTGTTGGTTTTGGATAAGGAACGAATTTGGGGGAATCAACTTTTGGTGTGTAAATATTTAATTTATTCCTTTGTTTTTACATTGGACATCTATCCTCAAAGTTTTCTGGTTTTAAGTTAGACATCAAAGAAATTTCACCAAAGAATTAAACCTTCAGTCCTCTGTCCTCTTGTTGTAAGCTCATTGTCACTTCTCTTCTAGGGTCACTCAATGACACCAATCACTGAGAGGTCAGTAGGTCCTACAGGGTTGCATCATGGGTGTTGCATTGTAAGGCTTTTTGGCTTTCTCCTCTGCCATCTCAAGACTTAGATTTCTCAGATCCACTGGGTAAGTTTTAATTAGTGCATCTGCATTTCACTTTCAAGAATGTTTTTGATAATGTGTCCTCTCAAAATTCCTTGCTAGTTGGTTTATAACACTAATAAAACATGTTAATGGATTTCTTAGGAGGAAGTGAGTGCTAGTACGTCTATATACATCTTTAACCAGAAGCCTTCCTTTATTTTATAAATGTTGTGAAATCAGAATTCATTATAAGGTTATATTTTAAAAATATAAAAATATAACTGAGCTGAGAGTGAGTCAATCTTGGGCTAAATTCAGTATTAAAATCTCACAACTGGCTTCCCTGGTGGCGCAGTGGTTGAGAGTCCGCCTGCCGATGCAGGGGACACGGGTTCGTGCCCTGGTCTGGGAAGATCCCACATGCCACAGAGCGGCTGGGCCCGTGAGCCATGGCCACTGAGCCTGTGCGTCCAGAGCCTGTGCTCCGAACGGGAGAGGCCACAACAGTGAGAGGCCCGCGTACTGCAAAAAATAAAAAAAAATAAAAATCTCACAACTGAATAAATATAATTGCAAAAATTGTATGAGGATAGTAAAGTGAATAAGAGTCCCTGCTCTCAGAGGACTAATACTATGGGGAGATTTAATAACAACTACAAAGTGACTAGGAAGTTAGGAAGAGTGAGGAAAATGACATTAGAAATGTGCCAATATCAATCCAATGTGTTACATAAAATAACATATACATTTAAAATAATTCAGAACAACTTAGGAAAGAAGTGTCAATCAAGATGAATTATGAGGGGCTTCCCTGGTGGTGCAGGGGTTAAGAATCCGCCTGCCAATGCAGGGGACATGCGTTCCATCTTTGGTCCAGGAAGATCCCACATGCCGCGGAGCAACTAAGCCCGTGTGCCACAACTACTGAGCCCGTGTGCCACAAATACTGAAGCCCGCTCGCCTACAGCCTGTGCTCCACAACGAGAAGCCAGTGCGATGAGAAACCTGCGCACCACAATGAAGAGTAGCGCCCACTCACCGCAACTAGAGAAAGCCCGTGCACAGCAACAAAGACCCAATGCAGCCAAAAATAAATAAATAAATAAAAATTTTAAAAAGAGATGAATTATGAGAATGTTAGGACAGTCGTAGTTAATAGTAGAGATGGGGAAGGTCATGCTTGGGGATGTCATTTTGAGAGAACATAAGCAAAGTCATGTCAAGAGAGCATTTGTGGGTTTGACATCACTAGAGTTTAATTTGGTTAAAGCCTAGAACACGCTTGGAGAGAAGGAAAAATACTGCTGGTAGAATTTCAAGTTCTGCTCCTTTCTTACTGGGCATTACAGTTCCTTCTCATAAGTTTTTCTTAAACAATTAAACCTTCCAGTCCAAAATAATCTCTTAATTCATGTGTATATTTCTCTAATTGGCATAAGTCAACCAAAAAAAAAAAAATGAAATTCCATTGGTTAGTTTGGGAGACTTTTTACATGAACATGGTTTTTCACCTAATAGACTGATCATAACCAAAAAAAAAAAAACTTATTATTTTAAGACCTCTCTCTCTCTTTCATCTGTATACATTCTCTCATTAGACTTTTATGGTAATTATTTCATATCTGTCTGAAAACAGCTCCCAATTATTTTACGCTGCTTTCTTTTGTCCTTTATTAGGAGACTTTGTTCTGTTACTATATGCACACTGTAAGGATATGTAGTCTAGATAAATACTACAGAATTTCCAAAAGAAAACTTCTTTGTTTTATTCATTAACAAATTCAGAAGAAAGAGTTTAACTGTGAGTTTGGTAATGACCCAAGTTACTGAATAAGGACAGCTAGTCAATTAGAGATCTTGACATGAATTCACAGGTCTTCAAAAATGTTGACATATGAGTACAGAGGTTTATTTACATTAAAAACAGTTCATACAGTAGTAATTAATACATGACTGAGCAAATTGGAGTGACTGAATTTTAGATTTAAGGCAACTCTTTGTTGCCTTAAATTTCTTCTTTGTTATGGGAGTACAATGTTAAAATAATGTTACTAGAATATATGTTAGGTAATAAAACTTGGATTTAATTTCTAATGATTTAAACATTTTAAAAGAGTTGTATAGGTTCTATATGCTATCACTATTTCTACAAATTGGATAAATTTAGCAATAAATAGGATTTATTTCAAAACAAAATAGTGTTAAACTAAATACAGTTATAATGACGTATGTCTTTTTTTAGTGGATATCTTTTAAAAGGCTGACATTTTACAAATTCTTACAATGCTACAAATCATAAGGACTTACTATGTTGGGTCAAATTGTTATTTCCAGGTCTTCTGTCAAATTTAATATATAATATATATGTTGAGTCAAATTGTTATTTCTAGGTCTTCTGTCAAAATGTATATATATATATATGAAATTTTCTTTATTTTGCCACCTTTGACCAAGATAGCTTTAATGTTCCTCTCAGCTTGGTTAAGCTTTAGATAGATTTATTTCTGATTCTAAGCTCCTGACCTCCCTTTGCTAGGATCATCTACTTCAGAGAACTTTGAATTGAATATTCTTTCTCTGCCTCCTGGTGAAGTGAATTGTCTCCCATTCTCTTGCAGATTTAACAACACAGGAGTGTCTTTTTCAAGGACCTTGGAGTCATCCCTTTAAATGTAATCATCAAGGGCTTCCCTGGTGGCGCAGTGGTTGAGAGTCCGCCTGCCGATGCAGGGAGCACGGATTCTTGCCCCGGTCCGGAGGATCCTACATGCCGCGCAGCGGCTGGGCCCGTGAGCCATGGCCGCTGAGCCTGCGCGTCCGGAGCCTGTGCTCCGCAACGGGAGAGGCCACAACAGTGAGAGGCCTGCGGACCGCAGGAAAAGAAAAAAAAGAGGATCAAGCCTGTGAGAGGACAGGAGCCTAAGATCCATAAACAGATAGCTGAACCCTGTTGACCAATCTCCCAGTACAACTATTAATTTAAAAGAAACAAAGAGTTATATTAAGATGGGTTGAACAAGGTTGACTCAATATGAACAGAATCATTTGTAATGATTATTAAGGCTTCACTACAAATATTGGATGTTTTATAGAAATAATTAGAATTAGACTTTCCATAAAGTGTTCATTCTGTGTCTAGATAACAGAGGTTCCCTTTTATCACCAAAATATTCATTAATTCTTGGAACTTTTGGCAATTCCTAAATATTTTCATGAAAATTACTTTAAGTTACATTTTAAGAAGTTACTGTGTGTTTTATGTGTATTATCTGTAACTATGTGTTCCCTTCGGTTGTACGGCTTATTGGTTCTGAACCCCCTCTTGATCTCCTTTCACCAAAATTCACACCAGTTGTCTTTTAAACCTAAACTATCTTTGGGTTTGCTGGAATAGCTTTAACTGGAAACAGACCACTTGGTGGCTCTAATGACTGGCATTGACTGTGTGGCACAAGAGCCTAATGGCTGCCATCTGAAAGTCAGATGGGAGCTTTTCATCCCAGTAGAGGATGCCTGCCTCAAGATCATCCCAGATAAAAGGATTAATTTTGTCCCTTCCTTCTCAGATACGAGAAAAATAGATCTTTAGCTAATTTAACTTTTAAAGGAGGAAAACAACCTCCATTTGAGCCACTGAAGGGAAATTTTGCAATGGCACTTTCTCTCCCCAAAACTCTTTTTTTTTTTTATGTTTTATAGCAGTCATGGAAGTAAATAGACTACATCATGCTATAGTTCAGAAAACAGCAGAACTAGATAGTGTCTCTAAGATAGGACATTTTATCAAAGAGGTTCATGAAATTGAATAGGAAGAATTTCAAATAGGGCAATTGTAAAAATAATAGTGCCTGTTTGAGGTATACTTTATTATACGGCCTTAGGGTAAGATTATTGCATTTACATTCTTATAAACTTATATGTTATATGGAATATTACTAAACAATTAGGAAAGAAAAATCATAAAACTTGGTAATTTGGCTAATACCACCTAATGGACTTTTATGGGATCTTTGGACTGGTGGATTGGATATGTTCTTGTACTTTAATTTAAGGTCTCGTCTCCTTCCTTAGAAGTGAACTGCAATTCTGATTATAATCCTTCTCTTGGATGCGTGATGTTACGATGCTCAAATGAATGACTCCAAAACAATTCAATGTTTCTGTGCAACTTTTAGCTGATTGAATGATCCAACATATGATCTTTCAGCAAAGAGAATAGAAAACCCTGACACAGATGTTGGAACAACCACCTTCAAAAATTTATCACGTGACCACTGTATACACTACACATACAGTATACAGTAGTGGAGACCTACACTGATAATGTCTCATTACAATATATGTTTAAGCTTTGGCTAAAGAATAATAAAAGTTGTTAGGGAGGGGCTCATAACTGACACCAACATAATGCTTTGTCCTTGTGTTAAACAATCCTGAGACCAAAGGGGGAAAAAAGACAAAACAAAAAACAAAAGTTCTTTACTTGAAGAACCACTGGCTCCTATATTATAGATTGTGAACCAATCTACAAGGCCAATGACATGCTTCAAAACATGTACTTCAAAAACATAGCCTCGGGCTTCCCTGGTGGCGCAGTGGTTGAGAGTCCGCCTGCCGATGCAGGGGACACGGGTTCGTGCCCCGGTCCGGGAAGATCCCACATGCCGCGGAGCAGCTGGGCCCTTGAGCCATGGCCGCTGAGCCTGTGTGTCCGGAGCCTGTGCTCCGCAATGGGAGAGGCCACAACAGTGAGAGGCCCGCGTACCACACACACACACACACACACACACACACACATAACCTCGCCCTTTGCCTAGAAATACAAAGCCATTGTGTGATAACCTCTGCCTAATGCAACAAATTACTGGGGTTGAAATATCAGTGTTAAAATCACACAATCCAGGCTGTAAAGCCAATCCTATAAATACCCTTCCTTAATTCATCTATTCAAAGAAATAAGTAACACTGACTGTTTAAGGTGATGTTCTTCCTTTCTGTGGTAATTCCAGTAAATTTAACTTTGATAATAACAGTGGGACTCCACTAGGAACTGCATGCATCTAAGGAGAGCCACTGCTACAGAGATTTGGGGAGTTGACATGACTGTGGGATCAGACTTCCAGAACACATAGGAAGTCTGAATTTGTTTAAAAAATGAGTATTCTCAAAAAAATAATAATAATAAAAATAAAAAAATTAAAAATGAGTATTCTCCATCGATGTGAGTTTTACTTCTACACTATAGTATCGAAATATATACAATAGAAGAGTACTTTTCACATGTAAAGGAAAGATAGGTAGAGATCTTGCAATTAAATTCTATTAATTTATAATAAGGCATTTTATTAAAAAAGTAAAAGCATGTAATTTAAGAGGTGTTTAAATAGCTAGAGATTATATAACAATTCATCTGAGAATCAAAAATAATTAAAGGTTAACATATAAACATAATTTTCTGAGATTATAAAGAATAAAACATATTTCACATTAAGATCTGGTAAGGACATTAATCAAGATTACAAATGGCAAGGCAAAGGGATGTTTTAATGTATTCACTAATTACTTTCTGGTGCCATATCATTATTTATAAATCCCAATTTGAAGCATCTCAACAAAATACAATTTTATGACACATTATATATAACAGCCTTGTTGTTTGCAAAATAGAGTCAATTTTAAAAGTTCTTAAAATTACAGCAGCTTTAATTCTACACAGGATATCACCACCTAAATGTGAGATGCTTTTAGTAAGGGATCTAAATGTTACCTTAAATATTATTCTTCGAAAAACTCTTAAAAGCAATTTGATCAATATTTGGGATTACAAGAGAAGCTTTGACTAGCTATGAAAATCTATCACTGGAGGGTTTATATTTATTTTTTATAATGCTTCCAAGAAAGGGAAATAATAGAAAGGGAAATAATAGAATAATAGGAATAATAGAAGGAAATAGATGGAGTTTAAACAAATGGCCATCCATTAAAGTTTTTCAAAGCATTTTAAACATCTTTTCTTATGATTCTTGACAGCCGAGGGCAAACAAGGTTCTCTGTCAATTTACGACTAAGCTGATACCTATAAAAATCCTCTGAGATTGCTGTTAGCTCTAACTAATGTCCATTTCCTTTATGCTACATTTGGGCTTTCAAGAGTGATGTCCTCCCAGCTAGCTATCAGTTTCACAGACTCATTTACCTGAATACATAAAAGGAAAAGTGATGAGCTTTTGGGGTGGATTTACTATTTGGCACGTTAAAGCTAATTTATGATAGATTAATATGACCTTAACAATACCACCTTTTGTTTGCTTCATTTTACTTTTCAAGTAAGAAAAAAAAAAAGTAATGGATAAGAACAAGCTGAAATAGGTTATGTATTACAAAATAGATGCTGTATTGCCAAGTTTTATGTATATGTATATTGTGTATACACTAGGAAGTTGAAATCTGTATATGGTCAAACTGAGGCTTTGATTCCAGTTTGAAGAGTATGTAGTCTTCATCATTTTACTTAAGTAAAAAGATAAACAATATTCTTATCCAAGTAAAAGTGAGTTTTACTTGAAACATCAATATAGGCAAGAATATGAATGCACTCTTTGGTATGCAAATAAAATGTAGGTGAGAAGACTGACTTAAATTTCATTTCTTTACATAAAGAAAGTTTATGTAAAAAGAATACTACATAATACCATGATTTATAACATTAATAATTAATGTAAATAGTCAGAAACACTTATAAGATTAAAATAGATATTAAAGACCATATATATAAAAACATAGATACAGTTATTGATATAGATCTGTAGATATCCAAGCATCCTTGGAGACATAAACCATTTAGTCTTTTTCTAAATATATGTGTAAATATGCTTGTCTAAAAGCCACTGAAAAATTATGGAAAACTCTTAACAGAGGAAATGGGTGTCTTGGCTGTAGTATACATTTGTTAAGACTCTAGACCTGCTAACACTTAAATTCAGCAAATATTTTTTGATACTCATTATCAGGGCTCAAAAGTAGAAATTTAAAAAGAAATCTTGTCATATAGGATTTATGATTCTTTATCTTTAAAAAAATGTTGTTTAGAAGATGAAATGTGGCTTAGCAGTTTTGAACTTGCAATCATAAAATTAGCCAAATTAAAGCCTGTGTTACACAACCCTTTTTATTTCAATAGCAAGTAACTATAAAACTAGGTCTATGTCAGCAATTCAATTTACTTCACAATTTTTCTCTTTGAGAGCATACGAAAATCTCTTTAGCTTCTTTCAAAGAAATTTTAAAGGACTGATGTAAAATTAGTCTATTACTATGTATAACTATAATTCTTAAAATATTTTTTATTATAGACATTTTACACCTAAAGCAAATCTTTGTAATATAATATTACCTTGAAAATTCCCAAAGCTCTGATATATACATGTACGTGTGTGTGTGTGTGTGTGTGTGTGTGTGTGTGTGTGTGTATAGATATATAATTTTTTAACTTGCTAAAAAAATGGATTCTTCTAGGTTTAGGACAGCAGCTGGTTTGACAGTTGCAATATTAACAGTGGGAAAGACAGAACCGTGGCCAAGAACGCAAGGGCAAATCTTACTTGCATATATAGCATCACATGAGGCTGTATAAAATCATTCCAGCACAGTAGAGTTTAATCTACAATCTTAAATATATGTTATGCTCAAAGACTGAGGGACTTAAATATAGCAGCCTTAATCTCTTGACCTTAAAACATGACTCAATCATAGATGCAGAGGACAAAGAGGTATTTTCCAGGAGGGAGGAGGGTGGAGGAATGAGAGAAGTAGGTGAGGGAGATTAAAAGGTACCAGTTTCCAGTTACAAAACAAATGAGTATGAAATGTACGATGGGGAGAATACAGTCGATAATAATGTAATATCTTTATATGATGGCAGACAGTAACTAGACTTACCATGGTCCTCATTTTGAAATGTATAGAAATATTGAATCACTAGGTTGTGCACCAGGAACTAACATAGTGTTGTAGGTCAATTCTATTTCAAAAACAAACAAATAAACTCATGGAAAAAGAGATCAGTTTTGTGATTACCAGATGTGTGGGTTGTGGGGAGGGGGAATTGAATGAAAGTAGTCAAAAGGTACTAACTTCCAGTTATAAGAATAAAAGTATTAGGGATGTAATATGTAACATGATAGATATAATTATCACTGCTATACATTGTGGATGAAAGTCATTAAGAGAGTAGATCCTGAGAGTTCTCATTAAAAAAATATATTTTTTTGAATTTTAGATTCTATTTGTTTTTCTATACAGCAGGTTCTTATTAGTTATCCATTTTATACATATTAGTGTATACATGTCAATCTCAGTCTCCCAGTTCATCCCACCCCCACCCCCACCAGGCCCCCTCCGCCACTTTCCCCCCTTGGTGTCCGTACGTTTGTTCTCTACATCTGGGTCTCTATTTTTTTTTTAACTTTTTCTTTTATTTTGTACCTATATGAGATGATGGATATTCACTAAACTTATTGTAGTAATCATTTCATGATGTAAGTCAAATCATTATGCTGTACACCTTAAACTTATACAGTGCTGTATGTCAATTATAGCTCAGTAAAATTGGAAGAAAAAAAAGCCCAAACATGGCTCAAATGTTAATGTGGAAAACGTGTCTAGTTACTAAAGAGGCAGAGTTGGATTAGACCTTGTTTCGTTGGGACGATGCTAAATCCTATGATAGAGTTATAGAGGGTTGCAGCTCTATGAGAGAGCTGGGAACAGCATGATGTCACTCTGCAGTCGTGCTGGGAAGAGTCACTGTGTCTTTCTCTAGGACAGAGCTATGTGCAGGGTGCAGTAGAAGAGGACCTGGGATTTTCAGGGATGTTTACATGTGAGGTGACATTTAAAGTGAGACCTGAAGAGCAAGCAGGGAGAATCTGGGAAAGTCATTCCACGTAGCAGGAACTGATTGTGCAAAACCCAAAGGCAAAATAAAATAGACAAAATTAAATAACTCCAAGTAATTTATTATCATTCATTAATAATTCATTCATTAGTATATGTTTGTTCAACAAATATATATTAAATACCAGCCATTTGAGTGCAGATACGTCTAAGAAACCCCATCAAAATTTGGGTTCACCAGTTTGATTTGAACTATTTTGAGACAATGTACAACAAAAGTTCTAGACTTTTACTCCTCTTACCCCACAGCAATAATAGGAGGATTTCTCTTTTCTTTGCATTTTTATGCCCATAAATTAAATATTTTATAACTACATGCTAAAATAGAAAATATATTACATAAAATACATTGCAAATGGAATCAGGTTTCTTTCTAAATAATCAATAAAATTGTCTATTTATTACTGAAAAAAATATTCTGAGGTTTCCCTTTGCAACTCAGAGCTGAAAATAAGACATCATATAAGGGCTCAAACATTTACCTCATAAATATTGTTGTCAATATAAACCAACCAATTAAGACTAACAATAGAAGGAAACCTAAGAAAGCAGAAGTGTCCATATTATAAGTATTGCTTTAAAATTGACAACAGAATCACTTTTTATTAATCAGCAACCCTTTTTTGAAATAAATACTATGGTGACCAACAATTTGAGGAATATAATCTTATAACTTGAGAATTCAGCAACAATTAAAGGCACCAAAGAGGTAAAGGACTGAACTGAACAAGCTTGGGGAGGGTCAGATGGAAACACTTGTTCTCTCCTCATGATTCCAGGTGAAGAGGTATCTATTTGGGTATCATTTCAGGCCTCTTGTCCTACTTCATTTAGTCTGGTCCAGGAAAGTAAGAAAGACTCATCAGATATTTTGGGGAAGAACCTGAACATGAATGACTAACTCCTCTGTGTTTTATTCTCTCGTAGTCAACCTGCCTGAAAAGAGGGTGCCTTCTCATCTACTGAGAAGTCTGAAGTTATATTGGTTCATTTCACTCTAATGCGAATATTAGGAAATCATATACTTACACTTCATCCTCCAAGCTTTTATCAGTAATCAATAAAGCTGACATTTGATCTCCACCTGTTTGACCCCTGAATCTATCTCTCAGCTGCTTTTGCACCATTACTAGCTTTGTAATGAACAAGACACTAAAAATCAGTCTCAGTTTACTCATCTGGAAAATGAATATGTTTTTTGAAGACTAACTTAAACCTACTAATATTTTTAAAGTGATTAGCTATATCTGACACTGTGAGCACTGTTGTTAAATAAATTAAAAAAACATTATTTATTTGTCCCTTTACAACTCCAGTAGTGAGATCAGAAAGGTACCTAGTTCATCTCATTCAGGTCTTTGTTGAGTAAAGGAGAAAAACAATTGGAATTGATTAAAAGTACAACAGGAAAGCTAGAAGAAGAGCTAGCTGCAGTAGTCTAGATGAGAGGTGAGGCTGATATAAACTTGGACGGTAATTTTACAGAGACAAACTGAGTGTGGCAGAGAGATTGCTCTGGAAAACCTTTTTAATACTGTTCTGCAGTTTATAACACTTCCACACAAACTTCTCAACCTCTGTCCATCACTAGGCAGAAATTTTCACTGCAGTCAGATTACTTTCACAATCACCTGTAGGCAGGCTCGCCATTTGCTCTAACACAGGTATTTCCTATAGATAGTGGGTTGAATGATGGCCCTCAACATGATCTCTCCACATCCTAATCCCTGGAACCTATGAATGTCACCTTATTAGGGGGGAAAAAAAAAAGGGTCTTTGCAGATTTAATGAAGTTAAGAATCTTGAAGTAAGATTATCCTAGATTATATGAGTACAAAATCCAACAATGTGTCCTTACAACAGAAACATAGAGGCCAATCTGAGACAGACCGAAGAGAAGACAGAGAAGAAGAGGCTATGGTAACCAAAAAGGCAAGATTGGAGTGATGTGACCATAAGTCAAAGAAGCCAGAAGTCCTCATGGTCAACAGACACTGGAAGAGGCGGAGTGTGGAAACTCTACTAGTCTACCAGAGAATGAGGCCCTGCTGACACATTGTTTTAAGACTTTTGCCCTCCAAAACTGTAAGAAAATTAATTTTTTTCGTTTTAAGCCACCAATTTGTTATGGTAGTTTTTTTTATAATAGCCACTGGAAACTGATGCAGATTTTGGTAACAGGAAGTGGGGTATTGCTGTAACAGGTACCTAAAAATGTGGATGTGGTTTCGGACTTGGGTAATGGTAAAAGGCTGGAAGAATTTGGAGAAGCATAATAGAAAATGTCTGGATTGCTTTTGAAGAGATTGTTGGTGCTAAAGTCAATTCTGGCGAAGGCTTAGATGGAAATAAGAAACACGATAGAGGAAGTGTTTAATTCCTTAGAGGATAAATATATTGTCAGAAATAGAATATTGATGGACCTATGAATGTTAAATGCACCTCTGGGGGTGGCTCAGGAAAAAACGAGGACTATGTAATTGGAAACTTAAGAAAGAAGATCCTTGTTATATAGTGCCTAGAAACTTGGCTGAATTGTGCTTTCCTGTTTTACGGAAAGCAGAATTTTTAAGTGATGAGCTTGTAGACTTAGCTGAGGAGATTTCCAAACAAAAGTGTTTACGGTGCATCCTGATTTTTTTCTTTTTTTCCTGCTCGTAGTTAAAAGGCAAGAAGAGAAAGATAAATTGAGGAAGGAACAGTTAAGTAAAAAGCAACCAGCAATTGGCGACTTGAGAGGTTCTCAGCCTATCCAAATTGCAAAGAATGTTAAATTAGAAAATTCACTGTTGGAAAGTGTGCTACAGAGACAGAGCAAAGAGTGTGGCTGGACAACCTTACACTGAAAGTTTATGAATTATGGATCAATTCAAGATTTTAATGAAAGCCAGGAATACAGATGGGGTTATCCAAGCAAGATGTGTGGAGGACCTTCTTGTCTAATGAGCTGGATTACTGTGACATACATAAATAAGAAACCTACAAGTTTCTTGAGAATGTTACATCAGCAGGAAGAAGGTCAGCTTGGACTGGGAGCAGCCTGTTAGGAGGATACTACAGAAAACTGTTGGACTTCCAAAATTCTAAAGACAAGCAACACGAATACACAGCTACTCAGCTGCAAACATGTGTGATCCTTCAAGGAAAAGGAAGAATGATTCTGAGGCAGAGACAAGTAGAGCCTCAGGCCCAAACAGTGGAGACACATATCCAGACAGTAGAGCTGTGAGTAACAAATAATTATGCTCAGGCCTTGAAACCTAATAGAATTTGTTTTGCTAGATTTGAAATTTGCTTGGGAATGGTGACCTTTTTATTACTTGCAGTTTGTCTTTTTTGGGAATGAGAATGTCTATTCTATGCTAGCTCCCTCACTGTATTTTGGAAGCAGATAACTTATTTTCCAGATTGACAGTTCCACAAATGGAGAGGGATTTTGTCTCATGATGGATCATTCCCAGAGCCTAACCCATATCTGATTTAAGAGTTAAATGATAATATTTTGATTGTTAAGCTCATGCTATGTAGATGATATTATGGACATAGGGCTTATGTTGTAATAGGTTGAGACATGTTGAATTATTTTGCACGTGGGAGGCACATAAATTTTGAGGAGCCAGAGGTAGACACTAGTGGGTTAAATGGTGGCTCCCATAAAGATAAATCCACATCTTAAACCCTGGAAACTGTGAATATTAACTTATCTGGGAAAATGGTCTTTGCAGATATAATTATATTAAGGAGTTTGAGAAGAAGTTATAATGCTGGATTATCTATTGCTCACTTTGTGTCTCTGTGTCACGTACTGATAATTCTTGCAATATTTCAAACTTTTTCATTATTATTACATTTGTTATGGTGATCTGTGGTCAGTGATCTTTGATGTTACTATTGCAAAAAGAGTGTTGCTCGATGAAGGCTCAGATGATGGTTAGTATTTTTTAGCAATAAAGTCTTTTAAATTAAGATATGTACACTTTTTTAGTGTAGACCTAAATCCAAAGGAAATGTCATTATAAGGGAAAGGAAGAGGAATCTCTGAGCCAGACAAAGATAAAAAGATATAGAAAAGAGGAGGAGGCAACGTGACCACTGAGGCAGAGACTGGAGTGATGTGACCATATTCCAAGGAAGCTAAGGGTTGTCAATGGGCACCAAGAGCTGGAAGAGGCAAGGAATGGGATTTTATCTGCAGTGTCTGGAGGCAGTAAGGCCTTGCCAACACATCGATTTTGGACTTCTGTCTTCCAAAATTGCTAGAGAATAAAATTTTTTTTAAAGCACCGTTTGTGTTAATTTGTTATGGCAGCCGCAGGAAACTAATACTCTCTAATAAAATCCTTGCACATTTAAATTCATATTGGTTTCTGCTTCTCTGAGCATGTGGACTAACACAACTGAGATAGAATATTTTGTTATCTGGAGCTGATAATCAATATTTTTATTTTGGACATACTAAATATAAGATGTTTCAAACATATTTAAGTGAGAGGTCATGGAGGCAGTTCGGGTGTAAAGATCAGTGGAGATGCCAATCCTGGAGAAATAAATATAGGAGACATTAACACATGGATAATATTTAAACAGAGGAACTCTTTGAGGTATCCTGTTAAAAATGGTGTAAATAAATGAGATGAGAGGGTTAAGCCCTGAAATAATCCAGCATTTTACATATTATCAGAGGAAGATGAGCTAGTGAAAGAGACTAAGAAGGAAGAGGCAGTGAGGTTATATGGTTTGTCTTCCAGATAGTGCCTGACTCCTTTCTCACTTTTGACCTCACCTCTTACCTCCTCTCTTAGCCTTACTTCATCTCTATCCTCCACTTCCTCCTGGATTCATCTTCACAGAAGATGAGGCTGGTTTGTACTGATGATGATTAGTTTATACCTTTTGTAGGATTTCCTTAAACTAAGATATTTACTGTTGTTTTTCTCTAGAAAAAATTTCTTGTGAAATATTTCACAAAGGATCTGTGTCAAAATATCAATAGAACCCCAAAATAACCATAAGAATAATGTTAGAAAAAATGACATTTTCCTGGTCATTGTTTCTGGTATACAAAAGGAAAATGAGGGCATAGAGATGTGCTGGAGAGATCAGCATTAGAAGGCAATGAGGGCTCCGGAAATCTATTTGAATCAAAAGTTTCTCCCATCACTGTCACTTTCTGCCACACATCCTAAACTATCTCCACTAGTTTTTGTCTTGTTAGACAACTTCATATCCTCTCTCTTAATTGACTTAAATTCTCTCTGGGTCACAGTGGCATTAAAATAAAAAATCATTGTTTTTCACCCTTCTCCCCACATGTATATGAACACTGGTTTGTCAGAGTCTACTGGTTGCTTCCCAACACTCAATATTCATGCTTTTCTTCTTCCATCGGGCATTTGGTTACCGAGAAGAAAGGCAACATTCCCCTGCCTCCCTTGTAGCTGGGTGTGACATTGTTACTAAGTTATAGCTGCTGGAATACAAGTAGAATTATCATGTGGCGAATTCCACAAGTATTCTCTGAAAGAGTAAATGCTAAGCTCCTTTCACCCCCTCATCCTTTCCCAGTGGTTGCAAGGCAGACATGATGTCAACCTTAGAAGTAGAACCACCAGTACAGGAGCAACAGGATTGAAAGGACCTGGTGTCCCTTGGGAAACAAGGTGCTGAGCCAGTTTACAAGCCTGCCCCGCCTACTTTAGACCATTTAAGTGAGACTTGTGTATCGTATCTACACCAGTTTAAAAGGATATCTTTGCCATTCACATATGAAACTAACCCCAACTGACACAGTTTTGTTTTTTTTTTTAACTTGGAACTGGGTTGCTGGAAGTAACAGATCATGTGTCATTGGCTTAATGAAAGTTGTCCAGCAGCAGATGGCAAAGACTCACGTGGACTTATAATGTAGTAGCAAAATATGGTAAAAATTCCCTGTTTCCCTCATAAGGCAGATCAGGTACAGGTGGGTTGTATAATAAGAAGTTATAAGAAATTGCTACGGGCTGAAATATGTTTCTCCAAAATTCGCATGTTGAAGTACTAATCCAGTACCTAAGAATGTAAATGTATTTGCAGATAAAGTACTTAAATGGGTAATTAATTTAAAATGAGGTCATTAGGGTAGCACCGCATCCAATGACTTGGTCCTTCTAATAGGAGATTAGGAGACAGACCCAAAGAGAGGGATGACCATGTGAAGACACAGAAGATGGCTATCTCTAAGGGAAGGAAGAATGCCTCAGAAGGAATCAGCCCTGCTGACACCTTGATCTTGGACTTTCAGTATCTAGAATTGTAAGAAAATAAAGTTCTGCTGTTTAAGCCACTGAGGCTGTGGTATGACGTTATGGCAGCCCTGGCAAACGAATACAGAGATAATCAAAACATACTGTGTATTAACTATTCTTGCCACTATTAGGAAAGTCTGATAAGAAAGAGAATAACTTAGCGTGTAGAGAAAGCTGCTAAGAGAGATGAGAGGGATAATAGCAACACAACGACGTTAAGGAAGGTGTTCTGTAAAGCAGCGTATACGTATTTATTAACAGCAGCTCAGTAATGCGGCACATTGCTGGGTTGAAAAGTCAGCTGCTGCTTCATCTTATAGTCAAGCAGACCTAAGCACCAGCTCTCAAGGTAAAGCCTTAGCAAAAGATCAGGCTGTGACTCAAGTCTTTTTCCAGTGCCTGCCACTATGACTTCTCAGCCAAACAACGGAAACCAGCCTGGGTAAAACATCTGATCTGGATTGCTGTTTCACACCACACTCCACCCCTCACCTTTTAAATTATTTCTAGATATCAATCACAAAACTAGAAAAGAAGGGGTTGTGAATAGAACCCAAATCATGTAAGTTTTCAGACTTCAAAATTTCATCTAGTAAGGTGATTGCTGTTGTAAGGCAACCCTTTCTGGATTTCTTGGTGTTTCTGCTTGGTCTAGACCTCCCAAGCAACAGAAATTTGCATATTATAATGACAAAGAACGTCTCCTTTTCTTTTCCCCCAGTACCATCTGCTCTTTGCATTCTACAGGTGGTAGATATATGGAGCCTTTTTTACTCCTTTCACCAGAGACACCTGTTCCTGTTCAAGGGCTAATCAAGCCTTTCTTATCTCTCTGGGAGCCCAGGTTTACATTCCTGGTTGGAGAATTTCTCCTTCTCCCCCAGGAGGAGATCTATTTACATTCCAGAACAAAAGATAAGCTCTTTCTCTTAACTTCAGAGGGGAGGAGGAGATATGTCTACACCTATATAAGCTTCAAGATTCATGATTTTGGAGTCCCTCTCCTGTGGTGCAGACCACTCTGTATGTTCACGGAACATTTGCCTCTCATTACATAGCCCCATGAGGGAAACAGCAACAGTACTAGGTATTCTGTGAATAAGTAAAATAGGCTTTTTTTTTTTTTAACCTAGTCTTTGTTTCTTTTGACTCTGATCAGTATCTGGTGTTTCTGCTAACATGTGTGTGTTTGTGTGTGTATTTATCAATCTCTTTATCCATTTTCCAATCTCTATCTCTATATCTATATCTATATATCTGCTATCTATCTATTTAATGGTTCAAATAGGGTAACATAAGCTCTTCACAGTTTCAGACATATCAGGTATATACATATGGTCAAATGATTATCACAAACAGCAAAGGTGTAAGAAGTGTTCTAAGTATTTTTTTGTCGTTTTTGAGAATTGTATTGCAAAAAATAAAACAAAACAAACAAAAAATATCGCAAACCTAGTCTGCAACCCTTCTAGGCCAACAAACCTACATCAATATAATTGTCATTTTAAAGCCATTCAGCCTCTAAAACGGACACCTCTTTTACTGCCAACTTCACATGTGGACAGAGAGTATAATGGACAAAACTAAAGCTTCCAGAAAGAAGGATCCAGAGGTCGTAGAGGAAAATGAAAACGTAACTCATGCCAGAGAACAAATCCAGCCACTAACAGATGGTCTAACAGGAATTAACTGTACTGCCAGTGCAAGGAGTCTTCAATTTCTTCCCCGACTAATGACTGCCTTGTGTTTCCCATTCTTCCTTTTTCCCTGAATGCGGGTTGTGAAATGGGTTACTCATTATCTCAGTATAATTGCATATCGAATGTGTTAGGGACATAGAACTTGAATTTTAATTTACAGGTATAAAGTACATTTTTCTACCTAGAGCAACTCTTGAATAGAAAATGTTAAAACTGACTGCTGTGTTTTATCACAAGCATTATAACCAGCAAACGCTATTAAAAACACAATGAGGGCTTCCCTGGAGGCGCAGTGGTCGAGAGTCCACCTGCCGATGCAGGGGACGTGGGTTCGTGCGTGCCCTGGTCCGGAAGGATCCCACATGCCGCAGAGCGGCTGGGCCCGTGAGCCATGGCCGCTGAGCCTGCGCGTCCAGAGCCTCTGCTCCGCAACGGGAGAGGCCACAGCAGTGAGAGGCCCGTGTACCGCAAAAAAAAAAACCAAAAACACAATGATCTTTGATTGACCACACTATGTCAGAACCGAATTGGACTGGCCAATGAATAACAGCTCTTGTTTGAATCATTTGTATGCAGATCCCTAGACTTATTCCTTCCTAACCAGAGAACAACTTTTCAATATCATTAGCATAACTAGGAGAAATAACATAACGTACTTTTCACCCTTTCTAGCAGTTAGGCATCTCTAATTTGCCCTTACTGAATTGTTTCCACCAGTATGTCTCCTTGCCTGGCAAGTTAAATTCAATTTGCTGTTGTTGTTTTTTTACTGTATGTTTTTAAAGATTACTGGAGGCCATTGTTTACAGAAATCACAATACAACAAAAAGCTATATCTGGATCTGATCAAGAGGACAATGTATCACATAGAATCTTCGATATTGAGTTGAATGAATTAACCAGTTGTGACTAGGATATTTTCTTTCCCCTAGGAAAGAGACTGAACGTATACAATACAAAAATGAATGGCATAATTATGTAGTTAAGACAGCTTTTAGAACAAACAATATATTTCCTTCCCTCCTTTGGTATCATTAGACTGTCAGATATCTTGCTGTCTGTGTAGTATATTTTTAGCCTTGTTGGTACAGTGCCAACTACAAATTGGCACTTTCCATGGGCACTTGCCATCTACCTCTACAAGGGTTAAATCATGAGCTGCTGCAGCTGTTGACTTTCAACACCCCCTGAAAGGAGTTCAGGGTGGAGAACAGGAATGTGGCCCTCTGTGCTCTGGGAAAAACTGAGAGAGCAGGCCTTCAGATAGTTAGATATTTTCAGGAGATTTTATGAGCCCAATTCTTATATCTCCTCATATACAGAAAAACACTACAATCTTTCATGGTGACGTCTGCTTCTCATGACTAGCAGTAACCTTCATGAGACCAGCAGAAACCTTCTGCAAATAATACTTGCTGGATTACATGCACTCCCCGTTCACCAAAATCACATATATACTGACCTTCTCCCCTCTTTGGAGCAGTTTCTCAGAGCTATCTGAGATGCTGTCTCCCGGGCTATAGTCCTCATTTTGCCCCAAATAAAACTTAACTCACAACTCTCATGTTGTGCTTTTTTTTTTTTTTTTTTTAAGTCAGCAATAGCTGTGCAAAAACGTTCTGACCATTGGGAAGTAAGTAGAGGTATATTCAGCTTCAAGGAACATTCTCTAAATGATAGTTAGCATGCCACTTTTGTCCTTTCTTCTTTGACCTGTTCTCCCTTGATGACTGGAATGCAAATGAGATGGCTGTGGTGGGTTGGTCAACAGGGGAGTGAGTCGACCTTGGGGATGGAGGCTGTATAAGGTGGGACAAGATAAAAGTAATGAATTTTGTGCTCTGTGAACCAAAGGACCATACTACACTAAAGTTCTGTACATCTCAATTCCTCCATGAAAAAAAATAAAGCTCTATTTGCTAAAGCTATTGTTATCTGTAATCCTCGTTATTTCTAGTCAAGCCTAATCATAACTAAGAGATCTGGCGAGTAAGCTACTAAGTAGACAGAATGTCAGACAACTGTTTTATCCTTTTCTCATTTTTCTGGACACCACTGGAACTTTTCTCCTGGGCATGAAGTCCACTCAATAGCACAGCTATAATTTGAAACTTATAATCACATCTGTACTTGCCATCTAAGATCTAACGCTTAGAGCTCCCCACCACAGTAGTATTTTTCCCCAATTCACTAAAGCTTATGGAACTTACTTTTGATTTCTATAAGCATTTTCACTCACCATAAAAAAGTCATCTTTCACTAATTATCTCTTCTCTCTAAATTGAGCATTTATGGTTTGCAGCATGCATTGTGTTACTGCATAACACAAGTGAATTATATTTTGTAGTGGTTTCATAATATTTTTGTTACATGTTTTTGACAGCTATGATAAGGCTATGATAAGGCTACGATAGTACTAAATGAAACCAGTGATAAACACTAATTACAGACACCATTTATTGAGGTATATTGTATGCCAAATACTATAATATTTCAATCAATTTTCAAACTATCACATAAGTAAGTAATAATAGTATGTAGTGGGTTGAATCCCTAAAATTTGTGTCCAACTCTTATCTCCCAGAATATGTGAGGGTGACCTTATTTGGAAAAAGTGTCTTTGAGATCTAATTAAAATAAGGATCTTAAGTTGAGA
The DNA here is from genome assembly GCF_039906515.1 of Pseudorca crassidens. NCBI lineage: Eukaryota > Metazoa > Chordata > Mammalia > Artiodactyla > Delphinidae > Pseudorca > Pseudorca crassidens. The sequence goes on from NC_090298.1 coordinate 19,137,469, forward strand.
TCATCCTAGATTGGGATAGACCCTATATCCAGTGAGAGTTTTCTTATAAGAGACAGAAGATGCTAGAGACACACAGAGGGGAAGGCCGGTAGAGACACAAAAACGAACATGTGAAGATGGAGGGTGATATTACAACAGTGGGTCTACAAGCCAAGGACTGTCAGGGTTGCCTCAGCCAGCAGAAGCTAGGGAGAAGCATGGAACAGATTCTACCTCAGAGCCTCCAGAACGAACCAATGTTGCCAATCCTGCAAATAATTGATTTTCTTTTTTTTTAAACTTTTTATTTTATATTGGGGTATAGGTAATTAACAATGTTGTGTTAGATTCAGGTGCACACAAAGTGACTCAGTTATACATACACATGTATTCATTCTTTTTCACATTCTTTGATTTTCAACTTCTGACTTCTAGGACATCGAGAAAGCAAATTTCTGTTGTTTTAAGGCATTGAATTTGTGGCAATTTGTTATGGAAGCCCTAGGAAACTAATATACCAATGGATTTTGCTACCAAAGGTAGGATGCTGCTGTAACCAATACCTAAAACATTTAAAAATGCAGAAGTGGCACTGCTTTTGGGTAATAGATAGAGGCCGGTGGAATTTGGAGACACACCATTAAAAAAGCCATGATTTGTCTTGAAAAACGGTTGGTAGAAACATGGATGTTAAAGACTAGTCTGGTGAGAACTCAGAAGGAAGTGAAGAGCACTGTTGAGAAAGTTTCTATCATCTTAGAGAACACAGATTGTCATGAATGGATGTTGGTAGAAATATGACCATTAAAGTTGCTTCTGGCGAGTAACGAAATGAAATGAGGAACATGATATTGTAAATTGGAGGAAAGGTGATCCTTGTTACAAAGTTTCAGAAAATTGAGCAGAATTATTTTCTACTGTTGAGTGTTCTGTGGTCGGATATAAGTGATGAGATTGGATATTAATCTGAGAGATTTCTAAGGAAAGTGCTGAAGCTGAAGCCTTGTTTCTCTTACTGCTTATAGTATTGATAAAATGTGAAAGGAAAGACATAAATTGAGGAAGGAAGTGCTAGCGAGAAGGAACCAGCATTTGATTTGGAAGATAATTACTTAGCCTATCTAGATTTCAAAGGATGCTAAAATTAGGAAATCACTGTTGTAAAGGATGCTCTGGAGATAGGGTAAAGGGTGTGGCTCGGTAACCCTTTTTGAAGAGGTTGGGTGTGTGATTCATGGATCCAGTCAACCATCTTAGTAGAAGCCAGGAATACAAACAGGGTTATTTAGGAAGGATTTGTGAACAGTCCCCTTTCTCATGATATAGTTCCTCTCAACATACAGAGGAGACCCCAAATTTTTGAGAATGTTATACAGCAGAAAAACCACCAACTTTGACTGAAAGGGAAAGAGATGGAATAGAATGAAGGCAGGTTGTCAGTCTAGGATTCTACAGTGAGGAAATGGGATGAGACAGTTACTAGGCTGAAAACACGTGCTAACCTTCAAATAAAGAAGGAATGACTACAAAGATGCTGAGAGCAATGGATCCACTGCCAAAGGCAAGACAGCCATGGAACAGGTCTGCTCACGAGACTCACCAGAAGGAAACAACCTTGCTGACACCTAGACTACAGACTTAAGGCCTCTACAGCTGTGAGTAAATGCTTTTAAGCCACTGGTTTGTGGTGATTCATTATGGCAATGCTAGAAAGCTGACACATGGGATATTCACTTCACATGTGGGCACATGAAGCCTTGACAGTTTAAAGAACACCACCACGGTCACACAATTATTAGGTAATAAAGTAAGCTTTTGGAACCAAGGAGTACTTTCCAGAGAATTAATTATTCGATGCAATCCCTAGAAAGACACTTCACTTCTTTCTTTGATCGGTTCAACATGTAATAATGGACTGAACAGATAATCAAGGAATTCATTCAGTTTGTAGTCATTCCAGTGTGTTCTACACAAAGAATTTTTAGGCAACCACAATCTCTATAAGAGCTCCAACAGGCATGTGACCAAGGTACAAGCCATAGTATATATGACTAGAACAAAGATATCACCAATAAAAGATTGCAGAGTAACCTCAACCGTAAATGGCACTACCTTAATAGAATTACTGTCCACACGGCCACGTGAAGACCAAGAAACAGGATGGTAATTCACCATTTACACCAAGAGTTTAGTAATTCTATGAGCTTGCTATAATCAGCATCATTAGATTTTCACTGCTAGTGCAAAATAAGTAAAGGAACTAGAAAATATGTTGCTGTGGTTAGATATCATGATTGAGACGTAGGTACCTACTATTGTTCTTAATCTTACTGATGTCAGAGGGGTACCTAGGTGCATCATGAGCCTTAGAAATAATATATGTCTTATAATTTTCTGTATTTTATATAAAAGGCTATAACATATATATTCATGTACATAAAGTATATATGTGTGTACATATACATATATATGTATACACATAACATACGATTTTTTTAACTGAATGGCTTTTGAAATCTGGAAATCTAATTCCTCATTTTGACCTGAGGAAATTCAGACTGGTGGCATACAAAGCTCACCTACCCAGATTAAGGTAGTATTTGGAATAGGATAAAAGTCCTTGATTCTCTTTTTAGTTCACTCTACAATCTCTGTACCTTTTATATGTTCCATATTCATTTTAGCAATATAAAAATATAAACTTGACTGTACTTCCCAATTAATTTTATCCTTCTAATCAAGCAGTCTGCCATGTTTTTGTTCATTTCTGATTGTTTTAGTAGCTAAAATACACAGAAGCAACATCGTGGAAGGACATTAATGTGTAGAAAAAAATGTTCTTACATACTTGCTTAAATTATGTATTTGATTAAAATTGCTATAACAGCCATGCCTTTCTAACCAGTAAAATGAATCTCATGCATCACGGTAATGACTAGACCTTTAACATGATGTATTGTACAGTGCAGTACCTGTAGAAATGAGCACGGAAAGAATAATTACAAAGGAAGTTTGTGTCTGAGAAAACAGCTTTGCAAGCAGAGGCATGCCGGTATTTCTATGTGTGCTCCGTGCATTTTCAATAACCAGCACGGCACTCTAACAATTATAAGATATTACAAACTATTAAATGTGATAATGAGTGTTTATCTATGAAGAATATTTTAAAGTTAAATAACTTGCATCATTTTATGAGTCAAAAACATATAACAATTATTTTGCTTACAAGCTAGTAGCAATTTATTTTCTAAGGTTAGCTTATATAACTTACTAGCTTCATTGCTTTACCTCCTCAGTAACTTGATTCTATGGCACTAGGAATCAATACTGAAAAAACGTATATTTAAAGAAATGCTTTTACAAGTAAGCAAAACTCTTCAGAATCTTTACAATATTAATTCAGCCTTCTGAAAATATTTCGTTGGCACGTCTTTCTGAAATCTCAAAAGCTCTCACATATTACAACGGAGAAGCAAAGGACTGGTCTCCAATCAAAATTCTATCAGTCCAGGGGCTTCCCTGGTGGCGCAGTGGTTGAGAGTCTGCCTGCCGATGCAGGGGGCATGGGTTCGTGCCCCGGTCCGGAACGGGAGAGGCCACAGCAGTGAGAGGCCAGGGTACCGCAAAAAAAAAAATAAATAAAATAAAAATAAAAATTCTATCAGGTCAATAAAAGAAACTCAATGAAAAAAAAAATAGCTCAAATCCTAATCAAGTTGCCTGAGATAGAGAAAATGGTAGGCAGAGTGGGAAATAAAATGTTTTCAAAATAAATTTAGTTACAGTCAATGTAAGAGTGAGAAAGGCTTCCAACTTCATTAAACAAATCAAACTAACGAATCATAAATTCACAAAAACAAAAGCGAAACCAACACTGTAATAACACTTTTTTATATTTAATTATACTTGTAGAATACAAGTGCTTTCATAAATATAATTGTATTTGTATTTTAATCTTTACAATAGCCTTATTAGGATGGAAAGTCAAGAGTTTGTTTTTCTATTATTTTGGTTAGAAAGTAAACCTTCAGGAGGTAATGTTGTCCATTTAATAGCCAGCTGAAGGGCACTAGTGAGAGTCATCACTCAACACTAGGTCTCCTCAGTTCCTTAATCTTCCCACTACCCTAATCTGCAGTTACCGGCATCAAAATGCCGCCTATGTGATATGAAAGGTAAACTGATTAATTGTAATTTTCTGAGCTACAGTTTGCAGAGAATATATTGAAAGGTTTTATAATGTGAATCTGGGGATTTGTTGAAAGCTGAGGCCCCCCCAAAAGATATTATTTCCATTAAAAGGTAATGAGATTTAAAAAGTCAACTTTGTGTAAAAACAATGATCCAATGAGCATATTTAGAAGATATTCAGAACAAGATTAGAGAGTCTGATAGTAGAAACTGCGTGGTAACACTGAGAAAAGTCATACCTGTTTATTGTGTATTTATTATTCAACAAATAGCTTTTTGAACAGTATATTTAAAGGGAGCAATATGCAATAGAGTTGAAAGAATATATACCTATAATGAACTTATAACAAGCATGTGAGCACAGCCTTGGGAAAATACAGCAACAAACTTACACAAACTCATACTGGGAAGGAAAGCAGCAAATATGAAAGAATATAAATCAGATTAAATGCTATTATTTGATTCATACCTGGTTATGGTCATTTACCTAATCCTAAGTAATCAGGAAATTAGAAACTTTGGCTTCAATTCTATTCCTGCTTTAGGGACTTCCTCTAGGGGAAAAAAAAAAAAATCTGGCCTTGATCTCTCAGCAGATTTTCACATCAATGCACATATATTCAATATTCTCTTGCTATTTCTCCTTGAATGAGCCGTTGGCATCTCAAACTCAAAACTTACAATTTGAATTAATTATCTGTCCTGTCTCTTCAGAACATCTCCTCTTAGTGAGAGGCACCATTACAATTCATCCTATTTCCTAAACTACACCATTATGGCCCCCTTTATCTCTCGTTCTCCCATATCAGCCCATAGCCAAGGAATCACCAAATTCTATCTTCAGTGGTCTGAATAGTTTAGAATCCACTTACTTTTGACCATCTAACTATCATTATCTCAATTAATACTATTAACATACCCTGTTTGTATTACCAAAATATTCCCCGACTCAAGCTTTCTAAATACCAAACTGATTATAACTACCTATTAAAATCCTTTTAATCTTTCCTCATGGTCCTCTGCCTGAGCCTGTCAAGATCTTTCCTATGCTCACCTGTCTGCATCATCCTTCACTAGTCACCCACACCTCCTCTCAAACTATGTGCACACTACACTTTAACAGTACCGAATCCACTGGTTTGCTTTGTTCTACAAAACCTTTGTTCCTATTGTTCCCTCTATTTATAATTCTCATACTTTCTCTTCTTCCATTTAACATACCAACACAATTACTTGTCTTTTCTTTGGTAAACATTTTCTTTTCTCTGTTAAAATTAGAACCCTCATTCAATCACTTTGTCATGTAGGACAGGCTTCATATATCTACCTACCACTTACCATACTGTATGGAAATTGCCTGTCCTTCTCTGTCTCTCCACCAGATTGTGAGTTTGGGGATAGCACATCATACCCGTCGCATCCTCAAAATCTACCTATTTCAATACGTTTATTTTGTGTTTTCATACATTTTTAAATGTAATACCTCATTAGCTATTGGTATTGACAGTCATGTGGACTAGGTAGAACACTGTGTTCTTTAATAAGTGAGCACAGGTAAGAAAAATCCATAGCAGAGTGGTGTGATTTCAACTTTTATATCTGTATATAAAAGTTAAGGATTAAACAAGCTAAATCCTTAAAGGTAAGAAACCACAGATTGCTTAGAGTTTCAGAGATAATTTTTATTTTGGGGGTGGCATTTTTTACTGAAATCAATGTCTCCACCACTACAATAAGGGCTAATCTAGCATAGAAGGATGCTTAATAAATGTCCTCCTCCCCTTGCTTACTTTCAAAATAATTGATCTCAGAGCAGGCAAACTATCCAATGTGCAAGTTTCTAGCTGTCAAAATCATTTTTAAGACATGCTTCAAAATATCTGTCAACCTTATGACCTGAATTAACAGAAGTAGTTGGAAACTTCAACTGACTACCAATGAGCATTGTAAGATTCAAATTGTATATTATGCATATATTATATATACACAAATCCTATATATTACATACAATATGGATTGATTACTTATAATTATGTATTATATATCATATATGAAAATGTATATTATATATCCATATTATATATAAATGTATTATTTGCATATAAATTAATGTGCATGTTTTTGTACTGCAGTCCATACTGCTAAATTAAACCCAACATCATTTAAATCAAAATACCTAGAAGAAGCAGATTATACCTCACTCTAGAAAGTCCCTAAAATATGACCAATTGCAGTAGTAAAATTATTCTTCTACTTTTACTCTATTTTCCCCCAAAAATGGTAATAGATCTTGTCTCCATTAAATAATGTAGTAAAGTTTTTTCAGTAATTAATAATTAGTAATGTAGTAATTAATTTTCAGTAATTAATAATTAGTAATGTAGTAATTTTTTTCAGAAATTAATAATTTCTGTCAATGTCTATTATCGGTATTCCATACTATGCCATACTGAATTACCTATCACTAAAAGTATTAAACCATATACTATAGGCTAGGTTATTTATATTAACACACTAACTTAAAGTTCCAAAAAATTACTTACACATACAGTACCCAAAATACATCTCTAGGGATTACCTACAAATATTTCAAGGCATCTTTTGTGCAAGAAAAAGCAGAGTAAAGTCTCTTATGTAAGTTTTCAAAGAATAAGAAAGTACAGTCTTGGAACTCTGTTCTCTGTATTAAAGCCTTCCACAGCAGCTAAGACTCTTTGACTTTTAGAAAATTGTGTTTTTCTCCTCCTCTTAGAAAAACCTCTTACATGTGGCTTCTTCTGTTTGTTAGTTTGCTTCTTTGAGGCACACAATTGTAACTTGCTCCTAGGCTCTAGGTAGATATCAAAAGAGTGTCTGTAAATTAAAAACAAAACAAAAAAGAGAACTATACCCCATGTTTTATTTATTTATGTTTCTTATTTCCCCAGTAGAAAATGGATTGAAAACGAATCTGTTTTCAAAGCTAAGGGTGAGACTTATTGTTTGGTTTAGAATATCATGGCATAGTGATTTTTAAATACTAAGGGACAATATGAGAGTCATGACTCTTTTCTCTCTCATCACAAAATCCATGTTAACTGCCAAATACAAACCTCTTCTGCTTTAATCTTGGTTTGGATTTCCTTTTTTTCTATAATTGAAGACGAATCTATTGTTTCTACCTGGTATTTCTTATATAAAATTAGTGAAAGCTCAATATTGTGATGAACCATTGAAATAGAGCAAAGAGGCTTAAATTTTTGGAGGAGAGGGGAGCCCAAAGCCTGCATACTATTGCTGAGCCATTGGTAGTGGTCGCCTAGAGCATGGTGTTATTAAAGGTTTTGAGGCTGAAATGTGGTAGTTCTGGGGACGGATGTCTGGGTCAATCAGTTTCTTTCACAAATGAAAGCTAAATGCTTAGATTAGTGACTGATACATAGTAAGTATGGCAAAGATGTATACTATAATTTTATGAAAATGATGATAATATGATTATTGCTACTATTGTTAAAATTTTGCTCAATAGTTGAGTAAAACTGAAATTTCATTTGGAATATGACTAGTAAAATATGGCAGGATATGAAAGAGTATATATCTTTCCAATGAAGAGGTTTAATGCTAGATTTAAAGATGATGATTTTAAAAAATACAGTTGGGAAATAGAAGAGATGGTACATGTTAGATATCATGCAATAAAATTCTGAGAGAGGAGAGATAGCAGCTGCCCAAAGGAAGGATGAGGGAAGAAGTAGCATAACAGGTGCCAGACTTTGAATATGCCACACCAACCTGCCTTTCCAGTTGGCCAAAGTTATGAGAAAATTAGAAGAGATAAGAAACAGAAAGAAAAGTGAATATAGCATAGGAAAAATGGAATCTAAAGAGCAAGATAAAGGTACTCTGTAAAAGGGGAATGTTGATGCCTCCGATTTTGAAGAAGTATCTGGAAATAAATTGGTCAGAAAAGTAAAAGTAAGCTATGTAATAGAAAAGAAGATAAAAAAGGAGAAAATAAAATATGAATTTCATTTATAAAAATCAGTTTACAATAACTAAAATATAGGACTTCCTTGGCGGTCCAGTGGTTATGATTTCACCTTCCAATGCAAAGGGGGAGGGTTTGATCCCTGGTCAGGGAGCAAAGATCCCACGTGTCTCGTGGCCAAAAAACAAAGAAACATAAAACAAAAACAATAACAAAAAAATAAATGAAATATATTTTATAGTATAAACTTTTCTTTATTAATAGATTTTAACATTTGACAATCTATATTCCAGTGACTATGTATTACTGGTAATTATCATAATGCATCAACAAGGTGGGAATTATCTCAATTTTATAGATGATAAACTGAGGTTCATTTAAGTTATTTGCTCAACTCATATGATTAGCAAATGGTTAGAGATACGCTTCACACCTTCACCTTTCTGACCATCCATGAGATCTGCAGATCATCTAGGTAAACTTCCTCAGGTGATTTTAAACCATAAGGATATAGTGGCATAATTTAAGCTCAAAAGATTCATCTATGTCACTAATTTTAAGTATTATTTCCCCCAGATGACAAAAAGTATATAAGTTGTAGTGTTCAAATCAATGTGATTTATTTACTTATATTATTGAAGTGTGCTTATTTTTTAACTTACATATTTTTGACTTAACATTTTTATTGATATATTTTAGAAATCCAGACAAAACAGCTTCAATTTATGTTATCTTTAATACAATAGCCGTGGTTCTTATATAGCTTCCTGGGAAAATCATGACTTTAAGAGGATAGGTTTATGTGAATTTTCATGAAGACTTCAGGAAAACACCTCATCAATCTAGCTGTTGAGGCAACAACTGTGTTAGATTAATTGGATGATGATTGAATACTGTATTCCAAAGTTTTCTCAGTTGAAATGTTTTGGTTGTCTTCTCTATAGGCATTCAACTTATTCAGTTAACAAGTGACAACAGAATATGCAGATAAATGTACTGTGTGTTTTTAAACCTTAGTTGTCTTTAAGTCAAAATGTCTTTCTTCATCCCCATGGTAGACACACATCAACACTGTGAAATTTCCATAGACTTTCCAAGAAAAGTATTCCTTTGACCAGTGTTTTCCAATCTTTATTATGTATAGAAACAGCTAGCTTCCACAATTCTAATTCCAATAGGGACAAAGATACACTGTTGTGTTTTAAAATGAAATACTGGTGACCATATTCATATAATATTACTATAATAACTCAGCCTGGATCTATATATTATAACCAATTGAATTAGAATTCAAAGTTCTGTTGCAATTCAGAAATGTGTGCATGTTTTTTTAAAGGACCACTGATAGTTAACCATTAGAGTTAGCTATTACTAAAAGTTTGTAATACCGAAACAATTTTGAGTAATATTCTACAAATAAGTATGTGTTTAATTAAAGTAATACTTAAATGAAATTGATGTTGATCTGTACTTTGCTATTTTATCTTCATAGAAAGTTATTTTGAATAGTATTATAGCACATAAAAATAATTTGGTGAATAACAAAGCTACCTCAAAAATATAAGCTAAAGTCTACATTTTCTTTACCAAAGCAGCTGCTTAATTATGGCTTACATTGTTTATAAATATATTTACTATTTGTAGGTTTTCCCTTTTTTTATAATCTTAGCAACAATCATTGAAAATGATTATACATTTATTATATTCATTATTGAGAAGGAAAATGGGGCATAGTTAAATGAGGGAAAAATCACATTATAAAAATATGCCTAATATTGAGGATGAGAAATCCATGTCTACTCTTGGTGTACAGTAAAGGCTTTATATAAACAGTCATTCTTATTTTAATCCCTTCTGTCTGAGAAAATGATGTGCCTCTTTGTGCCCAAGGCCAGTTTCTGAAGCTGTGTTATATTCTCTTATTCTTTCTTTCCTTTGTAGGGATTTTGCTCCATTTATAATCTACAGTCTATTGTATTTTCAATATTTCCTTCCCTCCAGCTGTTTTCATAAAAATACTAAAATGCTTGATATTACTCTATCATCAAAATAATCCTCCTCCAAGCCTACATCCCTATAGACATCAGCCATCATTCTAGCTTTTGTCTTACATTAACAGCAGTTCTTCTAGAAAGATAATTACTTCATTGTTCTTGCTGTTTTTTAAATATCTCATTCAATATTTTATTGACCTCTGTCTACTACTCCTATCTAGTTAGTAGTTCCACACTGAGAAAATTTTGAAGCTAGAGATATAGACTTTGAAATTATCATAATTTAAATAATTTTTGGAATGACATGAGGGAAAAATATCCCCCAGGGATGATGTATGGAGTGAAAACACAGGGAAGAAAATATTGAACTCAAAGTATACTGGGGCTTGAGAAGAACAAATGCAGAGAACTTGAACAAGCATGGCTGCCAGAAAAGTTTCTAAAAAACTAGGTAGAGTACTAGGAAGAATACTGAGAGATCAGAATTACAAGAAAAAAGAATGATCAAACATCTAAAAAGCCACACAAGTGGTGAGATTTACCAATAAGAAGGTCACAGTGAACTTGTCCACAGAGGCGTCCCTGGAAGGGTAGGGGTAGAAAGAAGATTATATTGCTTTGAAATATGAATAAATGGGCAGTGAAGATGCAGATAGAATATTTTCATATTTCTATTTTAAGGAATCTGTTTGTGATGGAAAGTTCTAGAATAATAGCTATGGCATGAGAGCTTAAGGCAAAGCTGTGCTTTAAAATAATATTTCTTTACATTAGCCCAGCATATAGATATGCAAACACATATCTTCACATTATCTTGTCAGTGCTCCAGTATTTTACTTAACTTTTCCTTCTTTACATTTTAGTTTGTTATTTTTTTCAGAATTTTTTGATATGTTGATGGCACTATTTTGGAAAAATGATGCCAAGTGAATCTAAGTTTTCTGGGTTTTTTATAGCTAATTTTGAATATTTTCTCTCTCTCTCCATATATCCCTAGTATATTATACTTTTTAATTTTTGAATACTGCTTAATGAAAAATTTCCTAAGGCGTGATTAATTATATTTAGTTCCAAAATTCAAACAAGATAATTTATACTCAGATAATTTATGTATGTAATTTATGTGTGTACCTACATGAACATACTTCACATTTATAATTATATGCTTTGTTTCAAACTAAGAATATTTGAGTTAATAGGTAGCAAGAATATGTCGAATTAAAATCTATTTAAAGTCTGCAGACATAAGTCTAAATAGTCAATACATATGATCTTTTCATTGAATCACTGATTCAATAAAGAAACAAAAGGCACATTGCATATTAACAATTCTAACATTAGAGTTCCACCATAATTATTCCATTTCAATTATTAAATTTTATAAGTCAAATGGAATGCAGTTTATCTGAATTTACTTCTTCAAAGAAGAAAAATTTTAATAGATATAAAGAGTAAAAAGAAAAAAAAACTTTAGGAGACTATTTTAAAATATTTTCTGAGTTAACTAAAATATTTTTTCAATAAAATTAATAACATCACTTAGAGCTATATAATAAAAATGAAGCCTGCTTATTTAGTAACTAATACATTGTTTTAGCATCAGCAAAGAAATCTCAGAATAGCCATTTCTATTACTAAAATATCTTTTAGCTCACATACAGAACACATAAAAATATCCCTTGCAAATATAATCTGAGTTTTTCAGACTACATAAGTTTCCATGAAAATAATATAAGAATTGCAAAATTTAAAAATGGTTAGAGTTCTCACCCATTCTTTAAGTAGTTCATGCAGTATTTTTGAAGTGCATAAAACAAATTATATTTGAAAATATATTAAATAATAAATGATATTCTTATGTATTATGATTTTTTAGTTAAACACATAAGAAATAACAGAAAAGAAGAAATTAACACTTCATTTTTGTTTTTAAAAATTAACACACTATGGGAAGTGATTCCAGTCACAGTTTTAGAAAGAACACGTTGTCCACAACGTTAGAGAATGATGGTAGGAATACTTTCAAAATCAGTATCACTCTTAGTAGATTGCAAAGATTGCCACAGATTCTTCCCCTTCCTGTGTCCATATCCTTCTGTGTAAAACTTTAATTTTCATTATGACTCTGGCTCCACTCGTATGATTTGCTTTCTTCAGTGAGATGTTAATGAAAATGACAGTAACAAAGACTTGAACTAACACAGTGGGATTTGTTCTTTTTTGCTGTTTGGGGATTCTTGCCAATACCATCAAGAAACTCAGGCTGACTTGCTAAAGAATGAGGACAAATGGCCCAGGTACCCAGCTAAATAGGGCTACTCTACTGAGGGCAACAGCCCACAAATGAATGAAACCATCGAGCCAGGCTGAATAGCTATGCAAATAATTAAAAGTTGCAAAAATATTTTGTTAGGCAGCATAAGCTTACTGACACAGAACTTGGTTCTAGGCATAATGTGAATGTGAAATTATTTAAAATTTAAAAATGTGAATTTTAAAAATCAACTTATTTAAAATAATAATAAACAACCCACTAACATCTCATATTTTATGAAAAACAACTCTATTTTCTAAAACACAATAATTGTAAAGAATGGCCTTATTTTACATTTTTGCAAATCTTTTTATGTTTGGCTAAACAGAATACAGCTGGCTTCTCATATGTGCTTCTGCATTCAATTTGTTGTGATATGTTATTGTAGTTGAAGTAGATAAAGAAAATTCAGCCTCAGACAAATAGAAGTAGGAAAATAGAAGTGTATTTTCATAACATTTTCAGATAATTGGGGAGATTCTTCTTTCTTCTATTAATCTTTCTTATCAAAGCTTGATAACTCAGAGCTTTTAAAAAAATAAAGTTGAGTCCATTATCTTGTATTTTGAATGGATATTTATCCATTCATGATTTTATAATATCATACACTGGTCACTTGAAGAACAGTGGTAATCAAGTTATGCACATTTTTTAAATGTTGACATGTTTCATTATATAATATAAAATAACATTTGTAACTATCACTACTGATCTAATTTTAAAAAAAAACTCTGTGTATTGGGAAGCTGTCAAGCTTGTCGTGGCAGATACAAGTTTTCTCAATTCTCAAAGGTGCTTGAAAGCTCATATTTTGTCATTGGTCCCAAGTACAGTCATTTGTCTTCCTTAAATTTACAGGCTTGTTTTATCCACTTCTGATAAAATATTCACCAAATAAACCAGTCTGAATTACCGTAGTTTGTCAGTTATTCTTTCAAGTGAAAATTAGATTTCATGAAAAAAAAAAGTTTAGTTCAGTCTGCCACTCAATCCCGTGTATGTGGTTTTCCTTGATACAAGTGTAGCACTTAAATGGGTAGATATCTTTATGTGTACTTCCCATTTCATTACACAGTATATTAAAACACTGGGTAACTTCTTGCTATCTATCTGTGAGCGGGGTCTTACTCTGAGTCTGGGCTTGAACCTATGTCTTGCTTTATTCAAAAAGATCCCAGTAAACAGAATGTAAGCAGCAGATGCAGACTGAGGCTTGTCTTCTTACTCGCTTCTGTTAAGAATTTTGTGAACGATACCAGGTGTCATGCAAAGCTATTGTTTGAGATACACAGAAGCCATTATCCTCTTAACCTTTCAATTTGGTCCCACCACTGTTTCAGATCTATTTTCTTTTACACACTGTTATTTGTTTGCTATCAAAGAATAAAATGAGTTCTTATAAATTATGAATAAATACATATAATATTGAGTCATACTAATGGTCCATTTATATTACTTTTATATTTAGAAAAACCCTGATATTTGACTTCATAGGATGGAAAGTTGCCGGGATAAATAAAGCAGAAAATGATAGGGCAATATATCACAAATATTCTAGTTACCTTCAAAAAAAGTAAGCCTCGAGTATAACTAAATATTTGTTGACATAAATAAGTACTAATATGAAAATGATATGAATCAATATCAGATGAAGGTGAATTTCTTTATATTTCCGGCCATTCAGATGAATGGAAATTTACTTATAGTAAATCAACCTGTGCTTGGATAACTGTCTTCCACCATTACAAGAGAAAATGGGACTTTTAGATAAAACTACACTACAGGGTTGGATGTTTTCCTGATGTATCTCCTGATTAAGCAAACTCATCCTGACATTTCATAGAATGAACCTTTCTTTCCTCTGTCTTCATTCTTCCCATCCCCACCTCAACTTCATCCTTTCTGCAACTCCTTCATTTTCTTCTTTCTCCTTCTATTTCTCCTATTCTCCCTCTTCTCTCCCCTGTGTTATTCCTTCTCTTCCTCTTCTTCTCCCTTTTAGAGACACATATCTGGATACACAGATGGATATTAGCTAACTGTAAGTTTCTCCTAGAAAGATTTTACTCTTCAGAGAATAAATGGAATAACTTCTATCTGAACCAGACCACTTAGTTACAGAACTAAAACCACTTACAGAGCTTGTGTTTTATTTGCTCTTTTTTCCTTTTCTCCTTATCCTTTTTGTATTCCAATCTCTCAATTCCAACCTCTCACCAATCCTCACATAAAATATCTTTAGTATAATCTTTGAAAGTACTGATTTACCTCTTCCTTAGCCCCAAATTTTCTTTCTGTTAATCAACATCCAACCTTCCTTTAACTACTTTAAACTCACGCTCCATGGAAAACTTTCTCAAAAAAATAAGAAATTCTTAGCTATCACTAGGTTTTGCACATTGTTCTATGATGCTTTTTATTTTCTTTTCTTATTTTTCTTTTCTGTTACTCCTGTCAGCACCATTCTATCACTCCATTGTGGCACCATGTACATATAGTATTGCATCCCAGACTCAATAAACACTCTATAAACTAAATATGAATTTACTAGGTCAATGTAACAAAAGTATTTTCCATAGAGATTACTCTTTTGTGAAGTAGAAATGTTTTATGCTAAGTTATCCATATTAGGATCCATTGAATTTTGTGATCTTTGCAACATCCATACAAAGCTCTTATGAAAAATTTGCACGTTACTAGGTCGTATTTGTGACATCAAAACAATCAGTCTCTAAAGTTAATTGGACTGTTCAAAGTCATAGCATCTTTGAATGAGCAATGAAGAGTACCCAGTTAATATTGATAGCCAGATAATAAGGTAATAGAGGCTGAAAGAGACTAATAAAACTCAAAGCAAATATATCTCCACAATTATCCCAGTGTAATATACCAATTACAGTAGTACCATTTATCATGATCGAGACTGACTACTCTTCCATTTGCCTTTTACATATACCCAAGACCCTTTTACTATTTAAGGAAATATCTTAAATACTTGCAGTCCTAGTGGGGGAGTGATTTTCTGCTAAATTAATTTGTTAGAAGTAATCTTCCATTTACTGCCAGTGCACTCCTTGCACGCTCCAGAAACTCTAGCTATTTCAGTTGTTCAAATTAATAGTGCTCCCAGTAATAATGGGGATCACTAAACCTCTTGAGGATCACTTGCACCTCATGGCTCATAGCAGAGAGATAAAAGAATTTTCAGTGGTACATTTCTGAAACAGGTAAAGAGAAGCAGGATGCTGGTGGCTACTTTATGCAAATAAAAGAGTAAAGAGAAAAGAAATATATCATTCATATAAATATGAAGGTTTTAGAAAAGTCATTTGGAAAATGAACAAGAATTGACATCCATCTGAGTAGTTAGCAAATTGAGATAGCAAATTCATGGGAATTTTTAAAAGGCCAGTTTTATTTACCTAGCATTTTTCATATTTCTTCTCATTTTTTCTTCTTCACTGAGTACTACAGTTATTGAAAGTCACCTGCAAGACTTTATCTGTCTTTCCTCCTATATTTTATGGTACATGTTACCTCTGAAAGGTATACTGAAATAAATTATAACTAAGCAATTGAGAAACTGCCTGGAATAAGAGGCTATGACACAGTAGAAATATTGGTGTATGGAATTGTGTATCACTGTATGTAATGGGACAACCCACAATGATTTGGTTTTGTGCTTCTTGCCTACCAAGAAGCTACATTTAGAAACTATTTTTTTTCTTGGCAAGCGGCTCACTTTCAATCTCCTGCAGGTTAAACATATTTTATAGGTTTATTTGTAGTATGTTGTTGATTTTATTTTAAGTAAAGAGAGTGAAACATATACATTTACCAGTCATATCACAGTGTAACATTTATATTAATAACAACATATTAAATTAAGAAAGATTCCTCTGCCTATATGCTTGCAGTGGTCTTAGAATCATAGTTAATATAGTCTCCATAGTTTTGCCTTTTCTGGAATGTTATATAGCTGGAATCATACAGTATGCATAGCCTTGCAGATTGGCTTCTTTCACTTACTAATATACTTCTAAGTTTCCTTCATGTCTTTGTATGACTTCATAGCTTACTTCTTTTTAGCACTGAATAATATTCTGTTGTCTGGAAATACCACAGTTTATTGATCCATTCACCTACAGAAGAATATCTTGGTTGCTTCCAAGTTTTGGCAATTATGAATAAAGCTAATATAAACATCTGTGTGCAGGTTTTTGTGAGGACATAAGTTTTCAATTTTTTTTGTTTGGCCATGCCACACAGCATGTGGGATCCTAGTTCTCCCAACCAGGGATCGAACCCACACCCTGCATCGGAAGTGAGGAGTCATAACCACTGGACTGCCAGGGAAGTCCCTAGTTTTCAGTTTTTTTGAGCAAATACCAAAGAGCGTGACTGCTGTATCATATGACAGGAGTCTGTTTAGTTTTGTAAGAAACTTCCAAACTGTTTTCCAAAGTAGCTATACCATTTCTCATTCTCACCAGCAATGAATGAGAGTTCCTGTTGCTCCATCTCCATGCCAGCATTTGGTGATATCAGTGTACCATTTTAATAGGTGTGTAGTGGTATGTGTGAACTAAAAAACCGCTGCCTACCATATCATTAAATAAAGGATGTCACAGCCATCAAGCCATCACATTACAGCCTCCCCAGTGGTGCACCCTGAGGAAGCTCAGGATACTGGCCCAGATAGCTGAGGTGCATATCAAAGGAATGATTTCACTGAGCCCAGACTTTTGCACCTTCCCATGCATAGAAAATCGCTAAGTTCATTAATATGAGATGTCTGGTTTTCTTTGATTAACAGTAATCTTTTGATGTTCTGACTACCTGGTCTTTTGTTGCAAAAACTCTTATATATCCTGGCCTCTTTGGAACAGTTTTCTCAGTGTTATCTGAGATGCTGTGTCCCAGACTTGAAGTCCTCAGAATATCCACCGAATAAAACATAACTCTCAGGTTTTAGGTTGTGCATGTTTTTCACTCGACATATGTTATTGTTTTAATTGATGGAAATTCAAAAATATTTTAATAGACAGATATGGGATGCTTATCAAATAATTTATTCTTCTCATTTTCTAATATAGAGAAAAATATTTCTTCTGTTTTTGACATCTGTTATATTGCCCCCTATTCCTATGTTTAGATTTCTTCTCCCACTCATTTCTCTTTACACTCTTCTTGATGAATTTTCTTTTGAATTGAGGCCCAGGCCTGAATAAGCTCACATTTTCACCTTTCTTTCAATAAAAGTTGTTTTTTTCATAATTACACATTCAAATTTTATTCATTATCATTCTGCTACATGTTTGTGTAATCATTCATTAATTCAACACACATTCATCCAATGCCTAGTTAGTATCTGATACAGTGGTTGTACTGGAAATACTAAAGCTCATAGGAATGCATTATTTAAGGAATTCACAATCTTACAGACTCAACAGATATGTACATAAATGATTACAATATAATAAGTAGCATAATAATAAAATTATAAAATAAAAATAGTTAACATTTATCAGTTCCATACCATGTGACAAGATCTGCACAGAGCACTTAATAAATATAGTTTAAACTTCACAATAAAGCTATAAAATAAGTTATGGTAGTCTGTTTTGCAAATAATCAGTGAAGAAAATTAAGTACTTTCCCAAGGAAACCCAATACTTACTAGCTGAGTAGTAATTCAAACTCACACATTTCAAGTGTCCTTCAGCTGACTATTTGTGCATATATTTTACCATTTGGAAGTGTTTTTTGAAATTCAAATGGATAATGAATTGATGGAGTTCAGGGCAGTTTGCCTCAGAATGTGCCACTTTGGCAAGTAGATTGTTTCCAGATGAAGGCGATTAAGGCACAACAGACTCAAGAAGAGATTTTATCTCCCCCTTAATAGCCTAAAGGCATTTATATAGGGAGTCCACACCAAGAAGAGAGCTATTGCCAAAGATAACTTTTTTTACATAAGACTTCTCTGCATGGCATGGCATAGCAAATTTTTGTTTACCAAACATATGCTCTTCCCATCTTTCTGTGAACTGTCTTCCTTGCCTTTGAAGCCCCAGGCCCCACCCCCTTCTCCTTAGCTCAGTATGGTATATAAATCTCAATGGCTCCACTGTCTGATAGCCGTTCATGTCTTTGTGGGCTCTCGTGTGTACAAAATTAAAATCATTTTTCTCCTGTAAATCTGTCTTATGTCAATTTAATTATTAGGCCAGCCAAAAAAACCTAAAGGGGAAAAAAAACAAATTTTCTTCCCCTACAGAATTGTAGCATGGGGATTAAAACTCAGAATTCAGAATATAGCCTTTTAAATTTAGAAGGGAATTTAAATAATATACTACCTTGCTATCTAGTAAAGGAAACTGTTTACCCAACTAGAATACACATTCTGTAAATTCTCTGAGTCTTTCTGGTCACAAATCATTTCTCATATATATATGTATGTCTAGCCCCAGAATATCACCTTTTTTATGATGAGTTGTCAATAACTGCTTATCAAAAAGACCAAAGAATTACAGATGCATCAGAAATAACTTCACCAATATTTATAGAGCTATTCAGAATACGTAATCTATATGGAATGTTAAGGCTTGTTGAAACATGGACACAGTAGGTAGAATTTGGGAAAATGGATAGAGTGAAGAAAGAAAAGCAAAGTCAAATCAGTGGAGAATTTATCCCTCAAACCATTATTATAAGTCTGAGTATCTTTGACTTCGATGTTTACAAGAAAATTTTCTTCACATATTCTCTCTACATACACACTTTTATCTACATCTAATATGTGACACAATACTCAGATTTCCTCCTCCATTTCAATTTTCTTTCTAGCCCAAACTGACTTAGTTTTTTCATTGACTTACTAGGTATTTCGCATTTGGGAATATTAAATAAAACAATGGCAAAATAAACCTCATTATCTTAATCTCAAAACAATCTTTCACCTCTATTCTTCTCAGTTATATAGGATAATCATCAACATAATCTATCTTAATGCCCCCCCATCATGTTCCTTGCATCCTGTCATAATAGCCACACAATATCATAGATTGTACATAATGTCATTTAATGCGGGATCTATTATTGAATCTTATTCACATCTCCAATTCCATGGCCCAACTTAAAATTACATACTTCACAACTAAAATATTTAGTTTTTTGTGATTGCATTGTTTAAGGCATATTAATCTCTATCTCTTAACCCCAGCTCCTTTCCCTCCTCTCTACCAAAATTTTCAGATCCTAGAGCTGTTAGTAATTCTTTTAAGGCAAAAATGTGGCAACATTGTTGTTCTTGCTTTTGCTGTTTTTACTGTTTGAGAAAAATAATTCACTTCTGTAATTGTTTCATATTAAATTATATGTATGGCTTGCATGCTAATGCAGAGAGAAGGCCATCATATGTTAGGCCAATTGTGGGCAATGATTATTCCTGTAATCAGAATCAAGATGGTGCCAAGAGTTCTCTCAAGCATTTGTATTTGCAGGTACAACTACAACTATGTACAAGTACATGGTACACTTTTTAAAGATCTGAGAAAAATAGGGAAGTTAATCTTTAATTCAATGCAAAAAATAATGTCAGTTATACCTTTTCATTATAATTTCCTTAAAAACTGATTTTTTTTCTTATCTAAGAAAACAAAAAGTGACTAGAGAGCTTGAATCTTAATTCTATCAGTTAGGCATCATAAGGAAACGTTTTTATTACTAAATCTCCAGAAAAGAAATATTTTCTATCCAGTAAATATTTAAGACATAAATCATTCCCTTTCCAAGTGTTAAAGTGAATTGTTAATCTTATAAATCACATACAAAACCTATTTCAAATCATTTCTACCTAAATCAAATACACCAAATGAACAAATGGTTGAAATAAATTTCATCTAGTTAGATTTAGCACAACAAAGGTAGTAGGATAATCGACTTAAGTCAATCTATTGACAAACACCAGGAATTTGTGAAGGAAACAGATTTTCTCAATTATTTTAAATTTATCTTTGATTATAAAATTATTTAATGTAAAATAATTTTTCAGTCAAGACACAGAGACTAGTCTGACTGAGTGGCTGTATTTCATCAAGTGTTATCCCCCAAGTCAGAATGCATTATAATGAAACCAATGGATATTAACTACACTTATTCTGGTGATTATTTCACAATATATACATATATTGAATCATTATGTTGTACACCTGAAACTAACGTAATGTTATATATCAATTATATCTCAATTTAAAAAAAAAACGGTCACAGATAAGTCACATGGGTATTACCCAGATTTCTTTTTTTTTTTTTTTTTTGTGTTGTAGAGAAAACACAGATAGACCTTGGGTAGACTTCATTCCTCTAAATACCAGTTTCCTCAAGGCAGCCTATTTGGGGAGGTTATTATGAAAATTAAAAAAGATAATGCTGAAAGCATTTAGCACAGGGCCTTGTGCATAATAAATGTTAATAAATGCAGCCAGTAATTACTCTCAAAATAGACATTTTTGAAACAAACAAACCATAGAGGAAAGGCATTTTTGGCTAAACGATAATGCCATTGTAGCTGCCTCCATCTGACAGTTACATTAGATACTACAAGAGCATCGCACAGGAAGAAGAAATGGAGCCAGGTGAGAAACACCAAAACATGACAAGTTTCTCCCCCTGCAGTCTTGGACCAGGAAGATAGATTAAATGACCAGTGGTAGATTGGAAAATATGGCTTTGTCAAAATGTTGAAAATATTGCAGAAGAAGAACAAATTGTTAGGAAGCAGAAACTTCCAGCAAACCTAACAGGAGCACTGTCTGACAAGATGCCCCCTGAAATTTATTTGACCATATGTCAACTAAGGTTATTTATTGAATAAATGATTATACAATGAAAATCGTAAGAAATAATATAATAACAGAAAGATTCAAAGTAGACAATACCTAACTCAGTAATTTAAAAATAGGATATCAAATAAAACAATATTAAACTAAATTAAAAGTGTAGTCTTATAGAATTTGATAATGGAGGAAATTGAACTATAAATATAATTTGGGTCTCTAAATTATATTCAGAGAACTCCATGATAGAAGCCATATTGCTAAGAATGCCGACAGAAGAAAAAGGAGGGAATGGGAAAGGGATGCGGAGGGGGAGGAAGAAGAAGAAGGAGTAGGGAAAGTAAAAAAGAAGAAAAGTAAAAGAAAAAAAATTCTATGGTTACAAAACTTTCGGAAAATAATTCTTAGTTAAGATGTTTTCCAAGATTTGTAATACCCAAGATTCCAATATAACCAAGGTGCCAATACATTTTACCTTAAATATACCCAAGTTTCCAATAAGTTTTAGCACATAGAAATTTATCTTTGTCTAATCTATCTTTTCCAAATATGTTGGAACATAAAAATCATATTTTTTGTCATAAAGATTATTTAATGGAACACTTGTTTGGAATTGATGAGAGCTCCATACTTAGATCATTTGTTACCCCATAAATTTTTTAAGGGTAGTAAAATCTCTTTGAATCTTTAGCAACTGGCAGATTGCAGGCAAATTAGCAGTACTTTTCTATACCTAGAAATTTCTTAACATTTATTTTAAGCTAAATTCAAAAATCACTTCCTCCAGGAAGCTTTTCCAGACCCATCAGTCCTGGTCAGGTCTCCTGACTCACATGCTTTCATTGAGCTTCTTACTTTCGTTCCAGAGCCCCTATCACAATTTTAACAAAACAATTAATTATGGTATCATTGACACCATTTTTCCCTACAGAATGGGAAGAGGTATAAATTCTGACTTAACAATCATTGTATCCATTGTATCCTGTGCTAGGTCACAGGATTTGACAGACTGCTCAATAAGAAACTATTACTGACTGAATGAAGACATGGATGCTCAGAGAAGTGATGTGACTATCTCCAATAGAACCGGTTATTGAGGGACAAGTTTAAGCAAGAGTCCAGATCTAAAACACAACTCAATTCTTTCTTCTAGTCTTACATTTTTCAATATGGTAGCCACAAGACACTTTTGTCTATGTCTATGAATTTGAATTAGTTGAATTTGAATTTGAATTTACATTAGTTAAATTAAATACAATTAAAAGTTTAGGGACTTATTCAAAATAGCCACGTTTCAAATGCTCAGTGTCTAATGTGGTCAATGGAGAGTGCAGATGAATTTTTCCATCTTTGCAGAAACTTCTACTGGACATCATTGCTCTTATGTGACTCTATCAAAAAAGTGTGATTAGTTCTCTCACAGATCTTAAGTATTAATTATCTCTACTGCAGTACTATACCTAGCTTGGAATTCCTTATTCATAAAGAGTTATTTTATTTTATTTTATTTTTTGCAGTATGCGGGCCTCTCACTGTTGTGGCCTCTCCTGTTGCAGAGCACAGGCTCCGGACGCGCAGGCTCAGCGACCATGGCTCACGGGCCCAGCCGCTCTGTGGCATGTGGGATCTTCCCGGACCGGGTCACGAACCCACATCCCCTGCATCGGCAGGCAGACTCTCAACCACTGCGCCACCAGGGAAGCCTAAAGAGTTATTTTTTTAAAATCCACAAAGAATCCAAAATTCAACTTGAGAAGTAAATTTAATATTTACTTAATTTTTACTTAATATTTACTTTTACTAATATTTACTTAATATTTACTAAATTTACTACTAAATTTAATAGTCTTAATACACTGCTTAAAAAAATATAAACATGGTAATGCCAAAATAACAATGAGCCTTTGACTCATCTATGCTAATGACAGACAGTAAGAAATTAGGTTCATTTTGATAGGAGAAATTTAATTAAGACAAATAATTTGACATTGCTTGTGTCCACAAAGCACAGTGTAAACTGAGGGTCAGGTTAGTTTGGTCATGATGGATAAGCCAAGTAAAGAGACAAAATAAAGAAATACATTATGACCTTGATATTAATTTGGGATACATAAATTGACTGCATTATCTGGTTAATACAAACAATTATTAAAATTGGTAGAGTTAAAGTCAAGGACTTTAGGACAGTGGCAAGGTATATTATACAAAATAAAAACTGACTCCTTCCTCTGGCAAAAAAAAAAAAAAAAACAACATAAGTAACAGGAAAATGTTACTCTACATTTTAAGAAAATACTCTTAAAATTCATTCTGTTTTAAGAAAATGTTTATGACATTCTAAATCATTACATAGCATTTTTAATTGTTTAATGTAAGAATGCTTTAATGGGTAGAAATGAGTTTATTTCATTTAGGGAATAATTCAGGGTGAGAAAACAATGAACAATCAATTGCACCAGTTTCTATGTTACAAAATTGAGAATTTTTAAAAACATTTCAAAACTGAAAACTGCTGAGCTCAATGGATACAATATAGACATTTTATCTTTCAAAATACTGAAGCATCATTCCAAAAATTGATCTCAGGGAGACCTAAATCCTGATCCTGTTTAGAGCGTGGTGTTCTTGGAAATTGGCTTGGAATCTCCTGCTCAGAAAGTAAACACTCAGGAAATCTGGGGTTATCATTTGCACACATCAAATAAGCATGCAGGAAGGCAGATATTCTCCAAAAGTACTAGGGGTGGTGAGCAGGATATTAAAATCCCTGTGAAAAAGTCAAGAGTCAGGTTTTCTAAAGAATTTATTAGGCTCCTAAATGTAAACTGTATTAGATAATGTAATCTGAGTGTTTAGGGAGCCTGAAGATTCTGTTTATTAATGAACATGTACTGATGTGATAGGGAGCTCTCTGATGACAATTTCTTGAATCCTTTTCTTATATACATTTACACTTATAACTGTCACCACTGAGACACCAGCAAAATAATAATTATTAATACTGTCTTCATCATTATAGTATTGATGAGCACCAACTCTGCTCAGAAGTTAAAACCCATATCAGATAGAAGAGGAATTTTAGTCTGATGTTCACCTTTATGAACACGAGACTGGGTTCTTAAAAACAGACTTGTATATTGGAAATTGGTAGAGGATATGTGCAATGATATGCCATCAAAGTATGTGTGGCATGGAATAGGAAGAAAACGTAAAAGAATTTTGTTCATGTGGATTATTTCAGATTGTTCAAATAGTAGAAACACTTCATATAGAAGTAGAAACAGTGTTGTCCTTGAACTACAGTAAATAAGAAACTCAAAGTATGAATTAATGCTCAAGCTGATGTTTTTTGATCCAGATTTACTGGCTGTTAATGCAAGATTCTGGAATAGATCTTATCCACAAGTAATTATGATAGCCACCGTTTCTTTGAAACTGGGCCTTATTGGGCTTCCCTGGTGGCGCAGTGGTTGAGAGTCCGCCTGCCGATGCAGGGGACGCGGGTTCGTGCCCCGGTCCGGAAAGATCCCACGTGCCACGGAGCGGCTGGGCCCGTGAGCCATGGCCGCTGAGCCTGAGCGTGCGGAGCCTGCGCTCTGCAACGGGAGAGGCCACAACAGTGAGAGGCCCGCGTACCACAAAAATAAACAAACAACAAAAAACTGGGCCTTATTATCCTCTTGAACCCGTTGCTCCTACAACAAACTACCACCAACAATGTATGTAAAATAACACAGATTTATCATATTACAGTTCTGGAGGTCAGAATTCCAAAATCAGTTTCACTGGATGACAATCAATGTGTCAGCAGAACTGTGTTGCTTCTGGAAGCTGTAGGAGCAAATCCGCTCACTTGGATTTTTCCAGTTTCTACAAAGACTGCACCCATTCTTTGGTTTATATCCCCACATCACTCACTCTAACCTTTGTTTCTGTCCTCGCATAACCTTCTCTGACTCTGACCCTCTCCCTCCTTCTTATTAGGACATTTGTGATTATATTGGGGCAACATGGATAATTAAGGATTATCTCCCCAACTCAAGATCCTTAAATAATCACATCTGCAAAGTCCCTTTTGTCATGTAACGTAAAATATTCACAGCTGATGGGGATTCGGACATGGACATTTTGGGGGGCGGGCATTAGTTAGCCTGCTAAAAAAAGGTGCTTTAGAAAAACAAGTTTCATTTTGGTGAGTACAACTACAGGTATGCAAGTCCTGGTGAGCAGGGCACAGATTGGATGGCAGCTGGTGCTTTACTCGCTTTTTCGCAGGACTAAAAGAGCACATCAACGTATGGTGAGTCTACTATTCATCATGTGACTGATTTGATAATATCTGCTACTTGCTCTAAAATCTACCTATAAATATTTGTGAATATATACACGTATGCTTAATTATTCTGCTTTTGCTTTTTCAGGCTCTCTTGGGAGGTAATTGATAGCAACTCCCTGTTGGAAAACTGTTTTTGGGCCTTTCACTCTTGTGGCCTCTCCCGTTGCGGAGCACAGGCTCCGGACGCGCAGGCTCAGCGGCCATGGCTCACGGGCCCAGCCACTCAGTGGCATGTGGGATCTTCCCGGACCGGGGCACGAACCCATGTCCCCTGCATCGGCAGGCGGACTCCCAACCACTGCGCCATCAGGGAAGCCCGGAAAGCTGGTTTCAAAGCCAACAGGCTGATATATTTATATGTAAGTATGTTCCAGGAAGTAATTTGTATAATCTTTCATTGATAGCATTTTTTGTATACCAGATATACAAGTGCTAGAAAAAGAGGTGTGTGGTGATACATGGGATGTCAGGTGATTAAAAATCTACAAAATTGCTTAAAATTCTTTTACATTATTCTAATGATTTAATTGTGAATTTTGACTACATTAATCTAAAACTGTTGAATTGCTTTAATTTGTAATGTATTGTCATTTTTTAATCATTCCAACTGAACATTCATTGAGTAAACACATTTTTTACTTTCCTCCATTTATTATAAGCACACACACAACTGTTGGTAAAATCATAAATATATTATTTATGTTTCATTATTTTTATTCTAATGTAACCCAGAATGATGAAGAAATAAGGATTGAAAGGAGTATAAACTACAGAAAATCCAGATATCAATATGAAAACATGGATGTCTATCACTGCTTTAATAACAAGAAATAGTTTTAAATATTTGTTCTTTTTAAATATTTCAATTCACATTTGATACCTCCAGAATATTATCAGCAGATTACTTTAAGCGATGATGCCTACCACCTAATTTAAAGGTCTAAGAAAATCAATTTGTCTCCCATAGGGAATGAAATCACAGCTACTATGATAAAGGGTGGTTTATTATAGCTGTGTTTTCACTCACGGTCCCATAATAAAAACAATGCTAAAAGCTTAAACATTTTATGTTCTCAGGAAAATTAATTATGAAAAAAACAATTCCTATAATAATTATCATTATGAAAATTGATCATTTTAATTTTGAATAATTTGTTCAAAGTGAACACGGTTAATTATAGTCAGTATTCAAATCCAAGCTTATTGAAAAAGAATTACGGTCCAGATATACCTTCAAAAGTCAATAAGTTAACTGTCACCTTTACATTTTTCCTGTGAATGTCTTTCTAGAGGATCAGGACAATTTTCTTCTGGTTTTCTAAGTATGATTTCAAACCCAAGTAATTATGTTGTGTTTTCCATGATTTCAAGTATAATTTTGGTTTTAAAATATCTCCTTATTAAACATTCTTATAGCAAAGTAATTACATAGTTAAAGAAAAGCAACTCAACCACCACCAAAAAAAAAGGAATGATGAATTACTGCTTTCAATGATTGAGTAGTACCAACATCTCAATGTGTACATTTTCTTGAGAATGGAACTGCTGTAAAAAGTAGGGTCTGAATTTCTAGTCAGCATGAGTTTGAGAGTGACTGTGATATTGAATATAGAAATATTTTTATTTATAGTTGTGGGTTAGTGGTGAAAGTTTAAATGCTTAGTTTATGGCTGTAGAAAAAGGAAATGTAAGAGCTCTTTTCTCCCAGGAGGTCTAAAAATAACAAGAATAGCTATTTTTTAATAATTCTAAGTGACAGACTGAATGACTATATTTAAAATGTCACTTAATTCTTCTCATAATATGTTATTTGTGATTATTTTATCTTCATTCATTAAATTATAAAAGACTGAGTAGAGAAAACCATACAGACACATGAAAGAAAGGGACAACAGTAATCTATAATATTACTACCTTTTAGCACTGGTCTTGCTGACTCTTCCTTTTTTTCATACGTTTTTCCACTTTGACACCCTTCACTTTTTGCTGTCTTTTCCTTTTATGTTTTTGCATGTTAATAGGCAATATTAGTACCATGAGGCACCAATCTGACTGAGGTCTCAGTGGCCTGTATTTATGTCTTATTGTGATACTAGATACTTTCTGTAATCTTCCTGCTTTTTATTTTGTTAATATTGCTGTGCTAATGCTGAGGTGACTCAGTATAAAATTACACTCCATTTGTGGCCATCCGTTAGGAAAGGAAGTTGTGAGGATGATTTAATCAGGAGTCTTGACAATGGACACAGAGCCTGGAGCCTCATCACAGATTATCTTTGACTAACTGGAATGGGTGAGAATAATTCAAGGTTTAAAGAGTGCTCCTGTTTCCAAACTTGGGTATATATGACATAATTGAATCACCAGTCTAATCATTTTTAAGTTAGTTATATATAAAAAAATCCCCCAAACAATTTATTTATAAACATCGTGTAGATGAGACAGAATCTCGAATGCTTTCTCTTCAGTGTCTAGTAATAACACAGGCATTGCATAGGCAACTTTAACTCATGTTCATTTGAGCAGAACATTATTCATCTGGATTCCT
This sequence comes from Pseudorca crassidens, assembly GCF_039906515.1. Taxonomy (NCBI): domain Eukaryota; kingdom Metazoa; phylum Chordata; class Mammalia; order Artiodactyla; family Delphinidae; genus Pseudorca; species Pseudorca crassidens. The sequence goes on from NC_090298.1 coordinate 19,165,638, forward strand.
TCACTCCTGAAGCAATGCTCTTGCCCTCAAAAGTAGATTTAGTGGAAAAGTTCAATGTTAGTTAACATCTACGCATGCCTACAGGAACAACCTTCTACTTTGAAATAGAAGTCTAGCTGAAAAGTATCACTCAATTTCAAATGATTTTCTTATGATTTGTTTCCTACTCATAGACCTTCTATTCGGACTAACACACCAACGCTAAAATTTCACTAGGCCACACTGATGAATCATCTTGTAGAGACGTTCAAAGCAGCTTTGGTAATTAATAACAAATTGTTTGAGTCTAAGCAATACTAGGATGTCATATGTAAAATGAGCACAGAGTGACTTACTTGTTAAATTCTAAAACTATCAAGCAAATAAAAAGTAGAATACCAATCATAAGAGTTGATGCTTTTAAGAAGTCTCAGATGACAGTCGTCAAATACATGGCGTATTGTGAACATAAGACTTTTAAAGCCGCCTTGGAGCTTTATTAATCCATTCAATTTCCAGAACACAGACCAGAAAATGTAAAGTGATTTTGATTCCATGCTTGCATTTGACTTAAAATATATTCGCAAATTATCACAATCGATGTTACAAATACTTTGGAATGAAGCAAAATTATATTCACCCCACTTAGGTTGTATGCATCAATCAATGTTTACTAGAAAAAAATGCAACCTGACTAGCTAATGCAAGTTAATTTGACATTAACTATAAACTGAGGGGTTTAAAAGGATTATATTCCAAGTCTGTTTCTGGTTCTAAAGGGTATTAGTTTTCCGAAGTAACAAACCATCTTTTTCTTACAATACACACACATATAAACACACACATACAGATATGTGTGTATGTATACACATGTACATACACATGTAATATATGCATCTATACGTATATGTGTCTGTGTGTTAAATGCAAATCAGGACTCCGACACATGTAGAAAGAGGATATAAGATTTGAATAATTTCAAGAAAATTTAGAAGAACAATGATGGGATTGAATTGTAACCAGCTCTCAAGGCAAATTAAGAGCTATGAGATTAAAATGATGATTGACAATAGGGATTTTTAATTAAAATAACCAATTAAAATCACACAACTCCTAAAATGAACACTATGCAATAAAAATAATATGAATCTGCAACTTTATCTTAAATTTAGTTCATTTTGGAATTTTACTGAAACACAAATATGATTTCTGGGTAGTTACTTGCTGAGAATACACACACACATTTTAGAATATTGTTGTCATATATTTTATATTTCCTTTGTTGCTTCCATGTGCGAAAACATTAATTCTCAAAGAAAAAAAAGTATTTCAGGGAGAATTTTGCTCTAGTTTGTAGTTGTATAATTAAGCTAACATTTTTCATGCTAAATATTTATCATCTCCATGAAAACTATATTCTCCTTAAAAGGACTGAATGATATGAAAAAAGGCAACATGCCATCCTGCTTTATTCCTACAGCTCCATCAAAATTGCTGATGCTGTCATATAGTTTTTAACAATTTTTTCCAGTAAAATTTTAGAAAACAGGTTTACCTTGTTTGAGAAGAGCTTTTAATCTTCAAGTTGAGAAACTGACTTGGGTAAAGTGGGAATAAACCATAATTCTCCAAAGACCTGTTTACTTTAGTTGCTTAACTCAGCAGTTTATTTTGAGACTTTTAAGCAGAATACATTACTGAAAAACAATTCCATTTGAGGAGTATTTCAGATAATGATTTAAGTAACTATAAGTTAAATACACTATTCTTAATATTATCAGCTATTTCCTTCCATATGAAAAGAATTTTAAGAGAAGAAAAAGACAATTTAGAAATAGGTCCTGTACTATTGGGCATCATCCTTTATAAGCAGAAATAAAATATATTATCTGAAGAGTAAATACTATACTGACATTTCCATAAGAATATAAGAAATGAAAGCCGTATTTTCTTCTTTTTTAAAAGGTAACTCATGTTGCTAATGTCTTTCTAGTTCCAATATATCACAGAAGTTTTTTCTTTTGTAAAATAACAAATACAAATTATTTTTAAAAGAAAATAATGTTACATTTTAAAGTATTTTACTAATTATGTGCATTGTAGACTGTATTCTCAAGAAGATTTGACTGATTATTTTTCAAAATTAATATTTAGAAGTTATATTATTCTAAATAATAAAATGCTGTTTTTAATGAAAATGTGTAAGTCAAAGACACTTCCGTCACTCTAAGAAGACAACTGAATTAACAAAATATTTTTTAAATGTAAAAAATGTAAAGTCGCTTTAGAAACAAGGAAAGAATTTCATACACCTGCTGCAAATACTTCATGAAATTTCTGTAGATGTAGCACAGAGTACAACCAATTCACAGGAAACACAAAGAACTGTCTCAGAATCCTCTCTTGAGAATGTTTGGGAAAATGAATAGATATGAACCCTACAAAACACTAACATTCCCAAGTAAATGAATAAGGGTAAAAGTGAGATTGAATCCTGGGGCTTAATAAACAGGGTGACCAAGGTAAACAGAAAGGATATGATCAGAATACAGCTTTCTTTCCTCTCATCCTCCACTGATATTGCCCAAGTGAGCCTGTTCTGTGGGATTCTTTCCTTCCTTCTCCTTTGATGAAATCTAAGGCATGTCACAAGAATTCCTCTGGTCACTGTTATATAATTAAAACTTCTGCTTAATTTAGTCAAGAGAAATTTTAGTTTAGTTCAATCTATTTTTGTAATCAATATAACCAGTCCTGTGTAAAACAAAATAAAACACAAATCATAAGAAACAATTTTAACTGAAACGTTTTCCTTTTTATATCCAAATTCCCTAAACACCTGCAAAGATGGAAAGAGGATGAAAGTTGGAAAAGAAATAATAAGTGAAGGGCAGGAAACGTCTGCTTTGGCACTGTCCCAGGGATTCAGAATTTGTACCCTGTGTCTAGTCTTTTAAGTAACCTCCATACTGTTCTCCATAGTGGCTACCATATCACCCAGCAATCCCACTCCTGGGCATGTACCCAGAGAAAACCATAATTCAAAACGATACACGCACCCCAGTGTTCACTGCAGCACTATTTACAATAGCTGGGAAATGGAAGGAACGTAAATGTCCGATGATAGATGAATGGATTAAGAAGATGTGATACATATATTTTGATACAATGGAATATTACTAAGTCATAAAAAGAACAAAATAATGTCATTTGCAGCAACATGGATGGACCTAGACATTGTCATACGGAGTGAAGTAAGTCAGGCACACAAAGACAAATATATGATATCGCTTATATGTGGAATCTATAAAAAGGGGTACAAATGAACTTATTTACAAAACAGAAGTAGTCACAGTTGTAGAAAACAAGCTTATGGTTACCAGGGGGTAAGGCGAGGAGGGACAAATTGGGAGATTGGAACTGACATATACACACTACTATATATAAAATAGATAACTAGGGCTTCCCTGGTGGCGCAGTGGTTGAGAGTCCACCTGCCGATGCGGGGGACACGAGTTCGTGCCCCGGTCCGGGAAGATCCCACATGCCGCGGAGCGGCTGGGCCCGTGAGCCATGGCCACTGAGCCTGCGCGTCTGGAGCCTGTTGCTCCGCAACGGGAGAGCCCACAACAGTGAGAGGCCCGCGTACCGCAAAAAAAATTAAAAAAATAAAAAGATAACTAATAAGAACCTACTGCATAGCACAGGGAACTCTACTAAATATTCTGCAATGGCCTTTATGGGAAAAGAATCTAAAAAAAAAAGAATGGATATATGTATATGTATAACTGATTCACTTTGCTGTACACCTGAAACTAACACAACATTATAAATCAACTATACTCCAACAAAAATTAAAAAAAAAAAGAACTGGTACTCTAGGCATGAATGGTCTTTGAAACTTGCTTTTTCTCTCAGGTGGCACTGTGTCAATTCTTCAGTGTCTTCCTTTGCTCTAAAATCACCTGGATATCTTACCTGCACATTCCTCTGTACAGACACATATGTCTTTCCATAGAGAAATCTACAAATCCTTTTAAAGCCTCTTAGCATCTCAGAGTACACTCCTACCTTCTTTCCACTGATCTCTCCTAGCCATCCTCTAATAACCTAGGGTGTCCATCTCTCAAGGTTCCTTGGAAAACATTCACTCATTCCTTGTTCTGATAGATGCTGGACAAGCAGGCAACCCCACTCAAGCAATTTCTATGTACTCTGTTTATAGAACAATTACCAGCCCTGAACTCTCAGCCTTTGAATTACTTAAATTTGAGTCCAGCACATCTGTTGTGTCCTTGAAGTTCAAGAGACACAAATCAGTTACCCAAACATGCAAGCTGCTCTCTCGAGACTTGTGGACCTGAAATGAACTGAAGCTCTTACAAAAATTTTCTTTCTGAATCTCCAACTCTCTGACTACTTCAACTCGGAGACTTTTATAACTTCTAATGGGTAAGGTATCAAGTTTCAAACCCAGTATCTTACCAACACATTTGCTAGCACTGTCTGGGCGGTCTTATTTAATAATATGTGGATATTTGATTCACATTATCTTTAACCAAAAAATGAGACAGTAAAGTCTCCACTTTAACACTTGTTCCACTGCTTTGCATTAGGTTATTTGCATATAGCTTGGATTGAACGTTTATAAGCAAATGAAAAATGAAGAGATGGAACAGTTTCCTTCTGATATGTTCAAGCTCTTCCCTGATACATCAGATTGTATAATCTAGAAGGAACCCAAAAAGAATCAGATGTTGCACATGGAATGTCAGTAAGCAAGACAAGAAGCAAACTTTTTTGGCTTTACTGAATATAGTCATAATCGTCCAAAGAATTGATTCATTCCCTTAGATTGTATGTTTTCAAAATTGTTGGTACTCAAATCATGACCATCTACAATATATCCATTATAACACATATTTAAAATTTGAAATATTTTGGAGTTTTAATCGCGAAATACGAGGATTTAATAATGTAACTTTTTAGGTCTACCCAGATTGAGATATAAGTAATCAATGAATTGAAATAGTCAATATCGACTTCTTACAGCTGTCACTGAGATGATATTCTTTTCTCCCTAATGATAAGTGTGTTCTCTATCAATAATACTCATCACAAACTTACATACAGGAGATTCCTTCTTTGTATTAGCATACTAAATATACTTTCCAACATGTACTCATTTACACATAGGAATGCTTATTCCTTTATATTATGAAACACCTTAATGTTCTGTATGAGGAAGAATGATATATTCTTGTATATGGATCCTAATTCCAGAGGTTAGCCTAAGTTTCTTCTGTGTTGGCATTTGTTTGCTATCCATAGAGTACTCTTCTGTGTTCAATTTGCCCTAAATATACTTGATTACATAATTTTCTGAAATTATTTTTGGGGCAAGTTATTATAGCATAGCATAGTCTAATATAGTACAGTATAGTATGATGATTACTTTTGTCAGTAGAGACATAAGTATTGACAGAGACAATATATACAGAGCAATATAAAGAATAATCATGAAGAGTAAACTTTTAGTCAGTAACACCGAGGCTTACTAAATTGCAAATAAACATTCACAAGCCTAATGCATGGCTAGTGTCATGTCGTTTACAAATCTTGGATTAATACAAAAACCTCTGATGTATTCATTCAGGGTAGATATCGACACAGGAAGGAAACTCTTTATTTCTGTATTAAAAATAAATACTTGGATGAAACCACATGTGTAGGGATCAATTCTAAATTTAGGAGTTAGCAACTGGAGATATGCAGTTGCTCTTTTATGAAATTATTTTTCTAATTTGGTTTCATTAATCGTTATACAGATCTTTGAAGATAAATATTTATGACTGGCTAGCAAATGAAAACTTTGGCCAGCTTCTCAATGTTTCTCATATTTGCTAACTGTTGAAAACAACTAAACCAATAAAACAGAGGAAACAAAAGCAAAAACAACAACATGTCTAGGGAAAAAGGTTAGCACTGGCTAAACTTTTCTAAAATAATACTATTTTATTTAAAATAATGATATTAAAGGATATAGATTTAAACATTATTAAATGAAAAAAATAAGTAATAAACATTTAAACTAAATGAAAAATTAAATCACTATATTTATCCTGTGTTTCCTTAATATATCTTCAAATTTTAACATTACTCAATGCATAAAAATTATGCCAATGAATGAGTCCAATTTCCTTCATCCCTTCCCCATCTCCTCCCAGAATAAATAAATAAAACAGGCACATTCTAAGCCAGATAACTATAATAAGATTCAGTTTCTTAAAAGAGCATTCAACAGACATGAGGTTATATAGAGACACAGATCGAAATGTTGTTATCTGGTAAATTATGGTGATACGCTTAAGTAATTTAAATAATTCAGAGCAATAACAAGAGGATTAGTCATTGGTTTGCCTAAAACCCTGAATAATTACAATAACTTTAAATCTCCTTTTAACTCTATGGTTCCAGATATGGTAGAATAAGGCAGAACTAAGATTAAAATTATATAATAAAAGCATTTACAGGAGAAGTTTTCAAAATTGATATTTCAATATTATTTATAATGGTAAAAGAAAACACACTGATCTTAGATGAAAAGTATATACATCCTACATTTTTTTCAAGGTATTTTTTCTGTATGAATAATATGATGTGAGAATTCGGTATCTCTTTTGCTACTGGGCAGTAGCAACTGAAATAATGATGTATATATAAATGTCTTACAATGACAACTTTTTCAATAAATGTCAGCTGAGTACTAAGTACAATTGTGTTAGAGTCACAAAATTTCTAAGTCACTTCAAATGTCTTCATATAGGAAAAACAAAAAGCACAAAACAAAAAGCAAAATTTAAAAAGAACAAAAAAGAGGGAAAGAACAAAGTTTCCCAGTTGATCATGTATATAATTCTTAGACTACATTGTTTTATTAATTTTTGGTTCAGTTTTTACGGGATGAAACTTTCACTGTCACTACCTGTCTTATAAAATCCAGTATGATGCTTGATAAGAAGCAAATAGCATTGACAGAATAAACAACAGTGTTCAATAATCCTTGAACAGAATTATGCACCTCTTTCAGGTTAAGGAAATCTGAAACTCCTTGTTTTGCATGCAGTGTGAATGTCTCTTTGTAGGAAGCACATCACAACATTTCTCCTTTCATTTCTCACCTCATTAACTCCCTTGACAAAAAATGTGTATAGATCTTGGAAGGGTTCAAAGTCTTTCCTTTGAACGTTTCAGATATGCTGAACTGTAAGAGTGGGAGTGTCTATCAATTTCACTTGGATAAGAGGTATTTTTCAAAAATAATATTTTTCTTAGGGGTCCACAAATTCTTAAAATCTTACAGTGTATCTGAACAGCTCTACTTTTAAATGAAATAAAAGAAACATAATTAGAAAAGAACTTTGAAAATGCAGTGATTTGTTATATTCAAATGAGAGGATTTGGAAACTGATTATAATTAACTTTGCACTCAACACTATTTTATCCTCTTAACGAAAGACAATACTAAAATGGCTAAACAGAAAAAGAACCTTTTTATATCGGTTATATGGACCTACTTCTTTTAATGATCAATAGGTAATATGGAATATAAATTACTTCTGCAAAGTAAAAATATTTGCAGTCGTACTGGAGAGGAATCAATGCTACAGGAGGACCCTATCACACTCCTTTCGTTTCATTGATATGGACACTATTGCAGTATTATTTTATTGACAATCGCTCTTTTTTTTTTTGTCTCAGTGACTTCATGTACTATTTTTTTTACATGCCTACAAAACTCACTGATTTCCAAACAATAAAATTATAATGCTAACTCCTTGAAATTAGAATGAACCAAACATCCTTAGCAACTTCCTCTTTAATTACAGAAAATGGTTGGCGGTATTTCACAATTTCCATTTCTATGACATCTCTTGAAAATTATAATAACCTCTTTCCAAGCTCATTGAAGTCAATGAATAATAGCTTTACAAGAACACCCTGCATAATTTTTTACCTCTTCTAAGCTAATTGACCTCCCAAGTTAGTGGTCACAAAATATGCAGCATGTTCTTAACACACATCAGGTATTAGATTTATATTTAATATCTCCCCATGAATAAGCACATAAAAGTTAAAAATTACCATGGTCAAAAGAGAAATATGGATTTGAGTTCTCTCTAAAGTCTGCCCAAAGTCCTCTCTTGATAAAGAACACTCTACTTTATCCAGTTGCTCAAGCCCAAAATAAAGAGATTACATTTATTCATCTTTCCTTATCCTTCATATCGATTTCTTTTAGCATATTTTTCCAACTCCAATTTAAAGTCTTATTCTCACTGTCCATTTTTTTCCTACTTTCTTAGTATTACATAATCCTGCACTTGAACTACTGCAGTGATTTCTTAACTTATTCTGCCTCCATTCTTGCCCCATATTATCTGACTGATCAAATAATTCTTTAAAACATAAATTACATGTTGTAATTTCTCTGCTTCAAATCCGCCAATGGTTTCCATCTTATTTCAAATAAAATTCAATCCTGCCATAACAAATTCTGATTTACCATTCTTGGAAGACCTGCTTACCACTGTGGACTTATAAATGACCATTTTGAAAGAAGTTACAGTATTTGGTATTGCTATTGCAGTTTTCATCAATCCATGAACATTTGATATTTCAAATTATTATGTAACACAAAATATGGAAGACATTTCACATTTTGAATATGAGATATCATTATAGAAGTAAAATATGAAGCAAAAGTTGAAAATGGAAAATGCTACTTTTAAAAAATCCTTAAATGCATATTCACTGTAAACAAAATGCATTTGTTTATACGTAATGTATTCCTTGAATTCTCCTACTGTCTCATTAAAACTTGCAGTCCATGGGGGTGGTGCGGAAGGGAAATTTGAATTCGCCTTTATTTTAGTCATCAGAAATTCTGAGGGTTGAGGTCCAGTATTTGAATTTTAACAAACACTCTAGGTGGTTTTAACAAAAGTGAAGTTTGAGAACTGATGCTGTAAAGGATTCATGAGAAAAGTTCAATTACAGAAATCCACATACATGATTTTATGGATTTCAGAGCAGAATTTTGAGACAGAGACAGCGAAGTTTGAGACAGAGACAGCAAAGTTTGAGACAGAGACAGTGATCGACACAAAATAACATTTAAAACCATGGGAATGGGGCTTCCTTGGTGGCACAGTGGTTGAGAGTCCGCCTGCCGATGCAGGGGACATGCGTTCGTGTCCCGGTCCGGGAAGATCCCACATGCCGCAGAGCAGCTGGGCCCGTGAGCCATGGCCACTGAGCCTGCGCGTCTGGAGCCTGTGCTTCACAACGGGAGAGGCCACAACAGTGAGAGGCAACATGGGAATGGTTGAAATTACCCACACTGAGTGGGATGAGAGAGAAGTGCCAGGACTGACACTGATATTTCGAGTTTTTGGTAGTGTGTAAAAAAGGAGCCCCCAGAGAGACAGGAAAGCTGGGATGTGATGTAATTTTAATTCTGGCAATGAGTTTGGAATGCTACTTTTAAATCCTTAAAGCCTATGTTTTCTAAAATGAGACAAATGTCTTCTAAATGTCTATTTGCTTTTTATTTCAATTTCAAATAAAACACTTTCATGTCAATTTTTATTACGTATATCATTCTTTTAAAATATTTGGTTTTGAATCACAAGAATATGCATTCTTTTAATAAAGATCATTTGTGATGAGAGTATAATTAACTGGAAAAAAAAGCTTAGTGAAGAAAGAGATTTTAATAGGAGGAAGTAATAAACAATGTCCATGGAAACTGAGAAGTTCAGCACACTTTAAAAAATAGTATGCTGGTTTATGTTTAACAAATGGCTCTCTGGGAATAGAAAAAAAAATTTGATTAGCAATGGTTGCCAATTTCTGTTCTGTAACTCCCAGCAGGGTTGATCAGAATTGGCGAGAGACATATAATAGCACCCCATTATATAGTATTTCTGCCATAAAAATGAAATAGATAAAAAACAACATCAAAAAACATACATAATATAGAGCTAAATGTAATAAAATAATTAGAAACAAGTGAGTTTTTAATATTTATTACTAGTTTTATATAATTAATATATATTATAGATATAAATATGTAATTAATTTTTAATAATGGCTGTGTTTAACATACACTCTGCAAAATTCCCGAGAATTTAATGATCAGCTCTCATGAGCCAGTATGAACCAACACCTGCACACCACAGCTTACAGATCTAAGACTTCAAGTGAGGTTTTTCCAGGTCCTGTGAACCTCTTAGTATACTGATACTCTTAGTATACTTAACATATATTTGTTAGCTTTAAATTAGCTACTAAATTTGGGATGTTCAAGAGTGGGATTCATATTGTATTTTGTAATATGTGTTATTAAATTAAAGAGCACAGAGCTTGACATTAACAGCTACCTGATAAAATTATTGATATGTTGGTACAACTATGACCTGCTCCTTCTAGCTCTAAAAGTCTTTCAATGGAAACAGCATTTCTGTAGAAGACTTTGAAACCTATAAAGGTTAAATCTTGTATGAATTATATTTATGATATAAATGAATTAGCTTATACAAGTTTCAATTGTGACATAATTTATGCAAAATCCTGACATATTTTCTCCAATTTAAGATAAATGTCACCTAGAAGTACAGAATCTCTGTATGGTTGACTTTTGCTGGAGCTTCAAGGTGAAAAGACAAATGTGGTAATCATAGCAAGTAGATCCAGAGGGTACACAACAGTTTTGAGTAAGCTTGGGAGTTCAAACTGATTAATCTGAACTGAATTATTTATGGATTTTTTTTAATGCCATGGAAGTGATTTTTTCTAACGTAAAAGAAAACCAAGGTAAATTTATCTCCTAAAATTTCTGAGTCCTTTCCCTGACATGAAAACTATCAAAGACCTTAGATACTGGCCTAGATTCTGAAACTTTGAGCATGAGTAGAATTCATCCAAAACCAAGTTATTTTTCTTTGCCAAAAAAAGTGCCCCTATAATTGCCAGGATATATATTCTAAATGCTCCATGCCTGTATTAGTTTCCTAGGGATGTCATGACACAATGCCACAATCTGGGTGCCTGGAAACAAGAGAAATTTATTGTCTGACGGTTCTGAAATTAAGGTGTCAGCAGGGCCATGCTCTTTTTGAAATCTTTAAGGGAGGATCCTTCCCTGTGTCTTATTAGCTTCTGGTGGTTTGCTAGCAACTCTTGGAGTTACTTGACTTGCAAATGTGTCACTCCAATTTCTGCCTCTATTGTCACATGGCTACCTTTTCCTTGTGTGTCTCTATCTTGTCTTATAAAGACACCAGTCCTGTTGCATTAAGACCCACCCTAATGACCTAATCAACCTGATTACACGTGCAAAAACCTTACCCCCAATAAGGCCACATTCATAGGTACTCTAGTTAGGACTTCAATGTTCCCTTTTTTTTCTGACACAATTCAATCTATAACAACACCTTACTAAGTATGACCCATCCTGTCTTTAGAAGAGTAATAAATACCCTTTGGATGTATCATAGATTTTAGCTGTCAGTCAAACTATTTCAGATTTAATTATATAATTACCGTTACACAATTGATAGGTCTGAATTTTGAAAAAGGTTACATCCCAAAGTTGATCCTATCCTTTTCAAATGTAATAAATAATTCATCCTTTTAGATATTTTAATGATGCATTTTAGTTTACAATTATATTTCTATAACACTCAAAATTACTTTATATTTAATGTGAGGCTCAAAAGGGTTTCCATTCTATTGTTCCTTTTAATCTATTTCAATTATAGTTAATCATGTTTCCTGTTCATTTCAACTTTAAAAACATCTAAATGACAGAAAACATCATTTAAAAAAAAATCTGTTAAAACCCGCTCCTTTTCATGCACCTTGAATGAGTATATCCATTTAATAGCACTATAAATATGTTGGTGTGGCTGCAATAAGATCATTAACTTTATTGCTCTAATCACGGTATGAGGATAGACTGTACCTTCAGCAACAGAATTAGTGTCCAACTCTTTCAGGTGCCTAAGAATTTTCACAGTACAGCATATATTCCTTTCTTATTAAAATATTAATGATATACATTTCATGTTTTAATTTTTAATCTTAAAAAGACACTTCATCATATCAGGTCATGAAACAAATTTTCTTATTTACCCATCTTGTGTTTGTTTAGTTTGTCTGATATATATAATGAAGTTTATATAATAGTTTAAAAAGCCAGAAACATGAGAGGAGGAAAGGAAAGGAGTTAAAACCAGGAATTGATACACACCATACGAGATGGTGTTGAGTATCTGTGGAACACTGGGATGGAAGGCTGGACCCAGCATTTGGAGGTGGTGGGAAGTATGCTTCTTGCATACATCTGAGTTAAGATGGGACTTTCAATCTCTTAAATTGGAACTAGAAAAATACCCCTGGCCTGGGGACATGGCATGGAGGCAGGCTTCCTATACCGGCCATAGGTGGGAAAATAGCCATTGAAAGAAAAATCATGTGCTATCCACTTCTGTGAAAACCTGAGTCTCAGGAGACATTAACATGAAAACTGAACTAGAGGCAACACAAAACATTGGCTCCTAGTAGAATTAAAAACAAAATCTGCCCATAGGAATATTTATAAACACGGGACACCTGCAAAACTCCCAGAGAAGAAAATACACCCTGAAGATTAGCTCACAACATACAAGAAAACACATGGAAAACCTCCAGGAGAGTGTCCACCAAAGCAGAAAAGAGCCAAACTCACTCCATATAAATGCTGTTAATTTCATTAACTGGGCAATTTGTAAGGACGTTTAAAAAGTCCTGGCCAAAATCTATTATGGAAAATGTGTTTCAGTAAAGATGCCAAGGGAATAATATATCATTAATTGAAGAAACAATATAAGAAGAAAACAACTATGAATCTAGTGAATGAACAGGCAGACTACAAACATATAATTTACAAACATGCAATTAGGAATAAATCAAGAAAAATGGTCAAACAAGAGATAAGTAAAGAAAATAAGAGAGAAAATAATGAATAATACCTTTTTCACAGATCTAATTAGCAAAATATATTAACCAATGCTGGCAGCAATGAGCTGTAAGGGATCATTCTCATAACTGCACGTGTGTGTGTGTAAACGTACAATGCTTTTGAATAGGATATTGGCAGTATTCATACAGACCCTAAATATTCAAGATTGATATCTTAATTTCTCTTTAAAATCTTACTCAATGAAAATTATACTAAATGTACAATGTTCTGTTAGTTCAAATATATAATAGTACTATGTATAAATTACAATATGGGGTTACTTAAACAAAACTATTTTCACCCAGTGGAGTCCTGCCTAGATATAAAAATTAATGTTTACAAAAAATACATAATAACATCTAGTACTAGCTAAATGCATGGTGTTTAATTGTTCAAAAATATTTGCTGAATAATGAACAGATGAAAGAGGAGCTGAATGAACCAAAATACAAGCATAAATATATATATATATATATATATATATATATATATATAATGTTAGGGGGACATATAGGAAAACTAAAATATCCCCATGTAAACTATAATTACAGTTTTGAGAATATTTGCATAAAGTTCTTAAAAGTAAAGTTGTTGAATTATAAATAATTTAATCAAATTATTTATTAATATATAAATACATTAATTTACTAGATATATTTAATGTTGTTTACCCTTTCTATTTTTTAATAATGTCTAAGTAGGTATTATTTTACAGCAATAATAAAAAAGGCAAATAATTTTTTTAAAACCTAACTCAGAATACATCTCCTTTAGGGAAAAAAAAAATTCATTCACTAATTCCTCCCAATTCCTCCATTTTAGTCTATAACTTTATTCCATGGTGGTCTTAGTCAGGTTGTGCTGTTATAACAAAATACCATACACTGGGAGGCTTAAACAACAGGCATTGATTTCTCACAGTTCTGCAGGCTGATAGGAGACAGCTGCCCTATTGCTGGGTCCTCACAGGGCCTTTCCTTGGAGAGAGTGAACTCTCATGTCTCTTCCTCTTCTTATAAGGGCACTAATCCCATTGGAAGGACTCCACCTTCATACTCCTCCACCTCCACATATCATCACATCAGTAGTGAGGAATTCCACATAGGAATTTCAGGAGAACACAAACATTCAGTCCATAGAAATGATAATGTTATGAAATTATACATTAAAAGTCAAAAATTTTTATGAATTATTTTAATGTATTTTTCATTGCCTTCTTATCTTTCACTGGCTCTTCTCTCACCTCTTATAGCAGGTATCATTATGGAAAAATCCTTCTTTATTTAAACTTCTCTCTCTTTACCTTAGTAAAGTTTGTTCTATTTCAACTCTTTTGAAAGACTTATTTTTCCTATTATGGGACCCAATTCTTCTCCTAGTAAATGCTAGAATTCCCTATTGTTCTGCCATTGTTTATCTGTTTTTCCATGTCTATAATTTCTCCTTCTCAAAGTTCCCCTATTTCTCTGATATTTAAAAACTTTAGGTGAGTGACTTTCACATTCTGAATATCTTACTAACATGCAAACAGTGAGAAAAATCAATTTCCTTCCAAAAATTTAGTAGGCAGCAAAAAAGTTGATCTGAATAAAAATTCCTTCTAAGTGTCCAGAATCCCTTACATCTCTAATTCGGTACTGATTTTTAGCTGGCCTACAATCATATATCTAGTCTAATTGCTTGCTGTAAGTTTATATATTATTAGTATCCACTGGAAAACCAACACTTCTAAAGCATCAAACATATGTTTGTCTCCCAATTCATAATTCCAGCCCTGACTTGAACTCTGGATCAAATATCCAACTAGCTACTCTACGTTTACAATTTAAATGTCTCATAGACATTCCAAAACTACTGATTTATTTCTTCTGTAATTATTTCAAACACCATTATCACATCTCAGTAAATGATGTGATCATGCACCTGGCGTGTCATGTCAAATTGCCCTGAACTTTCTAGATCCAATCCATTAGCAAGATCCAGGGGATCTATCTTCTACATAGACTGCAAATGCATGGACTGCTCACCATGAGTGTTACTGCCACCACAATCCAAACCACAGTTACTTTTACCCAAAATGCAATAGTCCATTGACTCTCTGCATCCTCATATGTCCACTAGAATTTATTTTCACGATGCCAATCAGATTAATTCATTCTGTTACTCAAACCCACCATCGCCTTCTAATTGCTATTATCATAAAAATTCAGACTCGTTATCATGGTTCACAGCACTTCACAGGATGTACCTTCTCGCCATTACTTAGATCACAGTTTTTATTCTTATCTTGACTAAGTCGACTAGGTAACTGGTCATCTTATTTTTTTCTCGAATCTGCCCAACTTTCTTTTGCTGTAGGGCCTGGGAGCATTCCCATCTACAGACTCCCCTCCCTAAGCCCTGTGCTTTAGAAGACCGTGCAGACCACAATCCACTGAAACACAAAGTGTTTATTCTTTTCTTTTTTGAATGATATGAGTGTTTTTGGAAATTTAGTAACCCAATAAGCACATGGGGATGTGGTCACCCCACTGGGACATAAAGACCAAAGGATGTAAGTCTAAGAGAGCAAAAAAGTGAGTGAGAGTGTGTGTGCCTGTGTGTGGATCTGTGTAAGTGTGAGTGCATGTCTGACAAGGTGTGACCAAAGTGTGTGGCAGTTTGTGTGGGTGTGTGGGCAGGGCGTGTGAGAGAAGGTAAGTGACTGAGGGTGTGTATGCGTGTGTGTATACACAGATATGAGTGAATCTTTGTGATTGAGTGTGAGAGTGTGTGAGAGTTTTGTGGTTGTGTATCAGTGAGTATGAGAGAAAACGAGAGTGTGATTCTGTGTGGATTTGTGTGTGTGTGAGGATGTAGGGCTTTGCATGAATGAGAATGCGTGAGGATATGTGAGACTGTGTATTTGTGCGATGTGCATGAGTGAGTGTGTGTGTGTGTGTGTGTGTGTGTGTGTATGTAGGAGGGAGGGCAGACAGGAGAAAATCACGGCCTCTGAACTGGTAAGACAATAAGAGAGGAGGATTTGGTGCCAATGTGGCTACCCCCAAACCCCAAAGTGGGTAAATAGCAACTCTATTCCCTCACCTCTGCTGATTCTGTGCCATTTTAGAGACTCTCATAATTGCTTAGAAATCCTGAGTGGGAAAAATGAGACATGACAAAGCTCCCTGCTTAAGATACCTATGAAGTCTTAAGTACTACATATACAGTTTTAAATAAACTTCATAAACCTTTTCTTCTTCTTTTAATGTAAAATTTACAATAAAACATAGTATCTAAAAGCTATCTCATATAAATATTTACAGGAATAGGTACATGGAAATATACATATATATGTACACACACACATACACACACACACACACACACACACACGATATGCTTTTAGATATAGATACAGATATACACACTTTCACATCCTCTCCAAAGTAGTGAAATATTTACAATGTTTAACTTATTGTCTTTCACACATCTGAAAATTTTGTAACTGTTTACATTACTGATACACCTGCTAGTAAATTACAGTTTTGCTAATTTGCTTGACATTTAGGGTTTCCTAGAGTACTTAATAAATGTTCTCATTCCTGGACCCGAACTCAGACCAGCGGAATCAAAATCTTATGAGAGTGAGGGGCTGGGACAGTTGTCAGCATCAACAGGTAGGTAAACCCACAACTCCTAAATGCCACGTGACTTTACACCTCAAATTATACCCAGCATGGAGCGGTACTTTTCAACTGAAAATTAAATGGTTCCTCTGTTAGTTTCCTAGACTTCCATAACCAAAATACTACAAACTGGGAGGCTTAAACAACAGAAATTTGTTGTCTCAGAGTTCTGGAGGCTAGAAGTCCAAAGTCAAGGTATCAGCAGCGTTTGTTCCTTCTGAGAGCTGTGATGTAAAGGTCTATAATAGGCCCTCTCTCTCTCTACCTATAGTTAGTTGTCTTCTCCCTAAACCACTTTAAATCATCCCTCCATGCATGTGTGTATTCAAATATCCTCTCGTCAGTATGCAACCTATATTGGCTTGGGGCCTATCCCAATGTCCTCCTTTTAAATTGATTACCTCTTTTAAGGCCCTATCTCCAAGTAAGGTCACATTCTGAGGCACCAGGGTGGTGTGGGATGGTTAGGATAGCAACATAGGAACTTGGAGGAAGGGACGCAATTCAAATTATAACAGATTCGATGGAAAATATTTATTTTCCAGTTTATCCATCTCTATTTAAATTTGTTAATTATTAATAAGTATACATTCTCGGTTCATTTTCTTTCTAAACCTTCTTCCCTCAGCCTCTGGAACAGAATCCTATATGTGAGAAGCTGAATTTGTGATCAAGGTGAATGTGTCCAGACTCTTTCTTGGAAAGGAGCACAACAAGTCCTTAGTGTGCAGTCTCATAGAGACATTTCTAATTTGTTTCTGCCAAAACTTCAGAGTTGGGGTAATTTCTCAAAGCCCTGCAGCAATTCTCCTTTCTCATTTGACATAAAGTGAGTCTGCATGTCTTTTTTTCTTTTTTTCATTCCCTTAAGACAAGAGAATGAAAAGTGCCGGGTTAACCCCGGCAGAGGTGAAAAGATCAAAGACGAGGTGCAGCCTTTTGGCAGGGATCTTTTGTCATGATGAATAATTAATGAGCACCAGAGGGCACCGTCTTCTGCTTTTGGGCATCCATGCCTGGCATGCTGTGACTGTGCATCTCAAGTTGGAAACGGATTCTTAGTATATAAGCAAACACCTTGAGAATCCAATATTAGACTCTGAAGTTTTTATTTTATGTAACTGTCTTAAATGAAACATAGATTATGAAGGTTAAAGGAAATTATCAATTTCTTAATCTGGTTGCACTTCTAGTATTAATACGTTAAAATGTTTACACTTACCTCCCTTCATGTTTCCATTTTATGAATAATTGATAAAATTATTCTTCTCCATTTTAAATATAGATAATGGTTCTCAGACTAATTGATAGATATGAAGGTATCGCCATATGTAAGTTGTTAAGTACAGAGTGTTTCTGAGCCCTAGGCTTCCTTGTCCCCCCATCGTACTTTACTGGAAAGACCCTAATTCTTGTTTTATCCAACACCCCTGCATCTATGTCTGAAACACTAAATTCGATTAGAGAAAAAGACACAATCACGGTAACTGTTCTTACTTTAAATTCACAAGCATCTCCCTGAAGTGGACCATTTAGTGCCACCTGGAATCCAAATAGATTTCCCTAATTAATTTCCTCTTTCTCACAAAGGGGATAAGTCTATACCTTTACTCTTGTCAGAATTCTCATGTACTCTTCTCAGCTGATGACCTTTCTCTTTATTTTCTAGAAAACAGAAAGCATTCCCAAGAAAACTTGCATAGGTTCTCGCATTACCGCATCTACAGACTCCCTGCGTGCATATATGTATGTGCCTTTCTCTGTCTTGCTTTTCATTAAAATGGAAGAACTTGTCATGTTCTTCTCTCTACCTGTCCCTTGTGCATGGACTCTTATGACCTCTCTCCTCTCTCTCAAACATTCGACCCTTACAACAGTCTTCCATGTTTCTGTCATGATTATTTTATTTACTTCCCACTGAGTCACTACCAGATATGTAAAAGTATTCTGTAACATTGTAGACTATCTTAAAACGAGCAAAAGACTTCCTTGATCCCACATTCATTCCTCTTCACGTACAAGGCTATGTCCACTCCAATATTTGATACAACTCCTATGGAAAAACAAATCTGTATCTTCTGTCTCCAGTTCATCTTTCCTCATTTTCTCTGGAACAAATTCCAAAAATATTTTATCCCCATTCCTTCAGGTAAGGCTCTGTTTAAGGCCACCAATGACTTCACATCCCAAGGTATAATGGTCTCAGTCATTATACCTTCCTCTAACAGCATCATAGGGCACAAATCAATCACAACTTATTTTCTGAAATGCTGTCTTTATTTAGTTTCTAGAACATCACTCTGCACAGTCTCACTGAGTTTTCCTTCAGCTTTGCGAATTGTTTCGTCTTGGGTTGTCTTGCTGAATCTGTTAAAGAAAAAATCATTCTGACACCTTTTTAAAATGTAGGAAGATTGTACAAATGACTAGAGTTATTGCAATACGGGAAAGAGACAGTGCTTAACTGAGAATACAGCAAAGACAGCTGGGGATTTGTAGCCAAAGAGCAGAGTGAGGGCATCAGTGGATGGAAAATTAATAAGAGGAGACATCAAGGTTAGTTTATTGCAAAACTGTTTTAAGAGGACTCTTGCTGAAGGCAGGTCAAGGATTTATACATGAAAGGTGGGGGGATACAACACTTGATTAGTTACCAAGAGTGATCGGATATCAAGGATGGGTGTGTTCCCGCTAAATTGACTTAGCAGGACTCTTGCTAAGACTGGGCTGGACAGAGGAAAGACAGGACAGGAGCCTTACTAAACTCTGGTCAAGGGCAAAGTATTTGTCAAATCCCATTTTTACTAAGTTCTGAATTTTAAAATGCCCCAGGGCTTAGTTTTCAGGCCCTTTCTCTTCTCTATTTGTATTTTCCTCCTAGGTGATTTAATGTAATGCTGTGACGTTCAAAGTCACCCATGTTCTTTTAATTTTCAATTTTTAGTTTCTAACCTGAACAGTTTCCCCAAATTCACACATGAATATCTAACTGGCTACTAGACATGTTCACTTGGATTACTATAAAAATTTACATGTTACTACAGAGAACAAACTAGTGGTTACCAGTGGGGAGGGGGGAAGGCACAATATATTGCGTACAAACTATTGGGTATAAGATAAACTCAAGGATGTATTGTACAACACGGGGAATAAAACAAGTATTTTGTACTAATGGTAAGTGGAAAGTAACCATTAAAAATTACATTAAATTTTTTTAAAAAAGAGAGTTTGGCAGGGTTACTGAATATAAGATCTTCCTATAAAATAGAAGAAATTATGTCAAAATAATCATTTAGAAAACATATTAAAGTTATTCCATTTTTAATAGTACCAACATTTTAAGTATATTGGAATTATCTAAAAAAAAAAGACATCTATTCAGAAAATTAAAAAGACTACTAAAGAAGTTAAAGTATGAAAAATAATTTATATCTTAGGATTTCCAGAATCTAATCCTTGCTTTTCTCCCTCAAATCATCTTTCTGCCTTCCATGTTTCCCATCTCAAATTACATTAAGTTGCAGAGCTATCCTTGATATTTTATTTTATTCCCACACTCATTCTATCAAGCCATTGTGTCTTTATCTTCAAAACAGATCCAAGATTTTACCACACTCGGCAACATGATCTATGCTCATAATACCGTCAATTCTTTTTTTTAAATTAATTTTTACTGGAGTATAGTTGCTTTACAATGTTGTGTTAGCTTCTACTGCACAGCAAAATGAATCAGCCATACATATACATATATTCCCTCCTTTTTGAATTTCCCACCCACTTAGGACACCACAGTGCATTAAGTAGAGTTCCCTGTGCTATACAGTATGTTCTCCCCAGTTGTCTATTTTATACATAATACCTTCAATTCTGTTATACACGATCCTCCTACCAAGTCCTCCTGTTTTCACATTTGTTTTCTTGTATTGTATTCTTCATTCAGAAATGACAGCAATCCTTTTCAAGTGCAAGTCATATAACATTACTCCTCTGTTCAATGCTCTCCAATGACTTTCAGTTTTAGATGGATCTCTGCAATGGAATCCAAGGTCATTACCAGACCTTAGAGGCCTTACCTGATCTGTTATTGGTATTCTTCTCTATCCTCGACTACTCCTGCATCTTTTCTCCCTTTCTTACTGTTCTCCAGCCACGATGACTGATGAGCTCTGAACAGGGCAAGTGTGCTCCCACATCTGTGCCTTTGCACTGGATATTCCGTCTTCCAAATATTGTCCTTTAATTTTGGATATGACTCATTTCCTCACTTAAATCACGTCTCGGCTCACATATGAATTTATTCAAGAAGGCTTCCCAAATCTTTGTATAAATAGATCTACATCCTGATCCATCACTCCTTATGTACTTATTCTGACTTACATTCGTCATATCACTCAGTATGTATTAACATACACTACATTTATTGAATATCATTTGCCCACTGCTTTCTACTACAATATAAGTTAAATTATAAGAGGACTTTGACTTTCTTTTTCACTGTTGTATCCTGACACTTTAAACTTTTTATGGTAAGCATTACATACATATTTACTGAATGAATAAAAGTGTACATTGTGTTCATCTAAGTTTAATATTTTTTTCATTTTGGAAAGTATCCATTTTGGAAGCACATGGATTCAAAAGCCCTTATGAGTGATGATATAGAAGTAATGTTATTAAAATTGGGGAGAGAAGGGTATAAATATTCTACCTTATATCAATCGCAAAAAATTTGAACAAAAAAATCTGAATCTGGTAAGAATGCCCTTAACTTTAAATAGGAATTAATGCCCAAACTAGTGTGCTTATATACACCAAAGACCTTCCTGAATTAGTATACATATGTGGGCTTTATTTTTGCCAATTTCTAAAGTTATGAATGAAAAGGCTACTGTAGTGTGAATTGGTATAAATATAGTGTAAATTGGAACTCAGTTTTCTTTTTTCTAGTGTCAGCCTCTATCTCCTTTTCTCAATAACACTGTACTACCCCAAGAAATCTGTATTCAATCAGAATAACAACAAAAGCTATAGATTTGAAGAAAAGGAAAAATCATGACTTGAGACATAGTGAATTTGAATAACTGGCCCAAAGTGGCACAACTACTAAATGGTGAAGCAACAGAATTATAATCCAGAGCTTCTTAGATAATATAGAATACAGCCATATAGTTGGGTTGTTTAAAGACTTCATAATAAGCAGTCACAAGTTAAAGTGTGAAGTTAAACGTTGTTTGTTATCTTTCATTTACGTTTCCCGAAAAATGGAAAAGGAGGTGATAATACTGATGACCTGGTTGAAGGGTAGAGGGGATATAGTTTACTGAGAAAGTCTGACTTGCTGACTGCAGCAAGATCCCAGGGGAAAAGGTGAGAACTTTTATTTTTAAATAGCTGTGGCACAAAACCAGGACAGATACACTGGTGGAGGTGAGGCGTGATGTCAGCAGAAACAACCAAGAAACTGCAGAAATTAGACTAAGGCCAATGATTTCTCACCTGAGCGGCAAGATAAAGAATAAAAAAGCTAAATCCAATTGAGATTTGAAGAAGATGCACAACTGAGTGGTCAAATGGGTAGTGCTAGAAAATAAACCATGAGAAATGTTGCAGGGGATTGCAAACACTATAGTAAACTGATAGCAAAGGAGAACGTTGGGAAGGGAATGAATTTGGTAGAATTATGGTGATACACAATGATTACTTCCATTGAGGCCATGTAAATAAGTGGATAAACGTGGCCGAATTGACTGGAAAGCCTAGTATAATAAAACTAGGATGATGTGAAAAACATCAGGTTATTAGTGGTTATATCTATAATAAATGGATTGGTATGTGACTATATATCATCACAGAGAAAGTATTTTTGACTTCTGTGTTGTGTATATAAACTATTACAGAGAAATACCTCCAAAGCAGTGTCAACTCTGACATTCGCAGGGCTCCAGAAAGAGTACAAATGGAGAACCACAGAGCATATGTCTCATATGGTGAAAGCTGATGAATCAAGCTAACGAAGTATTAACTATATTCTATTATCTTACTTTGAAGATAAACTTTTATCACAGACTGAAAGTCCAGGTTAAGTAGATGGAGTCCCATCTCTATCATCAGGCTCTGGAAGCTGTCTCAAATTGGTTGGTCAGAGGTTGTTTGGGTACCTGATAGATACTTTAACTTGAATCTGAAACTCACCCCCTCTTGGTGAAAGGCAGGGCCAGAAAACATCCTGAACAGGGCAGATTACCCTCCTGTCCGAATACCAAAAACTGAAATGCAGATGAAGTTAAATTCATTTTGTTTCACAAAGAAAACCACAAAAATATTGTAGAATGGAAAGACACTAGAGGTCGTTCCTCTAAACTTTTGAATTCAGCTTTTCCCAACTCCTTTCATTCCAAAATTAAGAAATTGCATTTTAATCTTTAAAGACATATATTGTAGTTGGAAAAAAAAATATCCAGTAACTGAAACTTTGCCAAGAAACAAGACATTCTAAATGTAAATTTCAGATCACTTTTAAATACTAGAAGTTGTATTAGCTGTAATTTACCTGCCCTTGCAAAACTACATTTCATAAATCACGCACAGAACTTCCTAGAGATTATTTTTTCCTCTGAGACATCCATGTACTAATAAAAAATAGTAATTAAAAAACTGCCTTCCATCCAAATATTAAATCCTTAACTGTATATTTTATGAAAAAAAATTTAAGCTTTCACCTATATATTGGCTTTTTAAAAGTATGCCTCTCTTCATATAACTATTCTACTTATCCATCTTTGTAGATATTCAAGGTTAAATGAGGTTGATTTATTATGCATTTAATGGTCTATAGCTGTCTGCTTACTCTATTTGGAAATTCTGGTTCCACTATTTTTATTAATTACAATGTGAATTTCCATTTAATGCTATATTTAAATTAATGGATTGATAATATATGCATACCAGAATTTTATGAATTATAAGTTTTATAATATAAATTACCTGATTTTAGTATCTTTAAGACAATTTGATTTGAGAATACAGTGAATAAGATGGTTTACTATTTATTAAATGGTGCATTTCATAGGGCAATTAAACTTATTTCAAGAAATGATCAATCCAAATTGAATATAAAATTAATGTCTTAAGAAACTTAGGGGCATCACACATTTTGTAAAGTAATCAATCTTTTTCTCTTATGCCTCCCATTTTAATAAGTCAGTAACACTGTCAATGGTACCTGTGAAATTTCTCTCAATCCTGTCCATCTTCCCCACTCCTTCTGCTGCCCTTCTCATTTCCTAATCACACTTAGTATTACTGTAAATGATGAGATTAAATTGATCATAAATGATATTTCAGTCATCGTTTTTATAAGCAATATATTTAATTGTATAAGAAACCACAAAAAATGTCATTCATACATTGAAATTAAGTATTTTCAAAATTTAATTCATAGATATATCTTCAAATTTGTCTATTAAAACTGTGTATAGTATGTGTCTAATATTCAGTATATAAGATACACTCTACTGGACATTTCGAATTTTATATGACTTAATCTCTGACTTCAAGTGTTTTCCAAGCTAAAGAGTCCCAATCAAACATTTTTTACCTATTTTTATAATGGGGGAAGGTGGTAGCTACACGGTAGGAAAGTCACCATATTTAAGTCGACTGAGATGGTTTATCAAAGATTTGTCTCAAGGCCCACGAGGTCTTCCTCCTTGTACCTGGAGAATCATTAAGCTTTATCCACCAATCTCAACTTTTTACACACCCACACACATGCATGCATGCATATACACACCACACACATATACAAAGTCACTGCTAGGCAGTTATGATGCTATTGGACCATCCTCATGGCTTAAAAGCAAAACAACAAATAACAAAAACCTCCTAAGTAACAGGAATCTTAGGGCTTTCACTCTTTCACCTGCACTGGTTACAATAAATGGTGCTGCGAAGACAATATGAAACTTCACATCTTGAGTCTTACCCACAAACCCACTCTGGTGAGAAATTGGTAAGCTCTGAGAATGGTAAAAGCTAGTTAACCTTTCCATTATAAGGTGTGTCTCCTGGCATTTCATAAGTAAGATCCCATTACCTTAAATATGAAAAGAAACTTTCAGTTCAAGTTGTGGATTTGACTCATATTATGTACCATGAGAGATTCACTATGCCTTTTTAATATGTTCCTGATGAGGAAGGAATACAGCATAAAATCAAATTTTATTTGAAAATTGCCATATCAAAATGAAATTTTCTTTGGTATCTGAACTTTATTCAAGTTGAGAAATAGTTTTCAACCAGTTGATTTTGTCAAGCAGTCTAAAACAATCTAGTAAACAACCATTAGCAGCTAAATATATTAATAATATCTGAAAGAGAAGTACATGTATAAATAGAGGTCAAATTTTTAAATAAGTAATATTAAGAGCAAATATATTGTAATGACACATTGACTTCTAGCCTCTGAGCCTAAAAGATCTGTTTTGGGGCTTCCCTGGTGGCGCAGTGGTTGAGAGTCCGCCTGCCAATGCAGGGGACACGGGTTTGTGCCCTGGCCTGGGAAGATCCCACATGCCACAGAGCAGCTGGGCCCATGAGCCATGGCCGCTGAGCCTGCGCGTCCTGAGCCTGTGCTCCACAACGGGAGAGGCCACAGCAGTGAGAGGCCCGTGTACTGAAGAAAAAAAAAAAAAGATCTGTTTTGCCTTAAATGTCTAGTTACTAGAAGAATTTAATTATTGTGAAAAGGAAGCCCCATTTGTTGTTAATTATAAATTTAAATTCACAAAATATATCCGTTTACTAACATAATTAAATCCTGTATGTCATAAATTCCTGAGTATTATCTTTCTTTTCCTTTTCCTAAAACTGCTAATGGATAAATACTATCATTTAAATAATTTTGAAAGATCTTTCCCAGTGTAACTGAAGAATGAAAATGCAGGAAAAGTCTTCCTATTAGTTCTTTATCATCGAGAATGATACTATAAATCCAATTAACTATATTAATATTTCAACGTGTTCTAGCATGCTTATGTTTTAGGTTCTTATTATTCATTGAGTGATTTAGAGGCCATTAACTACAAACATGAGAAAGAAAAGCAACCCGACACAGAAGATTCACATTTCAAACACCAGGGCAGGTGTGCCCTGGTATTCCGGAGGAGGGCATCTACAGTGATCATTTTCTTATTTCAGATACAACTTCTGAAGATAATACAATTAGTTTTAAACATAATCTTCACAACTTGCCTTATGATTTATTTTGCCCTATTATTTTGCCATCTTTCTTCACCACCTCCGCCAACTTTCAGTAGAGAAACAGCTTTAATTATTTAACACTTTTTAATTATTTAACACTTTTCAAGCTTTCTTTGCCTCAGCTTCCATATTTGTATACTTACCTATTCTCTCTCCCCTTATACAATAAAAAGAAACATGGTTCCTTTAAACTTTGTATTCTTAGTTTCTGGAACAGTCCCTGGTAGACTATAATGAATTCTTGTTCAACATGCTTTAATATTAACAAACAAACAAATTTGCTAATCCACCACTAAGTGCCCAGCACTATGCTAATTACTTCAAATAAAATAGTAAGCAAAAGGCATATGGTCTCTGAGTAAATGGAGCTAACAGTTCAGTGGAAAAGGCAGACACAAAAGAAAGGAAGCCACAATGAGTCTAGCATATGTTTGCCCAAATGTCCACAGTGAACTCATGGTAGGAATGGACTCTCCCAGGAAAGGACGTTTATCTTGAAATGCAGGGTTAAAGAGAGCCCACCAATCTGAGACTGAACTGATAATCTGAATAGGGACTCCCTATTTTTACCTAAAAGTTTATTGGACTAATTATAAACACCTAAAACAGCATCTAAGTAGCTATGTATTTGTTGGAAAATGGATAATGACACAAGCCTCATATAAGAAATTGAAAGTCACATTTCAATAAATATTGTAATAATTCATTAAAATATGTCAAAGGTTGATACTTGAAAGGGGAGTGCACATTTGTTTGCTTTGAATTTTTAATTTTTGTGGTTTATTGTATGCATTTATGGACATCCACATAATTAAAAGAGAAGTAAAATGTGTTGATCATACGAATCCCAAATAAAACCAAAGACAAATACATTAAACTCTTATTATACTGTGGCTTTCCTTGAATATCCTTAGAAAAATTAGAGTCCTCCATGACTTTATTTGCAAATAATTGAAAATAAAAATTCTAGCCTTAATTTGAAAAAATAAGGTAGCTCGTTAATTTGAACGATTTGGGCAAGTTGTTCTTAAAATGTCAGGACTTCGAATCCTGAGCAAATTTTGTGCCGACTATATTTTCCTGATATTTTTGTTCACACTGGTATATGATGTGCATAAACTAGATTTAAGAAAAAACATATACTTCAAAATGATCTTGCTGCTAAGTTATTTTTATAAAATCAGATTATATTTGGAAAAATGGTTAACACTTTCCCTAAGTATTTTTAAATTCACTAAGTATATTCACAAAGTACATTTAAAGTACAACTTTGATTTAATTATATGAGTTACTGCCTAAAGTGCATAAGCCTAAACCTAACAAAAGTGCACAGCTTTTCTGGAAATCAAAGTTTCCACAAGTTACTCTGATCACTAGGACTGCTGTAGGGTGTTCCACTGTGGATGCCCACATGCCAGACTAGACGGACAAAGACCTGAAGGTAATGGCACATATTTAAGGTTCTTTTAATTTTTTCTTTCTAATTTTAAAGTAGATTATCAGTATTTGCAAAATGGCTAGCTGCATATAAAAGAATGAAATTAGAACACTCCCTAACACCATACACAAAAATAAGCACAAAATGGATTAAAGACCTAAATGTAAGACCGGAAACTATAAAACTCATAGAGGAAAACATAGGAAGAACACTCTTTGACATAAACCACAGAAAGATCTTTTTTGACCCACCTCTTAGAGTAATGGAAATAAAAACAAAAATGAACACATGGGACCTAATGAAACTTAAAAGTTTTTTGCAGAGCAAAGGAAACTATAAACTAGACGAAAGGACAACCCTCAGAATCGGAGAAAATATTTGCAAGTAAAACAACGGACAAAGGATTAATCTCCAAAATATATAAACAGCTCATGCAGCTCAATATTAAAAAAACAAACAACCCAATCAAAAAATGGGCAGAAGACCTAAATAGACATTTCTCCAAAGAAGACATACAGATGGCCAAGAGGCACAAGAAAAGATGCTCAACATCACTAATTATTAGAGAAATGCAAATCAAAACTACAATGAGGTATCACCTCACACCAGTTAGAATGGGCATCTTCAGAAAATCTACAAACAATAAATGCTGGAGAGGGTGTGAAGAAAAGGGAACCCTCTTGCACTGTTTGTAGGAATGTAAATTGATACAGCCACTATGGAGAACAGTATGGAGGTTCCTTAAAAAACTAAAAATAGAATTACCACATGACCCAGCAATCCCACTACTGGGCATATACCCAGAGAAAACCATAATTCAAAAAGACACATGTACCCCAAAGTTCACTGCAGCACTTTTTACACTAGCTAGGTCATGGAAGCAACCTAAATGTCCAACAATAGACAAATGGATAAAGAAGTTGTGGTACATATATACAATGGAATATTACTCAGCCATAAAAAGGAACAAAATTGGGTCACTTCTAGAGACACGGATGGACCTAGAGACTGTCATGAAGAGTTAAGGAAGTCAGAAAGAGAAAAACAAATATCGTATATTAATGCATATATGTGGAATCTAGAAAAATGGTACAGATGAACTGGTTTGCAAGGCAGAGATAGAGACACGTATGTAGAGAACAAACGTATGGACACCAAGAGGGGAAAGCGGGGGGTGCGTGGGATGAACTGGGAGACTGAGATTGACATATATACACTAATATGTATAAAATAGATAACTAATAAGAACCTGCTGTATAGCACAGGTAACTCCACTTCACTGTACAGCAGAAACTAACACAACATTGTAAAACAACTATACCCAAATGAAAAAAAAAAAAGGTGCAAATTCTTCTGATGTACAGTGTCATTTAAAAAAAAGAAATACAAATCTTCCAGCAAGAGATCATTTATAGCATATTTCCTTCAGATTTATTTTTTATCAATCAAGATAAAGCATGTTATTTAATGTTTATTGGTTACCCATTATTATACAAATGAAAGCTATTTTATAATGGCTTTGTAGGTAAAAATCACCTGGTATCTCATATGTTCATATTTGGTAAATTGTTTTCCGCCTATTTAAATTCACTATTTACCATAATTGAAATAAAATAAATGAAAATCAATGAAGCCCAGGCAAGTTTCATAAACAACAATTGCCTATAAAACCTCAATGTCTTGGGACAGTGATACTTAAGAATCCATAAAAGGTAAAAAGATAGGGGCTTCCCTGGTGGCGCAGTGGTTGAGAGTCCGCCTGCCGATGCAGGGGACACGGGTTTGTGCCCTGGTCCGGGAAGATCCCACATGCCGCGGAGCGCCTAGGTCCATGAGCCATGGACGCTGACACTGTACATCTAGAGCCTGTGCTCCGCAATGGGAGAGGCCACAACAGTAAGAGGCCCGCGTACCGCAAAAAAAAAAAAAAAAAAGGTAGAAAGATAGAAAACTAACTAAGAATACGAACCTTACAGATTACTTGCTAGGCTCTCATATTACAGATGAGAAAAGCTAGTTCTGAAAGAACCAGAATCCCTGATTCATACTCCTGAGGACTTGCTCATGAATGTCATGAAGAGTATTCTCTCTTCACAAAATTGCTGTCTGTAAAGTACCGCACTGCATGCTTGACCTGTGAGCTGGTCATTTGCTCTCTTGGCTTCACCTTGTCTTGATTCATGGTCAAAAATATCTCCAATTCAACCCAAGAAGCACTATGCCTCTCTCAAGCCTTTATGTGGAGTAAAACTAAAACTAGAGGAAAACATTCTGAAAAGCAAACCAATCGTTTCAAATGTATTCCTTATGTAACAGAATTCTTCAAATAAAATCATCTGTAACAAAGAATAATTTCCCACATTCCTTAAGATTTTGTTTTTTAATGAAGTGCAGTTTAGGTAAATATTATTCTTATGGCTTAATTTTGTCACCGTGAGAAAAACATATGTGTTCCTTATCAAACTATTAAAATACATTCCTCTGAATATTCTTTCTTTTCCTCCCTATCCTATGTTAAGATTATAGATCATCATCAAATTTCTACTAAGATAATAAATATGATTGTGTCAGAGACTTTCCCAACAAATACCATTCACCTTGGAAGATGATGAATTGATATATGTCCATCGTAAAATGTCCAGACTAATGCAGTCAATTCATCCATATGGCCAGCGTGTTCTTTCGGTGATGGACACCCTCTGACAATTTAATGCTTCATTTGCTTAGCTGGTACTTCATTCAACTTTCTTAAAAAATTGTCTAGTGACTTTGAGAAGGTATATTTGAAGATACTCCTACACATCTCATTTCCAACTACCACTCTTTCTCTTCTCTTTGCTTTTTTGAAGGTATAGTTTTTCAAAATTAATTATTGTAGTTAGAAAAGGAAATACAGGCTTTGTAAAGAAAAGTTTTTGAAAAAATTAACTATTAGTTGAGACCATGCCATGGTAAAGTTTGCCTATCAAGTCATTCTGAAATGGCGCAGGACCCTATGGTCCTTGCCCCCCATGTCCTCTGCCTGCCTTTTGTCTGTGGAAAAACTTTAGCCAAAGAATAAGTTTAATCAGAGAAGTGAGAAAATGCGGAAACAAAGGAAAACAGTCAAAGGAGAACAAATAATACTAGTTTAGTCATTAAGCATAGTCAAGGACCTTTAGTTCCTCCTCAAGGGCTATAGATAATATTCTGAGCCATATCCGGTGAGCTGTCTTATAGGTACTGAAATCCCCACCGAGTGGAAGAGATTAACTACAGGATGACCAGACTGTAGCCGTGACGTAAGCTGCCACGGTTCCGAGAACTGGCCTCAAAGAAATGGGAACAAAGCGACCCTGGGACTGAAGATTAACTGTACTTAAAACAATCAAGATGACGCTGGTCAGACCACCGCATGACCAATTTCAAGATGACTGTCAGAATTGACCACGCTGTTTCTGCATATAGCCCCTTCCTTCTGTCTATAAACACTCTTGCCCCCTGATTGTCGGTTGGGGGGGTGGGAAGTTAGCCTATGGACAGGAGTCCGCCCTGCCCCACCCCCACCCCCAGTTGCCAGCATCCAATATAAGCAAACGTTCCTTTCCACCAACCTTGCCTCTTTATTGTCTTTTGAGCTGCGAGCAGCTAGACCCCACTTTCAGTTACAATTCTTCTAAGTGTATGAGGAGATTTACAAAGAATGTAAGACCCTCTCACTGCCTCAAGTTTCTCTTAATCCAGTTAGAGAAACGAAGGTTATACAAACAAGGAAAGGGAAAAATATATACCAACATATTCATTTATATCTCAGTAACTATGTTGAACACTCACTCTGTGCCAGGGGCTGTTTTAGGCATTGGGAGGCAGCAGTAGACATGGTCTCTGCTCTTCTGAAGATTTCTTTCTAATGGCGCAAGACAAATGATACAAAGCAAATAAGCAAAGTGATATGAGGGAATAGATAGTTGCTGGGCTGGCTGTTCTAAAACTGTATGGTAGGAAAGATGTCTGTAAGGAGGAGACATCTGAGCAGAGATCTAGATACAGCGAGGGAACGAGCTTTGTGAATATCTGCTGGAAAATTTACCTGCAGAGGAAACAACAATGTACAACCCTCAGGATCGAGTAAGACTTGGGTATAGAAAGTGAGAATAAGTGGGTGATAGCAGAAGATGTCAGGGGAACTCCAAATTTAGAAACAAGTGTTTCTAATAAGGAATGGTGTATATAATTCATGATTTATCAAAGGAAGGTTGTGTCATGTTGCTAAACTCAAAAAGTAGGAGGAATATTTAGAAAATTCAAGAAAATTACACAAAATATTGTTTTATCTTTCAATGCTGGGTTATGAGTTTTATCCAATATCTTACTTTCTTCCTCTAGAAATTTTTCACGTTTCTAAAATTTAATATCTATAATTTAAAAAGTGTACAATTATGTACAGTTGACTCTTGAATTAACACAGGCTTGAACTACATAGGTTCACTTACATGAGCATCTTTTTCAGTAAACACTTACTACAGTACTACTTGATCCATGGTTGGTTGAATCCACAGATGTGGAACCAAGGACACGGAGGGCCACTGTAAAATTATACATGGATTTTCCACTGCACAGGGGATCAGTGCCCCTAATCCCTGCATTGTTCAAGGGTAAACTGTATTGCAAAATATATTTATGCTAAAATAACATTCAATACCTGATATTTTATTGACGGTTGTTTTCTTGTAAGGAAGTGATTCCACAGGTGAGTCTTAAAAGCATAATTACCACATGAGACTTATTTAAAAGATAATATTGTGGAAAAGTAAACTGGGGTGTTAAATAGAGTAGGCCCAGCTCTGGCTGTATTTAGATCTGAAATCTCTCCTCCAACACTACTTCCTTTATTATAGAGTGGTCATTCTGTTTGTGACTTGTAATGAATTGAAAGCATAGTGAGGATTGTCTAGTGAATAGTGTAGACAATAAACACTGAATTGTGAAGGACAGATGATCACTGTGAACTTGGACTGGTCAGTGCTAACATGGACTCTAGTTTTTCAAACCCACAAGCTTTCAGGAAGTAAAGGTGAACTTGGTTTCAAATAATATAGAGCTTTACTCATCAAGGAGATGCCACGACAACTAAAATGCAAAGAACAACACAATCACAGAGGATGAAATACAGAAACATACTGAAATCCAGGCTAACCCTGGCACATGTGAACTTCAAAAAAATAGTACAAATCTAGCTATTGTTCATATTTCACAAATAATAAAATAATTTGTTTACTCAAGTTAATGTGGCATATTTCTCCTAGTTTTGATTTACACATAATGTGGTATCATATTCTTCAAGATTCTTTGGATACACAGTATAAAATACCTAAAGAATAATGGAGGAAATAAAATTTTACCTATTTTAGAAAATGTATAATGCAAGTTTACTTTCTGTAAAGAAAGTTTGATGTACTTCTCCTAGTTGATATTTCAGTGAAGAATGTGAATATCTTCAATGTGAATATTGCTTAGCTGCACAAAAAATTATCAATTATTTATTTTTACAAGATTATTTGCAGAATGTTATTTACAATTTATTATTTACAGAATATTTTTGTAGTCTCTGTAATCCCTTTTTAAAAAACATATCTTGCTTTCTTCCTGTATTCTTATACATTTTCTCTTTTATATCATAGAAAATCTTCCCGATTTTCTTGAGAATTTTTAATTAAATTTTGATTAAATTAAATTTAGACTACTATATTTGTAGTTTGATCTTCCATTTTCTTTCATGGTGACTTTAGCTTTAAGTTTAAAATACAGCTCTAAGTGAGATTTTAGCTCAACTTATATATTCACATGGACTCAGGAAACATTTAGAGCTTGTAAGAAACCATTTTTAGTTTTCCAGGAAATAGAGGAAGACACCTTTGTTACAGGGGAGAAATTAATCATAGCAAAATAATGAAGCTAATACCTATCTTTCCATTTTTTAAATTTACTCATACATTTGTAATATTTTTGTCAAGAAACGCTTCACTAAGGGGATACCCGGGCAACAAAGATATACAGCCCAAGAGGGCAAGAAGGTTCAAGCACTTCTTGTCCAATATTGACAGGCTGGGGAGCTTTTACAGAGGGACAGAAGTACCAGTGCAGGAGGTAGAGTGCCATCCACTACTAGCTTCCCTCAGCTTCTGCCAATGTCTGCCCTCACCTCTTCTCATCAGACCTCATCAGACCCCTTCTGTAGGCCACCCCAGCCAGACCTGCCTTTCTATTTCATCCCGTGATCTCATTCTTCTTCCTTATTGCTTCACGTCAACATAGCTTTAGTTATAGTCCCTGAAACTGTCTCTTCTCCTCCCCAACACTAGTACCTTTAGGACATCATGTCCCTACACATAAAAATCCTCACCCACTGACAACTATTATCACTTTATTTGCTTTCCAGATTGAGTATAGACAAAAGAAAATCTCATCTTTCATAATCTAAATCAATACCCGTAGAAATATGCTTTGAATTGCAGGTGAGGTAAAAGGATGAGAAGGGATAACTAACAATTTTGACAAATGACCTTTTTTAAAAAAATTCTCACTGGGATTTTTTTAACTGTATTGTGGCATATTTAAAGTGTACATTGTGGTGATTGGATATAGTTATACATTGTGAAAAGATTCCCCTCAATTCCCAATTTGTTTTTTGATAAGAACATTTAAGTTCTCTTCCTAGCAAATTTCAATTATATGACCCATTGTTATCAACTATAGTCACCATGTTTTACATGAGATCATCTGACCTTATTCATTTTATAGCTGAAAGTTTTCACCTTTATGGTACAGGTTTGAAAAGCCTTACTTAACACCATACACAGTGACTATGGGTAGTTATAATGTATACACAATAAAGATTTTACAGTGAAGAGGCCATTATCTCCATTTTCTATACCTAGACCTTGATGTCTGGAAATTTCAGGTGTTTGTAAGGATTTTCTGACCTAACTTTTGTGTCAGATAGTGCCATGTCTGTGGATAAACCATGACTGAGACTGTTTAAGATTAAATGCATGCTAAGAAAAATGCATTTTTGATCAAACAATCAAGACAAGAAATAATATTGACTTTTAAAATAGAGTATATTATGGATGATATGATGAAAATAGCAGTAAAATATAAATCACATAGACTGACAATGAAAGATAGAAGAAAAAAGCAGAGATTTCCTGAACTGAACAAAGGAAATCACTGCAATTCTGCTGCCAGATGAAAGAAAATAAACTTGGGGACACAGAAAGCAACAAATACAAGGAAATACATTAAATAGTCAACAACAACAAAAACAACAAAACCATAAAGCCAAGCCAAACCATCTTAATCTTGAATCTTGGAATTGCAGAAATGTAGTGACATACGTTGAGATGAAAAATGTCTATAAAAATGCCTACTCTTCTTTGATTAATGGCTAAAAATTAGGTGCAACACTGAAGAAGGTAAAAACTGCTTTCCTCAGGGCAAGCAAAAGCAAACATGCGTATATGTGTAATTGTGCAAGCAGACACTTCACACAAACATAGGACTGTATGTGAGCATCTGAGAACAGCATGTAATTTTAGCGTGAAATCCTGGATACTAAAGTCTAGTTTTTAAAAAAATTATGTTTGACTGTTTACATAAATCCATAATATTTATTTCATATAGCAGGAATGTCTGGTAATATAAATGTCAATTGGTTTCAATAACTTATTTTGATACAATATCCATCACAGTAAAGTATTAATGGCAAAAGCAAAATCATGTAATATGTTCTAGAATTGGGAATGATGTAACTCAGAGGAAAGTACTTTGTAACAAAGAAACGTACCAATGTAGTGTTCAGATTTAACATGATTTGACATATCTGATATAGAAAAGTACTGAAAATGACAGCTAAGTAAGTCTTCAAACAAAATCTGACAGTATTCTTTGTCTGCTTTTCCTTCATTACTTTTAAGTTATGCAGCAAAAGTGACTTAATCATTTAAATCATAAACAGAAGGACTTTAATGGTTAATATAGCAAAAAATAAAAGGACCATCCCATTTGAGCCAATTTACCTTATCATTATTTTAATGTTTTTACTTTTCCAGTATAGTAACTATATAAAAATACAGATTTAAAAATCATAATTTTTCTAAAGGAAATCAAGTGAGTGCAGTTTGTGAATTACGCCTTTTATTTTCTATATTCTGATGCTTTGATATCTAGGGCTCTTGCTGACCCTGCAGAGTAACCTAATTCCTAAAAATAGCAAATAACTCACTGGAAGTACATCTTTCATATGCAAGCCAACCAATCCAGAGCCCATACCCCT
Source organism: Pseudorca crassidens (assembly GCF_039906515.1). Taxonomy (NCBI): domain Eukaryota; kingdom Metazoa; phylum Chordata; class Mammalia; order Artiodactyla; family Delphinidae; genus Pseudorca; species Pseudorca crassidens. Next base: position 19,201,367 of record NC_090298.1, read on the forward strand.
TACCACCTTCTTTATAGGGATTCCACATTCTCAGCTATTACCTACATAGGGTCAGGCACCAGACAACTAGGGACAGCCCTTATGCCTCAAAGTCCATCGAAATTACTCAAACTAGCCAATCCTAAATCTGCTTGTTGTGCCTCAAGCATTCCTCCCCACAGAAACCACAAATGTTTCCATACATGTTCTCTTCTCCTACAATTCTCCCTCATTCCCTCTACCTTCTGACCAATCTTGGTGCTTCCCCATGTGACCCTGCATGATGTCTGTGCCTGCATGATGTCTGTGTCTGTTTCTAGGGAACTATGAGTAAACATTTCCTTCATGGCAGCTGTTTCCATGTCTGCATATTTTATCATACCTGATTAAAACAAACCCCAGGTACTATTAAAACAGTACTATTTTCTATTAAATCTTAAAAAGAAAGGCCATTTGATAACAGGGTTATCAAGGGGTTTTTTGGTCCATATAATGACATTAGAATTAAAATATCTTTCTGCTTCTGACAAAATTTTGGTTACAATTTAAGGTATGACCACAAAAATAATTTTAAGGAGTTTAAATTTTAATTGGACATTATTTTATCAAACTCATTAGTTGTGCAAGTTTCAATGTAGCAGTTACAAATTTAAAGACTTCATTTTTAGACTACTTCATGACGCCTTATGTGCAGTGAAACACTTTCACTGAAATGTATGTCAAATCCTAGTTTCATACTGTCCTTTGATACATTTGAGTTTGCCTACTGAGATACGAAAGGCATGATTTTAAATTATATTATCATTTAACATAATTAGCAAAATGTTAATGGCTGAAACAATAATGACAAATACATTGGTTTTACTTTTCTTTTAAACTATACCTAGAAAAAAATATTTTCACTTATGAAGAACTGATATTCTTTTTTTAAAAAAATTATTTATTTTATTTACTTATTTTTGGCTGCGTTGGGTCTTCGTTGCTGCACGCGGGCTTTTCTATAGTTGCAGCAAGCGAGGGTTACTCTTCGTTGCGGTGCGCGGGCTTCTCATCGCGGTGGCTTCTCTTGTTGCAGAGCATGGGCTCTAGGCACGCAGGCTTCAGTAGTTGTAGCATGCGGGCTCTAGAGTGCAGCCTCAGTAGTTGTGGCACACAGGCTCAGTAGTTGTGGCACATGGGCTTAGCTGCTCCACAGCATGTGGGATCTTCCCAGACCAGGGCTCGAACCCGTGTCTCCTGCATTGGCAGGTGGATTCTCAACCACTGCGCCACGAGGGAAGCCCAGAACTGATATTCTTATGGTGGTGTGATGCTATGCTCTTCACTCACAAGGAAAACTTTACTAATTTCAAGTCAAACTTGGGTGCAATGATGGGAAGATGTATACTATATAAATGTAATGTTTACCCATTTTGCCTAGATTCCGTGGAGCACTGCTTTCTCCTTATTTTACCGAATAGTAATATGTTAATCAAACCAAGAAATTCCTGCCTAACAAGACAACTCATACTAGAATATAGGTCAGAGAATAGGAGAACCCAGAAAGAAGTGCTAATAAATATCTACTGCTCATTCCACAAAGACAGAAAATCCATAGAGGAAAAGAAGAGAAAAGAAGTCCTCTTCAGATTTCTCAACTCTGGAGTCTCCTTAATCAGCAATGTTTTAAAAATGTGGAGATGAGCCTGGCTTGCCAGCTTTTTTCTATTTAATATAAATATTTTAATAAATCTCACATGGCTAGCTGCTATTAACATTATTTCCTCTAGAAGTAAAGAGATTTCTATAGTAAACACATAGAAAGGACATAATACCTCTGATTATACCTGTGTAGAAGCAGAAAACTCTTTAAGGATTGGCATTGTGGACTGAGGAGGTTGAAGCACGGCTCTCTTCAATCCTCCTTCCCTTCCCTTGCACATAAAACTACCTGAATTCCATTGAAATAGACAAACCACTGTCGTGACTTACAGATAGTGTATTACTTTGCTAGGGCTGCTATAACAAAGTACCACAGACTTGGTGGCTTAGACAACAGAAAGTAATTGTTTCATTGTTCTGAAGGCTAGAAGTCCCAGATTGTTAGCGTGGTTGGTTCCTTCTGAGGACCATGAGAGAAGGATCTGTTCCAGGTCTCTCTCTTTGGCTTGTGGATGGCTGTCTCATCCCTGTGTCTTCATATCATCTTCTCTCTTTTCATGTCTGTGTCCAAAGCTCCTCTTCTCATAAGGACACAAGTCATATTGAATTAGGGCCCATTCTAAGGACCTCATTAATTTAATTACCTATTTAAGGATCTTATCTCCTGTCATACTCTAAAGTAATAAGAGTTAGGACTTCAGAATATGAATTTTGGAGGAGGACAAAATTCAGCCCATAACAGATGGCATTCCTGATTATTGGAAGCTGTGACCAAGAAACTGTCTTGCAGAAGCAGAGATAGCAGGTCCATGGCAGATACTGCCCTCTTACCTTCAGAGTTCAGTGTGTGGGGTATGCAAAAGAGAAGAAGCCAGGCAAGTACTCTATTACAGAGACATCCAGTGAACAGAACAATAGGACACCGAATTTACCTTCCCAGACTTCTTTGTAGAAAAACATCGCACTCGAAAAGGCATGCATATCACCTATTATAGATAATTTTCCATTTCCTAAAACGTTCACTTTTTCATTCTTCTACCATTATGCAGGTTTTGTTTTGTTCCTTGGAGAAATAAATCTTTAATGAATGTCCTTTAAATTTCTACTATAACATTCTCACTGATGATCTCTGGACACCTGAAGACAAATGCTTTTTAATCTATCTAACTAAAGCAAAATGTTGCTTCTAATGGTGCCTCTTGCTATATTAATACCTTACTTAGGAAATTTTACCCTTTTCTAAAATTTAAGGTTCCCAAAATACAGATGAAGCAATGGCCACGTAAGGCATCAAGCTGAGAAAATGTACTTCTGATGTTTGAGGTTTTTGTGCTTATTCAGTTTAATCATTTTAATGCCCCATTAATTTTTATATTAATCATAAAAATTCTGGATTTTTCTAATGTTGAAACCATTATATAATTCCTATCACATTCTTTATTTGCATACATTAAAACAGAGTTAGATAATATCCAGGATTCACCACAGACACTCATTAACCATTTCCCAACTTAGATTCCACTTCTGGGGTAAAATCGTGAATATGAGAACAGAGAAAGATAACCAGGTGCAAAGACTGTTTTATATTGCTTTGAATATTTTAGATAGTGCAAACAGATTATGAAGTTCTGTTTCAAAATTACTTGTCAAAAACACTGCTCATTCTTCAAGATCTGAGTCAATGATTAGCTCTTCATCACTCCCATAACCCCTGCACTGCTCTCCTCAGAAGTTACCAATAATTTTGTGTTTTGCCATCATGCCATTCTTTTGCTTCATGCACTCTTATGACCAGGGAACACACACAGAAGATCTAAACTCCACACCACAGCCAACAAGACCTGCAATATTTGGTTCCTGACAACCTCTTGGGCTTCATCCTCTCACTCACTCACATTGTTTACTCAATCCAGCCACCCTGGAATTCTCTTTTTTTTTTTTTTTTTTTTTTTTTTTTATGGTACGTGGGCCTCTCACTGTTGTGGCCTCTCCCGTTGCGGAGCACAGGCTCCGGACGCGCAGGCTCAGCGGCCATGGCTCACGGGCCCAGCCGCTCCGCGGCATGTGGGATCTTCCCGGACCGGGGCACGAACCCGTGTCCCCTGCATCGGCAGGCGGACTCTCAACCACTGCGCCACCAGGGAAGCCCTGGAATTCTCCTTTGTCCCTCACATATGACAAGCTCGTTCGTCCTAGGACCTTTACATTAGCTCTTGCTTCTGCTTAGTAAACTCGCCCTACAAGTGATCACATCACAATTCCTCTTGGCCATTCATATCTGGGCTTAAATTATTTCACTTCAGAGAGAGTTTCTCTGACCACCAATCAGAAGTGAATTCCTAGTGTCTTCCTAATACATCAACTTGCTAGTTTGACTTGATTGTACTTTATTAAACTCTAATCATTTCTTATAAATCAATAATTCATTTGTTGATTTTCTGTCCCTCTCAATCACACTGTAAACTCCATAAAAGCAGAAGAATATCAGGTTTGTTCAACATTATCCCAGGGCAATCAAATCGGTGCTTGGAATACATCGGGGGAAAATTGTGGAATAAATGAATGAATCATTGGATGAATGCACATAATAAAGTTCATTCATGCATACATGAATATATGCTAGACACTATACTTGGCACTGAGAATCAGTTTAAGGTTTAAGGAGCACACATTATTTCAAAGTTGCCATTACCATTGAAACTAGAATACAATTTTCAAGTTAGGTAGAGAAGATTCAGTTTATCTATTCATTTAAGTTATTTTTGTAAGTTTAATTTGGACCTCCAAATATGTATGTGTTTCTTCCAATACCTTCTCTTGTAAGGAGGTATCTATTTCCACATCTCAAGTTCAGCTAGCCCTGTGATTTAAAAGACGAAATGTAAATATCTGATACTTTCAGCAAGATCGGAATCAAGTTGTAATCTCTGCTTTCTCTAGGCTAAGAACTTAACTTTTTAAGTGTCCATATCTTCATCTAAAATGTAGTCTAGGGCTTCCCTGGTGGCACAGTGGTTGAGAGTCCGCCTGCCGATGCATGGGATGTGGGTTCGTGTCCTGGTCCGGGAGGATCCCACATGCCATGGAGCAGCTGGGCCCGTGAGCCATGGCCGCTGAGCCTGCGCATCCGGAGCCTGTGCTCCGCAACGGGAGAGGCCACAACAGTGAGAGCCCCGCGTACCGCAAAAACAAAAACAAAATAAATAAAATAAAAAAATAAAATGTAGTCTATACAGCAGTCATTAACCACGTGCATGAGGTATTGAGCACCCGAAATGTGGCCAGTGCAACTGAGGAGCTAAATTTTTCATTTCATTTGACGCTAGTTAATTTAAACTTAAAACTTGGAGCAATGTAAAAGATTCCCCATAAGAAAAATTTGAAAAGTACTTCGCTGATAATGATAAATTTACTTCCTATTAAAAATTATACCATTCCCTTATGTTCCTGTTAGGTAATGTGCAAACGTATCACCATATGTGGTAAGAGGCCTAAAATCATGTCCTGATATTATGTGTGCATTGGCATCAGGGGAAAGCCTGGAGGGCCTCCAATGTCCTAATGGCAATTGCTCCTCCCTACTGTGTTCCTAGGGATAAGATCCCTGCTCAAACAACCCTTCTAGTCGTGGGCACCAGGCACAGTATCTGATTTTCCCTGAGGGGCAAATGTCAGTGTCCTGACAGCCCACAAGATTGTTCACACAAGCCAGTCACATCCTCCTGCAGGAACCAGAGGCCATCTCATCCCCTTGTTATTCTGAAGCCTGCCTACCACAGCCCTTAGCCGTTCATTCTTCCCAAGTGCTGCCCCCATGTGGCCCTGTGCAACGCAGCATCCTCCTGTCCCAGGCTGCCAGTATATGGGACTAAAAATCTACTGTCAATCTCACCTGTCCAGTGTCAGGTGTTCTGCTTTCAGCCATCACCATAACTCCAGAGCAGAGATTCCTCCACCAACAAGGTGAAAAGGAAATCAAAACACAATTAACATTTGATCATTGTGAATATTCTTTTTCATGGGGAATAGTTTATATGTGTTCAGAGTATACTTATAAATAGCATACCTATCCAATGGTCTATTATCCTAATCCAGCCTATTAACACTGTCAATAACAAGTATTTCTTTTAATTTTCATAATCAGTGCCATTCATATGCATATAATTTGAATAATAAGAATGCCACTATTCACTCATTTTTTTTCTCTACAAAAACAGCAGTTATGAATAGTTCAACTTAATATTTGCAAAATATTTTTTCATGCTAGATAAGAGTGTGTAAAGATGCTGCATTACTTTACTGAGCAGCTGGTATCCAGATTCCTCCTAGTGTTGCTTTAAGTCTGGCAAGTCCTGGAAGGTAAAACTCCACTTTCCAGATTCTTGCGAAGCTAGAACTTTAAGTGGTTTATTTACTGGCAATGAGATGTTCTCTAAGATATCTGAATTCATCTGGGAACAAAGTTCTGCAGAAAGAGCAAGGACAGTGATGTTAGGATCACCCAGTTACTGGTCTAGATCTGGCAGCAGGGCACGGGTCTCAGCCAGCTCTTCCATCACAGCTTCCGGATACTTGCTTGTACTGAAGGTTATGTGTTCCTGCAGCTAACCATGCTGTGCTGGATTCTTTCTTTCTTTCTTTCTTTCTTTCTTTCTTTTTGGCTGCGTTGGGTCTTCGCTGCTGGGCGCGGGCTTTCTCTAGTTGCGGCAAGCGGGGGCTACTCTTCATTGCGGTGCGCGGGCTTCTCATTGCGGTGGCTTCTCTTGTTGCGGAGCACGGGCTCTAGGTGTGAGGGCTCAGTAGTTGTGGTGCATGGGCTCAGTAGTTGTGGCTCGCGGGCTCTAGAGTGCAGGCTCAGCAGTTGTGGCGCACGGGCTTATTTGCTCCGTGGCATGTGGGATCTTCCTGGACCAGGGCTCAAACCCGTGTCCCCTGCATTGGCAGGCGGGTTCTTAACCACTGCGCCACCAGGGAAGTCCCTGTACTGGATTCTTGATCCACGAATCCTGACTAAGATGGTTTGGTCCTGGAGCCAGCCCTTTTCCTCCAGTCTCGTTATTGTACCCAATGGAGAAAAGCCTTGGGCAGACCATTCCTTTGATGATGTTCTAAGTCTCATTCCAGGAAGTCCAGATAGCACTTGCACCTCCTACCCTAACATAGTTTTAAATGTACTTCTGCATAAAAATTAACTTTCTGCTTAACATAGTGACTTCTGTTACGTTTGACTGAACCCTCGATTTATACTAGTTTATTGGAGTGAATCACCACGATTATGCACCCCTCAGCAACACAGTTTAGGTGTACTGTGATTGGCAATTACTTCTATCTTCATCATTTCACTGCCTTGCAGTGATGCGATGGCTAATTTTATATGACTGAACTTTTTGAACCCACTTAAAGTACGATGCCACATTTCACATACTTTTGAATCATACCTAAATCTTCTTGGTCCCAGAATCACTGATGATGACCATACCTCTCAACTCAAATTATCAGTGGAACAGTTAATGCAGTGTAAGTGCTGCTTATAATGTGGGCTCATTTTATGTAAATCACTAGATGAATCCTTTTTTAAAATCTATTTTTCCCTGAATAAATTGTCCTTTGAGGTGATCTAGAAATTGAGTAAAATTCTGTCATGTAATCAAGGATGGAAGGGCATACATTTGTTCCTTTAAAGATAGAAAAGTATATAGATCCGCTGAAGTGGGAGGAAGGGCTGAGTAACCGAAAGAAGGCCAGTGTGATAGGAATACACTGGACTGAGAATGGGCCACTGGGCAGAGTGGAGACAGGACCGGAGATGAGGCTAAGGGACCTTGAAATCTGCAATTTAATATCAGATACCCACATTTATACAGCCAATAAACCAACATGATGAGATGGTCAAACAAAAGGAACCTGACAGATTTGGGGGATGAGGAAGGTGTGAAGAACAGAGTGACTGATGTCTGTATTGTGAGCAGTGAGATGGTCCAGGGTGAGGGGGCCGGGGTGTGTGGATGGGCAGGCGAGGAGGGAAGTTCTGGGCAGAGTCTGAGCAGGTGAAAGCCCCATAAGTGAGTAGGGCTGTAGCTGAGAAATGGAAGGTTTTGCAGTGAATATGGTTTAGCACAGAGTACAGGGTGGAGAGTGGCTCTAAATAAAGCTACAAAACCAATAAGGCCCGTGAGGAGCCTTGTAAGATATATAAGATCAGGATAAATTTATCAGTAGAATTGCCTATTGCTGCTCTGGAAACACAAGGAGTGCTCTGTGATATGGCTGGAGTTCCGATTTAAGTCATAAGCATACTCCAGAGACATTCATGCCAAGTTTCAATATTCCCTAGCTTTAAGAGGACGCAGCTTGCTGTGGAATGAAATGGGATGATAATTAAACTAACAGAAGGCCACAGCACAGCATCTTGCACTATGGAAGGAATACAGGTTGCAAAAAGGAAACCCCCTTTTGCACAACGAACAGAGCAGTTATCCTATATTTCACCTCTTCTGTCAGATCCAATAGATACACAGCACATATGCTTTCTGTCTAGTTTCAAAGGTGTGCTTAGAAGACAGGCATACCTTAGGGGCAAGAGGAAGAATGGATTTCAAACAACATAGAAAGATGGAATAAATATCATGCTTAAAAAATGAATTTCTCCATCTGTCTTGTCATAAGAAGCAAAAACTTTAGAGGAGCCTACTTCTCTTCGTGGAAAAATGTCTTTACAATGTTCATTAAGAATCTTTGAACACTGACCATGTTAATATGCTATTCATATGTGGGAAAATAATTATTAAAAGCTAGAAGAGGAGATTATATTTTTGTAGATATTAATTAAATTAACAGGGCTACAGGGCTCTATGTGTTATGTACAAATAATTTATTATTTCCAAGGACCTTGTGTCTACCCACTGTTTAAATAGCAGACTAAATATGACAGTGATGTCTTGCTATGATATGATGAGTCTGACAAGTTGAGAGATACATATATACACATAGATACACACATAGATACACACACACACACACACATATATATATATACTCATGTAAATATATAGATATATATGTGCATCTATATGTCAGAAATAGATGTTTATTTTAAGACATTTTATTAAATGAACGGTGAAGTAATTAGCAGAACAACATAAGAAATAAATTTGGAAATATGAGAAAAACAACGTTTAGAAAAAACAATCACTGAGAATATAATGGAATTTATGAAAAAATATATAAACTGAGCATGACCTTCTTAAATGTTTGCAATGAGGGTTAGCTAGCTTGAAATGAAAGGAGACCTCTGATTTCTGGCATCAGAAAAATACAGAAGAGAGTATTCCATTCTCTCTAAATTCCAGAGGAAAACAAAGAAGAACATAACCTATTTATTAAAAATCACTTCAATTGATTTTTTTAAACATCTTTATTGGAGTATGATTGCTTTACAGTGTTGTGTTAGTTTCTGCTGTATAACAAAGTGAATCAGCTCTATGCATACGTATATCGTATATCCCCATATCCCCTCCCTCTTGCATCTCCCTCCCACCCTCCCTATCCCACCCCTCAAGGTGGTCACAAAGCACTGAGCTGATCTCCCTGTGCTATGCAGCTGCTTCCCACTAGCTATGTTACATTTGGTAGTGTATATATGTCAATGCTACTCTCTCACTTCGTCCCAGCTTACCCTTCCCCCTCCCCGTGTCCTCAAGTCCATTCTCTACATGTGTCTTTATTCCTGTCCTGCCCCTAGGTTCCTCAGAATCTTTTTTTTTTTTTTTTAGGTTCCATATATATGTGGTAGCATACAGTATTTGTTTTTCTCTTTCTGACTTACTTCACAGACTTCAATTGATTTTTTACAGGGTAGACACTGCTCCAAGTACTTACGAATAGTATACACAGATATTAACTCACATAATCTTTATAACAACCCTATGAAATGCAATACTCTTCTTAGATCTATAATATTCTATATTATAGAAAAAAGAAATGAGGCATGGAGAGGTAAAATAACTTTTCCAAGTTTATACTACTAATATATAGCTATGCTGGTTCAAATATAGAGAATCCAGCAGGAAGCCTATGCTGGTACTATCTACAATTTTGTGCCAAATCTAAGACATCAAACTACTGGAACCTAAACTACCCAGGCAAACTAAAATGCCCAATGGAGTAGAAACTACTTTGTTACTCAGAGTGCAATGCAAATGCTTCATTCATCATATAAGTTTGATGAAATAAAAAAGTGTTTTTTTGACTCTGAATTGCATGCTCTGGGAAAAGTGCTGAAACCTAACGTAGATTTATTTTGACCTGCGCCACATAGACTCTTTCCTTGGTAATTTGAAATGTATATGACAGTTTGTTTTAACCATGAACCACAAGTATGTCTCTATGTGTTTTAAAATAGAATAAGAATCCCAAATGGGTTAAAGACAAACTTATATTGTACCTAAATAATCTGCATCTCCCCCCAAATTTTAGCTGCATGACTGGCTGTAAGAAGTAAGATCAGTGAGAAAGCTCTTCCTGCTAAGGGTGCTTGTACAAGGAAGTGAGGGGGGAGGGCTACAGCATGGAAGCTGTAACAAGTAAGGTTGTAGGATCAGGAGAAGATGCAGAAATCCCGAGAGTGGAACTGGAATATGACAAAAGGTCATAAAGAAACTCACAATTGTAATAAGAGTCAATGAAACTCAGCGTTGCCAAAGACTCCGCACATAAAGATGCAAGGAATGTTATCAAGAAATGATGATGCAGGGTTTCTGACCACTGGATGTGGAACGTACATCACTGCCAGGCTTCTAGAACTGCTTAGTGTTTGTATGCCAACCTAACTTCCTCAGGGTACTCAGTCTCTATAGGAGCCAGAGCATGACAACAGTGGAAATTAGTGAAGCATTTCAGATGTTTCGCCATTCTAAATACTACAGATGAATACTGAGATTTTTATAGAGTTAGAAGGAGTGATTCTGTTTTGATTGTAAACCAACCAGGTAATTAATTCCTTCAGATTTATTATACATACACATTGTAATCTTTCCTATGATATTATTGTACTCTGATTTTTCGAGAACTATATTTTTGTGATATCCAAAGATCAGATATTAAATCTACTTTGAGGCATCTCATAGGGTAGTTCCATTAATAGGATATATAGTAAATAAGTCTGAAAAACTTTATACCTTTATCTACCTACCTATACTGTTAAAAATAGATGTTTTAAACATCTACCTATATTTTCACCATGGGCATTTATTAAACAAATATTCAAATATTGCATATTATTTAAGATTAGTTTCAGCCAGTGCCCCCAAATGATAAAAAGTTACTTGTCCTAAGCGTTCTTTTCATAGTGGTATGAATTGCAGTCATAGATTGTATTGCAATAAGATACAGATACACAATCAAAATGTTACGCCTTTGTTTTCAGACCTGATATGACTTTTCTCGTGAGCAACACCATCTCCAGTTTAAAATTTTGTTACGTCTAAAAATTTAAATAGTTTGTGAAGATGTATATCACGATATTTGGGATATTGTTCAGTCTTTCACATCCCTCCCTGGGCTTGTATTTAAGATAGAAGGGGCTCATGTGACCTTGTAGAGTTGGGAGGAAAGGGGCTTTCTAGAACACTGGTGATGCTGCCTTGTGGGGTGACTGCCATCTGCTCAGGTATATTGAGTCGAGTTGCTTTCTTGAGCTTACTTGTTACATATAGTTAACACTTCCAGCTAAATAAACATGTTACCTATTCTTCTCAGCTCAGCCAGGCCCTTTCTCTGTCAACCATGCTGCTCCAGCCTCTTCATTCTCCTGAGGCTGCAGGCGTTGGAGTGGCCACCTGGTACAGGTGTTTTCTCAAGTACCCAAAAACACTGAGAAAAGATTCCTTAGCCTTCCCTGTGTTTAGCTCCATCCTTCAATGAATCACCTTGCATGCCCTGAGATGAACTGATCCTTTCTCTCATTACCATCTTAACATGCTTCCTCATAAAACCAGCCAGCAATACTGCCCTTATGTCATATTTTTCTCAATTGACCATGGGGCATTAAGCCTCGTGACTTAGCTGTTGTGGAAAGCACCATTTGTGCTGCCATCTTCGCACATCAAGCTTTCATCATCACAGAAATATAAGAGCAATTTCATGATTTCATTCACCACACCTATCCCTTAATACTAAATGGGAGCTAAAGGTATTTAGGAAAATATTTTTCTTAACCACTCCTTTCAAGTTACTGCCTTGATGTTGAAAAGTAACTCTGTCTTTATTTTGTTTCCATTGTTGTCTCACAAAAATTTTGCTCACCAATCCATCAACATTGCTCTTGTCCACGTAAACAACAAAATTTAGGTCGTGAATTCCAATGGTCTGTTCTCAGTCCTGATTTATTTTTTATTTTATTTTTTTTCGGATTCATCGGCAACACTTGACCCAGTTGAAACACTTCCTTCATGTGATGTCAGGACACCTCCCTTCTTGTTCCACTCCTGCACTGACCCCTTTTGTTTTTTTTCAGTTCTTCTTCATCTCCCGGACTTCTTTTCACTATAGCTCCCCTGAACTTGTATCTTTACTCTCCTCTAAACTTGCTCCATTAGAGACCTAATCCTTTATCAAGTTGTTTAAACCCATTTTACTGTGAGGATATAGTAGTGGCTAAGAGCATGGTATCTAGGGCTGGACTGCCTGTGTTAAAATCCCAGTTGTGCCACTTACCAACTAGGCAATCTTGGAAAACATTTCTTTACCCTCTTAGTCTTATTTTCCTCCTCCATAAAATGAGGATAGTATTATTAGTACCTGTCTCATAAATTTGTTATGAGGATTAAATTAAAAGAGCCATTACATACAAAAAGCTTAGAAAAGCACCTGATATATAGGGGATTTTACAGTTTTGCTTAACAATGCACACAGGTCAAATGTCATAGGATTTATACACCAGAGGAACTCATTCCTGAATTTCATATAAATATATCCCACTGCCTAGTCAACATTTCTTTAAGATGTTTAAAGGCAGCTCAGACTTTGCAGACTCAGTTAATGGCAAAACCATCCTCCGATTTCGCAGGCCACACATCATGGAGTTACCCTGGACCTCTCCCATCTTTTCACACCACACATATAATTCGCCAGCAAATCATCTAGTCTCAATCTTCCTACTTCTCACTCTTTAGTCTGCTGTCTCCCAGTTCCCAGCTATAATCATTGCACACCTGTGTTATTATCATTGCCTTAAGAAGGATTCCCTAATGCCAGGACTGTGCCCCTATAGTGCATCATCAACACTGCAGCCAGAAAAGTCCCCTTCAAAGATAAGATGCCTCGGGCTTCCCTGGTGGCACAGTGGTTGAGAGTCCGCCTGCCGATGCAGGGGACGGGGGTTCGTACCCCGGTCCGGGAGGATCCCACGTGCCGCGGAGCTGCTGGGCCCGTGAGCCATGGCTGCTGAGCCTGCGCGTCCGGAGCCTGCGCTCCGCAAGGGGAGAGGCCACAACAGTGAGAGGCCCGCGTACCGCAAAAAAAAAAAAAAAAGATAAGATGCATCATGGTACTGCTCTACCCAGGTCCATCCAATGCCTTCTGGTCTCACTCAGAGGAAAAAGCAAAGTCCTTACCCTGCCCATGAGGTCCACTGTCTATCAGAGCTCATTTCCTGCACTCTTTTCCCACTCTCTCTTTTCCCACTCTCTCTCAGCTTCTGTCGCACTGATCTTGCTGGGTTTTGATGATGTACGTCAAATAGCTCCCACCTTTTCACCCTGAAATGTGTAGGTGACTTCACAGTGCTGTTCTTGAGATATTTGCATGGTTGCTCCCACATTTTTCTCACGTCTTTCCAAATGTCATTTTATTGGGAAGACCTTCACTTAACCATGTTTTTAAATTCTGCAAAATACCATTTCCCCTTTGCCCTCCAACACAGAAACTTCCTATCACTCTTCTCAGCTTATTTTTAGTATAGCATTTCTCATTTTCTATAAATTGATTTAGCTATAATTTAAATATGATTTATATGTTATATAATTTCTTTACTTTTATTCTTTTCACAAAAATGTAAGCACCAACATGGTTAGTAATTTTTAATGATATGTTTCACAAATTTATACACTACCCAAAGAGAGTCCTTGGCACAAAGTAATGTACAGATTGTTTTCAATAATATTTTTGAGTAAATTAATCCATGAATCTATAGTATAATTTACCTCCCCTCCCTACCAAGCACTGGATGCTTTATTTAAACTAGGGAGAAAATCATTAAGGAAAAAAATAAAGAGGATAAGTGAATTAATTTTTGTTTGCATGTCAACCACTCTACAGAGGTATCCGAAATATAAAAATGAATTTTAAAATGATATTAAAATACATTTAAAATATAATATCATTTCTCTCTATTCTCCCTATTTAATAATAATTTTAAAAATAATTTTGATATGTAGACATAGGTGCAAATATTTGCTCTTTTTAAATAGTAGCTTACTGTTTTTTAGCAGACTCTGGGACCCATAAGTTTGTGATTAAATAGCAGGTGTAGGGGCTTTCCTGGTGGCGCAGTGGTTGAGAGTCCGCCTGCCGATGTAGGGGACACGGGTTCGTGCCCCGGTTTGGGAAGATCCCACATGCCGCGGAGCGGCTGGGCCCGTGAGCCATGGCTGCTGAGCCTGCGCGTCCGGAGCCTGTGCTCCCCAACGGGAGAGGTCACAACAGTGAGTAGGCCCGCGTACCGCCAAAAAAAAAAAAACACAAACAAACAAAAATAGCAGGTGTAGTTATGAAGTCAAAAGTGATTTAGCCCATTTTTAGTGCAAAAATATACAGCAGTTTCTCCCATTTACTTAATACTGGTTTTAGTTTATGTGGCAAGGAAGCCTCACTGAATCTCAAAGTTCTATGCCCTCCTTACCTCGAATTGGTCCTGGGAAATTCAGTACAATGTTGTTAGAAAACATATAAAGGAACAACTAAACGCAATGATATACAATACAACAAGCTATTTTACTCTAAAATCATTACACAAGCTTGTATCAAAGCATATGGTACTTAATCACCATTCCAGAGGAAGGAAAAGTGGTAGCTAAAAAGATGTTTGAGGGCTTCCCTGGTGGCGCAGTGGTTGAGAATCAGCCTGCCAATGCAGCGGACACAGGTTTGAGCCCTGGTCCGTGAAGATCCCACATGCCAGGGAGCAACTAAGCCTGTGTGCCACAACTACTGAGCCTGCGCTCTAGAGCCCGTGAGCCACAACTACTGAAGCCTGCTCACCTAGAGCCCCTGCTCTGCAACAAGAGAAGCCACTGCAATGAGAAGCCCATGCACCGCAATGAAGAGTAATAGCCCCTGCTCGCTGCAACTAGAGAAAGCCCACGTGCAGCAATGAAGACCCAACGCAGCCCAAAATAAATAAATAAATACATTTATATATATATAAAAAAAAGATATTTGGACTAAATTAGAGTAGTGTAGGATTACCTGCCAAATGGAAAGAAAGGTTATTTGTCCGAAGCTTGAAGTATAGAAGAGGGTTCACCCCGTGCAGAGGTAGCCCAAATTAAAAGATGTGCTATTCTGCTCTGCTTTACAAAGACAAGTTGTGGTGTTCCAAAATGTCAGATAAAATCATGTTCAAATATGAACTCAAAATACATTTCAATGCTAAATATAAATATATATTTTAATTATCAGCCACTCTGGGTTTATAACACTATAGCTCCCCTTAACTCAAATAGATAATTAGGTATTGGCTACATTAAAAGAATCATTGCCAAGGGATATTTGATATTAAACCAGGGAATCAGAAACTGGAATCTACTTGTGTCTCCTTAATAGGCTCAATAATTATCCTTGAAAAGTGATTTTACTATTCTCTGCTCTGTCCTGGTGTTTTTATAAAATTGCCAAGTTCAGTTGTATTATGAACGTGATTTAAAAGAATACTGAGAAAATTAACAAATTAGTACTTTTCAAGAGCTTTAAAATTTGATTAAAGTTTCTATCTTCAACAAAAAATGAAACCTCTTACTGTGCATGATTCACTCATTTGCATCCAAAGACCTTTGATTAGAATAATTTTTCAAATATAATCAATTAGTAACAGGCCATTTGTTTACTAAATGTTATAGAAGAGACCCAGCTGTCTTTATCTGCTTCATTTGACTATTCTGAATTTACAATTTCCTCATGACATTTCACTATTTAAACACGTTTAACTAAACATGAAGATCTTTTGGGATTGGATATTTTAAGGTTATCTTCCATATACTGTCAAAGAAGAAACATGTTTCAATCCGAGAAAATGATTAGCTTTTCCACGTAAGTTGACTCCACTTTTAATACACCCTCGAAATATATCTCATCACTTACTCAATTTATTAGGATGTAGAAGGGGCCTTTTTTAAATCAACTTTAAAATTATGTTCTGCTGACTTGCAAACGGCAGGTCAATGCTAACTGAGAGAAGCCTTAAAAACTCTTGACACATTTTATCCCTGCACAAGATTGCGTGCTCTCTGTGTTCTAATCCTTGGCTTTCCAATATTGCCTTTACGAGGTTAAGAAGATGAATGTTCGTTGCTTTTAATCCTCACCATGATTTATGAGCCTCTTGGTATCCTTTCCCCAGAGCAGCTACAACTGTGTGGTTGTTCTGCCTGCTGCTTAAATTACAGACATCTGCAAAGTAAATTATAGATTGTTGTCCCATAGACCATAACAAAGCATTCGCTTCATCTCTCCTGCAGGATTTTTTTTTTTTATTAGAACAAAGACCATGTGCATTTTTACTTGCTTGTGTACTGAAGAATTTTAAGCTAAACTGAATGATAGCACAATGGCCTGAATTATGACATGTCACATAACATCAAAGCAGCATGACATATAAACAGGACTACTTTAAAGCTAGAAAAAAAACCCCTCCCATTTACTTATCTTTCTTCTTTATTTAAGGAATACCACCTGTAGGTTCTCAGAAGGAAGGTAACCTTTAAAATTAGCTAAAAATATGTGCTATGGAATAAAGATGCAGGTAAGTGACCTGAGTCTCCAAGCAAGCAAGATTTTAAGAGCATCTTGTGGATATTTAAAACTAAATATTGAGCAAATAAAGAGAAAATTACATGAAGGAGAAGCCATGGAAGATTGGGGCATCTTTTTTTAGATTTTTTTTTCTTGTACTGATATTACTGGTAGTAAACCTGTTTTAATATCCTGGAAGCATGTCACAATCATGAGTAACTGGAACAATTCTTTCTTCTGAATAAAAAGCCTAGCAGAGTCTAAGTTGAAATAGTCAACTCGCTCTGTATTTTCCTTTCTTTTCTGTGCTTATTATTCTGTGTCGATGATGAATCATAATTCCCAATGACAAGTCCATTGTGCAATCCTAACAGGCATGTTTCAAATGACTAACCTTTGACAATTACCCAAAAATAGAAATATTCCAGCATTTATTTTCTTCAGATGTGCTAATTGCAACCCAAACAATAACCTATCAGGGGAAAACTACACTAACAAAAAAAATTTTTTAATGATTTTTAATAATGCCTTACAAAGTATATTTCTTTCTTAAACAGATGGCTCTGCAGTTCATTTTTGAACCCTACTGTCAACTCAGCAGGATGTTGTGAGCACTAAAACCAGATATGGTCTAATCCAGTCCTAGCTGAGCAGATCTATTGCTCCCTCTGTGTCCATCAGATTGTGTTTCACCTCGTCACGGCTGAGAAGCGATATTCTCTCGGTGTCAGGACCTGATATTCATACCTACGGCCTAAAGACTTTATTTTTCAAGATAGATCCTTGATTTGTTTGCCTCTGTGTCAGTCTCTGTGTTAATTCCCAACATTTTCCTTTTGCAACCGCACTTCACCTCTTTGTCCTATTGAAATGTTATAAAATTCACCACATATGAAATAACATTACATATCTTCATGCCTTTTATACATCCATACCCTCTTATTTACATATTTGTATGTACTTCTTTTTAAAATCAGCTCAAATGGCCTTTTCCTGTGTTTTCCCTTCCCTTTCAACCAAAACATGAAGAATGGAATCCCATCTCAACTTCTCTGAAATCATAGCATTTTTCATATTGAAACCAAAAAGGATTCTATAAATAGTCAAGCGTGCTGTTTGACCATATGAAAAACACATGATTTATTTCTTTTCTTTTTTCTTTTGATATAATTTATAAAAATAATCTAATTGCTTATTAGGCAATCATGGACATAAGTAAGAAGTGAGTAGAATAAACAGTAAATTTTGTGAAATGTTAAAGGAGAAATAGACTGCTCTTTCTTTGTCCAGAAAAGAATTTACAGAAGGAGGTGCTGGGATTGTAAACAGGCTCCAGGGCATTAATGTATTCAAAAATAAATTAACAGTAGACAAATATTTTAATACTAAATTTGTTTGCCTTGACACCTATATCGTCAATGTTTTTGGATATCACTGTCTATTTTTTTTTTTTTTCCTTTTCTGGCCACGCCACGCAGCTTGTGGGATCTTAGTTCTCTAACCAGGGATTGAACCCGGGCCACGGCAGTTAAAGTGCCGAGTCCTAACCACTGAACCACCGGGAAGTCCCTCAGTCTATTCTACTATATCATTCCACTGAGATTACTTTCAGGTCTATTTTCACATGTGAAATTTATGAAAACCCTTATGCTAAAAGGGAAACAATTTCAAGCCATTCTCTTCAAATGTCTTCTGCATCAATTTGAACTCTCTCCTGATTGAAAACAAGTGAACATTCTAATTTCTTTAAATTTACTCATTCTCAAGTTATTATCTCTAAACTATTCTTAAGTAAAATGATTATCAAGCTCATATGTTTCTTTTAATCTTCAGTTATAGCACAGGGAGAACCAAAGGACATTTAAAAAGAGTATGTTTGTCTTTCATCTGGATCTTTGGATGTTTTAATGCTTCATTAAGCTTTAAAGTGAAAGATGCAAAGTCTTGCATTAATAATTAGAATGGTATGGTATTAATTTTGTATTACTCATTCTTGTATCACAGATACTATTTAGCTTGGTGAGATCATGGTTTTGTAAGAAGGATCTGTTTCTGGTTAAAGGAATAAAATGTGAAGTGTTAACCTCTCTTACCCTATCAATCCTAGTATAAGTTCTGGAATAAAAACCCCACTCCAAAATTATTTAGAATCAGAGATTTTAAAATTATTCAAATTTGCTATAAAATACAAAGATGTTACAAAGTAAAAGTAAGATATTTTCTATAAGGTAGATCTGAATATTGATGAGAACAAATTAAAGGATAAATGGATGACAACAAAAGGATTAGGAATCAGTAGTGTTTGAAATATAAAATGGTTAATAATTTTATTTCAAAGTTTTAATACTGAAAAAATTTTAAATTTGTCCTCAGATCTGACAAATTGAAGTTAATTGATGTTGTAAAGGTAGATTAACGCATAACATTTTTGAATGAATGTATCTCATAAAAGAAAAGTTAAAAACAAAAGGTATAATTTTTCTATTTATTAAATATGAGTATGCAGAGAGACTTTGAACAAATATCACAGCAAGATCCATAAAGCCACATTAGCTTAATTACATAGTTGCCTTATCTCTTTAACCTTTTCTTTCTGAGCTATTATATCATGGTTAATCTTAATTGATCACAGATTGAGAACTGAGAAAATGAAACTTGTTTTGACTGTAGCCTAAGAATAGATGCTACATTTACCAAGCAAGGAGTGTCAAGGTGGTGCTTTAATTATTGTTTCTAGAAGGTTAACTGTAGATGTCTAACTCTCAGGGTTTAGATTTCTCATCAGCAAAGGAAAATCAGCCTACAATTGCCTTCTGAAGAAACAATTGAACTAGACTCTGTCATATTAATATTAATAAAGACAAGAGAATTTGTGACATTGTCTCTTTGTTCTTGTGTCAGAGCTTCATCTGAGGTTTGCCTTTGAAATAAGACATACCCAATTTAACAAAAGTAATATCCACGAATTATGAGGGAGTGGGCAAAGTGTCATAAAAAAGAATATAAAAGGAAGAAAATCAATTTATGTTCTTTTGGAAGTACATAGCCCCTAGGTCTTCTCAAAAATCTGCATGTAAATTGAAACAGTGTGAGAAAAATATAATAAAGTAGCTCAAATGTACAGAATCCTCTTGCTAAAAGAAATGGTTACTTAGGTTTCATGGTTCTGTTATTTTATGTCAACCACCTGTAAGTATATAAACAATTGAATATTCTGATTTCTAATGAAACAAGTATTTTAAATAGTAAAGAAGTTTTTAAAAGAATTTGAATTTTTAAGTATTTATTAAGAGGTTAAAAGCATACATCTTGATGACATTTAAATGGCACTTACCTTTAAGAAGGCTGGCATCCTTTAACACTCGAAAGTGCTATTGAGTTCCAAATGGACTATATTCCCAAATAGAGTCGAACAGAGCTGGAAAGACAAACATACACAGAGTTGTCATGTCAAATATGTTTTTCTAACATATATTTTAGAATATTTTACATTTACTTAAAGCTTCAAAGACAGTTCAGAGTTCTTGTATACCCCCATCCAATTTCTCCAATTGTTAGTGTTTTATATACAATAGTTTATTTGTCACAACTTTTGATACACTGTGATACATGAACTCAAATAAACTAATATAGATACTTTTTTCTGATTTCATAAGTTTTCCTCCTAATGTTCTTTTCTGTTCCAGATGTATTGAATTTAGTCTTTATGTCTCCTCACCCTCTCCTGGACAGTGATAGTTTCTCAGATTTTCCTTGTTTTTGATGACCTCAAGCGTCTTGAAAAGTAGTGATCAGACATTTACATGATATCCTTCAACTGGAATTTTCCTGATGTTTTTCTCACAATTAGATGAAGGGGGATGAATGATCTAATTTTTTTTTTCATTAGACTGGTTTTTGGAGGAAGACTACAGAGGTAAAGTCATTCTCACGACTTCATATCAAGGGCGCATGTCAACCAGCATAACTTATTACTGTTGATACTAATCTTGATCAGCTGACTGAGACGGTGTTTGTCTCAATTCTGTACTGCAAAGTGACTTTTCTTCTCCCTTTCTACACTGTGCCCTGTAGAAGCAAGTCACTAAGTGCAGCCCATGCTCAAGGGTAAGAAGTCTACCTCCTTGTGGGGGAAATAACTACAACATTTATTTGAAATTTTTTCTGTAGGAAAGATTTGCCTATTCTCCCCATCTTGTTTGTATATTTATTCATTCAGTAATTTATGTATATCAGTGTGAACCCATGGATATTTTGTATTTTGTATTACAATTTAATTCCATATTATTTTGTTGCACAATTCGGTCCAGCTTTGGCCTTTGTGAGCTCTTTTCACTTGGCTTTGTATCCTTTAGACATACCACATCACTATGTTTATCGAGCTTACATTTTCAGACTCCTTTCTGAACTTCTGATACTCTAAGATAGTCCATGCTAATATTATATGCCCTAGACTCAGCAATATTTCAAGGATGCTGGTTGCTTTTATTGGAGAATGGTCTTAGGAACCAAGATCTAGGCACTAGGTGTTTTCCTTGCTACTGGAACACCACTGCTTCTAAACCTCCTCCAGGGACTGAGCTAGGAAATATGTTATTTATACTAACTTGTGTATATTCACATATCCATAATTGTTTCTGATGTTTCTAAACAATATTTTATACTGTTATCTCTGACTCTCATCTCATCATATATTTCAAATAAACAGCATCTTGGATTTAGTAGAATATATTATTGGAAACACATCTTACATTTCTGATTGAAATGTTTCTATTTGAGTAATATATTGGGAGTGAATCTAAAAAGATGCCCACCCAAGTGAGAAAATACCTGCCTGGTGTCTGATTCTGAAGAATCTTTAGGAAAGTTCATGGACTTTTACTGTCATTCATTCCTACTGAAGTTCCTCATGCTTGGAAAAGGAAAATAACCTTTAATAATGTGTGCACACAACCACAGCTACCTGATTGTTTTTTGTCAAATATCATAGACAGAAAAAATAAAAAGAGCATGAGGAAATTTAGAGTAGTTATTAACTAATATATTTTCTTCTGTTGATATCACTGTGTCTAGGTTTTATATGATTAGATTTTCTTTAAAGGATGAAAAGTCTGAGATATCAAATTTACCTGAGAAATTTTATTTTTAATAAATTTATATAATAATGAAAATTAATATATATATTAGCCATTGTAACTAAATTCTAATCAGAATGCTTAGAAGCGCTTATCATCATTTTTATCACAAAAAAATTGAGTGGAAAGTATGGATAACAATAGACTAGGGCTTCCCTGGTGGCGCAGTGGTTGAGAGTCCGCCTGCCGATGCAGGGGACACGGGTTCGTGCCCCGGTCCGGGAAGATCCCACATGCCGCGGAACGGCTGGGCCCGTGAGTCATGGCTGCTGAGCCTTCGCGTCCGGAGCCTGTGCTCCGCAACGGGAGAGGCCACAACAGTGAGAGGCCCGCGTACCGCAAAAAACAAACAAACAAAAACAAACAAAAAAACCCGCAATAGACTAGATTGATAATCTATATGGGATGACTGCTATTTTCTGCAAGTAAAGTGACTTAATCATTTTTATCCTGGTGTGACGGACTGTATGTTTATGTTTCCCTCCAATTTCGTATGTTAAATCCCTAACTAATACTCTTGTAATGGTGTTTGGAGGTGAGGCCTTTGGGGAATAATTGAGTTATAAATGTGGAGCCCTACTGATGGGATTAGTGCCCTGATAAGAAGAGACGTGAGAGAGCTTGCTTCTCCCCTGTGAGGATACAGGGAAAAGACAAACCAAGAAGCGGACAATCAAGAACAATATCTGCGACCACCTTAGTCTTGGACTTCCCAGCTTCTAGAATTGTAAGAAATAAGTGTTTGTTGTTTAAGCCACATAGTTTATGGTAATTTGTTATAGTGGTCCAAGAAAATGAAGACATCTGGTAACTTATAAAAGTTTACCTCTCAAAAAATCTTTAGGATTAAAAACCGTTAAAATAATAAATAAATTCAAAAGAAATTCTCAGACATTATATACCATTAAATTCTATTTGAGGGCTTCCCTGGTGGCGCAGTGGGTGAGAGTCCGCCTGCCGATGCAGGGGACACGGGTTCGTGCCCTGGTCCGGGAAGATCCCACATACCGTGGAGCGGCTGGGCCCGTGAGCCATGGCCGCTGGGCCTGCACGTCCGGAGCCTGTGCTCCGCAACAGGAGAGGCCACAGCAGTGAGAGGCCCGTGTACCGCAAAAAAAAAAAAAAAAAAAAAAAAAAAAAATTCTATTCGAAACTTTGATTAAAAGGTACCAGGACCTGTATCAGTTTCTTCTGACTGTGGCAAGAAATTCCCACAAAGGTAGGGGCTTCGAAACAATAGAAATGTATTCTTTCACAGTTCTGAAGGTCAGAAGTCCAAAACCAGTATGACTAGATGAAATCAAGGTGCTAGCGGGGCTGCTCTCCTATTAGTGTCTAGGGAAGAATGCATTCCTTGCTTGTTTTAACCTTCTAATGCCTGCCATAATGCTTTGTCTTGTGGCCACATTATTCCAGTCTTAAAGGCTGGCATCGTCAAATTTCTCACTCCTCCTTAACATGCTTTCTCCTCTGTGTTTCAAATCTCCCATATGGTTTCACTTATAAGTATACATGTTACTGCATTTCGGGCCCATTCAGATAATCCAGGATAAACTCCCCATTTAAAGATCCTTAGTAAAGACCATTTCTTGCCATATCAGGTAACAGTCATAGGTTTCATGAATTAGGATTTGGCTATATAGTTTGTGAGTCTATTTTTCAATCTACTACTGATTACCTTATAAATTTCCTTCCTATCCCCTTCTATAGAAGAGAAAAATATATTAGGATAAAACAATTTCCTCATGAGTCTATTTCACGTAAGATTGCGTATATAGTTCTGGTAACATTAGAAATATAATTCAACACAATGAAAAACTGTTTTAAAATACTGTTTAAGATAATATAGGATAGGCATAATTTTAAGTTGCTTGGAGAGACAGATGGATATTACTTAATAATATAACTTAAATAATTGATTAGTTCTTTTCCTTGTAGACTAGGATCACTGATAACGTACAATTATGTTGTGATAAACAATAAAACGACAGAACTGATGTTTCAGAATTATGGCTCTATAATCTTTAGAAAAAATCTTAACTAAGCAAACCTTTACAAAAAATTTAGAGGAAACACCTTATAAATTCTGAAGCATATTACATTTGTAAATTATTACTGTTGGCACAATTTATCTCTTCCGTTTGGTCAGTTTTCAAGGGACCCTGACACTAAGAAAGTAGCTAGCAATAAAATAAGAGGCATTAGCAATAAAGGAAGAATGGGAGCTGATAATTCAGGAAATTATCACATATAAAGGCATGAATGGTTTAGTGGGGTTTAAATTCCCACTGCTGTTAAGAGAATCCAGATCGCAGGGCATATGAACTAAAGGAACTAGAGATGAGATACTTGCATGTAAGGGGTATGTAGAAGAGTAGCCCCGTCTATGGAATGAAATTAGAAAAATCTTCTACCCACCAGTTCTGAGAAGCTACACAAATACCAGCTGCTCACCACACACCATAGATAGAAAAGATGTCATCCTTGAGAAAGCAGATGGCAAGTGTGGACCTAATGTGCATATGAAGTTTAAATTCATACGCATACATGGTTTAGGGACTCCAACCCAAAACATGAACATGAAACTTGGTATGGCACTGGTGAAACCAGTAGAGACTCAGCAGAGCAAATGCAAAACATCTTAAAGAGGTTCTTTCACAATCTAAGACATTAGACTCCCATAGTAGGGGTCATGAGGGAAAGCCAGAGAAAAAGCAAAACACCATGAATGAAAGTCAGCAGAAGCAATTAAATGAAAGATTTGTTTCTTAAGAACTAGAAATAATAGAACAATCCATAAAAGACATATCATAAATATATTTAATTTCTTCTGAGTTAAAAAATAAGAAAAATTATAAGGTAAGAGCATGTCAGAACTATAACAAACAAATTGAACCAAAAAAAAATATATATATATATATATACACACCTAGAAGCAATCTCATGAGCCAGGTCTAGCTAATCCTAATACTCATTTGAAAGAGCAAAACTCAAGAAGTACACAGATTATGCTGGAAATATAAAAATAAAAAAGTTCTCCCTATCAGATACCAAAAATTATTATAAAAGAAAGAAAAATATATTGTATTGCTACTGGCACAGCTAGAGCCCAAACGATTTATTCAGTATAAGGGAAAGTTGAGAAATAATGTTATATCTATAAGGAAACTTGATATAGAGAAGAGATGTCATCAAAATTAATAAGAAAAGAACAGAATATTAAATTAAATAAGTGGTGCTGGAACAATTTGCTAGGCAGGTGCACAAAATGAAAGTAGATTTCCTTCATCATACAATGCACAAAATAATTTTCAGATGTGTAGAGAAACAAAAGCTTAAAATATAAAAGAAAATACAGAATATTTTACGAAAGATGAATTAAAAAGTTTTCTTTAAGTGAAAATTTAAAAGCACAAATCAAAATGATACATTTGAATTAGAATTAAATCATGTATTCAAAATTAAACTTTACAAACAAAAGGAAAATCTATGGCAGGGACTGAGAAGACACTTGTAACTTATGGAGCAAAGTTTAGAGTATAGATTATATTAAGAACTTCAATAATCAATAAAAACATTACATTTACAAGGCTATAAGCTGGATATTTATATAAAATAAAAACAGGACTGCCAGTAAGCATATAAAAAGAACTTCAACTTTAGCCATTATCAGGAAGATGCAAAATAAACAGCAATGGCATATTATTTCATAGTTAATTAGACTAGCAAAAAGTTAAATATAAAGCCTGAAATTATTAATAATTTCAAGGGAATGAAGTGATGGAAACTTTCATATAGAGTTGGAAGTGATCACTAACACAACTGCTCGGAAGAATAATTTGGCAATATCTGGTAAAGGCGAAAATGCAGGTAACCTTTGCCCCAGCAATTCCACTCCTGTATGTACATACTAGACTAATTCTTGCACATGTGCACAAAAATGTTTGCACAAGAATGTTTGGTGCAACTTTGTTCAAATTCTTAAGGCAATTAGTATTTTTGAAACCTCTTGATTCATAACAAAGGCAAATAGAACTAAATGCCTTATATAACTATTTCAACTGAACTTAATTATGAAATATTTTTACTTATAATTTATTGGAAAATATTTAAACTATTTTTGATATCTGTATGTTCACATGTATGTATAATTGTAGGTTTGGGAGTTTGTGTGCATGTGTGTTAAGTATATACGATATCAGATAAGAAGGGTAAAGGTTTGCTTTATTATGTTGTAATCATAGTTAAAAATATCATACCTACCTTATTCAAGAAGAATCACAAAAACAAATCAGATTTATGTATTACTAAGTTGAGTTACGAATACATAAACACTTGAAAACACAGTGGGCCAGCACCATGAACTCTTTTTTTTTTTTTTAACATCTTTATTGGGGTACAATTGCTTTACAATGGTGTGTTAGTTTCTGCTTTATAACAAAGTGAATCAGTTATACATATACATATGTTCCCATATCTCTTCCCTCTTTTGTCTCCCTCCCTCCCACCCTCCCTATCCCACCCCTCCAGGCGGCCACAAAGCACCGAGCTGATCTCCCTGTGCTATGTGGCTGCTTCCCAGTAGCTATCTACCTTACGTTTGGTAGTGTATATATGTCCATGCCTCTCTCTCGCTTTGTCACAGCTCCCCCTTCCCCCTTCCCATATCCTCAAGTCCATTCTCCAGTAGGTCTGAGCACCATGAACTTTAATAAAAGAGGATAACACTAGAGTCAGGAGAAATATCATACTTAGCTAAAGCTCTTAGGTGACAAAGCAGTAAGACCAGACACACATTTTACCAGTAAAGAGAGTATATTAAATAATTAGATAAACTCTCTTGTATTCTTCTGCCTGCTTCTGGCATAAAAATAAATCCCCTTGTAATTAGCTAACGTACTTCACTGTGGGGTAGTGGTAAAGATGTACAGCAATGAAAATAAATGACACTAGAAAGACATAGGCTGAGGGAAGTGTCAAAAGACAAACAAACAAAACAGATAGTATAATAGTTGTGCTTCAACAAGACACAGGGCATTAGTTCAGCACAAGCACAGTCTGCAAGAACACAGTTCATGAAACCATTTTAGCTAAGGTAAGAAAACCCAGGACTAATACTAGCTGAGGACAAGTAGTTATCAAAAATTGGGTAAAGGGACTCACTGCAAAAACTGCAACTTTGAAGTAGATATTGGAAGATTAATAGCAATTTTCCAAGGAGACAAAATATGAGAAGGGTTTCAGAAGGAAGGAATAATGTGGTCACAAGTGGAGAGGTCACTGGGATCTGAGGATCGGTGCACCTTTGAGACGGACTCAAAATAGAGTAACTTGTTGAAATATTACAAAAGTGGTGGCCAACAAAGCCAAGTCAAAAAAAAAAAAAAAAAAAAAAAAGGCTCTGGGCGCTTAGGCTCAGTGGCCATGGCTCACGGGCCCAGCCGCTCCGCGGCGTGTGGGATCTTCCCGGACCGGGGCACGAAGCCACGTCCCCTGCATAGGCAAGCGGACTCTCAACCACTGCACCACCAGGGAAGCCCTCTTCGGTTTATTTTTAATCCTGATCTAGCCACGGTACTGCAGTACAGTAATTCATTATTTCCTTGTCTCTACTCTCTCCTTCCTTGTCTTTTGTTTCTCTATTTACATTTTACCAGAATCTAAGTCAACACGATTCTTTCCTCTTCCATCAACCAAGCATCTAGCTACTGAGGGAGAAAATATCTCACAATTTTATAGATTCATGCCAGTACAGATGCCTGGCCTCCAACCTGAACTGGGCCCTCCATGCTTCCAAGCCTATTTTTCATGGATTTTTAAAATCAACGTTCATGATCATTCCCACAGCGACTCTCTGTAGAGCTACCCCTAGGGTGTTCAGGGCCTTGAGAGGTATTTTTGTGGGCTTCTGTCTATATAAACAATTTTTTAAAAATCTGTTCTATAAAATCTATGGGCTTATCTGAGGTATGGTGACATATTGATAAAGATTAACAATGAGAGTACAAATGAGGTATTAATGTATTTCTTTTTTCTTTTTTTTTTTTTTTTTTACTGCCCAAACAGTGCATGTTAACATTATTCTTAGTGTTCAGGGACCTCCTCTACCTTTTCAGGTTCAGGAACCATCTTGGTGTCCTTTGCCGTCAAATGCATCATTACTGGCTAATTTTATATGCTTCCCCACCAGAAAAAGGTAGCAGCAGTATTATTATTCACAATGACTCTTCGGAGTCTGTTTATATTGAAACAATCAGATCTTTTGACTCTGCAGCTCCCTAATGCCACTTACTAATGAAGTTTATATCATTACTCATCCATCGTACTGTCTGTGAATATTGGCTTTCAGTGACTCTCTCAAAGCTTGTGTCTAGGTTTTGATAATGACAATGAATGCAATTCTTTCTTAGATTAAGTAGAAAAATGGGAAAGATTATTTTTTTCTGAGACATATTAAATTTGCTATTTGGAATTTTATAGCATAAATGTAGAACAATACAGCTTCCAACCATGTTTTTCTTGCACTAGTTACCATAATCCTTAAATTCCTAGAGTGTGGTCAAATGCGTTGGCCTCTCCTTGAACCTCCATTCTCCCACTGGATGAAACAGTGGGCAAAGGACATAGCAGAGCAAGAGGAACAGTCCACTGGCACAAGAAATGCTTGTCCTTTGTTCAACACAGCCTAAGACTAACCCAGGGTAGCACGTGTCATCACACTGATCGAAAACTAGAGAAAGCAGAATAATCACAGTAACTAGCATGATGGCTAGTTGTCATTACTGAGCAACGGTCTTTAGGAAGCCCACCGAGAGAGGCTCAGTCAACGCTAGAGGACTTCCTGACATGAGGTCTGGACCTTGCCTAGCACTGGTAACCTTCCTGGGTGCCAGTGTCCAGGGGCACACTCCTCCAAGATGGCTTTGCCAGTGTCAGGTATTCCAAGCCACCAGAGGGAGGCAGAAGATTTTTCAATAGACACTTTGGTGACAGGAACACAGTGGGACAAGATCTGCTGTGCCCTGTCCTGACATACTGTCATTGTTGGCTGGTTTCAGGCATTGGAGGAGGGCCCCTTGAGGTATAGGGCTAAGAGCAGGGCCCTCCTTGCCCAAAAGTAAGGGTGGTACTGCTCAATTCAATCTATTTGTGTTTTCTTTTAAGAACCTATATCTTCATCATCACAATTTTTACTCTCTGGAGATCATGTCAATTTCTACTTTAGTTTGAACACTGAAGATATAAAGTGGAATTCTTTCATATTCAACTTGTAAACATTCACCTCCAACTTAGAGACTTCTCCACATCCATATTCATCTTCAATTGCCTCCATCAAACTTTCATGACTGTGCACTTGGAGTTAGGATGGCAGAGTGTCTCAAAGCACAGTGTCTAACGTTACATAGAGCGGCCATTTTACTGTATAGCTCGAACATCATTTTCCTTATCTATGAAATGGACATATCATGCAGTTCATTAAGTTGTGGTGAGGTTTAAATACACTATAATAACGTTTGTAAATTACAGTGTCTGGAATATAGAACGTCCAATACATTATAGAGGTCGTATATTTGTTCTTATACAATAATAGGTATGCATAAAATAATAGGTATGCATAAAATAATAGGTATACATAATAGGTATGTTTTTCTTTTCTGATTTAAGAAATTTAAAATTTTTGCTTTGTTAAAGTTTACCTTCCATGATGAGAAAGAGATAAAACCAAAGAAAATTAAATTACACTTTAGCTGTGAGATTTCAGAGCAAAGACATGGATAGAGATGATGTTATTTTTTCTTTACTTAATTACATAACGATTTATCTGTATTTATCTATATAAGTCTATCTAGTTGCATTGATGTGATGGAAACTTGACATTTCCATAAGGCAGAAACTGGAACTTTATAATTCTATAGTTGAACAGGTTTAGATAAATACACATGTAGCAATGAAACAGGTTTTACTCTTTAGAATGCTTCATTATACATAAGGACATCCATTATAAGGAATCCATGAAATAAGTTAGATCCTAGTTTTACGTCAAGAACAATTATGGAGGTGCCATTAAAACCAGTTTACACGGCAGGGGGTGAATACTTGTATGAATAACACAGTCATGTGGTTTCACTTATCCAAAGTGGCTTTAAGCATAGAAAGAAATATGGAGTCATAGTTCTTGGAGCCTGAGATAGAAAGGGACTTTGTACAGAGTGTGTAGGAGCTCAGTACACTAGGGTTTTAATTAACGACATCAATTGAAGTGTAAGTAAAATGTAACCCTTCAGTGATCCTAATATTTAGCGAAAAGGAACTTTTAGTCAATGTTTTAGAAAGACGATGTAGTTATTTGTACACTACTTGTGTGACTAAGATATATACTGTAGTGAAATACCGGGCAGCTAGACATGAATTAGATTAAGAGGACCACTCGTTTTATTATACGTACACCTAAATATATTGCACTTGGTTTGGGTTAATTACTTATTGTATAGCTCTGCTGTCTACCTTTAGATGCTCTGTTGCATTATTTGTGGGACAAGCAAACAAGCTTGCTTTCTTATCCTTTCTCTTTCTCGCTAAAGCATATTCTTTTTAATTGTTCTTTATCTAGGGAGGAGGTGGGAAGACGAAAGGAGATCATGTGTTTTACGTTCCTAGTATGCTTCTGGTAACACAGAGCTCATTAAAAAGAAAAATCCCTATAGGAACATATTTCGTTTCTACTTTTATCAATTAGCATTTTGAACTTTATCTGTGTTTGCAACTTAATGGGCGATTGAATTGGGGAAGCTGAATCTTTGATAGACATTAATATTTTATTCTTTTAATATTTAATGATATTTTATCTTAGTAATATATATTAATTGCATTTCTAAACTCATCTTTTTTGCTGGTCCCTTGGAAGTCCTGAAGTTTGCGTATACAATGTTTAACATTTTGTTCTTTGAATGTGATAAGTAAAATGTAAATAGGAGAACATTAAAATTTTGGAGCCCGTATTTATGGTCAAGTCTTTGACAAACAGTGTAGAAAGGACACGTAACATTTATCCTCAATCAACTTCCAGGTGAAAGGGAAACCTAATTTATTTTATAGCACACTACAAAGTGAGGGAGATTCTTCATGAATAATATAAATGTTAACTATGGCAATGGTGACCTAGAACATTCTGGCACTATTTTACTAGCAATATTAGTTGGTCACCTAAAGCAGGGGTCAGTCAACTTTTCTGTAAAGAGCAGATGTTAAATATTTTAGGATTCACAGGCCATATGGTCTCTGTCACAACTGTCACAATATGAGACTCATTTGTATGATGCACTAATCAAAATCTAAGCCCATAAGACACAACCATATCGATTGTCCTTCTTCTTGCAAAGAAAGACAACATTTATAGTCCAATATTGCCTATTAGTCACAATTAGCAATAATTAATGTGGTGTGCCCTTAACTGCATCAGGAAAGCACTATATTTCTCAAACGACTCCTGCTATCAACTACCTTAGACAAGAAAGCTCTCACAATGAGACAGCCATTGCTTTCAAATTATGAAGGGACACAATTACCATTTGAAAATGAATAAGTATTAGATAAGGACTGTGGTTGGTAGGTCCTTTATGCACATTACTATGTGGTAATAAAACAACCACACGAGAAAAGAAGTATTATCCCCAGGTTATAGATTAAGTACTTGAAGCTTGGCATGAATATATAAACTGACCAAGGTCACACTGGTGGTAAATTAAACTGGAGCACCAAATATCGATTTCAAATCTGTCCAACTCAAAAGCCCATGCTCTGTTTTTACATACTACTCAACTGTGTGTGTCGTCTGCCTCAGCTCTGGTTTATTTAAGATTGGCTTGGGAAAATTACTTGCTATTTACAGCTGCTGCAAATTTCACTGAGCCCGCATCCTGGTCGGCTTTCTTTATTTCATTTCTGCTGTCCTCCAAATTCAGATTTTCTCCATCCCCTTCTTAGACTCAGCAGTGAAGCTGCCTTTTTTTCATTGAACTGCAAGACCATCTTATAGGAGATCCTCTAACTTCAGTACTACTTACTCCTAGTAGCTTTGAAGTGTTTTTTTTTTACCTTCTTTTGCTCCTTTCTCCAAAAATAGTGTCCTTGCTACTTCCCTAAATTAGCCTAAGCAACCTTCCTGAGTCTATCTTTCCCCACCAGAATCATGCTTCAGGTATGTCTTCGTTTCTTCCAGTCTGCTGGTTTCTAACCCTCAGCGTACAAACATGCATGGACCTCTTCTAGCCTGACCTTAATGCTCCGATCCCTCAAATATTTTTCCATTGCTCCCCATTTATTTCACTGCAGAACTCTGAAAAAAGTCTATGCCTTGAGCAACTTTGCCACCCACTCATAAACCTTATCCCTGGGTACTCGAGCCAAACTTACTCGCTGAAATGGACCACTCCAGGGTTCCCTGCCATTCTTGAGAAAATCCCTCCTGATTGGCCTTAGAGCTAGGTATCAGGATCTCTCAGTGACAATCCATGGTGTTAATCTCCCTCCTGACTTTGAAAACTCTTTCTTTGATTGTCTTTTTCTTTGTTCTTTCCTTCAGTGACTGCCTTCTTTTAACTTCTGCTTTCCTTAAAGAAAGTGCCAGTGCTGAATTGATGGCATATTTGTTTCCTCTTCATACACTTCTCCATGAGAATTTCAACTACTTTCACATATTGAAATACTATTCTACACAGATTCTATATCTATAGCTGCTCTATAAGCTCCAGATTCTTTTCCTTCCATTTTCTACAGACTGTCTGATACCTCTCCATGAATGTATCACTAACTAACCATTAAAATGTAATATGGCCTAAAACAAACTCACCCCACGTACATCCATGCAAGAAAACAATCTTTCTTTGTCATCTATGGCTCAAATTGCAAAGTTGTCTTGAACTATTCCTCTTATTCACTCTCTTTCTCTCTCACAGTTTATTTCCCCAGATATCAAAATTTTCATGTTCTACCTGCAATATCATTTATATTCAATGCCCTCTTTCCTGTCCTATCACTGCTGCAGATCAGTATTCATACTTCTTCATTTTATTACTTGCTTTATAACTTTATAACTCCTAACTTCAGGCACCACTTCAAGCCTTCAGCTGATTGGATGAGGCCCACACACATTAGGGAGGGCAATCTGCTTTATTCAATTTACAGATTCAAATGTTAATTTCATCCAGAAACTCCCTCACAGACAGGCTCTGAACAATATTTGACCCAATACCATCACACTCCTGGGCCTAGTCAAGTTGACAAATAAAATTAATCATCACAGTTTCCTTTTCACCAGGGAAAGACATTAGAGACATTGGCCATCTTTACCCAGTGCCAGCAGCCACTGGCAACAGGGAGAAAAATTTCCCTCTCCACTTTACTGCAAAAAGATCATTCTATTCTAGGATCAGAGGTCAGCAAGAAAGGACTCTCTGCAGACCCATAGACTGCTGACGGTCAAGCCTGGTCCTTGAAGAAAGTTCTGAGTAGCAGCACACTGGGATAAAACAAAGATAAAACAAAATACTAAAAGACTGAAATTAAGCTGTTAGGATTCAACGTCTCCATCTACTATAATATCTGACTATTTTGATTTAGACTTTTGTCATTCCTGCTTCAAATTGTTAGCTATTATCAAGTTAAAAATGTCAGTTTTAAGTAAAATTCAAACCACCAAGAAATACCTAAGTTCCTCCTGAGAAACGGGTCTTGCAGGAATGGGATCCTTAATGAAACTGCACTTTGAAAATAACTTATCTTTATTCCAGGAAATGGAATTGTGAGAAGAGGTAATATTAAGAAAATAATTATAACAGCATATATATTTTTCATTTTGTCCTAATTTTGCTTTTTCATATATTTAACTTCCACATTAACCTAGATGAACTTTATAGGGACTCATTTGAAAGAAAAGACAAGACGTTATCCTTAAAGTCCATTAAAATATATTGGCTTCAGATGTTTTTAGAAGGGCAGAGTTTAAAGATGTCTAACATTTTGCTAAAAGCATAGAAGTATTCTTTCTTTGAAGAAACTTGACCCAATAGAAATACCTGCCTCATTAAAATGCTCAGTTTGCTAAGTTTGAACTTTGAAGTGCAATTTCTTTTCGAGTGAAAAAAATGGCTATTTTTAACGGTTTAAATTGAACTTTTCCAAAAATGACAGAACAGATTTCTTAAACCATCTTAAACTAACAGTCATGAAAACAATAATACCCTTTAAAATTCAAAGCTTTATCACCAGCAACAAATAACTTTGGGATAACTATACCTTTTTAATAACATTTGTACTTATGCAAATAAAATAGTAAATAGCTCCTTTCAAATTTTTAATTATTCTCTGTGTTAATCTATAGTTATACTAATTATTAAATTATCAAAGCAATTTTTATATTTTTTTATTTCTGAACAGGTGCTATAAATCTCAGCTAAATTTTTTTGAAAATTATATTCCTTACTAGAGAACTTTAATATTTCTTCTGGAGTCTTTTTTACATGTATTGTTGACACATTCATCTCATAAATGTTTTTGTGTATGTGTGTGCTTTTGTGCTTTGGAAGCTTTTTCCCCAAATTCTGATTCCCCTCTTTATCTTCTTCTGTTGCCCACATTTCACCTTCAGAAGAACTGAACATAATGTGCTAAAGACAAATAGTGCGATACAGTTTCATTTTCTTGTCTAATCACAAAATGCTCCACACAATCATTTTTGGAAAGTGAGGCTTTTTACCTGGGGGAGTATGGATGAGAGTTATAGATGCAGTAATGCCATCTTAGTGTTTATCTCTTCTTTAATTCTTTTCACTGTCTTTCATCTTACCTTCCTATAATCAAATGATACATTAGAAATAGCCTAGAAAATGACAAAATGGAGGATAAATGAATTGTGCTATTTTTAAATACTTTGAAAGTCTGATGTAGCCATCACATTCATTAACCTGATCTGCTGAATATATGCCCTGTAATCCTTGGTGTATTCATCTGTGAAGCATGGGATGTACCTGGTGAGGGGTGGGTTGAATATCACCTTATATTTAGAATATTCTATATTCTAATGTATAACATATTGTGTAAAATATTATTACAGTTATAGTCATATTTTTTATAAAAATAATTATACCTATTATCTTGAGTTTCTAATAGTAATACTATAAAATGCAAATACAAATGAAAGTAACAGCCCATATAAATCAACATGGAGAGTGATAGGTCCAACAACCAACATATCAAATGGGGATAGTCTTCATTTTTTTTAAATTTCTTAATGACCTAAAATAAAATAACACTGTAAGTACATGCAGGTGTAAACTTCTATCAAAGTAACAATTTGTTTTAACTTTAAGAAAACTTTTCAGTTATCTTCTAAATTTTCTGCCCGAAAGAAATACTCAGAGATTTAAATATGAGAGCTAACCCGAATAGTATAAACACATGTTTATTTCTACTCCTTCCTGAAAAACCAGTAAGATGAATGTTATACAAAAACATACACCTCCAAAGTTATAAAGAACGGAAGAGAAAACAGTAAAAATATGGCATACTAGAGAGTGGATGGGACAGTGATATAGAACATAGAACACTGAAAAATAATACTGAGTTTGCAGGTACAGATGCCAAGAGGAATTCCAATTCACGCCAAAGAATCTAGAAAAGATTCAGAAAGGAAGGCAAGTGGTACCCTTTGAATGTGAGAAGACACATAAGTATAAAAATAGAAAGACTGGCTAAAGTCTCCTTTATGAGAAGCAACTAGACCCCAAATTCCCTCTGAGCTCCTGTGCAGCCAGGGAACAGCTCCTCCCTCATCATGACTGACATCGTGAGGTTACACCTGGAGACTTTGCCACAGAGGGTCTGTGGACTCCGGGCTACCAGGTAGGCCTGAGGATGAGAATGCCATGCTGAGAGGGGGTTAGTCAGTACTATGAAATGTGGAAACGGGTCAATATCTCAGGTACTATTAGGGGCAAACGACATGGAGCTGCACAATAGGTCCAAATAAGAAACAGAAAATAAGAGAAACAAGAGAGAAAACATTAACCGTGATGTGCTCAAACATACCTGGCAAGGCTTTCTGATGCCCCACTCGGGTACAGTCACATGTGGCCCTGCTGTACCTGGCTTACACTGCTTGTACCTTCTCAAAGCATCTTTATTCATACTGAGAGGATTTTACCTGGAAGACTATGACACATGTAGGAAGGGAGCTACGGTCTCATTTCTCTGATTTGCTTTGGTATAGACAATTCTGATGGTTAAATGATAGATATCTCATACTGTGTCCTTATCCAATAGTTTCAGAGTTCATAATAAGAAAAATTCAGCAATTTATGAAAAATCTGTTTTCAATCAATGTAGGATATACCAGATTTTTTTTTAAACACAGGTCTCGCAGAGCTCAAAAATAACTTATTCAAGCTCTAATTCTGCTAATTTAAACTTCTGCTGAATTAAGACTTGATTTAATTTCACCATGGGGAAGTACAAATTTAGCTTGGACTTTTAAATCTACAGTATGCTGAGTTTTTCTTACACTTAACTTTTTTGATGATTTCCGGTTTCCAAAGTCTCAGATGTGAATTGATATTAACATGGTATAACTAAAACCTGGAACTGATCCCCAAAAGTCTTAGAATTGAGGGAAATTTTAATAGTAAAGCTTAAAAACCTCTTGAAGCGTGGTTATGGGACCTATTTGTAACAAATGTATAGTCAAAATTTTAGAATATCAAATAATAAACATATACACATTGCATAATGCCATTATTTCATTCAATAATAAAACTATCTAAGGCAAATGACATTAAATGAAACTACTGTAATCACAGTACAAAAATATGTAGGGCAAATCACTGTTATTTGTTGCTGTAAAGAAGCATATCCTGAAAATTCCCTCATTGAATTATCAAAGGAAATGGATGTTCCCACGTTTTGTACTGTGTCTCTCTCTTGTATTTTTCCCGAACCACCAACTATTTTTGAAATTTTTCTTTGTATACCAGTGATTCCAATTGGGGGCAGAGGTTTGCCACCCAGAGGGCATCTGACAACGTCTGAAGACATTTTGGTTGTTGCAACTTCAGGAAGGGATGCTTCTAGCATCTAATATGTAGAAGCCAGGGGTGCTGCTACACATCCTACTATTCATATGACAGCCTCCCACAAAAATTATTAATTGGGAAAAACTTCCATAGTTGTAAGGTTAAGAAAGTTTGTTCTATATCTTCTCATCTTTCTTCCAAGTCCTCTTTCCCTGTGTAATGTTACTATTGTCAAAATATATCTGTTATAACAAAAGAAACATTGTGGTTTTGAAGAGTTAAAATTCAAAGTCAGGAGGGCTTTTCTTTGTATATTTCCTGTAGACTTGTTACTTGACCTTGAATAAATCATTAAATCTATCATGACTTTTGTTTCTCCAAGTGTTAAGTTGTGTGGTTAGATTTTATCCGTGCTTTTTAGGTAAGTAATTCATTAAATAAACCTCATGTTGAAAGCCCAATAAATAAAACAGATCAAAGTATCAATATATCCCTCCCATGCTGAAATGAGGTTTGGTTAAGAATTCAAGTATAGTAGCCCCTATGGTAATTCCAAGAGTGTCTTGAGCACAGCTGAAGACTTCTGTGCTACTGGGATATTTGAAACATTTTGAGAAAGAATAAAAACTTAATAAAATCTATGAGTTAAATATAAAGGAGTTTTAGGTGCTTGTTTGTTAGATTAATATATATATTGATATTTTCAGGTATGTATATAAATTTCAAAAATATATACATATATAATATCTATATTTCTAATATTTGAAGTTTTAGAAGTTGTAGCCCTTGCTTTTGTGAAAGGTTTTTAGAATAAATCCCATAAAATGTGCAATAAAAGCCCTTCCTTGTCTGATTCTCCTTATGCTTTAAACATGTCTAAAACCATTAAAACATGGTTTATTGTTGATTTTAAGATTTCCTACAAAGCACTGAATAGATGGCCATGCATATGCTCTCACACCAAGGAGTAGAATCTAGTTTGTCTAGGATACACTGCCCTGGAAGTGATGTTTTGGGACCTCTAAACAACACCTTAAGAAAAGACGCAGCCTCTGCGTCCTCCTCTTGAAGACCTGCCACCATGCTATGAGAAAGTCCAAGCTAGACTACTGAACAAAGCGACACCTCATGGAGGGAAGGGAAGGGGGAAAGAGACAGACAGACACTGTGTGGAGAAGGAAAGGATTTCAGACTTGTGAGTGAAGACAGGACCCCATGAAACAGAAAACGCATACAACTGCCCCCTGTTATAATGGTAAAATTTATAAATTTCTATGTCAACTTGATTAGACTAAGCCTGGATATTTGGCTAAACATTATTTCTGAGTGTGTATGTGAGAATTTCTGGATGAGATTAGCATTTTTTTTCTTGATAGGCCAAAGTCTTAGTTTAAAAAAATTTTTTTAAACTTTATTGAGGGATAATTGAGAAATATAACTGTATACATGTATAATATGATGATCTGATAGACATATACACTGTGGACTGATTACCAAGATCAGGATAATTAAAACATCCATCACCTTATATAGTTAACTTTCTTTTTACTTTCTGTGGTGAGAATGATTTAGCACAGGTTTCCCCCAGTATCCAAAAATAAAGCATTCCTATGAAACCTTTCATAAGCCAAAACAGCGTAAAGTGAAGAGGCAATTATCTTAGGACACCTCTTGCTAACAGACCACAAAATAAATCGAGATAAAGATGCTCACCGACACAGTTCCAATTTATGGCAGCTTGATGTCAAGATTCTGAGTGTACTTCGTAGGTAAGGAGTTTGGTGGTGCCGTACTTGCTGCTCTAAGTGCTATTTTTACTTTTTGACCTTTTTCCTAAAAGCGAAAAGCCTCTTCGCGTTTCTTTTGGTTAACGAAAACAAGTACTAACATAGATATTTCATAAAAGTGAAGTGATCTAAAGAGAACTTTTGTAAAGTAGGGGATACATATATATAACATTGTATTATTCACTATAGTCACCATGCTGTACATTAGATTCTTAAAAGATATTCTTCTTATAATTGAAAACTTGTACCCTTTGACCGACATCACCTATAGTCTCCTCTTCCCCAGCCCCTGAATCAGTGCATTCAGTAAAGCATATTGTCTTTCTTAATGTCGGTGGGCATCATCTAATCTATTGAGGGCCTAAATGGAGCGAAAGACAATGGAAGAAAGAATTCACCCCCTTTTTCCGCCTGACTGAATGAGCTGGGACATCTGTCATCTCCTGACCTCAGGCTGAGACTTATGCCACTGGCTTCCCTGTTCTTAGTCCTTCAGAATAGGACCAAAATACACCAATGGCTTTCCTGGGTCTCTAGTTTGAAGATGGCAGAACATGGGACTTCTCACTCAGCCTCCAAAATCATATAAGCCAACTCCTCATAAATAAATCTCTTAAATATAAATATAAATCCTATCAGTTCTCTTTCTTTGGACAACCCTAAGACACTTGTCCATTAAGAAATAATAAGCCAATGTTGTTTTTTAAGCCACTAACTTTTTGGGTGGTTTGTTAAAGGGCATTAGATGACTAAAACATGGTAATTAATGGTTACATAACCAAAAGATAGTGAACAGTTTTTGTTAAAAATTTACTGTTGTATAATCTAATTACCATTAATAACTTCTATAATACATGTATGATTCTTTAAACGAGACCACTTTAACATTCCTATTGTATTTTTACCTATCATAAATGATATTTTTAGACTAACATTTATTAATTAAATATGTTTCAATGGGTTACCTGTAGATTCAAATTATAAATATTTCTACATATCACTATTGTGTATATGAGATAAAAGGGTTTTGTAAAATAGATAGCTAGTGGGAAGCAGCCCCATAGCACAGGGAGATCAGCTTGGTGCCTTCTGACCACCTAGAGGGGTGGGATAGGGAGGGTGGGAGGGAGACGCAAGAGGGAGGAGATATGGGGATATATGTATATGTATAGCTGACTCACTTTGTTATAAAGCAGAAACTGACACACCATTGTAAAGCAATCATACTCCAATAAAGATGTTTTAAAAAAAATACCTTAACTGTGGTATTCTAAAGTGAAACGAAACTTTTTTAAATTATAAATTGGACAGGTAAGCCTTAGTATGTTAATATGTTGTGATTCTCTAAGAGACAAATATAAACTAAGATGTTCCCAGAATTTATTTGACCACAAAACCCTTTCTTACTAAATTGCCTACAGGCACAAGAGTGACATCATTAACTGTGGGATGAGACTATGAAAATGTATATCCTTTATTCTCAAGTGGCAGATTTTTGCTTTGTGTTCACTTTGAACTTTACCCCATCACAACTCGGGGTGTCTAGATACCACGTCTGATCTTGGGTAAGCGGTCTCATTATTTTTTGTCTTAGCTTCCTTGCCTACAAAAGAAGTGATCAGGATATCTAGTTTGTATGACTGCTATGAGGATTTTAATATAGTAAATGTAAAAAGATTAAAATAGTAATTATCATATTGCATGTGCTCCACAAATAGTAGCAATTTTTGTTGTTGTTACCTATCTTAGGCATTCTATTTGCTAGATATTGGGTATGGTACTTTTACATGTCCTAATGTAGTTATTTACTTACTGAGAATTGTGCTAATGTGTTACGTCAGTCCATAACATACATGACTTTGATAAAGTACGGCTGTACTGATTGTCTTACCTAAAACCCTATTCCTTAGAAATTCTGTATAGTATACAAAATAACATTTGAATTTAGAAAACGTGCATAGGTAAACATGTAGGGCTAAAACCACTAACCTAGTGATCAAAAATTCAATTTATTTGGGGACCATGAACTATTTTTTGTTTATTTACATTGCAGGTTAATTGTATGAACTTTAAGCTACACATTCCGATGCTTAGCTCAGCTCTGCGTCCACTTGACTGCACAAAGACCGCTCCTTGGCTTTCTTTTTTTATAATTTTCCTGACGTAAATGGCCTCTTGTGTGACCTACAGGAATAACACTGCATTTTAAAAAGAATATTCAAAATTCATTAAAAAGATTAAAGCCCTAACCCTTGGGCTTTGACCTCATCAGTGCTGACATACTGAGGGCTTTTGCTTCCAAATCCTGTGGACCAAATAAGCACCTTTTATTATGACCTTGAGACACAGACATTTTCTTAGTGTGCTGTTAATAGAAGTGAGCATTAGGGCAAGCTGAAACTTCTGGTGATGTGCACATCAAGCAAAACTTTGAAGGTAATGGGATTAAATATTGGTAAAGAAATATTCTTTATATCCAATTATCAGCTGGGTGAGAATGAGGCTGCTCAATTGTGATGTTAAGAAAGCAACAACTAGAACTTCCCCAGCAGTCCAGTAGTTAAGACTCTGCCTTGCAATGCAGGAGGCATGGGTCCGATCCTTGGTCGGGGAACTAAGGTCCCACATGCTGTCAGGTGCGGTCAAAAACCTTAAAAAAAGAAAGCAACCACTAAAGATGACTTGAAGAGACCGCTTGAACAGGAAAAAGAAAAACTTAAATCCACTCCAGTTGATATAGGAGAAAGGTTAACTCCAAATAAAAATAGTGTATTTATGAAATCTCAGAAGCAGTTAATATAGTGGTATTACTTCTTAAAATTTTAAGAAAAGGCTAAGAATGGTTGCTGTGTTTAGTAGTCTGCAATTTTCTAGACCAGGTGTATTACTCTGTTTGGGCTGCCATATCAAAATACCATAAACTCAATGGTTTAAATAACAGACATTCATTTCTCACAGATCTGGATGTTGGGAATCTCAGATCAAGGTGCCAGTATGGTTGGCTTCTAGTAAGATCTCTTTCCCAGGTTTTTCCATGCTCACCTTCTTGTTGTGTTCTCACATGGTGGAGGGAGAGAGAACTAGTTCTGTGGTGTCTTTTCTGACAAGGGCACTAATGCCATCAAACCAGGGTCCCACCCTCATGAACTGGTCTAACCCTAACTACTTATCATAGATCCCATCTCCAAATATCATTACACTGGGGGATTAGGGCTTCAACATATGAATTTATGGGGACACAAGTATTCAGTCCATAGCAGCAGCAAGGTTTTATAACCATGGCTCTTTTATGAACTGGATGATCCATTCTTGTGGACTGCCTTGTGTACTATAGGACGCTGAGCAGTATTCAATAATACAGACATCTAACACCTGGCTCATCTCTCTTACTTCCATCTCTTCGAGTTGCTGCCAGTACACTAAGCAGCATGTCCCCATGGCCATGAGGGGTTGTTATGTCAAGAGACATGAAACTCCTCCTTCCATCACCCCACCCCACTCCATACAGGTAATATTTGTTTTCCTCTCTCTTGCTCACTGTCACCTCTACCTTAATCTAAAACCCTACATCTCTTCACGCTTGAATTACTGTAACACTCTCTCAGGCATTCTACTCTCTTCAGTCCTATATCACTTCCCTTGCAACTCTTTTAACATTTTTTCTCAGGGAAATTCTCTCTTCAAAAGCCCTTATCACAGATGGTGTAGTCTCTATACTACAGACTCCAAACTTTCCTGATTAGCTTTAATGCAGGGGTTCTCAACATCAGTACCACTGACATATTAGACTGGACAGCTCTTTACTGTGTGGGGCTATGATGTACATTGTGGGGTGCTAAGCAGTAGCCCTGGACTCTGACCACTAGATGCCAGTGACACCATCAGTCTCCTAGTTGTAACAACCAAAAATGTCTCTAGAGGTTGTCCCATGTCCTCAAGGGAGAAGAGGGGTGCAAATTCACACCCATTTGAGAAACTCTGGTCCAGAGCAGTACTTCTCAAACTATTTTTGTTGGAAGACCAATTTTTTTTAAAATTCCGATCTATTTGAGACTGTTAACTTTATAAAAACATTTATGCAACACTGATGCTCAGTTTATGTCTAGTTCTTTCAGATATCAAAATGTTTGAGGAGTAGCCCTTATAAATGGACATTAAAATGGAGCACCACAGATCTCTAGTCAGGAGTTGTACTAATCCATTATATAACAATGTATGCGGCAACTTTAATAATATTACAACACAGGAGTAGAGATCCATACTCAGGTCTAAGCAGAGCTTGCACACAAGATGTCAGGGAGTGAGCTCTTTAGAAGAGCTAGCCATGCTTGTGCATACTGATATTCTGTGTGATACCAGAGCAGTGCCTGCTTATATATTCACACACGTATTTCTTGAATGCATGGGTGCAAGAAAAGGTCACTTAGAAGCTTTCCTCCTTAAATCTATGAAACTAGGTGACTTCAGTGCAAGATACTTTACCGAAGTGGGACCTTATTAGAGCAAAGGCTGCATCTGCATATCATCAAGAATGATGCTGAGCACACAGTAACTGCTCAATTAATATGTATCAAGTTAATGAGTGTCTTATTAATTTCATTTTGACCATGCTGCCAGTTAATAAATGAATGAGTGAGGGAATAAAGGACTGATGGCATACAAGATTTTCCTGAAAAGGATGGTGAAAAAGCTTCCTGTAACAGGTGGCACAGCAGACAAGCTCCTTTGCTTGTCCACAAGGCTTACACCATCAAGATGATGTTTTGTATGAAAATACATGTCAGAAGTTGGTGTAAATATGTGATGTTTATAAACCAAGATATGAATAAGTGGCTAAATAAATGAGGAGATGCCAACATTCAATTCCAGGGAAAGTTTGCTCATTTGTCCTTGAGGGTGTACATAAAAGTATGTACGAATGAATGAGTGGGCTGTATGCATGCAATCTGTATAGATGCCCTACTTTCCAAAGCTTCAAAGTTGCACCATTTAATCAAAGTAGCAAGGTTATAAAAATTGTATCTCTGAAACAGAACCAAATCTTGGTTTCAAATGATTTTATGGTGTCAACAACTTGATCATATTGCTTGCCTTGTAAAATGTTAAGACAGCTATCAGACTGTTTTTAATTTACTCTCTTGGCCTTGATCCACTCTAGTTCTTGTAACATTCTGTCAGCACTATTTTCCTATTGAACGTCAATGAGATGTTCTACTGTGATTTCTTCTTTTTAGGCCAGTACTCCAAGTGAACAACAAAACATGTGCATGCTGACTGACAGAGACAAAATGTTTATCTTTTTAGCATAGAGCAATTTTATATTTTAATTACCAAAATATCACACAATATAGCCTCAGGGTGAGTGTGTCCTGATATATATGTGTATGTGTATACATTATACATATATAATATGTGTATATGTTATGTATACATTATGTACATAATGTATATATTATGAATGGAGAGAGAGAGAGGGAGAAATTCTATATCACTTCATTAATTAGTAACCTGCTACTCTGTGAAATTAAAATATGAATCCACCTACATTCAAATTCAAAGAATACATATATTGTGAAAAGCCAGGTTCACTTGTACAGCCCTGGCATCTGTTCACCACCAGTTTCAAGAAAGTAACTTAACAGAAAGACTCAAATTTTTTTTCGAAAGAGAAGTGTTAATTCTGTTAAGCAAAATTATCATACGATGAGTGACACATCAGTTATGTATGGATATATGCACATGTGTTTAGATATATAGCAATTATTTTCAAAGTTTTAATTAATTACCCACACCTGTGCCTCATGATGTGCAGTCTCGATATTTTAAATATTTCTCAGTTGAGATGTAAAAATGATCTCACACT
Organism: Pseudorca crassidens; assembly: GCF_039906515.1. Classification (NCBI taxonomy): domain Eukaryota; kingdom Metazoa; phylum Chordata; class Mammalia; order Artiodactyla; family Delphinidae; genus Pseudorca; species Pseudorca crassidens. Next base: position 19,245,843 of record NC_090298.1, read on the forward strand.
TACTGGTACGATTATCTTGGTAAGGGAGAAGAGATGTTCAGTCTCTTGGTCTCCAAGAGAAGTCATTTGTTTCCTGGTATTTAGGTTTGTATTTTTAGAAGTGACTAATAAGTCCTGGATAAAAGCCATTTCTGCCAGGAGGATTAATTTTGGCTCTCATGCCCACTAAGCCATCAAATGTCCCACCTCTTGCTGTGAGAAGCCAATGGTGTCAGACACTTGAGTGACACTTCCCCTGTCAAAGCCACATAAAGTCCCACCTGGACATGCAGCTGCTGCGGGGCTTTGGCAGTTTGCCACTCTTCAGTTCACGCTTTTGCCTCTTAACTTGCACATGAAGTGTGAGATTAAGTGCACAACGTTGGGTGAAATTATGTCAAGCCCTAGCGTTTAAAATAGGTGTAATTTTAGAATTGGCAAGCTGCGTGGTGTGTGACACCATGTTTTTCCTAAAATTCCAAGATCTCCAATGTACTGAAGGTGAAAATATTTGTTCAAAGTTTGGCACCAACTTGCTTGGTAGCAAAACCTCATCAGAAGGAAGGGCACTGGAGAGTGAAAGTGTCTCCTTAGTGAGGTTGTTCATGGTTCCCTGTAGAAAGGATAATGTGTTTGATGAAATGGATAATGTGTTTGATGAGAGGGTGCAGTCTCACAGACTAGTGGTGATGCTATGTAAAACTCCTTGTGTGTGCTCCATTATCATTTTAAGGTGCCCCAAAGTCTTGATTTCAAAACCCACTTGCATCCACAGATACAAATGAGAGACTGGAGACCTAGATCTTAGAGACAGACTAGAGATAGAATAGATAGAGATAGAATCCTGGCTTCTCAAGTGACAAGTAGGTGAAATTAGGATCTAAGCTTCAGCACTCTTCCAAAGACACGTACCTGCCAAAATTAGGACTAGAATGAGGATTTTTCTGACTCTTCCAGGACTTGAATCTAGTGTCGATACCTATAACTCACTGGTACATTTCTTTTGAATTGAGCAGAATTGATTCACGGGCATTTGCTTGTATTTGCTCAGTTAGACTGTAAAGTCACTAGAGATGAGGTTCATTGACCTTATGTTACCTTTATAGAACACTTTGCTAAGTTTTGAAAGGAGGACACACCTTAGAAGAAAGACTACATTACTTTTTAAGAGATGGTAGGTTTCTGATCTTGTTTTTAATTTATAATGTCTAATCAATATTAATAACTGCAAAATATTTTTATCTGCAGGTTAGAATAAGAAAAGATACTATTCATACCTCTCTTAATACAAACTCTGATGTTCTTGCTGACATACAAATTCCTATTACGTGAACTCTACCTTGTTTACAAAAGTAAAATTATTTTCTATTTTAGTTAAATAATTATACATGTTGCCACTGAAATCCAACCAATAACTTCCTGTAGAATAATTAGCAGAAAATAAGTATGTAAAGAAGAAAAAGTGGTTCAGATTGCCACACGGTCGTTCAATCGTGATTTCTACTAAGTTATTTTAAAGCATATTAATGCAATTGTAAACCAATTTCAGTGATTTATAATCACCAGCAGAATCCCCAGAAGTGGCCCTGAAATTAATGATTGGTTTGTATTTAAAGTAACCACCTTTAGCAATGGCTTTTTCTAAGTGAACTTCCTTAAGAGTAACACTTTGACTTAATGTTTATTACCCTTCGGCTGCAGTGGGAAATTTTAAAAAGAATTAACATAAATGTGATTCTTTTTTCTCATGAGGTGCAAGAGCACCAAAGCAATGTAAGAGGTGAAGAAATCCTAAAAATAGTAACACTTGTCAACAGAAACTAGGACATTAAACTTAATTGCTTAAGTTAATGATGCCTATGACACAGATTATAACACTCTTTGCAAAAGTGTGTGTGGAATTCACAGATGTTTGACTTCAGTTTTATGTTTATCGGCATTGATGACTTTTGACAGGAGCATCTAAATGAGCAAATAGCAATAAAAATGATTTGTTCACAAGGCATTTTCCTCTGTGTGTCTTCTCAAATAGAAAAAAAAAAGATTTTACTAGTAATTTATTTAATAAGGTCAAAGAAAACTCTAAGTTCCTACAATTCTTCAATTAAGGGAAAAGAGCAGTAAAATTGGAACCAGGGGAATTACGTTCATTCTCCACCTCTATATCTAGCTTACTGTGATACTGAAGGCAAACACATTACCTTTTAGCCATTGTTTCTCCAGGTCCAAACAGATTAAAAATGCCTATATCATACATGATATAAGGTTTGTAGGAGAATCAAATGAGATAATGCACAAAAGACCTGTACATCACCAACAAACATCTTAATGTTATTCACAGAAAAAGAGAATAAATTATACACCTTTGACTATAGCAAAAGTGGGTAGATTGTTCCAGCAATGTAGCATGTGATGCTTCTGCTTTCATGTACGCACACAGCTTTAAGATTTTTTAAAAAAATTATATTGAATGCTGTAATGTATTTTGTTTCCTGTTTATTATTGACTATAAAAAGCCCATCAGAGGGCTTCCCCGGTGGCGCAGTGGTTGAAAGTCCGCCTGCCGATGCCGGGGACACGGGTTCGTGCCCCGGTTTGGGAGGATCCCACATGCCGCGGAGCGGCTGGGCCCGTGAGCCATGGCCGCTGGACCTGCGTGTCCGGAGCCTGTGCTCCGCAACGGGAGAGGCCACAACAGTGAGAGGCCGGCGTACCGCAAAAAAAAAAAAAAAAAAAAAGTCCATCAGAAAATCTGGCAAATTGAGATATTAAATTTATATGATTGAGACAGGGAAAGTTCCAAACTTTCTAGCCAATATTCACCAATTAATGATTGACTTAAGAATATTTGGTGACTATTTCAAAACAGTCATTTACACTAATAATAAAGTTGTTAATAATTAAACTATGATCTCTTAGATTAATATTCATTGAACATGGGCACTGGGGTCAGTGTTTCTAATACTGAATTACCAAAAGGAAAATAAAAGTTAATATGAAAACTACCCAAGAAGAAATATTCTTTCTTCGCTTTTGGGAACCTACAGTGCAGAAAGAAATTAACAAGAGAAGCAAAGATAATCTAGGCTCTGTTCACAATTTTGCTACAAACTAGGTCTCATCATGTTAAGCACATTTAATGGACTTGAACTCAGAAGTCTTATATCTAAAATGATGATGTTGAATTTCACAGTTTCCAAGTTTAGTTATAGTCCTAGTATAAATCTTCGGTACTAAGATATTTTCCCTATGCATCAATGTTAATACCTGTAAACATATTTCAAACCACATGCCCAGTTTTTTTTAATGAAAACACCTCAAATACACTTAATTTTTTTTTTTTTTTTTTTTAACAAGCAGCTCCAGGCATCCCTAAGAAACTTTAGTGACCCAGGACAAATCAGTAATCTAAACACTTCCATCTCAACCCTTGTACACTGTTGATGGGAATGTAACTTGGTAAAGCCATTATGGAAAACAGTATGAAGGTTTCTCAAAGAATTAAAAATAGAACTACCATATGATCAAGTAATTCCACTTCTGGTTATATATACAAAGGAACTGAAATCACTGTCTCAAAGAGATATTTGCACCTCCATGTTCACTGCAGTATTATTTGCACTAGCTAAGATATGTAAACAACTAAGGGTCCATTAATGAATGAATGGTTAAAGAAAATGTTGATTATATATATATATATATATATATATATATATACACACACACATATATATATAAACCTTAAAATAAGTAACACACAATATAAATAATAATTACATGTTTATTATATAGAAAATACCTATATAAATATAAATATATAAAATACTGTATAATTTCATCTATACATGGGATCTCAGAAATAGAGAACAGATTGGTGGTTGCCAGGGGCAGTGGGTGGAGGGTAGGGGAAATGGGTGAACGTGGTCAAAAGGTACAAATATCCAGTTATAAAATAAGTAAGTCCTGGGGTTGTCATGTAAAGCATGGTGACTGGAGTAAACAGTACTGAATTGTATATTTGAAAATTACCAAAGGAATAGATTTTCAAAGTTCTCACCACGCTCACACACAAAACTGTAACTATGTGAGGTAACAGATGTGTTAACTAACTTCACCGTGGTAATCATTTGGCAATATATACACATATCAAATGATTTCCCTGTACACCTTAAACTTACACAATGATATATGTCAATTATGTTTCAATAAATCTGGAAAAAAGTCAAAACTTTTCTCTAATTTTTCTCTAAAAATTACAGAATTGGAAAGAAAGATATGTAGAAGTAGTGAAAAAAGACAATAATTAGGCAAAAATTGGGTCAATATTCTCTTCTTTCTTCTAAGTTGTCTCCTAGTAATCATAATTGCCTTCCACTCATCCATAGCGGTATGAAATTAGACAATGTTCACAAATGGAGATTCCCATTGTTTAAAATCTGATGAAAAATGAAACAGCCAAAAGAATGACAAGAAGATAATTGATGAGGATAGATGGGTTCTGTATATAATGAGATAAAATTATTTGGCCACAGGAACTAATTGCACAGAATAATTCCAGGCTCTCCCACTCTATAGCAAGACCAGATCTTTTCCTATAAGCTCAAGAACTCTCACATTCTGTACAAAGATTAAAAGAGCATCCACAATATTGTAATCTCAGATCAACCATCCTGAGTGAGTCCTGAGTGCATTAAAAATCCCGTGTAGTATAACACATCATCAAATGTCAGAGAATCATATGTGTCACGTGGGAACAAGAGGTGACAGGTAACCATCCTTTTTGTAAATTATAGGAAGCTAAGTGTTAACTATATTCTAGTGAGAAGTGGCAAAAATACTATACCAGTCTCCACACCTACACACACAAAACGCAACATGAGTTTTCATTTACCTGTCTGTTGTTTGAACAGGTGAATTTATGTTGGGTTTTTACAAGGTGCTTCTGGCTAACTTTGAGCTGAATATGTATGCAAAGAGGGAAGACAGATTCCTAACCCTAAACTGATTAGGTCATTGTGCTGAGACACAGAGCAATATAGTTCAAAGGACTTAAAGAAGCCATCTGCCTTGCTGACTCAATATCCATCAATACAGGGGCCACTCTGCCTATAAAGAATTTTCTTGGGTTATCTTGATTATGTAGACAGAAAGCCACTGAAACAGCATTTAAATCAGCTGGAACTATCTTTAGCTTCAGCAGTGGCAGGTCGTACTCTTGCCACTTCAAGCCATGAAATTGTTTGAAACTGTGTGACAAGAATTAACATACTAAGAGACATGTACGACAAGGTAAAGACAGATAAAACTGCTATATTATAGATCCCTAGATGACTCAGGATGTGCTTGGGAAACAAGAATAGCAGGCTCATAACAAAATCTATCCTAAGACTGAAATAAGGGTACAAAGATCTTCAATTTGTAGTTTCAGATCATTACTTTAGAACATTTGGTAAGCATTCAGAAAAATAAAGATATGTCTTGAAGATAGCATATGTATGATTGTTAATAATTATGTTTTAATCCATACATATCTCCTTTTATATATTTAAATGATGCAAGAATAATGTGTAAAATATACTCATCTATTTTTCTCATTTATTTGACATATTTGAACTTATATACAATTGCTAAAGTACAAGATAAAATTATCAGGGCAACTGAGAAAAATGTTTACTGGCAAAAATTATGTGAAATATCTGTTTCATTAAATATATGTGTGAGTTAAATAATAATTTTAGTAAAACACAGTCTAGGTTTGTTGTCAGAAAACTATAATCTACTATTTTGTTCAATATATTAATTCTATAGTAAATGAAATAAGGACGCATATTAATGAGTATAAATTATGGAAAGTAATAGCAGCAGTGGGTAAAAGTAAAAAAATGAGAGATTTGTGAAAACTGTCATTTTCAGACAATTTTATTGCATAAACTTCTCTGTATAAACAAAGCAATCATATATACTGTCTTTCATATGTACTGTCAGTTTAATTTAGATAATGTTAAGTAATACCCTATCTGTAAAATATTGTGAGACCTTGACTGCGTACCTGGAGAAAAGACAGTTCTTGAAATTTTCAGTTAGCATTATCCTGAACTCCACCATAAATCGTAAATCACAGAGCACATACATTAGGCAAGGTCCTGTTATAACCCAACATCTTAATTTAGTAAAGTATGTCACTTCTACATAGTCAAGAAAGAAGAAAGTGCAATGTGCTGTTCTACAAAAGACAGGAGAACTACTATCCCTATGTATACACATATTTAATGATATATCAAAAGCCTTCTGCATGGTGTGTCAAAGTAAATTTATTTTCTAGGGCTCCACTTATAATCTTAATGTTCCCATATTTCACAGTATTACAAAAGGCAAGCCTATTTATCTTACTCTGATCTCAAGCAAATGCAAAACAAACAGCTAATCTATTCAGTATTTCATCTGAGATTAGATAGATATACACATACATACATAGATGTAATAGATTAAATCTACAGATAGTAGATAGAAGGATATGTATTCCACATTCTACAGAGGTATCTATTCTATCTACCTACCTTCCTACCTTTCTATCCATCTATCTATAAATATATATTCATTTCAAAGATGGGATTGCCAAGTGCTTCAGAGGGTCATGCATTAGGAGACAACTTTTGCATTTTAAATCATACTGACTTATTTTAAATGATGCATGCCCATGTGGGGGGCTATTTTATAAAGCAAAACAGAAAAGTGCCCTAAGGAAAGTTAACCTTAGAACTCCTGTAATTAAAAAGTTAGAACAGTCATGTAACAAAACTGAATAGGGAGAGTTAGTGTGAAAGTTATTCTTAAAGGTTATCTTGTGACTCTCCAGTCCCTTATTTACTGGATCTCTTTTTATAGAACAAGAGATTTGTTACATAGCTGCATGTACACTTCAGAGTTTACACAGGGATGTACCTATCACAAGAAGCTACAGGTGATTCAGAATGTGGGAGAACAAATGCCTTAATTAGCGGGCAGCCCATTATCCCCACAGGGGAGAATGGATTTGTTTTTAAAAGAACACTGTCAGATTAATATACTACTCTTATATTGTCTAAACTATAGTACTTTTCTGATTAGATAAGCTTCATAAATAGCACTTCTTTTTTCTATTTACATTGCATTCTTAATTTGAGATAAAAATAAAATGTGTGACAACATATTCCAGGGCTGTTAATATAGCCTATCTGGGATAAAAATATAAAAACATATTTTTATAAATAATGTATTGGGTGGCCCAGTGGTTAGGATTCCAGGCTTTCACTGCTATGGCCTGGGTCAGTCCCTGGTCGGGGAACTGAGATCCCGCAAGCCACGCAGCACAGCCAAAAATAAAAATAAATAAATAAATAAAAATAATGCATCAATTAATACATCATATTTTGTTCAATATACTTTGATAGTAGGTTAATTAACATCAATTATAGTTTGCTCAGTATTTGAATAGGTAACTGGTCTAAACACATTAAGGGAATTTTTAGAAACAAAGATGCAATACATTAAACACTTTGAGTGGAGAATTACAATACTAAATGGTACAGCGATTGAAAATAAGTTTCTTGAGCACCATTTTTTCCCCTGGAAACCTTCCCCTCACACCTCCATTATTAACCTCACATATGTAGCTTTTACAAGCAAATCCAAAGGATTGAAATAATTTAATTTGATTATTCTGTCAATCACTTTGCATAATTAATTTGATCTTAAATTTGAACTTTCTTTAAGCCTGTTTAATAAATGTCATGACACTTCCTGAATCTATGACTTACATAAAAAAAATCTACTTGATGGCTCTATTTATTATTTTCCTTTTAATCTGCCATTCACTATACTCCTATAATAACTTTAAAAACTTCAAGTACACACAAAATATATCAATTAACAAAAAGTGTGCTGGCAAGGATGGTCTAGATAACATGGCTGAGACAGTTCATTTTTGTACATATATTGTTCTCACTTTTGTTCCCACCATAAAAGTAATAAATGGAAGTAGAGTGTGTGGAGCACAGCATTTAAACACAGCTGTTCTGACGCTCCTGCAACTCTGCCATATCTTGTCTAGCTTGTATAGTCTACATCTTCACAGTGTATTTCTATGTGTCTAGATATACAGTAAAAGCAGTAGGGCTTCCCTGGTGGCGCAGTGGTTGAGAGTCCGCCGGCTGATGCAGGGGACACGAGTTCGTGCCCCGGTCTGGGAAGATCCCACGTACCGTGGAGCGGCTAGGCCCGTGAGCCATGGTCGTTGAGCCTGCGTGTCCGGAGCCTGTGCTCCGCAACGGGAGAGGCCACAACAGTGAGAGGCCCGCGTACCAAAAAAAAAAAGCAGTATATCCAGTGCTTTCTCATTTTAAAATCTCTAAAAAATTAGAACAATTCATGTTGGTCTTTTTTATCCTTAAAAACCCACCACAGAATGTGAAAGATCCTAAGAGGCTGACATGCTAGGTGGTTATAGCCAAGCCGCAGTGTCTCCCTATCGCCGAGCCTATTCTCCAGGCTGCGTGTAGTTTCCTGGAGAAGGGATGCTTCTTGTGTATGTCACTATATCATATCTAACCAGTTGTGGGTCAGGACAACCACTGAGAGGCACGAGACAGTTAAGAAATATTCCAGCTTCCTCACCCCTCAGTGAGAAAATGCTGAGGCAGGTTCCACAGTTGATCTTAGAGGGTTGCCAGAGGGACTGAACCACACTTTCTCATAGTGGTAATTTGCGTACCCTTTTTTGCCATCTCCCCTCCCGGTCTCACTTTCCCAGCATCTCATAGTGCTTCCTGGAATTGCCTTTCTTCAAAATTATGTGTCCTCAAGCCCATATCTCAAGATTTGCTTTTGAGAAACCCAAACCTGGACATAAAATTTTTTGGAGATGGAGGCAGGAAGGAGATGAAGAACTCAAAAATTTACTTCTCCATCATTGTCTGTCCAACATTGTTATTTGCTGTGTATTGAGTCTCAAATACTAACTCATGCACATCACAGCCAAGACACAATGTTCTTTTATCAGCTATTTTTTATTCTTTGAGATAGTTGATTTGTTTTAGAGTTAACTAACGAATCAATATTATATGGTTATCTATTCTGTATATAACTTCTCTGTCAGTGAAAAAGGCAATATCGACATAGTGCCATAGCTGCGATTAGTCTAGAGGTGGCTATGCAGTTCTAAAAAATTGGAATTTCCTAATATCTAGAAGTATTTCACAGACTTACACTATTCTTTTTTTTTTTTTTTTTTTTTTAACATCTTTAGACTTACACTATTCTTATTGGTGTTATGGTTAATTTCCCAACCAGAAGTCCTTTGTGAGATAATGGAACATTGAATTCTTAATTGATATTAGATACTGATTGACAATCTCCAGATTTTACAAAACAGTAAACATAGCTTAATTTAAAGGGAAACATTTCCAAATATTTGTCAATTGTGACTCTCGAATGTAGGCGTCTTACACAGAGAAACTCTTGAAAGCTTTCACTGTATTTGCTGCCTCTACCTTGTCTCTCTCCATTCTTGTCCAAAGTGGACTTAAACCCAACCACTTCACTGAAATTGCCTTCAAAGTAATTCACCCATAGTTTTATCCCACCAAATACAGTAGTCACTTCTTAGTTTTCCTTTCCTTCCACTTTCTCAGCAACATTTTACAAAATCATCACTTTTTAAAAAAATAAATTTACTTTATTTATATTTATTTTTGGCTGTGTTGGGTCTTCATTGCTGCACATGGGCTTTGTCTAGTTGTGGCTTCTACTCTTCGTTGCGTTGCACGGGCTTCTCATTGCAGTGGCTTCTCTTGTTGCGGAGCACAAACTCTAGGTGTGCAGGCTTCAGTAGTTGCGGCACGCAGGGTCAGTAGTTGTGGCATGCAGGGTCAGTAGTTGTGGCTCGCGGGCTCTAAATCGCAGGCTCAGTAGTTGTGGCACATGGGCTTAGTTGCTCCGTGGCATGTGGGATCTTCCCAGACCAGGGATCGACCCTGTGTCTCCTGCATTGGCAGGCAGATTCTTAACCACTGCGCCCCCATGGAAGTCCCCCAAATCATCACTTCTTGAAACCCTCCTGTCCCTTGCAAACGATGACTCCCTCTCCTGGTCCTGGTCATATCTCAATGAAGATTTCTTTTTCCTCTGCTGGTTTCTCCTCCTCAGATCAACACTGTATAGTGAAATGTTCTTGGGCTTCATTCTTTTCCTCTCATCTGCTCTTCATTCAATCCCTGAGTGATTCTATCCAGTGACACAATTTTAATTAATCATTTGTATCTTGAGCTGTGATCTCATTTAGGAACTGGCATTCACAATTGTCAGTTTAACAAATCTAATTGCCTAATAAGCTTAAATTTACATATCAGAATCAAATCTTATCCCACAAAAGCCTATCCCTTGTCTAAGACTTCCCCTTCTCATTAAATGTCACCTAATTCCCCTAAGTGCTCAGGATAGACCCAAGGTGCCGCTCTTAATTCCTCTCTTCCATGCTTTCCATGTTGAAATCTACAGAGCACCCAGTTGTTCTAATTCCAAAGTATCTCCAGAATTGACTAAGATCTTTACTACTACAGTCCAGACGTCTAATATTTGTGTCCACATATTGCAAATTTAATGGTCTCTTAATGTTATTTATACGCCAGATAGATCACTCTCTAGCCAGTATGCAGCATAATCATTTAAGTGCTTAAATCACATTATAACAGTCCCCTGTTTAAATTACTTACTGGCTTTCCTTTGCAATTAAAATAGCATCCAAATCTTCACCATCACATGTAAAAGCCTGCATTTGGGTTCTGCCTCATCTCTACCTCCACCTTTCTGCCCTAGACCTTCACTGTGCTTTAGCCAGGTAGGGCTTTCCTTCTGTCCCCAACATCCAGGAAAAAAAACCCAGATACTGTATATTTTCAACATGTACTTGATAAATGAATGGAAGAACTTGAATAATCCATGTCCAAATCCATTTTTTGTATGACATGGGGCTAGCTGCTTGATATCTTGAAACTGTAGTTTGCTATTTTACATACTAGCCACAATCTCCATTACCTTAATTAATTATTTTGAGAATTATGCTGATATATGTAAACACCTATAATACAGGAAGCAATTATTAGAAGGTGGTAATATTTGATACTACAAGTAATAAACCAATAATACTGACCCAGTGATTCAAAGGCTGGAAGTCATCAACATGTCAAGTAATAAAGGCAAAGACATAACAAATCTGTTTACCTCTGAGACACGTGTAGCTAAAGCTGAGATATATTAGATGTCTAAATTGCTTAGGTGATAATTGCATCAAAGTATAAAGTCAGTTATTTTAATAAAATGTTGGTTGTGCAACACCGTAGAATGTAGTTTTGGGCAAGGACCACAACATTTTAGAGGCTTGGCTTCCTCATCTGAATATTGCCATTAATAATAGGGTGACCTCTGTGGATTGTTATCAAGATTAAATTGGAAAACCCAGAAAATATTTCAGTACAGTTTCCGTACATAATAAACATATCACTTAGTTGAGATGCTAACTGTCCTGACAACCAGTGAAACAAGTATGATTTGGTTCTTATCCATATTGCATGATATAAATATAAATCTGCTAAACATTACTGCAACACCCCCAGAGGATCTAGCTTAAGTCCAACCAAGTGTACAGTTTCCCAAGACTACTGTAGGTCATATCCAGCATCAATAGATTCAGAAGGTATAAAACCTGTCTGCATTAGAAGTGTCTATGAATTGAATAAGGTACCACCCCCAAATTTAAGTATCTAAGCTCTAATCCCCAATGTGACTGTATTTGAAGATAGGGTCTTTGAGGATGTAATTAAGGTTAAATGAGGTCATAAGTGTGGAGTCCTAATTCAACAGGATTAGTGTCCTTATAAGGAAATTAAGAAATATCAGAATTCCCTCTCTCTGTGTGCACACAGAGAAAAGGCTGTGTGGGGACATAACAAGAAGACAGCCATCTACAAGCCAGTAAGAGAGGCGTCATCAGAAAACAACCCTGCTGGATACCTCGATCTCAGACTTTCAGTCTTCAGAATGTAAGAAAATAGATGTCTGTTGTTTAAGTCACCCAGACAGTGGTATTTCATTACGGCAGCCTGAGCAGACTAAGACAGACACCAGCCCAGCCCAGGAGGAAGGAGAATATTTCACATCAGGCAATTAAAAAATGGGGGTCAAAGACACCTCACCAAAGAAGATACATAAGTGACAAATAAGCATATGAAAATACGCTCCATATCATAAGAGAAATGTAAATTAAAACAACAATGAGATACCACTACATACCTATTATATTGGCCAAAATCTGGAACATTAACAACACCAAATGGTGGGGAAGATATAGAACAACAGGAACTCTCATTCATTGCTAGTGAAAATGCAAAATGGCACAGTCACTTTGGGAGATTGCTTGGTGGCTTCTTATAAAACTATACATACTCTTATCACACTATCCAGCAATCATGCTCCTTTACTCAATGGAGTTGAAGGCTTATGCACACACAAAAACCTGAATATAGATGATTATAGCAGTGTTATTCATAACTGCCATAACTTAGAAGCAATTGAGATGTCCCTCAGTATGTAAATGGACAAATAGACTATGCTACATCCCGCCAATAGAATATTATTCAGCACTAAAATAAGTGAGCTATTACGCCATGGAAAGACATAGAGGAAAGTTACATGCATATTACTAAGTGAAAGAAGCCAATAATAAAAAGCTACATAATGTATGATTCCAACTATATGACATTCTGGATAAGGCAAAACTATGGAGACTAAAAAGATCAATGGTTGCAAGGTGTTCGGAGTGAAGAAGGATGAATAGGCCAAGCACAGAAGATTTTTTGGGTGGTGAAACTGTTCTTTATGTCACTACAATAGCGGATTCATGTCATAACGTATATTTGTCAAAACCATAGAAAGTATAGCACCAAAAGTAAACTGTAGTGTGAACTATGGACTTCGTGTAATTATAATGTGTCAATGTAGGTTCATCAGTTTTAACAAGTGTACCCCTCTGGTGGGGGACGCTGATCATAGGGGAGAATAGGCACAGATGGAGGTAGGGTACATGGGAAATCTTCGTACCTTCCACTCAAGTTTGCTGTAAACCTAAAACTGTTCTAAAAAAATAGCTCTATTTACTTATCACAAAAAAAGGGTACCTTGGGAATATTTGTTTAATGAATTAATTGTTGGCAAAGAGATGGCTATGGAATGAAGGTTATTTCGATGTCTAAAACTACCACAATAAATACATACATACTTACATACATAAATCTACCACATATGGAAAACCTCAGTAAATGCAGCACAGAATTTACCCAGTATATTCTTGTCTCAGAAAAGAGTGTTACCTACAATAGGCTATTTAACTATGTAATAATGCCTGCTAGCATTGGGTAAGGTACTATTTCTACTGCCTTCATTTAATTGCATGTAGAGATTATTACCTTGTTCATTTTGCATGCTTGTGCAGTGATATGAGTCTTTTACAACAGAGAAGAAATAAAAACAGAAATCAAACAAGAGCTTTGAAAGTCTACTTGAAATAAGTTAATTGTGTGATCTATCTATTACCCTCTCAAGAAAACTTAATCTTATTGATAGGACATTATAATTAAAATTAAAACAAAACACTGCCTACCCAAGAATATTTATATTTAAATATTTATATTTAATATTTATATTTAATTTTAAAAATAAAAATTTTTAAAATATATAAAAATTTAAATATTTATATTTAATTTTAAAAATAAAAATTTTTAAAAGATATAAAAATTTAAAAATTTTTAAAATATATTTTAATATTTATATTTAAATATTTATATTTACCTTAAAAAATCTCATGTGGATGATATATTACTGAACCCGGCACAGAATACTGCTGGATTAAGCAGATTAAATAAAAAGTCCCTGACATAAATTGCAGCGATATCTTTTCTGACCCACCTCCTAGAGTGATGAAAATAAAAACAAAAATGAACAAATGAGACCTAATTAAACTTAAAAGCTTTTGCACAGTAAAGGAAACCATAAACAAAGTGAAAAAGCAACCCACAGAATGGGAGAAAATATTTGCAAATGAAGTGACTGACAAAGGATTCATCTCCAAAATATACAAAGAGCTCATGAGGCTCAATATGAAAAAAACAACAACAACAAGAACAACCCAATCAAAAAATGGTAGGAAGATCTAAATAGACATGTCTCCCAAGAAGACATACAGATATAGTTAAAAAGTACATGAAAAGATGCTCGACATCACTAATCATTAGAGAAATGCAAATCAAAACTACAATGAGGTATCACCTCACACCGGTCAGAATGGCCATCATCCAAAAAATCTACAAACAATAAATGCTGGAGAGGGTGTGAAGAAAAGGGAACCCTCCTAGACTGTTGGTGGGAATGTAAATTGGTACAGCCACTATGGAGAACAGTATAGAGGTGCCTTATAAAACTAAAAATAGAGCTACCGTATGATCCTGCAACCCCACTCCCAGGCATATATCCAGAGAAAACCATAATCCAAAATGATACATGGACACCAATTTTATTGCATCACTATTTACAATAGCCAGGACATGGAAGCAACCTAAATGCCCATCAACAGAGGAATGCATAAAGAAGAAGTGGTACATATATATAATGGAATATTACCCATAAAAAGAATGAAATAATTCCATTTGCAGCAACATGGATGGACCTAGAGATTGTCATACAGAGTGAAGTAAGTCAGACAGAGAAAGACAAATATCATACGATATCACTTATATGTGGAATCTAAAAAATGGGTACAAATGAACTGATTTATGAAACAGAAATAGAGTCACAGATGTAGAAAACAAACTTACGGTTACTGGAGGTAACAGGGGGAGGAATAAATTGGGAGATTGGGATTGACATATACACACTACTACATATAAAATAGTTAACTGAGAAGGACCTACTGTATAGCACAGGGAACTCTTCTCAATACTCTGTAATGACCTTTATGGGAAAATAATCTAAAAGAGAGTGGATATAAGTATGTGTATAACTGATTCATTTCACAGCAGAAAGTAACACAACATTGTAAGTCAACTATACTCCAATGAAAATTTTAAAAAAGTCCCCACTGCCAGTCTGCTGAACTCATAGTACTATCTTTCTTCCTAAACAGCCAGTTTAATCTTAAACTTATATTTTTGTCTCCTCTCTTCTCACAGAGGGAGAGGAAGAGGGAGAGGGAGAAGGCAAAGGAAAGGGCAACAGGGAGGGCTAGGGATAACTCTATGTCTTTAAACTGATATAATAGACACATTTCACGTATTCTTTTATAAATTATAAAATATAACTAAAAAGCAAATAAGGCCATAACTTTTCTCAACAGAAAACAATCAAAGATGGATAAACCCAATAGATTTAGATTGAATCTTTCCTTTACATCATGTCTTCACAATAAACCAACCACACAGTGAAAGCAGCCTATGGAAAGTAAAATGCCATCTCTATAAAAATAGCCTCAAAGTCAGGGGTGTGTGGGATGAATATCCAACCCTTTGTTCTTCCAGAAGGACAAAACATTGCAAAATATAGAAACTCAAAAGACACAGTGTCTTCTTCTTTGAAATAATTTTTTAGAACCATGGATTTTAAACATAAAATAATTAAGCCAGAGATGCTGGTATTTTTCCTCCAGTACTTCAAAATTCAATTTTACAGTATGATCACCTTCAACAGTTGATTTTTATAGACATTAGAGTAGATGTGTATTTAAACCACATCTCAATTCAGCATTTCCTTAAGTATCTATTTATTTACTTAAGCATCTATATATTTAAGCATTCATGTATTTAAGATTTTTTATATTTATACTCCACATTATATCAGAAAGATTTTCAGGAAATTTAATAAAAGGAGGTATAATAGCATAGTGAAACATAAAAATAGATACAGACCATGAAAGATATGCATTATGATTTAAAATCGAGAAAATGTTGAAAAAAAAAGATGACACATATAGACGGGATGTACAATTGTTATAGGGCAAATTGTATTTTTAGAAAACTTTTTGCAGATCAAAGCACAACAGAGAAACACAATCAGTCACATTCTTCTCATTATCTACTGGGAAAATATTTTAGTTTTTTAATGGATGAAATACTTTTTCATACTCAGTTCAAAAATAAGTTTTAACATGTGGTGTAAAACAGGACACAATGAGACAGACAATAGATAAAACTGGCAAGGGCATCACACAACCTTCCTTTGAAGAGGTAAAAAGCACAGCACGTTAACATTTTCTCAAAGCAATTCTGTGAGAGGGTTGAAAGGAGGCCAACTTGTAAATTCCATGCACTCTTCCAATAGCTCCCTCCAGTGTTTAAAACTCTCCTGCCTTTTGTTTCAGGAGAGATGAATTCAATCTCTCTTCCCTATTGCAGTAGTTTTGAATAAATTGTTTCTTGCTTGTTTAACTTGTCCAGTGCAATTTTTCTTTGACAATGTACAAGCAACACATATGCACATAATTAACTCTTTAAATACATATGTTCTCCATATCCTAAGAGAAAAGGACTAAGTGAAAAAACAGAAATCAATGACTTAGCACAATTTCTCACTACAAAATATATAAGCAAATTGAGACAAATATGGAAAATATAACAATTTAATTTCCATAGCAGGTCATGAGAGCAGTGGATGAAGTATTCTTACTCTGTTCTGAGAGGGCATGATGGTAACGCCTAGGAGGTCTTGCCTGAACTGAAAAATGGATGTAATTTTTACAGATGGCCAAACTAAAGGAAGACATTTTCAAGCTTCTCTGTTTAGAAAATATGCATTGGAGGTGATCCTATAAACTAACATAAAGAGGGTGTGGGAGAAGAAGGAAACAAGAGCATGAATAGAATATAACATATAAAAGTCCATTTTAGTGGGGCAATTTTACACTTATAAGCTCAAATCAAGATTATTTTCTTTGAACCTAATTTGAACACCCATAGTTAAGTGCATAATTATTGGCAGTAATAAATCAATTATCTTGGAGGATTACAAAAAAAAAGAATCAATAAAATACCAAGGTAGAAACTTAGATTACATAGATTGTGCTCAAAGTAAGTAATTATTCTCAATCTTTTAGGAAACATAGAATTGATAGTAACTGTAAGTGTATAACTTTTTATTATTCAGTTTGGAAAGTAAGTATTTATGTCCTGAAGCAAAACCTGATGCCTCAAGTTTCCAGTGGTAGATAGAGCTTATTTCCTCTCACTCCTCAGGCTTAAGTAAAACTACAATAAAGGAAAACGTTGGTTTAAAAGAAAACCAGAGGGCTTCCCTGGTGGCGCAGTGGTTGAGAGTCTGCCTGCCGATGCAGTGGACGCGGGTTCGTGTCCCGGTCCGGGAAGATCCCACATGCCGCGGAGCGGCTGGGCCCGCGAGCCATGGCCGCTGAGCCTCCGCGTCCGGAGCCTGTGCTCCGCAACTGGAGAGGCCACAACAGTGAGAGGCCCACGTATCACACACACACAAAAAAAACAAAACAAAAAAAAGAAAACCAGAACGATGAGAAAAAGGATGAGGCAGGAGAGGCAGATGTCAACACGTTCATGGAAGAGATAGAACGATTAGCCAAGGCCAGTCCCTAGAGCATATGCCAAGGGCTAAAGCAGAGGAAGCTTCTGCAAAACAGAGGCTCCTCAACACAGAAAGACAACTGCATGATTGTATGCGGAATCTAAAAAAGTCAAATGCATAGAACCAAAGAGTAGAATGGTGGCTGCCAGAGGCTAGGGACTGGGGTAAATGGGGATATGTTGTTCAAAGGATACAAACTTTCAGTCATAAGATGATTAAGTTCTAGAGATCAAATATCCAAAACGGTGACTATAGTTCATAATATTATACTGTATACCTGAGCTTTTCTAAGAGAGTAGATCCTTAAGTATTATCACCACACATACCAAAAAATGTGACTATATGGGGGTAAGATGATGGAGGTGTTAACTGACTTAATGCATTGATCATTTCCAGTGTACATGCATATTAAATCATCATGTTGTACACTTTAGAAAATATCACCTTGTAAAACCTAAATATATACAATTCTATTTTTTAATCATACCTCAATAATCCTGGAAAACAAACAAACAACAAGAAAGTTCTTGAATCAGAGTTACCAGTTACAAGGAAAGGTGGAAGTGGTGCTCATAAGAGAGGAATCAGTTGAAAGTGAATGACTGGATCTGCCTTGCTTCTCACCTCAGATATCCAAGAGCCTAACATTTATCCTAAAGGAATCAAAAGATTGTTAGGTGGTTGGCGAGAGAGAGGGGGAGGGGGGGTCTCACAAAATACATGAAAAGAAATACGTGTCAAAGAAAAAAGGTAGCTACTGTATGTTAGGCCATCTTCTTCTAGCATTTGGAAAGACTCCTAAGAATATGAAGAGTTCCTGATCCAACTACAAAATGAAGTCTGCAGGAGACAACCCTCACCCACTAAAGGTTAGTCTTCGTGTGGCTTCATTCTTAAATATGAAGAGACAGCATAAATGAACAGAGACTTGAGAAAATCTGCAGTATGAAACCAAAACACAAAGCAATAACGATAAAAAATCTAGCAGTCAAGGAGATGATAATATAGGATTCGGAAGAGAAACTTAGAATCTCTCATTTTAAATTACTTAGAGAAATCATTAAAACAAGAATGCGTAAACAAGGTGTCAAAGGCTTGAAAAGAAGAAAGGGATGGTAAAGCATAGGAATGCTTATTTCCTTATTTTACAAATGGCAGGGAATTCCCTGGTGGTCAGGTTGTTAGGACTCCGCACTTTCATGGCCAATGGTGCAGCGTGGCCAAAACAAACAAACAAAAACAAAATGGCAACTGGAGACCTTTTTTTTTTTTTTTTTTAAATGAAAGAAGGAAGGGAGAGGTGTAACTTAGGTAAACCTCCCTCTGTATCATAGGAAATTAACAGACAACATACAAAGGGCTAGAAACATTCTTTAAGGAAATGGTATTTACTAACAGAAAAAGAGAAAAGAGGCCACTCCTTGTTTGCTTGTTTATTTCTGACTGCTTAAGTGACTGCCTTTAAGACCCCTCTTTCTTTCCCTCTGCCCCTTACCAACCCCTTTGCAAACCCTTGAAAGTCCTAGAGTCCTGAGTACTGGGAAACTGCCTATAGATTTGTTGTGCAAATAAACAGGTTATTCTTCTAGGCCTGATAGTGAAACTGGCAGATAAGTAACTTTATCCCATAAAACAACTTAAAGGTCATAGGAACCACGGGCTAGGTCATAAAAGAATCCCAATAAAATGACAGTGGAATAACAAAAGAGAATACAACAGTAGAGAGTAAAAATTCTTGATTTCGTTGTATTCTATTTCATGAACATATAACAGAAAACCACCAAACGACATACATTTTCAATTCAAAATTATATAAACTATTTTGGAATAGTGCTATGAATCCTTTTATTTTATTCCGAAAAATAAATAAGAACGAATCAAACACACGTAAAGGAGAGCTGTTTGGTGATGTTCAGTTTTATCTGTTTTAAATTGTTTGTAATATTCAACATGGATAAATTTCCATGTTTTCCTCTCAGTATTTCTGCAAATTTTAACAGTATGGAAGTTGAGACATCTGTGCTTATAATCACAAAGGAAACATTTAAGACAAGCTAGGCTTGCCACTGAATGCTCATTACTTGTTTTGGCAATGGTGTTTCTCATCAAGTACTATTGACCTTAAGTTATGCAGCATCTGTAGGTTACAAATCAAAGTAGCTTTCATATTTTCATACATTGCATCATGTATGATGCTTCCATAAAGTTCTTTTGAGCCCCAATCAAATATTTGTTTTGTTTTTGTTTGTTTTCTGAGGCAATGCCATTTAGTCTTGCATTAAATAGATCTTTTGAGAGTTAACTCAGAAACCTGATTTTAGAATTACTATCTAGTGCTTATGTATTTACTATTCTCCACCATCATTGCCAGTGAAAAGCGGTACTTTTTGTGATAATTTATGTGGAAGAATGTGCCTTTAAACTGATGAAGTTATCTTTAAATTTACCTCAGTTTTCTTTATTTAGACTTAATTGGAACATGCTTCTACCCACCCACCGCGTGATTAATGAAATGGTGAAAACAAAAATAGTAACAGCAAAAATGATATTGAAATTTAAAATTATCTGAGAAGCACATAAAATAAAATCAATTCCCTGAAAATCATCCTGAAATAAAGAGACTGACAAAAGGATGTGACATGTTGCAAAGGTCAAGTTTGAGTTATCTTCCTTATAAAGATATTTTATTTTATATTAGAGTGCTTTAAGAAACTGGTGATTCCTACGTCTTACATAACATTCTGGATTTTCTAAGAGTAAGAAAATTGCTTTCTTTGGTCTTAAACAGCGAAGTGAATTGTATGCTTCCTAGAGCAGAATGCTGGTTTGTGCATACTTGGTACACAGGTGAGGCTACTTGATATTCTGCTGAGGCCAGAGATGGTTATATTATGTTTCTGCTGTTTGTCACATCTCAAATCATTCTTTTGTATTTAAAAATGAAGCAAATACCAAATTGACGAAAACGTGTTTACTTTCACTTTTTAGGCAGTTTCAGTTGACAAAACAAAGGTTTTCAACAATGCCATTTGTCAATATTTTTGTAATTTTTTGAACCTCAAAGTGACTTTGGTAAAAGCTGTTATATTCAGAGACATTCAACATTCAAATAGCATGAAAAAAAGGTAATTGGGTTAAGTTGCATAAAAGTTACAGTTATCTTAAACAACAACCACTCAATCAAGAAAAGTTGTTCTCCTTACACACACATAGGCACAATCTCTATTATTCAAATATCCCTTTTCCCCTTCATCAGGTAAGTGGGGAGTACTCTAACCTAATAAGCATGTGCAATTTATTATAATTTAATTTAAATTAATTATATATGTACATATATATTTAAAACTAATTCTGATTAAAGGCAGAGCTAGGTCTCTGAAAAGGCAATTAATCTGTGATTTTTTTTTAACCTCAGGGAGTTGGAAGTATTTCTTCTTCCTATTTGTTATCCTGGTGGGGATATCACATTATAAATGAGGGTTCCAAGAATATGAAGACTATCTAATACACACAGGCAAAAATTCACTTTCAACTTTGAGTTAAGTGAGTTATATAGAAAGACAAGAGTGGCAATTTTTGCAAAGGGAACCAAAGTCAAGAGGGAGTTAAATAGAATCTGGAATACAGGATCTCTAAATTGCATAGACAGTGCAAATTTCAAGTTAGCTGTCTAACAAGCATTGCATAAGAATCACATCTGTGTGATCTCTTCTAAAGTAAAAGCTGGTCCTTCTTCATCCTTTAATCCTGCTATACACTATCATGAATGACATATATTAAATAGTTATTAAATAGAAATACCTTTGGATGAATGAAAACATGAACAGATTAATCTTCTTGTTGAAGAGAAATGAGGAAATACAGTGTTCTAAAATTCAAATCATAAGACAGGGGGCTTCCCTGGTGGCGCAGTGGTTGAGAGTCCGCCTGCCGATGCAGGGGACACGGGTTTGTGGCCCGGTCTGGGAAGATCCCACATGCCGCGGAGCAGCTGGGCCCGTGAGCCATGGCCGCTGAGCCTGCGCATCCGGAGCCTGTGCTCCGCAACGGGAGAGGCCACAACAGTGAGAGGCCCGCGTACCGCAAAAAAAAAAAAAAAAAAAAAAAAAACATAAGACAGAACATGCAGTGTAGAAAAGACATTATTATTGTAACTTAAACACACATAAGGGATGATAATGCAAAAACTAAAGTTCTGCAAATTAAGAAAAATACAAGCTCCATTTATTGAGGTAAATATGACAAAGTAGAAAACAAAATGAAATTGACATGGTCAGTCCCTCCTAATAACCAATAAAATATACAGATTTTCACAAAAGGAGAATCCTGTATCGGCAAAGAAGTTGAAAAGTTGTCAACTTTCTGGAAATTGGAAACTGAGAGGGATTGATTTTTCTTTTTCTTATGAAAGTAATAGAGAAAAAATCAGAATATAGAGATCACAGAGGGAAACATTTCTACTTTCTCAACAGAGGAAAGATGAGCCAGTTATGCAGCCCTTCTTCTTTGATGAATGAATAATCAAGGAATACCAAAAAAGTATGTTTCAGCTGCCAGTCAAAGAGGAAAACAGATGAATGACAGTATTTAAAGGAGAAAACACTAAAGAATAGATTATATGTCCAGATCACCAAGTAAAGTAATTAATGGAAAAACTGAAAAATATTTGTGCAAATGGCTACGTCTTTTAACTAGTTATTCTGTGACAAAAATGTGGCTGTGATTGTCATTAAAAATATGAGGTTTCCCAGGATCGTTTTTTCTCCGTTTCTGTAATCTACTGACAAGCAAAATGAGCAGGTCAGTTTCGGGAATCTAGGCTCCACTTAGTGCATTGAGAGATTCTTTCATTAAATCTAATTAGGAAAAATTATTCAACAGTATAGACCCAAGGCTAGGAAAAACCAAACCAAAACAAAAAAACCACTGCTGAATAATACACTGCTGTGAATCTGTACTCTGTATTGTTGTTGCCATTTTTTTGCGTTTTACTAACACACTTGATAGAACAGTGTGTACAGAATATTTGACCATGTGCTCTACTTTTTAAGGTTATTTTGTAAGTAAGAGAGGCTTCTGGACATACCGTCTATAACTCTGTCCATGTTCCTCCCATTAGTTTTTGGGCACACAAATAAACTATGTCACGATGAATAAGGGATGACTAAGTAACCATGTGAGGAAACTGCAAAAGAGTTAATCCATATCAGAAGTATGGCACCTATGACCTAACTGTATTTTTTAAATATAACTTCTGGTATTTTTTTAATATGTTTGGTGTAATACTGAAGAATGGTTATTTTCAAGATAATTATAACAGCTATGTGTCAAACTAACTTCCAAAGATGCCTCAGTTGGCATCATTATCAGAAGATTTTGAGTTGGCCATGCCATGTCAGATTCACTTTCAACTATTTTCCAGGAAATATGCTGAAGAGCCACCATTTAATGTAAGTCACAATTAACCTGAAGGTCCAATTTGAATATTCTAGAACTAGAAATACCCTCTCAGGTTTTCAAAGCAATGTTGTTTGCTCTAAGGAAGGCTGACTGGCATGGTCATCTGTTCCTTATCAGGGCTCATTTCCTAATGTCAAGGCAACCCATTACATTTAATCAGGAACTCCCAGTTTCTCGTATCTTTTCAGAACCACATATAGTTTAGGGCAATTTTTAAATGCATTCTCAAAAAACGATCAAAGCCTAGAAAATTATTTGACCAAGTGGTACTTTATGGAGAGATGACATTTTTCTGGTACAATTCATTCTCCTTAGTTATAATAATCAGACAAACTGAACAAAGCTTTTTATTTTCATTCTTTTCTAGCTTCCTCCACAGCCCTCCCCCACTTTTTTCCTTTTTCTTCTTTAAGTGCAGACATAGAATGTGACAAATTTTGCTTTGGCAAATACTGATTGAGCACATTTTATTTGCCAAAATTTGGATTAGGTGTTGATTGGCAATTGGTAGTTGGTAAATTTGTGTATTCATATAGATGCAGGCATAGTACCAGCATACTTTATGTATTTTTAAGCACATTTCTTGACACTCTTACTGTCATCAACTCCCTGTGAACCTGTGTAGACTTTACATCCACAATATTCCCCGTTCCTCAACACAAATAAACCATCAGTGCTTAACTTCTTCAGTGTTTACAACATAAACTATTTTGCAAGACACTTTATTTCTATCTAGTTTTACATGTACATGTCAAAACAAGTTTAATGTGCAAGGATTTGACTTACCACTAAGGCATTGGGGAAAAAAATGGACTGTACTATAGATTCTTTTTTTTTTTAATAAATTTATTTATGTATTTATTTATTTACTTATTTTTGGTTGCGTTGGGTCTTCGTTGCTGCATGCGGGCTTTCTCTAGTTGCGGCAAGTGGGCGCTACTCTTCATTGTGGTGCGTGGGCTTCTCATTGTGGTGGCTTCTCTTGTTGCGGAGCACGGGCTCTAGGTGCATGGGCTTCAGTAGCTGTGGCACTCAGGCTCAGTAGTTGTGGCGCACGGGCTTAGCTGCTCCACGGCATGTGGGATCTTCCCGGACCGGGGCTCGAACTCATGTTCGCCCCTGCACTGGCAGGCGAATTCTCGATGACTGTGCCACCAGGGAAGCCCTGTACTATAGATTCCAATGGCTCTCGGAACCCTACATAAATCCTTTTAGAACTTAAGACAAACACCCAAGCTGATGAGTCTTTACCATCATAGTGTCACCACAGATATAAAAAATATAATAAAATATTTTTCACTTTAATTTTTCTTTTATGGACTATTTACCTTCTTTGATCATTTATGAAGTTTATTTGAGATCCAAGCTATCTACTGCATGTCCACTTATGTGCTTGCAAGAGTTATATGATTTTTTTAAATAAAGATGTGAGCATCTCGGGACAGTACATATGTAGAGTAAGCATGACACTAATTCTGTGTGTCCTTGAAGCTTCCTTGTCCTTAGACTTCAGCTAGAGTTGCTTCAAATACTTGTAAGAAATGAAGACAATCCCTCTCCATTCTGACAGGACATTTAATTTTATGTGTTAAACAGTCAATGTGTCTCCACTCAAATTCAGTAATTTTTAAGTTTTGTAGCAACAGAAAGTTATATAAAAGCTCTTAAGACAAATATTTTAAAAATAGATTAAGGAGGAAGATTAAATGCTAAAAGCACACTGGGTCCTAGTAACATAAAGTAAATAGTAAATACTTGAATCTTGAATAATTTATACCTGACTCATCTCTCAGAGAATCTAATGCAAGGAAATGCTATATAATATCCCATCATGACCTGCAATTACTGAACAAAATCAAGTTGCTGAAAGGTGCTGGTATATATGATAAAATACAATGTGGGACAATACTTTTCTTCCTGGAAAATTTATTTGACAGAAACATAACAGTACTAAGCAATTAAATCAAAGGGGCTGTCTCTCCTCATTACTTAAATACAAGAAAACCCCGTACTTATTTTATTCCTTTCACAAAAGCATTTGGTGGAACTTAATTTTGCATGCAAGGTTCCTGCTTTCTCTAATGCCTTTTCCCTGGGGATTAATTTTTTTTTTCAGATGGTAACAAAGTTTTCAAATCCATACTCTAAACTCATTTTAAAACTGTGTAAAAAGCAAGGCTTGTTATATTGGATTTGTAAAGTCTCCGGTTAATATCAATTTCATTTATATATTAATATATAGAGAAAAAGATATATTTTTTCTCAAGTGAATAATGTAAGGCCTAAAACTCAGAATATCCTTCTTCCCATCTGATTTCTAAGTAAATTCTTTACCTCACTTATTCTGGAAGAATAAAGTAGATTTAAGGAATAGTACTATATTTTTATGGGGTGCTCTATTAAAAGGACCTTTACACAAACCCAGAAATAGATCAAAATGTTACCCTCATTCATCTCTTAGAGAAACAGCAGGTGTAACAACTGTTTTACATCCTCAGGACTGCCGTCAGGCATCAATCTCTTTTATTCCACCCTCAAGTGACTCCATACAGTTTTGAGAAGTGAAATGCTTTGTATTTTAAAAAATTGAGTAATGAAAATAGAGAATACAAAATTGTGATGTTCATTTTGCTTCAATGCAAAATGTCCCTCTCCAAGACTCATGAAATGTCTTCTTTTGCTGATGTAAGAAATTCTTTAAATTCACAGTACTGGTGGAAATTGTGCTAACGAGACGTAGATAGATATTTCCATAGAAGCCACTAAAAACTTTTATTGCTCCTCTATTTCAAAACCTGGAGTTGTTATCAGAACATTTGAAAAAATTTTGCAATATTCCCTGATTAATCAGTGCATTTATATACTTAAAGATGTATATGTTATATATCTTTATATTATATATATATATATATTTTTTTTTTTTTTTTTTTTTTTTTTTGCGGTACGCGGGCCTCTCACTGTTGTGACCTCTCCCTTTGCGGAGCACAGGCTCTGGACGCGCAGGCTCAGAGGCCATGGCTCACGGGCCCAGCCACTCCGCAGCATGTGGGATCTTCCCAGACCGGGGCACGAACCTGTGTCCCCTGCATCGGCAGGCGGACTCTCAACCACTGCGCCACCAGGGAAGCCCTTATATATATTTTATACACTTCAAATTTTTAAAAAATACAGATTCCAGGTCTCAAAGACTTCGTGGGAGTTTTAAGGTAGATCTTGAATGTGGTAAGTTCAGTTTTCCAGGGGATTTCTTCCAAATGAACAAATTAATTACATTAAATTAAAGTTCATTAAACACCATTTAGATGTGAATCACTGCTTGAGGCTAAAAATGGTGAAATAAACATTTAAAACAGAGAGAAAGGAAAAAAAAAAATAAAAGGAATGACAACCAGAATAATTTATTTGACCAGTATGTATCAGTGTAATAGGGAGGAACAAATCTGACTGCATAGTGGATCTTTCTCTCTTACTTTAACCTTTGTATTCTATTGTTATTGCTATAAGAATAACTGAAAGAATGTTGCCTATAGCCTGAAATATACAGGATACAGGAGAGCCCATTCTCAAGGCTCTGACCTTTAAAGATATAACACTTTTCCACTTATATAGAGATAAAAAGTTGCAGAACAGAGAATAATATTTGTCTTGCTGGAGATTTATAGGAACACTGTGACCAGACCTACATGGACAGCTGCAAGAACAAAGGATTCTGGCACCAGGAAGTTTTCAACAGCCCACCACACCCCCTCCCGTTTTAGCATAAAAGAAGCCTGAATGCTAACTCTGGCACAATGGGTTTTTGGGACAGTAGCACACCATCTTCTTGATATTCTGGCTTCTGAATAAAGTCACCATTTCTTGCCCTAACACCTTGTCTCTCTATTTATTGGCCTGACCTGCAGCAAGCAGTACAAGCTTGGACTCAGTAACTTCACCTCTAATTGACTTTCTGAAAAGAACTAACCACTTTTCAAAATTAAAATTTTGGTGTCAATCATTCAGGTCCATTTTAGTGGTAAAATGCTATGATTGTATTTAAATAGACTATTTAGCATTATGTATCCTACATACCATGGTATCTATTTTTTCTTCAAATGTTCATGTTTATTCCTTCAGATTTTTAATGAACAGAGTGTTAGATAAGCTCCTTGAATCTGGGGATTATGTCTCATCTCCCAGAAATCCACAACATGAACTTGCCATGCTGGGCTGCAGAGGATCAATACATGCTATAAGGCAGGGGTTCCCAACCCCAGAGCCATGGACCATACCACGGTCCATGGCCGTGAGTAACCAGGCTGCACAGCAGGAGGTGAGTGGCTTCATCTGCCGCTGCCCATCGCTCGCATTACCCCCTGAGCCATCACCCCACCGCCCAGTCGGTGGAAGAAGTCTCTTCCATGAAACCAGTCCCTGGTGCCAAAAAGTTTGTGGCTGCTGCTGTAAGGTACACGGTATGCCCCCTCGAAGCCGCTGAAATCAAACTTCCCTTCCGAAGAAACTAACTCCCCAGCCAAGTGTCACTCTGAATGCTATTGAACACCACTGACTCCCCTTGAAATGTAAAAGACTTTTTTTATAATTCTATTTATTTATTTATTTAACCACTGGACCGCCAGGGAATTCCCTAAAAGACCTTTTTCCTGGGGTCTCTTTTGTAATGTTTCATAAAGTCTTATAAGCTCTACCTTTTCTTCTAGTTATCTCCTAACCCCAAAATTAGAAGTAGCAAGAATCTTGGAGACTATGCCCCCAACAGTACCCCTCACAGAGGGATGGCAAAGTAAAGAAGAGAGGTCTCAAGAAAACTTTCATAATTCATCTTTTCTACTTAATCTCACAGACAGCCTTGTAGGTAGGTATTAGGTTTTGGGGAATAGAACATTATATAAAGAAAACAGAAATGTTCATTAAAAAGTCAAGCCATCTCATTTTTTCCAAAGCCCTTATTTGTAATATTAATCCTTATTTCAACCTAGATAACAAACTCGCTCCTATTCTTGGTTCCATACTTATTCTAGCTAGACCACTTCTGATATTTTGTTTTTCATTTAATAACACATTTTCTCTAATTATGATCATAGTGTTGTCTCCTTCTGTATGAGCTATTATAAAATATAACATTTATATGGTAGGTTAAGTATATTTAGATGGTTTTGTTTTTTAAAATATTGTTGAGGGGGAGATTTGCTATATGTTTATTTTTGAATTAACTATATGGAGATTTAAACAATATTTAAAACATTGCTTCTTCACTATGATCCATCTTTTTTGACGTTTTACAAACTGAATTGCATTTAACTTGAGGATTTACTAATACGTTACTGAATATAAACCTGTATGTAATTTTCCATGATAGGAAAATTTAAATCATTTCTAATTTATCTCTACAGAGATTACCATAGCTACAAGTTTTCTGGGTATATGGATGACTTAATGTCAAATACACTTGGACATATACATGGTTTGCTTATAATATACAACTGTAACCTGTTAAACTTATAATAAACCTAATCTAAACTCCTTGCAATGGCCTTCAGAAGCCATGTGATGGGATTTCTTTTCTGAACTCATTTCTTTATTTTTCCTCTTGTTCTCTCTCCTCTAAAACACTGACCCTCTCTCTCCAAGGGCCAGCCCAGCCTACCTCTTCTACATGGGGTCTGTACTCGCTGTCTTAGTGTACTTGCTCTATTGACTATAGTCTCTGAGATTAATGTTCCAACACCCAAGGATTCCTCACACCCCCAATATGCAGAAGTGTGTTTTCAATCACAGAGACAAGCACTCAATGCAGGCATTATACATTTTACTTCCTTGTAAAATTACACTTACATGTTAATTTCTGTGTTTATAAAATTCTGAAAAAAATATACATATTCATTCATAGTCAGTAAAATACATCCAGCTCTACCAGGGGCAGAGGGTAGAAAGGAAATTGGATTTAATGACATTGACAACAAGCTCAATTTTACATTAATGCCGGATGCAGAAACAGAGAGCCCTAGCCCTGCGTGTGCAAGTGTGGACCGTGTGCTTGAACTTATGATGCAGATCCTTTTTTTCCCATTTATTTCTTGAAATTTGGTAAAATATTTCCCTCTAGCCCTCTCTTTCTCCCTGTCTCATTCTCTTACTCTTTTCCATCCTTCCATAAATGTGAGCTGATTGCCTTTTGTGCCCTCTGAATTGACGGTATAAGCAGCACTGATGCTCAGCTGCCGTTATCTGTGTGGTTTTGAAAATGACTTCCTTCATTTTAGTAAACAATCACCGCTCAGAGACCCCCAAAGCTCCCATTCCATTTTCTGTTCTCCTGGGAATTTCCCATATCCCCATAATAAATAAACTTAAGTTGCAATGCCTGTTACAGCAGGGGTGTCCTGGACCTTGTTTCAATGCTGAAGCCAGGAGAATTTCTGATTGCCCGACAGCCATGTCCGGCCACCTATTAAAAGTTCCCACCAGCTGGCTTCTGGGCTTCACCACTGCTGCTTTCCCATACTTCAGAAAGCCAAGACATGCATACTCCCGAACCGCACCCTGTCAAGAGAGGCTAAGACCGGGG
This sequence comes from Pseudorca crassidens, assembly GCF_039906515.1. NCBI lineage: Eukaryota > Metazoa > Chordata > Mammalia > Artiodactyla > Delphinidae > Pseudorca > Pseudorca crassidens. Next base: position 19,275,517 of record NC_090298.1, read on the forward strand.
AGGGGGGGACAGAAAGCCACGTTCATGTTGCTTGTCAGGTCCCTGAATGCCTGTCCTAACCAGGTGTTAGGCATTTTCAATAACGCACGAGGAAGTAGGATGAATGAGGTTCTAGTGCCCAAATACGAGTAGAGAGATAGAGATGTTAAAATGCAATTGCTGTACTGTTACATTCAACAGAGTTTTGTATATTAAGCAGGATCCTTAACCCAGCCTTGGCAGTTTAAGAAGCAGTATCAGAGGAAATGCCCCTTAAGCGACGTCCTGAAGGGGGCACAGCCAAGGCTGGGTGTGGCGTGGAGGCTCCAAGGGGTTCATGGTCCTGCTTTGGGGGGAAATAAAAATAGCTCAATGTAGCGAGCACCGACATTAGGGACAGAGCATGGAGTGGAAGTGAGAACTGGTGGTATAGAGATTGTAAACATCAAGTATGCCAAAGGAAAGACATTTTCCAATCTTCTGCTCCGTACCTCAGCAGCGCTGGCTTTCTGAAACTGAAAGCTGATCAAGTCCCTTAACTTCTTACAAATTGTTTCAATCACTCCCCGTTTCCCAAGAAACAAATCCAAGCCTTTATCTGTATTTCACTAGAATTATATTTACAAAACAGTACTGATATATATGTACATGTGTATATATAAATGTATATATATACATGTATATGTATAAACATATTTTATATATATATATATATATATGTTTTAACATGGGAAGATTACCCTTCTTTCTACCTACCATAACATTTAAAAGGCCATATATTAAAGTAGCTAAGAACACTAACCCTGGAGCCAGGCAGACTGGAAGGAACCCAGGTTGTGCCCCTGATTAGTTCTGTGATGTAAATGTTATTCAACCATCAGCCCTCATCTGCAAACACGCTAATCATAGAACATGCAAAGTGTGTAGGAGATTGCCTGACCCAGAGCAAGTACGTTAGCTATCACTGAGTTTACTTAAATTATAGAACTGATACAACGGAAATGGTCACAGTTAAAAGAGAAAGCCATAACATTTTTTTTTTTTTGAGTAACTGTTTGATCACAGAATAATATCTTGTTTCAGGTGTCATAAAGTGTGGACAGCCTAGAAGCCTGAAAGTTACAAGGGCTTAATTTAAAGTCATCTCAGTCAAGTAAATTAACATATTTTAATAACTTCCTACATCATAGTAATAAGCCTGAAGCAGTTCTAGAATGTGTAAGCTGAGGTGGGGAGGCAGCCCAGAAGGAAACTAGATAAAATGTAAACAATTGCAAAGATTATAGGCAGTTAATGGAATGCTAAGAACAAGATTGTATCTTCAACTTAAGAGGATACCAGCAGATAATTTAAGCAAATTAGTTAGCAGTAATGTCCAGGTAATAGATAACATATTGAAATACCTATATTATTCCAGTTTTTTCTATCTTTCAGAATCATCTATATAATACTCATAAAAGTAAGTAGCGTATTTATAATAATTTGTGACAAGACCTAAAATTTCTTTTACTGCAAAGAAAATCTGATTGCCTCATAGCCCAAAAGGAACAACTAACCTAAATTACAGCTGGAAAACCGCTTCACTCTGTAGTCCCAAATTAGCCCCTGTAAACACTTTAGTATGCTCAAGTATCACTAGGGACATAACTCTAAACTCATTTAAGTATATTAGCATTTATAACAACCCAGCTAGTGGATGGAATCATGTATTGTCTGGCCTGGTATTGGGAAAGCTAAAAAGTATATCACATTTTCTCATCACTCTTATTTATCATTATCTTTATATTTGTCTTTAAATTAGATGATTCATGTCAGTTTCTTTTTAATCTACTTCTAATAAAGGAAAATCATGCAAAAAAATTAAATAAGAAAAGCTTCAATAGCCATAGCCCTAGTATCAATGTTTTCCCTTAAGATTATTGCTCATGCATCTTTATCTTAAAATTGTTCATGTTCCGGAAGGGATATGAAAATTGCACTTTTCAAATCTGTCTTACCTTTTTTCTAAAGTCCTGGTACAACTGTTAATGTTTTTCTTTAATGACACTGCATGGGTGGGAAGTTCTCAGCATATTAGCACAAGTTAGTAATTAAGCCAGTAGTATGATTTATGTTGTACAATTTAGATTGTAAGTGCTCATAAAACAATCTCACTCTTTTATAGAATATGGTTCTAGGCTATAAATATGCCCAAAAGCTCAGCAAAGGGTAACTGACTATAAATTTAGAAGAAATAAATAAATAAACCAGTTTTCACTGCTTTTCCAGAAAAAAATCTCTTTTCTTCTTTTTTAGATATCTTTATCGGAGTATAATTGCTTTACAATGGTGTGTTAGTTTCTGCTTTATAACAAAGTGAATCAGCTATACATATACATATATCCCCATATCTCCTCCCTCTTGCATCTCCCTCCCACACTCCCTATCCCACCCCTCTAGGTGGTCACAAAGCACTGAGCTGATCTCCCTGTGCTATGTGGCTGCTTCCCACTAGCTATCTATTTTACATTTGGTAGTGTATATATGTCCATGCCACTCTCTCTCTTCATCCCAGCTTACCCTTACCCCCACTGTGTCTTCAAGTCCATTCTCTACATCTGTGTCTTTATTCCTGTCCTGCCCCTAGGTTCTTCACAATCATTCTTTTTTTTTTTTAGATTCCATATATATGTGTTAGCATATGGTATTTATTTTTCTCTTTCTGCCTTACTTCACTCTGTATGACCGACTCTAGGCCCATCCACCTCACTAAAATAACTCAATTTCGTTTCTTTTTATGGCTGACTAATATTCCATTGTATAGATGTGCCTCATCTTCTTTATCCATTCATCTGTTGATGGACGCCTAGGTTGCCTCCATGTCCTGGGTACTGTAAATAGTCTCCCTTTTTTCTTAATGTCCCTGGAATTCATATGCATTCAGAAGGAGGCTAGAACATATTAACTATTTCTTGTTCTTCCTATTCTCCTTTTTTTTTTTTTTTTGGTAGAAATGATGCTTAAATACACATTTCTCCAGAAAAGAAATTAAACTTCTATTTAAATTGATTTGATCATTTACGTCTTGAATTGTTCCTTCTCATGTGTTGCTGTATTTTTAGGTTCAGAGTTCAATTAATAAAAATTACAGTGTTGTTCTCCTGTGGTGAGCGCCTTTTAAATAAAATAATTTAACTGCTTTGTGAGTAATCACATTTATCTCCACATGTATTCTGTTTCTCTCCAGTTTGGTCAATGAGAGACATAACAGAGGTCTAGAAATTCTATCACTTCTACAAAGTCCACTACTTGTCATTATTAACACCCCCAAACCTAATCTCCATATAAAGTGTTCGAACTCTATATACCATTTATAGTTATGATACCCATCTAATTCAAAGCAGGGAGCTTATGGAGAGTCCCTACCTTTTGCTGGTGTGTATGCCTCTCTGGGTGACATTGTCTTTAGCTCAATGATAAATGAGAAAAATGATGAAAATAAATCTCTTCATGCGTGTCAGACGTTATGAGGTCAACAACTGATTTTTCTTGGGAAGGAATTCTACACGGGCTTCTCACTGTTGTGGCCTCTCCCGTTGCGGAGCACAGGCTCCGGAGGCGCAGGCTCAGTGGCCATGGCTCACGGGCCCAGCCGCTCCGCGGCATGTGGGATCTTCCCGGACCGGGGCACGAACCCTCGTCCCTTGCATTGGCAGGCGGACTCTCAACCACTGCGCCACCAGGGAAGCCCGGGAAGGAATTCTTTTCCTTCAGATTTAAGGTGCTTTCTCCTTTTTAGTTTTTATAATATTGTTTCTTTCATTAAAGTATGGTGATAATATTTAGTAACTGCCTCACCAATATGTATTATATTGAATTGGCCACATAAATCTTGTTGATGTTTTTGTTACGATGTGTTATTTATATGTGTACCAAATCCACTCCTTTCTTAGGCGTTTTGCTGTTCAAAGAAAACTCACGATCTGGGAGACGTGGTCTAAGATTAAACTAAACATATTCTGATTACATTTTAAAGTTTTCTGTCCAAATCTTTATGGAAACAATTAGCATTATCTGACACATTCACTAGAAAATAGAGGAGGGGTAAGAGTTTCAGCAAGCTTCTCTCCTGAACTCTCCTACATCTTGAAAATCTTTCTGAGAGCATTGGAACTCATAGCATATTTTATGAGAGCAAGACTGGCTGGTGTCTAACAAGCAATGACTAGGACTGAGAAAATATCCTAGATTTTTAAAGAAGAGAACAGAGTACCTTTTACATATAAATTAAGCTTGAATTTTATTCTGGGTAACATTATATGAATTATATGCATTCTATAAGAGATGCATAACATTTGTAAAGCAGTAATAACTAGAGGAAGTTATGCCCATGTCTAAATAAGTGTTATATCCTTTTAAAAATTATAATTTATAGTTATATAGGTAATATGTATGTATAGCTTGAAGATTAAAAAAAAATTGCACACATGAGTCTGCCACCAGGACCCACACAGAACACCCCAAGAACTTGGAAGCCCCCAGTGTACTCTTCTCTCATTGGTTCTGCTAATACCTGCCCCTTCCAAAATTAACTCAGTTTTAAAGTTCTATATTATATCACATCATATGTATGTTTGTTATTTATTAACCAAAGCTCTATTTTGTTTTCCTTAATATAAATGGCACCATGTTTCATCTATTCTCATATAACTTTCTTCTCATTAACTGCAAATTCCATTATTGAAATGCATCCACAGTGATACATGTAGCAATGATTCACTTATGAACATGACAAAACATAACGCATCTATTCTTATGTTAATGGTAATTTGGGTCGTTTCTACTTCTTTTCCCCACTAAAAGTAATGCTTTGAACTCTCTTGTACAGGCCTTCTGATGAACGTATGAGTGCTTTACACGTCTGTATGCTCAGGGCTTGGAACCCTGCATTTTCAACTTTACTAGATAAGCCCAAATTGTTCCTGCAGGATTGCATGAAAATTTCCATTGTCCCACATCTTTAGTAGCATTTGTTATAATGAAACTTCTAAAATATTTCCTATCTGTTAATGGGAAATGAGACCGTCAAACCACATTGTGGTTTTAATTTGCATTTCCTTAATTACCAGTACCATTTCTTGGTAAGTTACTAGTACCTAAAATGTGTTAGCCAAAAGAAATATTGAGCATATTTATGCATCCCGAGTTCAAAAAAGTATCTATAATTCTCTTACGCTAACTTGAAAGACAGGATGGACAAAATGTCACCTGAATTTTTCAAGCTGGAGGCAAGAAAGCTGGATTTTGTACTCTGAAAATCAGTTATTGGCTATGGGCCAGCATGATAGAAGGTGATGTACACTCCCGGGGGTTTCCAACTCTCTTTGAGCAGTGAAGCTCCTCTTGCTAGAGGGTCATCTCCCGTAGAAGTGTAACAGCTGGGCCATTAGAGGAAAACATACACGTTGAAGCAAGTAGGAAGGCACACAGAGAAACAGCGACATGGATTCTAGGACATCTGAGCAGAACACCAGCAACGCCCTCTACAACAGAATCAGGGTAGCTGCTTAGCTAAAAAGGGATTCTCGCCAAACTTCTCTACTGAGAATGGTTTCTCTGATGCTCTGTGGACCGCTCTTTACCCAGTTGTATTCAACATTTTGATCAATCACATCAGTGAAGACTGAAACTATACATGTCAAATATGAAGATAACTTCAAACTGGGAAGAACAACAAACATTAAACTTGGTCATACTTAGTTTCCAAATGCCCTCGGTAGCCATGATTGACAGAAACCAAGAAAACGAAAGTTTAAACTTTGACTGATATTTTAAAATTCACATATATAAATCTGGAAAGGAGAACTGGTGGAAGAGAAATTGGTGGGTTTTAATTGACCACATGCCTAAGTCAGTCAAAACTATGGTGACTCTCTAAACTAAGATAATGAAATAATTATAGATTGCTTTAATGGAAGGAAACTGTCTACATCAATTTAGTTCCATTGTTCTGTTTATATCTCATTTATTAGGTTATTTGCCTTGGAGTGCCATGCTTTTTGAGAAATAGTGTAAAACTATTGAGAAATAGTGTAAAAGTCATCCAGAGCAAAGAGTGGCATCCGAATAGTGATGGGATTTGGAAAGAGATTAGGTGAAGAAAAAAAGGCACCTTAATGTTGAAGTACCTCAAACTTTGGTTCTCACTTCTTTCCTACTCCCCATATATACTGACATTTCTCTTTTCTATATAGCTCATGTCGTAGATTACTTTTTCTTGTGCCATATTACCTATCATCTTTTTGACACTGACTACCACATTAATATATTTAACTCACACCTTTCTTTTTGGTTCTCACTATTAGCCGACTTCAGCTGAGATTCTATTAGGTGTCTCAAATTGACCATGTCATTCACTAATTAGAACAAACACACATATACTCATGTAAGATATTAATATATGGGAAACTGGGGTTGGTGTATGTGCAAACCCCCTGTACTATCTTCACAATTTCCTGTAAGTCTTAGACTATTATAAGATAAAAAGGTTATTTAAGAAAATGAGATTCCTCATGGTGAGACATTTAAAAGGTATTTGATTTAACACTGGCAGTCAATGCAGTTACATTAGTTTTCAAGTAGCAAAACAAACCATCTCCCTAAATACTCCTTTTCTTGTTTAAATAACTAAATCTGAAGATCGTGAGCATCAAAAAATAAAAACAGGGACTTCCCTGGTGGCACAGTGGTTAAGAGTCTGCCTGCTAATGCAGGGGACACGGGTTCAAGCCCTGGTCTGGGAGGATCCCACATGCTGTGGAGCAGCTAAGCCCATGAGCCACAACTACTCAGCCTGTGCTCTAGAGCCCGCAAGCCACAGCTACTGAGCCCCTGTGCCACAACTGCTGAGCCTGCACTCTAGAGTCCGTGAGCCACAGCTACTGAGCCCCCGTGCCACAACTACTGAGCCTGCACTCTAGAGCCTGCATGCTACAACTACTGAAACTCGCATGCCTAGAACCCATGCTCCACAACAAGAGAAGCCACTGCTATGAGAAGCCTGCGCACAGCAACAAAGAGTAGCCCCCGCTCGCCGCAATTAGAGAAAAGCGCACACGCAGCAATGAAGACCCAAACGCAGCCAAAAATAAATAAAATAAATTTATAATAAAGTAATTTATATATAAATTTACAATAAAATAAATAAATCTAAAATGTTGTTGTGTGCCACTACTACTGAGTCTGCGCTCTAGAGCCCGCGAGCCACAGCTACTGAGCCCACGTGCGGCAACTACTGAAGCCCACGTGCCTAGAACCCGTGCTCCACAACAAGAGAAGCCATCACAATGAGAAGCCCGTTGCCGCAACTAGAGAAAGCTCACATGCAGCAATGAAGACCCAATGCACCCCAAAATAAACAAATAAATAAATTTAAAAACTAAAATAAAAATAAAAACAAAAAAAGGAAGAAAATGAAAAAACCCTCATACATCTAATACACTTAAACAGGTATGTATTATACAATGGTACATAAAATTACTATTTGATTTATCTTGTGATTTTTAAATGATCTAAATTGTAGATCATTTAAAAATTATAATTTCTTCCACACAATATGCAAATATTGAATACAAAATTGATTACAAAGGTGAAAGTGCTAAACACTCTTTACATAGAGCGTTTCCCTCACCAAAATTTCTTTAGTGATTTTTAACAAATCCAAAAGAAGCAAAGGTAAAGATTAACCTTTAAAATTCATTCAAAATAGTAAGAATGCCAAAGATCTAACATAGTCGCTTATGTAACAAGCAGGCTTATTAAATTACTGTCGTTTTATTTTAGAAAGAATAGTTTTTTTAATAGCAAGCAAACACTTGTGATGTTACTACAACGCCTACAAGCTTCCAGTGTATTCCACTCCAACGAGGGCCTGTTGGCAGTTCTGTTCTATTGCATAGTCTGTATGTTTCCCCCTCTTTTCTTTCTTGCAGTTTCAACTAAGGCTCCCTTTTGCCTCATATATTTCCTTTGACATTAAAGTTATGTATTTTATTCTACTGGTGGCTTGTCCTGAGGATAACTGTAAAATCTTTTTCCAATTATGAGAGGTATTCTATAAATTCTTTGGGGGTATATTCGTTTTGAGATGTGTGCCCATAACTCCCATTAATGTTGCCCATTTAAGCTTGATCTACTGCTTTTTATTTTCTCTCTGAGTGGCTCAAGCCTAGCGTTAATGCAGTTTTGTTTATAATCTCTAACCTCCTCCTTACCTACACCCAGTCTCTTACAAATGCTTTGCACGTAGGTCATTTATGAAACTGTATGCCACAAAGTAATATCAGACCAGCTACTTTCTTTGAAGGGTGAAATATTATTACTCCTTTTTCAGGTGCCATACTCCCACTATATAAAACGCAATATTTAAGCATGGTCAACTGAGAAAGAGTAATATTGAACTAAATAAGCTTAGCTGTAAAAATAACTTGCTTAGATTTATCAATGAAACAAAAACCTGTAGGAATTAATATCACAGAAGTTACATCCCAGATGATATTAAAAAGATGGCACACTCCCCATTGTATAGTTAAGACTTATAGCTAGTCTACAATTCTATTTATTACTGTGATTATGTGGTAAATTCTTTCTGATACACGTTCTCTTGCATGTAGTCAATCTGTGAAAAGTTCCTGTTCTTGATTTCATACAATTTGCAACTTTTATTTTCCAACTCCCATAATGCCTCATAATATCCACGTTTTTAACTCACTCAATACCCTAATTTCTAGAACACAATCCCTGTCATGACAATGAGTGTCAGCTCTGTTCCACTTGAGTTTTCATAGCATGTATATTATTATAGATATTGTGTAGTATTATTACCTATAGGTACATCTTGAGCTTTGCGATGAGCTAGAATATACAATTTCTAAGAACTGGACATTATATTACAGCCTGTATATTACAGCCATTATATTACATTATATTTACATCCCTATGGCTTTCCTTCTAGCTAACCCTGTCCTTTGATGAACCTGTTCTCCCAATGTATTGCCCCTTGAGATTTCATTTCACAAGGTGTTCAGCTTGGCTCTTGTGGCCATCATGTCTGTCACTCTACCACAACATTCACCATCAGTCTTAATTTATTTTCACCTCTAACTTTCTACCGCAATCACGTGGTCAAAATAAGCCTTGGGTATCTCCAATCATTACATTTCTTAGGTCCTACACCAGGTAACTCAGCATTATTAAGAGAAAACTCATAGAAAGTGTAGATCACAAATAGGTTTCTAGCTTTCTCTGGAAATTCAGTTACTTTCATAGATTTTTAAAGAAGTTTATCTGTGAAGTAAGTCAGACAGAGAAATACAAATATATGATATCACTCATGTGGAATCTAATTTAAAAAAATGAAACAAATGTACTTATTTACAAAACAGAACCACACTCATAGATATCAAGAACAAACTTATGGTTACCAAAGGGGAAACGTCGGGGGAGGGGTGTCAGGAGCTTGGGATGAACATATACACACACTACTATACATAAGATAGATAACCAACAATGACCTTCAGTGTAGCACAGGGAACTCCACTCAATATTCTGGGATAATCTATGTGAGAAATGAATCTAATAAAGAATGAATATATGTGTATGTATAACTGAATCACTTTGCTGTGCACCTGAAACTAACACAAAATTGTAAACAACTATACTCCAACAAAATTAATAAAAAAAAGAAATTTATATGTGGTCAGCTCATCTAGGCCTTTTCTATATCCCATTGTTTTAAATCTCAAGACCCCAATCCCACTGGTCTTATTCTCAGCATATCACCTAGCCTCCTCTTCACCAAAGTAAAGACAGTAATGTTTTCTTCTTTCCTCTATTCTGGCTCAAAATAATTTTCATCTACGCTTTGTCTTTCCTCCAGGCTCAGGTGAAACTATTCCTCACCTTGCCGAGGTTGCAATCTTCTGCCTCCTCCAGAATCATATATAAGTGAGTTTACTTCTCTCCTGTGGCTTTAATCTTTTACTATCTCTCATTCACATCTTCTTCCTCCTACTCCCATAAATTCATAACAAAAACTTTAGGGGTTTTTAATATCTCTTAAACCTTTTGCTGACATGCCTTCCTTTAGGTATCACCCTATATCTTCCTTTCATCATCAGATTTATTTAAAAAACATTATTTGCCTTCACTGGCTTCACTTTTTTCTTTTTTAATTTTATTTATTTATTTTATTTAGTTATTTTTGGCCGTGTTTGGTCTTCGTTTCGATGTGTGGGCTTTCTCTAGTTGCGGCGAGCCGGGGACCACTCCTCATCGCGGTGTGCGGGCCTCTCACTGTCGCGGCCTCTCTTGTTGCGGAGCACAAGCTGCAGACAAGAAGGTTCAGTAATTGTGGCTCACAGGCCTAGTTGCTCCGTGGCATGTGGGATCTTCCCAGACCAGGGCTCGAACCCGTGTCCCCTGCATTGGCAGGCAGATTCTCAACCACTGCGCCACCAGGGAAGCCCCTGGCTTCACTTTTTAACACGTATTTTTTTCTCCAAATCCAATGCAATTTGATGATTGCTCTCACCATTTTACAATTATTTATTTATTTATTTATTTATTTTGCGGTACGCGGGCCTCTCACTGTTGTGGCCTCTCCCGTTGTGGAGCACAGGCTCCGGACGCCGCTCCACGGCATGTGGGATCCTCCCGGACCAGGGGCACGAACCCGTGTCCCCTGCATCGGCAGGTGGACTCTCAACCACTGCACCACCAGGGAAGCCCAATTTTACAATTATTGAAAATAGTGTTAATGATGTTTTACATGCAAGTTCTGGCAATCTTTCATGACCCTCACTTTGCTTAAACACTATTCTTGAGTTTACAATGATCTCAATCCCTTTCTACAGGATACTCACCACCCTTGATATCTGAGGCACTAGTATATTTGGTTTACCTCCAAGAATTATCTTTCTCAACTATGTTAAGAAATCCTAAATCTGTATATTTGGGCCTAACAGTTCTCCTGAGTATCAGACCTGTATTTCTAATACTTTCTGAAAACCTACATTAATTCCAAATAGGTAACTAAAACTCAAAGCTATCAAAAACAAAATCATTACCTGTTAGCTACCCAGGAGCCTTCCCATCTTTCGATTTCTCTGTTTTTAGTTAATATCTTTAGAATAATAATTACTTTTCTCTCTCTCTTACCTTTAAATTTAATTGTAATACCCTTCCAATTTTATATCCACACTCCCTGCTTTTGTTTATTCTCCATTGTTCAGGTCTTCCCATATCTGGTTAAAAAATTATACTACTCTATTTTAATGATCTCTCTTCACAGGATTATTTTAATTAGTTACATTTATTTGGGTTGAAAATGACAAAAATCCAACTCCAATTGTCTTAAAGAAACAAAACAAGGAATATATTGAGCAAAGTAACTGAATTCAGAAGAAACTGCATCCTCAGGCATGTCTGGATCCAGGCACACAGATAACGTTACCATTTATTTGTCTCTTTCCTCAGCTTCACTCACCTCTTTGCTGGCTTACATCTCATACTCGTTCTCTTTGTGCTCACAGTAATGCTCTTAGATATATTCTATCCATTTAGTAATGTGAGCAGTATAAATGCTTACTACCTGATAGTTCTAAAGAATTGATGATTTATAGTCAATAAGTATTATCAGTACTTGTTTTGTCCTATGTCTTATTAGAAAGACCAGAGGAAGGTGTGCTTTAATTGGCCAAGTCCAAGACTCACGTCCATGCTGTAGTGAGGAGTGTGTTAATATAAAAGGGCTGGGAATAGAGAGGGCCCGACATTCAAAAAGGAAAGTGCTAGACAAGCTCTATAGCAGATACCTATTATATTTGTCTACGATACACATCTGATACTTGACAAGTATAGCCCAGAGTCGTGGGTATGTCATTCAAAACCCTCCAGGCACTGCCCAGCTGACCTTTCCATTTCAACACTCACCACTTCCTAGCTTCCAAAAGCTCAACCCTAGTCACACTAGGACTCTTGGCTCCTTGAAGTATGGAACATGAATTACTCACTTTTAAGTTTCCAGCACTGGGAACAATGCTGAGAAGGGTGTACCTGGAGGAATTCCTGGCAAACAACATGAGCTTTGTAAACATCTGTTAACTCCAGTCTCTGTAAGCAGCTGAATCTGTGCAGGAAGTAGCTGAAGAGAGAATTTTAATTTATTGATGCAAATGGGGAGAAAAAAAAAACATGTATTTATATTAACCTAATCTTTATAGGGACAAAAATGAACTGTTTATTGCAACTTGATATTTGAAGTTCATTTCAGGGACACATTGGTGACAAAACAAAAAAATAAGAACCGGTTGTTCTATATTCTCTCCAAATGCTTTTGAAATTCAGTGCAAAATGTACTTTTCCATCATCCTTTTCTCCATGAATCATCCATAGCTACCTTGGAGTTACTTCTCATTGTAATACTTTGCAGAATTTTCAGCTCTGAACACAGTAATTTTTCCAAAGATGAAATAATCCTTTCCACCATATTTTGCACAGTTATGTTTCCCCCAATTTTAACTGAGACTCAAACAATGAAAGAAATGAAGCTATTAATTTTTTAACAAAAGTCCACACAACTGACATTAAAAACTGTCACAGGGCTTCCCTGGTGGCGCAGTGGTTGGGAGTCCGCCTGCCAATGCGGGGGGCGCGGGTTCGTGCCCTGGTCCGGGAGGATCCCACGTGCCGCAGAGCGGCTGGGCCCGTGGGCCACGGCTGCTGAGCCTGCGTGTCCGGACCCTGTGCTCCACAGCAGAAGAGGCCACAGCAGTGAGAGGCCCGCGTACCGCAAAAAAAAAAAAAAACTGTCACAAAAAACAATAGTCTACCTTATACATATTGTTAAACACAATTATTCTTCTTTCATAGACCTATATTTCATATGGTGTAGGAAATTCATTTTTATAGTTTGATGAATGTAGGACATAGAATCGGTACTTTGCATATGATCTCAGAAAACACTAAGAGCATTTCTGACACATCCTGAGCATCTATCCACAGGCAATAGCTAAGTCAAGCACAGATACAGACATTTTGCAAATGATCTCAAGTAAAAATGTCTGGAATTGCAATAGATATTCTATTGGAAAGTTGATTTGCCAAGTCATGATGAGCCCACAGTCACTTTTAAATTATGCATTCACTCATTCAAAAAACATCTAGACAAATAAGGGGGTGAAATGAGAGCTATATAACTATGCTTATATCATAATTCCTGTAAACTTCTACTAGAAAATACGGTCTTTAAGGGAAGGAACACTTCTCATCCACACATTTTGCATGCTTAACCCAACACCTAATATGTAAAAGAAGTTGGCCGATTGTATTTCAGGAGTAATCTCCATCCTCAAAGCCACAGGTACACTTTCACTGGGAATCCCATATCCTACGAACTCATTATTGTTAGTAATAAAAGAAAAATATTTTAGTAAAAAACAATCTCTGTCTCCATAGAGAAAAGATTAAAATGGAAAGTTATCATATAGATAACATACAGGAAAAAGACAGTCCTGTTTCATCAAATGACTCAGAATTGATTAATAATCTTAGCAGCCATGACTGGTAGTTAAAAGACTAAGTGTGATCCATTGCCTCGATGAAGATAAATCCTTCTTATTTGATGTCATAACCCATGATATTACCTAACATAGACCTGGTATTCAGTATTAAAAGCATGTTGATTACTAACAGGTTTTTGTTTCCGATAGCCACTCCCATCTTAATAATACTTTGTCATTAGTTTTTCTTCTTCCCAAAGTGGAGCTCAGACATGTAACCTGCAATTTATATCTTCTGCAATAATTGTTACCACTCCTTCATCTGACAATAAAGCCATCTCTGTTTGTCAAACTTTGGTACAATTAAAATCACCTTAAGGGCTTCCCTGGTGGCGCAGTGGTTGAGAGTCTGCCTGCTAATGCAGGGGACACGGGTTCAAGCCCTGGTCTGGGAAGATCCCACGTGCTGTGGAGCAACTAGGCCCGTGCGCTACAACTACTGAGCCTGCGTGTCTGGAGCCTGTGCCCCGCAACAAGAGAGGCCGCGATAGTGAGAGGCCCGCGCACTGCGATGATGAGTAGCCCCCACTTGCCATAACTAGAGAAAGCCCTCGCACAGAAATGAAGACCCAACACAGCAAAATAAATGAATTAATTAATAAACTCCTACCCCCAACATCTAAAAAAAAAAAAAAAAAATCACCTTAAAAATGAATTAAAAACTCCAAGGACCCAAGCCTGGTGAAGTGAAATAAAACCTGAGCCTCTTTTTACCGATTTGCCTGAGTGATTCTGATCCACATCAAAGTCGAGTAATTGTTGAATTAGTCCTTCCATTTAAATTTTTTTTTTTTTTAGATTGCATATATATGTGTTAGCATACGGTATTTGTTTTTCTCTTTCTGACTTACTTCACTCTGTATGACAGTCTCTAGGTCCTCCTCACCGCAAATGAGGACATGGGGAGGGGGAAGTGTAAGCTGGGATGAAGTGAGAGAGTGGCACGGACTTATATACACTATCACATGTAAAACAGATAGCTAGTGGGAAGCAGCCACATAGCACAGGGAGATCAGCTCGGTGCTTTGTGACCACCCAGAGGGGTGGGATAGGGAGGGTGGGAGGGAGGCTTAAGAGGGAAGAGATATGGGAACGTATGTATATGTATAACTGATTCACTTTGTTATAAAGCAGAAACCAACACACCATTGTAAAGCAATTATACTCCAATAAAGATGTTAAAAAAAAAAAAGTGAAGGATTGAATTAACAAAATTCAAATTTTGTTAAATTTGAATTTAACAAAAAACAAGAGTCCCCCATACATCCTTTGTCCTAAAAACTTACGTATCCACAAATCAAACTCATTCTCTAGTGCTAAACAATCCTGTCCAATATTTTCATATTTTCTCCCTCCTTATATTGCATTTTATGTTTTATATTAACATAGTTTAAACAATATGTATAAAAAAACACCTATTTTTTTTAAAGAAACCCAGCTTAAATTGGTTAAATTTAAGCTTCATAAAACATGCAACTTATGGGAAAATTAAGCTATACTTTTCAAACTCACCAGGCTCTACGTATTGTGTACAGAGATAAGAAGATTGAAATTAAGTAGCTCATTTTTTTTCTTACAGGCAGTGGAATGCACTGGCCTCCCAATCCCAGATCCACTGCACAGTGGTATTAGGTCTTTGCACCTCTGGTTCTATTCTTCCTCCACCAGATCATTCCATAGCTGACTCAGCATTCATGCTTCAGCTCAAGAGACTGATGACCTTCAGAGCATTTATTGCTGTCTGAAGTTTCCTCATCAATTTTTTGTTCTCATCAATTTTTTGAACTTATGTTTTTACCAATCTCTTATCTCTACTCTTCCCAAACACCTAAAATAGTGCCCCACATATAATACGCAGTCAAAAAATATTTGTTAAATAAATAAACAAATAAGAAAATAAATGCCTGAAGAAATAAATGAATAAAAAAATCATCAAGCCATCTTTCAATAACTAATGCAGATTTCCATAATATAGAAATATTGGTATGTATACTCCTTCAAGTATATTAGGCATTTTCTGTCATGTATAGGGAATTATCTCTTTCATGAGAGTAATTCTACAAAATAAAAATATAATACACACAAAGAACTAGAAAATACTTGATGACGTAATTCAATCAATTGGTAAGGACTGGAGAAGGTTTTGAAAAGCTGGCTTTACTGCCAATCAGTTGGCTAATTTCACACTGTAAATTTGAGCACTAAACTGAAAGTTAAGAGACCTGAATTCTCATTGTATCAATAATCTAAATTAAATTTGTGTTTTCTGTGTGTATATAATTAAGGGGTTGGAAAACTCCACTTGAACTTTGAGGTTCTGTGAATGAAATGGACTTTAGGAAGAAAAGATAACTTTGGCATTCCCCAGTGAATACAAAGATAAGCATGTATTGCCTGGTGAATTCATAAATTCCTCAGTGCTTCTGTGAAGCAGATAAAGCTTGACAATAATCTATATTTCATGACAATTACGGTAATAACTCTTACTTGTATAACATTTTAGCTATAATTTACACTTTAGTTAGTAATTTACATACTTTCACCTACATTATCTTAACTGACCTTTACAACTATACATATGTATACACAGCCCTATGCATAATCAGAGAAGGTATCCATCCTTCCATTTCCCCTTCCCCACCCTTGCATGTCCCACAGGAGGATAGCTGATGTTTAGAGAACTTAAGTGATTCACTAAAGTGTACACAGCTGGCAGTCATTGACCTTTTTTGACTACTCGATATTCGATATTCTAACTGCTACTACCAATGCTATTTATTCCTTTTGTGCAGAATCTGTCTGCAGCCCAATTATGCCTTATCTGCTCTATTTGTTCTTAAAACTGGATGCCAAAATTCAGAGGCTGATGTTTCAGATTTCTCTTATAAGATTCAAACACCCACTTATTCCAATTGTCAGCTAGATATCCTATAGCTACCTATGGTTCAACATTTCTGAACACATCATTCCTAAGCCAGTTCTTTAAGCACATCCCCTGACCCAGAAAATGACACCATTCATTATTTTAGTTGCCTGAGCTGAAAACTTGATAGTTATCCTTTATACCATCTAATCAATCTAGGGGAGAGGAAAGAATACTGATGAGATTTGGTAATGGACAAAGTTGTTAGTAGACTCTACTAATGCAAACACTCAAGGAGGTGAAAAATAAGACAAAAGGAAGGAATGATCCCTCTGTTCCTAACTGACAATTTTTATCTTTGAGAAATTCTAGTCTGGGTGACTTTAATATCATTGGGCAGAAAATCAGGCAGCTTTTGTAATATAGAGAGAATCATCTCTTTCATAGAAGTAACTTTACAAAACAAAAACATAATGAAGCAAAAAAAAATACTTGATCAAATATTTGATATTTGATTTCTAGCTTAGAAATTATGCTCTCTGATTATTCCCCAATGAATTATCATGGTATATTTTAGTAATCACAGTAAAAATATATCTCCCTTTTTTGAAATTTGCCTACATATCTTATCACTGGAATTTTATGTTCTCGGATATAGAAGGTATTTTCATTTCTACCAGCTCTACAAAATGAAATTCCTTCTGGATTATTAAAATATTGTGAAAACATACCAGCCTAGAGTCAAACACCACAGGGATTATATGAAATAGTTGACAGAACTACCCATGAAGAAAGTTGAAACTGTGGTCAAGATGAACATTAGTTCATTAGAACATTAATAAAAATGCTTACATAAATATCAAGTGAAATATGTATATTATTTCATTATCGTTAGGAGGTTTATAGTGCACACTGTCTTTTGATCTCAACCAGTAAACAAAGAGATCTCAATATATTTCTATGCTGTAAATTATTTTCTCAGTGAAGAACATTTTGGACAATGGCCATTGCTATTTCTGTGGATTTGGATAGCTTCCAAAACATATTATGTTCTTGGCCCTGACTTAGCAGTTTTTTAAACTAGCATAACAATAAAAGTAGCTTGAACATCATATGGACTTCACAGTTTGTCACAATAATGAAGACCACAGTCTCTGGACCCAGAAAGTCTGGGTTAAATCTAAGCTCTGCAGTAACAGCTGTGCAACATTGGGCAGAATATTTCACTTGCTTCATCTGTATGATGGGAGTGACCGTGGCAGCCGCTGTAAAAGATGAGGGTTAAATGAGTTAACCTATGTGAAGCACTTGGAACAGTGTCTGGCACACGGTACTATGAAATGTCTGCTCTTAGCGTTGACTTCGCTATTGTACCACCTTATCTCCCATCCTCCTATTTTATCCACATGCTTGCATTCCACCCTGAAGGGTGACGACTGGACTACATCTGTTTTTAATTTTATCTTCATTTTATAGTCTTAGCAGAGATGTATGTATCTCTGGTTAAACCAGGTATGTGTGTACACTTTTTACGCTTTGAGCTCTGTAAAAATGGTGCATTACTGTATGTAGTGTGTGCAATTTTTTTTGCCACTCAATAATATTGTGTTTCTAAGGTTATCTCTACTGCTGATCTAATTTTTATATATATGTTACTCCATGTGTCAGTAAAATATAAATTGATTCTCCATTGTCTTATGAATATATGCTTGATTTTATAGCTATTTTAAAAATAATTATCAACAATGCTAGCTTTCTTTTGATAATTTTAGGAGGGTTTTTTAATCTTTTTATTACATCCTTTACATAATTGTATATTTTAGTGGACTAAGCTGGAGGTCCATTGTGGCTTGATATATTTGGAAAGTGCAACCTATATTACGTAGGGTTCCTATCTACTTCAGACATTTAGACTTTCAAGTATTTCAATTCTAGTAGAATTCATACAAAGACAATTATATATCTAATAGGTTCATAAAGTCTTCTCTTTAATAAATGAAACATGTAGAACTGTTAGTACATAAAAAATGACATACTTATTTATATTTAAGATTTAAAAATGAAGCTATTATCAGGGTAGATGTGATGACCGAAGAATTTTCATTGTGAAGATACAGGAACTTTTCTGGGCAGATATTGTTGCTTTATATTTCTGTTGATGCACTGAATGCATTCAGACCAACACTAAGAAAAAATAAAACGTAAATTCAAGAGAAGGTAGACTTACTCTGTTTGGAGTTTCTGAAATGAGAATGTATACAGCTAATAAAAACTAGTAAACAAAGAATGATACAAAGTATAAATTTAATAAAATATGAAATATTGACCAATGTCCTCTGGCATCAAAGGGACTGAGCTAATCAAACAACATGATGGCTTCGCTAACCAAAAATTTTAACTCATCTCGGGGGAACTTTTCTCCTATTTTAAGATAAATTATTAGTTTTCCCAACCGACTATTCATAAGCTACTTTACTGGACAGTTTCTTTACATGTGAGATCACATTTAATCCAATTATCTCCCAGAAATGGAGTTATTATTTCAACAGCCCGGAAGAGATAAATGACTAGAGACTCCAGATTTACACCTCAAACAAGTAGCTATTAAGGGGCAGAGATGGGATTAAAATGCAGGTTGACCACACTCTAATGTTTTTACCTTTGAAAGGGGAAAACTGGATATACTTCCCTGAAGCACAGTGCCCTCTCTATTCTCTATTACTGGAAGTTTTCTCCAAAAGATTAAATTAAATATATATATACACACACGCACACATACATGGCAAATCCATCCATATATATATATATATATACACATATATATATATATACACACACATATATACGTGTGTGTGTGTGCGTGTGTGTGTAGCAATCATACAATAGACAATCAGTATGTAAGACCTCTAAGACATTCAAAGGGAAATAACTGTATATTCAAATCAAACATTAAGTAAAGTTTTGAAGTATTATTTTCCTTTAAATATTAGCTTTTAAAGAAGATGCTCATTTAAAATAACTCCTAATTATTTCCAACTATTAAAGAATTCATAGTTTACTGATGTACGTCAAAACAATTAGCTGTCAGAAAGGAAAAAAACCTTGTATTATTTTGTAAAAGGGTGAAACTTCCCTGACCTATGAACTGCTTTGATTATGCTGATCCAATAAATGTCAGACAATTCCATTCAACCAAGAATTATGTCTCATATACCTGCTGGAATGACGGACTCAGTGTTCTGCTTAATCTTGCTATTCTTCTGTGATTACCCATGTGCAAATAAGCCTGGCATGACACAATAATTCAACAATTAAGGAAAAGTGTCATTACCTTATAAATAACTAAAACGAGTACTGAACAAAAGAAAAGCAGAATGAATCTTGCTTCTTGTTTCATCACTTGCTTCAGATTTAGGGTCAACTTATCACCTATTCACTGTCTTCCTGATGTAATAAGCAAGTCTTTCAGAGAATAAGACTATCAAAGTCATGCAGAGATTCAAGAAAAGTACCAAGTGACAGACTATTGTGAATTAAATGATCAAATAGGAATTAACCAGAATACTGTATTTTTTCCAAAATATATTGTTCCTTATGAGATGACAGGTAATACAGTCTCATATCAGTAACTGTGCATTACAATTAGTGCTAGCTAAAAGTATTTGTCACTCATGATCTACTACATTATATCTGGCATTTGAGGATGCCAGTTCCTTTGGGATTACAAAAAAATAATACCGTCATTAACAGAGTGATAAGTATTTGAGTGCTGTGCCAACATTTAACTCATGTCTCCCAACCGAAATGGGAAAATGTTCTTTATTGATTGGAGAAAGGATCTTGTTTGAAGATAATTGACTCTGAGTCTTTCATTGACATAATACCACCTCCGGAAGAAACATATGCTCAACTCGGAAAACAAAGGTTAGATGTAAGAGGCTGATCACTTTCTTACTCAAGCAGAGCTCCTGTTGACCTGAGTGAAAATTCTGTCTGCCTGTGAACCAAATGATTATAGATCTAGTCCACTTTATAAGTGAAAAAAAAAAATCTTCAATTAAGAAACTTACACAGAAGCAGGGTGTAAGGAATACACAGGGCCAGTCACCTCTCATGGAAATAGGGAGAAGGGTGTGGTGGCCAAGAAAAAAAATAGCTATTTCAAAAAAAGACAAACTCACACAACTAAGCATTTTGTTGCATTTAAAACAATCGCTTCAAAAAACGTTGGTAGAAAGGATATATTCAGTCTTGGAAATGTTAATTTTGAGATGCCAAGGAAACCTCCAAGCAAAAGTTCCCAGTGGCAGAAAATGAAAGATAAAAGAATCTGTTACTCAGTGTTGAGGTGGGGAGTGGAAGTAAACACACATACCACACACACAGCTATGAAAGGGAAGACGCCTGAAGATGGAGGGTATTGTAGCAGTGAATGTCATGGAAATCAAATGTACCAGCAACCAACACTGAGAAGCAGTGAGAAGTGAGGTCAAATGAAAATGCAAGTGAGTGTGGTGACCCAGAAGCCGAGGGAAGAGGTGCTCCAAGGAGAAGGGAATAATGTACTGTTTAAAAGGCCAAAGGTCGTCAAATAAAGGGATCACAGAACTGGCCTTACAGCTTCCCAATGTGATATTAATAAAAACAGGTTTGATGAAGTGATGGGTATGAATTTATGATTTTATAGAACTCAAAAGAGAATGGAATATGAACAATGATAGAAATTAGAGAGAGCCAGTGCTTTGAAGGAGCTTTCCTACAAAGTGGAACAAGAAATGAGCTGGTTGGTCAATGGGGAATGGCTTTATGAGAGGGGTTTTAGGCTAATGGGAAGGATGCACAGAGCAGTGGTACTGGTGAGGCAGGAAAGTGCGGGAGGATGCTAAAGTGAGGTCCATGAGTCAGTGAGAGGCAAGAGAAGTTAGTTCACAGGTGAAGCGTCCGACCTCACTAGGGAACACAGGCCATTCATCATAGCCATGAGATGGAAGGAAGACTATGTGGGCCACATCCCAGAATGTAAGGCATTCGGAGTATGCAGATTGGACACACAGCAGGCATCTAGCCAGTTTACCGTGAGGACAACAGACAATGATTATAAAGTTACTGAGAGGACGTACATGTTTACATGTACAAATCAGCTATTTTTATGAATATACTATTTATGCCCAGCACTCATGGCTTTGAGGACCAGAACTAGCAGGGTTCTGTGCATTGTCTAAAAGCTGTGATTCTTAACCCCACACAGTCCTTAAACCAGAACCCACACAGAGTAAACTGCCCCGAGCCCCCCATGAAGCTACAAAAAATCCCAGTCCTTCAGAAGTGACTGCAGCTACCCTTCCCCAAATAAGCCATCAGCAAAAGTTAACTTAAAAAGGGAAAAGCATCACCCCAATTAGAAAAAGTCTTAAGAGAAAAAAAAATTACAAAAAGCGAGTTTTTCATCATTAAAAACAAAGCACCATATAAGCTGAAAATAAAATATTAGACTAAAATAGTGTACTTTAAAAAGGGTAAAGCCATCAAGATGCTCTCACGCTGTGGGTCTGAGGTGTTGTGAGGACATGTGGCAGAGGGGGACCCCGCTGTGCCTACCCACCTTGCTGCACATGTTCAAATGTGGCAGAAGGGTCACCTTGCTCCCGACTGTTTTGGGTCACTCCAAGGGCACCACTGTACCTGGTGGGGCCACTGACCTTGGTTCACTTTTCCTCCACTATCATCTCTGGCTGCTAACACCCGGGGGAGTGGCTGCAGGTAAAGACATTTCTCTCCTTTCTGGGCTCCTGGAACACTTGGTCAGGGTGTGGTTTTCCTCGCAGGAAGCTCGAGGACCTTCTGTCTCTCTGTCTGAGACTGCACAGGGAAGCCAAGGCCTCATGTGTACTACAGTGTCCTCGAGGGCCACACAACTACCTGCCCTGTGCCACCACTCCTACATACAAAGCCAAAGTCTGCTCCCCTGGAATGTAAGCACTCTCCCTCTAACCTCCCACCCAGAAGGGAAGGTGTGAAGGCCTGGCAGGAGGTAGATCAGCCTCAGGTACATCCCTCCTCAAGCCAGAAGTCCTCGTGACCAGGGCTACACTTGGCCTCTTGGCCATACAGCTCTAGGAGGACCTCGGTGGGCTGTTTATTCATCTTCTCCTTGGGGACTCTATGGCCAGGGGCCAGCCCATGAGGTCCAAGTACATGGTGTTGGGTCCCAGCATGAGCTTGGCCAGGCCAGGCTTATTCTGGTGCTGAGCCAGTGACCTCAGAGATGGTTTGCATATCCACTCCGTCACAACCATGGGCTCGATCAACAGGCTGATCGGCTGAGCTGCAACTCTGGGGGGCGGCCACTGGCGGGTGTTGCTGCAGGCAATGGCTGGAGGACACATCCTCTGGGAGGGGGCTCCGAGTGTGATTCATCCAGTTGAGGATGCGCAGTGTGCCCAGCAGCCAAATGCCTTCCTCCATGATGGTCCCGAAGCAGAAAGGCACGTGAGTGGTTGGGAAGCGCAGAAAGGACTCCCAGCCCTGGTTCTAGGTCACCTGCAGCCAGCTGAGCAACGTCTTGCACCTACCCCACCAGGGTCTTTAAGCAGAAGTTGAAGCTGGCCAGCCTTTGTCGTCAACCAGGAACACCAGCTCCCCAGAACTCAGGGACAAGACCTGGTCCTTCTGGTTGAGCCCAAGCGATCCTGAGCTTGTTGGGGGTACTGCTTGAAGTGCTGGGAGATGCCAGGAGCTCAGCGTACATGTAGTACCCACACCCTTGCCCCATCTCGGAGAGCTCTACTGCTCTCTCAGCCACAGCACCCCACCCCACAGGAGGGACCACCAAGAAAAGCAGGAAGGATGCTGCCACAATATCAAGAAGGATAACTGGCCTGTCCAAATCCTAGAGAAACCACCAAGATGGGAGTGGTTGCAACACGGCTCTTAGCTTTGATGATGCTCCCAGCCCAAGGTGTCAATATCTTCCCTTTTTAATTATGGTTTGTAGAGTTTGATCTCAACCTTGTTCCCTGAGGTAATGAAGGCCCTCCTAACCAGGTGTTTATACTTTTGCACATAAAGTATTTTAGTGCTTCACTCATGTCACTCCTCAAGCTGGGAGAGTCTTTTCTTCCTCTTAGCATCCCAGGGAATCCCAAGTAATATGTTTCTCCCTTTGTATGTGTATAGCACTCCTAACACACTTCTGTTGGAGCACTTCTAATACGTGCTAAAGTTTCTGGCCTAAGGGTTTGCCTTCTTTGCCAAACATTAAGGATAGCTATTATATATTATGTATCTTTATATCTCCAATTTTTAGCTCACTGCTCAGAATATAAAAAGTTGGAAAACGGCTGCAAAATTCTACACGTGCAAAAATGTATGGATGTGTAGTCGCACAGATACAGTGGTGATGAATGCTAAAATCCAAGAGACTAAAGTCAAAATTAATTTTACGAAGAGAACCACCTTTATGTAAGAAAATGCTTTGATAAGCTGTTTTTGAATGCAAGGTGGGATGCTGAGTATCGGGAGAAAAAAAGAAAAAGGAAAAAAAATACAGTTAATTAGTTCTACTTTAAGAAATGTGCAAGAAATTCCCAGATTTTACTGAAGAAAATCTCCAGTAAAGTGTGCCACCTGCTCAAAGCTGTGTGTTAGTTTTTGTGTGGATGTGGTTTGTTCTATTATGCTTCTGTGAAAGTCAAATAAAGTAGCTAAATTCTACATGTGGTCGGAAGAGGTAAAGAATGTGTTAGAGTATAAGATGATCTATAAACTAAACTAGTATGTTAGTTGAAGAAACTTGGAAACAAGGTTGTTGAGAAAAACTGTGAACTTCTCCAGTCCCACCTGTGGTAGACAGAGCCTTGCTGTTCACCAATCTGATTTCCTCTTCTTCCTGGGGAAATTGCTAAACTACAGCTCTCCAAAGTTGCCTTGTAAGTTCATTCACGTGAAGTTCCAACCAAAATAATGTGAACTTCCAGGCCAATTTTGGTCAATGTCAGCTTCTCATGGTGACTCCATTTTCCCTTTGTTTTTGCTGCTGGCTTGATGCAGACAAGCACAGCACTCTTGAAAAATATGTAAGAAAACCATATTTCTAAAATATGGAAGGAGACTGGATTCTCGCATCAAAACTTGGGGGACAACCTCCCACCACAGGGAACACTTAGATTTCAGGTGAGCAAGAAATAAATTTTTATTTTATCTGGGTCATTACATATTAAGAATCTTTAGGGAAGTTAGCAGACATGGAAGATTTGCTTATTAATGCATATGAGGAAAAGAGTCAATTAAAAAATAAAATTAACCTGTAAAAATGCAGTAGGTCCTATCGATAAAGGAGAATGCAGTTTTCATAGTACTCTCTGCTATGTCAGCAGTTCTCAAGTGATCTTATATTATGTAGAATCTCAAGAAATTTGATACATGTTCTTTTAGGTAAAGAGAATAAAGTCTCCTATTTCCTACTGTTGGTGTAGAAATTAGCCTTCCCCATTTTTATAATTGCAATCAGCTCAATGAAACATTAGGTTTCTTAATCTTTAATTTTAGTGTCTTATTTTAGCCTTTATTGTAGTTTTCTAATATATTTTGCTATGCTAGTATATTGGATATGTTCTTAATAAGCTTTGTTAATAATCAGACCCAATTCTCGTTTACTATAAAGGGAAGAAAAATAATCTTTGATTACTTACTATGATTCAGATACCATGGCAAGTAATTCTATATAAATTAGATCTTATTAATATTATTAAGATTCTGCATGTTTTTCCATTTGAGAGATGAGGGCACATAGGAACCAATGACTAATTTGCTCAACATGAGAATTCAAACATAAGTCTATGACCCCATACCCGAGATCTTTAAGTTGTAGTATCTTATCAATCTCTTCAGTATCTTCAGCTACTATATTCTTCTCCTTGTTCCTAAAAAATTTCATTGCCCTCCTAACTATACATGCTATACTCTAATGATGTGAAAACCCGTATTTTTCTTTTAGCTATTTCGTGACTTTCAAGATCCGTACTTCTGTCTTCTAGATACTGATATATGGAAACTATTTTGGCACCACAAATTTATCCCCAAACTGAATTCATTTTATATACAAACTTTCCACCCCTTCTATATGTAAGCTTGAGTCAGTGGCAGAACCATTCACCTTGTCAATTAAGTCACAGAGTTGAAAATCACCCTCAACTCATCTAAATATTTCAAAAAATAGCAAGTTCTGCCAATTCCGGCTCTTATACTTTCTTGGTGTCACCCTTGCATCTTGATCTCCATATGAGTCAGGATGCCAGTGGGAAACAGGTGGTTCACTAAATCTGCTAAGTTTGGAATTCTTAATACAGGTATTTTTTGTAGGACAGGGTTTAGGGATATCAGCAGACAATGCAGTACCCCTGGACTAGCAATAGTGAAGTATCACTTACCACTACTCATCTTGAAGCGGAAGGAGAGAGCAATTACCAGAAACCACAGAAGCTATTAATGTGGAGATGGTGGCTTGACAGGAAATGAGGTATTTGGAAAAGAAATGACCCAGAAGGGATACAGCCAAATAAATAATTACATTCAGCTGACTTCATGCCCATTGTCCAGTGCCCTGCCACTACGACCCGTAAGCTGAACTCAGAATCTAATTGAAACTTAGAAGGCAACAGGGTACCATCCTCTTAGCTCAGCCTTCTGGGGGAAGATCAGGCCACAGAGGTGTGAAGACGGGCTGGAAGGGAAATGGGAGATGTGTCTTCTTCTCCTAACTTCTCCTAACTCTTCTAACTTCTGCCCTAGACCCTAATATCACAATCTGGTTTAACCCAATGTATTCTGTCAAAATGGGGAATCCGATTTTTATTTTCCATGGCATTTAATTCTGAATGGAATCCCTGCATCTTCAGTGATAACTGCAAAATATTTAGTGCTGTGTAAAAGAGTCTTCAAAATCCAGCCCCTATGTATTTGTTATACCTCTCACTCTACGGTCTAAAACCATGCTATTTAAATAGACATGCTATTATAAACCCTCTTTAACACTGTTTCTGCTGAGCTCCCTTCCTTCCTTCCATACTTTGCTCAAAATCCATTCCTCTGTGGAAACTCCTTCAGTGTTCAGCAAAAACTGATGCACATCCTTTACACTTCTGTAAGTCTTTACACATGTTAGCACTTGTCTTACTGTAGTGTAGTGTATGTATATCTGTGAAACATGCTGGTTAGAAGAACTAAGAAAAGAAAGACATTGTGGCCATTACTGATGATCCTGTATCTTTCTAAATACTTTTGTTTTCATTTATAAATAAGTCTATCTTTGCTATTTTCCTTTTTTATGGAATTATGCTAGGGGTGGATACAAATATAAAGTTCATCTGCCTCCCCATTTTGTATTATAAATTTAAGATGCTGTGAAATTTAAATTACACGTTCACTGTTATGCATATTTTGGTATTTGAATCAAGAGTATAACTCAGTATTTCTGCCTGTTTGGCGTGTTCTCCACTACACCATACTATCTAACTAGATTTCTGTCCTTTTTGCCCTTCTCCTCTGTTTATATGTGCGAGATTTTCCAGTGCAACTCAATAACATCCATAGACTTTTCTGAAAGCACCAAAGGCATAAAATTTACTCCTCAAACCTATTTCCTAAAGATTTTATTTAAAGGTTAGATGACCAAAATATTGGACAGTTTTAGGCAGAGAAATAACTTGGACAAAATGAACTTAGAAAATGCTACAGATAATGAAGATTGAGTACAGTAGGATGTGTTTCCTTATTCACTTTATCTGTAGCCTTTTCCATATCATTCATATTCTTGCAGGTTCAGGGGAGGTTAAAAAAAAGGGAAGTGAGTGATAAGCATCTTAATGGGATGGCATCCATAAAATCTACATGTCACATTTCATCTAAATTTCCACTTGAATTATGAACCTCTGTAAATAGGAGACAGATATGGAAAGCCTGAAACATCTATCACTCTTGACCCTGGCAGATTAAAACATGACAACTTCAAACAAAAATAAGTTCTGGTTAAGCTCCAAACTGAATCATTAGATAAAGGGATGATAATATTTTTAAATGCAGTGAACGTAAATATTGATATTGACTTTAATGCATCTTACTGAATTTTAGGATGTATATAGAAATATATGCAAACATTATTTTAAGATCATTGTAACCCTGTGCAACCACACAGTAGGCATCCTCTGCAGCCTTTCTTAGCTACAATGAAAGTCAAACTGCTCAAGTGCCCTGACAAGGTGGTGATGATTTATGAGACACAAATCTCTTTCAGTACATAGTAAATAAACCAGTGCTTTAACCTATATATTTGAAAATATTCAGTATAGATCTGCAGTTGCCAAAACACTTTATATGCTGCTTCCAAAGTGTTATGTATGTATTTATGCATGTCTTGACTTGTTCCAGAAAGGATTAAATGTGATCAAAATACATACTCAACAAAATAAAATATAACTTGGCAAAGATGAATGTGAATGCAATGCTGAGTGATACAGAGAGGTAACTGCTTTGATTAAGGGTAGAAGGATATTTTGGTTAAATATCTTCTTTTAATTCATTGGAAATTCTGTGTATCACGTGTAGAGAAATAGATTCCCAGAATGTTACTGTATAGCTACATAAGTGTTTTGTTCAAAATTTTTTATTAGATTTATTTTATACTGTAATTACAAAAAAATTTTTTAAAGTCTATAGCAGACATATAGGAATTGAGAAACTGTCTCCTCTCCTGTCTTGCTTTCCACATATTTTGCTGTGTACAGATGACTCATTTTATAAAGTATAAAGTGTCGGGTAAGAATCAACATAGATGCTATTAGTAGAGACGGAAGATCCATTTCACTGATGTATTCAACATACATTTATTACATGACTAAGGTACACCAGGCTCTCTTTTGGCCTTCCTGAAAAACAGTGGTGGAGAAAAATCGACACATGCCCTGCCTCTAAGTATTGTGAGAGGCAGGCACATATTATTCAAATGTACTTACTATTACATAATTGCAGTTCTGGCTAGATGCCATGCTGGAGAATTGCACGCTATTAATAAAGCTAAGAACCTGACCTTAACTGAGAATCAGGAAAGATTTCCCTATCTGGAGTTATTTTGAGCTAAGCCATCAATGATGAGCAAATCACCTGGGTAAAGAAGACAGTGGAAAAGGGACTGTGGAAACATTATCAGAAGGTGGGAAAACACTATTGCAAAGGCTCTGAAGTTGGAAAGAGATAAGTTAATTTATGGAAATCCAATTAGAAAGAGTCTGGTTGAAAACATGACGACCCAAAACCTATGGGATGCAGCAAAAGCAGTTCTAAGAGAGAAGTATATAACAATACAATATTACTTCAAGAAACAAAAAACACCTCAAATAAACAACCTAAACTTACACCTAAAGCAATTAGCAAAAGAACAACAAAAAACACACCAAAGTTAGCAGAAGGCAAGGAATCATAAAGATCAGATCAGAAATAAATGAAAAAGAAATGAAGGAAACAATAGCAAAGGTCAATAAAACTAAAAGCTGCTTCTTTGAGAAGATAAACAAAATTGATAAACCATTAGCCAGACTCATCAAGAAAAAAAGGGAGAAGACTCACATCAATAGAATTAGAAATGAAAAAGGAGAAATAATAACTGACACTCCAGAAATACAAAGGATCAGGAGAGATTATTACAAGAAACTCTATGCCAATAAAATAAAAATATAAAGGTTGTGCAACCGGGAAGGAATGGACAAATTCATAGAAAAGCATAGCCTCCAAGACTGAACCAGGAAGAAATAGTAAATATAAACAGACCAATCACAAGCACTGAAATTGAGACTGTGATTAAAAATCTTCCAACAAACAAAAGCCCAGGACCAGAGGGTTTCACAGGCGAATTCTATCAAACACTTAGAGAAGAGCTAACACTTATCCTGCTCAAACTCTTCCAAAATATTGCAGAGGTAGAAACACTCCCAAACTCATTCTATAAGGCCACCATCACCCTGATACCAAAACCAGACAAAGATGTCACAAAAAAAGAAAATTAAAGACCAATATCACTGATGAACATAGATGCAAAAAACCTCAACAAAATACTAGCAAACAGAATCCAACAGCACATTAAAAGGATCATACACCATGATCAAGTGGCGTTTATCCCAGGAATGCAAGGATTCTTCAATATATGCAACTCAATCAATATGATAAACCATATTAACATACTGAAGGAGAAAAACCATATGGTCATCTCAATAGATGCAGATAAAGCTTTTGACAAAATTCAACACCCATTTATGATTAAAAGCTCTCCAGAAAGTAGGCATAGAGGGAATTTACCTCAACGTAATAAAAGCCATATATGACAAACCCACAGCCAACAATGTTCTCAATGGTGAAAAACTAAAACCATTTCCTCTAAGATCAGGATCAAGACAAGGTTGTCCACTCTAAACACTATTATTTAACATAGTTTTGGAAGTTTTAGCCACAGCAATCAGAGAAGAAAAAGAAATGAATCCAAATCAGAAAAGAAGAAGTAAAGCTGTCACTGTCTGCAGATGTTAGGATACTATACGCAGAGAATCCTAAAGATGCTACCAGAAAACTACTAGAGCTAATCAATGAATTTGGTAAAGTAGCAGGATACAAAATTAACGCACAGAAATCTCTTGCATTCCTATACGCTAATGATGAAAAATCTGAAAGAGAAACTAAGGAAACAATCCTATTTACCACTGCAACAAAAAGAATAAAATATCTAGGAATAAACCTACCTAAGGAGACGAAAGACCTGTATGCAGAAAACTATATGATACTGATGAAAGAAATTAAAGATGATACAAATAGATTGAGAGATATACCATGTTCTTGGATTGGAAGAATCAACATTGTGAAAATGACTCTACTACCCAAAGCAATCTACAGATTCAATGCAATCCCTATCAAACAACCACTGGCATTTTTCACAGAACTAGAACAAAAATTTTGACAGTTTGTATGGAAACACAGATGATCCCGAATAGCGAAAGCAATCGTGACAAAGAAAAACGGAGCTGGAGGAATCAGGCTCCTGGACTTCAGACTACACTACAAAGCTACAGTAATCAAGGCAGGATGGTACTGGCACAAAAACAGAAATATAGATCAATGGAACAGGATAGAAAGCCCAGAGATAAACCCACACACATATGGTCACCTTATTTTTGATAAATGAGGCAAGAATATACAATGGAGGAAAGACGGCCTCTTCGATAAGTGGTGCTGGGAAAACTGGACAGCTACATGTAAAAGAATGAAATTAGAACACTTCCTAACACCATGCACAAAAATAAACTAAAAATGGATTAAAGATCTAAACGTAAGGCCAGACAATATAAAACTCTTAGAGGAAAACATAGGCAGAACACTCTATGACATAAGTCATAGCAAGATCCTTTTTGACCCACCTCCTAGAGAAATGGAAATAAAAACAAAAATAAACAAATGGGACCTAATGAAACGTCAAAGCTTTTGCACAGCAAAGGAGAACATAAACAAGACGAAAAGACAACCCTCAGAATAGGAGAAAATTATTTGCAAATGAAGCAAATGACAAAGGATTAACCTCCAAAATTTAAAAGCAGCTCATGAAGCTCAATATCAAAAAAACAAACAACTCAATCCAAACATGGGCAGAAGACCTAAATAGACATTTCTCCAAAGAATATATACAGATTGCCAACAAACACATGAAAGGATGCTCAACATCACTAATAATTAGAGAAATGCAAATCAAAACTACAATGAGGTGTCACCTCACACCAGTAAGAATGGCCATCATCAAAAAATCTACAGACAATAAATGCTGGAGAGGGTGTGGAGAAAAGGGAACCCTCTTGCACTGTTGGTGGCAATGTAAATTGATACAGCCGCTATGGAAAATAGTATGGAGGTTCCTTAAAAAACTAAAAATAAAACTACCATATGATCCAGCAATCCCACTACTGGGCATATACTGTGAGAAAATCATAATTCAAAAGGAGTCATGTACCACAATGTTATTGCAGCTCTATTTACAATAGCCAGGACGTGGAAGCAACCTAAGTGTCTGTTGACAGATGAATGGATAAAGAAGATGTGGCACATATATACAATGGAATATTACTCAGCCATAAAAAGAAATGAAATTGAGTTATTTGTAGTGAGTGGATGGACCTAGAGTATGTCATACAGAATGAAGTAAGCCAGAAAGAGAAAAACAAATACCGTATGCTAACACATATATATGGAATCTAAAAAAAAAAAAAAAAAAAAGGTTCTGAAGAACCTAGGGGCAGGACAGGAATAAAGACGCAGATGTAGAGAATGGACTTGAGGACACGGGGAGGGGGAAGGGTAAGCTGGGACGAAGTGAGAGAGTGGCATGGACATATATACACTACCAAAAGTAAAATAGATAGCTAGTGGGAAGCAGCCGCATAGCACAGGGAGATCAGCTTGGTGCTTTGTGACCACCTAGAGGAGTGGGATAGGGAGGGTGGGAGGGAGACACAAGAGGGAAGAGATATGGGAACATATGTATATGTACAGCTGATTCACTTTGTTATAAAGCAGAAACTAACACACCATTGTAAAGCAATTTTACTCCAATAAAGATGTAAAAAAATAAAGAAAGAGGCTGGTTAATAGAGGGAAATCTAAGGTAAGTCAGAATGTATTAAGTGTGGGGGAAAGTGTTATGAAAAAGGAGTTGACAGAGATGTAGGTAGAGGCTGGATTCTGCAGTAGGAGAGAGGATTGTGGGCGTTTTGGTGTTTGCAACTCCTTTACTGGCTAATCCACTACAGAATTTCATTTAGATAAAATGTAAAAACAAGACTCTAATCAAGTGCCATAACAAGAATTCCATGATTCCCTCATACCCTTATTTGATTGGGTCCTTACATTAATGTCTCAAATGTGTCTCAAATTAGTGAATCGGTTTTGTGTGTGTGTGTGTGTGTGTGTGTTTGCCTGTGTGTGTGTGCTTCAGTGTAACTAATCACTGAAAACAATATATTTTTGGCTTCACTATTTCTGATAGGCTCAGGTGAAATGCTTCTCTGTGGTGCTAACTTGTTTTTTATATCCACCTAAAGCAAATATTCATTGTGTATAAAAAGACTTCTCACCTTTATATTTCAAAATATTAGGAAAAGAAAGTATTCCAGCTCTTGGGAAATTTGATGTACTAGCAGGGATTTCATGAATGAATGCTTATACTACTCTTTGTCAGATGAAACTTGTATTCTTTGAAAAATTAAGGGATAGAGATAACCAACAATACAAATAAAAGGAAAGCAAAACAAAAACTAGATAACACAACTAACAAAAGAGAAAAAATAAAAGAAGCTGCAATTAGAGATGACCATTATACTTATTTTTTTATTTTAAAAATGTTTACATGAAAATAAATAGTTACTTATCCTGCCTTTCCTGTATAAACTACATTTCAAATTAATCAAATAGCCTCATTGATGAGGAAAAGTTCTTCCGTATATAAGAAAAACAGATAATGAATGAACTGTGAATGGCAGAGCTGGAAATTAATTTTTAGCCTACAGGGAAGTAGATGATCCATAGATACTGAAATCGGTGGTTAAAGGATTAATCGAGAACTGGATAGATAGAACATGCTATCTATCAGCTCATAGATTATGTTTTTTGATGGCCAAAGCTTTACAGAGATCTGGTTGTCCCTGCCTTGAAGAGATGATTAGTCTTGGCAACATTACTGGTGTGATGACCAGCCAGTTGGATGCCTTTAAATTTGAAATAATATACAATGCTCAGCATCACCTGTGAAGTATGAGTATCAAAGATATTCAAATAGTATTATGTCAACACCAATATGTCAGTTGGACTGCTTTCTTTCAACAAGTCAATGTTACAGAAAAAATGGAGAGAGAGAATTCAGAGTCATGGCAACAAAATGCAATCTATAATTCTTGGTTGTGTCTGATCTATAAAAGATACTTTAGAAATAATAGCAGATATTTGAATATAGACTATGAATTAGCTGGCACTAGAAAATTAGTGTTAAAATGTCATTGTGAAATGCAGGAAGCCATTCTCACTTTTTAGAGGTGTATATTGAAGTATTTGAGGATGAAATATCAAGATGTCTGTGACTGTATTTAAAATTCTTTAGGAAAAATCAATGAAGCATGTCTAGCTAATATTTGATAATAATATTAAGTAATGTTATTTTTAATATTTTCTTCATATTTTCTGTTTATGTTTGAGGTTTTTCAAAATGAAAAATAAGGGATCTTCAAAGAATATCTATAATAATTAACTATCTCTTACTGGTATGACGGAAAGAAGGAAAAGAGGAAAGGAAAGATCGTATGTTTAAGGAAAACTTCACATTGCTATGTAAGATCTAATATTTTTTCACAAGACTTTGGTCCATAAGTTTTAATTAAGCACCTTTGCATTTGAAGTCTGCCCATGACCACATTTCTGCTTTGTGCCTATGGTTTGACACTGCCCAATCCTGTTATATATTTTCAGCACCAGATATTATTTTCAGAACTTCCAGTTTCAATTTCTTAAGCTAATATTGACCAATGCCCAAATTCTTCACAAATGCCCAGTAAATGGACTCTACTCTTGTTTGCTTCTGTCTGAATACAGAAACTATTCATTTCATGCAAGGAGAACAACAGAGAGAAGTAGCTTATGCCAATCTAATTTACAGGATAACTTGTAAGCTCAGTTGTAATCTGTGTTTCTAAAGTATAGGCCTCTGCCTAATACTATGGCTTTACAACCACAGGAAATTGCTCTCACTGTTCCCCGTAAATTGTCAAAAGCAGACTCTAAGGGTAATAATACTAGCTAATACCATTCATAAATACTCAATATGTTACTGAGGCTATGTTGAGTGAGTGAGTGAGATAAATTAGGCCCGCTTCAGAGATGCAGAAACTGAGAATCAGAAGTCAACCAACCTGCCCAAGGTCAAATTGCTAAAAGATATGTGAGCTGGGTTTATTTCAGCTTTCTCTCCCTCCAAAATTAATGCACTTTTCTATACATATCAGATTCTAAGATAAGAAAATATTTAGTTTGCAGAACTAAGAGTAAGGTATCATTTACCATTAGAATAATGATTGCAAAATGAATCCATTATATTATTAGCACATTACCTATTTTTTCTGTTACAACTGCAAGTTGAGAATAGTTACACCCTCAGGCTACTGCAGACCTTTATCAGCATGTTTCCAGAGGCCCGGGCACCAGGGCTAGGGATCATCTATGATCAATGTTACAGACACACATAGGAGCCTCAGTCAGAGATGTGCCTGCAGTGGTCCCTGTAGACATGTCCTGGGTTTATACTTAGCTGCTCTAGGAAGCTTTTGTCAATACCCAGGGCATCCTTCAGAAAGTTCTTGCATTGTGCCTGAACTTTGAATTGAGTGCTGACCTTAACTGGCAGCAGGACTCAGTACTGAGTACTTTGCTTTCTAAATATTGCCCTAAGTATTGAAAAAGTCTCACGTTTCCTGAATATCTAAGTCAGGGGTCAGTAACTGAGGGGTAATTCTTGCTTCTGTAGGTTATTCGAAGACATGTTTTTAAAACTATCTTGAGCATTAAATTCTAAAGTCCTTCTCACTTTCTATTATTACTTTTTCCTATTTGCGTGAGCTAGATTTCTAATGGTAAGACT
Organism: Pseudorca crassidens; assembly: GCF_039906515.1. Classification (NCBI taxonomy): domain Eukaryota; kingdom Metazoa; phylum Chordata; class Mammalia; order Artiodactyla; family Delphinidae; genus Pseudorca; species Pseudorca crassidens. The sequence continues at coordinate 19,310,663 of NC_090298.1, forward strand.
AGAAAAGTTTCATTTATATCGGCGGAGGTTTCTTTTGTTTGTTTCCATCTCCATATCTTTCGTATGTGGTGCTGCTTTTCAGATAAAGAAAGGTTGTATATTTTGTATGTTGAAAATTACCAAAAAAAATTGGCAAAACTGTTTGGAAAAGACACATAATTTTGTGAGAACTCATCTGAGCAAACTGCCAAGACCACACAGCAAGTTCTGTACTTTGATCCAAATGGATGTTGGCTCCTGCCGCTTTTATATTAAACACTGACTAGAGTCCTAAGTATATGGGTATCTGGCTTTTCAATTTAACTTTTATGATATTGCTTCTGAATCCTGAATACACATTTCTGGTTAACAATTTTGTACGTTGTATCCTGTAGAAGTTAACCTGGATTTGTACAGTTCCTTTTTTGGTATGTTGAATATTTTTTCTGATCTATCCATTTTTTAAAATGATAAAACACATATAACCTTCAACTCATTTGACTTCTGCGGAATACCCTAATGCCAAATTTTCAAACCTTTTTCTATGCTTCTCACCAAAACGTGGGGTTTGACTCTCCGATAAAGTGAGATCTCCCTTGATACATTGAGACCTACTGCAAATTAATACCATATTTTCTAAATAAACAATTTCTCTGCTGTTTCTGCTTCACCCTAGTAAATGTATATGGGATTGCTTTATCAACATTGCAAATTTGTCCTTGCTTGCACTATGACATGCTCTAGAAACAGCAAAGCACTTCTTATTTTGTCAGTCAGAGTAAATTATTTTTGTTTTATTTTACTGTATACATTTAAAATGGAAGCAAAATCCTTTCTATGTAGTCATTTTTGAAACACAGATATTGAATGGAATTGCATTATCTTTAAGTAGGGAAAACGTAGTAAATCATCTTTTTACTCATGAGGATATTTTCAAATTCTTTCAAGATTTTGGTAAATACAATATTAACCAGTGTTTTTTTCTTTTAATTATAGTTAAGTTTGGAGATACGAAATGAAATTATATTGTTAGAATGCAAGTCACAAATTATAGTTGTCATTTCATCAAAATGGAAGAATAGATACCCAGAATGGTCATTGTATCTGAAACTACAAATTAGATACTGAAATATAAGGAACAACATTCAAAATGTATCACTGAAGTGACTGAAGAGGGGAAATTGTAATGAGGAATTATAATGGGGGAAAATAATAAGTGAAAAATAAAGAGAGGGCTATTACATATAATGATTAAATTTTTAATTGATTAGGAAGATACATCAGTTCTAAAGGTATATGCAAAGAATAATATAGTTTGAAAACAGAGTTGAAACACAAAGTCACATAAAAATAATTATATTATGTGGAAAGAGTTTAATAAACTGTCTCAGCAACCATTTGAGCAGAAAGACAAATTTTAAAGAAAAATAAATAGATTAACAAAAATATAGCAAATCAAAATAGCAAATATTTACAACTTGATGTACTTAACAGTGTATAGAAAACTGTATCCTTTCTATTTTACACTGTGATATTCTATATGTTCCCTGTACATAAAACATGATATTTATAATAAATGAGCAAATAATAGGATGTGTCATTAGGATTAGTCTCATACAGGCCCTACTATTTAACTTTAATTTAATTAAGTTAGAAAAACATTCATTTGAACATTAAATCAAACAGAAAGCATAGACCTCGAAAAACTTATAGTGTAAAGAAGACACTTTAATGGATAACCCAAAACTTTTAAAGGTGATAACTGGTAAAACTACATAATTTTTGGGTGAAGTAAAGATCCTGTACTAGTTTCCCATTGTTGCTGTAACAAATTACATTAACTTAGTGGCTAAAACAACACAAACGTATTATCTTACAGTTCTAGAGGTCAGAATTCTGAAATGGGATTTACTGGGATAAAATCAAGATGTCTGCAGGGCTGCATTCCTTCTGGAGCCTCCTAGGGAGAACCTTTTACCTGGACTTTTCCAGTAACTAGGGGCCACTTGTGTTCTTTGACTTGTGGCCCCTTCCTTCATCTTCAAAGCCAGTAACAGAGCATGTTCAAATTTCTGAGTCTCTGCTTCTGTTTTCCACTATAATACCTTTATGATGACATTGGGTCAATCCAGATAATACAAGATGGGCTTCATATATCAAAGGCTTTAATTTAACCACACTTGTGAAGTCCCTTTATCACATAAGACAACATATTCATGGGTATCAGAAATTAGTATGTGGGCATCTTTTGCCTACCACAAGCAGTATTCAGAGGAACATAAGACTGATGTACATCTACATTAGAAAGTAAGAAAGGCTCTAAATTAGTAAACTGAAATGCAACCTGAGAAATCTTAGAAAGAACCCCAGAAGAAGCCTAAAAAAATTAAAAGGAGTACAGTACAAGTTAGATAGTATGAAAAAAAAGTTTGTAACATGGAAATACAGTAAACAAAGCTCAGCAAAGACAAATATTTCTTTGAACAAATTAATAAAATAGTTCTCTAGCAAGATTAAGCAAGAAAATAGAGAATAAAAAATTGTGCAGTACCACAATTGCTACAGCTTATGCCAATGAACAACCTTAAAACATTAAATTTAGAAGCAGTATGTATATTACTCAAAAATACAGCTTACCAAAATTGATACAAGATAGTAATTATAAAATATGAATTGTCCTGTAGATAGTAAATAAATAGAATCAATACTAAAGCCCCTCCCCACCTCCCACCAAAACACTAAAAAAAAAAAAAAAAAAGCCAGTTGCTGATTCAATCATTTCAATTGAACTTTACCAAAGATTCAAGGTTTAAATAATTTTAGTCTATACAACACTTTCACAGGAAAGAAAAAGAGTCATTTATCTTCTAGTTATTGACAGTGAGCTTCAAAAACAAGTAGCCACAAAATTTTAAGTAAGCAAAATCGCAGGGCAATCTCAGTCAGGAATACATTTGTAAAGATTTTTGTATCTGGTATCAAACCAAATGGAAATGTATTTAAAAAGAAGGCATCATGGCCAGGTGAATTTTAACTCCAGGACGAAACTTATGCAAGACTATATACTTAAGTAAGAGGCTAGAAAGATCAGTAAAATTCAGTGGGGAAATTGTCAAAGTTGGAAAAATATCAAGAAAACATTTAACAATGGTTGGGAAATGATGAGATGATGGTTTTATTAGACAAATATTTTAAATTAGCTAGTATAAATATGTCCAAAGAACAAAAGAATGGACATATTAAAGATTAGAGAGAAGAAAAACAAAATGGAACAAATTTTAAAAAGAGACAAATCAATAAAAACAAAAGTATGTTCTTTTAAAAGATCTATAAAGTAGACAAACATAGCTGGACTGACAAAGGAAAATAAGAGAGAAGACTCAAATTACCAAAATTAATAAGACTATATGAAACATTGCTACTGAATCCAAAGAAATAGAAAGGATTATTTTCCATTTCCACTAGAATCAGGAACAAGACAAGGATGTCCACTCTCTCCACTCTTATTCAACGTAGATTTGGAAGCCCTAGCTGTGGCAATCAGAGAAGAAAAAGAAATAAAAGGAATACAAATTGGAAAAGAAGTAAAACCATCACTGTTTGCAGATGACATGACACCATACATAGAAAATCCTAAAGATGCCACAAAAAACTACTAGAACTAATCAATTAATTTGGTAAGGTTGCAGAACACAAAATTAATGCACAGAAATCTCTGGCATTCCTATACACTAACAATGTAAAATTAGAAAGAGAAACTAAGGAAACAATCCCATTTACCATCGCAACAAAAAGAATAAAATACATAGGAATAAACCTACCTAAGGAGGTGAAAGACTTGTATTCAGAAAACTATAAAACACTGATGAAAGACATCAAAGATGACATAAACAGATGGAGAAATATACCATGTTCTTGGTTTGGAAGAATCAATATTGTGAAAATGACTATACTACCCAAAGCACCCTACAGATTCAATGCAATCCTTACCAAACTACCAATGGCATTCTTCACAGTATTAGAACAAAAAATTTTACAATTCGTATGGAAATAAAAGATTCCAAATAGCCAAAAAAAAAACCTTGAGAAAGAAAAATGGAGGTGGAGGAATCAGGCTCCCCAACTTCAAACTATACTACAAACCTAGAGTAATCAAGACAGTGTCGTACTGGCCCAAAAACAGAAATATAGATCAATGGTACAGGATAGAAAGCCCAGAGATAAACCCACACATATACATTCACCTAATTTTCGACAAAGGCGGCAAGAACATACGATGGAAAAAAGACAGCCTCTTCAATAAGTTGTGCTGGGAAAACAGGGCAGCTACATGTAAAAGAATGAAATTAGAACACTACCTAACACCATACACAAAAATAAACTCCAAATGGATAAAAGACCTAAATGCAAGACCAGACACTATAAAACTCTTAGAGGAAAACATAGGAAAACCACTCGTTGACATAAACCACAGCAAGATCTTTTCTGACCCACCTCTTAGAGTAATGGAAATATAAACAAAAATAAACAAATGGGACCTAATGAAACTTAAAAGCTTTTGCAGAGGGGCTTCCCTGGTGGTGCAGTGGTTGAGAGTCCGCCTGCCGGTGCAGGGGACGCGGGTTCGTGCCCCGGTTCGGGAGGATCCCACATGCCGCAGAGCGGCTGGGCCCGTGAGCCATGGCCACTGAGCCTGCGCGTCCGGAGCCTGTGCTCTACAACGGGAGAGGCCACAACAGTGAGAGGCCCGTGTACCGCAAAAAAAAAAAAACTTTTGCAGAGCAAAGGAAATCATAAACAAGATGAAAAGACAACCGTCAGAATGGGAGAAAATATTTGCAAATGAAACAACGGACAAAGGATTAATCTCCAAAATATACAAAGAGTTCACGGAGCTCAATAACAAAAAAACAAACAAGTCAATTAAAAAATGGATGGAAAACCTAAATATTCATTTGGTGAAATAAACATTTCACCAAAGAATACATAAAGATGGCCAAGAGGTACGTGAAAAGATGCTCAATATCACTAATTGTTAGAGAAATGCAAATCAAAACTACAATGAGTATCACCTCACACTGGTCAGAATGGCCATTATCAAAAAATCTAGAAACAATAAATGCTGGAAAGGGTGTGGAGAAAAGGGAACCCTCCTGCATTGTTGGTAGGAATGTAAATTGAAACAACCACTAAGGAGAACATTATGGAGGTTCCTTAAAAAACTAAAAATAGAACTACCATATGACCCAGCAGTCCCACTACTGAGCATATACCCTGAGAAAATCATAATTCAAAAAGAGTCATGTGCCACAATGTTCACTGCAGCACTATTTACAATAGCCAGAAGATGGAAGCAACCTAAATGTCGTCGACAGATGAATGTATAAAGAAGACGTGGCATATATATACAATGGAATATTACTCAGCCATAAAAAGAAACGAAATTGAGTTATTTGTAGTGAGGTGGATGGACCTAGAGCCTCTCATACAGAGTGAAGTAAGTCAGAAAGAGAAAAACAAATACTGTACGCTAACGCATATATATGGAATTCAAAAAAAAAAAAGAAAAATGGTACCGATGAACCTAGTGGCAGGGAAGGAATAAAGACGTAGACAGAGAATGGACTTGAGGACACAGTGTGGGGGGAGGGGGAAGCTACGGCTAAGTGAGAGTAGCCTCGACATATATACACTACCAAATGTAATAGATAGCTAGTGGGAAGAAGCCGCATAGCACAGGGAGATCAGCTCAGTGCCTTGCGACTACCTAGAGGGGTGGGATAGGGAGGGTGGGAGGGAAGTTCAAGAGGGAGAGAATATGGGGATATATGTATGCATATGACTGACTCACAGCAGAAACTAACACATTGTGAAGCAATTATACTCCAATAAAGATGTATTAAAAAAGAAAAATAAAATGGATTATAAAAGAACACTATGAACAACTATATACTAACAAAATAGATAATCTAGATAAATATAAAAATTTCTAGATACCCATAAACTACTAAAACTAACAATATGAAAGAGAAAATAGGAATTGATCTATAACAAGTAGAAACACTAAAACAGTAATTTTAATATTTTCAACAAAGAAAAGTCCAACTTCAGACCATTTTATTGTTAAATTCTAACAAACATTAAATGAAGCAATATTGCTAATCCTTCTAAATGTTTTTAAAAGAACAGGAGAGAACACTTTCTAACTCTTTTATGAGGCCAATATTATACTGACATCAAAAGCAGGCAAAGCCACTGTAAGTAAAGAAAACTACAGATAATACAGTTGTCTGTTTGCATCTGAATATAGAAGCAGAATTATCAATGAAATACTAACACAATTAATTTAGCAACATTTTAAAAAGATTATATACCATGGCTATCTGGGATTTATCCGAAAAATACAACTTTTGTTTATCATCTGAAAATTACTCAACATAATACACATTATCAATTAGAATAAAGGGAAAAGAAAACAAATCATGATCCTCTAAATAGATACAGAAAAGCATCTGAAAAAATCCAACACCATTTCATTATAAAAACACTCAACAAACTAGAGAGGGGAACTCTCTCAGTCTGAGAAAGGTCATTTATGAAAAACACACAGATAGCATATATTTATATAGTAAAAGACAGAAGGCTTTCCCCTAAAATCAGAAATAAGACAAAGATGTTCACTTCTATGAAATATTGTACTGGAGGTTCCTGCTAAGACAATTAGACAATTATAAGACATTCAGAATAGAAAGAAGATTAAAAACTATCTTTATTCACAAATAGCATAAATCTTTATATAGAAAATCCTAAGGAATGCACACATACATACACACACAAATCTATCAGGACAAATAAACAAGTTCAGCAAGTTTATAGGATACCAGATCAGTGTACAAAAATCAATTGTAAAAATGTAATTAAGGAAATTTCATTTATAAAAACATCAAAAAATTCCATGGGAATAATTTAATCAAAAGAAATGTAAAATTTTATATTTAAAACTCTAAAGTATCATTGAACAATATTACTCAAGATCTACGTAATTTGAAAGACATCTCCCTTTGCTGTGCAATGAAAGCTAGCACAGCACTGTGGGTCAACTATATTCCAATAAAAAATTAATAGAGGAAAGACCTAAATGTAAGGCCAGAAACTATCAAACGCTTAGAGGAAAACATAGGCAGAACACTCCATGACATAATTCACATCAAGATCCTTTGTAACCCACCTCCTAGAGAAATGGAAATAAAAACAAAAATAAACAAATGGGACCTAATGAAACTTCAAAGCTTTTGCACAGCAAAGGAAACCATAAAAAAGACCAAAAGACAACCCTCAGAATGGGAGAAAATATTTGCAAATGAAGCAACTGACAAAGGATTAATCCCCAAAATTTATAAGCAGCTCATGCAGCTCAATAACAAAAAAACAAACAACTCAATCCAAAAATGGGCAGAAGACCTAAATAGACATTTCTCCAAAGAAGATATACTGATTGCCAACAAACACATGAAAGAATGCTCAACATCATTAATCATTAGAGAAATGCAAATCAAAACTACAATGAGATATCTTCTCACACCAGTCAGAATGGTCATCATCAAAAAATCTAGAAACAATAAATGCTGGAGAGGGTGTGGAGAAAAGGGAACCCTCTTGCACTGTTGGTGGGAATGTAAATTGATACAGCCGCTGTGGAGAACAGTATGGAGGTTCCTTAAAAAACTACAAATAGAACTACCATATGACCCAGCAATCCCACTACTGGGCATATACCCTGAGAAAACCGTAATTCAAAAAGAGTCATGTACCGAAATGTTCATTGCAGCTCTATTTACAATAGCCCAGAGATGGAAACAACCTAAGTGTCCATCATCGGATGAATGGATAAAGAAGATGTGGCACATATATACAATGGAATATTACTCAGCCATAAAAAGAAATGAAACTGAGCTATTTTTAATGAGGTGGATAGACCTAGAGTCTGTCATACAGAGTGAAGTAAGTCAGAAAGAGAAAGACAAATACCGTATGCTAACATATATATATGGAATTTAAGAAAAGAAAATTTCATGAAGAACCTAGGGGTAAGACAGGAATAAAGACACAGATCTACTAGAGAATGCACTTGAGGATATGGGGAGGGGGAAGGGTAAGCTGTGACAAAGTGAGAGAGTGGCATGGACATATATACACTACCAAATGTAAAATAGATAGCTAGTGGGAAGCAGCCGCATAGCACAGGGAGATCAGCTCGGTGCTTTGTGACCGCCTGGAGGGGTGAGATAGGGAGGGTGGGAGGGAGGGAGACGCAAGAGGGAAGAGATATAGGAACATATGTATATGTATAACTGATTCACTTTGTTATAAAGCAGAAACTAACACACCATTGTAAAGCAATTATACTCCAATAAAGATGTAAAAAAAAATTAAGAGGAAAAAAAAAGAAAGGCATCTCTTTGTCATAGATGAGATGATTTAATATTGTTAAAATTAGAATACTCCCTAAATCAATCTACAAAGGTAACAAAATCCTTACTAAAATCTCAGGTGGCTTTTTTTGCAGAAATTGTTGAGATAATCACATAATTCAAGCGCTCAGAATAGACAAAACATTCTTGAAAAGGGGAAAGAAAGTGGGAGGAGTCACACTTCCCAATTTCACAAGTTATTACTCAGTGCATTAAGCAAGGCAGCATGGTACTATCATAAGACTAAACACAGAGACAAATGGAATAAAATTGAGATCTAGAAATAAACTCTTAAATTTATGGTTAACTGATTTTGATAAGGATGCCCAGACAATTCAATGGGGATGGAAGTTTTTTCAACAAATGATACTGGGTCAACTGGACATCCACATTCAAAGGAATAAAGTTAAACTTCTTTTTCAAACCTTATTAAAAAATTTACTCAAAATGGATCATAGGCATAAACAGAATAGCTAAAGTTATAAGCTTGATAGAAGAAAATGTAGAAGTAAATATTTGTGAACTTGGATTAGGTAATGGTTTCTTAAATAGGATATCAAACAGAAGCAACAACAGTAATAAAAAAAGGATAATTGGATCACACTAACACTAAAACCTTTGTGCTTAAAGGACATCGTAATGAAAGTGAACGTTCAACACATAGAATGGGAGAAAATGTTTACAAATTATATATCTGATAAGGGGATTTTATCTAATATATGTATATATATTAATATTTCCATCTCAATAATAAGCAGCAAAATAACCCAATTAAAGAAATAATGACAAATGATTTGAAAAGACATATTTCAAAAAGAAAATCTATAAATGGTAAATAAACATATAAAATATGTTGAACATCATTACTATTTAGATAACACAAATCGAAATGACTTCACATGCATTAAGTGGCTATGATTCAAAAAGACAGATTGTGAAAACGGTTGGTAAGGATATGAGGAAATTGATACCTTTATACATTCGTAATTAGAATGTAAAATGGTACTGTTTTAGAACACATGTTGAAAGTTCCTCAAAAATGTTAAACGGAGTTATTATATGACCTAGCAATTCCACTCCTAAATAAGCATGCAAAAGAAATGCAAATATATATCAAATAAAAACTTAATATGAACGTTTATATTAATATCATTCATAGTGGCTCACATGTAGAAACTACCCAAATGTCCCCAAATCTGTTGCATGGGTAAATTTGGTACTGTATATTCATATAACATAATATTATTCAGCAATAAAGATGAAGCAATAATACATGCTACAGTGTGGATGAACCTTGAAAATGCTATGCTAAGTGAAAGAAGTAATAAAAAGCCATATACTGTAGGAAAACATTTCTATGAAATGTCCAGAAGAGGCAAATCTATAAGGACAAAAATAAAATTAGTGAATGCTAAGGACTGGAGAGGAGGTTGAAAGGGGAATGACTGCTACTTGCTGCTTGTTTTTTTGTGAGATTTAACTCTTCTTAAGTTAAATGGTGGTGATAACTGTACAACTGTGTAAAATGCTATTACCATTAAATTGCACACTTTAAGTGATTGAATTTTATGGTATATGAATTGTATGTCAATAAAGATGTTTTTAAAATAAATAAATAAATGCACTGTCATTTTGTGGAGTCCTGAAAGAGGACAAGTTGAATGCAGGGGAGCAGTGGATGGATATTTCAGTAAATTGTTACTGGTTTTGCTTAGAATAGTGATGCAAAAGAAACATTAAGTATCAAAGCTAAAATATTTGTTGATTAATGGGCTATGGGCATGAAGGTCACTAAGATAATACAGATAGCACTGCAATTTTTTTTTTTTTTTTTTTTTGGCGGTACGCGGGCCTCTCACTGCTGTGGCCTCTCCCGTTGCAGAGCACAGGCTCCGGATGCGCAGGCTCAGCGGCATAGCTCACGGGCCCAGCCGCTCAGCGGTATGTGGGGGGCACGAACTCGTGTCCCCTGCATCGGCAGGCGGACTCTCAACCACTGCGCCACCAGGGAAGCCCGCATTGCAATTCTTTAATGCTACTCTGACAGGCAGCAATCATATATCTATTAATAAAAATATTAGTTAACCCTATAATTATTATATTTATATGTACAATTCCAGCTTATGAGCACAAAATAAGGCATTCTTTAGATGTTCAGCACTATTTAAAATATCACATTGTTTCTATTTTCCTTACAGACTACCCACATAGACAGTGTTTCTTTGAGTCACAACCACAGTACTTTTTGTTATATTAGAAAAAACATATTGAATATATAAAATGGAATATTATTCAACCACGAAAAGAGGAAATCTTGCCATTACAACAACATGGATGGATCTCTAGGGCATTATGCTAACTGAAATAAGTCAGACAGAGAAAGACAAATACCATATGATCTCACTTATATGTGGAATCCTCAAAAAATAAAATAAAATAAAAAATAATACAGCAACAACTGAATTCATAGATACAGAGAACAGAGGCAGTGGATTGGTGATGGATGAAATAGGTGAAGGCGGAAGGTAGTCCAAAGGTACAAACTTCCAGCTATAAAATAAATAAGTTCTGGGGATGTTATGTACAGCATGGTGACTATAGTTAATAATACTGTACTGTATATTTGAAAGTTGCTAAGAGGGTAGATCTTAAAAGTTCTTGTAAAAATATTGTAACTCTGTGTGGTGATGGATGTTGACTAGACTTAATGTGATAAGTACTTCACAATACATGCAAACATCAAAGCATTATGCTGTATACCTGAAACTAATAAAATGTTATATGTCAATTATATCTTAATTAAAAAAAGACATACTGAAAAATATACGACGCATTGTAGAGAGTAAAACAACATATGGTTACAATTATTTCAAAAGAATATTTACAAGTGTTGATATTACTGATGGTAAGTCAAATTTTCTGCTAAGTGACACTCTACGCCAAAGCACGCTCAAAAATTTCTTTGTGCTAATCTCATCTCCAGGCAATACCAACCATCCACCACCCTTGAGGTGGTTGTTAACTATGGGTTACCAGCTACACATCAACTCTGAAAAATCCTTCATTCACTTGTGATAATAACTTCAAAGAAAGGAGAATGGGAATCCAAAACATCTACTATGACAAGCACCAGATGCTGCAAAATGCAGCATAAGCACAGGACAAAAGCATTCAATTTCACAGCCACGGAATAAAGCACAGTAAATCGCCCAGACAGCACATCAAATAAAGTAAATCGCCCAGACAGCACATCAAAATGGCGCAGATTTTGCTTCCTCTCCCAGGATCAGCGGATGATTAAAGAGCATGGTCTCATAAAAGGCTCTTGCAAAAATTCAACTCGTGTGTTTTTACTTCTTTTTAGTTGACATAAGAGTTGTTTATCTTCTTAATTGTAATTTGTTAAAAGTCTTAATCATCAAAGCATATTGAGCATATTAATGAAAAGGTATTTCTCTCTGGTCAATTACTGTGGTATTCAGGGAGAATAAAAATGAGAGTTAGCAATATCAACTTTATAAACCAAATAGAGAGTGTATATAGCTTTCTCAACTTCAAGTTGAAGTTATTATTATTATGCTATTGTTGTTATTATTATTATCTTTCACCTGCCTCTGGCAGATTATTATAAGAAATAAAACCTGATGGAAGAACCACAGGGTAGGGCTCAGTTTGATTCACACACACACACACACACACACACACACAAGTTATAATAAAAAATAAATCGGGACTTCCCTGGTGGCACAGTGGTTAAGAATCTGCCTGCCAATGCAGGGGACATGGGATCGATCTCTGGTCTGGGAAGATCCCACATGTCACAGAGCAACTAAGCCTGTGTGCTACAACTACTGAGCCTGCAAGCCACAACTACTGAGCCCACATGCTGCAACTACTGAAGCCCATGCGCCTAGAGCCCATGCTCCGCAACAAGAGAAGCCACAGCAATAAGAAGTCTGCGCGCTGCAACAAAGAGTAGCCCCTGCTCGCCACAACTAGAGAAAGCCCACGCTCAGCAGTGAAGACCCAACACAGCCAAAATAAATAATAAATAAATAAGTAAATTTTTTTAAAAATAATTTTTAAAAATTCACAGATAAGTTTCTATGTGTCAGGTACTATATTAAGTTCTGGGTTAAGAATGGCTAATACAACAATCATCAAGCAACTGAGAGTCTAGTAGGGAATTTAATGCATAAACAAATATCATATCTTGATGCTGGAGGTGTGCTCAGAAAGTTACATGCGAAGTGCTGGGCATCTCCCCGTCAGGAGTGATGGTTGTCAGGTAAGGATGCCTACAGAAGGGGATAACTCAGTTAAATTGTGCATGAATGAGGAGCAGTTAGCTTTAAAGACAAGTAAGATGAGGAGATAGGGCATTTCATGAAGTGAAAGTAACATGAACAAAAATAGAAATATCACACTACTGCTTGAGCAGTAGTGTGATACGTGTAGAGGGAAATTACAAGCAACCCAGCCTCATGGAATGGAGTGGAGAACAGTGAAGGCAATAAAAGTTGTATCAAATCATACTCCAAGTTACATACAGTAGCATAACCTGAATCCTAGTTCTGAAATTCCCAACACTTACTAATGTTGCTGGGCAAAAATTTTTAATCATTCTGAGATGACATCTAACCTTTCTTTCAAATTCCTATTGATTGAACTGAAAATGACAGTCTTCCCATAACAATCTAAGCCAAACTGCAGATGCCCTCTACAGGATTAAAACCAACAGGGACTTAGACTGTCATCAGACACTACCAAGAAGTGCTCTGCACATGCTAGTTTATAACATTTAGAGATAACATTTTTGATGTCCAGTTCCAAGGACTAAAGTCCTCGTACGTGAACAGATCATCTCATTTTTACTTGGAAAAACCCAGTTTTCTAATTCTATCTTCACTTGTTAGCTCTATGCTTGTTAGCTCTCTGGTGGCTGTGATGATCTGCCTCAAGTACTAGGACATGAAACATTTAAATGTAATTTACCACAATACAGCTGAGTCAGGGTTTTGAGGGGGAGCCCATCACATATTTTTTAGGGTCTCCAATGATTCAACCCATTAATCTGGAAGACTTAACTGAGGGTAATATTTTACTTACTTTCTACAAATAAAAGGAATTTCCCCCCTCTCTTTCTTCTACCAGAAAAAGACATTAATTTAACAAATATATTGAGTACCAAAAACGTGTCAGGTACTGTTCTTGGTGCATGGAATACATCTTTGAGCAAAGTGTACAAAAGCTCTCACCATCTTTATTTTATATGCTAGTGCAAAGGGGATGCAGAGACAGAAAATAAACAATAAAGGAAGTATTCCTGAATATTATGCTATTTTGCTATCATAAATCCCCATTTGATTCTTTTGATATGATTCTTCTCTATGACATTTTACACTGAAATTCTTCATCTTTTTGCCAACCTCCATGATAGTTTCTCTTTTGTGGTATCTCTTGGGAGAGAGGCTGCTATTCCTTTTTTCTGTATCAGCCAATGATACACAAAAAGCCCTTGGAAACAACAAACAATTACAGGAAACCTAATATTATTTTGTCATGTGTTATCTTAACAATCTTAAAACATATATCCTCTATATTCTCATTTCCTACGTGCTCTGTCCAAACTACTTAGTATCATCACAATCAGGTTCTAGCTATATCGTTTGCTTCATTCCTCTACTCCTTCGTTGTAATCACATTGGAACACCCAGAATTATCTGAACATGATATCCACATCTTTGGCTCACTCCTGTACGTCATATAACTTAACATTCCATCTTTTGCTGCTGTTGAATTTTTAGTAGTCCAGTTGTCATTTTCTCTGGGAAATGTGTTTTCATTTTCCTTACATTTCACTGATTGATCATTCCTCACTATGCAAACAATTTTGGAAAATATATTATTTTTAAAATATTCACTTTGTTTCACACATTCACATCTTATCAATGAGCAAAACATACAAAACCCATTGACTTTCCATCTTTACCATTATCTAAGCACTGTTACATCTTGCTTGGACAACAGTAATAGTCTCCCTGCTTCTTCAACAATTCATACGTCCCCTACCAGCTGTCAGAATTATCTTTGTAGAATTTAAACCAATCACTTCACTCCCAGTTTTAAAGTCCTTTAGTAGCCTCCATTGGAAATTGGGTTAAAATCTGTCATTCTAAAGCTCTGTCTGATGTGCCCACCCCACTTTATTTCACCATCACTTGTTCTGCCTCAGTCACACTAGACTTATTTTCCTCCCTGAAGACAATGGGTTTATTCTTGTCTTAGGCCCTTTGTACTAACTAAGGCTTCTGTTAGGATGCTCTTGTCACTGTTAGTCGCTTGGCTGGCTCCTTTTGTCATTCAGGTATCAGCCAAGCATCGTGTCCACAAAGAAGTCTTCCAAAACTGCATGATCTAGATTCTGATATTTTAAATTTTATTTTTATTGATTTATCTGTTTCCTCACACGAAAGTATAAACCAGGAGAGAGGGCTTTTCTCAGCCCTGTTCATTGCTGTATCTCTAGTGCCTTGAATAATGCCTGACATGGGAAAAACTCAGTATGTGTTTTTGATGAATGAACGGATCTTATTTATCTATATAGCAATCTCTCCTCCAAGGACAGGAACAAATGTGGCCTCCATCGTTGTAGCCGAACTCTATGCAGAGGATCTGGGAAGCAGTAAGATCTAAATATTTGTCAGATAACTATCCAAGTAAACTTACTGTTTACAAGAGAAAAAGAGAAAAAGACAGTATACCATTTACCAGTATTACACCTGTAGTGTAATACCAAAATAACCCAAATAATTTCAAATTCTTTTCTACAGAGACGATAGCTTGTAGTTTATATTTATCCCATTCAAAAATGAAATATTATATGAAAAAATAAGTTCTTTAACATTCACAGCTTACTCTAGACATAAATGATATATTAATATTTCATGTCCTTAGGCAACTAAAAGGACACAGTTTGCTCATTGTCAGGAGGACAAAGCATTTGCGGCAGCTTCTTTAAGAAGCATGATCTCTAAGTCTTCTGCTTCATTTGCATTGATTCTCTGTGATTCATAAACTTTCTCTTCCCCATGACCTTGGGATGACATTTCTATGAAAAAAAAAAGAAAGTCAAATGGGTTTAGGAGTGAAATCCCTGACCTTGGTATTAAAAAAAGGTAGATGGCTCATAAAAGAATAAAGTTCATGATATTTATAGTACCCAGTTAATCTTATTTGTGAGAATGCCAGAAATGTAAGTTGTAGCAATAAGGGAGTTAGTCGAAAGACTTAATCAAAAAATGATCATTTTGTTATATATTTTTAGAAGAATTTTTGTAAGGAATGTGGTTTGCTAAGATTTATATTATCAAGTATTGTTTTTAAGGGTCACTATAAAACATCTATTTACTAAACTTTCTAAAGATAAGGAGAAACAATTATATAAAAATAAGTACAGATAAAAATTCTACATTGAAAGGGATAATTTAATGATTTTACACAATCTAATGTCATCCTTACCTTACTATTCAAGTTTTTCGCTCTAGAATTGACTTTTCTTTCTGTTACTGTGCAAGTGAACGGGGCTGTCATTGGAATTTATGTCCAGGATGCCCCATAGTTCCCAGAGGTAAAAACGGAAAAATGAATCACTTTACTTCACAATGTGCCTATGAAGCTTTTGTATTGATGCTTAAATCAAATTAAAGCAAGGTCACAGAGACACCTGACTCTCCTAGCATTAAAAAAAAAAAGTACAAGGGAGATTGAAAGGGACTGCAAATATTTAATAATATTAAGACTTGATGAAATAGATGTAGCATTTAATGGCAACTCCCAATCGTTTCCTCAGCCCATAAGTCTATACTGTAATAACGTCGATTGTTCGTTCTGGGAAGTCATCTGGTTTCACATTACTGTCTACTTACTATCCTGATTTACTTTTTTTAGGTCCCAACTGAGCTCCTGAATCTTGTGTGATCCACCTATCATTGATTAAAAGAGAGCTTCCTTTTGCTGCAAACACTATACTTCAATGATTCAGTAAAATAACTCATACGAAATGAAAAGAGAATTACTCTGAATCTCTTCTAGCCTTTTTCATAATGACATTTTTTGGATACTTACATGTGAATAAACAAGAAATCTAGGTTCTATTTGGCAAGGAATATGGGGCAATATCATGCCCAAACTTATGCAGCACATTCTTGATGATGTCGTAGACAAACAAGTTAATGCTCAGTCCTCGCATAAAGAATTAAAGTTGAGCACATTAAGCATTCTAAGAATTGAAACAGCTTCCGCAAGCTTGTGAAAGGAAATAGATGAGACAGAGAAATACACTAAAACAGCTTCTGGGTTTAAAGGAAGCAGTAGACTGCCCTGCCCAGAGAGATACATTTTATGACAAAGTCAAGGAGATGACACACATATGTCTTTAGGCACTCATTGATTAAAACAAAAAATAATGAATTATGGGAGCAGAAAAAATGCCCATAAAATAAGAATGTGCTTTCTTGTCTTTTTTCCCCGATGGAAGAATGGGGTAAGTGGGAAACAACTACTGAAAATGAATGAATCATCAGCTAATCAATCATTCATTCTGTTAGTTCTTACACGTGCCCTAAGAATTAAGTGGTAGGTTAGCACTCAGGCTTAAACTGAGTATGGTTTCAACTCCTGAAGAATAACCACATGGGCAATAAGAAGTTCTGAGTTATAACCATGCTCTTACTGTGATTAGCTATGTAGCTAATTTAACCCATTACTCAGCCATCTGGGCCTCACTTTCCACATTCCCAAGGAGGGGATTAACTATTTGATTTAAAAAGTATCTTCCAGCAACAGAATGCTAAACCTTATGGGATAATTGCTCTTCTTTGATTCTTAGCACACTAACAATAAAGCAAATATTAGTGCAACATTATAGATTTTTTTAAAAACCTGAAATATTCATAGATGGGGCTCAGGTCACAAGACTAGTTAGTGACATGAATGCAAGACAGTACAATTCTACTAAATTCCAGTTACGTGGCTGGGCACTGCACTAAAATTTAAGAAAGAGTATTTCTTTGCCAGATGCATTTAGAGTACACTGCATATGGAATTACCATAATATTCTTGACCCAGGTTAGTTTTTACTCTTAACAAAATATATAACACTTTTAAAACTAGTCACACACTCAGTTTAGTATTACAAGTAATCGATCAGTTAGGAGAAGTCATACACTAATTTTCTGAAACTAATAATTCATAAACTGCTCTGAAGATTTTGCCTTTTCAATTAACCTAAGAGACAATTCCAAAAAAATATATTTCAAGTAAAGGAAGCATTACCAGGGGATAACTTCATCACACAAATAATGTAAAGACTGTCATTCACTTTTAAGTATAAAGATATGGATTCCTGAGTCAAACTGACTAACTTAGAACCTTAGCTCTCCCACATTCCTCTGTGTGACTAATTTTGGACAAGTTAATTATCTTCTTTGTATCCCAGGATCCCTGTCAGTAAAATGGGGAAAATAATAATGTTACCTCATGTAGGTAGTGACTGGTGCATGACTAAAATTCAGTAATAGTATATATTATTAATATTTAAATATTATAACATATTCCAGTATGAAAACATTTTTATTTCATTCTCTATAATAATTTAGTTCTGTTTTAGTCTGCTTGGGCTACCATAACAAAGTATCAGGTACTAGATGGCTTAAACAACAGAAATGTATTTCTCAGAGTTCTGGCGGCTGGGAAATCCACAATCTAGGTGCCAGTATGGTTGTTTCCAGGGAAAGCTCTCTTTCTGGTTTATAGACGTCTGCCTTCTCCCTGTGTCCTTACATGGCAAGGAAAGAGAGCTAGTGATCTCGAGCTCACCCCTCTTATGAGGACACCAGTTCCGTTGAATTAGATCCCCACCCTTATGACCTCATTTAACCTTAATCACTTCCTAAAGGCCATATGTTTAAAGATAGTCACACTGAGGGTTAGGGTTCCAATGTATGAATTTGGGAGAGACAAAATTCAGGCCATATCAAGTTCCCACTAAATTTTCTATTGCTGATATCATTTTCCATTATAGTTATAACATTAATTTGTCAACTACTTTTGAACTAATATACTATCAAAATTCTTTCCTAGGCAATTCCTGAACTCATATTTCTATAGAAGGTCTTACTTAATATTGCCATTGATATATTTATTTAATTTTTATTGGAGTATAATTGATTTACAATGTTGTGTTAGTTTCAGGTGTACAGCAAAGTGAATCAGTTATACACATACATATATCCACTCTTTTTTAGATTCTTTCCCATATAGGCCATTACAGAGTATTGAGTAGAGTTCCATGTGCTGTACAGTAGGTACTTATTAGTTAACTATTTTATATATAGTAGTGTGTATATATCATATAGTGCCTTTTAAATGTCTCCTTTCTTCTAAATTGAAAGTGAGCCAATATTCTTTTTTTTTTTGAAGAATATACTTTGGTTTAAGTACATCACAATCTCTGATTAATCGACATTTTTGAAAGCTCATTTGTAACGCTGAATTCTTAACTAAACATTTGTGAATTGCCAGTAATTCACTTTATTATAATTTGAAGTAGTTCTTAAGAAGCTTATTTTACCTGCCACTGTAATGTAGAAACAGAGGATAAATTCTGACAAAGGCTGATGCAAGTTGACAATTTTGGCTTCCGTATAACTGTTCACCTAAAACCTAGAATTATATGATAGAAATAGTAGTGTAGCAGCTGACCTTTAACCATATCTGAATTAGCTAAATATATTACAATATGTCACAAATCTTCAAAGCCAAGTTCAATCCAAATTTTCCTAGACTCTATTATGTATATGAATGTGGTTACTTTTAAAACTGAAATTTAATAAGCACATTTCATCCACTTGCTGCTCGGAACTTCTGGTCTCCTAGATGCACACCTTCCAACAAGTGTCCCTGGGCTTTTGGCAAATCAGATACATCAAACTTAAATATCACAATTCCTCATGCAGTGATTTCTTCAGCTGCTTATCCACCATCATACTCAGTCCTACTCTTTCATAAAATAGAGATTTGATGTCCTTAAGAACACATAACAATATCTAGTATAGTGATTTACAGATTAAGTAGGAAAATTGACATACATCTCTTGGTAAGCTCTGCTACCTTACAACCAAAACAAGCATCAAAGGAACCGGACACCAGACACAGCTGACTACCAGCAACTTCGCTCTGCCCTGGTGATTTTGGTTTGATGCTCTTTCAAGCTCACTGTTTTGGGCTTAGAAATTTATCTGGATTATCGTCTAGGATTTCCCTTGGGTCCCTACCAATGCCTTTTCACAATACTTCCTAGTTGTTTTTTCACACACGCTCAAGTACAACTGAAACCTGGCAGTTTGATTTCATTTCACGTAGACATAAGTATGGGGTATACAGTTTGGACCAAACACAAAGGTTGAGGTGTTCAAAGACCAAGTTTATAATATGGAGTCATTTTTTGACGGGCTTATTGTATCCACCATTTCGATGTACTGATTGCTATTTATACAATACTAAAGGGTAAATTCTGACAATTTTCTTTCATCCTTCACAAAGTTACATAACATATCCATGATAGTTGTCACATTTTAAAATGAGACTTTTTTTTGTTTTTCTGTCAATTACTTTAGCTTAACAAAAAAATCTATGAGTCAGAAAAAGACGAAAGTGAAAATACTGGAGTTTAGCAGCATAAATATATTTCAAAGGAATGCCAATTATAAAAATATGACCTTTTTAATCTCCAAAGTGAAAATTTTACCTAATTACAAAATGATTCTAAAAGGATGAAATAATCCCAGACGATGAAGGACAAGGAGAAAAGAGATTGTCAAAGAAGCTTAAGAGGTGAAATGAGGACTAGGGTCTTAGATATGAAATCCCCATCATAAAAATGTTAAGTACCTTTATTAACTGCCCACAATGCACCAGGCACTGTGCCAGGCTGTGAATCCAATATTTCCAGTGTTTACAACAACCATTATTAGGAATAGGCTTTGTTACTTTCCCTTTACAGATGAACTGGCTGAGCCAATGAAAGTTCAGATGATGGTCCAAGGCTAGGCAGAAGTCTGACTCAGATGCATGTTTCCCTTTGCCAATGCCAATTTCCTTTCCATGCGCTGTGGTGCCATACATGTGAGGGTGGGAGACAGAGAAATTCATATTTCTTCACATGATAACCCAAATGGGTACAGCAGGGAAGAAGGGACGAGAACAGCAGGAAAGCAATTGGGTGTTATCGTAACCATCACCATCTAGCATCATAAAAAATTATGGTCTCAAAGATAAGAAATCCCACATGTCTTTTAAGCAGGTTGGTATTTGACTGCATAATGTGATATTATCGTTCTTCAAGTAACAGCTAAAAAAAAAACTAGACTTATTTGAAAACAACATAAAAAAGAATGAAATAATGCCATTTGCAGAAACATGGACGGACCAAGAGATTATCATACTAAGTGAAGTAAGTCAGACACAGAAAGACAAATATCATATATCACTTATATGTGGAATCTAATAAAATGATACAAATGAACTTATTTACAAAACAGAAACAGACTCACAGACATAGAAAACTTATGGTTACCAAAGGGGAAAGGTGGGGGGAGGGATAAATTAGGAATTTGGAAGTAACACAAACAACAAGGACCTACTGTATAGCACAGGGACCTATTACAATATTTTGAAATAACCTATGTGGAAAAAGAATCTGAAAAAGAATATATATATATATATATATGTGTGTGTGTACACATATATATATATATATATATATACACACACACACACACAGGCACACATATATATATACACACACACACACACAAAACTGAATCACTTTGCTGTACACCTGAAACTATCACAATATTGTTAACTATACTTCAATAAAAATAAATAAAATTTAAGAAAACAATATAACAGTGTCAAAGTATAACGAGTATACATATCAAGAATTGATGATGGTACAAGTTTGCTACAATCACTTAGGAAACGTTTTTTGGCATGACCCAGTGAAACTGAAGAGGAATCCTATGATAAAACCCAGACATCCACTTCTAGACAACCTCAATTCTCACCAGGAATATTACAAGACTGCTTATAGTAGTGCTGTTTTAATGTATAAGTAAATGTATACACACAACACAGACAAATCATATGTTATATATTCACTTAGCTTATTTTAGTGCATACATGTGTATATGTGTGTATCTATATAACATAGATTAATGTCAAGAAAAATGTATAAATTAAATCATAGAAGAATACTTTTAGTATGACTCCAGTTATATAAAGGTTAAAACCAGAGAAAAGTAAACCGTATATTGCTTAGTGATACACCCACCTGTCTGATACAATTATAAAGAACTGCTAAAAATGATTCATAAAACATTCAGGATTAGTGCTTACCACTGAGAGGAGACAGGAAAGTAAAGTCTTGGTAAAGACGAGCACAGCGACCCACAAAGGAAGGATTTGTTTTATTTCCTAAGCTTGATGCTGGTTATATGCCGGTTCCTTTTATTATGCTTTAAGCTACATATAACATGTCTAGTCTTTAAATGCATATTTGGTGATGGCATTATATAAGCAAGCAATAAAGCAGTGCTTAGAAATAGCGATATTTAGACTGAATATTTGAGAGTAATCACCATCCCCTTTAAAGGGCCAACTGCTCCCCAATTCCTTACTCCTTTAGAATTGTTCTTTGCACACAAAATTATATGTACACATTTTCAAGAGAATAATTAAAAAGATAATATAATTTCCACAGACATGTAGAAGCTGGAGGGAAAGGAACGCTCTGCTCATTAAGCACTGTACTATGTTTTCCAAGGAGGTTTGTGCCTGTTAACTTCATTTTGTGCCCTGCATTCATGAGAGACAGATGACAAGTATGAGATGATCTGGGGTAACGAAGCATCACTCTGCATGCTACCCATCACAGAGCCACTTTACAACATCAATATCAGAAGCTACTGAGAAGGGAAAGGACAGCTTCTTTTAGGTTATCAGCCACTGCAAGTGGGTTCTGTGCAGAACTAGTGCTGTGGCGTTAACCTATTTGAACGACAGTCTTTCCACTCTGTAGTGAGAGTCCTTCATGGAAACAGATGAGGAGAGACAATTGTTAATATCCATATTACATTTTTATTGTTATTATTACCATTAAGATTTGTGTTTGGATCTCTGTATTTAATACCATAAAAGTCTTTACAGAGCAGAAAATTCCAATTATAAGACAACATCCTCAAAGTATAGGGAGAGGGACTTAGCCTGTTTATATCATCAAGTGCCTCCGACTCAAAGTATTTTTAAAAGATGATGAAAGATGGCTTTGAAAGCACATTGCACTCGAAGTGAGAGACTAGCTCCCCTCTTTCAAATCTTAAGCCTTCCCTGACAAATCTTCTCAGCCTTCCCTGACAACTCTGTTTATCACTGTCAACTGCCTCTCTCCACCCAAACCCTACACTTTTATATCCCTTCTCTGCTTGATTTTTTTTTTTTTCCTATTTAAAATGCCAGGTGGCTATGTGGTACAGGGTTCCTTTCTGGGCCAAAGAACATATTCTAAAATCGATTGTGTTTATAGATGCACAACTTTGTGAGTATACTAAAGTCCACTGAATTGCTTTTAAATGGTACTTGGACATGTTTCAATGTACACTTTTAAGTGAATTGTATGGTATGCCGATTATATCTTCATAAAACTGCTTTAAAAAATTACGCAGGAGAAAACCTCTCCAAGGTCTAAGTTCCAAGTTACGAGGATCATAAGGGAGTTCTCTAACACTGAAGCATAAGCATCTTAGTCTGTTTGGGATGTGATAACAAAAATACCATAGACTGGATGGCTTAAACAACAAACAATTATTTCTCATAGTTCTGGAGGCTGGGTAGTCCAAGATCAAAGAAGCAGCACATCCAGTGTCTGGTGAAGGACACCCCTCCTGGGTTCTCCTTGTATCCTTACTTGGAGGAAGGAAAGAACGGTAACAAGTTCTCTAGTGTCTTTTCTTAATAAAAGCACCAACCCCGACCCCTCCAAACTTATGATTTAATTACCTCCCAAAGGCTTCCACTCCAAATGCCATCACATTAGGGACTTGGGTTTCAACCCATGCAACCCATTGCCATACAAACACTTCAGTCTCTAGCAATCCGATTCTAGAAACTAATGAACAAGTAGAGATACAACAGTGAAGATAAAATGCAGTCCAAATATTGCAGATGATTAAAATCAAGGCTCTGAATGACTGTTGGATACTTATAGGATGAAATTCAAATACATAAAAACCAGGAAACAGAGATTAAAATGTGAAATATGGTCAAGGTAATGAACATAGGCAGGATGTAACAGATATTCTGAGACAAGATGGTAACAGTGTAATAATATAGTGAGGACTTAGAGTGAGAGTGAGTACATGGGTGGAATTCTTAATGTAAATGATCTTCTGCACTATATTTAAGAGATGATAATGATAATAATAATAACATAAAACAACGGAGCATAACAGTAATCAAAGCTAGTCTATTCCAGAGTTAAAAGCACATGTGATATATTAAAAAAGGAGCCTTCTTCTTGACACTCTTTAGCTCACTGTTATCAAAGAGAAAGAGAAGTGTATCACCAGATCCATCAGTCAAACTGGATGATATACTCTAGAACCATTTCTTGAATTATGGGGCAGCATTCTGAGTAGCTACATTTCAGATCAATTCTTTTTAAACAACTTCAAATGATTCTGTATAACCTACCTTGCCTTTTCCACTTCCTCTTCCTTCACCATTTTTTTATAATTTCATCTTGCGGTTAATTCTTAAAATGCATTAAAGAATGCAGTCAAAATTAAATTTCATTAGATTTAATTTTTAAACTTTGCATTTCTGCAAAGTTTAAAAATTAAAATTATATAGCTGATATTAAATATAGGATTTCAAAACTAAAAATCAGAAAAAAATCAGGTTTATATTTAGTCAAAATATTTGTTTGAATATATGCAAGTGTTCCTCTAAAATGTCTGTTTTTGCAAGGAATAATTAGATAAACTGCTTCAGGTGGGGAAAGAGATTCCAAGAGGTTCAGGTAGTGAAAGAAGAACATATGCAAAATAACCAGTGAGAAATTTAAGTCTTCCTGAAAGGGACCTATAAATTTCTGTAGGTGAGAACACTGAGACTAGCTGTTTCATGATAGAAGCGGCCAGGGGAAGGAGGCGGAAGAGCTGTATGCCCAAGAAAAATAAGAGTAGAACTAAACAGTAGATGGAAATTTTATAGGAACACGTTGCAAGGTACTCACTTCCTATAAACCCACAAATAGTCAGAAATTAGGGCTTAATTGTAGATATTATAAAAAATGTTTTAATTAAATAATACAATTAGTCTGGTCCGTATATTTCTCTGTGCAACTTAGATTTAAAAATCAGATATTTCTATAACCTTTTGCTAGTTGGAGGGAAAAAAAGCTGAGTTCAAATTGGATATTTCTTTTTAGAAATGCATTCAAGATAGGCCAACTGCTTGAACAATGTGTAAAAGATATGAATGGGCAATACACAAAAGAAAATTTCCGAATGGCCAATGAGCATATGAAAATGTGTCCAACATCACTGAATCATCAGGAAAATGCAAATCAAAATACAAGAAGATATCATTATATGACCACAAGTGTAGCCTGATATTAAAAGTTTTAAAAAACACTGTCAATATCAAATGTTAGTAAATACGTGAATAACTGGAACTCACGTACATTGTTAACAGGAGTGTAAAGTGATAAAAAAAAAAAGCACTTTAAAAAATGTTTGATGGTATCTATCAAAACTAACCATACGCCTAACCTATGACCCAGCAATTCTATTCCTAGTATAAGCCCAAGGAGAACTCAGTGCATATATGCCCAAATAATACATACATAAAAATGTTCATAGAATTTTATTTACAATTGACAAAACTAAAAATAACCAAAATATCCATTAATAGTAGACTTAGTACATACATCGTTATATTATTAAACAACTAATTACTACATAGCAATAAAACAAACTATTTCCAGGTTAAACAACATAGATGAAATTGTTAAGTGAAAGTACCAGAGAGAAAAGATGATGGACTTTGTATTTCATTTACTTGAAATTTTTAAAACACTGGACAAAAACAAAATCAGAATAATGATTAGAGTGGATAGAGGGGTGTATGCAAAGCTTGACTAGAAAGGGCAACGTGGTGTGCTTCAAAGGTCTTAGCAGCTCTGTACCATAATCTGGAGACTGATTACATGAGTTTATACCTATGTAACAATCATCAAAATTTCACTTAGGATTTGTGTGCTTTATTGTATATAAGGGACACCTTGATAACAGTAAACACACAAAGAAACACGCTTTTAAGGCACAGAAATCATTGGTATCATTGGTTCTTCTTGTGTCACACAATTTTACATTACTTGCTGCTGAATCCCTCTGGGGCTTTCAGTTAATTACCATAGGTACATGAGTTTTTATTACTCTATTATTCACAGTATTATGATTTAACTAGTCCTCATTTTAAAACTAATTTTATGTAAGAATTATCACCAACAAATGAATTATATTTCTAAATGTATTTCATAATACCTTACAGCAGAATCTCCCAAAGTATAAGCTCAAATTTATTCAAAGTAAAGCAAGTGAAAAATGAGGAAGAAATAAAACAATAAATTGAGCATAGAGAGTAATGATATTTGATAAAAAAGCAAGAAACATTATGCCCAATTTTTCTCTTAACTTGTCCCTCAAGTACAATGATTTTTGGATTGAAAAGAAAGGATATTGATTAAACATAATTTTGAAGATCATTTATCACTTACAAATTAGAAAAACAAACAAGGAAAGCTCACGAAGTCCCAGGAACTGAAAGAGCACCCAGTTTCTTTAAATAAACTGGAAACTCCTGGTCTGAAAACAACAAACATACAACATTGATCTATCTTGATAGATTTCATTTCTATAATAAAGCTGTCAAGAAGGTAATTGGCTGAACGTAAGAATGGGGAAGAAAGAACTGGAAATTTCAGAAGAATAAAGAAGGTGTGATACAGTTGTCCAGAGGGGAGAAGATGACATGGAAATATTGGATAATTGCTGGGCAGCGTTATATGTGCCGCTAAAATTTATAAAATTGCATAAGACATATGAAGAGACACATTTTATGTGTATCCATTCACTTATACATACATGGATTGGATATTTTAGTACATAGTAGGACTAACTTATGATTAGAATTTAATGTGGCTGCCAAAAGAGCTAACCTTTTCTTCAGCTGCCATAATCAGAAGTACAGTTATCCAGAATTCAAGCAACAACGTATTTCATTCAAGTTGGTACCATGCTTTAAAAGAAGATTTAGGCTCTTTCCGAAGGAGGCAGAGAAATAGCAACATATGCTACATTAATACAGCAATAGGTGCTGTAAGTATGGAAACAACGGAGAAATCGTTTTAGATTCAAAAGTAATAGAATTAGTACAAGCTACTTTTCCATAAGTCCATATGTTAATACAATTTCAAGGAATAAAATACGCTGAGTTGAGAAGCACAATAGAGATCATTTAGTGAAAATTTCCACTCAAAACAGGGAGCTGTGACTCTGGAAAAAAGAACACTAGATTAGGAAGGATAATCTCAACTGGTCTGCAATTTATGCCTCAAGTAACAAAAGGAACCATCTCTTCATCTTCCTTGTTATCTGCCCCAGTGAGTAGTCGGTTGTGTTTCCCAATAAACAAATAAATGAAAACTCCTGAATCACTGGATAATATCCCTGTATCTAGTATTTTGTTGCTGTTGGTTTTTCCTCATTTAAAAATAGAACAATACAAATGTCTTTACCTACCTTGTAGATCTGTGAGAACACTGTCGATGGTAAAACATTTGTATAAATGTCGTTTCTAAAGATAAAATCATAATTTTGCACTCTACACTGTTTTACTTCACTAGTAAAAGATTTAGGCTCCTTCCCTTAAGATCTTAATAATATTTGGAGGTCATGTGAATGAAAATCTTTTGTATTACAGTTTAGCGAATAAAATTTTATAGCTACTAACAAGAACTTGAAACACTTAGGAAATTTCCAGAATCTCCTGTTTACATTCAAAATTCCTTACTAATTTGCTTTCCGCGAGTGTTTTTTTCCCCATATATTAAGTGTAATTTTTTCTTTTTTTTAAAAAAAAGCTACAAAACTGTATTCTTTGTCTCCATAATGAATTCTGAGGTGTGATAAGTTACTTTGCTACTCTTCAGACCTAAATTAGGCTTAAAAAAGTTAGACATAGACATGTAAACAACAGAAGCACAGCGATAAGTGATATTCTAGATATCCTTTAGTGCAGGAGTCTCCCTAAGGGAGCATGCTCCTATTTCATGATTGCTTGTGGGTTAATCAAGAGTAAGGGAGGCCTTGCTGAATATATTTTTTTTATTGGCACTGCCCTTCTATTTATGTCCCTGAATCAGGTGTTCTGAATCATTGAGATAGAGCAAAAATACCTTGTCTATATACTCATTTTGCATATGTAATTTTAGTCTAGGATTTTAATACAAAAATTTGCATATTCTCTTGTGTAGCATGTGCATGGGAAGTTGATAGCTGTTTACATTCAATGGAATTTACAATTCTGACTAAAAGAGAGCATGCTAAGAAATCATCTATAATAAAACAAGTGTTCTTATTCTGGAAGAAATAAAGCAACCCTCACCAATCTTTCATTTTAGTTTATGCTTGTTTTGAATGCCATGCAAAGGCAGCACATAGGATAATCCCAGCTGGTCATAGTCTCTAAGAAAGAAGACATCCTCCAACATAAGAAAAAAAATCATTATGTCTCAAGAATTCTATTGAATCTTTATTGCTCAACCCCTTAATAAAACTCCTTACTTGCTCTGTCAAGATCCGCTGAATGAGGCAGAGCCAGAGATAAACCAAAAAATCTTGCGGTGTAGCAAAAGTGAGAACTGCTTTCTTCCATAAATTAGACACATTTCACTGAAGAAAACCGTCTTCCATGATACTATTATTTCCTCTGAAGCAAAGGCTTATGAGAGGTGATTATTTCATATTTTTCATTCAGAGTTCAACAGTTCAAATATCTGTATTAATAACATCATCAATTGGGGTAATATGTGACTCTAGCTTCTTTAGTAACCAATGAGGAAATTTTCACATTAGGTCCTGAAATTAAAACATCAGTGGGGATAAAAATGGGATGGTGGTGGACTTAAAGAAAGATATCCATCTGTATTTCATTATGAAATAATTTTTTTCCACATGTTGAATGGAACATACCTCAGTGATGTTTTAACTGTATAGTAATTTATTGCTGGCCAGAATCTAATCCAGTGTAAATGTAAAAAAAAAAAAAAAGTGAAAATAAATGGGTTCATATTTTATTTTTTCATGCTTTCAAAGAAAGGATAATTGATGATGTCAATATTAGATTCATTTCTCAATGGACATTTAGGCTGCTTCCATGTCCTGGTTATTGTAAATAGTGCTGCAATGAATGCTGGGGGGCATGTGTATTTTTAAACTATGGTTTTCTCAGGGTATACGCCCAGTAGTGGGATTGTTGGGTCATACGGTAGTTCTATTTTTAGTTTTTTAAGGAACCTCTATACTGTTCTCCATAGTGGCTGCATCAATGTACATTCCCATCAACAGTGCAGGAGGGTTCCCTTTGCTGTACAGTAGAAACTGGCACAATGCTGTGGAGCAACTATACCCCAATAAAAACAAAAACAATGATAAATTGATCCTAGAACAGTATCTGATACATAAGAGGTGATACATATGTGTTTGAAGTTATTATTACCCTTCAGTAAAAAGAATAAACATAAAAAATACTAGACTTATCTCTCAAAAACATTGAAAAAGATGGAGATCTTTGGAATGCACTTTACAATCACTGACATCAGAACTGGATAAGCAAAGCAAGCACATATTTATGTGCAAATACACAGACACTACAGACATGAATACATGCAAAATGTATTTAGGAAAGATGCTGTATTCCAAGGTTACTCTTAACTGCAAAGCTTGGTTTAGGGCAACCATTCATTGCTATGCACTGGTAGTTAAATTACGGAGAAGAATGTATAACAGGATGAGAATTCACACTCCTTTCTACATAAAACTTCAACTCAGTTTCTTATTTGGAGATTGATACCTGACTGGCATAAATTATCACTTTGAATTCTCTCACATCAGTGGGCTATGTTAGAAATTAAACATATTTGCCAAAACAGATATTAACTGATTTTGTCTGAGCACCATGTACCAAGACACTAGGTATTCTAAGGTAATACTTGCATTGGGAAAATAATGTTACAAACCAGAAAAAAAAAATCCAACAAAAATGTAGCCAATTTGTTTGCTAACTCAGAAAAGTACTGAGAGGGAATTTTTCTACTTCAGAATCCAATACTATTGATACTTTTCACATTAATTCACTGTTTCATTAATTGCCTTAATTTTTTAAACATATTTTGTACCTCATTCACTCATGGATTTAAATAAAATGTTTCCATTTAAATATTTTAAAACATGAGGTTTTAATTAATACCACTGGTTTTCAGTGGCCCTTTAAAAATTAAATGTGATTTTGATTCAGTAATAAACTTTTAAAATGCATTGACTGAATTTCTTTCCAGAAGGAAAAAACAAACATATAAACAAAAAAACAACAAGCTCCAAGTTTTCACTACTTTACTTTAAGGAACTGAGGAAGTCTGTTTGGGGAAACTTTCTAATTTCTCTGCAGACCTTGTATTAGAATTTGGATTTGCTTCCCAGTAGAGCCTGGTACTTCTATGTGCAATTAGAAGAGGCAAAGGAACCTTGTTTATACAAAGAGAAAGCTAATGAGATGAGATGGTACAATCAGC
This sequence comes from Pseudorca crassidens, assembly GCF_039906515.1. Taxonomy (NCBI): domain Eukaryota; kingdom Metazoa; phylum Chordata; class Mammalia; order Artiodactyla; family Delphinidae; genus Pseudorca; species Pseudorca crassidens. The sequence goes on from NC_090298.1 coordinate 19,341,086, forward strand.
ATGAATGCCGGGTCATTTCAGAGCTACAACTTCACAGCTCAATCTAATTCCTAACAAAGAATTAGCTGAAGTCAAGTGAGTATCCTGTACGGAATCAGCTTCTCTCCTGTTTGTCTTTTTATGAGCTGGGTTGAAGGCTAGAAGTTTATTATCATTGCCTAACCTTCTTTTGAAAGCATCCACTTTGTTTTCCTTAAAGGTTTCACCAGGGATTATTCTATTTAGTGCTACTTCAATGAGGATTATTAGAAAATTCCCAAATAAACATTCTTTCTCAGTGCAGATAACATATTTGTTTAGGAAATACAGTAGTTCATTGCCAACTATGCAATAGTGAGGTGTTTTTCACCTTAAATATTAGTTAAGACAGATTTTGCCTTTAAATATGCCTAGTCATGGATTTTAAATCTTAAAATAATTTTAGAAACCATATAACCCTATTTCTCATGTTATAGATAAAGGAACCAAAATATAGAATTGGACCACCAAGCCATTTAGTATAAAAATACCGGCCAAAAATTTAGATTCCTAGACTCCCAAAACAGACTCATTCCACAATATGTGGACTCTCCCCGACATTTTCCCTAGACTTAATCACTAGTATTAGTAAATTGCTTCAGGTTACATAAGTAAGACATGAACATTCAAAAGAAAATTATATCTAGCAAGAATCATTAATTCACAGTTAAAGAGAGAATAAACTATAATACTATCTTTTTTCTTTTCACAAATATTTCTTTAGTCTGATCCTGAGTATGGATTGTGAAAAAAGCAGAAAAGCAACACGGAATTAATTGCCCATATTAGTCCTCTGGTTTAAGGAATGAGAAATTATCTTTAAAATTTTAAATCTTATGTTTAAGGGACACTAAACCATGTCTTACCATCATCATCTAGAAGGAAATGATCACCTGGGCTCAGGGAAGGCCAGAGCCTTAGGGGATTAAGGCATTTGATACTAAGTTTTAATTGAAGGAAAGATAAATTCAGGGAGAGGAAGTGGTGTGCGGGGGGCTGCCTGGGAAATTTCATGGGAGAGAAACACATAGAGGGGAACTGAGGACTGGAATGTGTTTTTGTAGGAATGAAGATATACCAAGGAGACAGATGAAATAAAAGAGAAGGCAGAGATACAGTATCTTTATTTCAAGCCTAGGATGTCTGGAAGTGCGTGTAAAAGCAGTGGTGATGTAGCTGGTACTGCTAAGAAGCACCAAGTGATAACGATGGAAACAAAAGTGAAAATAATTGAGAGAGTGGAGTGACAAGAGGAAGAAGTAACGGAAGAACCGAAGAGATTCATGATGCAGGAAATGGCAAGGGGATTTTCTTTATTTGAGGAGAGTTGGTTTTTGAGGCACGGGACCTGAACACAGAATGGAACACAAAGGTTGCAGCAGCTGTTCAGAATGAAGTCGAGTGCTACCGTGTCATCTATGACAAGAAAAAAAAGAGCTACTACCCAGACATCACTGGATCATTTTTTCAAGAGAGTAGATAGAATCGAATCCAGCAGGGAACCAGAACCTGTGCCATCAACGTCAGGCGTGAGTGACTTTGCAACTTGCCCTCTGTCTCCTGTTGCTGACGATCCTTCAGCTCTACCATCTCCCACCTCCTCTCCCCCCTCCAGTCAGTAACTTCTTGCCTGTTCACTCGATGCCAGCCCCTGGATGCCAGCTGTTGTACTGTACTACTGTACTCTTCAAGGTACTGTACTGTAAGATTAAAAATGTTTTCTTTATTTTTTTGTTGTTTGCTTTTTATATATTATTTTTGTGAAAAGTATTATAAACTTACTACAGTACAGTACTATATAGCCGATTGTGTTAGTTGGGTACCTAAGCTAACTTCGCTGGACATACGAACAAACTGGACTTAATGAACACGCTCTCAGAATGGAACTCAGTCATATGTAGGGGCTTTACTGTATTTTGGCCAATACTCTGTTAAAAAATAAATCAAACTGCCGGGGAAAATAAATAACAGCAGTCAGTCTACACTAACACTTCATTTGTAGAGCAATGGCTTAAAGCCGGGATATAAATAGGCTATTTTGCTGTTGCTAATTAGTAGTAAACCTTAAAAAATAAGTTTTGATGACATTTGTTATCAGCTAATCCCTAAAGATGCAATTCTGGCACAGGATACCATACCTTTTCACTGGGAAGTGTTTGTCAATATGTTGCAATCGAATTGCTGGACAAAAAAAGAAAAACAACCCTGATGGCTGCCAATATTTATATAATTATAACTAGATAGGCAGTCATTTTTCCCCAAGAGCGAGAACACTCAGACTTTAAAACTCTTTTCAAGGCAGGAAAACGTCAACAACAAAAAACAACTTGGGGTACAGATGAACTGGTTTGCAAGGCAGAAATAGAAACACAGATGTAGAGAACAAACGTGGACACCAGGGGGGAGAGCCGGGGTTGGGGGGATGGTGTGATGAACTGGGAGACTGGGACTGACATATATACACTAATATGTATAAAATAGATAACTAATTAAAAATAACAAAAAACAACAATAAAAAAAGATGTGGTATATATTTTAAAAAACTTGGTTTTTGCTCTAAATTTTGCCAATTATAATCTCCTCTCACATTAATAAACAACAGGGAATTTACAATTACATTAACAATCCTGAAAATGTATCTATACACCTGGACTCAAGTTTTTACTCTGTGAACCTAGCCAGAGAAATTCTAAGTATAGAAAAAAGGTTTTATGAAAAAATATGTTCATTTCAATTTTATAATAATATAAAACTGGAGATGACCTACAAAAAAATTATAAATTACAGCATGTTGTAACTAAACTATGAGAACCAGTTAACAGACAGGAAGTTAAGAGAAAGAAATTCATATTTCTCAGAGGATCACACATATACGCCATACCTTTCATGCAGTCATTCCATCTCGTGCACAAAAGTCTCACATACTGCTCCCAAGGACCACCTAAGCATGAGTTTTTACATGTTACAGATGAGACGGCTAGTTCTCACGGTGATTAAAGACAAAGGCATGTAACCAGTAGTGATGACACATTTATTTGTGACCACTTACCACACAGTGTGCTGCTCACTGTAGTAATTTGCTGATTGAGAACATTCAGTAAAATGACAGTTCATCACCTACTTAATGTAATAAAATCTCTGCAGGCTTCTTTTAACTTTAGTGCATAATTCTGTTGAAGTCCTAATTTCATCCATATAGATTTTGGAGTCATACCTCGTAAGCCATGCTATGTTATAAGAATAAATGCTTTTAACTCAGTCCAGAATTTAATATTATAATGTTAAACAAATTACAATCATACATGCCCAAATATCTTAGCTATTGTTTGTGGAAGCCTGGTTGAAAGAAGACAAAAAAAAAAAACCACGGAAAATTCTGTAGGAAAAAGGCAAGGGGTGGAGGGAGAGTGAGATACAGAGAAAGAGACTAAATTCAATCTAAACAATGACGGTAGGAGAATTAAAAATAACACAGGTAAAGTATACACAGGGCCAGGCCTATAAAATGTTATTTAAAAAGAATTGTTATTTGTTATTAAAGTTTTTGACTTTTAAGAATTATTCATTATAGCAAGTTTCCAGAATAAAAAGGTTAAATCTATCACATTCAATTTTTTTCAAGTAGGTTTCTGGCTATTTAGTATTTTGCGAATAACACGATTACATATAGAACTACAAACTAATTGAGCAATTACTCATTTTGGTCATGTTTCAACGTTTTATAACTTGCTATATACTTTTTCCCTATGGACATTTTTTTCATAGAGCATTGTGAACTTGTGCAAGTCACATAAATAACCTGGCCTTTGGTGTCTCCATTTTTGAAGGAAGAAGGTAGAACTGTAGTACATAAAGTTGTTTTCAGTACCCTTATCAACATATATTAACATAATGTTAAAAAGGCATTGAAGTATAATAGAAGTATTTAACAGATTTTAATACTTCAACAATAAATTTTGAGTTTTTAATTCATCTAAATATATCTCTAACACACACAGGATGATCCCAGCATTTGCTCATAAACATTGATACCTGTTATTAATAATTTCCTTTTATCTATGGAAACACAATATTTTTCTCAGCAATAGTAATAACAACAGTAATTGGATGTTTACCACATTCTTCACTTAAATTTTCTCTTTGACCACCACCAACTGTGTAACATCCCTGTCTCTATTCCACTTATGAGAAAATCAAGCAACAGACAGCTTAAACAATTTCTCTAAGGTTATACAAGCAGGTTGCAAACCTGGTAGTTCAAATAAGCGTTCTAGCCACTCTGCTGTGAATTTGGTAAGAATATCTTAGATTTTGTTTAAACAGATTTAACTTTAATGTAGCTCAATGTTCATATGACATGGCAGTATAACTCACAGAAGAGTTTCTTGGAACTCACAATGTGATTGCTGGAAATAAACCATGGCTTGCTGCACCACCATAATCCACTCGTCCACAGCTCCTGGCCGCATCATAAGCCCACAAAAAGGATGTCTTCCTCTGTTCTTCTCAACATATTAATTGTATACACTGTTTGATTCAACCTGGTATTTCATTAATATTTCTTATCTCAGAAAATGGAACTGCTACAAATGTAATTTTACAGGTCATGCACTTGGCACAAGTTCTGAACACCTTCCTTTCAGTCATCACTCCTGTTTAACCTATATTCAAATTCTGTCAATTTAATTATAATACTATTGGCTTTGTATACCGTTCTGCTCCTATCCTTGACTAGCTTGAACCATTTTTTATCTAGGCTACTGCAACAGTCTCCTAATTGGTCCTTTCTTAATTGATTCCTACTTACCCTCTGTGTGTTCAACAAACATCAATGTGTGATATTTTTATAACAAAAATTTGGTCATATAAACAATCTAAAACTCTTTAATGGCCAATTAAATGAATAATTAACGTGTGTATTATAGTTATATTCACATTAAATAAAAATTTTTTATTAAAGTTATAAAATTAGTGGTTTCCTCTAGCTCTTAGAGATAAACAACAAAATGCTTAATATGGCCTACAAGACCCTGCATGTTCTGTCTTTTTCTCTGATTCCAAGCACCTCTGACTTCGGCTAATTATCCATTCTGTGCACTGGCCATGCCACACCCTCTCCCCTCACTCCAGTGAAGTACAAGGAAGCTTGTACACATGGGTCCTTCTACACAGAATATGCAACGGATACTTCAGAACTAAATGTCATGCACTTTTTCTCTTTTGTAAAGCACTTCAAGGAAAATTTTGTATGTCTCTAAAGAAAAGAATCCTACTTCTCTATCTTGGCATTCTCCTTAGGAACGAACTCCCTTTAGTTAAGGGTTTCAGCTATGTTAACTCAGACTTTCTTTTGGGAATTCTCAATGAATTATCATCACCCTCCATTTCCTTATCCAATTTCTACATTCTAGTCTTTGTGTGAGTTGAAAGTATATATTAATAAGAAGATATAATGGAACTGTATTTAAGGCTGTCAGTTACCTTATGCAATGAGATTAAGGTGGGATGCATTTTTGGCAATAATTTTCACCACCCATAGTTAAGAGTAAGCAGCCTGACAGTGACATGTTGCAGCCCCATTGGGCTCTGGGGTCTTTTGGTCCCCGTCCTAAAACTTGAGGCTGAGTGTGCTCAAAATTCTCTATTCTGATCTACATTGCTGTGGTTTCTTCTTTAAGGGTCTAAGTGATACTGCATAATTGGGGTGATTATGAACAGTTGCCTTCTTAGTTGGACAAGTGCAAGGGTGTCCAGAATAAACTAATTTTTACCATGGCCTCCAATGTAATGATTAAAAGCTTCATAAAAATTTAAGAACCTATTTACTTATTTGCTCTGAAGATTTAAATTGTACTCTAAGAATAAATAAATATATCCCATGCCCAACGTGTGTATTGTCAATAATCACTGCCAGTAATTCACTTCATGTGCTTTTGCTTATTTTCCCATTTAAATGTACCTTTAGGTCGTACCAAGAAATCAGAAAGAAATACACTCACTATCACAGTGATTATTTTAATCTGTGTATTATAAGAAGAGCAAGGACATTTAAGAAAAAAATTTTTACTTCCTCAAATCATTCATGGTTTTAAAGATCCGTAATTGTTCAGCAAATATGAAACTATTTTTTTCAATAAAAATTGAACATTTCCCCTTTTATTCTTCATTTAAATTGTGCTATTTGACCTTTCTAATTTATTTTATTATCAGTTTATAATTTTTTATTATAGAAAAAGTAAACCTTTATATCTTATCTTTCTAACTTTACTTCCCTAATTAGAGGTACTTTTTTTTTTTTTTTTTTTTTCTTTTTTGTGGTATGCGGGCCTCTCACTGTTGTGGCCTCTCCCGTTGCAGAGCACAGGCTCCGGACGCACAGGCTCAGCGGCCATGGCTCACGGGCCCAGCTGCTCCGCGGCATGTGGGATCCTCCCGGACCGGGGCACAAACCCGTGTCCCCTGCATCGGCAGGCAGACTCTCAACCACTGCGCCACCAGGGAAGCCCTAGAGGTACTTTTTTAATCCTCACTGAAGACAGTCTTTCTCTCACTTTTCCCCTTTGTCTCCATTTTGAAGCCTCTGTTGATATTTCTGTCTCTCTGTCATCTGTGCTGCATCTCTACTCTCTCCTTTCTTCTCCTTCTCTCCTCTTTTCTTCAGTCTCAAGCTCTCCTCTCTCTCTCTCTCTCTGTTTGATTTTGTTTTTATATGTTTAGGTACCTCAACATTTTTCAATAATGCCAGCCTTAGTTTACCTTAGGCACCAGGATTCACTACTGCTATAGGTCTTCAAATGTGTTATCATAACACCTTGCTCTTTTCCTCTGGCTGATGAAACTAAAATTACACTTCACCCTTTAGTCATGTTTCATTAAGAATCCATTCTCAAACACAGCATACTAATATAGTTTCTCCTTAAACAGATCCCCGTGGATTTGTCAAAATACAGTTATTTTTGTAGTCTGTAGGATAAAGCTTCAACGTGGGAACTAGTGAGTGCTAAACGAACTAAGAAACGTTGGCTTTCTCTCTCTTTCAAACTGAGGGAAACACTAATAGTTTTAAATAGTTAAATGTATATCTAAATTCAAAATCAGAAAGATTTTGGTTAGAGCTGGACAGGGAGAATGCAGCTGAGAAAAGAAAAGGTCTTAGATATTCAGAATATATGTATTCATGGCAGACACAGATAGTTGACCACCCAATATATATTCTCCCCTTCCTCCTGACTAAGCAAGTTTAGGGTGGCAATATAAGCAACCAAAAATCTACGGTCACTCATCTTTTCTGCAACTAAAAGTGGCCATGTGACCGACGTCTGATCAGTGAAATGTAAATAGGAGTCACTGGGTCTTGCTGGTGTCCAGTAAGGCTTTTTCTAAATAACACAAACTCATTTTGCAGAAACCGTTTGCCTTTTGTCTCATCACTTGCAGATTGATTGCAATGTAAGAGCTGACATCATGTAGACCTACAGTCTGTCATACAGAGTGAAGTAAGTCAGAAAGAGAGAGACAAATACCATATGCTAACACATATATATGGAATTTAAGAAAAAAAATGTCATGAAGAACCTAGGGTTAAGACAGGAATAAAGACACAGACCTACTAGAGAACGGACTTGAGGATATGGGGAGGGGGAAGGGTGAGCTGTGACAAAGTGAGAGAGAGGCATGGACATATATACACTACCAAACGTAAGGTAGATAGCTAGTGGGAAGCAGCCGCATAGCACAGGGATATCAGCTCGGTGCTTTGTGACCACCTAGAGGGGTGGGATAGGGAGGGTGGGAGGGAGGGAGATGCAAGAGGGAAGAGATATGGGAACATATGTATATATATAACTGATTCATTTTGTTGTAAAGCAGAAACTAACACACCATTGTAAAGCAATTATACCCCAATAAAGATGTTAAAAAAAAAAGATTACCATTTAAATGTTAAAAAAAAAAAAAAAAAGAGCTGACATCATGGAATCAATCATAAGGGTAAAATCATGGTGGACATTACTGGTCCTTCAGTTCAATACATAACCCAGAATCAAAATTAGATCACCATAGCCTTCCAGACTTCTCTCTCTCTTTTCCTTCTCCTTCTTATCTTCCTCTTCCTCTTCCCTCCCTTTCCTCCTCCTCTTTCCTCCCTTTCCTTCTCCTCTTTCTTCCCTTAACAGATTAATTAATATCAATTAATTAATTGATATACAAAAAACGGCACATATTTAAGATATACAAATTGATGAGTTTGGACATATGCAAACACATGTGATACCATTAGCACAATGGAGGTAATAAACATATCCAACAACTCACAGAGTTTGCTTCTGTCTTTTTTTTCTCTGTTGTTTTTGTTGTTGTTGATTTTGTGTGTGTGGTAAGAACATAACATTAAGATTCATCCTCTTAATGAATTCTGAAGTACACAATGTGGCATCACTAACTGTAGCACCACACTGTACAGCAGGTCTCTAGAACTTCTTCAACTAGCATAACTGAAACTTTACACCAACTGAACAACAGCTCTCTGTTTCCCTCACCCCCCAGCCCCTAACAACCACTATTGTATTCTCTTCTTCTGTAAGTTTTGACTATTTTAGATATCTCATATAAGCGGATTTATGCAAAATTTGTCCTTCTGTGACTAGCTTATTTCACTTCGTATAAGTGTTCACAAGGAATTAGAGAAATTAGAACCCTTTTAGCCTGTTGGTGGGATGCGAAATAGTGTAGCATCCATGGAAAACTGTATGGAAGTTCCTAAAAAATTAAAAATAGAACCACCATATGATCCAAGAGTCCCACTTCTGGGTATATATACAAAAGACTTGAAATCAAGATCTCAAAGTGTTATCTGTACTCCCATGTTCATTGCAGCATTATTCACAATAGCCAAGAATGGAAACAACCCAAGTGTCCACCAACAGATGAATGAGTATGGAAAATGTGGTGTGTATATATACACACAATAGAGTATTATTCAGCCTTTAAAAAGAAGGGCATCCTTCCACTTGTGACAACATGGATGAACAAGATTTCTTCTTACATGATCAAAACACATTCTCTGTGTATGAGCCACTGTGATTTGAGTCGTGTTAGGATCAGCTGATTCTATTCCTGACATAATTTTTTATGGTGTGGAAAGAAGTCAGAATTATGAAGTAATGTAGGAGACCATACATCATATACTTGCTTATATCACCGCTCCAATTTTTCTATGCATTGATTTTCACTATTAATTAAGCCATTTCTTGGGCATTTAATATGCTGACCAACCATAATGTTTGTGTCAGGAGTTAAGCAAACGGTAAAATGCAGAAAAAAGTCCAAAGCAAAATAAACATTGGTGGGCAGCACTGCAAGGAAAGTCCTACAGCACTTTTCTGAGGTCCCATACTTTGAGCAGGATGTAGACTCAGCAGCATCTTAAAACTTATGTTTTCTACAATACAGTTTGATGATTACCAAAATAATATTTAGGAAATAGAGATAAGAATAATAATTGAAAAATTAAAAACCTCACTGTTTCACCACCTAGAAATAACAATTGCTCTCTTCTTGGATTATAAATCCTTTCTAGCTCACTTGAATATATATCTATATAATGTGATAGGCTGTTTTTATTTTTTGTTGTTATTATTTTTTAATAGATCTTTATTGGAGTATAATTGTTTCACAATACTGTGTTAGTTTCTGTTGTACACCAAAGTGAATCAGCCATATGCATACATATGTCCCCATATCGCCTCCCTCTTGCACCTCCCTCCCACCTTCCCTATCCCACCCCTCTAGGTCATCGTAAAGCACCAAGCTGATCTCCCTGTTCTACGCTGCTGCTTCCCACTAGCTATCTATTTTACATGTGGTAGTGTATATATGTCGATGCTACTCTCACTTCGTCCCAGCTTCCCCTTCCCACCCCATGTCCTCAAGTCCATTCTCTATGTCTACATCTATATTCCTGCCCTGCAACTAGGTTCATCAGTACCTTTTTTTTTTTTTTTTAGATTCCACATATATGCGTTAGTATAGGGTATTTGTTTCCCTCTTTCTGACTTACTTCACTCTGTATGACAGATTCTAGGTCCATCCACCTCATAGAAATAACTTAAAAAACTAAAAATAGGCTCTTCTTAAATACCAGTGACAATGATTGAAAATATTTCATCATATTGATATATACAATGGGGGTTATAAAACTATCTTATTTTTAGAAATTGTGGTGTTTTTAAGGCATTCCCTGTCATAAATATTACTAAGAGTTCATAAATCTTTCCTTGATATAAATTCCCACTAGACCACACATCTTTTTAAGGTTTTGATATATTTTAAAATAAATTTTAGACTTTTTCATTTTAATTTGCAATTTCCTCAGTAATGTGGGAGTTTATTTCTTTCCACTTCTCATTGCAATACTCTAAATATCACTGAAAGCTAAAAATCAAATTTGCCAACCAAGTGGAATTTTTATTTTGTGTTGTAGTAGGTTTACTTTCTTTTTTTCCTTTTAAAAATTCTTTCAACTACCTTCCACTCAGGAAGTAGCTTATGATACTCCTGTGAATATCAGTAAGTTAATCTAGTTCTCTATTAGTTTAGTTATGGTTACTATTATACTTAAAATATATTTAAAATGTGCAATGACAGAATCATAATAGAAATTTACTTTTTATCTCGCAAATTTCTTAACACCAAATTTATCCTCGATATCAAATATACTGGAAGTAATAGAGAAGGCAGTATAGAGCAGGCTTTTTCAACCTCAGTCCTATTTTTATTTCAGATCAGGCTATCTTTGTTGTGAGGACTGTTCTTAAATTGTAGAATGTTTAGCAGCATCCCTAACCTCTAATGTTTAGACATAAGTGGTCATGCCCCAGTGTAACCATCAAAAGTGTCTCCAGCCTTTGCCAAATATCCCCAAAGTTGAGATGCATTAGAATAGAGGAAGGTGTTTATAAGCCAAGGTTGAAAAGAGTGTTTATCATTCTTATATTCCACTGGCTAAAATTCAGGCATGATGCAACATCCATAGAAAGGTCGAGAAAGGCAAACTAGCTGAGTCAAGAAAATAGAGGAAAAGTGTTTGGTCGATAATAAGAAGTCTCTGTGACAGGTACACCATGCCTTTATTTTCCCCATTTTGGGGGGGGTGCACGTTGACATTCCTTAGAGAAAAAATATCCTCTGCCATGTCTCTATTTTGCCATAATCACTGCCTTTATGCCCTTCAAAGGTTCCTCTTAGGGTGCTTCCTCTGTATTTCACCACCTTCACTGAAGTCATTTTATACATATAGGTAGAAGATCCATCTCTTCTTTCTTCAACAAATGAAGCTAGACAATTGTTATTATTGATTTTTTTAATTTAGCGATATATTTGCATATTATCATAACCATGGATTGTCTTTAGTCAACAAAGATGGATAAATCTTCTCAATCATGTGCTGGAAGACAGACAAGTCAGACTGGGAATGATTGGTCAACGTCCAGTTTAAATTTGTGGTGGTCTAAATTTTGCCATTTTACTTTACCACTTACTAAACATAATTTTAATCATATGAATAAGGTCTAAATGTATTTCCCAAGTTCCCAAGGTATTCCAACATGTTACATCATATTCCATACTTAATGTTGTTTCTAAGCACTGACTAAAACTCACTCCTAACCCTAATTTCTCTCCAAGATAGCTGCGATCTTCATCTTTCTGACTCTGAACATTGTTTAATTTTCCCCTTCAGACTGACATAATCTTCATTGTAAACTAGGCACTCATATTTCATAAACCCCTTATTCAAGAAGTCAATTATCAATACTCCAGTTTTCATTGTGCTACCTCCAGTTCTTCTGAAATCATAAGTATACTTAAGATGTAAATTATGCAACACACGTAATTTGATTTTAAACCGTTGGTTGGAAAATTTCTTTTCGAGATCATTTCATAGTGTTTTTGATAAAGATAAACTTGATTCTTTCTTTTTACACAAACACAATCATATTGTTCCTACACGCCTATCATAATTTTACATAGAGTAACAACTTTTGGCAAGATAAAGGTTCCTCCTGGAATACTTAATGAATATTAATTATTTGCACTTAATTATTTTCTTGTATGTTTGTAAAAGACTGTGGCCTGAAAAAGGCTGCCCTTTGGTTAATATGCATCGTGTGCTATTGCCTACTTGGTTAATACTAACTTTGTAGTTTTTATTTCTTCATTGAGTAATGGTAAGTTCGTATCTAGGAGCAACTTTAACACAGATTTCATATTAATGTACTTTTAATGAAATTGATTTTACTGCAAAATATTGGCCTTGCAGAGTTTTTGCTAGGGAGCTTACTTCTAACTACAAAGAAAAATGACATGCAGAGAGTACCTGCATATCTAATTCACTGAAGTTCAACAGATGTCCCCAAACCATAAATAATTAAGTATACTTATTAATGGTGCCTTTAGAAATTACTTATGCAAATAAATATGAACTTAGTCTCCAGAGTTCTTACATCACCTCTCTCTATCAGTGAACTTGAGCACTTGCTTATAAAGATTATTTTGAAGATTAATAGTATTAAGGAAAAACAGTTACTGCATACTCACCCTCTGTAACATAACAAGATGGTCAAATACTCTCTGGCCACCTCTAAACAATGCACTTAACTGAGTATGCAAATTTATATAAAATACAGAAAAATGTAAGATCCTTTAAGCCAGAATCTCCTTATCCAATGCTATGAGGTCTGTGAGAACAGGTCTCTGCAGCAGAGAATTGTTTTGTGAAGTTTTCTCTTTTATAGATACTAACAAAAATAACAGAACAATTCTATGTGATTCCATGAATATGTACATATTTTGACGGTACTTTGTTAGATTTAATATTTTCTGGGGGGGGGGGGAACAAGCTTTCAGGAAACACACAACAGCAACTAAATTCTTCTACTAGTTAAATGTATATTTTACTTCTTTTTAATTAGAAATAATAATTCTCCCATTGAGAGACTAGACTCATCAACAGTATGTGCATCTATACATCTTGATACTGATTAGAGATTAGGATAATTTTCTCCACCTTAATAATTTTGAAGTGGCTTGGGATACTGATTAAAAATAGAAATTCCATCCAAAAAAATGTGCCTACATAGCAGCTGAATGCTACTGGCTGATGCAAACATAAATTAAATTGGGTGAGAGATACTGATTTCTGGATAGGTTTTACTGATGCTCCTGATGCTGTCCCCTAACCATAGATGGCTGAGCCATGTTCAGACCCTTGTCTCAAACTTGGCTAATCAGAGACTGGGATAACTTCACTGGAGACACCTAGACAAGAAGTGAGAGCACCATAAGAAGGTCCATCCCCACAGCACCTATTGATGCGGCACCTAGCTCCTCCTCCAGAGGCTATCTGTAAAACTCTCCCTTCCTTCCTGCAAACACCTCTGTGTTATTGTTTCTTCAGTTAGCCACAGTCACTGGGGATTATCATTTAATCCTGAACCGATTTTACTGGATATACCTTGTTGAGAAAAATCCTCAACACACCAACATTTATTGCACACACAAAAACCCCAATATTAACTGTTTCTTAGGTGTTAAACTCTTAGCTTGTGTAGAAGCAACTTGTATGCACAGACATTTTCTTGGCAGTGCTTTTAGCAATGCAATGTTACCAAATAGCTTAATTATGCTATTAGTGATCCCATCAAAACCCACAAAAATAATAACCTGAATGATATTATAAAACTAATAAAAGGACAAATTTTTCCAAGATTAAAAGTGTTTTGGCTTTTTCAATGTTTCTGGATATTAAAACAAATCCATCCTTTTTACTCCCCACTTCTATAGATCATGAATCAATGAGTCATAAGGAATGAATTGATGATATATGAGGACATTAGTTCTATCTGAAATTATTCAAAACATGTCCACTCTAGGTGGTGTTGAACGAAAGGACTAAAATTGAACTAGAAAATATACTTTGCAGTCACCTTAAGACCTTTGCTTTTATTGCTTAGAAATAAAAGGAGGTAATATAAGAGTAAAAACAAAAAATATTTGAACTTATTTAAAACTAGATATTTTCAAACAAAGAAGGAAAGGACACTAATAAACGTAAAATAAGTACTTGCATATTTTCAGTAGTTATGGATTCTAAATGTTGAGATAGTTCTTTTAGGGTAGCATCAACTGGGAAAGCTCTCTATCTCTTATTTGATTAGTCATCACGTTAAGTACATGTAACGTATGAGTTTTAGAGATCTGTATTCCCAGATGTAACTACATTAAATGAATCCATTATTTTATATTTCACAGACATTTTCCATTAAATTAAGATATCAAAATATCTCCATTAAACTTCCAAGTTTATGGAAGTGTATTTGAGGTTATCCATAGGGCAATCAGACAAGGCATATTCACAGTAATCACCAGCTCTGTTGCAATGAAAATCCATAACTACAGTGTTTTAAAATATACACCTCTAGGAATAGTAAAAGCATATGACAATGATTCATGTTCTAAATAAATACAATGATGTCATCATTCTTATCATCAAAAACTCAGGCATAATGTTAAGAAATTAGAAGTAATATGTTTATTAGTAAATAATATTGGAAAATTGGTGAATCAGAATTGGCATGTATGTACATTCCTACCAGTATGAAATCTCACATTCATGACACTCAAGAAAAAAGAACTAGGCATTTCGCATAAAACAAAAATATCTTCTTCTCCTTCTTTTCTTCCTCTAAAAGCAAATGCATTTTGAAGAAACAATGCTCTTTCTCTCACTAGAGTTATAATAATATGAATCATTTAAACCTGGATTTGTCTTCTCCAACATTCTCAATTAGAGAAAAAAAGATGTATAACTACAGGTCAGTCATTATGTAGATTATCTATCACCTTAAATTTCTATAATGTATTAATTATCTCTTTCTATTCAGAGTGAAAGTGTTGCTTTTGGCATAGGGCAGTTCTCCTGGGCAAACTCTTTGGGTAGTTAAAAAATTGTCCAGAAAATGTATCATTTAATCAAAATTTTAGTTTAATTGATAATTATAATACAGTAAAATCATGTAGGTATATGAAGTATAATCATTTTTCCTTCCCCTACTTCTTAAATATACCTGATGGTAATATATTTTCTAGATGCTACCATCTGGAAGACATTGCATAAAGGTATCACTACAGATACATTTTTGATGACCCATCCACTTAACATACAAGATTTAAAATGTGAGGAACTATTTCTGTTAATTAAACTGTTGACATTTAAAACAAAAACATTTTTTTCTGAATTTGCCTTGTAAAAGTCTGATACAAGCCAGACCACATGTCTGTATGGGTTCCAAGCATTCACTGCCTCATTTACCCCACTTGTTATTTACTGAATGCTAACTAGAAGGTAAGCTCCTTGAAGAGCAGACAGTAAACAGGTAACAGCATTATCCTATGAGAAGGTCTTTCTTAGTAATATATAAACTATACTCAACCTATAAGGAGTGGTAACGGAATGGAGTGTACAGCAACTGGCTTAGATTGCAGTGTTGGACAGACCTAAATGTCCCTTCTCATTCACTAACTGTATGGCCTATGTAACTAATTTAATCTTTCTCTATTTTCTTCACTCTAAAATGAAGACAGTAATATTAAATATCTCATATGATTGTAGTAATGTAACAAATAAAATACATGAGTACCACCTAACACACTGACTCAACGAGTGCTAAGGAAACCTTGTTGCTATTATTACTGTTGTTGGAATTATAATTGATCATTACTTTGATATTACTATTATTATTATTTAATAATAATAATAGTAGTAAAAATAATAATATGCTGCCATCTCCTGTTTTGATTTTTACAAAAGTAACAGGTAGCAGTCAGGTCAAGTATTATTACTCCATGTACAAGGTGAAGAAACAAGCTTGGAGTACTTTGATGGCTTTTCTGAAGACACGAAGCTGGAAAAAGGCAGGTTCTGGAATGAAATTCAGTTGTTTACATTTACTGCTCTTTCAATAACTGAACCATGTGATAGCATGATACCCTGATGGCCATTTTTTAGGATATGTGGATTGCCACCCTGGTTGATTCAGCCATTCCTGGACAGCCACTTAGAACCTTTTAGAGTTAAATAAAATGTACTGCCTAGTCTTCATTTTTATTCAAATCTCTGTCTTCCTCATCTGTTTGTAGACTGGCTCCTTCACTGACCCTCACCCTCTGTACTCTTGAAAAGTTTCATCTTGATATCAGATCACTATATATTTATTATACACCAAGTATTGTATACCTTCCCCAATCCACAAGTATTTTAATTCTCATCTATGAGAAGCATGATTGCCTGCATTAATTTTTTTAATGTATTTTTAAAATTCTGAGGTTGATATTTTGTTACACAGCTGCAAATACATGCTTATGTGCTGTGCACCCAAGTAGAAGGTGTCTGAGAGATCCACAGATTTTAATTAATCACTGCATGATTAAACCACCTGAATTATTTCTAAATACACATCCTATAAAATTATACTTTAACACAGGAGTGCTTTGAAATTACATATTTTTATACTACTCTGTGTTATAACAGCAATAACTGTTAAGCAAAGTGAAGCCCTTATGTAAAAAGAATACATAATACATTGCATAATACATATTACATCTATATAATACCCTGTAGATTTTCTTTCTTATTACTGAATGCCATATTTTAATGAGCATGAAGATTTAAAGTTCATTTTTAATTGTGTTTCATATCCTTTTAACCTGAGAAAAAAAATCTGATCGTGTAAAAGCATTTTGATGAGTTGCACGGCTGACTCATATTTTCTCATTTAATTACTGGAGATCATTGTATGCTGGGTGAAATAGGGGCTGCAAAATCGTGACCTGTCACATCACCGTAGTTCTAATAAACTTAGGGGGTCATTTTTGAGGTATGCTGCATATTTAGCTATTCAAGGGGCAATTTGTGTTTTAGAGCTAAAGACTGACTTCAACTTTTTCAATTATCTAAATGATTTTGCATATTCCCCCTTCCAAAAATATAAGTAAGGCATACAGTATATTTTCCAAAAGAAACATTTAAATTATTTCAGATTTTGAGAAATAAGATAATTTCTTACACTAGGTTTCCAATCTGATTTATAGGCAGACTTAGGAGGATTTTTTTTTAATAAATTTATTTTATTATTTATTTATTTATTTCTGGCTGCGTTGGGTCTTCGTTGCTGTGCGTGGGCTTTCTCTGGTTGCAGTGAGCGGGGACTACTCTTCGTTGTGGTGCACGGGCTTCTCATTGCGGTGGCTTCTTTTGTTGCGGAGCACAGGCTCTAGGCGCGCGGGCTTCAGTTATTGCGGCTCGTGGGCTCTAGACTGCAGGCTCAGTAGTTGTGGCGCACGGGCTTAGTTGCTCCGCGGTATAAGGGATCTTCCCGGACCAGGGATCGAACCTGTGTCCCCTGCATTGGCAAGTGGATTCTCAACCACTGTGCCCCCCGGGAAGTCCCAGAAGGGGGGTTTGTACAAAATTTATTCTTAATGTATCTTTCAGTATAGAATGGGGGCAGAGTTTACTTATAAGCATTTTTTTTTATTTTGGTTTCTGTATCTGACAATATGACATGAAATCTACCAAAGGTAAAACAAAAGAACTCCATAGATATAATATACACGCACACACACACACTCACATATATATATATATATATATTCATGACTACATAAATCAAACTACAGACTCTACAGTGTTAAGAAAATATAAATCTCTTTATTCAGTAATGAAATCACCTTGAATTCCTTAAATTAATAGTTCACTGAACCTGAAGAACAACTTTCAATCACTGGCACATAAACAATCTGGTTTATGCAGTATGCTAGAACTTGTTCAATATGAGAACTGAGTCCAACTGTTAAAATAAAAATGCCTTTACAATACAGACCCCTTAAGCACAAGGCACTTCCAAACATCAAAACTTCAGGATATCCCTGTTATCAATAATTTGTAGACATTCCCTAGATACTTAATACTTCTGGAAGAAAGGAAGAGTTTCATAAAACTTACAAAGTATTATAAATAAAATTCACTGCACTTAGTTAAGCAAGTAATATGCTTGTTTTACCCTTCACACTAAAAGGTAGACAGATTGCAATATACGCTATAAAAGTCCCTAAAATGGTACCTTGTACATAAAAGAGGTTCTATTCAAAACTTTAAGTGAAGATGTGCAGACTTCACAGACGTATATTATTCTAAAACCTCATAAAAACCTTTCTAAGCCATTTACAGGTCTAATTTCATAGAAACATTCCATTGTTTATTTAAAGTAAAATTAGTAAGAATCCCTCCTCTGAAATTCTAATTTTTCTATACTTTGAAAATTGTTGCTATAATATTAATTTGGATGCAAAAAGTGGGTCACTGTGCACAGTAATCTAAAGAATGAATTTCCCCTATACTTCTACTACTTATCAGTAACTTCCATTCCTCGGGAAAAAAAAAGCAATTACTAAATTATCATACTAGATGTTAACTAGTGAATTCACAATTTTGCTAACAACTAAAGGAGAAAAATTCACAACCATACCAAATATCATCCAGTGAGATGATCTGTAAACATGACCTATAAAAATGCAACTGAGAAACTCACATCACCTTCTCTTTTTCTACAGTTTTCAAGCTGTAATGAATTTTTTATTATCTTTCATTTAATTCCATGTAGGTTTATTCTGGCTGATAACATGATCTATTGTTCTCTGAGCCATGGTGAGATTGCCATTTCTTGTACAGACAGCACTTATTGGAAATTAAACCTCTACTAATGTATTATAATTATTACTTGAGGGTAATTTGCTGCTCCAGCAGGGAGTCACAGCCAATGTGAAGGTAACGTTTCTTCCAGGGAGCTGTTAATATTTCTTCTATGCTGAAATCCCATATAATGGATCTTGCCTAAGGCTGATTAATGATTTCAGAGCTGGAACAGTGATTTGCAGCTAAATCAGTCCTCACTGGAGGAGATTCAGGGTTATTTCAGTCAATACTGTTAAATAAGTGTAACAGTAACTTCCGTTAACACACATGTAATCTAGTAGGTAAGAAACAGAGAGGCAATAAAAGGAAGTAAATAATGGTAATCCTGCTGCCTGTGAATCTTATTTACACTTAAAACAGATACAGGGAAGTAACACACTGCAGTGTCATCAAACCCATGGAATTACTTCACTGCAACATATTTTTCTGCATCGAAAAAGCAATTTCCCAAACAAGTAAGAGCAAATTGAGCTAAGTGCCTAAAATAAATCAGCAACTTTCCTCCATTCTTTAGTTTATATCACCTTCCTCACTGAAGAGGAAATTAGACAAATAGCTTGGAATGAAACTTGTGCAAGACAGATTTAAAGTAAGGGAAAATGTTTCATTTAGGATAATACCTTAAAAGCATACAGAGTTCCAACGAGATACACACGACTCAAGCTCTAGGGATTCCATCTTCACCCCAAACAATGCAGGGCATCCAGCCATGGGAAGAAACCTTGACCTCCCTTTGCCCTAAGGCCTACATGAGGATTGTGTAGAATCAGGACTCTCTAGTCACTCAATTTAATCCTTCTTTGTTAACATAAAGCCAATATCAATAAAGAGGCAATGATATAACTGTAGTTAACGACAACATTAGGGACCTTAATGTGCATCTTCCAACATGTACTTCACTGAGAGTCCTGCTTCCCACTGTTCCAGTGTTCTAAACAGAAAGCAAGAAACATTTACAAACATTCTGCCAGAGGTTGTTTGCCTGAGGTCCCTGGCTTTTGACTAACAAAATTATCTAATAAGAACTGAGTGTAGGGCTTCCCTGGTGGCGCAGTGGTTGAGAGTCCGCCTGCCGATGCAGGGGACACGGGTTCGTGCCCCGGTCTGGGAGGATCCCACATGCCGCGAAGCGGCTGGGGCCGTGAGCCATGGCCGCTGAGCCTGCGCGTCCGGAGCCTATGCTCCGCAACGGGAGAGGCCACAACAGTGAGAGGCCCCCGTACCGCAAAAAAAAAAGAAGAAATTCTAGTGAGTTAAAGCTGAAGGTCTAGACATACACTCATTGTGAGCACTGCTATCACAATGTTTCAAGTAGTCAAAGAGGGAACTGCTGATATCTTTACTTAGCTATATAATATAATTCCAGGTAAAACATAAAATATGGACCACAACTTGTTTATTAGGTTTTCTAGAACCTGGAAGAATCTGGACTTACTAAATATCTCAAAGAAACGTCACTGCATGTGTAATATGAAAATTTCCCTCTGTACCATTACTGAAGGAATGTATATAAAAGAGGTAAAATAATTAGCTTCTAAGAATTATGTCTGAACTTCCATTCAATTTAGACTTCTACATTCACTACACAACTCACACACACACTTGTGTGCCTAAATACACATGTCCCTTCAATCAATGGCTTTTAACCTTCAATCAGAATCAATACCAAGCTACATCTTAAACTTCAATCAAATCAATACCAGTGTTTCTCAGTTAATAATACTAGACAAGACACAGACACACGAGTGGTTTTTGTTTCTTGTTTTTTCTGTGATAGGATAGGATCAAAAAGTCAAGTGCAGAATTAATTTTGCCAAGGGGTAAGCTTCTGCCTTTGATAATAAATATACATGTTTTGTGGACTCTCTACAGACATATTTTATCTGGTTATTTGAAGTCAAACTTCTTGGCTTCATATCCTATTAGTTACTTTAAAAGTGGCTTTGTTAAATATAATTCACACACCATGCAATTCACTCCCTTAAAATTCTATGGTTTTAATATATTCATGGAGTTGTGAAATCATCACCATAATACAATTTTAGAATATTTTCAGCCCCCAAAATGAAACCCTCCACTCGTTAACAGTCACTCCCTATCCCTACACTCCATCCTCAGTTACTAGGCAGCTCTTAATTTATTTTCAGTTTTTATAAATTTGCCACTTCTGGATAGGTCATATAAATGGAATCATACAGTATGTGGTCATTTAGCGTATTTTCAAGGTTCATCTCTGTAGCATGGGTCCGTCCTTCATGCCTTTACAGTGTAGAATAATATTCCATTGTGTGGATATAACACATTTTTTGTTCCGTTCCTCAATTGGTGGGCATTTAGGTTGGTTCCACTCTTTTAATATTAGGAATAATGCTGTTAGGAGCAATTGCAAACTAGTTTGTGTGTGGACATATGTTTTCATTTCTCTTATGTATATACAAGGAGTAGAATTTCTGGGTCATGTGAAAACACTTTTTTTAACATTTTGAGGAACTATGAAACTGTTTCCAAAGCAACTGTGCCATTTTGTATTCCCATCATCAATATATAAGGGTTCCATTTTTTTAGATCCTCACAACACTTGTTATTATAGCCACCCTAGTGGGTGAGATGTGTTATCTCATTATGGTTTTGATTTGAATTTCCTTAATGACTGATGATATTGAACATTTTTCATGTGCTTATTGGGTATTTGCATATATTCTTTGAATTTTTGCTGATTTTTAAATTGAGTCATCTTTTTATTACTGAGTTGTAGGAATTATTTTTATATTCTGCATATACTTCTCATATATTTGGCTTGAAAATATTTCTCCCATACTGTGAGTTGCCTTTCACGTCCTTGGTAGTGTCCTTTGATGCACAAGTATTTTAAATTCTTATGTCTTTCAATTTATTTAATTTTCCTTTTGTTGTTTCTTCTTTTGGTATCATGACTAGGAAGTCTCTACCTAGCCCAAAATCATGAAGAGTTATTCCTGTTTTCTTCTAAGAGTTTTATTATATGTAACTCTTATATTTTTGTCTATGATTCACTTTGAGTTAATTTTTGAGTGTTTTGGGGAAAGGCCCAACTTTATACATTCCAAGTGGATATCCAGTTACACCAGCACCATTTGTTGAAGTCTAGTTAGTTAGTTTTTAATATTGAGTAAGATACTTGCCTATTCTAAACTGAGGGTCTTCATTAGTATGATGGGGTGACTGATAAAATTGCCTAATTCGCTGAGTTAGCTTCAGGATTGAATTCAGTAATACATATTAAATTTATAATATAATATTTAACACAAAGTACTTGCATTTTAGCTCTTAACAGACCTCCATAGTGTATCTTTACCTATTTCCTCCCCCTGAGTTAGGTCTCCTGATTATATCACCTGGTGTTTTGGAAAGAATTCTATTCTTAAAATTCTCTTTTTTCCTTATCCCTACATGAAGAAAAAAAAAAGAAAAAGAGAAAGAAGAAAGAAAAAAAGGAAGGGCAAAGTTGTCTCCATGTGACACTCTCAGCACCCCCTTAAGAGCTGCCTGATGACATAAATTGTACTTAAAAACACAGAATGATTAAAAATGTGCTAGTCTTTAATGGAATTATATTGCTTTCATGTAGATACAGTTATAGTGCCCTAACATTTGTTAACATCATTTATTTGTGTATTGAAGGTTGTTAAAGACATGTGTCCCATGTGGTATAATGAGAAAAATGCTTGGTCTTTATCCTCATTGCTAGCACAGAGCTCCTAAAACCTTTGGAATTTCCTGAGTGATAAGGGTGAAAGGAGCGTCTTTTGTTTTAATGAGGCAATTCTTGTGGTCCCTTGATAGCTCCAGGATAACTGGGTTCAGAGAGCTTCAGGTGCAGGGGCTGGGAGAGTGGTACACCTGAAGAGCATGGAAGCTCTACACCCTCTTCCCCATACTGTGCCCTATGCATCTTTTCCATTTGGCTGTTCCTGAGTTGTATGCTTTTAAATAAATTAGTAAATAAAGCACTTTCCTGAGTTCTATGAGATATTTTAACAAATTATGAAACTTGAGGACGGGGTCCTTGAGAACCCCTGATTTATAGTTGTTCAATCAGAAGTACGAGCGACTCAATCAAAGGTACAGGTAACCTTTGCAAGTTGCCAGCTATGTGACCTTGAGAGAATGTTTACACTTGTCCTTTTTGTTGCATGAGAGTCACAACTGCTCTCAGTAATTCCATGAGAATTAAATGAGGTAATATATGTGGAAATGCCGTCAAGACAGCACTAGACAAATGCCATTTACTTTTAAGTAAATTTCAACTTGAGAAAGGAAAGAATTTAGAATTAAATTATTTGGAAATGTAAAAATGATGATTATTTTTTAAAAGGTCTAAAATATCCTAATAAGTTCCATGGGTATAATTATGTAAAATAATGTAAACTGTAGAACTGGATGCATATTCAAATTATTGTCACAGCTTTCAAGTAAAAAAATAATGGTGAATTATATGAACTAGGAACTCTTTCTTCTCCCCATTCTGAATTCATCCTGTGCAGATTTTTGGATCCATTGACCAACTATTATTAGTGAATCCTGCCATAATGGAACATTTCTATGACATTCCTTTCTCAATAACCAGTGATACCGACTGCCAACATGAGTGTTTTTCTCATCATTGAAAACCAGACGGGTGTGTAATTATCCCACTGAAAGGGAATTTCTCCAGAAACACAAATGGAAGATATATTTTCTTGTTGAACTGGATGAAAAAAGAGTGCTAAATATGCTGAGATGTATAACTTTATATACAACCATAACACATAAACATAAATAAACATTATCAATGGAGGCATAAGACTCTATGTTATTAATTACTGAAATCTCATATTTTTAAGTCTCTTGACACTTGGGTTAGAACTAAATGATGACTGAGAATCTCACCCTGCATTAATTAACAAGAAGGTTATTTGAATGATAATAAAACTGTCAATATTTATTTACTTTTGAAACAGGTGTTAAGTGATTGATTTCAAAGCACAATAATAAAGTTTGCTTTGTAACTAGAGCTGTCAAAAATATTCAGTCTAAACTAAAAGAAGTTAAAAAATAGGAGTGGGTTGTCTAGATACAAGTAAATGACAACAGCTCCCTACATAATTATATTAACACCATGGATAAACTCTTAATATTCTAGTATGTACCAGTAATACATATCCTTCTTTTAGTATAGTCAGCAATATTCCAAAAGAATTTGCAAAATCTCCTCATTTCAAGCTTTTAGAATTACAGAGATAAGGCATATAAGGTAGCAAGAGAATACGCGGATAAGGAATGGTGTGAGGGGAGATGCTGGGTTGAGGTAGTATCCACATGGCTATCAGAATACCTTTGGTCCTCAGCTAACAATAGAAATGTACGTGCCACATTATAATTGATGTGCCAAGAAAATTCTTGCTCTTAGAATCCTCACAAAGATGACATATGTGGAATAGGGACACAGCACTGAGAGTACATCTTTGAGGTCCTTTTCTAACATTATAATGAACTAGTTACAAAGCCAAAATAAAAATGATTAAAATTGGAAGATAATTTCCCCACATTAAGTGCAAGTACATAACTGAGAAATCTACCCATATTTGTGGCTCCAAAAGGGTTTATTCTTTGAAATTGCAAGAATTTTACAATGAAAACAAGATTGAATTGACTGGGAAGATACACGAGGTTCAAACTGGACAGGCATCTGTCAATAACCCTACTTAGATTCCAAATATTCAGTACTATTCAAATAATATTTAATAATAATTTTTAAAAAAACTCTCCATAAAGTAGTAGCGAAGTTGGAAGTGATAAGGTTTGGGGATTTGCATCAAGGTAGAAATACAACATATTCTTGATTCCTTAAAATCACACAGACTATGGGCAAAGTCATGGTTACAAATAAATATAAAATGGATTTTATTAAATTCTCTTATGTGATAGTTAATTTTATATGTTAACTTCATTTGGTGATGAGATACCCAGATATCTGGCTAAACATTATTTCTGGGTTCATCTGTGAGAGTGTTTCCAGAAGAGATTAGCATTTGAATGGATAGACTAAGTAAAGAAGATGGTCTCTCCAGTTTGTATGGGCATCATCCAATCCACTGAAGGCTTGAACAGAACAAAAAGCAGAGGAAGGGAGAATCACTTCTCTCTGATGGCCTGAGCTGGGACATCAGTCTCCTGCCCGCAGAATGGAACTTGCACCATTGGTGGCCCTGGTTCTCAGGCCTTTGGACTCAAACTAGAACTACACCCACCAGCTTTTGTGGGTCTCCAGCTTACAAAGGGCAGATGGTGGGACTTCTCAGCCTCCATAATCATGTGAGTCAATTCCTCAAAATCTCTCTCTTTCTCACTAACTAGATAGATAGACAGGGATAGATAGAACTGTATAGTCAGAAATGGATATATGTATAGACTTATAGGCCTATTTCTCTGGAGAACTTTGACCATATAAATTTTGGTACGAGGAGTGGGGTACTACTATAACAAATATCCAAAAACGTGGAAGAGGCTCTGGACCTGAGTATTGTGTAAAGACTGGAAAAATTTCGAGGTACATGCTAGAAAGGCCAAGACTGCCATAAAGGGATTCTAGAAGTTAATCTCGTGGACACTAAGAAAGTGAAGAGGAGAGCTCATGTATACAATATGAATATATATATATATATATAAAATGTATGTAAATTTATATGTATATAAACTATACCAATTAACATGTATTTTACCTAATAGGATGCCATACAAAGTAAAGAACAAGCTTTATACTATACAATTTATCTATCAGAATATATTTATTGAGGTTATATAGTATATATGTATGTGTATGTATACGAATTTTTTGTATGTGCTTTGTTATGAAATACATTTTTATACTATTAATTTGATGGTAGCATAGTAGTCTTCTGTTTCATGACTTACTTATATATCCCACTATTTTTAAATGCTTATTTATTTTATCAATATAAAATAACTATATGATGGATATTTTTACCTTAGAATAAAATGTAAAATTAGAATAATTTTGGATAAATAAGAAAGATTGTGAAAGCTTTGATATAAAATGACAAAATGCTTCTGAGAATGGTTACTTTTTCTATCTCCATCAATGATATTCTCCTTAGAAAATCCTTAATAAAATAATAAAACTCCAAAACTTAATAAAAATTTAGATACAATTAATTATGCTGTTTATATGGTATCATTTCTATGCTAGAATTTTTAAATTCTTTTGAAGTTAATTTTGATATGTTAACAGAGTGAGATTATTAGACTATTTCTCCAATTGATTCCAAATTATCAACTGCTCAACACAATTACTAAATATTCTGTTGTTTCCCTATTTCTTTGGATGGCACATTTATTATGTGATCATTTCTCCTGTATTCTAGAATTTGCTTCCTATAATTCTTTTTTCCACAAGAGCATTTCTATTTCAGCACTTGTTCATTTCAATTACTGAAGAATTCTAATACATTTTCAAATACTTCTTGGAAATTGTTTTATACTTGCGAAGACTGTACAATTTTTTTTTTTCTTTTTTTGCGGTACGCGGGCCTCTCACTGTTGTGGCCTCTCCCGTTGCAGAGCACAGGCTACGGACGCGCAGGCTCAGAGGCCATGGCTCACGGGCCTAGCCGCTCCGCAGCATGTGGGATCTTCCTGGACCGGGGCACGAACCCGTGTCCCCTGCATCGGCAGGCAGACTCTCAACCACTGTGCCACCAGGGAAGCCCTGTACAATTTGCTTATACCCCTTGTACCCTGACCCAGTGCTACTGTTATTAATATCTTTCATTAACATGGAGTGTTATAATACATTTTAAAATTATTTATAACAGTAATTTTTGTTAAGTTTTCTATTTTCTTCTTGACAATTTTGTTAGTTTATTCTTTTTAATAAAAAAGGAAACAATTTTATATTGATGCTTTTTTATATAAATTTATAATTTATTTTATTTAATTTATTTTTTTATTTTTGGCTGCTTTGGGTCTTCATTGCTGCAGTGGGCTTTTCTCTGGGCGTGGCGAGCGGGGGCTCTATTTCGGGTTTCTATTTCATTTATTTCTCCTCTGATATTTATGATTTCTTTCCTTCTACTTACTAACTTTGGGTTTTGTTTATTCTTCTTTTTCTTGTTCCTTTAGGTGTAAGACTAGATTGTTTATTTGTGTTTTTTCTTGTTTCCTGAGGTAGGCTTGAGTGGCTATAAACTTCTGTCTTAGAACTGCTTTTGTTGTGTCCCATAAATTTTGAATTGTGTTTGTTTTCTTTTGTCACCAAGTAATTTTTAATTTCCTCTTTGACTTCTTCAGTGACCCATTGGTTGCTTAGGAGCATACTGTTTAGCCTCCATGTGTCTGTGTTTTCTTCAGTTTTTCTCTTGTAATCGATTTCTACTTTAATACCACTGTGGTCTGAAAATACGCTTAATATAATTTCAATGTTCTTAAATTTATGGAGACTTGTTTCATGGTCTAGCATGTGATCTATCCTGGAGAATGTTCCATGTACTTAAAAACTATGTATTCTGTTGCTTTTGGATGGAATCTTTATACACCACGCACATGCACACGCGCGCACACACACACACATGGTTCATCTATTCTAGTCTAATGTGTCCTTTAAGACCAATGTTTTCTTATTGATTTTCTGTCTGGATGATCCATCCATTGATGTAAGTGGTATGCTGAAGTCTGCTTCTATTATCGTGTTACTGTCAACTTTTCCATTTATATTTGTTAATGTTTGCTTTATGTATTTAGGTGCTCCTATGTTGAGTGTACATATATTACAATTGTTATATCTTCTTGTTGGATCGATCTCCCTATGTAATGGTCTTATTTGTCGTTGTTACAGTTTTGTTTTAAAATCTATTTTGTCTGATATAAGTATTTCTACTCCCACTATTTTTTTCTTTTTCCCTTTGCACAGCATATCTTGTTTCCATCCCTTCACTTTAGTCTGTGTGTCTTTAGATCTTAAGATCATATCTTGTAGGCAGCACATATATGGGTCTTGTTTTTTATCCATTCAGTCACTATGTATCTTTTGATTGGAGCACTGAGCCTGTTTACATTAAAGTAATTATTGCTAAGTATGTTCCTATTGCCACTTCATTACACTTCATTGTTTTCTGGTTGTTCTTGTAGTTCTTTTTTGTTCCTTCTTTTCCTTTCTTTCCTTGTGATTTGATGACTATTTTAGTGTTATATTTGGATTCCTTTCTTTTGTTTGTGTGTGTGTATGTATTGTAGGTTTTTGGTTTGTGGTTACCATGAGGTTCACATAAAACAGCATATATATATATATATATATATATATATATATATAATTATTATTTTAAGTTGATCTCTTATGTTCAACACATTCTAAATACCCTATACTTTTACTCACCCTCTCCCAATGTTTAATGCTTTGACATTATATTTTACATATTTTATTTTGTGTATCCTTAACTACTTATTTTGGATATAGATGATTTTACCACTTTTGTCTTTTAATCATCCTACTAGCTTTACAAACAGTTGATCTACTACCTTTACTGTATGTTTGCATTTACCAATGAGATTTTTCCTTTTGTCATTTTCATATTTCTAGCTCTGGTCTGTTCTTTTCCACTTTGAGAAATCCCTTAAACATTGCTTGCACAGCTAGTTTAGTGGTGCTAAACTCTTTTAGCTTTTGCTTGTTTGTAACACTCTTTAATTCTCCTTCAATTCTGAATGACCACCTTGCCAAGTAAAGTATTCTTGGTTGTAGGTTTTTTTTCTTTCATCACTTTGAAAATATCATGCCCACAAAGTTTCTGCTGTACAGTCAGTTGATAACCTTATGGGAGTTCCTGTGTAAGGAACCAGTTGCTTTTCACTTGCTGCTTTTAAGATTCTCTCCTGATCTTTAATCTTTTCCATTTTAATTATGTCTTGGTATGGACCTTTTTGGGTTCATCATGTGTGGGACTCTTTGTTCTTCCTAGAACTGGATATATGTTTCTTTCCCCAGGTTACAGAAATATTCAGTTATTGTTTCTTCAAATAAATTTTCTTATCCTTTCTCTCTCTCCTCCTTTTGGGACCCTCATTATGGGAATGTTAGTATGCATTATGTTGTCCCAGAGGTCTTCTAAACTGTCTTCATTGTTTTAAATTCTTTTTTTTTTCTTCTGTTCAGCTTGGGTGATTTCCACTACTCTTTCTTCCAGTTTGCTGAACTCTTTCTTTGTATCACCCAATCTACTGTTGATTACTTCTAGTGTATTTTTTTTCCAGCTATTGTATTCTTCAGCTATGTTTGGTTCTTCTTTATATTTTCTAACGCTTTGTCATACTTGTGTGTTCACTCATTCTTCTCTCAAGTTCATTAAGCATTTAATGACCATTACCTTGAACTCTGTATTGGGTAGCTTGGTTACCTCCACTTCACTTAGTTGTTTTTCTGAGGTTCTGTCTTGTTCCTCCATTTGGAACATATATCTCTGTCTCTTCATTTTCCCTAATCCTCTGTACTGATTTTTATGTATTAGGTAGGTTGGTTATGTTTCCCCAGTCTTGGAGAAGTGGCCTTATGTAGGAGATGTCCTATGGGGCCCAGCAATACACTCCCCTCTGGTCATCAGAGCTATATATTCTAAGGGTGCCCTCATGTGGGCTACCAGGGGCTTTCTGTTGTGGTGGTCTGACTACTCTGAGAGTGCTGAGAGGCAGGGCTGACCCCAGGTGCAGTTGGCTGCTCGCCTCTGCCTTGTGCAGTGGGTGCTGGCCCACCGGTGGGAAGTGCCAAGTCCCTTCATGTCTTACTGTATGGCCTGGGGAGTCCTGGGGCTGATATTGGCCTCCTGATTGGTGAGGAAGCCCCTGGAGCTCATAGGCTAGAGAGGGGACTCCAAAATGGTACTTGCCATCATTTGAATGTGATTCCAAAACTGGCAGCCACCAGCATCTGTGTCCCCAGGGGAAGCTCTCTGTTGCTTCATGCCTCTTTGATTTTGCAAAATCATTAAGTGGGTTTTTCCCAGGCTCTATTCAAATTATTTTCTCTGCACTGGGACTCAGGAGAAGGTGGGTACAGGGTATTCCTACTTCACCATATTTGTCACATCTCTGCAGTTGATTTTTTTTTTTTTTTTTTGGAGTATAGTTGATTTACAATATTGTGTTAGTTTCAGGTGTACAGCAAAGTGAATCAGTTATACATATATATCCGCTCTTTTTTTAGATTCGTTTCTCATATAGGTCATTACAGAGTATCGAGTAGAGCTCCCTGTGCCATATAGTAGGTCCTTATTATTTATCTATTTTTGGGGGGTGGGGGTATAGTTGCTTTACAATGTTGTGTTAGTTTCTGCTGTACAACGAAGTCAATCAACTATAAGTATACATATATTCCCTCCTTCTTGGACCTCCTCTTCACTCCCTCCATCCCACCCCTCTAGGTCACCAGAGAGCACCAAGCTGAACTCCCTGTGCCATACAGGAGGTTTGCACTGTCAATCCCAATCTCCCAATTCTTCCCACCCACTTCCCCCCACTGTGTCCACATGTCCGTTCTCTACATCTGCATCTCTATTCTTGCCCTGCAAATAGGTTGATTTGTAAATTATATAAATTTATCTGCAAATAATATTTGTCTCTAACCCCCATGAAAAAATTGATTTCAGTGTTAAATCTTTAAAAAACATAAATTTTCCACTTTACTTTTTTTCCTTTTGTATCAAAGTAAAATAGCATATTGACTTATGTGAGAACAGAAGTTCCCTATTCTTATCAGAAATAGATATCAAATTCTGTCAAATACTTTTAGCAGTTATTTTGGGTAATATATATTTTTCCTATTCAGTCCTGTTTATAGGCTAATATATTTTTTCAAAATCTTCATTTTTCCATTTACATTTGTCAGAGTATATATCAGTATGTACTTTTCATTTACATAACCATAGGTTATTTAATAATAACAAGAGGTTTCTTAATAAGAAAATAAGTTTTTTGTTTGTTTGTTTTGTTTTTTTGCAGTACGCGGGCCTCTCACCGTTGTGGCCTCTCCCGTTGCGGAGCACAGGCTCCGGACGTGCAGGCTCAGCGGCCATGGCTCACGGGCCCAGCCGCTCCACGGCATGTGGGATCCTCCCAGACCGGAGCACGAACCCACGTCCCCTGCATCGGCAAGCGGACTCTCAACCACTGCGCCACCAGGGAAGCCCGAAAATAAGTTTTTTTAAAGATGTAGCCTTCTATCAGAACTACTTCTTATAGTACCTCTCTTGCCACACCAATAAATATTTCACTTCACATTTCAGCAGCATCTCTTCTTAGTCTTCTAAAAATATCTATGCATGTAGTGTTTCATTTAATATTCTCCATAATATTGCAAGGTTGAAGTGCCACGAATTCCAGTGCTATTGTAACAATTAAACTACCTGGAAGCCGACGTAGAACCCTGATCTATCTGGCACCTAAACCAAGGGCACATCTTTCTAAGAAAGTAACATCTTAAAAATAATTTCTATTTTGTAACACAGATTGAAATGATTTAAGAAGAACTTCCATTAGACCAGGGCTACTGATTCTGAGCCCAGGGTTAGATCCATATGGCAGTTCACCAGGGGAATATGTTCAGTGCATTATTATAAAAACTGTCATTTGATGACACACCGTGCTATTATAGTCTTTTTTTTAAAACAAGTAACAGTAAAACAAATTATATTAAATTATAGAGAAGGGATAATTTCAGTGACTGTAAAGTACTTGATACAGAGATGTTGCAGGCCAAGTTCAAAGCTAGTCCTTGCCTTATATAAGCTGAAGCATAAGTAGACCCTGATGAGCTCACATTTTCAGCTAGTCACTTTTAAGTGGTCCCAATTGCTTTGGCAAAACACTGCTGTTAAGAACTGAATTATGTCCCTTCTACCCAAGTTCATATGCTGAAGCACTGACCTTCGGTGTGACTGTAATTGGAGATATGGCCTTTAAAGAAGTAATCTAGTTATAAGGCTGAGATTCTAATTCAACAGCACCAGTGTCCTTAGACAAAGAGGGAAAGCCCGTAGGAGAATATCAAGAGAATCAACCTTTCACAAGCCAGGAAGAGAGGCCTCACCAGAAATGAATTCTGATGACTCTTCATCCTAGACTTCCAGCCTTCAGAACTGAGAAAATGAATTTCGTTGTTTAAGCCATACAGTCTGTGGTATTTTGATATAGCAGTGAGAGCAGATGAATATAATTGGACTTACTTTATATTTTAGAAACTATCACATAGATCACACTCTCTTAATAGCCACATAAAGAAAAGTCTTTTCCTAGGAAGACACAGCTTTGCTGATGTACATAATCCTACATTCTCTTAGTCAGAGTACCTCACTAGAGTCTGAAAATACATTGTGATATTTATATTAAAAAATCACAAGGATGCTTTTTTTCATCGATGACTGAAAGGGTGAATTTGCCTAAATGTGTCAATCACAGAAATTTTAATCGATGCCATCTCGCCTACAAAGTATCCTATGGAAAAGCATTATGTCTAGCTGCATGCAGTCCCCAGATATACAGATGTGTAGTGTGTGTGTGAAAGAGAATTAGACAATTATTTAGTTTTTATCCTTGAATTATAAGAGAATTAGAAATCTGGTAATTCAAGCATAAAAATTAATAATTATTGTACACATGCTTTATGATGTGCGAAGGGAAATGAGTTTTATCCATTTACAGTTTGATGTAGCTTCTCTCTATCTTGAGAATATAAAAAGTACAGATATAAACAGTATGAGAGAAAAGGAATAATGACCTATGATTCCCAGATAGTTGTAGCCAAGGTACCTGAATTTCTTTGTGTTTGATGTGCATTTCTTGTTAAGACAGAGTAGTAAGTTGTGTGTTCTGTGAACCAAATGCACGAGGGTGTACTGATCTGAAAAATAATTTGGTGTATTGCCTCTAAAGCAGTGATGCGAACAAGAAAGAAATAAAATGCTGTGAGCACTTACACATTTCAGCTCATTTGTATCAAAAACTAAAAGAACAATAAAAGGAGACAATTCAGACTTATTTATACATCTGGTGTGTTTTCTTTTCTTCAACACAAAAGAATTCTAAGATTTCTCACTATTATTTATCTTCTAGATCCTACTACTCATTGGTGATTTAATAATTGAAAATACATCATTAAAATTGTGGTTATCTTTGTCATATAGGGTTCAGTTTAGAACACATATTTAGACATGATACCAATAAACATGCATTAATGCAATTCACTAGAAAGT
Source organism: Pseudorca crassidens (assembly GCF_039906515.1). Taxonomy (NCBI): domain Eukaryota; kingdom Metazoa; phylum Chordata; class Mammalia; order Artiodactyla; family Delphinidae; genus Pseudorca; species Pseudorca crassidens. Next base: position 19,374,185 of record NC_090298.1, read on the forward strand.
GGAATTCAGTGTGAAAGAGTTCCCCACGCATCCTAAGATTTACTGTTAAAATATTGAAAAGGCTTTACTAAAACCCCTAAAATACGTGTGCATTGTAGCATTAAAAACAAAACAAAACAGCCAAACAGGAGGACAGTGGCCCTGGGGAAGACTTGTTGAATACTGAGCAGGGCTATATGGAAACAATGCATGGTTCAGTGCTTAAGATCTGGTCGGACAAGGGCACCACAGAGGTTTAGCCAAAAGATCCAAATGTGATCAATCATATAAGAATTAACGCATGTTAGTCAAACTCAGAAGTATAAATGTAGACATAAGGCAGAAGGTATTACAGATACAGATGCTTTTGGACAGAATGTTTTCTTCCTATAGTTATATATCAGCCCTCCACATCCATGGGTTCTCCCTCCCATGGATTCAACTAACTGTGGATCAAAAATATTTGAAATAAATTCCAGAAATCTTCAAAAACAGAACTTGAATTTCCCATACTCTGGCAACTATTTACATAACAATTGCATTTCATTTACACCTACATAGCATTGACATTGTATTAGGTATTATAAGTAATCTAAAGGTGATTTAAAGTGTATGGGAGTCTGTGTGTAGGTTATATGCAAATACTGTGCCATTTTATATAAGGGATTTGAGCATACTCAGATTCTGATTTTGACATTTTTGAATTTTGCTATCTACAATGCTCCTGGAACCAATCCCCCATAGATACCAGGGGACTACTGTACTCAAATGAAAAGCCACGTCACAGCCAGAAGATTGCCCAATGAACTTAAAGTGAAGTAAAGCAGAGAAAATTGGGTGAGTCATATTAATGTCTATTGTCATTATATTATGCTAATCTTATGCATCCACGTGAACTAGAAGAAGGTACCTGTTGGTGTATACTTTTTATTTGGGGAATACTAATACAATGCTGAGAAAAGTCTCTGAGAAATGTCCTCCAGGCTCTTCCCTTATTAACATGCTTCTTTTTCTCCTCTCCTGCAAACATCAGTGGACAAATGATTTGTACTGAATGCTACAGGCTGTCTAGCAGTTTTTCCCACATTCTTATTTTCTGTCAGAATTCTGATTGATTTTTTTATGAATCCTCTCCTACAGCACACAGGAATGTGTTTAGGGTGGCTGACTATAGTCCCAACTCACGTAGGACCTTGTTTGCTCCTGGTGAATCACTTTACCTAGTGCCAGTGATTGCTTCAAACATGTTTCTATTAGTTAACTCTGGCTAATGAAATGCATAGTGAAATAAGTTGAGTGACATTTGGTAAAGTTTCTTATCTCCAATGTAGAAACCACAGGAAGAGAAGGTATTCAGTTTCCTGTAAGTATTTTTGAATCTGGATAACATAGGTATAACGGTTATATCCATCGTCTTACAAGCCATCATCGAATTACTCAAAAGACAAAGCCAACATTGGTGGTGACAAACAGAGATGAAAATAATCTAGATTTTTGGTGACATCATTCAGCTATTGAATTCAGTAACCCTAATAACCTCTCTACATCTGAATACTCAGATGAAGAAGACATAAACTAGCTCTTAACTATAAGCCTATTTGAAATTGTATTTATACTATGACTGAAAACACTTTTTAAAGGATAAAAAGTTGTAAGATATTCTCAGGACATCCCTCTTCACATTGTCTTGCTTGTTTCTACTTACAGAGAAGAAAGATAGCCTGGATTTCTTCCTTTCTGGTTGAATACTCTTTCTTTGTGTTTATCAGTTTTCCTTCAGGGTTCAGTCATTAACCCTTTTTCTGTCCACATTCCTTATATGGGTAATCTGGTCAGACACATTATTTTAATTCTATCCATATGCCAAAAACTTCCAAATTTATTTATCCAACCAGAGCTCTCTAGGGGTTCCTGATTCCCATTACCAACTGCCCAGTTGACATACCATTTGTATTCTGGTAGTCATCTCAAAGTGATCATACCCAATACACCCATCCCTACTCCCCAATATTTCTCTTATTAGTGACACCCTCTTTGACTTGTACTCGATGAATATTGCTGTCTCCAGATATAACCTGAACCATCCTAATGCTCTCTAATCCCACAGCTCTTGAAAAGTTACAGTCTTTGCCTTAAGCACCATCATTTTATCCCTATTCTAGAGCAACAGGTTTTCTTTAATAACAGAATCAGATTGTTACTCTCCACCTTAAATTTTTCAATGACTTCTCACGGTCCTGAAAATAAAATTGAACTTCTTATATTATGGAAGATCCTACATAACATGGTTTTACCTCTGTCTCACCTCAACTAAAACTACCTTGATCCTTCCTAAGTAAAAAGCCGCTCTGGATTTGCTCTAGACTTCTAATATCTTTCATGTCCTAAAGCTTTGCCTTTTCTTACTAGTTTTATATCAATCTAGAAGAACCTTTTATTCCCTGATCTCACCTGTCAGCCTTTTTCATTACAATCTCAGTTCAAAACATTATCTTCTGAAAAAGGTTTTTCCACACTACTCAATCTGAAACTGTTTCCCTTCCTCGCACTCTCAATAACACACCCATATAGATTGGTAAAATGCTTCAAACATACAGGGCACTAGGCAAATGCCATGTTTTTAGCAGAGCCTTGATTCATGATGCTGCTTAAAATATTAACTCACTCACTGCATTCCCATCTTTCCTGAAATCCCCCTATTTTACTTTTCTTCATTTAAAGTACTGATATCTGACATAACATTTATTACTTGTTCATTGTGGACCTTCTCACACAAGACTTCAAGTTACTTGAGGGCTGTCTTTTGCTGTTGTTTTGTTCACTGTTGTACCACCCATCTGAGGGTGTCAAGGACATAGCAGGCGATCAATAAATTTTTTTAAATAAATGAATAAAATTATTGTTTTATTCACAGTACTTACCACTTGCTGAAATACTTTGGTTAACATTTAATTTCATATTTTTTTCCTTGTAGAATATAAACTCTTTGAGAACAAGGGATTGTCTTTCCTAAGTCACTGTCGTATCTCTAGTTCAAAAGCAACTGCTTCGCAGATAATAAGCACCATGAATGTAAGTATATATGAATGATTAATTTCTTTGATAGTGATTTGACAATGGATTGTTTTGGGCATCAGTATTTCTTAAATGTTGCAGTTTGTTTTAGATTTTGTTGGGGTTTTTTTCCCCCCAATTGTCTCCTGGCAATGTAGTGAAATATCATGAGCACACATTCTGGAGCTATAAGGCCTTTCCCTGAATTCTGCCCTCTTTCACTAACTCACTCTGATGTATGGAAAATTACTTAGCTGTTACTTTCCTCAATTCTCCTACATCATTAATGATGATAATAATATGATCTATCATAGGATTGCTGTAAGGCTTGCACGAGTTAGCATTAGGCCAGTGCTTAGCACACACTAATTGCTCAATATATACTGAGTATTATTTTATAGGACTTTCATTTTATCTAGCCTAAGTGGAAGGACTCCCAGGTCCTTTTCCTAGTTAGGAGGAGGCCTGCCCCCACTGGCAATCACAAAGGAGGTATTTAGGAATTTCAGCCTCCCTTATCCATGTATTGGTAGGAAAAGCTGATACAAGGCAAATTCTGATAAGATCCCGCCACTCAGACTAATCCCTGCCTCTGCTATGGTCAAATTCTTCCACTGCCCATCCTCTTCCTCCTCTGGTAATTGTCTTTTCCTTTACACCCAGGAGAACAGAGTGGGTTGTTCTCACTCTGATGGCTTAAGAAATTCTTTCTTTTCTCTCTCTCTCTGTCTCTCTCCCCCTTCTCTCCTTACTTCTCTCTTCTCTCTCAATCTCTTTTGACTCCTCATGTAGTGGAGAGAATGTGATACCTTCTCGTATTTGAGACAGAAAACATGGTTCTTTTCCCTCTGGTTTGATAACGTCTCCCAACCCAACTTATCAAACCTCTTTACCCTGCATATGAGACCACAAGTTTGATAAATATAAAAAGCAAACTTCACTTTCCCTTGCTGATTTTTTCAACTGTGTATATTCCTTGTAGAAATCTTTGGAGCAGTTTGAATCTCATCTGGGTTGGCTTGAGAGACTCCTAGATCCCTTGACATAATATTATCCAAGATTGCTCCCAATTTCACCATCTTTTCCCTAAAATTTTATCACCTCCTTTTGCAGTCATAATAGACAACTTTGTTAAATAAATAAACTATTTTATGCAATAAGCAATCCTTATTCTTTCCTTTCCCCTTCCTTGATTCAACCCAATTTACTAAAGAACAGATATGAATTTCATTGTCTCTCCTCTCTATATTTCACTTCCCTGTTCACAAATTTTCAGTAGTTTTCTATTTGTTACAGGATAACTTCCCATATCTCTGCCATTTAAAACTATATATCTACGCACACCCTAATCCTTACTAACATTTCCAACTTTTCACTTCATAGTTTGTGTAAAAGCACCCTGTTACAGTCAAAAGGACTTTCTGCTACACACCCATAGACACTGTGTTATTTTTTCGTGTGTCTTCAGATAACCTTTCCTCCAACTTGGATACCACATTGTCCTTTTCTATCTATACTGCCAGCTGAAATGTCACCTCTTTCTTTCAGAGCAGCATAGCCTTGCAAATCTCTTTTCTCTCATTTGTACATCCTATACCATCTGTCTGGCATTATTCCATGATAAGTGTTCTTCACCTAAGTTTGTTGACTCCTTGTTAATAGAAAACTATTTTAAAATAGTGCCTTACAATACTTAACAACATTTTTTTCTGCAAAAAGTGTAGGTACTCAAAATTAATTATTGACAGAGTAAGTGGCTAAGTGAAAAGTTTAGCCAAGCCCCTGTAATTGTGAAACAAGATGCCAAAGAAGAAGTGCTAACCCCAAAATGATAGTCCACAACTAAGGAAAACCGGGCAAAAAATTTTAAGTATCCTCAGCATTCTTTGAACCTTATCTTTATACTTTTTTCCCCCAAAATGGGTTAATTTGGTGTCCCTGCAATATGTCAATCAGTCAAAACAAACATATGACAGAGAAATGATAGAACTGAGGATAATAGAAAAGGCAACTGTCCTTTAAATAAAATATAATTTTACTAAGAAATATTGGGGCTGGTTTTCTATCTCAAATGTCTTCTTGTCTCACTAGTGGTTTTTCAAAAGAAAATAAAGTCAATGTACTATGTACATATGCCATTTTTATTAAGATTCACAGACAAATAGTTCAGGTTAATACAGCAAACACATTCTGGAGTAGATGCCCAGTGTAAAAACCACCTGTCTGCTTTGAGAGATGCCCTTTCACCAAAAATGGCCATCTAACTGTTTCTCAGTTTTTTTTAAATTTTGTGTCATGTGCTCTCCACATCCTTGACTTGGGTTTTAATTTATGACATTTAAATTCTCTCCACCAAAAAACTGACAATATTTTTCAGAGACAATTAGATTTCAAAAGTTACCACCACTGAGGATTTCTAAACTTGGAAACTTTCTGTGTTCATCTTCTCCCATGTATACAGAGAGGCACTGAAAGCAGTAGAAAGACAAGCTGCTAAGAGATGATGCTAGAAGTGGTGTGCAAAGAAATGGGGGGAGCAATGTCTAGCTAAATGGTGCTACTGCCTTGGAGATCTTAAAATAGCCCTGGATGCTTGTAATAAAATCTATTTGCCGAATCCAGTTCAAGTGACTTTCTGTTATTTGCAATCAAATGTGCTTTTCAGCTCAAACTATTTTAAAACACTCTCAAGGGAAATTATATAAAATGTTAGGGTTTTGTCACTGAAGTCCCAAAGGTCCAGCAAGAAATTCACAAGCAAGAAGCTGTGAAGGAGTAAACCTTACTTTATGACTTGATTTTGGGCCACTAAGTATTATTACATATGGCAGCTTACCAACAATTTGTTAGGATATTTATAGCATATAATAATAATAGTATAATAATAATAATAATAGGAAATCCAGAACTACCTAAAGTGATGGGAGAGGATATAATATATTTAGTTTTCTGGAAAAAATTATACATAATATTTTACCATTAGTGATAAGGTCATCCACATCCTTTGTGTACTTGGGAGTACCATGTACCCAAGACTTTCTTAGGCTGATCTTTCCTTACACCAGGTATAAACAACATATTTTTAGAAATGAAGATAAATGTTCTCCTTGGCTTATACAAAAAAACTAATTGAATACATTATTAATCTTCTTTATATATCATATCCGTCTGGCCATCTTTATATGTGTGAATGTGTATATACACATACTGAGATATATATATATACACACACACACACATATACACACACACACACACACACACACACCAGTTCTTTTAGTTCTCTGAGGTAGTAATTTACATCTCCCCAAAATACAGAAGAAGGAATTGAGATGCAGAACATTTAAATATACTTGCTCAGGGCGACGAAGCTAATGAATGATTGAGCAGCAAGGGTATTAACAAGTCAGTAAAACATATTCACTGCTTTTCTATCACAAATTCAAAATCATGTCACCTAGCTCTCAGCTTCAGATTCTATGGGAAATTGACAGCAATATAAACTCTAGCTTCCATCTCACAATCTGATTTCAAAGCAACCTTTCTGGAAATATTTTTTTAAAAATGGTTGAATTAAGAAAAAAACTCATACACACAAATACACACACACACACACATTTCCTGATTTATGCAACCAAAATGGGAATTACTAAAAGGCTTTCAATGTCAAAGTATTTTGGGGAAGAAAAAATAGAGAGCACTAGTCAAATTCAATAAACGTAACAGCTGAAAAATAAGGCTATGTATGCCACCAAGGGAGATATAATTACTTTTTCCTTTTAATATGCAGAGAGGGATAAAACGTTAAAATAAAATGGAAAAAAACCCCACATTACCATAATTGTTTGGTATTTAATCATTACTTCTATGTGTTTGTTAATATGACTAAAAGTGATAAACTTCTTCAGCATCACTTCTTTCCTATCCTAAAGCTATACTTTATCAAAATGCTATAATGAGGTGAACGGGAAGGTATGTCCATACATTATGGTGTACTTGCATTTTTCCTTGAATAATTGTCAGAAAACCTGATATGATGTGTTATTTACATCACTTAATTTTGGAGAGACTTCAGATAGCTTGAAAATGTCTGCTACAGAACTGTTATCTCAAAGAATTAAATGAACTTTGGGCAAAAGAAACCACTTTTGAGTTAAAGTGTAGTTGGCTCTGACTGCTTAGTTATAAAGCATTAACTAATTTAGTAGGTTTTTGCTGGCAAGTACAGAACATCCATCCCATTTGATTTCTACATATTTTGTATCTTTTAAAATATGTACATATGATATATTCTTAAATTTTTCTATTAATAATCAAGTGGTTTGACTTATAATTATTCCCTTGGTTATCTTTAATTAAAAGAACATGTGTGTTTATACTTTTCAATGTTAGTACTTAAAAAATCTAATCTGGTTTTATTTATAACATATTCCATATTATACTTGAATGAAGTCATTACAAAACATACACACAAACTAAATATCTCTAGGGAGGAAATCAAATCACACTTAACAAATCCTGCTTTTGTAAATGATATAATTTTTTTTTAATATATCTTATTTATTTGTTCTATGATTCATTTTTCTTTGGTTTTATATTCCAAATTAAATTTTACATTTTGTCTTTTCACTTAAGTTCTTTTATGCCTCAGAAAATGTTATATATCTCAATTAGAGAGTATATAATGTTTAAATATTTTAATATATAATAATTTGGTTAGCCCTTCACTCGTTGACACGTGCTTTTAATATATTACTATTATTGTATAAATATTGCTACAATGAGCATCTCTGTATATAAATTTTCATTACTTTAAGTTGCACTATCTGAATCATTAAGTCAAAAGTTACTGTCATTTTAAATGCTGTTCACAGTCATCAAAGCCAGAGAAACCGAGGTTTCAATTTCTTTGTAATATGTGGTAACATTATATCCCTTTGTTTTTCACCACTAATCTGAAAGAGGAAGAAAATCCCATTGTCATATTCCATTACACTCTGCATACCTAAATGGGTTTTAGCAAGAACAAGACAAGCTCTTTCAAGAACATCTCCTAGAACTAAGTATCTAAGCGTAGAGTATCTTTTCTCCAGCAATACCATTTTTCTTTAGTTGCGTCCCAGTCACACTTAGCACACACCTGGACCCTCATTTTGGATGCACCATTGTGAATTGGCCTTATTACATCCTAATCACACACCTCCCACATTACACAGCAGAGTGATTCACGAAGACACAACATTAAGCCTACTAAATATGCATAAATCCCTTCAATTAAAACTCTGCAGAATCATTTTCATGGTGAACATACAGACTAACTGTTAATATCCCTCAACTGTGCTAATGCAATCATTTGTGCAAATTCAATTCTTCTTTGTATTTTTTTCCTGAAATTTTCATTGTTTAACATTAACAGGAAAGAAACACCTCCTCTATTGAAACGATAGTTAATTTTAACTAGGATTGCACAGTCATTTCAACATTCACCATGTTCTCCAATGTCATTTTTTAGTTATTTCCGTGTACCATCTTCCATCTACAATCTAGGTCATGGAAGGAAGAAACGGTGTATTTAAGTCACAGGAACAGGAACAATCAAACAGACAACATCAACAACAGAACCATCACAATGAGTGACCCTTCCAAAAAATACTGTTTTGGTAAGGAAATCACTTTTTTTTGAAAATTTCAGTAAAAACAGTTGGTTTCTCCATTATGACTTGCACAGTATTTTATTCATTTACTGTAGGCTTCAGTCTGAAATCTCATGCTCCCATCCTTTTCAAAATTAAAACCCAGGAGGTTTTCTTGCATTTTATTTTCTCTGCTGTTACATATTTGATACTAGAACATCATTTCTTCTAAGTTAAAAATCAGTAATAAGTTTATTGGGGGTATCTTTTAATCATCCGAGTATTGCAGACACTAAAACAAATAATCTCTCCAAAATACATGCTAGTTCAAGGAAACTATAGTCATTGGGAAAATAATCTAGCCTTTCTTTAATTTTCAACTGGCTCTATAAGACAAATAAAATAAAGCTAATCTATTTGCAATAAATAAAATGACTTGGAGGCTGGCCTGAGGTAGCAATGTTAAATATGGTCTAAACTAGTCTCCTGTAAATAAATGCATTACTATCTCAGAAAATGCTGTGCATTCAAATGGAAAAAATATATTATCAAGACCTATTCCCTCACTTTGTCATTCAAGTAGATTATTTACACAGTAAGTAGTTCATTTATGAAACAGCTAGATATTTACAGTTCACCCTGTATGAGGCACTGTGGCAAGGATGGAGATAGAAAGTTAACTTGGACACACTGGGCCCATGTCCTGCACAACATTCATACTCAAATCAAACACACACACACACACACACACACACAGAGAAACACATTCTTCCAAGCCTATAGAAATGTAAATTAATGATTGTTCTAAGACCTCTGCAGTTATGCTGAGAAATTATAATTGATTTGATAAGGTAAGAGAGGTAAAAGGAGTTTCCTTGGAAAAAGTAGTCACCACAGAGAGGTTGGAGGGTTGTGTAAAAGGGAAGGAAAAGTATCCCGAGGCACCGGGTACGGCTGTATGGTATGGTATGATATGGGCAAAGACACCATGGCGGAAGGCAGCATGACAATTTTCAGGTCAGTGTGGTTGGAGCATAGACAGAACATGGCCTCATATTGATGGAGGCATGGGTGTCGAGTCAGTTATTTAGGTTGGATTGGAGGAGGTGTTCCTCTACCAAAACCTATGCTAGGTTTATTTTTAGAATTTAGTAAAGACACAGACAAGATATATTTAGTGGGAAATAAATAAAACAAAAAATATGTATCATACAAATGGAGAAGTAGTTATTCTAAATGTAGACTATTGTTTGCTATTATCAAAGAGTAGAAAAAACATTAAGTAACCTGGGGAGATTTCTGTTTATGACATTAAAAAGGATCTGCTATCTTGGAGATGAAAATAAAATACCTAGAAATGCTGGATAAATATGTTTATAAAACTGGATTTGCAAGAAATTCAGGAAAGTGCTTAAGACGCGAGAAAGCAAGCAGGAGCTGGATATCCATGTGCAATCTGCCTGGAAATCACTGCCACTCCGCAGTCACTCACCCGTATTAATAAGTAGGGAACTTAGACTCGTGGCCCCTAGAGGAGAGGGAACAGGTCTTCAGTACCAGCAAACAGGAGCTTGAACTGAGAACTAAACACAAGAGGGATACACAGATATGAAGAGGTGGATGGGAAAAAGTGTTCCCACCAACACAGGAGAAATCAACAAAGCTGGTCAACCTCTTCCAGGCCCCATGTGGTGACAGGAGAGACGGGGTGGTACCAACACTGAGAATTGCTGAATGCAAGCCGGTGCTCATGCGATGCGGGGAAGGCCAAGAATGGAAAACGATAACTCAAGCAAATAATAACTAGAAGAAGACAAATAGTCTTTAATTTAAATAGCTATAGGGCTTCCCTGGCGGTCCAGTGGTTAAGACTCTGTGCTCCCAATTCAGGGGGCACGGGTTTGATCCCTGGTCGGGGAACTAAGATCCTGCATGCCACACAGCATGGCCAAAATAAATAAAAATTAAAAAGATAAAAAAAAATAAAGAGCTATATTTGGCACAAGGGAGTGCATAAAACTAGGCAGAAATATACAGAAATTTTAAGTATGTGTGCACCTAACAAATAACCTGAAAAAACTGTACAAGAAAAACTGATGCAATTATAGGGAGAAATTGAGCCATCCTTGATTTTAACAGAAGATTTAATAATCTATCTTTCATTAATTTTGCAATCAAACAGAAAAGAAAATGAGATTTAAATTTGTGCCCATTAAATGGAACAATTAACAATCTTGATCTATGAGCATTTCTGTACCAATCATTAGAGAATTCTCATTCTTCTCTTGCATACATGGACTATTGATGAAAATTAATCTTAGTTCATAGAGCATTGTCAACAAAGTTCAAAGATTTAATGCACAGAAAACTTTCACTCAGTAGAAGAGATGCAGTTAAAAATGAATAATCTATCAAAAAGTAAAAGATCATGTAATGTTGATAGATTACTGTCAGAATAAAATATTTATACATTTAAAATACTGTTTGTTCTGAGCAAAACTGAGAGATCAGATCATTGAGCCCATGACAGAGACTGAGAATTGCATTCCTATGATAATCACAGAAACATAGATCTTTTTCTTTTCATTGGTAGATAGCCACACTGGGTTAGAGTCTATATTTTCTAGTTCCCTTGAATTCAGGTGTGATTGTACATAGGATTTCTGGCCAATGGGAACATGGCATTGGTGAGTTACCTTAGATTATGAGGACACAGCTCATCCCCTAGGAAGATGATACAACCAAACAGAAGCAGCTCAGGTTCCTGACAATTCTAAACTAAAATACAAGCTTTACTGGATTGGTTAAACTCAGACTATTACATGAAAGAGAAACTATCTTCTGTTTGTTATAATTTATATTTTTTGTTTCTATTTCACAGCCAAGTTTGTTTCCTATTCAGTACAGAACTCAAACTGATTTCTAAAATACAAAGTGACTAACTCAGATATCTCAGGCTTCTAGTTTTGACTTTGAGAATTTAATGTAAGTTTTGCTTCATACTTAGTTTTGGCTTCTAAACCTGTCTGCATGTGAGTCAAGAGATATAAAAAATATTTAGGTTTATTTAAAGTAAGGGTTGGATTAAAGACCTAAATGTAAGGCCAGAAACTATCAAACTCTTAGAGGAAAACATAGGCAGAACACTCTATGACATAAATCACAGCAAGATCCTTTTTGACCCACCTCCTAGAGAAATGGAAATAAAAACAAAAGTAAACAAATGGGACCTAATGAAACTTAAAAGCTTTTGCGCAGCAAAGGAAACCATAAAGAAGACCAAAAGACAACCCTCAGAATGGGAGAAAATATTTGCAAATGAAGCAACTGACAAAGGATTAATCTCCAAAATTTTTAAGCAGCTCATGCAGCTTAATAACAAAAGAACAAACAACCCAATCCAAAAATGGGCAGAAGACCTAAATAGACATTTCTCCAAAGAAGATATACAGAGTGCCAACAAACACATGAAAGAATGCTCAACATCACTAATCATTAGAGAAATGCAAATCAAAACTACAATGAGATATCATCTCACACCAGTCAGAATGGCCATCATCAAAAAATCTAGAAACAATAAATGCTGGAGAGGGTGTGGAGAAAAGGGAACCCTCTTACACTGTTGGTGGGAATGTAAATTGATACAGCCACTGTGGAGAACAGTATGGAGGTTCCTTAAAAAGCTACAAATAGAACTACCATATGACCCAGCAATCCCACTACTGGGCATATACCCTGAGAAAACCATAATTCAAAAAGAGTCATGTACCAAAATGTTCATTGCAGCTCTATTTACAATAGCCCAGAGATGGAAACAACCTAAGTGTCCATCATCGGATGAATGGATAAAGAAGATGTGGCACATATATACAATGGAATATTACTCAGCCATAAAAAGAGACGAAATTGAGCTATTTGTAATGAGGTGGATAGACCTAGAGTCTGTCATACAGAGTGAAGTAAGTCAGAAAGAGAGAGACAAATACCGTATGCTAACACATATATATGGAATTTAAGAAAAAAAAAAAATGTCATGAAAAACCTAGGGGTGAAACAGGAATAAAGACACAGACTTACTAGAGAATGGACTTGAGGCTATGGGGAGGGGGAAGGGTAAACGGTGACAAAGCAATAAAGAGGCATGGACATGTATACACTACCAAACGTAAGGTAGATAGCTAGTGGGAAGCAGCCGCATAGCACAGGGAGATCAGCTCGGTGCTGTGTGACCGCCTGGAGGGGTGGGATAGGGAGGGTGGGAGGGAGGGTGACGCAAGCGGGAAGAGATATGGGAACATATGTATATATATAAATGATTCATTTTGTTGTGAAGCTGAAACTAACATACCATTGTAAAGCAATTATGCTCCAATAAAGATGTTTAAAAAAAATAAAAAATAAAAAAAAAATAAAGTAAGGGTTAACTTTCAAAACAATTTTTATTCATCACATTTAAAATTGTCCTTTCACACGTGTGCTGTTCAGATTCCAACACAGGAAAAAGGACACCTTCAGCCTGTTGAGCTAAGATGGTAATGGCTGTTGACAACTGAACTGCATCATGATTTTTCAGAATAAGGTTTCTGCTTAGGACCAATGAGTTGATTTCCACAAAACCACTTCTCTATGTTATTTATCTCAGCCTTTTGGGGGAAAGGATTTTTGCCTAGAGTACACAGAATGAAAATGGCTTCTGCTGGCTTCAGATGCAACTGATTTTCACAAATTTGCAAAGGAGGAACCACAACCAGAAATAAAAGCAGGCAATTATTCACATCCTCCCATCACAGAATCAAGAATTTTTAAAGGCTTCCCCACAATTAGCTGATCTTTTACCTATTCTAGTTTACATCCTCAATGGAAAGTACATGGTACTTGGGTCAGAAAAACTATGCTTATCCGGATTCTGACATTTAAAATTATCTGCTCATGGCCTCCAAAAATTAAGGTTAATGAAAACTTCACAGGATTTTTACAAGGGTTAAAAAATGAAATATTTGAACGTTACTGGCAAAATTACGTGCATATATTATTTCCTTAATATTGATTTGGTAACTACGCATCATGCGTAGTTACATTGACACATTGACACAATGTCTTGTGTCAATGAGACTACCTAGAATCAAGGGTCTTCATCTTAAATTGTATGTTTATCCCACAGGGCATTCCACAGTGTTCTTTATCATAGTACTTTCCCAAACAACCATTTGTAAAATTGGGAAAACCCAGGAAGAAAAGTAAATGATAAAGAACAAAACTTATAATAAAGGAGGTAACAATAGAAATAGGTTATATTGTCATCTGAAATATGATAAGGCCAAAGTAAAGTAATGGGAATATGTTGGAACTTTGGATATTCACATTACTCTGTAATAGATTCTAGACACCAAACCACAGTAGAAAGTTAAATGATTAAACATAACAGCAAGGAGTTAATATGAAATCAAAGGGTGTGGAAATAATCTTATAGTGAGCTTGCCACTCCATATACAGTCATACAATATTTTAAAAGGTTCAGCACCCCACAACCAAAATACAGACTTCAAAAAGGATCTTGTTTTTCAAGAAACATAATTCATCCTTAGAAGAAAATATAGTTTTACTTGTTTTTGAATTTAAATATTCCTGTAAATTCACTAACAAGAAGATCTTATCACAGATCATTAAAGTAATATGTAAATCTGGCACAATGTCTAGAATTAAGAATTCCTAGTAAATGAATCTGTACCAAATGAAGGATTGGATTCCCACATATGTAGTCTCAGGGAAATTTTTAACATTAATTTTCCTAACTGATTTGTCAACTTAATTTTTAGAGAAAACTAAAATATGTTTGTGAAATAACAAGGGATAAATTAATAGTTGACTGATTTTTTTAAACACTTGAAATAAATGTGTTGATGATACAGAAGAAATAATTTGTACTCTCTGAAATGAATACTTGAGGGTGTTCATCAGAAAACCGAATCCTTAAGGCTTAGGTGAACTTGCAATTTTTGAATTGAAAGTTACTATTTAAGGTCCACATTTTCAAATATTCATTAGTATGCAGGACTCTTTTGAGCCCAAATTAAATTTTATTTTATAAATAGTGTATGTACTTATGCCTACGTCTATGTCCTAATCTACATCACTTCAAACAGTGCCAGGCACATAGTAAATGCTCAGTAAGTGATGCTATTGGTGTTACCATGACAGTTATGCTTACTTCTTTTCCATAATAGGGTGGATACAATATTTTAAAATAGTAAATAAAATTATTTTAAATGCTTTGACATAGAAATATAATTTCAAATGCTTATGCCCGAAAACTCATATATTCATTTGCACTGATAAAAATGTGTTTGGCTATTAGAATTGCATGCTTTTTATCCTTTTAACGTCATCAAAAAATATAAAATACATTTCACAAGTTTCTTAGCATCAAAACCCCTCCTATTTTTGACATTGACTTTAATCAGCAAAAGGCCTTTGGGCAATCAGTTTAGGGTCTCCTGGACCATTTCATAGGATAACCTGGTAAAAATTTCCATGCTATTATTCTCAGCTCTTTTATTTATATTTCTCCCCCTTTAAAATAACTATGGTAGAAAAATAATGTTTTTGATGGCTTCCTCTGTGGCAGACAACGTTCTAAAAATTTATACATATCATTTTATTCCTTATAATAACCTTATGAGCTACACATTAAAGGGCCCTTTTTTTATTCCTTACAATAACCCTATGAAGTATACATTAGTTGGGGATAGTAAGTCATAATGAAGTGTTTGTTATGTTTTTAATGTCACAAAGCTAATAAGAGATGAAGACAGGATTTGTACCAAAACAAACAATGACTCTCCAGAAATCATTTTTCCAATGAATAATTAATATACTACCTCTCTAATACCCTACAGACCCTTGGAAGAAATGGATATTGCAGAACATATTCAAATAATTGTAAGTGAACATTTGGAACCTCCTTTAAACACTTCTATTAAATTCATCTATATAATTTACAAGCTATTTTGTAATGAGTTCCACGATAGTGCCTGGGGATGTCTACACTAGAACACTGTGCTCATTTGGTTCACATCAGAAGAAAATAGTTAAGATCCCCACATTTGGATCCAAATGCCTGCTGCATATCTTACTCATCATATGACCTGAGGCTAATCCTTTAACCTTTTTGCCCTGGTTTCCTCATCTGTAAAATGAAAACAACAACAGAAAAATTAGGTGAGCTGATATATGTAAAGTGCTTGGGAAAAAGTCTAACATACAATATCCACTCCGTAAGTATTTTTAGTTATACGCTAGGGATATATATAACAAGATTGTGTGTATATATATGATCATGATGGACAGATGGACAGAAGATGGGAGAGGGTGTGTATATGTGTCCTATTAGACACATTTTTTCATTCGATTGCTTAGTCTTACAACATCCTCTTCCTACTTCTTATGTAACCCAGAAGTCAGATTATTTATCCTGACCATTAAAACCCCAATTCTACACATTCCATGGCTTCTAGCAATTCTAATGCCATCACCAACATATCTTCAAGGTTCGAGGTATACAGTTTTTCCATTCTCACCCATGGGTCTAAATCAGTGTTCACGTTCAGTAATTCAGACCTGGGACCAAGTTACCTCATTGTTGTTGCCCTATTCCCCAGTATGTTATTCTAGAAATAAAATTCAGCCTGTCTCCTTCATTTCAACTCCCCAATTAATGCTCTGATCCATTCCTTCAATTGGAAATCCATCTTTCTCACAATGGTTGGTTCTCTTTTTATTGTCCTCCTTTCTGCTAGATTTTTTTTTTTTTTTTGCATGTATAGCTCTCCAAGCACCTGATTCTAATTAGGCCATCAGTTGACTCATGCCCTCTGAGCCCAAGCTTTCTCTCCAAAGGAGTTATTATATTTAGGGTACTTCCTAAACAGCGTAGCCCCAGCGTGATGGGAGAGTTTTTCATTGGCTGGCATGAGTGGGTGTGTCATAGGAATAGGATATCTGCTTCACGGGGCAAGAATAGCTCTTCTCATTTGACCTCCAGCCCATTCCATATATTACTGATATTCAATTATGGTACCTACATATTTTTGAGCAAAATAATCATAAAATAAACTCTTATTATCTGATGACAGTTCATGAAGAGCCCATTTAAGAAGCAATTAGAACTTTTTGGTAGATATGCATAGGAAAAAAGGAGGAGGAGAAGGAAAGAAGAGAAAAAAAATTAATTCTAACTTAAAACTGGGATAACTCATCAACCTTTAAGTGACCCTGCACTACTAAATAACTCATTACCACCACACTGTACATGGAACAGTATATTTATCCCAATAGGCCCACCTAATGTTGCAATAATGTTTTTTTTTTTTTTTTTTGCTTTACGCGGGCCTCTCACTGTTGCGGCCTCTCCCGTTGCGGAGCACAGGCTCCGGACGCGCAGGCTCAGCGGCCATGGCTCACGGGCCCAGCCGCTCCGCGGCATGTGGGATCTTCCCGGACCGGGGCACGAACCCATGTTCCCTGCATCGGCAGGCAGGCTCTCAACCACTGCGCCACCAGGGAAGCCCGCAATAATGTTTTAAATCAGATGTTCTTTAGTAATCATATTGAGGTCCATTTATTTCAAGAAACCTGTTCCAACAAAGTACTCAGGCCAAAGTGATCTTTTCCATGCTAATTGGAATCAAATGCTTTGGTTGAACCTGGAATATTTTGAGTGCTCGAACAGATTCAAATCTCAGACCTAATCCCCAGCCCTTGGAAAGTCTGTCCCATGTGTAAGAGAACTGGATCTCTGTCTGGGCAAAATACAAGTTATGTTTCCAAACTTTCAGTTAACATAGCATTAACTTTGCCCTCCTGGACATCTGTTATCTAGAGCACCTAAATTCCTTTTTAATCAGCAGCACAGGAACTCTAGGGCTTGTCAAAAGTTAAACCTTAACATCACAGTATTATTTGAGACATCTGATATTAATCAATAAATCTAAGAATCTTGTTAATTATCCATCTCTTTAGTTTTTCTGAGGAATATAATTTGATTACATAACCTCAGCTGCCTAAGAAGATTTTTATGAATGATAATTTGATATTATTTATTCAGCTTACTGAAGAACAATAAGTCATTTCCATCTCAAGTATACATCCTTGATAAAAACCTGTGTGAAAGTGTTATCTATGTCCATTACTCATTGATTCTCAACCACTTATTGCCTTGTGATTCTGTACCAAACATTGTGATTGTTGTAGGAGCCAATGGAAAGGGATAAGAGAGAGTACCTGTCTCTCAGATTTCAAAACACAGCACAGAAACTGATTCATTAAAATAGGTATAACTCAATGCAATGACAGAATACTAGAAGTGAAAACCAAAATACTGTGGGAATCAGAGGGAAGACAGGAGCTGAGCCTTTACTGATAGACTGACGAAGAGTGGGTTGAGGATATGGGTAACTGGAGTATACACCCTAAGGAAGAAAGGATGTGCAAATGTGACCCAAAGTGCCTGGCAAGTTTAGAAACGGTAGGTAGATATATATTATGGACAAAATCTGTTTTCCAGAATTCATTTCTTGGAGAGTTGCTGTCTCTGGAATAAATATTTCTATTACCTGCTAAAGTATGTAAAAGGGGTTTAGGGGGTAGACTTCTACTGGTTCTAAGAGACCTGTTTACTACAATGCTTCAGGGTGCTGCCTGAAGTCTGCAAACAGAGAACCAATTCCTGCCCAGTACCACATAATGCTCTAATATTCCCTTAATCTAGACCTTTCTGTCTAAACATTAATATTGTTCCTGAAATTGCCTAAAAGAATAGTATCCACACCCATAAAGAAAAATAAGTATATACCATAGATAAAATTCTATTTAAATGAGGAGAGTTTTCTATTATTTGGGCTTTTCATAAAGTATTTGTGTGTTTAATTCACAAGAAGAGCCCTAGAGACAACTAACTCTTTCACTTTCCAACTGCCTCTTGCATTTTTTTTTTTTTTTTTTTTTGCGGTACGCGGGCCTCTCATTGTTGTGGCCTCTCCCGTTGCGGAGCACAGGCTCCGGACGCACAGGCTCAGCGGCCATGGCTCACGGGCCCAGCCGCTCCGCGGCATGTGGGATCTTCCCGGACCGGGGCACGAACCCGTGTCCCCTGCATCGGCAGGCGGACTCTCAACCACTGCGCCCCCAGGGAAGCCCTGCCTCTTGAATTTTAAGAATGGCTATTTTAGCTACTACGTATTTATTGGATACACATTTATTGTGAAAATTACTCAAATTCAGCAAGGCCTCAATTTCCATTTCCTGAAAATAACATCAGTTTAGGTCTTTAGAAAATAATGCAAGTACCCAGTTATACAGTGTAGATTACAGAAAGCTATATCGTGCTTTGTCCTGAAAAAATACAATAGTAAATATAGGTTTAAAAATCATAGCACTCTCTCCATCCACTCGCACTCTCCCCTCTCCCCATGAAGTGACAGCTCCAGCATTTTATGGATGGTGAGTGCTTTACAGAGATGTGCAGTCAAAGACCTGACAAACTCTAGTGCTGCTTGTACTGGGAGTGGAAGACAGCTTTTGTTGTTCTTGCTGTTGTAATTTATACTGCACTGGGTATTTATTCAAGGAATTAAAGTTAATTTTTAAAAGGGTTTATAAATATATTATTTTCTTAAGTTAAATTTATGGGACATTGTGTAGTGAAGAATGTAAGCCCTTAGTTACTAGGAGTTGACCTGTAGACTCCTGGGATATCCTCCTAATAGGAGTATCTTTGTTTTGCTAGGACTTTGGCCATGAGACAGTCTAACAATGTAAGTTGTGAAGGGGGATTTTAGAGACTAAATGTATTAACACAAACTTCCAGGAGAGGCTAGAGACTAAAGCAAGCAGTATGTGTCAAGCTCCTAAACGTAAGGCCAGACACTATCAAACTCTTAGAGGAAAACATAGGCAGAACACTCTATGACATACATCACAGCAAGATCCTTTTTGACCCACCTCCTAGAGAAATGGAAATAAAGACAAAAATAAACAAATGGGACCTAATGAAACTTCAACGCTTTTGCACAGCAAAGGAAACCATAAACAAGACCAAAAGACAACCCTCAGAATGGGAGAAAATATTTGCAAATGAAGCAACTGACAAAGGAATAATCTCCAAAATTTACAAGGAGCTCATGCAGCTCAATATCAGAAAAACAAACAACCCAATCCAAAAATGGGCAGAAGACCTAAATAGACATTTCTCCAAAGAAGATATACAGATTGCCAACAAACATGAAAGGATGCTCAACATCATTAATCATTAGAGAAATGCAAATCAAAACTGCAGTGAGGTATCATCTCACACTGGTCAGAATGGCCATCATCAAAAATCTAGAAACAATAAATGCTGGAGCGGGTGTGGAGAAAAGGGAACCCTCTTGCACTGCTGGTGGGAATGTGAATTGGTACAGCCACTATGGAGAACAGTATGGAGGTTCCTTTAAAAACTACAAATAGAACTACCATATGACCCAGCAATCCCACTACTGGGCATACACCCTGAGAAAACCATAATTCAAAGAGTCATGTACCAAAATGTTCATTGCAGCTCTATTTACAATAGCCAGGAGACAGAAGCAACCTAAGTGTCCATCACTGGATGAATGGATAAAGAAGATGTGGCAATATATATAATGGAATATTACTCAGCCATAAAAAGAAACGAAGTTGAGTTATTTGTAATGAGGTGGATAGACCTAGAGTCTGTCATACAGAGTGAAGTCAGAAAGAGAAAAACAAATACCATATGCTAACACATATATATGGAATCTAAGAAAAAAAAGGTCATGAAGAACCTAGGGGTAAGATGGGAATAAAGACACAGACCTACTAGAGAATGGACTTGAGGATATAGGGAGGGGGAAGGGTAAGCTGGGACAAAGTTAGAGAGTGGCATGGACATATATACACTACCAAGCGTAAAATAGATAGCTAGTGGGAAGCAGCCACATAGCACAGGGAGATCAGCTCGGTGCTTTGTGACCACCCAGAGGGGTGGGATAGGGAGGGTGGGAGGGAGGAAGATGCAAGAGGGAAGAGATATGGGAACATATGTATATGTATAACTGATTCACTTTGTTATAAAGCAGAAACTAACACACCATTGTGAAGCAATTATTCTCCAATAAGGATGTTAAAAAGAAAAAAAAAAAAAAAACGAAAGAAACTCTAGACATCCAAAGCTTGGGTGGTCTTCTTTGCTTGGCAATATTCTCTACATATTGTCATACATCATGGTCGGAATGAGGTAAAGTGTTCCATGATGCCACAGAGAGAAGATGACTGGAAGGCTCCGTGTCTGGACCCCTCCTGGTTCTGCCCTAATAGTCTCTTCCCTTGACTGAATTTAATTTGTATCCTTTAACTATAATACACTGTAAGTGTAAATATATTATTTTCATTGAGTCCTCTGAGGTGTTCCAGTGAATTATCAAACCTTAGGGTGGTTGTGAAGACTCAAATCTGTAGCCAGCTGGTCTGAAGTGAGAGTGATCCTGGGACCCCCAAACTTGAGGCTGAAATGAGGGCAGTCATGTGGAGACTGTTCCCCAACCCTGGGGTCACAAAACATTCCTCCCTGTGGGCCGTAATTTCTGGTCTTACTTCGCCCTGTGCAGGAGGAGGTAAGGCATTTAGACACCTTCCTTAAGGGAGAGGCACACAGGACAAGGGAAAGGAATAATTTATAGTTCCTAAAATACTGCTTATTATTCCACTTTAAAGGCTGAGCAGACTCTACACGGTTTCCGGAAAGAGCTTAGATTCTTCCCTCCCCTACTTTTTAGCTATATGACTCTGGACTTAAAACTTCATCTGTCTTGGACTTGGTTTCCATATCCATGTTCATATGAATGCAGTATTAGCATCTATTTCAAATAATTTTGTGGGTATTAAATGACATAATGTCTACCACCACATGAGTTTTATTACTTCTGTTAACTGTAAGATCTGGCCTCCCATTCTGAAAAGACACCTTCTTTGATTGTGTCCTTCCTTCTCTCCTCTCTTGGGGTTGGGAAGAAACAGCTGCAGGTTGCAAACTTCCTCTAGAAACTCAGATTAAGGAGTAATAGGGAGAGAGGAGTCTAAATAATTAGTTCTTACCCAAACCATTCCTACAACTGGTACTTTTAATGGATATTTTCCTTGTTAAAATAGAAAATGAATATTGAAGAGATAACTGCACCCTCATGTTCACTGCAGCATTATTTACAAGAACCAAAATATGGAAACAACCTAATTGTCTACTGACAGATGAATGAATAAAGAAGTTGTGATATACATATGTATATATATATATATATATATATATATACACATATATATGATAATACATTCCATTGAATATTATTCAGCCATAAGAAAGAAGTCTGTCCTTTGTAACAAACAGATGGATTTTGAGAGCATTATGCTAAGTGAAACACATCAAACAGAGAAAAACAAATACTGAACGGTCTTGAAACAGACCAGGACCCTATGGTCCTTGCCCCCCATGTCCTCTGCCTGCCTTTTGTCTGTGGAAAAACTTAAGCCAAAGAATAAGTTTAATCAGAGAAGTGAGAAAATGCAGAAACAAAGGAAAACAGTCAAAGGAGAACAAATAATACTAGTTTAGTCATTAAGCATAGTCAAGGACCTTTAGTTCCTCCTCAAGGGCTATAGATAATATTCTGAGCCATATCCGGTGAGCTGTCTTATAGGTACTGAAATCCCCACCGAGTGGAAGAGATTAACTACAGGATGACCAGACTGTAGCCGTGACATAAGCTGCCACAATTCCGAGAACTGGCCTCAAGGAAGTGGGAACAAACCGACCCTGGAACTGAAGGTTAACTGTACTTAAAACAATCAAGATGCCGCTGATCAGATCACCAACGACCAATTTCAAGATAACTGTCAGAGCTGACTGTGCTGTTTCTGCATGTAGCCCCCTCCCTTCACCTATAAAAGCTCTTGCCCCCTGATTGTCAGTGGGGGGCAGGGGGGGAGTCGGCCTTTGGACAGGAATCCGCCCTCCCCACCAGTTGCTGGCCTCCAAAATAAAGCAAATTTTCCTTTCCACCAAACTTGCCTCTTTATTGGCTTTTGAGCAGCGAGCAGCTGGACCCCACTTTTGGTTACAATCTCATATGTGGAATCTAAAAGTAACAGTAAAACCCCAAAAACAAATTCAGAAAAAAAGAGATCAGATTTGTGGTTACCAGAAGTAGGGGGCTGGAGGTAGGTGTTGCAGGAATTGGATGAAGGTGGTCAAAGGGAAGAAACTTCCAGTTCTAAGTGAATACATACTGGGGAAGTAACGTACAACATGATGACTGTTGTTAGCACTGCTGTGTGGCATATTTGAAGGTTGCTAAGAGAATAAATCTTAAAAGTTCTCATCACAAAGAAAAAACCTTTTTTTGGGTATCTATATGAGACTATGGATGTTAACGAAACTTACTGTGGTAATCATTTCACAATTCATGTAAGTCAAATCATTATGCTGTACACCTTAAACTTATACAGTGCTTATGTCAATTATTATTCACTAAAACTGAGAATATGCTCAAACAAAATTAAAATAAATCATGAAAATATACTTAGGGATATTGTGTACAACATTAATTCAGAAAATTTATGTAATGGGATTAAATTTAAATACCTGAAGCATTAAAAATGATATAGAAGCTTCAAGTTGAATAGGGAAGCATTTACTATATAACACGATTAAATTCCTTTCTTCTGAGAAAAACACTAATATATTTAACAATTTTTGACCTCATAATCAAAATATCGTATTTATCAACATGCTTGTGCACCACTGAAAATACACATTCGTATCCCCGATGCAATCACAATAGAATTATCTTTCTTAGAAGGGTCTATGTCCTTTCTTAGATTTCACAAATTTGCATATGCATGCCATTACTTTAACACAGAAAACCTTTCCTCTTTATCTGGTAAGATTTTTCATTCTTTATGAGCACTTTTAATTTCAGAACTTCTTCAATCCTAAAATTCATTTTTTACATGAATGTATCTAAAACCAAGACGCATCATATATTTAAACTGTAGTTGGACAAATCCCTCCTGTGAGGGTAATAACACCATTCTCTGTGCTTCTCCCAACCCTCTGCACATACTTTAGACTTCAGCTGTTTCGCTTTTCGTGCCAATAATCTGTTTACGTGTATGTTTCCTGTAATGGACAGCAGGCTCCTTGAGTGCTGGAGCTTCATCTTAGAGACACTGACCTCATTTAATCTTCTCAGGGCCGCCTTGGCTCAAATGAGCACAGCAGCCTCTCAGCCTCACTTTCAACCACGCTTTAGACATTGGGACAATGCAGCCTGTGTGTGCCTCCTCCACTTACACGCTGCTGCCTCAGCACTAGCATTTACAAAGAATAAGGTGGAATGGAATGGAATGACCTTTGTGAGATCTCCAAAGTGACTCTTCCATGGACGGGTTTTTAGAGACATATGTCCATCCCCCTTAGCCTTATGACTATACTCTTGAGTGTTTCCTCTCACCTTTTTGATAATATTGGAATACGCACCATAGATCCTGCCAAATTGGGCTACTTATTTATCTGTTTCCCTCCTGCCCTGTGAGCTCCGAGAAGTCACATTCATCCCTGTGTCCCCAGCAACAATCACATTGCCTGGGCATGTGGTCAGTATGATCTTAAGTAAATAACCTGAAACACAGAGTCATAGTGTGTGTGCTGGTACCTTGCTCACCTTTAAGCTATGTCCAGCTTCATCCCTTGCAGACTCATATAATGAAGCCATGTCATGGCATCCTTTATTTTAAAACCATTCTTTACTTGAAAGCCCATGGTCTTGGTCTCCAACAATAAAAAGCCATTTTTCCTTAAACGTATACACTCAAAATATATGACTCACCCTTACATTTTCAATTGTAACTATGGTAAATAATGTATAATGTCATCAATCCTAGTCAGGGCAGAATCAAGAGCCTCCAATTGATTTAAATATGCACAAATTCAAGTGAGACACATAAATTTTGCAGTTAAATTAGTTAAAATAAATCCACCCAGATGTCCTGCCAAATACGAGTACGCATAGCTGCAGTCTTTAGCTACCGTGTACATATGTCCCCTTGAAGCAGATGTATATCCATATTCACTCAGGAAATAGTGCAAACTTGCATATCAAGTATAAAAGAAGAATGAACGTACAGATGAAAATAACTGCTCTCTAAGGGAAAACTCTAAAACTGATGCTAGATTTGTGTTTCTGCCCATATGTGTTTATGCACCTTGAGTCACATATGAGCAAAGTGTATAATTCTGGTGTTTCTATTCCTGTTGCATCATTCTGGCACAGAGTTACCGTAAAATATCACTCTAAATGAAGCTGCATTTCACTGGGGGCAACCCTTAAATATAGCTTGTAAACACTGAAAAGCACTTTGTATTTGAGGGGCAATATAATTCAACATGTCTGTATAGTGACTCTGAGGAAGATCAGAAAATATAATGCTACTGTAAAGAAGATAACTACTAATTCTCTCCTCTAAAAGGTTTATAAGACTTTCATTTTATAGCCTCTTTTTATTATTACAAATGCAAGGCATATTCATTGGAGAACATTTCAAAATTTCACAAAGGTACAAAAAGTAGGAAGGAGTTGGATAAAATAAATAAATAAATAAACTCACATGCCTCCTACACCCCTCAGTCATGTCCACATAGCCATATCAGTTCTGCACAAGTGCACTATATGTATTATTTTGTAAGAAAAATAGGAAGGAGAAAGAACTTTTGTTACACTGTAGGCCTGTGTGAGTGTCTATAAACTGCCCAAGATAAGGTAACAGAAGACAGAAGAGTAATTAAAAATGTTAATCTCAAATTGGGGCCTGAGAGTGGATAGAGAAAACATCTATAGAAATATTAAAATTACAGCAGCAGTTCAGTCAGAGGCTAAGAGCTAAGATGGTTGTGAAGCCCCACAGACAGATGACACAAGCAAGTGCCCCTCACACTAGGCAAAGGTCTAAAACTTCAGTACACCTCCTGGCAGAGTCATCATTCTTGAAGCCCTCCATGTTGATTTTAAACTTCGAGACAATAAGAAAAGGTCGTTTATTTTTCCCCCTATTTTTTAAAGACTTTTTGGGGGTAATTACAAGTGGGAAAAGGAAAGAGATTTAGAATTGGTAAGTGATTTTAGAGATAATTTCCTCTGGTTTCTTGAAGTACAGTTTCTGAAAAAGAAATCTGACAGAGAAGAAATATAATAACCATACTCTCAGTTCGTGGGGTGATAACAATAAGTAAATATACTATGTTTGGGGAACACCTCTAAGCTATTTATGACTATCCACTCTTCAATTCTCACAACTTGATCAATATGTGCTACTATTTTCTCCATTTTACAGTTGAACAAACTGAGGCACACAAAGGTAATGTTAGTTTCCTGGCATCACATACGTGGCAACTACCAAAGACAGACTGTACGCTCAATCACTCTGGAACCTGGGTCTTAATTCATAATCATTGTAACAGAGAATTGAGTTATTCACTGTTAACACACTACGTCACATTTTTCCCCAAAACTTACATTTTGATGTCACTACAAATGCTTTAAGATAGAATTATCAAATTACACAGCTGCATAGTATTCCATCTTTTAGAGGTATTATGGTTCAACTAATCATTCTTCTATTTTTAGATTGTTTCCATTTTCCTGCTATCATGAATTCAGCTGTGCTATTGCTAGAATAAATACCTTGTTACTAAAAAATTCATGACTTTGAAATGTAAAATGAAATTGCTTCCTAATAGAATTTTACCAATTTTATTTTTATTAGAAGCCTATGAGAATACTCAGCTCATAAAATTCTCAGTAATAGAAACCATTACCAACTTAATTTTAGTGTGTTGGGATTTTGTGATCTTTAAGACAGTTCTTATGGGCTAATATATGAACTCTTCTGATTGTTTCTATGAAGTGAAATAGCAAAACAGAAAAGAAATTCCAGATTTGAATGTAATTCTCACAATTCTTAACTGTATGATATCAAACATAAATTATCTTTGGGCTTCAGTTTCTCACCTATCTACTAAGTCTATGACCTGCAAACTCTAATTTAGTGGCTTGCAGTTAAAAAAAAAGTAATAAAATATTATGTGAACATGCTCTGTCAACTGTAAAGTGCTATCTAAGCTTATGCTGTTGGCTGTTGATTACATAAAGAATGGATGAATTACATGTTTTACTATGGTGCAGGAAACTCTGAAGACACTCTTACCAGTTATTATATACGTAGCTCTGAAATTAACACAGCTCAATCTCTCTTTTATCCTTGGCTCTGACCTATTCATTTTGTATGAGGTTAATGAAATTATATGCCAAATCTACAAAGTGTGTTTCCCCAAAAGTAACATTAATAGATATATATTCTTTAGGGTCACAAGGCACACAGATTAAGCATAATTAAAATCCATAGATTTGATTCTCTTCTAAAGCATAAAGACATATTTTATAACATACATTCATTTTAGACATGATTTTTTAATCTTTATTTTTCAGTATACTTTTTTTTTTTTTGGGGGGGCGGGTACGCGGGCCTCTCACTGTTGTGGCCTCTCCCGTTGCGGAGCACAGGCTCCGGACGCGCAGGCTCAGCGGCCATGGCTCACGGGCCCAGCCGCTCCGGGGCATGTGGGATCTTCCCAGACCGGGGCACGAACCCGTGTCCCCTGCATCGGCAGGCGGACTCTCAACCACTGCGCCACCAGGGAAACCCTAGACTTTATTTTTTAAAGCAGTTTTAGGTTCACAACAAAATTGAGCAGAAAGTAGAGAGTTTTCATTTATCTCCACTCACCACTCCCCCCAGGTTGATAGCCTATCAACATTCCTCACCAGAGCAGTGTATTTGTTACAACTGATGAACCTACACTGACACATTATCACCCAAAGGTCACAGTCTCACTAAGGCTCACTCTTGGTTTTGTACATTCTCACTCTCAGTTTTGACAAATGCAAAATAACATGTATACACCATTACAGTATCATATAGAATAATTTCAGTGCCCTAAAAATCCTCTGTGGTTGGCTGTTTATCAATTCTTCATCCCTATACCCTGATAACTACATTTGCTTTTACTGCTTCCAGTCTTGCTTTTTCCACAATGTAATATAGTTGGAGCCATGTGGTATGTATCCCTTTCAGATCATCTTTTTTCATTTAGTAATATATATTTAAGCTTCCTCCATGTCTTTTCATGGCTTTAGAGCTCATTTCCTTTTAGCACTAAATAATATTTCATTGTCTGGATGTATCATAGTATATTTATACATTTACCTACTGAGGGACATCTTGGTTACCTCCAGGTTTGGCAATTATCAATAAAGCTGCTCTAAAAATCCATGTGCAGGTTTTTGTGTGGATATAATCATTCAACTCATTTGGGTAAATACCAAGGAGCACCATTAAGAGTTTGAGTAGTTTTGTAAGAAACTGAAAACTATCTGTCAAAGTGGCCGTACCGTTTGCATTCCCACCAACAATGAATGAGAATTCCTGTTGCTCACTGGCATTTGATTTGTCAATGTTTGGGATTTGGGCCATTCTACTAGGTATATTGTAATTTCTAGACACGATATTTTTATAGCAGACAATACTTCAAAGTTCACAAAGGCTTTATGCTTATTTCAATAAAATTGAACAGATTCTTGGGGAGATTTATGATTCACATTCTCCCAGAACAAAAAAGAATTTCAGACCTTCGTTCTAGAAGTAGTACAAACAGGACCTATAGTGATTGCTGGAGCAGTAAATTATGTATTCAAATAAAAACTAAAACAAATTCTTATTCACGTTTTGTTTTATAAGAATTCTTATTCTCTTAAAATATATAATACTAATATTATATACTACTTACCTTTAGTGTGCTCAAAGCATTTTCAGACACTATTTAATTAATTATTACAATGAGATTAAAATGGATGAATGGGAGATGATTGTCACCAATTTGCATCTAAGAACATAGAGGTTTAAGGCTGTTTATTACATGAATTATGAACATCAACTTTCCATTTTGATCTTTATTAGGTGTGTTATTATAAGTTAACCAGAAACTTGCAATATAGAATACTCAATGGACAACACCTTGAATAAGTCTTTCATAAGTATTTCTGTTCAGTACTAGGTATAACTACAAAAAACATTAAATAGAATATCAATTGCTTATATTATTTGACTGTTGATCAGTCTATTTTGGTATATATTTTTCTTGTTTAACTATTTCCAAGAGAAAATTTGGAGAATTCAATATTTGTTTCCTATTTCCTTTTTATTATTAGCTAAAAAAAGAAGATAGTGCAATTTATTTTATTTGGCACTGTAACTCATCCTGCCAGACAAGACAGGAAAATTAGAACACTGTTTACTGTATCCATTACTTATACACTATTTTATATTTTATTTATATATAACATTATTTATTCAGTCAGTACCCATTTAGATTTCCCACATATTTACCATTTCATGCCCTGTTGTTGCTTCTAGTATCTTTGAGATATGCTCTAGTATTCCTTTAGAACAGCAGTCCCCAACCTTTTTGGCACCAGGGACCAATTTCCTGGAAGACAATTTTTCCACAGACGGGGGGAGGCGGGGTTCAGGCGGTGATGCAAGCGATGGGGGGGATGCTTCAGGAGGTAACGTCAGCAATGGTTCAGGCGGTGATGCAAGCGATGGGGAGCGGCAGATGAAGCTTTGCTCCTCGCCCGCCACTCACTTCCTGCTGTGTGGCCTGGTTCCTAACAGGCCACAGACCGGTACCAGACTGAGGCCTGGGGGGTTGGGGACCCCTGCTTTAGAAGAACAATCTAATGTTTATTTGTGTCTCCTGGTATTAAATTCCTTTTTGTTTTTTCTGAAAATGAAGTGATTTCACCTTCATTATTAGAGGATATTTTAACTACGTAGAGAATTTTATTTTTTTTTTGTTTGTTTGTTTTTTTAATTTCTTTCAGCACACTGAAGACATTCCATGGTCTTCTGGCTTCTGTTGTTTCTTTGTAAAGTCAGTTCTCAGTTGTTCCTCTGAGTGTAGTGTATCATTATTCTTATGCAGTTTTTTTAAAACTATCTTTTACTTATGTTACCTGCATTCTTACATTGTCAGTAGTAGTTGTGTCACTGTGAATTACCTTGAATTTATTCTGTTGAAAAGTTGTTGAATTTTTTGAATCTATAAATAACTATGTTTCATTCATTTCTAATAAATCTCAGCCATGATCTTTTCAAATATAACTACTGCCCCATTGATTTTCATATCTCCTTATGAGATTTGAAATAAATATGTACGTTCTAATCCTATTTTAAATATAGTTTATATCTCATAATTAAAAAAAAATCTTTTTATATCTCTGTGCTTCTTTGATCCAGATCGTCTCCCTTGTTAATTTTCCCTTTATCTTACCTACTCTACTTTTAAACTCACTGATTGGATTCTCAATATCAGTTACTGCACTTTTTTCAATTCTAGTAATTTTATTTGGCACCTTTATTATTCTATTAGCAATTCTGCTATGTAAATTTTTATATTTTCTAGTACTCTACCAAAATTTTCAATCTTGTCATTTATCATTCAAGTAGAATAGGTGGTTACTTAAAGTTGATGATGATTCTATTCATCAGGAAGTTCTCCGAATCTCTTTCAATTGTCGTATTTCTTTTGTTGTCCTTTATGCTTTATTATCTTCTCAACTGCTTTGTTAATTTTAATTTTATATGGAATATTTTATTCATAAAACTTTTTGTAATAATATCTTGAGGACTAGCATAATATTAAATTATTCCAGAAAAGATCTGTCTTTGCTTCTCTTAGGCATCTTTTGGCAATAGCCAGCTGGCATCAACTTAACACAGAATGTATGAATTGTAGGATTATTGGCAATTGGGGACAGATAAATATTTGTTGTGGGAGACTATTCTATGTATTGTAGAGGACTGAGTAACCTTCCTGGTCTCTTCTCATTAGAAACCAATAGCACCCCCTTTTCCCTAGTTGTGACCACCATAAATATCTCCAGTCACTGCCAAATATTCCTTGAAGGAAAAATCACCACCAGTTGAGATTCACTGGCTTAATCCAGTTCCAGGGAACGAGATCCCCTGGCACTCACAAATTGACTGAAGCCATGATAAGGTTCACATGATGACTGTTTTACTGATTCCAGTCTTAAATCTAAGGTATAGTCCTTCAGGGTCTCTATACAAAATTTAGATTTTTACCACAGTCTGAAATGTGGTGGGATCCAGGCTCTACTTTTGTTTTCCTTAGGATATAAGGGGACATTGCATTGTTTGGTCTCCCAGTCTCTTCTTCTGAATTAGTAAATACCCCCGAAGTTATAGCATTCCTAAGTGCTGTGTTCTCTAAATTTTAGACCAGCAGTTCCTCATCACCATGTTAGCTCTCTGTATTAATCTTATATTCCTGTCACAACAATTTATCATATACTTAGCATCTTAAAAATGCAGACTTATTTTCCTCACGGTTCCTGTGGGTCACAAGTTGCAGCAGAACAGTGCAGGATTTCTTCCCATGGTCTCATAATCAACCAAATCAAGGCGTCAGCAGGGCTGTGGTTCTCATCCGAGTCTCAGAATTCTTTCCGAAATTACTTGTTGATAAGGAGTCATTTCCTTCTCTCTGAAATTTCCGTGTCTTCTACTTCTGCTTTTAATGGCTCATGTGATTACATCATTCTACCTAGATAATTCAGGATAATCTCCCCTATATTAAAGTCAACCGTTAAGTGACATTAATTACATTTCAAAGTCCCTTTGGCCTTAACAAATGCACAGGTACGATATCTCACGTTATTCACTATCCCAGGCATTAGCACATGTGATTGTCTTGGGGCTGTAATTTTATCACACTCACCATTGCCTTCAGGAAATTTTTTAAAATATGTCTCAAATTTTACTGTTTGTCTTCAGCTGAAGCATTGGTCTGAATACTTACTCTGCTGTTACTGAAAGCAGAGATTCTCTTGGTCAAATTTTCATTCAGCACTTTAAGAGTTTTTCTTGCAATTTTCTTCATTTGACCAGCATAGGTGGTCAGAAATTCAGCTTGTATAATATGCTGATTTCAAATCCCAGGTTTTCACTTACCGCTGCACAACCTTCTGCAAAGTTCCTCATTTCTCTGTGCCTCAGTGCCCTTATCTATTAATTAGTAATCACATTACCTAAAATATTGAATTATTGTGAGAACTGAATGAAGATATATATAAAGTCACCTAGAGAACTAAAACTTGTATAGTAAGCATTTGTTTTCAGAATGTTAGTTTAGTTTTTATTATTACTCAAACTTTAGAAGAATGTATTTATATTAAAAAAAATTGGAAAGCAGCCTATTCATCTCTATTTCAATACCAAAGGAAATTATATTTTTAGAAACAGTGAACCTCATCGTATATTACCTATATTAATCATGTTACAACCAGATATGTAAATAAAAGGCATACAAATACAAGAGAAACAAAAAAAAAATTCTATCCTTGTTTAGTCTTAAAACTCTGGCATAGATATTTAGAAACTTATTATCATAAATGAGACAAATTGTCTTGCCCTGGGATCAGTTTTTGGTGAGCTCTATTTGTTTTTGCCAATCTATGACAATACCTTTAGAAAAACATTTTAGTATTAAGTAGAAGACAATGTAAGAAAAATTAATCTTAGCCCTAGAGCTACACATACAGGGGATAGGATTACAGCTTTTACTGCAAACCTTGTTAAACATGTTTGAATTCAAGTTGAAATATAATGTTTTAGTACATTCACACCAACTCTCAAAGAAGAACAGTGTCACACATAATTATAAAGAACTCAGAAAAGAACACAAAAGGCCATCTGTGAGATCTGAACAGATGTAGCTGTTCGAAAGACTCTGCTCATCTTAAAGTTGGGAATTCTAAAGTTTAAGTAATTGGTGTTTAGATGAGTGGAAACTAACACCAGAAAAAAATCAAATATAGGAATGATGACTTGTATTATTTTGGTTATTTACAAGTTTTCCATTAAAATTGAAATAAATGCTTCCTTTTGCACATAAAAATAATTTCCTAGGGCTTCCCTGGTGGCGCAGTGGTAGGGAGTCCGCCTGCCGATGCAGGAGACACGGGTTTGTGCCCTGGTCCGGGAAGATCCCACATGCCGCGGAGTGGCTGGGCCCATGAGCCATGGCCGCTGAGCCTGTGCGTCCGGAGCCTGTGCTCCGCAACGGGAGAGGCCACAACAGTGAGAGGCCCGTGTACCGCAAAAACATAAATAAATAAATAATTTCCTATAAGAAAAATACAGTAATATAGACACAGACAAAATTGAAACACACAAGAAAGAGCAGCCATTAAAATATTTGGTCTTATATCTGTAGTCAAATTTATTGGTTTTACTAGTCATTACACAATTAAAATATAAGAAACATGTTGTTGCCAAGAATTGGGAAGTTGTTTTCTCCTGAACTGTGTTCTGTATTACCTTCTACACGTAGATGTGCTTAGTTTTCTTTCTCCACTGCCTCATTTTCATCAAAAGCATCCTTTAAGACTGGATCTTAAACTTTCCCACACTTTAATATGCTTAGGAGATAATTTTGAAAAATCCTACACCTGGACTCACCAGATTAATTAATCAGAGTCCTTGCAGATAAGACCTAGTCATTAACTTATTATAAACTCTGTAAGTGATACTATTATGAAACTAATTTTGAGAACCAGTGCTCTGCGAGCTATCGCATGCTAGATGCAGGTGGCATTTGAAAGATGAGTTTATTTAAAACATGGGAATAAAATAAATATGAATGTCACAGATTATAAAATTAGTAAGTATATTATTATTAAAATATTAGAGTTTTTGTAAAAGTTGATGTAAGTTAAATACCTCCTTTTCATTTCCTATGGGAAGTCAAATATACAATTCAATGTCCTGTTGGAAAATCAAATATAAAAGGAAAATACAGATTTTTTACATTTATTCTGACAGAAGTCTCAATTGTATTCTTCAAAATCCTTTGTTATTAAGTATTAAGTAATTATTAAATAAGTATTCAATATCCCTGAGCATTTCAAGTTTATTTCCGGAAGTGATAGGCAATATTGTTATGACTGTTTCATTCTTGAAAGGTCTTTCTTTATATTGAATTTAAATGTACTTTTAAATTCAAATAATTATTCTATTTTTGCCTTCTGGATCAATTTGCAATAAAATAACTGTTCTCTAAATTAAATATCTTTCTGTTTTCACACACAACTATAATATTGCTAAAAAATACTCCTCGTAATTAGAATGCCACAGGTGAATTAATTTAAACATGAAATTAGTATTAACCATAATTAAAGACAAGTCAAAACAATTGACTAAATATAGTAACAATATTGAAAGAAAAAAAAAAGAAAAACTGAGAAAAGCTAAACTTCTTTTATGGCTTTCCCCCAAAAAATTCTTTTTGGAATTGTATCTTCCAAAAATTCATATGTTGAAGTCTGTATTAGTTCACTAGGGCTGCCATAAAATGTACCACAGACTGGGTGGCTTAAAGAACAGAAATATATTTTCTCACAGTTCTGGAGGCCAGAAATAAGAAATCAAGGTATTTGCTAGGGTTGGTTTCATCTGAGGCAATTCTTCTTGGCTTGTAGAGGGCTGTCTTCTCCCTGTGTATTCACATAGTCTTCCCTCTGTATATATCTGTCTTCCAATCTCCTTTTCTTATAAGGACACAAATCATATTGGATTAAGGCTTACCCTAATAACCTCATTTCAACTTATTTATGGCTTTGTAGTCACTACCTCCAAATACAGTCAAATTCTGAGGTACTGAGTGTTACAAATTTAACATGTGAATTTCGGGAGGGATACAATTCAGCCCATAATGAAGTCCTAACCACAGTGCCCCAGAATATGAACTTATTTGAAAATAGGGTTGTTGAGGATGTATCAATAATTGCTTAAGATGAGGTCATATTAGAATAGAATGGGTTCCTAATCCAATTTGAAGGGGAAATTTAATTACAGACACTCACACTGTGAGAACTCTAAATGAAGATGACTACAGAGATCAGGGTCATGCTCTACAAGCCAAGGAATGCCAAAGATTGCCAGCAAACCACCAGAAGCAAGTAGAGAGTCATAGAACACATTCTCCCTCACAGCCCTCAGAAGGAAGCAAGTCAGCTGACACCTTAATCACAGACTTCTAGTCTCCAGAACTGCGGGACAATAAATTCCTGTTGTTCTATGTCAGCTAGTTTGTGGTACTTTGGTACAGCATCTCCAGGGAACCAATAGTTTCTAAATAGTTTTCAACATTGATAAAAATAACAAAACTTGTTTCATTTTTAAAAAATGAACACAAGCAAATTTTAAAAAATCATCTGAAATAATCTGTTTCATGTATATTATGAAATAATTTTATAGTACTTAATAATACTTAATACTTATACTTTTATATACTTATAATACTTAATAAAGTAATTTTGTTATACTTAGCAATCATGAAAAAATATCTTAATTTATGTCTCGGTTTTATTATGGCAAAATGAGAATCAGTGAGAAATAATTGATGCTATCCCTCTTGAGAACCAATATTAGATAAGACAATTTTAAATACCAGTTGGCCTTAAATAAATTTCAAATTAAGGTTAAAATTACCTTACTCATATCTGATTTATCCCCATAGTTCTCCTGAGTAAGAAGAAAAATCATTTGTCATTACCATTTACTTAGTTTTATGACAACGTTGTATTTTCAGAAATAAAATGTGGTATGAACGTCTTCATTTTTAGCTTTTATACATTTATAATCCTAAGGATATTTTTAAAAGACATATGTACAAAACCAGTACAATTCAAAAATATACATGTATATGAACTGTGATCTTTTATTGAAATTAAATTGCCATTTTCTTTGTGAATCATTTTTTTTAGTTCAGCATATTCATCCTGTGTGTCATTTTGTGATTCATTTCTCCCACCACTTTTTCCTCTTTTAACTTCTGTGAACACTGTGTTAGTTCATTTATATGCACCCATGATGTCATATTTTTGCCAATATAAAACTTTAAGTTGATGAACTACACATTATTTTCATGTAAAATCAGCCTGTCTTCTTCCCTCATAAGCCCAAGTCTATAAAAATGTACAACACAAAGTAATAAGTTATAAGGTATCCTTGTTATTAATTAAGGGGGCATTCATTCCAAACTTCTCATATTTCCTTGTGGAGAAAACGGCCTTCCAGAAACACACCTGGCTTCACTGGTTCCTTCCTGAACAGAGGTGACTTTATTTGATTAGTGAGATTGGTAGACACAACAAAGGAACACTTATTTCAGCCTCTTTTGTGTTTGTTTCGGAATTGGCCAGCCTGCAGAAAAGGTGTATTCAAATTGCTCTCCTACGATGAAATAAGGGGCTTTGGCCAGGCTTGAAGACAGGGAGAGTGTTGGAATGTCCATTTGACAACACCTCCACGGGCTCCCATTAGCCAAGGATTTAACAAATAAAAGGTTAAAACTGTGGAGACATACTACCTGGGTGTGATTCCTAGCTCCTGATTGATTAGCTGTGGAATTTTAGACAAGTTTCTTAATCCACACTTTCTCAGTTTCCTCAAATTTCAATGAAAATGACACAACCTCCTTCATCAATTTTGGGGGTAAAATTTAAATGAGCTAACAAGCATCAAATGCTTAGAAAGTACCTGGCCTCCAGTAAGTATTCACTATTATTGCCTGTCATCTGCGTCTTCTGTGTTACTTTTAATTGTTCAGTATTTGGGTATAGTGGTGTTATTTATTGATCCCTGAATATCCAACATTTTTAGAGCAACATGGTAAGAAAAAAGTGGAAAAAAAACAAATAATTATACCTAACCTATAAGGACACATTTGCAAAAACAGCTGAGAAATCCTAATCTAGAGAAAGAAAAAAAGAAAAAAATTAAACATACACCAATTGCTGTGTACACAGCTTTTCACACATTATGTGATTAAGTGCAATAAAAGCCTGGCTCTAGTCTTCAGTTTGAGGAAGGGTGGCAGTTTGACTCACCATTTGGCTGGATCAAAGTCTTGTTTTTCAAACTCTTTGGAATAAATTACATCCAACTTCTGCCACAAATACTGCTAACTCATTTCTTTAGGATGCAGGAATCTCTTTCTGCCACCACCATGAAAAGGCATGTTCCTCCCAGTAATGAGTTGAAAATTTCTCCCTATCGTACCCACACACTGGACTTGGAGTAAGGTGAAGAAAACTGCTACTTCATAAGAAATCACTTGACCAGAAAATTCACACATTTATCAGCAGGAGTTTCTGGGATAATCTAGTCAATCACATCAATAAAGAATTTGCAAAGAGAAGTAGCTACCCTATATTCTTCAAGTTTCACAAATTATATTTCTATTGGTTATACCCAGTGATGACTCTTAATTAAATAAATGAATATGAGAAAAGATATGAAAAAGAGAAAGTTCATATATAAATGAAAAAGTTGGGCAATCATAACAAAGCGCACAACAATTATGTCATCTGTGGATGAAGACTGTTTATTTCTTCCTTTCAAATTTGTCTATTTTATTTTCCCCTTGCCATTCGGCACTAGCTCATATTTCCAGTATTATGTTGAATAAGTGTAGTGAGAGAGAATATACTTGCTTTATGCCCAATCTTAGGGGATCACTTCCATTCTCTGACCATTAAATGTGATGCTAGTTGTAGGGTTCATTTGTATGTGGACGATAGCGAGTTGAAGAAATTTCCTCTATTCTGGGTTTGCTGAGAGTTCTTATCATGAGTCAGTGTTAGATTTTGTCAAATATTTTTGTCACCAATAGATATGATCATATACTTTTGAAATTTTTAATGCTGTTATGTTGAATTTCCTTGATTAAATCCATTCCTAGCTTTAATGACATTTGTTCAGGGCTGGTAAGTCTTTTAATGCATTGTTGGATTCAATGTGCAAAAAGTTTGTTGAGGATTTTTTACCTATGCTCATGAGATATTGGACTGTAATTTTCTTTTTGTAGTGTTTTGATCTGATTTGGTATTAGGATAACCCTTATCTCATAGAACAAGTTTAAAAGATGGTTGAATATTTATATTATTTATTCTTTAAGTGTTTCATAGAATTCATCACTGATACCCTCTGTCTCAGGTACTTTCTCTATTTGTAAGTTTTTTAATTATATGTTTAATTTATTTAACAGATATAGAGCTATTCATGTTATCTATTTTTCCTTGTGTAAGTTTGGATAATTTGTGTCTTTCAAGTAATTGAATCATTTTATTTAAACTATCAAGTTTACATTATAATTTTTTACTATTTTAATTCCACTTAAAATATAATATACTGCTTATATGTAGTGTGGATCCTTTGTAATGGAGCGTTGTCCACTTCTCTCTTCTGTACTTTATGGTATTTTTGTCACTGATTTTATTGTCCATATAATATAATCACCCCAAACACTGTTACTATTATTACTTTAACAGTTATATTTTAGAACAATTAAGAATAAAATATTTTATTTTAATTTAGTGTATTCCTTTACTGACACTTTTTTATATAGATCAGTGTTTCTGAACTGTATTGTTTTCTTTCACCTGCAAAAGCACCTTATAATATTTATTGCAGGGCAGTCTGCTGGCAATGTTTTTGTTTGAGAAAGTGTTTACCCTTCATTTTTGAGAATAATTTCATTGTATATAGAATTCTAGATTAGTGGCATTTTTTTCTGGTTTTCCTTTGAAAATGTTAGATATTTCATTTCATTCTCTTCTTGCTTTCGTGATTTTTGATGAGAAATCCACTGTAATTCTTACCCTTTTTCCTCTACAGTTAGGGTAAATTTTTCACTCTGGCTCCTTTCAAAATTATGTGGTTATCTTTGGCTTTTTGCAGTTTAAATATAATATATGACATGTATTAGTATCTTGTTGCTTGTGTAAAAATTACCACAAACTTAGTGGCTTAAAACAACACAGATTCATTATAATTCTCCAAGTCAGAAGTCTGAAATGGGCCTTAGTTAGCTAAAATCAAGACACTGTCAGGGCTGTGTTCTTTCTGTATGCTCTAAGTGAAAATCCTTTTGATTGCCTTTTATGTTCAATTATTTCTAGAAGTAGCCTGCATTCCTTGGCTTATGGTCCCTTCTCCCATCTTAACTTAAAGCCAGAAATTTAGCACTTTTAATTAGCTTTCTGACTCTGACACTCTGCTTCTGTCCCCATATTTCCTTCTCTGACTTTTTAAAGGACACTTATGATTACAATGGGCCCACCCAATTATCCAGGATAATTTTCCCATCTTAATTTCCTTAGCTTGTGTTTGAAAAGTCTCTCTTGCCATGTAAGGTGACCTGTATAGGCTTCAGGGACTAGGAGATGGACATCTTTGGTGAAAGAGCATTAATCTGTCTACCTCAGACAAATGGAAAATAACAAACATTGGGGAGAATGTGGAGAAAATGGAACACTTGTGCACTGCTTGTAGGAATGTAAAATGGTGCAGACATAATGGAAAACAGTTTGGCAATTGCTCAATAAATAAAACATGGAATTATCATATAGCTCAGCAATTCCATTCATGGGTATATACCTAAGAAAATTGTAAACAAGTACCAAAATAAAACCCTTGTACATGGATGTTCATAGTAGCACTATTCACAATAACCAATAGATAGAAACTAACCAAATGTCCATCAGCAAACGAAAAAATGAACAAATTGTGATATGCATATGCAATGTAATATTATTTAGCTGTAAAAAGGAATGAAATACTGATACATGCTATAGCGCTACAATGTGAATGAACCTCAAAAACATTGTTAAATACAAAACGCCAAGACACAAAATGTCACATATTGTACAATTCCATTACATGAAATATTCAGAATAGATAAATCCATAGTGACAGAAAGAAAATTGGTGGTTGTCATGAGTAGTGATCAACTACTTAGTGGGTACACATATTATTGTGGGGCGATGAAAATGTTTTGAAACTCGACAGAGGTGGTAGTTGTACAATATTGTGAATGTCCTAAATACAGCTAAATCTCTCACCTAAAATGTTAATTTACATTATATGAATTTCACCTCAATTAAAAAATAATGTTATCTTAGTATTAAAAGATAAGGAAAGTGAGATACAAACAAGTTCAGTAACTGTCATGGTTAATTTTATGTGTCTGATTGTCTGGACACTGATGCCCAGATATTTGGTTAAACGTTTCTGAAAGTTTCTGTGATGGTGTTTTTGGATGAGGCATATATTTAAGTTGGTGGATTTTGAGTCAAAGGGATTTTCCTCCATATTGTGAGTTTGCCTCATCCAATCAGTTGAATGTCTGAATAGAACAAAAAGGCTGACATACCAGAAAACAAGAGAGAATGCTCTGGCAGATGACCTGTAGACTCCATCTGCAATATTGTTTCTTCCTGATTCCACAGCAGACTGCCTGTGGATTCTAACTGCAACTTTTTCTTGAGCCTCCATCCTGCCTGCCTCCATCAGATTCTAGACTCACCAAGCGTCCACAATTGTGTGAGCTGGTTTTTTAAGATAAATGTCTTTCTTTATGTATATACATCCTCTTGGCTCTGTTTCTCTGGAGAAACCTAATACTGTAACTTACCCAAAATCATACAGAAATTCAGTGTCAGAGTTTTATAGATAAGAAGCCAGGCACTGTTAATTCAAAGGATACAATCTCACCAACAATATTTGGACTGAGGCTTCAGTGTACATTTTTGTTCTTTTAGAGACTGAATATCAATCTAAAGAAATGTCTATACCAAAGTTTCCAGGTAATCTCTAAAAGATTAATAACAGATGTACTAGTCCAAGTTTCTAGCTCGAATATTATTTGGGGGTAATTACAAAATACATGTGGATTCAAATTCTAATTTTCTATTATCTAACAATTCCTTAATCATTTCACTTAAGTTATATAAATTATTTAAACTTGCTGAGCCTGGAACTCCTTGTCTAAAAAATTAGAATAGTTTTACTTCAAAGCATGGCTGTAGAGGTTAGATATGACACTTTATACAAAGAAATAGCAACATTTTATATATATATATATATTCCACAAATAAGATATCTAGGTCATTTATATAATATGTAGATATAGATGGATGTGAATGTATGTTAATAAATGAGATGAGATAATCCATTGGTTGAATCCAACAAAATCCTTCCTGTGTTATTTGGTAAAATGTATTTATGAGAGATTATTGTATTTAATTTTGCTATTGCTTTTGCTTTCATCTGACTCA
This sequence comes from Pseudorca crassidens, assembly GCF_039906515.1. Classification (NCBI taxonomy): domain Eukaryota; kingdom Metazoa; phylum Chordata; class Mammalia; order Artiodactyla; family Delphinidae; genus Pseudorca; species Pseudorca crassidens. The sequence goes on from NC_090298.1 coordinate 19,415,217, forward strand.
GTCTTTTACAAAAGAGTGTACTTTAATAACATTCCCTATATACACATATCTATTGTGGTATTATTGAAAGTAAATATTTAGTGTGTTGGAGTCAGCATTTTTTTATTCTGAAGTTTCTTATCATTGAGGGATAATATTTCACAACGCTCTGAATATTTTTCCTTGTTATACTTTAGTCAGCATTTTTACATATGTATCAGATAGATTAGCAGGGAAAATGGCAATACAACCTGAAAGCTGAAAGTTTAAGTGCAAGAAAGACTAGAAATAGAGAAGTCACAGTTGCCATAGCAACATAATCTTGCTATATTCATATTATCCTTTTCCTCACAAGAAGAATTTTCAAAACTCTGTAGAGTTGCTCCAGCTAGTATGGGAATGTGGGCTGTGTGCATTTAATATAGAACTTTAGGTAATGTTAATACAGCCCATATTCAGTAGAAGCAACACTTTATTTGAAATTTAATTCAGAAATTATAATCATTTAGGGAGACTTCTAGTAATACAGTCTTTATGGAATAAGGTATAGTTAAGACTACAATTTTGCTTCTTTCCAGGAGACATAAAGACAAAAGCATTTCATAAAATTTAAAAATCATCCCAAGGTTTTACTAAATCTGTTTTCTTTTATTTCCCAGTGGCTTTTCACTGGTTTTTATAATAACGCAGCAGGTATCATATATCTTCTTTTACCAGTGAATATTGCATATTTTACCTTACATGTTTAATTCTAGGTTTAGACACGTTTCTTCTAATCTTATGATGTCGCTATATTCACTTTAAGATATATCAGGAAATTAATGATGTCTTGGACAAACCAATTCTACACTCTGATTTCTATCTACTTAATCTTTTGCTAGAAAATAGATAATAAAAACATCAAACAAAAACCTTTACATCAAAAGATCACGCTTAGTTTTATTTCAAAAATATATGTTCTGCAACTGTTTTTACCTACTAATTTAACTGATTAAAATATTAGTATAATTAGTTTTCAAACGAATGTAATAAATAATTACTGAGTGAGAAAAAATAGGTAATAGGACATAGCTAAAAAAGGAGAAAAATAAAATATTTAGATTAGAAATGTAATATAAATGAGAATGAGCTTAAGTTATGTAAAAACAGCTATACCTCTACTTAAAAATAAAATACCTATGAAAAAAATCAGCAATAAACTTTTGATACCTTAAACATAGGTATTTTAAAATATGGCATATAGATAAAACATAATTATTTAAAAACTAATCTCTCCTGGAACTTTCAGTATGATACAGACATACCCCACTATATGTTTTTAATGAATGTTAATAACCAAATAATGCAAAATCCATGGATTCACTTACCAACTGAGCATTATACAAACGCCAAGCAACAATATAATTTAATGTATCTTATTCTTTTTCATGTTAGTTTTCTCCTTCCTGATTCAGCTTAAAGTTATTAGAAAGCACTTGTTGGTTCTAGATAAAATTCGATGCTTTTAGAACTGGGGTAAATGGTATAATGGGCACTAATTGTGATAATCTGGGAAGAAAGGCAGAGTTGCTGGAGAGTCTGGAAATTGTAGGCAAGGACATAAAACGTTGAACAAAACCACAAGAAGACTCAGTGAAAATTTAGAAGGTAAAATCCTGAGTATCTGGAAACTGTTCAGAGTAGGAAAGAGGTACAGAGGGAGAAGAGAAAGGTTCTAGTGCAAGGTCTACCAGCAGATCCCATGGTTATGGCACTCACGCCTCTTTAGAAGAGCTTTAGAAGATTCATTACATTACACAAAGTCAAAGGTAATAGTCTACTTTGTCTAACAGCTTGATTTATTACTGTATCCTGTGGTTACAGACACCTGCCTTAGGAAATTTCAGGGAAAAAATATTTTCTTAACTTAAACTGCAGCTACATTGACAATGTCTGGTTCAGCCATGAACAAAATGGTTGTTTCTCAGAATTGACCTGGCTACTCTGATACTATTCCATCGAAATAACTGAACTGGTAGAGATGAGGAACAACATTTCCCTCTGTCACTCTTCCACCACACGTTGATAAAGTGGATATCTGACATGTAAGAGGAATTTTGCTACTGTGAAAGATATAGTGCCTATAGCTTGCAGAGGTTTTAGAGAATGGTAATCTCTTAAATTACGGCAAATATGCAAAAATGTCAAGGTTTAAGGAGACCTGTTGTTTAAAAGTGTAATCACTCACTTAAAAACAATGCACTCTTTTACCATAAATGTGCTAACATGTTAAAAAAAAATTCAAGTGAAATAAAACCAAGAACTTCCACAAACTTAGGGATTTGACATACTAATATGCATGTTATTTTGAGAACATAACATGAAAGTAGTAAGTTATGAATTCACATTATACTCTATGTCAGAGCATTGAGTTTTGGGTTTTAATAAAGTGATATCTTTACTTTTTCCTGGTTCTAATGAATTTTCTCACATCTACAAGAAAAATTATAAAAGTTTTTGTATTACTCAACTGCCATACATAAGTGTTGTGGATTTTGGTAAAGCTCCACTATTCATTCACCAATTCCACCGTGCTTTTGTTTGTTTCAACAAGGAAAACAATATATTGGTATTCGTTACACCATACACATACATATTAAGATTCAAACATACACACGCGCACACACACACACACACACACACACACATACACACATACATATATATATGTTAAGGAAGAAATCAAGATTAAAATGAGAGATCAAATGTCAATAAAGAAAAATATAATACAGTTACGTTGGTTTGGTTTAAAAGAATTTTCATGTGTAATTTTATTTTACAATCACTTTCATAAAAAGCATTGCAGATTTAACGTGTAAAAAAGGAAAAATAAAGCATTCTTTAGGACCTACTGATTTTTGACTAAAATGAAATATATTTACTACATTTTGTTTGAACTTAAGAAATTTATTTTCTCTTAAATTAAAAAAAAAAAAAAGTTCAGACCCATAATACCACTTAAAATCTGTATCAAAAGCCATTTCCCACTTTTCTTTCCTGGACAAATATTTCATTTAAGAACATAATTTATCACTTTATAAATAGATGTTTTAAAAGAAAACAATAATAGTCTTAGTATTTCTGAACAGCAAAAACAAAAACATATGATGAAACAAGTATACGACTTTGTATGCCAATCTAACTATAGAAATATGATGCAAACTGCCAGAAGAGTCATCTGAAGAACTCTGCGGACCCTCACCCTAGCAAAACAACCATAACTGCTGAAAAAATATTAAAATATAATAAAATCTCTGGAAAAGTTCCTAGAAGCATATATGAAGTGAAAAAAATTATTCAAGAATGTCTACTAAATCTGTGTAAAAACAGCCAGTCTATGGCATTTAAGCCAAGACCTGCTCCACCCCCTCCCTGATCCCCACTTTAGTAAAACGGAAGCTCCTTTTTGTGTTTGTGAAGCCAAAGACACAGTCTTCTTCTTCCCCTGGCTTTCAGTCAGGGCTACAGAACCTCCCCAAGGAGGGGCAGGACACCGCCGTTTCTTACCAGAGGCTCTATTCTAGGCAAGAGTAGTTGAGAGGTCTGGGATCTCTTCTTTTATCCAACCCCAATTTGTAGGGTGAAAGCTCTGCCCTGAAGCCAGCAGGTTGCTAATACTGTGGCCCTGAAGGACCTCTTTCCAACTCACTGTAGAGTGACATTTACTTTCTACAGAGAGAGCCAAGAAAAGACCACCAGAGCTGCCTGCCCCACCCAGCTTCTTGCTCATAAAGTAGGGTTGTCATTCCCAGAAGAGGATGCCACTACCCCCACCCAACTCTGGAGCAGAGGCACAGAGATTTGATAAGAGGAAGCAATTAAACAAGTGATTATGTAATCATAAAAGATAGTATACATGCTTATTTCTTCTTTCTTGTCCTAACTGATTAAAAAGCAATTACATAAAACAATGTACATATAAATGCACTATTGGGACTATAATATATAGAGAGGTAAAATATTTGACAGTAAGAGCACAAAGTAGACAGGTAAAAGCAAAGCTGTTTTGGAGAAAGGAAATAACACCAGATTGTAACTCAAATTCACAGGAACTAATGAAGAGAACTAAAAGTGGTAAATAAGAAGGTTAATACAATAAATCCTGTAAAATAATTCATTGACCTTCTTTCTTTTTCTCAGCTTTTAAAAAAGATATACAATTATACAAAGTAACAATTATAATAATGTATTGCTGAGTTTCAAGCTATATAGATACAATTTCCATAACACTAACAACATAAAAATTGTGAATATGGAATAAAAATACAGAGAAGTATCTATTCTCATGGGAATAAATCTGAAGTAAATTCTGATCAGTTAAGATATGTATGGTAAGCTCTGCAGTAAGTAAATGACTCAAAAATATAGAAGTGAAAAATCATTGGAAGAATTAAAAGACACACCAGAAAATCTTGACAATTAAAAAGAGAAAGCATTAAGGAGAAACAGATGAACAAAAGGGACCTGGGACATAAAGAAAAAATAAAATGGCGGATGTAAATCCAAGTATATCAATAACAACATTAAATGTAAATGGATTAAGCAATACAATTAAAAGTTAGAGTTGACTGGATTAAAGAAACATATGCTGTCTGCAGACACAATCAAGATTCAAAGATACACATAGGTTAAAAGTAAAAGAATGGAAAAACACATGTCATGAAAAGAGCAACCATAAGAAAGCTATAGGGCAATACCAGTATCAGACAATTTAGACTTTAAAATAACTGTTGCTAGAGATAAAATGGATTTTTGTGATGAAAAATAGTCAATATATCAATAATCTACATCAATTACAAATATGTATATACCTAATGAGAATTCAAAACTCCACAACAAGTAAAAGAATTATACAGTAGATAAACAAGGAAATAGAAGATTTGGGTAACACTAAAAACTAACTAAACCTACAGATATCTAGAAAATACTCCACCCAATAGCAGGAGAATATACATTCTTCTTAATTATACATGAAATATTCTTCAGGATAGATCATAAACCATACTTCAACATATAAGAAGATTGGAATAATACAAAGTATGTTTTCTGACCATATTAGAATGAAATTAGAAATCAGTAATAGAAAGAAATTTGGAAAATTAACAAATATGTTGAAATTTAACAAAACTATCCTAAAAAAATCAACAGGTCAAAAAAGATATAGTAAGGAAAATGAAAAAAGAGTTTGATAAAAATGAAAATGAAGACACGTATACCAAAACCTATGAGTCACACTACTGCTTAATGGAAATTCATAGCTATAAAAGATTACATTAAAAGAGATGAAGCATCTCAAATCAATAATCTAAACTTCCTGTTAAGACACTAGAGAAATGAACAAACTAAACCTAAGCACACATAAGGAAGGGAATAACATGTTTAGAGAGGAAATCTATAAAATTGAGACTAGAAAAAACCAGAGAACCTCAACAAAAAAAAGTTGTTTTTTTGCAAAGATAAACAAAATTGAAAAATAATTTAAATAGATTGAGCAAAAATAAAATGAGAGAAGACTCTAATTACTAAAATCAGGAGTGAAAGAGGAGACACTACTACTTGCAAGAATAAAACAAATATAAGAAAGTATTACGAACAACTGTATGCTAACACATTGGATAACTTCGATTAAACAGACAAGTTTCAAGAAAAACAAAAACTACCAAACTATAATAACAGAAGAAGAAGTAGAAAATCTAAAAAGACCTATAACAAATTACAAGTTTTATTTAGTAATTTTAAAACTTTGCACAAATTAAGCCCACGCGCAGATAGCTTCACCGGTGAATTCTAACAAAAACTTAAAGAAAATCAACACCAATTCTTTACAAACCCTTCTGAAAGATAGAAACAAAGAGAAAATTTTCCATTCATTCTATATGGCCAGTATTACCTCAATAGCAAAATTTGAGAAACACATCATAAGAAAAAACAACAACAACAAAAAAAACTACAGACCAAAATCTCTAGGGAATATAGACACAAAAATTCTCAGCAAAATACTAGCTAACTAAATCTTTCAAATTACTTTTTAAAAACAATTATCCATCATGACCGAGTGGGATTTATCCTACTTGGAATTCAAGACAGGTTAACATCTTAAAAGCAATTATTTATAATATATTAAGAGATTATGACACAATCTTCTCAGTAGATACAGGTTAGAGCAGTTGACAAAATTCAACACTCATTTATGACAAAAACACTCAACAAACAGGTATAGAAGAGAACTTCCTCAACCTGATAACAACCCAGCTAACATCATATTTAACACTGAAAAACTAAATGCCCTCACCCTAAATACAGGAATGAGTCAAGCATATTTACTGTCATCAATGCTACTCACGGAGGTTCTAGCCAGGGCAACTAGGAAAGAAAATGAACTAAATTGCTACCAGATTGGAAAGGAAGAATTATAACTGTATCTACAGATGACATGATTTGTATACAGAAAATGTTAAATGAGTTCAGCAAGGTTGATGGATACAATATCATGGTACAGATATTAACTGTATTTCTATACAATAGCAATGAACAAGCTGAAAATGAAACTAAGAAAACAATCCCCTTTACAATATCATCAAAAGGAATAAAATACTTCACCTAGAAATGGTTTTAACAAAAGAAATATAAAACTTATACCCTAAAAACTACAAAACGGTATTGAAATAAATTAAAGAAAACCTACATATATGCAAATACACCCAAGGAGCAGTTGGAATCCAATGATGAGATTAGGTCAGAGATTGGTGATATTATATGATTTTATTTGTTAATTGAAAAATAAAAACGTTAAACTGATACATGGCTCTTTCAAAATTATCAAAATGGCTGAGTAATACTGGCATGTAGCCATGCTTTTCTTCTTACTCCTAGAGTGAGTTGACATTGCAGAGGCTGATTTTTCAAGTCTATCCTTTAAAAGTTAGATATGATTTTCCTGGCAACTTTTCAGAAGTGACTGAAGAGGTATCACTGCAAGACAGTGGTTGGCATACTAGTGACTTAGAGAGACTCAAAAATGCAAAAATAAGATACTTTAATTCCTGAATATGTGAAAATACCACCTCTTCCAAAGATGTCTCTAAGCATCAGAAACTCATTAAGGTTTCCAAGTTTTGTTTGTACATATCTTTTGAATAAATGATAAAAGACTATTATAAAAGTTTACAAAGCAAATTGACTAAAGATTTAAGTCTTAAAATAAATTAACAACTAAAATAATTTTCATGAGCTGAATTCCCCAGAATACCTCCTCTCCTACTTAAAGGCCTTGTGTGCAATTTTTGAGTGTATTCTGAACTTCCAAAGAAATGTAACCCTTTGAAGAATTTTATTTTCACTTGTCCTTCTTGGGGTTGTGTTAGTCTTTGGCTTTTAAGATTTCTTTTTCCTTTAAAATTCTTGCTTAATTTTACTTTTAATTTTGGCAACCACATCCATCTATCTATCTACCTACCTATCTATCTATATCTACCTATCTATCATCTACCTACCTAATATCTTTATCTATATATTTACATCTAAGTATATCTATATCTATAGCTAGATATCTCTATATATCTCTAAATTTATAATAACTGTTATTTTTTCCCTGATTCCCTCGTCCCAATATAGCCTATGCTTATTTCATTGCTAGATACCTTCTCTCATCTCACTTATTCAAATCTTTTTAAGATCCTTTTTTCCTGTTTGCATTATTTCCTAAGGGATCAGATTTGGTTTTTACTCTCTTCATTATCATTTCTTAGTGCTGAATTTTTTCAACTGTTCGATAAACCTTAATTCCATAATTATATTAATGAAGAAATATATATTTGTGATCATTTTAATCTATCACCATTGCCTTTTGTCACTGATGAAAAGGGCTGACAGCCAGGCTTTTATGTTGATGATGCATGCCATTTTCATGGCTCTACTTTGGAGTATCTAAACGAAGCGGAGTCGGAAAGGCATGCTATCCTCTCTCATTTTAAATAAAGTTTATACTATCAAAACATAATCTCCTATTTGGAAGTCCTCCTTTCTTCCATGCAGGTTAATCAATTTATTAAGAAAGTATTTTCCCAGTTCACCTGAGGCAATATATTCTGTTGCACACGTTGGGTAGATAGAGTGCCGTGGAAGTCAGGGATAGATGTGTAGAGGAATATTGTGCAAAAGGTGTTCCAAAAACTTTTAGAAAATCCCTTTTACCTCTGTCCTCTTCCTAGTTTAGATATCCATAATTATCTGCTCCAGGATTTTTTCTACAATGAAAAATAGCTCTTGCCTATAGAAGAGTCTTCTCTTGTAAATACTCTGAGTGATGTCCTTTGCCCCTACATGTCCATCAGTGTGGTTCTCCCTACATTCTGTCTTCATGAAATCCATCAAATGAATGCATCAATGATTTTAGCTGCTTTTCTTGCTTGCGATTCTCAGGGGTTTTTTTAATTTGTTGTATTTTGAAATCTTTTTATTTTTTTTTGATGCTTCAACAGTGTTTTGTGGGGGAGAATAGCTAAACATATGCTCAGTCAGACCCTTGCAAATAGAAGATCCATAATAGCTTTAGAGTATAAATTATTACACACATGATTTACTTTTTTCCATTTTTATATGGAAAAATATTTTAGGAGGAAACATTTTTAATACTCAACTGAAGTTATTCTATTTCAAGGGATATAATTAATATTGTACAAACTACAAATTCAAGCGGTTGTCATCTCAAATTGCATTTATTAAGTTCCAAAGATAAAAATCTGAAGCTTCTTTGCCCCCCTTACTATTTTAATATTTGCGTGAACTAGTAAAATGAATCATGTACACTTAGTTTCCAAACCTGATTCTGAAACTTACTTGCTCTGAGACCTGAGGCAAATTCCTTAGACCTTAGCTTCCAAATATATAAAATAGGGGTACATTATGCCACTAGACCTTGCTTGATGTAGGGAGGAATAAATGGCATTAAATTAGATTTTTTTTTACCATGGATTAACATATTTTAAGATGTCAAATTTAAATGAAATTTTTGATTTCTCAATTAGAATATTAAATAATGTGCTATTAGGGAAACAGCAATAGGTTCATATATAATTAATATTCATATTCTTTCCAGTCTCTAATGCGAAACACAATACTCTTATTTATATGAAGATTCTTTACATTGCAGTGTAACATTACCTATTTGGAAACTGAACTAACACTGTATCTCTCAGGAAGAGAAGCTCCTGTTTCCTTAATTTTGTTTTTTTGTTTTTTGGTTTTTTTTTTGCAGTACGCGGGCCTCTCACTGTTGTGGCCTCTCCCGTTGCGGAGCACAGGCTCCGGACTCGCAGGCTCAGCGGCCATGGCTCACGGGCCCAACCGCTCCGCGGCATGTGGGATCTTCCCGGACCCGGGCACGAACCAGCATCCCCCGCATCGGCAGGCGGACTCCCAACCACTGCACCATCAGGGAAGCCCCCCGTTTCCTTAATTTTATACCATTTATTTATATACCATGGATGTCATTCAGCTATTCTCAGAGGGGATTTTCTTTGCTTGAATTACTTCACTAATTTGTTCAGCATTAACCTTGTTTCCCACATGATGAGAATGTTGTTCTTTTATATACACACAATCATGTAGTTATGCTGAATGTTTCAGCCCTCTCTACTTACATATTCATTAAGTATGAGAAACTCAATTCCAGTTATGTCTTAGGGTGAGTTTTTCAAGCGGCTACTGCTTTTGATTCTCATTCTGCTTATGGTAGCGATTATTAGAAGTCATCGTTAAATATTTACTTGATGTTTACGATACGCTAACTAGTAGGTTTCCTTGAAACTTAAAGAGGCACAGCATGGTATCTAAACCAGATATGAAAAACCACATAAGGCATTGGTTATAGTTGAAATTTTCAAAGTGAGATGAAAATAATATTTATATGAATAGAAATATTCTCCACTAATTTGACTGCTTATTTTTGGCCAACATGTAAATATACAAACATAATATTTATATAATATGCATGGATTCAGTAAAATGGCTTCTCCAGATAAACTGTTACAAGTATTTTTAGGGTTGATATATTTGGGATGTGGAGCAAAGATACGACAAACAGAATTATGTATTTTATGGAATTCATTATTGATTTCTTCTGCAGTTAATACTTGGCTTCCTTAGAGTTGGGGAGGAGACGATTGGATTTATAGCTAAACAGCTTTGTGATTCAAAAAACTCTTGCATGTTAACAAATTTCAATATGCTAAGATTGTATTATCCATGGAACTTTGGTCTCCTACATGAAGTATCTGAGAGCTATTGCAAGAAAGAAAATCTGTCTTGAAAAATACTGTATTAAATAAACAGTGCTGTATTATTAAACATCTGTATTTATAAAAGCAAAATATAACTATGGTATACTTTAGAAATAATAAGGGATCAAGTGCTTTCTCCACTCTGATTTGAAAATCTTCCACAATATGACATCATAGTTATGTAGAAGAAGAGATTTTTAGAATACCTTTGGAACTAATGTCTAGCATAACTCAAGTGATATTTAGTCTGAAAGTTTCTGAGAAAAGTGCATTATCTGTTTGAAGGTAGGCAGCATCCATTGTTTTCCTTCTATTGTATGATCTTGTTAAAAAGTAAGCCCACTTTAAGGAAAATCTCTACATGACTTTCAATGAAAAAAAAGTTTTCATGAAACATACCCAAGAATAGGTCCAAGAATTGTTTACACTTTGAAAATCTGTAGCAATATTTATAGGGACTTTGCTTCTATATTATTAAACATATATATATCTAGAGATATAAGGTACACTTGTAATGAAACAACTAGGTTATCCTGAATATTTGCTATTTTTATTATTAGCATTATATCATTTAGCAGTGGCAAATATCTGAAAGTTTCAAATCAAAGTGGCTTAAACAATAAGAATTTTTGTTTGTTTGTATTTCTAAGCATGATGTCTAGAGGTAGAGTGGGTTCCAGAATTGCGTCATGCAGCAGTTTAATCATAGACTACCTTTCAGCCTCCAGTGTCTCATGCTCAATGTGAAAAGACTTTGCTTTGAGCTGGCCTCCCCTGGTGTTATAAATATGGCTCCAGCAGATATAAATAAAAGTAACATACAGATATGGTAATGTTCAGAGGAAGAATGGAACAACATGCTTATGCACCTCCTTGACAGGAGCAGTGACCCTTTCCCAGGAGTTCTCTCAGCACTCTTTCTTCTACACTACACTGGCTAGTCTGGTGTATTGCTGAATGTTTGACCCAACAGATGCATGGGCTTACCATGACCTAGGATGAAATGGATATCGAGAAGTCAACCATAAAGACCTCTACACAGATGCCCTTATTTTGAGTAAAATGCTTCAGGAATCTTACCAATAATAACAATAACAGTAGTAAAAACAAGGAGGTTATCTTCTGCGTATCAAGGTCCTGATGGGTCTGAGTGGGCTCAACCTTCTGTCTTAAGGAACAAGGAAACCCAAGTAAAATAGTAATGAGAAGAAAAGCAACATGGGTCCACATGGCTTGTTCTAAGAAAGCAAGCTGATAAAGAATCAGAGTGGGCCTAATCTTCAGAATGCCTGTGGAAATGTCTTCAAGGAAATGTAGATGAGAAATGGATTACTCTTCTTTTTTTCTCTAGAGAATAACCAAAGCAGGTAACTTGAAGAAATTTCTCTACTCAGGAAGTCTCCATTTTCTACTGTTGACATTCAGATGAAGGACGTATCAAACCAACATAGAAGGCTGCTCAAATTAATTAACAAAATATACTGATGGACATATTTAGGACCTATTGCCCAATTTAAAAGGACATTTATATACAATATTATATAGCATTTCACATATATATATAGACACACACACTCTCACATTCTTTTATGAGATGGTTAATTTTATGTGTCAACTTGACTGAGCCATGAGGTGCCCAGATATTTGGTCAGACATTGTGCTGGGTATTTCTGTGAGGGTGTTTCTGGATGAGATTAACATTTCAATATGTAGACTGAGTAAAGCAGACTGTTCTCCCTAATGGGTGTGGTAGGTGCCATCCAATCAGTTTAAGATCTGAATAGAACAAAGAGGCTGGCCCTCCCCCGAGTAGAATTCCTCCTCCCTGACTGCTTTTGAGCTGAAACGAGGCTCTCCCTGGTGCTTGAGCTTGCAGGCCTTCTAACTGGAATCACACCATCAGTTACCCCGGTTTTCAGGCCTTCAGACTCACACTGGACATGGTCTCAGGTTTGATGACTCATCCTGCAGATTTTGGGACTCATCAGGTTCCATAATCACATGAGCCAATTACTTCTAATAAACCTCTTCCTCTCTCTCTCCCCCAACACCAAAATACATCCTAATGGTCCTGTTTTTCTGGAGAACCTCAACTAATAAGTGCTATTAAGCATAAATTCTTATCAGAGAAAACTCTTGTGTGGGGAAGGAGTATTGACATGATAAATTGTAACAGAAATGGTGAAACACAAATGATCAAATGTTGGTCTTCCATGAATGCTAATGTATCAACACAAAGTGCTGTGTTTCTCAGGTTGCGCTCATCTAGATTTTTAGCATTCTTATTTCTAAGAGTGTGAGTTCAAGTTAATATTTGGGGAAGACAAATTATTAAAGGCAATTATACAGAAAACATTATACTAATTATTTTACTTACGAGTCACTGTAGTGACATATTTTGAAATAGTAATGCTATTATGTTTTATATATTAAATTTATATTAATACTTAAAGACAGCAAAACATTTTTTTTCTTTTTTTTTTTTTTTTTTGTGTGGTATGCGGGCCTCTCACTGTCGTGGCCTTTCCCATTGAGGAGCACAGGCTCCAGACGCGCAGGCTCAGCGGCTACGGCTCACGGGCCCAGCTGCTCCGCGGTATGGGGGATCCTCCCGGACCGGGGCACGAACCCATGTCCCCTGCATCAGCAGGCAGACTCTCAACCACTGCGCCACCAGGGAAGCCCATCGCAAAACATTTTTTAAAATATTTCTCTGGCATAATAATTTTTATCTCTAACTCATGAAAAATATACAAAATCTGTATTAAATCAGTCAAACTCTTCAACGGCTGACAGAATTTCATTCTAACTATAGCAAACTTCTTTTGTAACAGTCTCTGACTACCTGAGGTATTTTTTATAGGGTATGTCATGTTCAGTAGTTTAAGTCAGGTTCCTACTGTTGGGAATTTTGTTATTTGAAATGCATTTGTAATACTCCCTTAGAAGTAGAATTTATGGATTAAAGAGTATTCATATTTTTTTAAATATTTTTGACACAGAATGACAAATTGCCTTACCAGAACATGTACTGCTTTGTATCACACCAGCATTATAGAACAGGCTCACTGTCATCAAGTCCATTTTTATCACCAAAAATATTCATTAATTTGAATTTGGTTAGTTATTGGCTCTAATTGGCTATTAAAATTTCATCTTTTGTGTACTATTCAGCCAATTGTTCTACTGAGAATTCTGTATTGACATGTAAGAGCTTTGTATAATTTAAAGGTATTAATGGTGTGTCACATTAAAAGGCATGCTTCTCGGGCTTCCCTGGTGGCGCAGTGGTTGAGAGTCCGCCTGCCGATGCAGGGGACACGGGTTCGTGGCCCGGTCCGGGAAGATCCCACATGCCGCGGAGAGGCTGGGCCCGTGAGCCATGGCCGCTGAGCCTGCGCGTCCGGAGCCTGTGCTCCGCAACGGGAGAGGCCACAACAGTGAGAGGCCTGCATACCGCAAAAAAACAAAACAAAACATAAAAGGCATGCTTCTCTCAGAAAATTTAAAGATAGCCATCTATATGTTTTGTTTTTCTTTTTTTGTATTTAAATCTTAAGCATCTATCTTTATACATGCCATCAGGTAAGCATTTAACTTTTGTTTTTCCAAATGATCTGTAATCAAATAAAAAATACACTTTGGTCATTTTTTAAACTATAGACTTGAAATGTCCCCTTTATCATAATATTTAAGTATGTAGTGTTAGGAAACACAGTGTAATATCCCTTACTATCTGTGTGACCCTGGAAAACCTCAGAGACTCTTGGTCTGTGTCCTCAAATGTAAATGGGGATTATAACTGTGCATACCTGACACGTTTGATATGAGAATAACTTTATGCATGAAGAAAGCATGAAAAGAACCTGGTACATAGTTAATAATTATGAGCTAGCTAAATATACCTATATATTATAAATATGAAATATTCTTAAACATTAGGTCTTGTGAAAATTATTAACCCCTCTTTGACCTGTCTATACTTACACTAGAACAAAATTTTATTTTTGTTTTATGATGTAGTCACCAAATTATGAGGTCAGAAATGTCATGCCATTCTGATTCAAATGTCTCCTCATTGTTCTTTCATAAATGAAAATTAGCATCATTGTATCAAGTTTTCAAATGAAGAGTGAAGCAAACAAACAAACAAGCATCTCATTGGGATTTTTTACATTGTAATTGTGTTAAAGGTAAAGATCAATTTGTGAAGATTTGACACATTTCAAAATTAAATCTTTTTGCCTAGGAACAGCAAAATCATGTAACTTAAAATATGTTGTTTCGTTTGTCATTCTACCAACTAAGCTGTATTATTATGAGAGAGCAATTTAAAAGGTCAAAATATTTACAGTGTGTGAAGTAGAATAACTGGTTCATCTTACAATTGAAAGAAAACATGATGGTATTTAGTAATTGATTTCTGCAAAGTGTAATTTTTCTTTGAGTGTAGCATGAACACAATTTGTATATATGGAAGCTGTATCTACTGAATAACACTCAAGTAGGCATTTAATTAACACACAGACAGTCACAATGCATATCTTGCTTTTGCTAATTGGTCTTCAGAGGCTATTTGGAGATACCCAAATAACACTCTCCCAAATCCCAAAACAATAGCAATCATTTCAACAAAATAAGGTCACCTTCCCTTGCTGCTAATGAGTAGTGCAAAAAAGTGACATAAGAAAGAACAATATCGCTGTTATGTACGTACCTGGTTTAAAAGAGACTTGTCAAAAAAAGGTGCAAATATGGATGTAGTGTCAATTTTGCAGAGTAGGAATTTTACTGTAGTTGTCTGCATTTGGAAAACTAACAACAAAAACAGTTAAATGTTACAGGTGTATACGTATCTATTTATTTATACTACCTTGTTGCAAGGAACTGCAATATATTTAAAGCCACAAGTTACTGT
Source organism: Pseudorca crassidens (assembly GCF_039906515.1). Lineage (NCBI taxonomy): Eukaryota > Metazoa > Chordata > Mammalia > Artiodactyla > Delphinidae > Pseudorca > Pseudorca crassidens. The sequence goes on from NC_090298.1 coordinate 19,430,433, forward strand.
TTTAAAATTTAATAAGAGTAAGTAGTTTGTTCCCTATTCTCCATTTAATTTCCAATACCTGTCCCTGAAACTTATTAAATTGTTATTGACTGTACATCTGTTAACCCAGTATCATAACATAATCTATCAAATTAGCAGGCTATCTAGTTCTGAGCAAAATCCATTTGTAAAATTCTATGGTATGCTTAAATAAGAAAATTTAGCCTCGGTTGTTTACATTAGAATTTTTACACCTCAAACTTTGACTTTAGAAAGATAAAAGCATGTATTTGTTATACAGTAGACACAGACAGAGCAGCCTCCCAAAAGCAGCTGTATACAGAATCACTGCTGGAAAGCTTAAAAACTCAGAACTACATAAGTAGAAGGAGACATTAGGAGACTTGACTTTTTCCTTCCTCTCCTAACATTTGCCTTCATTCTGAGGTCCTAGATCCTCCCCCTTAATGCTTCCAAATCTTGAAAGCAATGTATACTTTAACAACTTAAATATGGGGCAAAAATAAGCTAAAACTAAAAATGTCAGGACACATAAATAATTAATACATAAGAAAAATGATCAAAATGCTGTTATTACACAGTTCTTTTACAGAGAGGTTTTATCCATAATCAGTAACTTATGATTTTTAAAATCAGGATGATATTTAAACATTCAACACAAGTGTCAAAATAAATCCATATTGTACTCAAGTATTTTGTCCTCTTTTTTAAGCAGTTTAATTATAAATGAAGTTGTATATTGAATTCTTATGGCTCAAAATTTCTCCAAGAGGAGCACTGCAAAATAGGTGACTCTCAATATTTCATAATTCCTAGTTTTTCTAACTTTGTCTTACAAAAACTATAATCAATAATTTCTTATTAATTAGGACCTTTTATTTTTGATATTAATTCAGTAATAAAATTGTAAGTAGCTCTGGGAGTAGTGTACGTTTATATTTTGCAAATTCTTGTATTTTTGGTAATTCAAGAAACATTTGTGTCCATCTAAATAAATTAGAATAGAAAAGAATAGTTTCCCATAGTGACAAACGTTTGCTATCATGACTAAAAAAAACTGATAAAATGCCAAAGTGAAGATACTAGACACTCTGATGGCTTTGGAGGAATAAATGTTTTAAAATTTTTCAGGGAATAAACATTTGAAAAATGACTTCAAATAAAATGTCTCTAAAGCAAAACCAAGAGACACAAGTTTTTCTTCCTAAATGGAACCAATGTGCTAATGAGCATCATTCCTATTTTCTGTATACAACTGAATAAACTGATTTCTAGTGTCATGATATTTTAAGTGAAATATAAGAGGTAGTGCTCAAACACTTAATACTGGAAGTGTTTCTGTATACAAGAAGATGATGGAATACACGAGACATAAAGGAGTAGACTGGATGCAGCAAAGTGCTCCCAAAACATAGATAACACTGGCAGCACAGAAAAAGAGAACCCAAGTAAAACATTTGTGAGTCATGAGTCGAGGGGGAAAAAAAGCTAAAGATAAAAGCAAGGGGGCTTCCCTGGTGGCGCAGTGGTTGAGAGTCTGCCTGCCGAGGCAGGGGACACGGGTTCGTGCCCCAGTCCGGGAAGATCCCACATGCCGCGGAGCGGCTGGGCCCGTGAGCCATGGCCGCTGAGCCTGCACATTCGGAGCCTGTGCTCCGCAACGGGAGAGGCCACAACAGTGAGAGGCCCGCGTACCGCAAAAAAAAAAAAAAAAAAAAAAAAAAAAAAAGGCAGGGTCTCAGGAGACCTTCAAGATGGCAGAGGACTAAGACGTGGAGGTCAACTTCCTCCCCACAAATATATTAGAAATACATCTACATGTGGAACAGCTCCTACAGAACACCTACTGAACACTGGCAGAAGACCTCAGACCTCCCAAAAGGCAACAAACTCCCCACGTACCTGGGTAGGGCAAAAGAAAAAACAGACAAAAGAATAGGGACGGGACCTGCACCTCTGGAAGGGAGCTGTGAAGGAGGAAAGGTTTCCACACACTAGGAAGGCCGTTCACGGGCGGAGACTGCGGGTGGCGGAGGGGGGAAGCTTCGGAGCCACGGAGGAGAGCACAGCAACAGGGGTGCGGAGGGCAAAGCAGAGAGATTCCCGCACAAAGGATCGGTGCCGACCGGCACTCACCAGCCCGAGAGGCTTGTCTGCTCACCTGCCGGGGCGGGCGGGGCTGCGAGCTGAAGCTCAGGCAACAGAGGTCAGATCCCAGGGAGAGAACTGGGGTTGGCGGCGTGAACACAGCCTGAAGGAGGCTAGTGTGCCACAGCTAGCCGGGAGGGAGTCCAGGAAAAGTCTGGACCTACCAAAGAGGCACGAGACCATTGTTTCAGGGTGTGTGAGGAGAGGGGATTCAGAGCACTGCCTAAATGAGCTCCAGACACAGGCACAAGCCACGGCCATCAGTGCGGACCACAGAGATGGGCATGAGACACTAAGGCTGCTGCTGCAGCCACCAAGAGGCCTGTGTGCGAGCACAGGTCACTCTCCACGCCGCCCCTCCCGGCAGCCTGTGCAGCCCGCCACTGCCAGGGTCCCGTGATCCAGGGACAACTTCCCTGGGAGAAAACACAGCGCCTCATGCTGGTGCAACGTCACGCCGGCCTCTGACGCCGCAGGCTCGCCCTGCATCCGTACCCTCCCTCCCTCCAGCCTGAGTGAGCCAGAGCCCCCGAATCAACGGCTCCTTTAACCCCATCCTGTCTGAGCAAACAACAGACGCCCTGTGCGAACACAGGAGCTTTGCAAACAAAAAAGAGAAAGGGAAATCTCTCCCAGCAGCCTCAGGATCAGAGGATTAAATCTCCACAGTCAACTTGATGTACCTGCATCTGTGGAACACCTGAATAGACAATTCATCTGAAAATTGAGGCGGTGACTTTGTGTGATTTTGTCTGTATAGCTTTGCTTTTATCATACGTCCTAGGGTTCTGTCTGTTCAGGTTTTTTTGTTTGTTTGTTTTTAGTATAGTTTTTCGTGCTTGTTATCATTGGCGGATTTGTTCTTTAGTTTAGTTGCACTCTTTCTTTCTTTTATTACTTTTTAATTTTTAATATATTTTTTTATTTTTTAATAACTATATTTTATTTCTTTCTATCTTTCTCCCTTTTCTTCTGAGCCATGTGGTTGACAGGGTCTTGGTGCTCCAGCCAGGTGTCAGGCCTGTGCCTCTCAGGTGGGAGAGCAAAGTTCAGGACATTGATCCACTAGAGATCTCCCAGCTCCACGTAATATCAAACAGTGAAAATCTCCCAGAGATCTCCATCTCAGTGCCAAGACCCAGCTCCACTCAATGACCAGCAAGCTACACTGCTGGACACCCTATGCCAAACAACTAGCAAGACAGGAACACAACACCACCCATTAGCAGAGAGACTGCCTAATATCATAATAAGGTCACAGACATGCCAAAACAAACCACTGGATGCGGTCCTGCACACCAGAAAGACAACTCATCCACAAGAACACAGGCACCAGTCCCCTCCATCAGCAGGCCTACACAAACCACTGAACCAACCTTAGCCACTGGGGGCAGACACCAAAAAAAACCGGGAACTACAAACCTGAAGCCTGCAAAAAGGAGACCCCAAACACAGTAAGTGAAGCAAAATGAGAAGATAGAGAAATACACAGCAGGTGAAGGAGCAGGGTAAAAACTCACCAGACCAAACAAATGAAGAGGAAATAGGGAGCCTACCTGAAAAAGAATTCAGAGAAACGAGAGTAAAGATGATCCAAAATCTTGGGAACAGAATGGAGAAAATAAAAGAAATGATTAACAAGGATATAGAAGAACAAAAGACCAAACAAACAGTGATAAACAACACAGTAAATGAAATTACAAATTCTCTAGATGGAATCAATAGCAGAATAACTAAGACAGAATAACAGATAAGTAACCTGGAAGATAAAATAGTGGAAATAAATATTGCAGAGCAGAATAAAGAAAAAAGAATGAATAGAATTGAGGACAGTCTCAGAGAACTCTGGGACAACATTAAACGCACCAACATTCAAACTATAGGGGCCCCAGGAGAAGAACAGAAAAAGAAAGGGACTGAGAAAATATTTGAAGAGATTATAGTTGAAAACTTTCCTAATATGCGAAAGGATATAGTCAATCAAGTCCAGGAAGTGCAGAGAGTCCCATACAGGATAAATCCAAGTAGAAACATGCCAAGACACATATTAATCAAACTATCAAAAATTAAATACAAAGAAAAAATATTAAAAGCAGCAAGGGAAAAACAACAAATAACATACAAGGAAACTCCCATAAGGTTAACAACTGATCTTTCAGCAGAAACTCTGCAAACCAGAAGGGAGTGGAAGGACATATTTACAGTGATGAAAGGGAAAAACCTAAAACCAAGATTACTCTATCCAGCAAGATCTCATCCAGATTTGACGGAGAAATTAAACCTTTACAGACAAGCAAAAGCAAAGAGATTTCCGCACCACCAAACTAGCTTTACAACAAATGCTAAAGAAACTTCTCTAGGCATGAAACACAAGAGAAGGAAAAGACCTACAATAACAAACCCAAAACAATTAAGAAATGGTAATAGGAACATACATATCGATAATTACCTTAAATGTAAATGGATTGAATGCTCCAACCAAAAGACATAGACTGGCTGAATGGATACAAAAACAAGACCCATATATATGCTGTCTACAAGAGACCCATTTCAGACCTAGGGACATATACAGACTGAAAATGAGAGGATGGAAAAACCTATTCTATGCAAATGGAAATCAAAAGAAAGCTGGAGTAGCAATTTTCATATCAGACAAAACAGACTTTAAAATAAACACTATTACAAGAGACAAAGAAGGACACTACATAATGATCAAGGGATCAATCCAAGAAAAAGATATAACAAGTGTAAATATCTATGCACCCAACATAGGAGCACCTCAGTACATAAGGCAAATGCGAACAGCCATAACAGGAGAAATCAACAGTAACACAATCATAGTAGGGAACATTAACACCTCACTTTCACCAATGGACAGATCATCCATAAATGAAAATAAATAAGGAAACACAAGCTTTAAATGATACATTAAACAAGATGGACGTAATTGATATTTATAGGACATTTCATCCAAAAACAAGAGAACACACTTTCTTCTCTAGTGCTCACGGAACATTCTCCAGGATAGATCATATCTTGGGTCATAAATCAAACCTTGATTAATTTAAGAAAATTAAAATTGTATCAAGTATCTTTTCTGACCACAATGCTGAGAGTAGATATCAATTACAGGAAGAAATCCGTAAAAAATACAGACACATGGAAGCCAAACAATACACTACTTAATAACCAAGAGATCACTGAAGAAATCAAAGAGGAATTCAAAAAATACCTAGAAACAAATGACATTGAAAACACGACGACTGAAAACCTCTGGGATGCAACAAAAGCAGTTCTAAGAGGGACATCTGTAGCAATATAATCATATGTCAAGATACAAGAAACATCTCAAATAAACAACCTAACCTTACACCTAAAGCAGTGAGAGAAAGAAGAACAAAAAAAAAACCCAAGTTATCAGAAGGAAGAAATCATAAACATCAGGTCAGAAGTAAATGAAAAAGAAATGAAGGAAACGATAGCAAAGATCCACAAAACTAAAAGCTGGTTCTTTGAGAAGATAAACAAAATTGATAAACCATTAGCCAGACTCATCAAGAAAAAAACGGAGAAGACTCAAATCAATAGAATTAGAAATGAAAAAGGAGAAGTAACAACTGACACTGCAGAAATACAAAGGATCGTGAGCGATTACAAGAAACTTTATGCCAATAAAATGGACAGCCTGGAAGAAATGGACAAATTCTTAGAAAAGTACAATCTTCTGAGACTGAACAAGGAAGAAATAGAAAATATAAACAGACCAATCATAAGCACTGAAACTGAGACTGTGATTAAAAATCTTCTAACAAACAAAAGCCCAGGACCAGAGGGTTTCACAGTTGAATTCTATCAAACATTTAGAGAAGAGCTAACACCCATCCTTCTCAAACTGTTGCAAAATATAGCAGAGGGAGGAAGACTCCCAAACTCATTCTATGAGGCCACCATCACCCTGATACCAAAAGCAGATAAAGATGTCACAAAGAAAGAAAACTACAGGCTAATATCTCTGATGGACATAGATGTAAAAATCCTCAACAAAATACTAGCAAACAGAATCCAACAGCACATTAAAAGGATCATACACCATGATCAAGTGGGGTTTATTCCAGGAATGCAAGGATTATGCAATATATGCAAATCAATCAATGTGATACACCATGTTAACAAATTGAAGGAGAAAAACCATATGATCATCTCAATAAATACAAAAAAAGCTTTTCACAAACTTCAACACCTATTTATTATAAAAACTCTCCAGAAAGTAGGCATAGAGGGAACTTACCTCAACATAATAAAGACCATATATGGCAAACCCACCACCAATATCGTTCTCAATGGTGAAAAACTGAAAACATTTCCACTAAGATCAGGAACAAGACAAGGTTGGCCACTCTCATCACTATTATTCAATATAGTTTTATAAGTTTCAGCCACAGCAAACAGAGAAGAAAAAGAAATAAAAGGAATCCGTATTGGAAATGAAGAAGAAAAGCTGTCACTGTTTGCAGATGACATAATACTATACATTGAGAATCCTAAAGAGGCTACCAGAAAACTACTAGAGCCAATCAATGAATTTGGTAAAGTAAAAGATTATAAAATTAATACACAGAAATCTCTTGCATTCCTATACACTAATGATGAAAAATCTGAAAGAGAAATTAAGGAAACACTCCCATTTACCACTACAACAAAAAGAATAAAATACCTAGGAATAAACCTACCTAAAGAGACAAAAGACCTGTATGCAGAAAACTATAAGACCCTGATGAAAGAAATTAAAGATGATACAAACAGATGGAGAGATATACAGTGCTCTTGGATTGGAAGAATCAACATTGTGAAAAAGTCTATACTACCCAAAGCAATCTACAGCTTCAATGCAATCCCTGTCAAACTACCAATGGCATTTTTCACAGAAATAGAACAAAAAATTTCACAATTTGTAAGGAAACACAGAAGACCCCGAATAGCCACAGTAATCTTAAGAAAACAGAGCTGGAGGAATCAGGCTCCCTGACTTCAGACAATACTACAAAGCTACAATAATCAAGACAGTAAGGTACTGGCACAAAAACAGAAATATAGATAAATGGAACAGGATAGAAAGCCCAGAGATAAACCCAAACACATATGATCACCTTATTTTTGATAAAGGAGGCAAAAATATACAATGGAGAAAAAACAGCCTCTTCAGCAAGTGGTGCTGGGAAAACTGGTCAGCTACATGTAAAAGAATGAAATTAGAACACTCCCTAACACCATATACAAAAATAAACTCAAAATGAATTAAAGCCCTAAATGTAAAGCCAGACACTATAAAACTCTTAGAGGAAAACACAGGCAGAACACTCTGTGACATCAATCACAGCAAGATCCTTTTTGACCCACCTCCTAGAGAAATGGAAATAAAAACAAAAATAAACAAATGGGACCTAATGAAACTTAAAAGCTTTTGCACAGCAAAGGAAAACAAGGCGAAAAGATAGCCCTCAGAATGGGAGAAAATATTTGCAAATGAAGCAACTGACAAAGGAATAATCTCCAATATTTACAAGCAGCTCATACAGCTCAATATCAAAAAAACAAACAACCCAATCTAAAAATGGGTAGAAGACCTAAATAGACATTTCTGTAAAGAAGTTATACAGATTGCCAACAAACACATGAAAGGATGCTCCACATCACTAATCATTAGAGAAATGAAAATCAAAATTACAATGAGGTATCACCTCACACCAGTCAGAATGGCCATCATAAAAAAACCTACAAACAATAAATGCTGGAGAGGGTGTGCAGAAAAGGGAACCCTCTTGCACTGTTGGTGGGAATGTACATTGATACAGCCACTATGGAGAACAGTATGGAGGTTCCTTAAAAGACTAAAAATAGAACTACCATACGACCCAGCAATCCCACTACTGGGCATATACCCTGAGAAAACCATAATTCAAAAAATATCATGTACGACAACGTTCACTGCAGCTCTATTTACAATAGCCAGGACATTGAAGCAACCTAAGTGTCCATCGATAGATGAATGGATAAGAAGATGTCGCACGTATTTACAATGGAATATTACTCAGCCATAAAAAGAAATGAAATTGAGTTATTTGTAGTGAGTTGGATGGACCTAGAGTCTGTCATACAGAGTGAAGTAAGTCAGAAAGATAACAACAAATACCGTATGCTAACACATATATATGGAATCTTCAAAAAAAAAAAAATGGTTCTGAAGAACCTAGGGGCAGGCCAAGAATAAAGATGCAGATGTAGAGAATGGACTTGAGGACACGGGGAGGGGTAAGGGTAAGCTGGGACGACTGAAAGAGTGGCATAGACATATATACATTACCAAATGTAAAATAGATAGTTGGAAGCAGTTGCATAGCACAGGGAGATAAGCTTGGTGCTTTGTGACCACTTAGAGGAGTGGGATAGGGAGGGTGTGAGAGAGACGCAAGAGGGAGAAGATATGGGGATATATGTATATGTATAGCTGATTCACTTCGTTGTAAATCAGAAACTAACACACCATTGTAAAGCAATTATACTCCAATAAAGATGCTAAAAAAAATGCAGGGTCTCAAAACCTTGACCTTCTCAGTATAGAATATTTTGTTAATGGAAATAAAGATGCATTTTGTTTTCCTTTGGACACTGTTACCAGAAGCTTAACGAAAGACTTTGGCTATGTTTTATAATTCAAAGGGAGAAAAGCAACCTTTTAAGATCTAAAACAACCTCCTTTATAGAGTATACCAAAAATTCAATTTCAAGTACTATGTCTATGGAAATTAAATCCTAGAGAAATATTAGTAGAGTCTGCAGATATTATAATGAAATGAAGAAATATTAATATTAAATTCACAATTGTTAAGTGCCTCCCATCGTACCTCTTCTTTAAGAATGCTGTTTTATTCCATTTTAATGGGAAAATAAAAGAAAGAAAAAATAATCTGTCTCAAAAATAAAGTTATTATGGGCTCTTTCACTTCAGTTCATTAATTATTGACTGCCCTCATTCCAGGCCAAATGTTCAAGCCACAATATCTGCCCTGGAAATCTACTGGTTAGGGAGACAAACATAAAAAGGTAAAGCACAGAATGATTACGATGAAGGAATACTTGAGGTGGAAGGCAAGGCAAGGTACTGGCTTGGGTTTTAAAGACAATGTTTCTTAAGACACCTGTGTGTAGTGGTTAATTGTGTACTCTTTGGCTCTGGTGGGTGTTTTGGAGCAAACAACTGATTCATTGCCCTGTGAGTCGTCATTTGCCAGCAGAAGTTGGAAGTACAAGGTGAAGCCATGGTACAATCCAGGGCACAGAGGCAGGAGGGCCTGGCACTTTCAGAGCATGGGTTCAGTGGGAGACATGTCTGAAGATCAGGTGAGAAAGGAGTCTGGAAAAGGACATACGGTCATGATATTAGAGAATTTCCTATTGTCTTGAACTTCTTGGATTCACAGAATGCTTAATGAATGCTTCACAAAGCCCACATTTCATACTTTGATGAAGTGTAAAATAACATAATTGGGTATTAGATGTTTCCCCAAGTTCTTTCCAGTCTGGAGTGAATGATTTTAATGGTCTTGCAGATCTAAATGCTAAAAGATACCAGATAATGAAATCAAGGAAGAAACGTTATAGATTGACTACTTTTAACTTAACTTTTTTAACTTAACTTTTTTAAGTTAAATCCAATTTGTTCTACTGTTAAGAGTAGAATACAGTTGCAATCTGTACTCCAGGAAATGCAAATGGGAAAGGGAAAAGTTTTTAAATAACTCTTTTGTATGTCACTGTTTTTCTCCAAACACTTAAGGTGAATACTTAATGACATGAAAGGCAAAACTGAATTCTGGGAGAATATAAAAATGAGTACTGAGAGGTAGCCTTCTTCACCCCCACCGGTTTAGAAATGTATACTTCCATCACAATATATGTACGCAACCTTCTACAAATAGATAGTATTTAACTCCTGACTCATAGAATTATCAACTTCCTACTCCTTCTTTCACCACATACTCCTTAACCGTTTTTATATGTTGGACGTACCCCTCTGATGAAACAGTTCTAACCCAGTGCACATATTTTTCCTGTGAATAAAAATGTGTATTGTATTATAATTATATATTTAAAGATTATAATTGATGTATTTCATTTTAGTTGTGGAAGCAAAGTAAAGGGGAATGGATGTTTTCTTCGGGGAGAGATTAGGAAAGTCACCATAGAGAACTCTTTAAATTGGGACTTCAACATGGAGAACCACAGCAAGTGGCACTGAAAAGGAAAACTGTTCAAAGTGTGGAGGACCTGATTCTCACGATAAGGAAATTGGACTTTATAGTGTAGGTAATGCCAAACTACTTGAAGTTTTTAAACTATGGGTGACATTTGATCTACATCCTGTATCATAAAAGTAATTGAATTGGATAGGTAAGAAAAATGGGCAGAGAATCCAATTAGAAATCCATGGCAGTAATGCAAATAAAAGAGTATGATAGCCTAATTAAGATAACAGCAGTGGAATAAAACTAAAGGATCAAGAAAAAAAAAAAAAAAACACAGGCCACAAGATGTAATGGGGTAAGAGCCAACATCCAAAGAGCTATTTCTAAGTCAGAATGAGAAGTTAGTGACTAATTTATAAAGGGCAGGATAAGAGATGGATTGATGTAAAGTGTAATAGATTGTCTAATTTGAGATACTAATGATACAGGTGAAGTAGAGAACTTAGGTTTAGAAGTAGATTGGGGAAGTAAGGGGAAAAAAAGAGTTATGTTTTCAACAAAGTAACAGTAAACTACCAGAAAGATATGTAGGTAAAGCCATCTGACCTCTGGCTATGTGACTCTGCAGCTCAGAATAAAGATCTCAATGGAGTATATAGATGTGTGGCAGTTAACATTTAGTTAATGGTGGGGAACCATATACTCAAAAAAAGTAGAGTAAATATGAGGTCCAAGTTTATAACTCTGGAATAAGAACTAAGAACTTAAAATAAACCTTTGAATTTAAGAAAGTTGGGATAACAAATGACTTTATTGAGGCGCTGAGGATAGTCAGAGGAAGTAAAAGGGAAGGGAGAGACAAAAAATGGTTTACTTTTCAGGAAAGGGAAGATTCAGCTCATAGAGGAGGTAATATAGAAGGAAATATTTCTTTAAGATACCATTCATCTAAGAATGTTTGTGAAATAGGTCACTAGAGTCCACTGGTCCCGTTTTGAGAATATTTCAGTAACACAGAAATTCATAAAGATAAAATCATTACATCATGACTAAGATTCATAATGTCTTCAAAGTACTTGACCTTGTCTTCCCCAGAATACATGGTCTCAGTTGGTCCTTTTGGTCATGCCAACACACTGCTAAGAGTCTTTCATATCAATGAGTATTTTCACATATTCAGTTAATTAGCATCACTTCTCTAGATGTCATATAATTTGTAATTTTACAGATAAAGTTAGCTGTTTGCTTCTGGAAGATTTATCATAATTTTTTAAAAAGAACAGAACAATTACACAGAATATTAATGTTTCCTATACCCACCTGGAAGGAGCTTGCGATCAGCTTCAGTTGATTATTCAAATATATCAGTGTCATGTGTCCACTGATAATTCTGAAATTATTGATTTTGGGTATGCTGCCAGCTAGAAAAATACATCCAATAATCTTGTAACTCTTCACAGTAATATTTTGATCATATTTCTTTGAAACACTTATGATAAGATGCTCCTATACACATTTGTGATTTATGGAATAATAAAGTGTCATTGTATGTACATAAATATTATATAACCACTGTTTGAAGACTACTGGTACGTAAAAATCTATTTGCATGGTATTCTCTACACAGTTAGCCAGCAGATACTATAGTGATATTTTTTTTTTTTGGAAAAATGATAAGCTACAAGAGTAAACAAATTCAGCTCACAGATGCTGTAATGTTCAAGTTAATTGCTATCATTTCTATGTAGAGATGTTCAAAAGAAAAAGCAGCAATTCTAGTACTAGCTATTAAACTAGCTTATCTATTACAGCAACAGCTATTATTTATTTTGTTTTTGCTTCACGGCAGGTACAATTCATATTGTATTGTTTTAGGCACAGATTTATAAAATTTTCTCCACAGGTAGTCCCATTAGAGAAAATGTTTGCACTCAAATACCCACAGAGATTCTTTTATTATTTGTTAATATAGAACATTACAGGAAAAAAAAAAAAACTTAATGTTCCATGTGCTAAATTAATTAACAGTAGAGTGACTTCAATAATTAGGCTTTCAGGGCTTCCCTGGTGGCGCAGTGGTTGAGAATCTGCCTGCTAATGCAGGGGACACGGGTTTGAGCCCTGGTCTGGGAAGATCCCACATGCCGCGGAGCAACTGGGCCCGTGAGCCACAACTACTGAGCCTGCGCATCTGGAGCCTGTGCTCCGCAACGGGAGAGGCCATGACAGTGAGAGGCCCGCGCACCGCGATGAAGAGTGGCCCCTGCTCGCCACAACTAGAGAAAGCCGTTGTGCAGAAGCGAAGACCCAACACAGACAAAAATTAAATAAATTAAAAAACATTTAAAAAAAAAAAATTAGGCTTTCAAAGAAACCAAAAAGGATGAAAGCTCTATTAACAATGATTTTCATGAAGCATTATGCCTTCTGATTCTGCTCTTGTTTCTTGGGGCTAGTGGTGCTGCAAATATGAGACTTTCCACATGTGTTCATCTATCAAGCTATGTTTGCTCTTTGTTTTAAGTCCCGGGGATGCTGTGGTGAAGAAAATAGACAAGACATCTCTCCTGGAGTTCACGTTCTCTTGAAGAAGACAGACAACAAAAACAGTACATATACAAACACCTAAATACATGATGGTCTTTTCACAGTGTTCATTTGCATGGAGGAAATAAAGAAGGTAAGAGAGATACAAAGGAAGGCAGCCTTAGGTAGATTGGAATGACCACCAAATATCTTATGAACAGGTGATGTTTTGGCAGACATCAGACTGATGAGAAAGAACCAGACATTGTAAGATCCGGGGGTGCACTTTCAGGTAAAATAAACACCAATCATAAAGACTAGGCTATGAACAAGCAAGAGAAAGAAATTCAATGGGTTGAATATACTGAGTGAGGGAGTGATGAGTTGGTGAAATAGATAAAGGGCCAGTGGTATTGGGTCTTGTGGGCCTTGGTGAGGAGTTTGGATTTCATGCTAAATGCAAAACAAAGGCATTAGAACATTTGCAGCAGGGGGATGGTTTAAAATGCTATAAAGATAAATACTTTTAACATTATGTGTTGAACAAATGGCAGAGGAGAAAGTTTAAAGCCAAAATTGATATAAGAAGCATATTGTAAGGTACTGGAGTAGAGTTGAAATAGAAGGAATGGGAAGAGAAAGAAATGGTTGAAATATATATTTTGTGGATCAGCTGAAGATAAGTCCCTTAGATTGCTTCTATTTCACTTCTCTAAATTTTAACTTCGGGAAATATGACTATTCTCTTAGCCCTTATAAAGTTTCAGCAACATTTCTTTTTTTGTTAACAAAAGACTCGAGAAATCAAAATCCCTAACTATTTTCTAACTTGAAGTCCTTCTGTTACAATTAGTAGGCCTATTTTTCATTTTTTCCTCTTAATGAAAAGGGAAGTAGCTGTTTACCATCATCCATACATTCTTTTTATAAACTTCAAATCTATTATTAAGCGATCCTTAAGCTTGTGATGCCTAATTGAAGTGAAGCATCAGGATTAATTATTTGAAGCCAAAAGCACTTGAATATGACTTAGTAATTTTACTGACAAAAATAACCTGGCAACCATCCATTATCAAACCAAAAGAATGAAGACCATTTTATGGAAGCAACTGAATCAGTAAAAAATACCAGCAAACATTATGAGAATTTTTAGAAATTTGGCTATAAAGCCATTTCAATGTGTGCCAGTCGACAAGAGGGAATATACATGTGTTTGCAAAATGAATGTTTGCAATAGCATGTTCTGGAAACTAGGGTAGCAAATCCCAAACAGTGTCTCTGAATTCAAAGAGATAATAGGCCAGAGGGAGATTTAGACAAGTGAACAGGCAAAAACAGAAGACTATGGTGAGTATTCCAGATGATGAAAAGAACAGGGATTATGGAATCCTCTGTGTGGAAATAGGATGAGTCTATTGGTGGTGAGTCTAAGGTGAGATCCAAAGGAGGAGTTAGAATCATCAAGAAAAAGAGAAAACAGAGAAGATTGTGGAAGTAGAATGAGAATAGGAACTAGTAGCTGCACAAGCCTGCCAACAGTGTGGAAAATGGCCTGAAGGGGAAAAGACTGAAGTCAAAGAAACCGGTTAAAATTTGTAGCCATAAATTATATGTCCACATGAATCTTTAAATTTAGTCATTTTATTTGAGACTCTCTCTTAGATGGAGAGGGTAGGGGGAGACCAGGAGTTGTGGGACCACCCTCTGCATTATGAATATAAATGTCCCTTATTCTCTCGCATTTTTTTTTTTCTATTTCAGTTACAGAGGATAACCTCTACCAGCAAACACTGGGTTTGAAATCAGGGCTATCTGGGTGAACAAGCAAATGTGAATCTAAGGTAAGGTATCTAGTACTGTTTTCTAATGTCGTTTGTATTATGTATTCTTTAAGTCAGTTAACTTTATGCATTCCAACTTTATGGTTACTAGTTTCATTCAGAAAATATTTAATGTATGACAAATCTGAAATCAAAGTTTGCTAGTACAGTTTTCTAGTATCATTGTTCATCACAGAAACTTATTCATTCCATTGGTATATTTACTAGTTTTGATGTAAAATATTATATGTTTATTAAGGTGTCCTTGGTGTTTTTATAGCATATCAGTTCCCTATAAATGATAGGACACAAAGAACTTGTTAGCTGTGATTTGTTGAACTTTATCATGGTAATACATGAATATTATAATAAATTCTGAGATTCTCAGTAAAATCCTAAATGCTGCAGTTTAAGTTTTGTACTAGGATATTTTTTCCAATCATTTCACTCTTTTATAACAATGAGCAAAATAATGTATACTTACCCAAAGTTTTGAAGGTAGAGCAGTGTAGAAGTGTAGAAGAAGTAAAACATTTTATATAATTGAAATATTACCAAGAACATACGATTTGCAAATATTGACTCAATTCTTAATTAACCATTGTTAATGTTGGCTAAGTAGGTTAATTGCTTTCGACCTCAGCTTCTCCATTTGTAATTTGGGAAAATAATGGTACCAAGTTAGTGCTGTTGTACTGATGAGTGAAAGATGCTGAAGGAAATTCTTTTTATGAACTAGAGGTCAGCAAATATTTTATTCCATTATAATTCCAACATATACAATGTATTTTATTATTAATAGAAATTATTTTCCTTTTGCTATTAAACACTTTGTAAAGATCATTGGCTTTGAGAATATCCATGATTTTTTAATCATATTATTGTTTGAAGTTTAAAAAAATAAAATCTTCAGATTCTATTGTGACTAACAAATTGAAGGTATGCATTAAGTGTACTTTTCCTGGCACTTTGATACACTTTTTAAGCATTCTTGATTTATGTATATTAATGCATATTATTTTATTTTTAAAAATTGTATCATTTAAATTATTTTATTATCTTTAGGAAGATGGGCTTATTACTTATTATACTTAATGAATAAGTTAGAATATATACCAAATCTAATTTTAACAAAACAATAGGAAGAATAATAGTCTCAAAGTCTGGCTTCTAAAAGAATAAGGAAACAGCTTTTCTGTATCTGAAGTATTTTCAATTTTCAGATTATGTGTTGTATTAGTAAAAGTAAGGAGAGGCTAACAAATGATAATTCAGAAGTAATATAAAGAGAAAGAAAAGACAGAAATAATCTGAATATGAAAATTAAATTGGTGTTGATTCATGCTAGCATTTCTTCCTAGCCTGAAATATCTGTTTCTTATACCTTACTGCAATTTTTGAGGTGTCCCAGTTTAAAAAAAATCAATGAGCATTGAGGCAGGCAGATCAATATTCCTCCTACTCCCTCAAAGACGCCCACGTTCTAATACCTGGAACCTGTGATTATGTCACCTTACATGGCGAAGGGGATTTTGCATGTGTGATCAAGTTAAGGATTTAATAATGTGGTGATTATCTTGGATCATTGGTCAACCCAATCTAATTACAAGGGTCCTTACACGTGGAATATTGAGGCAGAAGAGTAGAGTCAGAGAAAGAGATATGATGATGGAACTGGGAAAGAGGGATGCAGTGTTGCTGTCTTTGAAGATGGGGGTAAAGGATCACAAGGTCAGGAATGTGGAAGACCTAGAGGTGAAGAGGCAAGGAAACAGATTCATTCCTGAGCCTCCAGAAGGAAAGCAGCCCTGTCAACACCTTGATTTTCACCCAGTGAGACCCATATAAGACTTTTAACCTACAGAACTGTAAGAATTCATAATTTATGTTGGTATAAGCCACTAGATTTATGGTAATTTGTTATAGTAGCAGATAGAAAACTATCAAAAGTGTGGAAAAGAAAGAGTGTATTACTGAAGTAGTGATGTTTAAGGCATATGTCAACATTAACAAAAATAATCAAATTATGGTATTTTCCCTTATCATTTTAAAAGAAAATAATTATAGCAAGAAGAACTAAAAACTTTCACAAAATACCTAAAAAAGAAATCTTTCTCAGTTAATCAAATCAGTTCTTTTTTTCTCAGCAATATTCTCACATGGTAAAGGGACTAAAACTGTGGTAACATTATGGTTCTGTTATCAGAATAATTACAAATGTTACGTAAGAATATTACAGTTTAAACTAGAAAATTTAAACATGTGACTATTCATGTTTTAAAAAATAAAGTAAAATAGCATAGTGAAAAGAAAAATTGATAAAAAATGGAGTCAATCATAGAGTAACATATTTTTATTTGAATATTAAGTGTGGTTTTACAGGTACTGTGGGGTGTAGTGCACTGTTCAAGAAGCTTTCTGCTATAAATAGGGTCCTCCCAATTTAGTGATTATTAGAGATGTTGGACATTCTTACTTGTTGACCCAGTTAGCATCAAGGAAGCCACATCCCCAAGGTATGAAGGCTGGGGGTGACAAGCGTGGGAGGCATGGAGTAAAATTAATTATTGCCAAACACCACCTCTATCTCCCCCCCCCATCCAAAACGTCGAAATCCTCAAAACTAATATCTAAGTTTATTAAACCAAAAATACTAGTTGACATGCTGAATGTGTGCTATGGGATATAAAACTTGTGAAACTCAAACTACTGTTATTTCTAAGTGGTTTCAATTGATTAGCTGTAATCAAGGAATATGCTTTTATATAATTAATTTAAGGTGGTATAGGTGTAAATAATGTGTGAATTTTTAAAATCAGACTTCATATATTCATACAGCTATAAATCATACATTCACGTAGCTACAAATCATATATTTATGCAGCTACTATTGGCTCTTTCCACCTCAAACTGTACATTTGCACCTCGCAAGCACTATACTGAAGAATAACTATACTGAAGAATAACTAATCTCTCGTCATCTAGTCTCTACGTCGGGCTTTTTTGAAGAGAGAGCCATCAATTTACTTTTCTCCAGAGATAAAATCAAGGATACTTGTGGTTATATAAATTCCCCCAAGTAACAGTACTTCAAGGAAAAGCTAACAAACATAGACATACTTCACATCTGTTCTTCAGTATGGCTTTCCAACTTGCAAGAGATTATCAATGCAAATTTTTACCATTCTCAGAGTCATGGCTATCTTGATATAATCAAATACTTTTTTTATTCCAAGTGTAGTACATAAAAAGCCAGTTAAAATTTAAAAAAGAAACCCAATATGTGTTAATTCACGCAATAAAACTACTTTTTTAAAAACAAAAGTTTTTAATTCAGAACAGTGTTGATGACATTCCCCTTTTGTGTTAAGCAGAGGACACTCTTCAGGTTTATATATTTAAACTTTGCTTACCCGAATGTTTATGTAGGAAATGCAGTAAGATTATATTTCCAGAATTTTAAGACTTTTATTACTTTCATTTTGGGGGGTATATACTTGTTCATGTATAGCCTGCAAAAAATATCAAAGATGACACTCTCTATCTTAATTTGTTCTAAATTGTTATTCTACACTTTTTGGATAAGCAAGTTAGAACTGTGAAAAAGAAAGTAATATAAGGTAATATTATTCTCTGCTTTTATTATAATTTCAATTCTTGAACTGGAAAATTCCACTAAAATTTCCTTAAGAAAACTCAATGCTATAAATCTTCTCCAAACAATTCGTTCTTTAAAAATGACAGGTTTTGTACGTGCCTTGAAGTAATGGGTCCTGCCTGTTTCATTTTGCTGTGTGTTGCTCAAAGTCTATAATAGAATATGGAACACAAGTTCAGGGGGCCGTATACGTTTGTTGAAAGAATAAACATATTAAGAAATCAAATACTGATTAAAACACTATTATGTGGTGATAGAAGCAACACTTTTTTATACATTATATTTGTAACTTTCAAGGGGGTACAAATTCTCTTTAGAAACCTTCATTTGGATATAAGGAATGACACATTTCAGTCAATTTAAGACATAAAATATTTGGAAGAAATACATGTAATGGGTAAATTAACTTTCTATTCCATTCCTCATTTCTTCTTATACTTATTTTACATTTGCATCTAAAACAATAGTTCTTAACATCTGTTAAGTATGTGAAAAAGAATACTTCAATGACTTATCAAGATTTATCTTCCATATTAAATTTCTAACTCTGAAAGGGATTCTTAATATATAAAATGTGAAATCATGAGAATCATAAAAGAAAACTCAGGCCATTATTAAGTCTTTCAACTTGCTGATTTTAATTGTTCCTTTTATTTTTGCATTTCTTACTGGTGCCAGCTGTTCTCCCATATCCATCCCCTGCTTCCTCCATGGTAATGTGCATTTAGCTGGACAGTAGCACCTGGCTGATGATTTGGTTAATGATATATGAACAAAAGGTGATATTTACATGTTTAGGGTCCTATTTTTAAAAGCAAGGATGTTTTCTCCTTCCTAGAGGTGATATCCCCACATGCCCTGCATGTGGCTTTTCTTCTTCCTGCAGATGTGATGATAGGACCTGGGCTCACAGACAAAAGCTGTACTGATGACACACTATCAATCCTGGAAAACTCTTCTGTGAACTGTTATTATATTATATATATTATTATTATATAATAATATATAATTATATATGTAATAATATAATATATATTATATTATATTATAAATATTATCAAAGATAATATTTATGCTGTTTAAATGTTTGGACCAGCTATAAAACACATAATATTTATCTTGCTTAAATGTTTGGGGTTTCTTTGTTAGAGCAGCTTAATTTGACCTCTAACTTGGTGAAGAAAAACATAACCCCTGGTGTCCAGAATTAGACAATTATTAATTTGACTAAAGATAACACTGTTTCACATTTTGACAGAAATTGGTAATGGTTAGTTACATATAGTATAAGAAGTTTACGTGATTATCAAGTTAATTTCTTATTAGCCATTTTCCCATGTTCAGCTATAAATTCTATCACTCAGACTGTCATTTGAAAAAATAAAAATTGTTAACACATATCAATACACTTATACTTCTGTTATCTTTCTTTCCGATACTTCACATGCCTTTTTAAAGTCTACAGTGTTGAACAACCAACTATTAAAATGTGTAATTCATTTGTAAGTTTCCTGATAATCCTTAGTGACCTTGGATTTTCAGCTTTGTCAACCTCTCAACAACCACTTCTAAAAGTTAGATGAAAGAATTGGTCCCTCAAGAAATCCCTTAAATGATGTAAATTTTAAAACCCTTTCATGCATTACACTGCCAATCACTGTGGCTAATCCCATTCAAGCCCCATAATTAGTATTCCAAGGTAGGGATTCCCACCTGTACCATGTTGTACAACATCATGAAGTGGGGAGGGGTGTAGGGAAGAAAGGCTCCTGGCAGACCTCTACATGACAGAATGTGTGAATCAATTTTAATTAATTCTGCCTCTTTAAATCTGTCTGCTCTTTAGGAAAGATTGTTACCTGCCTCAGACACTATGGCAAGATAATTAACAGAAGCCCTGCTGGAGACTGATAGCACAGGCAGCAGCTGATACCTGTGACACAAACTCCCTGGCATCCAAGTGCCACAGAACTGTGAGGGGAAAGGACAAGGAGTGCAGTGCAACACTTACAGCGCACATTATAGCATGTTATTTATCTAGCATATAACCGAAATAAAGAAAATTGCTTCTAAAACACTGTCGCTGTTCTAGCAAATATCTTAGACCATTCTGGCAAAGTGTCTCTAAATAGGACCGCCCACGGTTCCTCTCAGTAGCAGCAGCAGTGTGCACGTTGCCCTGCTTCCCACCCTACAGAAAATAAGTCAAACAGAAAGTATGCCTAAATGAAAAAAAATAGAAAGTTGTAAATTACAAAAGTAAAGATTAAACATTATATTAAGTTCTCTAACATCCATCTATCATATAGTTTTTATTTTGTCAGAACCCGTCCTCTTTCCTTTTTCTTATAAAAATAAGAATTCTATTATTAGGTAGAATAGTATTAAGCAAGCCAAGTATACTTTGTTTAAACACTACTAATTTGACATCTTCTTTTCCAATTGCAAAGATTTGCTCATCTATTCAATGACAATCTTCATAGTTACAATAGCTTAATATTTATTTATTTATTTACTTATAGTGGTCAATGGAGGGGCCACAACATTTTATACTTATCTATACAATGAGAAAGGTAGCATGGCTCAGAGAACCATCTCTATATTCAACACGCTTCCAAGAGTCACTATTTGTTGAGAATCTGTCATTCTCTAGTTTCCCAAATTTTCATTTCCATAATGTTCCATCAGATATCCTTTGAGGAGGCTTATATTTAGAGTATGTATTCCATATTTTTATTATCTATTGAGAAAATAACAGGATTTTAAAACTGTGTAAGATCCTGACCATTATGCCATAAGGAAGGTGAGTAAACAGGCTCAGAGAAGTCAAAACGCTTAACTAAGTCATAAAGTTAGTGAGAGGTGGAATTAGAACTGGCAACCTGGGCTTCTAACTAGTGATCCAGTATGTACTTCAGTAACAAAACTGCTTTGCAATTTCAGAAAAAAAAAAATACTTAGGTTGATTTCAAAGAGGCCACCACAAATGGATTCTTTCTCCGAAAGCCTTATTTTACTCTTCCTAATTTATTTTCTTCAATTTCTAGTATACGCCTATACACTTTAGAACTGAAATGACATACTTTCCTGTCTCAGTTCTAAACAATTCTGGGAAAACTTTCTACCCTGCTTTTGTGCAAGACAAAAACAAAAACTCTAGGATTAGGCAAAATAATTTGCTTCTTGCCCCAGGAATTTGCTTCTTGAAGACTTAGGAGGATCTGAAAAGCATACTTATCAGGACTAAAGGCTTTCCTGTCAATGCTTGCCTCAATGCCCGTTCCTTTATTCCTCTATTCCTCTATTCATAAAGAGCTGTCATGCCATGAATTCCTTCCAAGCCAAACTAGTCCCTTGAATTGCAAGACTGGACTTAAAATTATCCAGATTAACAAATTATTTTTAATGAAACTCTATATGTATCTGTCCCTGATTTCTCCCTTCTGAGATGTCCTTAAGATTCTGTCAAGATGCTGTTATCATGTGTTACGCAAGTTCTCTAGAGAAGCAGAACCAACAGGATGTGTATTTATATAGAAAGGTTTATTTTAAGAAATTGCCTCATATGATTGCGGAGGCCAGCAAGTCCAAAATCTGCAGGATGGCCTAGAGACCCAGAGAAGAAATGAGGCTGCAATTCAAGTCCAAGGGCCTTATGCTGGCAGAATTCCCCCTTCCTTGGAGTAGATTAGTCTTTTGCTTAAGGCCCTAATGAGGCCCACCCACATTATGGAGCACAATTGCTTTACTCAAAAGTCTATGAATTTAAATGTTAATTTCATCAAAACTATGTTTACAACAACATCCAGAATTATTTTTAAGACATATCTGGGTACTTGGGCATAGCCAAATGGACACATACATTTAACATCACATCCCTTAAGTAAATTAAATAAACTTAGTTTGTTTGACTGACATTTTTTCTAGGGGTCTTTCTGAGAAATTGACATCTGACACCTTCTTTACAAGCATTAGGCCTGTGTGAAAGTGTCATAACTAATAGGACAATTTGTTTTTTTGGTTAACTCTAGACTCTGCATAGAAGATAAGATTCTTGAAGGAAGGGAGTTTTTTTTAAGTGGAATATTCTCACTGCCTAAAACAATGACTAACGAATAGCAAGTACTCAATAGATACTTGAAAAATAGATGAATGAAAGAATAAATTAATAAATCAGTTATTATGGTATATTACTTGCAGAGAAGGAGATTGCATTTTCAAAACCACCTCATTATCTAAACATATGTACTGTGGAAATTCTCTTGCACTGCAGTAATTGAAATTCAGTACGAACAAGACACAATTAGAGCATAACCTCCTATGTGTGTAACACAAATATCCAGACCCACAACACACACAAAAAGCATTCACTACTTTTTTTTATTATGATTGACAATAATTTTGTTCCTATGGGAAATTAAATTTAAAAACTCTTTTCATTATTCATGCAAATATCAGTTGTTTTGGTGATTTGTTTTGCATTCTTATATTGTTTCACAAATAGGGCTCAAACAGTTTGTTATCCCTTAGATATAATTGTCTTTTTGTCATACTTTTCCTTAATATTGCCTCTCATTCCTTAATAAATGACATTTTAAAGATTCCAGACTTATCACTCATATTTACCGGTCTCCATCTCAAAAAACTCCAGGTAACAAAGATAACTGAGCATCAAACTGATGTTCCTCTGTTCATGAAGACTCAAGAAGTAGTATTCTTCCTGATTTATATCCTGGATTTTAAAACATTCACAGCACTTCATACTTAAAATATTTTTTACTTATGTTATCCCTTAAGGGAGGAGATATGGGGATATATGTATAGCTGAGTCACTTTGTTATAAAGCAGAAACTAACACACCATTGTAAAGCAATTATACTCCAATAAAGATGTGAAAGAAAATCTTTACAAAAACCTGTTAAAATGAACTCATTTTTCGTATTTCTGGAGAAACTGCCTGGAGAAGGGATATCCTTACATAGTTCTATGAAGGGCATGCATCCTGGGACATGCCACCTTGGACTCTAATTACAAATGAATGAATATCTACAATATTAAGTGCTATGTAAATGCTGGTCAAACTGAACTAAACTTTTGCAGTAAGATTTTAAAAGACTCACTGTACTGAAGCCTTCTATATTTTTGACTACACGAGAAAATATTTTTCTGGGTTCATCCTTCTACTCTGAGCATTAAGAAATGATCTAGAGGCTCATGATAAGGATATCACGATAATATCTTTGTGCCTTATCTCCCAAATCTCCTATGAACTTACCAGTACGAATAGGCTTTACTATTTATGCCCAACACTAGACATGTGTGCAAACGAGTATTTTACTTTTTGATTCAGGAAATTCTTTAAACCAATCTATCTATACCAAGAGTTAGCTCATCTGGGAAAGCAACACTTCTGTCAGTAAAACTGATGTTTTAATTGGTCATTAAAAATGGTCTTCAAATTATTTCTCCTGTTGAATTCATAATTAACTCTAAAAAAATTTATAATAAATAACAAAAAGTAGGGTTTTTCCCATAAAGCTGTTCAATTACAAATAATAACTGTGTATAATTTACTGTGCCTTAATAATAATTATACCTTAATCTACAGTTTTTCACACACACACACACACACACACACACACACACACACACACACAATCTAGCCTTAAAAATGAAATTGTTCCAGGTTATACAACTAGTCAGTTCCAGGTTATACAACTATCAGTTTAAACTGATAAAGTCAATTACATCTTACTTAAAAACTCAGCCTATGCTTTAATACTAATTGTATGTGTGTGTTCACACCTGCACATGTGTGCATATTGGTTTAACCTATTTTTTCGATATATGTACATAAAGGAAGTCAGGTTTTTTTTAAAGTGCCTGTTTCTTATGTAGAAGGAGTAATAATAATTATATGAATAGTTTCTAACTGATCTTCCCTTTGGTGTTAAAAAAGAGGAAAATCAATTTTATCATACAAATTTTTTGGCATTTACGTCTGCTTCTCAGGCAATGGCTCTTAAAAAATAGTATTACATCCTTGTCTTTTAAGGTTTTTTTTAATAAATAGTGTGATAGAATAGCATTATTTATTTTTTAAAAAACTGGCGAGTCATTCATTTTATGTTAAAAAATTAGACTCACTCATTACTCTTAATGATTTACATTCCAATATAATTTCCTGAGTAGGGTAAAAAGTTATATCACCACCTTTTTATCAAGGGAACCATTTATAACCTTGAAACTTGAGGTGAGACCACTTGAATTCACATTGCTTCATGATCAGTACTGAGAACTGAGATCATTTGTGCCACATTGATATCTGTTTTGTCCAGGACATTCTTTTCTAGGAAGATAAGGATGTAAATTAATAATTTTACTCTTCAATTCAGGAAATTCCTGTGAACACATTTATCTGGACAAAGAGCTTATTCATCTGGGCAAACAAGTCTCTTATCAGGATATTTGTTATCTTACCTGAGCAAACAATTTTATTTTCAAACAACAATTTTATTTTCAAACAACAATTTAGTTATCATGACTTGCTTTGAAATCCACACCTTTTCCTGCAGGCCAGTTCTAAACTAGGATGTTATAAACTTTGCTCAATTCCACTAATAAGAATCTTCATATCTACCTTGATTCTACCTAGAATCTACTTTGTTTATATCAAGAATCTTGATATTCTACCTCACCGCCATAGGTCTAATAAACTGTGCTTAACTTGTATGTGTATGCTTGTGTGTGTGTGTGGGGGTGTATGTGTGTGTGGTCTTTTGGAAAGTCAAGACTTGACAACCTACTGGCTTTTCATCTGTGCTGCAATCTAATAACCTAAGAATGTCTTCATAAATATATTGAATAATTGAACATTCTTATACCTTAAGTATATCACTAAAAAATGGACAAAAGTCTGAGAGCCACTTCTGTAAGACTTTACCTTTCCTCATCTATTAAATGATAAAAAGCTGCCTTATGTCTTATGTGACTCAGTGGGAAACATATTTCAATGTGTTCTATTTTCCTTTAGTTCAAGTAACACAATGATCAGAAGCTATCAATATTGAAATATCAAGGGAAGCACAATTCACTTTTACACCTTCCTGTTTGGATTATGATATTGATTTGTGAAATAATTTCAAAGAAAATAGTTATCATCTACTCATAACTTAATTGTAAACATAACTGAATATATTTAAATAATTAAATATGGTCAGTTCTGTTACAAATGTTTGAATGTCAATTCCCACAGACACATGAAAAATGAAATGTACCAATGGTCCTTGCACATGAGTTTCACACACTTTTCTTCTTGAACCTCTGAACATTTGTTCAGTGAATTCATTCTCTAGTGACTGTTCAGTCTTTTGGTTTATAACCTATAACAGCAAGAGTATAAATCTTAAAAGACGGACACACATGCCATTTCTTCCATTGTGCCGTAAGAATGGAAAGCTAGTGGCTAAAGATGTTTCAAATTTAGATAAAATTTGATTGTTTTCTTTCTGATCACTGAGTGATCATTTCATTTCTAAAATTTAGCTATGTTTATTTCATCAAGTGAAATAAACTCCATATATGTAATACAATATCTTAGAACCACAAAGAACATACAGTTTGGGGGAGTAAACAATAATTAAGATACAGAAATTCAACCAATTTCCTTATTCATTGATTAGCTAATTCAAGACTAGATTTTCTACCATAGGTTCATTGGGGCCCCTCTCTCTCTGGCTTACAGAAAGTGTTTAATGCATTTTTATATTTTATAAAAGACAGATAATACAAGCTTTATAAATTTACAAAAGAAATCCAATGAAAGTTTAATATGCACATATATACAGTATCATTGTTCACAATTAATTTGGAAATAATTTGATTTTGCTGAAAGGTTGAAAGAAAACCCTCAACAAATTCCATATATTCTTTATCCAGATTCTTGAATTGTTAACATTTTGCCTCACTTACTTTACCATTTGTGCTCTAACACCCAATGTATATTTTATTGAAATAGTTATGAGTAAATTGCAGATATTTTGTGTATTCCTATATTCTTTAGTTTCACTTCTCACAGAAAACCACTCTACAATTATTATAGAGGAATAAATTTTTCATCAATAATTATCAAACCCAATCTGTAGTCATATCCAAGTGTTGTCCTTTATATATGTATATTTTTTCCTTCTACGCTATCATGGTTATATAAATACATTATGGAAGGAAGGAAGGAGACAAGGAAGGAAGGAAGGGAACAAGGAAGGAAGGGAACAAGGAAGGAGACAAGGAAGGAAGGAAACAAGGAAAAAGGAGGTGGCAAAGTTTTTCCATACAGTAGAATTCTAACTAATAAGTGTAGAATGAATCATCAATATGGGCAATGAAATTAAAGGGTAAAGGTGTAATGAAGAACACGATATTATTTAATCTCAAATATTCTCCCCCAAATTATGTTTTACACATAAAAGAAAATATTGACTCTATACTGGAAAAATTAATCAAGTATCACTTTAATCACCTTAATGAAGGATCAAAGTGACCCTTACCACTAATGGGACACATTGTTACCACATTCCTTCTGATATGATACCCTGAGAAGGGTATGGCATCACTTATATTCTTGCCTAAAATGACTAACCTGAAACTTGTCAAGAAGAAGTATCTGAAAAAGTTCTAACTGTGGGTAATTCTATCAAATAACTTGCCTATATATACCCTTCACAGATACCAAGTTCATGAAAGACAAAGAAAGTCTGAGAAATTGTTACAGATTAAAGGACATTAAAGATATAAGAAAATGGTAAGCCCTGAATCCTGAAAGGAGGGTTAGCATATATTTTGTGTGCATATAATAAAAAACTAACACTAAGGTAACTCTGCTTGTCTTTCTCCTTAAAACAAATAAAAGAAAGCACCATTAGTGAAAACATGATATTTCAAGATCCATGGCAATCAAACTTCAGTTAAAGAATAACCACTTTATTCTTTATTCTCATGAGTCAGGACAATGGACAGTCATCAGAGCATGCTATGAAATGAGACCTATTTCTGGGCACCTAAGCACCGAGTCTAGGACTGCTCCCTCTTCCTCATTATTAAAGAAAGCTCACACCAAAAATGCACACCTTTAGAAACTGAAGCAGCTGAATGACACTAATGATATACTAAGGAGTCAATTTTAAAATGTCTACTGAATACAGAATATAAATATGATTCCCTGTAGTTATACCTGTTGTAGGCGAGAATGATATGTCTAGTCTATCATAGTAATTAATTATGTAAGAAAGCCTTTATTGATATAGATCTATTGGAGAGAGCCAATCACCTGGTTGAATATGAGAACACTCTGTTTTGGGCCAGCATAATTCACAGATTTACAGAAGACTGTGAGAAACCTGGAGTCCCATAGGACATGAGTTAGTGACTATTACCAGTATCTTCTAGGGTAGATCATTTTTACTAGTTAAAGTACAGGAAACTTGTCAGACTATTTTTTAGCTGCCATTTAAATATTTATAGTTTCAAAAACAACTTGTTTTTCACCTTGGGTGTATGCATATGTATAACTTCCTTTCTATACAATCAGACCAGGTAAAATCTATAGGTTAGAATAGGACTCGTTTTGAAGTTTAAGTCTTCTGAGACATAAATCTTACAGAAGATATAATTTGATACAATGCATTAAACAGAAATATCCTCACCGAATAAAACTTCTGTACACATATCTAGTTTATTACATGCATTATAGTTTAAATTAATTAAATGTTTTACTGACATTTTTCATAATTTTAAAATCTGGTGATACATGCACTGAGATGTGCACACATCACTAATTTTATTTTTTTTTAATTATCAGACAATTCTACCTGTAATAGGTTTTTAAAATCTATTTTGCAATTGTATACCCCTTAAATTTCTTGGTAAAAAGACCTACCTGTATAAAGTAAATTTTCAAAACTTTCAGAAGATAATATATTTTACTATAATATAATTTTACTTATTATAAGGACATAGTCCTTAGAGTATGCACAACTTTTTAAACAGGATACACACAACAAGTAGCATAAAAAAAGCTCTCATAAAATCAACTACATTAAAGTTTAAATATTAAATGTGGAATCTAATTTTAAAAAAAGAAAAGAAACAAATGAAATTATTTACAAAACAGAAACAGACTTATAGATATCAAAAACAAACTTATGGTTACCAAAGGGAAAACGTGCTGGGGGAATGGATAAATCAGAAGCCTGGGATGAACACACACACACTACTATAAATAAGACAGATAACCTACAAGAATTACTGCATAGCACAGGGAACTCTGCTCAATATTCTGTGATAATCTATATGAGAAAAGAATCTGAAAAAATGAACGTAGGTTTATGTATAACTGAATCACTTTGCTGTATACATGAAACTAACACAATATGGTAAATCAACTATACTCCAATAAAAAAAGTTTAAATATTAAAAGAAAGGCTATTAAAAGAATATATAAAGGATTCCTACAAATCTAAAATAAAATGATTAACAATAAAGTTGAAACAAAAAATGGACAAAGTTAAGAAGGTGGGTTAAGGGAAACCACAATGGCCAATAAACTTCTGAGAAAATGCTACATCTCATTATAATCAAGGAATTGGAAGTGAAAAAAATCATTAGAAAATTCAGTTTAACTATCATCCTGGCAAAACCACCACCTGATTTCTAACTATTAACAAGGATGTAGAAAACAGAGGCTATTTCTTTAAATTCCATTTCTATATGTATGCATTTAAAAATGTTCATTCCATATACACAAAATTCTACTTCTAGATACCCTACAAATTTGCTTGTACAGGTACAGAGAGACATGCATAAGAACTCTTATAATAGATTCATTTGCAGTTAGAAAAAATTAAATCAACAAGGGATGGATAAATAAATACCAGAATACATCTAGTGGAACCGTGCAACAGTCAAAATGTGTACAACTGACTACATTTGTTAATATGCATGAATTACTAGAATATTATATTGAATGATGAAGTCAGACTGCAGAAGGATAGTCAAATTATAAGTCCGTTTTGTATGCTTTAATATATTTAAAACAGTACTCTAGAATACACTCTGATAGGATGGGAGAGAAAGAGAAAATGGAATACGTACTTGGGAGACTTCAACTTAGTAAGTAGGATTTTATTCCCTAAGATAGGTGGTGAGTACACATTACTCATTAAATGTCCTGTATCATTCTACATGCATAAGACATTTCATTACACCTACATACTTTTATACTTATTGTATGTATTTGACCATGATTGGAATGTTGGCAAAACAGACTATACTGAATCTAATGCATATGGATTTTAAAAAATCCACTTTGCCTAGGAATTGATTTTATTTTTAATACAATTTTATAAAGTCCTGGGACCTTTTGAATGCTAAGCCACTGCATGGTAAAAAGACAAAATGAATACCCAGTTTTCTTGAGGTATTTGAATGTAAGAATACAATTAGCTTGGACTTTGAATGCCATTCAGTACATAAGCACTACATTATTAATCAATAGGCATTTCAGATTGACCCCTTTACACTGGCATTTCAACATAAAAACATTATTTTTTGAACTGAGAGAACTGCTCCGTTTGCATCTTCTACTGAACCAGAGAAAGTAAATTAAATCAAGATGCAGCTATCTCAAGAGAATATTAGCTTTATTGAGTGGTAAAACAGATTAAACCCAACCAAACCCATTCAAATCAGAGTTTATTAAAAAAGGAGGAAAATTTTATAATATAATAATCACCTAAATATATGAAGCTTACAGTCACTGTGGAATATTTACTTACGGTTTTTAATACACTATCTTGCTTATTGCAAGGAGTTGTGAACCAAAATTATTAACACTAATTATACCTAGCCACCCGTAATGAGTAGCATTGAGCAAAGTTATACCTACAATTTCTTTAAAAATATATTGTTTGGAGGCTGGGGAATGACCGTTTACTACAGTTAAACAAAATATAATTTCCCCTTATATCAAAGCTGTATATAAAAATAATAAATTATAACGGGACGTTAGAATAGTGTCATTTTTAAAGGCAGTATTTCTCTTTGACCTCACATTTTCAGTATAGAACATAGTCATTTAAACTATGGTCTCTGAGTAAAAAAAGGAAAGTGCTTCTTAATAGGCTGATTGTATAATTCAATGTAGTTATCAGGTATTGCAGTTATAAATTCAGTGAAAATATTCAGAAAAATTTGATCTTGGTATTTGGAATTGTTATGTAACTCTTCTTACTATTAGGATATAGCAGAAAGACTGAACTCACATCAATTTTCAAAAAAGTATAACTATTTAATCTCAGATTCTGTTTCTTATAAACTATAGTATTCATATAATCTATTTTCTTCTATAAATTTTAGTCAAGACCACATCAGAAAGGAAATATCTTAATTCAATTCTAAGTAAAATGCAGTTTGAAAATTCTATCATCTGGAAACTAAATATGTATCACAATGCATTCCAAAATAAACAGAACTGATTTTCAATTGAAAAACTTCATTCAAAAACATTCCGTTATTGGGCTTCCCTGGCGGTGCAGTGGTTGAGAGTCTGCCTGCCGATGCAGGGGACACGGGTTCGTGCCCCGGTCCGGGAAGATCCCACATGCCGTGGAGCGGCTGGGCCCGTGAGCCATAGCCGCTGAGCCTGCGCGTCCGGAGCCTGTGCTCCACAACGGAAGAGGCCACAACAGTGAGAGGCCCACGTACCGCAAAAAAATCAAACAAACAAACAAACAAAAAAACATTCAGTTATTGAGTGTTTATTATGTTCCCAGAACTGAGACAAGACACAATTTTGAAAAAGATATGCAAACAGCCCTAAAGCATCTGTAACCTAAATAGGTTTGAAGTGTAGAGTGTGATTTGTCCACGTGGTAGTGATCTTTTTATTAGCATAGTTGTAAATAAAGTTTTGTTTTCTGAGAATTAAAGGTGACTGGAACTCAGAACATCAACATTTCAGTAATGTGAAACTGAGAGAAGCTATATTCAGTTCTTTAACTTCACCTTTAAAGAAAAGAGGGAAACTATTAAGGACATAGGTGGGATGATCTCAACACTGGGAGTCAGGACACATAGCCTCTACCTGAGTTTGCCACTGACTTCCTGTTTAGTCATAAACGATCACTTATGTTCTCTGGGCCTTTTAAAAAAAAAAGTCTATTAATCCCTTATTGGTCATATTATTTGCAAATATCTTCTCCCATTCAGTAGATTGTATTTTCATTTTGTTTATGGTTTCCTTTGCTGTGCAAGTGCTTTTAAGTTTAATTAGAGCTCATTTGTTTACTTTTGCTTTTATTTTTTTCTTTTTTACTTTAAGAAATGAATCTGAAAAAATATTGCTGTGATTTATATCAAAATATTGCTGTGACTTATGTGTTCTGCCTGTTTTCCTCTAGGAGTTTTATAGTATCCAGTTTTACATTTAGGTCTTTAATCCATTTTGAGTTTATTTTTGTATATGGTGCTGGAGAATCTTTTAATTTCATTCTTGTACATGTAGCTGTCCAGTTTCCCAGCACCACTTATTGAAGAGACTGTCTTTTGTCCATTGTATATTCTTGCCTTCTTTGTCACTGATTAATTGACCATAGGTGCATGGGTTTATTTTGGGGCTCTTTATCTTCTTCCATTGATCTAGATGTCTACTTATGTGCCAGTACCATACTCTTTTGATTACTGTAGATTTGTACTATAGTCTGAAGTCAGGGAGCATGATTCCTCCAGCTCCCCTTCTTTCTCAAGACTTTTTTGGCTGTTTGGGGTCTTTTGTGTTTCAATACAAATTTTTAAATTATTTGTTCTAGTTTTGTGAAAAACGCCATTAGTAATTTAATAGGGACTGCACTGAATCTGTAGAGATAGCCTTGGGTAGTATGGTCATTTTAACAATGTTAATTCTTCCAATCCACCAACACAGTATATCTTTCCACCTGTTTATGCTGTCTTCAGTTTCTTTCATCAGTGTCTTAGAGTTTTCAGAGTAGAGGTTTTTTGCCTCCTTAGGTAGGTTTGTTCCTAGGTATTTTATTCTTTTTAATGTGATAGTAAATGGGATTGTTTTCTTAATTTCTCTTTCTGATACTTTACTAGTATATAGAAATACAACAGATTTCTGTATATTAATTTTATATCCTGTATCTTTACTGAATTCATTGATGAGTTCTAGTAGTTTTCTGGTGGTGTCTTTAGGATTTCCTATGTATTATATCATGACATCTGCAAACAGTGACAGTTTTCTTTCTTTCTTTCCAATTTGGATTCCTTTTACTTCTTTTTCTTCTCTGATAACTGTGGCTAGAACTTCCAAAACTATGTTGAATAAAAGTGGTAAGAGTGTACATCCTTGTCTTGGTCCTAATCTTAGAGAAAATGTTTTCAGTTTTTCACCATTGAGTATGATATTACCTATGGGTTTGTCATATATGGGCTTTATGATGTTGAGGTAGGTTCCCTCTATGCTCACTTTCTGAAGAGTTTTTATAATAAATGGATGTTGAATTTTATCAAAAGCTTTTTCTGCATCTATTGAGATGATCGTATGATTTTTTATTCTTCAATTTGTTAATGTGTGTATCACATTGCTTGATTTGCAGATATTGAAAAATCCTTGCATCCCAGGGATAAATCTCACTTGATCCTTTTAAAGTATTGCTGGATTCAGTTTGCTAGTGTTTTACTGAGGAATCTTGCATCTATGTTCATCAGTGATATTGGCCTGTAGTTTTCTTTTTTTGTGACATCTTTGTCTGGTTTTGGTATCAGGGTGATGCTGGCCTCATAGAATAAGTTTGGAAGTGTTCCTTCCACTGCAAGATTTTGGAATAGTTTCATAAGGATAGGTGTTAGCTCTTCTCTAAATGTTTGGTAGAATTCACCTGTGAAGCCACCTGGTCCTGGACTTTTGTTTGTTGGGATTTTTAAACTTACTGATTAAATTTAATTACTGTAATTGGTCTGTTTATATTTTCTATTTCTTCCTGGTTCAGTCTTGGGACATTGTACCTTTCTAAGAATTTCTTCTAGGTTGCCCATTTTACTGGCATATAGTCGTTTGTAGGAGTCTCTTATGATCCTTTGTATTTCTGTGGTATTGGTTATAACTTCTTCTTTTGCATTTTCTGATTTTATTGATTTGGGCCCTCTCCCTTTTTTCTTGATGAGTCTGGCTAAAGGCTTATCAATTTTGTTTATATTTTCAAAGAACTAGCTTTTTGTTTCACTGATCATTTCTATTGAGCTCATATGACTCAATATCAAAAAAAAAACAACCTTATTAAAAAGTGGGTCTAAAGCACTCTAAAAAATAAAGTGTACTTCAAAAAAAAAAAAAAAGAAAGTGGATAGAAGAACTGAACAGACATTTTTCTGAAGGGGAAATACAGATGGCCAACAGGCACATGAAAAGATGCTCAACATCACTAATCGTCAGGGAAATGCAAATCAAAACCACAATGAACTATCACCTCACACCTGTCAGAATGGCTATCATCAAAAAGAGCACCAATAACAAATGTTGGTGAGGATGTGGAAAAAAGGGAACACTCGTACACTACTGATAGCACTGTAAATTGGTGCAGCCATTGGAAAACAATATGGAGGTTTCTCAAAAAACTAAAAATAGAAATACCATATGATGCAGCAATACCACTTCTGGGTACATATCTGAAAAAAAACCCACTAATTTGAAAAGATACATGCACCCCAATGTTCATAGCCGCATTATTTACAATAGCCACGATATGGAAGCAACCTAAATGTCAATCAACAGATGAATGGTTAAAATACACACACACACACACACACACGCACGCATACAATGGAATACTACTCAGCCATAAAAAGAATGAAATTTTGCCATTTGCATCAACATAGATGGACTTGGAGGGTATTATGCTAAGTGAAATAAGTCAGACAGAGAAACACAAATAATGCATGATATCAATTATATGTGGAATCTAAAAAACACAATAAACTTGGGAATATAACATAAAAGAAGCAGAATCACAGATATAGAGAACAAACTAATGATTACCAGTTAGGAGGGAAGGGCAATATAGGGGTGGGGAAGTGTGAGCTACAATACCACTGGGTTTAAGATAGGCTACAAGGATGTATTACATAACATGGGGTATACAGCCAATATTTTATAATAACTGTAAATGGAGTGTAAACTTTAGAAATTGTATAATTTTTTTTAATTGCTGAGATAAAAGTGAAGAAGATATACTAGATAACCTATATCCTATAATTATGAGGAAAAACCTTATCCCATGTAAAAGTAAACAAAAAACTCAACAACTAATTAGATATTCCTCTTCCAATATCATTATTTTGCAGTGAGATAAAAAAATTGTTAAAAGAAAATAACTAAAATATTTGAAATATAACTTTGTTAAAGAATTATATCCTCTCCTTGCTTAAACTGTTTTGACATCAGCATTCATTATGATCTCTTGTGGCAAGTCACCTACCCTGCCAAAAACAACAGAAAAAAAACTTAAATCTTTTTCTTAAAAAAGTACTAATTACTTCTAATTCTCACAGGCATGAAGCTATTCTTTTTAAATTTTTCTTTAGAGGAAGAAAATGAAGAGCTAAATAGGCTATATTATGAACAAATTCCTCAGACTCATCCTTGTCAGTAAGTAGATTGGGGACAAACATGATGGGTAAAAAACAATTCTAACATTTTCTTATGATATTTTATGGAAATCCAAGATAGGACTCTTGACAATTTTTAGTTTAGAAAGGATACCTAGAGATTTATGTATTTACTGGCCCATTTTATTTTGCCTTAAATTTCAGCCAACTGAAAGCCAGTGCCTCTGGAATCTTCTTTCCTTAAAAAGAGACAGACAGGCATACATACACCCCACTTTTTATAATAGGACCCATATAAAACATGCTACACTTACTGGGTTGTACTGACTGTTGTTTTTTCAAGCCTTAAGCACACAATCAATACAAGGGGTGCCTCCAAGTTTCCACAGGTATTTGCAGGCCCCCCAGGAGTGGACTTTTAAAGTACCCCATCCTCCTTACAACTGTGTTAAGTCTAAAAGCTGATTACAGAAGAGCCCTTTTCTGGTATTGATAAATAGTATTGGGAGAAAGAATGCCCCATATCTCTGTTTTTCATAGACACATGCGCAAGACGTCTACAAGAGGACAAAAGGTGAAGAAAAGCAAAAACAGAGGTGGGATACAGAGAATGAGGGCATCCTATTTTTTCAGGTTTTGATTGTGTCAGCAACTCCTATAGATTTCTCATGCTTGAGAATCTATACATTTATTTTAGGCTTCACTTGGCTAGAATCATTTTTATTTCTCCATTCCGATAACAAAAGACAAA
Organism: Pseudorca crassidens; assembly: GCF_039906515.1. Classification (NCBI taxonomy): domain Eukaryota; kingdom Metazoa; phylum Chordata; class Mammalia; order Artiodactyla; family Delphinidae; genus Pseudorca; species Pseudorca crassidens. Next base: position 19,466,238 of record NC_090298.1, read on the forward strand.
GTAGACTAATATTTCCTTATGGTGTATAGTATTGATCATCGTGGTAACACTAACAAATTCTTAGATTAGATAAGAATATTAAAGATAATTTCTAATTCCTTTAGTCATACAGTGTCACTGAATGAGAATAAAGGACTTCTAAAACATATACACATGATTTGCAGTTAATGGTAGCAGTTGGTTATTAGCTTTAGAATATACTCTCCATTCTATTTTGTAGTCTTATCGTCCAGTTTGTGTGATCCTGTTTTGTTTATTTAGGATAACAACTGTTTTGGGGAATTGGGGAGGAAAAGCTAAACTTCATATAGATATTTATTGTGTGCCTACTATAGGTTAAGTGCTTTACTCAATTTTATATTTAAATATTTCCCACAACCCTAGGGCATTATACCAATAAATTTTAAAATGTCTCTGCTGGTAGTTAGTCTGTAAGGAGGAGCTTTTCCAATCGGACTGCAGTATCCACGCAAAACAGATCAGCTGTGCCAAGCTAAATTATAGTGTCCGTCGTAGATGATCTAAGCTCAAACTCAGCGCACAAGTGGATAACACAAATTGACTCAGAACACAAAGCTGAAGATATTAGAAAATACATCTAAAAGTAAATCCAAATGAATGCATTTGATACAATAACACTATTGACTGTTCCAAAACACCATGGTTTACCCTGTCAGATCCTTGTCGAGATAATTCTGACACATTTCATGTCCCCAATCATGCAAATATTCTACACTATCAACCCCTCCATTTTGAAAAACTCACTGTTTTCCAGGTGTGTAGTCTCTCTCGCTGCAGCAAGTAATAAACCTAACTTTGTCAAGTATATTCCTGGAGGTCTTTGGCTGATGGGCATTGACAATGACTAGTGTCCACATTTCATACTAAAAACATAGCAAACCTGAAAGAAGACATTACGTTTATACAAAAGCCTATTGTGTCAGATCTTTAAGAAACAATAACCTAGTCCATTCTCTCAATTTACAGATGAGGCAACTGATGAAGGGAGAGATAAATGACTTGATCAAAGTCCAGTTTTGATTACCCTTAAACTTTAGTGAGAAACATTTCCTCCTATTCTCTTAATTTCTATTTATTATAAAATGTTATTGCCACAATAAAAATATCAAAAATATCAACTTGTAATTGAAGGAACAATTTAATTATAGTAAGATAAATCTAAATTTGTATAAAAATATTTTAACTTTTAATTATTTTCATTTCTCATTTACAGAACAAAAGAAGCTCCTACACAAAATATCTATATCCTTATCAGAGATTAGTGAACTATACCAGTTTTTGTATGGTCTTTGGACTGCCTTTGCATTTGAGCCACAGCATCAACTCGTTGCTGGGTCTCCCATTTGCTGTCCTACCCCGTAGATTTGGAGTTGTCAGCCTCCATAATCACATGACCTAATTCCTTAAAACAGTTAGCTTTCTCTCTCTCTCTCTCTCTGTGCATACACACACACACACACACACACACACACACACACACACACACACACTGGCTCTGTTTCTCTGGGGAGCTCTAACTAATACAGGGGACACAATTAACTCCAGAGTCACATAAAACAAACAGGTAAACACATCACTCTATAACAATAACAAGCAGTGATGGATAGGATAGTAAGAAAGAAAGTAGGTGTAAGGAAGTGATGTGTGATATGGTATGGTAGGGGGGCTATTTTGGAAAGGATGACTAGAAAAAGTCAATTTAAAGAAATGATATTTTAGGGAATTCACTTTTGGTCCAGTGGCTAGGACTCCATGCTTTCACTGCTGAGGTCATGGATTTGATCCCTGGTCAGGGAACTAAGATCCTGCAAGCCGCGTGGTGCAGCCGAAAAAAAAAGTGATATTTTAGTAGAGACCTGAAATAAGAAATGAATTAACCATGGGAAGTTTTGAGGGATCAATTCTGCCATAGGGAACTACAAGTACAAAGCCCTTGAGTCATGTGTGTGGAGGAACAGCAAGAAGGCCACAGTGATTTGACAAGAAGACATTGTGTGAATAAGTTCAGAGAGGAAGGTAGCATAGGGAGCTATTACTAATATATTCCACCAAGAAAGTACGGTGGCCTTTGGGAACAGCGCATGAAAAAGGCTGAATTAGAAGTGAACTCTAGTTCCATGGTGCTGGCAAAGAAGCTAGTGCTGGGATCTCTACAAGTTACCCCATTCTGAAATACCACCCAGCAGAATACATGTCCTCAAAGTGGAATGGACTGTCAGAAGAGAGGGTCAAGGTTGGAACTCATTTGAAACTACAAAATAAGGGAAACAACACATAAAAATGCTGTGGACTTATTGCACTCAAGAGTAAAAGGATCAACTCTAGGAATGAGTGGAAGGAGAAATTCTACTGAAAAGGAAAAATAAAGTTGGTTTCTACTTGTATCTCAGAAATCTTAGGACTTTTAATAAACCCGTTATACATATTTCTATGATAATGTGAAGCTAAACTTAGTTGATAGGGGAAATGTACGTGAGAGCAAAATGCCACGTAAGGTGGGCAGAAATCATGCCTGATTAATGTGTACGATTCACAGCCAGTGTATATTTACAAAGTTTATTTAAGTCCTGACATATTCCATAGTTCAATCTCAAAGTATTATACTTCATGTAGTACTAAGAATGCTGTTTGATGACTGTAAAAATACTAGTACCTGGAGAAAAGCCTAATAACATTTAAAGATGCTTGTTTTTAATAATGTTCTGGATTCAGAGGGAAATTCAGGCTCAAACTTCTATATGCAAAAAAAATATTAAGCACTAGTTAAAAGTAACTGCATTGCCCATTAATTATATATGACATATGTACATATGTAAACATATGTATAGATAATATGAACATATATATGTATATATATTTTCCCCCATAGGTAATTATTACTTCCATTAATTAACTGGAAAAGCACAGGTTTTTCTCAAGGTAAAGTGGAATCCTTACTTGGTTGTGCTTTATGCTTAGACAGATCAGCCTTGACAGCAGGAGTTACATTATAACTTTAAGATTTATCATTGTTACATAGAAGTTACAGGTTAAAAGATGCCACAATCAAAACTAGATTTGTGTCATTTCTGAAATCAATACATCACTGACACAAAATTACAGTCCATAACATTATCTTGGGGTCATGGTGGTTCACAATGATATACTTGAAAACCTCATTTCAGGAATCAGGAGGATGCTTGAGTCTGCCACGCTGCTGAGCCAAAATGAAAATTGTATTTTAACTGATATAATATATCCATTCAAATATATTATGTTTTATTTAATTCAGAGAGTTAGAATGTTGAAATAATTAAAAAGTAATTTTGGAATAAACAAATATATGGGGCAACAGGGAACTGTGGGTAATAAAAACACTGATGTAAATATTACATTTTCTTCCTTTCAGTAAGATTGGCACACATTGTAAATTGGCTTCATGAGATTTATATAGAGGTTGGAAAGATCGAGAAAGCAGATTGAAATAGAAACAGCACATTCAGGACTTTCCTGGTGGCGCAATGGTTAAGAATCCGCCTGCCAATGCAGGGGACCTGGGTCCGATCCCTGGTCCTGGAAGATCCCACATGCCGTGGAGCAACTAAGCCCGTGCGCCGCAACTACTGAAGTCTGTGTGCCTAGAGCCCATGCTCCACAACAAGAGAAGCCACCACAATGAGAAGCCCACGCACCACAACGAACAGTAGCCCGAGCTCGCCGCGGCTAGAGAAAGCCCACGTGCAGCAACGAAGACACAACGCAGCCAAAAGCAAATAAATAAAAAAAAAATAAATAGCATATTCTACTTATGCTACAAAGTACACATATACTTGTTTATTATATGGTCCTATTACTTCTTCATAATTTCCCTGAGTATTTATTATCTCTAGATGAGATAAGTAAGTTCATGGACATTCAGCAAGGAATTAGAACAGCTAGAATATTCATCCAGATCTTGGACTAGTTAAAAACAAATAAAGAGCAAGCCAAGAAATCCACTACAGATGAATACATATAACAATAATTAATTTCTGGGTATTCTCCCACTTTAAATTTTATATCTTTTGATCATTTTTACTTTTTAATCATTAATTCCATAAAATCGATGTTTCGCACCTACTACTTAAGAAACACTAGTGACACAGGAATAATTGTTCCGTGTCTATTCTGCAAGGAGCTCACAGCCTTTGTACAAGTGTGTATGTGCTCACGTGTGTGGAGCTGAGGGAGGCTGGGACTGGGCAATTATAGTACAATATGTTATTGCTTATGATAACTGCTTCCACAGAGCTCTATAGGCACCAGGGGACACATTTCTAACCACACTCTGACATGGGGAAGGATTTTCAGAGAGAAGTATAGTTTAAATTTAGAGAAACAGGAATTTTCTAGGAAAAAAATAAGTATGATATGGGGGTTGTGAGCAATTTTAGAGCTGTGAAAAAGGGTATTTAAAATCAGAAAAATAATTTTTGACTGGTGTGTTAAATGTGGTATATACACTACAAATTTACCTCACTGCCCAGTTTGCGCCTTTATGCCAAAATGGGTCTTTTTTAATTATCAGCATTTTCATCTGAAACACACTAAATTGATAAGCTGAAAGAAGTGATATTTTGACATTACAGTTTTAGGCAAGGACACAACCGCCAATTAGGATCATAGCTCCTAGACATCACATGGAACGCATTTGAATGATGTACCACCCTGTTCAGATAATCCAAAACATTTGACTTAGCATACATACGACAAGTGAAAAGGTTGCAGAGTTGCATCTTCTACCCACACCTTAGTCTCCTGTGTATCTGCATGATCTCCATGTTTCCAAGTATTCTAAGAAGTCTTTAGCCTTTGTGTTGTCTTCAAGGTATTTGGTATGATAACTTGGTGCTTAGGTGCAGTTTAAGTGTTAGATAGCCATGAGTTAGCCCATTGTCCAGAAAAAGGAAACTGGATGAAGAAAGAGTGCAGAAAGAGGAAAAAATCTTCTAAAGAATGATTCTCACCCCCTTCTTCCTACAACTACTACCAATCTAATTTTCTCTTCTTCCTGGAGTAATATAAACCTTCACTGCATTGCATTTATTATATCACCCAGTGTATAATGTAAATGGTTGTCTATTACATAAACTTCTTTTTTATTTTTGTTGCTCAATGAATATATGTTTCTGAAAATATTGTTTTGGTGGTTTACTTAGGAAAGACATAATATTTCTCATTAGAATTATTGAAACATTCTTTTATGTATCTTCTCATTTAGGGTCAGAATTTTATGAAGTTATTATTATTAAAGGATAGACATGTATATTATAAATAGTATAGTATAGTATAGATATATATATAGTGTATATATATATATAGTATATATACTATATATAGTATATATAGTATAGTATAGTATAGTGTTAAGTATAGTATAGTATAGTATAGTATAGTGTTAAGCATGACTTTATTTAAAATAACTATTGCATTACACTTCCAATGGCTATGAGGGAACAGCTTTCATTTGCTTATTGACTGTGGCTGTGTTTTCTTTGAATATTTCTTTATGTAATTTACCCTTTTTCCTGGTAGTAGAGGTTTCAGGAAATAATTATATTATTTTTTTCACAATTGGAAAGCAATTCTTGGGTAGAAGGAAATCATTCTATATAAGTTGCAAATTATTTTTTCTCAACTGGTTATATTTCCTTTAAATAGATTTGTTTAGTTTGCCATAACGATATTAATATATTCCTTTATGAGTATAATTACATGTTAAGAAAAATTTTTACAACTCCAAAATTGTAAAAACATCTACATATGTTTTCATTCAGTTTTCTGTTGTTTCAGTGATTAATGTAACTTAGGTCTTTCAGCCTTTGGGCCTTGCTACTTTCTCAATACTCCCATTAATCAACTTCCATAGGAAAAGTCACTGATAGAATTCACAGAATGGAGGCCCTTCTCATGGGGAAGAAAGAAAGAAAGAAAGAAAGAAAGAAAAGAAAGAAAGAAAGGAAAGAAAGAAAGAAAGAAAGAAAGAAAGAAAGAAAGAAAGGAAGGAAGGAAGGAAGGAAGGAAGGAAGGAAGGAAGGAAGGAAGGAAGGAAGGAAGGAAGGAAGGAAGGAAGGAAGGAAGGAAGGGAAAGAAAGAAAGAAAGAAAGAAAGAAAGAAAGAAAGAAAGAAAGAAAGAAAGAAAAAGAATTAATTTATATTTGCTATAAGCAGATCTATTTCTAAAAGATGAGGAAATGGCTGAGACAGAATTGTCTATACTTTTCCCACCTTTTGAGTTATTCTGGTTCTCCTTTTAATTATTCCTTCTATGTTGAGAATAGGGGGTGGGCAAGAGGCCAGGATTGTTAACTTAGAGAAGTCAAATTCCATGGAGAGGGAGCTCAGCACTCCTCCTCCAACAAACTAACATATAATGAAAGCTAATAAAAATAAGTGGATTGAATTATATAAACATAGTATGTTTGGCATCAATCAACTGTAATACCTTTCGAAGTGAATACATCTGTCACTTAAATTTCTCTAATTTCTATTTTTACTCAAAAAGATAGGATATTTTTTTTAATCAGCAGGTAAAATCAATCTCTACTTCTAAATCAATTTCACAGATTGAAACTTTTAAATCATTCTCGGGAGATCTTGCATCTTAACAGATTTTACTGAATTGAAATGATTTGATTGCAATGTCATGTTCCCCAAAGGGAACAAAAGTTCAAAAAATAAAGTACTTAAGAGTACCTACCTAAATCTGTTTATTTTTTTTCAATATTTTTACTTAACAATATGTCTTTCAGCTGTTGAGTGATCACTAAACTCCAGTGTTATGATTAGAACAAATATATTAAATATATATTTATATGTCTTCAAAGCCAAAGACAGAATGCTGGTCCAGAATTTCTCTTTGTTAAAATAATATAGTAGACTTGGATTTCCCCGGTGGCACAGTGGTTGAGAATCCGCCTGCCAATGCAGGGGATACGGGTTCGAGCCCTGGCTCCGGAAGATCACACATGCCGTGGAGCAACTAAGCCCGTGCGCCACAACTACTGAGCCTGCACTCTAGAGCCCACAAGCCGTAACTACTGAGCCCACGTGCCACAACTACTGAAGCCCGCGCGCCTAGAGCCTGTGCTCCACAAGAGAAGCCACCGCAAGGAGAACATGTGCACCACAACGAAGAGTAGCCCCCACTCACTCCAACTAGAGAAAGCCCGCGCACAACAACGAAGACCCAACACAGCCAAAAATAAATAAATAAAATTTTAAAAATAACAATAATAATATAGTAGACTTAAGATAGTTTAAAAGAAAGTATTTTGCAATTTGGGGGTTTGTCTTACAGTTTCAGTTTTCAATGACTTTTATGTGCTTCAATCCTAAAGGAACTTTGTAAAACTAAATTACTGTGTACCTTGGGATTTAAATGTTTCTCCTTCTTTAGCAGCAGCACTTTGATGTTTATCAAAGCCTTAGAGTTGAAAAACAGTGAGCAAAAAACACAGAAAAGGCTGTCTCCAAATTATTTACACTTCAAATGTTTTGGACATGGGAAAAATATTTTCACTATAAACACATACATTTCACAAGGGACATTTTCTATGTGTGACAAAGAATTAAATAAAGATTTGGGCCATGTGCACCTAGTTACATACACTAAAAGAAAAATTTAATTACTTTTTTATTCTGAATCACCCATTTGATCAGAGAACATCATAAAAACATTAAAAATCATTATTAAAACTCAACAATATTTAACCCTATCATTGAAGACAGCTATTACTCATCCATCTTTATACCCTCAGTGCCTCACACAGAATTTGGATCCTAGTATATAATATACAATCAATACATTCTACATTTTTGTATTTATATAGTCAAAATCTATCTTCTCGATAACAAAGTAAAATTTGCTTATAGACAAATTATAATCCTGGCTTTTGGTTTTTAAAATGTATGATATATGGATAACTATGTATTTATAACATTTATAAAAGCAGTTTTCCATATACTTTTGGTAGAAATACTTGCTTTCAGAGCCTGTGAATAATTTTAGCAATAATAGGAACAGCCCACCATCAGCTTAAACACAATCACTACTGACAAAACAAGAGGTTTTTTTGGGGGGCACAGCAAATGCTATGTAACCTTATTCATTCCTATAAATCCTCTCTCTTCGCTATAAATGTGATACACTGACGAAAAGAGTGAATATTTGGATGAACTGTGCATGGTCAGTATCAGTCAGCTGATTATTCCAAATACTCAAGTTGTCACATTTTCAAATATATTTTGAATCCTCTATAAAAAGTGTGCATTCCAATTTTGTATGATGTTATGCAAAGTGCTATACTCAAACAAAGAAAAAAAAAGAAAACGAAGCCTGATTGTCTAAGCAAAGCTTTGTGGCTCAAAGCTGTGTCAAGAAGCTTGGTCATATTCAATCTCATTTATCATCCCAAAGATTAATTATTTTTGCATGGCCTGGAATCGATACAAATCTTCTGGTTCAGCAACAAGAAGTGAAACTGAAAAGTGTTTGGGACACAGGGTCCCAAACCTAATTTATATAATGAGCTTTTTGCCAATTTCTTCCTTTTTTCCTCCTTCTGGTCTATTTCTTTGTTTTGGCTGCGCAGTTACTAAGCTGACATTCCTCAAATCTCCTCCCACCAATGGAGTCTTCATTTCTCATTTCTTCCCTTCTACTGACCTATTTTCCTCCATTTTAGCTCCAACCTACAATTGAAAAGCTTCGTTAGTTGTTATTCTCGGCAGCAATGGGCAGCTTTCCTTTGGAAATAAGTGAGTGCAATTGTCCCCTAATAGACTCTAGTCTTTAGTCCAGAGTAATTGAACTTATTAAATTCCCCTGCTTCTTGGCCCAGAATGCTGTACTTCCAGGGGAAGAATGGTGAGATTCAAGCTTCTAGGAATACTTTTAAATGGCAGGCAAGGAATTGGGGGAAATGGTGAAGATAATTTTTTGGAAAGAGCATGTGCAAAAAGAAATGGGTTCCTCTGAACATTGAGATTCCTATCTATCATCTAGGTTACCTACTGATTGGCAGTCCAAACTTTGAAATTTGATGATATCTTCCATGAAATATAAAAATCTGCGATTTTTGTTTGTTGGCTTATTTCTTATTTGTCCCAAATTGGAAAACTTATGTGGAAATTATGGATTCGATTTGGTTGAGAAGCATGTGTAGATCATGTGTTAGAGGGCATACTTTAAGTCTTTACAATGAAACCAAAAAAATGGGCTCAATCATGGAATGTGAATTCACAAAAATAGGAACTTCCAGTTACATCTTAGGTGTACTTCCCTCCAATAATTTCTACTTACATTTTAAAAAGTACTACATTTGGATCTGCTCATTTGTTAAGTATAATATAAAATCAAACTGAGGTAGATTTACTTTAAAAAGTAATGAACTACAAGGTCCTACTGTAGAGCACAGGGAACTATATTCAATATCCTGTGATAAACCATAATGGAAAAGAACATGAAAAATAATATATATAACTGAGTCACTTTGCCACAGAGCAGAAATTAAAACAACATTGTAATTCAACTATACTTCAATAAAATTTTTAACAAAGTAACGAAAAGCATTTGGTTACCTTATCATACAATGCAAAAATTAAATTTTGAGAATTTTAATATCATATGGAAGTGACTAAATTTTACTTTGGGGAACAAGGTTCAAAATCAAACCTACATTTTAGACCTTTTAAGCATTAAAACATATTCATAAATATACATCTGACATTTTAAATGTTATATCATGGGTTATGTTCATAAAACACCATAGAAAAGTTCATCTCTGTTTTTAAATATATGAGAGACACTATCCTGGTGAATTTTATCCTTAAGTAAAGGCAAAGCTATGAATATCTAGAAATTAATAGAAACAAGTTCAGCTCAGTTCCCTCAGACCTTTGCTCAGTTCCATGACTCATTCTAGCTTTATTAACCCATGTGGAAAATTGGGTTAGGACAGGCCTCGTTAAGATCAGATGATTCACTGAAAATAGGTTTTCTCAGATAGAGGAGTTTCAAACCATAATATTAATAAAAGTGTTCTATAGTTATAAAACTGCCAAGTCACAACTCCAGAGAATAAAGGCAGATGATTTCGTTCCAGAAATTACCTGGGAAAATATAAAGTACAATATGAAAATAACATATTTGGTTGTTGCTATAGTTAATATTATTCATTTAATATTAGAAATTTATACAAATATGCCCAATTTGCTGAAAGAACATGGTGATGAGTCCTGGTCCAAATAAGACATTTTCAGACAGTGTATATGCCTGTGAAATAATGTGAAGCAAATGATTTCTTCAGAGCCATGGGTTGACAAGTTGGGTCTCAAAGCCTCACCTGAATAAGCAAAATGTGTGCCCACAATGACAGCTACTTCATTTTATTTTACAGTATTACGTTCCCTGCTTTTGTTCATCAGAATAGAGCAAGTTCTCTACTGATAAATTACTCCAAAGGCTTTTAAAATCACAAATATGTATTTATATGTTATTCACTGCAAGATTTTCTCCTGTTTTGTTTGTGTTTGCGGGGGGGGGAATCACTCAAATATTTTTTCTCTATATTTTTATTATGATTAAATATTTATACCTCATATTTCTTACATATTGTCAACATATCGGTATTTAGTCTTACTACCATTTTTTTCCACAAAGTACACCATCAAATTTTTGTAAAAATTTCTCGTTTAAAGACCAATACATTTTTCTTTATTCATATTCCTGTGCAAGTAATGTTATATTACTAGCAGATTTATGGCTATGACTTAATTACATCCCACCTGTTTCTGTCCATATTCTAGTGTTTTTCCTAATACAGTGAGGCTCTGTCCTGACTCCAAGCCTTGTGTTTCCAGTTTCTTACTATATTTGGCCACTTTCTAATTCATATTTATTTATACTTTCTCTTTTCCCTTAACATTCTCACTTCATATAGTTCATACCCTGGACAAAGACAGGATACTCTCTACCCAGCTTCTCTCCTCTCTCGCAAAAATACCCACCTTAATTAAATAGGTCACCACCAAGTGTTGCTAATTTTCCTATCCTCAATATCTCTCAGATTCCTATGAAAACTGTTCTTATCAAGATTACCACCACATCTTAACCTGGATGAAAATCTCACCATCTACCACTCCAACCTACTTCACACTAATCTACTCTCCTTACTGAACCCAGCATAACTCAGCTCCAGATAAACTCTATTATTGTATTTTTTCTGCTGTATTAAAAAAGCAGGTTTTCAGTCCCAGAGGCATTGGCAGGCCACAATACCTAATTTAAAATGTTATATATTGCTTAGTGTATATATTTTGGGTTGTACCTTCTGTGTGATAAGTCATATAAAGTTTACACTCACAAGTTGAACACATTCTTGATTCTCAGCTAGACCATAACTACTGAAATTTCATTCCACGAAATCTGTTATTTTCTACTACTTCTGGTATTGTCTGCCAAATATTTTTCTGACATTTGGATTAACAGAATTTCTGAGAAAACAGTTCTTAACAGATTATTACTTATTACCTCTTAATGTCTATTTCTCATTACCAGAGTATAAACGTTGGTGATAATGGGACTTTAAGTTTAGAAGAGTCTTAAGTCAAGACTATGTAAGACAGCCTTTAATATTTTGGGGGCAACTTTGAGAGAAACAATAGTCTTATTATATCACAATTGCTTGACAAGTATCATCCATGAGGAAAAATAAGTAACAATAATGGAATAAAATTTTATTATCACTGTCCTATCTATTCCCTCTATCACTCTCTTTAGTTTCCAAGGGTGTTGAATAATTTATTCAACATCTGTGCAAGCCACTCTGCTTTCTTAATGCAGAGCTTTGGAGACTTTTTCTGCAAAGTGCCAGGTAGTAAATGTGTCTGGCTTTGTTGGGCCATGAAGTCTCTATTGCAACTACTCAACTCTGGTTATGTTGCAGAAACAGCCATTGACAACACACAAGCAAGTGGGTGTGGCTGTGTTCCATGAAAACTTTATTTACTTTATTTTATAGAAAACAAACTTATGGTTACCAAAGGGGAAAGGGGGTAAGTGATAAATTAGTAGTTTGGGATTAACAGATATACACTACTATATATAAAATAGATAAACAACAAGGACCTACTGTATAGCACAGGGAACTATATTCAGTATCTTGTAATAACCTATAATGGAAAAGAATCTGAAAAAGAAAAAATATATGGATATGGATAACTGAATCACTTTGCTGTACACCTGAAACATTGTACATCAACTGTACTTCAATTAACAAAAAAATTTAACTTCATTTACAAAAGCAGTCAGTAGTTCAAATTTAGCCCACAAGCCTCAGTTTGCCAATATCTGTTCAAACGGAAAATGTGTGTGTATATTGTCTGTTCTAACAGAGCGTTGGGTAGATACAAGCCTAATGCCTATTGTCACAGAGCACCAAGTTAGCAGGGGAGGTTAAGAATGAATATCCATGATTATAATAGCTTCAAGAATCTAACACATTCCCTCTTCAAGTTATAAGTAATACCATGTAGAAGTTCAGAAGAAGAAATTAAGAAAAAGTTCAGATATAACACATGGAATGGTCCTTAAAGAATCAATATTATTAAGGGTCATTTCATTTCAGACTTGATATTACAAGAAAGGCTGCCATATTCAAATATGCAAAGGCATGTACACACTGCACAGGAAAGAGTTAACACAGCAGGCCTGAAGTCACCATCTTCAGCTGAGCCCATTTGTAGGGTTGGCCCATGGCTGGCAGCTGGGAACCTGGCTCTTTTTTACCCAACCTGGTCTGCTGAACACCTGCTTTCCTTTCTGAAATCTGGCATTTCAGTATGTGTGGCTGGTCGTTGCTCTTACATAACCAGTAAGATCTCGGAAAAAATCTTGCGCTCTGAAGGTCAAACAGGCTCTCCTGGGTTGCACGTGTTTTTGCATTTTGCTGCTGGGTTAAGGGGTGCATTCTGTGTGACCCCTCCCTGTGCATGTAGCAGGAGTGCAGGTGGAGGGGAACACAGGAAATCTGTGCCTGGATTCCTCCAGACTCAGCCTAACCTATCCGTTCTCCTGTTGATTGTATTAATAAAATATAGCTGTGAGCAAAACTGCTTCTGAGTACTGAGAGTTCCTCCAGCAAATCACTAAATGTGTACATGTTCTTAGGACCTCTAACACAGACTCACACATACATACAACTGATACTTATCCTGATTACTTCCAAAACAAGTAGATATTTTCTATCATGTTCTCTCCTATTTTATTTTCTCCCATTCCATTTCATTCTAATGAATTTTAATGCAATGCAATTCCATTACATTTAAATTAAAAGCCATTTGTATCTACTATATGATTTCCTGATACCCTAATGTGACACTGTTCTTGGTAGCCTACTGAGAGGTCATCCTAACCTATCTATCTTACATTGTTCACTATCATCTGCAAAAAGCAGAGAATCTTTCCTTTTTAAGGACTTCCGTTCTAATCAATGTCAAGAAAGAGATGTAGCAGTAATATATTAGTAATCCATTGCTGTGTAACAGATAATCCCAAAAGTTACTGGCTCAAAACAACAACGTTTTACTATTTCATAGTTGCTATGGGTGTCTCAAGCTCAAGGTCTCCCACTAGGCTGCAGTTAAGGTGTTAGATATAGCTACAGACACTTGAACGTACAACAGGGGAATCGGCTTCCAAGTTCACTCACACGGCTGTTGGCCAGTCCTTGCTGGCTATTGTCCAGAGTGGCCAGTGCTTGTCACTTGGGCATCTCCATAGGCTAGTTCATAACATGGTAGCTGGCTTCCCTCTGGGCAGGAAAGAGAACAAATGGGGCAAGAAAGGCAGACTCCAAAGTCTTTTTTGTAATTTAGGAAATGGCATACCAACAGTCCTTCTGTACTGTCTTCATTAGAGACAAGTCAGCAAATTCAACCACACTCAAGGAATGGAAATTACATAAGGGCATGAGAGAGGCAGGAGAAAAGGGTCTTGAGGGTCAGCTTAGAGCCTGTTTAGCACAACACAAAGAAAGAAAACAAACATGATGAAGCTAAAACAGTATAAAACAGTATGTGTGTATGTATATATACACATATATATGGTCTTCTTTTGAGGAAGCTAATACTGTTATTCCTATGCTATAGATAAGGAAACTGAAGATGGATAAGGTTAGGTTCATCCTATTAGAACTAGAATTTCAGCCCAGGGAATCTGGTTATGAAGCCTACACTTCTAACTCCATAATGCCCCCCTACATGGATTCAAACATAGAATCAGGCATTGATTTCTTAAAACTTAATTACTAAACATTTTAAAAAAATAAAAATGAGGGACTACATCTTTAGTACATATGTCAGGTAATCAATAAATATTTTTAAATGAATATCATAGCTTAAGTTTTCTGGAATGGGCCAAAATTTTAAAAATAGGTCATAAAATTAAAGCCCTTGCTTTGCATATGAGAATGAGAAAAAGGAAAAAGACAAAAGGAAAAAAGGAAAACATTACAAAATGAGAGGAAGAAAGAGAGCAAGGAATGAAAGAAAAGAGAGAGAAAAACAAAAGTTTAGGGAATGTAGCTTTAATTTGATTTTACAATTAAGGAATCAGGATGGAATTTTATACCAGTTGTATGTCACATATTGTATACAGTTAAAGCACAGCACAATGAAACACTTTGAAATTTAAGAATTAAAGTGATATCATCAAAGAACAAAACGTTTGTACCATAAGATATGGCATAACTGTGCATAACTCAAGAAAACAAGATTTGCAAACACAAATTAGTCATGTTTGGTGTTTAAAAATGTAGCAGTAATGTGTAATAAAACTTATTATCAGCATACAAATGTTAATATGAATATTTCTTTTTAGTTAAAAGAGACAAATGTATAGTTACTTCACTAAAGTCTGCAGGGTTCTGGAACAAAGCAAATTATTAGATTTAATACATTTCTCATAAAAGTGTCTGAGGAGATAACTTCATGATTGACACAACTTTTCACGGGCTTTGTGATTTTATATCTCTGATTCACAACAGGCTAGTTTTGCTGGATGATACAGTCTCAAACTGCAGAAATTTTAAAACTGCAAGATTTCTTTTTTAAATATAACAAGGAAGTTTAGTTGATTCAATATGAAATATGAACCTTTAAGCGAGTTCATTTTACCAATGATAAAGTAACTATAATAATTATATATTTAACTGTAAGGATAAAATATAAATTAAATATTAAACACTTTTACTTCTTTTTCCCCTCTTAGTGGACTTAATTGAAATAGAGTAAAACCTCAGGGCTTCCCTGGTGGCGCAGTGGTTGAGAGTCCACCTGCGGATGCAGGGGACACGGGTTCGTGCCCCGGTCCAGGAGGATCCCACATGCCGCGGAGCGGCTGGGCCCGTGAGCCATGGCCGCTGAGCCTGCGCGTCCGGAGCCTGTGCTCCGCAACGGGAGAGGCCACGGCAGTGAGAGGCCCGCGTACCGCAAAAAAAAAAAAAAAAAAAAAACCTCAGACAGCAAAATAATCAAGAATTTAGAAATCCTTACCCTTTCCTATCAGATAGAGATACAAAATGACATAAAATAAATATTTGTTGATGGGTACAATAGCCGTTCCTGAACTTTTAACAAACACGCAAATACAGATGCAAAAGCCTGTTTTAAAGTCAAGTGATAATATGGCTCATAAGAGATATACTCCTTCCAAAAGAATATTACAAATGATGCTAAAACTCTTGTAAAGTGATTGATCAGTTCATTGCAAGAGAGAAACAAAATGTGTTCTGTTGGGCAGGTGACATGTATGAGAGAGTAGTTTTTCCATTAAAAAGAAAGGATGCGGGAAGAAAAACCTAATTAAGTCAGGGGTGGGGAGTGATAACGATGAACAAAACAGACAATAGAACCAGTGACAAGTTAAAGATGAATTAGATATTCTTATCATCTGAGAAAGAAGCCAATATAAATCAATAGTTCTTAAAGTTCTCCAGGGGTATCCTACTCACCAGCCTATAAGTAGATTAGTCCAAAGGCTACTCATTAAAAAAACAAAAACAAAAACCCTGTATTTATAAGTTAGAATGATAACCTAGCAAAATGATCATTGTAACTTCCATGGATCAAAGCTTTTTCATTGCTCTAATTACCATACCTAATACCATGCTAGTAGATAGTGATACAAAGTTAGGTATTTGTTGAATGACGGAATCTGCTACTTAAACTCTCTTTATATAATTGATCTTAAGAAGTCTTTGCATTACATTCAAAGATAATACTCATTACTGTGTCAGATCACCCCATCACTGAGAATTTTAACTTATTAAATTATAAATTTTCTTGTTATATAAACTGAAATTTAAAGACAATCTATCCATTAGCTTTATATTACTCCTTAGAGATATGTGGAATGAAAATGAATCCTTCTTCTGCCTGGCAATCTTTCAAATATTTGAAGAAAGCTATCTTAAGGAAATATTGCAAATATTATTTTGTGATTTTTTTTCTGCACTGTATCTCTTACCTACTTCACCCCACGTACTGTTTCACAATATTAGCCAGATACGTTTGAATAGAGAAGTTTGCAAGGCCAAAGAAAGAAAGCTACAGTGCCAGAAAAAAAAACAGATTGTAAGCCTATTACCTAGGAAAAGAAGGTTTTACCTGAGTCTAAGCTTTTTCAGGTGTAAGACAGAAACAGTAATGCTATTAGGCAATATTTGCGGCACAACCATGGTGTGCCTACCACCAAAGAACAGGGATATAAGGCAAATAACAATATGGCCTGAGAGTACAATCGACGCGTAATGTTAGAGCAGAATCATGCAAAATCTCTTTAATATACCAAACGTTTCTCAGGCTGGCAGGACTATATGTAACAGCGTTCATCAATTCTAAGAAACACCATTTTGTTCACCTTGTAACATCTTCTAATCAATGGTATGTCAGAATTAACAGGGGACATTTCTTTTATTTTAATCATATAAACAATGGTGGGCACCTTTCTGAGGTGAGGACGTCGAAGAATCAGGGCTTTCATGTATGTGGTTTTACATCTAATCTAAACCCATTAAGGTAACAGATGCATCAAGCTGCCTTCTGATTACAACTGGCCTATCACGTTGACAGTGGCAAAATACGTCAGCCAGGCAGCAGAACTGCCTCGTCCCATTTTAGTTTTTGTTGTTGTAGTAGTTTGAGGGGTTTCGTTCCCCCCTGAGAACTACTGACCTGCCAAAATGGGTAAAACCTGGGTTTGTGATCTTAGTGAACTTGAGTTAGCTCTGAGACATGTATCCATTTAAGTTGCGCTGATCAAATTCAGTCTCTGACACTTTGTGCAGTCAGAGCACAGATGCTGGATCACCAGTGAAATTGTACCGGAGAGGCCCCTTGTGTGACAAGCAGATAACTTCTCCTGACGTCACCCGTAAATATTTCATTATCGTCACCTACATCACATTCTTCTTTTTTTTTTTTTTCTTGTTTTTTGAGATAAAGGAAGCCACTTTAGTAAAGCAATTATGAAGTGTCAGGTACCTAGGAAGCCTTCAATAACAATTATTTTCATTCCTCTGGTTGTCATTCTCTAAATTTATTCTAATTTCACCAAGTACCTCAAAGTATGGTACCCAGAACTGCCAAGATTCCTGCATGGCCTATAGCTTCTTCAGTCCAGTTACTATATTTCTGTTCATGAAATATAAGATCCCATTAACTATGTTGGAGCTATATCACACTATTGATTGGTATTGATCTTCCGTCAAGTAAAACTTCCACAATCTCTTTTACACAGGCTATTGCTAAGTGATCCTATCCTTTGTATCGTTGGCTTTTTGGATCTGAGGACAGGACCTTGCATTTATCACTTTAAAATGCTTATTAGTTTTGGTCCTTTACCCTTTGTTGTCCAAATATTATGGATTCTTTACTCTGTAATATAAAATATGTACCATGACTCCAGATTTTTGTCATACACAAATCTGGTGGTTACAACTACTTTATAGTTTTCGAGTTACAATGTGAACAGGTTACAACCACTGAAATAAACAGAACTGAATCTAGATTCTGAAGGGATATGCTAGCATCCTCTCTTTAGGTTGACACCATTGTATACTGTCCTTCACCTAGTTATTAATCCATATCTTTTATCACAAGTTCACATTGATGTGTCAGTCACCAGGATCTTATGAGTAATGTTTTGATCAAAATCAGTCTATTGTATTTCTTTGATCTGTTCCTCTAATGCTATTTAAGAAGGGTAAACTGTGACACAGTCTTAAAAATGTTTGCTGAAGCCTAAATATAATAAAACTGTGCAATCACCCTCTAAGTGCTTTTCTTATACATTTCCAATCCCCATTTGTAGAATTATCATAAAGAAGCATAAAGATTACAGAAATCCCTCCCTTCCTTCACAGGTACTATATCCTGGAAAAACCTCTTCTTAACAACTTGTCACCCTTCCTAAAACTTCTTTCCCATTACTATTAATGCATTGGTTTGGGCAATTTGCATTTATTACAAGTAACATCACAAGTTTTCTCACTGGTCTTGACACCTCCTAAGATGCATCAT
This sequence comes from Pseudorca crassidens, assembly GCF_039906515.1. Classification (NCBI taxonomy): domain Eukaryota; kingdom Metazoa; phylum Chordata; class Mammalia; order Artiodactyla; family Delphinidae; genus Pseudorca; species Pseudorca crassidens. Next base: position 19,484,859 of record NC_090298.1, read on the forward strand.
TTAAATACTATTTTCAGAATGTCACTGGAGAGAATCTCCTAAAACACCTAGTCTCTCTAGGCCTAACTGCTGCCTACCTCTCAGACTCCTGATATCTGGCTTTCCATGGTGACCTACATTCCAAAAATGACACCTGTACCAAACAGTTCATAGGTCCCAGACAGCTCCACACTATTCACGCCTCCTTGTTTCCTGGCTGGTTGCTCCTTCTGCCTGAAAGCTGATCTCTAATCAGTGCTCATCTCACCCAGAAGCAAATGGACAAACAGATAAAGAGGTTAATGGCCAGCTTGCTAACGACAAAGAACAACTAGAGTAGTAGGAAAGAGTCCACCACACTCTGAACGTCTGCCATATCCACAGCTCCATCAGAATCAAGCAGCTAGCATAATTCTGCACGCAGTTTAACATGCTTTGCGTCGTGGGACCTATCAACTCTGACCACAGTTTAACTGGACCAGGGCCTGGTTCTGAATCAAATAGCCATCTGAAAGAGTACCTGCTACTTACAAGGAGACGTGGTGTGAGAAATCTGCTCAATAATGAGAACAATAAGACCAGTCGTTGCTTATTTCTAAAAAAATCTATTTTTTTAAACTTGATTTGAAATGCAAGGTTCACAGAAAGGGACCGAGATTTACAGAGGATAGAAGACTATAGGTGTGGAGAAACATACAGATAAGGGTGTGGTAAGCAGAATAACCCACCTCCTCCCACACACACATGCAAATATGTCCACATCCTAATGCCTGGAGCCTGTGAATATGTTATTTACAAGATGGCAAAAGGGCTCTGCAGATGTGATTAAGGTAAGGATGGGGAAATTACCCTGGCAGGTCCCATGTAATTACAAGAGTTCTTATGAAAGGGAGGCAAAAGAGTCAAAGTAAGAGAGAAATTATGCGGGCTTCCCTGGTGGTGCAGTGGTTGAGAGTCCGCCTGCCGATTCAGGGGACACGGGTTCGTGCCCCGGTCCGGGAAGATCCCACATGCCGCTGAGCGGCTGGGCCCGTGAGCCATGGCCGCTGAGCCTGCGCGTCCGGAGCCTGTGCTCCACAACGGGAGAGGCCACAACAGTGAGAGGCCCGCGTATCGGGAAAAAAAAAAAAAAAGAGAGAGAAATTATGAGGACTGGAAAGAGGGGAGTGATGAGCTTTGCAGACAGAAGGGGCCACAAGCAAAGGGTTGCAGAGGGCCTCTGGAAGCTGAAAAAGACAAGGAAATAGATTCTCTAAGAGACCTCCAGAAGTGAGGAACCTTGGTTTTAGAACTCTGACTTGCCAGACACTGATATCTTGATTTTAGGACTTCTGACCCCAGAACGTTAATCATATATGTGTGTTTTGTAAGTCACTAAATTTATGGTAATTTGTTATAGCAGGAAACTAATACAAAGGGTTATAGTTAAAATCCGTATTAAGTCATATTCACCAGCAACTCAGATGTCAACTTAATCTCAAAAATCAATAGACTAAGAGACTGAAGGTACATCTATACTACAGTATCTCTGCGAGTATATTTTTCCAAGCACACTTTAACAATTACATGCAATCTTGATTTCCCTACCAACATGAAATTTGGATTTAATTCTGAGGAAATATATTCTTCTATATCTGACACTCAGCACATTTACAGATTTCCATAGATATACATCTTACTTGCATTTATTTATTTTTATTCTTTATTTTAAATTAGTTTTTCTCTGTCCTTAATTCCCTTGTTTCTATGTCTTAAATGTATGAAAATAGTCAGTGAGGAGACATAACTTGCAAGAAAAAAGAAGTTTTGGAAAATAATACTATTTGTTAAAAACTGTCTAATCCCATAGTGCATTGCAAGGAGTGAATAAAGAGTGGTCTTATCCATGTCAGACACAGTAAACAGGGGAGGCCTATTGGGACACGGAAGACTATTACTAGGTGATATTCTGGAGGAAGTGTTTACTTGTCACCAGACAAGAAATGATTGCTCTCAATTAATTGGTTTCTGGGTCTAATAATAAAAAGAATGCACTAGTGAAGCTAAGAAATTAAATATATTTGACTTGGAATATACTCCTAGAAGCTGAACAGGAAGTGAGAGTAAGAAAAATAGATTTCTGAGAGTCACTGGAGAAAATTCTGAGAAGGAATTACCACTTGTATAGAAATAAAAGATTCTCAACACACTTATAATCAAGAAAATTCTCTTTGTGCCAGAAATACTAGAGGATTTTACTATTCTATTGCCTTTAACTTTTTTTTTTTTTTTTTTGGCTGTGTTGGGTCTGTGTAGCTATACATGGGCTTTCTCTAGTTGCAGTGAGTGGGGGCTTCTCTTGTTGTGGAGCATGGGCTGTAGGTGCATGGGCTTCAGTAGTTGTGGCACTCGGGCTCAGTAGTTGTGGCTCGCGGGCTCTAGAGCACAGGCTCAGTAGTTGTGGTGCATGGGCTTAGCTGCTCCATGGCATGTGGGATCTTCCCCGACCAGGGATCAAACCTGTGTCCCCTGCATTGGCAGGAGGATTCTTAACCACTGTGCCACGAGGCAAGTCCCTCCTTTAATTTTAATTCCCAAGCTTTAACTAGGATATTATTTCTAATTAGACATGATACTATCTGGTTTGAAATCTTGAGATCCCTACTATTTGTGTGTTTTTCTAGAAAATGTGGGTTTTTCTTCTCTCATGTATAAAATGGTGATAATAGTCCTGGCTCATAGGGTTGCTTTCGAGGAACGAACAATGTACTTCATTCTCTCAATACAGTTCTAGGCACATTGTTATGTCAGTGGTATTTTTTGCTGAATAGTGAACATTCTCTCACCAGCTTTGTCTTATTCAGGAAGGCTTAGGCAAATCTGTAACAGAAGAATAGACATTTTTCTATCCTACTCTCACCTATTTTGTTTCTAACTTTACAAATACATATTATTCTTATCCCCGCCCTGAAAAAATACCCCACAGTCTATCCTCAGTTTCACTTTATAATGTTTAATCTAGTCCAGTCTTCTTCAGATCATTCCCCTATATCCAGCATTCCTACTCTTCCATTTTTATCTAAATCTAGCTTCCTCAACCTCCTATTTCTTCTGAAGTCTATGATCTGATAACTAATTTGATGAAAATATCACTGATAAATATGTACTACTTAATAAAAATTATAGTAGCTTGAACACACTAATTTATTGATGTACTCTCCAAAGTCCAAATTTTTACTTATTTATATATGTATATACACACATATACAGATATTATCACAGCTATATTTGTGCTTTGTGAACTGTCTGTTATAAATACTACTGTAAACACAATTTCAATGCATATATATACATACACACTTTGAATTTGATTTGTATCATAAAACATGTTTTTGAAAAATAATAGGGATAAAAAACCTGATACTAGACCCAACCTAACAAAACAATCTCAAATTTAATCACAAGACAATCCAATGAAAGATTTATTTAAAAGTTAGTTTTATATTACTGCACAAGTTGGTAGTTTCAATACTTATGTAATTATTTTTGTTTTAATATTGGAAATTCTTTCTCAAATAATTACATGTAATATGCTTTATAAATGCTTTCTTTTTACCTTTTAGCTAAAATTTTCATGTCGATGATTAAAATAAACTGTCTACATATGATGGGTTCACTGAATCAGTGGCTTAAGCACTTCCCCTCTCTGTAGAAAATGAATTTGTAATGATAACAGTTCTTAGAATTTGATAAAGCATTTAGTATATCATGAAAACAAAAGTTTAGTAATGTTACAAACCAGACAGTAATGAAATATGTTCTTCCCTAAAATGAATAGGCTAGTTCAGAGGTTGCTGATGTAAACGTATTGTAATTTCTTTGTAATATATAGCACTTTTAATATTTTGTTTTAATATATAAATGTATTTGTGTTAACTTGTTAGAGTTAATGGATCGGAAACTAATATGCTAAAGTGGACAGAGAGGAATAGCTGTTAAACTTTTATTTTCAACTAGGGATGATGAGATATTACAATGAGAAAACTTCCATATGAAACATGTTTTTTTAAATACCTCTGCTCTTTAATTGAATTATTGTAATCCCAAACAACTATCTCATTGAAATCTCTAACAGGAAATTACATATATTAATCATAATGTACCCCTGCACAGTCATTTAATTAATATTTATTAAACACTTTGAACACGTTATTTTTTGCTAGGATACACACACACACACTTTTAGAAGTACTAGAATGTGTAGACATTTACAAAATACAAAACAACATGTATATATTAATAAGCACAATTTCTGCTCTCAAAGTTTTATTCCTGGAAATCTAATAAAAATTGTACAAATTAGAACACTATTTTGTAATATGTAAACATTTATTGTTAGGAAATTTTAATATAATTAAGTTTTGATTCATAATTATACATGAATGGATTTTATTGTCAGATACACAAATGTGTGAGGAGAGAGGTCTGGGGAAATTGTTTGGTAATCAATGAGAAGGTAGCATCTAATTCAGCTAGAAGTACTCGTGGATTCAAAGCTTGTTCAAGCAGCTATATTTGTGCTTTGTGAACTGCCTGTTATAAATACTACTGTAAACACAATTTCAATTTTGACTTGTATCCTTTTTTTCTGCTTTACTGATATGGGAAATCTATCACAGCATAAACAATAACAACAAATTTATTATTGGTAAACTAACTTGAACTTTCTTGATTAAAGGAATTCGTTTTATTTCTTACTATTTAGAACTGTCAAGGTCAGATATCTCTTGCTTTTGATCTCCATAAACTTTTAGTTGCAATACTTCAGTACATCAGAGGACTGGGTCTCATGGGAAACTCCTTGGGCCAAAGGTATTATTTAACAATGCAGCCTTCCCAACAGAGCAGCACACCAGGTTTGAGAAGTCTTTTGATATTCTGTATGAGCTACTCAGGTCAGCAACTTTTAAAAATATTTTTTTTTAAGTCAGTGAATACTTTATCCCTATTTTAGACTGCTTTCTAGTTCTCTTTGATTTAAAAACATTAACTATTAAGTTTATTGCTGTTTTAAATTTCCATCACTTTAGATTCACTTGTGTATTTATCAACTTTGCTCACAAAATATCTTGAATCCTTTGTCCTTTCTTCAGAATTCATTTTTTATAATTCTGAAGCATACTCCTTTACAGTTTTTTTCACTGAAAGTCACTTGTAACTTCTCCCAGAACCTGATTTTTTTTAAACTATTTCCCTTTCTATTTTAATACTTATTTATCTATGAATTGGAATGTTTTTGACAAGTACTTCTTAGATTCTGAAAACAGACTTCATTGATTTTTGCTACAATTGCTGCTATTGAGAAGATTGCTGTCATTCTTATTGTCATTCATCATTTATTATGTGTTGTTATTTACTAGCTGCTGTTTTGGTATCCTCTTTGTTCTTTTGCAGTCTTATAATGTTCAGATGTGCATTTACTTTCATTCATTCTGCTTGGGCCATATTAAAATCTATTTCTAAGAAATATTTATTCATCTACTCTATTTATATTACCTCTCTCTCATTTCCCTGAAATTTTCACTCTGACATTTTTATTAAATATATGTATACCATCTAATTCTATCGTTAATATCCCTAGTATTTTCTATGCCTTAATCTTGCTACACTGTATGGTATGTCATTTCCTAGAGTCTTCTAATTCACTCATACTCTCTTCACCTATGTCTAATTGTGCTAGCCAAACTGAATATTAAATTCTAATTCCGAAGTGTTTGTTATTGTTTCAAATTGCTTTATTATCATAAATTACAAATGATTTCTGTTTATTGGATCATGAACCGTTAGTCACTATAATACAGTTCTCCCTATCCTCTGGTATTTGTTAATTTGAATTGTGAGGCAATATTTAGACAGATTTATTCCAGAGGCATCCCTAGATAACAGATTGAGTCTTGTATTTTCAGAGTGCCTTTTCAATTGCTTATCCCAGATATTTCAGAAATATAATCAATTCCAGATAAATTTTGTGTTAATTTCTCATCTTGCTGGTTACCAGACCAGGTAAATAGTGTTAATTAGGATCTCAAACACACAGCAGGAATGAATCTATAGTCTGAGTTCTTAAACTTTTTTTTTTTCCCTCTAAGCAGAGTCAATGGAGAGCAAAGTATCTGGAACCTTATGTTACTTTTTAAAAATTTATTTCTAGTCCATGGTTTCATTTAATTTGTCAACTGTTTTAAGGCTACAAATTTATGTATAACTTGAAATGGAAACTTATCAAAAAGATCTAAGGTCTTGGCCTTGAGTGGGCATTAAATCACAAGCCTCTAGGTTTCAAAGATCAGCATTTCTTCCCAACTCCCTACTACAGAAAAGTCCATCATCAACTTTCCCACTTATCATCCTAAATGGTTTTTTATCAATGGGGAAGCGTTTTCTCTCTCTCAAGTTCTTCGCTGAAATCAAAGTATTATTTTGTGTTAAATGACTGCATTTATAGACATTTCTATCAGGCATCATTTCATGTTATTTCATCTACCACATTTCCAGTATCAGAAGCTACAATTTTATCTAAAGAATCATTTGTAAAATTTTAAATCATGCTTGAGAATGTGAGGGGCCTACTGATAAAAAATATGCATCACAAGTTCAGTAAAATTTCCAAAAACTTGGTAAACAAAGACTTTCTTCTCTTTTTTACTTCTGCAATTACTCCAGAGTAGTTAAGAGTACAGGATTATTGATAGTGAAAAGCCCTTTGAAATAAATTACAGTGGATTCATCTTATGCTTACTTCCTACAACATGTATGTAATAGGATAGGAGTATGACTTTTTTTAATTTATTTTTTAAAATTTTTATTGGAGTATAGTTGATTTACAATGGAGATTGGAACTGACACATACACACTACTATATATAAAATAGATAACTAATAAAGACCTACTGTATAGCACAGGGAACTCTACTCCATATCCTGTAATGGCCTTTATGGGAAAATAATCTAAAAAAAGAGTGGATATATGTATATGTATAATTTAGTTTTTTTAATGTTTGATTGTTGAGAGCTTTTAAGCCTCATCCCTCCCTCTTCCACTGCTGCCCCACATCTGGAAAAGCTGATAAGAAAGCCCAGATGCTCCCTTCTTTAGCATCAGCTGGAAGTTCAAACCACACAAGGTAAACCACACTCTGGCCAGACTTCTTACCCACTATAAAAGAACCACATCTGTCTCATTTTGCTGCTCTCTCAAGCCAGGATGAATATGCTTGGGAGACCTCCCCACTCTCCCCAGAAAGCCTTTTAATGTGAGAGACAAATCTCCAACCCCCTCGTGATGTGTGTGTGGTGTCATTGTTCTTTACATCCAAATCAAATTTGGGATGGAAGTCTACACGGTTTCTGTGGGATAGCTACACGACAGCAGAGTATTTATTGGTGAAATGCTATTGATAAGATGTAAATCTTGTTATGGCTTTTTGAGAGTTATTCAGGTTATTATCAGCCCTTTTTTTATAGAAAAAATAATTGAGCTATTGCTTAAAATTTAAATAAAAATGAGAGAATTGCTTGCATATTCTAAACAATGAAGAAATTTATTCAAGTATAGAAAAGTAAAAATGTATATTGCTATATTCTGAGGTTTAAATGACTTTATTTGAATCCATCCTACTTCAGAAAGATTGTTTTTTATTCTTGATATTCAGATGTCACTAAATGAGAAACAAAACAACTCTAGCAAAGACTGAGAAATATGTTATAAATTCTACATTTGAATTTGAACACATTTTTCCCCTGTGCAATATATCTTTATGCATATATTAATAACTCTCCAAAGTTTGTTCCCCAAACCTATTTTTTTGTTGTTGTTGAATAGAAGAAACTTAAAGCTCTGTGTGTGTGTGTGTGTGTGTGTGTGTGTGTGCGCGCGTGTGTGTGCGTGTAACAGAGAGAGAGAGAATGAGAGAAAGAGAAATGGAGCAAAAAAGAGAGAAAGGGCAAGAGAAATCCAATTTGTAGGGCAGACTGGAAGACTGGAACCTTAGGCTGGATTTGATGTTACAGTCTTGAGATAGAATTTCTTCTCTGTGAAACCTATTTTTGTGGTTAAGACCTTCAACTGATTAGATGAGGGCCACACACATTATTACATGTACTCTCCTTAACTTAAAGTCAACTGATTATAGATGTTAACTACATTCACAAAATACCTTCACAGAAACAACTAGATTAATGATTGTTTAAATAATTGTATATTATAGCCTAACCAAGCTGACACATGAAAACAATTGTCACAGATGTAATAAGATTAAGTACTACATACTTGTGAAATTGCACATAAACTATTGTATGAGCCATTGAAATTTAAGTTGTAGCAAAGAAAATGTGGTTTCTTTCTATCTTATGTTTTTTGTTTTTAATAATACAAACATCAAAAGGTCGCCTAGAAGCAATTAAAGCTATTAAGTACGGGCAAGAATATGAAGCAGTAGGAATGCTGTACACTGCCGGTGAGGATGTAAAATGCTTTAACAACTTGGGAATATAACTTAATATTAAAGTGTATTAATATCACACTTTTCAAAATGTGCAAATCCATGAAGTAACAACTTCCACTCCTAGAGAATCTTTGCACATATACACTGCTTCATAGCATTATGTTAACAGAACAGAAGGAAATATATCAAATATAAATTGACAGAACAGCAGATAAATGAGGTAATATTTGTATAATAATGCACTACACAGTATGAAATTGAATGTGCTATAGCTTTATGCATCAGTGTGGTTGACCTCACAATCAAATTATATGCAATCATCCCAATTACACAAAAATGTATTCAAAGTTTGCAATATAATTTAAGAATGAAATAAACACAAAAGGAGATTATTTTAAAAACAGAATAACAGCTACATCCAAAGGAGAGAATCTAGAATGCAACTGAGAAATGGCATGACAAAAATTTAGAAGGTATTGCTGATTTTCTGTCTTTAACATGTGTTTTTGGTACATGGTTAATTAATTTGTGATCATTGTATATGTACTATATATTATTATATCCTTTTTGGCAATTACGTTTACCTTACTAAAGTTTGTTTAAGGCATGTAAAACACTGAGGTAAGTCTTGAATGACATATACATAGGGCAAATAACAGGAAGGCATTATATCAGAATTTAAGGGTGATAAACTTTGCATGATGTGGTGGCATTTATATTATTTTATTTTCTGAAATTTCAGAGATTCCTCTGAGTGCATACCTTCACATATGAATGTTTATGTAATTTTAGAATATTAACCCATACATCACATCCAGTTAAATAAACCTCCAATATAAGAAATACTAATGGAGGGATTTTCTTCCTTGATAAAAATATTTAAACCATAATAGATGAAAACGATCCTATTTCAGTGTGGAAACACAACACAATTTCAAATAACTGAACTAGATAAAAGACTCCATACAATTGTTTGGGGTAATCCACATTATCCACATGAAGAATTCACTTGAATGTTATAAGAATTAATTACATTCATGCTATCTACTCCACGTGTTTCCCTATTCAATACTTAGTAGTCTAGTAAACACAATGAAGTCATTTAAAGCAGAGGTAAATGATACTTTAGAGATTAAGCTGTCTGCTTTACAAACTACCTTATTACATTCTATAACGGATTCAAATCATGCTTGATGAATAAGAAAGGTGAATGATATCCTTATGGTCCTTTTTCAGAGGTTTTAAAAAAGCTTACTTTGTTGACCATTAAAAAATAGAGTTGAATGAGATTTTAATGGACTTACTTTTAAAGCAAGAGGCTTGTGTTAGTATATATGTACTTTATTATTCCATGTAATGGAAATAGGAGTAAAGAGAACAGCCTGCAATTTAGTTAGTCTATTATAAATATCATAAACTAAATCTTCACAAAATACTCAATTCCTGGCTGAGGCAAATACATAGTGTATTAGTTTTGTTGATTCTTTTGAAGTGGCTGCACTGAGAAATACATCATAAAAGACCAATACTGTAGGACAAATTCTTTGAATCCATCTGATGGCAAAGATACGTTTTTAAAAAAATTCTGAGGACCCTACAGCTACAGCATTTGATTTTTGAGACTGAAGTAATTTTAATTTGAAGTACAGCCTTTTAAATATATTTAGGAAATTTTATTCATTAAGTCATGCCACAGTTGTCAGTTACTCTTTGAGGAGATTGTTACAAGTTTATCTTTTTCTATTACAAGAGTCAGTTATGTGATCCCAGACACGAGTATATCTTGACTTCTGAATATGGAATAATTCTGTGCTTATTCTTTGTCAAGCCTAACCATGCAATCCAATGTAAAAATATAAAAAGGGGATTTTATAAAAGATATATTCTAGAAAGAGATATATGTATATAAGATATACATCCCTTGAATAATTTTAAATAAATGTGTATATATATTTTAGAAATATACATAATCATGAATTTTGTGCTCATCCTAAATAAAACATTAAGCAGAGCTGGATATAGGCAGAACGGTGTAGATAAAAATAACTAATATTAAAAAGAAAAAGAAACTAAAAAAAATAGTGATTCATTCAGCAGACCAAAATTTAGAATCTATGGCTCTAATTTGATCAAAAGAAAATGTTACAAGGAAGAACTTGCTTAAGAGCTGCAGAAGGTAAATCTCGTTCTTTGAGGAGGATTGATTCTGACATTTGAGAAAATATAAGTTGTTTTTTTAACAAACAAAAAATATGGTTTCAGAGGCTTTAATTATTTAGTGTCTTTTAACAGAGTAGTGACAGAAAATATTTCTGTAGAAGTACCAAATAAATATCTACTAGTTAAAACAGTAAGATGTTAAAATGTTCTGTGAAAAACTTATCAAAGTAAATATGGCAATTCAAGAACACACAATAATTCTCTTACCTTAAACTTTATGTTATATGTTATTCTGGTATTATAAAACTCATTTACTTTGAAAAGATTGAATTAACACCAGTATGACTTACAATAAACATTTCAAAACACTATATATATTATTCTCCTGTATCTTTAGCTGACCATATCCAGGATGAATCAAATGAGGTTTATATTTCCCCAATCATGAGCTTTCATTTACTCAATGACAGCAATAAACAGACAAAATGTTGAAACACAAAGGGAAATAATAGCTTTTAGGACAAGCTCTGGATTTTTGTGATGAGATATATTTCTGATATACTTTTTAGTACCTTTTACTCAGCAAAGATTTATTAAGCACACCCAAAGGTCAACACAGTGTACTAATTCCTAGGTATGCATAGATAAATAAGACTCAGTCCTAGATATCAGGCAACTTCAGGGCTAAGGTGAAAACTGTAGAAATCTGTCAGGGCTGCATTAAATAGTTATTAATATGACTGCTTGGTCTGTATTTCTCCCATCTTCTTCTTTTTTATTTTTTTTAACTGTTATAGTCCAAGCGACATTTTTATTCTCACAGTGAACACTAAAGCAGAAACAAAAATTCAAAGGCTCCTTCAACCTAATTGAGAGATGGAGTCATTCTTACACAGCAGCGTTTACCTTCTAGAATTTAGAGAAGGGGAAAAAAGATGAGAGCCATTAGAAAGAGAAGTGGTAGGTCTATTTGGAGGGTGATCAAGTACAAAAACTAGAAGAGAGGAAGAGATTCTTTAGATATAGAGGATAGAAGAGCAGAGGGAATGGTCCTGAGATTTCACAGCACTCAATCTTCCACTCACTAGCCACTAGTAAATCCTCATCAAACTATGTCCTGGGTCACAGGCAGCCAATATGGGTATTGCGAACAGAAAGGGACAACATAGGATTCTGACCAGATTAGATCAGAATCAATGCAGGAGTTTCATTTTGAGCTATGGAATTAATAGCCACACCACTACTGTTACCTGGTGTGTTGCAATTATTTGCTCAATGATCAGAGGCCTGTGTAAAGAACTCCACTGAAACAAAGATGGAAGTGATTACTCTTACCTGACAGGGACGATGAATGTCAGGCATGGCCTTAAAAAACAAGGAAATGCTTTTACTGGGGTTTTTTGTTTTTTGTTTTTTTTTTTGTAAATTGCTTGAGGAATGTTTATTTTAAAGGGATATATATATAAAATAAATATATAAAATATATAAAATATATAAATATATAAAATATATAAAAAGGGATATAAAATAAATATCCCTTTAAATATATATCCCTTTAAATAGCTATAAAATATAGCTATTTTACCAAGGTGTAGTATTGAGTTATCACATTAGGTAGTACAGGATCCTGGGGCAGGACTGTCACAGGCTGAACACAATGAGAAGAGAGAGAGAAGTTAAGAAACACTAGAAGGGGGGAATTTTGTAGTGGCCCCTTGAATCAGACCAGTGACTTCTACAGAAGTAATCATAGAAAGGAAGATAGCTGATCTATTTGTCAGGGCTCTTCCTGGTCACACTCAATGAGAAGATAAGAGACAATAGAAGATAGTTGGAGTGATCCATAGAGGTCAGTTTTCTGGAAAAGAAAGGGGTGACAGAGAAAAGTTGAAAGTGGCTCTCAAGAAGCAAATGGAAAGTATCCATCCCAAGCCAACATTTTTGTTGGGCTGGATTTTTAAGGACAAACTCAGCTTTCAACCAGGATAAGAAAGGATTTAATTTTCTATGGAATGCAGTCCATACATTTATGAAAGCATGAAAATATGACATATTCTGTAAATTGCACATTGTTAGGTGCTGTTAGAAAGTACTATAGGGATTATATGGAAACCTAAATTTTGTGAAGAGACGGGCATCACACTTGGTCATTGAACCTGACCCTACGTGTGCACGTACTAACACCAAGTGCAACTCCTCTGCTAATGCACATGCTCCACTGTGCCACTGGATACCACTTATAAAAATCAGATTCAGGGGCTTCCCTGGTGGCGCAGTGGTTGCGAGTCCGCCTGCTGATGCAGGGGACACGGGTTCGTGCCCCGGTCCGGGAGGATCCCACATGCCACGGAGCGGCTGGGCCCGTGAGCCTTGGCCACTGAGCCTGCGCGTCCGGAGCCTGTGCTCCGCAACGGGAGAGGCCACAGCAGTGAGAGGCCAACATACCGCAAAAAAAAAAAAAAAAAAATCAGATTCAAAGACAACATTATTAAGAATTATGAAATGGCACAGCAGAGCATTAAACCAAGTATAGGGCCCTTGTTAAAGGGAAGTCCTATGTAACTACACAAATTGTATACCCTGAAGCTTGTCCAGCCAGTAGGTGATTGTGTCTGCTTTTGGCAAGGAAAGTAGTGGGTCCACAGCGAGCTTCTGTACTCCAACTAAAGCCTCATGTTTGGGAATGTGGGAAAAGTACAGTCAAGAGGATTCAAATAACCAGAAGTCTTAATAAAGTTGAAGAACAGGCTCAGAGGGATTTGAGAAGGAAAAAAAAAAAACTGGAATAAAGTTTACCATCAAATAAAATTTAGATGTAATTGTTTCAAAGAGAATGTAATAGTAAGTTAAGTCAAAAACAATTTGTACTGAACGGGACTTGAATGAAATAGAGCAAAGATGACAGCTGAGAGTCACTGAATGTGTGTAGCTGAGGAGATTGAAAAACGATGAGGGTTAGGGTTAGTAACATAGACCGATTCCAAGTTTTAATTATGGCCAGAAGGTAAAGTGAAAGAGTTGCAAGAATATTGAATTTTAATAATAAGTATTTTGTCTCGAAACACCCTACAACTTTTAGAACCTATGCTGTAAAGAGTTGTTCTTCTTCCTATGTTTACCTCCATGAAAATATACCTCTTTATCTCTGTGGTAGAATAAACACCAAGGTGGTTCCCATGATCCCTGCATCCTGGTTTTCACACCTTTGGTGATCTCCTCTCTGAAGAGGGTAGGACCTGGGACTTCCTTTTAACCAACAGAATACAACAAAGGCAATGGGATGCCATTTCTGTGATAACATTACATAAGATTGTAACCCATCTTTCTAAGGAGATTTGTTCTCCCACACGGGCTTTTAGGAAACAAAAGCCATGCTGGGATGACCCACACGGCAAGGAGCTGAGAGCAGACTCTAGTCAACTGCTCAATTGCAAGAAACTGAGTCTCTAACTCAAAGAACCCTCAAAAAATTGAATGCTGCTAACAAACACGGGAGTGTTGAATTTTATCCTTCCCCAGCTGAGCCTCAGATAAGACTCAACCCCAACCAATACCTGGACTGAAGTTTTATTAGACCCCAGAACTGAGGACACTGCTAAGCCTTGCCCTAGCTCCTGACCCACAGAAGCTGCGAGACAACAAGTGTGTGTTGTTTTAAGCCTCTAAATCCGCAGTAACACTGTTAAGGAGCAGTAGACAATAAATACAATGTCAGAATCCCATGCTCCCGCATTTTATGTATGTCTGACGAAAGCTCACATTAAGCTGTTTGCAGAGACATTAAGTAATGCTTGAGTGTTTGTTGATTTGTCCACCAAAAATAAAGTATGTCTGGGAATGAAGACATTTTATTTCCTTATATAATCTAAGTACCTTAAGTATTATAAATGCTTGGCCCACAAAGAGTACCAGATGGGGATCTACCCAGAGATTACCCCATCAGTCAAGATGGAATGCCGAGAATAAGCATATGTTTTAGTCACATATTAAAATGCCTTGCCTGCCTCACCAAGACAATTTAAATCTAAAATGAAACTTTTACAACCACATATTAAACAGACAAATAGTTACTAAGAATTCAATGCTTGCTATTTCAACCACTTAGGAATAAATATAAGAAAATTACAGAAAGATTCACAGGATTATCAATATCTCTCTATGATATTTGTAGGACAATTCATAAATACCACTGTGCATTTATTAATTAATTGAATCCCTTATTTAGCAAATAATTTCTTATCTCAATAAATATAAAATTAAGCTATTCTCAAAGAATAACTTAAGATAAGGGAACTACAAGCTGCAAATTTTTTTTTTAATTCTAAAGTTCATTTAGTTTTATTTATAGCTAAGCACAATTTTTCCAGAAAAGTTTTGGTGTATTGTGGTTATTGCTGTGTTTTAAAGCCAAAAGCTCTCCTCACATTTTTTTCACCTGGTGTAACTACAAAGATGTAGTGCTTCATTTGTTATGTCTTATTTAAAAACATACTGCTCACAATGATTAGTAGGCCATTTAAGTATATAAACAAATTTTATGTATAAAAAAGTGGGATTGATATTGAAGTCAATTTTTTGTCTAAAGAGAAATAATATTAAACTCCTAGAAATTATACATGATTTTCTGCCCAGTAATTCTGGAGAGAAAAAAGGGACACAGAAATAAAATATCAGAAGTGTCAAAATGCCAGAAAATACTAACAGCACACCTAGTGTTTCTGGCATGGAGGAGAGGGTCTGACTTTTGCTTAGGGAGGAGAAAATGAAAGCCAAGTAGAAAAGGGTTGGCATTAGATCCTGAAATATTAGATCACATTCAAGTTCTGCTCCAGCCACGAGGGACCAACACATAACTCTTTACAAGTGAAGCTGGTTGCACAGAAGGCAACCTCTTAATCAATGGTGAAATTTGAGAGGAATTAGTAATATAGAAGTTAAATAGATCATTCTTCCTTTTGCCACTTTCCTATATCTGAATGTCAATTATGTGAGAGGTTTCAGCATGGAAACTAGAGATGCAACCATGAACATGACTGATGGAATCTTTCCCTTTATGTAAATTATAATACAGAGAGGAGATAAAAATTTCAACAAGTAATTACAATTAAAAATGATGAAGATTATAAGAGAGAAAATCCAGAGACCTATAAGAACAGAATATATGGTGACATCCTACTGGAGAGAGAACCTCTGAGGGGAAATCCTAAGTAACTCAGACCATCAAAGAGCAAGAAGAAATTAGGTGGGTATAGTATTAGGGGAGAAAGAAACTATGTTCCAGGTGTGGTGAAAAAAAAAAAAAAAAGATATGCAGATTACAGAAGGGGTTAAAGCACTTGAAAAAAGACCTATATGGCCAGAGGTTACAACAGGAAGGAGAACGCTAATGTCATTATTATGAATTCACTGGTTTTAATCCGATTTTACCAGAAGTCTTTCCTATAGAATAAAATTATCATCTTCTTCAGTACCATGCTTCCACAACTAAACTTCATTTTCCTTCTTTGCTAACATTACTTGAAAGCTACTTTCTTATTTTAAAATTTGCTTAAGTTGAGAAAGTTGAACGAAATTGAATGTTGCTGCTTTGTGATAGGTGGTTCTGTTATTATCCCAAGTCACAGAAGAAGAAATCAAGGCCTAGGGAAGTAAGTCAGCTCTCCTGAGGAAGTCATCCTGGCAAGATTCAAACCAAGGGCTTGTCCATACAACTTGTAAGCCTACCTCTTCCTGGACTGCAGAATTCCTTTTTGAAATCTTTCTAAGAGCTAGATTTTCCTAACTGCAGAGAGCTTGCCTAGCCAGTGAGGCTGAAAAGGCAAACAGGAATATTTTAGCTAATAGTCCAAGAGAGATCAATTTGTCACTTTTGACATGAACCAGAGAGCAAAGCATCTACTTTTCTTGGACAAGTAAGCCAATCTAGCTACTATTGAGTAAAACCATTTACTTGCTTCCATGCACAATATGTAAACTAACATACTAATTTTTCATACATTTTAAGCATTGATTAGATGTAGCCCAAGACAATAAAGTGACACAATTTTAGTTCAAACAGCAACTACAGAGCCCTCCTCAGCCTGAGTCCCTAAATGGATGCATCTGGCCCCACCCCAACCCACATTTAGAGTCAATGGGAGGTAAACGTCCATCTTGTCAACCCACTGATAACTGGGTAGAGGGCTTTCTCTTACAACTGCAAACTAACATAAAGGTCAGGCATATCTCCAAGTATTTGCTCCATAAATAGGAAAGAAACAGACATGATTAATGATTCCTCTGAGGAGAAACTTCTCATAACAGATTTTAATAATTAATTTTCTTCTGCCTGCTCAATATTCCAACTCAGAAGAACAGCTCTCTTTTCAAACTAAACTTATCTAACTCACATCTAAATTGATCTTCCCCTGCTTCCCAAGAGCCTCTCCCCAGGTTGGGCTCTACACAAAGAAAATGCTGCTCCTGGTTATAGTATTTCTGCTGTTTACAAACTTTTTTTTTTTTTTTTTTTGCAGTACGCGGGCCTCTCACTGTTGTGACTTCTCCCATTGCGGAGCACAGGCTCAGGGGCCATGGCTTACGGGTCCAGCCACTCCATGGCATGTGGGATCTTCCCAGACCAGGGCACGAACCCGTGTCCCCTGCATCGGCAGGCGGACTCTCAACCACTGCGCCACCAGGGAAGCCCTCCAAACTTATTTTATTCACATTAGAAACCTACCACTATTAGACATAATAAGCCTTCTTATTTGCTACTTACAATCTTTGAAAATAAAATGATATAATTAAGTTTGAAAGACCAAATGTTTCCTTCAACTTCATCTCACCTATATTCTCAAACTAAACATTTCAATTATTTGACTCACAAATATTTCAATTACTTGAAAAATTAAAATATTTGTTAATTACAAAAATATATATAGATTACAAATATTTGTCAGTTGACATTTGGATTACAGTTTTATATGTAACATTTAATTTCTATAATGAGGTATATTGATTTATTTAGCTTGTCCATCTTTTACTCTAGTCAAAAATCTAAATTCAAACCTGACTTTCAATGTCCCTCAGAAGGAAGAGTATAAACCTGTGTGTCATAATTTCAACATCAATCCTTAGTTCTATTCCAGCCAATAATTATTTGACTAATATATACAAGGGTTGCAAAAATTAAAGTGCTTGATTTCTTTAAGAATTCCAAGGCATTATTGCAGGGAGGTAATATCTGTAGTCATAAAATAATAATCAAAAAGTTCATATGTAAACTTACAAAATAACACATTAGACAACAAACAAATATTTTGGAGTTTAGAAAAAAACCTCTCATTTTTCTTCAGATGTGTCCAGTCAATTTATTCATGCACATATTTGAGAATATTAATTCCGGACCTACTTATAGTGTTGGTAGGACTACATGATATATAGCTTATTAAGTGTTACCTTAATGTTAATGATCACTGTGTTACAGGACATGGATAGCACCATAAATTTCATGTAAACCATCAAAGTTTGTTAAACGTGTGCATTGGTAGAAAACTTTTAAGACTGGGCTAACATCCACCAAGGGAATAAGAATAATAAAAGAAAAATAAATTATACGAGTTGGTTGAAATTTCACCAAATACTTCTGCGAATTCTGTGATGCCTGTTACTAATCTGAAAAAAATTTAATTTTAAGTAGTAAAGATCCTTTTTCTCTAACGTAGTTATGATATTTTGTAATTATAAAAATAATACACCATATTATATAACATGAGTACAAACATGAGTACAAAAATCACAACCCTATTTTAAGCAAATATAAATTGTAATACATTATGTATTTGAATTTAAACAAATACATACGTATAAACTTGTGCTAGGTGTTAATCCTTAATTTTAAGGATTTAATCATTTTACAGAAATGCCTATATATTTGTTCCTGAAAAATTTATTAAAAAGCCAATAATGCTAAGTGCTACATTAATTCAATGTGTTTCAAACAGTCTTAATACAATCAAATTCACTTTAACATTACTATTAATACATTGTTTCAGAAAATTCTGTATGTTCCCAAATTCTATTCAGTAGTAAAAATTTATTTTAATTCTAATAACATTAACCAGAAGTCCCTGTGTAATGTTTTATATATACCTTTAAGTCATGTCATCTTAATAAACTTACAATCACCTGAGAAGAAACTACCGTGCATTATGCTTAACAAGTTCCTTATAAATATAATTTATTAGCCATTATCTTAAAATATGTAAAACTGTATTGCCTTATATCATAACTCATGTATAAAAGAAATCATAAAGAACGTATTTGGTATTCTTACATTTTAGAACTGTCCATCTCAAATTCATTGCAGGCAGGCTGCGAATCATGTTCCAAGAAAACCGTGAAATAGATTTTCTGGTCCATGGAAAGTGTAAGGTATTGAAGAATGAAAAGTGGAAGAATTGTGTAGTATGTGGGTTGTGCTTAAAAATAGAACATAAAAATCAGACTGCAGCAAAGCATAGTATATATTCAACAATGCCTTCTGAATATCAGAAAACTGGACCAGAATCAAAGACCTCAGGCAAACAGCAGTTTGTGCCTTTTAAAGTTATATTTTCAATTAGACTAGACATGCTGTCCTAGTGAGATTTTAAGAATATACTGTAAAGGCAGCCATTCAAACCCACTGCAAAGTCCAGATCTGGCATCTCTCTCCTTTTCTCACAGTCCTGGTCAGCTCTATTCTACTGGAAGATTTTGTTCTATCATAGTTTTTCTAAAAATGGTTCTATTTGCTTCACATTGTATATTACAATGTGAATATATCAAAGCTTCCCTCCAACCTAGCACCCTGCCCTGCATTCATTCTTATCTTTCCTCTACCCTTTTGTCTCCCCTCCAAGAAAAGTTCTTTATAGAAACAGCTCTGCTTAATTTCCCTAGGTCTCGAACAGCTCGTGTGTGTGTGTGTGTGTGTGTGTGTGTGTGTGTTGGATGGAGAGAATGCTGAAGTTGGAAAAAGATGGCCATGTTAGTAGCCTATTTACTTATTCCTCAGGATGATGGCGTGAAGAGAAGCAAGAATAACATCTTTTGAAATAAAGGCTGCTTAAATATGCAAACATTTAAAATAAGGATTGCTGTCTAATATGTCATACTTTAACTTATAAAAATTAAACATTTCACTGATTTTAATGGCTGGGGAGAGATCAAACAGGCATGACCAAGTAAGTTTAATTTCCTTTTACCATCAGAGACTTGATCACAAACAATAGCTAAGTGAGGTTTTAAAGTATCTTGACATAGTTTCTGAAATATGTCTAGAAGATAGACTCTATTGGTTGCTTTAAAGACCTAACATATTGCTAGTAATTTGCTTTCTGTAACCATATTTGTATACTTTGTCACCTGGAGGAAAATAATATGTGTTTACTGAGAGAAGAGATTGGTTTCAAGATAATTATTTATCATCTATTTCTAGCAGTTTGGCAGTCTAGTGATCATGACCAACCCAAATATTAAAAATTACTTTTAAAGTTTTGATTTAAAATCTTTCAAAAATGAATTAGTAAGTTGGAAAAAAGTAAAAAAAATAATCAAATGTGAAGAACTAAGTTGTATGTAAGAAGAAAATCAAATCAGGCATACACACTGTTGGTACTGTCACCAGGTGAACTTGAGTTTGGTTTTCATGGTCACAGAGCTAAAGGGACAGGGGACAAAATGGTCCTGCCTAAGATGATAAGTCTAATAGAATATTACCTTTCATATAAAAGTGAACTGGAAATCAACCCAACAGTTCAGGCTCAGCAGTAAATCCTGTCTTGAGAATTGGTGCTGAATGGATATATATATATGTATGCTGATATATACCCTTTATATATGTTTGTGCCCAAAATCAACTGGGTGGTTCAAAAATCTACAGATTGAGAATTTGTTTAAAATCCACTTGGCTGAGAGTTCTATTAGGCACCTGAAAGACATGCATATTCCCTGTGGAGCAAAGGTAACCCAATGCAGGACTCAGAAAATGCCTACATTTAATATTGAAGGATATACGATACCATAGATAAAATATCACACACACACATACTCACACACACCCTACAAGGAAACAAACCACCATGACTATGAGCCAGTACAAACAAATGAATGAGAGACATAAAAAATGTAGAATTATCAAATACAATACAAAATACATATCCAACGTTTTATAAATTTAAAAAGGGAAAAATAAATGATGAAACAAAAAACACACAGTAAACCAAAGGATAAATAAGACATTCAGATATTAAACATACACATATATATAACTTCACAGCAAATGGGTTTGTTTATAGCAGTCCAGACATAATTAAGTAAAAATTTAATAAACAAAACATATAGCTAAATAAATTATATGTAATGTTACACAGTAAAACAAAAAGTTAAAATGGGAAATTGTGGTTGAAGTGAATAATCTGGAGTTCCAAAAATACTGGAGAAAACATAGATAGAAGCAATATTTGAAAGGTAGCATCTTAATTACTTCAGAAATGATAAAAGTTACCAATCCAAATATCCCAAAGTGAAATAAATCCCAAGTGAAATGAATTAAAATCAATGCAAATAAATTTGTATAATGATATAAATTCAGAACACAGAAGATGGAGACAATTATGATAACTCCTAGAGGAAAAAAGTAATCCCTTTCAAAGGGATTGTAATTAGAACTGGCTAATCGTAGCAGGAATGGAAACTAGAAGATTCTGGAATATTATCTTCAATGCATTAAGAGAAAATCATCAACTTATGATAGTATACCCAGCAATTTTTTTTTTAATCATGATGTTAAAATAATGACATTTTCAAGAAAACAGTAACTGTGTGTGAAACTTTCAAACTCTCTCAAATGTAGCTCTCAAGGATATATTTACAGGTGGAATATTTGACATACAAGGAAGAATGATGAGCAAAGAAATTTGCAAATACAGAGGTTAATTTAAACAATACTTGACTGTATAGCATGATAACAATAATAAATTCTAGTAAGGTTAAAGAACACAATAGATCTTCTATATATAGGAAACCCTAAAGAATATACCGAAAAATCAAAAGAACTAGTAAATGAATTCAATAATGTTGCAGGATACAAAATCAATACACAGAACTCTGCTGCATTTTTATACACCAATAACAAACTATCAGAAAGAGAAATTACAAAAATAATTGCATTTACAAATGCAACAGAAAGAATAAACTTCTTAGGAATAAATGTAATCAAGGAGGTGAAAGACCTATAAAGATACTGATGAAAGACATTGAAGACACAAATAAATAAAAAGGTATATCATGCTCATGAACTGGAAGAGAGAAAATTGTTAAAATATCCATACTACCCAAAGCAATCTACAGAATCAATGTAATCCATATCAAAATATTCATGGAGTTTTTCACAGAACTGGAACAAATAATCCTAAAATTTGTAGGGAACCACAAAAACCCCAAATAGCCAAAGCAAGACTGAGAAAGAAGAACAAAGCTGGAGATATTAAGCTCTTTTTATTTCAAACTACATTACAAAGTTATAATAATCAAAACAGTATTATACTGGCACAAAAACAGACACATATAACAATAGAACAGAATAGAGAGCCCAGAAATAAACCTACACACATATGATCAACTAATTTATGACAAGAGGCAAGAATATACAATGAAAAAAAGACAATCTCTTCATTAGATGGTGTTGGAAAACTGGACATCTACATGCAAAAAATAAATAAAATAAATAATGAAGACTACTTTCTTATAACATATATAAAAATAAACTCAAAATGAATAAAAAGACAAAAATGAAAGACCTGATACCATAAAACTCTTAGAAGAAAGCAGGCAGTATGCTCTTTGACATTGGTCCTAGCAATGTTTATTTGGATATGTCTCCTCAGACAAGGGCAACAAAAACAAAAATGAACAAATGGGACCACATCAAACTAAAATGTTCTTGCATAGCAAAGGAAACATTCAACAAAACTAAAAGAAAATGTACTGAATGGGAGAAAATATTTGCAAATGATATGTTTGATAAGGGGTTAATATTACAAATATATAAAGAACTCGCACAACTCAATATCAAAAACAAAAACGAAAACCAAACAATCCAATTACAAAATGAGAAGACCTAAATAGACATTTTTCCAAAGAAGACATTAAGATAGCCAAAAGACACATGAAAAGATGCTCAAATCACTAATCATCAGGGAAATGCAAATCAAAACTACAATGAGATATCACCTCACCCCTTTCAGAACGGCTATTATCAAAAAGAACACAAGGGCTTCCCTGGTGGCGCAGTGGTTGAGAGTCCACCTGCCAATGCAGGGGACATGGGTTCATACCCCGGTCCGGGAAGATCCCACATGCTGCGGAGCAACTGGGCCCATGAGCCATGGCCGTTGAGCCTGCGTGTCCGGAGCCTGTGCTCCGCAACGGGAGAGGCCACAACAGTGAGAGGCCCACGTACCACAAAAAAAAAAAAAAAGAACACAAATAACAAGTGTTGGTGAGAATGTGGCGAAAAGGGACCCTCATACACTGTTGATGGGATTATAAATTGGTACAGTCACTATAGAAAATATTTTGGCAGCTCCTCAAAAAATTAAACATAGAACTACCATTCAATCCAGTAATTCCACTTCTGGGTATTTATCTGAAAAAAACAAAAATACTAATTTGAAAAGATATATGCACCCCCATGTTCATGCAGCATTATTTACAACAGCCAAGACAATGTAGGCAACTTAAGTGTTTATCAATAGATAAATGGATAAAGAAGATGTGATAAACATATACAATGGAATATTACTCAGCCACGTAAAGGAATATCTTGCCATTTCCAAAAACATGGATAGACCTAGAAGGTATTTTGTTAAATGAATCAAGTTAGAGCAAGAAAAACAAATACTATATGATTTCACTTACATGTGGAATCTAAAAAAAGAAATGAACCAAAACATCAATACAGAAACAGACTCACAGATACAGAGAACAAACTGATGGTTGCCAGAGGTGAGGAGAGTGAGGGATGGGTGAAATAGAGGAAGGAGACTAGGAGGTACAAACTTCCAGTTACATAATAAGTAAGTCACAGGGATGTGTTGTACAGTATAGGGAATACAGTCAAACTAGTGGAAATCTCTTACATAGTACAATATTAATTCTGTGCCAGCCATTATTCTATACCTGTTAAGTATTATAACTTACTCACTCCTCTCAACATTATGAAGTGGTTCATTAATTCTCCATATTTTTCAAACTAGGATATTGAGACACAGAAATTTTAAGTAATTTGCTACTAAGAGAGGAACCAGAAGTCAAACCTAGGCAGTCTTCCTAATGAATCCATGTTCTTTACAATGTTCTGCCTTTCTGAGCTGTACCCACACTCTTCAAAAGAGTACACACAGCATCCATCACTAACGTAAATTTAAAAAAAAACACTTTAAAACTAAAATAATATACTGTTTAAGGTAACAGACATTTGTTAAGCCTATAAAGAAATCAAGAGAATGAAAAACTCATAGTTCTGGATCACACGTGATCACACGAGTCAGATACAAAAAAGAAGTTGT
Source organism: Pseudorca crassidens (assembly GCF_039906515.1). NCBI lineage: Eukaryota > Metazoa > Chordata > Mammalia > Artiodactyla > Delphinidae > Pseudorca > Pseudorca crassidens. The sequence continues at coordinate 19,509,075 of NC_090298.1, forward strand.
AGCATCTGAAAAGGGCAAACAACTTGATTGGAAAACACAGAACAATTTCACTGACAGTGGGCATGAATAAGTGTAAAACTATACACTAAAAATATTACAAGTCTTAAAAAAAATATATTACAATGCTTATGGATTAGGGGATTTGCAAAGAAAGATCTGTCTATAAATATTCTCCATAGGTTATAGGTTATATATCAGTGCACAGACTTTAAAGATATTGAGCAAACATGTTTTAAAAATTAGACAATTACAAGCTAAATAAATGGCCTTACCAAAATGATGCATATTTTTGGTTAAAGAAAAATCTGATAGGCATTTCTTTAGAATGTATCTGGGATCTGCCATTGACCTTATCTTACTTAAGTGCTAATCTATATATCCAAGTTAAAGGTTATATACATTCTTCTGGTTAACATGAAGTAGTAAGAGATAAGTCAATAATCTGAAATAAATTGAATAGCTAATCTTAATGACTAAATGCAATAACAGGGTGTGGTGATTTAGAAATTAGTAAGAGTAATAGGTAAAGAAATAAATATGGTTACCAGATAAATATGATCTGAGGGCAAATTACTTGCATTATAATATCTTGAGTGGATTAAAGTCATGTTTCTCACTGCATTCTGTCCTAGAAAATCAAAGGTTTCTCCAAGTACACAGAAATATAGGTAAATTTATACAGATCAATATGACCTAAGAATGATATAAGTAAAAAGTATGTTATTTGAGGCATTCATTAAAAAGTTAGGAATGGTGAATTTGGTAGTAGTCAATGTGTATATATATGTTTCTTTTTTGTTGTTGTTGTTGAACTGATTGTTTTATTTCTGCCTTCACTACTGTCATTTTTTTTTAAGATACAGTTTTAGAGCAGTTTAAAGTTCACAGCAAAATTGAGAGGAAGGTACAGAGATTTCCCATATGCCCCCTGCCCCCCCTGCCCAGATGCACAGCTTGCCCCAGCATCAGCATCCTCAGAGTGTGGACATTTGTTACAAATGATGAACCTGTGCCAACATGTCATAATCACTTAAAGCCCACAGTTTACATCAGCGTCATTCTGGGTAGTGTACATTCTGTGGGTTTGGAGAAATGTAAAATGACATGAATCCACCATAATAGTATCACACAGAATAGTTCCACTGCCCTAAAAATCCTCTGTGCACCCACCCCCCGTATTCGTCCCTCCCTCCCCTTCCCCAGGCCCTGGCACCACTGATCTTTTTACTTTCTCTATAGTTTTGCCTTTTCCAGAATGTCCTATAGTTGAAATCCTCTTCAGATTGGCTTCTTTGGCTTAGTAATATGCATTTAAGTTTTCTCCATATTTTTTTCATGACTTGATAGCTCTTTTTCTTTTTGGCCTTGAATAATATTCCGTTGTCTGAATGTACCATAGTTTATTTATTCATCGCTGAAGGACTGAAGGACATCTTTTGGTTGCTTCCGTTTGGCAATTATGAATAAAGCTGTTCTACACATCTCTGTGCAGGTTTTTGTGTGAACATAAGTTTTCATTTCCTTTGGATAAATACCAAGGAGTGTAATTGCTGGATCGTCTGGTAAAACTATGCTTAGTTTTTTAAGAAAGCACCAAAATGTCTTCCGAAGTGGCTGCACCATTTTTGCGTTCCCACCAGCAATGAATGAGAGTTCCTGTTGCTCCACATCCTCACCAGCCTTTCGTGCTGTCAGTGCTCTGGGTTTTGGCCACGCTAATAGGTGTGGAGTGGTGTCTCATTGCTGTTTTACCTTACATTTCCCTGATGACATATGATGTGGAGCATCTTTTCACATGCTTATTTGCCAACCGTATGTTTTCTTTTTAATTTAATTTTATTTATTTTTTTATACAGCAGGTTATTAGTTATCTATTTTATACATATTAGTGTATAGATGTCAATCCCAATCTCCCAATTCATCCCACCACCCCCACCCGACCCCCGCCACTTTCCCCCATTGGTATCTTCATTGATTTAACAAATATTTTATTGATTATCTAAATATTCTTATGGGAAAAATGTTATTTTTCTATATTTTCCTAGGGCTCAAACAAGGATTATCAAAAAGAAACCAGATGAAGACCATTTTCAACTCTTTGGAAGGTCAAAGCGGCAGTCTCAAGAAGAATCTGGTTCCCATTATTGAAGGAATCAAAGGAAGTTTGGTCAATTTCATAGTGCACTTGCTGTAAAAGGAATTCTAATAATCGATGAGTTATTGGAAAAGAGGGAGGCACACTAAGGTGAGGAAAAGCACAGATGTTTTATTCAGACATAAATAGATTTAAATTCTGTTTCTAATTTTTTATTAGCTGGAAGACTTTGGGGGACTATCTGCAGTCTTAGCTAATATTTTCAGGGTTAGGTAAACCCAGAACTGTTTGACATGTTATAAAAATTTTCACACATAATTCACAATATCTCACAAGTTTTTGCATCACTTACAGGTCACCAGGATGAATATATTTATATTTACAGTGACCTAAACCTAGCTAACCGGAACCTGAAACAGAGTTGTGCAGCCAACACCAGCCTTGGTCAACCAAATTACAGCGAATAGACATATGAGCATGAGAATAAATACTTGTCATGGATGGTCTCTTATACAGCAATATTATGGATGAATCTGAAATACCAAGGATTCTATAACATTAGAGTGTTTTTTTGTATCTACATTAGCATAGAACATTGGTGTTGTGAAAGTCGTACTACTATTAACAGAGACAAACCCTCTTATTGTCAAAGAAATGATCATCAAACACTTTGTTACAAATTGCATAATAAAATATTTTTACTTTATTGAGAACTTGCAAGTCACAGTTGGTACATATTTGGAAATATTTCAGAAATCACAAGAACAGTAGATCACAGTGTGCCTGATTTAATTTATTCAAAACTTTTATTTGAAATACTCTCTGTGGGAATAATTTATTCCTTCCTGAATATATAATTGCCAAGTAGTTTATTTTTATAGTCATAATGTATAATTTTGTTTGTTTGTTTGTTTTTGGCCGGACTGCGCGGCATGCGGGATCTTAGTTCCCCAACCAGGGATTGAACCCTTGCCCCCTGCAGTGGAAGCACAGATTCTTAACCACTGGACCACCAGGGAAGTCCCCATAATGTATAATTTTCAATTGTCATTTTATTAAATCGAGATGTGTTATGGCATACTAAAATTCCATGGTCACTTTTGTGAAAATCGCTGTTTTGTCGACCAAGTAAGTAGTCAATGCTGTAATGCACGGTTATTTTCATAAATCAAGTAAAGCCATCAGGAAATAAAATTTCACTAAACCCAACTACTCCATATAAGACACACCACCATCCTCTTTTAATTTTGTTTTGAACCAAAGGACGTGACCCTCTATGAATTCTGCACTCACCGTTTCCCCATGAGATATGCTGGACAGCATGACTATCAGATGCTTTAGTTAATAATACTTGACCTTCAACTACTGAACACAAAGTATTTTTGATGCATCTGCTGCATTTTTAATTGTAAAATTCTTTATTCATTTGTTAAACCTTATGTTTTGGAATAGGTAAGTGGTCAACATTAGTACCATTTCTACTAAGCCAGTTAGGGAAGCAGGAAAGAGAAATAAATGGCTTGTTTTTCAGGTCCTCTATGTTTGAAAGCCAGAGTGGCATTTTCAGAGCACAATGGGAACCTAAAATAATTGAATGATTTATAATAATTACAGGGAAGACAACAAAAATGACAGCATATTTACAGAGAAAATTCAAGTGCTTAATTAATTTGACCTCAACACTAACAAAAATGTTTCCAAGAAGAGCTCTCCTAGGTATGTAGTAATTAAATATGTTAATTGCAATGAGAATATTTAACATAAAAACAAGGTACTCTTCCACCGCAATTTTAAAGTAGGTATAGTTTAAAAACTCCCTTTTCAAATCTTATTCCCTTTCAATACAAAGTTAATAAGAAGTTCAACATGGCCCCGAATAAAGGAGGTTACACTCATTTTGTAGAAATCACACACTCATTACATTAAATATCCTGGAAGCCAATTAATTTTATTATTGATATTTTAGGGATGTTGTAAGAAACTGCAATCATTTTCAACTATACACTATCAGATTTTACTAGGAAGAATACTAAATGATAATATTTTATATAGTACTTTTACAAAGAATGAGGTATTCAACATATACTAGGGCATGGAAGGAAGTTATGGCAGATGGAATATGTCCATTTTGTTCATCATTTTATTTACAGTGTAGAATGAGTGACTGGAAAATAGTAGGTGCTCAATAAATAATGACTGACTATATAAGAAAAATTAAAACAGTGTATTATTATGTTGGTAAAACTTTACAATAGATTACAAATAAGTATGTTGAAAGAATGGAGATAAATGGGATCAAATACTTTCACGGAAAATTTTTAAATTAGATGGGCACTTAAATAAGAGATTAAGGTACCACACTCCTTGAAAGATTGTGTGGAGAGATGTCTTAAGGAACCAAATTTAACTAGGATAATAGTGTTATGAGAGTAAGAAAATTTATTAGGAAAAATGAATCCCAATTCTGAAGGGCTTAGAATAATATATTTTATAGAAAAATCTAGAAGAAAGAAGGAAAGCAGGGAGGGAGGATAGAAAGTCACTATGAAATATAAGCTTAGCATTTCAGAAAATGAAAAGCATTGCATGTCTTCATAAAATAGAAAGCTGCACAATCTTGTTATAACATTTTCATTTCTATTTAGCAAAATACTGCAATGAGAATGGATTTTGAAGATTTCTTCTGCAAGAATCTGTTAGTCCTCTGTAAAAATGTACAACTCTTTTGGAGGAAAACGTCAAATACCACCTATGTGTGGTATCTAAAATAAATCAAACTCATAGAAACAGAGAACAGATTGGTGGTTGCCAAAGGCAGAGAGTAGGAAGTGAAGGGTAGGGGAATAGCGGAAGGTCGTCAAAAAGTACAAACCTCAAGTTATAAGATAAATAAGTTATGGAATGTAATTTACAGCATGGTGACTATAGTTAACAACGCTGGAGTGTATATTTAAAAGTTGCTGAGAGAGTAGATCTTAAAAGTTCTCATCACAAAGAAAAGAGAATTTGTAACTATGTGTGGTGATGGATGTTAGCTAAACTTATTGTGGTAATAATTTCACAATATATACATATATCAAACCATGCTGTACACATAAAACTAATACAATGTTATATTTCAATTATATATCAATTTAAAATGTTTTTTTTAAAAAAAGAGAGCTATGCAAACTTAAAAAAAAAAAAAAATTGTGGGGCTTCCCAGGTGGCACAGTGGTTGAGAGTCTGCCTGCCAATGCAGGGGCACGGGTTCGTGCCCCGGTCCGGGAAGATCCCACATGCCGTGGAGCGGCTGGGGCCATGAGCCGTGGCCGTTGAGCCTGAGCTCCGCAACAGGAGAGGCCACAACAGTAAGAGGCCCGCGTACCGCAAAAAAAAAATATGTATATATATATATATATATATATATGCTATTAAACATTAAATATAATTGACACAGAAATTGCACTTAGATGTGCAACTTAAGGATTATCATGTTAGGTAGAAACCTAATTTTGCTGTTTCCTTTTTGCGAAAGTTAAACATAGTTTAAAGAGATGTGTTTGGATGCCAAGGTGATGAGGAATCCTGCTGCACCGTGTCCTATCAGCTTGGTGAAGCTGGGAATATGTTTCATGAATATGAAATATGGAACATGTTTCCAGATGGTTGCTGAGGAACACTGACCAGAAGCATAATCTGAAAGACAGAAGTAAAGGAGCAACCAATATTCTCAAAGACCACTGGGGGCAAACATTTGATGGACAGTCCCAGAGGTGGACAAGTGGTCTCAGCGGGTCCTCACTCTGCTATAATCTTCTATTAGCTCTGATCCCTGAAGGCTGGCCACACTGATCCACAGCAGACTCAGACCCACCCAGCCTTATATTTTTGACTAGGAATATAATTTACCATATTGAAAAAAAGAAAAGAATTGAAAGACCCTTATGAACGTTACTTTCTAAAAGTGCTACTTTCCATGTCTTTTTGGAATGGGTCAGCTACCACAAGGCTGGGCATCCCTAGGTGACCCAAAATTCATGCTCACTGGGAACCTCAGAATGTGACCTTATCTGGAAATGGGGTCTTTGTAGATGTCATCAAGGTAAGGATCTCAAGATGAGATGACTTTGGATTAGGATGGATCCTTATAAGAGAAAGGAGAGGGAGATGTCAAACACAGAAACACAGGAGGATGGCCACATGACAAGGGAGGCAGAGATTGGGGTGATGTGGCCAACAAGCTCAGGGATACCTGGAGGTACCAGCAGCTAGCTATAAGCGGCAGGAATGATCCTCTCCTACAGTCTCCAGGAGGAGCACAGCCTGCCTACACCTAGATCCTGGACTTCTGGCCTCCAGAAGTGCATTCCTATTGTTGTAAGCCTCCTGTTTGTGGTACTTTGTTAGGGCAGCCCCAGAAAACTAACACTGCATCTGTGAATTAATTCTTAGAACGATCCAGGACTTAGAATGCAAGTGGAGTGGTGCAGCAGGGCAGCACAGGGCTTGCAGACGCCACCCCAGGAGGGTTGTAGGAAAGGCAGTTCAAAGTAACATCTCTACAAGGTCTAAATGAGCTGGGATGCTATTTCAAAGCAGTCTGGAGGCGGCTTGTTGTGAGAATGGGAGGAGGTCACCCATTCTCTACTTTTCCCTTGTTTCCCCATGAGGGGCTCTCCCAGGGACACACTAAGACACCCCAAACCAAGCAAAAAGCAGCATCAATACATAGCTTCAAAAAATATTCTAAAGCTAGCATTTCTCGTTTCCAGGTACAAATGGGGCAAAAAAGGAAAAATTAACACTTTTTAAAATAGGTGCAGTATGTACTCTTTTCATGTTTGACTAAAAACTGAGCAGTGAAAGAATATTTCAGGTGCTTATAGGATGACCTCGAGGTACACTAGACTCTTAGCTTTGGTTAGAAATTACAATACAACCAAAAAGAAACTGACCTGTCCACCAAAGAAACATGGAACAAAGTGAAGGCAGTGGGGTCTCTGCTGAGCAGCCCATGTAGGAGAGGCAGGCTCAGACCTGAATGTGATCCTGGAGAAGAGATTTTGCTGACATAGGATATGCCTGCAGTGTTCAGATAGGCAGAGGGTTAGAAAGAAGTAGATTTCTGTCATAGAGACTTACACCATCCTTTTTATGCTTATCAAGAATGGAAAAAGGATGAAAATGCAGCTAGTTGTGCCACTTGGAGACCTGGGATTGTGGCCAAGCAAAGCGGTCCCTGAGTGCTGGGTGTAGCCCACCCTCAGAATGAAGAGCCACCTTGCTGTCGTGGCCAGCTCAATAGGGCTCAGCCCGTGTCTGAATGTGTGTGTGCTCCTGACTCCACAGGCAGCCGAGAGGGCCTTGCCACCCAGCCTTAGTTTCTTGGCTGCAGATCCATAGATGCAGTTGCTCAGCTGAGGCAGCAGCTTCTTGCAGACCTTTGCTTGAGTATCTTGTCATGACCCGCTGCCTCAGTGGCCCTACATGCTTGCATTCGCAGTTTTCCTTGTCAGCTCTGACTGGTTCACCTCCACTAGAGCTTCAGGCAGAATGGGTAGCAGCTTCTTCTCTCTGACTTTAGCCTCCCCTTTCTAAACTTTCACTTCCCCAGCTCATCCTCAGTCGTGTAAATTCATTCTAAAAATTAATCCCTTGTTCTCATGAAATTTAGAGTAGGCTCTGTTTCCGTGACTGAAGCCTAACTAATACACTGATCCAACAGCTAATTTTATCAATATTGAAACAACAGTAACAAAACCTTCCATTAAAGGTAGTGCTATTGTGTCCTTCAAAATTCATACGTTGAAATCCTAACCCTCTATGTGATGGTATTGGGAGGTGGTGCCTTTGGCAGGTGATTAGGTCATGAGGGTGGAACCCTTATGAATGGGATTAATGCCCTGATAAGAGAGATCGCAGAGAGCCCTCTCACCCCTTCCACTGTGTGAGGACAGCAAGAAGACCAAGGCCTATGAATCAAGAAGCACAGTCTTCACCAGAAAGAATCTGCCAGTTCCTTGATATTGGACTTCCTAGCCTCTAAAACTATTAGAAATAAATACCCAGTTTATGGTATTTTTCATAGCAGCCCAAATGGACTAGGACAGCCAGATAAAAGGGCATTTACCAAAAGATAATAGACATTTCATAAAATACATATTTTAGCCTTTTATGTAAGTTTGCAATTTAAGCTAAAAGTTTACTTTCATTGTTGTTGTTTTATGTTAATATAATGTTGTTTACTAAATATAGTCAGTTTATTTACTATTTCTCTTGTTTTCTTGGTGTATCATAAATTCTTTGTGTGACAACAAAATAAAGGATTAAATATTGTATTAAATATTTGTAAACAGAAAATACTTATAATTCATATAAATGGTTATAATTCTTATACTTCATAAACATCATCTAAATTTTCTGTCTCTCCCTTTCCCTCTCTCACCATTGCTCTCTTGATCTGGGTGTGCATGAGTGTATGTTTCTATGCATAATTTACACTTGAAATGACATACTCCAGGAACTTACACATTCTGATCTGCTGTAAGTCAACTCAGTAACAAACAGACACATAAGTAGACACTTGTTTGCATATATGTGCTCATATACATGCACACACACACATATCTTGGTTTGTATATAGCTGAACATGTAAGAGTATAAAGGATAAAGTACATGAATATTAGATGTAAAAAGAGCATCAGGCAGAGGTAATTTTTACCTTGATGATGCTCCACCATCACTGGGAAGGAATCTTAGAAGCAGTCCAGTGAAAACTTGGATTTCAATTCATCAAGTGCAATTAAAACCACAAAATTACAATCACACACCAGCAAACCAGAACAAACTAAGGCTGTAGATGTTTTGTTTCATGGTCCTAAAATTCAACCACGTTTCTCTTTTTTTATAAACAAACATACAAAATGATTTAGATTTCTTCTTTTTCCTTTAAAAAAATGACTGTGTGTGCTCACGCTAATACATGCTCATGTATGCTTATGAAACACAAAAGTCATATAAGAAATCTGGAGTAATTTGGTCATTCATTTATATACACAAAATTTATGTGCAAATATATATCACTGCTTACTGTGTGCTAGTCTGCCAGATGCTGTTCTTATTTCCTGAGATAGATCAATGCACAAGATGGAAAGGCCCCTGGTCTCTAAGTGTCTATATTCCAGGAAGGAGAGGTGGAAATCATAAACACAATATGGAAAAATGTAGAACAGGATAAAGGCGGTTGTATTGCCTGAAGGTTTTGTGCAATTTGCACTATTAAATAGAGTAGTAAGAATAGACCTCATAGAGAAGGGGGGAGGGGGCTTGAACAAAGACACCTGCAGGCAGATAGGCAAGTAGATATCTGGTAAACAGAATTCCAGCAGGGGGAGTGGCTAGCAAAGGTGGGAATAAGCCTTGTAACTTCCAGGGAAAGCAAGAAGAACTGTGTGAACAGAACGAGCAATGGGAATAATGTAGGGAGAACAGACCAGAAATAAGATGAGGGGGCACAGCTCATAACAGACCCTTGGCATTTCCTCTGTGGTAAATGGGAAGCCATCAGTTGGTTTTGAACAGAGGGGTAACATGAGCTGACATTTTTTCAAAGGATGACCCTTGCTGTTGAGGCTTATCTTCGGAGGGCTAGAAGTAAACAAGTTAGGAGGCTAATGCAATAATTCATATAGGCAACTATTACTACTAGAATCATGGTGAGAACAGTGAAACTCCTGAAAATTGGGAAGATTCTACACATACTTTGCAAGTATAGCCAACAGGATTTCCTATCAGATTAAATATGCAATGAGAGAGAAACAGAGGATGTAAGAGAGTTTGAGAAATTTTAGTCTGAGTAACTAAAAGGATGGAGTTTATGAATAGACATGGCAAAATCTGAGGAGAGAATATATTTGTGAGTGACGACCGAAAGTTCACTTTGGACACATGAATTTGAGATGTCTATTAGGCATACAAGTGTACTATGTGCCAAGAAAGCAGTTGGGTATAGGAGATTAGAGTTTGGGAGATCTGTGCTGGAGATATATATTTGGGAGCTGTCAACATATGGTGTTTAAAACTATGAACTTGGATGAGATCACTTGGATGTGTGGGTGTAGACAGACAGGAGAAAACCAAAGCTGCTTCAATATTAAGGGAAAAAAGAAGAAACCAGCAAATAAAACTGAGAAGGGATTGCTAGTGAGGTAAAAGGGAAAACCAAAGGTGTGTGGGCATCTGGGAACTCAAGTTTAAAAAATTGTGTTAAGGAGAGAGAAATTAACTGGGTCAAATCATCATCAAGTAAACTGAAGAAAGAGAATAGTCTTCTATATATCCAAACATGTATGAGCCGGCAGAAAGTTTCTGGAAGAATACATAGGAAACTGCTGGTGTGAGCAGTTATCTCTGGAAAGTGGGAAAATAGGTGAGTAAGAGGGGAGATGAAAATTTCAGTTTAACACATTCAGCAATAACTGATTTTCTTCGCCATGAGCACGCATTACACTTATATTATGAAATATACTTAAACAAGAAACGTAGCAATTACCATCTAAGTAACAAAATACATCAGATGACAACTGATGAAAACATCTAACATGTTATATTTGAAAAGAAAAAAAAATCCTCAAAATAGCATCCATGGAACTGTCATGGAATCCCAAACTTTGTTATTCATGACTTGGACTAAACATCACCTCCAGATGGCCTCTTTTAAAATATAAACATGTCACCTGAAATGGACAGTGTTAAATAATGTCAAAAGTATTTTAAATGGCAGATGGCTAAAATTACTATATGGACATAGCTAAAAGCAAGCTGATGCAACGTAAGGGGAAAATGAACATTCTATGACTTTGTTAACATGGATGGAGCTAGGCTGTAGAACTCAAGAAGAGGGCTGTGTCATCCAGTGTCAGGCTGTCCATGAAAGACGTGGCCCATGAGTTTTTCACAAGGGAGTGCTGAAATGCCACTGACCATTACGGAGGCTGAGAGTAGTCAGGAACCAGAGCTAAGGTCAAGTAAATAACCTGGAATCAAGTATTAACTAATGATCCACTAACTTTACAGGTCAAGGGTACACGGTAAATCAGGAATAAGGCAAGATAGCTCTAGAATGTCAAGTTATAAGCTGAGTGGTCACCCAGAAATAGAGATGAAATTCCATAATAAAATTAGAAATGCTAAACCATCTAGATTTTTTTAATATGGGACACGACATAAAGTTGAAAATATTTTGAGAAATAAAGGATGGGGACTAGAGACTATGAGACGTCTTGATATTTTTGTAATTTGTCATCAAAAATACTCACACTGATTTCAGTCATGATAAAAATCTCCTGATACAGTTTAAACATTTTGAACTGATGAAGTTAAATGCATTTTAACGTGTTATAAGCCCAAGAAAAAGTTAGGAAATGTCTTCATACATTTTGTAATATTTTTACTTTAATTTCTGTCAAAGAATGATAGGTATATTTTTGGGTTTTTGGTTTTTGATAAGAGAAGTTGGCGCTACCATTTCAGTCTAAAATTACTTTTTCTTACTTTTATGGAGCTTGAAACTTTCCTTGGCATTAAAGAATGGAAGAGTCAATGTATGTACAAAAATTGGTTAAGTAACCATTAATGAAAGTATCTTGGCACTGCCTTAAATTATTAATCATAGCTTTGTAATTGGAAAGCAAAATGTAATAATTTTTTAGGGTAGTTCTCTGTGAATCCACAATACTGGGGAATTTTTCCAAGTCTATTTGTAAAAACATTCATAACGTACTAGTTCTCCATGGTGACATGAACTAATGGACCACCTTTAAACAAATTCACTTAGAGATTCAGAGAATGGCACAATGTTCTCTTTTTCCATAGTGCTGTAAAATTAGCATCAAACACAGAAGAATTCACCATTCTTCACCTCCTCCATGGTTGTTGTCTCCACACCATAAATCACAGAGCAAGAATAAATGAAGTTATTTTTTTCCTGTCATTCATATTTTATATAGATTTCTCTATAGTGTAGAAGTGTTTCACTTTTAGGAAGAATTAATGCCAAAAGAGTTTATTGCCTTCTATCAGAAACATCTAGCTAGCTTCAGAGATCTTACTGAAGAAGTTGCTTTGAACATTTGTGTGTGTGCACACATGCACACACCACGAGTGATAAATGTGAAATGTGAGGGCATCACAGAAATGCTTTGAAAAGCATTTAAAATATATTTTGCAGTGAGTTTTCCTTAATTTTAAAGATTTCTTAGCATGAACATGTGCCTCTAAAAAGACTGCAGAAAATACACATGAAAAGGAAGCAATCACCATGTTGGCATCATAAAACGGATTTTTGGCCCCTTGATATGACATTTACAATTAATGTAGCATTTTTTAAATGTATGGGTTGATTCACTGTCTACCTGTCTCTCTCTGTCTGTGGGCATGCTTGTGTATATGTGCATCAGGGAGCAAAAGTAGATGGAAAATGTGAATATAATTTGAAGGATGCTTAACTGACGGGGTGGGGGAAGATGGAGAGAATGTCCGTCTTTCTGTTCAAGATGCTCAGATGAACTTTGAATAAGCTGCTGATATTCTCATGAGGAAATGGACCCTTAGCTTAAATTTCATATGCTCGGCCAAAATAATAATTCATCTACAGTTATCAGGCATAAAGCCTCATGGACTTATACACTAAGATTTCCTGTAATGACTTGGAAATCTACAGAAACAAGGGAAGGGGCTTGACTCATTATTTGGAGGTGATAACATGATCCACATGATCGTTAGGGGATAATAGGCAACTTAACTCACTGCAAATCAAACAGCTCCATGATCCATCATTAACCTAAGTGAGGCTTTGCTTTATTGAAGTAGCCCTCTAAATGAAGAGGTCACAGCCTATTTAAAAGCTCAGAGATTTGTTAATGTTCCAAGGACTTAGAGTCTATTAGATCAGATGGCCTTAGCATATATAAAATTGCAGGCACTTTGGAGAGCTAACATGCTTCGGTGTGTATATAAATATTTTTAAAAAGATTCTTTGAAACGGTTTAAATAGGGCACGCTGCATTTGTGACATTATGTTGTATAAATGTGCACACGTGTCAAGTTGAAAGGGAAAAAAAGGACTCTGTAGAGAGATACTCCAGGAGAGGAAATAAGTTTCCACTCTAAGCCACTTTCATAATGCAATTAACTCCATTAGAGAGAATGGAATTTTGAATACTATTCAAATTAAGGCAGTGCAGTTAGCAGCAGCAGCAATTCAGGAAGAATTAGCAATGCCCTTCTGAAGAGAGCTACTGAATTAAACCTTGGAGGGTTTTAAGATTAAGCAGTTTAGTTGTTACTTTAGGAGCTCTGGACTTTGCACAGACACCAGTCCAGGTGTTAATACTGATTCTTCCCTGTTCTCTTTAGATAACAAAACTGAATCTCAGAGCCAATTAAGACAAATCTTTACAGGCCTTCTTCCCCCATTTTAGTTTATCTTGGGAGGTTTTTTTTAATTGTAGACACCATAGGGAATCAGGGACATTATACACAGTGAGATAGTATTGAATCTTGAGGTGAAAAAATAACTAGTATTTGTCCAAATTATTCTGTCTTAAATTTAAAACCATTTTTTTTGGTAGGCTGACACTCAAATTGTGTCCTTTTTATTCCCTTAATCATTTTAATGGGAGAACACTGTTTTAGTACTGAATACTCACACAAACGGCATGATTAGTGATAATTACATTTATGGGCCAAGTTATATGCATGATTACTATAAAAAGTCACGTAATTCACAAGTATGTCTCACTTTCCTCCCTAAATGTAACCATTCTTAACATATCATCAGGGCTTCACTGGTGGCGCAGTGGTTGAGAGTCCGCCTGCCGATGTAGGGGACGCGGGTTCGTGCCCCGGTCCGGGTAGATCCCACAAGCTGCGGAGCAGCTGGGCCCGTGAGCCATGGCCGCTGAGCCTGTGCTTCCGGAGCCTGTGCTCCGCAACAGGAGAGGCCACAACAGTGAGAGATCTGCGTACCACACACACACACAAAAAAACATATCATCATACAAATTGTTCAACTCCTTTTATATGCATGTGTATGTTTAGATGAATTTATATCCATTATTTCATTCATTCATTTATTCATTTACCAGACCAGGTACTTTTGTAGGGCTTCCCTCATGGGGCTTGCATTTTATTTTGGAAGACGGATAATATAATGCAGTATCGTGTGAGCTGAAGCAGGTTTGATTTAAATAAAATTAAATGTATAATGGGTAAAAATAATTCTTCTGGAGAAGGAAGTGGTATTAATAGAATAGTTAGAGAACATAGCTCTGAAGCAAGAATATTTAAACCAAGATCTACGTGAAGTAAAGGGGGAAGCTGGGTGAGTGCGAAGTCCCTGTGGCAGGGTTAAATTGGGTATAATGGGAAAGAAAATGGAGGGTCTATACCAGATACTGGCTTTAAGCTATGGAAATACGTTGACAGTGATACTGGAGCGTTTACGTCTGGGTATTGTGCAATAAAATGTTGGGGGAGAGAGATAACAGAAGAAGCAGTCTTTTAAAGACCACTTTGGAGACTAAGATAACAGTGGCTGGATCAAAGCTAACTATGGTGGAGGTGAGAAGTGACTGAATGAATGATATATATAGACAATAAAGCCATGAAGCCAGTAGACTAAACAGTGGCACTGATTGTGGGGAGAAGGGGGAAAAGCAAGGTCTCAAAGTTGACCCTAAGTTCTTTAAAAATTAAATGAATAATTATATAGTTTACTGGCATGAAGAGAATTTTAAAAGTTACTATATTTAGGTTGTGGTAAGAATGAGTAAAAATCAATAGTTTGATTTTTGAACTTGTGTTTAAAATATTTAGATGTTGCTATGGACTAAACTGTGACCCCCAAAATTCAGGGGCACATATGTTGAATTGCTAACCCCCAATATAATGGTATTTAGAGACAGGGTCTTTGGGAGGTAATTAGGGTTAGAAGGGGTCATAAGGATGGGGTCCTCATGATGGAATTAGTGCCCTTATAAGAAGCACCAGAGAGTTTGTTCACTCTCTCTTTGTATCAGGACCAAGAAGTCATGTGAGTACATAGCAAGAAGACATCCATCTGGAAACTAAGAAACTCTCACCAAGAACCTAATTAGCCAGCATCTTAATCTTGGACTTCCTACCTTCCAGAACTGTGAGAAAATAAGTTTCTGTTGTTTAAGCCACCCAGTCTATGGTGTTTTGTTCTGGCTGCCCAAGCAGACTAAGACAGACATGCACGTGGAAATACAAAGTAGGCATTCTGAGATTGGAATATGATGCTCAGCATAGGCATTGGAGACAAAGACACAGACTTGGAAGGAGGCGTTCAGATGGCATTTAAACCTGTGCTACTAAACGAGATTACCTCTTCAGTGAGTTTCTACATAGAGAGGTGAGTAGGGCCTAGAACTGGGTCCTGGGATGTTCTGATAGTATCTACTTACAGCTGACCCTTGAACAACATGGGTTTGAAATGCAAGGATCCACTTATATGCAAAATTTGACAGTAAATACTTCATGGTCTGCAGTTGGTTGTATCCACAGATGCGAAACTGCTGATGCAGAAGAACACCAGAAGTAGAGGGCTGACTATGAAACACAGGCAGATTTTCAACTGTGTGGAGGGTCAGCACCCCTAATGCCTATATTGCCCAAGGGTTAACTGTATAGGTCTGAAGACAGAAAACTCAGCAAAGGAAAGTAAGAAGGAGAAGCAGTCAGGGAGAGAATAATAAAATCACAAGGCAATGAAAAGCAGATGAAAATATTTCTGCAGAATATAATCTGAGTATTGGAATCACTGGATTTTAAATTTTCATGGATACTGCCAAATTTTCCTCCAAAAAGATTTCATATTTTACAATCCAGCCCAAACTCTCCGAGTTGGGCCTTTTCCTCTGTGGTGTGATTGTGTATTTTGAACATGCCTGACTTTAGTTTTTGTTTTTCAAAAGTAAAACCTGTTTGCCAATGTCACTGTCTGGAGGTGTGTGTAAACTACTGGGATGGGACAGATTACACACCATAAATTTTCATTTATACCTTTGTTTCCCTCATTACTAGTATTATATAATTGTAGGTAATACAATTCCTTGTGAAATAAACATGAAATATTGAGATTTGAAGGTACTACCGAATCAATATTTTAATACTGCTGTTAAGATGTCTATTATTTATATTTGATATACACAGAAATTCACTGTATGTGCTAGATTACTTGACATAAATCTAATTCTGGTTCCAACAGCTAAAATTCTAATACTGAACTGTCTTCTCTGTTAGGATCTTATATAGTGGTGAAGGCAGTTTAGCACAAATACTGGGTACTGATTAAGATAACTAGATGTTTCACTGTGAAACACTCATCTATTTCAGAAAATTATTCTGGGCTTCCCATTCTTGCCCAGCTAAACATATAAAGTCTTGCCAAGAGTTTATTTTTCACTTTTCACTCACTATCCTATTGCGAGTAATTAGAGAAAAGTAGAGTTTAAGTAAAATCTTGCTTTTAAATCTGCCTGAAATCATATCCCTTGGAGTAATGGCTACCTTTCATGGAAGTACCATTGACTCACAAAGTTGTCAGAGGACACTTCATTTTGGATTTTTTTTTTAACATCTTTATTGGAGTATAATTGCTTTACCATGGTGTGTTAGTTTCTGCTTTATAACAAAGTGAATCAGCTATATATATACATATATCCCCATATGTCCTCCCTCTTGCTTCTCCCTCCCACCCTCTCTATCCCACCCCTCTAGATGGTCACAAAGCACTGAGCTGATCTCCCTGTGCTATGTGGCTGCTTCCCACTAGCTATTTTACATTTGGTAGTGTATATATGTCCATGGCACTCTCTCACTTCGTCCCAGCTTAACCTTCCCCCTCCCCATGTCCTTAAGTCCATTCTCTACGTCTGGTCTGCGTCTTTATTCCTATCCTACCCCTAGGCTCATCAGAACCTACTTCACTCTGTATGACACTCTAGGTCCATGTTATTTGCCTGTTATTTCAAACGTTCATATACTCTTTCCTGAGAAAGAGTTTTAAATGTATCATACCATTTAGTGCTTATGATAGCACACATTTTTTTTTCCGTGGGCAGAACAGAGTCTACTAATGTTAACTTCCTCCAGTCCTCAACATTTACCAAGCATTTGTATCTCTTTCAATTACATTTTAAAGTATTACTTTGGATAAATTATTTAGCATCACATTTTGGTTATTTCCTAACAATCTTTTTTGACATTCAAGATATTGTTTTAATAAATGTTGAAATGTCAGCTAAAATTGTTTGATATTTATTTCACTTGCATTATTATTGAATACTATTTCACGTGCATTATTAAAATTAAAGACATCTTCTAATTGTATCTTCCACCTATGCCTTCCATGTTGTAAATTTTCATTTTCTCTGTGTTGGTTCACAAACTCAGGAGCTTCCCAGGTGAAATCTGAAACTGGCCCTATATATGGAGGCCAAGGAGACACAGGACAAAAAGGAAGACCACTCTAGATTGGTAGGTGTCAGGTTTAATAAGCAACAAAACATATACAAGGCTTGTCTTGAGCAGCAGCAAGACAAGTAGATCTCTGCACCTACCCGCCAGAATCTTAAATCTTTATATTGAGGCATTAAGGGGGTTTAGTCATGTATTCAGTTCAGATAGCCTCAACAACACCTTACTCTCTCAAGGCTGTGTCCCTGAAACAGCTCCTAGTGTGGGAATGGTGGGCGGGACTACATTCCGAGGACAGAGGAGGGATGAGGACCCTGCAACTGCCCAATTCAGCTGAGGGTCAAACGGCAATCATGTCCTTTTAATGACTCCTCCAATACTCTAAAACCTTGATCCAATATTTCCTTTCTCTTTCTAAAGATTTCCACCTCATCTATTCACATGCTCAAGTATCTATTAAAAAAAAAACCCACAAACTTCCTGTGACCCTGTACTCTCTCTAGCTACCTCCTCTTCTCTTTGCTTGACTTCTAATCCTTTTGAAATATGGTGGTAAAAGTTTCATTACAATCTAAACTTCACTGATTCTTTAAACTAGCAGAAACATCCATGCCTGTCTATTGAAAGCATGCTTGCCAAAAATAAATGGATTTTTTAAAATTAAGTGACCTGGAAACCACTTCTATCCCAACATGACAAGTAAATTCCAATACATCAAAAATCCTGGCCACCACATGTTTTCATTTAACCCAGCAGGCCAGCTCTGACTGTAGTTAATCTCTACAAATTCAGCTTGCTATAGTCATGGAAGTTTAAAAGGAGAAAGACCTGACCACTAGTGAGTGTCGTCTATGCAGTCATATACTAAATCAAGAGAAGGAACCAAGGATCAAAAAGTTAAGCAATTTGCCCTAAAATGCCCACAGAATAACTCTCAAAATTTTCATTCAAACCATTGTCTTACTCCCAAGTTTTGATCTTTCCACATCGTCATGCAGACAATAAATCATGACTCCCAAATGTACATGGAAAAAAACATTTTATATAATAACTTTTCAGCAAATAGGAGCTATAGAATCCATTGTTTATAGGGCACACTTAAGGTATAATCAATTATACTTGTAACTAGCATCCTACTTTGTGGATAAGTCTATATTCACCACCTATGCCCTAATGTTTCACTGCTTCTTTGGTACTCGGAACTAAATATGCATCATTCAGCCATTTGAACACTTAAGTTTAGCAGTTGAGATGTTAAGTCCTATATTTCTCTAATGAGCATCTTTGCACAGATTAGGGCCTCACCTGCTCTCACCTGAATCTTTACACATATATGCATGAGATATACATATTTTAAGAAAAAGTTTACATTGTGCAAATGAAATATCCTTTATATTCAAGGTAACATAAATGCATTTATAGAGTAATAACTTGGATATTCAGAGCAATGGTTATGAAAGAAAGCCATAACTCTTTAGTAAAAAAAACTGAAGCATATTGAAGATTTAATTTATCCCTTAATACCATGAGTTATAATATGATAGAGTGATAGAAACCTGAATGAAGCTAAATTTATAAAAACAGTAAGCATTTGCCCTGTTTTCAATAGTTTACAGGTGCTTATTAAATTAATTGATAATCAATAATTGAATAAATGAATCCTTAGAACATTTATCAGGGATCTCACAAAAAGCAGAATAACATTATATGAAGTTCACCTGTTATTTGATTTTTTGGTAGTCATTATTTTCTCTTGGTCTTTTCTAAAAATGTTACTCCACAGCATGTGATCATGTAATGCTTAAAAATAACTTTGAGTAACCACTATTGATATTCAACATAGGCAGCATTATTCACATTCACACACATATTTTCCTTTTGAAGTTTGGTGATGATATAGCACACTTTTAGCATGATAATCCAGAAAAAAATGCAATTGCCTTAAAGCCAAAAGTTAAAATGCTTTAAAAAAGCTCTAAGAGTGTAAGTTGTTCAATTACCATATATTAGTAAAGTAGAAAGAACATTCCCAGTAAAAATCATAAATTTTCATTCCTTATTTATATGATTAAGTTTATGTTTCTCCACATAAGTTAAGCCTAGCCATAAAATTAAAACTCTGCATTTGTTTAATGAGAAAGATGAAATAATTTGCAACTATAGTTTAATAGAATCAAGAATTGGCGCCACATTATAAGCAAAATGTTATCTATTCACATGGTAACACTGACATGGTAATACAGGACATGATTAGTTTAAAAACAGCTATCATTTGTTTAAAAGAATAAAAGAACAGAATCTTACCTTAAAGGAGACATATGTAATCACACTTTTCCTTTGGAAGTATAAAGACATTTACAATAAAGTCTACTAGTAGGTCATTTATTACACAAGTTCTTAAATTTGATATCTTTACATGAAAACGTGGGTCACTTCTGAGGAGAAGTATCACTCTATGCATCTTCCTACCATAATTGTTAGATTTAATCACATGGCATCTAAATGGTATCGGTGTGAAAACAGTAATGTTTCACATGTCATGTAAGAACAGTTTAAGCAGACTATTTGCAGTTCTATTTCATCAGCAAGAGTGATTTGACTTTCATTACAGTGCATTTTAAGAAGTAAGAGTGACAGATATTCTTACCAACCACAAAATGATAAATGATTGATTGCAACCAATCAATCACAGACTACTTCATGAAACACATCCTGCCAAAATACCAGATGCAAAAGATTCTCAATCTAAGGAGATCAGTTTTGTGCTCCACCCTTAAAGGATGCAGTCATACTGAGGTATAAGTATGTCACATGAAGCATTAACGGGATTTTTTCCCATAAGCTAAGCAGTGTTTTTGTCGTGATAAAGACTTAATATGTATCATCCCACATGTAGAACAAATGACACCCTCCTTCCTATAATAATTCAGCTCTTTTTGTGACAATTATCTAAAATGATCATATCACTAAGCACATTAGTGGAAGGAATGAAGTCCAGTAGGAAAAAAAAAGCATCCTTGGCTTGAAAACTTCCCCCTACTGCTTGAAAATGCTACACAGCAGTAGAAGTTAAGAATCCAGCAACCAGAGATTTGCCGAACAAAACAGAAAAAAAAAAAATGGGATTATTTTTTAAGGGGGTAGGAGCTTAACATTGGCAGGGTTATACTTGGAGGTTAGTCTTCAAAGTAAGAGCTATTAATAAGGGGGAAAATACATTGTATTCTGGAATTGAATTTTCAAATTAATACACAACCTCTTTTTATTCCGGTAGTTCATATAGCAGGTGAAGGAATGCTCCTGAGATTTTGTTACTGAACCAGCTGATGTGCAGATTAGTTAGGTAAGTGGAAAGCTACTTTGTGTGTGGTTGTGCTCTCGAGCATTCTAAAACAGAGCCTTAAGCAACTACTATAGCTTGGGAAGAGTAACCACCTGACTTTCAATCCTGAACAGACCTCTGGTATCACGGAAATATTTGTAATAAAAATGTGTTCACTTAAATCCCTTTTTAGAAATAATAACGAAGGCACATAAGTTGAAATGATTCTCAATTTGCTTAGGATAATTTAATGAATAAGTGATGGTACTGAAGTATGAGGTTCAATATTTCTAGGCAGCTGTGTGTCTGGATATTATTTTACAATCTTAAAACGGATCAAGTGTCTGAAAAGATCAAGCAAATATCTGCTTGGCACGGTTGGATTTTCATGTTTTGGTCATGTATAGTGTAATTTAAAACTGTAAATACATTTTCAGAATCTACTCTAATTTTTTGCTACTCAGGATGTAAGGTAATTTTCTAGCTGAGCAGTCTGGGAATGAGCTTCAAAATACCTGAGGAGAAGCTGAAAATCATCCCCATGGTCACAGAATCAGCCAAAAGTATGTCAGGTCCCTCTCTCGAGAGTACAGAGAAATATGTCTATAAGATGAGACATCAAACACTCTGGACTACAAAGGTTCTGAAACCACTGTAATTCAGGTGGAAAAAGAGAAAAATAATGATATTTAAAAAGAAGAAAATATCTATAAAATGCTGAAGGTCTCTTTAAAACTGATTTACTAGCATGTCCTTTATTATACATATTTCTTGCTTTTTAAGTGGACCACTAAATGATTAATACCATTAAGATAATTTTGAAATGCCTATTATGTAACCCACAGTCGACCTAGTAATCTGTACCTCTTCCACTTGTCCCAAATTAGTTTTGTGGTAGGAAACTGAGAGGGCTATATACTGAGAGACTAGCTATCGAAACATTTACATTGCTTTACAGTTGTTTAATTTTTAATGAAGAATGAAGTTTAAAAACCTATATGTCTTAATAAAAATCAGTGGAGAATGGGGTAGGGGTATTATTGTATTTTAATAAAAATCAGTTGAGACATTTACAGAAGACGTTTGAAAATAAAGCATTAATTCCTTTGTGTAAAAAAGATATTAATAAAGTCATTTATAATATAACCAGTTGAACACCTAGCATTATTTTCATTTGAAAGTTTAGCACAGCGAAGCAACGTACATTAGTGGCTAAAACATTTCTTTCCCTCTCTTTTTAAGTTAACCTCGCGCTCTGAAGACAAGAGACTTGTTTAGAACTTACCGAAGTTTCCCAAAGCAAACCCACGCACCAGTTCCTAATTGAAATGCCAGACCTGTGTGCAGCCTCCCTCCTTCAGCTTCTGGTTACGCCAGGCAACACTTTATTGATCGTGTATGAATTTCTGCGCGTGTACCCTGAAGCGATCACACATGATGCAATCCCCATCAAAAACAGGAAACCTTACCTTATGGCAGACACGTCGGCTGCAGGAGCAGCGGCAGAAAGACAAGCAGCAGGATGCAACAAGCCAGGCTTTGCAACGAGGGTGAGATCTCACTCTCTCTCTCTTTCTCTCTCTCTTATTCTTCTGAATCACTGTAGCAGCAAACTGCCTCGCATTGTGTCCCCTTTCAGTCACAAAAGGTCCTCCAAGCCGGGCAGCCAGTAGACACGACTTTCTTCCTGGAAGCGTCTGCCTCTCTTCTCAGAGACGCTTGGACCCCCTCTCTGCGGCTCCCTCCACGTTTACCCTTCAGATCAATGATGCTCGCCGACCGGCTAGAGCTCAGCTGCAGCGCCGAGCGGCCAGCCAATGGGGGCCCAGGATTCCCTCCCAGTCATCTCCCCGCCCTCAAAACAAAACACAGCGTGCCTCTGACACATCATCGAGTTGTGAAAAGTAATTGAATCCTATATTTGAAATTCATCTTCTTTGTTTTTTTTCCCCCCTAGCGTTCATGGCACAATGCTTTGAAGGAATCGAAGCTCTCAGAAACCTCATTAAGTGAGCTCTCAGAGCCCTCATTAAGTGAGCTTAGTAGAGGATGCAGATTGGGCGCGGAGAAAGTGAGGGCACCTGGGTTAGCTAGCGCCGCAGCTTTGGCCGTTAAGTGCTTGAGGTCTGTTCAGAATCAGACGACTAGCAGCTGCGAGGCAAAGGGCTTACGTTCTAGCCCTCACGCCCCCAAGTAAACTGATTCTTTTATTTTTGTGGAACCAGAAAAATAAAGCCCATTTTACCTGGAAGTTGTCTCATTCTCTAAACTTTGAGCAACGATCAGCTAATTGATGACAACACCTTATTCGAGCAATTTCTACTTGTTTTATTTACCTGTTTCCACGCTGATAGAACTTGGTCCAGATTCTGTGAGGTACTACAAAGTGTTCAGAGGATACGTTAGTCTACTTTGGTAAGAGTTTTTAAACTGACATTAATTTCCCTAAATGGGGGAATTTTTTAGTGATAAATTGCACCTTTATTGAATATTATAATGATTAGAAAATCTTACAATGAGGAGTAACACTATTGAAAACAATAATGCTACTTCTTCCAAAATCCCTGTAGCACAACGCCTGCTTTATCTGTGATGATCTTTCTTTACATTTCTGTGGGTTCACAGCCTTGGGAATTCCCCAGCGGTGAAATTCAAAACTGGCCCCAGGACACGGAGAGCAAAGGGAGACTGGAGAAAGGGGCAGAACAGTCCAGATTGGTAGATGCAGTTTTAATAAGCAAAGAAACTTACACATGGGGTTTGTCTATGGCGGCTGAAAGACAAGTAAATTTTCCACATTTGCATGCCAGAATCCTAAAAGTTTTATAGAGGCTTTAACGGGGTTCAATCATGTATGCAGTCCAGACGGTCGCAGTAATACATTACTCTCTCAAGGCTGCATCTTTGAAGTGGCTCCTAGTGCCAGGAATAGGGTGCCAGGTGTATATCCCAAGGACAAGGGAGGGGTGTAAGGGGCTTCTGGCTATCCGGGTCCAGCGTGTGGGTCAACACGCAGTCATGACCTTTTGACCTCCTCCAACAATTTCACTACTGAAGTGCTAACTACTGAATAGAAATTTGCTTAAACAAGTTTATGGGGAATCATTTTTTTTCTCTAAGAATCTAAGCCACTTTATCATTTATATGTCAAGAATGCAGCAATATTGGAGGTAATCATTTAATCCAAGTGTGTCAAAATCTCAAGAGTACAGACTGTCTATGGAGTTTTTAAAATATGTATAACTACAAACAGGATTGGTAGCTAGAACAACTGCACAAATAAGAATGTCTTTTCAATGTCACTGTTAAATAAGAATAAAATTAGTGTGTCTTTCTGAAATCTTTTTTTCGGAGAGTGGAAGTATGAAGTAATATAAATGGGTTGATGCATTTGGTGTAGCCAAGCTTTGTGTGTCGTGACAAGCTGAAGTAGCTTAGGGAGACTTTACAAACAAAACAATTTTGTTACCTGTCCATCATGTGAAGGCGGCATAGAAAAGTATAATATTTACAGCTGTGTCACTATATGACACTGTATGCTGTGTCACTCTAAAAAGGTGAATGCTAACTTTATTGTAACTCACTCGTAGCCAATAAAAGTTTATTCAGGGCATTCTCTGGCTAAGTATAGTCACTGGCTTTTGTGAAGAAAGGAATATGCTAATGAATGAAAATTATGAACATTGTTTATTTCTTAATTTTATAATAGAATTTATTTATTTATTGAGATTTGTTTGTTGATCACAAATAGCAAGTCGTTGAATAAAGAATATTGCCTTGTTCTGCAGGTCAGAGGTTTTCAATGTGTGGTCCCCAGACCAGAAACAAAGGCATCACCTGGGAACATATTGAAAAGGCAAATTCTCAAGCCCTTCCCCATTCCTATCCAGTCAGAAATTCTAAAAGTAGTATCCACAAATCTATGTTTTAACATCCCTTCAGATGTTTCCAATGCACACTCAAGTTTGAGAGTCACTGCTCAGAGAAAGAGTTCTGCAAGCTACTGCAGCAGACAAGCACCTACTTTGGAAAATGAAGTTTGATTGGAGCACAGTGACACCCATTCTTTCCATATTTTCAATGACTGCTTTTGCACCACAATGGCAGAGTTGAGTAGTCGCCACAGGGACCTATGACTTGAAATCTAAAATGTTTACTATCTATCCCTTTAGAAAAATCTGTCGACCCCTGCCTAGGGCATTACAAAATGGGCTGTATAATTAGTGCAGATGGTAAGAGTTGAGAAAGAAGTGATGTTTAAATATGGGTTAGACAAGATCAGATTAATGAAATCAGTGGGACTTGGAAAAGATTGAAAGTGATGATTTGGAAAATATTGTCAGTGCAGGTTTTCTTTTTCAGATTTTTGCTGCTCCACTCTCCGGGAGGGACCTAATTGTCTTCTCCAGATTTGGTATATGACTTGCTTTGAAACACGAACGGTCAAGAACATTATCATTTCTCAGCAGAATATTGAAAAACAAAAATAAGTTTGTCCTACTTCAAATAGAAGTTTTCTATCAGCCTGGATGGTTTAATGTACAGAATATTAGAGGCTTAGCTGTCCCAAAACGAGCATGTAGCTTGAGAGAGTAATAAAGGTTTTATTTGTAAGCCAGTGAGATTTGGGGGTTGTATGCTACCACACATGAACCTCATCTAACTTGACTAAAACAAACAAGTAGAGTTAAAGTAATTAAAGGTAAAAAATAAAATGAGTGCTAAAGCAAAAGTGGCGACTGGGACAAGGCATTTAAGTGGAAACTCAAAAATCCTTTTGGGGGAAGAACAATAAAAGAAGTAGAGTTTCTTTAAAGAAGGAAGGCCCTGAGAAGTAGGAAATGAATATTAAAAAATTATGACAGATAATTAAAACTAAGAAGATAGAACTTAATTCTTTAGTAATGGGGAACCATGGAAGACTTTTTAGAAAAGGAATGATATCATGAAAATTATGTTATAAGAAAGATTACTCTGTTGGCAAGGGAGAGATAGAAAGACAGTAAACAAAGGAAAATTAATCACAAGGCTGTGAAAATTAAAACATGATGTAATATGAGCCAGAATTCAAGCACTGTCACCCGTACACCTACACTTAATTCATCAACAAGTTCCATCAACTAGACTTCCTAAATACCACTAAAAGCATCATTTTATCATTTATCTTACCCACAATTGTCATTGTCTTGATTCAGGATTTCGATTCCCTCCCTGGATGCTTGTTGCTATCTCTTAATAAGTATCTCTATCTCTTCATCATGTCTATTTTTGGTCAACTATAGCTTTGCTTCACAACTTCCTTAGTTCAGGACCACCCAGGCTGATGGAACAATTCCAATCTCACAGATAAAGAAAGGAAACATAGAAATCAGGAGATTCTCATTCAAATAACAAAAATAACAATAACTTTTGCTTGGAAGTTACATACATCTGTTCTGTTTATATTTCCTTGGCTGAAGAAAGTCACAGACACGTTGCTAAGCGTGGTGTCAGTGTGACATTATGTCAACGTGAAAGAGATGCCTAAACTTCCTAGAGGAAGGGAAGTATGGGAAGCTCGGTGATTATTTTGAAGAATAATACAATCTACCACATTCTCTGATCCTAAAACATAAAAAGATGTGGTTGCCTACGAGGTGGTTTGCAAGTCTGGGGTAAAGATCATATTTCCTGTATCTTTGTTTTGCCATTTCATATCTAGTACTTATTGTTAAACTAAAAGATTTCAAACAGAAAAAGAAATGAATGTAAGGAATTGCATAAGAACAATTGAGAGGTTTTTACTAAATTCTGGATGTTGACACTAGAGAGAAGGAAAGATTAGAGTGTTCAGTGTTTTAAATCTTGGGGATTATGCTTCCTTGCTTGTGTTCTACTTAAAGCAGAGGATGAATGGAAGTCCCATGTGCACATAATTTACCAGGTGATCTCCAGAACCAGTGTAAAGGGGCCTGATCCAAAGTGGCCACGGTGAGGAACATGTCTTGATTCCATTAGGATTTCAGAGAAGTATACAGAATACCCCCAAGAATTTCCAATCAAAAGGCCAGAAGCTCCCTTCCCTCATCGATCTAGACTGCCCCTCTTTTGCGATATACACACATGTAGGCTTCGTGACTTCCACCATTCTCTTCAGTGTAAAATAAGCCCGAGGGCAGTTAGCAAAGACAGGCATTTCCTCACTTGAGGGATTTACCATGAGCAAGAAAGTGGATCACAATCACATGGATGTGTCCCTTTCAGCTGCAACTGAAATCAGAGGGTCCAAAAAATGTAAGCATATCATCTGATATCCTAGGATAACAGTTATGTCTATAGCAAGGGGCAGAAGGAGAAGATACATCTGCAGAACTGTGATGTCAAATATTTTGGGATTCATATTAAGGCAGGATACCCAGATTCTCTAGGGTAAGCTGATGATTCAAAATAACTGGACAAAACCTACTGCCAGAGAGTGTAGCAGGAAATAAGAAATCTGGCTAGTCACCCAAAAACAATAAAACACTACAACAACTATTACTAATAATAAATGTGTTAATGTTTACTGAGCACTTACTAGTTGTCAGGCATAGGGATAAATATTTCACTTATACTTTTATCACACATGTAAAGGCGGTAATATTTTCTCCAGTTCACAAATGAGAAAACAAAGTCATAGAGAAGTTAAATAACATATAATGGTCATAAACAGAGTAATCAGTGGAGTCAGAATTTAAATTATGGCAACTGAACTCTAGAGTTCATAATCACTAAACTCTAATGCTTGCCTTTAGTATGTCTTTATTGCCATTTGAATACAAAAGCTGAATATAGCAACTTTGAGGATTTTATTTCAATGGTGTAAAAAATCTTGATTATTAAGAAACGTCATTTTTACCTCATGAATAGACTAATATTTTCATGACCCATTGAACAAATAATTGTTGAATTCTACAGTGCACATTGCTTTGTGTTAGGGTGAATAGTGAATGCAAAACAGTGAACACTATAATCTCTGAAGATCATCGAAAAGTCTTTAGTCCTCAAAAACTTACAGCAACCAAATATTTTACCACCAACAACTATATATAAACTATGTATTCTAAAATGAAATGTCGTTTGTCCCAAGATTATAAATACATCTCCATTTGGAACAGAAATAAACGTAACATTTTAAAAGGAAAAGGTGAACTAGCAGAAGGCTTTGTCACAAAACAGTGAACTTCAGACTAAGCAGAGTTGCAAACAGGTGAAGATCAGACCTACTTCAATAATTTTCTCATTATCTTGATTAGAAATGTACATGGGACTCAGCCTTATATGGAAGAAACTAATTTTTAAAGACCATGTGTGTGTTTGAGATAAATATTATCTTCTGTAAATGTTACAACAAAATAAGAAGATATTTTTATTGCCATTTTATAGATGATATAACTGAGGTTCAGTTAAGTGTCCTTTGCCCAAGGTCACACTGACAGTGTCAGGATCAGGGCCATCGTTCATACTCAGTGGATCTCATTCTTATGTCTTTTTCTATTTTCACAAAATCACACCTGCCAAAAAAATGTTTTCTGAATTAGAAGCACCTGATAATAATATTGAATACTTTCTCCTTAGGCTGTGAGCTGCCATCAGTCAGTAGAATCCCAACTCTCACCTTCCTAACCACCTGCTACTTCCCACAAAGGGAAAAATTCTGGTTAGGTATATTTTGGGGACAGGCCGGGGGATTACTGAATATGTGAAAATGAGAAACGCAAGAAATATGAGCAATACTGAT
This sequence comes from Pseudorca crassidens, assembly GCF_039906515.1. NCBI lineage: Eukaryota > Metazoa > Chordata > Mammalia > Artiodactyla > Delphinidae > Pseudorca > Pseudorca crassidens. The sequence goes on from NC_090298.1 coordinate 19,537,734, forward strand.
AGGTCCTGCAGTTCTTTGGAAAGACCACAAAATATAGCTGGGATTAAACTGGGAGCTAAAAGAAGATAACGATTTGGATAGGTAGAAAAATTCACATATTCAGGCTTAAAGCTTTTGTAAACTAGCCCAGTTGGGGCCTAGGACTTGTGTTGTTGTGAATTAATAAACATATTAAGTCAACATACATTATATCAACTATAAAACTGAGTTGTTGTTTATTTTTTAATCTACTGGGAAACAAGGAAGGGGCACCATTATGAGTCAGGTATCATTATTCAGGGATGACCAGGGCATGGATTAAGATACATGTGGAATAAATGAAAATGCAGTTTTGAAATAAGAAATTACAAGACACCATGACTTCCTGGATAGAGATGATAATGCACAGGATGATATTAGAGGTCAATCTGAATTTTCAAGTTTAAATAACTAAAGAAATATTGGTGCTACTGACTGATGTTGGGAAGTCTGGAATTAGCACTACTTGTAAAGAGAAGATGGATCCAATTCAATATTCATTTTTACAAAGAGAATTTAAATGAGAAAAATTGTTTGGCAAACCATGATATAATTATATATCATGGTATATAATGGTCAACTTCATGGTAAGAATAATAACATTAACAACAACAGCAAATTAATGGTGTAAAATAATTATAAAATAAGTATATGAAACACATTAAATTTCACTGCTATCATAGATTATGCACTCTAGAAAATCAAGCACATGTTAATAGCTTAGGAGTACATCATAAATCCAAAAATCTGAATATTGTTTCTACTTGACAACTTTATATTTCTGTTTGCCTTTATATTTAAAAGATTTAAACTTTGTAACCAAATCTTATATAAACATTTGATATAGGAAATATTTTAAAATTCAAATATACTTTATACTTTTTTCTATAAAATGTATATAGAGCCAGTTTTATTGTATAAATATGTTTTGTGGTTCTGAAAAATTGTTTACTTTGATAATAAAATAGTTCCCTTATAGATATTATGCTAATTTTTAAATAAAATTTACTTATTTCTTGATTAGTAGCTTTTATAATGTGTCTTTAATATCAGATCCTCTAGAAGTATAAATACTCAAAATTGGATGTACTAATAGAAAATACTAATATTCTGTTTTATATCAGTATCCTGTTCTCCATTTTAGTAGCTTTAATCTCCTCTTTCTATATGTATTCTCGTCCATTTATTTTTAATTGGGTTGGTAATATTAATATTTGTTTTTAATATTTCTGTCTTTAAGAAGATATCTAAATAAAGATAATAAATTTTAGACCTTGTCCTAATGTTAGGTTTTATGGTCAAACATCTGCCACTGAAATAGAAAAATCAGAAAGGAGGAAATCATATTTTTACATAACTATATACAGGTCAGGGGAGGGGGAATCAAAAAAAATTTTTTTTAAGAGAGAAATGATTGTGATATTTCCAAAACGATGGTTACTCCCAGATTTATCTTCCTGACCATTGGTGTATGAGGGCCAACATACAACTGAGAAACTTGCACACATTTGGTCTTTGGCCATGTATGTCACTTATTTGTACCTGCAACTCAGACTGACTCTGAACGTTAGAATTAAACAATTCTGAAGTGACTCCAGTCTAGAGAAGCCCACAAACAGCAGTCGGAGGAGGTCACGGAGAGGATGTGACCTCCGGTTGACCCTCAAGCTAGATGCTCGCCTCCTCCATCTTGCGGATGTGCTTTTTGCCCAGTTTCCACAGTGGGAGCCACTTCAAGGAGGCAGCCCTGCCAGAGCACTGCGGTGCTGAGACCATCTGGATACAGTACACGTGACTCAAGGCAGGTAAGACCTCTCCGTAAACTCTGAGGATTCTGGCGGGCGGGGGGAGATTCACAAACCCGCCACCTGCCCGTCGGCGAGGCTTGCCTCCCCCTCCCTTGCTTCCGTCTCTCCCTGCCCTCTGGTGTATGGGGGCCCGCTTCAGATTTCATTCAGGAAACTTTGATGGTTTTGACCCCACCACAGCTAAGCTTTGGTAAGGTTAAATTCATAAATAGAATATGAAGGGGAGGTGAGCGCCCGGCCGCATCTCCCATCGGCGTCCGCGCTGGAGCCCGCCAGGCAGCCACACTTTTCCGCCTCGTTTGCTGCGCCGGCCCCGCGATTAAAAAAAAAAAAAAAAAGAATATGAAGGTAGTGGGCAAATAAACGTCATTTCCCTTTTTTAGTGACGTTACCTACTCAGCACTGAGACGGGAGGGCTAAACCAAAGTCCCAAGACTACTTTTGTTTGTTTTTGCGATACGCGGCCTCTCACTGTTGTGGCCTCTCCCATTGCGGAGCACAGGCTCTGGACGCGCAGGCTCAGCGGCCATGGCTCACGGGCCTAGCCGCTCCGCGGCATGTGGGATCTTCCCGGACCGGGGCACGAACCCGTGTCCCCTACATCGGGAGGCGGACCCAAGACTGCTTTTGAAAATAATAAAATCTTGATATAGGGAGAAATGTATGTGTGCTTAATCATAAAACAGCAACAAAATCAAGACATAAAAATAAATCAACACATGATACTTGTTGTACCATCATCTGATTCAGTCCTAGAGTGAACATACTGGATTTTTAGTTGAACAAGACAATATGCAAGGACTTCCCTGGCAATCCAGTGGTTGGGACTTCGCCTTCCAGCGCAGGGGGTGCGAGTTCAATCCCTGGTGGGGAGATAAGCTCCCACATGCCTCGTGGCCCAAAACCCCAAACATAAAAAACAGAAGCAATATTGTAACAAATTCAATAAAGACTTAAAAAAAAACCCACACACACACAATATGCAGACTTACTCTCCTTTGAGTTGTCTGGGGGTTTTACATGATAAATAGCCCATTTAGAGTCAGCATTATTTATCAAGGGCACCCAAGGAGAGGCATGGTTTCTGATAAGTGGTCGAGCAAATTTTATTCCATTTGCAATAAAAAGATGATTAGCGAAAACGTTTAGGGGATACTGGAAATCATTACATTACAAAATGACAAATTTTAGGATGTCAGTTTCTTTACTGTTTTTTACCTCAGACCTGTAAGTCCTGGGTGATAATGACCTAAGTAGCAGCATGCATGTGTATAAACAAGAATGTTATTTCATATAGGCTCTATATGATTAAAGTAAGACATGACTGCCGAAAAGGCAGACAGTCTTAGGCGAAATGACTAGAAATATAGTCCAGACAAAAAGAAATAATACTTGTTCAGAAAGTTCCAGGACTGTAATGCAGAACTTGAAGAAAATTTAATTGAGTGAATAAGCCCTGTTAATTTACATATTTTCATACGCAATAAACATCTAAGGAGGTCTGCTTGGTTTCAAAGGGCAAAATGATGATACTCAGTGGCAGAAGTTACAGCTTAAAATCTATCTTCCAACACCTAGGATAGTGGAAAGATAAAGTCATCTGCATGAAAATACAAAAAGCTCCTCTGATACTAGAAATGCCCAGTCAATATGCATATATATGAAACTGAACAATTTCATATTTGCAGAATGGTAGAATGACAGGGAAGGTTAGAATACTTATGCTAAAATTGACATTATGAAAGAAAAATTTTCTTATTCTCTCTTATTGCTCTGTTATATATGGTATTGATATAGAGCATGTTTGATTTAAGAGGAGAAAAGAATAGTTTTCATACTAATATCAGATCAATAACATATATGCCAATGTCAGTTCTCATTTCCTTGACAGCTCCATTTTGAAAAAATACGATTCCCGGTATCCTTTACTTTTAGCACCTTTATTGAATTATAACTTATGGACCATAAAATCCACCCACTTTAAATGTACAATTCAATGAGTTGTAATAAATTTACACAGTTGTGCAACCATCACCACAGCACAATTTTTAAATATTCAGAGTTTCCCTGGTGGCGCCGTGGTTAAAAATCTACCTGTCAATGCAGGGGACACGGGTTCGAGCCCTGGTCCGGGAAGATCCCACATGCCCCAGAGCAACTAAATCCGAGAGCCACAACTACTGAGCCCGTGTACCACAACTACTGAAGCCCACGTGCCTAGAGCCCATGCTCCACAACAAGAGAAGCCACCGCAATGAGAAGCCCGTGTACCTCAAGGAAAAGTAGCCCCCACTTGCCACAACTAGAGAAAGCCCACGTGCAGCAACGAAGACCCAATGCAGCCAAAAATAGATAAATTAAATAAATTTATAAAAAATAAAATATTCAGATCACCCATTGTGTTCCCTGGTGAGTCAATCAATCCTCAGTATTACCCCAACCCCAAGCAACTATTCATCTATCTCTATAGAATTGACTCATAAAATATGTGGTCTCTTGTTCTGCGGTCTTTTTGGTACGCGGGCCTCTCACCGCTGTGGCCTCTCCCACCGCGGAGCTACAGGCTTCGGACGCGCAAGCCCAGCGGCCATCTCACGTGCCCAGCCACTCCGCGGCCTGTGTGATCCTCCCGGACCGGGGCACAAACCCGCGTACCCTGCATCGGCAGGTGGACTCCCAACCATTGCGCCACCAGGGAAGCCCTGTTCTGGGGCCTTTAAATTACCGTAATATCTTAGTCTCAGCCATGTTGTAGCATTGGTAATCATTCCATTTATACTGCTGAATAGTATTCTGTTGTTTCTGGTATCATATTCTGTTTATCCAGTCACCAGTTGATAAACGTTTGGATATTTTCCACTTTCTGCTATTATAAATTTTGCTGCTGAGTCGAGTACAAGTCTTTCTGTGGACATATGTTTTCATTCTCTTGGAAAGATTCTGAGGAATGGAATCACTTTTTCATATGTTACACTTATTCATTTTGTTAAAATAAACTGCCATACTGCTTTTCAAAGTGACTGTACTAGTTTACACTCCCACCAGCAATGTAAGAGTTTCCAGTTTGCCATATACTTGTCAACTGTTTGTATTGTCTATCTTTTTTATTACAACAATTCTAGTAGGGAGAAGTGGTATCTTATTGTGGTTTTAATTTGAATTGCTCTAATGATTAATAATTTTGAGCATGATCATCTTTTCAAGTGATTATTAACCATTTATATATCTTTTCTGGTGAAATGTCTGTTCTAATTTTTGCTCATTTTTATTTGGGGTTTGTCTTCTGATCATTGTAAGATTTCTCTACATGTTTTGAAAATTAAGCAAAATACGATTTGCAAACATTTTCTCTGAAATTTTAATTTCTTAATGGTGCGTTTTGAAGTGCAAAAGTTGTGTTTCTTTTTTAATTTTGAAAAATTCCATATTATTACTATTTTTAATGTGGTTTGTGCTTTGGGGACTGTATCTCAGAACTTTTTCCTAACCCGAGGTTACACAGATTTTTCTCCTATATTTTCTTCTAAAAGTTTTATTGTTTTAGATATTACACTTTGGAGTATGATTCATTTTGAATTTAAAAATTTGTATGATATAAGTGCTAAATTCATCTTTTTGAATGAGGATATCCAATTTTCGCAGTATCATTTGTTGAAAAAAAGCCATCCTTTTCTCATTGAATTGTCTTTGCCTCCTTGGAAAATCAGTTGAAGTAGAAGATGACAAATTTTACACACTATGAATGTCTTAGAAGCATTTTTAAAAATATAAGCCGTATTTTTCAGGAAACAAATAAAGAAAATTAATTAATCAGCAATATTATCTCTTTCATATTCATAGTTCCTCTAATAGCACAGTTGCATAGGATTAATCTAAAAGCCTTCCTAATCAAAATTTTATATTTAGTTGCTTGACGTTGTTTGGTGATGAGAGCAGAGAAATTTATTTGAAAAGTAATTTTTCAGCAAGTCTTGATCTTTTTAATGTCCTTTTTGAATAAACTTAGTTTGAAGTTTTCCTGTTTCATTTTCTTTTCATTTTCTTTTGCTATTTTAGTGTTTAGAAATACAGTATACTTTGATTTTTTTTTAATAAATGTATCTATTTTTGGCTGCATTAGGTCCTCGTTGCTCTGCGTGGGCTTTCTCTAGTTGTGGCGAGTGGGGGCTCCTCTTTGTTGTAGTGCGTGGGCTTCTCATTGTGGTGACTTCTTTTGTTGCTGAGCATGGGCTCTAGGCGCACAGGCTTCAGTAGTTGTGACTTGCGGGCTCTAGAGCACAGGCTCAGTGGTTGTGGCGCACGGGCTTAGTTGCTCTGCGGCATGTGGGATCTTCCCGGACCAGGGCTTGAACCCGTGTCCCCTGCATTGACAGGCGGATTTTTAACCACTGTGCCACCAGGGAAGTCCCAGTATACTATTATTAAAATGTCTGAATTCTTACTATATTTCACTACATTTCCTCCCTGCACTTACCATTTAGTAGGTTAATTATGTGTTGACACAGTTTGTGATAAGAGCTGTAGTCCATATGGTAATAGGAAGGTAGGGTATACTGGAGAGTGGTTTTCAGAATATTTTTGCTAAGAGCTGCTACTTACGGTTTCCAAGTGAGAGATAGTACCCAACTTAAGATATTCCTCAGGGAATGGAAGGTGATCTTCAATATTACAAGTGAGAAAGCTGACTCTGAACTAGTGTTATAGCAGCTTAATGGTTCCCAGTGGGAGATAGTTACAGGATTTATTTCTTACATCCTGATTTGGGAAAAGTCATGCTTGCACCCATGCCATGTATTAAGAACTTATTCAGAATAAGCCATTCGCTGATATAGAGAGTAAATTGAATGCTATACATAAAGTCTAAAGGGAAAAGTAAAAAATAAGTTGCATTGACTGAAATCTTAGTGTTCTAAGCACAAGGGAAGTAAAAATTTATATGGCAAATCAAATGCTAGGACTAAATCGGTAAAGAAGCCAAATAAAGCTATAGGAAACCAGAAAATAAAACTAAAGGAAAAAAAAGAAGGAAGGAAGGAAAGGAGGGAGGGAGGGAGGGAGGGAGGGAGGAAGGGGGAATATTTGGCAATGATATGGATTTTAAACCTGCAATAATCACGGTTGCCATTTTGTTCACATCTTTATCTACTCCTTCAGTGGTCCCCATCGCTCTGATTCTTGTCTTGGACATGTGACAAGGTATATCCAATGGTCAGTAGCAAATATGACACAAGTAATTGCTGAAAACGTACTTGAACACTGGCACGTGCCCACCTGCTGCTCTTGGTGGGGAGGGCGTTCTGCCAATTCTTCCATGTGAAATTATATAAATATATAATTTTTTGGTGAATGGAGACCACATGGAGAAGACATATGCCATCTCAGCTGAGTCATCATAGACCAGCCATCCACAGCAGACCACAGACTTATAAGCAACCCTGACTACAATCAGCTGAGTCTAACCCAGACTAGAGAAACCAAGAGCCCCTAACTTAACCCAAGAATAGAATTCTACCAACAGAATCATGACCTAGATAGACGGTTGTTGCTTTAAACCACTTTCATAATTAAGTCACAAAGATTTGTTATGCAGCAAATGATAACATGAGTTTCTAATTTTTGGTCAATACGATAGGATCTTTGTAGGCATTATTAAAGCAGACCTTTAGTAACATACATTATTTTGAGAAATTGTCATGTTTAATTTTATCAATGTAGTTGGTAACTTGATTGATGATTTTAATATTGACTGTGTAGTGACAACATGGTAAGAGCAAAAGATACCATTTTTATTTTAGAACATTTTCAACTCCTGTATACAGAGAACCAATGATAATTCCATACTAATAACAAAAAAAACCCATAAGATTTCATGCATAAACAAAACTGGATTGAAGAAAAATCCCCATTTGCAGGTTTTAAATGCATGACCAAAACTAATAATGGTTGTAACTATATACCACACTGTTCTTTTTGGTTGTCTTCAATATCAACTTAATTATATTCAGCCTGAAAATATATCATTATCATTTTTGTTTAATCATATACAAATGCACATGTAGGAAGAGGAAATTATTACTTGAATCTCCAGCCACTTATTAGAATCATATTGAATGGGAAAAGTGTGCATTTACAAAGTTAGAGGGAGTGGTAAAAAATGAAAGTATGTATTTGGTGTACCAGTATTTCAGATGTGCAGAATGGCATCACAACAAATCATCTCTCTGTGTATTATGAAATAGCAGCTATATTTTTCTCAAGTCTGATCACGTTCAGTTTACATTTGTACTTTGACAATAAATCACCTTCTTTAGAATGTACCTTTTCCTTTCTTTTTCCCACACTATTTACATTCATTCAGGAGTACCTCCTGGAAAATCATTTCTAATCTCTTGAATTTTAGTATAGATTGTATTAATCAGCTATTAGCTATCTGAAAATACTTGTGGAATAGAATAATTTTAGGAAAACATAGTGAAAGAGACATAGGAAAAGAGAACAGGAAAAGAACAGAGACTGAAAATAAAAAGACATTTATTTTGGTAACATTTTAATAAGAAATGCAACTGATTACTAACTAAATATCCATTCTTCACTATCGAACAATAAAAGTAAAATGAGCAGAAAGATGGGGAGATATGGAGAAGAAAGTTTCTGGAAGTGTGTAATTCAACATAGGTATTCATTTGTTTTGTTTGTTTGCTTGTATGTTTTGAACAGGTAATATAAGTATATAGTGCATTATTGAAAAGTGTGCAAAATTGTATGCAGGGAAGGACATTCTCCTCCAACTCTGAATCCTAATATTCAAGATTCTCTCCCAAAAGACAACCAGTGTCACTGTCTTTGATATTGTTTTTTATAGAGATGTCTGAGTTCTTATAGTTCAGATTTTCTCATCTATCAAAAGGATAGTTTTTGGTGCAAAAGAAGCCAAATTTATGTTTTTTTCAGTAGTATTTTTTTTTCTTTTTTTTTTTTGAGGTACGCGGGCCTCTCCTGTTGCGGAGCACAGGCTCCGGACGCGCAGGCTCAGCGGCCATGGCTCACGGGCCCAGACGCTCCGCGGCATGTGGGATCTTCCCGGACCGGGGCACGAACCCGTGTCCCCTGCATCGGCAGGCAGACTCTCAACCACTGTGCCACCAGGGAAGCCCTTAAGTAGTATTTTGATGGAACAAAAACCATAGGAGTTCTATGTTTTTGATCTAATAATAAAGTGAAAAAATGAGCTTCTCTAACATCTTCGATATTTATAAAATCCATATAGCAAGTGTTGCAGAGCCCTACAAGGAACCTGTATCTCTCAGGTCATTTAATTTTTGACCTCAGGAACTAAGAGAAACCTAGAAGCTTTCAAAATAAGTTTTCCTATGAAGTCAGTTGCAAGACCTTTGGTTCATGTGAATTACTTTGAATAGTTTCTTTTGATTTTGAAGAACAAACATAAAATATTCCATGAATTATATCTTACAGTAAAGCCATTTTCATTTAACTTTTACGGAGGTTCAGTTTTTAATTATTGATAAGCAAATTGTTTCAAATCATTATTTCCTCAGATGTTAGATGCTTATACCTACCTGCCCACTGCCGTATGATATGTAGTACTTCCTATGGGTGGAGTCTACCTTGCCATACCATTGATATCAGTCTTGGTCAAGTGACTCTTTTTATTCAGTGGGATATGAGTAGAAATTATGTGTGCTGCGTCCAAGTTGGAGCTTTAAGGGCCATCACATGTTTTTGCCCTTGGTTTCCCCCTCAGGAGAATCACACCACAAGATCCATATAGGGACTGTTTATTCAGTCTAGTTTCTGGTTTGTAGATATATAACAGAATTATCCACTCAGAGGCAACAATAAAACCTAAATATAAGCCACTGAAATGTTGGGACTGCTTGTTAGCACAGCAAAATATGGCAAAAAAGCTGACTGATGAAAAATATTCCGAAAAAAGGTGTGATTTCTAGAAAAGTGCCTTTGCATATTTTAAATGATATTCATTTTATAGGTCAATATGTATCAGTTAGGATTTTTTGTAAATATAACATTGTTCAGTATAAACAAATCATAAGCCTGAAATCTATTTCACCTTATTTTCACTGTCTACTCTGTGCCAGAAATTGTGATAAGCCCTGAGGATATAAAGGTGAACACAGTTCCTTCACAAAGCTTAAACTGATTTCTTTTTCAGTCAATAAATAAGTATTGAACATCCTGAATATCTGTTCTGTGTTGTTAGTTGGCCTGTGATAGGCAGTGTCTTACAGGACTCTCTGAGACTCATAGCAATTTCTCCCTTGGGCTTGTGCTCACCATTTGTATTCTGTCTTAGGAAATAATTGCAACAACCTATTAATGCAACTTATGAATATGATTTCTGTTCCTGATGGCTGAAGCCGTTTCTGCATTAAAAACTGAAATTACAATTAAATATTACAGCTACTTATAAGGATTATGGCATATATTTGGCAGGAATAAACATAAGAAAGTGGGTTATTAGCAATCAGGGCGCCCTTTAGACATATTTGACAACTGTGTCAGTGACCCTTTTGGTAATGAATGCTGTAGTGCATCATTGAGATACTCATGTCCCCTCAAGTCCCTGAGATGCTCATGAAACACTTATTCCTCCAGTGACTGGAAGTATTGTCAGTCAACAGATATCAGCTGAACTTTTTCTCTGGGAGACACCCTGAGCAGAAGTGAGCTGTCTAGCACAATGGACAGCCCACACCTAATGACTGGTTATTGGAGGGGTAGAAAAGCCTGACTTACTTGCCTCACTTGGTTTATTTCTGAAGAACAACTATAGCTCCAGAGTTCTTCATGTGCTCAGCTCAGACCTTTGGAAAATTTTTTTTTGCAAATACACTTCTCCCTCTGCCCAGTCCCACCTTATTTGATCCCCAAGAGATTCTGAACTTGAGATGACTTTCCAGTAAACTTCTTCAGGCAAGTAAATTTATGTATTAGTTGAGGGGGGTATGCAGTTGCCATTCTCAGATTTGACAGATTTGAGCAGGTAGAAGATATTGACGTACTGTCTCCCTCCTGAGTTTTATATGATGTCATTCCTAACCCCTATCAGTTGGTATAACCCTACAGCCTTGAGACAATGGCTCACACCACACATTCTACCAAGGCCTATAACACAATTTTATGGGCATTTTTCAGTGATCCCTGACAACTAGGATTTTGGAGTGGGGAAGTTATATTTGAATGCCTGTTGTTTTATGGGATTTCTTCACCTTGCTTGTTTACTTTAACCTTAAATTATTTAAGGTAAGTTAACATACTGTGGAAAAGAAACCCAAATGCTTCAAGCACAAAAGAAGGTTATTTCTTCTTTGCAGTCTTCAACATGTGGCTTCCCATGATCCCACAGGCATCACCAGATGAATGAAAGAGCATGGCGGAGAATGCTGGGAGTTTTTCATGCCTCAAGTGGGCAGTTGGACTACATAACCTCTGTTTAATGCCATAGGATAAAATTTAGTTACATGGTCACACCTAATTGCAAGGAAGGCTGAGTCTGTGTCCAGGGAGAAAGGAGAGAATGAATCTTGGTGGACAACTACTATCCAGGCCATACAACACTACCTGATGACACTGAATTTGTTAATGAGTAGTTTAACAATCTAAAAACACCTTGAGTAGTAAACAAAGAAGATTTCAAATTGGAACAGGGTCAAATGATGCTAACCAATGCATTTTTAGTGTCTGTTCTCATAGTGCTGGAATACCATGTGCTAATATATTTCAGATATTCCTGGCAAAATGAACACTTATCAAGGGATAACTTCAAGTCTGTTTTTTCCTAATGGACTAGAACCTTGAAGTATTACTGTCCCTCTTCTCTCAATATATCACTAAAACAAGTATGTGATCTTAAAATTCTAGGCAATTTACCATTTCTGTTGAATGGCACAATTACCATTTCTGTACTCTTTATTGAAGAGTACAAGAAAGCCTCATAGAGCTTGAAATTACTTTCCTTTGGGGATTATCGAATGTATGTACTCATAGGGCACGTGGGGTGATCTGCCATTGTGGTATGGCTGAGAGATCCAGAAGATTTGTTATGAAGTGGAGGAAGAGACTGGATCTCACAGTAAGACTAAAAAGACGGTGACCATTTCAAACAATGCATCAGGAGTTTAGAGAAGCAAAATACACTTTATATTTTCTTTTTATAGTAAAAGCATATAAAATAAATGTTTTCATCGTAACCATTTCTAAATGTACATTCTAAATGTGTTAAGTGCTCAGCCAATCTCCATAACTTTTCATCTTGCAAAACTGAAATTCTATACCATCAAACAAGAAATTCCCATTTCTCCCATCCCCCAGCCCCTGGTAACCACCATTCTACTTTCTGCTTACATGAATTTGACTACTCTAGAATCTTCATATAAGTGGAATAATAGAGTATTTGTCTTTTGGGACTGGCTTATTACACTTAAAAAATTATTTATGAAGTAGACGTTTTCTGGTAGATTTTATTCACAAAGAAAGTAGACAACCAGACATTTTAAAAACTAATGTGCAAGGAAGATAGAGAGGGAAGAAAGTAGAAAAGATCAGAAAGTTGTTCTTCAATGTAAATGTTCCATTTGTCCTACCACCCAAAAGCCCTAGACTTGGAAGTTTCTCTGAATAGAGAGTGAGGGATTGTACCCAGTGATAGTGTGGACTATGGTTTAGCAAATATTCATTCCCCTCCACCTGTTGTTGTGTATAGTATTTATTTCCAGGCTCCATGGATGGTTTGGCCATGTGACTGGCTTTGGCCAATGGGATGTTAGCAAAGCTGATGTAATCAGAGGCTTGCAATGTGCTTGTGCAATGGAGCTTGTCTTCCTGTATTTCTACCAGTGTCTGGAGAAGAACACACTCTGAGAGTGACAAGAACTTTACTTGAGCCCTGTCAAGGACTCCATCCTTGACCCAATTTTAATCAGCCTTCTCTAAGCCCTCCTTTCAATAGACCGTCTCCTTCTCCTTGTCTGTCCTTGTCCTGCTGAGCCTGGCTTTATTAAAGAATCAGTCTAAGGCAGTTGATCAAGAATCCCATCACCTTTGATACTCAGTCATGCTCTTCTTCCCCCACCCTTGATATATAATGAAGTTCCTCTCCTCCCGCACCCTTGATACTTAACCAAGTTTCTCTTAGTATCTTTCCATCCATTGACTCCTCACCCTGACTGTTGGCTATAAACCACCAGTTGTCCTCGTATATTCAGAGTTGAGTTCAATCTCTCCCCTAGTACAGTGGTGTCGAATCTTCCTTGCTGTTTCACTAGTCTGACGTGATTTTTCTATTACAGTAGCCCACTGACTATAGGTAAAACATAAGAGTAGAGCCTTCCCACCCAAACCACAGGACTCTAGCTTGAAATTGAGCCCCCTGCTGACTTGCAGACCTTAGCCTGAAGCTGAGATGCTCCAACTTAACCCACAAATCTGTGAGTGTGAAAAAGAAAACAACATATTTGTTAAATGCTACTGAGCTTTAGGGGGATTGTTGCCCAGCAGAGACTTACTGACAGACTTCTGATATATTGATAAGAATATGAAAGAACATTTTTGCTTCTCGAACAAAATGGAATTGAAGAAAAAATCATACTGGGGATTTCCCTACGAGATATTACAAGGAATACTCATCATAGTTACGTTAAGATATAGGTGAATGTCGAAAATAAATAATGTTTCTGAGTAATATTTGTTTAATGAGAATTACCAGGGGATTTTTGTCTCAAATCCTGAATTCTCAAAAATTTTGGATTTTTAAATAGATACTTCATGAGATAAGGGTCTTTTGATACATCATGAATTTGGACACTTCAGTAGATATTCAATGAAAAATGGTACTTCTGAATTGTCTTAAGTGAAATGCACAATCTATTTGAATTTTATTTTGATAAGAGTATAATCAATCAGATTACAAACTAACTAATCTTGAGTATATATCCTAAACATTTGTGGTCTCAGTTTTTTCATTGGGAAGAAAAGGGAAATATTATTTCATAACCCTTTTCAGGTCAATTAAACCATGATTTTTAGTATTTGTTGTGAGTACTTATTGAGCATATATAATCATAGATTCTACATGGATATAATTATATATAATCTCTGATCCTAAAGAGTTACAGTATGATTTGGGAAAAACAAAAGTCTATATACAGGATAATAAATATGTGTTCAATTTTATGGAATGGAAAATACTATATATATACAACAGATATATATATATATATATATATATATATATATATATCTGTTGTATCCTGAGAAAGGAAAAATACATGTAGATTACAATAGAAGAGTAATCACAATTACAAAAATTGTCTGCATTCACTTTAGGAAGATAAAATAAGAATGGCTACTGGTTGAACATTGCTCCCTTGGTTGGCAGGCAAATTTCTCTACAGTCATTTGGGGTTGGTATCATACCTGGAATTTTAATACATCACAGTCAAACTGCACTACCGATATTTCTGTTTCATGAAGTGTCCTTATTAAGAACCCTGCTTCTTGCAGTTACAGATCAAAAGAAAGGTAAATTCAATTTCTGTATTGGAAGAACAAGGCTATTATCTTTTCTTCTAAAAGCTGTTAGGATAGCGTACTGCTCAATACATCTAAAATAATGGGTTTCTCATTTTTCTATGATTTTTTATATCATTAATTGTGAACCATTTTCCTATTGTGGTTCTTGTTCTCACAACGTAAGGGATATTGAGGGGATGGAAAAACCATTGATTGGTACTAACATTTAGAATATATTTTTATTTATAGTGTGTATGTTGGAAAGGAAGCTTCTATTTTTTCTGTCAGGACTTAGCACAAAATCTATACTTGGAAATTAATGTAGGATACAGATACATGTTCACCAAAAAATAAATAATAGGAAATAACTTTCTGCCCATAATTTTTGTGTATTTATTTAATGGCTAAAATTTCCTTAAATATCTAATTTTAGTGTTCATTTTGGATCAGTCTTACCATATCATCCAAAGTATTTTTTCCCGTATGTCAGAGGTTTAGAACTAAACTTTGCATTATCTTAAATGTTTATTGTAGAATTCAGAGGAAATCATGTCCCTCGTTCACAGTATGAGGCTCAGGATACAAACATGAACAGATGGCTTTTAAACCCAGTGAGGTTCTCGTTAGTTAACCTATTTTATACAAAGTAGTGTATACATGTCAGTCCTAATCTCCCAATTCTACTCAGTGCCCTGTGGTGACCTAAATGGGAAGAAAATCCAAAAGAAGAGGGGATATATGTATACGTGTAGCTGATTCACTTTGCTGTACAGCAGAAACTAACACAACATTGTAAAGCAACTATACTCCAATAAAAATTAATTAAAAAATAAATAAATTTTTTAAATGATAAAAAAAACGCAATGCAGGTACTAACATGTTCAATGTTTCAGATGCATGTAGGAGACTAACATCTAGATCAAATTTGTTTTCATCTACATGTTAATTAGCTGACACCAATTAGACTAAGGGTATTACATAAATTAATATTTTCTTGGTATTTTTTGAGAGATATTCCCAAATTCGAACACTTGACAATCAAACATTCTTTCCTGATCCTATGCCTTTTAAGTAGTTTATGTTATGTTAGCAATTCTACTTCTCTCTCTAAGCCTTAAATCCCTTTGGACTATCCTGTTCTTTTTAAGGACTTATTTCTTTCTCCAGATTTTATTGCTTTCATTATTAACCTAAAATTTACCACTCTCTCAAATCCTAGGAGGGCTATTTCCCTGCTATCTTTCTTCCTTGTTATAGACATTGTCTTATATTTTTTAATTATACAAATAAAACATGAATCCATAACCTTAAGAAATTACAGCCAATTCTGTTTATTTAACTCCCAAATCTCATTAACTTCATTAATCAGAAACTATCAATTTTCTGATCATTTTAATTTGGGTCTATTTTTTCCAATATGATCTTATAAAAAATACAGTTCTGACTTCTTCATTAGTTTTCCTTAAATTGTGTCATAATGTACATATTTTTCTGCAATGCACCATCTCACTTTTAATATATTTTGGAGTCCTAACTTGGCAGTACTAGTAGGATATCTGTGGAAATATTTCTCTAAGATATAAAGTAGGAAGTGGTCTTTTAATCAAGTGCATTTTATGTATGAATAAATACAGTGAAGTTGCCCTCCCCTGTGGCTAATAAATATAAACTGCCACAAGTTCTTTTGGAGAATACTCACTTTCCCACCACATTGTTAATATTTGATATTATCAAGCATTATAATTGCTCTCATCTGATGTTGGAATAATGATATTTGTATTGTTTTTATTGGCCTTTTCCTATTTTTCAGAGCCTGACCTGAACACATTTCCTTTTGTTTATGTTTTATTTTATTTCTTCTTTGTGACTTGCTTGCTCATGTCTTTGTCCTATTTTTCTTCCTGGTTTGTTGTTTATGTATATACTTTACTTACAAATATACTCATTCTTAAACTACTTTACAGAATGCATTTATTTTCTCCTGGTATATTACTTTGTGGGTTTTAAAAATTCTGAAGTTGTAAAATTTATTCATCTATTCATTTAATAATTTTGTTCACAAATGGACTACTTAAATATGTGTGTGTGTGTGCACGTGTGTGTATTTGATCATTTCCTTTCTCTCTCTCTCTCTCTCTATATATATATATGTACTTGGAAGGTTTCTGGTATTTACAGACACATAAGTATATTGATGTAACAATACTATATTGTTTTCATATGTGTTAATATCTGAAACAGAAGTATATTCTTATATGACCTTATTTTACATAATTTTATAGCAATCATTTTACATTTATTATTTCATATACATTTTGGAATCATTTCATAAAAGAACCTGTTTATTGGGTTTGCATCAAATTGATAGACTATTTGGGGGTTATTAATATATTTTGTGTGTGTATTTTTTAATGTATTAATAAGATAGCTCTTTTTGCAGGGGATTTCTTTCTCTTTTTTTGGCCACACCTCACGGCATGTGGGATCTTAGTTCCGCAACCCCAGGGATTGAATCGCGCCCCCTGCATTGGAAGCACGGAGTCTTAACCACTTGACCGCCAGGGAAGTCCATGCAGGGGATTTTTTAAACCCTTCAGTAGCATTTCATTCTTTACAATTTTAATATTTCTTTCAATGTTTGCAACTAAGTACTTAATACATCATCTGCTGTAAATAAAATTGATTTTTCTATTTGCTTATTTAATTGGTTAGTGTGATATATAAAAATAACTTTGGTTCTTGTAGATTAATTTATATTACAAAATTTATTCATTGGTTATCTTGGAATTTCTAAGTAGATGATTTTATAGTCTGCCAATATTAACATTTTGGCCTTATAATTTACCTCTTTTTTATTCTTTTTATTCTTATTGCATTGGCTAGGCTATAAGTAGATATTAAATATTGTTGAAAATTTAATGGAAAAGCTTGTAATATTTCATGAATAGATATCATGTGTTACAGTTTTCTCATGAATATATAGATTATCACTTTTGATAAATATACTTTTGTTTTTCTAATAGTCATTTGTTTGATTGCTTGTTAGGATATATAATAAAT
Organism: Pseudorca crassidens; assembly: GCF_039906515.1. Taxonomy (NCBI): domain Eukaryota; kingdom Metazoa; phylum Chordata; class Mammalia; order Artiodactyla; family Delphinidae; genus Pseudorca; species Pseudorca crassidens. The sequence goes on from NC_090298.1 coordinate 19,555,169, forward strand.
ACTGTATGTCAAATGTTATTTTTGACATTAATTGCGATGATAACACTGCTTTTCTCTTTTAATCAAAATGAATTGCATCATGCTTGCTGATGTGGGACCACCTTGACTTCCTCAGTGAAACCTGATATGAAGTACTTGTTTTCAGGATTTCTGTCTTATGTTTTCGCTATTTATTATTTGGAATATCAAATTTTTGATTTCAGTATCTAAATACATATGTGATTGTGATAGATATGGATATTCAACATTCAAATTTCCTTCTCTTTAATCTGATACTGGGAGTGATAAGAATAGTCTTCAGGATCAGCTTAGCTACAGTTAAGGACAGAACCCTTCTGGGCATGATGGTTGATGCCTATCCAGTGACTCATAGTGGTGGAAGTATGAAGGCCAGGCTATTTTGGACCAATATGGGACAGCTCAGTCAAGCCATTTTGGCTCCAAAGTGCCCTCTTGGGTTCATCTGAGCCTGCTATTCAGGCATACTTCACAACTGAACCTTTGCCTTTGCAAATTCTACTTCTATCCCATTTCTCCCAAGGGTGTTGATTTCAAGACCACTTCCTAATAAACATTCTACACAGTAATCTCCAACTCAGAAAATCCAACCTGTGAGAGATGGCGTCAGAAGTTGTTTGAGAAATAATTGATAAGATAATGTTTGGGACCTGGGTCACCCACTATCAAGGTGGAAGTGGGTACCCCATCATTGCTGGTAAATGGAGAACAGATGGTGGTTCACTTCCACTGGTCAGTAATTGGATGGTAAAGCTTGGGGAGAAATACATTAATTGGAGTGTTGTACCAGAAATATGATTTATATGTCTTTATATCAACTATAAATACAATGGCATTGGATGGACATGGATACAGTGAATAAATACTAGAAAAGAAAGACAAAAACAAACAAAAAAACACACCCAAATCATGGAAGGCTTAATTAAGTAGTTAACAAGCAATTTTACCCCAATTATGAAAGTCACAATGTCTCCTTAGTACAAATGGTCTCTAACCTCCTACCCTTCTACAGTGAGAAGGCAGAGAAATTGAGGATTAGGTTCAAGATTTATTTTTAATTTAAACTGCAGGCCAAGGCTAGCAAGTGGTTTTGCCAAAGTCAGCAACCTGTCTCTGTAAGAATGGGACTCTGACATATGAGATGTCTATATCAAGGTTGACACCCTGAAAAATCTTGGCTTTGTAGCAACAGAGACAAATACTGAGCCCTGAAATGGCAAGATTGCTTGAGAAAACCAATTGGCTATAGGTTGGCGAATTGAGTATATTGTAAGCCCCTTTCACCTTGGAAGGACCATTGCTTTATTCTTACAGGAATTGACAGCTTTTCCATGTATGGATTTGTCTTTCCTGCCTCCAGGGTCCCAGCTGGCATCACTATTTGAGGGTATGTAAAGTGTTTATTTCATTGGCACAAGATCCCACATTACATAGCATTAGGGGACATATTTTTCAGAAAAGGAAGAATGTAAGTAGGTCTAACACCATGGGATTCATTTACTGTATCTTATGTCAACCACCAAGAAGCTACAAGTCTAAAAGTGGATTGGAACAACTTACTGAAAGCACTTTTGAGACACTAGCTCAGAAGTGATATTTTACAGCAATGGGGAGCCCCATTCAGCATACACATTGAGTAAAAAAACCTTTATATAGTATGGTGTTTTGCATGGGAAGATTACAAGTTTCCTAGACCAAGGGATGGAAACAAGAATGTTCCTGCTTAAGATCATTCCCTGTGGTTCACTTGGAGAATGTGTGTTCTCTGTCCCACAACTCTGGTCTCTACAGGTTTAGAGGTTGTGAGTCACAAAGTGGGGACAGTTCACCAGGAGACATAACAAAAGATGCATTTAACTTATAACTGTCTCAAGGGTGCTTTGGGCACCTTATGTTCAGGGATAATAGGAAAGAAGAAAATATTATCTTCATATGTGGAATTCATCCTGATTATTATGAAGAGAATGAACTGTTTTTTTAAAAAAAATGTGGCAGGGATAATACATTTGAAACCTACGTAATTCACTTGAAGTCCTTTTAGTATATCCACATCCTATTGTGATGCTAAACAAACACGTGCAGCATCTTTACTCTGAGAATGACCTGGTAATCAGAGCTCAATCCCTCAGGACTGAAGGTCTGGCTCAGGCTGTGAGGTGAGATACAGAGACCAGAGGGATGTTATCTGAGGGTAAGAGGCATCTACGTTACATAGTGGAGGAAGGAGATGATGAGTATGTCACAATGCCAAGATCACCTTTGACGCTGGGAGTATCTTTCATTGATTACCTTTACTCCAGAAAGGGAGGCCCACTTGAATCCCGTAGGAGCTACTCCTCCAAAGTATTTTAAATGTGGATTTGTGGGTCACAAGGGGAGGACTGTGAAGGGAGTGAAGATGTGCCATCCAGTTGTCCCTCAAGGAAAAACGTATTTCCTAGATGCTGGAAGTGATGCCAGCAGATAGCCTTCGTCTGCCCCCGCTTCAGGGACTGTTTCAACTGCAGGACCACCTCACAAGGTCAGGCCTCTTCTGGGCAGCCCAAAGCAATGACTAATAGAGGCAGGCATATAAAGACCAGGATGTTTCAGTAAACTACAAAATAGCTGAGATAGAAGATTCAGCTCCAGAGCCTCCCATCGAATCACCTGAGTTTGTGGTTCAGGTGTATCTTATAGCTCATCCTCTCTATGCAAAATCCTTTCCCTTCCCCCCATAGATATAGATCCCAAGATTATTTGCTAATAAACCTTCTCCTTGCCGAAGTCCATTTCAGAATCAGCTTCCTGAAGAATTCGATCAACAACAATAATAATCATCTATATTTATTTTCTTTCCTTGTTCAGCTCCAGTTTTCTCTTCTGCATAGTTAACTGTTTTATTGCAGAAAATTTGAAACATACACAAAATAAACTAAATAGTGTAAAGAACCACAATGTGTCCATTACATAGTGTCAAAAAATCATCAACATTCTGTCATCTTTAAAAAAATATATGCCTCTACCCGTCTTCTCCATTTGCGTTAGTATAGATATTTTATCCTTATAAAATGATGTGGGTAATTTTCGTTTTTTCTATACTCTAAAAAAGTTAGTGTATGATAATCCTATAGTGGGAGTTTTGTCGTCTCATTATTCATATGTTGAAGTCCTAACCTCCGATGTGACTGTATTTGGAAACAGGGCCTATAAGGAAATACTTAAAATTAAACGTACTCATAAGAATGGAACTCTGGGGCTTCCCTGGTGGTGCAGTGGTTGAGAGTGCGCCTGCCGATGCAGGGGACGCGGGTTCGTGCCTGGGTCCGGGAGGATCCCGCATGCCGTGGAGCAGCTGGGCCGTGAGCCATGGCTGCTGAGCCTGCGCGTCCGGAGCCTGTGCTCTGCAACGGGAGAGACCACAACAGTGAGAGGCCCGCGTACTGCAACAACAACAACAAAAAAATGGGACTCTGATCCAACAGGATTCGAGTCCTTATAAGAGGAGACACCAGAGAGTGAACTCTCTTTCTCTGTCTCCCCCCACCCATCTCTCTCTCTCTCTGTTAATGTGTGTGTGTGTGTGTCCGCGCACACGCACGCACATGGCCTGAGGAAAGGCCATGTGAGGGCAGAGTAAGAAGGCAGCCTTCTGTAAGCCAGAAAGAGATTTCTCGCCAGAAACTGGCATTCTGATCTCAGACTTCTAGCCTCCAGAAGGGTGAGAAAATACATTTCTGTTGTCTAAGCCACACAGTCTATGGTTTGTGATATGGCAGCACAACTTGACAAATGCAGATTTTGGTACCTAGAATTGGAGTGCTGCTGTAACAGATACTTAAAACTGTGGAAGTGACTTTGCAAGTGGGTAATGGGTAGAGACTGGAGGAGTTTGAGCTACATGCTAGAAAAAGCATGGATTACCATGAAGAGATTGTAGGTAGAAATGTGGATATTAAAGTCCATATTTTGGTGAAAACAAAAAAAAGGAGAGTCAAGAGCTATTGAGAAAGCCCCCATTTTCTTAGCAAATATATAAATAATCATGAAAGTTGGTAGAAATATGTATCTTAAAGGTCATTTTGGTGAGGTTTCAGACAGAAACAAGGAAAATGGAGAAAAGGTGATCTCTGCGGCAAAGAACTTTTGGCTTAATTGTGTTCTAGTGACTTGAGGAAGATAGAACTTGTGAACAATGCAATTCGGTATTTAGGTGAGGAGATTTCTTAGCAAAATATTGAAAGTGTCTCCTGTGTCCTCCTGATGCTTAAAGTATAAGAGGAGAGAGATGGATTGAAAAGGAATCATTTAGCAGAAAGTAACCAGAACTTAAAGATTTGGAAAATTCTCCAAATCCATTTTGCAAAAAAAAAAAAAAGAGAGAAACCTTGTTCTGGAGAGAGTACTAAGGGTGTGGTTGAACAACTGTTTGATAAGGAGATTAGTATGAACTCCAGATACAAATTTAATCAGCCACTTCAGTAGCAGCCAAGAATAGAGATGGGTTTGTACCAGCAGAAACACTGCCAGTTTGGACCTTAACAGCAGAGACTCTGCCAGGTTGGACCAAAGGGAATAAAGTAGAGCAATAGACATATTTTGCTCTAAACATGCTTTATCCTTCAAAAAAGGGGAAGAATGACCTCCAAAGGCCATTCAGAAATCATCAGGGCTCCCACTCCCACCACAGGCTTGGGGGCTAGGCTGCCCCCTCCTTTATTTCAGCAGGGTTGTGGGCTCTTGCAGAGAGTACCTTGCAGAGCCACTGGGGTAAAGCAGCCCCTCAGAGCCACTTTATTATGCCTGGAAGGCAGGGCATCAAACCAAAGAGGATTATTCTCCAGCATTGAAAGCTAATGGAATTTGCCTTGCTAGGTTTTGGATTTATTTGGGATCCATTAAGCCTTTCTTTCTGCCAGTTTCTCCCTTTTGGAATGGGAATGGCTATCCTATGCCTGTCCACCATTGCATTTTGAAAACACATGTCTGATTACACAGGATCACTGGAGAGAAATTCACCTTAGAAGACATTCAGCCTCGAATCTCACCCATATCCGATTTAGAAAATAACTTAGATGAGACTGACTTTAGGGTTGATGCTGGACCGAGTTCAGACTTTTGGAGCTGTTGGGATGGAATGAACGTGTTTCGCATGTGAGAAGGATATGAATTGGGGTAGGGGGGGCCACGGTGCAGGGCAGGGGTGGAATGCTATGAACTGGATTGTGTCCCCAAAATTCGTATTTGAAGACCTAACACCAATATGACTGTATTTGGAGTTAGGGCCTCTAAGGAGGTTATTCAGGTTAAATGAGGTCTAAGAATGGCTTTATAAAAAGAGACACCAGAGAAGTTGCTTGCTTTCTCTCTGTGTGCATGCACCTAAGAAAGGCCATGTAAGGACACGGTAAGAAGGCTTCCATCTGCAAGGTTGGAAGAGAGCACTAATCAGAAGCTGATCATCCTATACCCCCGTCTTAGGCTTCCAGTCTTCAGAGCTATGAGAAAATAAATTGCTGTTGTTTAAGTCACCCAGACTGTTGCAGCATTATGACAGCTCAAACTGACTAATACAGATCAGAATTATGCTTCAATCTTATAAAAAATTTCCCCATAATTCTGGTGACTGCTACCTTTAGGAAACCTGGGACATTTGTTCCTGTTCAATTTTGCAATTTTGAGGCGTTATTCTCCTTGCTTAGTTTTGATATATATTTACTGAAATCAAATTATAAATCACACCAAATTTTATTTTTTAAACCCCTCAGCCTCATTATTATACCACACTCTGTTGTCCTCACTATTATTATCATTGCTAATATGATTAATATGTTTATTTTTCCCCTTTCTAAGACCTTTCTTCATGATCATTCTTTAATATTTTGTCATTCATTAATACTTCAAAGAACTATAATTGATTGCACTAATCAACAGTTCTAGTGTTCTTTCCTTAATTACTTGTTTTATTGCATTGATTTCTGTTTGATCTTTTAATTCATTCCTTCCTGCTTCTGTTTTTAAATTTATTGTTGATCTTAAACTGAGAGCTTAGTTTATTAGTATAGCTCGTCCTTGCTTTTTAATTAATTTATTTGGAGGTATGCTTTCTCTGAGTATCACATTAGCTTTTGTCCTTTGGATTTTGACAGGTGGAAACTCATTATATTTTCATCCTAAATAGATTCTACTTTGATATCCTTTTTAAGATAATAATTTATTAGTAGATTTTCCCTTATACCAAGATTTTTAAAAATATAATTTTCTTGATATTTTATTTCTTTAGTTCAATCAGTCGATGCAAACTATATGGGAATGCTTGCTTGAATTTTTTTTTTTTTTGAGATTTAATGTCAGTCTAGTGCATAATCAAATTACGTGAACGTTTTTGGTGCATCTGTAAGTTAATGTTCCATATCTCGTTTGATGTCTGAATACTCATATTCCAGTTCAAGCTTATTAAATATAGTTTTCAAACACTGTGTATTTTTAATTATTTTCTCTGTTACTCTCAGAGAGGGATTGTTAAAGGCTGTTACCGTAATAATGGATTTAGCCCACCAAGATCAAACATCTTTTTTCCCTCTGGCCTTACAGATGGCAGTGGCTGCCTTTAGGTGTCAAGGTCTGAATTAAAGTCAGCTTTAGATGATGAAATGCTAAACATTCACAGGATGGAAGTTTGACAGTTTTATCCCTAAAGTGAGTCATTCCGATATAAAATCATCATTGGAAAAAAGGAATTACAATATAAATTGTATTCACTGGGGATAAAAGATAATCACATACAAAAAACAGGATCTAGAGGTGAGAGGCAGGGACCGAAGATGAGTCCAGCAAGAGAGGTTTACAAAGGTGGAAATAACTCAATAATCAATGAAGCCAAGTTTTAAGAGCCAACAGATGGACCCAGCTCAAGAGATGGATCTTCCAAAAGAAACAATATATCAAAAAATGGTTTGAAGAAAGTAGCAGAGCTAACTTTGAGGGAGAGTATAGAGGATAGATTATAGGTTGACTAAAAGATCAGTCTATACAAAGGGGAATGAAGAAATTTTTCCAATGGGTTTGTTGGCATTAAAGTTCACATTTATATGTATTTGTTCCTTGGGTCCATTACCGGTGCATCTCAAATTATAATTTGAACATGAATCACCTGGATCATGTTAAAATATAGATTCTGATTCTGCAGGCATGGGTTGGAGCCTGAGATTCTGAATTCCTAAAATGCTCCCAGGAGATGCCTATCCTGCTGGTCTGTGAGGACTCTATGAGTGGCAGGATATTTATTCTACTCTTGTAACTTGGAAGCACTTAACAGAGATGTAGAAAATCAGGAAGGGGTAGATAAGAGCAGCACACACCCTGGAGGACAGAAACATTAATTTGTAGATTCTGGATCCTGACTTTTTTGACATTGGGAAAGAAACATACAGGGAGACATGCTGACCGGACATGGATTCTTTATAGAATTGTGCTGTTTTTCATTTCTATGTTAAAGGAAACACTGTGGAATCAGAGACACCTCTCCATTCCACCTACAGAATATGTGTTCCTCTGAATGAGAGGGAGATACGAGCTCCGTGTTCCTTAGTTCTAGTGTTAAAACCTCATGATCTACAATATCTTCAAATAAATAATTTGAGTATACTACAATTTACAAAAGGAACCATACAGCAGTGCTCCTTAGGAATTGAGGTATACCGGCCACTGGTAAAAAAAACAAAATAATCAAAGCCATTGCTAAAATAACAAATAATCTTTTCTTATTTTTCCTTCTCCATTGAATATTGTCTTTACACTCAGAATCCCCACCTGTTTAATTTTAGTTTTCCCATGTTTATGAAAAAAAAGTTTTCTTCACAAGGATTATTCAGCCAATATGTTGATAATCTCTTCTTTAGAATGAAGATACTTTTGAAACAGTTTAAGGAAACAAGATCACTGGAATTTTTATGTCAACTGTAGACTATACACCTAAAGTTCATTTTCTAAAACATCCTCTGATGTGTCTTACTTACGCTGGGCTTCTAAAGCGGGGGGCGTTTTAAATGGTAATAACAGTGCATGTTGTTCTTTATGCTGAGACACTTGCAAGAACACTATGTATATCAACTCCATTTCATTAACAGAGAAACTGAAGTGTGTATTTAGAGAAAAAATAATACAATTTAAAACAGCTCTAACATCGATCCATCTGAAATGTTTCCTAAAGATACTACATATCTTCTAAGATCCATCCATGCTTTGCTCCAGAGGAATCACAGTGTCTATGAAGGTACTTTAAGGACAGAATAGTGAAACAGGAAATTGAGCACCTCAGCAGGCTGAGCTAATCTCCCAGAGACACATGTCCTGAAATCTACTCCCTTTTCTTTTTTGTTGTTGTAGTCTTTTTTTAATTTTTATTTTTTATTGGAGTATAACTGATTAACAATGTTGTGTTAGTTTCAGGTGTACAGCAAAGTGAGTCAGTTATACATTACATGTATCTATTCTTCTTCAAATTCTTTTCCCATTTAGGTTATTACAGAGTATTGAGCAGAGTCCCCTGTGCTATACAATAGGTCCTTGTTGGTTATCTATTTTAAATATAGCAGTGTGTATAAGTCAGTCCCAAATTCCCAATCCATCCCCCCGCACCCCTTCCCTCCCAGTAACCATAAATTCCATTCTCTAAGTCTGTGAGTCTGTTTCTGTTTTGTAAATAAGTTCATTTGCATCATTTTTTTTAGATCCCACATGTAAGTGATATCACATGATATTTGTCTTTCTCTGTCTGACTTACTTCACTTAGTGTGATAAGCTCCAGGTCCATCCATGGTGCTTCAAATGGCATTATTTCATTCTTTTTTATGTCTGAGTAATATTCCATTGTATATATGTACCACTTCTTTATCCATTCATCTGTCAATGGACTTTTAGGTTGCTTCTATGTCTTGGCTATTGTAAATAGTGCTACAATGAACACTGGAGTGCAAGTATCTTTTCAAACCATGGTTTTCTCCAGATGTTTGCCCAGGAATGGGATTGCTGGATCATATGATATTTCTATTTTTAGTTTTCTCCATACTGTTCTCCATAGTGACTGTACCAATTTACCTTCCCACCAATAATGTAGGAGGGTTCCCTTTTCTCCACCATTTATTGTTTATAGACTTTTTGATGAAGGCCATTCTGATTGATGTGAAATGATATCTCATTGTAGTTTTGATTTGCATTTCTCTAATAATTAACGATGTTGAACATCTTTTCATCTACTCCCTTTTCTATTCCAGTGCGAGGCTGGGATAGAATTGTCATGTCTAGATTCAAGTTTCCCAAACTGGACATATGGTAAATATTCCCAGGGTCTCATCCCTCTAAATTGTCATATGATACATGTAATGAATAATTTCACCTGTTCCTTCACAACCATCACTAAGAACTCCTCCAAAATATATTTAATTGTGTATATTAAAAAGAAAGGTGATCGAAATAGAGAAGCTATAAAACGCTCTTTGATGAGCTGTTGTGGTTTCTATCTCCAAATAGTTCAAGTTTACCTGTGGATAACTTTTCTTTATTCTACCTCTCTCTTGTTTAGGCTCTGTGGTTTTTCTTGAAATAATTATTTCAAGTAAATCCTTCATTTGGAACATTAATATTGTATATTTTATTTATTGTATACAACTGTCTTCTATAAAAAGCAAAGATATTCTTCAGCACCAACTCTTATCTGGTTCCAGGTAATTGCTATTCTGTTCTGTAATTTCAGTGTAATAGTCAGCCAGAGTAGAAACTGAATCTCAACTCTTACTTACTAGTAATATGATATGACAGCCTATTTAATCATTCTCTGCCTTAATTTCCTCATCGATATAATGAAGATAATAAGATTTTGGTGAGGACACAATAAAGTAGGGAGATATTAGCACAGAGTTGGTCCCTTATCAATACAAAGTCTCTTGTCTTTCTTTGCATCATCTCTTTGTCTAGAGTACTAAGCAGTTTTTGAATATATAGTCAGAGAACCTAGGTTGGGTGAACTCTCCAAAGCTAGGAATCTAGGGCCTCCATAATGAATACCTAATAGGTTAATATAAACACAAATTTTTGTTTAGATTACTGTATTAATCCAGTTCATTATTGATTATATTTTTGACAAAAAAAAAATCACATCAATCTTCCATTTAGTTCTTCTAAACACTTGGAACTAAGCCAGTGCCAAAGAGTGAGGCTTCCAAATTTTTTTTTTTTTTTTTTTTTTTGTGGTACGCGGGCCTCTCACTGTTGTGGCCTCTCCCGTTGCGGAGCACAGGCTCCGGACGCGTAGGCCCAGCGGCCATGGCTCACGGGCCCAGCCGCTCCGCGGCATGTGGGATCCTCCCGGACCGGGGCACGAACCCGTGTCCCCTGTTTCGGCAGGCGGACTCTCAACCACTGCGCCACCAGGGAAGCCCAAGGCTTCCAAATTTTAAGGTTTTATGAAGACAGTGGTGAATTCTAAACTTGTTACGTTAATGTATGTGTATGGAAGAGTGGATATTTGCCATTCTATACCCTAAACAGATTGAATAGAATGATCAAATGATCAAATGCCATGGAAATTAACCAATGGCCAAATGGACTGTTTCCTAAATAACACTACATTTTTTGTTGTCATTTTTATTCAATTGAAAAATTGAAATTATTTTCCTGTTAAAATGTAACTCATTTTAAATTTAAATCAAAATAAAAAGCGATGTGCATTTAAGATATAAATATTGCTTTTACGCACGCTGTATTGGGATTAGTTAATGCATGAAAAATATCAAGTTCCAATTTAAAAATGTGCAGTTTTTATGACATATACTGAAAATGAACACCAGAGGGCGCTCATACTTAGAACTGAATCCAATGAAGGTATCTTAGAAAAAGATTTTACTACTCCGGTAGAAACCAAAAGTACCAGTTAAGGACATCTTCAGATTGTTGGATGAAACACAATACTCTCTCACTAGTACCTCAGTACTAATATTCTCATTTGAAAAATGAAACAATTTCCTCATAATCAAGGCTCTCCTCAATAATATTACCAACACAAACACCTCAAAATTTCTTGTTTTGTTCCCTAATTCATATTATTACTCCATTCAGAATAGTCTCCCTCATCACTCCCATTTACTTCCCATGTCCAAATTTCACACGACCAAAGCCATAGTTCATATCGAGGCTTTATATTTTCTGAAGCATTTTCAAAAGAGTTTTAAAAAAGTATTTCCTTTTACATCAAAAATCTTTGCACCTTGGAATCCCACCATTCTTATTTCAAGCGAGGTAGCTTGGTATGAGAAATGTGAAAAGCAGAGATTAACCTATACTAAGCAATACAAACTCGAAGTATCACATGGCATGGCTCAGATATTTTAAACTAGGGTATCCACAGAGAAAGCACCTCATCCTGTCAGCAGCACTTGACACAGTTGTGTTACTGTTTCCTGTTGGATTTCATGACTTTATATTCTCTAAATTTTCTTCCTACTTTATTGATCATTTGTTCTTAATCTAATTTGCTGGTGTACCCTAGCATATCTAGTACATCTAGTTTGCTAAGTTATCCCGCTCTCTCAGACTCTAAAAAATGAAGATTTTTAGGGCTAGATCAAAGGCTGGATTCTCTTTTCAAGCTAGATTCCATTCCCTGGAGATCCCGTTCACCTGAATGGCTTTAAATGCCATGGATACCACGAGGAAGCCAATTTATATCTCTGGGGTAAATCTTTTCTGTGAGCATGAGACCTGTATATCCAACTGCTTTCTTGACATCTAGGCTTAGAAGTTCCATATGAATAGCTAAATGAATATGTTGCAAGAAGATCTCTGACTCAGTCTCTTCCCTTTCCCATTTCAAACCCATGATCTGTCTGCTCTGCTCTTCTCAGAGGAAAACATTTGCTTCCTTTCATCTCTTCCATCCCACAGAGTCCATGATCACAAAGTTCACAATTTAATTCATAAACTTTCCTACAGTAAGTCCATTCTTCTCCATCTCCATGTGCCAGTGTTCTTTCTCTCTTGCCTGATGTACTAAAATAGCCACCTTAATCCTGTATTCTTTCCTCCACTCTAACTTATAAATATATAGTAGCTGAAATCATATTTAGTAAATACAAATCTCATTATGTCAGTCTAGTAAATAAAATTTCAGTGGCTTCCTTTTGCTTTTAGAATGAAACAAAACTCATGTCATGACCTATACAGTCCCACATGATTTCCCCCTGCACACAAGTCTAACCTCGTTCTGTCTCACGTGGTTGGTCACTAGTCCAGCCACATAGGGATTCTTTCAGTGTCTGGAACACTTCACACTTATACACTTCAGGGCATCTGTACAAGCTCTTCCTAAGCCTGTAAAACTCTCATCCTAGAAGTTACGATTGTTGACTTCTTCCCATCCTTTGGAGCTCAGCTTAAAAAGTAATTCTTCAAAGATGCATTCGTCCCCTGACCCTTTATCTGAAGTTCCTCAGATTAACCGCAATCAACATTCTATTCATATTCTTCAAAGCACTTACCACAATTGTAATTTAGTTATCTGTTTATTTACTTGTTTCCATTCTACCTACCCCAGCCTCCTTTAGACTCTAAGCTCCAGGGAGCTCTGTTTCATTTATCACTAGTTAGCCAACACCTAACAGAGTACTGAGAACATAGTATCTAGAATATAGTGCTTAGAAAATAGTATCAGAACATCGTAGGTGATCAGTAAAGTTGATAAGAACATGGACTTCAGTATATGGAAGATAATGTTTGAGCCCTAGCTCTAGAACATCTTTAACTCTCTAAAATATTTTCCTTGAAATTATTAACTAGAGAATTTTTTCACTCCTAATATTGAGCTAATAATGTTATCTAAATTATTGGCTTGGAGGGAGACTAAAATGATTTTACAGTAGTAACTGCATAAATTGAGTACTCAATAAATATCTCATGATGATGATGATGACGACGGTACTTTTAGGATGAATATGACCAGTCTTGGTGACTCTCCTCAGAGTAAGTTGTAGGCATCAGGGTCTGCTTCATGGATGTGCTCCTTGTTGAGTAATACACAGCCAGGCACTTAGAAGGGCCATCACTGGTATAATGCTTTGCTGTCACTGTCTTGAAATTAATAATTTTGATCAAAGGGCCCTGGATTATCATTTTTTCATCGTGTCCCACAAACAGTTTAGCCAGTCTCGGTGGGTGTAATATCAAATTCCAATTCAAAAACATTGTTTCTAACCATTAAAGCAATGTGGGACAGGCATGCCACAATCAAGACAATGTGAGTCATAAATAATCACTGTTTTTCTTTGCGCTGATAGCTATAAAGCTCACATCCAAATCTGTCGCTTAGTTCTTAAAATTGTGCTGCAGCTTTATTGATACATTTCTGTGTGCTAATTTCACCATAAGCCTTTTCTGACTCTTCTGCTATTATCATCACATTAACTTGATTTTCCCCACCTTTTTGTATTTATAAAAGCTTTCTTTGATGCTCTTTAAAATGAAGCAATTAATAAAAATATACATTGATTAGTATATCATTCTAATTCATACTTTTTAAACTTTTTAAAGATATACATTTAGACTGCCTCTCCCCTCCAAATTTTTTACTATGGTGAGAATAACTCTTTTAATTGTTCTTAGTCGTAAGTCAATTGGGTTCATATGAAAGATTCCAATGAGCTTGGTTTTAGGTAAATCTGTGCTTTAGTGCTGATCATTGCCAAAGAGCAGTGCATGGACTGAATAAGAGAAAATAGTGAATGTGTTCTCTTTGAATCAGATTACCAGTTTGCCCACAATAAATAAACATGAGTGAAAGGCCCTCAGAGCTTTGTTTAGCCCCAGCTTTTTTTTTTTTTTTCCTACCCTTAGTGACAAAGTACACCCAGTGGAGCCTCCTTCCCTAGAATTCCCATGAGAGCCATCCAGCTCTCCCGAGTGGCCTATGAATCTTAATCTATTGTCAGCATAGTGTACTATTATTATACAGCAAGATGCTATTTGGTTTGTTTATCATCCTGAAAGACAGTATTACCAATATAGTATTTTCTAAAGCAGGGATCGCAAACTTTTTCTGTAAAGGGCTACACAGTAAATATTTTAGACTTTGTGAGACAGACTACCTCTGTCTCAAATACTCACCTCCTCTGTTGAATCTTAGAAGCATCCATAAACAATATGCAAATGAAACAGGATGACTGTGTTCCAATAAAACTTTATTTACAAAAACAGATGGCTGAACAATGGGTCATGGTTTGCATTGAAGGACTAATTAAATTAATCAATCCCTGTATTAAAGGATTTGCATTCTATGCAAGGCAACGATATAAAATAATAAGTATATCAAGTGCAAATAAAACTTAGAAATCTTTGGTGTTCTTGACATTCATCATTTGAGTAGAATACATATGTATATATGTCTATTGTCACAATAGTCATAGCTCAGAAGAAATCTGAGACTCCTAATTTGTAATTGAAATAGGATCAATTTGTGAACCACTCAAGAAAATCCATTTCACTACTTTGTAGTAAGGCTGCATTTGGGGCAGAAAACACTATTACCCAGCTTAGTGGCACATCTCATTATCCAAAATTGTCTAGAATGAATTTGTACAATTTCAAAAATCAACTCTTCCATGGAAGGATAAAGACTGATTGCTATTGAATCTCCAAAGAGATGTTCCAGGTTTAAATCAATTCAGTGTAATTTAGAGTCACATCTTGTTTATTTCTCATTTTCATGTATTCAGTTGGAAACAAGGGCAATACATTTACAGCTATTTTCATGGTAAAGGTGAAGAAAAGTGATACCTATATCAATAATGCAAGGTTAACCTGTGACATGGCCAGTAAAAGTTACTGTAATTACATAGGTCATGAGAAATAAAACTAAGAAATGCAATTTTACCCTTTTCTTTTGTCCTATGAAGGAGGTTTTGGTATGGCTTCATGTCCAAATTGGCAAATGAAAAACTTGAAAAAATCCTAAAGATATTTCAAAGGATAGAAATGACAGAGGAGTACGTGGAAAATGAGGGACAATTGACAGTGAAGCGTGTGAGGAAGAGTTTGTTGAATTATGTCAAAATTGATCTTTACTAAATGTCATTATTTCATAAGGAAACACTTTGCATATGGTTTACTGATTTTTCTAAAATTATTTTCTGAGTTCCTTTGGTTTCAATTATTTAAAGAAATGACCTGATTCTTAGCAAACTTTCCTTGACAAAAATGGTATTCTTCCAGTGTCCCAGGTTTGTAACATGTTTGAGTTAATGGTATTTATTCAAGAAATATTCCAATGAATATTGTGACTTTCAAAAGAGGTGTGTGTGTGTGTGTGTGTGTGTGTGTGTGTGTGTGTGTGTGTGTGTGTTTGGGGCTAATTGGGGAAGTAGAAAGAAAATTCTAAAGATAATGGATAAAAAAGTAAATTTTAAGATTCTAATAGCAAAATCTAGAGATTATATCTGTCACTTCAATTTTGTTCTGTTACCAAGTCCAAGTTCTTACTGCTTGCTGCATGACAGGCCAGTAAATCGAGAGACAAGATTTTGGGGCAAGGAATGGCGACTTTATTGGGAAAACCAGTAGATTGAGAAAATGGCAGACTAGTGTCCCAAAGGACCATCTTGCCCATGTTTGGATGCTAGTTCCTTTTATAGAATAAGGAGGGGGAGGTGAGGAGGTAAAGTAAAAAAGTTGCTAAGTTGTTGCAAATATTTCCTGGTTCTGGCCAGACTTGGGATGGGATGTGTTAATTTCTTCTTTTCTGCAGGCATTCTCAGGTAGGCCTTGTCAGCTTGTTTCCTGTGAGCTAAACTAAAGGTATTTTAGCTTAACACTCAGGCATGGGAGGCAGGGTCCCAGAGATGGGCCACTATGTGTACTTTAAGCTACAGGCAACATCCCTTTAGTGATTAACTTGTAGCATAAGTAATAGAACACAAAGTTTTAAGTAAAAGAAACAGATCCAATATGGAATCAGATTTGTTCTTCCCTATTACAGTTCCATAAATATTCTGTCAGTGACCTCAAGATTGGTGCCATCTTCTTTCACAGAGCCTGAAACTCACACGAGACGCCTATCGTAAAACACACATTTGAAAACCTATTTTTATTGACTCCAAACAAAACAATAAACAACAAAAAATCCCACCTGGTGACTTCCTCTGATAGAAAAACTAATATTTAATAGTAAAACTCCAAATTCTGTTCCTCGTGTGTGGGATCCCAAAATTAGTCTCAAAATTTTCTCTCCTTTGATGCTCCATTTCAGGAGATTTTCACTTAACCAGGAAAATCTCTGCAATTTAAAAAAAAAAGTCTGTCTCCCAGTCTTACTCTCCCTTACTGGTTTCTTGTCAAAGATACTCCACTCAGAATATTATATGAATTCACATTCTGGTTCTAAACCCTCTTCTACAACATGATGGAAATTTGAGGTTCTGATGAATCCTATAATTTCAATCACAAGTTTATGACTAAACGATTGGGCTTTGTACTCAACAAACTATACTTGTAAAGCTGTTGTCTGTTTCACTCGTTAACATAGGCCTTCTCCTGTGATCTCACACCTCTTCAATATTTTCAGATTTCTCCTGTATATTGTGAGACTCCTGAACTATCATTTATAACCTGCTACATAAAACCAGAGGATAGAAGGGAAAAATTTTAGACAAATATTTCCTATCATTGAAAATTTATGGTGAAATGAAACCTCTTTGCACCATTATTCAATTAAATAGGATTTATAGTTCTCCACGTGTGAAATAGAGATCAGTCAATTGTCTTTGTTTTTTAACTCATTTTCTAAGTTTACCTCTTGCATATCCTTCTAGAAACAGCTATAGACTAAGATCAATCAGGGCAGTTTTGCTTACTAAACGACAAAATAGTTATATATGCATATGGCATATTTGTGCAAAGTGGCCTAGAAAAGGCAGTGGCAACATTTTTTGATGAGGCAAACGTTAATGTTTGTCATTTAAATCCGACCTGCCTTATTTGTGATTGAGAGTTTAAAAGATGTTTGCAAGATAAGACAGTAATATCATCTTACTACATTAAAGACACCTATTAGTCATGTCCCAGGCAAATTGGGATTTATGACTCAGACATAATTCTTCCAAATATGCCTGCTGTTCATAAAAAGGCAGAGATATATGACTCACAAATAACACCAAGACAGAAATAATTTTGCACTTTGCCACATTGCTTTTCCTCTGGCATGTATGGCAGAATCTCCACAGTTTATGAATAGGCTTTTGTCAATACTACAGATGTATATTTCCAGCTTCTAAATCAAGCAAATCCTTGAGTCAAATAAAACAAATGATCAGCTCCAACAGAGGCAAGGGGAGATGTATTTATAAGAACGATGCATTAAAGATTGATGGGGAGCTATACACACTTTTAAATACCCCGCTGCTGATGTTGACTGTGCCTTAAAGAGCAGGTTAGGAATGTCACATATCACTCGGAAATGATTAAGTTCTTCTATTCGTCTGACAGCGTCTCGTTCCAAACAATCAACTGTGGAAGAACAGCATAAAATTTTTGAGGGGAGGTAGAGAAGGTATGGACAGAATATAGCACAGGTATTTCTCCCCTAAATCTGTACAAATATTGCCAAGTGTATAGCACAGCACCATGCTTGTATACAACAATTGCTCAAGGTAATAAAGTACAAATACCAAATTTCATTACGGATGGCAGCCATAGTATTCTCTTTCCTCTGTAGACTATCAAATCTTTCAACTTAAATACTTTGGGATTTTAGCAGGCATCAGAGATGTAAATGAAATATTGCCTCCAAGATACATCTTTGCCCTTGAAGAATGATCAAAGTTCTACTTATGTTTATAAATTAAAATCAATTACATTTTCCAAAACTCTAGTGGCAGTAATTCAATCCTTTCTCAGTCCTGCCTTTTTAAAACATCTGTAAGAATCAGAGATACCAATTTTTCTCCCAGTGAAACATAAACATCGCGTTAGGTGAATATTAAAATGCAGATCTTAAAATGCACAGGTTTTTGTTATAATTAGATGATTTGCTTAATACCCCATGCCAGGAATTGTCCAAAGGGATTATTCTGTTAGAAAGAAAAACAATGTGCACTTATAAAGTGGTTGAAAACCATCACCAATTTCTAATTGGGTATATTAATATTACACTCTCACTATGTTTCAAAACAGAAGAGATTTTTGTCTTATTCCTAGAGCCTTAAGAAAGAATCCACATGGAAAAATATAGAGTGACATTTGTTTTCTGAACACTCTTCTTTTTCCCATTATGATGGATAGCTTCAAATAATTGTGTTTTATCATTAATTTTTCTCGTAAAGTTTTCAAAAACATGTAATACTTGGGTCAGATGAATAATCAGGCATGTGAGGGAAGGTTTTGCCTCTTTTGAAGGAGAGACACTCACTCAGTCTCATCTCACTTGCTGTGCAATATCCACCTTGCCATTTGTCAGAGTGTGAGTTGTAATTTTCTTTGATTATAATATTGGAAAGCGTATGCCATACTGGATAAGTGATTGTCATCTGTTAGTTAATTCTCCTATTGTTCTTGCTTGTAGATTCCTCATTTTGTCTGGGCTAACTGTGTGTTCAAGCCACGTATGATATGATTATCATGTTGTGTCTATATCACTGACACAACATGATTGACTGACAGTCTAGTCAGTTATCAGTTCTTTAATTTCCCCAACTCCTTTGTAGCTTGATGTGGAGGGTGACCCAGATATGGTCAGTGAGATATCAGGGGAATTCTGTTTGGTAGATCCTGGAAAAAAATGTCTGCTTTTCTAGTAAAAGAGGACAGGTGATGGTAATATTCCTTCTTCACTTCCTTCTGCCTTGAACCTGAACATGGTGCCTGGAGCTGCAGGGCCCCATGTTTTGACCACGAGGCCGCATGCATTAGATCAAAACACAACATGAAAGAGTGAATAGCCAGAAAGAAAGTCTTTGTGCCCTGACAACACTGCTAACAGCTACACTGTTGAGAGCAACCACAATCTCAAGATTTCTTTTAAAGTAACAAAGATAATGCCCTCCTAATTTAAACCCATTAAATGGTTTTCAGTTCCTTGCTCTTATAAGCATACCTAACACTTACAGCCTTTGGTTAGAAACTCACAAAACGAGGTTTATAGAAACATAAAGGATTTCTATAACATAACATAACATAAAGGATATGTTATGTGTCCAATACTTGCTTGGTGTTGTGGAGGATACCTCCCTACCCCTCCTCCCCCACCCCCATACACACATATTGGAATTGGATCCAGGAAACTGGATATATGTTTATAAACATAAAGGATTTCTATATGTTTATAGAAACATAAAGGATTAAAAAGAATAGTGATCTTTAGCACAATTGTGATAATTTTATCTCATATTCTTTTAGTTTCCTGGATCCAATTCCAATATGTGTGTATGGGGGTGGGGGAGGAGGGGTAGGGAGGTATCCTCCACAACACCAAGCAAGTATTGGACACCAGCAGTGTGTCCTCAAATTCCACTCAATCCTGACACTATCTACCTGGAAATAGCATCAGATTCCACAGGTTAAGGATTTAATCCTACATGAATTCAGCCCCCAGTCACAAGCCCACATTGTTACTTGTGCTTCTGATCAACTGGCTATAAGTCAGAAGTTCCTGTGACCTCCTCCTTGGGTTCTATTAATGTGCTAGAGTAGCACACAATACTCAGAGAAACATTTTACTTGCTAGATAATCAGTTTATTACATAAGGATTTAACTCAGGAACAGTCAGATGGAAGAAATTCACAGGGCAAGGTATGGGGAAAGGGCACGAAGCTTCCTTGCCCTTTCCAGGTGTGCCTCACCCCCCAAATCTCCATGATTTCACCTACCTTGAAGCTCTTCAAACCCTGTCCTTTGGGATTTTATGAATGCTTTGTTACAAAGCCCTGTTTGATTACATGATTGGCCATTGCTGATTTTAAATTCTTTTTATTTATTTATCTATGGCTGCGTTGGGTCTTTGTTGCTGCTCACGGGCTTTTTCTAGTTGCAGAGAGCAGGGGCTACTCTTTGTTGCGGCGCACGGGCTTCTCATTGCGGTGGCTTCTCTTGTCACGCAGCACGGGCTCTAGGCACGCGGGCTTCGGTAGTTGTGGCACACAGGCTCAGTAGTTGTGTCTTGCAGGCTCTAGAGTGCAGCCTCAGTAGTTGTGGCCCACGGGCTTAGTTGCTCCACGGCATGTGGGATCTTCCTGGACCAGGGCTCAAACCTGTGTCCCCTGCGTTGGCAGGCAAATTCTTAACCACTGCGCCACCAGGGAAGCTCTGGCCGTTGGTGATTGATTTAAATTCCAGCCGTTTTTC
Organism: Pseudorca crassidens; assembly: GCF_039906515.1. NCBI lineage: Eukaryota > Metazoa > Chordata > Mammalia > Artiodactyla > Delphinidae > Pseudorca > Pseudorca crassidens. The sequence continues at coordinate 19,575,546 of NC_090298.1, forward strand.
CCTCCCCAGAAATCAGGGTGTGGGGATGAAAGTTCCAGCCCTCTATTCACAAGGGTGGTGCCCTGGCAACCAGCCCCCATACTTAGGTGCTTTCTAAAGGTCACCTCATTAATATAATAAAAGACATCTTTATCCCTCTCATCACTTAGGACATTCTAAGGGTTTTGGGAGCTGTGAGCCAGAAACCATGGATGAAGACCAAATATATATGAAAAATATGTATGTTTCTGATATTTCACATGTCTGAATGATCAAATATATATATGTGTGTGTATATATACATATAGAAATATATTTCTTCCAAATCACAATACAGCACGTATAAATAGAGACTAAGCAATGTTTACCTAGGAGCTGCCTCTGACAAACTATTTAATCTTGATGCAAAAAATTATAATTTCTCTTTGAAAGCAAACATAACAATGCATCAATAATATACTTATTATCGGAAATACAAATGAGGTAAGATTGGATATATAGAGTGGGGAACTTTCAGTGCCTATAATATACGCTGTAGTTGTCTTAAGGGTTAATTCTACATTCATTGTATTTTTGTATGTTTTATAAATTAATTAATTTTATTTCCTGAAATTTATTTATTCATTGATATGAATTTTATTTTCACAAATAATTCACTCTAGAACAAAAGCAATTTAAAATGACCAAGGAGATTTCCAGAATGCTATAACTAATTTTCCTTAATTTGTATTAGAGAATGATGTAGGGTCTGTTGCACTGAATATTGTGTCTGTGTACAGACATTAGAAGTCTTTCGACTAAATGATTTATCAGTTGGAGATAGGTATGGAACACAAGGTTAATGCTTATACCATCTTTTCATCCTGTGTAAACATGCCTGATTTCTAAATTATTCCAGTTTCAAGATTTTTTTTCTTAAGAAATAAGCCCCACACATAGAAAAATAAAGAATAGAAGACAATTAGGAACAGATACCCAATATTAAAATATTGTCATATAATTTCTAGGACACTCAAGGTATTAATAAATCAAACTTTAACTTTATCCTCTTCAGTTGCCACTAGGTTATGGATAGAAAAGTGCATATAAGCAGAGGACTGTCTTGGCAAGCCTAATGCCATAGGCACTGTCCACACCTAATTTGTATTTTAACCTTTAGTTTTAGTTATTTTTTCCTAGTGCTTATTCACAGAGCATTTCCTAGTAATAAAAAGACAACTTTCTGGGAGACCAAAATATCTATGCTATTTTTTGAACTTATTATCACTAACAGGCAATCTTGGTAATGTTTCCTGGATGAATTTTCACACATACCTTCTGCTATGAGAAGCAGCATCTGTTAACTCAGTTTGGGTCTGGCTGTGTAGTTTTCCTTTTGGTCATTCTGAGTAGGTAGATAAAAACAAGAAACAAAAAGCACTGTGGAGCTTCCCTGGTGGTTGAGAGTCCGCCTGCCGATGCAGGGGACACGGGTCCGTGCCCCGGTCCGGGAGGATCCCACATGCCGCGGAGTGGCTGGGCCCGTGAGCCATGGCCGCTGAGCCTGCGCGTCCAGAGCCTGTGCTCCGCAACGGGAGAGGCCACAACAGTGAGAGGCCCGCGTACCGCAAACACACACACACACACACACACACACACACACACACACACACACACACACACACACACACACACACACACACACAGTGGCACTTGGTTTATCCTGACCTGAGATGAGAGAGAACAGAGAAGACACCATTAATATCCCTTTACTTTCAATTTTTAGTAAACTAAAATAATAAACTAAAGTGCTAGAAACTATGCAAGTACAAAGGAGGAAAAAGAAGAATGAAATATTTTGCCATATTACCTTGTACATAAAGTAAAAAAGTGTACTATTGTGTTTCTCTATTTTTAAGGATATTTTGGGGAAAAACTAATGCAATTCAGGGTTTTTTTTCCTTAAGGGAAACTTTTTAATGTAAATATAATGCATCATAGGCACTAGTCCATAATTATAAATTCTGAATATACAGCCATAAACTATTGTCCTTGAAAAAATATAAAATTAGACCCTGAAAATAAATATCAGATCAGTAAATGGTTGGTATATAGCCAGCAACATATGTACTAGTAAATAAACTTTACACCATGTTTGTGACAGGAGAAAATGCAAGAATTGTACATTAGTGAATACTGGTAACTCAAAAACTGTCCCCTATAAAAATATTTTATGGTATTTACATGCAGTATATTCAGACTAAACAAAATTATCATTAAAACTTAGAACAGATCGAGGTACCAAATACAATAAATTTAAATGTAATCCTACAAATGTAGCATAGTTGCTATATAATTATTTTGAGGGGTTGCCAAGACCACCTGTAGGTTTGATGATCAGTTGAGAGGACTCACAGTACTCAGCACATTGTACTCATGGCTATGATTTATTTCGGTGAAAATATAAACAAAATGAGCAAAGGGGAAAGGCCAATGGGGTGAAGTGAGGAAGAAATCAGTTATAAGCTTCCAAAGATCATCTCCTAGTGGGGTCACACAGGACACACTTAATTTTCCTAGCAAGGAGGAGTGACAGCAGCTGTTAAATGTTGTATACCAGAAAGATTAACTGAGGTTTGGTGCTCAGGGTTTTTATTGGGGGTTGGTCACATAGGCACCCTCTGTTTAGCATGTACCAATTTTCCAGACTCCCAGAAAGAAAGCAAATGTTCAATATAATCCACAAGGTTTGTACAAGCCCTTTAGCAGTAGTAAATCACTCTTATCTATTCTGGGAATGGTGAGAACCCTCAGAAATCCAAGTCCCCAGAAGCCAGCCAAGGACCAATCTTGTAAGAAGGTCCATCAAAAAAAAACAGTCAAGCAAGCTATGTTAAATCTTTTCTAGTCAAATAAATATTTCGGAAAATCTATTCTAAATCACTCATATTTTTAAAACAACCTCAATGTCATACCCATACATTCAATAAGCCATGTATTTTTTGAACGTTAGGAAACTAGGTTTCAAAAAATTGAATTCATTCCAATAGAACCAGATATTCAATCATTATTATAGCAATACATCAAAAACCGAGCATGTAAAAATATATCATGAAAGTTTTACTCTTCATCATCAACTCCTAGAAAGTCATCATCTTCAAAACCACATAAATAACTCTCTTTAATTGCTGGAAATCAAAATGACTGACCAGCTACTCTTCTGATAATTATTTTCATTATTTGCTTCTATCAATTTGAAAACTGAATTATTAATAGGTTCATTACTTTTTGGTAACTCTACTTATTAATACTTTCTTACTTGTATTGAATTATGCATTTCATTGAGTCAATAAAAATCATCAATATTATTCTTTTATAAATCAAATTTACTTCTGTGTTATTTTTAAAAACATTTTTATTGAGATGAAATTTACATATATACCATTGACCCCCATTTAAATTGTACAATTCAATATTTGTAGTATACAGAGTACTGCAACCATCACCACAATCAATTTTGAAATATTTTCTTCACCACTAAAATATCCCCATGCCAACTTGTAGTCATTACCCACTCTTTACCCTGTCTCTCAGCACTTAGGCAACCAGCAGCCAGAAATCTACTTTCTGTCTTCATAGATTGCCTATTCTGGACATATCATGTAAATAGACTCATACAATATGATGTCACTTATAACTGGCTTCCATCATTTAGCATAATGTTTTTAAGATTCAGACATACATAAGTATTTCATTCCTTTGCAATGCTGAGTAATATTCCATTGTATTTAAGAATAGAGTACATTTTGTTTATCTATTTATCAGTTGATGGAAATTTCCGTTGTTTTCACGTTTTGTTTAGTATGAAAATGCTACTGTGAACATTTGTGTACACAATTTTGTGTTGACATATGTTTTCATATCCCTTGAGTATTTCTGGGCTATATGGTAACGTTTATTAGTAATATTCTGAGGAACTGTCAGACTGTGTTATAAAGCTGCTGCCCAATTTTACATTCCCACTAGTAGTATGTGAAAGTTGCAATTACTCCAACTCAGCCTTACTAGTTATCTTTGTTTTTGATTATAGCTATCCTAGTTGGTGCAAAATGATACACCACTGGAGTTTGGTTTGCATTTTCCTGATGGCTAGTGATGCTGAGCAATTTTCCTTGTGCTTATTGGCTATCTGTATATAAAATTTGTATGTTTCTTCCCATTCTGTGAGTTGTCTTTTGACTTTCTTGCTGACGTCCTTTCAGGTACAAAACTTCATTTTTGACAAAATTTATCTTTCTTTTTTCTTTATTTTGAAGGTAATTTTACTGTCATATCTAATAAGGTTTTGTCTAATACAAGATCACAGAAAATTATTCTTATGTTTTCTCCTAAGTGGTTCATAGTTTTGCAACTTACTTTGAGGTCTGCGTCCATTTTGACTTAATTTTTGTGCATGGTGTTAGATAGGAGTTCATCAATATTCTTTTACAAGGGGATATCCAGAAGTCCCACCATCATTGGTTGAAAAGACTACTCATTCCATTGTGGTCAGAGAACTTTTGCTTTGTATGAATTTATTGAGGCTTGTTTTATTACTTATCATGGAGGATTTTCCATGACTGCTTGAAAAGACTATGTATTGGGCCATTGTATATGAAGCAATAAGATCAAAACCAAAAGTTTTCTTTTTTTAAATAAAGAAGGGACAGAAGTAAGAATAATAATTGGATTAAATTCCAGAAAAAATGTGCTATGAGAGGAAGAGAAATGTTATTGGATATTTGAAAGACTTTCTAGTAAGATTTCTATGAACCTTGAATGTATTATGATTTTTGATGATAATATCTGTGCCTGCTGAGCAGGTTATTATGATGTAATTAATGGAGATGATAGTTACTCTTCCAAATAGGAAAGTAGATCAACTGAATGGTTTTTCTGGACACTTCATTCAACAGTGAGACACATTTAACATTTGGGTGTTGGAGTCACTGGGAGTTCCCACTGCCTGATTTGACTAGTGTAAGAAGTTCAGTCAATGATTGCTGACAGTACAGTGACCCACTGGCCAAAGACTCCTATTTCTATATGGCATGTCTTATAACCATACAGCATGAAATCAAAGGGTGTTAACGCTTCGAAACTAAGAGAAAGGAGCAGACTTTCTTGACTAACAGGAAACAGATCTATTGCATAGCACAAAATTACAGTTCATTAAATACTCATTAGCTAGTCAATGTATTCATGTTTTCAAGAAATCAAGCCAGTTACCTTAAAGTTCTCAGCACTCTGAGAACCTATGAACAATTTCCTGTTCCTCAGGCACAGGAAGGTAACTGTGTAGCAGGGTATGCCGTATATGTCAATAAGAAGTAGACTCCAGTTTTAGAAAGAAAAAGGTCAAAGAGGAGCTGATAAGCTTGAGCAAAATTCTCTCTCTCTCTCTTTTTTTTATTTCTTTGTATTCCGGGAACGAAATTCCATGGTGAAATACATTCAGGCTCCACAATTTCAGGGGCACTAAATCCTGGATCTTTGGTAAAATGATTTAACCCAATCTAAGACTTTAAGGATAATGTAAGTCCAGGCCAGTATTTGTAGAGGAACTGGATGGATAAGCTTGCAGGTAGAAAACTTCAGTCATTCTAGTTGAATGTGGTGAGAAAGAGAAAGTTTCACACTGAATATCTCTACTATCTATATCAAAAGAAGTTATTTAAGTGTATTTTCAACTTTGAATAATGCCCATCATTCTGTATTGCTAATTCTGGCTTTACTTAAATCCTCTTTCAAATGAAGCAAATGTATCTGAGCAATACAAGCAGCATTATCTAATATTGAGGTCTCTCTAAGATGTATATTGTAGTGTCAGTGAAATGTGATTGGCTTGCTAAGTTTGATGCATCCTTTAATGTACTTATGAAAAGGTGCTTATTTTTAGAGGCATGCGATATTTTTCCTAAATATTTGTTTCTCCATGTGGGTTTTTATAACACCTTGTAAGGTAACCTCTTCAAGAATATCCATAATAAATACTGCTTGTGTGCTGGTAGGTTTTGTTAGTCTGTTTAGGCTGATGTAACAGAATATAGCTGACCGGGCGGCTTAGATGACAGAAATTAATTTTCTCATAGTTGTGAAGGCTGGAAGTCCAAGATCAAGGTGCTAACGGGGTTGATTTCTTGTGAGGCATCTCTTCTGGTTTGCAGATGGTCTCTTTTTCACTGTATCTTCACATCACCTTTTCTGTGTGCTCTCAGTGAGGGTGGGCAGGGCAGAGGGAGCTCTCGTGTCCCTTCCTCTTATAAAGACACCAGTCTTATTGGATTAGGACCCCACCCTTAGTACCTCATTTAATGGTAGTCATCTCCTAGAAGGCCCTATCTCCAAATACAGTCACATTAGGGGTTAAGGCTTCAACATGTGAATGGGGGGGGGGGCATAATTCAGTTCATAACAATAAGTATAGCTTGAAGCTCCTCCATAGGTCAAGGGCTACAATATTTCTCAATGCCAGGGAAATAGCAGGTTCCCAGTAAACTTGATGGAAGGAATGGAATGGAAATAGAGAAAGAGGAAAACTCCACAAATTTGTACTAAGCAGGGAAACACTAAGTTACATTGGTGAATTTCTGAAATCTAAGTCATGAACACTTAAAAAGCATTTTAACTTTAACTAATTGAAGTTATGCTAAAATTATGTATGTAAAGTGAAAGTGTTACAAACTGAAGAGTTCTTTTGTGGTCAGAAGCTTAATTTGAGAAAGCAGACTGACAGAAGGTAAAAATTAGTTGATATAGGATCAGTGGGAAAAATGAATCCCAGATCACAAGAAATGGATCCCTTTATTTGGATTCAATTTGGGATACTTGTCCAAGTCTAGAGAGCTAAGGACAGCCAGCCATTGGGCTCTTGCATGGCACTGGTGGCTGGCTGGCATTTAGTAGAAAGCTGCTTCATAGGACTGAGCTAACCTCACAGAGTGTGGCAGAGTCTCTCAGCTGATTCCAGCAATACTAATATGTGAAGCTCTTTAGCTAACTTCCAAACAAAAAAGCAATCCCCTTGGTCAGAAAACACCCATTTTTACAGAGTTGGCTGGTAATTCTCTGAACTCATCTCAATATCCATATAAAAGTGTACTCTGCTGGAGTATTTTCCATTATGTGCTTGACTCAAGCTCTTTTTTCTGTGGGTCACTGAGAGCTAGGTGATTGTGGGCTTTCAAATGTTTCTCTGCTTCTAAGATATTTGCAGTAAACCTTATTGCTACTGGTATATAGACATGGCTTTTGCAAGCCAGGCTTTTGCAAACTGGATTGTATCCAGACTAGGAAGAAATGTGAAATTCTTAAAAAAAAACAAACCAACAAATGGAATGTCTAACCTGAATTAGAGGAGGCAAAATAGGGAGATATAGATCTAAACATGAAAGACCTGGTATTTGGAAGAAAGAACTGCTTATTTTAAGGCAGAACTGGGAACAAGAGTCAGAAATGAAGAGAAAGCAGTTTTCAGCTCCATTAAGGAGAATTTTTCCAACGTTAAAATTGTTCATTAATTTAATGATCTGTTTCATAAAGTGAAGAGTTCTTCATGTGGGATGTTCTCAAACATAGGCTAGGCTAGATGACAATTTGGTGGAAAATTTAGAAGAGACTCAGAGTGGATGGGAGTTTAAGCTAATGGACTTTGAGATTCATTTCTATTTATTCTGAGTGCTCACAGTGACTTGAAGGCTAACACATTGCATGAAAATGGCCATAGGGAACTAATTAATCTAAAAATTTATTGAACACTGTTCTAAGAGATACAGGGAGTGTATAGTAGACTATAAAGGATTACTTTCATGCCTTTGATTAGTAGGTTACATATAAAAATATTTGCAACTAATTCGAAACTTGAAAATAGTGATTTATCTTTACATATTTTAAAATTCATATGGTCAAATTGATTTACATGGGATTTACAACCTTCTGAAGAAATATATAGTAAGCAAAGAAAAAAATCAGTTCAGCCCTTTTTGAAAACCTCTCTGAGTAATTAAGCATAACAAAAAAATAATAATTAAGCATTGCATTTATGTATTTAAGTTATCCTTTTTAGCTGAGAATCTTTAAAAGCAGGAGCATATCTCTATTTTTGTATTTTTAGTTCCTAGTATAATGCCTGGCTTTTAATTGGCACTCAATCAGTGTTATTTTTAATTGAACTGCACTGATACATAATCTATATTGTCTCTTTAACAAGATATAATTTCTTATATCAACATTATTAAGAAAAATATAGAAAGAAAGTAGAATCAGATATAAAGGCACTGCATGCTTGAAAAGCAAAAGTATTTTGTGTCCTACAACTGGTAAAATTTAGGCTGACCTATGCCAACACCATTATTAATTCTTGAGGTAATGAAAATAGCTGCAAGCTACAGAAAATAATTTACTTTAAAAACAATGGGAGACATTTCAAAAAGATTATCAGGAAAAAAGTGATTTTAGCTTAGAAACAAGCAAACAGTGGATCCAAAGAAATACAGAACAAATATATGAAAGCAGAATAGTGCTTATTACTTATTCTTTGTTAATTTGTATTTGGCTGCATTGTGTTCTTTACAATGTATGTGTGTGTGTGCTAAAACCTGATGATTATTAGTAGAAAATTGTCTGCTCTCATAAACTGTCAAATAATTTAACTGTACTTCCTGCAGAGCTGTTGCTGAATTCAGGAAGTTTTTTCATGATATTCAGTTACCATCACAATAGAATTTTGTTCAGTCCTCAACATTTTCGGGACAACTTATTCGGCTGGAGCATCAAGGTATATTTTTCGCAAAAGAAAATATCTCAGTGATCATGAATATTGTTCTTTTTTTCATTGCTTCGCTTTCTTTTCAAGTTCAAAATGAAAAACAAACAGCTTACATTATGATTGAAGCAAAAGCTATATTAGGGAAAGAAAAATAAATCATGTGAAATGTAGCTTAAAATAAATATTTGATCGTGGTACAGTGTTCTAAATGAGCTGATGAGATGTGGGACTTGACTTAGGGTCATTGTAAAAATGCAAATAAAACCTTCTATTTTAGAAAGTAAGATAAAGGTACAATAAGTAACAAAGCTCGTTTTTGTTTTCCTAAGAAACACCTGTTTCTTACACAAACGAGGAATATTGTTTTTGGCATCCTTTCCTTTCCAAGTGCTGTCTCATTGTTTTAGGACTATCTCCAGTAGCCAGGCAACTATACGCTGCCCAGGTTGGCCTGTACGTGTTTATGCACGGGACCTTAAGGAAATCACACCCAAGTGAATGTCTCACTGGTGAGTATATTAGTTTGCTAGAGCTGCCGTAACTCAATACCACAGATTGGGTGGCTTAAACAACAGAGATTCGTTTTCTCACAGTTCTGGAGCCTAGAAGTCTGACTTCAAGGTATCAGCAAGTTTGGTTTTTCCTGAAGCCTCTTTCCTAGGCTTGTGGATGGCCAACTTCTCCCTGTGTCCTCACATGGTGTTTTCTCTGTGCACCAGCATCCCTGCTGTCTCTCTATGTGTTAATTCTTCTTATAAAAACATCCTTCAGTTTGTATTAAGACCCATCCTAAAGGAGTTGTTTTAACTTAATCCTCTATCTGAAGACTCATTAGATGTAGTCACATTCTGAGATACTAGGGTTAGGGCTTCAATATATGAATTTTAGGTGAAAACGTGAATCTTACCTATCACCCCCAGCAATTTCAGCCTAAAATTGCTAGAGGGTGGGTAACAGTAAGCTACCATATTTATGCAGGAGAAATCTGGTTAATCATGATGATTCATATCTTCATGAAAGCATAAAATTGTACACTTTTAACTGTGAGTGAGAGGTAGTCTTCAGGATTATGAAGACCAACGTAAGAAGGCTAGAATAACAATTTGGAGAGCACCTAAAGGTGGTCAAAGGAGAACTCGAGAAAGTGTATCTTTAACATTTTGGATGTCATGAATCAGGTGAAATATATTAGAAAGGATAGGATTTTTGGGTCACATGACATTTCAAAATCTTTTTGTACCAACTCCTTGACTTAATTTTGTTATATGATATTTTTGATTATTAAAATTCTTTCCATATAATATAATTAGACATCTAATAAGAGAGAAGGGTATACAACAGCCAGTGTTTCTAATACCCCCAGCCTTTTAAGGATTAGTAATACATATAAAAATCTAAGACTAAAATCAATTACTTAGGAGAGTATAAGAAAGGCATACTTATAGGGCAGTATTAAATCAAGCTCTCTCTCTCTCTCTCTCTCTCTCTCTCTCTATATATATATATATATATATATCTCAGGAATTCCAGTTAGATGAGAAAGTCACAGGAATGTGTTCCAAAGAGATAAAACCTAAGAAAGTTAGAAAATAAGAGGTTTCAGCTTTTAGAATCTAATATACTCTATCCCAATTGCTAGCTGCTTTGGTGTCCTTTGAATACCATAGGAATCCACCAAAGTGGGGAACAGAGCAACCATCTCATTTTCTGTGCCACACTAGGAACAGATGAACAGAGTGCCAAAAGCAATGAAAGGAAAATTAAAATGCCCAGTGTCTTGTAGCGCATTCTAAGTGCAATACAATGAGTAGGAAAGAGATAATACATATATAATCTCATGAATATGCCATTTTGGTGGTGGAAAGTTTTTCTCTGCTGGAAACAAGTGTTGACCCTTCTTTCTCTCAAGCCACAGTTCTATTTTTTTCCCTACCATATATTACAGAAATTCACATTCACACACATGTGGTATATACACCCATTATCTTTGTTCTTTTAAAAAAATGCTTATTTTGAAAAAGCCATCGTGCTACATATATATACACAGACATACACAAAGAAAAATTATTTAAATAATACAGAACTGATCATACACAAAATCTAAATTTCTCACCTTCCCTCTCTTCAACCTCAACCTCAGAGGAGGAAATTTTCTTTATTTTTAAATTTATTATATATTTATCTAGATACTTCCAAATAATCTCTTTATAACCCTATTTATTTACATAGCAAATTGGTACAAAATATATTGACTTATTTTGAAAGGAGGGAAATTTATCACACTTCCATTACCTGTAACTTTACCGAGTTTTTACAACCTAAAATAGAATTTATTACATAAGATATCCATATACACATATCTGCACCTATAAGTAAATGTTTCTATATTGTCAACAGATATATGTATATTTTTATATTTATTAGTTTTTTTTCTGATAGATGTAGGAAATGTTCCCAATTCTTCATCCCAACCTATATCAATGCCCTTTTTTTTTTTTTTTTTTGCGGTACGCGGGCCTCTCACTGTTGTGCCCTCTCCCGTTGCGGAGCACAGGCTCCGGACACACAGGCTCAGCGGCCATGGCTTATGGGCCCAGCCGCTCCGCAGCATGTGGGATCTTCCCGGACCAGGGCACGAACCCATGTCCCCTGCATTGGCAGGCGGACTCTCAACCACTGCGCCACCAGGGAAGCCCTCTCAGTGCCCTTTTAATGGGAATTTGTGGCACCTCTCCTCAGGAGAATGTATATATCCCCCCAAATCTTGAATTTGGCCGGGACTTATAATTTGCTATGGCCGATAGAATGTGGTAGAATATATGGTGTGCCACTTCAGTGTGTAGATCTTAATGCGTGTGACCTCTGGTCATTCTTTCAGACAAGGGGGTTCATCATAAGAATAAGTCTGGACAAGCATGCTGGACATAAGGGACCTTGTGGAGAAGAGCCCAGCTGCTTTAGCTGACACTGTACAGCTTACAATCAACACCTAGTAACTGCGAGAGCCCAACCAGGGTGGGCAAGGTTGACCTTTCGACTCACAACTGTCCTAGGGAGCCCAATCACCACCAGAAAGATGACCCAGCTGACTCTAGGCTTATGAGCAAAAATAAATATTTGTGTGTGATAACACAGAGTTTGGTGGTTATTATTTTGTTTTAACCATCATCAGTGAAATTGACAACTGCAATATACTCATTGTCTTTCTTTCCCCTTTTCAATTTCACTATATTTCTCTATAACCATGATATTTTAAAGCACTTATAAATGTTTTCAAGGCCTAATTTCACACTAGAATTTACTTTTTAAACATTGGGGTTAGATGCATTCTCACTGGAGTCCAAACTTTTTCCTTCTTGAATTCCTTCTATGTTTTGCTAAGTATATTCTCAGGTAATTTCTTCACAAAGTTGTAAGAGAGACTCAGTGAATTTTTCTGTAATCAAAAACGTCTTCTTTTCATTCTTATACTATATTGCTATGTTGGATGATTATATAATTCTGTGTTTCAAATAATGTTCTGATAAATGTTAAAACAAAGCTTCTTTATCTCATGTTTTAGCATTTTTGGGGGTAAGTGGTTTAAGGTTATTCTGACAGTCATTTGATTTCATGGTACTATTGTATAGATTCACAATTTCTGGGGGTTTTGTAATCTTCTCTTTATCCTAGAAGTCATGGAATGCCATGAGAATTTGTAGGGATTTGTATGTTCATTTCTTCATTCATTGAGTTTGGTCCTGGGTATGCTTTTTTGCTCCAAAATTTTTCTCTTTATCCCCAGTTTTTAAAAAACACATAGTGTGTTTTCTCTCCATTTTAAAATATTTTCTGTTACAAAAAATCCTATGAAATTTTTATTTGCTTTGTCTCATTTTGTTTTGGCTCTGCTGGATCAATCTGCAATAGTTATTTAATGTTTCCTCAAATCTTTGTTTCTTTTTTTCCTTCCTTTTCTGGAGAATTCTCTTTAACTTTTGTTAGCTTTGTATGGCATACTTTCTTTCATCAATTATCATTCAATTTCTATGGTTTTTTCCTATGACTTTTTTTCTTAGCCTTTATTGTATTATGAAAGCAATAATACAATAATATTAAAAACAATCATTGGTTTTCTACTTTTTTTCACCCTTCCATAATATTTTCCTCTCTTTTTTATTTGTTCTATTTGTGTACTTTGATATTTTGCTTTGTGTTGTTTTAAGGCCATACCTACATACAAGATATGTTGATTAAGATAGGCTGTTATCGCATATATTCTATGACTAGGCTGTTATCACAAATATTCTATGACCTTACCAGTGTCTAATTTCTGGACAGAATGTGTCAAGGAGACCATAATTAAGATGGCAAACCACTCCTTTCCCTGCCAAAATAATAACCATTCTACTCAGGGGATATAACTTACACTTTGGGTGCCCCAGAATTCAAGTCAAATATAAATTTTTTTAGTAAATCTTCTCTTGTACATAGAAATATGGGGAAATTGTGGGGAGCTGGCCAACCCATTCAACTGCTGCAAGATTACGCATTGAATCTGTGATCCTGAGTAATAACACTTTCCTCACACTTCCTCTTGGTTTGTGCTGACTAGGTCACTAGTGAAGAAGAGAGGGATTGAGTGACTGTATAACATGAAAAAATGTTTCAATATGAAAAATGAACAGCTCACATATTCACTTGAACATGCTATTCTGTAAGCTCTGAGCTGCTGTATGCGTCATTATGATCCCATCTGCCATCCGTCATTCAGTAATCTATCTAAATCTTTGTCTGCAGATAGCCAGCCTCCTTCCTGCAGTAAGTGCCTTCTGTAAACTTTTGATTTTTGGAAAGGGAGAAAAGCTAATATAAGTGCTCAGCTTGCCATTTTTCCTTAGAGTAATATTCCTTGTAATCCAAGAGTCCGGGCTCCATCCACAGCACTCTACAATGCCTCACTTTACAGTTTGTATTGAATCCAAAGGTCTCATTATATTTTATATCTCACCAGAGTTGTAAATAAAAAATGATTCTTCCCTTTTCAGAGATTTACTCTCACAATCTCCACCACTCTGAACATCTTCAAATAGGATAACCTGATTAATTTTTTCTTACTCTCTTATTTACTATACATTGCATTGTTCTGGAGTTTGAACTTGGCGTCAGTACCCTCTTCAATTAAAGAAGGATCTCTGAGTATAGGGAGTCATGCATTTGTATTCCTCTGGTGAAACCTGCAAACTCATGGCAGTTCTCTTTCTTCTGCTACTTCTGTACGGTGGGACACCAACACATGGTAAAACACAGGGAGATTTAGTGCAAAGACTACATACTGAGTTGTGACTACCTATGACCCCACCTCCATCACACACTGAGAACAGTTCGACAATTTCACTCTTGACTCTGAGGGAAACTTCAGATGTTTCACCTCAAAGAAAATTGAAATAATTTTCTATGGGATACTAGAAGAGCTGATGTGGGCTTACCTATAGAGAACTGTCTGTCATTCTATGGCCAGGTACAGTGGTCAGAATTTTACACTCTAATCCTAAAGGAAAGCCCGAAAGTTGACAAAATCTGCTGACATACATATAACATATCTCTTCTCGCTTCATTCTTTTTTCTTTTTTTTAACATCTTTATTGGAGTTTAATTGCTTTACAATGATGTGTTAGTTTCTGCTTTATAACAAAGTGAATCAGTTATACATATGTCCCCATATCTCTTCCCTCTTGCGTCTCCCTCCCTCCCACCCTCCCTATCCCACCCTTCTAGGTGGTCACAAAGCACCGAGCTGATCTCCCTGTGCTAAGCGACTGCTTCCCACTAGCTATCTGTTTTACATTTGGTAGTGTATATATGTCCATAGCCACTCTCTCATATTGTCCCAGCTTACCCTTCCCCCTCACCATATGTTCAAATCCATTCTCTAGTAGGTCTGCATCTTTATTCCCATCTTGCCCCTAGGTTCCTCATGATCATTTTTTTTTCTTAGATTCCATATATATGGGTTAGCATAAGGTATTTGTTTTTCTGACTTAATTCACTCTGTATGACAGACTTTAGGTCCATCCACCTCACTACAAATAACTCAATTTCATTTCTTTTTATGGCTGAGTAATATTCCATTGTATATATGTGCCACATCTTCTTTATCCATTCATCTGTTGATGGACACATAGGTTACTTCCATGTCCTGGCTATTGTAAATAGAGCTGCAATGAAAACTTTGGTGCATGACTCTTTTTGAATTATGGTTTTCTCAGGGTACATGCCCAGTAGTGGGATTGCTGGGTCATATGGTAGTTCTGTTTGTAGTTTTTTAAGGAGCCTCCATACTGTTCTCTATAGTGGCTGTATCAATTTACATTCCCACCAACAGTGCAAGAGGGTTCCCTTTTCTCCACACCCTCTCCAGCATTTATTGTTTGTAAATTTTTTGATGATAGCCATTCTGACTGGTGTGAGGTGATATCTCATTGTAGTTTTGATTTGCATTTCTCTAATGATTGATGATGTTGAGCATTTATTCATGTATCAGTAGGCAATCTGTATATCTTCTTTGGAGATATGTCTGTTTAGGTCTTCTGACCATTTTTGGATAGGGTTGTTTGATTTTTGATATTGAGCTGCATGAACTGCTTGTAAATTTTGGAGATTAATGCTTTGTCAGTTGCCTCATTTGCAAATATTTTCTCCCATTCTGAGGACTGTCTTTACATCTTCTTTATGGTTTCCTTTGCTATGCAAAAGCTTTTAAGTTTCATTAGGTCCCATTTGTTTATTTTTGTTTTTATTTCCATTTCTCTAGGAGGTGGGTCAAAAAGGATCTTGCTGTGATTTATGTCATAGAGCGTTCTGCCTATGTTTTCCTCTAAGAGTTTGATAGTATCTGGCCTTACATTGAGGTCTCTAATCCATTTTGAGTTTATTTTTGTGGATGGTGTTAGGGAGTGTTCTAATTTCATTCTTTTACATGTACCTGTCCAGTTTTCCCAGCACCACTTCCTGAAGAGGCTGTCTTTTCTCCACTGTATATTCTTGCCTCCTTTATCAAAGATAAGGTGACCATATATGTGTGGGTTTATCTCTGGCCTTTCTATCCTGTTCCATTGATCTATATTTCCTCTTTCTGTGCCAGTACCATACACTCTTGATTACTGTAGCTTTGTAGTATAGTCTGAAGTCAGGGACCCTGATTCCTCCAGCTCAATTTTTTTTTTTTTTTTTTTTTTTTTTTTTTTTTTTTTGCGGTACGCGGGCCTCTCACTGCTGTGGCCTCTCCCGCTGCGGAGCACAGGCTCCAGACGCGCAGGTTCAGCAGCCATGGCTCACGGGCCCAGCCCCTCCGGGGCATGTGGGATCTTCCCGGACCGGGGCACGAACCGTGTTCCCTACATCGGCAGGCGAACTCTCAACCACTGCGCCACCAGGGAAGCCCCTCCAGCTCAATTTTTCTTTCTCAAGATTGTTTTGGCTATTCAGCATCTTTTGTGTTTCCATACAAATTGTGAAATCTTTTGTTCTAGTTCTGTGAAAAATGCCAGTGGTAGTTTGATATGGGTTGCATTGAATCTTTAGATTGCTTTGGATAGTAGAGTCATTTTCACAATGTTGATTCTTCCAATCCAAAAATGTGGTATATCTCTCCATCTATTTGTATCATCTTTAATTTTTTCATCAGTGTCTTATAATTTTCTGCATACAGATCTTTTGTCTCCTTAGGTAGGTTTATTCCTAGATATTTTATTCTTTATGTTGCAATGGTAAATGGGAGTGTTTTCGTAATTTCACTTTCAGATTTTTCCTCATTAGTGTATAGGAATGCAAGAGATTTCTGTGCATTAATTTTGTATCCTGCTACTGCATCAAATTCATTGATTGGCTCTAGTAGTGTTCTGGTATCATCTTTAAGAATCTCTATGTATAGTATCATGTCATCCACAAACAGTGACAGCTTTACCTCTTCTTTTCCAATTTGGATTCCTTTTATTTCTTTTTCTTCTCTGATTGCTGTGGCTAAACTTTCCAAAACTATGTTGAATAATAGTGGTGAGAGTGGACAACCATGTCTTGTTCCTGATCTCAGTGGAAATGGTTTCAATTTTTCACCATTAAGGACAATGTTGGCTGTGGGTTTGTCTTATATGGTCTTTATTATGTTGAAGAAAGTTCCCTCTATGCTTACTTTCTGGAGAGTATTTATCATAAAGCAGTGTTGAATTTTGTCGAAAGCTTTCTCTGCAGCTATTGAGATGATCATATGGTTCTTATCCTTCAATTTGTTAATATGGTGTATCACGTTGATTGATTTGCGTATATTGAACATTCCTTGCATTGCTGGGATAAGCCCCATATCCCATAGTGTATGGGATAAAAAAGCCCCATAGTGTATGATCCTTTCAATGTGCTGTTGGATTCTGTTTGCTAGTATTTTGTTGAGGATTTTTGCATCTATGTTCATTAGAGATATTGGTCTTTAATTTTCTTTTTTTGTGACATCTTTGTTTGGTTTTGGTATCATGGTGATGGTGGCCTCGTAGAATGAGTTTGGGAGTGTTCCTACCTCTGCTATACTTTGGAAGAGTTTGAGCAGGATAGGTGTTAGCTCTTCTCTAAATGTTTGATAGAATTTGCCTGTGAAGCCATGTGGTCCTGGGCTTTTGATTGTTGGAAGATTTTTAATCACAGTTTCAATTTCAGTGCTTGTGATTGGTCTGTTCATATTTTCTATTTCTTCTTGGTTTAGTCTTGGAAGGTTGTGCATTTCTAAGAATTTGTCCATTTCTTCCAGGTTGTCCATTTTACTGGCACATAGTTGCTTGTAGTAATCTCTCATGATCCTTTGTATTTCTTCAGTGTCAGTTGTTACTTCTCCTTTTTCATCTCTAATTCTATTGATTTGAGTCTTCCTCCCTTTTTTTCTTGATGAGTCTGGCTAATGGTTTATCAATTTTGTTTATCTTGTCAAAGAACCAAAGTTTTATTGATCTTTGCTATCGTTTCCTTCATTTCTTTTTCATTTATTTCTGATCTGATCTTTATGATTTCTTTCCTTCTGCTAACTTTGTGGGTTTTTTGTTCTTCTTCCTCTAATTGCTTTAGGTGTAAGTTTAGGTTGTTTATTTGAGATGTTTCTTGTTTCTTAAGGTAGGATTATACTGGTATAAACTTCCCTCTTAAAAGGGCTTTTGCTGCATCCCATAGGTTTTGGGTCGTCGTGTTTTCATTGTCATTTGTTTCTAGGTATTTTTCGATGTCCTCTTTGATTTCTTCAGTGATCTCTTGGTTATTAAGTAGAGTGTTGTTTAGCCTCCATGTGTTTGTATTTCTTAGAGATGTTTTCCTGTAATTGATGTCTAGTCTCATAGCGTTGTTGTCGGAAAAGGTACTTGATCCGATTTCAATTTTCTTAAATTTACCAAGGTTTGATTTATGACCCAAGATATGATCTCTCCTGGAGAATGTTCCATGAGCACTTGAGAAGAAAGTGTGTTCTCTTGTTTTTGGATGAAATGTCCTATAAATATCAATTATGTCCATCTTGTTTAATATATCATTTAAAGCTTGTGTTTCCTTATTTATTTTCATTTTGTATGATCTGTCCATTGTTGAAAGTGGGGTGTTAAAGTCCCCTATCATGATTGTGTTACTGTTGATTTCTCCTTTTATGGCTGCTCGCATTTGCCTTATGTATTGAGGTGCTCCTATGTTGGGTGCATAAATATTTACAATTGTTATATCTTCTTCTTGGATCCCTTGATCATTATGTAGTGTCCTTCTTTGTCTTTTGTAATAGTCTGTTTTAAAGTCTGTTTTGTCTGATATGAGAATTGGTACTCCAGCTTTTTTTTGATTTCCATTTGCGTGGAATATCTTTTTCCATCCCCTCACTTTCAGTCTGTATTTGTCCCTGGGTCTGAAGTGGGTCTCCTGTAGACAGCATATATATGGGTCTTGTTTTTGTATCCATTCAGCCAGTCTATGTCTTTTGGTTGGAGCATTTAATCCATTTACATTTAAGGTAAATATCGATATGTATGTTCCTATTACCATTTTCTTAATTGTTTTGGGTTTATTATTGTAGGTCTTTTCCTTCTCTTGTTTTTCCTGCCCAGAGAATTTCCTTTAGCATTTGTTGTAAAGCTGGTTTGGTGGTGCTGAATTCTCTTAGCTTTTGCTTGTCTGTAAAGGTTTTCATTTCTCCATCCAACCTGAATGAGATCCTTCCTGGGTAGAGTAATCTTGGTTGTAGGTTTTTCTCCTTCATCACTTTAAATATGTCCTGCCACTCCCTTCTGGCTTGCAGAGTTTCTGCTGAAAGATCAGCTGTTAACCTTATGGGGATTCCCTTATGTGTTACTTGTTGTTTTTCCCTTGCTCCTTTTAATACTTTTTTCTTTGTATTTAATTTTTGATAGTTTGATTAATATGTGTCTTGGCATGTTTCTCCTTGGATTTATCCTGTACAGGATGCTCAGACAAAACCACACACAGAAGCATACACATACACACTCACAAAAAGTGAAAAGGGGGAAAAAATGTATATATCGTTGCTCCCAAAATCCACCTCCTCAATTTGGGATGATTCGTTGTCTGTTCATGTATTCCACAGATGCAGGGTACATCACTTGATTGTGGAGATTTCATCTGCTGCTCCTGAGGCTGCTGGGAGAGATTTCCCTTTCTCTTCTTTGTTCGCACAGCTCCCGGGGTTCAGCTTTGGATTTGGACCCGCCTCTGCGTGTAGGTCACCTGAGGGCATCTGTTCTTCGCTCAGACAGGACGGGGTTAAAGGAGCCACTGATTCGGGGGCTCTGGCTTACTCAGGCCGGGGGGAGGGAGGGGTACAGAGTGCGGGGCGAGCCTGCGGCGGCAAAGGCAGGCATGACTTTGCAGCAGCCTGAGGTGCCGTGCTTTCTCCCGGGGAAGTTGTCCCTGTATCCTGGGACCCTGGCAGTGGCGGGCTGCACAGGCTGCCGGGAGGGGTGGTGTGGAGAGTGACCTGTGCTCGCACACAGGCTGCTTGGTGGCGTCAACAGCAGCCTTAGCATCTCATGCCCGTCTCTGGGGTCCGCGCTTATCGCCAGGGCTCGCGCCTGTCTCTGAAACTCCTTTAAGTGGCGCTCTTACTCCCCTCTCCTGCGCACCAGGAAACAAAGAGGCAAGAAAAAGTCTCTTGTCTCTTCTGCAGCTCCAGGCTTTTTTCCGGACTCCCTCCCGGCTAGCCGTGGTGCACTAACCCCCTGCAGGCTGTGATCACGCAGCCAACCGCAGTCCTCTCCCTGTGCTCCGACCGAAGCCCGAACCTCAGCTCCCAGCCCCCGCCCGCCCCGGCGGGTGAGCAGAAGAGCGTCTCGGGCTGGTGAGTGCCAGTCGGCACCGAACTTCTGTGCGAGAATCTCTCTGCTTTGCTCTCCGCGCCCCTGTCGCTGTGCTCTCATCCGTGGCTCTGAAGCGTCCCCCCTCCGCCACCTGCAGTCTCTGCGCGCGAAGGGGCTTCTAGTGTGTGGAAACCTTTCCTCCTTCGCAGCTCCCTCTCACTGGTGCAGGTCCCGTCCCTATCCTTTTGTCTCTGTTTATTCTTTTTTCTTTTGCCCTACCCAGGTACGTGGGGGGGTTTCTTGCCTTTTGGGAGGTCTGAGGTTTTCTGCCAGTGTTCGTAGGTGTTCTGTACGAGCTGTTCCACATGTAGACGTATTTCTGGTGTATCTGTGGGGAGGAAGGTGATCTCCATGTCTTACTCTTCCGCCATCTTGAAACTCCTCCTTTCTTCATTCTTAAAAATAGATACAATCATAAGAATCACATGAATTTGAGAAATTCTGAATTCTAAAAGAAAATCTAAGGTGAACAAAGGAGAAATGGCTTTGAAGCAATCTGCAGAAGAGTACATATTTTTAAAAATCTAGTAGTATCCTTTGAGAGGTTTTAAATAACTTCCACACATAAACCAGGATATGATATTAAAATAAAGCAACAATCATAGATTTTTAAAACTTCTCTATTTAAAAAATAAATAATACAAGTAATTAGAAGGAATGGTTTATCTCTTAAAATCTTCTAAAATACAGAATGCTCCGCACAAAAACGTATTTTTTCAAAGAAGGAAAATGATTGATGTAAAGGATTAATCCAAGAGATAGGACCTATATTTAACAGATTTCCAGAAACAAACATACACACAAAAAATACAGGGGATATTACATGTTAATATGAGAACATTTTGAGTTGAAGGAAAATGTGGAGGGTCAGGCTGAAAAAAACCTGCTAAGGTTTAGATGAAGTTAAGAAACTTACAGATAGGTAAAATCCAGGTCAAATTTCAGAAATTAAGATAAATAAAAGATCTTAAAATCTAGAAAGTAAAGAGTTTACCAGCATATCAACATGAATCAGACTTACATCATAATTAAATTGTGATGCTTGATGGGTGAAAACAATGAAGGAACATCTTCAAAGGTACAAAGGAATGTGACTTATGTTTATTCAAAATATTAGTAATCAAACATGGAAAAGAAAAAAGACATTATTTTCACTTGAAGGATTCTGAAAATTTACCCTCACAGTTTTTGTAGAAAAGTACTTGTGGCTACATGTAACAAAAATAAGAAAGCAAAAAAAAAAAAAAAAGAGAGAGCAAACAAAAGAGACATCATAGTAACCAGGAACAATAAAAATAACCCAGCAGGCAAGTCAAAGAAAAGCCCAGAATAATAACTCCACTGAAGTTCTTGAATATGAGAGTATGTATATTTCAGTAAACAGGTTGCCAGAAATAAATGAAGTTCTTAATATAGAGTGTTCCTGAGAGTTTGGTTCACTAGAGGCTATAGAATACTCTGCATAAAATATAGGAGCAATGAATTGGCTATAGAACATAGCAACATAAAAAGTATGGTCCAATTATGAAAAACTTGGTACAAATTAGGACATGTAATAAACCTACTGTAAAGAGGTATAATAATATTGATGTTATTCAATGTGTGGAATCAATAGGAAGCTGAAAGACATTAGAACTATGGCAACTAAGAAATGTTTCTTTCCCCAAGATTAAAATAAAAATCAGGAGAAAAAACCTGCATAAGATTATACAAACTGTGTTGTTCATTATGGCTGGCCACTAGCCACATGTGGATATTTAAATTTATATAATTAACCTAAATAAAATATGATTTAAACTTCAGCTCTTCAGTTTCACTAGCCACATTTAAAAATTCTTAATAGGCACATGTGGCTAGTGGCTACTGTACTGGAGAGTGCAAATATCATACATTTTCATTATCACAAACATTTCTATTGAAATGATATAGAACACTGATATAGAGTATTAAATCAAATAAAATGATAAGTGTGCAAATCAATACTCTACATTTTAGATATATGTCTTAGCTCAGGCTGGTATGCTATAACAAAGTATCATAAACTGGGTGGCTTATAAAATAGACATTTAGGGCTTCCCTGGTGGCGCAGTGGCTGAGAGTCCGCCTGCCGATGCAGGGGACACGAGTTCGTGCCCTGGTCCGGGAGGATCCCACGTGCCGCGGAGCGGCTGGGCCCGTGAGCCATGGCCGCTGGCCTGCGCGTCCAGAGCCTGTGCTCCGCAACGGGAGAGGCCACGGCAGTGAGAGGCCCGCATACTGCAAAATAAAATAAAATAAAATAAAATAAAATAAAATAAAATAGACGTTTATTTCTCACTTCTCGATGCTGGGAAGTTCAAGATCACGGCATCACAGATTCTGATGAGAACCTTCTTGGTAATGGATACCTTTTTACTGTATTCTCACATGACAGAGAGAGAGCTCTGGTTTCTTCGTCTTCTTGTAAGGACACTAGTCTCATAATGGGGGTTCAATTTCCTGATCTCATCTAAACCAAATTGCCTCGCAAAGGCCCTATGTGCAAGTCCATTGCACTGGCGATTAAGTCTTCTGCAGATAAATTTTGGGGGTACACATTTAATCCATAGCATTCTACCCCTAAAATTCTACCCCCATTTATATTCTTCTTATGTGTAAAATACAATTCATTCCATCTCAGTAGCCCCCAAAGTCTTAACTTGTTCTAACATCAACTCTAAAGTGTCAATTCCAATTCCAAACTCTCATCCGAATATCATCCAAATCAGGTATGAGTGATTCATTCTGAGGCTAGCCCAGCCTTCAAGTCTTTGTTTGGAATCCATCTGGCCTTTTAACAGAAGCAATGGCCCTGTTGATCTCTAAATTACCTTGGGGCTATTCTTCCCTTTTTTACTGAAATGTAGTTGACATACAAATTTATGTTTGTTTCGGGTGTACTACATAGTGATTTGACATTTGCGTACACAATGAAATGATCATCTGTCCCCATAAGAAGTTATTAAAATATTATTGACCAGGTTCCTTATGCTGTATATTACATCGCTTACTGTTTTCAGCTTGGGTGATTTCTTTCTTTTTTTTCTTTACATGTTTATTGGAGTATAATTGCTTTATAATGTTGTGTTCATTTCTGCTGCACAACAAAGTGAATCAGCTATATGCATACATATATCCCTTTATCCCCTCCCTCTTGAGCCTCCCTCCCACACTCTCTATCCCACCCCTCTAGGTCATCACAAAGCACTGAGCTGATCTCCCTGTGCTATGCAGCAGCTTCCCACTAGCTATCTGTTTTACATTTGGTAGTGTATATATGTCAATGCTACTCTCTCACTTCATCCCAGCTTCCCCTTACCCCGCTGTGTCCTCAAGTTTGTTCTCTCCATCTGTGTCTTTATTCCTACCCTGCCACTAGGCTCATCAGTACCATTTTTTTTGATTCCATATATATGTGTTAGTTATATATATATATATGTGTTGATTCCATATATATATATATATATGTGTTGATTCCATATATATGTGTTAGTTTTATATATATATATATATATATATATATATTCCATATATATGGTATTTGTTTCTCTCTTTCTGACTTACTTCACTATGTATGACAGACTCTAGGTCCATCCACCTCACTACAAATAACTCAATTTCATTCCTTTTTATGGCTGAGTGATATTCCCTTGTATATATATGCCACATCTTTTTTATCCATTCATCTATCGATGGACATTTAGGTTGCTTAGCTTGGGTGATTTCTACTGCTCTGTCTTCCAGTTCACTTATTCGTTCCTTTGTATCATCTAATCTACTGTTTGTTTCTTCTAGTTTATTTTTTAATTTCTCTTATTGTATTCTTCAGCTCTGTTTGGTTCTTTTTTATATTTTCTAACTCTCTGTTGAAATTCCCATTGTGCTAATTCATTCTTCTTCTCAGTTTGGTGAATATCTTTATAATCATTAATCAAATTCTTAGCCAGGTAGATCGCTTAGCTCTACTTTGCTTGGTTCTTTTTCTGAGATTTTGTCTTACTTCTTCATTTGGAGCATATTACTCTGTCTCCTAATTTTTCCACATTCTCTTTTGTATTTTATTGTGTTAGATTGGTTACTTTTCCCAATCTCAGAGAAGTGACCTTGTTTAGGAGACATACTATGGGACTTAGCAGTGTGCTCTCCTCTGGTCACCAGAGCAATATGTTCTAGGGGTACTCTGTATGTGGGAACCACATAGATTGCTTAGCTCTACTTTGCTTTATTCTTTTTCTGAGATTTTCTCCTATGTGGGCTTCATCAGCCCTTGTACTATACCATGGTCAACTACTGTGGTGTGGGGGTAAGTGGGCCTGGTCCGTGGCCTGGCTGGTTGCTAGGCTGTTCTTCATGTGGTGGCTGTGGAGCACTGGAGGGCAGGACTGCATCCCTCGTGCTAACAGGCTAAAGGGAGCATCTCAAATGTGAGGTTCAGATCCCTAGCTCCTCGGGGAGAACTCCTATGATTATGATATTCCTCATTTGTGTGGACCCCAGGGTGTGGCTCCTGACTATACCTTGTCTCTGCCTCTTTTACCTATCCTGTAGTTCCTTCTTCATGTCTTTAGCTGTGGAAAATCTTTTCTGCTTCAGGCTGTTCTCATAGAATTATAATTTTGGTGTATCTCTGGGTGGAGGTGAGTTCAGGGTGTTCCTACTCTGCCATCTTGGCCACTTCTCCATCTTTCCCTTTTCTTGAAGAATAGTGCAAGTTGCATCAGAATAGCTCATTGTTCTTTCCTGTAGAATCTAAGAAGTCCAACAGCCTTCTTTCATTCCATCACATATCTGCCTCCTTCAGTTTAAACTGGCTGTGTTCCTGTGGCTGATTAAATTCATGATTCACACCCATACTAATCTCCTTATCAAATGATTATTAGGCCACACTCTAAGTGTTCTTTTCAGAACACTTGCTCTAATTTTTTGCAATTGGATAGGCTGAGAATTTTCTAAATCTTTAAGTTCTGAATTCTTTTTACTTAGAAGTTTCTTCTTCAATTCATTTCTGTCTTTGGGTGTTTTATTATAAGCAGTCAAAAGGAAGCAAGCCATTTCTTCACAACTCTGCTTAGAAATCTCCTCAGCAAAATATTCAGTTTCATCGCTTGCAAGTTTTGTCTTCCACGAAGTACTAGAACACAATTAAGCCAAGATCTTTGCCAGTTTATGAAGAGGAATACCTTTCATCCATTGTCAAATAATAGGTTTTTATTTCCATCTGAAATCTCATCAGAATCACTTTGTAGTCCCTATTTCTATCAATATTCTGTATATGATTATTTATGTATTCTCTGAGAAGATGGAAGCTATCGCTATACCTCTCTTCTGCCTGAGCTCTCACCAAAATCACCTTGAACAGCCCCTTCATGGCAATATCATTTTTTTCTAGCATGCACCTCAAAACTCTTTCAACTTCTACTCACTACCCAGTCCTAAAGCTGCTTTCACATTTTTAGGTATTTGTTACAACATTACTCCACTTCTCAGTATCAACTTCTGTATTTGTCAGTTCTGGCTGCTATTTCAGAGTACCATAGACTGGGTGGCCTAAACAACAAACATTCATTTCTTACAGTTCTGGAGGCTGGAATGTTTAGGTCAAAGTAGATTCCTGGTCTGTAGATGGCTGTCTCTTGTTATGTCCTCATATGGCCTTTCCTTGGGCAGTGCATGTGGAGAGAGAGAGAGAGCTCTGGTCTCTTCCTCTTAGATGAGATTAGGACACTAATCTCATCTTAGGGGTCCCCAATCTCATTACCTCATCTCAGCCTAATTACCTCCCAAGGGGACCACTTCCAACTACCATCACATTGGGGGTTAGGGATTCAACATTTGATTTTAGAGGGACACAGACTTTCAGTCCAGAGCACTATATCTTTATTTAAATTTATAAGTTAAAGTATAAAGACTTGCATGGGGATAATATTCACAAATTCAGTGTATTAAATTAGGACATATGCTCTCATATAAATCTTTTTATGTCTAGATCCACATCCATGGCAGTTGGTTCCCCTGAGCTTTTTAAATAGATGCTTCACTCTATCCTTGCTTTCTTTATTAGGGTAAAACAAAATCCAAAGTCTTCCTTTCTTGAAGAGTACTCAGTTCTGAATTTTTAATAATTATCTTGGAGCCGTCTTCCTTTTGGTGCTGATGCATAAGATTAAGTCATTTTTTCTAAGGCCTTAACTCCGATGCCCATTACCTGTTAATTCCTTGTTGGGGACTTTCTTCTTCCTGTGTGACTCTATCATCCCATTTATTTCATTCTCCTCTGACTCCCTGGACTCCTAGGTGGGATATTGCTGTGATTCCAGCAGTCTGGGATGAAAAATCATCAACATTTCCTGAGACAGACTTTAGAGACAAGTCCTGTTTTTCACCAAAACTAAAAGAGTTACCCTAAATCACTCTGAATTAGGCTATTAGTCTTCCATCTCTACCACATTCAGCAAACTTTCCACATTCCTCAGGTAAACTCTTCTATAAAAATGAACTGGTTTGGATTATTTCTATAGTAAAAAAAATTTTTAGATTCATAACTACCTGGTTAAAGTTCATAACCCCCCACCTCCACACACACGCACACACACACACACACACACACACACACACACACACACACATACACACACATTTTGGACTCTATTTCCAATTAAGCTGGCCAAGATCTTTGTTTTAGTTCATGATCCTTCTATCTGGCACTTTTTTCTTCTTCTATTTAATACTATTTATTTATCAATATTTGACTTCAACATTATTCTCTGAGACTTTACCCAGAATATAAAATTAATTTATCTTTCCCCAGGAAATCCTTATATATAGCTTATTGTGCTATAGAACTGATCATTATAACTTACTTGTTTTCCTGGCTAGAATGTACATTTCTGTAAGGAAAGGGGTTCATACCAAATTTCTTTGCCCAGAACATCTAGTAAAATGCCTAAAAAGTTCTTTGGATTTTCAGTAAATATTTACTAAGAGATTGAAGAAATTCTTATGACACAGCAAGAAGGCAAAATAACATAATTTCTCCGTTGTCCTCATATTACTGTATGTTTATTGCATAAATTTTGTGGCATAATAGTGTGGCTTTCTCTCCTATAGACTTGCTGCTCATTGGATTAGGAACTGTTTTATCATTTGTGTATGTAGTTGTGGTTGACATATAGAAAGTGAATAAGAAGACAGCAGACCAAAACAGTCCAAAAACAGGAAAAAAATTTGGAAATAAGATACATATAGAAAATTCTCCTTATATAGTTATATACAGAAAACTTTCTGATGAATATCTCATGATGTTATTTATCAGACAGTTCTTTTTTCCATTTGTCTTTTGATATGATCCATGTATATGGAAGCATTTTTTTCATTAGTTATCAGAAGAATATTCTTAGCCTATTCTTGCCATTTGATGGCAATGGAATATTACTAAACTCTTGAATATTTGTTGAAATATTTACACAGTTAAATAGAAAATGATGGAACAAATAATCAGTGAATGAGTATCGTATGATCAACTTACAATTAAACTATATTAAGAACCAATAGGTACTGAGCCCTCACTATGAGTTAAACACTCTGCTGCCCTTGTTACCTGCACATCACAAGGTCAAGAAAAGATCCACTTGATTTCCCCTCATTAACTCTATCCTCTCCAAAGGTTTCTCTTCGCTGCATTTGACGAAGCTCCACAGACCATCTTTAATGAGTAAGATCAAATACTTTCCTCTGCTCTATCATTCATCCTTCATGCTGATCTAACTCATAAAACAAGGAAATATTAACTGGTAAGGTAGATGTGTATGTTTGTGAGTGTGAGTGTGTGTGTGTGTGTTAGACACATCCTTCTTCTTTCCATGTGTCAGAGTGTTTAAATAAAACTCATTCTTTAAATTTTTAAAAAAGATAAATAATATCCTGTTTAATATACTTCAGTTGCCACCTTAAACAAATCCTGAGATTACTTATTCAATTTGTCTACAATACTATCTTGGCATAAAAGTTGGGCCTTTACTCATTCATGTGAACAACTTTAGTCTGGATAAGGTAATAATAGTGGAGAAAATGAATAAAGAAGTAACCAATTTATTCAATAAATCTATTAAATTTAATGATGAATACTATAAACTCATAGGAAGTGGGAAATAATTAGGAGGACACAATATTAGAATTTATCCAGAAATAAAAATAGAAACAGACATCCCCTTTCCTCTTTCTTTATCCTCTCAGTTTAGCATTCATGAGCCTGTGACACAAGGAGAAAGAGAGTACACATTACAAATTTGGAGGTTTGTAGCTGAGTGAACCATTTGTTTTGGTTTTAACCAGTGGGCATTTTCATGGTAGTGAAGGGTATATCTATTTGTGTTTTTATTTTTTTTACTTTTTTATGCCAGACTCCTAACTTCTCTGCTAGTCCTGAGTATGTGTTCAGAAATGAAAAAAATACATTAATCTTAGAGTCACTTTTTGCCTCCAGAGAAAGAGAAGGGTCAAATGTTAGAAGATTGTTAAGAGATTCTCACGGCCTTTAACTCAAAGGTACAAAATAGGAATTTATGCTTCCTTCTAGGTTAACTATCCAAATTTCAGGGTTTAAATAAGTCAGCTTAGTTGTAATAAAGCTTCTTAAAACATATCTCCTTTTCATTATTGCAATACAATTCTGTATCTGATTTCAATTTTTATAGTGATTTGTACTTTTATTAAAACTGTATTTGATTGAAACTAGCTTTATATAAACACAAAATCTAACACAGGGGAGAACTAGAAGTTTAGTGTTTAATGATGCAATTTCAAGGCATATTAATGTGAAAAAGTTTGGTCAAGTTAAACACGACATACTTAACCTCTGAATAGCTCATTAGCCTACATACTGGATCTCTGAATTGCAATGGAGAAATGATCATATACTGCTATGTAAAGTCTATCTTATCAATTATCTCAGTATGGCTTGTGCTTTAGTTTAGGACAGCAAATAAACTCAGAGCAGGCAGGACTTCTGGGGCAAATGATGATGATCAGAGCTAATTTTCCATAGTTATAGGAAATACTAGAATCCAGAAAATTCACAGTCAAGAACACAGTTAATAATTATTGACATATATCCCATTTAGTTTAAAGTGATTAATTAAAGTCTTAAGACTGTAGAAGTTAGTGCCATCTTGATTCAGCTATTGCACATTTATCTTTCTTTCTTCTTGTTAAACATTAAAACAAAACAAAACACCAAAAGAGGATAGTGTGGCTAGGAACACTGGCTTTGGAAATTTAGACCATAGGTTGAAGCCCTGTTCCACTATTTTCTAACCCTTAAGCAAGTTATCAAACTTTCCATAAATTCTATTTCCACAACTCTTCTATATCATCCTTGTCATCATCCCTAATAGGCTGTGTAGCACACAATCCTTGGGCCCTTTACCACATGCCTTTGATCCATCACACAGTTCAGCTCCATTTGTGGTAGAGAATTCCCCCAGTTTCTACTAGTGTCTCACCTCTTGGGCCTGCTGAAACTCTCATCTTTTCTGTCTCTATGCTTTTCCTTACAAAATGAAGCTGGCTCAGATATGCTACACCAAGGGAAGACCCAAGGAATGAGGGTGGGGTGGGCCCAGGAGTAGAGATTAGCCCCTGGTGCAACTCCATCTCTCCTACTTTGGAGGTACAATTCTGTGACATATTCTACATGAGTCCTTACAGGGCCCACAGTGGGATTAGATCCCAGTTGCCCACAGTTCAGTAAAATATCTGCAATTGTCTTTCTGCTTCCTTGTCTCATCACCTCTCCTTTCACCCTATCTCCACTGCCTTAGTCTTGCTTTTTCTCAAATAATCTACCTGTATCCAACTACTTGTCCTAGGTTCTGATAGACTTGTACTAGAGAGTTATTATCATCATGGTCGTCATCACCTTCATTGCCCTGATCATCATCATCACTGTCATCATAATCATTTGGTGTTTATTGCTATGCTTCCCATATTATTATAGAAAAATATTAATTCCTCAAAATAGGTAGAGTTTTCAGTGATTGATATATTTATTAGACACACTGGAATGCAAAATAAGAAAATAAGACAACTGTAAAAGATGTTTTGTCCCTTTGTAGTTACTTATAGTAATATTTAGTTGAATAACATTAATCAGAATTTGCATAATACAGATTTTATAATGACTTGGTGAACTGTTATGATATTATTTTTTCTTTCCTTAATGTAACCTTACTATAATGATAAATCACATCAAATGGTTGCTATGAAAAGAATTTTTTAAAGTATGAAAATGGGCAAAGTACTTTTCAAAATACTAAAGCACATTGAGAATCACATTTTTATAAAACCAGTCAGTCTGATAATTTTTAATCTCCTCATCAAATATTCATAAGTAGTTGAGATCAATGAAAATATTTATATACCAGAGATGATAAAATTATATGCTATTAAGTATTATATAACTTGAAATATTTATTAACTCAGATCATTCTTCCCCAGGAATATTATATGTCTAGTCAGCATATGACTTTCATTTTTATCCTCATTGCTTTAAACACATTATCAATCCAAGTTATATTTAAATTTAATCATGTTTAATAAGGGAAATTGTTTGCAAGAAGCTGTACTGTAACTTTTTAGATCATCAAGGGTTAATATTTTCAATTGAATCATTATATATGAGATACAATATATTAGAATGAAAAAACAAAGCCATATCATAATAAAAGCTTTGAAATCAGTTTTGACATATAATAAAAAGTTTGGTATATAATAAGAATATATATTCACTACTAAAGACTAAACATAAAGATCATGAATCACTTAAAATGTTGCTGCTAACTATTCAATAATTTCTCACACTAGGTTCCTGACTGTGCCACTACTAATCAGAGTCTGTGGATCAAAGTTGAATAAGATAGAATCATTTCATTTTAGGAGGCCATAATCTGTTAGGGATATAAGTAAGTACAAGGAAATTTTGTAACTTCTCTATTATATTGATTAAAAGTAAAGTATAAAAAAGTATAACTGGTGATGATCATGAAAATTTCAGGAAAAGATTGCATTTGAACTGGATCATGAAAAATAAGAAGGCAGTTCCAACTGGAGGTTTCTGAGGAGGAAATTCCAAGTAATAACTGTATCAGGAATAGCCAGAATAAAAGAGAATTCCATGAATAAGACATTGTTGAGTTTGGTAGAATATGGTATGAAAAACCTAGGAAGGTCAATTGGGTCTTACTGTAATTTTACACTTACATCTTTGAAATTCACTCTTTAGTTAATAAAGAAGCCATTTGAAGATTAGAGGTAGGCATCTCCTCCTTTCGTGAACATCTCCCTTTGAGATTTCTCAAGGAGTTCTCAGAAGACATTTCTTTTGTTCCTTTTCTCATCTAAACTCTCCTCTGAGGTAATCTTTTCTGGGCCCACAGTGACTATGTGTGGATGACTGTGTAATTTAAATTTCCTCTGCAGTAGTCTTTCTTGAAAAGAAGACACTATACACAGCTACATAATATCTTCCCACAGAAGTCTAAGAGGAATCTGAAAAAATAAATAAGTTCAAAACTGACCCATTGATTTTTATTCCTAAAATGTTTTATCACTGATATTCCCCATTTCAAGAAACCACCACCACCAGTAAACACACACATGCACACACACACACACATGCGCACACACACACACATGCACAGTTTCTCAAGCTGAAACACAAAGGAACTATCTTAAATTACAATCTTTCTACAACCCCTGATGCACCTTTCAATCTACCGACAGCTCCTCATTTCACCTCTAAAATCATCATGATCTCCTCTCTACTCTGTGTCCACTCTCACCACACTTGTCCCAGTGAGCGCCCTGTCTTCTGAGCCAGAAGAAGATCCTCTTAACTGGCCTCCCTGCTTTCACTTTTGGCTCTATTGATCCATTCTTCACACCATAGCCAAAAGGATCTTTGAAAAATGTGTTGTACATTTTCTTATACCACTTTTATTCAGAATGCTCAGATCACACATCTTTCTGGCTGTTCCTTAGGCTCTAGTACCCCACCCGTGGTATTTTCCTGAATACATCTTTCTCGTGAATAAAGTTTGTGCTTGAGGATGACTTCCTGAGTAAAGCCTTACTCAATAAAATGCCCTGCCAATGATTTTTTTCTCACAAAGTTATTCTCTATTTTATTAATCATCTACCCATTGTTTTATCTTCAACATATTATTTAAACTTAGCTTAAATTATCTTTTTTACTGTATGTTTATTTGTTAATTGTCTGCCATGACCTTCCATTAGAAAACCTGGAACGTTAACCCTATGACCGCAAAAATCACATCTGTATTATTTCAATGCAATATCTCCAGTGCCAAAGAACCACAAAAATATAGAATGAAAACTGCATTTTATTGGAGTAGCCCAACATCAGTACCATCTCAGGCAAACATGAGTCATGAACTTCAGAGAGAAAGATTGATTATAGCATAGTGTTCATTTATATTGGCCAAATGTCTATAACGATTACCTAGCACAAAAAAAGGCATTCCTTATTTATGGAAGAGTTGAATAGCCTATGTTAGAGAAAAAAGGATCCAGAGATAATTGATCTCCCACAGCAACTATGTGGTGCATTAAAATTCAAGATATTCCTGAGTGTTCTCAGAGAGCAAATGTAGATGGCAGCTGAATGCTGAGAGTCAGTGGGTATAACCGAATGGCTTCCAATGTAAGGGTCAAAGTCATCCTATAACATGTCATAAAGTAAACAACATGAACTATGGCTTCAGGCAAAACCATGGACATTGATGAGGAAGCCAGGGAGAACTCTGACAGCACAAAGACCAAAGCTCTAATTTTAGGCTCCTTTGCCACTCTCAATGAAGAAACAATAAGGTTTCCCTTAAACATGTGTTTTAGAAAGACAGAGATGAGCATTTGTCATAATGAAAAGAATATATTAAAATATCTAACCCCAAATAGCTATGTGACTTTCTGGATAAAATATCTTAGTGGAATAGTGGAATAATGATGACAATTTCATGAAAATCATCATGGAAAGTAAATGCTTTATCGTATATAAAATGCCAGCAAATGTATCCCTTGTCTTTGCATCTAATAAATATTTAATATGTTCTACAGATTTTGTCAGAAAAAGAGTACAGTACAATCTTTCTGTCAAAAGTCATCCAAGAGCATATACCGTGGCATTAACTCTTCCTTGGCTTCAATTGGAAATAAAACCAGTCATTAAGCATTAAAACCATTCACTTGGCTTAATTGCTGTACTTACATGATTTCTCATTATGTTTGACTGTCTAGAGACATTTGCTGATGGAAAAGGACTTTCCTCTTTATTTCTGTTCATCACCTGCTCTGAAACTAATTTGGATTCA
This sequence comes from Pseudorca crassidens, assembly GCF_039906515.1. Taxonomy (NCBI): domain Eukaryota; kingdom Metazoa; phylum Chordata; class Mammalia; order Artiodactyla; family Delphinidae; genus Pseudorca; species Pseudorca crassidens. The sequence goes on from NC_090298.1 coordinate 19,609,079, forward strand.
CAGAAAAAATTGGCAGTTTTTAGAGCCTGATTTCCACCGTGTAGTTTGCAAGATTGTAATGAAATGAATTTCCAAAAAACGTATAAAATTGAACATTCCCATAACTCTAGACTAGTCTAAGGAATGAAGGGCAAGGTTGTGGTTTACTTGCCTTAAACATATTTTATAATTTTTTAGTCTCTGGCTTTAAAATTGGGCAATTATTGATTGCCTTTCTAATTTGAGAAGGTTTCAGTTACTTTATATTTCACTTATATATATATATATATTTTAATTTTTTTAAATTTTATTTTTTATTTTTGTGGTACGCGGGCCTCTCACTGTTGTGGCCTCTCCCGTTGCTGAGCACAGGCTCCGGACGCGCAGGCTCAGCGGCCATGGCTCATGGGCCCAGCCGCTCCGCGGCATGTGGGATCTTCCCGGACCAGGGCACGATCCCGTGTCCCCTGCATCGGCAGGCGGACTCTCAGCCACTGCACCACCAGGGAAGCCAATATATATATATATTTAATAAATTTATTTTATTTATGTATTTTTGGCTGCGTCAGGTCCTCATTGCTGCACACGGGCTTTCTCGAGTTACGGTGAGCAGGGGCTACTCGTTGTTGTGGTGTGTGGGCTTCTCATTGCGGTGTCTTCTTTTGTTGCGGAGCACAGGCTCTAGGCGCGCAGGCTTCAGTAGTTGTGGAGTTTGGACTCAGTAGTTGTGACTCGTGGGCCCTAAGGCAAAGGCTCAGTAGTTGTGGCACATGGGCTTCGTTGCTCCGTGGCATGTGGGATATTCTTGGACCAGGGTTCGAACCCATGTCCCCTGCATTGGCAGGTGGATTCTTAACCACTGCACCACCAGGGGAACTCCCTTCACTTATATTTTGAAACTTTTATTTACAGTCTTATACCACACAAGTTCAGGTTTTCACGTCTCATACCAAAAAGTGACATTGCAGTGTAATTAGAAAATTGAGCACCCATGGATTCTCATTTTTGTTTCTTATTATATGTATCTTTTTTTGATATCTCAGTTATATTTATACTCAAATCTAATTTGAGTATAAATCTGTTTTGCTAAGGAACAGCAAGACTTAAACTATCCTAATAGTTAATATGAAAGATGTCCAAAACCTCTTTTGTGGAATATGAACTTATGTTGAAAATACCAGTAGAGAGGCTGTTCAAGGAGGGAAAGAAAAGCTAACTTTTGGATGAGTAGACAAATCAGTGAGTCTACCTTGAGCCTGAAAGTTAGTATCAAGCTTTTTGATATTATTGGAAAAGGAGTCTCTTAAGAGAAAATAACCTCTATCCCCTCCTCTCAGGGATAAGAATTGCAAGCATAGGGATGATTGTCAAGTGAGACAGTGATTGTTAAAGTGATGTTGGAAATGTGTGGCTGCTATTTTGTGGGACATAAAACTAGTCTCTGGAGAGATGACAATACTTGAAATTTCTTAAAGCATCATTCCATCTCATATCCTCTATGGAATGAATGTATTTAAGATTTTGTTTTTCTGGAAGCCTTCATAAAATCTTTACCTTTTGTACTGAGCCATCGTAGATCAACTTGCTTATCATAAAGGATTGATCCATGCAGTGAGAGCAAGGGCAACAAGTTCTCAGAGAAAGACTGGACATTGAAAATAATATAATTCAAGAACTAGACAATATAAAATGATTTTTAGGAGAAGTAGAGTAATACCAGTGAGAGGAGCATAAGAAGATGGGATAAAGAAAAATTTATTGAGTTCCAATTAAGTACTACACTGGTTCTATGAACCCTAGACACTTTATTATTTAATCCTTGAAATAATCCATGCATATTTTTAACCAAAGATTGCAGAACTTGATTGAAATTTACTCAACTAGACATTAGTGCAGCTAGAATTTTATCCTAGATTTGTCTGACTCCAGTTTCCATTCTCTTTCTAATATATAACACTAACTCTGACAACAACAATCACACATGATCAGGAAACAAGTAATAAATTTGAAGTAAAATAATATTAGTCAGCCATGCGAGAATGTGATATAAAAATAATAGGAGACTTTCTGGAATCAGTGGTTATTTAACAATACATTTTGTTCCAGGAGGGCTAAAAGATTATTGATTAAACTTAATTAGGAAATATTTTGAGTATAAATCTCTGACAGATAACGATCATTTTTTCCCCAGAAAAGTCTTTAGAGGGTTGCTGTTAGCAATTCCTTGTGAGCCTTCAAGGAACAGTCTTTTGAATTTTTTGAGATTTTTTTTTTTCAGTTCTTATATTTCTGGGGCATTAATAAGTGGCATTAATATGCTGATGTTCAAAATTCAGAACATTGGACATTTGGCAGAAAACTTTTTATTTAAAATAAGTTGAAACCACAAACTTTATACAGCAAATTGAATAGAATCAATAGAATTACCTGAGATGATTCATACATATCTATCCATGTCTTTGTCCTTACAAGGTCTACTCTGTAGTAGAACAAGCCATTTCCTTAAATGGATTTTAATCCAAACTGACTAATGCACGCAGTTAACAAATGTAGCAGCTCTGACCTAAACACATATTAACTCAAATGTGACCAAAACAACTGGGCAGACTGAGATATTAACAAACAGTTATCAAAAGAAAGAAAACTTGACTGCATGGCCTGAGGTTACATTTCAATGATGTATGTAAACTAGGTCATGAAGTTAAAAAATCATAAATTCAGCAGTTTTAGAAGTACCGAAAGAGTAACTCATTTTTAGTTGCCAAATGAATGTTATCAGCTCTGGCTGGCTCATTGTCCGTGTGAAATGTTTTGAATCATTCTATGAAGTTAGAAGCATCACAGATAGATAACATTGATTTAAATATTACCACACGACTATATAAACCTGCTTATAGGTTTGCATTTTTCATTTTAAGACAAATATTGCCATACCCCTTCATAAAAGGATATAGTACTTGTTGTATAATAAAACTACAGGAATGAGAGTGAGCTAGCTATAGTCACTAGAGTTACCCAGTTACCATCAATGTTTCATAGGTTTCTTTCATGCAAATTATCAACACAACAAAACGAAATCACTTTGGTATGTGAACCTCATCACAGAAAGTCATTTAGAAGGAAATATCATCAACAAAGAAAGGAAATGGCATTTGAATGATGCTGCTTCATGGAATGTAACAAATATAAAATACGAGAAATGTCTTCACTTTTGGAGCAAACTATAAACACAAACAGAGCATGAAAAAAAACCAACCTTGAACAATTCAGTAAATATGAAGTTAAAACACGACAATTCTTAGAGTACCTAGATTGAACTGTGTCTAAGTCGAGGAAAGAAACAACTTATCCCCAAGGCTAACAGTAATAATTTTGGTGGAAAAAACTTTCATATGCCACAGTCAAAAACTGGAAAGTAAAGAGAATAAGGAGTAAATAGGAGGAAAACATAGATGTTGAAAGTTCTAACACTTCTTAGAGTTTCTCATTAAAAATATTTGAGGGGGGTGTTCCATTTTTAGAGGTTTCAGCACAAAGTAAAGGAAAATAATTGTTATGAAATTATAATCACTAATATTGAAGAATAAGTGAGAAATCTCCTCCTCCAAACCTTTTTTAAAAAAGGTATTAGACCACATGTCATTTGATATCCACAATCATTGACTCCCAACATCACAAAAGTAATTAAAACCTTGGCAATAAAAAATTTATGTTTAAAAGTCAAGGGTCTTTTTATTCGCCATATCTTTCTATCCCGCTAGTTGTGATGTGTATATATCCACTTTAGTCACTGCAGGAAAGAATACCTGACTTTTTATTTTTGACAAATCAATTAAATGTTCTAATCACTTTTATCTACAAACGTTATATGCATTTTTATGAAATACGCAAAAACAAAGCAAAACAACCCTATGGAGTTTTTCTAGCAAACTAGCTTATTATTTTGGAGTCATGTGAAGAACCTTTTTCTATAATTTGCTTCAAATAATAAACTCATTTTCTTTAAAGTGCACAAACAATGAAAGGAACAAAGTCTTTGGAGTTGAATAGACCAGGGTTTGATTCTGACTCTGCCTATTTTCAACTATGAGACCTGGGCAGAATAAGAGGCTTAAGTTACTTTACTTTCTGTGATATCAGAATAACAATAGATACCTTTTATGTTTTGTCATCCTGAAAAAATAATCATTTGGCTTTCTATATTTTATGATCTGTGACATGATCACAAGAAGTCGGGGAGAAATTCTGAATATCTCAGTGTTGACTTGGTAGCTGTAGTTCATAGACTGGCTTATGTGTAAATTAGTAAGAGAGTCATCACCAGAGGTGTGGAATCATTTTCACTTGTGTAGGAAGCATGTACCCATTGTTTAATATCCTCAAAATTATTGTTTTGGTGTTTCTGCAGTGAAAGTTCTTTGACGACTTATCTTTATTTTTTCTACCACATAATAATTTGGCTTAGGTTTAGTTATTTATCTGTTTTTAAGTTTATTTAAAAAAATTTGACACAGTTGTAAGATCATCATTTCAAATTTATTTGCATGTGATTCAGTAAAATGATTTGTAACTATTAAAATTTCCTCTATGCTTTTGGGTGTTTTTTCATTTATAATTTTGTATATCTGTGTTTTTAATTTTTTTCTGAATGTATTAGCTTCTGATATTTTTTTCAAAAAATCAGCTCTTATCTATTCATCAGTGTTCCTATTTATCAGAAAAATATGATCTTTTTATATTATTGTTTTCTAGTCATTTAATTGCAAAATTTTCTGTATTAATTAATGCTTTTTATTTATTTTTTGTTATTCTGTTTTTTTGTAATTCTGTCAGCAATAATGTTCAATTTCCCTTCCTTCCTTCCTTCTTCTCTCTCCCTTTCTTTCCTTCCTTTTCTATTGAATTGTTAATTCTTTGGTTCGCTTTTCTTTCTTTTGTTGATTCTTTCATTATTTCTTCTTTTTATCTTAGAATATGAGTTTTTTTAAAAAATATTCCTTATTTTATTGCTTAATGATCAAGGAATTTGGTTTGTACTATTCCTATTTGGGGATATAGTGAGATTTTCTATGTGAAAATAATGCATGATTATTGTGTGTGTGTGTATGTGTGAGAGAGAGCATGAATGTGTCCATATGTATGTAAGTGCTTGTGTGTACGTGTGTGTGTGCATTGAGCTGTGTCATAATCCTATACATCTTTTCTTTTATATACTACATCTTTCGAGGGTTAAGATATGAACATTTTTTACTGCTATACTGTGTTTATTTCAGTACATTATTATATTTTGTGAGATTTTGTTTTACGTGGTTTGACAAAATATTAGTGATAGTATAATGGTGAATTGCAGATCATTTTCTTTTCAGCATTATAATGTAATTTCTTTACATTATTTAATGCCTTCAACCTCTGATAACATTATCAGGCATTCATTTCAAAAGTAGCATACTTTCTTTGAATTTGCCTACTTTGCCATTGTTCATCACTTAACTTCCAACATTTATTTATTTATTGCTCTAAATTTATTTATCTTCTATAACCATCCACAGTTGACATATCAAGATTTTATATATAGAAAGAGAGAAAGGGAAAGAAACTATTATGTATATAGATTATATTTAATACAAAATTGATAGATTTAGAATATAAATGTGTATGTATATATATATGGAATAAGTAGTTATGATAGTATTTAAAAACTGTTTTAAGACTTCCAATTTATAAAATGAATATATATATATGTGTACACATTGGGAAATATGAAAACTTTGACTCTCAATCAAGAAATAATGAAAATATAATTTAAAATTCTCAGAGTGCAATGAAATAATTTGTTCTCTCAATAACTGTAAAAATTGATTAAATGATAATACAGTGACTGTGAATGAATTTCTCTGTAAATGTGTGAGGTCCCTCCCTTGGGTGCACATCCCTTCTCAGCGTTCCTTTTCTGTCCCTGTAGGGTGAGCAGGAGGTCAGACTGGCTTGCAGTAATACCCTATTATTTCACATTTTTTATGGTGATTTAGTGTATATTTGTCTCTCCTGAGCTGCCTCTGTGTCCAGCTGCTGGAATGCATGCTATTTCTTTCTTCTCTTCTCTTTTTTGTCCTGTCCTGGAGATCAATGCCAAGGGAATATATATGTATATAGTACAATACATTTGGGATTGTAGACAATAAAGATAGCATCTCTATGCTTTCTCCTTTTCTCTCCTGCACCTCAACTCCTTCTGCTGCTCTGTGCTCTGGAACTTGGATACTGGGAGCTGTGCTTTTACAACCCTGACCCTTTTCGATCTGATATATTAATGCATTTTGAAGATTATGAACATCATGGAGATGTAACTTCTAATTTAATTGAAGAAAGTTCACCTCCATTTTAATTTATTTATTTATATTTTTTCTCCACTTTAATATCCTCTTCAAAAAAAATCTGCAGAATTCATAAATTGAGTAACATATACAGTGATGACTGAGTGTCACAAGGAATTTGTCCTTTGATTACCTATACACCAACTTTCGTGCCATTACTGTTAGCCCAAATATTCCATCCGTGGAGCTTAGTGATCCTTACCTATAAAGTTCACAGAAAAATAGACTGACAGAAGTTGCTTCACTTTCCTACATCATGTTTTAAAAGGAGGAAAATGATTCTTTCCATATATTATAAATATGCATATGACATCAGCATTTGTGAGGAATTCTAGGCATATAACACTGAAGCATTTCAAGAGAGACCCAGGGATAAATAAAAAGTAATTTAATTTATCTCATAATTATGTTATATTGCATAATTATGTTATGCCAAATTAATTTTAAAAAAGGAAAATAATATTCAGTGCTCAAAGTGTGTCAAAATCACTCTCTTCCAACTTTGTGTGCCACTACTTATTACTTACACATACTAGGTGCAAGGAATAAATATATAAATTAATAAATTGGTAACTGTGAAAGTCATATTAATCTGTCACCTCATTTTGACTGGATTAGTTGTTTTGGCATGGTGCAGACACATTCTGAGTGCCGCTTTAAATACAGGTTGCTGCAAACATAGAGAAACCAGAACCACACTTCCTAAAATTTAGTTCATTAAATACTAATTTCATTTTTTCTGTGGAATAAACTTTAAGGTCTAAAAGTTTGAGAACTTCTGGGTTAAACATCTTATCCTTTGTCACTATTGCATCAGGCCTCTAAAAATGTAGCATAGAGTCCCAATAATGGATTCCATTTTTCCATCACTTAGTTGGGCTTTTTATTGGTCATTTGAAATTGTTCTTACTTGTTTGATCGACAATCATAAATTAAAAGAATTGTGGGAAATCTCTTTTTATTTTAGCATAAATTTATATTATGATTTCTAATTAGGTATTTATAGCCAGTGTCCTAAGTAATATTCTTTCCATGTTGTAATGAGAGAAACTTATCATACATGAGAAAGTGTATTTAATGAAAGTGCTATCATGAATTTGAAAAATTTATTATAGAGGAGATATATCATGTTATATTCTAGTGGTTAAAGCTTATATGAAATTATAAACTAGAATAAAAGTGTAAATGGCTACTGTATCATGAAGAAAGAGAGTGTTAATCCATAGTATACCAAGAAAAATAGCTGTTACCATTTTCTATCTTGATCCAATGGACTCGTATTTTTTTACATCTAAGTCATATTATAAATACATTTTTATAAGTAAGCATAAAGGGTAATGAAAATCATTACAATTTTTCATAAGGAGATAGGGCAGACTTCTTTGTAACAAGTAAATCCTGGCATTCAAATATCACAAGAGATGAAAGAGTACTATCTGGTGTCCCTTTAGCAACACTGAATGTTCCAGATCCTTTCACAGTATAATGTCTGATAAAGTTTTCCTGGTGAATGACTAACTGGATAAGAACACCATACTTGATTTTTTCCTTGGAAATATACAACTTAATATTTCATTTTGAGAAAATTCATCTGGGATATAAGCATATGAAGAGTCATAGTTTGAGATTTTAGTTTCATGATCTAGTTAATCATCATTAATATTTTTGAGTTCAACTGTTTACTGCAGTTGCCACTCATCATGTATAGGGATTTAAATTTTAAATAAAGTAGTTAAAATTAAGAATTTAGTTCCTCAGTCATAGAAACCACTTTTCAAAGGCTCTATAGCCATATGTGACTGGCAGATACCATATTCAACAGCACAAACATAAAATACTTCCATCTTTGCAGAGAGTACTATTGGATAGCATTTGTACATTGTTGTCATCTCTTTACGTGCATCTTCTGACTTGTCTAATAATTATGAAGTCTCTTCCTCTGCTAATTTTTCCCCTCTGCCATTATGGTTGCAAAATAAAGAAATCTGTGTTCTCAATTTTGTTCAAGAAAAGCTAAGAGCAAATTGGAAAGATAGTCTAGTCCTTCCAGCCTTTCATAGTATTATAACCCCAATATTATGCTAAGGGTTTTTTTTAATAAAAATGCTGTTTTTGGAGTATGATGGAATTTTGGAGTGTTGACTTAGATTTGTGTCTTATTTGTTCCCACCTTATTTTTTGACTGTAGTTTTCTAATGTAATTATAATTTTATCTATAATAACTTTTTCTGACTTTTATTATATTGTAATTTTCTCCGATGTATTTGTTTTTAGCTCTCGAGAACAGTATCTTACTTAGGATGCTAAATAAATCTTGGAAGGAAATGCATGAAGGAGAACAGGAAAGTAAAAGAGAGAAAGAAGGAAACAAGAAAGAAAGAATTTTTAAACTTAGAACTCTTTCTAACAATACTGCAAATATAGGAATTTGCATAAGAATCTCACCACTCATTTTGCAACAAAGGAAAATTGTATGAAAGATGCTAAGTATTTTGCCAAAGGTCATGTATGAGATTCCTATTACTACTACAACAAATTACCTCAATTTTAGTAGATTTAAACAACACAAATTTATTTATTTATTATTCTTTAGGTCAGAAGTTCAACATGGGTCCTAATGGGCTAAAATCAAGGTCTTGACAGTTCTTTTTTCGGTCTTATAGAAGAATATGTTTCTTTGACTTTTTAAGCCTCTAGAGGTTGTAGACTAATACTCTTTTTGTCATTTTTTATTTTTCATTTGCTGGTTCCCTTGGAGTCTGCAACATACATTTATAACAACTTTAAGTCCACTTTTTTTTTTTTTTTTTTGCAGTACGCGGGCCTCTCACTGTTGTGGCCTCTCCCGTTGCGGAGCACAGGCTCCGGACACGGAGGCTCAGCGGCCATGGCTCACGGGCCCAGCTGCTCCGCGGCATGTGGGATCCTCCCGGACCGTATCCCCTGCATCGGTAGGCGGACTCTCAACCATTGCGCCACCAGGGAAGCCCTAAGTCCACTTTTAAATAACACAGTACCACCTCACAGGTGGTGCATGTACCTTGTAACAGAGCATACCCAATTTCTTCTTCCAGTTTCTGATAACATTGCTGTCATTCATTTTACTCATCTATAAACTATAATTTCCAAATACATTGTTGCTATAACTATTTGAACAAATTTTTATGTTAGATCAATTAACAATAAGAAAACTAAAAGACTTTATCTTTATGAATTTGTTCTTTACCACTTTTCCTTTTTTATATAGATCCAAGTTTCTGAACTGTAGTATTTTTCTTTCACTCCTAAGAACTTTTTTAAACATTTTCTTGCAAAGTGGGTCTACTGACAACATTTTCTCTCAATTTTTGTCAGAAAAAGTCTTTATTTCTTCTTCACTTAGGATAATTTCACTGAATCCAGAAATTTAGATTGGTGGGTTTTTTCCTTGCAATGTTTTAAATATCTTATTTGCATGGTGTCTGAACACAAGTCTAATGTAATTCTTATCCTTGCTGATTTGTAGGTAGGATGTGTGTTTTCCCCCTCTGGCTTATTTCAAGATTTTCTCCTGTCTTTGTTTTATTTGCAGTTTGAATATGACATGCCTTGGTATAGATTTGTTGTTATTTATTCTGCTCAGTTTTCTCTGAGCTTCCCTAATCTGTGGTTTCTGGTCTCTCATTAATTTTGGAAATTCCTCAGCTCAATTTTTTTTTTTTTAAATGAAAGGTAACTGTTTATTACTGGAGAAGAGAAGAATGTCTACAAGAAAATCTAGTTTCTTTCCCCTCATGCACTACTTTGGTAATAAAGTTCCAAATATCAACCATGAAGATATTTACAAGGATAAATTTTTCTTAACATGTGACCATTTACTGTGTGGTGGACATTTTTTCATAGAAATCATATACTTAAACTAAATATAATCTTATAGTTTACAAGAAGCTTAGAACATTGTATTAACAGAAAACGAGATTATGTTTTACTGCAAAATATTATAAAAGTGATACAATTTTGTGGCTCTTAAACGATTAATTACTTGAGTTGAACAGGGAAATGAAAAACAAAAAAAAACCCAACAGAAAAATCATCAGGACACGCCTCGCTTTATGATTTTTTGTATTCGATTCGTTCTACTTTCAGGACGTCTCTAATTAGCTGATACACACAAGTGACAAGTGTAGAAGCCTGGATATCCATCAACACAAATGAAGGAATAATGTTTGTTTCCAAGGCATTATATGCTCCTGTGGCAGAACCTGGATTAATGTAGACTTTATTTTCATGCTCAAATGTTCAAATATTTCTGTGTGTCCTGAAATAAGAATATCCACATCAAATTGCCTCTGCAACAGAGCTAAGCTGGCCATATCTCCCCATGGAATAACTTGATGTCCATGGATCAAACCAATTTTGAACTGCCCAACAGTTAACGACTTTCTGTTCTTGATAATTCAGATTCTCATTGAAGTCTCCTCTCACAATATGAACATCGCCAGCCAGAGTCTGGAGATAGTCATAACTCTCTTCGGTACAAAGGTTTCCAGTGCAGAGAGTGTGCTGAATCATTCCTGGCACCAGCAGTTTTTTGAATTTAGCTGGCAAACTGTTGCTCCAGTGTGGGATGTGCAGGTCTCCTAATACCAACACCAACATCCTGTCACTGAGCTCCGCTCAGTCACCAGCACCGCTGCCGCCACCCTCCCTTCCTCAGACGCCTCAGCGTCTCAAATATTTTTCCATCCCTTTCTCTCTTCTTCTGGATTACATGTATTACATTGTTTATATATTTATCATAGTTCTTGGATGTACTTTTTGATTTTTTTCATTTTTCTCTTGCTTTTCAGTTTGCGAAGTTTCTTTTGACATGTCTTTTAGCTCACTGACTCTTTCCTCAGCAATTTCCAATCTATTGATGAGTCCAAAGGGCACCCTTCATTTCTGTTATAAAGTTTCTGACTTCCAGCATTTAAAACTTTTTTCTTAGTGTTTTCATTTCTCTTCTTACGTTACCCATCAGTTCTTCCATGTTTTCCACTTTTCTGTTAGTTCAGCATACTAAACATAACTACTTTAAATCCCCAGTCTGATAATTCTAAAATCTCTGCTATACCTCAGTCTGGGTTCTGATGCTCACTTTGTCTATTGAACTGGTTTTTTCTATTTGTTTGTTTTTGGTTTTTCATTCATTTGTTTAGTTGTTTGCTTTTAGCATGGCTTATAATATCTTTTTGAAAGCACACATGATGTATTGGGTAAAAAGGTACTGAAGTAAACAGGCCTTTAGTGGGAGGTTTTAAGTTTATGTGGCAAGAGGTTAAACTGTGTTAATGTTTGCTATAGCTGTATGCATTAGAGGCTAATGTTTACCCTAGTGTCTTTCATTTTGTCTCCTGCTTGTCTTCTTAAAAAGGGTCTGAGCTTTGCAGTCCTTTTAGCTGTAGTCCCTTATTATACAGGAGCCTGGTCTCTGTGGGGTAAGGTGTGGGGTTGGGGGAGCATCCTGTAATCCTATGATTAGGTCTCAGTTTTTTAGTGAGCATGAGCTCTGAGGCTGTGACTTCAACAGTGCTTCTCAGCACTTTTTTTCCCTCTGTAGGTGAGAAGGCTAGTAAGGGTTAACTTCCCTTTCCCAAAGTTGGTAAGCTCTGGTAAAATAGTTCCTTTTTTTTTGCGGTACGCGGGCCTCTCACTGTTGTGGCCTCTCCCATTGCAGAGCGCGGGCTCCGGACACGCAGGCTCAGCGGCCATGGCTCACGGACCCAGCCGCTTCGCGGCAGTTGGGATCCTCCCAGACCGGGGCACGAACCCGCGTCCCCTGCATTGGCAGGCGGACTCCCAACCACTGCGCCCCCCGGGAAGCCCATTTCTTTTGAGTGTAGTTCTTTATAAAGGGAACAGAATGTTCGGGAGTATTTCAAAATGGTTACTTTTCCTCTCCCAACTACAAGAAGCCTAAGGGGATCTTTCTCTGATCTTCAATGTGAGAAGCTGGTAAGGATCCTGGAGGTAAAACTCATAAATGTGAGCTGTGTTCCCCCAAACTTGGCCCCTGGTGTTTTGATTTCAAGCTAGTTTACATTGCACCTTTGGCAATTTGTCAATAACATTTGAAATGTTCCCATAGGTTCTGGCTCCAACTTGGGTTTTTGCACTTGACTGTGGTGTTGGAAAGCTGTGATTTTTGGTATCCATCTCTCCAGCTTTCAGGGCAGTGATTTATCCTTGACCTTACTTTTCTTATAGATCTAAGAAAAGTTGATATTCACTTTCTTCAGCTTTTTCTTTATTTTGAGGAGGGAGTGAGAACTTCCACGCTCTTTACATGTCAGGCTAGAAACTGGAAGTACAGACCCCTTTCCACTTCAAAGCCAGCAATGGTCTATCAAGTCTTTCTCTGGGATTAGCATCTGAACCTCTTGAGGGAGGCCATTATTCTGTCTACTACAGGCCCCAAGTTCACAGGTCAAAGAAGTAGGATTAGAACATAGGTTCCCTTCACCCTGGGCCATCTCTTTAAGTACCTTTTAAATTTGTTTAAAATCCTCTCTCTCTGTCTCTCTCTCTTCTCAAAACACCAGCTTTGCAATTATTTTCTCATTTGGATAACATTTTCTTTTGCCTATGACACTTGTTTCTACTAAAACTTTACAAATGTGGTTTCAGTTTGGACTTTAGTCTCTCTGCCTAAGATGATTCTTGATAAAAAGTACCCTGAAATTATATCTAGCAATTAGCATCAAAATTCATAGCCCTTACCAGAAGGCTATACATTACAAATTGATTTAGCCCATGAAGCCACATCCCTCTGTGAAATTAGAAGCAGTCATATAATATTGGAGACCTACAGACTATTATTGTGAACATTATAGAGATGAGAAGATAACTGAAATAAACAACTGGTACTAAAAAAAATAAACAGGGTCAGTACTTCTATGCTTCCAGGTATATAAACTCATATAAGTTCAGATATTCTCTTCTGTTAAATTTCACTGGATGTAGCATTAATATTTCAAGTGCCTATTAGTTAGTTTCAATGATCCTTACATAGAAACAAAGTTTCAATAAACAATCTAATATCATTTATAAAAGGAAAGATAAGTTTTCAAACCAAATTCCTTCAACATAACATTAATATAACCTGGAATTATATGGCGTGATAAAAAAAATCTTAAAAAGGACTAAATTTGTCTATATTGCTCATAAATTTTGAAAAATTTTGAATCTTGGGCATGAGGCCCAAGTCCAGGTCAAATGGATATTCAATTCAAATTGCCATCTGCTAGATATTTTTGAAACTGATGTAGTATAAATTTGTATTTAAATGTGTTTTAGTCCTCAAAATGTTCATACCACAAAATCACCATTTTGACTGGCACTAATTAGAATATTTGTCTGGCAGTATTGGCAGAAAGACCAAGAATTGAATATAGTAACAATGTACCAAATTAATTGCCTACCGTGATGGACATCTAGGGCCAAATATTCAAAGGGCATCTACAACTTCTTCTATGAGGGCAGGTTTGAGCTGTTTCAAATAATGCATACATTGCCAATCCTGTTTCAACAGAACAAAAGGATATCAGTGGAATGCTTTCAGGGGTAAGAAGGTTGAAGAAAGTTATTTCTGACTATGACTAAATTGTAAGGCACCAGCCACACAGATTAAGAGACTGCCGCAAGTGGTTCTAGTATGCAAATTTATTTTCTGCAATTATATTCTTGAGTGTGGTAGAACTATAGACAGACAGGTTACAAAATCTATTATTTTAAAGAAATTTCATTGCATATAGCCTATATTCTTTAGTAAGATGCCATAAAAATAAAAAGCATAAGAATGCTTTATTCTATGCTATTTCATAATTTTTCATATAAAACAAAACTTAACTATGATTTATAATTACATAAAATCTATATATTTTGAACTAATATATTTCTACTATATGAAGAGCAGATATTATATTGCTATTAAACTCTTAAAATTAAACTCTTAAACTCTTATTAAACTCTTAAAATAATGTGATAAATCATGTTCTTTTGGGGCAAATATTAGATATAAAAAATGGAAGACAATAAGGAGTAATCATTACACTTTCAGGAGTTGGACAATTATTTAAAATGTCTTAGACCTATTATAATATGCTTTTCTTTGAATTTTATTTTATTTATTTTTTATACAGCAGGTTCTTATTAGTTATCTATTTTATACATATTAGTGTATATATGTCAATACCAATCTCACAATTCATCCCACAACCACCATATAATATTCTTGTAATCTAAGAATTAAAATATAGAATTAGTATAGATTATTCAGTGCATTCTCAATTATGAAGGGAAACATTACCAACAATTTGTTGTGGTTTCTTTTGGACATACGGATTTTAAAAATTTTAATTATTATAGTTTTTATAATACATATATAGTATATATATCCTGTTAAGAGCTAATTAAATAAAAATGTTACCTACTTATTTTGTACAAATCTTTATTGAGTATATAACTCCTCAATGCAAACACTGGTACTAATTTTTGAAATTGTGTTTCTGTGGTAGATATAGGACTTATGATATCAACATATTAAAGGATCCCTGTGAATGCTTGTTGTAAGTGGTAATAAATATTTATAGCCAATCTAATATAAAGGAAATAATTTATCATAAGGCCTTAATGTAAACAACTAAATTCTTTATCATCTATTTCATTATATCTAAATATCTTCTAATTATTTAATCAAAAATTATGAAGCTATTATGAAGGTGTTCTCAAATGAGAACACATAAATGAAAAAATCTTGAATGCTAGCAGCGATATGGATTTTGAGATTTTTTTATAGTCTGACCTCAACCTGTCTACCCCTGCAGCTACAGCTCCCATTCTCTTCCAGGTAATTTGTTTTAAATTGTGCTGTTGTTAGAATTGTCAGACAAAATACAGGGAATCCAGCTAAATTTTCATTTCAAATAAACAACAGATACTTCTTTTAGTATAGTTTGTGTCAAATACTGCATGGTTCAATAATACTAAATAAAATACTTAATACTAAAAATACTAGTCAGAGTAGCAGTGTGGAGTAGAATAGAGTATGGTATCAGTCCCGTGCAATAGTTATACTAAAAAAAAAAGAATTGTTTATCAAGAATTAAAATTTAACAAAGTTTCCTGTACTTTTATTTACTAAATCCAGAACCCCTAACCATTGCTAATTTGGTGAAGCTGGGAAGTATGTTTCCCAGAGTCTCTGTCACTGTATATAGAGTTAGCCCAAAGAGGACCTTGCATATAATTTAAATGATGGAAATGAAGTGGCCACTATTACTCTGTAAGTCTTTGAGGTCAGATATGGTAATGAACAGAGAATTGCCAATTGGGCTTCAGCTGAATCTCACTCACCACTGCTTAGCCCAGGACTCTGCATCTTGAGTGCTGATCTTTCATGAGTGATAGTGGCCCCAGAAATTTGGTTGTAGCAAGAGCCTCCATAGACTTCTCCAGGAGCTGGCAGGGACATGCTTGGGTTCTCAGCTTCCCCCACAAAAGCTCCAATTTGCTCATCTGTGTTATGCTTCATGAAGTGTTGTTAGTCTATCTTTGTGTCTACTCATTCAACCGATCTTTACTTCTCAGCCCCTCACTCCTGTAATATCCATGACTTTCATAATTCTCATCATGGTTCTTTATCTCTGACTAAATTCAGGTAATTATGGACAATGGAGGTCTCAATAATCTTATCTAGTTATTTTCTTTCACTGTAAATTGTCAAATGTGGCAATTTGCTTAGTGGGTATATCACCTCCTTATGGATCATATTGTGTTAAGTAAGCAAACCTTCTTACTATTACCCCTATCAATCCATCAGCAAAAGGTTTGTTTCCTATCTTGCAATGTTGGCTGCTGTTTTATAGATGTTATTTCCCAATGGAGGTAGGATTAATGGAAGAATAACGTTTTCCTTAAACTGGTTAGTTGAAGGTGCCACTTGGACATATTGGGATCCTCAGACCAGTTGACCAACAAGCAAAGAAGCAGGTTAGCATACTGGTTGAAGTGGCTTATTCTGACTTTATAGAGGAACATAGGTTTACAATGGAAGAAGTGCAGAAAATGCCTGGAATTCAGGAGAAACTTTGAGTTGCTTCTAATCGATAGAATATGGTGAAGTCAATGTGGTTATCACTCCTTTGGTTATGTTACATTATATAGGGCTCTGTCTTAGCTGATTGCAGAGAGATCCTCTCCCGCTTGTCTTGAGGAGACAAGATGTTATGACAAGACTGTCTAAGGAGGGAGTAACTTGGAAGCAAACCGTGGACAGCCTCTAGGAGCTGAGGGCCTCATTTTTACAGTTGCAAGGGATTGAATTCTGCCAACAACCACAGGGGTTTGGAAGAAAACACAAGCTCCAGAAAGGAAGACGGCCTGGCTGACACCTTGACTAGAGCTTTGTGAGACCCTGAACAGAAAAACTAGCTAAGCTATATCTAGATTCTTAACTCACAGAAACTGTGTGATAAGGAATCTGTGTTGTTATAAGCTGATAATTCTATGGTAATTTGTTACACAGCAATAGAAAATTAACATATCCCAGAACACTCATAATGATTCTGCTTTCCTGACAAACCTGATTGATTCCCACTTCATGGTACATACTACAGTTGGATTTTTTAGAGTTTTTCCCCAGTTCTTTTGAGATATAATGGACATACAACATTATATATGTATAAGGTGTATAACATAATGATTTCATATGTGACTATATTGCAAAATGATTACCACAATAAGATTAGTTAACATCCATCACCTCACAGTTACAATTTGGTGTGTGTGTGTGTGTGTGATGAGAACTTTAAAGATCTACTCTCTTAGCAACTTTCAAATATACAATAATACAGTATCACTAACTATAATCATAATGTTGAACATTACGACCCCAGAGCTAATTTATCTTTTAAGTTTGTACTTTTTGACCAGCGTCACCTAATTCTACCATCTACTATCCCCCACCTCTGGCAACCACAGATATGATCTCTGCTTCAGTGAGTTTGTTTTTTTGAAAAAGTCCACAGATAGGTGACCTCATCCAGTATTTGTCTTTCTCTGTCTTACTGACTTATGTCATTACTGTTTCTCCTCACTAAACTGCAAACTTCATGAAGGAGTTTCTTCTTTGTATCTCCAGTCTCAATATACGAGGTACCAAACGAATAGCTGCAGAGTGACAATGACTGACTGATCAAATCAATGAAGTAATGGACAAATTATGATTCCATATCAGATTTTGTTTGGAAAGCGAGAATGAACCATGAGAGCTAAAATTGTCCTTATTCTCTGTAAGGATGGTGAATTGCTAACATTTCTAATTACTAGCATAAAGTTGCTTCAGGAGAAGTTTAAAAAATCATTTTAGTTCTCTGATTATGAGTCATCATGATATACAGAGTTTGACATTAGAATCACTTGAGGTACTCATTAAAAAATGCAGACTTACGGCCCTTAACTCAGGTACAATGGTTTAGGATTTTTCAGAGTGGGTCTCAGAACATGCTTTTTACACAGACTCCTCAAGTGATGTTTATTCACACAAACATTTGACAACTATTTCTGGAGAAACATGACTTTCCTTTTACAAAATTTTAAAAAAATATCTGTTTTTACATGAAGTAGGTTCTTCACTGTGCAAACTAGAAAATCAAAATCTTCTATACTTATAATTAGGTAATAACAATGAGTTCATATACTGTTGCTTAAAGTCAGAAGACAGTTGAATTGAAGAAATGAACGAATTAGACTAAGGGATATATGCCAACAATTGAAAAGGATCATCTAATGACCACGTAGAACTACAATTTCAGAATTTTATTTTATGTATTATGTGTTAAAAATTACACTCTTGATTCAATTACTTTTTGAAATGTTAAAATTCAGAAAACAGTCTTTTTTTTAACTTAACTGTGAACATAGTGTCAGATTGTTAGTGTTTTTCCATAATTTTAAAAAGAAACCCCAATTCCATTTCTGTTAATTAGATCTCAGGTTTATAAAAAGAATTTTAATATTTATGTCTTGGTCCTTGTTGAAAGGAGGATATTCTGTTAGCATTTCACTAGTATAATGATATATTATCTTTAAATCTACTCGTCAAAAAACCCCATGAGTCATTCACTGAAAAATGAGTAATCAAGAAATTCTTTAGCGTGCATTGTTACACCAAAATCAATAATATGTTTTATAGAAAATATTCTGATCAACTTTTAATGGTAAATGTATTTATATTATACTTACTAACATAAAGCAATTACAGTTTTCTAGAAACTTGAGAGAGCGTGAGAAAGCTGTACACGAGTACAAAAGTAGAAATGGTTTATAGTATAGTAGTTTGTAGGAATTAATGTTTAATAAAAGAGTAATAAATTTATTTCAATATTATAATACCAAACACTAATTTGCCTTTAAAACATATAAAGTAATTAAAGTACATGATGTTATTTCTTACTCGCTCACCTATCCACGTCTCAATGTGTTTTGCAAAGTGACATGAAATGAGTTAATTCTTAAGAAAAATAAGACTTAATTATTAAAATTGCAATATAATAAATGGCTTCAAAATTGCATTTTTTGTACTGTATGTTAATTAACTTTTTAAAAATCGATTTTTAAACATACTTATAGAAGTATTCATTTATGACCTTTCCAGTACCAACATTTTCTGATTAAAAGAAAAAACCAAAAAAGCCAAAAAACAGCTCTCCTAAATTTTGAAATTGGGAAGCTTAGTAGATATTGTGAAAAAATGGAAGACTGGAAAAAAGCCTGGCAATTCAATCAGGTGACATTGTTCAGATATAGAAATATCTCTTATCAATATATTACTAAAATGCAGTGGTTTATTGGAGTTTTAAAAGCTTAAATAAATAAATATGCAGGCAAGGTAACATTTTAAGAACACGATAAGTTAAGATTTAGACAGCCACCCATAATGTATGTGTTAGTGGCAATCATTTTATTTCAGAACTGATCTATCGTAAGTATACTTTGACAAATATATGTATTGTTTATAATGTTATATATTTTAAAATGTTAATAAGTTTAGATTTTTTAAGAAAGATATTAAGAAAACAATTATATTGCAGTGATGACAAATATATTTAAGATATACTGTGAAGTACAGTAAAAATAGTACTGGGCAAAGAATCAGA
Source organism: Pseudorca crassidens (assembly GCF_039906515.1). Taxonomy (NCBI): domain Eukaryota; kingdom Metazoa; phylum Chordata; class Mammalia; order Artiodactyla; family Delphinidae; genus Pseudorca; species Pseudorca crassidens. The sequence continues at coordinate 19,628,610 of NC_090298.1, forward strand.
AACCATACCATCTGCACATTCTCACCAAATTATTAGCAGTTTGATCTTGGATAAGTTAAATATAAGATGGGGTTAAAAATTAAATATGATGATAATTAAGTTGGTTCTTAAACTGGTCAATATTATTAATGAATATTAAATGCTTAACACTCATTTGTAAAGGATGTCTTTTAATTATTTGTGCATTAGTTCACAAAATACTGCAATGTAAGTTAAAATTTGAGACCAAATACTATCAGATATGTTTTTAAACTGATTTAATTCTATCAAATAATTATAAACGCAACATTGCCAACTGATTAAATTTAGGCTGTACATATAAATTTAACCTGTACATATATGATAAAAAGACATTCACAATTTGGTATTAATTTTGCCAATTGAGTCCAATTATTTCATTAAGTTTACAATTATAGATTTTCAGTGTCCTTGACTTAGAATTTTAAAGTAGGAATGACTTATAATCTCTAAAATCCAGCTAATGAAACTTAACTTTCAGTGGCCCTCAGGGACATAAGACCCTTCTAGGGTCTTGTTATTAAAAGTGTATTCCTTTCTTAAATTGGACCCTCGATATTGCATAAGCTTCAGGCTTCAGGTACTCATATACATTTCCAACTACTAAAGAGGGACTCCTTTATTTCCCTTTTTTCCAGTGTATGTGTGTCTATATGTGTATATAGGTATGTATATAGTTATTTATATATGTATGTGTGTGTCTGTGTATATCTGCTGTTGTTGTCTTTTAATATTTAAATATACATATTCCTCCAAGGGAAGAATTTTAATAGGCCTAGTTTGAATAGCTTGCCTATCCCAAAAGTTAGGGGGGAGAGCAAATCAAACTGTTTTGAAGCTGAATTATAATCAATCTTGGAATAGGAAGACAGAACTTCTAGAGGAAAAAGTTGCTCTTCCAAACAATGGTTGGACAGACCAAACATCAGAGGACAAACATCATACATATGTTTGGAAAACAGGGCATGAGTTGGTAGTAGGCAAAAGATAAGCCTAGGGAGAAAGCAAATGCCAAATCACAGGAGCCTCTACATGTGGTGGCAGTTATGTTTTATGGAATTCAGCTGCAGAACCATGTACCTTGTTATGGATTTTGTCAAATGAGGCAATGCAGCTAGAGTTTAAGGAGAGGGATAAGCCTTGATCTGTCTTAGAAAACTGAATGTGTTATGTGACTTTCATAGAAAATGAGACAGAGAAAGAAACCCAGATTTAAAGGATGAGAAGACAAAGAAAGTCTAATTATAACCATTTATTTTGCATACAGAATAATATCTGTAGTGTTCTGATGACTGATACATATATTTTACTAAATAGTAAATCAATGGTAAGTTATTTAACATATTTTAGTAATGGACCAATCTTTTATTATTTTGAAATTATTTACAGGACTCTTTTAGAGATGTATATTTTGTAAAAGAAGTTCAGCACAAACAACATAATTATCTCATTCCAGCTTTGAAAACTAATTTCATCTTGTAAGAATAACAACATTAGACATGTAAATGAAGAAAACACTTAAATGATGCTATCAAAGGAAAACAATTTCCTGCTGTTAATTGAGTGCTTTGACAAAATTCAAGATATATAAAACTGTGAAATATTGATCTTCAATGCTGATAACTGCAGTTCTATTATTAAAAAACTAAAATACTGATTTAAGAAATTCAATTTGATGAATGTTTGTGAAATAGAGGTGCAGTTGTTTTCTCTACAAATATTGACCTCTACAGAAAAAATTCTTGTTTTTCCTGCTTTAAGCAAATCACTCTATGGTTTTGTGTATGTGTGTGTAGGATACTTGCACTAATATCTTTATAAAAGAAAAGCAAGTTTTTTTAAATTTTTGTTGACCTGAAACAAATAGGCTGCCACATATTTCTCCAGGAAAGAAGAGTTTGCTGGGGATCAACAGAGAATTTCAATTCAGGGTCTGCAACCATGGCGAGTCACATGCAAATTCCCTGCATGGCAAAAGGAGAACACTATTACAGAAAGGAAAGGGAAGTTGGGAGGGCCATAGTAAAGAGTCCATGGTTTTTCATTGGCTGAGTCCTTGCCAAGAAGTAAGAGTCTTCCTTCTTCCTCTTGGGCTCTGCTATTGCCTCAGGGCATGAGAGCTCCCCTTCTGGTCCCCCAACTATTTAATTGAAGTTTCTATTTATTAATTTTCTACACATTCAACGCTAATATTTATCTTAATAATTTTCAGTCATTTTAATCTTTCTAAAAATTTGACAAGTGTATTCGTAGCATTCAGTGCTGACCAAATTTCATATAACTTTTTCACTCATAAACTTATTCATTTCACACATATATGTTGCTCTATTCTATAAGATTTATAGATTACAGGGATACAATGAGAAAAAAAGTTTTTACTTTTTCATGCAATGATTTGATTTTATCTCCTCTCTTAGGATATCAATTATATTTCTTTTTAATATTTTTAGTGGTTGCCATACAGCTCCCAATATATATTTTTAACTAATCTAAGCCTCCCTTTAAATAACGCTAAAGTGCTTCAAGTGTAGTGTAGCTACCTTATCATAGAATATTCTGAATTCCTCTCTCTCAGCTCTTATGACATTGTTATTCTTTTCACTTATTCATATGACATATCACTCAGTAATATTCACTTGTTACTATTTTAAACAAAAGTTATATTTTAGATCACTTAAAAATGAAACAAATATTTTATTTTACCTTCATTTATTCCTTTTCCAATGGTCTACCTTTCTTTATATAAATCTGGGTTTTTCATATTTATTATTTTTCTTCTGCTGAAGAATTCCTTTTAACATTTCTTGCAGTTCAAGTCTGTAAGTAATAAATTCTCTGTTTTTGTTTCTCTAGAGAGTTATTTTATCTCCTTCTCTTTAGAAGAATAATTTTGCTACATATAGAATTCCAGTTTTGTTTGTTTGGGTTTTTTCCCCAACACTTTAAGTATTTCACTCCACTCTCTTCTTATTTGTGTGGCTTCTCATGAGAAGTCCACTGCAATTCTTGTTCTTGGGCCTTTATGGTAAGACATTTTATTTTGTTATTCAAGGTTTTCTCTGCCGTTGATTTTCTGCAGTTCGAATGTGATATGTCTACGTGTTTTTGTTTGTTGTTTTATTAATCCTCTGTGTTTCCTCCGAGCTTTCTTAGTCCGTAGTCTGGTGAATATCGTTAATATGGGGAAGCTTTTGGCTATTATTATTTCAAATATTTTTTCTGATTTCTTTTGTGCTCTTTTATTCTCCTTCTGGAACACCAATTACATACACGTAACAGGGCTTGAAATTTACCTACAGTCCTTGGAGACAACAAGGCCCTGGGTGAAGTTGTGTAGTGTTTTTTAGTTTTGGGTTTCTCTTTTTTTTTGTTTTCCAGTCTCTACTTGTGTCCCATCTACCTATAAACAGAGGTCAAAATAATTTCATGGCTGCCCCTAGAGTCACATCCTGGGTGGGATAGCTCTCCCATGGAGGAGGGGTATAGCAACGTTAAAATGCAAAGAATTTGAACACAGGAAGGGGTAAAGAATGGATGTCAGGATTGCAGTCTATCACTGATCTACCCCATTCTTCTTGATAACACTGTCTTTGGAATCCACTAACATTTCAGTAATTTGGACTCATCGCTTTGTATGGGTGCTGTCATGAATGCACTCATGGCCTGATCTCAGTACGTCCTGTATCTCACCTATCCATCTCTTGCTTTTCACTGTCAGTTTTTAGATGAAACCCAGAGTAGCCTTTAAAACTCTGAAAACAGCTTTATTTTATTTTCATCCTGATTTGATGATTTAGATGCGTATATGATTTTACTTTGTAAATAATTTTCTCTTAGAATTCCAAGTGATTTTTCCATCTTCTTTCCATTTCTAAGTTCCTGAGAAGTATAATGACATTATTCTTTTCTCTGTGGAGATGAACTGGTTTTTTTTCCTTAAATTTCTTAGGCCGTTTTCTGAAACTTGGAATTTTCAAATATCACTAAGATGCATTAAATGCAGGTTTCACTTTCTTGTCTTTTTAAAAAAATCTGTCCATTCATTTGTTTTAGCACCTACATTGAAAGACTTGATACTTTTCTTTTCAAAAACAATTGTGTTATTCTACAATTCCTCCCTTCATCCAATATTTCATCTCCTCAATTTTGGCCTCTATATCATTTTTCTCTCAATATTTTTATTTACTTTTCTTTTTATCCTATCCCAGTGCAGTATCATTGATATTTTTTCTTCTAACTAACTGCTCTACTGCTGTATTTTTTCTAATTATTAAGAGCTCTTTCTGTTATTCCATTTTTCCAATTTTTTCTAGTATCCTTTTCTGCTTTGTTGGTAAAATATTATTGAATTTGAGGACATTATAACCTATTTTAAGAACATTATTATGATGTACTTTTTGAATTATCCTCTTAAATATTTCTTGATATTTTACACTAAATTATCTATTTTCTTTCCCCAATGTACTGTGATCTTAAATTGCCCATGCATTTTTAAAATGGGAGACTTCCTTAAATTTTCCTAAGTAGATGATTTTTTTTGCTATTTTATATGTATATTTATTTTCCCAATAGTTGTCACTCTCAAGTAGGGAAATAAAATAATTAGAAACTCATTGTTGGATACTGATGCTGCCATTTAACACATTTAGCACATTGCACTATAGGGTTCATGGCAGGAGAAACTTATGGATAGAGTTTACCTAGGGCTACCATAATCCATATCTCATTCTGGTGAGAATAATGCTTAGGTATTTTTTCCAGTTATAAAATCAAGCTCTACATACATGTTTAGGGATAGAGTTGGTGTAATTTTTGCATAGATAGGATTTAGCAATGCCTTATTTCTAGCCTCCCTTTTACTTCCAGTCCTCACTACTTAATCACATTATGCTCACCTTTTCCCTATAGTTCTAATTGGCAAATCAGTTTCCTCCTCTTGGTCTAATTTATTCTGGACTCTGAACTCATTTATTCTGCCTTCGTGGTCAGCATCTTTTACCCTCAACTTATCTTTCAGACATGTGTTACTATCTTTTGTCTACCCTCATAATCTTTCATCCTTGTCCTATTAATCCTTTTAATATTTTAAAATTTAAATAAAGTCTCAGAAGGAAGAGAAAATAAAAACATTCTGGATGTTGGCTGTGTAGAATTGGAAGTCAATGTGATCCCACAGTTTTCAACGATTTACAGACCTTGTTACTGCTTAAGGGTTTAATTGTTTAGTACAACTGCCATATTGGCATTGCCATCCATTTAACATGGCATTACATTTCTTTGCTTCACTCAGTGATTTTGAGCCACTGCCTAATTAGATACAAAGAATGTAACAGTAGGGTGCTGGGTTTTGTTTTCCCTGTTCAGTAGGTGTTTATTAAATAAATACTCTGTTTCTAGCACAGTGTTCTAGCCAGTGACATGCAAAAGCAATAGATAATATTAATTCATCATATATTTGTCCTAGGCACTAGGTAAAGCCCTTTGCAACCAGCACTTCATTTTATATTCAAGCAACACTTTTGAACTAGATAATATTATTATTTCTCTGTTTCACAAGAGGACTCTAACATTTACCCAGTTTGATTCACCTACAAATAACAAAGAAGAGTAAGGACCCTAGTTTGTCTGTCACCCAAGAATGTGTTGTTAGTTTAAAAATGTTTGAACTATGCTCTCAAATAGTATCTAGGCTAAAGAAAGAAACAGAAAAATGAACAACTAATCATTTAACATGAGTGATGTTTATTCTTCTCCCTTCCCAAATTTCTGCCCCTTTACTGATGGCCTTTTATTTCCTAAAGGAATAAAGATTAGTGTCAAGGCTCCCAAAAACAAATAGCGCTCGTGTTCGTTTGTTTTTTTAATTTTTATTTTAGTAAAGTTGCTCAGTTAGGACAGGCAGAGCCAGAGAGAAAGTCATCATGCATTATTTTATTGAAGATAGGTTTTTACATGAGTTTCAGCTCAGGAATTAGCAATTTTTCAAAAGAGAACACCATATTGCCACCAAAATGGGCTTCAATTTTTTGTGAAGTTAAGTTAAATATATAAAAATAGGAATTAATAGGGCAGATGGAGCATAACTCCCTCATTCACCCAAATTTCATTACATATGAATATTTCCAATCATTTCAGTACATGATAGTGAGATGAAGGTGTATTATCATACCAGGTACTTTGATGCATGTTGGGAAGAGGAAGAGTTGAAGTGATTGATATTTGAAGTAGAGCCAGTCAAAGAAGCCACAGTCCAGAACATTTGCAGGAGGTGTTTTTAAGACATACAGAAATAGAAGAAGAAAATATTTGAGCTGAGGTGCCAGCCTTTTTGGCCTGTCCCTATATCACAAATAAAACTTGCTAATCACTGCACCATGCTTGCAAACATAGAAACCTTTGTCACACTCCCAGGCTGGGCAGAGACCTGCTGCATACGTGTGTCAACACAACTGCTGAAGAAATTTACATAGTTCCCCATGTTAAACTTTTTAAGTTTTGACTAATAAATATGAATGGACAAGGGAGAATTACCAGATATTTAAGGGACATAGAAGTACAAATTTAAAAATAAAACAACTCAAATGACACATGCAGAATAGCTTTCACAATGCAGAGAAAAATCAGGAAATATAAAATAATTTAAAAGAATTCAAATTAGTAGCTTCAGAAAGATTCATGAAGATATTGGATATATAAAAATGGCATAAGCTGTTATGAAAAGGAGAAAGGAGAGACTATGAACAAGTTCTTAGATATCGAAAATACGATTGCTTAAATAAAATATTTAATAGAAGTTCTAGAAGAAAAAAATCGAGGAAATCTCCCAACTGTAGAACAAAAAAAGAAATAGAGTTTAGTAATAAGAAGGAAACATTGAGAAACCTGAATCATTAATTTAGGAGGTTTAACATTTATATAAAAGGAATTTCAGAAAGGGAGAACAGAGGAAATGGAAAGGAGAAATTTATCAACGAAATGATAAAAGCAAATTTCCCAGAGGTAAGACACAAGCCTGGACTTGAAATTGTAAGAGCTCATCTAATGCCTACCAGAACAGATCAGACAAAAGATTTACAAAGGAAAATAAAATACTGTAACTTGAAGAAGCCTAGAAAATTACAGAATTATAGAAAATGTTCAAAACTTTTATGTATTTCATGTATTCATTTGTTCATCTGTCATTAATGAATGACATACCTTGGCTATAAAATGGTGAATAAAAGAGGAAAATCCTCTCTATATTGAATATTATGCCTTATTTTAAAAGCAAGAAATGCCTGTAAACAAAAATATAGTATACTTGCCTTAGAAGGCTAGGACTGCCATAAGAGAATCCCAAAGAGTTTAAACAACAGAAATTAATTATCTCACAGTTCTGGAGGTTGGAGTATCAAGATCAAGGTGTTGGCACCATTGCTTTCTGGTGAGGACTCTCTTCCTGACTCCTGGATGGCTGCCTTCTCATTGTGTCCTTACATGGCCTTTTCTCTGTGTGCAAAATCCTAGCGTCTCTTTCTCTTCTTATATCAGTCCCATTGGATTAGGGACCAACCCTTACAACCATATTTAAACTTAATTACCTTCTTAAAGGCTCTTTTTCCAAATTTAGTCCCATTGGGGGTTAGGCCTTCAACTTAAGAATTTTGGGGGAACACAATTCAGTCCATAACAGTAATATCAGTTTTGATGAAGCAAAATGGGATGGGGGAGAATGTGTTGGCAAACACTTTATGTAGAGTCAATATTAAAACGCTCTACAGTGAGGGGAGATTTGAGTGGAAGTTTGGAGGAGGTGGGACAGATGAAGATATGAGGGCAAGAGTATTCTACACAGAAGAAGCAATAAGTGCAAAAGCCAGGGGAAGAATGAGCTTAATTGTTGGAAAAAGAGAAAGGGAGCAAGAAGGTTTAAAATGATGGAGACGGAGAGTGGTAGTGATGTTGGTGGTTCTGCGGCCAGCAGTAACAAAGAAGGGACTTGTAGGCCAAGGTGAAGGATTTGTATTTTAGTTGACATATAATGGAGGAATCATTACATGACGTGGACTAGAAAGCATCATCATCTATGTTGTATTCTTTCAAAGTTCACTTTAGTTGCTTTATGAACAACAGACTATAGGGATGGAGTGAAAGTAAAGAGACTTGCAAGAAAATAATTTTAATAATTCATATGAGAGGACAAATATAGGATGCAAAGATAATTCAAGAAATAGAAGAGACTTAATTCTAATTAGTAGCTGCAGAGGGATTTGGGACCATATTGTATCCATCGAAGAAAATTTAAAAAACCCCATAATTAAAAGCAGCAATGAGAGGCTGAAAAATAATTCTTGGAAATTGAAAATACGGCTAACTAAATACATCCTCCACTGTTGCAACAGAAAGAGAAAAGACACTGGGGAAGGCATATGGACTTTACCATGACGCAGAAATGACTATCACATTTCTCCTTTGGAAGGGAAGGGTAAGCATCATGTACTAGTCTCTGTTCCAGAAATATACCATGTCCTTCTGGTTAGATGTAGAAAAGTTCATTGTAAGACCAAGGAACTTTACCCACCTCTATTTATTCATTTTGTTTCATTGCAGATAAATCCTTTTGTTCTTGTTTTGTTTGGTTTAGGTTGGTCAATCTCTCTGACCCAGGTTTATTTACTAGATTGAGCAAGCATAGATTCCTTTTTACCTAGATTCATTTTGACAAGGTTTTGGTTTTTTTTTTTAATTTTGTTGAATGGTGATTCATGTCCTTGAAAATCTTAGCTTATTGCCTGTTGATTTTGCTTTTGGAAAATCTGTTTGTTAACAGACAAATTCAGAAATATTACTAGGTCATTCTAGTCAAATACCCAGGTCTGCTTAAGAGGAGTGTGAAGACTAGGCTACTTTTTCATGGCATCATCTCTTAACAATTCTTGAGTATTCTGTCAGCTCATTTTACTACTTTTCAGTTTATTCCTAAAGTACTAAGTAGTAATTTGGAAAACGTGTTTTTTTACACAGGGAGCTTTCAGACTCAGTGAAGTGTGTTATAATTATAAATAGATAACCAGGGCTATATATGGGTCTGAGGTTACATCAAAAATTGTTTTACAACTTTAGAGTTTCCCAAACTTTTGAAATTTTAAGGTGAAGATTCTAAGTCATTCTTTAGATTAGAGACCAGCATATTGAGACCAGAATAATGTGGAAGGGTGGAATCAAAGCATCATAAGAGTTTGGATTTTCTTTAGAAGAACTTCTCTAAACCTAAGCAAGTTATTCTCCATAAAATTTCTGTCCTTTATGATAATGGCCCTCCATTTCTACCATGACACAATAGATTCTCTCTTTCTCTCTAATAGAAAAACCTTCCTACACATACATAAACTAATTATTATGATGATAATGACATTGAAAGAGAGTCTGCCTTCCTTGAACATGAACATACTCAAAACAGAGAGAAAAAGTAAGTTTTTTCCCTTGGAATACTTCTTTCCACTTGGACAAAGAAGAGCTTAAGCTGGCTGTCTCTGAAGCTTCAAATGTTAACACACACATTTCAGCCTGCTGATCACCCATCATTTTTAGCATTAGCAATAGTAATAGAGTATTTGATGTTAAGGACAGCTAATATGGATTAATTTCTTAAATTATAATTGCAGTCAGCTTCCCTCAGATTGTATACAATTGTATAGAACCTTCCAGAAATCTTTGGGTTAACACGCTTTACGATTTGTTTACAGACAGGAAACAGTTTTGCCTGATCATCTTAATTAGACCAGTTACATTTCACTTTTGGGCTGTATCGTGTTATTTGTATCAGAGCAACTTCATACCCCTATATCCCAGTCTGTTGATATTCCTTCTAATATCCCATGTTATCACTTTGGGGAAGTCTAAATAGAAGACTCCAGAGTCCCCTCACCATGACAAAAGAGAGAAGACTGTCCTTGACTAGATGTAGACAATGTAGAAAAGTCCAAAGCATAATACGACTTGATACATAATGTAAAGTAATGAGATAGAATTCAAAGATTAAGAATGTCCAGAGGCTAATTTTGTTCAGAGGGGCACACTTACTAGATATCTGAGGTAAGAATCAGAAAAAAAAAAATCTCAGAAAGGTGAAACAAAATTGGAGGAGGAATATCACATAGTTAATCCCAACTTCAAAATTCTGGAAACAAGTGTCATTTAGAGGGAAAAAAAGTTCCCAGTGATTTAAGAAGTGGTTGGTTGTGGCAAGATGGCTTTAAAATTTGAAAATTATTTCTTTTGCTTTTCTCAAAGTATATTCATTATCAAGACATGACATTTATATTAAGAAATGCACAAAACGCTGCCAACATATTTACAACATGGCAGTACCAATATTTACTACCAGCAGGAGTTTATGAGAGTTCAGATTTCTCCTTATTTGTTAGTTGTTTTTTTTTTTTTTCAATTTTCGTCATTCTAGTAGTTGTGCAGTCATATTTCATTTGAGGATGAGTTTGCATTTTCCTAATACCTAATGATTCTGAGCACCTTTTGTATTTTCATTGGCCATTTGGATTTTTTATTTGGTGAAGGTCATGTTCAAATTTTTGGCTTATTTCTTATTGTATCATCTGTCTTTTTCTTACATATTTGTAGGAGGTCTCTATACATTCTGTATGTAAGAAAGTATAATTTATTAATACATTCCTTTATCTTTTATTTATGCTTTTGTGCTCTTTTTAAATGAATCTTACCCCACCCCAGTTTACAAGGATAGTGTATGTCTTGTTCTAGAAGATTTATTGCTTTAGCTTTTGCATTTAGGTCTAAAATCTGCTTGGATTTTTTGTTTGGTTTAAGTATAGATCAAAATTTATTAATTAATTTATTATTTATTTTGTTGTTTTCCCATCAGAATGTATAATCAAACTTACATCATTTATTTCAAAGTCTATTTAGTTTTTCCACCTGGGCTCGTTCTCTTTGGTAGAATTGGACCATATGTTTACTTCCCCAGCACCACAGAACTGTGAAAAATACTGCTTAAGTTTCTGCTTTCTGCTTAGCCTCTGGGTTTCCTACTCATGACCTTAACTCTCATGATACTCTTTAGTTTAAACTATTAAGTCTTCTTTGGGTAAAACAACCAGTCTCAGCAGCGTACATTTCCCAAGTACAATTGAACCTTGATTAAGAGTGCTGGGATATTTGATGCCCACTGAAATCTGGGGGAAAATGTCAATGAGCTTAATATGTGAATATTATATATAAAATGAAGCTACATTTATTTGCAATTTAACCTTTTTCTTAATTAAACTCATTCAATTTGATAGCTCTCAAGTTAAAAAAAAAGTCTAAAAGTATGTCATTAATGGTAACCTTAATGCCAGTAATTACTCAGTTTTAACAAATCCAGAAAAGCAATAAGTAGTACAAAAATTATGAGTCAAAACTATGTTTAAAAGTTACTTTTTGGTATGGTCTGAATTTTTTTGTCCTCCTTAAATTATTATGTTGAAACCCTAACCCTCAAAGTAGATGTATTAGGAGATGGGGGCTTTTGGGATATATTTAGTTCGTAAGAGCAAAGACTTCATGAATGGAATTAGTGCCTTTGTAAAAGAAGCTCAAGAGAGGTCCCTTCCCCCTTCCACCATGTTAGGACACAACAAGACGGTGACCGCTATGAAGTAGGAAGTGGGCCCTCACCAGAACACAGCCATGTTGATAGATCATTCCCTAATCTTTGGACTGTACAGCTAGGGCTGTGGACTTCAGACATTCTCCAGATTGTGCTTTCTCTGAGTCACATTAGCTCTTATACACATAAGTATACAGAGATCCAAGGCTAGAGATGGTGAAATAGGACTAAAGTTTTAAAAATAGTAAATATGTTTTTTGTCTCTAATCTTCTGTCTTCTGGATTCTGATTTTTGATTGCTGTGTTTTCTCTCATTAATCCTGCTTGAGGTTCATAATGTGTCTGTTATCTGTAGCATGATGTCTTTTATCAATTTTTGAAATTTCTCAGATATTGATTCTTCCTCATTATCTCTCTCTTATCATTAAGTTTCAATAACATATCTTAAATTTCTTCATCTCATATCCCCTATGTTTTTTGTCCTTTCCTATATGTTTCCCATCCATTATTTCCTTCTGACCCCTCTCCAATTTGCCAACTTTCTTATATCTACTTATTCCACTGAGATTTTAATTTCAGGTTTTATATATTTAGTTCTAGAATGTTTTGTGTTTAAAATTTATTCTTCAATGGATTGTCATTACAATTATGGATGTTACATAATTAGTCAAAACCATTTGAACATATTATAAGTATTGGTAGTTACTAAAAATGAAAAAATAATTATAACAGCAATTCTTTTATTTTTTACACTTTTTTGTCTTCTTTTTTTCTTAACATCTTTATTGGAGTATAACTGCTTTACAATGTTGAGTTAATTTCTGCTGTATAACAAAGTGAATCAGCAATAAGTATACATATATCCCCATATCCCCTCCCTCTTGCATCTCCCTCACACCCTCCTTATCCCACCCCTGTACGTGGTCACAAAGCACCAAGCTGATCTCCCTGTGCTATGTGGCTGCTTTCCACTAGCTATCTATTTTATATTTGGTAATGTGTATATGTCAATGCAACTCTCTCACTTCATCCGTTCTTACCCTTCCCCATCCCCGTGTACTCAAGTGCAATATCATTCTCTACGTCTGTGTCTTTATTTCTGTCCTGCCCCTAGGTTCTTCAGAACCATTTTTTCCTTTTTTTTTTTTTAACATTCCATATACATGTGTTAGCATACAGTATCCATTTTTCTCTTTCTGACTTACTTCACTCTGTATGACAGACTCTAGGTCTATTCACCTCACTACAAATAACTCAATTACATTTCTCTTTATGGCTGAGTCATATTGCATTGTATATATGTGCCATATTTCCATTCATCTGTCGATGGATGCTTAGGTTGCTTCCATATCTTGGCTATTGTAAATAGTGCCACAGTAAACATTGTGGTACATGTCTCTTTTAGAATTATGGTTGTTTCAGGGTATTTGTCCAGTAGGGGGATTGCTGGGTCATATGGTAGTTCTATTTTCAGTTTTTTAAGGAACCTCCATACTGTTCTCCATAGTGGCTGTATCAATTTATATTCCCATGAACAGTGCAAGAGGGTTCCCTTTTCTCCGTACCCTCTCCAGCATTTTTTGTTTGTAGATTTTTTGATGATGGTCATTCTAACCTGTGTGAGGTGATATCTCATTGTAGTTTTGATTTGCATTCCTCTAATGATTAATGATGTTGAGCATCCTTTTATGTGTTTGTTGGCCATCTGTATATCTTCTTTGGAGAAATATCTATTTAGGTCTTCCACCCATTCTTGGGTTGGGTTGCTTCTTTTATTGATATTGAGCTGCATGAGCTGCTCGTAAATTTTGGAGATTAATCCTTTGTCAGTTGCTTCATTTGCAAATATTTTCTCCCATTCCGAGTGTTGTCTTTTGGTCTTATTTATGGTTTCCTTTGCTGTGCAAAAGATTTTAAGTTTCATTAGGTCCCATTTGTATATTTTTGTTTTTAATTCCATTTCTCTAGGAGGTGGGTCAAAAAGGATCTTGCTGTGATTTACGTCATAGAGTGTCCTGCCTATTTTTTCCTCTAAGAGTTTTATAGTATCTGGCCTTACATTTAGGTCTTTAGTCCATTTTGAGTTTATTTTTGTGTATGGCGTTAGAAATGTTCTAATTTCATTCTTTGACATGTAGCTGTCCAGTTTTCCCAGCACCACTTATTGAAGAGGCTGTCTTTTCTCCATTGTACGTTCTTGCCTCCTTTGTATAAATTAGCTGACCATACGTGCATGGGTTTATCTCTGGGCTTTCTATCCTGTACTACTGATCTATATTTCTGTTTTTGTGCGAGTACCATACTGTCTTGATTACTCTAGCTTTGTAGTATAGTTTGAAGACTGGGAGCCTGATTCCTCCAGCTCCGTTTTTCTTTCTCAAGATTGCTTTGGCTATTCGGGGTCTTTTGTGTTTCCATACAAATTGTGAAGTTTTTTGTTCTAGTTCTGTGAAAAATGCCAGTGGTAGTTTGATAGGGATTGCATTGAAGCTGTAGATTGTTTTGGGTAGTATAGTCATTTTCACAAAGTTGATTCTTCCAATCCAAGAACATGGTATATCTCTCCATCTGTTTGTATCATCTTTAATTTCTATCATCAGTGTCTTACAGTTTTCTGCACACAGGTCTTTTGTCTCGTTAAGTAGGTTTATTCCTGGATGTTTTATTCTTTTTGTGGCAATGGTAAATGGGAGTGTTTCCTTAATTTCTCTTTCAGATTTTTCATCATTAGTGTATGGGAAGGCAAGAGATTTCTGTGCATTAACTTTGTATCCTGCTACTTTACCAAATTCATTGATTGGCTCTAGTAGTTTTCTGGTAGCATCTTTAGGATTCTCTATGTATAGTATCATGTCATCTGCAAACAGTGACAGCTTTACTTCTTTTCTGATTTGGATTCCTTTTATTTCTTTTTCGTCTCTGATTGCTGTGGCTAAAACTTCCAAAACTATGTTGAATAATAGTGGTGAGAGTGGGCAACCTTGTCTTGTTCCTGATCTTAGAGGAAATGATTTCAGTTTTTCACCATTGAGAATGATTCTGGGTGGTGGGTTTGTCATATATGGTCTTTATTATGTTGAGGTAAGTTCCCTCTCTGCCTACTCTCTGGAGAGTTTTTATCATAAATGGGTGTTGTAGTTTCTCAAAAGCTTTTTCTGCATCTATTGAGATGATCATATGGTTCTTATCCTTCAATTTGTTAATATGGTGTATTACATTGATTGATTTGCATATATTGAATAATCCTTGCTTTCCTGGGATAAACCCCACTTGATCATGGTATATGTTACTTTTAATGTGCTGTTGGATTCTATTTGCTAGGGTTCCATTAAGATTTTTGCATCTATGTTCATCAGTGATATTGGCCTGTGGTTTTCTTTTTTTTGACCTCTTTGTCTGTTTTTAGTATCAGGGTAATCGTGGCCTCGTAGAGTGAGTTTGGGAGTGTTCCTCCCTCTGCTATATTTGGAAGAGTTTGAGAAAGATAGGTGTTAGCTCTTCTCTAAATGTTTGATAGAATTTGCCTGTGAAGCCCTCTATTCCTGGGCTTTTATTTGTGGGAAGATTTTTAATCACATTTTCAATTTCAGTGCTTGTGATTGGTCTGTTCATATTTTCTATTTCTTCCTGGTTCAGTCTTGGGGGGTTTTACTTTTCTATGAATTTGTCCATTTCTTCCAGGTTGCCCATTTTATTGGCATATAGTTGCTTGTAGTAATCTCTCATGATCCTTTGTATTTCTGTAGCGTCAGTTGTTACTTCTCCTTTTTCATTTCTAAGTCTGTTGATTTGAGCCTTCTCCCTTTTGTTCTTGATGAGTCTGGCTAGTGGTTTATCAATTTTGTTTATCTTCTCAAAGAACCACCTTTTAGTTTTATTGATCTTTGCTATTGTTTGCTTCTTTTTCATTTATTTCTGATCTCATCTGTATGATTTCTTTCCTTTTGCTAACTTTGTGGTGGTTTTGTTTTTCTTTCTCTAACTGCTTTAGGTGTAAGTTTAGGTTGTTTATTTGAGATTTTTCTTATTTCTTGAGGTAGAATTGTATTGCTATAAACTTTCCTCTTAGAACTGCTTTTGCTGCATCCCATGGGTTTTAGGTTGTCGTGTTTTCATTGTCATTTGTGTCTAGCTATCTTTTGATTTCCTCTTTGATTTCTTCAGTGATCTCTTGGTTATTCAGTAGCATATTTTTTGGCCTCCATGTGTTTGTATTTTTAACAGTTTTTTTTTTTTTTCTGTAATTGGTGTCTAGTCTCATAGCATTGTGGTTGGAAAAGATACTTGATACAATTTCAGTTTTCTTAAATTTACCAAGGTTTCATATGTGACCCAAGATATGATCTATCCTTGAGAATGCTCCATTAGCACTTGAGAAGAAAGCATATTCTGCTGTTTTGGGGTGGAATGTCCTATAAATATCAATTAAGTTCATCTTGTTTAGTGTATCATTTAAAGCTTGTGTTTCCTTATTTGTTTTCATTGTGGATGATCTGTCCATTGGTGAAAGTGAGGTGTCAAAATCCCCTACTATGATTGTGTTACTGTCGATTTCCCCCTTTATGGCTGTTAGCATTTGCCTTATGTATTGAGGTGCTCCTATGTTCGTTGCATAAAGGTTTACAATTTTTATATCTTCTTCTTGGATTGATCCCTTGATCATTATGTAGTGTCCTTCTTTGTCTCTTGTAATAGTGTTTGTTTTAAAGTCTATTTTGTCTGATATGAGAATTGCTAGTCCAGCTTTCCTTTGATTTCCATTTGTATGGAATATCTTTTTCCATCCCCTCACTTCCAGTCTGTATATGTCCCTAGGTCTGAAGTGGGTCTCTTGTAGTCAGCATATATACGGGTCTTGTTTTTGTATCCATTCAGTCAGGCTATGTCTTTTGGTTGGAGCATTTAACCCATTTACATTTAAGGTAATTATTGATATGTATGTGCCTATTACCATTTTCTTAATTGTATTGAGTTTGTTATTGTAGGTCTTTTCCTTCTCTGGGTTTCCTGCCTAGAGAAGTTCTTTTAGCATTTGTTGTAAGGTGGTTTGGTGGTGCAGAATTCTCTTAGCTTTTGCTTGTCTGTAAAGGTTTTAATTTTTCCAACGAATCTGAATGAGATCCTTGCTGGGTAGAGTAATCTTGGTTGTAGGTTTTTCCCTTTCATCACTTTAAATATGTCCTGCCACTCCCTTCTGGCTTGCAGAGTTTCTGCTGAAAGATCAGCTGTTAACTTTATAGGGATTCCTTTTTATGTTATTTGCTGCTTTTCCCTTGCTGCTTTTAATATTTATTCTTTGTATTTAATTTTTTTTTTTTTTTGGGTACGCGGGCCTCTCACTGTTGTGGTGTCTCCCGTTGCGGAGCACAGGCTCCGGACGCGCAGGCTCAGCAGCCGTGGCTCATGGGCCCAGCCGCTCCATGGCATGTGGGATCTTCCTGGTCCAGGGCACGAACCCGTGTTCCCTGCATTGGCAGGCGGACTCTCAACCACTGCGCCACCAGGGAAGCCCCTGTATTTAATTTTTGATAGTTTGTGTCTTGGCGTGTTTCTCCTGGTATTTATCCTGTGTGGGGCTCTCTGTGCCTCCTGGACTTGACTGACTATTTCCTTTCCCATGTTAGGGAAATTTTCAACTATAATCTCTTCAAATATTTTCTCAGACCCTTTATTTTTCTGTTCTTCTTCTGGGACCCCTAAATTTGAATGTCCGTATGCTTAACGTTGTGCCAGAGGTCTCTGAGACTGTCCTCAATTCTTTTCATCCTTTCTTCTTTATTCTGCTCTACGGTAGTTATTTACACTATTTGTCTTCCAGGTAACTTATCCATTCTTCTGCCTCAGTTATTCTGCTATTGATCCCTTATAGAGAATTTTTAATTTCATTTATTGTGTTGTTCATCATTGTTTGTTTGCTCTTTAGTTCTTCTTGGTCCTTGTTAAACTTTTCTTGTATTTTCTCCATTCTATTTCCAAGACTTTGGATTGTGTTTACTCTCATTACTCTGAATTCTTTTTCAGGTAGACTGCCTTTTTCTTCTTCATTTGTTTTGTCTGGTGGGTTTTTACTTTGCTGCTTCATCTGCTGCATATTACTCCGTCTTCCCATTTTGCTTAACTTACTATGTTTGGGGTTTGTTTTTCACAGGCTGCAGGTTCGTAGTTCCCGTTGTTTTTGGTGTCTGCCCCCAGTGGGCAAGGTTAGTTCAGGGGCTAGTGTAGGCTTCCTGGTGGAGGGTACTGGTGCCTGTGTTCTGTTGGATTAGTCTGGATCTTGTCTTTGTGGTGGGCAGGGCCACATCCAGTGGTGTGTTTTGGGGTGTCTGCGACCTTATTATGGTTTCAGGCAGCCTCCCTGCTAATGGGTTGTGTTGTGTTCCTGTCTTGCTAGTTTTTTGGCTTAGGGTGTCCAGCACTGGAGCTTTGCTGGCTGTTGAGTGGAGCTGGGTCTTAGCATTGAGATGGCAATCTCCGCAAGAGCTCTTGCCAATTGATATTACGTGGGGTAGAGTTCTCTGGTGGTCCAGTGTGTTGAACTCAGCTTTCCCACCTCAGAGGCTCAAGCCTGATACCAGGCCTGTCAGCCAGATGGCTCAGAAGAAGAGGGAGAAAAAAGTAAAGATAAATATATAAATAAATAAAATTTTAAAAAATAATTAAAATTTAAAAAATAAGTATTAAAATAAAAAAAAAATTTTAAGTAATAAAACATAGAAGAGAGCAACCAAACCAATAAACAAATCCACCAATGATATCAAGCACTGAAAACTATACTAAGATAAACATAAAAATCAGAAACAAGTCACTCGCAGACAGCAAACCCCAAGTCTACAGTTGCTTCCAAATTCCACCGCCTCAATTTTGGGATGATTCATTGTCTGTTAAGGTATTCCAGAGATGCAGGGTACGTCAAATTCATTGTGGGGATTTAATCCGCTGCTCCTGAAGCTGTATGAAGAAATTTCTCTTTCTCTTCTTTGTTCACACAGCTCCTGGGGTTCAGCTTTGGTTTTGGCCCCACCTGTGCATATAGGTCCTCTGAGGGTGTCTTTTCTCCAACCAGACAGGAGGGGGTTGAAGGAGCGGCTGATTAGGGGGCTCTGGCTCACTCAAGCCAGGGGGATGGAGGGGTACGGAATGCGGGCCGAGCCTGCTGCGGCAGAGGCCGGCGTGACATTGCAACAGCCTGGGGTGCGCCATGTGTTCTCCTGGGGAATTTGTCCCTGGATCACAGGACCCTGGCAGTGGCAGGCTGCACAGGCTTCCAGCGGGGGAGGGGCACGCTGTGGATAGTGACCTGTGCTTGCACGCAGGCTTCTTGGTGGCTGCAGCAGCAGACAGCGTTTCATGCCTGTCTGTTGTGTCTGCGCTGATAGCCGTGGTCACGTCCATCTCTGGAGCTCATTTAGGCAGTGCTCTGCCTTCTGTGGGCAGAAAGGGAAGGAATCCCCTCTCCTCGTACACCCTGAAACAATGGTCTCTTGACTCTTAGGCAGTTCCAGACCTTTTCCCGGACTCCCTCCTGGCTAGCTATGGTGCACTAGCCCCCTTCAGGCTGTGTTCACGCAGCCAACCCCAGTCCTCTCCCTGGGATCTGACCTCTGAAGCTGGAGCCTCAGCTCCCAACCCCCGCCCGCCCTGGCGGGTGAGCAGACAAGCCTCTCATGCTGATGAGTGCTGGTCGGCACCGATCCTCTGTGTGGGAATCTCTCCGCTTTGCCTTCTGCATCCCTGTTGCTGTGCTCTCCTCCGCGGCTCCGAAGTTTACCCCCTGCCCACCCCCTGTCCCCACCCACGAAAGGGGCTTCCTAGTGTGTGGAAACTTTCCCTCCTTCACAGCTCTCTTCCAGAGTTGCAGGTCCTGTCCCTATTCTTTTGTCTCTGTTTTTTCTTTTGCCCTACCCAGGTACATGGGGAGTTTTTTGCCTTTTGGGAAGTCTGAGGTCTTCTGCCCGCATTCAGTAGGTGTTCTGTAGGAGTTGTTCCACTGTAGATGTATTTCTGATGTATTTGTGGGGAGGAAGGTGATCTCCACGTCTCACTCGTTTACCATCTTGAAGCTCCCCGATAGCAGCAACTCTTAATAAAATAGATGTGAGAGCTTTGTATCTTTGTTAAAAGAAATTTTACTGACATCAGTTTTTTGAATTGTTCCATGTTTTGGTGCCCTGGATATTTTTACATCTGGGTGCAGAGCACCATGGTAATATACCTGTTTTCTTCTGGGAGAAACAATGTTACACACAAATTGACATTATAAGAGTCTATGTGGATGACAAGGTCTGAATATTGATTTGTTTAAAAGTATGTGTGTTTACACTGGGCTTCCCTGGTGGCGCAGTGGTTGGGAGTCCGCCTGCCAATGCAGGCGACACGGGTTCATGTTCCGGTCCGGGAAGATCCCACATGCCGCCGAGCGGCTGGGCCCGTGAGCCATGGCCGCTGAGCCTGCGCGTCCGGAGCCTATGCTCCGCAACGGGAGAGACCACGGCAGTGAAAAAAAAAAAAAAAAAAAAAAAGTATGTGTGTTTACACTAATATCAGGATATTTTCCTACCCAGTTTTAAGACCAATGATATATACAATACAACCTTCCAACACAAAATGGACCTGCCGGTTCAGGAAAAGCCTATAGTTTTCCAGCTATGCCTGTGACAGAGTGGAAGGATCTGTTTAAATTAATAGTGAAGAATGACTAAATCCGCCAGATATAAAATGTGTTTCACAGTGAGCTTTTATCATAATAAAAAGTGATAATTTGGTCTTGATTTTTAAAACAGTGTCTAAATCTTAAAAGGTTTTGAACGGGGTGAAGAAGACTGTCAGATTGTTCCTCTAAAATTTCAACACTTGGGAAACTTGAGATACAGAAAATGAATCAAATGAGGGACTAAATAGTGTTTAAAAGAACTGAGACTTCAGACAAGGCAGTACGTTTCCTGATTTGATAATGCTCTGAATACAGTACAGCTTCACATCCTAGGAGCCTATTGATAATCAATACTTCTGCTCTTTGCTTCTTCTACAAACTTTATCTCTGCATTGCTTATGAAAGCATTAGGCTTAAGTAATATTCCCATCTGCTTTATCTTTACTTTGTCATTTTTCTTTCCTGTTCTCCTGTCATTTTCAGGAAAGGTCAATCTTTTTTTCTACCATTTTCGCTTAAAATCAATTACCCTTTTTTAGCATTTTAAGAAAAGAACTCATGGCTGAACTTTTCTTTTAATTTATCTTTGTTGTCTGGCCCAGAACCTTACATTTTTAACAAAAATCTGTATTTTGTCTTGTAAGTTCCCCCATGGAGAAAGGGCATCCGTAACTTATGGCTTTTTCAGAAGCATCTTAATGCTCAAACAAATCCTGTACACCTTCATACCTTAGTTGAATAATCCCATCAGTGGAATATTATTTCATCTTAACAACGTGCAAAGTACATACAACCCAAAATTTATATTCATCTGATATTATTGATTCAAATTACATAAATCAAACATTGATAAAACTTCAAGAGAAGAATGTTTTCGATTCTATTTGTCAGAATCCTTAAAATCCTTGGTTGCATATTTTCTTTTTCAACAATTGTGTGCATGTTGCTTTTGTTGGGGTCTAGGGAGTATAATTGTCAATCATTTTTAAACAAATAACTTAGCTTTAGGAGTTTTGTTGTAGTTACTCTTGCTGTCCTCTTCTCTCTCTCTCTCTCTCAATCTCTGTCTCAAAGACACTAGAGAAGTGAGATGAATCCAGTTCTTCAATCTACATGTACCCAAACGTGAGGTATAAATATTTAAAGGACCATTTCCCCCTCCATCCTGAATGGGGTTGAGTCAGCTTTCCTGCTTCCTCTCTGTTTCCTAAGAGTTATTTCCCCCTCTTCTGCTTCACAGTTTCATAGCCCTGTGGGAACAGAGGTTAGGGTGAGGCTTCCTGTCGGCTTCCTCCCCTTTTGCAGGCACCAGACCCTGGTTGTTGGCTCCACAAAGCTGTTCAAAAGGATTCTCTAAGTTAACAGAAGTCTTCCTCCTCCCTAGGGCAGTCTTGGTTGAGGTTAGTTTATATCTCTAGAGACATGCTTCGTGTTGGCCTCTGAGAATGATTTGCCTTCATTCCTTTCGTTTGCTCAACAGTGCCTTTAAATGTGTTTTATGCACTTTAGTAAGCATGTTTCTACATTTCCAAAAAAGAGCATTTTCTAGGATATGGGCACTGCCTTATTGTCAGAATTGGGTGTCTCAACTCATATATTTACACAAATCTATAGAAGAAGATCAGCATGGTGCTTACATTGGGAAAACAATCACTTTAGAATATCTGCAGTTCTGTGTTCTCATCTCACCCCAAATTTTAGATATCTGAGAAGGTTATCTCAAATTGTTTAATAAGACGAAACTATCTTACAAAGATAACCCCAAATTGCCTAGTACAATATAAGTTTTTACTTATTTGATAGGTGTCATTAACATTTAACAAGTTAATATGTATAGACATTATGAGGTTCATCAAATACACAGTAGCATTATTTCTGTAGTAAGTCAAAGGGCAATTTATATTTATATGTATGGTTATATATATGGTTCTTTAATATGTGCAATGTTTAAGATAATTTATCATACTAGGTAAAAATCTAATAGATTAGTTCTGTGCTTCCAACTTAGAGGATATAGACTTGTGGTTTTAACTTATAAAAATTGTTAGTAGGTTTTTAGATGATATTTGATGATGCCATTAAACATAGTATTCAAAAAGAGAGTACTTTATCAGATTAATATGAGTTAGTAAATACTTGTATTTACTTGTAATCTTACTTGTAAGATTTAACTTTCAAGATGTTGGTAAGATTTGCCTTTTAAAAAAAAATTATTTACTTTTGGCTGCCTTGGGTCTTTGTTGCTGCACGCGGGCTTTCTCTAGTTGCAGTGATCGGGAGCTACTCTTCGTTGCGGTGTGTGGGCTTCTCATTGCAGTGGTGTCTCTTGTTGTGGAGCATGGGCTCTAGGCGTGCGGGCTTCAGTAGTTGTGGCACGCAGGCTCAGTAGTTGTGGTTTGCGGGATGTAGAGCACAGGCTCAGTAGCTGTGGTGCATGGGCTTAGTTGCTCCGAGACACGTGGGCTCTTCCTGAACCAGGGCTCAAACCCATGACCCCTGCATTGGCAGGCGGATTCTTAACCACTGTGCCACCAGGGAAGTCCAGATTTGCCTTTTAAGATAGGTTTTAAAATAAGATTCGTAAGATTTTCTGCTCTTAGAAAAAGGAAGCATGCAAACGAGGCCCAAACATATTAAACAAGTTTAATTAGTTAGTTTTTCATGAAGGCAAGTTCATAAAAATGAGGGAAAGCAGAAGACATTACAATGAAAATCACAGAATTGATTTCTGATGCTGACAATAACATGTGCTTTTTCTCTCTGGATCTGTAGTTATTGCCCTGTTTTTGCAATCTTGGACCACATATTATGAGTAGAAACTCTGATGATTTTCAGGAAACAGAAGTACGAAACAGCATTTAGATTCCTCTTGTATGTATATATTAAAAACTAAAGATGTCGACTGAAAAAAAAAAGCACAACGTGAGAGTTGTAAGTTAAATTTGGGGCAAAATGAGGACTATAGCCTGGGAGATAGCATTTCAGATAGCTCTGAGGAACTGCTCCGAAGAGGTAGGGAGGAAGGCCAGTATATATGTGATTTTGGTGAAGGCGGAGTACATGCAATCAAGCACATATTTTTTTGCAGAAAACTTCTGCTGGTGTCGTGAAGGTTACGGTTAGTCATGAGGAGCAGATGTCACCATGAAGGATTTTAGTGCTTATCTAGATATGAGGAGATGCAAGAATTGGACTCATAAAATTGTCTCCTGAAAATATCTAACTATCTGAAGACCTGTTCTGCCAGTTTTTCCCAGAGCACATAGTGCCTCATTCCTGATCTCCACCCTGAACTCCTTTCAGGGGGTGTTGAAGGTCAGCAGCTGCAGCGGCTCATGATTTAATCCTTGTAGATGGCAGATGGCAAGTGCCAATCTGTAGGTGACAGATCAGAAAGAGATTTGGTGCAGATTCCATCATTACTCGTTTAATTAATTTATTATCATATTTTAAACCAGTATCTTAAACTCTGATATCATTTCTGATATTATTTCACAGTCTTCACTCAAGCTAAAGCCATATATATACTTAGCAGCATGCATTTGGTTATTTTATTTTTTAAATGTATTTCTTCGAAATGCTTTAAATAAAAATTTAATAGTAAGAATGTACATCGTGATGTGTATTTGTATTTTACTGACCTTAAACCCTAACTGGGATTCTGATTTGGCAATAAAAGTTTTACCTCTTGCATTTCAAGCTAGTCCAAAACATTGAGTTGTGTTAAATGATATACTGCACTATCTCACATACTCATTGTTGCCCTGTATGAATTTTGCTGAGATGAACAAACTCACTTGCAGAAGCTCTTTATGTTAGATTCATGTATTGAGGCAAAACTTGAGGTTATTTCTTTGAAGTGTGGGAGATGTCTTAAAAATGAAAAATAACATTTTCTCCAAAATATTTAATGTATGAAAATCTAAATGCTCTAGACCACAGCTGTCATTTTTTTCCAAAGCCATGGATTGAAGCAATCTGTGTTAAAATTATATATCTTAATGGGCACCATGGAACATAATGCTAGAATTTGCTTTAAACTTGTATTCCATCTACATCAGATTTATAAATTCCACTGTTTTTACATCATTTCTTCACTATACTATCTAGCTATTGGGATCCTTCACAAAAACAAGATCAACAGAACACACACACACACACACACACACACACACACACTTGTGCAACAGAAATGCAACAGCACTTCTAGAATTGGAATTATATTGTTTATGCACTACGAAAAACTGCCATGTATTTTGTCCAGAATGAATATAATATGAAAACCCTCATATTTGAGGATAGTTTACTGTATGCCTGAGTACTACATAGGTTATATTCTCAGAATATAAAAATATGTGTATAATTAAGAAACGTGTTAATAAACAAGCTGAAACTTTGTCAGAGCTGGTGTTTTACTTCAGTGGTGCTATGGAGAGGCACTTGTAGAATGCCCCAGACTTGATAATTGCACAGTATGTGGTCCAAGAAGAAAAGCCTGAAATGTTAATGTAGACACAGTAATTATGCTTCTGAAATATAAGCAGGAAAAATTAAATCTCAGCAACGTCCAACATTGAAAAACCTACCTTAAAAGCTCTCTAAGTCTTTTTCTTAGGTGAAGAAAGTTCAAAAAGACTTAATTTTGTTATTTAATTCCTGTAAGCAACCACAGACTATCATAGATTCCATGTTTTTCTTCAAGGCCTGAATGAATATTCTTTTTTTAAAAATAGGGTTTAGGGGCTTACCCGGTGGCGCAGTGGTTGAGAGTCCGCCTGCCGACGCAGGGGACACGGGTTTGTGCCCCGGTCCGGGAAGATCCCACATGCTGCGGAGCGGCTGGGCCTGTGAGCCATGGCCGCTGAGCCTGTGCGTCCAGAGCCTGTGCTCCGCAAAAGGAGAGGCCACAACAGTGAGAGGCCCGCGTACCGCAAAAAAAAAAAAAAAAAAAAATAGGGTTTAACTTGTGAAACTTAAGAACCAAGTAGTCACCAGCTAACTCTTCAAAGTACATTTAAATGATTATTTAAAAAATAAAAGTTCATTAGTCATGGTTGAATTCACAGAAGATCCACTAGGTTACATAGGAATGAATATTTTAGGAAACAAGAACTCTCCAACGCTGATCCAGATCATCAGAATACTAGCTATGAGATACCTAAAGAAAGGAAACACTACAACTACAGCAAAAAACAATTGCACGTCACTCTGAATATTTCCCCAACCTACCTATGTAACTTC
Organism: Pseudorca crassidens; assembly: GCF_039906515.1. Classification (NCBI taxonomy): domain Eukaryota; kingdom Metazoa; phylum Chordata; class Mammalia; order Artiodactyla; family Delphinidae; genus Pseudorca; species Pseudorca crassidens. The sequence continues at coordinate 19,654,121 of NC_090298.1, forward strand.
GAGTTCTTAATACTAGTGTTAAGACTTTTAACATTCATTTAATTGAATTGAAATATCCTATTTATTAAAAATGCAAGTGGAATACCTCATGTAATGTATTAAAACTTACTGCAGTGAAGCCCTTTGTGCTCACATAACTTAAGAATCACACAATAAAAACAAAGCTGTGTTCTAGGACTAATTTTATATCTGGGCTATAGCCGTATACTTAAATAACATTTCCATCTGTTCCAGGCTGTAAAAATTGCTTGAGTTTAGCAAAGACAATCCAGCAACATTAGCACATTCTTAAATCTCCCTTAGATGGGTCTCAATCCAGCGATGGCCCCCTTATCTCTGTCTATAATAGATTAATATTTAATCCATATGTTGTATTGTTTCAGTTGAAATGTCCCTATTTTAGTGAAAGCTAGTATATGTATGAAGACTTTTAATGCAGAATATCTTCTGTTAATTTAAATAATGTAAGAGTAATAAAACCACTCAGACACATGGAGAATAATGAAATATAATGTTGGGTTGTGTTGAACCACTACAGAATAAAATGAAAGTTAAGTCGATACAGTAAACACTGGATTTCATTGGATGCCTAAGATGTTTTTCTTTCCTCCTGGGGGTGAGTTTGCACTTTTCTCCTCACTTCCCAGCTCCGTGTTGCCGGGAGCAGAGAGAGGACAGGAAGTGACAAACTGTTTTTACCGTTTGACTTCTCTACTCTCAGGCAAACTGTCTCCCACATAATAAATATGTAGATGGACTAATCAGATCATAAACTGATGGCAAAGTTCCCCTTTTACTATGCAGAGAGGCAGGATCTCATATCTGACCTCGACTTGAAAACTGTGAATAGAAAATGAGAAATGTACACCAAGTGTTTTTTAATACTAATATTAATTCAGATTTCAAAATATTAATGCACTCATTCTGATTTTGTGGGCATTCATTTAATGTAGTCAGGTTCACAAATTCAGTTGGGTACTTAATGAAGATCATTGCATTGTTTTTTTCACATTGCTGTGGACAACCCTAATTATAAATGATAACAGGAAAAAGTCCTGTAGTGTGGAAAAAATAAAACCACATACATTTAGCAGTTGTGGAGGGAGAATGTCATTAAATCAAAACGGGTATTAAAATTATCATGAATATTACTAAAATTTATAGCAGTGCAAATTTGAACCACTATTACCGAATATAATAAAATAACTGATTTAGGGCTTCCCTGGTGGCGCAGTGGTTGGGAGTCTGCCTGCCAATGCAGGGGACACGGGTTCGAGCCCTGGTCTGGGGAGATCCCACATGCCACGGAGCAACTGTGCCCGTGAGCCACAATTACTGAGCCTGCGCATCTGGAGCCTGTGCTCCGCAACGACAGAGGCCGCGATAGTGAGAGGCTTGCGCACCGCGATGAAGAGTGACCCCCGCTTGCGACAACTGGAGACAGCCCATGCACAGAAACGAAGACCCAACACAGCCATAAATAAATAAATAAATACATTAAAAAAAAAAAGAGAGAGAATAATATTAAAAAAATAATAATAACTGATTTATATTAGCATTTTTTTTGCATGGTTTTAAATTATAATAAGTGCTTGGAATCTGAATTCATTTTTCTGCATTGATAGAAAGATAGAGATAAATATTCTAATAAAAGAGGTTTTTGTTTTGTTTTGTTTTTGTTTTTTCGGTACGCGGGCCTCTCACTGTTGTGGCCTGTCCCGTTGCGGAGCACAGGCTCCGGACGCGCAGGCTCAGCAGCCATTGCTCACGGGCCCAGCCGCTCCGCGGCATGTGGGATCTTCCCGGACTGGGGCACGAACCCGTGTCTCCTGCATCGGCAGGCGGACTCTCAACCACTGCGCCACCAAGGGAAGCCCTATATTAGCATTTTGATGACAGGATACAACTTGTTTTGTCAGGTACAAGTGATTATTTAAGTTGTTCAAATAGATTAGAAGTAAAATAATTACATCTGGTAGTTGAGGTTTTATTTTCTACTTATTTAATCACAGTAATTTTAAAGTATAATGTTTAATCAAAGAATAATATTAAATAGGAAAGTTCAAAGAAGTAAGGAAAGAAATTTAAATAAATAAAAGATGGTTAAAGAGATTGTGAAAGATTATTGGACTTCATTACAGGCAAAGATTTTAAATTGCATAGTATGGTTTACATGTAGGCCCTTTTTAAAAAAAAATCATCTCATTATTCCTCATTTTCTGTATAATTTTGTGCACGTTTTAGTGCACAGAATAAACATTATTTTATTTGATTTATTCCAAAATATGTATTTATTTCAATGAGACTGAATCATTGATATTTTTGAAAATATAACCTGTAATAACATATTTAAATCATAAATCACCAAATTCTTTGATTATTTTCGGTTTATTTACTAAGATAGAGTATATGTATATATGTAATCATTATTATTTGCTGTCAGTACAATTTAAAGTACATCGTTTTTAGAATAGGTTAAGAGCCTTCAGGCTAGCTTAACCCAGTTGCAAAGAAAATTTTATTTTAACTATGTAAAACATTGAAATAATTAAGAGTAGTTGAAATAAAAATACCCTTGTACATGAACTTAGCCATATATATGTCTCCCAAACTACATTTCAGAACGTTTTAATCTTATTTGTGTTGACTTATTTCCTGCTGGATTAAAACCACCCTGGTCCCTTTTGAGAAATAAACAAGGATGGATAGGCCTTTTTCTTGCAGTAGAAGATGCTGATGTGATGAGCAGGCTGTTCTGATTTTCCTTAAAAAGGCAGTTTTCCTGGATTCCAAAGTTATCTGTTCTTTATGTATTATTGTTCCTATTTCGCTCTTCTTTTGATTATTTGCTAAAGATCAAATCATTTGAACAAATTAAGATGCCATCATACCTAATAAATATCTTTGATTTACTTGAAAGAAAAATACACAGAAACAAAAGCCATGCAAGCAAGTTAATCATTCATAGCCTACCTTGGAGTGTGAACAGATGTTTTAATTAAAATTGTGAGATAAATTATCCCTTGGCATAATTTAATAGCCATTAGTATAATAAATTACAGTACAAATATTCACTACCATTATTGCTTTCCTTGTTTATTGCAATGAAGACTGCATTTGCTTCAATGACATTCTTTATAATCCTTTGGTAAGAATAGAGGTTATTTTTTTTCTTCTCTTAAAAATGAGCTTTTCTATTTATCAGCTTCTAAGAGGCTCTGTGCTTGTCTGCTTTGTCATCCATTTCTTTTCATAGTCAGTAAATGCTCAGTTATTTTTGTGAGGAGAACAGAAAAACAAAAGAGACCACTAATGCTAATCATTTTTCTAGAAATATGATAAAATAAATAGTCCTTCCTAACTCTTTATTTCAACTTAGATTTTTATTGCACTGAAATGAGAAGCCACGCTATCACTTGCAGAAGACGTTAATTCTTTTGTTAGAGCTTGGCCGGGGGGGCGGGGGGGGGGGGGTTGGGGGGGTGAGGTGGGTGCCGGTGGGAGGATGGTCTGTTTGTCAAAGTTGTCCTTTTTTTTTTTTTTAAATTTATTTATTTTATTTTTGGCTGTGTTGGGTCTTCGTTTCTGTGTGAGGGCTTTCTCCAGTTGCGGAGAGCGGGAGCCACTCTTCATCGCGGTGCGCAGGCCTCTCACTGTCACGGCCTCTCCCATTGCAGAGCACAGGCTCCAGACGCGCAGGCTCAGTAGTTGTGGCTCACGGGCTTAGTTGCTCCGCGGCATGTGGGATCTTCCCAGACCAGGGCTCGAACCCGTGTCCCCTGCATTGGCAGGCAGATTCTCAACCACTGAGCCACCAGGGAAGCCCCGTCTCTCTTTTTTTTTTTTTTTTTTTTAAGAGATACGTAACAAGTGATTCTGATAGTATTAATAGAACAATTTGTTGTTGAGGGTTCAGTTTTTCTATGTCAAAAAATCATAGAATCTATTTGAATTCTGTAATTACATAGTTAATAAGAATAATATCCAGAATTAGCGTTTGTCTATAAAATACAGAATGACTTTATATTAGAAGGGAATTTTGCTTACTTTGGAAAAAAGATTAGAAGCACTGTACATGTTTCTAATTTACTTCCTAGCCCTCTTTAATATGACTACATCAATACACATTTTATGCCAATGTTCTGATAGTTTTTGTTTTCTAATTTCATTTACCTCCATTAATTATTTATATGTAGCTTGTCTTGTAAAATATATTTCTTATAAGGTTTAGAGACTGCTTTAATTTTTATATTACGAAAAAAAAAAAAAAAAACAGAATACTCCAAACGTAGTTTTCAGGAACTTGGGAGTGTCTGTGAGAATTTTTACATGATATATAACAACTTAAAGAAGACTTAATTCATTATACTAAAATGTTCATAAAACAGTAGAAATATTAATATCACTTTAAAATTTTTTTGAATTGTCAAAATTATTTTACATGTATTACTCTTTGCATTATATAATTCATTTTCAAAACATGACAATACATCCTATGAGTTATAATCTTTAAATAATTGAAATTAAATCTAATACTTTTAAGAACATTAATCAAAATGTTTATGCACAGCAATGACCTTTGCTATAGGTTAAAAAAATTACCTTATGAGTACTTATTTGTTTAGTTAGAAAGATGAAAGCATAACAAATGCTTATTAAATGCATGTTTTGCTTTCACGATCATAATCCTATTCGTAAACCCTAAGTAGTTCCAAACTTTGAGACTTGCAGGGATTTGCAGGCAGAAAACTTATTTCAGAATGCTCTCATGATCAACACTTGGAGGTGGTACAAAGGGAAAAGGACTGGAAAGAAGTTAAAATTATACTATGTTTCAGTTGCATCCAAGGTTTCAGTCCATTCTATGGGAGCAGTAGAGCTAGGAGGGCACATCAATATTCTTTCAACCTGCGGTAAGAGGATGGGGCTTTAAACCAGGTCTCCACATCATCTGGTTGTTGGATCCCAGCTGCTCTGAAAAGTTTGCCTTGGACAATGCAGCACACTTCAGCTGAAGGAATATCTAGGGGTGGGATTCAGCTGACAGTTATCCATGCCGTTGCTTCCAGCAGCTGGGGGAGGAAGCACCTCAGTTATTTGGGGTGAAGTAGAACTGGGTGGCATTTATTTATATGCATTACACTGCAAATGACTCATTAGTATCCCACAATATTTTTTAACTCCCTATTACATCAGTCTTGGCTTGGGCTTTTGTCCTTTTAAGCTCATGAGAACGGTTCCACTTCTATGCATTGTGTCAGCAATTCAGATGGAATGTGGAGGTAGGCAAATGTCATAGACTTGCATTTTCACCTTTTTTGAACAATTGCGTTTCATGCCATTATCCCCTCTACTGTAAGTGAGTTTGAAAATGCAATTACTAATAAATAGGACTATAGCCAACACAAATTATATTTCTCTTTATAAGGAGGATGAAGACAATGGATATTGGCTAGGCAGTTAGGATAATTTAATTCTTCCTATCACCTTTTCAGATGTTTCTCTTATAAATAACAGTGATCATTCATAAAGTGTTCAGTTTGAGGAAATGACAATAATTTTACCTTTCCTAGGGAAACTTGAATGCTTATATCATACAGATATTTAATTTTCATACAGCATATGTTAGCTCTCTCTCTATATATTTCATAAAATTATATGACTCTCCAATGTTATATCTACCATTCCCACTAGATTCTTGCTAAAGATGAATGTCTTCAATGTCTTTGATACTATCACAGTGTGCTATTTTTATAAATTGTGCCAGATAATTAAGAGGGTTGGGGGATTTCCAAGGGATCTGGCTCTCTTTTACGAATATACAGAGAACTCACACAGTTCCTCAAAATGATCTAGCAATTAAAGTTGTTTTTCAGCCAAGATGCAAACAAATGGTGATAATTTGTGGCTGAAGTTTTCTGAAGTTTTCATATCACATTTTATACAACACACTTGGAGAAAGAAATTAGGAACCTTTGTCCAGCCTGATGATATGTGCGTCCATGATGAAATGTGATCATTTTGCTTTTTATTTCTTTATTTTTTAATTTATTTTTACTTTTTGGCTGTGTTGGGTCTTCGTTTCTGTGCAAGGGCTTTCTCTAGTTGCTGCGAGCGGGGGCCACTTTTCATCGCGGTGCGCGGGCCTCTCACTGTCGCGGCCTCTCTTGTTGCGGAGCACAGGCTCCAGACTCGCAGGCTCAGTAGTTGTGGCTCACGCGCCCAGTTGCTCCGCAGCATGTGGGATCTTCCCAGACCAGGGCTCGAACCCGTGTCCCCTGCATTGGCAGACAGATTATCAACCACTGCGCCACCAGGGAAGCCCTTGCTTTTTATTTCTTAAGCAATTTGTAATTAATGGTCTGTCTATAGCATAGATCTAATTTTGGGATCACAGCTACTATTTCCTTAAGTCTTCTTGGTCTAATAAACACAATCTGATTTAATTTATTTTCCCATATTTCTGGCAAGTTTCTCAAAGAGAAATTTCATTGGTAAACGTTGTGAATTAGTTGAGCATAAAATCTATTGAAAGTTAGGGGCGTTTTTTTTGTTTTGTTTTGTTTTTTGCGGTATGCGGGCCTCTTACCGTTGTGGCCTCTCCTGTTGCGGAGCACAGGCCCCGGACGCGCAGGCTCAGCGGCCATGGCTCACGGGCCCAGCCGCTCTGCGGCATGTGGGATCTTCCCGGACCGGGGCACGAGCACGTGTCCCCTGCATCGACAGGCGGATTCTCAACCACTGTCCCACCAGGGAAGCCCTAGGGGCTTTTATGAATATTTTTTCTTTAGATAGTTGTAATAATTTTACTTTTACAGCTGTGCCAACCACTTTGTAAATGTCATGACAAAATAATGTCACCCTTTTTGGAATTCTTTAATGTTACTTAACCACCTGACAATACCCTTATGAATTTTATTTTTCAGAGGTTGAAATACAGAGTTAAACTATAGCAAGCTTACATATTCATATGAGTCTACAACAATTTTAATAAATCAGAATACAAACAGAAAGTGAATACGTGAATCAAAATTTAAGACTTTCATAGGTACATTATATATAATTATATAAAACTTTGGTAGAAAAGAGCTACATAAGTTTGTAACTTCACAAATAATTTTCTGAAAAGGTGTGGTTTTTGCTCAGAGTGTTTAACAATTTTCCATAGCTTTCTATTTATACAAGTTTATTACCAAAGTCCACTGCAACTGTCGGCCTACTTTACTGCATCACCCACCAGAAGTGAGTGATTGTCACGGATGAGCTCCAAAACTATCTGTTAATTAGTTTAAATATCTATTGATAGCCTATCTTTAATAATGCTGCAATAAATATATTACTTATAGTTTTGAAGCTCAAGGACATTTCATAAGTTTCTTTACCAAGTGCCTGATGCTGACTCTTTCAAGGGCCTGATCCTACATATTTCACCAGGCATCCAAAATTCTGGATTAAATTCTTATACCATTAACACTAATTCATCCATGTCCTCTCGATTAGATTAAATGAGTAAATTGGAAGTCACAAGTCACTCAAGAGATATAATACATTAGTCACATTTTTTGTGTGGATGTCAGAAAACTGGCTCTAAATTCAGACTCTTTATGGATTTTTATAAAGAGACACTATATGGATTCTGCCCCAAGGAAAAAGTCCTTTCAGATTAATTAGTATATCCACATTGGTTAAGTTTGATCTTAAAATTTGACTCTGCGTATGTGCGCGCGTGCGCGCGTGTGTGTGTGTGTGTGTGTGTGTGTGTGTGTGTGTGTAAAAGGTTTCAAACATACACTGCACAGAATCCTACACCTTGGGGTTTTGAAACATTAATATTTTCATGTAGTATCTGGAGGAAAAAATGTACTGGTCGAAAAGATAGAATACATTTCCCAAATTATATAAAGGACATTTTTTTTTCACCGAATCAAGAAAGAAAGAAAAATGCATGTGCTAATGAAATACCAGGAGTTATCTTTCAAGAGTTTGCAATATAACAGTTACCAAGCCCACATTTCAATCTTGGTTTGCTTATGTAACCCATCCCACATGGCAAAACTTTATTTTACTATTTTCAAATAAGTATATTTTTGTTAAGATCTCTGAATGCCCAAAGGATTTTTAAAGTTTTATCACAATGAAAACAGCATATTTCTGTAGTTGAAATATTTTGATCTTGGTTTGTTTCATTATAAAGACTAGAATCTAATTTTAAATTATAATAAGTGCTTGGAATCTGGATTCATTTTTCTGCATTGATGGAAAGATAGAGATAAATATTCTAATAAAAGAGTTTTTTTGTTTTGTTTTGTTTTTGTTTTTTCGGTATGCGGGCCTCTCACTGTTGTGGCCTCTCCCGTTGCGGAGCACAGGCTCCAGATGCGCAGGCTCAGCAGCCATGGCTCACGGGCCCAGCCGCTCCGTGGCATGTGGGATCTTTCTGGACCGGGGCACGAACCCGTGTCTCCTGCATCGGCAGGCGGACTCTCAACCACTGCGCCACCAGGGAAGTCCTAAAAGAGGTTTTTAATTGAATGACATGCTAATTGTTTTGATATCAGAACATAAAGATAAGCTTAAGTTCCTTAGAAGCAGACACCGTTCTGTCTTACTTGTTGGTCTTTCTTGATTACATAGTAAAGTGCTTGACATACCATAGACAATAATTACGTTAGGCTGAGTAATAGTATTTTTGAATTAGATTACTCTCTCCCTTCAGAGTCTTTACATATGTCAGGAGAAGATGATGTAAAAATAAGTAAGGCACATATAAACACAAAATACTTTAGGAATCATTCCTCATATCGGATACTTAACATAGGAATTTGTACAGATTATTTCCATTAATTTGTAATTTGGCCATTTTAGTCAGAATGATGGTAAATATGGTCTGTCTCTTCACACAAAATGTCATCCTCAAAGGAAAGAGGCAGAGTTCTTAAAAAATTCTTTGAATCTGTTATAACATTCTACTTGTTCTGTCAATAAATGAGTTGAGTAAAACCTTAGGTGTTCGTTTTTATAGCTGTATTAGATTCATTTACATATTTACTTTTTAAATTTTACTTAGTCACTTTACCAAGTCATACATTTCTACATCGTAGATGTAAGGTTGGAAGTGGCAAAAAGAAAATACATAAGGTTGATTCATAGGAAAGTAAACTGTTGTGTTGGCCAAAAAGTTCGTTCGGTTTAAAGACACATTTTTCATTTTCACCAAGGACTTTATTGAACAATGTATTCATTAACCGAACGAAATTTTTGGCCAACACAGTATGTTTGGATGACATCAAATTTATGAAATGCAGGAAAAGCAAATACTCAAAGCAGTGTGAAGTAAAGAACTTAATGTTAATACATGCACAGCATTGCTACAAACTATGAATGTCTGAAGCAATGAAAAATACACGGAAGAGAGCTTAGACATTTACAAGTTAGAAAGGCACATTTTCAAATTGCAGTTAATAAACTTAATTTAGACCAAGGCATTTAGCCCATAATGGAGAGACCAGAGGTAAGATATTGAAAATGCCTCTAGTAATGATAACATTCTTTTGCAGTTACCAAAGTTATCCAGGAGTACAAGGATAAATTTTGTACATTTTGACAAGTTCCTTGTTACTTTGAATCACATCTCTGTAATGGCACCTTTACATAAAACACACTGTATTCCTGAACATATTTTTAGCACATGATGACACTAGATTACCATATTAAAAAAAATCAGAAGCTGAAATAGACTTATTCATAAAATACTAAAATGTGTGTTGAAAAAGGACCTAATTAAATAACCTAAGAGAACTAGAAATAAAATAAAAACTCTTTTGTTTTCACTCCCATCACATGTTTAGTCACTGTTGCATGACCAGTACAGCAGAGGAGTCCCTAACTCCCCATTTAATCAGAGATCCTAGAAAACACAGCCTGAAAAAGAAAACCCAACATCATAGGACTCTGATTTATTTTGTCTTGCAAAGATAGCAATCGATTTTACATTTGGTATTGGCCAATGGAGCCTTGATCGGATTTTATTTGCAAGACTCCAATTTTCAATTTAACTGCTTAAAAAGTAAAGAGACCAGAAAACCAACCTTTTCTTTTGACTCACTAGACGCAGAATGCAAGTTTTGACTGATTACCTGAAGCTTAAGAATATGAAATTCATCTGTGCATTTTAGCTATAATTCAAAGTTCAAAGAATCAGGGTGCATGGGAGTTTCAGAAACATTATTAAAAAGGTGAGTTTGGCCTGGGTTTATTTTATGGACAAACCTCCAGGTGATATATGTAATGTAGGTTAGGAGCAAGCAATATCTTCTCTTTAACTATTGGGTAACTAAAACATAAAGTGGTAAATTATTTCCTACAGTTCACTTGATGCAGACAAGAACCTCTAACTCTCTTCCACTAGAAAACAAAACAAAACAAACATGCATTATATTTCTAGCTATTCTACCCTCTCCCAACTAGAAATCTCAAAACTTATTTTTTTAAGATAAAGTGATTTGGCTCATTCACAGTTAAAACCCAAATAATTACAGTATTTTATAATAAATTATTGTCAAAAGAGTTTGTATAATAACTATTAATAGTTTTCATGAAAGACTCTATGTGTGTGATAAAACCGACTTTTCAAGTGCTGAATTCCTTTATTATATGTGATTGTTAATTTTATGTGTCAACTTCACCCGCCATAGGGTGCCCAGCTTAAACATTATTTCTGGATGTGTCTGTGAGGGAGTTTCTGGATGAGATTAGCATTTGAATCAGTGGGCTCAGGAAAGTAGTTGGCCTTTCCCAATGTGGGTGGACATTATTCAATTCACTGAGGGCTGGAATAGAACAAAAGGCAGAGGAAGGAGGAATTCACTCCTCTTTCCTTTCCCTACTGTTTGTGGTGGGACATTTTATTTAATCTTCTCCTGCCCTTGGACTGGGATTTATACCATCGGTCCTCCTATTTCCTGGATCTTAGGACTCAAACTGGTTTATGCCACAGGTTTTCCTGTGTCTCCATCTTGCACATGGCGGATCGTGGGGCTTCTCAGCTTCCACAACCACGTAAACCCCTTCCTCATGATAAATCTGTCTATCATTTATCCATCTCTCTATCTATTTTATTGGTTATGTTTTTCTGGTGACGCTGAATAATACAATATGTGTATAACTAAAACTAAAATTTAAGTAAAATGTTTGCAATCATTACCTTTTGATAATGAGCTTACCTTTTTTTTTTTTTTTTTTTTTGCTTTACATGGGCCTCTCACTGCTGTGGCCTCTCCCATTGCGGAGCACAGGCTCCGGACGCCCAGGCCCAGCGGCCACGGCTTAAGGGCCCAGGCGCTCCGCGGCACGTGGGATCCCCCCGGACCAGGGCACGAACCTGCGTCCCCTGCATCGGCAGGCGGACCCTCAACCACTGCACCACCAGGGAAGCCCAAGCTTACACTTTTAACAAAGATTATTTCTTTAACAAAGATTTTCAGCTATCATCATTTTAAACTACTTCATATTCTATAAAAAAGTCCATCAATTAAATGAATAAATAATAAACTAATAAAACTTCTGCTAGACAATATAAGAAACAAATCTACATAAATATGTTATAATTAAGAACAGAAAAAAGCTAACGGGTTGTTATCAGTACCTACAAATAGAGATGTATTTATAAGAAATAATGTGTAGACAGGTAAAATATGAATATGCCTAGAATGCCACTTCTAATGCCACCACTGTACTGAGAGAATTTACATATCAGAAGACAAAATTGTATGCTGGGAGCCATTCATCCAAATACACTTTGTCATTGTTTTCTTCTTGTTGAAGTTTGGAGGTTAGGAAACGAAGAAATTGCTGACTGCTCATTCTCTAGTCCTATGGAAACAATTTTTCCATTAAGTTATAGATTTCAGGCAAATTGGCTTTTAAATATTGGAATGTGAAGTTGTTGATTCTCTGCTACAAATGTTTCTTGGCAAATCTATCGAACACCTTTCACAGAGTTCCTCAGATTCTTTTAACTTTGCCTGTCTTCTTAACTGTCAGCCCCTTTCTCCATTCCAGCTACTGGCATAAAGGACCCAAATTCTCTAGCTCCTTTCAGAGGTAATTGAAAGGATATGTAGCAGAGCATAGGATCTGGCCTCCTGGCTACTGGCAAATGCACCAGCTAAGGCAATCCCAGAAAAGTAGCATTAATTTTCTCATAGGACAATTTGAATAATATAGCTTTGGAGATCAGACAGAACAGACAAATGAACAATCTCTTTTTTCCTCCCTACATTGGACTAGTTGAAGTATCATCAAATACAAATATCATCAAATACCAGACTATCATCTCCATACAGTCTGGCTTGTTGTATCCTGGTGGCTAAGTAGCTGAGGGTGCCCACCAGCTGTGTCTCTTCCAGATTCAACAGGAAGCAGTGGGTAGTGCAGTAACACATCACCTTGTATTCTCTACAATCCAGCTTGTCTTATGTCCTTTTCCCTTTCTTCTACTGTGCTGGAATTATTTTTTTACTAATTTTGGATTATTGCTGATTCTTCATCTCAGGGTCCATTGTCTGGGGAATCTGGGATAAAATAGCATATAGTCCCTGGATATACGAGATCACAAAAGCTTGTTCCGTTAACATACTCCTACTTTCCCAACACCTTACCTGGCGCTTCATCTACATGATCTGTGAGTGTAAAGCATTCGGAGTACGACATGGAAAGCTATGCCTCTTCTCCCAAAAGCTTTGTCCCTTAGTTCTGTAATACCATTTCTCATCACTGGGCTTAACTAATAAAATCAAGAGACCCATATTTACTTGCCAAACATTTATTGAGCACATGTGTGTGCCAGGCACTATGCTAGATATTAAGGCACAAAAATGAATATGATATGGTACCAACTCTCCCACACCCCAAACATACTGTTTATATTTTTTCAAATACAAGAACAAACTGTGGCACAGATTTTTACCTGAATTACAGTAACAGTGGAAAAGGAGTCAGAGAATGTAGAAACATCAATGCTATTTTAGGAAATAAAAATGCAAGATGTAAGTTGATTGTTGTCAAAGATGTACAGTAGGAGGGATCAAAGATAGTTTCCAAAATGGCGATTGTATTGTCTAGGTACACAATGTTGTCAGTTGAGTAGAAATACAGGTTTCAGGAGGGACAACTGGAACTTCTATTTGGACACTTTTCTACATGAAGCACATTTTGTCCCATCCCTTTCAAGAACTGCTTCTCCCGTTGCCTGTCTCACCTGAGATTTCACTTCTTCGGGAATCACTTCTTTGAGTTGCAAGGTCCTCCTTCTATATGTTCTCAGAGTGACCTGTATTTCTCTTTCTATAGCATCTCCAAGTTTCAGTGCAATTATATTTTTAATATCTGCATTTCCTGGTAAACTGAGATTCCATCAGGAGGATACTTGCACCTTTGTTATTTATAACCTTATAACTGTGGCAGCACTTATGTAGACACTTTAAAATATTCAGTGAATGCCCATGTAAAGCTGTCCAGAATTCTCATAGTGAAATCATGATCACAACAAGTACCTTAGTCCATTGAGGCCGTGGCCCTTGGCTCAGTTCTGCAGAGCTGTTCAGTCACATTTAGAGTAACTCTTTTTTTTTTTTTTTTTTTTGTGGTACGCGGGCCTCTCACTGTTGTGGCCTCTCCCTTTGCTGAGCACAGGCTCCGGACACGCAGGCTTAGCGGCCATGGCTCACGGGCCAAGCCTGTCCGCGGCATGTGGGATCTTCCCGGACTGGGGCACGAACCCACGTCCCCTGCATTGGCAGGCGGACTCTCAACCACTATGCCACCAGGGAAGCCCTAGAGTAACTCTTGATCATCCAGCCTCTGATCTCTAACACACTTTTGTGTAAACCATTCCTAAATCAAGTACGCTAAAGTGTTATACAATCTGTAACGAGCACCTATCGCAAAGTCCTGGCCTAAGTTAAGGATTCGATGAATATTTATTGAATGAAGGAATATAGACAAAACAGTATATACCTGTCTTAAACTTCCATTTGTAGCCTATGGGGTCCCTCAGATTTCCTTAGTCCATCTGAACAAAGCAGAGTTCCTGATCCTGGTTGACTCACATAATACACTGTCTCAGCCCCAAGTGGTGGTTCAATCACTCTTTCAACCACCCAAAAGTCAGATGATCGGCCCAGGATGGAGATGTATTTTCTAGCTGTGAAAATACAATTGTTTTATATTTGTGCCCAGTGTTGATGTCAAGCTGAAGTCTGCAGAACCCAAGAGATCCAGGCATATAATCTAGAGTTTATAACTTTCTGATGTGATTTTTGAATGCACATATTTATATTTTAATAATTATCTGAAATTAACATATTATGGAATAAGAAAGAGCACTGATCCAGAATTGCCAATTTGTGATTGCATTTGGCATTTACAATCGCTTTGTCACCAAAAGCGTGTGAATTGCAGATTGTAGAAAGCTACTTGGAAAATAACAGGGAGATGGCAGACTTCATATGTACTTAATGCAAGTAAAGGCTATGGAAGGAAGAGATCATCAATCAGGATCTGGAAGAAGGAGGGCCTTTGCTTATCAGCCAGTCTCTCTGAACAAGGCAAAACTCTGATCCCGTATATCACTTTTAAAAATTCTGAGTTCAGAGATAGGTAGCCTTTCAGAAGCAGATTTTGGACTCAATGACCTTAGCAGAAGAAGGATGTTTACAGGAGTGAGGCTCTTGCTGATTGGCTGATTTTCTGGATCATGTGTCTGTCATTTATTAGCTAGCTTTCAGAGGTGTGTGTGGAGAGCTCTCACTGGGATGGGTTTATTATCTGATCTGGTCTTTAGTTGCTACTATACGTATTGAATAATCAGTCATTTCCATTCTTTTTTTTTAAATTAATTTTTATTGGCATATAGTTGCTTTACAATGTTGTGTTAGTTTCTACAGTACAGCAAAATGAATTAGCTATATATATATATATATATATATCTCCCCTCTTTTTTGGATTTCCTTCCCATTTTGATCACCGTAGTGCATTAAGTAGAGTTCCCTGTGCTATACAGTATGTTCTCATTAGTTATCTATTTTATACATAATATCAATAATGTATATGTGTCAATTCCAATCTCCCAATTGCTCCCACTCCCCTGTTTCCCCCTTGGTACCCATACATTTGTTCTCTATGATGTCTGTGTTTCTATTTCTGCTTTGCAAATAAGATCGTATATACAATTTTTCTAGATTCCACATATATGCATTAATATATGATATTTGTTTTTCTCTTTCTGACTTACTTCACTCTGTATGACACTCTCTAGGTCCATCCACATCTCTACAAATGACCCTATTTCGTTCCTTTTTATGGCTGAGTAATATTCCATTGTATATATGTACCACATCTTCTTTATCGATTCTTCTGTTGATGGACATTTAGGTTGCTTCCATGTCCTGGCTATTGTAAATAGTGTTGCTATGAACATTGGGGTGCATGTGTCTTTTGAAAACGAAGCAACTGAAAAAGGATTAATCTCCAAAATATACAAGCAGCTTATGCAGCTCAATATCAAAAAGACAACTCAATCAAAAAAAAAAAAATGCATGGAAGACCTAAATAGACATTTTTCCAAAGAAGACATACAGATGGCCAACAAACACATGAAAAGATGCTCAACATCACTAATCACTAGAGAAATGCAGATCAAAACTGTGAAGTATCACCTTATCAAAAAATCTACAAGCAGTAAATGCTGGAGAGGGTGTGGAGAAAAGGGAACCCTCTTGCACTGTTGGTGGGAATGTAAATTGATTCAGCCACTATGGAGAACAGTATGGCAGTTCCTTAAAAAACTAAAAATAGAACTACCATATGACACAGCAATCCCACTACTGGGCATATACCCAGAGAAAACCATAATTCAAAAAGTCATTTCCATTCTTGAAATGAAGTATAGAAACATTTCTTTTTCTCATCAACCCTAGTTTTCCTCCCAGCGTCAGGGATGGAGTTTCATAACTATTGTTGACTCTCCTTTAAGTTGATGTCTCATTTGAAGGTGACTGATTTTCAGTCTGAGTGCTGATAAGCATGATTTCATTCTATTATTATTATTATTATATTATTTGTTGTCTCTTCTGTCAGGGTGGAGCCTGAAGCTTTTAAGCCTTTGCACAACAGACATTCAATTACTGAGACATATCACAATGACTCAAATTATTGTAAGGAGGGACGGAAAAGTGCTTGGGGTCAATGCTTCAGGATTTCCCAGGCTTGACAAAGAAGAGAGGCCTTGAAGCCTCACTAAGGTTATCGTAGGTAGCCAGGTCACCTTCCTTTTTTAGCTTAGGTGTGAGTGATTTAGCTTAGGTATGAATTGAATGTTCATATTCATCAGCAGTGTTAATCCAGGTACCACATGCATTTTAGCAAGTTTGTTCTATTATCTGTAATCACTTAAGCTAAGGAATTTAAATCAGTTCTTGTGGCCTTAAAGAATTTGATGTAGTATTTACTGTCAGGCAAAGTGAGACTAATTTTTGAAAACCACCTGAGTTTTCCAAATCCTATTTATGAGCTTGTTTTCCTCGGGATTCTGTTCTACCAGCTTACATGTATACTTTCGGGAAGCATTTCACCCTTCAGTCTATTTGTAAGAAGACACAGTCTACTGAGGAAGGTCAAGATCCATATATTTTACATAATTTAACTATTAACATCCTAGAACAATTTGTCGTGGCCTGGAATAGACATCGTTGAGATTGTGTTGCACAAAAGAGAAAGGAACTCAGGAACCACAAAAGGTAAATACAGAAGTCAGTGCATTCATTCTGGGTGTTGTTAGAAAACAGTCCCTGTTACATTCCAAGCATATTGGAATTAGAAGAGGGGGTTACAGCCCCCTCTTCCAGGGTAAGGGCATTGTGCTTAATTTATGTATTTGCTGCAAAAAACAAACTAACAAAAACATTATTTTTTCATTGCTCACAGTAAGGTTGCAAAGATTTTCTCCTATTTATTTCCCTTCTATGAGTGTTATGTATTTAATATTTAAATTTAGGTCTATAATCCTGTTTAAGTTAATTTTGGGGTATGGTGTGAATTAAGGATCAATGTTTATTTTCTTCCATAAGTATATCAATAGTGTTAGCACTATATGTTGAAATGGCTTTTCTTCCATCATCATAGTTTCTTGGTACCTCTGCTAAAAATCAATGGACCATATAGTTGGGGGTCTATTTCTGAACTCTGTTTTCTTCCATTAATTGTATATTCATCTTTTCACCAATAAAACACTGGCCTGATTTGCACAGTTTCATAATAAATATTGAAATCAAGTACTGTCATTCCTCCAATTTATTCTTGGTTTTAAAAATCATTCCAGCTATTCTAGTCAACTTTCAAGGAAAAAAAGGAAGACTCTAGGAATTTTGATTGGGATTTTTCTAATCTTTAAACAATTTGTTAATAATTGATATTTTAATGGAATTGAATCATTCAATTCAACAACATGGTGTTCCTATCTCTCCATTTATTTAAGTCTTTGTTCATCACAGTTATGCAGCTTTAACTGAAGAGAACTTCATTGTCTCTTGTCACATTTATTTCTAAGTATTTTATGTTTTGGTATATTTTAAAAATAATTTTAAAAATTTATTTTTCACTTGTTGCTAGTGTAATTGATATTTTATACATTAACTTTCCATCTTGTGACCTTTCTTCCTTCCTTCCTCCCTCCCTCCCTTCCTCCTTTCCTTCCTTTTTCCTTCCTTCCTTCCTCCTTCCTTCCCAACTTTTCTTGACTAATTTATATTGTGCCTGTACTATACCCATGCACAGTGCTTCTCGTAAATCAGAAAACCCGTATTTTAATTTAGCCAAAAGGACATTCAAGTAGTGATTGAAACTGGGTGACTGGAGGGATAGTTTTATACTACTTTATGTACAATGATAGACATATTCTTCTAGGAATAGAATTGACTTCAGTTAACAAATAATCTCAGGTAAGAAAGTTCCCAGAATTTTTCTCCTATTGTTTATTTAAAAGATAGTATTTCAAACAATATATTTAAATTTTTTGGACAATACTTTTTTTTACATAAAGTAATGAATGATAGAAAGTACAAGAAAATAAAAGAGGGAATCAATTTTGGGTATTTTCCCTTTCTCTTCTAAAAACGTCTTCTTGCATTGTGAAAATGTGGTGTGAGCTTCATTTTTCTTTAAAAGTTTCACGCTGCAGTCGAAAGTAATTTGCATAAAAGACAGCAGGTAAGAATATTTTGCAGCATATTTTTCCTTCGTACAGGAAGAGAAAGAGAGAAGGAAAAGAAAAAAAAATCATTAAAGAGTTTACGAGGTCGTTTCTGAAACAAAGTTGAACATTAAAAAACAGCCCTTGGCTTTTGATGGAAAACACTTAAAGTTATCCAGGTTCCATGGAATGCATTTAAGGCAGTATAGCAGATGGGGTGTTGAGTAACATCTTGAGTTAATTTATTTTTGAAGTACACAATGAGTTTTTATGATATAATTGAATTAGAGAGTCGGAGGGACTATCTTTCTCCTGTTATTTGCTAGTTAACTTGTAAAAAGTATCAGACTATTTGTGGAATTATTTTTATAATATGTCGGCTATACACTTAAATCAACATCAAGCATATAATTTTTTTTAAATGTTCTCTTTGGTTTAATTCTGAGAAGAGGCAAAGACAGTAAATTATAAAGCGGCTACTGTGATGTTACTGAGCCAACCAGCTTGTCTGGCATTGAACAAAGTTTTAGTTGATGTTATGGCAGAATTTAAATTTCTTATTGTATTTATATATTAAATAGTAAAATGACTTGAATTTTTCATGAAAAATTAGAAGTACACCTTCAATCTGTTCTCCAGCTTCTGTTGTGTAGAGACAGGGAACAAAAATTTAAGTTAAAAATTTAACTACTTGAAGCAAATTTATTAATAAAATAGAAGGAGTGTGAGGGGTGCTTAAAATCTCAAGGGTACCTACTTTCACTTTCATTCTTGATAGGGAACAACTGGAATAAAAATATGAATAAGATGATGGCATATTGGCAATCATTTTACCCATGATTTGTAACAGTATATGTACTTTCGATAGTTCTATTGAAAAAAATTTATAATTTGAGAATGCCAAATAATACTGACCAAGTATATCTTGAGGAGTGCTTTTCTCCAAATTCAACTTCATATTTTTTGTTGCATTTATAAAAAACATAAAACAGTATATTTTCTTAGAATAAATTACATTAAAATCCTGTAACGCATTTACAGAATCTTAGAAGCCCAAAGAAAAACTGTGAAAAAAACAACATACATTGCTCTTTTTTGCCAGTTATGTTTTAATATCTCCTAAGAAGAGACTTTGTAGCTGAAAACCTGAATGTTCTTTGTTCTTTATCTGCAGTCCAATTTTCCATTGTATTCCCAAGACAGAAGGTTCTTCCTGGTGTACAGAAGTTATCATGAGACATCGAGTAGCAGAAGCATCTATCATAACCACTCGGTAGATCTGAGGATGACAGGTAACTTGTCAGCGTGCACTTTACTTTCCTTCTGCTGTTGCAACCTGGCAGCTTCTGTACACTCTTTATTGCACAGGTGCTTTCTTTTGGCAGACGTGTTCAGATAATAGAACAATCCAATGAAAACATCAGTGAAACTCCCTGACAGAACATTTGCTGCTTTGGAAACATTTGCACTTACCAAATAGCAAGAGCATCTCAGGCTATGAAACAGTGATTATTTGAGTTTCATTCTTTGAAAAGCATGCAGGATTTATTATTGGGAAAATGCACACATTTTTAGATGATTTGTAAAATAGTTGCCCAGTTAAATCAAGGAGAAGTTTGAGTTTTGAATCCCATGATATCAAAGAAATGTGTTATCAACTTGTCATTCTTTTCTATTTAAATTATTCCTAAAATTATAATAATCTATTCTAACATTTAAAAAATTCCATATCATGTAAGTTTATGCCAAGTTTTGTTATAAAATGCAAAAAATAAAGCCACACTGACTTAAAATAATGGAGGTTCATTTTTCTATTAATTATCTGTCCGTGGGTCAGCTGTGGCTCTGCTCCATGTCAGCTTTACTGTAAGATACGACTGCAGAGTGGTCTTACCTGGAACACATTCAGTCTTCTGGCAGAGAGAAAAGAGATACCCAGAGGATCTAAAACTAACTCCCAAAACTTCTATTGGGAATTGGTATATGTTACATTGCCAATATTTAATTGGATAAAACAAATCACAGTGTAAGCCTGGTGCCACTAAATGTTGCCGGTATATTTATTCTTCCAAAGGGAAGGGCATCCCCAGACTCATATGTAAATATAAGGTCTATGGAGAGAGAAGTGTATACAAATTCCAGGAAAATATATACATGTTTTAAGGTGTAGATAATTATGTAGTTGCATGTAAGTCAAACAGCTGATATCTGATTCTGAACCTCAGCTCTGCCATTTACTTGACAAATGGCATTATCTATTCTATCAGACTTTCACTTGATAAATAAAATCAAACAGCAGTGACTACTACAATGTTAGATTAAATCCATTAAATTGTGTGACATAGCAATATATATATATATATTTTTTTTTTCCTGTTGTATTTTTGAAAACCAAGAAACATTATGCTTTTTAGAATAATATACCATTACTGCCCTTTTCAGTTGAAAAGAGGTGTTGTTTTGGTTGAACCTTTGACTGATTTGAAAATAAATTAATGAAACTTCACATATAAGGCCTTTTAATCAATATAGACACTTGTCTGTTATCAATATGCTTATATCATGAGGTATGGCAAGTAGTATGTGTATCAGTAGTTACACACACATACACATTCCACATATATCTACAATTGTAAGTAGAACTGTTGTCTCCTTGGTGCACATAAAACAGAGGAGATTGGAGCTGAGTTGCCGCAATAGTCAGAGAGCATTCCTTAGTTATTTTGTAGGATAGAAGGTAGGTATGTCACCTTACTAATCAATGGACTTAGCAGGCTGGTTTTTTTGAAATGTACAGATTTAACTTTTCTTTTTTTAACCTTGTGAAAATTTGGACAGAAGGATGCATTCCCATTCTTTTATTCTTGGTACAATAAAAAATGAATAAGAAATGAATCACCTAATTTTACTTTTTTTGAACAATAGCTCATAGAAAGATCTTAAGCAGTCTGTTTATCATTGTCATATTTATTTGTAAAAAACCTCCATTCAAAGTTGTTCTTATACCAATGTTGGATTAGAGCTTTTCAATTTTATCCTGAATCATTTCTAAAATCTGATACTGGAATTACATTATTATGAACTTTGTACATATGTCACCCAGCTTTTTTCACCCATTCTTATCCAGTTTCAGAAAATTCACTCACACTGTCACATCCAGGAACTTCTCTTTATTTAAAAAACAGAATAGTGTGTAGGTATCATATATGATTTCTTTTGATTAGATAAACACATCATCTATAAAATGTTCCTTTTTTTCAATATAATAAAGTAGTATAGGGAATAAGATGAAAATATAGAGATTATTCTTCATTAAAAGTGTTTTTGTTAATCACCCCATCTCTCTCTTGGCTTCTATTCAGAGAAGGACAGAAAGAAGGAAAGGGAGAGGGATAGGGAAAGAGAAGGGAGAGAGAGAGAAGAAAAGAGAGAGAGAGAAGAAAAGAGAGAGAGAGATGAAAAGAGAGAGAGAAAGAGAAAAAAGAGAGAGAAGAATATGGAGGAAGAAAAGAAGCCTGAGTGTTCCCCATGGTTCTTATTTCAAAGTGCTAATGATGTCCACACATATCATGACAAGCTTGAGCTCACAGATGGATAAACAAAAGAGAGTGGAGTTACTCATGGAACCATGGGGTTTCCATTTCATGGAAATGATCCCAATAGCTGTTCTATGTGTCTCCGAGGCCCTGGAATGGGCCTTGTTATGTACTTACACTTTTTTTTTTTTTAATAACATCTGTTAACATAACACTTTGTCTACAATGTCTCTTTCAATATGTTGTCCCTTCTACCCATGGTCCCTCAGTTCAGTTGATGTCAGAATAGTCATGCTGCTTTGGGGGATTCAATAAAAACAAAGTTATATTTAGGACATTATTTTTTATTTAGTTTGGGATTTGTTGGATATACGTATGTAGCTCACAATCATTTTCAGGTATATTTAAATGATTGTTAGCTGTTCCAACCTAGGAATATTTCTGACCACACAGTGCCAATTCACCTGACATGAAGATGCCACCCACCACCCCCCCGACACAAAAAAAGTATAAACATATTGAAAGCATCTGGGAAATGAAGAAATAAGATTTTAATTGTCCTAGATCAGTAACTAGACTGCAGAAAATTCTTCCAATCACTAGTTATATAAAATTATAGGCATATAATTATATTCTCATAGGAGCCACTAAAAAAGAAGGTCTTTCCTTTTAAATACTCTCAATTATGCAATTTTTATAATTATAAACCCACAATACATTTTTCTCTTTTAGTTTTCCAATTGAAAGCCATGAAAAATAGATTGGTCATAATTCTTGTGTTTGTAGGGCACAAGTTTGTAGCAGTCCTCTGAGCAGCAAGCATATCTATGTGTGAGTGGAAGGTTTTAAGTGTGCCACGATATCACTTACATCTTAGCATGACATTGTCAGTAACAGTTAGGAAGCTACAATAAATTTCTACATGATCAAATAATCAATAATAACGTAAAAATTAAAGTATATTCATTTTCTTTACAGTACATTATACTGCAAAATATTTTCATTTGAAGAAATAAGAATTATGCAGCCAGAAATATAGGGCAATTATAATATAGAATTGTAGTAAGTAGTTGCTTAATAAAAACATTATGTCATTATTTTGGATTTTATGATAATTTTGGTTTTGTTAGCTTTTAAAATTCACCGTTTATTATGATTTATTTTCTTCACTCTGAATAAATATTTACTTCTGTATCTGAATTTTGTATTTTCAGTTTTGTACTCTTTTTCTTAAAGAGGGCTACAAAAAATTGTAGGTCCCACAAAACCTAGATCTACTCATGGCAGATATTAGACCTTACCTCTATGTAAAGAGATTTCTCCCATCAGTTTAGATGTCTTCTCTTCAATCTTTTTCTAGTCTGGACAGAAGATTTTATGTTCCAGATACATTTTTTACTCTTGACCATGTGTTCTTATTGTTTTTGTTTCACCTTTATTGCCTCTGTTATCATCTTGGGCAACTTTGATAAAAGAATGAATAGATGTAGATATTAAAATATAATTACATTTTCATATAACTGTCTAACACTTTATGCAATATTCATATGGCAGATGACATTCTTTCTTACAATTTTCATGCATAATATAAACGCACAGGCGATATTTTCATAGCACTCCCAGCCAGAGATAAAGTCATTAACAATTTTTGTACGTACAAAATTGTTTCAATACATTAAAAATATTTCCCCCACTTTTTGATATCATTGAAGTTGCAGGGAAATTTAGTAAATGGAGTAAAGAGAAATATATTTGGAAAGTGTAAATACCATTTCATTGATTCTTTCTAAAGAGCTCTTTTCTTCATTGTAGATTAGCCGTTTTCTCTAGCAGCTATCATGTTCCTGTCCACCCGGATACAATATCTTGTTTCCTTTAACAAGTTAGCTGGAGGCATGAGGGCATAGTGTCACTCAGCTCTCTTTTCTAGTTTCCATAATAACTGTCACATTCCATTTTTCCTTGCCATTTAATTACTCTACTTCCCCATTCAACACATTCATAATGTGGTAACAATGATCAAGTTTAGGGCTTATTTAATCTTGTAGCTTGGATGCTTTGTGAAGAAAGAAGACCTTGATCTTATCAGTAACTCGATTCCAAATTACATTTAAGGGTCTTACTTCCTGAGAGGTTTCCAGTAGACAGCTAATCGAGGTATGTGGATTCTTGTTATCCACAAAGCGTGACCCTTAACTAACCCTTACCTGTTTCAGTTATACGTTCCAATGACACTCATCTTTCTGTGTCTAACTTTCTTTAGGTGCTGGATTTTTCTGTCCACTGAATAATGTGCCAACATTAGAATGAATTACAAATAAATTATCTCCAAAAAGCATAAAAATCTGCCTAAAAATCTCAAGAATCCATTGATATTTTCCAGCAGGAGTTGACCCAGGACAATCATGTATGTCTAGTATCACTATTACAAGGTCTAGGAGACACATTTCTGATACTGTGGATATAATCATTCACCCTTCTTGCTCTTGCCAGAGTTTACAGCATTCTTCATGTTGGTTAGTTAATTAAATGTCTTCTACTGTAAGATGTCTTCTGTAATTAAGTTTTTGCCTAGAGAAGAACAATAGTTTATAGTGAGAGCTTTTATCAAGTAAACCAAAGAATTAAATGAAATTGGTCTCCAATTCTGAAACAGGCCATCAATCCTCAAAACTTATAAAACAGAAGTGTAAAGCTTTGACAAATACAACATACATCAGACTACCTGTTTGACATGAAGAAACTGTCTAGAAGAATCTTGGGACAAATTGCTTTCTGGGAATTAAACTGTGGTTTGTCCTTTGTGTCTGCTAATTAAATTTTATACAATTATGAAATTATCACATTCTGGTTAGTATATACTTTCCTCTTTATGTGACTTCATCTATGAGTTATATTATTCATCAAAAATATTGGAAAATGCAGTATTTGTGATTAATATGTTACACAATTTTGACAAATGACACAATGGGATTTTTAAAAATTATTGTAAGGACTAAAATATCAAGGAATCAATAGGATGCTATGCTCAACTCACAAAGAGAAGGCATTTTATAAATTATTTTTAGGGAAAACATCACTCTTGCACACATGCACAGAATCACAGAAATAAAAGAAACAGCATATGCCTAGTACAACTAAATTTATTTCATTTCTAATAGTTTTAAGTTCACTTGGATATTTAGTGAAGACAAAACTTTAGCATCAAATTATGAGACATGGTAGACGCTTACTGAATGTGAAAGAAAGTATTCTGTTGTTAGTACTTGGGTTTGCCAGTTTAGGCTAGAATCATTTGACTAAATGGTGTGATGGAAATTGCCTGATAGTCATTAGATATCAGAAAGATATCATGTCTGCTAGAAATTTTCAGCACTCCAGGAGTAAGAAGTAGTTATAGTTTAGCAAATTTTTTTCAGGCACATAAAACTAGTGTTAGAAGCTTAGTAATGTCTAATATAAACTTCAGATTTAATTTCAAATTGCAGATAATAACTCAGTTATTTGAGGAATATTTCATAAAATAGCTTATGCAATGAAAACAATCAGCCCCCAATATATTAAGTATCCAATTTATAATCTGTTTATAAAAAATTCAGTTTTAACTTAGGCGATCTATTCATCCGTCTGCAAAGTAGACAATTCTGACATTCTAATAGATGTGTTAGAATGTTTTCTATGGATCTAATCAAATCCTCTCAGGAAACACAAAAATTGTAACACATCTGTAGAGTCAAGATGCAAAATCCTTACCATGAAGGCAGAATACTGGTTGCTGGTTGTAAGGGGTTGTAAGGAAGAGGGAGTAGGGAGGAACTGCTTCATGGCTAAGGGATTTTACTTCGGGAGTGATGGAAAAACTTTGAAATTATGTAGAAGTGGTAGTCACACAACGTTGGGAATGTACTAAATGTCACTGAATTATTTACTTTAAAATGGTTAATTTTGTTTTGTGAATTTCACCTCAATAATTTATTTTTTTCTAAAAATGCAGAATCTTTATCAGAGTCCCAGAGTACACCCAGAATCAATTGTTCCTTCTCAGTGCTAATTTATGGCGAGCTCCCTCACATGATGCATACTTATTAAGTCCGGTTGTAGTCTTCCCCATTTCTTTCATTAGACCAGGGAATTTTTTTTTGTTTAAGAATTCCTAGGGGGAAAAAAAAGAGAATTCCTTGGACTTAATATAGTCTTATTATTAATAAAAGGAGGGTGTCAATAAAGGACAGATGGATGAATAAATGTTATTTTATTTTGATTTTACGAGTTTAAAATTCCAAGAATTTGTATTTACAAATATATTCAAGATTTCTAAATAGATACACGTTTCTTACAATAAAGCAATCAGAAAGAGAAAGAATGACATTTTCTTATTAGTTTAGCTGTCTCTCATTTGATTTGAACTTTCTTTTAATAGCATTCCTTTTAGGGACAGGCTCAGAAAGCCAAAATCTTTACAACAGGGTTCCATATTCAGAATTTTCCAGTGCTGTGACCTTATATAAGGTATCCAACTTTCATTTAGTTATCAGTAAAATATTGTTAACAGTATTTGACTTCCAGGATTTATATAAGAAAAAAATATATGTACATGTACACACACCTATATATATGTGCATATGTGTAGATAGATAGAATATGCTCCATTCAAAATTCTTATTTACTTATTTTGAAAGGTAGAATAGAAATTATGTTTTGCTTTTTCAAAAATATTCTACTGCTGTTAGCTCTTCCATTATTGATACTCACTATAATGCAGGATAGAAAGCATGGCATTAGAACCAGATTAACTAAATTTTAAATCCAACTCTTCTACTTCATAGGTTAATGACATGGCCAAGTCCTTTAAATTCTCCTTGCCTCTGTTTACCCACCATTAACATGGACTATTGCAACATTTATCTTATAAGGATATCTTGGTGATTAAATAAGATAAAGTGTTTAAAATGCTTGAAATGGCACCCAACAAACATTAACTATTGTTTATTTTTCATTATAAACGTTATGGTTTTAACACGGTATTTGTGAAGGTGATTTAAGTGTCTGGTTTGTACTATTATTATAAATGTAGCAACCCCACACCCCCAGCAGAAGTCAGTATAGTTGTGGCAGTATTCTCTAAAGAGCGTAGCTTCCCTGGTTTGACCAGTTTGGGTTACCAGGATCTCCAATGCATTTCATTGATTGAGATTCATTCAGTCCAGAAAATCAAATTAGTCTAAAACAATATATGAGGAACCTGGAGGGTCCCTTTAACTCACTTCCTTTATAAACACATTATAAACCCACACAATGAAATGAAGCCTTTATAATAAAATCCACCTATGCATAACAACAAATCACAAACTATGCAAGAAACTAGTTCAGAAGACTTTAGGTCCTTCACAGTTAAGTCTCATTAAAGGAACTAGTGAGACTTCCCTGGCAATCCAGTGCTTTAAGTCCAAGTTTCCACTGCAAGGGGCGTGGATTCCATCCCTGGTCAGGGAAGTAAGATCCTGCATGCCACGCAGGATCAAAAAAAAAAAAAAAAAAAAAAGAGGAACTAGTGAAAATTACTGTGACTATCTTAAAGACAGTCTCTCCTGTAGTCTGATCTAGATTTCTCCCTTTCTCTGTGACTCACACTGTTTTGACTGGTGCCAATGTGCTCAGAGATTTCTTTTTTATAGGCCCTTCTCTATAGTTTCATCACTGTTATTGAATTTACACACAAGCCATGTTTAGAACAATGTTCATCAATTTGTTTCAAAAGTCATGTGTTCCTAGTGAAAATCCCTATTGCTCCATTTATCTTCATACTGGAATATTCCCCATGCTAACTTCTGTTTCTCTGAGACCCTGCAGCATTTTCACTCAATCTGCTCATTCTTTGCTTGTTTCTTTTTTCTGTACAGCTCTTGTGTTCTCTGCTTCATTGTGTTAATAGGTTAATAGTTCTGTTCTCCCCCTCCTTTTTTTTTTTTTGCTTGTGAAAATATATTCCCAAATAATGTCATGGAAAAAGTCCACCATTAAACAGATATGTGAACACGATGATACCATTTATATGCACCTGAATGAACTGCTTCCTTTTTTCTCCAGCCATGACTTCATTTTCTTCCTCACCATCAAACTATTCCAGTTTGCAGGATTATGTGTCTTAACTATCTCATCCCCAACATTGGGTAGGACACAGAGTAATGTATCTTATTTTTCTCTCTTCGGAGGTAATCGGAAGTAAATACCATCCAAAAAACTATTCTCAGATATGTCCCTTTACCCTCGTATTTCAGATGATAAAGGAGAACGTATTCTATTCTATTGCTATTTTTATAAGCATCTTGTATACATATAACAAAAAAGTAACATTTATTTTATTCATAGAAACTTTTTTTCTATTCTCTACACCGTATAGCCCATTGACTCTATTAATATTAGTAATTATACCCTATTATGTTAACAGTACTGGTGAAAATGAGAGCAACATACTTCCTTGTCTTATATTAGTTTTTTGTCATTCCCATTATTTATAAAAAGTTGAATTGCTTTCCCTATCATATATATTTTCTATCAATTTTTCTAAGTACTTTCATCATGAGAAAAATAGTATATATTGTAGAATATAAATTAAAAATATTAAGTATGGAGGAGGCATTTCACAATAAAGGTACTTAGCATTTTGCCCAAAGAGTGAAAAGACTATATTTTAATTTAAAGGAAAAAAAAAGTGGGGGAATTCCACAATGAATTAATGAGCCAAGTAATTTATTTGCAATCCTGTTTTCCAGTTTCTTCCACTGCGTATCTGCAGTTCTCTATTTCTAAGGGTTCCTGAGCTGTGCCTCTATTATTTTGGTAGGACCATTTACAATTATGCAGACAGAGACGGTCTGTTACAGTGAATTCGTTGGCATTGTATAGCAGCTAATTAAAAAATCAACAAACAAATAAGAATTAAAGCCAGGGTTAAATTAAATTAAAGCCAGGAACATGTAAATTCATTCTCAGAGAAGTTAGTTATTGCATTATTTTCTAATCAGGTGTGACTACAAAAATAGTTGACTAGGGGAAGTATCCCAGCTAATAAATAAAGAATGACAGAGCCAGAGCACCATTTTGAAATTACTAATTGATTAGTAGATTTATTTAGATAGCATCACCAGCTGCTAACATCAAAGAGAGATACCTGGATGTTTGTGCATCTTGAGGGAGTACACAGTACCTATTTTAAAGTATTTTTGCCAAAATTCCACAGGCAGGAAATGAGCTGATAGTGGTACTCAGCTGCATACATGTGTTATCCTTCAAGAGAAAGGAAGTATGACTCTGAGTCTGGCTCAGAGGCTGGCAGGCAATCACTGGCACCACAGGCTGGCAGGGCACAGCCTCTATTTCATCCACAAGCCAGAGATTGGGGCGACTTTCAGGACCCCAGAGGGCAGAACATCAAGCCACAGGTTATTTTCAGGCCTTGAAACCTAATGAAATTTGCCCTGCTGGATGTTGGACCAGTTACTCCTTTATTCATTCCATTTTCTCCCTTTTGGAATGGGCATATCTATCTTATACCAATCCCACCACCGTATTTGAGAAGCAGATAACTTCTTTTTTAGTTTCACAGGTGAGAGAGAGAGAGAGAGGAATTTGCTTCTGAGTGGATTAGAACCAGAGTCTCATCCATACCGATTTAGATGCTTTAGATGATGAAATTTGCAACTTTTTGAGTTGATGATACTTAGATGAGATTTTGAATTTAGAGCTAAAGCTGAAATGGATTAAGATTTGGAGAGATTCAGGATTGGGGTAAATATATTTTGCATGTGGAATTGACATGAATTTGACAGGACCAGATGTCAGACTGTAGTGGGATATACAGTGTTCCCCAAGAACTCATGTTCATCTAGAACCTCCGAATGTGACTTGATTTGAAATAGAGTCTTTACTGATGTAATCAGCTAAAATGAGGTCACGCTGGATTAGGGTGAGTCCTAATTCCAAACTGGCCGTATTTATAAGAGGAGAGAACACACAGAGGGACACAGAGAGAATGGCATGTGAAGATGAAGACAGAGTTATGTTGCCACAAACCAAGGAGTGCCAAGAGATAAAAAATTGAAGAGGTAAGGAAGGATTCTCCCCTAGATTCTTTGGAGGGAGATAGCACCTTGATTTGGGATTTCTGGCTTCCAGAATTGTGAGGTAAAAAGTTTATCCTATTTTAGTGAACTATATTGTGGTACTTTGTTACAGCATCCCTAGGAAACTAATGCAACATACAAATATAAAAGTAATCATCTTGGTGATTATGTACAAGATTGTTTATAAATATTACTAGCACTTGTGAAAGTGAATTGTGACCCACATTTTCAGTTTTGGAAACAGAGCAGGATCGCAATAGCTTTAATACTATACCAAGAATAATGACAGCAATAAGGACTTTACAAATATCAATTCACTTAATTTTTACAATAACCTTATTTGCAAATTCTGTTATTATTGCCATATGTATAGATGAGGAAACATGTTTCAAAGGTAAAATTAATTCTCTAAGGTCAAATAGCACTTGATTAGCAGAACAAAGATTTGAAATCTTTTCCATCTAACTGAAAACCTATGCTCTTCACTATTACAGTGTAGTTACTGTGGTATCAGTTTACTAATATCCTATAAGAATCTTGCCAACGTAGCTCAAGATCATGTTATATTATTAGTTTTATATTTAGTAGATATTTCTATTCCCAAATATTACCTTGCAATATATCCATTTAGACTTTTAATTTTGAACTTCAGAATATCCAATCTATCTGTTATGAGTTGAATTGTGTCCCTCAAAAATTCACAATTTAAAGCCCTAGCCCTCAGTACCTCATCATGTGACTTTATTTGGAATAGGGTCATTGTAGATATAATTAGTTAAAATGAGATTTTGAGGGTAGACCCTAATCCAATATAACTGGAGTCTTTATACAAAGGGAAAATTTGGACACAGAGATCGGCATGCATAAAGGGAAAATAATGGAAAAAACCCAGGGAGAAGATGGTCATCTACAAGCCAAGGCGAGAAGCCTGAAACAGGTTCTTTCCTCACAGCCCTCAGAGGGAACAACTTTGCCAGCCAGCTCCTTGATTTTAGATTTCTAGCCTTCAGATATGTGAGAAAATAAATTCTGTTGTATTACTTACCCAGTTTGTGAAGCTTTGCTGCAGCAACCCTAGCAATCTAATACACTTTCCATCAAACTTCAGATTCACCCTGTGGTTACCCATTTATGAAGAGTGGGAAAACAATAAATACATTGTCTGCCACCCCTGGCCACTGCCCTGGGTTCAGGTCTCTGAAGGTTTAGTCATTACAGTAAACTGCTGTTTCAGGGAAAATTGCATTTCTTAACTTTGTTCCAATTTGAATTGGGTCATTTGGATTTTTGTTTTTCAGTTTAACATGGCAGTTTCATTGTCGAATTGTCATTCTTGAAATGGAAGTTTCTCATTTATCCTGTATCTCTTGAGAAACATTCTTTTTTAAATCTCTGTTATGTGCCATTCAATTTTCATTATACTTCTGTTTGTATGTTTCTGTTCTCAACCTAGCCCCTTGATACCAACTTCCTTCACGGAAGCTTTGCAATCATTGTCACCTATGACATTTACTTGTTTCCCAGCAACCAGTCAAGTGATGGAACATTCTAGATACTCAGTAAATGTCTGTGGTTTATTATGACCATCATAACCTGTCCATGTAATAAGCCAGACTCATGGAGCATAATCAACAATGAACTTTATTCTTCTTCTCTAGTATCCATTCAAACAAATGCTGTGGATCTAATTCTTTCCATTCAACTGGATGAAATTTTGGGCCAGTCCCATTTTTTTCCCATCATTACCAATTAGTAAAACATCTTCCTTGTACTTTTAGTAAACATGTATTATAGTATTGTACATCCATTCAACAATTATATATTGAAGACTAATATTTATGAGATAATGTGCTGGATGTTTCAATATTTCAGTGGAGAAGCTAACATAAATCCCTCTCCTCAGGAAGCTTACACATTTAAGTAGTGGGTTCCAAAATGATGCTGCACTTGGCAACTAGCTCAAGGTTCCTGAAGAAATAAATGACTTGTAGTTTATGCACACTCCTTGAACACGTTTCTCTATGCTGGGAGTCATGCCTTTTGAAAAAGTGGTATGAATGCTGTCCCTTATTTTAACTAAAGTTATCGATGACACAATCTTGATTATGGAAGGCTTACAGTCCAGCCTCAACTCACTGGCCAGGTTTGTTATGAGTGGTAGAATTGGCCAACACATGCTTTTTTGCGAGTCAATGAGATGTCTGTAATCCCTAGTAGTGGGTTGGCCAAAAAGTGCCTTCAGTTTTTTTTTTTTTTTTTTTTTTTTTTTTTGCCGTACACGGGCCTCTCACCATTGTGGCCTCTCCAACTGCGGAGCACATGCTCCAGACATGCAGGCTCAGCAGCCCATGGCTCACGGGCCCAGCCACTCTGCAGCCTGTGGTATCTTCCCGGACCGGGGCATGAACCGGTGTCCCCTGCATCAGCAGGTGGACTCTCAACCACTGCGCCACCAGGGAGGCCCCGTGCCTTCAGTTTTTAAGTAAAAATAAAAGACACATTTTCCATTTTCACCAAGAACTTTATTGAACAACAAATTCACCCTTTTGTTCCACTACCTTCTGCCATTTTTCAGGCAACTTCATAATTCCATCTTCCCAAAACATTTTATCTTTTTGAGCAAAGAATCCAAAGGTTCAATGTCTGGTGAATACGGTGGATGAATCAGAACTTCCCAGCCAGCTGTAACTGTTTTTTTCTGGTCATCAAAGAAACATGCAGTCTTGCATTATCCTTATGAAAGATTATGTGTTTTCTGTTGACTAATT
Source organism: Pseudorca crassidens (assembly GCF_039906515.1). Taxonomy (NCBI): domain Eukaryota; kingdom Metazoa; phylum Chordata; class Mammalia; order Artiodactyla; family Delphinidae; genus Pseudorca; species Pseudorca crassidens. Next base: position 19,686,795 of record NC_090298.1, read on the forward strand.
CTGGACGGTTTTCATCGAGTGCTGCTTTCAGTTGGTCTAATTGGGAACAGCATTTGTTGGAATTAATCATTTGGTTTTCCGGAAGGAGCTCATAATAGAGGACTCCCTTCCAATCCATCATATACACAACATCACCTTCTTTGGATGAAGACTGGCCTTTGGTGTGGTCGGTGGTGGTTCATTTCTCTTGCCCCACAGTCTCTTGCATTCCGCATTGTTGTACAGTATCCACTTTTCATTGCCCATCACAATTTGTTTTTTTTTTTTTTTTTTTTTTTCACAATTTGTTTTAAAAACAGAACGTTTTTGTTACATTTAAGTAGAGAATCGCATGCGGAAATACGGTCAAGGTTTCTTTCGCTTAACTTATGTGGAACCCAAACATTGAAGCAATGAACATAACCAAGCTGGTGCAAATGATTTTCAACACTTGATTTGGATATTTTGAGTATGTCAGCATTTATTCCCAGCCCATTGGCCAGGTTAATCAGAGTAGCCTATTAGGAGTGCATTCCTGAAAAAAATTTCCAGAAGTTGCAATGAGATAGAAACAAAGGGGTGGCTCTATATTCTTATTGCTGAAACCTTTGATTTCATCAGCTCCAGCCCCATGACTTTTGCCATGATAACACTCCTTCTTCTCATCCATAGGAGAATTTACAACAGCCAGATCACTAGGAGGGCATTTTTTAAATCCCTCTTCTAGCCACTCATATTGTAGAAATTCATTACCTGTCAGAAGAGCAGGAGACACTAACTTCCCTCCCTTACCTACCACTTGGAGGAAAGCATCTGTGACCAGATGCCAGGAATCTTCCCATATTCCATGATATCATATTTCATATCTTGATCTACAGGATCCTCATCCTTTCTCTTCCAGAGCTATGTTTCTGACATCATTCCGTTCTCCTCACCAAAAACTATCAAGAATCTGTGAAGGGTCTGAGATTTTATCCTACTTGCCAGCTAAAAGGTAGCCTGCCACAACTGCATAGATGTTGGCAGAAGACACGAGATTCCTCCATCATATATACAGAATGTTATTCTTATGGCACAGGAAATAGCCCAAGCGCCACAGGGACGATTCAGAAAAACCCAGGTGGATGCTGTACATTAGCATTTTCACATGTGCTTAGGGACCCAAATGTTTTACAGTACAACTGAGCTTTGTCCCAGGTGGAGGTATTCTCTTTATTATACTGGGCAGTAAACAAAACTGCCCTTTTCTGTGGAGGGACACACTTCCTTTGTATTCCAAGGCTATTTCCTTTACAAACATTCTTGAAAAATGAGTCTGGAAGAAGGGCTGTCATTGCCTCTGCATGTAAGAAATGTAGAAATATGAGAGATACATGGAAAGAAGTCTTTCAACAGATACTCCAGCAAGCACTTGATGCTTAGAAATTTCACTGAAAAGGTAGTCATGAATTTTCAGAGGGTTTATGTCCCATCCTCTGCAGCCCAGCTGTATTGACAAGCCCTCTAATATGCTCGCAACCTTTAGTTCATGCCAACGAACTAGTTCATGACCAGCCTTTAGTTCATCAACCAATAGCATGATGTCTTTGATACAGTGGAACAGTGTGATGTCCTGGGAGACATGAAGGCAGTTGAGACATCTTTGGATTATATTATGACAGATAGCAGGAGATATTACATACCCGTAAGACAGAACTGTATGTGAATATTTCTGTCATCCCATGTGAATGTGATCTGTTTCTGATCCAATTTTCTGATGGGAATAGAAAATGATGCATTCACTACATGAATGCTGCATGCTATATAAGTGAGACTTTATTAATATGCTTCATCAATAGTACCACCTTAGGCACAACAGCTACAGTCAGGAATACTACTTGTTAAGTCTGCATCCATCTACAGTTGGTTGCTTCTGTGCAGGCCAATCTTGTGAATTAAAAGGAGACGTGATAGGAGCCGCCACTGGGACTTAATGCAGGTCTTTAATGGCAGTATTAATTTTTGCCATTTCTCTGGGCACACAATATTGTCTTTGATTTATTATCTTAGCCAGAATGGGGGAAGTTTTAGAGATTTGCCTTTGGCCTTCTTTACTATGCCAGCACCAATACAACAGGGAACCAACGTGGGTGTTTTCTCCAACTGCCAAGAATAGCCATTCAAATATATTCGCAGGGACATGGGACATGACCGCTGGGTTCTCATTCTTACCCATTGGGCCCACTGTGATCTGGAGTTTAGCCAGGACTCTATTTATTATCTGGTCCATGGAAACTCCTCTGAAAAAGAGACCATGGTGATGTTTTGGGTCTCCAGATATTAATACCAACATAGAGCCTGTGTAAAATCAGCTGAGTAAATGGTTGTTTATAGATCTGTTTGGGGAAGGACCAGGGTAATCGTTACAATATACATTTGCCTCAGTGTTGCAGAGTCCTTCTTTTTAGTAACCTGTTGTAGAAAGTGCTCTTTAGGCAAAGGATTCTGGACTAGGAAATTGGCTCGAGTCTGGAAAATATGCAAGGGAATGTAACTATTGAAACAACCACCTTCTGCCTCTGTTCACTTATTTTTGTCTTTTGGGGTTTATATATCAAACAGAACCCTTGTCAGTTGCCTATTTTATGCTTAGGGTTATCATGCTCTTTTACCTATCACCCAACTCCATGTGGATCAAAGCTCCTCAACTCTGCTTCCATATTGCTAGTCGTTATGCTAATTAGGCATCCTGACTTCCTCCTGTTAAGCACTGCCATCTGGTCTCTAGTGCTTTGAGGGGTCATTATTCCCGGGGATATAAATGGGCCCCACTCTGTGATTCTGTTGTTGCCTCTTATACCATCAGCCATGTCTTAAAGAGGACAGCCATCACTCAACTTCTTCAAGATGCAGGAGCTCCTCTCATCAATACATTCCTAATGTGTTCTGTGGACTGTCCTATCTGGCGGGTTCTCTGGCCTTACATAACAGATCCTTTCAGTCCTGACCATTTTCCCTACCGTATCCCTCTCTGATGCTCTATCTGCTGCTGTATCCCTCTCTTTACCAGCTGCCAGAGCAAACTCAGACATTTCCACTTCTCTGAAGCTTGGCTATCACTTTTTCTAACCTTTTAAGTGCCAACCTAGCAGTGAGTTAGCCCATCCTCTGGGGTCCTGACCAGAGTGTTTAATCTCATGTCTTAAGAAAATTCTCCTATTTCTAGTCTTCTGTGCCAGTAGCCTGCTTGATCAATCATCCTTGATATCCAGGTTCAGAGCTAATCCTCTGCCTTTTACCAGTACCTACAAGCTACTTCTTGTAACTCCTTCAGTGTATGGCCTGTGTCCAAACTTATCAGGCCTGGCATGTCGACAGGTGGCATATGTTGTGACCTCACCCTAATTATTGGGTTGTATTTGGCCTTCTTCATTATGCCAGCACCAATAGAACAGGGAACTTATGTGTGTTTTCTCCAGCTGCCAAGAATGACAATTAAATATATTTTCAGGGACAGGAGAGGAGGTGAGAGCATCATCTGAGGCCTCTCTTCTTGCCTGGTCAGGGTCAGGTCTCTGCAGCATCTTTCAATATAGTGGGAGTGCTATCTCTTATTAGGGGAGGAAAGGCAAACTCTGAAGGCTTGGAAGTTCATGCGTGCCTGAAAAATCAACATCTTCAAGGGCACTTCTCCAGATGTTCTCATCTTGTTTCAGGGTATGGGGTTCTTCCAAGCAGAACCCTGACCTTAATGTAACTGATCTGCCTTGGCTAAGCATTCTGACATCTCTGAGCTCTGTGCCTCTAAATATCAATTTAGCTGTGAAAAGACATATCTACTATAGGAGATGAGGGCCTCTTTATAAGCTACCAGAGGCCTTCTGGCTCTCACACTCAGCCATTAGCAGTTTCTTAACCACTTTTTTTTCCCTCATTATCTGTCTGCAAGATGTCAAAACAACTCTTTAATAACCAGTTAATGCCTCTGTTTCTGCAGGCATCATTCCCTCTATATATTTCAAATACCTGGGTCATTGCACCTGAGATATTTCTCTCCAGGTGGGCATTTTACTAGGTCATCAAGAGTGAAATCTTTAGCAATCAGGTCACCACTTGTGCCAGGGATTATCTGTGCCCCACTACTCTTCAGGGCAGTGTTGTCTTGGCCTGCTGGGTGAGAATTAAGCCAGTCCTAAGTTCCCTTCTTTCTCTCTGTATTCTTGGACTAATTATTCCTAGTACTACTTGGGTTAGTTCAGGTTCTCTGCCAGGCAGACACTGAGATGTAACTATAGAGGTACAGGAGATTTACTGAGGTAAAGGACTGTTGGGGGGAAAGGGGAGGGAATTGAATGGGGTGGCAGGGCCATCAGACCAGGTTGCAGGTCTGACTGCTGTGAAGGAGCCAAAGGAGGATAAGCAGAGCCTCAGATTGTAATGCATTTCAAAGGAAGATTTGTCCAAGCAGATGAGTGGCCCTGGAGCCAATGTCACCTACCAAAGGAGTCCAGCATCTTACATCTGCAAGAATGGGTCTGCCTTACTATCTCCGCTCTTCTCTGCCTTTGGCTGAAAGCATCCTATGGAAGGCGTGGTCGGGGCAATGCATGTGGTGGTGGAATCCCAGCATAGCAGCTGGGTCCATGTCAGTCATGCTTCCTACAGCAGGAGAGTTGAGTGGCATATTTTCATGGCCTGTCTTCTGAGAACCATATAAAATATTGCATCTCAGGACAGGGCTGTCCAGTAGAAAGAAAGGAGAAAATAAGGTGCAAACTCCTGTCTAAGATTCTCTCTATGGGTAACTCCCTACATTTTTGGCTTGGACATGCATAGATACCCAGTGTGATTCTTGGTGTCTTACTTGAACAGCAACAGGGCAGTCCTAGTGTAGTGCAACCCTGAGACAAGGCACCATTACTTTGTGCTAGTGTGAAATTGGTCACCAGCGAGGGGGCTGGGTGAGCACATGCAAAAGTGGTTGCTCTAAAGCTGGGACAGGTGAGGCTGATAGTGTCCGAAATTGTTCAGTGGGTAGTTCTATCACAGAGGGCTCTGAAAATGAAACACTGAATTGTGTAAGCTAGTTAAAGCTATGCAATGGAATTTAATGCTTTATCTTCTCCCATTCTGAGTAACCCAAACCATCACTATTAAAATATATGCATCTTATACAGCAGAAACGAACACAACATTGTAAAGCAATTATACTCCAATAAAGATGTTAAAAAATAAAATAAAACAAAACAATAAAATAAAATATATGAGTCTTAACCAAATTAAGTATATTCTTCAGTGGATCTAAGCTGAGATTAATTGTATCACTCAGTTTATTTTTAATAAGCAAGCTCAAACACTGCAAAGATCCCAAATTCATTAGAATATATTTTAGTTTGGATTTTTACAACCCCCTAAGGTTTACTTTAAAAAATTTCTAATCCTCCTAATTTAGTTGTGAATAAATACTGACCCACATCACACCATTTTTTCCCCCAATAGTTTGTAGTAGGAATAAAACAGCATGTTCAGTCTGAAGATAAGCAGCCTGGTTTGTCTGAATATATTTATAGCTCATATATTATCTTTTGCTCTCTGTGCTCAAAAGATTAGGAGGCAATGTATTTGAAGGAGAAAAAGTAGAACTACCCTGGGAAGTAAAACTATTAAGAGCAATAGACTTTCCCACCACGAAACTGCACAAAAGAAATACATGTTGAGAACGATCAAATGCACCTTTAAATTCTGCACAGGGGGTAGAAGGCTCACAGAGAAACAACAAGGGCATTTCAGAAAGTAGCCTGAGACCAAGGTCAAGCTCTCAAGTGTGCAATGGCAGAGCTTTTACTAGTTGTAAACATTTTCACACTGCAAGTGGAATGGGGTCTAAGAGATGAAAGCAGTTAAGATGAAAAGGTTAGAAAAGGAAAGATAGGGAAAGCAAGCACTCTTACATTCTGTTCAACACCATTTGCTTCATATGATTTAAAAATAGTGTCCTGTGCATTTCACACCCATGATCACACATTTATATTTACAATAAAGGTGCTTATCTCTACCTCAATGCCGTCTCTTCCTCCCACTTAAAACGCCCCCATTTCTTCTTGGATTGGAAGAATCAACACTGTGAAAATGACTATACTACCCGAAGCGATCTACAGATTCAATGCAATCCCTATCAAACTACCAATGGCATTTATCACAGAACTAGAACAAAAAATTTCACAATTTGTATGGAAACACAAAAGACCCCAAATAGCCAAAGCAATTTTTAGAAAGAAAAATGGAGCTGGAGGAATCAGGCTTCTGGACTTCAGCCTATACTACAAAGCTACAGTAATCAAGACAGTATGGTACTGGCACAAAAACAGAAATATAGATCAATGGAACAGGATAGAAAGACCAGAGATAAATCCACGCACATATAGTCACCTTAGTTTTGATAAAGGAGGCAAGAATATACAATGGAGAAAAGACAGTCTCTTCAATAAGTGGTGCTGGGAAAACTGGACAGCTACATGTAAAAGAATGAAATTATAACACTCCCTAACACCATACACAAAAATAAACTCAAAATGGATTAAAAGCATAAATGTAAGGCCAGACACTATCAAACTCTTAGAGGAAAACATAGGCAGAATATTCTATGACATAAATCACAGCAAAATCCTTTTGACCCACCTCTTAGAGAAATGGAAATAAAAACAAAAATAAACAAATGGGACCTAATGAAACTTAAAAGCTTTTACACAGTAAAGGAAACCATAAACAAGATGAAAAGACAACCCTCAGAATGGGAGAAAATATTTTCAAATGAAGCAACTGACAAAGGATTAACCTCCAAAATTTACAAGTAGCTCATGCAGCTTCAATATCAAAAAAGCAAACAACCCAATCCAAAAATGGGCAGAAGACCTAAATAGACATTTCTCCAAAGAAGATATACAGATTGCCAACAAACACATGAAAGAATGCTCAACATCACTAATCATTAGAGAAATGCAAATCAAAACTACAATGAGGTATCATCTCACACCAGTCAGAATGGCCATCATCAAGAAATCTACAAACAATAAATGCTGGAGAGGGTGTGGAGAAAAGGGAACCCTCTTGCACTGTTGGTGGCAATGTAAATTGATATAGCCACTATGGAGAACAGTATGGAGGTTCCTTAAAAAACTAAAAATAGAACTACCATACGACCCAGCAATCCACTACTGGGCATATACCCTGTGAAAACCGTAATTCAAAAAGAGTCATGTACCACAATGTTCATTGCAGCTCTATTTACAATAGCCAAGACATGGAAGCAACCTAAGTGTCCATTGACAGATGAATGGATAAAGAAGATGTGGCATATATATATACAATGGAATACTACTCAGCCATAAAAAGAAATGAAATTGAGTTATTTGTAGTGAGATGGATGGAACTAGAGTCTGTCATACAGAGTGAAGTAAGTCAGAAAGAGAAAAACGAATACCGTATGCTAACACGTATATATGGATTCTAAAAAAAAAATGGTTCTGAAGAACCTAGGGGCAGGACAGGAATAAAGATGCAGACATAGCGAATGGACTTGAGGACACGGGGAAGGGGAAGGGTAAGCTGGGACAAAGTGAGAGAGTGGCATGGACTTATAAATACTACCAAATGTAAAATAGCTAGCTAGTGGGAAGCTATTTCTCTCCTTCTATGCCCTTTTCTATGCTGCATCAGCTATTTATTCCTATATGCTAACGTTGAACCCCCAAAACTAATGTTCCACCTATAACCTGCCTCAAGCATCACACCCTCAGTCTGGTGCCCATCCCCAATCCCAACCCTTTCTCATTTAGGCCCTCCTACTCTGTTTTTAAAAATCACTAAAACCCATCAACACCTACAATCCTGTTACCCCTTGTTGTCCAATAACCCTTCCTGTTCTCACTTCTCTCCTTATTTCACTTCAATTATATAATCACTTTCCAATTCTTAATTTTAGTACTTCATTAATACTCTTAAATATTGGGAAATATGCCGTTCCATACTGGAAATGATCTGATACTCAAAAAAAAAAAAAATGTCACCTAGGCTTTGATTTTTAAATGAGAGAAAATCATATGCTTTTGGGGAAAAAAGTTGCTATAAAATTCAGTTGGTTCGATGCTAAGAAACTGCCCTACGCTGTCGAGTGCAAATTAGGTAAGTGAAAAGGAAAATGACTCTTTTCAGACCCCTTATAAAACTGCTTATCTGATCTAACCCATTAACTTCTTATAACTAACTGTTAAATCCTTATGTCTACTCAGCAAGGTGCTGGCATAGCTGCAGTGGTTTGATTGATATCATTTATGAGGACTAAAGCACTGAAAAATATAGTATTCCAAATTGCTTCTCTGAAAATATCCATCTAAATCGAATATCTGAGCTACCACTTTCTGGGTATGAGCTGCGGTTACCATTGCTACTAGAGAGCACCTCTGTGGCAACTTAGCATTAGCTCTAAATGTATGCGTGCACAGGAAGGACCCTCACGTTAAGTTTCAGTGAATTGTTATTGGAAGAGTCGTGGGAGGGTTCAGGAACAGCAGTGATGGTAATAGATGTGAATTTATGAGGAGTGAGAGCTTGAATCTCAAGAACAAAAGCGGTGCCCCTGGGACCTATCAATATTCTTGTTTGGAGTACACATTTTATGGATATAAGTTCTGTTCTAAAACGTTTTCAGGAAAAAACTCAAGTCTTTGCATCTTACATATTATTCTTCTGAGGAGTTCCTTCACTTTACGCCTGCCCAAATCTCAGCTAGAAATTCCTAAGGTGCTAATCTCTGAGGTTTCTTCCAGCTGTAAAATTCTACAACTCTGTGGCAACTAGTACTGAAAATGTACTCATGGTTATAGTTTGTTCCCTAAAATTAAAATGGAATAAAACAGATTAGGATCCAGATGCCACATGAAAAGCAAAATGACTAACTGTGTCAACAGGAGATACACTCTGTCCTCATTGCTCAACTACAAGGCGCATTTTATGGAGTCATTTGCTATCTGCTTACCCATGTGCATAGAACTACATGTATCCTGTGTGTGGAAAAACTAATTCACTAGCTATTCATATAATTGACAATTTGATGTCCCTTAATAGGAGTGTTTTTCTTGAATAGCAATATATAATTCAGGAACTAACAACAAACATAGATACTTGGGAGAAAATTAGAAGGTAAGAATTTTAAAATGATTTTTATGTCAGTTGCATAAATCTTTGATGGTAGAATTTCCACTCACTGACAGAACAAATGAATTTAATGCAGAAGTAAATGAAGAAGTTGGATGTGTATTGGAAAGTCGGCAAGATATTCAAGTAAATATTTAAAATATAGATGTAATTGTATTCATATTTGTTAATTATAAAAGAAAATATAGAAGCAAACTGTTTACAGTAGCTCCATACACCTTCATATAGCAACATTAGCACAAATGAAAATGATCGTTTAGATGCACAGATATCTTAAGTATGTGACTTGGTATAAGTGACAGACTGATGCTAAATCTGGCTTTTCCCCATTGGTTCAATTTGCTCTTTCCCAAGTAACCATTAATTTTAGTCATTTTAATGTTATTTAGAGGTCTTAATATACAAATTTAACTCCCCTCTGGAGGAGAGCTGCTGGCAGAAGTGATGAGAAGCTGTAGGCAGAGAGACAGTATAGACAATACCTAACCTAAGTGCTGAAACATAGAGAACGTTCCAAAAGGTGATTGAAAGCTGAGGATCATGTGACTTTACCAAGCTGATTTTACTTCAAGGGCCTGTGATTGCCATGGTATAAATGTTATTCCTGTTTAGAAACACAAAGATTATTAGTATACAAAGATAGAAACTTCATGGATAGAAGAATACTGAATTATCAAGAATCTGGCAGGACCACAGGTGTGTGGACTAACACATGCAGGTTCATGTCCAATAGGAAACTCGGAGTCAATAAAGAGGCACACATAGATAAGTCTGCTCTGCTCCTATTGTGTGTGTCTAGTCGCCTTACATAAAGTGTCTTCTGCACTGTTGCCCAAATAAGCAGCAGTGGTGGCAGCCAAGGACAGAGAGAGAGAGCGCGCGCTTCACATCAGTGTATATCCTACCTGCAATGCTTCGCCCTTTCTTATCCATCAAATAGATTCGAACTTGTTCAGAGCCATTTTCCCTACTGGAATATTTATGTCAGGATAAAATTAATAATCTTTCTATAAATAAATTGTTTGGCCAATCTGAGAAAGAATGAGATTCCTAAGCAGTTGGAATCCAACAGAAGAGAATGGAGAGGAAAAGATTCTAAATGTTTGTGCTGGATATAGAATTCTAAAATAGAAAAGGAAAATATAAATATTTCTAGGAAGCAAAAGTTCCACACAGGGTTTCCCTGGTGGCGCAGTGGTTGAGAGTCCGCCTGCCGATGCAGGGGACACGGGTTCGTGCCCCGGTCCGGGAGGATCCCACATGCCGCGGAGCGGCTGGGCCAGTGAGCCATGGCCGCTGAGCCTGCGCGTCCGGAGCCTGTGCTCCGCAACGGGAGAGGCCACAACAGTGAGAGGCCCGCGTACCGCAAAAAAAAAAAAAAAAAAAAAAAAAATGTTCCACACAATGCAAATGCCTTCTATCGACAACTGGTTTGAGTCCAACTGCCTGCCTTATCCTACACCAACTAGGACAAAAGCAAATCCTTTCAGTCTAAATATGTTGACAGCTTAATCAGTGTTTTCTACAAAGCTACACATTCAGGAGAGGGGATTTCTGGGTTTAAAGAATTTTAAAACTACAGAGAAAATCCTCACCAATTACTTAAGGTAACCATTCTATTTATTTTTTATATGTAAATAGAAAACACTTGAATGCCATTAACTACACAAAAGGAAAAGAACAACAGATTAATTTACCAGAGAAAACAAATAATAGGCAAAAGGAAAGATTCACAGTATATATAAAATTAACTTAAAGTGTATGATGGATGTAAATGTTAATTGAAAAGAAATAAAATATGTGACAAAATATTTGCCATCTGTGTATAAAAAAAGTTTTTGTGTGATAGATCCCAAAAGGCATGAGGCATAAAAAAATGATAAATTAGAATTCATCAATAAATTAGAATTAACCAAAACTTTTCCACTCCAAAGACATTGTTAAGAAATCCAAAATGCAAAGGATAATCTGAGAAAAGATACTTTTGTCCAAGACATATCTTGGACAAATCACCTGTGTCCAAGATATATAAAACCCTATTAGAACTCAATAATGACAAATAAAGAAATAATGATATATGGGCAGAAAATTTGAAAGACACCACCCAAAATCATATGCAAATAGGTAACAAACACATGAAAAAATGCTGTACTTCATTAGTCATCAGGGAAATGAAAATTAATACAATTAGGATCTACCTCTATATACCCATTAGATTAGCTAAAATTGAAAAGTCTGACCATATCAAGTATTGTCAAGGAGCTGGACAAACTAGACTTTACATTTACTGCTGGTGATAATGTAAAGTGGCACAACCAGTTTGGAAAACAGTATGTCAGTCTCTTAAAAAGATAAACTTATGACAAAATCTAGTCAGTTCCCTCTTAGTTATTTACCCAAGAGAAATGAAAACATATGTTCACAAAAAGAATTGTACACGAATGTTCAGATCAGCATTATCTGTAATAGCCCCAAAATGATAAAGAACCCAACGTCTATCAAGAGATGAACGAATAAGCAAATTATGATGTATTCATAAAATAGAATGTTTCACATCAGTAAAAAGAAAAGAACTATTGATATGCACAAAAACATAGTTCAACTGCAAAATCATTATCTTGAGTGAAAGAAGTCAGGCACATAGTAGATTCTATATGATTCCTCTTATATACAAATTTAGATCATGCAAATGAATCACAATGACAGAATTCAAGTCAATGGTTGCTGAGGGAAGGGGAGTAGGAAAGGAGGATTTCTAAGAGGAAGGAGGAAGCTGGTTTTGGGGTGATAGAAATGTTCTTATTTTTTCTCTTTTTTTTGATAGAAATGTTCTTTGTATTGTTTAGGATGATACATTCAGAAGTGTACAAATATGTCGAAACTGATCAAATTGTACAGTTGAAATATTTGTAGTTTATTTTACTTCAGTTAAACCTCAATAAATTTAAAAAATATCAATCCATGTATATAGTATAAAAGAGAAAAGCACAGAACTTGGCATCTCAGGTTGAATAAAGGGAATGTGGAGAAAAAAGAGGAGATTTTAGGGTCCAGTTTTGAAATATGTAAGCTGCAAAAATGTACAAGTGAAGTAAATACGGATATAATTAGATCATAAAAGTATTAATACGTAGCACTTATTGTGGGCTTGCTATGTAACAAGCATGATTGCAGTACTTTACAGACATGATTTGGGTAGCTTCAATCAGCATGCAAAATCTCTTCTTTCAGAGCCAATGCACACACACAACAGCTGGGGTGCAGGGCATTCATTGCCCTCAGCAGCCCATTTCCACCTTAACATTTTGGGAGTTTTTTCTGGAAAGTCAGACTCCACATACTATCTGTACCGATTAATAAATCCTTTTCTGCTTACCTAGCTAAAATACATTGTTTGGTGCAATTAAAAAAAATAACCAATAGATATGTTGACTTATCTGATAAAAATTACAAATACTATTCAATTTTAAGAAGAGAAGACTGCATCACATCACATCATAAAATGTTCACAACTAGATAAGATAGTACATGGGTGGGAGGTGTTGAGCCCAGTTTATTTATCTCCAACCTCCAAAATTTTACTGACATATTCTGTATATAAATTACAAGAAGGGAAATTTCGGATAGAGACTCTTAAAAATGTATGTATAATATAATATCTGCCTAATTAAAAATAACTAATTAAAATATTTTATATTATATTATGAACCAGAGAGAGTGTATTTACTCCACTTATATTCATGGCTATGTATGATAAAAACAAATGTAGAAAATCATAGAATTTTTATATACAGCTGCAATATGAATCCAATTATTAAATGAGTCTAAGTGTTATATATAGTGACATTATATAAGAATTTATCAGGTTAAAATAATGTATGCTCTTAAAATTTAATCTGTACAAAATAATAGATATACAATTTCTAAACGTGTACAGGTAGGGATATGAAAAGAGGTTCAGCAAAAATTATCTACCATTAGCAATATTTATTTCATATTTATAAATACAGTGACATTCATATATGTATTGCCTCAAAGGTAATGATAGACTGTTGTCATTTACAATAAAATTAGACTTAGTTTTATTAATAATAATCTGGAATATGATAAAATATAATCAGCTGCTTTTGTTTTATATTATTTCTAAGAATATCAGATGTATTTTAACCAAGTAGGTTGTATGTCCTTAACTAAACAGGGAGTTTTAAATCTTTTTTCTAAGTACTGTGATAAATATTTCATTTTTATATTTTCAGTTTTAGTTTTTAATATTTTTAATATTATAAACTGTATAATTAGAGTAGGATGAGCAAACTATGATCTATGTATTTCCAAAATCTCTAGCATTTGTTTACATAACATTCTCACATGTCATTCCAACTTTGAGCGTAATTATTACTGAGATGCTTTTGACATTAAATTTTATGAAAATTTTGGCATTCAGCTTATATAGAACTTCTATCATCTATCTCTCTCTCTACCCAATCTATTATTAGCCTATATAAATAAAAAGGAGAAAAATACAGTAACTTCTTTGCAAACATTTATCCCCAGGACTTAAGTTAAAATTGTTAAGTGTGTGTGCATGTGTGTGTGTGTGTGTGTGTGTGTGTGTGTGTGTGTGTGCATATGTGTACGTGATCTTTTCTTATTCCTTTAGCATAGCCTACATTTGTTAGAACAATCTAATATATTAATTTAAAATTATTACCAGCTCCCTGAACTTATATTTCCTGATATATCTTTATTAGTAAAATATGAAACTATACGCCTTCAGTCTTCATTAAAGCCAGAGCTCAATGCCATATCTCATATTTATAACTATATATTTGGTAATCATGATCAATTCACATACACAGGTACCATGGCAGCTTAGAAAATAGCTTTAGCTGAGTGATCTTGAAGATTTAAAAGTAGTAAATGCAACTTTATTTTTACTCATAAAACACAGACCACATTTTTGTTTGAAATTATAGTTAGAAGTCTTGCAAGTGTGTATTTTGATAAATTCAAATTTATGATTTAAAATTGTGTGATAATACACAATAAAATAAAAGTAAAACCTTTACATATTTCCTGACAGTGTTTATTTTAGGCTTTAAATACCAGCAATTTCACATGTCTCTAAATATATAATTGAGAAGAATATACTCATAGCATTTGGCTTACTTTTCTATGATTGGCCTCATGGCTAAAATTCGGCATTGATGGCTATATACATTAGGTGGCGAAAATTTACTATAATAGGAAAGATCTCTAATTTATATCTTATAATCATAAGGATTTCATGAAGTAACAGAATGAAACTGGGAATCCAAAACTGAGAATCCAAAAGTGGGTGTTATATTTCTCCTCTTTTAAAGAAATATTTTGGTGTTTAGGTTTATATTCTTGAAATTTAGATAATACTGTCATTTCTGTGCCTTAAACTACTTGTGAGAATCAATCAGATCATAAATGTGAACTCTATTCAGGAGCTAATTTATAAATGTGAGATATATATAGTTCCAGACATTTAGTAAAAGAATGTTAGTATATATTTCACCATTTTTTTTCAGTGTTGTGTCTAAGCTAAGGTGAAGACACTCAAATCTAATTGTCAATAAGCGTGATGGTTAAAATTTATTATTCATTATGTGTCAGGCTTTTACTTTGTTTTTACTTTGCAAATATAATTTCTTTTCAATTTCATATCAACTCTTCAATGTAAGCATAGTTTTTTGTTTCTTTATTGTTTTTCCATTTTCATGGTTTTAAAATTCATAGAGAAATTAATTTGCTTTATGTTTCTTTTTTATTGTATTAAGATACACATACATAAAATTTACCATCTTAACTATTTTTTTTTTTTTTTTTTGCAGTACGCGGGCCTTCTCACTGTTGTGGCCTCTCCCGTTGCGGAGCACAGGCTCCAGACGCGCAGGCTCAGAGGCCATGGCTCACGGGCCCAGCCGCTCCCCGGCATGTGGGATCTTCCTGGACCCGGGCACGAACCCGCATCCCCTGCATTGGCAGGCAGACTCCCAACCACTGCGCCACCAGAGAAGCCCCCATCTTAACTATTTTAAGTGTCCAGGTTAGTAGTATTAAATACATTCACACTGTTGTGCAGCCATCACTACCATCCATCTTGATAACTCTTTTCATTTTGTAAACTGGAACTCTAAGCAGTAACTCTCCATTCTCCTCTCTGGCAACCACCACTTCACTTTCTCATTTCATGATTTTGACCACTCTTTGTTCCTCGTAGAGGTGAATCATACAGTATTTGTCTTTTTGTGACTGGCTTATTTTATTTAGCACAGTGTCTTCAAGGTTCATCCGTATTGTAGCATATTGCAAAATTTCTATCCATTTTGAGGTTGAATAATATTTCATTGTATGTATATACTACATTGTCTTCAACCATTCATCTGTTGACTGACACTTAGGTTGTTTCCATGTTTTAGCTATTGTGAAGTATGTTGCAATGAACATGGAGATACAGATGTCTTCTAGACAGTGATTACATTTCCTTTGGATATATATAAAGAAGTGGGTAGCTGGATCATATGGTAATCCTATTTTAAATTTTTGAGAAATCTCCACACTGTTTTCATAGTGGCTCTACCAATTTATGTTCCCACAAATTGTACGGGGTCCCTTTCTTTCCTCCCCATACTCAGTAGCAGTTGTTAGCTCTAGTCTTTTTGATAACTGTCATTTTAACAGGTGTGAAGTGATATCTCATTGTAGTTTTTATTTGCATTTCCCTGATGTTAATTAGGATTTGTTGAACACTTTTTCATGACCATTTGCATGTCTTCTTTGGAAAAATGTCTATTCAGGATCTTTGCCCATTTTTAAATCTGACTTTTTGTTGTTATTTAGTTGTGTGAGTTTCTTATATGTTTTGTACATTAACCCCTTATCAGATAATATGGTTTGCCAATATTTTATCCTATTTCATAAGTTGCTTCTTCAGTTTGCTGATTGTTACTCATGCTGTGTAGAAGTTTATTCATTTGATGTAGTGTCACTTGATTTTTGCTTTCATTGTCTGTGCATTGGTGTCATATTCAGAAATTAACTGCCAACACAGATGTCAAGGATTTTTTCCCTATGTTTTCTTCTAGGAGATTTACTGTTTCAGGTTTTATATTTAAGTCCTTATACATTTGGAATAAACTTTTGTGAGAGTGTAACATAGGAGTTGAATTTCATTCTTTTGCATGTGAAATCCAGTTCTCCCAACACCATTTATTGAATAGTTTATCCTTTCCCTATTGAGTATGCTTGGCTCCTTTGTCAAATATTAGTTGACCATATGTGTATGGGTTTATTTCTGGGCTGTCTATTCTGTTCCACTGATCTATGTGTCTGTTTTTATGCCTATATCGTACTGTTTGATAGCAATATATTAGTAATATAGTTTCAAATCAGGAAGTGTTATGCCTCCAGCTTTGTTCTTTCTCAAGATTGCTTTGGTTATTCAGGGTCTTTTGTGGTTCCTTATGAATTTTAGGATTATTTTCTGTGAAAAATACCATTGGAATTTTGATAAGGATTGTCTTAAATCTATAGATGACTTTGGGTAGTATGGCTATTTTAACAATATTAACTCTTCTGATCTCTGAACATGGACTATCTTTCCATTTATTTGCATCTTCTTCAATTTCTTTCATCAGTGTATTACAGTTTTTGGTTGTACAGATCTTTCACCTCCTTGGTTAAATTTATTGCTATTTTGTCTTTGGTGCTACTGTAAATAGAATATGTTTTCTTTATTTGTTTTTAAATATTTTATTGTAAGTATATAGAAATACAACAGATTTTTTCATGTTGATTTTGTATCCTGAAATTTTACTGAATTCATTTGTTACTTCTAAAATTTTTTTGGTGGAATCTTTAGGATTTTCTATACATATAAGACCATATCATCTGCAAACAGAGACAATTTTATTTCTTCCTTTCTGATTTGGATGCCTTTTATTTATTTTTCTTGCCTAATTACTCTCGTAAGGACTTCAGTACTTGGAAGTCCTTTCTATGTTGAACAGGACAGAAGATAGAGTGTACCCTTGTTTTATTCCTGGTCTTAGAGGAAAAGCTTTCAACCTTTGACAAGTTGAGTCTGATGTTAGCTATGGGCTTGCCATATATGGCCTTTATTATGATGAGGTACATTTCTTCTATGCCCACTTTGTTGAGAGTTTTTATCATTAATGAATGTTGAATTTTGTCGAATGATTTTTCTACGTCCATTGAGATAGTCATGTGGCTTTTGTCCTTCACTGTGTTAAAGTGGTGTATTGCATTTATTGATTTGTTTATGGTGAAATTTCCTTGCAGCCAGGGATAAAGCCCACTTGATCATGATCTGTGATCCTTTTAATGTACTGTTGAATTTAGTTTGCTAGTATTTTGTTGAGAATTTTTACATCTGTATTCATCAGGGATTTGGGGCTGTAATTTTATTATCTTTTAGTGTCCTTTTCTGGTTTGGTATCAGAGTAATGCTGGCCTCATAAAGTGAGTTTGGGAATGTTTCCTTCTTTTCAAATCATTTGAGAAAGATTCACATTAATTCTTCCTAAATGTGGAGTAGAATTCACCTGTGAAGTCATCCGGTCCTATGGTTTTCTATGTTAGGAGGTTTTTGATTACTGATTCAATCTCCTTACTAGTAATTGATCAGTTCAGGTTTTCTGTTTCTTCATGATTCAGTCTTTATAGGTTGTATGTTTCTGGTAATTTATCCATTTCTTCTGGGTGGTCCAATTTCTTGGTGTATAATTGTTCATAGTGGTCTCTCATGATCCTTTGTATTTCTGTGGTGTCCGTGGAAATATATCCTCTTTCAACCATATATTTTTTTTATTATTGTTGTTCGCTTTCTTTTTTTTCTTGTTAAGTCTAGCTAAAGGTTTATTGATTTTATTTATTTTTTCAAAAAACCAGCACTTGGTTTCATTGATTTTTTTTTTCTATTGTCTTGTAAGCCTCTAATTTATTTCCACCCTAGTCTTTATTATTTCCTTTCTTCTGCTAACCTTGGACTTTACTTGTTCTTTTTTTCTAGTCCCTTGATGTATAAAGTTAGGTTGTTTATTTGTGATTTTTCTATCTTCTTAATGTAGGCATTTATTGCTGTAAACTTTTCTCTTATAACTGCTTTTGCTGAATCCCAACAGTTTTTGTGTATTGTGTTTCCATTTTCATTTGGTTCAAGATTTTTTATTTCTCTTTTGTTTCTTTTCCTTTGACCCATTTGTTGTTTAGAAGTGTGTTGTTTAATTTCCACATATTTGTTAATTTTCTTGTTTTCCTCATGTTACTGATTTCTAGTTTCATATCTTGTGGTCAGAAAAGATACCTTATATGATTTATTTATTTTTTTTAATTTGATAAGACTTGTTTTGTGATCTAACATATGGTCTACCTTACAGAATGTTCCATGTGCCCTTGATAAGAATGTGTATTTTGCTGCTATTCATAGGAATTGTCTGCATATATCTGTTAGGTCAATTTGGTCTAAAGTACAGTTCAAGTCCAATTTTTTAAATTAATTTCTGTCTGGATAATCTATCCCATTAAAAGTGAGATATTTAATTGCCCTACTATTACTGTATTGCTGTGTTTCTCTTAATATATTTAGGTCTCCAGAGTTGGGTCAATACATATTTACAACTGTTATTTCCTCTTGGTGCATTGACACACTTATCACTATATAATGTGCCTTGTTACATTTTTTAGCTTAAAGTATATTTGTCTGCTATAAGTTCAGCTACCCCTGCTCTCTTTTTGTGTAGAATATTTTGTGTAGAATATTTCTATTTGTGTAGAATATTTTTTTTCCATCCATTCACTTTGAGCCTGTGTGTGTCCTTAAAGCTAAAGTAAATCTTTTGTAGGCAGCAAATCTCTTGTAGGGTCTTGTTTTGTTATTCATTCAGTCATGTAGGACTAGAGCACTATTAGTGGGTATAATACAAAAATATTTTATAATCAAGTAAGTTGCATAGCATATTGCATATTTCATAATAAAATGTCTTAATAATATATGTTTAAAATGATTACTTTGGAAGTAATAATTTTATGAATAGTGGTAAGGCATATCAAGTTGAAAGATATTATTTTGGTTCTAGGATGTTGCCTTTGAAGATATGATAAGCATACAAAAATAGATAAAATAATTTTCTGGATCATAGGAGATTTGTAGAACTTATAGTCTGAATTAGAACTGAAGTTAGCACCTACATATTTATTCTGGAAAAGAACGGGTGTTCAAGAATGGCAGTTAAAAATATAGCTTGTAGTATAAAAACTGAAAAATGCATTTTTTATACCTTGAATTATTACTCATTGTGTGAATCAATGAAAAAGTCTAAACCTCCAGGAACATGATAACATGTTGCTTCATATTATGGTGATCACTTTACCATTTCTACGTACTGTGAAACTTTCCAAATTCTATAGATGATACTGGGACTTTTCCTGTAGAAATAGAAGGAGTAGAGTCAGAGTTTTTCTATGGCTGCTGTATTTGTCAAGTTTTGAATTAATATACAGTGTAACAAGTACCTCCTAAATCTCAGTGACTTACAGCAATGTTTATTTTTGTCGGCATGTCTGAGAGCTAGCTATGGTGGCTTCACTCAAGCCTGAGGGTTAGATTCAGTTGTGCTCCACATGTCTTTAATTCCTGGAACGCAGGTAGATAAGCAGAGGGAGTAGAACATCATCATTCTTCTCTTGTTGAAGAAGAGAAATGTAAGAGGTTAAGTCAGACATTCACACATTTAAAGCCTCTGTTCAAATAGAAGATACATCACATCTGTTCATATTCTATTAGCCAAAGCAAGCCTGACACTTGAACAAGCCCAGCATCAGTGGGGCAGGTGTGATGGTAGGCAGAGTGATTATTCGCTGAAAAATAATGCAATCCATCAAAGCCAGTTAGAACTGAAGGATTCAGTCGAATATAAAGACACCTGGCACATATTAGATATTTTGCTAATGTTTCCTGAATTAGCTAAAGAAATAGAGAAGTAGTTTCACTGTCAGATATACGTATAAGATTATGCTATTCTTTTTTTTTTTTTGGTCTTATGGTATGACTATCTTATTTTTTTTAATACTAACTTATTATTTTTAAAAGCTGAAATTCCAGTTATAGATTTAACTTTTATAACTGCCCAAGAATGCATTTTCTGTATGGGAATAAACATTGCTAAACTTCTAAATAATTTTCATTGGCTAATATGCAGTATTATCATGGAAAAGTTCTGCTGCTTGTATATAGTTTAATATGTGAATACCTAATCTTGATTTAGATCTAGATAAATAAATACAAATAAAATTACCATGCACAATCTTATTAAAGTACAATACATTGATGCTTTCCCAGAAAATGTACCTTATTCCCTCTAAATCTCTAATTATGGCAGCCCTGTTATGAATCAACCTCTCTAATTATTTTGAATCTATTTCAAAATACTTAATTATACTTAAGTATACTTATAAGTATACTTAATTATACTTTTGTTATTACCTAAAATTGGAAAATATGTGCATTCAAATACACAATTAAAAGATTTTAAGTAGTGGTTTTAAGTATTTGGAAAAAATATTATACTATGATCTGTGTGATTAGCAGAATTAATCAATGAATTCTTAGGAAATGTAGCATGTTTTCTTTTCCACCTTGTGTATCTGATCAGGTTATATAGCATTTATCATTATATAGCATTCATAACTGGAAAGGACCTAAAAGATCAATTAATCAAGTGACCAGCAAACTTTTTCTGTAAAGATCAAGATACTAAATATTTGGGACTTCCCTGGTGG
This sequence comes from Pseudorca crassidens, assembly GCF_039906515.1. Classification (NCBI taxonomy): domain Eukaryota; kingdom Metazoa; phylum Chordata; class Mammalia; order Artiodactyla; family Delphinidae; genus Pseudorca; species Pseudorca crassidens. Next base: position 19,707,795 of record NC_090298.1, read on the forward strand.
TCCAGTGGTAAAGAATCTGCCTTCCAATGCAGGGGACACAGGTTCGATCCCTTGTCGGGGAACTAAGATCCCACATGCCATGGGGCAACTAAGCCCACCAACCACAACTACTGAGTCTGTGCACCTCAACTAAGCCCATGTGCTCTGGAGCCTGTGCCACAACTAGAGAGAGAAAAAAAACGCTGTATGCCACAACTAGAGAGAAGACCATGTGCCACAATGAAAGATACCATGTGCTGCAACTAAGACCCGACACAGCCAAAAATAAATAAATAAATATTTTTAAAAGATACTAAATATTTAAGTCTTTATGGGCCATGTGATTTCTATCAAAAGCACCCAACTCGGGCTTCCCTGGTGGTGCAGTGGTTGAGAGTCCGCCTGCCGATGCGGGGGACACAGGTTCGTGCCCCGGTCCAGGAAGATCCCACATGCCACGGAGCCCGTGAGCCATGGCTACTGATCCTGTGCGTCCGGAGCCTGTGCTCCGCAATGGGAGAGGCCACAGCAGTGAGAGGCTCGCGTACTGCAAGAAAAAAAAAAAGCACCCAACTCTGCAGTTGTAACGTGAACCCAGCCATAAACAGTATGTAAACGAATGAATGAGGCTGCTTCCAATAAAATGATTTTTCACACAACCAGAGGTGGCTGGATTTCCCCTGTGGGCTGTTGCTTAAAAGCACTGATCTTGTCTTATATACTAATTAACAGATGAAGAAAGTGAGACTTAAAAGGATTCGAGATTGTTATTCCACAATTAGCAATACAACCTCTAAAATTTGCTAAATGTTACAAATCTAATGGGTAACAAGTATGGGTTTAAAATTGATCAGTCCTGGGCTTCCCTGGTGGCGCAGTGGTTGAGAGTCCGCCTGCCGATGCAGGGGACACGGGTTCGTGCCCCGGTCCGGGAAGATCCCACATGCCGCGGAGCATCTAGGCCCGTGAGCCATGGCTGCTGAGCCTGCGCGTCCGGAGCCTGCACTCCGCAACGGGAGAGGCCCATGTACCGGAAAAAAAAAAGAAAAAAAAAAGAAAAAGATTCATCAGTCCTGACTGAGAATTAAATATCTTTGAGTAACTTTTTCTATCATATATCTTGGAGATTCATGTTTTGATTTAGTAAGCATAAATATTATTTTAAGTCATGAAGCATAAGAAAGCCTTTTTAAGATCTCATTGCTTTGGATGATTTCTTTAAAATGTAAATATACCCTTTGACTAACTTTGGACATGGATGACTTTAACTTGACTGATAAAATGAAGTCCTAAACCACAAGACAAATCACTTCCTATACAATTCTTTGAAGGTAATGATTTTAAAAAAATGTATATTTAGTTTGCAGGTGATTCTATAGATATTTAAGAGTTTGCTATTCTTTCAGAATATTTTTGGTGTATACTAAAGGAATAATTTCTCAACAGGACATGTCTTTTGACAATTTTCTTTGTTAACCTCTATGGTATATTCATGTAAGTCTTTTTAATTTAATGAAAACAAACAATATTTCCCAGAAATATTGTCTCATATTTTTAAATATTTATTTATTTATTTGGCTGCACTGGATCTTAGTTGTGGCACGTGGGATCCTAGTTGTGGCATGCAGGATATTCGTTGCCACATGCGGGATCTTTAGTTGTGGCATGCGAACTCTTAGGTGTGGCATGTGGGATCTAATTCCCTGACCAGGGATCAAACACGGGCCCCCTGCATTGGGAGCTTGGAGTCTTAGCAACTGGACCACCAACGAAGTCCCTATGTCTCATATTTCTAAATTAATGTTATAGCAAGTTAAAAATATGCCCTATTAATTAAAATAGTAGGAAAATAATTACACAAAAAAGTATTTTATGCTTTTCATAAACTATATTAACTATCTAAACTTTTTTTAAAAAAATATCTTCAAATTTCTAAAATCAAAGCAAAAAGCAAGGCCACACAGATAAAAATTTTATTTTTTCATTGTCTTTCTGTTGGGGTATTTTTCATGAGTTTTTTTATGTAGAATTTGTTTGGGAACATGTATTTTTCAATATTTCCTGTTGAGAACTTTATGACCACCTACTGTATTTCAATGTTCTCCAGTCTGCAATGAAAAACATACTAAATATGGATCCAGATTTCAGGACTCTAGGAACAGTTCACAGCCATGGCTACTATTCAATTATACCACAAAGACATATTTGTGGAATGTAGAAGAACTACTGCCGTGGTGCACAGGACTTAATTGGATTCCTGTGCATTGGTTTCTTTCTCATCTCTAAGGCCAACACAGTCACTATTTCAAATAAAATAATTTTAAGTAAATTATATTTAATCAATATATTTAACCAGTAGGTCTAAATAAAAAAAAATCAAGTAAGGTATTTTAAGAGTGCTGCATTACCCAATTTGAAAACGTTATAAGGTTTAATTTCCTTATTTCATAAAAATACTGAGTGGACACACTCCATATGTAAAATGATTTAAAAATACAAATATTTGAAGAATGTAATTTTTATTATATTGAATGTATTGATTAAAAGACTAAAACTATATTATAAAAAATACTTGCTAAAAGATTTTAGTTGCTGGATGATGTTGTTGAATTAAAATAAGTGAATCTGGGACTTCCCTGGTGACACAGTGGTTAAGAATCTGCCTTTCAGCGCAGGGGACATGGGTTCAAGCCCTGGTCCAGGAAGCAACTAAGCCCATGCACCACAACTACTGAGCCTGCGCTCTAGAGCCCATGAGCCACAACTACTGAGCCCACATGCCACAATTACTGAAGCCCGGGTGCCTAGAGCCCATGCTCCACAATAGTAGAAGCCACCGCAATGAGAAGACTGCACACTGCCACGAAGAGTAACCCCTGCTTGTTACAACTAGAGAAAGCCTGCATGCAACAAGGAAGACCCAAGCAGCCAAAAATAAAATATGAATAAATAAAGTAAAAATCAAACCCCTATCTTCCAGTTGAAAAACAATAAAAAAATAAATGCATCTAAGCGCTATGTGGTTGAAAATGTTAAATACTTATCTGCTCAATTATGTTATTAAAATGACCATAATTCTTTCATCAAGCAAAGCTGTAAACTGAAGGAGAGAGTTGAGAGTGATTTAAAAAAAGGTGAAGAAGTATTAGGAGAGTTGCTTTTTTTTGCTTTGTTTTGTTTAGATGAGAAAAATAACATTCCAAAGGAAAAGTTCAAGTAGGGAGGGTTTCAGTGGTGAGGGAGCTAGGGAAAATCTCTGTGCAGAAGAAAGTTATGGGATTGAGTGCATATTAGATCTGTACCTGCCTAGTTATATTATTAAAACTACTCAGTATATAATTTTGTTTAATTATTATGTTAAAGTGTATTTCTAGGGCTTGTTTTTTAATGAAAAACTGACTGATTCACTCAAAGTAATCAGAGAAAAGGAAAGATGTATAGACACAGATGCAGGAATCCTAGTTAATAAGTTTCATGTGGTGAATAAAGTTTTTGAAAAATCTCGACTGGTTGTTTCAATGTTTTTTAATGAAGTAAGGCTCAAGGTCAAAGCTGAAAATGAGGAGAGTAGAAGAGACTTGAGAACAAAGGATAATGTATGAGATGTTGGTCTAAGAGAATGCAAGAGTAAATTGACCAGGATGATATAAGGCCATTTTTGACCAGCATAAGGGCTTTCTTGCGATGAGTGATGAAAGAAAAAAGTCAGTATGATGCAAAGGTCCTGTGCAGGCCGGGTCTATCTGTGTAGGGCAGGCTCTCAGTAAGTAGAGAGTTGGATATAGTCAGGGCTGAGATTTAGCAAAACATCAACAACAAACAATGAAGCAAGATAAGAGCAAAAAATTAAGAGAACGGGAGAGATGATAACTGTCGACCACGGAAGTTAAGTTTGGAATGGAAAGAAATGAGGCTATAAAGGGAGTGAGGCACAGTAAAGACGCCATAGGATCAATGGATTGTGGTCCCTGCTCGTGGCAAAGAATTAATAAAGATAAGTTAAATGGTGAGAATTAGAGAGTCTTCTCAGTCTTTGACAGAACTTATACTTGATTTTTGAAGTTGTCCTTTTTCAATTTGACCAGACAGAAGAAAAAGAGAATTTTTAAATACAATAAAATGGATTTTCAAATAAACGAAAATGTTGGGAAACAAGTAGTAAGAGAATATGATAGTAGATAGATGACAGGTAGATAGATAGATAGAGTTAAATAAACTAGGACTTAATAAAAGAAATGTATAAATTATATCATAATTTTATTAAATCTTTAAGTTTTGGAGAACAAAAACAACCATATAATTTACTTCAGCCCAGCCTCTCTGCCTTGAGTCTGTGAAATCCCACGTCTGCCAAATCATGAGGCAGCCTCCAGTTTGATTCTGAAGACCCTGGAATAGAACTGGCTGTCAACAAAGGAACTGTATTCTCATTTCCACTGATCTTCTAAGATGTTCGTTTTTTTTTTTGTTTTTTTTTTTTGTGCGGAACGCGGGCCTCTCACTGCTGTGGCCTCTCCCGTTGCCGAGCACAGGCTCCGGATGCGCAGGCTCAGCGGCCATGGCTCACGGGCCCAGCTGCTCCGCGGCATATGGGATCTTCCCGGACTGGGGCACGAACCCATGTCCCCTGCATAGGCAGGCAGACTCTCAACCACTGCGCCACCAGGGAAGCCCTAAGATGTCCTTTTAAATAAATATTCTAACAATGATAGCAACAGACACAGTAATCCATGAAGAAAGAGATGTGTAGTGGAGAGTGGCAGAATCCAGACGATGAAAGAGATTCAAGTAGAATGTACTTAAACACCACATTATGGATGGATTTTGGCAATGAAAGTTAAAGTGTAATTGTGTAGTCATTTAAAACAATCAGTTTCAGATGTAAGGCAAAAGTGAATAGTGTCGGTTTACAAGGAAATTATTTCATTCTTCACTTGAAAAATAAATGAATTTGATGCTTGATTTTGACAGAATATGAAAAGGGAAATGTATTATTTTTTAAAATTTAGTCGTTGAGTGGTTATGCTTCCTTATTCCCATTTAGAATCCTCATTAAAAGTGATGTGACATATGTAGGAATAAATGTGTGATTATAAAATAAATGTAATAATACAGTGAATTTTTAAAAAATAACTTCCAAGTCACTATTTGAGTTTCTATTTTTGTAGGAAAATCTGAATAATAAAACATGACATAATTTGCATCTTATCAATATAGTTAAAATTTCAACTCTTACTACACACAACACAAATATTGTTTTCGGGGGGTTAAGTGCTATAATAAAAACTTTTCCTATGATGGTGAGTATGTTTCTCTTGAAATAATATGTCATGAGAAGATACTATTTCAATTTGCTATCCACAGTCTTGGGAAAATGAAATGCAACATTATAATATGAATATGCAACCAACATATTCTCAACTAAACTTAAATTGTTCTAAGAAAACAAAATATGGACATTCTTTCGGAAGATGTTCATTAAATGTCAAGAATATAGCGAGAGTAAGAACCTTTGTAGGATAAAAGAGAATAGCAGAGATGTGTGATTATAATTCAGTTTAACAGACATCTGACTTGTTTGTCAGAATTAATTAGAAACAATTTTAAATTGTTGAAATTATTAAATAATTGAAAGTTGCAAGCAGAGTCCTCAATATAAACACGCTTGTGCGTTAGAGATGTGTCTTTGCTCTATTCTGACAAATTGAGTATGAGAGAATCGTGTCTTCTAATACTTCTTTTATACTCTTAGACATGACATTTTAATTTAGTAAGCTCTGGAGTTAGCAGCTTTGGGTTCAAATTGGGTTTTTATCTCATACTACTTGTGTATTTAAAATCAGTGCTTGCTTACACCCTTATTGCCATGTCTTCCAAGCACATGGTAAGCTCAAATTCCCAGTTTCCTTGCTGTTGAAAAGGGCTATGTCAGAATGAACTAGGAAAAGAATGTATGTCACTTCCAGAATAAACCACTTAGTAGCTCCTAAAGTCTTATATTTCTCTTTCTCTGTGGCCAAGATGGTGGAGGAAGAGTAAGGATAAGATGAACAAAGGCTAGATGGAGAAGAATTGACAAAGGGTGCCCTCCAGATCTGCATAAGTGAGATTAAATTTGCTATGTTAAGCCACTGAGGAATTTGGTTGTATTATTTGTTACCCCGCAAATTCACACTAGCTCTGCAACTTTATGCTAGAACTTAACCTCCCTCAGTTTTAGTTTTCCATTCTGTAAATGAAAAACTATGACACAGGCATAGGAAGTGACAGCAATTTTACTTTCTTTTTTATGTTCAAGAAAGTTATTAGATTACCTGTAGAATTGAAACTGTTGTGGAGTTTATTTATTTGTGCTTCTATTTCCTTAAGATACTGCTATTTATACTGACTACATAAAATAAATGAAATGTCATATTTAGTATTCAGTGGGAGGTTTTATTTATTTTTTATTTCTTACAGACAAATATTTGACCTTATTATGAGTGAACTAAAGGCAAAGTGTCTCATGGAAAAAAACAAGTCCTAAAACCTTCTAGCAAGACCAGAAGTGCTAAGGTAAGTAAGCCCAGGGTTACTAATTTAATATCATCCATAGATAGGAAAGAGGACTATGTCATATTAAAAATGAAAACAGAACATTGCAGACTGTGTCTCCCCAAAATTCATATTTTGAAACCTAGGCTTCAATGTGACCACATTTGGAGACTGGCCTTTGGAAGGTAATTTGAGTTAATGAGGTCATGAGGATGGGGTCTTCCTGACGGGATTAATGACCCTATAAGAGGAGGAAGAGACAGGACACCTCTCTCTTTTTCCATGCACATGCATGGAACAAAGGCCATGTGAGCACACAGTGAGAAGAAGGCTGTCTACAAGATAGGAAAAGAGCCCACACCTTGAACTTTGACTTCCTATCCTCCAGAACTGTGAGAAATAAACAAGAGTTAAGCAACCCAGTCTATGGTGTTTAGTTATAGCAGCCCAAGCTGACTAAGAAACAGGCTTTTTATAGAAATGATTTCTGAGAGCAATGGAATAAGCATCCTCTCAAATAGTAAGCAAGTAAATGGTAGTGACATTTTCAATACCAAAACGCTATTTCCTCATAATATTGTTTTTAAGATTAACAAATATATAAAATATGTGGACTTGCACATGTAGAACCCTTCATTTTATTTTTTGTTTTTTATGGCCTAGGTATTATTTGAGTCCTGGTGTAAGAAGAGGAACAAAAAAAAATACTTAGTTTTAGATTAACTTTTAAAAATGTGGAGATACACATTTTTTTTTTTATCTTTGGTGCAACATATTTTAGCCATTAAGCAAAGTTTTAAGTTGTGATAAGCATGTTTATCGCTATCCTCTAAATTAGATCATACTGCCTTGAAAATTATATAACAGAACCAAGTTTAATAAGTAATAACTTATTTCTTAATTTAAATTTAAGTAAATATTTATAATAGTTTTATCTCTGCACATCAAATCAGACACTTAGGGAAATATAATAAAAATTGAGCTAGAGAAAACAAAATTCATGCACAAATAAGTGACCATATTAGTAGGTATTTTTTCTCTGTTATGCAAAACATCTATAATTTCTTCTTAAACATCCAATATCGGTATTTAAGATGTTCTGGAAGCAAATATACAAGCCTGCTTAGGAATTTCTCTTCTCCTTTACATTCCCGTTTTCTTTTCACTGTAGCATTTTTCATATTTTAACATGATATAGAATTTCCTTTTTATGGTGTTTGTTGCTCTAAAATATAACCCTGTAATACTAGAGATGTTCAACTTGTTCTCAACTCTGAATTTCACATGCAATGGAACATTCAAAAGATTCAGGGTCTCCTCCATGCCCAGAATAGGCAAAGGGAATGGAATCATGGAGAGTGATCTCTGGCCAACGTTTTCCAGCTAAGAATGATTGCCACCTGCCCTAGCTGCCTCCTACTGGTACAGGATACCCTGGGAGGTGGTATCCTCCAAATATCATGAATGGATAGGGAAACTGGACTCCCTGTTTGCTTTTGGAATTCCCCTCGACCACTTTCTAATGCCTTGTAGAAACAATAGTTATACGACAGGTCTGCAATTCCCTCTTGACCGAGTGAACACAGAAAATAAAGGTGACCCAGGGAGAATCCCCTTCTAAGCATGTGTATTATAGTTATTTAAAAATGCTATCTTGATCCAGTTTTAAGGCTCTGCCTAGAAACTGGTCAGCTCCCCTTCTAGAGCAGCTGATTAAATCTACACTTAACCATTTCCCTTATCAGGCTCTCCTAATCAAGGACCACTCTTCTCCTGCCCTAATTGCCCAGGGGCCAGGTACTAGACAACCTGGACAGCCCCCAGCTCCTGGATCCCATGAAATTATTTAAAGTAGCCAAGCCATTGGAAGCCCTTAGCTAAATCCACTCCACCCCACTTGCCATAGATAAGTTGCCTCCGACAACCCCACCTTGCTGTTACTATGTTATTGGGTGCAACCCCAAGCATGGCCACACCTGACAGCCTTTTGTCCTTTGGAGCTGTAAGCTGACACTATGCTGGTGTCAGTGTGTTGTGTCTTGCGGTCAAAAGAATCTTTAACTCTTATAAAACAGCTTGCTAATGAAATAAAAACTAGGAGACCAACTAATAATATTTTGAAATTTATTTAATAGAGCTTTCAGCAGAATATATCTATTCTGTCCAAGATTTCTTATACTAAATATACTTGGTGCCTGACTCTTTGGAAAATATCTCATATAGTACATAACTATCTGATTATACAATGGGAATGTTTCATGACTGGGATGACATCTTCTTTGTAAGTGATGTGAACTCATTTATCCCATGGAAACCTCATATGTTAATCAGGGCTATAGTACATTTGGATGTTGTAAGAAAGGGCCTGGGGAACTGCATTGATGATTCTGGTCTCTTCTTGCTTCAATGGTACCTTAAAATTATTAGTAAAATTTGATACTGGATCAGATCTCTAATACTTTTGATTCTCATTAGACAGCCTTATACTTTGTGCTTTCTCCCCCAATACCAAAAAAAAAGAAAATCAAAACATAAATTACAACATATTTGGTAAATAATCTTGAAAAAAATAGTCAAAATTTTGTGTATATAGGAATTCCACTACTTGTATAAAGGAGCAGGGTCCTAGCAAACTAACTGCCTCACACATATAGACTAAAAATTCTGATGACAGTACAAGAAACAATTGCCTGAGAGCTGTAGTAGGTGAAGAAATGTAAGCAAATTTTGAACAGGTTTTGAAATTTTGAGGAAGGTGACCAGCACAAAGTTAGTTTCCTGGTTTTTACACATATGCCCTAAAGGAGACCACAGATGTGGTGATGGTGTAATGTTCCTAAAACTCTGATAGAAAGCCTCCATCTTTTCTGCCAAAGAAAGCAGGGGAATGACCACTGAAGGTATGAGGGAGTAAACCAAACAGGAGAGAGACAGAGAAAGAGAACCCAAAGTCTGTCTAAAATGGGTCAGCCCAAGTCAGGCTGACCCATTAACCACACAGGAGCAAGGTAGAATAAAACTGTTTGAGTCGAGATCTAAGCATCAGCCCAACATGGCTGTGCCATAGCTTGAAACATAAGTATAAGCAAGTTAATTGGATTCTACAATAAAAACAGCAACACCCTTTAGAGACATATGACAGAATCTAGTGTTTCCATTATATTAACACTGTCCAAGATACAATCCAAAGTTCTTAGCATAAGAAAATCTAGGGCAATGTAACTCATTCTCAATGGAACAGACATATAATAGATGAGTACTCCAAGATAACTCAGATGCTAGAATTATGAAGCAAGGATTTTAAAGAAGCTATTATAACTGTGCCCAATGAGGAACACAGATTTATGATAAAAGAAAAGCATTGGAATTTTCCAGTAGAGAATCAAAATATAAAAAAGAAACACTTCTTAAAAAAATACCATCTTAATAAAAAAATTACTGAAAGGTGTAAAAGAAAAATGAGGTTGATGAGGAATGAGTCAATGAAGTTGAAGATAGGTTATGCAATCTGAAGAGGAAAGAGAAAGACTTGGGAGAAAAAAAACCAACCAGAACCTCAGAGACATATGGGGCCATATTGTAAGACAAGTCTAGCATACAGAAAATTAGAACCTCAGAAGGAGAAAAAAGAGAAAGAGGAGATAAATATAAAAATAGAATGGCTGAAATCTCAAATTAAGTGACGTATATAAGCACATCATAGTCAAATAGCTAAAAAACAAAGATAAAGAGAAATTATTGAGATCATCTAAGGAAAAATATAGAGATGAACAACAATTTGAATGACTAGATTTCTCATCAGAATTTAGAAAGGAAAGAAGACAAGAAACCAAAAATTTTAATAGCTGAAAGAAAAAAATTAATCAACTCAGAATTCTATATAGAGCAAAAATATCATTCAAGCATAAAGAACAAATGAAGATATACTTAGATGAATGAAAGTAAGAATAAGGGTAAAACTATGACAAGGAAAGACACAGAGATTAATGGAACAGAACTGAGAGTACAAAATTAAACTCATATTTATGGTAAGTTGATTTACAACAAAAATGCCAGGGCAATTCAGTGAGGAAGAAAAGTTTTTTGAAGAAATGGTGCAGGATCAACTGAATCAACTGAATATCTGTATGGAAAAAAATGTCCATCACCTCACTTCACACACAAAATTAACTCAAATTGGATCATAGACCTAAATATAAATACAAAAATTATAAAATTTCTACTAGAAAATATATGGGAGAATATTTGGGTATTGATGTAAGTGAACATTTCATAGATAGGATGCAAAAACCATGGATTATAAAAAAATGGTAAACTAAAGTTCATCAAAATTAAAACGTTTGTTCTTCAAGGGAGGCTATGAATTAAATGAAAATATGATACAAAAAATGGAGAAATAATTACAATGTGTATATTTGACAAAGGACTTTTGTTTTAGAATGTATAAAGAACTCTCATAGCTCAACAAGATAAAGGTTAACCCACATTAAAAAAAATAGTACACAAATCTGAAAAGATACTTTACCATAAAAGGTATACAGATGGCAAATAACCACGTGGAAGAATATTTCAAGTAGTTATTAGGGAAATATAAGTTAAAACTATAAATGAGATAGCACTACATATCTATAAAAATAGATAAATTTACGAACTTAGAGTACCAAATTTGTTAAGAATGTCTCGCTAAACTGGATGTCACCACAAACTGCTGGTGGGAGATTAAAAAGATACAACCACTGTGAAAAGCAATTGGCAGGTTCTTAAAAAGTTTAACATAGTTACCATAATACCCAGCCATTTCACTTCTCAGTATTCATCTAAGACAGATAAAAGTATATATTCATAAAATGACATGTGCAAGTAAGTCATGGTAGCCTTATTTGTAAAAGCCCAAGTTGGAAACCACCCTAGTATGCATAAACAAGTGAATGGATAAAAATACAATGGAATAATATTCAGCAAATACTAGCATTAATAAATAAATTCGACAGTTCATATTTTGAAAGAAACTAATTAAATAGATAAACCACAAGCTAATCTAATCAAACAAGGGAATAATCACATAACCATATTGAGGAAACTAATTATAGGACAATATTTTACTCAACTCTATTCAAATAAATTTGAAAATTGACTTCAAATTCTCAGAAGATATAAATTACCAGGAGAACATAAAATGTAAACAAACCAATTATCATGGTAGGATTTGAGAAAGCTGTCAAACAGCTCCTTTCTAAAATAAAACAAGACTGATTTTTCACAAGTGGTTCTATCAAACCTTCAAGATATAAATATTTCTAGTGTTATTTAAATGTTTCCAAACTGAGACAGGAAGAAAAATGTCCTCTTTCTTTTCCACCAAACTTCCTTCTAAAGAAGTTAACCTATTCTTTCATTGTGTGTTCTTGGTCCTCATCAAATGCTTACTGATTTCAGTAAGGGCTGGGTTATGGGTAGCGGCCATAGGGTTTGTCTGTACATGTGGGATTGCTTCACATGGCTTCTCTTATCTCTGTTGGGAGACTGACTGTAATCTCTGTGAAAGCTGAGGGGTGAGTGTATAAGAATGAGTTCCCTTAGAGAATATGGGCAGGCAAGAGGCAAATCAGGTTTGGATATCCCACAACTATTAAACAAAGAAAAGGTTTTCTCTGGCACTGGAACAACATAGGATTGTCACTACTGAGTTGAGCTGCTGTTCTGTTTTTCTTTTCCAATCTTCTTCACAAGACTGATCCCATCTTAATTAGATATAAATTCTTATAATTCCCTTTCTCTCTATTTAAATGGTTAGTCTAAGTCAATCCATTTTTCTTATGGATTATGTCTGAATTCAGCTCATTCATTAAATATAAATTATATTATATAAATTTAAATATAAAGTGGCCTATCATGAATCAGTTGACTTCTATTCTACATAAAATATTTTAGTAATTTCTCCCTACAGTTTTTAAAGTTTTACCTACTAAAACAAAATATTTATTGTTGTATCTCAACCCTGCCTACCTGAAATCAATTATAATTTGATCACTGCTGAAGGGGGGAGAAAAAGGATGAAGATGAATCCTGATTAACAGTAAATGATAGAATAATTTTCCAGTATTTTTATTGTGAGGAAATATATACATAACATAAAAGTTACCATTTTAAGTATATGTTTCTGTGGTAGTATGTACATTCACATTGTTGTGCAACCATCACCGTCATCCATTTCTAAAACTTGACTACATATTTTGAAATATGAATAAATATAAAATTTTATTGACCTTCTTGACCTTTTTGTGAGGCAGGGAGAAGAGGGAAATATTTAAAATTTTTAATAGTAGCCACTCACAGTTTAAGCTTTAATAGATTTAACAAGCAACCATAGCTAGTTCTACCATTATAATGATAAAATAGCTGAAAAGAGATATGTCTTTTTATGGAAAGATTATTTCACCACTGTCAAAGTAGTGATTATACAGATATAATCAGAAATAACACAACACCTTACAATTTAAGTTTCATACATAAATATTAATTATAGAAAAAAGCAATTCAAAAATTTCAAACAAAATGTACAAAATGACTCATTCTTTCTGCAGATGGTTTCTACTTCAAAGTGAATTACTGCCAAGACACATATAACATTTTAAAATAAAAATCAGTATATGTCACTTCAAAGTTTCTGAATCTTTGGTTGTTATTGATGAAATAAGAATTATGAATTGCCAGTTTTTATACACTAAATTACTATACATATGTAATATATATTCAGTATATGATAGCTTGATAACTTTTTATGTCTGATCTAAAATTCCAGGTTTTAAAAATAAATGATTTTGATCTGTCTTGTTTGACTTTCTTCTACAGTATAACTTTTGTATTTTCAACCTGTAAAATACAACACATATATTTGAATTTCACTTTAGAAACTTTAATATATTTTATTTCTCTAAAAGTAGATGTATTTCTACATAACAAGATATTGTTTTCATAAACCATAATCATGAGTAGCTCCTTTCTCATTTTTCAGTAATCTTACACAAATCATAGATTTTTTAAAATGCAAAGTAAGAATCCTATCTAGAAAAACTGAGGAAAGAGAGATGTCATGGCCTCTGACCAATTGACAATAATTTGGAGTATTAAAAACCATTTTCCCAGAATGCTTTTCTCCTTTACAAATTTCTCCTCATCTTGTCTCAAATACTGAGTTAAGGCTTAGTAAAACATTGCATTTTTTAAGTTGAGATTTAAAAGTAACTCTCCAAAATACAAAGCCTCTCATATTTAATGTGCACACCTTCTCCCATTATCTCCTGTGTCAGTCAGATATAGTCAGAGAAACATAAACCACTCCAGGTATTTCAGGCAGTAAGGGATTGAATGCAGGTAATTAGTGGCTTATACGACCATTGGAAGACCCGAAGTAGTAAATGTCAAGGAGGCTCTGAGGAAGTACAGAAGTACAAGAGGTGCAGGCAAGCTGTCCTTGAAGATTTCATCTGCTTGACCAATTGAAAAGGGTGATTTTGCTGAGGACAGCAGGGAATTTTGGGTAAAGCCCAAAGTTGGCCACTGACGACATCCATGGGCCTGTTCACAGCTTCCACTGGTGAATAATTGCTTAGTATTACCTTCCAACTTCCAAATTTTGCAGGAATATCTCTCAATAGGAGAATCCAAACTGGCACTGTGTAAGTTAGGCACTCTGAGAAAGTTAGATCCAGGCTTCTCCACTAAGATATGGGAATGAATGCAGAAAACACAGAGTTGATAAAGGCCATTTAGCACCCTTCTATGAGAAGAAACTTCTATGTTTATAGAAGTTAAGATATAAAAAACCTCTTTCCTAAGCCTTCCAAAGCAATGAAATACAACCTTAGATTTTTCGCAGGCTTATTTGAATTGCTTATTTAATTGATATTTGAGAAACTGTCTAACAATTCTGGTAAGTCAAATCTATTTCCAGTGTAATTAGGTTTATTATTATTATTGAAGTAAAATTGCTTTACACTGTTGTGTTAGTTTCTGCTGTACAATGAAGTGAATCAGCTATATGTATACCTATATCCCCTCCTTCTTGGACCTCCCTCCCACCGCCCCCATCTCACCCATCTAGGTCTTCACAGAGCACTGAAAGGAGCTTCCTATGCTATACAGCAGTTTCCCTCTAGCTATCTATTTTACACATGGTAGTGTATTTATGTCAAACCAAATCTCCCAATTTGTTCCCCCCTCCACTTCCCCCCCATGTCCACATCTGTCTTCTCTACATGTATATCTCTATTCCTGCCCTGGAAATAGGTTCCTCTGTACCATTTTTCTAGATTCCACATATATGCATTAATATACGATATTTGTTTTTCTCTTTCTGGCTTACTTCACTCTGTATGACAGACTCTAGGTCCATCCACATCTCTACAAATGACCCAATTTCGTTCCTTTTTACAGCTGAGTAATAGTCCATTGTATAGATGTACCACATCTTCTTTATCCATTCATCTATTGTTGGACATTTAGGTTGTTTCCATGTCCTGGCTATTGTAAAGAGTTATTTCACGAGTTCAGAGGAAAACTTTTGGTAATTGGCAGAACGTATCACAAGCATTAGGGATACAATGACTTCAGAGGCTGCAGATAGGTGGTAGAGATGGAGAAGTAAAACAAATGTTACAAAACAGCCTTATGACTGACAAGGTGAATGTGGGTAGAGAGAGAGAGCAAGCAAGTAGTCATATGTAATTACCACCAAATGAGTAAGATTTCAAATAGTGTTCAGATAATGAGGCTGATTTTGCCAAGTAAAACTTAGTTTCATTATTTTCTGCTTGATAATGAACTTTCTGATTTGTACCTGCAGGATTTACAAGCATAGGCACAGGCTCAATTTGCATTCAATAATGGATACTTTTCAGGATTAGAAAATGAGGAAATGTTTCCTTTAACATCTTTATTGGAGTATAATTGCTTTACAATGGTGTGTTAGTTTCTGCTGTATAACAAAGTGAATCAGCTATATGTATACATATATCCCTATATCTCCTCCCTCTTGCATCTCCCTCCCACCCTCCCTATCCCACCCCTCTAGGTGGTCACAAAGCACCAAGCTGATATGTGCTATGTGGCTGCTTCCCACTAGCTATCTATTT
The DNA here is from genome assembly GCF_039906515.1 of Pseudorca crassidens. Taxonomy (NCBI): domain Eukaryota; kingdom Metazoa; phylum Chordata; class Mammalia; order Artiodactyla; family Delphinidae; genus Pseudorca; species Pseudorca crassidens. The sequence continues at coordinate 19,723,442 of NC_090298.1, forward strand.
TACATTTTGTAGTGTATATATGTCCATGCCACTCTCTCACTTCATCCCAGCTTACCCTTCCCCCTCCCCATGTCCTCAAGTCCATTCTCTACGTCTGCGTCTTTATTCCTGTCCTGCCCCTAGGTTCTTCAGAACGTTTTTTTTTTTTTTGGATTCCATATATATGTGTTAGCATACAGTATTTGTTTTTCTCTTTCTGATGATTACTTTGATTTTTATCAGAAAGCTTAAGACCTCAAATATTTTCACTGACCCTAACTAGTAAAATAGATTAAGTCTTCCTTGTTTACACATAGTTATTAGTGCTCTGCATAAAGTAGAGACAGTCATTTGGAACCAGGATCAACCAGCATTTATACAGCAGGTATGATGCTCCAGAGTGCCAAAAACATTGCCATGAATATCCATTTAATTCACTTGACGTCAAGGTCAGTATATAGAGCAAAACAGTAATGTGTGTGTGTTTGTATTACCTAGTCTGCCAAGTCCTCCCTCTACTTCTCTTCCATTGTGACTCCTAAGTCAGAACAAATTCACTTTCTTATTTACTTTCAATACTCTACTGAGGTGCTAGCTCTCTCCATTTTACATTTTTTTTGTTTTTTGGGTTTTTTTTTTGCGGTACACGGGCCTCTCACTGTTGTGGCCTCTTCCGTTGCGGAGCACAGGCTCCGGATGCGCAGGCTCAGTGGCCATGGCTCACGGGCCCAGCCACTCTGCGGCATGTGGGATCTTCCTGGACCGGGGCATGAACCCGTGTCCCCTGCATCGGCAGGCGGACTCTCAACCACTGCGCCACCAGAGAAGCCCCCAACTTCATCTTTAAGAAGCAGTTCCTCTATTCCACCAGGCTGGCAATTTCTGGGTGGACCAATGTGGTGAAACTGGTAGATCCCATGTTCAAGACCAGTTGCTGTTGCTGCTTTAGTGTAACGTGGGTCTCTTGTTCCTAGACAGTGTTATATGGGGTCTTGTCCCAGTGGATTGAAGACTAAGTATTCTCATGATTATTCTGGCCATGACCCCACAGTCAAGAAAGAGAAACCTATTCTGGGAATGCATGTCAATCCCAGTCAATGTGAATTTCTGCTCCTTCCAGAGTAGAAGAATTTAAATACAGTAAACTTGCCACCAAATGACTAGATGTTTTCCTTGAAGGATGGTTTTATAATGGAGGCTCAATATTGGTCTCTGTTTCTGACAGGTTGGAAAAACTAGATTAGTAGCAACCCATACACAACCCATGTATATGCATAGCATCCATCTCTGCTGCCATAGCTTCTCCATTTATGTACCCATTGTTTCAGCACTGGGCTAGCCATTATCACAGTGACTGAAGCCAATGGGCTGAGTCATTCTATCTACTCAGTTGGTTAGTGGTGGGTACTCCCTGGTAGTGTCAAGCATTATACAAAGACCTTTACATTTCATGTCCAATCAAATTGATCCTTATGTATGCCTCCTCCTTAGAAATTATGTCAATGATCTTCCAGTATTTTTTCTTCCATGTCTGTGTTCAATATGATAGGCCATCTGCCACTGCCCATGAGCCCAGATATATTCTTTCCTTAGGTCACATTTCTTTCTGCACAAGGTGGATGTCCAGGTGTATCAGTTGAGGCTCTTCCTGGTCTCCTGAAGGCTTCCTCTGAGGGGAACTATAGTGTGACACCAGTCTACTTTGGGCTCATTGTATAGTTTGACTCTCCTAGTTTTTGATCCTGGATATACAACTTTTATCTTAACATGGATTGCTATTGGATTGGTCCATATTATAATTTGATGGATCAGACATAACCCAACTCTAGCTGCATGGTTTCCATGATTAGAAGCTCCATCTCAGTAGCATGCCATGAACTAACTTTCAGTCTGCCAAGTTTTCAAAGTGTATAGTTTTTTCATCAGTTTGCATGACTTTGCTCTCATATCCCAAGGTATTAATTGCATTCTCTTATTGGGATTTGGTGTTAACTCCACATTAAATCCAAAGATGTTTGCTGGACCAGATTGCCCAAGGTGCAGAGCAATGGAGCTTAGGCAATGTGCAGAGCCCTTTCCTTCTTCGTATATATGCAAGGATGTAGCCTTCTGTGTCATCCCATAATCTCAACGTGAAATACGTTGTTCCCTGAACCTGAAAAGTTCTACCAAGTTTTGTATTTCATTCTTACTTATGGGAGGAAATGCTCATTTATATCTCAATCCACTTGACCCTGAAAAACTTCACTGATGTGCAGGTCCCTGAACATTTGTCTCCCACATATCTGACTTTATATTTTCCCCCTTATACATTACCCTCAATAAATCATCCCACAAAACCTCTGTTGGCTCCCACTGGAACTTGTTGCAAAGCCCTTCATCTTCTTTCTAGGGACTCAGCATCTCCCCAGTCAAGGTGTGTTGGTCTGGCTGGCAGAGAGGAAAATGGTATAGGTCCTGAGGACAAGCAATGTTTTGTAAAGCAGTTGCCTCTCTTCAGATTTCTGCAGGGTCTTCCAGAAAATAGGCAGTATCATTTAATAAGGGCAAGAAGGTAACATTTAGAGCCAGAGGATATGAAAACGGTGGTTCTCAACCAGAGGCAATTTGCCAACCCCCAGGGTTTTGTGTCTGGAGATATTTTTGGTTATCACAACTCGGAGAGGAGGTGTTGCTGGCATCCAGTGGGTAGAGGCCAGGGATGTTGCTAAGTACCCTACAGTGCACAGGACAACCCCCCACCCCCACAACTAAGTATTATTTGGTCCAAAATGCCAAGAGTGCCAAGGTTAAGTAGCCTTGGTTTAGAGAATAATGAGCTCAATTTATTGCTTGCATCTACCCACATATTTTCTTCTCACATTTCAGGACCTCACTCCTGTCTTAACAGAGCTCTGAGACTGACATAGGAATTCTACTGGGCTAAGAGTTTTTCTTTTTTTGAATCTTTGTTTCCCTTATGATTAAGTCATAAAGTATTTTTCTCCCCCATCTACCCAATAGGGAGATGTATATAAAATATTTATGAGGGGGTTTTCTTGAGTGATGGACCTGAAAGGTGGGATCAGGCAGAGGAAGAGGCTCATCTGCAAGGTAGTGGCAACTGAGGCTTCAGTCAATACAAAGAGCTCTAGAGCTGGGGTAGTCCTTCAGAGATTGCCCAAACTGAGTCAAAGGGATGGACTTTTGAATTTTCACATGAACATGTCAATGGATGTGGGTCAGCCTCTGGGAGAAGGAGGGTGACCTTACTTTGGATAAAGGCAATTATCTGTGAAGACTGCACCTGTGAGCCATTAGCAACAGCTCTTCCAAGAACTTGAGTGATGGATGGGCCAACCTGGAAGAGGTCATCAGTACAGAGCCCTACGAGTATATACTATAGCCATCAAAGTTATTGACACGTGGGGCCAGAGTCCTGGTATCAATGGGGGAACTATTCAGAAATATAGGCACAGAATCTAGAAGGAATAGAAATGATTAATTAATTAACTCACAAGTAAATATCAAATAAATGCATGCTTCTATTTAGAATCCTAAAGCATTAAATGGAGATACAAATAAATTATAGAGGTGTTAGTAACTATTTGTTGGGTAGAAGAGAAGGGAGAGGATGTGGATTAACGAATGATTACTGACACTTTTCTATGTGCAGGCAGTAAGAGAGGCAGATCAAAAATGAAGAACTGACAATGAGTCATCTATATACAAATTATACTGATAAGAGCGATCCTACCTATTTTTTTTTTCTTTTTTGTAGAGAAATATAATTTTAAAAATGAAAATTTCAGCATGTACCAGGTGGTTATCAGGAATTATACATCTCTGTTGTTAATGCAAAACTCTGTTCTCCATCCACTCTTCTGACCTTTATTTTAAAGATTCTGCCATATGGCTTTCTCATCCAGGTTGGTGATGGAACAGGGAAACAAACTGCAAGAAAATTGTGAATTTTGAATTTGAAGTGATGAAGTATAACTGTAGCTGCTTACCCATGTTAAAAGGGATAGTTGTCATTTCTTCACTTTTATGTGACCTTTTACCTCTTTAGAAGAAAATGTACATCTGCATTGGAAATGGTATTTTGGTACTGATATCTACTGTTTGTAACTTATATAACATATCTCCTGTAATCATGCTGATATAAAAACAATAGCCTTTCTATTTGTGTTTGCTTTGATCTTTGTCAGCTCTCCAAGTAATACATTATGGAAGGCATCTATGAAAAAATAGCTTTATAGATGCCATCCATTATTGCTTTTTCTTTCTACTGTGTCTGAGTGAATCGTGCCATCTTCTCCTACCCAAATTTTAATTGTTCCTGCTACTTCCCTGTTCTAAAACTGGATCCTTAGTACACATTACACTCACTACAAGCTACTATTCCCCTCATAAAATATAGCAAAATCGATTCAATTACAAAAGTAGATTTCCTTACAAACATTGAGTATGTAGTGTAAAAATTTGCTGAATATTTGAAAATAGGATCTATGACAACCATAAAACCAAGTGCTGGGTAGATTTAATAATTTTAAATAAGTGGCTCTCAACTCAGGGCAACTACCCACACACACGTTTGTACACATACACATGCCAAAAGACATCTAGTAACATCTGGAGACGTTTTAAATTGCCATGACTGAGTGAGTACCGCTAGAATCTAGCAGGCAGATGCCAGGGATCCTACAAGCATCCTGCAAAGCACAGGGCAGTCCCCCTCAAACAAGAATACTCCAGTCCAAAACAGCAACAGTGCTGAAGCTGAGAGCATCTGTTTCAGATATTCTCGTATCATTAAAATAATGAAAGTTTAATTGAAAATGCCAACTTTAATAGAGTTAGTAAATGAACCTTAATAATAGTCCTGCTATTGATAAGATAGTTTTTGAAGTTTTCTTTTGGTTTGCTTTTTTGTCTTTTAAACCTATTGCTTTCACAGTGTTCTGAGTTCATTCTGATAATATGAAGAAACATCATTTCTGTACCAAATCCCAATTTGACTTAAGGGTAATATACAAGATATTTGAAAGTGTATGTCATTATTTTGTGAAGCACACATTTCTCATTAATTAAAAAAATGCACTGGAATAAATATTGTATTGCCTCATTTAATTTTCATTTTATTTTTTATTCCTATCATTTTAAAAGTCAAGTTTTATTTTCTAGTGTACTATTTCTATTCTTGAAGTAATATTGAAATGTATTATTAATGCTCAGTTTGTGTGATAAATGCTACATTCAGACTAATTTATGCACAGTCAAGTAAACTAAGTACTAAAATTAAAAACAAAATAAAAGAATAAATCATCCCATTAGGGTAGTAGGCATAATGGAACATGCAGAAGTTCGTTGAGTACTACCTAGGGCTCATAAATAAGTTAGAATGTTGGTAAGGTTGTAAAACACGTGAAAATAAACATATTGGCTTAGTTTGAAAATAACAAGGAAAATTGCCTCTGAGTTGTGAAAATTGCTTTCTTTTTAAGCTCCAGGATGTTATATTTCAATCTGACTAATTCTTTATATTTCTAATCAGTTTTTTTCTCCTGAACTGATTCCTTCTTTGTTCTTTCCCTTAGAACAAAAGTCATATTTACAAATCACATTAATGCATCCACACTTCATCTGACACTGTATTAGTAAGTTCCTCTTAGACATTATTGTGATGAACTCTTTCTTAACAGATATTAGTAAGATTTTTCTTTCTTTATAACAGAGAAATATATAAGTAGCAAACATACTCCCACTTATTTTTATGAAGCAGAAAATTTTAAAGCACTTAGTCAATTCTAGAAAGTGTACATTTTTTTCCTTAGACATAGCTAATTTTTGATAAATATCTAGGAATATATTCTGTTCATATAAACTCTTTAAACAGACTCTGGTTAATTTCCATGTTTTAATTTGAGGACCTTCAGGGAAAAAATAAATTACAGAAATGTCCTGCCCATTAATCCTGTAAAAGTGCCCACATAGCCTACGTTGCTATTTTAACTGACATTGTTATACAAAGCTATGTGAGCAGAAATTTTAAGATAAATGTTGATCAATAATCACTGATCTCAAATATAATCATACGTTTAGATAAATGGCAGTTGCCTGAATTAATTAAAATGAGAATTCATGTTTTTCTCAAGGAAAAGAATGAAAAACTGAGTGCATTGTACTGTCATTTTTTTAAAGAAGTGGTGAGTTGGGTATTCTATTATTTATATCCAAAAAGGACTCTAATTACTAGACCAAATATTGGATCTTAAAACTGTGACAAAATCATAATCAACTATACATAGAAGACGCAAAAGAGAAAAGTATCTTTTTTTTTTTTTTTTTTTTTGCGATACGCGGGCCTCTCACTGTTGTGGCCTCTCCCGTTGCGGAGCACAGGCTCCGGACGCACAGGCCCAGTGGCCATGGCTCACGGCCCCAGCCGCTCCGCGGCATGTGGGATCTTCGTGGATCGGGGCATGAGCCCGTGTCCCCTGCATCAGCAGGCGGACTCTCAACCACTGCGCCACCAGGGAAGCCCGAGAAAAGTATCTTAGTGACTGTATGAGTTAAAGCATAATGTCAGTGCTTATTAAACGAAGAGCAATGTGGGCCTGTGAGGGGAATGAATGCCTCATTTTATATCTCTCCCTTTTACCATTTTTTCTCCTTACCTGTTCTTTTGTTGCATCAGAATCAATGCAAAGGATAATATGTAATACAGACCAAGTAAAGTATGAAGGTAGGAAAACCTATGTGAAGAGAAACAAATTCTGAGTCAGGCTCTTGGATTGCATGTCTTGCTATGAGGTTACAGAAGTAAGAAATGCCAAGTTTCTTATATTTTCTCATTCCAGGGAGGCCTGGAGTTAGGAATTAAAACAGGGATAGCCATTGGGAGAAAATTCTTGTATTCACTTATTAAGAACATGTTTTTCCTAAATAGAAAATATTGTGGAAAGTTGGGGATTGGAATATGAAACTGAGCAAGAAAGAGGAAAGATGAATTAAACTATACTGCTTTTGGGCTTCCCTGGTGGCGCAGTGGTTGAGAGTCCACCTGCCGATGCAGAGGACACGAGTTCGTGCCCAGGTCCGGGAAGATCCCACATGCCGCGGAGCGGCTGGGCCCGTGCACCATGGCCTCTGAGCCTGCGCGTCCAGAGCCTGTGCTCTGCAACGGGAGAGAGCACAACAGTGAGAGGCCCGCGTGCCAAAAAAAAAAAAAAAATTATACTGCTTTTGTTCTACCTGTAGGCTTACTTCTAGTCTAGGAAAAGGGATTTCTTGATCTAGTTGACTGATGTATTAAATTTTGTGCAAAAGCCCCAATTTTGCCTGAACTTAAGCCACTATTAGTTTATATTCTGTTATTCATTGTGCCTATATTTCTCTCAGGGACTTTTGAGGTGATAAGAAAGTAGTTAATAACAAAATTCAAATATAGTTAGCATCATTTTACAACATTTCCTACCTTAAAATTTATTCCTTTTCCCAGCAGTTATCAGATAGAGAAATGGTTATGATGCATCTTGACCAAACAAATATTTAATATAGTAGAAGTAGTTATATTTGGTAGAATATCTAATGAAAATCTTTTAGAAAACAGAATAAGTATGGATTTAATAATAACAAATGTACATTTATGTGGATCTATACTTGGTTGAATGATGGAATCCCAAATTGCTGATAAATTGAAATCAATCTGCGGGAAGAGGTTTAAACACACGCTAACAGAGCCTATCCTGTTCTCCACTTGTATCAGTTCCTGGAAGAGAAATGGCACAATGAGTGGATCTGAAGGTGAAACTAATTTGGGATATATTAGTAAGTATATTAGATGACAGAATCAGGAAGTGAAGGAGTATTGATGTGTTAGATGGACCAAAGCAGATTAAATGAAATATAATGAGAATAAATGTAAAGTATGCTTAGTTCCAAAGAAACAATTACAGGAACATGGAATAAAGAAAATAAGTCTTTGCACCAGCATATTTGAAAAAGATATATGAGTTCTAGGTGACTGCAGCTTTTATATGATTCTACTTCATGGTGTGAAAAATGCAAATTTGATCTTAGATTAACATAAATACAGAATAGAAAGTAGGGAATTTGATGGTCCCACTGTAACCTCACACTAAAAATGCATTTAGGGTTAAAAAATTTGTATGCCCGATGTTGAAAGAAATATTTAGAAAAGAATTAATTCAAAAGAAAATGAACAGTCCAAGATAATGTTTTACTATAAGAAAGAAAGAAAGGGAAGCTTTTATAAGTATTTAAAATGTCCTTCTCTAGAATGACAAATATTAGATATATATTACACAATTCCAGAGAAAAAATAGGGGCATAAATAGAAAATATGGGTAGAGTTTCCACATAAATACAGAAAATTTTAAATATTCAATGTAATAATGGAATGGGATCTGTGTTAATTTGGGCTTTTAGAAAGCAAACACAAAGTTGTAATTAGAATGTAAGAGATTTAATGGGAAAACTGCCCATGAAAGATCATGGGGAATGAAAATTAGGAGTAGGTAAGAAGAGCCCATCAAACCATGATACAGGCCTGACTTGTATGGAAAGAGAGGGGAAAGGAAAGAGAATTGAGTAGGAAAAGCCTCCCGTTGCAGTGTAGGTTGTAAAAAATCGTATCCGTGCTAAGGGAGAGCCCCAGAGAAGTCTATGAGAAGAGCCATTAGAAGTGGTATTTGGGAAGAACAGGCTCTAGGACAGCTGCCTTGCTTAGGCAATGGCTACGTGCAGCCCTAAGTGGGGGTGTGGCTTCAATATGAACACTGGCGGATTCCAAAATCGTGGCAATTGGAGACTGTCTGATAACTGCACTCCTTACTTTGATAGTTTACTTTGTTTGAGTTGAAAAACCTTTGATCCCATGAAAGAAACGCTTAGTCATTTACAATATGCCCCATTTGACTTACCGTCACAGAGAACCTGTAATACTTATGCATCAGTTTGGTCTTCCAGAAAACAGATGCCGAGACTCAGTTAAGTGTACATATTTACTGGAGAGCAGCACCTGTGAAAGGAAGAAGGCGGTAGTTGAAATGTGCAGGGGGAGCCCACAGACCATAATGCAGATCTGTTAAAAGTCTCTGCCAACTAAACCCAAGACTTCTAGAGCAAGACTGCCCACTAGAGGAGTCCCACGTTAGATGGAAATGGCAAGACGCTTTTTAGTGCTATGTCACTTAGGTATTGCCTGGAACCATCTTAAGAAATATGGCCTCAGCTCAAATGCTGAGGAGTGAAAGCCAGGGGCTGTCAGCCTACCACACTTGCAGCATGTTTTTTCTTGAAGGAGGATCTGGTTCTGCACCGTCCACCATTTGCCCCACGTAGTTCCACTTCTCCACTCATGTTCGAGCTGCAGCTCCACCAGCCTTCCAGTGGTTGCCCCTTCCTACATAAGAATTTAAAAGAGGGAGGTTAGTGAGACAGCTCCCATTCCTGCAGTTGGGTTTGGGACCACACTCATTGTATCCCTCCTCTCCTGTACATTCCAAATTCCACTTCCCTCAGCTATCACCTCTGCTGGTCTTTTGACTGACCTAGAGCTGTACCTCAAATTTTCATATTAGGGGTTAGATCCCTTAATAATCATATCCTTCTCAAGCAGGTGTTGCTACCCTTATCCACTCACAGTCACAGGTGGCATAGGGAGAACTAATGACAGCCAGGTGCATCACCTGCAGCTTGCATTGCATGTATTCCTCGCTTCTCTGATGCTACGACAGCATCAGAATCAGTTCCCTCTGCAAGTACAGTGACTTCTTTTGATACAGAGACAATGACCTTCAACCCAGCAGAGCCCAGAGTTCTGGCAATGAGAAAAATAACCAAATGGAGCATTGAGAGTAATGCCTCTACCCTATGGTTCCTGAATCCATGATTTTACTGTTGGGGATGCAGTGTCATGTAGACATCTCTGATTCAGTGAGGATGGACCCCCTATCCTTAGAGTATAGCCTCCAAACTGCCATGTCAGATACACCATTAGCAGACCATTCCAACTCCATCAGTGGAGCTGTTTCTGAATAGTGCAGTATGCAATACGGGTCCACTGCTGCATCTCCTTCATCATGAATGATGTCTCCTAGTCTGATATTCATTTGTATGGAAGTTCATGCCTGTGGGCACACATACTCCGTAAGTTCCTGAGTAGCAATATTGGCTGAGGCTCAGCAAGTAGGCAAAGCAAATCCACACCTGCAATAAATAGATATTCCTGCGAGAACAAATCAGTAGCCATTCTCAGACATTAAGAGCCAATTTAGATCCTTGAGGCGTGGTCTCATACCAAGCACTCTGCATTGTACAGCGCTCTGCTGTACATTTAGAGGTGGCAATAGCTAGATTAACCTTGATAAAAAGGAGTACGTGCATTTCCTTCATGTCTGCTGCAAGACACACGTAATTTGCATGCTCGTTTTGCTAACACTGAGTGGCTGCTGATAAAATCTGTTTAATATCAACCGGCTGAGTTATTAATCACATCTATTTAGTTGTGTAGTGTTTCCTTTGTGGTAGACAGTTTCAACTGCACAATAATTTATTTCACAAAGATCTTCATACTTTGTCCAGATTCCCCTCAATCCATCAATATGCTTCTACCCCAAACCTCTTGTCCCTGATTTTCCAATCTCTTTCCTCTGGTCTCCTGAACAGCTTTCCAGTATTAACCACACTCCTCTTAACCTCAGCCAGTTTTCCTTCAAACGATGTGGATAACCAGGCTCACGACCCAAAGCTTCGCCCATGGGAAAGTTTTCTTTCCTCTCTCTTTCAAGGCTGCCTATGAATGAGTCTGTGGCCATCCTCCTGTTTCTACTTGAACCATAATGTTTAGCTAGCCCACAATAAACCAAGCTTGTGCTTTCTGATCCACCTTTAGGTTGTCTTAAGGGACTTCCCACGCGGTCATCAGTGTGATATGAGGAAGGAGTGTGGGTGCAATTGTTCTCTGTGACACGGGAGTCCTGGTGAATTGCTCATGTCCTCCTGTTTGTTTAGGTACTTTAGTCCTGCTTGTGCTCAGTCTTATGTTTATTATTTTATCTTTTAATAAATTTGCTATCGAACCTTCCTGAACTGGAAGATCTGACAGGACTCATCTGCTGATGTGTCGTCCCAGACACAAGTTCACTGGTGTCTCACTGTAAAGCATTCTGATCTATCAAGAAACAAATGCATGCCAACGGCTGTTTTTTAAAAGACATGTAACTGTTTCAAAGGGCATGGCATTTGTCTATCATCCCATGAGCTTAAGCTGTGATTCTATAATAGACTTGCCATAAACTCAACTGTGCATCTTTGCTACTACTGATGCTTCCAACACCTGAGCTACTGCTGGAAGTGCGTGTTTACTGCTGCCTGCACCTGCTGCAGAGCCCTTCCTTGCTCTAGGCCTCACTCAAAGCAAGTAGCCTTCCATATCACCTGGTCTATAGTCCTGGGAAATATTCTTAAGGGTGGAATGTGTTGCCTCCAGAACCTCGAGATGTCTGCTAGGTGTTATGCATGCTTCCTTGAAGTAGGGAACACCAGATGTGACAATTTATCTTTTGTTTTGGAGGGGATGTCCTGGACCCCTGAAGATTTTACTGAAATGGCAGATTCTTGACATCTACAGGATTTATTTCCCACACTCTGGAATTCATATATATTTGTAAAGATCTCCATGATGCTAGCCACCTTTTGATCTTGCTGTACATTTATCATGATAACATCAATTTATAGGATCAATGTGATATTCCACACAAGCATGAATCCATGTCTGACACAGCATATGCTGTTGGAGCCACTACCTGTGATCTTGGGGTGGTCTACAAAGTCCATCTGGTTTCTGCAGGGGTCAGACTGGTGAATCACGTGGAGATATTTTAGGGACTCTCTTTTCTTTTTCTTAGAAAAATATTTATTTTTTATTTTTGGCTGCGTCAGGTCTTAGTTGTGGCACATGGGATCTTCGTTGCAGCATGTGGGATCTTTGTTGCAGCATGTGGGATCCTTCGTTGCACCACATGGTCTTCTCTCTAGTTGTGCCATGCGGGTTTTGTCTCTCTAGTTGTGGTGTGCGGGCTCCAGAATTCATGGACTCTGTAGTTGTGGCGTGTGAGCTCCAGAACGCATGGGCTCTGTAGTTTGCAGCATGTGGTCTCTCCAGTTGAGGCATGCAGCCTCAGTAGTTGTGGCGCATGGGCTTAGTTGCCCCGTGGCATGTGGGGTCTTAGTTCCCCGACCAGGGATTGAACCTGCGTTCCCTGCATTGGAAGGTGGATTCTTTACCATTGGACCACCAGGGAAATCCTGGGACTCTCTTTTCCATATTCTTTAGATCTTTAGTGTTGTGCTAATCTCTACCATCCTGCTACCCCATGCAATATTATTTTTCATTTACTATCTTGGCTGGGGGACTTTTCAGAAACTTCCCTTTGTCCTTCCCTACTATGATCATTCTTAGGCCACAGACCAAAGTCCCAGTGAGGAGATTACTCTAGCTACACAGTGTGCTAATCTGAGTTATAGATTCAGAGACTAATGAAATGCCCATCAGGTAGATTCTCTAATCCAGTGGACCTATTATATGCTGGACTTTGACAAGGTTTCCAATTTTTTTTTTTTTTTTTTTGTCCTGTGGTACGTGGGCCTCTCACTGTTGTGGCCTCTCCCATTGTGGAGCACAGGCTCCAGATGCGCAGGCTCAGCAGCCATGGCTCACGGGACCACCCGCTCTGCGGCATGTGGGATCTTCCCGGACCGGGGCACAAACCCATGTCCCCTGCATCGGCAGGCAGACTCTCAACCACTGCGCCACCAGGGAAACTGAAGGTTTCCTTTTTTTACCAGGACCAGAATTATGGGGAGAGAGGGGAAAAATACTTAACATCTGAGAATCAATGTCAACTCAGACCATGTGTTCAATAACTCTTGAAATGTCATGTAGTTTTCTATGAGCATGGTACTGTCATCCAAGCAAATAGCTATAAGTTACTTGGAAAAGAACTGGTACAATTATTAAAGCATATCTTGCCATGATGTTGCCAGGTCCTTCTTCCTATGGACATGGAAATCTCTTCAGTCATATATTCCAGGGATAAAAACTACAGGAACTGTATTGTCACTATTACTGGGTTACTTCAATTAGCCTCCTGTTCTCCTATGGCTTTATTTAATCATATATTACATTATGGTGGCATTACAAAGTACCCTTGTCGCCTACCCATCTTTTTTGCTCCTGGAGACGCCGTGTTTCATTACTCAGTTTCCGTTACACCTTACAGCTTAAACTCCTATTGGCTGTCACTCTGATCTTGCCAGTCATTATAAAAAGTGCATCTCCTTGAGGCATCTGCTAGTCCTTAAATAAACCATTCTCCCCTTTGCTATTAATTAGCCAAGTTCTGTGGCCTTTCCTACCCTCAGCTTTAGCCTTCCAAAAGTCACCATTGAACTTATTAATGATGCTGGGGACCATACCAGTTCATCCCTGGTGGCCTTGGTAAAGGGTGTGTCTTCTGAGCCTTCCCATGAAACAAAATTATCTGATGGGTCTTGTGGCCTCAGATAATAGGTCCACTCCTTCTCTAGGAGGTAAGCTACCAAAAAGCTCCTTTGGCTTTCACACTTAGTTTCCTAGGCCCTTAGGTTTTCATTATCCCTCAAAATGGTGGCAATGCAGCTTTACAAAAACCCACCAATACCATTTCCCTGCCTGCTTTGTTTCCTGCGCTTTTCAGATGTCTGAATTATGACAGTAGCTACTGTGTTCCCCCTACCAGAACATTTTCCCAAGTCAGCATCAGTGAAAACATTGGCAATTAGGTACCTGTCTTGTGTCAGAGAACCATCTGTGCCCTGAAATGGGGTTTTCAGTGTCTGCTAGCCAGTGAGTAAAGGGGTTCCAAAACCTCTTCTTACCACCTGCTCATTCAGGCATCACTACCATTACCGTTATGTCACACTGCTCCTTTGTGAAATAGTCTCTGAGATGAAGTTAGAAGTAAAAAATATTGTGAGGATTAAAACCTGGAAAATGAAAATGGAGAAAGCTGGATTAAATACAGAAGCAGTCAAAACATAAGGAAGAGATGACAAAGATTCTATCAGCCAACAGGGAGTTAAAAAGCAAAAATTGCTCATAACAGGAGTCCCATTTGGGGAAAGGTGGCTAAGCCCTTGGACTCTTGGTCATTGTGTGGGACCATCCCACAAAGAGCATGATCTTGGCTTAAAAGATGAGGCAGACCAGAAGGAGTTAACAGCTCAAAGCTTCCAGCTAACCCCTTCCTTGCAAGTAGTTTCTAGAAGAAATATCTCCATGTCAATGTAGTCACAGCCACACCTTATAGGTTGCATGGACTTACTTACACTAGACTTTGTTAGGACAGTTTTTTAAATTGTTCACGTGCTTCTTTTTTTAGGAAAAGAAAGAACCCTATAAGCAGTAAAATTGGATAGCATGGTCTATACCATTTATGAGTTAAAAGATCATAAACATAAAATATAAGACAACTCAGAGTATAATGCTAGTAATATAAGGTGTATGATATATGCTAAGAAGAACATGCCATAAAAATATTAACTGCGTTTGCTTTTAAAAGGTAAAAGGTGGGATTTTGGAATATTGAAATAGGTATTTTACTTTATCCCATCCTTCATGAAAATTTGCAGCTTCTCAATGGATGATAGATAGATAGATGATTAGACAGATAGATAGATGACAATAGAAATCTAGGTATAGCTCCAGATCTAGATCTAGATATACCCATCACCAGATATTGGTTCCTAAGGCAGCATATCCTCTGAAGCCAGATACCACGTGTTGAAATTCTCCCATACCAGCCATACTATCTTTGATCAGTTCCTTAATTATTCTGTTCTTTTGTTTTCTCATTTATAAAATGGAGGTGATAATGGTAATACCCAATACAAATTTATTCTATGTGCACTACATGTTTTAAAGGCTTCAGGCAGTGCCTGGTGTATATTAAGGATAGAATATTTTTTCTATTGTGGCAACTTGTTCAAGAGGAAAACAGGGTGAAATAATAAAACTTTGGAGTTTTTGGCCAAAGTTTAACCTGCTTCTTAGATTTGTAACTTGAAGGAGACAAGTTAATATCTATGAATTCTTGTTCAGTATCTCCAAATTGAGAGTAATTATGGAGATTTTGCAGTTTGGAGAATATTGTATAAGTGAATGCATATAAATTCTCTATTAAAATGGTATAAGAAGTCTCTAAGATGATGATGATAATTTTTATTTGAGAAATTTGTGAAGTGAAATAACTCTTATAGATAGTAAACCTCAATGGAATTTTTTCTTCTCAAAGAACTGGAACCTAAGTCATCATCATCACTATAGTTATTATTATCATTACCATCATCTTCAACATTATCTACATTGTCATCTTCACTTCCAATTTTATACTTTTAGCCAGATTTAACCAATAAACTTGTGCAAGGAATTTTCTAAAACATGCAAATCAATCACTTTTTCTGAGAAAAATAAATAACCTTCATTTCCAGTGAATGCCATTATTAATTATTATTTCAAAAAGAGCACTCATGTTTGGAACAATATATTTAAGGCTTAGATTATATTTTCCTTTGCCTGTGCTTAATTTTCTTATTTTAATTATTCCATGGGTTCAAAGGGATAAGAGAGATAAATAAAGTCAGTTATCTAGAAGCTGTGTATACATGTATTTAAATGATGTCAGTAATTATTATTTAAGAACAGTTCATTATCATTTTTAGCTTTGGAAATTAGTCCTTTCAATTTTCTCAAATTAATCTGATTACATGAAAGATGTCTTTCTCTAGAATAAGATCAAGCCACTTACAATTGTATTGTTTGCTTACTTCATAATATAGTAACCACTTCTGGATTCATCTTGGACATCTAAAGAACTGGAAAAAAAGAAGCTACAATCCAAACAAGAAAGATATTGTTCAGGCAGAAAATTAATGACATTTCAAGAACCTATAAAATAGCATAGGTCAAAGGACAAACAAATATTTGCTTACCTTAAGCAGAAGCTGCATACACCATAAAAGTCTGTGGGAAGATTAAACCAGAAAGTAAGAGGAACTGTTGGGGGCTGAATGTGAGTTTGTTTGAGAGCGTGTAGCTCCTGGGGACCGTAGCAATGGGGCATCCCACACATTTGCATGTTCTTTTCTCTAGAAACAGTCACAAGGACATTGACTGCAAGTACCAAAGGATTCTTGTGGCAGCTAAGTAAGGGAAAAGGAGCTGGAGATCATAAGATATGTAGCTTAATTTTAATCTGTATGTTTAATATTCATTCACTTTCAATTATATTTATGCTATGAATGAATTTACAGACCTACATGTACATACGAATATATACATAAGTGTTTATGTGTGTGAATATCATTTTAACTTTGCATATTTTTCTATTGATTTTCATTTAGCTTAATATTGTGCTAATACTCTTCCATACATTAAATATTATCCAAATATTTGGATTTTAGTGGGTGCAATGATTTGGTTATATCTTGCAGGATATTTGAGGCTTTTGCAATTTAGCTATTATAAATATGTTTTTCAGTTTTAGCCATTAAACTTTTCTAAAAATAGTAAGTTAAAGAGGGCTTATAAAATGTTATTGAGTCACTTATTTTCCTTAGAGTAAATCTTAGAATTGAAATCATTAAATTTACACTTTTTTCTAGACTTCTGCTTTATATTTTCCACATCGCTTTACAGAAAGTTTATACTAAATTACATTCACCTTAGCAGTGAATTAGAGTTCCCGTTTCTCTGCAGCCTGGTCAATAAAACATACTTTGTATTATTTTAATCTGGAACCGCTTCCCTCCCCATCAAACAAAAGGTGATACTAGGTGAAAACACATAATCCTGAAACTGCATTTTCATTATTTGTGATTTAGTGGTCATTATAAAGCAGTCATTATAAAGTGGTCATTATTTAGTAACACTGATGTTACTAAATATATAATTGAAAAACTCAAAATAGTATATTTTTGTATCTGTTGGGATATATTTACTTTAAGTTTAGAAACTTTTTTCCTACATTTTTTTCTTATTGATGTTGTACTGTTTGAACAGTGCCTTCTCTAGTTTTTGCCTCTTCTGTTTTATTTGTTTTTAATAGCATACCTAATTCTAACAGCTAGATTCCATTCCTAACAGGCTCTGAAATGTGAGTCATAAATTTGATAATCATAGTATACATTAAAATATATTCAGCTTAGCTTTCCAGTAAAGATTGTTGTTCAAATCTAGACAATGACTCTGGGCTGATTCACTGTAAAGAATTTGTACTTTGGCCATCACTTTGCTGCAAAGTGGATATCAGGTCTTCCCATCAGAAGTTTCCTTCTTCGCAGTGTGGACTGATTTACGGAAGAGATTCTTCCATTTCAGAGAAATTTCTAATTCCATTTTAAATCCTTCTAGGATAAGAGACCTCAGTATACTTGGGGAGAAATTGCTACTATGGTCTTCAAAGCAGATATAGTAAATAGAGTCCTATACTCTCTCCAATCTATTACTGCTTCCTACTTTACTTCCTCTCAGTGTATGTAAATCTATTATGTGAAAAATATGTGTATGTGTTACAGCCCTGGGAAAGTATCTTCAGAAGTAAGCTGTAATCTTTAAAGTTTAAAAGCACCTGCTGACATGTGGACTTAGGGATCAGTGCCCACTGGGTATTATCTTGTCATGACAAATGATCATCAAAGACCAGCCTGTC
This sequence comes from Pseudorca crassidens, assembly GCF_039906515.1. NCBI lineage: Eukaryota > Metazoa > Chordata > Mammalia > Artiodactyla > Delphinidae > Pseudorca > Pseudorca crassidens. Next base: position 19,741,177 of record NC_090298.1, read on the forward strand.
CCTGGCTTTCTATAGGGCACAGAGAAGTGTGGAAACATCTATGGGAAATTAAATATGTCAAGTCTCTTCTGACATTTTCCTTAACCATATGGTAGAGAAGAGGTGTAATTTTCTTCAACAAGTGCCTTTTACCTAATGCAGAAAAATACAGAAAAAAATGCAGAAACATTCAAACGATTTAACACTTTAGGGTCCCAGATACTGAAATGACTATGAAGACCTTTTTGTGGTGAATGAAAAAGCGAGGGGCTGTGAGCTTATATGACCTGTCTGTAGTTCAAGACAATGGCATCTAACTGTTTCCTTCTTTGGAAGCTCATCACTCATTTTTGAAATGACTTTCCTTACATTTTTGTTGTTGTTTTTCCCTCTTTTCAGGATTTCTTCTTTTTTTTTTTCATTAGTTGATATGAAATCTTCCTTAACTGTTATATTCATTACCCTGTACATTTGGTACCATTTCCCTTAAACCGTGTGAAGTACTGTACAAGAATAAAAAATATATGTTCCATAATTTCTGAACAACCAAGATAAAAGATTAATATTTTCTAGTCTGTTTCACTACCATTTACCTATTATACACAGGAGAGATGGAAAACAGAAATTTTTTTTAAAAACTCTTTTATAACCTACAGAAAATCTGGGTAGGTGATTACACTTTAACCCTCTTCATAGTGAAGTGAACATAAAAGGGAATAATCTTTCCTATCCCCAGGCAGTCAAGGAGAACTTTTGGCATTTTGATTTTCTTGAATAATTAGCTCAATGCTCTATCAGAGGAGCACACAGATATTCAGTCAGAGTTATTCATTCAGACTTGGGCAACTGTATAGAATAGTCCAAAATTGTAGTTAGCTTTGTGAGTATATGTGTATTTGTGGACATGATGCATATTCATTTGCAGTGTACATAAATAGATAGGAATAACACAAATTTATGTTTTTAATTGATGAGGTGGAAATTAACATACTTTATATAAAATGAGTACTTTTGTCTCTTCAATGAAATTTATTGTATTTTCTTATTTCTTGCAAGTTTACAATCTTCTACCTACTTGAGAAGTTGTGTCTTAGTATATCGCTTTTAATATGGCTAGAAAAAAGTTTTTTTTCATTCAACTCTTTCCTGTGTAATCAGTTCCTCAGAAGCATTAAAGTACAATCTGATGTTCAAACAAACAATATTTTAACATATTACAGGTAAGAAATACTTCAGGTTCAGAAAATTTTAGCAAGGATGAGCACAATTCCTATAAACCAATCCATCGAAATAATATTCTGATCTTAATTTTATATTAGATAAAATACTTTTCCTGAAATTATAAGGGAAACCATTATGACAAGATACAAAAATCCCCAGTATATGAAGCTTTATCCCAGGCAAAGTGAAACATTTTAAAAATCGCTTGTATATTTTTACAAATATTCCATTTGTGAAGGATCGTACATGACCTACTATCCTCCGGGAGTTTGCTGAATACATTTTTCTTACTGTTAGCGCAGAAATCCTATCAGGTTTTTCATATGTCTTGAAGTATAAAACTAAAGAAACTTTTACCTCATTTTCAACTTAAGGTTTTCTGATTGCCTATTTTTTCTTCATTTCAAAATATTCCAGTATCGAGAAAGTAATTGAGTGGAGGTATTTCTCATTAACCCAGTCAGTGTAAAATGATCCCATTGCTTAACCTTGGTATAAAGCCTATTAGAGTTAATGGACGAAAAATTACACCACTGAACTAGAAGTGATTGATGACTCGAATAGAAGCAAATGGGATAACGGGCAAGAAGGGTTAGACTTACCCAGGATTTCTTTTTATATGGCGTTTTTTTTTTTTTTTGGACGGGGGAGGGGAGGCATGGGGGGGCACCATTATCCACCTAGAAGTACATCTTAGACTACTTGTATGTATTTATAAGCCATTTTAGTTTCTGAGTATTCTTGCCTATTCAGTGCAGTTATTGTGTAAGTTGTTTGTGTAATTTTTTTCTTCCTTCTATAGTATCAGAGCCATTTCTCTGCTATTTCTGACTTTTAGCCCTTCCGTAAGGTGTGCTCAGTCATGAACAGTGATGTGCAAGTAGGCTTGTCATCACCACAAGCTTCAGACTAATGGTGACTAGACACAGGCAGTGGCAAAGCAGCCCTAGTTCCTCTATCTCAGCCACGACTGTTGAGTTCTCTTCTCTTTATTCACACCTCAGACACAACCCTCCAACTCTTTAGACATCGGGGTACCGTCTTACACCTCTCAGGCAAATTTCTTAGGTTATTTTGCCAGGATAAGTTTTCTGATCTTTGAAATAAACTCTTAACATATTAACCACCTCTTTCTGGGAATTTGAGAATGACCCCTTTGTGTCTCCTATTTCTAAGCCTCCCTCACTTGAGCAAAATATATAAGAAAATCATATCTACAGCTGCTTGCGAAGTTTGAATGCATCATTTTACCAACTCACAAGGACTTCTCCACTTAGCCACCAAGGCTGAATCCCCTGTTTTGGTCTGTTCCATAGAAATGTTTAGGCCTTAATGGACACATTTAGTGACGGGTCTGAATTCCTCACCACTGCTTTAAAGGTATTAATAAAGTCACACTTCTTTGACTTTTAAGATAGACTTTTAAGATGTGTTTTATTTTCCCGTACTATTATTTTCTTAACAAAGGGCATTGTCCATATTGGAAGATCTGAATAAAACGCAAAGCTTTGGGATTATTTGCTTAATAATATATGTGGTCCAAGCTAGTTGATGTACATACATCTCAAATTTAAATTTTGTTTTGTATGTATTGCTCTATATGTACATAAATGTATAGTTATCTCTGTGCACATGAGTATGGATGTTATGATGCACAGCTCAGATCCTTCTTTAGGCTGAAGGTCTATTTCAGTGGCTGATGGGAGAGCCCTCAGCTGTCACACTATCCTGTATTACCTTGGTTAAAGAAAGGTTACATATGCTCTCTGGGAAGCCTGCATCCGGTGACCAGTTATGAAGGACAATAAATGTCCAATTATCTTGGCCTCACTTGGGACATGTTACAAAGACCGTTGAAGCCTTAGTGCTCCCTGTAGGCCCAGCTAGGTCTCCACTGAGACTGACTCTTCTCTAAACTCCCTCTGACCAGTCTTCCTTCCCTCCTTACCTTTCCATGTGTTTTGATCTTAAAAGCCCAGCCTAATAAACATTCTGCATGCTAATCTAAGTCTCAGAGACAGCCTCCAGGGAACCTAGCCTCCAGTAATCATAGACAGATATGTAGATAGACATCTGGATACTCAATTAGCAAATACACAGTAATCAGGTTGAATTAATCAGGATCTTAACAAACTTTTAAATTTTCACAAATCGTAATATATATATAACCATCTTATATTATGGAAATGTTAGCTTGCATCCTGGTTCTATCACTTACCAGTTGTGTGAACTGGGGAAGCTACTTGCCCTCTGTAAATCTCAAGTCCTTATTATTATTCGTTTTATAAAGTTATTTATTTATTTATTTATCTATCTTTGGCTGTGTTGGGTCTTCGTTGCTGCGCACGGGCTTTCTCTAGTTGCACCAAGCTGGGGCTACTCTTCATTGCGGTGCGCGGGCTTCTCATTGTGGGGGCTTCTCTTGATGCAGAGCGCAGGCTCTAGGCATGCAGGCTTCAGTAGTTGTGGCACATGGGCTTTGTTGCTCCGTGGCATGTGGGATCTTCCCGGACCAGGGATCAAACCCGTGTCCCCTGCATTGGCAGGTGGATTCTTAACCACTGCACCACCAGGGAAGCCCTCAAATCCTTATTTTTAAAATGCTGATAATAAATCCTAACGTCATTGCTGTTAAAAGTCAATGAGACAAGTCATGTTAATTACTAAATATCCTTCCTGGAACACTCATCTCTTATCTGCTATTTTATTATCTAAAATAAATTGAGGATACATTTTTGATATAAAATCAATATGGTAGTAATTGTGGAGCTAGATAAAGTCATAACATGTTGCGATATTCCCTAATAGGCTTTTTTTTCAGAGGAAAATATGCATATGAATACATTTAGAGCTATAGTTCAAATAAATCATTAACTTGGATTACAGTTTAATTACGCTCTTGAAGAAGACTTGATCTGTAATAAGCTTCCTAAAGTAAGATTAAAAAAAACTTATGACTTCAAGTTGGGCAATATATACAGATATCAGGCCTCAGGAAAATGTCTCCAGAGGTAACTTTCTCTTCACTCTGCCTTATACACAATGAGGTGGAAGAAATTAAATGGAATGTGTAATGGTACTTAGATGTTAAGGTCAGCAGATTCTTTGTGTTGCTTCAAGTAATGAAAGAGAGGGTTTTGGAGTGGGGGTCGGGGTGTGTAGTAAAATTCCTGTTCACTAGGGTCGCACATATGCTTCTTTTTGATCAGAAAAAGTATCCTTCGATTCTTGGTTGATGGAAAATTTTGCATATCTCTGGAAGAGGGCATTGTGTCATTTTACACTATAAAATACATCTGGTAACCTGAGGCTAGCTATTATAAATCATAAAGAAAGTCAGGTTTATTGAATATCAGATTTCCATTAGATCACATTCATACACAAAGAGACAGTTCAAATTGTAATTGAAGTTGTCAGCTTTCATTCATCTTACATAGGATTATTCCAGCTGCCCATTATTCATTTTTTTGTACTTTGAGTCAATTTATCTGAGTCTGCTTTCTGTAAGGAGATGAAAAAGGACAGGCTGATTTTTTCCTGTTAATTCTAACAAAATAGCAATGATTTTCTAATCACAAAACAATGCTTTTTCCTCATTCAAAATTAAGTAAAATATAATTCCATTTTATGTTTTACCTGTAATCCATATGAAAAATCAATACAAGTTATTGTATTATTAAGTATTCTAATTAATTAAAATGCAGAAAATGTCAGCTTCCCAGGAACTGTCTGAAAAATAAATTATTTTTAAGTTGAGAAATTTCTCGTAAGGCACAATGAGAATTATAAAGTGATTGAATGATCCCTAGTGATTAATACTGGTCAACTTTCACTCTGACAAATGTAGGCTTCCTGTAAATATAACAACATTGAAATTGCTTAGAAAAATATTGTGAAAGTTTTTAAAAATTGATCTTATAAAAAATCACTTTAAGAAATCTTATTTCTTTTAGCAATTGCTAAATTATATCATTCTTATAAACCTCATGAAAGTTGCATTTAATGTTGTCATTAAATGACATTCTTTTGTATCATCCAAATTATATGTAATTCAGACATACAGCATGAACCTTTTAATTTTATCCCAAATATTCCAACCATGAAATAACATGAAATGGAATAATTGAACTATAAACTTATTAGGGAAGCCAAAGATATTCTGTTCTTTTGCAGTACAGAAATAAAAATATCCAAGTATTATACCTGTTTTCCTTTTGTTTTGCTTTTCACTGTAAGTCTTTTGTATAATTTTCATTTTGTATTAATGCAAAGATTTCGCATGAAAACTGACTTAAATGTTTAACATTTTATAGGTCGCAGACCCTTGGAGACCAAATCGTGTATGTTCTTGAGAAATTTATGAAACTTATGATCCTACAGTGTGAACACTAACATACCCTGTCTGCATCAGTCAATATTCCTGATGGTCTGGATGGACTTGCGGTCCTGGTCTTCTACCTACTACAATTTGTCATTCATTCATTCATTTGTATGGATTCATTCGATCATTCATTCTCTAAGTATTTATTAAAGCTCCACTGTCCCTGGAGTCTCGTTTGTTACTTATAGATAGCTTCTCTCCTTGTGGTTTAGCTCCAGCTGTGGAGATAAACATTAGTCAAATAATCACACAAATGCAAATTTCTACTTTACAGTGAGTATAAAGACCCACCTACTATGAAAGGAACCCCTGTTTTGAGAAGAAACCATCCAACAGTTTGACCTGATTTATCCTGAGAGAATCAGGAAAGACCTTCTTGAATTGTGAAGGCTGAGCATGCACAAATCAGATGAAACATGGAAGAATGGGCCAAAGAAAAATAAAACATATTTGTAGCAGGAGGAAATACAGCTGCAAAGATCCTGGGGATTAATTCACTAATTTTAGAAGCCTGAGGAAAATTACGAGATGGGCATGAGGTGGAGTGGAAGAGAACAGAAGGATCCTGAGCATATCAAAGTGTTATTTCTATAGTTCTTTCATACTGGTACTGTTCATTAGTAGGTAGGCTAACTAGTTTATTTTATTCTGTCAATACAGTTTCTAACATAATTTTTAAAATGTTATTCATAATTTTTTATCCATTGCCTTGATACATTTTCTTATTGATTCTCATTACCTTTTAGTTTATTTCCTTGAATTTTCTAAGTATATAAGCATGTCATTGGCAAAATTTAATATTTGTTTCCTCCTTGTCTTAAAAAATGAAAATAGAAAGCTAGAAATAGAGATGTATTCTGCCTTTCTCTTGTTGAATTACATTTGTGGTCATTTCAAAACAATATTAGTAATAATGGTGATAAAAGCTGTAGGTATTCCTCAACAGGTACCCACAGAAGTTTGGAGCACCATTGGGATGGAGGAGGCTGACATACTGGCATTTTCTTTTTGTTTTCAGGAATCTGCCCCCATTGTTGCAGATCTCTCAGTGAAATTCTTTTGAGGTGGGTGATTTCTTCTTTTTTTTATAATTAATTTTTATTGGAGTATAGTTGCTGTTCAATGCTGTGTTAGTTTCTACTGTACAGCAAAATGAATCACGTGAAACATGTATATATATATCCCCTCTTTTTTGGATTTCCTTCCCATTTAGGTCACCACAGAGCACTGAGTAGAGTTACCTAAGCTATACAGTAGGTTCTCATTAGTTATCTATTTTATACATAGTGTCAAGAGGGGGATGAATTGGGAGATTGGTGATTTCTTCTTAGATGTACATACGTCTTCTTTTTCCGACTTGAGCCATCTGATGTACTTCCAGGTTCTTTCTATTGGCATCTTTTTGTTCATCCAGGTGGGTTTCTTGAATAGCAGCTGAAACAACCCGAAGTCAGATTTGTCTCCTGATTACGGTCCACACTTGATTATGGGAACCTCTAACCCAATTTCTCATGCAAAAATTCCCATGAGTCCTGGTTACCTTCAGTCCCACCACTTCTCCGATGGTGTGACATCAGCGCTACCAGCAACACCTTTAGGTTCCTTCCATGTGAATCAGACACTGTCCACTGTGCCCCTCAATCTTGGGAGAAATATATTTTATCTAACTGTAGATCTTTTTCCTTAATATTCCCACTCACAGAATCCTATAATTTCCTAATCTTTTGTTGGTCTCTCCAAACTCAATAATAAACTGAAGTTGGATTGTTGGGTAAAGATAAAAACATGCGTTTTGATCACATATTTTGCAAGGCAGCGTGGAGGTTATCTACCTCACTTTAGAAAATGTCACCCAAGCTAAATAGGAACTTCTATTCTAGAACAGAACCATACCTTACGTTATGGTTTGAATTAAAATTTAAATACGTTAATCTTTCGCGAACTTTCTTTATCATCATTTTAATGATGATTTAAGAGGGTGATAGATCACCCGCTGGATATATGCCAGATTTCTTGTGGATTCCTCATTTCAAATATGAACAAGATCACAGAAAGAGTCCAGCAGGTTTAAAAGCTCCCGAGATTATTTCCCTTTGATAGTCTCAGGTTTAAGAGGCCATCTTCCCCTCGTTCTTGTAGAAAATATTTATTTATATCCTTCCTAATCCTTCAGCACAGTGCTTAAGTGCTTTAATTCATATAACTAGTCAACATCTGATTATTTTATTCGTTTTTATTTGTTTACTAATACTCCCTCTGTTGGCTGTGAGCAGAGACTCTCTTGGTTAATGATGTGTCTCCAACGCCTATTACTGGGTTTGACTTATAGTAAACACCAATAGGTAATTTCTGAGCAAATAAATTGATGATGAATGACTAAGTGACATAATTCATTATATAAATATTATACTTTAAAATATTTAACTACTACCCTAATGTTGCACCTATGTTTCTACATTTTTATCATTATTAAAACACTTTGAGGATCCTCTCAAGATTTTTTTTTGCTTTATATCCATGATTAAATATTCTAAATAGATTTTAAAATTGATCATTGCTGGTTCAACACATGATTTTATGACTTTTAATACGGGTTTCTTAGAAGCCTCAATAACTTGAGTGTTACCTTTTAATTTCTTGACAGTTTAGAAAGTAAAAAATGTCATCACGCTATTAATTTTAATTATTTGGCTACTAGTAGAATAAATGTGGGGTTTTCTTTGTTTTGTTTTGTTTGTATATTGCCACTCTCAAACTCTTCTTTAGTGAACTGAGTTTTCATGGTCTTTTTGACTTTTCTCCATTAGGATAGTTATTTTCTCTTTGATTTATAAAAATTTTTATGCACTAATAATGTATACCCTTTATATATATGTGGCAAATAATTTCTAACTGTGGTAAAATTAAAATTTTATGGTGAATTTAAGTTACAAACATTGCAATTTTTTAGGAAGTCAAGTCAATATTTTGGCTTTTAGAATTCTAAGAAAACTTTATTGCCAAATATTTAAATATCACATAATTCTCTATTATATACATGTTTTCTTTAACCCTTAAATATTTAACCTAATTGATATCTGCTTATTATCTTGTGTGTTTGGGTTCTTAGGTTAATTGATAACTTGAAACAAAAACACACAAAAGTGAACTTTAGATGTACTTTTATAGTTTTATTTACCTTCATTAAGCTAATATTTTTTTAAAATTATTCTATTAAGATTTCAGGAGGACATTTTGGGCTGTAGTCATCTTCTCTGTGCAGCTAAGCCCATGTATTTTTGCATGTATTACTTTTGGGATACTTGATATGTCACATGACTACCTCCACCTATGACATATTTTTTTTCGAGTGTGTGGCTAACTTACTGCCCACAGTTCTGTTCATTTTATATTATGTTCTAAATTAATGTACATTCTAATTTAAGATTAAGTCTGACTGATTGACCCTTCCTTTTTTTTTTCTTTCTGTTTTCTTTGCCCTTATAATCACCTCCTTCCATACTTTGTTTTTACCTCTTTCATAGCACTGAACATAAGCAATCGTTTACTGACTTGTCTTTTCCACAGTAGACTATGTGCTTGCCTGTGTTTTACTCTTGCTCTAGTCTAGTTCTGGAGGAGAGATAGAGCTGGTTCCATTTATTCTCTCCCCAGTAAATTTTTGATGAGAATCTCCTTTCCATACCATAACCATTCTTCTAAAAAATCAATTCTGTAGCACTAATGTGATATGCATCCTTCATTGTTGAGAGGGAATTTGTTCATGTGCAATTAGCAGAATGAGAACATAGCAATGTTTCAGGGAACAAGTGGGTGTCAGTTATGTAATATGCTGTTGGGGAAAACTCCTAAATGCAGGCTCACTCAAATATTCAAATGGAAAATCTATGGCTGCCACGCTGGTGACTCGATGGCTCCCAGATCTTGGCTACACTGTCTGCTTAGCAACACTGAAATGAAGCAGAGATTCACCATGTGCTTCCTCCAAGACCTATAACTTCTTCCCAAGATCTACCAAATTAAATGACTCTTCTATCGCCTGTATTATTTCTCTCCTCTGACCTTAGGAATCATTTCTTGTCTCAGTAATGTGGTTTAAAGGTATGTTACTTTCTTAAGTTTCACATGTGTTTCCACAGCCATTTTCTTCATATATGATGTGTTTGGCATCTCCTGAGGTTGATGCTCTTGAAACACAAAAATTAGGAATAATTCATATATTTTTTCTGAAATTGCTTTTCTGTGCCATATCCTACTTGAGGATATCCTACATGAATGATGCCTCCCTGACTGAATGGGAGAATGGATATATAGCAATAAGACACTTTGTGAACAAAATCACATTGATCAATCCTTCAAAATATCATCTGACCACCGGAATTAATAAGTGCTGGGCACTGTGTTTTTTGTCTGGAAAATAGAGTTGTCAAAACACATGCAAAGCCTGCCCTTGTGAATTTCACAGTGTAGCAGAATTCAAGCTCTCAGAGAACTTGATGTTCTCATTCAGCCACCACTAAACATTAAGTTATTAATGTGCAAGTGAATTAAAAGGACTCCCCTTATGAAGTTCAAAATGTAAGATGGAAAAGACGATAAATTCTTTTTTAACCACAAAACCAGATAAGAGCTATAAAAGCAGGTACAGAAGTAGAGCAGCAAGGTGCAGAAAAGAGCAACGTTTAAGTCAACTAAGGAAAATGACGCAGGAAAGTTCCCCCAGAAGAGGTGACATTAAGATGAACTATAGTTTTATTTCTGGAATGAGAGTTGAAGAGAGAAATTAGGCATGTAAGGAAAGGCATATTGTCATGGGACAAAACGGCCATTATAAAGCCACAGAGATTGTTATAGGAGATGGGAATGAAGTGTGCAGCTGCTACTCCAAGTAACTCTCTTGTTATCTCCTTAAAATAGTGCCACATACACTTTGACTTCCCAAAGTTTTCAGCAATTTATTACTTTGTATCTACAATAGATCCAAAAGTAATTTTCATCTCATTAAATAAATTCCTCACTTTAAAAATTATTTTTAGTAAATAATAACCCCCGAGAGTTTGGAAAGCTTGGATAAGAGAGCAGTTTTTAGGGTCGTCTAATGTACATATTTTTTGTGAGCAATTCCAAATATCCACACTTTGGGGATATTTTCCATGTGTTTATGTATTCCAAATCACAGAGGAACTTGCATTTTCATGTGTAAGCCCGACACATTTAAAACTGTCTCAAAATCTGTTTTTCTCCAGTTGAAGAAACTGGCAAAAGACATTTCAAGGGAAAGAAACAGGGCAGAATTGTGGAGTTTGAAACTGCTTACTATCTGAAGACTGTCAACTAATCCAGTATCATCAGAATACGGGGTAGATGTAGGAAGTAAGTCAGACATCTGGAAAGAGAAACTGAGAGCAGATTGTAATGCGAAATTTTTGGCACACTATGACATTTATTCTATAGCTAAAATCTGAGTGAATTAAAACTTTAAGTTGTGAGAGTTCTGGTCAGGACTATTGTCCTGGAAAGATGTATTTGAAGCAGAGATAAAATACTTGGGCTTATGTTTATCCAGACTCCAAGGTAATAACATTAAGGTAGATGTACTAAAGAAGTATAGACACTGTTCTGATTGATAGTAGTAGATGGTTATGCATATAAAGCTCAGAACTCTGTTCAAATTTGGAACGCTATATTTGGCAATCAGTTCTCATGGTTATTAGTACACTCACCAACACTATAGATCCCATGTTCTTTCTTGGCGTAAAAAAAAAAAAAGTCTAATGACAATTTTACTATCTTCAGATGAAATTTGTAAATAACATAACCTATTCAAACACAAACAATAGTTGAATTTTTTTTTTTTTTTTTTTTTTTTTTTGCGGTACACGGGCCTCTCACTGTTGTGGCCTCTCCCGTTGTGGAGCACAGGCTCCGGACGCACAGGCTCAGCGGCCATGGCTCACGGGCCCAGCCGCTCTGCGGCATGCAGGATCCTTCCGGACCGGGGCATGAACCCGTGTCCCCTGCATCGGCAGGCGGACTCTCAACCACTGCGCCACCAGGGAAGCCCAATAGTTGAATTTTTTCATAAAATTCTAAAACTTAGTACATATAGACCGTTGCAGGCATAGAGGGTGGGGGAATTTCCATATATATGAGACAGAAATAAATGGAAGAGTAGCTGGGATTCAATTTCAAGGAATTGCATCCAGAAATTCATAGAATTGCTGGACTACATTATGCACACCCTGCCCCCAATACCACACATTTAAAATGCAGAATTAAAATGTATCCATGAAAATAATCCAATAAAAATATATGTGTGCACTTTGACAAAACTAACTTATTACTTGGACCCTGGTATTAATCCAAGTAAAACTGAGAATAAATTCTCAAACTTAACTTGGATATGGTTATATTAGTATGTATACATATGAGGAATAACATGACTTTTATAGCTTGAGTGGCAGGGTCAGAATAATATTCTAGATTTTTTTTCACATTTTGTAGTAATCTGCAAGTAAAAAAAAATTAGATTTATAATGCAATTTCTAAATTATATTAGACTAGAAGCTATTATATTGACAAATGATGGAAAGAAAAAATCCTAATGTATAAGAAATGGGAAAATAACAACTACATTCATTTCTTAAGCTGATAGATCATTCATTTTGCATTTCTTTTTTTATTTATTTTATTTTTATTTTTATTTTTATTTTTACGGTACGCGGGCCTCTCACTGCTGTGGCCTCTTCCGTTGAGGAGCACAGGCTCCGGACGTGCAGGCTCAGTGGCCGTGACTCACGGGCCCAGCGACATGTGGGATCTTCCCGGACCGGGGCACGAACCCGTGTCCCCTGCATCGGCAGGCGGACTCTCAACCACTGTGCCACCAGGGAAGCCCTCATTTTGCATTTCTTGACCTAAATTGCATACATTTAATTTTTTTTAGGTTGATGGAAGAGAAATAGGATTAATTATAAAATAGAAGTAATGTTTAAATGTAAGTGAAAGAAGTGACATACATTTACAAAGGAGCTTGTTTTTATATGTATCTGATAAAATTAGAATATTTATGTTTGAAAGTTGAAAGTTGAAATCTAAATAAAGTGAATTCAAATGTAATATTATTAGTTTAAACAGAATAAATGTAAATTATTATGTAATTTATTTCTTGCTCAAATAAAAGGGAGAAAAACTATACAAGAAAAACTCTGAAGACAGCAAACTGTTTCTCAGTGTTCATCAAGGAAGTGCAATTAGGAATAATGGGAAGAAATTTAGGACAGTGCAATTAAGGCCAACATTTCCTTGGTGTGAACTATACTGGATGAGAGTCTGGATTCCTCATAGAAAGAAAAGAAACTTCTTCCCATGGGGCAAATAATGGCAGAGTAGACATTACACTAAAGGGCCTATTAGAAATCGTTTTTCTCTACTGATAGAGAAAAAGACTTAATGGTCTGATTCCCACACTTATTCCCTTATAGTCAATGACCCTAGACCCATAAGGGCTGATTCACCATTTGCCTAAAGATTTGAAGAACTGAAAGAATTCTCAGAACTCCCATATTCAAGGATGATTACTTTTCCTCTTTTTGTTCACTATTTGATATCTCTTAAATTACTTAAACTTTTATTTAATTATTTTTTCCTAAATGTGAGGAGAGTACTTAAATACATGCTCTGCAAAAAAGCATTACATTGAAAACATGTACAGTGTATGTTCAGAAGTTTACCTAGTTAGTTTGTATGTTTTGTTAAATACTGAGTTTTCTGAATTCTAGAATACTACTGATATATTTAAATTTTAAAAAGATATTCCAGAAAGGGCAGTTTCTTTTTCTGAATGCTACTTTGTTTACTTGTGCTGGTTAGAAAGAAGCCATCTTTAAATTTTGAGGTGAACAGTCCTGAGAATAAGTCAACACATGGTATAAAAGAGCCAAAAGATGATAAGAAACAGAATTTTTCTTAAGTGAGATAATAATATTTTTCTAACTAAATCATCTGCTTGATAGTTTTCTGTTAGTAGGAATGTAAGACAACCTAACCGATACATTGTTTTACTATTTCCAACCAACAACTATGTAAGTGTATGAAACACAAACTTTCTTTCTAAAAAGAGTTTGAAATCAAAAACTTTCCAAAAATTCACTTAAATATTTTAAAAGGACAAAGGAGTCTTATTACATAAAGAAAAAAATTCCTCTCTTTAAATTGGTTCATAACATCTTAGAGTTAAAATAATAACTTATTTGAGAAATTACTATGGGATGATGTTATGACTTTTCTCAAACCAAGGTTAGAAACTCCATAGAAAAACATTTTAAAGTTCTGAATGTACTCCATAAGAATTTTATAGAAAATCACGCATTCATTTTTTGATAATATGAAAAATAGTAATAACATGCCCTTGAACATCTGATTAAATATAAGAAGATGTTGCTAGCGTGCAATTTCACTGATTTTACTTGTGTGTTTGATTTTGGGTTTGGGTTAAGATAAGACTGAGGACAAGTAGTTTTATTTCAGTTGTATCAAGCTAGTTAAGACAAGTGATTTGAGATGAAAACATTTAAAACTCTAGGCTGATATTACTTTGGGGAATGAATTATAAGACTTCCTAAAAGGAGAAATTGAATGTCATAATCATCAGATATAAGAATGAGGAAAGGGCTTCCCTGGTGGCGCAGTGGTTGAGAGTCCGCCTGCCGATGCAGGGGACACGGGTTTGTGCCCCGGTCTGGGAAGATCCCACATGCCGCGGAGCAGCTGTGCGTGTCCGGAGTCTGAGCTCCGCAACGGGAGAGGCCACAACAGTGTGAGGCCTGAGTACCTTTGAATCCTCCTGAAAATACTATATAATAATCCTCTAAATTATAATGTATTTTTATCTTAGCAAACAAGCCCTATGCTAATTATATATTTGAGGGCCCAAACAAAACTTCCAGAATTTCCAAGGCAAAAAAATACTATATTTAGGAGTTACCTACGTGCTTGGCTGTCTCAGGCACTTAGACTATGATTTGTTTCATTCAATGATGCTTTTTTTCTTATTCATTTTTAAATACTTAATAAATAGATAAATATAATGAGGCACAAATTGCACAGGACATTTTGAAAAAAATCAATATTTTCTAACATGATTTAAACAAAATTTTACAGTTTTAATAGCTTTATAGAGACTTAAGCAATAGTAAAACATGGTTTCTCTGTTCCTCAAAAAATTTAGTTATCATCATCAAGAACAAATGAAACTTCTGCTTGAATTGGCATGAACTTTTATCAGACCACCCTTGTTAAAAGCCTTATAATAAAATACAAAGTTAGAATTTTAAAAATGCTAATATAAAGCTGATATGGAGTTGGCAATTTAACAAGTAAACATATTTATGAATACGCTCCAAATTTATGAAAATCAAAGTAATTTTGTAAATATACTAATAAAAACATAAATGATCTTAATTCTGCAATTTAAATTGCATCTTTTTTCTAATAATTTGTTCCTCATTTCATAAAGAGATGTTTGTTTTACCTATAGAGTTGATGATATAAATAACATTCCATAAAGCTCTTTAAAAATGTAAATATGCCTATGGGCCAATAGTTGATATCAATTTACTACAACATAATACATTTGTAAGAAAAGAAAAAGTGTTCTAATAAAATAATCTTAATTAAAACCATGGAGTAAATTCATCCAAATACATTTAAAGAAATTCACTTTATCTATTAAGGAATTTTCTTGCAATGTGTGTTTAATAAATGTGCTTAATATGCAATGCGATGTTTTATAAATTATAAAGAAAAAAAAAGAGAATAAGAAGAAACAACAGTGTACTCAAGAAGTATTGATATTCCAGGAAGATAAGAGAGAAAAATTGCCAACATTATGATAAAATTTTCAGAAAAAGTCCAATAAGTTTTCAATTAACATCAAAATTACTCATATTTTAACTTCTTAGAAAAATTACTATGAAGAAAATAATATTTGAAGATGACTTAAGGATTGAGTGAAATTTTGATGGGAGGAAAATATGGTGGAATTAAATGTTTACTGAATAAATGAATGAGGGGATGGCATGAACTAGAAAGAACATTTAGGTTCTAGGAAATACCACTAACACAAAGACAGAGAGCGTACTATAATAGGATAGAAGGAAGCATATTATATTTTGCAATCCTGCAGCATTGTTGTAAAGTGTAAGATGAAAATTTTGGATGGATTAATTAATTAGTTAATTAATTAAAAATAAGATATATGAACTCGGTTTCTGAACTAAAATGCATTATTCCTTCTGTACAAAACTGGAAGATTTGTGCAAATTAATGTTACAATTAAAATTGTGGATGAATTGGGGTGAGCAGTGTTAGGAAAATATATAACAATGTAAAGTTTTCTTGGTAGTTATATAGGAAAAGTATAAAAGAGAAAACTTGAGAAAGGTGGAATGTAAAATTGTTTAAGATTGGATATATCTTTGCTACTCTCTGATAAAATTAACAAAAAGACTCACATAAACTTACTTAAATTACAAATGAGATTTGTTGGTTCACATAACTATATGGTCCATGAAGCAGCCTTTGGTACTAGGGTTCAGAGAACATCATTATGATGCTTCTAACACAACTTTCTGCTGTATTTTTAATAAGCTTGGCTTGTTTTCAGGTTATAATTTATAACCCTCTACCAGTAGCTCTATCCCAGACACATTTAAGAGAAGAGTTCTTTTAAATAACTCCTGAGCAATGGCTAGGATTCATATGCTTCCATGACCTTGATATAAATTCTCTTCCCTGGAGTAACTTCTATAACTTAGAAGATAGAATTATGCTGATTGGCTGGTAGTGGACATGTGATGCTTCTTTGAAACTGGAGTGGAACAATTCTGGTAGGGAAACCAAGCATGAAGAATAGATAGAGACATTTTTCAAAGGAATAAGTAATACTGACATTTGCTGTAGCAAGAATGATGGAGAGTTTTGAAAGACACTTGGATTTGTCAACTTGCAGTTATAGGTGACCTTTAGCAAACACCCTCAGTATAGTGGCATGTGGAAAATTCAGTTTATAAATATAGGTTGGAAATGGTAAATGGTGAAGCAGGTTTTTTTTTTTTTTTCGAAAAATGTAATGGTCAATGAAAGGGAAAAACCCTATCTCTTTGTTTCCTTACACTATCGCACAAGATCTTTGACTTCATTACCATCTCCAGTCTTTGCTCTCCTTTCCCTTCAGTCTTTCACAGCTTCAGTTTTTCTCTCTAAGCAAAGCCAACTCTAAATTGTGCAATGTCAGAATGACTCTCTTGGGAACATCCTCACCACATTGTTCTTTATCTTATCCCACCGTCTACTCAGCACTTCATCTCTGATCAGTGCAGCTCTCTACCTTGTCCTCTCCATTTGGAGTAGTGAGCATCAGTGGAGGAGGCCATAACCGTGTGAGATTTATTAGGACCCAGGAATTAGAAGCTCTAAAGAAGTCAACTGCATCTCTTAGGAACAGATTTTTTTCCTTACCGACACTTCAGAAGTCTTAACTCTTGTCAAACACTCTATCCCAGCACTGTAGACTTTTCTATCAACAGATCACTGATCTTCCTATTTCACAGATGAAATTGGATCTGTCAAGCAGAAGCACACTCTTAATTTCCCACCATCCCATCTTGCTACAGCTACTGAGTACCTACTCTTCCCCAGGGTCTTGGCACAGACATTTGAAGACCCTAGGCTAACATAATTTTTGTGCAACTAGGAGAGAGACAGAAAAGTGATTAAGGTGATATGCATGTTATGTTAGGGTCATGCCAAAATGCTCCAGAGACTCTTTTCTAACCTTGACTGCAAAGAACACACCTGACCTGGATTTTAAGAACAAATTGGAATTATACTTATTAAGACCAAGTGATAAGTAATTGCAGACAGAAGGGTCAGCTTGATTAGGTTTCAGAGACAGCAAGTGGGACAGAATCCTGAAGATTGTTAACATTTGCTTTTAACCAAAGGCAAGAGCTGTAGAGCTGGGAGGGGGCTACAAAATCATGAGGATAAATAGGAACAAATATCATTAAGGAACTCAAAAGATAATTTTTTTCTTTAGGAAAGGTAAAAGAGTCAAATATAATAAATAATAAAATGCCTCTGAATTCACATTCCAGGAGCCATTGATTGCTTTGGCAATGAGGTGCCTATGAGGACATGATGAGGCCACAAGTCAGATTACCTGGAGCGAGGAGAGAATGGGAGCTAAAGGCATATTTATAGCAGCAAACATGAAATCTTTCAAGAAGCTTGGTTTATCAAATAAGAATCAGATTAAAATGGTAGCTATATGGGAATTGTAATGGGATATATCTATCTACCGCTCTCGTTTCAATTAGGGAGCACATTTTTCTCTAAGACATGTGGTTCAGGTATATTGGTCACATGGGTACTTTTTTAGGGAATACTTGTAGATACTTGTAGGCTCTGGGGTAGATTAACTTTCTCCTTTGAACCTAGGTACTATAAAAATCATGTACCTCTGAATCTTCCACAATTCATCTTTCCTACCATATGGGGAGAGACAATGGATATAAAGGAAACACAGGTACAATGAAGGCTGCGAGATAGAAATGAACAACAAATTGCTAACAGCAGAGTTGGAGTACATGATACCTAGCAGAACCTAAATGCAGAACAATCTCTAGATTTCAGTCAGTAAGCCAAAAAATTCACAATGTGATTCAGCTAGCTGCAGTTGCATTTCTGTTATATGGAACTAAAAAGAGTACTACTAAAAACAGATATTTACTTTCCAAAGAAAATTGTATTAAATGGCAGAGAATAAAAATATGTCCTCTTTAGAACCAAATCTTTATTTTTGCTAAAACTCCTTTTTCATTCTATCTTCCCAGTGAGTCGGATCCATTGGTGTTTTTCTTTATCTCCCTTTATTTTACTTTTGTAATAGTTCTATTGAAATATAACACACATAAAAGGAACAAAACATTAAAGTACAACGCAAACACCACAATGTGGACTCCCATGTCACCATTTCTTTTACACCAAAGTACCCACCATATTGATTTTCTAACTATATATTTTGTCTGTTTTTGAACTTTTTAAAAAGGGAATGATACAGCATGGGTTCTTTGTGTCCATGTATTAGTTATTAGTGACTCAGCTCTTTGGGACACCCCACTTCCCAGTTACCACATGGTTGGGATAATTCTAGCTAGTGAGTTGCAGTCTGAGTTGAGCCTTTAAATTGAAACTTAAGACATGCCAGCACTCTCTTTTGCCATGGATCTTTGAGGTTCACGTAGAAATAAAGGAATACAATTTTAGCAAACTATTGAGATTTAGAATTGTTTGTTATTATAATGTAACATGATCTAACAGAACCGTCAATATCTTTTCAGCTGGCTACACCAGTTGCGTTTAATTAATGTCAGCCTGGTATATCTCTTTCCATACTTTACTTTCAAACTTACTGTACTCTAATATTTTATAAATTTCACCTATAATGAACATATTAATAGGTTCATGCTTTAAATCCAATCTGACAAACTTTTTTTCCTTTTGTTTGGAACAGTTAGCCTATTCTATTTAAGGAAATTAATTTTACAATTTTCTCTGAAAGTAACTTACCATGTGTTTTCTAATTACTTTCTTTTCTGAGATGTTTTTATATTCTCACTTTTTGCCTTGTTTTACATTACATTTCATTATTCTGTGGTTCTGTTAGCTTGATAATTTATACTTTCCAAAAGTAGCCTTTTAGTAAATGCCTTAGATTCTACACATCCCTCTGATTTTTTAAAAAAAATTATAAATAGATGATCTGAAGTCATTTTCTTTCATATTGAAGTACCCCAGCAAGTGTGCGGCTGAAAGTAATTTTCAAGTTTTCCAAAAGACATTACTATTTTCAAATAATATTTATAAATGATATATAGAAGTGGTTAAAGTTTGTTTCTTTATATATAGATATCCAATTGTTGCAGTACCATCTTTGAAATCACTTTTATTTCTCTATTAAAATACCTTGACACATTAGTTGAAAATAAATTGAACATGTATGCATGAGTTCATTTCTGGAGTTTTTAATTCTGTTTCACTTATCTATTTATTCATTTGTTGCCAATACCACACAGTCTTGATTACTGTAGCACTAGAGTAAGTGTGAAATCCGGTGAATCCTCTAACATTGTTCGTTTTCAGTTTTGTTTTGGCTATTCTAGTTATTTTGCATCTCCATATAGACTTTCAACCTACCTTGTTAATGTCTGTAAATCAACCAGCTAAGACTATAAATGGAGTTGTGTTGAATCTATAGTTTAATACGAGAAGACTTGGAAGTCGTCATATTATTGAGTCTTCTGATCTGTGAGTACGGGATGTCTCTCCATCCATTGAGCGTGTGTGTGTGTGTGTGTGTGTGTGTGTGCGTGCGTGCGTGTGTGTGTGTGTGTGTGTGTGTGTGTGTGTGTGTGTGTTACGCGGGCCTCTCACCCTTGTGGCCCCTCCCCTTGCGGAGCACAGGCTCCGGACGCGCAGGCTCAGCGGCCATGGCTCATGGGCTCAGCCACTCCGCGGCATGTGGGATCCTCCTGGACCGGCGCACGAACCCGCGTTCCCTGCACCGGCAGGCGGACCCTCAACCACTGCGCCACCAGGGAAGCCCCCATTGAGCCTTTTAAAGTTTGTCTCTGCAATGTTTTATAGTTTTCACCCTACAGTACTAATTCAGACACTCATCATGGAAAAACTTTTGTCAGCTGATTTTTGTTTCTTCACCCCAGAGGATCCATATTCTAATTATAGAGTTTTAGAAAAAGCATTCTACTGATTCTACTACATGGATATGTTAAATAAAATTTTTATTGTAAAAGTTTGAAAATTTAAAAAAATGTAAAATATAAAGTATAATGTATTTTATTTTTGTCTGCTGGAAATGAATCTGAACAACTAAAAGTCTTTCTCACATCTCAGAGATTATACTCTCTTCCCTGAGCCATATATCCTTAGCAGAGATGGGTTGCTCCTCCCCTACAGCTCTTCTCACTGAACCAAAGAGGTCGTATACTCTAATTTTATTGTCTCTCATTTTACATGAGGCTCTCTCAGTATCTTATTTACAACAAGTTGAATTGTCTGAATATTTTATAAAGTTTTGGATGACTTTGGATACAACCCAGCAGAATCATTAAAAAACACCAAAAAAAAAAAAAAAAAGTAAAGGCATTTAGTCAAAGTTAACTTTATATCTGAGGGTAAGACCTCACAATTGCAAGTGATTAAGTTTTAGCAATCATGAATATGTACCTCAAGGTAAAATTTTAAAATAATAGTGTCTTAATGACCTACAAATAATATGAATAAAATTCTCAGAGATGCCATATAGAGTTTCTTAAAAACCTAAGATGACAGTAAGATTATATTCTTTGGAAAGGAATTTCATGATGTAAAAGTTAGCTCTAGAAATAGAAGTCAATATCAAAGATTCATGCAAAGTTTGTGTAAAACATTTGTATGGAATGTGAGAATTTGTAAAAATATCACTAAATGTATACATAAATGGTTTTATATACAGGATTTATATCGATAGATCTATCTAAGTCCAAAAAAATCATTGTCATAGATGTTTGTCCTGTTAATCTATTTTCCTAATGGTTTAAATAATCAATATGTCCCAAAACTTCAAAAAAATTATCTGATAGGGAAAATGGAAAATCATCTTCAGCTGAGGTCACTGTTTATTCCAGAATATATACTAAGTGTATTTCTGTACTAAATAAATATATTCTTGTACTGTATTTAGTACAGGAATATATTTATGTATGAAAAGTATACTGGGATTTTATCAATTATATGCTTGTTTTTATATAGAGTAACAATTCCCATAATAACTAATTTGATTTTTTTTCTCTCAGTAACCAAAATTTGAAAAAGGAAAAGATAGAGAAAATGGCTATTTGATTAGGAATTCCTAAAGATATAATTCACCAAGAGCTATTATCATCATAGAAAGGAGGTGATGATACATAGACAATCTTATTTTTATAAATTATAGTATGCAAGTAATATATATTAGTATTTCAATCAGTGCCCCATTTTTGATGATAGAATTTCCTTCTATTTCTTTAGCTTACTTGAGAGATTCTTTATGGAGTGGAGTCTATCAAATCTGTGATTTTAAACAAATACCGAAAGGTAATAGAAACGATACTTTTCTATAAGGAAAGCATTTTCAGAGCAAATATTCTCAGGGCTGTGGGTATATTTGTTCCATTTTTTGTCTCATTATGAAATTCATGACTTTTCTCTTCAGGAGGTCAAATGCCCTCTAACACATCAAAAATAATCAGATGTACATGTTTGATTAGTTCCACTGCCATAGCTGCAAGCCGTCTACCATAGCTGTGAAAATGCAGGTATCATAGTTTGTCCTTTAATTCTTTCTGTGCTGTGACCTCACTTTTGCCTTTTGGGGAGTCTAAAATAGCAACCCTCCTGCCTGACGCCTCTCAAATAGCGGCACATTTTTTCCACAGTGGGTGTGGTATTATTTCATTACAAATCATTTTTAATGGGACTCATTTTTTTCAATGTGTAATTGCTCTGCTGGCTTTAAAACACTTTTTAAAAGTGTACTAAATTATATTTATCAACAAGAAATTGCAAAAAAAAGTTTTAAATATCCTTTTGCTTTTTATGGAGTACTGATTTGATGTCACAGCTGTGACGTAAATGTCTCTTATTTTTATATTTTGGGAATATTTCTACTTTGGTCAGATCACAATTACAGTTCACATGCATTTTACGCAGCATCTCTATTTTCTGAGAACTGTAATTTTGCTGTTCACTTTTTACTAGGTTTCCTTTCTGTTTGTGTGTTCTCTGTCCTTTGTTATATACTGCTACTGCTTGATTTCCTACTTATGTCAGTGCTTTCATTTTTATGACTTAAAAAATGTCATCCCTTAGTGTTTGAGTCTTCATAAACTGTGTATTATTTTTAATTCAGTGGAATGAACAGTCTTTGGGACACCATTAAGATACATTCCACTCCATGTCTGAGTCCTAAGATATCTATTTTTCAGTTTTTAAAAAAATCACAATTCTGCTTTTGTTAATCCATAACCAGCAATATGTGGAAGAGTCATACGGATGTCTAATAATGACAGATAAATGGATCATTACAGTTTTGATTCCAATCACATATCCCATAATTCCTTTTTTCCCCTTGTTCTGAGACATTTGGCCAGCGTGTAATATTTATGTGGCAAATTGGGAAGTTTTCATTAAAAAAATACTTACACATGGCAAACATGCATTATAACTATTTAGAAATGAGTAAAATAACATTAAATATGACAACATAATTATTTTATATACGCATGCTACTGTTGTAGATAATATCACAATTGTGACTGCTTAAACATATGTATATCATTTTTATTTTGTTTCTATATACAAGTTCCAACATTATACATCTTGCAAATAAAACTGAAAATCACAAATCAATTTAACAAAAATTAATATGTGAAAATTAATAAGTACTGTCTTAAAAGCTTTGTGGGATATTATTGTGGGATTTTATTTGTGGGATATTGTTTTATATCCTCCATCTTGATAGATGAGAATTAGCAGCAAATGATTAATTTTTTTAATTGCTTAGCAAAGAGTAATAACCAATGAATTGTGCCTTACAAGGCATAATCTGAAGATAAAGAATAGAAAATACATTTTTCCAAAACTCTTGTGAACCTTTATGAACAGTGAACATGGCCATCCTGTAGGGAAGTAAGAGTGAAGAATTCTACGGTGTACCAGAAGGCTACATGTTTGTTTCACCACTTGATTCACCAAATATCACAATTATACAATAGTAACTAGAACTAATTATCTCAAGTCCTAATTATACCAAGGGCATAAATTTGCATCTCCATTCAAAAAATTCAATTGATCAAGTCTAGTTGACTCAGAATTTATGCTGCAGACATACTATTAACTTAGAAGCAGTTAACAAAAATCTGTGAAATATCAATAATATTAGAAAACAGTTGAGAGGAAAAGAGGAAAATCAGCACTTCTGCTGGTAGGAATAAAAAAAAAAATACTGGTAACCAAAGGGTATATTTAATCTACCTTGAAAAATATTAATTTTTATTCTTTTTGAGCAAGATTGTTCTTGCTGCATAATAAAGCAAAACAAAAACCAAAAAAAGCTTGGCTTTTCATCACTAAAGTTCATCCAATTATCATTCATTACCTGAAAATATAAAGAATGTAAAACTTAGTTTCCAATATGGAGAGATAACTCTCAAACACAAATTGCAATTTTCCTACAACGTGTGATAACAAGAAAATGGCATCTTTCCATAAATTTTATGATGCCTATATTAAGACACAGTGAAAACAAAGATAATCCTAAACTCTTCTACTTTGAGAAAACACCCTAAATATCAACTATAGTAACAGCTAAATAAAAATTATGATTGAGGAGTCAATTTTCTTTTAAAATAACAACTAATATTATCTTCTTTGAATCAGAATTACTCAATGTCAAAGATATTCAGAGGACAAATTATATTTATTGTGGGTGCACATTTTCTTATATTCATAGATCCATAAAAAGTTTTAATGCAGAATCTAGTTTAGAGATTGTTTCAGAGGGGATTCTGTTTGTGGTTATGAAAAAAACGAAGTCTGTAAAAAATTTGCTAAATGGAGTTTTAAATTTCTATCATATTATTCCTTCCCAGGCAGTCACAACATTTTGACATAATGGAATATTATTCATTGTAGTAACCAGATTATCATTTAAAACATAACCTACAGAGAAATGTTATATGTAGTAATCCAGTCTCTTGTATTAGCTAATATTGCCAAATATAATAGTGGTAGTTTAATAAAGAATGTCATATAGAAAATTTGGAAAGTAAATCTAAATAAACTTTCTCTCCTATGAGCGGAAATTCAAGAACTATTTTTAACACAGTAAAAATAGCATCATTTTACCTCATCACTTTATCTTAAGAGAAACACTCATGGAAAGAACTTCAATTTCTTATACGACTGGAAAGAAGACATTTTATTCAAATCAAGTTTTAATTATATGCATAATGCTTTCAAACCATATTTTTAATATGGCATTGTTTAAGAATTGATAGGGGCTTCCCTGGTGGCGCAGTGGTTGAGAATCTGCCTGCTAATGCAGGGGACACGGGTTTGAGCCCTGGTCTGGGAGGATCCCACATGCCGCGGAGCAACTAGGCCCGTGAGCCACAACTGCTGAGCCTGTGCATCTGGAGCCTGTGCTCCGCAACAAGAGAGGCCGCGACAGTGAGAGGCCCGCCGCACCGCGATGAAGAGTGGCCCCCGCTCGCCACAACTAGAGAAAGCCCTCGCACAGAAACGAAGACCCAACACAGCAAAAAAATTTAAAAAAAATTAAAAAAAAGAATTGATAGTCAAAATCAATTATAATTATATTGTTTTTATCACAGTATATTTTACTATTATTTAAAATACTATCATTTTTAAAAATGGAAAGTGTCCTATAAATCACCTAATCCAATAACACTGATTTACCTATGAAACAAGTTACTTTTATAAGACACAGAGCTAATTAGTGGTAGAAGACTACTGGAAACATGCCTCTTAATTGCTAATTGCAAAAATGAAATTGGGTGATTTGAAAGCTGAATATAAACTGTGTAAAACGTAGTGTGTAGGATACATGAGGATGGATCTCAAAATCATGTGAAACATATAAAACTCTCCAAAGCTCTGTAACCTACTGGTTGGGATTGTGGTAGACAAATAAAATACTCCTCACCTCAAAAAAAAAAAGAAAAGAAAGAAAAAAAGATGTCTACATTCTAATCCTTGGAAGAACCTGTCAATGTGTTATATTACAAGGCAAAAGAAGAATTAAGATTGCAGATAGAATTAAGATTGTTAATTAGTTCATTTTAAAATAGGGTGATTGTCTTGGATTATCTGAGTGGGTCCAATGTAATGACAAGTGTCCTTAAAATAGAAGAGGGAGGCATAAGAAAGAATCAGAAAGATGCCAGCAAGACAAGAACTCGACCCAGTTTCCAGAATCAGGAAAAGGCAAGTAAACAGCTTCTTCTCCAGAGCCTCTGGAATAGAACTCAGCGAGCCCTGTTCACACCTTAATTTTAGCCCACTGGAACCCATTTTGGACTTCTGACCTCCAAACTGTAAGAAATAAATTTGTGCTGTGTTTAGCCTCTAAGTTGATTTAATTTATTACACCATCAATGGGAAACTAATACAACGATGAAAGAAAAGGTTGAGTAAGAAATAGTTAATAACTTTCTCACTGAAGTAATTGGCAGAAAAATAAAAGAAGCAGAAAACACGGGACAGGATCTTGAGAGTAAAAAGTCTTTTAGCACTTTCAGTTTGAAATTAAAAAGGCAAATATAAACCTCCAGTAGAAAAGAAGTTTAAATGTGTGTTGAACTCAGACACCTGTGTTAGAAGTGAAATCCAGGTATAGGCCTCTGAAATAACATGGAGGTGATGCCTGAGGTCTCAAAAGTAGTGCTTTTTAAAGGAAGGGTTCCTCAACCCTGGGTCCGCGGACTGCTGTTACAAACTGGCCACAGAGCCGGAGGTGAGTGGCAGGTGACTGAGTGAAGCTTCATCTGCCATCGCTCTGCATCACTCAATTACTGCCTGAACCATTGCTCGCATTACCACCTGAATCATCACCCCCCTCCCGTCAGTGGAAAAATTGTCTTTCACGAAACCAGTCCCTGGTGCCAAAAAGGTTGGGGAACACTGCTTTAAAGGAAAGAGAAGAACAGCAGGGGAACCAGGTCATCTGATTAATAGGTAGACCTGGATCCTGAAACAGATATCTATATCCAATCAACTATATCTCTATCATCTATCTATCTATCTATCATCTATCTATCTATCTGTATCTATCATCTATCTATCTATTGGCTAGATATTAGAGCATGTGCTATTTCCAGCTGAAAGAATCATGATAATGTTACTGATAAATTTTCTCTGTATAAACTTATTTCTACTTATTGTATTACATTAATTATCAACATATTAATCTTGGAAATTACTCTAAGTCCACAACTGAGATTGGCTTAGGATAACAAGAATTAAAGCTGAATAGGCATATAAACTGATTTGTCTAAATTTATATTCTTAATGACAATTACAAGGACCAATTACAATTAAAGTAATATATCAATAAAATATTTTTTGGTGGGTGGTGGATGGATGAAATGTGTGAAGGGCCTCAAAAGTTACATATTTTCAGGTATAAAAGTTATAATATATATAGATATCGAAACATACATCTGAAAAATATGCCAATTACACCTCAATAAAAATATGTGTAATAGCATTATTTGTTCAGCATGGTTGTGCAGTATATTCTTGGCTAATAAATAAGACCTGCATACAAACAGTGAAAACCAAAGCAAATTTTAATAAAACCATACCCCCTTAAATACACTAATCTATAGGATTCATAGGGATTATTGCACCAACATTATTGTATTTTTCAATATAAGAAATGATACCTATAAATCATAGTCTATCCTTTTGAGGCTTGAAACCTAAAATCAAACAGAAAACTTTCCAACATATCAAGGCATGTTCTCCAGCTACGTCAATCTATTGAAATATAGAAACTTAAATTATATTTAAAATTAGTTTTCAAAGTATGAAGATTTTGGAATGAGTGGTCCAGTGAGCAATTTCTTTCACTTTGAACACAAAGTGTATGTGGAGTGAGAAATTATAATAGGGAGATCTTCAGTTGTGTGACAGTACGGTGGAATCAATGATGTTTGAAATGATATTTAGCTTTGCCATTCCACTAAGGCTATATTTTCTTAGCATAGCAAAATGTACAGAAGCGTAATATTCTACATATTCCATACAAACTAACCTCCATTTGAAATACAGCAAAGGCCTTTCTTAGCTGTAAGATCTTCAAAATCATGTTCACCATCAATTTTATCATGTGTAAAATGGGACTTATAAAACCAACCCCGTCCATTTACTGTGAAAATTAAAGGATCAAATAAATTTAAATAATTAAATAAACTTGCCATATTGTCAAACACACAGTAAATACTCATTATTGTTTTTACATAATAAGATGACAACTTTTAAAATATATTTGTATTCACTTACCTTGTATATGTATGCATCGTATGTACATAAGAAATCAGTATTTAACTTAATAAAAATATATTTTATTAAAATAATTAACTTATTAAAGCATTATAAGATTACACAGGTTTTTATAAAAATTATCAAGGTACATGACTTAAAAAAATGCTCCTTTTGTGAAAAGCATTTAATTCAATTGTCAGGAATATTATCTGACTTCTTTCACAAAAGCAAACAGTGTTGAACCAATTCCATTGTCTGTTATCTAACTGGAGCTCTAGAAAAGACAGGTTCTTCCTGTCAAGGAGATAGAGTCTGATCATTATTCAGAAAAAAACAGTATAAGCAGGGCATGGGGTTAGCAGAAAGACATTGAAACTTCACTGGCTTTAGTCAGATCTCAAATTGGCAACAACAGCTAGGGATATAGACAAACACTAATACAGTAACTGGTGATGACAAAGTTCAGGCTATGGTGCCAGATTAAGTGAACTCATAATTCTCACCAAGAGGAACAGCAGAAAAGAAGCAGAGGCGTAAGAGAATCTGGATTTTAATTGCTCCTTTAGTACTTTAATGTGATAGCTAACTTGTTATAAATTTCCTGTAGATGCTTATCTTAATTATTTTATGAGTTATTTTCAAAAATCAGCCTGGTTAAGTCAGGTTGAATTTTGTTTGAAGGGTTAAATGCCCTGCACTTAATAACACCACCGTTTTATGGCAGTCACCTAGAACTACACTTCAGAGCATTTGCTATCAAGACTCTTCCTGGTTATACCCAGATCTCAGCCAGAAAGGAGGCACTGACAAACAATTAATTAAAGCAGGATAGAGAAACACCTTGGCAAAAGAGTTTTTCCAGTGAATAATGTTGCAGACACGTGGAGAATGCATTTTTTTCTGAAATGTGTTAAATAGATATGATTGCTTTCTTACTTGAAGGTACGATTGTGTAATGCATTACTGAAGATGGGCAATTATCTATGAAGTCAGTGGGCAGAGAGGAGGTTATCCAAAAACTAAACTAGATCACAGAATCACTTTTATCCAGATATGGAGCGTGGATATCAATTATTCATTGTTGTTTTGAACTGCTTATTTTTAAAACTAATTTTAGCTAATTATGCTCAACTGAATTATAATTCTGTTGAAGGCAAGAACCTTTTTGTTTTTTCTACTCCATACAATGCCTTGGATATTCTTAGATTCCAAATATACCTATTGGTAAATATCTATATATTCTTTACCAACATGCACACTGTGGGATACAACTGAAGAAAAGTCATTAGAGAAACACATGGCCTCAAAATTTGGTGTCATGATAAATATAGGGTTTTTTTTTTTTTCTCTCAATGGAATCTTCAAAACTTTATGGAAATCTGTGTATATTTATGTGGTCAGGTTTTTCTCTCATTATGTATTAGCTATTTCAAACCATCTCCGTTCAACAAATATGTAACCTCATCAGAGGTCTTAAATCTCTTACAGTTGATTTCTCTAGCAATCTCCCTCTTAATTGGCTTCTTCCCTGTAATAAACATGCTCAACTCTCTCTTACCTCAAAATGTTAAACTTTCTATCACCCTGTTTCCCCCAACAAATGAAGCTTCTTTTATCTCCCTGAGGCTTCTTGGCTATTTTCTCTATTCTGTGACTGCTCTTTTTTTTTTTTTTTTTGTGCAGTATGCGGACCTCTCACTGTTGTGGCCTCTCCCATTGCGGAGCACAGGCTCAGCGGCTATGGCTCACGGGTCCAGCCGCTCCGCAGCATGTGGGATCTTCCCCGACCGGGACACGAACCCGCGTCCCCTGAATCAGCAGGGGGACTCTCAACCACTGCGCCACCAGGGAAGCCCGACTGCTCTTTTTTATACACGTGCTCTTCAATCCAGGGCACTTTCACTTTACCCTCTTCAGATGAGCCAAGTTGGAGTCGATTCTAAAATAGATCTTAAATGCCTGCCCTGCAGATAAACCTAGTGGAGTCTTTTCATAGGCAGTCCAGTACTTTTGGGCAAGACTTCTTTTAGTTTTTTTTTGAAACCATGGTCTGAAGGGTTTTTCCCTGCATCTTTGACTTCATGTTCTATTTATGTTTTACTCTATATTATGTAATACATAAATTTACTATGAAAAGTTTTATCGTAATTCCAGTTAAAGTCTTCTTCATAAAGTGGACTAACAATTACCCAATATTATTGAAAACAAAATAAATAGTCACAGTGTGAGAGAATGTGATTAAATTATATGCCTTGGTTGTTGTAATATAAAGAGAGAGAATATAATAAAAAACAGAACCGTTTCCATCATCAATGACGGGTCCCACTCCAGAAACTTTAATGTTTCTACTAATATTCTGAACAAATATGTAATTATCATCTCTGCCATTTCTAGTCAGCATGCGTTTGGGTGGAAGTTTAGATATTTCTCAGTGAAGTGAGTTGCTTGTCATCCACTGTGAGCATGCTGACACCATCAAAGAAACATTTCAATGTTTGAGTTCCTTTTAAACACTTGAAAGGCCATAGATGTCTCTTGATATGGTGACACATTTCTCTGCCAGGAAAAAAAAAATTGGGTTAAAAATAAAAAAGAAAATCTTGGTATTCTCTGCACAGATGGAACACTCTTGATGCTAGCTTTGCTTCTTTGCTGAAGAAAGAAGCTCCAAACATAATTCATTCATCCCACATCTAAGAAATCATCAATGATCCCCAAAGTAGTCTTATCTTCTGTTATGAAAATTGTTATCTATAACAGAAAAATTACACTTAAATTTTTTTAAATAATAGATTAGGCTTCATATTCTATACAACAGAAATGTGATTTTAGAGATAATAAATCTTTCACTGTTTGATTGAAGTTGGAGTAAAATTATTAATGATTAATGTTTTAAGTTAAGTTTCTTTGAGCAAGGGAAATTTAAAATTCAAATTTAGTATAATTAGACAAAAAGTTTATTTCTTGGCTGACTGGAGAGATGTATACGTATTTTGGACATTTGAACATGGCGAATTTTTTGTTTATTTTAAGGGCCCTGGACTCACTAATATAGAATATTGTCTAAAAATAAGAGTTTGCTACTTGCTAAAAAACTATAAGTAAAGAACAAATATGAATGAACATATGAATTTTCCAGTGCTAGAAGAAGTATCCCTGAACTTGGGTTGAGAATAATAAAGCATTGTCTGTTTTCCACAAAAATAAATCCATAATCAGTAGAAAAAAATTCAAGAAACTCTTCTGAGAGTTCTTAGAAAAATTTAACCATAAGTAAGCATATTCTTAATAGTTTCCATGATGACACAAATAGCATAAAAAATGTCAGCCCATCCTAAATATAGTCTGAATGAATTTTAAACAAAGAGATGAAACTTCAATTTAATTCAAACTGTCTTAGAGAATTCTGATATTTTTTAAAATTTAAATCTGGTCTACTGGATTACAGGGGAGTCTCTTGAATGTTATATATTCTTACTGTTACCAAAATATGAATGATAAATTGATTGGTTTAAAACATAATATACACATAGCCACATAAATGACCTCTCAGAAATGTTGATATCAAGTTAAGGCTAAATCACAGTAGCTTTCATTTCTAAAGGAAATCTAAGCAGAATTAAATTTACTTTTCTTGTGCACTGTTTAGATTTATTTCTGTAGCTCATATATTGGCCCTTAGTAGAAACGAATAAATAATAACATGTGAAAGTAACAGAAATGGTTCTGTTTTTATTTTCACATGAACACACTTCATTATGTACATTTTCTGGATAGGAAGCTTTAGCTTTTCTTAGATTTCAGAGCAATCGGTGTTCTAGCTATGGTTAAGTCTTGTTTAAAAAGATGCTCTTTTCCAAAATTTTGTCCTCATATTTTTTATATTTTAATTTCTTGCATCAAGTCTCTTAGCTTCTGTTACAAAATTTCATTCAAGCCATTACTTTCCCCAAGAAGCCTTCTGAGAACCCTCTAAATTTGGATTATGTCTTCCTCCCACGTGCTGCCATTGTATCTCTGTACTTAATGCTATCAAACACTCATCACACCACACTGAATTGCCCTTCCTTTTGCCTGCATCATACACCAGACTATATGGTCTGTGAAGTGAGGGACTATCTAACGTTCACACCTAGGAGACTGCACCTAACAGGACATGTGCCATTAACTGGGTGGTCAGTATCTGTTGATGATTGCATTTGAGTTGAAGTTTCCCAGTACTTTCTACTGGAAGAGGTAATTTTTACTATTTGAATTGTATCCCTCTACTGAGAACTTAAATATCCTATGATAATATGACTTAAGTGTCTGCTCCAAAACATTATTGTTCAGAAAGAGAAGATGATAAACCAGTTGATAATTACTTTTTCCTTCAAGAGATTCTCAGACTAACCTTCTCTGGGAAAAGTGCTTGCTTACCTGACAACCACTTGCCCACTAAGTCTGGTTTCAGGACTCTGGCCTCACTGTTCTTACTGATCATAAACTAGTGTATCATAAATTTTGCCCAATCCCAGCTACTTCTCCTCTTTGAAAGATCCACCTCAAACCACTCCAGACCCCCAAATCCAATAATTCACTTTTCTAATTTCCTTCTTTTGAGAAAATGACAAAATTATATTCTTTCTTATGACAATAGGTATAATTAACTCAGCTTTGATTAGATCAACAGATTGTCCTGCTAGTGTTTGTGGTGAGTCAGTAGACCACACTTTCAAAATGTTTAAATTCCTGTGAGAAAGCTCCTTGTTTTACACTTTGTTGTATTTCATTCTTTGACTTATACATTTGTTATATACAGTGATATACATATATTCCAATTATATATAAATAATCACCGACAAACTGATTGCCTCAATTGTCTAAATGTTTCTAACATAAAGTAGATAATGCACCAATTATTTAAACATTTCATAATATGTCTTAAAAGAGTTAAAATCCTGTGCATTTGTTAGAGAGAGGTTTGAGGCAGCCCATAGGTATGTTCTTGAACACAGTTATATTCCTGAATTTTCTTGTTAGGTCTTGTTTTGTTCTTTTCTCTATGAGTGAGAGCATAAAAAAACACCAGGTTTGAATTTGATTAATTTTATCCAGGAGTGTACCTAAAATCTCATACCAAAGATATGAGGATATATTTAGGATTTGTACATGCGTGGCATTACAACTTTTTTCTTTATGCTTTAGTGCAAGATAATTGTGCATCATACATATTGTGTTTACATTGGCAGGTGCATATAACCCTAGTTAAATTTACGGGGGAAAAAGTACCGATAAATTCTTTTGAGATAATTCATTCTGTCTGTCTGTCTCTCTGTTTCTCTTTCTTAACTTAAAGTGAATTTACCTCAAATTGTAGCAAGGAGGTTAGTAAAAGAAGATATTCACTTTTGGTCCCAATTATTTTAGAAAGAATTGAACAGTTTCCATTTTGGTTGTGATTTTTTTGGGCTAAAGGTGATACTGCTAAGATTTATTACAGCAAAGAATAAAGCACAAACGTAGCAGGAAAATAAGAGTCCTAAAGGAATCCATTGATATCCAGCACAGGCTTATGAGAACTTCCTTGTCTGAGGCCACATGGAGGGCTCTGTTTCCCCCTTATTTACAAATATGCCATTTATATTAATGGTCTCATTTCAGAGCTTTGGCCTGAGGTGTGCTCTATGCCTCTGGTGTTGAAATAAGGATGAATTTTCTAATGGCAGAAAACCTTTTTGATTTTTTAGGATGGGAGTGACTACAGAGGTCGCTCTTACAGAATTTGTGAAAGGAAAAGAGCAAGATTTCTTTAAAACTAAAGCAATGGAAAAATGAGGCAGAATCAATGCAGAGGAACTGGAGCTATGTATAGGATCTGATTCAGTAAAGTGATTTCATGAGAACCATCGTAATTGGAGCTTGAAGGCTAATACATGTAATTAATCTAAAACCGTCAAGCCAGAGACAGCTCTAAATACGGCCCTCTTCCATTACATCTTTCATGCTTTTTCTTATAGATTCTAGTCCTGACTTACTTGGTCCTTCCTGTCAACAGCCCACCCTTTTGCCTATCATCTGATCCCTTCCATATAGGGTCTAATATTGACTTCTACAAGTAACTGCTGACTTCCTTGATTTAAGTCTGCAGCCCATCTGTTTTGTATGCGTTCTAAACTTGGCTAACATTTTCTGATTCCATTAGGGAATATTGTGTAGTGTATGATGACTTCCTGTATTACCCCTATTTTAGAGATGAAAACACTGATAAACAGAAATGATAATAAATTGCATAGGGCATTTTGGCTCTAGGGACTTTGATCTTAATCACTAATTCTATAGCCTCACGTAAGGAAAAACTACAGCACCATATTTCTAACAGTTGTAAATTACGTTTTGAGAATGGAGCAGTACATACTATTTCATGTCAGTCTAAAACGTATTATGTACCTGTGCACACATAAACACATGTTCCATTGTATGTCGCTACATAGATCCCGATAATACTATATATTTTACGATAGGTTGCAGAAGCAAAAAAGTTCCTGTGTGTTTGAAGTGTATTGCTTTGTTGAGAGTAAACTTCCATTTCAGTGTAGTCATTCATAACTAAGAATTAATTACAAGATATTTTATCATCTCAAGATTCCCTGTACAAAACTCCTATGAACTACGTTGTATCATTCCTTAGGTTTCAGGTAAGATAATCATATATTTTAGACGGGGTTGTGACATGACTTCACACATTCTCCATAATAACACCAGAATAAAAGAAGTAATATAAGTTTTTAGAAAGTTCTCTCAAGCTCATCTGATACCAAATTTAGAAAACCTAGTGTTCCAGAAATGATATTTTTTTTCCTTCACTGCATCACTTACTGTAGTCCCCAACATAATGTAATGTAGTTTCAAAATGGTGTGTTGTAAATATCTAACATGAAAACCTCTTTGTCAGTCACCCTATTAATTGCTTACCATGAAAGAGTGAAGAGTCCCTGCCTACAGGAAATTCACAATCCTGTGGGATAGATTGATACATTAGTATCTTTAATATGCACGAGTAGTGAAGTGTGACAATATCAAGGTCTCATCTCAGTCCCATTGAATCAGATTCTGGTCTTGATCCTATACTTAGACCAGTGATGGGCAAATGAAACATAATGCAAGGCAAATATTCATTATAAAATAGTAGCCACACAAACAAGTAAAACATGATATTAATTTTAATAATATATTTTACTTAACACAATACATCCAGAGCATTGTCTACTCAGCATGTTATCATTATAAAAAACATTTTTATTGATATAATTTAGATTCGTGTTCTCATGCTAAGCTTTCAAAATCTCCTATTTTAGACTTACAACACATCTCTATTCTGACTAACCACATTTCATGGGCTCAGAATATATATGAATAGTGGCTACATTATTGGACAGTGTGGCTCCACCCCCTTGCTACTGAAAGAGTGACCAGCAGTATCAACCAACATCACCTGGGAGCTTCAGAGGACTACAGAATCTCAGCCCTGACTTCAAACCTAGTGAATTTTAATAAGATCCTCAGGTGATTCATATGCCTATTAAGGTTTAGAAATACTGTTCTAAAAGAGGATATATAAGGAAGGCCTCAGAGAATTCTTATCAGGGAAAATGGATAAAAACTGCTCCAGTCAGTTGAGCATACAAAACCTTACTCACTTTCTCAGAGTTAATTTATAATTCAAGGGGATGGATTCAAAATAATAACAGCTAAGGAAATAATTTAAGAACCTATTGAGGAAAGTCATTTCAGAGGTGTTGACAAGTATCTTCCAAACAAAGGTCTCTGACAATTTTGTGAAGCTAGCTTGACATCCATCCCCTAATGCTATCCTCTGTGTGTGTGAATATTTATTTTGTACTATCTATAGTTTATTTATTTTGTACTATCTATAGTTTTCAATAATTTTAGACTAATTTCTTTGATGAATATGTATCTTCTGTTTGGACAAGCTTGTTTATAAAAGAGATTATGCAACAGGTAAGTAAACTCACTGCTGATTTAACTGTTATCCACATATTTGATTCAACAAATAATTCATGACTTCAATGACACAATTCTGAGAACAGCTGGAACTTGAGTAATCAATTATAGATGCATCTCCCCCAGGCACCTAAAAAAAATGGGAGTTTATTCCATAGTGCTAAGGATTTTTAGTCCCTCAACTACTCTCCCAGGTCAAATCGCATCTTTGCAAATGGTGACCAAATTCCCAGAGTTATGGCATGTTGAAGGCCTGCATAATCAGGCAGTCTAACTTTTATCTGGGTGATTATCTTGTGGCTACTTATCTAGTTAGAATAAGTTCAATTTTTTTAATGAAAAGGCTAATATAAATTTGAGGGATAAAAATAGTTTATTATTGTGTCTTGTCTTCTAGTATTTGTTAGATGGCTGGTTAAATGAACTACTAAGAACATAGGCTTTTGTATCAGATAGGTCTGAGTTCAATTCCTACTCTTTTACTTGCATAAGCTTGAGCAGATTAAATAGCATCTCTGAGCTTCCTTGTTCCCATAGTTAAACTAGAAAGGATCTATTTTATGTACTTCTTCAAGAATTAAATTAAACAATAAAAATTTCCATATAATAAGTACTTATTTAGTAGTTTCTAAATCATATCAGATTTCACAAAATCAAATTACAAGAAAGAAACCCTCAGTCTGTTATCCATTACCCTTACCAACATAAGGAAGCCCTAATCTTAAGGACTCCCAATGTTATTTTCTCTTTTGAACTTGACCTTAAAATAGAGACTTCTGGGCAGCTCTTGCAGTAGTAACAACGTTATTATCATCAACTTCAGCAACAGTATCCTAGCTCACATTAAATGTGGGGCACTCTGCTAGGAGCTTTACAATAATTGCCTTATTTATATCTCACAAGAATTCCAAAAGTAGATATTGCTAATATCTCCAAAGAGGAGCTTTGTAAGGGTTAAATGACTTCTCCAAATTCACACTGTGTGAAAGGCCTGGACTAGCGGTACCAAAGCCAAACATAAAAACATGAAATAAATGATTAGAAAGGTGACTATCTGTGTCATACGAACACATATCACAAGAAAGGTAAGACTCTAAAGCACAACTACTTGCTTCAGAAAATTTCATCAGATTAATTTATGTAAAACAATCTGCTCACCTGAGTTAACAGCTTATTTGTCAATGGTATAGGCTGAATTGGATCCCCTACAATTCATATGTTGAAGTCCCGATGCCCAGTATGTTAGAATGTAACTGTATTTGGATATAAGGTCCTTAGGGAGGAATCAATTAAGGATTAATTAATTAATTAAGGATAAATGAGCTGATGAGGATGGGCCCTAATCTCATATGACTAGTACCCTTATAAGAAGAGATTGAGATAAAGACACACCCAAAGGAAAGGCTCCAAGAAGGCAGAGTGGGAAGATGTCCATTTATTTGCAAGCCAAGGAGAGAGGCCTTAGAAGAAACAGCCTTGCCTACACCTTGATATTGGACTTTTGGCTTTCAGAATCTTGAGAAAATAAATTTCTGTTTAAGCCACCCAGTCTGTTGTACTTTGCTATGGCAGCCCTAGCAGACTGATACAATCAGCAATAGTTTACTTCCTGAGTTCCACTTGAAGAACCTCTTCTGACTATACGCAGACCCCCTAAACAACAATGCCTAGAACCTTGCCCGATTCCAATCAGCTCTTTAACTTGAAATACCTTCCTCAAACTATTTGAACACAGTACCCTCAAAATCTATAAATATCTACTCCTAAGACTATACTAAAACTTAACAGTCTATTACTAAGACTGTAGTGATGTTCTCTCTCATTCAATGGAACGTGTTTAGCTAAATTCAGTTTTGCTTCATTAGCAGATTGTCTAGTGAGGTTTAGAATATGTAGGTTTGACCAAAATTCAAATACAAAATTACTTGTATTCATGGCTCAAAATCATCAGTTTTGAAACTGCAGGCTCAACTGATGTCCCTTGACCTCCAATTCATGGAATTCTTTGACAATGATGGTGGAATCAGTTTCACATTGAGATCTGAATTCTGCATTGTGTTCATCAAGATTCCAAATGCTAAATGAATTTTGTCTACTAGGAAATAGGACTGCTTCTACTTACTCTGTGGCCATTTAATCAAGTTTGAAGATTTTCATCTTCGGTGAAAACATGTCTTATTCCCATGTTTGCCTGTTACTTTACGTTCTAAGTTTATAAGAGAGTGTCTCTGTGAAGATGATAAGCAAAGGGCCAAGAAGTCTATCCTTTAAATTAGTTAGGAAGGTCTAATCATACATCACCTGAACACACTTTCTGTCTTGGCTTTTTCTCCCTGAGAACTGCTTTGCTCAGTTCTGCCTCTCAGGAATTAAGAGTTTTGTTGGATTTTGACTGGTGATGCCTCCTTAATTGATTGGCTTCCAAAGGCGTGACATTGGATAAGCACCACTGTTACTGATTGGTGCAGTTCTAATAATGGTGTGTCTGTATAAATCTAACTCTGTGCCACACACCTACTGCTTGCATGTTTTTACACTATGAATTTAATTTGTGAAGACATATATCTAAATGTTACAATTTCACCAAGTATGATTTAGAATTATAGTAGTCAGTTTGAACACTTTTGTTATGAAAAAAATTGTTCATGTGAGAGACATCTTAGAAATAAAAGAAATCCAAATATTTAATGGTCGGCATTAGGGGAGTGGAATTATGAAAGAGCTTCACAAAGAAATTCAGATTCTAATATTGCTTCCTTGACCGAGGCAAATAAAAAATGTTAAAAACTTAATACCATCCATCTTTATCTTAGATTCTCTAAGAACAGCTTGAATCTAATTGCCAATACACTCCTATTTCTCTTATACCATTGTATGCTTTAATAGTTCCTTTAGTCCCATCCCTCTTCCTGGCTTAATTCCCATTTTTATGGCTATCCAAACACTTACAAAGCTAATTTGCCTCTTATTAAATCCCTTTCAGAATAGGGCAAGCAGTTTAAAGTTGATACTGAGACTTGGTTTCCTTCTGAGCTGCGAACCATCACCAAAGATTTTTCAAAGCCTACATAAGATAGGCAAAATAATTAGCAGAGGGAATTAGAATACATCTTGGAATATATTATCATTATTTCCAATTCTATCTCAATTGTTTTCTTTCTTAGTGGGAAGCTCAAACAGAAGAGTTAGAAGGAAAAGGAAGAATAATAAGACCCCAAGGATGACTTAGGAAGTCAAATTGCATAGGAAGCAAATGTGATTTAGAAAACATGTAGATCTTGGACACAATCTTTTGGAGGCTATTTCTAACATCTTTCTCCTGAAAATAGACTGGACCCTGATCTAGTCCTGCAAGCAAGGAAAGGATAGCCTATTGGAGAATTGAGGGGTAGTCTCCTTAACATCTTTACACATTTTTCTTCCTGCATCACAGGTTCTTAAGAAGATAATAAAATAAATATGATAATGATAATATAATGATAAAATAATGATAAAATAAAAAGACTTTTGTAAATATTGAATGATTATACAAATATTAGACTTTGCTTAGTATTACTATAAGGTGTGCATAAAATGGATCACTCAGCCCAGCACACTTGTGAGAGTACAAGTGGTACTACTTTTATGTATTCCCTAGGATACCCAGCATAAAAGGAAAATGTCCCATGCAGAGTAATATGCATCACTACACAATTATTAGTATAAATTCAGGTATTGCTTTCTTTATGTTGGCAGTGAAACATAGCTCTTTACCACCACCACCACCAACAACAGAACAATTCTTTCTTTTGGAAGATTCTCAAGGACACAACATCTAACTTAAGGGCCACAGAATGGATTCAAACAAAGCACCAAAAAGCCTAAATAAATTTTGGGAATTTTGCCTCTTGACATCTCAGGACTTTTTTGGTTTCTTTTCCCCCTTGTAGCTGGGACAAGTAAACCAAATATGTATAAATAAAATGTAGCTAAAATTTCCTTTGGTATTTAGTTGTGCTCTGCCTTTTCACTAAACTTCTAAACAGAGAATTTAAGAAATAGCTAAATGTAAGAAAATGCTCAAGTGAGTATAAAAAAAATGAATCGTGAGAAAATTTAGACATGTGCTATAAATGATTTACATACTAGGTAGCAAGTCCCTGACAAATAGTTTCCATTTTATTTTGTTTTCGTTATTTCATTGTGCATAATTTAAAAATTGAGCTCACTTTGTCACACACCAGGATACTTAATCTTCTTTAAAGTGACATTGTTGAACAGTATCATATTTCAGTTGGAAATTGAAACCAGGCAGCTGAAAAACAACACACATCATGAAAATGTTAATCACAAGATATCTTCCAAACCCTCGAACTTAGAAATAAGGCAACTAAAACATTCTGATCCTTTTTTATACTTTCATATTATTAAATACTATGAAATAGTTTATATTTTTTAAGAATTTTGTTTTGTTTTGTTTTGCGGTACGCGGGCCTCTCACTGTTGTGGCCTCTCCCGTTGCGGAGCACAGACTCTGCACGCACAGGCTCAGCGGCCATGGCTCATGGGCCCAGCCGCTCCGCAACATGTGGGATCTTCCGGGACCGGGACCGGGGCACGAACTCATGTCCGCTGCATCGGCAGGCGGACTCTCAACCACTGCGCCACCAGGGAAGCCCAGAAGTTTTATTTTTATTGTTAAACTTTGAATTTAAGTTGGATGATAAAAACAGTCATGCAGAATAGAAAGTCACATGTCTGAGTTCTAGAATGCTCTTTTCTATTTTTCAATGCTTTTCAAAATTGGGAAATTAGCAACAAAGTTGACAAACATGCGGTATTTTTTAATAAGTGTAAATTATTTAAGAAAGGGGAAAATACATTAGAATACAAGGTAGCAGATTTTGGGAAAACCATACAATTAATAAAATCATGTCATAAACATCCAAACTATTTAGAATAAATACTCTATAAAATTTCTGTGAGGTCAGTAGCACCTAAACTAAAAGAGTCACTAAAGAAAACACTGCAAGAACCTATTATACAAAGAAAACTTCTTTGATAGAGCGTGTGTGTGTGCGCGTGTGCGTGTGCGTGTGCGTGTGTGTGTGTGTGTGTGTGATTGAGAGGGAGGAGGAAGAGAGAGAAGTGGAGGGTCGTGGGGAGAAGCAACCCAGGAGGTTAGAAACGATCAAAATGTGGTAAATACTATCATAAATATAATAAATACATAAGCTGTCTTACTACATTTAGTAATGATTTCTGTTTAATGATTAGGTTACTGAAAATTTACTATAATTTTTCTTAGACTTAAATGCAGTATAAAATTGATCCCCCCAAATACACTTTGAGCACATTTTGCTGTTGAACGCCCCATTTCTGTATCAAAATGGAGTTAAGCACAGATTTTACATATTATTTGAATTTTTAAATTTCTGTTTATCTGATTAACAAAAGCAAATTGTATTGCTTCTCTTGTTCCTCCCATAAAAAACCAACATAACAATTCTTCCTTCTTTCAAAAAATATTCCTCTTGGGGCTTCCCTGGTGGCGCAGTGGTTGAGAGTCCGCCTGCCGATGCAGGGGATGCGGGTTCGAGCTCCGGTCCGGGAAGATCCCACGTGCCACAGACTGGT
Organism: Pseudorca crassidens; assembly: GCF_039906515.1. NCBI lineage: Eukaryota > Metazoa > Chordata > Mammalia > Artiodactyla > Delphinidae > Pseudorca > Pseudorca crassidens. The sequence continues at coordinate 19,782,548 of NC_090298.1, forward strand.
TGGGCCCGTGAGCCATGGCCGCTGAGCCTGTGCGTCTGCGTCCGGGGCCTGTGCTCCACAACGGGAGAGGCCACAACAGTGAGAGGCCCGCATACTGCAAAAAATATATATATATTCCTCTTAAATTCTAAAATCTAGATGAAATAATTTTTAGTCAAACTGATGTCTACCTAGATTGTACAACTGAACAATAAGCAATAGTATTTAAAATGCTGATGATACCTGTAAATTTTATTTAATCCCTAAGATATTATTGAAACTCTTAGCTGCAACTCTGATTTATTTAGTGAAGAAGAATTTCACATTCCTTGTGTTTGATTGACTAACATGCTATTTCTGGAGAAACTATAAACTGCGTTACTATATTTCACTCTAGAAGGACGGTTGTATTATTTACTATATGAAAACCAGGTGCAAAATGAGAAAGAATTGATTTCGTTTTTTTAGCACATGATCAAAAATAAATAAAAACACAGTTCTGCAGACCATTGGAAAGTCACATGTCTAGTGTGGAAATGTCCCTGGAGAATTCAAACTTTGAAAAAACATTTGAAAAAAAATTCACATTTTCTAATTGTATGGTATTAAAAACTCATTCCTAAACAGATTAGTAATAAAATCTGTTTTTTTTTTTTTGCTTCTTACTAATTTGTGTGTTAAAATTAACCTCTAAAAAGAAGGCACATAACCCTTTTCTTGTATGAAGAAGAAAAAAAACCCTTGAATTTTACATTTTAATCCTAGATAAAATAAACTCAGTTATTTGTTAAGATAAAAAATGGCTGCAGAAGAAATAAAATGCTTCCCTTTTTGTCTGAAATGCAACAGGAAGGCAGCTTCTGTAGAAACTGCTTCAAAGAGCATAAGCAATGAGGGGTATAAGACTTCAAGCTATGCTGAGGAGCAATAGTAGAAAATCTGAGAAGGGAGAGACCCCAGCAAAGCTTCACGCATGTGCATTTTCAGAGGGAACACACACGGTGTGAGTCAGAAAATAGGACGCCTACAATATTACCTGGGAAAAGTACTGGGTATTATTTCCCAGTCACTCAGGTTTAACTCAGGGCCAAGTGGGATTTTCCACATAGGGGCTGGGGAAAAGATGTTCTGAGAACACAGAAAAGTCAAGATAGTTCAGGAAAATACAGCCTTTCATATGTAATTATGTAAGAAGTTGTAACTGTCTTTGAGCCAACTTGATCATTTTATTTCTTTGTACAGTACAAAACTCTATTCAGATATGAATAATTTTGAACTCTAATTGTGACATTCAGCTTGAACTCTAAAGTTTTATGTTATAAATACTGATAGTTAAATCCAATACATTGTGATTGCTACTCTTATTTTCCTATAGGAGCTGGTAATTCCACTGAAGGGATTCTATGGAAAATTATATAAATTGATTCACTTTTACAATTCCATTAAAAGACAATTTATAAAGGTTGACACTTGTTCAGAAATATGGTTCAGAGGGGGGAAAAGTAACATTCTTGTTTTCTTTGTATATGCCCACAATGTGGTTTTTCCATGTTGAGTCCCTGTTCCCCATACCTATTGAACAGCAATATTTCACAATATATTTTTAAAAGAATTTAATAAGCATGTTTTGCGTGCCAGGACAGTTCTCATTAATACCAACAGCCCAACTGTATAGAAGTTCTGAGTGGATACTGAATTGTAGTGAATTCCTGAATGTTGATATTATCTTTTCTACTACAACACATTTATTTAGATGCCCTTGAAATTACGCTTCAGGGTTTCTCTACTGTAACCTCAAAGCCATTCTTTGTCACTAGAGCCATGACTGTTCTATTTTGTTTCTGTTGCTATATACATCTGCTGCCTGCACAATGGTAAGATTACTTTTTCTGTGTGCCGAAGGGAATTTATTTTATATGAGAGGAAAAAACTTCTCACCCATCAAAAACTCAGTGGCTATATATCTATAGATTTCATTCCTGGATTGACTCAACCCATATTTTAGTCATTATGCTGTGGTCACCACTGAGCTGCAGACATTAAAAAGATGAAGACACAGACTCAGGTGTCATGCAGGCCACGGGGTAAAACAAGCAAATCAAATAGCTATAAAATAATGTGATAATTCCAATTACTTTTGTCTGGTTTGGACAATCAGAGGGTCTCCCTGAAAGAGGGGATTCAGGAATATTGTAACCTCCATCTAGCTGGTAGATCCACTCTTGGCTTTAATGGAGCAGGTTGCAGTGCCAGGAGGTTCAGTCACAAGGAGCTAAGGGTGACCTCTGGACAACAGCTGGCTAGAAACTGAGGCTCTCAGTCTCACACTCAAAAGGACCTCAATTCTGCCAACAACTGTGGGAATCTGAAAACCGATCTTTTTCTAGTTGAGCCTTAAGGTGAATGCAGCCCCGGCTGACATCTTGCTAACAGTCTTGGAAGAGACTCTGAACCAGAGGACTCAACTAAACTGTGAGATATCAATGCATGTGTGCATTTTTAAGTTGCTACATTCGGGGCAGTTTGTTAATGCATCAACAGATAACTAATACATATTTTCGTCAACTACCAGTATTGATCGAGATGTTGAATAAAGGGTGGAATTGATAGTAGTAAAGGTGCAATGAAGAATAAAGCTCCATGCAGAGTACAGTTAACAAGGCAAGGGGATGAAAAACGGTGATGTTCTCAGAGGGGATTGGAAGAGGTTTACGATGCAGGAGCTGGTGTTCAAGAAAGTTTCAGGTGGAAAAATGAAGAAGCAGCCAAAGAATACGTTATATATCACTTCAGCGGAGCTGGGCTTTTAATTTATTCTTGTCATATGAGTGTAGATGGAGCAGAGAAGAGAGAGGTTGGGAGTGATTTAGAGAGATCACTCTTATAAAGAGGAAGAATTTAGCACAGGCAAGATTAGCAATATATTAGTAATAGCTAAAATTTATTGGGCAGTTACGTGACAGGAACTCTTCTACCTCATTTAAGATCCACAAGCCTCCTGATTAAATTTTATCTGTTATCGTTTCTAATATAAGGAAGTTGAGGTAGAGAGGAAAGAAGTCAAATTATGAAGGATGCAGAGCTAATAAATTTCAGAGCCAGAATTTGAACCCAATCAGACAGGCCCCAGAGACCCTCTGCACAGTGACTATTGTGTGCTGCCCCCATGTGGTGGTTCCGGAAGCTGCTGCGGTGATAGGCTGGATCTTACTTAAAGGAAAGTCGATAAGAAAGCATCCTTTCAACTTCCAACATCCTGAGATCACACCTAGCCAGCCATTCGTCCCCCCCCCACACCGCCCCCCATGACAGCACCAGTGCCTCTTCATTTCTTGTCTTTACTTCTTTTCTCAGTTCTGTTTCCTCTCTCTTCCTCAGTGTTCTTTCCGTTAAACATCGCTCCTCCCTGACCAAGTTGTTCCTCTGTTCTTGTCTCTTCCCATTAGGATATTTAAAGTTGAATTTAAAGTTCAGCAAAGTTCTTTTCATACTTTTTCACTGGGGGAAAGCAATAACTCTTCTTGATCTTCTTTTGTCCATGCTCCTTCCTTTCACTGGGCCATACTCATAGGGGGTGAGCTGAAAGAGACAGAGTATGAATTAAAGGTACTCGTGCATTTGCTTTCTAGTTTGCCTGATCGTATGAGTGTGTGTCTTTCCACAGACTCCTGCCATCACTATCAGAAGGTTAACTATGTAACATTCAATATGAAGGTAATAAAAAAAGAGGAGGGACCTGTGAATTTTCACCTGAAGGAGTGAGTCAAAGACAGCTTGTCCCGTGAAGTTTTATTATAGGTCACCCAGGCCTGACTCTTTCCTGAATAAAGGGGCTTTACATGGAACACAGCTTAGTTCAAGCTTCAGGAGGTGCAGAAACATCACAATGAAAGTATCCTGTTGCACTGTTTTTGTTGTTTATAAATTTTTTCCATGGCACTCATTTTGTTCTCTGGATTTGAATAACTGGTCTCTTGCTCACTAGCAATGTAGCTATGAGTAAATTTTATGTTCTTTACCTCAATATTGTCACCTTATAATAATACCTACCTCATAGAATTTAGATGACAAATTGTACTGGAAGAGAGACTTACACCACACATTTAAATATTAAAATTCACAAAAGCTGTGTCAAAGCTCCATTCAATTTAAAGCTAGAGTGTTTTAATATAGTTGATTAGACCAGTTAATATTCTGGTTTGAGAGCTCACCAGGTAGATAAGAGCAGGTGGAGTACATTTTAGAAAGTATTTTCTAAAAATCAAAAGAGATTTTTATAGAAAACTAGTAACATATTATGAATTTAAGAAATTACCTGAAATGAGTTTAAGGTAATTACAGCATATCACAAAACATGCTCTGAAAGTTGAACATAGATTGAAATTACTATCAAGAAAACTATTATGAAAAAAGGACATATATTCAACATGCCAAACTACTTTTACTATTATTTTTATGCTTTCATGACAATGTTTGGGGAAAGTTAGACATTATCATAAGTAGATTTACAATAGGATTATTAAAAACTTATACCTATAGTTCATAAATGTATTTCTCTGATTTTATGATCTCTACTATATGCTTACTCTTGATTTGGTTGTGGTTTCTCTCTCATTCAACCAGGAAGCAGAATTAAGAATGAAGAAAGCCAGCGATCTAGCAATATATCATGTTTAGAGTTCGTATTTTAATAACTGAATATAAAAAAATTTATATTGCAAACTCAGACCTGGGCCAGAACAAGGTTTTTATGTGACTGAGATAAAACCTCCTGCACCCACTCTGCAGAAAGTGGCTGTACTAGGGGCTCCCTCAAAGAACACATCAACCAGAGCTCCAGCATACCCAGCTTCAGGTATCACAGTGGGGGTTTATGTCCCACTATAAACTTTGTCACATTTATTTAACTTTACAGGCTTCAGTTTCCTGATTGGTAAAACGAGAACGATAATTAAACTACCTCATCATGCTGCTGATAAAGTTCAATCCTGTAATATGCGACGTGCTTGACATAAAGCCTGGCGTAAAGTAAGGAAGTAAATAACTATAATTTTAATCAGGACATAGGCACGTATCACTCTCAATTAACTGAGAATCCCTTCTTTTCCTATAACGTGGAAAGCCAACATGTTTCCTCTGTGTTGAACAAGCCCTCGTGAATAGAATCCAGCCACTGAACAAAGTTGGGGGCAGAGGAAATAAAAGCAGAGAAATAGGCTGAGAATGAGTAGAGATGAAAATACACCTTGGTTAGAAGTACAGAAAAGAAAATAAATAGAAAAATAGTATCTCTTTGAGAGAGACAAGGTTGATAGCTTTTCACAGTATAGGTTGAATTCTAACTTGTCATGCCTTGTCATTTCTGTTTGTATTGAAAAAGAAAAAAAACAACTTCATGAGACATCTTACAGTGAAGAACAGAAAAATGCCGTGCATGCGGCTATGATAGTGTAAAACCACTATAAAGTTTAAAAGCACCATGTATGGGAAAGTCTGATTTTTTTACTTAATCATAAAATTATTTAAGATCTGTCCCTTTTTAAAATTTTGCATAATATATCATGTAAGGGATGCTCTAATCTGTAAGAACATTGTACAGTGAGTCAGCAAGTCTTTTCAGCTAAAATACACATGAAATAAAACTCCCTAATGTTTAGAGACAGTGAGCAAAGAATTGGATAAGGGAACGTTTTATAGGGTGACCTACAGTAGCTTTATACTTGGTACAGAGGATACAAATAAATCATTTTTGTGAAACTCATTGCAAGACAGAAGTATAAAAGGATAGATATGAACATACTTGATAATTTGCTGATTTTGTGAATATTACCGTGGACAGCATATTAATGATTATAAGCGGTCCATTAATTTTTACATACCTTTCCTGAAAATCTGTGCATAAATTGAATATACGAAAGGTAGACGATAGACTTAACATGTTATTGGAGCAAAGGAATATCTCAGCAAGCGAACTAAATTTATTATAAAGTCTCTGGCTACGCTTTGCTGCTGAGGCACAAACCAACACAATTTATATATTAGTTTAAACTATGTTTCGTCATTAATTGAATGCATAGTCTTCCAGTTTTAGATCAAATACTGCCAAAAAGGGATAAAGATTATCCAATTTTTCAAGTTTAATGAGTTTCAGTTTTATTTTAGTTCTATTGTTTGTGAAAACTATCATTCTCTCTCTTTTACTTTGAGTTCTTAAACTCTAAAATTAAATCATATTTGTTACTTCCAGTTGACTTCACACTATACTACAAAGCTACAGTAATCAAGACAGTGTGGTACTGGCACAAAAACAGAAAGCTAGATCAATGGAACAGGATAGAAAGCCCAGAGATAAACCCACGCACATATGGACACCTTATCTTTGATAAAGGTGGCAGGAATATACAGTGGAGAAAAGACAGCCTCTTCAATAAGTGGTGTTGTGAAAACTGGACAGATACATGTAAAAGTATGAGATTAGATCACTCCCTAACACCATACACAAAAATAAGCTCAAAATGGATTAAAGACCTAAATGTAAGGCCAGAAACTATCAAACTCTTAGAGGAAAACATAGGCAGAACATTCTATGACATAAATCACAGCAAGATCCTTTCTGACCCACCTCCTAGAGTAATGGAAATAAAAACAAAAATAAACAAATGGAACATAATGAAACTTCAAAGCTTTTGCACAGCAAAGGAAACCATAAACAAGACCAAAAGACAACCCTCAGAATGGGAGAAAATATTTGCAAATGAAGCAACTGACAAAGGATTAATCTCCAAAATTTACAAGCAGCTCATGCAGCTCAATAACAAAAAAACAAACAACCCAATCCAAAAATGGGCAGAAGACCTAAATAGACATTTCTCCAAAGAAGATATACAGACTGCCAACAAACACATGAAAGAATGCTCAACATCATTAATCATTAGAGAAATGCAAATCAAAACTACAATGAGATATCATCTCACACCAGTCAGAATGGCCATCATCAAAAAATCTAGAAACAATAAATGCTGGAGAGGGTGTGGAAAAAAGGGAACACTCTTGCATTGCTGGTGGGACTGTGAATTGGTTCAGCCACTATGGAGAACAGTATGGAGGTTCCTTAAAAAACTACAAATAGAACTACCATATGACCCAGCAATCCCACTACTGGGCATATACCCTGAGAAAACCAAAATTCAAAAAGAGTCATGTACCAAAATGTTCATTGCAGCTCTATTTACAATAGCCCAGAGATGTAAACAACCTAAGTGCCCATCATCGGATGAATGGATAAAGAAGATGTGGCACATATATACAATGGAATATTACTCAGCCATAAAAAGAAACGAAATTGAGCTATTTGTAATGAGGTGGATAGACCTAGAGTCTGTCATACAGAGTGAAGTAAGTCAGAAAGAAAAAGACAAATACCGTATGCTAACACATATGTATGGAATTTAAGAAAAAATAAAAAATGTCATGAAGAACCTAGGGGTATGACAGGAATAAAGACACAGACCTACTGGAGAACGGACTTGAGGATATGGGGAGGGGGAAGGGTGAGCTGTGACAGGGGGAGCGAGAGTCATGGACATATACACACTAACAAACGTAAGGTAGATAGCTAGTGGGAAGCAGCCCCATGGCACAGGGATATTGGCTCAGTGCTTTGTGACCGCCTGGAGGGGTGGGATAGGGAGGGTGGGAGGGAGGGAGATGCAAGAGGGAAGAGATATGGGAACATATGTATATGTATAACTGATTCACTTTGCTATAAAGCAGAAACTAACACACCATTGTAAAGCAATTATACCCCAATAAAGATGTTAAAAAAAAAAAGTACAGAGGTATATAAGAAAATAAAAGTGGTCTCTTCCCTACATACATGCACACTCTGATAATATCGGAATTCAACCAAGTCGAGTTTGGTGTCTGTGCTTTACCCACCATCTGTCTGAAGCTGAGATCTACACCTTCTCTCGCTTCTATCAGCACTTTCATCTTCAGGTTTTTATTTTACTTGCTACTGTTAAAAAATTAATTACTAAGATAGATCTTAAAATTTCAGCACAAACTTTGTGCTGGCCCTCGGTTCTATTTTCTTGAGACAAGCTGAGGAAGTCTACTTAGCAACCGTAGCAAGGAGAAAGGTCCAGTCTGCGAGATCCACATCCAAAGGCATCTTATAATTACCCCAAGAGAAGTACTTCTTTTGCCAGTGAAGTCTTCCTTCCAAGTGGTGATGCTTATAGGGACAAGTAAGGGAAAGGATATTCACCAACAGTTCATTGTTCCTGATTAGGACCATGCCAGCAAGCTAAGTATCAACTCTGCAACAACCGGGAAGGCTCCCTTCTGACCTACTCAGGATCATTTCCCTTTTATTCAGAGCCCACGTCCTTCCAATTGTTCTTCTGTGTGGAGTCTAAGTGCTCCTTGGAAATTTCTCCCTCGAACTTAGCCTTGGCTAGCTCTAACTAGACCGCAGGTCACCCTACGCCCACTACATGGAAGTATGGAAAGGATCAACCTTCAAGGCTTATGTTCTAGTTGGTTGGAATTCAGCTCTGTCTGGACTCAGCTCAGTTGTGAGACAGCAAGAATTTAAGGTCACTTCAGCCTCTTCTTGTCTTTACTTCTGTCAGTCACTTTCTGATCGGCAAAGGTTTTACTGAAAAATACAGTATCAACTAGATGCATGTTAATGTTTATATAATATACATTAAAATTTGTCTATTTAATATACATTATAGATAGAATGGTCTAGGTTGTATTAATATACTTTCCCTCTTATGTGTACAACACATTTTATATTATACTAATAGTTTATTTTATTTCTGTTAAATACATATATAAAACAAAATAGTTCGTTATGTATTTCCCTCTGAAAAGTCATTTCCAAATGCATGCTATACTTAATATTGAACTTATATATCCTCTCAAATTAAGGAAATAAATTTCACACTTAAGCAAAATTGCCCATAATTAAAGAAGATCGTGTTTCTTCTCATTGGTTTTAATTACAACTTTTCTTTTCCTGATAAAATCAGTTTATGATTTTGGAATATTAACTCTATGATGCTATATCATTATAAAGGTGACTTTGCTGATGGTTAATTTGATTTATAATTTCTGTTTTAAATGCTTTCTTTATAAATGCATACTTTCTACTGTTGATGGAATCTACATTATTTTTTAATGGCACCATAAACTCTGCACAGCCTTAGTGATTTAAAAAACATAATTTTATTATAGACTTGATCCTTGAACAATACGGGTTTGAATTACTCGGACCCACCTATATGAAGATTTTTTTCACTAAATACATGATACAGTACATATAATGCATATTATATACGTATGGCTAGTTTTTATACTGCTGTCTTTACCATAGGTCCCAAATGTCTTTTTATTAAATGAATTTGTATATAGACTGCATTGTTAACCTCATTGGTAATTACACAGAGTAGGAATTTTGTATAGGGCATGTGGCTATCGAATGCATTTGCCAGGGCTATTCATTTCAAAATATTCAATTTGAAGTGTGAATACTGGAGTTAATTATGTGTAGCAGAACTGAAGTTAAACTATGTTTTAGAAATTTTTCTTTTAATAAACATTTTGGATAAAAGTATCTTCATCAGCCAGATATTATACAGCCCAGAGAACTCACTGTATCTTAAATAGTATATATCTTCAATGAGTTATTATGAGAATTAAACAAAATAATATATGTAAGTCACCTGGCACAAAGTTTGGCACTCAGTAGATCTTGGTTTCCTTCCTGTAAAATGGATTATCCTGGTGATGGTAATTCTTACCTGGAAAAAATAAAAGTTTAAGTGTTGAATTTTGTATTCCACTAGGACCAACTAAGACCACGTTTGTGTTGGTGTGTTTTACTTTTGTTTGTTTTACTCAAAGCAAAGTTGTTAAGCAAATCATACAGAGCATTTTTGTGTCAGAATGCACTATCATTCCAGAAATGTGAAAACAGGCATCCTTTGTTTTTTATTTAAACCATGTAAGGCTTGTCTTATGAATGCAAAGAGAGCATATAATTTGTGAAAATGTTCTCAAAATATTTTGTGTGATTTCATTCTAGTTCTTAGCTTTTATAAGTTTACTTTAAATTAGGTAGATTAAACCTATTTATAAAACAAGTTTTAACAAGGAAAATGTCTCTGGACTTATTTTATTTAACTCTAAAATGAGTGCTCTGGGGTACTCTGACTCACCATTGGTGGTTCAAGACAGCAGCAAACACTAAAGTCAATACAAAGGCCATCTGATATTATCCACATTCATTTAGGTGGCAGCAGTCGTTGCCATAAAACAACAAATAGGGTAGTTGTGGGCCACAGTTTGCTGAAGAGAACTTCTATCTCAAGGGAGAATGTAGGTCCTAGCCTGAAATAACAACCTCAGAAAGGAATATACTTCAGAGAGAGGCACTGAGAGCCAGAGAACATAGCCTCTGTGCCCCATTCCTTCTCTGTACTTCCCTTCAAGAATGGACACAAAAACCTGTATTTAGTCCTAGTTTCAGACACCATTATAATTAGGACTCAAACTTTATCATCAGAAAACAGTTTCTATGATTCCCAGGGCTCCAACTCCTATACTGTATTCTTTCTCTGGCTTTATATGGTGGCCTAACAATTCAGTACTCAGTCTCCTGGGTTCAAAGCCAGCATGCAAAAGAGCTTCCTTGTGTTATAAATAACAGTCCCAGGCATTTATCTGATTGGACAAATTTAGGACAACATTGTTCCCCTGAACCAACCACTACTGTGTGTGTGTGTGTGTGTGTGTGTGTGTGTGTGTCTGTGTACAGAATGAAGTGCTCTGAATGACTGGATGAAGCTGTGGCTCCAACTTTGGGGCTAGAGATAGAGCCCCACCCAGGGCTAAGAACCCTACCATGTAAGAGAGGATGGTCTTGCGAGACAATTTAGGATATGTCAGGAGCAGCAACATGTAACACAATATTGGAAGAAAAAGACACAACATACGCCCATTACTTCCTACAAGAGAAAGGTTTCCCTTCAAAGCAGAAATAAATTGAGCTGTGCTAACTTCTCCAAGAATTTTGTTTGAGTGTCTTTAAGGAGGATAATTTTCAGTGTGGCGTTTGAATTATTTCCCAGTTTGGTCCTAAATGGAACTTTTGCCAAATTGTATGAGATGAGAATTATGGAAAATTGAAAGGTTAGTAAGAAGTATTTATGTTATAAGTAATTATATAAATGTAGTTAAGTATTGTAAATGTTACCTTAAAATCAAGAAATTTATTTTCAGTTTATAAAGTCATCACTGTATTCTTTACTACTTCTAATTTAATAAGTAAATCAATTCATTATAACATGGAATAATTACTTTTAGTAACTATGACATTGTTCTATTGTAATATATTCTAACTTCAAGATACACTTTGCCATGGATAGCTACCTATGTAAAAAAAAAAGTATTATAATCAACTACTTCATAATTTATAGGCATGGAAATATCTTACAATTCTCTTCTAGTATTGCATTTACCCAATTTGGTATTATAAAGCAAAATGAGCTCTGTCATAGCTAAGTGTGTTAGGTTGTACAGGTTAATCAATTTCTCTATACATAATTTATAAATAAGAAATAATAATGTTAATAATAATAAAATTAAGGCTCTCAGAATCCTTATAAGGCAAGTATATATCTGGTAGGAAAAGGCTGTTTCCATCATTAGAGAGATCCAATGAACATTAAAAGGATAATGAAGGAATATTATGAACTCTATACCCACCAATTTTATAAGCTACATAAAATTTAAAAATGTCTTAAAAGCACAAGTTGCCAAACTCACACAAGAAGAAATAGACAGGCCTATATTTATTAAAGGAATCAAAATCAGTAAATAGCAACTTTCCCATACAGAAAGCACCAGGCTCACATGAGTTCACTGATGAATTCTAAGAGACATTAAAGGAAAAATGTTAACAATTCTCAACAGTCATTTTCAGAAGATAGAAGCAAAGGCAACACTTCCTAACTCATTCTGCAAAGCCAGCATTACCCTAACACTGAAACCAAAGGCATGAAAAATACTTAGGTACAAAACTTAAAAAATATGTACAAAAATACGAGGAAAACTACAAAACTCTGATGAAAGGTATCAAGGAAAAACTAAACAAATGAAGAAATATTCCGTGTTCATGAATAGGAAGACTTAGTATTGTCAAGTTCTTCCCAACTTAATTGATAGACTCAGTGCAATGCCAAATAAAATCTTAGCAAATTATTTTCTGGAAATTGACAAACTGATTCTAAAATTTATATGAAGAGGCAAAAGAACAAGAATAGCCAACGCAATGCTGAAGGAGAAGAACAAAGTTGAAGGACTGATACTACCTGACTTCAAGACTTACTATAAAACTACACTAACCAAAACACTGTGGTACTTGTGAAAGAATAGACAAATCAATGGAGCAAAACACAGAACTCAGAATAGAATCACATAAATATAGTCAACTGATCTTTGACAGAAGCAATACAATTGAACAAATATAGTCTTTTCAAAAGTGATGCTGGAGCAACTAGTAATCCACATGACAAAAAAGAAAAAAAGAAACAAAAAAACAAGCAAAAAAGGGAACATAGTCACAGACCTTATACCCTTCACAAAAATTAACTCAAAATAGATTATAGACCTACATGTAATACAAAAAACTGTAAAAATCCTAGAAGATAACACAGAAGAAAACCTAGATTATCTCAGGTATGGCAAAGACTTTTTAGATATAACACTAAAGGCATAATTCCTGAAAAAAACAACTAAAAAGTTCATTAAAAATAAAAACTGGGCCTTCCCAGGTGGCAGGGTGGTTGAGAGTCTGCCTGCCGATGCAGGGGATGCGGGTTCGTGCCCCGGTCTGGGAGGATCCCACATGCCGTGGAGCGGCTGGGCCCGTGAGCCATGGCCGCTGAGTCTGCGTGTCCAGAGGCTGTGCTCCGCAATGGGAGAGGCCACAGCAGTGAGAGGCCCGCATACCACAAAAAATTTTAAAAAATTAAAAAAAAAAAACTTCTGCTCTGCAAAAGACAGTTGAGCAAATGAAAAGACAAGCTACAGAAAAGGAGAAATATCTGCAAATTACACGCCTGAAAAAGACACCAAAAACATACAGTGAACTCAGAATTCAACAATAAGAAAATTACCAATCTAGTTCAAAAATGGGCAAAAGACTTGAACAGACATCTCACCAAAGAAGATACACAGACGGCAAAAAAGCACATGAAAAGATGCTCAATGTTATATGTCATTTGGGAACTGAAAATTAAAACAATGGAATATCACTCTACATCTATGAGAATAGAATGGCCAAAATCCAAAACAGTGAGGACACAAAATGGTGGTGAAAATGTGGAGCAACAGGAACTCTTATTCATTGCTGGTGTTATGCAAAATGGTGCAGCTATTTTAGAATGCAGTTTGGCAGTTCTTACAAAACCAAATATACTCTTTTTTTTTTTTAATTCATCAATAATATTTATTTATCTTTTTTTTAAACATCTTTATTGGAGTATAATTGTTTTACAATGGTGTGTTAGTTTCTGCTTTATAACAACGTGAATCAACTATACATATACAAATATCCCTATATCTCTTCCCTCTTGTGTCTCCCTCCCTCCCACCCTCCCTATCCTACCCCTCTAGGTGGTCACAAAGCACCGAGCTGATCTCCCTGTGCTATGTGGCTGCTTCCCACTAGCTATCTATTTTACAGCTGGTAGTATATATAAGTCCATGCCACTCTCTCACTTCATCCCAGCTTACCCTTCCCTCCTTCCCGTGTCCTCAAGTCCATTCTCTATTAGGTCTCCGTCTTTATTCCCATCCTGCCCCTAGGTTCTTCATAACCTTTTTTGTTTTTTAGATTCCATATATATGTGTTAGTATACGGTATTTGTTTTTCTCTTTCTGACTTACTTCACTCTGTATGCAGACTGTAGGTCCATCCACATCACTACAAATAACACAATTTAGTTTCTTTTTATGGTGGAGTAATATTCCATTGTATATATGTGCCACATCTTCTTTATCTATTCATCTGTCGATGGACACTAAGGTTGCTTCCATGTCCTGGCTATTGTAAATAGAACTGCAATGAATATTGTGGTACATGAGTCTTTTTGAATTATGGTTTTCTCAGGGTATATGCCCAGTAGTGGGATTGCTGGGTCGCATGGTGGTTCTATTTTTAGATTTTTAAGGAAGCTCCATACTGTTCTCCATAGTGGCTGATCAATTTACATTCCCACCAACAGTGCAAGAGGGTTCCATTTTCTCCACACCCTCTCCAGCATTTATTGTTTGTAGATTTTTTGATGATGGCCATTCTGACTGGTGTGAGATGATATCTCATTGTAGTTTTGATTTGCATTTCTCTAATGATTAGTGATGTTGAGCATTCTTTCATGTGTTTGTTGGCAATCTGGATATCTTCTTTGGGGAAATGTCTGTTTAGGTCTTCTGCCCATTTTTGGATTGGGTTGTTTTTGTTTTTTCATATTGAGCTGCATGAGCTGCTTGTAAACTTGGGAGATTAAACCTCTTTCAGTTGCTTCATTTGCAAATATTCTCTCCCATTCTGAGGGTTGTCTTTTGGTCTTGTTTATGGTTTCCTTTGCTGTGCAAAAGCTTTGAAGTTTCATTAGGTCCCATTTGTTTATTTTTGTTTTTATTTCCATTACTCTAGGAGGTGGCTCAAAAAGGATCTTGCTGTGATTTATGTCATGGAGTGTTCTGCCTATGTTTTCCTCTAAGAGTTTGATAGTTTCTGGCCTTACATTTAGGCCTTTAATCCATTTTGAGTTTATTTTTGTGTATGGTGTTAGGGAGTGTTCTAATTTCATTCTTTTACCTCTAGCTGTCCAGTTTTCCCAGCATCACTTATTGAAGAGGGTGTCTTTTCTCCATTGTATATTCTTGCCTCCTTTATCAAAAATAAGGTGACCATATTTGTGTGGGTTTATCTCTGGGCTCTCTATCCTGTTCCCTTGAGCTCTATTTCTGTTTTTGTGCCGGTACCATACTGTCTTGATTACTGTAGCTTTGTAGTGTAGTCTGAAGTCAGGGAGCCTGATTCCTCCAGCTCCATTTTTCTTTCTCAAGATTGCTTTGGCTATTTGGGGTCTTTTTTTCCCCATACAAATTGTGAAATTTTTTGTTCTAGTTCAGTGAAAAATGCCAATGGTATTTTTATAGGGATTGCATTGAATCTGTAGATTGCTTTATGTAGTATAGTCATTTTCACAATATTGATTCTTCGAATCCAAGAACATCTTATTACATATCTGGCAATCATGATTCTTGGTATTCATTTTGAGTTGAAAACTTATGTCCCCACAAAACCTAAACACTTATGTTTATGGAAGTTTTATTCTTGATTACCAAAACTTGGACAATGGCCCAAAATAAATGAGTCGATAGGTAAACTGTGATTAATTCAGAAAATGTCACATTATTCAGTGCTAAAAAGAAATTAGCTATCAGGCCCTGAAAAGACATGGAGGAAAGTTACATGCATATTGCTAAGTGAAAGAAGCCAATATGAAAGAGCTACAAACTGTGTGATTCTAACAATATGACATTCTGGAAAAGGTAAAACTATGGATACAGTAAAAAGGTTAGTAGCCTGGATTAAGGTAGAGGGAAGGATGCATAGATAGAACACAGATGATTTTTATGGCAGTGAAACTATTCTATGCAATACTAAAGTGATGGAACTTGTCATTATTCATTTCTCAAAACCATAGAATGTACACAACCAAGAGTGAACCTTAGTATAAACTCTAGTCTTTAGGTGATTATGATATTTTGATTTGGTTCACTGACTGTAGCAAAAGTGCCCACTCTGATGTGGGACTTTAACAGTGGGGGGAGGTTGTGGGTGTGCAGGTACATGGATTATATGGCGACTGTCTTCACCTTCTGCTCAATTTTGCTGTGAATCCAAAACTGCTCTAAAAATATAAAGTTTAATATTAAAACATTAGTAGTAATAGTTTAACTTAATCTTTTTTTCATCTCAATTTCTCATATGAAAAATAGAATTAATCAGCTTGCTCAGTGAAAATATTTTATGTTTATACAAACAAGCCCTCCTGTGTTATACTATCCTTATTTATCCCAATCTCCACTCTACAAGCTCTTTAGGCAGCCATTATAATGTGTCACACACATTTACAAATATATATTTCCATGGAAAATATGTCTTTGCAGTGTGTGTATATGTATGTGAATTTACATAAAGATTATTTAGCAGTAGACCCTATCCATTTTCTTATGTTTTTCACTCAGCTATATATTAATGTGTTGTGCTGTGGTGGATTTATTGAATGTATTTTGGTAAAATTTATTTTTATTCAAGTTATCTTTATCACAAAGAAAGAAAAGGAGAACACTATTCTGTTTTGACATTATATTTTCTTTTGTTTTCCTTTTGATGTTTTGTTAGAGATAGTAGGTGGAGTGGAAATGATACTAAACAAAAGACAAGGGATATAATTCCATATCTTTTATATTAGTTGTCACTTAACTTCTTAGAATATCAGTTATTGTAGTTACTCATTTTATATCTCTCTACATAATAGTGGGACAGCTTGTTGCAGCATCCCCAGGATTTAGCATAGTGGCTGACATATCATACACCCATGAAAACACACACACAGAGACACATACACATGCATATGTGTATACATATATACATAAGCAATGGAGTTGGACTAGACAATCTCTGGACTCTGCTTTCCTCACTCAACTGCAATCTTACCAATAATGTCCATGATTCCCCTATTATTAGAGCCTCATCTTAGTGCCAAGTCATGAAATCAGTATATTTTTCATGCTTTGCTGTAACCATGCTGTTAATAGGTAGTTATATAGCAATACTTGCTTGAAAACTTAGGCAAGTTCTTTTAATTTGGCAACGACAGAAACAAGAAGAAAAAAAAGCCAATCTCCTAGTCTTTTCATTAGCGAAGAGTAGTTACTGCATTTGAGGATTTTAGTGGCACTATCTTAGACCATAATATTATTATTAACCTAAGTCACCTTTCTGTCCTTTCAATTGCCAATTTAAGAAATTTGCAATAGTGGGCTTATGTAACAATTAAACGTTTTTTTTCTTTTCTTTTTTTTTTTCCTCCCCTCCCTTACAATCAGATAGCATATGTGAAGGAGCATATGCAATTTTGGAAAACCTGTTTGCTTACAATTCAAGCCAAATGCAATTCTCACTAATTGCTTTAAACTATTCTACAACAAGGAGGCTCTAAAATTTGTCCCAATATGTGTTTAATGTGAAAAGCTAAAATGAAATTTTAATATAAGATACCTCTATACTTTAATCCAGGAATAATTGTCCCTTGATATTTTCAAGAACCAAACATAATTAACCCTAAAACACAGTTTCAGATTTGAAGAAAAGAATAATTTTTAAAAAGGTAGCATTAGAAACAGTAAATCAAAGCTAATGAAGCAACATTAGCACTTTTATGTTGCAGGTTCTAATTAGAAAATCTGTTAATGAAATTGGGGCATTTACTTAATTGCTGTGAACAATAATTTTCAAGTTAAGCTCTGCAATTAAATAGCATGATTAAGCTCAGAGTAGTGGTATTAGGTAGGGGTATGTTAACTATTTTGCATGCTGTATTATGGATGGCTGTTTAAACTCTGAGTATCTGATGATTAACTAACGTAAATGGCATGCAGTACTTCTTGGTGTCGGAGATTTATGCAAGGAAGTTTCCTATTGCTTTAAATACTTGCCTTGCACAGTAACTTGGAAGACTGGAACCCCAACCTCCAACCTGCCCCACTTAACTTAAATAGATTCTTTCCTTCCTATAAATGTCAAACTTCCTGAAATATGCTTCTACATTTATAGGCTCCATTTGCTCACTTTTCATTTAGCATCCTAAGTCTTGTTCTTAGTCTTCAGAACCATCACCAACAATACTAACTGTTGCAAAATGGGAGCTGCAAATTGATTCAATGCTAGTAGATTATTTGATCTTCAATAACAACCTTTGAGATAGCTATTATAATTATTTTTTTTGAGATAGCTATTATTGACATTTATCTTCTCCAGATAAAACTGAAGTTCAAGAAGATTTTTTAAAAATCCTCTCAAAGACACACTATTGGAAAAAAAAAACAAAACACTGTTGATAAATGAAAGTGTGGGAATTTGAACATGATTCACTTAGCGCAAAACTTGTGCATCTCATGTAAAATAGAGCTTCTTCTCATTATGTCCGCTAATACAGTTTCCTCTAGTTGAAACATAAATGTTTTTCATAATCCACATTCTACTGGATTTCTCAGTGTCTAATACTGATGACCACTCACACTGTCAAGTTTGAAATTCCCTTAACTTTCAAATCACCAAATTTTCCTGTTTCTCTTCCATTTCTTCTATGTCTCAGCTCCATTTATTTTGTCGTTTTCTTTCTCATTCCAACTCTTGCAGGTTGACCAATAGAAGAGATGCACCTTCTCAAACTTTATATTTTCCTCAAATGAAAATCTCCAAAGTGTGTCATATGCACGAATAGCTTGAGACAAGAGGAAGTTCCCAATTACAATCCATCCTCAGAGCAAACTTCAACAATGAGAAGTCACCTTAAATTTGGATTACTCAGATTTCTAAATTGTGAACTAATGGCCTGAATTTAAATTCTCAGAGATAAACTCAGTGTTTTATTATTTTTTTATTGTTCTGATAGAACTATTCTGTGTTCAATATTAGAATTTGCCTGTAAGTTATTTCAGTATCAGATACTTGATTATTGCTATATATGTATAATGGAAGGATTACAACTGTTCACAACTCTAGTCAATAAAAACATGTTACAACCTTCAAAAAATTTAATAAAGATGAAATAAAGATTTACTAGATGAAATCAACTAAGCAGACAAATTTAACTTATTCTTTCCCTAACCACCACTCACAGCCAATTAATCACATCAAAATTATCATTATTTATTGATAACTTTCCATTGTCACTATTCCTTCTGCTGCCATCTTAGTTAGTGAGCCCATATCCTCTTGCTAAGTCTAGTGCCTTACCTACCAACCAGTTCATCCTCACCTATTTCCTGCCATTCTCTTGTAAAACTTCTACTCTTGACACATTGATTAACGTGCTGCTTTTGAACGGGGCACACTCATCTTTCTTACCCATCCTATGACTTACTCATTATGATTTCCAGAGATGACCTTTCATTCTTTTCAGCCTAACTTCTAAATGTCCTTCTCAACCCAATATCTTTTTGTGTGAACTTTGGTAATAGTGTGTGCCTGACAGATTTTGAAAGATTTAAGTAAATTTTGTTCAATAAAATTTTCTTTAAATAAATTATACAGTTTATTTTTAACAAGAAAAATCTATAAAATATCTAAATATATGTAAAGTATTTTTAAGTTAATTTATAAAAATCAATGTTTCTAATGTATTATTTTTTATCTGAATACCAATATTTAAACTTTGTGGCCAGATTTCTGAATATTGAAGTAAGAGTGAATGTGTGCTGTGGTATTAGATATCTGCTACTCTCTCAAGAATTGTGTCTAAGTTAAAATTAAGTGAAGTTGAATGTCACACCATCAGTTAAAAATCTGAAGCAATATAATTTCATGACTTTATTTTTACTTAAGGTTATGTTTACTGTATGTTGATTATTCTTTTCTAGTGCATCAAATATAGATTTATTTCATGTACTTTTCATGGTTTCATGAAATTAACCATGCTTTTATAATATTGTTACATTTTAATGAAAATTTATGCAGTATTTTTAGAATTAGAAAAACCTTGCATGACATAGAGGAATTCTTAATGTAATTAAATATATACAGTGAGTTTATATGTAAAACAAATAAAAAGAACTTAAGAGATGATTGATCTAACTATGCTTAAAATATTCTGTTTATATATACTCTTTGTAATTAGACAATTATAATATCATAGATCAGGAATCAGAAATTACACCCTATGGACCAAATCTGGGCCACCTCTTGTTTTTATAAATAGTGCTTTTTGAAACACAGCCTTGCTCATTTGCATATATGTCATCTATGGCTATTTTCGCACTGTAATGACATTGTTGAATAGTTGTAATAGAGACTATAAGGCCAGTAAAACGTAAAAATATTTACTATTTTTTTATTATAAAAAAAAGTTTGTTGGCCCATGAGTTAGAAGAGTACAAGGAATGTAAGCTGGCAAGCTGTCAAAACCATTGATTTACCTTTAAATATGTATTTATGTGCCAAAGTGTGTGGTCACTTAAGGAAATAATTGGAGAATACTCATACTTTGATGACCTCCAAACTCTTGTTCTTTCTTAACCCTTTTCCCAGCTATGAGTTTCCTTCCATTAATTACTTTAATATCCCACTGTAGCATTTATCAAATTATTACCTCTCAGCTCCAAAATTACCCTTTGTTCCCTTCTCTGAAAATAGAGCTGGGCCCTTTAAACATTTGTACTTTGTTGGCTGACACAATTTTAATCCTTTTCAGTAAGGGTGCTCACAAGAACAGTGAAGGAAAAATAGGTATTTAACTTCCAGGGTCCTTCTCTCGGTAGGTGCAGTTTCTATGTCATTCAGCGCCTTCAATAAATGAATTTTTCAGTACCTGGTTCCTTGCAGTGCAGGGCAACCATCAGCTTAGCTTAGCAAAACTTCAGGCAGCTAAGAGTTTCTAGGTTTGGCACCTCCTTGTGGACCCCTTGTCCCAGAACCACAGAGGGCCATTTCTAGCAAGCTCTGCCAGGACACCGCCTCAGTTTTCTCTGGCATTCAGTGAGCCAAAGCCATGCCGTTTCCAACTGAGATCTGGTTTCTCAGGTCTGGGGGTTGTGTGTGACGGACTCCTCCATGAGTGCTACACCTCAACCTGGGAGTAATGACTTGACGACTGTGCCTCACCATTCTTATTCCTATACTCTTCAGTGTTCTCTCTCTGCTTATTAGCAAATCAACTGTAAACTTCAATTTTCAGAGGATTAGGTATAGATAATATTTATATTAAACTTTCCCTGTTCAAAATTCAGCGTGGTTTCTCTCTTCTAGTAGGACGAAGAACGATGTATCCACAGACACATAAAACTTCACAAATTCAAAATTAAACTCATAATCCAACCCCAAGAAATTTGGAATTTCTCCCCTACTTCCTATATTGCTAGTCATCCAAGAAAGAAGCTTTAAGTAGAATTTAGTTTCAGTTGCTCCCTCTCAGTTAAGCCATATTCACATGTAATACATAGAGTTGTGTTCACAAATACACACACACACACAACACACACACACACATATATACTCATCCACTCAATCTTCAGGTTTTGTCAATTTCAGGACAATTCTCAAATCTAATATATGTGACAGAAATTTCAGGTTATCATTTCTTTCAGCGACTACTGCCTTTTTAATTTTTCTAATTTCAATCACTTATGCCAATATCTTGCCTCTTCGTTCTGTGGTCAAACCATTTTAACAAAATCTGTCCTGTTGGCATTCAAGTTCTCTACCCTCTCCATGACTACAGCTCAACTTCTGAGTGCTGCCTGAGAAAAATTACACAATTAGGCAGTTTGGTACAGAAATAAATTATTGATCATGCAACTAAACTGGGCCCTTAACAATGCAATTCCAGTTTCATATTCAGCACCAAGAATTTTGAAAAATGCTCTCCACACCTCTCAGATCTCCAACACATTCTTCTCTGCTCTTATCTCTCACCACACATATAAAATATAAGCTATTTGGGGAGAGTATCAATGTATCATGGTCCCCATGAAATTATCAGCTCCATATAGTTTTTTCTGATATGTCTCCATCCTGTTTTTTCATTTTATTAATATTGTAGATGAAGTATCTCAATGTTAGATTCTTATATAAGACCAATTTCTGTTTTTTTTTTTTTTTTTTTGTGATATGCGGGCCTCTCACTGTTGTGGCCTTTCCTGTTGCGGAGCACAGGCTCCGGACGCGCAGGCTCAGCGGCCATGGCTCACGGGCCCAGCCGCTCCGCGGCATGTGGGATCTTCCCGGACCAAGGCACGAACCCTTGTCCCCTGCATCGGCAGGCGGACTCTCAACAACTGCGCCACCAGGGAAGCCCCAATTTCTGTTTTATAGTAACATTTATTTCCTTTTCTTACCACTTCAATGACTCCCTCTGTACCCATCGCGTCCCATCAGCATTTATATATTTTTAAGTCTACAACATCATAAAAAATAATGACAACTATGAACACAATAGTAATCTTCCTCATCTCTTTCATTTCATTCAACATTCTTTTCCTCCTAAATTATCACTAACATCGAATTTGTTGATCACCCCCAGAAATCTGGGATGCCTTTTTCTCTCACACCTGAATGATTGCAGAGATTCTTTAATATAAACTTTTCTTGACTCTAATTCTCTTCATCCCCATACCAAACTAAAAGTCCATCTTCCATCAAATTTTACATGAACTTTTGTGATAGTTTCTTCTATTCACTCTTAGTTAACAGATTCATTTTTGAATCTTTATTTAAATTGTCTTAATGAAATGCTAATTAGATCATGTCAGTTTCAGTTTAATAGCCTTATATTGTTTCATGATATTTACAGGAAAAAAAGACTAGAATCCTTAAAAATTTCTACCAGAAGCGCTAAAATATCTAACTCTTCAGTATGTCTCTTAAAACTAACCCCTTCTCTCTCCCTCTCTGCTGTACTTCACTGCATTGAATTCCATTTCTCCATATTCCAGTGCTTCTGAATCTTTGATTTTCCCCCCACACCCATAGAGTTGCAAACATGTTTCATTGGATCCATGTCTATAACTACATTTACTTTAATTTATTTTTTCAACAATTAGATAATTAATTAATTAATCCAATAATACTGTATATATTTTCACATTAAAATATAATAGCATGGAATCTGAGTGAATATTAAGTAAACTTATATAAAGGTTTGTTGACTTCTGATGAACTTGCCAGAGACTCAGCCCAGGACTCATTTGACTGTTTCATTATGTGTCACTTTTTGCCATATTAGCTTGTTTAATTGCTTTCTTTTTTAATGTGTTTAATATATTTCCATATTTAACTCTTGGTTGAAGGTAGAAAACATAAGCAATAATGATGCTGAATTACAAAAGTTTATAATAATTCTTCAAATAGAATAGATAACATTTATTATAAACTGCATTCATATTATTAAAATCATGTACATCACATCAAGATGTCTCAACTTCTAAAATCAGTGACAAGGCTAAAAAAAATAAGAGTTATTACCTTTATATTTTTTAAAACATTACTTAGGAGTAAAATTATGCACCCATGTGGTGTTAATGTGCTATTTGTGCTTCTAACACTCTCTCTATTATCTCATTATTTAGGAAAAAATATAAACTTTATTAAGATGAAACACATTTATTTTAGCCAAATAAGGCAAGAAATCCAAACAACAGCTTATGAAGGCATTTTATCTATATTAGATACCATACAATATAATTATATTTCAATTTACATCTTATTATATACCCAGTCCTACCTCCCGAAAATAATCCATACATATATATTGTTTATTACTATATTATTCTTATATTTTTCTTAGATAATTATTTAAAGTAAACAATATGCCTTTTTGTTGTTGAATGGCTTAAAGGCTCAGCATTACCTACCTAAAATATGTATAAATACATTGTGTTCATATTGCTGTTAAAGATTTTATTAAAACCCATTCACAATACAAACTTTAATTTAAAAATTTTCCCTATAATTTATAAATGTACCACATAAAAATGACAAGAATTCTTAAATTCGTAAGAGTATTTATATGATTACATTGTACTAGTAAAGAAATCCTCCAGTCAAAACTTAAAAATACTGAATTACTCCAAAAGACCATGTTCCTCTATGCCTTAGGGCTTCCAATGATTATGTTTTCTCTACCTTGAAAACTCTGCTCCACTCTGCTTTCAGGCTTCACCCACATGACTTCTACTTATTCAGCCTAAGTACAAATATTTCCTTCAAGCCTTCCCTGGTTCCCCAGTCTCAGTTAGGTCAGTATATATTTGCCCTTACAGTACCTAAAACTGTCTTAAAAATACACAAGGAATTCTTTGTTACCTATCTGATTTTCTGGAAGCATAGAGGCACCAAGAGGTCAAAGAACTTGTCTGCTTTTTTCTGTGTTTACCCATCACCTTTTTTTTCATGTGAATGAATAAATGGCCTCCTAATTTGTCTACCTGCTTTCCAATTTGTCCCCCTCAAATTCTTTCTCTAGTCACTAAAGTCATCTACCAAAAATGCTAATTGTTCAGCCAATGGCTCCATCTCACCTAGAGCAGAAGTCGTCTTTCTGTCTGTTTTAAAATCACTAGGGATATTGTTACAGGAGCAGATTCTTAGCTCAAACCCCCAAAGGTTCTGATACTCTGAGCATGTTAGCACCTAGGTGGTTTTCTAACCAATCTTTGAGAAATACTGCAGAATAAAATCTAAGTTCCTTTGAATGATACAAATTAATTTTCCCAAGTCAGAATTAATACTCAAAACAAAATAGATATGGCCAAGTGTAGTAATAAAGTAGTTAGCAAAGTTTATTATGGTGCTGAATATTATATGCAAAAATACTTTCCAATTGTAGATATGGTTAAGAAACTGCATTAAATCACATTACTTGGATAAATATTAGGCTAATTGTACCATTATGTTTATGTAATTATTGATTTTATTTTGAGCTCTACTGTACTTTTCAACTAATTGTAATAAATTTTGGAATATGTTAAAATGTCTCCTGAATAGCTTTTCTTTGGAAAAGCAGCAAGGTGTTTCATATGAACATAGTATTTTAGAATCATTAAAATTTGAGTTTAAAACCAAGTTCCCAGTATTTATTATCTGAGAGTGCTTGGTCAACTCACATGTTCTGAGCCTCAGTTTCTGCATTTGTAAAATGAACATAAAAGATAGTAGGCATACTGAATATTAATTACCATGCATGGAAGGATTACCCTGTGTCCAACCCAGTGCTGACAGATTTACGTGTTGCAGAGTTGGCCATAAGTCCATGTGATCTTGCTGTTCTAGCTTGGAGGCCAAGATCATGGGCTAGCAAGTCAAAAGTCCTGGGGATTAAAATCCCAGAGGTTCTGGTCTTAACACCTCTTAGCTGTGAACTTGGGCATTTTAATTTACTCTCTGTATCTCTTCAAAATGGGGATAAGAATAATAACACCTCCTAGGGATGTGGTGAGGATTAAAGAAGTAATATATGTAAAAATATGTAAGCCAGCACCTGCTTAATAAAGAGGAAATGTTAGCAACTTTTATGGTTACTAAATATATACTATGGGCAAATTTATGTTCTCTTAAGGAAAGTTAGTACATTTTTATTTGAAAGAAGGAAATAATATGTTAAGGAGGTAAATAATTATTGGAGACAATTCTCTATAAGTCTTATCTTCCAACATGTCTCACAAGCAAAGGCACAGGCCGCCTTTATTCTGCCCTGTTTTTCCAGGATTTTGTTTAATGAATAGCCTTGCAAGATAGAGATGGTATCTCCTTCCAGGGCAAAAAATAGGTTTATTTACTGTGAGGTATTAAAAAGGGTAGCAATTCTCTCCAGGAAAGAGGTCAGCTAGGCTCATAGACCATTATTAAAAAAATTGTTTTGTTTTGTTTTGTTTTATGTTTGGGCTTTCTTTCCTGTAATCTTGGGGGATTAGCACAAATGCTAATTCTCTACCACTGCTGTTTGTATGTGTAATAAACTGTCCTTTGTCTCAGCCTCAGAATCCCATGCCCTCTGCCAGCATCCATGAAACCATAACAGGCTAACTTGTTAGCTTTCAAGTAGATAAAGTCTCAGATCCTTCACAGTTCTTGACGGTTTCAATAAAATAGTCAATAGAAAAATGGGATTTTGGAATACGAAGGATGAGGAACTTGGGGCCAATTATCAGGATTTGGAGAAAGTCTATGGGAACATGTAGTAAATATGTCAACCAAATGGTGTAGTCAACTACTGCACAGAAAATGGTCCTTCACTCTTGCCTCTTAATGAGGAATAATTGAGTAGGTGCTTCACAGCCACAATCAAGACGTGGGCTCAAAGACAGCTGTTGTAATGGGCTCTGATTATTGCTAATGCTCCTTTGGATGAATCTGGCCGCAAAAAAAAAAAAAAAGGTGAGAGCTGAAACTCTTTTTCTTTCATTGCATAGTATAGCATAGTGGTTATCTACATGGAATTTAAATATAGACTGCCGAATTTCACTGGCTCTAACTTTGTGATATGGGGCAAGACATACCTCTTTTCTTTGCCTTAGGTTTTATACTAGGCAGGGATCTAAGACAGTCCCCCAGATTTCTGCCCTTGGCATGTGCATCCTGTTTAATCCCCTTCCCTTGAGTGTGGGAGAAACTTGTGAATATAATGGAATTTTGTTCCCATGATTAAGTCACTAATCAGTTGTCTTTAAGTTATCAAAAAAGGGGATCATTCTGGGGGACTCGACTTAATCAGATGAGCCATTTGAAAGGCGGCCAAGAGGTCAGGAAAAGGAAGTCAGATCGATCCGGAGCTCAGTAGGCATTTTCCTTTTGGTCTGGTAGAGGGGAAGCATTCATGTTACAGACGGTCTACGAGGAGGACCAGCCTCTAAGACCTGAGAGCTTCAGCCCTATAGCCACAAGGAACAGAGTTCTGTCAACACCTGAATGAGCTTAGAAGAGAACCCTGAGCCTCGGATGAGAATCACAGCAGGGCAGCACCTTGATTTTAGCCAAGCGGGTCTCTAAGCAGTGGATCCAGCCAAGCTGTGACCCTCAGACCTCTGGCCCTTGGATACAGGGAGGTAATAAATTTGTGTTATTTTAAACTGCTAAGTTTGTGATAATTTGTCACACAGCATAGAAAGAAAGAGCTGTTTTCTTGTATCCTGAAAATGTGGTTTAAAACAGTATTTGCCTCAGAGGTTCCCTGGGAGGATTAATGGAGTAAATATATGTTAAAATGATTTCAAAAGTGCCTGCACATAGTAAGAGCTGAATGAAGGCTGGGTCTTACTATTATACATGATTGTTATAAGCTTGCTAACATTTGCTTTTATATCCTAATAATTCTAATTGGGGGCACCAGGATGGAGCAGTTTTTCACTTATATAAGAAAATTATCATAACTTTCCTAAATCATTTATAATACACTGTGAAGAAATTTGGCTACAAGTAAAATGTTAAGTGGAAAAACTATTTTTGCTTCTTTCAAGCTTCCTGGAACTCTCCAAAGCAGGCAATGCTTTAACATGGGCCAATGCAAACTGTGAAGTAGGCAAAGCTGCTCCTTTAGTTTCCAGACCTCTGCCTTCCCTTCACCACCTTTTAAAGCTTTTTTAGTATTCATATATACATATATGTGTGTGTGTGTGTGTGTATATATATATATATATATTATACCCACACAATTGCATAATTTTAAATTCATGAATAAATGTGACAAAAATATGGATGCTTTCATTTCAGTCTAAATTAACTCTCTTAGTCTTGGGTTTTATCTTTCCCTTCCTTCCGCTTCACCACCTCCCCAAAGTGGCCTCACCCTTCTCAACCTCGCATGTTCACCTGCAACCACGAAAAGGCTAATATGCATCATCTCTCTCTCTCTCTCTCTCTCTCTCTCTCTCTCACACACACACACACACACACACACACACACACACACACATACACACACCGGTTGTCCTGTCATGGTTTTAGAAATGCATTCAAACTATGCATACGACACATATTATAAAAAATACAATTTTATGAATATGTATGTATGAATGAATATGTATTTATGCACATACATAAGTACATATATGTATATGTATCTCATATATTTTGCTTTTCTCACTGAGCAATATCTCATCCAAATACCTTCATGCCACCTTCATGTCTCCCCTTTAGTCTCCATTTTTAATGTCCACTTTCTTCCTCCAAAAAAGAGACCCTATCCTTCTTGCAAGTGATCTCTGAGTGGGGAGTTGGGTGGAGTTGCATCACGGGAAGAGGAGGGAGGCAGGGAGGTGGAAGAGGATAACGAGGAGCTCTGTGGGCCACACATACATCATGCTGAGGACGTGTCACTCTTAGGCAATTGACGTCTTCAGAAGAGGACCAGGGTGCTTTCCGTCCCAAAGCCCATGCTGCTCTGTAAGTCTTCTTTAGACAGATGTTGTCAAAGTGATGAAGTGTATGGTCCCAAGGCCATGTTGCAGCTCTGAATCTCTTGACCTGGCCAGCCGGTGACTCTGATTTCAGAGGTGGCCTAAAATGACAGGGTCAAAGGAAAATACTTCCCCGTGATCACTACTTTAAGTGACACAGCTAATTATCCACTTATTAGGAGAGATAGCCTGATGGGTGGTCCTATACTGGTCCATTAGCAATAGCTGAAAGGTGGCCAATTGGTCAGGGATTTCAAAGAACATCTTTGGAAAATTGATGGCCAGGAGGTCTGGAGGAGAGGTTAAATTTGTCCTGTAGATAATAGTGAGCATCTTTCCTCATCTAACCTGGCGCTGGTTCAAAGGGCCCTTGAACCCAAAGTGGCTTAGTTGGCAGGGATGGAGAAAATATATCAGCCCAAATTGTTCTCTTACAGAAATTGATCTGACTATAGCCAAGTGCTGGTTGATCAACCTACCAACAACAGAAATCAAACCTTAGCTGCAGATACGGATCTAGCAGATACCAGCTGGGGTAAGACTCTGCAGACATTTTCTGTAACTAATCAGATAGTAAATATCTTAGGTTTTGTGGGCCATAATGTCTCTGTTGTAGCTGTTGAACTCTGCCTGCCATTACAACCCCAAGGCAGACTTAGGCTGTAAGTAAACAAAAGAGTGTAGCTATAATTTAATAAAACTTTATTTACAAAAACAGTCAGGACTTGACCCAAGTTTACCAAAGCCTAGCCTAAAGGAATCATTCAGCAACCTGTTGCCAAGATGATTACATTGTCCCCTCCCATGATGAAGGAGATAGTGCTTTCTCCTTAGAACAGCAAACCACTAAATCTGATATAAATTTTCCTCTCCTCCATGCATTGCTTCTGCTAACCCTGCCATTTGTGAATTTATGCCACCATTTATGGCATCACCATGGTATTTCACTCAAAGTCACTTTTGACAATTATCACTTAGAGGGAAGGCTGTGAAATAAAGGCTTCATGGCCGCAGAATTCACTGCTAATATATGCCCCACCACCTAGAAACAGCTGCCTTGATGGACTTGAAAATGCACTTGTAGCACTCAATGACCACAGATCCTTAGAGAACTGAAAAACCAACATTATTTCTCCATCAGAGTCTGGAAGGTCAGCTGTGGATCTGAACATTTTATTGCACTTATTTGGGCTCAGCTGAGCCCCTGTGTAGGACTGCTCCCCATGTATTTCATATAAAGCCTCGGGATAAAGGAACAGGAGTAACTCTGTGCATGAACTTCTCATGATAGGAGTGTAAGAAACTGAGAGGGGACACTAAGTGTCTCTTAAAGACTTTGTTCTGCTCCGAATTGGCACAGTCACTTCTGCTGTGTTCTGTCCATTAAGCTTTAATGGGTTTAAAGCATTAAAGTCACTGAGTTAAGGCTAAATTCAGACAGGTGGAAATGTATATTGAGCCTGGGCAGGAAGGAAGATATTGGACAGAATGTTGGATACTTGCTGAAAGAATTCAGTCCACCAGCCTCAAAGTTTAGAGTACTCTAGATTACCTGTGCATGTGTGTCCTAGAGGCATGTGTGACAGATGCTCTAAGCCAGCGTCCAATATATGGTCCCATCTCTCCAAGGCAAGAACGAATGGATCAGGGAACCAAGCTGAGAGTCAAAAGTGATTGCTCTCCTCATATCACCAAAGGACAGAGTTTAAGACAATTTGCTTAGTGTCTTTAAGCCTCAATGCCAGTCAATTGATTAACCCTAGTGCCAGGGAGACGACTGCTTCCACCAGCGAACCCAGTCAAGGTTCCAATGATTTAGAAGCTGAAACCATCCCCTGGATGTTTTAAGCTCTTTTTTCCACAGAACCAACAGACAGAGAAGAGTGTCACTGTATGATCTGATGAGCTTGTTCCCAGTTAGCATGGGGTAATTAGGTTACTGGTGAATGCTTAGGGATAAAGAGAGCAATCTGTTAAAAGATTGAAGGAGAAAAGCCATATGATCATTTCAATAGATAAAGAAAAAGCTTTTGACAAAATTCAACACCCATTAATGATAAAAACCCTCCAGAAGAGTCCAGGAAAAAGTCTGGAGCTGCCGAAGAGGCGAGAGACTTGTTTTTGCCTCTTTGTTTCCTGGTGTGCGAGGAGAGGGGATTAAGAACGCCGCTTAAAGGAGCTCCAGAGACGGGCGTAGGCCGCGGATAAAAGCGCGGACCCCAGAGACGGGCAGGAGACGCTAAGGCTGCTGCTGCCGCCACCAAGAAGCCTGTGTGCAAGCACAGGTCATTATCCACACCCTCCTTCCGGGAGCCTGTGCAGCCCACCACTGCCAGGGTCCCGGGATCCAGGGACAACTTCCCCGGGAGAACGCACAGCGTGCCTCAGGCTGGTGCAACGTCACGCCGGCCTCTGCCGCCGCAGGCTCGCCCCGCATCCTTACCCCTCCCTCCCCCCAGCCTGAGTGCGCCAGAGCCCCCGAATCAGCGGCTCCTTTAACCCCGTCCTGTCTGAGCAAAAAACAGACGCCCTCCAGCGACCTACACGCAGAGGCAGGGGCAAATCCAAAGCTGAGCCCCGGGAGCTGTGAGAACAGAGAATAGAAAAGGAAATCACTCCCAGCAGCCTCAGAAGCAGCGGATTTAAGCTCCACAATCAACTTGATGTACCCTGAATCTGTGGAATACATGAATAGACAACGAATCATCCCAAATTGAGGAGGTGGACTTTGGGAGCAACGATATATATATTTATTTCCCTTTTTCTCTTTTTATGAGTGTGTATGTGTATGCTTCTATGTGTGATTTTGTCTGTATAGCTTTGCTTTTACCATTTGTCCTAGGGTTCTGTCCGTCCGTTTTTTTGTTTGTTTGTTTTTTAGTATAGTTTTTAGCACTTGTTATCATTGGTGGGTTAGTTTTTTCTTTGGTTGCTCTCTTCTTTCTTTTTTTTAATTAGTTTTTAATTTTTTTAATAATTATTTTTCATTCTAATAACTTTTAATTTAATTTTAACTTCTTCTTTCATTCTTTCTTTTTTTCCTCCCTTTTATTCTGAGCTGTGTGGATGACAGGGTCTTGGTGCTCCAGCCAGGCGTCAGGGCTGTGCCTCTGAGGTGGGAGAGCCAACTTCAGGACATTGGTCCACAAGAGACCTCCCAGCTCCACATAACGTCAAACGGTGAAAATCTCCCAGAGATCTCCATGTCAACACCAAGACCCAGCTCCACTCAAGGACCAGCAAGATCCAGTGCTGGACACCCTATGCCAAACAACCAGCAAGACAGGAACACAACACAACCCATTAGCAGACAGGTTGCCTAAAATCATAATAAGGCCACAGACACCACAAAACACACCACCGGACATGGAACTGCCCACCAGAAACACAAGAACAAGCCTCATCCACCAGAACATAGGCACTAGTCCCCTCCACCAGGAAGCCTACACAACTCACTGAACCAAACTTAGCCACTGGGGGCAGACACCAAAAACAACGGGAACCACGAACCTGCAGCCTGCTAAAAGGAGACCCCAAACACAGTAAGTTTAACAAAATGAGAAGACAGAGAAACACACAGCAGATGAAGGAGCAAGGTAGAAACTCAACAGACTTAACAAATGAAGAGGAAATAGGCAGTCTACCTGAAAAAGAATTCAGAATAATGATAGTAAAGATGACCCAAAATCTTGGAAATAGAATGGAGAAAATACAAGAAAGTTTAGCAAAGACCTAGAAGAACTAAAGAGCAAACAAGCAGTGATGAACAACACAATAAATGAAAATAAAAATTCTCTAGAAGGGATCAATAGCAGAATAACTGAGGCAGAAGAAAGGATAAGTGACCTGGAAGGTAAAATAGTGGAAATAACTACTGCAGAGAAGAATAAAGAAAAAAAAAGAAAAGAATTGAGGACAGTCTCAGAGACCTCTGGGACAACATTAAACACACCAACATTCAAAGTATAGGGTTCCCAGAAGAAGAGAAATAGAAAGGGACAGAGAAAATATTTGCAGAGATTATAGTAGAACACTTCCCTAATATGGGAAAGAAAAGAGTTATTCAAGTCCAGGAAGCACAGAGAGTCCCATACAGGATAAATCCAAGGAGAAACATGCCAAGACACATATTACTCAAACTATCAAAAATTAAACACAAAGGAAAAATATTAAAAGCAACAAGGGAAAAATAACTTACAAGGGAATCCCCATAAGGTGAACAGCTGATCTTTCAGCAGAAACTCTGCAAGCCAGAAGGGACTGGCAGGACATATTTAAAGTGATGAAGGGGAAAAACCTACAACGAAGATTGCTCTACCCAGCAAGGATCTCTTTCAGATTTTACGGAGATATTAAAACCTTTACAGACAAGCAAAAGGTAAGAGAATTCAGCACCACAAAACCAGCTTTACAACAAATGCTTAAGGAACTTCTCTAGGCAAGAAACACAAGAGAAGGAAAAGGCCTACAATAACACATCAAAACAATTAAGAAAATGGTAATAGGTACATACATATTGATAATTTCCTTAAATGTAAATGGATTAAATGCTCCAGCCAAAAGACACAGACTGGCTGAATGGATACAAAAACAAGACACACATATATGCTGTCTACAAGAGACCCACTTCAGACCTATGGATACATAAAAACTGAAAGTGAGGGGATGGAAAAAGATATTCCATGCAAAGGAAATCAAAAGAAAGCTGGAGTAGCCATTCTCATATCAGAGAAAATAGACTTTAAAACAAAGACCATTACAGGAAACAAACAAGGACACTACATAAAGATCAAGGGATCAAACCAAGAAGAATTTATAACAATTGTTAATATTTATGCACCCAACATAAGAGCACCTCAATACAGAAGCAAAATACTAACAGCCATAAAAGGGGAAATCGACAGTAACACATTCATAGTAGAGGACTTTAACACCCCACTTTCACCAATGGACAGATCATCCAAAATGAAAATAAATAAGGAAACACAAGCTTTAAGTGACACATTAAACAAGGTGGACTTCATTGATATTTATAGGACATTCCATCCAAAAACAACAGAATACACTTTCTTCTCAAGTGCTCATGGAACATTCTCCAGGATAGATCATGTCTTGGGTCACAAATCAAGCCTCATAAGTTTAAGAAATTGAAATCATATCAAGTATCTTTTCTGACCACAACAGTATGAGACTAGATATCAATTACAGGAAAGAATCTGTAAAAAATACAAATACATGGAAGTTAAACAATACACTACTTAATAACAGATCACTTAAGAAACCAAAAAGGAAATCAAAAAATACCAAGAAACAAATGACAATGAAAGCACAATGACCCAAAACCTATGGGATGCATCAAAAGCAGTTCTAAGGGGGAAGTTTATAGCAATACAATCCTACCTTAAGAAACAAGAAACATCTCAAGTAAACAACCTAACTTTACACCTAAAGCAATTAGAGAAAGAAGAACAAAAGTCCCCAAAGTTAGCAGAAGGGAAGAAATCATAAAGATCAGATTAGAAATAAATGAAAAAGAAATGAAGGAAATGATAACAAAGATCAATAAAACTAAAAGCTGGTTCTTTGAGAAGATAAACAAAATTGATAAACCATTAGCCAGACTCATCAAGAAAAAAAGGGAGAAGACTCAAATCGATAGAATTAGAAATGAAAAAGGAGAAGTGACAACTGACACTGCAGAAATACAAAGAATCATGAGAGATTGCTACAAGAAGCTATACACCAATAAAATGGACAACCTGGAAGAAATGGACAAGTTCTTAGAAAAGCACAACCTTCCAAGACTGAAACAGGAAGACATAGAAAATATGAGCAGACTGATCACAAGCACTGAAATTGAAAATGTGATTAATAATCTTCCAACAAACAAAAGCCCAGGACCAGTTGGCTTCATAGGTGAATTCTACAAAACATTTAGAGAAGAGCTAACACCTATCCTTCTCAAACTCTTCCAAAATAGAGCAGAGGGAGGGACACTCCCAAACTGATTCTATGAGGCCACAATCACCCTGATACCAGAACCAGATAAAGATGTCACAAAGAAAGAAAAGTACAGGCCAATATCACTGATGAACATAGATGCAAAAATCCTCAACAAAATACTAGCAAACAGAATCCAAGAGGACATTAAAAGATCATACACCATGATCAAGTGGAGTTTATCCCAGGGATGCAAGGATTCTTCAATATACGCAAATCAATCAATGTGATAAACCATATTAACAAATTGAAGGAGAAAAACCATATGATCCTCTCATTAGATGCAGAGAAAGCATTTGACCAAATTCAACACCCATTTATGATAAAAACCCTCCAGAAAGTAGGCATAGAGGGAACTTTCCTCAACATAATAAAGGCCATATATGAAAAAGCCACAGCCAACATCATCCTCAATGGTGAAAAACTGAAAGCATTTTCACTAAGATCAGGAACAAGACAAGGTTGTCCACTCTCACCACTATTATTCAGCATAGATTTGGAAGTTTTAACCACAGCAATCAGAGAAGAAAAAGAAACAAAAGGAATCCAAATCGGAAAAGAAGAAGTAAAGCTGTCACTGTTTGCAGATGACATGATACTATACATAGAGAATTGTAAAGATGCTACCAGAAAACTACTAGAGCTAATCAATGAATTTGGTAAAGTAGCAGGATACAAAATTAATGCACAGAAATCTCTTGCATTCCTATACACTAATGATGAAGAATCTGAAAGTGAAATTAAGAAAACACTCCTATTTACCATTGCAACAAAAAGAATAAAATACCTAGGAATAAACCTATCTAAGGAGACAAAAGACCTGTATGCAGAAAACTATAAGACACCGAAGAAAGAATTTAAAGATGATACAAACAGATGGAGAGATATACCATGTTCTTGGATTGGAAGAATCAACATTGTGAAAATGACTCTACTACCCAAAGCAACCTACAGATTCAATGCAATCCCTATCAAACTACCACTGGCATTTTTCACAGAACTAGAGCAAAAGATTTCACAATTTGTATGGAAACACAAAACATCCCGAATAGCCAAAGCAGTCTTGAGAAAGAAAAATGGAGCTGGAGGAATCAGGCTCCCAGTCTTCAAACTATACTACAAAGCTACAGTAATCAAGACAGTATGGTACTCGCACAAAAACAGAAATATAGATCAGTAGTACAGGATAGAAAGCCCAGAGATAAACCCATGCACATATGGTCACCTAATTTATGACAAAGGAGACAAGAATATACAGTGGAGAAAAGACAGCCTCTTCAATAAGTGGTGCTGGGAAGACTGGACAGCAACATGTAAAAGAATGAAATTAGAGAACTCCCTCTAACACCATACACAAAAATAAACTCTAAATGGATTAAAGACCTAAATGTAAGGCCAGACACTATTAAACTCTTAGAGGAAAACATAGGCAGAACACTCTATGACATAAATCACAGCAAGATCCTTTTTGACCCATCTCCTTGAGAAATGCAAATAAAAACAAAAATAAACAAATAGGACCTAATGAAACTTAAAAGCTTTTGCACAACAAAGGAAACCATAAACAAGACCAAAAGACAACCCTCAGAATGGGAGAAATATTTGCAAATGAAGCAACTGACAAAGGATTAATCTCCAAAATTTACAAGCAGCTCAATATCAAGAAAACAAAAATCCCAATCCAAAAATGGGCAGAAGACCTAAATAGACATTTCTCCAAAGAAGATATACAGATTGCCAACAAACACATGAAAGGATGCTCAACATCATTAATTATTAGAGAAATGCAAATCAAAACTACAATGAGATATCATCTCACACCAGTCAGAATGGCCATCATCAAAAAATCTAGAAACAATAAATGCTGGAGAGGGTGTGAAGAACAGGGAACCCTCTTGCACTGTTGGTGGGAATGTAAATTGATGCAGCCACTATGGAGAACAGTATGGAGTTTCCTTAAAAATCTAAAAATAGAACTACCATACGACCCAGCAATCCCACTACTGGGCATATACCCTGAGAAAATCATAATTCAAAAAGACTCATGTGCCACAATGTTCATTGCATCTCTATTTACAATAGCCAGGACATTGAAGCAACCTAAGTGTCCATCAACAGATGAATGGATAAAGCAGATGTGGCACATATATACAATGGAATATTACTCCACCATAAAAAGAAACGAAATTGTGTTTTTTGTAGTGATGTGGATGGACCTAGAGTCTGTCATACAGAGTGAAGTACGTCAGAAAGAGAAAAACAAATACCGTATGCTAACACATATATATGCTTTTTAAAAAAATGAAAAAAAAAAAGATGTTTCTGAAGAACGTACGGGCAGGACAGGAATAAAGACACAGACCTACTAGAGAATGGAATTGAGAATATAGGAGGGGGAAGGGTAAGCTGGGAGAAAGTGGGAGAGTGGCATGGACATATATACACTACCAAACGTAAAATAGATAGCTAGTGGGAAGAAGCCGCATAGCACAGGGAGATCAGCTCAGTTCTTTGTGACCACCTAGAGGGGTGGGATAGGGAGTGTGGGAAGGAGGGAGACACAAGAGGAAGAGCTATGGGGATATATGTATATGTATAGCTGATTCACTTTGTTATAAAGCAGAAACTAACACACCATTGTAAAGCAATTATACTCCAATAAAGGTGTTAAAAAAAAGAGAGAGAGAGAGCAATCTGGAACAATGGAGATTCACTGAGATGTCTCTCAGTGTTCCTCGTCCTGGTCAGTAGAATTATATCAACTCCATCAAGAGAAGGCCATCAAACACCAGGTTCCTTCAGGAATGAAGGCTTCAACACTCCATGAAGCCACACTTCTGACCAAAGATGAGGAGAGAAGGAAATGAATGGGTGGTGGAAGGGCCCACTATGATTACCAACCTGTGCATTAAAGACAGCACTGTACTCACTATATTTTAACTGTTCTAAGTGTGTTTCCTCCCTTTTCTCCTCCACTTTTATTTTTATATGTTATTAGCACTCCCTGTGATGGCTAACATTTTAGATTTCTCATGTTGATAAGGAAGATAATGGAATGTTACCTATGCCCTGTGTTTGGCACTAAAGATCATTGTGAAGTATTATTCTATCAGGTAAATAATCTTCATAAGTTTATGTATTTGTTTCATGGATGAATACATTTCTTTAAGTTAAAAAAATCTATTAAATATAAAATAAAATGGATATTTGTTTGAAAGACTTTTGTATTTGTCATACTTATTTTCAGTATTAGTTATTTTTGTGTATTGGAAAGTTTTTAATTTTCAATTTATTAGCTGTTAATTTTTTTTTTTTTTTTTTTTTTTTTTTTGCGTTACGCGGGCCTCTCACTGCTGTGGCCTCTTCCATTGCGGAGCACAGGCTCCGGACACGCAGGCTCAACGGCCATGGCTCACGGGCCCAGTCGCTCCGCGGCATATGGGATCTTCCCGGACCGGGGCACAAACCCGTATCCCCTGCATCGGCAGGCAGACTCTCAACCACTGCGCCACCAGGGAAGCCCTATTAGCTGTTAATTTTTATTAATATCTGTACTGAAATATAGAACACGTCAGTTCTTTATTTCTTGATAGTGATTTTTGCTTGATGGTCATATTATTGATGTCAATATTTTTCTTGATGGTAACATATATTCTTGTTTCTGTTTTCATTCTGTGACTTTATTCTAATGTAATAGAATAAGCTCTGAACTAGCAGTTGGGAAATTTGGAGTTTACTATTGTCTCTACTCTTCATGAATTGTGATTTTATTCAAGTCCCTTGATCCCACTGAAGTTCATTTTACTACTCTGTAAAATGAGAAGAAACTCCTAAATTAATTCTTTTGAAATCTTTAAATGATCTCTAATTAGTGAGTCCCCTAAATGGTATCTCAATTTCATTTTAGCTCTAAAATTATGTGATACTATATGAATAAAGAATAACTATTGATTTAACTAAACATATGTTAAGAAATATTCCTGAAATTTTTTGTCATAAATCCTGGAGATGTTTTGACTAATGTAACTTAATTAAAGATGCTAACTTCAGCATGTGAAATAAAATAGTTGATTTGGTATAAAATAGAATAGTGTGAAATAAACTAAAAAAATGGAAGAAGTCTTTGAAATATACACATATATACATGAAAACATTTTACAGCAAATTTTTCTATTATTAACATTTTACTACATGTAAAACATATTAAATACATCTCCACCTAAAAAATACTAATAACTTACCTGAAATACTTATTGTTATACCTGTAACTTTCCATTTTTAGATATATTTTTTCCATAAACCTAATCAATGTTATGAATTTTAAGCTTTTTGCCTAAAGAAGAGACCACTTTTAAAGAAATAGTGGCAAGAAGAATAAGGCCTGACTTTGGAAGAAGGAATTCTAAGAAGATTAATATAAAAACAAATCCTAAAGACAAATTTCTGAGATCAGGGGCACCTAGGAGGACTGAATTATCTTTAAAATACCTGGGGCTGAGCAAAGAGAAAGCGCTCTCATTCTCTGAGGAGCGGATTTATTTGTTGCGAGGGTATTTCTTGAACAACGAAGGATAAGTAATAAAAAACACAAGTAGAAATTTTTCTAGGTAACTACATCTATCCCCAGAAGCTTCTCCCCAAGCCCTATCATTATATAAACTCCATCCCTCTCACCCTTTCATCCCTCCCCTACATCCTCCCCTCCACTGACTTGACAGACCATAACATTGTATGTTGAATTTTTCTTGTTTTCTTCTCTGGACTTAATTTAGTCCTCCTTAGTCCTGTTCATCAGACTGGTTATCACAACTATCGGTTGTCGTTAGGTTCAATAAATACTAGTCAATTTATCAGTCACCTGTCCCACTTGTCCTTAATTCAGTCAAACATTTTGCTATTCCAGAAGGTCTTTTCAATTTTTGTTACTTGCTTAAAAGACTACATGACATGGAAAAATTCTTAAGAAAATAGACATACGAGGGAAACCAATCACCTAAAAACCAACCATTCAGAAATAGACGTGGTCAAAGTCTGGATGAAGAGAATCTTTCAGCTCTTCTCATATGGATATGTGATAGAACTTGGAATGGGACCTTCTCTCTTGCTCCATGGCTTGCAGCCAACTCTAAATCAAAATGAGAACAAAGGCTCCAGGTACCATACCTTCTTAAGAGAGCTGCTGACAATTCTTCCACTTCCCAGGTGGGGAGGGAGGTTGAGCAAGTGAAGGAGGAGGCCCCCAAAGCAGTGGCGTCCCTAAACCAGGACAAGAGTCTCCCCTGCCCAGGTGGACAGTGGGAGGGCATTTTCTGTTGAAAATAAGGGAAGAGACACCCTCCATCCCATTTCTTAGAGCATTTACTTTAGAAAACTTATATACTCTTAGTCTGTCACTTTGAGATATGTGTAAGCCTTTTAAAAGTTAAATAAGACACTCGCTAACTTTAGGATCCAAGGATATTCTTCTCAAGGACTTGGAACCATCTCTGAAATATAATCATCGAGGAAGATACTATCTCCTGGTTTCTGCCAGTAAGTAAGGCTAAATTCTGTAGGCATCTTGTTTCCAGTTGCAAAACTACTTCCTGTCATAAAGATATGCACAGTTGTTTCTCTTTTGCCCAAGTCAATAAGCTAACACAGATGGTCAACTCAACAACCAAGCGAATTTAAGATGAATTATGTGTGACAAATAGTATTGTCGAGTCCTCTTACTTGAGGCCTATTTATGGTTTGTTTTGAGGACATGTATGTAATGGGTAGCATCTTCTTGGCTACATAAAGGGTAGGATTCCTTTCTGTCCTGGCCATCTCTTAGAGTATTGCCTGTGATGCACGTCACACTCTGGTTTAACATGTATTCGATATGTAAACTGTTTTCTCTTTCTTGTACATTTGTGGAGACGTTTTCTGGGTTGAGAGGAGACTTTGTTTTTAATTATATTTCTCAACCTCCCAACTGACCCCTTCTTGGCTATATTTCAAGAAGCTAGAACCATGTAATTCTCAGCACACCTGTACTACAGCGTGAACGAGTCCATGTCGCTTTCTAGGATCTGATCTCCCGAGGGCAGGTCACAGAGCCAGGAGCACAATCTTAAGCTCGTTAGGTGTCCAAAGATCATCTATTTGGGAGAACTTGTGCACATACAAGTGTTTTCTGATATTCATGAGGACCTTCCCAGTGGCGGAAGTAGCCTCGGTGTAAACAGAGAGGAGGAGACATTGCCTGATGCAGAGGTGCTCTCTCTTCCCAGCCATGTGCCAGCTCCTGGGGGCAGGAGAATTCTAAGTTCACACTCAGCCTTAGAGTCCCAGATTTCTATAAAAACCCAAAGGTGGGAGGGGAGGGTTTCTGCGGGGCACCACGTGGTCCTATGTTGACTGGCCCCTGACTTGAGGTGAGAAGAAACTTTGTGATTTCTGCCTTTGGGTTCTTTTTGATGTCCCTGAATGGTGGCGGTGGAAGAACGTAGTAAGTGGGAAAACACTTAGGCCTCAGGAAGAAATGGAAAGAGCCCCCCACATGGTGAGAGACAATGAGTGTTTATCCCAAAAATTTCTCAAGTGATGGAAAGGGAGGCTGAGTGAACCTGTGGTGTAGTTTGTTGCTTTACATATCATATTTAATTTGTCTTTATGAAGGCATATTTATCACAGTAGAAGGAGAGCATATAATGTATATTTACAGCTGTTTTTCTTAATGTAAAACTTTTAACTATTAGACAAATGATAGACGGGATGCAATGTTGCACGTTAAACAATAAGTGCAGACCTGTCCGAGAGGATCACTGCAGACATAGGCAGCCTTCCTTGTGTGAAGCAGAGTCCAAAACTATGAGGTTTCAGAACCTATAGGCCCTCCCCAAGGAGGATATTGAGGGAAGAGAAACAATAGGGAGAGACTTCTCGAGGGAGCTTGACCTGTGGTCCCTGGAGCTGCAGCTCCTATGACAGAGACTAGAGCCTCATGACTTGTCTGGAGGTTTAGGAAGGATGGGCCTATGTTACTGTAATACATGGGACCTGAGAAGAAAAGTGTACCTAATCCCATGTCCCCAAACCTTTCAACCATTCTTTGAGGGCACAAAAGAGCCCTCAGCTTTTCCAATGTCCACCTGTAAAGGACCCAGGAAGCTGGAGGAGGAAGCAGGAGCGAAGGGCCCCTCGATTGACTCCTGACAAAGATACACAAAGCCCCACCAAGAGTGGGTTGATGGGAGCCGTGGTTGCACTGCAAGGTGTGCTGTCAGTGAGATAAGTGGCCGGGGCAAGCTCAACATGACCCAGAGAAAACCACACACCCGTCCTATCTGTTCAGAGAAGACATAAACAGTCTGAGGCACCAGCAGGGATGGAATAAATCCTACTGAGGCCAGGGACTCCCTTCCCCTGGTGTGACTACTTAGATAAGAAATTCTCTTTCTCGGCAGGCAATCCTACCCTCCTTCCCCCTAAGACTAGATAGTGCTTGTCTCAATGAAAATGGGGGAGGGCTGGGGTGTGTGTGAATTCCCTTTAGGAAAAATGCACCTTCTTCTGCCTTTCAAGGTCCTGAAATGTGAGGAGTGAAAATGCAGACCCTACGCTTCTCTGCTCTTCAGGTACCTTGTCTACAAATCAAGTCTGTGCAGAGATCACTTTTTATAAATGGAAGCGGCCAGGATGCCAAGGAACTTGTCAAGAAAATGAGTGACCAAAAAAATTTTTTTAAAAGAGAGAGAAATTTTACAAAACATAGTTAAAATTAGTAATCTCAGAAAAATAAAGACAGTATATAACCATATACATTGAGATGCCTCAGTAAAACAGAAGGGGATTTGCTTGTATGTATAAATAGTATCACATGAAAGCATGGTTTTGCTGTATTGTTTTATATTTTTGTCATGTTAATAAGTGTTTTATTTCTCCATATTTCCACCTCTAGGGTAAATATTTATATTCTTAGATTTCCCGAGGAAGTGGTTTATTTCCAAGTGATTTCTATATTACTGCACTAGCATTATACAAACACTTCACTTAAACATCCTTACACATCTGTTTCTCTCTCTCTCCTACAATACAAGAGGAATATATTTCTATCCACCTATATGTCATCCCCTTTTGAAGAGAGCACTTTTACCGCTACCTCAACCCAATCAAAATTCAAATCCTAACCTCCTCATTCCTCCCATCTCCTGTCTTCCTGGAATCACTCTTCAACCTAACATCTCATTTCTGTGAGTGGTACCACAGTTCCAACATCAGACTAATGTAATAAAGCTACTTTTGAAACTTGGGTTTCTTTCAATCTCAATGATAATATATTTTGAATATCTTTTTTATTTCAGCCTCAAATACTCTATAGTCATACTTTCTCTAACTAGCCATAGCCACAACAGAAACAAAGTTTCATTTTCCCCTTCTTTATACAAATCTTCCTGTTGGCCTATCCAAATCATAATAATAGCGATATATGATATCATATAAAGGTATCTTACTGGCTTTCAAGGCTTTCCATTTATGTGTAATAAATGTCACTTTTTTTCATTTTATTATAAAGACATTTACATCCATTAAAAAGAGTTATCAGCAAAACTTTTCACTGTTACGCCTGTCTGATTTAGTTTCTAATATGTGTCTTCTATTCTAATTAATCTAGTCTTCTCATTTTCTCTCATTTCCAAATGCTCTGTTCATTGTTACTCATGTTTCTTGGCCCACATCACCGCTTTTTCTTCTCTGCCACCCAAATCCTAATCCCATTTCGAAGGACAACACGTTTGTAATGTGTTTATTAAACGTCATCTGACTGCTTACATCATTCTAACTTTCTTGAAAATAGAACAATTCCTGTTATTTAGGCAGAGATGATTTTCTACAAAGAAGTATTTAATCATGTACAAGAAAAATAAAAAGACCAAAAAAAAAAAAAGGAAGCCAAGAGTTACCACAGATATAATAACTGCAGGAAGGAGCTAGGATCCCTGTCTGTGAAGGAAAACAGAGAAGTCATTGGTGTTATTAAAAGGCCAGGGTTGGGGGCTTCCCTGGTGGCGCAGTGGTTGAGAGTCCTCCTGCCGATGCAGGGGACGTGGGTTCGTTCCCCGGGCCGGGAAGATCCCACACGCCGCGGAGCGGCTGCGCCTGTGAGCCATGGCGGCTGAGCCTGCACGTCCGGAGCCTGTGCTCCGCAACGGGAGAGGCCGCAACAGTGAGAGGCGCCGCGTACGGCAAAAAAAAAAAAAAAGGCCAGGGTAGCTGGGACTCAGACGTCCATGAGGGCCGCCCCCCTCCCCAAGGCCAGCCTGTTCTAGTATCTTTGAGTGCAGGGTAATGAGATTGGTGCTGGGAGTTTGCGGGAAATTGGAATTAACTACTAATGGAAACAGCTGCCATTGTCACGGTAAATTAACAGTAGCTTGGGTAATGCTAAAAGAAATAGGGAGCAGGGCTTCCCTGGTGGCACAGTGGTTGAGCGTCCGCTTGCCGATGCAGGGGACACGGGTTCGTGCCCCGGTCCGAGAGGATTCTACATGTCGCGGAGCGGCTGGGCCCGTGAGCCATGGTCGCTGAACCTGCGCGTCCGGAGCCTGTGCTCCGCAACGGGAGAAGCCACAACAGTGAGAGGCCCGAGTACCGCAAAAAAAAAAAAAAAAAAAAAAAAGAGAAAAATAGGGAGCAAAGAGCATGCTAGTTCCTAGTACCACTTCTTACTGGAAAAACCTTTGGGTGAGTCTGTTGACATAGGAGAAATGTGCTATGGAAAGTCCCAGGACTACAAAACAGTACAGAAAGATGATTTTGCAGCTAAGAAGCAGCTATGTAACCTGCACACTCACCAAGCTTTATACAAACCAGGAAAATTCATGCTAAATTATTATTGCCTATATATTTGAAATTTTAGTCTTGCTTAGAAACTTAGCAGATAATGTCATACATAATATTTTAATTTAACCTATGTATTTATAAAATTCTATAAAATTAAAACAAAATTTATAAAAGTAATGGCATGTTTCGTGTTAAGCTGTTGATTGACAAATTGACTTAAATGCATAGTATAGCTTTCATGCTACTTTGTGGATATTCAAGCTCAGTCACTCCCTAAAGTAACTCTCTATGTGATCTAGATTTATGTATAGCTTGATTATCTTGATTCCATGAAGTTGTATCTCATTTACAATTAAAGTCTGGTTTGAAAAATTATTCCAACAGTATGTTTATCACCAATAATGCCC
Source organism: Pseudorca crassidens (assembly GCF_039906515.1). NCBI lineage: Eukaryota > Metazoa > Chordata > Mammalia > Artiodactyla > Delphinidae > Pseudorca > Pseudorca crassidens. The sequence continues at coordinate 19,827,004 of NC_090298.1, forward strand.
TGCCCTTATACGAGAATTCCGGATTTACCATCTAAACTACTCTCAGCAAATTTTAACAAGTTTGCATTACTGTATATTCATAATTTTTAAGCCTATCAGTTGTATATGCCCATAGGGAATATATATTTTAAGATGTGATATGAGATCATTTCAGGTAATAAAATTATAGTAATGTTTTAAAGAGAGCATTAAATGGCTTCATTTGTCATTCTTGCTGTCATGAGGTCATTTAATCATCCTCCAACAAACTGACATAATGTTATTTTATTCTATCTCCTATGTATAGTACAAAATAAACACTTCCAGATTTTGGATTTCTCCTCAAATCTAAGTTGGTAAACTAAGGTAAGAAGTATATACTTTTCTTTGTATATTAGTCAGGGTTCTCTAGAGAAACAGAACCAATAGGATATAGAAAAATATTTATTATAGGGAATTGCCTTATGCCATTAAGGAGGCTGAGGAAGCCCAAGACCAACAGTCCACAAGCTGGAGACCCAGGAGAATTGATGGTTTAATTTTCAGTCCAAAAGCCAACAGGTTCCAAACCTAAGAAGAATTGATGTTTTTATTACACTCAGGCCTTCAACTGATTGGATGAGTGTCACCCACATTAGGGCAGGCAATTTTCTTTACTCAGTCTGTGAACTCAAAATTAATTTCATCTAGAAACACTCTCACAAACACCCCCAGAAATAAAGTTTAACCAAGTGTCTGGGCACCCCCCATGGCTTATTCAAGTTGACACTTGTTATGGACTGAATATCTGCATCCCCTAAAAATGAGAATGTTAAAGTCCTAACTCCCAAGGTGATGGTATTTGGAAATGGTATTATATGGAGTAAAATAGGGCTAGAGTGGGGACCTCATGATGGGGTTAGTATCCTTATAAGAAGAGACACCAGAATTCATTCTCCCTCTCCACCATGTGAGGACACAGCAAGAAGGAAGCCATCTGCAAGCCAGGAAGAGATCTCTCACTAGGAACTGAATCAGCTGGCACTTTGATCAGGAATTCCAAGCCTCCAGACTGTGAGGAGTAAATTTCTGTTCTTCAAGCTACCTGCTCTATGGTACTTTGTTACAGCAGCACGAGAGAACTAACATATAAATTAACCATCAAAATATGTAATCATATATAAATAAGGAGAGGAAAGAAAGCGTTGAAAACAGAAATGCTAGTGAGTTCAGTAGAAAGGCTACTGTTTGGGTAATCTAGGGGCTGAAAAGATAACGATTGCTTGAAGGTTATTAAAGAAAGAATTTAGAGCGATAAGTGCTCTTCTCTGCTTCAACAGCAAAGCCCCAAACAGAAGATTAAAACCTATAGATTCTGTTGTTTATAGACACAACATGATCAAAATTCAAACCCTATGGAGTTGTTGATTCAGACTCATTCTGAACTCACTCACAACAGACACACTAAAAGCGGGTTTGTGGTACCATCATGAAAACAGGGTCTACACAGAAAAAGAGAGCTCTGCAACTTGCCCCAGCTTGGCTCCCAGGATGTCTGTCTGCAGGTAGACTTTTGCCTTAACTGCATTTTGCATGGCAAGAGATAGGAGAATTTCTTTCTGTGAAAGCTTATTTGCCAATGATAAAGAACACCAGAAAATGATATTTGGGCTCCTCTATTAAAAAGGTAAAATCCACTAGGCTCTCTAAGTGCACAACTATCATTTTAATGTCTCATTGTTAATTATGAAGACACTGTTGTGCATTGTTAAATATTTCTTCATAAACTGTTTTTTCTCCTTCTCTCCTTGGCATGTGACAGGGTTGTATTATATTTTCTTACTGCGTTGCATTTAGGCACAGCCCTGGGACTGCTGTGGTCAATAGACTGTGGATAGAAGTGGATTTCTTTCATTTCTGGACAGAAACATTAGGGGCTTCTTTCTACCACAGTCATTGGACACCATCTATAACAGCCACTCCATCAGCCTGGGTCACAGAGTGAGCATGCTGAGGACACAGAGCAGATATCCCAAGAAAACTTTGATGAACAGATAGCAAGAGATAGAAATTAAACTTTACTTAGTTGCTAAATTCTAGAGACATTTTTTCATTTCAGTGTAATGTAGTTATCCTTAGTGATATAACAATGAAAATTCCCACAATATTTGAGGAAAGTCTCTAATGAAAGACATATATCAAAGCAAACCAAAGGGAAATAAATAATTTAGAGAAAGAAGCACATATGCTTTGAGAAAAACTTTTACAAAAATAGCAATGTTCTTGGAGTCATAGAGAAAATACCGCATCTATGACCAAGAAAATGGTGGACAATAAAATAAAGAACATTCAGATAACAAAGAGTATATCTTTCATAATTAAAAATAATAGAGGAGAAATGCAAAATATAAGAATATATAATAAGATTATAAGGATTATACTCTTATTATATGAGTAAATATTATATAAAGAATATATGAGGATATTTATTAAGATATATAATAAGATAAAAGTTGAGGAAATTCACAATGGATTAGAAAAAAAATTTTTTTTAAATGTAAGAGTTAATTTACAAATGTAACATTCTTCAACATCTTCATAGATATGACTTTCAGAGTATAGGTAAAAAAAAAGAAAGAAAATGTGAGAAAATAAAAGTAAGACAAATTAAATAAGAAAACTTTCCTAAATTAAAGAATGAAAATTATTCCACATTGAAACAGAATGACTATTCAAATGTAAACAGCCCACTAAACAGAAAAACTGAATCTACAACCTCATATCAAGGCACATTGTTGTGAAATCTGAAATTATCAAAGCAAGAAAAATTGATGACCAGGAAATGATTAGGGATAGAAGGAGCTTCAGACTTCTTAAGAATACAACCGTAATATAGAATGTCAAGGAAAAGAAGCCTTTACAATACTGAGAAAATATTCTTTACAAAACAGAAACATTTATGTGATGAAACCATCAGTCATTGGACAGTGTTAAAAATATTTTACACATTGAGTTTCTCTAAGCAGATACTTCACTAACTCCAAGGTGAGCTTTCTCAGGAAGATTATGGAGAAGGTATTCGATTCAATCGATGGAGTAAACTAAGAAAGGGGAGGATAAGGAGTTCTGTCATTGGAAACAGGTGATCCAGCTTAAGAAAGAGGCAAATGAATTTTCAGAATGATGAACAATGAAAATGCTCAGGAGGAAAGCTGTGTAGGATGGAAAGGAGGACACATGGGGCTATCTCTCCAAGGGTGGAATATCTCCAAGGAAGGAAGAAAGCAAAGGATGGAGGAAAGTAAGGAGAGAAGGAAAGAGAAAAGCTTTAAAAACTGCCTTTGAAAATAATGAGAGGAGATTGTTCATATCTATGCATGCTTGGAAATTAATTCATAATAAGTACATAAAATTTGCAAATGAAAGACATTAGGCAATTACAATCTTTACTGAAGATAAGAAAAATCAACAAAGGCAATGTAATCATAGCATACCCTGTTTCTTAGATTTGAATATTTACTCAGATTACATAATGTAAAAATTGAACACCGATGTCACCTAAATGGTGGTGTGATTTTATTGGGAGAATTAAAAACATGGAAATAAATGTATACATGTAGGCAATAGAAGATTTAAGGTAATTTAAATTGCATTTACACATCAATGTATAATACATAAACATGTAATGAAACCAAGAAATGGTAGTAAATTAGAAGTATGGAAGAAAATAGCATAAAAAGAAAACTAATTTGAAAGTGATTGTCTGGGAGGAGAATGAATTTAAAATGAAGGAAGATAAAAGAGAATGGTTGATGCTTATAATTTTAAGCCAAGAAGTAAATTTTTGATTCTTCATAATCTGAATATATATTCCTCTCATAAAAATACTATATAACTAAAATAATTAAATGCCTAGCATAAATGGTTGTCCTTTTTATGAATATATAAATCAATATATAAATATGCTTATTATATTTATTATTCATCTTTGGGAAGGTATTGTGAAAAAATATGAAGAAATAAAAATAAATGTACTATAGGGCAATTAAAAAATAGTTTACTTTTTAAATTTTCTTTGAATGTTGTTATGCAATTATTCTAGCAATGGATTAAATTTGAAAAATGAGTTGAAAAAAATAGATATAAAATTATAACACAAAGTTGATGAGTATATATAGAGAGAACCCATAATTTGATTTACTAATTCACAGACAAAAGATCTAGAGATGTAAGTTCCAACTATTAATGATGTTTACCAGTGTTTGAGTACTGAAGTTTTACACTTTTTATTTTATATAGCTCCTACCATGATGTATATTTCTAACAAGGAAGTTTTACATCTCAAAAAATAATTTAAAATGTTTTAAGGATCAAAAAGAAAACCATAAACTTAAAAGTTTAAACCTTCAAATTGTGCAGAATTTTGTGCCCTCATGAAAGCCTCAAAACTCAGTAAGAAACAGTGGACTTGAAAGGAGCAATGGACACCCCAATAATGACAGAAGACCTCTGACTGAGGTCTCAAATATAGCCTCAACCTCTCCTCTGAATTTCTGATGCTCTGAAAAACTCCAGAGGTTAGAGACATCATTGAGGAAAATAAATCTAACCATGAATGAAAAGAATTATGTTTCTATTGTATTCAAAATAAATTAAATTGCTATAGAATAATAAAATACAATAAATTATATTTCTTACTTAACTTTTTTCTGATATAGAATTAGGCTTGGTAAACTTGGTTCAATTTGATCAGTAATTATTATTATTATTATTTTTTTGCAGTACGTGGGCCTCTCACTGTTGTGGCCTCTCCCGTTGCGGAGCACCGGCTCCGGACGCGCAGGCTCAGTGGCCATGGTTCACAGGCCCAGCCGCTCCGCGGCATGTGGGATCTTCCCGGACCGGGGCACGAACCCGTATCCCCTGCATCGGCGCAGACTCTCAACCACTGCCCCACCAGAAGCCCTGACCGGTGATTATTAATTCAAGTTTTTCAACAGTGGATACAGTCAGATTTTGTATAAATGAAACCATGATTGGTTGCAATGAGATATTCTGGATACAAACACATTCAGAGTCTGGGCCATGTTAAAATTTTTCTGCATGCATGTACTTATAAAAGTAAATACTGTTTATCATTTGCATACTAGCAATTAAATTGTAAAATGTTTATCAGTATTGTATACGAAGGATTGTCTATAAGAATTACTACCAGTTAGCCTGGTTTCATAATTATATATGCTAAAATGATAACTTTATAGGCACACTTGGAAATCCAGCTAATATTTCCCTTGGTCAGCCTGAATGACGACATATACTATAAATGCTATTGTAATAGTTGTACTATGCCCAGTAATTGCAATGTATACAATGTGTAAAAACAAATATTTTAATGTAAAGAATGCAGAGTTACCTAATAAGTAGTGGGAAAAAAATAGTAATAGAAATCAGAAGCCAACAAGGAAATACATTTATTTCTAGCCTAATAATATTTTTTGTTACAGAGATTCAGAGTTGGAGTAAACTTTTTGCTTGTCATCATGTTATTGCAAATATTAGGGCATATACCTCTAATATTTGTAAATACAATATATTTACATTTATTAATTCTAATGGTAATCAGAAACATGGAAGCATTGTAGATTTGTCTCTGATATGTCTTAACAAAAATCTGGTACAGAAACACCTTGCAGTTGTGTTCTCATGCTCAGCAGGAAAAATTTCAACAGTTATGGATCTGTTCAGCCAGCACTGGCAATGCAGATATTTTATACAGAAGATATACTCATGTTTCATATCTATTTTTTTCTTTAATCAATCTCTGTACATATATTTCTTGGACTTATGATTCTGTGTTTCTAAAGCTCAGCTTTTTTAAAGGTAAGTTTACATTTTTATGTTGCATTTTAATAGTGTATTTATTATTGCCAGCTTCCATCCTGCTCATCAGGGTCCTCGGGGACTCAGTTTAAGGATGTATGTCCACCTCCGGATAACCACAAATGTTATAGAATTTGGCATAACCCTAGCATATGTGGAAGAAGACAGATCAGTTTCATAGGTTTTCTAAAGAATTAGTAGTGTGAAAATATCCAATGAGTGGTTAGATCAGGATTTATTTGCCTATTACTGAGGAACACTCATAACCTATTCCTTGGAAGGAGCAAAAAATAGTCAAGTATTGTCATACCATTGACCCCTATTAGCCTTAGAAAGTAAAATGACACATCTTTTTAATGAGTTAGGGGAGGAGTGTCATGTTTCAGAAATGGTTAAGAGGTTGCATTCTGCAAAAAGGTCAAGGAAGATGATGGCTTACAATTGTCTGTAACTGTTCAATTATAGTTATTTATAACTTCAATTGGATTTAACAGTATGGGAATAATTGATAGTCTTAGCTAAAACTTTTTAAAAGAAAGATGAATATAAGAAAAAAATCACAAAAGAGTTAAGCAAAATAATGACACATTTAATATAATGTTGTAGGTAGAATTCTGAGTTGACCCCTTAGATTTCTGTGCTGTGTTGTACATATTCTGAATAATTCCCTCCCTTTGAGTGTGAGTGAAGTCTGCAAATGAGATCACTTCCATAATTAGGTTATGTTATACAACAAAGATGATAAGATAAGCACTCCTATGATTACATTATGTTATATAAGACAGTAGCAGACTAGAGATAATTACAAGACTGCCCGTCTTGGTGAGGTAAGCTGTCTGTCAGGTTGTAAGTGGTTCTCTGAAGGGGGGTATACAGCAGAGAACTCACTGCAGTCTTAAGAGATGAGAACACCCGGGAAGAAAATGGGGACTTCAATCATGTAATCATAGAAACAGAATTCTGCCAACAATCACAAAAGCTTGGAAGAGGACCCCAAGCCTCAGGTGAGATCTCAATCCTACTAAGCTATACTTGGGAATCCTAAATGCTGTAAATTGAGAGAGAATAAACTCGTTTTTATAAACTACAAAAGCAGTAATAATTCATTATGCAGAAATGGAAAATTATGAAGTATCTAATACAAATAATGCATTACTCATAGGGTAAGTTTCTTGCAAAGGGAGGAGTATCAATCCACTGCTCAGGTGGAAACATCTGTATTACATTGAAAAAGAAATACAATTTCAATTATTAAATGAGTAAAGGAAGACAATGTGAGTGCCTCTTTGCTTGGGATCTGGAATGGAGAAAGGCAGTATAAAGTTAGAGAAAGCTTCCTTAGGTAGTGTCAAAAACTTGTTTGTAGCAACCTGGAGAGACTGAACTATCTAATTGGAGCACAGAAGCAGTAGCAGGAATCATAGAAAGCATCATATACAGTCGAAGCAGAGATTTTTGGAACTTGATGTTTTTTTCCATAGCCTGAGTAGAGAAACAGCCCTGTGTGCCAATGTGGTGGATACCATACCATGCCATCCAGATTCTCCTCCAGCATGGCAGGATTATCCTCCCGGCTGCTGGTAGTGAGGCTGGATGACATGCTTAGATTCTCAGTCCTCTTTATGAACTGTCCTTTGCTGAATACAGTTATTTTACCAACTGTCCACCTACTTCTGCAATCAGTGACTGGTCATTGTGAAAATACAAGATCTAGCCTCTTGCCCCACACAGCAAATCACTGAGGGGACATCCAGTATTCAATATCGCTGCAGGGTCAGCCAAAAGTTTTATTTATACTGCTTTGCATTCCAGTTTCTCCCTCTGCCCAATTATGCTTTTTTTTTTCTTCCCCAAGATGTTGATCCTTAGAGCACTGGATAATAAATATACTGCATGCTCATTTTCATCTCAGAGTACACTTCCTAGTATACTTCACCAAGAGTCAGTGATGGCTCCAGAAGTGAGCTGAGAAAACAGACATTAAGACAGGATATTGGAGTTGGATCACTACTTGCAGGCTAGTAAGAAAGACTCCATCACTAGCAAGTCAAACATGGACAATGCTTGTCCGTGGCATGTGTTAGCAGTGTATTTGTTAACATTTTCATCAGTGGTGAGTGTGGTAGTATGCCATTGGAAAGACATGTACCAACAATTGGTCCATATCAGTCAGTTGAGAAACATAGGAGAGATAGGAACTATAAAGACAATGGAAATGGATTGCTGTTGAGGAGAAAGACAAAAGAAGGCTGAGGATGATTAATCATTAACTGAAGCCTTTATGTAATAGCCAATGATAAAGTTGGCAGCTTAATAAGTAACATCCATCTCTGTCAGTTAGAGAACAGACAAAGTTCAGGACGAGACTCACAACTTAATCATAGAAGGCACTGAGTTCAGACTTTTCTTTATCTAAGTATACATGTATGTTTTGCTGAGGTCCAGGCCCCAAAATGGGAAAGAATGGAGCCCTGTCTGTGGCGAGAAACAGATATTATCAAATGTCCAGAATACCTTGAGTCCTCTGAATCTCGAGAAATGGCTTGCTCTGTTTTTTAGTGCATAGTAGTCTCTCCTTGCTTAAAGAAAACACAGATGCCTCTGTCCTGAGAGTCAAAATATAGTCTCCTCAAGATATGCTTCCATTTGACCTCCTAGCCATGTGCTTTGTAATTGGGTTAAGCGAAAACATAACTTGTATGGTGAATTGCTGTGTCTAAAAAGGTTACAAGGGACCCTTAAGGAAATCTAGATATACATAAATACATAATTCACAAAGTAGAACACCCAGGTGAGGACTCTAGGACACAGTGCAAATATGCTGCTGAAATGTCCTTAAAAACTTTGGCAAGACAATGACCTATACTAGGTGAAGTAGAAGTATGAAGTATTCCACTGTAGAAACTGGAAGTATAGATCAAAATGTTCAGACAATAGGACAGAGCAGAATTATTATACGATGGAAGACTAGACTGCCTACAAGACGACTGTGTCCTGAAATGGGGGACCAGGAGATATTATAGTGACCAAGATAATAAGAAATACACTGGTGAGAGGGTCCCCAGTGTCGCTGAGAATTTCAGTGATCAAACTGCAACAGGTTCCTTGCCTGTGTGGTGTACTCTGTAAATTCTATATTTATACATCTATGTATTTTCTGTAATCAAATTTATGTTCCATTTGACTATGATCAGAATTCAGACCTATTTTTGCTCTCTTGAATCACTAGCACATGTTGGTTAGGTCCTACAACTCTTTCAGACAAAAGTAGGAGATGCTGTTTTAGAAGTTTGCTTACTTAGAGCAATGAAGATAATACAATACTGAACTTACAGATGCCAGGTGGTGGCTCTTAACTGACAGATACAATCTTCCCTAGAGGCAAAGTTGGAGTGGCAGCCAAGGGTTTCTGACCCTTAATTAACTACTCAGTAGAGGTAGTTAATCAAAAAACAGCATCCCTAGAGGAAAGATAGTTGGGGAGCCAAAAAGGAAATTGGTCAGTCTACACAACCAAAATCTGTTGGTGATCAAGAGGTTACATAGAGCTATGCCAATAAAACGTCACAACCTGTTGCCCAGTTTACAGATCTGAGGCACTTGTTAGGTCCATAATGCTTGGTCTAAAGGATAAACAGTGACCCCAAAATAACAGCCCTGAAATTTTATGACAAGTGTACACAGCAATGACTTCCTCATCTATTCCCCAGTGGAACCCAGGGCCATTTTATTGGGCTGGAGTACACTGGGAAAGGAAAATACCCAAAACATTAGAAGATTATCATACAGTTTTAACTGATATTGAAAGTAGGGAAATGAAGCATCCTTAAGGTCCTTTGTTAGAAAGAGAGATATATGGAGACAGGATAATAAATAGAGTCTTTGCCTAGTTTCACCTCACCCTTGGTTCACTGGTTCAGAGAAACATCTCTTTGTAGATTTTTCTTTTCCCCCTCAGTATCTGAAGGCATACATGGTAGATAGCACAGCCTGCATATTGGTTTCTTGGATGGTAGGGTAAGACCGATCCTCAGGGTGAGAAAAGTGAAAGTCTCTGAAATGTCCTGCCTCACTTCCTGCCAAGAATGTAATTCAAAAATAATGTCCTAACCCATGTAAATAAAAGATAATAGTGCCATCCTAAAAGATCTGAAATAATGCAAATGTAGTGATCTTTTTTTCTTAACATCTTTATTGGAGTATAATTGCTTTACAATGTTGTGTTAGTTTCGGCTGTATAACAAAGTGCATCAGTTATATGTATACATATATCCCCAAATCCACTCCCTCTTGTGTCTCCCTCTCCTCTATATCCCACCCCTCTATATCCCACCCCTCTAGGTGGTCACAAAACACTGAGCTAATCTCCGGGTGCTATGCAGCTGCTTCCCACTAGCTATCTATTTTATATTTGGTAGTGTATATATGCCAATGCTACTCTCTCACTTCGTCCCAGCTTACACTTCTCCCTCCCTGTGTCCTCAAGTCCATTCTCTATATCCGTATCTTTATTCCTGTCCTGCCCCTAGGTTCATCAGAGCATTTTTTTTTTTTTTAGATTCCATATATATGTGTTAGTATACGGTATTTGTTTTTCTCTTTCTGACTTACTTCACTCTGTATGACAGACTCTAGGTCCATTCACCTCACTACAAATAATCCAATTTCGTATCCTTTTATGGCTGAGTAATATTCCATTGTATATATGTGCCACATCTTCTTTATCCATTCATCTGTTGATGGACACTTAGGTTGCTTCCATGTTCTGGCTATTGTAAGTAGTGTTGCAATGAACATTGGGGTACATGTCTCTTTTAGAATTATGGTTTTCTCAGGGTATATGACAGGTAGTGGGATTTCTGGGTCATATGGTAGTTCTATTTTTAGTTTTTTAAGGAACCTCCATACTGTTCTCCATAGTGGCTGTATCAATTCACATTCCAACTAATAGTGCAAGAGTGCATTCCCTTTTCTCCACATTCTCTCCAGCATTCATTGTTTGTAGACTTTTTGATGATGGCCATTCTGACTGGTGTGAGGTGATACCTCATTGTAGTTTTGATTTGCATTTCTCTAATGATTAGTGATGTTGAGCACCCTTCATGTGTTTGTTGGAAATCTGTATATCTTCTTTGGAGAAATGTCTATTTAGGTCTTCTGCCCATTTTTGGATTGGATTGTTTGTTTTTTTTGATATTGAGCTGCATGAGCTGCTTGTAAATTTGGGAGATTAATCCTTTGTCAGTTGCTTCTTTGCAAATATTTTCTCACATTCTGAAGGTTGTCTTCTTGTCTTGTATATGGGTTCCTTTGCTGTGCAAAAGCTTTGAAGTTTCATTAGGTCCCATTTGTTTATTTTTGTTTTTATTTGCATTTCTCTAGGAGGTGGGTCAAAAAGGATCTTGCCGTGATTTATTTCATAGAGTGTTCTGCCTATGTTTTCCTCTAAGAGTTTTATAGTATCTGGCCTTACAATTAGGTCTTTAATGTATTTTGAGTTTATTTTTGTGTATGGTGTTAGGGAGTGTTCTAATTTCATTCTTTTACATGTAGTTGTCCAGTTTTCCCAGCACCACTTGTTGAAGAGCCTACATTTTCTCATTATATACTCTTTCCTCCTTTCTCAAAGATAAGGTGACCATATGTGTATGGGCTTATCTCTGGGCTTTCTATCTTCTTCCATTGATTCATATTTTGTTTTTGTACCATACTGTCTTGATTACTGTAGCTTTGTAGTATAGTCTGAAGTCAGGGAGCCTGATTCCTCCAGCTCCGTTTTTCTTTCTCAAAATTGCTTTGGTAATTTGGGGTCTTTTTTGTTCCCTACAAATTGTGAAATTTTTTTGTTCTAGTTCTGTCTAAAATGCCATTAGTAGTTTGACAGGGATTGCATTGAAACTGTAATTGCTTTGGGTAGTATAGTCATTTTCACAATGTTGATTCTTCCAATCCAAGAACATGGTATATCTCTCAATCTGTTTATGTCATCTTTAATTTCTTTCATCAGGGTCTTACAGTTTTCTGCATACAGGTCTTTTGTCTCCTTAGGTAGGTTTATTCCTAGGTATTTTATTCTTTTTTTTGCAGTGGTAAATGGGAGTATTTCCTTAATTTCTTTTTCAGATTTTTTCGCGTTAGTGTATAGAAATGCAAGAGATTTCTCTGCATTAATTTTGTATCCCGCTACTTTAAATTCAAGTAATTTAAATTAATCAATTTAAATTCATTGATTAGCTTTAATAGTTTTCTGGTAGCATCTTTAGGATTCTCTGTGTATAGTATCATGTCATCTGCAAACAGTTACAACTTTACTTCTTCTTTTCCAATTAGGATTTTTAAATTTCTTTTTCTTCTCTGATTGCTGTGGCTAAAACATACAAAACAATGTTGAATAATAGTGGTGAGAGTGGGCAACCTTGTCATTTTCCTGATCTTAGTGGAAGTGCTTTCAGTTTTTCACCATTGAGAATGATGTTGGCTCTGGACTTGTCATATGTGTCCTTTATTATGTTGAGGTAGGTTCCCTTTATGCCTACTTTCTTGAGAGTTTTTATCATAAATGGGTGTTGAATTTTGTCAGAAGTTTTTCTGTATCTATTCAGATGATCATATGGTTTTTATCCTTCAATTTGCTAATATGGTGTATCACATTGATTGATTTGCATATATTGAAGAATCCTTGCATACCTGTGATAAATCCCACTTGATCATGGTGTATGATCATTTTAATGTGCTGTTGGATTCCATTTGCTAGTTTTGAGGATTTTTGCATCTATGTTCACCAGTGATATTGGCCTGTAGTTTTCTTTTTTTGCGACATCTTTTTCTGGTTTTTGTATCAGGGTGATGGTGGCCTTGTCGAATGAGATTAGGAGTGTTCCTCCCTCGGCTATATTTTGGAAGAGTTTGAGAAGGACAGGCGTTAGCTCTTCTCTAAATGTATGATAGAATTCGCCTGTGAAGCCCTCTGGTCCTGGGCTTCTGTTTGTTGGAAGATTATTAATCACAGTTTCAATTTCAGTGCTTGTGATCGGTCTATTTATGTTTTCTGTTTCATCCTGGTTCAGTCTTAGAAGGTTCTGCTTTTCTTAGAATTTGTCCGTTTCTTCCAGGTTATCCATTTTATTGGCATAGAGTTGCTTGTAGTAATCTCTCATGATCCTTTGTATTTCTGCAGTCAGTTGTTTCTTCTCCTTTTTCATTTCTAATTCTGTTGATTTGAGTCTTCTCCCTTTTTTTCTTGATGAATCTGACTAATGGCTTATCAATTTTGTTTATCTTCTCAAAGTGCCAGCTTTTTGTTTTATAGACGTTTGCTATGTTTTCCTTCATTTGTTTTTCATTTATTTCTGATCTGATCTTTATGATTTCTTTCCTTCTGCTAACTTTGGTGTTTTTTTTTTTTCTTCTTTCTCTAATTGCTTTAGGTGTAAGTTTAGGTTGTTTTTTTGAGATTTTTCTTGTTTCTTGAGGTAGAATTGTATTGCTATAAATTTCCCTCTTAGAACTGCTTTTGCTTCATCCCTTAGGTTTTGGGTTGTCATGTCTTCATTGTCATTTTTTTCTAGGTATTTTTTGATTTCCTCATTCATTTCTTCAGTGATCTCCTGGTTATTTAGTAGTGTATTTTTTACCCTCCATGTGTTTGTATTTTCTAAAGTTTTTTTCCTGTAATTGTTATCTAGGCTCATAGCATTGTGGTTGGAAAGGGTACAATATGATTTCAATTTCCTTAAATTTACCATGGCTTGATTTGTGACCCAAGATATGATCTATCCTGTAGAACGCTCCATGAGCACTTGAGAAGAAAGTGTATTCTTCTCAAGGATTTATCCATTTATCCTGGAATGTCCTATAAATATCAGTTAAGTGTATCTTGTCTAATGTGTCATTTAAAGCTTATGTTTCCTTATTTGTTTTCATTTTGGATGATCTGTCCATTGGTGAAAGTTGGGTGTTCAAGTCCCCTACTATTTATTGTGCTACTGTTGATTTCCCCTTTTATGGTTGTTAGTGTTTGCCTTATGTAATGAGGTGCTCCTATGTTGGGTGCATAAATATATACCATTGTTATATCTTCTTCTTGGGTTGATCCATTGATCATTATGTATTGTTCTTCTTTGTCTCTTGTAATCGTCTTTATGTTAAGGTCTATTTTTCTGATATGAGAATTGCTACTCCAGCTTTCTTTTGATTTCCATTTGCATGGAATATCTTTTTCCATCCCCTCACTTTCAGTCCGTATTTGTCTCTAGGTCTGAAGTGGGTCACTTGTAGACAGCATATATATGGATCTTGTTGTTGTATCCTTTCAGCCAGTCTATGTCTTTTGGTTGGAGCATGTAATCCATTTACATTTAAGGTAATGATTGAAATGTATGTTCCTATTACCATTTTCTTAATTGTTTTGGGTTTGTTTTTGTAGATCGTTTCCTTCTCTTGTGTTTCCTGCCTAGAGAAGTTCCTTTAGAATTTGTTGTAAAGCTGGTTTGGTGGTGCTGAATTCTCTTAGCTTTCGCTTGTCTGTTCAAGTTTTATTTTCTCCATTGAATCTGAATGAGATCCTTGCTGGGTAGAGTAATCTTGGTTGTAGGTTTTTCCCCCTAATCACTTTAAGTATGTCCTGCCACTCCCTTCTGGCTTGCAGAGTTTCTGCTGAAAGATCAGCTGTTAACTTTATGGGGATTCCGTTGTAGATTATTTGTTGCTTTTCCCTTGTGGCTTTTAATATTTTGTATTTAATTTTTGATAGTTCGATTAATATGTCTTTTCATTTTTCTTCTTGGATTTATCTTGTATGGGACTCTTTGAGCTTCCTGGACTTGATTGAGTATTTCCTTTCCCATGTTAGTGAAGTTTTCAACTATAATCTCTTCAAATATTTTCTCAGACCCTTTCTTTTTCTCTTCTTCTGAGATCCTTATGATTCAAATGTTGGAGCATTTAATGTTGACTCAGTGGTCTCTGAGACTGTCCTCAATTCTTTCCATTCTTTTGTCTTTATTCTGCTGTATGGTAGTTATTTCCACTATTTTATCTTCCAGGTCACTTATCCGTTCTTCTGCCTCAGTTATTCTGCTATTGATTCCTTCTAGAGAATTTTTAATTTCATTTATTGTGTTGTTCATCATTGTTTGTTTGCTCTTTTGTTCTTCTAAGTCTTGTCAAACATTTCTTGCATTTTCTCCATTCTATTTCCAAGATTTTGGATCATCTTTACTATCATTACTCTGAATTCTTTTTCAGGTAGACTGCCTATTTCCTCTTCATTTGTTTGGTCTGGTGTGTTTTTACCTTGCTCCTTCATCTGCAGTGTATTTCTCTGTCTTCTCATTTTGCTTAACTTACTGTGTTTGGGGTCTCCTTTTTTCAGACTGCAGGTTCGTAGTTCCCGTTGTTTTTGGTGTCTGCCCCCAGTGGCTAAGTTTGGTTCAGTGGTTTGTGCAGGCTTCCTGGTGGAGGGAATGGTGCCTGTATTCTGGTGGATGAGGCTGCATCTTGTCTTTCTGGTGGGCAGTGCCACATCCGGTGGTGTGTTTTGGAGTGTCTGTGACTTATTATGATTTTTGGCAGCCTCTCTGCTAATGGGTAGGCTTTTGTTCCTGTCTCACTAGTTGTTTGGCATGAGGTGTCCAGTACTGGATGTTGCTGGCCGCTGGGTGGAGCTGGGTCTTAACATTGAGACTGAGATCTCTGGGAGAGTGCTTGCCGATTGATATTACATGGGGCCCGGAGGTCTCTGGTGATCCAATGTCCTGAACTCAGCTCTCCCACCTCAGAGGTTCAGTCCTGATACCAGCCAGAGCACTAAGACTCGGTCAACCACACAGCTCAGAAGAAAAGGGAGAAAAAAGGAAAGAAAATTAAATAAATTAAGTTAAATTAAATTAATATATTTTTTTAAATTATTAAAATAAAAACAATAATAATTTAAAAAAAGAAGAGAGCAACTAAACCAATAAATAACTCCACCAATGATAAAAAGCGCTAAAAACTAAACTAATATAAACATTAAAATCAGACACAAATCAGTTGCAGATAACAAACCCCAAGTCTACAGTTGCTCCCAAAGTCCACTGCCTCAGTTTTGGGATGATCATTGCCTGTTCAATTATTCCACAGATGCAGGGTACATTAAGTTGTCTGTGGGGATTTAATCCACTCTTCCTGAGGCTGCATGGAGAAATTTTCCTTTCTCTTCTTTGTTCACACAGATCCTGGGGTTCAGCTTTGGTTTTGGCCCCACCTCTGCGTGTAGGTCACCCTCAGCCATCTGTTGCCCGCCCAGACAGAAGTGAGTTAAAGCAACAGCTGATTAGGGAGCTCTTGCTCACTCGGGCTGCGGAGAGGGAGGGGTACAGTAGTCATAACTGGAATACAGGGCGAGCCTGCGGTGACACAGTCTGGCATGAGGTTGCAACAGCCTGAGGCACGCCATGTGTTCTCCCGGGAATGTTGTCCCTGGATCCCGGGACCCTGGCAGTGGCGGGCTGCACAGGTTCCCAGGAGGGGCGTGGGTAGTGACCTGTGCTCGCACACAGTGTTCTTGGTGGCAGCAGCAGCAGTGTTAGCGTTCATGCCCATCTCTGTGGTCCGAGCTGATACCATGGGTTGTGCCCATCTCTGTAGCTTGGTTAGGTGGTGCTCTCCCTTCTGTGGGCACATGGGAAGGAATCCCCTCTCCTCACGCACCCTGAAACAATGGTCTCTTGCCTCTTAGGCAGGTCCAGACTTTTTCCCGGTCTCCCTCTCGGCTAACTGTGGCACACTAGCCCCCTTCAGGCTGTGTTCACGCAGCCAACCCCAGTCCCCTACCTGCGATCTGACCAAAGCCCGAGCCTCAGCTCCCAGCCCCCATCCGCCCCGGCGGGTTAGCAGACAAGCCTCTCAGGCTGTTGAGTGCTGGTCGGCACCGATCCTCTGTGCGGGAATCTCTCTGCTTTGACCTCTGCACCCCAGTTGCTGCACTCTCCTCCGTGGCTCTGAAGCTTCCCCCTGGCCCCTCCCTCACCCCATCTCCACCAGTGAAGGGGCTTCCTAGTGTGTGGAAACTTCTCCTCCTTCACAGCTCCCTCCCAGAGGTGCAAGTCACATCCCTATTCTTGTGTCTATTTTTTTTTTCTTTTTTCTTTTGCCCTACCCAGGAACGTGGGGAGTTTCTTGCCTTTTGGGAAGTCTGAGGTCTTCTGCCAGCGTTCAGTAGGTGTTCTGTAGGAGTTGTTCCACGTGTAGATGTATTTCTGATGTATCTGTGGGGAGGAAGGTGATCTCCGCATCTTACTCCTCTGCCATCTTGAAGGTCTCGCTCAAATGTAGTGATCTTTGATATAGTTTGATTTAACTTATCAAATATGCCGCTTCAAAGCCATACAGATCCAAGGGAGTCACAGTAGACTACCAAAGATTCAAATAAATAGCGTCCTGCATGTAAATCAACTATACTCCAATAAAAAAAAGTGTCCTAAAACAAAAACAAAAATCTACTCAATATTCTGTAATAACTTATATGGGGAAAGGATCTGAAAAATAATGCATATATATATATGTATATATATGCATATATATATACATATATGTGTATATATATGTAAAACTGTATAACTGATTCACTTTGCTGTACACCTGAAACTAACACAACATTGTAAATCAACTATACTCCAATAAAAAATTTTTAAAACTTAAAAAAACAAATGTGTTGTAAAACCAAAATATATATATATATATACCCTGCAAATAAATAGTGCCCCTAATTGCAGGTGCTATGCTAAACATGTGGTATCTTCACTACAGAATATTATCCCAACCTCAGATACATGTTGTGTGACCATTTACCTGTTGTATGCAATCTTTTTAATCCCTATCAGAAAGGAGGATCAGAAACAGTTCAGATTTATACAGGATGGAAAACTGTGTATATACAGTCTTGCACCAGGGCTACGTTAACTCTCCTCTCTGTCTAAAGATAACTGTTCTGTCTGTACATTTCAAAGTGATCCACTATATTGATGACTTTATGTAAATAAGGTGGGATGAGGAAAAACATGGCAAGTGCATTGGAGGCCTTTGTAGGACAAATGTGCTACAAAAGCCTTTATAAATTTCAGTACTTCCACATGAATAGAAATCCAACTGTCTGGACCATGCAGACCAAGGTAAAGAAGGAATCATTGTTTCTCACACTTTCACCATATAAAAGAAAGTACAATGACTTGTGGGACACATTAGGTTTTAAAAAGTCTATTCTACACTTGGGAATATTGTTCTAACTCATATGTAGGGTGTAAAGAGAGTTGCCAAGTTGGCTATAGCTAGATATATATATAGACATAGACATAGACATAGACATAGATACAGATACAGATACAGATATAGATATAGATATAGATATAGAATAGATATAGATATCTCAGAAAACTGTTGGAAATGGTAGTATGTATGGCCAGCAAGCCTACGTCCCTGCTATTTATTCATCTACAAAGATGAATATGTATATCTACCTTTGCCTACTCTCCCATCCTATCCTGTCCTGTCCTCTTCTCTCCTCTCCTTTCCTTCTCTCTCTCAAAGAGGGTGGGAGGGAGCTATGTAACCTCCATTGGAAGAGTTAATTTAACACTGACATTGTTTAGAATTGTTGTTGCAAAGGTAGAAAAATAGAGCAAGGAATAGCATTTTATATTGTTTGTTATCATTGTCACTGTTCTATTTTACTTTGTTTATAATTTGCAAATAATCTTTTTAATAGTCCATCCCCAATTGTTTTCGAAGTGTGGATAGTACTAACATCACCTGGGAACTTGTTAGAAGTGCAAATTCTTGGGCACCACCTCAGACATGCTGAATCTGAAACTCTGAGAATGGGGTCTAACAATCTTTTTCAAAGAAGACCTTCAGGTGATTCTGATCCAGTGATAAAATTTGAGACCACTGACATAGATAATACAAATTTCCTCATTGTTTATTATTATTATTTTATGACAAACCTATTTTTCCTTATCTAAATAGAAATAACATTAACATGAATGGCTAAATTCTCAATTTAGATTGTTAATCTAAAGGTTTGCTACTAATTTATGTCCAACATTAAATTTTATTTTCCTGAACAAAAACAATATAAGGATCATTATATTTAATATAATTGAAAATGTTACATGAGTTTCCTCAAATATACTCCACAAATCTGTGTAATAGTTGTTTTTCTATCATTTTATAATTAGCTAATTCTAGCAACTAAATTTTTTTAATCATTCATAAAAATAAATGTAATTATATTCAGGTAAAGAAACACTTTCAATTACTATCAATATTAATTTGACTTGAGTAATAGTAATTAGAGAAAAGCAATTTAGATTTTTAGTTTAAGCGTTTAAATATCTTTGAAATAAAATAAAACAGAAATACCTCTCAAAGAAATCAAGGTTAGAAACAATGAAAGTATGTTTCAGTTCCACGACTAGGATCCTGAGTTAATACTGTGTATAACCACCAACAAAAGGCAGGAAAAAATTCACCTTTATTATCTACTGGGAAAAAAATTCATGCTGTGTCACATCAAGGCAAGCCACTGCTACTGTATAGTAATTGGTAGCCAATGGTGTGATCCCACTGTTTGTAATCTTTGTTATTTTTAAGGCACTTTTCTGAGCCTTCAAATTATTTAAATTTAAAAGAAAATCTTAGTGTGTTGTGTAAAATGGTTTTATTGAATTATTACACAATTTAGGTCCTTTTTATGTCTATAGATGTCATAGAACAAATCATAATTACTTCAATTTTCCTTTTCACAATATACAAGATAACTAATGTTTCCTCAATACTCAGTTTCTTCCAGTTCTAACCAGCTTACAAACATTTTCTGAAACCTTAGGGGGGATTATTTTTGATCCATGTTTTTACTTTGACCAATTATTGCTTCATATTTTAAATTATCTTTACAGGTTTATTAGTCTTTTAGCCCAGTTAGAAGTTGAACTACTTTTATGTGGAGCCTATGTCTTTGATTGTATTTTGCATTCCTTATGCTCTTGGTTATTAATAAAGACCATTGTCTGCATAAAGGGGAATAGGTTAGAAGTTGGGTTTGTCTGCATTCTCTCCAAAAGTATTTAATTATTGAAATATAAACATTCTTATTCATGGGGCAGTGAGAGGATTCAAAGTTCTCAATATATCCTCCCAGAAAGCAACTAATTAACCAAAGAAAAGCAGGAATAGTGAGAAAAACCATCATCATCATAGTGACGGCAGGGCTCAGGAGAGGCTGTGGTGTAGTATTTTCTGGTGCTTGGAGAAAAAAGAAGGTATATTACATGCTGTGATTCAACTCTGATGAATACATAGGGAACTGGAGGTTCGCTTTGCTATCCTAAATAAACCTTTCCAGATTTGCACATAGATTTATGGCAAAGGTAGAAAAAAAAAAGTAATGCTGACATAATTATAAAGATGCAAATATTGTTAAAACCGAGGGATAAAATTGCATGGTTCTTATTTCCTTTTTCTCTTTTGCCTCAAAATACAAAAAGATTTGATGTTTCTTATACTGATTTTCTTTCACAGTAACAAAATAGCAACAACTCATGTTAAGACCACTTAATAAACTCAGCCATTTGAAAAATTAGGCATATCAGAGAGAAAATAAATATTTTTGTAATAAAATAATATATCTCAAGGTTCAATAATTGGACAAGATCTACAGAATAGCTTTTATCTGAAGACAAAAATTCTTCGAATATGCAAGGTATTTTGGTGGGCCTGGATTTTATGCTGGTTTCA
Organism: Pseudorca crassidens; assembly: GCF_039906515.1. Taxonomy (NCBI): domain Eukaryota; kingdom Metazoa; phylum Chordata; class Mammalia; order Artiodactyla; family Delphinidae; genus Pseudorca; species Pseudorca crassidens. The sequence goes on from NC_090298.1 coordinate 19,847,617, forward strand.
GGCTGACAATTTTGAGGCACGGTAGTATAGTAATTTCCAGATGGTAAAATGAAAAGTCTGATTTTGTAAACTGTTATATCTGAAGTGTTTAGATGATAAAAAGAATATTTCACTTTTTATGATCAGACAGGAAATGGCAGAGATGACTTATTAGAATGTAGCGCTGATGTTATAGCTGCTTTTTTTCCTGCTTTTATTGTGATATAATTGACATATATAACATTGTGTAATTGTGTAAGTTTAAGGTTTACCAGGTGTTGATTTGATACACATATATTGAAATTTGATTAGCTGCTTTTTAAAAGACATTACTGGGATTCTTCTTGATAGTGTAGGTGATCCCAGGTGGCCTCGGCCTGCAGAGGCTTGAAGCAGGGTTTTGGTTCCCCGCCAAAGATTGAAGCCAGGCCGCTGCAGTGAGAGCGCTGAATCCTAGGCACTAGACCATCAGGGACCAGTGGCCTGTGACGAACCCCTGGCCCATCAGCTGTGCAGAAATGAGTTTCCACAGAGAGAAGGAAAGAAGTGGAACAAGTAAAGTGTTTATTAGGAGGAAAAAAAGAGTGTGTGTAAATGGGCACATATGGGCGAGCTCAGAGAGAGAGAGAGTTGAGTGCTCGTGGTAGTTTGAAGCACTTACACGGGGCATTTCTTCCAGGTTTCCTTTGGCCAATTATCTTGCTTTGCCTGATTCTGAGTCCGTATTTGGTTTATCTCAGGGTCCTCCGATGTGTGAGAATGCATCTCTTAGCCAAGGTGGATTCTAGTGAAGAGGCCTATGGGTAGGTTGACGTCACTCCTTTTTTGACCTCCCAGGAGCCTTTCTGTGCATATGTAGTCAGGAAGGTCTCCTTGACCTCGAGAATGAGAAATATGTGGTTTCTATCTTTTATCTGGGCGGGGCTCAGCTCTTCTTTCGCTCCCCGCTATTTTGGAGTATCTGTCTACAGGGGACAAACTCCAGCTACTCAGCCCGGGGCCCATCTATCTCCTGCCCCATAGGGACAATCTGATTTAGTGCATTTCTCATCATATTTATGACTTGGATGAATACATAAACATGCATCAACAAATTTAGAACTGGGAAGGTCTTTGCAGGGTGTTATTTTTACAGGCAGGCCTGCAGGTGCAGACTGCAAGCACTTTTTCTGGCCTGTGCCACACTCAATTCTCTCATCTCCCATTTGGAAAATCTGTGTCGTCAGCTGCCTCTTCTCAACTGCAATCTCTGTGTGTGGAGGAGACTTTCAAGGCCCATTTCTGAAGTTGCAGTTTGATATACCGTGGTCATTCCTTCTATGCACTTATTCTCATCTTGATCTAACATGCGTTCTGACCATCCAGTATCATGATCAATTTGGGATCTGAAGGGTTATCTTGTGAAAGTGTACCTGAGCAGGACCCTGTGGGGCCACTCCTCCCGCGTATGCTCTGCTTTAGCTCCTCTCTGAAGTGCTTAGATAACAGTATCTGATGCATATTTCCTTAGTTTTTCAGATGCTAAAACCACCACCAAATGGAAGAAATTTAACTACTTGGTGATCATGAACATGTAGCTCCCAGACCTTCTGGCACCTAAGGATTGATCACCATTAACCAACCAGAGAATTGTGCATGAGCTGATCAGAAACCTTAGGATGCCCCTCCCTCACCTTGCCTTTAAAAATGCTTTGCTGAAACCCTTCAGAGAGTTTGCAGTTTTTGAGCACAAGCCACCCGTTGCCCTTGCTTGACCCTGCAATAAAAACTTTCTCTGCTCTAAACCCCAGCGTTTTGGTTTGTTTGGCTTCACTGTGCAAAGAACGGGCCCAGGAACTTGCATTTGGTAACAAAAGGTTTTATGACAGCATCAGCTCTCCTGAAAAGTACCTAGAGGCTATTATCTGCAGTTGTCACCCAGAATCCTGGTGTAGCATCACTGCTACTTCCTTAGGTAGCTTCTGCAGGGACTGTGGATCACATGTCATATTAATATCATATTTGTCTCCTACATGATTTCACTGCTGTAGCAAATGTTTTATCTCATCATTCTAAATCTGCATCATTTCAAATGAAGTAAATATATTTAGTTTCATACTCAGTAAATCACTTATATTCTATCATTTGGATTTGTGGTAATGCAGGGTACCCAGAGGCATTAAAAAACTTGGAATTGGGGCTTCCCTGGTGGCACAGTGGTTGAGAGTCCGCCTGCCGAGGCAGGGGACACGGGTTCGTGCCCCAGTCTGGGAAGATTCCACATGCCACGAAGCGGCTGGGCCCGTGAACCATGGTCGCTGAGCTTGAGCATCCAGAGCCTGTGCTCCTCAACGGGAGAGGCCACAGCAGTGAGAGGCTCGTGTACCGCAAAAAAACAAACAAACAAAAAAAACTTGGAATTGAAAAAAGGTAAAATCTCATTAATGACTGTAGGTGTGAAAAATAAGCATGCTTCAAGTACTTTTAGAGACAGCAACATAGATATTCAATGAACTATTTAAAGTCATCTGTTATAGCAGGAAAACTGATGGACAGTAGGCTGGAATTGTTGTGGAGAGGTTAAAATGCATATATATATATATATATATATACTGTCAAAGTAAGCATATTATGTAGTCCAAATTAAAAAACAAAACAAAACAAAAAAACCTTGTCTTTCATTAATCCAACAATCTTACTTTTTTATACTTAACTGCTTATTATATTGTCAACTGAAAAAATGCACAATCTGAAAGTTGAGGATTATGTTTTATTTGGCAGACTTGCTGAGGACTTAAATTGGGGAGGCAGCCTCTCAGACAGCTCTGAGGGACCTGCTCCAAGAGGTAAGGGAGAAGCCAGGAAATATAGGAGTTTTTGCAAAACAAAACCCCAAGTAGTTGGAACATCAAAAGATTACTGTTAATCAAAGAAAGGCAAACATCTCAAGTTAATGAATTTTGCACTTTTTGATGTATGGGAAGATGCAAGAGTCTGGGCTTAATAAACTCATTCCTTTGATATGCACCTCAGCTACCTGGGGCCAGTATCCTGTTTATTTCCATCCTTTGTTCCCCTCAGGGTGCACCGTTGAAGGTGGTTTCAGTGGCTGTTGGCTTAAGGACTGAAACATCCTTTGTTTATTGATATGGCAGGCAACATTTTTTTGTCCACAATATGCACACCTATTTCATCCAACTTCTAAGAAACGTTCTATTGCCTAATAGTTATGGAACTGGGGGTCAGATACTTTATGTATTATATTTTATTGTTATAATATTAAATGGGTTTTCTATAATACCAGTAATTCCCAAAGATAGTTTGAGTGGTCTCTACTTGTAAATATTCTTTTCAGTGTTATTTATATTATGATTATGTGCAAAAATCTCTTTATATAAAAGTCCAAATTTGTAATATATGAGGCAGACATATAATGCAGCTATATTTATTAGATAATTAAGAGTTTTTTAATGTAAACATTATTTCATTTTAAGGACAATTTTCAGGTTAAGAATTCACTGTTGCCATGACTGAAAAAACAAGAGAACTTGTAAATTTGTCTTAAGGAAAAAGTAAAACAGTCAATGTATCACTTAATAAATCAAATTCAGATGTCAACCAAATTCATAGGTTTAAATATAGCCAATTGTCTTGAAAGTTGATATTTATTCAACAGATAAAGGAAAGAAACATGAACACGATATATATATATATTTTTAAAACTTAATGTTTCATCACCCACAAATAACAAAGTGAAAACATCATTTCCAGGAAGTGGCCTATACTATTTGTAGATTAAAGGGACCATAAAATACAGTCTATTGTGCCCGGGGCAGTAGCTGGAATTCCAAAAAAGAAAACATCTTTAGGATGATCCCAAATTAACTTTTTTCTTTTTCTTTTTTTTGCGGTAAGTGGGCCTCTCACTGTTGTGGCCTCTCCCGTTGTGGAGCACAGGCTCCGGACGCGCAGGCTCAGCAGCCATGGCTCACGGGCCCAGCCGCTCCGCGGCATGTGGGATCTTCCCGGACCGGGGCACGAACCCGTGTCCCCTGCATCGGCAGGCGGACTCTCAACCACTGCGCCACCAGGGAAGCCGCCAAATTAACTTTTTATTCAAGAGCAGTCACCATTGTTACACAAGGACCAATAATGCGTTAAAGCTTTTTCCTTCCAGAAGGACTTTTGTGAGAAGCACCGTCCAAATGCTAGTGAACAAGATTAACAGTAATGTTCTCACAAAGAAAAACAGCATTAAAAGAAGAACTGCTGAGAGAGATAAATGGCAACTTTTTTCTATAATAATTTATAATTTCATTATGCAATGTGTTCCAGAATAGATAAACACTGGCAAAGAGAACATAATATTTAGCAACGATTTTTGTGTTCTTTTTATATAAGTAAGTGTATCCAGTATAATTTAATTATAACCCATTGACCATTTTAATACAGTGCTTTTGTTTTAAATGAAGCATCAATTTTAGTATGCTTATTATTGCTTCCTAACTTTACATGACATAGATATAGACACATAAGCCATTCATTTAAAAAATTACACATACTTTAGATTATTGTTTTTAGACACAAATGTGAATAATTTTAAGACATATTTAGCACTTCAATTATTATAGTATACAGTCAAATTCTTGGGTTGCCATATCTTTTAATACAGTTATATCCAATAGGAACTCTTCTATATATTGAAGGAAACTTTTTATACTAGAGTTACAGGGCTAAAAGTATTGTCTGCATTAAGTCTTCATATGATGGATGACATTAAAACTGGATTAAAGACAAATTAAGTTTCCAAATAACGTACTATTTGTAATTGTTAGGAAGTCAGTCAGACATTAGCAGCAAGAAGGTGACAGAGGCGAAAAGACAAAAGAGGAATAATCAGGTCACACCCCAGTCATCTGGGGATGCTGTTGACATAACAGCAAGGAGGTGACTGGGGCAAAAAGACAAGAGGGAGTAATCGAGTCACACCTCAACCATCTGGGGACCGTCCCTTAACCCCACCCGGAACGGGTGAAACTATAGTCATGTGTTGGGCAAACTTATCCTGATAAAGAGGGGGCACAGTAACATGAGAGAAGTTCTCTGGGCTGCGCATGCCCAGAGCAGACAGGCATATAACCTATAGTAAATCCAAACTCATTATACCATCATTATAATAAAATCTACATGTGGTTCCCCTGCCCTGGTGGACGTTTCTTAGAGCAAGCACAATAGTGAACTTGTTACAGAGCTCGGGACTGTCAATCCAATAATGATCCCCTGTCACTCACCCCGCCTCCCTGCAGAATGCTCCTTAAAAACACCCTTAAGCCTGTACAGGAATGCTGATTTCACTTCTCAGAAACAGCCCGCTCTCTCTCTCTCTCTCTCTGAGAGTATAACTATGCTTTTGCTTTGCGCTTAAGGCCGAAGTGGTAGTCTGCAGTTCTTTGCTTGCTGTCACAGGACCGAGATTGCTGGTCCAGGTCTTCCCTTGTCCTCCTCAGTTGAAGCCATTTGACACAACGCAGCCAACCCAGTAACATAATTGTGTTGAAAGATGGGCACAGGACTCCTGAATCACAGTGAGTGCCATTTGTTCTAGCAGTTGTAAATGTTATTACTTGAAAGGTCTAAAGAAGACAGCTGGGGACAGAATGATAGAATCCCTCTGTGTAGGCCAAGATGTACATTAGCATAATAATGTTGAAAGCCTTCTCAGAAATCTCCTACCTAAGCACAACACATTTATAACAAAGTGTTGATAGACCCAGGAATGGAAATCCCTTTGGAAGGCTCAGGGAGTGTCCAGTTCCAGACAGAGCTAATGGATTACAGAATGAGATCTGTATCCAGCACCTTAAGCATCTAATAAGCATTTTTAGACTTTAACAGTTTCATCACTGTCAAAAACAAGTCATACTAGGATTAAATGGAAAGCCAGCATCTTCAGCAGAATATAGAACTCATCCAATTAATAAATGACAAAGAGTTGATTTCAATCTGGCCTGATGGACTAAACTTTGAGAAATCTTGAGAGAAAGATGGGTAAAGTACCTGTCTATTGGTGGCTTTAAAGCAAAAATATAAAGCAGGGGATTTAAAAGATGCAGATTCCCAGGATCCAGTCCCAAAGATTCTGTTTTGCAATGGGGTCCAGGAATCCTCATGCTTCACCATCAGCCCAGGTAACTCTGATGCACGTGGCCAGTGGGTCACATCTTGAGGAATGCTATGTGACATGGCTCTTTAGGCAAAACAACTAGCTTATATAAAATCCCAGCTGTACAAAAACCTTTAGATACTACCTGTTCCTCCATTTAGCTCTTTCCTGGTACTCATTGCTACCTTTCTTGCTCAGGATTTCTGAAAGCAAGATTGTTTTTCTGTATAAAGGTTCTTGAAAATTAACATTGGCAGTAAAATTGATAAGAACACGATATTTAGAAGGGAGAATTTCATCTCACAGAGAACATAGTAGAGAGGAGCCTAGGAAAGAGATAAAGGGCAAAATAGAGCCTGAATCCATAATATAAAGAGATATAAAGAGAAATAAGTTCAGAAGGCGTTAAAAAGCACTAAGCAAAAACCTCCCCATGTGGGTTGAGATGGGGAAACAAAAAGAAGCAAACTCTATCCGCTTACCTATTGCAGTGGGTCTCCCAGTATTTGTTAGAAGAAGCAGTTAGAGGGGGGAGGGAGCAAGAGATCAGTAATGTGTTCTGCTTCTTCCATTGGACCTCATTAGCCTAAGTATATTTATATTTTTTCATCAATTTAAAAACCATTTGTGGAAAGTGTATAAAAATTACAATATGCATACTCCATAAGCCCAGGTCTGAGAATATTTTAAACCCCCTATGTATCATTTGGAATTCTTTGTCTTTGAAATAATCAGTAATATTTAATTTCAAGTGAATTTAAATGCCTTAAAATTATATATCACTTTGTAGTTTTACATTACATAACACATGCAAAGTATGCATAGTAATAAACATAAACACACACACACAAATACAACATAAAAATGAGTAAGTGAAAGCCCAGGCTTTAAGGCACTCCTCATTGAGCTAATTAACCATTGAATAACCATTAAACTATCATAATGTAATGAAATAAATAGGAGAAATATTTAAAATATTTAACAACCAGTGGGTGCTGCCCAAGCAGAATAAATGCTCATCATCACTTAGAATTCAAATATTAATTGGCTGCATGTTACTACAAAGATGTAAGAGACTTTTCTGAAAATAAAAGGAAAGAATTGTTCATTTGTGTGATGTAGAGAAACTTGAGGAAGCTGTAAGAAAAAGAGAAGAACAATACCAAAGTGGAGTAATGGGAGAATAGTAAGAGCAAAACCATAAAATTACTGCAGGGTAATGTCTATTTTAGGAGCACATTTTTGGGAGATTCCTGTTGCAGATTCTGCGCCAGAGGCGATGAACAGTGAGAAGACCAAAACTAACATCTCATTGAATCCTCACATTACCTAAGAGGAAGGAATGCACATCCTATGTGAGGGAGAATGCTTAGGGCTCATGTTTTACATTTCAATGGGAAGGGAGTAAAGGAAGAGAAATAAAGGAAAGTGTGGGAGTTATACTTCCCACTTCTGAAGACTCCATCACTGACCTCCCTAGAGGAAAAGGAATGGCTTATTGGATACAGGAGACCAACTGGGAGAAAGACTCCATTCTCTAGGCACGTACTTTGCAGCTTCTTTCTTTTATGGCTGCCAAGGTAAACTTGTTGGATCAGGCTTTGCATTAGGGAGAACTGTGATGTGATGGAGTTGACTTTTAATTCAGGAGAAATTGCTAGCACATCCATTTGACAGTTCCTGAAGCCATTTTATTCAATTAGATTTATCACTATTATGAATTACATTTCATCAACATTTGCCTCCTCTCATATTTCTTTATTGAATTTAAACTAGGAAAGAATGAAGTAATGTTACATATTGATCCCTAAAAACTTCAACAAACATTATTCTTCTTTTATTAATGAAGAAATGAGTTACCCAAGGTCATATCTCCTATATTCCGTAAGGACTGGACTTGAGCCTACATCTTCTACTCCTGGCTGATTTTCAGAGAGGTTTGTAGAGCAATAAAACCATATAAATCATTCAAGTAAAGATGAACTTCATATGCAAATGCTTCATTCAGAAAAATAGTCAGATTTACAAGTATCATCCAAAATCCAAAAAGTAGCTTTAATGTGTGTAATATTGGACTCTCCCTATACAGTGTAAGGAACGGCACCAAGAAACGGGGGACAGCTTAAACAAGCTTTATTTGGGAACGCTCCCGGGAGAGGTTCACTGGTCCGAGAGAAAGGGCCAGAGAAGTCGCGCCCGGGCGAGGGTTTGGGCAGAATTTATAGGGGAAGAAGGGAACGGGGTGTGGTGAATCCGGGAGGGCGCAGGGTATTCCTTATTTGGTGGTCTCTTCGGGTATCTTGGCAATATCTGGTGCCGGTCGCATCAGTCTTGGGACCGTTAGTCCCGCCCCTCGAAAGGTGGGAAGGCTGGGCCGGGTGGAAAGTCCCCAGGTCAGTTCCTGGAACTGGGTGGTCCGGAAAGTTTCGGTCTGATGCAACCTGAGAGTCTGATTGCGTTCCCCTGCCTCGGGCCAGTTGGCCTTACATACAGTATTTTTATTGAACTAACAAATGGATTACAAATAGCCACAAGGTTGCTAATTTTCAAACACGACCTAAAAAAATTACGATACTTTAAAGAGAATGAGGTTGTAGGGAAGAATATATTTCACAGAGTGGTCACAAGGAAAATGAAAACTAATTCTAGTCTTTTCTTGTGACTGTGAATGTGCTTGTGACCAAAACTAAGCATATTATACTATCTATGTTGGCTTTATTTTTGAAATTAAGAAAATTAATAAAATGAGTAGAGTGAATGATCCTGAAAATATACATCAGTTTATTAACGTTTAACATATTACTATAAAAGTAAGTCACAGTCATTTAAGAACATTTGGGAGACACAAAGGAAAAAATACACCTATAATCCCCACTGCCTTAAGATCACCCATTATAACATGTTAGTATAATTTCTTTGTATTGCCTTCCAATAATTTATATATATAAGGTACTGAATAACATATTACACACACACATAAGTATGTAAAAAACAATGTATTTATAGTCCATATCTATTTTTAGTGGAATATTTTACAGTAAACATTTTCACTTATTATTAAATATTACTCAAAAAGCTTAAAGCCTGTATTATATTATATTCTGTGGTTGATTGAATAATAGCCCCCCAAATATATGTCCTGTGAATGTGACATTATTTGGAAGAGTCTTTACGAATGTAATTTAGTTAAGAATCTTGAGATGAGATCATCATGAATTAAGTGGATGGGCCTTAAATGCAAAGATACATGTCTTAGGAGAAGGAAGAAAAGAAGACACAAAGACACACAAGAGAAGAGGCATTATGAAAACCAAGGCTGAGATTGGAGCCATGCATCTATAAACCAAGGAACACTGAGGATTGCAGCTTCCACCAGAAGCTAGGAGAGAGGCATGGAACAGATTTTCTCAGAGCCATTGGGAGGAAACATTCTTGCCAACGCCATGATTTTCTGGGTTCCAGAAATGTGAGAGAATAAATTTCTGTTGTTTTAAGCTATGCAGTTTGTGATAATTTGTAACGGCAGCCCCCGAAAATTAACATGCATCCTATGGATAGAGCAATATTTGTTGTAACAATTAGTTTCAAGAGGTTATACATTAACCCTACAAAATTACTATACAAAAATCTTTATGAGCATTTCTGATTATGCCTATATATTAAATACCTAAACATTAAATTTCAATATTTAAAAAAATAGAGAGTTCAAAATTGCCTCTCAAAAAAATACAGAATTTACACTCCCACTAGTAGTTAATTATGACAGGCCTTTGTAAAGGACCGAGCAGTGTTTCTTCAAATAGTTTGCACAGATTAGAAATAAGAGAAAGTTTCTTTTGGAAATGAAAAGTCAACATTATATAATTTAATATTCATAATTCCATCAATATCCTGCTGTTTTTATTTTTCCTATTCCTATATCTTAGAATATCAGCTGAAAGCTGTTTAGCAGTAAAAGAACTTCAGAGAAAGCTTACCCCTCAGTAGGTATGATTCCCACTAATGTTTCTCTTCATTAGCATAGATAATCAGAAATTACCAGTAAAATGTATGTATCTTTGATTAATTTCAAAGGTATGTAGAGATAATGGAGATAATAGAGAATTTAAGTATGTTTTTCATAACTTTTCTCTAAAATTGACCTATGAGATTCCAGTAGGAAAAAAATTATATGACTAGATACACAGTGATTATATAATCAAATCCACTGGAATAATTTGCAATAACATTATCAAGATAAAATTTTTAAATTCAGACATTTATTCTAAATATTAATCAGTAGTAGTAAAAAGGAATTTATGAACACTTTATTTCTAAAAATATACTATCGTGGAATTCTTCATATTTGTTTTTATAGGCAATATAAATAATGAACATACGCTGCTAAAAAGTAAATTTTGTTTATTTTCTGTTTTAAGATATTATTAACATGTTCCAAAAAGGAATAGCATATAAATGTTTTGGTTATTTTTTACTTTGTATTTCGTTATTTGTAACAATGAGTTCACACAAAACATCCTGACTCTTAAATGCTTTTAAGAGTACAATGTATATCTAAGAAATTGCTTCTCAAGGAAAAAAAAGAAACACTTAAGGACAATTGCTAGTCTTGTAAATTCAGAAGAGATTAGAATTTTGTCTACGGTGACAAGACACGATACAAGAACAATCTCAGAATCTTCCTAGTTCTGTCACTTTAATAAGGGAAATGGGGAAAATTCACCATAGGCAGTTACAGAATTAGGTCATTTAGGACGGACTCATTTATGAAGCCCAAGTTATTTTTTTAATTGTGTTTTAAGCTGCGTCAAAAATAAAGGCAAATTCATTAAACATACATTCATGCAAATAAAAAATATTATCAGTGTAGTTTGTAGCACTCTAAGAAATCTGATCTCATTGAAATAGTTTTCTTTTTTACAGGGAAAATATTTCAGCAGTAATGGGGAAGGAGTCACTCCAAGCCAAAGTGACATGAAAATATAGATCTCAGTATCATAACTGCAGGATGTATAATACCAGATATCCCTGGTTGTTTAGATTTACATTTGTTACAATAGTTTGATGGGTATTAACACCAGAAAAGGCATTATTATCTTTTTTTTTGCGGTACGCGGGCCTCTCTCTGCTGTGGCCTCTCCCGTTGCGGAGCACAGGCTCCGGACGCGCAGGCTCAGCGGCCATGGCTCACGGGCCCAGCCGCTCCGCGGCATGTGGGATCCTCCCGGACCGGGGCACGAACCCGCGTCCCCTGCATTGGCAGGCGCACTCTCAACCACTGCGCCACCAGCGAAGCCCCAAAAGGCATTATTTTTAAAAAGATCATATATTCTATTTGATAAATATCATATACATTCATCACTTCAATAGTTCAATGAGTTTTAAAATTTTGTGTGCATTAGTTAATGTATAACTCATAATTCTGTTTTTTAAAATACCAGAAATGCCCTAGTTTAAATAAAGAAAACTGCGGGCTTCCCTGGTGGCGCAGTGGTTGAGAGTCCGCCTGTCGATGCAGGGGACGCGGATTCGTGCCCCGGTCCTGGAAGATCCCACATCCCACATGCCACAGAGCGGCTGGGCCCGTGAGCCATGGCCGCTGAGCCTGCGCGTCCGGAGCCTGTGCTCCACAACGGGAGAGGCCACAACAGTGAGAGGCCCACGAACCGCAAAAAAAAAAAAAAAAAAAATTGAATTGATAAAGGTATTTACATTCATCAAATAAATATAATATTTAAAAATGTTACAACTTAGAAAAGTTTTGTATTTATATACATATATGATTACTAGCAGCTTGCAGTTAATGTGTTTTTACCATGTGTCAGGCCCTGTTCGAAGTAATGTTCCTGTGTTGTTATTTAATTCTTGTTCAAGTTGTATCAAGTTGATAAGACTTTTATTATCCTCATTTTATAAGTGAGGAATGTGATAAAATGGATGGAAAATTTACTCATTTGCTCTAGGTAACAGAGCTAGAAAAATTTAGAGCTTGGATTTGAACTCAAGAAGTATAACTAAAGAGCTTACATCCTTATTAAGACATTATCCTGGTATATACTTCTAGTAAGAATTACTAAGTTAAGCAGATATTTATAAAGTATTGTAAATTAATGTGAAAACAGTTAATGCAAGTAATTGTTCAGTTCCCGAGGAAAGATAAAATGTATTATATCATTCTTTAGTAAGGTGTTAAGTCTATATTAATTGATGATATTTATTTAAAATTGTATATTTAGATATATATTTATATACACTTCTTCTCTCTCCTAGAAGAGTAGCTTTTAGCATATCACCCATTCAAGCATGAACAGCTGGAAACCCTGTTTAAAATATACGAAATTTCTCTTTGAACTCATCAGGGAGCTTCCAAGATATTTGTCTCACAGAAGATGCTAGGCAGCAAGAGCATCAAAAGAAAGGAAGTGAAAGATAAATTCAATCTCTATTTCCCCTGGAGGATTTCACCGATCTACAAAATGCCCTGAAAGGCTGAGAATATGAACAGAGCTTGCAGGGCACATGGGCTATGAAATCAAACGTTAAATTTCAAGATTCCTTAAGAATAATGTGGCTGGTAAACAACTGCAAATGAAAGGTAGGCAAGCTAGGCAAATTAGAGCTAGACAAGTTCGCATGAAGACTGAAACCCAAATCTGAGTTAAACCACTTGCTCATTAGATGTATTTGGTCTACCCTTAGCCTAACTTGACATTTATCCTAAACTTCCTGGCAGAATCAAAGACAAATAAAAAATTTTGTGGCGGAAGATACCATCACCAGAGTCTCAATATTGCTCTATCATTTTCCACATTTAATTCGAGATTTTGATAAAAAATCAATATGTTCATGTTATTAACACTGCTGCCGTTTTCTCAAATGCTATACATTACATGAGGCAGTGCGTTCCCATCTGCGTAAATCACAGCCCGATTTGCCTCACGTTACTCTTAAATTCACCACATGGGAAAGTTTTAGTAAGTGTAATGCTGTAGAACTTACCACATCACTCACTAGCAGCAATATGGTCCTTGTTGCTATCTGTCCAGCAAGACATACAATTCCAAAATCCCATCATGACATTCTTCTCTCTAGGACCACTTCTTGTACCAATTGCCATGGTCTAGATTTTCCCAGAATCAGAGCTTGACAAAAAGATTGAAGTAGTTCATTAGAGAGGTGTTTTCAGGAAACACTAACAGGGAATGAGAAGTGAGATATGTAAGGCAGGGAGCAAATACAAGTTTATCTAGTGGAGAAAGTTAAACTGGAGTTAATCCCACTGAGGAAACCTGTGAAATGGTATAGAACATGATTCTCAGAGTTATTACCCTGAGAAGCAATAAAGATGGAGTATTTGTGCATGAGCCACTATATATTGTTGCCTGTGGGCCCTTCCCAGAGAATGTTGATTCCCCCATGTCTGGCCTGACTCACCTGGGGACTGAGAGGTTCCACAGCTGGTGCAGACCTCAAAGGAGGTGCTGGTAATTGAAAGATGGGCAGTGTATATTAGAGCAGTAATGGCAAGGGGGTTTGGGCTAGGACGAGTCCTCTCCACGGTCCCAAATGTCCTTTGTTCCAGATTGTTTCTTTCACATTACATCTGACTCAAGGATTTAGTCAGCTATGTTTTGTCAGCTCTATTGAAAAGAGACACAATGAGTGTATGTGTGGCTATTCACTCTCTCTCTCTTTAATATTTTTCACCCAGTCTGTTGTGTTTATTTTGGACCACCACAACTTTTGTTTCCTTCCCATAAGCATTGTGCTTAACTGATAGGATTTACTGGAAAAAAATCAATCCATTCATTAATGTTATCAATGTGTATAATGGCCACATGATTTTTGGATCCTGTCACAAGGCTTAGTCACAGGGCTCAAAGACATTCTCAGTTTGATTTTTTACTGATTGGGATAAGAATTGGTCTCCTTTTTCAATCCTGTGTATCTAGGCTTCTCTACTTCCTTCCTACCATGTCTATTTCCAAACTGGTATTCTCTTATTCTGAGAGTCTCCCTTTTAATATGGTGCAATAAAGCACCATATTGTATAAACTGACTGAAGTTGCCGATGGTGCTAAAATTCTGCTTTTCTACCCTTTACCCCAAAGCTACAAGTTCTTCTTAGTTTAAGAGTCATTATTTGCCTTCCAATTTAAAGCAGGCAAAAGTATAGGCGAATACTTCACCATGGCATGATTACCATTCTTCTAGACTCAGTTATTATTATCCTTGCTGCTGGACATTCATCTATACAGCCAATTAAACATTTTTTTCTGACATCATGCCTCTGCATACAAAATGGTGAAACAGGCATAAACAGGTAATAAGACATGGTGATAGTATACACTGGATACAATGGATGTTTGGATTAGAGAAAGAACAGTGGAAATGATAAGACAATGCCATGTGAAAACTTTCCAACAGGATTTGTTAATTAGTTAGATTGTAGGAAAAGGAAAGAGAGGTGTTAAAAGTGACTATCAGGTTTTTCTTTGGCACTTTGGAAGATAATGCCAATTACAATAATGGGGAAAACTGGAAGAACAGAGTTGAAGGTGTGGAAAATACAGAGAGCTTCCTGAAGTCCTCAATTTTGGCACCTAAATGGATATTTCAATTAGGCAGAGATAGAAGTTTAGAGCTCAAGAGAAGATTGAAGAGTAGGCATATAAATTTGGGAGCTATGACTAGTAGAGATCTCTTTAAGGCTATTCACCTTTATGAGACCTTGTAGGAAGAAATTATAGATGGAGAAGGGTTGTAAACCAAGCCTCAATCCTAATCCTTCAAAATTATTAGTTCTATCAGAGAAAAATGAAATAGAAAAAAATAAGTTATAAAAAATACTCATTGGAAAAGTAGAAAAATATGGTGTGGAGAAATGTTATTTTGTTTGTTTGTTTTATTTTCTCAGAATAGCTGTACTAGAATGTACAATGAAGAGAAAAATCCTTTTCACATACAGCAAAATAAGGTATTTTCCAGTAGTTATAAAATTTTAAATTTGCCATAATTCTCCTGTAAGTAAAAGTGCTATGCCTCTAAAAGATTAATTGCTATCCACTTCCTCTGAACAGAAGTTGAAAGATGAACTGTGGAATAAATATGTGGACGTGCATTTGACCAGAGCTGAAAAGCTTCACTAAATTTAAATTTTAAAAATATAACAAAACAATAGAGCAAATCAAGAGAAATTTTATCAGGTAAAATTTGTTTTTGTAGTTGCTTGTAATCATGATTAATATTTTAGATTACAATATAGTGTACAACTTTTAAATACTTGAAAATTGTACTTGTTTATGGTACTCAGATACTGCAAAGTTTCAGGTAAATATTAATATCATAAGTTTATAATATGTTGGGAGAATAAATCCAATTTTATTATAGTACACGCAATATGCAAGTATTATAAACAAATATATATGTGCGCATGTATGTGTGCATACACACACACATGCTTACACAGAGTTTCACTTCTCTTCATGTGGTCTTTCTTGCCTCAACTTCAAAATCCAGACGAAAAATTCTGCCTTTTAGTTTTCTGACTTTCCTCCTTTCTGTTGCTGATGATGCACATTTTTTTACTTTCCTGTTCCCTTCAGAATCCAGCGATCTACGGTACAAATATCCATTGTGGTAGTAAATGCAACCAATTGTTCTCTGTTAATTCATTAGCTAGATAATATGTTACCTCTCCAAGGAAATGTAATGGTTAGCTCTCTCTCTATATCTCTTATAAAAAGCCCACAGGGAAAAGCACTAATGCTGAATATTTAGAAAGATCCAACTGGGAATTAATTTATTCAGGGGAAACTTTCTTAAAGTCCCTTAAATCACATTAATAGAGCTGCTGCCTACCCTAATAATACATAAATCAATCCCACATGTTACAAGTTGGGCAAGGAATGGGAATATTTTCAGTTCAGTTCCTTTTAAGAATGATAGTAAACAAAATGCTTTTTGTCATTTTGGTGATGGTATATTTTTCACTATCAAGGTTTTAATAAATAGAATTAGATTGGAAATTTAAATGTTATGGTCGATTTGTAAATAGAATCCCTACTTTTATAGTCATGCATAATAATATATGCATAACGGTTTATGTGGCATATATTAAATGAAAAATAAAACCATACCGGTTTCCCTGGTGGCACAGTGGTTAAGAATCCTCCTGCCAGTGCAGGGGACACAGGTTCAAGCCCCGGTCTGGGAAGATCCCACATGCCGCGGAGCAACTAAGCCCGTGGGCCACAACTACTGAGCCTGCGCTCTAAAGCCCATGAGCCACAATTACTGAGCCTGCGTGCTGCAAGTACTGAAGCCCATGCACCTAAAGCCCGTGCTCCACAACGAGAGAAGCCACCGCAATGAGAAGCCCACACACCGCAACGAAGAGTAGACCCCGCTCTCCGCAACTAGAGAAAGCCAGCACGTAGAAACGAAGAACCAACGCAGCCAAAAATAAATAAATAAATTTAAGAAAAAGAAAACTGTACCTAATTTATTTTTGATTAATAGGTAATCTATAACCATCCTCATGATCCTAAGATTTGGCTATATTAATTACTATTTGTGAAAAATGGATGGATACAAGGAAGATGGCTATATTAATATTCTTGTTTTGCTGTAGCTATTTTCTACTTTCAGAATTTCAAAACTTCAACAATCATCTCTATGCAAATGACCATTTGTCTGAGTTCAGGGCATTTTTTTCTGATTATGAGTGGACAATCCACTTGTATTGCTCACCGGAAACTTTATACAATATGGATAAACTTATAATATCATGTTTATTAAAGTTGTTTTAAAAGCAATTTTCTTCTTTTGCTATGCCAATCAAAGTTATTCATTGTTAATTTTTTATTGCACTTTCTTGGTCATGTCCTATATCCAGGCAGTTCTTAAATCTGATTGAAATTATGGTTTAAATACATATCAACCATCTTTCCTCTCCCTTCTACTCCAATTACCATTATGTTATGTAGTCTATGGGGATAACCCCACTGGTATGTTTTCTCAATCAGGTCTGCCCTCCAGGCTGTGGTCTGTAACATAATCAAATGTGAGCTCTTAAATCAACATTCCCCAAGTCTAAGGAAGAGGAGTGTATATGTAAGTCCTGATTAATGATTAAGGCGATAACATAGTACAGAAAGGAAAAGATGAGGTTTTCAGTGGGGAGTCAATTGGATATCCATGGTGGAGGAAGGAATCTATCTTGGCCACTACTTTATACTATATATAAAAAATTAATTCAAGATGGATTCAGATCTAGATGTGAAATGTAAACAATAATAACTTAGAAGAAAATAGAATATTTTTGTGGCCTTGGAGTAGGCAAAGTTTTCTTAAACAGAAAACAAAAAGCTCTAACCTAAAGAGAAAAAGAAATTGATAACTTGGACTGCATTAAGATTAAAAACTTCTATTTATGAAAAGACATAATTAAAAGAGTGCAAAGCAAGGCATGATATTAGAGATAATGACATTGTGCATATTTTCAACAAAGTATGTTTAGACTATACAAAGAATTTCAAGATATGAGTGTGACAAAGACAGAAAGTCCAGTGTGGACTTGGACAAAAGACAAGGGGTTAACAAAATTATGAAGAAAAGACAAATTGAAAACACAATATTACACTACGACCCACTCAACAGAATGGCAAAAGTGAAAAAGAAAGGCAACGCCAAGTTTGGTGAGGATGTAGGACAGCTGGATTTCTCTTACTGTGATGGTGGGAGTGTATATTGATATAAATACATTGGAAAGCTCATTAGCTGTACCTAATAAAGCAGAATATATGATCAGAAATTTCACACTGAGGTCTATATGCTCCAGAAAAAAAAATTTATCATAAGACATACTCCATAGCAGTAATAGTCATAGTAGCCAAAATTTGTAATTTGCCCCAAAGCCCAACAGTGAAATAGGCAAATATATTATTCCCACAACGGAATACTGTACAGCAATCAAAATCATTTCTATTACTGTTGCAGAAATGTAGGTGGATATCCCAAATATAATATTGAACAAAAGAACAAGACACAAAAGAGAAAATTAGTATGATGTCATTTATGTAAAGAACAAAATTTATATATACATACAATGGAACAGTATTCAGCCATAAAAGGGTATGAAATTCTGACACATGATGCAATACGGATGAGCCCTGAAAATGTTAGGTTAAGTGTAATAAGCCAGGTACAAAAGGACAGATAAGGTATGACTGCACCTATATGAAATATCTAGACTAGGCAAATACATAGAGATAGAGAGTAGATTAGAATTTCCAGAGGCTGGGGTGGGTGGGGGGAGTGATGGAGAAGGAAAAGTATTTGCTTAATGGTACAGAATTCGATTTGGGGGGGTAAAAATTTTGGAAATGGATATGGGTGATGGTTGCACAACGTTGTGAATGTTAGTAGCACCACTGAATTGTACACTTTAATATAGTTAAAATAGCATATTTCATGTCATATATACATATGTCATGTTTTATATATATATATATATAATATTTTACAGCAATAAAATAATTTTAAAAAGAAGAAAATAGTCAAGCAAGTATGCTAAGACTTAACTATCTAATGTTCATTATGAATAGCAAAGAAATATTGTTAAATTTAAACAAACTATGTGTTGCACAACCACTGTTTTGTTTTACAAATTATATGTATACAGCTGAAAAAGAAAAATTTACACCAAAAGATTTTTCTAGGGAGTGACTTTTATTTCTGTTGATCGCTTACTTGTATTGTCTCAGTTTTTTACAGTACAAAGATGTATTACTTTTATAAACAGGAAAATAAAAGTTTTGGATTCAAACAAGCAAACAAACAAAATCTATACTCTTAAAAGTATGGACAGTGGTTATCCATGGAACTTGGTAATGAATGAAAGGAAGTGTAAGAAGGGATATTTTGCTTTTTGATATGGGTGTTGGTCATGCAAGAATGTTTATTTTCAACCATACACTTATAATATGTATATTTTATGTATGCATATTGTACTTTAAGAATATTTTAAAATAAGTAGGGTGTACTCTGTTAATAAGGGGCATTCATAAATAATAAAATGTTCTAACTGCATTTTAGATGTATTGATCACATTTATAATAAGCAGCCTCTTCATTTTTCAAATGAAATATTCTCTTAAAAAATCTTTGTTCATCTTTCAAATGGAAAGTTCTCTTAAATACTGTGGGTCTCATTTTACTCCCTTCTCTCTATTTGTCTATTCAACTTAAATAGTTCTGACATATAATGGGCAGACCTTGCATCAGGTACAGGATATAAAGGCTGACAGTTTGCTCCAACATGGTCTTTACTTAGACCCTCACAGAAAAAAAATGGCGCTTATCTGAAGTAGACAGCAGAAGTAGACAACAGCAGAAGTAGACAAAAATTCAGCAGAAGTAGACAAAAAAGCAGAAGTAGACAAAGATTCAGGTTAGTGTTAAGAAAGCAAAACCTGGTATGTTAAGAGAGATGACAGAGACAAAGTGTGTTGGTACATTAGCAGGAAAATTTTTCTAAAAACTATCATATAAGTTACAGTTTGAAAGTTAATAATTAGTTGGCATGCAAAGAGTATGATAGGAATGGGGAGTGAATATCTGGATAAAAATACTTTATATGTATGACAAGAGAAGAAAATCAACTAGAGGACAGTTACATGAGAGATGGTTCAAGGGCGAAGAAGGAAAGCAATTTAGGTCTCATTAAAGAGTGATTTGTCTGTAAGATCTTTAAGATTTTAAGAAAGCTAATGACATATACACTGACGTTTTTAGAAGATGTCTCATAATGCTGTATGGAGAATAGATGTAAGTGGACAAGTGCGGATCATGGAGAATAAATCAGGAAACATTGCAGCTGTGTAGCCAACAGCAATTGGTGTCATTGACTTTGGTAGTGTGGATCGAGAAAATATGCACACTCTCAATATATTCTCAAAAATATGTATGTTTGAGATATTTTGGGGGAGACTAAATGAATGAAAATTAGTGACAAGATAGAGGTTTGATGAATCATAAGTTGATGGCTTGAGAAAATAGCTGATAATGGAAAACTAAGAAAGGAACAGATGTGGTAGTCAAAATTTTAATAAAAAACAATTGTAGTTATAACCAGTGCCTCTCTAAAGAGTTGTGAATTCTTGTCAGACATCTAAATGAGATGTCAAATATGAAGTTGGTTATATACATAAGACATGCAGAAAAAAAGATTGAGTTTAGATATATATACATTAGGAATTATACACAGTATTAAAAAACATGGCCTGGATGAGATAATCTAGGAAAGATATCGGAGAGATAAAAGTAGAGGACTCAAAATCCAAAAATTTATAAACAGCAAAACAAAATTACAAACAAACAAAACAGAAACTAAAAACATTCATGGGTCAAGGAGAGACAGAAAAACAAGAAAGAAAAGAAGTGGCTAGAGAGGTAAGAGGCAAATTGAAGAGTATTGTTGTCATAGAAACTGAAAAACACACAGTGGTTCAAGACAGAGCTAATGGCCCTCTGCTGTGAAAGCTCCAAGGAGGCCAAGGAAAAGGACTGAGGAAAAGCAAAACAGAAACTTCCTCTGCTGCCTTTATGGATGATTAAGTGTGCACATAATACCTCAGAGTGAGCAAACCCCAATTCGTACCCTTAAACAAACAAAACACAAGGTCCCCCTGTCTAGTTATATGTAGTCTTTCAATCAATGCAACTTGGAGTCTTCTATATAAGTTAGACTTCGTAAACCAGCTTTACTCTGACTTTTGTAATGTTGATCTCCAAAGATATGTAACCACTTAGACAGATATGATAATAATGTGAACTTTTTTTTTCATCATGAACAGACTTCTTATAAATCTACCAATTTAAGCAACCTGGTCATTGTTACTTTGAATAAAGATTGCATTTTTTATTTGGTTGGGACCGTCTTGCTACTATCCCAGTCTTTCTTTGCAGGTAAATCTCCCTGATGTCCTTTCCACCAATTAGTTTTCCTCTCCTTTGACAGTTCTGCAGATTCTTCCCAAATGCCCAGTGGACTCAGCTACAAGAGATGATTAAATTGTTTTTTTAACAGAGTCACTAAAGGCGGCTTGCTCCAGGGCTGTGTGATTCAAATGGATTTCTTGTGACAATAGAATTCTTACACTCATGAACTGGATATGGTACTATTCTAAAGTGGCCCCTTCTTTAAAATGAACCACTCTATTTATATTAATATGAATATTTATATCCAAGAAGCATTAAGTACATATTCAGTGGTTGTAAAAATAGTTGGTAGTAACTGAAAATATACAACAATACAATTTTGCAGAATGTCCTTTGACTGGCTTTAAAATATTCTGAAATACAATTATTGGCAAAATTGAAAAATTTCATATGCATTGGCATAAAACTATTTTATTGAATAAACATTTCATTAAGTGTGCTGATAAATATTAATTAGGGCAATCTGCTTTTAAAATTTTTATTTTTAGTAATGGTACTTTGCTCTGTTGGGTCAAAAATATCGTGGCATTTTCTTCTACAAAAATTATTACCCATTGCTCCTAAATATTTTTTGCTTTTCCTTATATTTAAAAGATCCAGCCTTAAAATTAATATTCAGAGACATATTGCAGCCTGTGAGGCAATGTTTTTCATTCTGTCTTGCAAAAATATATGCAGCATTTTTGGTTTTAAAGGTATGAAAATAAAAATTGTCTAAAATCTTCTCTGTTATAAGAAGTGAATATGTAGCAAATAATAGTCTTGAAGTTAAATAGGTATTTTTCTTTTTTTTTTTAACATCTTTATTGGAGTAAAATTGCTTTACAATGGTGTTAATTCCTGCTGTATAACAAAGTGAATCAGCTATACATATACATATATCCCCATATCCCTTCCCTCTGCGTCTCCCTCCCACCCCCCAATCCCACCCCTCTAGCTGGTCACAAAGCACCGAGCTGATCTCCCTGTGCTATGCAGCTGCTTCCCACTAGCTATCTTAAATAGGTATTTTCTCACCATCATGTAAACATTGTTTGTGATGGGAAGTCTTTTTCCAACTTTCAAACATAAAAAAATAATACTCTCTGATATTAACTTATTGCTATTTCCTTTTACTTTTCAAAGCATTTTCTGAAAGTAGCCTGTTTCTACCTCTCTTTTTGGTAAACTGCAGAATAAATCCCAGAAAAATAGAATGGGTGTCAGTTACCCAACATTATCAGTGCTCTAAAACGCTAAGCCTCCTAAATAACGTGTTTCTTCTCCGACTGCTGATCCTGGGCCAATTATACATACATACATACACACACATACATAATGCTTTAGTCATTATTCCCAAAGTGTTGTATGAAAGAAACATTATGAAAGGAGGAAAAGCCCCTTAAAATAGTTTAAAATGGATATAACATAATTTGAGCTGAAAAGTGTCTTTAAGTTTGTTTTTTTTGTTTTTTGTTTTTTTTTTGTGGTACGCGGGCCTCTCACTGTTGTGGCCTCTCCTGTTGGGGAGCATAGGCTCCGGACGCGCAGGCTCAGCAGCCATGGCTCAGGGGCCCAGCCACTCCGCGGCAAGTGGGATCTTCCCGGACCGGGGCACGAACCTGTGTCCTCTGCATCAGCAGGCGGACCCTCAACCACTGCGCCACCAGGGAAGCCCAGTGTCTTTAAGTTTTAAGCATGAACTGCATTGGAATCTAATCATAGTTAGTGAAATTCTGTAACAATAGATTATGAGATTTAGTACATAATCATTCTTTCTTGTAAAATATAAAATGAGATTGTACATTATAAATGAAAATATATCAGATTTCATTGGTTATAAAGCTTTACTTGTATAAGACAATATTAATGTTAAAAATAATAATAAAATATTCAGATGGAGGAAAATCTGTGGGAGAGGAAGATGATGCATAAAACAGTCTTCTCTTTTCTTAAGATGACTCTTCAATGTATGAAAATTGTTTTCTGAAGAATTTATTTATAAATCTGTGTACCTACTTTTAAGAAATGCAATGTTTGTTATTGAGTAGATATTAGAAGACACCAAGCTTATACTAGGTCCACCAGAAGGAGTAAGAACAGAAATCTTCCTAAGCATAATTTTTTTTTTTTTTTTGCAGTACGCAGGCCTCTCATCTTTGTGGTCTCTCCCGTTGCAGAGCACAGGCTCCGGACGCGCAGGCTCAGCGGCCATGGCCCACGGGCCCAGCCACTCCGCAGCATGTGGGATCCTCCCAGACCGGGGCACGAACCCGCATCCCCTGCATCGGTAGGCGCACTCTCAACCACTGCGCCAACAGGGAAGCCCTTAAGCATAAATTTTTATCTAAGAACACCGGCATTACAAAACAAATTTGGCTTCCAGTGTATTAATTTCTCGAAATCGCCCTCCTCATGCAGTGAGCACATTATGGCTGCATATATTTCTATGTACAAGTGTAAAAGGAAGAGAAAACATTCAGACCATTAAAACACAAGCAGCAGCAACAAAAGCCTCAGCTCCTTCTACATTCAGGTATATGGATTATGAGCTGTAATATGTCATTTGAAATACCTGTGTGATTTGTTAGGGCCATCATGGCTTGTAACTACCAGAAAGTTTAATGTTTCAATTTCCTGTGGTTTAACACCACCTTAAAGTTGTCAGATATCAAATGGTTCACCTGATTCAATGAGTTACTGGCATTTAGAACCTTCACTGTGAGTTCAATACTAGGCTTGTACTTAACGTTGGTGTCTTTTTAAATTTTTTCTCTGCATTGAACATCATAGAAGTAACTAATCTTGATATTTAATAGATAATTTATTTCTACCAATTTCACCAGTAATATGAGCTAAATTTGCCTTGTGAGGGCTATACATCCTTTAAAAACCCCATAAAGTACAAATGTCTAGTAGTGGCTCATGATAATAAGCACGTGATGGCACTGTCTAGTAAGAGAAATTAGAAAACATGATTTCATATGTGAGTTCTGTGTATGTTGATTAGAGATTCAAATACCTCTGCTTGATGGGTCTGTGCTGCAGAATTCCATCTCTGTCCAAAACTACAGAGTGCTAATGTGTGAACGTGAAATTTTTAATGTAAAGTTGTATTTGGGAGGCTCCAGCTTCCATTAGAAAAGAGTTCAATGGGGCTTCCCTGGTGGCGCAGTGGTTGAGAGTCCGCCTGCCGATGCAGGGGACGCGGGTTCGTGTCCCGGTCCGGGACGATCCCACATGCTGCAGAGTGGCTGGGCCCATGAGCCATGGCCGCTGAGCCTGTGCGGCTGGAGGCCACAACAGTGAGAGGCCCACGTACTGCAAAAAAAAAAAAAGAAAAGAGTTCAATGACCTCACTCATTGACCTGAGCAATTGTCAGTACTGGTGAGTTAACCAACACTAGTGATAAATACTAATTTGTGTATTTATATTTAAATATCAAATAAGTCATTTGAATTATATGGTAATTAAATTATGTATTTAATGAAATATTTAACATAACTATAGTAATTCAATATTCCCTTACTACATGCCAGGCATTATACAGCTTAAAAACTTTATCTCATTTAATTCTTCACACAATTCTACAGTATAGGTTTTATTACTGTTACCATTTTATAGATAAGGAGAATAAGGCTTAAAAATTAAGTAACATTCCAGTAGTCACATATCTGATAAATTGTGGTTTCAGGATTCCAGTTACACTGTGTTACTTCTAGAACAGATTGACTGTGCTTGCAATACTTCTCAGAACACCTTATTAAGATCTAATCATATTTACCTATTTTATTAGTTACCAGACAGACTTCTATGGCATGTATCTTTAAAAGAAACAAAAAAAACAAAAAACACTCCATGTGACTTAATTATAAAAAGTTTAAGGCTACTTTTATATTGGAATAAAACTCAGTAATAAATTATAATATAGAAAAAGGTTTGGATTTAAACAATATATAGTTGGGGAAATACTATACCTCAATATGCATAGCAGAACATTAAGTTAAGGTAGAAAAGAAATGTTGCAGACTACCCTGGCTGTGAAGCACAAATGCATTCACATGGATGTTTATAAGTTCTTCCACACTTATTGGGCCTCTAACACATTATAGTTCTATTTTGTGATTTTTTTTTGACACACTTGACTCATAAATATTGTATAATGAAAAATTTAGACCACTTATGGAATGTCAGAACCTCCTAGACAGGCTAGGTTTCACATATACTCTACAGAACCCACATGTTTAGCAATCATCTTTATACCTATATTTATATTTACAGATCACACTAATGGTCTGAATGAGTCTTCCAAAATTCATATATTGAAATGTTAATGTCCGAGGTGATGGTATTAGGAGGTGGAGCCCTTGGGAGGTAATTAGGCCATGAGGATGAAGACCTCATGAATGGGATTAGTGCCCTTGTAAAAGACACCCCAGAGAGCTTTGTCACCACTTCCCCTGTGTGAGGATGCAATAAGAAGATGGCAGTATGTAACCTGAAAGGGGGCATTCACAAGAAAAGGAGCATCGACCATGCTGGTATCCTGATCTTGCACTTTCAGTCTCCAGAATTGTGAAAAATAAACTTCTGTTGTTTATAAGTCACCCAGACTATGTTAGTTTGCTACAGCAGCCAGAACCGACAAAGATGATGTCTATGTATACGCAGATAGACTTCTCCCACAATAAACTATTACTGAGTTTCAGTTCAATACACATGATAGCTTTGCATTATTTATAGTTAAATCACATGACCCTACTCAGTTCAGTCATAATCTGTCTTTTTCTCCTGGGAATTTTGAGTTGAGCTGAACATGAATGGAAAGCAGTTAAAGATGAGTCAGTACTTAGAAGAATGCAGACACTAATTCCTTTCCCACAGGGTTTTTACATCTTTTCTGAAAGGTGTATATAATAAAATGTATCTATATTCTTTGAAGGCTTTCCTATTCTTTATCATTCCACTATTTTCTTTTCTTTTCTGGAAACCATATTTTCTGTTACTTAAATCCAAAATATTCTACTGATACAACATACCATAGAACACAATTTTATTGTTTTCAAATTTTCCTCAAATTCTTTTAATTAACATTTATTAAACACTCATGTAGGCAAAACTATAAAATGGAAACTAAGCTTAAACCCATAAATTGAATGCAAGACATGAGACTAAATTGAAAGAAGCTTAAAATAGGAGAAACTGCATTAACCAATCAACATAAATTAATTAGGTTAACAAACAATTACTAAGCCCCTATTTTGTGCCAGTTGTATATTTAACCTATACTTTTGTGACAAAGCACTCTATTTATAGAACAGATACTTAGCATTAAGGGATATTCTGGAGATAAATGACTACGAAGTTAGTTTATTCAGGTATGGATTTATATGCTTTCAGTGAAAAAATACATTATTTCAACAGGCATTTGCTAAATATCTATTGTATAATCCAGAATTTTAAATGTAGTTTATGTGAAAACCAAACTGTAAATCCTTCAGTATAGTATGAATTTAATGTTTTATGGAAAAGAACATGTTTTCCATAACACTATATAATGTACACCTCACCAAAATATAGGTACCATATATCTATTATTTCCTTATCTCTATATTATAATTATATATATTTTGACTTTGTTGTTTTGCATGGTCCAAGCTAAAGGAAGTGAGTTCTCCTTGAAGCAGACCTCTAAGTGGGACCAACTAAAAAATAGCATGCACAGTTAAACAAACCGGAGTTTGAGGTTATTGGGGTGCTTCCCTGTCCCTGAAGTCCTACGGATCCACTCTTCTAGAGGGAAGAGACTGTCAGGCAGCCGCCCGGCACCACTTTTCCATTCAAGTATTTGCTCTAAGGAGGATGGGAGTCTGAGAAGCTGAGCAATAACCTCAAGTTGAGAGACTGACAAAATTACCAGAGTTTTAGAAAGTTGCATAGGGTTGATGAGAGGACACAAACTGGAATTCAAGGCCAACCTGGGAGGAGGGTCCCAGACTACACACCATAATGGCAGGTGGGACCCTGAACCGGAAATAGGCCAGCACTCACAGTTATTGAAATCAGCTTCAGATCAGGGTAGTCTCGGTTCGGGTTATCCACTACTGCTTAATTGACTCTCAGAGCAAACTGTTTTGGAGAAAAAAAAAAATAGAGTTTTAAATTGTCATGCAACGCTTCACACATAATTTCTGGGTCTTATGCAAAAATAATCAGGCATGCAACAAGAAAATAACTAAAAGCAAACCAAAAGGGAGAAAAAAACAGAAAAAAAATATCATAGTAAAACTGCCAAAGACAAAGACAAAGCAGAAAATTATAAAGGCAGCCAGAAAATAATATAAAAGAAACAAGAAAAAAGGCACATTGCCTTCAAAGAAAGACTCCCCAAAGAAACAATAGAAGCCAGCAGACAATGGACTGATATCTTTGAAATGCCGACCTAGAATTCAAGACCCTGTGAAAATATCATTCATAAATGAAGACAAAGTAAATTTTCAGAAAGAGAATTGGGAGAAGTCAGCTGTGTAAGGTTGTGATTAAAGGAAATGCTACAGGAATATTTTCTGGCATTGGACAGAGAGAACCATGGCGATAGAGGAGAAATGTCATAGTAAATATGAGGGTGGATCAAATGAAATTTAACTAAAGAAATAATCATGTCTTGTGGAGCTTTATGTATAATATTTATGCATCTAATACATTAAATATGTGCATATATATGTATGTATTGAGAGAGAGAGATTAAGGTGTATATACACAATAAAATGAAAGACATGGGGAAATAATTGGATAAAAATCATTCTAAGAATCCTAAGATCCTTACATTGTCTTCAGTGTGGAAACGTTCCAATTTCATTTTATGCTTAATGAGTCAAGGTGACATAAATTTTAGGTGAATAATCGATTAAAATAAAACAATTAAGAACTCAAGTTATTAACAGCTATTTTATTGTATCTCATAGTAGATCTTGAGATTTTATTATCTGGATTTCTTTGTATTCCTCTACCCTTTACAATGTTCATTTTTTCCCTACATTGTTTATTCCAGAATATTCACATTCTAGAATTATCTGACATGGATGTAATAGTTGACATATATTTTTTAGATTCTACAATGATATGCTTCACCAGAAACACCAAGTTTCAATGGCTTACAGCAGCAAACATTTATTTCTCTTACTTATGGGTACGTATTGGATTAGTTGTGCCCCACAAGTCACTCATTCTGAGATTCACAGCAACCTGGGGTACCCTCTTTTCAATGTAGATGGTAGAAAGCTAAAAGCATAAAATTAGAGCCACAAAAGCACATTGTGAGCAGAGGCTCATGTCATGTCTCCTAACATCTTATTATTGGCCACAGTAATCATATGGCCAGTCCCTTATCAATGTGGTGTGGCTTTAAGGTCTGCATTGTCTTCTGGAGGCACTTTGAAGCCCTACGGCAAAGGATGCAGATGTATAGTGTTATTAAAAGAAGGGAGTGAGGAGTTGGGACAATCCAATACATCATACAATTTCAACTCATAGGTACACATGATTCATTGTTACTTTCTTGAGGAATCATACCCAGGATTCCACAGTCTACGTACTATAATGCAATATATTCAAGCAGTGTAGCATTTTATCCTCTATTAAAACCATGTACCATTTTAACACAGCTGTTTTATTGTTTTTCTTGCCCATTAATATATGCTTGTTTGGGACAAGCTCTGAACATATGTATATGTGTGTTTAATTTATATATAAATTTGTATAAATTGCATATATTTTAAAAATTAGTTGAATTTTTACGGACATCTGTAGAAACCTGCACTCTACTATAACATTTTCCTTCTCTTAACTTACAGAAATATCTATACTATAAGCTATATTTGATTTCCTGAATTTAGGGTAAAACACTGAAAGTCTAAGCAGGCAATCGAAACATATAAAATAATGAATATAATATCCAAAATTAGGAAGATATGGATTTTCTTAGAATGAATTATCTCATTATACTTTTCATAGCTATAGGAACATCTGGAGAAAATTATAGTGCACTATTATGTAGATATAATTTCCCTGAATTTCAAATAAAATTCTATAAGTTCTCATGAGAAGACTAACAATATAAAGTAATAAAATTGACATGTACACTATTACAAAAATAAAAGTTTTGAAAAAATTTTGCAATCCGATAGAATAGCTCTAGTATATCTATACACTCAGAATTTTTTTACTTAATTGAGAGAAGGAATGAAATTCTTAGGAAATAAAACCTTACTTGCGGGGGGGCGATCGGGAAGACGGCGGAAGAGTAAGACACGGAGATCACCTTCCTCCCCACAGATACACCAGAAATACGTCTACACATGGAACAACTCCTACAGAACACCTACTGAACACTGGCAGAAGACCTCAGACCTCCCAAAAGGCAAGAAACTCCCCACGTACCTGCACAGGTCAAAAGAAAAAAGAATAAACAGAGATAAAAAGATAGGGACGGGACCTGCACCAGAGGGAGGGAGCTGTTAAGGAGGAAAGGTGTCCACACACTAGAAGTGCCTTCGCGGGCAGAGACTGCGGGTGGCGGAGGGGAGAAGCTTTGGAGCCGTGGGGGAGAGCACAGCAACAAGGGTGCAGAGGGCAAAGTGGAGAGATTCCCGCACGGAGGATCGGTGCCGACTGGCACTCACCAGCCCGAGAGGCTTGTCTGCTCACCTGCTGGGGCGGGCGGGGCTGGGATCTGAGACTCTGGCTTCAATCGGAGCAGGGAGAGGACTGGGGTTGGCGGCGTGATCACAGCCTGCAGGGGGTTCGTGCACCACGGCTAGCCGGGAGGGTGTCCAGGGAAAAGTCTGGACCTGCTGAAGAGGCAAGAGACTTTTTCTTCCCGCTTTGTTTCCTTGTGTGAGGAGAGGGGATTAAGAGCGCTGCTTAAAGGAGCTCCAGAGACGCGGGAGGCATGGCTAAAAGCGCGGACCCCAGAGACGGGCATGAGACGCTAAGGCTGCTACTGCCGCCACCAAGAAGCCTGTGTGCAAGCACAGGTCACTATCCACACCCCGCTGCCGGGAGCCTGTGCAGCCCACCACTGCCAGGGTCCCGGGATCCAGGGACAACTTCCCCGGGAGAACGCACGGCGCGCCTCAGGCTGGTGCAATGTCACGCTGGCCTCTGCCTCCGCAGGCCCGCCCCGCACTCCGTGCCCCTCCCCCCCACCCCACCCCCGGCCTGAGCGAGCCAGATTCCCCGAAGCAGCTGCTCCTTTAACCCCGTCCTGTCTGAGCAAAAAACAGACGCCCTCTGGCGACCTACACGCAGAGGCGTGTCCAAATCCAAAGCTGAGCCCCTGGGAGCTCTGTGAACAAAGAAGAGAAAGGGAAATCTCTCCCAGCAGCCTCAGAAGCAGTGGATTAAAGCTCCACAATCAACTTGATGTACCTGCATCTGTGGAATACCTGAATAGACAACTAATCATTCCAAATTGAGGAGGTGGACTTTGAGAGCAAGATTTATTATTTTTTCCCCTTTTCCTCTTTTTGTGAGTGTGTATGTGTATGCTTCTGTGTGAGATTTTCTCTGTATAGCTTTGCTTTCACCATTTGTCCTAGGGTTCTATCGGGCCGTTTTTTATTTTTTTCTTCTTTTTAAAAAAAATATTTTTCTTAATAATTAGTTTTTATTTTAATACTTTTATTTTATTTTATCTTACTTTATTTTATTTTATCTTCTTTCTTTCCTTCTTTCTTTCCTTCCTTCCTTCTTTCTTTCTTTTTACTTTTTCTCCCTTTTATTCTGAGCCGTGTGGATGAAAGGCTCTTGGTGCTGCAGCCAGGAGTCAGTGCTGTGCCTCTGAGGTGGGAGAGCCAACTTCAGGACACTGGTCCACAAGAGACCGCCCAGCTCCACATAATATCAAACGGTGAAAATCTCCCAGAGATCTCCATCTCAACACCAGCACCCAGCTTCACTCAACGACCACCAAGCTACAGTGCTGGACACTGTATGCCGAACAACTAGCAAGACAGGAACACAACACCACCCATTAGCAGAGAGGCTGCCTAAAATCATAATAAGTCACAGACACCCCTAAACACACCACCAGAAGTGGACCTGCCCACCAGAAAGATAAGATCCAGCCTCATCCACCAGAACACAGGCACTAGTCCCCTCCACCACGAAGCCTACACAACCCACTGAACCAACCTTAGCCACTGGGGACAGACACCAAAAACAACGGGAACTATGAACCTGCAGCCTGCAAAAAGGAGAGCCCAAACACAGTAAGATAAGCAAAATAAGAAGACAGAAAAACACACAGCAGATGAAGGAGCAAGATAGAAATCCACCAGACCTAACAAATGAAGAGGAAATAGGCAGTCTACCTGAAAAAGAATTCAGAGTAATGATAGTAAAGATGATCCAAAATCTTGGAAATAGAATAGAGAAAATGCAAGAAACATTTAACAAGGACCTAGAAGAACTAAAGATGAAACAAGCAATGATAAACAACACAATGAATGAAATTAAAAATACTCTAGATGGGACCAATAGCAGAATAACTGAGGCAGAAGAACGGATAAGTGACCTGGAAGATAAAAGAGTGGAAGTAACTACTGCAGAGCAGAATAAAGAAAAAAGAATGAAAAGAACTGAGGACAGTCTCAGAGACATCTGGGACAACATTAAACGCACCAACATTCGAATTATAGGGGTTCCAGAAGAAGAAGAGAAAAAGAAAGGGACTGTGAAAATATTTGAAGAGATTATAGTTGAAAACTTCCCTAATATGGGAAAAGAAATAGTTAATCAAGTCCAGGAAGCACAGAGAGTCCCATACAGGATAAATCCAAGGAGAAATATGCCAAGACACATATTAATCAAACTGTCAAAAATTAAATACAAAGAAAATATATTAAAAGCGGCAAGGGAAAAACAACAAATAACACACAAGGGATTCCCCATAAGGTTAACAGCTGATCTTTCAGCAGAAACTCTGCAAGCCAGAAGGGACTGACAGGACATATTTAAAGTGATGAAGGAGAAGAACCTACAACCAAGATTACTCTACCCAGCAAGGGTCTCATTCAGATTTGATGGAGAAATTAAAACCTTTACAGACAAGCAAAAGCTGAGAGAGTTCAGCACCACCAAACCAGCTTTACAACAAATGCTAAAGGAACTTCTTTAGGCAAGAAACACAAAAGAAGGAAAAGACCTACAATAACAAACACAAAACAATTAAGGAAATGGGAATAGGAACATACATATCGATAATTATCATAAATGTAAATGCACTAGATGCTCCCACCAAAAGACAAAGATTGGCTGAATGGATAAAAAAAACAAGACCCATATATATGGTTTCTACAAGAGACTGACTTCAGACCTAGAGACACATACAGACTGAAAGTAAGGGAATGGAAAAGGATATTCCATGCAAATGGAAACCAAAAGAAAGCTGGAGTAGCAATTCTCATATCAGACAAAATAGACTTTAAAATAAAGACTATTAGAAGAGACAAAGAAGGACACTACATAATGATCAAGGGATCGATCCAAGAAGAAGATATAATAATTGTAAATATTTATGCAACCAACATAGGAGCACCTCAATACATAAGGCAAATACTAACAGCCATAAAAGGGGAAATCAACGGTAACACATTCATAGCAGGGGACTTTGGGCTTCCCTGGTGGCACAGTGGTTGAGAGTCCGCCTGATGATTCAGGGGACATGGGTTTGTGCCCCGGTCCAGGAAGTTCCCACATGCCGTGGAGCAGCTGGGCCCGTGAGCCATGGCAGCTGGGTCTGTGCGTCCGGAGCCTGTGCTCCCCAACGGGAGAGGCCACAGCAGAGAAAGAACTGCATACCGCAAAAAAAAACCCCCAAACAAACAAACAAACATAGTAGGGGAGTTTAACACCCGACTTTCGCCAATGGACAGATCATCCAAATGAAAATAAATAAGGACACACAAGCTTTAAATGATCCATTAAAAAAGATGGACTTAATTGATATTTATAGGACATTCCATCCAAAAACAACAGAATACACATTTTTCTCAAGTGCTCATGGAACATTCTCCAGGATAGATCATATCTTTGGTCAAAAATCAAGCCTTGGTAAATTTAAGAAAATTGGAATTGTATCAAGTATCTTTTCCAACCACAATGCTATGACACTAGATATCAATTACAGGAAAAGATCTTTAAAAAATAAAAACACACGGAGGCTAAACAATACACTACTTAATAACGAAGGGATCACTGAAGAAATCAGAGAGGAAATCAAAAAATACCTAGAAACAAATGACAATGGAGACACAACGATCCAAATCCTATGGGATGCAGCAAAAGCAGTTCTAAGAGAGAAGTTTATAGCAATACAATCCTACCTTAAGAAACAGGAAACATCTTGAATAAACAACCTAACTTTGCACCTAAAGCAATTAGAGAAAGAAGAACAAAAATACCCCAAAGTTAGCAGAAGGAAAGAAATCATAAAAATCAGATCAGAAATAAATGAAAAAGAAATGATAACAAAGATCAATAAAACTAAAAGCTGTTTCTTATAGAAGATAAACAAAATTGATAAACCATTAGCCAGACTCATCAAGAAAAAAAGGGAGAAGACTCAAATCAATAGAATTAGAAATGAAAAAGGAGAAGTAAGAACTGACACTGCAGAAATACAAAAGATCATAAGAGATTACTACAAGCAACTCTATGCCAATAAAATGGACAACCTGGAAGAAATGGACAAATTCTTAGAAATGCACAACCTGCCAAGACTGAATCAGGAAGAAATAGAAAATATGAACAGACCAATCACAAGCACTAAAATTGAAAATGTGATTAATAATCTTCCAACAAACAAAAGCCCAGGACCAGATGGCTTCACAGGTGAATTCTATCAAACATTTCTCAAAATCTTCCAAAATATAGGAGAGGGAGGAACACTCCCAAACTGATTCTATGAGGCCACCATCACCATGATAACAAAACCAGACAAGGATGTCACAAAGAAGGAAAACTACAGGCCAATATCACTGATGAACATAGATGCAAAAATCCTCACCAAAATACTAGCAAACAGAATCCAACAGCACATTAAAAGGATCATACACCATGATCAAGTGGGGTTTATTCCAGGAATGCAAGGATTCTTCAATAAACGCAAATCAATCAACGTGATACACCATATTAACAAATTGAAGGAGAAAAAACATATGATAATCTCAATAGATGCACAGAAAGCTTTCGACAAAATTAAATACGCATTTATGATAAAAAACCGTGCAGAAAAGTAGGCATAGAGAGAACTTTCCTCAACATAATAAAGGCCATATATGACAAACCCACAGCCAACATCATCCTCAATGGTGAAAAACTGAAAGCATTTCCACTAAGATCAGGAACAAGACAAGGTTGCCCACTCTCACCACTCTTATTCAACATAGTTTTGGAAGTTTTAGCCACAGCAATCAGAGAAGAAAAGGAAATAAAAGGAATCCAACTCGGATAAGAAGAAGTAAATCTGACACTGTTTGCAGATTACATGATGCTATACATAGAGAACCCTAAACATGCTACCAGAAAACTACTAGAGCTAATCAATGAATTTGGTAAAGTAGCAGGATACAAAATTAATTCACAGAAATCTCTGGCATTTCTATACACTAATGATGAAAAATCTGAAAGTGAAATCAAGAAAACACTCTCATTTACCACTGCAACAAAAAGAATAAAATATCTAGGAATAAACCTACCTAAGGAGACAAAAGACCTGTATGCAGAAAACAATTATACACTGATGAAAGAAATTGAATATGATACAAACGGATGGAGAGATATACCATGTTCTTGGATAAGAAGAATCAACATAATGAAAATGACTATACTATCCAAAGGAATCTACAAATTCAATGCAATCCCTATCAAACTACCACTGGCATTTTTCACAGAACTAGAACAAAAAATTTCACAATTTGTATGGAAACACAAAAGACCCCGAATAGCCAAAGCAATCTTGAGAACGAAAAACGGAGCTGGAGGAATCAGGCTTCCTGACTTCAGACTATACTACAAAACTGCAGTAATCAAGACAGTATGGTACTGGCACAGAAACAGAAATATAGATCAATGAAACAGGATAGAAAGCCCAGAGATAAACCCACGCACATATGGTCACCTTATCTTTGATAAAGGAGGCAGGAATGTACAGTGGAGAAAGGACAGCCCTTCAATAAGTGGTGTTGGGAAACCTGGACAGGTACATGTAAAAGTATGAGATTAGATCACTCCCAAACACCATACACAAAAAGAAGGTCAAAATGGATTAAATACCTGATGTAAGGCCAGAAACTATCAAACTCTTAGAGGAAAACATAGGCAGAACACTCCATGATGTAAATCACAGCAAGATCCTTTTTGACCCATTGCCAAGAGAAATGGAAATAAAAACAAAAATAAACAAATGGGACCTAATGAAACTTCAAAGCTTTTGCACAACAAAGGAAACCATAAACAAGACCAAAAGACAACCCTCAGAATGGGAGAAAATATTTGCAAATGAAGCAACTGATAAAGGATTAATCTCCAAAATTTACAAGCAGCTCATGCAGCTCAATAACAAAAAAACACACAACCCAATCCAAAAATGGGCAGAAGACCTAAATAGACATTTCTCCAAAGAAGATATCCAGACTGCCAACAAACACATGAAAGAATGCTCAACATCATTAATCATTACAGAAATGCAAATCAAAACTACAATGAGATATTATCTCACACCAGTCAGAATGGCTATCATGAAAAAATCTAGTAACAATAAATGCTGGAGAGGGTGTGAAGAAAAGGGAACACTCTTGCACTGCTGGTGGGAATGTGAATTGGTACAGCCACTATGGAGAACAGTATGGAGGTTCCTTAAAAAACTACAAATAGAACTACCATATGACCCAGCAATCATACTACTGGGCATATATCCTGAGAAAACCATAATTCAAAAAGAGTTATGTACCAAAATGTTTCTTGCAGCTCTATTTACAGTAACCAGGAGATGGAAACAACCTAAGTGTCCATCATCGGATGAATGGATAAAGAAGATGTGGCACATATATACAATGGAATATTACTCAGACATAAAAAGAAACGAAATTGAGCTATTTGTAATGAGGTGGATGGACCTAGAGTCTGTCATAAAGAGTGAAGTAAGTCAGAACGAGAAAGACAAATACCGTATGCTAACACATATATATATGGAATTTAAGAAAAAAACATGTCATGAAGAACCTAGGGGTAAGAGAGGAATAAAGACACAGACCTACTAGAGTATGGACTTGAGGATATGGGGAGGGGGAAGGGTAAGCTGTGACAAAGCGAGAGAGTGGAATGGACATATATACACTACAAAACATAAGATAGATAGCTAGTGGGAAGCAGCCACATAGCACAGGGAGATCAACTTGGTGCTTTGTGACCACCTAGAGGGGTGGGATAGGGAGGGTGGGAGGGAGGCAGATGCAAGAGGGAAGAGATATGGGAACATATGTATATGTATAACTGATTCACTTTGTTATAAAGCAGAAACTAACATATCATTTTAAAGCAATTATAATCCAATAAAGATGTAGAAAAAAAAACCTTATTTGCCATGATAATCTAATGTTGTACATGGCACTTTTTTACTTAAAATATTTTGTTTAGCTTTTAGCTTATTTTCTTCTCTTGTCATTATTATTTGACCCAGAGAGTACATATCTGTCTATCTATCTATATCTATCTATATAGAGATAGATATAGATACATCGATATCACAATTGATTATTTCTCCAAAGATCTATAGGCTTTAAAAAGAAAAGTTTGTGTCACCTTTTGATAATTTATTTCTTTATATTTGAATAACATTTAAATTTAATGATTGCCTTCAAAACATGGTGAATATAAACAAACTAGATATCATATTACCTATAGGTATGTATAGCCCCTTCAGTTTATATTTATATACTTCTGAGATTAATAATTAATATCTAACTCTTATGCTGTCTATTAGGCTCTCCTTTAGACTCTTAGTTTCGTTAGGGCAGGGAATGGTTATGCTTGGTGCATCCTTAATGACTAGCACTGAGAAAGGCGCATAGCAGGGACTCAATACATATTTAAGAGATGATTAAATATGGGGGCTTATTTCAATATGAATTTTAAAAATTCATGAAACTGTATATTGAATACTCAGGGGTCAAATGAATTTTATTTTAGTTTTCTTAAAAAAAATTTATTGGAGTATAATTACTTTACAATGTTGTATTAGTTTCTGCTGTAAAATGAAATGAATCAGCTATTGTATACATAGATCCCCTCATTCAGGGAATTAATATAATAAAAACTGTTACACATATCTTCTGTACATATTTTCATTTTATACAAATATTTTTATATATTTTTGAATTTTTACTATATGCATTTTTGTTGCAGCTGTCAGTGGTGTGGCCCTTCATTTTCCAGTCCAGTGGTGGTGAGGTCCCTGGCTGACCAATCAGAAAAGCCCTGAACTTGACACCATAATGACGGAAAACAGGTCTGCACAAGAGCAAACAGATATTTTTAACACATGTAACCAGTGAAAGCTGAGCTTTCATAATTTATAAATAACTCCTCAAATCGATTAGAACAGTAAAAAACTATCTAACAAAAATGGGAAAGAAATGTAAAAAGAAAGTTTATATACATGGAAACTTGAATTTTTAATTAACACATAAATAAATACCCGAGTTCATCAGCATCAGCAAAATGTCAACCTTAAAAATGAGATATCATTCCACATCAAACACACAAAAATTTAAAAGTTAGCCAAAGGAAAATCTTTGTAAGCCTGTAGCAATGTGAACTGTCATATACTGATGGAAGCATAAATATGTACAATTTTGGCAGCCTATCATCAATATTTAGTAAAGATGAATTTGTGCACAGATTTTTTATATTTTTTATATAGCAAATCCATATATATGCATATAAACAGAGCTTTCTGTTATACAAAATGTCCATGTATCAATTTCTACAATAACTAAAACATGAAAACAACTTAAATTCATCACCTACAGAATTGAACCATATGTTAGGATTTTTTTTATACAAAGGTGACATAAAGCCATTCAAAGGAGTAAACAAAAGCTCTTTATATGAACGTGGATACATAAAACATGATAATGAGATAAAGCAAATTGATCTACATAGGCACTATTTATATCATGTTGAAGCATTGTCTGTGAATAAGCTTGTATAAGTTAGCTGTATTAAGACCTTCAGGAAAACCATACAGATGACATTGAGAATAGTTCTCAGTTCTGCATTGCATGAGAGGTGAAAGGCACTGAAGAATGCAAGGAACCTACTGTCTGTACAGTGTGTTGTTCAACGATCAGTAGGAAGTATGGTGAGAACCACAACTCAATAAAGTTATGTTGGGTAATCAGTATTATATACTTTTGTCAGATAATCTGAACAATTTATTCACATAAAAAGAAAAATATGTGAATCCACATATAGGTAATATGTGGTGGGGAAAAAAAAAACTAGAAATGAGGATGGGATCTTTCCAGAAGGGTATAATTCTAAGTAGGATAATGTACTTTCCTTCAGACACTTTGGTCAAAACGATAATATAACCATAATATCATCACACCCACAGTCACCACCACCAGCAGCAACAAACAACAACAATGTGGTTTCAATAATTTCATGATTTAAGCTACAAAAAGTTTTAAAATGCATTATTAAGCAGATGTCCTCCAACTGAAGTTGGCAGTATACAGCTGTGCTGAATGTATAGCTGAGGATTTTATCTTCATTTATCCTTCTTGCCACCAACTGAGTAATTCCTAGTTCCCTTGAAAATGAATGTGTTTCTCTGCATGTGCTTTGCAATTCTAATCTCTCTCTCCCTCTCCCAAGACTTCGATATCCTCTGTCCTCTATCAACTGGACTATTATTTCTCTAATAGGTAATTTATAATTCATGTATGAAACTTACCATCCTCTCTCTACAATTTCCTTTCCTTTTTTTTGCAGAGGAAAAAAGTTTAATAATCTATAAATCCTTATATTTCATACATAACTAATAGCACTAAAATCATATTTATTCATGGTCAATAATATAATAATTAGAAGATTTCCACTTTTGCTAGTGAGGATTTGGAAATGTTGTATTAGTTTTGTTTGTATTTGAACAGTATTAAATATAAGGATATTTTCTTTGAATATCTTAGGTCAGTGTTTAACAAAAGTGGTTCATGGTGTTCTCTTCTAGGGTGTTTTGACTTTTAACCTTCCTACTAGCTTTATAACTCATTGATCAGAAGCCTCTACTGTTTATGTGAGACACGTAATTTTATAATGAGGTTTCTTCGATCCCATTCTAGAATGTATAAATCAGAATCTTTGAAGAATGCATTTTCTTTTGCTGCATTTTAAAGCAGCATCCTTAAAAATCCCTGTGCACACTGAAGTGTGAGACAATTATCTTGTCTTGAATTTAAATTGTTATAATATCCTTTTTATTCTTTCAAAGTTATATTCACAAACTTTTATTGATTATTCGTCTTGCCATTCTGCCACATTCACTGAGGTATTCACATAATTTGCTATTACTAGGACTATAAACATAATTACCTCAACATTTTGAAGAGATAATATTTTCAAGCAGATTGCTATTTCCTGGGCTTCCTCAATTTTCATAATATTCTTATTATACAAAGTTGGCAAGAATTTCAAATAGCTTTTCAAATGTGGTTTCAATTATTTATCAGCTATGTGGCTTTCGTTAACTTTTCAATAAAGTAGATTTACTGTTGCATTTTTTAAAATCCATGATCAAATTAGTTTGATTATATTTATTGTTTTTTTAAAGAAAAGGAAGAGGACAGTAGCCTTAAATTAGTATTATACTACTTTATAAATGCAATTCCTAAATAGCTTATCAGAATCATAGCAGAGAAGATGCAATATTTAGAAAATAATTGCTTAAAATAGCCTGTAAAAAGAGCAGGGGAAATTGTGAAATAATAGGTAAACATCAGCTCTATTGTACTCGTGTGTGTGTGTGTGTGTGTGTGTGTGTGTGTTTTAATTATTTGTACATATCTTCTAAAGTTTTGGAAGGTTATAACAAAATGTTATGATAATAACTAACAAAAATATACAAAGATCCTACCCATTAAAATGTATTTAAATATTTAAAAGTATCCAATTTTTCAGCATTGACAATAAGTATATTAAATTTCTATGAACTTTAAAGTTATTAGCTATTGGTATCCTCTTTTCAGCCAATATAATAATTTTGTTACTGAGCATATGACATAAATAATACCAAATGATATTTCATATTTGAATGCCAAAAACGTCATTTAAAGTTTGTGTCCCTGTGGCAGGTGGGGCACATTTTGCTCTGCTAGCCCCTCCTTGGCTAGAAAACCTTTGTTAGACTTGGTATTAAGTCCCTTTTCTTCTCTAACTACACTGTTTCTAGCCCTTCTCATCCACTTCTAATTTGAATCATCCAGATAGCACTCCTTTGTTTAAAACTCTCCAATGATTTCCAAACACAGAATAACAAGCCAATGGCTCCTTGTCTCCGTTTAAAAATTCCCGCATGAACCTAAAAATCGTTTACTTCTCTAGTTCACCTTTCCTCACTCCCTCAGTCATTGTGATATTACAGTCTCACTGAAATTCATCCTATTCCTTCTCGAGACCTTTCTTAGTTTTTTTTTTTTTTACATCTTTATTGGAGTATAATTGCTTTACAATGTTGTGTTACTTTCTGCTGTATAACAAAGTGAATCAGCTATATACATATACATACATATGTCCCCATACCCCCTCCCTCTTGCATCTCCCTCCCACTTTCCCTATCCCACCCCTCTAGGTGGTCACAAAGCACTGAGCTGATCTCCCTGTGCTATGTCGCTGCTTCCCACTAGCTATCTATTTTACATTTGGTAGTGTATATATGTCCATGCCACTCTCACTTCGTCCCACCCTTCCCCCCACCCCTTGTGTTCTCAAGTCCATTCTCTACATCTGCGTCTTTATTCCTGTCCTGCCCCTGGTTTCATCAGAACGATTTTTTTAAGATTCCATATATATGTGTTAGTATACGGTATTTGTTTTTCTCTTTCTGACTTACTTCACTCCATATGACAGACTCTAGGTCCATCCACCTCACTACAAATAACTCAATTTCATTTCTTTTTATGTCTGAGTAATATTCCATTGTATATATGTGCCACATCTTCTTTTCCATTCGTCTGTCGATGGACACTTAGGTTGCTTCCATGTCCTGGCTATTGTAAATATTGTTGCAATGAACATTAAGGTACATGTCTCTTTTTGAATTATGATTTTCTCAGGGTATATGCCCAGTAGTGGGATTGCTGGGTCATATGGTAGTTCTATTTTTAGTTTTTAAGGAACCTCCATACTGTTCTCCATAGTGGCTGTATCAATTTACATTCCCACCAACGGTGCAAGAGGGTTCCCTTTCTCCACACCCTCTCCAGCATTTATTGTTTGTAGATTTTTTGATGATGGTCATTCTGACCGGTGTGAGGTGATATCTCATTGTGGTTTTGATTCTGCCTTACGGCTTCCATTTCCACGTTAGCTTTACTTCTTTAAAATGTACCTTCCCTGACCTGACCTGCACATCACCATCTCTGCTCCTTATCATTCAGATCTCAGCTTAAATGCCATCTCTGCAATGAAGCCTTCCCTTACCACCTATTGCTTGTAACTTCCTAATTGATTAGTATCCCATCTAATGATTTAAACTAACTGCTAAGAATTAAAAAAAAAAAAAAAAAAGGAAATTCCTCGTGGTCCAGGGGTTAGGACTGCACATTTCCACTTCAGGGGGCCCAGGTTCGATCCCTGGTCAGGGAACTAAGATCCCATGCAGCCAAAAAAACCTCAAAAAGGTGTATCATGAATTGTTGTGGTGTAAGGCATGAAATTAAGGTTCAATATATGTGCTGCTTTCACATTTGGTAAAACCAGGAGGGCTTTGAATGACCTAACTGCAAGTTCTTTTCCCCATTCTACTTCCAAGGACAACACTCATTGTCTAGGATACCAGGAACCGTGTTTGCTGAAGCCTGAGTAGTGGGTTTCATTTCCCCACCAGACTGCAGAATTATTCAAACAAGCCAATCACATCCTCCCAGAAACCAGGGGGCATCCAACCTTCATTATACTACCAGTCCAGCTTGCCATGATCTGTTGTTGCTTGCTCTGTTCCTGAGCACAGCCTCTGTGGTTGTCTGTAAGTGGCACGTGGTATTATGTGGTTGTATCTGTGACTAACAAACTGCTGTGGTTCTCATCTACCTAGTGTTTGGCCATCCCCATAACCATATGGTGAGAATCCCCCCCACACTAATGGGGTGAAGAAAAAAGCTATTTTTGCACTTATTTGTGTACTATATGTCTATCCCTATAAAAGTTAAGATCCATTAAAAATAAAAACAAAAACAAAAACACTCCACCCATTTCCTTGACCCTCATATCCCTGGACTCTTCAATAATGAATTAAATTTTAAAAAGATTTTGAATAAATGAATGATTATTTAGATTTCCCTTCCTACCTCAAATATTTAGAAATCATCATAATATAAATATTTATAAGCACACCCACATATATCTATTGATTGCTCAATCAATAAGTACATACACATAAGTTTGTCAAGAAATGTATCCATATCAATGTCAAAAATCATAAATCAGTATATAAAAAATCATAAATCAGTATATAAAGAATCTCTGGAAGTCAGGAAACACAGTGGGTTAGCATGGTAGGTCAAATTTATAAATTGGTCACTCAGAGATTTCCCATCCTAATCCCCAGAACCTGTGTATGTGATATTATTCCCATGATTATGTTTTTATGTTATATGGCATAGCTGGTCATAAAGTAGGAAGATATTCTAGGTGGACCCATTGTAATTACCTGAGCCCTTAAACACAGTAATATTCTCCAGATGAGGGCAGAAGATAATGTCAGAGAGATCTGAAGCACAGGAGAGTTTCCAGGTACCACTGCTGGATTTGAAGATGGAGAGGGTCAATTCAATGAATATGGGTGACCTCTCAAAGCTGAGAATGACCACTACTGATCTCCTATGAGGAAATGGGGGCCTCAGTCCTAAATCTCACAGAACCTCATTCTGCCAACCCCCTGAATGAGTTTGGAAGCTGATTCTTACCCAGAGCCTTCAGAAAGAACATGACCTAGCCAACACATTGCTTTAGCCTTGTGAGACCTTAAACTGAGGACCCAGTCAAACCTACGCAGACTTCTGAACTAGAGAACTGAGAGATGATAAATGGATATATTTTAAGCCCCTAAAATTGCTCAGTATATGGCTACTTGTAGAGCATTAGAAAACAATACAGTCATATCTGTGGAGGAAACCACTCTGTACATCATGTACAGCAGAGGAAAGAGAGAAAGGAAGGGTCACACAGCTTCATAAGAGTGGATATAGGGGGAGGAGGTGCCCTCAGGCAACTATCAGTATTTATCTGGGCCGTTGAACATGGAGCATCAAGGTTACTTGGCCTTTTATTTTATTTTATTTATTTTACATCTTTATTGGAGTACAGTTGATTTACAATGTTGTGTTAGTTTCTGCTGTATAGCAAAGTGAATCAGTTATACATATATCCACTCTTTTTTAGATTCTTTCCCCATATAGGTCATTACAGAGCATTGAGTTCCCTGTGCTATACAGTAGGTCCTTATTAGTTATCTATTTTATATATTGTAGTGTGTATATGTGATGTACTATTTGGTCTCATTTTAGACCCGATTATCATTGCTAGAGCCCCAGAAACCGCATAATACATGCCCTATTCTGGAGAAACCAATATAAAATTTTGAGATAAAGAGGGAGTCTGGGGCTTTAAATGGCTGCAAACTAGCAAGAAAAATAGTGTACCTGCTTCAAAAGAACAATTAGTCGTGCTCATATTCCTCATGTGAACATGGCAGACCTCTACTTCTATAAACAGAAAACAGACACTAAGTTGAGCAATGTCAAACTCGGTGATGAATATAAAACCATGAATCTGTAAGTAAGCAATCACCTTAAAAGAGAAGCAGTAATTCTCCCTTCACACTCCATCAGAA
Source organism: Pseudorca crassidens (assembly GCF_039906515.1). NCBI lineage: Eukaryota > Metazoa > Chordata > Mammalia > Artiodactyla > Delphinidae > Pseudorca > Pseudorca crassidens. Next base: position 19,891,896 of record NC_090298.1, read on the forward strand.
CTAAGATTAAAGGAAACATCAATTGTGTGCTTGTCTTTAATAAATTATATCTTTAGAAGCATACTAAAGAACACTGCATCCATGAAGGTGCAGCAGCTTGTAAGAAAGATAACTAATTAGAAATAACACACTAGAAATGATTGCCAGGATCAAAGAGGAAAAAGAAAAAAAGGAAGTATATAAACTGACAGGTAGAATGTTCTCAGAGACAAGATGAGGAACCAATAATGTGATGTTTGGCCAAATTATGCTACAGCCAAAAGAGTAACACATGGAAGCAACAGATGGAGAGAATGCACAGGAGGAGAGCTAGAAAGGAGAAGGGTAAGAGGGGTGTGTTTTCCCTTGTGGGAGCCTTTGCGGGTGCAGTCCTGGAGACTGTCTCATGAAATTTTGATAATTGCACAGTAACAGCCACCCACAAAATCTTCCCCCAACACGTATATGGAAAATACTTCATTTGCCATGGATACAGTTAAGTAAGAGCCAGTACCATTCTCCTGAAATAACTTATTTCCCTAGATCTGGGAAAGTCTCAGGTGAAGTCTCTTTGAAATTCCACAGTGAGGATGAGTCGTCCACTAAATCACTGTCACTTCCCAATTAGCCTAGAAAAATACCTCTGCCTCTATGTAATTCTTTTCACCATTACTCTTCACATAATGGACACTTGGTCACTGCAGAATGTGTCAGAAGATATCAGGGGCTTTCTCTTATTTTTGACAGGAGTCTTCCTGGGGGGCACTCCTGCCATGGCCTCCCACAAAAATTGATATCTTCTCTGTGATGAATATAGTGTATGTTTGATATGAAAATGTATTTTCTGAAATTTATTTTCAGGTATAGACCTAGTTAAAAAAAAAACCTTTGGGGTAGATGTCTTAGTTTTAATGCAGTGTAATAAAATTTAATTCATTTCCATTAAGCTCAGCCATTAAGTTTGTCATATATCTATTAATCCTTTTGTTATTCAGGAACTACAGGTTAACTGAAGACAAGGAGGCCCATTGTAGGTAATAGTATCCTGCTGACCCCTTTTGGTAATAGCTGAACATCTCATGTAATAAAGATAACTATAACCTGTGAATAAAAATATAATACATATATAGAGAAATAAGGATTCAAATTCGCCAAATATGAATCTCTGAAAGAACTGTTATAAGACAAACTCCAGAAAAAGAAAATAAAACGTGAAAATTGAATCAAAGAGGAATTCATGAAATAAAAGAAAAGGTACTGAACAAACAGACCAATTAAACTAAAAGTCCTAAAAAGATGAATATAAAAATATTGACAGGAAAGTACCACTCCAGAAGAATTTCCAGCCTGGGAGAAGGGGTGTTTATAAACCTTGCCTGGTTTATTATCTTGGTCAGTGGGAAGATGTAGTTAATGATTCTCTTTCAATTGACTTGTAAATTTTCATTTTTATCTTGTAAACAAATAAATCTACAAGATTTACACCCATTTTAGTTGTTTACAGTTGTAAACAAAATTTTAATGTATTCCATGTGCATTTAATTTTTCATTATTTATATAGAATATATATTTTTAAGTTTTTTAGGTGAGAGAATATGTGCATATTACACGATTATGTATGTGGCAGGAATTTTGAAGATACACTTTGTTGCCTCTAACCAAATATGTTTATAGCATGTATATCGCCTGTTAGCATGGCCATATTTAGACCTTTTTTGCACTTCAACCTTCTCCATGTACTTTTTGTAAGAAAAGGATGATATTTTGAAACAAAGAGGAAGACAATGTCCCAAAGTCATTTTCAAAAGCATAATAATTCTTTTGTTTGTGTGTTGGATTAAGATAGTGGGCAATAAAGTCGACATTTTTGATAACATAAAACATTTAAAAACTTGTTTTATAAACTACTGTATAATGAAAGACATTTTTCAAAATGAAATACTAGCATCTGTGAGAAAAAATTGAGAATAATTTTGAAGACAAAATTAATGAACTTGACTATATAAAGAGCTAATACAAATTAGTAAGAAAAGTCCAAGATGGGTTATGAAAAGCCAGTTTGCAAAAGAAGAGAGACACATGGCAAATAAACTTATAAGAAGGATGCTCTAAGTTACCATAATCAGAGAAGTATAAATTAAGATAGTATTGTTCTATCAGATTTGCAAACATCATAAAGTCTGATAATTGCTAGACCTTGATGACATGGATGATAAACAGCCACTCTCATAAATAACTGATTAGGGGGAGGAGTTTAAAAACTTTTGGAGTAGAATATAACAATATCAATTCATATCAAATAAGCACATACTCTCTCACTTAACAAACATATTTTAGATACACATTCTATGTAAATAAAAAAATAGACACATCTGGAATACATCAGAGTTTTGTTTATTACCATAAACACTTGGAAAAAACTAAAATTCATATTAGTAGTGTAATGGTTGAGTAAAATGCAGAATAATTATTTGTTACAATATGAAAAAGTTTGAAAGCATTAGGTGTATATATGTTTAGGGATCTGAAATATAACCATCATATACTGCTCAGTGGGATAAAAAGCTTCAGAACCATATGAAGAACATGATTATGTTATTATTATAATTCTGTATGTATGTATGTCTATGTGTGTGTAGTGTTAAGTGTTTGCAGATAGAATTATTGATACATGAAAAAATCTAGAAGTTTATGTAGCAAATTATTATCTGTGGTTGTCTCTGGCCATAAAATTAAGGAGTAAAAAGTGCTGAGGCACAGATTTTTAAATTTAATTATTATTTTATGCATTATAAAAAGTTATAGTTTTAATATTTATACAGTATATTTTAATTTATTATTCTACTATAATTTATAAATTTTAGAAACTGTGGAGAGAAATTTTTTTTTTTTTTTCGGTACGCGGGCCTCTCACTGTTGTGGCCTCTCCCGTTGCAGAGCACAGGCTCCGGACACGCAGGCTCAGTGGCCATGGCTCACGGGCCCAGCCGCTCCACGGCATGTGGGATCTTCCCGGACCGGGGCACGAACCCGTGTCCCCTGCAACGGCAGGCGGACTCTCAACCACTGCGCCACCAGGGAAGCCCGGAGAGAAATTTTTTTAAATACATATCAGATTATATGGCTTATAATAATATGAATTATCACATTGCTTGTTTCTTCTGCTTCTCCACTTATAACATGAAAAAGTTTTGCATAGTGATTTGTCTGTGTGTCTCATATAACTATGTAGATGTTTAGAGAACAAAAGTTATTTCAAGTACAAGGAAAAACAGAAAGGAGAAAAAGAAGTAGATTTGATTAATAAATGAGAAAATATTTTCTTTAAAAGAGAGTTAAGTTTCAGAGTTTAAAGCTTCACATCAAGCAATAGAACTTAAATTTAAAACACTAAATATCCACTAACTTAGAGAAAAATATATATAAACCTTGTTTAGGTCAGATAGTAACCTATGAATCTCTTGGGATCAGAAGAAAGTTTAAAATAAGTTAAAGATTACACTTGAGTTGCACATACAGTTATTGAATAAAATAAACCATATGAATAAATATATACATATTTTCAAACATATTTTCAATTACTTTATATAATACATTTGAAAGGAAAATAGAAATTGGAAGCGAAAAAAAAGCAAAATGTTGGCCAGATTAGCTTTCACTAGTTCAAAGAAGCTATGCACTTTGTATTTAAGTAAAATAATTAAATTATTTTGTTTGACAGACTGACCTTCCAATATTTTAAGGTTGACTCTGTGTTTGTTTAAACATCCTAAATCACTAAAAATATAATTTATTGTAAAATGTTTATTTATAAAAAACCAAATTGTCACAGGATTCCTTCATTTGAAGCCAAACAAAATACATAGCCAGCATACAAATGTGGATATTTTATAGTCCTTTGATAAAAGAGTTTCCCACCACTCCACAGAGAATTGTTTCCCTGTTTTAGAGGAGAAAACTTAATTCCTGCTTCTTGCTGGAATACCTTTCAGAAATAAAATTAGTTCTTTAAGATGAACTGTGTAGTTTTTTCCTTATCTTTAATATAAAAAAGTTATTATATTAATACATTTACTTGGCTGCAAAATATATATATCCTTTATATATTATATATAATATAAATTAATATTATATAAACATTCTTTCTCTTACATATATATAAATATATATTTATATGAGGGAGAATAGAATAATTTTGTTAAATCTAATAACTGAACATCTGAACATAATTTTAAAAAATATTTTAACCAGGAGACCATTTCCAACATCTCTCCTCATAAGTTACATCTTCAGTTAGAAATTATGCAAAATTTAGCTTATTTTTTTCTAGTGCTGTTGCTTTCATTGGTCATTGCAATCACACCTTCATTTCTAAGTCTGCTTCTGGTCACTTTCAGTCAGCGTCAGATTTTGATGTCATCTGTTCACACAAGCCAAACTGTTCTGCCACTTCCCTCTGGCATCTGTCTTTTGCTGGATGGATTTTGATGCTAAGGTTGTCTTTACATCTCTGAGAGGAATCACATATCCTTGTTTATTCATTTTTATTTTGAATAATAGTCATATTAATACTGGCATATCTTGTTACTTTAGCTCAGTCACCATATTCTTTCTTTCTGTTTTTTTTTTAACTGAATCTTGATTTTCTTCAAAGCTCTCATCGGACATGTTTTATTGTTTACTTGTTCCAGCATCTCATTCAGTACAACCAGAAAGATACGTAAATATTACAGATGCATTTTAAAACTGCACTTCAGATTTCTTAAATTGTTGGGCTAATCCTTATTACTACTTTACTGTGGGTGCCATGATCCCTCATGGAAAATGAGAAACTGGCTTTGCATTTTTAAATAATGGTTTTAGCAAGGAAAATGGACTACAATTTTGTTTTTGCCAGTATCATCAGTTGTATTTAAATAGTCTAACGTCTGTCACTAGTTTTTGTGTCATCAATGCTCATTTATTTGTTTAATTTTTATTTTGAAATAAATTCAGATTTACAAAAGAGGCAAAAATATTACAAAGAATTTCCATATCCTTTATCCAATTTCTTCCAAGTTTACCATGTTATACAACCAATTATCAACACTTGGAAATTAAATTAATACAATACTAATAGCTAATCTACCAATATTAATGTAACTGTCCAGTGAATTTCCTTTTCTGCCTCAGGATCTGCTTCAGGATCAAATAAAGCATCTAGTTATGTCTCCTTAGAGACTTCCAACACAATCCCTTATTGTTCCTTTGCTTTTCATAACCTTACATCTTTTGAAGAGTATTGGTCAAGTATTTTGCAAAATGTTTTCTCCTGGTTATGTTATGTATTTTTAGTAAGAATACAGCAGAAATAATGGTGTACCCTTTTTTGATAAACCGTTTCAGCAGAGAGATGATGTCAATATGAGTCATTACTAGTTATGTTTACTTTGTATGCTTGGTTAAGTTGACGTAGGACAGGTTTTGCAACTGTAAAGTTATGTTTTTGCCTTTATAATCAATAAGTATCATATGGCAAGATCCTTTGAGAGTATACAAGCATACTGGTTTTTGTCATACTTTTGATAACTAATTTTGGAAACCTTTGACCTTATGTTGTGTTTTTTTCTTTTTTAATTAAACAAAGGAGTAATTTATCTTTCTTCACTGGACCACTTCTGATAATCAAACTATCACTTTACACTGCTTGAATATGTTGGGATGTTTATCCCTGTACATTTGTATTATTTGATAATAAATTCAATAGACTAGACCAGTATGTCAAAGATCAATGAGACGAAAGACATGGCTTATGGTTTTAGACAACTGCAAAGAGCATGGCTTTTAGGGACACTTTGAGAACTTGCTTAAAATAGACAATAAAGAGTCTTGACGAGAAAGAAAATTGAAAGTTAGTATCCATATGATATGAAAGAAAAAATAATAGCTTACTATATTATTTCTACTGCCCTATGGAACATTGACAAAACCAAATCACCCTATAAAGAGAAAAATGATTTGGAAATGCCTATGGAAAATAAGATATTCAGAAGTTTTTATTGCAGGAAATTTTTTCTAATAATGAATATAAAAATTTAGCAAATAAAAAGATGCCAAATTTTGCATATAGTTCAGCAAATATTAGGAAAGAAAAAGGTTTTTAAGTTGATCTGAAATCTTCTGATCTGGAGTTATGTTTAGGGCTATGATTACACATTAAAGACAGATGCCAACATAACAAACTTAACAGAGCAGCTGAAAATTACCCAATACACGTATGCCCTCAGTAATAATGACATCCTTCCAGAGAGCAATTCTAATTGCAAATTTTAACATTTCTCATAGTCGTGAAAAGGCATGCCAGCATACACTTCAATCATTTTAATTATCATTAATTTTTTCATTCATGTTCCATCTTATTGAAAGCAACTAAGGAAGTTAAGATGCCCCTTTTACTCAAAACTTGAGGAAATTAAATGGGATCATTCCCTAAACTACTCAAGTCTAGAAAAGAAAAATAAAGGAGGATACATCGCAAGCAGTGTACAGGCAGTGCCTGGCTTTTACAAATTATTTATATCTTTGTTTTCAAGCCCAAAGAACTCTTGGCATCTCATTTCAGGTTAATGGACTGAAGCAACAGCATAGACAAACATGAGGGACATACTTTTTTGATAAGCGTGTTTCATTGCAGTTTAATGCCTGCTTTGCCCATGTAGAAAGGTGGCCACATTCCTGGCAGTGCTTTCTCTGTGAAGGGTTAGGTCTTAATACTTAGTGTTGTAAAGTAAGTTCATCTATTCTGTAAGAAAGTTAATGTCATAGAAAAAAGACTAAAAATAAGTTTGCATATGGATCAGGATTAAGATTGGTTAGAGTAAGATGAACCACATTCACTGGAGAAAATTCATATGAGTGAGGATGGAGAATTAATTATGTTACTTTAAACATAATATGACATTTTGAAACAAGTAATTTCCCAGATTGTTTCCATGAAATAAATTTCTATAATTTTATAGTAGGTTGAATAGTGTTCCTGCCAAATTCATGTTCACTCAGAACTTCAGAACGTGACTTTACTCGGAAACGGATTCTTTGCAGATGTAATTAGTTAAGGATTTTGACATGAAATCAGCTTGGATTTAAGATGGACCCTAAATCCAATGACTGGTGTCCTCACAAGAAGATAAAAGTACAAAAAATGACACACAGAGAAGACAATTTGAAGAAAGGGACAGAGATTGGAGCTATGTTACCACAAGCCAAGGAACGCCTGGGGTGACCAGAAACTAGGACCGGCAAAGATTCTTCCCTAGAGCCTTGAGAAGGAGCATGGAATGGCTAATATCTTAATTTTGGACTTACAGCCTCCAGAAATGTGAGTGAACAAATTCATTTTATTTTAGGCCACGCAGAATGTGGTATTTTGTTATAGCAGCCCTAGGAAACTGAGGCAGAATTTGGTACTGAATGTGTAGTGCTGTTGTAACAAATGTGGAAATAACTTTGTAATTGAGCAATGAATAGAGGCTGGGCAAACTTGGAGGCATTTGATATAAATAGACTAGATTACTTTGAAAAGTCAGTTGGTAGAAATATGGATGCTAAAGGTGATATTGGTGAGGGCTTATGTGTTATGAGGAACATGGTAGAAAATGCTACTGTTACCTTAGAGAAAAAACGTATATCACCATGAACAGAATGTTGGTGGAAAATTAAATGTGCTTCTGCTGAGATCTCAGAAGAAAATAAGAAACATATTATGGGAAACTTGAGGAAAGGAGATCCTTATTATAAAGTGGCAGACAACTTGGTTGAATTGGTTTCTACTGTTGGGTGGAAAGCAGAACTGGTAAACAATGAACTTGGATACATAGCTAAGGAGAATTCCAAGCAAAATGTTGGAGATATGGCCTGATTTTTTTTTTTTTTTTTTTTTTTTTACGGTCATGTATGTGGCCTTCGATGGAGGTTTTAATTATTTCAACGTAAATTGCCGAAATGACATATAAAGGCCAAGTCTATGGTAACTGATAAAGGCAATAACATATCTATTTAAAATATAGACAGCAAAGTTATTGGAATTTAGGTTAGGTTTTCTTCATTCCAAGATGAATGCTAAGTCAGATAATCATCCGTTAAAAAAATCATTTCTGAGAATTATTTTATTTTATTTTGTCATGAAGAGAGGGTTTTGTGAGTGTGAATTTTTAAATATGATTGACAAAACCTTCAGCATTAACTGTCAAGATTTTTTTTCTTCAGTATACTATATATTTAGGAGGCTGAAGGAATTATTCGAGGGACATCTATCCATATGGAGAATGTAAGTTGAAGTTCATTTGCAGTATTCTCACCTGTTTTGGTACAATAATGCTGGAGTAAAGATATACCTGTGCTCTTAAACCATAACAGATATGTTTGAAAATGGAATTCACAACTAATATTTTCAAAATGTATGTAGAGTATACAGCATACTATATGTACTAAGGAATATACTTCTACAATTTGTCAGCAACCTCAGTTATTATGTATGGACTAGGAAGAAAATCTGTATGTGTAAAACCAAATAAAACTATAGGCAGTATTTGTCAAAATCAAATAATATAGGGGAAATTATTTTACATATTAGTTTGAATTAACTTATATTTGCTATAATTTCTCCTTAAATTGAACAAGCATAGGACTTATAAATTCTCAAAATACATGCATCACTTATTCAACTATTTCTGCAATTAATTACCATTTGGACTTACTAAATCGTTTACTCACATTTCTTTCTCGTATTTTTCCTTTTGGTAAAGTACATGTTTAATCATTCTGTCTGGGAGGAACTGAAGGCCATAAAATATCTTTGCTTTTGTCTTTAATATATCTTAAATATCTTTATTTCACCTTTACTTGAGAATTTGAGCTTAGTTGTTTTTAGATTTCCTGTTGGACAAGCCTTTATCTTCCTATCTTTAAATACTGGTTTGGTCAAAAATTTCATTCGGGTTTTTCCGTTAAGATGTAATGGAAAAACCCAAATGACTTTCGGGCCAACCCAATACATCATTTTATTGGTCTCTACCATTTATTGCTCTGGATTACAAATCTGCTATTTGTTAATCCGTCATACATAATCTGCATGTATGTCTTGTAGTTTAGCATTTTCCTCTATTGTTTTTGGTATTGTTTTATTCTAGAACTTATACTCAATTAAAGTCCATTTATAGGTAAAATTTTTCATTAAGGATAGATGGATTTAAAATCTGGAAAGAGATATTGTTAGTTGCTCATCAAAGCCTGTTTTATTTTTCAATGATACATTATGCAATACATTTCCCATACTTGACATTAAATATAGCCATGTGTCTGACACAGTCAATCACAAATGTACAGAAAATACATGCATAACTTGCAGGCCTTGGCCATCAAACCTTCCTGAATTAATTACTTTACTATATTACCTTCTGTCAGCTTAGTAGATGTGGATAGTGAATTTCCAAGCCATGTGTTGAAGATGGCAAAGCCCCAGAATAAAAATATCCTTAATTTCTAAATCACCACGAGGAGGATAGTAAAACGATTTTAAACATTATGTGCCAGAAAAATAAATTTCTTTGTCTTAACCATTAAACGCTTTGCTGTTTGTGGCATTGGCTAACATTACTAAGTACAGTTCTTTCCAACAGCTATATTGTAGTGATTCACTGATCAGGAAAGGAATTTCCTCAAGTGTGTTTAACTCACAAGTGTCTGGAAGTTGCAATTGGACATATGCTACTACAGAATTGACATTTTAGAAAATGCAAAAAAAAAAGTAAACTTAAACGAAACTAGTACCAATAACTAATTACAGACATTATTATAATGTGAGTGATAATTTTTTACTGTAATTTTTAAAAATTCCAATATTAGGATATTTCTATCTGCTATCCAACAGTAACTTTGCATCCATTATACCTTTACTACTATATACAGTTGGTGATTTATCTGTTAATTTCATCATTAAAACTAATAAGAATTGTTCACATAGAGCACATTGGCATAAATACTTCAGTTACCTAAAAAGGGCATCTATTCTTTTTATATTCTCACATACTTATAACAGGTAAAATAGCATTATTGGCAGAGACAAACAACACAAATATTAACATGTAGCAGTATGTAATGGAGAGAGAATTCTTATAAAATCATTTTTTCTCTATTTGCTCGGACTTGACTAGAAAACATGTTTCAACTCCCTTGTATCTGGGTGGTGATATGTGAAGTGTTCACACCATTAGAATGTCTGTAGGAGTAACATGGGTTATTCAAGTTCTAGGGAGTTAAAAAGCAGGTGTGTCTTTTCCCTCCTGTTCTTTCTTATCAGCCAGTATCCTGTAGCGGGAAATGGTGTCCTAGAACACAGCAAGGCCTTCAGATGGAAGACTTTTAGGCTCCTGAATTATTACGCTGAGCAGTAATCTTCTTACTTCTTCCACTACTGATCTGCACTGGACTGTAACAGAGCAAGAAATAAAATCTTTACTTGGTGAACCCACTGAGATTTCAGAATGTGCTTATTTCAGTGCCTAGAATAACTTAACCAATCAATTACACAGTGCTTAGTTACAATGTGATTATTCAGAGGATAATACCGAATGTTCTATATAACTTTTTAAAAATTAAAATCTAATGAAAATAGAAAAGTTACAGTTTTATAGAAAAATTAAATATATGGGAAGAACTGACATTGGATATAAAGTAGAAAATGAGACTAAACTTAACAATTGGAAATTGTAGAAAGTGGAAACCTCTCTCAGATTTTGCCCATAAAATGAATGAAAATGATTTAATCACATTATATAAGAAGAAGAAGACAGAAGACCAAGGAGAAATAAATTGAATAAATTACTGAAAACTAAATAAATATTTAACACAAAACACCAGAGAGCATTAAAGTCAAATTTAAAAGGTTCAATAAGGAGAGTTTCTGGGTTGGTGAACACCTCAAGGTGCTGGGCAGGCAGGCATTGTGCCTTCAGAGGGCACTGAACTCGGGTCCCTTCTCCAATGCCTACCCTTATGCACCCCTTCCATTTGGCTGTTCCTGAGTTATATACTTTATAATAAACCATTATGTTGGTCAAAGAACCAAGGCCACAACCACAAGTGCCAGAAGCATGGACAAAAAAATTGTTTTTCAGTCAATCCTCACAGATACACTACTCTTTGATTGCCAAAGTAGACCACATCCTATCGGCAACTGTTTCTATCACACCAAGGCAACAGTTCACCTGGACTTCACAGGGAAAACAAAAGTAAACTTCATGGGGAAGACATTCGCATGCTTGCCTGGGGTACGTCATCACATTTTGGGCATCTTCTTAATCACCAATAACAGGAAAAAATCCATTCCATTTGAGACCTTTATTTCCATGGATGTCATGCCAAGAATGCAAACGTGCATGATAAGGGGATGACAGATCAGCTTGACCTCAAAGCTTCTTTTTCTTACAGGACCTTGGAAAACAAAGACAACATTTCTATTATCTATGCTCCTGCCATACTATGCATCTTACAAGAAGTACATGACTCCAGAAGTGCCTCTGGAGTTCCCTTCTGAGCCCTGGAATACACCAAGAAGGAATGAGCCACCTTGAATGAGACTCCCCTTCCCTGCTAACACTGGTTCAACCCTTAATTCTAAAACTTGCTTTCAAGTCTCTTTTTAACTGAGAATTCACAGACTGGATCTTGAAAAGTTTTGTCTCTGGCAAAGGATGTTGTTATCATCGTCTTAGAAATTTCAAAAGATGAGGGTGCTGAGGTGGGGGGATGAAAGCAATATTCCACATGGGTGGTATGGAATTCAGTCGGTTTAACCCAGTGGAATTTGGAAAGTCTCTTTATCATCCTTGAAACTGGTAGCTGAGCTTCCCCAGTCAATGACCAGAGGTTGCCACATTCTTCAGACTTAAAGCAAAGCAGAGATTCTGCTCTTAGTTTCCAAATCCAGTGAAAAGCTGGAGACCTCTATATCTTACCTTCCTCTGCCTCAGTGCATGCCAAATCTCTAACCATCTCACTCATGGCTCCATATTTGGGATAATATTCCTGTAACCTTCCCATGGGATAGTGGGCCAATCCTGGGTAGAACATTCTACCATTCACATGCAGGAAATGTGCATTTGTCTTTCCATTGCATGTGCCCTTCTGATAAAGATGTGTTTGATGTGTTTATATAGGATCTACTCTGAAGACTAATTTGTTTTTGGTTTTGTGAACTACTTTATTGCTTTTATCCTCCCAACGAACTGAGAAGTGAAGAAAGAGGAGAATAAAAAGGACAGGGCCAGAGGTGATGATACTTCAGCCCATAAAGGGAGAAAAGTTTCTTTTAATCTTACAAAAGGTAAATGCATCACTTACAAAAGGATAGACAGAAAAATAAACAAAAAAGATATAATGACAGAATGTTTAGTTAAACCAACATATTACCAATCAAGGAAATAGGTGCTTGATAAAATGCTTAAAGATGTTAAAAGAGTTTTAAATAGTTTAAAAATTTCAAGTAGTAAAATCATCAATATAAAATCTCAAAGTCACTGTCGCCAAAATAAATAAAAGTAAGGTATCGGGGGGAAAATGATACAGATCTGAATAAATTACTAAAGCTGGTAATTATAATATTAAAATATAAATTAGGTTAAAAATTAGCTTTTTTTAATAATAGAAACAAAAAAACAGAAGGAAAGAGCTATATTTTTTATAGGTTTATGGGATTAATCTAAAAAGAAGTGTGTAGGACTTCTATGAATAAAATAATAAAAACTTCTATAAAATAAAATGGAAGCATATTTCATGTTCCTATATGGAAAACCTAAAATAAAACATGTAAGTTCTCCCCAATCAATATCTTTTAACAAATTTGAACAAAAATCATGTTAAAAATTAACTTTTGAAACTGCCAATCAAATTAACTTCACTTAGAATAAATATGTTTTTATAAAAAGCCCAGGAAATGTTGACAAAAATAATGAAAAAGAGCTTGCACTAATTCTGTAATTTCTTTAGCCATGTAATATAACTACCTGCAATCATGGAGAATCTGGAAAAGAACTGCCAATTCACTCTTTAAAATGGCAAATTAAATAATAATTTAAATTTAGAAAGTAAGGATCAATGATGGAGCACCATGCCAGATGCACACATAATTTTTAAGGGGTAAAGAAACTTTAATAAAATATTCTTTCAGATGCCAGCCATTTGAATGTCCATGGATGTATAAATGATAAAGAAAATGTGTTATATACAGTGCAATATTATTCAGCCATAAAGAGAAGGAAATCCTGTCATGTGCTACCACATGGATGAAATTTGGGGAAATACTTAAGTGAAATAAGACAGTCACAGAAAGATACTGCATGATTCCACATCTATGAGATATTCAAAGTGGTCAAACTCAAAAGTAGAATGGTGGTTACCAAGGGTGTGGGAAGGGAGAAATGTGGAGTTGTTACAAAATGGGTATATGCTTTATTCATGCAAGATGAATAAATTCTAGAGATCAGCCGTACAACACTGTGCTTATAGTTAACAATACTGTAATGTCCACTTAGGATTTGTTAACAGGGTAGGTTTCATGTTATATGGTTTTTACCACAATAAAAGAGAGAGAGAGAGAGAGAGAGAGCTTTAAAACTTAGTATTAAGATATCATCTATAAAGAAAATCTCTCTTTGGATTGTTAGTCCAATACTATTTATCCAAAGAACTATCTTGTCCTCATCCCCAATCCAGTTAATTATGGTTCATGTGCATTTAGTACAATTGGATATTTCAAAATCACCTTCATATTTTTATTCTAACTACAAAATAGTTTTTTTAGTTGGTAGGCTTTCCCGATTCCTGTTACATTAAAATTGTGGGGTTTGTTTTTGTTTGATTTTTCTGATAACTGTTGTTTGAGCTTAAAAGCTTTTCTTATTATATTTTTTACCACTCAGCTGAGATTTTCATACAGCTTCACTGAACTTGAGATGAAATCTAGTGTTCCTTTTGCTGTGCAAATACAAATGTTTTCTCTCTTTTCTGGTAGATGACCTAGTTAAATTGTTGTTTATTCACAGAAGCATGTAAATAATTTGTCTAAATATATTTTGCATTCCAAATGGATTAATTAACATGACAGCCACAGAAGTTGTTTTTATTTTAATTTGTATTTTGGCATTTCTATTGTTTCAACTTGATAATATTATTTATAATACTACTCATTGATAAATATAATAATTTTATTTAAAGAGTTAATGTTTTATCGAACCAAGAAATAGAGCAGAAAACTAAAAAAAATTATTAACCAGTTAATACATCATGAATATTACAACGTATTTTATCTTTACTTAATAAGCTCAAGTTACTTTAGAGAAAATCCTATTTTATCTATATAACAGTAACAGAATATTACCTACTGAAATGAAATGAGAACTTGGTTTAGTTACTTAACTTTATATTGAAGTTAGGGCTTCATAATGAATTTTAGAGATAGATATTTTTAAAAATATTTTTCGATTTTAATAGTATGCAAACTAATGCATTAATGTGTACACATGTCCAAAACACAACACGACAAACATCTGATTTTACATTTGCAAGGTTGGACCACAAAAAATAAAATTCTATTACCTTGTATTTTTAATTAAAAAATACTATTTAGTATAATTTCCATATAAAATACACACATTTTAGGTGTACACTTTGTTGAAGTATAAAAACATATAACCTTGGAAATACCATGTTAATAATGATTATAAAGCATATCTATAGCCCCATAAAGTTTTCTTTCCAATTATCCTCATCCCTCATATTCTATACTTCAGCCTTAATGCAAACACTGCTCTGCTTTCTCTGATTAAAGATTAGTCCTGCTTGTTCTAAAATTTCATATAAGTAAAATCTTAGGGTTATACTGCCTTGTTTTATTCAGGAGGTTATTTTTGAGATTCATCTTTGCTGTCATGCTTATTAGCAGCTCAGTCTTTCACATTACCAAGTAGTATTCATATGTATATATCACAATGTTTATTCAATCACTTGACAGATAATTGTACTGTTTCTGGTTTTGAACGTTTTATAAATAAACTTACTATGAACATTGAACATATGTACAAGTCATTCTCTGTTTATCAGTTTAATTTTCTCTTGGTTAAGTACCTAGAAGTTAAATTACTTCATCTTATGGGCAATGTGTATTTAAGTTTATATGAAACTGGCAAACTATTTTACACTCTGACTAGCAATGTCTGAGAGATTAAGGTGTTGCACATTCTCACCAATACTTGGCAAGTCTTGATTTTAGCCATCTTAGTGGTTGATTTATGTATGGTATTTCATTGTGGTTTTAATTTGCATTTTCCCTATGATTATTAATGTTCTGTCTTTTCATGTGATTATGGAACATTCATATATCTTTTTGGGGGGAAGTATGTGTTCAAATATTTGTCCTTTTTGATTATTCGAATGTTGACATTCATCGAAGTTGAGGAAGTCTTATAAATCGTTTACCCAAGTCCTTTGTCTAATAACGTATGCCAACTATTTTGTCTCCATTTGAGGCTTACTTTTCTTTTTTTAGAAGGTGTCTTACAACAAAGGAGTAATAAGATTAGATAAATCGTATCATATTTTTGAATGCTTAATGCTTTTGTGTCCTAGCTAGAAAAGATTTTCCTAACCAGAGGTCATAAAGTTTTTCTAATTTGCTTTCTCATGGAGACCTTTCTCATGTTTTCCAATGATTTTTTCAATATTTCTACATTTATGGTCTGTGTATTCCACACCATTGATCTTTATGTCTATTCTTACAGAAATACTACTTTGTTTAGATTACTGTAGCATAACAGAAAGTTTTAATCTCAAGCATGTAAGTCTTCCAAATTTGTTCTTTTTGAAAATTGTTTAGGTATCTTATATCCTTTACATTTAGCTATAAATTTTGGAATCAGTGTCAATTTCTCCAATAAAAAACTCTGCTGAAGTTTTGCTTAAAATTGCATTGAATCTACATAAATAAATTTGAAAAAAAATTGATATCTTAACATTATTAAGGCTTGTAATCCTCAAAAATATATATATCTCCATTTCTTTAGGTCGTCTTTAATTTCTCTCAGTAATGCTTCTTAGTTTTCTGTATACAGTACTTGCATAAATTTTGTTAACATTATTCCTTATAGTTCATGTTTCTGGATGACTGTCAATGGCATTGATTTTTACTTCTATTTTCTATTTGTTCATGGCTATTGTTTACAAACTACAGTAGATTTTGGTATATTGACCTGTTATTTTGTGGACTTGTTAAATAAAATTGTATGTTCTAGTACCTTTTTTAGATTTCCTATGATGTTTTATATGTACAATTATGTGAAGACAGAAAATTTATTATTTCATTTCTAACGTATTTTTTTCTATGCCTTGCTTTCTTGCACTTGCTAAGACCTAGGTAATATTGTTTAAAGCAATGAGGGCATCTTTGCACTGCTGTTGATTTTAGGTGAAAAATATTCTTTTTTTACTGTTAAATATGACCTTAGAGATAGATGCCATTCATCCATTTTTAGAAATTTATCTTCTATTCCTAGATTTCCAAGAGTCATTTTTTAATTTAATGGTTAATTTTATTTAAAAATTTAAGACTTATTTTGAGGGAATAATATGGATTTTCTTCTTTCTTTAGTTAATACAATGAAATTCATTAAATAATTTTTAAATGTTCAGCCAACTTTATCTTCTTAGGATAAACCACAGTTGTTTCTTTTGGCAAACTTGGAAATACACTACTCAAATCTCCTTCAAGAAGACCTGCCTCAGAGAGCTTGGTCAATTAACAGTCTCAGCTGGCCCTTCCTTGAATGCTGATGCCATGCTTACTCTGGCTGTTCCAAGCTCATGAATGAGCACAGAAGGCAACTATTACTACAAGATGTAGCCTTCATTTCACGTACAACTCTTGCTCTGGAAATTCCTACCAACCTCATTAAGAGTTTGTAAGAACTGTACCTAGTCTGAGGTCCTTCCTATCCAATTCTCCCCTCTGTCTCGTCTTTAATAGACTGCCCGCTGCCTTCAGAATTTGCCTGCCTACACGTTTTCTCTTCCCTTGTAGTCCTGGTGGGCTGTTTCCCTCAATAGACATCTTGCATGTTAATATCATGAATATTTAATATCTCATATATATACAATATTATATTATTATAATATATAAAATCCAGAAACATATACATATATGCTGGGTTTAATTTATCTAGTATTTTAAGACTTTTACATCTGTAGTAATCAGTGATGCTTATCTGTGGTTTTGCTTTAAAAAAAAGTCTCTCTAATTTTTACTGCAGTGTTATGCTATCCCCAGAATTGCATATATATATGTCGAATTTTTTTTTTCTGAAAGAATTTGCACAGAATAAGTGTTTATTGGTTCTTAAAATACTTCATAGAATTCACCAGAGAAGACACCAGGGCATGCAAATTCAATTATTTGATAAATATGGGTATACTCAGATTTTTTATTTCTTTTTGTGTCAGTTTGGGTGACCTGTGTCATTAACATGTCTGTACATTATGTTGGCATAAATTTGCCCATAATATCTTTTGTCTTTTCAATGTTTTTAGGACCTATAGTTATGACCTATGTTCACATCTTCCTTGTTTGGTCTATTATAGGTTTATCAATTTTGTTTATTTATACCATTTTTTAAATGAATTGAGCCATTGTATCTCCTATGTTGGCTTATGATATATACTCTTTGGGTCTTTTATAACAGTTACTTAGGCTTTATGATATGTATTTTTAATTTATCACAGTCTTCTTACAAATCATATTTTAACACTTCACATATAATGTAAGAAATTTTTAAAAAAATATTTTAATTTCCTTATTCTTTGTGCTGTTGTTCCTTCATATTAATGATATTCTCATGGTTATGTTTCTGGTTTTTATTCAGTTATTTTTAGTTATTTACTATTTTGGTCTTTGCATGTCTTAAGTTTTTAATTATATGCTGAAAACAAAGATGTTATATTGCTGAGACTGAATTTTGTTTCTTTCCCTTAAAGAAGTGTTGTAATTTTTTTGGCAAGTATTTAAGATAATTATAGATGAGCCTAATTCTTTCAAGGATTGCTTTTAAGCATTATTAGGGCAGGTCTAAAGTAACTTTTTTTCCTAGAGCTAAATTTAGCACTACAGATAAGATATGACTCTCCTGGGATCTTATCTTAATCACTCTGGTTTCAACAAATATTTCTGAGCCCTGTTTAGTATTGGGCAAATTTCTGGATGTCATTCTTACTCAACTTACTGTTCTTTGATACTCTAGTCCTCATATTCTAGCTACCTGAACCTTAGCAAACTCACATATTATTCTCCTCAGCTCAGCAAGATTGCTGTTCTACTTGTGATTGTTTCTTCTTCCTTCTTAATGGTCTGGAAACTACTTTCATGCAGAAACCTGAAGCAATCTAGAGCTAAACTTGTAGTCTTCCTTCTCTCAGGAATTACAGTCTTATGATGCCTATATCACAATATCTGAAAACAGTAATTTTATATATTTCTTTCAATTCTGTAGGAATTTACAGAGAGATATAAGACCAGCACATATTATTCTATCAAAGGCAGAAGTAGAATTCCTGAATTATTTATTTTCTTTATTATTATTTTTTATAATTTTAATACCAATAAGACAACCACATAAAACAAATTAATAGCTTATTAATGATGCATCATAAAATGTAAAAATTTAGTCTGAAGATAGACCCTTGGTAACCAAGCCAGATGCCTTCAAATGCCTCTTCGCAATCACAATTCTTTTCTCTCTCCAAGAGTAATCACTATTCGGACTTTTTTACTTTGCATTTTCTTACTTTATACTTTTTACAACTGTATTGTTTTATCACTAGAGTGTGTAACCCTCAACATTAAAACACTATAGCCTGTTTCATTTATTAATATGTTTTCTATTTTTTCTATACCTCTCTTTATTTTTTTATTTTCCTTGAAACGCATTTGTTGAGAAAACCAGATAAAGTTTCCCTCACTATGTTTTGCAAATTGCATCTCAAAGTATGGTTTAACATGTTTCTCTGTTCACTCTTTTTACCTATAAGTTGATGGTGTTAAGTAAAAACTCAATCACATTCATGTGTGATTTCTTGGCGACTACCTCATAGTTGATAATTGGTTTTAACAGAGTCACATAACAGTCACTGTAGCTCTTCATATTATATTAGCTGATCCTCCATTGCTAGATCCATTAAGTGATTAGTTATTTTTGTTACACAATGGTTTTATACTAATTACATCATTCTTTTATTACAAAATAATGATCATACCATGAGAAAATTTACCTTATAGGCCTGTAGTTAGCCTATGGTTTGGTTTATGCAATAATTTGTTGATGCTCAAATTTTCCATCTTTTTGACATTCAATTTTTCACCTCAAATTCTTAATGCTTAAATTTTTCATTGTTTTCCAGTAGATGCTGCTTCAAGTTTTCTCCTGAGTCTTCTTGGTAAGACCCCAATAGCTATTATAATTTCTGTGCTAACTAGTAACCAGAATGGTCCAGACTCATCCGGCTCGTGTTCTGTGCCAGACATAGGATAAGTCGTTTTTATGTGGAACCCTGTTAATGTGTTTCTCATTTGTTTTTCAGTGGGAAATGGTATTTAAAGACCATAATATGGACACCAGTAGTGACTTTTGACACTGGTTATTTCCTAGAAGAGGCTACTGTTTACTGTTTCTCAGCCTTTCTGAGGCAGTGATAGGAAAAATATTTCACAAAAAGATTCATGAATTTATACTGGTACTTGTGAATAAAATTTCAGATCACAAAACTTTAATTTAACATTCTCTATTGTATCTGTATTTCCACTTTCACCACACCTAGAACCCTGGTAGTCAAGGCACCAGGTCTGATTAAATTAAAATATTGTATTATTACTAATTCTCATTATTTCACATTAAACACAAATATTCTTTGATGAACAACACCAGCACTATTAACAACAGGCTCCACTAATTTTTTTCTTCATGGAAAGCCTATCTGAGAAGTCCTTTGTCAGTTCAGTTTGGAGGGACAGCTCCTGAGAGCTCATGTTAGCTTTGGCCTTGCAGCATTTAGCAATCTAGATTTGTCATTGAATGAAATTAACATTTTAGATCAGACTCCTGTGTTAATTCCTCAAAGGGATTACATAACATAGAAGAAAGTGGTAAAATTAACAACTTCAAACGCCCAAAATAAGCAGTCATGATGAAGCTGGAATATATTCAAATATCAACGATGAGGTTAAAAAACAACAAAGGCTGGGAACGAGCTGTTATTTTCTTTACTTTCTTTATATAGTTTTCTTTTTCATTTGCTTTATTCACGTGATCTATCTACTTAAATATAATTCTGCAAATATTTCAAAGAATAAAATGAATTCTGATGAAATATATAAGTGGTAAACTGAGGCATGTCTCTGCAGGAACCCTGTCCTGTACCCTCCAAGCTATGCTTCACAAACTACATTAATCTCCATGGAGCGTCCACCCTGTCCAAGGTTGCTAATCACCTCCAAACAAATGAGAATGTAGACATTGCTGCCCGTGATTAACCCCACTTTGCTCACCACTCTTGCATTTATACTTTATGTCCAGTTTCTCCTGAATCTCAGCCTTTATGCACTGTCCTCCCACTGCCTGAAAATGCTCTTGCCAGCTCTTCCTTGAGCTAGCTTTTGCTTGGCTTTCAGGACTCAGTTGTATGGCATCTTCTCCAGGTTGGTTAGAGGTCCTCTTATCATATAACACTCTGAAAATGCATCTAACATGGAGGAAGATCACAGTTAACTTTTCTGTACCTGGCATTACAGTGTAAACCCCTTAAAGAAAGGATTATATTTTATTTTTTTTATTACTGTATCCAAATAGCCTGAAACACAATATGGTTTTGATAAATAATTCTTTATTCAGTGCGAAAGTTTTTTGGATAAGTAGCTACTATTAAGCAGTGACCTCCGTGTTGTCCATACTTTTGTCTTTATTTGCTTAGCTCTCTTTATTTCAGACCCCACCTGCCCTACCGCAGCACATGAAGTAAGCAATGCTTGTATAATGCAAAATCCTACTGAATTCACACCAATCACTCTGTCCCAACTCACTTTTCCCTGTTCGCTCTTCAAAACTCTCCTGTCATGTACACAGTTTGCACCAAATTCTAAGATTTATTGCCAAAAATGCACTTCCCTAATGACTGAGGATTTATGTTGGCACTAGACATCTAAATATCAATGGGCATTTGCCATCCCATAGAATATACAAAGTGACATTCAACTATACTCTGAGTTTATATAATACACTTATCATGGGTGCTAGATAGAATAAAACATAAAAATAATATGTATTCATCTGTAAAAGTCATCTTTTCTATATAAACAATAATCGAGCCATCACAACACTTTGTAGGTAAAAATCCAGTGTAACAACTTTATGTGTCTTGAGTATGAAAATAGGGAAGTATTATTTCCTGTACAAAATCCAGACTGAGCAAAACAAATAACACTTTTCCACACAGTGATTCACCAGAATGTAACCTTTCAAAAATTTTCCACTAAGAAAATATCCTACACAGTGCATTACAAAATAGTATATCCCATGTGTATAGCCAGAAGAAAAACTTATAGTGGGAAAGAGATCCATGAATTCTAATGAGAGCACATAGTAACACTGACTGGGGTTTTCTTCTGTGTCATTTCACTCAGTCATCAGAGGACACCCTTGTAACTCACTGAAAAACATAAGGAGAGATTAACATTTTCACCTTTTTGAATGAATATCTGTAAAACATGAATCATATACTAAGGAAGGAGATTGATGGAGATGAAAGTGAAGGTTTTAAAATACTTGACAAATCTAAGGACAAATCAATCTCATTTGTTCTCATTGGCTTAACATACTGTGTATCTTATCCTAAAGAAAGTAATAAAAATCGTCCTAAATTGAGATTCTCAATGTTGACCCCAAACAACGTGGTTTACTCTCCTCTCATGTTCTGGAGCATTAGGCTTTCCAGCAACTCCCAGAATCTCCTGATATGATGGGACAGAGGTTTCCAGTTGGGAGAAACTGTTAGGGCATATTTCTATTCTTATTATTTCACTATTTTATATTATATTTTGTGTGATATAAAATTTACATCATTGATTGGTTTATTATTCCATGTGTATGATTTATAAACAAAAATGTATATAGAAAGTAAATATGATTATTTCTATAATTGTATACATGATCACAAAATATTAGAAGATCTCTGCTGAAGAAGATTCCATTATGAATATTCAACTAAATTTTGTAATTTGTAAGCTCTCCCAAATGATAAAGAGCCACATAGCAGATTCTCCCAAAACCAAGCAAGAAAATCAAAGAGCAATGAGTTAAAATTGCTTATAGTAAGATGGTTTATCTGGTCTGCCTTATCTGGACATCAAAAATTTGCTTTAAATTTTAAAAAATTTTTATTGGAGTATAGTTGATTTACAATGTTGTGTTAGTTTCAGGTGTACAGCAAAGTGAATCTGTTATATGTATACATATATCTGACCTTTTTTAGATTCATTTCCCATATAGGTCATTACAGAGTATTTAGAAGAGTTCCCTGTGCTATACAGTAGGTCCTTATTAGTTATCTATTTTATATATAGTAGTGTGTATATGTCAATCCCAATCTTCCAATTTATCCCTTCCCCCCTTACCTTCATAACCATAAATTTATTTTCCACATCTGTAACCCTATTTCTGTTTTGTAGATAAGTTCATCTGTACCATTTTTTTTTAGATTTCATATATAAGCTTTTGCACAGCAAAGGAAACCATAAACAAAATGAAAAGATGACCCTCAGAATGGGAGAAAATATTTGCAAACGAAACAACTGACAAGGGGTTAATCTCCAAAATCTAGAAAGAGCTCATGCGGCTCAATATCAAGAAAAACCAAACAATCCAATGAAAAAATGGGCAGAAGATCTAAATAGACATTTCTCCAAAGAAGACATACAGGTGGTCAAAAGCATATGAAAAGATGATCAATATCACTAATTATTAGAGAAATGCAAATCAAAACTAAAATGAGGTATCACCTCACACCCGTCAGAACTGTGGGAATGTAAATTGGTACAGCCACTATGGAGAACAGTATGCAGGTTCCTTAAAAAAAAAACAGAGCTACCATATCATCCAGCAACACTACTCCTGGGCATATATCTGAATAAAATCATAATTTGAAAAGATACATGCACTCCAGTGTTCATTGCAGCACTATTTACAATAGCCAGTACAGGGAAGCAACCTAAATGTCCATCATAGAGGAATAGATAAGGAAGATGTGGTACATATATACAATGGAATATGACTCAGCCATAAAAAGCAACAAAATAATGCCATTTGCAGCAACATGGATAGTCCTAGAGATTGTCATACTCAGTGAAGCAAGACAGACAGGGATGGACATCAAAATCTTAAGGTAACATTTAGTTTAATTCAAATATGATTATTCATTCAATATTTATAAATGACCCACTATGGATAAAGCACAGTTATGCACTGAACATACAATTGTGGATAAGATTGTCTCTACTCTTCTGTGCATAATAACTCAGCTTGTAGATTTCTGAATAAAACAGAATTAGTTGAGGACACTTCAAGCTGTGTAATGTAAAGATAAGTGTATACCTAAGAAGTATTATTTTAAAATATAATGATCAGTATTTAGGAGATTTCTAATAGTAAATTTCAATGCCATTTGCAGCCAGTGCCATTATATGAGTACAGATAAAAATGTCTCTTTAGCTGGATCCCAGAATTGAAAAAGACCTGAATTCAATTTATAACGAACATGTGATGTCTGTTAGAAAGTGAAATGCATGGTTATAAACCACTGAGAATTTTGCATCCATTGTTACTTCAGCATGACTTAACCCAAGCTGAGTGATATCAAAAAATATTATATTTTCCTAAAATTAACAAATTTATATTATCATTTCTGTAGGTTAACTTTCATTTTTGCAGCATATGAAAATAATGGTAAAATTTTTCAGCATGATTTTATATCTAATTAGAACTCGATGGAGCGTTTTAATTGGGGACTATGACAGGATCATGTTTACATTTTACAGCAATCCCTCTTACTGCTGTGTCAGAAGGGACGGGAGAAGGACAAGAGTCTAAGTAGTGACATCTGTTTAGAAGTCCATTCAATGAGTGATAATCAAAGCTTGGTTCATGTTAACTGTAGTGGGTATAGTAGAAACATGGATAAATTAGAAACATATTTTAGAAATAGAATGGACAAGAACTACTCTTGTATCATGCAAATTTCCTTCTGTCCGTACTTCCTAAAGTAGGGTCCCAATATCTAAAGACTGAACGCACTGATAGTGGATATATTTTTGCTCGATTTTGTATTCCTAAACTGATACTAACTGAGAAGAGAACCTAGAAATCCAGCCATCCCAGGGCCTATTTTTTAATTATTATTAACCAGGACTATTTTTATGTTTATAGAGTCCTGGAGAATACTACAGTATTTATTTCATTTCCTTAGTCTTTGATTCATATTGCTTAATATGCCATCTCTTATTAGTATAAATACTGGTAGGCATGACTTACACAGTGATGGATATCTTAGTTCACTTGAACTGCTGAGACCTGAGTTCACAGTTAAATACATCCAAATTCTATACAGATTTTCCTAGCCAAGCTTCTGTTTAGTTCTGTTTTGTTTTGTTTAATTTAGTTTTAATTAGCACAACTTAAGTACTATGGTGAGTGGGCGGGGTGAAATTAGAGAATGGATACTATTTTCATTTGCTTGTATGCTTAACATTACAAGCAGTTTTGTATGTGAGACTGAATGTGAAATAGAACTTAAAACTTTGAAATTATTGACATTATGTATTTCATTCCTTATTGAAGATTAAGATAGTTAATAGATTGAGTCTTTTAAATAAGGAGTTTTACATATAATGCAATAGCAAATTTGTTATTTCTCAAAGTTAAATACTCAATTCAATAGACAAACTTCCTAAAGATGTGTTTAAAAACAGCAAAGACAAAGCTGAGTGGTGTGTATTCAACTTTCCAAATAAGAATTGGTCTTAGTGAGGCACTTGATTTCTTCATTTAATTTGCTACCCAGCAGTGTTCTACATGCCTTGGTGCATATTAATGCAATTTGTTTGTTCCTGTTAGTAGCAAATTTTCTTAAATAAATCACTTTGCTATTGTAGCATTATTTTCTCACTGAAATATTTAATTGGCTGGACATATTGCTTCAATAATTATCACACTGTCATTACTTTAAAAAGGAATGGGAAGGCTTGAAAATAATCTGATTTACCAATAACTATGCTTTAAATACATTCCCCAACTAGGGCAGAAATTAAATCCCTGCTAACCAATAAGTGGTTTTGCTAAATGAATGAATCACTTTTCTAAATATTTTATTGGTTCATTAAAATATGCTAAATGAGGAAAAAAGTGAGGGCTATCCTAAATATTATAAGGGGCTTCTTTGCACTGATTCAGATTCATGTTCTTTTAATTTTACCCTCTTCCTTCTTCCTTTCCTATGTAGATAAGTCATTTTAAAAATAATAACCCATAATTTTATTTGTTTTTACAAATTATACAAATTTCTTAAAATTGATGTTTTTTTTTTTTTTTTTTTTTTTGCCGTACGTGGGCCTCTCACTGTTGTGGCCTCTCCCATTGCGGAGCAGAGGCTCCGGACGCGCAGGCTCAGCAGCCATGGCTCACGGGCCCAGCCGCTCTGCGGCATGTGGGATCTTCCTGGACCGGGGCACGAACCTGTGTCCCCGGCATTGGCAGGCGGACTCTCAACCACTGCGCCACCAGGGAAGCCCAATGTATTTTTTTAAATGCCAATTTTTATCAAAATTTTGAATCTCCAATAAAAATGTGTATACTCATATATTTGTTAATAAAACTTCTATGGAAGATTTAAAATGAGCCAAGAACTATGTGGACAAGGAAGAGCCGTGTTACCCATTTCTGGATCTGGGCATAGCATTCTTTATTTTGTTAAGATTTTTTTGATGTGGACCATTTTTAAAGACTTTCTTGAATTTGTTACAACATTGCTTCTGTTTTTTATGTTTTGGTCTTTTGGCCGTGAGGCATGTGGGATCTTAGCTCCCTGACCAGGGATGGAACCAGTACCCCCTGCATTGGAAGGCAAAATCTTAACTACTGGACATCCAAGGAAGTCCCCTGGGCAAAGCATTTTTAATGAGTGCTACAGAGTTTTTTCCCCAGAAATAATAAGCATAATTTTTAAATAAGAAAATATGATATTCACATAAATTACTTATGCTACAAATCTGACAAATTATATCTCATGAAACCATTAGGTAGTTATAATTCCAAGAATGTGAATAATATTCTAATATTATTATCTAAAAAAAATACTAATATTCAGTCATAAATAAAATAGGAAATGAAAAATTACCACATAAGAGATATATGCGACCAATATCATTCTAACAGAAATAAAACATAAACATAATAGAAGATGTCAATAACCTCAGTTTTTAAAAATAATGTAATTTAAAATTATAAGATAGAAAATTGTGCTCTTTCTTCAAAACACAGATTTTATTCAGTATTAATGTTTGTAGGCGTTGGCATTCAGATGAAACGTTAAATTGAAGTTCCATCTGCCTGAATTTAGAAGTTATTAACAATGCTAAAATGCCTTATTACTCTGGTTTAGAAAAAGAGGGTGCATACACCCGTGTCCTGGCTGACACTGCCTTTTTGCTGCAATGAAATTATGGATTTGTCATATGGAATTGTCACTAATAGAAATGTTCACTGCAGAAAACAGAATGTTGCTGAGTGCACCAAGGCATTCACTACTGCCTATCAGAAATGTAAAATATCATCTAGAAAATGCCATTTTAATGTAGCATAAAATAATGCAATTTAATCTCTAAGCAGGTGTGACACTAGTGGGAAGTGAGTGTAGTTACTCCTGGATCTCATTCAGTCAACAATCTCTATAATATTTACTTGATTATGAATTTGTTATTTCATTACACAAACCGACTCATTCATTTATAAGTCTTGCTTTTTCATTTCCCTATAAACTGTATAGCATATTTGTAATTAAGAGAAAAAGCATTTGATGAATAAGCCTTTTTCATACATTAAACTGTTGAAATGGCAAATAAGAATATCTTGTACCAGATGGCCAAGATGGCCAAAAGTAGAACTTTCTCTGAGCCAGATTAAGTATGTAACTCCTGAAAGGGAGATATACAGCTTACTAGCTGTCCAATACTATATTTTTGGAAATATAAACACAAAACCATAAAGTTTTTAAACACAAACCTTATGGTTGGTAAATTATTTTCTTTAATATTGAGCCTATTTCCACGTGTTTCCATACCTATTTTATCAAACCAAGATGCTAAAATGCACTTATAACTGAAATTTTTGTCACATGGCTAATACAAACTTTTAGTTTAAATTTTACAGATGTCATATCTATCATGGAGAAAGCACATAGTTATACAACACATTTTCTTTACCAATATTTACATTTTTAAAAAATACAAATGAATTTTATGTATCTATGTCACTAACAAATGACTTCCTGTATTTTTTTTTGCATTTTTTAAACATCTTTATTGGAGTATAATTGCTTTACAATGGTGTGTTAGTTTCTGCTTTATAACATAGTGAATCAGCTATACATTTACATATATCCCCATACCTCCTCCCTCTTGTGTCTCTCTCCCACCCTCCCTATCCCACCCCTCTAGGTGGTCACACAGCACCAAGCTAATCTCCCTGTGCTATGCGGCTGCTTCCCACTTCCTGTATTTTTAAAATGAAACTTCAATGCAAGTCTATAGCACAATAAACATATAACTCAAATATATTCTGAATTATACACTTTTAAAGTGTATTTATATTTTTGCCAAAAATGTACTCATACTTTAAAATAGAAGTACTTTAAAAACTCATATATGTATGACATATATATGTATCTATATACACACACCCATACATATGCATTTTTGATACAAGTAAAGATAGATAGAGAATACATAGAATTAAAAAAAATTCCATCTATAAAATATAGATCAAATCTACCATAGAATAAAAACACCAATATAGGGCTTCCCTGGTGGCACAGTGGTTGAGAGTCCGCCTGCCCATGCAGGGGGCACGGGTTCGAGCCCCGGTCCAGGAAGATCCCACATGTCGCGGAGCGGCTGGGCCCGTGAGCCATGGCCGCTGAGCCTGCGCGTCCGGAGCCTGTGCTCCGCAACGGGAGAGGCCACGACAGTGAGAGGCCCGCGTACCACAAAAGAAACAACAACAACAAAAAAAACACCAATATAGAAAACTTGAAAGTTAAAAAGAAACATCCACATATACTATTACAAGACATGTAGTACTCCTCTTAATGAACAATTTTTAATACCAGAAAAATGAGCATTTTGGATAAGACTATTTTTTTCTTTTATTCCTGACTATATGTTGATACTTCTCTATATTGGTCTTTGGGAGACGACTGTCTATTAAATGTCTTGCATTTTTGTATGTGTGTGAGCAGAGGCACTGTCTTACCTTTGCTGTAAACTACTTTTTTCAAGGTTGTTTTTAGAGCAATCAGTTTTGGAAGACAAAGCTAATGACTCCCTTTGGAGCAAAGGGCAGGTGTGTTTACTGTCCATTATAGTAAAGGTTAAGTCTCTCCCTGGAGCAAAGAGCAGGCACACTTACTACCCATTATAAAGGATTCAAACAAGCAAACAAAACAGAACTAGTAGATTCAGATTGACGGTTGCTAGATGGGAGGGGCGTTGGGGAGGTGGGCAAAATGAGTAAAGGGGTTGGATCAAGAGGTACAAACTTCCAGTTACAAAATAAATAAGTCATGGGGATGTAATGTACAACGTGGTGACTATAGTCAGTAACATTGTATTGCAAATGTGAAAGTTGTTAAGAAAGCAAATCTTAAAATTTCTCGTCACAAGAAAAAAAAAAATTTGTAACTCTGTATGGTGACAGATGGTAGCTAGAATTACTGTGGTGACCATTTGGCAATGTATACAAATGTCAAATCATTACGTTGTACCCCAGAAACTAATATAATGTTGTTCTCAATTATACTTCCATGAAAAATACTTAAAAATTAAAAAAGAATTCAGACTGCCTAAAACTCTGGGTTTCTTTCATTGACTGCAACCCAGTGTGTACGCAGGCATTTACACGGGCCTATCTGGATCTCTACCATGGGACTTGGGGTTTGGGGGGGGAGCAAGGGAAACTGAGGCCAATACGCCTCAGTTTCATGATGCTTGGTGTGCCATGAGTGATAAAGGTCTTTGCCTCTGTCCTTAACTTCTCGCGACTCATGCCAGCATCCATGAAGTTGTGTCAGGCTAAACTGTTAGCTTGAAGACAGGAAGTATCTCAGATCCATAACATTGACTTTGTCAGCGAGGATGGGATGGTGACAGAGGCGTGGCTTCCAGTTAGAGATGTACGTCGGCCCTGAGGAGTGGGTTCAGGGCTATGAGACGTTTTCTGAGCTGTTAGTGGATGCTCTCCACTCAGTTGGAGGAAGTTGGGTTACCCACTGCGATACCTATTAATGAATAAGAGCTCAACTGAGGCGGAGGGGCTTAGCAGTGAGAGATGTGATTTAATTGTGTGGCCCAGATGGTGTCTATGCTTTCATGTACTATTCTCTGGGTAGACAGAGGAAAGCTTGATTTTGTGACACTGGGTTAGCAAGCTCAGTGGTCCAAACCAGAAGGCAATATAACTGTGGCTGCTGACCCCTGGGGTCTCCAAAATTAAAATAAATATTGAAAGCTATTAGTATTCAATAAAGAGCTTTGAATCAATCAAAAACTTTAGAAGTTCGTTTGGTTAAGATGTAAGTGGTATACACGCCAATAAAACCTGACAGGAAGTGTGTCATGCCTGTTAGCGTGGAGCCCCTCTCTGCCTCTGCATGCCCTGATTCCTCCATTCTTCCCTAACCCAATCTCAGTTGCTTCGAGGAGAAAGATGATTGGAGTGTGAACGAGCTCTCCTTGTTCCTAAAAGAGACGGAAGGCCATCCAGGTATGCCGGTGAACTTCAAGGGGAGGGACGGAAATTGTTATAGCTTTGTTGGGTACAAGTACCTAAGTCACCATCCAAGCAGGTTTCAGGAGGGAAGAGGACACTCAAATTCAACTGAGGGAAATTAGGTTAAGGGCACAGTGGAGAAGGGAAACTAAAGTGACTTTGTGGGTGGGGGGACCTAGAGCAAATTCAGTATATTGCTGTTCTGATGTCCTCTGCTGAATACACCAGTAGCATTGATGTGTTGTGTATCTGTACATCCTTATGACATAAGAATTAGAGAAGATGCTCCCATTCAGGGTCTGCCACTATTAGAGAGCTGCGAGTGAAATACCACACTGGCTCCCCCCCACCTTCAACCTGTTCCATCCCCAGTGGTCAGATGGGAACAATGTAGTAAGTAACCCAGGAAAAGAGAGATGAATCACAGCTCTATTTAACTTCCTAATGGCTGCTGGAGTACTGAGAGCCCCTCCCCAGTGCAACAAGCCACTATTGGAAACAGCCACTAACTCCTACACCACCCCTTTAAAACAATTTGCCTCAGTGGATATTTACATTTACATGAAAATGTGGCAGCTATCTCTTTGGGAGAAACTTTTATCTCCACTGCACTACATGAATCAAAACCACTGGTTCACTAAAGCTCTTGATTTACAGAGGTTCCCTTAAATGCCTGGGCCTGGTTCACTGGTGGTTTAACTTAGCTGAAACCCAAGGTTGTCTACGAGACTGTTGCACTATTCAACTTCAACACCAGCTATACGGAGCCAAAAATTGATTTAGGTGCACTGTTCAGTCAGCAGAACTTAAGGTCATTCTCCTAGCCCTGGTCAATGCTGCACCGTTTGGCAAAACTTGTTATAGTTTCACTTACACTTGGGTATCGCCATTGCTCCCTGTTATTCTATCATTTGGAAAACTACAGATTGGCCAATTAAACATTCCCCTCTTAAGAGCTGCAGACTGGAAACAAATTGTTGCTATTGATTGAACTGTCTGTGTCATTCATGTAGATGCCTACAAAAAGGTCCTTTCTGAAATAAAACTGACTAGGATCAAGTTGCTCGTGGAACCTGACCTATCTACCCAGATTGTCACTATTGATGACTAGATCCATCATCCTGGAGGACAGAGAAACACATCCATCATAGCAAGGATTCTGATTCCGAAGCAGACGCCACCACTGCACACCAGACTTGTGATTCGGGTGAAGCGCCTTGCCACAGAGGATGACACATCACATGAGGAATTATTCTCTCACACTGTGGCAGTCTTTGCCCTCCTCTCTAGACTCCCAGTGGTAACTTTTCAATGTGGATACTCTTTCAGGTTGCAGTGCTATTTTTTTCTTATCCAATCAGCTGACTCCAGCAGCTAGCTTCTGTCCCTTGAAACTTACCTGTGATATGATTTTGACTCTTGGGATCATCTGCAGCTTATGTTTTGTCTTTTACCATAAAAGCCCCTGAACAAAGGGCTGGTAGTAAAGCGTAGTAAAAGAATACAAACATCTGGTGTTGAATGTCATAAAGACCTCAAAAATCAACTAAAAATGATTTCTGACACTATTTTCCTCCTCACCTCCTTTTCCCTACACCTCAGAAAGACTGAGAGAATGCACGCCCCCAGGTAAGGATGGTCTCCTCTTAGTTAAATAGTAAATGTGTTGTTGGCTTTTCCTCTTTCTATCTCACTCTCCCCCAACTTTTATACTGCTGGAAGGGCTTTGGTAAGCACCCCAGACTTTCTTTGGGGAATAAAAAAAGATTATACATTTGGTAAAGGGTGAAGCAGAACTAGAACAACCTGACTGTCTCTGAAGCCCAGGGCTCAAATCATTTCAATACTGGTTTGGATTAAAGTAGACTTGAATATGGAGTCATCCTCAACTAAATATTGGCAAGTAAAGTCAATTTCTGTTGTCACAAAGAAGTAGAACATGAATAGATAAAACAGACAAAGGGGGTCTTATCTCAACTATATAAAGATATCCTGCAAATCACTAAGAAAAATTTGGATAAATAATAGAAGAAATAGCAAAACCTCCAACAAGTATCTTTCAAAAGATGTCCAGATGGCCAATAAATCTATGAAAAGGTATTACAACAAACCTAGTAGAAATTTCTTTTAAATGAAGGAGAAGAAAAAAGACTTAATACCAGTTTGGCAAGGATGAACCGTTATTAAGAAGTGAAAATTCAAGAACCACCTTAGAAAAATATTTAAAATTACCTGCTAAAGTTCAACATATGCGTATCCAATGATTGAGCAATTGCATCTTAGATGTATTTCCCAAAATATGTGTACATATATATGTCACAAACAGATACACATACGATTGTTCATAGCATAATTATTCACAATCGTCAAAACTGGAACAATAACATTTCCATCAAATGTAGAATAAATATGGTATATGCATAAAACAAAATTCTATGCAGCAATGAAAATGAACTCACTATTACTACTCACAACAATACCAATAACTTTCACACACATAAGACAAAGTGAAAGAAAGCAGACACTAAGCAATGCATATGGTGCAATTTCACTTGTACATGGTTAAAACAGTGGAAAACTAATGTATGCGTTTGAAGGTCAGAACACTGGTTATCTTTGGGGTGGAGGTAGATGTAGAAATTTGGGAGGAGAATGAATGTTGGTTTCTGAGATCCCAATACTAGTCTAATTTTTGATGCACTCTGTAGTTACAATGGTGTATTCACTCTACAAGTATTGAGCCATTAGTTGTAATTTCTGCATTTAATTTTTGTAAGTTAGCCAGAAATAAAATAACAATAATATTAAAAGCAAAGCTGTCAAAAGTTTCAGAAAGTAGCTAACCCCCTGAATTCTATTTAGGGCTCACAACAGAGGTCTTAATGCATATTCCCAGATTTGAATTCTCATAGAAACTGGGCATTTTTAGAACAATATGGGAAAGCTAAAACGTATGAAGAACTATGCTGTATGTGTATGTATATGGAATGCACTTGATGTTATGACTTGGAAAGAGCCTGTCTCTGACATGCCTTGGTCAGAGAAGATCGTCAAGTACATAAAATCCTGCATGGCCAATTGGAAACCGAGAAGACTCTGCTGAGCCCCAGAAGCATCTTCCATGGCTATGCAAAATCACGTAAGTCCAGTGCTAAATAGATGAACCAGATTTTTGCTGAAACTAACACTAATATTAACAGTACTTAAATTCTTACTATGTAAAAAGCAAAAAATTTAATGCAAGATAAATTACAAATTCAGTGTGCCTATATTGTGAAGCAGTTATTATTAATATCCCCACATTACGGATGAATAAACTGAGGCATAATGAGAGTAAAAAGCCACATTATTGGATAATCATGTGAAAAGAAAAACAGAAATTATATATAGTACAGCCAGATTTTTTGCAATACTTAAATATTTTAAAAAATTGGATTACATTATGGCTCAATGCAACACAGCATGTCAAATGACAAAAAAAATCTAATTTATTTAATCAACAGAACAAACTTTTTTTTTACTACTTTCATAGTAATTAGTTTGAAAGATATAATTTTAGGTTGAAAATTATATTTATAATATTCTCGATTTGCTTTGTAATATATTAATGCCAAAGTACCAAATAATATGTGTAAGCTCTGTTAAATTAATATTCACACAATAATAAATTTATTTGTAAATCAGCTATATATATATATATATATATATATATAGTTATTACTGGAACATTGCTGAAGGCAAAAGTAATGCCACAGTTATAGTCAACAAATATCAACTTAGCAAAAAAGGCTGACACTTTTTGCCCTTTTAAAGTATTTTCTAAATCATCTTCTTATTGATACAGTTATTTTGGGGAGATGGATTGCTTTATCCTTTCCCTTGTGCTACTGTTGATACCTGTAATTAATTCTCATCCTTAATGATAATAAATAATTTTTCCTTTAGTTGGGTATGATTTAATAAAGTTTTGTGAGGAGAAGGGAGAGTGAAATTGGACTCATTGCTTTCATATCTTTCTTGTTTATATGTAGCTTAAACACTAAATACTCTTAGATGTGTAAAGAGAGGAGTCAATCACTTCTGAGAAGAATTGCACCCATGACATGGAACAATTTCAATTTTTCTGAAGCAGAATTTTCCTAATGACAGCTTGCTTTTGTAGAATTGATGCTGATTACTCACTTTGGGTCAGCACCTCCATGGGCCACTTGGATTTGGAGGCACCTGGGACTGAGAACCGAATAACCTAAGAATTGAGAAAGGCTTTAACCTAGAGGGCTTCAATTCCAGTCCTTGAATCATTGTCTTATAATTGTGGGTGTTAATTAAGTACTAAAATAGCCCTGGATGTAATAGATACAGTCTTTTTTTTTTTCCTTTTCAACTTGTAAAAAAATTAATAAGCAGAAACCTCAATTAAATAGAGTTGGGAGACCAGAAGGGGGAGCTCTCATGCCCTGAGGCAAGAACAGAGTCCAACAGGAAAAAGAAAGACCCTTCTTGATCCTGGCAACAATTCAGCCAATGAAAAGCCATGGATTGTTTGTTTACTATAGTCCTCTCAACTTCCTTTTCCCCTCTATAAAAGCATTCTCCTTCCCCGGCCTTCAAGGACTTGCACGTAGCTCTCCATGATTGCAGACCCCAAACTGCAATTTCTCTGCTGATCCCAAATAAGCCCATCTTTGCTGGAGAAATAATTGGCAATCTATTTGTTTTAGGTCTACACACTATAATTAATCAGTATTGTGGCTTATTACAATAATGCAGTATTTCCCCAGTAACCTTATTATATTGCAGGAGTAATCAGATAAAGTGCATCATTTGCTATTAAAAGGTAGCCAGGCTTTATTTTTATATTAAAGTAAATTTATGTCTTTTAATTTTTGTCCATTATCTAATCTGATAGAATTAAGAAAAAGAAAATCTCTGTTACTGTCCTGCTGCTTCTTCTGAGTGATTGGAATGTTTAATTTAGCAGCATCCTTTCTTCCAAGTAGGTTATCATTTATCAGACTTTGTCATTCTGTGGAGAGTGATTCACTGAAGAATTAAAACTTTCAGACTGATTTCAAACCATCTCATCTAAAGCCAAACACGACTGAAAATAATGAATCTTTGACTCCAGTAGAAGAGCCAAACTAGGGTGCATTCAGTGTCCTTGAAATGACTACTTGCATGTTTAAAGACCACCCACCTGGAAGTATAACATCGAAAGGGTGAGAAAAAGACTAATTGTGCACTTAAACCACTATGTGGTGGCTAATATATTTCCTTAAGGGAGCACAGAGAGCTGCCATTGAAAATTATTTCTGACTTACAAGAATGAATATAACTTGCCTAAAATTCAAACATAGTTTGCAGTAAAAATGTGTTTGATAGAAATATAGCAGGAAGAAGAAAACAACTCTGTTGTTTTGCCCCCCAAGCAAAACAAACAGAAAAAAATTCAATGTGCTTTTATGCTAATTAAGCAGTGCTGTTTTTATTGTGTGTTTGTATCTGCAAGGAAAAAAAAATCCCAGATAAATAATATAGCTTCATTCTATCTCAACATATTTTGCATCATGTTTACAAAATGACTGATGAAACCAGATGTCATTATGCCATAATATCCTCTAACTGTTCACATTATATAAATACATACGTTTATGTATGTGTGCATGTGCGTGTGCCTCTGTAGCTTCATTTTTCGAAGTAAAATAATTCTACTGCCTATGAAAATAAGATACAATTTCAATATAGAAACAAGTGGTATGTGTACTTTATGTGTAATTCTCCATGTTGTATTTGCAGGCAGTAAACTGAAGGCAGTAAAATTTGCAGGCCCATTTATTTTTCTTTTATCACCTTGCCTAAAACACTACAAAAGTTAGTATATATTTGTTTTAATATCTGGGGTGATCAAACAGCTTCAAGTTATCAATGATTTTTAATTTATCTTTTCAAGGAAAAATTTAATTATCCTAAACTGTATGATCAAAGTTTGGATTTAACACTGTATAAATGTTTCACTTGCGATTTTATTAATTTTAGAATTCTGAGTAGAAAAATGAAATGAAATTTAATAGCTGGCAGTTAGCATAAAATTGCAGATCTGTATGAAGAAAGTCCAGAATGATTCTGAATGCCTATTTAGACCTTTAGTTAGTACGTACTTATTTGGAGTTAAATTTAGTAAAATAGTTTGAAGGACTTTAAGTGTGCTTTTCTTACGTACTATAGCTTTGAGTGTATTTCTTCTCAAATTGTCTCAGACTAAGGTCTGTCAGTAACTTTATTAAGTCTCAGTGAACTCCAAAATTGTCTGTTATACACTTTTAAAGTTTTTGTTTGTTTTTAAATGATCAAGTAAGGGAGAAAACAGGGTAGAGAACATAGTGGGGAAAAAAAGAAAACTGTAATAAACATCCTCTACTGTAGCCATGATCCCTTCTCCATATTCTTTTTGCATGCACTTTTTTTAATCATGACGATTTTACCACAATACGTATGAGCAGAATATGAAAAGGGTAATATTACCATTCATAGGCTTTTTCAGCATTGACAAATGTCCAATGCATCTAATGTAACCCTAGAAATTATGTCTTAAAGTGTCTTTATAAGCTGAAATTCAAACGTACTGGTGCTTTCCTTCCCTCAGACATTTGTGATACATACAAGGATATAGATGAAAAACTGGAAGATTCTAATAAACAAAATAGCAAAATAAAACTTTTGAAATTGAAGTAATAAAAGGCAGAGTCTGCGTATATTGCAAGGTTCTTTAAATAGCATTCCTCTCTTGGATTAACCTGGGCAAGCACCACCATTTAATGCCACAAAAAATGCTTAATTTATTTTCAGATTTGCTTTTGGTCTTTATTCCAGTAAAGATGTTCTTTAGTCCCTCATAACTTTTTCCTTTTTTTCCCCTAATTGCCTTCATCTAGTATAGCTCTTATGATATGATTTAACCCTCATTAAGAGGTAACCATTCAATGTATAATCCTTTTACTTCAACTATAGAAATTATGATGTTTCTAAACTTTAGGATGATAGTGTATTCAAATCATTGTCTCAATCCTAGAATGTGATAGTTATTCCTATTTCTGTAAACTGCTAAATTCCAACCTCTTTGTGAGCCTTAATCATTTCTGCACTGGGGAGAAGGAACCAAGCATCCCTGGCTGAGATTCTCTTGCTCCATCTCTAGCATTTGTTCACAAGGTGGAAGCTTCTGGATTGCTCACCACCACTTGGTCACTTTACTAGACTGAGGAGGTTTACAATTTCTATCTCTCTCTGTGACTAAGTAAGCAAGTTTAATATTGAGGGAGTACACTTTGCACAGCAAACCATAAGCAAGATGAAAAGACAACCCTCAGAATGGGAGAAAATGTTTGCAAATGAAGCAATGGACAAAGGATTAATCTCCAAAACATAAAAACAGCTCATGGAGCTCAATATCCAAAAAACAAACAACCCAATTAAAAAATGGGGGGAAGACCTAAACAGACATTTCACCAAAGAAGACATACAGATGGCCAAGAGGCACATGAAAAGATGCTCAACATCACTCATTATTAGAGAAATGCAAATCAAAACTACCATGAAGTATCACCTCACACTGGTCAGAATGGCCCTCTTCAAAAAATCTACAGACAATAAATGCTGGAGAGGGTGTGGAGAAAAGGGAACCCTTTTGCACTGTAGGTGAGAATGTAAATTGATACAGCCTCTATGGAGAACAGAATGGAGGTTCCTTATAAAGCTAAAAATAGAACTACCATACGACTCAGCAATCCCACTACTGGGCATATACCCTGAGAAAACCATAATTCACAAGGACACATGTGTCCCAATGTTTATTGCAGCACTATTTACAATAGCCAGGACATGGAAACAACTTAAATGTCCAATGATAGATGAATGGATAAAGAAGACGTGGTACATATATACAATGCAATGTTACTTAGCCATAGAAAGGAAGAAAATTGGGTCATTTGTAGAGATGTGCATGGACCTAGAGTCTGTCATACAGAGTGAAGTAAGCCAGAAATAGAAAAACAAATATTGTATATTAATGCATATATGTGGAATCTAGAAAAATGGTACAGATGAACCTATTTGTAGGGCAGGAATAGAGACATAGATGTAGAGAACAGACATGTGGACGCAGGGGGGTAAGAGGAGGATGGGACTAACTGGGAGATTGGGTTTGAAATAAATACACTACCATGTGTAAAATAGACAGCTAGGGGGAACCTGCTGTGTAGCACAGGGAGCTTAGCTCAGTGCTCTGTGATGACCTAGATGGGTGGGATTGGAGTGGGGGGGGAGGAAGGTCCAAGAGGGAGGGGATATAGGTATACGTATAGCTGATTCACTTCACTGTACAGCAGAAACTAACACAACTTGTAAAGCAATTTTACTCCAATAAAAAAAAATAAGTAAAAGACAATAACCCTATGTGATAAATTTAACTATTTTCATTCTCATTTTACACATGGGTACTCTGAGGTTCTGAGAGTTTACGTTTCCCAAGGTCCCATAGCCAGTAATGATAATGCCAGAAATCTGACTATAGAACTATGCTGAATTGCTTCTTCTGTGAGATTTTAAAAAAATACATGATGGGGAGAAGATCACATTTTCATTTTGAGCCATCAAGTGAAGTGCAATATAAAGACCCTTGCATAGAGTACTCCCTGTAGCAAACACGTGGTTACCTTTCTATGTATTTTCTGAAGTACTTGCCCTTAGATACTAACCCTGAACCATTTCAACATCTGGTTCAAATTATGCATTTTATTTTATCTTTAAGACTGCAAATTGTTATGTCACTAGCACCAAGCAAGCATGTATTCTTCATTGTGTTTTATTCTTTCATGTTGAAATAGTTATTATAATAACATGACATAGTCTCTCTATTCTATTTAGTTGTAGTGTTTTAGCCACAAATACAGTGTTTTAGTGTTAGTATAAAAGCCATATTGAAATTTTGGAGAGTGTTATTCTTTTTTTTTTGTTTGGTTTTGCAAATTATTGACTGTGATAATATAGTAAAATGTTGTAAAATGTTGCCATCGCAATAACTGTTGACATTTGGAAGTGCAATTTTATTAAGATAAATTGAAAAGCTAAAATATATATATATATATATATAGGGGGAATTCAAAGAGGATCATCATGGTCACTCCCTGGAATCTGATTTTCTCATAATAAGACCGATATTTTGAACTGATTTCTTTGCCTATTTCTTATTAATTATAAAGATGAGAGATGAATAAGTGACTATGTAGCATTCTGTTCAAACCCTACTACATGCCATTATTAAAAATCGTTCAAAATATGTAATAAATGGTGTTGGTGTAGTAGCATCACCTTTATACCTAATGATAGCCCATTGCTATGATGATTATGCTAGAATTTTATGGTTAATTATTCTTATTTTTATATCTTATTTTATATCTTATTGCCAAACCACATCTGTGAGCTCTAATGTTTTGGCTTATGCTAAAAGGTCTTAATAAAAGAGTTTGATAAAGTTAGGTATAAAATATGTCATACAGTAAAATAGGATTGTGAAACAGAGGGTCAATCTATTCTTTTTAGTATAGGATTATTGCATTAATTTTCTATTGATGATGTAAAAAATTACTGTAAATGTAGTGGCTTAAAACAACCCAAACTGATTATTTTACAGTGCTGGAGGTCAGAAGTCCAAACTGAGTTTCACTGGGCTAAAGTCAAGGTGTAGGCAGCACTGCTTTCTTTCTGGGGGCTCGAGGGGAGAATCCATTCCCTTGCTTTTTCCACTGACACAGGCCACCTGCATTCCTTGGCACCTGGCCCTTCCCTCCATCTTCAAAGCCAACAACGGTCAGTTGAGTCCATCTCATGTCACATTCCTCTGACATTAATTTTCTTTCCTGACTCTTTCACTGATAAGGAGCGATGTGACTACTCAGCTACTGCAGGATAATCTTCCATCAGAAAATCCTTATCACATCTGTAGTGCCTTTTCCCCATGTTCATAGGTTCCGGGGATTAGGATATTGGCAACTTGGTGGGGGAGCACATTGTCCTGCCCACTACGATTATAACACACCATTGCGCCTTACATATCTTCCATTACAGAGGCCAGAAAAGCCAAATATCCCTTTGCCTGACCTTTGCACATAGGGGTGATAGTGTGACCCTCTTCTAGTCAATACAGAGCACATAAAAACTGGCTTTAAGAAAGATTAGACTCTTCTGATAAGAAAGGAATGTAAGATAAAGGTTCACCTTCATTGGCTCCTGCATCCTGCCTTTAACTCTCCTAGGAAAGCAGGACACTTGCAGTCATGTAATCATGTTTTGTGTCCTGGCTTCGTTGATTCTGAACTGATATCAGTAACCCACATACCTCTGCACCTGCTATAATGTGAAACAGAAAAACAAAGCTTATTGTTTTCCTCCAGGATGGTCATATTCTTCTGTCATTTTCAGCCTAGATATTTTCTAAATTAATTTTTACTCTGCTAATACACCTAGTGATTTTCCACAGTGGGCAGGGATAGCAGATTAAGAAGGTAAGAATATATGATTTTAAAAGGAGCTGATAATGGAATACATTTATTGTGACTCATCCCCACAAGAAAGAGACACATGTTGGGAAATACTATATCAGATTCTGACAAGGAGGTTGAGAATTTATCTAGTTATACAATTTATGACATAGTGAAAATTGCAGGCTTCATTTTTCTAAAATGTACTTTAAGAATTCAATGAGTTAATCTATTAACATAGAATTGTAACAGAACTCATAGGTGTCAGTCAAAGTTAAACATGCTTTAAATCATTACAATTTTTTCTACACACTCTAAAAACTGTTTTATTTTGATGGTTTGGTTAATACATTTTTCTCTTTTATTTTATTCACTGGCAATATATTACCTACCTTGAAGCCTATAATGAATATATATCATTCAAATGACAGCACACCTTAATAAATAAAGTGAAGTGAAATATGCTTCTATATGCAAAGGCATTGTCAAATTTAGTCATTGAGTGGTTTTAAATCCAATACCAAATTATTTAATATGTATCCCACTGAGAGTGAATGGCTTATGAGTGCCCCGTTAATAAAATATGGCATAAGTGATGCTAT
The DNA here is from genome assembly GCF_039906515.1 of Pseudorca crassidens. NCBI lineage: Eukaryota > Metazoa > Chordata > Mammalia > Artiodactyla > Delphinidae > Pseudorca > Pseudorca crassidens. The sequence goes on from NC_090298.1 coordinate 19,933,173, forward strand.
GCTCCTTCTGAGGCTAGGCCATGGAAGCCCAAGCAGCTTCTGACCCAGTCTCATGGAATGCTCCCCCTTAGGGATTGTCTTTACTTCATTCCTTCATGGAATACAGTCATCCTGTTATAGCCGGAACATCCTGGCTAGGTCACATTTTTGTACTTCAGTGGAACATAAACACAGATGTGTCAAACCCAGAAACCTGACAAATGAGTGGGAGAAGTCAAGATGGACATGGGGCTTCCCTGGTGGCACAGTGGTTGAGAGTCCGCCTGCCGATGCAGGGGACACGGGTTCGTGCCCCGGTCCGGGAAGATCCCACATGCCGCGGAGCGGCTAAGCCCGTGAGCCATGGCCGCTGAGCCTGCGCGTCCGGAGCCTGTGCTCCGCAACGGGAAAAGATGGACATGGATTCACCAACTCCAACACCTCCTGCCCTCTACATCTTTCTCTCTTCCCACTTGAAGTCCCAGATATCATGGAACCCAGGAAAGCCATCTCCTATGTCCTTTTTGAATTCCTGTCAGAGTTTGTGAACACATTAAAATGATTCCTGTTGTACGCCATCAAGTTTTGGGGATGTTTACTATGTAGTGATATATAACTAAAAAAGATATATATTTTAAGAAAATATTAGATAGAGACATCTTTATGGGAGTGAAGTTTTAAATGGTGGCCCTTTAAATTTGGAAATAAATTATTTTAATTTAAAAATGTAAAGTGATGACCAAAATAAGTATAATTGCCTTGATTTCTCCCTATTGCTCAGCACGGCTGTGCCTTCAGTGTTGTTTAAAGGGCAATTTAGATTTTTTTTCAAATAAGCATGGTGTTTTTATGCATCTTTGTATTCCCATGATCTAGCATGTTAATATGAACAAAATGGTTCCTAAGAAAGTATTTGTTTGGTAGCATTAGTTGAAGATACTTACATTTAAAGTAGTGATAATAGTTTACCAGTAGGGACTTACGTCCATCAGGTAATTAACTGGACATAGTCTTACTTTAAATAAATAGTAATAAATGACTTTAAAAAACAAATAAGCAAGGAAGCAATAAACACCCACATAATTCTATACCTTAATGCTAACCACCAAATATATATTGGACTACTCCTAAGTAGAATTCTGAAGACAACTATACACACACTCACACACACTCACTCACTCACTCTCCACTAAGGTGAAGAGGCAACCTATCCTAAGAGTGATCCTGTAATAATTTGCTCCTTGTTTTACATTAAGCTGTCTGGTTGAGAGAAATCAGAAATGGCCTGTGTTAAATAATGAAAAGTGTGGGTTACTGGTCACACTTTCAAATGGAAGCCACAGCTTGGGGTAAGTATAAAATATATACCAGAATTCTAAAAATTTTGTGTATGTGTGTGTATGTGTGATCTTCTGCAGACTCTGCTTAAGAGAAGCCCCATATATATTTTATCTTCATACACAAACTGTGGATTTCATTTGAAATTGTGGCCAGTGGCCCAGATGTCTCACCATCTAACCCAGGCACCTTCTGTTGTCCTTCAATAGGACAGCTTAGTGTAACACAAAGAGTAAATGAATTACAGGGTCACACCTAGGATAGGTTGGCTCTCTATATTCGTGGCAGTAAAATGATTACTTGCTCAGTCAATGAAGAGCAGCAGCTGATCAAGACCAAGCATCAGGTAGAGTTTTCAGACTCCTTCCAGCTGGCAAAATGAAAATCTATATTGGGACCCCTGGGACATGAAGAGAGAACAAAATTGCTTTGAGCCACTGTGGTGGTTGATAAATGCCACACTAAGAGAAAAATATTAGTCTCTTTACCCACCTGCCCAAGTCTAGCTAAATTCAAAGGAAAAATGTACCTATATGGTATACAGTTGAGTACATAATTTATTCCCTCTCACCAGAACAAATACCATTGTGTTCATAACTCATTGTGCACATTCAAAGGAATAAAATAATGTGACTTGACAATGTTGGGTATGGATAACTTTTCAAAAAAGTCACCTGTCAAACAAGAATGTAACCCACGAAGAAATTATGTTAATATAATTACTTTTCAAAAGGCAAGTTGTATATGAAATAAATATCCTTTATGAACCAGTTTGCAAGGCAGAAATAGAGACACAGATGTAGAGAACAAATGTATGGACACCAAGGGGAGAAAGCAGGAGTGGTGGTGGTGGTGGGATGAATTGGGAGATTGGGACTGACATATATACACTAATATGTATAAAATAGATAACTAATGAGAACCTACTGTATAAAAAATAAATAAAATAAAAATTAAAAAATAGAATGTAAAAAATTCATAAGAAAAAAAAGAAATATACTTGAGAGTACAGTAAAAGAAGATTGCTTTATATTTTCCATCTTTTCAGAGGCATAAGAGTCAAAGAAGAAATTACCAGAAAAATACCCAGAGTTACACTCAGTCCAGGGTTTTTCAATATATGCAATTAATTATTTAATGCAGTTGGTCAAATAAGTCACAATCAGTCAGAAATAGTAAAATCAATCTAAATATTGGACCAATTTAGATTTTCTTTTGGAAGCTAATTCAGCTTTAAAGAGTCAAACAGTCACTGATTACTGGGTGTAATCTAAAATTTTGGCAAAGATCTAATATAAATATAGATTTATAATATATAAATGTAAGCTTAAAAAAATAGAAGTGACAAAAGAATGCTATTTGATTTTTCCCATTACCTAACTTTTAGAAGAAATATAAGGATTAAACAATTTATAATTAAATAAAGAAAACACTGTTACTAGAGTTTAAAAAATTTTAACATAAATTACATTAACTATTTTACAAAATCCTCTATATGTTTTTATTGTTTTAGAGCTAGAAAGCATAATTCATAAATAGTGATAAAATACATTAAGAGAAAGAAGATTGTTCCTCTAAAATAATTTTTATTTCCAAATTAGAAGAAATGCTTTGAGAAAATAAAATTGATATTTAATACCAAATTTCTCCCATTTTTGATAAAAAATAGGGATATCTTTATTTATGTGAAAGCAACCAAAATGCTGTCAAGTCACAGATGAATGTTTAACTTTTTCTTTAGCAATATGCCAAATGTTCTGAAACCGTGATTAACTTATATGCATGTAATTAAAACGTGTCTGTTAATTTATACACTTAATAACATATAATCCTCTTAATTCAACTTATTGAATTTTATTTCAAATTTCATGATAATAAAAGTGAGCTTCAGAGAGATTAAGTTATCTATCTACCTGTGCACAGTCCTGTCTTGTTCAATTAATTGAACAATTATTTAAACATCATTCTTTTGACTCTTAGGTTAATGTTTCTTAACTCACCACTTACCTTTAATTAATATCCCTAGTTGTGACCACTAAATTATGTTATAAAAAGTCTTAACTGAGGAGGAAATAATTCTGTATACACTCTTAAATGCCATATAGCTTCCCCTGGCTTAAGCTGCAGTGGAAATTTTAAATAATCCTTGCTGCAGTGGATATTTTAAATAATCCTTGCCCTAGTCATTTTTTTTTTTTTTTTTTTTTTTTTTGCGGTACGCGGGCCTCTCACTGCTGTGGCCTCTCCCATTGCGGAGCACAGGCCCCGGACGCGCAGGCTCAGACGGCCATGGCTCACGGGCCCAGCCGCTCTGCGGCATGCGGGATCTTCCCGGACCGGGGCACGAACCTGTGTCCCCTGCATCGGCAGGCGGACTCTCAACCACTGCGCCACCAGGGAAGCCCCTGCTGTAGTCATTTTTTGTATTCTTTTCTCTGTTCGTCTTGCCCTTAGCTTCCCATGCTCCTCATTAATGCTAAGCTAAGATAGGTGAGAGGACTTAAATACTTTTCTAAGATGCCTTTACTTATGTTTCCTCTCAAAGAACTTAAAATACAGTACAAAGTATAAGACATAATATATTCAAGTGGGAGATATGGCTACTTCTTGAAGTTTAGTAACATTGGCATCCTCCATGAAGTGAGATATCTGACAGATATAGGAACACAGACTTGTGTGCTCTCTACATATTTTGTACACATGTATGTCACAGCTCATTAAATATCTATTCTACCAGGCACTGCATTTTTTCTGTTACTCAACCACATCTGTGAGCTCTAATGTTTTGGCTTATTGTCCTTTGAAATACCACAGATAAAGAGAACTGAAGCCATACATTTGGAGCCCAGAGAGGAAGTTGGGGTTATCAAGGTGAAATTTATAAGTTTGTGAAGTTTCTTTTTGTAGATATTGAGGCAGTAGGCGGAAATAATATAACTTAAGGAATAAAACACACACACAGTGATGATATGGGAAAATCTAAGAAGAAACCCTTTGAATCTCAGCATTTGTTGGAAAATAGAAGGATGTTTAATACTCAAAAAGATAGTCTCAGGGTAGAAAGAAGATTGGAAGAGTGTCTTGTCAAAAAAGCCAAGTGGAAATGGTGTTTCAGGAAGTATAATGAACTGAATAGCCAAAAAAAGATGATGAAAACTGTCAATTTACTTATCACGAACATTATTTAGTGACTGACATCTTAGAAAGCAAAGGTCTTAATGAAATGCTGACAAGCCCTCGTATATATCTTAGTCTGTTAGTAAGATGTTAGGAAGTCTGACTTCCAAGAATTCCAATTAAAGAGTAACTAACAAGGATTTAGGTTTTACTCTGAAATCAAATAGACAGTTAAATAAATGTCATATCTAGAAGTTAAAACTGAGTTTTACTGTATCTGCAGGAAAATAACTTCTAAGTAAATATCCATAAGGGCTGCATTTCTGGAATAAAGTCAATAATTTGCCAAAACAAGAGAAAAATCAAGAAACTTAAATGAATGAATTATATATAATATTTCCTTGAGAGTTACTGAAATTTTGATTATTTATTAAGGAGAAAGAAGCACACTAAAACTTAACCTGACTTTAAAAATATCAACATCCATGTTCATAGAAGCATTATTCACAAAAGCCAAGAGACAGAAGCAACTTAAATGTTCATTGACAAGTAAATGGATAAACAGAATGTGGTATACACACAATGGAATATTAAGCAGCCTTAAAAAGGAAGGAAAACTTGTCTCATGCTAAAAGATGTCAACCTTGGGGACATTATTCTAAGTGAAAAAAGCAAGTCACCAAAGAACAAATACTATGTGATTTCACTTATATGAGATATCTAGAGTAGTCAAATTCATAGACATAGAAAATGGAACAATTGTTACTGAGGTATAGGAGGGAGGGAAAAAAGGGGATAGTTGTTTAATGGTTGTAGAGCTTCCGTTTTTCCAGATGTAAAAGTTTAGAAGATCTCTTTCACAACAAGGTAAATATACTGAACCTACTGAACTCTACACTTAAAATGGTTAAAATTGTAAGTTTTTTAACACAATAAAAATTAATTTAAAAAATTATGAGATTCTCTTTCCTAGAAAAAAGTGGGATGAGGTAGAGGGGTATATGCATGGAAAGAAAGGATCTCTATCTCTCTCTCCTGCTTAGGTAACACTGGAACATTTTATTTTATTGCAATTAACCCAGTACAGTTGACCCTTGAACAACATGGGTTTGAACTTCGAGGGTTCACTCATCCACGGATTTTTTTTTAATTGTAAATACAAAGTACTACACGATATGTGGATGTGGGCCTGGGGATATAGAGGAACCTTGCGTGAAGAGGAACCGAGGATACAGTGAGAGGACCATAAGTTATACTCGGATTTTTGACTGTGTGGACGGTTGGTGGTCCAAACCCCCAAGCTGTCAAGGGTCAACTGTATTTCTAAGTAACTTTGGGACATGTTACGGGTAAAATACTCCCAACACTATTTCTTTAAAATAATTATTCCATGTTATATTCAGAAGTTTCTGAAATGTGAGTAGGTAAGATATTAATTAAACTGTCTTGAAAAATGTTTCCCATACAAATCAGAGTGTCTACCTGTGGAAGTCAACCTCCAAGATGCCCTCAATGGGTCCTGTTTTCTGGTATTTACACCCTTCTGTATGGCCTTACCAAATTGTACTAGGTGTAGTCCATTGAATCAATAGAATACAGTAGGAATAATTGTATGTCCCCTCTAAAATTAAATTACACAACAAACTGCAGCTTCATTCTCTCTCTCTCTCTCTCTCTCTCTCTCTGTCTTTCTCTTTCTCCCCCTTTCTCACTTTCTCCCTCTTTCTCTCCATAATCACTCACCTTGTGTTGAAGCCAGCATCCATGGAATGAGTAATCCCATTAAGTCCCTTGTGTGGTGAAGAATTAAGGTATTTTGCCAACAATCATGTTAGTGACTTTGAAAGCAGAATCTCCCTCCCTGTCAAACATTCAGCTGTCTGTAGCCCTGAGTGACATCTTAATTAAAAGTTCACAAGAGACCAAATAATGCCATTTGCAGCAACATGGATAGACCATAGAGATTATCATACTAAGTGAAGTAAGTCAGAAAGAGAAAGACAAATACCATATGATATTGTTTACATGTGGAATCTAAAATATGACACCAATGAACTTATTTATGAAACAGAAACACACCCACAGACATAGAAAACAAACTTATGGTTACCAAAGGGAAAAGGGGGGTGGGAGGGAGAGATAAATTAGGAGTTTGGGATTAAATGATATAAACTTCTATATATAAAATAAACAATAAGGTCCTACTGTATAGCACAGGGAACTATATTCAATATCCTGTAATAAACCATAATGTAAAAGAATATGAAAAATAAATATATATATATATATAACTGAATCATTTTGCTGTACACCAGAAAATAATACAATATTGTACGTCAACTATACTTCAATTAACAAAAAAAAAGCGTGCCTCCAATTATTCCTGGCTTCTGGTATTCACACCCTTGTCTGATGGTCAGTGTGTCACTTTGTAGATAAGTCTCAAGAGAGACTTAAGCCAGAACCCCCATGTAAGTACACCAGCATTCCTAATGTTTAATGATTATGTGAAATAATATATTGTTGTTCTTTAAGCTTCTATGTTTCAGAGAAATTTATTATAAAGCAATAAGACACAACTCTCCTTCCCAGTTCCACTCTGGGTCCCAAATAAAGTTTGGCTTAACTCTGATGCCCGCCTATATATGTAGTCACAGTTATAGAAAAGAGTTTAATGAGAACAATTCAATTCTAGAAACATAAAATTCCACAAAATATGAAATACAACAATATGGAACCACTTTCTTTTTCAGTATTTCATTCCTTGAAGGAAAATAAAGTCTTGGGAAGAAATTAAAAATCACTCTAATAAAAACTGTTTCTTAACGAAAAGAAAAACAAAACAAAGAATGAAACCCCTCCCCTTGGTTTCAGATATATTAAAGTTACAAAAGAGAAATTTTTTTAAAAGTCCTCTCCTTCACTTCTAATTCTACCCAGGAACTGATGAGTTTCCTTCATACCTATACAATCTCATATATACCAACTCAAATCTCTCATATGTCCTACTGTCTCCACATTTTTGGACTGTTGATAGGATAAACAAGAATATCACAGACAAGTCTGATAGCCATAACATTTAGAAAGAACAAACAAATCCCAGAACTACCACTATGGTACTTTAAAAACAAGGCAACAATGCCCTTTATCAATATCATTTCACAAGATAAAGCTGTACCCTCTAGAATGTCACACATGTTATAACCTAGATCCACATTGCTTTTGCTCAACTTTCACTAGAGCATACAGACAATATTGTTCAAGGAAAGGAAATAGACTAATAAAAATAAAACAAATACAGCAAAAGGAGCACAAGGGTGAGGATTTTTTACAATTTTGTGAGGAGTTAGGCCACTCTATTTTTTTTTTCTCAACTTGTGCTTTTAAAATTCCTCAGGCAAAAGTCCTTTATAAAGTAAATAAGAGGACCTTTTCAACTAATTAGGGTAACTCTGTTTGCTGTAACCAACCCAACATTTCAGTGAATTAATTCAATAGAGGGTTATTTTTCATCAAATTATAGTCCAGCGTGGTGGTTTCTAATTCACAGGTGACTTTCTGCATAGTGATTTGGGGAATAAAACTCCTTCCTTATATCTTGTAGCTCTACCACAAGATGGAACCTCAGCATCATAAGCAAAAACCAAATATGATGGCGTAGAAGGAGCATTCACGTTTTACCTGTTTTTACCATTTGTACTCATATGACCCCTTCCAGATGCAATGAAAGGCCAGGAAAATATTTTCTACTCTGTAGGTGGGCAACTTTTTCTCAGTGACTGTGCCTAACTGCGACAGGGAAGCACCAATGTTGGCGAATATTTGCCCATCTTTGCTTCTCTGTGCTTCTCATATTATAGTGACTTGTGGCATTTATTGAACACTTACATTGTATGAGATGTTATCATAGATAGTAAGTAAATTCATCTTCAAGACAATCTTACTGAGTTCAGTATTATTGTCCCCAATATTATGCGTATGAATAAACTAAGGCAATGAGAAATTAACTTAAGCAAACCACCTTTCTAATAGCTGGGAGTCGAATCCTGCAGCCTGGTGCTAAAGAAAAAGCCTCTCTTGATATCTACTAGATATAATGTAAACTTGGTGTCCATTCTCTTTGTACCATTGCCTTTCTAGATGTTCAAGGCTGAATTAAGACTGTGCTGCCTAAGGACAACCTCTCCTCTCACACTTTCAAATTATATGCTCCACATTTGAAATGATGAACTCTCCAAGCAACGTTTGTGGTAGGCATCACCCACAATACCATTCTTCCACCTATTCATCTTGATTTTCTACATCCCTTGCAGGATTACAGATTTTGCTGTTACGATTATTTGTGACTAATTCCTCCCAATGGGAGGATGTCTCTTAATCAATTTCTGACCTTGAGCAACCCCTTATTGTTGCTCCCAAATTCAAAGGTTTCAGGGGTCCAGTAAAGATAAATAAGCTTTAGTTTTAAATCTCCAAGCCCTTAAGCAATTCTCTGTCTTTCAGCAGCTTCAGAAATAATGTTTTTCACTACATTGAATTCTAGACTGGGTTAGATTTTGAATTTCGCTCTGATTTCTTGCCTACTCATTGTGGGTCCATGAGAATTGTTAATGTCATAAACGTTTACCTTGTTCCTTTTCTTCCTGACATAAATGCAGGTTTATGGTCTTGGTCTAATATTGAGGTTTCTTTTTCTTCCCCATCACATTTTTTTTTCTTTTACACTTCTCCAAAAATTTGCCTTGTGGGTTTATATTTTGAGGTGAAGCAGGCCAATGAATATTGGATGTGCCTTAAAAAATGCATTGTTCTAGCAAACGCTTCCAATTTTTAAGTATAAGATAAATCTACCCTAGTTGAATTCTTTTTACATCAGTGATCTTTTTAAAATGCAAATATAATCATATAAATTGTTGTTTCCAATGCCTTTAAGGTTATTCACACAGGTTTAAAATCCATGTCTGTGTCTCCAGCAGCAAACTCACTGGGGAGGAATACATAGGAAGTCTCCAAATCAAGAGAGGAGACAAAATACAAGGATGCTACAGAGCTTGAAGTTGCTGGTAGCTATAAGTACAAAAACATTAAATACAACCCATTTCCTGAGTTACTGAGGGTTAGATCTTTAGCATACTTTTTGGGAGGGAGACCCCATGTAACCCATAACATTCTTGGACCACATGGAATCAAACTGTATAGTAATAATATAAAGATAGCCAGAAAGTTTGAAAATATTTAAAAGTCACAAGACATACTTCTAAGTAGTAACCCATGAGTTAACAATATATTTCAGGAATATTAAAATGTATTTTGAACAAAATTAAAGTAAAAATAAAGCTTCTTAAAATTTTAGGGATGCAGCAAAAAGTGCCTAGAGGAAATTTTATGCCACTAAATGCATACATTTAAGAAGAATAAAGGTCCATAATCAGTTAACTAAGCTTCCAAATTCAGCAACTAGTGAAGGAAGCATAATTTAAACCAAAAGCAAGAAGAAAAAAAGAAGAAAAAAATTAAAACAACAGTCAGTGGAATTGAAGATAGGAAAACAAAGGGAAATCAATGAAACCAAAGACTGGTTCTCAAAACACCAGAAGATCAAAATTCGTTTCTTTATATACCATAAAAATGTCAAGTTTCTCAAAATTGATCTATAAAGTCAATGTAATCCCAGCATCATTTTTAGAAAAACTGAAATACTTTCGTATTTATACAAAAAGGTCATGGCTCATCATTGCCTTTCTGAAAAATAGGGTGAGAGCATGTTACTGGATGCAACTACACTAACTGAGACAGTAAGGCTTTAGCACAAGGATGGAAACAGTGACTAAGGGAACATAATGAAGACTTCAGAAACAAACCATGCATCTAGAAATAGTTCCTTATGACAGAGTTGCCTTAAAGGACAATGGGGAAAGAATAGTATTTTCAAAAAATTGTTCTGAATCATTGTATTCATGTGGTGAAAAAAAAGTCTTCCTCCCCAAATAAAATCAGTTGAATTGCATGTAAAAATTAGATGTTAAGGAAATACATTATCTAGAGTCAATGCGGGAGACTATATCTCTGACTTTGGGCTTTGGGGTAAGAAAAGCTTTCTTAAATATGCACAAAAATCCTACTATTATTGAAAGAATGGATAAATTGACTGCATGATGATTAAAAACTTTGCTATATCAAAGTCTCTACTAAGAGAATATATTGTAATAGGAAGGCACACAGTGAGAAATTATACTGGTAACACATTTGTATCACCCCAGGGTCAAGTCTGAACACTAGAACTACAATTATTTTTGAAGAGGCAATTTAATGTTAGGCATTTGGTTTAAAAAAAAAAAATGTTCTGGAGGCCTGAGCAAAAAGGAAGAGAGGATATGGAGGTATGACAGTTGTTGTTACTCCAGGAAGCATCAACAACCTCCCCTGTGGCTTGGGCCACAATGGATGAGATAAGGGCTTAGAGACCCTTGAAGCATAGAAGGACATTTAAGGACCCAGACCTCTGTGAAGGGGTGGCTTTGTCATTTGCTGGAATGAAAGAAGGGGTCCTGCAAAGTTGTGACCCAGTAGAGGAGGGTGCTAAAAAGACGAAAAAAAATGGTGAGCAAAAGAGACACAATCTCTGTCTTTTCAAAGAATTTACCATCTACTCAAAAAGACAGATATTATTCATGAAAAGTTGTCTTTAAAGAATTCCTTTATAAATACTGTACATTGTACTTATGAGTTGGTGAGAACTTTTTTTTTTGGATGTACCCAATCGGATGAGTTGTCCACAACTGAAAATAATATATCTGGAGTCCAGGAGAAAGTGTTCACTGGAGTCACACCCTATAGATTTTTGTTAGCTGCAACTGTGGGAGTGCATTTGCACACTCAGAAGGTAGGAGAGAATGAGAGCCAGCCTGGATCAGTGAGTATAAAGTTAGATAAGCCAACTAAGAGTAACCATAAAGATAGAAGGAGACTCAGGCACTTCCCTGGTGGTGCAGTGGCTGAGACTCCATGCTCCCAGTGCAGGGGGCCTGGGTTCAATATCTGGTCTGGGAACTGGATCCCACATGCATTCCACAACCAAGAGTTTGTATGACACAACTAAGGAGCCCGTGTGCCACAACGAATGAGCCTGCCTGCCACAACTAAGACCTGGTGCAACCAATTAAATAAATAAATAAATATTTTTAAAAACAGATAGAAGGAGATTCAGAAATAAATCCAGGAAGAAGGTGGACCAGTAATATAGGGGAGTGATACAGATGAGATTAGAAAAGACCATGGAACTGACAATTTGGACATTAAGTGCTTTGTAGAAGACTGGTAGGCAGAACTGAGAGTATAAAAGTCAGATGTCAGATACATTTAACAATTGTGACTAATCCCATAAAGACATGGTTTAGAGTTTAAAATAATTTCCACCTCTTTACATTTACACTCATGTCCAGAAACACCTTGTGGAATGCTTGATTATTTTTTGATGCATCCTTGTGGCTGGTCAAGATGGGATGATCAAAAGTTTAAGTCCGAGTGTAAGAGCTAATCTGCTCTACATTTGTAGCTGCTTATTATCTTGGGCTCTCCCTTGCCCTTCCCAAATGTTATCAACTTAATAAAGCTGAGGACTTATCTTCCTGACTCACGTGTTCAAAACCTTGACATCATGCTTATAGTTGTATAAAAACCCTATGTCACCCTTTTCTAAGTCCCTATTGTAACAAGTCAAGGCATTTTACACAGTTCAGAGAATTTATCACTAAGCAAATAATATTGCTTTCTTCAAAATGCAACGTGCAGAATAAATAGAAATGGATATTGAGAACTGCAAAACTGGTTAAAAGCCTACCTGCATGTGAATTAAAGATCATCCTTGTAGGTCAATTTTGAAAACACTGGTAAAGCCGAACTCTGGTACATATATTAACATTTTACCCACTTTATTTTCTTCATAAGCTGTCATTTACTCATATAAACCACAGAGATACTGGTCTGTTGGCTTTTATCCTGTAAAAAAACTCAGCTTTCTAAAACTGGTCTTCAAAAATATACTGAAAATAAATTCAAACCTGAAAAACTCTCATCAAATACCTGTATTTTGAAAATATTAAGCTGTCTAAAGGATATGTCTCGCATCCTTTAGATTATGTACTGAATAAGTCACAATGACCTTTCTTCTTGTTTTGTTGTTTTGTTTTTTTAAATACCCTTCAGATGGAATTCTGTATCATTGTAACAGTAATTTCCTGGCTACATCATTCAAATGGATGAAGGGGAAGCAAATGGCTAAAGGCCATGTCTTAAACTAGCAAATAAAATAGTCTGTCAGCTGCCTAAATTATTTTCAAGTATTTTGGCATATCTCTATGTAAAAAATGGTCATGGTTCCAAGGGTTTTCTGCAGATAGAATCATTTGTCAAACTGTAACAAAACTTTTTTTCAGCTTTTATTAGAAAAGTTATGAAGCTGAACTACCAAAGTCACTTGCACTAATCTGTTGGTTAAAAAATATCTAGGGACTGTGAATGCTTTCATCTCTCTTTAAAGTGTAAGCATATGTGTATGCTCAAGAATGCATTTTAAGCACTGTTAATACAGATAAAGGATGGCACTGCAGCCATTAGTCATGAGTGGTGGTTTCATTGATGCAGTCCCTCCCAACAACCCTCTTCAGCTCTGACTGTTCATATGTCTCACAGAAATAGCTCAGAATGTCCATCCATCATTTGAATGATGGGTGGTAAAGTCTCCACTCTTTTCTCTCCTGCAGAACTAGTGTATTTCCATGGGCTGTGCTTTTTAAGCTGATTAATAGCAAAGATGTTGTATGGTTCACTCCAGTTCTTTCCGTGGGGTACTGCTCACATCACAGGAGGTAATAAAAGGCAGAAGGTAGAATATGGAAAGGGAATGGGACCCCTGGTGGTGGCGCTGGGGTTATTGAAGTAACAGACAACAATTTTGCATTATCATTAATAAGCCGAGGAATACACAAAGGGAGGAAGAATAGGATGAATAAACTTTTGGAAACAAACAGAATTCTCTCCCTCTCTTGATTTAGAGTACTGTACAGCTATGGCAAGTCTTCTTGTGGCACAGAAATCATTGCAGGTGGGACATTATTTTCAGCACTCCAGACGAGATCGCTGCAATATGCTCTATTTGGAGTTCCCTTGGAAGACCTCCCAGAAGCCTCAGATAATGCAGAGAGCAGCTGTTGGAGATCATTAGCATAAATAGATTTGGCTTAGCTGGAAGCCTAGGGCTTGGAACTAAGATATAAATCGGAGCTCAACTGTTAGCTGAAAAGCTCTGAAATTAAAAATAAATAAAATAATAAAAATTAAAATGTTTAGATAGTGCATTTTGCAGATAGAAGACTTAGGGGCCATAAGCTTTATCTTGTTCCTAAAATGAAAATTAGAATTCTTAGGTAAAGGTGGAAATTGTATGTAATGTTTTCCGTGAGATGTAGTATGGTTCCAAACCGCGAGCTTTCCTGTCATGTTTGTGTGTGTGTGTATATTATTAGATTTGAGTAAAATATGTCTAGTAATTTGCAAATAATTATAATTCAAAATCATTCTCACTGGAAAAAGATAACTAATATTCTTATTTAAATTACACCAAAATTGATAATGCCTACATACTTAAAAATGAATGACCAAAGAACATTTTATACTTTAAATTTTTAAGGTTTTTAAGCAGATTATATGAAATGAATTGGTTTTACAGTAAAAATAATATTTTAAGAATTCTTTAAGGTTAAATATAAAATCCCTAAGATCTTTAAGCCATTGAGTGTTTGCATTAAATTAATAGAAACAAATATTTAAATACACTTAGTGCTAAGTGTGTGTCATTAAAGTGACTAACAACAGGAATTTAAGAGTGCAGACAAAACAGTACAACAATGTATCTGCCCCTATTTTTGAAATGGCAGAGATAAGAAAAGGAAATGAACTTTGCATTAGGAAATTTCTGACCTTTGATTTGACACATTTATAATTATGTGCAGTACAGAACAGGAAGGCCCTCAGAATAGCTGCAACATCTGTACTCAAAGTCTTCTCTTTACAGCTCACCACTTTTTAAAATTGTAATTTTAGTAATCTATGTATTTCCCTAGATAATGAGTATTTTGTGAGCAAGCATTATTATTTTTTACCACTATATAATGGATCCACCCATAAATAAAGGTAAGGAAATAAGCCTCAAAATTGAGACATTATATTTATAAGTCTAAAGAATAGAAAACTAAAAATGTCTCCAGAAATCTGAACTGAATTTATTTTTTCAGATTATACAAAATTGTGAATAGTATTCCAATCAAACCTATGTGAGTTATAAATTGAGGGACAGACTAGCAGCGAGAGGAACTAGTTAATAACTGAAATATTTATGATATTTATACTGTAATAAATCCTATGATAATTGTTTCTAACTCAACACCACCACCACCACCACTAATATAAAAACAAACCAAAGTGGACTAATATGTTCATCATTAGGAATTGTCAAAAATGATATTTTGCTTGCATTGAAAGCCTCTGGGAAACTTTAGTGATTGTTTTCCTTTCAAAAGTTCTTAAGGTCTTCACGTGATCCTTATCTAAAAGCTCACTGCCATAAGCTAATATATATTAAGGGTAAAGAGATAGTTCAAGGAGCTATTAATTAATCACTATTTTAATGTTGGCACTTCAACAATTTTTGAAAAAAATGTTTCTAGTCTGTTAAAATATAAATGTTTTTATTTCTAGTTCCCCAAGTATTAAATGATATTCTAACCAATTTAACCTGTCTTAAAAAGTAAAATATTTTTCATATTAAGAATTAAATATCTTGGGCTTCCCTGGTGGCGCCGTGGTTGAGAGTCCGCCTGCCGACGCAGGGGACACGGGTTTGTGCCCTGGCCCGGGAAGATCCCGCATGCCGCCGAGCGGCTAGGCCCGTGAGCCATGGCCGCTGAGCCTGCGTGTCTGGAGCCTGTGCTCCGCAACGGGAGAGGCCACAACAGTGAGAGGCCCGTGTACCGCAAAAAAAAAAAAAAAAAAAAAAAAAGAATTAAATATCTTAATTTTGTTATGACCAACATAAGAGTCTCAATTACATTTTTTGTTCAAAGTTTACTACATGTGTCAAGTTTTTTTGTTTTTGTTGTTTTTAGTGTTGTGGTTAATATACTCCAAATATGCCTCATGTGATTATGTACTAAAGTATTCATATTTAATATTGTATGTATGGGTCTTTTTACATTTTTAATGTTAAAGACCAACTAATCTTACATTAAACATATGGAAAGAATTTTATTTTTCAAGCATTGTTTCTTTTCTTAAAGCAATATAGTTTGGGTCAAAGAAAAATCTAAATTATGAGCATTTAAAAAAGAAAAATTACAATGTTGTAATAAAGTCACTCTGCAGAAATCATTAAGAGCTCCAAATAAATTTTCAGAAGTACTCCAGAAGAAACAATTATGTATATTGTTTTGAGGTTGATGAACGGAGACAAATCTGAACAATTGAGGACAATGTATTTCTCTACAAACCTCTAGATTATGGAGGCTAGTTTGTTCATAAGTATTAAAAATAATAGATAACAAGAAAGAGGTATTTTGTACAAGATGTGAAACAACTGGTTCCATAGAGCATGCTTTTGCCTAGAATACACTAGCAAAATAGTTAATAACTGAATATGAGTACAATTTCTTATCGTGCCAAATACTTCTGTTTTAGTTTTATGTGTGGAGATGTTTCCTCCCTCTTTAATAATACCTTTTTTAATAAAACAAGAATTTTTTATGTATAAAGCCATGCAAATTAGGCTTAGCATGAAAACTAGTCTCTGGGAAAGCAGGGCTCTTAAAGAAAATCAAAATTATGACTGCTAAGATTCTGTGTGGGACGTCTTGGACCGTGTCTGCTCACCAGTGTTAGTAAGTAAGGGAAAATATTGTGAACATCTGTTGACTGACAAAATCTGAAGATTATAAGAATATTTGAATCTATTTTCCAACAAATATTTAATGAATAAGTCAAGATAAGTTCCTTAGAGGATATTCTTATTTTTTAAAAATCAGATTCCAATTTGTACAACCTGGTATGTGCTCTCTTCCCAAGATAGTAGGCTATCTGCAACAAATCTGTTTTTTCACTGATTTAACGTCACTAATTTAACAAGCTGTAGGATTGTGAAATCCCGAGGAAGCTTATTTGCTAAGCTTCAACATTTTACTAATAGAGCAAACCTCATTTAGCATCCCACTGTGTAGTTATGCAGTAGAAGATGTAGAATTGCTAGGAACTGTAAAGTAAAGGGACAAGTCGCATATGAGTTTCACATTTTGTACCAGTCAGAGATAAATTTACATATTTATTTAGCCATGTATTCCTAATCTAGCAAATTGGGCATACTAGATATAACTAGTAAATGGGACCTATTATATATGCAAGCACACACACATAATTATATTAAAATAGCAATTCCAAAAAGCAAAATTTTGTTTCATTTCCCTGATGGTAGGAATCATTGATACCTTTGTAGAGATTTATATAAATTGGGCCCTCTTCCAAGTAGCCAGGACTTAAGTATTTGTATTTTATTAGTCAGGATAGCCTGGATACAAGGCTGCATGTGAATCTTCCACTCAAATCAGTGTTTTCCTGCTTATATTATCTGCATCTTGATTCTCTCTTTGTTGTAAGACTTTGAGCAAGTTCTCTTACCTTTCTAATTTGTTGTTCATAACATATGAAATGAACACAGCATAAATTACCTGACACATTGCTGATTACAGTAATAATTGCTTTGGAGATGAGAGAGGGACCTTTAAAAATATACAGTCTTCTGATTTCTGTAAAGAGGTTTGTCTTTAAAAATCTCTGGTCTCGAGGAGCTTCACGATGGGGGAAGAGTAGGACATGGAGATCACCTTCCTCCCCACAAGTACATCAGAAATACATCTACATGTGGAACAACCCCTACAAAACACCTACTGAACGCTGGCGGAAGACCTCAGACTTCCCAGAAGGTAAGAAACTCCCCACGTACCTGGCTAGCGCAAAAGAAAAACAGAAAAAACAGAGACAAAAGAATAAGGACGGGACATGCACCAGTGGGAGAGAGCTGTGAAGGAGGAAAGATTTCTACACACTAGGAAGCCCCTTCGTGGGAAAAGACTGTGGGTGTCGGAGTGGGGAAGCTTCGGAGCCACAGGGGAGAGCACAGCAACAGGGGTGGGGAGGGCAAAGTGGAGAGAGTCCCGCAAGGAGGACCGGTGCCGACCAGCACTCATCAGCCCGAGAGGCTTGTCTCCAGGAGCTGTGAGAACAAAGAAGAGAAAGGGAAATCTCTCCCAGCAGCCTCAGGAGCAGAGGATTAAATCTCCACAATCAACTTGATGTACCCTGCATCTGTGGAATACCTGAAGAGACAACAAATCATCCCAAATTGAGGAGGTGGAGTTTGGGAGCAACAACATACATATTTTTTTCCCTTTTTCTCTTTTTGTGAGTGTGTATGTTTATGCTTCTGTGTGTGATTTTGTTGGTATAGCTTTGCTTTTACCATTTGTCATAGGGCTCTCTCTGTCCTTTTTTTTTTTTTTTTTTTTTTTTTAGCACTTATTATCACTGATGGATTTGTTTTTTGGTTTGGTTGTGCTCTTCTTTCTTTTTTTTATTACTTTTTGAAAATTTATTTTTAATAATTCTTTTTTATTTTAATAACTTTATTTTATTTTATTTTACTTTCTTCTTTCTTTCTTTCTTTTCTCCCTTTTATTCTAAGCCATGTGATAACAGGCTCTTTGTGCTCCAGGTGTCAGGGCTGGGCCTCTGACATGGGAGAGCCAAGTTCAGGACACTGGTCCACAAGAGAACTGCCAGCTCCAAGTAATATCAAATGGCGAAAATCTCCCAGAGATCTCCATCTCAACACCAACACCCAGCTTCACTCAATGACCAGCAAGATCCAGTGCTGGATACCCTATGCTAAACAACTAGCAAGGCAGGAACACAACACCACCCATTAGCAGAGAGGCTGCCTAAAATCATAATAAGGTCACAGACACCCCAAAACACACCACCAGATGTGGACCTGCCCAAGAGAAAGACAAGATCCAGCCTCATCCACCAGATCACAGGCACTAGTCCCCTCCACCAGGAAGCCTACACAACCCACTGAACCAACTTTAGCTACTGGGGGCAGACACCAAAAACAACGGGAACTACGAACCTGCAGCATGTGAAAAGGAGACCCCAAACACAGGAAGTTAAGCAAAATGAGAAGACAAAGAAACACACAGCAGATGAAGGAGCAAGGTAAAAACACACCAGACTTAACAAATGAAGAGGAAATAGGCAGTCTACCTGAAAAAGAATTCAGAATAATGATAGTAAAGATGATCCAAAATCTTAGAAATAAAATGGAGAAAATATATAAAACGTTTAACAAGGACCTAGAACTAAAGAGCAAACAAACAGTGATGAAAAACACAATAAATGAAATTTAAAATTCTATAGAAGGGATCAGTAGCAGAATAACTGAGGCAGAAAAACGGATAAGTGACCTGGAACATAAAATAATGGAAATAACTACAGCAGAGCAGAATAAAGAAAAATAATGAAAAGAATTGAGGACACTCTCAGAGACCTCTGGGACAACATTAAACGCACCAACATTTGAATTATAGGGGTTCCAGAAGAAGAAGAGAAAAAGAAAGGGACTGAGAAAATATTTGAAGAGATTATAGTTGAAAACTTCCATAATATGGGAAAGGAAATAATCAGTCAAGTCCCGGAAGCACAGAGAGTCCCAGGATAAATTTTTCTCCAGGATAAATCCAAGGAGAAACACTCCAAGAGACATATTAATCAAACTATCAAAAATTAAATACAAAGAAAAAATATTAAAAGCAACAAGGGAAAAACAACTAACACATAAGGGAATCCCCATGAGGTTAACAGCTGATCTTTCAGCAGAAACTCTGCAAGCCATAAGGGAGTGGCAGGACATATTTAAAGTAATGAAGGGGAAAAACATACAACCAAGATTACTCTACCCAGCAAAGATCTCATTCAGATTTGATGGAGAAATTAAAAACTTTACAAACAAGCAAAAGTGAAGAGAACTCAGCACCACCAAACCAGTTTTACAACAAATGCTAAAGGAACTTCTCTAGGCAGAAAACACAAGAGAAGGAAAAGACCTACAATACCAGACCCAAAAAACCTGAGTAAATCGTAATAGGAACATACATATCAATAATTACCTTAAATGTAAGTGGATTAAATGCTCCAATCAAGACATAGACTACCTGAATGGATACAAAAACAAGACTCATATATAGGCTGTCTATAAGAGACACATTTCCAGACCTTGGGAAACACACAGACTAAAGTGAGGGGATGGAAAAAGATATTCCATGCAAAAGGAAATCAAAAGAAAGCTGGAGTAGCAATTTTCATATCACACAAAACAGACTTTAAAACAAAGACTGTTACAAGAGACAAAGAAGGACACTACATAATGATCAAGGGATCAATCAAAAAAGAACGTATAACAATTGTAAATATTTATGCACCCAACACAGGAGCACCCCAATACATAAGGCAAATACTAACTGTCATAAAAGGGGAAATCGACAGTAACACAAACATAGTAGAGGACTTTAACACCCCACTTTCACCAATGGACAGATCATCCAAATTGAAAATAAATAAGGAAGCATAAGCTTTCAAAGATACATTAAACAGGATGGACTTGATTGATAATTATAGGACAGTCCATCCAAAAACAACAGGATACACATTATTCTCAAGTGCTCCTGGAATATTCTCCAAGATAGATCATATCTTGGGTCACAAATCCAACCATGGTAAATTTAAGAAAATTGAAATTGTATCAAGTATCTTTTCCAACCACAATGTTATGAGACTAGATATCAATTACAGGGAAATATCTGTAAAAATATACAAACACATGGAGGCTAAACAATACACTACTTAGTAACCAAGAGATCACTGAAGAAATCAAAGAGGAAGTCAAAAAATACCTAGAAACAAATGACAATGAAAACATGATGACACAAAACCTATGGGATGCAGCAAAACATTTCTAAGAGAGAAGTTTATAGCAATACAATCCTATCTTAAGAAACAAGAAAGATCTCAAGTAAACTAGCTAACCTTACACCTAAAGCAATTAGAGAAAGAAGAACAAAAATCCCCCATAGTTAGCAGAAGATATCATAAAGATCAGATCAGAAATAAATGAAAAAGAAATGAAGGAAATGATTGCAAAGATCAATAAAACTAAAAGCTGCTTCTTTGAGAAGATAAACGAAATTGATAAACCACTAACCAAATTCATCAAGAAAAAAATGGAGGAGACTCAAATCAATAGAATTAGAAATGAAAAAAAAGAAGTAACAACTGACACTGCAGAAATACAAAAGATCATCAGTGATTACTACAAGCAACTCTATGCCAATAAAATGGACAACCTGAAACAAATCGACAAATTCTTAGAAATGCCCAAAATTCCGAGACTGAAACAGGAAGAAATAGAAAAAATGAACAGATCAATCACAAGCACTGAAATTGAAACTGTAATTAAATATCTTCCAACAACAAAAGCCCAGGACCAGAGGTTTCACAGGTGAATTCTATCAAACATTTAGAGAAGAGCTAACACCTATCCTTCTCAAACACTTACAAAATACAGCAGAGAGAGGAACACTCCCAAATGCATTCTACGAGGCCACCATCACCCTGATACCAAAACCAGACAAGATGTCACAAAGAAAGAAAACTACAGGCCAATGTCACTGATGAACACAGATGCCAAAATCCTCAACAAAATACTAGCAAACAGAATCCAACAGCATATTAAAAGGATCATACACCATGATCAAATGGGGTTTATCCCAGGAATGCAATGATTCTTCAATATATGCAAATCAATCAATATGATACACTATATTAAAAAATTGAAGGAGAAAAACCATATGATCTTCTCTATAGATGCAGAGAAAGCTTTTACAAAATTCAACACCATTTTATGATAAAACCCTCCAGAAAGTAGGCATAGAGCAAACTTACCATAACGTAATAAATGCCATATATGAGAAACCCACACCTACATCATTCTCAATGGTGAAAAACTGAAACCATTTGCACTAAGATCAGGAACAAGAAAAGGTTGTCCACTCTCACCACTCTTATTCAACATAGTTTTGGAAGTTTTAGCCACAGCAATCAGAGAAGAAAAGGAAATAAAAGGAATCCAAATCGGAAAAGAAGAGGTAACGCTGTAACTGCAGATGACATGATACTGTACATAGAGAATCCTAAAGATTCTACCAGAAAACTACTAGAGCTAATCAATGAATTTGGTAAAGTAGCAGGATACAAAATTAATTCACAGAAATCTCTGGCATTCCTATACACTAATGATGAAGAATCTGAAAGTGACATTAAGAAAAAACTCCCATTTGCCATTGCAACAAAAAGAATAAAATATCTAGGAATAAACCTACCTAAGGAGACAAAAGACCTATATGCAGAAATTATGACACTGATGAAAGAAATTAAAGATGATACAAATAGATGGAGAGATATACCACATTCTTGGATTGGAAGCATCAATATTGTGAAAATGACTATACTACCCAAAGCAATCAACGGATTCAATGCAATCCCTATCAAACTACCAGTGGCATTTTTCACAGAACTAGAACAAAAAATTTCATAAGTTGTATGGAAACACAAAGGACCCCCAATAACCAAAGCAATCTTGAGAACGAAAAACGGAACTTGAGGAATCAGGCTCCCTGACTTCAGACTATACAAAGCTACAGTAATCAAGACAGTATGGTACTGGCACAAAGACAGAAATAAAGATCAATGGAACAGGCTAGAGAGCCCAGAGATTAACCCACACACATATGGTCACCTTATCTTTGTAAAGGAGGCAAGAATATACAGTGGAGAAAAGACAGCCTTTTCAATAAGTGGTGCTAGGAAAACTGGACAGCTACTTGTAAAAGAATGAAATTAGAACACTCCCTAACACCATACACAAAAATAAACTCAAAATGGATTAAAGACCTAAATGTAAGGCCAGACACTATTAAACTCTTTGAGGAAAATATAGGCAGAACACTCTATGACATAAATTACAGCAAGATCTTTTTTGACCCACCTCCTTGAGAAATGGAAATAAAAACAAAAATAAACAAATGGGACCTAATGAAACTTAAAAGCTTTTGCACAGCAAATGAAACCATAAACAAGACCAAAAGACAACCCTCAGAATGGGAGAAAATATTTGCAAATGAAGGAACTGACAAAGGGTTAATCCCCAAAATTTACAAGCAGCTCATGCAGCTCAATATCAAAAAACAAATAACACAGTATAAAAATGGGCAGAAGACCTAAATAGACTTTTCTCCAAAGAAGATATACAGATTGCCAACCAACACATGAAAGAATGCTCAACATCATTAATCATTAGAGAAATGCAAATCAAAACTACAATGAGATATCATCTCACACCAGTCAGAATGGCCATCATCAAAAACTCTACAAGCAATAAATGCTGGAGAGGGTGTGGAGAAAGGGAATTCTCTTGCACTGTTGGTGGGAATGTGAATTGATACAGCCACTGTGGAGAACAGTATGGAGAGTTCTTTAAAAACTAAACATAGAACTACCATACGACCCAGCAATCCCACTGCTGGGCATATACCCTGAGAAAACCATAATTCAAAAAGAGTCATGTACCACAATGTTCATTGCAGCTCTGTTTACAATAGCCAGGACATGGAAGCAACGTATGTTTCCATCGACAGATGAATGGATAAAACAGATGTGGCACATATACACAATGGAATATTACTCAGCCATAAAGAGAAATGAAATTGAGTTATTTGTAGTGAGGTTGATGGACCTGGAGTCTGTCATACAGAGTGAAGTAAGTCAGAAAGAGAAAAATTAATACCATATGCTAACACATATATATGGAATCTAAAAAAAAAAGAAAGAAAAGAAATGGTCATGAAGAATCTAGAGGCAAGATGGGAATAAAGATGCAGACATACTAGAGAATGGACTTTAAGATATGGGGAGGGGAAAGGGCAAGCTGGGACGAAGTGAGAGAGTAGCATGCACATATATACACTACCAAATGCAAAATAGATAGCTAGTGGGAAGCAGCCACATAGCACAGGGAGATCAGCTCAGTGCTTTGTGACCACCTAGAGGGGTGGGATAGGGAGGTTGGGAAGGAGGGAGTAGCATGAGGGAAGAGATATGGGGATATATGTATATGTGTAACTGATTCACTTTGTTATAAAGCAGAAACTAACACACCATTGTAAAGCAATTATACTCCAATAACGATGTTAAGAAGAAGAAAAAAAAAATCTCTGGTCTCTTTCCCATCTCTTAGTCCTTCCCAAGGAGGAATGAATTCCCAGTTGGTGAGTTTTAGTTGAATGGCTTAGCATTTTCATTCTTCCCATTATTCCAGAGCCATCTGCTATAGATAATACATATTCTGGCTTCCTCCTCTCCACCTGAGTTTCATCAGAGTAGGCCTTTATTTGGAGATCCCATGGATTTCTAAAGCTGCCTGTAACAGAATGTCTAAGTCTATATATTTAAGGAGTTCAGAATGAAGCAGAATAAGTAAATCGACTTCATCAGTAATTTGCATTACTTTTGGTTCTCCGTCACTCTAATACATCTGATACTGTCTGCCAAATAGGTACTCCAAATATTTGAGATTTCAAATTATATAAAACACAGCTCCAAAGAATATTCACAATGCTCACATTAGTGAATTGCCTATTCAGATAGGTAGATGATAATACAACTTCTATATTGAAGTATATGTCCATGAATCCTTGATATTTAAAAATATATAGTGTCTAGATCATTATTATTAAATGCATTATATTATGTGCAGTTACTAAATTATAAAAGTGAGTAGTGTGCTCAGCTTTACTGAGTATTTCTTGCAGTGTGCAAAACAAAATGGCCATCATGAATTGAAACACTCAACTAATCTTAAGTACCTTAACAGTAAACATTAAACATATTTAAAAATAAGTAATGGTGATATCTAATAAGTACTATTACCAGGCATAAAAAAATCAAAATTTAATTAATAAGACTTTAGCTAATTATGTGTGAAACTTATTACACTTATTTTCTGTTTCACTTGCTTAATGATAAAACTAACACAAAAAAGCCTGCTGTTTAGAATTGAAAATGAGAAGAGTAATGTTCGTAGTAATGGAAAAGTAAAATGTTAAAAAATGAAAATAAAACAAAGCAAAACAAAACAAATAAACCCTGTTATACATCAGGCTCTATGTTTATCAAGGAATGTAGCTATAATTCTCACTATATCTCTTCAGTGTTTATATATTTTATTACCGTTTTGATTCCAATGCTTGCATGAAATAGGATCAAAATCTTTAGGTAACTTGTTCAAGTTTACAGAGGCAGGAACTGATAGTGCTGTTGTTTAAATGCAGATTAGAATGTTTTGAGTGCCATATTTTTGATACTACATAACTCTTGCCCATTATCTCTAGATGACTGTGTAAATAAAAAACGTTCTGAGTAATCTAGGCATTATAAAGATCCTTTATTTTTTTATTAATGCCTTAGATCAAAGATATCCATACTATACAAACAGTATGCAAGGCAACTGAAATCTCTGTTTCTTGTTGAATTAGGAGACTATATTTATAATACTTGGATAAGTTCAATAACTGTGCTTATTTCAATCACAAAACAAATGAATTGCACTGATAGTGCTTCCTTTAACATTTGGAAATCCACTATTTGTATGATTTCAATTTTAAAATGATTGTATTTTTAAACTTCTGATATTTTACATAACTGTAAAAATTACTGAAGGTAAAATAACAATACTGATGAATGCATTCAGCAAATAATGATAGTTTTTAAGATTTTAGGTAATTCCCTAATTATCATGCATTGATTGGTGCAACAATCAGTTATGTCTATGAGGACAACTTCTTCATGGAACTTTCAGCTACTGGAAGAGAAAGGGTATAAATAAATAAAGGAACAACTGGATGTATAATTTCATTGTGGGAAGAGTGCTAAGAAACCAAAGAAACAGAATATTAGACAAGGTAAAACTAGTAGTGGAGGGTTGAGGACTATCTCTTTTGATTTGGTGGTGAAAGAAGCTTTATTAATGGGTTGAAATTTTAGTGTAGACTGGAAGAATAAGAACAAGATAAATATGTCAAGATTGTAGGTAAAGACACCCTTGGTAGTGAAAACAACACATACACAAAGACTGTAGTTGGACAGGTCTTGGTGTTTTGAAACAACTTAAAGAAGACTAGTATGTTTGGTGCTTATATGAGCAAAAGAAAGAACCACAAGTAGTAAAACTGAAGAGACAGGGATGATTATATCCATCTTTGGACTATATAATTGGTTAAATACATATCTAGATCTGATAAGTGAGGTCTGAACTGTACTGTAATAGTTGGCTATTTGTAATAAATACATTCAATAGTAAATGAAATAATTCAAGGAAAATGTATAGATGAAAATTATTGCACTAGGGTTGCAATTTAAGGTACTCTACATTTATTTAAATATCAGAAAAAAGTGAAACCACTTCGGGAAAGATGAGACAGATAAGTGAAAAAATCAGGAGGAAAAATATTTTCTGAGAGTTTCAAGGAATAATGTTTGAAATTATGTGAAATTCTGTAGATAGATCAAAGAAGATATTAATTGAAAGGAATTCTTTGAATATTAAAACACTGAGATAATTATCTTTGAAAAGAGTATTTTCAATTGGGAAGGAGAGGAGGTAAAGATGAAATTTATTAATGAGAGAATGGTATCCCTATATTCTCCTCCAATTTGCACACTTCTGACATAACTGGCTAACTTTGTAGTATGGAGTTTTCCTGTTTATATGTACGCATACACATGTTGATTGAATTGTTTTTCCAATTTTTCACTTCACTGTATTAATACTTAACATCCACACTCCGTTGGCATGACCTAGACTTTGGATTTAGCCAAGTGATTGCTTTGGCCAATGAAATGTTAGTGGATGCAAAACAAACCAGTTATAAGCCTATGTTTACATAGCTGTGTTTGCCATTTTGATTTGGCATCTGGTATAAGACGATTATACAGCATCAACGATAGCTTTATTACAGGGAACTGGTTCTTATTCCTGATTATGAGGGATGAGCAGTCCCAAGATCTGCAGTTGGCAAGCTGCAGAAGAGTTGATGGTTTAAGTTCTAGTCCTAAAGCCAGGAGGCTCACACATGACCCAACAAGTGCAGATGCTTTAGTTCAACTGCGAAGGAAGAAAAAGACCAATGGCCCAGCTCAAGCCAACAGGGCAGAAGGAGTTCCCTCATACTTGGGGAAGGATCAGCCTTTTTGTTCTACTCAGGACTTCAGTTGATTGGATGAGGGCCATCCACACTAGGGAGGGCAATCTGCTTTACTCAATCTACTAATTCAAACGTTAATCTCATCCAGAAACATCCTCACAGATACAGACACAACCAGAATAATGTTTGACCAAATATCTGGGCAACTGGTGGCCCAGTCAAGTTGACATGTAAAATTACACATCACAGGGAATGTAAAGAGAAAAAGACATTCAACAGAGAGAAAGTAGAGGAGTAAATAGTAATAGCAAAGGTGGATACAATACTGATATATAGAGAAAGTGTATGTATTACATATATATATATATATAGTTTAGGGAAAGTATATATACTTAGAGAAAGAGAGAGAATGGGAGAGGGAGAGAGAGAGAATTCTTCGTGAACAGGAAGAGATATGCAGGGTCTTTGGGGATATTAGATATCTTATACTTCTTGGCCTGGGGGTGATTTATTTTGTACAAATTTGTTATTCTGCATTTTGTTCTTATAAACACATTTCTTTAAATGCATTGTATTTCAAAATAATGTTGTTAAAAAGTCACAGAAAATGAAGGAAGCTGTTGTCTCCATTGGAATAACTGTTGAGTTGCTGAATTCTTGTGAAAGCAAGAAATAAAAATGAGTGTTTGTTGTTAAAGAATATATCATTTCTATCTATGATTTTGGATGTGGATCTGTTTCTGATCCAAGCTGTGACCATACATTGGGAAGCTTGAAAAGACATGAAATTATGAGGCAGGACTGATAACATGTTTAAAGATGGGAATGATGACTGAGGGAGATTAACACTCCTTACTGAATGAGTAGTATTATTTAGAAGATGAGTAGCTTACAGTAACGTGAAGGGATTTGGGGAAGGAAATTGGGCCTGTGACCTTCACAAGTGTTTTGCCAGTGTTCCTAAAGTAGTTTTTTGAAATTCTGACTCCTCTTGACCTTTTTTCCCTGTTGGGTGAGACAGGAAGCCTGGAGGATGCTGGTGTGGGGGGAACATCCTCCTCCAAGTTGGGATAAGGCTCTGGCAGTTTCTTCTCCTTTAAACTGTAGGTATTTTGTTATAGAAAATGCTCTAGATATGTTTCAAAATGATCACTCTTTTCCTCCCCCTGTAAGATGTGAGGGAGTAGGTAGTTCTGGGACCTTTGCTTCCTCACTGAGAGAACCTGGTGGGATTCCTGGAGGAAAAGCCTGAGTCTCTCACGGGTTTCCCATTGTTATAAGTCTACACTCATCCTCAAGTAATTTATCAAAATTATCAGTTAATTGCCCAAATCACTCTTTTAAGTAGTGCTACCAGTTTATGGTTCCAGTGGCTGAAGCTCCAGGTAAGCAGATCTTGGTGTGACTCCTTGGATGCACCTGTCTCCAGATTTTGGGGTGGCAGTTTGACCTATAACCTCAGTTTTCTTTTGGGTCCAAAAATAGTTGTTAAGTTTAACTTTGTCCAGCTTTTTCTTTTTTTTTTTTAATTTTAATTTATTTATTTTTACATCTTTATTGGAGTATAATTGCTTTAAAATGGTGTGTTAGTTTCTGCTTTATAACAAAGTGAATCAGTTATACATATACATATGTTCCCATATCTCTTCCCTCTTGCATCTCCCTCCCTCCCACCCTCCCTATCCCACCCCTTTTGGTGGTCACAAAGCACCGAGCTGATCTCCCTGTGCTATGCGGCTGCGTCCCACTAGCTATCTATTTTACTTTTGGTAGTGTATTGTCCATGCCACTCTCTCACTTTGTCACAGCTTACCCTTCCCCCTCCCCATATCCTCAACTACATTTTCTAGTAGGTCTGTGTCTTTATTCCTGTCTTACCCCTAGGTTCTTCATGACATTTTTTTTTCTTAAATTCCATATATATGTGTTAGCATACGATATTTGTCTTTCTCTTTCTGACTTACTTCACTCTGTATGACAGACTCTAGGTCCATCCACCTCATTACAAATAGCTCAATTTCGTTTCTTTTTATGGCTGAATATATTACACTGTATATATGTGCCACATCTTCTTTATCCATTCATCCAATGATGGATACTTAGGTTGTTTCCATCTCCTGGCAATTGTAAATA
The DNA here is from genome assembly GCF_039906515.1 of Pseudorca crassidens. Classification (NCBI taxonomy): domain Eukaryota; kingdom Metazoa; phylum Chordata; class Mammalia; order Artiodactyla; family Delphinidae; genus Pseudorca; species Pseudorca crassidens. The sequence continues at coordinate 19,962,152 of NC_090298.1, forward strand.
GAGCTGCAATGAACATTTTGGTACATGATTCTTTTTGAATTATGGTTTTCTCAGGGTATATGCCCAGGAGTGGGATTGCTGGGTCATATGGTAGTTCTATTTGTACTTTTTTAAGGAACCTCCATACTGTTCTCCATAGTGGCTGTACCAATTCACATTCCCACAAACAGTACAAGAGCGTTCCCTTTTCTCCACACCCTCTCCAGTATTTATTGTTTGTAGATTTTTTGATGATGGCCATTCTGACTGGTGTGAGATGATATCTCATTGTAGTTTTGATTTGCATTTCTCTAATGATTAATGATGTTGAGCATTCTTTCATGTGTTTGTTAGCAGTCTGTATGTCTTCTTTGGAGAAATGTCTATTTAGGTCTTTTGCCCATTTTTGGATTGGGTTGTTTGTTTTTTTGTTATTAAGCTGCATGAGCTGCTTGTAAACTTTGGAGATTAATCCTTTGTCAGTTGCTTCATTTGCAAATATTTTCTCCCACTCTGAGGGTTGTCTTTTCATCTTCTTTATGGTTTCCTTTGCTGTGCAAAAGCTTTTAAGTTTCATTAGGTCCCATTTGTTTATTTTAGTTTTTATTTCCATTTCCCTAGGAGGTGGGTCAAAAAGGATCTTGCTGTGATTTATGTCATAGAGTGATCTGCCTATGCTTTCCTCTAAGAGGTTGATAGTTTCTGGCCTAACATCTAGGTCTTTAATCCATTTTGAGCTTATTTTTCTGTATGGTCTTAGGGAGTGATCTAATCTCGTACTTTTACATGTACCTGTCCAATTTTCCCAGCACCACTTATTGAAGAGGCTATCCTTTCTCCACTGTACATTCCTGCCTCCTTTATCAAACATAAGGTGACCATATGTGTGTGGGTTTATCTCTGGGCTTTGTATCCTCTTCCATTGATCTATATTTCTGTTTTTGTGCCAGTACCATACTGTCTTGATTACTGTAGTTTTGTAGTATAGTCTGAAGTCATGGAGCCTGATTCCTCCAGCTCTGTTTTTCGTTCTTCAAGATTGCTTTGGCTATTCGGGGTCTTTTGTGTTTCCATACAAATTGTGAATTTTTTTGTTCTACTTCTGTGAAATATGCCATTGGTAGTTTGATAGGGATTGCGTTGAATCTGTAGATTGCTTTGGGTAGTAGAGTCATTTTCACAATGTTGATTCTTCCAATCCAAGAACATGGTATATCTCTCCATCTATTTGTATTATCTTTAATTTCTTTCATCAGTGTCTTATAATTTTCTGCATACAGGTCTTTTGTCTCCTTAGGTAGGTTTATTTCTAGGTATTTTATTCTTTCTGTTGCAATGGTAAATGGGAGTGTTTTCTTGATTTCACTTCCCGATTTTTCATCATTAGTGTATAGGAATGCCAGAGATTTCTGTGAATTAATTTTGTATCCTGCTACTATACCAAATTCACTGATTAGCTATAGTAGTTTCTGGTAGCATCTTTAGGATTCTCTATGTATAGTATCATGTCATCTGCAAGCAGTGACAGCTTTACCTCTTCTTTTCTGATTTGGATTCCTTTTATTTCCTTTTCTTCTCTGATTGCTGTGGCTAAAACTTCCAAAGCTATGTTGAATAAGAGTGGTGAGAGTGGTCAACTTTGTTTTGTTCCTGATCTTAGTGGAAATGGTTTCCGTTTTTCACCATTGAGGATGATATTGGCTGTGGGTTTGTCATATATGGCCTTTATTATGCGGAGGAAAGTTCCCTTTGTGCCTACTTTCTGCATGGTTTTTATCATAAATGGGTGTTGAATTTTGTCAAAAGCTTTCTCTGCATCTATTGAGATGAAAATATGGTTTTTCTCCTTTATTTGTTAATATGGTGTATCACATTGGTTGATTTGCATATATTGAAGAATCCCTGCATTCCTGGAATAAACCCCACTTGATCATGGTGTATGATCCTTTTAATGTGCTGTTGGATTCTGTTTGCTAGTATTTTGTTGAGGATTTTTGCATCTATGTTCATCAGTGATACTGGTCTGTAGTTTTCTTTCTTTGCGACAGTATTGTCTGGTTTTGGTATCAGGGTGATGGTGGCCTCGTAGAATGAGTTTGGGAGTGTTCCTCCCTCTCTTATATTTTGGAAGAGTTTGAGAAGGATAGGTGTTAGCTCTTCTGTAAATGTTTGATAGAATTCGCCTGTGAATCCATCTGGTCCTGGGCTTTTGTTTGTTGGAAGTTTTTTTATCACAGTTTCAATTTCAGTGCTTGTGATTGGTCTGTTCATACTTTCTATTTCTTCCTGATTCAGTCTTGGCAGCTTGTGCATTTCTAAGAATTTGTCCCTTTCTTCCAGGTTGTCCATTTTATTGCCATACAGTTGCTTGTAGTAATCTCTCATGATCTTTTGTATTTCTGCAGTGTCAGTTGTTACTTCTTTCTTTTTTCCATTTCTAATTCTATTAATTTGAGTCTTCTCCCTTTTTTTCCTGATGAGTCTGGCTAATGGTGTATAAATTTTGTTTATCTTCTGTAAGAACCAGCTTTTAGTTTTATTGATCTTTGCTATCATTTCCTTCATTTTTTTTTCATTTATTTCTGATCTGATCTTTATGATTTCTTTCCTTCTGCCAACTTTGGGAATTTTTTGTTCTTCTTTCTTTAATTGCTTTAGGTGCAAGATTAGGTTGTTTATTCAAGATGTTTCCTGTTTCTTAAGGTAGGATTGTATTGCTATAAACTTCCCTCTTAGAACTGCTTTTGCTGCATCCCATAGGTTTTGGGTCATTGTGCCTCCATTGTCATTTGTTTCTAGGTATTTTTTGATTTCCTCTTTGATTTCTTCAGTGATCACTACGTTATTAAGTAGTGTATTGCTTAATCTCCATGTGTTTGTATTTTTTACAGATCTTTTCCTGTAATTGATATCTAGTCTCATAGCATTGCGGTCGGAAAAGATACTTGATACAATTTCAATTTTCTTAAATTTACCAAGGCTTGATTTGTGACACAAGATATGATCTATCCTGGAGAATGTTCCATGAGCACTTGAGAAAAATGTGTATTCTGTTGTTTTTGAATGGAATGTCCTATAAATATGAATTAAGTCCATCTTGTTTAATGTATCATTTAAAGCTTGTGTTTCCTTATTTATTTTCATTTTGGATGATCTATCCATTGGTGACAGTGGGGTGTTAAAGTCCCCTACAATGAATGTGTTACTGTCGATTTCCCCTTTTATGGCTGTTAGTATTTGCCTTATGCAGTGAGGTGCTCCTATGTTGGGTGCATAAATATTTACAATTGTTATATCTTCTTCTTGGATCGATCCCTTGATCATTATGTAGTGTCCTTCTTTGTCTCTTTTAATAGTCCTTATTTTAAAGTCTATTTTGTCTGATATGAGAATTGCTACTCCAGCTTTCTTTTGGTTTCCATTTGCATGGAATATCTTTTTCCATCCTCTTACTTTCACTCTGTATGTGTCTCTAGGTCTGAAGTCGGTCTTTTGTAGACAGCATATATATGGGTCTTGTTTTTGTATCCATTCAGCCAGTCTCTGTCTTTTCGTGGGAGCATTTAATCCATATACATTTAAGGTAATTATCAATATGTATGTTCCTATTCCTATTTTCTTAATTGTTTTGGGTTTGTTTTTATAGGTCTTTTCCTTCTCTTTGGTTCTTTCCTGGAGAATATCCATTAGCATTTGTTGTAGAGCTGGTTTGGTGGTGCTGAACTCTCTCAGCTTTTGCTTCTTGTAAAGGTTTTAATTTCTTCATCAAATTTGAATGAGATCCTTGCTGGGTAGAGTAATCTTGGTTGTAGGTTCTTCTCCTTCATCACTTTAAATATGTCCTGCCAGTCTCTTTTGGCTTGCAGAGTTTCTGCTGAAAGATCAGCTGTTAACCTTATTGGGATCCCTTGTGTGTTATTTTTCCCTTGCTGCTTTTAATATGTTTTCTTTGTATTTAATTTTTGACAGTTTGATTAATATGTGTCTTGGCATGTTTCTCCTTGTATTTATCCTGTATGGGACTCTCTGTGATTCCTGGACTTGATTAACTATTTCCTTTCCCATATTAGGGAAGTTTTCAACTATAATCTCTTCAAATATTTTCTCAGTCCCTTTCTTTTTCTCTTCTTCTTCTGGAACCCCTATAATTCGAATGTTGGTGCATTTAATGTTGTCCCAGAGGTCTCTGAGACTGTCCTCAGTTCTTTTTATTCTTTTTTCTTTATTATGCTCTGTGGTAGTTTTTTCCCCTATTTTACCTTCCAGGTAACTTATCCGTTCTTCTGCCTTAGTTATTCTGCTATTGATCCCTTCTAGAGTATTTTTAATTTCATTTACTGTGTTGTTCATCATTGTTTCATCTTTAGTTCTTCTAGGTCCTTGTTAAATGTTTCTTGCATTTTCTCTATTCTATTTCCAAGATTTTGGATCATCTTTACTATCGTTACTCTGAATTCTTTTTCAGGTAGACTGCCTATTTCCTCTTCATTTGTTAGGTCTGGTGGGTTTTTATCTTCCTCCTTCATCTGCTGTGTGTTTTTCTGTCTTCTCATTTTGCTTTTCTTACTGTGTTTGGGGTCTCCTTTTCTCAGGCTGCAGGTTCGTGGTTCCCGTTGTTTTTGGTGTCTGTCCCCAGTAGCTAAAGTTTGTTCAGTGGGTTGTGTAGGTTTCCTGGTGGAGGAAACTAGTGCCTGTGTTCTGGTGGATGAGGCTGGATCTTGTCTTTCTCTTGGGCAGGTCCACGTCTGGTGGTGTGTTTTGGGGTGTCTGTGACCTTATTATGATTTTAGGCAGCCTCTCTGCTAATGGGTGGTGTTGTGTTCCTGTCTTGCTAGTTGTTTGGCATAGGGTGTCCAGCAGTGTAACTTGCTGGTCATTGCGTGAAGCTGGGTGTTGGTGTTGAGATGGAGATCTCTGGGAGATTTTTGCCGTTTGATATTACATGGAGCTGGGAGGTCTCTTGTGGACCAGCGTCCTGAAGTTGGCTCTTCCACCTCAGAGGCACTGCACTGACTTCTGGCTGTAGCACCAAGAGCCTTTCATCCACACAACTCAGAATAAAGGGAGAAAAGTTAGACAGAAAGAAAGAATGAATGAATGAAAGAAAGGAAGAAAGGAAGAAAGAAAGAAAGAAAGAGGATAAAATAAAATAAAGTAAGGTAAAATAAAGTTATTAAAATAAAAAAAAAATTATTAAGAAAAAATTTAAAAAAAAAAGATAAAAGGACAGGTAGAACCCTAGGACAAATGGTGAAAGCAAAGCTATACAGAGAAAATCTCACACAGAAGCATACACATACACTCTCACAAAAAGGGGAAAAGGGGAAAAAATAATAAATCTTGCTGTCAAAGTCTACTTCCTCAATTTGGGATGATTCGTTGTCTATTCAGGTATTCCACAGATGCAGGGTACATCAAGTTGATTGTGGAGCTTTAATCCGCTGCTTCTGAGGCTGCTGGGAGAGATTTCCCTTTCTCTTCTTTGTTCTCACAGCTCCCGGGGTTCAGCTTTGGATTTGGCCCTGCCTCTGCGTGTAGGTCGCTGGAGGGCGTCTGTTCTTCACTCAGACAGGACGGGGTTAAAGAAGCCACTGATTCTGGGGCTCCGGCTCACTCAGGCCGGGGGGAGGGAGGGGTATGGAGTGTGGGGCGAGCTTGCGGCGGCAAAGGCTGACGTGACGTTGCACCAGCCTGAGGCGCACCGTGCGTTCTCCTGGGGAAGTTTTCCTGGATCCCGGGACCCTGGCAGTGGCGGGCTGCACAGGCTCCCTGAAGGGGAGGTGTGGATAGTGACCTGGGCTTGCACACAGGCTTTTTGGTGGCTGCAGCAGCAGCCTTAGCGTCCCATGCCCATCTCTGGAGTCCGGCCTTTTAGCCGCGGCTCGCGCCCGTCTGTGGAGCTCCTTTAAGCAGCGCTCTTAATCCCCTCGCTCTTAATCCCCTCTCCTCTCGCACCAGGAAACAAAGAGGGAAGAAAAAGTCTCTTGCCTCTTCGGCAGGTCCAGACTTTTTCCTGGACTCCCTCCCAGCTAGCTGTGGTGCACTAACCCCTTCAGGCTGTGTTCACGCCGCCAGTCCTCTCCCTGCCGTCCAGCTTTTTCTTATTGTAAGAATAGGAGTGACAGCTTCCAAGTCTTTGTATTTTGAAACTGAAACTGAAAGCTTCTGATAAGCTTTATATCAAATGGTAGGCTTTCAAACTAAGTGTTTTCAAAGATATGCATATTCTATTCTGATAGCTTTTTTCATATGTAGAGCAAATATCAGTTTGAAGTAAACTGAGAAGGAAATAATTTTTAATAAACTGTTAAAATTTGACAAAGTAGTTATTTAAACCAAATGAGTTTTAAAAATTCTTTCAACACACAATATGATCAACTGAGCTAACATTTCTAATTTGTAAAGTTCACATTAAAATTCAGGAGACTCAACTCATATCCAGATCTTGATTTTTAATATCATTCTTTAATAAAAGGAATCAGGTCTCCTTGGGGAAATGGTAGGTTCTAGTACTAGGGCAATGAAAATACAGAATGAGCCTAGAGCATCCTGTAGTGCCAGAAAATAAGAAAATGCTCAAGTGCACACACACACACACACACACACACACACACAGACAGACACACATACACTACAGGGATCTGTCAAGAGACGCTGGAGCTAAAACTGTAATAATTTGAGCAACAATTTATGATAAAGTGATATTGAATTATAACCCAAGTTATAAAATAAATATCTATGAATCCATACTGAGATAAGTAAATGATTGAATAAATAGAGAAGAACTGACTAAACTTCCACACAGAATTACAAATAATTTTTGTGGATACTTTACCCTTAAGGAGATGGAACATAACTCCCCACACCTTAAGTGTGGGCTACTCATAATGATTTCCTTTCAAAGAGGGGAGTGTAGAAATGGTAAAAAATGAGTAAGTTTACAGTGAAGAAATTTGACAAACACTACCTCAGCCAGATGACAAGGTACTATCAACATTGGTAAGTCATGTCCATAGCAGGTACCACTGACAAATGTAACAAGAGCAGCCCTTCACCTTGTGTTCTTTGTCCCAAAACACATACCTCAATCTAATAATGAGGAAAACACCAAATAAATCCCAATTGAGAGACATTATACAGAATAACTTATCATTACTTGCTATAGACTGAATTGTGTCCTGCCAAAATTCATATTTTGAAGCTCTAACCTCAAATGTGATTTTTGTCTGGAGATAGGGTTTTTGAGAGGTAACTAAGGTAAATGAGGTCATAAGGGTGGGGCCCTGGTCTCATAGGATTGTGACCTTAGAAGAAGAGGAAGATATTCTCTCCCCCAGCATGTGAGGACACAGTGAAAAGGCAGCTGTCTACAAGCCCTCATCAGGATCTGAACATGCTGGCACCCTGACCTCAGACTTTCAGCTTCTGAAACTGTGAGAAGATAACTTTCTGTTATTTAAACCATCTAATATATGGTATTTTGTTATGACGGCCTTAGTAGACTAATACAGTACTCCTCAAAAGTATCAACATTATAATAAACGAGGAAAGCCTGAGAAACTGTGACAGCTAAGAGGAGCCTAATAAAGGCTAAATGTAATGTGGTATCCTGGATAGGATACTGGAAGAAAAAGAAACATTAGGTGGGAAACCTGAATAAAGCACAGACTTCAGTTAATAATACAATATCTGTAGTTGTTCATTAATTGTGACAAGTGTATCATGTTAACGTAAGATGTTAATAATAGGGAAAAGCACGTATGGGGTAAATGCGGACTCTCTTACTACTATTGTCACACTTCAAATCTGAAACGATTGCAAAATGATTTTACCTAATTTTTGTATGAACTTGTGCTTATAGAAGGTCTGGAAGGTCTTCTGATAGTTTAATCAATCACTTCATAAACAATGGAAGAAATCTCAGAAATGATACTGCAGTGAGTCTAGAAATTAGAAGTGAATAAGAATGTCCTTTGGGGATCTCACAGTGTAATGAAAAAGTAAAACTCTCATAGTTTACTGTTTAATGTATTTTTTATTATACTTAATTTCTAGTTCAACAATCATTCTATCAAACATCTAAAATGTATCCTTTGGTTTATGCATTTTACAATCCATTAGAGAAAAAAAAAGTAAAAATCTTTTTCAGTTGACTCATCTTAAAATTGGAGAGTTGGCTTGATAAGCACAAATAGAATTTCTAGCTATAAATACTGTATGTTTTACATTATTAAAGAAGCAAATAGAATGGTATCATACAAAGTGTTTCATGTTTTCACTTTTCCAGAAGCCAGCAAACAAGTTTGGAAAAAGATCCAAGAAAGGATCTTTTTAATATGTCCTCCCTTGTGTCAGAGTATAAGGAGCTTCTCTGGTCCAAGAAAATCAAACTAGGAATTTTAGAGGTTTCACATATATTTTCAACTAAAAAAAACCGGGACTACTTTCTCTCATTTGCATTGCATTCAAAGATAAATATAACTATAATTTTTAATGGTACTATCTCTGAAATATATTTCACATTTTATTACAATAAGTTAATATACTACACGACTTGCATAAACTTTTATCACAAGATGTTTTAAACTTACTCACTGAAATCTTTTAAAAAAAGTTTCACATTTTGCTGGTTATTTTCAAATACATGTAGAGAAAATGTCATGGAAGCTGACATGACACCCTGCAGCTAAAGGCCAATTTCTTCTGTAAATTAAAGAATTCAAGTATTTAGAAAAGTAATTTTTAAGGCCAGTTAACTTAGTTACATATTCTAATGATTTCCTAGCTACTGTATCTCTGCAAGTAATCTTATTTGATAACTACAAACCTCTAGATTAAGTAATAAACATCCTTAAGGCCAGCTATTGACAGAAACAATTTTAGAAGAATTGATGGCTCCCTCCTTTGATCAGAGAGAAAAAGTAATGAGGTTTTGTAGCTAAGTCCCCAAGGCACTGACCATGGCCATTTTCCCCAGACCTAGGGAGGTAAAGATACCATATGTTTTATTTTAAAAACGATTCTCTTTCAATTGAAGTGTTGGTTCCATGGTTAATGATGTGGTAAGACAGAGATAATTTCCAAGTGGAAAAATAGAAAAGTGACTTCCAGGTTTGAAAAGTCTCTATATCTAGAAACATTGTTTGACTCAAACACTGCCTCCTTTCATATAGTACATATGCACATATATATGATATATACACACATATTGCATTATATATACCTCTTATATAACTTTTAAATCTACCTCATATAACTTTTATATATTATATATACATATGTATATCTTTTGTATAAACCTATCATATAACTTCTACATAATAATAATTTAAAGTATATTATATTATTCATTATATAGGCATACCTTGTTTTGTTATGCTTTACTTTATTGTGCTTCATAGATATTGTGTTTTCACAAATTGAAGTTTTGGGGCAACTCTGCATCAAGCAAGTCTATTGGTGCCATTTTTCCAACAGCATTTGCTCATTTCATGCCTATGTATCACATTTCGGTAATTCTCACAATATTTCAAACTTTTTCACTTTTATTATATTTGCTATGGTGACCCGTGATCAGTGTTTTTTGATGTTACTACTATGACTCTGAAAGCGCAGAGATGCTTAGCGTTCTTTTAGCGATAAAGTAAATTTTAATTAAAGTGTGTACTTTGTTTTTTTTAGACATAATGCTACTGCACACTTAATAGACTACAGTATAGTGTAAACATAATTTTTATATGCACTGAGAAATAAAATAATTGGTGGGATTGCTTTATTGAGATACTTCATTACAATGGTCTGGAACTGAACTCACATTATTTTTGAGGTATACCTGTATATTATACATTATATTATATGTAATATATAATGATATATATCTTATATATAGACCTATAATATATATGTTTACCTTTATACACATATATGCCTCTCGCTATATATGTTTCATGTCTTTCAGTCTTCAATAAATAATGAGAGGAAGAGAAATTACCAGTGGGTAAAGGACTTTTCTCTCCAGCTACAAGTCTGTCCATCAGGAAGAGATAACAGATCTATTCCCATCTTTAGCCTCTCAATCACTCCCCTTATTTTCTTTCATGTCAATGGAGAGAAGCATTGTTATGGGCTGAATTGCGTTACTCAAAAAGATATGTTGACATTCTAACCCCTAACACCTCGAAATATTACCTTATTTGAAAATAGGGTCTTCACAGAAGTAATCAAGTTAAAGTGTGCTCATTAGGGTGGGCCCTTACCCAATATGACTGGTGCCCTTATAGAAAGAGGAAAACACATGGGAAGACAGGGGAAATGTCATGTGACAATAGATGCTCAGGTTGAAGTTCTATAGCTAACAAGTCAAGGAGTGCCAAAGATTGCCTGGGAACCACCATCAACTAGGAAGTAGCAAAGAAGCATTCTCCCCTACAGAGTTTAGAGGAAGCATGCCTGCTGATACCTTGATTTTGTACTTTTTGCCTCCAGAACTGTGGAACAATAACTTTCTGCTGCTTTGAGCCATTCAGCTCGTGGTACTTAGTTACGGCAGCAGTAGGAATCTAATAAAGGATTGATGGATCTTGTTTAATAAGGTAGGATTAGATATGCTAAAACATTAGAAGTACTGCTTCATCCTGCTGCAGTACTTTTTTCCTCCATATATTTGGCTAAATAGGCAGAAACTGCTTCTTAGAATTGGAGATTATGAGCCCCTCCAAGGTGAAATTACTTATTCCAAATGAGTTTTTAACAGATGCCAAGCTTTGGGAAGCAGTATGTGTGTGTCTCTATGTGGATCTTTGTCTATCAGTTGGTTTAGCAGTGACTTCCTGTGACTGACTAAGTACTATTTACTTTCCAGGTGGAGGGTAAATGAACAGATTGATTAAATACACATCAATCCATAATGCTTCAAATTCCTAAGCCATTAAATTATCAGGTAGTATCAGAAAGTGTCAGGTAGTGACATATAGTGTTAGTTATTTCCAGAGCATTTTTTGTTTATTCTATTAGCAAAGTGTAAAATAAAAACAAAATCGTTCTCTTAATTACCATTCAATTCAATTTTTATGTAGGATCTTTGGGTTTTGTTCTTACAGTTACTTTTTTTAGAAGAGGGATACTGTCATTCATTTCTCAAACATAAACTGTTAGTATGGAGCTCCGCAATATTAGAAATCCAAAATCTTTTAGTAAATGCATAGAAGGATGAATGAATTAATATGTAAAAGATAAGCATATTACATTTGTGTGCAATGAGACTCAGTAATCATTATCATCACATGAGAAAATGTAGTGGCATCTGTCCCTATTGACAGAGAAACTGACCAAACGATGGGCTTGTATGGATAAACCTTGAGTTTTGTTTGGCTTTTCAAACCATGAATCAAATGTTGGCAGAAAATTAATTAACCTCTAATTTCCATAATTATTTTATTAATTATCCAGCATCCACAAATTTTACTACGTTTGGCCCAATTCTGTCATCCATAGCTGACACCCTTGTCTCATACTTCATTGATCAGAGTTCAATTGTGAGTTCCCAGCTGCAGACTTCAGATAGAAATGCTAACAGTGTCGAGAATTTAGGCTGTCATGTGACATCATCAAGATGGACCCAGGGGATAGAAAAATGATGCTCACATGTGATCCAGTGTTCCTTTTTCCACAACCAGAAGAACGTGCAACCATCTCCACTATCCCACTGTCACACAAGCCCTTATTTTCTTTCTTTTTTTTTTAATTAAAAGAAATTTTTTGGCCACATCATGTGGCTTGTGGGATCTTAGTTCCCCAACCAGTGACTGAACCCACATCCTCAGCAGTGAAAGCACAGGGTCCTAACCACTGGACCACCAGAGAATTCCTGAAACCTTATTTTCACTTGCCATCTTGGAGAGGAACATGAGGAGGAAGAGAATATTTGAGGGATTCTTTTATTTAAGGAGATAAGCTACCTAAATAAATCAGAGGAAACTTTTATCAATTTTAACGATTCTTGGCTCCATGTTATCCTGAAAAGTTTGGATTTAGGAGAAAAACTATTCAAGAATGAAAAGAAAACCTAAGTTTCTATTTTACATCTGGATAAGAAGTTGCCAAGATTTCCAGCTGGGTTTCAGTACCCAAAGGTCTTCTAGGGCTAACTTCACACACCATCAACTCTCCCTCATTATCTTTCATTCTTTAGTACTCTCCACAATGACTGCATCACTAAGTTGAAAATTTCCTTATATCATGTAATCTTAATTTGGTAAATTTAATAGATACTTATTAGTCACCAACTTCCTCAACTTTACTATAGCATTTGTCAGAGAAGATTTTGCTTTAAAAAAAAAAACAAAAAACTTTTCTCCTGGCTTCCAGAGAAGCCAGGAGAAGTATCAGATACTTTGATTTCCTATTTTTTCTTTTATGTCTTAGGTCATTCCTTCTCATTCTCTTTAGAGGAGTTTAGAACTCCTCTACTACCTCTTACCTAAGTATTAGGGTCTCAGACTTTGGCCTCTTTCTTGCTTCTATATCATCTCTCTAGGTGGTCTTATTCATTCCCAGTATTTCACACACCCCTTCTTGTTGATGGTTCACTGTTACAGGCTATACTTTCTCTTCTGCTATCCAGATACATATTTCAAACTGATTACTTAACTTTTCCATTTAGCTGGTTCACAGAACACAACATGCCAGTAACCATACATGACATAATATGCCCAAAATAACATGTCCAAAACGAAACACTGATCTCATCCTATCCACAATTCAATTCTTCCTATTATGTTCTCTACATTAATAAATTATCCTTCCTCCAGTCACTCAATCTGAAGACATAGAAACATCATTTAACACTAACCTCTATTAAACCACTAAATCCAATTCATCATAAAGTCCTGTGAATTATAACTCCTACATATATCTCAAAGCTGTCTATCTCTCTCCAGCTCTGTGACAACCACATGAGTCTAAGCCAACATCTGTCATATGGATTACTGTAAGAGTTTCCAAATTGGTCTTTCCTTCTCCACTATTTACTCTGGCAAAAAAAAAAAAAAAAAAAAAAAAAGTCTTTTTCCACACAGCAGCCAGAGTGACAACTAAAAAAATTTAAAAAACAAACAAAAGAAAATTCTAAATTGGCTTCTTGCTCTCCTCTATGATTAGGATAAAATCTAACTTCTGTAAGTTCTGTATTGTTGTCCAGAAGGTCTTATATGATTCCTTCTCAGTGGACTTGCTTCATTTCATTATAAAATCCATGGCTTCCAAAATCACTGTTTCTTCTCCCTGAAATAACAAACAATTCTTGCTAACCATGTTTATTTAAATTTTTAAAAAATGCGATATACACATACACAAAAGAGAGTGCATTATTTTCCTAGCACTCAGCTTAAAATAGAACCACTGTAAGTCCTTTGAAAATTCTTCTTAGTTTATATCCCTGGCTATACCCTGTTCCCTACAGAAAATCACTTTCATGTTAACAATTCTCTTGCATATCTTTATATTCTTACCACAAATTTACAAACCTGTAAAAATGTGTTGCTTAAGTTTGTCTAGTTTTGTCCCCAGTGGAGTCATATGTTTATATTCTCCAGTGGATATATTTTTTTTCATTAAATACCATGTTTTTGCAATTCATTCATTATAGGAAATTGTAGTTCACCTATTTTCTTGATTTATATCTTTCATTGAATGAATGCATCACAGTGCATTTTTCTATTATATTTTTGATGCATACCTGCGTTATTACTAGCTTTTTATTTAAAAAGAATGCTATTTAAAAATTTTGTGCATGGATTCTAATGGGTACACACATATAAAGATTCTTCAATGGCAAGTACCTGGGGAAGAAAACTTCATACCATAAAACACATATGTTTAAAACTTGGGAAACTGACAATATTTGACCATTTATTAACCTACAACATTTAAAAGTTCATATGATTCAGCCTTACATATATTCAACTTGAATAAACAAGACAAAATCAATTCCAATGTAGATATATGCCAATTTACACTTATTTTCATTCATTCTGGGACTTGTCTTTTCAGGGCATGTTTTTATAAAATGTTAACGTGATCAAATGTATTATTATAATTTTTTGTGTTTTTTTTTTAAAGGAACACATTTAAAACTGTGTGATGAAATTTTTCTTTGGCAATTGAAGAGTTTTATGTTGACAAATGCATTTTAATCTTTAATTTGTGTATGTGAGAAGGGGTGAATTTTAAAAATCTATTCTTATTTTTTGAAAGTGTATAACCAATTTCTCCAACATCATTAGTTAAAAAGGTCTATTTATTTTCCACTGACCTCTCATATATTAACCAAGATTTCATATATTCAACTTCTGCTTTTGAAGTCTTTATTGTACCAATGCAAAAATATTTGAATTATGAAAATATATAAGAAGGCAAAATATGTGCTAGATACAGTCTCTCAACCTTATTTTTCTCCTCAGCATACACAATTCTTAAAAAACATATATGCATTGCTTTGTCTTCAGTTTTTACTGATGTGCATAATGATGTTGATATTCTCGCTTCTAAGTCATGAGAGCTTCTCTTGGTAGCTTTTAGAATTTTCTCATTGTCTTTGATAGTCTTATATTTCACTAAAATACTTCTTGGTCAGAACTTTCTCTTCTTTCCCAATTTTGGAATTCTATGGGTCCTTGTTTATTTCTGGGAAATTAATCTCTATTGTTTCTTTAAAATTTTCCACTTCACTATAATTTTTCTTTAAGTTTGATTATTTTTTACTCAGTTATTGATCTTTCTGTGCCTATTCTACTTAACATGATATTTATTTGTTTACTTTTTAAATTTATTGATCCTTTTGTGCATGCCCTTTAAAGTACTAACATTTGTTCTTCCAACCTGTAACAGTTTGCTGGGGCTGCCATAACAAATACCACAGACAGGGGAGCTTAATCAACAGAAATTTATTTCTCATAGTTCTGGAGATTAGAAGTCAAGATCAAAGTGCCCCCAAGTTTTGTTTGTTTGTCCTTGGCTTGCAGATGGCTGCTTTCTCTCAATATCCCCTCATGGTCTTTCCTCTGTGGGTGCACACCTCACGTCTCTTTGTGTGACTAAATTTCCTCTTCTAATAGTGACGTCAGTCAGATTGGATTATGTCTCACTGAAAGGCCTCATTTTAACTTAATCACCTCTTTAAAGGCTCAATCTCCAAATGCAGTCATATTCTGAGGTACCAGGGGTTAGGCCTTCAATGTATGAATTTGTGGGGGTGGGGCACAATTCATCCCGTAACACAACTCATAATTTATTCTTCAGATGTATGTTTTACTATTTGTGTTATCTTTTATAAAAATTCAACGGTTGTATTTTCATATCTAAATAAGTCCATTTGTAAAAGTATTTCCTTTTCTTGTATCACATTTGTAATGTATTTTCTTTATTTCATTATTAACCCCTCTGTTCTAACATTTCTACATCTAGTGGCATTTGTAATCAAGGTTTTTCCCTTTTACTTTTTGTTATTCTTGCTGTCTTTTTTGTAAGTTCATTTTAAATTAGTTTCCCTCCTCAGATGTCTTATTTTAATACATGACTGTGTGACAGATGAATAAACATTAACTCAGTTTTGTTTGCTAAAATTCCAGCAAATACTCCACAAAGTCAGACCATTTCTTTCATTTCCCCAGGAAAAGCAGGTTTGGGCAGTAAGCTCCCAAATTATTCTTTTGGATTGGAAAGGGAAAGTGCATGGGGTTTAATACTGGAGGATAGTCAGTCGATGACTCAACTATTTTCTGCAACTCTTGAACAGACCAAGATTTCTGAGTTACTTATTTGGAATAAGAGATTTTGCTGATGCTTCTGACTTATGCAATCAGGGGGTAGACATTAACTTTCCCAGGGAGATGGTTTCTTTTATTCTAATTTGACTTCTAAGAATTCTTCTTGCTGCCTTCTGCTCCAGCTAGAATCAACCACCTCCCTGGTCAGCAAAGCACACAAGTTCCCAGCACTATTTTCTAACAGTTTTTGTAGTTGTTTCCCAGAATCCTGGATGCTCTGTGTTTAAGAGTTGATCTTACTTGAGGGAGACTGCAGGCTGGCAATTCAACATCTTTGCAGAAACTTGAAAATCTCAGGCTCACGTTATTGTTATTATTATTGTCATGATTACTATGTTAATCTAGCATCTTGCGTGTACTATGATACTTTCTCCCAATACATATTCCAACTTATTGGTAACCAAGGAAATACAATCAGGCTTAAATGATCACTGATTTTTTCCATATATATATCATATCAGTCAGTACCTGTTAAGTGCTGGATAATGTCATTTAATAAATGAGTTATTTATTGAGTTAAAAAAGCCTTGAGAGGTTATCTATTCATAGTTGCTTGAAAATAAATGCTATATTTCGTATTTTATTATGTATATTATGCATTTTCTTGGCTACTAACTACAATCTGTTCTTGAAAATGAGACATAATCTCTGATGAGTGCTAGGGATCTGGCAGACATTGCTATTAGAAGATTTTTATATTTTTCCATAAATATTCCATAAATATTTAAATGAAATTATTGCATATGTTTATATCTCCTGCTGGCCAGTGAACCAATTAAAGTCAAGAGCTATTCCTCATTAACCCATTGAATACACTGACATCAAATATTTACTCAGAGTTTTTCATGTGCCATGTGCATTTTTTTTAAAATTTTTTTTTTTTTAAATTTTTTTTTTTTTTTTTTTGTGGTACGCGGGCCTCTCACCGCCGTGGCCTCTCCCGCTGCGAAGCACAGGCTCCGGACGCGCAGGCTCAGCGGCCATGGCTCACGGGCCCAGTCGCTCCGCGGGCATGTGGGATCTTCCCGGACCGGGGCACGAACCCGCGTCCCCTGCATCGGCAGGCGGACTCTCAACCACTGCACCACCAGGGAAGCCCTGCCATGTGCATTTTTGATTGAGATGATTCTCACTCAGTCTTACCTTCAATGCAAGCATGTTCTATGAGGGTAGAACCCATGAAAACAAAGACTCATAAATAATAAATGTTGAGAAATGAAGATTGTTTTAATGGTTAAATATTTAACTGGAGATAATAGGGATGCCTGTCTAGGTAGGCCATTGTCATGAGGATTTGACTGAATCTAAATGTTTAGCTGATCAAACAGCACTCTAGAGAGAAGAACTCGTTGAAATATTTAGAAGTACATTAAACATAAATCAAAAGTTAAAGTAGAAAGATATAAAATTACAGCTGGTAGTTCTCAGAACTCTCTTGTCTATTTCAGCCTAGAGCAGGATGTTACATGGTTACCAGATTTTGTAGTTATAGGAACCAAATATTACATGGGAAAGTGACATAAATGCAAAATTAAGTTAAAAAATATTCAACCACAAAAAAGTCCAACTTAAGAAAAAAGGGGAGACATAATAGAATTTGTCAGAGACAAACACTTGGACAAAAGATTCTTTGTGAAATTTAATATTATATCTGACTCATTTCTAATGCAAGGATGCATCAACATATGCAAATCAACCAATGTGATAAACCATATTAACAAATTGAAGGAGAAAAACCATATGATCATCTCAATAGATGCAGAAAAAGCTTTTGACAAAATTCAACATGCATTTATGATAAAACCTCCCCAGAAACTAGGCATAGAGGGAACTTACCTCAACATAATAAAGGCCATATATATGACAAACCCAGAGCCAACATTGTTCTCACTGTTGTGGCCTCTCCCGTTGTGGAGCACAGGCTCCGGATGTGAAGGCTCAGCAGCCCTGGCTCATGGACCCATCCGCTCCGTGGCATATGGGATCTTCCAGGACCGGGGCACAAACCCGTGTCCCCTGCATCGGCAGGCGGACTCTCAACAACTGTGCCACCAGAGAAGCCCTGGTCACCTTATTTTTGATAAAGGAGGCAAGAATATAAAATGGAGAAAAGACAGCCTCTTAAATAAGTGGTGCTGGGAGAACTGGACAGCTACATGTAAAAGAGTGAAATTAGAACGCTCCCTAACATCATACACACAAAAAAAACTCAAAATGGATTAAGGACCTAAATGTAAGGCCAGACACTATCCAACTCTTAGAGGAAAACATAGGCAGAACATGCCAGGACATAAACCACAGCAAGATCCTTTTTGACCCACCTCCTAGAGAAATGGAAAGAAAAACAAAAATAAACAAATGGGACCTAATGAACCTTAAAAGTTTTTGCACCGCAAAGGAAACCATAAATGAGATGAAAAGACAACCCTCTAAATGGGAGAAAATATTTGCAAATGAAGCAACTGACAAAGGATTAATCTTCAAAATTCACAAGCAGGCCATGCAGGTCAATATTAGAAAAACAAACAACCCAATCTAAAACTGGGCAGAAGACCTAAGATAAGTAGACATATCTCCAAAGAAGATATACAGATTGCCAGCAAACACATGAATGGATGCTCAACGTCACTATTCATTAGAGAAATGCAGATCAAAAGTACAATGAGGTATCACCTCACACCTGTCAGAATGGCCATCATCAAAAAATCTACAAACAATAAATGCTGGAGCAGGTGTGGAGAAAAGGGAACCGTCTTGCACTGTTGGTGGGAATGTAAATTGATACAGCCACTATGGAGAACAGTATGGAAGTTCCTTAAAAAACTAAAAATAGAACTACCATATGACCCAGCAATCCCACTCCTGGGCATATACCCTGAGAAAACCATAATTTAAAAAGAGTCATGTGCCACAATATTCACTTCAGCACTATTTACAATAGCCAGGACATGGAAGCAACCTAAGTCTCCATCGACAGATGAATGGATAAAGAAGATGTGGCACATATATACAATGCAATATTAGTCATAAAAGGAAATGAAATTCAGTTATTTGCAGTGAGGTAGATGGATCTAGAGTCTGTTATACAGAGTGAAGTAATCAGAAAGAGAAAAACAAATACCATATGATAACACATATATATGGAATCTGAATTAAAAAAAAGATTCTGAAGAGCCTAGGGGCGGGACAGGAATACAGACGCAGGCATAGAGAATGGACTTGGGGACAAGAGAAGAGGGAAGGGTAAGCTGGGATGAAGTGAGAGAGTGGCATGGACATATATACACTACCAAATGTAAAATAGATAGCTAGTGGGAAGCAGCCGCATAGCACAGGGAGATCAGCTCAGTGGTTTGTGACCAACTAGAGGGGTGGGATAGGGAGGGTGGGAGGGAGCCGCAAGAGGGAAGGGATATGGGGATATATGTATATGTATAGCTGATTCACTTTGTTATATGGCAGAAACTAACACACAATTGTAAAGCAATTATACTCCAATAAAGATGTCAAAAGAAAATCTAACTATTTACGGTTCGTTTTAGAGCCTTAATAAATAAAATGTATTGCAGATGCAAAACTACAAATGGTGTTACATAGTATAGCACATATTTAAATAGAAACCCATTCCTAATAGCAGATTGTTCTCTGTTCTTTTCATGTATTTTCTTTTATTTACCTTTTAAATAACTGGGATGAGGAGTAATATGTGTGGATCAGAAAAGTACACCCTGACTTCAGACTTTCCCTTCACTTTATTTTCAATTTGAATGAAAACTATCACTGACATTGGATAATAATGATGGAGCGCTTCATTGGATGCCAAGCAGAGACTAGGGCATTATAGGCACTATTCTTGCTGCTGAGAATAGAAAGTCCACAATTGTCCCTGCTTTTACAGAGCATAGCTTCTATTAAGGAGCCGAAGTAATTTAATCAGAAAATAAGTATACAATATGTCTGGTAGCCAAATGGATTAGGAAGAAAAATAATTCTGGGTAGGTAGAGATGATGATAAGATTCAGTGCTATTTAAGATAGCATGGTTAGGGGAGGCCCCTCCGTTAATGTCATGTTGGACAAAGACATAAATATAGGATGGAGTGACACATTCTGGTGGAAATGAGTCCAGGCAGGGGTAGTAGCTAGAGAACCCCAAATCAGGAGTGCTTTGAGGGTATAGAGAAATAACATAAAGGCTGGGATAGCTGGAGCAAAATGATGAAGTAGAAAATGCTCCATGAAAAAAGAATGGTAACATGGTGTGTGTGTGTGTGTGTGTGTGTGTGTGTGTGTGTGTGTGTGTGTGGAGGGGAATCATGTATGGACAGTTAAGCCATAAAAAATCATCATAAGGAAAGCCTGTGGGATAATGATCAGAGAAGCAATGTTATATATCATGTTAAAAGAAAACAAAACAACATCAAAACAACATCAAAAATAACCTGACCACAGGAAGGAGAATAAAGTGTATATATGGGAGATTAGATAGGAGGCTATTGGCATAGTCTAGGTGGTAAATGATGTTGTTTGACTACAGCAGTAAGGAGAGGCAATGAGTAATAGATTCTAGAGATAGTTCTGAGAAAGGGAGAACATGACTAGCTACAATATGGAAGGAAGTAAGACCAAGAGTCTAAACAACAACAACACAAAAAATTTTCACATTTTCTAAGGATTACACTTCAGTAAGGAAAAAGTGGGTACATCCAGCTGGTAGCTGAGTAACCAACCAGTTCTGAAATGCAATAAGTCCAGACTTTTATTTATATGATTATATCTTAAGAAAACCCCTTCCTCTCCAAGAATTATTTTTTGATCTGCAGGAAATAATTAGGAATTGGAGACTTAATGACATTTAACAAGGGAAAGGAAGAAGAATCTTATAGCAATATATTAACTAACTAAACAAAGTATGCAGTATATACATTTGATTAACAGATACACACTGCTATATATAAAACAGATAATCAACAAGGACCTACTGTATAGCACCGGGAACTATACTCAATATTTTGTAAAAATGTATAAGGGAAAAGAATCTAAAAAAAATAGATATATATGTATGTATAACTGAATCACTTTGCTGTACACCTGAAAATAACACAACATTGTAAATCAACTATAGTTCAATAAAAAAGAAAGTATTAGAGAAAAAGCAAGAATCCATAAAGGTCCACACTTTTTCCTAGGGGATAAAACATTAAGGAGGTTTTGGCAGCAAACCTGCAAGATGGCCCTGTATAATTCCCACCTCTCGGTCTTCATGCCTTGTGTAGTCTCCTCACATATTGTATCTGGATCAGTCTGTGTGACCAACAGAGCACAGAAGTGATGGCATATCACTGCTGAGGCCAAGTCATAAAGAGTATTTTCTAGCTCGCTCTCTCATTCTCTCTGTCTCTCAGACAACTCTCCCTGGAAAATGTCAGCTGCTATATCATGAGAACACTCAAGCAGCCCAATGGGCAGCCCCATGAGGTGAGAAAGTGAGTCCTCCTACAAACAGCCAACAAAGAACTGTGGCCTCCAGCCAATCGTGATGTGTGTGAATCATCTTAGAAGCAGTTTCTTCCGCTGCAGCCGAGCCTTCAGACATCTGCAGCCCTGGTTGACATCTTGGCTGCAACTTTGTGAGACCCTAAGTCAGAACCATCCTGCTAAGCCACTCCTGAATTTCTGATTCATAGAAACTGGGAGGAATCAGTATTTATTTGCTAAGCTTCTAAATGTTGGGGTAATTTTTTATGCAGCGATAACTAAGACAGATTTTAGGAATGAGAGTATCATGCTGCTGTAAGAAAAACTCCACATGTAAGGCTGGCATTAGAACTAGAGAGTGAGTGGAAGCTGGAAGAACTTTGAACAAGTTGGTGAAAGCTGAGAGGCTTTCACTAAATGGTCTGTAACAGTATGGTGGCATTTAAGGATGTTTTTAGAAGGAAAATGATGCCTTAAAATAGCAAAAAAGATGCATAGATTAAACGTTCTTTTGGGAATCTAGGCATCTGAAGAGATTGAAGAGAAAAGCCTTAACTGTAGCCAGAAGCAGGTCCCTGAGTTTCATCTCTGCCCGGTTAATAGAGTCAGCAACCATAGCTACCTATTTCTTCTCTTACAGTGTCCAATTCCTATTTGCTATAAACATTCATCCAGGGGGAAATTCCAGAGCTGGTGTCATTTCAAAACTGCTCAGCTGAGGCAAGAAGGAGCCTGCTTTTGCCACCTGTTTCATATCCACCATTAGATAGGTTGTATACTAGCAGCTCATTTACTTTTACATTATTTCTTTTTGGTAGTTGTTATGGATATGAGGCCAAAAGCGTGCAGGACTGGGGTGTGCAAAATCTGTCTTCTTAACTGGATGAATTAATGAGAGTACCTCGGAATTTTTGAAAAAAGGAAAAAAAAACTTAAAAATACATTTTCTCTAAATAGGTAAAAAATTGTGAATCATGGGTTCTTGTAATAAACTACATTTTACAAAGAGGCTGGCAAGAAGCTGGTGATAAGTTAGAGAGAGCATAAGTAAACAAGTTTTTATGTGTATCCAAACCACATTTCTTTTGTTCCATATTCTGGACATCTATTTTTGTGTGTTTTCACTGTGCTATGAGGACAACATGGGTTCCCTTCTCTACCTAAGCACTTTGTATCTCTGTACCACCTGCCATGACTGATATTATTTCTGGATAAATATATACTTTATTGTGGTCATGAATGCTGTGTTTCCCACTTTGTGCTGGTGGTAGAGTCAATGTCTGCTTGGGCCTCCATGATTTAACTAGAACTCTGTTTCATGCAATGTCGAGATACTTCTTAGCAACATCAGTCGGCTTCCAGTCATCCATAGCTTAGGGAAACCGCAATAAAATAATAAGTAGGATACTTACTTAAAAATAAATGTCCTACTTATTATTTTATCAGGTGGGTGCAGAAAGCCAAGAGCTAAGGGCAACAAAGGGTATGATGATTATGTTTCATCACTAAGTTTCAAACTCCGCCTTTCTACTTCTCATGAATACATTTACATTACCAAGGGCTTTACTTAAAAGGAATAATCATATAAATTCTTTCCTAATAACTAAAATATCTTTTTCTTGATCCTTAAGAAAGAGTCACCGTTTCTTTAGTATTACAACTTTGTGCTCAGAAATGTTCCTTGGCAATGCAATTTGATATGATCCAGTGAGTTAAGAAACTAAGTACTCAGCATGATTAAACTGCTGATAAATGTGCCTCCTTGAATTTGCTGGTAAGCATTTCTCTGAGGAAAATATAGGTATGTTCTTTTCCCCTTGACTTGATGGGGACTATTTTGGTTATATGTTTTTCCAATGTGTTGAAAGGCATCTAAATAAATATTGAACTTATAATGAGAAGCAATTGTTTCCAAACAGTGTTAAGTAAATAACCTGCTCCCCATTCACTTTGCTTGTAAAGGAAATACACATGAGAAAAATGGATGGTACTCTTATAGTAAACTCCTTGAATCTTAAATTCAAATTAATTTTCCCCAGAATATACTTTCTTTGGTAGATATTACATTTGGTTAACTTATTTTTATTAGATCTTTATCATGCATTTGCTATTTTTAAATTTTTGCTCCAGTATATATTGACGATTTCATTTAAATACAGGCATGTGTAGGATTTGCAGAAAACACAAGGGTATTTTCAACCTTTTGGGCTTGCTGGGAAACAAAAAACAATGTCTTTTATCGTACACTCATGAACCAGTGTGTTCAGGAATACTGAATTGAAACTGAGATAGACAAATAAAAGAAAATTAGAAATATTTGTAGTAAAAATGTAGATGAGCAAACTTTTAAAAGAATAAATTAAATTGGAGATGTACAGCTAAAATGACTGAATTTCAGGGTCTTCATTTTAGCTATTTGCATGCAAAAGTAATAGAGCGTTAACCAATTATTGTGCAATCTGGTGTAATTGCTTCACCAAAGTAACCTTCATATGCCATGGATGTATTTGTATACAAAATAACTACAATACTGGCATAACAACGAAATAAAACTTTAAAGCTGGATTTTATGTGATAAGGGAGAGAAATCAAAGAAATTATGGAACTCAGGTAGGGTTTTTACTATCTTGCCTTCTTTCAGGAGCTACTAGCTGTTATGCTCACACAAATAGGTTAGTTGAAAAATACATTAAAATGTGCAAATTATGTCTTTACAGTGAAATTAATGACCAGTCCATCTAGCATAAAAGACAATTTTACAAAGGAAATACTGCATCATTAAAGTGAGCAGTTAGGCAACCCGAATGTGCAGAGTAAAATGACAACAGCGTTCTCAAAATGGTGTTATATCCTATAAAGTGCCTGTCACTTAAAATGAAGAGCAGTAACACAACTCCACTCTCTCAAGAAGGAAACAAGCGTGCTGCTGAACATTCATCTTGTCCTAAAGAATGAGGATTCTAATGGTGTTTAAAATCTTAACCAGAACACATTTTTGTTTTATTGTTGTATTATATGATATAAAATTGTTCATGAAAGGACAGTAATGGCATGGTAGATATACTAAAATTGTTTAATTTTGAGACAAATTGGCAGAATTGTAGAGAGTAATTTAATTTATGATATTAAAGTATTTATACTTTTATAAAATTTTAAAGTCCCACGGAGTTCAGAAAAAATAGACTGGAACCTAGTATTCTATCCCACAACTAATGGACTCAGTTCTAGACAACCATCTCCAAGTCAATACTTTCAACATAAAACACATATTTATCATGAAATAAAAATATTTTATAGCCAGTTTATCAAGAATCTTGGAATAAAAAATGGGGCTAATCTTTTGCTTCATATCAGTGCTCTAAATACGAAGACAATTAGAGTCACACCTACTTATGATTACAACAAACCTCTTCAAACATAGGACCAAATGAGTCTTCCACTAGTTTCAGAGAGCTAGAACTCATTCTTGTTTGACCTATTGCCATTCCACTAAGAAGCTTGTAACAGTGCCTTTATACACCTATGTTTTCCTTTCTGCTGGGGAGGATGATGAAATTTAAAGTTAGCAAGCATTTTGGCTCCTGAGAAAAGGAGGCAGTTCCCAACTGTAAGTAAGTGAGTAATATGAAATATATTTGATTGTAGATTCCAAAGAGACAAAGATTACAACAAAAAGTGATTATGCAGGGCTTCCCTGGTGGCGCAGTGGTTGAGAGTCCGCCTGCCGAAGCAGGGGACACGGGCTCGTGCCCCGGTCCGGGAAGATCCCACATGCCGCGGAGGGGCTGGGCCTGTGAGCCACGGCCGCTGAGCCTTCGAGTCCGGAGCCTGTGCTCCGCAACAGGAGAGGCCACAACGGTGAGAGGCCCACATAACGAAAAAAAAAAAGAAAAGTGATTATGCAGTGATGTGCTATTTGTCCATAAATATTTTAGGTTATGTTTAATACTCATACCCTAACTTCTGCTGTCCAGAGCTAAATGATAACAGGTATTATGTGTACAGAAACAGGATTTAAGAAAACTCGATGCTTCCATAAGGGAGGTGGCTGCGTGATCTTTAAGGACATAATTCTGAAAAGGTGTACTGCTGTTGAAATATGGCAATCCGGCTTTTTGGTGTATACTGAGACAAGTAGTGGTAGACTTTATTTCTGTTACACTCTATCTCTTTATAAAATGGAGTTTAAACAGCTTACAAAAATACATGAAGTCAATGTAGTATAAAATAGAAAAAAGGAAGGAAAAATTTTAAATGAGTAAAAAGAAAGACGTTCACTTTCATATAGCAATAAACATTTAAAACTTCTACCCTCCTTTTTAAAAAAATTTATTTATTTTCGGCTGCGTTGGGTCTTCGTTGCTGCACGCGGGCTTTCTCTAGTTGTAGCGAGCAGGGGCTACTCTTTTTTTTTTTTTTTTTTTGCGGTACACGGGCCTCTCCCGTTGTGGAGCACAGGCTCCGGACGCGCAGGCTCAGAGGCCATGGATCACGGGCCCAGCCGCTCCGCGGCATGTGGGATCTTCCCGGACCGGGGCACGAACCCGTGTCCCCTGCATTGGCAGGCGGACTCTCAACCACTGTACCACCAGGGAAGGAGCAGGGGCTACTCTTCATGGCGGTGTGTGGGCTTCTCATTGCGGTGGCTTCTCTTGTTGTGGAGCACAGGCTCTAGGCATGTGGGCTTCCATATTTGTGGCATGTGGGCTCAGTAGTCGTGGCACACGGGCTCAGTTGCTCCACAGCATGTGGTATCCTCCTGGACCAGGGCTTGAACCCTTGTCCCCCACATTGGCAGGCGGATTCCCAACCACTGCTCCACCAGGGAAGCCCCTTCTACCCTCTTAATGAAAGCATGTGGTAAAATTAAAACTGAACAGTCTGGTGACTAACCAAAGAAATAATAAAAAATAAACACATTATTTACAAATTTTGATCAGTATATTTCCATACAAAAGGCTTCCTAAAAACACTAAAATGCCCTAATGTCCAAGGCCATTTTCAAATAGCTATAACAATGCAAATTGAAAGCACAATGCTGATGAGTGGTGTCCAAAGAGATGTGTAATAGCGTACTTCTATTTTGATGTAATCCAATTATAAAATAAAATATCTTCTAGGGCTTCCCTGGTGGCGCAGTGGTTGAGAGTCCGCCTGCCGATGCAGGGGACACGGGTTCGTGCCCCGGTCCGGGAAGATCCCACATGCCGCGGAGTGGCTGGGCCCGTGAGCCATGGCCGCTGAGCCTGCACGTCCGGAGCCTGTGCTCCGCAACGGGAGAGGCCACAACAGTGAGAGGCCCGCGTATCGCAAAAAAAAAAAAAAAAAAAAAAAAAAAAAACCAAAAAAAAAAATATCTTCTAAAGGAATATAATTCATATTTTGCAAGTAATTCTCATCTTCCTCTTTCTCAATTCTCACTCCCTAGAAACTTTACAATAGTTGACAGTAGACAGTTCTAAGTTACATTCTTTGCCAATACATACAGAATTGAAAAATCTGTGTTGAGAATTAAGGCTATAGGTCTATAATAACCAAATATAACAAATATTGTTAAGTGGCACATGAATTTCATGTAAAGTAACTTAGATGACTAGTTTTCTGTTACATTAGTGACCCGAAGACTCTATTCGCTGGCTGACTCAGGTCCCAGAACCATTAAAATGGCTTCTCCAAAGTGACTAGTAGAGCAGAGGATCCCATGTTGCCTTCTAGATTATTAGCTATCCCATCAAGTAATTATACATCCCAAATGATGGCGAATTGTAAGGCATGACAAAACACTATGAGATTTCGAGTCTTATTACATTTTCACATAAAAGTATATTTTATTATCACATAATTGTATATTGTAACAGATGTCTTTGGTATTTGAACTTTTTATATTTTTTGTATTAATCACCATATGCATAACATTTTACTAGTTAAATGTTTATGATAATGACTTTTAGAATTTCATATCAATCATTACATATTAGTAAGTTATGTATCTGTTGCATATTACCATATTTTTCATGAAATGTCTCATTCTTTTATATTTCTTTTTTAAACTAATTAAAATTATTTTTATTGAAGTATAGTTGATTTACAATGTTGTGTTAGTTTCAGGTGTACAGTAAAGTGATTCAGTTATACATACATATATATCTATTTTTTCAGATTCTTTTCCCTTATAGGTTATTATAAAATGTTGAGTATAGTTCCCTGTGCTATACAGTAGGTCCTTGTTGGTTATCTATTTTATGTATAGGAGTGTGTATATGTTAATCTCAAACTCCTAATTTATCTCTCTCCCCCCTTTCCCCTTTAGTAACGATAAGTTTGTTTTCTATGTCTGTGTGTCTGTTTCTGTTTTGTATATAAATTCATTTGTATTAGTTATTCTTTTGGTTCCAAATATATATCATAAAATATTTGTCTTTGTCTGGCTTACTTTACTAAGTATGATAATCTCTAGGTCCATCCATTTTGCTGCAAATGGCATTATTTCATTCTTTTTTTATAATATTTTAGTATGATTCCAACAGAAAAGTTGCAAGATTAGTACGAATCTCCTAGAGACCCTTTTCCTAAATACACTAATTGTTTATATTTTGTCCCACCTGATTTACCTTCCTCTCTCTTTCTCATTCTCTCTGTTTCCTTCTTTTTGTTTTTCTCTCTGTTTATCCAGTTATGTGTGTTAGTGTGCAACATATTTTTCTTGAACCATTTGAGATTAAGTTGGAGATATCATGCCTCTTTATCCCTAAATACCTCATGGTGCTCAACTTAAGAACAATATTATTCTCTGACATATCTATGTTATTGCTATTAAAATCAGGAAATACAATGTAAAGTACTGTTATCTAGTTTGTGCTCCATGTTCAAATTTCAATGATTTATCACAAAAGTCATTTATAGTTACTTTTCTTCATCCAGAATCCAAACATGTTTAGTTGTTGACTCTCTTTCCACAAATTTCAAACAGCTTATATTTTAAAATATGGAAGAAATTATTAAGTGGATATATCTTAAAGATTTTTGCATTTTTATATACTAGGCTACTTTCTGTTATATGAAGATTTTATAAGAACATTATTTTTATCAAACATGTTTAGAGAAAAGAAACTTAAAAAAAATCCTTGAACTTAAATTTGAACAACAAAGTCTGGTGACTGCTATGGAGGAATCAGAAATGACTAAATCAACACAGTTATCTTTGGCAAGATTCAGATTTCACTAATAATTTTCGCATACGTTAAGTGTTAGATGCTAGGTTAAGTGATTGCAGATATATTGCCACATTTATTTGAATCAACAACGATTTGCATCATACACTATTTTCTTCATTAAATAAAAGCAAACTGATATGCAGTGAGGATACCAAACACTAACTTCAAGTATATATGGTTAACACTGTTGAAACTGGAATTTAAATTCAAATTCAGAATTCTACTTAAATGAATTGGTATAATATATAACAGAAAATAACAAGGATCAGAAGTAAATGCAGATTAAGTTCCAGGAGTAAGGATTACACCAGTCTTGAATACGAGAAATGAATGAGAATTTAGACTTTGAATGTAGATGTGTATAAGCCCATATAAACACAAATGCTCACCTGAAGCAATAGTTCTAAATGTGATACATTCTAACCCTAAATTACACCTGTGCTGACTTTAATAAATACATATCTAGGTTTCATCAGGAACAAGTTCATTATTCATGGCTGAGAATCACCTCTGTCTATGTCTGGAGAAATCATGTTTTGTTTTGGTTGGGATGCTATTCACAAATTTAGGATAGTTTTGTTCTATAAGTTTGCAGGGTGTATTAATTTTCCATTGCAAAACAAATTACCACAAATTCGATGCTTTAAAACGTACCAGTTTATTAGCTAGGTTCTGTAAGTCTGAAGTCTAGGTGGGCTCAACTAGGCTCTATCTTCAGGGCATCATAAAGCCAAAATCAAGGTTTGAGCAGCCTAAACTTTTATCAAGAGGGTCTGAAATGGAATCCACTTCCAGGCTCATTCAGGTCAATAGCAGAATCCAGTTCTACTTAGCTGTTGGTCTGAGGTTCCACTTTTCCTTTTGGACATCAGCCAATAGAGGATTCCCACAGTGCTTCTCACATCTCCCACTCTATCTCCAAAGCCAGCATCTGTGTGTTTAGTCTGTCTCACACTTTACATCTCTAATTCCCCTTCTGCTACCTGCTGGAGAAAATATTCTACTTTTAAAAGCTAATGTGATTACATTGGGCCAGAGTAATTACTCCAATTGTAAGGTCAACTGACTATAAACTTTATTACATTTGCCAAGTCCCTGTGGTCATGCAAAGTAACATATTCATGAATATGATATTCATTAAATTAACATTCTCAGGAATTACAGTGAAAATTTTTTGGGGGGGCACTTTTTGAATTCTGCTTACCTTGTAGGAGATATTAAAATATGCTTTAGACATATTTTGCTTTAACTTTTTTCATCAGATCAGCACTACCACTTTCAGAATGAACCTGCATATTTGGGATGACTGTATTTGTAATCCGAACATTTAAGACTTTTTTTTTTCTGGTAAAGATTTTTCTTGAGTTTACCATATTATTTGATACCATTGATAAACTCTACCTTATATAAATTCCTACTCTCTTGGTTTTCCCAAAACTATTTCCAATCTAATTGTAACTCTCTGACTGCATGTTGGTCCAATTTTCTTTGTTGTCACTTTTCATGTGCATTTTTAAATTGTTTATCTTTTCTTTCACCAGCCATGAAATGTCCAACACGCCTCTGGGAAGCAATCTTTTCTCATAGTGTATTTTCTCCTTGTTGAGTATTTGCTCTCATAGATTCCACTATTATATCTCAAGATATATTTCTAATACTGATTTCCATCTTGCTATGTACTCTTCTGCTTGTATTTCAAAGAGGCTTCTATATAATTTTTTTTTTCAGCCACGCAGTATGTGGGATCTTAGTTCCCCAACCAGGGACTGAACCTGGCCCCATGCATTGGAAGTATAGAGTCTTAACCACTGGACCTCCAAGAAAGTCCCTAGCCTGCCATACTATTCCAGGTGAAATGCCCAAACCCTTCTCTTTCCCCCCAGTATGTTTCAGTTAGAAAACAACATACCCAGGCACCCATGCCAAAAATTTCAAATGTATTTTTTTTCCTTTCTTACACCTTCCAGTCAATTCTATCCAAAAAAATCTCCTGAATATATATCTTTTATTACTAATATTAGAAATTACATCATGAGTTAATTACCTATATATTTAAATTGTTCAAGAAATTTTCTTATCTAATTTCCTAGCCTCTACTCTAAGTTGGGGTTATACTCCATTAAACCTAGAGAATTTAGAGTTGTTGAAAAGTCAATATATCTGTAGATTACAAACAGATGAGTAACTAACTTATCATATTCTACAATGTAACAGAAAGTAGACTTTTAGTATTGCAGAAAATGCATCAAAAAATGGGCAATTATTTTGTTCTCACCCATTACATTAAATGAACTCTCATAGCAAATTAAACAACAACAAAAAACCATCAAACAGCAAGTGTTTTTTTTTAATTATAAAATTTCTAATGGTTGTTCCAAACTTTTTATGATGCGTGTCTAAAAAAAGCAAATGGTACTTAATTTTTTATTTTGTATTTTAAATTTTGTTGAAGCTGGCAAGGTGGATTCTGGGTGGTATAAAGGAAATTACTAGAACTTCATATTGGGAATATTGATAACTGACAGTTCTCAGATGAAATCCTCTCTAGGAAATGTGCTCAGCACCAGAGAGCTGCCTTGTCCAACATCTTGCTCATTTCTAGGCAACTGTCCATATCCAGTAACTGAAGGATGAGAAGCTATAGAGGCTCAGCACATTTGCCTCCAAGCAGGATGATTCTGAAGGACCATCCATATTCTAGAGTCCCTGTGATCAGCTGCGGCCTTGGCTGCAAATACATTACTGCTTTGCAGTCCAACACCCCCTCTCACTAAATCTACTACTTTCACTATACTCTAGGACTATAGGTGTTAAGAACCTTTGGCTACTATTTCAGTGACACATTAAATGTTTTAATAACCGTTAAGTAATATACTAGGGCTTCTCTCTGACCATCTTAAGATACCTGCCTGAAAGGAAATCTATTTCAATGCAATCTGCTAATTTAGTTGTTCTTATTCAATTATTATACTCATCAGAAAGAGTGCTTCTAACTTATTTTCAAGAACACTGCATAATTTATGGTTTTATTAAAAAAAAAGTGTTTTGACACAAAACATGCCCAAGTTATGCATCATTTAAAATAACGGTAACCTAGACCATGCTGTCTATTTCTAAGATTTTAGTTTGTGATTTTTTGCAGAAGAATGGATTCCCTAATGCAAGCTATTTAACAGAATCTCCATCTGCTTGCCCTAAGGTTTAACATCTAGAGGAAGGCAGAGTCTGCTGGGGAAATGTCCACATGTATTTCAGTTGAAAAGATAAGACTTCCTAACCTTTCGTTGTCCTTCGTGCTTGGGGAAATGGATACCACTCAACACGGCTGGCTAAAGACACAGCTGGCTGATTCTGACCTCCTGGACTCTGGCCAGCAGGCATCCAACCTATGCTCTGCAGCCAAGGGACTTGAGGTTCAGGCATCATCTCCTGCAATGCCACTTCCACCCTCATTATCTCAGGCCTCCATAATCCAACCCTAATTATCTCAAGGTTTTTTCCACCGGGAAACTTGAGTTGCATTTTCTCTATCACATCTGTGGAATCTATTTTTCACTAAAAGCTAAATGAATGCTTTGGGTTCCAATATTCATGAATTCACTAAGTATTGTCAATATTGTGTAGTTTTTAAAAATAAAGCACAATCTGTAAAGTTTGCAGTTAAGAAAAACAACAGCATTAAGCCACAACTAGCAAATGGTTTTTAGAACTTTTATACTTAGTTATCAAACAAGACTAAAAGAGAGATATAGTTACCTATAATTTTAGCAAGTTAATTTTTGATTAATATTTTCTGACTATAATAATCCCTTAAAATTGACTGGAAGAATTATTTTAAGTAAGAAAACTTGAATTGGATGCTCTAATTTATTTTTATTTTTTCTTTTTGCAAGAAATGGGCCACTTAAAAGCATTAGATAGCTGGAGAAGCTTAGTGCATTTCATAAGACAGTAAGGTGCTATTTAATAAGTTGAAAGAAATGTGTATTTTTTGTACTGTGTTTTAAAATATTTTTGGTAACTCATACTTCCAAGACTGTTTCTGTTTCTTAAAGTATTTTCACAGTTTTTGCACTTTAGATTCCCCTCAGAAATATGTGTGTCACCTTTCCATAAGGCAGAAAACACTAACATATGACTTTTCCTATTTTTTTCCAGTAGTGGCAGTGAAAATGAGCACTTTCTAATTACTCTTTCCCACTTTCCTCATGTGACCAACATCATCACTGAGTTACATTTCAAACTAGAATAAAGGTAATAGACTCACAGTTATTGAACCTCTTACTTTGAAATAATTAACCCTATAGTCTATCATATTATGATGCCTAAATTGATTATTTTCATCTGAATATACCAATGCTCTATCTGGTACAAAATTAGAGAAAATGGTCAATTGCTATCTCCTGCTAAATTGCTTGGAACAGGGTCATATTTGGGTAAGTTTTGTTTTCTAGGTGAAAACTCATCTTGTCCATATATTAGATAGAATTTCCTAGGAAACAGACTTGGAGTCGGAAGTGTGCGTCTAAGAATCTGGTTGAGCACTGACACCTACAGAGACGTATGAAGGAAGTGGATTGGGCAAAGGGAAGATTTGAATTGTGATGTGGTCTCAATGGAGGCCTTGGCCAATCCCACAGGCAGTTCTGTTTGGATGACCCTTCAGAATATTCCTGCTTTGAGGTAGGGGATCAGGCATTTACACCCTCACACCAAGTCATTTGATGCTGAGTGTCTCAGGGAAGAAGTGGGGTTTGGGGGAGAAGGGTAAGGCAGCTGAGGACAACTT
The DNA here is from genome assembly GCF_039906515.1 of Pseudorca crassidens. Taxonomy (NCBI): domain Eukaryota; kingdom Metazoa; phylum Chordata; class Mammalia; order Artiodactyla; family Delphinidae; genus Pseudorca; species Pseudorca crassidens. Next base: position 19,995,435 of record NC_090298.1, read on the forward strand.
CATAGAATGAGACTCAGTAGAATGTTGTCTGTCACAGAAACACTTAGTGGCTGAGTGAATGAGACTTCAGGACTGAAGGGTAAATTTTCATAGCACACTAGGGCAGTCATTACAATCCACCTTTTGCTCTTTTCAGCTCCACATACTTTGTATAATAAACTGGAAACTCTTCTCCTAAGATTTGTGTTGGTCATGTTTTCTGGGATAAATTGCAACAATAAATTTTGTGGGATAAACTTTAAGCCCACATGTGTAGCTGGTCTTGAAGCTGCACATCAAATCAATTTTCTTCTCTTTTTCACCAATTCTAGATTCCCCTCACTTTTGACAAGCAACTTCATTGTTTTAGGGACTTAAGGGGTGTGTTGACCCAAAAGCATTTCCCAGTGGAATCCAAGATGGTAGTCACCATGCCCCTCTCAACCTCCTGTACTTGTGCCTTCGACATCAAAATTGGGTAAGGGATACCCAGAGGAGGTACATAGGTGTTGCCAGGCATGGGTGCCAAGCATGCTGTTTTCTTTCCTCATGTCATAACAACATTCCAACCTTTTTCTCATGATCAAGATCAACTACTCCTGCTGAGATAGTAACATCTTTACTTGATTTTAGTTTAAAGTTTAAAGAGACTTGTTGCGTAATGTGGAGAAAGGCTTCTTCCTTAAGAAACACAGATTTCTAAAGCTAAAAAAGAGAAATAAGCAAAAATTCCCTAATTTGGTCACTGAAAGTAAGAGTAAGCAGGTTCAATGCTACTTCTAACCCTCCATTCTCAAATTCATAATTCTAGTTTTGGGTACCACAGTATTATATAAGGGTTGTTGATTTATGGAATAATTGCCTCCTGGAGGACAGTGCTCTACCCTGGTAGGGTATCATCTCCAAATTGGCACATTAGTTATACCTTCCATTAGCTGTTACATTTACATTGCTCTCTTTCACCAGTTTCTGAGTGTTGTGTGTGTGTCTGTGTGTTTGTGTGTAACAAGACCAATAGATTCCATAGTAAACTGCACACTGATACACTGCTTTGCTCTAAAGTGGGTTCTGAGGCAATGCTAATCCCATATCAGTCTGTAAATCCTCCAGTAATGGTGCTGATTGAGGCCCTACAGGCAGGAACTATACCTGGAATAAGGTTATATTTTAGTCAAGAAGAATTGCTTCCTCTTCTAATGTGAGAGGACCCCATTGTAATTAATTGCCACCAAGAGGCCAGGTGGACTCTTTACGCATGGTGCCATATCAAGGGTTCTGTATTGAAATTTTGTGCTTGCAGAAGCAGCGAGGTCTGCCTTGGTTAGTTGGAGACTATGTCTTTGGGTCTATTCATAGTCTCCATTCTGCCATACTGGGTACTCCAATTATGCACCCATTATTCCAGCACTAGAGTGGCAAATGACAGAGGCTGTCTGATGTCAAATGTCTGAGGTCTTTCTGTCCATTTTGTTGTTCAGTGCATTGTCAATGGTGCATGCCTTTTGGTGGGCATTATGATGTACTACAAAGATCATATAGAATACCCATTCCCATAGATCCACTGATATGTGTATTCCTCAGATATCCTTGACGAACATGCTAAGCCATTTACAACTGTACATGATTCTATATGTATTCTTTTATTGGTCTGCTTCTTTCCACATAAAATGAATGACTAAAGTTTTGCTTATTTAGAGAATTTCTTCTCTCCTTTAACTTTCAGGTCCACCCCTGAGCGAAGCTCTAATGAAGCAGGAGCAGGCTTTTATTGGCTTACAACCAAACACTCTCTGATCAACCCCAAATCTGAGAAAGACAGAAATTACTAAACCTAATTCAAGAAAAAAACAGAAAGTCTAAATAGACTTACATCAAGGAAAGAAAGTTAATTTGAAATTAAAATCTTCCCCCAAACATAAGGGCTCCCTCCCCCAAGAAAAGAACAACAAAAACATAAGGCCAGCCCAGATGGTTTCACTGGTGAATTTTATCAAATATTAGCCAAGTAGTCATAGAGGCTTAGATTCATGATAAAGGACATAAATTCTTCACTCTTCACAAAATGAAGAGTGTCAAAGAACTTTAAGGCCATATTTTTATATTTCTACAGTATGATTGCAACAATCTTAAATCTGCTTCTGAAAAATTCGGGAGGTATATTTATCTGCTTTGAACACAGGCTGTGGGATTGCTTCAAGGCACATTCTCAGCATTATGATCAGTATAAGTCAAAAGCTGAAGAAGATTTAGGTCTTTAAATCTCAATTATTATTAGAAAGAAAATGAAGCTTATGAATTGGTGGCTCTGTGTGGGCAAAGCTAGACAAACTTTGTTTTCTTATCCACTACATCAGGTGAAAGTAAATTTCCATTTATTATGGTGTATTTGCATTATAGTGACCACAGAGTAATCTAGAAGCTGACATACGTGAAGTAATTTATTTTTTCACACTCCAACATTAAGCTCTAAACTATAACTGCTACCTTTGGAATACTGAACTTGTAATGATAATTCATTATTTTTGCTAAAATTTTAGGTTTGCATTTGTATGCCATGAAAAAAACTGCTAATTTAATTACAGATAGTTTTACATTCTTTCTTTTCTAAAAAGTTGGTTTATACAAGAGTTTTTGGACAGATATCACTATAATAGACATGCATACACTTAATTTGGTGTCTATTGATAATGCGAGAAGTTTTCTTCTATTTCTTTACTTATACACTGGCACATTGAACAATCTAACCACTCATAGTAGAACATATTAAGAAAGATTTGTAGAGACCCCTGTATCATAGCAAAGCCCAGATAATACATTGAACTACACTGCAGATTAAATGTAAATTTCCTCTTTGTTAAATTTCTCATAGAGATACCTAAGCCAATGTGAAATTTTCTTCCATTTTGGTCAAATCCAAAATAAACTGAAATACAAAATTTTACATCTTTAATTTTGTATTCTTCCTAGACTCAGCAGAGTGAACTCAGTCATTTCCCCTGAAGGAAGAAAGAAGGAGTGACTCTCGATTCCTTCTTTGGCTACTATAGCTTTGACATTCAAAGTTCCTTCAAGAACTCACAGACTACGTAAAGTTGGATGGAACTGCTGAAGATGCTATAAATTAAACCTTCTTATGTCCCAGTTTTCTGAAGTTCCAAATAGTAAATAGGACAACTAAAAATAGCATTTGAAAAAGTTTCAAAACATAGTTGGTAATAGAGCTTGTTCCATCTCTCTTTGCTCTTGACAGTTATGTATATATATATTATTTCCATGTATGTATATATGTATGTGTGTGACTATATATGTGTGAATACACATTTCCAAATATATAATTCCATATAATTTTCGAGTCTAAGTCATTGTCCAGTATACACAACCAGTGTGTCCAAGGTGATTGGGAGGAGATATACTAACCATTTAAAACTTGTAAGAGAATTCTGAAAAGAATAAGAGAGAGAGCTAGAGTATTTCTGGTACTGCATGTCAGCTATGGGCAGTGTTTCAAGAGAAGTTAATGGGAGCTCTCCAGGGTAAAGGCTTTTAACTTTGGGGGAAAATGAACAGAGTAGGGAGTGTTTTAGTGATGTTAGTGAAAATGGCAGAGTGGTAGCTCCAAGAGTTTGCTCCACCACAGGTAAGATACCCCCGCCAAACAAAAACAAAAACAAATTTAAAAAAAGAGCAAAAGTTATCAGAACTAACTTTGGAAAATAGTCAAAGATTTATAGTAACCAAACAAGCATTGAATCAAGAATCAGTTGATTTAAAAATCTTAGGAAAGCTTTGCAGCATTTTTACTTTTGTTTCCATCTTACTCCCTGGTTCGGTAGCAATCTTGAAGACACCAGCCTGTGTGGGACCTGGTCCTCTGGTTCTGGAGGGAGCAGAGAAGACCATGCTCTTTAAGAACTGAATCTGCCTGTTTTGTCCAGTCTGGGTACTGCCCAAAGGGCTGAAGCAAGGAGCTTGCATTTGTTTCCCCTAACATGGAAGTCTCTCAGGGTAGAAAAGTAGCTATGCACAGGGCATTCTTCAAAAAAGTGAAAGGCCAAAGGATAATTTGCCGCTGCCTGGGGCAAAGATTACAACTGAGGCAAACAATAAATATGCTGAAAGCCTGTGAGGAAAACCTGGGAAAAGAGAATCTTTGGAGAATTAAGGGCATTATAGGGCACCCCTGTATAGGAACCCAGAAAGCCTTACATAGCCCAGGAAAGGATGAATGTTCAAATAATAAAACAGCAAACAAAAACAGACAGCAACAACAACAAACCAAGAACTGAGAAAGAAGACCCCGATTCTTTCTTTTTAATCTATGGGTGATCTTTAGGCTGATAGCAACAGGAAAGAAAAGCTGAGGCAGATTTGTAGATACCTTGTCTAAGTATTGAGAAAGTGCCCAAAACTGAGCCAGACTGCAAAGACTGAGAGTTTATATTTATCCATTTTTATTTTTTATTCCATACATTCAAGAAAATCTCTATCCAAACACTGGTTGATCATAACCTAAAGGAAAAGACTTCAGAGCACATATCTGACAAATAATACAGTCTTTAAAAATTGTTAATAAAAGTTACTAAACAATCAAACAGCTACATCCCAGAGCAAGCAAGCAAGCAAGCGAAAAACAAAATCAAAACAAAACACTGAAGAGGGGAAAGAATCTGGTTTCTAGTGTTAGCACACTATAATATTTAAATGTATACTTTTCAACAACAAACTATATATAAAACATATGAAGAAACAAAAATTATGGCTCATTAACATTAGAAATGAACAGAAATTGTCCTTAAGGAAGCGCAGACGATAAACTTACTAGACAAAGACCTTAAATCAACTATCTCCTTTAAATGTCAAACAAAAAAATCGTCAACTCCACAAAGTTAAACAAAGGATTTTCATGTGACCCGGCCACTCCACTCTTAGATATAAACACAAAAGAATTGAAGACAAGTCTTCAAGCAAATACTCATACACAAACGTTTATAGCAGCACAATTTACATTAGCCAAAAGGTGGTAACATCCCAAATGTCCATCATCAGAAGAATGGATAAACAAAATGTGACAGATACATAAAATGGAATTCAGCATCCAAAAGGAATACGTGTTATAACAGGAATAAACCTTGAAAGCTTTGTGCTAAGTGAGATCAGCCAGACACAAAGGGTCACTTATTGTAGGATCTTATTTAAATCAAATACACAGAATGGGTAAATCCATAAAGACAGAGAGTAGACTGGTAGTTACCAGAGGCAGTATGGAGGGGAAAAGCAGGATTGACTTAAGGAGTAGGGGGTTTTCTTTTGCGGTGATAAAAATATTTTGGAACTTGATAGAGGTGTTGCCCAACATTCTGAATATACCAAATACCACTGAATTGTATCCTTTATAATGGTTAATTTTATTTTATGTGACTTTCTCTTTAATAAAAAATAATTAATAAAAAAATGATTGGGAGATCTCTACTACTAAGTAGGATACAGTAGGTAGTTGGAAACCAATGACTTATTGAAAAAACTAGGGAAAAAATGTCATACACGTTTACAAGCAATGTATTTTGGGACTTAACGAAGGTCCTTAGAAGTAATGGGGACTAGCTGAACTAAAACCACAAACTTTTCTGGATAGACCTGACTGTTGCTAGCTAGTTTTTCCCAAACTGGGGACACTGGTCAAATCTGGGCAGAAGCTGAAGATAAGGCTGAACTAAGGCAGAAGTCCATTGCCAGGGGGGAGAGAAACCAACAAATCTGGAAGTGTTCAGCAGGGCTGGAAGAAAACTAAAAACTGGAGGACTTTCATACCTACAGCCAGGATTACCAATGGTAATTTCCTGAGTTCTGGAGCTCAGAGGATGCTGAAGAGGGGCCAATGCTTCAAAAGGGAAGAATAAAATTTCCCACACTCATTAGGTGTTGAGAACACAAAGACTTTCTGAAGAGTGGTGCTTTACTGCAAGATCATTGTTGGGTCTCATGTCAGATATTTAGATTTTACAGTGGCGTGTGGTAGGAAGTGGAGAAATGGGAATGGGAATGGCTTGGGAATTCTAAAGGGTAGAGCTGGATCTCCCTTCACTTCAGGTGAAGGATAATTTGTAATCAGTAAAAAGTCTAGGAAGGTGGCATCCTGGAGAGAACAGAGCAAACCAGAGTAGCTGAATTTGTTACCGGACAAGATCCTGCCTGTGACAGACCCCTCCCCATTTCCTCTGCTTTAGTTCCTCTCTGAAGTACCTAGATAATATTGATAGTATCTGATGCAGATTTCCAGGTTGTTTTACAGATGCTAAAACCTCCACCAAAGGGAAGAAATTAATGCACCCCTCCAGAGTCTGTTGGGAACCAGGAAATATTTGCAACAACTTATCGCCTTTTTACTTTACCTCACCATCAACCAATCAGAGAATTGTGCACAAACTGATCACATACCCCAGGACTCCCCTCCCTTGCCTTGCCTTTGAAAATGCTTTGCTGCCATCAGGCAGTTTGGGCTTTTTGAGCATCAGCTGTCCCAGACTCATTGCATGGCGCCTTACATTAAACCCTGCACATTCCTTCACCACAACCCGGTGTCAGTAGACTGGCTTTACTGAGTGTGGGCAACCAGACCCAAGTTTCGGTTCAGTAACAGATTTTTACTAAGGATGCAACCCGTTCGAACCCAGCTTCATATCTGATAGGATTGAGATGATCAGACCCTATTGCGGCCTAACAGAGTCAATGTCTTTGTCATTGTGATAAGCACAAAAAAAAAAAAAAAAAGAAAAGAAAGGTGTAAGAACTGGAAAAGAGTAACTGTCATTATTCACAGACTATATGATTGTGTAACCCCAAAGACTCTAAAAGACAAAAGTTAGAATCTATAAGTGAATTTTCTAGGGTTGCTGGCACAATGCCTGTATTCAAAAATACACATTTTAAAATAAACCATGGGCTGAAAGATTAAAATAATAATTAGAAAATATTTTTGAAGTCAATGATAGTGAAGATATTTATGTAAAAATTTATGAACTAAAACTAAGGATGTTAATGTATAGCCATAAATGCTTGCACTAGAGAAAAAGGCCAAAATTAAATGACTTAGCTTTCACAAAATGACAAGCTGATTCTGAAACTCCTTTGGTATTTTAAGCAGTAAAAAATAGACAAAGCAGTCTTAAAGAAAAACAAATGCACAAGGACTAAAATATCAAACATCAAACTGAGTAATGGAACAGAAATAAAGTTCATAAATAGACCAATATATGCACGGTTACCCAACTTATAACAAAAAAATCATTCTATTATAGTGGGGAAAGGAAGGTCTTTTAATATATGGTATTGGGTAGATTAGATATAGATATGGAAAAACAAGTTGTTGTCCTACCCTCCACCCCCAACCCCCAGCAATCCTATTCCTGGGCATACATACACTGTGCAGAAAAAAAAAGTATATATATATATATTTTTTTCACACAGGTACACACACACACACACTGTACTAAATTATCCACAGCAACTTTATTCTTAATAAATAAATAACACTACTTAAATGCTTATTTACAGTGCATAGATGAGTCAAGATTTATTTTCTGAATGTGACACAAACCTTAACAAAAACAATCTACAACCACCTGAAACAATGTGGATGAATCACATAATAACAATATTGAGAAAAAGAAAAACAGATGTGAAAGACTACTGACCATGTGATTTCATTTATACAAAGTACCAAGGCAGGCAAAATCAATCTGGGCTGTTAGATGGCAGGAAGGGGGTTACCTTTGTTAGGTAGTGTGTGGAAAGAGGCAAGAGGCAAGTTTTTGTTGTGTGTTATGTCTGTTCCTTGATTTTGATGCCAGTGTTGGGGATGTGTTCAGTGTGTTAAAATTCATCAGAACTGTACATTAAGGATATGTACTCTTTTCTGTATGCGTACTATATTTCCATAAAAGGTTAAAAGTTAAAAAGTTTGATCAATTGTGCTACAAAGTGGTTTTTTCCATACTTTCAGAAACCCAAGGCTAACTAATTGCTACTCTATACATGAAGAAGCCCAATTAAAAAATAATAAATATTGGGACTTCCCTGGTGGTGCAGTGGTTAAGAATCTGCCTGCCAATGCAGGGGACACGGGTTCGAGCCCTGGTCTGGGAAGATCCCACACGCCTCGGAGCAACTAAACCCGTGCACCACAACTACTGAGCCTGTGCTCTAGAGCCCGGGAGCCACAACTACTGAAGCCCACGCACCTAGAGCCCGTGCTCCACAACAAGAGAAGCTACCGCAATGAGAAGCCCGCGCACCACAACAAAGAGTAGCCCCCGCTTGACGCAACTAGAGAAAAGCCCGCGTGCAGCACGAAGACCCAAAGCTGCCCAAAATAAATATTTAAAAATAATAAAAAATAAATAAATATTATTTTTACCAGTTGTTCTTATCCAGGGGAGATTTAACCTCCAAAGGGACATTTGGAAATGTCTAGTCATTTTTTTCCTTCTCTCTACCACAAGGGGATGGGGGCGGGGGATACTGGTATCTGGCAGGTAGAGGCCAGCAATGTGGCTAAAAATCCTACAACGCACACAGCAGCCCCTACAAAAAAAAAAAAAAAATTATTTGACTCAAAATGCCAATGACACCAAGGTTGAGAAACCCTGACTTAAAAAATATGCTTTTTACTAAATGCATGTTTAGTGAAACAATGAAGCTTTCTTTAGCTCTACTCTGTTGCTGAGGATAATTCCCAGGATGCTATCTTTTGAGACTCCATGGATGTCACATGCTTTTTGCCATATGTTTCTTGACAAAATCTTGCTTCCCCTTTGCTTTTGATTCCCTGAGTATTAATTAATCTTCACCACTGCAAGTTAACCGTAGATACACATTAACAATACATTTATTTTTCTCCTTTCTCTGACCTGACTGTATCTGCAGAAGCTTATCATTTCCTGGAGCCCAAATGAAAGTCAGATTAAGGAACAAAACAAGCCAAATTTTGTTCAAAACTAAGGAAACAGGCAGGCAGGTTTTTTTTGTAGCTACTAACTACCTAAAGGTTAAAAATTTCCTCAGACACTTTTTAATTTTACTATTCTATTTCCAAACCTGTAAGGAATAAAATAAGTCTGAGGTGAGGTTTTCCTGGTTCTAGGAAAATTTTTCTCTCTGAAGTTCCCAAGAAGTATGTTGCACTAGAAATTCAAGTTATCTGAGAAGGTTAAAACAAAACAGGGAAGAAGTCTCAGTCAAAAATAGGCTCCTTCTCTCTTCTTTGCATTGAGTCCATTTTTAAAATTCCAGGGAATTCCCTGGAGGTCCAGTGGTTAGGACCCCATGCTCTCACTGCCAAGGGCCCAGGTTCAATACCTGGTTGGGGAACTAAGATCCCACACGCAGCGCGGTATTGCCAAAAAAACCCCAATTCCAACCATCATCACAGTTCCTCTGATTCATAAGACTATACAATAGATTACAAATCATGGTGAACTTTTGGTGCTATTTGACACCAATAAAGCCAAGAAACCATGGGTTCTCACAAATCACTTTCCTTCACTGCTTCATGAATTCCTAGAGGTGATTCTATGACATAAGGAACAACCCAATATGAATCAAAGTATACATTTATTATTTGTTATGGAAGTCTTCCAAACCTCACTTGTAAATTTTCTTGTAAAAATGAGTTATTAATCTGCAGTTTGGTTTGGAGAATAAGCAGAAAGTTTATGAAAGAGACTACATCAGCAAAGAGATTATGGAGAAAGAGAGAGCAAATGTCAATTCTCTCAAAAGGGCCATCACTTATGTTGCCCAGGCCTCTGCCCTGAACACAGTCAGTGGCAAGAGTGATATACATATATATAAGATTACAAGACTCAGCTATCTAACAAACTCTAGAAATTACCTGATATTTCTTTATCTCTCACTTAGCATCTCTAGACAAGTTTATTATCTCATTCACTTATTTCAAACAGGCAATTTATCTTCCTTCCTAATTAAAGAGCAAGTTAATTTTGTTAACTGAACTTATTACCGTCATACTTCTTAAACGGACCAATTTATTCCAGACCACCTTGTGATTTTCTGGACCCCACGGTTCATTTGTTCATCTTCGTCTGGTCAGTAACCAACCTTCAGCTGCTGCTTGGGATTCAAGCGTATGGGAAGAGGAACTCTTGTCAAAGAAGGATTAATGGTAAACTCATTCCTCTAAGTGGACTTAGGTATGGTATTCAGCCCACTAGGGAAGCAGAGAGGAATCTTGTGTTCAATTGAAGCTGAAGATCGTTTGCTGTCACACAAATATCCACAGTTCAATGTCTTTTATTTTTCTTTAAGCAAGGTTCACCAGCCCAGATGTAGCTGTGAAATCAACATGTACTTGTATCAATACTTTTGAGAAGTTACTGTATACAAGGGATAATGCCGGTAACTTTCCTCACAAGCTTGCTTATTATATAATTCCTCCATTGGGAAAATCAAGTACTTGCTCTGTATTCTAGCAGGATAGCCAGTGTACTGATAACTGAATTCTGTTCCTTCCTATACGACGTACCACACAAATGTCTTTACTAATAAATATAGGTTGGTTCCATTCAGCATCACTCTCTAGCCAATGAAAGCACTCTTAGTTTTAAAAAGGGTCTATGAAAGATTCTATGCCATTATATAAACTCCTGATTTTTTTAAATTAAATTGCATATTTTGCTACACACTTTTTCACGTATTATCTTCCTTGTACTATCTTCCATGTGAAGAAATAAGTACATTTTTAAAATGTTTAAGCTAGACCAGAAGCATTTAAATAACTTCATCATTTGGAATTAGGCTGGCCCATGAGAAGCAGATATCAAAGTAACAGGATTTTTTTTATATACCTGAAAATTGTTTTTTTGTGTGTGTGTAGAGAAACAGAGGTAAGATCTCTAGGGCTGTTACGGCAGTTCTGCTCCATCATCCTGAAGGACTGAAATGTCCCCAGGTTTCTGCTTTTTCCACGTGGTCTTTGTCATATAATTCGGGATGAGGCTGCAGCTGTATATGCATTCCAAGTCTCAGCATGAAAAAGAAGTGTGAGGCACATATGATTGGTTGTCTCTTAAGAAATATTCCTGGAAGCTGCCATATGACGCTTCATTTTATATCTAGTGGATAGAACTGGGACACTTAGGAATGCTTAGCTTCAAGGGAGGTTGGAAAATGTACTGTTTATTCTGGGTAACTTATGACCACCTAAAACTCCAGGTTTGGATAAATTTAGGAAGTAAGGATATATAGAATACTGAGGGATAACTATCACTCCATTACAAGAATCAAGGTTGAATGAATAGTTATTAATACTACTTTCTATAGGACTAAAAGTATAAATAATAGTAATATTAATTTTAAAATATCTTGAGTGAAACTATATTTCAGAAACTGAAGGTGCAGAAATTGTGTGAGGCTTACCAGGCTTACGTTGCTTTGGAACTTGGGAATTCTCTTCTGCTGGGAACTACACAGGATAAACTACATTAAAGAAGGTGATTTATATTTACATTAAAACCCTACAAAGGGGCTTCCCTGGTGGCGCAGTGGTTGAGAGTCCGCCAGCTGATGCAGGGGACACGGGTTCGTGCCCCAGTCCGGGAAGAGCCCACATGCAGCGAAGCGGCTGGGCCCGTGAGCCATGGCCGCTGAGCCTGCGCGTCTGGAGCCTGTGCTCCGCAGCAGGAGAGGCCACGACAGGAAGAGGCCCGCGTACCGCAAAAAAAAAAAAAAAAAAAAAAAAGACTATTTCTACTGAATTAAACAATTATCTCTTTATATCACTTGTTTTACTTTTTTCAGCTTAATTCCAAAATGAATATTAATTATAAGCAGTTTATCTTTGTTTATCCAGTGACCTATTTAAAATTACGTTTATTGTCATCATAGTTATAGTTTAACAGGAAAAAAGAATTCTTATCCATCTATCTGTGTTAAGGGGTAGAATATCTCTGATGTAAATGCAAGGATCATGTCTTGGTAGAGGGGGCAAAGTCAGTTTGGGAAGCTTGTCTAAAATTATAAATGATGCCTCTATAAAGTATTTTGAGGATGCATTCAGCACACTGACATGGAGACTACTGCTGTCAGTAAAAGTGTTCAAACTCATGAATGACTCCCTGTTTTTTAATGTTTCTGTTTTAATTGTGAACAGTAATAGCCCCCAGTAGGTATAATGCTTTTCTGGGCATACTACAGACATGAAGTGGGTTTTCTTGTTGTTTTTAAAATTTATTTATTTTATTTTTAAAATTTATTTATTTTGGGCTGTGTTAGGTCTTCGTAGCTGAGCGTGGGCTTTCTTTAGTTGCGACCAGCGGGGGCTACTCTTCGTTGTGATGCGTCGGCTTCTCATTGCGGTGGCTTCTCTTGTTGCAGAGCACGGGCTCTAGGCGTGCGGGCATCAGCAGTTGTGGCGCACGGGCTTAGCTGCTCTGTGGCATGTGGGATCTTCCCGGACCAGGGCTCGAACCCGTGTCCCCTCATTGGCAGGTGGATTCTTAACCACTGCACCACCGGGGAAGCCCATGAAGTGGTTTTGATTCACATAGGTTGTCCTTATGGTCAATAATGTTGGCAAAATTAGAGTTCAAAGTTTTGAAATAGGATAGCTAAAAGACAAATCAAATAATGGCAGAGGAGAATGTTGAAGACAAACTGATGCCCAAGGGATTGTTTGCTTTTGGTGTGCCTCTTTGTGTCTGAGTTTCAGAGGTAGTGGTGTTTGCGTGGGTACCTGCTTGGAGTTTGTATCTAAAGAGAGAAACATGTCTATAGGCTTTAAGTGGAAGAATTTAAGAATTTAAAAGAATTCCAAGTGTCTGCTTTTCTTAGAATGCCTCTGTTGACATGAAAGAAATATACTGCTAGGTATTTTTTCAGCAAAGATGGGTTTATCTGGGATCAGCAGAGAATTGTAATTCAGGGACTGCAACTGTGGTGAGCCATGTGTCAGTTCCCACATGGCAAGGGAAAGAAAACATTTTTTTATAGAGAGGAAAAGGAAGTTGGGAGGACCATAATAAATAGAGTCCATGGTTTTTCACTGGCTGAGCTGTTGCCAGGAAAGAAGAGTATTTCTTCTTTCTCTTGGGCTCTGCTATCCTCACAGGGCATGAGCACTCTCCCTTCTGGTCTCCCACTTCTATTTAATTGAGGTTTCTGTTTCTTATTCTCTTCCATCTCTTTATAACAGCTGCAGCACTGGGTTAAAGGTCTAGGAGCTAGGCTTCTAAACATTTGCTGATTTGCTTATTTTTATTGTTTCATAAGAGATTTTTCAAGGAAAAATATAATAGGTTTATTTTTCTCAATACTAAATCGAAATAGAAGGCACAGTTTAAAAAACAATTATGTGGGCTTCCCTGGTGGCGCAGTGGTTGACAGTCCGCCTGCCAATGCAGGGGATACGGGTTCGTGCCTCGGTCCGGGAGGCTCCCACATGACACGGAGCGGCTGGGTCCGTGAGCCATGGCCGCTGAGATTGTGCGTCCGGAGCCTGTGCTCCGCAACGGGAGAGGCCACAACCGTGAGAGGCCCGCGTACGGAAAAAAAAAAAAAAAAAAATGTTTGGACATCTTTCTAAATGTCATTTCCTTACCTGACAAGTGTGGAAAACTATCATCTAGCTAAAAGTTCCAGAGTCAAAGTGAATATCCTAGTTCAACTAAATGTAAATGTAAGATATATCTAATTATTCTTACTTTATTAGAAGGTGATTTATCTTTCTGTATTTGAATCTTCGTTGATATCTTTCACATTGTAGGGGAGGAAGAATAAATTTCCTTCTAATCCTTAAGGTTCTTGCCTGAGACGTGCCTTGTAATAAGAGACAGCTTAACAGGAGAAAAACAAACAGAAGTTTAATAACATGTATACCTCCTGTAAAAATGGGAGAGACCCATGAAAACTTAGTAACTCTTGGATCTGTCCCAATAAGATGGTGCGGAGTGAGGCAGCCAGTTGTGGGGAGCTGTTGGGAAAAATACAATAAATAAAGGTAAGGTTGTTATACAGATTTAGGTCTTTCCCTTCTCCCAGAGTTTCTAGAGATTTAGTCAGCCTTCTCTTTCTGGCACAGAGAAGGAGACACCCATACAAATGGAGATTTTTCTTACAAAATGTAAATGTCTCTTTCAAAAGGTAACTTATTCTTGGCTTTCAGAGCTTTCCCTAAGGCTACTGTTCCTTAAAAATAATCAGCCTAAGATAATCTTTATGCCAAAGAGACATATTAAGAACCTTAAAAGGGGCAAACATTTTTCTGATTTTGAAAAAAATGAAGGCTATCAAATCTTTTCCAACTAGAAGTATCAAGTCACCCTTTAACTAATCAACCAGAATATTATACAATATACTTACTATAAATACATATATATTATAAATAAAATATAGGCAATAAGACTTATAAAATAACGTTTTTTTCCTAGTTTTAGAACCTTCTCAGGGCAGAGGCACATTTCCTTTTTGGTTTCTCTGAAATGTATCTTAGTTGGAAACATTTATAAAGGCACAACTTGAAAGACTATCTACATAAATCCTGATACTACCAAGCAATTTGTCTCAAAATAAACTTGTTTCTTCAGTAAGAATTGGATGTTTTTGGAATAAGTGTACAACTATATGGAGATATAATAAATGCAGTGGTTTTCTTACTAATTCTTATTTGGCATGGGATAGCATGTTTCTAAAATATTTTAAATGAATGGCATAATATACATACAGCTGTTCTGGAATTTTTGTGTTTATAAATCTAATCCTTTGACAACTGATGAATGGACCTAGTTATAATTATTTGAGAGTAAATGTCATTTCCATCTACTATTTAATTCACATGCACCAAGAAGTGACATTCCTTTTATATAGTAGGTAGTCAATAAATTCTAAGTGTCTGAATTATACATGTCGGACAATAATTAGTATTGATGCTACAAAGAACAAAGAACTTTATTTGGAGTCTTAAGAATTACAATTAGGGATCACAGGAACTGCAATTCAGGAGACACAGTTCCTCATAAAACCAAGTGTTCTGTGGGGTTAAAAGTTCAGATTCCATCCGGCCTGAGAGGTGCATAAGTCCCACTTCCTCACTTGCCTCCGGCTCCATTTTAGAAAGCTCTCTTAGCAATACTGACTATATCTATCTAGCTATATATCTATATATCTATATATTTATATATTTTTTGCGGTACATGGGCCTCTCACTGTTGTGGCCTCTCCTGTTGCGGAGCACAGGCTCAGCGGCCATGGCTCACGGGCCCAGCCACTCCGTGGCATGTGGGATCCTCCCGGACCGGGGCACGAACCCGTGTTCCCCTGCATCGGCAGGCGGACTCTCAACCACTGCGCCACCAGAAGCCCCTGACTACATTTTGATTTTCTTTTCACATACCAAAATCCTCTTAAAGTTTGTAGTTTATTGACAAACTTAGAAAGTAATAAAATAATTAAAATTTAATGTCTCATATAATTGGAATCATACAGTATTTATCTTTTCGTGACTGACTTATTTTCACTTAGCATAATGTCCTCAAGGACCGATGTAGTGGCTGGACCAGCCTTTGTTGTTCTTATTATGATTGCAAGACACCCTCAGCAGTAACCATCAGGAAAGTGAAAAAATAAAAATGTTTATTACTCACAGTTCCTGGAGGCTACACAGCATGTCTGGGGCCACACAGCAAGAGGGAGTGTGCAAGCCTGGGATTCTGCTTTTATTGGGGTGAAGGGGGGCCTAAGTTTCCACAGGTTCACTCTCTACTGGTGAATTTAAAACATAAGAGTGGGAATTAATGCACAGGAAGAAAAGAAAAAATAAATAAAAGGAAAAGAAAAAGTGGCCAAACTGTCAATAATGTAAATCATCCAATGATCTTTAAGCAAAGGAACTTTGGTGGGGATGGAGAGATGGGGAGGGCAGGGTGGCCTGAACCATCCTCTAGTCCTGTGTCTGGCAAGGTGTTTATTCAGATAGCCATCTTTGAAGTGGATGCCTCAGCAATCAAAGCTTATGTCAGGAACTTGCATTACAAAAGAGAAAAACTGGTTATCAGGGCTTACACCACAAACATGTGACAGAATTCCCTTGTTTTTTTTAAAACAGAATAATATTTCATTGTATGTATAGGCCGCATTTCTTTTATCCATTGTAAGGGAGCAAAACTTGTCACCCCAAAATGCATCTTTTTGGCATGCAGAGCTGAAAACAGTCAAGGCCCAGAAGACTCAGGAAGAAACTCTGACTTTCCACCTAACTGTCTGAAAGAATTTAGGTAAAAGCCTTGTTCCAGGAATGGAGCTATCCCATAGATATCTATAGTATAATATGAACTAGGTATGATAGACAGAGAGGAACCCAGCAAAGTCTGTTAAAATTCCTCTCTGTGTCCCATTCTCTCTGCACGGCCCAGCATAAATTTGCTTACCAAGCATTTGTTTTTCCATCTTCATGTGAATTGCCTTCTACCCCTAAGAAGTTCCAAACTGTTACCCCCAACATTTTCTTTTGTCTTTAGCTGAAGATGCTGTTTAAGGCGAAGCTTTCAGCCATTTTGTTGAGTTACTCAGTTTTCCTGGGTCTCTCCCATATATACATATTATTAAACTTTTGTTTGATTTTCTTCTGCTTTTGTGTCTCATGTCACCTTAATTCGTAGACCAGCCGGAAGAACCTAGAAGGGTAGAGAAAAACTCCTTCCTCCCCAGCACCATTCATCTTCTAGGGACATTTGGGTTGCTTCCATCTCTTGGATATTGTGCATAATGCTGCAATATATCTAAAGTAATCAAAGCCATACAAATAAAAAGTAGAACTGTGGTTTCCAGGGGCTGGGGGAGGGAGGAGGGAAGTAGTTGTTCAATGTGTATAGAGTTTTGGTTTTGCAAGCTGAAAAAGTTCTAGAGCTCTGTTGCATAACGATGTGAATATAGTAGCTAAGACTAGTAAACTACACACTTAAAAACTGGGTAAGAGGATAAATTTTATGTTATGCTTTTTAACATAATTTTAAACAGCTAAGAAAAATGTCTCGTATAGAAATTTTAAAGATCAAAATTTGATTCTTAACCGTAGCTGAGATTAGGATTAATTCTACCACCTGTGACAACCTAATTTCAAACACACTGATCTCTTCTCCAGTTGTGTTGAATGAAAGAACAGCATGACAGTGAATCAATGTCGTGGAAGGAGAGGCTGGAGTAATGCTCTGCAGTTTGGATAGATGTTTCCTGTTTTAAGTGAAAGGCTCTAATTTTTTCCTTTATCTTTGGAGTAATATACCATCATCTTCATAAAATCTAATCACTTTATTGGTGCATTGTGTAGTAACTTCAGTTGGAGACATATCAAGCCAAGAGAAATATAAACAAAAAAGACATCACAAGACTGCATATACCTTATATTAAAACAGACTTCTAGTTTCATAATTTAAATTCAATCCCTTACCACTCTGAAACACTATCTGGAGTAATAGTGGTCTCACTGGTTTTGAGTTTTTAATAACATATATTTTGAAGAACATCTTCTAAAACATCCTGATTTATCAAGTTAATCATGTTAGAACAGTTTATAATGGTTTTGTAGTGTTCACATTTGTTAAACTGGGAAATGAAAGTCAAAATGGAGTCAGTGTAAAAAAAAAATGGAATCAGTGTTGCTAAGAGCGCCTTCTAAAATGGGCCTGGGTGGCCATTGAAGAAGTGGGACTCATGCACATCTCAGCCCAGACAGAATCTGAACTTTTGACCACTTATTATCTTAACATAGGCATCCAGAACATCTGCACAATGTTCCAGAAACTCAAGATACTTTTTGTACCCTCACCCTAAATAATTCATGACAGTCTATCCCTTAAGGATAAATATTTCTCTTTTTGCATCAGAGTCAATCATCATTCTTACAAGAAAACTTTAACAACCCTGTGGCTTTTGCCTTTATAAGCCCCTGATCCTTTCTCTTACCTGAACACTTTCAGTTTTAATCGGAATCTGTGTCTCCCTAATTATAACTCCTAAGACCCCAAATAAAGCTTTTTGCTCTTTGCAGCTCGATGCTAATTGTTGTTTAACAAAACTAATGCTAAATGATATGGCACGGTCTAATATCTTCCTCAAAGACTAGAGTAATAATCATCTGTTACTTATTCAGTTGTAGAAATAATCACATAAGAAATTGCATGTGCATATTGGGAAAATAACAGGAAAACAGAATAATATGATAGGTTATGGAAATACCATAAGTTGTTACTGAATATTCTCCATATTAAGCATTGGGATGAAGCATAGCACATTAGGCACTTAATAAAAGCTTTGCTAATAGTGGCATGACACTCATGTATTCACATTAATTTTCAAATATTTTTGACACATCACAAATTAATATTTAATTTGAACCCTGTTCAAATAAACATGCCTTGATTAAAAGCAACTTTTAAATATAAGTATTTACATTTAAGGCTGGCAAGTGAGAAGACTTGGCTGAGATCATTTTATTCCTGATAACAGGAGATGGGAGAAGTAATAGGGGGCTCTTCTAGATTACAAAGACATAATGACATTTTTTATCAATATATCTCATTGAAACACAGAGAATATTTTATTAGGACAAGAATATTAAGGACAAAAGTTTAAAATTTCACTAAGAGATCAGTCAAGAGTAATCATTGTATGTTGCATTCCCATTACTATAATGAATACAATACGCAAATTAAAGCTTTCAAGACGCAAGAAAATAAATAATTCTTAATATAATTGTTAAATTTAAGATAATCTGCAGCAACAAATTATTTAAATTGTGGTACTGTAGTGACCAATGAAATACGTTAAAGTGATTTCAGGTTCAAATAATCGATGGGTAAGAATGGGAGACTGCTTAGTTTTTATACAGAAGCATGCCAAGAAGAGTAAAACGTTGAATTTTAAATAAAAAATTTAAAAATTACCCTCCAAACTTTATATTACAGAATTTACAGACTTATAAGGAGATTTTTCATAAAGATAACTGTAGAGCATTTGATTTTCAATATTTTAACCCAGTTAAATCCCCAAATTAGAAGCTACTGGAGAGTTATTTAGGGAATAGATTGTAGAAAGAACAACTGTAGAAAGTTGAAAATATTTTTCTTATTTTCCAATCTTGTACTACTAACAACCTATTTTCCCCAAATAATTGGCTTTACCCTTTTTAATAAGAATTATATTTAACTATATTCAGATTTACTTAATAAAATAAATGATGAGATTTCTGCATTGTGTCACCTCCCTATAAATCATTCCATATAATCCAAGATTCAATAACTTTAGTGATTAATTGGAGAGACATAAACAAAATTCTGTTACCAACAAGATCAGAAAAAAAAAAAAAACAACTGTTAGAGTTGACACAAATAACTGCATAAGCTACTAAAACTGAAAATAGCACTACAAGATGAAAAAACAACCCAATAAGTTCCAACCACTTTCTGACTCTGAAAGCAATTGTTAATGTCTGTACAAGTCACTGGAAAGACATCAATACTTGTAGACTATCATTAAAGGCACTGAAGTGATAAGAAACTAAATCACACTCTTCATCTCTGTCACTTGTAAAATTTAGGGCTGCTTCAATTTATAATATGTCATCCAGGGAAAAAGGTAAATCTAGTCTTTTAATTCATTTTCTTGGTGTCATTGTCATTACAAGTTTTCATATTTTATATGTTTAATATTTTTTATGAAGTATAAATACTATTAAATTACTTGTGAAAAAATACAAAACATACTTTTAAATCCATCTTGCACACTTCCACACCACTCCCCATGGGAGAAAATGCAAGCTAAATTATTAAATTCATAAACATTAAAATATATAGTAGCATTTTTTTTTAAAGTAGGAGTGTAATACAACTTTGAACTTGATAGAAGCAGAAAAAGGCCAGAAAACTTTCAACAAGATAGGACAAACACAAAAATTAAAACAAAATAAAGAAGTAGAAAACATTAACCATTGTCAAAAAAAATCATGGAGAAATTATTCAAAAATATCAGCAATCATAATAAATATAAATGCATGTATTTTGACCTTAAAATAGTAGATGTGTTTGATAGATAAATGCATCTATGTGTCGTTTACAAGAAACATACTTATTACAAAAAAAAGAACAGTTATTCGAGAAAGGTGTTTAACAAACCTTAAGGAAAGATTTGAAGTATGATTTAATCCCCAATTTTTTGCACATATGAAATGCTTAGAGCTACTTTCAGAGTATGTTGTGGATAAAAGAAATGATACTATTTTCATTCTTAGTCTAAGAAAATTCCTTAAAACTGGCCCACAGGACTTGTCTAGTAGCTTTTCTCCTGGACCTATATGGAAGATGGTTGAAAAAAATTTAATTTTCCCTTGTTTGCAAAAGCTACCTGCAAAAATTACTGTTCTTGTTAATCACATGTTGTGCATAGACCTTCTGAAAGATTATAATGGTTTGTTCAAGTAAATATAGAAAACGTATATTTGCCTGAATAATCATGTCTCCTATCGGCTCCTTTCAGAGCCTTTTTTATATACTGTGAGAAGATGAGAATTATTGAAATAAAGCCATCCCTTACATTGATCTTTTCTCATCTAGTGATAATAGGAAAACATTAAGCAAAAAAGATCAGTGGAGCAAAATTAATATTTTTTTTTTTTTTTTTTAAACATCTTTATTGGAGCATAATTGCTTTACAATGGTATGTTAGTTTCAGCTTCACAACAAAATGAATCAGTTATATATATACATATGTTCCCATATCTCTTCCCGCTTGCATCACCCTCCCTCCCACCCTCCCTATCCCACCCCTCCAGGCGGTCACAAAGCACCGAGCTGATCTCCCTGTGCTATGCGGCTGCTTCCCACTAGCTATCTACCCTACGTTTGGTAGTGTATACATGTCCATGCCTCTTTATTGCTTTGTCGCCGTTTACCCTTCCCCCTCCCCATAGCCTCAAGTCCATTCTCTAGTAAGTCTGTGTCTTTATTCCTGTTTCACCCCTAGGTTTTTCATGACATTTTTTTTTTTTCTTAAATTCCATATATATGTGTTAGCATACGGGTCTCTTGTAGACAGCAAATATATGGGTCTTGTTTTTGTATCCATTCAGCCAATCTGTGTCTTTTGGTGGGAGCATTTAGTCCATTTACATTTAAGGTAATTATCGATATGTGTGTTCCCATTCCCATTTTCTTAATTGTTTTGGGTTTGTTATTGTAGGTCTTTTCCTTCTTTTGTGTTTCTTGCCTAGAGAAGTTCCTTTAGCAGTTGTTGTAGAGCTGGTTTGGTGGTGCTGAACTCTCTCAGCTTTTGCTTGTCTCTAAAGGTTTTAATTTCTCCATCAAATCTGAATGAGATCCTTGCTGGGTAGAGTAATCTTGGTTGCAGGTTTTTCTCCTTCAACACTTTCAATATGTCCTGCCACTCCCTTCTGGCTTGCAGAGTTTCTGCTGAAAGATCAGCTGTTAACCTTATGGGGATTCCCTTGTGTGTTATTTGTTGTTTTTCCCTTGCTGCTTTTAATATGTTTTCTTTGTATTTAATTTTTGACAGTTTGATTAATATGTGTCTTGGCGTATTTCTCCTTGGATTTATCCTGTATGGGACTCTCTGTGCTTCCTGGACTTGATTAACTATTTCCTTTCCCATATTAGGGAAGTTTTCAACTATAATCTCTTCAAATATTTTCTCAGTCCCTTTCTTTTTCTCTTCTTCTTCTGGAACCCCTATAATTCGAATGTTGGTACGTTTAATGTTGTCCCAGAGGTCTCTGAGACTGTCCTCAGTTCTTTTCATTCTTTTTTCTTTATTCTGCTCTGCAGTAGTTATTTCCACTATTTTATCTTCCAGGTCACTTATCCGTTCTTCTGCCTCAGTTATTCTGCTATTGATCCCATCTAGAGTACTTTTAATTTCATTTATTGTGTTGTTCATCGTTGCTTGTTTCATCTTTAGTTCTTCTAGGTCCTTGTTAACTGATTCTTGCATTTTGTCCATTCTATTGTCCATTCTATCTCCAAGATTTCGGATCAACCTTACTATCATTATTTTGAATTCTTTTTCAGGTAGACTGCCTATTTCCTCTTCATTTGTTAGGTCTGATGGGTTTTTATCTTGCTCCTTCATCTGCGGTGTGTTTTTCTGTCTTTTCATTTTGCTTATCTTACTGTGTTTGGGGTCTCCTTTTTTGCAGGCTGAAGGTTCGTAGTTCCTGTTGTTTTTTGTGTCTGTCCCCAGTGGCTAAGTTTGGTTCAGTGGGTTGTGTAGGCTTCCTGGTGGAGGGTACTAGTGCCTGTGTTCTGGTGGATGAGGCTAGATCTTGTCTTTCTGGTGGGCAGGTCCACGTCTGGTGGTGTGTTTTGGGGTGTCTGTAGACTTATTATGATTTTGGGCAGCCTCTCTGCTAATGGGTGGGGTTGTGTTCCTGTCTTGCTAGTTGTTTGGCATAGGATGTCCAGCACTGTAGCTTGCTGGTCGTTGAGTGAAGCTGGGTGCTGGCGTTGAGATGGAGATCTCTCGGAAATTTTTGCTGTTTGATATTATGTGCAGCTGGGAGGTCTCTTGTGGATCAGTGTCCTGAAGTTGGCTCTCCCACCTCAGAGGCACAGCACTGACTCCTGGCTGCAGCACCAAGAGCCTTTCATCCACACGGCTCCTTAATTTGGGATGATTCCTTGTCTATTCAGGGATTCCACAGATGCAGGGTATATCAAGTTGATTGTGGAGCTTTAATCCGCTGCTTCTGAGGCTGCTGGGAGAGATTTCCCTTTCTCTTCTTTGTTCTCACAGCTCCCAGGGGCTCAGCTTTGGATTTAGCCCCGCCTGTGCGTGTAGGTCGCCGGAGGGCGTCTGTTCTTTGCTCAGACAGGACGGGGTTAAAGGAGCCACTGATTCGGAGGCTCTGGCTCACTCAGGCCCGGGGGTAGGGAGGGGCACGGAGTGTGGGGCGGGCCTGCGGCGGCAGAGGCCGGCGAGACGTTGCAGCCTGAGGCGCGCCTGTGCGTTCTCCCGGGGGAGTTGTCCCTGGATCCCGGGACCCTGGCAGTGGCGGGCTGCACAGGCTCCCCGGAAGGGCGTGTGGCTAGTGACCTGTGTTCGCACACAGGCCTCCCGGTGGCGGCAGCAGCGGCCCTAGCGTCTCATGTCTGTCTCTGGGCTCCGCACTTTTAGCCGCGGCTCGCGCCCGTCCCTGGAGCTCTCTCAAGCAGCGTTCTTAATCCCCTCTCCTCGTGCACCAGGAAACAAAGAGGGACGTAAAAGTCTCTTGCCTCTTCGGCAGTTCCAGACTTCTCCCCGGACTCTCTCCCGGCCAGCCGCGGTGCACTAACGCCCTGCAGGCTGTGTTCACGCCGCCAACCTCAGTCCTCTCCCGGCGCTCCGACAAAAGCCGGAGCCTCAGCTCCCAGTCCCGCCCGCCCCGGCGGGTGAGCAGACAAGCCTCTCGGCTGGCGAGTTCCGGTCGGCCCGATCCTCTGCGCTGGAATCTGTCCGCTTTGCCCTCCGCACCCCTGTTGCTGTGCTCTCCTCCGCGGCTCCCAAGCTCCCCCACTCCGCCTCCCGAAGCCTCCACCCGCGAAGGGGCTTCCTAGTGTGTGGACACTTTTCCTCCTTCACAGCTCTCTCCCGCTGGTGCAGGACCCGTCCCTATCCTTTTGTCTCTGTTTAGTTTTTTCTTTTGTCCTACCCAGGTACGTGGGGAGTTTCTTGCCTTTTGGGAGGTCTGAGGTCTTCTGCCAGCGTTCAGTAGATGCTCTGTAGGAGTTGTTCCATGCGTAGATGTATTTCTGGTGTATCTGTGGGGAGGAACGTGATCTCCGCGTCTTACTCTTCCGCCATCTTCCCGGAAGTCCCTCGTTTTGTCTAATTCTTACAACAAGGCAAATGGATCTTCCATGCCACTATTAACCAGTTTAGAGAGGTGGTATATAGTTTCCGGGGCGTCGCCGCCGCCTCCTCAGTGGTTTCCCCCGGAAATCCTACCTGGCCTGCCGGCCGCCAGGCTGCAGCCAGAGACTTCCAAAATTAATATTAAAGAAAAATATGATAGTATCATAAAAACAATAGATAAGAATATACAGTTGATTTTTATTATTCTCAGTAGTTATATAAAGTTGCCAGGAACACTGAATTAAGTTATACTGAGTCATTTGTCCTAGGGTAGGTGAATATTGTGTGTAAATATTCATACATGTATACATATGTACAAATCTCACTTAGACTGTAATCTTACAACTTAAAAAAAAAACAACTCATCTTGGTATTTTCTATTTTCTTTATTTTATGAAAGAGAAAATGATGTTCACAAGTGTTAAGTCACTTGCCTGAGGCCTTCCCAATAAAATGTGCCAGACTTAAGATTTAAACCCAGTCCAACTGGCCCCAGAGACGGAGCTTCTTGCACTCCATTGCCTGTCTCCCACCACCTCTATTCCCTGGTCATCTCTGTATGAGGCTGAAACAGGAAGGCAGAGCATCATCTTTTTCAGCCTCAGCTGGGAATGTGGAAGTCAGGTAACGCAAATTTCCACTATTCTCATGCATGTCTGTGAATAACTACAAAAGTGCCATGAGTATTCATTTTGGGTTTACAAATACACTTTCACATGTAGAGAAACTTGTAATTACAGAATCCATGAATAATGAGGATCAACTGGACATTTATAAAATACATATTTCATAGTTATTAAAGAAATACTTTTTCAAAATGTGGAAATCATGAATATATGTACACCTCATACTAAATGCCAAAGCCTCAATATAAAGTAAGAAAAACTCAGCAAAATATCATGAGGATACAAATTTTCAGATATGTCAGAGAAATTTTATCATTTTTCTCAGATATTAGAGATTAAGCAGTTAAATATAACTAATAGTATGGAAGACTCTTATACTGCAAATAATGAAATTGAGAGTGTTTCATATGTAATTTTTAAACTTTAGATAAAACAGAGGCTGTCCTAAAACATTTTTTAAAAGGCTATTTGAAAAGCAACAGAGTAAATGATAATTTTTGCATACTTTTCAAGTTAATTCCACACAATATTATTACATATTATTTTTTCATAAATAAATTTGTTGCGTATACTTATCAAATTTATGACAGTGGTTGTCAGTGTAAGAGGAGGGAAATGCCACTGGGAATAGGTAACTCAAAAGTTAGTCGATTTTAACAACAAGATTCTATTTTTTTCATTTAAGTAAAATTGATAATATTAACAAAATGTTTATGCAAAATGTGTAAAAGGAAACCATATCCCTTTATGGTAGGGAAGATTCTAAAATGACCCTGAGGATCCATGCCCTAGTATAATCCCCTGGAGTGTAGATAGGTCTTGAGAACATGATGGGAAATCACTTCCATGATTATGTTATCTTATATGGCAAAGGAATTTTGAAGATAAAATTAAGGTCCCTGATCAGTTAAGTGCAAGTTAATCAACAGGGATATCAGATCTAGTAGCCATGACCTAATCAGTTGAGCTCTTTAAAACGGAGAGACTGGAGGCCACAGAGATGATCTCCTGCTGTCCTTGAAGGACAAGTCACCAGGAGTTCCACAGCTGCAAGGTACTGAATTCTGCCAACTATGTGAGCTTGAAAGAGGATCTCTAACCTAAGATGATACCCAAGCACAGCTGACATCTTGAATACAGCCCTGTGAGATCCAGAGCAGAGGATCACGGAAATTGTAAGGTAATAACTATATGCTGCTTTAAGATATTAAGGTTGTAGTAATTTGTTATGTAACAAGACAAAAGTAATGCACTTTCTATAAGCAGAAATACTAATGTTATTGAGTGGAGAAATCTCCCTGGAATGTGACACAGTTTGCTTTTAACTAGCTACCTGGTCTTAGGCAAGCGATTTAATTTCTCCAGCCCTAAAGGAGTGTTTTTACAATAAAAGTATCCAAATCCCTTAAATTTTAAAGATTTATCCTATACTCTAAGAGTTACCAAAAAAATAATAATTATTGCCATGTTTAAGGAAGCCAGACACTTTCCAAGTATTGATTAGTAGATTAATTAATTAATGTATTGGAACATTAATCATTTTATTAAACAAGATGGTAGTAAATTAATTTAATCATTATGTGCTTTAGCAAATATTTCTTGAATATTTACCACACAAGCTAGATGACATAGATACACTAAAAAATAAGCAGTCACTCCATTTTTTTTGTGATTACTTAGAGTGGATAATACATTGGATGAGCACTAAACAAATGCAGAGAACTAGAATCGGTTTTCTTGATAAAATGAGAGCTAAACTGAGACTGATTGAAGAAATCTTACAAAATCAAAACTGGCCTTGGAGAGAATGAGGGGTTCTTCAGGCCAAGAGAAGTTAATATGCAAAGGTCTGAAGTTGTGAATGAACTTGGTAAAAGTAAGAACTCACTATTCCCTTTGATTTGAGCAAACAACTCAAACGGAAGAGTGCTTACATGTGAGACAGGGTAAAAGAAAACACAACAAAAAACTAAGACAATATTATAAAAGGCCTAGTAAATTATTTTAAGGAATGTAGGTGTTACCGTAAATAATAGTAATATTTTTAGATGTTATTCTAGCACATGTTGTTTATTTGTTTTAATGAAGTCTGAACTCTCTACGTTAGGGAGAAATATTAGTGGCTTATAAACCTACATATAAACCTATATACAACATAATAAATTGTATTATTAATATAGCTGCAAGTATCTAGGCAATGATATAAAATTATTGAAGAACAGATATAAATCTAATTTAATAATCTATATTTAAAGAGATGTGTCCTAGAATGAATTCAGTGACGGCGGGAATGGAGAAGAAAAAAATGCATTAAGGAAGTAGTAAGGAGAAAAACAGACAGGAATTGATGATAAATGTGATAGTTACAGAATAATAAAGACAAGACAACAGGAGATAACGGAGTAATTCCTAGCTTACTTAGTTCGTAGATATGACAAAAATCAGAAAATTGTAAGCAGATTTAGAAAAAAAAGGTGGTCTTTGCAGTTCAGAACATGCTGAAGAGAGGTGCCTTTGGACATTTAAGTCAGAGCTTTTCAAAACTTTTACATAGAGTACACAGTCTGTCAACAATTTACTTAGTATTTCCCCAGGAAAGGGTTTAAGATTGAATGGTTTAAGGCCTCTAACAATGCCAGGGTCTCCAGAGCAGCCAAAGTTGGGACTTATGGTTTGAGTGGAGATGAGTAGGAGGGTAAAGGGAGAATATATAGGTTTATGGCCACCACACCCTTATAGATTGGCCTCTTAATTTAAATGCCTGGAGGGGAAAGCATTTAATTCAGTCTCTACTATATGTGTTGAGTGGGATCAAAAGATGTTATTTTTTATTTTTTAATTTTTATTACAGGCTCAAGACTTGTCAGCATCTTTGTACAGATCTAGGGCTTAAGTTTTGATGAGACACTGTGAAAGAAAGTGACCTCAGTCCTTGAGTAAAATAGAAAGTGAACACAGGGAAACCTTCGACAGACTTAAGTGTGTGATCATTATATCAGATGAAAAATGTTTTATTTATCTGTTGCTGCATAATAAACTTTCCAAAAACAGTAGATTAAAATGACCATTTAATTTTGTTCACAATATATCAGGAACTTGGGAAGGGATTTGGGGTCATTCATTTCTGATTTACCTGTCATCTTCTGGGGTGGTTGGAGCTGCAGATTCCACATCCAAAGTGGCTTCTTCACTCACCTGCTGGAACCTTGGTGTCCCCCTGACTCACCTCTCTATCCACGGGGAGTCATATTTCATGAGCTCTTCATGGGGCCCAGGCTTCTCACAGCTTGGTGGTCTGAGGTTAGTCACACTTCATATGTGGAGCTGGTTTCCGCAAAAGCTAGCATTCAGAGAGTAAAAGGAGAAAAGACTAATTCATAGAAGTTCAATATATAAATATATAGTATAAAATACATAAATGCATATATAGTTTTATATATGAAACGTAAATATAGGTTTCCCTCATTAATTGAAAGTATTTCTATGAAAACCTTTTGTAAGCTGAAATGGCTTAAAGCAAAGAATTACCTTAGGACACATCTTGCTAATGGTTGCACAAAAGAAACTGAGAAAAAGCACAGATGCTCACAGACACAGTTCAAAGTTATGGTGTCTTGACACTGAGATGCTGAGTATAGTTCCCCAGAAAGGAGCTTGCTGGTGCCACTCTCACAGCTCGGGGTTAGCACTGCCTCTATAACTGCTCTCTGCAAACCCTGAACACAATTTTCATTTTTTGCCTTTTCTCATAATAGCGAAATCCTCTTTGGATTGCTTTTGTTAGCGAAAACAGTTATTAATGCAGGTCTTTTGTAAAAGCAAAGTGGCATAAAGCAAGCCCCCCAAATGAGGGATTCCTGTATATCTAATTTCGGATTTTGGTAGTCTAATCATTTTGAATAATAAACCAGAGAATATGAAAGGTGGAAACACTCTAAAAAGCAAAACCATAATTTGCTATAAAAGATTATTCAAAATTAATATCAGCATCTAAAATGGTGTCAAAGTTAAAATGCAGAGAATAATTTGCAAATATCAAGGGTTAGCCATGCAAAATGGTTGTATGAGATAAGGCAGATAAGTGAATTTTGAGGCAGATCACAGTGACTGATTTTTTTTTTTTTTTAACCTTAGGTTTGCTTCAGTCCTCTGCTTGTCCTCATATACTACATATTTCTCGATGGGAATTGGTCAACTATAGTTTAACCTACTTCCGTTAGTCAGAATAATCAATGATGGTGTCTGTTAACTGATGGGCTGAAGCCAGTGTGTATGCACACATGTACTGTATGATCTACTGCTCAGACTGCCATACTTCATCTACTGCTTAGCTTTGGTGCTATACCTGGGCTTTGCATTTTTTGTTATTTTATTTGACTTTGACATAAATGACAAAACTGAAATTTCCCTTCTTTATCAGTCACTAAAGGTAAATTATTATTTATTGCAGGGGAGTGATTTCCCTTATAAAATTGATAAGAGAAAATCCTTCATTTCTTTAAAAAGTGACAGTATCTTAGCTGTGCTAAAAATAGCTCATCGGATGTGAGAGAGATTTACATATGCAGTGGAAGCCATTATTTCCCCAAGGTTATCTAGATGATAGCTGCCTTATTGTTCCTTGGCAACAGTACCCTCCCAAAGTGCTACTGAAAACACTTCAGATATTAAATAAACTGTTAACCATTGTTCTGTAGCTGATTTCTAGATGCTCTCATCTGTATTGGCAGGATGCATGATATCATGTATATGAAATCCTGCTGAGGGATCACTAATAATAATTCACTGAATTGTACTTTTTCTCATTATTGTATCTTGTTATCTGTGGCCATAAACACATGCACATATTCTTATAGTCTATCTCAAACTGTAAAGCAAAACATTTCAAAAGTATGCAGGTGCCTTGTAATACTAAGTGCCTCATCAATGATGCAAGTACGTAACCAAGAGCAAGCAGAGATCTTTCACTTCTCAAAAGCTCCTCTGTTTTATGATGATATGAAAGTGGAATCATAAGAAGAGGTTGAGTACTAATATATGCAGTCTACTCATTCTATTTACATATTTTCAGCTATGTTAACATATGATCAAGTGTAAATATAGTGCATTTTCTGCTTCTTTTCCTTGCAAAAACTATATACATAAATTTTCTAAACTAAAAATTTCTCTACTCATTTGCAGAAGTTAAATACACGTCCTTCAAAAAGTACTGATGACTTGTTTTTTCCATAATCCCAATTTCATTATAAACTTTTATGTGATACACAATTATTAAAATTTCCATAAGTAATGTTCTAGACCTGGGGACTGAGAGAATAGTAAGTCAAGTCTCTAGCATTAAATAGATCAGTTTAATTAAAGGGCTAGAATTACAAAACCTTGCCACCATCCACACAAATACCACCAGTATTTTTTTAATCCCTATACTTGCTGCTTGTTCATCAGAATACTTATTCTCATCTACCACCAGATTGAAATATTACATACATACGTACTTGATTATTACCTGCCCATATCCATCTAACTTTCATGAGGCAAAAACTTTGTTCCAGTAACCTTCTTTTATGAAGTTATTTCTAGAGATTCCAGCTAACCAATTTCTTAAAGACTCAGTGACAATGTGAATTTAAAGGGGGGTAAATATAGCACGAGGGGACCGTAGCTGTTTCTTTTGGTACACTATAGTCACATCCATTTGGCTTAATACTGATTCCAGCTATAGCTACAGTGGTCAGCTCTACGTAAGTTCAGCCTCATACTTACAAAAAGGGAAAATACCTTACAAAGTTATGAAGAAATTATCAAACTCATTAATAATGTAAGATTGTGGTTATAAACAACATAAGCTAATTTTGAAAGATCAGATTGTCCAAGATATGTTTGCATTTGGGGCAATGAAAATCCATATGCTCTGCTGATCTGCCCATTGCTTATTCCAGAGGAAAATTCTTAGCATATTTTTATGCCGTCAGCAGTCTTTATAACATTTTTTTATTTCTTTCTTCTGGATAAACTACCTTTACTTGTCTTTGGACAACTCACATTCTTGATTTTCTTTTGATCTCACTATCTCACTGGCTATCCTATTTGCTGGTAAACTCATTTGATATTACCTCAGTGCTCAACCATTGGACCAGTACTTTGACTTTAAATTCTGTCTCTGTGCTGTGGACTCATAAATTTATATCTTCTGCCAAGGTCTCTTTCCTGAATTTAGGATACATATACTCAACTTATAATTTTAGATCTTTTTTTTTTTTTTTTTTTTTTTTTTTTTGCAGTACGCGGGCCTGTCACTGTTGTGGCCTCTCCCATTGCGGAGCACAGGCTCCAGACGCACAGGGTCAGCGGCCATGGCTCACGGGTCTAGCCGCTCCGCGGCATGTGGGATCTTCCCGGACCGGGGCACGAACCCGCGTCCCCTGTATCGGCAGGTGGACTCTCAACCACTGCGCCACCAGGGAAGCCCTAATTTTAGATCTTGATCTGCACGACTAATAGGTATCTCAAAATTAACACATCCAACAGTTAACTTCTGTTCTTCAACCCTCACCCTTCCCCAGACCAAATATGCACTCCCCTTGGTCTTCCCCCATTTCAACTACTGCTATCCAGTTGTTGTGGCCAAAAATATTGGAGTAATATTTTTCTGACACCCCACATTACATCTGTTGAGATTCTCAGATCAAATTTCAAAACACATTCAAGAATACAGTTATTTGCATCATCCACTAATACCACCCTTGCTCAGACTACAATCAGTTTATCCTTGTATTACTGAATTGGCCTCATGATGTGCTCTCCTATCTGCAGTCTTCCCATTTTACATCATATTCTCAACACAGCAGCCATATTGAAGCTGCTAACCATAAATCAGATTATGTAACTTCTCAGTTCAGAATCCTCTAGTGGCTCTCCATTTCTTTGACAGTAAAAGACTATGAGGCACTGCACATTCTGCCACCTTCTCTGATATTTTCCTATTTCACCTCTCACTGCTCTACACTGGCTCACTCTGCTCCAGCCATATTGACCTTCTACTGTCCTTTGAACATGTAGTGATCCTTCCAACACAGGGCTTTTGAAATATCTGTTCCATCTGCCAGGACTGTTCCTCCTCCAGATATCTGCATGAAATTCTTTCCTAAAACCATATGAAAGGTCACCTGACCACCCTTCTAGTATTACAGAATTTCCAAACATTCTTTTTTACTTTCTATGGCTCATAAACATTATAATCAACACTGAATCTTAGTTATGATTAATGTTTATATGCACTAAATAATATGTGAGTAGTTCTAAGGTAGGTTCCTGTTTCTTTGTTTTTCTTTTTATTGGCTATATACCTGTCACTATATCTTTGTAGCTTATTTATTTTATACATAGTAGTTTGTACCTTTACCCCAATCTTGTCCCTCCCCCATCCCCTCTCCCCATTGGTAACCAGTATTTTGTTCTCTATATCTGTGAGTCTATTTCTGTTTTGTTATATTCATTCATTTTATTTTTTAGAATCTACTTTTTAAAAAAAAATAATATTTGTTCCAAAAGTATTCCTAGCACCAAGAACCATGCTTGGAACATAGTAAGGCACTCCATGGATATTTATTGTATAAAGAGAAGGTTTGTTGATGTTTCATTCATGCTAATAGGACAAAGTATGTTTTTACCATTTGATCCAGATATATTAATCCCTAGTATATACCTGAGAGAAATTCTCATGAGGTTAAATTTAAGATTACTTTATTGCAGCACATTTTGCTAAAGGATTTAGCAAATCACATAGGTGGGTCACAAAAAAAGAAAAGAAAACAGTGTAGGATTGAGAGAATATTTAGAAACAGATGATTAGCTAGTAGAGTCAATATTAGAATATAATGTTAACTTTTTAAATATATGTTACAAGGATACTGTCAAATTCAAAAGATATCAGAAAAGTTGAGTGAATATTGGGAGGATAAGAGTAAGAATAGGATTGAAGATGAAAAATAAAACAAGAGGGAGGCCTTGTATGGACTGGTGACAAGAGTAGACTATGAGTGGAAAAATTGGAATGGTATATGAGAAAATAATCAGGTAAGAGAGGTGCATTTGAATTTGTTACATAATTTTTATGAGTTACAGTTATAAGATTTAAATCTAAATCATGAGGAATGGAGTAATTACTCTGAATGAAAGTGATTGAAATACATATACCTTGATGCATCTATAATACTAGTATCATATGTTTAATAAATAAATGTTTAAATTCTTCATACAGCATTCTAAGGAAGGAAAGACCTCCTGTTATAATAGAAATGTCATATGTGCCTTGGAGAGTTGTTTAAGAAATAACTAACAATTATTATTTTTTAAACTAACACATTGTTTTAGAACAGTTTTAGATTTACAATAAAACTGAGATGGAAATATAGAGATTTCCCATATACCTTCTGCCCCATACTTGCATAGCCTCCCCATTATAAATGTCACTCACCAGAATGGTGCATTTTTTTTTACCAACGATGAACCTACACTGACACATCATAATCACCAAAGTCCATGTTTACATTAGAGTTCACTCTTGGTGTTGTACATTCTATGGGTTCGGACAAATGTGTAATTATATATATCCATCATTAAAATATCATACAGAATATTTTCACTACTTTAAAAATCCTCTGTGCTCTGCCTATTATCTCTCCCCCTTCCTGACACCTGACAACCACTGATCTTTTTACTGTCTTCATAGTTTTGCACTTTCTAAAATGTCATATAGTTGAAATCATACAGTATGTAGCAGTTTCAGATTGATTTCCTTCACTTAGTAATATGAATTTAAGGTTCTCCCATGCCTTTTTATGGCTTGGTAGCTCCTTTCTTTTTAGCACTGGATATTATTCATTGTCTGAATGTATCACAGTTTATCCATTCGCCTACTGGAGGACATCTTGGTGGATTCCGAGTTTTGGCAATTATGAATAAAGCTGCTATAAACATCCATGTACAGGTTTTTACATGGATATATGCTTTCATCTCATTTTGGGTAAGTAACAAGAAGCATGATTGATGGGCCCTATAGTAAGGTTATGTTTAGTTTTGTCAGAAACTGCCAAACTATCTTCCAAAATGGCTGTACCATTTTGTATTCCCACCAGCAATGTATGAGAGTTGTTGTTCCACACTTCCACCATCATTTGTTATTTTCAGTGGTTTGAATTTTGGCCATTCTAATAGGCTAACACTTTTTTTGATGGAGAAGACTAAACCTGAATGACAAATAAGAAAAGATGACATTTAACAGATTGGCCAAAGATAAAAAGTCACCAGATAATTCTAGATATTAGAAAGAATGTGGAAGCATGGAAATTATTCCCTGCCAGGAAATTGTTATAACCATTCTGGAGAACAATTTTAAATTATCTTGTAAAATTGAAGACACATGTAAATAATTCCTGTAATGTGTATCTTTGGCATAAGCCCTAGAGAAATAATTGATAATGTGCATTAATATGCATACAAAAATGTTCTTGGGGTACTGTTTATTATGACAAATAATAGAACCAGATCAAATGTCCATTAATGGAAGAATGGATTCATATGTTGAGTTGTATTCTTAAAGTAGATTACTATGTAACAATAAGAATGAATGTAAATACTACAGCTTTTTCCACTAACAAAAATATATCTAAAATATAATGGTGGCCTAAGAATATAAGTTGCAATATACTTGCTTTGTATATTTTTTGTGTACATATAGTATTAGGCTAATCATTGAATGTTTTAAATATACAAACCATATTTTACTATGATTTCATTCAATATA
Source organism: Pseudorca crassidens (assembly GCF_039906515.1). Classification (NCBI taxonomy): domain Eukaryota; kingdom Metazoa; phylum Chordata; class Mammalia; order Artiodactyla; family Delphinidae; genus Pseudorca; species Pseudorca crassidens. Next base: position 20,029,752 of record NC_090298.1, read on the forward strand.
GAACATTTATATTAAAAAAAGAAAGCAAGCAGTAGTGGTTAATCAATGTATGGGAAGAAATAAAATTGGAGATGTTTGCATAGAGCACTTCAAATGTGTTGATAATGTTCTACATCTTAAACTGTGTGAGTTTTTAAAAATATTGAGAATAGGTAATAAAAAGTATGCTTCATTATAGTTAGCATATTTAGTTTTATTTCCAATAATATTGGAGAATATATTTATATGGAAATAAAACATCTTAATGGTTTGGCAGGACACCATATTGTAGATATGAAAATTAAATATGAAGTTGAAAATCAGAATTTATATTCAATTTTCCCTAAATTAAACCTTCATATAAACCCAAACAAGTATTTTCCTCTAATGTGAATGCGCTACCAGACCTTCTAATAGCTATTGAGAGAAGGTAGCAAAACCTGTATTCCTTACGAGATAGTCTTCAATATTTTTAATTTGGGCATCATCAGAAGGAGGCATATCACTTTATCCTGTTTTTATTTTTCAGGTAACTTGGAGAAATGGCCATATTCATCCACATGGAATTTCATGACATAATTTCTTTTTTATATGATGCAAGTGAGACATGAAACATTTATGTAACATTAACTGGATACTCTATTGAAGCCATATACAAATAGAGAAGATGAAGTATATTTATCGTGCACTATGGAAACATTTTACTTAAAATTGGGTTGCAAAATTAAGTTCTGCAATGACCTAGCAAATCACTTCTCTATGGTGCCGTAGTCATTTATACACAGAATTACTGACAAGTTTTAAAACTTTCGCAACTTTCCTTATTACTTGCCTACGTAATTTGGGTAGCATTTTACACTATCTTTCCTAGCTATATAAGTTTGTAATTCAAGGCTCATCATGTCAAACTCTAAAAGCAGTCCATTAAAGATGTGAAAACACATTAAAAAAATATTCCATGTTAGGTATGAAGATAAAAGGCCCTCACATTGTTGGTAAACAATTCTCCATGGTCTTTCGTGCTTCTGCATGCCTTGTGAGCAGAATCAGCATCCACCTTTGGTCTGAACTGTCATTTCAAAGATGTGTTCACAGTGAACAGCCTTGAAAGATAGATATAATGTCTCCCAATAGAGCAAGTAACAGGTTTGTTTACTGTCAAAACAAATAAACATAATGTCTCTGTAGGAGCAAAATTCAGACAGGCTAACACCCTATGGATGGTTAATTTTATGTGTCAACTTGACTGGGCCATAGGGTGCCAAGGTATTTGGTCAAAGTTATTCTGGATGTGTCTGTGAGTATGTTTGTGGGTGAGATCAACATTTCAGTCAGCAGATTGCCCCCCTTAAGGTCAACTACCCTCATCCAATCAGCTGAAGGCCTGATTAGAGCAAAAAGACTAACTCTTCTAAAATTAAGAGTGAATTCCTCCAGTCTGGAAGCCTTCAAACTGGGACATTGGTGTTTTCCTGTCTTTAGACTTGAACTGAAACCTTGGCTCTTCTTGGGTCTTGAGCCTGCCTGCTTTCAGACTGGAACTGCACCATCGGATCTCCTGGTTCCCTAGCTTGCCTCCGTAATCATGTGATCCAATTCATTATAATAAATCATAAACCTCTCTCCTTCTCTCTCTCTCCTCTATTATAATAAATCATAAACCTCTCTCCTCCTCTCTCTCTCTCTCCCCATACATATGTGTGTGTATGTAATCTCTTATTGGTTATGTTTCTCCAGAGAATCCTGAAGAATACACAGTTCATTATAAAATATTCATGTTCCCTAAACTTGGGATTTCTCTCCTGAAATTCTCTTCACCGTATGTACAGGTGTCATTTGATACTTTTCACGTCCCCCTCAGAGAAATGGAGCTTGAGGAACTAGTAGGAATGCTGATACTGCGTCTACTGCTATGGCAGTGAATAATAAAGTCATCTGTTTCTGACCTAGAAGTCCCATGTCTTCTGTCAGCATTCATGGTATTGTAGAAAGCTAACTTGTTAGTTTGTGGGTAGGGAAAAATATCTCAATCCTTTCATAACCCTTGAAAAAATTTTACTTAGGATGTCTACTTCCATAATAACATTAAGAAAAATAAACTACAGTACCCATTCCTAGTTTATGTACATATGTGCAATACATCATCATTATTATGCAATCAAGAGTCTTACATTTAAATGTGTTGATTTTATTCTATGTATCATATTTATAACTTCCATATTACAAGATCATGCAACCTATATTGATGGCAAAAGACAAATGTACTTATATCTCCATTTTTCATTGGCCAGTAATTCAATTTGAGAAAATTTGTCCTCTAAGCTACTTTCTTTTCTTTTCTATGTCATTAATCATTATGCTTCACCTCTGGGTACAAGGCTATGTGAGACTGTAATAGTCACAATTCCTGCTGTCATACCTGAGGGGCAGTTGCCGTGGGCAGAAAGCAAGAGGGAAACAGGGCATCTAAAACATGCTAGTGTTCCACACTGTTTAGTAGCAGTCCTGCAAGCAATCGACAAGATACTTGCTAACGAGGATACTTATCTTTTTTTTAACTTTATTTTAATATAACTTTCTGGTACAGGTTTAGATTTATGGAATTATTGCAAAGATAGTATGGATAATTCCTGCATAACCAACACCCAGTTTGCCCCTTATAATTATTTAAATAATTATGGTAACTATCCATAATTAATGAAATATTGCTACATTACTATTAACTAAAGTCTATACTTTATTCAAATTTCCTCCGCTTTTCCTTTTTTTTTTTTTTTTTTGCGGTACGCGGTCCTCTCACTGTCATGGCCTCTCCCGTTGCGGAGCACAGGCTCTGGACGCGCAGGTTCAGCGGCCATGGCTCACGGGCCCAGCCACTCCGCAGCATGTGGGATCTTCCCGGACCGGGGCACGAACCCGTGTCCCCTACACCGGCAGGCAGACTCTCAACCACTGCGCCAGGGAAGCCCTTTTCCTTCGTTTTTTTCGTTTTCTTTTCGCTGTTGTTGCTCTAGGATCCCAATCAGAATACCACATCACATAATATTTAATAGTCATGTGTTCTTAGTCTCCTCTTGTTTGTGAAAATTTCTCAGATTTTTCTTGTTTTTGATAACCTGGATGACTAGTAGGTTACTGGTACAATGTTCCCGAATTGGGATTCGTCTGTTTTACTCATGATTAAACTGTTCCCGACCTGGGATTTGTCTGTTTTACTCATGATTAAACTGTATGTAGTAAGTTTATGAATGGCCACTTGAAGATATCATTTCATAACCACTGGAATCTGTAAATGTTACCTTATAAAGAAAAAGATCCTTACAGACATGACTATGGGGAGATTATCCTGAATCTCTTTTATAATAAGAAACACTCACCAAAATACATTAATAAACAGAATGATCAGATTATGAATATTATATATAGTGGACTAATTTTTTTAAAAGGTAGATGCTTGTAATATTTGAGAAAAAAAGAAAATAATAAGTGGGAATAATGAGTGGGAAGAAAAGAAGAGGAAGTGGAGATGGTAGGGAAATAACTTTGTTTATTCTCCTTTTCACGTTGTAATATAAATTATGTTTGTATTCAGGAAAACATATTTTATATTTCAGAAAGACACTCACAATAAACAGGTAGTTAAACAACAATGATAAATAGTTATTGTGCTATGCTATGAGCCAAGTATCACTCTAGATGTTTTGGGCACAATGATAAAGAAATGAGGAGAAGGAGGGTCTTTTGGAACCAAGTCTTTATTATAATTAATTTATGGTTTCTTCTTGCTCATGACAACTTTTCTATAAATATTTGTTAATCTGTTTTTCTATCTCTTATTACAGAGTTGGTTAAAATAAAAGACGCCACCTTCATATTAGTTATTCAATATGATGAAATGTGTTGGGAGGCTGGGCTTAGTGACTACCTATGTGTGTTATTTGTTGTCATTCTTCATTAATCTAAATAAAACAAGAATTGCTATTTTTGATTTTTATCCAAGAGATGTTCTCTTTTTTCCCCGTTTATAGCTCAGCTTTTGAAGTTCGCATTGACAGGAAACAGAAATCTTTCTCACTGACACATCATGCACCTGACAAAATTCAATGGAGAGTAATGACCCTTAATTTTAATGAGTGGCTTTCTACTTTCCATGGACCGCTTATAAATCATGAATTAAAAGCTACAAGACAACACAAGAAACATAACAAGCATTCCATTTGACTACTGAAATCTGAAGTGAATTTAAAAAAATCTACTGGGAAAAGACATGCCGCAAAGACATTAAAAACTGCAATTTTGAGTAGATATTTTCACACAAAGGTATTATGATACAAATTATAAAGTTATTAATATTGAAATACCTTTATTTTGTTGAACTCAGAATACATAATCTAAGTCAGTCTTTAATTAATTTTATAAAAAATGCACTAATTCAAAGTATTTATGGCATGGTCTTAGAGAAATTAAGGAATGTTTCTCTAACTTTCAAGTAGCTTTAGGATTACTAGAGTGTGATAATTCACAATATTTTTCAGTTGCAACCTTTAAATGGGCTATGAGGATGTGAGAAAAGCACCTGTATCCTTGGCTTTAATAATTAATTTTCTTCTATGTTTGATTTTTCAATCAGAAAAGTATACTGGTGTAGAGATATAGGTGTGGTAATATTTTATAAATAAATAAGCTTCCATGAGAAAAAAATGGATGTGGTAGAGAAGGGCCAAAGATCTGTGCCCTAAATTATGACCCAGCTGTCAGATAAGACACCAGCCTCCACTGAAGATATGCTCGTTGATTTGGGGAGATTTGGAGTAAAGGATTAACCATCATGTTAATTAGACAAACAAATGAACTTTACATATAAAATATTTACAAACAAGTAAGCATAAAAGAAATGCCTTTATCTTATTTTGCTGCCAGTATGTGTGTATATTTATTAAAAATTATTTTTATCTTTGGGCATGTCAATAGGGGAATATACATATCTATAATTATAGATCATACTTTAAAGTCGTAGTTACCAATTGTGAGATGAGTGATATCTGCAGCAAGTCATAATCCATAAATTTTCCAAGAAGTTAAAAAGAGTTTTAGAGTAGAGTGGACTCAAATTCAATCTTACCGTAAATGCAAACTCTATGCCATTTGAGTGAGAACTTGCATATAAGGTGTCATTTTAAGGACTGTTGGTGAAACAAAAAATAAAGGAAACATTTTCTTTATTAACATTATTTAGTAGAATAAATAATATATTTAAATAAACAGTAATTAAATCTTATAGTTTGTCGAATGAATAGTAAGCAAGCTTTTACTCTTATAATTGCTACTACCTTATATATGAGGTTCAAGTTCTAAAGATTTTTAACTCAAATTTCAGTAAATTTTGTAAGTATCTTGCTGTAGTTTTAAGGAATTTGTGCAATAATGATGTAGCAAACTTACTTTGCATATTGCTTTTATGTAATTTTGTTTTATATAAGAGTAAGCTTCTGCTGGCTTAGTTCTCCTGTAACCCACTGGAAGTACTCAATGAGTTGACTTAAACATCTGGTTTTCCTCATCTCCATTTTCTCTGTGTCCTAGGACTATTCCTCTTGCAAAATTAAGGCAGATTAATGCCCTTAGCGTACTCCACTGGGAGAGGGGGGATGGACAAGTCAGGGAAGAGAAATTCAAGACCATTCTTTTCATCTATTTCCTAACAGTGGCCTCAGATGACAAAAGATTATATAAAGATATTAAATATTCTTCAAGTCATCACCATCTAAACCTCTCCTTCTCAGCCAAAGCTGGAACTTGATTTTAAAAAGGAGGAAAAAATATTTCTCCCAGACCTAAATATCAAAAGGCTTAAATTGCAAATGCCATATTGTGGAGCATGTTGAATAAATTGAGGAAATAAATTATTACTGCCCTAACTAAGGTATGTATGAAGGCACTAAAGTATGTGTAAGTAAGGATGAAGTTGGGTAGTAATATCAAACCACATGAAGTAGAGGAATTAGCAGAATTTGGATACCAATTAGCTGTGGAAATTAAGTGAGAAAATGTAATCAAGTACAATTTATATTTCCATCCTGGTTAATCACTTAGACAATATTTTTGTAGAAACAGAATTTTAGAAAGGAGAAGGTATGCAAATAGAATTTGTTTAAAAGACTTGTATGTAATGCCTAGAAAATAGTTGCACATAGAGGGAGACTGATGTCATTTACGTATTTATTAATTTAGTAATTTAGTCAAACATTTCCTAAATATTTATCGCATGCCTACTATATACCAGCCACACAATTTCATTTGGGGAATAAGTGAAAAACTGTGTCACAGGCTCTCTTCTATTTACATTGTTTGTACCCTACTCAAGGAGACCAATAGTAATCAACTCATCACCTTGAGAAATTTGTGTGAAACGCTATGAAGGGAGAGTGTACACTGCACTGAAGTTTATGACTGAGGTAACCTGAGCTAGTGTGGAGGGGGCAAGAGTACAGGAAGACTTTCCAGAAGAAGTGAACCGTTTGAACCAGTACTTGGATGAGGACAATAGCCTACTGGGTGTAAATGCCTTGTGGGGAGGGAGAGAAGGAGGTACAAAGCCTTCCAAAAGAGAGAACATTTGCAATTATCTGTGCCTAGAAAAAATAAAATAGGGGTCATCTGAGAAATTAGAAGAAGGCCCAAAACGAGGGGTGATATAGAAAGAGACAAAAATAGACAAGCAAGGAAGGCTTGTGTGTATATGTTGGCCCCAGTCTCACTCAGTTGTATTACAACTTGTTCTTTTGATGAATAGAGTAATACTCATAACCACAGATTATAAATGTCAGAAACTGTAAACTTGGAATGTCCATGAGGGTATAAACTCATCATTTGTAATCAAGTTTTTACAGAGGAAAACTCTGGAGAACTCCCTTCCTCTCTTTTACATGTTCTAATAATGCTTTACTCTTGCTGTTTAAAATCATACCTATGACTCTTTAAAAGATGTCCTAAAATTATAAATTCTCTTTCTAATTCAACCAAAAATGAATGAAGATTTGAGTGAATGATGGGTGAAAGGGGTAGAGATAGTTAATACAACTAAAGGATGATTTTAATCGACCTGTTCAGTAAGTTCACTTATTTAAATTAAAACCTCACATCTGTAAAGGGACACTATAGATTATTTAGTGTCTATTACTTAAAACAATTATCTATGAAACATTTCTCAAGTAGTATATTTTTATTAAAAAATTGTCAGAGTGAGCACTGCATACCTGCCTTAGATATGATATAATCATTTGCCTTTTTCATAATAATATTTTATACTCCTTTTATCATCTAACCACCTTCTACAGAAAGAATGACGTATGTCTCTACTATGACTAATAGCATTATTACTCACCCAAAATTGTCTGTCTAGTATTAAACTTTTAGAGGAATACACATACATGGCTTATCAATTGACAATTTTATAAAAGGGATTTTCAAGTTTACTTAACTTAAAACCACTCTCATTTTAAAAGTGAGCAAAGGGAAATCAAGCAAGACTAAATTATTTTCCTTGGCTTCTTATTCACAGAGCTAATATGTACACAGAATGAATTCCAAGTCTAATTCTCCTTTCTCATATTCATTTTCCTTCACTTGGTCAAAAATATTTACTGAGTGGTTTCTATATGCCAGGGACAGTCACTTGTGGGGACACACAGTAAACAATTCACTTGTTCATTATTCTTCTATTCTGAGGGAGGTAGAGAACTCATCAATAAATCAATTATTTCACGTAGTGACAAATTCTATGAGGAAAAGTTAGTCATACTAATGTGAAAGAAGGTAATGAGGAGTCTGGGTTGAGGGGCCTACTTTCAAATGGGAGTTAGGAGAGGCCTCTCCTGTGATCATACGAGTTGAGATCAAGTGCGGAGAAGCAACCACCCTTGTGAAGATTTCGGAAAGATTGTTTCATGCAGATGCAACAGGGAGTACAAACACCCCCTGTTGAAGGAATGCAAGCTGAGTGAATGTTACTAGAGCGTTGTGAGCAAGTATGTGGAGGGTAATGAGGAATCTGTGTATGTGTGCCTCCCCGAGGAGTGTGGACCTCATTGAAGTAGTCACATTTCAGAAATGATTGTAGGATGACAAGAGCGAAAAACAGGAGGAACAATTAGAAAGCTATTATGCTTTCCCTAAAGAGACAATAAACTGCTCCTTTAGAAATGTAAACTACTGTAAAATCTAAAGAATACAAAATAGACAAAGATAAGAATATTGTCTCAAAAAAGATTGTCTTAAGTTGCATGTTACTAAGTACTATGTTTTGGGTATCTCTGAACAACTTGTGGCAAGTAAATAAAAGCAAGAATTTATTCTAGTTTACAAAACAAAGATACTCAATACTGGTATTTAATTAATGAAGAGGATATGTATGCTCAGAACATATTTCTATCTTTTTAAAAGAAAATAAAATGAATTTAAATATTATATATCATAACTCATTTTTAAATTCAAGCTGTATTTCAGGTATCACTAATATAATTTGGGATTATTACTTATTTTGCAAACCTAACTTTTATCTTTAGAATACTAAACATGTAGCATTGTGTTACATTCAGAGATGTTGGTAAATAGCATTTGCAAAATGCAATGTAGGCTATTAGGCCGGCTAAACTCTGATATATAAATATATATAAAATTTACTTCTAGCATCATGGATCACTGTGCTTCATAAGTTATATTATTTTATATCATGGTTAGTATGCCCTGCATTAATATAATTATTACAACACACTTTATGAATTACTCACAGTTTATAGGTACGTATATGAAACTTATTTGGATATTTGGTCTCTTTTTGTGTGTTTTAAATAATTAAAGTCTGAGCTTAAGCATCTTATGGGTCATAACTTTATCACATACTGTAGTTTTAGTATAGTTTTAAATACTGTTGAAACTGTTGAAATGCAATCCATGAAAAATAGAGAATTTATTGGTTCATGTGAATTATTTTAAACCCATCTCATTTTTAAATATATTGTTTATCCTTTTTGAGTAACACTGCTCTTAACTTTAAATTTTTACAGGTTATAGTGTACATTATGTAATAAAAGTTCAAAGCTTCAAATAATTACCAAAGCAGAAACTACTTTTTAATTTCAGAAAATAAATTCAGTTATGAACACTTACTACTTAGGAATAAGTTTAAATTACTGTTTAATTCTGATAACAAATATAATTTATTTATTGTAACTTGTGAAAGAAACTGGTTAAATCTGTGTTTATTCTTCTTAACTAATAATATTGGCTACACAGATCTTCAGCTACTCTAAAAGCTTTCATCTATAGGTGTCGAAACCCAGAGTTCTAAATTTCATGTATTTCATTTATTTAAAAGTCAAAAGGAAGTTCAATTAATAGCCTCTCAAATTTTTCCATAATTGAACCCATGATTTTCCTCTGTTCAGCTACATTTAGAAAAGTAGTTCCAAAGTGAAAGTTGTTGATTTCTTCTAATATGGTCCAAACTAAATTATTATATAAGATATAATATAAATATCATGAACTAACTTACATTTAACATAAAATATCACTTTATAGTCCTAAAACTGATTTAAAATTTAATTTTATCTTTTAAAAAACTTATCAATGGGTGTGCAGGAGAGAACCAGTTAGATAACTAGAATCATGTCATCAAATCACAAAGAATTCTAAATGTATTAGTTCTATCATATGTAGACACACTCTGATTATCACAATCAAATTGAAAGAGTAACTTTTCACAACTATGAATGCAACATAAAGAGTGTTACATGTTGCATATTCTTTCCAGTAAATTATTATAAGAATTATAATATTTTTTTCCTTTTATTTCTACACCTGCTGCTCATGTAGCAAGTACTCTTCTACAACAAGGCAGTTTTAAATTGATTAGGGACTTTCTCTGCAGTGAGTAAGTTAGGTCATTTTAGAGAAATAACAATGATAAATAGAATGCATCTCCTCAGTGAACCATTTAAGTGCTGTGCTGCTGTGTTTCTGCCTCATTCAACATGAAGGTTACAGGGGACCTGGTGTCAGTTTATACTTAGTCATGGAAAATGACTTTCTTCTTTTTCTTAAAAAGCTGTCTGTGACAAATAAATAAAGCAAATAGTTTTCCATTAAAATGTATTTGATGATGACCCTATAGTTACTATCACTGCATATAAGTAGACTTGCCATTTTTATTCCTTTAAATCATAGAGTACCTTCATATTAATAGTGCAGCTCACTTTCCCCAATATTCTTTTTTATCTCCAATAGCAAAGTCCTTCGTGTTATCTAACCTTTGCATTAACCCAGACTATCTCATAGTATATCACTTTCTCTTAAAAAGGTAGGATATACCCCTCCAAAATGGCATTTTCATATTTATTGTGATAACAACCAAGTATGAAATCTCTTCATTTAGCCACATGGTAATGTACAGAATCCTCATTTATCATTTATATTTTCCCTCTCCCCTTGTTTCAAATTGATCTTTTAATGTTCACATGTACTGTAGAATACTTTTCAGCCATTCTATTTCAGGCTGCCTGTGATTAGGCACACTACTTTTAAATTTATACTGACCAGAGGTTAATTATAATATCAAAGTTCATTAAAATTGCATCAGTTCAAATCACAGATGCAATTTAAAAGAGCAAATATTTTCGACAGAAATTTAGATGATATTTTGTTGAGAGGTGAGAAAAACAATGGGATGGGATTGAGATTTTGAATCTGAAACTCTATTTCTACAATGTATATACTCTTAAAGTAATTATTATTACTAAAGGCTGCAATAAGCATAAGGTCGTACTGGAATAAAATGTGTCCTTTCCCAGAGTCATTGACAACAGAATGGAGATTCTGTGATAGGGTAAAAAACCTTTGGGAAAGTGATCAAACTGGTTACAAGTGTTGGTCAAAGAACAACTGAAGAGGCAATAGCAAATTCCAGTATATGGAACAAGTGACTGTAAGATGAAAATCAAGGAAGACAACATAAATGCTTCATAAAGAAAAAAAAAGTTATTCAGAATGTGTATGCTGTCTAATAAAATAAAATGGTGTTATGTTGAAGAATACGGTATCACAATGGTTTTAAAAAAAACCTTTCATGAATACATTTATAATACCAATACAAAAACATTTAATGTGGTATTTCTGTATATTTTTCTCATATTACCACACAAAAAAGAAACCACAGAAAAAAGTTAAATCTATAAATTAGACAGAGTAGACAGATAGTATTAGCTGACAATGTGCCAAATAAAATATTATTATTATTATTTGCAATACTGGGGCCTCTCACTGTTGTGGTCTCTCCCTTTGCGGAGCACAGGCTCCGGACGCGCAGGCTCAGCGGCCATGGCTCACGGGCCCAGCCGCTCCGCGGCTTGTGGGATCATCCCAGACCGCGGCACGAACCCGCATCCCCTGCATTGGCAGGCGGACTCAACCACTGCGCCACCAGGGAAGCCCTATTATTATTTTTTAATATATATATATCTACCATTGTCACTCTTTTCTACCAGTGTAAGGTTATCACACTGTTACATATCAAGAATGAGAAGTCATTCTTGATTACTGGTAAAGCAGATTGTTTTTTCTCAAGTAAGTTCATAAGTAATTTTTCAGTAATACAGTAATGTTTAATAACTTTCAAATATATAAATTTAATGTATTAAATATATAACGTCAATTTCTGGGATTCATGTCATTTATATTTCTGCCAAAGGGTCTTAGTACTTCTTTATTTTGAAGGGTAAGGCAGTTATATTAATAGGCTTCATATTTATATTTTGTAATTTATTTTCTGTTGTTTACATGTCTTGTTCATTGAGAGCAGAGACTTTCAAAAGTGAAGATGGCATGAAGAAAAAATTTCATTGGAATTACAATAATATTGAAAATATATTTATGTTTGATTAAAATAACAAAACAATTTTATTTTTAATATAATTTCTATTATTCAGATAATTAGTTTAATTTTAGGGAAAAACAACTAAGTGAAGAAAATATCATCCATAAAGCCATTAATCAGCAAAAAATTCTATTATCTTATTGTATAATTTTAAACTTCTCTATACAATTATTATATTGGTTTTCAATTGCTACATAACAAGTCACCCCAACTTTAGTGGCTTAAAACAACAAACATTTACTATCTCACAGTTCCTGAGTCAGGAATCCAGGGGTAGCTATGCTGGGCATTTGAGGTTCAGAATCTCCAAGGAGGGTACTATCTAAGTGTCAAGTGGGATTATAGTTGTCTCAAGGCTCAGCTGGGGATGGGAGGTTATATTAAACATTGTTGACTTTTATTTCAACTCTGATTTTACTTGGAATTATTTCTATGACACTTGCTATTCTGATTTATAGTATTATCATATATATATGAATCACTTATTTCTGTATTTGATTGTAAGTAAATTTATTGGGCATGTAATAAATGTTTATTTAATAAATTGCACATGTTGGTAACAAAATATTTGATGAATGAATGCTCAGTTGGCGTACAATACATTTCTCTCTCTCTCTCTCTCTCTCTCTCATTTAAACGATTACATACTACTGTGTATAAAATAGATAACCAACAAGCACCTACAGCACAGCACAGGGAACTATACTCAATATTTTCTAATAACCTATAAGGAAAAAATCTGAAAAAAATAGATATACATGTATGTATAACTGAATCACTTTGCTGTACACCTGAAACTAACACAACATTGTAAATCAACTATACTCCAATAAAAATAAATTAATGATTTAAAAAAAAGATTACAGATGTATATACCATTGATCTCCAGTTAAAGGGAGAGTGCTTTCTTTCCCATTATTCATTACCCAAAGCCTTTAATGTAATTGATATACTCAATCTATCCAAACTAAGAATAGTTTAGGATGCCACTAGTTTTTATGTGAACAAATATTTGAGTGTCTGTTTTCATTAGGCTGTATTCTAGAAACTGGTGTACACCCAATCACAAGCTATTCCCATGTCACTTATATTCTAGTATGGAGATATATAGTTTACATGAAAATATATTTTAAGATATTTTAAACTAATGGTATGTGCTAAAATTTGTAGAGTTCTGAAGTGGAAAATGACTGGGACTTCTATTTTAAATTGTATTACAGGAAGTCATATTTGAAGGAAACTCTTTGTGTTAAGATTTATTTATTTTTCAGTTTAATCTAATGTATGTTGTCATAATGACAACCCAAAACCTCAGAGGCTTAGAACAATAATTAATATATTCTTCATATTACATTGTTATAGAGTTTTAATGAAAACCCAATCAAAATCTCAGCAGATATTAAAAAAAAATTATCGGCAAGTTGATTCTTGTATTATATGGCAATGCAGAGGGCTTACGATTGTCAAAACAAAAGTGAAAAAGAACAAAAGTAAAGGATTCACACTAACTGACTGTAAAATGATTTTGAAAAGCTACAATAATTAATACAGTGCTGAATTGACATAAATATAGACAAAACGATCGTTCATACAGAAGAAAGAATACAGAAAGATGAACACCCAAGTCTGGAAATAGAATGACATAAACTGATTTTCAACCATAGGTGCCAAGGCAATTCTATGGGAAAGAGAAGAAAAAGTCTTTCATCAAATGGAACGGAAAAACATATGAAAAATATATGAATAAAAGAAAATTAATCACACCCTTTTCTCACAATCCCTACCATACAAGATATTCATAGCAGATAGATTTTAGATCTAAAAAAAATTACTATATATTTCTTCTAAAAGAAAAATTAAGACAGTTTTACAACCTTCAAATAAACTAGATTTTTACAAAGGAGCCGATCTTTAACTTTTTTGAAGCTTCATCAAGACTTAAAACTTCTGCTTGCTTAACTCAATAGAAGTAGATTTAAAAAAATAAAAGGAAGAATAAACAACACTATATCATTGTTGCGTCAAACACAGTGCTTAGCACTAGAGTACAAAGAAAAAATAAGACAATGCATATGGAGAGTAAGCATATCCTCTATGAATACATAGCATAGTGGTGACCAAGTGTCCCAGTACTGTGTAAGGAGGGCTCAAATAAAGGCACAACACATTTACTATAGAATTAAAGGAAAAAGAGGCCTGAACTTTTGAAGGACGGATAAAGGAAAATGAATATTTCATAGTATTAATGTTCTTCAAGCCTCCAAATATTTTAGACCTAATAACATGTTTGATTCCCTTTTTAAAATGTTTTTTATCATGTAGAAAGCCATCTACTGGATATAAAGGATATAGTTAGATATTTGATTCAGTCTGTCATGTTTCTCTTTATAAAAATGAACAGTTAAATAAGAAACTTTTGAATTAGCATGTATTGCAGAATCATAATGCCATTTTAACACATATTACTATACCTTGAATACATTTATGACTGAATTTGAAGTATATATTTGAACAGTTGTTAGTCGAAATAAAAGGACTTTTTTTTTTACCAGATGTCAATTTTATGTAATTTTTAAAATGTTTGCAGCATTTCTGTTTAAGAAAAAGGAAAATTGCTTAAAACCATATGAGCAGGGGGATATACCTTGTATATATTTTTTTCATCAAGCTCAACAACTTTAGTAAAATGTCTTTAAAATAAATTTAAGGTAAAAATAGGAGGAATATTTAAGGAAAAAATGCAAAAGATAATAGAAAAGACTATGATGAATGATGATTACTTTCTCATTTGAGCCACAAAGCACACACAAAGGCACTCATAAAACACCTGACTTTCTGCTTCTCATAACTGTTAATTATTTACATACAGTGGTCCCCCCTTACTCGCAGGAAGTATGTTCCAAGTGGATGCCTAAAACCAGGGATAGTACTGAACCCTATCTATACTATTGCTTTTTCCTATACATACATACTGGTTCCTCCTCAAGGAATACACACACACACACACACACACACACACACACACACATATAACAGTATCTTTGAGTTCTTCTGTAGGAGCTAAGGCCCCCCCAGGTGGAGGATGGTAACTTCAGGCTAAGCACAAGATTGCTGGAATGCTGCCCTTTTACCTCATTATCAATCAATCAGAAGAAAGTCTGCACACAGTACAAGATAATGAAGACACTGAACCCCTCCCCAAACGATTCTCACTTTAAAAACTTTCATGGTCAAGTAGAATCTTTGGAGTTGGTTTTTAGACATGAGTCCAGCTTCTTCCCAGTTTGCTGGCCTCCTTAATAAAGCAAGCTTTCCATTCCAATCAACACTTGTATCTCGACTATTGGCTTTCCAGCAGTGAGCAGCCAAACCTGAATTCAGTAACATTGGTCTGGAAAGTGGTTTTCTTCCTTCTTTTTTTAATTTTCAAATTTTCAAAAAATATTTTTTTTATTTATTTATTTTTGGCTGTATCGAGTCTTCGTTGCTCTACATGGACTTTCTCTAGTTGTGGCAAGTGGGGCTACTCTTCGTTGTGGTGTGTGGGCGTCTCATTGCGGTGGCTTCTCCTGTTGAGGAGCACAGGCTCAGGCACGTGGGCTTCAGTAGTTGTAGCATGTGGGCTTCAGTAGTTGTGGCTCACAGGCTTTAGAGCGCAGGCTCAGTAGTTGTGGTACACGGGATTGGTTGCTCCACAGCATATGGGATCTTCCCGGACCAGGGATCAAATCTGTGTCCCCTGCATTGACAGGGGGATTCTTAACCACTGCTCCACCAGGGAAGTCCCAAGTGGTCTATCTTGGTGAATATTCCATGTGAGCTTGAGAAGAATGTTTATTCAGCTGCTGTCTATAGATGACAATTCTATCCAGTTGATTGGTGGTGGTGTTGAGTTCAAATGTGTCCTTACTGATTTTCTGCCTGCTGGATCTGAACCTTTCTGATAGAGGGAGGTTGAAATCTCCAACTATAAATAGTAGAGTGATCTATGTTTCCTTGCAATTCTATCAGATTTTGCCTCACATATTTTGATGCTCCGTTCTTAGGCTCATACACATCAAGAATCTTTATGTCTTCTTAGAGAATTAACCCCTTTACTGATATGTATGTTACTTTATCCATGATAACCTTCCTTACATTGAAGTCTGCTCTGAAATTAATATAGCTACTTCTAAGTTCTTTTAATTAGTGTTAACATGGTACATATTTTTCTATCCTAATACCCATAACCTATTTGTCTTTATATTTAAAGTGGGTTTCTTGTAGACAACAGGTAGGTGGATCTTTTTTGATTCACTCTGACAATCTCTCTTTATTTCATGCACTTAAATCATTGATATTCACAGTGATTATTGATAGAGTTGGTTGAATATTTACCATATCTGTTACAAGGTTTCCCTTCTTCTTTGTTCCTATTTTTGTAAACTTTCTTTTTCTGCCTATTTTGTTTTTAATTGTGTGTTATATACTTCCTTTTCTTTCCTTTCTTAGTATATTAGTTATACTTTTTAATTTTTTTTAACTTTTTTAGTGGTTATTTTAGGATTTGCAATATATGTTTACAACTAACCCATGGCTACTTTAAAATAACACTACCTCTTCATGAGTACTGTAAGTACCTTTCAATAACAGAATAAATCCTAAGTCCTTCCTCTCATCCATTTTATCATTACTGTCATTCATTTCACTTATACATAAGGATATATATCTGATCTATAAATAAGCATACATAATCAGTTGTATTGTTGCTATTATTATTTTGAACAAACTTACTTAAGAAATTATACTTGTCTATTAAATTAAGAAAAAAAGTTTTCTTTTTACCTTCACTCATATTTTCTATGCTCTTCATTTCTTTATGTATGGCTGAGTTTCTGACCTAGCTCATTTTCCTTCTCTCTAAAGAACTTCTTTTAACATTTCTTGCTAAACAGGTCTACTGGCAAAAAATTTCCTCAATTTCTGTTTGTCTGGGAAATTGTTTCCCCTCAAAGATAATTTTGCAGGATACAGAGTTCTAGGTTGATAGTTTTTTGCTTGTTTTATCAACATTTCAAATATTTCACTTCACTCACATCATTCTTTCATGGTTTCCAGGAAGTCAGAAGTGATTCTTATTATTGCTCATCTATAGATAAGCTGTTTTGTTTTTCTTTTTTTTTTTTTTCACTCTGGATTCTTTCAGAATTATTTCTTTATTTTTGATTTTCTGTATTTTGAAAATGATATGCCTAGGTGCAGTTTTCAATTTTTCTTTTTATCTTTATCCAGCTTGGCGTTCTCTGAGATTCCTGGATTTGTAGTTTGGTATCTGACATTAATTTCAGGAAATTCTCATTCATTATTGCTTCAAATATTTTTTTCTCTTCCTTTTGGTTTTTCTTCTCTTCTGGTATTCCCATTATGCATTTGTTAGAACTTCTGTAATTATCCCACATTCCTTGGATAATCTGTTCTTCTCTCCTACCTTTTTTCAGGCTTTGGTCTGTTTGCTTTTCAGTTTTAGAGTTTTCCATTGAAACATCCATAAGCTCAGAGATTATTTCTTCATCTGTGTTTAGTGTGCTAATATGCCCACCAAAGTAATTCTTTATTTCTGTTCTTGTGTTTTTTATTTCTAGCATTTCTCTTTGGAACTTTCTCAGGATTCCTTCCCCATGCTTGCATTGCCTGTCTGTCTTGCATGCTGTCTACTTTATCTATTAGGACACATAGCATATTAATCACAGTTGTATTAAATTCCTGATCTGATAATGCCAACATTCCTTCTATGTCTGGTTCTGATGTTTGCTGTGTCTCTTCAAATGGCATGTATATTTTTTGTTTGGTTGGTTGGTTTCGCCTTTTGGTACACTTTGTAAATTATTCTTGTAAATAATTATTATAAATTATTCTTTGTAAACTATTCGTTTTAAATTAGCCAGACATGATGTACTGGGTAAAAAGAGCTGTTGTAAATAGACCTTTAGTTATGTGGTGTGACATGTGGGGTGAGAGGAAGCATATGATTAAGTCTCAGTTTTCAGTGACCTTATGCCTCTGGACTGCGAAATTTCCATGTTTCTCATTTTTTCTCCACTTAGGTAGAAGAAGATGGCTAGAGCTGACTAGAGTTGGGTATTTTCTTTTTCCCAGGTGGGATAGGCTAGGATAGTATTCCAGTAAATTAATCTCTGGTTAATTAGTTCCCCCTAGGGCAGGACTTGTTAAGAACAGAGTACTCTGGCCTACTGAAAAAGGTTTATTTCCCCCTTCTCATGCTAGAAGCACAAGGGGATTTTTCTCTAATGTTGACTCTGAGGACCTGGTTGAGCTCTTGGAGGTAAATCTCACAATGTTGTGGAGGTTGCCATATGACTGGGTCCGTCTGGCATCTTTTTTTTAACACTCAGATTTGTCCACAGTGAGCTGTCAGCAATTTGTCAATTACAGTTCAGGTTTTCCCCTCCTATCAGTAGCTGCGTTGACTTCTACTAGTCTGTGTTTGCTCTGGTAAGTCATGAAGTTTCTTTTACTTTTTATGCCTTCTTCTGAACTCAATTAGCTTTTTTTAAAAAATTTTTTTTTTTAGGATTCCATTCTGTCTCCTTGCTTTGGCTATTATAATTCTATAACTCTTGTACTGTTTATTTTAGTAATGATTTTAGGATTTATAGTATGCAAACTTAACTCACTACATTCTCCTTCATGTGATATTATATAGCTTCCTGTATATTACAAAAAAAACCTCACAATAATATACTTCTATTTTTCCAACCTGTTATTTTGTTCTATTGTTGTCATATATTTTACTTTTTCATGTGTTATAAACTTCAAAGTACATCATTATTATTTTGCTTAGGCATTATTATCTGAGTTATAAAACTAAAATTTTAATCAGAAAAAATCTTATATGTTTTCATGTAATTATCATTTTTGTGCTCTAATTTTATCAATTTGATCCATATTTACATTTGATACATCTGATGTAATTATTACTTTTACATAAAGAACTTTCTTTAGTTTTTCATGTAGTGCATATCTGCTAGTGATGAATTATTTTAGCTTTTATATGTTTGAAATTGTGTATATTTCAGCTGAATTTTCAAAAGAAATTTTCACTGGGTCCATAATTCTAGTTCGATTTTTTTCCCCTGGAACTTTAAATATTGTTTCACTGTCTTCTTTTATTTTTTTCTTAAATGAAATCTGCTCTCATTCTTACCTCTCTTTCTACTCAATATGTCTTTTTTCCTCTATCTGCTTTTAAGATTTTTGTTTGCCCCTGGTTTTGATCAATTTGATTATAATTTATTATTTTCTTTATACCTCTTGTGCTTGAAATTCAATGAGCTTTTTGAAATAATGAATTTATAGTGTTCATCATATGTGGAAAAAATTCAGGCATTTTCTTCTTCAAATGTATTGTTTCCTGTTCTCTCATTTCTCTCTTCTCCTTCACTATCTCAAATAACATATATTAGTTCACTTGACTTTGTCTCACAGCTCAATTATGTCTCTGTCTCCTCCTCCTCCTTTCATTAAATTCTCCTTTTTTTGTATTTCAGGTTTGACAGTTTCTAATATTATGTCTTTGAGTTAACAACTCTTTTGTTCTGCAAAGGGCATTCTGCCATATTTGATATTAATTCTGCCTGGAGTAGCTTTCTCTCTTTTAATTTTTTAAATCTCAGTCACTGAAGTTTTCAATGACTGTAGATGTTTGACACAGAATTCAATTTCTCTTATATGGATCTATGCTGAAAGCTCTTAACCCCCTCTAAGCTTCTTAGATGTGCAACCAATCAGTATTAACACATTAGTGATCACAAAATAGTCAGTACTCCATATACCATTTAGTTTCTTCCTTCCTTCCTTCTCTTTCTTTCTCTCTTTCTTTCTTTCTCTCTCTCTTTCTCTTTCTTTTATTGAAGTATAGTTGATTTACAGTATTGTGTTAATTTCAGGTATACCACAAAGTGATTCAGTTATACATATATACATATCTATTTTTGTCAGGTTATTTTCCCTTATAGTTTATTACAAAATATTAAGTATATTTCCTGTGCTATACAATAGGTCCTTCTTGGTTATCTATTTTATACATAGTAGTGTGTATATGTTAATACCAAACTCCTAATTTATCCCCCCCTTTCCCTTTTGGTAACCATAAGTTTGTTTTCTATATCTGTGGGTCTATTTATGTTTTGTATATAAGTCCATTTGTATCATATTTTTTTAGTTTCCACATATAAGTGATATCATATCGTATCTGCCTTTCTCTGTCTGGCTAACTTCACTTAGCATGATAATCTCTAGGTCCATCCATACTGCTGCAAATGGCATTATTTCATTGTTTTTTATGGTTGAGTAATACTCCATTGCAATATTCCATTGTATAAATATACCACATCTTCTTTATACATTCCTCTATCAATGGCCACTTAGATTGCTTTCATGTCTTGGCTTTTGGAAATAGTGTTGTATTGAATATTAGGGTGCATGTATCTTTTCAAATTATGATTGTTTTTCCTGGTATATGCCCAGGAATGAGATTGCAGGACCATGTGGTAGCTCTATTTTTTGTTTTTTAAGGAACCTCCATACTGACTTCCATAATGGCTGTACAAATTTACATTCCCACCAAAAGACTTAGAAGGATTCCCTTTTATACACACACTCTCTAGCATTTATTATTTGTAGACTTTTTAAATGATGTCCATTCTGACTGGTGTGAGGTGATATCTCATTGGTTTTGATTTATGTTTCTCTAATAATTAGTGATGTTCAGTATTTTTTCCAGTGCCTTTTGGCCATCTGTATGTCTTCTTGGGAGAAAGGTCTATTTTAGATCTTCTGCCCATTTTCTTATTGGGTTGTTTGTGCTTTTGCTATTGAGCTATATGAGCTGTTTGTGTATTTTGGAGATGATCCCCTGTTGGTCACATCATTTGCAAATATTTTCTCCTGTTCTGTAGGTGGTCTTTTCATTTTATTTATGGTTTCCTTTGCTGTGCAAAAGCTTTTAAGTTTAATTAGGTCCCATTTGTTTATTTTTGTTTTTATTTCCATTCATTACTCCAGAAGACAGGTCCATAAAGATACTGCTGTGATTTATGTCCAAGAGTGCTCTGCCTATGTTTTCACTAACAACTTAAGATCAGAAAGAGAAATTAAGAAAACAATCTCATTTACCATAGCATCAAAAAGAATAAAATACCTAGGAATAAATCTACCTAAGGAGGCAAAAGACTTATACTCCAAAAACTATAAGAAACTGATGAAAGAAATTGAAGATGACACAAACAGGTGGAAAGATATACCATGTTCTTGGATTGGAAGAATCCATATTGTCAAAATGACTATACTACCCAAGGCAATCTACAGATTCAGTGCAATCCCTATCAAATTACCAATGACATTTTTCACAGAACTAGAACAAAAAAATTTAAATTGGTATGGAAACACAAAAGTCCAGGAATAACCAAAGCAAACTTGAGAAAAAAAAATGGAGCTGGAGGAATCAGGTTCCCTGACTTCAGACTATACTACAAAGCTACAGTAATCAAAACAGTATGGTACTGGCACAAAAACAGAAATATAGATCAACGGAACAGGATAGAAAGCCCAGAGATAAACCCACACACCTATGGTCAATTAATCTACAACAAAGGATGCAAGAATATACAATGGAGAAAAGACAGTCTCTTCAATAAGTGGTGCTGGGAAAACTGGACGGCTACATGTAAAAGAATGAAATTAGAGCATCCTTTAACACACTATATAAAAATAAACTCAGAATGGATTAAAGAAGGACCTAAAAATAAGACTGTATACCATTTACTTTCATTACGGGAATCATCACTAAATCAAACCAGGTAAATGCACCACTGCTCACATTTCTACAATTCTCCATCATCACCTCAATAGAACTTCTTTTCTTGCCAAATATTTTCCATATTTTAATCTCTTTTTTGATATATGCTTTATTTCCCCCATCCAACCTTCATTTCATATTTCCATCCATTCTTTTTACATTTTGTGCTGTATAATGCTAGAGGTTATTTCAGCACCTTATTTGAATGGTATCTTTTTCTTGTCTAAAATGATACTTGAGGTTTTGTGGCCCTGTGACAGGAAGGGTGCTAATTTTAAAACAACTAACACATCTCTGAAGAAGACACAGAATTAAGGCTAATTTACCTGTATTCCATGGATTGCAGACTATTGTATCTCTACATGTACATAAAATAATTGCTTCTCAGAGTTATGATATGTGGTATAGCATCCTGTATCACTGTCATTTTATTACCTCAATGTCAAATTCTATTATTTCAATACCACATGATTTACTGGGTTTTTTTTTTCAAATTATTTCTATTATCATATTTGATTTTCTCACTGTACTATTATATAAGTTACAGGTGTATAATAGAGTGATTCACAATTTGTATTGCTTGTACTCCATTTCTAGTTGTTATAAAATATTGGCTATATTCCCTGTGTTGTACAGTATATTCTTTTTTTTTTAACATCTTTATTGGAGTATAATTGCTTTACAATGGTGTGTTAGTTTCTGCTTTATAACAAAGTAAATTAGTTATACATATACAGGTGTCACCATATCTCCTCCCTCTTGCATCTCCCTCCCTCCCATCCTCCCTATCCTACCCCTCTAGGTGGTCACAAAGCACCAAGCTGATCTCCCTGTGCTATGTGGCTACTTCCCACTAGCTATGTATTTTACATTTGATAGTGTATAAATGTCCATGCCACTCTCTCACTTTGTCCCAGCTTACCATTTCCCCTCCCTATATCTTCAAGTCCATTTTCTAGTACGTCTGCATCTTTATTCCCGTCTTGCCCCTAGGTTCTTCATGACCATTTTTTGTTTTTGTTTTTTAAATTCCATATATATGTGTTAGAATACACTATTTGTTTTTCTCTTTCTGACTTACTTCACTCTGTATGACAGACTCTAGGTCCATCCACCTCGCTACAAAAAATTCTATTTCTTTTTTTTATGGCTGAGTAATATTCCATTGTATATATGTGCCACATCTTCTTTATCCATTCATCTGTTGATAGACACCTAGGTTGCTTCCATGTCATGGCTATGGTAAATAGTGCTGCAATGAACATTGTGGTACATGATTCTTTTTGAATTATGGTTTCTTCAGGGTATAGGCCCAGTAGTGGGATTTCTGGATCATATGGTCGTTCTATTTTTAATATTTTAAGGAACCTCCATACTGTTCTCCATAGTGACCGTATCAATTTACATTCCCACCAATAGTGCAAGAGGGTTCCCTTTTCTCCACACCATCTCCAGCATTCTTTTTATGATGGCCATTCTGACCAGTGTGAGGTGGTACCTCATTGTAGTTTTGATTTGCATTTCTCTAATGATTAGTGATGTTGAGCATCCTGTCAGGTGTTTGTGGGCATTTTGTATATCTTTTTTTTTTTTGAGAAATGTCTATATAGATCTTTGGCCCATTTTTGGATTGGGTTGTTTGTTTTTTTGGTGTTGAGCTGCATGAGCTGCTTGTATATTTTGGAGATTAATCTTTTGTCAGTTACTACATTTGCAAATATTTTCCCCCAATCTGAGGGTTGTCTTTTGATCTTGTTAATGGTTTCCTTTGCTGTGCAAAAGCTTTGAAGTTTCATTAGGTCCCATTTGCATATTTTTGTTTTTATTTCCATTTCTCTAGGGGGTGGGTCAAAAAGGATCTTGCTGTGATGTATGTCAAACAGTGTTCTTCCTATGTTTTCCTCTAAGAGTTTTATAGTGACTGGCCTTACATTTAGGTCTTTACTCCATTTTGAGTTTATTTTTGTGTATGGTGTTAGGGAGTGTTCTAATTTCATTATTTTATATGTAGTTGTCCATTTTTCCCAGCACCACTTATTGAAGGGGCTGTCTTTTTTCCATTGTATATTCTTGCCTCCTTTATCAAAGATTAGGTGACCATATGTGCATGGGTCTTTCTCTGGGCTTTCTATACTGTTCCATTGACCTATATTTCTGTTTTTGTGCCAGTACCATACTGTCTTGATTACTGTAGCTTTTTATTATAGTCTGAAGTCAGAGAACCTGATTCCTCCAGCTCCATTTTTCTTTCTCAAGATTGCTTTGGCTATTCGGGGTGTTTTTTGTTTCCATACAAATTGTGAAATTTTTTGTTCTAGTTCTGTGAAAAATGCCATTGGTAGTTTGAAAGGGATTGCATTGAATCTGTAGATTGCTTTGGGTAGTATAGTCATTTTCACAATGTTGATTCTTATAGTTTAAGAACATGGTATATCTCTCCAACTGTTTGTATCACCTTTAATTTCTTTCATCAGTGTCTTATAGTTTTCTACATACAGGTCTTTTGTCTCCTTAGGTAGGTTTATTGCTATGTATTTTATTCTTTTTCTTGCAGTGGTAAACGGGAGTGTTTCCTTAATTTCTCTTTCAAATTTTTCATCATTAAGTGTATAGGAATGCAAGAGATTTCTGTGCATTAATTTTGTATTCTGCTACTTTACCAAATTCCTTGATTAGCTCTAGTTGTTATCTGATAGCATCTTTAGGATTCTCTGTGTATAGTATCATGTCATCTGCAAACAGTGACAACTTTATTTCTTCTTTTCCAATTTGGATTCCTCTTATTTCTTTTTCTTCTCTGATTGTTGTGGGTAAAACTTCCAAAACTATGTTGAATAATAGTCGTGAGAGTGGGCATCCTTATCTTGTTCCTGATCTTAGTGGAAATGCTTTCAGTTTTTCACCATTGAGAATGATGTTGGTGGTGGGTTTGTCATATATGGCCTTTATAATGTTGAGGTTAGTTCCCTCTATGCCTACTTTCTGAAGTGTTTTTTATCAGAAATAGGTGTTGAATTTTGTTGAAGGCTTTTTCTGCGTCTATTGAGATTATCATATGGTTTTTATCCTTCAGTTTGTTAATATGGTGTATCACATTGATTGATTTGTGTATACTGAAGAACCCTTGCATTCCTGGGATAAACTGCACTTGATCATGTTACAGGATCCTTTTTATGTGCTGCTGGATTCTGTTTGCTAGTAGTTTCTTGCGGATTTTTTCAACTATGTCCATCAGTGATATTGGTCTGTAGTTATCTTTTTTTGTGTCATCTTTGTGTGGTTTTGGTATCAGGGTGATGGTGGCTTGTAGAATGAGCTTGGAAGTGTTCCTCATTCTGCTCTTTTGGAAGAGTTTGAGAGGACAGATGTTAGCTCTTCTCTATATCTTTGATTGAATTCGCTTGTGAAGCCATCTGGTCCTGGGCTTTTGTTTGTTGGAAGAGTTTTAATCACAGCTACATTTTCAGTGCTTGTGATTGGTCTGTTCAGATTTTCTATTTCTTCCTGGTAGAGTCTCAGAAAGTTGTGCTTTTATAAGAATTTGTCCAGATTTTCCAGGTCGTCCATTTTATTGGCATATAATTGCTTGTAGTAATCTCTCATGCTCCTTTGTATTTCTGCAGTATCAGTTGTTACTTCTCCTTTTTCATTTCTAATTCTATTGATTTGAGTCTTCTCCCTTTTTTTCCTGATGAGTCTGGCTAGTGGTTTTTCAATTCTATTTATCTTCTCAAAGAACTAGCTTTTAGTTTTATTGATCTTTGCTACAGTTTCCTTCATTTCTTTTTCATTTATTTATAATCTGATCTTTATGATTTCTTTTCTTCTGCTAACTTTGGGATTTTTTTGTTCTCTTTGTCTAATTGCTTTAGGTGTAAGGTTAGGTTGTTTACTTGAGATTTTTCTTGTTTTTAGAGATAGGATTGTATTGCTATAAACTTCCCTCTTAGAGCTGTTTTGCTGCATCCCATAGGTTTTGGGTTATCGTGTATATATTGTCATTTGTTTCTAGGAATTTTTTCATTTCCTCTTTGATTTCTTCAGTGATCTCTTGGTTATTTAGTATCATATTGTTTAGCCTCCATGTGTTTTTTTTTTTTTTTTTTTTTTGCGGTACGCAGGTCTCTCACTGTTGTGGCCTCTCCCATTGCAGAGCACAGTCTCCGGACGCGCAGGCTCAGTGGCCATGGCTCACAGGCCCAGCCGCTCTGCGGCATGTGGAATCTTCCCGTATTGGCGCCCGAACCTGCATCCCCTGCATTGGCAGGTGGACTCTCAACCACTGCGCCACCAGGGAAGCCCCTTTTGTTTGTATTTTTTACAGTTTTTTTCCTGTAATTGATATCTAGTCTCATAGCATTGTGGTTGGAAAAGACACGATAGGATTTCAGTTTTCTTAAATTTACCAAAACCTACTTTGTGAGCCAAGATATGATCTATCTTGGAAAACGTTCCATGAGCACCTGAGAAGAAAGTGTATTCTGTTGTTTTGGAATGTAATGTCCTATAAATATCAATAAGTTCCATCTTGTTTAATTTAAAGCTTGTTTTTCCTTATTTTCATTTTGGATGATCTAATGGTGAAAGTGGGGTGTTGAAGTTCCCTACTATGACTGTGTAACTGTCAATTTCCCCTTATATGGCTGTTAGCATTTGCCTTATGTATTGAGGTGCTCCTATGTTGGGTGCCTGAATATTTACAATTGTTATATATATACATATATATATATATATATATATATATTTTTTGCAGTACGCGGGCCTCTCACTGTTGTGGCCTCTCCCATTGCGAGCACAGGCTCCGGACGTGCAGGCTCAGCGGCCATGGCTCACGGGCCCAGCTGCTCCGCAGCATGTGGGATCTTCCCAGACCGGGTCACAAACCCGTGTCCCCTGCATCAGCAGGTGGACTCTCAACCACTGCGCTACCAGGGAAGTCCACAATTGTTATATTTTCTTCTTGGATTTTCTTCTTGGATTTTCATTGATCATTATGTAGTTTCCTTCTCTGACTCTTGTAATAGTCTTCATTTTAAAGTCTGTTTTTTCTGATATGTGTACTGCTACTCTAGCTTTGTTTTGAATTCCATTTGTATGGAATATCTTTTTCTATCCCCTCACTTACAGTCTGTATGTGTCCCAGGTCTGAAATCGGTCTCTTGTAGACAGCATATATATGGGTCTTGTTTTTGTATCCATTCAGCCAGTCTATGTCTTTCGGTTGGAGCACTTAATCCATTTATATTTAAGGTAATTATTGATATGTATGTTCCTATTACCATTTTCTTAATTGTTTTGTGTTTGTTTTTGTAGGTCTTTTCCTTCTCGTGTTTCCTGCCTAGAGAAGTTCATTTAGCATTTGTTGTAAAGCTGGTTTGGTGGTGCTGAATTCTTTTAACTTTTGCTTGTCTGTAAAGGTTTCAATTTCTCCATCGAATCTAAATGAGATCCTTGCTGGATAGGTAATCTTGGTTGTGGGTTCTTCCCTGTCAGCACTTTAAGTATGTCCTGCCACTCCCTTCTGGCTTGCAAAGTTTGTGCTGAAAGATCAGCTGTTAAACTTCTGGGGATTCCCTTGTATGTTATTTGTTGCTTTTCCATTCATGCTTTTAATATTTTTTCTTTGCATTTAATTTTTGATAGTTTGATTAATATGTGTCTTGGTGTGTTTCTCCTTGGATTTATGCTGTATGGGACTCTCTGTGCTTCATGGACCTTATTGACTACTTCCTTTTCCATGTTAGGTAAGTTTTCAACTATAATCTCTTCTAATATTTTCTCACACCGTTTCTTTTTCTCTTCTTCTTCTGGGACCCCTATAAATGGAATGTTGGTGCAGTTAATATTGTCTCAGAGGTCTCTGAGACTGTTCTCTATTCTTTTCATTCTTTTTTCTTTATTCTGCTCTGTGGTAGTTATTTCCACTATTTTATCTTCCAGGTTACTTATCCATTCTTCTGCCTCAGTTATTCTACTCTTGATTCCTTCTAGAGAATTTTTAATTTCATTTATTGTGTTGTTCATCATTGTCTGTTTGTTCTTTAGTTCTTCTAGGTCTTTGTTAAACGTTTCTTGTGTTTTCTCCACTCTATTTACCAGATTTTGTATCATATTTATTATCATTACTCTGAATTCTTTTTCAAGTAGACTCCTTATTTCCTCTTCATTTGTTTGGTCTGGTGCGTTTTTACCTTGCTCCTTCATCTGCTGTGTGTTTCTCTGTCTTCTCATTTTGCTTAACTTACTGTTTTTGGGGTCTCCTTTTTACAGTCTTCAGGTTCATAGTTCCCTTTGTTTTTGGTGTCTGCCCCCAGTGGCTGTTTGTTCAGTGGGTTGTGTAGGCTTCCTGGTGGAGGGAATGGTGCCTGTGTTCTGGCGGATGAGGCTGGATCTTGTCTTTCTGGTGGGCAGGACTGCATCTGGTGGTGTGTTTTGGGGTGTTTGTGAACTTAGTATGATTTTAGGCAGCCTCTGTGCTAATGGGTGGGGTTGTGTTTCTGTCTTGTTAGTTGTTTGGCATGGGGCATCCAGCACTGGACTTGCTGCCCATTGGGTGGAGCTGGGTCTTAGCACTGAGACAGAGGTCTCTGGCAGAGCTCTCGCCGACGGATATTATGTGGGGCCAGGTGGCTTCTGGTGGTCCAATGTCCTGAACTCGGCTTTCCCACCTCAGAGGCTCAGGCCTGATGCCAGGCGGAGCACCAAGACCCTGTCAGCCACATGGCTCAGAAGGAAAGGGAGAAAAAAAGAAAGAAAAAAAATAAAAATATAAAAAGTAAAATAATTAGAATAATTTTTTTAATTATTAAAATGAGAAAGTTTAAAAGTAATTGAAAAAAAGAAAAGAGCAACCAAACTAGTAAACAGATCCACCAGTGATAACAAGTGCTAAAAACTCTCCTAAGATAAACATAAAAATCAGAAACAAGTCAGTCACTGACAGCAAACCGCAGTCTACAGTTGCCCTCAACAGCCACTGCCTCAATATTGGGTTGAATCATTGTCTGTTCATGTATTCCACAGATGCAGCATACCTCAAGTTGATTGTGGGAATTTAATCTGCTGCTCCTGAGGCTGCACAGAGAAATTTCCCTTTCTCTTCTTTGTTTGCACAGCTCCTGGGGTTCAGCTTTGGCTTTGGCCTCACCTCTCTGTGTAGGTTGCCTTCAGGCTTCTGGTCCTTTTTTGGAAGTCTGAGGTCTTCTGCCAGTGTTCAGTAGGTGTTCTGTAGTAGTTCCACATGTAGATGTATTTTTGATGTGTTTGTGGGGAGGAAGGTGATTGCCACGTCTTACTCCTCCACCATCTTGAAGGTCCCCCCAATCTACATGATTTATTGTTGTTTGCTATTTTATGTCCTGTGTTTACCATGTATGGATCCTAAGTTTATAAAAATGACTTTATGATAATGATAACCACTCAAGTATCCTTAATAAGGTCATTTCCAATATTATTACCTTTATACCTCAGTATTCTCTTCATATTTCAGTTCTAAAAATGACTGAAGTTTATTGTCATTACTTAGAACCACATTATTTCAGCTATTTTTAATATTTTCTCTCTTGGTTTTCAAATTTCTTTCTCAAATTTCTTTTTTCCCCTCTAATGTATTTCTTAATTTATTGAAACCTTATATACTTTGAATATTTTATCTTTGGTCTTTCTCTTAATTTGTCTCTCTGTCCCTCAAGCAAAAGCATGTTTAGTTTACATAGGCACAGTATTAATCACTCTTTTGCCATGCCTCTTTCCCTTTCTCTTACATTTACCTGGTACCTTAGGAAACTTGTAAGTATACCTATAGATTTAGTTTAATTTATCATTATTTGATTTTCAACCCACAGTATTCTGGCCTCCATTTTCACATTTTGAACTGCTCTTTCAAAATTGATAATAATCTATGTGTTGCTAATTTCTGTGTATTCACATATTTTACCACTCTATACTGTATGATATTTATCATTCTATGTCCATCTTAAATTATTTTCCCCTTCCCTTATCATCTTTGATTGTGTCTGTTCCTTATTGGTTCTCTATTTCTTTTGATACTCATTTTATTCTCCTGTCCAAATAACTGTGTGATGTCTAGTTGTTCATATAAACAAAATTTTAAAATCCCTATTAAAATAATGATAGAATTTATTTTTGTAGTGAGCTTGTCATTTTAAGAGAACGTTGAGCCATAAATATCTAACACAAGAAACAGTTTAAGGGAGAAAATAAGACGAAAGTTTTTGTTTAAGACTTTTGTTCTTATTTTGATATCTGCTCTTTACTAAGTTAGCCAACTCATAATATCACTGAGCATCTGTTTCTCATCTGAATAATTAGATAATAAAACATTCTATAAGATGATAAAATTAAAACAAGAGTGTGTAATATAATGATACCTATAAATCATTTAAAATAATCACTGCCAGTATTTATTTTATTCTAAATATGTACTTCTAACAGTTAAAGTGTATAAACACTGACTTTTAAAAGATGGCATATTATATGAATGCTGATTTTTAATTTTTTTAAAGAGAGGTTATTCATGCAACTACACTTCTGTGCTTTAATTGCTCAATTTCTTTCTTTTGAAATTCCCCCATTTACCCAAATAAATTTATTTCAAGAGACTTCATTCATTTTATGAAACAATTAGATTTGAAGTGATTACCGTTGAGCATTTATGAAATAAATTTAATCTAAATCCCAGATATTGTCTGGAAGCCATTTAAAATTTATAGCAATATATTGGGTATTTTATGCTCATAAATTCATTTTATATGCAGTATTATCTGTACAATGTGACTTTTCATTATAAAAGTGACTCTTCTAATTCTGCAATATGAGATGAACCCATTCATGCCATAATCAAGTATTATAAAGAAAAATCAATAAAATGTAAAATGATACATAGAATTTTGTTTCTGTATTTTATATTCAAAGTACATACAATAAGGAACACTGAATCAGATGTAATGATTTATAAAGAAGTCTCTATATTTTGGACATTTAGATATCAGATCACATTTTTGAATACTAGTTTCCTTAGTCAAGAAGAGTTTCTATAATATAACATTATAGCATGCGTTCATATATGCTGTCATGATATATTTAGTTCTCATAGTACTGATTAGTCAGGATATATTTAGTTCTCACAGTATTGATTAGTTACTTGATCCACATATATTTATATGTGCCTATATGTATGTAAATATATGTGTGTGTAATTTAATTGTAAGTACTAGTTTAATTCATTAAAGATCTAGATATACCAATAAAAATATATTTTTCTACGTATTTGATTTGTAGTAAAAGTGTATAAAATACAATTTTCCCTGTATTATGAAATTGTATATCATGTTTAAGACAAAAAGCACTTTAATTACTTGAAGTAATATATGTTGGACTCATTGGTGTACATTTTCTGGAAGATATAAAATATGTTGATATAAAATATGTCTATTAAGAAATATGTACATTTTTTTGTCAGTACAGACTTGCCTTCCACTTTGAAAGCCCACATACTGTTGGCAGGGGAAGATTTTCCTATTTGTTTCTTTGGGGGTTCTACTAGAAACTCACCATATTGATTTGTAAAGTATTTCTTCTAGGTGTTTCTAGTGCTATCCTTCTGCATGTACCTGTTTTCCATCTTGGATCTAATTCAACCTTACTGAATCTATCAATCAATCTCTCTCTCCCTCTTTCCTTTCAAAAAACATTTTTCAGTTGCTCTGTTAATAATAATCAGAGAAGTTTTATTTTTTGTGAAATGCTTCACAGAACCGTATCTACTGCACAGTGTCATATTTTTCAGAGAAGGAAAATAATGAAGTATAACAAGGCAAATATTGGATCTCAAAGTTGTTTCTGTTGTCACTGCATTCTCTGATTAAGGTACCTAACAAGTCTACAAGCCCTAGAAGAATAGAAACGGCAAGAGGTATGAAATCTTCCTACTATTATAGTAAACAAGAGATATTGTAGCATTTATGTGTAAAAGTTCAAATTTCATTGATTAAACATTAATGCTTATGATGATTAACAAGGGATAAGTTTTCAATTTGCAATTAAACAGTGCATTACATAAATATGAATGTACATATGGCTATAGAAATTAATTGAATATTTCAGTGCTTAAACACTAGTTTCAGGAAAAAACAAACAGCTGTGCGAGGTATAATCAATTGAGTAGGTAATTTGTAATTAATTATAGACACATATGGCCAATGTTATTCATGCACAGAACAAGCATTTCTTAGGTAATAAAGGAGGCAAATGTTAAATTATCTGTAACTATTAAAGACTATCTTCATTGCCATATTGTGGATTAGTTTGACAATAATCTATTCTACATTTTATATATGTATGAATCACTTGACAAAATGAATAGTTTTCATTTGGGGGAAAAAAAGCACATCTCCATAGAGATTTAGAAAATGACTTTCTTTTGATTCATATGTTAACACTAGAGAAGTAGTTCCATGACAAAAACTTTTCCAGAGGTGTTTCACTCATTTGTTGTTGAACTTGGTGAGAAAGAGACAAAGATAATATATTCAGGTAAATTATTTATTTTCTGTAGCTGTGAATCATGTTTCAGCTATGTGTATAATACCTTACTTATTTTTATTTGAAAAAAACTTTTTCTGCGGCCTGTGTATTATGATTATCTAACATAATCCTTGATGTGTCTTGGTTATTCTCCTCAGCTACATTGTCATGTAAGACTATATCTAAAGAAATGCAAAACTAATTGCTTTTCTGTGTCTCTGAGATATAAGATTGTGTTTGGTGTTGACTTAGTATATCTATACTTCTGACTGTATTAATTTCATTATCCCACAGATTTAAATGATTTCTTATATAGTTATGACTCAGACATAAAAACCATACCTGTTCAAATTCTTCAAGTCTTTCTGGGTAAAGCAAATATTTTGCATTTATTTACTTAAAACTGACATTATTATGAAATGCAGTACTTCTTCTAAATGCATTGTACTGTTTACTTCTTTATAAACAACAACAATAAAAACTGTATCTAGTTTCTATTGTTAGGAACAGTGCTTTGTGCTTAATATTGTTTTAACTTTTGTTTATAACTTCATTTTCAATTTTGTTTTTACAAAGAGCTCTGAATATTTAAAAGTTTGATTTGCCTTCATTATTCTTTGAATTGTACGCATTATCTGACTCTTAAAATGAATAATGTTAATTATAATTATTATCATTGATATGTGGCATAATTGCCACGTGGTATACTATATAAAACAAATATTACATATAATATTTTTTAGTTTTTATATTGCTACAAAATAAAATAACATAAATTTGTGCAGAAAATTATTAGGCATCAGATGGTATAAGTTAGTTGCTACTTGGTTGATTGTTAATTCCACCTCCACACTTGAAAATCCATATACAATCTGATATCTTCCAATTCCAATATCTAAACTAAACAGGCCAGTAGAACTGATTTGCAAGAAACATTAGAAGTTTTTTAACAAAAGGAAAAAAATGATATAGGTTAGAAACTTTGATCTACATAAAGAAAAGGAAGAGCATCAGAGAAGGAATAGTGATAGTAAAATACAAAAACTTCTATTTTCCTTAAATTAATTGATCTAATAACAGTTTGTTCAAATTATAACAACAATGTGTTTGATTATGTATGCTGTGTGTGTGTGTGTGTGTGTGTGTGTGTGTGTGTGTAGAAGTGAAATGAATGACAGCAAGGATACAAGGGCTGGGAGGGAGAAATTAAGATTCTTTTATCATTATAGGGTACTAGCATTACCTGTGAATTAGAATAGTGTTATTTTAAAGTGGACTTGGATTAGTTTTAAATGTGTGCTGTGAACTCGAAGGCAACACCTAAAAAATTAGGAAAGGAGTACAACTGATACGCTAAAAACAAAGATAAAATGGAATCATGTTAAATGCTCAGTTAAAAGCACAAAATGCAGAAAAAGAATGGAGACAAAAGTTGGAACATGAAAACAACTGTAGCTATATTAATTTCAGACAGAGGGCAGAGTATGTATAATAATTCTGTGGCATTGTTCTGCATGGAAGATTTGTCTCTTCTCTTCATATATTTATTAGGTCATTTATTATAGACTTATGGATGTTTATTTTGAACCTTGGCTTATAAATCAATACTACTTTATTTGTTCAAGTCGTTCTAGCTTTGAATTTTGGGAGTTCATTCATTTGGCTCCTGTGTTCCTTTGAGACTATTTGCTTGTTTCAGAGCAATTTCTTACTCTGGTACTAAAAAATGTTCCAGACCCATCGTTTGTATTTCCTGTCCCATTGCTAGAATCAGTAATGTGTCCATGGAGTCCTGCTTCCTTTTATTGCAGAATGATATTATACATCAAGAACTGAAGTTAAGTTTGCTACTGGGATGCTTTTGTTCCAGGCCCTCTTGGCTGACAGAGAAAGTAAATATATATGTGTATATATATGTATACTAACCTTATCATTTACATATATCCATAAATATTTCTACATGTACTCATCTGTATCTGTATTAAGTTAGACATGAGTTCATCCCACTCTCTCCTCCCCTCCTTGCTTATCTGTGAACTCCCACTCAAGCTGTGAAAAACTTGGCTCCCACCACCCACCATCCATTCCCTCAATTGTTTAATTCCAGCATACATTATAGCAGTATCAGCATTTTAAACCCATACTCTTTATGATATAACTTTATTGCTTATATACAGTTTGTTTGGTCGTTAATGTCCACTTATTTGAAAAATCACTTAGGTCAGCAACTTTTCTCCCCACCCACTTCATGGAGGTTGTTTTATACATTTGTAATATTTTTAAAAATCACATTCTGTGTTCCATCCTGGGATTTTCTCAACCTCCCAAATGACCTTAAAAAATATATATTAAGTTTCACTCTTTATACAGTGAAGTGTTTTGGAAAAATGCAGTTTTATGTATCTATAGTTAAAGTATCATATATAATAGTTTCACCACCCTTAAAAATAATCCCCTGAGTTCATCTATTGAATTCCCTCTTCTTCCCTACCCCAAACCCCTAGTAACCACTGATCTTTTTACCATCTTTATACTTTGCCTTTTCCAGAATGCCATGTTATTGGGATCATGGAGTATGCAACATTTTCACACCAGTTTCTATAATTTAGCAATATACATGTAGGACTTATCCATGACCTCTTTGTGGTTTGATAGCTCATTTTTTAAACTATTGTAAAATATAGCTAACATAATCTCATTTTAACCATTTGTAAGTATACAATATAGTAGCATTAAACACATTCACAACATTGTATAACCATCACATCTATGTGGCTCTCTCCGTCATCGTCATGTTTTTTTTATATTTCAAATTCTCCATAAGTCCTAACCTGACCACCTTATTTAACATTGCATCCTACCATCAATTCTTTCACACCAAAACCTCTTTAAAAAAACTGCTTTTTCTTCTGTCCTTGCCATTCAAAACCTTCTAACACACAGTAATTTGAGTGTTTTTGTTCATTGTGGTTGTTCCATGCTAAATGTAAGCTCCAGGAAGGCAAAGATTGTTGTTTTGCTTGCTGATACATACAAGATCTTAGAAGAATACCCTGAACATAGTAAGTGCTCTCTCTCTCTCTCTCTCTATATATATATATATACTAATAAATAACTGGAAGAATAAATACAAGGATCTCTGAGTTAGCAGGACATAAACAGATTTATTTTAAACATGTTTTGGTTGGGAGCTGGCGTTAGAGCTGGGGACCAATTAGATGTCACAGGTTTTTGTTTTTGTTTCTCATTTCTCTCCCTAAGTGAATTTTTACAGCAAGTGGCTTTAAATTCATGAGAAAAAATGACTGGATGGCCACTCTAGCTAATCTTTATGGTTTTGGAAAGTACCCAATGACCTAATTTTATAACTGTCTCTCAACATTGTGAAGCTTACTGTTCTTATAGTTTTCAGAAGAGTTCTGTTCATTTACAGAGTCATCTCCTAAACTTGTTAAGTTGAAAGTTTTTATGCTTAATTATTCACCAATTAGTTTCCATTCTTTTTCTCTTTCTATTTCCAAGAAATCTTCTAATATTTTGCCTACTTATTGTACATTGCCATTCCCCCCTCTCTTATTTGATTTTCTTTTAATATCTATTTTTAATTAATTCAGATTGGAAAGTAAACTCATGGATCATGCGTGCCACATGAACTGGAAGACTCTGAGAGTTCATTTTTATTTTAAGCGGGAAACAAACCTAAAAGCTCACACGGCATTGTGCATAAGCCCACCAAATATTACGATTCACAGATATTGTTGTCTATATAAAAATGTTATGAATAAGAAAATAAATAAGCATTAATAAATTCATAATGTGTTATTAAATTTGTAGACTGTTAATAAATTTGCAGTGTTAAAAATTTGTAGAAATTCAAAGTGTTACTAAATTTGTAGGAACGTGTGTGTGTGCGCGCGCGCACACCAATCAATGAAATGCTCATTGTGAGGTGATCGTCATTTATTTTGACATGAAGATGTGATTTTACATAAAAGTAAGTAGAGAACCAACAGAATTTACTATTACTATGGACACAAAATTGAAACTACATTTGCTAAAATAGTGAGATAAAGAACTGAAAAATCTATCTCAACTATGTGTATATTTCAACAAAAATCAGAAGTTGTTCATTTTAAAAATACCAAATTAGAATATCTATGATGATAAGAAAAAAAATTAGAATTATAAGAACATAGTATTTTGAATATAGTATTTTAATGGATTATTTATCTCAAAAAGAAATAAAAAAAATTGAGAAATATTAGAGAATGACCATATTTGGCCAATTAATTATTCTAAGCCTACATAATATAAAACAAGTCCACATAATACTAAGACACAAAACTGATTTTACAGATGTTTGAAACTTAAAAGCTACATTTAAAAAATAATGTCTTTTGTAGTTTATGTTTTATAAGGAATTATATTAGTTATATATTTGTATGAAGAGATTATTACAGAAACAAAATCATTGAACCAGATCCATTTTACATGAATTCAAATAAAATTAACTATTTTCATATAGCCCAAATAAAGCTCCCTCTACAGTACCTTACTTCAACTGATAAGTCTTATGTTTTAGTCACATGTTCTGGAAAACAATATTTGAAGTAGTTTGTAATATACTAAGTAGAGAATGATATGTCTTTTGAAGAAATGT
This sequence comes from Pseudorca crassidens, assembly GCF_039906515.1. Lineage (NCBI taxonomy): Eukaryota > Metazoa > Chordata > Mammalia > Artiodactyla > Delphinidae > Pseudorca > Pseudorca crassidens. Next base: position 20,066,721 of record NC_090298.1, read on the forward strand.
TCTATGTATGATAAATCTTTCATTGCCTAATCATTGGATGTAACAGAGTCTTAATTTTTAAATTTGATTTTAGTGATGTTATTTATGCTGAAAGAACTTTTGTTTGCTTGAGGAAATCATCCCATATTTTCTCCCAGTTTAAAAAAAATATATATATATATATATATTTTTTTGCGGTACACAGGCCTCTCAGTGTTGTGGCCTCTCCCGTTGCGGAGCACAGGCTCCGGACACGCAGGCTCAGTGGCCATGGCTCACGGGCCCAGCTGCTTCGTGGCATGTGGGATCCTCCTGGACTGGGACACGAACCCATGTACCCTGCATCTGCAGGCGGACTCTCAACCACTGTGCCACCAGGGAAGCCCCGAGTTAAAAATATTTTTGAGGTCACCCCTGACAAATGTTTATTTAGCATTTGCTTGAGTACCATTCATAAACATTAATTCATTAAATATTTATCAAGTGCTATGTTTCACCTGAAAGTGTACCAGGCTAGAAGTCAAAGTTCAATAGGAGCTTTGTTCTCAAGAAGCTTATTGTGTAGCAACAATACAAACAACAAATTAGAACATTACTCTTCAGTGAATCACATACAATAGTTTAGATTTTCCAGCCAAAATTTTTTAAAAATATGTTTATACACAGGAAGGACAATGTTCAATTATGAAAATATAGAAAGCTGGGAAAAAATAAAATAAAACTGCAGGTATCAGAAACTCTAAGTGAAATTTTAAGCTTGTTTAACCATAGAGTTATTAGCCAAACAGGATAAATGCCTAAGAGACTGAGATTATAATAGCCATTGGGAGATAGTCAGCTATGAAAGTTATAGGCCCCTTTAATTGAAGAAAAACTAACAAGATCTTTGAGTAAATGATGAATCCATTGAGTCATAAGCATGAGGATGTTCCAAATATTTCTTTAACAGTAAAGTTGGAATAATGACATTCTGTGTGATATACAAAAGGCAGGAGGTTTTACTACCCACACAGTCTCTGAAGAAATAACTAAAAGATAAACTTAAGCATGAAAGTCTATAAAAAAAAAAAAGGCAGAGTAAAAGAAATTTTCTAAGGGTAAAATAAGATGGTGGAATATATTTGTAAATTTAAGGAAGGATTGGACATAAATAATTAATAGTGTAAATAAAAGTTATATTGATAAATCCAAGAGTTTAAAGATGTGGAATTTAAGTAGCAAACAATAAAAACACAAGAAAATACAGTAAGCAGGGAGGTTTAAAGGGTGATAGAGACATTTATGGTTTACGTCTTGTTACAAGAAAAATATTAATTAGCTCTATGCTTTGTAAGAGAATAAACCATTCAGGCAAAATTTCAGAATAACCTCTAAAAGAAGACAATTAAAATGTAGACAAAATGCAGACAAAAAATGAAAAGGGGATACTGGTCAAAAAAGGTAAAATAATTGCCAAGATTGTGTATGATTATAAAGAAATTTGTGCCAGACTATTTAATTAACTGAAGCATTTCTTTAAAACAATACTTCATTGGATGATATGCATAGTATTTTTGAATTTTTTTCTTTTTCAGTTTTATAAGTGGTGCAAGAGATGCATAAAAAAAAAAGGATGCTATTGGCAATTTATAATTAAAAAGCCTTGGCCAAAGAGTCAGGAAATTGGCCTGTGTAAGAAAGAGCTATCTTATATCTCATGGGGACAGTTCTATGATTATCTCTAGAGATACCAGGAAGTCTGTTACTGACCCTTGGCCAAGATAAGGATGAGAATGGCTGCTAGTGATTTATAATGTGCTATTTAAAGTTTAAACTTCCCTGAAGGTACTTTGAGGTGAGACTATCTATATTGTTTTTGAGATATACAGATGGATTGCAAGTCCAAGCCAGTGTTAACCTGTGTCTGAGTTTGTTGTCCCCATGAATATTTTTCTGCTACTGTCATTACCTTCCTTTATTCTTTTTTAAGCACAGCAACCAACATGTCATGATATAACATTCCTCTGCTCAAAAGCCTCTAGTGACTCTATCTCAGAAAAACCAAGTCTCCACAAGGGCTTGAAAAAGTCCTATGAAATCTGCCTCCAGTTACCTCTCTTACTTCAACTCCTCCTACAGGTCCTCTCGTTACACTGGCTTCATCAGTTTCTGGAACAATCCAGTATGTCCCATTTCAAGGTCTTTAAACTTGCTATTGCCTCAGCCTGGAATTTTCTTCCCCCAGACAAAAAACAAGGCTCACTCCATTTCCTTCATGTCTTTACTCACTTTTTGCAAATTAAGTTTTTCCGGCCACTAGATCTAAAATAACAATTGCATCACCTCTGACAACATATATTTTGTCCTCTTTTAATTTTCTCCATAGCATTACCACTACATAGCTTAATAGGTATTTATTTAACTTATTTGTTTTGTCTCCTCCAGGTAGACAGAAATTGAGTCTCTTTTGTTTACCACTGTAACCTCTGAGTTTAGAACAGAGCCCGGCACATTATAAGAGTGTAAGATAGAGTTGATTTACAGCTGGAATAAATATCTCTGGGGTCTCCTGAATATCTGGCTTTAACCCTTGGCTATGATAAGAATGGAGGGTTTTATGCTGTGCTGCTTAAAGTGTGGAACACCCTGGGAACAGTATGTTTACTAATGGTTTTAAACTAGTATACTTAGAAAACCTGGTTTCACCACATGACAACAGGGGCATAAAAATCCCCATTGGGAACTTCTCTATTGAGACTTCCCAAAGCTAAAAGTTTTACATAGATCTTGATGGTCAATGTCAGAATAGGACACTGGGAATACTTGACTGGCTGATTTCTGAGACCCACCAAAATTTGACTGCACCCTCTTTCTCTTTCTGTTCCTTATCCTTTGCCTTTAAAGAAACATCTTCCATGAGTACGCTTTTTAGAATCTTGTATTTTTCAAATATCCAATCTCCTGAAATTTTTATGGAGATACTCAATAAATATTTCTTGAATGAGTAAATGAATGACTGGTGAAAGTCCATTCAGTTCTACTTAATGAATATTGACTCAAACATTCCATAGCAGAATCATTAAAAGAATGGGTTCATCAGCATTATGTAATCATTTTTTATATGTCTTAAATTCCTTTGAATAATATTGCTTTACAGTAATTTAAAATTGTTGTCAAATCAGCAAAGAAGAAAGAGTATCATGAAGACTTGACTTCTTTTATTCTGTAGCGGCTCAATTAGCTTCATTCACTGGAACCACTGCAGATCTTTCCCTTTAGATGGGGAAAACCAAGAGCAACCAAAAGTGAGAGGGTTTAACATGAGAAGAGATGTTTTCTACTGCTGCACCTTGTATTAACTGTCCCTTAAGGCTCATTTCCTAGAATAGATTTGTTCTAGGTTCTCAGAGCAAATGACAAAAGAAAAAACACCTGTTAAGAAGCTCAAAAACACAATCTTTCTTTTTCTCTGTTTTTTTTTTTTTCCTTTTCTTGTCCTAAAATGCCAGTGAATGGTATCCCTACACCCCTCCATCAATTTTCTTCTCATTATTTACTAGTCTTATTGCATGATAAACTGAGAATACAATGATTTTTCTTTGTGGGATTTTTCATTTTCGCTTTGTTGGTATATGTTTTGGGAAATAATGTGTTGTGCTTTGCTATGTAAAGTTTCAATATCTAGCTCCCTAGCTCCAACTGGCTAACTGTATTAGGCAAATCTTAAATCTCTTTTTCTTTCCTCCTATCTGGACTCCTAATTCTTAGTAAATTTACACTCATTTCCTTCATTGTAAGATTGTTATCATGTCTATTTCTCTTTGTCTGTTTCTCTATTTCTACTTATATAAAATTGAAAACATAATGCGTGCATAATATTCACAACGTAAAACATTTGCCTTATTAAATATATCTGTGAATCATGCCCATTACTATTTATTTTATTCTATATTTACCAATACATACTTTAATTTTAACATTTGTTTATTATTTCATTAATAATTTTTAAAGTTTTACAATGCTAAATTTTTAGTAAGCCCAAATGCATAGTTATTATTGAGGAAACATAAGGTTTTATATGGTTACGTAGAGGTTTTCATTTATGTGTTTCAAATACCATATTATCAATTTATTTCTTATTTTTTGCTATTGGGAAATTTTATATAGATGTATATGTGTGTATATATATATATAGGTGTGTGTGTATATATGTGTGTGTGTGTATATATGCACACACAACATATATATCCATCTTTACTTTCCTTCTGATTGATTTTTTTAAATTCCACGTTTGGAGGAGAAAATGGAATACATGTTGTAGTTTCCACAGCATTTAGTTGCCCAAAGTTACACTAAGTCAAAATTATTCTTGAAAGTTTCGTATGTTGTCTCCATGTACGAGACCTAAAATTTTTCTCATAATAAGCCCAGCAGACAGTTTTGCTTCCAGCTTAAAAATTCATAGCAGACCATTTATATGAAATAAACAGTTTATGTTTAGAAGCCATGTAATGTGGCATATAATGCTTAGAGTATTATATGCTTCCATTTATGGAAGCAGTATTGTCATATATTATCATAGCATATCATAAGCCAACTGAGGGAAAAAGAGATTCAAATCTCTAAGAGTCTCATTTCATGCTTGTTCAAGAATGTAAGGTCATGAGTATAATTAGTGTATGGCCTATGTCTGTAAATATATTTTTTGGTTCTCTCTTGCTCTCATTTTTGGTAAATGCATATAATTTTTATTAATTTATCTATTTTTATATCATTGTGTATTGAGAAGTCTTGCTCCACTTTTCATATATCCCCAAGCTTACTTCAAAGGGAGAATATTTTACTCATCAGTATCCATGGGGAGATTCATGTGTGTGTGTGTGTGAACCCACAAAGAATTGGCTGCCTAATGTAAGGCAGTACAAATATGTGTGTTGATTTGTAAATCTATTCATTTGTACATGTCTATTCAAACAATATAAAACTGATGTCAACAGTATCATTAGCAGATATTTTATTCCTTCTTTCTTATTGCCCAGTCCTTGAAGAACAACAGGGTTGTTCACTTCCTTGTGAATCTTATAATTCACTCTGCTAAGGAGTGATCAATCAATTAAACAATCAATCAATTAAACATCACTTTTGCTTTCAAAATAAGCCTTGTCCTCTGAAATCTAGTGCTATCAAATAAATTTCATGCATTCTCAGACTGTGAAAGTACTAATTAACACTATTAAATATCACCATACAAATGTACTTTAATTTCTAAAAAAGGAAAAGAAAAGAAAGTGGTAAGTACAAGATCAATCCATTATTTTTATAGCAGATAAAATTTTCTCTATGAATTACTTTATAGCAATAAGATATACCCATGTTCGGTTCTAAATTAATTCAGGTTATAATAATTAAAATTTGTACACCTGTACTGTTCACAGAGATGAACTGCAAATTACTACTGTCTACTTCCTTACTGAGTTTACAGTTATAATATGTTAATTACAATTTTAAGCCCACCCACCAAAATAAGTTTCATAGGTATTTCTAGTACTCACAGAGATAGATGATATATTTTATTTGAGGTAAAAACTTTTTAATATTTTTCCTACCAATAAAATTGGTATTTACTATACTATACTATAAATATATATTTATATAACTTATATATTCATAATTATATAATATATAATTTATAAAATAAATATATAATTTTATACTATAAAATTCTAAAATTAAAACAAAAGCAACAATTTCAATTTTCTTTCTTAGAGTAGTTTGAGACCCAATACAGAGTTTGAAATTTTGGGATGCTAATACTGCCTTCTTTCCCTTCTGATTTCTAAACAACTGAAAAGAGATAAGTTTCCAAAAATCCAGGAGTTTTGAGTATATTTCAAAGAATGGCACTCATATATCATATTTCCTCTTTCTCTGTCCATTCTTTCTCCAAATTCAGACTTTTTAGCCTGTGTGGGAAAGTTAAATCTTGATTTTTGTTAAATCTGCAGGAAATATGAATATATTTGCTCCATCCAAAGAATGAGTGTGTGAATGTGAACTTCTTTGCATACCCATGAGCATAATAAGGGACAATTAGATCCCACATTTCCCTCATTACTGGCCCAGCTTAATGGCAGAATTGATGTGAATTTGTTAGCAGGTCTACCCACTATAATAGCCACCTCCCACCATGTGTATGAGCAATGTAGTTAAGGAGAAAATGAGGCCAGAAAGACAACACTTCAGTATTTCTTTCTATGTAGGCTGACTCAGAACTCCTCTTTTTCTATGAAAAGCTAAACAGATTCTTATTAATAAAAATCTATAATTCATACTGTTTTAGATATATTTTCAGGTAGATATGTAAAGTATATAAAGACAAATGTTATGTAAATTTTTTTCTCCCACTGCTTACACATTGATGCTTCTTCCTATTTTTGGTGATATTATCAATGGTTATCTCAAAGTCCTTCACTCAGTAAATCCCCTTAACATCTACCACAAAAATGATACCATCTATCACAAAAGTCTTATGTAATAGGCTTCAGTATTTTATTGAGCTTATATTCTTTGCTTTAGATGTAGATTATCCTTTAAAAATGAGTAGCTGGGGCTTCCCTGGTGGCGCAGTGGTTGGGAGTCCGCCTGCCGATGCAGGGGACGCGGGTTTGTGCCCTGGTCCGGGAGGATCCCACATGCCGCGGAGCGGCTGGTCCCGTGAGCCATGACCGCTGAGCCTGTGCGTCCAGAGCCTGTGCTCCGCAACGGGAGAGGCCACAACAGTGAGAGGTCCACATACCGCAAAAAAAAAAAAAAAAAGAAAAAAAAAAGAGTAGCTATTATGCAATAGGAATTAAAAAAAGATATATAAGTAGCTTAATCATGTTTCTTATAATACGCAGTCATACATGAGGTGTGAAAATGTACAATAAAATGAACAAAGAAATTAAGCAAGCAGAGGAATAAATGTATGAGTTAGATTAGCAAACATCTATAATTTTGGAGAATCTTATCTTCCAAAGCATACATAATATGGTTTTCACACACTTGGAATCAAACAAACAGGCATTAGGGTGATTATCAAGGAACTAAGAAAGCACCAAGAAAATGTTACCTCAGACCCAAAGTTTCTCCACATATCACAATAACATGCTAACATAAAAGCCTGGTTATTACATGAAAGGAAGGAGAGCAATAAGGCATCCCATGGTGGGATTCATGCTCAGTAAGGGGGTATTAGGAGGAAATCTGAGCAGGGTCGTACAATGTTGGGCTCTCAACAAAGAGGGAAAAAAGAGAGTCATCAATATGTTAAGGTACTAATGAAAGGTTCTGTATAATGTACAGGTATCATATAATGACTTGCATAGGGATTTCATAATGAAATAGAATAGTGAATGCTCTTGTAAGCGTACTTCAATTTTTTCATGTCTCCTACAATATCGACTTGAACTTGTGAAAATAGGATGACGTTAAATTAGTATACCATCGCCTGATATTAGTTCATTTTGTTCTTTCCTTCAGAGGCTCTATAAAACCAATATGCCTCCAGGCCTTTTAAAACGTAGCATACAACTTTAATGAGGGTATATACCTCATTAAAGAAGAATATGAAAGATAAATACCTCCTTTGTATTAGTGTTTGTTTAACAGATTTTTGTTGCCTGTTAGTGAGGCTGGAATCCAAGTTACTGGATTGCATATCAGAATTTTTTTTTTAAAATAAAGAATAGACTGGACTAGAACATAATACAGTAAAGCATAATGCAACAGAATGAGTCTAGTAGAAGACAAAATACCATAGGGGGTTTCTCAGATCCTTTGTAAGACCTGTCCAGATTGCCACGAGTTTTGCAGGAAACTGGGAGACCTGGAACTTAGAGAGGATGTAACAAATGGGTCTCCTGACATTTCATATTTTATGGTATAAGATACTTATGAGTGAGGTCACCTTAGACCCTCCAGCTCCATAATATCCACCAGCTAAATGCAGTTGCATGTGTGGGCCTAGATGATTTTAAAAAGTAAACAGATCTTATATTGAAATATTATTTCTTGAGTATTTCAAGATTCCCTGTTGGAAATAATATTTTTCGATAGAAAAGTGAAATACAAGAGTAACCTTAACTTGAAGTTGTGTTATTCTAATTGTCATCATCGGTAATGTTCTCTTCACAATATTGCAGCAATATTAAGAATCTATAGCGACTAGGGCAATTACTTTTAAGTTTTGCTTTCTACGTATGGCAAAATTTTTTTTCTGTATTAAACATGTTGGAAAATATCATATTTTTCTTCATGGAGTTTTAAATTTAGCCTGTTAATATTTTGAAAATACCAGATGGGAACATGACAGAGGAACTATGGCACCAGCTGGAAGGAACTTACATTGGCCAAATTTGGGACAATTTGAACATCTAAAAGAATAATGATATTAATGGATTATAACACATTGAATTAAAATTTTAAAAAATGAATCTTTGTGAAATCAAATAAGGATATATTATTCTTTCAAAAATGTCGAAGAAAGCATAATTCAGAATAATAGATTTCAAAATTTGGAAAAGCAGGTGCTATGTCAGATTAAAGAGTTCCTGTCAGCAGTGCACTCTGTATGTATCTGCTTATTTTACCTACATATAATCTGTTACCTACATTGAAAATCTTACTAGTTTATAAAGTTAAGCCAATCTGTATCTTCTGGAATAACTGAAAACAAAACACAAAAACACGCAGAATTTACTGCCTACTCTAAATACGTAATGGTCACTTGTATGCAACTGATGAAGGTTATCCAAGTATAAACTTCAACAGGTAGATTGGTAAGTATATATCAATAAATGTGTAATAGTTGCTGAAAGAACATTTTCAATGAATAATATTTTATTTTAGGCAAGAAGGCATGGAGATTAGGGGTTAAAGATAGATTGCTGGGTTCAACATGTGGTGTGTCTATATATCAATGTATGAATTTAGGAATTCACTTCTCTTCACATTTCATATGAAAAACAGTGATGATTATTTAACTAATGCAAAAACATCTTTGAAGAATACACCTTTCAAAACTTAGAACAGGGCTTAGTATGTGATAAATTCTCAGTAACATCTCAATAGTGAAACTAAGCTAATAAATAAATAATGATCTTTGTATGAGAAACCATGTTAAAGTCTTCACACATTTCAGTATATTTAATCTTCACCCTCAGCTCTACTTACTATCAATGGGACTGTTTCAGTTAAAAGTGAAAGATAAAGAAGTAATATAACCTTCCCAGTTTTAGTTAATGGCTTATTGGATAACCTGGGGCCCAAAATCATATGTGTAAATGACAAACGTTGAATCTTAACCACTATGAAAATGTTCTAAATGTGATGGATTCATCCTGTACACGATGACTGTGGGTTACCTTTACCTTGTGGGATAGCCAAGGACTAGTGGTACCATTCTAACTGTGAATTGTGAAACAAATTGCCTTAAATGTTTTCGAGAAGTTTTCAAAAGACTATATGCCAATTCTTAAAATTAACTGATAATTTCCCTACCACATTTATGTAAGATTCATTGGATTTTGGGCCAGGATTACTGAAAGTGGAACTTTTCTTTTAAACACAATGAATGTGAGAGTGTCTGATTCCTCTGGGGGTTGCCAGCTGCCAGCCTGAAAAATCAATGTGATAACTAAAATTGTAAAATGTAGCTTTTAATTTGTTCTTACGGTCTATTGAGCAAGACATTCAACCATGACAACACCCACCTGTCCATGCCTATAGTTTCTTTAGCTACCCACACTTATGCACATGGTTCAGCAAGACATAAATCATTCTTTCACTGTAGAAGGATTTAAATGCATATACTTAAAAAAATCTTTATTCACACTTAAAAGTTGAAAAATTATGGAGAGGAATTCTTCACAGTGAGGATCATCAATATATATGTGAGCAGAAATGATCAATTTCCTCATTCCAAAGAAATACATTATATGGTTAGTTAATAAGCTAATAGAACTAAGGCAGATTTTGAATTTTCTTGTGTCCAGTACATCACTGCAAATGGAAAGAATCTCATTTGCAATGCTTTCCATGAGCTCCACTTGCTTAAAAAAAATAATAAATATTTTCATTTCAGTAGTGACCTAAAAGATTTAAGGAATTTGTATACACTTTCACTTTTAAGCAATTCAATTACATTATCTAATTTTACTGAACATATAAATGTATGTTTTAAAGATTGCCAGTAAAATTTCAAGGACGATTTAGGATTTTAGTTATTGTTCTTAATTTATATTGGTACTCATTAGGCATTTTAGATATTACTTGTATTTAAATCAATCAGCCATAATTCTATTTGTGGTAAGTTTCATAGTTTCACTTCCACAGGGTAATCTCAGGCTGAATAAGAATACCAATAGAAAGTGGATGTAACTGTGTATTTTTGTGACATTCAGTATAAAACAGATTTATGATTATTCTACTGTGAATCTAATTTAACTTTCTGTCACTTTTTCCCATAAAGGTGACTATGGTTTTAAGATACATTTGTATTCAATATATATATATATTTTTTTCTTTGCAGTATGCGGGCCTCTCACTGTTGTGGCCTCTCCCGTTGCAGAGCATAGGCTCTGGACGCGCAGGCTCAGCGGCCATGGCTCACGGGCCTAGCCGCTCCGCGGCATGTGGGATCTTCCTGGACCGGGGCACGAACCTGTGTCCCCTGCGTCGGCAGGCGGACTCTCAACCACTGCGCCACCAGGGAAGCCCCATTTGTATTCAGTATTAATTAAAACCAATAAATAAAATTCTACAGTACCCTGACAGGTTGAATTCTGGATAGGGGATTAAGTTACTAAAAAATGAAAAAAAAAGGCACTAATTTGACCTCTAGGTCTCATATTGGTTAAAGTGCATTTTCTTTAAAAGACAGAATTATGTAGTTTATAAATTTTGAAACTAAGAATATATGAAAAAGAAATTAGAAATTGCTTAGTTCTAAGCTATCCTTTCAAAATAGTGATAGGATTGATGTACTAGATTTGATTATCACTCCCTTTGATTATCACTCCCTTTGGTTTTTCTTCTTTGCAGTATTACACCCATTCCTTTGAGGTGCAAATTTTTCAGTGATTCCAACTGTGGACAGAGTATCATTCTCTGTCCCATTGATACTGGGCATATTAGTAGAGTTGCTTTTGGCCAATGGAATGTGAGTGTGTATGAGATTAACATGATGGATTTTTGCTCCTGAACTCTGTTGATCCAAGGTGAGAATAACATATGCCAAATAGCCACCAACAGTGCTACTTCAGCCCAGATCCCAAAATGGGACTTATAAAGTTGATCAGAACTACCTAGCCCATCAAGATCAGCCAAACCACAAGTGAACTTTAAGCCTGTGCATATGAAAATAAATTTTTATAGGAAGACATTGAAACTTTACAGTAGATTATTACTTTTTCCCAACAAAAAAAAATTATTTATACAGATGGTTTAACATGTGTTGCTTCTAGCTGTAAAATCTCACTTTTTGAAGGGATCTATGAGCTATTTTTCTCTATTTTATCTATTTTTTGACATATATTCACCATGTTTTCAATGTTTTTATATTTTCACTTCTCTCTCATTGATTAATTAACTAACTAACAACTTTCTGTGTTTGGGCTAATACCTTGAAAAGATCTAACATTATTAAAGAATTTTGAAGAGTAATATACTTTTGGTAGTGATGAGTGTTAGTGAGTTGAGAGGAAACACTAGAAATAATGTAATAATTCATTTTCATGTTTAACTTAATATTCTTAATAGTAATAACCTTTATTTTAAATGGCATCCTTCCATAGAATCTAAAATACATTTGTGATACCTTTTATTAGAAATGGGCAGCGGTAGTTACCATTAGTTCAATAATAAATCACTAACCTTTCATCTGTTTCTGCAGGCATATGTTTGAAAGAGGAATTCATCAATACATGAGATGCTATTTTAAATGTTAATGAATAAAGTTTTGTGAAACTTAGCTATCTCACAAGAGCAATAAATCTTTAATCCAACTGAGATAGGAAGAGTAAAAAGATCCATGTATTCCCTGGGGAAAGATGAAATATAAATTGATATCAAGATAAACATATTTCTGTGGGTTAAAATTCTTCCTGCAAATACACTTGGATTTGTCAGTTGTTTACAATTTTGCTTAGAGGATCACTTAAATTGGTTGTAGTTCCAACGAAAACAGTAATCATTTGATTGAAATGAATGAACTCTTGTGAGGTCCTGAACACTTTCTAATATTTCTTCCCATGCCTATAATTGTGAGAAGTCACATAACTTCAACAGAAGAATGGCTCTGCATAAATGGGTGTGGCTTCAGTGGATGACTAAAAATGTTCACCAGATATGCTGGGGCTCTTTTCCATGGCCCACTGCTGCCTGCATAATTAAATCACTTGGAATTTTAGGTCCTTATGTTGAAGCTTAATAGAGAAAAAACTTACACTATTAGATAGTTAACAGATATATATCCTCATATATTATTATTACATCCTTATATATTATTACAAAGCAATAATTTTAGAGTCAGTTTGAAAGGAGTAATTGTAGTGATCACCATCATTAACTAAATTAAGAGCAATACCAGCATTAGCAGCACTACAGTATCTTGCAAACTTAAATTCTTTGGGGTTTTTTTTCTTTTTTTTTTTAGCTCTTTGGGGGAAAAATTGAAGCTTCTAAAATGTCCTTTGTAGTCAATTTATTTTTTATATCATATTGGTCAAATAATTGATTTATGCTACACATTAAATTCTTCCCATATTAATTCCATTTTCTCATGTCTGGTAATTATATCTCTAGAGAGAAACAACTGAAATTTTTCTCACGGAAAATCATCACAAACTTGTCACATCTAAACCTTTTTCTCTCCTTAGTGAACAATTCTTTCAACATGTATCACACAGCCCAACTTCTATGTACCACACTATTTAGGTTCTTTTTCATTGAATCATCACTATTTTCTCCATTTCCTTTGAAAATATGAAAACCAGAATTGGATGCTACTAGTAATCATGCCATCTCCATATAACTTAGGTCCCATTTACAAAAGAAGTCAGTAAAAATAAAGTGTTTTCTTTTTCTACATTGAACATTCCCATCTTAATGTAACTGAGGGCGAGCAGATCTAGCCCATGGCACATGCTTTTCTACTACATAGGATTCTCTACAAGCATAGCTGGAGCACGAATTTAAACACAGTATTGTCTATTTCAGAAATGACAGAATTAATGGAAGACATTGTTCTTCAAATTTTTATGGGCTAATTTTTTAATAATTCTAAAAATGTCTTAATGAAATGGCCTGAGAAATTTGTTATTAAAAAACCATTAAATATTAAGTATTTTAATAGCACATTAATAACCGATTTAAAAATTGTAGATAATAATAAAATGAACCTTTCTATTTATAGCCCCAGTTTAGTAAACAAACAGCCTATTATCCTTAATTTTGAAGCATTTTTTATTCCCATTTATCAATTAACCAAAATGATTTTCTTTTCTTCAGGTAATTAAGCTAAGTGAAGAAATGATTTACTCATAAACATTGTAATTTTTTGAGTGAGTTTTCAGGATTGACATTATAAATATTTACATTCTTCAAAACATTGCCACTGAAGCTTTTCTAAATTGCCACTTTTTCATAGTAAAATTCATTCACTCTGCTATTATAAACTTAGTTAAATCCATTGTTATCATATTTTAATTTATTTGCTATGCAATTTGAAGCATTTTAAACTGGCAGATTAATATAATTTACTGAGAACATTATTAATATCATTACTATTTCTAATGTAAACCTGGCATTCATGTCCAAACAGTAATTTCATTCAAACCAAGTTTTGTCTGTTTGTGTCAATTACATTGTAAGCTTTCAAACGTCATTATTCAAATAAAAATAAATATATGAGAGATAGGAGGCAGCATATAAATAACAGCTTGGTCTAGAATAAGTTTAGACCAAATGTGAAAACTACAAAATACAAGATTATACATGTGCCATACTACCAAATTTTGAATACGACATGAAATTTTATACATAATATTTCCCATATTAATGTTGTAAAAGTAATTTTTAAATTAGTACCCTACAGAATATACTGTTTTAGCTTTTGCAGACATTGTAATTAACAGTTTTTTGTTTTCTGTGTTTTTTTGCGGTACGCGGGCCTCTCACTGTTGTGGCCTCTCCCGTTGTGGAGCACAGGCTCCGGACGCGCAGGCTCAGCGGCCATGGCTCACGGGCCTAGCTGCTCCACGGCATGTGGGATCTTCCCGGACCGGGGCACAAACCCGTGTTACCTGCATCAGCAGGCAGACTCTCAACCACTGTGCCATCAGGGAAGCCCTGTAATTAACAGTTTTAAACAATCCCTAGATTTATATTCTTTCTCACAAAAACATTATTAAAATGTATTTGTAATTAGGATTGACTGAAAGATTATCAAAATCCATTTTGAAATAATCAAAGTTTTTTTTTATATTTTTAACATAAATCAGGGTTAATGGATTAAATTACCTGTATCAGATATATTTCATGATTTCTTCAAAAATTCAGATTCATATAAAACTATACTATACCCTACCCGTTGCAATTAAAAAAAAAAAAACCTTTAAAAAGTCAGTTTTAACTCTGCAAACCAGAAGGGAGTGGCAGGACATATTTAAAGTTATGAAGGGGAAAATCCTACAATCAAGATTACGCTACCCAGCAAGGATCTCATTCAGATTTGATGGAGAAATCGAAACCTTTACAGACAAGCAAAAGCTAAGCGAATTCAGCACCACCAAACCAGCTTTACAACAAACGCTAAAGGAACTTCTTAGGCAAGAAACACAAGACAAGGAAAAGACATACAATAACAAAAACAAAACAATTAAGAAAATGGGAATAGGAACATACATATTGATAATTACCTTAAACATAACTGGATTAAATGCTCCAACCAAAAGACACAGAATGGCTGAAGGGATACAAAAACAAGACCCGTATATATGCTGTCTACAAGAGACCCACTTCAGACCAAGGGACACATACAGACTGAAAGTGAGGGGATGGAAAAAGATATTTCATGCAAATGGAAATCAAAAGAAAGCTGGAGAAGCAATTCTCATATCAGACAAAATAGCCGTTAAAACAAAGACTATTACAAGAGTCAGAGAAGGACACTACATAATGATCAAGGGATCAATCCAAGAAGAAGATATAACAATTGTAAATATTTATGCACCCAACATAGGAGTACCTCAATACATAAGGCAAATACTAACAGCCATAAAAGGGAAAATCGACAGTAACACAATCATAGTAGGGGATTTTAACACCCCACTTTCACCAATGGACAGATCATCCAAATGAAAATAAATAAGGAAACACAAGCTTTAAATGATACATTAAACAAGATGGACTTAATTGATATTAATAGGTCATTACATCCAAAATCAACAGAATACATTTTCTTCTCAGGTGCTCATGGAATATTCTCCAGGATACATCATATCTTGGGTCACAAATCAAACCTTGGTAAATTTAAGAGAATTGAAATCATATCAAGTATCTTTTCCTACCACAATGCTATGAGACTAGATATCAATTACAGGAAAAAATCTGTAAAAAATACAAACACATGGAAGCTAAACAATACACTACATAATAACCAAGAGATCACTAAAAAAATCAAAGTGGAAATCAAAAAATACCTCGAAACAAATGACAATGAAAACACGATGACCCAAAACCTATGGGATGCAGCAAAAGCAGTTCTAAGAGAGAAGTTAATAGCAATACAATCCTACCTTAAGAAGCAAGAAACATCTCAAGTAAACAACCTAAACTTACACCTAAAGCAATTAGAGAAAAAAGCACAAAAAAACCCAAAGTCAGCAGAAGGAAAGAAATCATAAAGATCAGATCAGAAATAAATGAAAAACAAATGAAGGAAACTATAGCAAAGATCAGTAAAAGTAAAAGCTGGTTCTTACAAAAGATGAACAAAAGTGATAAACCATTACCCAGAGTCATCAAGAGAAAAAGGGAGAAGACTCAAATCAATAGAATTAGAAATGAAAAAGGAGAAGAAACAACTGATACTGCAGAAATACAAAGGATCATGAGAGATTACTACAAGCAACTATATGCCAATAAAATGGACAACCTGGAAGAAATGGACAAATTCTTAGAAATGCAGAACCTTCTAAGACTGACCAGGAAGTAATAGAAAATATGAACAGACCAATCCCAAGCACTGAAATTGAAACTGTGATTAAAAATCTTCCCACAAACAAAAGCCCAGGACCAGTTGGCTTCATAGGTGAATTTTACCAAACATTTAGAAAAGAGCTAACACATATCCTTCTCAAACTCTTCCAAAATATAGCAGAGGGAGGAACACTCCCAAACACATTCTATGAGGCCACCATCACCCTGATACCAAAACCAGACAAGGATGTCACAAAGAAAGAAAACTACAGGCCAATATCACTGATGAACATAGATGGAAAATTCCTCAATGTAATACTAGCAAACAGAATCCAACAGCACATTAGAAGGATCATACACCATGATCAAGTGGGGTTTACCCCAGAAATGCAAGGATTCTTCAATATGCACAAATCAATCAATGTGATACACCACATTAACAAACTGAAGGAGAAAAACCATATGATCATCTCAATAGATGCAGAGAAAGCTTTTGACAAAATTCAATACCCATTTATTATAAAAACTCTCCAGACAGTAGGCCTAGAGGGAACTTACCTCAACAAAATAAAGGCCATATATAACAAACCCACAGCCAACATCGTCCTCAATGGTGAAAAACTGAAACCATTTCCACTAAGATCAGGAACTAGACCAGGTTGTCCACTCTCACCACTATTATTCAACATAGTTTTGGAAGTTTTAGCCACAGCAATCAAAGAAGAAAAAGAAATAAAAAGAATCCTAATAGGAAAAGAAGAGGTAAAGCTGTCACTGTTTGCAGATGACATGATACTATACATAGAGAATCCTAAAGATGCTACCAGAAAACTACTAGAGCTAATCTCTAAATTTGGTAAAGTAGTAGGATACAAAATTAATGCACAGAAATGTCTTGCATTCCTATACAATAATGATGAAAAATATGAAAGTGAAATTAAGAAAACCCTCCCACTTACCATTGCAACAAAAAGAAAAAAATATCTAGGAATAAACCTACCTAAGGAGACAAAAGACCTGTATGCAGAAAATTATAGACAGTGATGAAAGAAAATAAAGGTGATAGAAATAGATGGAGAGATATACCGTGTTCTTCAATTGGAAGAATCAACATTGTGAAAATGACTCTACTACCCAAAGCAATCTACAGATTCAGTGCAATCCCTATCAAACTACCACTGGCATTTTTCACAGAACTAGAACAAAATATTCCATAACTTGTATGGAAACACAAAAGACCTCGAATAGCCAAAGTAATCTTGAGAAAGAAAAACGGAGCTGGAGGAATCAGGCTCCCGGACTTCAGACTATACTACAAAGCCACAGTAATCAAGACAGTATTGTACTGGCACAAAAACAGAAAGATAGATCAATGGAACAGGATAGAAAGCCCAGAGATAAACCCCCGCACATATGGTCACCTTATCTTTGATAAAGGAGGCAAGAATACACAGTGGAGAAAAGACAGCCTCTGCAATAAGTGGTGCTGGGAAAACTGGACAGCTACATGTAAAATAATTAAATTAGAAACCCCCTAACACCATACACAAAAACTCAAAATGGATTAAAGACTTAAATGTAAGGCCAGACACTATCAAACTCTTAGCGGAAAATATAGGCAGAACACTCTGTGACATAAATCACAGCAGACCCTTTTTGACCCACCTCCTAGAGAAATGGAAATAAAAACTAAAATAAACAAATGGGACCTAATGAAACTTCAAAGCTTTTGCACAGCAAAGGAAACCATAAAGAAGATGAAAAGACAACCCTCAGAGTGGGAGAAAATATTTGCAAATGAAGCAACTGACAAAGGATTAATCTCCAAAATTTACAAGCAGCTCATGCAGCTCAATATAAAAGAAACAAATTACCCAATCCAAAAATGGGCAGAAGACCTAAACAGATATTTCTCCAAAGAAGATATACAGATTGCCAACAAACACAGGAAAGAATGTTCAACATCACTAATCATTAGAGAAATGCTAATCAAAACTACAATGAGATATCATCTGACACCAGTCAGAATGGCCACCATGAAAAAATCTACAAACAATAAATGCTGGAGAGGGTGTGGAGAAAAGGGAACCCTCTTGCACTGATGGTAGGAATGTAAATTGATACAGCCACTAAGGAGAACAGTATGGAGGCTCCTTAAAATACTAAAAATAAAACTACCATACGACCCAGCAATCCCACTACTGGGCATATAACCTGAGAAAACCATAATTCAAAAAGAGCCATGTACCACAATGTTCATTGCAGCTCTATTTACAATAGCCAGGACATGGAAGCAACCTAAGTGTCCATCAACAGATGAATGGATAAAGAAGATATGGCACATATATACAATGGAATATTACTCAGCCATAAAAAGAAACGGAATTGAGTTATTTGTACTGAGGTGGATGGACCTAGAGTCTGTCATACAGAGTGAAGTAAGTCAGAAAGAGAAAAACAAATACTGTATGCTAACACATATATATGGAATTTAAAAAAAAAAAAGGTCATGAAGAACATAGGGGCAAGATGGTAATGAAGATGCAGACCTACTAGAGAATGGAATTGAGGATACAGGAGGGGGAAGGGTAAGTTGGGACAAAGTGCAAGAGTGGCCTGGACATATATACACTACCAAATGTAAAATAGATAGCTAGTGGGAAGCAGCCGAATAGCACAGGGAAATCACCTCGGTCTTATGTGACCACCTAGAGGGGTGGGATAGGGAGGGTGGGCGGGAGGGAGACGGAAGAGGGAAGAGACATGGGGATATATGTACATGTATAACTGATTTACTTTATTATAAAGCAGAAACTGACACACTATTGTAAAGCAATTATACGCCAATAAAGATGTTAAAAAAAAAGTGCTAGTTGGAAATGTTAAAATGTTTATTTCCAATCTCCTCTCTGAGCTCTTCCAAATATTTCTCACCTCTTTAGCTTATACACCAGTGACATTGTGTGGTGCAATTTGGCTTTAGGTAGATAGCTCTAGAAATTGATATACACAAAATCTTCCTTTCTACTGAAGTAAAGGTGTTAATTTAGTAATATTATTAAATAATATCTTTTTCTGTGCTAATATGCAAGCCTGCTTCTGAGAGTATTATTTAGAAAAAAACTTTACAGTCTTTTTATCTCAATATATTTTCTAAATATTTTATTTTGTCCATGAGATTATTGTGAAATGAATACTGTCATCTTCATGAATTTTTATTTCTCCATCTATGAATGACTAACCACAGACTAATTGTGAATTTATGGTTAAAGTATAAATAAAACCAGCACTAGTGTAGTCATTATGGGCCCAAGTTTTGAAGTTAGACAACTGGGTGCAAATTCAGACTTTGGGCCTAACTATTCTATGTTGGATAAATTATTTAACTGCTCTATGACTCAGTTTACTCAACTCTTCAGACTGGACCATAATGAGAGTAATGTCTACCTTAAAGGATTATTCTGAGAATTAAAAAGTTAACATATGAACACTTAGAAGAGTACTTAGTGAACATGAATAGATACTAAATCTAGTACACTCTAAACAAATTGAATATATCAGTAAGGATATTGAAATAATTATCAGGACAAACAAATATCCCAGCAGAGCCATGTTAAGAGATTTTTATCTTTGTAAAAGGGATGATTAGTAGGGTAAATTTTATTAGCTCAAATGTCTAGGAAATACACTGGAATGGATTACACCTTAACATACATTTTAGAATTGGATTCTGTGATTTTTCTTTACTTAAAATGAACAATATGCCTCCACCTCACTTTAATGGGCAATTATGTCAAATACATAAATCTTAACTTTACGGCGTTCACAGTTCTCATGCAATAAAAATGTCTAAACTGAATTTTACTTCATATTAGAGAGGGAATTTCTTGCTTGACAAGTTTAATTTCAAGATGGTATAGCTGTTAAGGTAATAAGAGAAATTTCACTATTATATGAAGCCCTGTAAATTCACAATGGCAAACTAATTATGATGGCACATGCAGTTTCCTGACAGAGGTTATTCCGACACTCTGTATATCTGTAGTTCTTAAATTCCCCTACTGTAGTTCAGACTACAACTCAGTAATGGAGAGGAGGACTAATAAAACAGTACTATGACAGCCAATATTTGCACACTGCCTTTTTTCCATGTGCCAGAGTCAATAATTAGTCTTAGCCATAATTATTCTGTCTATGAACCAAGATTATTATTACAGCAAGATTATATCTTTGGACAAGTATTTCATAAATAGATGTTCCTCAGACAGTATTCTATATTATATTTTAAATGTCTGCTAAAAAAGAAGTTCACTGTGTAGAGAATTTTTAAGAATTATGGCTAAAGTTACCATAAGTGAGTTTTTTTTGTAGAGAATTTTTTAATGTTTCCACTATAGGGGTTACAACATGCATCACTTTCCAAACTTCTACAAATACAGAAAACTGCTTTTCAGAATGCTATGAACATTCACTACTATTTAGACCAACTATAATGGAAACTCTGTGTTAGATAGAAAAATAATGAATTAGTCTATTGTCAAAGTAAATTAACAGCATTTATGTAAGAAAATTCTATTCTAGCTGAAAATCTGCCTCTTGCTGAATTTAACAAATGTTTAAGTAAAATGCATTACTAAAATAACAGCAATTTTTCTTCTTAAACATAGTCTTTCAATCCATATCACAGGTGCCTGGATTATTCACCTTCTCCAACACTACTTGTAGTTGATTCTTGGTGATTTTACTGTCCATATAAAAATACTGTCTTTGGCTTTAGTCAGAGCTGACCTCCCTGTTTCCAAAGCCTATTGTCTATAATTCTCCTTCATTTTACTTGAGATATTTGATACAATTTGTTGCTCCTTTCTTTACTTCGATGTTTACACACAGTTCCTGAATTCCGTTTTGTTAAATGACATTTACATTAGTTAAATTTCCAAGTTTATATATCTCCAGTAATCTAGCCTTCTCCTCTGAATAACAGAATCATATACGTATAAAACTCCAAACCTGGCTTTCACAGAACCATTTTTAACGTATTACATCCACACTTAACTTTTAATCCTAACCCTCCTCCTCTCACTGCCTTCTATATTTCACTAAATGGCAATTCTCTTCTTTAGTACCGGACTTTGGAGGTGTCCTTGAATCCTCTTTGTCTGTGAATCCATGAATAAATTTGAGGACTCTTCAAACTAAACCCACAGTCTATTTGTCACTTTGTCCACCATTACCATCTTGGTCAATGTTCCTATCGTGTATTGCAGCATAATTAAAAGTCTCCTTTCAGCTTCAAACATATATTCCATGCTTAGTTTACAAGTCAGAGAGAAATTTTTTACTTCAATCAAGTGGCTTCTCAACTTTTACATCAGAGAGAACTTCTTAGAACATATTACTTAAAATAATATTGAAAATGGTATCTACCTGTCCCAACCATTGTCTTTCTCTTTCCCATGTTCTGGCATAGTTTTTATAGTACTTAATACCATCTGATATTTTTAAAATTTTATGGAGAAATATTATTTATTTATACAGAAAAAGAGAGATAAATACATGTCCTTACAAGAGTTTATCTGGGAGGTAAATCATGGATTAAAAAAAAAATTATCTGTGTTTTTTACCCTGTCTAGATGTATGCTATTGCACTGGATAAAGAAATGAATAAGGTTTACCTTTTAGTGATCATAGAAAAGTATTTTTAATTTTTTACATGTAATTGTAATTTTATGCATGATATTTAAAATGGAGGGGAAAACAGAAAAGTGAAAAAAAGGACTAATATTTATCAAATTTCTTAGTATGCTCTGAACACTGTTATATACTTTACAAACATTATCTCTTTTAAATCAAACAGCAACATTTGAAGTAAATGTTATCTTAAGTTGATGAAGAAATTGGAGTTTGAGCAAATTGAGATTTTTTTTTCCAAGCTGGTAAAATAACACAATATATTTTTATAAAATAAATTGTTTTCATACAATTCATAAAAAGCATTCATACCTAATGCTTTCATATCTCTACCCCTATTATGTATCTATCTATCTATCCATTTATTTATCATTTATCTATCCTCTGTATCTGTATTTCCATTACCTTTCATGGAATATTTATCCAGAAAATTGATGTTAAACCAAAATATGTCAGTCACGACATGAAACATAATAAAATTATAAATCAATTCCAATAAAATTTGGTTTTCAAAAAAAAGTGATTTTCAAATTGAATAAATAACAAAAACTAAATTCTAAGTTCCTTAAAAGAAATGCATTTAAATACAAGGATACAGAAAACAATAAAAAAATAAAAGAATGAAAAAAAAGATATGCTATATTTATTGGACAGAGTTCAGTTAGGAAACAGAAATCACTCAAGATATTTTAACAGAGAGAATTTAATAAAAAGAATGCTTAACTGGATTTAAGGCTATTAATTTGATAAAAGAAAAAAAGAGCACTGATGCATCCCCAGAGCTTCTAGCAGCTATCAAACTAAGGGCAGAGAAAATAAAGGGAAGAATTATTAAAACTTGGAATTACTAAAATTTGGGGAGCTCAAAAAAGTAATGCTGTGTTCGTGAAATTTAACTCCAGAGAGCCTTTGTGGAAAATCAGTCTATTGAGGGCATGCCAAGGAGCCGGAGTTAAAAAGCTCTGTTGCTACAGGAAAT
This sequence comes from Pseudorca crassidens, assembly GCF_039906515.1. NCBI lineage: Eukaryota > Metazoa > Chordata > Mammalia > Artiodactyla > Delphinidae > Pseudorca > Pseudorca crassidens. Next base: position 20,089,588 of record NC_090298.1, read on the forward strand.
GACTATCTGCCAAGGTGAAGAAGTATCGTGAAGGTGAATCTCAGAGGAACAGAAAATAGATAGGAATCCAAGAGGAAGCAAACAGTAGGAGGACATGCCTTCATCATCCAAACTGCAGCCTCCTCCAGCAATTTTATTGACAGAACCTCACAAGGAGAGAGCTGAAAAAGCAGAGATTGGTTATCATCCCAGCTCAGCATCACAAAACTTAGCACAAACTTGCGTATTTTGGAGCGGAGAGACATTAGCTTAATAACTGAAATAATTCATATCTTTGGCTACCCAGCATCCATATACACCTTTCCATAAACATCTGAAATTTATCTCCCTTAAATGAAGGATGACAAAGTCCTAACCTTGACTCCATATCTGTGAGAGTCACACCGTCCGTTGCTGAGCTATGTTATGTCCTCCAATTCAGACACATTCCAATCTGGTTACCCTATTATGTAGTACATAGTACAATTTACTACATTTTACAATTTACTACATTTTACATAGTACAATTTACTACATAGTAAATTGTATACTATAATAATATTTGAGGAGGAAGAAAAAATATACAGATTCATGTGTGTGTGTATGGTAGCTAACAGGCCTTAGTAATTGTAATCCTCAATTCAGTGGCTGGTCATGAAACCATAGGTGATATTTATAATGCCTTCATTCCTTCCTTCATTTTTTGAAATATTTTAGGGGAACTAATTCAAGAACAATAGGAATAAAACTATGATTTCATCTACAAATTTCTGAATATTGCCATAGTAGAGGCCTGGATATGTAGATACTAGGGTTATTTGATTTAGGCACCATGGAGTAGGGTGCATTTTTAGGTCTAAAGAACTAATGGCCTAGGACTTCCCTGGTGGTGCAGTGGTTAAGAATCCACTTGCCAATGCAGAGGACATGGGTTCGAGCCCTGGTCTGGGAAGATCCCACATGCCACGGAGCAACTAAGCCCGTGCACCACAACTACTAAGCCTGTGCTCCAGAGCCCGCGAGCCACAACTACTGAAGCCCGTGCGCCTAGAGCCCGTGTTCCACAATGAGAAGCCCGTGCACCACAATGAAGAGTAGCCCCTGCTCACCGCAACTAGAGAAGGCCCGCGTGCAGCAATGAAGACCCAGTGCAGCCAAAAATAAATAAATAAATAAATAAACTTAAAAAGAGGTAATGGCCTAGAAGTGTAGGACATCTTCAGCTGAAATTAATATCTTGTTATTTCTAGATGTAGTACCACTTGATTAACAATTTCTACAGTATACGCTACATATTTTATATTCATTTTTTTCTAAGCAGTAACCTCAGCTGGTCAGGATGCTTTTTCCTCTGATAGCGTGTTCTAAATCTTTATTCCTGAAGAATCAAAATGGCTTTTTTGATCATTGTTGTAGTTTGTTTACTTATATATTATTTTTACTACTGGATATTTGAGGGTGCTGAACCATGGAGAATACTTCAGTTGCAGATATAGCCCATCCTATTTCTTTAGTGTAGCAGCAACCCAGTTTCTTTTTATGAATATATATATATTATATATATATATAATATATATACATATATAAATTACTTCTGACAAGAGCAACCCATATATTTGACTGTGGGTTCAAAATATACTCAAGAGCTCAAAATGGCCTGGTGTGAAATTTAACTTTCAATTTAACGGAACAATTGTTTTTTCTTCCCCTGGTAGAAACAGCCCAGCTGTCTCCCTATACCCTCAGAACACATATAGCCTTACCAGGGAAGCTCACGTTGTGGAGGGAGAAAGCAGAATTTCTAAAAGTAGGGTACTACATAGACTAGTGAGGAGCCATGCTTCAACCGCTTGATTCCTGGAGTCATGTGTTCTAGCTGGAGAAGGAGTAATACCATAGAATTTCTTCCTTAAGGCATATATTAGATCTAGTAAAATAATGCACCATTCATTTAGTGTATTGTCTTTCAACTGGTGCTGTCACTGAGTCTTCAGTAGGCCAGCCACCTCTGGGTAATGGGATATTTCTTAAGACCAGTGAATCTCATAAGACTGAGCCCACTGCAGCATTTATTTTGTTGTAAAAATAAATAATATTCCAGGCTTCCCTGGTGGCGCAGTGGTTGAGAGTCCGCCTGCCGATGCAGGGGACACAGGTTCGTGCCCCAGTCTGGGAGGATCCCACATGCTGCGGAGCGGCTGGGCCCGCGAGCCATGGCTGCTGAGTCTGCGCATCTGGAGCCTGTGCTCCACAACGGGAGAGGCCACAGCAGTGAGAAGCCCGCGTACCACCACCCCCCCCCAAAAAAAAAAATAAATAAATAATATTCCATCAGGATCAATGTTGTCTAGAATACCAGGAGAAGGGTTGCACATCCCATAAATTCACAGATGGTGGCCTTAAAGAAGCATTATGGGCAAAGAAGGTAAATCCATGTGCAGAATATACGCCTATTCCATTGAGGACAAATCTCTGCACCTTTCATGATAGGTGGATTCCAATATATAAAACAAGTATCACATGACTGTTTGCCCCCCACCCCCGCTTGGGAGTAGGCACTCAGTGTTTTTCTTTGATTTGGAAGATTAAACATGTTGTGGCAGTTAGCTTTGGTGAAGAGAAGCACATGTTGTTGTTGTTTTAATGAATATGTTGAAGTCCTAACTCTTAATTAATTTATTTTTGCTGTGTTGCGTCTTCGTTTCTGTGCGTGGGCTTTCTCTAGTTGTGGCAAGCGGCGGCCACTCTTCATCGCGGTGCACGGGCCTCTCACTATCGTGGCCTCTCTTGTTGCGGAGCACAGGCTCCAGACGCACAGGCTCAGTAGTTGTGGCTCACGGGCCTAGTTGCTCTGCGGCATGTGGGATCCTCCCAGACCAGGGCTCGAACCCGTGTCCCCTGCATTAGCAGGCAGTTTCTCAACCACTGCGCCACCAGGGAAGCCCAAAGCACATGTTTTCGAGCCCATGAATCTCTGTTACCATGGCCACTTCTTTGTTGTTGTTTTTTTTTCTTTTTTACATAGGCATATTGAGTAAATGCCAGCCTAACTGGGAAGACAGGCTATAGTTTTCCCACAGAATCAGTCATTTTATTCCCCTGAGTGTTGACAGTCTCCTGTGTTATGAGGCCCTTGGTTAGTCATTTACAAGGGACACAAATATTTTAACATTTAGCCTATTCTAAGAGGTCCACCCACATACCTCATTCCCACATCTTCCTGTAATCAATCTTTCAAACTTATTCTTTCCAACAAACTGATCTTCCAGCCAAATCATTAGCAACTATTCCAGAATCAGCATAGCTTCATAAGTCTGGCCATCTCTTATTCCAGAAAAAATGAGGTGGTTTTTGTGTGCTGATTATTTTATTGTTAAATAAAAAGTAAAACATTGAACAGTTCTCTGATAAAACTGTGTAATGGACCAAGCATTATGATTAATCTACTTTTGTGAACCGGAGGTCTAATATGTATTAAAAAACTACCTTAACTCTTTCTGTAAAGAGGACATTACTACAGATATTTTGTTTTTCTTCAATTACTTTATCCTTCAGACACCATATTGAGAATTATTAAGTTATGTTTAAAAACTTTGTGTTGCACCATTACTTTTATTTCACTACTGCTGTCATTTCTCTCAGATGTCATCTCTAAGAAGGAAGAGGATGATTAATGTAAATCAAGTGTCCACTGATTAGAAGAGCTATTTCAGATCATCCTAAGTGGTACTTTTCAAGAACAATTTTTTACACAATGTCATTGAGCATAACTGCTTGAAATTTTTGGTTTATGCTATGCCCAATTGTAAAAAGAAAAAAAAAAAGAGTCTTGCCCTCTGACCAGAGGATCTAAGAATTAGAGGGCAAGTTATTATAACCTGGCAGACAATTGGTAGACCTTTCAACCTGCCAAATGATCAACACTTCATGACTGCGTGGGGTCAGGCCCCCATGGCTCAACTCAGTGGTACCTATTTCCTTGTAGCCATTTGCAAAGTGCTTTATGAAAGCTTCTTTGCAATACTCCTGAAGGTCCATTAATGAAATTTTCTGAAAAATGTCAACATTCATGCAACTTCCCATAAAGAGCTTTCAAAGGGCTCTGAATCAAAATAAGACTTCGGATAGTGCTAAAGGCTTTGATTATAAACTTTATTATACAATGAATGAAATTCAGTAATCATGCAGATTTACCCGAAATTTCATCTGATGATTTTCAAAGTTCTAGGGTCCTCAGCATTTGTCATGTTCCTCTAAACTTTTCTTCAAATAAAAACTAGTCTCCAAATTAATTATTTTTAGTGAATACACAAAAATGTGTAACTTTACAGAATTTGTTTTATAATTATGATCATTTACAGTTATTTTCTACAATATTTTTTAAAATTTATTTTATCTGATTGCTTTAAATTTTACAACAGTATGGGGAATATTTCCAGCAGACTATTTTATTCTATAATATCCTTAATAACCAAATTTTATCCTCTTCATAGCATATTTTTTCTCAATTTTGTATCAAAAAACATTCTCAGATTTGAAATAAATTATTCTCAACCTTAAAGTCTACTTCTCTCTTCTTAATCATATCTTAGAAGAACAAAAATAAAATCAATTCCTCTGAAAAAAAATTTATTTATAATTTACCACATATCAGATTGTTAAGCAAGTTATTTCCTCATTTCTGTCCATATAACAGCTTCAGAGAATATAATTAAAATAATTTTCTCAGCTTTCATGCCAATAACCAATCCCTGACCTGTCTAACTTGATTTTCCTATTTTAAAAATTATGAGCAAAAACTTGATGGAAGGAAAAATATCTATATAAAATGTTCCCCAAATGGTTGACATATAGTATTTTTGAGGCACTGAAAATGAGAAGCTTGATGATTTTTTTAAGTCATCATAACCTTATATCCATTCTCTAGATCAAGAAAGAGAAAATTATAAGCATAGCAGAAGTTCATACTGAAGGCAATTACCTTCTTTCCTGAAACAGATAACTAAGATTTCAACTTCTATCACTATGACTCAGTGTTGCTTATTTTGACCATAAGAATCAAAGTGTATAAGCATTCTTGACTCAGTTCTTTCACTCAGTGCTGTATTTGTGAGAGTCTTTTATAAGATTCTTTGGTGGTATTATGTGTGTCAATGGTTTGTTAATTTACGTTAATATATAGAATTGCATTTTATGAAAATACTGCACTTTGATTATCCATTCTATCTTTGAGTGATATTTGGATTACTGCCATTTTGGCTGCTAATAATATTTCTTCCATGTATATTACTTGCCTTTTTGCTGCCAAAAGTAGATATTCTCTTTTTTTAATTAATTAATTTAACATCTTTATTGGAGTATAATTGCTTCACAATGGTGTGTTAGTTTCTGCTTTATAACAAAGTGAATCAGCTATACATATACATATATCTCCATATCGCTTTCCTCTTGCGTCACCCTCCCTCCCACCCCTCTAGGTGGTCACAAAGCACAGAGCTCATCTCCCTGTGCTATGCGGCTACTTCCCACTAGCTGGGATGTGGAACAACTAGGACATTTATCATTGCTGATTGGAGTGTAAATTAGTACAACCACTTTGAAATCTTTAGGCAATATCTACTACAAAAGTAGGTATTCTCTTGAGTATACATATACAGTAGCAAAATTCTGAGAGCAGAGATCATGCTTATGCTTACAGTAACTGCCTAAAGATTTCAAAGTGGTTGTACTAATTTACACTCCAATCAGCAATGATAAATGTCCTAGATGTTCCACATCCCAGACAATATTTTTAAAAAAACTTTCAGCTGTTTTAATAATTCTGATTATTGTATAGTGGTACCTTATTTTGTAGACAATTTTGATATCTTTTTTTGAAACATTTTCTAAAATTGAAGTATAATTAATTTACAATGTTGTATTAGTTTTCAGGTATACAGCAAAGTGATTCAGTTTTATATATTTATATATATATGTATGTATATATATATATTCTTTTTCACGTTCCTTTCCATTATAGGTTATTACAAAATATCGAATATAGTTTCCTGTGCTATATAGTAGGTCTTTGTTGTTTATCTATTTTATATATAGTAGTGTGTAACTGCTAACCCCCAGTTCCCAATTCATCCCTTCCACCACTTTCCCCTTTGGTAATCATATGTTTGCTTTCTATGTCTGTGAGTCTGTTTCTGTTTTGTAAATAAGTTCATTTGTATCACTTTTTTAGATATCACATATAAGTGATATCATATGATATCTTTCTCTGATTTACTTCACTTAATATGATAATCTCTAGGTCCATCCATTGTTGCTGCAAATGGCATTATTTCATTATTTTATATGGCTGAGTAATATTCCATTTTGTATATATACCACAACTCTTTTATCTATTCCTCTGCTGACGGACATTTAGGTTGCTTACATGTCTTGGCTATTGTAAATAGTGCTGCTATGAACATTTGGATGCATGTATCTTTTCAAATTATAGTTTTATCCAGATATATGCCCAGGAGTAGGATTGCAGGATTGCAGTAACTCTATTTATAGTTTTTTAAGGAACTTAAAAAAGTTTAAGGAACTTCCATACTGTTTTCCATAGTGGCTGCACCAATTTACATTCCCACCAACTGTGCAGTAGGGTTCCCTTTTATGCACACCCTCTCCATCATTTAATATTTGTAGACTTTTTAAATGATGTCCATTCTGACTGGTGTGAGGTGATACCTCATTGTAGTTTTGACTTGCATTTCTCTAATAATTAGCTGTACTGAGCATCTTTTCATGTGCCTGTTGGCCATCTGTATGTTTTCTTTGGAGAAATGTCTATTTAGCTTTTCTGCCCATTTTTTGATTGAGTTGTTGTTTTTGTTTGTTTGTTTCTTTTCATATTGAGCTGCATGAACTGTTTGTATATTTTGGAAATTAATCCCTCGTCAGCAGCATCATTTGCAAATATTTTCTCCCAATTCGTAAGTTGTCTTTTCATATTGTTTATGGTTTCCTTTGCTGTGCAAAAGCTTTTAAGTTTAATTAGGTCCCATTTGCTTATTTTTGTTTTTATTTTCATTACTCTAGAGGTGGATCAGAAAAGATCTTGCTGCAATTTATGTCAAAGAGTGTTCTTTCTATGTTTTCCTCTAGGAATTTTATAATATCTGGTCTTACATTTAGGTCTTTAATCCATTTGAGTCTATTTTTGTATATGGTGTTAGAGAATGTTCTAATTTCATTCTTTTACATGTACCTGTCCAGTTTTTCCAGCACCATTTATTGAAGAGACTGTCTTTTCTCCATTGAATCTTGCCTCTTTTGTCGTAGATTAATTGAACATAAGTGTGTGGGTTTATTTCTGGGCTTTCTATCCTGTTCCATTGCTCTACATGTCTATTTTTGAGCCAGCACCATACTGTTTTGATTACTCTACACTTGTAGTATAGTTTGAAGTCAGGGAGTGTGATTCCTACAGCTCCGTTCTTCTTTCCCAAGATTGTTTTGGCTATTCAGGGTTGATATCTTTCTTTGTGGCAAAATGCTTGTTCAAAAACCATGCCCTTTTTCTATAGGATTGATGGATGTCATTTTCTCATAGTTTGTAAGAATTCTTCATAAATACTAGGTGTAAGTCATTCTTCCTTAGATATACAGATAGATGATGTAAACCCTATTATATCATACACACATACACACACGTTCAAGTATATATAAATAACAGTCATATTCTTGCTAAGTGTTTGCTATTGTACTCTTCTAATCATAAATTTTGTGCAAAAATTCCTTAATTCACAAGTAGTTCAAATTAACAGTCTCTTCCAGTAGTGAAAATACTTGATGAGGTTTGTCTCCTACTTAAGACTTCTATCCCTACTTCAAGTAATCAAGATAGTCAAATGCTTTATTTTTCACTATTTATATTTCAAATGAACATTCACACAAAATTTTGTTTCTGCAGTATGATTTAGGGGTCAGGAAAATTATTTTTTCTTATAGATAACCAATTGCTGCAGCCTCATTAATTGAAAAGACATTGCCATGCATTTTAACTTTTATTATTAATTGAACTTCTTTATGTGTGTGAGATTATTTTCAGCCTCTCTATTCTGTTTCACTATTACAGCACTAATTTGATTGCTAATATTTTCTTGTAATTTTAAAATATTCTTGAATAAGGATAACATAATTTTATTTTCTTTGAAAATCTTAGTTAGACTTTGGTATGAAGAATGTGGAGTCCTCATAAAATGATTTAGGATATTTTCTCTCATACTCTTCTCTTCAATAATTTATATGTGATTATTTTGTCTTTCTTTGATGTTTGGAAGCATTCAGGAAATCATATAAGATTCCTGAAATACTCAATGGAGGTTGTATAAATATAGATTCCAATTCCTTAATGAATATGGGAATTTCAAGGTCTTCCATTATTTTTTACAATCTTTGGTTAGTTGTCTTTGTCTAACAGTTCTAACACCCCATCTAAATTTCCAAATAAGTAGTTGCTGATTTTTCATAATGAAATTTAAATGCATATTTATAACTTTAGGATTGACAGTGATGTTCTTTTTCTTTTATTTATTTGTAAGTTGTGACTTCACTCTTACTAACAAGTTTGATGATATGAAACCCCTAAACTTGAAATTATTGGAGAATTCTATATAATTTTTTTTTTTTTTTTGCGGTACGTGGGCCTCTCACTGTTGTGGCCTCAACCATTGCGGAGCACAGGCTCCAGACACGCAGGCTTAGCGGCCATGGCTCACGGGCCCAGCCGCTCCGTGGCACGTGGGATCCTCCTGGACCGGGGCACGAACCTGCGTCCCCTGCATCAGCAGGCGCACTCTCAACCACTGCACCACCAGGGAAGCCCTCTGATATAATTTTATCTTGTAGGACTTTTGAATTATCAGGACTTTTAAAAATTTATTTGTACAAAAGTGTAAGTGAAATTAAATATTAATGACTTTATGTTGATAATAGTAAAATCAATATAAAAGCCTCAATTTTACCTGAGATATCAGATATCTTCATATTTCTTTAAATGCATAGACTTTTTTAATATAGGGATTACTTTCAAATTCTCTATTAATTATGGAATATATAAAATAGAAGACCTGTAAATTCATCATTTGGGGGAAAAATGCAGTGCTATTCTTACTCTTTAAGATGCTTGGAACTTTATTTTCAATGTCTATTATCAAACATTATGTATCAATCATAATGAACCAGAATTAACCTACAATGAATAGCTAGATAATCTGTCACATAAAATATAGAACAATAATTTTCAGAAACTGGAAAAGATACAGTACAGAAATTTGACCCTCACCAGAATGGAAATACTTTTGGGGCCATGGTGCAGAGAGGGTTATCCTAAATAGAGCATGGTGATATTACTCATTCAATATGATGGAGACTAAATTTCAGGGAGAATGACTGAAATTTGTTAGATGCACATCTAAGAGGAGGATGCCATACAAAGAAAAAGCTCCAGAACTCAGTATAATAGTCCCCTTGAACCTGTGGCTAAATACTAAGATATGGTGAAACTGCACATGACTGCCAAAAACTGATCAGGTAGCTATAGTCTGAATAATGTACAAACTTCACACAGAGCTTGAATACATTTTTTTTTCATCCAAATTGGACAGTATTCATTTATCATCCATGATATTCAGTAGACCCAAGAATGGTCCAGCATTAATAGCAATATTAAATTAGTTGTAGAGTAAAAGCTACATAAAAATCTTTCTAATATATATATATATTTTTTTCCCTAGATTTCTTTTTTTTTTTTTAACATCTTTATTGGAGTATAATTGCTTTACAATGGTATGTTAGTTTCAGCTTCACAACAAAATGAATCAGTTATATATATACGTATATTCCCATATATCTTCCCGCTTGCGTCTCCCTCCCTCCCACCCTCCCTATCCCACCCCTCCAGGCGGTCACAAAGCACCGAGCTGATCTCCCTGTGCTATGCGGCTGCTTCCCACTAGCTATCTACCTTACGTTTGGTAGTGTATATATGTCCATGCCTCTTTATCGCTTTGTCACCGTTTACCCTTCCCCCTCCCCATAGTCTCAAGTCCATTCTCTAGTAAGTCTGTGTCTTTATTCCTGTTTCATCCCTAGGTTTTTCATGACATTTCTAATATATTTTTTAAAACAATTTCGAATTGACCAGGGAGACTATATGTGTCGTAACTTCTTTAAGCATAATATACTCAATATGGAGAAAAACAAAATTTAAAAAATATAGCACTCAGTAATGTAAAGGCCCAATCCAATAAAAATTACTAGAATCCAATAAAAATTACTAGACATGCAACAAAGCAATAACATCTGATGCAGTTAGCAGAATAAACAATAAATAGGAGAAAACCAGTCAATGGTAGAGATGATGAAATTAGTAGATAAGGTTCATAAATGCTATTAGAAGTATGATCATTAGGCTAAATATATAAAAGAAAGCATGGATATAAATATGTGATTAATGGAAAATTATTAGAAGACAAAAATGGAATTTCACGAGAAGAAATATATGCTATTTGAAATTTAAAAATACACTAGTTGGAATTAAGAGCAACTTAAACATTACAGAAATAACAATCAGTGAACTGGTAGACACAGCCATCAAAATTATGTAAACAAAGGACAGAGGGAGAGGAAAAACAAAGCTGAATAACTGAACAGAGCCTCAGTAACTTGTGAGCTAATATCAAGAGTTCTAATATATTTTCATTAGAGTACCAAACAGAAATAAACAGAGGAGAAATTTCTATCACTTAAAAGTTTTATTTAAAAGAAATTCAGTTTTCAAAGCAGGAATAACAGCAGTGAGTTTGGGATTGTAAGAGAACATTATAACAAAAAGAGTACAAATGACCAGAGAAGATAAATAAAAGAATATTGTAAGTTTCCTATCTTAAACTGAGTTAGCTTAATATTATTTGTAGGTATAAAGTCATAAGTTAAAGATATGTATTTTAAATTTTAGGCTAATAAATGAAGAAGTAAATAACACACAGTGATATAACAAAAGAAGCAACAGTGGAAATATAAATGGAACCCTAAAATATTTACCTTTTATGGGCTGAATGGTATACTCCCAAAATTCATATGTTGAAGTCCTAACCCTCAGCACATCAGAATGTGACTCTATTTGGAGACAGTGTTTTTTAAGGAATAATTACGTTAAAATATCATCACTGGGGCAGGAGGCCCTTACCCAATATGACCAGTGTCCATACTGGTCATAGGAGAGGAGGAAATTAGAACAAAGACATGCAGAGGGAAAACAATGTGAAGACACAGGGAGAAGGCCATCTCTAAGCCAAGGAGAGAGGCCTCAACAGAAACCAACCCTGACAACACCTTGATCTTGGACTTCTTACTTCCAGAACTCTGTGGAAATAATTTTCTGTTGTTTTAGTCACTTAGTCTGTTGGACTTTGTTATGGCAGCCCTAGCAAACTAATACAATACTCAACCCAAAAGAGAGAAAAAAATATTTTTAAAAAGTGTGACACATTGAATAACAGTATCAAAATACCATTAACAAATATTGAAAATAGAAATATTTAATTTATTAGTAAATGCTATAACATTTCAATTAGAAAGCAAATATTTTCAAATCAGACAAAAAAGAAGTCTCAAAAATTTGCAGTTTTCAAGAAACCCATTTTAAATTAAAAAGAAACATGGGCTTCCCTGGTGGTGCAGTGGTTGAGAGTCCGCCTGCCGATGCAGGAGACATGGGTTCGTGCCCCTGTCCGGGAAGATCCCACATGCCGCAGAGTGGCTGGGCCCGTGAGCCATGGCCATTGAGCCTGTGCGTCCGGAGCCTGTGCTCCGTAACGGGAGAGGCCACGACAGTGAGAGGCCCGCGTACCACCAAAAAAAAAAAAAAAAAAAAAAAAAAGAAACAGGTAGGTTAAGATAAAAAAGTATAGAAAAGATATATTTTATATAAACTAATCATAAGTAAGCTGGAATGCCTATATATTAAAAAATGCATTTTAGATTTTTCCATATTAGAAAGGATATTGAGAGATAATCATAATGTTAAGTGGGTAAATACATCAAAAAGATGAAAACTTCTAAATGTGCAAGCACCTAAGAACAAAGCTGTTAAATATAGGAAGGAAAAACTGGTAAATTATGTGGAGGAATAGGAAACTCCACATATATAGTTGGAATTTCAATTCTTCTCTCTCAGTAATTGATAAACAAGTGGAAAAATTTAGTAAGGGTGTAGAAGTCTTGAGCAACATTATCAAACAACATGATCTAATTAACATTTGTAGAACATTACACTCAATATTAACAGAATAAACAATCGATTTTTAAGAGAACAGGGGATATTTGCCAAGTGGATTAGTCGGGGTTCTTCAGAAAAACAGAACATAATATATGTATATGTACATGTATGTACATATATGCATATATACACACAATATACACATATGTATTTGTGTATCTATATGTACATATACATACATATATACATCCAGTTTGCATCTATAAAGGAGATTTATTATGAGAATTTGGTTGATGTAATTATGGAGGCTGAGAAGTCCTACAATCTGCCTTCTGCCAGCTGGAGACCTAGGAAAAGTGGTTGTGTATTTTAGCCTGAATCCAAAACCCTGAGAACAAGGGAGCTGATGGTGTAAATCCCAGTTCTTTCCTGCTTTTTGTTTTACTCAGGCCCTCAATGGATTGACTAATGCCCACTCACATTAGGGAGGACAATCTACTTTACAGAGTCCACTAATTCAAATGCTAATCTCACCTGGAAATACCCACAGACACATTCAGATATAATGTGTAACCTGGACACCTCCCGGCCAATCACGCTCATACGTAAAATTAACCATCACACCAAGATTGACCATATTATTCCATAAAATAAGTCTCAATATATTTAAACTGACTGAGGTCATGTGAAGTACAGTTGACATTTGAACAACACAGGTTTGAACTGTGTGGATCCACTTATAGGCTGATACTTTTCAACAAATACATACTACAGTACTCTATATCCACAGTTGGCTGAATCCATGGATCTGGAACCTCTGATACAGAAAAACCATGTAAACAGAGAGCTGACTAAAAGTTACACTCAGATTTTCAATTGTTCGGAAGGTTGGCACTCCTAAGCCCCCTTTGTGGTCAACTGTATTTGCTTTGCCAAAAATATTCCATAACAACAGAATTAATTAGAAATCAATCACAGAAGGCATCTGGGATAAAATAATTGCATATTAAAGAAGACATTTTAAATAACTCAGGGATTAAAGAAGGTATCACCAAGGAAATTAGAAAATATACTGAACTAAATGAAAATTAAACACAAAATAACAAATTTTCAGTAATGGAAAATACTGGTTCGAAAACAATCACCTAAGCTTTCACCCTAAGAAACTACAAAAGAAAGAGTAAACTAAAGCAGAAGGATATAATAAAAAATGGAAAATCAAGAAAATTCATTTTTAAATAGAATATTTAAAAGATATCAATGAGATACAAAGTTCAGTTTAAAAAAATAATAAATAAAATTGATCTAGCTTGATTAACCAAGCAAAAAAGGAAACAAAGTGCCAAGGTACAAAAGAGGGGACATTCCTACAGTTCATGCAGACATTAAAAGGCTAATAAGGAAATATTATGAGAAATTTTATGCTAACAAATTTAGCAATGTAAAAGACATTGAAAAGTTCTTGAACTTTCCAAAAATGACTATAGAGACCTCAAAAGTCCTATAGCTATTACAGACTTTCAGTGTGTTGTATATTTAAACATTTGCCCATAAAAACTGTAGCCATTTATGGATGCTGGTGAATTCTGTCAAACACTTCGGGAAGAAATTGATGCCCATCTTACATAAACTCTTTAAGAATATAGGTGATAATAAAACACTTCCCATATCATTTTTTAAATTAGTTTTTATTGGAGTATAGTTGCTTTACAATGTTGTGTTAGTTTCTAACTGCACAGCAAAATGAATCAGCCATACATATACGTATATCCCCTCCCTTTTGGATTTTCCTCCCATTTAGGACACCACAGTACATTAAGTAGAGTTCCCTGTGCTAAACAGAACATTTCCCTCAGTTGTCTATTTTATATGTAGCATCAATAGTGTATATGTGTCAATCCCAATCTCCTAATTCCTCCAACCCACCTATTTCCCCCTTGGTATCCATACATTTGTTCTCTACATCTGTGTCTCTATTTCTTTTGCAAATAAGGTCATCTATACCATTTTTCTAGATTCCACATATATGCATTAATATACGATATGTGTTTTTCTCTTTCTGACTTACTTCACCCTGTATGACACTCTCTAGATCCATCCATGTCTCTAAGAATGACCCAATTTCTTTCCTTTTTATGGCTGAGTAATATTCCATTGTATATATGTACCACATCTTCTTTATCCCTTCCTCTGTTGATGGACATTTAGGTTGCTTCCATGTCCTGGTTATTGTCAATAGTGCTGCTATGGATATTGGGGAAATGTGTCCTTTTGAAATATGGTTTTCCACTAACTATTAGAGAAATGAAAATCAAAAGTACAATGAGGTATCACCTCACACCAGTCAGAATGGCCATCATCAAAAAATCTACCAACAATAAATGCTGGAGAGGGTGTGGAGAAAAGGGAACCCTCTTACACTGTTGGTGGGAATGTAAATTGATGCAGCCACTATGGGAAACAGTATGGAGGTTCCTTAAAAAACTAAAAATAGAACTACATTGTGACCCAGCAATCCCATAGCATTTTATGAGGCAACAGTTTTACTGATATCAAACTCAGAAAAACATACTACAAAACAGAAAAAAAATAGAGTGCTACCAAAACCCCTTAGCAGAATGTTAGCAAATCAAATTCAGCAATGTACAAAATTGATGAAAATAGATAATACAGAGTGATCAAGTGGGGTTTATTCCAGGAACGGAAGTTCTTTTAATATTAAAAATCAGTGAATATGGTTCAACATATTAATATAATAAATGAGATAAAATCTTTAAATAACCCAAATAAAAGTAGAAAAAATTGACAGAATTCAGTGTCCACTCATAATAATAAAGCTTAGATTATAGTGAATGGATTGGAACTTTCTCAGGCTATTCAGAACACTATGAAAAGCTGATAGCTAGGACTGAACTTAATGTTGAAAGACTATTTGATTCTGCCTAAGATCAGGAAAAAGACAGTGTTCACTATCATCACTTATGTTCTATATTTTACAGAAGATCTTGGCTAGTGCAATAAGCAGATAAAATAAAAAAGATGCACATATCTGAAAGAAAGATGATATAATTGTCTCTGTAGGAAATTCTAAAGAAAAAAAAAGCAGAATTAATAAATAATTGTAGCAAAGTTGTAGGTTTCCACATTATTATACAAAATTAACTGTATTTCTCTATAATAGGGAAAAAACTGGAAAAAAAATTAAAGCAATGCCATTTCGAGGAATATCTGAAAATGAAATGGTTAATGATAAATGTAACAGTATATGTGCAAATATACACCCTTTCCTATAAAAATTGTTAAGTGAATTTAAAGAATACCTATATTAATGAAAATATATACACACCATGGTCATGAAATAAAAGAATCAGTACATGTAAAGTGTCAATACTCTCTACATTAATCTGTAAATTTAATGCAATCCTAATCAAAATCCTAGCAGACTTTTTAAAAATTCTGTGCAATGAGCAAATTAAGTAGATGTTGAATTATCTGTTTTAGTGTTGTCAATTTTGGTCTCATTAAACAAGATAAAATAGGTGAAACCTTAATAATCAAGACCCATTTCCAATTAACTCATCTAAGTATTGCATATAAAATTAGCTATGTTCCACTACTTGTGTTAAAGGAAATTTGGGATGGTTTGTAGAAGCCTGTATAAAGCCTATTAAAATCCCCAACCTTGCTGCTGTACTAGGGCTGGATATCATCCTCTAAGGCATATTATGTTTATTAAATGACGCTTTGACTTCATTAGCGACAACAAAAACTGTCTAGCAATAATTACAATATGTTCCAAGGGTGTTCACTCACAGAACAACTGCTGTCAACCATAATAAACGGAAGGGAGGATTCTGAGTTACAATGACATTCTTTTTTTAGGATGAGAGAAAGAGGATGAATGTGGATGGATGTTCTGAGTTCATTTTTTGCTTGCTTAGAGAACCTAGGTGTTACAATCCACACAGATGGGCTAGGGAAAAGAGCAGCTGAAACAACAGTACTTCCGCCTCCACCCCCTGCCTGGAGGGAAGCCTTTGAGCATCCACTGTTTCCCTTCTGTCCTCCTGGCCTGCCCCAGTCCCTTGTGGGCCATGGAGCTTTTGATGCATGTCTGCAGGGGAACTTTCTTAGCTTTCTGCCCTGCCCTGCCTTACCCTTGGACAATCTGTGACCTTGCACACAGAGCTAAAGGCGTGGTCACCTGGGCGTGGGTTTCTCCAAGCCCTCCTGCCTTGCTGTTGTCTTGAGGGGCATACAACTTGAAACCATACAACTGCCAAAGGCCCTGGGAAAGAACCGGCATTTGGATGTGGATGTGCTGTTTCAGAATCCCACTCCTCATAGCAGGCCACGTGCAGCTATTAAAAGGGCATTAAAGTTTGACTTACTCCTTACGCTTCTCTGTGGTGTGTTTGCTCCTCACTTATCCAGTGGCCACAGGGATGGAAGCTCCCATATATCTCTTCTCTCCTAGAATCTGCATATTCCATCTTGACATTTATTTAGGCAGGTTTCTTTGATGAGTCCTCAGCATTCTGATGGTAAAAATAAACAGGTAAATAATACATACACACATCCATCCCTATATATACATATACATAAAATAGGATTTTAAAAATTGTATTGCTTCTACTCTGTTAGAATGGGATGAGTAATTCTTGCACTTTCTACCTTTTAACAAAAATTGGAAGACACCTGGTGATGTTTCAATTTCTGTTTACTGGAATTTAAAGTGCTTAAACATAGGTAACTGCCCTGTCTATGTCCTTCTTTCAGAGTGCCTTTTATTTTGTATATTTATAAACATATTATATATATGCAGATTAAAGTGTCCTGTTATTGTTTAAGGCATATTTTAAATTGTGTTCTTTATATCTGCCAGTTTCATAATATTATGATTCTGAGAGAATATTAGCTAATTCAGAAAACTGAATCCAATTACTTAGGTTTAAAAGAATGAATCAAACCATAGTAGAGTTAAATTACAATAAACCCAGAATTGAATTGTTAAGATAATTGAAATAAACAAAGTCACCTTTCTTGGACTAATCTGATTCTGAAACCTCTGGGCAAAAATAGGTTGCATTTTGTTCTGTCATACATTTAAGTATCCATGATAGAAACAATTATTTTGGCTTGACGATTATAATCAACTTCATTTTAGTAATCTTCTACCATCTTTAGCAGTTACTTTTGAAGCTGATTTAGAAAATTTTGGGAAAGAAATAAGAAATGATATTCTGTAAAAAGTCTCTATTAATTTTCTTGTTTGGATTATGTATTAGTAAATCCACACAGAAACAGAAAGGGAGGAGAACACAGGCTGCAGTAGGGGTGTGCTGACAACACTGCAGATGAAGGGCAGAGTAGCCTTGATGGCAAGGACAAAACCAGTTAGATACCACTCTATACACAAATTCCCAAAATGTCTTACTTCTTAAAACATGGTACCAAGAAATTGATAACCGACTTATTTGAAAAAAAAACTTGAGGACGCGATGTAGAACTAATACTATTTATTTTATTTATCGTTCTAACATAATTTAATAAATTATCTACTTATACTCAGCAGTAGAGGTTTTTTTTTTTTTTTTTTTGTGGTACGCGGGTCTCTCACTGTCGTGGCCTCTCCCGTTGCGGACAGGCTCCAGACGCGCAGGCTCAGCAGTCATGGCTCACGGGCCCAGCCGCTCCGCGGCATGTGGGATCTTCCTGGACTGGGGCACGAACCCGTGTCCCCTGCATCGGCAGGCGGACTCTCAACCACTGCGCCACCAGGGAAGCCCAGCAGTAGAGTTTTGACATTGATTTTCTTTTCCTCTCATAACTGAAGACAAGTTTTTACATCTTTAAGGAAAAAAAAAATCATTTCTTTCTGTTCCTGTTGGAGGATGTCACTGAGAGATGTGACCATTGGCTGACCCTTAAGCTGGACTCAGGCAATAGGAGGGTCTTCACCAGTCTCCTGTCTTGAAATGTAAATTCTGTCTACCATTTCCACAGTGGGAGCAGTTTTCAAGGACACAGCCTTGAGAGAGTAACATGTTGTTGCCACCTTCTGGGTGGTATATGTGACTGAAGGCCCATTAAGGCCTCTGTGAAAACTTTAAGGTTCTGGTGGACGAATTGGAAATTTACTTGTCTTGAGGCTACTGTCAACAAGCCTTGTACATAAATAAGTTTCCTGGAGTATTAAAACTGCCACCTATCAACCTGGGGTGGTCTGCCTCTTTCATTGGGTTCTGCTCGCGCTCTGAAGGTGAGGGATTAGCTTCAAATTTTGCCCAGGGAACTCTGAAAGTTACAAATAAAAAATTCCGTTTCATAATATTTTTCTTTCATTACTGAATTCCTCTTACTCTTAGCATATGAATCTCACTTTGTGCTTGATCTACGTTGGTCACTGACCAGGGACTATTTTCTTATCAGATATCTTAACACTATTTCCACGATGTCACTCTTCTCTCATTTTTATTGGCTGACAACTCACTTGAAGTGCATGGTCATAACTAACTGCACTGCAAAGGAAACTCTATTTCCTTCAATTACACTCTAAAAATGCTCACTGCAATACAGATACCAAAGTTTTCTGTTTTTCTTTTTGCCTTCTGTCTCTGTATTCTGTAACCTCTCTTTAACCCTCTGATATAAAATATATGTTGGTTTTATTTTATTCATCATTCAATTTTATGTGAAATGTACCCTCTGTTGGATAAAAAACATTGATTCCAGGACAGTTCCTGGGTACTATAAATGCATTTAATCTCTAGCGACAGCTACTTGGGGTTGCTTCTAATGTTTAAAGATTGCGCATTCACTGAATTTTGGACTATGTTAAATCTGTTTGACTACTTGTTCTATACACATGGGTACTCTACTATACCTGGCACATAAAGAAATATGAAAAATGTATCAACTATGATGTGAAGACATTATATCAGAAATGTTTTTCTTTTTTCATCACTTTGTCTTAAGACTTTTTTGCTTTTAGAGCAGTTTTAGGTTCATAATTGTTCCTCCTTTACTTTTAATAATACATATATAATGATTAAAAGTTTAAATTAATGAACAAATGATATATGATGTGAGACATGACTAATATTTAAGTACTCGCTCACTTAAAAATTGTATTTCTATATTTATGAATACGAACAACATTCCAGTACTTTTCTCAACCCTGAGGATGTAGAATCAAACAACAACAAAAAAGACAGTCACTGCTCAACTAGAGCTTACATTCTATGAGAAGAAGAGAGATAGTGAAAATATGTAAGTATGCAAGACAATGTGTACTCCAGGACGATGCTGAAGAAAACAGTCTAAATGCTGGATAAAATAATTTCACCAGGCACAAGTTTAAAGTGCTATGTTGTCAAAATGCCAACACATTCATCACTGAGCATATTTTCATGCTAGGTGTCCTGTATTACTAAAATCTGTTTCAGTGTTGAAATCTTTAACTTGGGGTACTGAATAAATGTTAATTGGGAAGTATAGACACTTTACTTCAGTCTAGAGGAGTGGTTAAAAAAGTGAAGAGATAATTCTTATTTATTAAAAATAATTTTCATCACTGATCAAAGATGAGAAAATAAAGACATTATTTTAGATGTTTCATAAATATGAAAGTGATTTGACTGAAATGATTATCCTTTATAATTCTTTTTTTCCTACATTTTTGTTGATAAAACATTTTTTGCTTAATAAAACCATAGTGATTTTTTGGTAGTTGTTCGTTTAATACTGATCATTGACAGAATTAAAATAGGACACTCTATATCTGTTACTTTTCAAATTCAAAGTCTGGAAACAATTAGAAATATTCTCAAGCACACCTAACATACCCAACCACTGTTTGAGAACTTGCCAGCATTTTTAGTCAATTCATCAGCTGAGCTGATTTAGCAATAACCAATAACTGTTTTGAAGTAACAAAACACTGAGTGAAATCTACAAAGTTATTCATGTCATAATTGAACTCTAATATTAAGAATCTTTTTGTGCCCTCAGAATATGCATACAAGCCTGTGGAAAAATAGGTAATAAGAGGTAATACATTTCTACAAGGCATGAAAATTCATGCATTTTCCATAGTACACATTTTACAATCGTAACTAAGAAAAATGTCCAATAATAAATAACACCAATGCTGACAGAATAATAATAAAAAAAAGATGCATTAGTCCATGTCTGAGGAAAAAACTTTCTATGTTCTCAAACTCTTTGGAGACACAATTTACAAAGGATGAATATAGAATAATTAGAAGCTATGTGTGTCTTATGGTAAGATGTTTTCTTTCACTTTGGTACCTAAATGTGTAACTTTACTACTATTAAATTGAACTATACTCTTGTTTCAGGAAAATAAGCCTGTTATATCAAAGGTTAATGTTATTGTGTTGTAAATATCTAAAGGGAATATAGTATGTAAAATGTTTGGGTGATCTCTGTTCAGCTATAGACTTACAAATATATGCCTTAGCTTTGTTATTCTGATGAATCTGGCATAAATCAGAAGAGGGCCTTTTGCACACTGCCTGCAATAAAGAGAGTCCTGTCATGAAGCAGTTGAGCACAGTGCACAGAGATTTTCTGCAGTAAAGCTGAGAAAGGGAACAAATCACTAATATTGAAGCATACAACTTTTTTCATCACAATTCCTAAATAAGAATGGTTGAAATTCAGTTTTAAATTTGTTACTATTCCATTTACAAGCAGATATTGCTATGAGGTGAATGCAATGCTGTATTCACAGGTTTCCATTAAGGGGGAGATTGTATGTCTGCCATTCCTGGATAAACCTCAAGTAATATTCTCCCCACATGTTTATGCAAGCTTTGTTTGTAACATGATGAAATCATAAAATATTTTCATATTGAATATATTCATACTTGGCATCACTATTTTAGTATGTAAATGATGATAATAATTATTTCATATTCAAAAACTAGTTTATTTTGTAAATTTGATATTGATTTTTCAGTAACTTGCATTTGCTTTCTGATTACACATTCCATTCATTGGCTGTTTCAGTTATAATGTATAATTAGCTAAGCACTATTTCTGAATAAACTTGCAAAAGGATGGGATGTTAAATAAGCACTTGATATTGTTTCCTTTATTCCTGTTATCTAAGTATTAACACAGATTTTAAAGTGTTTGTTGTAAGAACTAAATTGCTGACATATTCTTATATTAATGATAGATTAATAATGAATTTATCATTTGAATATCATGAATAAAATTCTGTTGTTAAAGAGTAACCCCCAAATACTCATCTTAATATTGTTGTGTAAAGATACAGTAGTTACCAGTTATGTTTTGAAAGATAAATACCTCATGTTCTGTTTGCTTATGCAGTTACAAAAATGTTAACCAGACATACTAGCTATTTTCAATTCTTTTCATCTGGGTTCATTTGCACGAAGCGTGCTACTTGGAGAAGTGCCAATTTCAGAAATTCAGCTGCTAGGGCTGGCTTAAAAACTGTAATACTAGGAGATGCTCACAAAATGTTTTAGTTTGAAAACTGGATAATTTTTGGTAATTCTGTTGGTTATAGACTTATTTAAGAATACAATGCAAAGTATGTTCTGCATATTCACTTAAATATCAAACTTTGAGTTTATATGAACTCCAGGTATCACTGGATAAAAGGAAAATCTGCCTACGTACACAAATAATAACCATGAAATATCTATCAATTGGCAATGAAAATATAGCTATAGATTAATATTTAGGTGCTAAACAGGTGCATATCTCTAGAGCTGTAACCGAATGATAAATCTCAGTTTAATATCTCTATCCCATTTATTCCTATTTTCTCTTATAGGTGTGATCAAATTTTGATTATCTTTCCTGATTAAAGTAAGTCAAAGAACACCGAAATGTTTGTTCACAATAGTCTTTGAAATATACATTTTATTTGCATTTGGATATATTCCAAAAATTTCAAATAAAATAATGACAATGTATTTCCATGGCATTTATAACCTTTTCTTCTACCTTCTCACTCCACCTTATCCGACTCCCACTATATGATAAACAACCTTATATATGATTATTAACACGGGACAAATTTCTATATTCAAAACATGTTTATTGGTTCATAGAACTATTATTATATCTTTCTGAAGTGATTTTCTTATTTTTCAATGTTTAACTTAATAAATTTAAATAAATTTAGGCACAAAAAAGTTGCAAAATCAAATATTAGATTCCTCATAGAAGTAGAATTCCCTACATTTTTATATATAGAAAATAATTTTTCTATATCCTTGATTCTTAAGGATAGGTGGACTTGTCATAAAATACAGTGGCCCTCCATATTCATGGGTTCCACATCCATGGATTCAACCAACCATGAATGAAAAATATTCCCCCCCCCAAAAATTCCAGAAAGTTCCAAAAAGCAAAACTTGAATATGTCACATGCTGGCAATTACATAGCATTTACATTGTATTAGGTATTATAAGCCATCTAGAGATGATTTAAAGTATTCTGGAGGATGTTATATGCAAATACTACATCATTCTATATAAGGGAATTGAGTATCCTCAGATTTTGGAACCAGTCCCCTGCAGATACTGGGAGGACTGCTATTTGGTTCAACTTTTTTTCACTGAATTTCAAAAAATGCTACATTTGTATGTATTTTGTTCATATGTGGCTTTTGAAAAGTCTGATGACAGCACAATAATTTTCTCATTATAAGAAGTTTTATCACTTTGTCTGGGACTTAAGGATTTTTTCTTCTTTAAAATGTACTAGCTTTATTAGGATGTATCTTGAAGTTGATTGTTTTGGTTAATTTTCCCAGGTACCCAGTGGGACATATTAATATATAAATTCAGATTTTTCCCCAGAAGGTCTTCTTAGAGTATAATTTTAAATATTAATTCTATTCTATTGTTTTATTTTTCTTCTTCAGAAAATCCAAAACAAAGTTATTCCTCTTGCCTATTTTCCCCTCCCCCTACTTTCTCTTGAACCATTTTCTTTCCCTAATTCGTTTTCACTCCCTTGGTTGTTTTCCTGTCTTTCTTCAATGTATTTTATTTATATATTTTTTTAGTTTATTTTCTCTTAGGTACCTGCATTATATAGTCTTTACTTTTAAGAAAAATGTATTCTTTCACTTCTTGCTTCAGTTTAATGAATTCCCTTTATTCTTTTTTTTTGTCTGTTTATACACTTAGTTTTTGAATCTCTTAAGTTGAATTTTTTGTAAGTCTAAAAAATTATTTGCTTCAATATACTTAAGCACACTTGGAGAGGTGTCTTCAAGTTTTCTTCTGCTTTATGCTTGTGCTTCTAGGGAAAATTCCACTCAATTTATAAAAGTGTTGAATTTTGTTTTCTGATTTTTGCAAGAGGTGTTAATTTTTTGTTGCTTGTTTATGTTTGTGTTATTGTGATGTTTATAGGCTTCTTAATTTGGGCATCCTTATCCTCTGAGTATAGCAAATTCAGTTATTTAGTATATTTTGGTTTTGTTTTTATTTTGTTTGCTTTGATGATGGGACCGGAGTTAACATGCCCTCTAAAACTTCAGGTCTCTTAGGATGTGCAGGCCCTAAAATGCTCTCTTTTGCTTCTTCCCCCTCCAGCATCTAACAGCCAAAGAGCATTTTCCCTTCCTTTTTGACTTTTTTTTTTCCCCATGTTTCAACAAGTGTCATTTAAAATCATATGAATGTCTTAGTCCCTCCTTGGGGACATATTTTGTCCATGCATCTAACTGCCAGATGCAATTTGCATTTCAGACTGAAACATCAGGGGACTTAGTCTTCCTGGTGACAAACCGAGATCATTCTTAGGATCCACTGTTCGTTCTCTTCTCTCTTTCATTCAGTGTTTCTAGGTCAGTCTTTGCTTGCCACTTGCCCTGTCATAGGGTGTGGTTAGTGCAGGACTGGGAGAAATTCCATGCTGTGATTTGTTCTTTTTTCCTGTCTCTACTTATATTATTTTAAAGTTCAGGCACTCTCTGCCTTCAAGTTATGCTGAAGCCATGATTTTTATGTAGTTTCCTTTTCCCTCAGCATTACTGTTAGAGGAAACATGGAGATTAGTCCTAGGTACAGTTGTCTTCAAATCCCAGAAATTCTACATTTATTTTATTTTAATGTTTTAAATTCAGGACATATTAGATTGATGTTGCTATAATTCAAGTAACTAATACATATTATCTACACTTTATTTACATCTATTTTACAATGTTTAAGGTATAGCTTTTGTTATATTTGTAAAATGTCAAATATCTTACATTTAGATAGGAAGAAACAGGTATCTGTAACAACCTCTTATTTAAGTTATTAATTACTTCACAGAACAACCTGGCATAATATATTCCATTATTGTAGACTCATATATAAAGAGACTGTAATTCAACAGCATGATTCACTGTGTATTTAAATACAATTTTATGTAACTCAAATGACAATGAAGTTCTCATTCCATTGATATTTTCTCTGAATTTCAAATTCTAGTTAAAACTATACCACATATGAAGTCACCATTCACATGAGCATATTAGCACAGATTATCAGAATCCATAAGATGCAAACTCATAAAAGGGAAAAATTATCCTATGTTTTTATAAAGTAACTATTAATCTTCAAAGGAAAATCAAATTAAAAAAAAAACATTGAAGTCAATCATTTCTGGGATTATTTTAATCTCAAATAAAATGTTATGTTCAATTCCCATCAAAAGCGATATGATTACTCTTAGTCCACTATGATTATTTAGAAGATATTTTGCTCTGAATGGAGTCAAATTGTTAATCTCTTGATTAAAGCAATACCACAATAATGTGACTATTCTGTAAGATCCAAAAGCATTTTCTAGGGCAACAATTTATTTCAACAGTTTATTTTACAATACATTATACAGACATGGATATACTCTCAGGTCAGCAATTAGTATTTCATATAGTATCATACACATTTTATGGTAGTTTATTTTAAACCGGCTTTTATATCTTCTTTTTAACATCACTTGTGCACTTGAAGGCAATTTCTAGCTTCTATTATATCAAATAATAATAATCAATAGTACCATTAAGGAAAACTTATAAGTTAAATTTTCTAAATGTAATGCATTTTAATAAATAAATCAGTAAATTAAATAAAATTAATTTAATATTGATTTTGATAACTGAAATTTAAATACATTATCTGAAAATATAAATAAAATGAACAATTTAATTAGAAGTCTAAGTATGTCTTTTATCTCATTAAAAATCATATTATATCAATAAAGAGATAAGAATCCTTATTCTACCACTGACAGGGTAAAGAAACTAATGAAGACTTAAAAGTAGAACAGAAAAGAGTACTCTGTGTAGGTCATACACTAAAACTGGGTCTATATAATTGATTAGATTTATATTTGCATGCTGACCATTCCCAATGTGATTACATGCTACACCCTTGACCATAACAAAAGCCAAATAAATTGACTAGATCAGCAAAGGGTTGAACTGGTGGCAACTGAAGTTCAAGTATTGGCTTTTTGTTAACATGCAGACTTGGCGGCAGGCAAGTTCTGATAATATCCACTTTGGTTATGCAGTTTCCCTCAAGGTCTTGTTCTACTTAAAAGGAAATGTATTTTTCCTAGTGGGATTTTACATCCACCAAAGCATTTATTTGAATCCCATGTACTAAATCCCATGTAACTAAAATTTAGTTTGGACAACTTAAAAATGTGTTTAAAAGCAGCACTTAGTAACAAGTGCTCTGTGTAAGCACAGGTATTTTCATAAGTAATCGATGACCTCTTTTGAGGCATACTTGTCAAATGAAAGAAAGTAAATTTGCAGAGCTCCCAGTTCCCATTCTTTGTGCTTTTCTCTCTTCTTCCCATTCTCTCCTTTCCCATTTCAGTAAAGAAGCCTACTGTGTGAAAAAAGCTGGCAGCACCCTTGCACATAATGTAAATTTCTTACTGTGAATACCTCAACCTATTAAATGGTCCTAGATTTTTATCTCCAGACAAAATTTTACCCTGAATTACACACAATCACTCAGGCCAACTGCAAGGGGGGGGAGGAAAATGAGAAAAGTTATGAAAAGGAAGAAAGGTATCACGTGTGCTCTTATGATACGTTTTACTGAGGGTTAAGCAATTTAAGTGCATGGACTCATTTAATCCACTAAAGCTCTTATTACCCCCATGTGTAAATAACTGGCTCAATGAAGTTCAAGCCATTGTTGAAAACCACAGTGTTCTTAAATTTAAAAAAAAGTTTAAATTCATATTTTCTTTAAGATAAAAATAAATTTAATTTTAATATGAAAGATTAAGATAAAAGAGAATTTTTAAAAAATTAATGGCAGTTTTGTATCATTGAAATGGTAGATTTTTGACATGCACATGAGAATGATTTCATAAAATGTGCGCTGAATTAGGTCCTAGGCCTCTGCCCAGGATGATCACAGACTAAAGAGCACAAGGTAGCAGTTCCCAAGCTGTGTGCTGACGCAGGACACAGCACTGTAGGCAACTCGCAGGGGCCCGGCAGGATATTTTAAAGTTTCAAGGGAAACAAAGAGATACTGAACATCTGTCAGCCACTGCACAAAATACTAGCTTGAGGGAGTTCAGAAGTTTAATATTTGATTATGCTACACACTTTCGATGATGTCATGCTTGTGAAGCTAGGTTTTTATAGTTGCCATGATAAAAAGCAAATACTGAATGAAAATCAGGGTAAAACTGAAAATCAGGGTGGTGGAGTCCGATCTGATTCCAAGTTATATAGTGCCCAACAAATGCACACATCCCATTGGTAAATAATGATGGTTATTGAAGACAGAAATGAAAACATTCTTTTCTTCTTTCAACTTATGTGTATTGTTATTTCAAATGACTGCTAAGCTGTTAAGACATAAATAATTGTTAAGGTTTTTGGACTTAAGAGCTAAAAAATTGGAATTCTTAGATATTTCTTTAGCAAAGGAGCAGTGCACTGAAAGTGTTGCGAACCAAGAAAGTTTTGGAGCTTGTGACATAGGGTTTGGATCGGGGTCCTTGGGTTGGAATCCTGTTTAACCTCAGGCAAGTTATGTAACATCTTTCTGTCTCAGTTTTCTTACCTGAAAAATTTGGACAAAATATTAAGTATCTCAGAGGTTGTTTTGGTTTTTTTTTCCTCCAGAATGAAATGCTTTAAAAATGCATGAAGCGGAGGCAACCCAACACTGGAGCCTTCCCCGGCCCTTTGGTGGGGCTAATGGCAGACTCTGGGAGGGCTCACACCAAGGAGCACGTCCCAGAACTTCTGCTGCCAGTGTCCTTGTCTGCACGGTGAGCCACAGCCACCCCCGCCTCTGCAACACTAGCAGATAAAATACCCAGGAGCTGATATGGATATCACTTTGTCTGCTAAATCATTTTGCGTCAAATTAGCCCAGAGGAATTTGAATACCAAAGAGTATACGGCTCTCAGGAACCTCTGGCAGCATTGTTGGAGGAAGTCATCACAGATGCCAAACTCTCCAGTAAAGAAAAGAAGAAAAAATTGAAGCAGTTTCAAAAGTCCTATCCTGAAGTCTACCAAGAACGATCTCCTACACCAGAAAGTGAAGCACTTCTGTTTCCTGAAAAACCTAGAGCAAAATCACAGCTGCTGATGTGGGCACTAAAAAACCCCTTCCAACCGTTTCAAAGAACTAGAAGTTTTCGGATGTAATACTTGGATAGCTGTTAAAGACCTCTGTTGTTGCTGTTGTTTTTGAGTAAATAGGTGGTTAGAGGACTATGGTGGTGGAAGAAACAAGCACATAAACCACAGACTACTGACTTATAAAGATTTCCTGACTTAAAAAAATGTTGAGACATTATCAATATTTTTATAAAACTCAATGCTGTTTTTAAAGTGTACAAACCAATTAAAAATAATGAGACAAATATATAGTGGTAAAGTTAATGTTTTTAATTTGTTACAAAATGTAAGGGTATTTTCATTTTTTTAATTTGTTGTTTCCTATGGTGTTTATAAAATATTTGTGTGTACATCCTAGTTACTGATGTCTTTGTGATAACCAAGACTGAAAAATAGTGTATATGTTTGAATAAGAATGACACTGGGTACTGTTACTGTGATGCTATTGACCTAATAGCCAATTGTAATTTCTGCTGTATAAATTGTTTTTCACTGTTGCACAAAGATTCTTAATGTTCTTTATTACAATGGCTGTGTCTTTTATTGCAGGTCTGTTGGGTGCTATGACAGATTTTATGAAAGCTAGTTCTTTTATGATGTATGTATTAGTTGGTGTTTACTTGTAAGTGAAGTAGATTTTCATCTGCCTGCAGTGGTATAATTTCAGTCTTGGCTAAAGATGGAAAACTGAACTGGATAAATTCTTTTGGTCTCATTAGCCCTGTGATTCTAAGTCAAATTTTTGTTGTTTCATGAAAAACACAAATGGGTTAAGTAAAATGAGACTACTTCCTTTATAAGTATCAATATATTTTCCCCAGCTTCCTCATCCTTTTGAAAGTAAATGGAATGTAAATAAATACTGTTCTTTTTAATACTGTAAAAAAAAATGCATGAAGCATAGAAAACAGCATCAGGCACATATTAATATTAGCTTAATAACTGTTAACTACATGTATATAAATATTACATAAACCATGATTTTGCAGCTCAAGGAACTGACAATTTTTGAGGAATCAATCAACAAGGACTCAAGCAGCTAAAAGTCAAACAGTATGAGTTTTATTACAGAGAAACAAAGCTACATGGAAGCACGGAGAAAAATATGAACAGCAATATATAAATTAACATACTTGCATAGTTTGTTTAGGGGGAATCTCTGTTCAACAATCACACATCTAAGTTAAAAACACTGGTTAATTTTACAAGGTTATATAAAATTATTTAGAATATTAGTATTTAGGTTTCAGTATACATTCTTATAAAATATGTTTTAAAAATGTTAATAGGCAAATATACACAATTTGATAGCTTATGGATGTAGAGATAGATGGTAGTATGCTATTTCAAAATGTAAAAAAGCAGTTAATACTTAACTCAGTACACTGGTTACTGCTTTGTGGTGCTATATCTGGGAGGCCACAAAGTCCACCTAAGATATAGATGTCACATAATATAATATAACATAACATAATATTTTTCATTATATTTAGCATACTGATATGTTATTATTTCATAAACTCTACATTTTATATTTTTGTGATTACTCTATTTCAAAATATAAAGATAGATCATTATAAAACATAACTTTTGCTTTTGAAACGTGGAAAAAAGCCCAGCCTGTTTATTCCACAAACATCTTACTTTGCTTTCATACTACATTCCTTTCGGATACCTCAACATCATTGGAACATACAAATTTCAATTGCAGAAGACTTTGTAAAAGAAATTTTGTCTCCTGCTAAAGACTTTAACAGAGTAGGCATTAACTTTTTCTGTTAATAAGCATGTAAATACTTGCCTTTGTAAAATAACACTTACTAAATTACCATGATATTAAAATATGAAACAGTTTTAACTAATGCTACTTTAAAATGATCTCACAGAGTGAGATTTATAAGAAATTAAAAATAAGGTAGTCACATTTTGAGTGAGACCATTATGACTATCCTAGCGAAACATACCAGTTTTCCTAGCATGACATTGGATGGCAAAGTGTCTGAATGACAATGTTCATCCTTATTAGAATATTAAACTTAAAAGGACAGCCTTAAAAATACTGAAGTCAGGCTACAGGCCTGTTTGGGGATATGAAATTAACTAAGGGCGGGGAAAATGACAGATTCTTCCTGATTAGTCTGACAGGGTGGTGGGCCTAACTGATAGTTGTTCTTGGCACCATCATCCTGAAATAAAGTTGTCAGAAAATAGAATTATCTGCCAAATTTTATTATGCTGGCAAGCTTGTTTCTACTTTCTCAACCTTCATCTGCTTTTAAAAGTTAGGGTAAGGAAAAGTCTGATAAAATTTAATAGCTCTTATATTGACTTTCTCTTTCTTTTTCTTCCTTCTTCCTCTCCTCTCCTCCTCTCCCCTCCCCTTCCTTTCTCCCTTCCTTCCTTCCTTCTTTCCTTCCTTTCTTTCTTCCTCCCTCCCTCCCTCCCTCCCTCCCTCCCTTCCTTCCCTCCTTCCTGGAATTCAGTGTTATATCAGTATAAACTATCAATCTATCTCTCTTCTCCCTTAAGCTGTTGTTTACAATTAAGTTAATTTAAATATCATTATTTAATAAAATCAACAAAATGCATTATTAGTTTTTAATTAGATAACTTGAAAATTAGATTAATTGTTAATAGGGCATTTGGGAACAAGTTTCAGTGAGAATCCACAAATGACACCACTGAACACTGAGGATGGAACTGCACCTCATCAAAACAAATCAGTTTAGCAAATTCATTATATTTATTTTAGGGCAAAATACAGTTTAAGAATTAATTTGCAAATATTTTTATCAAATAATTAAGCATTTGTTACATGTCTACTCTGTACCAGAACTTTTAATGTAGTTATACTTCCTGACTTTGAAAAATTTTGAATTTTGTGGGAAAAACTGACTCATAAACATATAAAATAAATACTATCAATAGCTAGTACAGTATGTGGAGCTAGATTCCTGAAACTTACCAATAGCAGAGACATGAATATTGAAAATAGGTAGGGAGATAGCAAGAGACATCAATGACATGGTGAGTCTTACAAACTGAGGAACAGGAAAACCATTACCCATTAATGAAATTTGAAGACTTCTAGACAATTCTCAGAAAAATATCAGCATGATGTGTATTTTAAGTTTTATATAATTGGAAAAATAACCCCAGGCTTATATATGCAGAAAAGTGCTGAAAATGTTTATTTGAAACCTTAGAAGTTCAAGAGTTGTGAAGAAAAATTATGCACAGACAACTGGATGATATGTGAATCCCATGGAATTGCTTTAAATATCAAGAGATGACATTTAGAATATTGTAAGTGTCCCTAGCCAAGTGCACTGTTCCTAGACCTGTAAATTGCTGGTAGAAACAGTGATACCATGAAGAAAGCTAATAAAAAAGTACTAGATGAATAACTAGAAAAGTAAGTTGAAAAATAAGCTAAGGAACTTGGAAGCAACCAAGATATCCTTTGATAGATGAGTGGATAAATAAACTATGGTATATCCACACAGTGGAATATTATACAGCAATAAAATGAAATGAGATATCAAGCCAGGAGAAGACATGGAGGAACATTAAATGCATTTTGCTAAGTGAAAGACACCAATCTGAAAAAAACAACATTAGTACAATTCCAACTACATGACAATAGGGAAAAGTCAAAAGTATGGTAATAACAAAAAGATCAATTGTTGCCAGGATTTGGTAGGAATGGAAGGCAGTGAAGATATGAATTAATAGGTGAAGAGTGGGGGATTTTCAGGGCAGTGAAACTATTCTGTATAATACTATAATGGTGGATACATGTCATTATACATTCATCAAAGTCATTGTCATTATACATTCATCAAAGTCATAAAACATACTGCATAAAGAGGAAGCTCCAATATAAACTACAGGTTTACTTAGTAATAATGTGTCATATTGACTCATCAACTGCAACAAATACACCACACTAATGCAAAAAGTTAATAATAGTAGAAACTCTGTGTGTGCGCACTCCTGTGTGTTTGTGCAGGGGGGTCTGGGGATATATGAGAACTCTGTACTTTCCACTCAATAATTCTATAAACCTAAAACTACCCTAAAAATAGAATTTATCAATTTAAAAATAGGCCTAGGAATAAGGGAGTTTTGAGAAGTAGAGAGTAGTCATATTGTCCTTAATTTAACAAATACTAATGGAGAGGTGTCTGTGTACCAGGCACAATGCTAATTACTGAAGAAAAAGTAAGAATAAGATAGACAAACTCAATAGTTTCACAAAGCTTATAGTCAGTTGTTACTACTAAGACCAGTGTGAAATTTAAAGATAAGACAATGGAATTAGCAGTATATAGATTATTTCTTATTGCTATATTCACTTAAAACACCAGGTAGCCCTCTTCTCCAACACTATATTTGAGATTACCTATTTAATATGTATATTCTTCACTTGAATATAATCTCTAAGATGGCAGCAACAAAGTCTGTCTTTTCACTATTGTATAGATAGCATGTAGCAAAATGCCTATCACAGAGCTGATACATCCACATACAAATATATGTATAAACATTCATATACATATAAATATATAGATCATTACACATATCATATATGTATATATAAATCATAAAGTACTTTCAAAAGAATGAAGACAAAATTCAAACTAAAGCTAAATTTTTATGTATGCGTGGATTTCCTCTCTTACTGTACTCAGCAGATGGCTGATATGCACGTTAAAGTACACCTGCGATAGTTACACTAATCAACCTCTTATTAGACTAAGCCTCTCCACTGTGTGCCTGAAATGAATGACAGACGTGGAGAATTAGGTTCCTGCACTCAGGATTTTTTGGTTATATGTACGGTACTCAAAGATCCTGAATTAGTTACCTCCAGCAATGAGGAGCATTATTTGTTTTCCTTAGTATAACAGACACTTCCTTACTTATATGAAGCTTATGTTTTAATTGTATAGAGAAAGAAATTAAGCATGTAAACAATAAATACATATCAATTCAGGTGGTCCTAAATGGTATAAATTTAAAAAAATAATAATAAAACTTGTGTGAAGTTGTGTGAAGTTCCAGTGAGGGCCACGTCAGTATCTCTTATTCACATGCTCTTCTACAACATGTCACCCTCCACTTAAGAAAAAAAGCCTAATCTCATTCCCTTGAATCCAAACTTGCCATATTGCCTATGTCCAAGAGAATGTGATGACATGTGACTTTTCATCTTGGTCAGTAAAAGTCGTGAAGCTTCTCCCTGGCTCTCTTGGAACACTTGCTCTAAGATTACTCCTTTATGTGATACTCCACTCAGAACCTAGCTGCAATGCAGTGAGAGGCTAAAGACACAAGAAAAGGCCACTTTTATCCAGGGCTCTGGTTGACAGTCCCAGCTGCGTGTAGTAGGCTTTGGACCATTCAGTCCAAATTCCAGACACATGAATGAGGAAGCCTCTAGGAGATTTGAGCATGACTTCTTCGAGCCTTCCCAGCCAAGGCCCCAGACGTTGTGAAATAGCAACAAACTCCCCCCCGTTTGCTCTAACTCCTGACGCATAAAGAAAAAAGGGTGATTATTTTAAATACATAAAACTAAAAAAATAAATGAGTTACAAATGCCAGTACAAAAAGTCAAAAATCTAGAAAGAGCAAGATTAAAACCACTAGATCAATAAAATAGTATTTATTAAGAGTTTATTGTGCATGGAAGAACAGTTCACAAACTGGGGCATTTAAACCCAAAACTGATGGGAAGCTCAGAGGAATGACATTACATTTTTACATTAAAGTAAAAATTAGGAAATTTTAACTTTCACAATGATTGATTATTACAATGGGGGTTTC
Organism: Pseudorca crassidens; assembly: GCF_039906515.1. Classification (NCBI taxonomy): domain Eukaryota; kingdom Metazoa; phylum Chordata; class Mammalia; order Artiodactyla; family Delphinidae; genus Pseudorca; species Pseudorca crassidens. The sequence goes on from NC_090298.1 coordinate 20,123,338, forward strand.
CAGATAGTGTATGCTTGGTTAAAACTGATTATCTTATATCATTTTTTGAAAGATGACACATTTCTTTCATGATTACTGGAAGCATTTACAAGAAATAACCCTGATTAACTTTTTCTTAAGTTCATGAAATAAGCTAGATTTAGTTTTCTTACATGGTTTAAATGGTTTTGTCTGCTCAGGGGATTCTCAAGCTTGGACTCTATTTTGCATTTAATTTTAATGGATCAAACTGTCTCTTTTTGAATTATGGATTTCTCAGGGTATATGCCCAGTAGTGGAATTGCTGGGTCATATATTTTTTAAGGAACCTGCATACTGTTCTCCATAGTGGCTGTATCAATATACATTCCCACCAACAGTGCAAGAGGGTTCCGTTTTCCACACACCCTCTCCAGCATTTATTGTTTGTAGATTTTTTGATGATGGCCACTCTGACCAGTGTGATACCTCATTGTGGTTTTGATGTGCATTTCTCTAATGATTAGTGATGTTGAGCATCCTTTCATGTGTTTATTGGCAATCTGTATATCTTCTAAGGAGAAATGTCTATTTAGGTATTCTGCCCATTTTTGGATTGGGTGGTTTGTATTTTTGATATTGAGCTGCATGAGCTGCTTGTATATTTTGAAGATTAATCCTTTGTCAAATGCTTCATTTGTGAATATTTTCTCCCATTCTGAGGGTTGTCTTCATGTGTTATTTAAGGTTTCCTTTGTTGTGCTAAAGCTTTTAAGTTTCATTAGATCCCATTTATTTTTGTTTTTAATTCCATTACTCTAGGAGGTGGGTCAAAAACAATCTTGCTGTGATTTGTGTTATAGACTGTTCTGCCTATGTTTTCCTCTAAGTATTTTATAGTGTCTGGCCTTAATTTAGGTCTTTGGTCTCTAATCCATTTTGAATTTATTTTTGTGTATGGTGTGAGGGAGTATTCTAATTTCATTCTTTTACATGTAGCTGTCCAGTTTTCCCAGCAACACTTATTTAAGAGGCTGTCTTTTCTCCATTGTATATTCTTGCCTCCTTTATCAAAGATAAGATGACCATATGTGCATGGGTTTATTGCTAGGCTTTCTACACTGTTCCACTGATCTATATTTCTGTTTCTGTGCCAGTACCATATTGTCTTGATTACTGTAGCTTTGTAGTATAGTCTCAAGTCAGGGAGACTGATTCCTCCAGCTCCATTTTTCTTTCTCAAAATTATTTTGGCTAGTCGGGGTCTTTTGTGTTTCCATACAAATTGTGAAATATTTTGTTCTAGTTCTGTGAAAAATGCCATTGGTATTTTGATAGGGATTGCATTGAATCTGTAGATTGCTATGGGTATAGTCATTTTCACAATGTTGATTCTTCCAATCCAAGAAAATGGTATATCTCTCCATCTGTTTGTAATGTCTTTAATTTCTTTCATCAGTGTCTTACAGTTTTCTGCATACAGGTCTTTTGACTCCTTAGTTAGGTTTATTTCTTGGTGTTTTATTCATTTTGTTGCAATGGTAAATGGGAATGTTTCCTTAATTTCTCTTTCAGATATTTCGTTGTTAGTGTTTAGGAATGCAAGATTTCTGTGCATTAATTTTGTACCCTGCTACCATACCAAATTCATTGATTAGCTCTAGTATTTTTCTGGTAGCATCTTTAGGATTCTCTATGTAGAGTATCATGTCATCTGCAAACAGTGACAGTTTTACTTCCTTTCCGATTTGGATTCCTTTTATTTATTTTTCCTCTCTAATTGCTGTGGCTAAAACTTCCAAAACTATGTTGAATAATAGTGCTAAGAGTGGGCAACCTTGTCTTGTTCCTGATCTTAGAGGAAATGGTTTCAGTTTTTCACCATTGAGAACAATGTTGACTGTGGGTTTGTCATATATGGCCTTTATTATGTTGAGGTAGGCTCCCTCTATGCCTACTTTCTGGAGAGTTTTTATCATAAATCGTTGTTGAATTTTGTCAAAAGCTTTTTCTGCATCTACTGAGATTATGATATGGTTTTTATTCTTCAGTTTGTTAATATGGTGTATCACATTGATTGAAATGTGTATATTGAAGAATCATGGCATTCCTGGGATAAACCTCCCCTCATCATGGTGTATGATCCTTTTAATGTGTTGATGGATTCTGTTTCTAGTATTCTGTTGAGGATTTTTGCACCTATGTTCATTAGTGATATTGGTCTGTAGTTTTCTTTTTTTGTGACATCTTCATCTAGTTTTGGTATCAGGGTGATGGTGGCCTCGTAGAATGAGTTTGGGAGTGTTTCTCTCTCTGCTATATTTTAGAAGAGTTTGAGAAGGATAGGTGTTAGCTCTTCTCTAATTGTTTGACAGAATTCACCTGTGAAGCCATCTGGTCCTGGGCTTTTGTTTGTTGGAAGATCTTTAATCCCAGTCTCAATTTCACTTGTTGTTATTGGCCTGTTTATATTTTCTATTTCTTCCTGGTTCCATCTCAGAAGGTTGTAGTTTTCTAAGAATTTGTCCATTCCTTCGAGGTTGTCCATTTCAGTGGCATATAGTTGCCTGTAGTAATCTCTCACGATCTTTTTTATTTCTGCCATGTCAGTTGTTACTTCTCCTTTTCCATTTCTAATTCTATTGATTAGAGTCTTCTCCCTTTTTTTCTTGATGAGTCTGGTTGATGGTTTATCAATTTTGTTTATCTTCTCAAAGAACAAACTTTTAGTTTTATTGATCTTTGCTACTGTTTACTTCATTTCTTTTTCATTTATTTCTGACCTGATCTTTATGATTTCTTCCCTTCTGCTAACTTTGGGGTTTTTTTGTTTTTCTTTCTCTAATTGCTTTAGGTGTAAGGTTAGGTTGTTTACTTGAGATGTTTCTTGTCTATTGAGGTAGGATTGTATTGCTATAAGCTTCCCTCTTAGAACTGATTTTGCTGCATCCCATAGGTTTTGGGTCGTTGTGTTTTCATTGTCATTTGTTTCTACGCATTTTTTGATTTCCTCTTTGATTTCCTCAGTGGTCACTTGGTTATTAATAGTGCATTGTATAGTCTCCATGTGTTTGTACTTTTTAGTTTTTTTCCTGTAATTGATATCTAGTCTCATAGCATTGTGGTTGGAAAATACACTTGATATGATTTCAACTTTCTTAAATTTACCAAGGCTTGATTTGTGACCCAAGATATTATCTATCCTGGAGAATGTTCCATGAGCACTTGAGAAGAAATTGTATTTTGTTGTTTTTGGATGGAATGTCCTATAAATATCAATTAAGTCTATCTTGTTTAATGTGTCATTTAAAGCTTGTGTTTCCTTATGTATTTTCATTTGGACGATCTATCCATTGGTTAAAGTGGCGTGTTAAAGTCCCCTAGTATTATTGTGTTACTGTCGATCTCTCCTTATATGGCTGTTAGCATTTGCCTTATGTATAGGAGTGCTCCTATGTTGGGTGCATATATATTTAGAATTGTTATACCTTCTTCTTGGGTTGATCTGTTGATCATTATGTAGTGTCCTTCTTTGTCTCCTGTAATAGTCTTTATTTTAAAGTCTATTTTGTCTGATATGAGAATTGCTACTCCAGCTTTCTTTTGGTTTCCATTTACATGGAATATCTTTTTCCATTCCCTCACTTTAAGTCTGTATGTGTCCCTAGGTCTGAAGTGGGTGGGTCTCTTGTAGACAGCATATATACGCGTCTTGTTGTATCCATTCAGCCAGTCTATGTCTTTTGGTTTGAGCATTTAATCTATTTACATTTAAGGTAATTATCGATACGTATGTTCCTATTACCATTTTCTCAATTGATTTGTGTTAGTTACTGTAGATCTCTTCCTTCTCTTGTTTTTCCTACCTAGAGAAGTTCCTTTAGCATTTGTTGTAAAGCTGGTTTGGTGGTGCTGAATTCTCTTAACTTTTGCTTGTCTGTAAAGGTTTTAATTTCTCCGTCAAATCTGAATGAGAGCCTTGCTGGGTAGAGTAATCTTGGTTGTAGGTTTTTCCCTTTCATCACTTTAAATGTGTTCTGGCTTGCAGAGTTTCGGTTAAAAGATCAGCTGTTAACCTTATGGGGATTCCCTTGTATATTATTTGCTGCTTTTCCCTTGCTGTTTTTAATATTTTTTTCATTGAATTTAATTTTTGATAGTTTGATTAATATGTGTTTTGGCGTGTTTCTCCTTGGATTTATCCTGTAAGGGACTCTTTGCGCTTCCTGTACTTGATTATTTGATTTCATATGGTAGGGAAGTTTTCAACTATAATCTCTTCAAATATTTTCTCAGACCCTTTCTTTTTCTCTTCTTCTTCTGGGACCCCTCTAATTTGAATGTTGATGTGTTTAATGTTGTCCCAGAGGTCTCTGAGACTGTCCTCAATTCTTTTCATTCTTTTTTCTTTATTCTGCACTGCAGTAGTTATATCCACTATTTTATCTTCCAGGTCACTTATCCATTCTTCTGCCTCAGTTATTCTGCTACTGATTCCTTCTAGAGAAATTTAATTTCTTTTATTGTGTTGTTTATCATTGTTTGTTTGCTGTTTAGTTCTTCTACGTCATTGTTAAACATTTCTTATATTTTCTCCATTCTATTTCCAAGATTTTGGATCATATTTACTATCATTACTCCGAATTCTTTTTCAGGTTGACTGTCTATTTCATCTTCACTTTTTGGTCTCGTGGTGTTTTACCTTGCTCCTTCATCTGTCTGCCTATGATTTTAGGCAGCCTCTCTGATAATGGGTGAGGTTGTGGTCCTTTCTTGCTTGTTGTTTGGCATGGGGCATCCAGCTGTGGAGCTTGCTGGCCATTGGGTGGAGCTGAGTCTTAGTGTTGAGATGGAGATCTCTGGGAGAGCTCTTGCTGATTGATATTACATGGGGCCAGGAGGTCTCTGGTGGTCCAGTGCCCTGAACTTGGCTCTCCTACCTTGGAGGCTCAGGCCTGACATCTGGCTGGAATACCAAGACCCTGTCAGCCACACAGCTCAGAAGAAAAGGAAGCAAAAAAAAGGAAAAAAAAAAAAAAAAAAACAGAAGAGGGCAACCAAACAAATAAACAAATTCACAAATGATAACAAGCACTAAAAACTAAGATAAACATAAAAATTAGAAACAAATCAGTCGTGGACAGCAGACCCCAATTCTACAGTTGCTCCCAGAGGCTACCATCTCAATTTTGGGAACATTCATTGTCTATTCAGGCATTCCACTTATTCTGGGTTCATCAAATTGATTGTGGGGATTTAATCCTCTGCTCCTGCGGCTGCACGGAGAAATTTCCCTTTCTCTTATTTGTTTGCACAGCTCCTGGGGTTCAGCTTTGGTTTTGGCCCTGCCTCTGCATGTAGGCTGCCCTTAGGCGTCTGTTCCCCACCCAGACAGGAGGGGGTTAAAGGAGCGCCTGATTAGGTGTCTGTTGCTCGCTCAGCCTGGGGAGAGGGAGGGGTATGAGAGTTATAATTGAAATTCAGGGAAAGCCTGCAGCGCAGAGGCCAGCATGACATTGCAACAGCCTGAGGCATGCCATGTGTTCTCCAGGGGAAGTTGTTCCTTGATCTCAGGACCCTGGCAGGGGTGTGCTGCATAGGCTCCTGGGGCAGGGCAGGTGTGGGTAGTGACCTGTGCTTGCTCACTGGATTCTTGGTGGTAGTGGCAGCAGCATTAGTATTTCATGCCCATCTCTGGGGTGTGAGCTGATAGCCAGGGCTCACGCCCATGCCTACAGCTCGCTTAGGTGGTGCTCTGCCTTGTGCAGGCACACAGGGAAGGAATCCCCCTTCTCCTCCTGCACCCCAAAACAATGGTCTCTTGCCTGTTTGTCAGGTCCAGACTTTTTCCCTAACTCCCTCCCGGCTAGTGGTGGCGCACTAGCCCCCTTCAGGCTCTCCTCAGGCAGCCAACCCCAGTCCTCTCCCTGGGATCTAACCTCTGAAGCCCAAGCCTCAGCTGCCAAGCCCCACCTGCCCTGGTGCATGAGCAGACAAGCCTCTCAGGTTGGTGAGTGCAGGTCGGCACCAATCCTCTGTGTGGGAAAATCTCTGCTTTGCCTTCTGCACCCCTGTTTCTGTGCTCCGTGGCTCCGAATCTTGCCCCCCGCCCATCCCCCATCCCCACCAGTGAAGGGGCTTCCTAGTGTGGGGAAACTTTCCCTCCTTCATAGCTCCCTCCCAGAGGTGCAGGTCCTGCCCCTATTCTTTTGTCACTGTTTTTTCTTTTGCTCTACCCAGGTACATGGGGATTTTCTTGCCTTTGGGGAAGTCTGAGGCCTTCTGCCAGCATTCAGTAGGCGTTCTGTAGGTGCTGTTCCACATGGATATACATATATATATATATATATATATATATTTTTTTTTTTTTTTGCAGTACGTGGGCCTCTCACTGTTGTGGCCTCTCCCATTGCAGAGCACAGGCTCTGGATGCACAGGCTCAGCGGCCATGGCTCACGGGCCCAGCCGCTCCGCGGCATGTGGGATCTTCCTGGACCGGGGCACGAACCCGTGTCCCCTGCATCGGCAGGCAGACTCTCAACCACTGCACCACCAGGGAAGCCCGAGATATATTTTTGATGTATTTGTGGGGAGGAAGGTGATCTCCACATCTTACTCCTCTACTATTTGAAGGTCTGCCCATCAACCAGACTTCTAATATTCGTTGATTTATTTTTATACCACAAAGCTACAGTAATTAAAACAGTATGATAGTGGTGCAAAAAAAGATACAGAGATCAGTGGAACGTAATAGAGAGACCAGAAATAAACCTGCACATTTATGGTCAATAATCTATGACAAAGGAGGCAAGAATATACAATGGAGAAAATATAGTCTCTTTAGTAAGTGGTGCTGGGAAAACTGGACAGCTACATGTAAAAGAATGAAATTAGAACATTCTCTATCATCATATACAGAAATAAACTAAAAATGGGTTAAAGATCTAAATGTAAGACCTGATACTACAAAACTCCTAGAGGGAAACATAGGTAGAACCTTGTTTGACATAAATTGCAGCAATATTTTTTTTTGCATTCATGTCCTAACAAAAGAAAAAATAAACAAATGGGACCTAATTAAACTTAAAAGTTTTTGCACACTAAAGGAAACATCAACAAAGTGAAAACACAACCTACTGAATGGGAAAGGATATTTTCAAATGACATGGTTGATAAGGGGTTAATATCTAAAATATATAAACAGCTCATACAGCTCAACATAAAGAAAAACCAACACAATTAAAAAGTAGGAAGAAGACCTGAATAGACATTCTTCCAAACAAGAAGTGCAGATGACCAATAGGCACATGAAAAGATGCTCAACATCACTAATCATCAGGGAAATGCAAATCAAAACCACAATGAGATATCACTTCACACCTGTCAGAATGGCTATCATCAAATGGTTATCATCAAACAAATAATGTTAACTGATTTTTAACATTTTCTAGTAGTAAATATGGAAACTTATTTGCAAAGTAAAATATCAGTCCTGTGTGTATTGGTGTTTACTCTATTACTCTATATTTTTCTCTAGTTTTGAAAGACTTACTATTAAAAAGAAGAGCAGAATTTTTTATCCCATGCCATTGAATTTTGATTGGACATCTTTACATTTAGGGTATCTCAATGAAGTCAGTAAAATCCTGTTGTAACAGCAGAAAACAACAGTCTATTTATCTGTAGGCTTTCCCCCAGCAACACCCAAGACCAAATAACAATGGAGCAGCATCTAAACTTTTCTTAGAAAAGAATTACAGCTTAAATATATGCAACCATAGCACATTTTCTTAACATGAAAAACAGAGAGCATTCTTTTTAAAAATTTTTATTGCAGTATAGTTGATTTACAATGTTGTGTTAGTATCTACTGTACAGAAAAATGACAAACATATATATATATATATATATATATATATATATTCTTTTCCATTCTGGTTTATCACAGGATAGTCAATATAGTTCCCTGTGCTATACAGTAAGGCAATGTTGTTTATCCATCCTATATGTACTAGTTTGCATCTGCCTATCCCAAACTCCCAATCCTTCCCTCCCCCACCCCTCTTCCCCTTGGCAACCATAAGTCTGTTCTCTATGTCTGTGAGTCTATTTCTGTTTCATAGATATGTTCATTTACGTTGTATTTTAAATTCCACATATAAGTGATATATTGCACTTGTCTTTCTCTTTCTGACTTTAGTATGATAATCTCTAGATCCATCCATGTTGTTACAAATGGCATTATTTCATTATTTTTTATGGCTGAGTAATATTCCATTGTATATGTATACACCACATCTTCTTTGTCATTCATCTGTTCATGGACATTTAGGTTGTTTCCATGTCTTGGCTATCGTAAATAGTGCTGCTGTGAACATAGGGGTGTGTGTACTTTCCGAATTATAGTTTTGTCTGGGTGTATGCCCAGGAGTGGGATTGCTGGATCATATGGCAACTCTATTTATAGTTTTTTGAGGGACCTCCACATTGTTTTCCATAATGGCTGCACCAGTTTACATTCCAACCAACAGTGTAAGAGGGTTACATGTTAAGAGAGCATTTTTAAACATGAAAGATTTTAAAAATAAAACACCTATGAATCCTTTACACTTAAGGCATTTTAAAGTTTTTCACAGTAGAACCAGGGTCCTGTTCATTGTTTCTGAGGTTTCTATTTGAAGAATATGCCAGATTTAAAACTTTTAATAGCTCACGAAATGCTTACTATGTGAAGGTACTATTAAGCATTCTTTACACATTTTACTGAATTATCTTAAAACATGTAGCAGGGGGGCTTCCTTGGTGCACAGTAGTTAAGAATCCACCTGCCAAGAAAGGGATATGGGTTCGAGCCCTGGTCCAGGAAGATCTCACATGCCACAGAGCACATAAGCCTGTTCACCACAACTACTGAGCCTGCGCTCTAGAGCCTGAGAGCCACAACTACTGAGCCTGTGTGCCACAACTACTGAAGCCTGTGCACCTAGAGCCCGTGCTCTGCAACAAGAGAAGCCACTGCAATGAGAAGCCCACACACCACAACAAAGAGTAGCTCCCCTCGCCACAACTAGAGAAAAGCCCCCACACAGCAACAAAGACCCAACACAGCCAAAAATAAAAAAAAAAATAAATTAAAAAAAATTAAAACAAACAAACATGTAGCAGGTACTAAAACTGTCCACATCTTATGTCAGAATCTTATTTGGAGGCTATAGTAGGGAAGCTATCAGGATCACAAAGCTTATAAGTGGTGGAACCAAGACTTGAACTTAGGAATTCTGGTTTTAAATGCTATGTTCTCTATTACCATACTCTGTCTCTCTCACGGATTAAGATAAATAGGTTTACATAGTTGTAAGATTTTAACTCTTAAGAGAAAGCAATAGATTATCTATTTCATTTTCTTTTCAAAAACAACTATGTTAAAAAAAATCAATTGCCTGTCTGTCTAGGGGCAAAAATCATCTATGTTTGTTCAATAACCTGTTACAATAGTTAATCAGATTTTCAATTATAAAATCTATTCTTACTTCAATCCAACACAGCCCTTCTATGATTTAATCTGTTAACTCTAATTCCCTCTATAGAGATGGAGATCAGGAAACTGGTACCATCCTTATAAAACTACTTTACACAAGTGAAAAATATAATCTAAAATTTTATCAACTTGCAAGGGGGAATGCAGGAAAGCACAGTGGGAACTGGAAATAATTAAGCTCAGTGGGAACTGAAAATAATTATAAGCTCAATATAATAGCTCCGTGTCCTTTCACATACTTTTCTCAAGTGAATATAAGGATAAGTTTTTAAAAAATCAATTCATGCCTAGTATATATGATAGTTTTTCCCCCAAGATAAAAATATACTATGGAATTTTAGGGAATACATCTGAGTTATATTTGGACCATTATTTATACCAATAAAGCATTACCCGTGAAATAAATTATTTTCAGGAATGGTGAAAACTATTGGAGACCATTTGCTCCATTGATTAGAACTTCCAAATGTTGCTTTTTCATCAATATAAATCATGGCTAGTGGAGACAAAGTTTAAAAAAAAAAACAAAAAAGTTAAAATTAGGAAATATGGAGCAATGGTTGCCAAAGTTTGTGTGAAAAAAGTAGTAGCTGGGTTCTTCTGAGGTGTATTATTTCATAAAATAATGTGAAAAATCACCATAGAAGAATATAAGAACCTTGTGCTGGACTGAGCATAAAGAAAGTGATTATTAAAGAATACTAGGAATCTTGTATCTTTTTATCTCTGTAATAATCATGTAGTACATAAGTACATAGTGAAAAGAGCATCTTTATTTGGTTTTAAAACTGTACTTTCTTTTCTTTTTCACAGATGTTGTGGGAAGATCTGTTTACAAAGGCAAAGATCATAATCATGCAAGGAACAAGGAGGTTAAAATTGCCTACAGTCAGGCATAAGAAATAAGCTCCGCAGAAAAACAAAAATCAACACTTATTTGAACACTAGACTTAAAATAACTTAAAAAGTACAAGGTCAACTTTACAGGTGTTAATAAGGCTCGATGTACACCTCCATGTGTACTGTGCTCTATTGCTTTGATGCATTTGAATGAAAACAAACTTTTCCTTCTGCCTTTAGTGACATCCTCTGACCCATGTTCTGTGAAACAAATTTTTACTCATCCCTCACAACTTGGCCTAAAGCTCACTATTCTACTTATAACAATTTTCTTAGAATTATTGTACATTTATTGTTCATGTGAACTTTAGGATGCTCAATAACACACTGTATGTCTGTTAGTGCAGTAGAAATCAGTCTAAAGTATACATTAATTTTTTTCATTAAATGAAGGATAAAGCCAGCAGTCCTGAATATAACCTTTCATGGCTATTAGTAATTTCACATACCACTAGTGTACATTTCCTATTCTCAAGAAGGTTGACATAACTAAATTAATTTAGTATTCTCCAGGCTTCCCAGATGACAAGTGTGTCTGTGTTTGCATGAAAGTGAGCTACCTATGCTAACCTAAGTTATTTACGTTTAGGGGAAAAGAGTAAGCCTAATATGATGGCAGAAAACAACCACCAAAGATGATTATTTACCTTCACCTTCAAAGAGAAGTTTTAACTGGAAAATATTACTTGAAGAGAATAAAATTTTCTCATTTAATTGTATTATAGCAAGCTTTAAAAAATATAAGAAATTCTATGCATATTATGCCATTGAACATTATGGGAGAGGAACAGAGCATGCATTTACATAAACTTAAAGAAGCTGACATATGATGTGCATAAGTGATCCTTAAAGTAAAAATTTCTAATGGGAGTTCAACACCAAGGAGTAATGTTTCTAAGTACATATATGTTTAAAAGTCTTCAGGAAGTACGATTTTGCAATTTCAGATTAAGAGAATATGTGTGAATTCTAGCTGGTGAAAGTAAATATATTTTCGCAGAAAAATGACAGTTTCAAATCACAGATTTTAGGATATATGGATACAATTCTGAAAGGATTTTACAAAAAGAATAAAAAGAAAGATGTATAATGCAAGTTTTGTATGAAAGTACCCTTAGAAAGCATAGTGATGCTCCATATGTGTGCGTGTATTTTCTATATATTTTATGTTATCTGCCATATATATGTATATACTCTTTTCTTTTCTTTTCTTTTTTTTTTTTTTGCGGTACGCTGGCCTCTCACTGTTGTGGCCTCTCCCGTTGCGGAGCACAGGCTCCGGACGCACAGGCTCAGCGGCCATGGCTCACGGGCCCAGCCATTCCGCGGCATGTGGGATCCTCCCGGACCAGGGCACGAACCCGTGTCCCCTGCATCGGCAGGCGGACTCTCACCACTGCGCCACCAGGGAAGCCTCTGTATATACTCTTAAATAGCGTATGCTTGTATATATACATGTTCATGTATATACATGTATATATATATTTAGATATTATATATACTATTACATAAAGTGTGTGTGTGTGTATATATATATATATATATATATATGATGTGTGTATATACTCACTGTGTATATACAGATTGGGAGAGAGAGAATAAATGATAAAACAAATTGGGCAAAATGTCAACAATAAACAAACGCGGCTAAGAATATAGTATGTATGCAACTTGCTTATAGGTATAGAAAATAAGTGATAATAAGGATGACAAAAGTAACAATAATAATAACAGTAATAAAAAGGGCTAAAGTAGGAATAATCATAGAAACAATTGGAGATCAGTCTCAGAGGAGGAAGGAAAGGCTTACATAAGGAATTGATATGTAAGCTCAGACCTGAATTATAGGATGGCCAACAGGAAAGAAAAAAGTAGACAAACATATAGAAAATCCTGAAGGTGAAAGAGAAAGGTAATTTTTGGAGACCAAAGTGGTTAGAAGAGTTGGAGTTGAGAGTGGTGGCTGACCAGGAGGGAAAAATGGTCAGCAGTTGGGTCATGTAGGTCCATTTAATCCACTTTGAGGATTCAGACTTTATTTGCTGGGGTTAACAAAGGATTTTTAACATAGAACTTACTTGGAAACTATATTAGTTCAATATTTTGAGATAATTAAAAATGGACATGTCTGGATCAACAAGATTACTTAAGAGATTGCTGCTGTAATTTAAGATAGGAATATATCACCAGTTTGACTAGTATACTATTACACTGACATCTGGAATGCAGATAAGAGGATGGACTAAAAAACAGAAGTTGAGCCAGTTGACATTCAGCATGGAATTCACAAGAAGAAGGATGAATCAAAGATATGGCAATTGTGTTAGCATTCCATACACTCTGTTAGCTGCAATGGGTGAGAAACAAAGGCCCACATTAAGGGTGATTTTTGGATGGTAGCACACACATTTTTCTACTCCAAGCACCCAGACATCATTCTGGATAACTCTATCTAAAAATGAAAAAATCTAGGAAATGACACAAATTCTCATTTTAATGATACCTTTCCAAAAACCAACTTTCAGAGCCAAATATTGGACGACTTGATCACTGAAAAATATTCCAATTTAGAAATCTGCACATGAAACACCCCACTCTGTTCTCATCTTCCTCTTTTGCCAACTTCCCCACTCAGTTATTTCCACCACCTCTGCTCCTAAACTTTACTGAAAATTCAAGACCTGGAACCTTCTACATTTTCCATGTTTATTGATACCTTCCTTTCTTATCTTCATAGCACGGACTCCGGAGCCACACCACCTCATTTTAAATACTAATCTCCCACTTACTCTGTGGAGCAATTCATTAACTTCTCCACACACTGATTTTCACACTTGCAAATGGTGATCAAAATAGCACCTTCTTATGAGGGTCATTGTAAGGAAAAAATAAGCTGAGCACATGACTACTATGCAACTGAAAGCCCTTTTTATAAACCATCTGTGATTTATAACACTTTCAAAGTATGAATTTAACTGAATTATAATTAGTCCACATCCTTCAGTAAATTACAAGTTCTTTGATGAAGTCATACTAAATGTTTATATCCATATTCACTGGTCCTTGTCTTTTTCTGGGCACAAAGGTAGTCAGTAACTGTTTATTGAATGGATATATTGCCAATTTATAGCTAAGCCCATCCTCCATGGGCTGATTTTTATCCAGGGGACTTGTCCCAAGTCATTGCTGCATATGTTATAATAGCTAAGCCTTTTAAGAATGCCTGACATCCCAGCATGTTTCAGGATTAAAATTAATGATGTCAAGAGAACTTCCACAGCAGCTTATGTGTATATGTCAGTTTCCTTCATTAGACTGTTAAGTCCCTGTATTGAAGAAACTGTACTTTATTCACTTCTGTATGCTTCACCGCACCTTAGCAGAATACCCTGAATTTAATAAGCCTTCAGTACATATTGAGTTGAACTGAGTTATTTGCTCCTTCAAAATCCAGCTCAGATGTCACTTCTTAGACAAGACTTCCCTGAGTTTTCCATGCAGAACTGATTATTCCCTATGCTATAGTAAGTGTGTGTGAAGTGAAGTGACAGTGACAGTGAAGCGGTCTTTTGAATATGGAAAGTTTCTACCTACACACAGAAATGAACATATGACTACACTGATCAAACTATAGTTTCCTTTCCCTGAACACACTGATTCATTGATTAATCCAGAACAGGTATCTGACCCAAGTCAGGCCTCTTGAAGACCTTCACAGGAAGACAGAAAAAAAAAAAAAATCAGTCAAGAAATTGAAAGATAGAGAGAAAAACAGTCTTCACTTCCCTAATTCTTCTATTTCTTGTCATTATGTCTTTGATTCTGTACACTGTCCAGAAAAAATTAAATTTAGTCAAATCAAGCTTTTGTAACTTGTACAAAACAAAGTATAGACCAATACACCTTGCCTCACTGATAACAGTGTTGTCTTTCTCTTTCTTTTCTTTCTTTCCTTCCTCTTTCATTCTTTCTTCCTCTTCCTACCTAGTGTGTTTCATCTTTCTTAAAAATGTTAACAAAATACAATTAATTCCTATTTATTCTATCTCAAAATCATTTCCCAAATTTACCTACATATATTCATGTCCACTGTTCCCCTTCTAGACAAAATTAAATCCTGAATTATATAGATAGAGAAATAGATACTATATTATTACCCTTTTTCAAAATCTTTATTAGCTTTTTATTTTGTTCAGAATGAAATCAAACCTTTTATTGTGAATTATCTAGCTCTACACAATACAAGATGAGAATCCTGCTTAACTTTACACCTCATCTACTTCCCCTACCCTCTGTTTAAAGTGATTCAAAGGGTAGGGGAGGTACCTGTCTTTCCTTGTTCCTTAAGCACAGGGAACTCACCTCTGCCATGGATCTTGGCACTAACTACTTTTGCTGTTTGATGTGCTCTCGTGGCTGGCTTATTCTCTCATTTATCTTAAATCTCACTTTCTTGGAGATTCCTTCCTTGAACTCCCAACATAAAGGATTTTTTTTTCATCCTTCCCTATAGCATAACATGTTTTTATTTTCACCTGTATTTGTTTATTTATTTGTTCATTGCCTGTCTCCTTTATACTTCATGGGGCAGAAAACTTGTCATCTCTGTAACTGTAAGGCAGAGCATAATAATGGGGTTTTCAAAGTGGGATAAAAACAAGGCCAAACAGTAATATTTGTACAAGAATATACACCTTGTAATTGCAACACATTTTTTCGAAAATGTATTGCCTGTCGAAACTGCAATACATTTTTTAATTTTCAAAAAAATGTTTTCTGTATAGCCATGATTCCTCTACATTGGCCAACCTCTCTAGAATTGTTCCTAAGGCTAATATATTCTTCTATTTACAATCCAACTCTACTCCTATCTTCTGTATTCATTGTATATGAGCTAATATAACATCCGAGCATATTGTATGGGTGTAATGATTTTCCATGGAGTATTCTGAGGCTGTCTGAATAATGAATTAACATCTTTGAAGACTTGTTAAAAAAGTGATTAAGACCATAGACTTGAGACTCAGAGACTTAAGCAGAAGTCCTGGGTCTATTCCACTTCCAGACTGTGTGACCTTGACAAAATTATGAAACGTTTCCAGATCTTTTGATTTTCACATGTGTAGTGTGAATAATAATAGTATCAATGCCATAAAGTATCTATGTGCCATAAAGTATCTATGAGCATTATACAAGCCATGCATTTGGGGGGCCAGACCTGTCAGAATTACTGCTTGGATCCCCTTAGAATTTCTGATCACACATCTAGTAGTCAGTACAACATCACTGTATGAAGGATATCCTGGCTTGTTAAAATCCACACTGTGAATCTACAGATGGGACAGAAGTGACTGGGAAACAATGTCCCTGAAGAGGACAGACCTTTAGCAATGTCTGATAGATGGGTAGATACTAATATTCCTATTCCCATTTTTTTCTTGGCCACAATACATCTAAGGCGTGTATTCTGCATCATTACGCAGAATGGTCCTGCAGGATTACTCCATGTAACTGGCTACTTAATGTATTTCTCTTGGCTGCATTTCCTTCCCTGTACCATCTTCCCTCTCACCTGCCATTGTATATTGACCCTTCCAAATAAACTATGTCTTAGCTTCTCCTTTGCTTATATGCAGAAGATCCCAGATAAAGCTACAGAAATAACTCAGCACAAAAGGCTCTTGCAACAATTCACCATCTCCCCTCTACCCAACACAGACATCCTGTTTAAATACAGACTTTACTATTATTAATTCTATGACTTTAGGCAAATCATCTAATTTCACTGAGTTGTTACCTAATCTGTAAATCAAAGCTTACTAATGTTTAAAACTTCAGTGGTTTAAATCTTTAGAAGAAAAATAACTGAATAAAAACTAAGAAAAGTCATATAAATCTCTATTGGATATTTCATAAAATTATTACAAAATGGGAAGAAATCTAAGTTCAAAAACAAGTGACAGTATGATAAATAGAAAGATGAGAATATCTTTCATATTTGTACATTAAAACTGCATTTTCTTTCCAGCACCTGTTGCTGCTTCTCTCTCTTTGCCTTACTCATTTTAGTCATATGTTACCAAATGCTGAATAACATCTACAGGATACCAGGTGCATCAAGGAAAGCACCACATTCAGAAGAGTCCAAGAAAAGTCTGGAAACCAGAACAGGAAGATCTCTCCATGCATATGTCTAGATGTGGCTTCTCTCTGTTTCTGGAATTATCACTTATGGCTTACCCTTTCTAATTTCATTGTCAGTGTCCTGTCTATTTTTACCTTGACCTTTAGAAAATCACCTCATTTAGCAAATGCTTATTAAGCTTCTACAACACCTGAAAGAGTATGCTAAGTCTTGATGGGAAAAAATAATCAATACAAGGAGACAACTTCTGGATAATCTAATGGTTGCTTCTCTATATTATTTGCAACTTAAATTATAACTAATTCCATTTTTCATGGCTTCTTTGTTGATGTCACATTATTTTGAGCTTGAATCTTGCTATAAATAAACTCTGGGATTCAAAACATAGTCTTATATTTTCTATAAGTTGTCTATGGTGCCATATATAGAGAGAGACCGAGAGATATTATAAGTAATAAAAAGCAAAAATTAAACATTTTGAATATGACTTGAACTATCTGATCTTTTGTTTATGACTGATTAATAGGCTAAAAATAATATAATCACTAGAATTTCTTTTGTTTCTGTCTGCCAATTTATTCACAAATTTAATATGTATGAAGAGTTGCTGACTTTTATCGAATAAAGATAAAAGATCACAAATATCTAAAATGATCTCATAATAACAGCAATGTAAAAACAATCAGCTTGAAAATTTCTTGATTTTTTTTCTCCCTCTCAAAAATGAATGCTCATCATTCACAATTCCAGAATATAAAAAATTTAGTTGGACAAAAGTTTCACTGGAAATGACACTATTTGTATAGTTTGCCTTTACATATCCTTGCAAATTTCTTTTTTTGGAAATTGCAAGTAACATAATTAAATGACAAGAATGCTGGGGATTAGGCAGTGAAATGCAATATGTAAAGATAAGAATACAAGAACTAGGTCTGACTGTGTTTGTAGAAAATTATTTAGCTCTTTATCATTTACCTGGAATTATCAGAAGTCTTTTCAAAATACAGAAAAAATTTGGGCTTCATGTAAACCAGAACTGGAATTAAATGGACTGGATCTACATAACAAAGATTCTCTATTAAAAAGAAAACACTGCAAGATATTTAGCCTGAAAAGTGTAACTAACTCATCGTTCCTGAAATAGAAAAGCTAAACAATTGAAAAGATATGAATTACATAATTATACCTACAGAAAGTAACTATGATTGGATTATGTGAAATTATCATGCTTATAGGTCAATAGAAGTAAATACTGACAAATTCATATGCTTTGGATTAAGCAACAGTAAATGTTTGGTGAATGGTAAATTGATGAATGAGTGAATAATAGGAGGTATACAAGAATATCCAGGTTAAAAAATCCACCAGGTACAGCAGGATGTTTTTTTAAGGGATTGTGGAGCAATACATTGTTTCAAGTGATATAAAGAATTAATAGCCAAACATTAGGGGAGACACACTTCTAAATTACAGAACCTGAATTAATTGATCATTTGCTTTTGTAAATCAATGAATGAAAATTTCCAATGGATTCAGTCAGAATGGAGTTTTTAACAAAGTTTATGTATAAGTTACGACAATAATAGCAGCATTAATGAGAAACCAAAAACATTTCAAAGGCTTATTACGACAGAGGATTTTCTTTTCTCATTTCCATAAATACAAAACAACTTCCATCTTTGGCTCCGATATCTTCAACACACAATTTCCAAAGTCGTCCTGTGCTATCAGAAGGAGAATGAACGTGAAAGTATGCTAAACCAGGCAGTCCCACACATTTCTCCAACTCTCACTCCATTGGGTACAACAACACGTGACTAGATCGAATTTTGAGGGAACCTACATAAATAGTAATCTTTACCGTAATACCTTATCTCCTGCTAGATTATAGTTAGTAATAAGCATACACAATGTGCACTAGATTCTCAGCTGTCTATTGTGAGGACTTTACCCCTTAACAGACTGTTGTGCTTTTCTTTGTGCCTCTTTTTTTTTTTTTGGTGGGGGGGCATTTAAAAATAATTTACATACAGTAAAATTCACCACTTTTATTGTGTATTTCAATGAGTTTTGACAAACATATGCATTCATATATCTACCAAAACAATCACAATATATAACGTGAATCACCTCAAAAAACTTCCTTGTGATCCTCTGCAGGGAATCCTTTCTTCTATCCCTGACTCCTATCAATAACTGATCAATTTTTTTGTCCCTACAGTTTTGCTTTTGCAAGAAATTCATAGAAATAGAATCATGTGATATATTGTATTTTGTCTTTGTCTCCTTTTACTTAGTATAAGGCATCTGAGAGTCATCCTTGTATTGTGTGTCTCAATAGCTCATTCTTTTGTATGACTGAGTAGTATTCAATTGCATGAATCACAGTCTGGTTTCCCATATACCAGTTGAAGGGACTGGCAATCATGAATCAAGGTATTTTAAACATCCACACATAGTTTTTGTGTGAACTTGGGTAACCAGTAAGATTGCTGGTTAATATGGTAAGTACATGTTTAACTCCATAAGAAAATGCCAAAAGGTTTTCCAACACCATTCATAGTCTTTACAGGTAATTATTTTAATGAAAAAATAAGTAAAATATCTTATGATATATTATTTCTATTTAAAGTATGCTATTCTTAAACCAACTTTGTTAAATATACAAATCATACAATTTTCCCCCAAATCATCATTTAGTTTTCATTCTGTTGTCTGATCTTGCGATTTAACTTTATTTTAAAACATGTGGGTTCATTTGTCTTTGATTTCAAATGTATGCAATACCCATATAAGAAAGAAAATGTATTTTCCAGGTTTCTTGAAACATTTTTGACAGATCAATTCCAATTAAGTGCATATAAAGTGAGTGTCACAAAAGTAAACCAACACTCATTAAAAAATTAGTCATAGGACAAATGTTACCATGTCAACATAGACAGTTACCAAACATTTTAGAAACTAAAATGGCATTCACAGTAGCACATTATCCCAGCAGGCAAATTCACTAGGGTTTTTAATGGTGTCTCACTAATTGAGGAATAAAGAGCTTCTGTCACATTTATAGCTTATTCTTATGAGTTACAATAATAAGAAAAAAAATCAAACGTGTGTGTGGAAATGATGTAGAGTGGAGATAACGTTCTATTACATAGTTTTAGGACTCTTTCTTTCTTTCTTCTTTCTTTCTTTTTTTCCTTTCAGCTAAAGTTATAAAAACTGGCAAAATTTCATAGAGAAATACCTGTCACTGCTTTAGCCACCTTGTCCCTTTGGCTTTTCCTTACAGCTCCCAATCATAACCCTGCCTCAGGGCCTTTGTAATGGAAATCCCTTTAGTCTAGTTTCTTGCCCAGATAGCAACTTGACCTGCATTCTCACTTAATGCCACAGCTCTGCTCAAATGCTATCTTGTGAAAACAGGTCTCCCATTTATGCCAATAGATATAGCAGAACTTCCTTAAAAAATTCAGCCATCTGTTTACACCATATTTTACTTCTTAGCACTTCTCATGCCCCAGCAAGTGTGACCCCATGAGTTTAGTTTATAACTGTCTTATATAGCTTGCTTTCACATATCCTTAAAAATTTATGAGTTTGCAAGTTCATGAACTTGCAATGCAATGAACTACAATGCAAGGTCATGAGTTAAACCCTGCCTTGTCATTTATTCTCCAGAAGACCATTTTTTGAATTAAAAGATAAATAAATAAAAATGTAATTTGATATACATAATTCCTAGCCACATACAAAATAAATTTACACAAAAAATTAAGGCTACTCTATAGTTAAAATGTAATTGCATTTTCTGATATAACATCCTCTTTGCCCAAGGCAGCTACTGAATGAAGGACTTTCATTAATGTTTTAATTAAAGATATGTGTCCATACCATCTTCAGGGTACTGGTAGTTCCAACAAAACACAGTTTTGAATGATATAACCACAGTTTAGCCAGACAAACAATTACACAGAAAATTATAATAAATTTTGAAAATTGCTAAGAAAGGAGATGTTTAAATTGTTATGAAGGAGAAATGAAGAAGATGTGACTTTACTTATTACCCTAAGGAGAAACAGAATAACAATTTTATGTTGTATTAGGAAAAAATAATAGAGTAAGTCAGGAAGAGGGTAGACTAAAAGCATTGCAGTGAGTGTCATGCAGGGGGTGGGGAATTAATCAAGGCTGGTGGGCTGGGGTCTGTTGAGTGAGGGAATGTGCAGCATCATGAGGAGATAGGAAGTACAAAGCCTTGTGTACCAAAACAGAAACAGTCTCTTTTCCCAAGTGCCACTGAATTGACCAAATTTGATTTGAACACAGGATGTCTGTGTGCAGCTGTGGAAGCTGTACTCAGGATAGAAAAGCAGGGACTGTTGAATGTTATATTATGCTGGGGTTGGTGGAGTTTGATGTAAGTGATAATATTAGAAACATAGTTTATAGAAAAAAATCTAATTTTGTAAGAACAATTTAAAAATCTGATTTATCAAAGAGGAAGAAACCATTACATGAAAATATCAAATGCCACTTAGATGTTTCTTAACTTTTTCAAAAAATGCAAAAATGAAGGGAATAATATATTTTAAAAACATCATGTACTCCACCACTTACTTTCAACAATTATTAGCTCATGGTTAATCTTGTTTCATTTATACCTACTCTGACACCACCGATCCCACAAAGGGAAAAATGTGAAGCAAATCTCAGGAAAGATATCATTCATCCCATGTATCTTTTAGTATATACATATAATTTAATTTTAGAAACCTGACACTTTATCATTGGAAATAAAACATGTATAGGAATCATGTTCTTTTTGTTGATAAACATTTGCATGACTTACCCATTCTTCTTTTGTAGAAGTGGTGCAGTCTCCCAAATTGTAATTAAAAATTCCAGTTAAGACCCCAAAACGGAGCACGAAACACTATTTTCACCTTGTTCAATCATTTAAAACTGAAAGGAAATATTTAAAATCCACTGATTTGGGGAATAGAACTTTTTGAATATGAAATATATTGCCTGATTTTACAAAATCCATACCCTTTAGAATATGTGAAAAGCACTTTTTTTCAGGTAACGTATATCTAGGCATACCCTTAAGAATTTTCCAAACTGATCTGATTATTATGGATTACATTATATTTTTTGATACAAAGAAATGTATTAATGAGTGTGTTCATAATTTCAAGTTGTTGTATTATACCTTTTAATTCTGTGGGGACAAAAGAGCATAATTGTAGGTGCCAGAAAACTAGCTATAAAAGTATGGAAAGTGAAAATTTTGAAATATGAACCAACAGAAAGTGCTAAAAAATTTTAAATGGTTCTACCCATCAAATTCTAAATATCCATGCAAATTATTAATCATTTTAAGATCTAAAGAGTACAGCTGCTTTCCAATTATGCATGTAAGTTGAGAAAGATGGGGACTGTCATGGGTGGCCAGACACTCCATTTATCTAGGACTGAAATAAGTCTTCTAAAATAAGTATGTGATCTTTCAAAAATAAATGAATTGGAGAAGCAAAAAAATTAGTAGCATAAAACAATTGTCTTCCTAATTTTCTTCTTAGAACAAAAAGAACAAAAGGCTCTGTTCCTTTTAAAATTTGATTACTCTAAGTCAACCAAACCACCTAGGTAATTCTCCATGCTCCTCTTCCTTTAATCATGTATTTACTGAATATCATGTACAGTCACATATTTCCTATCATTTACTGCCCTCCTCTGCAAATGAGCTCTGGTCACATTTGCCCTGGTTCACACAGATCAGTTTTATTAATTTTGAATCCTTGCCAAATTTAATTGTCATTTTAATATTTTTACTACCATATGATCTGTATTATCATTATAAAAATTTGCCTAGTACTTTTTCATAAACAGTCAGCCTCCATGTTTGTAGTTGCCAAATAACCCTAATACCTATGAAAAAATATTTTGACAATTGTGAAAGCTTGTAAGGGAGACTTTATTCATAACTATTGCAATAGGTGTTGAGACTACAGCAATTTGAGAGACAGAGATTGGTCTGAGAGGTTAATTGCTCTTAATTTACTCTGGTGCTTTATTTAAAAGATAGGAAATTACCTACTTAAAGAGAAAACCCTACTGTTCCTCTCTCCTCTCACTTTTGTTCTTGCTCTCAAACTCACTGTCTTCTTCTCTCTTTCTTTGATTACTGAGTATGAACCCAGTCAAATCTGGGTTCAAGTGAGGAAACATTTCATTTATAAATTATTTCTTTTGAAAAATAACACCATTCAGTCTTTTTATCTGTGAAAAGAGGAGATAAAATATCTATTCCACAGAATCTTTTAAAAAAACTAAATGAATCAATACCTATAAAGGGATGTAGACAAGCAATCCAGGAAATAAGAGGATCCCAAATGATAGTTAAGTTCCCTTTTTCCTTTTTATGGAGATAACTCATTTCTAGGCCTTTATTACTAGTACTTCATTTAAGAAAGTTGTGTTATAGTGGAAAGGTATTACATCGAGAATCACAAAAATTTTTCAAAAAGAGAGATAAAAACAAATATTCTGAATGCCTACTATGTTCTAGGCATGGTGCTATGCTTTTCTGGTTCTAACTTTATGTCCTTGGACGAACAACCTAACATAGCCTTGTTTAAGTTTAACTTCAAAATGAATAAGTTAAAAGCAATTTTCATTTTCCCAAGGACATGTCATAAACACTACCTCTACAGGTATTGATTGATTATTAGGATGGAGAAAAACAAAGTTTTCTTTAGTTAAGTAATTTGGGAAATGATAGATTAAACCAAATTAAGCCTTTTTCCTTGGATTTGGAAATAGACCTAGGTCTGATTATTGGCTACGCACTTATTAGTTAATTAAACTCCGGCAATTTGCTTAACCTAAGCCTCACTTTGAATATCATTAAAATAGGACAAAAGGAATCACAGAAGAATGTTGTACAGAAAGGAAAGCATTAGGGAAAATTTCTAAAATGCACAGAATGGCTAGAACACAACAAACCCTTGAAAAAAGGTAAAATTGTTATTAATATTATCTTAATTAGCACTCACCTCTTCAAAGGTATAGAATATTAAGACAAAGATTTATTTTCCTTCTTCCTTTCTGGAATAGATCAGGCAGCTTTTTAAAAAGCAGGAAGAAGAGGTTCCTGAGAACATGTGAGGTTTCCTCTCCTTCAAGCTCTAAGTCTATTGATAGCATCTCAGCAGGAAAAGTTGCACAAGCACTATATGATGCCTGTAAGCAACCATTCGTCCTTAAAAAAAAAAAAAAAAAAAATCAGCCAAGTAGGAACTCATTTTCTTAATAGTACACAGGAGAAAACATAACTAGTACCTTACTGGCTCTAAATTAGTAATTAAAACCAATTAGTTTCTCATACCCAACTGTATTGCATTTTGCTCTGTACAATTTAGGACATAAATAGGTAGATAAAAATGCCTGACTAATTAGAGAAGTCCTTTTTTTTGTAATTTAGGATAGATGACTTTATAATCCAGTATGAGATGTGAATACAAATATATCAATAATTTTTATAGCTAATAAACTATCAGATTAGACAATTCCAAAAGACAATTAGCAAAAACACTTAAGCAAAGGATCATCACTGGAATACACACATACCTCTTACAATGATTATATTGGGGAAAAAAAACACATATTTGAATACAAACATACATGAACATACCCAAATATTTCAATGCTTTAAACTGCATCTTTAATTTTTATTTTTGCATTATTTTTAATTAAAACTCTGTATTAGTATCTGAATGTTTCTAGATCTTTCCCACAGCAGAATGATTCTTAAAAACATATATTTTCTAGCATTTTGATCCTTTAAAAAACAATGCTAAGTACAGTCATATGCAATAAGGAGCTTAAAATATTTTGAGCAATGGAATAATTACTAGAATGAATGACCAGAAATCCAGATGCCTCGCTTGAAGGGAAAAATGAATTTGAAATCATGTCATACTATGTTTCTTTTAAAATCAGTTACATTGAATTTTTATATAATTATTAGTGGAAAATAGAATTGGAGGAGCTAAGTGTTTTGGGGTAAAAGCTATGTGACCTTTGGAAAGTTTTCTAAAGCCTTTTGAGCAATAAGCTCTTAGTTTTTAAAATGAGAATGATGATATTTAACTTGAAAAGGTGCATGTTGTAAAGAATAATGAGACATACAAAATACCTGGCACATGGCTAGTAAGCAAAATATTTCTACTTGAACAACTGTGTGAATGGTAGTGGCATTTGTTGAAATGGGGAAAATGGGATACGGGACAGAATTAGTTATTAAAAACAAAAGGCCCAATTCTGGATGTTAAATTTACTGTTCTCATGTAACAATCGATCAAGATAAGAAGTAAGTGATTTGGTGTAAAAAGGGCCAAAAGGTTGGGCTTGGAAATATCTATTAATTGGAAGCCATCAACATGTAGATAATATGGAAAACACGGAAATGATAATATCAACTAAAAAAAAGTAGAGCGAGATAAAAGTTGTGGCCCATGTTTGAGGCCCAGGAAAACAGTAATTAGCAGTCAAGTGATAAAGGAACAGGAAAAAGTGACTGAGAAGAAACATCGAGAAATACATAATTAGAGACAGGAGAACAGAGGAGGAGCCCAGAGGAGCCCAGTGAGCAGCATAGTTCATGTGGAATGAGGTGGACAGTAATGTTGAATACTCCTGAGAGTTGAGAAAACTGTTAAGTGATACAAGGTAATGATTTGCATTTGAAAACCAAAGAAATAGGGTGGTAGCTGGAGAGTTAGGGGTTGTTTTCCTTCCTTTTTTGGTATTTATCTTGTACATTTCTTTATTTACTTGTTATTTTAAAGGAGATCATTGTATAATATTTTCATGCTACTTGAGTTGAGACAACAAAGATATGAAGTCCAATAATATAGAATATAGAGGGGGAAGCAGAAGGGGAAGGAAGGGATGAATTGGCAGAGCACAGAGGATATTTAGGGCAAGAAAACTATTCAGCATTACATTATAATGGTGGATATATATTATTACACATTTGTCAAAATCTGTAAAATTTACAGGAGTTAACCATAATGTAAACTATGGGCTTTAGGTGATAATGATTCATCAAAATAGTTTCATCAATTTTAACAACTGTACCACTCTGGTGTGGGATGTTAATAATGGGGGAGGCTGTGCTTTTATGAGGGCACAGTTCATATGGGAAATCTCTGTACTTCCTGCTCAATTTTGCTGTGACCTTAAAACTGCTCTAAAGAATAAAGTCTACTAAGAGAAATTCAATGGAAGAATATGCACCTTATTACTCATATAGATCTCTGTGTCACAAAGAATGATGATGGAAGTTGGTATAACACCATTATAAAAGCACACCTAATTTTCAGCTCTAGAATTTTCACTTGGTAACTATATATATTTTCTTTTCAGCTTTGTGATAAGCTCAACAATTGTCCCTCCAAGATATCTATGTCCTAATCTGCCAAATCTGAGAACACTGTATTTCGTGGCTAAAGGTAATTTGCATATGTGATTCAGTTGAGATGGAGAGTTTCCTGGATTATCTGTATAGGCCCTAAATATAACCACCAGTGTCCCTACAGGAGGAAGGTAAATGGAGATTTGACATAGTGGAGGAGGTGATGTGGCCTCAGAAGCAGAGATCTGAGTGATGTGGCCAAGAGCCAAGGGATCCTGACAGTCTCTAGAAGTGAAAGCAGCAAAACAAGGATTTTCTCTGTTGCATGCAGAGGAACCAGCTCTCCTGGCAATTTGATTTATCCCAGTAAACTGATTTCGGACTTCTAATCCCCAAACTAAAAAATAATAAATTTGTATTGTTTTAAGTCACTGAATTTGGAATAATTTGTTACAGCAGTAATAGGAAACTAATACAAATGTGCTTGACTCTTCTCTCATTATATTATCTTTCTCTGAAATTCTTTGAACATTTCATAAATATTTATCTGTGAAATTCAATAACTAGGGGCACATGGAGTCACTGTCTATTGACTACTTTTTCCCCCTGATGATAAGTGATAATTTTCTGTGTCTTTTCACGTCTAGTATTTTTTGGTTGAAAACTGGACATTGTAAATATGTAACATGTCAATGACAATGTGATTTTTTTCCTATGGATGTCTCCCTTAGGTAATCTGACCTCTTTTTTAGGCTTCTCTTTGTGGGGATTTCTCCTGCAAATTCACAGACTGCCAGTAAATTAACAATTTGGACAGACTTCAAGACAGCTGGACTCAGGGTCTCTGCAGTTCTTTTGTTGCTGGGTCCTGCCTATATTTCTTCCCTATATATATCAAGAACCAAGAATAGCTATATGACATAATCCAGGAAGGCTTCCACTTGCTGAGGTGTGTATCGGTTTCTGTCTACTTTTTCACCAGGCTCTCTGGGGACTTCCACAGCATGCAAAATCTAACAATTAGCCAGGGATAAGAATAGAGTTTATACTCAGATTTTGGATTTCAAACTGTGGCTTTCTCAGTTCCAAAACGTTCCCTTTAAATTTCCAGTGGCCCAGCTGCTCTAAACTCTATTATCTGTCCCTTGAGCTTACAAAACTATGTTTTTCCATCTGAGGGGAGTCTTGGGAGGACTCCAAACATAAACTCACAGTTCTTACCTGATACACTAGCAATCTTTCCATAGTAAATTCTTTTAAAGTTTTACCCTCTATTTGCTCATTTTCCAAGTCCTTCAAATATGTTTTCAAGATTTTTTTGTTTTGTAAACTTCAAGTGTCTTCTGTGGGAATAATCACTCAGCCTCTTCATGCCCTATAACCAGATAATCTCTACCAACATTTAAAAATATGTTTGATGGGGTTGATAACATAATTTTAAAATGAGATGAAGTCTTTTCAGACTAATAAGATTATCATTACCTTGTTACCACAATGTTACAAATAAGAAGTTATTCATTTTAAGCACATAAAGGTATGAATATATTTAATAATTAGTGTAAACTATTTACCAGTATAAAATTCAGGGACATAACTTTTAAATGTTTTATTTAATCTATTTTTTGGAAGAGTACTGTATTTATGGGAGAGACAGAATGGAACTGAGTTGAGTTTGATCAACATAGAACAATACATAAAATCCTATTATTTTTACACCATTGCCAGGCAGCTTTTGCACCTAATTTTTCAGATATTTAGACTTTCTTTACAAAAGGCAGTCACCAAGAAGAAGGTTACAGAGTTCACCCATCCCCAGGAGCTTAATCTGCTGAGTGTCCCCAGATTGCACTCATTCAGTCAATTACTCTCTGTCAAGAGTCACAGTGGGAAGACTTCTCACTAGCATCCAGATCCCATATTATTTTTATCTTCTTCACACCTAACCACTCAGAATACTTTTTTTTTCTTTCTTACTGTTAATTCAAAAATTTTCAAGCTGTGGCATACTAAATGCTTTGGAGAATGGAGAGATGTTAATAGTCCTAAAGCTGTATTTCATGAACTTCTAGTGTTTACTCCAATTAATGTAGCTACATATGCAATCAACTCCACTAATTGTAATTGCAACAATGCTCTGGTATTTTCTTTTAATTTTTCATCAGGTAAATAATCTGAAAATTCTAATATTGTTGAAATTTCACATAAACCTCCCAGTGTCCCTCTTAGTTCTTCTGCTTCCACAATCAAACACTTTCAAACCACAAAGGTATTTTAACTGGTATATACCTCCATATTTCTAAATATTTTTGTTCTTGACTCAATTTTATATATAACATTTTTCTTACTATTATGACAGTTAAAATTTTAGATCAAATGGTATGAGTCCACTGCTTTTTCATTCATACTAAATTGTGAAGCAGAAAAGAACAGACTAGAATCTCTGCCCATATGTTTGAGTGTGTGTGTATGTGTGTTTGTGTGTACTGGAAGTGCTGAGAGTACACTGCTGGTCTTCAATGTAAGGCATTTAATTATTCTATCAGTTCGGGTCAGGTGAAGAAGGGATTTACAGAAGGGATTAGGTAGTTAAAGCTTTGTTTGAAGGTCTAGAGGAAGACAAGGCAGCTTGATATTTTGCACTGTTTAGTTCAAGGGCACATGATGATACCTGAAGTAGAGATGAGTAAGTCACTGCTGCTGTTACAACTAATTTGAACATCTATGATGATAGTGATTAGACACTTTGCTCCTGGATCAGGATGCCAAAAACTTTCTCAACAACTAATTTTACAATACTGTCTGTCTAGCATCAGTACCAGACAGATAATTTCCACCCGTTTCTGTGTTTCAAAATTTAGTACATTGTGAAGTTAAATTTTAATCCAGAACCTTATATACAAGGGACTCTGAGGAATATATATTACAATTCTAAGAGAAGACAGCCAGTATACCATATTTTACACGGATCAAATTATACAGGTAATTTTCTGCTATTGGAAAACTCGAGTTGTCATTACTTACTGGTCTCTTCTCTTGAGCAATTTAGATCATCCATAGAAATATCCTCCAATCTCCTGCCTATGAGATTTGGGTCTTGTGTGGATAAGAGAACTTGTTTCCTTACCTTTCAAAGGTATATCGTTCCTGTTTTCATCATGGTACATTACCACTGTCATTCTCAGAGCCTTCAGATATTCGAGAACAGAATTCTGTCTGGCTTAGTAGAGGAGCTTTTCCTCACTCAACTGTGCGAGATTTAACTGAGAAGATATAAAGGTCAACTTTGATGCTCTTTCAAATTCTCCTTTTCCACTGCCACACTCTCATTTTCTGCATTTTCCGTGTAGCACCATGCCTCCAATTCCTGAAACATGACTTAATTCCATGTAAACCAGTTTACACACACACACCAGGTTTAGAATCATCATCTCATTGTTATTTCCTCTTTCTCCCTATTTTTCATGGTCATCTAGCATCATGTGGAGATAGAGACACCTCTAATCTTCATCAAATATAGAACAAATGCTTCATTTTCCTTTATGCTTCATTTGTTTTAGGATCATATGAATGAGGAAAAAGCTGTATAAAATTTCTGCTTTGCCATACTGAATTCAGGTATCTTCAAAATTTTTTCTTGATGAAACTGTCATTCTATAAAACTGGTGAGTGAATCAGTAATACAGATGTGGAATATAAATTAGAAGTAATCCACATACACTTGCAAAATCAGTTGGGTTGTCTCACTCAGTGCTAGTCATAGCTCTAACAAAAGAAGGGTACATTATTTTGAACAACTTAACAGTAGAATTTTTAATAAGATATCATTTAACTATATTTTGATATATGCCTAAAATGTCAATCTGTGATTTAATTTTTAACATGCACATTTAAATCTGCTTAATTTTCAGAACTGAGATTTGTTACTTTTTAAAATATACAGATACACATAATATATGATTAATAGACATATATTTACCATAAGCTTTAAATTTTTATATTTTATGATGCACCTAATGGGAATTTACAAAAAATAATATTACTTTATAACGAAATAGGAATTCCATAACCAACTGAGCAAAACAGGTACAATAGGCATTTAAGATTTGTTAATACCATTATACTATATGTGAATATTATCATCAGCAGCATAATATTTAAAATTTCATTTTGAGTTGTCCTCACAAGAGATATTAATATCTATTAAATAAATGTGTGATGGTTTTTATTTATTTATAGGTTACTATGGGATAATATTGGGAACAACTTCCATTAAATCTCTTCATAATTGATATAGAATATCTGATTTCCATGGTTCATAAACTAATAATGACCTTTTTTTCAACAATTTCTCTCACCATTTGCTAACTACGCTTTACATTGATTTTTAAAAATATCAAACTGAAGAGTTAAATGGCATTTGAGTTAATTGATGAAGTTATAATACTTTTTTTTTTTTTTGGATTATATACCCCTTTTGTGGCAAAGACTACTTCTTTTAAGATGACTAGGCTCTTGGAATTATTTAGAGATAAGTGGTCATTATGTAAAAACACACATTATAAATATTTAATTTCCAAATGAAAATCTCAGAAGAAAGAAGTATGTATTAGTTTTTTCTCAAGATTTTTGAAATATTTGATTCATTAATTTTAATGGTCTTATTTAGTTAATTTAAATAATTTTAAATTTTATTATATATGCTACAATTATCTCATTAAGAATTATTGCCTTTTTTAAATTATTGAGGTGCTATAGTAGAGTTCAAAAATTTTCAAACAATATATATTATATACACTAATATAGAAAGGAGGCAAATAATATAAATATCCTTGAACCAATGAAACCACTAACAGTGTTTAAATCAGTATTCTTTCCCCAAGTTGTCTTTAATGATTTCATCTAATAGTAGAATCTGCAATTCAATTTGAAATTCAGAGTTTGCTATTTTGCAAGCAGTCCATTTACCCCTTCCTAAAACTTTAATCAGAGGGTTTAACTCTTAAAGAAGTTTGGATTACAAGTATCAAACTCATCTGCAAATCATTTTATTGCTTTGTTTGTTCCCCTTCATTTAATTAGATTCTCTTGAGTTTAATTAGGTTTAAAGCACAGTGATTATAGAAAAACTATGCTGTTTATTGCACACATTTTCCCAAGTGGTCTTTGCAAATTCCCCAACTTTATTTAGTGGATATTCAATCACCTTGCTAATTACTGGAAGAAAACAGCTCAAAAGCACATTCCCTACTGATGGTTGGTTAGTACTATCATCCTATTATAGAAAAGACAGTACAATTAAGCAAAGAAGTTTGTAAAGCTTACAGCATTAATTATTATTCAATGTTTTTAAGGAAATGCTCACCTTCTACTTATATTCTTGTCCAAGTGGAAAATCATTCTATTGCTAATATACTTTCAGGAAATCAAGTCCAAACAAATGAATTGAAATGATCTAAACAGCCTAGAAAATTATACTTCCTTTATGAAGAATCTACTTCCAGGGACTCTATCTTTTCATATTTCAAATATGCATGAAAAACTTTAATCTCATGTCTCAATTATTTTTTCAAATGAAAGTACATTGGAGAGCAGCAATTGGTATGAATAGGCTCATTAAATACAATCCACAAATTTAAATAAATTTCAAATTTTGCACAGGCCATTTTTAACCATTTCCTCATGTATCTGGTTAATCGTTTACTTATTTTGGCCTTTCTTTTAAAAAATCACACAATTATATGTCATAAGTATTAATAAAATTACCTAACTGTTCTGTGACAGATAATTATATCTAAAAAATAACCAAAGTAAAGAAATGTAGATCTTTACAGTAAATACAATATAAAAAATTAACCTTAATAAAAATAAAATGTCAAATGAAAACTTGAAATCTAAAATACAAGACAAATAGTACATGCTTTGATTTTTAGAATTTTTTATCTTTTTCTGTTCCAATAAACCATTCCCCCCCAAGAAAAAACCCCTTTTTCCTGACTTTTCCTTCAATTTATGATTGATAATGTAATACAGTATAGTTTTTCCAAAGCTACACGCATTGTTCACTATTTTTATTATAGTTTTGTAGCTGTATATATAGTGTACAGAAAAAATCTTAAAATTTTTTTGAGGTTTCCTTTGTGGCTTAATAACAGGATTTTATTAGTAAATATATTTTGAGAGCTAGAAAATGTCTAATCCCAAATTGCTGACTGCCAAGGTATATGATATCCAATAAATCATACATATTTATATTTGCGCAACTCTTTCATAAACCACTATTAAATTTTATGAACTAAATCTATTCAGTTCTGAGGTTTTATAATTTCTCTCTCTCTCGTGTGTGTCTGTGTGTGTGTTCATGTGTGAATTTCATAATTTTAATAGTACACAATTATAATGTTCAGTGTTAAGGTTGGTGATCAAAAGACCCAAACCCCTCCATGGTTTTCAGAGTAGAGTTTTTAAAGGCAACAGTAGGGGTGAAGGCTGCAGATCAGCTCGAGCATGGTCTTCTGCTTGGTTAGCAATGAAGCAACAAAATGAGGTTTCAAGGGTCACTATCATCAATCTTCTGGCTCCAACCATCTGGGGTCTACATGCTTGAGGTCAGCAGTTTACATCTGGTGCAGGTCTGGTTTCTATAACAATTTACGGAAGTTGTTGTGCTGTGTGTCAGGCCTTTATCTATGTCTTTCAAAAGGAACTGGGAGTCTTCGTGACTCTGCTATGTGGCTGATTTATAATTCTAAATTGTTAGCAATTCCTCTGATCAATAGCTATGTTTTGTTTTTAAACATTCATATTTTTTAATCATTAATTCTTGAGCTAGCTTTCTGAGACTCTGAAGAAGCCTAGAAAACTGAAGCAAAAGTCTTGCTTCACAAGACAGGGAGACAGAGGTTCTTGTACAGTTTCATTTTCTTCTGTGCAATTCTAATGTTCTTCTTCTCCAACTCTTCCAATTCCATCCAAGATAGAGTAGATTTACTCTCCATTAAATAACCAAAACATGTGGACTAAACATGAAATAACTGTCATCAGACATTGCACATCAGGTAATGCAGAACAATAGTCTCTGAGACAGTGGAAACAAACTAGGTGAGGTCTATGATTGTTCAAGACTCCTTCTCAGAAAGAGTTTCCAGGTTAAGTCAAAAGATTTACTAAAACTAACCTTAATGGTCTCTCTTGGTTAAGAAGATGGGGATGGAAATCAGGGTGGGGGATGGGGAGGGATGGTATCTTACTATGGAGGTGAAGTAAAATTAGACTCTGCAAAGCAAGTCTTGAAAGGATCAAAGTATTTCCATGTGATTAACTGCATCGCAAAACAAAACTAGGATTTATAGGAACACAAAAATATTTAGCATCCAAAACTTGAAATTTACAAGCAGCTCATGCAGCTCAATATCAAAAAAACAAACAACCCAATCCAAAAACAGGCAGAAGATCTAAATACACATTTCTCCAAAGATGATATACATATTGCCAAGAAACACATGAAAGCATGCTCAACATTACTAATCATTAGAGAAATGCAAATCAAAACTGCAATGAGGTATCACTTCACACCAGTCAGAATGGCCATCATCAAAAAATCTACAGAGGATAAATGATGGAGAGGGTGTGGAAAACAGGGAACCCTCTTGCACTGTTGGTGGGAATGTAAATTGGTGCAGCCACTATGGAAAACAGTATGGGAGGTTCCTGAAAAAACTAAAAATAGAACTACCATATGACCCAGCAATCCCATTACTGGGCATATACCCTGAGAAAGCCATAATTCAATAAGAGACATGTACCACAATGTTCACTGCAGATCTATTTACAATAGCCAGGATATGGAAGCAACCTAAGTGTCCATCGACAGATGAATAAAGAAGATGTGGCACATATATACAATGGAATATTACTCATCCATAAAAAGAAACGAACTTGAGTTATTTGTAGTGAGATGGATGGACCTAGAGTCTGTCATACAGAGTGAAGTAAGTCAGAAAGAGTAAAACAAATATCGTATGCTAACATATATATATATGGTATTAAAAAAAAAGTGGTTCTGAAGAACCTAGAGGCAGGACAGGAATAAAGACACTGACGTAGAGAATGGACTTGATGATACAGGGAGTGGGAACGGTAAGCTGTGAGGAAGTGAGAGAGTGGTATGGACATATATACACTACCAAATGTAAAATAGATAGGTGGTGGGAAGCAGCCGCATAGCACAGGGAGATTAGCTCCCTGCTTTGTGACCACCTAGAGGGGTGGGATAGAGAGGAAGGGAGGGAGACACAAGAGGGGAGATATGGGGATATATGTATAGCTGATTCACTTTGTTATAAAGCAGAAACTAACACACTATTGTAAAGCAATTATACTCCAAAAAATGTTTTTAAAAAAATTGAAAAAACTTATTTTAATGTTTGAATTATCAGGACCTAGTACAGTTAATTCAGTAGAATAGGAGCTTGATAAATATCTAGTGAATTATGTGTGCATTAAATGAAGAAATGGATGAATCTGTGTAAAATGATATCATTTAAGAATCTCAGATATATCTTAAGATATATTTGACTTAAGCACTTATAAATCTAGTACATGTGATACAGTTGCGCTGGTAATCTGGAATCAAATACTTTCTTGGTGACGGTGATAGAATAGCCAAATGTCCAGTGAAGTAAAAGCGGGGATAGTGATTTTAAAGATAACATGCTTACTGTGTGGGGCACTTACGCAAAGACTGAAGAGTAAATGTCTACATAAGTATGGATGTTGGAGAGATTGATGCAAAAACCACCAGCTAGATTAGCTTTAGATTCCAGGAATGTACTTCTATGCTTCTTATATAAAACACGTGTCAACAGGGTAAAAATGCTCTCCAAAGTAAACCAGGAATAACTGGAACACCTTCAACCACTTCCTCTAACAGGGAGCAAGGAGAGCACGTCTAGGAAATGGACAAAGTGGGGGACCTGACAAATTACAGGGCAGAAGGTAACAGAAATTGCAATTATATGTGTACAGGTCATAAGGAGGCTGAGTAGGGTAATCTGCATGCCATGCCTACCCTCAAAAACTAACTGCATAGTTGAGACACTGCTTCACCAAACAAGCTGCAATTGGATCTACTATACTTTCTCAAGCTCCAACTCACTTGGAGAGGATGGTTTGGGGAATCAGTAATTAAATCAACTAAAAATGAAGGGCTCTGGGATACAAGCCTTTCCTGACCCCACCCAGGGAATTTTACATCAGATTCTGGAATCTGTACCCTCTCACACAAGACAGGTGGGAAATCAAGTGGATGGGTATTTAAAGTAAATCCTACAGAGCAGATACAAGTGACCACAGTATTTAAATTGTTTTATGCCAAATATCTGTGTCACCTCCCACTGCGAAGATTTGCTATGCTGAAACAGTGTTCGGTCTTTAGGTCTGGGAACGTATCTTTATCTTTCCGATGCAATTATATGCCTGGTCTGGTAATAGAGATTGAAGTGGGGTTGATTGTACTACTTTCTTATTACTCAGAGATGGTGGTTAGAACAAATTCCAATAGGCTAGCCTTTTACTGTTTGCTTCTGGTAAGTACTGGATACCTAGATAACCTCCTTTACATTCTATATGCTGGTGCCTGTCAAAAGATAACTTCAGAGTAGAGGTACAAGCCTTCAGCTTTCATTTTCCTGACTGAAGTTGCACACATGGAAGAATCTTTTGGAAAGTTTACGATAACCATAAAGCAAAATAGGAAATTATAGAGAACTTTCCAAGCTATTTGTCATATTATGAATTATGAACCTGGAAGAAAAATTTAAGGTAGGTTTTAGGTGATAGTCTACCTTAAATCTATAAAAAGATCTATAAAGAGAATATTGAACAAAACATAAATAATCCATAGTACACTGAAGAATTGTATTTTGCCATCATATTTAAATTCCCAAAATATTAATTATTCCAGATTGTGGTGGTACAAAAGACACTGTCAAAATACACATGTGTAATGTCTACTATACTCTTAATAACACCAAAATTTCAATAATGCTATGCCAGGGTTCTAAAAATGGGTTATTTTCTAGGATGACGCTGGTTTTCATTATTGGATTTGAGTGTGATTATCAAATTTATATGACTGGTAGGAATACAGATTAAAGCTGCCATCATATGTCACCTGGGCTGTATCAATTTGAAAGTGTTAGAGGGAGCACTGAGCCGCCAAGTTTTGAGGTGGTCATTAGGACAATGAACCAAACTAAAAGTAACAACTAAGCCTTTATTCACTCACTGAAATAACGCAAGCAAGAGGCCAAAAGAGAAGTCACCAGTTCCTTCAATGTTCCATTGTTTTCCCCCCAAAGATCAGAGAGTTTGATGTATCGGTACATATGGGGGCAGAGGACTGAGTCCTTCACTGTCTGAGTCTTATCTGAGATGACAGGGGTGACTTGTCACACGTCTCGTTATTTTGCAGCCTATATCATGGCTCTTCACAGGGTGGTCGTGGCAGGGCTTCCTAAGTGCAGCAGGAGATGATGTCCCAAGGAGGAAGTAAGTGTCTTTCAAGATTCTGCTTGGGTCATGTTTGGTCACTGAATAAAACTCTTTGTGTCAATCCAAACTTAAGAGGGAGGAAAAAATCATATCTTTTGATGGGAGAGGAAAATCTGTGGCAATTTTTTTTAATCTACCAAGATGGCAACAGAGCAACTCTTACAAGGAAGTGAAAGGCAAATACAAAATTATTTGACCAGGATAAGACAGAGAATAACAGAAAGGAAGTTAAAAAGCACCCTTGACTGTCACCAGGAGGGAAGTGAGATTATACACAGAACCAATACCTAAAGACAGTACTTCATCACTCCAAGTGAACATAATTTTGTTTACACAGAAGGAGAAAATCAACAATTCTCTTCACTATCAGGTAAGAGCTTTCCCTTAATAATCACCTATGTACACCTTGAATTCATGAATCAAAAGGAAATAGATTAAGTCCTGAGACTTTGTTAAGTATCCTGATCTTAAAGTTCAAGAACCTAACAGGACTCTACCTTTCTTTAAAAACTCAGAGCATATATAAACCATTGGAAGCTTAAGTATTTATATTTGATCCCCAGAGTCAGTGGAGGTATAAAAGTGAAAGTTATAATGCCAGTTCTTGGGTTTAGTTGAATGTTGAGAAAAATATACTTTCACATTTTCTTTATAGAATCATTAGATAAACTAAAAATTTAGTAGAATTACCTAATATGAAGAAAAATAGTTCTGATTTCTCATCCTTTGAAAATCTGATAGGAAAAACTGAGCATGTTGAGAACTACTGTTTTAGGCATAGCATCTTGCCTTTTAACTCTGCCTTTAATAACCATCAACTACCACTACATTGCAGCACATATAACTGAATTTCTCTTTATTGTAAAAAATTGGTTCAGCATTTTCTTACATCTATATGGCCATTTACATTCATAAAGTCTGTATATTCTAGTCATAAAATTAACAGATTTAAATTAAATGACAGAAGAGACTAGAAGTGGAAGGCATTAAAACTGTACATTAAGTATGTTCTGTGCTTCTGCTTTCTCCCATATGATAAGAGGGTATTTCTCCACCATTTCACACTTCATAATTGCCATCTGACTTATTCTATCAGGCGAAATATGAGCAGAATTGATATGTGTCCCCTCCTGGTTGAAAGTGTAACAGGCAGTGCCTGGGCTGCCACATTGTCTTCCCATCTCATGGAAGCATTACAGAGATAAAGTATCTTTTATTCTGGTTACCTGAGTGACTACGGTGCTCAAAGGCACTTGCTCCCCTCATTCCTCCTGCATCCACCTCAAGTAGATATTTTAGTATGCTAGAGAACTAAATTTTCTCGGTTAACTCCCTGGGATTTCGGAGTGGTGTGTTAGCATAGTGTATCATAGCTCATCTTGACTAAAACAGACATTTGCACCTAGAAATCAGGTGTTCTCATAACAATAGTTGGCTAAGAAACTCTTGAAGTCTTGAAGAATGGTGACCAATATAATGCAGTGGTTTTATATTGTTACAATTGTCACTAGTGATAACTAGGAAAGCAAGTAATATACTTAATAAACTTGATAGACCTACAGAATGAGAATGGAAAGTAGGAAATTATTAGTGTGTGTTTCTGTGCTTGGCAAGGTATTACAAGAAGGTGATTCGTGCTCGAAACAATTGGGTCATTTGTAAGTAGAACAAACAACAAAACACAGTTATAGATACAGAGGACAAACAGGTGTTGCCAGAAGGGAGAGGGATGGGGGAGGAAAGAAATAGGTAAGGGAGATTAGGAGGTACAAACTTTCAGTTGCAAAATAAGAGAGTCACATATATGAAATGTACAGTGTGGAGAATATAATCAATAATTATGTAATATCTTTATATGGTGACAGTAGACATTGTGATGATCGTTTTGGAAGGTACAGAAATATGGAATCACTATGTTGTGTAACAGGAACTAGTGCAGTGCTGTTGATCAACTATATTTCAAAAACAAACAAGCAAACTCAGAGGGGAAAAAAAAAGATCAGATTTGTGGTTACCAGAGGCAGGGGTGTGGGAGGGGGAATTAGATGAAGGCAGTCAAAAGGTACAAACTTTCAGTTATAAGATAAATAAGTACTAGGGATACAATTTTCAGCATGACAGAAATAATTGACACTGCCATATGTTATATATGAAAGTTGTTAAGAGAGTAAATCCTAAGAGTTCTCATCACAAGGAAAAATTTTATTTTTTAAATTGTGTATCTACATGAGATGATGGATGTTCACTAAACCTACTGTGATAATTTCATGACGTATGTAAGTCAAATCATTACGCTGTACTCCTTAAACTTATATGGTGCTGTATGTCAATCATATCTCAATAAAACTGAGAGAAAAAATGCAAATCTCACAAGAAAGAAGAGCTACATCAAAACAAAACGGATTATTTTCCGATATAAAAACTATGTGCACCATCTGAGTTTGACGGTCTGAGTGGACGGTAAGGGCACTTTTGCGGGGAGGCTAAGTATACTATTTTTGCAGAATGAATTTAAGAACCATGTAGCTTGATTTGGAAAATGAATTTTGAGTGTAAATTATATGTATTACTTCTACCCTGAGCCCTAGGGCCACTGTCTGACTTGCCAGCTCCTGGTTCTTCTCCATTTGTGATCACGGAAGGGATCAAGGATGCGCTTGTTGAGGATGGACTTTCTAATATTTTCTTGTTTATTTTGCATTATTTCAAAATAAGTTTATAGGAAGATAAACTGTCTTATAAAAGGCTAGGGGCAATTTGAGATCCCAGATTCAGCTTCTATTGTAAAAAGATTCAACTTCAGGTAGCGCAATTTCATGTCTGTTTTTAATCCTGAACATTCTTGAAACCAGAAACAGCCGACTATTTAAACAACACACTCACCCTGACTCCAGCGCCCGTGGACCCACAGCCTCCGGCTCAGAGACCACCATGCTGCAGGCTCAGGAGGGCCCGGCTGCTGACAACGCTGGCCAGGTCCCGGTATCCCGGTCCTTTTCGCTCCAGGCACCTTCCGAAAGCACACCACTACCCCAACCCGGCCGCCGCCTGAGGTAGCAGCCCCTCCCCAGCGGCGAGCAGGAAACCGGAAGGAGTCTTGCGTGCGGGTGTGGGCCTTCCGGGTGGCGCCCGGGCGGCCGGCGGCGAGGAGCCTGAGCGGGAGGATTCACTAGGGCCGCATCCGGCTGCCTGGCAGCCCAGGAGAAGGAGGAAGGAGAAAGGAGGCTCACGGGTGTGGCAGCCCCTGCCCACGGTGGGGAGAGCTACTTGAGACTCCTGGTGGTGGCGGCGTGCAGCACCTGGTGGCTGCCGACTTCGCTGCTAGAGTGCACCTGCCGGTGGGCCCTGAAATCCAGGCCACGTTCCTGCTGCGGGACTGCCACGCGCTCTTCTTGTTCTTCCTGGTGGTGGTGCGGGGAGGCAGCTCGAAGCCACCAAAGTCCAGGTGCGCGAGCTCCAGCAGCTCGTCGAAGATGTTCTGGAAATTCTCCCCAGCAGGCAGGTACCGACAGCTCTTGGAACACTGGGGTGAGGAGGTCGCATCCTGTGTGAACTACCCTGAGTGGCTCTTGAACTTGAACTTTCCGAAGCGGGCCTTGTTGATTGGCAGGAAGTCTTCGGTGGACCGAAGGAGCTGCACGTTCCTCTCCCGGAAGTTTGCTGGATCAGGTAGGCCTGTGACCCTGGTGTCAGCCTGGGGGCTTTCGTTATGTATTTTCATATGCATCCGCGTATTACAGATATAGTTACTGCTGTAGGGTGTAGTACCAGTTGCATTTATACTAATGCAATGTATACATATATATTACTATATATATATATGTATGTTTATATTCATATAAAACGTTCATATTATATGCATATTGTATGTATATAGGACAGACAGATGTATTATACATAGTAATGTGCATATGATAACATAATACATAATTTAGATACAATTTTGTGTTTATATGTGTTATGCATATGTATGTAATTATGTACAACCCAGGACACTGACTTCTTCCTTGAGCCAGGTAGAAACTTACTCTGTACTATACCATGGGATTTGGGGTCCATTGTTACTACAGGATAAGCTAACTCAAAATTTATCAATTGATAATATATTATTTATTATTTGACTCTATGCATCAGAGTAACTTTAAGCAAATCTCAAATTCTCTAAGCCTCCTTGTGCCTGTTCTAAAATTGAAAAAAATAATGCTTGTCCTTCCTGTCTGTATGCGATGATGCATATGAAATTTTTCCTTTTATTTTTAATGCTATTAAAGTAATATTTGTTATAGAATAATATATTGAGAAGAGTAAGAATGTGCAAAAAGTGAAGTTTTGCAAATGATCACTTACAGTTTAAGGAATTCCAAATTGCAGCCATATTTTTGCAGGAACATTTTCCTAAACTTCGTAATCTGAGTTTATAACATTTCTGTCATAATTCTCTAAATCTGGGCAATTTGAAAACCAGTCACTTCATCTTTTAATTTGACAGACTTCTAAAAAGGAGAGAAAAAGGCAGTGTTGCAAAATAATTATATATACAAATATTCACATATTTTTAAATAAAAGATAGAATTTAAATCTTTATTTCCAGGTATAAAAAACATATTTAAATATGAGTACATAAATTTGAGTGGGGTATCATTGTATAGAAATCTTCTGATGATCACAGTGTAGTTTTTTTAACCAGATTTACTGTGCAAGGAATATTTATGTGCATATTATAATATTCAGAGTTGTTCCCAGTGCTAATACCATAATACTGGCTATCGTGTTGTAATATTATTCTCTGTACATCTGACACTATTCCCCACCCAGGAGAAATTATTTTGATTCTGTGCAGAGAGACATTTTCCTAGCTTGATTTATTATTTACTCAGATATATTCTTTAGGCATTCTTTGTGCCATGTTGAAAACAACCAACAAAAAAGCGTCTTCATTTTTTTGTCCTCTGAATTCTAGACCTGCAATTCTAATGTATAGATCTCAAGTGATCAATAGTTTTCAGAATTAATCTTAAAATACATATGTATATATTATATACATGTATTATACATATGTATATATAATATTACAAGTTATATATACTAATTTTTATATTGTCAAAAATTCAGAAATAACAGAAGTAAAATCAAGGAATCACTGAAGTATAATTAGTAGTAAAAGTTTATTGTGCACACACCAAAAAATCAGCTTGACACTTGGGAACACTCAAACCAGAGCATGGAATGAGGCTCTGGGGTATATTATTATAAAGCAGTTTATATAGTAAGAAGACAGTGACTATTTACTCTTTACAGTGATTGGTTATAATAATAGAATTTTCTTAAATGACAGGGAATTGGTCAATGGTTACCTCATATCAACTGTGGGAAACTGTTTTGCTTATGATTTCCAGAGGCATAAACAAGAAATGATCCAGGTCAAGATAGTCTTGCAAAATATGATAAATTAAGCTTTTTTTTTTGGTATGACTAAACTGGTTTTGTCTGCTCAGGATATTTTGAAAGCTGGTCTTTGTTCTTGATTTAACGCTATATATGTGTGTACATGTATATATATATATATGATATCATATGGTGAGGAAGCTAAGAAGCAGGTTTAAGTAAAGGTCTTCCAACTTCTAGTGGTAGTTTTAAATAGTTTTATCTTACTGGGAACATAATAAAGAAAGAGCAGTGTACCAATTTTGGAACTTTTACTGTTCTCTAGTCAACCTTTCATTCTTACATAGGGAGACCTTGTGTCCTACTGCTCAATTTCCCCACAGCTCCATGCTTCTGTACAGGGTTCTTGAAAACTATTAGTTTTATTCTAGACCTATAATGAAAGTGACTGAGAAACATTTTCTGAGAGAAAGTTCTTTATTTTAAAGAATAGCAATTATATTTTTGAGTCTATGTATCTCAAGACCCATGCAATAAATGACGTAAAATTTAAAGTCTTCACAAAGAGCAAATGGAATGATTGTCATTTTCTTCTGCAAGAAACTTTAAATTTTTTTCTATCAAAGGAGAATTCGACAGACACGATGCTTCTTTATGCTTTAATCCTGATAAAATTACATAGAAAACTTAATGCTCAAGAAAAACAGGTCATACTTTCCCCTAAAACTTATAAAATTCAGAAC
This sequence comes from Pseudorca crassidens, assembly GCF_039906515.1. NCBI lineage: Eukaryota > Metazoa > Chordata > Mammalia > Artiodactyla > Delphinidae > Pseudorca > Pseudorca crassidens. The sequence continues at coordinate 20,165,979 of NC_090298.1, forward strand.
GTGTTAAAATTGGAACAGAAAATATTTGCTTAAATGTTGTCCAGGGTAAGTGTTTAGTAGGCAGGATATATGGGTTCCTAAAGGTAACAATTTTAAACCCATTTCAGTCTCCTTTCAACAGTTTCTTTCCTTAGCAAATTGACTCCTGACAGCTCTCTTTCAGAAGCTAGCTTTAATGAGGGCCCACTGAATCAGCTGTTTTTGGACTCCCAATTGAAGTAGAGTGTAATCAGGCTGTTTTGCATCTGTGAATATATTTGGCATTTTTCGGAGCCACAGTTCGTTGTTTGTCAAATAATCATTTCCTATAATAAGGGAGCAGGGTGTAAACATGCTTTTCAGTAATTTCTCTATCTTTGGATATCTGACTTTTTTCATAGAACATGAAATTCTGATGAGTTTTGTAACTTCACAGTGTGTTTCCAATTAGATATTTAATGGAAAAAAATGAAGTTTAACGGTTATGTATTGTAAAGTATTTGTTAATCTTTCTGACATATTTTCTTATCTCTTCTTTCTTCTCTCTTTCTTATCTCTTATCTCTTCTTATCTCTTATTTTTCTTATCTTTCTTATTTTCACTAAGAGGTATTTCACTCTGTAAAAAACACCTTTTCCACCTTACCTACAAAAGTTATGGGTTTCTTTAAGTGTTACTGTATGGATGCTGTTCATATATATAACTTAAATATTTCTTCATATCACTATTTTCAGAATTTGTCATGTTGTGTTAAGTTCTGTCTTATATACTCTTGATCACTTTCTCATAAGAAATATAGTAGAAACTATATCTCATTGTGACCTACACTGTCCTACATAATTTAATCTGTCACCCTCTCTCCAGCCTCATCCTGTTGTTTTCACCTTTGACCCCTAGGCTTTTGTCACACAAGTCTTTGCAGGTGCTTTTTATTCTGCCTGAAATACCTTCATCTCTGAAACACGTCTTGCTTCCTTACTTCATTTAGGTTTAAACTGAAAGACCATCACCCTAGGGAAGATGTCCATCTTCCTGCTCTCTGCAAAGGTGTTTATTATACTTATCCTCTAGTTTGCTTTATTTTGAAGTACTCGTTGTGGACTGAATTGTCTCCCCCCAAAATTCATATATTGAAAGCCTAACCCCAATACCTCAGCATATGACTGTCTTTGGAGGGTCTTTAAAGAGGTAAAATGAGGCCATTAGGGTGGACCTAATCCATTATGACTGGTGTCCTTATAGTAAGTAGAGTTTAGGACATAAATCCAAACAGAGGAATGACCATGTGAAGACGTGGAGAAAAGACAGGCATATACATGCCAAGGAGAGAGGCCCCAGGAGAAACCAACACTGCCCACACTTTGATCTCAGACTTCTAGCCTCTAGGACTATGAGCAAATAAATTTCTGTTGGTTAAGCCACCAAGTCTCTGGTACATTGTTATGGAAGCCCTTGCAAACTAATATAGCACTTAATCATTATGTGATAGTTTTGGTATATAGTTATTTGGTTTTCATATTTCCCTCCACTAGTGCAAAAGCTTCCTGAAAACAGCATTTTAGTCCATCCCTGTATACTCAGCAATTAGGCAATATCTGGCAAAAATTGATGGCCAAAGAATATTTGTTGAATAACTACATAAATTGCTGAAGGTTTTGTGAGTTTGGTACCTGCTGTGATTTTTATTCATTCATTGGGAAGAATGATTTTATCAGGTTGTTTTTCATCCTGGAACTCATTTGTTAAGTGGCAAGAAATATTAAAAAAAAAAGTATGAGAACACCAAGAAATATTGGGAATACTGCATTCAAATGGGACCCGTATAAATTCTACCTGTTTGAATGTATGTACAGCCATTGAGTCCAGTATTATATTAACTGTCTTAAAAAAAAGTGTGGAGGGGTGTGTGTGTGTGTAAAAGACAAAGCTAGAAAGCACAAGCTTAGATGTTCAATGATGGTACCCGCGATATGAACCTATACTGCGGACATGGAAAGACATGTAGCACACTGCTTCATTCTACAGCAACAATAAGGCAGTACATTCTCTTCCCTTCTTCAGTTGATAAATATTCAACTTAATGTCATTTAGTATGTCATATATTAGTCTTCAGAGAAATTTATCTGAAATCTTATTCTTAAAAAAGATCAAAATGTATGCTATACAGGGAAGAGATACTGCTTAAAAGCACTGAGATAAAATATGTAATTGTTATTAATATTAAAGATCATTCTTTTAAAATTCTGCATAGATTTCATAGACAGAATATTTAGTATGTATGTTGTGTACTACAAGGTATAAGTAAAGCTATGATTAGATGGATTCTCTGGCAATGTGATATGCTTTTATGTTTTCTTTTTAACTAGTCCTATAATTTATTTTCTAAAGGAAGACAAGCACCGCTTACCAACAGAATTTTATATTTCCAGAGCCATTTAATGATAGAATTCAATATGATTCATTTCACAAAATACTGATTGAACCCAACTCTGAGTTTCACAGTGGGCTTAATAATAAAGTTAGCAAAGAACAAGGTAACCATACCCTCCTGGATTATGGTCAAATGACTTGACTCCTTCCATGTCACTTATTAAATGTGAGTTTTATAATTTTCTCTTTGTCTCAATTTCCTGATCTGTGAATTAATAATTTTAACAAAATTTGTATTGTGATTATTGTTTGGATTGAAATTAAATATTATTGTGAATTTTAAACCATAAAACACTATGCAAGTGCCAAGGATACATACCTTAACTAATTTTTAGAAGGCATACTAATCTGAAGAGTAGTTTACAGACTGACTTTTTTTTTTTTGCGGCACGCGGGCCTCTCACTGTTGTGGCCTCTCCCGTTGCAGAGCACAGGCTCTGGACGCGCAGGCTCAGCGGCCATGGCTCACGGGCCCAGCCCCTCTGCGGCATGTGGGATCTTCCCGAACCGGGGCACGAACCCGTGTCCCCTGCATCGGCAGGCGGACTCTCAGCCACTGCGCCACCAGGGAAGCCCCAGACTGACTTTTTTAAACCAAATTTTAAAAAGTCAAGTTCAATTTTAGTCACATGTATAAAGTTATCATATATTTGAATATTAATTCAAAGGATTATTTACAATTTGACAGCACAGGCATTGTGAAGTACTTTTTAAATTTTCTGAGTAAAGTGAGAAAGATAATGAGAGAATATTACATTGTAAGGAAGCATTAACATAGAAATTATAAATATGTTTTTTGAAATTTTAAATAGAGGATTTCTATTAAAGAAAGAGATCCATTCTGATTCTTTATCTACTGTCTAGTTTTTGTCTCCTTATAATATGTGGACAAGAATTTACTTTTGTTGGTCATCTCTTGTAATTGACTATCTGGGCTGCAGTAGACTACAGATCTCTCTAATCAAGGCAGATTACTGTTTTTGTGACCTTGAATAGTTTATTTGACTCTCTGTAGCTATTTCTCTTGAACTGGAAAATTGAATCTAAGTAGAATCTCAGTGCCAAACAGATGCTACCTTGGCTTGAATTGTCTGGGGTAAGTTATAAAATAATAATTAATAACCAAGAGCTAGTGCCCAGAAATTATGCATGCATATCCATTACCTCTGTACATAAACAAAATCAATTCTCATTAAATATGTTAATTCCAAACAGCATCACTATCAAAGCTTTGTCAATGCCTGAGTAGGCAGTATGTCTTATTTTCTAAATCAAGCAAACCATTTTTCATTATTTGTTTTGATTATCTTCAATATGGCCCATCCTAATTATGTTGAGAACAGGTGCATTTGTGTTGCTAAAGAAACCAAAATAACAGTCGGAATATAAACCTTTTATATGCCATGTGGTGCAGTTATTTCATAGGGGTACACAGTGGGAAATAGTCTACTGATAGAACCTTTAATGTAATTATAGGCCAATCAGGGAATAAAAAGGGAGCAGGAAAATTGTAAATGATGATTTCCAACAGCATCTTTTAGTTGAATCAGTGAACAGTAATATTTGTAGATATTTGAGAATTTTTAGAATAAAACCATTGATTATCTAGAATTTATTCCTGCTCTACATTTTTACTTTTTCAAGTAAAATACATTTTAAAAGAAATGATGTAACTTCACTGTTTACTTAAATATATTTATATATTCTGCATAATTAATTGAATTTGCTTACTTTAAAAAATAGGATGTCTACCTAACCAAACAGGTAAATTGAGAGAGATTTTGTGCCCTTATTAATTGGATTCAGGAATTTTTTATTATTGATTTGAATGACAGTAGTCATTGATCTATCAGGTGTTCACTACCATTAATATCACGTAATCCTTATATCAGTTATATAAGCTGCTATAATTATTTTTACATCTTAAAAAGGAAGAAATCAGAGCTTGTCAAAGCAAAGTAATTTGTCCAAGGTCAAACACTTAGTAAATTAGTTGCAGGAAGTTCAAGTCTGTTTCAAAACAGCAGAGTCTACATTCTATACATACGTATTCTTCAGGGCTGTGTAATATTACATATGACTGAATATTGCATATCATTCAGCAGGTAAAGATTCCTGGAGCAGATGTTAATGTTTTTGTAAATGTTATTTTTAATCTCTTAATATCTTACCAGTTATAATTTATTTTTCACTGGAAATGCTCAATGTTAAAATTATGCTATAAACTGTAATAATTATTAGGATAAATTGTAGAAAAACATATCCAAGTCTTTATTATGTATGATATGTGAAAACAAGTATTATCAAATAACGGAAAAGAGTGGACACTTGAACCCCCCATTTCACTGCCTGTTTCAGTTCTCTCTCCATACAAATGATATGCCATGCCAGTAACCTAATTAATTTATATTTTTATATAGTTTATTTTTTAGCTCTAAGTTGGAATTGAAGTAACTAATGTAGTGACAAAGCATGTTTACTTAATGAGGTGATTCTGTATGCTATTAATGTACCTTAGCTCAAGTGAACAATAAGTTGTCTTTTAAATAAGACAACATTTAAAAGAAAATATATAGCCCTTGTTTACTTTATCTTTGTAAAGTACTTAAAGTTGGCCAAGGGCAATTAAGAGTCTAAATCACTCAGAAGCCCAAATAAAATAATTTCTCTAAAAAATTCATGTAATATGCCTATTTGGCTTTCACTTTTTTAGCTAAATAATTTTCATTTTGAATACATTTTTATTGTAATCACATAGAATCAATTAGCTTTAGCCCATAATTCGGATAATATTACATCTATACAACCTTAATAAATAAATTTCTAAAACCTTTGAAATAATGGTGACAAGTTTTATTGAAATGTAGAGATTTATAAATTAACATTTTTAAAAAAGGCATTTACACTTTTGAAGTTTAGGAATTAGATTTTCAGCAGTCTATCCAAAATCATAATATCATGGTGAAAAAATAATTATAAGAGAAGATTTGAGAGGTGGACAATCAAAAGGAAGATGAAATGGTTGTAATATAAGACTAGATGCTTTAACCGTAGAATCATTTGCAAACATGAGTTGACTAGGCTTTATGACAGCTTCAAGCAAAGGATTGTTGCTAGGGTGATTCTCAATAAGAATACACAGAAGAAGTTGAGAAAGTGTAAATGGAGAAGTTGAAATTTGATCCATACTATTTAAAGCATAAGTCAGCCATTATTTGAGAAAGAACTGCTGGTAGATTTACATTAGAGAGAAACTGGTAGGGAATAAATGGGACTCTGTGGGTCATTAAAAACTACTCTCTTTTAAGCACCTGTTTCTGTGTCTGAATAATCGTTTATTCCTTTATTAATTCAACATTTATTAATTAAACACATACTGTACTCAAGTCTTGTTGCTAAGCACTGGAATAAGTAAGACAGACCTGATTACATACTTTATGAAGCTCATTGTCTGACTAGGAATATAGCCAAGAAACAAATAATGACGTGTGCTTGTGAACCTACTAGTGCAACGAAATGGAGTAGAAAGCTAAGGGATTATATAATCAGATCTATATTAATTTAGGAGTTAAGGAAGCATCCTTAAGAAATCGATGAGCAGAAATCTGAAATATGTATATGAATTGTCAGTCAAAGAAAATGTATCTCTGGTAGTTGAAAGTGCATGTTCAAGATCCAGGGTGTCAGGAGAGAAGATGTCCATATGGCTGGAGAAAAGAGTGTCAAAAAGTGAGATAAGAGTAAGGCTAAGAGCTAAGAAGGGCCAAATTATTGAGAGCTATGTAGGTGGCTAAGTTATAGTTGAAGGTAGCAAAGGACTAATTTTTAAATTTGACTTTTAAACTCACTTTTCTGTTCTGTGGACATTGGATTATATTGTGCAAAATTGATAGCAGGAACACCACTTAGCAGAGTATTTCACCCCACTGTATTGAGTCATGCTGCCAAATAGGCACAGTGGGTGAAGAAATTTAATTTTGTCCATTGTGTAAATAATGTGTATCCCAAGAATTTGGGAGAGTGTTTGGCACATAGTACTCAATAAATATTTGTTGAATGAATAATAAAGTGAGCTAACAAATGAAAGAGTGGTATAGTTTATTGAGATTGTGAACAGGGAATATAAATACACACATATATATTCAATTTATATTGACATTGTTAAATATTATGGATATAAAGATGATATGAAGTTTAATTATAGATCTAGTGTGATGAAGAGATGACATGCTAACAAATTTAGTATAAAATAATAACTGATATAATGGAGGTGATTAGTTTTCCTTTAGGTTTCTGTTTTTCTGAGGAATCCTCTTTCAGTGTTTACCTGATGTCTCCAGGAAGAGTTGAAGCTATTTTTTTTTTCAATTTTTGCTTGATATTTTACAACTGCTTTAATTAATTGTTACAATTAATTCTATTTGTCAACATGTCTGGGCCATGGTACCCAGATACTTGGCCAGACATTATTTTGGATATTTCTGTGAGAGTGTTTTTGATGAGATATACATTGAAATCTATGAATTTTAAGTAAAGCAAATTACCTTCCATAATGTGGGTGGGCCTCATCCAATCAGTTGAAGGCCTGAATAGCACAAAGAGCTGACATTCCTCCTAACAAGAGGGAATTCTCTAGTAGATTAGCCTTGAACTTAAACTGAAACTCTTTCCTGAGTCTCTAGCTTGCTGGCCTCCCCCATCAGATTCTGGACTCAACTAAGACTCCACAATTGAATGAGCTAATTTTTTAAAGTAAATATTTTTCTATATATGTATATAGATGGCCCCTGACTTATTTATGATGGTTCAACTTAGAATTTTTCAACTTTATCATGGTACAAAAGCAATATGCGTTCAGTAGAGACTGTACTTGAGAATTTGAATTTTGATCTTTACCAGGCTAGTGATATGCAGGAGGACACTCTCTTGTGATGCTGGGCTGTGGCAGCAAGGCACAGTTCCCAGTTAACTGTGTGATCACTAGGGTAAATGACCGATACACTTAACAACCATTTTGTACCCATACAGTGATACTGTTTTTCAGTTTCAGTACAGTATTCAATACATTACATGAGATATTCAACAGTCTATTTTAAACAGGCTTTGTGTTAGAGAATTTTGCCTAACTGTAAGCTAATGTAAGTGTTCTGAGTACGTTTAAGTTAAGCTAGGCTAAGCTATGATGTTCAGAAGATTAGGTATATTAAGTGCATTTTTTGACTCAGGATATTTTCAACTTGCAGTGGGTTTATCGGGGTGTAACCCCATCATAAGTCATGGAATATCTGTATACACATTCTCTTGGCTCTGTTTCTCTGTAGAATGCTGACTAAACACCAGTATAACCTCAGATTCCAGAAGCCCCTATCACTTTAAAATGAGGTCACATTTGTGTATATGTATATTACTAAAGATAAGTGGGAAAATAGTGCATGATATATCAATCCTTCCGTGCAGCAGATAGTCAAAGAATGTTGGAAGGAGAAATGTCAATCTAATCCAGGATCCTTCCTAAAAAAAAAAAAAAAAGTAACTTAAGAAACACATGGAAGATTATACTGACATTGGTGTTCAAATTCTTCCCCAGCAAAACCACAGATGGTTTTTGTAGTCTGGCTGTACTGCAATACCTAGGAATCTATCAAACAGGCTCTGAATAGCCTGTCATCATTGATCCCCCATTTGACTCCCTATCATGGTACCCTATGGGTGTGACATTATAGGTGAATATATCTAAGGCATTTTGTTTCATATACATCACAATCTAAATCTCTTTCTGTAGAGTGGAAGTCTTTGAGCCATGGTTTACTTATGTTGTACTCTGGTGCATTTTGCTCTAGGAAACTCTGAAATAATTCATATTTTCTTGTTTTGCTTTCTTAAAGCTTCAAAGTGCTGGATAGTGCTTTGCAATAACCTCCATAACTCGACTGTTACGCAGAAAATCAATCAAAGATTATATGCATTCACTGCACTTTTCCCTTCACATCTGATCAAACTGCAGGCTGTAAATACACATCAAATGGCAGTGGAAAAATACGCTTTTTTGGTTAATAAATTTTCAAGAAATTGATGAACGTTTAAATGTAATTTGTTTATTTCTCCTTCTCCTCCTGCTTCTTCACTATTATGTTTTATGTTTTACATTCTCATATGGTCATTCATTTCATTTTGAATTGGATTTTAGTTTGAAATTAATTGAGCCAAATCAAAAAAAAAAGATTCTTCATGTAGTAAGTCAACTAATATAAGGTAATAGTGGAATGACTTAGGGATACAGAGATGTTATGATAAGGTGGTGTAAAGAATAATTAAAAGAATCACCTGTATCAGTAATTCATAAATTTTATTTTCTTTATTTTTTATATATATTTTAAATTTTTTTATAGTTAAGTATAGTTGATTTATAATGTTCTGTTAGTTTCAGGTGTACAGTAAAGTGATATAGTTATATATCTATTCTTTTTCAGATTCATTTCCCTTATAGGTTATTACAAAATATTGAGTATAGTTCCCTGTGCTATACAGTAGGTCCTTGTTGGTTATCTGTTTTACATATAGTAGTGTGTGTATGTTAATCCCAAACTCCTTATTTATCACTCCTCTTCCCTTTCCCCTTTGTTAACTATAAGTTTGTTTTCTATGTATAAACTACAATGAGGTATCACTTCACACCAGTCAACTGGCCATCATCAAAAAGTCTATAAATAATAACTGCTGGAGAGGGTGTGGAGAAAAAGGAACCCTCCTACACTATTGATGACAATGTAAATTGGTGTAGCCACTATGGAAAACAATATGGAGGTTCCTTAAAAAACTAAAAATAGAGCTACCAATCTCTATTGATCCTGCAGTCCCACCCCTGGGCATCTACCTGGAGAAAACCATAATTCGAAAAGATACATGCATCCTAATGTTCATTGCAGCACTATTTACAATAGCCAAGACATGGAAGCAACCTAAATGTCCATCAACAGATGAATGGATAAAGAAGATGTGGTATATGTATATGTATACAATAGAATATTACTCAGCCATAAACAAATGAAACAATGCCATTTGCAGCAACATGGATGGACCTAGAGATTATCATACTAAGTGAAGTAAGCCAGACAGAGAAAGATAAATATTATATGATATTGCTTATATGTAGAATCTAAAAAATAAGTGATACAAATGAACTTATATACAAAACAGAAATAGACCCACAGTAATTCATAAATTTTAATGTGCATGGGAATCACATAACATTATTAAAATTTAAATCAGGGGGCTTGGGATTGTACCCCAAGTTCTGAATTTCTAACGACCTTCTGGATGATCCTCATGTTCATGGACCACATTCTGAGCAGCAAATAGCTACACTGCAGTCATGATAACCCTCAATGTAATATAAAAGACAGGGATCAAATATGAATCCTTCAAGTCTAAACCAATCTATTCTACCTCTTCATGAGACTCTACCATTTGTCAGGCATTGATCTATGAAATGACACATTATTAACTTATTTAACACTCACAAGAACTCATAGAGGTAGTCACTATTATAAATTCCATTTCCACATGAGGAAACAAATGTGCAGAGGTAATACTACACTTCACAGAAGTCCTGGAATCCCACACCGAGAGTCTGTGTCATTTTAAATAATTATGTTCTCTTATCAGTTTTACACTACTAATTTATTTTGCCATAGTTTCTCACAAAATTAAAACAAAACAAAATGAGCTATTACTAAATAATGATGGTGACCCTGATGAAGATTTTAGGGTTATAAAAATATTGTAATGATGCATAGAGTTTTTATTTATTTGAATCACCTTAGCTGATTCTGAATACACATTTAAGCCAAAGACATGAGGTGATACACATCAAATGTTGTTTCACTAATAAAAGCCATAGATGATTTGACATTCCATAGAGATAACATCATAAAGCTCTAAATCCACATACAAAAATGTTAATTATTTTCACGTCACAGCTATTACTTTTAGATTACACTTGAATCCTGTCTTATACTTGATTGTTAGTGACTTTTAAAGAAATAATGTACCTATGGAACTGCAAAGAGTAGTAGATTACCAAGGATTCAGGTACCCCTAGCCTAACTTCTCATGTGTGGAAGTATCTTTCTACCTCACTACAGAGATCATGATGAAAGGACTGTATTCTAATGTGGTGGCTTTAGATGGTTCTATGTGATGGTCACAGTTGTACATCAGTAATGATTAGCTTTACAATGTTATTATAGAATTGGATGTAACAACTTTCTATTTGATAGGAATCCTTATAATAAAAGGAGAGGTAATATCTGTGGGCATAAGTAGTAGAAGAATTAAAAATAATGTTGGAGTGGCTCCTCTTTGATAAGGAGCAAGAGTTATGGAATACTTACATTTCAAACTTCATAATCAATAATATTTGTCAAATAGCAAAATTACACAGCCAGGAATATTAAATAAAAATGTATGTGTCTCAAATTGGCTAGGACATTCTTTTTTTTTAACCAATTTATTTTATTTTCTATTGTATTTTTTTATTTTAAAATTTTTATTAGAGTATAGTTGATTTACAATGTTGTGTTAGTTTCTGCTGTACAGCAAAGTGATTTAGTTAATCATATACATATATCCACTCTTATTTATATTCTTTTCCCATATAGGTCATTCCAGAGTATTGAGAAGAGTTCCCTGTGCTATACAGTAGATCCTTATTAGTTTCTATTTTATATATAATAGTGTGTATATGTCAATCCCAGTCTCCCAATTTATCCCTCTCCCCCCTCCCCCTGGTAAGTTTGTTTTCTACATCTGTGACTCTATTTCTGTTTTGTAAATAAGTTCATTTGTACCATTTTTTAAGATCCCACATATAAATTTTTGTTTTTGTCTTATTTTACTTAGTATGATAATCTCTAGGTCCATCCATGTTACTGCAAATGGCATTATTTTGTCCTTTTTCATGGCTGAGTAATACTCCACTGTATATATGTACGACATCTTTATCCATTCCTCTGTCAATGGACATTAGGTTGCTTCCATTTCCTGGCTCTTGTAAATAGTGCTGCAATGAACATTGGGGTGCATGTATCTTTTCAAATCATGGTTTTCTCTGGATATATGCCCAGGAGGCTAGGACATTCTTGGCAAAAAAATCATAATTAAAAGAGATAAAAGAGTGAAGGAGTATCCAGTTCCAGGGCAGGGGGAAAAAAGCTAAAATTTTCCATTTTCTCTTGAAGAGTAGAGCTAAAAACAGTGGACATTATACATAAAACAAACGTAAGTAAACTCTGGAAGCTTGGGAGAGGATGATGATTCTGAGAAGCTGCATGGTAGTACTCAAAAGTCATTGCATATATTAGCTATGTGAATTAAAGAAGATAGCCAACAGATGGTTGGTGTAGAAAAGACAAAGCTATGTGATTTACGAAAAAGTATTTCTATAAGAAGATTAATTATTGAGAAATGTATGTGAAGCACAAGACAGAGAGAGAGAAAGAAAGAATATATAGGTGTCATTAAATACTGAACATTCTTGAACCAACTACAAAAGTCCCGAGATCAATTAATGGTCATTATTGTTTGCTAACTGCTCTTAGAAGTCTGTGTGTCCTAACATATTTGTGCAGATACATCTCATATCTAAAACTCAGCTAGTACATACTGAGAATACTTGGGAAAGAAGACAAATATAGACAATCAGTCCAACTTTTCTAGACTGTTTTGAATTCCTTTTCTACTCAGGGTTTTTAACCAAGAGGGCGAGAAATTCAGGTTTGTGTGTCCTAAAGTGAACTATGACTGGATTTCTTTTCTTTTTCTTCCCTTACCTTCCCTTTCCTTTCTTCTTTCTCTCTCTCTCTTTCTTTCTCCCCCCCCCCCGCCCCCGCCTTTTTCATTTCCATGGAAAGTGTGTCTGGAGTAGTCTTGGGAAAGTGCTTCTCATTTTCACACTTTATCTACCTTCTCATTTTGCCAGTTTAATCCTCCCCAGATTCCTCTGCTTTCCTGCCTGCAGCCTCTCCCTTACAATTTATCAAGCTTCCTCCTTCCTTAACTTTCTTAAAGCACCAATTTTATTAGGTGTCAGTGTTCTGCTCTGGAACTTTCAATACCTCCTACTCATGATGAGGTCAAGTTCAATTCCATATCCTGCATTCAAGGTCTTCTGTGGTTAGGGTGACCATACAGACTAGTTTGTGTTGTCTGGGGTAGTCTAGTTTATACTAGCTGTCCTGGCATAATTTTTTTAACAATACAGTGGTATTAACTGTAGTCACCATGCTGTAAATTACATCCCCAGGACTTATTTATTTTATAAATAGAAGTTTGTACATTTGACCACCTTTACTCTTTCACCCTCCCTCCAGCTCTGGCAACCAAAAATCTGTTCTCTGTATATATGAGTTAAATTTTTTTTGTTTGTTTTAGATTTCATATATAAGTGAGATCACACAGTATTTGTCGTTCTCTGTCTGACATTTCACTTAGCATAATGCCCTCAAGTTTTATACATGTTGTCTCCAATAGCAGGATTTCCTTCTTTTTAATGGCTGAATAATATGTATATGTCACATTTCCTTTACCAGTTTATCCTGTTTCTTGAAATAAATTTTCTACCTGATAATTCAAAATTGTTATGGAGGGTAAAGGTGCTATAATATATAAAATGATATGATTTGTTGACTTTATACACTTAGGAATATATTATTTATAAAATATTGTTAACATACTTTTAAAACATTCATCTTTGTACCTTTACTAATAAACACATTCTAGTTGGTCAACATTTAGAACACTTCAGCAGTCTTCCATTTCTTTTATTTTTATTCATCTTATAATGCATAGAAATGATATCATAACTTCTTGGAAATGCTTTTGAGTTTACCCTATATACTCCAAATTTGCATGATTAAAACTATATTTTAATCAAAAATAATAATAGTATGTAGTCTCATGTCAATTTTAGTTTCAAAATGTTTTAATAGTGTAAAATAACATAAGACTCCTAAGTAAATTGTGAAAGTGTACTTTTTCCTCTGTGTTTTGCCTTTCACCATCTTCTAATTCTTTAACACTTTTCCAAAGCATGCATTATCTTCGTAAAGCTTTGACTTTGCTCAGAAGCCTTCACTGCCATGTTTTACTAGAACCTGGCAGAGTTTTAGTGTTTAAATTATATATCTAACTCTAATTTTTTACTCTGTTCTTTTTTTTTTAAATCTTGGGATCTATGTAAGATTCTGGTGTAAGGAGTAAATTAGATAAATCATTTTTGTTAATGAATAACCCTCTGGCACTCTCTGGCCCTTGTCTAGATCTTAAATCTTTACCTGTAATAAGAGCTTCATAGCTCTCTGTAGGTAGACTATCTGCGCTTTAACCCTGCTTATACCAGTTATTAACTGTGATTTTGGGCAAGTTACATAAAACCTTTCTCCACCTCAATTTCTTCATCTGCAAAATGTCAGCAAGATTAAAACCTACTTGATAATGTTATTGTGAGAATTAAATGAGTTAACATATACAAAACATTTGGCACAATGTCTGAAACATTGGCAATATTTTTGCTGCTACTCCCTTTTAATTTTAGTTCCACTCATATTGAAATAATTTCAGTTTATATAATGCCCTGAAGTTTCCTACCTCTTAAATGGATGTTATGTCCCTTGACTACAGTATCCTTTCCCTGTCTTCCCCTGAAGAAATACTTTAAATTCTACACTTTTTTATTCAGCTTTCATCTCTAAGGGTTTTCTGTTGCAGTGTAGCAAATCACCACAAACTCTGTGTCTTAAGAAAATAGATATAGTTTCTGTGAGTCAGAATCCAGGCATACCTTAGGTGGGGTCCTCTGCATAGGAGCTCAGAGGGCTGCAATCAAGATGAAAACCTAACTGCTTTTTACCTGGAGCCTTGGTACCTCTTCCAAGCTTATTCAAGTTGTGGCTAAAATTCATTCCTTAAGGTTGCAGTACTGAGGCCCTCAGCTTTTAATGGCTAGCCCTGTCCATAGGAAGTTCACAACTTGGCTATTTGCTTCTTTGAAGCCATCAGTAGAGGCGCTCTAACTTCTTTTTTTTTTTATAGATTTATTTATTTATTTATTTATTTTGCGGTACGTGGGCCTCTCACTGTTGTGACCTCTCCCGTTGCAGAGCACAGGCTCCAGATGCACAGGCCCAGCGGCCATAGCTCACGGGCCCAGCCGCTCCGCGGCATGTGGGATCCTCCAGGACCAGGGCACGAACCCGCGTCCCCTGCATCGGCAGGCGGACTCTCAACCACTGCTCCACCAGGGAAGCCCCAGAGGCTCTCTAACTTCTAAGCCATCATTTAAGGGCTTACCTAGTTAGGTGAGGCAACCCAGATGAATTTTCCTTCTGATTAACTAAATGCAAGTTATTAGAGGCCTTAAAAAGTCCCTTCTCCATATAACAAGCCCTGCCCACAATCAAAAGTATGTATTATATAAGGAGTATATCTTATTCAGTACAGGTGCTGTGACAAAGTACTATAGACTTGGTGACTTGTAAATAAATTTCTCACAGTTCTGCAGATTGCAAGTTCAATATCATTGTGCCAGCATGGTCAGTTCTGGTGAGAAGTCTGTTTTGGGTTGCAGACTGCCAACTGGTTGTATCCTCACATGGCAGAGAGCAGAGAGAGGAGGCAAGCCCTCTCCTGACTCTTTTGAAGGCACTAATCCCATTCATGAGGGCTTCACCCTCATGACCTCATCTAATGCTGATCATCTCCCAAAGTTACCACGTCTTATACCATCACATTAGGGGTTAGGATTTTAACATAAGAATTTATGGAGACACAAACATTCAGTTTATATAGCAGAGTGTGTTCCAGGGAACAGGAGTCTAATCTTGGGGGCCATCTTACCATTCTGACTACCACAGTCCATCTTCTGGACTTAATGTTTTACTTCCCTTCCACTTTCAGAATATATTATCCTCATAAAAAAGTCCCCAAGACTCTCATCCTGTTAGAGCATCATCTCAAAGTCTAAAAATCTCATCATCTAAGTCATCTAAGTACAGGTCCTGGGGCACATTGTCTCCATTTTGAAGAACCCATAACACTCCCAATATAAATGGTGGGTCAGGTGGGACTATAACTGTTACAGATATTTGGTTCAAAAAGAAAAAGAATGGAAGGTAAAAATGAGTCATGGGACCCTAAGAGTCCTTAAATCCAGCAGGGCAGACATTTGATTTTCCTTGATTAGATTTCAAGTTCTGAAAATAATCCTCCATGACACTTGGCTCCATCTCTGGAATCTTGGTTCCACTCTCTGAGTCATTGTTCCTTTTTCATGAAAGATATTATGTGTTTGCAACTGAGTAGTTTTCTCATGCTCCTTCCTGCCCAAAAACTTTTGTGAGACTGACAGCCTGATTTCATTACATAGTCTATCCCTTTCAGTCCAAGCTAACAGCAGTTCTGTTGAAACAATTTTCTCAAGAACCCTGTGAGCCTTCATGGGTTTCAAGGGGTTAAAATTCATTAGACAAAAGCCACAGCTACAAATCTTTTTGAGATAATCTTTCTCTCCATATTTGGCTCCTGCTGAGATGGCTGAGAGATAGTGTCCTTCCTAGGGGCCTTCTGGTTTATTTGAGAGGTTCTGTGAGGCACACTCTTAATCCCTTCAGAAGACGCTTTGAGTTGCTTTGTATTCTGACCTTTTGATCTTTGTGAAGTTTTAGCAAAAGGTTGTACAGTCACACACTTAGCCTATTCTGTTTGCCCTGCTTTCCTTAGCCATTTCCAGATTTTAGCATCTTTTGCCTTTGTGAAATTTTCAAAATCATCCCCTCCCAGTTCCTTATGTTTAACTATTCTTTCCTCCATTATTGCTCTTTCCTCACATTTTTCTGTAAGCAGCAAGGAGAAACCAGGCAGCGCCTTCACCACTTTACTTGGCAATCTCCTTTGGTCTCCAAGTTAATGCCTTACATGTTTCTCTTTCCATATAGCTGCAGGCTGGAATTTTACTAAGTTTTCTCTCACTAGGTAACAACTATCCCACCTCCTCTAATTCCTCAATAACATGTTCCCAGATTCCTTCGCAGTCTTTAGCATCCTCAGTATTCAGATTTCTACTAACTGTATGCCAGACTGACTTTCGCTTTCTTCATCATGCTCTCTCAAATTCTGTCAGAGCCCATTGCCCAGTTCCAAAGCTTCTCCCACATTTAAGGTATTTGTTACAGCACTACACCACTTCTTATACCAGAATTAATAATAGTTTTCTATTTCTGTGTAACAAATTATAACAAATATCTTCCTAAAAACACCTAATTTTTTATCTCACAGTTTTACGTGTTAGGAGTCAAGCCACATTTAGGGAAACCGTCTCTTCAGGTTCTCACAGGGCAGCAATCAAAGTTGACCAGGTTATATTATCATTTGCATCTAAGGGTCCTTTTTCAAGTTTATTCAGATTGTTGGCCAGATTTAGTTTCTTGTCATATGTTTCTTGGCTAGTCTCAACTAGAGGCTGCCTTTTTCCATAAGAAGTTTCCAACAGCAGAATTGTCTCTCTGACTTCTAGGCCCCTTTTGACAGGGCTCAGCTAACTAGATTAGACTGTTTAGGAGACTCTTCCTTTTGACTAATTCAGCATCAAGTTATCAGGGACCTTACTAACATCTTTAAAATATCCCTCCTACTTTGCCACATAAAATAGAATAATCGTGGGAATCTTATTAATCATATTCACAGGAGCCACAATCACAGGTCCCATCCCACTCAAGGGCAGATTATACAGAGGGTGAAAATCTTGGGGACCACTTTAGAATTCTGCCCACCACATCAACTAAACTATCACTTCCCATTTTGATCATTATATGTCCTCTCAAAGTACCCAGAACCCTTAATATCTGTGATCCATGGGGACTGTTTGGATATATAATGACTCTGCTCTTTTGTGTGATACTTTCCATGTGTCCTTGCAAGTTAGTTAATACTCTTGATTCTCAGGTTCTTAATCTATCAGTTGAAGATAATGCAAGCCCTCATCTCTGGAGAGGAAGAAATACTGTAACTTCTTTGTAATTACAGGATGTTTTAAAACTCACAGTTATGGCTTCAATAAAAATGCTCTCATATCTTCACTAAAAAAAGGTTGATAACATCACTGTCCATAATAGACCCCAAACGGAAATGAGGCAAATGTCTATCAATAGAAGAATAGATGAATACAGTGTGGTATATTTATACAATGTCACAGTGTGATGGAATGAGAATAAATAAACTACATCTAAACTGAAAAATATAGAATGATTTCTTGCATACTATATTTAGGGAAAAACCAAGCATAAATATGTAGAAACAGTAGTATTACATTTGTATAAAGTTCAAAAAGCAAGCAAAGCTAATTTACAATGTTAAAAATCAGTGTAACCCTTAAGGGAAGAGTAATAATGATTGGAAGGGAAATTCTGTGGTGTGGTTAATGTTCTATTTTTTGATATGTGTATTTTCAATATGAGTTATCTCAGGTAGTAAAAACTGATTAGACTCTATACTTTTGAATTGTATTATTTCCTGCTATATGTAATTTATACCTCAATAAAATGTTCAAGGATATGTGAGATAAATAATAACCACAATGAAATATGTGGAGGTTAAACATCTTCAATTATATGAAAAAAATAAATAATATCATTCGTGTGAAGAATATGTTTGTGATGACTTGTTCTCTGTATGTACTTTAAGAAATGAAATCAAATTACAGAGAATTTAGAATTACTCATCAACTCCTACATATTGGAACATAAGCACATTTTCTGAGATAAGTTTGTCCCTTTTATTTCCCACAGATCTGGTAGAAGAGGTAGTTCTGCCCTGAGGCTTTTTGTGCTGTCACTTTCATTTTAACACAGAGTTTTGGGTTTATTATGGTAGAATTGCTATATGCCCTGTAGCATGTCAGTATATTTTTGTGGGTTTGGCATAGTTTTTTTGTATATATCATTTTTAAGTTACAAAAAGTAAATAATTATTTAAAGTATATAACCATATAGTTTATTTCAAATCACTTTATTTACACAGAACAAAATAAATTATGGCATATCATATTTAAAGCAAGAATTATCATCCCAAGATGTTTGTGAATGCCATCAAGTTATGTTGAGTCAGTAGATATCATGAACACAAATACATGGTTTGGTTTGAATATTAATTGTAATGTACCTTAGAATGACATCAATTTTGACATGAAATCTACATAGCACATTTAATTCTGAGAAATCTTAATTGGGATGACATTTTCCTTATTTTATGTATTATCAACTACTGGTGATAGATTTTATAATTCCTATGGTAGTTTTCTGTATTGAGATCAATTAAATGTAGGATATTTTAAACCTCTGGAGTCAGAGGTCTTTAATAGTTAACATATTCACATTTTGTTCCTCCTGGTTCTGTCTTAGACTTTGTGTCTTTTCATTTTATATGTGCTCCTTAGGTGATCCAATCCATTGCTATGCTCTAGAAAATTTATATCTATACTCCTGACATTTTTTTTTTAATTTTAGAGCACTATATCTAATGACCTACAGTAGGTTACCTGGATGGCGACAGATACTTAGACACAGCATATACAGAACTGACTAGCTTTGCCACATACTTTCACTGCTTCTTAGTTTTTTTTATCTCTAAAGATGTCTGTAACCTCTGCATATTTGTCACAGAGTTAATTACTGTATTACGCTAATTCAACACATTTAATAATTTGTCATATTGATTTTTTCTTCATAAAAATTCTCTAATTCATCCACTTTTCACTATTCTGGTGACCATTTCTCTATCCCAGGACACTATCTAACTCCCGGATTGAAGCCACACTCAG
The DNA here is from genome assembly GCF_039906515.1 of Pseudorca crassidens. NCBI lineage: Eukaryota > Metazoa > Chordata > Mammalia > Artiodactyla > Delphinidae > Pseudorca > Pseudorca crassidens. Next base: position 20,185,258 of record NC_090298.1, read on the forward strand.
TTTATTCCCCTGAATGTCATTTTTGATATTTTCAAATATGTTAGCAATATATTTCAAAGATGATTTTTAAAATGATATGTTTCCCATTTGATTTTTTTCCCCACTGTTTACAACTCTTCAGTGTCTCTCAAGCTGACTTAGAATGAATTGGAAACTTTTTAACAAGGCACATGGATAGCTTTCTCCATTTGGCTCCTGACTAGCAACAAGCCTCACTTCCTAACCCTTCTGCTATATGGAAGTATCTCTCAAACTATAGCAGATTTCCATTTCCATAATTATGCCATGCTCTTTTTCTTCTAGGTCTTCATAAGCAATGTTTATCTTAGTAAATATTAGTGCCTGCTTAATTCCTACTCATTCTTAAAATCTCAGCTTAAAAACAACTGGTGCATCACTGACTTCTAAGTACTGTGTCAGAAACCTCTGAAATTTTGTTCAGAACACCGCAGAATTTTTCTATTGCACTGTTCATCCTAATACTTCAGTGGGAAATATTATATGTTTTAAATATTTACTATATTGAGTGAATAAATGAATGAGCAAATGGGTGGCTTTACTGACATATTTCTTCCTTGGGTGATATTGGAAAAAAAGTTTAAGTACATTTTTAAAAATATCAAGTCAAGCTGCTAAGACAATAAATTTGTATAGGCATTGTTTTCAGGTGTTAAGTAATATTCAACCATAGTATTGTGACAGTTGATAATAACCAACTCTTTGAAAAGCCATCATGCTTTAAAGTGAATAAAATGTGTAATATCTCCATGCTCAAAAAATATTGAGAAGAAAGCAATTATTAATTTTACATGGAAAAACAACATAGCCTTGTTGTCTACAGTAGTTTTTGGCAAGATTCTAGAAGATATACTTTTCTTTTTCCACAAAAGTTTTTCTTGCCTTTATTCGAAAACTCTAATTGTGCCTAGATGCATCTACTAGGGCAAAAATTCTGGATCAGAAATGATTGCTTCCTTAAATGGTAAATATATTTTGGAAAGCAGGTATGTGATACGTTTAGTCTATCGTGTTTTGCCACGTTGGTGCTCTTGCTGCTTTTAGGATGAGAACTACGTTTCTCAGAATCCTCTTCTGGCTAAGAGAGAAATGGGCATGAAACTTGGAAGGCAATACTGAAATAGAAGCTTTCTTCCTCAAACATATTACCATCAGACAGACTGAGCCACATCACAGAGGTGCCCAGTGAGCTCTTGCCTGTCCTGGCATTCTTTCATTCTGTCCTCACATGACTGTTTTACTAACCTTAGACACATTTCAGCCCCTCTTGATAGAGATTAGTTTTTAAAAGGAGACAAAAGTCTCCATTCCCAGTCACCTGTGGGGCATCACCTCAGTGCTTTTTTTTGTTTTCTTTATACCTTGCATCATTTACCACTTGATGAATGATTATATCTAAATTCAAATGAGTAATTTAAACAAAAGTCACAACAACACAGCAGAATAATAATTTTACTATTCATGAAAATATACATTCAATATAAGGTTATATGCCTCATTATTTGTATTATCCACCAGAATGTAAATGCTTTGAGAGCAGTAATTGTGTCTTGCTTATTATTATATAGACAGAAGATGGCTAGCACAGATTGGCATTCAACATACTATATTGACTGAAGTTGTATTTTTTTATATGTGTGATCAATTATTGTGCAAAATGTTCTAAACTGCACACTGGAAGCTACTGTAATGAAGAGAAGCTTGTTGATACATGAAGTAACTCCCTTTTTTGCCAAAAGCACGATCAAAAATTATGTGGGCTATGACATTCAGTTTTAATTTTTTTACATATGATATAATATAATACAATATAACAATGCAAAAAAGTACAGAGAATAGCATAAGAAACAATTATGCACAAACCACCCAGGTTTAGTAATCCTTAGTAATGTGTGTTACTTCAGCATATTTTGAAATAAGCATTATAAGTGGAATTGCAGCTCTATTTTTATAGCTCCCCAACCCCATACTCTCATCTTTTTCTTCCTTCTGCTAACTCAAACCAAGGTAACCGCAAACAAACAAGTGCTGTATCCTTCTTGACTAGACTTTTATAGCGTAATTATATAATTGAATCCATGAGGAACATCTATATTTTTTTGCGCATCTCTCCACTTTACAAAAACTTTATCATAACACACATATTGCAAAGTGCTTTTCTTCACACATCATTAGGTTCTAGAGATTTTGCTATATTCACCCCTGTTAACTCTATTTGTTGTTTTAGTTATGATATGGTATTTTATTTTATGGATATTATGATGTCTTACATGTTCTATATTCTCCTTTTATTGGACACTACAGTGTTTCCTGTCTCCTGTCTCCAAGTTATGCTGCAATCACTTTATTTGTACATATTCCTTGTGCATATTTGGGAGAATTTATTTTTTAATCTATGGTGTAGATATATATGTAGCACTTCTTTAACACTCATCTAAAACTCAGTATATATTGGCAGATTACTTTCCAAAATATTCAGCAACTTGGTGTATCAGGCTAACTCCTTGTTTTTCTTTTTTGTCATTTATATGATGCATCTTGTGATCAGGCTTTCTAAACAAAGCAGTCATGTTTCTCCTTTCATGAATTAATTGTCTGTACAAGGCACTTTTTTTTCACTTGTTGATTTTTACAAGTCCTGTACAGGTTTTGCATGTAAAATCTCTAAAATTGCAATTTTTATATTAACCAGCAAAATTTTGTTTATAGTATTTTTATATTTTTGTATATCAATTTTATCTATGGCAAAATACAATATGGTAAGATATTTATAGTGAAGTCTTGATTAGACTTGATTTGCTATTAGTTTTTATATTTATTACTCCTACTTAACATTTTTAAAAATTTTGTTCCTTTTCTGGCTTGTTGCATTGCAAAATTAACATGCTCTCTACATATTTTTAAACAAATTGATTTATTTGTATACTTCTTTAACTATGAGCCACTTGTTATTATATGTACTATTTTTATTGATATTCAGTTTTAAGTGTTTAATATCCAATGATAGTTTACTTTTCAATATCTGTATTAATGAGTATATTTCTTTTTTTAGGCCACACATGAAAGGCATTTTTCTCATTCTTTTTGTTCATTCATAGTTTTTTTTTAATTGCACTTCATTTAGAACATTTTGTTTTTCACTGCATCGTAATCACTTTTTAGCCACCAAGATTTATTTTGCAACAGAATATATGTCTCATTTGATAATTTTTCTGAAGTTTATTAGAATATAGGTATATACTCTTTGTTGGTGTATTAATTGCACCTCTAAAATATTATCTTTCTTCTAATTTTGAGTTTTCTCTTTATTGCTCATAGTTCCTTCCAGATATTACAACTTTCCTAATTTTTCCTTATGTTTCTATAAATTTATGATTCCTATATCATTGTGATAATTTTTACTATCATCATTCTCTAATTTCTCTCTTGATTAAAAACTTATCTTAAATATTTTTAGGTATTTATATTAGTAGATGTGCTTCTTTGGTTACTTTTTGCCAGAAATATAATCCTCTTTCTTTGCTATTAAAATTTTTACATCATTATATCTTAAGTGTAATTCTTTTAAGTAGTATGGTGTCTGGTTTTCTTTGCTTTTGAATCAGAAAGATCTCTATTTGGAAAGTTCTGTTTGTTTATATTTATTTGAATTGTGTTTATTATGTTTTCATACATTGTTCTTTCTTGCTTCTCTAAAAATATTTTAGTAAAACATTGATGCTCATTCGTGTGTGTGTGTGTGTGTGTGCGCGCACGCATGTGTGAAAGAGAGAGAGAGAATGTGGATATAGATTGTGTACATATGTTATAATTTGAGTGAATAGCTCAAGAGAAAAGGGAAATAGATATCTACATTTAATTCTTCAAATGAGAGTCCATAAGTGAAAATAATTTTCTGCAAATCTTTGATATATTTTTGAAATACAGGATTAAATCTTTCAAAAGCTATATTCTTGCATATTCCTAAGTTAATTGTGTTTGTATTCTTCACCACCATGCAGAGAAATATTTCTTTACAAATTCTTTTTCCTCCCCCTTATCAAAGTAAAGGATGCTTTTACCTTTTGATATTAATTACATTTAAACATCAAAATGTTATTTATTTTTAGTATTTTTGAAAAAAAATCATTTAAAGAGTGATTTGATAGTAAATTTCCTCCTTTTACTTTTAAATTTGACCTCTTTCAGACTTAATTCTTCTCTAAACACTATTTTTTACTTTTTGTCATTTCATCTCTTTAACAAAATCACCATCATCATCATTATAATACATCTTCTGACTATTAAATTTAGTTCATTTTTTCTGGTATAAAATCTTTTCCATTGTGCTTCCATCAGAAACAATGTCCACCTAGGTAACTTCCCATTGTTTACAAATTTCATCCACATGCATTTGTTCCTGACTTTCTCTCCTAGTTATTTTCTATATAAACTATTATTTTCTCCCTAATTATCATACTTAGCTTTGTGGAATGCTTAGGATTCATTTGGATAAATGCCACTCAACTGTAAAGCATAATTTGATGAGAATAACAACTCAAATGGTTATAAAACATTTAACAACTGATGAGGTATTTTTACTTTAGAGAATGACAAGATTTCTGAGAATCTGTAAATATGAGTCTTCTTGAGTTGGGTTCTTAAGAGAACATTTTCTGGATCCCTTTCAGTATTTTCAGAACAAGTTCCATTTCAATATTATTGTATATATGGCTTTGGGGATAACAGAAAGAGAAAAAAAAAGAAAAATATTTTCTCACCATGACTTGTCTCTATGTCACCATTTGTTCTGACATACCTTTTCATTGTCCTAAAGAAATATGCAGAGTGTAGCTTTGTGTTTAAAACAAGTTGCTTTCCTGATAATAAGAATGTGGTTCAGCAGAGAGTGCATGCGGCTTAATGAATATGTGTTGTGCCACTTTAAGTAATTTGTTGCTTTGTCATTTCTTAACTACTCTGTGCCATAGAATTCTGGAAATAAAATCCCTAACAAGTACCACATAAGGTTATTGTGAAGATTACAGGTAAACAGTATGCAAACATCCATTGAGAAATTATAGTATTATAACTATTATATCTTTTTTCATATTTCCATGGGAAAAAAGTTTCCTGACCTGTTTTTTTACACATTAGGGCATTGTATTAATAAAGGTAAATTAACCACAATCTCCATAAAAGTAATTATTCAAACCTCAGTTTAAACAAAAAGATTCATTTTATCGAAAATTGTTTTGCTTTTTCATGTTGACCCTAACCATATTTTTACATTGTCCACACTGTTTTGTATACTCAACATGTCCCATAAGGTTTAGTGTAGATTAATGAGGAAAATATGTAAAATATTTCATTATGAATGAACGTTTATTTCTATAATTCTAGTTTCCAAATTAAAGTAGTGCTTTTTTGTTGTTACTGTGGATTTTTTTTTTTTTTTTTTTTTTGCCGTACGCGGGCCTCTCACTGTTGTGGCCTCTCCTGTTGCGGAGCACAGGCTCCGGATGCGCAGGCTCAGCGGCCATGGCTCACGGGCCCAGCCACTCCGCGGCATGTGGGATCCTCCCGGACTGGGGCACAAACCCGTGTCCCCTGCATTGGCAGGCGGACTCTCAACCACTGCGCTACCAGGGAAGCCGTTACTGTGGATTTTTATCCTGCTTATTTAATAGTTTAATTGACTTTTTACATAGATTAATGTTTATGATTAAAAAATAGATTTTATATGAGATATTTTACACCTACTCTATCAGTGATTGAGTCATTTCTCAGCCTTTGCTCTTGGCATCCTTCCTACAGAAATACTATTAGTAAAATATTTATCATTTTCTAAGACCTATTTAATTGTCTAGATTCTTCAATGTAGGCTTCTTTTAGATATCTTAATTAATTCTTTCATTGAAAAATTTATCTTCATTACTTGCCACATGTCAGGCACTTTGCTAGGTCTTGAAATAGAAGAGACAACATGACTCATTCTCAAGAACTTTGTAGTTTAATGGCAGTGGGGTGGGGCACAGGTTGCAATTTTGCAACAGTATAAACTATACAAAATATTAAAATTACAAAATATTATACAAGTATATGCATGTATATATATTTAATTTTTATTTGCATTTATTTACGTACATACTTATACATCTTTATATTATATTTTTATTTTAATGGGGTTGCAAAATGTGGGTCAAAATAGCCTTCATAGAGAGTTAAATTGGACAGATTCCTAGAAAATGATAAGTCATTATTCAGGTTGACAAAAGGAGAAAGTTCCTTGTAGGTAGATAAAGCAAGGAGAAAAAAGATAGTATGATTTGAAATGCCTTTCATATTTAATTACTTATGTAAATACGTAAGTGGTTAAATTGTTAAAATAGATGATGTACAGATGAGTGCTTGACAGGATCTGCATTTAAAGGACTGCCAATTGACAGATCATGTGCAAATCACGTAGGCTCTTGTGATTCTAATGCATCTTTTAATTTTATCAGATCAAAGTAAAAACAAAAATAAACAAATGAGACCTAATTAAACTTAAAAGCTTTTGCACAGCAAAGGAAACCATAAACAAAATGAAAAGACAACACGCAGAATGGGTGAAGATATTTGCAAAGGATGTGACTGACAGGGGATTGATCTCTAAAACCTACCAACAGCTTATGAAGCTCAATATCAAAGAATAAAAAAAAACCCAATCAAAAAATGGACAGAAGATCTAAATAGACATTTCACCAAAGAAGACGTACAGATGGCCAAAAAGCACATGAAAACATGTTCAACATTGCTAATTATTAGAGAAAAGCAAATCAAAAATACGAGATATTACCAGTCAGAATGGCCATCATCAAAAACGTCTACGAACAATAAATGCTTGAGAGGGTGTGGAGAAAAAGGAACCCTCCTACACTGTTGGTGGGAATGTAAATTGGTACAGCCACTATGGAGAACAGTATAAAGGTTCCTTAGCAAACTAAAAATAGACCTACCATATGGTCCAGCAATCCCACTGCTGGGCATATAGCTGGATAAAACCATAATTGGAAAAGATACATGCATCCCAGTGTTCATTGCAGCACTCTTTACAGTAGCCAACACATGGAAGCAAACTAAATGTCCATCGACAGAGGAATAGATAAAGAAGATGTGGTACAAATATACAGTGGAATATTACTCAGCCATAAAAAAGAATGCAAAAATGCCACTTGCAGCAACATGGATGGCCTAGAGATTATCATATTAAGTGAAGTAAGACAAAGACAAATATCATATGATATTACTTATATGTGGAATCTAAAAAAAGGATACAAATGAACTTATTTACAGAACAGAAACAGACTCACAGACTGATAAAACAAACTTATGGTTACCAAAGGGGAAAGGTTGGGGGAAGGGATAAATTAGGAGGTTGGGATTAACATATACACCCTGCTATATGTAAAATAGATAATCAACAAAGACCTACTGTGTAGTACAAGGAACTCTACTCAATACTCTCTAATAACCTATATGGGAAAAGAAACTGAAAAAGAATAGATATATGTATGTGTGTAACTAAATCACTTTGCTGTGCACCTGAAACTAATACAGCATTGTAAATTAACTATACACCAATTTAAAAAAAAAAACCTTTCATGGCTGAGCAGAATCTTCAGAGGTGGTTTTTGGGGGACACTGAGTCCATCTCCCCAGATTGCTGGCATTCTGATTAAAAGCAACTTTTCTTTCTACCAAAAAATAGTTGATCAGATCGATTGATGGGCCAGTTTTTAAGCAATTCTCAGCTCCAAACTCACCCTTCTAGACTCTCCTTTGGTTTGCTGATACTGGGCATTCAGCATACCACATTTCTTCTTTTCCTACTGGATTTATGCAAAGCTGTGGCAACATGGAGTACTAGACTGAGACTGTAAGGTTGGAAAAGAAAGATGAGGATTACATCTTCTATGTACTTCCTGTGGGTTCCTTGTGGGCTTCCTCAATCAAGTTTTCAGTGTTTCCAGTGTACAAAACCAGCTTCACTATGCTCAACCTCAGAGTTATATACACCAGCCAGCTGGTGCACCTCCTCAGAGGTGTTGGGGTGAAGGGGTTAAGGGAGGAAGAGGCTTCCTTTGAGCTCAGAGTTACTGGTGTCAGCCAGGTATCACCTATGCTTCAGAGATCTGAATTTCAGCTTCAGAGGCCCGTTCTAGAAATTTCTAAGCTTGAATTATTGCAACTTCTGTTCCCTCAGCACTAGAGTAAGTAGCTGCTTCTTGCAGTTGATACTTCAGTGATATTTTAGAATTTTCTTTTTACCTTTCAGTTATCTAGATAAAATCTTATATCTAGTTAATAATTCCTTATCTTAAATTTTCTTCTTTTTTTTTTTCAAAAGACTGTTGCCATCTTTGTTTCTGACTGGGCACCAACTGGAATAACCAAAGCTTCTCAAAACTAGGAAATCATATTTTTTTAAATACAACACTTATTGAATGTAAAGATTCCAAGGCTACTTCTTGGAGATTTGGATTGTATTGTTCTGGGTCTGGGAAAAGATTTATTTTTAAGAAAAAATCCACATGACTCTGGTGACTAGTCCAGTTTGGGAAGTGATCTTGTAAACGTATAGGAAGCCATTTAAGCATTTTTTTAAGTTAATCATTTTAGAAAGATCTTTTTTACAAACCATGACTATTTAAAATAACTGTTGGAGGCAAGGCTGGAATATTGGTGTTCAGTTACAAGACTTCATGTGCAAGATCTAGGTTGAGTCATGGAATTTGGGCTCGTCAGTTGGAGGAGACATTTTCAAATATAAAGCTAAAGGATAAAGATAATACTTGGTTACAGACCAATTTTAAATAGTTTCATCAGTGTTTCAGAAAAATTATCTTCATGCCTAGATTATAATATTTGCTCCACAGTCTTTCTCCATAAGTAACCGTCTCCCCAAAGGGACTGTGTGTTCAACAATGGCAGGCATCAGGGGCTCTCTTTTTTGTTTTTAAAGATTAGATCTATTTAGTAAACATTCAATACATGTTTGCTGAATTAAAAATAAAGCTGTAAAGAAATACACACACACATATACCCACACACATACATACATTTTCTCACACACACACAATATTTGTTTAGGACATTGCCTCATATTTACAATTTGAGTCTTTTAAACTACGTATAAAACACATACAACCTTTATTATGCATCTAATCTGGATTGTATTATACCACAAGAGAGACTATATAATCAAAAATTATCAACATTCCATTTAAATAGGGCACATGTCTTCATAATATTCTTTTTAAGATCTAATTACATTTTAAGGACAATTCTAGAATATACTCATTCTGAGGTCTTGTTGGGCTTCACACACTCCATCTGAGCCTAGCTATTAAAATTTCTCTTTAAGTTAACTGTGTTAACATCATTCCTAATTTATTCTCCAGAGCAGAGAGAGTCCCCTACTGCTGTCTGTTGTAGTGTTTAATTGCTTCACAGACTCCCAGATTTAATTCTGTAGCAATTTACTTTGCTCTCTTGGTGAAACAGTGAGATTTTCAGCATGATTTAAACAAAAATGGAAATCATAAAATGAAGAGAGCACTATGCTAATAAGTAAAAAAAGCAGGGGTTCCTGAAATCCTCTATCCTTTTACTTGATTGGAGGCTAACAGTGAATTAATTAATCTTATAGAATTTTGTCAGCAGATTTGCAGTTTTATTTCAAGGAGGTAATGACTGAAAGTCTCTAGGCCACCCCAGTTCATCATTTCCAAGACTGCACTCACATGCCTGAGAGAGGGGTCGCTGTCTCATATTATGAGCTGTATTATGAAGTTCTCCTTTATAATCCTATAAATGCACTCCTCTTTTCACATTTTTTTCCTTAAGAGGTATTTAAACTAACCAATAAACATTCATTGCACTATGTTTAACTTCTTCTGTTTAATAGTGTAAGATCTGAAGTTTTGGATAAATATGTCACCAAATTAAATAATTAATTGGCAAATTAAATTTCATTATTGATAATCATGACTAATTAGAAGCAAACTTAATGTTACTAACCTAGAGCTGTAGTTGCCAATCAGGTTTCAAGAGTAACTGCTAACACTGAGATGGGCTTTCTTTTACCCTCTGGCAGATAAGGCCTGCCATCTACTGTGCAAGAGCCAACTAACTTGAAGTTTGATTAGAGTGAGGTGAGTCTAACTGAATGATCTTTTATATAAAATTTTTACATTAAACTCCACATGGAAAGAGAATATTGACTAATATATATTAGTACAGATAATTTTGTCAATCAGTATCTAATCACTGAGTCCTTGCCGTTTCTAATTCACCTCATTTTAATTAAGATTACAGATTTTTATATTTCAGAAACTTTAGGATAATGAACTCTTAATATCAAAAAATTCATACTGATTTGCAATTCTGTTGATTCTCTATAGCAGTTGAAAATACTCCCATGAGGAAAATGCTCTGTATCTGCACTGTCCTATACCATAGTTTCTGGCCACTGTCCTATACCATAGTTTCTGGCTGTTGGGCATTTGGAATGTAGCTAGTGTGACAAGTGAATTATTAATTTTATTTAAGTTTAAGTAAATTAAATTTAAATAGGCTCATGTGGATTATAACCACTGTATCTGTAGAACAGCATAGCTCTGTAGTATTGTCAGTTAACTCTATTATTTTTTCTTGTTCTTACAAAAATTCTGTAGCATATAGGTATTTTATTTCTGATAAATTATGTAGAATAACTTTTCATGGTTTCTTTCACATTGACTTCCAAAATTTGAAGTTATCTGTAAGGAATTAAGTTACTTGTTTCTGTTAAAAAAAAAAAAGTTAAAAAGAAACAAATGCTGTCTATGCTAAAGTAAGAAACACATTATCAGTAGAATTTGTTGTATTGCGATATTAAGAAATATCTCCCCACATTGTTCTGTGTATTATGTAATGCATAAAAAATTTAAGTAATTTTTAAATTTTTTTTTTTTTTTTTTTTGTATGCGGGCCTTCTCACTGTCGTGGCCTCTCCCGTTGCGGAGCACAGGCTCCGGACGCGCAGGCCCAGCGGCCACGGCCCACGGGCCCAGCCACTCCGCGGCATGTGGGATCCCACCAGACCGGGGCACGAACCCGTGTCCCCCGCATCGGCAGGCGGACTCTCAACCACTGCGCCACCAGGGAAGCCCCAGTAATTTTATATAAAATGAAAAATCACACACACACTGAAAGTATTCATAGGGGAAACAATAATGAGAAGACTTATTTCTTACACATGTATTTATATGCTTATTAAACATTTAAAAGCAATTTACTTAGTTCTTTTCTGCATCGTAGGCAGTGAAAATGAAATCTCCAGGTTTCATGTTTGAGTAAATCATTTAACCAATGGATAAGACTTTTAATTTCAAAGAGAGGAACTGAATCAGGTCTCATCATTTACAATTGACTTATCTTTACAAGACATGCTACCTCTATGGCCCAGAGCATTACCACATTTTTTCTGTGAAGAGAATTTCTCCTTATTCTGCTCTATCTTTGTCCTGAATAGTTGGCTTTAGGATTTGAATCTCTGTCCTGGGACGTAGGTTTGGAAATATTTCTGAAACTTGAATTCACAGGAAACTCACACTCTAAGCTCATACTCTGAATTGTAATGCAATTACATTGAACAAAGGTGGTCTTTTAATTCATAAAAGGGAGGAAAAAATAATACATACACACACATGCACATATATTCATACATACAGACACAAAGGTACATATGTGCATAAGTGTAGTATATAACAAAAATAATCCACAGTAATTATTATATGAAAACAGAATTATAGAAACATTGCACTACTATTCTCATTTTATAAATTCTTCACAGAATTTTTAAAAAATTAGCAGTAGATCACCTAAATTAATGCTGACGTGGGAGTCAAATTTTGTTTGACACCAAATAATTTTCCCTAATGTGAATATTTAAAAATTTTTATCAATAAATATGCTTATAAGATTTATGAGGTTTTTTAAGAGATATGTAACAAAAAAACTGATGAAAATCAATAATCTATCATTCATGCATCCTTTATAAAATCTCTCACTACAAACACAAGTGTTAACTTATTTTTTAACGTATTTGGTATTTTCTGTGTGTATATAAGTGTGTGTATGTGTGCTTATTACTCAGGTGTATTCATTTTATGAAAAAGTTACTTCAAAAAATTTTTTTAAAAGTATATATGATTAAATCTCCTAAAATAAACTGCAGACATTTAAAGAGATGGAAATATAAAATCAAAGCCTGTAATCAGTTATTTAAGAAAGATGTGTCATCAGAATAAGAACAATGTGGGAAGTCTGAATATGACAAAATTTAAATATTGAAAGTTACCAGACAGAAGGGAAAAAATTATCCACAAATAACATTAGAATAAGACACTTTCTTTAAGTAAAAATAATGGCCAAAGAACCTGAAATAGTATACTAAAAACATTTATAGTAGGTAGATATAACCTTAGGTTTCTGTATTATATTTTCAGTCAAGAAAGAGAGTCAAATATAAACATTTTCAGGCTTACAAGCTGTAAAGTTTTTCACACTCTAGATCTTATTGGCATTTTAAAAAAGTGTTGTAGGCAATAGAAGTAAAGAATGAGAAGCAAAACACATAAGATGAACACAGTTTAATTTAATATGTATTGATATTTTAAACTAAATATTGAAATGAAAGAATAATCATTTTTGTGATAAATTAGAAACACCTTTTCTAAACAATAACAAATATGTGACATTTGGGGAGAAACTTTAATTAATGCTGTAATCCTTACATTGCTCAAGATAAGGTAGAAAATGTAAAATGCATTTAAACAACTTGACGGTACTTATTAAAATTCTGAGTAACCACCCAAAACTTAAATACAGTCTCTTTTAAAGTATTTTGAATAAAGGAGTAGAGATGTTGTAAGCTTTATTGATCCAGCAAAAATGAGGATGGGGGCAAATAAAAAGCTTGGAACACAGAAAATACACACAAGATAGTAGATTTGCCAATTATATTTATAATCAAGATAAATACAAAATAACTAAGCATAATAATTAAAACATATAAGGGCTACTTTGAGGAAAATGTGTATAGACTTAAATGTAATATAAGAAATTAGAAAACAAGTATGTAACATGTAAAAGTAAAAGAAGATGAAATTCAGACATACTAAAAGAAATGACATGGTAATGAGAGAGGAGATATGAATGAATCATAGTTGCTATATAAATGAGAGAATAAACGAAAGAGCATGAACTTCCCTAAAATATTAATGTCTATAAATGAAAAGCAAATTGCTATAGAAGTAATATTAATTATTTTGATTCTTGAGAAATTGGAAACTAGGATTTAATACAAATATCAAGATTATTAAAACTATTATATAGAAATTTACACACACACACAGATCACCTTGGCAGAGAACTTTCTATAAAGATTCAAACCATGTGATCTTATTATTATAAAGTTTTAAAGGTATGAAAAGAGAGTCTTAGCATGTCTAAGAGGAAGTGCAAGATTCCTGCTTACAAATATATTTGCAAAAAAAAAATATTGGAGATGACTTGTAATATGAATTCATCAATTATTATTAAATCATCAACACATAATAGATATATTCCAATAATGAAAAAAAGCCAATTATGAGAAGTTATGTAAATAAAATTTGGCATATTAAGAAAAGACTTTCAGGGGCTTCCTTGGTGGCGCAGTGGTTGAGAGTCCGCCTGCCGATGCAGGGGACACGGGTTCGTGCCCTGGTCTGGGAGGATCCCACATGCCGCGGAGAGGCTGGGCCCGTGAGCCATGGCCGTTGAGCCTGTGCATCCGGAGCCTGTGCTCCGCAACGGGAGAGGCCACGACAGTGAGAGGCCCGTGTACCGCAAAAAAAAAAAAAAAAAAAAAAAGAAAAGACTTTCAATCTTGAAATATTTTCAGAACTTGTGCCTGGGTATGTTTGCTTGTACCCTGGATTTTCATATGAAAATTTGAAAAGTAATTCTAGGCCTGTGATAATCACATCTTCCTCCGGAAGAGAAGGAAGTTCCAATGAAGGTTTTTTCTTTATCTTCGTAATACTGGTAGATTGCTAAATAATTAGTTAGCTTTGGGATTGGTAAATTTTTTTATCTTAGTAACATGCATTATTTACTGAGGGCTAAGTTAAATTACTTTGTAATCTAATTAGAAGATTATGAGGCAGAAACATTTTCTTAGAAACTGTGTATAATGGAATCAATTCGAAGTCCACACAGGACAAAAAGAAGCTAGTATCCGAGTTTCAGCACCCACACCATCACTTTGATCTGATAAATTTGACTTAAAATGTTGGGGATCCATATCTGACTTTATGCTTATTATTGATGGTTATATTTATATAATATATAGCTATATAGCTCAAGGAAGTTCTTGTAAAATAAATAAATTTTAAAAATTTATTTTAAATATATAAAAACGTTAAGACATACTAGCTGACATGCTACTTAAAATGTTTTTGGATTGGAAAGTCAATTTGACTCTGATTCTTACAATATCTTGCAAAATGGAAAATATTATACCCCTTCCCTAAGTCCCACAGTATGATCTGTGGAACACTTTTGTCAGTATTTCCAATGATACTGGGAAGCAGATTCCTTGATTCAAGATAAGACTATTTTGGAATCTCAGGGACTCAGACACAAAAATCTTCATTTTTATTATATCTTCTAATTGATTCTTAAGTCCTTTGAACATATGTAAAACTAAAATTTGTGAAATTATTATTTAGTCATTTTGGTTCTGTAGTGTTAGGAAAGTGATCTTTGGCAAAATATTGTACACGCCCATTTTCACATGTTTATCTTGCTTCATAAACACTCTCATTATTTAGGGATGATAACAGAAGGAATGGAATGATTGTTTTTTTAAAAGATGAGGTTATGATTCTGAGAAAAAGGTATATTCTGAAGTATATTTTATCCCATATCATCTGTAAATTAAATTTGCTTATTGTTTGAAGTTAAGATAAACAATGTAAGAAAAGCCTTATAAAAATAAACTACAATAACTTTTCTTTTCCTGAAAAAGATAAGTCAAAGAAAACCATAGATTTGGAGATAATCTTTTTCAGAAAATTAGACTAGAATGTGATGTAGAGAAACTATCCCAAATAATTCAGTTAACATTTTTAAAAAGCAGGATAAAATGTCTTAGAGTATTGCAATGCAAAATAATAAAATGAGAAGAATTTAATATAACATGTAAAATTACATTTAATTATATTTTAAGAATCCCTTGAAATAAAAAAAAAAGTGGACAGTATTAAGCTATATCACATTACATAATACAGATCATTTGAATGGATGTTATCACCAATTTTATGGACTTTCATGAAACACCTGGCTTGCTTTTTTACATTTATGGTACTAGTCATCCAGAGTTTTATACTCACTATCCTGGAAAATGCCACTGGCATGCTTATTAATGAAACAAAGCTGCATTTTGCACTTTTATTTTACATAATTTGAAACACATGAGAAGAAAGTCACTTTTAGAAATGTTTTTATTGTGAACAGGTTAAAATTAAAAACTTATAAACTTCACTGTTATACATATGCACAAGTTATACAATAAGCAACCAAAGAAAAAGAAGCATTTGTTATGTGGTTACACCAAACATGATAGGGAGGAGAATAGGATTGGTATATTAAGTACAGGTATGGGTTTCTGTCAACAGAATCACTGCGAAGGAAATTAAATTTCACCGTGGATATCTTTTTTTTTTGCGGTACGAGGGCCTCTCACTGTTGTGGCCTCTCCCGTTGCGGAGCACAGGCTCCGGACACGCAGGCTCAGTGGCCATGGCTCACGGGCCCAGCCACTCCGCGGCATGTGGGATCCTCCTGGACCGGGACACGAGCCTGCTTCCCTTGCATCGGCAGGTGGACTCTCAACCACTGCGCCACCAGGGAAGCCCACATAACTTGTATTTTGCCCAAACAGAAATCCAGTTCTCTTACACATGGGACAGACTTTCCAAGGGCTGGGACTTAGGACTGGCATTTCTTCTAAAAATGAGATTTGAATCTGTTCAAGCACTCAAAATATTCCAGGTTCAACCCAAGAGTTTGATTCCAATTAGCATGGAAAAGATCACTTTGGCCTGAGTACTTTGTTGGAACAGGTTTCTTGAAATAAATGGACCTCAATATGATTACTAAAGCACATCTGATTTAAAACATTATTGCAAAATTAGGTGGGCCTATTGGGATAGATATACTGTTCCATGTACAGTGTGGTGGTAATGAGTTATTTAGTAGTGCAGGGTCACTTAAAGGTTTATGAGTTATCCCAGTTTTAAGTTAGAATTAAACTTTTTTTCTCTTCTTTCCTTCTCCTCCTCCTTTTTTCCTATGCATATCCACCAAAAAGGTCTAATTGCTTCTTAAATGGGCTCTTCATAGAAAATATTTTTCTGGAGCAGACTCTGTTATGCCAGTTTAATTCTTCTATCAATTTTTGGTGCACTGTATTTAAAACATTTCTATTTACTTTTCCTGTTTAATTTATACTTTTTTTTTTTTTTTTTGCGGGACGCGGGCCTCTCACTGTTGTGGCCTCTCCCGTTGCGGAGCACAGACTCCGGGCGCGCCGGCTCAGCGGCCATGGCTCATGGGCCCAGCCGTTCCGCGGCATGTGGGATCTTCCTGGACCGGGGCACGAACCCGTGTCCCCTGCATCGGCAGGCGGACTCTCAACCACTACGCCACCAGGGAAGCCCTATGGATATCTTTATTACACTACAAATGTGTCATTAATAGCTGTGTCACCTTGTTCTAAGTATTTAATTTTCCTCAGTTGTGTAATCCAATGGGTTATTTTGAAAAGTCCTCTAGTATTCCTTCCAGCATACATATCTGTGGATATCAAACAATAAGAAACAAATATAGAACTTAAAAAATTTATCATTGCACTAAAATGGTTGGAAATGAAAACAAACAAATCAAAAGTTCTAGCTTACATTAAAAATTTAGTCTTGAGTTAAAATTAAAAGGGTTACTTAGGTGACCTGTATTCTCCATATCAAAAAAATATCTTATAAAAGTAGAATGTACTCTTTAGGAATTTGTCTTACCACCCCTAGGTTTCATGAAAGAGAGAAAATATCCTTTATGTTCATCATTTATTTTCCAGTGTAGTGTAGGGTAAGGCTGTTGTATCTAGAACTTTCACCATCCCTACCAGTTGGTAAGGAATGTTTTCTCCATGCCAGGGAAGTTGGCCTGGGGAACCTGGACCTATACTTTCCCTGGTGGTAAGGAGGCACCATCCCCCTCCTTCCTAGGTGGTGTCAGAGGAAGACAAATGGAGAGTCACCACTCAAGAGTGACCTCAGATTTTTCTGAGGCCCGTGAGGACATGGCTTCCTTTGAGAAGGATTATGAGGAGGTTGATGTAGATTCTGTTGAAGGAGAGGCAGAGGAAGAAGGAGAGGAATACTAATTACGATTCCTTTTATCCCTGCAGTGTGTCATACTCAGAACTGCAGCTTCAGGATTAGCTGACAGGAGTAAAAGCTTTATGATTAGATTGTCTTCACTTTCAACTGTGATCATGTATTACTTTTCCATATGTACCTGTAAGATTTTTCCTGTCATGTCTGAAAAGCAAAGGCTTTAAGAAAGAGAGGAAAAAAAAAAAAAACCACACCACTCAATGGTCGACTTAAATAGGCATCTTTTCCTTTCCATCAAGTTTTGTTTCAGTGGAGAATTAGAGGAGTCTGAACTCTCATGCTCTCACCAATAGCAAGGAGCCCCTTCCTGTTCTATGTCAGTGGAGGCTGAAGGCAGAATCTGGATTTCTACCCTCACCAGGCAGTAAAGAGGCCATATCCCCCACCATCCTCCTTCACCACAGTAGATCCAGTTTCCTTATAACATAATACCAAAAATGTCTAGGTTTCAATAAAAATCACTTCTCATACCTAGAAGCAAAAACAAGTCTTAAATTGAATGAGAAAAGACAACCAATGACAACCCTGAGATGACACAGATGTTAGAATTATCTGACAGGGATCTTAAAACAGCCATCATAAATATACTTCAGGACTTCCCTGGTGGTGCAGTGGTTAAGAATCCACCTGTCAATGCAGGGGATGGGTTCGATCCCTGGTCCGGGAAGATCGCACATGCCATGGAGCAACTAAGCCCGTGCGCCACAACTACTGAGCCTGTGTTCTAGAGCCTGCGAGCCACAACTATGGAACCCGTGAGCCACAACTACTGAGCTCATGTGCCACAACTACTGAAGCCTGCGTGCCTAGAGCCCATGCTTCGCACCAAGAGAAGCCACCACAGTGAGAAGCCCACGCACCGCAAAAATGTTTTGGAATTAAGAGAGACTATATCTCTTAAATCTAAAACTTAACTTCATTTACAAGATTTTTTTTTAACCAAAATGTTTCATAAAACACAGTAGCAAAAATTCAAACAGTCCCATTAATTAATGGGTAGTGGAACTGAATGGACATTTCTTCAAAAAAGACATACAAATGATCGACAGTTGTATGAAAAGGTGTTCAACATCACTAGTCATCAGGGAAATGCAAACCAAAACCAGATGAGATATCACCTCGCATCTGTTAGGTTATCTATTATCAAAAAGGAGATAACAAGTGTTAATAAGGATGTGGGGATAAGGGAACCCTTGTGTACTGTTGGTGGGAATGTATATTGGTGCAGCCACTATGGAAAACAATATGGATGTTCCTCAAAAAATTAAAAGCAGAACTGCCATATAATCCAGAAATTCTATTCCATATCCAAAGAAAATGAACACAGAACATCAAAGAGATATATGGACTCCTATGTTTATTGCTGCACTATTCACGATAGCCAAGATATGGAAACAACCTAAGTCCCAGCCAATGGGTGAATGGATAAAAAATACATGATTTATGTACAATAGAATATAGGAAATACTCCCATTTGCAAAAACATGGATGGACCTTGAGGATACTATGCTAAATGATGAAGGTGGGAATATTGGGAGATACTGTTAAAGGGAACAAACTTGCAACAAGTCGATAAATAAGTCTTGGAGATCTAATACACAGTGTAATCATTATAGTATTATAAACTTCAGTATTATAAACTTCAAAGTTGCTAAAGAAACTAGATCTTAATTGTTCTTACCACAAAACATTAATTATGTGACATGATAGAGTTGTTAGCTAAAGCTGTGGTGGTAATCATATTGCAATATGTAAATGTATCAATTCAACATACTTTATAGCTTAAACTTACAGAATGTTATATGTCAATTTTATCTCAAAAAAAAAAAACACAGCAAGTTTCCATGCCAAATATTATTTTAGCAAGAAATCTGGTAAAAATATGGGTGTGTGTTTATTGACATACTCTGAAATTCCGTACAGATATTGAATAGTTCTTATGCCTTGACAAGTAGATGACTGGATTCTTTTGTTGTGGATCCTATGGCTTTTACTGATAAACTTGAGGAGTGGCTATTATCTGATAAGAAAAAAATGTATTTTCCCATGTCTCTTTGGGTTCAATTTGAAAAAAGAATTTCAAGGTGTTTCAGGATCACTTACCAAGTATCAGAAAAAAAATACAAAATGTGATTAGAAATATGTATTTCCAGAAAACAGATTAATTTAGAGAAAAACTGTTTTCTCCGAGTGTGGAATTATATGAGCAATCATCCTCAGTTTTTTAAATACATGTGTATAGTTATAAAGATATCCATTGATTAGGATCAATTCTGCCGTACTTCCTTGAAACACAGGCATAAAGTGTTCTGGAGTTTAGTGAAGATGGGACTGAAGAAGTATCAGCGATCATTATTTGGTCTAAATAACAACCTTCTTGAATTCCGTCATTCTGTAAAAAGTGTGCCAAAATTTATTCTGGGATATGAATTATATGTCTTTATTGGCACATTCTTACATAATATGCAATGGTTTTACTTTACATTTTTCATTATTTTTATAGGCTTTTGAATAAGCTTTCTAATTTTGTTATTAAAACAACAAAGCCTCTAAATCGCTGAAATTACGTAAAGCATAAATTAGTAACGAACATGGTACAAACAAAAGGCTGCTGTACAGGGAGAAGTGCTGAAAGCACAGCAACAGATTTGCACCTTAGTTTTGACAAATTTAACACAAATTTGTAAAATATGTTACCTCTCAATATTGATTATATAGTATTATATATCATTTATATATAAAACATTATATATGATATACAACATATGTTATATATTACTATTATATAGTAACACATTCATTTCATACCTTTTTTCTAATTATTCAGATTCACTTCTAAGGAAATATCTGTCAATATATTGCCTATTTACAACAAAATTTGAACCAAAAGTAAAGAGACAAATTTTATTTCTTCATTTCCTCCTGAAAATGATACTTTGAAAATATTTATGCTTTTCTGTTTCACTTAAATATTTTTGGGACTTTTAAAACATTAGTACTCCAAATTACAAGGCATAAGAAAATATAAGTGGATATTTTTTGTGTATGTGGAGGAATGTGTTAATTTTTTTTAAATTCATGAATAAATTCATAATTGAAACATTATGTATGAGACTCCAAAGAGTATTTAATAAATTATCTAATTTCACGTAGATGTCTAAAAACTTAATAAACTTTTCTAAGGTTAGAAATTTCTTCCTTTCTTTAAAAGATTATCTCCATATAATTTAAATTACTCTTAAAAATGATGTTAGTGATTCTCCATTTTAATTAAAATTATTGATCAACTATCTTTATATTGCAGTGATATTAAATGCTACAGGGGAAATAATATCCATTTTCTTTTCTTTTGCATATAACAATAATATTAAAAATTCATATAATATTTCTAGTTTATGTTGTTTCTAAAATTCAGTTAATATGAATACTTATTTGAGGAACTCATTCAGTACAATTGGTTATATTTATGATGACATCAGCTGTACTGTTTTGTTTAAAAATATTTCTTATTTCTAAATTCTTAAGAAACTGAAAAACATACCTATAAAACAAATGTAATAAAGGGTTGGTTTTTCAAGGCACACAGTTCTTAGAGAACCATCAAATGCTCCATTTGGGTGCTAAATAATATTATAGTAGTTCATATTTTTTCCACCTGATTCCATCTATTTGAATTTGCATATAATGCTATTTCTGGGAAATTCCAGAATACAGAATGAACTGACATATAAAAGTAAAATATTATGGCTTGGGAAGTTCTCAAGTTAAAATTTTCACTTATTTGAGTTATGAATTTTTTTCAGAAACTGAATCACTAGTCTGTACTTTAGAAGTTAAAAATGATTTGCAAGACATTTAAAAGGGAAGTTAAATTATGCCTTTAAAAAAAATGAATTGCTTTCAATGGATTTATAAAGTTCCTGTAATGTAAAAGACCTTCATGTTTCTCTAACTTAATGATCTCAACACTGACTGTGGAAAGCACCTTCGTTAAGGTTTCCTTGATCCATAAAGATTTAATTGCTCTGTATGTTGCAAATTCACTGCTAACTGAAGTGTAATCAGTGGTTTGCATTTTTCTGATTACCATATTTCTTTGGGAATATTTCATTAATGTTTTAAAACTGTTGAAAACTTTTTAATTGATAATGGTTCACTTTATTTTTTGATTTCATGGTCAGCACTCCCTAGTGTGCCACTCTATATTATGATTACTGACCTCGAAGAGCATTTAACTTGAATAATTTTCTAAAAACTTTATTTGCTCAAGTCAAGTGAATTCCACTTAAATTTTTCTAACTAAACTAAAACAACAAAAGGATCTTTAAGAGAATAACATCTTACATGTTTGTTCACCCTGTTTAAGGAGAAAATTAATATTATACTGCTTTTAAGGCAAATACAATACAACTATCACTGTATCTGCAGTACCCTATGAGGTTTATGACTCTAGGTTCCCATAGAATGTAGAGCACCATACTGTAAAAATATGCTGACCGTTATTACATTACCTCTATGTTAACCCCAGGGAGAGTTACCCCAAAGGATTTCTGTGTATAATTAGAGGTCATAAAAATGTATTTTATTATTTATTTATTTATTTTTTTGGCGGTATGTGGGCCTCTCACTGTTGTGGCCTCTCCCGTTGCGGAGCACAGGCTCCGGATGCGCAGGCTCAGCGGCCATGGCTCACGGGCCCAGCCGCTCCGCGGCATGTGGGATCTTCCCAGACCGGGGCACGAACCTGCGTCCCCTGCATCGGCAGGCGGATTCTCAACCACTGTGCCACCAGGGAAGCCCATAAAAATGTATTTTAAAAGATTTTATGGATGGGCCCACCAGGATGGTCCCTCAACTCACCAGTGCTTTTTAGCTACTTACTGAGAATGTGAAATGTACAACCTGCCAGCAACTGAGACAAACATTAAGAGCCCAAGATCTGTTGAGAAGACTAACTGGCCACTTGATGACAAGTGAATTATACTAATTCCTTTCTACTGAGGAAGAGGCATGGTTGGTTTTCACCATAATTGATGTGTACTCTGTGTATGAGTTTGACTTTTCAACCAAAGAAGCTCAGCCAGCTCCACTATATGAAGACTTATATAGTGTTTGATACATTGTAGAGGATTTCACAAAACATCACATTCAAAGAATTTACCTTACAGCAAAACAGTTTGGGCAGCATGCATATGACCATGATACCCATTGTTCACATCATACATCACACCTCCCAGAAGCTGCCAGCTTTACAGAATGATAGAGTGACTTTTGAAGGCATAGCTGGTGCAACAACTTGGAGATGATGTTCTCTGAGAATGGGACTATAGCCCTTAGGATACAGTGTAAATCATTTTATGAGACTTTGTCCCCAGTAGGTAGTATGTGTGTAGTCTGGGAAAGAAAGAGTGGAACCAGGAATGGCTTCACCCACCGTAACTCAAAGTAACCCACTTAGGAATGTGAGCATTGTTTCCCCACAAATTGAGGCTCTATAAATCTGTAGGTTCTGGTTTCCAGAATGGTAATGCTTACTTCAGGAGCATTGCCATTAAATTTTAAATGACATGTGCTGACTGATACTGTTAGCCTCTTGAGCCAACAGACCAACTGTAAAGGAAAGGAGTTATTTGTTCTGGTTATCTATTGCTATGTAAATATTTACCCCACAATTTTACAGCATAAAATAAAATACTTATTATGCTCATGAATTCTGTGGGTCATCAATTTGGATAGTGCATAGTGGGGGTGGCTTGATATCCTTCATGATACCAGGATTCTCAGCAGAAAGACCTAAAGTCTTAGACTAGAATCGTTTGAAGGATTGTTCACTTTCATGTCTGGTGATTGATGTAGGCTGAAATCTGGGCTTCTCTGTGTCGACCTCTCCATGAAATGTCTACCCATAGGCTGGTTAGGGCTTCATCAAAACACAGTGACTGTTTTCCCCTGAGCCACAAGTATCCTCTAGATAGAAAAACCTAACATCAAAGGTCACACATCATTTCTACCGTATCCTTTTGAGAGAAACAGTCCTAAGCCTACCAGACTCAGTAGGAAGGGCAGTGGACTCCACTTCTTGATGTGAAATTGGAAAATTTCAAAAAGAGCATGTGGGACTCGATATACAGCTGTGACTATTTTCTAAAATAAAATTTGTGGTGTTGTCCTGGGAGGGGGGGACATGTAATTAAAACTGATCATAGGAATAGGTAGTACTGTTATGCAGTGAGGTCAGAGACAAATACTTCTTATATCCAGGTGATCCACTGAAGTGTTGCTTTAGAATCCCTTTCCTAGTCCTGATGGTGAGTAGACAAGTGCAAAAGCAAGGCTTGGGAAGTACATGATCAGTGACTTAGAGAGCTCACAGATGAGGGAATAGTTTGTCCTATTAGTTAAGCCATAGAGATTACCAGAGGTGCTACACTGATGAGGGGAATCTAGAACGGAAGGTAGAAAAGGGATATGTTTGCTATCTGTAATGGTTAGCTTTATGTGTCAACTAGACAGGCTGCAGAGTGCCCAGATGAAACATTAGTTCTGGGTGTGACTGTGAGAGTGTTCCCAGATGAGATTAGTGTTGGAATCATTGGAGTCAATAAGGTAGTATGCCCTCCCCGTTATGAATGGGCATCATCAGATACAGTGAAGACCTGAATAGAACACAGGACACAGGAAAGAGGAGTTCATCCCTTTTTTCTGCCTCACTGATTGAGCTAGGGCATCTTTACTTCTGCCCTTGGACTGGGATTTATACCATCAGCTCCCCTGTTCTCAAGCCTTTGGACTCAGACTGAATACAGCTTACTATCCTGGGTCTCCAGCTTGCAAACAGCAGACTGTAGCACTTTTCAACCTCCATTCCTCACAGGGTTTCACACTGAGCCAATTCTTCATAATGACTCTCCATATATATATAATATACATATAATAAATGTATAATATATAAAATTATATATATGTATCCTACTTATATCTATCTTATATCCTCATGTAATATAACTATATACCATATAATATATCATAGTATACAAGTATGAATGTATTTGTGTGTGTCTGTGTGTATATATATATATATACACACACACACACACACACACACACACACACATACATATCTCCCTTTTGTTCTGTTTCTCTGGAAGATCCTGACTAATACAGCATCCAATGAAGACTTGAGTTGGTTTGTCCCAGTTCCTTATTCATATCAGTTTTCCCTGGAAAAGAGAGCAAAATGTTAGGGCATTATCTATCTATACATATGATATAAATCAAGTAGGTGTTTCTAAGCAGCGCAAAGGATGGAATGTAATAAACTGTAGTGGATTCTGTAGTGTACTGTTCAGACCCCCTAAAGGGTGGAGGCACTCATTTCTCCAGCTTCTGGGGCTAAAGACACTCAGCTGAGTCTATCTTTGGTAGTTGACTTCAACTAAAGAGAGCTCCTTTGCTCAAGAGCACAGCTCATCCCCAGGAGCATCCTGGGTGGCAATGACTAGGTAATGTTGGATGTATATGGTCTTCCCCATGTGCATCAAATTGGAAAGACAGAGGCTGAGACCTCTGTGGTGATGGCATTACCATTCAATGTTGGATGGCATTACCATTCCTTCTCATCAAGGAAGGTAGCCCGGCTTCCCTGATGTTTCCAAGATTTGTTTGTCAGAGAACCACAATATATCTCCTGCATGTAAACCTCATAGTCTGTTTTCCATGGAAGCTGAACTTTGATCTATCACATAATACCAAGACATAAGATGACATTTGATAAAATTAAGTGAGACGATTCTGTAAGAATACTATCAGCAATATTTAATAAGGATTAAGAAAGCTTGTCTCAGAATTATATAAACTGATCCCAATAAAAAAAAATGAAACAAAGTGTAAAGTCAGTTGTGTGTGTTTGTTATGCAAATTTATGGAAAATTATGACATTACATACAAATTCTTGATAAATTACACATCAATCATCAAGAAAGGGAATGGGCCCTGGAGATTGTTTTAAAAGGAAACTTTTGCTATTATGAGTACCCAGGCTTTCTGATTTGTTTGATTTTTAAAATATGACAATGTGTTTTTAATTTTTAAAATGAAGGGAAGAAGAAAGAATCAACAATTTATACCTTTTGAAGAAGTAATCTGTCCTCAGTCAAGAAAAGCTTTCATTCTGCTTTAATTTTCATGTGCAATATATAATTGTCCTTAGTAAGATCTACTGCAACTACAAAGTGGAAAGTAAGGTTATCCCTTTCCTCATAGAGAATCCAGTCAATTAAATCTTCAGCAGAATGTCATTTAAAAATATTAATATAAATGTAAGTAAAGTTTTGCATCATTTTTTATACAGAAGCCTTTAGACTTTAATAACTGCCATATAATCTACACCAAGCTTTTCAACTTCCTTTCTCAAGAATAATGTGATAGGAAAAAGTTCAAATGATCATAAGTCAATAGAAAAATGTTACTTTCAAGCAAGAATTACTGCATCAAGTTATTAAAAAATGAAGACAGCAGTGACAAACCATTTTTCCATATCCTTTTTGCATTAATGCTCTACAATTCAAAAGCTAAATTCCCTCTCTCTCCCTCTGTGTGTGTGTGTGTCTCTCTCTCACACACACACAAACACACATTCACACACATCTTTATTTTCTATTTTTGGATTTTGTATGTTCTTCCAGAACTACCAATGAGAGGTGATTATGTGTAAGTTAATAGCATGTCATTCTAAATGTAAAACGTTCAGTGTTAGTAATCACTGCCTTCCCTGCATAAATGTGCAGTACACTAATTTTATAACCTGTGTCACAGTTAGGAAAATGACAGGTGGTATCGTTCTCTGTGCTACACTTGAATAACTAATCTGCCTAAGCACAGTAAGAAAGCTCATTGTACAACAACTTATGTGGACACATCCTTTCAGGGTGCCATGTGTTTCTAAGACCCATATAAAACAATTATCACAGCTAGCCCCAGATCGTCTCATGGGTGTTTCATTTAGCTCTAGCTAGGAGGCTTAATTACGCCATCATCTCTCCATGATGGCATAATCCTTTTCTGTTCCTTCTCTCTCAAGTCACTTTGTTCTCATTATCACTGGTAGTTTTATTTTCTACCAGTTATCTTTGTCCCTGGCCCTGGACAATTGAAGTAAGGTGTTAGTTACTACCTTTAAACCATAACACTAATTTATTTTTGTCTTAGTTATTTTTATTGGAAATCTTATCTTTTTATACTTTTTTTGTAGAATTCTTTCCTTGATTTTCTTTTTATTATTTTTCACCACTGTCATTTGTTTTAAAAGTCTCTATTTATAAAGATTGCCAAGGACTATTTGAATTATGGGTTTTAAATTTTTTATTAAGTATATTAACACAAACTAAAACAATTTTGTCTTTAAAAACAAGGACAAAGAGGATGCTAGAGTAGCAACAACATAAACTCTATTAAAATTTACCCCCAAACTCCAAGTATGGCTTTCTACTGGATTTGGATTTTAATTCAGTCCAAGAGTTTTAGCATTTCAAGTACTAACCAAACTCTGGTCATGTAGGGCCAAACTACCTTATACATTAATTCTGTAAGTACCAGAGGACTTCCTTTAGGTTACATGCAGAAAGATAGTTTTAAGCAAATCTGTTTTCAGTTCACAACTTCCATCTATACACAGTATGAAAACATGACTGCTCCCAGAAAAATTAGAGTCTACATCCCTACTATCCCTATGTTAGTGGCTTTTTCTTATTTTCACAGAGAAAGAAGAATTTCTAATTTATCCAAAACATAGTCATCTACATCTTGCTCCTATCCCCAGGTGAAAACTTCTGGTACTTGAATGAAAAAATTAAATGACTGGATAGAAATATCCTTTTTCATACCTATTGATTTCTAGTTCTTTTCTGTCAAAAACGAAAAAGTCTCTAAGTGTGTTGTAAATGAACAGAACATTTATTATAATTTTGATAATAAATCAGTATTGATTTTGACATGTGATTGGGAATTTTTTCCAAATAATTGAAAGCAATTACTTAACAGAACTCCCTTTTATTTCTGTTTAAATTTCAGTGCCAGAAGATCACCAGGAATACATTGTAATCAAACAAATTTAGCTTTCTTGACTTCCTTACAAAAGTGAGAAAGCACTACGGCAACTATGGATTATATCAAAAAGTAGGAGTTAAAGAAAGTTCTTAAAGGCTTCAGGGACTGGGGTTAGTCATATGATGGTCTTGGCAGGGAATGATTAGAATTTGTAAACTGAGGAGTTATTGGGAAGTTTAATAGTTTTCTCCTTAAAACACATAAGTCCATGTGATTGGAGTTTGGTTTGATCTTATCTTGGAATATATGGATCTGAATGAATGAGTGTTGAATCAAGTGCATCGTGATTTGGTCCAGCACAGTTTATCATTTTTATGTGCAATCGAGCAGTCTGTTTGGAAAAACTTGATTTCAAATCTCAGTACCGATTCATTGACTAAAACCCAGTATGAGTGTTTTTCAGCTCCCCTCCCCTTTGAGTTAAATTTCATCTTAAAGTGAAGGATTATACCATTATCTTTTGTGGACATGGATAATCTTAACCTGAACCATTCCACTGATCAGGATGTTGTTCAAAGAATATTGTCTGCAGCTAAACAAAACATAACTCTTCAGATTTCTCTGTTGCAGGTTGATGTGAAAAAGGCTGTGCCGTAGCATTTAAGTCTCTGATAATCACATGTTTGACAAATTCAACAAACAACAAATTAACTTCAGAATTTGTTTTTAGTTTGAAACATGTTCCATATATCCTGTAATCTATTTGGATATTCTTATATAAGTGCCTTAGTTTGGGTATGCATGGTCCAATTTTTTGTCTGAAGAATTGGTCCCATGTTTGGTGATTGTGAAGGATAAGAGAATATCATGAGCATATCTTGGTTAATGAACAGGCATGATTGCTAACAATGTAGACCTTGAACTAGCAGTGAGGGAAGAAAATAATGAAGAGGATGAAGAACAAAATACATGAAGAGTGTGACAGCCAGTGGTATCCATTATCTAGGTGCTCTTATTTCTATGATCCAGTCATCTCGGGCAGAAACAATCATATCTCTGTGTGTGTTAAAATATGCTACATTATACTTTTTTATTAAAAATCTATTGTAACATTAATTTCCAAACAAAAAAATTGCATCTTAATCAACATTAATAACATCTGTGTAAATTTTTCTTTAATCCAGTTAAATATGCCTCTACTTCAGGCATGTTGTCACTATTATAAGTCAGCCATTAGTAATAACTTATATATACATAATTGCACACTTGCTTTGCAATAGTTGAGATAAAATCCCAGAAGTAGAACCTCAGAATCATAGGAACATGTATTGGACAGCTTTTAATAAATAATCACAAAAGTGATATTCAGAAGGGTTATTCCAATTTACACTCCCACCAGCGATATTGCCACAAACTGCCACAAACTACAAGTGTTGTTAATTAATCTTTGCCAATATGTTAGGTGAAATTATTTCTGTTTTCTTTTTAATTTCATTGTATAGTTAATTTTTCTGAGACTGAAGTAAGTTACATTTTCTTTTTAAGTTTATACCAGCAGTATATAGAATTTTATAATCTGGATTCTGTTTTATATAATTTTGTTAAGAGAATTTTAGCATTGTGCTTATTTTCAAAAACTGTACAATGTTAATAATATTAATTCTTAGAGAAGTTATTTTCTGTGTGTTCCCAATTTTACACTTGTTTGTATTTGACAGGTGATTATTTCTTTTTGTTCTTGTATGGAACACTTTAATTTTTAAGTACTGAAATTTATTAACGTTTTCCTTAAGTTTCCTGATTATGGGTTACTTTTTAAAAAGGCGCCTTGTCTCTAAGATTCTACAGGTATTACCTATTTTTATAATGTTGTAGAATAACATATAATCATGTTATTTAAAAAATCCATATTTTCTACAATGAAAAAGATTACTAAACAGTATAATAGAATTATGTGATGCATATGTGTATAGAAATAAAATTGTAGATTAAATAAATAGAATAAAATTGAAATAAAATTGAAAAAACAGTGGAAGAATAAACACCAATTGTGACCATCTCTGGTTTCTAGATTACGACTGATTTTTTTGATCTTTACTGTTTTACATGTAACATATTTTTATGAAACTGCTATTTAAAAATAATAACTATAAAACCATTATTATAATATGACAGCAAACTTAAAGACATATGAAGTCCTTTTACTGTAATCAGGTATTATTTCAGGCACTAACAGTGTAGTGGTAAATTTTAATGACAAGGTTCCTGCAATATGTATTTATATTGTGTAGGAAAAATGATAAGCAGATACAAGAGAAAAATAATCAGAAATATGTGCTATAGAAAATAAAACAGGGTTACATTAAATATTTGGTTAGGAACAATTTTTTAGATGGGGTGATTTGGAAGGACTTTCTGAAAGGTGACATTTACGTCCAGATTTGAATGAGATACGGGTCCCCATGTGGAAGATTTGGAGAAGCCCTTTCCATTTTATTTAAACAAAATCTAATATTGTATTTATGATAAATAAAAACAAATTGATAAAATATTTTCAAAGTGTGCTTCATTGTGTGATAGGAAAAACTACATGGGTAGTCTTAATCAAAAAAATAAAACTTCTGCCCCATATATACAAAGTTAACATTGATAATGTACATTTTTATGTAAATTTAAATATGGCTTTACTGTATTAGTTAATAAAGTCACCAGGCAAAATATAATTTTTGGTACACAACTTTCTGTTGTATACTAAATTGTGTCCCCCTAAATTTCATATGTTGAAGCCCTAATTCCCGAAGTGACTGAAGATAGGGACTTTAAGGAGGTAAATAAGGTTGAATGAGGTTATAATAGTGGGGCCCTGGTCCAATAGGACTGGTGTCCTTATTACTAGAGGAGAAGACACCAAGAGTGGGCATGCACAGAGAAAAGGTACACAGGACACAGCAAGAAGAGAGCCATGTGCAAGCCAGGAAGAGAGGTCTCACCAGAACCAGCTCTGTCAGCACTTTAATCTTGGACTCTCAGCCTCCAGGTCTGGAAAATAAATTTCTGTTGTTGAAGAAGCCACCCAGTCTGTATTATTCTGTTATGGCAGCCCAAGCAGTCTAATACAGTTTCTTACCTTTTTTTTTTTTTTTAGCCATCTTGAATTATATTAACTGAAGTCATATGATAAGTGCTAAGTTCAACAATTCTCTATTTTTCATTTTCATCAATATTAATTCCTGCAGAGATCAATTCACCAGTACTTTCTCATAGATACAATTTTCTAAAGACATTATTTTAATGTATTTTAGCTTTTAAACTTGTTTCGTATGAACTTTATCTTTCTCATTTTGTGGACAGAGCCAAAAAGGGGAAAAAGGTAGTAAACCTCTTTATTTTTCCAGAAGCCCTCAAAAATTTGATCAGCAGTTTTAGAGCAGTAATAAAAAATAAATGATTTTTTACTTAGTTCTCCTATTATTAAATAGCAAACTTTATTTTCATATCCTTTGCAATGTTTTGAGACTCACCTTATGGCCCTTAATGTAAGCCATTAAATATGTCTCACATGTGTATGTAGAAAATGGCTGTTTTGCAGTTGGATGCAGTGTTTTATATATATTAATTGGGTTAAGTTCATCCATTGATTATTCCAATATTTCATATGCTTTCTAATGTTGTTGTTTGCTTGTTTCATTAGCTATTGATGCATGTTAAAATCTCCCACCACGATTTTGATGTTGCTCATTGATTCCTTTTTGTAGCTCCCATACATTTTGCTTCAGGTATTTAAATCTATATTATTATGTTCATATACATTTAGAATTGTTACATCTTCTTGGTTGACAAAATGCTTTATCACTTTGAAATATCCCTTAGTCTCTAATAATATTCTATGTGTTATAGTCTACATTCTGTATTACTATTGCAGTGACAACTGCTTTCTCTAGGTTTGTGTTCCATGTGTTATATGTTTTTACATCCTTTTAACTTCAGCTCTCTGTGTTCTCATATTTAAAGAGTAGCTTCTCTAAACTACATATAGTTGGCTTTTTTTCTAGTCTGTCAATGATTGTCTTTTTTTTAAACTTTGCATTATAAGAATTATAAAAATAGATTAAATATAAGGGTATAGTAAAACCTGTATAAGACAATTTAACTTTGGCATCTATTAACTCATGGCCAGTCTTGTTTTAATTTTCACCTTTATCCATTTGCCTTTTTCATATTACTATCATTTTACGTTTTTATTGACATATAACATGCGCACTAATCTTAAGTGTATAAAGTGCATGAATTATAAGTGTCTATACATATGTGCAATTTCATTGAGCTCAGTGAAATTGTAAATATATATATCCCCATCCAAGTCAAATCACAGAATATTTTCAGCACCCATAAAGGTACTCTCATATCTCTTCCCAGGAAATACTGTCAAGAAAGAAACCCTATTCTGACTTCTCTCACCATCAGTTACTTTTGACTATTCAAATGATACGGCTATCTCATTTTGCTTTTAATTTGAAGTTACCTGAAGAATAAAGATGGTAGGCTTTTGTTTATTTGTTTGTTTATGGGATATATATTCTGTTTCTGATTTTCCTTTCAGTCTCTAAAATATTTGCAGTAGTTATATAAAAATTATCCTACTGTTATGTAGGATAATTATAAATCTATATTACATCTGCTTTTTCATCTTTCTCTTTATCAGTCACATTTCTTGCCTCTTTTCATGTCTTATACTATGTAAAAAAGTCTTAGAGACTAAAGTTTAAGGTCCTATTTCCCAGCAAGTTTCACTTTACTTTCATTAGGAGATAGGGTGAAAGCTCTGAAAACAAACAAAAAAATCATTCATTGACTTGGATCAAGTCTAGATGTGCTTTATTAGTCTCACTCAATTCCTAGCATGTCCCTAGTCCCCTAAGGTGGCACTCCTGTTTTTACTATAACAACTTTACTGATATGTAATCCAAATGCCACCAAGTCTTCCCCTTAAAGTGTATGATTCAGTGACTTGTAGTATTTCCAGAGTCCTGTAACCAGTATCAACATCTAATTCCAGAGCATGTTCATCACCACAAAAATAACATTAGCAGTTACTTCCCATTTTCCACTCCCCTCAGCCCTGACAGCCACCAATTTACAAATTTCTGATTCTGTGGATTTGCCAGTTATGGATATTTTATTTGAGTAAAATTATATAATATGTTGTCTGGGTGACTGCCTTCTTTTAATTAGCATGATGTTTTCAGGGTTTGTCCATGCTGTAGCATGTAACAGTACTTCTTTTATGACTGAATGATATTTAATTGTATGAATATACTACAGTTTCTTTATCCATTCATCAGTTGATGAACATTTAGGTTGTCGACAATCATTTTGGCTGTCATAAATAAGGCTGCTATGAATATCCATGGACAAATTTTTGTGTGGACATGTTTTCATTTATTTTTTGTCTATATATAGGAGTATTAGTGGTATATACCTCAGATTTCTAGGTCATGTGGTAACTCTATGTTTAGTTATTTAAGGAACTGCCAGACTGTTTCCAAATCAGCTGTACTGCTTTACATTCCCATAAACAATATATGAAATTCTTATTACTCCAAATCTTATACTTGTTATATGTCTTTTTACTTTTTTCCATCTTAGTGGGTACAGTGGTTTTATGTTTGTTTGTTTGTTTTGTTTTTAGTTTGGTTTTGAATTGTATCTCCCTAATGCTTAATGATTCTGAACATGTTTTCATGTTGTTATTGTCCGTTTGTGTGTCTTTTTGGTGAAACGTCTATTCAAATCATTTACCCATTTTTAATTATTTGTCTTTGTATTGTTTAATTGTTGTTGAATTATATTTGCTCATTATGTAAGTTGTATTTTGTCATTGGGCTTTTTGGAAGGAAAATCTTTTAATATAGTCTGTTTTAAAATTATTTTTATTTATTGTTTCCATATTTTGAATTGTAGCTATAAAACAATCATCTTACATTCCTAGTATATAATGTGGTTCATTCACATTTTTTCCAATACTTTTATAGTTTTATTTTTTGACATTTCAATGTCTGATCTCTTTGGAATTTATCTTTGGCCATGCTGTGTGGTATGGCTGTGCTGTTTTCATTTCCGAAATAATTATCCAATTTCCAAACCCTTTTTTAAAAAAATCGTTTTATTTTAGAATTCAACTAAAACTGAGAGTCTGGGGACTTTTCTTAATGTTAAATGTTCTTAATTCTTCCCTCTGAGCTTTTCACTCAGAAAGTAGAAATAATTGTAGAGAAAGGGGATAAGTACTTTTTTTTTTGGTGATTTCTGTGTTGCTGATAAGAATGGAGATGAATGGAGATAATAGGAATGCCTATTTTGGTGTTTTGTGAGTTGCCACCCTGCTAGGTTTCCTTCAGTGGTCTCCTTTCCCTTTCCATCAGTCCCACAACACTGCTGCTGAACCTGTACTCCTTGTGCTGTTCACAGATTGTGCAGCCAGGGCTCATTCTGTCGGGGAGAATTTTTTTAATGACACTTTCCATGGCTTTACTCGTTGGTATTCTTAGTTGCTCTGACTAGTTTTATGATATTAAAAACAACAACACTGTGAACTAGTTTTCTACTGCTACATAACACCTTACCACAGACATAGCAGCTAAAACAACACCTCTTTATTATCTCGTTTTCTTAGGTCAAAGGTTCAAACATAATTTCACTGGGTCCTCTGCTTAGTGTCTCCCCAGGCTGCAGTTAAGATATCAATCAGGGCTTCCCTGGTGGCGCAGTGGTTGAGAGTCCGCCTGCCGATGCAGGGGACGCGGGTTCGTGCCCCGGTCCGGGAAGATCCCACATGCCGTGGAGCCTGCGCCTCTGGAGCCTGTGCTCCACAACAGGAGAGGCCACAGCAGTGAGAGGCCCGCATACCGCAAAAAAAAAAAAAAAAAAAATCAATCAGGGCTGGGGTATCATTTGAGCTCCAGGGTCCTCTTCCAAGCACAGATGGTTGTTGTAGAATTAATTTCCTTAACACTGTAGAACAATTGTTGCTTGATTCTTCAAGAACAGTAGAGAGAAAGTCTCTGAACCCACAGGACCTCGGTCCCTCTTATAAGTTCTCACTTGATTAAATTAAGAGCACCCAGGATAACCTCTCTACTTAGTAAGCCCAAATCAACTCTGTTGACACAAACTACTTCTGAAGAATCCAGTTACCTCTTCCATACTCTGTTTATTAGAAGCAAGTCACAGTATCTATCCCCATTCAAGCAAAGGGATTATAAAATGACATGACTTACTGATATCCAAATTAGGTTAAATCCAACCTACTGTGACTCCATGATTTTCCAAGTCCAGACTAAACTTGTATTTGATGCAAGTCTCCTCTCTTCTCCTTCCTCCGTCACAGGATTGCTCTGCAGTGTACAGGTCACCTCGCTTTACTTTCATAGCCTTCAGTGCGCTCTGTGGAGCAGACTTCTAATGCCAGATCCCTAAATTTTTTGAGGACCTTATGGGACCCCATCTCTTTATAGTATTGTGGACCAAGCTTGACCATTTTTATCCCCTGGACCGCTGGCAGCTTCTGACACCATTTCTGCATGCTGCTCCACAAAATAACTATTTTTAGCCCTTTTGAATGTGGTTCTTAAGGTTGGCTTTAGTTCAACTTTCCACCTTAACAACAGAAAATCCACACAATGTTGACAAACAGGTGTAAATACAGCCCTGGCGCATTACACTTTTGTCTTCTCTCTTGACCCTGCCAATTCTCTAGAGTTCCCTGGAGTTCTCAGAGAGCTGTAGGTTTATATCAGCGAGTCTGCTGCCCAATTTGATACCCAACATGGAAAAGGGATTTCAATATGATTGCAGGCAATCTAATTTCTGTGGGTGATTCTTTTTGAATTCTACCATGATAAGCAAGGGAGAGACAGACTTGGCCTAAATCCTGCAATCCCCTCTCCAGAATTCTTATATGGATAGAAAAGAAGGAATGTCATAGATGCTAGATGACTATGAGGCATTTTAATAAGCCTCGGGGGAAGCTGTTAGGATTCAATTGAATGGTTTTTTCATGGAGCTTGGGGTTTTTAAGTGTATCTTGATTTTAACTGTGGGTTCCAAGCTAATACCAGGACCAAAGAACATCCTGCTCAATTTCCTTTTACAGGTATTTGGATGAAACCAATCTAAAAGGTTGATAAGTTACATTGGGAAAATATATGCATATTATTTAAATAAAGACATTTCAAGGTACAAAGTACCATCATAATCTTTTCATAAGAACCCTGCTCAAGTTTTAGGGTTTCATACCTTCCTAATCAATGTTTTAATTTAACATTGTAGTCATGGCATACCTGTAAATTCAATTTACATTGTATTGAGGCCAATTTTTTCTTTCTTTTTTAAATGAAAGCTTCTGTATTTATTTATTAATTTATTTTTGTCTGTGTTGGGTCTTCGTTTCTGCGCGAGGGCTTTCTCTAGTTGTGGCAAGCGGGGGCCACTCTTCATCGTGGTGCACAGGCCTCTCACTGTTGCAGCCTCTCTTGTTGTGGAGCACAAGCTCCAGACGCCCAGGCTCAGTAGTTGTGGCTCATGGGACTAGTTGCTCCGTGGCATGTGGGATCTTCCCGGACCAGGGCTCGAACCCGTGTCCCCTGCATTGGCAGGCAGATTCTCAACCACTGCACCACCAGGGAAGCCCTGAGGCCATATTTTAATCTTTGGGTTTGATTTTTAGAAATGTGAGTCCTGTGGCTGTAGTAGATAAGCGTTTTCTTTTCAGGCAGTCAGAGTAACTTTCTAGTCTCTCATATGGACCTTGACCTGAGAATTTGCCCTGACTTGATGAATTTCTTTCTCCAAGTTGCTCATTGTTCCTAGAAGCACCGTTCCCCAACTCCTTTATTCTTCTTCTTTTCACTAATATATTCTGTTATGCCCGGCCCTACTTGATAAATAAAACTTTACTTTTATGTGCACTTGATTACAGGTATCTAGAGGTGATCATGTAAGTAGTTGTTTTTCCACTGTGACATGGACTCCCAGTGCCCCTTTTAAATACTGGAAATAGGGACATTAGTGCCATTAAACTAAATCAGGTGAGAGTACCACTTAGAGTCTCATAGTTTTTACTTTGTCTGGAATTATTTCTGGTATCAACAACTGTTTCAGTCAGGATTGAATCAGGAAAATAGAATGACTTTGCCTCTGTGTCTGGTGGTGGTTCTGAAGTAAGCCAGTCCACCTGGTCAGCGGTTGGGACTAGAAGCTGGATGCAGACTGGGTAAGAACAACAAATAGGAACCTGCTGGCATCTATTTGTTATCTCTCACACAAAGTGGAACAAAGATAAGCTGAAAGCCTATAGCACCAATGAATTTTTCTTTTGGCTCATCTAAACAGTGACCTTCAGAGCCTAGTGAATGCTGCTTACTTCCGTGCTCTAAACTTTACTCAGTTCTCTCTCTCCCTCCCTCCCTCCCTCCCTGTCTCCCTCTCTCCCTCCCTCTTAAATTTGAAATGGGAAACATGCAGGGAAGGAAATTTCTGGGAAAGTAGTTCCAGATTATCCAAGTTGAGATAGTATAAAAGTATGACAGCTAAACAAAATTTATAACAATATTTTTGAAAATATTCAGTAATTTCCTCATATATTATTAATTAATCTCTTCACTAAATTATAAGTATATGGCTACTTTTAGTGGTTCTAGTGTTGTCTGCATAGTTTTATTACTGATTCCTGCAGAACAAGATGCATGGTTATTCAACTTGGGGTTGGGAAATAGGAAAATGAGACTTAAACTTGAGATCAGATTGAACCAGGAAATTCTATAAGAAAATATGTATGAACAAAAAAATCATCTTTTTAATACAATGAGGTCAACTGCAGGCTTGTGGTTTAGAATGTTCACTTAATAAAAAAAAGCTGAACTGGGGTTTAGCCTAGCAATTCTAAGCTGTTTACTTTTTCAAGAAATGCTGACAGCTAATCAGAAACTTTGAGGATTATTATGTTTAGCAAAAATATGCTTACATAACATATAATCTTCTATCCGTTTTTATAACTAAGATTTTCTGCATGAAACATATCTTTGTATCTGTATAGTTAATCTTTTGATGGGATCATAAAATAACTTTCACAGCAAGGAATTATGTCAATGTCACCTTTCATTTTGCATTAGTTGAAAAATAAATATAAAGATTTAAATGTTTCTCAGGAAACCAAGTTTCTCATTTTAATTTGATTTTTTTTTTCAGAATCGTTCCGTAGTGCATTCTGTGACAGTGGAATTAGTTTTAAATTCTTAAGGAACTATCTTAAATAAAGAAATGTAGAGTTAACTGCCACTCTGTGGAGCGGGTAGGGATATTTGCCTTATCTTACAGATAACTATATGGCCTTTAAGAAGTAAATCAAATTTTCAATATAAGTGCCTCCTAATTAAAAAACCTGTAAATGTGCTCTACTAGAAAGAAAGTATCTTTTAACAAATTATCCTTACTTCATATTATGTATTTTTTTTTAAAGTTTAGGAACTTCCAAAATATGGTGACTATTATCATAGTCATAATCTTTTTGTAACCAAATAAAATTATATGAACATTGACCTCCTAGATTATCTGATAATATTTTCAGGACCTAGTTAGTAAAATAAAATTATAACGGATTTGTGTTTTCTCAGGTGAGGCCCGTTGTAATACACTGAATTTTTTATCCCAGCACTGATGCCTCTGCCTTCTCAAGAATTGGCTTTTATTTTTCTAAACAACTGGAACACTGGTTGGCATATTTTAAGTGTTCAGTTAATATTTGATGAATTACTGAATAAATGAGTGAATGACTGGCATTGTCTGTAACATCTCATGAAGTTTTAAAATGCTGAAACCTGTATAACTATTGCCAAACAAAAAGTCTTATAAAATATCTAGTCTTAAAAATAAAATACAGTGGTCTTGTTTTATTTTTGTTTCATTCCTATAAATTTTCTATCCCTAATTATTTTTAAACTCTGGGAATTATTTCTTACATGGACTTAAGTTTTAATTTGAGTAACTCTTCTTGTGAAATAGCTAATAATGCTAAAAAATGCTACCTATGACAGATTAATTTTTTCTTGACCTTTTGTTACAGCAATGTCATGCTGGAAAAGGAATTTAGAAATTACCCAACCTGATCCTATCATATTTCTGTGAGATTTGTGATCTGAGCTATCTAATGTTTGCAGTTCTGAATTTCTTTCTTCTATTTAGATACACATTCTGGTGTCCAATCCTCAGTTGACACAGAGCTGCTGGTTAACACACAAATATTAATATAGTAGATTTAATACTTTGAATATAACCTACTTATGAAACATCAGTTAATCTGGTGTGATATGTGGACTTTTCAATCTATAATTAAGTTCTCTGCAAAGAATTCTATAGCAAACTTAAGGATTTCACACATGCAGAGAAGCACACAGGACAATGATTTTTATCCATATATTTTAATAAGTAAAGTAATAAAGTAACACTTTCTTCTTATATCAAAATAGCAATACCCATTTAAAGGTTCAAGTTTCTATATTTTCTGAATTCCTGTTTAGCATACTTTCCTATTGTTAAAGTGTGCTCCACACACTTAGGTTACACTACCTGTGCAATTCCAGATTTCAAAATGAGTAGCTAGTGTCATTACATAAGTCTTTAAAATAACTTGCCCTCTATGATATAAAGTCACCGTGTATAAAGGACAGTTTATATTTTTACATGCATTCCAATTATTCAAGGCTTTATTGATCATTAATATGCTCATTCAGTTTTTAGTCAAAAGGGATTTTATGGAAAGCAACGTAATCTTGCTGCTACTGGTTCAACAAATCATCTATCATACCATTTTATAACAATATTATTTTACTTTATGTGTGTTATTCTCTTTGTTCTTTCCTAATTTAAATAGCAGTGAATGATATTTTCTTTGGGATAAGGATATGTAAAACCAATTCTAACTCAGGTTTGTTAAACATTGAAACTGATCAGTGATTGTTAAAAAATTCTTTATGCTTGCTATAAATTAATTAAATCCTCTTGTAGCCTAGGTGGTATACATATGGATGGATGTTCCTGATATTAAATGACAACTAGTAAGATCAACTGTTCCTCCCAGTTCAAGAATTAGAAGTTTATTTTTATTTTAATTTTAGTCTGTATTAATCTGGGCAATTCTGAAACTACTACATTGAGAAACACAAGGATAGAATTCACATGGGAAAAATAAGTACACGACATGTTTATTTTTTGTAATTAAAACATTTATGAACTAACATATATAACGATTAATACCACAAACCCATGTAAATATAATCCAGTTTATGGGGTAATATATTTATATATTACCCCATATATAGTGTGGGTAAATAGTATATATAGTGTTTACCAATCCCACTTATATGTTTAACAACCAACAAATACTTATTAGTTGACTGATTTGTGCCAGGGAGTATTCTAGATACTAAGCACACTGCACTGTATTATTTACCTTTTGCTGCTATACCAAAAACTTAATGCCTTAAGACAAGAAAAAATTGTTATCTTACAGTGTTTGTTGGGGGTTATAAGTCCAAAATGGTTTCACTGGTCTAAAATCAAGGAGGCTTCTGGAAACTCTAGTGGAGAGTCCATACTCTTCCCTTTTCCACCTTCTAAAGGCATGCTGCATGCCATGGCTGAACACTACTTCCGCCTTCTTCAAACCCAGCAGCATAGGATTTTTTTTTTAATGTCTTTTTTTTTTTAACACCTTTATTGGAGTATAATTGCTGTACAATGTTGTGTTAGTTTCTGCTGTATAACAAAGTGAATCAGTTATACATATATATATATATATATATCCCCATATCTCCTCCCTCTTGCATCTCCTCCCACCCTCCCTGTCCCACCCCTCTAGGTGGTCACAAAACACCAAGCTGATCTCCCTGTGCTATGTCGCTGCTTCCCACTAGCCATCGATTTTACATTTGTAGTGTATATCTGTCCA
This sequence comes from Pseudorca crassidens, assembly GCF_039906515.1. Classification (NCBI taxonomy): domain Eukaryota; kingdom Metazoa; phylum Chordata; class Mammalia; order Artiodactyla; family Delphinidae; genus Pseudorca; species Pseudorca crassidens. The sequence goes on from NC_090298.1 coordinate 20,225,833, forward strand.
TGCCACCCTCTCATTTCGTCCCATCTTACCCTTCCCCCACCCTGTATCCTCACTCAAGTCCATTCTCTACGTCTGTGTCTTTATTTCTGTCCTGCCCCTAGGTTTATAAGAACATTTTTTTTTTAGATTCCATATAGAATACAGTACTTGTTTTTATCTTTCTGACTGACTTTGCTCTGTATGACAGACACTAGGTCCATCCACCTCACTACAAATAGTTCAATTTCATTTCTTTTTATGGCTAAGTAATATTCCATTGTATACATATGCCACATCTTCTTTATCCATTCATCTGTTGATGGACACTTAGGTTGCTTCCATCTCCTGGCTATTGTAAATAGTGCTGCAATGAACATTGTGGTACATGGCTGTTTTTGAATTATGGTTTTCTCAGGGTATATGCCCAGTAGTGGGATTGCTTGGTCATATGGTAGTTCTATTTTTAGTATTTTAAGGAACCTCCATACTGTTCTCCATAGTGGCTGTATCAATTTACATTCCTACCATCAGTGCAAGAGGGTTCCCTTTTCTCCACACCCTCTCCAGCATTTATTGTTTGTAAAGTTTTTGATGACAGCAATTCTGACCAGTGGGAGGTAATACCTCATTGTAGTTTTGATTTGCATTTCTCTAATGATTAGTGATGTTGAGCATGCTTTCATGTGTTTGTTGGCAATCTGTATATCTTCTTTGGAGAAATGTCTATTTAGGTCTTCTGCCCATTTTGGGATTGGGTTGTTTGTTTTTTTTTGATATTGAGCTACATGAGCTGTTTGTATATGTTGGAGATTAATTGTTTTTCAGTTGCTTTGTTTGCGAATACTTTCTCTCATTCTGAGGGTTGTCTTTTTGTCTTGTTTACGGTTTCCTTTGCTGTGCAAAAGCATTTAAGTTTAATGAAGTCCCATTTGTTTATTTTTGTTTTTATTTCCATTTCTCTAGGAGGTGGGATGAAAAGGATCTTGCTGTGATTTGTCATAGAGTGTTCTGCCTATGTTTTCCGCTAAGAGTTTTATAGTGTCTGGCCTTACAGTTAGGTCTTTACTCCATTTTGAGTTTACTTTTGTGTATGGTATTAGAGAGTGTTCTAATTTCATTCTTTTACATATAGCTGTCCAGTCTTCCCAGCACCACTTATTGAAGAGGCTGTCTTTTCTCCATTGTATATGCTTGCCTCCTTTATAAAAGATAAGTTGACCATATGTGTGTAGGTTTATCTCTGGGCTTTCTATCCTGTTCCATTGATCTATATTTCTGTTCTTGTGCCTGTACCATAGTGTCTTCATTACTGTAGGTTTGTAGTATAGTCTGAAGTAAGGGAACCTGATTTCTCCAGCTCCGTTTTTCTTTCTCAAGATTGCTTTTGCTATTTGGAGTCTTTTGTGTTTTCATAAAAATTGTGAAATTTTTTGTTCTAGTTCTGTGAAAAATGCCATTGGTAGTTTGATAGGGATTGCATTGAATCTGTAGATTGCTTAGTATAGTCATTTTCGCATTGTTGATTCTTCCAATCAAAGAACATGGTATATCTCTCCATCTGTTTGTATCGTCTTTAATTTCTTTCATCAGTGTCATAGTTTTCTGCATACAGGTCTTTTGTCTCCATAGGTAGGTTTATTCCCAGGTATTTTATTGTTTTTGTTTCAATTGTAAATGGGAATGTTTCCTTAATTTCTCTTTTAATTTTTCATCATTAGTGTATAGGAATGCAAGAAATTTCTGTGCATTAATTTTGTATTCGGCTACTTTACCAAATTCATTGATTAGCTCTAGTACTTTTCTGGTAGCATCTTTAGGATTTTCTGTGTATAGTATCATGTCATTTGCAAACAGTGACAGTTTTACTTCTTCTTTTCTGATTTGGATTCCTTTTATTTCTTTTTCTTCTCTGATCGCTGTGGCTAAAAGTTCCAAAACTATTTTTAATAATAGTGGTGAGAGTGGGTACCCTTGTCTTGTTCCTGATCTTAGAGGAAATGGTTTCAGTTTTTCACCATTGAGAAAAATGTTGGCTGTGGGTTTGTCATATATGGACTTTATTATGGTGAGGTAAGTTCCCTCTATGCCTACTTTCTGCAGAGTTTTTATCATAAATCGGTGTTGAATTTTCTCAAAACCTTTTTCTGCATCTATTGAGGTGATCATATGGTTTTTTTCCTTCAGTTTGTTAATATGGTTTATCACATTGATTGATTTGCATATATTGAAGAACACTTGCATTCCTGGGATAAATCACTCTTGATCATGGTGTATGATCCTTTTAATGTGCTGTTGGATTCTGTTTGCTAGTATTTTGTTGAGGGTTTCTGCATCTGTGTTCATCTGTAATACTGGCCTGTAGTTTTCTATTTTTGTGACATCTTTGTCTGGTTTTGGTATCAGGGTGATGGTGGCCTCATAGAATGAGTTTAGGAGTGTCCCTCCCTCTGCTATATTTTGGAAGAGTTTGAGAAGGATAGGTGTTAGCTCTTCTTCAAATGTTTGATAGAATTCACCTGTGAAGCCATCCAGTGCTGGGCTTTTGCTTGTTGGAGATTTTTAATCACAGTTTCAATTTCAGTTCTTGTGATTGGTCTGTTTATGTTTTCTATTTCTTCCTGGTTCAGTCTCGGAAGGTTGTGCTTTTCTAAGAATTGGTCCATTTCTTCCAGTTGTCCATTTTACTGGCATTAGTTGCTTGTAGTAATCTCTCATGATCCCTTGTTTTTCTGCAATGTCAGTTGTTACTTCTCCTTTTTCATCTAATCCGTTGATTTGAGTCTTCTCCCTTTTGATGAGTCTGCCTAGTGGTTTATCAATTTTATTTATTATGTCAAAGAACCGGCTTTTTGATTTATTGATCTTTGCTCTTGTTTCCTTCATTTATTTTTCATTTATTTCTGATCTGATCATTATAATTTCTTTCCTTCTGCTAACTTTGGGTTTTTTTTTGTTCTTCTGTCTCTGATTGCTTTAGGTGTAAGGTTAGGTTGTTTAGTTGAGATTTTTCTTGTTTCTTGAGGTAGGATTGTATTGCTATAAACTTCCCTCTTAGAACTGATTTTGCTGCATCCCATAGGTTTTGGGTCGTCGTGTTTTCATTGTCATTTGTTTCTATGCATTTTTTGATTTCCTCCTTGATTTCCTCAGTGATCTCTTGTTTTCTACTTCTTACATTTTTTTTCCTGTGATTGATATCTAGTCTCATAGTGTGTGGTTGGAAAAGAGACTTGATATAATTTCAGTTTTCTTAAATTTACCAAGGCTTGATTTGTGATCCAAGATATGATCTATCCTGGAGAATGTTCCATGAGCACTTGAGAAGAAAGTGTATTCTGTTGTTTTGGGATGGAATGTCATATAAATATCAATTAAGTCCATTTGTTTAATGTGTCATTTAAACCTTGTGTTTCCTTATTTATTTTCATTTTGGATAATCTGTCCATTGGTGAAAGTGAGGTGTTAAAGTCCCCTACTATTGTTGTGTTATTGTTGATTTCCTCTTTTATTGGTGTTAGCATTTGCCTTATGTTTTGAGGTGCTTCTGTATTGGGTGCGTAAGTATTTACAATTATTATATCTTCTTCTTGGGTTGATCCTTTGATCATTATTTAGTGTCCTTCTTTTCTCTTGTAATAGTCTTTATTTTAAAGTTTATTTTGTCTGATATGAGAATTGCTACTCCAGCTTTCTTTTGATTTCCATTTGCATGGAATATGTTTTTCCATCCCCTCACTTTCAGTCTGCATATGTCCCTAGGTCTGAAGTGGGTCCCTTGTAGACAGCATATATACAGATCTTGTTTTTGTATCCATTCAGCGAGTTTATGTCCATTGGTTCAGGCATTTAATCCTTTTATATTTAAGGTAATTATTGATATGTATATTCCTATTACTGTTATCTTAATTGTTTTATGTTTGTTTTTGTTGGTCTTTTCCTTTTCTTGTGTTTCCTGCCTAGAGAAGTTCCTTTAGTATTTTTTGTAAAGCTGGTTTGGTGGTGCTGAATTTTCTTAACTTTTGCTTGTCTGTAAAAGTTTTAATTTCTCTGTCGAACCTGAATGAGATCCTTGCTGGGTAGGTATTCTTGGTTGTAGGTTCTTCCTTGTCATCACTTTAAATATGTCCTGCCACTCCCTTTTGGCTTGCAGAATTTCTGCTGAAAGATCAGCTGTTAGCCTTATTGGGATTCCCTTGTATGTTATTTGCTGCTTTTCCCTTGGTGCTTTTAATATTTTTTCTTTATATTTAATTTTTGATAGTTTGATTAATATGTGTCTTGGTCTGTTTCTCCTTGGATTTATCCTGTATGGGACTCTGCACTTCCTGGACTTGATTGACAATTTCCTTTCCCATATTAGGGAAGTTTTCAACTGTAATCTCTTAAAATATTTTCTCAGACCCTTTCTTTTTCTCTTCTTCTTCTGAGACCCCTATAATTTGAATGTTGGTACCTTTAATGTTGTCCCAGAAGTCTCTGAGACGGTCCTCAATTCTTTTCTTTCTTTTTTCTTTATTCTGCTCTGCTGTTGTTATTTCCACTATTTTATCTTCCGGGTCACTTATCCTTTCTTCTGCCTCAGTTATTCTGTTATTGATTCCTTCCAGAGAATTTTAAATTTCATTTATTGTGTTGTTCATCATTGTTTGTTTGCTCTTTAGTTCTTCTATGTCCTTGTTAAACGTTTCTTGTATTTTCTCCATTCTGTTTTCAAGATTTTATATCATCTTTACTATCATTACCCTGAATTATCTTTCAGGCAGACTGCCTATTTCCTCTTCATTTGTTTGGTGTGATGGATTTTACCTTGCTCCTTCATTTGCTGCATATTTCTCTGTCTTCTCATTTTGTTTATCTTACTGTGTTTTTGGTCTCCTTTTTGCTGGCTGCAGGTTCATAGTTTCCATTGGTTTTGGTGTCTTCCCACATTTGGTAAGGTTGGTTCAGTGGCTTGTGTAGGCTTCCTGGTGGAGGGGACTGGTGCCTGTGCTGTGGTGGATTGGGCTGGGTCTTGCCTTTCTGGTGGTCAGGGCTGCGACTGGTGGTGTGTTTTAGGGTGTCTCAGAAGTTAGTATTATTTTTGGCAGCCTCGCTGCTAATGGGTGGGGTGGGGTTGTGTTCCTCTCTTGCTAGTTTTTTGGCATAGGCCGTCCAGCACTGGAGCTTGCTGACTGTTGGGTGGAGCTTGGTCTTAGCATTGAGACAGAGATCTGTGGGAGAGCTCTCGCTGATTGATATTACGTGGGGCCATGAGGTCTCTGGTGGTCCAATGTCCTGAACTCAGCTCTCCCACCTCACAGGCTCAGGCCTGACACCAGGCCGGAGCACCAAGACCCTGTCATCTACATGGCTCAGAAGAAAAGGGAGAAAAAAGAAAGAAAAACATTAATTAAAAAATAAAATAAAATAATGAAAGTAAAAAAAAAATTAATTATTAAAATAAAAAAATAAAAAGTAATTAAAAAAAAGAAAGCATACAAACCAGTAATCAAATCCACCAATGATAACAAGCACTAAAAACTATACTAAAACATAAAAATCATAAACAAGTCAGTCACAGACAACAAACCCTGTGTCTACACTTGTTCCCAAAGTCCAGCCCCTCAATTCTGGGTTGATTTGTTGTCTATTCAGGTATTCCACAGATGCAGGGTACATTAAGTTGATGGTGGGGATTTAATCCGCTGCTTCTGAGGCTGCATGGAGAAATTTCCTTTTCTCTTTGTTTGCACAGCTCCCAGGGTTGTTTGGGCCCCACCTGTGTGTGTAGGTCATCCTGAGGCTTCTGTTCTCACCCATACAGGACGGGGTTAAAGGAGTGGGTGATTAAGCGTTCTGGCTGACTCATGCTGTGGGGTAGGGAGGGGTACCATAGTTATAATTGGAATGTGGGGTGAAACTGTGGCTTCAGAGGCTGGCATGACATTGCAACAGCCTAAGGCGTGCCGTGTGTTCTCCCGGGGAAGTTGTCCCTGGATCATGGGACCCTGGAAGTGGCGGGCTGCGCAGACTCCCAGGGGGTAGGTCAGGGGGGTGTGGACAGTGACCTGTGCTTTCCCATAGGATTCTTGGTGGCTGCAGCAGCAACGTTAGCGTTTCATGGCTGTCTCTGATGTCTGAGCTGATAGGCGCGCCTTGCACCCGTCTCTGGAGCTCATTTAGGCAGTGCTCTGCCTTCTGTAGGCAGACAGGGAAGGAATCCCCTCTCTTCGTGCACTCTGAAACAATGGTCTCTTGCCTCTTTGGCAGGTCCAGACTTTTTCCCGGACTCCCTCCTGGTAGCTGTGGCGCACTAGCCCCCTTCAGGCTGTGTTCACGCCGCCAACCCCAGTCCTCTCCCTGGGATCTGACCAAAGCCCGAGCCGCAGCTCCCAGCCCCCGCCCGCTCCGGCAGGTGAGCAGATAAGCCTCTCAGGCTGGTGAGTGCTGGTCGGCACCTATCCTCTGTGCAGGAATCTCTCTGCTTTGCCCTCCGCACCCCTGTTGCTGTGCTCTCCTCCGCGGCTCCGAAGCGTCCCCCCTCCGCCACCTGCCGCCTCCGCCCGCGAAGGGGCTTCCTAGTGTGTGGAAACCTTTCCTCCTTCTCAGCTCCCTCCCACTGGTGCAGGTCCTGTCCCTATTCTTTGTCTCTGTTTTTTTCTTTTTTCTTTTGCCCTACCCAGGTACATGGGGAGTTTTTTGCCTTTTGGGAAGTCTGAGGTCTTCTGCCAGCGTTCAGTAGGTGTTCTGTAGGAGCTGTTCCACATGTAGATGTATTTTTGATGTATTTGTGGGGAGGAAGGTGATCTCCACGTCTTACTCCTCCGCCATCTTGAAGGTCTCAGCATAGCATCTTTAAATCTTTCTCTGATGCTAACTTTTCCTCCCTCTTTCACTTAGAAGGACAAATATGTCTTCATCAGACTCACTTCAATAACAATCCTAGATGCTGTCTATATACCAAGATTCTTAAACACTGATGTAAAGTCCCTTCCGCATGTTAGGGAAAAATAGTCACAGTTTCCTCAGGTTAGGGTGCACACATACTGGGGAACCATTATTTTGCCAATCATAAGCAATAAGTAAAACAGAGCAAAATCTCTGCTTCCTTTAAAGTGTGAGAAAGGCAGACAAAAAGCAAACACATAATATATCCTCTTTTTTACCCCTACTACTTATTTGTACCTAGAACCTTTTTCTTTACAGTTTTCCTGAGGAATTATCTGTCTGTATTATTATCCTTCTCAACTAATCCGTTTTTACCTTTCCCAGCACACTCTATTTCATGCATTTATGTTCATGTATATTTCTTTTTCCTTCCACTTTATTTGGTTTAACTCTATTATTTTTCTCCAAACTTCATAACGCATTAGCCTTTCATTTTTATTTACATAAACATTTAGTGTTAAAGTTTTGCCCCATCAATACAGATTTGATAGTATGTTATCATTTAAGATCAAACAATTGTTTAATTGTTCTTTGAACCATAAAATAGTGAGGGTTTATGTGTGTATGTGATTTCCAATGGTTGGTATATTTTTAAACACTTTAGATCACAGTAAAAAAATATATATATAAAAACATAATTATATTTTCATTTTTAAGTGAATAATTCTGTAGCATTAAGTACATTCAAAATGTTGTCCAGCCATTATCACTATCTATTTCTGGAACTTTTGCATCATCCCCAACAGATCTCTGTACTATTAAACAATAACTCTCCATTTCCCCTCCCCCACCTCCCAGCAACCTTCATTATACTTTTCTGTCTCTTGCCTAGTCTAGGTACCTCATATAGGTGGAATCATACAATATTTGTCTTCTTGTCTCTGGCTTATTTCACATAGCATAATGTTTTTACTGTTTAATTTAAAAAATTGAATTATGCTAAAAATAACCCTGATCTCTTATGCTACTGTACATGAAATAAGATATACCTTCGTCTTGCATGTAAGTCATATTCTGCATATAATTCCTGTGTGCTCATGACAAATGTGTTTCTCCTAATATGGTGTTAGATCAAAATTATAATTGTGTTTTTCAAATATTCTGTATCTTTACTCCATTTTGGGTTTCAGAGGAAGAAATATAGCATGTGCACTGTAACAAAGCTGTAAAGAGTAGATGCAAGCACTTCATGACTTACCAAAGAGAGCAAGAAGAGTAAGGAAGGAAGGATTCACCATACTAAGCAAACTGCCTTTTATTTTTCAGGGACTCTATCTGAGGTTAGTCTCCCCAGAGCTTTATGCTTTGCTCAGATGTATTTCAGTAACCATCCACACATGCACTCACACTTTAGATGTCATAAAACGTTCCATCACTATCCACCTTTCTCCCAAATTCTATTGTATGCACATCCATATTTATAGACACATATATAAAGAGATTCAAATATATATTGATACTTATTTCATGAAAATAACTTCTTTTGTAGATCTATTTTCAAATGTAAACTAGAATTCTAATTTTCCAGTCACACTTGATTGTGTGATTGAATATCTTTGTGTCTATTTAAAATACACAAGCTTTGTTTTACTAATCGAGGGCTGAAGAAAACGAGGAATTCAATTTGGGTGTATTTGCAGTAGCTCTGCACTTAAATTTTGATTCTAGTGCTTCTTACCTTTATGACATTGAAGGGCTTTATATTACTGTGGTAGGCAGAATAATATCCTACCAAATGTGCCATTGCCCTAACTCCCAGAAATTGTAATATATTATATTACATAGCATAGATAAATTTTCAGATGCAGTTAAAGTTATGGACCTTATAATCGGGAGATTATCCTGCATTATCTAGCTGGGCCCATCTAAGGACATTAGCCCTTAAATGCACAGAATTTTCTCTGGCAAGAGAAATGTTGCAGAAGGTGAGTCAGAGATTCCATGTATGAGAAGCATTCAAAGCACCGTTGCTGGCTCTGGGATATAGACTCCCATGTGCGGGGACTGGCGAAAAACCTCTAGGAACTAAGGGCATCTGCCAGCTGACAGGCAGCAGGAAATGGATTCTCAGTCCTATGACTGTAAGGACCTGCATTCTGCCAACAACCTGAATGAACTTGGAAGCAAATTCTTCCCAGAGTCTCCTGAGAAAAGTCCAGTTGGCTGACACCTTGTTTTTGGCTTTGTGAAATCTAGAGCAGAGAAATCAGCAGAGCCAACTAGAATTTCTGACCTACAGAACTCTGAAATACTAAATTTGTGTTGTTTTAAACCACTAAGTTTGTGGTTATTTGTTATGGCAGCAGGAAAAAATGAATGCAGTTACCCTCTTCAGCTCAGGTACCAGTCTCTAAAAAATGAGAGAAAATAATATTGTTACAAGTGTATGTATATCTCAAGTCTGCAGAGTGATTGATAAGTAAGTTATATTTGCCATACATTTAAAAATTTAAGTGTAGGTTACGTAAACCACTTTTTTCCCCTTTGTGCGTGTGTGTATGTGTTTAAGACATTTATCACATTTAATTATCCTAGGGGAAAGTATCTACTATGGGATTACTTAATATTTTCATTGATGTATCCAAATCTAATATGGTGATATGTCACAGTGGAAGGTTCCTGAAATGAATGGCACCAATGGTGAGGGTGACTATCATGGCCTAATTCCAGGAAATAGAAATAAGCTATTTTAAGGCAGACAGAAATGCTGTAAATTGTTATGTATTTCATTAAAATAGTATACACTAATATATAATCAGCCAAATTATTACCTCGCAAAATAATAATATTCTTAAATGATAAATAATGAGTTCTACACTGTTTAAAAAAATTACTTTGGAAACTGCTTGACTTCTGATATTTAAAATCTATCTTGTTAATAAAAATATAATTTATACGTTCCTTGATGACTTTCAAATAGATATAAAATGTATACTCATCAATTTAAAATTATGATTGAATGACTCCATGTTTCTATAGAAAATATGCCAGAAGATAGATCACATGGCTTGTAATAGATTTTCAGTGATCCCTATGATTCAATTTTATTTTCACAGTTGGATTTTTTTTTTTTTTTTTTTTTTTTTTGCTGTACACGGGCCTCTCACTGTTGTGGCCTCTCCCATTGTGCAGCTCCGGACATGCAGGCCCAGCGGCCATGGCTCACGGGCCCAGCCTCTCCGCGGCACGTGGGATCTTCCTGGACCGGGGCACGAACCCGTGTCCCCTGCATCGGCAGGCGGACTCTCAACCACTGCGCCACCAGGAAGCCCCACAGTTGGATATTTTTAAAGCAAGAATAAACATGGTTTTCATTTTTAATAGATAATTCTATTTCTTCTTAGGAACTTAAATTGATTTGAAGATGTTATAGTAAACACATATCAGAAACAGTATTGTATGTGGTTATGCCTTTCAGTCATAGAATGTTTATTTATTTATTTATTTAGGCTGTTTTGGGTCTTTGGTGCTGTGCGCAGGCTTTCTCTAGTTGCAGCGAGCGGGGGCTGCTCTTTGTTGTGGTGCGCAGGCTCCTAATTGCGGTGGCTTTTCTTGTTGCGGAGCACAGGCTCTAGGTGCGCAGGCTTCAGTAGTTGTGGCACGTGGGCTCAGTAGTTATGGCTTATGGGCTCTAGAGCACAGGCTGAGTAGTTGTGGCCCATATGCTTAGTGGCTCTGCGACATGTGGGATCTTCCCGGGCCAGGGCTTGAACCCATGTCCCTTGCATTGGCAGGCAGATTCTTAACCACTGCACCACAAGGGAAGTCCATAGAATGGTTTTATTTATTGATTGATTTCTATTAATTCGACAGTAAATCGTATATTATTTGATAGTATTGTTTCCAGTTTTTGTTACTGAATAAGGTAGTGTTGAATAAAGAAATATTTGTTTGAGACTTTCCATTAATCTCCCACTTTAAAAATAACATAATAGTTCATTATGAAACATTATAAATTTTAAGTTTTGCCATTTCCAAAAAAATAATTACAAATATTTTAATGAAAATATTTTGATATAGAGTTTTCAGTAATGCAGCGTTCAAACAAAATAACTTTGAATTAATAAAATAAAAAGATTCATAAAGTGAATGCTTTCACTTTCTTTGCCCTTTCTTTCACTCATTAAAATCACTAATCTGGTCTTGAATATGAGCCTAGAGGAAAATGTCCTGTAGAGTATACTTAAGAAGGAGTAACAGTCTTTGTAAGTTATTGATCTTCCATTCCAGCTTGATACACCCAGGCATCCATACACAAATTTTTCCGGACTTTCCATTCTTAGAGCCTCTTATGCAGGTTGTTGAATTGTTGAGGGTCTGGGGGAATGGCATCTGCTTTAATATTCTCTATATCTTTTCAGAAGTTATACTAGCAATTATAAAGATAAGTTGATGATTGAAGGTAATCAGTGAAGTAGATTACACACACATACGTATGCATACATATGATTTACATGAAAATTTTATTCAAAACGAAAGTTAATGAATCTAGTTTTTAAATTTTTTGAGTACTCAATCAGTAATGTATCTTCTGCCTTGTCATAAAAAACAGTTCTTAGAAACAGAAGAACTGGATACTGAGTATAAAATACTGATGTGAAAATCTAAATTAAGGTGTTAAAATTCACATATGGTGATCAGTTCTGACAATAAAAATGAAAAAATAAGAAGATAGGCCAAATAGACTACAGGAAAAAAAAAAAAGAAAATTTGAATATTATTTCTTCTGCAAGCAAATATGTTTAGTAACGTATTTTGAATGAAACGTTGAGAGAATTTCATATATTTTATTAATAAAAATGTAAAAAGATATTCTACATGAAAGACACATTAATGTTATTTATATCATCACATATTTATTTTTACTTGTAGATAACTTGCATATGTTTTATTGTTATAATTTATACATAGTAAAAAGCAAAACTCTTAATTGTAACAAAACTGTGAATTTTGACAATTGTATTTTCAGATACTATCAACCTGTGGAATATTTCTCACTCCAGAGGTGTCCTTTGTGCCTTCCCAGTCAATCCCCTAAGGAAGACACCATTTTGATTTCTGTCTTCATTGACTAGTTTTCTCTATTTTATAGATTTAAATATCCATGTAGTTAGAAAGATACTATATCTTTCTATATATCTATATAGATATAGATATCTATCTATAGTTAGATATATATCTAACTATATCCATGTAGTTAGAAAGATATATACCTATTAGAGCCTTAATTACTTTGCAGAGCAACATATTTTTAGAGATGTTCATGATTTTACATATGTCAGTAGTCTGTCCCAATTTTTATAGCTGGGTGTTATTCCATTGAATGAGTATATCACAATGTGTTTATCCATGTACTTTCTGTTGGATATCCCTTTTGTATATGGTTTTTGTCTTTTGTGACTAAAAATATTACAGATGTTTTGTGCAAGTCTACTTACAGTTATATATGTTCATTTTTCATTGGTATATATTTAGGAGTGAAATTTCTAGATCATAGTGTATATATTTATATGTGTGTGTATATTTAATTTTATACAGATATTATCAGATTATCTACTAATAAAAGGTGATTTTCTACTTCTGTTTTCGTAAAATCTGTGCCTCTCCCCACTAGCTTTATTGAGGAATAGTATTCATGTAATAAAATTCACTCATTTTAGATGTACTATTTGATAAGTTTCGTTCATTTTTGTACAGTCATATTACATTTACTACAAACAAGATATAAAAAGGGTTTCATTATGCTCCTATGAAGTCTTACTGTTTATCCCTGGACCCTGGCAAACACTGTCTGCTTTCTGTCATTGTAATTTTCTTTTCTAGAATCTCATATACTTTGAATCATATAGTATATAATGACTTTTATCGCTTAGCTGTTGGTGTCTTATCTATGAAAATTTTGCCAACTCCAAAGCCACAAAGATTTTCTTCAAGGAATATTACAGTTTTAGTTTTTGTTTTTAAAATTATGGTCTAATTCAAATAAATTTTAGTATATGGTGCAAAGAAACTGTTGGTGTTGTTGCTGTTCTTTTTTTTTCAATATAAATGAATATTGAATGTCCTATTACCATTTGTTGAGAAGAATATTCTTTCCCCATAAACTTGCTTTGTCATCATTTCAAAAAATTAATTGAACATGTAAGTGATGATCTATTTTTTGTACTTTATTTTGTATTCTTGATCTTTAAGGGTATACATTGACAGTATCAGACTCTCTTGATTACTATAGTTTTAGGGTAATTCTTAAAATGAGAGAATGTAAGTATTTCAACTTTTTTTCTTTAAAAAGTTTTTGCTATTTTAAACTATATCCACTTCTATGTAAATGTTAGAATCAACCTGTTATTTTCCACAAAATTATCTTGTGGATTTTTTATTGATTTTGCTTTGAATCTGTAAATAGATTTGAGGGAATTATCATTCTGAATGTTTAACTCTGAAGTATTCTCTACCACAGGGGTCCCCCAACCCCCAGGCCACAGACTGGTACCAGTCCATGGCTTGTTAGGAACCGGGCCGCACAGCAGCAGGAGGTGAGTGGCGGATGAGGGAGCGAAGCTTCATCTGTATTTACAGCCACTCACCATTGCTCACATTACCGCCTGAGCTCTGCCTCCTGTCTGATCAGCAGTGGCATTAGATTCTCATAAGAACGCGAACCCTATTGTGAACTGTGCATGCAAGGGATCTGGGTTACATGCTCCTTATGAGAATCTAATGCCTGATGATTTGAGGTGGAGCTGAGGCGGTCCCATCACCCCCAGATGAGACCATCTAGTTGCAGAAAAACAAGCTCAGAGCTTAGGGCTCCCATAGATTCTGCATTATGGTGAGTTGTGTAATTATTTCATTGTATATTACAATGTAATAATAATAGAAATAAAGTGCACAATTCATGTAATGTGCTTGAATCATCCCCAAACCATCCCGCACCCCACCCTGGTCTGTGGAAAAATTGTCTTCCACGAAACCGGTCCCTGGTGCCAGAAAGGTTGGGGACCACTGTCCTACCATATTTATTATATATTAGGGTTTAAAAAAAAGTACTCTGAGCTTCTAGGCCAAAATACCCAGTTACTTATTAAAGATAGAAAATCAGTTTAGCATCACACTTCATACAAAATAATGTAAGGTGACAGTAGATTTAAGGTATTAAGAAACTCAAGAATAGACAGTGTAGGTGAAAGATTTTGTACCTGAAATTATTTTCTTCAAATATCCAGGTAATAGAAAAATAATTTATACTTTCAAGAACTCAGGGAAAATTTCTTTCTGAAGTTCTGCGGTATCATCTCAAGCAAACATTTTTGTTTGCTTGGTTTTTGTGTATGTGTTTTGATTTGGGGTTTTTGTTTGTTTTTGGTAAAGGGCAGATAGTACATATTTTAGGCTTTGCAGATCACATGATCTCTGTCTTCACTATTCAATTTCAATTCTGCTGTTAAAACATGAAGCCATCCATAGAAAATTGACCAATTCATAATCATGGCTCTGTTCCAGTAAAGCTTTATTTACTAAAACAGGAGGCCAAAGTATTTGGATGTATAATTTGTTGATTGTGCTCTAGTGCAACTATTCTCAGTGTGTTGCCCCCAGGCCAGCACCATCCATAACACCCAGGAACTTGGTAGAAATGGAAATTTTCCCACTTTTTCCCAGATCTACTGAATCAGAAATTTTAGAGGAAATGCTTAGCAATCTCTGTGTCACATAAACTCTAGGTGGTTCTGTGCATGTTAAAGTTTGAGAACCACTAATCTTAAATATCAATTTCAATCAAACAAAGGTTGACTGAAGGAATGTCAGCAAAATGGCAGTTGATGAGCATTGGATACATTTAATGTATATTTACACTAAAGCAAAAGTAGATATGAGGATGGACTCTGCACTTACTCTAGGCACATTTTGACTCCATTGGAGGAGGGACAAGAGAACCAGCTATCCTGCACCCTCCACTAACAGAAGGAAGAAGCCATCTGCCACTAGACCAGAAACTTGCTATGATACAAGGTAGAGGCTGCAGTCCTGGGGGCAGAGCTGGAAGCCTGCCTGTGCTCTGAACTCCACAGTGAGAAGGAGGAAGAAAGTGTTTCTTGCTGGAGAAGTACAAGAATGCTAAGAGTGCCCCAACCAGAGACTCAGGCAGTCTGCCTTGTGGGAGGAGTGTGGGGTGAGACATCCTCTGTTGGACAGGTGTGGAAGACCTGTTGTCTGAAATCTGAAGCTAAGGAGAGATCCTCTAGAATTCTATACCTCACACTCAAAATATGACAGTGAAATCAACCACCAGAGAAATTTCAAGACTTTAGTACACGATGGTAGATTAAAAAAGCAAAGGCACACCCAGCACAACTACAGACAGATTGACTTAATCCTCTCATGAATAGGATGCCGAAAGAAGCGACATGGCTTTCCTCTGGGTGTAGATATTGTTTACCTTAGCCTTACTATGCTTTTACACACAAAGTCTGACATTAAATATATAACAAAAAATCAAGAAACAGTGTTAATAGATATAGTGGAAAAGTAGATACGTTTGTACAGTTGAAAAAAATGAGCAGAAAAATAGAGTCAAATGGAAATGTACTCCTAGAGGCTTTTTGCTTTTGTATAGACCAAATCAATTTCTAATGTAGTTGTTCTAATTTACATTTTCACCAAGGAAGTCTGAAAGTTTCACTTGTTTCACATTCTGGTAAATACTTGCTATTGCCAAGTTACCCTTCTTCTGGGAAGGAAATCCATCATTTTGGTAAAAAGACCCAAACCTTAGGCAAAAAATAGTCTAAATGTCCAACAAAACCTTTGTATAGAGATGATTTTGAACTACAAGTTCAAATATAATATTGAAAAGGTATATGAACAGAAAGTTCTTAGGAAAAAGACTGAATGAGTCATGTGAACTTAGAAGCATCAAAGTAAGTAACTGAAGCCATTTTTAAAGATTATAGCTTGAGAAAAGGAGTCTAGAATTAAAGTATAAAGACCTCCTCTCTTTAAATTCAAAATGAGGAAAACAAAACGTTAAACAACCGAGATGAACTTTCCAAAGAAATCAGAGGAAAACCAGATAAATATAGTGTCATGGGAGCCATACAAAGAGTTTCTCAAGCAGGTCATGGTCAGAATTGTCACATGGTTTTGAATAGCCTCACATTCATCAGTTTTTGTTTTGAAATATTTTTTTTTCTTTTTTTTTTCACACACACACACACTGTATTTTATTTTTACAAGAGATAAATAAAGTGACACCAAGCATTGTAAATGGATGACCACAACAAAAGCAACAAGGATTGCAATTACCAAACACGAAACACACTCACACTATGTCATAATATTGACATTCAGTCCAGTGATCCTCCACTGTAACAGCTCCTTTACTTTGCAGTGAAAATTGATTCGTATATTTTTTGCCTCTGAGTCCTTGTGGGACTTTTTTTATTTATTCAAACAGAAAGGCCCAAAAATTATAATCATCCTCATCAGTTCACGCAGTCCCATGTAATTAATTTTTTTTCATCTTGATCTTTTGTTAGCACTTTTATGAATTCATCAGTTTTCCATTAGAGTTCTGAAAATGCTTATTCATTCAGTTCAGCAGTATAGTCAGTTACCAGAAACCTGTACTTGTCAGAGTCTTTCCCATGAATTCCTTGAAGATGAAACCCTTTTATAGAAACATTTTTCAAAAGCATCAGGGTACACCCAGAACTGTCTGTAAATGACAAAAGACTTAAAAATGACCACGGTTAAAGATCTGATGAAAGTTCATAATAATGCAATTGACAAGGAAATTTAGTTATTTCTGAGATATACATTTTAAAGTAATAACTAGAATTATGACTTATAACATTATACCAGAGCATATAAGATTTTTAGAAATTTCATGTAATGTCTGAAACATTTATATTAACATATTTCTATACAAATAACCCAGAGAAAGTTTAGTATTAGTTGTTGTTTTGTTTGTTTATACTGCAAGTTCTTATTAGTCATCAATTTTATACACATCAGTGTATACATGTCAATCCAAATCGCCCAGTTCAGCACACCACCATCCCCACCCCACCAGTTTTCCCCCCTTGGTGTCCATACGTTTGTTCTCTACATCTGTGTCTCAACTTCTGTCCTGCAAACCGGTTCATCTGTACTAGGTTCCACATACATGCGTTAATATACGATATTTGTTTTTCTCTTTCTGACTTACATCACTCTGTATGACAGTCTTTAGATCCATCCGCATCTCAACAAATGACTCAATTTCGTTCCTTTTTATGTCTGAGGAATATTCCATTGTATATATGTACCACAACTTCTTTATCCATTCGTCTGTCGATGGGAATTTAGGTTGCTTCCATGACCTGGCTATTGTAGTAGTGCTGTAATGCACATTGGGGTTCATGTGTCTTTTTGAATTATGGTTTTCTCTGGGTATATGCCCAGTAGTGGGATTGCTGGATCATATGGTAGTTCTATTTGTAGTTTTTTAAGGAACCTCTATACTGTTCTCCATAGTGGCTGTATAAATTTGCATTCCCACCAACAGTGCAAGAGTGTTCCCTTTTCTCCACACCCTCTCCAGCATTTATTGTTAGTAGATTTTCTGATGATGCCCATTCTAACTGGTGTGAGGTGATACCTCATTGTAGTTTTGATTTGCATTTCTCTAATAATTAGTGATGTTGAGCAGCTTTTCATGTGCTTCTTGGCCATCTGTATGTCTTCTTTGGAGAATGTCTATTTAGGTCTTCTGCCCATTTTGAGATTGGGTTGTTTGTTTCTTTAATATTGAGCTGCATGAGCTGTTTATATATTTTGGAGATTAATCCTTTGTCTGTTGATTCATTTGCAAATATTTTCTCCCGTTCTGAGGGTTGTCTTTTCAAAGATATTTTTTATTAAGGTCTATATGTATTTCTGTTTCTTTTTAAGATTCCTTTTTTTTTAACTTCTGGAATTTTAATACTCTTTGTATTTTATAACATAATTCCGTGATCATAACTTTTGTCTGACATTTTTGTCTCCAACATCACTTTTTATACCAACACATTCTATATTCCAAGCAATATCAGTGAGTATATGACCAAAGACAAGTTATTTTCATCAGAATTTTTAACTTGAAAAAAGGTACCTACCAATAAATCAGTACCTTTCCCCCAAATCCCACTAAGCTCTATTAGTCAGAATTGGTTTCTAGTACTATGGAAAAATCTTAACTAGTCACATAACGCTCACTACTGCCCTCATTATTAGATAATTTAGTTGTATCCTAACGTATATAACTGTGGTTAATTGATAGTAATATAGTTGCTTTTAACAGCCACACTAGTGTTTATTCCATATGGAAGTGATCATGCATTTTCAAGCTAAAGTAAACACATAGTGAAAATATGATGGTATAGTTAATGTATGTACTAAAATCAACATCTAAGTTTAGAATTTTGTAAAAGAGGCAATTATATTGGTCTGGTATGATTTATGATTTACTTTTACAGTTTATTGTTTAGTAATTGATTATAATCCAGATGTTTAAAATTCTATCCATAGTTTTAATTTTCAATTTAGTTGACTTTTGTCTTAAGACCACTCTCAAGAAAGTATATAATTTATTTTGAAGAGAAGAATATATTAGAAGAGTAAAGTTGTTCCCTGCAGTTTTCTTAATTTCATTATCAGTATACCTGTAGGAGATTTTACTAACAGTTCATAGTATCTCCAGCAGCAATAACACACAGCCATAACCCCTACCATCTTTGGTTAATGGTTCTTTCTATGTTCATACAATCACTGTAAGGCCTATTATAGTTGTTTAAACTTTTTTCTAGCCAGCAGGTAGGCATATCCAGCAATCATGACTTAAATTTAAACTACATTTTACTTGAACGTATGTTATACAGTAAAACAACTTTAAAGTAATTTTTTTTCTTATGCTCTCTCTAGTCTCTAAAAAGTATCTATCTCAGTCAGACTAATTTATTAAATTTAATGATGCAAAATCTGAGTATGGACAGAAAAAGCAATGGATCTGACAGGATAAAAGAGTGAGAAAATTTAGCAAGAAAGGTCTAGTCAGTGTACATTGAAGAGGTGAGACAAGGAATAATATATTTCCTTCTGGCTAAGGAGTAAAGATAGTTTTTATGGTTTAGAAAGAAAGAAAAAGAATCCTAACTATAGAGGATACAACAGAAAGTAAAGATTTTTGTATGCTTTTGTTCACGGAAACCAAATATTTGTGTACCTTCCATGGAGAAAAGCAATGAACACCAAAAGTTAATTTTTTTAAAAAAGCTGTACTGGCCCAAAAGACTGTCCAGACCACCTGAATATCCTTCCCTGTAGTGTTTTTAGGTGCAAATATGAAGACATAAATAACGAAACCTGTCATTGATAAGATGCTATTGGATAATTCAGAATAATGTAAATATCATCACAAGGATTTTTGCATCTGTGTTTGAGGGATATTGGATTGTCTTAATCTGCGTCTGTAATTTTTTTGTCTGGCTTTGGTTTTATGGTAACTGGCCCATAAAGTTAGTTAGAAAGTGTTCATTTCTCAACTATTTTCAGAAAGAGTTTGTGTAAAATTTTTATTTCCTCCTTAAATGTTTGAAACAAACAAAAGAAAATAATAAACCCTGTGTGTTAGAATACTAGTCCTCCAAAGGTAGTCACGCCCTAATCCTCAGAACCTGTGAATTGTATGTTAAATGGCAAAAGGGACTTTGCAGATATGATTAAGGATATGGACGTTGAATTGGAGAGATTTCCTCAGTTATCCAGTTAGGCCCAGTATAATTATGTGAATCCTGAAATGCAGAGGGTCTTTCCAGGGCTGTGGCTACAGAGGAATTGTGAGGAGAGAGGAAAGGTGAGAGAGATGACAAATAGCTGGCTTTTAAGATGGAGGAAGAGAAGATGGAACACCTTGGATTCTGGGATCTTTTGGAATCTGTAAAAGGCAAAATAACAGATTGTTCTCTAGAGGCTCCAGAAAGCATTGCAGTCATTCTGTAAATTTCTTGCACTTCAAAGTTAAGGAATAATTTGTCATGTATGTAGTTAAAATGATATTCCATGATTAAAGCTAGAAAGTTGGATTAGACCCAGAATTTTCCTAAGCAACAGTCATTGGTAGAAGAGAGAGAATACATATTTACAAAATTCTCAAGGAGGAACGTAGTAGATAAATAGGCAAACCAGAATGAATAGCTGGCTGAATTGTAAGAGGTCACCCAGGAATTTCAGGTTTCTTTATTCTTGTAGTTCTATAATGCCTTAGGATGTTTTATTCATTTACATGGTCAAAAACTAGAGCATTCAGGGCTTCCCTGGTGGCACAGTGGCTAAGAATCCACCTACCAATGCAGGGGACACGGGTTCGAGCCCTGGTCCGGGAAGATCCCACATGCCATGGAGCAGCTAAGCCCGTGCGCCACAACTACTGAGTCTGCTCTCTAGAGCCTGTGAGCCACAGCTACTGAGCCCGTGTGCCACAACAACTGAAGCCCTGGCGCCTAGAGCCCGTGCTTTGCAACAAGAGAAGACACCACAATGAGAAGTCCGCACACTGCAATGAAGAATACCGCCTGCTCGCCATAGCTAGAGAAAGCCTGCGCACAGCAACAGAGACCCAACACAGCCAAAAATAAATAAATAAATTTATATTAAAAAAAAAAAACTAAAGCATTCATAATATGTCACTCCTGCAGCTTGCAAGAGGAAGGAAATAGTAAATAGAGGACAAGCAGCTTCCTTCTGTGGATACGCTCAACAAAAGCTGCCTATCTCATTTCTGCATACCAGTGACCAAAACATTGCTATATACAACACTGTCATTAGATGCAGAGGAGACTTTGGTTGGACCAGTGCTGTGTGGCCATGTGCTCATTTGAAACTTGTGGATCCTATTACTAAAAGAAAAACATCAGGCAAAAGTTAGGAATCTATTAAAAGTATCTGCTTCACTATACTCAAGTCTCTATGTATGTAATTGTCAGTCACTCTTCAGAGAACTAACTAGTTACTGAATGGAGCTCATCATGCAGATTTTTGGGAAGAGTCACTGTACTTTGGAGCCAGTCAAGAGATGGCTCTTCATTTTCTGTTGATCTTTACCTAAAAGACACATTTTCTTCTCTACCCAATATAAATTGGGGAAGAATGAGCAAGATTACTGCAAAAAGCGGGGGTGGGGGGAGGGGAGTGCGGAAAGCATACTGCAGTCAGTATTTTATAGCAATTATTAACCTCTGTTGGTGGTAATTGTGAGAAATTTCCACGATTATCCCCCTGGCAACCCTAGTTCTAGCCTTTAGAAATTCTCTTTTCCATTATCCTCAGTGGTGCCTGGCTTTTCACTGTAGAAAGACCTTTCTAGTCAGTTATCCTCTTTGGCCCCATCTAAAGTGGGCACTGAAGTCTATGAACTGAACAGACTTTGCAGCCTTGTGATTGTGGGCTTATATTTCTTTGGGGATACAGATAGCCTCAGAGGCTTTTGGTTTATTTGCTTCCCATGATTTCAGCAGTTACAGATCACATCTGGTCACAATTCTTGAGAAGCCAGCTGAAACAGCAGGCTTGGAGTGAGCTGGGAAGACCACTACCATTAATCTCTTCTTTGCAGCTGAGCTGCCTCCACTGTCTGGCCCTTAACTGGAGGCTCTAGAAAAAGACACTGAATGTCAGTCCTATCTCCTGCTTCTTGGACTTCGGAAGCCTTTGGCTTTCCCGCCACTGAGGCCCAAAGTTATCAAAATTTCAATCAGTTTAAATTGTAGGCCATATGCATAGAAATTTTCTTAAAGCAGAGTTGAATTCCCTTCTATCTCTGCTTGCAAATTAACTGATTTTTCCCTGATTGAATCCCTTTCTTATGTCTGCCAAAAGCATCAAGAAGCACCAGTACTTTCAGTTTTTTAAATCGCAGATTCAATAAGCACATGCTCTGTGTTCTACATGTGCTCCATGTCCATACATGGGGGACAGTTTTACCACCTGTATTGCCAAGATAATTGTAAACTTTCTACCCTGCATTATAAATATATTGCCTGCATGCCAGCTGCTAAGCCAGTGCCACATACTTTAGATTTTTTTGGTTATGAGAGCATCATGCTTTCAAGTATCAATTTCATGTATTCATGGAGTGTAAATTAAGCCTCTGTAACAGAGTTCCAACAGAAAAATGAATATTTTTTCTTCTCATGTAATATTGCAGAGGATATTTGATGGTTCACAGTGGGTAGAAAGCTCTGTTCTATAAGGACGTTTAAGTTCTTGGTAAAATACTCCCTAAGGTGTTACCCTAGTCTTCACTGCCAACTGGCACACTATTTTTGCCTTATAGCACATAGGATAAAGGAATTGAAGGGCAAACCTCTTTTTAAGGAGGTGATATATAATCTGTGCACATCATTTCCACACACAACCTAATGGCCATGGTTCGCCACAAAACCATACCTGTTTACAAACCAAGCTAAGAAATATGCTTGCACGAACTCAGTAGTTCTATTACAATAAGGAAGAAGACTTTTGTGGAAAAATTAGCAACCTTTGCTGTATATCAGAAATAATACAACTACTGACTTTTATTGTGTTCCAGGGACTTTGTTAGATCAACATCTGCTATCAGTGTGTTACTCATTATTTTCTCTATTTATGAAATAATCAATCTTAGTCTCATGTTATGAGTGCAATGTCCAGATTATTACACCCATCTGTGGATTCCAGAACTATAAATTCTTACACATTATTACATAAGTATTTACTGATGTATTGTGTAATTATAGATTCTTAGAGGTAAACAATGGATTAGTGAAGAGTTACATTCAACTTATCATTT
The DNA here is from genome assembly GCF_039906515.1 of Pseudorca crassidens. Classification (NCBI taxonomy): domain Eukaryota; kingdom Metazoa; phylum Chordata; class Mammalia; order Artiodactyla; family Delphinidae; genus Pseudorca; species Pseudorca crassidens. The sequence goes on from NC_090298.1 coordinate 20,248,586, forward strand.
TATAGATAAGAAAACTGGTTTTGAAAAGTAGCATATATCTGAATTACTTCAGGAACTGTAACAAGGAAACAAGACTTTCAGAATCTAACTTATTCCTTTTTAAAAGGCTCTTAATTATAATGTTATATATGCACAACATACATGGAAAGCACTCACACTTGATATACATACAGAACGTTGTGAGGACCTGCAATGCAGGTCCAAAACAGTAGCTGCTACCCACGAGACTATTATAAATTTAAATTAAGATGAAAGAAAATTAATATAATTCCTCAGTCACTCTAGCCATATTTCATACACATAGAAGCTGCAGAGGATTGGTGGCTAATATATTGGACAGCAAAGATATAGTTCCCATCATTGCAGAAAATTTTATTGCATAGTACTTGTCCAGACACTAGATAGAGTTTGGTGAATACAAATATAACCAAGGCTTACAAGAACTTGATTTGATTGATAAACTGAATAATACATTAAACTATTCTTGTGAAAAATGTCTAGGACTTCACTGATGGTGCAGTGGTTAAGAATCCGCCTGCCAGTGCAGGGGACACAGGTTTGAGCCCTGGTCTGAGAAGATCCCATATGCTGTGGAGCAGCTAAGCCCGTGTGCCACAACTACTGAGTCTACACTATAGAGCCCACGAGCCACAGCTACTGAGCCTGTGTGTGCAATTACTGAAGCCCGCCTGCCTAGAGCCCATGCTCTGCAACAAGAGAAGCCACCGCAATGAGAAGCCCGTATACTGCAATGACAAGTATCCCCCGCTAGCCACAACTAGAGAAAGCCTGCATGCAGCTATGAAGACCCAACACAGCCAAAATAATAATAATAATATTATTGCTAATATTAGTGATATTAGTAATATTAGTAATATGTCACTAATTAGTGATATAGTGATATTAGTAATATAGTGATAAAATTATGTATTATTACTCTAAGCTTCTGGACTAACTTGGTATAGAAAAATATTATTATGCCTTTGTGGTAGTTTTTTTTCATCAAACCACAGTGAAGAGATTGGTTCAAGATGGTGGAGAAGGACATGCACTCACTCCTTCTTGTGAGAGCACCAGACTCACAGCTAACTGCTGAACAATCATCGACATGAAGGAACTGGAACTCACCAAAAAAGATACCCCATATCCAAAGAAAAAGGAGAAGCCACAACGAGACAGTAGGAGGGGTGCCATCACAATAAAATCAAACCCCATAACCGCTGGGTGGGTGATTCACAAACTGGAGAACACTTATACCACAGAAGTCCACCCACTGGAGTGAAGGTTCTGAGCCCCACGTCACACTTCCCAAACTGGGGGTCTGGCAACGGGAGGAGGAATTCCCAGAGAATCAGACTTTGAAGGCTAGCGGGATTTGATTGCAGGACTTCGACAGGACTGGGGGAAACAGAGACTCCACTCTTGGAGGGCACACACAAAGTAGTGTGCGCATCAGGACTCAGGGGAAGGAGCAGTGACCCCATAGGAGACTGAATCAGACCCACCTGTTAGTGTTGGAGGGTCTCCTGCAGAGGCGGGGAGCAGCTGAGGCTCACTGTGGGAACAGGGATATTGGCAGCAGAAGTTCTGGGAAGTACTCCTTGGCATAAGCCCTCCTGGAGTCTGCCATTTACCCCACCAAAGAGCCTGTAGCCTCCAGTGCTGCGTTGCCTCAGGCCAAACAACCAACAGGGAGGGAACTCAGCACCATGCATCAGCAGACAAGTGGATTAAAGTGGGCAACACCCAGCTCTACCCACCACCAGTCACATCAGGAAGCTTGCACAAGCCTCTTAGATAGCCTCATCCACCAGAGGGCAGACAGAAGAAGCAAGAAGAATTATAGTCTTGCAGCCTGTAGAATGAAAACCACATTCACAGAAAGATAGACAAAATGAAAAGGTATCTTGTACCAGACGAAGGAACAAGATAAACCCCCAGCAAAACAATTAAATGAAGCTAGGCAACCTTCCAGGAAAAGAATTCAGAATAACGATAGTAAAGATGATCCAGGACCTCAGAAAAAGAATGGAGGCAAAGGTTGAGAAGATGCAAGAAATCTTTAACAAACAAAGACCTAGAAGAATTAAAGAACAAACCAAACAGAGATGAACAATACAATAACTGAAATGAAAAATACACTAGAAGGAATCAACAGCAGAATAACTGAAGCAGAAGAATGGATTAAGTGACCTGGAAGACAGAATGGTGGAAATCACTGCCACGGAACATGATAAAGAAAAAAGAATGAAAAGAAATGAAGACAGCCTAAGATACCTCAGAGACAACATAAAATGCATCAACATTTGCATTATAGGGGTTCCAAAAGGAGAAGAGAGAGAGAAAGGACCCAATAAGATATTTGAAGAGATTATAGTCGAAAACTTCCCTAACATGGGAAAGGAAATAGCCACCCAAGTCCAGGAAGTGCAGAGAGTGCCAAGCAGGATAAACCCAAGGAGAAACATGCCAAGACATATAGTAATCAAAGTGACAAAAATTAAAGACAAAGAAAAATTATTAAAAGCAACAAGGCAAAAATGAAAAATAACGTACAAGGGAACTCCCATAAGTTTAACAGCTGATTTCTCAGCAGAAACTCTACAGGCCAGAGAAACTCTACAGGCACGATATATTTAAAGTGATGAAAGGGAAGAACCTACAACCTGGATTACCCAGCAAGGATCTCATTCAGATTCAACAGAGAAATCAAAAGCTTTACAGACAAGCAAAAGCTAAGAGAATTCAGCACCACCAAACCAGCTCTACAACAAATACTAAAGGAACTTCTCTAAGTGGGAAACACAAGAGAAGAAAAAGACCTACAAAAACAAACCCAAAACAATTAAGAAAATGGTAATAGGAACATACGTATCAATAAATACCTTAAATATGAATGGATTAAATGTTCCAACCAAAGACACAGGCTTGCTGAATGGATACAAAAATAAGACCCATATATGTGCTGTCTACAAGAGACCCACTTCAGACCTAGAGACACATACGGACTGCCTCAACATAATAAAGGCCATATACGACAAACCCACAGCAAACATCATTCTCAGTGGTGAAAAACCTGAAGCATTTCCTCTAAGATCAGGAACAAGACAAGGATGTCCACTCTCGCCACTATTATTCAACATAGTTTTGGAAGTGCTAGCCATTTGGAAGTCCTAATTTGAATGATTTTTATAATAATTGGGTTTATATCCTCAGATTAAATTACTTTAAGGTGTAATAATTCCTTCTAAAATATCTTTGTTTTTATTCAGTGTTCTGACTGCATTTGCAGAGATCATTTATAATCAGCATTTTATATTTATGTGTTTGAAGACTTCTTTCTCATCCTCCTTTTTTCTTTAACATTTTATCAATTAGTGCTATAATTCATTTTCAAGACAGTTTTCATAAAAATATATATTTGGCTTTATTTTCTTTATTTTTATATGTTAAAATATTTTCTTTTGTCTTAACAATAGGTGACAATTTGACTGGTATTACTAAATTATTTATGGTTCTTCTTAAAACTATGTTTCATTTATTTTTTGAGTAGAGCATTGAGATTTGTAGAAAAGAATAAAGTCAACTAATTTTTGTTCCTTTGAGGAAAACCATTTTCTTCCTTATTTCACGTTTGATATTTTCTCAAATAAAAAGACCATTTTTAATGTAACTGAGTCAAATCTTTGTACATTTAAGAATGATTAATTCCACTATTTATTTGATTATTGCTTCTATTTTTTTTAATGTTTCAGCTTCTGAAACCTTCCATATCTGAGTTGGATTTAATTTTCTGAATATGTCTTTGTATATCCATGTCACTTTTTAATGTACTTTTTTTTTCTACTGTGGTCTTAAAAATGATTACTCAAAATAACCCCTATGTAGTATCACAGTTTTTTGCAATATCAATTATGTCCTTTACATACTGAAGAGAAAACTTGTTTTATTTTAGTTTTGCTACACAATATTAGAAAAACTCTCCTCTCCACCCCTGAAGCTAGAAGAAGGGTAGCCTATGACTGTTTTGCATACCGTGAGATTAAAGCAAGGGCATATAGAAAAAAGGCAGAGGTGAGACTAAGTGAGCGTACGGAATGAGAATAAGGCGATGGTCTCACCACCTGATCAGCAGCACTTTGGTGCCTGTTTCTGCTCTTCTAGCCTTCCTTGCTTTTTTACCGTTGTTGATCCTATTTTCTGTCATTTTCTTAGGGGCTGTGGTTTTTTTTCAATATATTCTTCGAATGAAATATTTCCTGATTGTCAACCGTATCTGCTATTTGCAACAAAGATTCTGATTAATATACTTTGGGTGCTATCTGACATTATTTTTCTGTTTAAAAGTTATTTATTTCTATCCCTACATTCAAATGTGTCTATTCTCTATCATAATTTTTTTCAGGAAGACACAGAACTGTTTTATATTTCTGGGTAGAACCAGTAGATTTCATTTCTATTTTTTATGTATTTGTCAAACTCTCTGGAATATACTATATGCTCAGAAAATACTTTCTCTTTTAAAGGAAGAATTCAAGGGAAAACTGTGAGAATAGAAAGTTCAACAAGAAAGAAAAACAACATACTTTAAAATAATCATTTTGATAGTAAAATACTTATCCAAAATAATAATAGCCACTGAAAACCTCTTTATTTTGCTAAAAAAAAATTTAAAAACCTTCTTCTAAGGTAATCTCTCTTATGTTTTTACTAGAGAAGTATTTTAAGTTTTCTTTATCTATTTTGTCTTCTAAGTGACAAGAACTATCTGACTTCCTTTGCCTCCTATGAACAGAGTTTATTCATCTATCCAAAGTCTCTGCTAAATGAAAATGACAATTATTTTTGTTTTTCTTAAATTCACAATCTCCTCTTTGTTTGTTTGTTTGTTTTATCAGTTTTTCCCGATAGTCCATTGGAAAAACAATGGTCTTTGAAAAAATGAATGACTGATCTATTTTTATGCATCCAGGTTGTTAATTTCACTTACTTCTTGATTTATCTGTGCATGAATAATAACTCACACAAGGAGCTGTTGTTTCCTGCACAGGGATTTCTTTTTATAGCACTTCTCCATCATACCTGCAGAGTATCTATATCTTAACTATCCAGTGTAGTTAATGTGCACATTTTAAGCAAACAATGTATCAAAGTAAGGTCACCAAAAACATCTACTAAAAAGTTCATAGGTGATAATCTAACCCCTAGAAAACAGTATTGAGACTGCTGAGGTGAAGACTGAACAGGACACAAAGAGAAAGACATTAACTCCCTCCAGACAGAAGTCAGGAGCAGAGAATGGGAGCTAGTGATTTGGAAGGCCTGGTGACGTGAAGGTGACTGCATAGAAATCCAGAAGATTGTCACTGACCTTACTAACACTGCCCAGTAATAAAACAAAGACACGTGACATAGGCAAGGAAATATAAATTATTGTAGAGCTATATTATACATTTACAAAGCAGAAATTTTTGCATACTATTTTAAATTCGTATGTAAACAAAAAAGTTTGAATTTTGGAGTTAATTATAATTGTATAAAATAAATATCTTGATTATTTTAATGCTAGAAGAGAATAAGATACCAAGGCTATTTCAACATAGTAAATAAATTTTAGGTGGTGTGGCAATTATCCAAGTAAAAATTCAGTGAGCCATACTAGATAAAATATATACGTTCAATGGCAATTTATAATCATAGTTAAAATTTTCCAAAAATTGCCAAAGAAACCTTTTGTATAATATCCACTCTGTGCCTGTTTCACAGATGACCTGGATTTCTCCAAGGTGAATTCTGTGTACAAACTATCACAATCAAAATGATGTGCTCTGGCATTGGTTTGGACTGAATGTTCGTATCCTGCCCCAGCCCCAAATTCACACATTGAAACCTTAAACCCCGGTGTGATGATATTTTAAAGAGGAATTTCTAAAGAAGTAATTAAGGTTTAATAAGGCAGTAAGAGTGGGGCCCTGATCCAATAGAATTTGTGTCCTTATAAGAAGCAATAACAAAAGAGCTCATTCTCTCTCTGTACCTGCATGTGCCAGGAAAAGCCATGTGGGGATACAGCTAAAAGGCAGCCATATGTAAGCTAGGGAAGAGAGCACTCATAAATCAACTATGCTGTCACCCTGATCTCAGACTTCCAGCTTCCAGAACTGTGAGAAAATACATTTCTGTTGTTTGAGCAACCCAGTCTGTGGTATTTTGTTATGGCAACCTAAGATGACTAAGACAGGCATTTATGGTATTCTCTCTAAAGAAAAAATAATATCATCTAAGCTAGGTGATATTAACAGCATGGGTCTCTTTAACAATCAAATACGTGAAGAAACAGTACGGAATTATGCAAACATTACTGAAGTTCTTAAATTTAGATGTGGAGGGAAAATACACAAACATCTCTCATGTGCTGTCTGCAGTCTCCCACTGTAAATCACAATAAATCCATAGGACCTGCTAATATATACTCCTTAAATATCCAAATGATTGCTATTCTAGTAAATAATTCACATATTGAAATAGTTTTCTACACTATTTGCATATGTCCATGAAACACGAGAAAGATTTGAAGATAACATTTGCTTATGCTTAAGATAATTTGAGCTTGGCTATGCATATTTCATTAAATTCCTCTGCCAGTACATCTGCAATATGATGCAAAAGTTCTAGGAAAATCACATTCTCATATATTTGTTAAAAAAAGTAATGCTAGGCTCAAAATGGAGTCACTTGTGCTAAGCGCCATGTCAGCAAATCAAGACTTAATTCCTAATCAAATTGTAGTTATAATCTCCCCCAGGAATGTAGTCTTAACCAGTTGGTCTGGAATTTTCTGGTCAGCACCAGTGAGGTAATCTGCCACGTAGGCCCTTTTCTACCCCCAAAGGATGGCGAGGTAATCTACTTTCTCCTTTTCCCTTCCCCCTCCTGCCTATAAAAATCTTACATTTTGTACAATTCCTTGGAGCTCCTCTCTCCTTGCTAGTTGGGATGCTGCCTGATTCATGAATCATTAAATAAAGGCAATTTAATCTTCAGATTTACTCAGTTGAATTTTGTTTTTTAATAATCTACATTATTGAATATATAGTTATTTATTCTCTGAGAACCAATTTCCAGTATATGTGTGTAGGGAGAGAAGTTGAAGAACTCATCTTCTTTCCTGGCAAGGACTCAGCCAGTGAAAAGCCATGGGCCCTTCGTTTACTATAGAGCTTCCAACTTCCTTTTCTCTCTCTGTAAAAGTGTTCTTCTCTTGCCCTGCAGGGACTTGCACATGGCTTGCTGTAGTTGCAGACCCAGAATTAAAATTCTCTGCTGATCCAAATAATCCCATCTTTGCTGGAGAAATATCTGGCAGTCTGTTTATTTCAGATCAAAACCCCACACACATCTAAACAGTTCTCAGGACACCAGCTGGTGTCCTACAGTTCAACTCAATTCTGACACTATCCACCCTGAGATACCATCAAATTCCATGGTTTGAGGGCTCAGTTCTACCAGACCCCTCACCCTCACTTCAGACACAGTAAGCCTAGGATATCACATTTTACTTACTAGATATTAATTATAAAAGGATATAACTCAGGAATAGCCAGAAGAAAGAAATGAATAGGGCAAGGTATGGGGAAAGGATTCAGAGCTTCCATGCCCTCTTCAAGCATGCCACTCTCCAAATCTCCACATGTTCGCCAACCCAGAAGCTCTCCTAACCCGGTTATTTTGGGGTTTACGGAGGCTTCATTACATAGGTATGACAGTCTATCATTGGTCATTGGAGATCAGTTCAACCTCCAGTCCCTCTTTTCTCTCCTGAGATGGGGATGGGGATGGGCTGAAAGTTTCAACTCTCTAATGACATAGATGATTTTCCTGGTAACCAGACCCCAACCTGAGATAAGGTCCCAAAGTCCCCTCATCAATGTAACAAAAGACACCTTTGTTGCTCTCTCACTTAAGAAATTCCCAGGGATTTGGGAGCTCTGTGCCATAAAGGGGGTAAACACCAAATATATATTCCTTATAAATCACAGTATCAAAATAGTCATCTTGAAAATCCAGAAATGTAAAAAAAAATTGCTTCAGGAAACTCCATACATTTCATGAATTTAATGAATTTTAATCCAGATTAGCTTTGAAATAATCACATAATATTCTGGTACCTGTGATTAAGTTTCTAATGCTACATAAAGGACAATGCCAAAAACACTTAGTTTTGTGACTAATGGTATTCTCTTAGCTTTACGATAATGGAATCTTGAATGCTAAGCGACTCCTCTAGTTTGATAATGTAATATGAATCGGATTATTGAATTGTATTTGCACCCTTTTGAACATTCAAAACGAATCACAGTAATCCAAGTTTGAGCTGTTTATTTTTCCACTAGAATATAATGAAGTCAAGGTGATAGGAAAGGTTGTCTATACTGCGTAGTATTTCTTCTTCCACTCCATCCTCCAGTGTAAAAATATTTATTTCTGACTTTACAAATCCTGAAATTCAGGGTATGGTTATATAGAATATTAGTCTTCAAACTATAAAACAAGAGCTGTAATAGTATTATTGTCCTGTTTTATGAGGAAATAATTTGATTCCAACTAAATGAAAATAAAGGCAAGATAATAAAACTAAGGATAAATGCTCAGAAAAATAATTATATGTATTATTTTACCCTCCTTACTGAGGGGTATTCTTTTCTGGAAGGAGCTTCTAAAGAAATAGGACTTGATGAGAACAAAGAGGGTGCATGCATAATTTGTAAATATAATTAGGAAATATCTCCTTGACAAAAGTGGCCATTCCTTGACTTCCGAAGGAACTTCTCTATCTCTAGGGTCTGTAAGGCCAGTCTCACCTGCCTCTTTTGTCCTTTTAGCCTCAACCTTTGCCTCAACTCCAAAGAAATGCCTGACTAGCAGAGGTTAGAGAGGAGAATAAATATACATTCTATTCTCAGTTTAATAAACTCAGCAATTCTAATTACAGCTTCTCTATTTGTTGCTTATCCTTAGGTTTTAGAACACAATATAACCATCGCTTCTCTGAGCTAGTCTTACGACAGGTATAGTGATTACAGCACAATATTATATTCTTAAAACTCTTCGATAAAACATTGGGGGGATAAAAAAGCAAGCTTATATTTCTAGGAGGTTTGAGAATGGAGATATAGTTTATGAAAATAAATATTATTTACTATATTAAAATGCAATAAATGCTATAGAGGAAAATAAAGCAGAGGGCAGAATAAAGATTTCTGGGAATAAATTTAAATTTCATATTGGTTTTCCAGGGAAGGCTTCACATTTGATTTGTGAGCAGGAGCAATCTCTCCCCCTCTTGCTTTTAACTCCTTTTTGCACATCTGCCCCTTACGTACTGACTTCTATTCTTTCAAAATTCAAATATCATGGAAACCATAGAATCTCTTCCTTTAATACTGTCAACTCTTATCCCCTTACCTGCTCTTTTACCCTTACTTGGGAAAGCCTTGCCCCTAATTAAATATAACTCTGTTGCTATTCATTTGCTAGCATCTATTTAGCTTAAATTGGCTGGAGAAAACACACACACATGCACGCAAATACACGCACACACCAGGGTGACTGGTCTCATGTTAAATACATGACTATGGCCACAGGAGGGCTCTTAATTCTGCTTAGCAAATACACAAATTCTAAACCATTTATTTGAAGATATGTCAGGTGTGTCTACCTGTGCGCAAAAGAAAATACTAACAATAAAAGAAAAATAGAAAATGTCTATATCAGTGCGTGTACATTCGATTAACATCCCAATGTTGTACTTCCCTTTAAAACATACAATGGGATGTTATTCAGCCTTAAAAAAAAGAAGGAAATCCTGTCGTATGTGAAACTTGGGTGAAAATGGAGCACATTACGCTAAGTAAAATAAGCTTGTCACAAGACAAATACTGCTACTCCACTTATCTCAGGCCTCTAAAATAAATCAAACTCACAGAAATAGATATTAGAATCGTGATTTCCAGGTACTGGGGGGAGGAGGAAACGAGGAGTTGCTCTTCAATGGGTATAAAACTTCAGTTTTGCTCGATAAATAGATTCTAGAGATCTGTTGTACAACAGTGTGCCTATAGTTAATAATACTGTGTAATGTACGCAAACATCACAAACATTTGTTAAGAGGGCAGGTCTTAGATTGGCTTGCTAGGTGACCAGAAATAAATTCTTCCCCAATTCAGGGGTTCAGTGCATTCCAGCTTTATATTTTTTGCTCTAATATCCTGTGTGGCCGTGCTCAGTTCAGATTTAAACCCAGTTCAAAAAACCACAGGTTCGGGAAGATATTGTGCAAGACTTTTGTGTTAATGCTGTGCTGTACATTCCTAACATTTAATCTGTATAATGTACCTGTTCACTCTGCATTTTTTAGATTGTTGACTTCCCATTAGAATGAGAAGTTTGGTTTTGGTTCATAATGATTACTATTTCATGTTAATTGACAGAGATGAAAATACCTATTTTTCAATAATATTTTGATTTTTAAAATGTTTTCTATAAAGTATTCAGAAACTAATATTCAAGTAATACATATTTATTAGATAACTAGGTACACTATTTGGTAATATCTCATAATTACATTACCTTTATGCTATAGCTCCAAAAGTTAAATTCAAACTTTTGTTTCACTCCTGAATTGTTATTTAAACATTTTGCTAGTGGGAGTCAGTTTTTAAATTTTGAGATTTAAAATTAAGAAATGATTACATTCATTCATGTAATTAATTACATTTTGAAGGATGTTTCTTATATGATCAATACATTTTATCTTTTTGATATTATCTTGCAAGTGAAATAAGAATCCAGGAGGCAGGGATATACTTCTCATTTATAACTATGACATCATTCAATGGAAAGCATAAGTCAAATCGTCAATCTCTTTTTTAGGGAAGAGACAGTAGATCAGAACAAAATGCTAAATACGTAATTTTGATTCACTAAGTAGTATTAATACCTACTCTAGGAAATATTGTGTGTTTGTAATTTAGCAGATCATTTGAGCTATAAGAAAGTTTCATTTACCGTATCATTTACTTAACTTATCAACTCTAAAACTTTTTGAGTTAAATCACTAACTAAACTCCTAATAATAATGAAGAATGATGAAGAAACTACAATGAATCATAAGGTAAATTATTACCATATGTCTAGGTGTAATCAGCTTTCGACCTACATGTCTTTGTTATGCAGTACTTAAGAAATAAAGGATTCCATGCCAACAATTCACTCAATTCAGTGTAACTCTTTGTGGATGGTACACAGTTTAAGTACTCAAAATCTTGATCAAGGGTTATGGACATAAGTAGATAAAAAGTGCCTGAATTGGATTATTAGTTGACACGGGGAAAGGAGCAACCTCATTGGGCACTAGGATGATAAAGATTTGAGAAACTAACGGCAAGGCAAGATGGAAGAAAAATGGTAAATATTTCTGAGAAAAATGAGGCAAATTGTGAATTTTTCTGCTGGGTACAGTGCTTGGGCTGATTGGTCTGTATAAGAGCCAAAAATGTCAGGTATATATTTTCTCCTCTACCTGTTTTTGTGAAGTAGTATCCAGATTCCTTCTCCTTAAACATATTTTCCACCTTTGGTTATTAGTTAAAATAAGGCAGTAGAGGGACTTCCCTGGCGGTCAGGTGGTTAAGACTCCACACTTCCACTGCAGGGGGCACAGGTTTGATTCCTGGTTGGCGAGCTATGATCCCATGGGGCACGGCCAAAAAAAAAAAAAAAAGGCGGCAGTAGAGTTGAGACTGAGCTCTGAGCATAGGCCCTGATACTAGAGTGCCTGAGGTTGTTCCCTAGCTCTATTTTGGGGGGCAAGTTTTATGAGTTTTCTGCACTTAAATTTCCCCTTTTGTGAAACAGAGCTAACCAAAGTACCTAATTTATAATATTTTGTGAGAATGTTAAATAAGCTTTTATTTAAATATAATGTAATCATTCTAGGCAAGAGGTACACATTTGAAAAATGCCTATATGTCTCTTCAAAAAATTAATAAGTATTCAATAAGAAATTATTCTTCATTTTTACTGATATGAAAATGTTAATAGACTACAAATGCAAGCTATCCCAGGAAAGCTGGACAGGTGCTGGGGTAACAGGTATCCCCTCAGTTTGTTGCTTTCAGGTACAATAAACCTTGTGGGAAGTCTTCAGTTTGTGGTTCTACCAGAACATGGTCTGACACTGTGTCCCATGAGCCCAGAAATTAGAAAGCATGTGAGCTAGGTTTGGCATTCAGTACTTTGTCACTTTATGCTGACTATAGCCAAGAACTTCTCACCTCTGGAGCATTTATTTCAAGAGTATCTTAGACAAATTACCCTTGGAATCAACGGATGGGTTCATGTTCCAGGAGCCAAGGAGGACAACACATAGTCCAAGAAATATGGCCGCTAGTGGTGTCCTAGCTGGTTCAGTTCCAGGCAGCAGTCTTGTATCTTTGCAGCTGTCGTCCCTTTTAATATTATCCAAACAAACTCCCAGGGTTACCACCCTGCCAAGATGGATGTGCTGCAAAATGGGACTTCTCAGTAATTTTAAATTCTTGATATTAATACATTCAAATAGATTTGATTCATACATTAAGTGGATTCAAATTCATTTAATTCATTTAAAAGTTCAAGAAGTTGAAATGCTACAGTTGCTCATAGAAAATAAAGTGAAGGTATTAAATCATTTAATTTCATCTGTTGTAAATTTTTAAAAGATGGTAAAAAGACAGATGCAAAATATTTTAGTTATGTAAAAATGATAGTTGTGTCTTTATCTAAAATTTGAAGAGACGATTATTAAAATTTATTATAAAAAACTACATGAGGTCATTTCCAGTGTAAAACCTGATATGAAAATGTTTATTAATGGAAGCAAGCTGTTTTAAAACTGTTAATAATTTATTTTAAAATCTTCTTTATATTTGATATTTAGTATATCCCTTAATATTGTGTATTTTATTTTTTACTGTAATATATAATGCACAGAATTAAATTTTACCAAACCATATATGGATGCTCCCAAGTCCCCCAAATTATCTCCAGTATATGCCCACTGTAATGTATTATAATTTTCTGTACATTCCAGAACATTAAAGAGGTAGGAAAGTTGTCTCCCAGAACTCAGACACCAATCTCTGACCAAAATACTGGATTTAAAAAAATGTTTTCCTTAGCCAATGCTGAGATACTGAACATGAACTTAGACCTTTCTTTTACCTAATGATGAGATCATGCTCAGGGGGATATTAGGTTCCCTAATAGAGAATTTCAATTGAAATTGGAACTTCTATTGAATATAATTAAAAATTGAATTTCCATGAGTTGTTTAATTCAAGATGATAAGACATTATTTGTTGAACATTAATGCAGTCAAGTTGATGCCTTTGCATATATTTATAACACCAGATAAAACTTAAGTTTTCCTTCTCCTTAGAAAGGGAGTAGGAAGAGTTTATTACATACATTTAGATTACTATAAGCCTCTGCTAAAAATGTTTTAATCTTCCATCAAATACGTGTAGAAGTTCAGAGCAATTGGTTGGAGTACTGAGACTTGCACAGAATTAAAATAAAAGTTGGAATAGCTTGAAATAAAATTAAAACAGACTGAAAAAATAAATATTCCTTAATGAGAGAAAATAATACATTTATTAATAATATTTCAAGGGGGTAAATTTTGCTGGATGTAAATTCAGCAGTAGGTATAAAGCTAGAACTTCACATACTACTAAATTTACATATATGTGTGTATATATATATATATAAATATACATATATAAGATCTCTATATATAAGTTTAACTTTGTGTGTATATCTCAGATTATTTTACTTTTTACTTGTATGGATTTATTCTAATGAATTAAATATAAGCATGTCTGATGTACAAATATTTATGAGGTATTTTAACTAAAAGAATAAATGTCAAAATTAGAGTGTTAATGAATTGATCATATAATATTCACGCAAGATAATAATGATAATAGCATTAGTTGGCAAATATCAATGCCCATTATACATTATAAACTGAGTTAATGGATTTTCTGTTTAAATATGCACTCTGCTTTTGCTTACCTGACATCCATTTCCAACCTTATACTACCTTCTTTGCCTCTACTGTAGACCCTGAAGCAGGGAATACTACTTTATCCAAGCACCCCTAGATAGCAGAACAGTTGTTATAAAGTTCCAGACAATGAGATAGAAGCAGAATCCATTGTACCCACCCCTTTTTCCCCATCATTCTTTTCCTGAACTGACTGTGGTTATGACAGCTAGAATTATGTCAGCCATAAGGGAAAGGCTAAGAAAATCAGAGATATTAAACAGGCCCTATGGTCAAATTGTTAAACCAACGTCATCAAATTAGCAAATTGTACCTTCTAACTTCTTATTTTATATGAGGATAATATATATATGCATATGTATTTACATACATTATATATATATTTGTGTGTATAATTTTCATTAGAGTCATGTAATTGTTTCTTGCAAGCTTACATATTCTAGGCTAATATTTGCACTTCATCTACTGTGGTTTCAGTAGAGGATATCAAGTTTTATGGAGGTTAAATGGCTTCTCTGAAATCACATAATTTGTTTGAGAGTTGGAGCTTGAACCAACTTTTGTGTTGTCTCCAAAACTTATGTTCTCAGCCAGTCTACAACTACTGAAATTCATGCTATGAAAGACCTGCTTTCTTTCTGCTATGAAAGAAAGTTAATGATATAGTCTTCTGAGTTTGTTTTTAGATGAACTGAATCTACTCTGCTCCTTTTTCCTCTGAGTTTTCTCTGGGTTTGTCTAATTGGAGGTACGTGCAGAATATTGGATGGTGGGAGGAGAAATAAGTATTTGTTATCCTGATTCCTTCTCTTCTTCACGCATGTTTTCCAATGGGTTCCTACCAAAAACTATGGCTCCTACACCTGGGTTCTAGAAACAGCTCTCTCCCCTCAGACCTATCAGTGGTAACAGTGGTTAGCAGACATTTGGTTCTGTCCAAAATGTCCGTAAGACATTTGGCCCTATTTGATCCTATCCATTGGCATTTGGTGTGGACCAAATACGCTCATGGACATTTTGAACAGAACCTAATAAATGTCCTGCAAGGGTAACAGTTTCCCAATGTTTCTAACTTTGGGTACTTTTCCATCTCTTGTGGATTCTCTTAACTCTGTCAGTACCTTTTGTTATGGTTAATTTTGTGTATCAACCAGACTGGGATAATGGATGCCCAGGTAGCTGGTAAAACATCATTTCTGCACATATTGGTGAGGGTGTCTCAGGAAGAGATCAGCATTTGAAGCAGTAGATTGTGTACAGAAGATCTGCCCTCACCCACACAGGCACCATCCAGTCCATTAAGGAACTGAATAGAGCAAAAAGGAGGAGAAAGGGCAAATTCTCTCTCTCTCTGTCTGTCTCTGTCTCTCTGCTTGAGCCGAGATATCCATCTTCCCCTGCCCTCAGATACTGGTGCTCTTAGTTCTCAGGTTCTTAAACTGAGAGTAGGACTACACCATTGCCTGCCACCCTTCTCAGACCTTCAGACTGGGACTGAATTACATCGCAGGCTTTCCTGGTTTGTTTCTCAGTCTTGTAGACTCCAGATCATTGGACTCTTGGCCTCCATAACTGTGTGAACCAATTCCTACAATAAATCTTCTCATATATTATCTATCTATCTATCTATCTATCTATCTATCTATCTATCTATCTATGTATCTATCTATCTATCTATCTCCTATTGCTTCTGTTTCTCAGGAGAACCTGACTAATCCACCTCTAAAACACTCTCTCCATTAAACTTTCTTCAGGCACCCTGTGGCGGCAGCATGTTCTCTGGTCTCTGCCAACACTTTAAAGGATAAAATCAGCCAAGACACTATAGACTCTGCTATATTTATTACCTTTTATAATCAAAATGTAGAAAACTGTATATAAAATATTATTATATATGTTTGATTATATCTAAATTTTGAAAACCCTGAAGACTAAATGAAGATAGTGGTTATCTATAAAGTGAAGTGGACAGTGGAATAAGTGGTAACATAAGTAGATGAACAATTTTAATGCATACATTGCATTATGATTTGATGCTTAAAATATATAAAAAGAGTATGTATTCAAAGGAAAGCAAATAAAATTAATTACAGTTGTTTTAATACTAAAGGTGAATTTTTTGTCCAAAAGAATAAGACTAATATTATTTACTAAATTCATCTATAGTTATTAAGATCATGTATCCTCCTTTTTATACCCTAAAATGTGGGTGATCAAGACCTCTCACTTTTTCACTTTATCACAAGACAGTTTTTAATATAATCCCAGGACAAAAAGGAGACCAAAATGGGAGAAGTTCAGTGCAACAATATATGGAAAGAGAAAAGGATTTGACTTCTTTTTTTTAAACTTCATTTCAACTCTATTTTCATTTCAGAATGAATGCACGATTTTTCAGGGCTCAAGGAAACATCTGGAAAAACACCCAAAAGAACACTAAACTGATCCTCTAGGCTCTATGGGAGACAGTGAGCTAAGGATAATATTTGGTCGTGCTCAGGGTAAGAGCACCGGGAGGAATCTGAAGCCTGCTCAGGCTACATATATGTGCTGCAGGCAAGGCCGGTGATGTTCACTGGAACTCACAATCTAGCCACGTGTGCTTAGGAGATACAACTACTATGAATGTGATCAATTTAGGAAATGTATCCAGCCGTAGGCACCCTAACATCAGCTGATAAATATTTGATTTATAAAGCAATTTTCTGAGAATTGTTTACTTTTTTTGTAGCAGGTAGAGAAAAGTGTTCATTTGTAACAACTCTTTACCTCTATTCATTAGTAATCTTTAAAAACTTTTATATAAGGAACAACACTTTTTAATTTTATTTAGAACTCTTAGCGCAAATAGGGATGTTTTATTATTTCATCCTCAATAAAGAAATCTCTTAATTTTATAAAAACAAATGTGTAATCTCCCATGATTTTTTAAAAATTTTAATGCAAGCAAGGTATATACTTACAGGGAGTAAGTTGACTTTTAAGAATCTGCTTCCTCCTTTCAATACTTTTCTAATTGTATTTCTATCATGTAAATCTGTTCTGTCATTTGTATCTCTTGATTCCAAGAGTCCCAGTGAGGATACGTATTTTTCCCTAGGGAGTATCCCAGGGGAGGAGTGTGTGGAATGTATTGGTGGATCCACAGGACTAATGGGTAGGGCTATCGATGAATCGTGCGAAGACTTAAGTGGCAGATTTTCATGGCCACTACAAATTGATCTTACTGTGTTTCTTGAGTTAATATCGCCTTCCCAAATGATATAGCCTTATTATAGGTTTTAGTGTGCTGCATAAGGTAGTGCCTTACAATGTTTTATTTCACCCAAGGTTATGAAAGCCTGTCACTGAAGAGAGCTTATTAAAGTAGCAGGCATGCCAACTACAGAATCTATGCTTATTCATCTGTCATAAAGCATATCTACAGTCTATGAATCCTTGCACGGTTTCTAAATCATTTTCAAACTGGAACAAAAAAATAAGCATGGAAAATTCCATTACCATTTTGTTTATCTCCCTTTCTTTTCTCTGCAGTCTTAAATATTTTGGATTAAAAATTTAATACATTCAAATTATTAACATGTTACTATGTTTATTACAGTGACTCTGATCTTGAAACTTAAGTTCAGTTGGCTCTTGAACACCAGGGGTTTGAACTGCATGGATCCACTTATACACAGATTATTTTCAACAAATATACAGTCAGCCCTCCGTATCCCTGGGTTCCACATTGTAGAAGGCCACCTGTGGCCCTGTAATAGCAGTATATTACACTGCAATTATTTTCTTTGTCTATAGCACAGTTAAAATGTATAAATAATCATTAAAAAATATTAAACAGGGGCTTCCCTGGTGGCGCAGTGGTTGAGAGTCCGCCTGCCAATGCAGGGGACACAGGTTCGTGCCCCGGTCTGGGAAGATCCCACATGCCGCGGAGCGGCTGGGCCCGTGAGCCATGGCTGCTGAGCCTGCGCGTCCGGAGCCTGTGCTTCGCAATGGGAGAGGCCACAGCAGTGGGGAGCCCGCTTACCGCAAAAAATAAATAAATAAAAATATTTATTAAAACCAAAAACCAAAATATTTGTATTAAAAACAATGTTGGCAATATGAGAAGTTTGAAAATTAAGTATTGGGAAAATTATCCCATATATGGCTGAACATTATTGCTTGTTCTACATAATTAAAACTAGAATAACATACTGTACAATCAGCAAGTAATCAAACCAGACTATGTATATTTAGCTGTCAGCTCTAGAGATTTCCAATTTAGTGACCATGAGTAAGATACCCTTCTGTGCCTTAACTTTCTCATTTTTAAAATTGGTAGAGTAATATAAACCACTTCCGAGGTACTTGGGAAGACCATTTAACATGTACAACACGCTATAAAGTGACCTACTATTACCGAACTCAGGTTTGGTTGCTAGTTGCTCAAGGATCCAATACTGAGAGACAAGTGTTGGGTAAAAAGAAAGACAGCTTTATTCAGGAAGCCAGCAACCTGGGGGAGGAAGTGGACTCATGTCCCAAGGAACCAATTCCCAACTCCCCAGGTTTTTTTGGTTTTTTTTTTTGTACGCGGTAGAGGCAGGTAGAGGACATGGCGTCAGGGAGGTCTGTCCCAGGAAGGCTCCAATAACGTCCTGCTCAGTTACACTACTACTGTTTTAATTTTTTTAGTTAAAAAAAGAAATGTTACTTTAAAATTTGATATGAAGTAATGTTTTAGGATCACATAGCATATGTAGATGATTAACTTTATGGAATAAGCATTTATAATATATTCATTTTGCCAATTGTGGATCATTAGAATGGTACTCCATCTGTTGTTCCAGAAAACCTTATTGCGTGAATGATATTTAAAAATAAGTAGAGACTTATTGTGGTAATCATTTTGCAATACATACAAATATTGAATCATTATGTTGTACACCTGAAACTAGTATGTCATATGTCAATCATATCTCAATAAAAATTGAAAAATAAAAATAAGTATAATCAATGTATCTAGTATTTTTATTAAACTTATAAAATTTTGATAATACTGTGAATCTGAGAATAGCTTGCAAGTGGAATATATTTTAAGCCATATCAGTAGTTCAGGGAGTATACTCCCCTAGATTATGTTGGAAGTATTATTCTATTCTAGACTTTGTTTATGCTGTAGGAGAAAAATTGCCAACATTTAAAGGTTTAGAACAGAGAATAGTACATCAGTTTCGCCCACTTGTATATATTTCTTCCCATCAGGCTACAAACTACTACTAAAATACAGAAATGGACGAAGAAACATAGTATTATATGGACGTAATACATTCTTTATCACCCTCAATACAGTGGTCTCATGGAAAGTTTTAATAAGCAATGAAACATGTTGTTTAATTCAGAAGGGGAAAACGTCTTGAAAGTTACAATGCAGATGTGATTTCCAATTGAATGTGAGAGGAGAGAAGGTGGAGATACTATTGAAAAGCTTTCAAGGATTGGGGTGTAGAAATAAGTTATGGGAATGATGTAATTATCCAGCTTTATTATCTTTATTATTTCTCAGAACTTTTTATTTTGCTTTGACTGACTTGATTGTCTAAAGATAGCAGCTACGCTGGGCCAGTTGGATATGTCACTGAAAAAGACATGAACCTATAACACTGAATTTGGCTTGTGCGTTCCTGAATAAAACCTTCAGTGGATCATAACATCCTCCTGTGTAGTTAAAATAGGGTTAGCTGTGACCACATTAGCAAGTGGAAGGCAGTTGTGTAGTTCTTTACCAGTCAGATGATATGGCATCTTCCAGGGGAGGACGCAAAGGAGAAACCATATCAATGTTATCACTGCTTGCTCTATGGCTAAGCTGTACTGCCAAATGAGGCTAATCTACCAGGGTAGGTTCAATGAGATGACAAATAGATACTGATGGAGATGGTGGCAAATGAGAAGACTCATCAGACCTCCTCAGAGAAAGAACAATACTACTACCAACTTTTTTTCAGGTTTCTTGCTGACAAAGCTGATGCTAAAAGCAGCTATCTATAGTCAGTTTTCCAGAAAAGAAATATTGGGTCACTGCTTACTTCAAGTGTCTGCCTAAAGACTCCACCTGTATAGTCTGGTTTTAAGATGTGTAGCAGTTCCTAACTGGCCATTGCCTTCTCGGAGCTAACCTTTGGTTCATGACATTAGAATTCTATTTTCTGTCCTTTTTCAAAAACTTAAGAAATATTACCTTTGTATCACACAGGATAAAGACTGTTGGATAGCTCAGCATCTGCACACTGTGTCACTGAATTAAATGACACATTGTTAGGCCAGACGTCTGGATATGATGAGAAGCAGATTTTGCCACCTACTTAGTTTGTCATGTCTTTACTTTTTCACCTTTACCAAATCCGAATGTGGATGAAATGCCTTTAAGAAGAGAGATAATGGGTCCTGGATAGCCTTGAAGACAGTGACAGTGATGATAAAGTGGCCAAATATCACTGGTAATTATCCTCTGGTGTTTCATATGGGCCACTAGTGGGGAGTCCTATAGAGCACCCAGACAGCTGTTCAGAGAATGTGCTGTTCCTAGGTGAAAGTCCAAATAGTGGCACTAGAGGGAGCTCTTTTCCAAGAGTTCGCAGTGATCTTCACGTCAGTGGACAGGGTTTGCTTCCAAGCTGAAAAGGATACTCATCAGCAGCACTGAAGGAGGCCTTTACTCTCACCCAGGAAGGAATATTAAAGATTTCTATTACTGTGGAATCTTTGAAATCATTCAGGAGTCCTAGAGGACAAGTTGGCATTGGGGGAGGCACTTCATCTATAAGAACTCTATGGTAGGCCTAAGCTATGGAAAAAAAAAAAAAAACTTGTTGGATAGTGTGGCTTTAATTGAAATATTTAAGATATTGTGTCCCATGCATATTTTGAGAGACTAATTTGAAAAACCCATCTCAAGAGATAAACAATGAACTTGTTCAGCTGAAAGCACAGTGCAATTGGCCTTTTAAAACATATTAGTAATAATAATAAATTTAAATGGATTAAGGGTTCCATTGCACTTTCTTGTCAAAACTTAGCCAGTAAAATATACAGAAGGCTTTTTGGTTTTGCTTTCTCTACTAGAAATCCATCATGTATTTTAGGGAAAAATATAATGGAAACTTACTGAATATTCATGAGGTTTATGGTATCAAACTGTGATGCTACAGCAAAGCAAAAATATTTAAACAATTGTTAAATTGTATCAGATCCAATAAAAATGATTTCTATGTATTCCAGTAGAGGTTCTTACATATATAATGCTATCAATATTTATTGAACTTAATTAACTATGTGGATATATCAATACATGGCTGCCTGATGACTTTAAGATACTTGACATATGTAGGATTTTGAGTCTTCTTCTGGTTTTAGCAGGAGCCATACTGAAGCCTACCTGATTTTAAGTAAAACAATTCATCAAGGTGTTTATACATTATTGATGAAATTAATCCACTGTAACTCACAATGCTTATGTCTTTCTTACTATCTTTTTGAACACTACTCTTCTGAGCATCTGTAATTCCCTGGGTAGTTTTCCTGACTCCCCTAATGCTGTGCCTGGTAGAGGCTTTTTACTCTGCCTACAAAGCTCTGCACCCTAATTCTCCCCATTTATCCACCTAAGTAAGCAATTTACGTGATTCTTCTCAATTGAACTGTCGAAGTGCCTTGCTTTAGTTTTATCTTTCATGACACTTGCTCTATCTTGTCTTACATTTTTATTTTTATTTATACTGAACCAGAAAAGATACTGTATTTTATCATAATTGTCTCATTTCAGTGGTTAGCCCAGTGCCTTATGCATATCAATTTTTCAGTAATTATGTTTTATTTATGAGCTATAATCCCATCTGCTTTGAGAATAAGATTGTTATTTTTACTATAATAATGATGCTTTTAATGATATTATTGCAAAAATGATTTAGGGAAGAATCAACAGTCTCTTTCATCATTACTTTCCAGAGGTTAAACAAAAGCTCTGGTTTGCTTTTTTGCTGGCAAAAAAGCAAACCTGAGCAGGCTTAATACAATTCTAAAAACAACAAAACAAGACAAAAACCTGTAGAAAAACACTCACAAAAAATTGGTGAGTTGAACAAACTCATCAATTTAAATAACTAACTTCTCCTTTTTCATTTTATTTTTATATTCTAATGTGTTTAATAAATATCTGTTTCTATATTCTGCTCAAGTTATGAACACAGTGTTCAATTCTATAGTCAATACTACTAGAGCCCTCTGCCGTGTGCTAGAAATATAACAGTAGAATATGGTTGCTTCAGATACACTGGAAATAGTGCAGTGAGTAATGTCCTTATAGCTACTCCCTTCATGTTTCAAAACTACATCATTTAGGTTACCTAGGCTATATTACTATAACATGAATGGTAGTTTTAAAAATTAATACGCTGTAGTAACTAACTAGATTTTTTCTCTCTGTGACTGCTAGTTGTAAAACAATGATTTGTATATTCAAAAGTAGAAAGAAATCAAGAGCCAATCCCCTCTTCTCAGACTTCTTGTTAGTTTATTCCTATAAGAAATATCTTCTTATCCTGACAACTAGGGTCTTTCTTCATTTACTAGGGCTTCCAACTAACTGGCTGTTTTGCTCTTTTTTGAATATAGTGCCCAATCCATTAAATAATAGATCCTTCTTCCCTTCCTCCTTTCCTTCCCTTCCTTCCTTCCTTTCATTCTTTCTTCATAGAGCCAGACTTGTAAAATTCCAATTTTCTTTGCATTTCAGGAGTGACACACTATTTCAAATACCATTCTTATTGCATTAGACAGGAAATTTAAAAATCTTGGGCACAGTTTCTCTATGACTCACATATCAAAAATTTTTTAAGCAGAATACATTCTCTCTGTTGGGGTTACACCTCTTATTTGAGAAATAATAGTATTCTCACCTTGATTGAGGGAAAATAAATGGTGTTCATATGACATTAAAAAAATTATGTTCAAATATTCTGTGAGATCAGGGGCTGAGTTTGGATTTTTCCCATCTGTATTTTCAGTGTAATATACAGTTCTCAAGAGTAATTTCTCAATTTATCAATTGTGTGAACAATCGGTAGTATTTGGATGGAACCCACAAGCACTCTCACTGTTCATTAATTCTCTAGCATGTTTACACAGTGAAAAAATGCACACAGAAATCATTATAAGCTGAAGTTAATTTAAGAAGTTTTATTTCTGCATAAAATAAAATCCATAGCATTTTGAAAACGTTATTGCTGCAAGCTTAATGAGAATGTATTTCCACAAAGTGTAAACAGTCAGTAAATTATTATAAGAAAAAACTGACTAGAGCTTAATCTCATATAACAAGGGAACATTTTTGTGAATTAATTATACAGATTATAGTATTTTCAATTTCTAAAAAAAGAAGACTTTATTTCAAAGTATAGTGTTGTGCTAGTATGAATGTGTGTAGAATAAGATAAAGTTCTAATAATTTTTAAATTAATTTTATCTAAGGATATGTTAATATTGATTGAGCAATAATTATATGAGGAATTGACCAGGTTATTTTTTGTTCTGGGAATGTGAGAGACCACATCAATAATATCTTTAAAAATAATAAAAAATGTGAAGCTATGAAAGTTGAGAAATTTTTGACTCCTTGTAAAAGCAGCAAATTGCAATTAAATACTCACTCTGAAACTATACTTCTAATGACATGTTAGATTAGAAAAACTAAAACAAAAACTCCACTATCACAGAGGTAAAATATGACAATCATGTATTATCTTTTCTTCCCTCAGCTGTGGATCTCCAGATCATTTAAAAACACTGGGCTTCATGGTGTTTTGGGGTTTGAATTTACATGGTTCACATTGTGTGAGAATAAATGCTACCTGACCCCCTGCCAGAAACTAATTTTTTAAATATAAAATTATTTCTTGACTAATGATTCTCCAAAAGCTCATATTAGAAAAGATTTTCACACAAAAGTAAGCCCACCAAATGTGAGCAAAAAAATCAAATGTGTCATTAAAACCCTATGAAAACATAATCCCCCATGTCAGAGAATTGCATTGAATGCAGCACAGAGAGGTGAAACACCAGAATATGAAAGACTTCAGGAGCCTGGAGATAAGGATGTGAAACCCAAGCTATATGTCTAATAGGAATCACAGAAGAAGAATTCAAGAAGACTTAGTATTTTTAAAACAGCCACAGAAATAAAAACTATAACGCACACAAGACAATAGAGAATTTACTCTTCACCAATTCTTCTGGAAAAAATAATAATTTTAAGATATTCTTCATGAGGATGGAACTAAAATTGATTAAAAAAACAAAATGCAAAAAGCTGTGGTGAAGAAGTAAATTTCTCTACGTGTGTGTGATGTGCACATTATTTTTCTGATATGAAGAAATAAAAGGTT
The DNA here is from genome assembly GCF_039906515.1 of Pseudorca crassidens. Lineage (NCBI taxonomy): Eukaryota > Metazoa > Chordata > Mammalia > Artiodactyla > Delphinidae > Pseudorca > Pseudorca crassidens. The sequence goes on from NC_090298.1 coordinate 20,273,123, forward strand.
ATAAACCTATAATTTAGATCAATATGACTTATAAGTTGGAGGGATGTGGAGATAAGAATGAAAGTGTATTTTGGAGAAATATAATCTATAATTCCAAACCAACACAGCAAAAGAACACAGAATCAAGAAAAAATAATTGATCTAATCGATGAGGGGGAAAAGCACAACATATAAACATAACTAAATTAGGTAATAAAAAAAATCCAAACATTCAATAATCAAAAAAATATGAACAAGTTAAATGTACTTTAGGAGACTATTTTTTCAGTCAGATAAATAGGTAGAGTAAGTATTCACTGCATATTTGATAAATTGCATAAATAATTTTCTAACAATGAAAAGATAACCTTTCTGACATTTCTATTATCCACCTCGCCATCTCCATCCTTAAGAACTTCAACAATAATTTGTCACAGTCTTTTCAATGTGATTTTTTTTTTAAAGGAGGAATTTTTATTTATTTATTTTTATGATATTTTTTAACTTTTTATTTATATTGGAGTATAGTTGATTAACAATGTTGTAATAGTTTCAGGTATGCAACAAAGTGATTCAGTTACACATATACATGTTTTTAAAGACATCTTATTAACAGCACTGATGAAGATAAAGCAATAGTTTTTACATCAATGTTAACTTAAGAATACAAATAAGTGTTATTTATCTAGCATTCTTGAACATTTGTATAAGTAAATGTACTGTGTGCATATGGCATGATACTGAATTTTTCAAAGAGCTTGGCTGACCTCTATTTGAAAGATTTGCTAAGAAGATAATATCTCGATAAATTGGAAGGATATAAAAAATATATCTCTATTTTTTAAAAATATAAAAAATAAAAGGGATATAGAGTACATGAATTAAAAATCAATAGTGACCCAATTTATAATGATAAATAAGAGACAAGGTCCATAGTCGTAAGTGTAATTTTCTAAAAGATTCTGAAGTAATCGACGCAAAAAAATATTTTTGTTTAAATGTAGGAAGAGGCACTGTTACATATTATTTGAGATGGTAATATCTGTTTCAAATTCTGCTTCCACTGACTATTAATTACATTTAGCAAGTGATTTAACTTTTATGTGTATTAGGTACTTCTGTAAAATTTGGGGCAAGTGCCAAATATATAGAGCTATTGCGTGAATTTAATTGGATAGGTCATGTAAAATAAAAGAACAGTGCCTGGAAAATAGAAAGCACTCACTAAACAAATCCAGGTATGATTGAAATCTGTAGCAGAGAAGATTATATTTCTTTAGATTATGTCTGTGAATAGGAAGCATGATACAGCTTCCTCCCTCAAGAAGATGGTTAGGAGTTTTGAAAAATTCCTCTGATACCAAGTTGATTCATCTGTCATACTTGACACGGAAGGGAAAATGTATACAATATGAAATTTAAAAGTCAGAGCCCAAAGATGTAGATAGAAAATACATAGTAAGAAAAAAATGTTTAAAAACGTTCTTACTTGCAGCACTTCAATAAGCAGGTTCCCTGTTGTTCAGTTTAGGTATTTAGGGTGTGGGAAAGTGGGCATGAGGACAGACAAAAATCAGGACCTGGACAGAGTTCCCCAGGACTGGTAGTGCAATATAGGTATATGGTAACTTGAACTGGGAACTAGAAGATATTTATACTTAAAAATTTTTTTCTAGACTTGTCAATGAGATCCAGTAGGCAGTACAATACAGGAGTGAACTATGGCAGTAAAGGGAAGAAAAACCATGTGTGGTCATCAATAATTAAAATCAGTTAAGGAGCCCATTAGATTAGACCCTGAAGAAAATTCACAGCATTTGAAAATAATATTGTTAATATATTATCTGTTTACAAAGCCAAGCTAATTTGTTGCTGAGTGGCTTAACTGATGTGTTTAAGCTAATTATTTTCCCTGTAATGAAGAACTTGTCAATAGATGCAGTTCCTTCCTTGGTATTGGGTTTAGCATGTAGCCAGTTGGACTCTTGCAAGGAATATCACTATGATATGCTCAGAATGAGGTGAATGTGAATGCCCCAAATTCCATCATTTATCAGAGTGAAATATAATGTGGAATTTAGCTAGAATCAACAGAGTGCCCTGAATATAACCAGACAGCTAATAGACATAGAAACATGAGGAATTTCAAGATATGTGACTACTACAGTAATTACTTTTTATTTTCAAATGTCTCAAACTTTCTGTGGAAATCTATTGCCTTTAGAAGTTTAGAATTTACCCTGAGCATTGTAATATAGTTTGAAATCAGAAAGTGTGATACCTCCAAGCATTGTTTGTCTTTCTCAAGATTGCTTTGGCTATTGGGGTGTCTTTTATGGTTCCATTAAATTGTAAGAATTTTTGTTGTTGTTGTTGTTTTTTTTCCTTCTATTTCTGTGAAAAATGCCATTGCAGTTTTGGTAGGGATTGTGTGGAATATGTAGATTTCCTTGTGTCATATGGACATTTTAATAATATTAATTCTTCAAATTTTTGAACATACTAGACCAACAATAAATCTACACTTATACAGTCAATTAATGTTCGACAAGGGTATCAGGAACACACAATGAGGAAAGGACCCTCTTCAGTAAATGGTGTTGGGAAAACTGAATATCCACATGTGAAAGAATGAAACTAGACCCTTATCTTACACCACCTAGAAAAATTAACTTGAAATGGATTAAATTTTTTAACCTGAAACCATAAAATTCCCAGAAGAAAACATAAGGAGAAAGCACCTTGGCATTGGTGCTGCAGTGATTTTTTTAGGATATGAATTGAATATTATTCAGCCACGAGAAAGAAGGAAATCCTGCCTATTGCAACAGTGTAGGTAAACCTGGAGGACATTATGATAAGTTAAATAGACCAGGCAGAGAAAGACAAATTCTGTATCATCTCACTCTTACGTGGAATCTAAAAAGAAGTTTAACTCAGAAACAGAGTGATTGCTAGGAGCTGGGGAGTCAGGGAAATGAAGAGATGTTGGTCACAGGGTACAAACTTTCAGTTATAAGATGAATAAGTTCTGGGGGTCTAATGCACAGCATGGTGACTCTAGTTAATAATGCTGTATTTATATACTCGAAATTTGCTAAGAGAGTAGATTTTAAGCATTCTCACCACTCAAACACAACAGGTAACTCCTTGAGTTGATGGACATGTTAATTAACTTGATTGTGCTTATCATTTCACACTGTATACATATATCAAAACATCACGTTGTACACTTTAAATATGTACAATTGTATTTGTCAATTGTATCTCAATAAAGTTGGGGGAAGAAAATAATTTACCCTGAGATTCTACCTTATGTAGAATCTACCTACCTAAGGTAGAGAGTAATTGGTCAATGACAAGGATACACTAGCTGCTCCAGTGCCACACCAAAGGCCGGCAGAATATATGTCACAGTGGCTCATGGTTTTAACACTGATCCAAAGAGATTCTGAAATTCTAGCACAATTGGGGACTCCTAAGTATCTATCAAAGGAGGGAAGATTTGATAGCTAAGAATTGTTGAAAGTAAATTAGAAAATTGGTTTAATTGATTTTCTAGCAAATAGAAGTTAACTTTTTGTCTTCTTCTTTGATCTCAGCTGAATGCAGGGCAAGAGGACCTACGGATAAACTGAAACATAAGAAAACTAAACGTCACTATATCCTCTCTATTTCTCCTATCCTTGTTTTAGGAACCATATTCACAACTTCTGTCTGTCCCTTTCATTTGGTGGTCCCCGGGATTTTCTCAGTCTCCCTTTCTCATCTCAATTGGTACACAGCTCTTGCATTTCATCCAATGTTTCTTGGCTTCTACTACCTTTGTACACAGTTCTATGAGTCTCAGTCCCATTTATACTTATAAGTTCCAAATCCATATGTCTGATGGGTTATGAAAACATCTACTTGAAAATCCATTAGGAAATATTAAATTATCATCTATATCATCAAATAATCTCTCATCATCTTACTGCCTTTCTCCTAAACCTGCTTTTCTACTGATTTCTCTTTTGTTATTTGCGTTTAAACACTAGCGCTATACTTGACTTTCACTCCTCCATTCCTCTTTCTAATCAGTCACAAACTCATGTTGATTCTGCCCCTTATATGATGATCAAACTGTCCATTTCTCTCCTACTCAGTGCTATTGCTGTAAAACACACCATTATGAATTCTCACCTTGCTTATTGTAGTTACTAGTATTGTTTATCTATCTTTAGATTTGTATTGAAATATTCTGTTTCTAAAACCCAAATGTGATAAATGTTTAACTTATCTTTCCTAACTACTTCACCCTGAAGCTGGGACATAGTTGCCCTTACTCTCTTATCTGTACTTCGCGTTATCTTTTATGCCATATAAACTTCCCTAGACTGTCCTATATGAGACAGCAAGAATATCTACTCTATAAACCTTTGTATTCCCATGTTTTAGTAAATGCTGATCGCGTAGGAAACTCCAATAATTTTACTGAATGAATAATGAACTTGGGTAGATTTTAGGACAATAAAAGGGTTCACAGTCTCTTCTTTCATCATCAAAAATAAGATAAATGTCTATTATCTGGGTTTAAAGTGCTTATGTTCTTAGGGAAGAGTTTGTACTCCTAAGATTATAAAATGTGTAACTAATACCAGTGTAGAAAAAGCCCTCTATTCTCCATTGCATTAAAAAATAAACAAAAACTATAACAGTGGAGTACTGATAGTTTGTTCTATTGTGGTTTGTATGTATGTGTGGTGGGTGGGATTCTTGACTCTGATCCTTCATTCCTCCCTGTATCCATAGCCTTGTCATAGCCTCATTGTGGGCAGAGTCCCTTGGCATTGGGTTTGGCCCAATGTCTTGCTAAGGACAATGGTAAGTGCAAATAGTTGAATTTTTAATGCACTAAATCCAAGCTGAGGCCTGAAAAAGTCTTATGCGTTTCCACTAGCTTCCTTGCACTTTTGACATCACCATGAGAGGATCATGGATTCAGGAAGAGGAAAGCCATGGGCAGCAGAACCACCACAACTGAACTGCCCCAGCCAAGAACTGCCTTAAGCAGCAAACCCCCAGTGACCAGCAGATGCATTAGAAAAAGTAAATGAGTGTTGTTACAAGCCAGGGGTGTTGGGTGGTTTTATATAACAGTAGTTAACTGATGCAGTTTTATTAAACTTCATTAAAAGTACAGGCAAATCTGTAGTACAACTGAAACATCCATTGTTAATCAACCCCTGAGACTGATCACTTACCTCATTAATAAACTTAGTTTATATTCAGTTTCATACTAATTTCCCAAAAGCTGATAGGTGAACCTGTATGGAGGAAATCAGGGAGATGAAACTTTTAGGTACTGTTATATATATGAGCTATGTAGGGAACAAAACAAACAACAGCTTCATGCCATAAAGAATAAAAGGTAAATCAGCTGAAATTATTTAAATTGATGTAGAACACTATGCTTCCCTGCACATAATTATAGATAAGTTTTCTACTTGACCTTTGAAATATGCATGTACTTCTCAATCCTCCCTGGAAAAATAGCACTATTGGCAACTAATTATTAGAGTGAGGCAGTAAATGATGTGATTTATAATATGTACTACAATTTCTTTATATTTTCATTATAAATAAGCAAATTTTAGTAACTATGATAAATTTATATTTAATTGTGCATTAACTCAGACTTTAAATAGAAAATGTCCGGTAATTAAGCTTTACAAATACTCATAATTATTTGGGGTAGGGGTGGAAGTATTGAATAGCTGTGCCAGGAGGTTCTAGATTTGAGTTTTTCATGATCAGTTAGAGCAGGCAGTATGCAACATACAAATTCTAAAGTTAAAGGAAAATAAATGTGTATATTTACTTTTATTCAAGTGCTGTGGCATATTTTGTCTTTTTATTTTTTTTAGCCAGTAGCAGCTAATACTTTTCTGTACTATAAACATGAAATCTGTTTGATAACAGTTATCAAAACATCTGTTCTCTATATGCCATTTCTGAAATAGGCATTTCTATGTCTTCCCACTGGAATAATTGAATCCAAGTTTGGCTTGTGCATCTTATATGGATTTCTAGTTCTATTTCAAGAGTTATTTTGCTCTTGGATGTTATCAGTTTTAAAATGTGTCCCCCGTGTGGAAGAGAGGAGATAAATCAGCTTTATATTTTGTGGTAAAGCAAACATTGTGCTTAAACACTTATGGGCTGCAGGCTACTCTGATAAAGAGACTGAAGGCAGTTCCTGGAGAAGGACTTAGATTAAAATCGTAATCCGTCAACATTCCTAGAAGATGGAGGAATGGGGCCTTGGTCTTGTTGGGGGATATAGGAAGAATACCACAGAAGTCTGCAGTATTAATTTTTTTTTAGACAAGAAATCCACATTGTGGGTTTGAAATTACTTTATTTACAATTTGATAGAAGTCTGCTTAAAAATGATATAAAATGCCAAATAGGTTTAGTCAGTATATAAGCTAAACATAAGCAAAAACATTAACCCTTGTACAGATAATTGGTTTGCATAGATGTTACCCATTTAATGGTATGTTTCATGTTCTGTATTTTATGAACTTTAAGACATTATATATTTTTTGTATTGAAAAACTTCCCAAACCAAGACAAATTAAATGATTACTGATTATAGCCATTCTTGTTGACATTGCCTGAACATATGTAAAATAGCTTATGTCTATTTCTGTTTCCTCACCTCGACTGAAATATATGCATCAATGATTCCACTTACATTTAATTAAGTTGTCACCTAATTTTCATTCCATAGTATTACAACCAGTCTTAACACTTGGGTAAGGGTTGTCAAGATTTGAAGAAAATGTTAGTACTGGAGAGCTTTTTTAAGAAATGATACATTATACCCACAACATTAAAGGAATGAAAAAAAATGATTATCTCAATAGATGCAGGAAAAAGTTTTGACAAAATTTAACATTTATTAATGATAATTTTTTTTAAACTCTTAACAAAATTGGTATAGAAGGAATGCACCTCAGCACAATAGTCCATATATGAAAAGCCCACAGCTAACATCATAATCAATGGGGAAAAAACACGAAAGCTTTTCCTCTAAGATAGTACAAAGCAAGGTTGCCCACTGTTGCCACTTCTATTTGTATAGTACTTAGCCAGAATTCTTAGCCAGATGAATTGGACAAGAAAAAAAAGGCATCCAATTCAGAAAAGAAGAAGTAAAATTACCTCTGTTTGCAGATATATGTAGAAAATCCTAGAGACACAACAAGATAACTGCTAGTACTAATAAATGAATTTAGTAATATTGCAGGATCAAAAGTAACTTACAAACACCAGTCATTTTTTATATGCAGACAATGAACTATCCAAAAAAGAATTTAAGAAAACAATCCCATTCAAAATAGCAAAATAATGAACAAAATACTTAGGAATAAACAACCATAAACGTTGTTCACTGAAAATTATAAAATATTAATAAAGAAAACTAAAGGAGCACAGATAAATTTAAAGACATTCCATGTTCATGGAAAAATGAATATTGTCAAAATGTCTATACTACCCAAAATGATCTACAGATTCAATGCAATCTCTATCAAAATCCCTTTACAGAAATAAAAAAGACAATCCTAAAAATCATATGTAGCCACAAAAGACCCAAAGTAATCAAAGCAATGTTGAGCAGCAAGAGCAAAGTTGGAGGCATTACACTTCCTGATTTCAAAATAAATTACAAAGTTACAGCAAGCAAAACAGTATAGATTGGCTTAAAAACAGACATATAGGCCAATTGAACAGAAGAGAGAACCCAGAAATAAATCCATAAATTTATGATCAATTCATCTTCAGAATTGTGTGCCAAGAACATACAATGGGGAAAGATTACCTCTTCAATAAGTTATGATGGAAAACTGGTTATCCACATGGATAAGACTGAAACTAAGCCCTTATCTCATACCATATACAAAAATCAACTCAAAATTGATTAAAGATGTAAACATGAAGCCTGAAACAGTAAAAGTACTAGAAGAAGATATGGAGAAAAAGCTTCTTGACATGAGTCTGGTCAATTATTTTTTTGGATATGACTCTAAAAGCAACGGCAACAAATGCAAAAAATGACAAGCAGGATTGCATCAAACTAAAAATCTTCTGCACAGCAAAGGAAACAGTCAAAAGGGTGAAAAGGCAACCTATGGAATGGGAGAAAATGTTTGCTAACCATATATCTGTAAGGGTTTAATATCCAAAATATACAAGCAAATAGTCTGACTTAAAAATGAGCAAAGGACCTAAACAGACATTTCTCAAAAGAAATACAAATGTCAAAGAGTTATATGAAAAGGAGCTGAACATCACCAATCATTGGGAAATGCAAATCAAAACCACAATGAGGTATCATCTTACACCTGTTAGAATGTAGATATCATTCTAACATACGGAGAAAATGGAACATTTTTATGCTGTTGGTGGGAATGTAAATTGGCACAGTCATTATGGAAAACAGTATGGAGATTCCTGGAAAATTTTAAAATAGAACTACCATATGATCCAGCAACTCCACTTCTGGGTATATATCCGAAGGAAATGAAATGAGTTCTTCGAAGAAATGTCTGCACTCCATGTTCATTGTAGCATTATTCACAAGCGCTAAGATATGGAAACAAACTAAACAGCCATCATTGGATGTGTGGATAAAGAAAATGTGGTATATACATGAAATGGAATATTTTTCATTCTTTAAAAAGAAGGAAATCCTGCCATTTGTGGCAACACAGATAAAATTTTCGTCATCTGGAGAATGGTCAACTGTAGGACATTATGCTAAGTGAAATAAGTAGTCAGAGAGAGAAGAACAAATACTGCATTATCTCATTTATGTGTGAAATATTAAATTGTCAGACTCACAGAAACAGAATAGAATGGTGGTTGCCAGGGACTAGAGTATGGAAACAGGGACCTGTTGATCAAGGGGTACAAAGTTTCAGTTATGCAAGATTAATAAGGTCTGAAGATCTAATGTACAGCAATGTGACTATAGTTAACAATAATACTATATTGGATATTTGAAATTTGCTAAGTGGTTAGATCTTAAGTGTTCTCAGCACCATGGGAAAAAAAAGAAAAAAGACAATGTTCACTGTGTGAGGTGATGAATATGTTAATTAGCTCAGTTGTTATGATTACTTCACAATGTATAAGTAAATCAAAACATAAAGTGGTATACCTTAAATATATATAATTTTTATTTGTTAATTATACTTCTGTACCACTTGGTGGGGGGGAAGAATGATGCTTCACAAATGCCTTCGATGGTCCAGAAGACAATGTTATTTAAGAAAAATGCAGGAATGAGAAATCATTTTCATATAGCTTTACTGGCAGTGTTTTTGCTCTCTTAGTGATAGATGAAATAAGACTGCATAGTGCATAGCATAGTGATGCCTTATATATGATGAAATACAGTCTTAAGAAATTTTACCCATAATTTCAAAATTTCTTTAATAATTATCAAAGTTGTATAATTATAATATCAATAAATATTAATATTATATCAAATAGCATTGAAGACAATAAGTATTAAATATTATATGAGGCATTTTATGTAAATTGAAATGAATAAAATTGCAGAAACATACAAGTCATGATTATGTGTGTACCAGATAAACTATCTTCAAAAATATACAATTATAATTATTAAAATAACTCAAGAAACTCACAGAAATACAGTTCCACAAAAAACAACTTCAATACAATTTGTCTGAAACAAGTAAATAGGACAAATATGATTAAAAACACTTAATAAATATTTAAAAGGTTAAATAATATATATTTATACAAATACATTAGAAAAATATCAATTTTTAGTGATATTTAGTCTTAGATAAATCTTGTTAGTGATATCTAGTCTTGGATAAATATTATATGCCTTTTTCCAGATGAATATATACATAATGAAAGATAAAAAAAACAAGTTGGGCAGATATTTTTTAATACAACGTGATAAAATAAATTTTAAAACATGAAAAATGAAACAAATGACAATCTGTTTCTACTCTTTTCTAAAAGCTTTAATGTAGCTGATATTAATTTTGTCACTTAGCTTTCCTAATGTTTAAAGATATAGCTGAGTCACCCATGTAAGGTCTTCTTCCTTCCATTTTTTTCTCTTCCTTTTTCCCAGCCTTTTCTGCTTTCTTCTATCTCCCCTGCTTTCCTCCCCTCCCTCTTGTCTTTCCCCCTTTGCTCCTTTCTGTTTTCCCTCCTCCTCCTTCCTCCCTTCCTCCCTTCCTTCCTTCCTTATCTCTAAATCTTTCCCTGTTATATTGAGAAAAAATCTGTTCAGGTTATTACCCTTATTCATGTTACTTGAAATAAGATTGTATATAATTAAATACTTAAATAAATATAATAGAAATCAAATCCATAATCAGCAAATAATTGCTGCCTCTGAAAGTTAATAATCATTTTACTATTTACACATGATTTTTAATTTTTTTAAATTTGTTTTGCTTCTTGTGTAGTTTATATGTTGAAATTTTTAGTTTGTATTTGCTTTGCCTTTTTTGACTGATCATAACAATAAAATAGTACATTGATAATACAGGACATATATGTAATATGTAATCAAAATTCATGGAAAACTAAAAATGAATGAGGCAAAATAAATGTATCTATAAATGGTAAATTATAAAAGAGAAATGAATGTAATATGTGCATAAACAAGTTTTACTTAAATTCCATTACATTAGTGGAATAATGAACACTGATAGTGCTATGTAAAAGCTTTTCCATGTCCGGCCATTTGTTGAGTTTTGTCCAGTATGTAGGTATACATAGCACCAAAGTAAGGAACAAGTACTGATACATGCTACAACATGGATAAATCGTGAAATACTATGCTAAATGAAAGAAGTGAGTCACAGAGGACCGTATGTGATTCCATTCGTATGAAATGTTCAGAATAGGCAAATCTATAGATAAAGTATATTGGTTGCCTAGAGCTAAAGATGGGGGTAAAGTGGGTAAGATAGAATGGGAAGTGACTACTAATGTTTACAGAGTTTTTTGGGGAACTGATGAAATTCCCCAGAATTAGATTGTGGTGATACATTCACAACTCTGCCAACGTACTAATAAAAGATTGAATAATACATTTTAAATAGGTGAATTTTATGGTTATGATTTGTATCATAATAACACTTAAAAACATGTCCTTTTAATAAATTACAATAATCTATGAAAAAAATTTACATAATCCCTTTAAAGTTTCTTAGTAACCTAAAATTTAACTTTTACACCACAAATTATCTAAAATGAAAAGGGAACCATGTATATAATATTTCTAGAAATAAATGCAAACAAAAATAAGAAAACTGAGGCAACATTAGAGAAAGAAAATCTTTAATGGTTTAGTATGTAATGTTAATTCTATCAGAAGCTTTATTTAAATACTACAGAAATGTTAGAGGATTACATATAATTCTTCAAATTGTTTCTGAAACATCGTGTGATATATTTTTATTTGAATTACTAAACAATTTGCTTATTTGCTGAATAACTTAAAAGCAGTTCTTCTAGTTATAAATGTGGAATTCATAATATTTTAAATTTTTGTATGTGCTTCCCATGATATGTGGTTTTTATTTAATCTTATGGTTAAACAGATTGGTATAACCTATTAATTATACTTACAAAATATAAAGTGTTTGACATATAGCAAGGGCAATACTTTTTTACTTATTAAATCAAGTAAAGAAACTTGATTTTTTTCTAAAATACGTGACACGCCCAGGAAGGGGAAAATTAAAGGTACTGGACTCTATCAAAGATACAGATTTCAGCAATGTAGCTATAATATACTCTGATCCAGTTTAATACAGCAAAGAGATTCCTCTGAAACCAAGCTGAAACCTGTCTCCTATAATGTTTATCCTATCATCCTATTCTAAATACCTTTTGAAGCCACTTCATGGTACCCATTCAAATATCTTATTTGTTCTGAATAGAAATGTGAATAGTGCTTTTCAGGCACAGAAAGATTTATTGCATTTTCTCGATCCTAGACTGTGGAGAGACTATGAAGAAAATTATCTGTTAATGTGTTTGTCTGTGGTGAGGTTATAAAAGATACTGCCATTTCTTCTCTACTTCTGTATTTATAAATATTTAGTGAGTAATAGATGTTACCTTTAAGCCAAAACAACAAAAAATTAGGAGTTACTTAAAAAATTTTTAAGTTAGTCATATATTTACCAAAGTACAGGGACACTAAAATTTGGTTAAAGTATTAAAGTTATCAATTTTATACAAAATTTTAAATCTTGAGTATAAAAATATAATATGGTTTCTTAAAATTAGCTAAATATGAGTTAAGAAAAATAAACCTAAGGAAATGCTAACAAATATTTTATCAAGTGTTCAGTTGATTTATAAGTTTTAAATATAAAGGCAGCTAGACCCTAAGCTGCCCTCCCCCACAAAATGAGAGACAGAGAAATCAGAAGAAAACCAAAGATCTCCTAAAGCCTTGATTATAAATCTTACGGACCTAATGACACTTCTATATAGTCCTGATGTCAATATTTTACATAATATGAAATAATTTAAAGCATTTTTCATTTTAGTGAAATGTTTCTTACAATTTTATTATTAGCACTTTGCCTAGGAAAATTGAAAAGTAAAATAATCACAATTTAATTAAAACTATATTTTATTTGATTTTTAAACGTTATTAGAATTTTGCAAGATACTGGCCATAAAAAAAAAATTACTGTTTGAATGTATACAAAGCAAGAAAATGTAGCCAAGCAAATATTAAGTAAACTCCAAATTTTCAGGATCAAAAATCTAAAAGAGATAAACACTAATTCTGATTTATGAGCCTAGAGAACATGCAAGAAAACATCAGTGGTATAGTTTTGAGGTTTAGGATTTGGAAAGCAAAATCATTAAAGAAAAGAAAGTTTGGATATAAAATGAGTGACAGTGGTAAGGTGTAGTAGAGTGTTGCTGTGCCAGCTTGAATTTTGGTTTTTTAGTTGATGCTTTGCAATCTTTGCATCCCTGTGACTTACCATGTAAAACACACAACTGAAAATGTAGATCAGCAAGAATGAAGTCCTGGTTCAGTACCATCTTGAGGGAGAAGTTCACTTTCTTATAAGCATTCTTTGGATGAGATATTTAAGAAGAGTCAGGTGGGTGTTAAGGAAAATTATTTTTCCTACATTTTTGTGTATTTTAATCATTAAATAACCTTTACATTTTATAAGTGTATGGTTTCTTTATTTCATATGGTAGTTTGAAGTTGAGCATTTAAGCATGATTTTACATTATTTTTTTAAATTTTAGTTGAGATGGTTCTTTTAAGGATGAGAACTGAAATCCAAATAGATCAAATAAGTTAGGTTTTCTCTGGAAGACTGAGGCAGATTTCACAAGCACCCACAAAGTGTTATGAAAATACGATTGTCATCTAAGGGACAATTCCATGCCATTCATTGAAGATATAGAATAAATATTAAATGCTGCTTATTCCTTCTAGACATAGAATTGCTTTATTATTTTACTATTTTTTTTAAACATCCAGTGAAATGTGCAAGGTGGAGATGATGCCTGGAAATTCATATTGGCCAATATCTTCTAACAATCTGCTCTGGGAAATTGGTGGTATTTTGCATCCTATTTCAGCCTTATTTCAGGCTTGAAATGTGGCACAATAGTCAGTATAAGCAATTGGTACATCATGACCATCTGGCTTTTTTTGGCAAAGTACAGTTGTAATTTCATAATGCTGTGGGAAACAGTGACATATGCTTAGTGTAGCATTCTATCCAAAATGGATAAACCAATTCACTGTAATCCTGATAATGCGAGTGTTGTGGAACACTTTTTTACCGTGTGTGTGTGTGTGTGTGTGTGTGTGTGTGTGTGTGTGCATGTTGGCAATCTTTTTTAAAAACAGCATGTTTCTATTTTTCTATGAAGGAAAAAATGTTCTTTGAAACATCAACACACACACACACACACAAATCATAAAATCATAGCAAAGCAAAATTATACAAAGTTTCAAAGGGAATAGGAAGAAAATAAAGATTCTCTTTTTACCACCCTCAAGCAGTTTCGCAGTCCAACTACTCAGAGGTAAGCGCAACATATTTTATGTATCCTTCCATACATATGCACAGATTATACATAGATGCAAATAAAATTGCAAATATATTTTAGACGTATTCAAAAGTGAGAATGTGTTTTAGATAAGCAAGATGATGCTCAATATATATCTTCAACTTTGCTTTATTATTCTATGGTTTTCCATTGTAAGGCTATCTTGAAACTACAGAATTTGTCTAATTCAACATATATTTCTAGTTATTAATATTTTTTCTAGGATTTTGGTTTAGGGGCAGTTGTAAATACTATTTCAGCATATCTGTAAGTGTATATCAGTGTCCTTCGTGGAGTAGATTACTTTAGATTACTTTCAAAAGCACAAGTGAAAATTCTATCTCCAATATAGTACTGGTTACTTTTTGAACAAAATAAACAAACAATATGCCCACAAAGCTGGATGATTTTTACTTTAGTGTATGTATTATACTCAGGCATAGAAACAGCAAATAATGAACATCTACTCTACTTTGGCATTGTTGTAGATACATTATATTACAAAATTAAATATAAATACATTTCATCCCTCTTTAGCACTAGCATTTTTTAATCTAAAGCCTACTCTGTCAAATATCAGTATGTAATCAAAGATTTATTTGGTTGTTATTTGTGTGATATAGATTTTATGTCTATTCTAATCTCACATTTTCTGTGTCTCCATTAAAAAAAAAGTGTTTCTCATGCAAAGCATTTTTTTTAAAATTTCTTTGGATTTCAGCAGCTGTATTAAGATGTGCCTAGGTGTGATTTTCTTTTTATTAGTTTTATTGTACTTCAGGAATCTGGGGGTTAATGTCTATTATGATTTTTAGAAAATGTTTAGCTAGTGTTTCTTCAAATATTTCCACTTAAATTATATATATTTTAGAATTTCTTATGCTTCTCACATATTTCTTCCCCCCCCCATTTTTTTCTGCACTATCCATTCTCTTTATTTATCTCTTCTCTTTATTTCTGTGTGTTCAATTCAATAATCTTACATTGGGTCTAGCCTGCTTTTAAAAGGATATATTGAAATCCTAATTTCATTTTAAATTCTAAAATTTCCATTTGATTTGCTTTTAGATATTGAATCTCTTTTAGATATTGCAATGTTGACACAAATAATCAGTAAAGAATCTATACTAAGAAATAGAATAGAGTTTTATTCAAGCCAAACTGAGGACTAGCTCAGGAGTGCAGCCTCTACCAAGGAAGAAACTGCTCCAGACAAGCATGGTTTTCAGTACAGTTTTATACCTTATTAGAACAAAAAACATTCATCAAACATGACAGGGGTACGTTCCTTCAGGTTTCAACAGAGGTGTATAGTTACAGATTAGCATGTACACAGAAAGTCTCATGACCCTGGCATCTGGGAAGGGAACCTTATCTTTGAAGGCATGGCAACATTGTTGTCATAGGAAGGGAGGCATTTTCTATCTTCAAAGTGGACATTCTTTACTTTAATGATTAAAGCAGATGTACAATGTATGTTTGACAGGCCACAAGTCAGGCTGTTCTATTTCACATAAACTTCAGGTGAAATTATGTATAAGCCAGAATGGCTTCCCCGTACCCCAATATGCAAAAATTTCTTCCATCAAAAATTTTCTGCTGAAAAAAAAAAATTCTGCTGAAAATCTCTATTATGTTTTCAGGACATGAGAAACTTAAATTATCCCTTCAAGAAGGTAAAACATCCAAATCTCAATATCTCAATAGCGTTTCATGTGCAACATCCATTAGATCATAAAGGCAGGTGGTTACTTCTGACCTGCCCACTGCTGGCCCAGTAAAACCACCTAGAACTGTGACAAAGCAGTGCTGAACATGCTGCAAACTTTTCACATATGAGAGCTTCTATCTGAAGCTGCTTCTGTTTCTCACTGGTTTAATAATCACTGTTCCTATAGGGTTATATTTTACTACTAAATCGTATATATTTGAAAGAGCCTTTGATATAGAGACAACTATGTTTATGCCAATATTTTTTCCTGTGGTTGCTGTCCATGTGATCATGGTGCTTTTTGTCTCAGAGGCATTTGTATTCAATGTGGACAACTGGAAAAAGTGTATATTAAAAAAAAGAAAAAGAAAAATTCTCCCATAATTTTACCACCCATAGATAACTGCTATTTTGGTTTATATTCTGCTCAGTTTTGAAAACCATTTCTTACTGCTAGTTTAATATGTACTTATAGTTTAAGGTAACATTCTACCAGGTTACCTGAGAGCTATTTGTAGCTTTTCACATGAATGGCTATTTAGTTGTGCTGTTTTCTAATAAAACATATTTTACCTTTTTTTTCGAATTTTATTTTACTTAATGTTTTATACAGCAGGTTCTTATTAGTTATCTATTTTATACATATTAGATAATTTACCTTTTATCATTTAACTAGGCATCACATTATTCAAGTATCCTGCTATTGATACTTGAATAAATGACTTAAAACAGTGATCCTTACTTAAACGGTTAGGCATAAAAATGGTTAAGCATGAAAACCAAGAAATGGTTAGGCATAAAAACCAAGTAAAAGGCATTCATTTTTATTTGTTGAGAAGAATAAATTATAAGAGTGTATTGTTATTTGAGGTCTATTTTTATTCTTACTTGCGGTTATATGCCATCTACAATTTAAAATCTTTAAGCAGTTAATCCAAATATAAAATGTTATAAATATTTGAGATGGGAGTATTACGTAGTGTAGGTTTGTAGACAGTCCCATCTTTGGATGTGCAAACATACTTAGAATTGTTGTTCATCTCATTTCTTTTTATATAATGCCAATGTTTTTCTTGTATTTGGGGGATCTTTTTCGCTACTTGTAAAAGATTAACATCTATAGTGTTCGATCATTTTGTAGATCTTAGAAATTTGCTGAGTAGATATTAATATGTGTGTTTTTCTTCGAGTATTTAAACCATGGATACATTCAAAAGCAATTCTAACTGCCACTTGGTAAAACATATCCTATGGTGTCTACCTTATTCAAATGTATACACTGCAAGTGTTTTAAAGTTGGAATCAAATACTGGCATTGATATTTTAAAAGATTGCAAAATAGGCTTGTTTTTAAGCCTCTAGATTTTTTCCCCTAGATTTTAACTGTTGACTCACTAGTCACTGATATTTTTAACTATATTAAATAGATAGTATTTATTTATGGTATTTGAAAAATAAATATATTTTTCAAGCTCTTTCTCTGGTGTCTTCTAGGGTGTATGTACTTGATGATGTACAGAAAGAAAAGCTACAATTAACCCGTGTAAATGTTAGTGATATATGAAATTTTAAACAATGATTATAAAAATAATAACCTTAATTAGGAATTACAACTTGAAGTGTCAGTACAAGCTGCAGGTTTTACACCATTTACTGTAACCAACATAAAATTTTTACCATTAAATGAATATATTAGAAGAAAAGCTGCTATGATCTATTAAAAGCTTTGAGATAGATAAAAAGCACTAAAATAACTGTAGCTAGATGACTTTTTACATAAATATACATTTGTTTTATCATAACCCTTATCAGGATTTTTCTAGCATCCTTTAGTCTTTTTTTCAGTCAGTAGGTCCCCAACAAAGGCGGTTCTAACACCGTAAAGTAATCTTGACTGTTTTTGAACTATATATGTATGGTATGATGGAGTATATATTATTTGTGCTTACTTTTTTGTGTGTTGTTGTGTGTAAAAAGTTGTTTTTGTGTGTGTTTTTGCTTTTTCAAATTACTGTGAGGCATTGTGTTGTATGGGTATTTCATAATTTAGTAATACATTGTACCATTAATGGACACTGGGTTGTTTTTGTTTTTTAACTGTTTTGCATGAAATGCTATGAAAATAATTTCACTTTGTGTGTGTGTGTATGTGTGGACATTGGCACTCATTTCCCTTGCACACATACCTATGAGTATAAATGCTGGGTTATAAAATAGGTGTTTGTTTAGTTTTAACAGTATTGTCAAAGAGTTTTCAAAACCTATTGTGTCAATCTTTACTTCCATCTAGAAAATTATGATTCCCTCTGACTTCACATTTTATCCAACACTTATTATTATCACCGTTTAATTATAATTCCAGTGTGTGTGTCTGTCCTTCTTATAGTTTGATATGCACTTACTTGATAAGTACTGCGCTGAAACAACTTTTTTTATTCTTAGGAGTCTTTGATATCCTCATTTATTATTATTATCTCTCAGATTATTTATACTTTATCTTATTAATTTATGGGATTAAAAAATCCAGATAGGAGAACTTACTCAAATATTTGCACTGCAAATATTTTCTCTGTTTCTGGCTTGTTCCTTCTTCTGTGATTTTTGGTTGATAGAAGTTATCAATTTTAGTGATGAGCAAATTATCCATCTTTATTTTTACGGTTATTGATTTCTGTGATGTGTTTAACAAATGTTTTTGTACCCTGGTCATGTATTCTTCCTTCTTTTCTCTAAGTTTTATCACTCTATGAATATTTATCGCATCTGAGCTTAATTTTTGTGTGTAGTGAGACCCAAACTAAATTCCCGGTGAAGGTGAAAGTAGAGAAATAAGAATTGAAGATGTCCCAGACCAGGAACAAACTGGATGCCCTTCCGCAGTGTCTGTTGGAGAAGAGTTACAAGGACAGGGAGCATCTGGCTGAGGAAGCCTGGAAGACCCACTCAGATACCCACAGCATGGATTGCTCCATCATTGTGGCCACCGGCAAAAGGCCATCTGCCCACTTCTGCCACCAGCGAATGAGGAAGAAGAGGAAGATGGATGGGCTGGCAGAGGGAGACTGCAGAAAGCCAATAAGTGTGTGATCAAGCTGTTTGACTGGAGTGGTGATTTAGCTCGGTTTAGGGAGAACACACTGCTGTAGTCAATCTGTAGTGCCTGGATGTGCAGTAGCCTCTCATTGCAAACGTGTCAACACTCGTCCAGCTCACTGCTACTCACAGTGTTTGAGGATGCAGAGGTTTCAGAGGTCACCAACAGCAAGAGTCGTTAGGTGTACAAGCTGCTTTCGCCCATAGCCCCTGGGCCACCTGGAGATGCCTGCAGATTCTGCATACCTTCCCCACTGCAGCCAGAGACACAGGATACCCCCAATGATGGGGCCAAGTCTGAGCCCTCAACTACAGCAATGTGGAGAACTGGAAACTCATTTGACAGTGGTGGACCAGCATCCTTACTCATAAATCATGAAGTTACAATAGGAGATGTCAGAGAAAGAGTGATGTCCCCGTGTCCCCCCACTCCAATAAGCATTTCCCTTCTTTGAAAAATAAGGTCAAAGTAAATTTTTTCATATAGAGATTCACTTTCACTTAGGACCATTTCTTAAAAAGACCATCATTTCCCCGGTGAACTGCAATGGCCATTTTGCCGCAAGTTGGGCCAATATATATGTGCCGATCATTTTCTGGAATGCCTATTCAACCTGTCTTTTGACTGTGCTTATGCCAGTATATCTTTATAGTTAGATTTTAAATGTGGTGATATATGCCCACCTATTATTTTCTTCTTTTTCAAGGTTTCCTTGTTTTTTTCTGGGCATTTCTCATTTTCACATGAAAAATAGAATTATATTACCATTCACACACTCACACACACAGAGACTGCTTATGATTGGAATCAAAATCAGCTTGGAGAGAAGAGACATTTTAATCTCTTGAGTCTTCTAACTCATAAATATGGTACATCTCACCATTTATTTTGGCCTTTTTAGTTTCTCAGAGCAATAATTTTTAGTTTTCATTGTACATAACTGGGACATTTTTGTTAGATTTATATTATAAACATTTGTATATATATGACCCATTAGTAGTCAGGAGAGCATTGTGTAAAATCACTAGACAAAGGAATAGAAGAATTTAAAACGTGTGTCAGTAACTTAGGTAAGTAAAAGTTTAAGTAAACTAAGAAAACCGAGGAATACATCCATAAAAACTAACATTTTCTCCAGTAACTTGTCCATTTAGAGAAGTAGGAAAGTGATCAAATTTATCTCAGGAGCAGGGTGTGTGACACTCCAGAGACCATACTGGGGATCTTTGGTTTCACAATGTTTAATACAGATGCATAGACATTTCCTTTAGACTCCCTGTGGATTCTTAAAGGAGCTGTGACATGAAAAACCATGCCTGAATAAAATATTCTAACTGGCCATTTCAAGATGCAAATATTTTGTGAGTAATGAGGAGGGAACAAGTGTATTCCCTGTTATCCAGGTTTGTTACTGTGCTGAATCAATAAGACTGAATCCACTGTCATTCCCAGGTTATTTCTCGTTTGAACAAATTTATATTCTGGATAAAGTAAAAGATCACAAAATTTTCTCGTGAACATCCAAGGTGATGACTTTTTGGAGAAGGATGTATCTTTCCCAGGCTGCAGTATGTTACAACAAGGTGCTAGTCCCATTACTCACATGGTGTGGAAGGACGGAGAGCAGAGAAGCTTTTTAGGCATAGCTGATAAAAGCTCTGGGAACATTAGGGAAAAAAAAAAAAAACAGTACCTTAAAAAACAAACCTGTGGGGCTTCCCTGGTGGCACAGTGGTTGAGTCCGCCTGCCAGTGCAGGAGACACGGGTTCGTGCCCCGGTCCGGGAGGATCCCACATGCCGCGGAGCAGCTGGGCCCGTGAGCCATGGCCGCTGAGCCTGCGCGTCTGGAGACTGTGCTCCACAACAGGAGAGGCCACAACAGTGAGAGGCCCGCGTACCGCAAAAAAAACAAAACAAACAAAAAAAACCCCGTGTATCTCAAATAATCATTCTTATGGCTTCTTGTTTTCCAGTACTTATCTGTGGAAATATGATAGCATGCAGAAATTGCTTAACTAAAGAAATGCAACAGGGCTTCCCTGGTAGCGCAGTGGTTGAGAGTCCGCCTGGGGTTCGTGCCCCAGTCCGGAAAGATCCCACATGCCGCGGAGCGGCTGGGCCCGTGAGCCATGGCCGCTGAGCCTGCGCGTCCGGAGCCTGTGCTCCGCAACAGGAGAGGCCACAACAGTGAGAGGCCCGCGTACCGCAGGGGAAAAAAAAAAAAAAAAGCAACAGAATTTTAAGCTAATGGGTATGTTGTGCTATGTTTTAACTTAATGATGTGGCACTTTTTGGACTATCCCACTTTATATGTAAATTTCTCTAACTCTTGTAAATGGAAAATCTCATATAGACTATGAAACATCATTGTGTAGCATAAACGTTATATCAAAATGGTTTTTCTTGATGACATGCATCCATTAGAAGGAACCCATAAAAATGTTATAAACATATTTGGATCTGCTAGGTGATGATTTTTCTTGACAAGCTAATGTGCTGTGCTATGAGTAGACATGGAGTAATATTGTTGAAAAGAACAAAATGACTTTAGTATCTTTTTTTTTTTTTTTTTTCCCGATATACGGGCCTCTCACTGCTGTGGCCTCTCCCGTTGCGGAGCACGGGCTCCGGACGCGCAGGCTCAGTGGCCATGGCTCATGGACCCAGCCGCTCCGCGGCATGTGGGATCTTCACGGACCGGGGCACGAACCCGTGTCCCCTGCATCGGCAGGCAGACTCTCAACCCCTGCGCCACCAGGGGTGCCCGACTTTAGTATCTTTTATGCCAAGAAAATCTCAAGAAAAACAGTACACTCTCCAAAATCCCTACTGTTAAGGTAGGCCCTTGAGAATTGCATGTTTTCACATTATATTTTTTACCCATGCTTTCTGGATTGATAGAGAGTATATTGATGGAGATACAATTTTCTTAAAACTTCATTTAAGAAGTGCCAGGTTGGGCTTCCCTGGTGGCGCAGTGGTTGAGAGTCTGCCTGCCGATGCAGGGAACACGGGTTCGTGCCCCGGTCCGGGAGGATCCCACATGCCGCAGAGTGGCTGGGCCCATGAGCCATAGCCGCTGAGCCTGCGCGTCTGGAGCCTGTGCTCCGCAACGGGAGAGGCCACAACAGAGAGAGGCCTGCGTACCGCAAAAAAAAAAAAAAAAAAAAAAAGAAGTGCCAGGTTGCTAAGATTGTCAGTATTTCAATAATAAATGATTTTCCCCCTGAGTTTTTTATAGTTCAAATAATAGTTTTAAGGAACAGAAAAATTTTAAACACATGTCAGTTTCCTATGGATAGCATCTTAAAATAATCTATATTTACTTAATTTTTAGAAGAAGACCTAGGATTTAGTGTAGCATTTGTATGTGATAAATCCTTGAAAACTTGACTTAAACTCCTACAGTCCTGATAAATAATTCAGCTGTCATTCATTTTTTGTCATTTAAACATAATATTCAAATTCTAGGCATAGACTCAGCTAAAACTGAAGATTGATAAGCCTATTAACCAGCCTGTGTGGAAAATATTAGAGATTTTTTAACAAAGAAATAAACTTCCAGTTCACTTCATAACTATGAGCAGAAAAATAAAAGACAAAAGGAATGGTATATACAGCAAGTGTCTACTCACAATATTGAAAAACTTAATTCAACATTATTTTAGACACATTTTTTAAATTTATGTAGTGAGCAAAGAAATATAGCAGTCGCTTCCAGTTTTGGAAATGTCAGAGCCTGATCAAAATAGATATTTATTAGAAACATGAAAATTCTGAGTATACTAACTCATCTATTATAAAATAGTTATTAAATGCATCACAGACTTGGTTTGCTCAAGAAGACATTAAATCCAGAGACAACAGGCCTTGAAGCAAAGGAGTGTGATGGTTTGGATTCCATGTTAATGACCAATGGCTGAAATTTGAGACAGAAAGTCAGGAGAATTGTGTTTAGACCCAAGAAAGCTCAGTAGCCAGAAGTAAGATCATTGCATAAAGCCAAGGTTCCGGAAGTTTCACACTTATTACCAAAGGAACTAAAGATCAGTAATCAAATAAATAATAAATAAATAAATGAAATAACATAGGTCCTTAAAAACTAAAGTAAGTTAGCCATAGCATGCAACAGCGGATGAAAATACACACGTGTGCGTGCGCGCATGCGTGCACACACTCACATATATTAAAAACTTGTTAGGAATTAACAACCAAAATATATCACATAATGGCATAGAGTCCAAATGTATATTGAGCATAAAGGTAAGAATTTCCAAGGTGAATAATTATTTTACAAACCAATTCCAAGCTGGTAAAACCCCAATGGCACATAGCATGAGGAAAAAAGGAAAAAAGGAAGAAAAGAAGCAAGGAAGGAAGGAAGGGAGGGAGGGAAGGCAGAGGGGGAGGGAGAAAGAAAATGAAAATATCTTTCTAAGAATTGCTTTAAATCTATTTCAGTCTAGAATTTGTTTTGTACCAATATGTAATTCAAATAATATAAATTAAAAACAAGCCAATCTTTTAGAAAATTAGTTCCATAAACAATATACAAATGGAAATAGTTCTAACATATATAGAGTCAGAGGTATAAGAGAAAAGATTTGAAAATTTACAACTATGTTATATGAGTAATATACAATAAGTAAACAGATTTTACTTCAGTATGAAATAATAAAATTCTAAGATAGGTATAACCAAATAGTTAACTTAAAAATCAAATTTAGTAGGAAGAAAACGAGTTAAAAATTAGACGTGGTTGGAATTGTCATTGTAAATACAATTGTGGAAAGCATTCAGAATACAGCACAGAGATTGGAATAGAATTTTTTTAAAAAGGAGATTAAGGGACATGATGATAAAATAAGAAAGCCAATGTGGGTCTTTTAGGAGATTCAAAACAAGAAAGTAGAAAGAATGGGAATAAATAATATTTAAATACATAATGACTGAAGTTTTCTGGAATAGATAAATGTCCTAATTGATTGAACACTGATAACAACAAAAACAACAAAAAACCCATGAAAGTAAAATAATACTTAGAAATATGTAATAAAATAGAAATTATTACAGGCAAAAATTTTATGATTTTAAGAGTATCCAAAGAAAAAAAAATAAGTTACCTACAAAAGACAGAATATTAAAGTGAAAAAAACTTTTCGTAACAACAACAAAACACATAAAATTGTATCTTTCAAAGACTGAGATAAAATAAATGTCATAGTGCAGTTTTGCATCTAGCTCAACTATGTCCAATAATAAGAAAAAACATTAAGACAGACGAACTGAGAAACTTTGCTACTAACAGTTACTCAATGAGAGAAATAGCAAGGATAAATTCAAGAGAGAAAGAAATTAAAGGAAGAAAGGGGAATTAAGTATTATAGAGGAAATAAATGGTAAATACATGGACAATCATAAAAAATAACTGAATGACAAAAATATATTGAAGACATTAATAAAATGAGAACTGAGTTTCAGGCAGCAGTAGTATGGACACTAAGGATGAATGAAATTTAAGTTAAAATATTCTTATTTATTAATACTGTTGTTTTTGAATTTTATTTTATTTTTTATACAGCAGGTTATTAGTTATCTATTTTATACATATTAGTGTATATATGTCAATCCCAATTTCCCAATTCATCCCACCACCATCACCCCCACCACCACTTTCCCCGCTTGGTGTCCATACGTTTGTTCTCTACATCTGTGTTAGGTCATTTGTAGAGACATGGATGGATCTAGAGACTGTCATACAGAGTGAAGTAAGTCAGAAAGAGAAAATCAGATATCGTATATTAACGCATATATGTGGAATCTAGAAAAATGGTACAGATGAACCAGTTTGCAGGGCAGAAATACTGCTTGTTGAGTAGAAAGATAATTGCCTGAAAGTGTGCTCAATTTATAAGGGTAACCATTAAAAGAACAAAATTAGACATAAAACTGTAGAAAACTAGGTAAATGGAAGGAAGAAAATGAGAAAAATGAAAATGTGTGCTATAAATAACACAAAATAATAATATAGAAATAAACATATATTAATAATCACAATTCTGTAAACAAATAAAACCAGTTAAATGATTTTTAAACACACTGCAAGAGCAGTGTTTTTACATGCTTGCTCAGCTCTGATTCTTTTGCTCTTCTGTGATGACAAACAAGACAGTGAAGCTTCTTGCTCTTCTGTCTGCACAGTCTATTATATGTTGTTCTCTACATTCTCTCTTCTCTCTGGAAAATAACCATCCTTTAATAAACCAGGAAAACGTGTATTTTTTTTTCAGATGGCTGCTTAAGTATCATATCTTTCTGAATTAGGATGCCTCATTTAAAAAAAAAGTTTCCAAAGGAATTAATAGACTATTATTATCTGGGTACTCTAAAAGCTACTTACTCCTTATTTTCCAGGTCACTTTAGTGTCTCTCATGAAAAGTACTGATAGATGTATTCAGGAAGGGAAGGCATTGTGTTAAAATAGGAAAAGTGGTTTAGAATATAATTCATATGGAAAATGTACCCTGTAAGAGTCTCTCTCTACTGTCAACCATGCTTGGAAATATTTTGTGTATGGCATATATACTAATAAAAATAAGATGTATTTCATATGGCTGACATGTGGGAAAATAAAATTTATTAAATGTTATAGTGAGTAAAAACTTTAAGCTGAAAGAATTATTCATGAATTGTGTGGAAGAAAAGACTATCTCAACAAGAAGAAGAGAGGGAAGGACCACTATGCAGCCTTACTGTAGACAATAGGGCATGAGATTATGTAGGAGAAGGTTTAATTTATAGATGACTTAGATTTTACACAGCCCTCATAATTGAAGTTGCTTCAAGTATTGAATATGATGCTCATTTTCCCACTATTGTGGTTTCAGTGGGTATAAATAAAGTATGAAGCAGCCTCCCTTTTCTTCTCAGAGGCAGTCACGAAATGGAAAGATGCCACAGGAGGCAGTTGTCCACACTATCTTTGGGGCTATGGTGGTTGAGGGCTCAGAACCATTACTGCTGCCCCCTCACTCAACACACACTTCTGTTGCCATAATTCAAAAAGAAGTAACAGTCCAGTTCTGATCATGTCATTTTCCCATTGATGATTCTTCTACGACTTCTTGTTGCCTTTGTAATAGAGGTCTATATCCTATATTATAAATTGTATATCCTTTAACATAAACTGGCCTCTTACTAACTCCCCAAAGGCATCCAGAGCTTTTTCCCCACTGCTTACCGACATTAAAGCAGAATGATCAAATTTCAGTTCTCAGAAAACTCAGCCCATACAGCTTTCAGAAAATTCACATACTGTTATTACTGCTATACATTTTCTTATTATGGTCTAACTCCAATTTATCTATCACAAATCAAATTGGAAATGAAGAAGTCTTTCTGGAATACTAGACTAGATTAGGTTTCCTATTAGAAGCTTTCATATCACTTTTACTTCTCCATTAGATAATTGACATGATTATAATGAAATAATTAACATTGTAAATTTTTACATGACTTTGTTCCTGTAATGAGATATGAGCCATGATAAATATAAACATATTTCTTTTGTTTAGTATTCAGCATACTTTGTCATACAGAAATAATGTAATTATATTTAAATACTTCTTAAAAGTGGGCATAATGATACTTCCCTCATGTCGTTGCTGTGAGATTAAATAACAAATAAAAAAGCCCACTAATAATTTGACTGACACTTCATGTATGACCATAGCATCATGTAACTTAAGTCTCACAGTAACTCAGTTTGTCAGGCATTTACTCATTTTTTACAAATTAAAAAATAATGTATCTCAAACAGTTTTATAATTATTTCAAGGTCATAAAACTAGCACATTTCTATTTTACTCTAAGTATATACTCCTTTTTCTTGGTTACAGCTTTATTAACTATAATTCACAAATCATACAATTTACCCACTTAAAGTATATGTCAGTGGTTTTTAGCATATTCACAGAGTTGTGCAACCAATACTGCAGTCAACTTTACAGCTTTTTCATCACCCCAAAAAGAAATTCCATATCTTTAGCAGTCATCCCTTATTTTCCTACAGTGAGGCAACTAATAATCTACTTTCTCTGTCTATGAATTGGCCTGTGCTAGACATTTTATATAAATGCAGTCATGCAATGTATGGCCTTTGTAAGAGGCTTGTTTCACTCTGCATAATGTTTTTAAGGTTCACCTATAGTGGAACATGTATCAGTACTTCATTCCTTTTTATTGCCAAATAATATTCGATCGTGAGGATTTTATTATCCAGTCATTAATTGATGAACATTTGTATTGTTTCTACTTTTTGGCTATTATGAATAATGCTGCTGTGAAGTTAATATGCAAGTTTTTGTGTGAACATGGTGTTTTCATTTCTCTTGAGTTAAAGTATATACTCTTTATATCAGTTATAATCATAGCATTTTATCCATTATTTCATTTTAGGAATTATTTGTGACTTTTAAATATCATCCCCCTTATTATTTTTTTCATTAAAATGACTATCAGTCCTTAACTTTTCTCAATAATTAGCATAGTTGCTAAATGCTGGATTAATGAATTCTGTACTGTTTGGAAAGTAATTCATACAACTTTGCATAGATTTATGGAACTTATCAGGAAATTAAAGCAAATTAATAAAATATTTCTCTATGACTCACTCCTCGTAACAGTGGCACTAGATGTGTCTTCTCTTTAACACTATCTGAACATTTATAAGCTAGAACTTCATATTAATTGTATAAGGATATTTTAAACATATTAACATATTATGTATTGGAGATTATTGGAGGTTTCAGTAAAATGCTCAGCTTGGGCTATACAGGAAACCAGATATCAGATGCATCAGTGAGTCACACATGGCTTCTGTAGCTCTAATCATATATACCTAAAACAAACACAGTACCTTCCTGTATGTCTGTCTTCATAAATTTATTATGTCTGTCTTCATGGTTTTATATCATTTTATAGCTAATTTGTTTTTAAAATCATGGGGAGAAAAACCAACATCTCTAACCATTTTCAAATATAATCTGATATTTTCATGTACTTTCCACGGTGTCATAGTTTCACTTGTTTGTTCCTGGTAACTACAGTTGATTTTGAGCTGTTCATTCCAGAGTTCTTCAAAGGCATTATTTAGATTTGTTAGGAAAAAAATACCCCATATTTCAAATATATTTTTGACTTTGAAATTTACTGAACCTCATAATTATTTTTAAAGTTTAAAACTGAATTTATAGTAGATCACATTTATACATTTAAAGGTCTCCGTGGTATTCTTCAAGCCCATGAACAGAATGATTTTATCTTAACTAGGCACTGTTAATTTCACTGCAGTGATTAATAAACCCTGTCACTATGCATTTATAAACCTGCTATTCCAGGGTTGCATTTATTGCTTTCCTGTTTTCAAAGTGCCTTTTCATAGGAGCAGTTTAACAAATGTTAAATTTCAAAGACACATAATAGAAAATTACAGACATTTAAATGATGGATGCTAATTTGATCCTTATAAAACGTCAGGTAAATTAAGGTCATGTCTATAGAAGACAGTCATTCTAAGCTAAATTTTATTGTTAGATAATAAATATGTCTCCCCTCTTATACCCTACCCATACAGTTATCTACTCAGAATTTAATGTAGTTTTTTTTTTAATAGATCTTTTTTGGAGTATAATTGCTTCACAATACTGTGTTAGTTTCTGTTGCACAACAAAGTGAATCAGCCATATGTGTACATATATCCCCATATCCCCACCCTCTTGAGCCTCCCTCCCATCCTCCCTATCCCACCCCTCTAGGTCATCGCAAAGCACTGAGCCAGTCTCCCTATGCTATGTTTCTGCTTCCCACCAGCCAACAATTTTACATTTGGTAGTGTATATATGTTGATGCTACTCTCACTTTGCCCCAGCTTCACCCTTCCACCCCATGTACTCAAGTCCATTCTCTATATCTACCTCTTTATTCCTGCCCTGCAACTAGGTTCATCAGTACCATTTTGTTTTTTTTTTTTTAGATTCCATAAACATGCGTTAGCATATGGTATTTATTTTTTCTTTCTGACTTATTCACTCTGGATGACAGACTCTAGGTCCATCCACCTCACTACAAATAACTCAATTTCGTTTCTTTCTATGGTTGAGTAATATTCCATTGTATATATGTGCCACATCTTCTTTAGCCATTCATCTGTCAGTGGACATTTAGGTTGGTTCCATGTCCTGGCTATTGTAAATAGTTCTGCAGTGAACATTGTGGTACATGTCTCTTTTTGAATTATGGTTTTCTCAAGGTATATGCCCAGTAGTGGAATTGCTGGGTCATATGGTAGTTCTATTTTTAGTTTTTTAAGGAACCTCCATACTGTTTTCCATAATGGTGTATCAACTTACATACCCACCAACAGTGAAGGAGAGTTCCCTTTTCACCACACCCTTTCCAGCATTTATTGTTTCTAGATTTTTTGATAATGGCCATTCTGACAGCTGTGAGGTGATACCTCATTGTAGTTTTGATTTGCATTTCTCTAATAACTAGTGATGTTGAGCATCATTTCATGTGCATCTTGGCCATCTGTATGTCTTCCTTATGGAATGTCTATTTAGGTCTTCCACCCATTTTTTAACTGGGTTGTTTTAACTAGATTGTTTTACTGGATGGTTTTTAACTGGATTGTTTTTTAACTAAATTGTTGTTTTGATATTGAGCTCCATGAGCTGTTTGTATATTTTGGAGATTAATCCTTTATCTGTTGTTTAATTTGTAAATATTTTCTCCCATTCTGAGGGTTGTCTTTTTGTCTTGTTTACGGTTTCCTTTGCTGTGCAAAAGCATTTAAGTTTATTGAAGTCCCATTTGTTTATTTTTGTTTTTATTTCCATTACTCTAGGAGGTGGGTCAAAAAAGATCTTGCTGTGGTTTATGGCAAAGGGTGTTTATCCTGTGTTTTCCTCTATGAGTTCTATAGTGTCTGGTTTTACATTTAAGTCTTTAATTCATTTTGAGTTTATTTTTGTGTATGCTGTTAGGGAGTGTTCTAATTTCATTCATTTACATGTAGCTGTCCAGTTTTCCCAGCACCACTTTTTGAAGAGGCTGTCTTTTCTCCATTGTATGTTCTTGCATCCTTTGTCGTAAATTAGGTGACCATATGTGCATGGGTTTATCTCTGGGCATTCTGTCCTGTACCATTGATCTATATTTCTGTTCTTGTGACAGTACCATACTGTCTTGATTACTGTAGCTTTGTGGTATAGTTTGAAGTCGGGGAGCATGACTCCTCCAACTCCGTTTTTCTTTCTCAAGATTGCTTTCACTATTCGGGGTCTATTGTGTTTCCATACGAATTGTAAAACTTTTTGTTCTAATTCTGTGAAGAATGCCATTGGTAGTTTGATAGGGATTGCATTAAATTTGTAGATTGCTTTGGATAGTATAGTCATTTTCGCAATATTGATTCTTCCAATCAAAGAACATGGTATATTTCTCCATCTGTTTGTGTCATCTTTGATTTCTTTCATCAGTGTTTTATAGTTTTCTGAGTGCAAGTCTTTCACCTCCTTAGGCAGGTTTATTCCTAGGTATCTTATTCTTTTAATTGCAGTGGTAAATGGGAGTGTTTCCTTAATTTCTCTTTCTGATTTTTCATTGTTGGTGTATAGGAATGCCACATATTTCTGTGCATTAGTTTTGTATTCTGCAACCTTACCAAATTCATTGATTAGTTCTAGTAGTTTTCTGGTGGCATCTTTAGGATTTTCTATGTATAGTATCATGTCATCAGCAAACAGTGACAGTTTTACTTCTTCTTTTCCGATTTGTATGCCTTTTATTTCTTTTTCTTCTCTGATTGCTATGGCTAAGACTTCCAAAACTATGTTGAATAAGGGTGATGAGAGTGGACATTCTTATCTTGTTCCTGATCTTAGTGGAAATGCTTTCAGTTTTTCACCATTGAGTTTGATGCTTGCTGTGGGTTTATCATATATGGCCTTTATTATGTTGAGGTAGGTTCCCTCTATGCCCATTTTCTGGAGATTTTTTATCCTAAATGGGTATTGAATTTTGTCAGAAGCTTTCTCTGCATCTACTGAGATGATCATATGTTT
Source organism: Pseudorca crassidens (assembly GCF_039906515.1). Lineage (NCBI taxonomy): Eukaryota > Metazoa > Chordata > Mammalia > Artiodactyla > Delphinidae > Pseudorca > Pseudorca crassidens. The sequence continues at coordinate 20,304,185 of NC_090298.1, forward strand.
TTTATTCCTTAATTTGTTAATGTGTTTTATCACATTGATTGATTTGCATATATTGAAGAATCCTTCCATCCCTGGGATAAATCTCACTTGATCATGGTGTATGATCCTTTTAATATGCTGTTGGATTCTGTTTGCTAGTATTTTGTTCAGGATTTTTGCATCTATGTTCATCAGTGTTATTGATCTATAATTTTCTTTTTTTGTGTTATCTTTTTCTGGTTTTGGTGTCAGGATGATGGTGGATTCTTAGAATGAATTTGGGAGTTTTTCTCCCTCTGCAATTGTTTAGAAGAGTTTGAAAAGGATCAGTGTTAGGTCTTCTCTAAATGTTTGATAGAATTCTCCTGTGAAGCCATCTGTTCCTGGATTTTTGTTTGTTGGAAGATTTTTAATTACAGTTTCAATATCATTACTAGTGATAGGTCTGTTTATGTTTTCTAATTCTTCCTGGTTCAGTCTTGGAAAATTGTACCTTTCCAAGAACTTGTTCATTTCTTTGTGGTTGTCCATTTTATTGGCATATAGTGATTTGTAGTAGTCTCTTAAAATCCTTTGTATTTCTGCAGTGTCATTTGTGATTTCTCCTTTTTCAGTTCTAATTTTCTTGATTTGCGTCCTCTTCCTTTTTTTCTTGATGAGTCTGGGTAAGGGTTTATCAATTTTATTTATCTTCTCAAAGAACCAGCTTTTTGTTTGTTTGTTTTGCAGTACATGGGCCTCTTACTGTTGTGGTCCTTCCCGTTGCGGAGCACAGGCTCCGGATGCACAGGCTCAGTGGCCATGGCTCACAGGCCCAGCCACTCCGCGGCATGTGAGATCCTCCCAGACCGGGGCATGAACCCATATCCCCTGCATCGGCAGGCGGACTCTCAACCACTGCGCCACCAGGGAAGCCCCAATAACCAGCTTTTAGTTTTACTGATCTTTATTATTGTTTTCCTTATTGCTATTTCATTTATTTCTGCTTTGATCTTTATGATTTCTTTCTTTCTACTGATTTTGGTTTTCTCTACTCTTCTTTCTCTAGTTGTTTTAATTTAGGGTTAGATTGTTTATTTTAGATTTTTCTTGTTTCTTGAGGTGAGATTGAATTGCTATTAACTTCCCGCTTAGAACTGCTTTTGCTGAGTCCCATAGGTTTTGGGTCATCATGTTTTAATTGTCATTTGTTTCTATGTATTTTTTAATTTCTTCTTTGATTTCTTCAGTGATCTCTTGGTTATTTAGAGCACACTGTTTAGCCTCCATGTATTTGTGTTTTTTACAGTTTTCTTTTCCTGTAATTGATTTCCAATCTCATAGTGTTGTGGTCAGAAAGGACGCTTGATACAATTTCAATTTTCTTAAATTTTCCGAGGCTTGATTTGTGACCCAAGATGTGATCTATCTGGAGAATGTTCCATGTGCACTTGAGAAGAAAACGTATTCTGCCACTTTTGGGTGGAATGTTCTATAAATATCAATTAGATCTATCCGTCTATTGTGTCATTTAAAGCTTGTGTTTCCTTATTTATTTTCTGTTTGGATGATCTGTCCATTTCTGTAGGTGGGGTGTTAAAATCTCCTACCATTATCGTGTTACTGTCAATTTCTCCTTTCATGGTTGTTAGCATTTGCCTTATGCATTGAGGTGCTTCTATGTTGGGTGCATTTGCATGTCAGTAGCATTATATTCATATAAACATTTATAATTGTTATATCTTCTTCTTGGATTGATCCTTTGATAATTATGTAGTGTCTCTCCTTATCTCTTGTAACAGTCTTTATTTTAAAGTTTATTTTATCTTATATGAGTATTGCTACTCCAGCTGTCTTTTAATTTCCATTTGCATGGAGTATCTTTTTCCATCCCTTCGCTTTCATTCTGTATGTGTCCCTAGATCTGAAGTGGGTCTCTTGTAGACAGCATATATATTTGTCTTGTTTTTGTATCCATTCAGCCAGTCTGTGTCTTTGGGTTGGGGCATTTATTCCATTTATATTCAAGGTTATTATCAGTATGTATATTCCTATTACCATTTTCTTAATTGTTTTGGGTTTGTTTTTGTGGGTCTTTTTCTTCTCTTGTGTTTTCCACCTAGAGAAGTTTCTTTAATACTAGTTGTAAAGCTGGTTTGGTGATACTGAATTCTCTTAACTTTTGCTTGTCTGAAAAGCTTTTGACTTCTCCATCGAATCTGAATGAGATACTTGCTGGGTAGAGAAATCTAGGTTGTAGGTTTTTCTCTTTTATAAGTTTAAGGATATCCTGCCACTCCCTTCTGGCCTTCAGAGTTTCTGCTGAAAAATCAGCTGATAACCTTATGGGGATTCCTTTGTATGTTATTTTTTATTTTTTCCTTGCTGTTTTTAATAGTTTTTCTTTGAATTTAATTTTTGTTTGTTTGATTAATATGTGTCTTAGTGTGTTTTTCCTAGGGTTTATCCTGGATGGGACTCTGTGCTTCTTGGACTTGGGTGACTATTTCCTTTCCCATGTTAGGGAAGTTTTCATCTATAATCTCTTCAAATATTTTCTCAGACGCTTACTTTTTCTCTTCTTCTTCTGGGACCCCCATAATTCGAATGTTGGTGCGTTTAGTGTTGTCCCAGAGGTCTCTGAGGTTGTTTTCAATTATTTTCATTCTTCTTTCTTTATTCTGCTCCTCGGCAGTTATTTCCACCATTTTGTCTTCCAGCTCACTTATTCATTCTTCTGCCTCAGTTATTCTGTTATTGATTCCTTCTAGTGTATTTTTCATTTCAGTTGTGTTGTTCATCTCTGTTTGCTTGTTCTTTAGATCTTCTAAATCTTTGTTAAACATTTCTTGTATTTTCTCAGTCCTTGCCTCCATTCTATTTCCGAGATTCTGGATCATCTTTACTATCATTACTCTGAATTCTTTTTCAGGTAGATTGCCTATTTCCTCTTCATTTATTTGGTCTTATAAGTTTTTACCTTGCTCCTCCATCTGTGACATATTGTTTTGCAGTCTCATTTTTTTTTTTTTTTTTGAATGAGTTGGATTGTTTTCCTGTCTTACTGGTTGTTTGGCTTGAAGCTTCCAACACTGGAGTTTGTAGGCTATTGGGTAGAGCTGGGTCTTGGTGCTGAGATGAGGAACTCTGTGAGACCTCATTCTGATGCATATTCCCTGGGATCTGAGGTTCTCTGTTAATCCAGTCGTTCAGACTTGGAACTCCCACTGCAGGAGCTTCAGCCCGACCCCAGGCTCATGAACCAAGATCCCACAAGTGGTGTGGGTTCTCAAAAACAAAGAGAGAGAACCATAACAAAGTTAAAAATAAAATTAGGCTAGGAAACTAACAGATATGTTAGAAAGAATATAAAAATAAAAATATAGATGAATCAACAACTGGAAGGTACATCAGTAGCACAATTTTAAAAAAGAGGAGGAGGGAAAAAAAAAGGGGGGGAAAGGCCTTGGCTGTGGAGGGTGGGGCCTAAGCAAGGGCAAGGTTTAGGCTGTGGGCAGGGCCTATGCTTAGGCCCTACAGGGGTGGAAAAGGCCCTGGGGGCTGTGGAAGGTGGAGCTTAGGCTCAAGGAACAGAAGGTACCCAGACGTGCCCCCCACCCCTGGTCTCAGAGGGCAGGGGACCTCACCTGGGAGCCCAGTAGGCTCCCTGGGCTCAAGTGGGCAGGGCAAATGCCCTCCTCTCCTCTCTTGCTCCTCCGGTCTGGAAGGGCCCCTCCCGCCTGCCTCTCCTGATCTCCCCAGCCTTAGGGGCGCAGATCCTGTCTGGCCTTCACTTCTCCTCCCCTCCTCAGTCCTCCTACTTCCTACCAGTTCTTTGGGGGTCCTACTGGTACTTTGGGGTTCCTCCCATCTCCTTAGGCTTCAGAGTCCCCCACCAGAAGCCAGCGGTACCCTAGTTGTGGGGAGAAGCTAACTCTGCATCTTCCCACACCACCATCTTGGGCCCTTTTCTAATGTAGTTTTTAAATAAGCATTAGATATGACTAAGTTGTTCTTATTACTCATCAACCCAGATTTGAAATAAACAATTGGATAAAATGTTCTAAAATAATAGAATGATACTGAATAACCTCACAACAACACACATAGGTCAAAAAACTTTTCCCACTTTACCCATAGGAAAAGTCTGGCATAAAGAAGTTACAGCAACCTGGTGAAAGTGATGAAATACAACTTCTAACCAATGCCAGCTCCAAACTCATCAACATAAAATGAACAATTCCACTACTAAAACGTTGTATTAGTTATATATGAATATAATGCTACTGACATGCAAGTAAAACAATGTGAATGTGTCCCAATAGAAGTCGTATTTATAAATGGTCATCTGCAGCCTTTGTATAATTAGTAATTAGCAATTACTGTCAGTTTACCACTTTATTTGGGGCTTAATTAAAACCAATAAAGTTAAAATATATACTCTAGGGCTATGATCTAAACTCTTATTAACAAAATAAAATTGAAAAATATTTTGAAAATATTTTGGAAAAATATTTTCAGTCATATTCTGTTAGTAAACATTTCATGTCAATTTTTATCCAATTAAAAATTTTTATATTGTCATTATATCTATTTTAGATTTTTTTAAAAGATGCTATTAAAGAAAATTAATCAAACAATTATGTTACTAGGTGAAAGCACATATCTGGAGAGATTTTAAGAAAAAGGAGTGAAAGAATCAGAGAAGAAATGAGTAACAGCAAAAACAAATTGGACTCAGTGATAACCTATGAGTGTACTTCTAAGGAATCACACAATATTGTTTCTCAAATAATTCAAACAACAGATATTAAAAATGTTCTGGAGACTTCTCTGTTTATTCTTACTGCATGATATTTAAAATATATACACTTTTGCAACTTAATAGGTGAATTAAATAATTTTTTCGTGACAAAACCAAATGGAATAATTTTATCTTCAAGTTCTGAATATTACAGAGCCAGAATACTGACAGATGGATACTTCAGGTTATTGCATGTGTATGCATATGTATATTTTATCATGGGAAATTTGATTTTTTTAAACCAATATGAGAAAATTAATTCCATAAAGAAAATGTTTCTGTAAGTATATTTTACTTTGTATGCTACATTTTCTGGAACATACTGATCAATGTAAATAGTTATATAGTGTCATCAGGTTAGTTTTTTCCTGGTTAAAAATATTATAAGGCTAAAAGTTTATACTATTCATTGGACACACTCATGTTTGAATATGCACTTTAGGAAGAATCCTATATAAAGTAAGTGGAATTTTTCTAGAATATCATCAGTTTCTCTACACTAAAACCAAGATATAATCAATAGTCAATATAGTTCATCCATTAATTAAGTTTGAATTTGAAGTAAAATATGAAAATCCAATGTAGATTGTTCAATTTATCTTGTCTATTCTGGCAGTTTAATGAACTTATATTCATAATTATGAAATGGAATACTATAAGCATATTCTCAATGTTAATCAGTGGTGTCCCAGGATATAGCCATGCCCCTGGTTTAGTCTGAGTTCTCATTCAGAGAGATAAGTTGATTTGGCTCAAACATTTATCTCTCTGAAATTGATCTCTGTTTACTTCACAGAGGGATACAACATACTCTTCAAGTATTTGTAAGAAAAGATTTCTAGTGATCTAAATGATTTTAGTTTTAATTTAGTTTTCATGTTTTCCATATATACCTAAATATATGGTTAAATTAGTTGATTTGTTTAAATGGACCAAGATCCTGATATTCACAAAAGATCTCTTCTTCATTAAAATATTAACATAAATTGTTCACCTAAATTTTAAAATGTATTATTTTCAAAAACGTATTTTTAATCTATGTAAGTTACCATTAAAGTAAGTACCATTAAAGTATTCTAAAAACAAAAATATAAAATAAGAATATAGGGCTTCCCTGGTGGCACAGTGGTTGAGAGTCCGCCTGCCGATGCAGGGGACACAGGTTCGTGCCCCGGTCCGGGAAGATCCCACATGCCGCAGTGACTGGGCCCGTGAGCCATGGCCGCTGGGCCTGCACGTCCGGAGCCTGTGCTCTGCAACGGGAGAGGCCACAACAGTGAGAGGCCCGCGTATGGCAAAAAAAAAAAAAAAAAAAGAATATAATTTGATAAATAGAAAGGCTGCTATATTGAGAGTATTCATGGGAGATAATGAATAACTAGTAATAACCAGGGTTTTATTTTTTCAGATTTTAGTTTATTTAAATATTTTATAAAATTCTTGTCATCTGATATGTGATTTCAAAGATGTAGAACATGTACACTTTGTACATTAATTAAATGGTTAGCTTTCAGTTTGATTTATTTATAAACCTCAATGATTTTATCAAAGCAGAACCTTCCTTCTTCATACCTCACCATAGGAATAAAACATAACTAGGGAATAGCTAATCACAGAGAATACTGTCAAATTGACTAGTCATGTTCTCAGATTTAGTAAATATTTGTTTTAGAAGAATATGTTTAGAGACCTTCTGTGTAACAACAAGAATAAACAACTTGAAAACTGAAGACACGAGAGCTTTTGCTCTTTTCATTATGAAATCTCTTGTCTGCCTAGCTTGTGTGGCTCATTAAAAAGGACCCCTAAGGATGGTTTATACAAGTTGCACTAGTTTTTTCAGTCTTTAAAGATTGAAATAATACATTTTGAAAATAGTGAGATTATTTTTTTTTATTCAGTCTCAGTATAAAGGAACACAGAAGCAGTATCAAGATAAAGGAGTGTCTTGCTGTGTTTGTTTATATTAAACATTTTCAGGAACTAATGAATAGGCTTTTTAGGAAGAGGGCATTTGAAGTCAGAATTTTTATATTCAAATATTAGAAGCCAATTTAATTCACTTAGAAAAATAAAGGGAATTTTAAAGCAGGCTAATTAGTAGTCTAGAATCTATGACACTGATGGAGAATAGAACTTAGATAAACATAAAGTAAGGTTGGCAGAGTTGAGACACAGGCATTGGAATGTTGTGCTTAGGATGTTACCCCTAGCAAAATCTACAAATACCAAATACTATGGTCCCTGGAAATGTCAACATAGGAAATGATACGGGGATCTGGGAATAGTGTTTAACAAATCCTGCAACTTTGTGTGCATCTCTCAAAATGTAGAATCTCAGTAGAAAGCACCTTGATGGTCCATGCATAGAGCCCATCCTTATATTTTGAAAGAGAGGATGGGGCACTTATAGTTCCTTATAAATCTCTGTAGAGAAAAGTAGTTACTACCTGATACCAAAGTCTCCTAGTGGTTATGCTTTTTAAAGTTGTTTTTATTGCCATGTTTTTAATATAAGCCACTTTTTAATTGATTATGAAATAACAACTAAGCATAACTAAAAATGTGTTGACTGTAATATTTTGGAAAATGTGAATCATACTGTTTAGAAGACTGGAAGTAACTTACATTTTTAACTTTCCAACTTCTTCTGTCACTTTTTGTGTGTGTGTTTGTTTTTAATTAATTCATTTCCTTGTTGCTTATTTATCTTATACATAGTAGTTTGTGTCTTTTAATCCCATGCCCCTATCTCCCCCCTCCCCCCTTCCCTTTCTCCACTGGTCACCTCTAATTTGTTCTCTTTATCTGTGAGTCGGTTTCTGTTTTGTTATATTAATTCATTTGTGTTATTTATTAGATTCCACATATAAGTGATAACAAAGAGTATTTGTCTTTGTCTGACTTATTTCACTAAGCATAATAACCTCTGGGTCCATCCACGTATTGCAAATGGTAGAATTTTATTTTTATGGCTGAGTAGTATTCCATTGTACATACATACCACATCTTCTTTATCCAGTCATCTGTGATGGACATTTAGGTTGCTTCTGTATCTTGGCTATTGTAAATAATGCTGCATTGGAGTGCATTTATCTTTTTGAATTAGTGTTTTTGTTTTCTTCGGGTATAGTCCCAGGAGTGGTACTACTGGATGATATGGTAGTCCTATTTTTAGTTTCTTGAGGAAAATCCATACTGTTTTTCATAGTGACTGCACAAATTTATATTCCCACCATCAATGTACTAGCACTCCCTTATCTCCAATTTGTTATTGGTAGACTTTTTGATGATAGCCTTTCTGACAAGTGTGAGGTAATATCTCTTTGTGGTTTTCGTTTGCATTTCTCTGATGATTAGCAATGTTGAGCATGTTTTCATGTGCCTCTTGGCCATCTTTATATACTCTTTGGAAAAATGTCTATTTGGGTCTTCTATTTTTCAATTGGGTTGGTTAGATAGATAGATAGATAGAGAGTTGTGTGAGTTGTTTATATACACACACACACACACACACACACACACACACACACATACGTACATATGTATATTTTTTGGATATTAACCCCTTTTGAGTCATATCATTTGCAATTATTTCTCTCATTCAGTAGGTTGTCTTTTTGTTTTCTAGATGGTTTCCTTTGCTGCGCAAAAGCTTTTAAGTTTAATTAGATCCCATTTGTTTATTTTTACTTTTGTTTCCTTTGCCTTAGAAAACAGATCTTAAAGAATTCACTACAATTTATGTCAAAAAGTGTTCCATCTATGTTCTCTTCTAGGGGTTTTATGGTTTCAGGTATTACATTTAGATCTTTAATCTATTCTGAATTTATTTTTTGTATCTGGTGTTACAGAATGTCCTAATTTCATTCTTTTAGATATAGCTGTCCAGTTTTTTCCAGCACCACTTATTGAAGAGACTGTCTGTTCTCCATTGTATAGCCTTGCCTCCTTTGTCATAGATTAATTGACCATAAGTGCATCGGTTTATTTCTGGGCACTCTATTCTGTTCTAGTGATTTGTGTGTCTGTTTTGTGCCAATACCATGCTGTTTTAATTACTATAGCTTTGAAGTATAGTCTGAAGTCAAGGAACATGATACCTCTAGCTTTGTTCCTTTTTTCTCAAGATTGCTTTGGCAATTTGGGGTCCTTTGTAGTTCCATATAAATTTAAGTTTATTTGTTCTAGTTCTCTGAAAAAGGTTATGGGTATTTTGATTGGAATTACATTAAATCTGTAGATTGCTTTGGGTAGTATGGACATTTTAACAATATAAATTCTGCCAATCTATGAACGTGGGATGTCTTTCCATTTCTTTGTATTATCTTCAATTTCCTTCATCAGTGTTTTACAGTTTCAGAGCATAGATCTTTCACCTCCTTGGTCAAGTTTATTCCTAGGTATTTTATTCTTTTTGATGTGATTTTAAATGGAAATGTTTTATTGCTTTCTCTTCCTGATAGTTTATTATTAGTATTTTGAAGAGCAGCAGATTTCTGTATATTAATCTTGTATCCTGCAATGTTACTGAATTCATTTATTAGTTCTAATAGTTTTTTGGTGGAGACTTTAGGGTTTTCTATGTATAGTATCATGTCATATGTAAATAGTGACAGTTTTACTTCTTCCCTTCCAATTTTGATGCTTTTTATTTCTTTTTCCTTGTCTGATTTCTGTGACTTGGACTTCCAATGCTATGTTAAATAGACATGATGAGAGTGGGCATCCTTGTCTTGTTCCTGATTTTGGAGGAAAACTTTCAGCTTTTCATGGTTGAGTATGATGTTAGTCTGGGTGTGTCATAAATGGCCATTATTGTATTGATGTATGTTCCCTCTATACCAACTTTGATGATTTACTTTACACACACACACACACACGCAAAACCCTTTTCAAAAGAAACCTTATTACAGAAAATGATATAGTACATGGATAATTTCATAAATATTCAGGTTTAAAATTGTCTAGGAATCAGGACACTGGAATTTATGAAGATGGTTAGTTTCCTGGAGTTGTACCTGAAGAGACTTTATGTCATATAGTTTCAAAAGTTCAACCCATTCTAATTTCATCAATATGTAAACTGTAAAGAGAAGATTAATGAATTATTCAAAGTATTGGAATTATTATAACTACATATTTTTATACATTTTTCAGTTAATGGGCATTTGGGTTGTTTCCAGTTTGTAGCCATTTTGAATAAATCTGATATAAATATTGATATACAAGTCTTCATTTAGACATATGATTTTGTTTCTTTTGGGTAAATATCTAGTAATTGATCATTGGGTCATATATTAAGTGGGTGCTTACAATAATGCCACCTATTTTCAAGAGAGGCTGTACCATTTTACATTCCCACCAGCAATGTATGGGAGTCCAGTTTCTCTTTACTTTACATTTGTGTGGTTTTCAGAGAAATCCTCTGAAATTATTATGTGTGACTTCAAACTTCCTTTAGTTTCTCTTCTTTTAGTCATAGGTATTATATTAGTAGTATTTTCAAATTTCTAAACTTTAATCTTTCCTCAAAGACAGATGCCACTTTTTTTTCACCTTTCTCACATTCTCTCTCTTTCATCTTACTATTAAATAAGCATCACAAGAAAATTTTTAGAGATTTTCAAAGAAAGCACCTTGTAAATAAGAGGACACTTTGTAACCTTCAGGGCTTTCTGGGGACAAAACTTTTACGTAAATGAGATAGGTAATCTTTCATCTGTTTCCTCTTCTCCTTTTTAATAATATTAACTCTGAAAGAACGTCCTCGACTGTAGGTGATTTCACTTGTCTCTTAAAAGCAAATTTTAATTGTTTTTTATAAAGAAGGTTTTTAAAATATATATATTATGTGTTAATTGCTTCTCAATATAAGGATTTTTTAAAATAGAGAAATGTAAGACAATTTTAAAGTATATAAATCCAGAAGAAATCAGGAAGGTTGGAAAGCTGCAACAGTTCTTTTTACTTTCTAATACTAGTTGTTTTCACATTTCTTTTTTTGATGTGGAGTAAAAACTGAGGAAAAGAAAAATGGACCCTTTGTATTTAGGTGAAGTAAAAATGAATAAATCCAAGGGAATAAATTCTCTAAATAAACTTAGAAAAAAGCACATTTAAAAAAGCTATTTTATTCTTATAAAGCTTTAAAAATTATTTAACATATTTGCAGTCAGATTGCAGCTGAATACACAGCATGTCAAACTTTAACTGAAAACATTTTTTCTTATTAATATATAAAATGATATTGAAACGTAGAATTCTTAAGTTTGATTAAAATGACTTACTTTTTCAATTGAAAAAATACATTATATAAAATAAGTATTTGGCATTTTCAGTAAAATTTGGGTAAAAGGTAATGACTGAGAGCCTACAAAGATAAAAATAAGCTATACCAGAGGTGGAAACATTGCATTGTTCTAGATGTAAAAGGTAAAAAGAATTAAGTGTTCCTTAAAAGGAATAAACATGGGAAATGGCTCTTTAAACTAGAATCAATGTTAGGTTGATATAATGAGTTGAATAGTGTCCCCCTAAAAGTAATGTCAACCAGAAAATCGGAACATGATCTCATTTGGAAATAGAATATTTGCAGATGTAAGTAAGTTGAGTTCCCACTGTATTTGGACAGGCTCTAAAGCCAATGACTAATGTCCTTTTAAAAGAAGATATGACACACAGAGAAGCACACAGATACAGAGGAGACAGAGACACAGAGAGGAAAGCAATGTGAAGAGGAGACAGAGATTGGAGTGGTGCTGCCACAAGACAAGGAACACCAAAGATTGCCAGCAACCACCAGAAGCTAGGGGAGGGACGGTTTCTCCCTCACACATTCCAGAAGAAACCAACATTGACAGTGCCTTGACTTCAGACTGATGGTCCCCTGAACTGTGATAGAATAAATCTCTGTTGTTTTAAGCGAAGTCTGTGATAATTTGTTATAGCAACCCTAGGAAATAATGTATTTGGGAAAAATTGATAGAGATGACCCATTCAACAATAGATTTAATGGCATCAAAATGGACACTCAAAAGATTAAAATACTTGATGTATTCAAGAAGATAATTTGACAAATCAAATACCCAAATATGCTCCACTTTTACTCTCCAGTGTTTATAAAATGAGGTATTCTCACAAGAGCACTGGGGATGAAAGCTCAGACCACTAGAAACAGATACACTATTGCTTCCACTTTTAACCAGGGATCTCCACCTTTCTCTATAAAGTATTTATCGTCTTAATATTCCGTAAAGGGTAGCTACTATCATTCACATGTACAGCACAGCACTGTACTAAGGGGGTTTACCCACATCATTTTATTTAAGCCTCGGAGCATCCCTATGAGATAGATATTTTTTGTGCTTATTTTAAAAATAAGAGTGGGGAATTAAAACAAAAAAGGACATTAGTAACTAACATATCGCTATTAACTAGAATAATTTTATGAAAATCCTGATATTACTCCAAGATCTGTAATGTAAGAATAATGGGATTGCTGTTAATATAGTACAGGAATAAAACAATAGAACTAAAAGGTAAAGAGGTGGTAAAATAGATACTTGACCAATTATACCTTAAGAAGGTAGAGATATAGGTCGACCTATATTTGATGAAGTCAAGAGATTAAAGTAAAATACTGCCTTAAAAAGAGAATTAGAAACAAGTCAAAGAGTGAAATTTAAAAAACGAAAAACAAAACTTATAAAAATTAGAATAGTATCACTTTCACTTCATGGCTAGTAAGAATTTCATAAGATACCAAAGCATGTACATAAAAAAAGAATTCACAATAGTAAAATTTTCAAAATTTTGCATTTTTAAAAAAAGTGCAGAAAATTTTACAAACCCGGAAAAGATATTTTAACAAAAACTTAATACTCAGAACATGTAAATAAATTTAAGAAATCTATAAGGAAATAAGTAAGCCTTCATTAAAATAGGCAGTTCTCACAAGTGAAAACATTTAAGGTCATAAATGTTTTAAAAGAAGCTAAGCATAGCAACAGTCAGATAAACAAGAATTAGGACCTTTAGACATGATATCACACCCAATGGAAAGGCAAAAATTTAAATAGTCTGACAATACTAAGTCTTAGAGGAATATGAAGATACAGTAATATGAACAATACACTTTGTTGATACTTCATCTTTGAAGGGGCATTTATCTACTAAATTTGATGTTTCACATTCATATAAGCTAGTAATTCCTACAGAGAAGCCCTAAAGATGATCTCATGCCTCCACAGACTCATGAAAAATATTTACTATAATAAAACATAAAAAGCAAAAAAATAATCATTGAAAGAGCGTTGGAAAAAATATACGGTGTTATATTCATTCAATAGAGCAACTACAGAGGCTAAGATAAAATTACATGTAGCATTATGAATAAATCTTGAAAATACTCTGGGGAAAAGTAATAAGTGTATACATATGTAAAGATTGGTACCATGTTTATAATATGTAAAGCATAAAATATTATTGTTAAAGTATAATTTTCAAGAAAATTAAATGCAAATATAAAATGAACACATGCCAAATATTTTATTTAACTCATTAATTAATGAGAGAATGAGAAATATGTTGGGTCCTTGTTCAAAAGAGGACCCAATGTGTACACATTTACAGCCAGAAAAAGAACGCTGAAATAAATTTACAAATAGAAGAAAAACAGGCAAAACTGACCTATATCCAAAGACAAATAGTAAAATTAATTTCACTGAACACAATTTATATTGCTACCAAAATAAATTATTTACATTACCATCTTTTTTTTGGAAAATTATGTTTTAACTCTATAATGTATCAAAATAGTCTATTCAAGAAAATGAAAGGAAGAGATAGATAGCCCAGATTCACTTTACAAAATGTGGCTCTTCAAAGCTACTTACATTTGTATATGCAGAATAATCAATAAGGATTTTTAGAATAATGCCATTTTGTCATTTAGGTATAATTTATTTTTTCAACTTTTTAGAAAGGAGATTGGCTAGTTACTAAAGGATTCAAATGTGAAGTTTGATAAATAAGAGAAAATTTAATATTCAGTAGTATCAACACATTCATATTCCTTACAGAATCATGTTTTAAAAGGTAATATTTATATTCTACTAATATAAAGTTAGTGTTATAAAGAAGAAAATTTTTGAAATAATATTTTAAATGTCATAAAACTAATTTAGTCTTCAGCTAACAAAGTCTTCAAATTGTCTTATTAGCTATTTAATGTGATTAAGTTCCATGGCTTTTTATATTCAGTATCCATTTCATATATACTTAACAGTGTAGTTAAGCCATCTATTTTGAGCATTAAATAACTTGGTTTAGTTGATAACTAAGCTGTTTCTATGAACACTGCCTCAGCAGTTTATTGTTTGATTTTTATAATATTTTTTATTTTATACATTATTTTTAAATTTTTTTGTTAAGGTAAAATTCACAAAATATAAAATTATCCACTTAAAGTGTATAATTTAACAGCATCTAAGACATTCACAATATTGTGCAACCAATACCATTTTCTAATTCCAGAAAATTTTTATTGTCTTAAAAGTAAAGTCAAGGGGCTTCCCTGGTGGCACGTTGATTAAGAATGCGCCTGCCAATGCAGGGGACACGGGTTCTAGCCATGGTCTGGGAAGACCCCACATGCCGCAGAGCAACTAAGCCCATGCACCACAACTACTGAGCCTGCACTCTAGAGCCTGTGAGCCACAACTACTGAGCCCATATGCCACAACTACTGAAACCCACATGCCTAGAGCCCACGTTTCACACCAAGAGAAGCAACCGCAATGAGAACCACACACACCGCAACCAAGAATAGCCCCCACCCCCTGCAACTAGAGAAAGCTCACTTGCAGCAACGAAGACCCAACGCAGCCAAAAATAAATAATTTTTTAAAAATATTATATAAAAAAGGTAAAGTCTATACTCATTTGTCAGTAGGTACTTACCACCCCTCAGCCCCATGGCTACCAACCAATCTGTTTTCCATCTCTATGGATTTATTTATTTTGGCTATTTCATATGAGTGGAATCATAGAAGATATGACTTTTGTGTCTGGCTTCTTTTACTTAATAAAATGTTTTTAGCAAGTCATCCATATTATAGCATGTATCAATACATAATTCTTTTAATGGTTGAATAGTATTCCATTGTAAGGATAAATCATCTTTTGTCTTCCCATTCATCTGTTGATGAACATTTAGGTTATTTCCACCTTTTGGCCATTGTAAAAAATGTTGCTATAAGCAATTGAGTACAAATTATATTTTGAATAACTGTTTTTAATTCTTTGGCGTGGATATACAGAAGTGGACCATAAGTTAACCTTATGTTTAGAGTGAAAGTTTTGTGAGGAATTACCAAACTATTTTCCATAGCAGCTAGACCGTTTCACATTCCCATCAATAACATAAGAGGTTTCCAATCTCTATATATCCTCATCAGCAGTTATTATTTCAAGTTTTAAAATTATAGTCATTTAGTAGGTGAGAAATGGAACCTCATTGTTGTTTTGCATTTACTTAATAACTAACGGCGTTGAGCATCTTTTCATGTGCTCGTTGGCCATTTGTGTATTTTCTACACAGAAATGTCTATGCAAATTCTTTGCCCATTTTTAAATTGTATTGTCTTTTTTTCCTTTAGTAAGAGTTTTTAAAATATATTCCAGATACTAAACCTCAGAAGATTAATGATTTGTAAGTAATTTCTCTCATTCTGTAAGTTGTCTTTTCACTTTCTTGATAGGGTCCTTTAATGAACAAGATATTTAATTTTGATGAACTTCAATTAATTTATTTTTTATCTTCTGTGCTTTTGCTTTTGGTGTCATATCTAAGATTCAATTGCCAAATCTAAGATGATTAGGTATCCTTCTTATCATTACTGCTGAGAATTTTATAACTTTAGCTGTTACATGTAGGCTTTTGTATATAATATGACATAGGGGTCCACCTTCATTTTTTTTTTTAATGTGGATATCCAGTTATCCCAGTACCATTTGTTTAGAGAATATTCTTTAGTTGTTCAATGGTGTTGCACAATTGTCAAAAATCAATTGACCAAAGATGTATGGTTTTATTTCTAGACTCTTCATTCTGTTCAGTTGATCTAAATGCCTGTTCTTACACTAGTAACACATTGTTTCGATTGCTATATTTTTGCAGTGAGCTTTGAAATCAGAAAATTTTAGTTCTCAATTTGTGCTTTTTTGAGATTGCTTTGTCTGTTTTTGATCCCTTACAATTCCATATAAATATTAGGATGAGCTTTTCTTTTCCAGCAAAAAGAACAGTTGGGATTTTGATAGTAGTTGCCTTGAATCTGATGTTTGAGTAGTGTTGCCATCTTAATACAATTAAGTCTTCAAATCCTTGAATATAGAATGACTTTCCTATTAGTTATCTCTTATTTAATTTCTTTCAGCAATGTTATATTGTTTTCATTGTACAATCCTTGCACCTACTTGGTTAAATTTACTTCTAAGTAGTTTATATTTTTGATGCTATTATAAATGGAATTATTTTTTTAATTTCAATTTCAGATTATTCATTCTTAGTGTGTGTGTGTGTGTATATATATATATATATATATGTACAAATTTTTTTTTTTGTATATGTGGTGATCTCGTATCCTGACACTTTGCTGATTTTTTTTATGAGTTTGGATAGTTAAACCTTACAGCCTTTCACCATTGGTATGATATTAACTGTGAGCTTTTCACGAATGCACTTTATCCTGTTGAGGAAGTTGACTTCAATTCCTATTTTGCTGAGTGTTTTCTTTATGAAATCGTATTGCATTTTGTCAGATATTTCCTCTGAATTGAGATAATAGGTTTTTTTCTTTAATCTATTAATGTAGTATAACATATTGATTAATTTTTATTGAAACTTTCTTCAATTCCTAGGATAAATTTCACTTGGTCATGATGTATAATCTTCTTAAAATGCTTCTGGATTCAGCGTGCCATACTTGTTGAGTATTTTTGTATCTATATTCATAAAGTATATTTTTCTGTAATTTTATTGTTTATCTGGTTTTGGTGTCAGGGAAGTGCTAGCCTCAGGGAATGAGTTAAGAAGTGCTCTTCTATTTTTTCGGAGAAGTTCAAGTATAAATCGTGTCAATTATTCTTCTTTAAATGGTTGGTAGAGTTCACCATTGAAACCATTCCTTCTGGGCTTTTCTTCGTTGAGCTGTACTAATTGCTAATTCAAAATTTGTATTCTTATAGCTCTGTTCAGACTTTTTTATTTATTCTTGATCAGCACTTGTAATTTTTGTGTTTCTAGGAATTTTTTCCATTTCACCAAGGTTATCTAATTTGTTTTTGTACACTTTGTCAGAGTATTATAATTGTTTTTATTTCTATAATTGTCTGTAGTATATCCCATTTTCATTTCTGATTTAGTACCTT
Source organism: Pseudorca crassidens (assembly GCF_039906515.1). Taxonomy (NCBI): domain Eukaryota; kingdom Metazoa; phylum Chordata; class Mammalia; order Artiodactyla; family Delphinidae; genus Pseudorca; species Pseudorca crassidens. The sequence continues at coordinate 20,321,382 of NC_090298.1, forward strand.
GAGTCTTCTCTATTTTTCTTTTTCAGTTTATCTAAAGATTTGTCAATTTTGTTGATCCTTTTAAAGAACCAAGTTTTGTTTTCATTGATTCTCTCTTGTTTTTCTATTCTCTATTTTTTGTCGCTGCTCCAATGTTTTGTGATCCCCAGCAATCCTAAATTTTTTCATTGTTGTAGCTCACTCTTTGTAAAGTTCTGTGGATTTTGGCAAAATGCATAATGTCTCATAAATGCAATTAAAATATCATTGAGAATAGTTTTACCACCCCCAAAAAATTCCCTTCTGCTTCATTTATTTAAATTTTTTCCCTCTTGATACCCTGCCTATCACGGACCATTTCATTGTCTCTATAATTTTCTCCTTCTAGAATGTCATAAGTAGAATCATAGAGTATGTCAGTTTTTTCAAACTAGCTCGCTTCACTTATCAATATGCATTTAAGTAGTTTGATAGCTCATTGTTTTTTACTGTTCAATAGTATTTCATTGTATGGATATATCATAGCTTTTTTTATGCACCCGTCTATTGAAGGACATCTTTTTGCTTCCAGTTTTTGACAATTATACCTAAACCTACTATAAACATTGGTGTGTAGATGTTTTCAGACATAAGTTTTAAGTTAGTTGGATGAATAAATAGTAGTGTAGCTGCTGGATCTTTTGGTAAGATTGTGTTAAGCTTTGCAAGAAACTGCCAAATTTTTACTAAATTAGGCCTTATTCTGGGCCCTAAAATAAATCTTAAAAAATGCATGTTCTCAGATCATAGTAGAGTTAAATTAGAAATCAGTAACAGAAAAATGTCTGAAAAATATTCCAAATATTTGGAATCTACATAAGGCACATCAAAATAACTGATGGTCAAAGGAGAAATCAAAAAGAGAATTGGAAAATATTTTAAACTGAGTGAAAATGAAAATAATACAACATATAAAAATTTACAGGAAACAGCTAAGTCAGTACTTAGAATAAAATTTAGGGTACAAAAAGTCTATTTTGAATAGTAAAATATCTCAAATTAATGAACCCATTCCCCATGAAGTAACTAAAAAACAGGAGCAAATGGGATATAAAGTAAGCAAGAAAAAATGAAAAGATGAAGATAAGACTAGAAATTAATAAAATAGAAAACAGAAAAACAATAGAAAAATAAAGCTATTTATCTTTGAAAAAATAAAAACATGTTGATGAGCCTCTAGTCAAACTACTCAGGAGGAAAAGAGAGAAGCAAAGACAGAGAGAGGAGACAAAAATTAACAGTGGTTAAAACATCTAGGGGACTGCCTGGTGGTCCAGTGGTAAAGAATCTGCCTTCCAATGCAGGGGATGTGGGTTTGATCATTGGTCGGGGAACTAAGATCCCACATGTCGTGGGGCAACTAAACCCACGTGCCACAACCGCTGAGCTCACACACCTCAACAAGGGAGCCTGCGTGCCACAAACTACAGAGCCCATGTGCTCTGGAGCCTGTGCGCCACAACTACAGAGAGAAAACCTGCACGACATAACTAGAGAGAACCTCACGTGCCACAACGAAAGATCCAGCATGCCTCAATGAAGACCGCACGTGCTGCAACCAAGACCCAACACAGCCAAAAAAATAAATAAAAATAAAATAAATAAACAAATGAATATTTTTAAAAAGAGTTAAGGTTTAAAAATAATCTAGTAATGTGGTCAACTGGTAATTTTTTTATTCTAATCTCTTACATTTTGTTGAAGGTTAAGTAAAGTAGAAGTTATTTTGTTGTACATTTCTTCTCAAATACTCAAAGTAATAACAACGTAATAAATTGTTTAATTTTTGTAAAAATACCAATAATTTATTAATTCATTCAACCTATCCAGAGAGTGCTCTAGGCCCCAGATATACATAAATAAAATAGCTAAATAGGTAGATAGATAAATATACCGTTGACTCTTGAACGACAAGGGGTTTGAACTGTGTCGGTCCACTTATACTTGGAATTTTTTCAGTAAATGTACAGTAAGTCCTCTATATTTGCAGGTTTCACATCTGAGGATATGGAGGGCTGACTGTACTATGCCATTTCCACTGTCAATGAAAAAAAGTGTTTACACGATTTTATGACAGATCTACTCATTTTTAATACCCATCCTGATTGGCAAAACAGAAATTCCTTGACGTTTATATAGTAATTCTCAATGAAAATATTAGGGGGTAGTTCTGTTTTATAAGGAGATAAGAGATTTTATTTAATTATCTATTTCTTCTATACAAATATATCTGATTTTATTTTATTTCTATCTTCTGGGGAAATCTGTGGTGAAGAATATATGTTTAGAAAATAACACATTTGATTGAGGTCATTACTTTATTTCCGTAGCATTATCAAAGTTGTCCATTATAATTCTTTTGATTTTCTTTTTATGTTAGCCATTAACTTATTATTACATATTTGGAGTATTTATGCATTTTTATTGAATTACTTAAAGTTTTTAATCTATTCTTACAAAATATAATTTGAATTTTTTCTACCTTATATATTCCAATTTCTAATTTATTAATTTATTATTTTTAATTTTACTTTCATTATGCTTTTTTTCCCCTTGGGTTTATATAATTGTATTTTTAAAAATTCTTTAATTGGTTACATAAATCATTTACTTTGACTTTTGTTTTTTTAGTCAGTAAGTATTTATTAGTATAACTTTTACTTTTCCATTGGGTTTTAGTTAATCCATACAGTTCAATATGTAGAATTTATTAATTTCTCTTATATGATGTAGTAACTGGTACCTGAATAGCCCTCATGTGAAAGTAACATGCAAAATTAGGCAAATTGTATTTGAAAACACTTCTCAGGAATCATACATCAGTAATCTAACTGTAGTCCCTTTGAGAAGGAAAATCACAAGGTGAGCCCCAGGTTTGCCCTTGTTCTCATGGACACTTTCCCAGGCATGATGTAGCAAGGTGATTCCAATGAGAGCGTGGTGGACCTACTGGACTAATTAGCAAAGAAATATGCCAAGTGAAGCAGTTAGAATCCATGGAGTGCAGCACTGGAAGTGAGGAGCTATGCATAGAAGGTGTTCTAGAAGTCCATGTGGAAGTCTTCTACAACTCTACAGCTAATAACCATACTGAACAGGCACAAGACTAGACTATCCAAAAACTACCAGGGAGTTGAACACTGAACAGGACTAGAAGATGAGCAGTGTTGGATTAGAGTAGTGCCAGAGTAGACATATCTCCTTAACACCATATTATAGACAAACCTTGCAAACAGATTTGCCTTAGGCGTAAGAAAAACGCCATAGAAAAAAAAAAAATTCCAGAAATTAAATAACACACTGCTAAATTATGTGTGTTTCAAAGACTAAATCAAACTGGAGGTTAGAAAATATTTCAAATTGAATCATAAAAATACAACATATCAAAATTGTAGAAATTCGGCTAAATTAGCACTCAGAGGGAAAGTTGTAGTTTTATTTGTTTTACTGAAATATACTGAATAGTTGATGTACTATATTATGCTTAGTTTCAGGTGTACTGCATAGTGCAGTACATTATGAATACATTATGAAATGGTCAGCAATATAAGTCTAGTAACCATTTGTCCTCATAAAATGTTATTACAATATTATTGACCATATTCCTTATGCTGTATATTACATTCCTGTGACTTACTTATTATTTAACTGGAAGTTTTTACCTCTTAATTCCCCTCACCTGTTTTGCCTATAGGCAAAATTCCACTCACGGCCCTCCCCTCTGCCTACCACCCATCTGTTCTCTGAGTCTGTTTTCATTTTGTTTTGTTTATTTGTTTTGTTCTTTTAGGATTTCACATATAAGTGAGATCATATGGTATTTGTCTTTCTCTGCCTGGCATATTTCACTTAACAAAATACCCTCTGGATCCACCCATGTAGTCACAAATGGCAAGATTTTATTTTTTATGGCTGAGTAACATTTCATTGTGTGTGTGTGTGTGTGTGTGTGTGTGTGTGTGTAATCACTTGGTCATTAGCCATTCATCTATCAATGGACACAGGTTGTTTCCCTACCTTGTATATTATAAATAATACTGCAATGAACATTGGTGTGCATATATTTTTTCAAATTAGTGTTTTTGTTTTTTCCAGGTAAATAACTAGATGTCAAATTGCTAGGTCATATGATAGCTCTATTTTCAATTTTTTGAGGGACCTTCATACTGTTTTCCATAGCAGCTGTACCAATTTACAATCCCACCAATAGCACACAAGGGTTCCCTTTTCTCCATATCCTCACCAACACTTGTTATTTGTTGTCTTTTGCATGGTAGCCATCTGACAGGTGCAAGGTGGTATCTCAGTGATTTTGATTTGCATTCCCCTGATGATTAGTGACGTTGAGCATCTTTTCATGTGTCTGATGGCCACCTGTATGTCTTCTTTGAGAAAATGTTTATTCATTTCCTCTACCCATTTTTAATCAGGTTTTTTGTCTTTTTGATGTTGAGTTGAAAAATAAAATAAATAGATAATCTACAATCAGTTAGTAATAGATGAGAAAACATTTTTATAGTGTTTAAGATGATTTCAAGTGATAGGGCAAGGTATGGAGTATCTATTTTTGTTGGTTTGGCCAAGGGAGACCTCTCTGCTGAAATGACCTATAAACAGTGTATGAGTTTCTCAGGACTGCCATAACAAAGTACCATAACTAGATGGTTTAAAATGACAGAAATTATTGTCTCACAGTTCTGGAAGCCAGAAGTCTAAAATCAAGGTGTCAGAAAGGCTATGTTCCTTCTGAGACTCTAGGTAGAATCCCCCCTTGCCTCCTTCTAGGTACTAGCGGTGCCATCAATCCTAGGCTTGAAGCTGCATCACTCCAGTCTCTGTGTCGGTAACCACATCGTGTTCTCTATGTGTCTCTGTCTTTTCACATAGCATTCTCCTGTGTCTTCACATTGTTTTCTTAAAAGCACACCTGTCATATATGGTAAAATGCCCACCCTACTCCAGACTGACCGAATCTGAACTTAACTACTTACATCTGCAATGACCCTATTTCCAAATAAGGTCACATTCTGAGGTACTGGGGCATTTTGAGGTGAGGCACAATTAAACCCATAACAAACAGCAAGCTGAAGTACAATGGGAATTGAGCCAGAAGACCTAGAAGAAGAGCATTCCTAGTAGACATCATAGCCTCTAAAGCAGAAGCAAGCTGATGTGTACAAGTGCAGTCACCATTCATTCCAGTTTTCCCTGGGAAGTCATAGTTCATTCCTGTTGTCTCAGTATAAGTACTAATAGATTCCCATTTCATTTTCAAAAACTCAAATACTCCCTCGTGGACCACGAATTAAGTGTTCTCCTTATGTGTGAGGAACAAGAAGTTCAGTCTTGCTGAAACAAAGTGTGAAAGAAATTACTTTAGAGAGATGGGGAGCCAACCATATATTATTTTGTTTGCCCAGTTTAGGTCTTTGAATTTTATTTTGCATCACTTGGGAGGAGTTTTTTAGCTTTTTAGGTTTTTTAGGGTAAAACAGTATTTACTGCATTATAACACATAAAGAAATATGGGGGCTTCCCTGGTGGCACAGTGGTTGAGAGTCCGCCTGCCGATGCAGGGGACACGGGTTCATGCCCCGGTCCGGGAAGATCCCACATGCCGCGGAGCGGCTGGGCCCGTGAGCCATGGCCGCTGGGCCTGCGCGTCCGGAGCCTGTGCTCCGCAACAGGAGAGGCCACAACAGTGAGAGGCCCGCGTACCGCAAAAAAAAAAAAAAAAGCAAAAATCATAAATATAGCTTACTAAATGGTTCAAAAATGAACATACCAATGTAATTACGAAAGCTAAGAGATGGAGCATCACTACCAATCTTAAAACTTCCCTTTACCATCTCTAGACATGTCTCCCCTTCCTCATCCAAACATCAAACACTTATTTGTTAATTTTAAACACATGGAACCAAACCATGTATATCACTTGATGTTTGGATCTTTTACATTCAATATATGATTGGTAGATTAATGCAAAATAATGTATGTATGTACTTTACTGTTAATGGGGAATTTTGTCATTTCTAATCTTTTAACTCCATCAGCTGTGGGAAACATTGGCACAGACTGCAAAAGTCTTCAGTAGCTAAGACTCTGGAGGTCCTGTGGGTGGCAGTAGTGGCTAGGACTATTGGGATACTTGAAGGTAAAACTGAAATACCTCGGAATCCTTGGAGGTGAACATACATAAATGGTTCCATGATTATACACAATCAAATGTGAGCTTCTTTGCTGGGGTACTTTTTGAAGAATTTCATGTTGTTTGTTCTGACTCCATTATGGTCCTTTATAGCTGTCACGTTTCATGGTTCTTGAAAAGAATCTACCAGCTTCCTCTTAATTGTTTCCCATTCATAATCTTCACTGTATTTGAAAGCACCCTTAAGCTTGAACTTGCCCACATTTTGTTTCAACTAAAGTGAGTTCCTTCAGGGAGAGCTTTGGAGTTGCCTGTCCTTATGAACTTTCTGCCTTCTGTGTTTGAAAATCACTGAGCCACGCTGTTCCTCATCTCGAAATGGGAATATGGCTTATTTTCTTTTCTCTTAAAATGACCTCCTTCTTTAGGAGTAGGGGCTAGGCTGGAATGGTAACATCTAGTTTTCTCAATCTGACCTTCCTGGTATGGAATCTCCACCACTTGAGCAAGCTGGATAAGAGTAATCAGGGTTCCAATATCCTTGGGTGTGCCTGGAGTAGAGACTCTATCCTATGAGTGGGAGATGGGTGGAAGAAGGGAGACCCTGATCTCATAGCCATAGCTTCCAGGTTATACTCTGTGACCCCGAACGGGGAAATGAGAAATGCTTGTGGCCTGCCTCTCCTGGTGAGATACTATATTCCTTGACTAGGAGCTGAAGTAAGATGGAGCCCAATTGTCTGGATGTATTTGTTCAAGTTGCATTTCCGTCACATAGGCGTCACATAGGGGAGCAGGTGGAACAAGGAGGATTGTCGTAGCTCAAGTGCTAAAGACTCTCACTGTTCTTTTTCGTATGTATAAGATTTGGTAGACTTTCTTAAATGCATGTTTCTTAACTTATAGTATACCCTTAGGAAAATTTTCAGACTTTAAATGGTTATTTTAAAAATAATTTTCAGGTGTAGTTGTTTTGCTGGGGAATAGGTGCACTTCTGTACTTACACTCTTTAGGTTGCTATTCTGGAAGTGGAATGAATACCTTATATTCATTAATCCTTGGCACCTGGTAGAGTATATCCTTCCACCTGTTCTTACTCTTCAAGTATAATTTCCTATTTGGTTCTTGGCCAAATAAGTATTAGAATAAGTTACACAATGACAACTGAAGAAGATGTTGTGTCAATAAGAAAAAATCAGGAGAAATAAAGAGCAGAAATCAGTAAAATAGATAAAATACAAAAATAGAGAAAAACATGAAAAGTTTTTCATGGAAAAGAACTCAAAATAAAAAGTTTTCCTAATACAAGGCTATTTGCAAGATGTTATTGTAGTTAACTGCTACCTAGATGCCAAGAAGCTGTTAACTTCTTAGAGTTTTTTAAAAAAAAGAAAGAACAGACCATGTCCAGCTCTTCATTTCATATTTAGTATACTATTGACTTTTTAAATTCTAAAAGACAATGCAAAAAGGATATATGTAGACCTATTTCATTTATAAATTACAATGAAAACCAAATTCTAGATACAGCATTATACAATTGAAACCACAATTTATTTTTTTAAATGGACAAAATGAACTCTGCTATATATATATAAAGGATGTAAAGATGACTTATTATCAAAATATCTGTAAATATAAAGCAATATATTAATAAATTAATAGAGAAAACTTTTTGATTTTTTCAAGAGATAAAAGGTGATGAATCTAAAACACTGTATACATAAAATTACTTGTCAGACTAGCATAGAAATGAATTCCTTTAATTACTTTAATATGCCAAAAAATTTGATAAAATATAAAGATAAACTATATATGTATGATAAGCTGTTTCTGTTACTTATTCCATAGTAGAAATAAACAAGAGCCGTTTATTAATTTTTATGAGTCCATAGATCACTTGAGCAAGTAGTGTTTGGCTGATCTCAGTTGGGCTCATTATATTTCAGTGGTTAGCTATATATGTCTGGCTGGAGACTGGGTGTTCTAGGAAGACCTCTGATACATATCTGGCACTTGGCTGGCTGGCTGCGGGGTTAAGTGGTATGATCAGACAATGTATTTCTCAGGATCCAGCGCATTAGCCAAAACCTTTCACCATGGCAGCAGCAGGTTTCCAAGAGAATGAGAAGAAGCATGCCAGGCTTTTTGAGGCTTACATTTGGAAGTGGTACAACAGTATTTCTACTACATGCTATTGGCAAAAGCAAATCATAAGGCTAGTGCAGAAATTTGGAATGAGGAAATAAACTCAATCTCATCATAAGAGAAGCTGCAAAGTAACATTGTTAAAGATATAGACGCAAAGTGGGCTCAGAAGTCAGAGACATTTCTGTAATCAATCTACTGAAGAAACAAGAAATAAAACTGTCATTGTCGGTAATTGATACAAGCATCTACAAAAGTAAAAAGCTATTAATACAGATCATTCTTTTGTGAAGGAAACAGATATAGATGATGATAATGTGTACATTCAACAAATGTACCTGAGGCCCATAGTAAATACATACATATATACATACATACAAGTATATGTAAGTCTTTTCAATTAAACTTTTTATTTTGGAATGAGAAAAGTTAAAATGTTATACAGAGATTTTTTGAATACCCGTCATCAAGTTTCCCACATGATTAACACCATACGTTACCATGGTATATTTATCAAGTTAAGAAATTGATGTTGTTATATCACTATTAACTAAGCTCCAGATTTTATTTGGATTTCACCTATTTTTCCATTAATGTCTTCTTTCTTTTCCAGGATCGCATCCAAGATACCACATTGTATTTAGTTGTCAGGTCCCCCCAAGCTCCCCCGATGTGTGACGTTTTCCCCTTTCCTATTTTCCATGATCTTTATAATGTTGAGGAATGTGGACCAGGTATAGAAGTCATAATCTAGGATTTTCTTTCTCTTTTCATATTATTAGACTGAAGTTACAAGTTTTCTTGGAAAGAATAAAACAGGTTATGTGCTCTGTTCACATTTGTCTGGGAGGGGTACCTGACATACGCATGATATATTGATGATGTTAACCAACATTACTCACTTGTTCAAGTGTTTGCCAAGTTTATCCACTGTAGTTATTATTTTTAAGTCATAAATTGACATTTTAAAAATATTTATTTGGCTGTGCCGGGTCTTAAGTTGCGGCACATGGGATCTTCATTGCAGCATGCAGGGTCTTTCGTCACGGTACACAGACTCTTCGTTGCGGCGCGTGGGCTACAGAGCTCGCAGGCTCAGTAGTTGTGGCACGCAGGCTTAGTTGCCCTGTGGCATGTGGGATCTTAGTTCCCCGACCAGGGATCAAACCCGTGTCTCCTGCATTGGAAGATGGATTCTTAACCACTGGACCATCAGGGAAGTCCCATAAGTTACAATATTTTAGAAATGAAGAATGTATAACTTCCTATGATTGCCTAAAAATATTAATATAGCCAAAATGTAAAATAAATTTATACTCAAATATATTTAAATACACAAAATAACAGATGTACAAAAACATATAAATTATTTAAATAAATCTAATCTTTAATTCATCTACTGGAAAATGATGATGTTCTAATTATCTTTAAAACATATTACTGAATTTTATATTGTATTCATTTGAAATACCAGGGCGGTACTTTTAACTTATTGCCACAGGTGTGAAAGCAAATTCAAATATATTTATTTCTATGTCTATGTCTATATCTATAACTATATCTATATCTATGAACAGATGGTGGAAACAATTTAATAAAGAAATAAGCATGCTAATTCTTTGGATTTGCTTATATGTGTTTAAAGATAAAAGCTGCTTTATAAAAAAGAATTTAACCTGAGAGGTAATATCATAGGCCAAATTAAACCAAATTGAAGACTTTAAAAGAGGATAGGGAGCAGAGCTAGTTTCTGTAGTTTTTCTGATGAAAGGAGGATTTCAGTATTAGCTACAGGAAAAAGTTGCAACAAAGGAGTTAAATTTTATCTGATATAAAGTTACTTAATCTTTAATATTGGATGGGATATAATGTATTGAAATACAGATATGGAAGATCAGGTAGAGAGGGTAGTTTTGAAGTTATATCTGGAAAAGGACAATCAACAGTATAAGTTTCCCTAGAACTTGGGAAGTAATGGAATTCAGAGGAGAAGTTATTTAGATATTAAACAGAACGGTCCTCCACTTTAAAATAAAGAAAGAAAGAATGAATGAAAAGTTAGAAAATGTGTAATTTAAATTATAGAGTACTTTGATACCATGTTATTTAATGCAAAAAAAAGTTTACAGTGGTTTGCAACTTACTGACATAAAATACTGACATTTTAAAAATAAATTAAATAAAAAATGTGCCTCTTCATCTATATTAATGTTTTTGACATTTTATTACATTTTATAATTCATATAAGCCACTACTTCTTGTATCACACATTTTCTATTGGTTTTCTTATTCTGGAATTCATTCTTGATTAATTTCTTTGTAAAAAATGTGCAGAAGTGTTATCTGTCTGCAAGCACAGGTATAAGGAAATACATATTGTTTCCATACTTGACAAATATTTTTTGCTCAAAATTTGAAGGCATTTTTCAATTATCTTATAGCATCCAATATTATAAATGATAATTCTACTGAAAATGGGATTATCATTATTATATATATGTGGCACATTCACTGTATCTATCCAAACACCACAAAAACTTCAAGGTTTAGAAATTTTGCCAAATAAAAAATTATTACATTTGCATACTTATTATAAATATACTTCTATTTTTTTAAATTAATATATATTTTCATTGTAATTTGTTTCTATTTATTTTGAATTGAGTAGACAATTTCATGCATATGTGTTTTTTAAAACATGTACATGTTCTCATAAGCAAATTGCTAGAAACTTTTGGTATTATTATTCAACTGATTCACTGACAGTCTTAACACCAAATAAATAAAACAGCTAAAAGAATATCTACAGAGAATGATACTTAGAGTCCACATTTAACAAATCTTATTACTCAGAGTGGTAAAAAATGTAAGCATAATGAGCCTAGTAAATTAATGACAAAAAAAAGTAAAAGAAACTAATGGATTCAAAGAATATTATAGATCACAACATGTTATTTCCAGACTATTAAACATGCCCGTGATGAACAATTGCAGGTGGTTAAAATCTCCATTACTTCATAAAGCATTAATTAAACACTGAATGTCAGGAGAAAATCACTAACAGTGTCTCTCAAAGTAAGGTGCATGACCACCTGTATCTGAATCCCTCCTAGGACACTGCTAAAATTGTAAATTCATGTCCATTATCTGAGATTTAATGAATTGAAATATTAAACAGAGGTGTCTGGAAATCTGACTATATAATTAACATCCCAGATAATTCCATGCACATTACTAGATAAGTCACAGTGCATTCAGGAAGAGAGACTGGCAAAAAAAAAAAATCTAACTATATAATTAATATCCCAGATAATTCCATGCACATTACTAGATAAGTCACAGTGCATTCAGGAAGAGAGACTGGCAAAAAAAAAAAAAAAAAGTCTTCATATTCATTTTGATGGTTAATTTTATGTGTCAGACTTGGCTGGGCCCCAATGCCCAGAAAAGTGGTCAAATTTTATTATGCTGGATGTTTCTTTAAGGGTATTTTTGGGCGAGATTAACATTGAGATTGTAGATTTTGATTAAAGCAGATTGCCCTCCGTAATGTAAGTGGGCTTTATCTAATCAACTGAAGGCCTAAATGGAACAAAAGACTGAACAGGAGAGAAACCTGCCAGCAGATGGTCTTGAGCCTTGAACTCCAATGTCAGTTCTTCCCTGGTTTTCCATCCGGCTGATTTTGGACTTGCCAACTTCCAAAATCACATGACCTAATTCCTTAAAGTAAATAACTAAATATATATTATAAATAAATTATAAATTATATATGTATATATATCCTATTGGTTCTTTTCCTCTGGAGAACCTTGACTAATACATCCATGATGTACCGAATGATTGGCCTTCAGAATTTATATTTACCTCACATTAACTTATATTCTGTAGATTAGGACCCAAAGGATTTTGAGTTTAGACACATCCCCAGCCCTAGGCAGAATTAGAAGGCAGAGTTGCCCCTAACATTTCTTGTCCAAATTCCTGAACCTTGTTCCTTCTAGCCTTGTTTTATCCTTTCTATAAAAGCCCTTTTATGCCTAATATTTAAGATGCTTGCAGATCTTTTGGTAGGTGCATTCTTCTTATTAAAATAGTCTCCTCAAATAAAATCTTTTATTCCAGATTTGGTTTGATTTATTGATACATATTACAAATGATTTTAAATGACTTTTTAAGATAGTAATCAGAATCTAACAAAACATATACAAGGTTTATATGAGGACAATTACAAACCTCCGATGAACAAAATCAACAAAAAATATAAATAGAAAGATATTCCATTTTTATGAATAGGAAGATTCCATATTGTCAAGATGTCAGTTCTTCCCAGCTTGATCTATAGACTCAGTGCCGTCACAATCAAAATCTCTGCAGTTCATTTTGCAGATATTGACAAACATTCTAAATTTTATATGGAAAGACGAAAGACCCAGAATAATCAACACAGTATTGAAGGAGAAGGACAAAGTTGAAGGACTAACACTACCTGAGTTCAAGACTTACTATAAAGTTACAGTACTTAAGACACTAGTATTGGTGAAAGAATAGACATATAGATCAATAGAACAGAAAGAAGAGTCCAGAAACAGACCTGTGTAAATATAGTCTGCTGATCTTCGACAGAGGAGCAAAGGCAAGGCAATACAGTGGAAAAAGAGAATCATTTCCACAAATGATGCTGGAACAACTGGATATTCACATGCAAAATAAATAAATAAATAAATTAAATAAAATAAACGCAGATCTTACATCCTTTACAGAAGTTACTCAAAATATATTACAGATCTATATGTTAAATGCAAAAGTGTAACACTCCTAGAAGATAATATAGGAGAAACCCTAAACAATCTTGGGCATGGGGTTGACTTTTTAGAACAACACCAAGGACATAATCCATGAAAGAAATAATTAATAAGCTGTAATTCATTATTATTAAAAACACCTGCTCTGCATTATACAATGTCAAGAGAATGAAGGGAAGAGCCACAGAATGGGAGAAATATTTTCGAAGACACATTTGATAAAGGATTGTTATCCACAATATAAAAAGAACTCTTAAAACTCAACAATAAGAAAACAACCCATTCAACAAAATGAGACGAAAACTTTAACAGACACTTCACCAAAGAATATATACAGATGGCAAAAAAGCTCATGAAAATATGTTCCACATCATATGTCATTAGGGAAAAGGGAATTAAAATAACAGTGAAATACCACTAAATTCCTATTAGAATAGCCAACGTCCAGGACACTAACAACACTAAGTGCTGGTGAGGACGTGGAGCAGCAGGAACTCTGATTCACTGCAGGTGGGAATGCAAAGTGGCACAGCCACTCTGGAAGATAGTTTTGCAGTTTCCTACAACACTAAACGTTCTTAACGTATAATCCAGCAATCGTGGTCCTTTGTATTTACCCAAAGTAGCTGAAAATTTATGTCCACACAAAAACCTGCACATGGATGTCTATAACAGCTTTATAACTGCCAAACTTGGAAGTAATCAAGGTGCCCTTCACTAGGTGAATAGATAAATAAGTTGTGATACATCTACACAATAGAATATTATCCTGGTCTGAAAAGAAAAGAGCAATGAAGCCATCAACAGACATGGAGAACCTTAAATGCATATCACTAAACAAGCAAAAGAGGCCAATCTGAAAAGGCTACATTCTATTAGATTCCAACTATATGACAATCTTGAAAAGGCAAAACCAGGGAGTAAAAAAAATCAGTGGTTTCCAGGATGAGGGTGGGGGAATGAATAGGTAGAACAGAAACTTTTAGGGCAGTGAAAATACTCCGTATGATATTATAATGGTGAATACATGTCATTATATTGTACATTTGTCCAGACCCATAGAATGTACAATAGGCAGTCTGAATTTTAATGTAAACTACGGATTTGGATGATTATGACATGTCGATGTAAATTCATTGATTATAACTAATGTACCACTCTGGTGGGGGATGCTGATTATGGGAGAGGCTATGCATGTCTGGGATCAGGAGGTATATAGGAAATTTTAGTATCTTCCCCTTAAGTTTGCTGTGAACCTGAAACTACTCTTAAAAAACAAAATCTTAAAAAAATAGCTATCAGAATGTAAAATACCACCTGATGTGATATCAGGCGAACTGCAGAAGGTGTTCTGAGTAGCAGAAAGAAAAGAATGCTAAGATTATTGTCTTGGGAGTAAATAGTTCCACATGTTGATAAGTGATATATTCCATATTTCTATGTCAAAGTTTAGCGATAAGCATTAAAAGAGAGAGACTATGCATGGTTTTCAATGAGCAATAGGAATAAAAATATACAACTTTAGCCAATCAAATAATAAGTTTGTTAAGAAATCTCTACGTTGCCCTTACAATTTGGCAAAATGAAGTAAAAAAACTTTTAACAGATTTATAAGAAAAACAAAATATCAAAACACTCCTGACATATGCATGAAAGATCAGATAAGTATTTAATAAATTGGGATTTATCACATTTATAAATAATTTCAGGTTAACATTAACAGCAAAAACAAATACGTACTAGAAATTTCCCAATTCATTTTATAAACCAACATCAACCAGGGAATGTTAATACAAAAAAAAAACAAGAAATGAACTCTTCTCACTTATCAAAACTTTAGGCTGAATCATGTGAAATTGCCAATTTTATAGATCAAATAATTGAGTGTCAGTAATTTCAAATGTTTCATTTTATATAGGTACAGATTTTAGCTAAAGATAATGAGATACATACTAGCAGCATACTTTTAGTTACGTCTATTGAAAGAACTCAGTATGTGCCAACTTTAGAAAATATATCAGTATACTTTACTATAAAAGATGAAAAAATCATAGAACAATCTTTATAGATGCTGATAACAATAGCAAACAGTTATATGGTATGCTAAAATATAATGACTTAGATTAGGAGAGACTTTATTTTAAAAGACTTATTTGCAATACATTAGGGAGAACAGTATGACCTCAGGATTGCAAGTATCTCAGAATCAAACAGAGAAAAGGTTATCTCTTGCAGGTAGAGGCAAGCAGAATTAGCAGGAACTTTGTGGGGAGTAAGGTAAGCAGGTTGTGTGAGTAGGTGGCAAAATCAAGTGCTTCAGCAGGAAGTGCTTTTCTGGTGGTCAGCAGATTCTTCAAATGAGCTGCTGCGGGGGTGGGGGCATGCTATGCACCCTAGTTAGTGCTTGCTTAAACTTAGGGTAAGCCAAAGTTTAGGACCTATGAGGAGGAGAGAAGCCTGACTAAAGTTATTCAAGCCAATCCAATAGGTAAGTAATGGCCAATCATAAGTCGTTGGTCCAGTACTACCTATGTACCAGGCACTGTCCTATATTCTTAATAATTATGAGTTTATTTAATCAATAAAGTTCAAATTCTGCAGGGAAAAAGTTATGGTGAATCCTATTCACAAATTCACAAATCTTCTCCACAAAATAATGTGTCAAAAACAGGTCATTGGAAAAAAAAAAAAGGGGGCTTCCCTGGTGGCACAGTGGTTGAGAGTCCGCCTGCCGATGCAGGGGACACGGGTTCGTGCCCCGGTCCGGGAAGATCCCACATTGCCGTGGAGTGGCTGGGCCCGTGAGCCATGGCCGCTGAGCCTGCGCGCCCGGAGCCTGTGCTCCACAACGGGAGAGCCCACAACGAGAGGCCCGCGTACCGCAAAAAAAAAAAAAAAAGAACAGGTCATTGGGCCACACTTCAGAAAAGAAGTAGGGCAGGTAGTGATGCACAAGAGCTGGTAGGTGGAGAACTGGAAAGAATTGTTGAGCATCATGATCGATTACCTTGTGTATACTTTCTGTACAAATCTTAGATGATCTGTAAACTGTCCTAACAGGGGAATGGGGAGGTATATCTCAGGAGTAAATTACCCTAAAAATTAGAAATGTGAAAAGAAGGAGGCTAAACACAGTTCTATTATAAAAACGATCATGATCACACTACTTCCCACAACACATCAATTAATTGTTGTTATTCCAGGCCACATAGTAGACAGGGAACTTTTGTGGCAGTGGTCACACAATGTAGACTATATGGGTGTGCAAGAGATTGCTCTTTCATATTTTACACACTTATTTTGATTTTGCACTAGTCCTCTTAGAGAGGTCACCTACATGTGACAATTCATGAAATTTTAATAATGGAAACAGTGTTAACTAGATAAGTATATATTCTTTCATGCATATATAATCTCTGATATTAAGGGAACAACACATATATTGTTTAATTCAATTCTAGCAATATACAGTTAACCCTTGACCAACAGGGGTTTGAACTGTGCAGGTCCACTTATACTTGGATTTTTTCAATACATACCTGCAGTACTACAGAATCCTTAGTTGGTTGAATCCCGAGTGTGGAACTGTGGATTGGGAGAGCTAGCTCTGAAACTTGAGCCTACTATAATTTTGGTATCCATGGGGGCTCCTGGAACCAATCCTGCGTTGATACTGAGGTACGACTGTGTATTTTTTATAACATGGTAACTATTTTCTCATAGACCAATATGGGTTACATAAATGTAAACTTACAAAAGTGAATGTGCTGTGTTGGAAGAAAAAAGGCACATGTATAGTATGCATATATTCTATATGAAGTACTAAATGCATACAGGCAAGTAAACTTTAAAATGTTTGTGCATAGAACTTAATGAAAGGAGAAAAACATTGTGTCATATCTTTCTTGCTATTTATGTTTGAATCAGTTGCGGCAGTTTTTAAATAGTGTAGAGATAATTGAAATACACTTTATATAGGAACTTACTGATATTAAAGTAATTTATATTATTTAAAAAAAAACTTTCCTTAACAAAAAAATTAGAGTGGTTATGGAGAAAATGTACAAAGGTGTTTTCTCAATTTTGAGTACTCCTGTTACACCATCTACTGGTAGCTTTTGAGAATGCTATCCATCGCCTCAAAAATCAATTCACTTTTTCTAAAGTATGTTACAATTTTTTATTGAGAAAAAATATTTCAAAATTCACTATTTACTGAATCATTACTACATAATAAATTTCTAAAATCATGTTGTCCTGTCTTTTAAATACTACTTGCTTTGGCAATCACAATATGCATTGGAAAAGTAATAGTGTCTCAATCTCTTTGAGTTTAAAAATCATGCAGGTAAAAGTAATGCTAATTAGTAATTACAGTTAATTGGTTCGAAATCAATTCTTTATGAAAAGTCCTCTATGAATATACCACACACACGTACACACACACACACACACACACATAGTTTGTGTGATATTATTTACTATCATAGATATTATAGTTGTTTATTTAACTTTTCTCATTCTCTTTCTTTCTTTCTCTTTGCTTGTTTATATTTTTATTTCATCAAGATTAAGTAATTATGTGTAAAAAGGGAGACCACAATTTGTTGGTGAGTGTATTTGTTTGCTCGAACTGCCATAACAAAATACCATATACTGGGTGACTTGAACAACAAAGTCTCTTTTCTCGCAGTTCTGGAGCCTAGAAGTCCAGGATCAAGGTGCCAGAAGGGTTGGTTTCTAGTGAGACTTCTCTTCCTGGCTTGCAGACATATTCTCACTGTGTCCACACATAGCCTTTCCTCTGTGCATGTGCACTTTTGGTGTTCTTCCTCTCTTTATAAGGAAAACAGTTCTTTGGGATTAGGACCACACTAATGGTCCTCATTTAACCTTAATTGCCTCCTTAACGGCCATATCTCCAAATACAGTTATATTGGGGGTTTCAGCTTCCACGTGAATGTTGGGGCACACAATTCAGTGCATAACAGTGGGGGTGTGAACTGATACTACGTCTATACAAAGCAGTCCTGCAATATGTACCATTTGCTTGAAGGCTGTTATCCCTCTATCTAGTCATTTACTTAGAGGAGTCTAATCTAATAAAAAGTGTGGAACGCTGAATATGCTTTTGTTCACGAATGTGTTCATCACAGTATCCTTAGAACATGAAACTTAAGCAATGCCTCCTAAATGTTTTCAGACTGAGGCACACATAGATAATTATAATTCTATACAATGCTCTAGGGTTAACAGACACGGCTGTTACCAGCAAAAGGTCCTGTATGTCCAGAGCCCACCCAGGGGCTGGAGCACCAAGAGGATCTGTACTTTGGCTCATATGTGACCCATTTGTGGTAACTGTTGACACTGGGTACACTGAGAAGTTCTGACAAAAAGAGACAGATTATGAGAATAATTACTGGGGAGAACCTGATATATTACGTTAATGTATCCTTGGGAAAAAAACAAGATAGAGAGCAGACAGACTGATGAAAGATGAAAAATGTGCTACCATTTATGTCTTTAACTCAAAAATTTTTTTCTGATTATTTATTAAAATATTTTAAAGCCTTTGAAATCATTTCAGTAAAGTTTATTATAATAGAAAAAAACACATGTAAAACTAAATTTTAAAGTTTTATTTGTATAAGCAACATATACAGAATTGTGGCTGTAATGAAACATGCCATAATATTGAGCATTTGCCCCGGGAGTAGGAATATAAAGATAATTTTGTTCTTATTACTTATTCATTGTTTTCTGTCTCCACCAAAATAAATGGGGTTTATTTAATAATAAATAAATTATAATGTTTAATTTTGCATATTACCTTTGCTATAGACTGAATTGTGTCCCCATAATTTATATGTCAAAGCCCTGACATCACATGTGTGTTGGATATAATGCCTTTAAGGAGATGATCAAGGTTGAATGAGCTCATAAGGGTGGAGTCCTGATTTGATAATAAGAATGCTCTTATAAGACGAGGAAGAGACACCAGTGCTCTCTCTGCCATATGAGGACGCAGCAAGAAGAACGCTGTTTGAAATCCAGGAAGAGTACTTCACCAGACCAGATATAGACACCCTGATCTTGGACTTGGTCTCCAGAACTGTGAGGTAATAAATTTCTGTTATTTAAGCCTCCTGGTCTGTGGTATTTTGTTATGGCCACCTGAGCTGACTAATACAACTTTATGACTTCATAAATATCTCATAGCTTTTTTATAATACACACACGTATAATTTTATGTAGTTTAAATAAAATATTAGTATTCTAGGAGGTATTTTATTCATAAGACTGTAGTTTTCAAGCTCCTAGGACTCTTGAGAAGCCTAAAAATATCGATAATTGCCTCGTACATTTTTGAAATCTTTCAGTGGTAATTTATGGTAATTACCGCTGCTTTCTCAGAAGTTGACACAAAAGGTTATGCCTTTGTGACACTCACATTGTCAAAGCTCTGCATTTGCCTGACATGGTTCTGAAATTACTTTGTCTCCTGAACTATGTGAGTTATATGTCTGAGGTCGGCATTTTCAGACCTAGATTGGTCCTAATCTATGGGCAGCTTATGACCCTGGGGTAAACCTAATTCTTACCCTGAGAAGAGTGGAGACAGCTTTTCAGGAGTCATTCCATCTGTAGCTTCCACTTTTACCTTTTACCCAGTCTTGGTCGCTGAACTCTTCTCTTGGTTGTTTGGTTGTTTACTTGGTCATTGGGTTTTGTTTCTGGTCCCTTATAATCTCATATTTGCATTTTGTCATGATTGACTACTCTTTTTTTTTTTTTTTTTTTTTGCGGTACGCGGGCCTCTCACTGCTGTGGCCTCTCCCGTTGCGGAGCACAGGCTCTGGACGCTCAGCCTCAGCAGCCATGGCTCACGGGCCCAGCCGCTCCACGGCATGTGGGATCTTCCCGGACCGGGGCACAAACCCGTGTCCCCTGCACCGGCAGGCGGACTCTCAACCACTGCGCCACCAGGGAAGCCCCTGTTATATCTTCTTCTTGATCCCTTGATCATTATGTAATGCCCTTCTTTGTTTCTTGTAATAGTCTTTATTTTAAAGTATTTTCTGTCTGGTATGAGTGTTGCTACTCCAGCTTTCTTTTGATTTCCATTTGCATGGAATATCTTTTTCCATCCCCTCACTTTCAGTCTGTATGTGTCCCTGGGTCTGAAGTGGGTCTCTTGTAGACTGCATGTATATGGGTCTTGTTTTTGTATCCATTCAGCCAGTCTATGTCTTTTGGTTGGAGCATTTAATGCATATACATTTAAGGTAATTATTGATATGTATGTTCCTTTTACCATTTTCTTAATTGTTTTGGGTTTGTTATTGTAGGTCTTTTCTTTCTCTTGTGTTTCTAGCTTAGAGAAGTTCCTTTAGCATTTGTTGTAAAGCTGGTTTGGTGGTGCTGAATTCTCTTAGCTTTTGCTAGTCTGTAAAGGTTTTAATTTCTCCATCGAATCTGCATGAGATGCTTGCTGGGTAGAATAATCTTGGTTGTAGGTCTTTCACTTTCATCACTTTAAATATGTCCTGCCGCTCCCTTCTGGCTTGCAGAGTTTCTGCTGAAAGATCAGCTCTTATGAAGATTCCCTTGTATGTTTTTTTCCCTTGCTGTTTTCAATATTTTTTCTTTGTTTTTAATTTTTGATAGTTTGATTAATATGTGTCTTGGTGTGTTTCTCCTTGGATTTATCCTGTGTGGGACTCTCTGCGCTTCTTGCACCTGACTATTTCCTTTCCCATGTTAGGGAAGTTTTCAACTATAATCTCTTCAAATATTTTCTCAGTACCTTTCTTTTCTCTTCTTTTGGGACCCCTATAATTCAAATGTTGTTGCGTTTAATGTTGTTGCAGGCGTCTCTGAGACAATCCTCAATTCTTTTCATTCTTTTTCCTTTATTCTGCTCTGTGGTAGTTATTTCCACCATTTTATCTTCCAGTTCACTTATCTGTTTTTCTGCATCAGTTATTCTGCTATTGATTCCTTCTAGAGAATTTTTAATTTCACTTATTGTGTTGCTTATCATTGTTTCTTTGCTCGTTAGTTCTTCTAGTTCCTCATTAAGCATTTCTTGTATTTTCTCCATTCTGTTTCCAAGATTTTGTATATCTTTATTCTCATTACTCTGAATTCTTTTTTAGGTAGACTGCTTATTTCCTCTTCATTTGTTTGGTCTGGTGGGTTTTTACCCACCCTCTGTTAACAGTCCCTCCTTCTGCTGCATATTTCTCTGTCTTCTCATTTTGCTTAACTTGCTGTGTTTGGGGCCTCCTTTTCGCAGGCTGCAGGTTCGTAGTTCCCGTTGTTTTTGGTGTCTGCCCCCAGTGAGTAAGGTTGTTCAGTGGCCTGTGTAGGCTTCCTGGCGGAGGGGCCTGGTACCTGTGTTCTGGTGGATGAGGCTGGATCTTGTCTTTCTGGTGGGCAGGACTGCTTCCAGTGGTGTGTTTTGGGGTGTATGTGAACTTATTATGATTTTAGGCAGCCTCTCTGTTAATGGGTGGGGTTGTATTCCTGTCTTGCTAGTTGTTTGGCATGGGGTGTCCTGCTCTGGAGCTTGCTGGTCATTGAGTAGAGCTAGGTCTTAGCGTTGATACGGAGATTTCTGGGAGAGTTCTCACAGATTGATATTATGTGGCGCCAGGAGATCTCCGGTGGACCAACGTCCTGCACTCGGCGCTCTCACCTCAGAGGCTCAGGCCTGACAGCCGGCCAGAGCACCAATACCCTGTCAGCTACACGGCAAGCTGACACTCTCAGACAATCTCCGTCAACGCTAACCGTTGGCTCGCAGGCCGCCACAGGCCAATACATGTACTCTTGATGTGGTCAAAGTTCAATGTTAAGGATCAATGGCAGGTGAAATGATTTTAGTATAATGAGCCTTGTAAAAACTAAATACATTAGTTTTTACCTCTTTATTTCTCTACTGCTCGTTGATATTAATCTAGTTTTTCTATGTCAACTTTTTTCTGTGTTTTCAAAGGGGAAAAATATATATGTAAGAAATTTGTTTAAAGCAAGAGGAATAACCAAAAAAACACTGGCTTTATCCATCGCCTATTTCTAAGCAGGAAGCTGGGTGTGAAAGTTATATTTTGAGCAGATTAGATTAACATTTCTATGTTGTATGACTTCAGTTTGCTTATGGACACTAAACGCGAGAGATTATTCCTAACAATTTGATTTACTAAAACAAGTCCCTTTATTTCAAGTCCAGTAGTGGTTATTTTTTGCTGGTAGAGGTTGGAAATCAAAAGTCAATGGTGAAAAGAATATTTTAAAAAAGAGTGGTTGTATGTATGTGTATAACTGTTTCACTTTGCTGTACACCTGAATCTAACACAACATTGTAAATCAACTATACTCCAATAATTTTTTTTTAAAAAATTAAATGGCATTTGGCTTAGAAGTTTACCTCATATATGTATTTTTTTTATTTAAGCAAGATGGGCCTAAGATAAAGTAGCAACAAGAAAGAACTAAGCTCATTGTTATATAAGGAGAAATGTTTAGCTTCAGATCATCATTCAGTGAAGAGTGAAGAATGGTGACCCAGAGAATAAGAAGAATGAGAAGGAAAAAAAAAGGAAGGTGGGAGCACGAAGAGAAAATAGCGTACAGAATGGTGTGTTCTGTGACAAATGGGAAATTGAAAGCTTTGGAAAGAGATGATTAGTAAAAACTTTCAAGGTTCATAAAATAATAAAGATGTCTTAACATAATTTTTGACTATCTTTCAGTGTGGTACTTTGTTGTAGAACTTCTCAATTCTGACTTTGTCATCCCGTGGACATTCCGTAAAATCTGCATCACGCGAGCTTAGTTGACAACTAATGGGATAAGAAAGATTCAATATTTGGGTGAATAGGGAAGAAAAAGTACAGTAGAATAGGAGGTGATGTCCAGAATGGAGATTACAAACTCAGAGGAAGTAATATGTCAGAACTAGATTTGCTTAGGGGTTAAAAATACACCTCTTCCCAAGAATCTCTGAAGATTAGGAAGGGGTTTCCAACATGAATGGGATAGGGCAAAAGCCATTTGTTCAAGGACTTGGCCATCTTCAAGCACACATTTAAGCTAAACTTGGGAGGTCTGCATACTAAATACATACATATTTCAACTGCAGTTCTCTAATTGTATTATTGTAATTTTTCACAACTATGTTGATATAACTAAATATATTGCAGTTTCACTTCTTCAAATGACTGCCAAAATGTTATTAGAGGACTGTTGAAGAAATGTATGTAGGCTGGGCAATTGCAGAATAGTGTATAACAGGAAAACACAAACACACAATATATGTCCTATTAATAGAAGATTGAGCTTAGTCAATGCCTCTAATGGAAAAATTTGAAGCTCTATATAGATGAAATGCAATGATAATGAATAATTTAAAGAAAAAAGTAGAAGAATGTCTATCATTATACCATTTAAAAAATCATGGAATGTACATAAGAACTTTCACTTGTATGCATGTTCAGCTAGTTATAATATGAGTAGTGACTCCCTCTGAGGGAACGTTCTGGAAAATTCTATAAATGAGGTAAAAGGGTAAATTATTCTTCACAGTTTACTCATTTTGATAATCTCACTTTTTTTCTTTTTACCACATGTCTGTACTACCTATTCAAATTAACAAAATATAGATAGGAGAAAATTTAAGTACTTAAAACACAAGATTAAAGACATCTCTTTGCATGCCAGACAGCTTACAGATGTGAGTGTACACGGAAGAGAGGGAGACAAGGTGGGCGGGCTTCTCATTCCGACAAGGAGTTTTCCTCTGTATATATTGCTGGTTGGACCCTGAAGTGTTTCTGCTTCTGATGCCACTGTTTATTCAAGGAGACCATTTTGGTAAATCCCCATTTTTATTTACAACAGCATTAAAATAATCAAGAATGTTTCTAAAAATGGAGAGGAAAACAACAAAATAGCAACAACAACAAAAATACCCAAATAGAAGAGACATGATCTGTACAATTTATCTTGCCATACAGATGTGTAAAAGGTTTACTCAGTCATTTGAGGATGAAGTCAGATATACTTAAACTGTAGAACTTATAGAACCATAAACTTGCTCAGGAAATTCAGAATTTGGCTTGTGCAATGGATGGAACTGTGCCCCCCCCAAATTTTTTATTGAGACCTAATCCCCAATTGACTGTGTTGGAGATAGGGCTTTTAGGAGGTAATTAAAGTTAAATTAGGTCATAAGGGTGAGGCCCTCATCCAAGAGGATTGATGGCCTTAGAAATAGAGGAAAAGAGAGAGGTTCTTTTTGTTCTCTCTCTCTCTCTCTCTCTCCCTCTCTCTCTCTCTCTCTCTCTCTCTGCCATGTGAGGACACAGGGAGAAGGCAGCCATCTGCAAGCTAGAAAAGGAGCTCTCACCAGGAACCAAATTGGCTGGTACCTTCATTTTGGACTACCCTGTCTCTAGAGCTTTAAGAAATAAATTTCTGTGGTTTAAGCCACTCATCCATGGCATTTTGTTATGGCAGCCCAGCAGACTAATAAAGATTGAAATAAAAATTTTATACTTTACCAACACAAGAATTAAAAAATCCAGCTACAAAGGATTTTAAAAAATCCAACTACCAAAATGGTAAATGATTGGATATGATTAAATGTAAAATTGGCATAATTTTAAAATATATCTTTACAATTCAGATGTTTAACATATAGCATGTACTTACTAAGAACATGTTATAAGGTAGAATAGACTGCCACCTTCAGGGCCTGCTCAGCCAATCTCATATTCCTACTTTCATCTGATAATGGGGTGCTGCTGTGCACGACCAACAGTGTCTGGGTGAGTCAGATAACACTCAGTTCACAACTGGCAGCTCACTTGCATGGTAACTTGGTGGCCCATGGTTAAGCATTCAGTGTCTGCTAAGGCTTAGCAGCAGACAAAAAGCTGTTTCTCAAAAGCAGAGTAGTCATCCACAGAGGATGGCAGGGCTTTTCTTCTAAACCCTGAGGGACTGCCCTGTGATTCACTTATAGAAGCCTGTGAAAGGCTCCAAACAGTTCTCTTTCAGCCACTGCTGGATCGTATGGTCCAATCAACAGAACAGCACACATCAGCCTGGACCTGTGGCAGAGCCTTCTCTTGTTTGGGTCCCCACTCAAAACTAGCAGCTATTTGGTCCCTTGGTACATGGGCCAAAATAACACACTCAAATAAGGACTATGTTGTCTCTAAAACCCAAAGATGCCCACGAGCTGTTATGCCTTTTTTTTAGTTGTAGAAGGGCCAGGTGAAACATCTTATCCTTCTGTTTAGAGGGGCTATCTCAACATGTCCCACGCCACTGGTCCCCTAGCAATTTCACTTGGGGTAGACGGCTCTGAATCTTTCTTGGGTTTATTTTGCACCCTTTGACACACAAATGTCTCATCAATGAATGTAGAGTAGTTGCTTCTTCTTGCTCACTAGATGTAATCAGGATAATGTCATCAATGTAATGGATCAGTGTGAGATCCTGTGGGAGGGAAAGATGATCGAGATCACAGCAAATTAAATTATGGCATAGGGCTAGAGAGTTGATATACCCCAGAGGTAGGATAATGAGGTATATTGCTGGCCTGCCAGCTAAAAGCAGACTATTCCTGGCGATCTTTATCAGCAGGGATGTAAAAACGATGCATGTGCCAGCTCAGTAGCTGCATATGTGTTACCTAGGAATGTGTTAATTTGCTCAAACAATGAAACCATATCTGGTGAAGTACCTGTAATTGGAGTCACCACTTGGTTATGCTTATGATAATCTACTGTCATTCTCCAAGATCCATTTGTTCTCTGTGCAAACCTAAAAGGTAAATTGGATGGGGATGTGGTTAGAATCACCTATAGAGAAGAGCAATCACAGAGCAATTAATTTCTTACAGTAATGTTGGATGATTTGTTTTCTGGACTCTCCCAGGGTGGGTAAGTGGTTCTTAAGTGATAAATCCACTCTAACATCCCAATCTCCTTAAGTCTTTGAATCCCTTCCTCTGTAGAGGAAGTAAACCAAGTTAGGTCCAGCATTTCAACTTCACTTAATGTGGGCCAGCTTTTTTGTCCATGTTAGAGCCAACCAAGCAAACAATCTGATAGAACTCTTTCTAATTCTCCAAGTTGCAATATTAAATGCATAAATCTCTGTATAGTGGACCCATGTCAATAAATTTGGCCTGATCCAGCCATGTGTTCCTTCCATCATTATGCCACGCCCTTAATGTGGATTCCCACATGTATTCCTCAGATTTCTGTCTATATGAATTAGAAAAATCAAATCGTTTTTGGAGTGTAGCACACTTTCTCTCATGGGTCAAATTTTGTACCTCACTTTTAGGAACCTCCTGATACTTGAGTCTAGTTATAGGTCTCGGAGCAAAGAAGCATTGGAAGTTGGTCAGCAGTGTCTTGCAGGTCAACTTCCTCATTGGAGGCCATTACATTTTCTTCAGGCAATGAGGGGCTGCTGGTATTGCCAAAGGAGACATCAGAATTTAGAGGCTTAATGTCTCCAGTTTCCACATTTCAACTTCCAGTATCCCACACCTTCCCAGTCAATGTTCTCACTTTAGCAGTAGACACCCTGTGACCCTGGGAATTTAATTTGCGTTATAATTTATGGGATGACATTGTGGGTTTGATTTTTAACAATCTCAGCCATGTGATTATGGGAGATAAGGGTCTCTTTCAGGGCAGATATAGAAGCATTCAGGTCATTTATGTGTAACTTTAGCTGGAAATTCAAATCCCTGAGCTCATCCTTTTCTTTCTCCACTTTGTACAGAGACATTAGGAGCAACCAGCTAATCTCATTTTACTCATTTATTTGACAAAAATATTTGAAGGTGTCATATATATGGTCAATCAAACCCTTGCCTCATAATTGCTTTATTAGGAGGAGTATCCAGTGGTCTTATTTTGTATATGTCTATAGTCATATCACAAGATGAACTATCAGTGTTCTCTTTGCTCCTGGAAATAGAATTTTTAGTATCTATAAATCTAATCAGTAGAGACCCAGTTCTCAAAACCCCAAAGCCAATTCAGAAAACTCATTCTTAAGATTCTATTCCTTACTACTGGTACCAAAATTTGTATGAGTCAGGGTTTCCCAGAGAAGCAGAACCAGGAGGGTGTGTGTGTGTGTGTGTGTGTGTGCATGTGTGTGTGTGTGTGTGTGTGTGTGTGTGTTTAGAGAGAGACAGAGAAACAGAGAGATATAGAGACAGAGAAACAGAGAGATGTTTATTTTAATAAATTGTCTCACATGATTATAGAGGCTTCCAATCCCTGCCAGGTAAACCAGTAGGTTGGGGAAGATTTGATGCTGCAGTTCAAGTCCGAAGGCAGTCAGGCTGGAGACCAGAAAAGGGCTGATGCTGCAATTCGAGTCTGAACAGTTCAAGTCTAAAGGTCATCTGCTGGCAGAATTCCTTCTCACTTGGGAGAACTCAGACTTTTGTTTCATTCAGACCTTCAGCTGATTAGATGAGACCTGCCCACACTATGAAGGACAATCTGATTTATTTGAAATCCATTGATTTAAATGTTAATCTCATCCAAAAATACCCTCACAGAAACATCCAGAATAATATTTGACCAAATATTTGGGCACCATGGCTCAGACAAGTTAACACATAAAATTAACTATCATACCCTACATTAACTTGAGGCATAAAATTGTATATTTCTCATTATATGCCAAATGCCTTTTTTTTCTTTTTGCGGTATGCGGGACTCTCCCTGTTGCGGCCTCTCCCGTTGCAGAGCACAGGCTCCGGACGCGCAGGCTCAGCGGCCATGGCTCACGGGCCCAGCCGCGGCATGTGGGATCTTCCCGGACCGGGGCACGAACCCGTGTCCCCTGCATCGGCAGGCGGACTCGCAACCACTGTGCCACCAGGGAAGCCCCGAAATGCCTTTTTATTTCAATAGGTTTTACTACCTCTAGCAATTTTTCAGGGAAAAATAACTTGTAATTAGTGTTTAAATTATTTTTTTATTCTTCTTTCCCTTACTCTATTGAGTAATATATAGTTTTCATTTCCTCTTTGTATATAAGCGCCTTTAACACATGTATTAATCAACTTTTCCTGTGGTAATGAACAATGCCCAATTTCAGTGGCTTACAGAAACAAATTTTTATTTCCTCCTCTGGTGTCTGCATCTCTGTAGGGCTCAGCTGGACTCCACAATTTCATTCATTTTAGGACACAGGAGGAAGAAATGTCTGCTCTCTGGACATAATATTGTTATTGAAGAGAGCTCAAGAGGGACAAGCATAAGGTGATACATCTTGAAGTATCTTCTTGTACTGAATACAGTGCTCTTCTTATCTGATTCTGTTGGTCAAGGTCATATTTATGGGCAAGATCAGGGTTGATGAGGTGGGAATGCACATTGTTTCTACTCTACTGGAATGCATCAGAGTCACATAGCAAAGGGCAAGGACATATAATACTATTATCAACAAGTAGCAAGACTTGTGAATAATAATACAATCTATGACAATGTCACTAAAGAAATGCATTGCACTCAGATCAATAACATCTTAATAAGTAGGAGGCACATCTTTTCCAATTCACCCTGGTTTCTCTGCTGAAAAAAACATTTTTCGCATTAATTTATGGTGGAAGCATGAACATCATTATTAACATGGCTAACTTTTAATACACTCCAAAATAATTTTGTCTGGGGGAAGATTATGAAAAATCTGAAGCAAAGGCACATAATAAAATTATTATCAGTAACCATTTTGTTTCTTGTATATTTAGGTTGCTTCAGGCTCTTTTACATGCTTAACTTGCATGTTCTTATTAGTTGTCATAAGGAATTACTTTTATTATCTCCATTTTAAAGAAGAGAAACAGGAAACAAAAGTTTACCCAAGGCCTATGACTAGCTAGGAAATAGCAGAATTAGAATTCAACTTCAAGCATGTAAGAGCCATAGTATTGATATAAAACAGTTACTTCTGTAATATAGCACAGGAAATAAATCCTATCTTATGTTTAAAATAATAAAGACCATTGTATGTTTTCTTATTCAGAAAGCTTAATAAAAACTTAGAAGATATGTATTTAAATCATTTAACTCATTCAGATGATTTCTTCTAAAAAGAGTATGAAAATATAGATGCATAGATTCTCAAGATAACTTTTTCTGAAGATCTTTGAAAGCATTAACAAACTTAATTTAGAAGGCTGTGTTTCACATAAGGATATGATATTGGAGTGATGGATTTTACATTCACAGATTTAAATTTAGGCTATAGATAATTTGAATTTGAATCAAGAAGAGCTCTTTTTAAAGACAATCCTATCATTCATCTCATCAGTTTCTGTCAGATATCCATGCTATGAATTTCTCTCTGTCACATACATACATTGAGACAAAAACATCAGTGGTATATATTTTCGGTAAAATGATCTTTAGAAAGTTAAATTTTAGCATGTGGTTTGATGAGGCATTGTTCTTAAAGCACTAATTTTCAAAAAAAAAAGCTAACAGCAACATATTTAATTATAGAAATCAAAATTAGAATCTTATGTGACAATATATGTTATACCCATCTAAATCTACTAAATTTTATAGAACGTGCAAGTTGAGTTATGTATTGCCTACAATGGGACTATAATGACCTAAGTATCTTTAGTTAGAGTGAGAAAGTACGCTTTGGGATATTTAAAAATATGCATATATATAAATATATCTAAACCAATAGACACTTTATAATATCCTATTGGAGTAATTATAAGAAACCTTTCTTTTGACATGCCTAGCATATCTGTTGAACACCTGGATCGTCATATCAAATAAACAGCTGTATTTGCAACAGTTTCTCAGTTCCCTACTAGGTAGTACACAAGAAAAAAATGTTAAAAGTGTATAAAATAGCAGTAAACATTCACTTAGAGATTAGAAGTGACTTACAAAATGTCTCAAAGTGATAGTGGGGATGGGTATAGAAAACTGGGATGTCAAATAAGCAGATTATGTGTAATAGTATCTGTGTATAATACAAAGAATAATTTTTGCTTACTTCTAAACAGTTCTAAAATATTTTTGATGGTAGGCTCACTTTTGCATCTATATATACACATTATAATTCCTATCATACAATTTAAATGGGTTTAAGAAATATGTGTGAACAACTCCACAAAACACTGATCATGTATGCATCCGCTCAAAATGGTGCAGCATGGTAGCATTCCTATAAAGGGAAAAGTGGGTTTATTTGATTGGCTGCAAATCCTTTCATAGAAAGTTAACATTTGAGGGAAAACATGCATTATCTTTTATTATTACATCAAGTCAAATAAATGTCTGTCAAAAGAACACAACTGAAAATTGTAAAGCATGAAACATTCTCTTATATAGTACAGAAGCCAATTTCCTGTCCATTTACTTGCCAGGACTCAGCATTACTTGTCAAGAATCAGCATTACTTGTCAAGAGTCAATGATGACTCCAAGTTTAAATCCTCACTGGCCTTGCTTGCAGTGAAGCAGGAGATGGAAGAATCTAGGATGAGTTGGGAATTTGAAAAGCCAAAACACTATGCCTCTGACACTTGTATTTCTGTATACACCTTGGCCTTTGATGTTGCTAATATGTGTATAATGATGCTGTATATGTATATACATATAATGTGTCATATATATATGGGAAAGAATAAATATATGAGACCTTCAGCACATTTCTAAGTGCACAATGCAATACTGCCAACCATAAGCACAATGTTTTTCAGCAGACCTCTATAACTTCTTTAACTTGTGTTACTGGGCCCTCTCCAGATTCTTAGACAGCAGTACCACGGAAATGAATATCACTCCCAAAGGATTCTTAGGCAAGCAAAGCTTTTCATTGAAAAGACAGCTTGTGCACAAAGGAGAAGGCAGAAAAGAGTGCCAGCTCCCCAAAGACTTTCAGGGAAGAGGTTTTAAAGGTAGTGTGAGGGAGGGGGCTACGGGGTGCCTGATCAGCATATGCTCAGTTCTCAGATTGGTTGGCATCAGGCGAAGTTTTGAGCATCATGAACCTTCTGGCTTCAACTGGTCTGGGGTCTACATGCTTGCAGTCAGCAGTTTTCATCTGGTGGGGTCTGCTTCCTGCAAAAACAACTTAGGGATGTGTGTCAGGCCTTCATCTATATCCCGCAGGGGACTGGGAGTTCGGTGATTCTACTAGATGGTGGATTTATAGTCCTGCTTTTGTCGTCTGGAATTTATGTACATACATTGGTGGAACAGAGATAGAGTTAATCTTTTACTCTTGTGGGTCTTTGGTTATTGTCTCTGAAACCTAAGCCTTTAGGCACTTTGTTTTACTGGGCCTGTCAAGTCTGCTGGCTCAAGGCTCTTCCCTTAGTTCTTTTCCAAAATGGCTGTACTCTTGTCTTCTTGTCTTACTTGTATAACCGAAACTGTTACCGAGCCCAAGCTCTTACTGTTCACAACACGGGAGGCCAATAAATCGAGAAACAAGTTGTCAGGGCAAGGAATAGCCACTATTCAGAAAGCCAGCAGACCAAGAAGATCGTGGACTAGTGTCCCAAAGAACCATCTTACCTGAGTTAGAATTCAGGCTTCATTTGTACTAAAAGGGGAGGGGGTGTGGCTGGTTGTTGGAAACTTTCCGGTGTCAGAATCATTTGGAGATTGGGATTGACATATATGCACTACTGTGCATAAAATAGATAACTAATGAGAACCTACTGTATAGCACAGGGAACTCTACTCAGTGCTCTGTGGTGACCTATGGGAAGGAAATCCAAAAAAAGAGGGGATATATGTATACATATAGCTGATTCACTTCTCTGTACAGCAGAAACTAACAACAACATTGTAAAGCAACTATACCCCAATTAAAAAAAAATCATTTGTTCTTGCAGCTGTCTGGGTAGGTCTCATCACAATTATTCTGCAAACCTCCAACAAGACAAATGTTATCCTGTGTTCTGCAACTTTTTATCTTTATATGAATGAAAAGTGTTATACCTTTAAAGGTCAAGCCTGGGAGGCAGAGTCTTGAGAATGGGCTATCATGTATATTTCAGACTATAGGCAACATCCTTTTACAAAGGTGCAGAGCCAGCCTGACTAAGCACAAGGGACAGAGCACAAAGGTTAGAGCTAAAGGAATAGATCCAATATGGAGTCAGGTTTCTCAAAACTTAATACCCCTTGAACAGCAACTTGCAATTTCCTCCTCCCCCTAGCTCCTGCCAATGACCATCTTACTTTCTGCTTCTATGAGTTTGATTATATTAGATTTCTCATATAAGCAGCTAGGCAGATGCTGCTAATATTTACTCCATCTTTGGAAATTTATCTTCTGAAAAAAATCTGAAATGTGTAACTTGATACTCATTGGATATTTTTGAAAATATTTTTCTCCCATTTTTTTTTGTCATAATAGGAGACATGAGAAAAATTCTTCAGAAACAAAGCACATTGAAACCAGATTTCTTTATAATTAGAGATATTCCTTAAAATTTAGTATTGTATTATACATTTTATTTATTTATTTTTTAACATCTTTATTGGAGTATAATTGCTTTACAATGGTGGGTTAGTTTCTGCTTTATAACAAAATGAATCAGCTATACATGTACATACATCCCCATACTTCCTCCCTCTTGCATCTCCCTCCCACCCTCCCTATCCCACCCCTCTATGTGGACTCAAAGCACCAAGCTTATCTCCCTGCGCTATGCGGCTGCTTCGCACTAGCTATTTATTTTACATTTGGTAATGTATATATGTCCAAAAGAAATGAAATTGAATTATTTGTAGTGAGTTGGTTGGACCTAGACACTGTCATACAGAGTGAAATAAGTCAGAGAGAGAAAAACAAATACCGTATGCTAATACATATATATGGAATCTAAAAAAAATGGTTCTGAAGAACCTAGGGGCAGGACAGGAATAAAGACACAGATGTAGAGAATAGATTTGAGGACACGGGGAGGGGGAAGGTTAAGCTGGGACGAAGTGAGAGAGTGGCATGGACATATATACACTATCAAGTGTATTATACATTTTAAACAAATATTGTTTTATTGATTGTAAGCTGCATTATTTTTCTAAGACTGCTATAATGAAGTATCACAGACTGGGCAGCTAAACAATAGAAATTTATTTCCTCACACTTATGGAAGCTAGAAGTCCAAGATCAGGGTGTTAAGCAGGGTTAGTTTCTTATGAGAGCCTCTCTCCTTGGTTTGTAGATGACTGTCTTCTTCTGGTGTTCACATGGTCTTCGCTTTGTGTGTATCTGTGTCTGTGATAAGAATCTCCTCATCTTGTAAGGACACTAATCATACTGGATTAGGATCCACTCCCATTAAACTCATTTAACCTTAATTACCTCTTTGAAGACTCTATTCCCAAATATAGTCACTTTCTGAAGTATGGGGAATTAGGGCTTCGGCATATGAATTTGAGGCGGAACACAGTTCAGCCCATGACATTGATCTCATTAAAATATATTGATTTGTTATTGATTTTTTAAGTATGATGTAAAACTTGAAATTTATGGAACAATATTTAATATATTCTATTTTCTAATTAGGTGCCCATTATAAATGATAGGTCATGGAGGAATATATTCTATAAAAGTAAGACAAATATTGTAAAAAATAAGAGAAAGGAAAATATAATTTTCTTTAAGTAGTGAATGTATTATAATAGTGTCTCTATTCCTGGTTACATTAAGCACAGCTCTTTTTTTCCTGTCCCTTTCTCTCTTTGGAAAGTTTTCCACCTCTAATTTATATTAGTATATCAACTTTCATAATTACCTCAGTCCTAATGATTGTCATATACATTCCTCCAGCTTCAACTTTAACTCTTTTTCTTTTTTTATTTTAATTTTTATTGGCATATAGTTGCTTTACAATGTTGTGTTAGTTTCTACTGTGCAGCAAAGTGAATCAGCTATACATATACATATATCAGCTCTTTTTTGGATTTCCTTCCCATTTAGGTCACCACAGAGCATTGAGAAGAGTTCCCTGTGCTATACAGTAGGTTCTCATTAGTTATCTATTTTATACATAGTATTAATAGTGTATATATGTCAGTCACAATCTTCCAATTCATCCCACCCCCTCTTTCCTCCTTGGTATCCATATGTTTGTTCTCTACGTCCGTGTCTCTATTTCTGCTTTGTATATCAGATCGTTTATACAAATTTTTTCAGATTCCACCTATATGAGTTAATATATGATATTTGTTTTTCTCTTTCTGACTTACTTCACTCTGTATGACAGTCTCTAGGTCCATCCACATCTCTACAAATGACCCAATTTCGTTCCTTTTTATGGCTAAGAAATATTCCATTGTATACATGTACCACATCTTCTTTATCAACTTTAACTCTTATTCTTATTTTAAGTCCCTTTCCATATATTGTCACTTAAAGTAGCTTGCTGGTACTTCAACTGTAACATGGATAAAATGAACTCATCATATTCATTCTTCCAGATCTTCCTCCTGACAGATAATGCAGTTTCCTCTTATTTTCTCTTTTTTTAGATATCAGTTTAAAAGTAGATTTTCAAGCATAGTTTTATAATTTGTATTTTGTCTTCTTTTTCCTCATTTATACAAGCAACCTCTAAATTGTACTATGGAAATTTATTTCTTCTTGTTTATTTTTATTTTGCCTCTAGCCTAGAACAGGCTATTCTACCTTGTCCTTCAACTCCCTTACAAGCCTCTTAAGCAGCCTCTTAAATTATGATCTCTTTATCATATTCATGATGAGACTTCTTCCAATTATTTGTCTGACTCTTATCTTTAGCAGAATATTTCATGACTATGTTACTTACCACCTTGAAACACGCTGCTTATGGGAAAGTATACAGACAGTATTGGCATTCACAGTCCTCCACATTTTGAGGGCATTCTAAACAAATAATCTATCTTTTTTTTTCATTGTTCTATCATAAGATTGCCATTTAAAAAACTGAAATCTTTAGTTACTGTTGTCTGTTTCTATGTGCAAATGTTGCACAGACTTAGTGGCTTAAATTAACCAAGATTTGTTTATCTCAGTTTCTGTGAGTCAGGAGTCAGGGAACAGCTTAGTTAGGTCCTCTGCTTCAAAATCTAACAAAGCTGAATTCCAAGTGTTGACCAGGGTTGCAGTCTCATCTAAGGCGCAACATGGGAAGAATCTGTTTCCAAGATTACGTGGTTGTTAGCAACGTTCAGTTTCTTGCAGGATCCTGGGCTGAAGACCACATTTTCTTGCTAGCTGTTGACTGGAAGCTGCCTTCAGCATCTTGGCTGTGGCCCTTTCCAAAGGTGGTACACAACATGGCAGCTTGAGACTCAAGAGCTAGCGAGGAAAATAGAAGCTTCTAATAATTGACACTCATGCAAAATAATCATGTACAGTTAGTCAATATGTGCATCCTATCACATTTGCTCTGTAATATTGGGTAGAAGCAAGTCTTAGATCCCACCCACACTCAAGGGGGGAGGATCGCACAAGGACATGAACGCAATGAGATGGGTCTCATGGGAACAATTGTAAGCTCTGTCTGCCACAGCCAACTTTATGGAAACCATGTCCTTTCTTTACGGTAATACTTAACTCGCCATGTTGACTTATCCTGATATTTTGTTTTTTCACCTCTCCCTCTATGTTAGTATATCCATATCTTTCTCTTCAGAAAGCACCCTCTAACCAGTATAATCTCAAAACTATCAAGGAAGTTATTGTAGCAAGCAGTCATTTGACAATTTGACACTTAAATAAACATAAGAACTTTATATGATATTTTTACCTATCTATTATTTGTCTAGCCTTACTAAGAAAAGCTGAATATTTTTCATAAGAAAAATGTCTCTCTGCCATATACTTTTCTAAGATACTGTTAATAATCTTCTTTGAGTACCTAATATGATCAGGTTCATGTGTTTATAATATAAGCAACTTGAGAGAAACTTATATATAAACTTCATAGGGGCACATTATAGATATGTAGCAATAATGTTTTAAATGCTTATGATTGAGTGAGTCAAGTCTGAGTAACAGGTGATTAGATACAGAGTGCAGAATTACTTTTACGAAGCAGTTTAATGTGATTTTGTAATATAATCTGCATAAAAAGCTATGTTGGGAAGATGAATATTTCAAGTGTAGCTTAATGGCTACTAATCCAACATGATAAATACTACTTTTGACATAAAGAAATGCACTACTTGGTAAATATTTCTTGCTGATTAAATGGATTCTTTAAATTAAATTCAGCATCAAATACCACTTTTTCCTTTTTTTCTTTAATAGTAATTTGTTTCCAGAGTTTATTAGTGATTTTAAATTGCTGTTGAAACTTAATCTAAGATGAGAGAATCATGTTATCAGAATATAAATTAATGACACATATTATAAGCCTGATAATAAAAAAGCAAATCCTTTCAGTTCAAAAACATCACATTTAATAGCTTGCAATCTAAAGGAAGAGCATGGCTGCCAGACAAATTACTAACACTTCTATATTGAGCTGTGACATGAATTTGTTAGTGGTTGCCAACAGATATTTATGTAAATGTGCTGCCTAGCACCTCATATTATCTAAAACTGTGTATTTTTGATCATTCAGCATATATTTTCTTACACTTATTTGTCTGCTTTAGCACATGAGTGAACATCAGTTGTATAAAATTGTTAGTATATTAAGTATAATGTGTTTGCTAGATATATGAAAAGTAGACTCTATGATTAAAATGATTTTTTTTACAGGGTTGGATACCAAAATGAAATTCTTACAATAGTAATATTTCATTTGAATTGGTTTGTAAATGTCATGTTAGCTATAAGGCAATGAATTGTGTAATGGTTTTTAGAAATATTTTTTTCCAAGTCATGTAAAGCACTTCAGAGGTGAAGTTTCAAAGTCATGCAAACTTTTTATCAGACTAGTATTAGTGGAGGATTCAAATAAGTTTTCAACATTTGTTAGGTTTTAAATGTATGCCCCAAAGTATATGATTTTTAGATAAGGAAGATTCTAATAGCTATGCAAGGAACCTAAATTTGAAGACTTGAAACAAATTGATAGTTCAAGAACAGAGATATTATTGACATGTTAACTGGTGTCATTTAATTACTAAGTTAAGTATATTGAATAACCATAATAGGAAAGATTACATGCAACACTCTTCAGGCAATGGATATGTTATTTCTTTTTTTCTTACCAACTTAAAATAAGAACTGGATTTGAATAAATCCAGCCCTTCTTGTGTCCTTTGCCATATGTATGACCTTGAAGCTCTTTCCACTAAAGATGTTCATTATGCTCTTGACTTTGGCTTCCTACCCTTGACTTGTATTCACTTGACTTGTTCTTATGCCATGCCATTAGGACTACACACTTGGGCGATGATGCCGATTTCAAGAGGAGAATAAAAGGCACATAGAGCAAAGAAGCCTCAGATAAGTCAACTGTCTCCAAGCTGACCCACAGATACATGCGTGAACCCTTCTGTGATTTTAGAGCAGTCCATCTGACCCATTTCCCTCAGTTGACTTTATGCTGACATATGGATACATAAGTGGAAATAAATATTTTCATTTTCAGTCACTGAGTTTAGGGGTATTTGATACACAAAATTTCTTAACAGATTTCAAATGTGATACTGGAAGTTAGGATACAGCTATAATAAAAAGTCCATGACAGGGCTTCCCTGGTGGCGCAGTGGTTGAGAGTCCGCCCGCCGGTGCAGGGAACACGGGTTTGCGCCCCGGTCCGGGAGGATCCCACATGCCACGGAGCGGCTGGGTCCGTGAGCCATGGCCGCTGAGCCTGTGCGTCCGGAGCCTGTGCTCCACAATGGGAGAGGCCACAACAGTGAGAGGCCCGCGTACCACAAAAAAAAAAAAAAGAAAAAAAAAAGTCCATGACACATGTCACTCTCATTAGAATCACAGAAACAATGGATGGATGCTTGGAGAAATAGTGAAGAAATTGTTTGAGACAAAAAAATGTTGGCCTTTATTATTTAGTTGTGAAACACTTAGTAAGATTAAATCTATAATAACTTGAAAGACTAAAAATGTATATAATATAATGTCAACAGAGCCATGGTTTTTAGGTAGAATATTTGAAAATGAATTGTTTCTTTTTAGCTGCATATGATAAGGTACAAAAAACAATCTTATCTTCATAAAATAAAATAAAACTACTTCTCGGGCTTCCCTGGTGGTGCAGTGGTTGAGAGTCCGCCTGCCGATGCAGGGGACACGGGTTCATGCCCTGGTCCGGGAAGATCCCACATGCCGCGGAGCGGCTGGGCCCGTGGGCCATGACCGCTGAGCCTGCGCGTCCGGAGCCTGTGCTCCGCAACAGGAGAGGCCATAACAGTGAGAGGTCCGTGTACCGCAAAAAAATAATAATAATAAAAAAATAAAACTACTTCTAATATCCAGACCCTTCAATAAGTTAAAGCCCTTCAAATTCAATTGCAGCATGTGGTCCTAGACCAAATACAAGGTATTACATGTGGTCCTAGACCACATGTGGTATTACATGTAGTCCTAGACCAAATACAAGGTATTACCCATTATTATATGGTTTCCAGGTAAAAATATGTAACTCACATAAAGGTGGACTCTAGTGGTCTCTTTAACTAGAAAAGAAGGGACTCTAAGAAGTATAGGGCATTATTCCATAGTAGCCTGATATTTTTTTATTGTTACAGAAGAGAGAAGCATATATCTAATAGAATATTTAGCTACAGCTTTTGTCTAATGGACTAAGTAGAATCGAATATACAGAAAACCATACTGCTTCTAGAAAGCTTCTGGAAAGCATTGTTGCAAAAGTTATCTACATCTGACCAAATAGTTATCTACATCTGACCAAATAGATGACTGAAATGTCTTCGAAATGAAGTATTCTCTGGAATCCAAACATTCTAAAGGCAGAAAGCAGGATTAAAATATTTACCTGCCCCCAAATATGTAATATTGTTCAATGTTCTCTTTATAGGTGACTGAAGATAATAACATAAAAATTCTTGGAGAACAATGAACAGAGACAATATTATTGAGTAAAACTAGGGCCTAATTAAGAAACATCCTCTATTCCCATTGTAGGAGCACTTGCCAACCCTTACTCAGCAAGATTTCAGAATTTCTAAGAATCAGTGACTGTTATTACATCTCCCACTATTCTTTATGTTGAATGAGAGTTTGTTGTAGTTTTTTTCTTTATGCTTTAACATTTTTTGGGGTGTGTGGAGAATGAGGGCACATAACTTGCTTGTTTAGTCCATAGGTCACCTGATCAAGAGGAGTCATATTTGAATCTGATATAGTTGAGAACAACCTGAATTCTGAGTCTCACAATATGATTGTTAAGTGGACTGGGAGTCTTGGAGTGAGCACAGTTACATGTAGGAGGGGCGTAACTCCTTGTGACTAAGGCTGTACTATGGTGGACTACATTATTGGTTCTAACTATTCTCTTCACATACCTCTGTTGTAGAATATAGTTCCTCCTCCTTCACTTTCAGCTTGGGCATGTGACTTGCTTTGACCAATAGAATTAGGCAGAAGTGACAGGTTTCCAGTTTTGAGTTTAGATCTTAACAGTCCTTGTCTGTTGTACTTGCTCTCTTTGCATATGGTAGCACCATGAGGAAGGAAAAAAAAAAGAAGCTCTTGGACCTTAAGCCTATAGTTACTGAAGGAGAATTGAGAAATGAGAATCAGAGTAGTCTCAGATGATTCACGTCATCCAAGCCTAGAAATGAGAAAGTATATTTATTTCAATCCTATGCATTTTTGGGTGGTTTGGTATACCAGATTCAGAAATAGGTAGCTAGGAGATGGTAC
This sequence comes from Pseudorca crassidens, assembly GCF_039906515.1. Lineage (NCBI taxonomy): Eukaryota > Metazoa > Chordata > Mammalia > Artiodactyla > Delphinidae > Pseudorca > Pseudorca crassidens. The sequence continues at coordinate 20,361,387 of NC_090298.1, forward strand.
CCAACATACACATCTACTAGCTGACTTTGAGTTCAGCTAGTGTAGATTGTATTAATTGGAGAGACTGCTTCATAAACCTATTATCCTCCTTGGGCCATTTAGTAAAGTATTAAGGTTGTGGATAGCATATTTTTCATTTTATTTCTGTCAGTTTATCATTATATTTTCAGGTCTCTAAACTAATTTTTCACATAGAAAAATGTTTCCTGTATAAAAGAGAAAGTTCTTGTACACCCTTCAGAGGATTTATCCTAATATTAATCTTATACAACCATAGTGTAATTGTCAAAACCAATAAATTGATATTGATATTAATTTAAATTTTATTCAGCAATACTCTATTTTTGTTTTCTTAACCATCACCAATTAATTTTATTTATTTTTAACATCTTTATTGGAGTATAATTGCTTTACAATGGTGTGTTAGTTTCTGCTTTATAACAAAGTGAATCAGTTATACATATACATATGTTCCCATATCTCTTCCCTCTTGCATCTCCCTCCCTCCCACTCTCCCTATGCCACCCCTCTAGGTGGTCACAAAGCACCGAGCAAATCTCCCTGTTCTATGTGGCTGCTTCCCACTAGCTATCTATTTTACGTTTTGTAGTGTATATATGTCCATGCCACTCTCTCACTTTGTCACAGCTTACACTTCCCCCTCCCCATATACTCAAGTCCATTCTCTAGTAGGTCTGTGCCTTTATTCCCGTCTTGCCCCTAGGTTCTTCATGACCATTTTTTGTTTTCTTAGATTCCATATATCTGTATTAGCATACGGTGTTTGTTTTTCTCTTTCTGAGTTACTTCACTCTGTATGACAGACTCTAAGTACATCCGCCTCACTGCAAATAACTCAATTTCGTTTCTTTTTATGATTGAGTAATATTCCATTGTATATATGTGCCACATCTTCTTTATCCATTCATCTGTCAATGGACACTTAGCTTGCTTCCATGTGCTGGCTATTGTAAATGGTGCTGCAGTGAACATTATGGTACATGACTCTTTTTGAATTACGGTTTTCTCAGGGTATATGCCCAGTAGTGGGATTGCTGGGTCATATGGTAGTTCTATTTTTAGTTTTTTAAGGAATCTCCATACTGTTCTCCATAGTGGCTGTATCAATTAACATTCCCACCAACAGTGCAAGAGGGTTCCCTTTTCTCCACACCCTCTCCAGCATTTATTGTCTGTAGATTTTTTGAGGATGGCCATTCTGACAGGTGGGAGGTGATATCTCATTGTCGTTTTGATTTGCATTTCTATAATGATTACTGATGTTGAGCACCCTTACATGTTTGTTGGCAATCTGTATATCTTCTTTGGAGAAATGTCCGTTTAGGTCTTCTGCCCATTTTTGGATTGGGTTTTTTTTTTTTTTTATATTGAACTGCATAAGCTGCTTGTAAATTTTGGAGAATAATCCTTTGTCAGTTGCTTCATTTGCAAATATTCTCTCCCATTCTGAGGGTTGTCTTTTCATCTTGTTTATGGTTTCCTTTGCTGTGCAAAAGCTTTTAAGTTTCATTAGGTCTCATTTGTTTATTTTTGTTTTTATTTCCATTACTCTAGGAGGTGGGTCAGAAAGGCTATTGCTGTGATTTATGTCATAGAGTGTTCTGCCTGTGTTTTCCTCTAAGAGTTTTATAGTGTCTGGCCTTACATTTAGGTCTTTAATCCATTTTGAGTTTATTTTTGTGTATGGTGTTAGGGAGTGTTCTAATTTCATACATTTACCTGTAGCTGTCCTGTTTTCCCAGCAAGACTTATTGAAGAGGCTGTCTTTTCTTCACTGCATATTCTTGCCTCCTTTATTAAAGATAAGGTGACCATATGTGTGTGGGTTTATCTCTGGGCTTTATGTCCTGTTCCATTGATCTATATTTCTGTTTTTGTGCCAGTACCATACTGTCTTGATTACTGTAGCTTTGTAGTATAGTCTGAAGTCAGGGAGCCTGATTCCTCCAGCTCTGTTTTTCGTTCTCAAGATTGCTTTGGCTATTCGGGGTCTTTTGTGTTTCCATACAAATTGTGAAATTTTTTGTTCTAGTTCTGTGAAAAATGCCATTGGTAGTTAGATAGGGATTGCATTGAAGCTGTAGATTGCTGTGGGTAGTATAGTCATTTTCACAATGTTGATTCTTCCTCTCCAAGAACATGGTATATCTCTCCATCTGTTTGTATCATCTTTAATTTCTTTCATCAGTGTCTTATAATTTTCCACATACAGGTCTTTTGTCTCCTTAGGTGGGTTTATTCCTAGATATTTTATTCTTTTTGTTGCAATAGTAAATGGGAGTGTTTTCTTAATTTCTCTTTCAGATTTTTCATCATTAGTGTATAGGAATGCAAGAGATTTCTGTGCATTAATTTTGTATCCTGCTACTTTACAAAATTCATTGATTAGCTCTAGTAGTTTTCTGGTAGCATTTTTAGGATTCTCTATGTAAAGTATCATGTCATCTGCAAACAGTGACAGCTTTACTTCTTCTTTTCCTATTTGGATTCCTTTTATTTCTTTTTCTTCTCTGATTGCTGTGGCTAAAACTTCCAAAACTATGTTGAATAATAGTAGTGAGAGTGGGAAACCCTGTATTGTTCCTGATATGAGTGGAAATAGTTTCAGTTTTTCACCATTGAGGACAATGTTGGCTGTGGGTTTGTCATAAATGGCCTTTATTATGTTGAGGAAAGTTCGCTCTATGCCTACTTTCTGGAGGGTTTTGATTATAAGTCGGTGTTGAATTTTGTCGAAAGCTTTCTCTGCATCTATTGAGATGATCATATGGTTTTCCTCCTACAATTTGTTAGTGTGGTGTATCACGTTGACTGATTTGCGTATATTGAAGAAACCTTGCATTCCTGGGATAAACTCCACTTGATCATAGTGTATGATCCTTTTAATGTGGTGTTGGATTCTGTTTGCTAGCATTTTGTTGAGGATTTTTGCATCTATGTTCATCAGTGATATTGGCCTGTAGATTTCTTTCTTTCTGACATCTTTGTCTGGTTTTGGTATCATAGTGATGGTGGCCTTGTAGAACGAGTTTGGGAGTGTTCCTGCCTCTGCTATTTTTTGGAAGAGTTTGAGAAGGATAGGTGTTAGCTCTTCTCTAAATGTGTGATAGAATTTGCCTGTGAAGCCAGCTGGTCCTGGGCTTTTGTTTTTTGGAAGATTTTTAATCACAGTTTCAATTTCAGTGCTTGTGATTGGTCTGTTCATATTTCCTATTACTTCCTGGTTCAGTCTCGGAAGGTTGTGCATTTCTAAGAATTTGTCCATTTCTTCCAGGTTGTCCATTTTATTGGCGCAGAGTTTCTTGTAGTAATCTCTTGCGATCCTTTGTATTTCTTCAGTGTAAGTTGTACTTCTCCTTTTTCATTTCTAATTCTATTGATTTCCATCTTCTCCCTTTTTTTCTTGATGAGTCTGGCTAATGGTTTATCAATTTTGTTTATCTTCTCAAAGAACCAGCTTTTAGTTTTATTGATCTTTGCTACTGTTTCCTTCATTACTTTTTCATTTATTTCTGATCTGATCTTTATGATTTCTTTCCTTGTGCTAACTTTGGGGTTTTTTTGTTCTTCTTTCTCTAATTGCTTTAGGTGTAATATTAGGTTGTTTATTTCAGATGTTTCTTGTTTCTTAAGGTAGGATTGTATTGCTATAAAATTCCCTCTTAGAACTGCTTTTGCTGCATCCCATAGGTTGTGGGTTGTTGTGTTTTCATTGTCATTTGTTTCTAGGCAGTTTTTGGTTTCCTCCTTGATTTCTTCAGTGATCTGTTGGTTATTAAGTAGTGTATTGTTTAGCCTCCGTGTGTTTGTATTTTTTATAGATTTTTTCCTGTAATTGATATCTAGTCTCATAGCATTGTGGTCGGAAAAGATACTTGATACAATTTCAATTTTCTTAAATTTACCAAGGTTTGATTTGTGACCCAAGATATCATCTATCCTGGAGAATTTTCCATGAGCACTTGAGAAGAAAGTGTATTCTGTTGTTTTTGGATGGAATGTCCTATAAATATCAGTTAACTCCATCTTGTTTAATGTATCATTTAAAGCCTGTGTTTCCTTATTTATATTCATTTTGGATGATCTGTCCATTGGTGAATGTGGGTGTTAAAGTCCCCTACTATGATTGTGTTACTGTTGATTTCCCCTTTTATGGCTGTTAGTATTTGCGTTATGTATTGAGGTGCTCCTATGTTGGGTGCATAAATATTTACAATTGTTATATCTTCTTCTTGGATTGATCCTTTCATCATTATGTAGTGTCCTTCTTTGTCTGCTGTAATAGTCTTTATTTTAAAGTCTATTTTGTCTGATACGAGAATTGCTACTCCTGCTTTCTTTTGATTTCTATTTGCATGGAATATCTTTTCCATCCCCTCACTTTCAGTCTGTATGTGTCCCTAGGTCTGAAGTGGGTCTCTTGTAGACAGCATATATATGGATCTTGTTTTTGTATCCATTCAGCCATTCTATGTCTTTTGGTTGGAGCATTTAATCCATTTACATTTAGGGTAATTATCGATATGTATGTTCCTATTACCCTTTTCTTAATTGTTTTCAGTTTGTTTTTGTAGGTCTTTTCCTTCTCTTGTGTTTCCTGTGAGAGAAAGAGAGTAAGGAAAGAAGGAAAGAAGGAAGGAAGGAAGAAAGAAAAAAATAAAATAAAGTTATTAAAATAAAAAATAATTATTATGAAAAAAGTTTTAAAATGTAATAAAAAAAAAAGGACAGACAGAACCCTAGGACAAATGGTAAAAGCAAAGCTATAGAAACAGAGTCACACACAGAAGCATACACATACACACTCACACAAAGATTAAAAGGGAAAAAAAATATATATATATTTGCTCCCAAAGTCCACCTCCTCAATTTGGAATGATTCGTTGTCTATTCAGGTATTCCACAGATGCAGGGTACATCAAGTTGATGGTGGAGATTTCATCCGCTGCTCCTTAGGCTGCTGGGAGAGATTTCCCTTTCTCTTCTTTGTTCGCACAGCTCCCGGGGTTCAGCTTTGGATTTGGACCCGCCTCTGCATGTAGGTCACCTGAGTGTGTCTGTTCTTCGCTCAGCCAGGACTGGGTTAAGGGAGCAGCTGATTCGGGGTCTCTGGCTCACTCAGGCGGGTGGGGGAGGGGTACAGAGTGCGGGGCAAGCCTGCGGCGGCAGAGGCCAGCATGACGTTGCATCAGCCTGAGGCATGCCGTGTGTTCCCCTGGGGAAGCTGTCCCTGGATCACGGGACTCTGGCAGTGGCGGGCTGCACAGGCTCCCTGGAGGGGAGGTGTGGATAGTGACCTGGGCTCGCACACAGGCTTTTTGGTGGCTGCAGTAGCAGCCTTAGCGTCCCATGCCCGTCTCTGGGGTCCACGCTGTTAGCCGCGGCTTGCGCCCGTCTCTGGAGCTCCTTTAAGCAGCGCTCTTAATCCCCTCTCCTCGCACACCAGGAAACAAAGAGGGAAGAAAAAGTCTCGTGCCTCTTCGGCCGATCCAGACTTTTTCCCGGACTCCCTCCCAGCTAGCTGTGGTGCACTAGCCCCCTTCAGGCTGTGTTCATGCAGCTAACCCCAGTCCTCTCCCTGGGATCCGACCTCCGAAGCCCAAGCCTCAGTTCCCAGCCCCCGCCCGCCCCGGCGGGTGAGCCGACAAGCCTCTCGGGCTGGTGAGTGCAGGTCGGCACAGATCCTCTGTGCGGGAATCTCTCCGCTTTGCCCTCTGCACCCCTGTTGCTGCGCTCTCCTCCATGGCTCCGAAGCTTTCCCACTCCGCCACCCACAGTCTCAGCCTGTGAAGGGGCTTCATAGTGTGTGGAAACCTTTCCTCCTTCACAGCTCCCTCCCACTGGTGCAGGTCCCATCCTTATTCTTTTGTCTCTGTTTTTCCTTTTTTCTTTTGCCCTACGCATGTATGTGGGGAGTTTCCTGCCTTTTGGGAGGTCTGAGGTCTTCTGCCAGCTTTCAGTAGGTGTTCTGTAGGAGTTGTTCCACATGTAGATGGATTTCTGATGTATTTGTGGAGAGGAAGGTGATGTCCATGTCTTACTCTTCCCCCATCTTGAAGCTCCTCCCAATTAATTTTATAAACATATTTTCATTGAGTATAGAATTCTAGGTTATATTCATTCATCATGTTAAAGATTTTTTTTGATTGTTTTCTTGCTTCCATTATTTCTTTTGAGGAGTTACCTGTCAGGCTTATTGTTGTTCCTTTGAAGATGACATATTTTTCCTCTACTAGATTTTATGATTTTATCTGTGGCTGTAGTTTTCAAGAGTTTTATTACTATGATTGTATAGGGACATTTGCTTAAAGTTCGGTGAGAGTTTTGATTCTGTGTGTTGATATCTTTCAGCAATTTTAGAAAATCTTCAGCAATTATTTCTTCATTCTTTCTTTTCTTTCTTTCTGGCATTAAAAGTACACAGGTGTTAAAATTTTACTGTCCCACATGTCTCTTACCCCCTGTATTTCCAATGATTTTTATCTATTGTATTCAGATTGATTTTTTTTCATGCTTATGGCATTCATTTTATTGTTCCTGTCATTTGCTTTCTAAACTTTTATTCAAGTGAATTCTTAATTTCAGAAAGTATATTCTCATTTCTACAGTTTTTTATTTATTAATGTTTTAGTAATTACAGTTTATACTTACATTTTATATCTTTCCTTCTATATTTTTAATCTTTTATTGTAAACTTTTTAATTTATCAATTGTTGTTAAAATACTTGTCTACTTACTTATTTACTTAGTATACCTGTGTATCAGGATACCTTTCGGCTTTCTGGTTTTATTTTCACTTATTGTGCCTGACTCTTTATTGGGTTTGTAATTTTTGATAGAATTCTGGATATCATTTAAAGAATGTTGGCCAATGATCTAGCCATATTAATCCAATAAGTTTTGTTGAAGCAGGCTTTTTCCCTTTTGTAAAGCTTAGTCTTACTCTAATTCACTCTTGTTACATGGGTAGAACTCTCTAGACTGCCCACCAAAATATAGATTGTGTTTATCATAGTCACTTTCTCTTGCAGTTATTTTCTTTTTCTCTATAGAAAATTACTCTATTTTTCAGTGTAGATTTAACTTAGAATTTTAGCTTCTCGTTGTTCCTAGTGTCAGAATCTGATAAGTGCTGTAATCATGCCTTACATGGCTGTTTGACACATCTAGATATTGGATGCCCTCTATTTTCATATATGTTTTAAAGATTCCAGTCCCATATGTTCTAGTCTTTTTGTACGGCAGCAGTGGCCCTTTTCCTAGTTTCTCTGGAATTTCAGACTCTAGGTGAAGCACAGAATTGACAAATATCCCTATGGATGAAACAGTTGTTTTTCATCACTTCACCATCCCCTTGAGCTTTCCACCGAATGCCTGATATGGTAACCAGTTCCTTTCTGTCAGCAAGTTTTTGTTTACTAGGAACTGCAGTTATAAAAATCAGCCTTTTATCAGACTTACATATTTAGTCATTCAAACGACCAAAATATATTTCTCACATATATTTGGACTTTGTCCACAATTCCTGGCTCAGAGCTTCTAAAACCTTTGGAACTTCTCAAGTGTTGAGAGTGATAAATGTGTGTTTTGTTACGTGAATGAGGTGAATTTTAGCAGCACCTAAGAATGGAAGCTGGTTGCTGGAAGAACGAGTTACATGATTAGAGGGTTGTGAACTTTCAGTCCCACTCCTTGATTTCCAGGCAGGAGAGAGGGGCTTGAAGTTGAATAAAATACCATTGGCCAGTGATTTAGTTATTCATGACCAAGTAATGAAGCCTCCTTCAAACCACCAGAGTTTCCATGTTGGGAAAACAGAACACTTCTACCCTGAAGGGCCCCATGCTACACAAAGACAGAAGCTCTTTCCTTTCGGACCCTGCCCTATGTATCTCTTCATCTGTCTGATGACTTATAGCCTTTAATATTCTTTTATAATAAACTGGTAATCTAGTAAGGAAAATGTTTCTCTGAGTTCTGAGAGCCCCTCTTGTAAATTAATCAAACTCAAGGAGGGGATTTGGGGAACCTCTGATTTATAGCCAGCCAGAAGTGCAGGTAACAACTTGGACTTGCTATTGGCATCCTGAATTGGAGGGGTTGTTGGAACTTCCATTTTGTAGCCAGCTGGTCAGAAGTACAGGGGACAACCTGGGCTTGAGACTAGCATCTCAAGCAGAGGGTGATCTCATGGGACTGAGCCTTTTTTACCTGTGGTATCTGATTCTATCTCCCAGTAGATAGTGTCAGAGTTGAGTTGAATTCTTGTACACCCTGCTGACATCAAAGAATTGTTTGCTGGTGAGGGGAAGCCTACACACACACACACACACACACACACACACACACACACACACACATTAGAAGTAGGTCTAGGAACCCTATTTACTTGGATTATTCACTTACTTGGCTGAATGTCCTTAGGTAAGATACTCAACTTCCAGTGCCTCACTTTTCTTAAGTACAAAGTAGGTGAAATAATGATATCAAAGTCCTAGGTTGTTTTGAAGGTTAATTAAATCTAAATATGTCAAATGCTTAGCAGAATGCTTGTCAGGTGATAATTAGACCTATAGGCACTGTTTTGAAGTCATAAGATGATATAAAGATAACTATTAGTTTCCTCTACACTACACTATGATGTTTCAGTCACCTGTTTCTCCTCCTTGGGAGTATAGATATCTAAGAGTTTTAGACCAATATCTTATAGGCAATTTTGTTCTCCGGGGTTCAACACAGTGCTTGGTACATATGAGATAACCCCAGGGTTTTTTTTAATAAAATAAATGAATGGATGGATGATTGGGGGAGAAATGAGTAAATGTCATACCTAGACTTAGCATATACATATGAACTGTGCCTTGCACATAATATTTCTAGGTCCGCCTGTAAAGTTGGTCAAATCTCAATAATAATCTATCTGCCTATCTATCTGTCTAATTGATTTTTATCTCTGTGTGTATATATTCCCAGTTTGATATTTAAAAACTCCTTTGTTTCTTCCCAGAACATAATAAAAAGTAAAAAGAAATATTCAAATCACATATAGTTCAATTAAGTATAAAGGAAAGAAAAAAAGAAAGAATTAAATGAGAAGAAAAGTAATGAAAAAAAGAAAGAAAAAGCCTTGAAAAACACAGGAGTACTTTCATTGAGTAAAAACTCATTACAAAGATAGTCTCTTAATATACTGTCTTTAAAATATTCTGCAAGCTATATATACTAGATGCTTTGTACAGTACCACATTGGTCAATAACACTTGTTATATAGATTTTGGCACTCCTAGGAAATGATATTCTACGTTTTGAGGAAGAGTTTATTGATAAAGTCAAGTGAAGGACAGACTATAAATAATACTTAAACAATCTAAATTAAATTCTTTCTTAACCAATATATAGCATTTTATAGGCCAGTTCAATTTTTCTCAAAGAAACTTACTTTTCAGATCAGCTATTCCATTTTAAAATGTATAATTTTCACCTCAAAGGAATACATTTACCTAAGCATTATTGCCATAAAATGATTATAGAAAAGTAATAAAATTAAACATGCAAAAAAGTAGGGCTGTTTTTCCCTTTGGCAGGTACAGTGTAACCTTCAAATGCTTCATTTTATGCTCATAGCCACTAAGTCAAAGGGATAATTGCAATGTGATTTACTCAGCCAAAAAAATTCAGTATCAAAGGCAGTCTTCAGAGAATAGGGGATCTATTTCAATTCATAAAGAGTGACTGATTAAAAATGATAGATAGGGCTTCCCTGGTGGCGCAGTTGGTGAGAGTCTGCCTGCCAATGCAGGGGACATGGGTTCATGCCCCAGCCTGGGAAGATCCCACATGCCACGGAGCAGCTAGGCCCGTGAGCCATGGCCGCTGAGCCTGCGTGTCCAGAGCCTGTGCTCCGCAACGGGAGAGGCCACAACAGTGAGAGGCCCGCGTACCACAAAAAAAAAAAAAAAAAAAGATAGATATACATACATGTGATAAATTATATATGTATATATATGCATATGTGCATATATACATGCACATATGCATATATGCATAAACATATACTGTTCCTAGCTATTGTTTGTACAACTGCGTGATATTATTGCATTTATTTTGGTTATTCTTTTAAGAAAAACATAGGATTGGAGAAATTTTCACCAAATTTGTTATTACTATTTTTCAGTAATCTAACATTAATACCTGGCATACAGTATGAACAAGACAAATGCTTGTAAAGGTGAGGTTATGCATACCAGTCAAAATAACTGGATTTTTATGGAAGATTTGGTATGATGAGAGCTCTCTCAAACAGCAAGTGTGATATGAGGCTTTTATTTAAATGCCATCTATGTAAGGGAAAGAGACGAGACTCAAACCAAAACAGGCATAGACATAGACACACACACACAACCCAAAACAAATAAATTAATTAATTACAGTTATCTGTGGATCAGAGAGAGATCAAGATGGTGGAGTGGGAGGACCTTGGGCTCACCTAACATCAGGGACACATCTAAGCTACAACTACATATAAAGCAACTCTTACCGAAATCGACCTGGAGACTAGCAGAATAGCTCTTCTACAACAAGGGCTGTAAAGAAAAATCCACACTGCGTCAGGTAAGGAGGGTGGAGAAGTGATCTGGTGAGGACCAGCACTGCTAATGAGGGGACACAGAAAAGAGGGAGAATATCACAGGCTTAGGGGTTCTGAGGGAGCAAGGGGTTAGAGCTACACATTAGGCACCCCAGCCCTAGGGTCTGACACCAGGAAGAAGAGCCCCATTAGCTGGTTTCTCACACCGGACAGCTGTGAGAAACTGAGATTCCACTCTTCAAGAGCACACACACGGTCTTGCTTACTCCAAATTACAGTGCAGAGGCAACAGATTGAAAGCTGCTTGGGGCTATGGCTGGTTTGCCAGGACCCAGTGCACCTCCCAGCCAGCACTGGGCTCCTGCGGCAGCCCTCTTGCTCTGGTGGGTGCTGCTCCCCACTAAGGCGGAGGCTGTCTTTGCCATCAAAAATGTACATACTTGCAGGAAACAGGTTGCCAACAAGAGCGTGTGCGCATGGAGAGAATGGAACTGTCTCGGACCCTGGCCCTGTCTCTGACCAGGATGGAGGCAACCATTGCCAGCAGGTGCTTTGGTGCACACACCCAGGAGGGATTGAGACTAGCTCTAGGATGGAGATTGCCACCTTCAGAGTGCCCATCCCTGCCGACACTCTCAGAAGGGAGCTAGGCTAGCTAGCTCCAGGGCAAAGGGCCACTGCTGCATCACACATCACTGTGCATATGTGGCAGGGGTGGGGGTGGGGAGCCAGCTCAGTGTTGTGGCACCAACCCCTCCTTCTCCAACCCAGCCTCTAACCAAGGCATACATTCTAGGGAAAAAATGAAAGGAGCACAGAAATTCAGCCTCAAGCCCTCGGGCCCTGGCCACATCCCAAACCAAGACAGAGACTGCCATCACACCCAGGAGAAGCCCAACTCTGTCAGAGTTACTGTTTCAGCCCCTCGGGCCATGCCCCTACCCCTTAGAGGGCAGTGATGTCCATTGAGCATAGGAAAAACTCAGCTTGCACTTGACTCTGACTTTAACCCCTCCAACTCCAGCCCTACCTTCTACAAAGGTGGTGGATGCCCGCACATCTCGGGGGAAGATGCAGCCCCTACTCAACTCAGATCCAACTTTCCCACCAAAGCCACTGGGCACACACAGATTTCATAGGGATACTCCCACACAATGGTACACCTTCAAGACTGGGATACATAATTGTTTCACCAAATTTCATAGAGACAGAGAGAGTTCAAGAAAATGAAAAGACAGAGGAATAGGTTTCATATGAAAGAACAAGAAAAGAAAAAACAACCTGAAAGGGCTTCCGTGGTGGTGCAGTGGTTGAGTCTGCCTGCCGATGCAGGGGACACGGGTTCGTGCCCTGGTCCAGGAAGATCCCACATGCTGCGGAGTGGCTGGGCCCATGAGCCATGGCCGCTAAGCCTGCGCGTCCGGAGCCTGTGCTCCGCAACGGGAGAGGCCACAACAGTAAGAGGCCCATGTACAAAAAAACAAACAAACAAAAAAAAAACCCCACAACAACCTGAAAAATCCTCTAATGAAACAGAGTTAAATAATTTACGTGATAAAGAGTTCGGAGCATAGTAATAAGAATGCTAACTGAATGGGAGAAAAGAATAGATGAACTCAGTGAGAATTTTAACAGAGAAACAGAATGTATAAAAGATAACCAGTCAGAGCGGAAGAATATAATAACTGAAATAAAAAATACACTAGAGGGAATTAATAGCAGATTGGATGATACAGAAGAACACAGAAGCAATTTGGAAGGCAGAATAATGGAAATCACCCAATCAGAACAGCAAAAAGAAAAATAAATTTTAAAAAATGAGAATAGTTTAAGGGACCTGTGAGACAACATCAGAAGTACTAACATTTGCCTCACAGGGGTCCCAGAAGGAGAAGAGAGAGAGAAGGGGGTAAAATAAGTATTTGAAAAAATTATGGCTGAAAACTTCCCAAAGTTGAAGAAGGAAACAGACTTCCTGGTACAGGAAGCACAGAGAGTCCCAAACATGGTGTACCAAAGAGACCCACACCAAGACATATCATAATTAGAATGGCAAAAGTTAAAGAGGATTTTAAAGGCAGCAAGAGAAAAACAAAGAGACACATACAAAGGACCCCCATAAGGCTATTAGCTGATTTTTCAGCAGAAACTTTGCAGGCCAGAAGGGAGTAGCATGATATCTTTAAAGTGCTGAAAGAAAAAAACCCTACAAACTAGGATACTGTATCCAACAAGGTTATCATTCATAATTGAAAGAGAAAGAGCTTCTCAGACAAGCAAAAATGAAAAGAGCTCAATTTATTACTAAACTGATCTTACAAGAAGTGTTAACTGGTCTTCTTTAAATGAAAAAGAAAATGCTACAAAAAAATAAGAAATTATAGGAAGGGAAAAATCCCACTGGTAAAGGCAAGTACATAGTAAAGGCTGTGGATCAACCACTTAATAAGCTAATAAGAAGGTTAAAAGACAAAAATTGTAAAATCAACTATAACTACAATAAACAAGGGATAGACATGAAGATGTAAAATGTGACATCATAAACATAAAAAGTTAGGGGAAAGAGTAAAAAATGTAGAACTTTTAGAATGTGTTTGAACTTAAGTGACTATCAGTTTAAAACAAGTAGATGTAGTTAACATACAGAAGCTCCATGCTAACCCCAGATCAAAATCCTACAACAGATACACAAATACAAGAGAGAAAAAAGCAAACATAACGCTGAAGAAAATCATCAAATCATAAGGAAAGTGACTAAAAAAAGAAGAAAAAAGCCCAGAGAACTACAAAAACAACCAGAAAAGAAGTAACAAAATGGCAATAAGTATATACCTATCAGTAATCACTTTAAATGACAATGGACCAAATGCTCCAATCAAAATACATAGGGCAGCTAACTGGATTAAAAAAAATAAACACCCATCTATATGATGTCTACAAGAGCCTCACTTCAGTTCTAAAAAAACACACGGACAGAAACTGAGGGGATGGAAAAAGATATTCCACACAAATTGGAAACAAAAAGAAAGCTGGGGTAACAGTAGTTATATCCAACAAAGTAGACTTTAAAACAATGTCTCCAATAAAAGAAAAAGAAGGGCATTATATAATGATAAAGGGATCAATACAAAAGAGGATATAACATTCATAAACATATATGCACCATATCTATGGTATATATAACTAAAGGCTGTGAACAGTTTCTAAGACAAATATCATGTGAAATGGTAATTTTGGTTTTTTTTGTTTTGTATATTTTTCAATTTTTAACTTTCATTTTGAAATAATTTCAGACTTAGAAAAAATTTGTAAAGATAGTACAGAAAATTAATTCCCATACACCCTTTACCCATATACCCTAAATGTTAACATTACCATGTGAAGGCTCTTACTAAAATAAGGATTCCTCAGGGTTCTCAAGGGAAGGAAGGATAAAAGTAGTCATAAGGTTCTCTTGAAGATACTCCTCATTTTATTTTTCATTTTCTAAGTAGTTCTCCTTCTCTCCTTAATAAATCATCTTCCATTGTCTCGAAGTGAATCTTCACCCTTGGTCACAGGACAATATCTTAATTTCTGGATCTGTCTGTATTTTCTGTTCTATGCTTGTTATCCTGACTGTTTCATTCTCTATAGTAGCCCTGGCATTGAGTATTAAGATCACTGTTGCTTACTAAAGTCCACCGAAAACCATGGTCAAGCCTAGAAACAGTCATATTTCCTTTCTAGTTTACAAAAACTTGCCAAATGAAAGCATGATTGTTTCTTTAATATTAATTTTTTTCAACACATATGTCTTTCAAGCAAAGACATTCATTTTGAGGACCAGTACGGTATCAAGAAATTAGCTAGATATCTCTATTTTCCTTAGCAATTCAAGAATTGTATTATTGTGTAAAGTAGTAATCGGTTTCTTTCTTACTTCACCTTGGAGCCTACTACACATTAAATAGTATACATCACATTTTTCTGACCCCTTTGTACAGGCAAGCACCCCCTGTATTAAGAAATCAAATTAGGTTTCCTTCGTTCTCTCTTAGCAAAGAGAAGGAGATAGTAAATTATTCCAGTTAGATTGATATCACAACATATGTTTAAAAGTAAAATATCTAAGTATGTAAGCTAAATAAATCATAACCCCAAAGTATTTAATCATGCCAAAGACTAGATGATTAGGTTTAGTCATGATTTATATTCATTTGATCTGTCCAAATCAATGGTAGTCTTATTTAGAAAGTATGCATGAATGTCCTGTAGCTACAACTAAGTTATATTTCTGATAAATGTTCATTTTATCTACTTCAAATAGAAAAGTACAATTTATCACACATTTAGATAGGTTAAAATATGCTTTGCTGTTTTGTACTTCCAATGTACTCTATTTTTTACAAAGAAAATGTTGATTTACAAAAGATGACAAGTTGCAAAATAGACCTCACTTAGATTTATGAATTGCAGAATGCTCTCTTGATAGTAATCAATGGTAGAATCACTGTGTAAATTTTCTTATTTATTTGCAAGTTCATACATTACAGTGCTGGCAATAGAAGCAACCACTTTCAAACTTTCTATATTTTAAAAGATTGTATCTTTATTACAAAAGAATCGCGTTAAGGCCTTAAAGTTGTAAATTTTATATTCAAGTCTATCCATTACCTTCTGATGATGTGAGGAAATATTTTTCTGTCCTTATGTTTAGAATCTTAAGAACATGATCACTGTAGGAACAGAAGAGTGTGATTTCATCATGCATAGCTGGAAAATATTTTTGGTTTAACATCAATGCCTCTAGAGAGAAGCAAATTTATACTTAATAGCTAATGTATAATGATTTAATACTAGATATGCAGAGTATAAATGGTTAAGTCTTCACATTAGGATTTAAGAATCTAAAACATGGGGCATATTAATGATATTTATAAAGGTGACAAAGGTTGACAGCTAACTTATATTTATGTATTCATATATTATATCCAACCAAATAACCAAATGCTCACCAACACTTGTGACCTTTATTAACGTATTCCCTTTATGAGCCTACCCAAATCCTTCCGAGTCTTGTCTGTTTTCTCTACTTGCATTTCCTATTGGTGTTCAAAGTTCTCTTGAATGTACCTCAGTTTTCCATCTTTGTTGAAGTTTTATTCTACCCTAACGAGCGTCTTTTTTTTTTAAATTTTTCTTAAAGGTATCTTCCATTGAATATTTCTAAGATCTCTGAGAACCAGTCCACCGCCATAAGTACTAGTATTTCTTGGCCCTCTGACATTAATCAGTAAAAGGAATTTTAGGAAAACGACTCCTAGTTTTGGCTGTTGCATTCCTATACCTTCTTATTCCTCCATGCTTATTAGGTAATCTTCCTTTTGGTAAAGTGAATACTAGCTGGTATTTTCTAGGTTTTAAGCTATTAGGACTATCAAAATATCCCAATTTTGTTCCCTTTTCTTTCTCACACATAGCTGTCATATTACATTGGTCCTACTAATATCAGTGGTTTGACCCCATAAAATTATATTCTGTATTTCATGACAATGCGTCCAGTTTGTTGAAGGTGATATCTGTGTGTGTGTGTGTGTGTGTGTGTGCACACGCACACATGTGTGTGTTTTATGTGAGGAAATTTGGAAAAAATCCAAAACCTCTTTTACTTCTACCTAGCCTTTCATCTTCCCATTCTCACCCAAATCCTTTCAGTCACACGTTTGGCTACATTTTTTTTCATATTTTTTTCTTAACAATTTTAATAATCATCTTTGTATAGCTAAGTGGAATAGTCAGTTTTTAGCCCTTATCTGACATGCCCTATTAGTAGTGTTTAACATAGCTGGTCTCTCTGTCTTCAGTGATTCACTCTTTTTTTCCCCCCTCGCTTTGATTTAAGATTTCCTTCCTACCTTGTTGGATTCTCTTCTTTTCCCAAGATTTTAAGTGTGGAATATCCTGAGCTTCAGTCTTCTTTTGTCTTCACTAAAAATGTATCCACTATTTGTGGCTATTTCATCTGTCTCATGATTTTAAATACATCTATATGTCAGTGAATCCCAAGTTATACACTCAAAACTCCAGACTGAAATATTCAACCATTTACTCAATATGCTTACTAATATATTTTAAAAACTTCTCATAGTATACAAACTAAAGTTGTTGTATTATTCCTCAGTAAACTCTATCTACAGTCTTTCCTATCCACATTAATGGCAACTCAATCCTTCAGTGCTCAAGCATAGCAATGTTCTTTGACTTCACCTGTTCCCTTAAACTCCACATCCAGTTCACCCACAGGATGAACTGTGGTTCACCACAGCTTCACCTTCAAAATATTTCCAGAATTTGAATATTTCTCACCAACTTCACCACTGCCATCTTGAAGCAAATTGCCATTATCTCTTTCCTTTCCTTGAGTAATTCCTCCTGGCTTCACTGATTCTTTACTTATGCTCCTCCTGTCTACTTTCAGCACAGCAAATAGACTGATCATTTTAGAATTTGGATTATTTAGAATATAGAACTCACCTGCTATAGACTGAATGTTTCTGTCCTCCAAAACTTCCCAGTTTTAAAATTAATCCTTAGTGTGATGGTATTTCAACTTGGGGCCTTTAGGAGATGATCAAGTTATGAGGATGGCGCCCTCATGAATGGGATTAGTGCCCTTATAAAAGAAATCCCAGAGACGTCCCTTCCACTGTGTGAAAACCCAGTGAGAAGATGGATGTCCATGAACTAGGAGCTGGGTCCTCATTAAATACCAGATATTCCAGTGCCTTGATCTTGAACTTTTCAGCCTCCAAAACTGTAAGAAATAAATTTCTGTTCTTTATAAGCCACCCAGTGTATGATATTCTCTTGCAGCTGCCAAAACAGACTAAAACATCATCTGCTCAAAACAATCAATGTCTCTCTGAGCTAGATATTATCCTTCTGCCCGTATATGCCTTCTCTTGTACCATAAGGGCTAAAATCCCTAAACCTTCATTTCTTAGACTCTTAAAAATCAAGCTTCAGGTTAAATGTTGCTATTGAAAAGTACTCATATAAAGTTTTGAAAGAAAAAGAGAATGAAAACCTATTTGTCTAGTTGACACTGTGGACAGGTATATTTGCTTTATGATAAGGCAAAAATTCAGGTATTGTCCTTGGCTTTTAGGCATCTTTCTACTAATAATAATCATCTACTTCTGGTGTTGAAAGCAACTGACATTATGCATCATTGTTTCCTCTGATTCCTACAGTGTCCAATAATTGAAACCTAGAAATACCCTCTCTGACCATTCTTTGGAATAGCTTTTAATCATCAAAATTCCTGTATTAAATCCTTCTTATTTGAAATGCATAGTGTAGACTTCTGTTTTCCCATTTGAATCTTTCCTGATAAAGTATTAAGTGTTTGAAATATTTTCACAGAAGAGAGCATATGCAGAAATTTGGAACTCCATGTATGACTTGGTTTGATTTCAGGTTAGCAAGAGTCATCATCAGTGGTAAATTGGGTTTGGATAGGCAAGGAGAGTGCAGTAGCAAAATATTTACTTAAATTATAACTTATTATTGGCTGGAATGATGTTCTTACAGAAATCACCGACTTAGGAGATGAAACTGCCCGAGCTATAGAATGACATATTGGAAATAATGATTAAGTGACTGTGGGGTGATGACAGCCTCTGATTATACTGGAGAACTTACAGAAAGTAAATGACCAGAAAATTATTTTAAATTTCAATTCTGGACCAGGTAGGAAAACCAGAGATCTCCTATGACTGACTTGAAATAATCTTCTCCAGGGTCAATGTATCCAATTTCCAATCCAAATATCTGTGACTGCACTATAAAGAGTTATAAAATGAGTATAATGCACAGCTTTGAAGGTCATTTATACTAAATTTAAGTAGTTGAGAAAACTTGGGAGACTGGATGGCAGGCACTTGGGGTAAATTCTAATGAATCTAACTGTATTAAATCACCCTATCCCACTGTGCCTCCCTTCTCAGCCGACACCATTCTCTTCTCATCTGAGGAGACCAGTCTCCCCTTACTCAGAAAATCTGTACAATTCCACAAAGGGGCATTTGCTTGCACACAGATACCAGCTTTCCTCAAGACCCACCCCACTACCTCTCATTTCATCCAGACCCAGGTAGATCTGGATAAATAGAGGAAAATAATTAAATCATCCAAGGAGAAGACAAAACCTTTCTTGGAAGGAGATATAATACCTATTAAAGTACTGCAAAGTTTTTACCATTTATGTTGGCAGAACCTAAGGCAAATTTCTGAGAAAAAAATTATCAGGCGTTATCTCATAGAGGAAGGTATGTAGTGTTGGACAAAGCCAGACCAACCAGAGTGTTTAGATTCATTGAGTTAGTTCCTGCCACAGAGGAGTTTTTCTAGTAGTTAGCCTGATTGGATGACATGAAACTAGATTCAATAGTAACCTGTATTAAAAATAGTTTTAGAATTTCTCTTTTATAATATAGCTGGAACAACACTTACAGTGATAGAAATGTTTGAATGGATTTGTAATAGTCAAAAGATCTGAACAATATCATCTACCTCCCATGTCCCTCCAGTGCCCTTTACTGCCCTTTACTGCCCTTTACTATGCTCCCTTAAAGGAAAGTTGCTTTAATAAATACTATTGATTAATGCAGAACATAATGACAGGTAAATATGGAGCTGAGAGGAAATAACTTCATAAATAACACAGGAGATCAAATTACAAATGAAGAGGTTTATCTAAATCTGTCTCAATATGCCCACAAACATACCTTTTACTATTTTCCTGTTCTTAAATCCATAGCTGGGAAACAAGTTGCAGAATTTCTATGTCAGGTCCCTGAACCATAGGTTAGGGTTTATTATAGAAAAAAGGGAAAAGTGGAAGCCCTTGGTACTTTCCTGTCCTAACAAAAGAATAAACCAAAAGCAATATTCCATAGCTGACAGATTGCAAATATGATTGCCACACTGAGAGACATGAAAAATGTAGAAGTATCTTTCCTATCACTTTGAATTTTTCTATTTTACTTCTAAAGAAAAACAGATATTGATAAATGAGTGTGTATTAATGTTATTTTTATCAGGTGTTGACTTCATTTCCACCTGCTGTGCTAGTTATTTTATATTTACTGGACCCAACAAACCAAACCTTTGTCTTTGATATACAAATGTTTTCTCCTCTTTATCAAATAGGAAATGCCAGCAGAAGCCATGTAGTCTCATATTATAAGGACATCAGTGCAACTTTACTGTCTAAGCTCAGGATTATTGTAGTTCTACAGGTCCCTGGCAAAATCAGGCTCACTGTTATCTCGATCTTTTGCTATTGCCCAAGTTATCATGGTGTGTCATTCATTTGGTGATAATCATGCTGACTGGAGCTTGTAAGTAAAAATTAGCAAATGTCAATGTAACCTCTTAAGACAATACGTCTGCCAGAAGGTGGGATTAAGTCCCAGAGAATCAGGTACCCAGCACCTCAGAAAGAAGTGCCATAATTCTGAGCCTCTTAGATTTATAGAGGTAACCTTTATCAAATACGTGTGTGTTGCTTTGAACCATTTACTGAGAAAGCCCATAACACAACTACTTTTGAGCAGGGACCAGAGCCGTAAGTACTTGTTGATAGTTCAGTCTGCAGTGCGAGTCACTCCACCAATTGTGCTTTACTTTTTTTTTTTTCCTAATTTTTTTTTTTTTTTTTTTTTTGCGGTACACGGGCCTCTCACTGTCGTAGCCTCTCCCGTTGCGGAGCACAGGCTCCGGGCGCGCAGGCTCAGCGGCCATGGCTCACGGGCCCAGCCACTCTGCGGCATGTGGGATCCTCCCGGACCGGGGCACGAACCCATGTCCCCTGCATCGGCAGGCGGACTCTCAACCACTGCGCCACCAGGGAAGCCCTCTTGTTCCATTCTTGATGGACAGGAGTCAGTGGAAGAATACGGTCATGATAGATTCCATACTCACTCCTTCCTGACAGAAAATTCCATTGACTTGCACTCTCAACTTGACCTTTTTCATTCTTTATGTCTTTTGTTGCTTAACCACTGACAATAAGCCTTCAGAACAAAAAGAATAAATTCCTGACTTACTGCTTATTCTCATTCCTTAACTGTACTCACTCAACAAACACACACACACACACGTGCACACATTTTCCTTCTCAGAGCTAGTAATTTTCCACCTCTCAACCAAGATATAAAGATATATAGATAGATATAGACATATAGATAGAGACATAAGTGGCTAAGAACAAGCTTTTTCAGGACTCAAATTAGGCTGCTAGATTTCCTACTAGCTAAGAGTAATGAAGTTTTTTTCAAGACTGACAGAAGAAATGTTCCTATAATAAATTCAATAATATGAAAGTCGTTCCAGTTCTATTATTAGCAGTAGAAATTTGTACAATGCATGTGCCAAATGTTTCCCAGAAAAAAACACATAAAATAATTGAGCAGAGTATTTTGTTTTGTTTTTGTTTTTGCATTCCCCAATTTGATTAACAAGAGAGTATGGTGTCTTATAATTCCTAAATCTCATAATACCACCACACATTTAAGTCAGTGTCAATATTTGAATGTTATTTGTGCATTGTAAATTAATTGCATTAGTTAAAATTAAAAATTATTGAAAATCTAGAGGCATATCCATGTAAATGGTTTAATGTTTTGTTAGCACTAATAACTAAACTGTCTTTATTTCAAATAGATTTCTTTACCACATGCTGGAATCAATACGAATTCATTAATTCATGACTTAAAAGTAAACAAATTTTTATTTATTATCTTTTTTGCGGTACGCGGGCCTCTCACTGTTGTGGCCCCTCCCGTTGCGGAGCACAGGCTCCGGACGCGCAGGCTCAGCGGCCATGGCTCACGGGCCCAGCCGCTCCGCGGCATGTGGGATCTTCCCGGACCGGGTTACAAACCCACAACCGCTGCATCGGCAGGCGGACTCTCAACCACTGCGCCGCCAGGGAAGCCCAGTAAACAATTTTTAAAAGCTCTGTTTTGTGAAACAAGCCACCTGTTTTCCCATTTAATTAACATTTTCTTTCATGCACTACATTCAGCACACAATACCTAAGAACACGTTAAAACTCCTGATTATAAAAACATGGAACTTTAAATCGTTAATGCAAATTGGGTTATTAATTTCATTTTACTTCATTTTTGTGGTATGTGTAATTTTTGTTTTGTGTTTCTAAACATTGTGCATGATCTTATTTCCTCTTAGAATGATTACAGTTGTCAGTAAATAATTTGTACAATTGTTGAAATCTATCACCATCCCGTGACAGCAGCAGAGTTTGTGTTTTGAAGACTGCTGTTATCACCAGCACAAAACAGTGTCTGGTACAAACACTGTTTGTTGCTTGTGTACATGAAATAAAGGTTGATTCACAGGAGATTAGCACCACAAAACACATGTAGTAACGTTTAATTAGGTGAATCTTTTTGCCTACAACAGTCTCAGTTCTCAGTTTACCCTTTCTTTCTCAAGGCGTCCCTGTCTGGATGACAAAATAGTTTATCTCCCTAATCTATCTCTAAGCCATTCTGCATTCTATGTGTTTTATATTTATCAACTCATTTAATTTTTAACAGATCCTTCACAGCAGGGACTATTGGTATCCCTGACTAACAGGTGAGAAAGTTGTTAGAGAAGTTAGCTCATCCATACTTTCTGAACATGGAGGACCTCGGATTCAATCTCATGCTGTGTGGCACCAGAGCCCTTGCTCTTAAATCCCTACACAGTGATGATCAAAATGTGTTATAGACATTATCCAGGGTACTGATATATAATGCCAATACAATCACGATGAAATTTTGAATTATGTTAGAACAAGAAGTGGCCTAGCCCCATAGAGGTGACATGTGGTTAGTCCACATGTGTGACATATTCCTTGCTGCCCATTCTTGTTATTCTAGCATTCCTCTAAGCTAGTGTATAATCTCCCTTGTAGACTGTAAAGAAACAGTGTGTGTACGTTAGCATGCCAACCTCAAGAAAGGATTGTTTAAATTTCCTCACATCTCGTACTCAAAAATATCAAGTTCAAGAAAATAAACAAATTAAAATCACCCTACCTCCAAATAGACCATGATTTCCCTAAAAAAAGTGATGCACAAGCATCAGCCTTCTAATGCCTTAGTTAGCCTGCTTTCTATATGAAAGTCTTTAAAATACACCACTTTGATATCATTTTAGACAATCCTTTTTGATGCAAAACATTCGAGAATATATGTTTTACTGGAACTTTTTGCTGAAATTATTATGAGTTGACTTTTCAGTAATTAGCTTTGATTAAAAATATCCAATTTTTGTTGTTGGTGGTTGTGGATTATATCCAATGTTAACAGTCAGGGGCTCTGAAGGACAGTTGGAGCTTAAATCTCTGATCAAGAAAACTGGAATTTCTAATTTTCTAATGCCATCATTCATTAAATTGAAAGTTAGCTTAAAACTAAATTATGTTAAAGGTGGTATGATAGTACCATGCTAAATGTTTGGTAATTATGTCTGATAATTCTTTATTCTAGATTTTGATTAAGTAATATCCTTCATCCTTATTGCTAACATTTTAGTTCATACATTCCTCTAATATCATATTGTCTTGAAAATGGTTATAGCTTCCTCATTGTTCTTTTATCACTCTGTATATACTCGCTCCAAGCCATTTCCTTTATTTACATAGTTATGATTCTGAAGTGCCAATCTGATTTTGTATTTTCATGCTTGAACTGTACATAGCCTGAGGATAAAGTTAAAAATGCTTAGCTTGTCAGAAAATCCTTCTGTGTCCTCCATTAAATTTCAGTAGCTTTTTCTCTGTGTACTTATTTAGTATTGTGTCCATATATCCTTTAGGGTGACCATATTCTGGATTGCCCAGGGTAATCCTAATTTGTGCCTGTTTTCCAAGTTTCCTGGCTGGTTTAGCATATCTCTTAATTTTTCTTTTTGTAAATGAAATATTATTTTGAAATTTGTATTAAAATAGCCTCAGTAGGTTAGAAAAACATTTAAATTTTATTTTCAGTTACTTCCAGGTAATCATCTAGTAGTAACTGAAATGCATATTCAGTAAACAGAGTATCACTAGAAAATGACTGGTGATAGCTCTGCTCTCTGGATCCATTCTGAAAGCAACATAACTAATGCTTCCCTTTCAAGGTCAGTATGTAGGGCATGTTACTAAAGCAAAATGCTCGGTTACACATGGTTAAGGACATCTTATCCCTTGCAGTAAGAGAGAATCTTCTGTTTTATTTCTGGCCATTTGATATATCAGCCTGCAATGCTCGGTTACAAATGGTTAAGGACATCTTACTCCTTGCAGTAAGAGACAGTCTTCTATTTCGTTTCTCTCCATTTAATATACCAGCCTGCAGTGCTATGGTTCATGGCATATCCAGCAAGATTCAAGAAGCCACTAAGTGACTAGGTGGCAAGGGTTGTCAGAATCATAGGGAATTATAAATTAGGTGTAAAAATAGAAAACTGTACTCACCTTGTCAAAGGTAACCCTACTTGAATAATAAATTATATGGTTACTGGAACAGATTTCATTTTCTAAAAATAAGTATTTTTCCATCTTCTTGAGTCTGGGCAGATTAAGAGACTGTTTTGACCCATAGTATATGGCATTTCAAGGCATACATTTTACATAGTCGGGTACTTTTCTGCTTCCTGGTTTTGGAATGCTCACTCTCAGAACCCAGCCTCCATGCTGTGAGAGGTCCAAGCCACATGGAGAGGCCGCACATTGGTGTGCTTGTCAACAGCTCCAGCTAAGCTCCCAGACAGCAACTCAGTACCAAATGCCATTTTGGATTTCCAGCCCAATTGAGCCTTCAGTTGATTCAGCCCCTTCCAATATCTGGCTGCAATTGTGTGAGAGAATCACTTACTTGATTCAAGTCAAACAAACAAGCAGAATAATGCAGCTGCTGATGATAATAATAATAATAAAAATAAATTGTTTTTAACCACTAAGCTTAGGAGAAGTTTGTTACTCAACAACAAATAACCAGACTGGCTACTCTCTCTACAATAGCCCTTTCACATTTTACGTGCATTTTTGAATAAGCTTTTTTATCCATTGGGCTGTAGGTTTTGTGAGAACAATCCATGTTCAAGTTTAGTCATCATTTGACCCCTCCCCCAAACCTGTGTAGCTAACTGGATGTTTGTTGAACAGGTGAATAAAGAAATTATGTGAACTTGCATGCAACTCCAGATTTTTATTTGAAACATTTCTACCGCTTAACTCAGTGAACCATCAGTAGCATGCTTTTAAAGTTCTCTAAACACATAATACAGTGCCAGCCATGCCACTCCCATTGCCCGCATATCTTGTTTTTTCAAACTGCCTGGTGAATTCATCGCACTTTAGAAACAATAGTGTACAACTCCCTAAACATCAGTCAATGTAACCTCCTCCTTTTTAAGCGTACTGCTGCATGGTATACATAGATCCATTTTTTTTAACCCAACACATTATATTTTAAATGTTTATATTGTTATATCTCTTTTACTGTGTAGAGAGATTGAGACAGGTACTATATTTTAATAATTTTTAATAAACAAAATTCAAGTTAAGGGATGAATGAATACATAAAATATCCAAAAATCATCACCTTAAATATGGCAAGAGAGGTTCACAGTACTTTAAAAGATTGTAGTAGAATGGTCCCTGAAAACTTGTCCCCAAAGACTGACACTTTATGAATCTGCTAATTAATACAATATTATTTATGTTGTTAAATATTTTAAGTTCTTTTTGGCCTCACAGTTTCACATAAAGTGAAGAAAGAGAAAAGAAAATTAGTCCATTTCCATACATTTAATTTACACTTTAAGGGCTATGAAGGAGAAAGGAATTTCTATTCATTTAATAGAAATGCATTATAAGTTTTTTGATCCCTTATATTAGAATTTAATTCTAAATTTCATGCAAAATGAAAAAATAATGAAAATGATCTACATACAAAGAAAAAAGTAGTAAGTTGCCTATCTCAAGATTCTGTTGCCATTTTATTTTGGAAACATGCACTTAGAAGTTTTTCTGAGGGTTTTTTTTTTCCCCCTTTTTAAAAAAAATGTTATCAATACACTTAAAACTGAATCATCATAAACAAAAAGTCAAGCTTTTCTGGATTTCTTTTTTTGTATTTTGATTTATTTTAGTGTTTCATTTGATTTGGTTTTAAACTTTTTTTTTTCCTTTGAGATACGGCAAGAATTTGTACTGTTGACTTGAAAAAAAATAGAATGCCAGATATTTCTCCAACAAAGATGGGTTAATTTGGGATCAGCAGAGAATCATAATTCAGGGTCTGCAACCATAGTGTGCAATGTACAAGTCCCCACAGACAAGGGAAGGCAAACGCTAAAGAGGGGAAAAGGAAGTTGGGAGGACTATAGTAAACGAAGAGTCCATGGCTTTTCATTGGTTGAGTCCTTGCCAGGAAAGAAGAGGCATCCTTCTTCCTATTAGACTCCACTATTGTCACAGGGTGTGAGAACTCCCCCTGCTGGTCTCCCAAATCTTTAATTGAGGTTTCTGTTTATTAATTTTTTACAGTTCTTATACTGTGATAATCTTCCTGTTTAAATTTTAGTTTCTTGATGTAAACACATTAAAAGTGTGATGCAATCTCTGCATGTAAGTATGAATTGTTTTATGTATTAGCCAAATAAAAATTGCCATTTTAAATTTCATTAGCCTGTATTGAATCTTCATATTTTTTTTTTCTGGACTAGACCTCAGTTATCGTATATATTCTTTTTAGAATTTTGGGATCACAGTGAAGATATACAGAGTCTTTCATGGGACTAGCTTTGCAAGTTTACATTTTAAATGATACTAGCTTTTAAGTTTTCTGTCAAGAATATGTTTTCTCAAAAAGAATCAGCAATATGCAAACAACTCTATTATGTTAAATGATACATTATGTTACTGGGGACAAAAAGGCTCTAATACAAACATCTAAGGACTAGCTAAAAACATTATATAAAGGGAATTATTCTTTATGGGGGGACTATTTGTTAAAATATAGCATCTGTTAAAGTATGTTTCTTTTGATTTCTTGTATAAATAAATATAATTTCCAAGTTCAAGATATTTTATTACTAATAAAATAACCCACTTAGAAAACAAAACTGCTACTTTATTTTGGATCATAAACATAGCTGGAATCTGAGGAACATCTTCAGAGACATCTGCTTTTGTCTAGTTTGTTACATTTTTGTACCTGAGACAGAAAGCATTAGTTTATTGTAAATGAGTATGCTGCATTATAGGAAATTATAGCCCTTTCAGTGGCCAGAAATTCCAAAATACTGGAGGAAATAGAATGCTTTTATCAAGAAATATTAATGATAAGACAAATGAATTATGAACAAAAATTTAGGAAAAACATGTTCCAAATAAAAATATACATATGCAAAAATATAACACATGATAATGTCACAGAAGTTCATACAAGGTGACTATTTATAAGTAACTATATCCATGGAAGATATTTAGTTGGAAATAAGCAAAACAAAACTAAGAAAAATCCCTGAATTTATTTTTTTTAATCAATCTTTTCTTATAACCTTAGGGGAATTGTGTCATCAAGCTTTAAGGAAACTAGTAAGATTTTAATCAATTCAGGGTATGCAATGAAATGAATGAGATTTACTTTTATCAAAACCAAAAGTAAATTTTTAAGTTTTACTTATTTATGACAATTTGTGTCAATGTGTCACATTTGTGTCACATTTGTGACAATATGAGTCAATTTATAATTATTTTACTGTACTACATAAGATAAACGCTTTGATATATTTCACAAGCATTTATCAAGGACCTACTATAGTCTAAGCGTATATATTTTCATTCAGTGACATTTAATTAGCACCTAATATGAATCAGGAAATGTTCTAGTTCCTTAGGATACAGCTATGAACAAAGCACACACACACACACACACACACACACACACAACTGCCTTCATGTCACATATATTCTAATGAAGGAAGGCAGACAAATAATAAGTAAAATATATAGGTTGCCAGATATTAATAAGTATATGAAGCTAAGTAACGATGAGAGGGTACAGTAAAATGGATTTACTTACTACTCATTGAGATTCAGGAGATTTAGAAGCTGTGAATAAAGAGCATCCCAGAAACCCTGAGTTCCTTGTGATAGACAGAAATAAATGGCATGATGAATGACGTAGACCTTCTGGTTTCTCAGTCTGAAACTTTGAATGAGGTGGGAGGGTAGAATATTTCCAGGACATCTAGAGTTTGACGCCCCCTCTTCTGACAGTGGTGATTCAGGAGCAAGGGAAATGATGGGTCTTCCCTGACTCATACCGATGGAGGCATGAATACAAAGGAAGGTAGTTGTATAGAACAGCAATATAATAATAATAAAACTAGATCCCTATGGTTCAAAAGTACAGTAGACAAAGATTTCAAATAGTAATCTATCCTCCAGTATAAAAACTAGTAAAATAAACTTTCATGATATAATAAGAGAACACAAACAGAGGAAAAAAGAAGTGTTCCTAGGGATCTTTGGAAGATTTCAAAGAGAAGGCAGTGTTTGAGGTGGACCTCTGTAGATGTCTAGTCATTAGTCAACAAGATGAAGGCAATTCCCAGAGGGAAGAACAGAGAGTCATAGAAGCCTGAAATATCCTGATTTGTTCTCTAAAAAAGAACTCTTGATGCCTATTGTAAGTGACAGAGGGAGGGCCTAATTTTTAGGAGGAGGCTGCAGTATGTCGCATATTCTACATACCCCAGGGTCTGGCAAAAGGGTTTTATTCACTGCAGTTTACTATTATTTCAAACCCTTAATCTTTTTTTATCTTGTAACCTCTTCAATATTTACATCTTTCCTTCTATGCATACCAGTCACCCTGGGGAGAAAAGGTATAAGGCATCTCAATTAAAGGACAGGGTTGGATTTTAGCGAAGACATTGGAATTTAAAAAGCCAAAGAGAATTTCTTTCAGCGGCCACACTGTATGGGTATACATCAATTTTGGAATGTTCATATTACTCAAAACAAATAGGAAATTCTGATTTTCGAGTTGTCTTTCAAGTCAACTTACAAACCAGACCAAACTTTGTTCATTCAGTTGTTCATTCTTTCATTCATTCTGTTCTTCGACAAAACATTTGTAAACCCTTCATCTGCAAACATGGTGCTTCTTGCTAAGTGTCTGTCAATAAAACAGAGCTATTGTTTTCCTTTGAGCTGGAAAATAAAAAAGATTTATGTCTCTCAAGTAAGATGCTCTCTTCACCTATGTGTTCTTGTAATCAGCCTACTTCCTGGAAAACCGTTCCTCAGCCCAGCCCTACCCTTTCCCCCAAACTCTCAATGAATCTAACCTCATCAGAGTGGAAAGCACATTTTACTGTATTTACTTAGATAACATTTTTGGTTGTTCTAATTCTGTAAACTCTTTTAGAAAGCATTCAGTGTCGCCAGTTTTAATCTGTCTGATTATACCAGGAAGCACAGTGATTTTAATACTATCTGTCTTCAAAAGCTGTGGAAAATGCTTTTATTTGTGATAGGTTGTGTGATTTAATAATCCATAACAAATTAAAAAATACATAAAGGTATTTGCATTCCAGGCAAAACTTCCTCAGAAGGCTACCACCATTATCCCCCACTCCCTCCCCAAGCCCTTCGTTTTGTTAGTCTGGGCAAGTCCCAACTTTCCCTAAGGTTTCTATGAATTCCCAGAGTTTCAGAATCTCCTTTTATTTCCAGTCCTAGAGTTTCCATCTGCTATCTCTACTTTCTCTGTCATTTAGCTGAATAACTCATCCTCTCTTTATTATTTTGTGTAAGAATAGTTTCACCAAACATTTTGTTATTTAAAAGTTTTTAATAAAAGAGATTAGTCAAAATGCAAACTTTTTGAATCTTTGTCCTTGTTTTTGGACTATCAAGGAATCATCACAGATTTCTTTTAAAATAAATTATCAAATGAACTAAGAAATATATATATTTAATTTTCTCTATATTTTTATATAATTGAGAAAGTGGGGAAATAAGAACTGAACAGTTATTGATGAAAAAGTTCTTATAAAGGTCCAGAAAAGAATGATCATAGTATATTTACATCTCTGAACTCAAATATAATTTGGAAGATGGATGTTATAATATATATTAATGTACTTTACCATCTATTATGGACTGAGATGTGGTCCCCCAAATTCATGTGTTGAAGATCTAACCTTACCCAGTAGTTCAAACTATGACTATATTTGGAGACAGAACTTTTAAAATGTAGTTAAGTTAAAATGAGGGTACCATTAGTGTACATCCTAATCCAATCTGACCAGTCTTTTTATAAGAAGAGGAGAATAGAACAGAGAGACTTCAGAGGCCTGAGTACACAGAGGGACAACTGTGTATGTTGCAGCTTATACAGTAAAGATGCTACAAAGGCTGACCATGTGCAAATCAAGAGGGAGGCCTGAGAGGAAGCCAGCCATGCTGGCACCCTGACCTTGGACTTCTAGCCTCCAGAACTGTTAGAAAATAAATTTCTATTGTTTAAGCCATTCAGTTTGTAGTTATTATTTTTTTTAATGGCAGCCCTAACAAACTAATACACCATATAAATTGTTTTTTTCTCTAAAGGTATATGTGCTAAAATCAGTTTATCCATGGACTATTTTCAAAAATCTTTGCAGAAGAGAAGAGATAAGTCAAGTTAAATATTTCCAAGTATAATCCAAATACGTTTATATGAAAAAAATATAATTTGATAGAAAATGTTCAGTCTTTATTAGCCATCCAGTTTTTGTAATGATTGTAGACCATGAGTTAAAACTATATGAGGTTTAATTATTTATTACTGAATATTGGTTTTCTAAATTTAAAAAATTGTGGCAATTAGTTTTCTTACTTGTCCCTAGGATTAATATTTCCATTAATATATAAAGAAAAGTGACACCTATATTTAAAGGATTGAAGGACATTTGGGGATTGGAGTCAATAATTTATATTTGTAAAATTTTATTGAAAAAGGATGGGGAGAATAACAGTGTTTTTAGAATGATAGATTCTAAAGAAATGATATTTTTATCCTTTATAATAGTAACAGTTCTTTTTTCCAATATACCTTTTTGAATTAACAGAATTCATATAGGTCCTTGTACTAATTTCCTATTTCTATTACAACAGATTACCACAAAGTGACTTATAACAGCACAAATTTATTATTCTGTCATTCTCTGGTTCAGAAGTACAAAATCAGTCTTAGTAGATGAACATCAAGGTGTTGGCAGTGCTGTGATCTTTTTTCGAGACTCTAGGGGAGGATTTTTCTTGTCTTTTCTAGCTTCTACAAGATACCTGCATTCTTTGGCTCATGGCCCTACATCAATCCAATCTCTGCTTCCATTGTCACATCTCCCTTTCTCCCTCTGTTTCTGTCATCACATCACCTCTTCAGAGAGTATTCTGTGTGATTGAATACTCCAGCATTTTGACACTTTGGAGACACTATCTAAAGGTTAAGTGTCTCTCAAGACAACACTTTTCTGACAGTTAATCTTTTCATTTTAGAGGCCTTGGCAATTTGAATAGGCTCACAATTTCCCAAATCATTAAAGTCTGGTTCCTTTCTGCTTAACGGTTCTTCCCTCAATTCCTCTCTTTCCTCTAGAATTTTATTCTAAGCAGTAAGAAGAAACGATACATCTTCAACACTTGGAAATCTCATCTAAATACACAAGTTCATTACCGAAATGTTCTGCTTTCCACGTATCCTTACCATGCAATTCAACTAAGTTTTCTGCCACTGTATAACAAGGATCACCTTTCCTCCAGTTTCTAGTAACATTTTCCTCATTTCTTTTTGAACCCTCACTTCCAAAAGTCTTGATAAGATGATTTAGGTATTCTCTATGATGAAACAGGTTTTCTCTATCATGCTCAATTCCTTCTGAGCCCTCACTCACAATGCCTTTAATGTCCGTATTTCTACTAGTAATCTGATCAAATAAATCCAGGATTATCAAAATTATTCTATCTTTCATCAACTTCCAAATCCTGAAGCTGTTTCCATATTTTCAGGAATTCTTTTGGTGCAGTACTCCACTCTAGGTACCAAAATCTGTATCAGTCAGGGCTCAACCAGAGAAACCAAACGAATAAGAGAAATATATTGAGAGATCTATTGCAAAAAAAACTGGCTTTTTTCTGTAGAGGCCAAATAGTTAGGCTGAATGGGAATATGTTAGTATCACTGCTCCCGAATCTTTGAAATGATAGTGCTAATCTCTGCAGTCCTTCCAGGAACGCAGTATTGCTTTGGGTTACCGTTTTTGTAGGGAGAGGCTGTTCTAATGGCTTGCACTTGAGCTCTCCTACCATAAAAGCCCAGAAAGGATTACTTTTTAATTGGGCAAAAATGGCTTTACAAATAAACATGAACTTTTACCTAAAGCGTATGAATGCCAGAATTTTATCCCAGATGTTATTCTGAGTCACCAAAAAATAATAAGTATAGTAAAAAGTGTATCTTGTCACAGTGTGAAAATGAACTAAGTTCAACTCACATAATTATTAGTCCCTCTCTACCTTTCCTTTCCTACCATAAAATCCCCAAAAGAGGTCAGAGAATCATGTGGGAATTATGCTAGTTGCTGTATATGTCTATTCCAGTTATACATTCTGAAACTGAAGAAATATCATACGTTAGGCTCATGGGATTCACTGAACCCACTGTGAGATGGACCTGAGCTAAAACTCTATTGAGCACCTGACCTCCATAAACTCCTTCTCTGACTGGTGGACCACAATAAGTTCTGAGGTGTCCTGGAATTAGTGTCATTTCAGTGCCAGTGTTCAGGAATCCCTAAAAAGTCTGATTTCCCAATGTAAAATTGTCCCGGCAAATTGTCATATGTCCCTCTAGAGAATACTGGGAGAAATATAAGTAGTATAAACATTTACCAGTGTTGAAAGTTTCTTTTTCAAGTGGACTCAGCCTCCCCTTCATTCAAGGGATTCTAGGTCTATAAACTGGCCCAAGTCTGAGAATTTATTGAGGGTCTATGATTCTCTGTTTTGGTGATTCACGTTAGAATTCTGCTTACATAACCTAGAACTCTTCTGCATGTAGGAATCAAGTAAGAGATTAGTGAACTGTTCATCTACTTATTTTCTAAAAATACTATGATCAATTAGCTGTTTTCTTTAAATCTGTCCCTATCCCTACACTGGCTTCTACAAATGTTAAGTGCCTGACGTTTTGTTTTGTTTTTTTTTTTTCTGGATGAGAGCCTCGACTAAATGCCAGGGGTTACCTTGTGTACAGAATATGATCTTGCCAAAGAGAAGATCTGGTCTCTGCACAGAAAACAGAGAAATCAGTTTTAGAGAATGACAGTGGATTATTATAAACTTAAACAGGTGGTGGCTCCAATTGCAGCTGCTGTTTCAGGTTTGTTTTATTGCTTGAGCAGATTTACCTGCCCATACTCTGATTTGGATATGCAACTAGTGATCTAAAAAATTTTTTTCTTGGTAGCTGCTTGTAAAGACCAGCAGAAGCAGTTTTCTTTCAGCTGGTTTGAGCAGTAATCCTACCTCAAGGGTACATCAACTCTCAAGCCCTACATCACAGTTTCGTACACAAGGAAATTGATCACTTCTTTTTTTCCACGAGATGTGCTGGTCCATTACATGGATGACATCATGCTGATTGGACATAGTGAGCTAGAAGTAGCAACTACTCTAGACATATTGGTAAGATATTTGTGTATCAGAGGATATGAAATAAACTTAACTAACCTTCAGAGGCCTTACACTTGAATGAAATTTTTAGGGCCCCAGTGATGTGAAATTTTTAGGGGCCAACATATTTTTCTAGAGTGAAGGATAAGCTATTGCATTAGATCCCCTATTCCAACTGAAGTAGAGACACACAAGTCTAGCTGGGATGCTTTGGATTTTGGAGGCAACATATTCCTCATGTGTGTTTGACACTGTGGCTCATTTACGTAGTGACCTGAAAGACTGATAGTTTTTTGTTTTTTTGTTTTTAATTTATTTATTTATTTATTTTTGGCTGCATTGGGTCTTCGTTGAGGCAAGCAGGGGCTACTCTTCGTTGTGGTGCACGGGCTTCTCATTGCAGTGGCTTCTCTTGGTGTGGATCACGGGCTCTAGGCATGTGGGCTTCAGTAGTTGTGGGACACAGGCTCAGTAGTTGTGGCTCGTGGGCTCTAGAGTTCAGGCTCAGTAGTTGTGGTGCATGGACTTAGTTGCTCCTCGGGATGTGGGATCTTCCTGGACCAGGGGTCGAACCCATGTCACCTGCATTGGCAGGCGGATTCTTAACCACTGCACCACCAGGGAAGCCCAAGACTAATAGTTTTGAGTGGGGCCCAGAATATGAAAAAGCTCTACAGCAGGTCACCTCACTACCACGTATCCTTAGTTGCCCATTTGGTACAGATATCACAGTCTACAGGTTTATTTAATGCAAGAGAAATGAGATCTAACAAGCTCATGCTAAAAGCAAAACAGGAAATTTTAATATGCATTTTTTTGGGAAAAGTTAAGAACAATACCAACAATTATGTATTCTTGAGCCACGGGGAACAAGTTTAAGAACCACATAGGTTTAAGCCAATGATTTAATCCAAATATAAGTTTATATTAACAGTGCAATAAGCCCTTGATTATTTCTAGTTTTATATGTTCACATTTAATAGTTTGATCAACATCCTCCCTCAAGGTTATTACCATGAGAGAATATTAAGCCCTTTAATTGCATTTTATTGCCTCTCACTGAGCTGGCAACATTGAAGATGGCTTGGCAGATAAATCATATATATTTTTTTCTTCATAAAACAGTTGAGGACAAAAATTTTAATCTAGCCTATTTTTCCCCTGTTTTAATTTCATTTGGTTAGTATATCAGGCAGAAACCATTAAAAGCAAATAGGGTCATTATCTATTAGTTAGACACAGGGTAAGTAATATCATATCGAATAATCAGATAATTGCAGAAAATAATTTTTTCAGTTCTATAATTGGGAGAATGAATTATCATGCAATATATGGAAATATATTGTTAACATTTTATCTCTGATATGGAATTGGTATCCCCTTCAATAAAGGGTTTGTGAAAGATTTAGAAGATAAATTAACTTCTGTTACGCACTCTGTGCCCAAATAGCAAATAAAATAGTTTAAAACCTTTGCCAAATATCATATTACACAGTTATTAGCAATTATTAATGTGTAATTCATGGCAAAGTGTAATGGTCAAAATATTTAACCTAAGGTACAGTAAAATTTGGTGATTTTGTTTTTGCTTTAAATTGTGTATTAACTTACTTACGGTACATAAAGTATTTGTGTAATCAGACACTATGGGATTTTTTACTGCTTTATTACCTAAGTTTATTGTTCAGTCAAAAAAACATATATTTTAGGGCCCTTGTTGACAGGAAGTAATTCCAAGTCCTTCATGCTGAACTTCCTCTTCATATTTTCTCCTCCTGCCCTTAGTAAAAGAGAGAGGAGCCAGTCAGCAGTTTTTATCTTTTCTCAGTTCATTTTCTCTTTTCACTTTATCTAAGCTGGGTCGATATTATGCACATGCATAATGTTTTGACTATTCTGAATATAAGGAGAGAATTATTCAGCAAATGTAAATATTGTAGAATTTTGTGCGAGGTACACATTTTGAAATCTCTGACTACATTTACAAATTAGAAGTGAGAAAATATAAACTACAGGAAATTGAACGGAGAGAAATATGAAGTTTCTTTGCACCAGAGTCATTTCTCAATAATGTAAAATACAAGCAAGGTTAATTCACCTTTATGTTTCAGTAAATCAAGAAGATTAAAGTTTGAAAATTATGTGTGTTTGTTAAAATTATATTACACTTTAAGTTCACCTTCACATTAAAATCTATCATGTAGTTATTAGAGAAGGTATTTTTATGAATGAAAAAATAACAGTTTTTAATAGATAAAGTGTTATTTATCCTTCTCATTGTTTTACTAAGAGATTTTTTAAAAGGTTATTATGTTATCTGGTAAATTCTGATTCACGTTCATCAAACAGTCATTCATTGAGCACTGAGGGTCTGAAGCCATATATTGCCCAGTAGATATGGTCAGGTAATTGTCATGACAATAACTGTAATAATGAAATCTCAGTGGCATACCACACACAGAAAAACCTTTCTATTTTTCATGTGCTAATGCAATACAGATCAGCTGGGAGATTTTATATCATGCATCTGGTCTTTCAGTGACCTAAGCTCCTTTGCCAGTAAAACCAAGATTAAGACAGTAAAAATCAACAATGTGATAAAACATATCACAGTTTAAATTATATATAGCATATAGTTAAAATCACTTTATGATCAGAATTTACCATTTTATAGCCATAATTATTTCTCCTCATTAAATCTTTGCAAACAGATTAGATAATAAAACAATCAGAGGGAAAAATCAGAACACTTTTTAAAGATTAAGTTTTCAATATTTTGACTAGCAATTATTACTCATCAATACTGGAAAGTTAAATCACCATTCAGATATATCACTTATTTCTTATGATGCAAAAACTCCACTAACTTATTCTTTAAGCCATCTTTTGAAAACTCTATAATGAGTTCCATATTTCTCAGATCAAAATTAGGTATATTCATGTACATCAATGTGCAGCGTGGGGAACACAGCCACTAATAATGTGATATCTTTGTATGGTGACAGGTGGTAACTAGACTGATTGTAGTGATCATTTGTAATATATAGAAATATTGAATCACTATGTTGTGCACCAGGAAGTAGATAGAAAATGAAAGAAAGAATGAAAGGAAGGAAGGGAGGGAGGGAGGAAAACAGTCAGGTATATTCAGACATGTTACACATTCTCTGCAATGTTTACTAGATTTTCTCATTCTTTTTGCATTCAATTAGACTTTGTTTCGCTCAAAAATATGCCTGTCACACATCAGTGTGTATAGTTGGCCACATTTATTTGACTGCTCCCATTTCCCTGTGTGGCCATTGCCTATCCATGCTGGCCTTAATATCACTCAGGCCCTTTATACCATCCTGCAATATCTAACTTACTGCTTCTTGTCACTCTATCATTAACCAATATGGTGACTTTATGTTAATCAAAGCATTTTACTGGTTTTGCAAGGAAGAGTTTCTAATAGCTATGTGTACCCATGTTGACTACAATGAGAATAGTATCCCCTGAAGTGGCAAGAAGCACAACATGCACAGTCATACTTGCACTAGCTCCACTGATGTCCTTCTGGATTCCCATTTGATAGCTACACCTCTGTCATACTCAATTTTCACACTTCTGTCCCCTCTGTCTCTACCTTTAGTCTCATTAGAAATAATGTTGCTTAGCTTCAAAAGATCTCTAATCTTACAATTATTTTTTCTTCTTTAAAATTTCTGTCCAGTATTCGAAGAAGGGCCAATTACCCAATGTCTTTCTAAAAGTCTTTATTATAAGAAATGATTTACATTTTCTCTCTCTTGTAAGGCAATCTGCAGTCTCTCTCCTTTCAAGATCTCTAACCATTAATCTCAAAGATTCTGCTGGCTCATTTTCTTTTGGCTTCAAACATATTCAAACATTTGGTAAAGCAAATATTTTCAAAAATACAAAAGTAGAAAGAATCATACAATCCTGACTTCTCCTACAATTAAAATGATATATTTGTCTTTTTTCTCCATATTTCAAAGCTCTGTGATCTATAACCACAGCTTTATCACTGTACCTACTCACTATTCAGTCTCTAATTTAACATGAAAAAACACCCTGAATAACCAAATGAGAATATTATAACCTTTGAGTAACTGACATGTTAATTAGAGAAATATTACACTTCAGTGTTTTGCCACCAGTTTTTGAGTATAATCTTTGGAATCAGCAAAAACGAGAACACCTTAGAAAAGTCTGTGGTTAATCATAAATACATGTTTAATAAACAATTTATAGAAAAAAGGCATTAAATGAGCTATTCGTTTTTAAGGTTGAAGTATATTTTTATTGAATTAATTATGATATTCTTGGCTCCTATTTCCTGAAGTTATTATTTTCTTTTTCCTCTTTAATAATATCTGATCATGCTCTTTTCTGAATCTTCTTTATACTTTTATATTCCTTTACAGAAAATGGAATATCCCAACTGTATATAAATGTATTAATATTTTTTCTTATATTGGTCACATATTGCTAGCACGAACTATGATTGGATCTTATTAGTGTTGCCCATAGAATACTTCATATAGTTGATACTCAATTAATGTTTGTATATACATATATTTCTCCACTAAATTAATCAAGATTTAAAAAGTTGTACTAATTCTTCCCTTTCTTTAAGTAGATGGAAACAGCTTATTTTATGCACAGGCTCAGAGAATTTATAAGCGACCAAAGCTTGCTATTCTCGATTTGAGCTTTTAAATGGTTAAATGTAAGTGAAATTAGTGAAGTGTTACAATATATCCTTTAAATTAAGGACTTTTGTTAAGGGATTGAGATGGTAGATCTGTGAGACAAAGTTTTATATTACAAGACCTGTATCTGACATAAACTGTAAACTGATATAGAATTAGAAATATGAAAAATATCTCCATATCTAAGCTCCAGTTCCTATGACTGTATTATACCAGATGGAAATATGGATGTCTGTTTATTTAAGAGTGAGAAAGAAGTAGTACACTTTCTTAGTTGTTACTTTTTAATACTAACTCATCTGTCTTCCTATCTCTAGAGAGCTATCAATTTAATGTAAAGACTAAGTATAGGACAAATTTAATAACAGAGAAATTAGGTTCTAGGTTACCAGACAGCTGCATATCATATTTAAAATATATATTTCATAGTATAGCACTTTGAATAAGCAAACATTCATGTTACTGAATTCAAATATTGTAGCTACCTATGAGGTGCCCCATCCCTAACTTATCTCTGTTAGATGAAGATACCTGTCAAGATGGTCTGATAATTGGTGTTTTAATAAATTTTGCAGATGATTCATATGCTCAAAATTTTTTTAATCAAATTTTTAAAAATATAATTTACATGGACTAAAATGCACACATTTTAGGTCTACAGTTCACCAGTGATGGATATTTGGGTTGTTACCAATTGGAAGTTACTATGAATTTAAGCTTCAGTGAACATCAGCATACATGTTTTTGTCTAGCCATATCTTTTCATACCTTTTGGTTAAATATCTAGGAGCAAGAGTGTTGCTACATGTGGTAAATATATGTTAACTTGATAAGGAGCTACCAAATAATTTCCAAAAATAATTACACCTTATCATATCACTGCCTGGAATGTAAGAAACTCTCTGTTACTCCACATACTTGTCAACACTTGAAATAGTCAGACTTTTAATTTTTGGCCTTTTTAGTGCATGTATAGTATTCTAGTCCATTTGGGCTTAAATAACAAACATTTATTTTGAGAGCCTGCATCCTAGATCATTGATGGCCTTTTTCTCACTGTGTCCTCACATGATGACAGAAAAAGGGCAAGAGAGATCTTTGGGGTCTCTTTTATAAGGACACTAAACCCATTCATGAAGACACCCACCCCCCCAGCACCTAATCACCTCCAAAAGGCCTTACTTCCTAATACCATCACATTGGGGGTTAGCATTTCAACATATGAACTTCAGGGGGACGCAAACATTCATTCCATAACATAAATTCTTACATTTTTGTGATTTTAGTTTGAATTCAACTGAGGACTAATGCTTTTGATTATCCATTCATGCATTTGTTTTATTTAATAACAGTTTTTTTTTTTTTTGGAAAGTCTCTCTTCTCTTTTATTTTCTGGAGGAGTTTACTAGAATTAGAATTATTTCTTCCTTACATGTTTGGTAGAATTCATCACTGAAGCCATTCAGGCCTAAATATATATATATATATATATATATATATATATATATAATTTTTTTTTTGATGGCTTTAAGTCAAAATCTCAATTTATTTAATGAATTTAGAATTTCAGTTTTTTTCTTGGGTTAATGTTGGTCTTTCAACAAATTGTCATCTCATAAAAATATTGAAGTTAATTGGCAAAAAGCTTTATAAGACTCCAGTGATTTCATTTGAATACCAGTAGTATTTTTACTGATATCTCCTTTTTCACCCTGATAGTGATAATTAATCTTTCTCTCTTCTTTTTCTGTATCACTCTAGATAGAGATTGGTCAATTTCATTGGTATTTTCAAATAACTGAGTGTGGTTTCATTATTTTTCTCTGTGCTTTTTCCCTCCCATATTCTCTTTCACTGATTTACCCTCTTATAATTAATATGTCCTTCCTCTCTGCACCCTTACACTTCCAGGATTTCCAATACACTGATATTTAGACAGCTTAAAATTTCACACAGGTAACTTAGTCTCTGTTCATTATTGTTGTACCTTTCTTCTTTGTGTGATTCAGGTAGAATAGCTTTCCTTCCCTTATCTTCAAATTACTGATCTTTTATGCTGCAGTATCAATCTGCTATTAGAGCCATCTCGTAAAATTTATTTCAGATTTAAATATTTCACCATTAGAGACTAGTTTGGTTATTTTTTCATAGTTACCATTTCTCTCATTATTATGTCCATATTTTTTTTCAATTCTGAAATATATTTATAATAGCAGTTTTGAAATTTGTCTGCTAATTACATCATCTCTGTCATTTTTGTTTCTATTGATTGATTTTTTTTTTCTCCTGTTATGTGCCACATTTTCATTGTGTGGCAGAAATTACGTGTTACATTGATTGTCAGATTTCGTTGTCTTCTTTTAAACAATGTTGATGTTTTTCTGGTAGGCACTTACTCTATCTGTAGATCAAGTAAATTTTTGTGGGACTAGAGTAGCTTTTACTTTAGGGCTCATTTACTTGTTCACCTAAGGAATGGTCTTTCTAAAATGTCTACTGAAATACCCAGGGACTCAGCAAATTCAATACAGTCTGGATGTTTGGATATCAGACTTCCCCCTTGTTGGGGAAGCTAGTAAAGTAGTCTTGTTCAGGCTTCAGAGGCAGCACTAGGCCTGTCTCTGACCGGACAATGACAATGGCAATAAAGCTGGCTGCATGCCAAACTGCTGAGCTACACTGAGGCCGGCAGGGGTGGCGCCAGCACACCTTGTAAAGCCTTAGATAAGATAGGGAGTAAGTCATGGAACTTCTTGCACCTTGAGGGCCTGGCCAGCCCCTGGGGATCAAGAACATTCCAAAACTTATGAGTTAAAACCAAGGCATTTATGACAACAACCAGAGCTGCAAACTTGCAAGTAGGCTGATTGTTACCAGCTTGTGGCCTGGTGCTAAAAGCTGGGCTCCTTCGAGTGGCAAACTGAAGTCTCACCCATGGGGTGGATGCGCCACCGGAACCTTCCCAACTGGGACTCCAGATTGCCGTTCAAGGGACTTCTCAGAGCTGCTTGGATCTGGATGTAGGAGCTTCCCCAATTCAGTGATGTATAAACCTCTGTCTTTACTATTCTTTCTTAGTTATACGATTCTTTTCTTAATTAGTATACTGTAATCTTTGTTGATTCAATAAACTCTCTCTAAATTCTTGTTTAACTGAGTATAGAGTGGTTATTTTGCCAGAGAATCCTAACCTTGAAACCGAAAGTAAGGCTTTTGGCAAAACACTCCCTATATAGTGTACCTTGCTGTCATTGTTTAGTTTAGAGCTACCTGAAGTTCTTTGTTCCCTGGTAGTTGTTCTTTACTCAGCTTTATGAAGTCTTAGCCTAAATATGAGACCTTAGTCATTACCCAGGGACTCTGGTGGTCCCTTATGGAGATTTCTGTAGCTCCTTTTCTGCATAGTGTTAAAATGCAAATTTGTGACACATTGAAAATGTATTTTAAAATTTATTTGAGCAAGCAACTGTTGGAATGGGAAAGCACCAAACCAAATGTGGTTATGAGCTCTCTGGGCAAGGGCTAGAGCAGAGAAATTTATTGGCATACAGGGAAGCAAAGCAATTAGTCAATTGGCTATAACTTATTTGTTTGCTTTATTTGGAAACATTTAGTTTTTGGCTGCTGTGAAATCTGTTTGTCATTTTCTCAGAATGAAGAGAATCTAGTTAACTCTTCATGAGTAGTTATTCTTGAGTTGCATTTTCTCAGATTCAAGAAGGCCTTAGCTAACTGGGTTTAGTTTGTTTACATATGTTACCAAAGGCACTACAGTTGCCCCAGTCTAATGACCCTCTTGCTTAACTACATTATCCACAGATGACTCCTATCTGCTATTGCACCCAATAGATTCCATCTGTCTTAGTTCCACGAATACTGGTCTATGACTCTTCAGCTCAGTAAGAGTAGCATGCTCTGCTGGGTTTCCCCTCCCTAAAGATAGAGGGTGCCTCCACTCAGACCTCACAATGCCATGTGTCCTGTTGTCTAATGTCTGAAAACAGTTACTTCTCTCATCCTGCCCAGTTTTCTAGTTGTTTACAGTGGGAGGGCTTTCTGGTACCATCAGTCCTTCATAGCTAAAAGCAGAAGGCCCTTGTTCACTGAACTTTGAAAACTATTAACTTAAAAGAAAAAACCCCAGTAACAAATTCGGTATTGTTATCACACTCTTTCCAGTCACTCTGTCTCTGCAATTGCATTTACTATTCTTGACCACACTTTCCCTTTTTTCATAGACTTTCTCTTTTCTTTTCCATAATTTATCAGAATGGCATGCTACAAACCTAGGTTAAATTATCTCTTGAATCCCTTCTCTGACTCCAGTCTTTAACTTTCCAATCCATTAAGAATTCAATGTTTAGATAGATTATTCTTAAAAATATTTTGATTGATCTTCTGATCAAAGCTTTAAACGGTCTCATCTTTCTAACTTCAAGAAGTTATATTTCTCTGCCTAATATTTAATGCTGCTCAGATCTGGATTTCTCTCTCTCTAAGTGTATGTTTCTCTGTTTACAACATATACCTTCACCCCAATATCTATGTGACATGTTTATCACACCTAACTTTACTGTTGTGGTTTTCCTTGTTGGGCTGCTAATTTCCTTTAAATCTCGGGTTGCCAGATAAAAATACAAGCTATTCAGTTGCATTTGAATTTTAGATAAATGATGGGTAAGTTTTAGTATAAAAATATACAAAATATTCGGACTTCCCTGGCGGTCCAGTGGTTAAGACTTCGCCTTCCAATGCAGGGGTTGCAGGTTCAATCCTTGATCAGGGAGCTAAGACCCCACATAAAACATAAGCAATATTGTTACAAATTCAAAAAAGACTTTAAAAATGGTCCACATCAAAAAAAAAAAACACACACACACACACTGAAATATTATGTGGGATATACTTATAGTAATAAATTATCCATTATTAATCTGAATTCATACTTAACTTTTTTTTTTTTTTTGCCAAGCCTGGCAACACTATTTAAATTGCTTCCTATTTTCAAGTCCAGACTTATGTTATAGATCATATGAAAACTTTCCACTTCTCTAATAATCACTTTTTCATCTCTGAATATCTACCTATGTTGGCTACCTATGTTCTATCCCATCTGACTGTGCAATCGATATGTACAAAATATACATGCAACATTAAATAACTGTATTTTTAATTTTCATTTATTTAATTCCTACTTACAGGCAGAAATTTTAACTTATATTTATTATGTATTCTTTCAGCAGTTGCAATATAAATCTTTTTTTTTTTTTTTTGC
Source organism: Pseudorca crassidens (assembly GCF_039906515.1). Lineage (NCBI taxonomy): Eukaryota > Metazoa > Chordata > Mammalia > Artiodactyla > Delphinidae > Pseudorca > Pseudorca crassidens. Next base: position 20,404,769 of record NC_090298.1, read on the forward strand.
TATACGCGGGCCTCTCACTGTTGTGGCCTCTCCCGTTGCGGAGCACAGGCGCCGGACGCGCAGGCTCAGCGGCCATGGCTCACGGGCCCAGCCGCTCTGTAGCATATGGGATCTTCCCAGAACGGGGCACGAACCCGTGTCCCCTGCATCGGCAGGTGGACTCTCAACCACTGCACCACCAGGGAAGCCCGCAATATAAATCTTAACTATTACCAATTGCTTATTCATATTGTTACAGTGTGCTAATATGTTACCCTACATATTGCTTTTAATTCTACTTCAAATGAATAATTTCCAGAAGGAACATTTTCTGTGACCTAATGCTTCAGTTTTAAAGTGATAAATGTTACACTTAAACAAAACATGAAAACGGAGTACAAAGACCTCATGTCCTTTTCATAGAATAAATTTCCAAATTCTCCTTTCTGCATATGCAGTTTTCTACCTCAGTCCCTACCCTCTGTTTCCTTCACAGCTGTCATTGATCTAATTTATGCTTTCATTATCTGGGTTGTTGCAAGTCTTCCAAATGGTCCTTTAACTCTAGTCTTTCATAATTTAAATCTATTTTTTTTCTTAGAGCAGACAGTGGCATCTGTCCAAAACTATACCTGATTATTCAATAGAATGGCTTAAAATTTTAGTGATTTTGTACAGCCTTCATGAGAATTTCAGTCTACTCAACACTTTTTCTAAGACCCACTATGACAACCACTTGCCTTTCAACCACATCTTCCACTATTCCTTCCTTACTGTTTACCTTTTGAAACTGATCTGAATTGGGCACTGCACTTGAGAACATTTTATCTGTGTAAAGGAATCCATTCCAGATAACAAGAAGAAATGAAAGAGGTAGAGTAGAGTCTAGTCTCTATGTGGATCACAAGCTTTGGTCACTTTTACTAAAAAACAACATCCCAAGAGAATATTGAGGGTAGAATAAGTTGTAGACATAGGTATAAAGCAATCTTGTTTTTAATGAGCAATATATAAAAAACATTAGAATGAAATATATCACTAGGTCACTTAATGAGAGTTACTCCTTGAGAATCTATTCATTATATATATAATTGTTTATTAAAATTTGAATTTTCTACAAATAAAGGATAAAAAATTTATACCATTTCCTTTTTCCAACAATTTGAAATACAAAGTTGTAATTTCAAAAGAAGAGGGCATATTTTATGAATAACATAACTTTTAATTATGATAAATTCTTTTCTCTTAAATGATCAAACCCATAAGTTAAAATAAAAATCAAATCAGTGAAACTAAAAGATCTCTTAATGGTCTTGAGAGCTTCAGGTTAGTGATCTCAAACTGATTATTATTAAATATTTATTTCTCAGGCATTAGAGCTTCTGGAAGCATACATGTATATGTGAATGTTACTTTCATGCTCAATAAAAGTATAAATATTTGAAAAAGATATGGAATTTTAAAAATTTGCCTTAGAGGTGTAAAAAAAGAAATAATAGCTTCTTCCATCCTGTCAAAAATCCCCTTGTAGCACATGTATTGAATACACTTTCTGTGCCAGATATCTTCAAACATGATTTTATAGCACATGTACAGTAAATCTAACCACTTTTTTTCTTACTAAACTGAGACAGCAGATTGACAGAACTGTGTTTGAATGCAGCTGTGTCTAGTGTTAAAGACAAGCTGATGCTCTTTACACATCACCATCCTGACTCCCATACATCATATTCTAAAAAGGAAACACCTGGGAGTTGCCTGTTGGACATCTAGATAAATCTTAGACTTTTAAATTCAACATGATGTAAACTAAATTTTTTCTACTACCTGGTTAGTATCAACCAAAACTCGTTTTGAATCTTCTCTTATGCTGTTTCAGCATTTTTCTCATGTAAAGAAATCTCTTTTCATCCAGCTTTATTCCATTTTTGAATGATCGAATCAGGAAAATAAATGTTGTTTATGTAACTCAGGCCTCCATTATGATGAATTCCCATCAGCAATTTTCAAAAGCTATCTTCATTTACTCCTCCAAGTGCTTCTAAAACTCCCAAAATGGTCATTGATTTCCTTAGTCACTAACAGTAATCTAGGCAATGTCTTTTCCAACTGCCAATAATGCTGATTTATATGTTCTGTTTGGAGTTTTCCTTGTTACAATCAAATAGCAATTTTATTTAACTGAACAGTAACTTGCTGAAAATAAATAGAATTTGCATACACTTATCCTTGTATAACATTACATACTTTAAGCAAGAATGTGTTTGAAAGGAGAAAAATATATTTTACTTACCAACCTGCATTCAGAGTCAGTTTGTGAGACTAATACTATCACCCTGATTAACTTGAAAATCTATTAGCCTCATTAGTGTAGAAGTAAGACTTTTTAGTGTGACAGGTAGATGGTGGGTGTTGATGTCCGTACCATTTTTTTAAAATATGAAACTTTATATGTCTGTGACAATCCACAGGTCACAATTATCTTGGAATAATGTATATGAATCGATACAACTGGGCTTGAGAAAAGTGCAAGAATTCCGTATTTTTCACTACTAAGAATACTGTACATTTGTTTTGAGAACTTATAAGTAGGTGTTCCCCATAAGGATGTTAACAAATTCAGAAATAATTCCATGAAGAATTTCCTCCAAATAATTTCTAAATGTGATAAGGTTTAATGTGACAGGAAATGTATATATTTTGGCCTCAAGTCCTGATGAGATGTTGATGGCAGCTGGGAGAGATCCTTATGGCAAGTCAGGTACATTTTAGTACTCAAATAATTATCCTCTCACTGTGAAATATGTGGGGAAATATTGGGGGGTGGGGAAGAAGTATAGTTCTTAAAAAATCAGAGTGAAAATTTCAGTAATATAAGAGAAATATTTTTCTTTTTAGTGAAGAATTAGTTTACAATTATGGAAAATAAATTTGATTTTCAAAGTCACTAATTGCTTTCCATAGAATACAATTAAGTCAAGTATGCAAAAATCCAAAGACCATATGTGACTATGATTATTGGCCATAGCAGGGCTCACCTAGTGTGCATTTGCAATCAGAGGATAAGTAATGGGAAAGACTTAGACGTCACCAAAAGCAAATAACCTGCCATCTCTCCCTCTTTGTCATCTAATCAGGGAAAGGACTCCTTGCCCCCTGCAACTGAATACCGTGGGGCATGTACTATATTGGATTTTATGTCAGGTCATGCAGAGCTGGTAATGAACTCTGAGCAAGTACTCCTGACACGACAGAGAACATAGCTTCACATCATTAAATTAGTTTTCTGTCATCGAAACCCATACTAAGTGACACTTGTTTTTTCAAAGTCTTTAAATAATTGATAGTCTTGTATAAAATACACAGAAGGAACTGTAACTCCTCTAATTGACTACATGTATTAGAAATAACATGTTTTCTCTCTTTCTCTTAATAAACACTGAACGTGTGACACTGGAAAATTACACGTTACATATATGTCAAAACACTGGATTAAAGAACCTCACCACTATGAAAGCAGCTATTATTTATTCTATGTACTAACTATGGATACTTATACTGTACATGTTCTATACTATAGGTAAATCGTAAAATAATCTGAAGAACTTTAAATTTTTTATTATAAAATTATTTTCAAAAACAAAGAAAAACATAAAGAATAATACTGTGAACACTCAAGTATACCAATGCCTACGTTCAATAAGTTTTCAACTTTGCTAACTTGCTTCATCTGCACACACATAAAAATGAATACTGAAGAGCTAAAATACCTAAAGTTATTTACAGGTGCCATAACACTTTATCTTTAAACTTGTGAACAAATATGCTCAAATCGTAAGGAAAACTTTGCATACTTCACTGCAATTTAATTTTCATGCTAACAAAATTAATATTATCTATTATACGTTCCATTTCTAATTTCTCCAACTTTTTTTGAAAATTTCTTTAGTAGCTGTTTTTTGCCCCCAAACAAAATATATAACCAATGCCCACACATTTCATTTTCTTGTTATGTCTCATCGATCTATTTAATTTAATATAATGCCTGCCTTCATCCTTTTAAAGAGCTTGCCTCTTTAATACCAATTTTCAGACTAAGAAGCTGATTTATTAGAGACATCTAATTGTGATAAGTGGGTTTTTTTTAATTTGTTAGGTTTTTGTCTTTCTTTTATTGGAGTCTTCCTGTGGAGTCATCGATTTTTATTTATTCAATCTGTTCCAATCAATTAAAATAATTAAAATTTTGATGCTCCAATTTTTACAAATTTAAAAAGTAATGGAGGGCTTCCCTGGTGGCGCAGTGGTTCGGAGTCTGCCTGCCGATGCAGGGGACACGGTTTCGTGCCCCGGTCCGGGAAGATCCCACATGCCGCGGAGCGGCTAGGCCCGTGAGCCATGGCCGCTGAGCCTGCGCGTCCGGACCCTGTGCTCTGCGGCAGGAGAGGCCACAGCAGTGAGAGGCCCGCGTGCCGCAGGGAAAAAAAAAAAAAAAAAGTAATGGAATCTTCAAGTTGACTTCTATAGAAGTCAAGGCTAAGTGAATCATTAGCCTTGGAATTTCTTTATTTCTGGTGCATCATAAAATATGATGCACAACTTGTACTTGACTTGAGCCAGGTCTAGCATTAGCTATCATCCATACATTTAGTGGGAGCCCCAGTAGGTTGTGGTCAGAGTGATCATTGTTACTGGGATATCAGTGCTTTAAAATACCTTTATGGGAGAGATATAAATTAAGTATTGATAAAATTGTGACTTTATTTTAATATTTGAAATTTCCAATGCGTATTTAGTGTTGCAGACAATTTATATAAGATTTTTTAAAATATTCTATTTCACTTAAACATCAGTTTTTAACCTTAGTTTTCACCTGAATATATGCCAGAAAAAATATTTCTAAAGGATTAAAAATGACTGAATAAAGTTTGTTTATTTATAGTAGTTCTTATCCAGTACAAACAGTAGAATAGTCCTCTCTCTGTCTCATATACACACCAGCATTGTGTATGTCGTATTTTAAATATTTTACTTTAAGGATATGTTTGCAGAAAGATTCTTTGGTTAAGTATATTGGAATTCATTATATACCAGATTCTATTAAATGTTAAGAATACTATTTTTGGACTTCCCTGGTGGCACAGTGGTTAAGAATGCACCTGCCAGTGCAGGGCACACAAGTTCGTGCCCTGGTCCAGGAAGCTTCCACATGACGTGGAGCAACTAAGCCCATGCACCACAAATACTGAGCCTGCACTCTGGAGCCCACGAGCCACAACTACTGAGCCCACACGCCACAACTAATGAAGCCCACGCACCTAGAGCCCATGCTCCACAAGAGAAGCCACCACAATGAGAAGCCCATGCACCGCAACAAAGAGTAGCCCTGGCTCGCCACAACTAGAGAAAAGCCTGTGCACAGCAACGAAGACCCAGTGCAGCCAAAAATTAATTAATTAATTAATTAAAAAAAGAATACTATTTTGAGCATTATCTTTGTTGATAGGGCTGCCATAACAAAATGTTATGAACTAGGTAGTTTAAACAACAGAAACTTATTTTCTTACAATTCTAGAGGCTAGAAATCCAAGATCAAGGTGTTGGCACATTTGGTTTCTCTTGAGGCGTCTCTCTTTGGCTTGCAGACTGCTGTCTTCTGACTGTGTCCTCACATGGCTTTTCCTCTGTGCGTGCATCCCTGCTCTTTCTCATCATATATGGACACCACCATATATGATCTCATTTAACTTTAATTACTTCTTTTAAGGTTCATCTCCAATATAGTTAAATTCTGAGGTACTGGGCTTTGGGACCTCAACATATGAACTTGTGGGGAGCACAATCCATCCCATAATAAGCAAGCTGAATTACATAGTGAAAGATTCACTGTGTGTGGCCCAGTAGGCTGCAGGTGAAATTCTGGGTGTGGCGTTTGTTGACCTGTGATAAGTAATTTAATTCTTTAACCCAGGTTTTTCTCTTGTCTAAGGGGATGTAAGTGGAATTGTAATAAATGGCTTGTTCTGAAAATTAGAGATAGTATTTGTGGTGTGCCGGGCACATAATATGTCAGTAAATATGTTCTCTGTTGCAAAAATTAACATTCCTCTTGTTTCATGGAGAACAAATTCAACAATATGTATTATTTTCTTGCTATAATTTTGAAAACAATATCTAATTCTATTAAAATTTTAATATTTGTGTGTTTACATCTAACATTGAGCATCTCCACTGGTGTGCCAAGGATGACTTTCAGGTTTCTGACAGATTGAGCCCCTCAGTTCCAAGCCTTGGACAACCCTCTTTTTCTCTCTTTATCATTTTTTGTGGGTTTGCTTTGTCGTATAAAAGTTTAAGAAGCTATGTGTTGACAACAACATACACACATTTAAGATGATGTCAAAGGGCACATCATATTAAATTAGTGGTTTCTTTCACCATCATATACAAATTACAAGCAATGAGATATTTTTAAAAGTAATTTTCATAATAATTTTAAGAGGCTTCTCTTCTGTATTTTGTTTAAACTTTTGATAATAATAATGAACCTAAGATAATCCTTAATTTTGATATGTGGAATTATTTTCTCATTGAAATACATTTGTGACAGTATTTTACATGAAATTGAATTAAATATGTTTTTGCATTATTAGCATAAACAAAAATACTTGCATGGAAGTATATATAGAGAGAAAAAGCAAAAAGATAGCTTTAGTAGGTAGAATCTATACTTATAATTTATGAAGGCAGAACAAAGGTTTTTAATTTTATAATATCCAACAGACTGTAAATAACATGATACAAAATTCGTTAATACACATTATCTTTTGAATAAAAGCCTATTTTAACTTTCTCCAGCTGCAGTTCATTAATTTCTGACTTTATAACAGAGAAACAGCAGCAACTGTTTTAGCCTTTTGTTCTTCTGATTACACAGGAGTGCCATCTAGTGTCTAAACAGTAACTGCATCCTTTCTGTCCTATGGAGACTCCTGGTTGCTTATGGAGTGGAAATAATACATTTTATACTACCTTTTTGTAAAATACGCTTTAAAGAAATATATCACAATGAATAGTTGGGGACTACCTCTGTATAAATTAACAGAAGAATGTCATCCAAGTAGCCTTTAGCTATTTTTGTTTTTTTCCTGTCATAAAGTGAAAATTTAATTTAATGCAAAGCAAATTCATTAAGGCATTCTTTATAAGCAGTTGTATTAAGGAAAGAAATTCAGAAAGGTAATTACTACCCCAAAAGCTCAATGATACATCAATTTATTTTTAAATTTTAAGTTAAATAAAATTCAGAAATGCATAAAATATACTCTTTTTTGTTGTTCACAATTAATCTGTTATAATTAAAATCTACTGAAAATGAGGAAAACACTGAATGCAAATCCAGTTGAAAGATTGTCTGAGATTATAGTAATTTTATCTATTGCTGTTTATTAAATGCTTATTATAAAAACGATAACTTATCTATAAAATTTTAACATAAACTTCTCGTGCTCTACTAGTTTGCTATTGAAAATTCTTCTTGAATTTCACTTAAATTGAGTACTGAGATAATCCAAATGAAAGTGAAAAACAAGTTTATTAACTTGTTTTATTAGTTTCTGCCTTTGTACTTGAGTTTTATTATAAATAAGAGAATTTTCAGTTATTTCATTTCTTCTCTAGGAAGACAGTTTCGTTTTACAAGTGCAATGAAATATCACCTTATCAATTAATTTTCTATCATGTAGAACAGTGCTATACAAATGGTAGGAGGCACTTGAGTGGAATTCGGTAATAAAAAGCAGAAGATAAAAGTGCAAGTAGAAGGGAACTTGGTTGAATGAGAGAAGTTGTGGAAGAAGAGGACAAGAGGCAGTAGATACTGTGGTGATTCAATTCCAGCAGCCACAGTGGCTTATTTTTCTGGATCTGGATGACACACTCACATATACCATCAGTGGAGGTCTGGCTATCAACTCGTGGCCCACACAAGGCTTCCTACTTTAGCTCCAACATTGGGCTACTGCAAAAAGGAGCAGCCTCAAGCCCTGGCACCTTAAGAGAACCTAGCCCACAGTTAAAGCCAGTTAGCACCATGCATCCTGAGACTGACATTTATATTTTTCAACAGATCTGAAAAGTAGAATCATTGTTTCAAAGCACACATAGTAACTAGCGTCTGTACTTCTGACTACCAGTTCCAGCTTAACTCAACCTGACATATCAGAAGGCAGGGTTAAAGCTCAGTTGTGAAATCAAGCATACCTGGTTGTTATTTGTGTCTTTCCTATGTCCTATGTGTAATCTGAAGTAATCAGTCTACCTTTCAGATTTGTTGGAAAAAATTAAATGACTTTACTATCACATTCAGGGGAAAGTGTTATTATAACAAAGAATCTTAGATGAATTCATGTATTAATAGGAGGAAAAAAAAACAGGATCAAGCCTCGGTCTGACTGGTTTTAAAATCCACACTTTTGCTGTTGTAACACGATACATCTCTAAACCAAGTTCTGTCAGTAACTAATGACATATACATTTGAGAAAATCACGTTAGTCATCGTCCTTGTTGGCAGAATATGCCGGTGGTATTGTCTATGTATTTTTTAACTCAAATAGTTTTGCTTGCAAAACAAAATGTTTGTTATGATTTATTTCATCATCATATTGCTAAAAGTTCAGTAGGGAGGTGAATGATTTAAAAATATTTTAATAAAGCTTTAGAACTTTTATGATAGAAATGTCTAATATTAATGGTGGGGAGTAAGTTAACACTAACATCTGAAGTGGCAGCAGAAAATGTAATAGAGGAGGTAATAAATGAACAGAGCCTTGGAGGATAAGTCGATATTCACACAGCAGGCAAGAGGAGGGGGATGCCACAGCATGTGGAGGAAACAATAAGAAATTGAGGCACTTGCATTAGCTAAATACACTCAGTGTATTGCCAGTAGTTTATTAGGTTTGTAAGGGTGTGAGGATTACATGAAGTAACCCATGTAAATCAACAACTTGGACAATTCCTCTACTGGTAAATAGCAAGCAGTCCACAAATGTTAGTTATGCTATATAATAATGGTCTCTTGTAGGAAACATAGAGCAAGAGAGAAGGCCAGCAACATAAGCAAGAGAATGATCCCTAAGTACCTGTTACATGGCAGCATAAGTACTTTTTTTTCTGTAGATGATGGAAAGCCACAGAAGAATACTAAGTTTGGAAGAGTCAGAATGACGTTTTAATATTAGGATGACCACTCTATTAGCTAATATGTGAAGGATTGATTAAAAAATAATATGAGGGAGTCAAATTTAAAGAATGATGCTCATGGCAAGAACATAGGCAATAGTAGAGGGATAAAGAGGACACACTCATAATTGAAACTTTACACGGCAGTGTAGATAGGACTTTGCCAATGGCAAGGTACAGGGGGAAGTCCAGGATGACTCCCAAATTTCTGACCTGGTTACTCTGGTGATGGTGTTTCCAAAAAATTTAGATCCAGAGCAACAGTGTTCATGAGACACCGACTTGAAAATACTACCATCATTTAAATACTCAACAAAAATCTCATTCCTCCCAAGAGGAAGCACCTTGTCAAAATTCGTTTTTCAAAGCTGCCAACTGTTGCAGGTTAGCTTCCCAGGGACACAGACTCCATGACAGAGAGGAAGATGCTGGAATTTCATTAGGGAGTGTTCTTAGGATTTGTGGAAGAACGGGAGAAGAGCAGCATACATGGAAACAGAGGTTTGTGATTCAGTCAGTAAAGGCTTCACAGCTCTATGTGGATCTCTGAGGCTGAGATAACTCTTCAGGTTTTCACTCGTTCTGGCAACTTTATGTCTTTATATATTACTATACAAATTGGGCAATAGTTTGGGCTGCACCAGAAAGGTCCATGACTTCACAGCAGGCAGCTTCCTCAGCCAAGGCACCTCCCCAAGAGAGCTGACAGGTGAGGGATATCAGGGGCCAGCGTCCCCAGGACCAAGGGCGAAATTGTCTTTATTCCTGAAGGGGGGTCTCTGTGGTGCATGACAGCATCTCTTCCACCAGCTTTTTGAACCTCACATTCTTTAAATTGTAGAAACCATTTTAACTAAGCTCTTGCCTTTATTGCTTATTGTCACTTAGTGCTCAAACTCAGTCATTTTTCCCTTGACTGCAACTTTTTTTAATCCCCCCCTTTCTGTCCCAATACTACTAATTAGGAACACTCCTTCCCTGCCCTACTTGGAGTACATTCTCTCTCCATCTCTAAGAGCTACGTTAAAATCTATCTGTAGCTCGAGAAGAAAGCTTAGTTTCCCCAAAGATGTTTCTGCCTCCTAATATGTCTTATATCTTAGTGGTTCATGATTGACTAATTTTGAAGGTGATTCTTACACAATACTGTCTCAACTTATGGCTTTGCAGTTCTTGCAGCCGTCTCTTCTTGTTTTGAATATAAATGTGTTTAAGCAGCCTATAACTATCTTTAGAGCTTCTCTATCCCACATTGGTTTCACTCATCTTTAAATTCTGGTAGACTTACACAAGGTACCATGGAGAGGCTAACTATTAGAGAGGCAGTTAAGAATACTTGCACAAATGCCTAGGTTTAAAGATTGGCTCTTTCCTTTACTAGATCTCTGAAATTGATTTTTTACTCATTATTCCTTGGTTCACCAATTTTTAAAGTAAAAAGATAGTGTTGGTACCTGTTTATAGGCTTGCTGTAAAGTTCTGAGTGACAGGATTTCATGTGGAAGAATTTTAAATAGTGCTCCCTCTTAGTAAGTACTCAGTACATTTTAACTATTATTTTTATATTACTCCTCCTAAATAGATGGATCAGAGTTACCTTTTTCACAGTTATATCCCCCCCCAAATTTGCATGATTTGTATTGTATTTATTATTGAACAAATAGATATAATACAATGTGGCAGGCACACATCATATAATATAAGCAATATATATTTGAAACAATGTGTTCTTATTATGTGTATGCTAAAAGTGAGTGATTTAATTTAACAAAATATGCTGTGTGTTATTTAGTTATAACTTCTCAGGCTACAAAATTACTGGGGCCATAAATATTCGATAAACTTTTAAAAGGTATTTTTAAAACTTTTTAATTTTGAGATAATTGTAGATAGACATGCAGTTGTAATAAAAAATACAGAAATATCTGATATCTTTTGACCCAGTTTCCCCAATGGCAACATCTTGCATAACCATATTACAACACCATGTCCGGAACATTGACACCAAGGCAACTTGCTGACTTATTAAGGTTTTACCAGTGTACATGCACTCATGTGTCTGTGTGTCTGCACATGTGTGATTTATTTTTATGAAATTTTATCACATGTGTAGATTCCTGTGACCACCAAGACACAGAACAGGTCATCACAAGTATCTGTCATAGCCACAGCCACCTTCCTTTCTCCCCTGCAACCACTAATGTGCTTCTCTCTAATCCCTGGCAACCTCTAATATGTTCTCCATTTCTATAGTTCTGCCATATCAAGCATGTTACATAAATGAATTCATAAAGCATGTAAACCTTTTAGACTGATTTTGTTTCCCATTCAGAATAACTCTCTTAAGAACCATCCAAGTTGTTGTGTGCATCAACAGTCTGTTCCTTTTTATTGGTGAACAGGACTACACAGTATGTATGGACCACCGTTTATTGAACCATCGCCTGTTGATTATTAAGAATAAAGCTGCTACGAACATTCACATACAGTTTTTTGTACATTTACAGGTTTTTGTGTGAACATATATTTTCATTTTTATGGCATAAGCACTTAAAAGTGCAATTGTTGAGCCATATATGAACACGTTTAGTTTTGTAAGAAACTTTTCAGCTACTTTCCAGAGTGACTGTATCATTTTAAATCTTTACCATCAATGTATGACTGATTTAGTTTCTCTGCATCTTTGCCAACATATGGTGTTTTTATTATGAATTTTATTTAGCCATTCTAATAAATGTGTAATGATAGCTCATTGTGGTTTTAACTTACTTTTCCCTGATGGCTAATGATGTTGTAATAAATACTTGTGTTTCATTTTAAACTAGTTTTTCTAAAATAACCACTACCTTATTATATATAAGGTGTCATATAATAATTGTGCAAGCATGCTTATAGCTAAATCTACATAGCTAAACTTACATTTAAGGGAGATCACTGCATGACAACAGTGTCACTGGTCATGTATCGTGGATGAGCAAAGAAATAAACTGTTGTTTGTTTGAAGCCAAAAAACAAGTTTTCAAAACTTACTAAGAAGCTATAGTAAATAAGTTAACATGGTGTCAACATAAGAAAAGACAAGGGGAGGACCTTCAAGATGGCAGAGGAGTAAGATGTGGAGATCACCTTCCTCCCCTCAAATCAAAAATACATCTACATGTGGAACAACTCCTACAGAACACCTACTGTATGCTGGCAGAAGACCTCAGACTTCCCAAAAGGCAAGAAACTCTCCACGTACCTGGGTAGGGCAAAAGAAAAAAAAAAAAAGACAAAAGAATAGGGACGGGGGCTTCCCTGGTGGCGCAGTGGTTGAGAGTCCGCCTGCCGATGCAGGGGACACGAGTTCATGCCCCAGTCCAGGAAGATCCCACATGCCACGGAGCGGCTGGGCCCGTGAGCCGTGGCCGCTGAGCCTGCGCGTCCGGAGCCTGTGCTCCGCAACGGGAGACGCCACAACAGTGAGAGGCCCGCGTACTGCAAAAAAAAAAAAAAAAAAAGAATAGGGACGGGACCTGCACCTCTGGGAGGGAGCTGTAAAGGAGGAAAGGTTTCCACACACTAGAAGCCCCTTCACTGGCAGGGACAGGGGGTGGCGGGGGGAAGCTTCGTAGCCACGGAGGAGAGCGCAGCCACAGGGGTGCGGAGGGCAAAGCGGAGAGATTCCCGCACAGAGGATCTGTGCCGACCAGCACTCACCAGCCCGAGAGGCTTGTCTGCTCACCCGCTGGGGCGGGCGGGGGCTGGGAGCTGAGGCTCGGGCTTCGGAGGTCGGATCCCAGGGAGAGGACTGGGGTTGGCTGCGTGAATACAGCCTGAAGGGGGCTAACGTGCCACAGCTAGCCAAGAGGGAGTCCGGGAAAAACTCTGGACCTGACTAAGAGTCAAGAGACCGTTGTTTCAGGGTGCATGAGGAGAGGAGATTCAGAACACTGCCTAAACGAGTTTCAGAGACAGGTGCGAGCTGCAGCTCTCAGCGCAGACACAAGAGATGGGCATGAAACGCTAAGGATGCTGCTGCAGCCACCAAGAAGCCTGTGTGTAAGCACAGGTCACTATCCACACATCCCCTCCTGGGAGCCTGTGCAGCCCACCACTGCCAGGGTCCCATGATCCAGGGGCAACATCCGCGGGAGAACACGTGGCGGACCTCAGGCTGTGGCAATATCATGCTGGCCTTTGCCACCACAGGCTCACCCCGCATTCTGTACCCTTCCCTCTCCCTGGCCTGAGTGAGCCAGAGCCCCGTAATCAGCCGCTCCTTTAACCCCCTCCTGTCTGGGCAGAGACAGATGCCTTCAGGCAACCTACAAGCAGAGGCAGGGCCAAATCCAAAGCTGAACCCCAGGAGCTGTGCAAACAAAGAAGAGAAAGGGAAATTTCTCCCAGCAGCCTCAGGAGCAGCAGATTAAATCTCCACCTGCCTCTGTGGAACACCTGAATAGACAATGAATCATCCCAAAACTGAGATGGTGGACCTTGAGAACAACTATAGACTTGGAGTATGCTGTATGCAACTGACTAATTTCTGATTTATATGTTTATCTTAGTTTAGTTTTTAGCGCTTGTTGTCACTGGTGGATTTGTTTATTGGTTTGGTAGCTCTCTTCTTTTTTTTATTACTTTTTAAATTTTTTATTTTAATAAATTTTTTAATTTTTTAAATTTTAATAACTTTTTAATTTTTTCTTTCCCCTTTTTTTATGAGTTGTGTGGCTGACAGGGGCTTGGTTCTCCAGGCGGGTGTCAGGCTTGCGCCTCGGAGGTAAGAGAGCCGAGTTCAGGATATTGGACCATGAAAGACCACCTGGCCCCACGTAATATCCATCAACGATAACTCTCCCAGAGATCTCCGTCTCAACGCTAAGATCCAGCTCCACTCAACGACCAGCAAGCTCCAGAGCTGGACACCCCATGCCAAACAACTAGCAAGACAGGAATACAGCCCCACCCATTAGCAGAGAGGCTGCCTAAAATCATAAGTTCACAGACACTCCAAAACACACCATCGGACTCAGTCCTGCCCACCAGAAAGACAAGATCCAGCCTCATCCATCAGAACACAGGCACCAGTTCCCTCCACTAGGAAGCCTACACAACCCACTGAACAAACCTTATGCACTGGGGGCAGACATCAAAAACAACGGGAAATATGAACCTGCAGCCTGTGAAAAGGAGACCCCAAACACAGTAAGTTAAGCAAAATGAGCAGACAGAGAAATACACAGCAGATGAACAAGCAAGATAAAAACCCAGGCAGGATAGGGAGTGGTGATGGAGACGCAAGAGGCAGGGGATGTGGGGATATATGTATACGTGTAACAGATTCAGTTTGTTATACAGCAGAAACTAACACAAAAATGTAAAGCAATTATACTCCAATAAAATGTTAAAAAAAGAGCCATGTCCAGCCACAGAATAGAATAAAAATATAGAAAGAGACATGCATATATGGTCCCTTGATTTTAAATGAGAATGCCAAAGTAATTCAGAGGGGAAGGTTGGTCTTTTCAACAGATAGTACTGGAACAAGGAAACCCATCTGCAAAACCAAACCAGAACCTCATTTCCCAGTTAATACCTTAAAATTAGCTCTAAACGGACCACAAAAATAATTGTAAAGGTTAAAACAATAAAACCTTTTAAGAAAACCTTGGTGAATATTTTCTGTAACTTTGGGCTAGGTAAGGAGTTCTTAGATATGACAATAAAAGAAAATGATTAATTAGTCTTCATCAAAATTTTAAAAATTTTCTCTTCAAAAGACAACATTAAGAAAATGAAAAATCCAGCCATAGCTGAGGGGAAAACAATTTGAAAAGATGTGTTTGATAAAGGAGTTGTATCCAGAATATTTTTTAAATTTCTAAAACTCAATATGGAAGACAAACAGCCCAATAAAAATAAAACTGTGCAAAGAATTTGAATAGATACTTTTTCAAAGAATGTTAAGTAAGCACATGAGTCTGATGTACACTACGGTGAATATAGTAGTGTATTATATAGTTGAAAATTGCAAGGAGCGTAGATCTTAAATGTTCTCACCACAAACAAGGAATGTATTATGTGATGTGATGGAAATGTTAGCTAAGGCTATGGTAAGAATCATGTTGCAATATATAAGTGTATCAAATCGGCACATTGTTTACCTTAAATTAATACAAAATTATATGTCAATTATATCTCAATAAAGCTGGAAATAAAGATGCTCAACATCATTAGTCATTTTGGAAATGCAAACAAAACCACTAAACATCCACTACAATGTCTAAAATTTTTAGAAGTGTTAGCAAAGATGTAGCCAGTGGAGATGTAAAATGCTATGGTCATATTGGAGAACTCTTGGACAGTTTCTCAGTAAGTTAAACATACATTCGCATTAAAACGCTGCACTTTCTCTCCTAGATAGCTATTTAAAGATATGAAAACATGTCCAAACACTTATACACCTATGTTCATAGAGGCATTATTCAAAATAGACAAAAATTGGAAACAAGCCAAATGTTCATCAACTGGTTAAAAGATGTACAAAATGTAGTATATCCATAGGATGGAATAGTACTCAGAAACAGAAAGGAATGAACTACCGATAAATGCAGCAACATGGGTGAATCTCAGAAACATCATGCTAAATGAAAGAAGTCAGACACAGAAGATAACATATTATACAATTCTGTACATTTGGGATTTCTTGGAAAGGCAAAGCTATATATAGAGAAGGCTGATCAGTGATTGTGTTAAAGAGAGGCAGCGGGGTCTACTGTGAATGTGCACAAGGAAACTTCTGGGGAATGGAAATATTCTAAAACTAGACTGTGTTGATAGCTACACAACTGAATAAGTGTACTAAATCTAATCATTTCTACTCCTAAATGGGCATGTTTTACCATAATTTGAAAAGATACATGCACCCCAATGTTCGTTGCAGTACTATTTACAATAGCCGTGGCATGGAAGCAATCTAAATGCCCACCATCAACAGAGGAATGGATAAAGATGTGGTACATATACACAGTGGAATGTTACTCAGCCGTAAAAAGGAACAATATTGTATCATTTGCAGAGACGTGGATGCACCTAGAGACTGTAATACAGAGTGAAGAGAAAAACAAATATATTAATGTGTATATGTGGAATCTAGAAAAATAGTATAGATGAACTTATTTTCAAAGCAGAAATAGAGACGCAGACATAGAGAACAAATGTATGGATACCAAGGTGGGGGGATGAACTGGGAGATTGGGATTGACATATATATACTACTATGTATAAAATAGATAACTAATGAGAACCTACTGTATAGCACAGGGAACTCTACTCGGTGCTCTGTGGTGACCTAAGTGAGAAGGGAATCCAAAAAAGAAGGGATATATGTATACGTGTGGCTGATTCACTTTGCTGTACAGCAGAAAGTAACTCAACAGTGTAAAGCAACTATACTCCAATAAAAAAATTAAAAAATAATAAAATAAAATCAACCTACATTTTACCTCACATTCATTAGGATGGCTATCATAAAAAATAAAAATAAAAAACAGAAAATAACAAGTGTTAGCAATGATGTGGAGAAACTGAAATCCTCGAACACTGTGCAACCACTATGGAAACAGTCTAGTGGTTACTCAAAAAATTAAAAATAGAAATAGCATATGATTAAGCAATCCTGCCTCTGGGTATTCATCCAAAAGACTTGAAAGCAGGGTCTTGAAAAGATATTTGCAGAGTCGTGTTCATAGAAGCATTGTTCAAGATAGCCAAAAGGTAGGGGCAACCCAAGTGTCCATGGATGTATGAGTTAATAAGCAAACTGTAGTGTATACATACAATGAATATGATTCAGCCTTAAAAGGGAAGGAAATCCTGTCACAGACTACAACGTAGATGAACCTGGAGGACATGATGCTGAAAGAACAAACACTGCATGATTCCATTTATATGAGGTATTTAAAATAGTCAAACTCATAGAAACAG
This sequence comes from Pseudorca crassidens, assembly GCF_039906515.1. Classification (NCBI taxonomy): domain Eukaryota; kingdom Metazoa; phylum Chordata; class Mammalia; order Artiodactyla; family Delphinidae; genus Pseudorca; species Pseudorca crassidens. Next base: position 20,421,963 of record NC_090298.1, read on the forward strand.
GAAGCAAAGTGGTATTTGTCAGAGTATGAGGGAAAGGGGGAAAGGGGAATTGCTGTTTAATAACTATAGAATTTCAGTTTTGCAAGATGAAAAAGCTCTGTTGCACAGCAGTGTGAATCTACTTAAGACTATTATGCTGTACACTTAAAACGGTTACAATGGTAAATTTTGTGTTATGCGTTTTTCACTACAATTAAAATTTTTTTAAGGAAAAAAAAAGGGGTGTTTTAAAATATTAAAAGAAGTTAAAAAACAAACAAAAAAATGAATGTGTGGTGTGGTAATTGACACTAAGTAAGGAGAATTATACCAAAAACTATGGTTGTAAAAAGAGAGATTGTTTAAAGCCAGTCAGAGGAACAGAAAGATTTAAGAAAAAGTCTTTTACTTTGCTTATTTTTTTCACTAGAAGTGTAACAGACTTTTCTTACAGCCGCACTGAGACAGCTCTAGGCTTATTTCCAAGAATACCTCAAGGTCAATACCAAACATTATACCATAAGGACAAGATGGGCTGTCTTGGGATGTATACCATGCTCTTTAGAGTTTGAAACTCTTCAGCATCAGCTGACTTAGATTAGTTAGACATGTATATAGATTAGTGCCCTAAGCCTGCTGTAACCTGGTTTTGTCTGCTTTGTGACCAGGGAGATATAAAAGACTCTCTGGAAAATTTTGCCTGGGGTCTCCTGAAACCAAGACTTCTCTTACAGACTCTGGGAGTTCATAATCCAGAGACAAAGCACATTCTCTGCAACTGAGAAGGAAACTTGGGGAGCTGTACCTGGGAATCTAGTTGGTCCCCCAGACATGCTTATGGCTTCTTACTCTTACTGTATCGTATCCTATATCTGTCTTAAAGACTTGTGTGAACACCCTGAAGGGTCTTGTGAGTCCTTTCAGTTTTCTGACCCTATGTAGTCAATGCAGAGAAGACGTAAAGATTGAGACATTTTGCATTTATTTTATAAAAATTTAAATCATATGATTTAAAGGTTTTCTTTTAATCTTACATATAGACTACTTTACAGCAGTGGCTCTCAACAGGCATGATTCTGCCCCCAGGAGATATTTGGCTATGTCCGGAGGTACTTTCGGATGTCATGAGTCATTTTTGGTTGTCACACGTGGGAATGGGTGCTACTGGCATGTAATGAAAATAAGCTGAGGTGCTGCTGAATATTCTGCATTGCACACAACAACCACTGACCACAAAGGATTGTCTGGCCCAAACTGTCAATAATGACAAGGTTGAGAAAACCTGTTTGGCAGAGTGTAGGAGTTCAATAACCAAAATGTTTAACATTACTGATGCAGAAAACTTCATGATCCAGTATTATAGCAATGTTTAAGTCTAAGAAATAGAGTTTGACCAATGCAATTTCAAACAACCAAAGATTTATTTAAATATAATACAGGTACTTTTCTGTGTTTCTTGAACACCAATGCACAGAAACACTACTTCAAATTGCTTTTATTTTTCCAACTACTTGCATTACAACTCACAGCTACTGTTGTGCTTTCTCTTCAAGTAGTTTTTCAGCCTATTTGAGAGTTTAAAGGTAATTAATAATTAATAAATAATTGATGATTTATTGAAATTGATAACAAAATATATTTGGGAAATCCCCAAATTTGGTGATTAAACAATATGATTCTAAATAACCCACATGTCAAAGAGGAAGACTTAAAATGAAATAAAAATATTTTTATGTGAATAAAATGAAAACACAATATATTAAAATTAGTTGAATGTATCAAAAGTAGCAACTCGGGAAATTTGTAACATTAAGTGTTTTTACTAGAAAAAATATGGCTTCAAATAAGTAATCTATATTTCCATCTAAGAAAGTAGAAAAAATAGCACATTAAATGCAAAGCAAGTAGAAAGAAGGAAATAAAAATATAAGAATAGGCATCTATTAAATTAAAAACAGCAAAATAATACACAAATTCAATGAAAGCAAAAGCTACTTTGGGGAAAGGGTTTTTAAAAATTTAATCACTCTCTAGTGATTAAATCACTCTCTAGTCAGATCAATCAAAAAAAGAGAAATGACGCAAATTAGCAATATCATAAATGAAAGAGGGGACATCACTACACGCCACGTAGAAAGGAAAAGGAAGAAAATGTAATACTTTATGATCATAAATTTGAATCATTGAATAAAATTAGCACTGTCTCATATACACAGACTAAGAAATCTCATTAAAAATATATTCTCTTGGGCTTCCCTGGTGGCGCAGTGGTTGAGAGTCTGCCTGCCAATGCAGGGGACACAGGTTCGTGCCCTGGTCTGGGAAGATCCCACATGCCGCGGAGCGGCTGGGCCCATGAGCCATGGCCGCTGAGCCTGCGCGTCCGGAGCCTGTGCTCTGCAATGGGAGAGGCCACAACAGTGAGAGGCCCACGTACCGCAAAAAAAAAAAATAAATTTTATATATATATATATTCTCTTTACAACCATAGTTTTTGAAATACTTTTACTTGTTGTCTTAATTACCATGCCACACATTCATTATTTTTGTTTTTTAACTTATTTTAATGTTTTAAATATCTTTTGTCAGGTATACTTTGTTAGACGTGGTTTGCAAGTATTCTATCTCAATCTGTGGACCTGTAGATATGTATTCACCTAAAAGAAAATATAAGCAATAGTATGAAGTCAAAAATTTCAACACACAATTCACCAGAGAAGATATACAGATGGCAAATAAGCACATGAAAAGATATTCAGCATCATTAGTCATCAGGGAAATGCAAAGTAAAACCCAAATGAAATACTCTTACCCTATACACATCTACTAGAATGGATACAATCAAAGAAAAGAGAAAAAATAAAAACTTGCCAATTCCAAGTACTGCCAAGATGCAGAATGGCTGGCACTCTGATACATTGCTGTGGAAATGTACAACAGGACAGCCATTTTTGACAGTGTTGGAAGTTTCATATAACATTGACCATACATTTATATGACCCAGAAATCGCACTCCTCAGTATTTATCTAAGGGAAATATAAAATTATGTTCATACAAAGTCTGTATAGGAATGTAGCATCTTAATTAATAATCATCAAAATCTGGAAACAAAGCCCAAATAATTTTCATCCAGTAAATGGCTTGAAATAAACAACAAATCCATACTGTTCAGCAATATAAAATAATGAAATATTGGTACACACAACATCATGAAGTCCTCTCAAATGCATTTTACTAAGTAAAAGAAGCCAGAGGCAACATGCTATATATTTCCATTCATGTGGCATTTTGGGAGGGGCACATAAGTGGTTGCCTATGGAAGAAGATTGACTAAAAGGGGCAGTGTGAGGGAATTTTGTGGTTGTAGATACATGAATTTTGCATATATCCAAACTCATAACACTCTATACCATAAAGTGAAATTTAACCTATATAAATTAAAACGTAAATTATTTTTGTTTTTTATTAATGTGACTAGGCGTAGGTGTACCAAACAAATTATCCATGTTTAAACGGGTTAATGCCATTTCTGTAAGGCATTCTGCAGTGGGCCTTTAGTATTTTTTATTTCTCTTATGCAAATTTTAGTACAGTTTTTATCTTCCTCTTTGTCATTGTATTTTTTTTCTCAATATTTCCAGGTATGTTCGTAATGAGTGATATATTATATCTTTCAATTTTCTATTCTCTTTCTTAGATAAATGCATTCATTCATTCAGACTTACCGTCAGGCAATTTGAAGTTTTCTCTTCTTTATTTTTCTTTGTTTTATTTTCACCCCTGCTTTTTAATTACTTTGCTGTTGTTGCTGCTGTTGCTGTACTTTTGTTTGATTCTTTGTTTATTGTAATGATCTAAATCATTTTATTTTGATTTCTTGAATTATTTGTTTAATCTCTTCTGAGAATAATAATTAAAATTGTATTTTGCTTTCCAAATCAAAAATAACAAAGTAATTCTAGCCAAGAATATGCAAGTGTATTTATCTTTAGAAAACATATTGTCTCAAATAATTATATTAGAGGTTAATGTTAAAAATTTCATAATTCAAAATGATTCTCTAAAATCTTCTTGCCTAAAATTTTCCCCAAGTATTAATTAAACACTTTAATGAAATTTTAAGTAATATGAGTAGTCTACAGGGTTTTATTACACCAATTGATTTCTTTATTATCTAAAAATATATATAATAAAATGGATAAATATGCATATAACAAGAAAGAGTTGTTACTGTTGACCTTACCTCTTTCATGTGTTCTAGGTTTCCTTTAAATGTCCTTCTGAGAGTTTTCTCAGTTCTGCTTCCCTCTGATTTCCCTTGTGATTCAGTTTTATTTGATTAAGCAATAGCACTCATTTGCCAAAAGATACTAAAGATGCATAATTTTCTTTATCATCCTCTCTTCCTTAGGCAATGTTTTAAGTTCTATAATCTCATTAACTGGAGTACAAAAAAAGATGCAAAACTCTTCAAATAACTCCTTTAGCAGTTATTAGAGGACATCATTTTCAAAACGAATGTGTCGACTCTTATTTTCAGCAGCATATCAGATCTATTTATTTTGTTGTTGCAATTTAGTTTTGCAGTTTGGTCTCTGGTTTATTATCCCTGCCAAGCCCCATCCCTCTATTCTGTTCTATTTTGCTAAGGCCCTCTTTTGTTAATATTTCTTACAAACCCAATTTATGAAACATACTTTAACTTCCCAGCAGTGAATGACTCAATTCAATACCTTTCAAAATGTGAGTCAAACACAGGCCATAGAATTTGAATTATTTAATAAAAATGATTAGATTCCTCTGTATCCCAAGGCATGATTGATCATGTCTGTGATGAGTTTCAGTGCATGTAAAAATACCTTCAGCACTTGTTATTTCTCTGATCTCTTGCAAAAGGAACAATCCACATCTGTGCCAATGGCTCTTTTCATTAGCCTCTCAGTGATCTGACTCTAATCACTCTCTTCTGCTGGGTAAATTATATTTACTATAGATAAAAGCTGACATTTTATAATGTCTACCAGTTACATTTCTGTAACTGCACTAAGGCAGCGTTTGAAATCATTTGCCACACTTTTTCTATATTTGCAATTCTCTTTCTAAATCCCATTCTTTTTATCATAAGTAGGACAAGCTGGAAAATTATGTAAATGTATGATTACTTTCATGATAAAATTAAGTTGTATAATTTTGCTGAAGCTGTGTAATATTCAATATATGTTTCAGGTCATGAAATTAATTTTGCCCTTGAAAATAAGAATATTGATATTTCATCTGAGGATGTATGGAGAATCAATAGCTATAATATTTGTATCTACTTGTTCCTTTTTATAGTTAACAAATGTTTTAACATCAAAAGACTCTGATCATTTTTAATAATGTTGGACATAGATGAAAGATCAAAAATATGTTGGAAAGAGAAGGGGGAAAGTGAAAATTTTATCTTGATACTGTTGAAACAGAAACTCCCAAAGTAGTTTTATTGGTAAAATTTTCAATCATATTTTGATGCCCAAACCATTATAATAACTTTTCTTCTTTTCATCCAACATGATATTTTTACTTTGATACTGATAATATTAATCATATCCCATCATTAACTATAAGTTCCTAAGTCTGATCACCTACACATTAACATTCAATGACAAGAGTGTTTTCAATCTATAACAGAAACACTTGCTTAAAAATATTATTACAGAATAAAATACTCATTGTTAATGAGAGTATCACATTCAGTAGTTCCTTCTGACCTGACCTAGGTTTATTTGTATCAGTTTATCACTTAATAAAGCAAAACTGATAATGCAGTTTGTCTCTGTTCCCTAGACGAACTTTTATACTTCTCCATGACCAAAAGGGTCCAAGAACCCTCAAACGATAAATTGTCATTGGCCCAGAAGATGGGATGCATGATAAGTCACAAATTAATGCCAGATATTTCAAAAGATACAGTGAAAGTAATATTTTGTAATATTCTGTAAAAAAAATAAACAGAAAATGGTTTTGGGTGGTCAAGCTCTGGCAAAAACTCGTAAAAATGAGACTATTGAAAAAAATTAAGAGCAACAAAATTGGTAGTTTTATTTAAACATGTCTTCTGTGTGCAAAATAGAGCTAGATGAAAATTTTTGTAACACTCTGAAGTCACTATACTTGCCTTGCTGCTGATATACTTTGCATTCAATAATTATTGTTTTGGATTTTATGTACATACTTGATCTTTAGTGCCATCAGAATTATGTTTTGTGTGAGGGCAATTCTCTTTTTTATATTTCTTGAGCAACTGTGTCATCCTCACTCTGCCATTAGGGGTTATCTCAACAGATATTTGGAGGTATTTGTTTAAGAAAAAGTTTGAAAATTACAGAATTCGGCTATTAACTCAAGAAGCTAGCAAAATAAGTGTATATCCCTTTAAAATAATAATGATAATAGCATAAAACAGTGGAATGGAAAGCAAAGAGAAAATAGAGAGGTTATATAACAGCTATTCTTTCAGAAAGCTACAAAACAAAAACATATCTAACTTGAAAAAGAAGAAACCAAAAAATAAATATGAAAAAAATTACATTAGTAATGGCAAAGATTACTAATGTAATTTGTAACTAAGTCAAATATGTGGGTTCTATGAAAACCTTTGTGCCAATAAATTTGAAATATATTTGGGGAAATTTAAAAACAATTAATGCTACCAAGTAACCATAACAGAAAACAAAATTTTAATAAACCAATAACTCAAAATGTATATGGTAGACAGTAAATAGGGGTGAAGCAGTCAGTGCTTCACTGTAAATTATGATATTAATCATGGATTTTTCATAGATGCCTTTTATTGTGTTGAGGAGTTTCTCTTCCATACCTAGTTTGCTGAGTATCTTTATGATGAAAGGGTACTGCATTTTGTCAGATACTTTTTTTCCAAATCTGTGGGGATGATCATGTGATTTTTGCCCTTTATTCTGTTGGTATGATCTATTGCATTTGTTGATTTCTTTACCTAATCTTCATTCTAGGGATAATTCCTTCTTGGTCATGGTGCATAATCTCTTTTATATACTGCTAGATTCAGTTTGCTAGTATTTTGTTGAGATTTTTTTTTGTTTCTATGCATAGGAGATATCAGTCTGTAATTTTCTTTTTTTGTCATGTCTTCCTCTGGTTATGGTATTAGGGTAATACTAGCCTCATAGAATGTGTTTGTAAGTGTTCCTTCCTCAAATATTTTTCAGAAGAGTTTGTGAAGTATTGGTATTAATTCTTTAAATGTTTGGTAGAAATTACCAATGAAGCCATATAGGCTTGGGTTTTCTTTGTGGATAGTTTTGTTTCATTATTATTAATCTAATACCAATTAAATGCAGACTCTTTTGCAGGGGTTGTTCTTGAGACAAATCTCTGAGGTGTTGTTTTCTGTTCTTTTTCCCGCCCCAGGAAGGCTTTTCTTAGCTGTTTCTCCATATTTCTTTCTGGAAAATTACATGGGCTGTGGTTTAACTTGTATCTTTCATGAAGCTCCCAACCTCTTCTTAGTTATATACCACCAAATTCTCCTTCATTTTTTAGAGCACATTTAGACTTGAACTTCTCCACAATCTGTTTTAAATAAAGTCAATTCCATTGGGAAATTTTCAAAGCTATCTTATGGCCTGGCTTTTCCCCTAGGAAAAACTTCTAAGCCATAGTTCTGGAGCTGTGGGCAGAAACAGTGGCCTACTTCTCTCTAAGTGACATCCCTGCTTTAGGAGCAGGGCACTCGGTCGGTGTGTAGCCTCTGGCCTTTTCAGCCTGTGTTTGCCAGCATAGATGCTCTACCCAGCAAGCAAGCTGTAGGGATGTGGTGGTAGAAGCTCCAGTATTCTTTATTCTCAACAGCTGTGCCTGAAGAGTGTATATATATATATATATATATATATATATGTGTGTGTGTGTGTGTGTGTGTGTGTGTGTGTGTTTTATGAATATATATGATAGATAATGGTATTTCAACTGTTCTAACATTGTATATGGGAATTCCATGTCCAGAAAGGTACTGCAAGATGTTCTGTGGAGTGAAACAAGCAAAGGTGGTCAGATTTCAATAAAAAACCATTTGAAGTCTCTGGAAACTCTTCTAAGGTCATACAACAAATAAAGAAACGTATATTTTAGAAAATCTACTAAAACTTGGTAGGAACAGCAAAAGTCAGTGTAATATGAACCACAACTCCCTCCCCTCCCCAGCCCAACCCCCAAGTTCAGCTTGACTGAATCTCCACTCCAGGCAGGTATACCCTCTCTCCCCTATTTCTGATATCTTTCTGGGAGGATTGGACTTATTATTAGATCTTTCTCTACATATTTTTGGTTCTGTTTTAATTAAAAACTAAATATGTTTTTTGCACTTTCTATACTTTAAAGTCCATTACATTATTATATCTTTGTGTGTTTTACATTATATATATATAATTATTCTTGTAGAATACTGTATGTGTATATATTTATGTATATACACATATACAGATATATATATATATAACCTGATTTGCATTCTCATTCCATATTTAATTCCTTTCATTTTAGATGTTTTTATTTTACCTTATTTTACACATGATTGTCTTGGTAATATTTTTATTTTGTGTTTCCTTTGAGTCAAATTGGTAGTAGATAGAAAGTATTACCCTTTATGTGGTAAATTGCATTTTGCTGAGATACCAGCTTTAAAAATTAGGTCTCCCATTAGCAGTTAATATGTGTGAAATACTTTACCACAAGGTCTGGCAAGAGAAGGTCAATATACAGAAATGAGTTTTTGGCCGTGATAATATGTTATACATCTTTAATTCACTGATTAGTTGTTACTCTACAGCCTTTTCTGAAACTGACTTTCTATCACCTCCCATTCACTAGAATCATAGGTGATGAGTATGAGGTTCAGCCACTAGCAATGACTCTATGTATGAATTGAATTAAGGTAATAGTGATATTTGGAAATGCTATTCACTGAAGATTCTATTAACTCTCCAAAATGTTCTTATTGATTTAATCATTAGTGGTTTTATTGCTTCTAAAAGTAAATTCTCTGTAGAGCAAAAGGGGAAAACTTTAGTCAGATATTTGATGCGTTTTTCTACCTCCATTTTTTCTAGAGAGTGTTGAGTGTTTTCAAATGCTTTCCTTTTACATAAGAAATAATTTTGAAAACAGAGACATCATTTGTTTATAAAATTCTATCTGAAGCACTATATATCGTATCACAGGGAAAACTTTGCAGACAAAAATTCTTCTCTGAAATGTACTTAAGGTTTTCATTCTTTTAAATTTATCAGATTACCTATGCTCACTTTAACTTTCAATAGTTGATAATGGCTTTAGTTGCACTTATAGCTAAATAACTCATATTTCACAATTTTTAGAGGCAGGTAGGGCTAGCACATAAAACATTGTTATTAAGAGTTGTCTACTGTATGTACCTACTTTGATTGATTTTCACCCTCATCTCTACCTGTCAAAATTCTACATCTGGTGAAAGACAATGTTACAGAGTGAAAACTTATGCACATCCCTACCCCCAAGATTCATATGTTGAAGCCTTAATGTCCAATGTGATGATATTTGGAGGTTGAGCTCTTGTGAGTTAATTGGGTCATAAGGGTGGAGCCCTAATTATGGGATTAGTGCCCTTATAAGAAGAGACATGAGAGAGATGATCTCTTTCTCTCCACCATGTGAAGACATAGCAAGATGGCCCTCTGCTAGCCAGAAATGAGCTCTCACCAGGTACTGAATAGGTCAGCACCTTGATCTTGGACTCCCCAGCCTTCAGAACTATGAGAAATAAATGTCTGTTCTTTAAGCCACCCAGTTTATGGAATTCTGTTATAGCTGCCTGAGCAGACAAAGTCAGACAACTTAAATATAATATCACAAGAAATCTTAACTAATTCTTTCTCAAATTAATCAGGGACATTGATCACATTCTTCCTTCTTTTGCATTTATTTGTAAACATGTCTCCTCTCTCTTACAAGATGGTATATTCTTTTATGTTGAGAAGTTTTTAACTGACCCTTTATTACACTCGAGTTCTAGAATAATGTTTTGCACATATTAGATGTAACAATTATGTTGTTGAATTCAATTAGGAAGAATAATTTCAATATGACTTATGTAAACAGGTATTATAACAAAGTTAAATTCTGATTAGTTTTATTCCCTCTGTTTTTCCAGTTAGTTAAAAAATTTAAAAAGTTTTTTAAATAGTATATTTTTAATAAAGATAGAAAACATAGTATACTGGATTTCATTTTTGATAAGGGATCTGATGAAGAGAGTTGATAATTCATGGTAGCTAGATGAAATATTCTCAATTAAATATACTTTATTATATATAACTTATTATAGTTAAAAATGTTATAAACTATACAGGATTATAAAAGTCTTTGAAAGAGTAACCACATAACTTCTCATAATATTCTAAGGCTGCCCTTTAGGATGTCTGTCTTATGGCTTTCTCAATGGAAGAGACTATAATAAAGAAAGGGTGTACCGAATTTTCTTTCAGGAGCTCTAAGCCTTCAAGCATTTTAAGAGATTTATGTTAAAGAAAATGTAAGTCATACATATAAAAAATGTAGATTATAGATTATATATCAATATTAAGTATTCATACATATGAAGTATAAATGCAAATTTTGAGATCCCTGTCCAGTGAATTATCTTAATAGAAAATATGTATAGGAAAGCAAAATGAAATAGAAGATTACTTAGCTAACATTTAATTGGAGCAAATAATTTTAGTATGGTGATCAATGTAAAAAATTATAACACATGCACATAGTTTGATTTTTCGTCTAAAAATCTACAGAAATGTGAAAGCATATGTTATATAATGCCTCCTCTATACACACGTTTGGGTAATTCTCTTCCAGTCTGACTCTGGGCTTGGCCATATGACTTTCCTTGTTCAATTGGTTATCTGCAAACATAAGGAAAGCAGAGAAATGTAAAGTAATTGTATGTTGGGTCATTTCCTCTCTTGCTTATAGAATGTCTTCTTCTACCATGCGAACTAGCCATGGCAGATTAGCTGAACAACGAGAGACCAAGTAGAGAGTGGCTCCAGACATCCCTGTTACTCCACCTTTTTCAGCTGAGAACCCACATATATGAGTCAGATAAGTTAGCCCCTACTAGATCAGCCAGCCCCAGGTTGGCCAACTCAGGCTAGAAGCATGCACAGGCAACACACAGAAATATGAAAGTGATAAATGCTTTTAGGGGGCAGGGCACTAGGTTTTGCAGTGATTTGTTACAACTGATATTTACATTCCCCATCATTGTTAATTTTATTCTGCCTAACTGTATTCTACCTCGATTGTTATTTTGCATGATGTGACATAAACAGGACAAACACATAACCTAGATTCCAAGATCAGGCATTCCTGATATGGGTTGGCCAGTGACTAAATTAGTCACTTAGGCATCATTTATAATTTAACTGTAATTTTTAAATTTATTTTTTATTTATTTTATTTTTGGCTGCGTTGGGTCTTCATTTCTGTGCACAGGCTTTCTCTAGTTGCAGCAAGCAGGGGCTACTCTTCATTGTGGTGCGCAGGCTTCTCATTGCAGTGTCTTCTCTTGTTACGGAGCATGGGCTCTAGGTGTGCGGGCTTCAGTAGTTGTGGTGCACAGGCTTAGTTGCTCCGCGGCATGTGGGATCTTTCCGGACCAGGGCTTGAACCTGTGTCCCCTGCATTGGCAGGCAGACTCTTAACCACTGCACCACCAGGGAAGCCCTTAACTGTAACTTTTAGATTGTTGTTTTCTTTGTCTGTCAACATATAATCAGGCCAAAAAAATCTGACTAGTTAAAATTTACCATTTGCTGAAAGCAGTACTGGGAGTGAATAAAAAAAGACAGAAGGTGTTTCAGCAGCAACAACCCTAAAGTGATAGTAAGTGTTAATATTATTCATTCATAATGGATTCCTTTCATACTGAGAGAATGTTTCCTAATCTGTCAATAAATACTGTTTATTGTAACTGTTCATATGCGAACAGTTATTCTAATGGTGTGGATTTACAGTGCCATATTTAAGGAGCTAGCCATACAGAATGTATTAATATAGACTTGTTAAAAGTTATGATAAAACAATCTTTAAATTTTAAGTTGATACCATAATCAGGTAACAGTTCCTTTGATAGTCTCCATTCCTAAGAAGATATTTTTATCAATGGCACCATTAGCACATGAGTATTATTAACAAAAAGACTATTGCTGAAAAGATTCTGGAGGAATGAATGCAGCAACAGAAAAGGTTCAATTGCCAAAAAAAAACGAAAGCCATTCTAGTTATTTTTAACCAAGAGATATTTTGATGCATGGAGCCGGATGCTTATAAACTTTGCTTTCATTTCTAGATATTTTATTTGTTTCTTTATCAAAATGATCTGTTCTTTTAAAAATGCGATCCCATTTTATTCCGGGGCGGGGAGAGGGACTTTTGTATAACTTAAAACTACATGTACTTATGCTATTTTCAGTTTGTTATTTAATTTTTATTTCTCTAAGTAAAGTTTTTCTGTGTTCTGTCTATAATTTTTCATCACAGTGCTGCTTTTTCTTTCTCTTGATATGTGTTATTTTTTTTAGCAAGTGTGGTTTACATGAATTTGTTTGGTTGCCTGCCATTTGTTTTGATGGGGTCTTCTACGTTTAATGGACAAAACTTTTTTTCCTATAGAGTAGATGTAGATTTTCTTTGTACTCTCACAGGAGATTTTTAACAACTCTGGACCACTTTTTGTTAATTTCTCATCATTTGAATCCTGCACCTGGGGGTGGCATAAATTTTGGTTCACTACCTCCTGCACAGATTTGAGATTTTTACTCCACACAAAGGAATTTTTTTTCTGTTTTTTTTCTTTTTTTTCTCGGAGTTCTGTGTGTATGATATACCTCCTTCATCCTTCACCAGATCCACTGAGTAGGGATATTTTAGTTCCTATTAAATGGATGGTAGTGCATTTTGGAGATCCAACTTTTATGGAGGATGTAATTTGTTCTGTGACTTATCCTGACCATTGGCTGAATCTATAGTCTCTGTGCTCAAAATTCCTACTCCCAGTTATCAGCTCCTCGGCACCGTGGTATCAGCTTCTCACTTATTCATCTCTGAGTTCCCAATTTAATTTTATACCTAAAATTTTTAATTACAAATTATCTTAAATAGTATTTCTATTTGCTTGTGGATAGAGATGGCATGCTGCATCACTTTATTTTTCCATTTTACAGAAAATTTTCTTACTTGCTCTGAAAATATTATGTAAATGTAAAACATGTAAGTGTATAACATTTTTTCTAAATCCTCAGTGTATAATTTTTATACACAAATTATAAAACTCTATATAAAGTTCCAATAGAATCAATACAAATTGATTAAATGCACATTAAAGAAATTCAAATCTGTGTCTAGAGTGTTGAACAATCAATGACAATATGTAATATATTAACCCTGACCTCAAAGTGATAAAGATAAATTAACCAAATATAGCAGATAAAACATAAACATAAATCAAAGTATTTTTATGTATACCTTTTGATCTTTACCACTTCTCAATGTGAAAATTTTCAAATCACACAGAGTAAAATTTCAAAATTAGTCTTCTTCACAGTCCATAGAATGAATTGACCTTATTTGAACATTTTTTAGTAAAAGAAAATTCACTATTCTGCCATGTTATGCATTTTATTGTTGGTTAGCTCTCATTTTAGAATTCTCAGAATAAGTTTTTATATACCTCCCTACAACAGTCATCCTAATTCTGCCTTGCGGATAAAAAAGGAACGAGTCTGTTTCTTTCCCACATAAAGATTATTCAAAAATTTGGAGAAAACGATCCTTATTCCAAATATTAAGTTCCCTAACCCTCTCATAATTCCTCAGATAAAATTGTTTCCAAAGTTTTATCCATCTGCTCACTTGTCCAGTTTCTTGAGTTAATTTTAAATTGCAGTATCTAAAATTAATAAATAAAATTAAAATAAAATAAAATTAATGCAGTACTGTGTAGGTAGCTCAGTCTACACAGAAAGTAATTTTACCTCCTTTGAAGTAGACACTATTATATCAAATTACATTAAATTTGCATTTTCTCTTTCAATGACTTTTCATTTGAACAAGCTATCTTCACACAGGCCTTCTTATTCTCTCTTGCTATTGATCCTAATGCTGAAATCCCTCTCTCACTCTCTGTCTCTGTCTAGTGCTTATTTTGTGCTTCATCAGATGAAAGAATGAGTAAAACATAATTTATTTCTTATAATTCTGGCTATCTTCTCTACTATGTCTTCCATTATATTTTTAATTGAACTTTTATTTGCAACCTTCTTCTACCTACTCTTAGCTTTTATTTTTTCAAAATGATTTAAACCTACTTAAAATAATTATTTCAATAAATATTATTTATTTTCTTTTTTGGCTGCTGAAGTTGATTTTGTAAGGATAATAATAAAGTAAAATAAAATGATACCATTATACTTATAATCCCATATTATTGGGCAGAAATTATGTCTAGAAGCTAGTTTTATGACCTCCTAATCTGCCCTTGCAATTATTTCAGTTTGTTATTATTAACATTATTATTTTCACTACCATTACTAATTGTATTATCTTTATCAGGAAATATCTATAATTTTACCATGTTGGAAAAAGCCATTATTTTGTTATACATTAAGTCTTTACATTTTTCCCCATTTAACATATGTTAAATAAACTACTGTTGAAGTTTTTCTCAGTAATAGATTATAAGTGGCATATTTGGGGCTATGTATGTCTTGATACATGAATTTTTTCACTTTATGTTATCTCACGCTCTTTTAGGTTTCAGTTCTATATAAATGACTGATAAGTCCATATGTGAAAAAGACTCAAAATATGTATCATATATGTTCATGTATCCTGTAATAACCTGAATTTTTAGTTTTTCCTTCTAAAAGTGCTAAGTATGAGAGTTGTAATTAGATAGAAAACATTTTACTCAAGTAGATTACATTTCTATACAAAATATAGTCTCACATATGTGCTTTTTCTAAATCATGTTGACTCTAAGAACTTAAATCACAACTGAGATATGATTACATTTCTTGATGTGATTTTTGACAAAGGCTGCGGCTTTTCCCACAAGCTAGGATTTGGTCTTTGCTGCATTTGTCTGGTTTCTTTCCACTGAAAGTAACAGAATACCAATACAACCAGAAGAAGGAGCAGGAGACACAATGTTATTTTTTGTACATATTTAGAGTGCATTGTTGGATAAATAGATAGAGTGATTCTAAGATTGCAAACAAATATTGCTAAAGAGGAGCAACTAAAGAGGAATATTAAAAAGTAGGCTGCAAGTTGACATTGTGCAGTGAAGGGCACTTTTGAGCTCTCCCTTGTTGAAATTCCACTACTGTTATACCCAAACATTACATTTTCTAGGTCTTCTTTGTAATCATTTTACCATTTTAATCAATCTTCTCATTGTTTCCACTTCATTCTGGACTTGGTCCATTTCTTCTTTCAATCTAATATTATCCTAGAGTAATGTAATTGATGTTCCACCCATATAATGATGAATCTTCATGGATGTTTAGATCCTTGAAAGCAGAGATGAGTTCCTCTTAGTCTTTCCATCTCTCTTTCTTTGACTAGAATATTCTACTTGCTCAGTAATATTCATTAAATTAAACTAAATGGAATTGAAATCTAACTCATAGACCCTTTTCTCTCCCTCTGCTTCAGACATACATTCAATTGTGTGTCGTACACATCCATATAAATATTCAACAGACATTTCAATATAAACTTACTCAAAGCATCTACTTCTATCCAGTCTTTCAAATCACACTCCAGCCTTGTTATGCTTGCATTTCCTCTCTCAGTTAAATTTAACATCACCTGCACAATCATCCTTCATCCCTTACTTATTTTCTGTACCTGATAAGACATCGATTCCTAGAAATTTTAATCCCTGTATCTGAAATACATTCCCCTTTCTGTTCATAGCTGTATCTATCGTAAGTCAGACCCTGACATATTTCATACACAATTATCTCTAAATGATTTCCCAACCTCTAGTCCTAAATCGTCTTAAAATTCCCCAGCACAAGACTATCAGATCTTAAGTCTCTGCCTTACTGTGTTGTATTAATACCAACTTTAACAAAATGTTAAATGACTAAATGAAATAATTAGGATAAGGTAAATTTACTCAGTTCACCATTACCTGTTTATTAATATGCTAAGAGTGTTGGTTCAGGGTTCAGGTTGCCTGGGTTTTCAATCCATCTCTTCTGCCATTAGCTTTGTGATGCTGTGCAAGTTACATGACTACTCTGAGCTTTGGTCTTCCCATCTGTAAAATTGGTATAATAATAGGACCACCTCATAGAGTTGTTTTGAGGATTTAATTAATGTTTCATGTAAAGTGCTTAGAAGAATGTCAACCACAGAAAGCAATGAATAAATGTTAGTTTTTATGATAGTCACTCTTTGATTAGGTAGTGGCCTTTCTAACTTTTACTCATCTTCAAAGGCTCAGACATGTATTAATTTCACAAAGACTAAAAACGTTTGTATTCTCTATATGTAACATTATACAAACAGCAGTATCTTTAAACAGCTGTCTATACTATTGGAGGAACAGGGGATAAGTCTATTTAATCTCAGTGTTTCTCACACCCACAAGAGTGCCTAGTGAATTGTGGCTTTTTATTTAATGCTTCCTGAACAGAACTAAAATGATTTTATATTTCCCAGTCCTCAACAGCTTAAAGATAAAAATAGAGCCATGAAATAATCACTAACATTTTGAACTTCCAGTCTCACTTACTCTTCAAAAGTTCCAGCCTCTTTCAAGTCAATATGAAATACAAGATATTATCTTTCCTTTGAAAAATGGTTCTTTTTAGATATTTAATGATATTGGCCACTTTCCTCTATCCGTCTGTATCATTATCTGGTGGCATTTTCAGTCACTACAATTACCCAAAGCAACATCTATGCTGCTGAAACCAATGTTACTGCAGATAAATTATGGAATTCACACTGAGTTTTTAATGTTTGATATAGAGAGTACTGATATTTCCCCCCAAAATGGTATAATACTTGATCTTCTTGCCTTGTCAATTATTTGACACGAATATGCGCTGACTGGTATTCTTCCTGCCTTTGACATGTGTCTATAATTAGCTGTTGGTTAATATCAACAGAATTGATGCATATGTCAAAGTTTTGGTGTCCAATTTTTATTGAAGCTATTGCTGACACTACTGCTGATGCTTTGAACTCATGATGCCATGGAAATTCTAGAAAATTCCCTTTCATTATTTTGTGTGTGTGTGTGCACGCACGCACGCGCATGTGAGTATGTGTGTGTAATTGCAACCCACATGCCATTTTACCACATTATGAATCATTGGGAACTGGACAGAAAATAAATACATGAGAGGCATATAGCAATGATGCAGACATATTTATAAACCTGGTCCATGTTCCTTGAGCCAAACTGAAATATTTTACTATGTCTCTACAGTTCTTTATGCAAACACAGCATTGTTGTGTCAACCATCCGTTTCAATCAGGTGTGTACTGATTGTATCTCAGAATAAATAAAACTTTTGTTTAGATGATAGACATTAATAATTAATAGATAACAGGTAATTAAAACTATCATATGTGTATTCCAAGCTCAATATTTAGCTAGAAATAGACTATTAAGAAATTAGGGATATGGTTATTTGTACAAATTCTAAAAGCAAACCATGGTCTTTGTCAGTTTGTGAGACACAAAGAAATAAAGAATAATATCTATATAGAATTAACATATTTTGGAAGAAAACAAATGTGTAAGATGTAGAACTAACAATTTAATGTTGTCTGTGATAAGAACTAAAGCAATGAGTACAGTAAGTGGTATAGAACTTGAGAAGGGGAAAATTTCTGAAGAGCATATATAAGTAATAATAGGTAGTATAATATGTTACATTCATAAATCTAGGAAAAAACATAATGTAGTTATATAAAGTCTATAAACTATTGCTGTTTTATTCTGAGGAGCCCAATGCATTGTCAAAAATGATCCCAATTATTATGTCAGAAACGTTCATATTTTAACTAAGGAGAGAAAATATCTAACTTTCAAAGAAATATACATACTTCTAGTTAGCAAACATATCAGAATAAGTTAAAATTCACAAATTGTTTTCTGGTGTAACAATTTTCAGACACATTCAAATACACTTTAATAGGAAGTGTTTCCAACTCATTCTAACTAAGTTTTTCATTTGCAAATAAATTTCAGTCTTTTCAGCCTTGACTTAAATTGTAGATAAAAGAGCTTTGTGCAGCATATAATAAAGGGCTTTTAAGAGGTTTAGAATATTTACAGATTGAAAATATCTCATGCAGAGCATTGTCATGTCCCCATCTCAAAAGCTAATCTCTCCCACTTGTACCCTGGGTCTGAGAACTCACATCTGCTCAAGGTTTACCCGCTCATTGAGCCCCTTTCTCTCCAGCTGTATTATTTCCATCAATAGGCAAATATGTTGTAGAATTCTTATCCTAAAGCAACAACAAAAATCCTCCCATTACTTACATTCTGTTTTATATCCTACCTCATTTTTCAGCTCTTCTTGGGAGCTTTCCTTTGCTGTCAAAATGTTTAAAAAATAAGAGATAATTTCTTTCCTCACTAATATATATTTTTTTAAAAAGAATTGTATTTCCTCCAGTTCTTCATTTACCACCCACTTATCAACCCACTTCTATCTGGCTTCCACTCCCAGAAGTTCACTGAAACTACTTTTTTTAAGGATACTAGAGGAGTTTGAATTGGAGTTTGATACAGCTGATCACGCCTTCCTTCTCTGAAAGTTACATGCTCCTGACTCTTAAATAGTTGGCTTCTCCTTCACAGTCTCCTTTGCTGATTCCTTCTCCCTCACTAAACCCCTAAATGGTAGACTCCTTCAGATCTTACACTCTTCCTGATGTCTTCTCTTTCTCTGCTCTTTCTAGTTTATCTCATAATCCCCATGGTGTAGCTTCTACAGGTGTGCTGTCAACTCCCATATCTATATTTCCAGAGAGACTTCTCCACTAAGTGCCAGACTTACATCATATCCAATTTCCTCCCTGACATCTCAACCTGAGTATCTTACCAACATTTCCAATTTAAAATGTTCAAAACATGAAATGAAATGAAACCTGGTTCTCACCTACAGCCCAAGGCTTCCCTGTCTCAGAAAATGAAATTACAATATACCCAATAGCTCACATCAAAAACTCTGAGTCATAATTGATTTCTCCCTTACCCATACTCTCTATATCCAATCTATTCTTCCTCTAAGATAGATCATCACCCTCCCCACCTCTCCATATTCCTCTATTATAAATAATCTATTATAGTGACTTGTGGAATTATAGTCTCATTCAGTTACACTGTGATGTTTATAAATATAATCCCATGTAATCTTCATAATAATCATGTGATGTGGAGTAGAGAGAAAATGGACTCTTATTCAAGGTAATTAATTTGACCAAGTTCCCACAGTAAGTGGTAGTGGTGCAGATGAAACACAAAACTAGCGTTTACAAGTATGTGAACAAATGATAACTAACATTTAAGTACCTGCTGTGTGTTAAGCATTTTCCATATTTTGTCTCATTTAGTGCTTAGAAAAAGAAGGTAAAATTGTTATCATTTCTTAAATAAAATTCAGATGCATTACAAAAAAACAAACAAAGAAAAAACAAAACATTGTCATGAGATAAGTGTAAAGAATTCAGTACCATATGGATTAATTTTCCTTTAAAATACAAACTGAATATGGAACCTTGAGAAAAGCCACTTAGAATAAAAGTAGATTACAAAAATATTAAAAAGTATTTTCAGATACTTCCATATGTTGCTCTTAATGACTTAAATGGATTCATCTAAACATGTACTTTATTTTAATGTCTCTTAGTCACAAATGATAATTTCTTTTTATAATATAAACGTGTTTCTCAAATAATTACAATCAATTTTGCAATTTTTTTATTGTCTAAAATTTACATAAACATTTCCCACAAGCCTTGGTTATTTTCCAAATATCTAAATACAAAGACTAAGTGAAAACAAAACATTAAAACAAAAGATTAAACACAGATAGAAAGCAGTGTGCTAGGATGGTTTCTTTTTGGTTAATAAAAGCATAGTGGCAGGCCATTCTACCTTGTTCTGTTGATTTTTTCTTCCTTTATATCCTCCCATCACCTCCTTAAAATATGTCTCTCCAATCTATGTTGAATGTACTCATATTTCTTTGCTATTAGGGAAAATGTGCTCACCACCAACCAGATGCACTACTCAGCTATATTCAAGCTCTGTACTTTATCTTCCCACATTCTCCACAAACAAATATCTTGAAAGAATAAACCACAGCTATTGTCCATACTTTCTCTATATTCCAATTTAATTTCACTTCTGCCCCATACACCCGTCCTAAATTTAAATATAAAATAATTTCAAAAACAAATCACTTTTATAAATGATTTACAAATGTGTTTATTATTACTGGCCATTCTTTTATTCTTAAGATGCTATCATCTGCACCTATCCCTAAGTAACAGCAATTCTTAAGTTTTGATTCTAACTCTCTTCCATTTTCTACTGTGCTCTCCCACAGCAATCTCATCCACCGTCGTATTGTCAGAAGTCATCTGTGTAATATGATTTGTAAATCAATGTTTCTTGACGAGATTTTATTCTTGAGATTTTCTCATATAACCAGTTTTTTTACCTTGCTCCTTCATCTGCTGAGTATTTCTCTGTCTTCTCATTTTGCTTAACTTACTGTGTTTGGTGTCTCCTTTTCGCAGGCTGCAGTTTCGTAGTTCCTGTTGTTTTTGGTGTCTGCCCCCAGTGGCTAAGGTTGGTTCAGTGGGTTGTGTAGGTTTCCTGGTGGAGGGGCCTGGTGCCTGTGTTCTGGTGGATGAGGCTGGATCTTGTCTTTCTGGTGGGCAGGACCATGTCCGGTGTGTGTTTTGGGGTGTCTGTGAACTCAGTATGATTTTAGGCAACCTCTCTGCTGATGGTTGGGGTTGTGTTCCTGTCTTGCTACTTTTTTGGCATGGGGTGTCCAGCACTGGAGCTTGCTGGTTATTGAATGGAGCTGGGTCTTAGCACTGAGAGAGAGACCTCTGGTAGAGCTCTTGCCGATTCATATTACGTGGGGCCGGGAAGTCTCTGGTGGTCCCATTTCCTGAACTTGGCTCTCCCACCTCAGAGGCTCAGGCCTGATACCCGGCCAGAGCACCAAGACCCTGTCAGCTGCATGGCCGTGAATGTGGCAGTCTCCATTATGAAGTCAGATTATGAGGGTGTACAATAGCTGTTCAGCTAGAACAGGCTGACTTGGGAGCACTTCGTCTACAAGGCTGTCTCCAGCAGCCAGTGGCTGAAAGAACAGGTCTCCGCATGTGCTGCCAGAATCTTAAACGTTTATATAGAGGTCTTCACTGGGTTCAGTCACAGTTTCGGTACAGATGGTCTGAAGAACACCTTACTCTCTCAAGGTTGTGTGTGTAGACCCTAAACCTGAGGGTCTACAAGCTGCAGGAAGGCGAGACCTGGGGCGGCCTGCAATCCATGATTCTTGCCACGAACCCTGCTGCTGCCATCGTGGAATCTGGCTTTCCCCACCACTCTGCAATGAGTTTTCAGTGAAGCTTTCTCTCTGTGCTGATGAGATTCATACTACCTGAGTTGCCCAAAGCCGTAGTGCTCTTAAATGCTGGGGCTTGGGTACAAACCCAGCAAATCCGGCTCCAAGGTCTGTGTTACGTCACCCAACGAGAGTGGGGAGGCCATGCACCTAAATGCCTCACCCCCGCGAACCATCTCCTGAAACCCGGACCGCCACAGGAAGTGTCGCCCACGCCGGAGCTTCTGCACAGCCGCACAAACCCCTCAGCCTTAGAGACTCATGTTTTCAACACTATATACTCTTTTAAAAACACTACTAGAGAGACCAAAGTAGATACACTTTGATGATTAGGTTTCCACATGGTCTCCATTATTTCAAAGGAAAAAGGGATTTGCAATACAAAATGCAGTGGCTATCAACTATGTTAATGAGAATTTTTTACCTACACATAGCATTCAAGGGGCATAGAGACCTGATTGCTCTAAGGCAAATAATTGATTAGAGACTTTGTTAAATTCTCAAGGTAACTTAAAATAAAGCAGGTTGTGGGACTTCTCTTTGGGCATAGAATGATTTAGACTTTGATGTGGAAATGCCTTTCTAATATTCTGAAATTATATTTGAAACATTTTTTTCAGTGATGTTACAACCCACAAAGATTACAGTCTCCTGCACAATAATTATTAATATTCATAGATTAAGTAATCATATAAGTGTGGGCTTATTTCTTGGCCTTCATTGATGTATGTATCTATTTTTCTGCCAGTACCATACTGTTTTGATTACTGTAGCTTTGAGTATAGTTTGAAATCAGGGAGTGTGATACCTCCAGCTTTGTTCTTTCTTGTTAAAATTGCTTTGGCTATTCAGGGTCTTTTTTGGCTCCAAACAAATTTTAGGATTATGTGTTCTAGTTCTGTCAAAATGCCTTTGGTATTTTCATAGAAATTGCATTAAATCTGTGGATTGCCTTGGGTACTATGCACATTTTGGCATTATTAATTATTCCAATCCATGAGCAGAATATATCTTTCCATTTGTTTGCACCATCTTCACTTTCTTTCATCAGTGGCTTGTAGTTTTCATAGCATGGGTCTTTGACCCCCTTGGTTAGATTTATTTCTATGTATTGTATTCTTTTTGATGCAGTTGTAATAGGGATTGTTTTCTTACTTTCCCTTTCTGATAGTTCATTATAGTGTATAGAAATGCAACAGATTTCTGCATATTAATTTTGTATCCTGAAACTTTACTGAATTTATTTATCAGTTCTAATCGTTTTTTGGTGGAGTCTTTAGGGTTTTCTGTATATTGTACATCAATTATATTTTAACAACAAAAAAGAACTATTAATATTTTTGCACACTTAACTTCGGACTTTGCCTCTTCCTCTAACTCAGCAGTCTTCTTATACTTCTAACATCTCAAAAATTTTGGTCTGTAAAGGTATTTCCCTTTCCTGGTCACATATGCAAAGAAATTAGTTTGAAATTTGATTTTTTTTTCCTTTTTCTAAATTATTGAGTTTTATCATCATTTTACTTGAATCTGAGCAGTAAGCTAGAAATGAATATATCAGCCACTGCTTTATTATTAATGCATTTTTCAATACTTGTTTTCTTTTTTCCCATGTAGTCAGATACGTTTTCCCTTAATTTTTAACATACATTGATGTTTGTCTAAACACACATTTTAGATCTGTTAAGGTTCTCAGCTCTCATGAAATTGATTTTTATACAAGATTTATAAATAAGCTATTGGGCTTTCTTTCAAGGTTTTCCCTGACTTCAGAGTATATTTTTCATATTGTAAATTAGTTGAAATTAGCTATGCATTGTAAAAATAAAGTAAGCATTTCTTTAGATATATTCCCATTTTAACTTTCACATAATAGGTGACTAACAAACAGAAATCTCTTATTTACACATTCTTGACCTGTGTTAAGAATGCAGCTTCTCAAAACACAGACAAACAAAAGACAATAATAGACATCTCATTCGGAAGATAGAACAATCCATTCACAGCATAGCCAAGGGTTATTCTTGAGGGAGTAGGCTCTGAGGACTTGCCAGTTCAGGTTTCTACAATAGCGTCCTTACATAATGAAGGACATATGTTAGAAATTCTACAGAATTCTGCAATCTCTCAAGCTAATATTGAACCTTACCTACCTATTATCTCTGCTGCCAGACAGCCTCTGTGCAGTGCATTTAGTGATGTCTTACTAAGAGTTTTGGAGTGATTTCTCTCATCCCTCATTTGATATCAATTGCCAAGTTAATTATTATTTTGTAATTCGAATTCAGTACTTTCTTAGATGTCATCCTTTTTTCAGCCATGTTGTTCATCTTTCTCTTTATTTTCATTAACATTAATTATAATTATTTTTAAATCCATTTCTTTCAATTCCAATATCTAGAACATTTGTCACTCTTCTCCTATTGTCTCTTTGAGTATTATCCACACCTTGCATTTTAGATGTACCCTGTTACTCTATTTTGTATAAAAGGACCTAAGAATGTCGGTGATGTTAATGAGAGATGGTTAGCTGTGTTATAATTTGAAGAACTGAACTTTTCAATGTGGTCAGTAAAAGAACTGGATTTGTACTGGTTTGAGAAGATAAAAGTAGACTTTAAACAGAAAAAAGAAACAGAATAATAAGAGTATAAGAGAATTATTTGTAGAAATCTAAGAAAGTCTATCTTTATATAAAGATGAAGTGCACGATTTCCTAGGAAAATACAATTTAGCAAAATTGACCCTGTTCAACATACAAAAATTAAACAAAACTATATCAGTAGAAAACTTAGAAAAAGTTATCAATCAGTTATCTCCTGTGAACACATTTGTATATCACTTGGGTATAGGAAAATGCATTCTAACTATGTGTCAAAATTCAGATGCAATAACAAAAAATGTTTATACATTAGACAACCAAAAATTCATATGAAAAACAAAAGCTTTAAGCAAACCAAAAGATATAAAACAAATATAGAAAATATTTGTGGAATGTATTACATATAAATAAATAATACCCCCTAAATCTTTTAAAGCTCCCTCATACCTGTTTACAATTAATCACATTCATACACACACACACACACACACACACACACACACACATATATCACCATATATAATATAATATGTATTATATATATATGTAATAAAATATATATAACCTCCTGTTTGTTTTGTTTCTCTAGAGAACCCTAGTAAAATTCCTCCTAGCTTTCTACTGGTAAGAAATTCACTGAAAGTTCACTCAAAGGGCATATTTCTCAATATAATTTTCACAAGGACAGTCAAGGAGGGTTATGGAAAAGAAATGGATATCCTATAGGACAGAGCCAAGAGTCATTTTGTCCAGTGAAGTGGGGAGTTAATCTCAGGGAGCGGAAGCAGGGTCTATTCAGGAGATACATCCTACCACCGGTGTACCACATGTGGCAACAATTGCCTAGTGGCATTGAAAAATTGCTATTGAACAATGTTGCTATGTACCTACCATTCTTCTATGTTTCAAACAAGAGAGTTTATTACAGTTGTTCACCACTGCTTGCTGCATGTTGAAGAGGACATCATGTCCTTTTAGTTTGTAGATCTCCAAATCAAGAGAAACTGTACCTGTAGCTGATGTAGATCATACCCAGACTGTGACATTGATGAGTGATGGATGAGATCATTGGGGCCTCTGAAATAGCGGAAAGACTATTTTGCGGTGTGGGAGGGGCATGGATAATTTCAGCTGAGGTCTGACTGTGGTATTTTAATGTCCCTAAATTTCACCCTCCCTGCAATCATACCACTTGCCTTGTAAATGTGTGGTGCTCTTCCACTTTGACTCTGGCCTGCTCTTGTGACCTGCTTTGGGCAATGGACTATTGGTCAGGTGTGTTCTAAGCACAGACTTTTTAAAAGGGCTTGCACATTTGTGCTTGTGCAATTACTGTCTGCCATTGTTATGATATGGGTGTTCTCAAATATCCCAGTGGTGCCAGGAAGGAGGAAGATAACAGAACTGAGTTTCCCCAATTCTCTGAGCCATCACCATCCTAGATTACTTGTCAGCCAGCCAATTTCTAGACTTGATCAAATCCATTCAAGTTCAGCAGAGCCATCTAGTTGATCTCCCTAGATGTGTTCCCAGTACATTCTTATTTTCTTAAAAAACTGAGGTTTTGATACTATTTGTTAATGGTCATCATCATATATTTATGTACAGAACCACCTTACTCTTATATCAAATCATATTGCATTATTGGAAAAGCAAGTAACTTTGTCATTATTCTAAGTATATATAAGTAGTTCATTTCTGAACGGTTGTTCTATTTCAGTTTAATTAGCTTGTATCATATATTGACTTTACAAAATAACCAATATTTTAAATGACTGCTAGTTTTTAGACAGTACATTTCTTGCCATTTAAGTGTACAAAGTAATGAATTTTGAATAGAAAAAAAGTTACCCAAGCATGAAACTATTTAGCAAAATATTTATATAACCATAGATATTTTTGTTTCCTAGGAAAGGTCACGACTATAAATATGACATTTTGAAAAGTGTGACTGTGGTGAAACAAAATCAGTTTTAAACCATATATCACACAGTAATAAAAGTCCATGTTTATTCTCATTATCAGTTAATTCAGTCATGTCTGTGTAATTATTACATCTGAATATGACCTTCTTACTTTTCCAGGCAATTAACTTTTTTTCTGTGTACTTGTGCATGAGATGTGGGCCTTTTAAAAAATATACATTGAAATGCATATTATTTTAGGAAAAATTCTATAGTCTATGTTTAGGATATAAAGCATATTTCTTTGTTTGCATTTAATTAATGAATATTGTTATGAGTTTTTATTTTGCCTTTCAGAGCATGGATTCATTACATATTTATCGCATACTTTCTGTAGACCAAGGCCAACTCTAATGGTATTTCTGATGAAAAATGCAGTCTCTGCTATCATAGTCTTACTTTTTCTGCTTCTGTTTTAACCAACAAACTCATTATTATTACCTCATGGGAAGCCCTGAGGTTCCTTTCTTTCTGTACCCATTTCTACCCTCACATTCTATCCAGCTGAGGAACACCAAGTAATAATCCTCCTGCCATCAGGAATGTCCAGGGGGAAACGGAGATCACACTCTGTTCACAGGTCTGTGACTTAAAGGGAGCCGTATCAAGTTCTAAAAAATTCCTTTGAAAATGCTGTCCCAAAGATGGAATGTTTAGTTTCTGCAACTCACCACACAGGTAGTAGAAAGGAACACTAGTGTCTCCTTCAGACACCACAAATCTTTATCCATGAGTTTCTTGATTATTACAATGGGAGGCATATCTCCTATCCTCAGCTCTGTATCCTAGTTGCCAATTTTGGAGCAAGAAGAAAATTCTCTCACCATGCACGCTTATGTAGAAAGCTGAAATTCCATGCAGTGTTTACTGTAAAGATACGATGGATACTGATGTTAGGGTTTTTTTGGTTTTTAATACAAACTAAGAGATCCAACTAAAAAGAAACATTATAGTTGTTAAAGTGAAGTAATATATAGATTAGAAAGACAGCATATTAGTTTTCTATTGCTGCTGTTACAAATTACCACAAATTTAGTAGTTTAAAACAACACACATTTAATAACTTACAGTTGTGGAGGTTAGAAGGATAACACAGATCTCACTGGGCTAAAAGCAACGAGCAGCCAGGCCTGCATTCCTTTCTGGAGGCTTTATGGGAAAATCCATTTCTTTGCCTTTTCCAGTTTCTTGAAGTCACCTCATTCCTTAGTTTGTCCGGCCCCATCATCTTCAAAGTCAGTCATGATTAAATTAATAAATCCCACTGACTTCCTAACAAAGTCACAGCTCCCTCTTACTATATGACCACAGCTCCCTCTGGCAGTTCTCTGCTTTTAAAAACTCATGTGATTAGGTTGGACCCACCTGGGTAATTCAGAATAATTTTCCTATTTCAGTCTCAATCTTAACCTTAATCTCAATCTTAATCACATCTACTTAAGTCTCTTTAACATGTAAAGTAACACACTCACAGTTTTAGGGAATTAAGACATTGGCCTTTCGGAGGGCCATTATTCTGCCTACCACAGACTATTAAAGAAAGCACTGGTTTTCCACACAGTGCATCAAAATACACTACAGGGCTTCCCTGGTGGCACAGTGGTTGAGAGTCCGCCTGCCGATGCAGGGGACACGGGTTCGTGTCCCGGTCTGGGAAGATCCCACATGCCACGGAGCGGCTGGGCCCGTGAGCCATGGCCGCTGAGCCTGCGCGTCCGGAGCCTGTGCTCCGCAACGGGAGAGGCCACAGCAGTGAGAGGCCCGCATACCGCAAAAAACAAAACAAAACAAAACAAAACAAAACAAAAACACTACAGAGCTTTAAACGTGTATATAGAGAGAGGGGAGGGATCTCTGCCTTAGGATTTTCAGTGATGAGTCCTTCCATGTTCATTTTACATATTTCTGAGCTTCTGCCATTGACAAGCATAGGTGCAGAAATATGATAATGTTTAAAGAAAGACAGTGTTTTTAAGAGAAAGCACATAATGAATATATCACATTAACTCACTCAAAATATTAGTCCACTCTAAATTGCTACAAAAAATCATATGTGGCCACAAAATACCCATATACGTATCCCTGAACTTAACATATGTGCATGGGTCTTAAAACATGAATTCAATGACACTTGCAAAAATGCAGATTTGTCACATGTGTAGAGATGTACACATGTAGCAGGAGCTGTCCTGGCAATCTAAGAGAAACTTGGACTTGCCCATGGGTGTAGATGAAATATTAACATCCGGACACCCACTTCAGTGAGGTTACTTGCACTAGAACTTCAGTTTTTCAGTGAGATATGGAGGAGTGATTGGACCTAAAGAAATCCATAGCAAGAATTGATGAGGATTATGAGGGAATGTAATAAAATCTGTTCCAGTTCTGTGCTGTATAGATGGATATTTGAACCCTGACAGAGAGAAGTGCTATGGGCAGAAGATAAAGGGCCTGAGGAACAGTAGAGCAGGAAATACTATCTTTAGGAAAATGGCTGCGTTTAAATCTTAGCTTCAAAACCACTAGCTGTGGAACACAAGATACGTTATATAACCTATAGTTTGTGCCTCATTATTTGCATCTATGCATGGGATAATAACTCATCTGTAGGAAAGGAAGCTGCTAGCTACAGTGTAGCCTCAACAGTTAGAAAAATCAGCGCTTCCTTCACTCTGAAGAGAGAAAATAAATTGAAAAAAAAATTGTGTACAGCAGCCAATTAAGAATCATCCCTGTGACAAAAATATTAAGAGTATTTCCCCCACAGGGCTTCCCTGGTGGTGCAGTGGTTAAGAATCCATCTGCCAATGCAGGGGACACAGGTTCGAGCCCTGGTCCGGGAGGGAGGATCCCGCATTCTGCAGAGCAACTAAGCCCGTGTGTCACAACTACTGAGCCTGCGCTCTAGAGCCTGCGAGACACAACTACTGAGCCCACAAGCCACAACTACTGAAGCCCGCGTGCCCAGAGCCCGTGCTCCACAACAAGAGAAGCCACCGCAATGAGAAGCCCGCGCACCACAATGAAGATAGCCCCCACTCACCACAACTAGAGAAAGTCTGTGCACAGCAACAAAGACCCAACACAGCCAAAAATAAATAAATAAAATAAACAAATTTAATTTTTAAAAAAAAAGAGTATTTCCCCCACAAATCTGGATTGTCTCAAGGTAGCAGTAATTTGTTTGGAAAAAAATTAGAAAGAAATCAAAACAAGGAAATGAATTGTATTTCAGAAATTGGTCTAATACAGAATTTCAGTATGGTTACTGGTGTAAGCTACTGACTAGAAACAAATCAGAAGCATACTATTCTTATGAGGGGATTATAATACCAACAAAACTAGCAACTAGAACTAAAATATATTTTGACTACACAGGTTTTAAAGGTACTCTCAAGTTCTCAAATTTTCATGCATAGTCTGTGGAAATCTTACATCCCACAAGAGGCAGCCTTCTGCCTCAATACTCACTTTATGTGCTCTCGAAAAGGGCAAAGTCTGTCCCAGAAAGCTGAGCAAGGGACTCCAAAAGACAACAGACAAGAAATTTTTATCCAGAGAGTAGAATTAGGTTGTAATCAAGGGTCTTCCTCCACTTTTCACTACATCATTGCTCCTGGTGCATAGTCTCCATACTTCATTTTCAAAATAGGGAAGTTGATTATGATGATATTACTTCTGCCCCACCTTTGTCTATTGTATAAGCTGAGAGTAAATTACTTGCCTTTTTGGTTCATATGTTCTAGTGCCACAGCTTCATCTAATGGGGTGAAGAAACTTGATGGAAACACCTTGGATCTTCATCAGGGAAAGAATGAGAATATTTTATATGTTGAAAGAATGGTGAAACTGTTATTTGATTAATAGAGAGACAAACTGTGGTAGAGACTGGTAGCACAAAAAAATACCATTTTCCCTGTGCTAATAGGGTTCCCTGTTTCTGAAGCCTTATCGTGTGACATATTTAGATGGCTCTAAATGGAATGTGAACAGAGACTGGCTCATCGTAACCTCCTGTGTGTGATTCTCTCACTCTTCCCCATCTGCTGACTGGATGTCAATCCCCATGGCAATATTGTGTTAAAGTGGGAAGAGCTCCTATCAACCTGGTTCCCTGAATGACTGAGTGGAATTGGATCCTAATCAGGAAACCCTCATTTAGACCTCACATGAATAAGAAGTCAAATTCTATTTGTGCTAACTAAGCCATTGATACTCAGGCCCTTATATCTTACAGAAGCTCGCATTTTTAAACTAATCACTGCCTCATGGGGCTGTTGAGAGAATTACCTGAGCTAATTTATGTAAATCCTCAATAAATGTTAGCTCTTACACTTTTACTAAAATGTGTGTGACATTTTAAACCTTGGGGCACATGCAGTGCTGCTTTGGTTTTTCAATGAAATATAAAGACTTTATTAAAGTCATATGTAATCTACAATTAATAAAATAAGGAAAAATAACATTTCTATCTAGCAAAAAATATGAACTCATAAATCTAGCAAGAATTCGTTAGACATTAAATTGTGATGATGGCCAATTTTGGAACTAGCCCATTTACATTACTTCTGGTTTCTGAGCATCTCTATAGCACAAGAATAAATAAAGTTGAAACTATCAATTCACAAATTATAAATTCTTTCAATACTTTTAGTATAAAATTTGTTTTCTCCTATTTATGTATTATTAATATATCAGTAATTATTCACTGGAACAGGAACATCTGATTTTCCAAATATATGAAAATAAGGTTGAATTTTGCAAAGGAAATTTTATATATACACTCTAAGAATATGTGTGTTCACAAATATCATGTAAATAGGCAAATGTGATTGTAGAAAAATATTCTCAAATATTAAGCAATTTTCTACATGTAAAACTTGATTGTCCTTTAAAACACTTCAGAGGATATAAGTAACATGTTAGCTTATTTAATCAAAATAAGTGTAGCTTAGGTATATTAATATTATGCTCCAAGAGAACACTGTAGAGTGAGATTTATTGCTTAAACTGTGAAAAGGTCACACATTTATAGCATATTATCATGCTTCAAAAATAATTACATTTCCCTTGTCAGTTGGGAAAGTAGAAAGATAAGATCTATAATACATGCAATTAAATTTGACCTTCTTAATGGAATATTAGTGATCTGGGATTTACTTTCAACCTTTATTAAACAGGTATACGCTATATACATATTTGTCAAAATTATTCAATGTGAGAGAAAGATTGTGACCCATTTCTTGAGTTCTGGACATCAGTTATCACATGCTTTTCAGATAGGCCCATGTGAATTTCCAAATGTCAACTCATACATAACGCATAAAAATGGAAATTCATTATTCTTTAGTTTCCTCTTTACATTATTGATTGCATTTACCTTCCCATTCACAATCGTTTTTAACACATCTCTTCTTGCAAAATGTCTTTTTCTTGGATGATGTATATGGGCTGGAGAGAAAGGCACAGTTCAAATGAACCGTCCACCACAACTGTATTAGTGTAATTGCACTTGACCTGGTCAAAATCTTATTTCCATTTATCAAATGTATCTTAAGGAAGATAAAATAGTTTAACTCAAAATACTTAGTTACCTCTATCTACAACTACATTCCCAGAGAAAGTCAATCCACCAGAAGTTATCCTTGAGAAAAATACAATAGTGAGAATTGATCTGCAGAAATAGAAGGGCTCTCGAATGTTTAAAGATTCACTCAACCCTACTTGCAATGTGGTTATCACCACTAACTCCAATAGGGTTTCACTTAAAAACAATACAAAAGAAGAAAAAATAATTAAAGAGGACCTTTATTCTGTACTTCTGTTTCCACTCCGCCTTGAAACAAATGTGTCAATAGTATTAGCTATACTAGAAAGTGCAGTTAAAACACTTGACTGAAATAACTACCTGAACTATATGAAAATGATGGCATTGCTACATAAACTTTGAGTGTCATTGATACTGACAGTTTTTATATTGGCATTTCTATCCTGGGAGGCCAAAGTATTACTACATACAATGAATTGAGAGTATAATACCTGCCTTAAGCTTTCAGAATTGCATTTCAACACTACTGTGCAAAACTCCATAACTACTCCAATGTAGAATTTGATATGGCAAAAATTAGCTGAAGGAAGAATGAAATGTATTAGAAGAAACTAAACTCAGAGGCCGCATACAAGATTAAATTTTATGTCAGTGTGAGTATGGTATAACGAGCTGTAAACTGGCAGTGGAAGGTGTACTTTAGATAGCATAATATTACATGAGGGCATCTTCAGAGGAGTAGTTTCAACTAGCACTAAAATGATTTGATAGAAGATGATCTTGTACGGGTAGAAGTGAATAGAGTAAGATCTGATTCCTTTCAAAAGACTAGAACTTTGTGATTGTTTGTTTGGCATTACACCTCCATGCCACAACATGATACTCTGAACATCTTCTCCATATCTTTCCCATCCCTGAGAAAGAAGAGGTGGAAGATGAAAGGAACTCCTTGCTGTAGAGTTATATCAATTTCCTTCTTAAATTAGAGAACGTTCAGATTTTAGCTTGACTAATGGCAAAAATATCTTTCTTTGTAGCTTGTTGTGGCCATGTGTCCAAATTCTTGCACCAGTGTACAGCCTGTCATTGCTAAAGAGGAATAAGCAAGCACTTGCAACCCTACTTTTAAATCTCTTAGCTGTTGCTGGGGAACAATGAATGGCAGAGCCAACTGTGGACATGGATGGAAAAAACATCTGCAATAGAAGATTGCTGTGCTAGCCCTGAACATCTTTATTTGAACCATTCAAACTTCTGTTTGAACCAAGTAAACTTCTGTTTTTATATAAGCCACAGGTTTGTGTGCATGCCTCCACTTACAACAACTAATACAGAGAGACAGCTGAGTTGAATTTGGAACTTGGAAGAACTATCAAAACTTTGATTGTGACAAGGTGTGTCCATGTCAAAGGGCAGACTGCCTCAGGACATGATTTGAATGAATGGGAAATAAGCGATTGGTGTTTTTCCAACATTGCCTGCTTTCCCACAGCCGCCCTATAAAAGCATCATGGCTTCTAGTCATGTCAGAGCTAAAGCCTCCTACAGAGACCAATAGAAGTATTGGAGAAAATGCACAGATAAATTATTTGAAGGCTTCAGCGTACAACCAAGACAGACTACACTTGAGTGGTCATTACCTCAGAGAAAAGGATGGCACTAAGCCATGTGTCACATGCTTCCCACCGCCATTTCACTCAGGGCATTTGCGATTAACAGTGCAGGGAATAGAAACTGAGCAGGAAAGAGCATCCTGTGGTTTTGGCCCATCTCATTGGGATGAGTCAAAAACTGAAGGTCAGGATTGTCAAGGAGACCTAATTTTGAACGGGTAGAGGAAAACAACCAAGAAATTAGTCTGATGTTCTGCATGTCATTTGCCACTGAACATCTAAGTTGATGACACGATACTATTTTCAGTCAAAATAAACTTAAAGCAAGGCATATATGATATAAAAGGGAACATTTAGCCCTGATAAAAAGCTCAATTGAAAAAAGCTATAAAAATCCTAAATTTTCATGAAGCTAACAGCATAACTTCAAAATATGTAACAAAGCAACAACTCATTAAAGTTGAAATTGTAAAATATTGAATCATAATTAGAGATATCAGTGCAACTCTTTCCATAACATAGAAAAATCAGACAAAAATTCAGAATAGATAATATTTGAACAGCAAAATTAACAAATGTGATAAAAGTCACATATATAGAACCACATCCCCCCAAAATGAAATTATGTTCAAGAAAATATGAAAACTTTAATATTGATCAAATTCTGGACAAATATAAATTTATTTCAAAGATCAAAACCATACTGAGACTATTTATTAATCACAATGAAAGCAAACTAAAAATCAATACCAAAAAGATAACACAAGACAAATGTTATTAAGCAAAACAGTTCTAAGCAGTTGACATGCCGTGTTTCAATGAAGAAATCATAAAATATTTTGAATCAAATAATATAGTAAATGTGTATATTTTACATACAGAAATTGTTTGAATCAAATAATAATGCAAGTAAAATGTATTGTAACTTGTGGGAACCAGAGGAATCTGTCTTCAATAGGAAGTTTATAGCCTTAAATGTGTAACAGAAAAAATGCATAACAAAGTCCACAATTTAAGCATTTAACTACCAAATTGCAGTGGGTTGAATGTTAGCCTTCAGAAAATATGTCAACATCTAATTCCCAGAACCTGTGAATGTTACCTCAGTTAGTAAAAGGGTCTTTGCAGATTTTACTAAATTAAGGATCTTGAAATGAAGAATCATCTTAGATATTCTCTTGGGCCCTTCATCCAATGACAAGTGTTCTTATAAGAGATCCACAGGGAGATTTCACATACAGAAGAGGAGACAATGTGACCACAGATGAAGAGATTGGAGGGATGCATCCCCAGTCAAGGAATTCCTGGAGCCACCAGAAGCTGGAAAAGCCAAAGTCGAGAACTTCCCTAAGAGTCATTGGAGGTAATTCAGCCCCGCCAGCACCTTGACTTTGGATTCCTGGCATCCAGAACTGTGAAAGAAGAAATGCATGCTGTTTTAGACCATCAAATTTGTTACAGCAGTCACAGGAAACTAGTACCCTAATATACAAGGCTAGAAAAAGCAAAGCGAATCAATTCCAAGGGAAGTAGAAGGAAATTATGATAAATGTGACGTGAGAAAACAATTTTTTAAAAACAAAAATTTTTAATAAAAATAAAATGTATGGTATTAATAAAACTGATTAATAAACCATATATTCTATGCCAGGAATAACAATAAACATTACTATATATCTTAAAGATATCAAAAATAAGAAATATTAAGAAAAATTTTAATTTGTATATAAAAACAATTTTCTTAGAAACCAAATATAATTGACACAAGAAGAATGAGGAGATCTAAATAAAATGCTCTACTTATTAATGAACCTGATTTTATAATTTTGTATTTTCTTACAAAGAAAACTTCAGTCTCAGATGAGATTCACTTGAGGATCCCTTCAAACATTTAAGGAGAAAACATCTGCTTTATACAAATTCATCTAAAAATAGAAAAAATATTCTTCCCACCTCATTTTGAAAAGTCAGCAGAACATAGACTTAGAAATAAGAATAAATTATTGACTACAAATACAAATGAGATACTCATGCAAAAAAAAAATCCCACTGACATTCAAAACACCTTGTGTGTGTATGATTTTGTCACCTCCCTCATTGTCCTAGGTCCACAGGGTTATTATTGTTTTTCATATTTTCTTGAACAAACCTTGCTGCTTAATATTAGGTTTCACTATGATGAAGTAATGTTATTACTCCATCTTCTTATAGTAGCACAGGGTACTTCTTAATTATCAAAATTATCATGTCCCTATGTAAAAGTAGTTTTGGATTTCACATTCTTAATTCTTAGTTTGATCATTCAGAAATTTTATTATTTGATCTTGATCTTTCTATTTTCATTTATTAGCTAAACTTTCAATCCCTACTACCTGCCAATCAACCTGCCACAATGAACATTTTAATATCCCACCATAGTGACTAATTCAAGTGGCAGCACATTACCTGTGGTAGTTGATTGCACATATTCTCTTCTTTCTTTTTCATTGTAGATCCTGTATGTTAGAGGCATGTATCTTATCATATGTAACTGGAATGTGAAGAACACTGACAGAATCCAATTAAGATGAGATATGATACAACAGAGATTCTGAAAACAGAGCTTAACAGAGCAGTTGGAATAAATATTGATTTGTCTCCTTTTGAATATGGTACGACTATGATGAATTTAAACATGCATTTTTTTAAGCTTTCTGAGTAAGAAGGAGGGTATATACCAATATTAAGCTGACAAATGATAGATTCCAGACATTGCTATTGTCTTTTTAGTGATCCTTCATGCCCTACTCCATTGTGTAGCAGCCAGATTAATCATGATTAGTTTAAGAAAAACAGTACTATCTCATGTGTAATATTTATGGTTCAAGATTATTCAATTGGCCTAATATCTTCAAACCAGAAGAAAATAAAACTTTTACGTCAAAGCTGTCAGATGAGTTATTTTTCCTCTGTCCTTGTCTGAGTAATAAAACATATACTTCTGTGTATGGCTATTAGTGGTTTTGCCACCTTAGATTGAAGCTTAGATACAGATAAGGGTAGAGAAAAGAGATTCACCAAGAAGCGTAGTTAGTACTGCAAAAGAACTATGTGTATATTCCATCCAACCTCTGAACTATTAAGTTAGAGCTGTCAATATATTGACTCTTTGGTTTAAACCAGATAGAGTTTTCCATTATTTGAAACTAAAGCCGCTAGATATGGATCAAGATAGAACGATCTTATCAGAATGACCTTTTGTTGTTGATTTACTTTTTTCAAGTGATTAAAAAAGGTGATTTTTTTCTTAGAGAGGACTGACTTTTGAAAGAGATCATAAATGTAGTGTATTCTTGTTGATTTAAAGTACCTTTGAAACATATAAGTAGATTTTGTCAATTATGTCATTGATCAGAAACTCAGATGAGAATACTAGAACATATAGAGCCCGTAAATAACAAGAGGAGCATTTTTTTTCAAGGAAGAAATTATAGCATGAACACAAAGCAGGGTTTTGAATAAACAGTGTAGAAATACAGTAATTCGCCAAGAGGAAGAAGATAATGAGCCTGAAAAGAAAACTACTTGGTTCACAGCAAAGCAGAGTAGTGTGATATCACACACACACACACACACAAACACACACAAACACTAAGAAAGAAGTTTAAAAACATAGTACATTATTGCCGGGCTTCCCTGGTGGCGCAGTGGTTGAGAGTCCGCCTGCCGATGCAGGGGACGCGGGTTCGTGCCCCGGTCCGGGAAGATCCCACATGCCGCGGAGCGGCTGGGCCCGTGAGACATGGCCGCTGAGCCTGTGCATCCAGAGCCCGTGCTCCGCAACGGGAGAGGCCACAACAGTGAGAGGCCCGCGTACCGCAAAAAAAAAAAAAAAAAAAAAAAAAAACATAGTACACTATTGCCAAATTCTGTTGCTAATTAAACTGTTCACTGGATTAGAAAGGGTTGTTTCCATGAATAAGATCTGGATCAGAAGTCACACAAAATCATTTGAAAATTTAATAGAAAATGAGGACATAGAAACAACATAGGTTTGGCTGGTAAGAAAAAAACATGCAGAAGTTACAGATATGTGGTAATTTAAAGAAGTTGCATGTATTTGTATATTTCGGTATTATTTTTTAAAATTTTCAATTACCAGCTTAATTTTTTAAACAATTTTACGTTTACAGAAAAATTGATAAAAAAAAAATACAGAGTTCCCATATGCTCCCTCTGCCCCTAACATTTTCACCTATTATTAAAATCTTGCATTAGTATGATACATTTGTTATAAGTGATAAGAAAATATTAATACATTATTATTAACTAAAATGCATATTTCATATTAGGGTTAACTCTTTGTGTTGTAAAGTTCTGTGGGTTTTGATAATGCATAATGTTGTGTAGTCACCATTGCAATACCATACAGAACAGTTTGACTTGTCCTAAAAAGTTTCTGTACTGTACTTTTTCCTCTTTTCTACTCTCTCCCTCTCCCTGGAAACCACTGATCATTTTACTGTCTCAGTAGTTTTCGTTTTCTACAATGTCATATAGTTGGAATCAAACACTATGTAGACTTTTCAGGTTGATTTCTTTCACTTAATAATATGCATTTAAGATCCCTCCATGTCTTTTCATGCTTTTGTGATATATCTTTTGAACATTGAATAATATTTAATTATATGGATGTACCACAATGTGTTTATCCATTCACCTATTGCATGTATTTTTTCTGGTGGGCATACCTATGTGTATCTATCTGTTTAAAGGAAAGAATTCAGAAGAAGAAACTCTTAAAGGTACTGAAGTGTTAAGGGGCAGTCAATAGAGTAATGCTTCATATAAGGTAGAAGAATTTTCATTTAACTGAGGAAGGTACCCTGTCTCTATTGAAAACCAGGAGAAAATAAGGGGTACAGATATACAGAAGTTTGTAAATTTGAGCTCTTGTCTCACAGCTTTTCTTTAATCTGTGAATTGGTGACTGGGCCCATCAGTTAATAAGGAAAAAGGAAACCAGTAAAGAGGAATGTTTGTAACATGTAAGCACGAGTGTTGGAGAGCAAGTTTGTACTCTTTCATATGTAATGGTATTCATGGAACAGAAGTCAATGTATTTGCTCTCACTTGAAGCTTTTGCAAGAAGTTTTTAGTGCTTGTTTTAATTAAATTCTCTCTAACTGCACCTATAGGTGAATAATATGACCATAGAAATTTATTTTATATGAACAGTATTTTCCTAAAATAAAGTTGTTTTAGCATTTGGTATTATTGAAATCTTTCATTATTCATTTTGATTTTATAAGCTTTATCTTACCTTTTTCAATTAAAACACAGTACAAAAATGCAAAGTTTAATTTTATTTTTAAAGCATATTTAAATTATATAAACTCAGAGAAAAATAATTGCATTCTGTAAATAATGTATCCATTCATAATTGTCCTAATGACACTTCATTTTCCTAAATAAGAAATTTTCTTCAACTGCTAGAAAAGTTATTTTGAAAAGAACTCCCACTAAAAAATAAATTGTGACCACATGTTTATTGTTAATTAGGTATTCGTATGTAAAATTCACAACATTAGAATTTATGATTATGCAATTAAAATAATCTTATCTTGGGAAAAAATATATCCAGATATTTTCAGATAAACAATGAAAACATACACATTAGTGTTTCCTGAAAAAAATATCTGTAGCAATAAATATATCAACATCGAAAAAGATGATACCTATAAAATTATAGCTTAGCGGTTTTCAGGAATTCTGTCTATAAAATCCATTCTACTTTTCTCAATCTGCATGTACAGGCATACCTTGGAGATATTGTGGGTTCGGTTCCAGGCCACTGCAATAAAACAAATATTGCAAGCAATAAAGTGAGTCACACAATTTTTTGGGGTTTCTCCGTGCGTATAAAAGTTACATTTACACTGTACTGTAATCTATTAAAGTGTGCAATGGCATTATGGCTAAAGAAACAATGTACATTGTAAACAATGTTAGCTTAAAGATACTTTATTGCTAAAAAATGCTTACCATTATCTGGGCCTTTGGCTAGTCATAATCTTTTGCAATAGTGACATCAAAGATCACTGACCACAGGGCATGATAAAAAGTATAGTAATAACAAAAGGTTTGAAATATTTCTAGAATTACTAAAATGAAGCACAAAGTGAGATAATACTTTTGGAAAAATGGTGCCCATTGATGAAAATTAAATCTTTAATTTGTATGAAATGCAATAAAGCAAAGAGCAATAAAATGAGGTATGCTTGTACTAAAAATAATATCACTTTTAAGAAGGAACATAAATAATATTTGGTGATTTATGATAAAAAAATCTGGAAATTATAATGTAAATTAAAATAGTATTTTTAAATATACTTATTATATTTAAATATCCATAAAATTAAAGAGTATCTGCAATGTATATGAAATTAATATTATTTAAAGACAACAAAAAACAAATAATTATGCTTTATTGGGGATGAGGAGATACAATTCCTAGAAATGATTTAAAAGTAAACATTATTTAGAAGGCCTCAGGCACGTGAAAGGTCTAGCAGCTATTTGACCTAAATATTCTGCTTCTAGGCGAGCTGAAACAGATTGATGTTGAGTAGAACATTTTTTTTGTTATCTGGAACTTAGATTATGCAATCATTCCAGTACCTATTTAAATAATATGAAATTACAATAAAGGAATAGGAGCCACAGTATTTTCAGTAATATTTTTCCTTAAAATTTGATTAAAGTATATGAAGCCTTGGCTCAAAATGGTATTTTTGTTTTGTTTTGTTTTTAGTTTTGCATTACTATTTGGAAACTGTGCCAATATCTTTGTGTTTATATGTAAAGCCAACTTGGTTCTAGGTTTTATTAATTACAGACAGAAAGGTCTTCACCTGAATTCACATCTGGAAGGCTATTTGCAAAGAGCAAAGGGCTTAGAATCCCTTTATTGAGGTAACTGTTCACATGTTCCAGGATTCCTAGTCTTTCACAT
Source organism: Pseudorca crassidens (assembly GCF_039906515.1). Classification (NCBI taxonomy): domain Eukaryota; kingdom Metazoa; phylum Chordata; class Mammalia; order Artiodactyla; family Delphinidae; genus Pseudorca; species Pseudorca crassidens. The sequence continues at coordinate 20,462,401 of NC_090298.1, forward strand.
TTTGGATTTAAGGGTCAGTCGTTCTCTGCCTCCCAAACAATGATAATCAAATTCTCCTCTTCCCAAATTTCTAAAATTTCTACCTGGGGACATACACACACACACATGCACACACACACACACACACACACACAGATAGATACATAAATCCGTCTCTCTCTATTATATGTTTATATATATTTATTGGTAATATTTTTTCTTCCAGTTTTATTGAGATATAATTGACATGGAGCCCTGTAAAAGTTTAAGGTACACAGCATAATAATTTAACTTACCAACATCCCGAAATGATTATCACAGTAAGTTTAGTGAACTTTCATCATCTCATATAGATATAAAATTAAAGAAATAGAAAAATATATTTTTCCTTGTGATGAGGACTTACTCTTTTAACAACTTTCATATGTAACATACAATTGGAAGTTTGTGCCTTTTTACAGCCTTCCCGAATTGCCCCTCCCACCGCTCCCTGCCTCTGGTAACCACAAATCTGATCTCTTTTTCTATGAGTTTGTTTGTTTGTTGTTGAAGTGTAATTGATCTACAACACTGTGTTAATTCTGTTACACAACATAGTGTTTCAGTATTTCTATACATTCAAAATGATCACCAGAACAAGTCTAGTTACAATATGTCACCATATAAAGATCCTACGTAGTTATTGACTGTATGCCCCACACTGTACATTTCATATCAGTCACTCACTTATTTTGCAACTGGAAATCTACCGTACCAGTTTTTTTAGAGTATTTATACACTAAATAACTCAATAAATATACTAAATACTAAATAGTACTCAAACACCATTTTAGTCTTACTGAGCTTAAAAACAGTCATTTTCTCTGCCTTCTTATGAGATCAAAGGAGTTAGGTGAGAAAAGTTAAGATGTCTATGACATATTATGGAAAATTAGAAAAAAGAGTTTGGTGGATGTTTGCATTTCCATTTTTAATTCAAATAATTATAAAATGTATTCTCTTTCCTTTTTTAAGAAACTTGTTAGATTCTAACTTATCAAGACTATGTTTCCTCAAATGCATGCACATGTTTACAAGATCAGCATGCTATAAAATTTGTGCTTTAATCCATTCAACAAAATGAAATTTCATTAGCAAGTTTATAGGTGTCTCATAGATAAAATATAGTTGATTGGATCTTTATGTATATGCAAACAATCTAAGACAGTCATTGGCTGCTTCAGATTAATCAAGGGGATATTTGTGGTCAGGAAACTAGGTAGCATCCAAGTCCCTTTTGGATTTATTATCACTGATATGGTATCACAGTCACATGACATTAGTGCAAGCTGAAACAAAGATGTGGCTTTGTAATTGTGAATAATTTATCTATTTTATATTTGCAAATTTACAGTTTACTTTTTTATTAGGTGCATGTTTCCACTTTGGTTTTGAAAATTATTCAAGGTGGGAAAGAATGGTAATAGGCATTCTGCATTATTTCTCATAGGGTGAGGCTTAGATTAATTTTGAATGTCCATGAAACTTATATTTTTCCCAGATAAATTCAGGGTCAAAAGTAAAATTAACCAATTAATTATATTGTTATTTTACTAATATCAATTTTATTAATTACTCTGTAATACTGATTAACAAAAATCAATGAATTATTATTTCTGCAAGGAAGACCATTATTTCTCCACATAAGTTAATCCAAATTATAATTTTTCTGGAATGGGTCTTGTACACTGAGGTTCATAAATAAAAAAATATTTAGTTGGACTACAAAGTGATGTTTGTTTCATTTTTATCCAAGCCTACATATAATTATTGTCTCAGAGGTTTCCAAGACCACTGTCAGGTTTGATGATTTGCTAGAAAGACCCACATAATTCAAAAAGCTGTTATGCTCACAGTTACAGTTTATTGCAGTGGAAGGATATGAATAGATTAAAATCAGCAAAGAGAAAAAAGGTGCATTAGGGCAGAGCTCAGCAGAAACCAGGTGCTGACTTCCGATTGTCCTCTGCCAGTAGAATCAAATAGACAGCATTTAATTCTCCCAGCAACGATGTGATGACACTTGCAAAGTGTGGCCAAAGAATCTCAGTCCTTCTGGAGACTTGAAGCCAGAGTTCTTATTGGTAGCCTGTCATGTAGGCATGGGACACTCATGTGACTGACCTAAGTTACCTGGACTCCAGCCCCCGGCAGGTAGAGTGGCTCCAAATCCCAGGTACACAAAAATAAGTTTTCAACATAGGTTACATGTTAGCATAAACTATAAATAGCCCAGCATCTCAGGCTTACAAAGACATTCTCATCACGCAGGATATTTTAAAGGGCTCACGGGTTATCTCCCTGGAGCAAGTCAAAAGTCGGTCTTTTCCTTGGAGTGTGCAGAGTTTGAGTACCCCAAACCTGCTGGATTAATCCTTTACTACCTGATTAAAACTTATAGGGCTCAGGAAATCCTAAGGTGATTCAATCATTTGAGGAATAATTTTGAGCTTTTTTCATGTGCCATGGGTGTTAAGGATACAGCATTGAACAAAAGAGCCCCGATCCCCTGACTTCACAAAGCTTATGTTTTCCAAGGAAAGACAGTAAATAAAAAAAATACAAAAAAATTAAAAAATAAGAAAACATTATGTTAGCTACTGATTAGTGCTATGTGAGAAACTAAATTAGAGACAATAGGAAGGGTGTGAAATGGGTTCAATTGTAATTAGGCTTTTCAGGAATGGCCTTACTGTAATGATGATATGTTAGCGAATATGTGCAGGTGACAAGGAAGGAAGCCTGATGGATGACTGGGTCAAGGACATGCCAAGTAGACAGAACAACATATACCAAGGCCCAGTTGGAGGTGCTTGTTGTGTTGGAAGAATAGTAAGGAGGCAGTGGGCTGAGACCCAAGAAGAATGAGAAAGAGAGAGGGAGAGAGAGTGGAGGAGAGAAAGAGGAGTAGTCGGGTCAGATGTGTTAATGGTCATACAATTTTCCCTAATTATCATTTTCAGCAATAATTATTCATATGAGCATTTATTATAGTTCTATTTTGAATTATGCAAAATGGTTTGGAACGATATAGATTTCTAGAAGGAGATAAAGGCAATTTTGATCCTGGACTGTTAGAACAAAGGGCTGAGAAAATGCTTTGCCCCATGTAGTTTTTTTTAGAAGTTTGTCATTTGAAATGTTAAATCCAAATTGTCTCATAAATAGTATTTGTGAGTACCTATAATTGAGGATGTCATAGGTGGCCCTTTTCGTGGGAGAACAAGCAGACCCTGGCACCACAGAGCTACTCAAAGAGATTGTCATGGGTCACTACCGTGGTAACAATGCTTCCTTTGCACTGTTCTTTCTTGGCCATTGCTTTTTCACATGCTTTTCTTCACACAGCTGGACTCCTTTGTTGTATGTAACATATTATGTGGAACCCATTTGCCCTCCTGTTGCCCGTGATTGAGAACAGATGTTATATGCCTTTATAATTGTTTTCCGGAAATCTCGATGCCTTTTAATGGCACTCTGTACCTTTTGTAATCAGGAGGGTTAGCTGCGTGCTTAGAGGCCTGTGAAGTATACAACTTTTTTTTGCAAGTAGTCATTTTCAACCCCTGGGCCTCCTGTTCCCTAATCACTGCTTGATAGAACAATTAACATTAATAAAGTTTCTTCACAACAGGTATTAATGCTTTTCTGAAGCAGGTAAGGCCATTTGGCTTTTCTTGGAATGGGAAAGCATTGAGCTATGGAAGATAAAACGTTTCTTCATGAAAGAAAATTTTTATTTTCCTTAATCTTTTCCATTCAAAATAAGTTAATTCTCAGTCTTTAACCATATGATGAAAAAGACTAAATAAAGCACAAGTTATTCTTAAATTTGAGTCATCAAGTTCAAAATAGATCTTCATGATTTAAGATTATTTTGATTGGATCAAATGGAATAATATGAATAAAATCACACAGCCTTCTATACAAATGCTGAATTTTTTTTCTCTGGAGAATTATGGATAAACTTATTCAGATAAATTATGAGGAATTTGATTATGATTAATAAACACAATTTCACTGAACATATTTTATTCAGATAAAGAATATGCATGGGATTAATGCAAATGGCATTGTTTTCTTTCTTTTTTCTGCTTTCCCAAACTAAAGCAAAGTTTGACTAAAGTGAACCTCAGAGTTCTTAAGACTCCATGCCTTCATTTTGTTTCCAACATTAATATTAGTAATGATAACTCTCTATATAAGGAGTTTTAGTATGTGCTGGACATTGACCAAGTGCTTTATAGCCGTCTCCCTTACTCCTTGCAATAATACTAGGCAGCAGTGGAGTTGGGACTCTGAACCCACTGCCCTTAAACCCTAATCTATTTGATTTCTCCAAAATCTTCCTGTGTCCATTTCCTGGTTATTACTCAATTATTATGCCTAATATTATTTAAAGCAACCATGTGTTCTGGAGTCTCTGTTTTACTCTGAAACAGTACAAATATACATTTATATACATCAACTAGTTGCTTTCTCTAAATTCCTAACTAGGCTTGAAGTTATAATTTAATCTAAAATCTTTCCAGTTAATATAATTCTCTTTAGCACATAAGAGTCTGGTCAATTTGGTATGGGATTTTTTTAATGTTTAGGTTGATTTGTTAGAAATAGACATCTTTAAAATATTGAAACTTCCAGTCCCATTAGCATCATATATCTATCCAATTTTCTACATCGTCTTAGTTTAAGCAATGGGTGTCAATTTTTTGCTGGCCCCACTTAATAAATAGGAAATGTTACTTCTTCCTATATTATCTGAATTATTTTGTGTAATGCTGGCATTATTTCTTTACTAATACTTGGAATAAATTACTTGTAAAGAATATGGATCTAAAATTTCCTTCAAATAAAAGGTTTTTTTATTCTTAGAATATCGATTTCTTTCATAGATACATGACACTTAAGACTTTCTCTTTCTTCTTTTGCCAGTGTGGTAATTTGTGTCTTTCATGGAATTTATTCATGTATTCTAACTAGTAAAACTAATTAACATAAAGTTGTACATACATTTTCCTCATTACCTTTTTAATTTTTGTAGGATTTGTAGTGATGTCCCCTTTTTCATTTGTTATATTAGTAATTCTACCAACAACTAGTGAGGTTGGAAGAGGATATCAAAACTTAAGTGAGATTTGCAGTCCTGGTTGATGCTTTGCTTTCAGTCTTTTCTTGATAAGTCTGGGTAGGGTTTTATCAGTTTTATTAATCTTTTTAAGTAACTTGCTTTTAATTTTATTCATTTTTATCTTATTTTTCCTTTTCTTATTAGTTTCAGCTCATATTTATTCATTTCATATTTTAACTTAATTTAGGTTTAATTTCTCCCCTTTGCCTAGTTTCTAATGATGGAAACTTTGTCCATTGATTTAAAATTTTCTTCGATTCTAATATAAACATTTAAAACTATAAAAGTTCCTTTAAGCATTGATTTTAAAACATCACACAAATTTTGATTATGTTCTTATTATGCAATTCAAAATATTTTAAATATTTTTTTATTTATTTATTACTTATTTGTGACTAAATAGAATTGTACTGCTTAGTTTTTAACTGTTTGAGAATTTTCCAGATACTTTTGTTGTTGATTTTCATTTCATTTCATTTTGGTCAGGGTATATATTTTCTGCGATTAAAATTCTTTGAAATTTATCAAGACTTGTTTCATGTTCCACACAATGGTTCACCTTTGTGAATGTTCCATGTGTGCTTGAAAAACTTGTGTGTTCTACAGCAAGGTCACTTAATGTTACATGATAAGATTATCAATGTCTCTATACAGTTGTACATCTTATATAATTTCTATTGTCCTCACAACCTTCTAATACTGTTTTCTGTCAAACCTTGCATAATGTTGTTCATGGTATTGTGTAACTTAATATTGGAATGCAGGTTGAAAGAAACAGTTTTGGGGATCTTCCTACTTGTACAACTAACTTATTTGGTTAATTGTCCCTCAAATTCTAGATGCCTCAAGAACCCCAATCTCTGATCTTTATTTATTTTACCCATTAAGAACATTGCTTTGTGATTGAGTTTCTTTTCCTTTGCTGTGATTTGAAAAGTGCCCCCAGGCATAATATTGTGTGGAGCTTACTTCTTGTGATTCCTATCCCTCTAGGATCACAATCTTCTACCTTCTATTGCCTGAGGGCTGAAGCCAGTGGATGCATAAATTTTATACAGTATTGTGGTTGATACTTTTGTAGGAGAGTAAGTCACTTGCCTATTTACTTCTCCATGGTCAAACCTGGAACTAGCTTAAGCCTTGCTTTCCTTTCCATTGGAAAAGCAAAAGCATGTGAATTTTGTGTATTAGGGTTCTCTAGAGAAACAGAATCAATAAGAGGTGTGTGTGTATGTGTGTGTGTGTGTGTGTGTGTGTGTGTGTGAGACAGAGAGAGAGAGAGAGAGATTTATTATAAGGAAATGATTCAAGCAGTTGTGGAAACTGGCAAGTTCAAATATGTAGTATGGGCCCATGGACTGAAGACCCAAGAGAGTTGATAGTAAAATTCCAACCTGAAGGTCAGCAGACACAGACCCAGAAGAGTCAACAGTCCACATGAACTCCAAAGGCTGGAGAATGCCCCTCTTACTCCAGGAAGGGTCATTTTTTTGTTGTTCTCTTCAGGTCTTCAACTGACTGAACGAGTCCCACTTTATTCAACTGATTAAATTGTTAGTCTCATCCAAAAACTTCCTTGCAGAAACACCAAGAATAATGTTTGACCAAATATCTGGGTACTACATGTCATTAAATTGATACATAAAATTAACCATCCCATTTCATAAGTCTATACATTGTTTTGTTGTAAGTTTCTATTTATATTTATTGAAATTTTTGTTTTCAATGTGACTTTCACCTTGTAATGTTTTTATTTTCCTATTCTATTTGTTTTCTTGAAAACTTCCACCTTCCTATCGATCTCCCTCTTCCTCTCTCCCTCCCCCTCCCCCTCCTCTTCTCCTCCTCCCTCTCCTTCTTCTTTTTCCTACTGCAATATTTTCTCCAGATAATTATATCTCTTACCTCTTATTTAGGTTTAGTAAAATGGTCTGTACTGTCTTGATTTTGTAGAAAAGTATTTTTTTAGTTTATGCTTTTTTGATGCTCAGTTTCTATTTTCCAAGTGTCTTTTGATTTTTTCCTTTTCTCTTTGTTTTGTATCGTCTCTTTTTTTAACAAACAACTTTTTGTCTTGTAACTTTTTTGTAAAATTTTGTAGCTGTGAACTCTTATTTATCACAGTTCAATTCCATCCACTTGCCTTTTATATGAGCTAGGTTGTAAGCAACAAAAGTGAAATGTCAGACTCATTTCTCCTTTAGCATCTTTTCCACTCTTATTCTTTACAACCTAACTGGGTGCTAATAGGGAAATTTGCTCGCAGACCCCTAGATCACACATCTCAAATTAAAAGACCTGTGACATTTACTTTTTGGAAAATCCATGTGCTTCTCCTGGGTTCAGTGGCCAGTTTTAAACCACCAGCAAGACCTTCTTATCTCAGTCCACTTTATAATAGCTGGCTGTTATGATTTAGGTTTTATGTGTAATATTTATGGTTCTGTTTTGTCCATTTTGAACAGTAACTACCCTTCTCTTTTTGAAGACTTACTGAACATCATAGAACATCTATTCTAAACTTTCCCAACTCTGCTAAATTTGTCAATTTTATTTGATTATCTACCATTCTATAAGTATTATCTTATTTTCCATTTTACCATCAAAATCATTGCATCTTTGATGATAGATGTTAACTAAATCTATTGTGGTAATCATTTCACTTTATTGTGGTAATATATGTAAATCAAACCATCATGCTGCACACCTTAAACTTATGCAGTGATGTATATCAGTTATTTCTCCATAAAACTGGAAAAAATATCTGCCAGGTACATGAGAAAAAGTTAATATCCATAGTCTATACATAATCCCTTCATATCAAGATTAAATTGATGACTGACCAAAGAACATGAAAAGACAAATCATGAAACGCAAATAGCCAATAAACTCCTGGCATAACTATCTTCTCATCACTAATACACTTAAAATGACATGTCATTTGTCACCTAAGATTAGCACTATTAAAAATATCCACTGTTGGCAAGAGCATGGAGAAATAAGCACTGTAATACACTTAGGTGGAAGTGTGAAATAGTAGAATTTTTGACCTTTTTAGAATGTAGTTTGCCAACGTTTATCATAATTTAAAATATGAATTCTAGGGACTTCCCTGGTGGTGCAGTGGTTAAGAATCTGCCTGCCAATATAGGGGACATGGGTTCGAGCCCTGGTCTGGGAAGATCTCACATGCCATGGAGCAACTAAACCTGTGTGCCACAACTACTGAGCCTGCACTCTAGAGCCCGCGAGACACAACTACTGAGCCCACATACTACAACTACTGAAGCCTGTGTGCCTAGAGCCCATGCTCCACAACAAGAGAAGACACCGCAATGAGAAGCCCATGCACTACAATGAAGAGTAGCCCCCACTCACCACAACGAGAGAAAGCCCGCACGCAGCAACAAAGACCCAATACAGCCAAAAATAAATAAATAAGAAATAAAAATAAAATAAAATATGAGTTCTAGCAATTCTATTTCTAGAAATTTATCCTAAAGAATTACATAATTGCCTATAATGGGATAAAACTAGAAACAACCTAAATGTCCAACTAGAGGGGAATGTTAAATAAATTATGATACATCCATATGGAGGATGCTTACTGTATTGATACCCTATCACTGTATAACAAAATTATTGAAAACTTAGTGGCTTAAAACAACAATAAACATTTATTATCCTTATCAAAAAATTGCATCTTTTAAGAAATATTCCTTAAAATCAACATCTCTCACACTACTGTGTTCTACAATTAAAAATGTCTTTTTTCTTCAGACATAATCTCAGCAGTTTTCTCAATGAGACAAACAGCTTTTCTCCCACATTCCCAAATTAACTGTTTCTTTGAGAGGCAAAATAGAGCCCTGGGTAAGCAAAAAGACTCTGTAGTCACATTCCATATTGTCACATCCTTGACTTATTACTTGTGTAATTTTGGATAAATTACCTTATATCTCTTTGCCCAATCCTCAAGAAGAAAATTTAACAATAGTGCTCATCATTCAGTGGTTTTTCATTATTAATTAAATTAATTAATTAATGGAAAATACTTAGAACCAGGTTTAGCATATATTAAATACTCAGTATATGTGAGGTATTTTACAATAACTATTTTCTAATTTCACTCTGTTGATTGTTTCCTTTTCTGTGCAAAAGCTTTTTAGTCTGTGTGGTCTCACTTGTCTATTTTTGCCTTTGTATCTTGTTTCATGACCAATGTCATGAACTTTTTTCCCTTATGTTTTCTTTTAGGAGTTTTACACTTTCACTTCTTACAGTTAAGTCTTTAATCTATTTTGAATTAATTTCTGTGTATGATGTAAGATAAGCATCCAGTTTCATTCTTTTGCATATTAATATCCAATTTTCTTAACACCATTTGTTCTTCAGAGTATAAAGTCTCCATTGTGTATTTTTGACACCCTTGTCAAAGATTAGTTGACAGTATACATGTAACAATTTTCTGGGTTCTTTATTCTGTTCCATTGGTCTTTAAGTCTGACTTTATGCCAATATCATACTGCTTTAATTACTGTAACTTTGTAATATATTTTGAAATCAGGAAATGTGATGCCACCAGTTTTGTTCTTGCTGAAGATTGCTTTGGCTATTCAGGGTCCTTGTGGTTCCATAAGACTTTTAAGCTTTTCTCTATGTAAATTATGCCATTGGGATTTTGATAGGTATTGCATCGAATCTATAGATAGGTTTGGTTAGAGGAAACATTTTAACAATGCTAAGTCTTCTGTTCCATGGACACAGGTGTCTTTCCATTGATTTGTACCTTCTTTAATTTGTTTCATCAGTGTTTGGTTGTTTTCATTATACAAGTCTTTAATGTCCTTGGTAAAGTGTATCCCTAAGTAATTTATTCTTTTTGGTGCTATTGCCTAATTGATTTTCATATGTTGACCTGTTCTTGCATCCCAGTAATAAATCCCACTTGGTTATGGTTCTGACCTTCTCCCTTAAAAGCTCACCTGACAGTCTCATTCAGAATCATCTCTCTTTTGATTAACTTACTATCAAATGCTTAAGAACATTTATTGCATCAGCAAAATCCTTTTTTTTTTTTCTGTATGCGGGCCTCTCACTGCTGTGGCCTCTCCCGTTGCGGAGCACAGGCTCCAGACGTGCAAGCTTAGCGGCCATGGCTCACGGGCCCAGCCACTCTGCGGCATGTGGGATCTTCCCTGATCGGGGCACGAACCCGTGTCCCCTGCATTGGCAGGCGGACTCTCAGCCACTGCACCACCAGGGAAGCCCAAAATCTATTTATCTTTAACCTAACCATGAACATGAGTCCATCACATTCACTGGCCCCAACCTCACTTAAAGAGAGAGGATTATACAGGGAATGTACACCATCTGAGCTTTCTGCCTTCCACACTCAGATACAACATTTTTTGTTAAAAAATATAAACATCGTGTAGTCAATTTCACTTCATAAATTTTGCTGAAATAAATGACTACTATTATCGTAATTTTGCTAGGATCAAAATTGTAATGGGTTATTTTTTTTTCTTTTAGTAAATTATAGCATCAAGAATTCCAATAGTGATTGAAAGATGTAATAAGTTTACATTTCCTTTAGAATCTAACCTTCTGTGATTCTAATCAGATGAACTGTGGATTTTACTCAGACTTGTGCTGTCCAAAACAATAGCCATTGGCCACATATGGATTTTTAACTTTAAATAAATTAAAATTAAATAATATTAAAAATTAGTTTCTGGGGACTTCCCTGGTGGCACAGTGGTTAAGATTCTGCCTGCCAGTGCAGGGAACACGAGTTCAATCCCTTGTCCGGGAAGATCCCACGTGCCACGGAGTAACTAAGCCCGTGCGCCACAACTACTGACCCTGTGCTCTAGAGCTCGCATGCCACACTACTGAAGCCCATGCGCCTAGAGCCCGTGCTCCACAACAAGATAAACCACTGCAATGAGAAGCCTGCACACCACAACGAAGAGTAGCCCCCACTTGCTGCAATTAGAGAAAGCCGGTACGCAGCAATGAAGACCCAATGCAAACAAAAAAAAAAAAAATTAGTTTCTGGTCATACTAGCCATTTACTGGCATATGTGGCTACTGGATACTGCATTGGAAAGTGCAGATATAGAACAGTTCCATCATCAAAGAAATTTCTATTGCACAACCCTGACTTGTAGCTGTGATTCTCGACCTTCAGTAAGCTCCAGAATCACCTGAAAGGCTTCTAAAACAGTGTGCTAAGACTAAAGTGAGGTCTGTTCATTTGCATTTCTATTAAGTTCCAAGACGGAAGTTACTCCTCTGGGAACCACAATTTAAGAGCCATTAATTTAGCGTTATTGATCCATTTGCATAAACTTACAGAAAAAAAAAGTAACTCTATCCTAAGGAATAGACAAATCTTGCATCTAAGCATGTATTTTATAGTAAAAGTCCTGATAGTAAAGAAGATAATTGTTCCCAGTTAATTGTATTTTGCTACTACCTGCAGGTAAGAATAGATATAAACTATTATAATAATTTCAGTCTTTTAGACAAACTGAATACTATGGTCAGGAAAATGTGTTAAAAAAATAAAAATCAGTGTGTAGAAAATAGTTGTATTCCTTGTCAAGAATTTCCTGTGATAAGAGAATGGCAGAGTAATAATAAACAATGGTATTTAATTATAATCTATTTTCTATCTCATGGAAGAGATAATTACCTAAAATGATATTTATTCAAATACAATATAGTTTCTGTTTTAGGAACAGAAACCATAATGGATAGTAATATTCCTTTTCATTTTAATTATGTTCTGCTTATTGTTAAAACTAATTTACCTTTAATTAGCAGTCAGACGTGCTACCATTGCGCCACGAGGTCCTGCGGGTAATTTGCTGTTAATCAAATAAAAATTTGAAAAACAGAAATTAAAAGTATTCTATAAAAAGTATTTAATAAAAAGAGTAGATATCCGTGGCTTAATAGTGTCTTTTTGAAGGAAAGTCTGGAGATATTATTCTGAATTTGAACTAAGTATGACATATATGTACCAGCTGCGTATATGATCTTATTTAAAGATAACCCTAGAAATTATAATATGTATATCTATAAAATTTTAAAGTTTTTTTAACTTTTTTCTTTCAGACAGTATAAACCATGTGAGAAAGATAATGTAAGAGTGAAATTCCTCATGACATATTTTCAACGTATTTCCCTATAGCCTAGCTTAGAGCTTTCATTGATGTGTGAGCCTCGTCATCTATCTTGATTAAAAACGATCAACCCAACCATTCAGTTTCTTCCCCTCAGCTTTGAGTTGGCTAAACAGTATAGGTAATAACATTATAATTGATAGGATCTCACCCAAAAAGCCCTACATATTATTGCTTCAATCCCCACTTCCCCCCAGTATTTGGGTTTACTAGTGTTTGTAGGTAACTCAAAACTACTCTGTTACATCTAAGGTTCCTTACTTTTCTGACTTTCTTTTCACTTTCAGTAATAAACTTGTTTTGTAGAAAAATGTAAAAACATCAGGTGTGATTCCCTCAATTTATTGCAATATCAATTACAAATTGCTTACACCTGCACACACTCATAATTTCATTCTTTCTTCTCAGGATGGAAGAAAGAGTCGCCTCCAACTCTCATGACCAAACTCTTCACTCATATCACAGGTTTGCTCTCATCTCTTCTCTTCAAGTATATTATCTTCCCATTCAGATTCAGTCTCTCTCCCTCTCTCTCTCTCTCTCTCCCTCTCTCTCTATTTCCACACATATATCTTTTCAATGAATATTTAAACCTCTGAAATGTCTTCCACTACAAAAAGAAACCAACAAAGCTAGATTGACCACACATCTTTCAACTTACCTGTAGTGTCAGGATTCTTACCAAAACATTCTAAACCTGCTATCATTAACTCCTTGCTGTTCTATGATGTACTAGTGAAGATTTAGCAACTGGTTCTTTGAGTTTCAATGTAAGTGTTGGTTGCTATTACTGTCTATGTTGGTGAGTAAAACAAAACATAATGCCAATCTATGTTGGAAATTCACTCACTTGTCAATGATGCAAGTGACTACTCTGTTGAATCAGAAGTGTTTGAATATGGAATTACTATTTTCTCAAATTTTTTTTTGTTGTTATTTACAAAGTAACTGCAGACAAAACATATTTAAGTGTGTTATCTCAATCACACTCTTTAGTCTAGGATTTAACAAAACCATAAGCAAAGTCCTGATTAGTATTGTTTGCTAATGTATATGGGGTAAATATGCTTATCATGGTCAGTTTCCAGTTACCATTATGATGTCCCTAAGTACAAAGTTGGAAAGAGATGTGCAGCAACACATCATTAGTATTATGTAGTATTTCCAACACATAGATAATATAGAGGCAAATAACTCAAGAGCATGAACAGTAGGAAAATGCAGTAAAACAATTAGGAAGCAATGAGTTTTGTGTGTATATTAAATATATCTGTTAAGCTTGTATGACTTAGTGTTAGTACAAACTGTGTATAGCAGTTAACTCTCAAAATTCTTAAAAATGTAACAAAAATGTAACTTTGGCTCTTGTGAGCTGGTACAAACTGGCTCCAGCCTGCCATTGTGATGATCCCAAGAGTTCTGCAAACTACATTCTTTCCATGTGTGGCAACTTTGAAGGATCCAAATAAATAATAAATATCTTTTTCTACATGAATTCTGAACAAATTGAGAAGTGGAAAATATATTTACGGGAGCCAAAAGTAAACCATTTTGATGACAATAACTAAATAGGAGAATATGGCTTCAGGTTTGATGGCTAAAACTGAGCACCAACATTAGGAAGACTTCCCACAGTTATGAGTTGAATCATCCTCCCAAAAGATGTTGAAGTCCAAACCCCCAGTACCTGTGAATGTGACTTTATATGGAAATAGAATCTTTGTATATGATCAAGTGAAGTTAAGGACGTTAGAGTAGACCCTAGTCCTGTATGAGTGGTATCCTTATAAAAGGGGAAATTTGGACACAGAGATACACAATTACAGAGGCAAGACTATGTGAAGTCTCCAGTAGATGGGAGAACACCATCTACTAGCCAAGGAAAACCTGAGATTACCAGAAGCTGGGAAAGAGGCACGGGACAAATTCTATCTCAGAGCCCTCAGAAGGAACCAACTCTGCTTACATCTTGATTTCAACTTCTAACTTCCAGAATTATAAGTCAATAAATTTCTGTTGCCACTCAGTTTGTGGATCTTCCTTTTTTTTTTCTTTTCATTTTTTTTTAACATCTTTATTGGGGTATAATTGCTTTACAATGGTGTGTTAGTTTCTGCTTTATAACAAAGTGAATCAGTTATACATATACATATGTTCTCATATCTCTTCCCTCTTGCATCTCCCTCCCTCCCACCCTCCCTATCCCACCCCTCCAGGCGGTTACAAAGCACCGAGCTGATCTCCCTGTGCTATGCGGCTGCTTCCCACTAGCTATCTACCTTACGTTTGGTAGTGTATATATGTCCATGCCTCTCTCTCGCTTTGTCACAGCTCACCCTTCCCCCTCCCTATATCCTCAAGTCCATTCTCCAGTAGGTCTGTGTCTTTATTCCTGTCTTACCCCTACGTTCTTCATGACATTTTTTTTCCTTAAATTCCATATATATGTGTTAGCATACAGTGTTTGTCTTTCTCTTTCTGACTTACTTCACTCTGTAAATCTGTAAGTATGCCAGACTCTAGGTCTATCCACCTCATTACAAATAGCTCAATTTCGTTTCTTTTTATGGCTGAGTAATATTCCATTGTATACATGTGCCACATCTTCTTTATCCATTCATCCAATGATGGGCACTTAGGTTGTTTCCATCTCCAGGCTATTGTAAATAGAGCTGCAATGAACATTTTGGTACATGACTCTTTTTGAATTATGGTTTTCTCAGGGTATATGCCCTGTAGTGGGATTGCTGGGTCATATGGTAGTTCTATTTGTAGTTTTTTAAGGAACCTCCATACTGTTCTCCATAGTGGCTGTACCAATTCACAGCAGTCCCAGTAAACTAATGCACCCGTCCCATCATGGTGTCATTTGATAAGGGTAGCACTCTCCCTCTTGAGGAGGAAGCACCACTACGTAAGAGCACTGGAAAGTCATATGAAAGTCACTCATTCTCAAAGTGAAGAAGGGCATAGGTAAGCTAAAGCTCAATTACTCATTCCAAATGTAATAATCAAATAAGTCACTGTATAGTCTTATGCAGAGTGAATAAAGGTGTGAAAGACAATAAGTGTGCTTAGGAAAAAACAATTATTATCACATAAACTATGAATGCTTCTTTAACACCCCAAAATCCATGAGAAATGCTCTTGCATAGATAAAAAAAAAAAAAAAAAACTTCTATAGACACATTTTTTTAGTTAATTTTTATTGGAGTATAGTTGATTTACAATGTGTTAGTTTCTACTGTACAACAAAGTGAATCAGTTATACATATACATATATCCACTCTTTTTTACATTCTTTTCCCATATAGGCCATTACAGAGTATCGAGTAGAGTTCCCTGTGCTATACAGAAGGTTCTTATTAGTTATCTATTTTATATATCGTAGTGTGTATATGTTAATCCCAGTCTCCCAATGTATCCCTCTTCCCCCTTCCCCCTTGGTAACCATAAGTTTGTTTTCTACATCTGTGACTCCATTTCTGTTTTGTAAATAAGTACATTTGTACCTACAGACACATTTTGACCCAATGTTACCTGAGTGTCCACAACCTTGGGCACTTTTAAATATTTCCTCTCATAAATTATTTTTCAGATATTTCATAGTACTAATTTTCCTTCTTCTCTCATTTTGCAATTGGTATCTTATAAGGACATCTCTCTTTAGCTATCCTGTTACCCATGATGCTCCCTTCATTTATATATCTCCAATATGCTCTCTGGATGACCTTGTTTGTTCCCTTGTGTTCAGTTAGCAAACAAAATGGACGTAATTCTCTGTATCTGAGGTCCAGATGGTTTTAATGAGCTCATAAGCATGATGTTGCTGACATTTGATCCTTTCTCCTCATATATACAGAGGAAATATCAACTTTAACAGTATCTACAGCAGGCATTATCAACAGTATGTATCTCCAACTCTATATTTTCATAATTGAATGATCAAATTTCTCCCTAATATTTTCCTTTTCTCTCTTCTCTAACTTATTTTAGGGTACCATTGTCTGTGTACGGAGGACTCATATCTAAGGATCATTCTCTCTCCCCTCTTCCTAAATCAACGATCAAGCAAAAATTGCCAACAGACCTTAATAATTCCCCAAATAGACTCTTCACTGGTTCTTTCTCCCAGACTGCTTCCCTTCATTCAAATTTCTATACTGGAAAAGAGGATCTTCATGAAACAAAAATTTTATCATGCTCTTCCCCTGCTTAAACATCTTTAAAGGCTCCTGAAGGACCTCAAAGAAAAGTCTAAATTTCTAAGAATCTTGTTTAAATTTTTGCTTATGCCTAGATCTCATTTTATCATATATATTGATACATTTGTATTGAGATTTACTATAAATTATCTTCCCTTTGGGCCTGTACACTGGCTAGTCTCTTCTCCCCAACTTTCCTCTGTAAATTATTTTCCTTTTTAACATTTGACCTTTTATCAGAAAATAATATTTGGAGACAGAATCAGCAATCCAAAGAACCCCTGTACTCAGACATTCACATCTAAGTTAGGGAAATGGGGGGCTAGGCCCTCAAATCTGATGCTAATAACCCTCAACCCAAAGAATTAAGGTCGCACTTTACATTTTTAACAATTTCAACTTTTCTTGTTTTTCAACTCTATTGAGGTATAATTGACATATGATATTGTGTAACTTTAAGGTGTACACCTGTTGACATGCTTACATAATACAATATGATTACCACCCTAGTGTTACTAACACCTCTATCATGTCGTAACATTACCATCTCTTTTTTGTGGTGAGAACATTTAAAATCTACTCTTATAGCCACTTTAAAGTATATAGTACAGTATTGATAACTATAATCACAATGCTTTACATTAGATTCCCAGAAATTTTTTATCTTCTAACTAGAAGTTTGCACCCTTTCACCAACATCTCCCATCTCCCCCACCTACCAGCTCCTGGTAACCAGAATTATACTCTCTGTTTCTATGAATTCAACTTTTTAGATTCCACATGAAAGTGGTATATATCATACAACATCTGTCCTTCAGTGCCTGCACTGTTCAGCACAGTCAGAGCTGAAAAAGAAGTAGGAGAGTTGGGTTGATCTAAGGTTAACTTTTTAATCAAGGTAGATGAAGGGACTCCCATATCATTGAGAACACTAAGGAGGCAGTGCTCAAAGGGCAACGTCCTACTGTCCAGCCTGAGGAGGAAATAAACTAACAACAGAAGATGACTAATGACTGGAAGAAAGGTGAGGGCCAGCCATAGGGCACAGAAGAAAGTGAAAAAGTATTTGTTGGGGAAATGACAAAGTGAATAAAAATAAAATATTTTATTAATTATATTCTTGATGTTACCTATCTTTCTAATCTTTGTATCTTGGTTTTTCCTCTTAATTTCCTTAGCTTTTCTTACAACTCTCTTTGAGCTAAAGAATAAAGATATTACAAATTTACTCCTTTTATTGGCAAATGTAAAATTAAATCACTAGAATTATATTTCAGTTGAAAACATAACAATATTACAAGGCACACAATATCCTTGAATACTTTCTTCCTGTTAAGGCTAATTATCAGTGAGATAAGGAAATGGTAAAATAACTTTCTTTTAGCTATTGGAGTTTGGGGGAATCATTTATTGGAGTTTGCCTTTTCAGATGAGAGCATTGACTGTACATATTGATATTATGTCTCTTTTCTGATTTATATTTTAATGAAATGTTCAAGTTATGAAATGCTTTTTTCTCCACTTAGGATACTTTATGTACTGACAATGGCTATGGAAGGATGAAATCAATAAGATCAGAATTATATTCTCTTATTGATTATGTTCTAAAGAATTTATACTTGGATTATAATTCAATATTCAAATTAATGTATACAAAAATGCTTATATTTTATTAACATATTATTTCTAGTATCTCCAATTGTCACTTTTAAAAGTAAAGGTAGAAGCTTCATAATATGCAGTATACACATATGATGTTTAATATGTTAGGTATCTGTTTAAGAGAACCTGTGTATTGCATCTTCTAAAACAATTATGGAATTTGTATAATCCAGAAGATGGTGCTGTTTACATTTCTACTGCATTTTGAAACTGCAGAGAAACAATTTATTTCCAATTCAGCCATTGATGGGTTGTAAATTATTGAGCATACCTTCACAATAGGAACAGTTAATGTAGCTTTGCTCTTGAGGGTTTTACATTTACAAATAATTTGCATAACATTTCCACGCGAGATATTAGAAAATGTACTACTTCACAAGCAATCTCACGTTAATGGAACCTGATCAGTTGCAGCTCTCCCAGTTATCTTCTGCCAGGAGTACATTCAAATGTGAAAATATGTATTAGATAAAAGACCTATTTAATTTTCTGGTTACTTATATGGCTATTAAAAAGCAACATGTAGACCATTAAAGTGGTGATGATCCTTATTTAATGGAATATGAATTTATTCTTCTAAGTAGTGAACAGTTTTATACTAAGTTTTTGTGACATGTTAATTATGTACTATACAGATACAAAGCTTTAGTCAGTTAACATAGATAAATGAGATACGAGATATTTACAGTATATTGGAACTATTATTCCACTTCATCCGAAGTTTGGTGATGGATCTTGCAAGCAGCCTTATCACTGCTTGTAGTGCTTTGGGAAATAGATAGGAAGGTTCACCACATGCATCTACCAAGACTGACACTTGCAATACTTAATTATGATTAATTACTTACATTGTCCCTTATTGCTACTTGATTTTTTAAAACATATTATTATATTTTGTGAAAAGTAAAAGGTATACCCGGGAAAACCAGTACAAAGACTTCAAAGATTGTATTTCAAACATATGAGAATCATTTTGAGTGTCTTTTGTTTCTCTTTGTTTTGTAGCTGTTGTTCTTTGTTATTTTTAGAGTAGCTTTTTCTGGTTTCCCCTCAGAGCTGCTGAATCAGACTTTTAGAGTTGGGCCTTGAGAGCCTGGATCATTTATAAACTTCTCAAATAACTGATACATAGCAAAGTTTGCAGACTCTTCAAAGTCTGAAGCTGGAGAGGAGTTGTACAGTGGGAGGAGAATGAAAAAGATGAGTTCTCAATAAACACAGGACAACATTATGAAGTAAACAAGCAACATTATTAAATAAAACAAGAAAGTACATAGAAGATTTATGGATATGATCCCTTAGAACTTAGATAATACAGGCTTTTAGTGGAACATGCCCTCTTACTAAATGACTTTGTAATTTTTCTTTTTCCTGTGCTACAATAAGCTTAATGCAACAATTAGTTCTTATTTCATTTTCTTGGATCACCTTCCCAAAAGTAGTTCTAAGATTTAAATTGCCTACAGCAAAAATCTGAGGAGTATAGTTGCAGCTGGTGTTCCTGATGATGGTAATTTAGGTAAATAGTCAGTGCTTCCGGAAATATAATTGGTTTTTTTGTTGTTGTCTTTTTCAAGGTCTTTGCTGAACTAATTTGCAGATGCTATGCCTTTTCTAAAATTTTTAAATTAAAAGTTTTTGGAGATTTTATATACTACTTTTGAATGTGGAATATTTTTTAAAAACTGTTCTTTTGAGCAGGATGATATTCTGTCTCCAGTGGTCAAAAAATATTTGCAGAGAGGAAATAGTTTGAAAGAAAGTTCTTGATCCTATCAACTTTTTCCTTGTGCAGGATATGCTTTTCTTTATTGAGTGTATGCTTTTTTATATTACCAAATGTTCGTACCATTTTAAACAAACCAAAAGACATTTTTTCTAGAAATTTCTGTCACATGGGAATGTTGCCAAAGTAGTTGTATTAAATAATTCAGTTTCTACTGAACTATTTTGTGATGCAATCCCATAGAGAATGGACTTGAGGACACGGGGAGGGGGAAGGGTAAGCTGGGACAAAGTGAGAGAGTGGCATAGACTTATATATGCTACCAAATGTAAAATAGCTAGCTAGTGGGAAGCAGCCACATAGCACAGGGAGATCAGCTTGGTACTTTGTGACCACTTGGAGGGGTGGGATAAAGGAGGGTGGGAAGGAGATGCAAGAGGGAAGAGATATGGGGATATATGTATATGTATAGCTGATTCACTTTGTTATAAAGCAGAAACTAACACACCATTGTAAAGCAATTATACTCCAATAAAGATGTTAAAAAGAATAAAAAATAAATAAAAGCGTTCACTTACTAAATAATAATCCTATTCTTACATTGGAGAGTTTTCACACAAGTGGTGCTTCAACATGTAGCCTCTTAGCTATCGAATGTAATACTGAGACAGGTGACACACATAGAAAATATAATTCTTGGAATTTATGAACTGAATCTATACTCACAAAGTAGTATGAAAAACACTATTATATGTAGGAAATCAAATTAGATTTTGACTGTACTTTTTAAAATATTTTTTATTGAAGTATAGTTGATTTACAAAGTTGTGTTAATTTCTACTATACAGCAAAGTGATTCAGTTATACATATGTATACCTTCTTTCTTTTAATATTCTTTTCCATTATGGTTTATCATAGGATATTGAATATAGTTCTCCATGCTATACAGTAGGACCTTGTTTATCCATTCTATATATAATAGCTTATATCTGCTCAGCCCAACCTCCCACTCCAACCCTCCCCCCACCCCCTCCCCCTTGGCAACGACAAGTCTCTTCTCTATGTTCGTGAGTGTGTTTCTGTTTCATAGATAAGTTCATTTGTGTCATATTTTAGATTCCACATAATAGCGATATCATATGTTATTTGTCTATTTCTGACTTACTTCAGTTAGTTTGATCATCTCCAGGTCCATCCATGTTGCTGCAAATGGCATTATTTCGTTCTTTTTTATGGCTTTTCTATGGTATTCCACTGTATTATATGTACTACATCTTCTTTATCTATTCATCTGTTTATAGACATTTAGGTTGTTTCCATGTCGTGGCTATTGTGAATAGTGCTACAATGAACATAGGGATACATGTTTTTTTTTTTTTTTACATCTTTATTGGAGTATAATTGCTTTACAATGGTGTGTTAGCTTCTGCTTTATAACAAAGTGAATCAGTTATACATATACATATGTTCCCATATCTCTTCCGTCTTGTGTCTCCCTCCCTCCCACTCTCCATATCCCACCCCTGCAGGCGGTCACAAAGCACCGAGCTGATCTCCCTGTGCTATGCGGCTGCTTCCCACTGGCTATCTACCTTACGTTTAGTAGTGTATATATGTCCATGTCTCTCTCGCGCTTTGTCACAGCTTACCCTTCCCCCTCCCCATATCCTCAAGTCCATTCTCCAGTAGGTCTGTGTCTTTATTCCTGTCTTACCCCTAGGTTCTTCATGACATTTTTTTTCTTAAATTCCATATATATGTGTTGGCATACGGTATTTGTCTTTCCCTTTCTGACTTACCTCACTCTGTATGACAGACTCTAGGTCCATCCACCTCATTACAAATAGCTCAATTTCGTTTCTTTTTATGGCTAAGTAATATTCCATTGTATACATGTGCCACATATTCTTTATCCATTCATCCAATGATGGATACTTAGGTTGTTTCCATCTCCGGGCTATTGTAAATAGAGCTGCAATGAACATTTTGGTACATGGCTCTTTTTGAATTTTGGTTTTCTCAGGGTATATGCCCAGTAGTGGGATTGCTGGGTCATATGGTAGTTCTATTTGTAGTTTTTTAAGGAACCTCCATACTGTTCTCCATAGTGGCTGAACCAATTCACATTCCCACCAGCAGTGCAAGAGTGTTCCCTTTTCTCCACACCCTCTCCAGCATTTATTATTTCTAGATGTTTTGATGATGGCCATTCTGACTGGTGTGAGATGATATCTCATTGTAGTTTTGATTTGCATTTCTCTAAGGATTAATGATGTTGAGCATTTTTCATGTGTTTGTTGGCAGTCTGTATATCTTCTTTGGAGAAATGTCTATTTAGGTCTTCTGCCCATTTTTGCATTGGGTTGTTTGTTTTTTTGTTATTGAGCTGCGTGAGCTACTTATAAATTTTAGAGATTGATCCTTTGTCAGTTGCTTCATTTGCAAATATTTTCTCCCATTTTGAGGGTCCTCTTTTGGTCTTGTTTATGGTTTTCTTTGTTGTGCAAAAGCTTTGAAGTTTCATTAGGTCCCATTTGTTTATTTTTGTTTTTATTTCCATTACTCTAGGAGGTGGGTCAGAAAGGATATTGCTGTGATTTATGTCATAGAGTGTTCTGCCTATGTTTTCCTCTAAGAGTTTGATAGTTTCTGGCCTTACATTTAGATCTTTAATCCATTTTGAGCTGATTTTTGTGTATGGTGTTAGGGAGTGATCTAATCTCATACTTTTACATGTACCTGTCCAGTTTTCCCAGCACCACTTATTGAAGAGGCTGTCCTTTATCCACTGTACATTCCTGCCTCCTTTATCAAAGATAAGGTGACCATATGTGCATGGGTTTATCTCTGGGCTTTCTATCCAGTTCCATTGATCTATCTTTCTGTTTCTGTGCCAGTACTATACTGTCTTGATTACTGTAGCTTTGTAGTATAGTCTGAAGTCAGGGAGCCTGATTCCTCCAGCTCCGTTTTTCGTTCTGAACATTGCTTTGGCTATTTGGGGTCTTTTGTGTTTCCATACAAATTGTGAAATTTTTTGTTCTAGTTCTGTGAAAAATGCCCGTGGTAGTTTGATAGAGATTGCATTGAATCTGTAGATTGCTTCGGGTAGTAGAGTCATTTTCACAATATTGATTCTTCCAATCCAAGGACATGGTATATCTCTCCATCTGTTTGTATCATCTTTAATTTCTTTCATCAGTGTCTTATAGTTTTCTGCATACAGGTCTTTTGTCTCCTTAGGTAGGTTTATTCCTAGATATTTTATTCTTTTTGTTGCAATGGTAAATGGGAGTGTTTTCTTGATTTCACTTTCAGATTTTTCATCCTTAGTGTATAGGAATGCCAGAGATATCGGTGCATTAATTTTGTATCCTGCTAGTTTACCAAATTCATTAATTAGCTCTAGTAGTTTTCTGGTAACATCTTTAGGATTCTCTATGTATAGTATCATGTCATTTGCAAACAGTGACAGCTTTACTTCTTCTTTCCGACTTGGATTTCTTTTATTTCCTTTTCTTCTCTGATTGCTGTGGCTAAAACTTCCAAAACTATGTTGAATAAGAGTAGTAAGAGTGGGGAACCTTGTCTTGTTTCTGAACTTAGTGGAAATGCTTTCAGTTTTTCACCATTGAGGACGATGTTGGGTGTGGGTTTGTCATATATAGCCTTTATTATGTTGAGGAAAGTTCCTCCTATGCCTACTTTCTGCAGGGTTTTTATCATAAATCGGTGTTGAATTTTGTCAAAACCTTTCTCTGCATCTATTGGGATGATCAAATCGTTTTTCTCCTTCAATTTGTTAATATGGTGTATCACGTTGATTGATTTGCATATATCGAAGAATCCTTGCATTCCTGGAATAAACCCCACTTGATCATGGTGTATGATCCTTTTAATGTGCTGTTGGATTCTGTTTGCTAGTATTTTGTTGAGGATTTTTGCATCTATGTTCATCAGTGATATTGGCCTGTAATTTTCTTTCTTTGTGACATCCTTGTCTGGTTTTGGTATCAAGGTGATGGTGGCCTCGTAGAATGAGTTTGGGAGTGTTCCTCCCTCTGCTATATTTTGGAAGAGTTTGAAAAGGATAGGTGTTACATCTTCTCTAAATGTTTGATAGAATTCACCTGTGAAGCCATCTGGTCCTGGGCTTTTGTTTGTTGGAAGATTTTTAATCACAGTTTCAATTTCAGTGCTTGTGATTGGTCTGTTTCTATTCCTTCCTGATTCAGTCTTGGCAGGTTGTGCATTTCTAAGAATTTATCCATTTCTTCCAGGTTGTCCATTTTATTGGCATAGAGTTGCTTATAGTAATCTCTCATGATGTTTTGTATTTCTGCAGTGTCAGTTGTTACTTCTCCTTTTTCATTTCTAATTCTATTGATTTGAGTCTTCTCCCTTTTTTCTTGATAAGTCTGGCTAATGGTTTATCAATTTTGTTTATCTTCTCAAAGAAACAGCTTTTAGCTTTATTGATCTTTGCTATTGTTTCCTTCATTTCTTTTTCATTTATTTCTGATGAGATTTTTATGATTTCTTTCCTTCTTCTAACTTTGGGGGTTTTTCGTTCTTCTTTCTCTAATTGCTTTAGGTGCAAGTTTAGGTTGTTTATTCAAAATGTTTCCTGTTTCTTAAGGTAGGATTGTATTGCTATAAATTTCCCTCTTAGAACTGCTTTTGCTACAACCCATAGGTTTTGGTTCGTTGTGTCTCCATTGTCATTTGTTTCTAGGTATTTTTTTATTTCCTCTTTGATTTCTTCAGTGATCACTTCTTTGTTAAGTAATGTATTGTTTAGCGTCCATGTGTTTGTATTTTTTACAAATCTTGTCCAGTAATTGATATCTCGTGTCATAGCGTTGTGGTCGGACAAGATGCTTGATACAATTTCAATTTCCTTAAATTTACCAAGGCTTGATTTGTGACCCAAGATATGATCTATCCTGGAGAATGTTCCATGAACACTTGAGAAAAATGTGTATTCTGTTGTTTTTGGCTGGAATGTCTTATAAATATCAATTAAGTCCATCTTGTTTAATGTATCATTTAAAGCTTGTTTTCCTTATTTATTTTCATTTTGAATGATCTGTCCATTGGTGAAAGTGGGGTGTTAAAGTCCCCTACTATGAATGTATTACTGTCGATTTCCCCTTTTATGGCTGTTAGTATTTGCCTTATGTATTGAGGTGCTCCTATGTTGGGTGCATAAATATTTACAATTGTTATATCTTCTTCTTAGATCGATCCCTTGATCATTATATAGTGTCCTTCTTTGTCTCTTCTAATAGTCTTTATTTTAAAGTCTATTTTGTCTGATATGAGAATTGCTACTCCAGCTTTCTTTTGGTTTCCATTTGCATGGAAAATCTTTTTCCATCCCCTTACTTTCAGTCTGTATGTGTGTCTACGTCTGAAGTGGGTCTCTTGTAGACAGCATATATATGGTTCTTATTTTTGTATCCACTCAACCAATCTGTGTCTTTTGGTGGGAGTGTTTAGTCTATTTACATTTAAGGTAATTATTGATATGTATGTTCCTATTCCCATTTTCTTAGTTGTTTTGGCTTCGTTATTGTAGGTCTTTTCCTTCTCTTGTGTTTCTTGCCTAGAGAAGTTCCTTTAGCATTTGTTGTAAAGCTGGTTGGGTGGTGCTGAACTCTCTCAGCTTTTGCTTGTCTGTAAAGGTTTTAATTTCTCCATCAAATCTGAATGAGATCCTTGCTGGGTAGAGTAACCATTATTCTGAATTCTTTTTCAGGTAGACTGCCTATTTCCTCTTCATTTGTTAGGTCTGGTGGGTTTTTATCTTGCTCCTTCATCTGCTGTGTGTTTTTCTGTCTTCTCATTTTGCTTATCTTACTGTGT
Source organism: Pseudorca crassidens (assembly GCF_039906515.1). Lineage (NCBI taxonomy): Eukaryota > Metazoa > Chordata > Mammalia > Artiodactyla > Delphinidae > Pseudorca > Pseudorca crassidens. The sequence goes on from NC_090298.1 coordinate 20,488,208, forward strand.
TTTAGGCCTCCTTTTTTCAGGCTGCAGGTTCATAGTTCCCTTTGTTTGTGGTGTCTGTCCCCAGTGGCTAAGGTTGGTTCAGTGGGTTGTGTAGGATTCCTGGTGGAGGGGACTAGTACCTGTGTTCTGGTGGATGAGGCTGGATCTTGTCTTTCTGGTGGGCAGGTCCACATCTGGTGGTGTGTTTTAAGGTGTCTGTGGACTTATGATTTTAGGCAGCCTCTCTGCTAATGGGTGGGGTTGTGTTCCTGTCTTGCTAGTTGTTTGGCATAGGGTGTCCAGCACTGTAGCTTTCTTGTCGTTGAGTGAAGCTGGGTGTTGGTGTTGAGATGGAGATCCCTGGGAGATTTTCGCTGTTTGATATTACGTGTAGCTGGGAGGTCTCTTGTGGACCAGTGTCCTGAAGTTGTCTTTCACACCTCAGAGGCACAGCACTGACTCCTGGCTGCAGTACCAAGAGCCTTTCATCCACACAGCTCATGACATACTCTCCTCACTGGACCGACCCTGCAGGTCGGTCCAGCCACCAGCATCCACACGACATCTCCGGGGCCAATGTCAAACCATCACTGGGTTCCCACGCACACCACATCACCGCATGTATCTTTTTGAATTAGGGTTTTGTCTGGATTTAGCTTTATTCTTAAATGTTATTTGCAAACTTATGTGGACTTGCTGTAGCAAAATGTGTGATTTAATGTACTACATCATATATTATGATTAATCACTATACACTACACAGTATTTAATTGTTCTCTTTTAATGTGACTTTATGGGAGGAGTGAAGAATCATGTAATTGACGCCTCATCTCTGATATCCCGATATTTTAACCTGTGAATTGATTTCCTGCATACATTATATAACTTAGCATTTTTTCTATCTGTAAATTTTCACTCCCTATTTTATATTTCCTCTATCTTTACTATGATATTACTATATTAAGTGCATAGTTTTCTCTTAGTTTTTAAGCATCAATATACATAATAATTTAAAATGAAATGTTTGAAAAATGTAATGGTAATGATAAACACACTAGGCCTGTTGGTACTATTTGCATGTGTGTGTGTATGCGTGTGTGTGCATGTGTGTGTGTGTGTATGTGTGTGTGTTTCTGTCTATCAATATATGGGCAGGACCTTCTATCCTACTCTCCCACAAAATGACTTTTAAATAAACATTGCACTGCCTTCATGTTTTTTATTTGTTTAGGCTTCTGGATAAAGCTTTGTTTGAAGAGATTGTTTCAAGGCTATAAAAAAAAGAGAAAATTCTTGCTCTAAGATATTAATACAAATGGAATGTCTCAAGTGCATTCAAGTGTTTCTTATTCAGCATTGTAAAAAATTATTTCTGAACACTGGCCTGCTTTTCTTTTTTATTGTATGCCTTATCTTTCCTTTTCAATTATTCATAGTCTCCTAAGGACCACTTTCAGTATAAAATAGTATCTATGGGAGATAAAAACAGCAAGAAATGTACTTCTGAATGGATTACAGGGAAAAGGTCTATTTAGAAATTTAAATGTATGTTGTCAACATTGAAGAAGATATGCGCACCTGCTCAATAACTGTTTTACCCAACAGTTTTCTGGTTATAGCCTATTTTAACCTTCTGATTTTCTTTCTGGGAAGTGTGTGTTTCTGTGTGTTTTTTTCCATTTTATTTCCTTTTATGTTTAATTTTATGTTATCTAATTTGATGTGAATTGAAGGGCATTGTTTCTGAGTATATTTGGTTTTTTGTATTATATTTAGCAATACTCTGAAATGACTTAAAATACGTGTAGCCCCTGTTTATTTTTTGACCATCCATTGAAAAAATGTGTTACTACCCTGCTCTTTCTTCCTAATCCATAAAAATATTTTTAGTGTTTGTAGCTCTTTACCCAGCTATTCTTAAAATATAATTCTGCCCTTATATGTTCATAATCTACTTTTTCAAAATTTTAAGTTGTATTTTTATTTGTAAATAATTTCAAACATACAAAGAAATACAGAAAATAGTATAACAGAAACTTATTTACACTCAAAGTATAGTTTAGACATACACCAAATTGATTTTATTTACAGATAACACTGATACAGGAAACATTCCCCCATTGCAATATTCAAATGTTATAGACAACTATCTTTTTTTTTTTTTTTTTTTTTTTTGTGGTATGCGGGCCTCTCACTGTTGTGGCCTCTCCCGTTGCGGAGCACAGGCTCCGGACGCGCAGGCTCAGCGGCCATGGCTCACGGGCCCAGCCGCTCCGCAGCATGTGGGATCTTCTGGGACTGGGGCACGAACCCGTGTCCCCTGCATCGGCAGGCGGACTCTCAACCACTGCGCCACCAGGGAAGCCCTAGACAACTATCTTTTAATAAAGTTTCATTATTTTTAAAATTTATTATGGAATTAAATCTCTCCTCAAATCAAAATTTAAATTAAAAGAAAAGTTTATGAAAAATCCCACAGAGAACATCATATACACAGGCTCTCTACTGTAAGTTTGCTTTCACCAAATAAAGCCTGTATTCAAGTATCTAGCTAATACAAAACTACAAAATGTTTTGTTTGTCTGCTTGTTTTGTTTTTCCTAAAGCCTTATAAGAAAAGTCAGTGATTTTTTGTATATCTATGAAGCAGTCCTAAATAATCCAAAATGTGTATGGCTTGAACTAAAAATAACTTTAAAGTTTGTGTAGTTCAAACACCTTATTTTAATAGAAGAATCTGAATCTCAGTGAACTTAATTCTTCAACTCCAAGGTGAGACCTTTATTCATAATGTAAGTAAGGTGACTGCACACAATTACACCATTTCTGAGGATGTATCTTCTCTCAAAATAATAGAACAGTTTAGAGAACCACAATGTAAGGAAATTGGGAACTGATCCTCAGTCTAGTATGTGTTGTGGATTTCTTGAGAACTAATCAGGAAAACCTAAATATAAATTATAGGTCACTGGGATGTTTTTGAAGTATATCATCCAATGATGGATGGGTCAATGCTGACACTGGCCCTGAAAGATTTCCTTTTATTCTGGAAAGACGAAACCTTCAAATAGAAAGGAAAGGGTTATGTGACCTTTTGCAGGCATCTTGATGCATCTCTTGAAATACACAGTACCTAAAGAGAGGTAGAAGGAAAAATTGGAAAAGCTTCCAAGGAACAAGGTATTGGTGAAACAGAAACTAAAATTGGGAAGTATGTAAAAAGGCATGCATTTCTCTCATAAATATTGATCCCGCAGACAGAGTACAGCTATTAAGAACACTGAAATTCCAATCCCAGCTAGAATTCAATCCCAGGTATGCAACTGCCTATCTTTGGAATCATTTGCAAACTGTTCGGTCTCAGTGATTCAGCACTTTAAAAATAGGCTCCCGCCTAAATTTTTTATGGATATTCAATGGGTTAAAAATATAGAGTTTGGGTAATAATTGGCTGCTGGAAGTTACTTAACAGTTTAAATATTATCCAAATACAATGTTTTGGAGACGAGATCAAAGTCTATGTCCATGACTCCTCTGTTCAGCTCTGATCTTGTCAAGGTGCAGGCTTAGCATGTTCACATCACTGGGAACTTTAAAAAGAAAATAAGAGCCTAAAGCATAAAAGGTAGGACATGGGGGCTTCTTAATAGGATGCTTCCCTGCCTTCTGCTTTTCTTGCATCATGTGGCAAAAACCAGTGTACTTCCAAGCACCAGGAAAGCTCCACATTACTCCTACCTCACTGGCCCTGACTGATGGGCCTGATTTCTTAACATTCAGATAGAAATCACTTTCCCTTTAATGCCATCTATTCATGTTCAAAGTTCTTATTCCTTACCTCAGAAGCTTATCTTTTCTCACAGGAAGAGGGCTGAATCATCTATCAATTTAAAAACTATTTTTGCCCACAGGATTTGTTATCTGGCTTTTGGCCCTGGGTAGGACCATTACAATATATTAAATCCATTCCGGGAAATATTGAATGATCTAGATTTCAGGCCAAGGAGCTCTCTGGATATTGGCCATATGTCAATGCTTTCTTTGCCTACGAAGAGAAAGGATTGATATACTGTCACTAGTAGTTCTGAGGTTTAGAACTGAGGGTGACCACACCTTCTCCGGGAAAAAGAGATACATGTGAGAACAAGGAAAGGAAAGCAGTGCACGCAGTTTTTAGAGGATCCACATGATACTTCTCTTTCTCTGAAACAGATATGCTTTTTACATTTTAATATTTTGACAGCAAAGTAAAAGTCCTCCTCTCAGTGTTTGGTAGGGTAAGAAAATGTATAAATGGATATTGGCATTATTGATCATTACCATTTCCAGAAAAAGATATAAAATGAGGTCAACATATTTTCCTCTTTGAAAAATTCTTCCTATTTTCTGAAAGAACTTGGTTGTAAAGAAAAATAATTTTGCATATTCTCTACCTGCCCCACAACTGCGGAGATAAAGGAATAAAAGAAGAAAGACAGAAATGAGAAGAGGGAGAAAGATATGAAAGAAGGAAGGAAGAAATAGGATGAAAAAAATCTAAAAATCTCATTAGCAGAGTACAGAAACAAGTTTAAAACATGAAAGATTATTTTAAATAAAGATTAAAGGGACACTAGAAAAGGTGTGTTACCAGTCTCTTTTTTGGTGTCCTAAAATTTACCTCATTGCCCTTTTTGTAATAAATTCAGCCTAGTTCAAAGAACAGAGTTAATTCCCTTTATGAAATATGCTAAAATCAATAGCAAATAATATGAGACAGAGAAATACATGTCCAGCCAGTTCAACGACCAAAAAAACACCCAAATAGATGTTGACTTGGAAAAGTTTCCATTATAGAAACAAAGCAGACATTACTAGTCTGCTAATATTGGTACCACCTCATTTATTTGTCAGTAACCCACAGCTAATCTGCAAACAACATACCTTTGCTGGAACTTGACAAATTGGGCATTTGAAACAGAAAACAGAGGCAAATAACTCTTAGCTTGTCTGATTACACGATTAAAGTAGCAAATTCATTTACTCTTCTCAGAAAGAAGAGCTGTTTCATAATGTACTGAGTCAGAGAATTTCCAGAACCCCAGTTTTTAATGTCCTCTTGCCAGTTATCTCTGAAATAGGGGCTTTTTCTTTCCCCAGGATCTTCTAATAACACCTTCAGCGCAGGTTTTCGTTGTTTTTGCTTTTGTTGCTTCTTATTATTTTTTAACTTCCTCTGTAAGGGTGGCAGCTCACCAGTAAGCCAATATAATGTATTGTCTCCCATGAAACACACACACAGACACACACACAAACATACACACATCCTTGACCTCACTATTCTGGCTATCTACCACTTCCTTCTGCTTCCCTTTAAAACAAAAATGTCACAAGAGATGTCATTACTCAATGTATTTACTTTCATTCTCTGTTGAACACTGAAATTAGCCCTTAACTGCCACACAAGACTGAACCTTTTATTACAAATTTTTTAATCAATTACTATCAATAACTTCAGTGTACCACATATAAATGTCAATTCTCAGTATTCATCTCCCTCAACCTGTCTGAATTTGGTGGAGATGCCCACTCTTCCTTACAATACTTATTTTTCCTGGATCTGAAAGAACACTCTCTTTTGGTTCTCCTAATACCTTTTAGGTTTTCCCTCTCACATAACTGTTAATTTCTCTTCTGTTACCAATTTCTTGATTTTTGGAGTACTCCAAGAGTCAGTTCTTACAATTCTTGTTTCTATCTATACTCATCTTCAAATGTGCCTTCTTCAGTCTCATGGCTTTAAATATAATTGTATAACTTTTCAACAAATTACCCCCAAATGGGTGGCTTAAAGCAATATAAATGTATTCTCTCACAGTTCTGAAGGCCAGAGGTCTGAAATTAGGATGTTGGCATGGTTATACTTCATCTCTTCTAGCTTCTGGCCGTTGTCACCATTCTGTGACTTATGGCTGCATGACTCCACTCCCTGCCTCTGGAGTCATTTCTCCTCTCTCTGTATGTCTGTTCTCTGTGTGTCTCTTATAAGGACACTTGTCATTAGATTTTTGGCCCATTTTGATAATCAATGATACTCTCTGTATCTTAAGATTTGTAACTTAAGTCCATCTGTAAAGACCTTCTTTTTTCCAAATAAGTTATTATTCACAGGTTCCAGTGGATATTTTTTGCAGGATCATATTTTAGCCTAACTCAGTGATATGTAGACTAATAACTCCAACATATAGTTCTCCAGCCTACACATCTTCCATGATATTTTGATTTTGTTTTCTGATATTTGGCTGATATCTTCATTTGTGAGATTCATAGGTATCTCAAGATAAAAAGCAAGCAAACAAACAAACAAAAAAAAACCCCACTGTGTAGCTTTATCAGTCAGGGATCAACCAGAGAAGCAAACCAGAAGATATACATTAAGAGACATACTCAAGGAATTGGCTTATATAATTGGCTTACATAAGCTAGCTAGGACAATTTCCAAATTGTAGTGCAAGCTGTAGGGGCAGGCTAAAATTCCAGAACTCAAGCTGAAGCTGCTGTCCAGAAGTAGAGTTTCTTCATCAGGGAAGACTTAGCTCTGCTTTTAAGGGCTTTCAACGAATTGAATCAGACTCCCCCAAATTATCCAGGATATTGTCACTTCTTTAAAGTCAACTGATTATGGACTGTAATCACATCTTCAAATTACCCTCACAGCAACACCTAGATTCCTGTAGTCCAGCTCAATTGATTCATCAAAGAAAGCACCACATCACCCTTCAGTCTGTTCATTATTAAATCCACTCAATCTCAAGTTTTAGAACTCTTTCTGTTTCTAAAAAAGGTGGTATCATGCTTGTCACTTGTCTTTCTCTCAATCCCACATCTGTAATTAGCAAATGCAAAACATATGTAGAAATATTCAACTTCTCAGCATCCCCATCAATACCTCTCTAGTTCAGCACACCATGATTACTCTCTTGAATTATTTCTGTGCCTTTTAAATGATCTACAAGCTCCCACAGATTCTACTACACTCAGCAGCTATTGTGCTTCTTTCCATTGATTTTTATCTTTTGGTTTAAGAACCTCTAAGTGTGTCCCATTTCACTCAAAACTAGATCTCTGACTGACCTCCTGCTCCTCTTATCCTCCCCAAACCAAATAAATCTGAACAATATTCTGTTAAGCATTTTTCATTCCTTCATATTAATTCCTTATCTGATACTTCTTTCATATACATTTTTTCTGACACTTTACTTATAAAATTGCTTGCTTCATATGTCTCAGATCTAGAATATAATCATGATAACATCTGGGTCATGCATGCTTTGGGTAAAAAAATATTAAGAGGCATTAGCTGATTTTTGACCTGAATTTTAAAACCAAACCATGGTTGATTAATTTAAACTTCCCTTTGAATTTACAAGACATTTTAATATCCACGCTGACTTTAGGCATTATTGACTTTTTAATACTGCCTTCTGCATTATGTTTTGCACCTTAGACATTTTTAAGCAAGAAATTGAAAGTAGTCAATAGCTAATTTGTGTAACATTTAAACATATATATCTAAGTAGAAAATTACAATACTATAACTACTCCTTTAAAATTAAATTGAAAAATAGAACCTAAGACACATTCATCTATTCATCAAAGAGTCATTGACTGTGTATAAAAATTCTCTTCATGGATAACTCTGTACACCCCTATCCATGGTTTGAGACAGATGAAATGAATGATGTAAGTGCTGTGATAAACATCAGATACCATGTTGTGGTTAAAAGTAAAAATGATAGGCGACATAAACTGTCCAATTGGGGTTGTTATTTTATGCAAAATGATCAGGGAAGACGTCTCAGATATAGTGACTTGTGATCAGGAACCTCAAGGAAGTGAAGGATTGAACCATCACGTATCTGGGGTCAGGAACAGTCATGAGATCAGTGTAACTGGAGGGAATGTTCAATCACAGTTAGATGTACTGAGACATTTATTAAACACCCGCGTTGCTGTCTTTAATAAACCTTCTCTGTCTGTATATATTAGTAGGTTAATAACTCAAAATAATAGTTATACAGAATCAGGAACAATTTGAAATATTACATTCTATAGCAACAGAATAGCAGATTTATTATGACAGACTGCTTAGTAGAGAGTGAAATCATATTGCCACTACATTCGATGTTATAAATTATTTTCACTATACTTTAAATGAGTACATCCAAATGATTAGAGTGACTAGTGGAGTAAATTGATAAATGAGGGAATTTCTCCACCATCACCAAAGTTCCTCCTTATGCTTCAGTACTTAGAGGTCTCTAAGCAGTGTACACTCTTTTGTAATCATAACTTAATTGACTCTGTTGAAGGTTCACTTTGGTTTCCAAAAATACTAAGATTGAACAAAAGAAATATTACTCACATCCTTCCAGTATATGAGGTACTCCTTGAAAATATATAAATATATTTACAAGTTGTTTTCAAATATTTGAGTTAAGAGGACATCATTAAAAATAATTGTGTAAGTGCAGAAATGTTATCTTTATGCTTGAGAGAATTAAGCTATCTCTTAAACCATTAACCTTTCTGATGGGAAGTGACTCATAACCAGAAAAAAAAAAATACTCTGACTGAAATAAAGTACCTTATAAAGAGATTTTAAATTAATTGAATATACACTCCATTTTTTTTTGTTTGTTTCTTGCACATTATCCTTAAGGATAAATATAAGATATTGAGAGTCTATTACTACTAGTAATGACAATAACTATAGTATCAATTATTATGATGTTCATTATTAGTGCATGTACCAGATATGATGGTAAGCAATACATACATATGCCTGTGTGTGTATACATGTTAAAAACATGTTTAATTCTCACAGAATTGAATGAGGCCCTATACTATCTTTATATTAAGATAAGAAAAATGGTTGAATCCTGTGATTTGCCCAAGACCATAACTTTAATAATTGGCAGCTCTCTAGATGGATCAACTTTATCTGATTCAAAAATTCTTCTTCTGAGCACTGTCTAAAATGTATTGCATGGAAATTGGAAAGACATTTCTGAATATCTTCTTTTTCTAAGGTCAAACCCTTAATTGGTGACCTACCTGAGAATATAAACTATCTATTTTTAAAAAGAACAAATGATTAAACTTTTATAAACTGCAGTGAAGGAGCTTGCTCCTAATAACTTATCTGTGAGGGACATTGGGCTAAAGATACTTAGGAAGGGCAAATAGTGTTTCTCAAAACTTGAAGATTTTCTCAAGATTTCTCTCTGAAGAAACTGTTCTAAAATTGCTTATGCAAGTGAGCTGAGTTAGTAAAATGGATTATCATTTGCACCAACAAGGATACATAAATACTAGGTTTATTATAGTTGCCAATAAATAATTGTATTAAAAAAATCTTACCTGACTCTAAAGTATACTGAATCATTTACTTATAAACATTTAGCCTATTGAGCAGCCTATAAGAAATCCTTGATCTAGATATAGAGGTTACATGTGAAAAATAATCTGTGAAATATTAAAATGTGTGCACTGCTTTCTGAAGATTTGGATTATAATCATAGCCTTTTTCTTCTCCATGCTTTGTTGCTTATCAAAGGAATATCTTCTTAGCTGGATACCTAAGCAAGAAGAAATTTATGCTACTTTTGAACCACTAGGGAAAATATGAAACTTTCAAGCTCTCAGAAACAATAACATTCATTGGAACTTGGCACATTTGACATCTATGATTGGAACTTTGAATATATAAGAATTTAAGTTACAGGGAATAACAAAGTAGTCTATAGTCTAATTATTAAACATTGAAATTAGCAATTTTTTTTGAAGTATCTTTTTACTTGTACTTGATAAATTGTCTAAAACGTAGTCTTAAAAATAATTTGAGAAAAAATTATATCTTATACTAACTCCTTATGAATGTAGGTATACTTTCTTGATATGATGAGGAAAAAACCCTTTGGATTTTAATTTTTTAGAAGAATCTTGTTCTCATTGGTTTTGTTTTGGAAGAGGATCTCCACTAGTTTAAAAGGGACAATATAAATAGCAAAATAATAATTTCAGTGGGTTGATAAGCATGAAAATAAAAATTCATAACTTCATGATGATATAAAAAATATTTGAAGGTTACTAGGGAACCATTTTCTGCAAATAGATAAGTATGAATAAGAGAAATAATTAGGTATGTATCATGTCTTTACTGACTGTATCTAAGGGAACAAAACATTTGATAAGAGATAGTTGCTTTATATTTAAAAGAAGAATCATGAATTATAAATTTAGGCAAATTGATTAGAAAGGTAATATTTTACAACCCTTGATAAAAATTAATGGAACCAGGCAACGGTCATCAACATTTGCCATATCATTTGGTGAAAGGTTGAGCTGAACATTTTAATGAATAGATTGGACAAACATCACCAGAACTCCATATTCTGGGATATGTTTCAGATAAACCTTTGGATTTAAAATCTTGATGATCAAACACTCTTTTCTCCAGAAATTACCAAAATAAGAGAAAACTAAGGAAAAAAATCTAACATCACTATTTAACAAACTGGGAAGTATCTAAAACCAGTGGTCTAATATGTCATGAATGAATGAATGAATGAATGAATGAGCAAATAAATAAATAAATCCCAAATGAAGTAATAGTAAAGCATGAGGAGAAGGAGTGTTTCATTTTTATACCCAGCAGCAAGCATGGTTGCCCTCCCAGGAATTTATTTGGATGTCAAGAGAGATGACACAACCCACTCATCCATGAATATGAATAAAGTATATTTAGTACTGACAAACTGGAAACTCCCTGTAGGTGAAGGGCTCATGCAGGGGGCAGATTAAAAAGGAGAACAAGAAGCACCTGGCTGGGGGAGTTCCCACAAACAGTTTGGAGTTTGCAATTAGTTGAAATCTCCACAGATGTGCAAAAGCAAAGGACATGTGTAGGGCTTCTTTCCTGTATTGCCCAGATGTGGAACATGCAGGGGATTTGAAAGCTATTCATGGTAAAATATCAAAAATAGAGTAAGCCTCTTAATTATAAGGAAATTCCCTAGAATACCTCTTAATACTCTCATGGCTTATGACTAGAGTCAAGAGAAAAGTACAACAACCCAACAATCAAGGCAGGACAAATAATGGCCTTTAGGAACGAATGTTTCAGTAACCTTACCAGGCAATAAATCACAGCCAACTGAGGAATTGCTAAGTGTGTAAGAACTATGAAAGGAATAGGATGGACATTAGTTATAATGTGAATTATGTAACCAGTTCTAGAAACCAAGACTATAACAGTTATAAGCACTTTTTAAAATTTTGATTTGAATGTATGTGTGTGTTCTTTCCTTCTCCTTCATCTTATTATATAATATGCTTAGTAGTTAACTTTGTATCATGATATTTATATTACAGGAAATCAAAATGAATCAGCTGATAACAAAGAAAATCACCCAAAGATTAAAAGGGATTTGTATTCTCCTTTGGGAACAAAAAAGAATAGTTTATAATTTTTGTTTGTATATGGGATTTGTGTATCATGTTAGGTGAAAGCATGACATTGTTATTGTCCTTATTTGGTTATTAAGTATAGTTTGAGATGTTTATGGGTGCTGTTGGCAAGGGGTGGGACATAGTATCTTTGCAATATGTTTGCTTGCAAGGCTGGGCTAGGTTTCCCAGAATTCTCATCCATGTATGTTTCTGGGTAGAGTGGGCTACCATGAAAAAATTGCTTTGTGAGATTTGGAGTGTGGAAGTGAAACAGCAGCCTTTTTTGTAGCACATGAAAGCATGTTGTCATTTGTCTGCTGGCTCACCTCACTGGCATGAAGCAGTGGCCAGGGCTGCAACTATCCATCTCCCCAGGATACACCTTCAGTTTCTCCAAATCTTCAACCAGGTGTATGTGTTTATCTCCATATTGTAGTTCTCTGGATTCTGTAGGATGCACATGCCACATAGGCCAGAGGCAACAAGAATTGACATGAATTTCAGTCCATACTCACAAACTTCAGCTTATACTGTGGGTTCCAGGTTTTCCTTGCTCTCCTGAACTTAACAGCAGTCTTCCTTTCTGACTGGCTTATCTGTGGATTTGAAGTTTTGGCAGCACATGCTAAGAAAGACCAAGATCTAAATGTAAATGCTAAATCTATATTTCAAAAAGAAAACATGGGAAAAAATTCTTCAGTAACTTGGGATAAGCAAAGAATTCTTAGATGTCACAACTCTTAGGCAAACTATTAAAAATTTTTAAAGTGACTTTAGTGTAGTTAGTAAAACATGCTGCTTGTTAAAAAGCACCATTGATAAAGAAAAAGGCAACTAAATACTGGGAGAAAATAATTGTAACACATATATTTTATAAAAACTCCATCTCAAAAATACATAAAGGAGACTTGCAACTCAATAATAAGAAGACAGCCCAACTAAATTAAAAAGAGCAAAATATTTCAATAAATAATTCACAAAGAAGACAGAAAGCCAGTAGTTATAGAAAAAAGATACGTAAAATAGTTATTTAAAAAATACATTTTAAAACCACTAGATACCACTACACATTCACTACAATGGCTAAAATTTAAAAAGAGCAACAATACCAAATGTTGGCAAAATATGGGTCGCAAACAGTTCCTAGAAATGTAAAATAGTATAGGCACTTTGGAAAACAATTTGGTACTTTCTTGTGAGTTACACATATACATACCTTGTGACCCAGCAACTATTTCTAGATATTTATTCAAGAAAAAAGAAAAAGTTCACAGATCTGTATGCAATTTATAAAAACAAAGTTCCATTGTCCATTGGTCAAGAAAGTGAGTTAATTTTTTTTTAATTTTTAAATTTAATTTAATTTATTTATTTCTATACAGCAGGTTCTTATTAGTCATCAATTTTATACACATCAGTGTATACATGTCAATCCCAATCACCCAATTCATCACACCACCACAACCAACCCCCCACCACTTTCCCCCCTTCGTGTCCACACATTTGTTCTCTACATCTGTGTTTCAACTTCTGTCCTGCAAACAGGTTCATCTGTAAAATTTTTCTATGTTCCACATATAAGCGTTAATTTACGATATTTGTTTTTCTCTTTCTGACTTACTTCACTCTGTATGACAGTCTCTAGATCCATCTCAACAAATGACCCAATTTCGTTCCTTTTTATGGCTGAATAATATTCCATTGTATATATGTACCACATCTTCTTTATCCATTTGTCTGTCAATGGGCATTTAGGTTGTTTCCATGACCTGGCTATTGTAAATAGTGCTGCAGTGTACATTGGGGTGCATGTGTCTTTTTTAATTATGGTTTTCTCTGGGTATATGCCAGTGGGATTGCTGGATCATATGGTAATTCTATTTTTAGGTTTTTAAGGAACCTCCATACTGTTCTCCATAGTGGCTGTATCAATTTACATTCCCACCACCACTGCAAGAGGGTTCCCTTTTCCCCACACCCTCTCCAGCATTTGTTGTTTGTAGATGAAGAAAGTGAGTTAAGGGGCTCACCTGGTGGCACAGTGGTTGAGAGTCCGCCTCCCGATGCAGGGGACACGGGTTCGTGCCCCGGTCCGGGAAGATCCCACATGCCGTAGAGTGGCTGGGCTCGTGAGCCATGGCTAGTGAGCCTGCGTGTCCGGAGCCTGTGCTCCGCAATGGGAGAGGCCACAACAGTGAGAGGCCCGTGTACCACAAAAAAAATAAAAAAATAAAGAAAGTGAGTTAAATTAGTTGTAGTAAGGGCGTGGCATCCCAGGGCACTCAAAGTTGATGGCTCCTTTCATATTTCAGCTGGTTAAGGCCAGTTTTGATAAAACAATACAGTAAAGTTTTCATATTCCTTGGACAAGTGCTCCTATAATGGGAAATTTTCCTTTACAAGATAATCTTAATTTTGTACTGAAAATTTGTTTCAGAAAAGGTTTTGTGTAATTTGAAATTGATTTAGTCAAACATAATACCCGTTAAAATTCTTTACTTATAACACTTTGTTCTTATTAACTTTTTTTTTAATATATCTTTATTGGAGTATAACTGCTTCACAATACTGTGCTAGCCTCTGTCCCACAACAGAGTGAATCAGCCACATGCATACATACATCCACATATCCCTTCCCTCTTGAACCTCTCTCTCACCCTCCCTGTCCTACCCCTCTATGTCACTGCAAAGCACCAAGCTCATCTCCCTGTGCTATGCTGCTGCTTCCCACAAGCTAACTATTTTACATTTGGTAGTGTATATATGTCCATGCTACTCTCACTTTTCCCCAGCTTCCCCATCACCTCCGTGTCCTCAAGTCCATTCTCTATGTCTACCTCTTTATTCCTGCCCTGCCACTAGGTTCATCAATACCTTTTTTTTTTTTTTTTTAGATTCCATATATATGCATTAGCATATGGTATTTGTTTTTCTCTTTCTGACTTACTTCACTCTGTATGACAGACTCTAGGTCCATCCACCTCACTACAAATAACTCAATTTCATTTCTTTTTATAGCTGAGTAATATTCCATTGTATATATGTGCCACATCTTCTTTATCCATTCATCTGTCTGTGGACATTTAGGTTGCTTCCATGTCCTGGCTATTGTAAATAGTGCTGCAATGAACACTGTGGTACATAACTCCTTTTGAATTATGGTTTTCTCAGGGTATATGCTCAGTAGTGGGGTTGCTGAGTCATATGGTAATTCTATTTTTTAGTTTTTTAAAGAAACTCCATACTATCCTCCGTAGTGGCTGTATCAATTTACATTCCCACCAACAGTGCAGAGGGTTCCCTTTTCACCACACCCTTTCCAGCGTTTATTGTTTCTAGATTTTCTGATGGTGGCCATTCTGACCAGTATGAGGTGATACCTTATTGTAGTTTTGATTTGCATTTCTCTAATAATTAGCAATGTTGAGCATCTTTTTATGTGCATCTTGGCCATCTGTATGTCTTCTTTGGAGAAATGTCTATATAGGTCTTCTGTCCATTTTTTAATTGGATTGTTTGTTCTTCTGATATTGAGCTCCATGTAATGTTTCTATATTTTGGACTTTAATCCTTTGTCTGTTGTTTCATTTGGAAATATTTTCTCCCATTCTGAGGGTTGTCTTTTCATATTGTTTATGGTTTCCTTTGCTGTGCAAAAACATTTAAGTTTAATTAGGTCCCATTTGTTTATTTTGTTTTCATTTTCATTACTCTAAGAGGTGGGTCATAAAAGATTTTCCTGGTTTATGCCAAAGAGTGTACTTCCTATGTTTTCCTCTAAGAGTTTTGTAGTGTCTGGTCTTACGTTTAGTTCTTTTAATCCATTTGTGTTTATTTTTGTGTATGGTGTTAGGGAGTGTTCTAGTTTCTTTCTTTTACACGTAGCTGTCCAGTTTTCCCAGCACCACTTATTGAAGAGGCTGTCTTTTCTCCATTGTATGTTCTTGCCTCCTTTGTCATAAATTAGGTGGCCATGTGTGTGGGGGTTTATCTCGGGACTTTCTGTCCTGTACCATTGATCTATATTTCTGTTTTTGTGGCAGTACCATGCTGTCTTGATTACTGTAGCTTTGTAGTATAATTTGAAGTCAAGGAGCCTGATTCCTCCAGCTCTGTTTTTCTTTCTCAAAATTGCTTTGGCTATTCGTGGTCTTTTGTGTCTCCATACGAATTGTAAAATTTTTTGTTCTAATTCTGTGAAGAATGCCATTGGTAATTTGTTAGGGATTGTATTGAATCTGTAGATTGCTTTGGGTAATACAGTCATTTTCACAATATTGCTTCTTCCAATCCAAGAACATGGTATATTTCTCCATCTGTTTATGTCATCTTTGATTTCTTTCATTAGTATTTTATAGTTTTCTGAGTACAAGTCTTTCGCCCCCTTAGGTAGGTTTATTCCTAAGTATTTTATTCTTTTTGTTGCGATGGTAAATAGGATTGCTTCCTCAATTTCTCTTTCTAATTTTTCATTGTTAGTGTATAGGAGTGCCAGAGATTTCTGTGCATTAATTTTGTATCCTGCAACCTTACCAAATTCATTGATTAGTTCTAGTAGTTTCCTGGTGGCATCTTTAGGGTATTCTATGTATAATAACATGTCATCTGCAAACAGTGACAATTTTACTTCTTCTTTCCCAATTTATATTCCTTTTATTTCTTTTTCTTCTCTGATTGCCATGGCTAGGATTTCCAAAACTATGTTGGATAAGAATGGCAAGAGTGGACATCCTTGTCTTGTTCCTGATCTTAGTGGAAATGCTTATTCTGTTTTTCACCATTGAGTATGATGCTTTTTGTGGGTTTGTCATATATTGCCTTCATTTTGTAGAGGTAGTTTCCCATAGAGCCCATTTTCTGGAGAGTTTTTATCATAAATGAGTGTTGAATTTTGTCAAAAGCTTTTTCTGCATCTGTTGAGATGATTATATGATTTTTATTCCTTAACTTGTAAATATGGTGTATCACATTGATTGATTTGCGAATATTGAAGCATCCTTGCATACTGCGTTAAATCCCACTTGATCATCGTGTATGATCCTTTTAATGTGTTGTTGGATTCTGTTTGCTATATTTTGTTCAGGAATTTTGCATCTATGTTCATCAGTGATGTTGGTCTATAATTTTCTTTTTCTGTGATATCTTTTTCTGGTTTTGGTATCAGGGTGATTGTGGTTTCGTAGAATGAACTTGGGAATGTTCTTCCCTCTGCAATTTTTTGGAAGAGTTTGAGAAGGATCAGTGTTAGCTCTTCTCTAAATGTTTGATAGAATTTGCCTGTGAAGCCATCTGGTCCTGGACTCTTGTTTGTTGGAAAATTTTTAATCACAGTTTCGATTTCATTACTTGTGATAGGTCTGTTTATATTTTCTAATTCTTCTTGGTTCAGTCTTGGAAAATTGTACCTTTTCAAGAATTTGTCCATTTCTTTCTGGTTGTCCATTTTTTGGGATATAGTTGTCTGTAGTAGTCCTTTATAATCCTTTGTATTTCTGCAGTGTCATTTGTGATTTCTCCTTTTTCATTTCTAATTTTATTGATTTGCATCCTCTCCCTTTTTTCTTGATGAGGCTGGCTAAGGGTTAATCAATTTTGTTATCTTCTCAAAGAACTAGCTTTTATTTTTATTGATCTTTGCTATTGTTTTCTTCATTTCTGTTTTATTTGTTTCTACTCTGATCTTTATGATTTCTTTCCTTCTACTGACTTGTAGTTTTCTTTGTTCTTCTTTCTCTAGTTGCTTTAGGTAGGGTTAGATTGTTTATTTGAGATTTTTCTTGTTTCTTGATGTGAGATTGAATTGCTATAAACTGCCCTCTTAGAACTGATTTTACTGCATCCCATAGGTTTTGGGTCATCGTATTTTCATTATCATTTGTTTCTAAGTATTTTTTAATTCTTCTTTAATTTCTTCAGTGATCTCTAAGTTATTTAGTAGCACACTGTTTAGCTTCTTTGTATTTGTGTTTTTTACAGTATTTTTCCTGTAACTGATTTCCAGTCCCATAGCATTGTGTTCAGAAAAGATTCGTGATACAATCTCAATTTTCTTAAATTTTCTGAGGCTTGATTTGTGACCCAAGATGTGATCTATCCTGGAGAATGTTCCGTGTGCACTTGAGAAGAGATTGTATTCTGCCACTCTAGGGTGGAATGTCCTATAAGTATCAATTAAATCTATCTGGTCTATTGTGTCATTTAAAGCTTGTGTTTCCTTATTTATTTTCTGCCTTGAGGTTCTGTCCATTGGTGTAAGTGGGATGTTAAAGTCCCCTACTATTATTGTGTTACTGTCAATTTCCCCTTTCATGGTTGTTACAATTGGCCTTATATACTGAGGTGCTTCTATGTTGGGTGCATAAACATTTATAATTGTTATATCTTCTTCTTGGATTGATCCCTTGATCATTATGTAGTATCCTTACTTATCTCTTGTAACACTCTTTATTTTAAAGTCTATTTTATTTGATACAAGTGTTGCTACTCCAGCTTTCTTTTGATTTCCATTTGCTTGGAATATCTTTTTCCATCCCTTCACTTTCAGTCTATATATGTCCCTAGGTCTGAAGTGGGTCTCTTGTAGACAGCATATATATGGGTCTTGTTTTCGTATCCATTCAGCCAGTCTGTGTCTTTTGGTTGGGGCTTTGAATCCATTTACATACAAGGTTTTTATTGATATGTATGTTCCTATTACCATTTTCTTAATTGTTTTGGGTTTGTTTTGTGGGTCTTTTTCTTCTCTTGTGTTTCCCGCATAGAGAAGTTTCTTTAGCATTTGTTGTAAAGCTGGTTTGGTGGTGCTGAATTCTCTTCACTTTTCCTTGTCTGATTTCTCCATTGAATCTGAATGAGATCCTTGCTGGGTAGAGTAATCTTGGTTGTAGTGTTTTCTCTTTCATCACTTTAAGTATATCCTGCCACTCCCTTCTGGCCTGCAGAGTTTCTGCTGTAAAGTCAGCTGATAACCTTATGGGATTTCCTTTGTGTGTTATTTTTTGTTTTTCCCTTGCTGCTTCCCTGAGGGCGCCTTAGTTGTGGGGAGACGCAAACTCCACGTCTTTCCACACCGTCATCTTGACACCGCCCAACAATCTCTTTTCCTATTAACTTTAAAATAAATGATTAAACAAATTAAATTAAGAAAAAAATACTGCTACTTAAATGACTCCTAGGGCAATTTATAAATTATCATCTAAAATATTTACTATTTCATTTAGTGTTTATTATTCTTTCTAAGTGTACAAAAACTTGAGCTTAAATTTAAATATTGAGCATAGATGTATACAGTTAGAGCCAGGTAGATATATGTTGATAGTTTTTTCTAAATATTCTATTAAGTGACATTGTATAGGCAAAAGGAAAATAAATATACCTAGTTTTCCCTTTGTTACCTATTTGATTTCTTAGATTTAGCTTATTTATGAGTATATATTAAGCTTGACTGAGAAACATAAAATGGAGCAATATTTCCAATTTTTACTTATGGCATTAAAAATAGGCCATCATGCAGTACCCATATTTGAATATTGGTTCAAATACCTGTAAGTGCATCATTTGTAACTTATCGAATTCTCACAAAGTTTAGTTCACTACTTAGATATTCTGAACAGATTAAAGTGACAAACTATAACCAAAAGTTCATTGTATATTTAAATGTAAAGTTAAATTAAATGCAAGATTTTTTTTAAATTTGGAAATGTCATACACTCTTAAGATAGTACATAAGAATTAAAATGTTTAATGTATCAGGTATAATCAGAATGTATAATGAATGAGTTGGAAGGAGTTATAATTGATTTAATTAGATTTTTGTAAGAATCTGTATTTGAAGATCATTTGTACACTATTTTAATTTCAAAGCAAGAGGCTATATTTGGAGTTGTCTATATGCTTTTGTGTTTTCATACGAAGGGTACCTGTATAGATAAGAGGGAAATATCCAGGTTTTGACACAGTACCATTGTGCTCCTTTTCATGTTTCTCCACTCTTTCTTCCCTGGGAGGGTTCTGAGAGTATGTATATTTCACTCCCATCTATGACAAAATGCACGTGATAGCCCACAGGTCACCAGGGTGAAGTTACTCACAGGCCAGTCTTAGTAGTCATGACAGGGGTGCCACTTCTCTTGAGCAATTGGAGAATAAAATTAATGGACTCAGCTCATCAGGAATGAGATTCAGGAACTTATGTGGTGGAAAAATAAATAGGTAGTGAAACTTCAAGGAGAAGTAACCACTCAGTCTATGTACATTTTCTATACTTCATATGTATTTTTCTCAAGGCACTAGTGATGGTACATTACCCTCTCTATTTAAGTGTCTATCTATGCCTAATGATCAGTGAGCAGCTAGAGAATAGTCTTCTTGTTGGTGGTTTTTATTTTATTTTATTTCATTTTTTTAGTTTTAACCTTTCCTTGTAATGCAGTGCCTGGCCTATAGTTATACTCAATATATCCTTTGTTAATTAAATAAAAATTTAGGTAACTGAATAAATACACAGGTTCTTCTTCAATCTAAATACAAATTTTACCTATTGAATAATTTTTAAAAGTGATTTGCTCTACTACTTCATTTGTAGGACTTCAAAAATTACAGAAATATTTTCTCTTAAAAAGTAAATTTATAATAAGTAATTTTAACTAGTGTTAGTATATTTAAGTTTTATAAAAGTATCTGAAATCAGGCTTAGCTGTTTCCTAAATATTGTCTCTTACAATTTCTGTGGGGTTGGAATGAAATTAGAAATATACATCCCCAGGATTTATATTTATCTTAAAAATTTCTATTTAATTATTTTGTAAATTTAAGTATCGATTCTGAAATGCTTTGGGATATCATGCAAACATGATAGTTTATGCTGCAATATATACAATGAACAAATAATTACTTGAAAGGATGTTTTTATATATGTTGTACAAATGCCATCACGGTTGGACATTAAAACAAATTATTTGAACTTCCCTGGTGGCACGGTGGTAGGGAGTCCGCCTGCCGATATGGGGGATGTGGGTTCATGCCCGAGTCTGGGAGGATCCTGCGTGCCGCGGAGCGTTTGGGCCTGTGAGCCATGGCTGCTGGACCTGCGCGTCCGAAGCCTGTGCTCCACGGTGGGAGAGGTCACAGCAGTGAGAGGCCCGCGTACTGCAAAAAAAAAAAAAACCCCAAAACAAAAAAAACAAATTATTTAATTTTTAGGCAATCGAGGGTAATTAGGGTTATTAAAAGAAAAAAAGTTTCTTTTAAAGACATATATTAAACCTCTGATTATACTTACATAATCACTTCCTGTTTTATGTATACTGCAAATTTCTAAAAACTCATTTTTCAGGCACCCTGATGCTCTATTATAGTTATCTTTGCAATCAAAAGAGTTTTTTAGACTATGAGAGCTGTAGTTGATCACATAATGACTACTCCATGAACCCACATATTCACTGTGTTCTCAAGTATAACATGCAAATCTGTAAGTAAATAGATTATAGCACTCAAAATAATGTAACTGACAAGATGTCAAATCTGTTTTGTATATCTGGAAATGTGTAAGATGCCTTCAAATAGTTTTTTGGTGAAAGTTTTGTTTTAACAGATTGTCGTTATAAATACAGATGTAATGCAAACCATTAGATTTATGTATAAATAATAAAACTGAATTTTCTGACCACATTTAAGGTTTATGAAATGTCAAAAATTTCAATTGTTTTATTTATGAACTTAAGGTGAAAACAATCCAACATCTAATACAAACTCATGAATAAATAGAGTCAAATACCCAGAACTCAAACCTTTAGTGTAGCACCAATCAATCAATCAATCATTGATAGAAATATAGAATGAGAGATTTATGTGTGAGGGCTTCTAACATATAGAGAATCAAGAATAAAGGCCACGATGGATTTCTCGACAGAAACCATGCAAATAAAACTAGAGTAGAATAAAGTATTGAAAGTATTGAAAGTGAAACCGATAAGGACCCTATGGGGCTCCTCGGCATGGAAGCCTTTTTGTCCCCCGTTTCTTGTAGCAAGACTCCAGCCTCCATGACCTTCCCTGGGTTCCAAAGGTCAGATTCAAAAGTTGCTAATCAAGGGAGGAGCAGCCAAGAAACCCCCTGAGGCGAGATTAAAGGGACCAGAAGAAGCTCATCAAGATTAGGAAACCAACCACCTGAGACTAGATTAAAGGAGTGCAGGCCCTGCAAACACCCTTATCTTGTCAGCAACCCCACCCTTGAACTATTGCTATAAAACTCATCAAATCCTCCTGGGTGGGGACACATAGTTTTCGAGGGCAGGAGCCCGCTGTGTCCCCCTTTGCCTGGCAAAGCAATAAAGTTATCCTTTTCTACTTCCCCCAAAACTCTGTCTCCGAGGTTTGGTGCGGCACCTGTGCAGAGAGGCCGAGCTTTCAGCATTAAAAGAAAACAACAACAAAACCCTAGAATTCTTTAGCCAGCAAAATTATCCTTCAGGAGTAAAGGAGAAATCAAAACTATCCATATCTTGAGTTTAAACTCCATGAAACAAGAAATCAAGTCATGTGGTCCAATAAAACTCCAGTGTATAGAATTGTACACACAATGCATACTTTGCTCTAAAAGTTGCTTCTGGAAGGAAGGAGGTAGTCAAGGTGACAAGGAAGGAAGGAATGAAGGAAGGAGGGAAGGGGGAGATGGAGGGAGGAAGGGAAAAAATATAACCATACAAACGAGCTCTCTTGAATTATAACCTCTCCTTTGTTTTAGCCAATGGGGAGTCATCAGCTAGAGATCAGAGGATGAAAGAACAGAATTTGAGATAATTATTCCATAACTTTTCTCCCTACAGGTCCATAGGTTGGTGGGAGTTCCTCTTTCAAAGTCCTCAAATCATTTGCATTGGTTCTTTTACTATAGCTCTTATAGCTCTTATAGCTCTCTATAGCTCTTACTAGTTCCAGTATCACTGCCTTATCTAACTCTTCAGGCCTTGGAGTGGGAATTTCTTCCTGCTGTTGCTAGCCCCAGAATGCTTCATTACCACTAGCTGATTTTCATTACCCTTCTCACTCCTTGGTACATAGTCTGTTCTGTATTATTCTATTTGAGTATGCATTCTGTTTCTACCTTAATGCCCTAAATAATATTATATTTCAAGATTTAAATAGCAATGTATAGTGATAAACAGGAGTTTCCTGCTAGAAAATCTAATAAGGAAATATCTAGAGAAAAAATATCAGGAAGAAAGAAAAATTGACATGATATGAAAGAAAAATTGATACACAAATACATTTAGAAACTTTTTGTAAATCCTCTGGATAAAGCCTAGTGTCTGTAACAAAATAATAACAATATTAATAACAATATTAACAAGAACACTCAATATTTTTATGAAGGTAGAATAACTCAAACACTGGCTGAAAATACTAAGGTATTTGGATAAATATGATCATAGTTAAAATATTTCAACATTTTTATAACTAAGGAGAGGGGTTTAGCTTTCAGTTTTGTTAATTTAAATAAACATGACAAAAGTCTGCCTTTATTACTAGACATATTATGTACAAACTATAAACAGTAGCTATAAATAAATAAACAAAAAGAAAAATAAATACCTGCAAGGTTCAATCATCTCAATAAAATGAAAGGAGGAAAAAGAAGTATAGACAAAGGATGGCAAATAAGCCAGTAACAAAAAGACATAAAGTTTTAAAAGTTATATATTATCTAAACAGATATTAAACAAAATAGAAATAATTCAATAAATTCACTATATATTAAAGAAAATAAAGCAGAACTTAAAATCAACTCAGACTGAAAATACCAGTTGTGGATAGTATGAACGGGGTCCTTTATGGAAAAGTAACAGAGAGAGGGAGGGGATGTTACTTTTTTTTTCTGACAACATTAGATAGAGTCAGAAGTTAAAAATGATAAACTAGATATGTAGTAAGTATTCTCTAAAAAAAGAAAAAGAAACAAGAAACTTTATTCTGGACAGAAGATATCAAAGATGTAAAGAGATTGTCAGGATTCCACGGATTGTAAATATGGATTCAGTCAAATGGGAGGATGTACCTGAGAAGAATATGATTCATCTTTATTAGTCTTCAACAACCTGACTCCCTGAGTCCTCTTTATTTTTCTGGAAAACTAGATTGGACACAGGTAACCTCCATATTCCGTGGGCTAGAAAGGTGACTGTCTTCATTTTGTCAGGCAGTCAGCAAAGGGGCAGTGTGCCTGTATTGGTGGAGGCGAACACAGAGCGGCTATGATTCTTAGAAAGTCTCACTACTGAATCTTAAGCAAAATAATCATTCCACAGATCTTGACCAACACTGATGTTTATCCTTACGTTGCAGAGGTGTCTGGGTTAACTACCTTGTAGACTCAACTTTAGAGTTAATTCAGAGTCTCTGAAGGCAGAGAAGCAAGAAAAGATATGGAGACTTACTGTTGGACTCACAAAACACATAAATTATGTTTCACACACCACAGCTGGAAACCTTTAAACAATTCAAGAGGAGTGAATATCCTTAACTTACAGAAATGAAAACTTAACTAGACAAACTATTCTTGGGCAGGTTCTCTATGTACCAGTTTGCTGATATAATCAGAGACATGATTGCAAATTCAAGCAGTACTTATTTTAACCCTAATCCTCTGAAGTATTTAAAGTACCCAGGAATTGCTTATGTAGGTCATGCAGATAATTCAAAATCTATACGGCAGAAACTTTAAATTGCTCACTTTAATTTTTTCCCTTTTTTATTATACCTGCCTCATTCTAAAAAGAATTTGAGGCAGCAATGTATTGTTCAGTTACTAGTATTTTAAGTTCTGAATGACAGTTCAGCTGTTGGGGACTTTACAATAATAGCAAACCAAGAAATGAATGGTAAGGATTTTCCTCTACACATGTACCCATAAATAATTGTTTCTAATCCACTTGGGTGAAATGAGAACTTTTAAAGAGCAAAAACACAGTTCTATTTTTATGATCTTTTAAACACTGATTTTGACTTTTTAAATATCTCCTTTATATATACTAATAAAATTGAGTCAAAATTCTATTATCTGCAGTAATAGATATTTACAATGGCACTACTTTTTACAGTGCATTTCCATGTATTAGATTTTAAAAAGTATAAATTTTTCTCAAGGACTCTAAAGAGGTAAATAAATATTTTATATGACATATATCTTACAAAATAACTTTCTTAAAATTTCATGTTTTTTACCTAATATCCTATTTATAAGATATATATGTATATATATAAAGCTCTTTTGAATGTTTTTATCAAAATTTTTTATATTAAACTAATTGCTATTTTGTCTCATTAATGTGTGTTATTATATTGATATGATGTAGTTGTAATTATCATACTACACTTACCGTAGTGTCTTAAGAGCTAGTTGTTGGCTTTACAATATCAGAAACTCAGCTTTATCTGTTTAGCCAGAATTATCAATCTCTATAAAAGAGGAAATACACCAGTGAAATTAATTTGAGACTGGCTGATAAGTCAGAATGGCAATTTGTCCACTTACAATATGTTACAAGTATCATCTGATCACTAGAATCGAGAGGTAGTAAATTTATGATCCCCAAAAGTAGAATAAGTAAGAAGATGTTTTAGTATTCATAGAGAAGAAGAAACAAATGTGATTTATCTTAAGGCAAATTTCCATTGACTTATACACATTTGGTGAATTTCCCTTCTCTATGTCAGGGAGAAAATCTGTTGCCTAAAGGACAAACTTGTGGGTGTAAGGTTTCAAAGAAACCTTATTTGAGACACAAAGACTAATACATGATTTTTTAGCTTACCTTTTCTGATACATTAGAAAGCCCATTATTTTTCTCTCTGTAGGGGTAAAAAGTATATTAGAGTTTTCAGGATTATATATTATTTTGCCTCAGTTATAGTTAGATGTATAATTCTATTTTAGAAAAACATACACTAAAAAAAAAAAGCATAGCTAAAGATATATTAATTTCGGAGAAATAATTTAGAGCTTTGTTGTGTCTGGGACTTAAAGTTAATAATGATTTAACTTCATTCATATTTACTTGATCTTTTAGCTTTACAATGAGACAGACAAGTTTTACAATTATTTTTTGTCTTAAGGCACATAGATTACCTCAATTTATAACTGGTTTATTGCTATGCAGACAGCTAGATTTTTGTAAGTTGATAATATGGTGAATTACACCTGTAGAGAGAGTAAGCAAAATTAAATGAAATGCAGTCTCTGTAGGCTTATTCATGGCTTTAGTGATGGATATGTTTTTTACGTTGAGAGGGATGATTATTTCACAATATAATGTATATGAAAACATCACATTCGATACTTGCACACCTTAAATACATACATTTTTTATCTATCATTTTACCTCAGTAACAATGAGGGGAAAAAAGTATAGGATATCTTTAGAAAAGTCATAGAAGGCATTCTCATCGAATCTCTCCCTTTGGTATTAGTTCAGATGTGAATAAAATACTTAATTGGTACAAACTACCAATTGATGACTTTCAATTTCTTCAAACCCAACATTGTAAAACTGAATAGTAGGAAGTTTCAAATTAATGTTGTATATTTACAATGCTTTCTTCCTCTGCGGGCATTTTTTTTTTAATCCAAATATTTTACTCAGCTATAGGTTTAAAATCATTTAACATTTGTCACCACAGCTAGGAAACTGTCTTTTCTCATCAATAATAATTTTAAATTGTGTGATTCTCTAAAGAGAGCTATGACCAGCTATGATGAGGTAAATCAAATGATAGCATGAATTGCATAGGTTAGTTACATCTGCTAAGGAAGATGTAACGCACCTTTATTCTGAAATGCAGTCAAATAAGCATGGTCTGTCTTAGACCATTCTTTGGAATCGGAAAAGAAAGTTTTATTGTATTTCTATTTTAAACTCTGGCTTAACGAGTCTCAAGGAAAAAAACCAAAAAAAAACAGACTGTCTTCAGCTGATAAAAACTGATGCAAAACAACATATTTTTTAAAGTAATACCTTCTAATACTTTTCAGAAATAAAGATAAAGCATGGAGAGATGAATAGGATCCTTTGAGTAGGAAAGAACCTGTTAAACAGATTTTTAAATAATGATTCATCATCTATCACATTTCCACTAAATTATAACCCTTCCTCTACTCAGTGTTTTCTATATTGATGTAGCTCATTCCCATTCCAAGGCAAATTATTTCCCATGTAGAATCTTCAGACTATTTAAAGAGATTAACTAATTTACGAAAGGTCCAAAAGGAAAATTAGTATTAGAATTATTACATATTAATCCTAAATAATTCATTTCAATAAAGAGTAATTATGGAAAGTTAATTTTTAATACTTTAATTTCACATACTATATTTACTTGGAAGATGTAATAATTTAGCTTTGGACTGAATAAAGATAAAGCAATTAATTATTTTAATAAAACCTCAAAGTACACATAGTCTAGTCATTTTATGTGAAAACGGATTTTAAAAATAATCTTGAAACTTCTCAGACCATTAGCTGTACTACCAAAAAAAGCATCTTTTATCTATTTTCACAGATGCTTGCCCTTTCATTTAAACATAGTGTTGTTTTTTATCAGAGTTACTATTTACAACCTTGCTGACTGAGCAGTAAATCTTTAATTTTAAGTTAGAGCAGCTTTCTGTTGATGCAATGTATCACCTTATATTGAAAACCTTAATGTGTTACTGTAACCTGTCTTCTGCATTATTTGTATATAATTCTAGAGTTTCATGAGGGAACAAGCTATGTCTATTACTACTCATGAAACTCTGCATACATTCTGTCATGTGGATATAGGCTGCTATCATCTTGGATAACAGTTCTGTTAATAATCATCATCACTTGATAAATAACAGTTGAAAAGTAATTCTGGTAAAACTAAGCAAGAAGTCACCTGTAGTGATGATCCCACAGCCATAAATTTTCCATGATTCTCTAACTCTCTCTCTCTTTCTGTTTCTCTTCCCCCTCTCTATCTTTCTCCCTCAGCAAGACTGATTTATTTGCCGATACAAACTCTACATTAAATAAAATTACATACTTCTACAAGTACAGATGCAGTCTTGAAAAAAATAAGGTAAATAAATGAAGGACAGAAAAAAAAGATAATTAAAAACCATGTGATAAACCAGAATTCTTAAGGATTTCAGATATGGATAACTAGTGTCTTGAATTTATATTGAAGTCAGAGATCAATTCTTTGGTTCATGTTATATTTTTATTTGGAACTGAGATGCCTGGTTAATGTTTGAAACTTCAAAGTATGAAAATGTCTGTGCATTTTTTTCAGACGAGTTAGACTGGAAAAAAATCTTTCCATTGGTAAATTGAGTAGACAAATATTTAATCTATTAATAATAAGAGGGAAAATCAGTGGCTTCTCAGAATTCTTAATTTTGGATCTTTCCATCCACTACCTTGGGTGCAAATACACTTATGCCAGTGAGATAAAAAATGAAATAAATAAAATATTATCTTAGGAGAGCATTACCTGTGTTTTCCAGGCAGAAACAAATGCAAAATCCTTTCAGGAAAGATGCAAATTTGAGTCAAAATTTTAAAAACCCACATATAAAGCTTCTCAAAAAATAAGCTCACAATTCCGAACTAAAAATATGATAGTAATTATTACATAATAAATGAGAGTCAACATCTACCAAAAAAAAAGTGAGATTCAATTCTTGTGCATCTTTACATAATAAAACTATTACATAGACCTTCTAGGAAAATTCTGTTTAAAATATGGTTGCCTAGGACACTATTAAAATAGTCAAGAAAGCATCAAAAAGAACCAATAAGAACTCCTATAAATGATACATATAGTTCATTTAATTTTTAAAGTAAATGTTACATTTTAAATGTTCTAAATTAAACTTTGAGAAATTTAATGAACTGGAACATCAATTTAAGAAAAGTACCCACAATGCACCATGCAGAGAAAAAGATACAAAATACAAAACAGGTGATGAGACTTGGAGGATCAAATGAGAAGTTGCAACATATGTCTAATATGAGTTCTAAAAGACAGAATAAGGTTAGGTGTAATAATCTAAAGAAGTAAGGCTAAAATTTTTCAGAGGTGATAAAATCACAAGACCTTTGAGTTCCAAACACAGTAAATTAAAATAAAATAAAGTGAATTCATACCTGAAACATAATATCAAAACTGTAGAATCTCAAAACAAAGAGGACACAAAGATAGCTAATTACTTAGACTATTGGACTATTACTTAGACTAACAGCAGACTTTTCATTAGCAACAACTGAAGGCAGAAAAACAATGGAATATTATCTTGAGAATATTGGGGCAAAAGAAATTTCAACATGAGATTTTGTAACCAAATTAAATATTTCAACCATTTTTATAGAGCTAGAAAAAGGGAAAAGATTTCAGACATTATTTTTTCTTAATTTAAAGGAAGCAAACAAACCAAGACCAGGACAATTTTCTTAGGGGGTGGGGGACAGGTAGCAGTAAAACTTTTTGAAATAAGTACTACAGGATCTATTTCAAGTAGAAATAAATTGAACCCAGAAGAAAAAGTGAGTTCAGGGAAGGTCATTTATCAGGTATAGGCAAACATGTTGGTGGTGGTTCTTTATAACAATTGTTAGAATATTATTAGTACTCCTGTGTTCTAATCAAGAATACATTTGCATGAACATATGATAACTCTAGCTAGGGTGTCTGAGCCTGCACATCAGAGCATAAAATTATTTTGGGGTTGGAGTTAATGCTTGACAACTCAGATTTTCATTCAGAATCTAACCTTAGGTGTATGCATGTTGGCATCTTGGTGAAATACCTCAATTATCCTACTCTGAGCACTAGCAACAACCCTTTCTGTACACAAGGAAAATATATAAATATAGAAACCACAGCAAATTTCAGATGCTAAGGCTAATGTTTTTCCTCAGATTCAAGAGCTTGCTTTTATATTAATAAGATTTTTCTGGCTTCCTGCTTTGGGCATGTGCCCCTTGTTTACCTTCTGGTTATCCCAGAACTTCTGGGAATAAAACTGCAGAGAACCAACTGAACATTCTAGAATTAGACATTGGCCATCCTATTATTAAACTAGATATCTCTCTCTCACACAAACACACACATTTACAAACTCTTTTGCCCTTCTTCACCCACCTATGTAATATTGATAATATCCTTGTCTCCATTTTTCCTGATAGCCAATGTCAGACAAGACTGTAGCTAGACACCCTCTCCACCACATTCACAGCTTCCTGTTAGACCTCTGTGACATCTACCATCCTGATAGCTGAGTATGTCCATAATTACCTTTGAATACACAAACCACATACATGTACAGCTTATCCCTATTTTGTGTTGGTAGGAGTCTCCTGGAATCATTCCTCACACCCTGATTAATGTCAGCCTGTAACTCTCTTCCATCCTTGAGCTGTCTAAGCTTTTGCCAGTGGTGCCCTAGATCTGTCAATATTATAGAAACATTGACTTAATTCCAGAAGTAAGAAAGGGGAAACATTTTGAAAAACAAACATCAAGAAGAGTCTGGAGGAAAGGAGTTGGTGAATTCATGCATAGTACCCCCTACTCATTTTATTCCTAATCTTATAAATGGACCTCATTTGTGTCCTTATTTTAAAAAAGGAGTAGCTCCAGTTAGATGGGTGAAAGAAGAGTATGTTAAACATTATGAAAATGGAGATTGATGTGTTCTCTTTTAGGTTTGCTATGTTGATATATATATATTCGTACCTTGTAGCTAGAAGGAAAAAAGAATAGCCCAGGCTTTTAACTAATTGTAAAGTTGTGCACTTCCCTCCCATCCTAGAAAACAAATCAGGGATAAGACAGGGAAAATGAATGCACTGAAGGAAAACTTAGGTTAATATCTCTAGTACAAAGAAATGTTCATTTTCCCTCAATGTGCCTAACTTTGAGGATGAATCTCCTTGTCTTATAGCTAATATTATAATAACTGAGGTTGTAATGTGGACTGGGTAGCACACCCTAGGATGACTCTGGGCCTGTTTAGGCTCAGTCTTACATCTAGGCCACCAGATGAGTGTTTGTAATCACAGTGGTCTAGCCTGTTTATTAGGAATAAAAATATAGTAGTTTGAGGACATAACCCAAATAGTTAAATCGTAGATTGTATCATTGCCTAGAATGCCATCTGGTTATCCTAGGATGGTATCAGATGACAAACTAAGGATTCAATATTTGGAATTAAAGGTAAATACCTTTCATCACTGGACTTGTAAGCAGAATTACTTTTTAAAAAAGTACTTAAAGCCAGTGCTATTTTGACTGTTGGAAGACACATCAGAGAGATCATTGGAAGCTTTTTCTCATTTGTTTTTTGTTGCTATGCCAAATATTGCCTTCCTGGAAAAAAACTAAGTCTAATTGTATCAGAATAGGCAATCCAATTGACATTTTTATAGCCATTTACTCAGCAATATCTACCTAAGAAATCACTTTTGAAAATGAAAAAACTAATTTGCATATGTAAATTTCATATATGATAAAGCTGCAGTCTCAAATTAGTAATGGAAAGGGTGGTATTTTACATAAGTGGTTCTGGAATAACTACAGAATCATGTAGAGAAACTTAAAATTGGATCTGTTCCTTGTAACATGCATCAAGATATGTAGTTCAAGTGGATCAAAGATTTTAATTTGAAAATAAAGCCCGACAAATGATGGAAGAAACTGTGAGGGAATCCCACACCAAGTGGGGAATATATGCTATTACTCAAACTTCTAGGTGATTAAAAAGAAAATATGGATACATTTAATCATACATAATTTAAAAAGCTGTATGTTAAAAAAAATTATAACTGAGTAAAAAGGCAAACCGCCCACTGGGAAAGTATTTGCAAAGCATATTCTAAATATGTAAGAGATTCTTAAAGCTAGAAAATAAGATCAAAAAATATGCTGCAGCTATGAACAAACATTTCATAGAAAAATAAATTGTTATACATATATACATATCTATATATTCACACTTGGAATAACATAAATTCATATTAAAACAACACCGAAATAATCTAAGAGAACTACAAATGCATTGATTTTGGGAGAAAATGAATTAACTCAAAGAGAAATTTAGAAAGTTTTGAGCAACATTAATCACAATAAGACCTCCCTTTCATAGACATTTTGAAAATTAAATCTCTTTGACAATTACTAGCAGAGCAATATAAATGTTTTTTCCATCAGTGAATAAATGAAAATGGAACAGGTTTTAGACATACTACATATCCATAGTAGGAACACTTCACCATGCAAAGCACTGGAAGTATTTAAGAATGTAGTTTTGGGACTTCCCTGGTGGGGAAGCGGTTCCTGCCAATGCAGGGGACACGAGTTCGATCGCTGGTCCAGGAAGATCCCACATGCCGCGGAGCAACTAAGTGCGCCACAACTACTGAGCCTATGCTCTAGAGCCCTTGAGCCACAAATACTGAAGCCTGCACACCTAGAGCCCATGTTTCACAAGAGAAGGCACTGCAGTGAGAGGACCGCACGCCACAACTAGAGAAAGCCCGCATACAGCAGCAGAGACCAATGCAGCCATAAATAAATAAATTTATTTTTTTAAATGTAGTCTTAAAAGATTTATGCTAGCATAAATAATTCCAGTATATATTTATGTCAAAACTCTAACATGATCATAGACATTATATATTATTTTCTAATTTAAAAAACATCTAAGAAACTGACCACAGTCTTCTTGAAAATACATTCACTATGACTGCAGCATTCACACTTAAATATTCGTTAGAAGAAAAAGTATAAACTTGCCTCTTATACTTGAATTTTTATTTTACTGTAGAGCAAAAAGGGATTTAAATATAAGTTGCATCCAATTATTTTAAATTATCTGGTACCCAGAGAACAGCTTGTTTAAATTTCCACAAAGAAACATTTGCTAAATTCGGATTAAGGCATCCTAGCCCTGTGGATTCCTTCTGTCTTCCTCTTCATTACCTAGCTTGCTTCCTTTCATTATCTACTTGCTTATGTATCCTTAAACTCATTTTGATATATTGTGTTAGTCATATGTATCTCTTGTGCTTTTGTGGTAAAGTTCTTTTGAAAAAATTCTTGTCTAGTGATATCACCATTTGAGTTTGCACATAATTGCCCCTTTTCTATAAACAAAATTTAATATCAGTAGAACATTACTACATTAATTCCATCCTCCTCCCATGAAATTGATACTTTTTCATTGATATTTTTCTGAAAGGTACAACATGTGAAGTCATAGCAAATTTTGAAAATTACCACAATACTTATAATAGTATGAAGCAAAGATTCACTGAGTGTGCATCCGATGGATATTCGGTTTTTGGAACATTGAATTGGAGCACATAGGATGACAACATCCAAAAGGAAACAGTGTAAGACTGAGATCACTCATCTTAAGTTTAACTGCAAATGATTTATTCTCAACTATATTTTTCTTAAGATTTTTTGTTTCTTCTTCAGTGACAAACATGAATCTTAATGTCTTTCATTTATTAGTATATGTTTAAATAAATACCATATTAAACAAATTCTCAAATAAAAATCAGGGGGCTAATAAAAGATTTGCCTACTTTCCTTCTTTGAAACTCAGGCTATATAATAAAAATCTCCTGCCACATTTCATATATCAAAAGTCAATGAGGTTCTTAGAATTGATGACAAAACACCACGATATTACTTCTGACATCAACTGCTGCCTTTAAGCAATGAATTTCCACTTAGCCAACCATTACCTCTATTTAATCAAAATAATTACCTCTGCAAATCCCAAATACTAGAACTGGTTGGAAGGAAAACAGAACAGGATTTTTTTTAACTTTTATTACAGCAGATCTTAAAGATATTTTAAAAGTAAGGAGAATTTTAAAAGTAAAGATATTTTAAAATATCTTTGAGGATCTTAAAGATATTTTAAAATATCTTTGAGGATCTTAAAGATATTTTAAAAGTAAAGATATTTTAAAATATCTTTAAGGATTCTTAAAGATATTTTAAAAGTAAGGGCTACATATAGTCAGTACATATGTAGCAATTTACTGTTTTCTGCAATTATCAACTCATGATCAATTTTGTTTTATTTATACTCCACATATTTCTTCTAACATCCTGATGGATTATTTTGAAGCAAATTCCAGAATCATATAATTTCATTTATAAACATGTTAGTATATATCTGTAAAAACAAGGACTCATGAAATACATACCTAAACACTATTAATAAACCTAAAACAAAAAGGATAACTTCCTAATATTATCAAAATCCACCCTCATTATTTATATCTATCACAATTTATTTATTGAATAAACTATGTACAGCATTACCCACATTCTGGATTTCTTCTGATTGCATCCCTGTAGAATTGTTAAACAATTGCCCTTGTCATCATATTACTTCTAAATTGGCAATTGTATTTAGAGAAGTGGTTGGATTTTCTCTCTCTCTCTCTCTCTCTCTTTCAGCAACAATATTTCATAGATATTCTTTTTTTCTCAGGAGGCACATATAGTTTATTTTTCTTTTATTTGTGATATCAGAAGCTATTGATTATCATATTTTAGTTCTTTTATCTTTTTAGTGATTGCACAATGATGATATTCTAATTCTAATTTTTTTAATTTATGAGCTGAAATAATACCATAAGGATAGGCTTATTGATCTAAAGTATCTATGCATTTCAATCATTTGCATTATTACTCTTATTGATTCTCAAAATGTCCCATTGTTGACCTGTTAGAACTTCTTCAAACTGACTCCTGAGTCCTTTATAAACAAATCTGGTAGTTTTTGATAATTTCCTTGCTTTCTTCTAGAACAAGATATTTGTAGGGATCTAAGCAGTCTGGAACATTTTAATATTAAAATTTACATTATTAGTAATTAAGTCAGGAGAAGAGACATAAATCAGAAGTCTCCTGAGCTATCCAAGATTGTCACTCTTACAATCACAATCACATTAACTTTTCTAATTTTTTATATCTTTGTTATGACCTCAATGTTTTTCAATTTGTTTAAGTGTTCTTTATTTCTATATTTTTTTCCCTAACATCATCTTTGGCATGTGAGGGACTATATATCTGAGTTGTAAATACATTCACAACATACTCAGAATAAGCAAAGGGAATATCTTTTTCCTTTTTTATAATTTATTATCATAAGCGTCTGCCCAGTGGGTAATGGAAAAGAAACTGGCTTTATACCTATCAACTTCAAAACTGGGTCTGATGATTTAAATAGTTCTTTAAGTAATAGTCTCTCCAATTTATACCTGCCCTTCGTCTACCGAGCCCTTCTCTGAGATAATGCTGGTTTTCAGTGACTGTGGAATACATAGTAAAGGGCTTCCTGATTCATATGACATACAGCTCTGGCCTCCATCACTTTTTGATCCTGAGACCCTGCTATAGACTAGATTGTGCCACCGCCCCATCCCACCAAAGTTCACACGTTGAAGCTTTCACCCCCAAGGTCACAATAGCTAGAGATAGGCTCTTTAAGAGATAATTAAGGTTAAATGAGTTAATAAAGGTGGGGCCCTACTCTTACAGAAGCGTGGCCTTATAAGAAGAAGAAAAGAAAGAGAGAGTAAAAGAGAGGGAAATTTCTCTCTCCCTGTCTCTTTGTCTCTCTCTCCCATGTAAGAACATGGTGAGAATGTGGCCCTCTGAAAGCCAGGATGAGAGCCCCCAACAGAAATGAAACTCTGAGAGACCTTGGACTTGGAATTTTCAGTCTTCAGAACTGTGAGAAAACAAATTTAAGTTGTTTAATCCACTCAGTCTATGGTAAAGTCCATCTGCAGTTTGGGAACTGTAATCAAACTGAGAACTAAGCATCATCCCACTCTCCCATTGCAGAGTTAAAAATATGTGGATTATTACAAAAAAAAAAAAAAAAAAGAAAAAAGAAAGGGAGACAGCAGGATCCAGCTGCTCAAATAACTTAGCCTCACTCATGAAAACACTGTGTGAATAGTCCTATCATAATTCCAGAATAAGTAAAGATACATTTTCATGTGGTCTTTAAAAAATAACTTTAGAACCAAACAAAAGGATGAATATTTAGAAGAGTCAGATCAATGTAATATATTCTTGAGTAAAATACAAATGATCTAGAAAAGATTTAGCATTCTTATCAAAGAATGTGACTCTATAAAACAGTAACAGGGTGAGTTGAAATTACATCAAGGTGAAAAGAAAAGAAAGATAGAAAAGAAAAGAAAAAATAAATTTAAAAAATAGAATTAAGAATTAAATAAAACCAACGAAGAGCAGAATTGGGGTATAAAACAAGATTGGAACAAAGTTCCAAAAGGGAAGACATAATATGATTTTTAAAAATCAATTTTCCAAAATTAAATATATTAAGGCAATATAATTTAAATGGAATTCCAATAAAGTTTATTTGAGGGACTGAATACAATGATTTTAATGTCCATATGAAATAATATTATCTGAGAGTAATTTTTAAATATCTTGAAAACAATAACAAGGCCTATTCTAAAACAGATATTGAAAAAAATCTTGTAAGACAATTCCAATAACAAGATTTCAGTAATAACTCAGAAACAGACAAACAGATCAATGGAAAATAATAAAATACTCAAAAACATACACTACTATATAGGGCCTGGTTATATGACCATAAGTGTTTTATTTTTTTCTCCATTTGGGAAAAAAGTTAAAATGTGATTATACCTTTAATTCACTTTATAAATTCCAGGAGATTAAAATTCAGAATGTAAAACATAAAACAGGACTTCCCTGGTGGCGCAGTGGTTGATAGTCCACCTGCCGATGCAGGGGACACGGGTTCGTGCCCCGGTCTGGGAAGATCCCGCGTGCCGCGGAGCGGCTGGGCCCGTGAGCCATGGACGCTGAGCCTGCGCGTCCGGAGCTTGTGCTCCGCAATGGGAGAGGCCACAACAGTGGCCCGCGTACCGCAAAAAAAAAAAAAAAAAAAAAACATAAAACAATATAACACTTAGCAAAGGATATAGAAGATTATGCATACAGGCATACTTCGGGGATATTGCAGGTTTGGTTCTAGACCATCGCAGTAAAGCAAATATCATAAAAAAGTGAGTCACATGCATTTTTTGGTTTCTCAATTCATATAAAAGTCTACATTATACTGTAGTCTATTACATGTTCAATAGCATTATGACTAAAAAATGCACATATCTTAATTTAAAAATACTTTAACGCTAAAAATTGCTAAACACCATCTGAGTCTTCAGAGAGTCATAATCTTTTTGCAACAGTAGCATCGAACTTCACTGATCACAGATCACCAGAACAATATAATAATAATGAAAAAATTTGAAATATTGCAAGTTACCAAACTGTGACACAGAGAAACAAAGTGAGCCAATGCTGTTGGATAAATGGCACAGATAGTCTTTCTGAAATGATGAACTATATCTGAACTGCCCAATATAATAGCTAATAGCCACATTTTGAACACTTCAATTGTCACTGTGGCTAGGAAACCACATCTGGCCAACAACTACACTATTGGAAAACGTGGCCTATGGACAATACTACTGCTATATTAATAGGAAACAATCACATGGCATATTGTCTTGTTAGACCTGCGCGGTCTCCTAGGAGTTTCGACTCGCCCAGGAAACAACAAGAGTCGGAAGTCGATGCAAAACGCAAGAGGTTTATTGAAGGCCGGTGCACCGGGGTTCCTTGGTCCTCACGCAGGAGGTCGAAGAAGGAACCCTTTTGGGCGCGAATATGTCAGTTTTATAGGTTCCCACTTCCCTGTATGTAAATTATAGATTTGGTTGTGTTCTCCTGCTGATTGGTCCCGGCTTAGGCTCGGACCAGAGAGGGAACTTGTCCCCAGCTGCCTGATTGGTCTTTGACAGACACCTTTTTTACATTTTGTTATCTCCCTCCTTCTCCCCAGCTGCCTGATTGGTCTTTGACAGACATCTTTTTTACATTTTGTTATCTCCCTCCTTCTCGGAAGGGGGCCGGACATCCTGGAAATTCACCCATTGTCTAAGAAGCCCCTATTGTCTGGAGAGTTCTTAATCATTAGCTGGAACAATGTCCCTCGAGTCCCACATTCCCCCCTTTTCCTTGTGACTATTGATTCCAATCATGGAATCTCAACCTTCTGTTCGTAAACTTTGGTACTGTTGTCTTAACATTAGAACTTGTACAGTACTGATACGTTCTCTAATAAATGCTATCAGGCGATTTAGAACACATGGTCCAAAAGTTAAAATCAACAATAAAACAATAAGAGGTCCCAACAGAGTAGAGATTAAGGTGGTAAACCAGGGGGACTTATCAAACCATGATTGAAACCATCCTTTTTCGTTCTCTCTCTCCCTTTGCCTTTTATCTAAGCGTTCCCTTAGTTTATCCATGGTTTTGGTAATGGTTCCTGAATGATCAATATAAAAGCAACATTCTTCTTTTAGAGCGGCGCATAATCCCCCTTCCTTAAGAAACAGCAAATCTAGGCTGCAACACCATTTCTGAAAGTGAGGTGAGTGATCCCTTTAGTTGAGTTATGGAACTTTCTAATGCTCGAAGGTCGATGTCTACAGCCTGTCTTAAACTTGCATAATACTGGGGTTGTTGTATGAGGGCTGTGGTTCCTGTTCCTATCCCGGCAGATATTCCTAGTCCTAGAAGGACAGCCAATGTGAGGGTTACAGGTTCTCTTTTGTTTTTTGTTTTTCCTACATATTCATCTAAAAAGGATGAGTCTGAATGGTAGATAAGTCTAGGGACTAATTGCACTAACACACAAAAGTCAGCTGAAGTATTAAGAACCTCTAAAGAGACACAAGGGGTGAGCCCCGTGTTACATGTCCACCATCCATCTTGAGGAGGTACAAGATATCCTGAGCCTGAAGGGAGGCTAAAATCATGACAAAGGTGTCTATGGGACTGGGGAGGTGTTCCTATACAAGTACCATTTCCAAAAACCGAGGACAGGGTTAATTTACTGTTCCCTTCTCGCTTCCATCGACATTGGTCTGAGGAGGTAGAATTAGTATAGTTGGAGCTATATCCTATAGCATCATAATAAGGGGGAGGGACAGCATAGCAAAGCCAACATGATTTTGTAGCCTCTGGGTTTGTAGCATTGAGAACCGTAAAGGCTGCCTGCACCAAAGAAAGCATCCTATCCTGAGGAGTCCCAGGCTTAACTGTGGGTTCTTTGGATCCAGAGGTTTCATTAGCCTCATTCTTTGTTGACGTAGTTGAAGGGGCCGGGGGAAGCAAAGGGGGGCCAAGTATGGGATTTGGGCCTATTGATATAGGAGCAGGAGTCTCAATCTTTAGCTTAAGGGTCATTAATATTCCTAAATCATATCCCCTCATGTAAAATCTAACGCCCCAAGAATGACCATTTATCCATTTTTTATCTCTTTTTCCGGGATTACTAAAGGAAATTTTAAGGGGATGACACGATCCTGAACATTTACTCCGGTGTCCGGTATCCTCATTATGAGAATAATTAGCCGTTACAGTAATAAAATCCCAAGTTGAGGTGGGTTTCCAATTAGTATCCCCGGTAGTTTCACATCCCCAGCTTTTGCAATAAAAGTTTTCAGTTCCACCACATTTATAATTCAGAGATCAAGGGCGGTGGAACCCGGGGCATACGTAGAAAGTGAGGATACCAAGCATCATTCTTTTGCCTGCATTTTTGCAACCCGGCCCAAACCAATCAGTTTCCGAAACTTTGGAAGGGGCAGTGTTCATATCATGAGAATCTTCTGTATCCCAATAAGGTGCTCCTATAGCCAATTTACAAACATCAGGAAAAAGATCTGGCCACCAGGTCCAGGGGGGTGCAGTATGACTAATGGACCAGGTTACATCTCCAGTCTGAGAAATTACCTGCCAAGTTAAACGTTGGGGGAGGTGAGGGCTAAAATCACTTACAGTCAGTAAAGGCAGTAAAACCAAAATTATAAGTCTTAGGTTCGTAGAAGCTTGAGTTTGAGCGGGTTGTCGGTTCTTCGGGCCCGCCATCCTGATGATGCCGTCGCTGGTGCAGCCTTCACATGTGAAGCATGGATCCAGGCAGCGATGCCGTCCACTTTTATGGCCATTGGGGTGGTGAGGAGGACGGTGTATGGTCCTTTCCATCGAGGTTCCAACGTCTGGGTTCGATGCCGACGGACGTATACGGAGTCTCCGACTTGGAAAGGATGAGTTTCTCCCGGTGTTCCCGGTTGGTAGGCCTTGGCGAGTTGGGACCATATTTCTTTCTGGACCAATTGGAGTCCCAGTAGCCTAGCATATAAGTCAGTGTTATTTTGACAATCAGGTTTTATTTCTTTTCCTAAAGTGAGGAGGGGAGGCGGGGCACCATATAATATTTCAAAAGGAGTAAGATGGTATCGGGAAGGTGTATTTCTAACCCGGAATAGGGCCAAAGGAAGGAGCACCGTCCAATCGGTACCGCCAGTCTCCAAGGACAATTTAGTTAGGGTCTCTTTTAGAGTCCTATTCATTCTTTCTACCTGACCTAAACTTTGGGGTCTATAGGCACAATGTAATTTCCAATCAGTCCCCAAATATCTGGCCACATCCTGACTTACCTGGGCGACGAAGGCTGGACCATTATCAGACCCTATTACCTTTGATGCTCCAAATCGAGGAAAAATTTCTTCTAAAATCTTCTTGGCTACTACAGCAGCTGTTTCTTTCTTTGTTGGGAAAGCCTCTATCCATCCTGAAAAAGTGTCTACAAAAACTAAAAGGTATTTATTACCGTACCTTCCAGGACGCACTTCGGTAAAGTCCACTTCCCAGTAAGTTCCTGGGCGGTCCCCCCTGAGTCTCTTTCCAGTTTCAAGTTTCCCTTTGTGAGCATTTACCTGTTGACATGGGACGCATTCCTGCACAATTTGTTCAGCTAATTTTGTCATTCCAGGGGTTTCGTACCCGGCTTTTTGTA
Organism: Pseudorca crassidens; assembly: GCF_039906515.1. Lineage (NCBI taxonomy): Eukaryota > Metazoa > Chordata > Mammalia > Artiodactyla > Delphinidae > Pseudorca > Pseudorca crassidens. Next base: position 20,528,664 of record NC_090298.1, read on the forward strand.
ACAAGGCTACCATCTTTTTAGTCCCCAAATGTGTCCGTCTGTGCATCTGTTGAAACATGGATTCTGCTTGCTGAGGGGACAAAGTTCCTTTTGTTGTGGCCGGGATGATTTCTTCATCGCGGCCTCGTTTTTCAGGAACTTTATCTGACAGTCCTAAAATGACTTCTCCCGATGCTATTTCTCGGGCCACTTGGTCAGCCATATTATTTCCCCTAATTATTGGGGTATTTCCTTTTTGATGTCCAGGGCAGTGGATGATACTGACTTTAGTAGGAAGCATGAGTGCAGTCAACAAAGCCACGATTTCGTCTTTGTTTTTAATTTCTTTGCCACCTGAAGTTAGTAGCCCTCTCTGTTGGTAAATGGCACCGTGGATATGAGCGGTAGCAAACGCATATCTACTGTCTGTGTAGATGTTTACTTTTTTATTCTCTGCCATCTCTAATGCCCTCGTCAGGGCAATTAATTCAGCTCGTTGGGCTGAGGTCCCTTGTGGTAGCGCCGCTGCCCATATGACTTGTTTTCCGTCTACCACGGCTGCCCCAGTTCGACGTTTACCTTCCTCCAGGAAACTGCTCCCATCCGTGAACCAGGTGAAATCAGCATCAGGGAGGGGCAGGTCCATCAGATCTGGCCTACTGCCGTGTGCTGCGGCTAGTACTTCCTGACAATCATGTATGATGGTGGAGCCTTCCAAGTCAGGATCAGGTAGCAAGGTGGCTGGATTGAGTCCTGTGGCTGGAGCAAACTTGATGCGATCTGAGTTTAGCAACAGGGTTTGGTAGTGGGTCATCCTGGCATTAGTTAGCCACCTATCCGGTGGTTGACGGACTACATTTTCCAGGGCATGAGGAGCTGTTATCGTTAGATTTTGTCCTAAAGTTAGTTTGTCAGCATCTTTGACTAGAACGGCCACTGCAGCGATTATCTTTAAACAGGTGGGCCATCCTGATGCCACAGGGTCCAATTTTTTTGACAAATAAGCAACTGGGCGATTCCAGGGACCCAATTTCTGAGTCAATACTCCTTTTGCAATGCCCTTATTTTCGGCCACATATAAATGAAAAGGTTTGGTTACATCTGGCAGTCCTAGGGCTGGAGCTGAAAGTAAAGCTCGTTTGATTTGGTCAAAAGCCCGTTGTTCCTTATCGCCCCAAACAAAAAGAGTGCTGTTTTTGGTTAGGGGGTACAATGGGGCTGCCAGCTCAGCAAACCCTGGAATCCATAGTCTACAGAATCCGGCCGTCCCCAAAAATTCTCTAACCTGCCTGGCGTTTTTGGGAGCCGGAATTTGGGCCACCGTATCCTTTCTGCTCTCCGTGAGCCATCTTTGCCCCCCTTTTAATAGATACCCCAGGTAACTGACCTGTTGTTGGCATATTTGTGCTTTCTTGGCTGAGGCTCTATATCCCAGGGTTCCAAGTTCCGTTAACAGTTTTTCAGTACCCTTGATACAATCTTCTTGGGTCTCAGCAGCTAATAAAATATCATCAACGTATTGGAGTAATGTTACCTGGGGATTTGATTCTCTATATAATGCCAAATCCTGATGGAGGGCTTCATCAAAGATGGTCGGGGAGTTCTTAAATCCCTGAGGTAGCCGTGTCCATGTCAGCTGACCAGACATTCCCGATGTTGGATCTTTCCATTCGAAGGCAAAGTAGGGTTGGCTCAGGGGAGAGAGTCTTAAACAGAAAAAAGCATCTTTAAGGTCCAAAACAGTATACCACGTATGTTGAGGTGGAAGAGTGCTCAGGAGGTTGTAAGGGTTTGGAACTGTGGGGTGGAGGTCTGCCACCCGTTTGTTTACCTCTCGTAATCATTTGTTCCTGGTTTCTTTACCGGCAGGAGAGGGGTGTTCCATGCTGATTGACATCTTATTAAGATGCCCAAGTCTAGTAGCCTCTGTATATGGGGACGGATACCGTCTTTGGCTTCTCTACTCATGGGGTATTGACGGACCGTTATTGGGGTGGCAGTTGCCTTGAGTTCCACTAGCACCGGGGACCCATTTTTGGCCATCCCCATTCCGGCAGTTTCTGCCCAGGCTTGAGGGAACCGAGTTACCCAATCAGTAACATTAACTCGTGAGGATGAAGGCTGCTCGTATAATTTATATTCATCTTCTAATTTCATAGTCAATATTTGAAGTAACCTTCCCTTATTATCAGTTATGGTGGGACCTTCTGGCTGAAAGTGGATTTGAGCCCCTACTTTGGAGAGTAAATCTCTTCCCAGCAAAGGATAGGGGCATTCCGGAATAATCAAAAATGAATGGGTTACTCGTCCAATCCCAAGATCTACTGTCCTTCGTGTGGTCCATGAATATTGTTTATTCCCAGTGGCTCCTTGTACCCATGACCTTTTAGCTGAGATAGGACCTTTTGAGTGGAGAAGGACGGAGTGCTGGGCTCCGGTATCTACCAAAAATTGAACAGGTTCCCCCTCCACTTTAAGAGTTACCCGGGGCTCGGGGAGAGGGTTCGAGCCCTGACTTTCCTAGTCTTCTTCCAAGGTTAAGATTTTGTTTCTGGTTGGCCTTCCTCCATTCTTTTTCTTAGGGCATTCTCTCGCCCAATGTCCTTTTTCTTTACAGTAGGCACATTGGTCTTTGTCTAATGGCCGCCTTCTGTCTGCCGTTCGCCCTTCCTGCCTATTTCTATCCCCTATATTTTTTCCTCCAACCACAGTGGCCAGTATCTTACTTAAATTCCTCTCCTGTCTCTTATCCCGTCTTATTTCACGGGCTTCCTGCTCTTTCTGCTTTCTTTCTTCCTTCTCTTCCTCTGTTTCTCTTTTGTTATATACTTTATCTGCCTCTTTTACTAACTCCTGAAGCGAAAATCCCTGCAAGCCATCTAGCCTCTGTAATTTCTTCTTAATATCAGGGGCCACTTGATCTATGAAAGCCATTGCTATAGTAGCCCTATGTCCCTCCGAAGTTGGATCATAAGGGGTAAAGCATCTAAAGGCTTCCATTAAACGTTCCAGGAACACAGTTGGCGATTCCTGGGGCCCCTGAGTTACTTCCCTTACCTTAGCCAAATTAGTGGGCCGTCTGGCCGCTCCATGGAGACCCGCCACCAGAGCCTGGCGATACATTTTCAGGCGCTCCCTACCTTCCGGGGCATTGAAATCCCAGTTTGGCCTGACGAGTGGGAAACCAGCATCAATCTCGTTAGGCAGCTGGGTAGGTTGCCCATTGGCGCCTAATACATTTTTTCTGGCTTCTAAAAGAACCCGTTGCCTCTCCTCAGTCGTTAGGAGAGTCTGGAGCAGCTGCTGACAATCATCCCATGTGGGCTGGTGGGAGAAAACAAGAGATTCTATTAAAGCGGTAAGGGCCTGTGGATTTTCGGAAAAAGTTGGGTTATGCATTTTCCAATTATAAAGATCTGCAGAGGAAAAGGGCCAATATTGGAGAGGTCTATTCCCTTGGCCATCGGGGGGGGGGCCATATTCTCTAAGAGGTAGGGCAGTGGAGTCCGGGGAGATAGCCCTCCGGCTCCTAGTGCCCACTGAGGGACCCCTTTCTTCTTCCATCATGGATGGTTCCCTTGGTGCCGAGGGCAGTGGAGCTGGGGGTCCTCTAGGTGGTAGGGGATTCGGGGCCGGAGGATAAGGGGGTGGGGAATCCAAAAGAAGCAAATCGGACTGCGGGTCAGGATAAATCGCCTTCGGTAGATCCGGGGCGTCGGGTAGCTTCTCCGTGTTGGGGTTTTTCTTTAAGGCTAATATTTCCGACGCTGCTGATATATGCGCGGACGTACCTGTTGAAGAAACAAAGGGCCGGACCCACGGAGGTGGGGAGAGAATTAAATCTTCCCAGACCAAGACATATGGTACTTGGTCTGGATGTCCGTGGGGATCTATATTAAATATCTTAGACTTCAGCAGCTTAATCTTGTCTAATAAAAAGGATCCTTCGGGGGGCCATCCTATCTGAAATGTTGGCCATTCAGAGGCACACAAAGTCTGCCACTTTCCTTTCTTTACCTCTACCGAAAAATTATGGGCTCTGGCCCGAACTTCGGTCCAATAGCTTAGGGTAAGGGAAAGAGAAGTCGTCATAGTTTGTCCCATTGTCGTCCGTCAGAGAAGAAGAATAGACCACAATACAGAAACAGTTAAAACTCCACGAAACACATATACGTATGGGCCACCGCGAGCTCGCTTCAAAACCGAAACTTCTTCAGATGGCAGTTATCACCAAGGGAACTGCCGAAACCGAGTGAAGGGGAGACAGACTTTGCCTCTCCTTCTAGATGAGCCACCAGGGCGTCCCCTAGGGCTCATGGACGCCGGCTATTAGCACGTCTGCCTAGCCAGAGGTCCGATACAGATTCCATAATAAGCCGATTCTTACGGCTTTCCTCCGATAATGGCCCACAAAGAACAAGGGACAAACAGACAATCAAGCTCGAGCTTACCTGGTACCTCCAACTCCCGATGTTCTTGTGGTCCGGGGCGAGTGGAATCCCGGATGAGCCCCCAAATGTTAGACCTGCGCGGTCTCCTAGGAGTTTCGACTCACCCAGGAAACAACAAGAGTCGGAAGTCGATGCAAAACGCAAGAGGTTTATTGAAGGCCGGTGCACCGGGGTTCCTTGGTCCTCACGCAGGAGGTCGAAGAAGGAACCCTTTTGGGCGCGAATATGTCAGTTTTATAGGTTCCCACTTCCCCGTATGTAAATTATAGATTTGGTTGTGTTCTCCTGCTGATTGGTCCCGGCTTAGGCTCGGACCAGAGAGGAAACTTGTCCCCAGCTGCCTGATTGGTCTTTGACAGACACCTTTTTTACATTTTGTTATCTCCCTCCTTCTCGGAAGGGGGCCGGACATCCTGGAAATTCACCCATTGTCTAAGAAGCCCCTATTGTCTGGAGAGTTCTTAATCATTAGCTGGAACAATGTCCCTCGAGTCCTACAGTCTATCTAGAATCAATGAATATTCATTTAAATTGGTAACAAAATTTACAATGAAATATGGTTAATGCCAGTTATTTGAAAAGAGAAATCTCAGAAAAGCAAATCTAGGTGGCAAATAAACAAATGAAAAGAGGATGAACCTTTCTAGGACTCAAATACATCAAATTAATTATTAAACATCATTTCTTACCCAGCAAACTGGGGAATAAGAAAATAGTATTTATGGTAATATCCATAATCAACTGGGATTGGAAGAAAGTTTGTACTCTCAGTTATTTATTTTTCAGATATTAATTCTTTCAACTTCTTAGAAAACAGCACGTTGTTGTTTAACATAAACAGGAATGTAACCTTGACCCAGGATTCTCACCAATCCCACACTCAGGAATCCATCTCGAAAGGAAAAGCATCAGGTATAGTGGCAAATACAGAGCTGTCTCTAGCATCAAGAGGTCAAATCAAAACAAAATAAAATTTTAAGAGTGAATATTCATGTTACCTAAGTTTTGAACTAAGGGTACATTAATATAATTTAAAATTGAGGTTAATCTATGCCATTTGAATTGGGAGAATGTCCATTGGGAAACCAATTAAAGAAGAAAAAGTAAGACTCAAAGTAGTATATAAAACACAGTCCTAGTTTTTGAAACAAACACTGGTGAAAATAAAATGGCTACAGTAGACTCTTCAGAGCCCAGCTTAAAAACTACTCGCTGCAAGATATAAAATAACTCCAACCTGGAATTTGTGCTTCTCACAAGACTCTCTTGCACTCCCCCCTCCAAAATCTCCTTCTTTCACTATTACCATTGACCAAAAGTTGTCTCCAGAATAAGACCAATTATCAGATTTTTCAAAAACACTATCAGGAGAAATCTCATTATGCCCTACAGATGTGTTTTTCTTTTTTTTTTTTTAATTAATTAATTTATTTATTTATTTTTGGCTGCCTTTGGGCGTTGCTGTGTGCGGGCTTTCTCTAGTTGTGGTGAGCAGGGGCTACTCTTCATTGCAGTGCACAGGCTTCTTATCGCGGTGGCTTCTCATGTTGCGGAGCACAGGCTTTAGGCACGTGGGCTTCAGTAGTTGTGGCATGTGGTCTCAGTAGTTGTGGCTCGCAAGCTCTAGAGCGCAGGCTCAGTAGTTGTGGTGCACAGGCTTAGTTGCTCCGCAGCATGTGGGATCTTCCCAGACCAGGGCTCGAACCCATGTCTCCTGCATTGGCAGGCAGATTCCTAACCACTGCGCCAACAGGGAAGCCCAAATGTGTTTTTCTTAATCATTGAAGTAGTCTCCATCTCACAGGACTTTCGCATCAAGTGACTTTGCACATCCCTTATTCTGACACTAACTAATTCTCATCCCTCCCTGACATTCCACCCTCAAGACCACCCAATGTGATCTCTGAAATTCAAGTTCTGTAACTAGAGAAATCCCCATCTCCTCAAATCCTTCTTTTAAAATATTCTTCACTTTCTTGCCTTAAATGTCAGAATTAAAAAAAAACCTTTCAAGAGGTAGCTGTTAGTATGCGTGTGTGTCTGTATGTGCTTTGGCAAATCCCACAACACACTGAACCTCTCCTGAGAACCTCTATCTCAGTTACAGAATTTCCATTTTATTCTTTTTTTCTTAATAATTTTCATTTTATGCTCAGATTCTCAGTCCTTCCATTCATCACATTCATCCCCTTTGTTAAATATTTGTTTTAAAACTTTTTCATTTTATAATTATGTAACATCTTCATCATCTATGAATTTTCCCCTTTGGTTATGGAACACATCTTCCTGTGTTTTTATGTATCTAGTACTTTTTATCATATACTGGAAATTGTCGATGCTACATTGCTTAGTGTATAGATTTAGTGTTGACCTTATCTCTAGGGGTCAGTTAATTTACTGGCAGATCAGCTTGATCCATTAGATGCTTGGATTTGTCTTTTGTAGGCCTGTCTAGAGTAACTCTTACCATACGGATAGAGTAGCCGTGCAAGTAAGGCAGAGCCATTCTTGTGTATGAACTGAATTCCTTGAGTGTTCAGTGAGGTGATTTCATTCTGGCTGATTGATTGTCTCCCCTCTTTGTGCAGCATCTGGACCTCTGTGGAGTACACCTTTTATGTGTAACTTACACCAACAATCACAGACTAGGGCTGCTGTTGTCCAAATCTTGAAAACAGTTGCTTCATATATTTTCTATGATTTTAAATTTATTCTCAATCAGGAGGATAGTTTGATACCCATGAATCCATCATTGGTAGTCTATTATTATACAGAGAAACTTTTGAAACAAAGTAAAATAATAATTACTATAATAAATAAGATCATTTGTAAAATGAAAATTAATATCTCATATACATTTTAATAAGGTAAATGTTGCTTTTTATTTTTAAACCATGTATTTTTATCCAATGGACATTTATTTTAGTACTATGATATTTCTAGTAAGTTCAAGTTTCTATTCAAAACTTGTCATCTGTTATCTATTCTTAGCACTAGTATCATTGTTTTTGCAGAATGAAAAACTTGATAAAATGTCAAATACAGCTTGGTTTCAGAGTAACTTAAAATACCAAGTATAGTACAATTAATATACACTTCAATCTTTTATTTTTATTAGCAAATTTTTTTCTATTCCATACAGTGACAGGAATGTATCAGGTGTCTATTTAAATAATCAAATTTCTGACAACATAACACAATAATTAATTTTAGTTCATCACAAAGAGATACAGTTCACAGTTTACTGTTTCCTTCTAATTCTCTTAAAAACTTTAATTTTTTTAATTTTAATATAAGTATAATTATCAATTTTCCCTACAGCATGCATGGATTATCTAAAATATATTATGAAAAATGTAAATCCCTAAATTAATTGTATTTAAACTACATAATTATTGTATAGAAAAGCACTTTTTAAGAATTGAGATTAATCTACAATATGTCTAAAGAACTAATATATATTATCTGATCTTTAAGGACTATCACTACTTCTGGGTCCTAGAAATCCTTAAGTAGCTGAGGCATTTATTTATAAGAGATATATAGAGATATAAGGAAATACATTACAAATTAGAACTTTCTTATTTAGTAGTTCATGATAGATGAGTTTAAATTTAGCCATACTTTAAAATTCTTAGGATAATATGATTTGTCCCTCATTCTGTGTAGCAATAAACAGTAGTCACCACACATGTGTTACATTTTTAATTTATATACCATATGTCTCTGAAAGAAAAATAAAATTGTTTGGTCATGCACATTCTCTAAACTTTACTGTTATGTAGCGATTTTTTGCATAACCATAAAATAACTTAAAATATATTCTAAAATTTTCTCTCGCTATGTGGGTTGTAGAAAAAATATTTTAAAATTTTAAATGCTTGAACAAGTTGTCCTACATTTTATATTTTCTTACTCTGTGTTCTGTTAAATAATTTATCATTAGTTACTTCATATTTCACAAAGTTTCTTAAATCCTAACAAAATAGAAAACTTGTCGAAGAAGTTTAGCTAATGAATTCAAATGCATTTGCCCTTATGGTGGATACTTCTACTGGATCATGTCAATTAGCTGGATATGGACTTGGGTTTACTTTTATGTTCTATGGCTACCCTAATTATAGTTACTATTGCAGGTCATATTTAAAAGTAAAAGATGTCCTGAGTTATTTATTTTAGTAATTATTTTCTCAGTATTTTGATTATTAACTAATTTTGAATTAGTTGATTTGAGTATATGATAACAGTTGATTGTTTATCTTTTAAGTTTGAATCAATTATAGAATATTTGTAGTTTTAAGTAATTAACATTATAATAGGAGGCATTATAATTCATTAGGTTTGAGAAATAAACTATAGAATGGAAGCCATTAATTTTATTAAATAAAAATAAATCTGGTAAGAGGGAACTAGAGCATATTAGGAGGAAAAGAGAAAGAGAAAGGTGTCTTTGGGGTTGAATTAACATAATCTATGGAAAGCCAGAGAACTTTGAAATATGCACTTGATACTTGATCCAGAATTGTGAAAATAGAAAAGGAGAAATTCAGGTCCAAATTGCTTGAGGCTATGGATTTCTACTATTTTACTGACAACAAAGTATAGAGACAATTGCAAGAGAGTATAGATTTTATTATTAGTACAGATTTTTTCTTCTCTCTAGCTATTATAATTATTAAAAGAACTAATTTTGACAGCAAGTCCAGTTATAAACTAGTTTCTAATTTCTATACTTCTGGTCCCAGAAAGATGACATAGATTCACTCGTCTCTTTTTCTATCCTCTAAATACAGCAAAATGCTTTAGGAATAATTTAACAATCATAAAAGTACTTTGAAAGGTGGAAAGAAGACAGACTGGCTAGGGTCCTTAAGTCTTGAAGAAATACTTTGGTGAGTTCCCTGAGTTATAGTTTTACCCAGAACTCCCAGCAGGCATTGGAAACACACACAGAGAAAAAAACCTGCTCCCTGACCAAAAGACTAGGAAAGGGTGAGCTCAGTAGAGCCCTGGTAGGGAGATTCATCAACTGACTCACACCCAGTGGCAATGACAGCACCCAGTGAGTCAAGCAGACAGACTCATCCATCACCCAACACCTCTGGCAGCCGCAGAACTGATTTGCCCATATCCAAACTCCAAAAAGTCAGGTGTTTTGTGGTTTCTCCACACAAAAGCAGAAAACTGAACTAGTCGCAGGATTTCCTGATTTTCATCAAGTGACAGAAGGCTACCCAGACAGATATTTCCTTACCCCAATAGCACTAGCAAAGATAAACTAGAAGCTTATGGCACCAGGTATGTGGTGAACAGTCCAGAGGAAACATTCTCCACCCAGCTTCCTCACCACCTACATAGCAACATGGGCAGCACTGGCAAGGGTAGAGAGTGAGCTTTCCTGGAGCCAGAAGAACAAAGACCAGACCAGCACTACAAGGGCTGAGCGAGATAAGATGTCAGTGGAACCACAGTTTACAAATTTAGGGCAGAACCTACATGCTAAACCTCAGTAGGGCAAATGCTTGATGAAATAGAAGATTTAAATAGGATCCTAATACAATATCCAAAGCAATAACAATCAAAAATCAGTCCTTATACCTAGAATCAGAAAAAATCACAACTAAAAAGCAAGTGATGCCAAGTCTGAGATAAATACAGATGTTGAACTACTTGACAAATATTTTTAAACATCCCTCATAATGATGTTTTAACAAAGTGATTAGTTTCATTTTTACTGAGTAGCTCTCTTACGTGATGTTCTTTTGTGTTTCAATAATTACATAGAAACTGGGAGTTTTGAAGAGACCTTAACTCACATCTTCTCTTTTTAATAATCTCACTGAAATTCCAGTTCACAAATAGGTCTCCCTTGAATTGGGGTAATGGATAGAAAATCTTATTATCTAGTAAATGTTAATTTCAAATACCAAACCTGGCAATTTGATTTTAATTCTAGGCAGTTCTCAAACTTGTCTGTACACTTGAATTATCTAATGAGTTTTTAATATAGCATAAATGCCTAGATCTACCCCCAGATGAATTAGAGCAAAATCTGGCAGTTTTTTTCAATATCTATATTACTTTCAAAATTCACCCAAGTGATTCTAATGTTCAACTATGATACAAAAAGATAACAAATTATTGTAAAAGCAGCACTAAGACAAAAAGTATATCTTGTTCCACTGAATTTCTGACATGGAAAATCTAGAGAATGAAACACAGTATTTAGAGCTTGAATATTTAGATTACAAACCCTACTTTAAAAGTAAGAATATTTTAGCATAAAGCTTTTCTTCTGTTTGATAAAGGAATAATTTGCAGATCTGCTTCCCCAAACTAGTATCTTTTACTGCTGGCAATACTTTCAAAAGGGAAACTTTCTTAGGTATCTCACCACCATAATATATTTTGGTTCAGTGATTTTTTAAAGTATATGAATTGAATTGTGAAAATACTCCCTAATATAATCCCTCTTTCCTAATCTTTTGTTTGTTTGTTTTTTTAGGAAAACAAAAAATTAAAGAGCAAGGGATGTCTGTCCATCCGTCTGTCCATATATCTGTCTGTCCATCGACCAATCCAGGATAGAGAGGACAGTTTGAGGCTGGAGGATAGCAAAAGACACTCCAAATTTATCTTTAATGCTCTTTTATTTTAATTAACTAAAAAAGTTGTGATACAAAATTCAAAAACTATTCAGTAAACTAGAAAATTCAATAAACTAGAAAGTTTACCTTTCTCTGGGAGATAAGGTACTTTACTATTATACTATTCTCTATATATGATTTTTGGAACCTGTAACAAAATTCATCATGAAGAATATGTACTAATCGCTTAGGGAAGAAGAGTTGGGTCATAGTGGAAGTATATTCTAGCCCTTCATTCAATTCTGTAATTTCTTATTTCATACATTTTTCATTATTCTTGTCCTTTTTTTTAAAAAAAATGAGAACCAGTTGTTTCATTTTTAAAAATCTTTCATTTTAAAAATAGTGCTTCACTGATTATAAGATTTTGATATATGAAGCATATACATTTCTCCTAGTGGCCTTCTTGGGAGGGAACAGGATTTGCTTCCTTTTCACCTGGAATCTTCGATTTAGATAATGCTATGCTGTTAGATAGAAGAGTTACATTTTATATTGGACATGTATTAATATAATGTACTCTAACATTAGGTGTAATATTTGGCAATCTATTGTCTTGTATGTTCAGGTTGTGTCAGTTGCTAAGTGTTGCTCTCTTCAGCATTATGCTTTTATTTATTTTTCACTTACAACACAGTTTACAACTGTCAGCAAGCTGTTCAATAACAGGCATAGTGCACAGTGAGGCCTTGTTCATCTTTTTGACATTAATGGAAGGTTTTATCTCTATAATATTTCTGTAGATTTATTCTGTTCCTAGGAATGCAAATCTATGAAATTCATCTTCTATTTTTAGGTTTCTAAGTCTTTATTCAGGAATAGATTTTGAAATTTAATCAACTTTTTGTCATCAACTGAGGATAATATATGGAGTTGAAATAATGAATAGCCTTAACAAACCAAGTACTTAGTTGGGTATGATTTTTCAGGCACTTTGTGTAGATTTCTCCACCTTTATTAATAAGGGAGATGAAAGATTTCAGTAACGTCTTTTACTTTCCTTTGCTTTTTTTTTCTTTTTAGTCATATTAATTTTTTAAGTGTTTGGGGATTATCTTATCTTTCACTGTACTTCAAAACAATGTATATGATAACAGATGAAATTCAGTAAATTTTAAAAGAGACATAGATCTCAATATATTTTAATTCTTACAGTGACATTATGGGCAATTCAAATTTTTAGTCACTTCTTGAGTTAATTTTATCAAATTATATTTCATTCAAATTATCAAGCTTATATTGTATTTCAAATGAACTCTGTGTTTGTGTGTACATAAACCTACCCAGTGTATGCAGTTATTATTTTAATTTCTAATGAGTTTATTTGTGTGTTCCTTATTTGAGGCTTTACTATACTTGTCAAATGTTCATTGCATTGTTGGTATTTTCAAAGAAATAATTCTTGGTTTTAGTAATAAAGTTTGACATTTTCCTATTTCTTTTTTATTACTTCTCATATATTTAATAATTTCACCCGTAGGGTAGCTGATTACTCCAATATGATTATCTATCATTCTTCATAATTTATAAATAAGTAAAAATTGCCACAAGTATAAAAACTAATCTGTATAAATTATGATATCTATTTTATAAATATATTAAAACATAGAGACTCTGGCAATATTGATATTAACTTTTAAGGAGAAAGTTGAATTCTGTTTAACTATTTTAATACTTAAATGCCTAAGCCTATTGCAGATGATACCATTTTACGTATAATACATATTAGTGGTATCTAGTTTAGTATATATAATATATACATATCCATTTATCTATCTCTCATTTTCTGTGTGTGTATGTTTTATATACATTATACAGCAAGCAAAAACTCATCAATTTTTATGCACAATTCAAGTTAAATCAGTGGAAAATAATCTCTCAGTAAATAAAGAAAAGAATAAATTATGCTTTTCTTGGATCTGGTTTAAATTGAAATGACTGGCTAGTTATTCAGGGCTGCTAAATATTTTTAATGATAGTAGGAATTTCACCCAAAGAGTTTATATTAACTAAAATCTTTCTCTAGGTATTACCACAAAAATGTGTGCTTTTATGTCATTTTAAAAACATAAGAGGGGAAAAACAGAGCTTATTTAGAGATAAAGAGATTAGAGGAAATAGAATAATAATGAAGTGGAGGATTTAGGTGAAAGATGATAAATTAAAAGTCTAAGATCTTCGTGTTATAGGCAAAAAAGCATCAAAGCATATAATGGCCATTTAACACATAAAAGAGTGGGAAATCAAAGTTTGAAATAAAGGAATAATAATGTCAGCTAGTTTAGAAGAGAATTCATGTTGAGCTATGATAACAATATTGTCATTCAAAATTCACATTTAAAAGAGAGGAAAGTTTAATACATTATATAATTTAAAACTAGAAAAAATATATGAATACATCAGGAGAATCTATTTGAAACTCAATTTCTCATCTAATCATAAAGTGGAAAACGTCCTTTTGTTTGAAATGTTCTTCACTTGGTATACCAAGATATTATAAGAAGCTAAAGGCAAAAAATATTTAAGGGATTATGGTAATAGCATTTGAAATAGAATGAAGAAATGGTAGGATTATCATGAATAAAAAATGTCGTGAACTGTACTTGGAATTCTATTTCTTATTTTTTGCGAGTGTTGAGTGTTTTATAATAACAAAGTATACTTTGAGTGGAATATTTAAGGAACTGCACTTGATTGGAATCGTTACAGAGACTTGTTTGACAGATCCTGTTTTTGAATACTGATTCTTTCCATTTTCAGTTATATTTATGCATATATTTTTGCTTCAAACCTATTCTTTAGCTATCAACTGAGCAATTTTTGTTGTGTATTATAGCAATCTCAAATGATTGGGATAAAAATCAAATGTGTTAGGTAAAAATATAAAGAAACCAAATCAATTAGGCTTTATCCATGTTTGTGATTGAGTTAAAGAAAATAGATTAAGATCTTAAAATGGAAAGACTCATTTTATTTTTTCTCATGTATATGCATAAGGTATATGTATATATATGAATTCTGAAACAAATGTATGGTTAACGATTTATTTTCCATTGACATAAGTCTTTTATTTTCTAAAACCCTTAAAAAATTAACTTTTTAGAAAATTGGTGTGAATTTATTCTTGGTTTGTGGGAAGATATGATTTACAGATGAATCTTATATATTATTATATTATTGTTAATAATAATTTTACTAGCTGGTGAGAGGTGGAAAGGCCCTCACACATTTTGGGAAGATAATCCATCCATGCTACTTAGTATCTGATATCTCTGAGCCAAAGTAAGAATAAATAATATCATTATGTCTAATAAGTGTGTCACTTCTGAACATGTGAGCCAAGAGCTATGTTAAACATAAAGTGTGACTTGCAAATATTGAATTTGCATTATTTGTAGAAAATCACTATTTTTAGGGTTAATAAAGCTTTAAAATTTTCACTTAAAGGTAAATATCTACTAAAGAGAGCTGAAAGTGACTGATATAAGATGGTTGGCTAAAACATGGAAAAAAGTGAACTATACATCCATTTTTTAAAAATATGTTGAAACAGAAGCAACTTCAACGCCAGATACAAAGATGTGTATTGGGAAAACCCAGATAAATATGACATATCAATTGCCCTCCCAGATCTCATTGTCGAAGAGTAGTTACAGATTTTTAAAATAATACTTTCTATATTGTAGAAGCCTTAAGAAGATTTAAGGAATGAGTCAAATTCTGACCACAAACCTAAAATTATAAAAACAAGGGGTTGAAAACAGAAAAGGGGCACCCCATCACAGACCAGAGTTGAACACACAGATTTGGACACAAGAGAATCTGGAAGATAGAAAATGAAACACGAATATGTCACCATAGACATTTATTTTAACTATAATCAATTATTTCCACAATGGCATATTGGAGAAAATAAAAATTTTAATATGTGTTAATTTAGTAAAAAATATTTATATAAATACTATTACATGTTCTCTGTGTTAAATAATACTTCTAGTTTTTAAGGATGCCTCTGGCTATCAAAAGTGGATGAAACTTGCTCACAACCAATACTATGTTTCTCAGATCAAATAAAATTAAGAACTTAAAGAATGCTGCTTAAATAAAGGTTATTTGTTCCTGGGATGCTAAATTATGCATTGTACATACTAGATTGAAAATGATTATGTGAAGTGATATTGCTAAAATATATAATGAAAAAAGTGCGTATGTGTATATGTGTGTATACATGAAAACAGTTACCTTCATACACACACTCCCTTAACGCCATCTCCTCTTCAATTGTGACAATACTGCGTTCCTCTACTTCACAGCCAAGATTTTTGAAAAATATTATTTATGCCTTTCTTGTTGTTGTTTTATTTCTCCTTTCCAGGAGACCTGTGTCATGCTCTTTTGACCATGCTTATCAAACCAACAGACATTCTCCCATCCCCTTCTTATTAATAGGATACTAAATAACATGTTTTTAAGTACTGGGTGAAGACACTTTGATTTCAAGAAGTTCTTAGCTCCTTTTGCAGTATCAAGCATTGTCCATGAAAAACTAGGGAAATTCTTCTGGAAGCTTACAGAGAATTTCCCCCCTTATAAAAGGGACATGCATGAGAGAAGTGTTCACATTTGCCACTGTGTTTCTGTCCTCCTGTCATGAATGTAACAGTAGTTCTGAGGCTGTAACAGCTATCTTGTGAACAAACGCAAGCAATGAACAAAAGGGTAAAGTGCCAAGACACCGAAGACAAGAGAGCAAGTGGAAGTTGTTAAATTGTTGCTGATATTGATAACCTGCCAATCCTGAGACCACCTATCTCCAGATGACAGGTTGACTAGCTCTGAATCTTTCTCTAGAAAGCATTTCTAACTGTTGTAGAGTACATTCAAATGCATACGTTTTAGTGTTGTTTTAATGAGTTGGATTTAGATAAGCAAGTCACTCAGAAATAATTAGAAGTAAAAATAGAAAGAATATATCTAAACCAAAATTAAAGATTTGTTTACCAACACAGGGCAGAACTGTGGCTGAATATCAGAGACTAAATTATGAGCTAGGAGGAAGCTAGGTTGAAAATGGAATGTAAGCAGTGTACATTTAAGATTTGGGGTGTGTGGAGGAATTCCTTAAGTTGCTTTTGCATGTCACCAAACTAATCTTCAGCCATATCATTAATCCTTCAATTGATTTACATTTGTATTACCCCTATTTGTTTGTGTGTTTGTTTTGAGAATTTTGTTCTAGTTTGTTGCCTATCTAACATAGTAATTTTTCTTAAATTTTTGATGACTTTAGACTACTTGTTTATATTTAGAAAATATGTTCAAGGTGACTCAATATTCATTGCTTGGATTGGTTCCTTCACTCATGTAAAATCACAGTTCCTCCAGAGTGAACACAGATGAGTACAGGAGTCCTGGTCACCATGAGTGTTTGGGGATTCACAGTCAAGCTGTCTGTTCTCTGTTTGTAGAATGGTTACCTTCCAGCTTTAGAAGACCTCTGTCTCAGTATCACATAATATTATATGTGGCATTGTTCTTTTTTTTTTTCCATAACCAAATGCCCAGAGTAGAGTCTTCCTACACTAAAATGTTCCCATAAATTTTATTGATAAAGCTTTTCTTTCTTCCTATTGGACATTATTTTAGAGAAAAATGCTGCAGCCATTCAGCTGCCAGCTAGGGATGGGTCATTATTCTATATTCCTACTGCTAATCATTTCAACAGTTTTCCTACTAGTTGACCCTGAACCACAGCTCTTTCTATTTCTGATCTTGGCAATATTTTTCTGTGTTTCTAAGAAAACAACAAAAAAGCACTTGTCAGATTTTCACTCATTTATCTACACTGAGTTCGGATTCCCTCAGCTCTATTATGTTTCCCCATCAATTAAATGCCAGCCACTTTATAACTCTCAGAAATATTTCAATGTCCCTAGTCTATTAAGGCATCGTTCCTAGTTGACCATGCTGCAATGGGATTATTTGTTTGTTTGTTACTTATTCTATCTTGCCATGGAATTTTGTCGGGAAAGAAAGATGCTATGGACTGAATGCTTGTGTGCCCCTAAAATTCATATGTTGAAGCCCTACCCCCCCAACCATGTGATGATATTTAGAGATGGGGTTTTTAGGAGGTAATTACATTTAGGTTTAGATGAAGTCATGAGGATAGGGAATTCATGATGAGATGAGTGCCCTTATAAAAAGAGATATTAGAATGCTCTCTCTCTGTCTTCCTCCTTCTCTTTCACTTTCTCTTCCTCTCTGTGTGTACACAGAAGACAGGTCATGTGAGCACACAGAGACACGCAGCTATCTAAAAGCCAGGAAGAAAGTTCTTACCAGAACCTGTCCATGCTGGCACTATGATCATGGTGTTCTAGCCTCCAGAATAGTGAAAAAATAAATCTTTGTTACTTAAGCCATCCAGTCTATGGTATCTTGTTATGGCAGCCTGACTGAGCTGACTGACACAAAATATAAATTGTTTAGTCAGTCATCTTGTTCTAGAAGCCACAAAGGATTTTTACACCAACCACCATTTCTTTCTTAAAATACAGTTGCTGCTGCCACCTTCTCCATCTCTTTCTCCTGTTCCACCTCCTTATTCTTCTCCATAAAAATATCCTTTTGTGTTTCCTTCTTAACTCTATTGGTTTTCTTACTCATTGTCCTTCCACAGTATTTCTTATAATCACATTTTTAATGTTAATACATTTAAGAATATTCATTGCTTACAAGTCACTCTTTCTGTAGCCAAACACGTTCATTAACCTGGCTTCTCTACTGACTTGTTCTGAATCTAACCCATATGATCATTTTTCGCCAAAGTAAAGTGTTCATATTTTATTCTCAGTCTACTGGGAAGGCACTAAAGAATCCTACGCATCCGAGTGCTGTGACCTATCCTTTGTTTTGTAGACAATTACTCTGATTTTTAGGTGGTACAACAATAATAAGTGCTATAAAAATAGGAATAGAAGAGCACTCCGCAGAAAACAAAACTCACAAAATTCTACTTTCTCTACATCTTAACCATATTCCCAGGATGAAAACTCACTGGTTCTGATTTGCAGAATTGTACTCATTCACTGACCTTTAAACAAACCCTGCCCTATGGGAGTGTGATATTCTGAATTTTATTAAGCCAAGTAGACCTCCATCTTTAAATGGGATTGGCATTAATGTGGGAGCGGCTGGGCCCATGAGTCATGGCCGCTGAGCCTGCGCGTCCAGAGCCTGTGCTCCACAATGGGAGAGGCCACAACAGTGAGAGGCCCGCGTACTGCAAAAATAAATAAATAAAATAATAAAAAAAATAAAAGAACAATCTTTAAGATTTTTGTCTATGCAACAGAATTATGAGGCAATTGTCACGCTAACTTGAGAGTGGTGAGGACTGAGTTTTCTGTTCATTGTATGATAAAAGAGTATGAAATAAATTTCTATGATGATTCAGCAGAGTGAGAAATGCAGAGATACTTTCTATCATATAGACAGTTGGCTTTTCATTCTTCAAGTGTGTAGTGTCTGAGAGAGTTAAGTACCACCGAGTAATAAGGCCAGGTCATTAAATATCCTGTCCAGAGACTGCTAAAAAGCAAATGAATTACATGGCAATGTAAGCTTCTTGGCACAAAATCTACTGAAGGATCCTGTTGAAATGCAAATGCCTTTATTATGGTGAATCACCTTAAACTTCATAAATAGTATAATGCACATAAATCCCATGAAAACTGTGTTGAGAAAATAAAATATATTAATATGAGCATGCATACATTAGATAGTGCCCATAAAGGCAGCTTTATAAAAATACTGCATTTTATTTGCCATTTAATATTTGCATTTTCCTAGTTTCTTATAAAATACTCTATTCTAGGGACATGAACTAGCAATGGTCAGGTTCAGTCTGTATTCAGACATGAGTAGGTAATAGTGCTCAGGTTGATGTTGTGTGAAATTCCTTATGTTCAACAGGAGAATACCAAAGCCTAGCTGTGAGTGCCAGACCAGTTCATAGCAATGCCAACTCGGAGCTAAAACTACCAGGCTGTCTCCTTTCTAAAGGCTGATAGGAAATAACTACTCATGACTAGCTCCTCTATAAATCTAATAAATAGTTGACAAATATATATACATATATATGTGTGTGTGTGTGTGTGTATATATATATATATATATATATATATGTATGTATATAGAAAATGATCAAGATAGCAACCATGATCAACAGCAAAAGGTGCCATTAGAGTGAGAAAATGTAAAGAATCACCTGTGATCAGTATGATTGAGAAATAGACTAAAACTCACTAAAACGAAACACTGCAGCAGAGAGAGTGACAGTAAAAGAAAGGCAACATCGGAGACACTGAGGTAATCGGGAAAATTAATTGAAGAATTTGAGGTATTTGAGGTAAAATTGACAAGTTATTTTTAATATTTGTGGAAATGCAAAACAACAAGAATAAACAGAACAATCCTGAAAAAAATACAGCTATTTCTAGACATTATAATTATTAAAAAGTTACAATAGCTAAAACAATATGCTGTTGGAACAATGACAGGAAAATAGACAAATGGAACACAATGGAGTCCAGGAATAGTCCCATCTGTGTACGTGTGGCACTGTCATGCAATGTGGAGACAATGGTCATTTCCTGAATGTCACTGGACCAACTGACTATCCAAATAGAAAAAAAAAAAAGATATATACATATATCTGTGTGTGTATATAGATATATACATATGAATATACATATATGTATATATATGTAATGCTATATATATTTATATCTTGACTTCTAACTCACAATATACACAAAAATACATTTCAAATGTAATCTAGAGCCTACATGAAATTTAAATAATAAACATCATAGAAAATAACATAGGAGAATATCTTTGGGGTCTTTACATATTTTTTTAATGACACACAGGCACTAAGATAAAGGATATAGTAGTGATATTAAGGTATATTACAACTATTAACTTTTTTCTACATTGCTCTTTGGAATTTGAATTTTTGAAACTACTTTGGATGACTGGAAGTTTTTAAGGAAGCTGGATATATACATACCCTGTAAATCAGCAATTCCACTTTTTTTTTTTTTTTTTGTGGTACTCAGGCCTCTTACTGTTGTGGCCTATCCCGTTGTGGAGCACAGGCTCCAGATGCGCAGACTCAGCGGCCATGGCTCACGGGCCCAGCCTACTCCGTGGCATGTGGGATCTTCCCGGGCCTGGGCACGAACCCGTGTCTCCTGCATCGGCAGGCGGACTCTCAACCACTGCGCCACGAGGTAAGCCCAGCAATTCCACTTTTAAGTATAAACTCAAGAAAAACATGCACATATTTCCCCAAAACAGCGTACAAGATTGTTCCTAGAAGTTTGTTTCATAATAGCTAAAAACTAAACTCAATTACGCCTCTACTTTAAGATGGATAAGCCAACAGTGATATACTCGTATAGTGGATGCCGTAGGCAGCCTCTAAGATGGCCACCAATGACTCCTGACTCCTGGTATTTACATTCTGCATAATCACTTCCCTTTCAGTGTGGACTGGAACTAATGACTCACTTCTAACCAATAGAATAAATGAAACGTGATAGGATTTCTCTTTTGAGATGAAGGAACAAAAAAACTGAGGCTTCTGTTTTAAGTGTTCTCTCTCACTTCTCCACTCACATTGAGGGAAGCCAGCTGCCATGGTATGAGTTACCCAAAGAAGGGGCTCACAAGGCACCAAACCCAAACCTCTATGCAACAGGCAGAGGGGACCATGTGAGTTAGCTTGGAAGCAGATTTTCCTTCTTTAAATCTTTGAGTTGACTGTCACCCTGGCTCCTACCTCCCGGTTCAGGGCAGACCCTGAGCCAGGATTACTCAGCTAAATTCTGTCTGGATTCCTGACACACGGAAACTGTAATATAGTAAATGTTTGTTTCTTTAAGCTTTGATATTTGGGGGTAATTTATAGCAATAGATAACTAATTCAGTGAAACATGAGAGAGCCATGAGAATGAACAAGCCTCAATTACATGAAAAAAATTGGGTAAGTTTTGAAAACAAATATTGGAACAATATAACCAGACACAAAATGGTGCATACTATGTGACTCCATTTATAAACAGTTCAAAAACAGGCAAAGTGAATTCATATCATTGGAAGCTCAAATAATATATCCTTGGGGAAAGAGGGTGGCTGGAAGTTCTCATGAGGGAGATTTGTGGGTCTATTTCTTCTTTTTATAGAAATGTATCAAACTGTATACTTTTGATTTGTATATTCTTCTGCATGTATGTTATATTTGGATATTGATTACATTAAAACATCACTTTCATGTTTTTTTCTTTTCTTTATTTGACCCACTTTTTCTATAATTTTATGTTAAGATTTCCATGTCTTGTATTTTTAAATGTGCCTGTGGAAATAATATATTGAATTATTTTTAAATCAAATTGTAGTTTCTCTACTTTTAATCAATTACTTTAAACCTTTGCACTTATTGTAATTACTGATAATTTAGGATTTGTTTCTACCATCTTGCTGCTTGTTTTCTAATTACCATATTGTCTTTTGTTTTCTTCTACTGACCGGATCAATTTTCTTTTGTTCAGCATCTCTGCCAATATGAATGTTATAACTTTTATATTGATACTTGGTGTTGACCCATAGTACTAAAAATTTATCTCCCATATCCTAGTCCAAAGCTTGGTAAATTAGCAAGATTAATCAGTGGGAGACTATTGATGGTAAGATATTGGTCAAAAGAATGAAACATATATATTCAAAAAATTTTAAATGCAAAACTAGTAAGCTATGTAAAAGTATAGAAGTCAGGAATATCCTGTGGTTATATACATATATGCAATTGTGGGCTTCTTTGCCTTTTTTATAACCGTAAATGTGAGTGGACCACAAATTCAGCATTTGAGTAAGTAGACTTGAAGTTCTATAAAAGGCTGCACTGTGCAGATA
The DNA here is from genome assembly GCF_039906515.1 of Pseudorca crassidens. Lineage (NCBI taxonomy): Eukaryota > Metazoa > Chordata > Mammalia > Artiodactyla > Delphinidae > Pseudorca > Pseudorca crassidens. The sequence continues at coordinate 20,550,721 of NC_090298.1, forward strand.
TCACTTCCATTTACCCTGATAATGGGTTTGCAACCCATGCATTGACAATATAAAGAGAAAATCCATTTGCAAGTGAAGTAAATAGCTCTTGGAAATGTAGCCACATGTGGTAGAGCTAAAATCTATTCAGGGAAAGTCTGTAGATGATTTTAGGACTAAAGTGAGGAGTAAAACTGACCATAAACATACTAATATACTCAAGTTCAATTTTTAAAAAATATATATCCAGGGCTTCCCTGGTGGCGCAGTGGTTGAGGGTCCGCCTGCCGATGCAGGGGACACGGGTTCGTGCCCCCGCCTGGGAGGATCCCACGTGCCGTGGAGTGGCTGGGCCCGTGAGCCATGGCCGCTGGGCCTGCGCGTCCGGAGCCTGTGCTGCGCAACAGGAGAGGCCACAAGAGTGAGAGGCCCGTGTACCGAGAAAAAAAATAAAAATAAAAATAAAAAAATAAATAAATATATATATATATATATATATATATCTCCGTAGTTATTTATAAAACTAAAAAAATTAAAAACATAACCAAGTTCATAAGGGCAGTGAAAACAATAAACAGATGGGTCAGTTTGACATTAACTGGTGTACATAAGAGATAATAGAAAGTAATTGCTTGATTCTTTGAAAAATTTGCACCAGGGAAACTTAAGATGGTTGTACCACACTGAGAAGAAAATCAGGTAACTTTAGACTTATCATCCAGGAAAGACTTCCCAGTTGCTGTTACCCACATAGATTCTCTATATTACAGTGGGAATGTAATGAAGGGAGATGAGTTTAAGAGCCTGATTTAAGTACAGAAATGGAAAGTTTATAGAATTGTTCTGGGGTAGCAAATTCTCTCTGGGGTGTTATTGTGAATCAGCAGAGGAAACAAATGATGGAGGGTGACTGTGTTTAGCAAAATTGGATGTATGAAAACATCTAGTGGTACGTTAGACCTTGTTCCCTTTTGGTTCTGTGTTAATATATCTGTGTTAAAAGATTTCAGTTACTTTGCCACCTCTTCTTCTATTAGCAAGCTAATTTTCCTTCTTCCATGAAATAGGAAAATCCTTTCAATCCTGGATCTTGTAAATTAAATTAGTTGTTAATTAGGATTTCAGCCGTTTATTGTAACCAAATTATTCTCTCTATCCCTTAAGCTCAAAAAAAAAAAGCAGGTGCCCACCAATGGGGAAAGAGTATTGAGAGGGTTTAGTTTAAAAAGAACAAGGTCTACTGAGGTCAGAGGATTAAATTACAATGGAATACCTGTATATATGGTGTTAAATATACATATATATGTTTGCGTGAGTTTTTTTGAAATAAGTATGTACGCAAATGTGTGTGTTGGGGTGTGTGTGTGTGTGTATATATATATATATATTTATATTTATATATACAATTGAGTCTTAAATTAGCTTGTTACTTGTACCTGATGTTCTGATGTTTCTCTCACTTAATTTGGTCAGCATCATTCTACTGCTTTATCTTATTGCATAGTCACATTGTTTTAGAGTTTTTAGCAACTAATATCTAAGAAAGAAAACTGATACCTTTATGGGAAAACTGCAGAGGTTGATACTCTTTGATCAGAAACATTTTTAGCAGACTAGCTCTTTCCTAGGGTAAGTTATAAAATGGAAGAGGGATCCCCTAATACTCATTAATATCTATATTGTCCCCTAAATACAAGCTTGGCATATTGTAACTTTCCTTAGGTCTCTGAAATACCCCCTGCTTATCATGTGGTGTTTTAACAGATATCTTTAAGGTCTTTTTTGACATCAGTAGGGTTCTTTCCAGCAAGAAGCTGGCTGGCATCCCTGGGTTAATTCACCATTTTGGCCAAAACCAGTAGCCTGCTTGTATACTTTGTTGTTAACTGCAAATTGTTTGTAAGTGATTAAATAGTTAAATAAAGGGACTCTTTTTTTTTTTTTTAACCATATAGACTTCCTAACTTTATATATGTGGCTAGAGTTAGTAACTTTAGCAAGCTATACAGTTCACATTCCTTATAAAATGTTTGTAGCCATTTTTATAATATGATGATGATGGTGATGATAGAAAGCAAATGCACAAAATATACGATGCTATCATGTGCCAGACACTGCCCTATATACTTCCCATATATTAACTCATTTAAACACCACAACAAAACTTAGAGGTACGTACTAGTCTAATGACATCTGGGAGGTGAAGTACTAGGAACATAAGAAAAACTAGGGTCTCGTAACTGTTAAATGATAGAACCAGGACACAAACCCAGGCAGTCTAATTCTAGTAACCATGATCTTAAACCCTACTTATTCTGCCATTCTTTGTCTATTATTACATGGTATTAATCCCTACATTATCCTGTTTCTTATTATGCACTTCTATGTAGTATGAAAAATGTTAAATCACCCACCAATGTTTTAGTTATAAATTAACACACTATGTGTATCAAAATTTTAGATATTTTAGTTTTGAATTTTTGTTACTAAAATTTAGTGAGACATAAACAAGTGTGTGTGTGTGTTGTATGTGTAAGACAAAGATGAAATAGTCTATAAATAACTTTACCTTAATATTTCACAAACTAGTGGAGGAAAAGTGTAAATCTATGAATATTTTTTCTATTTCTTTTTCCTATGATCTTACTGAGGAAACAATAATACATACCATGAATGTTGAACTCATAAATTTTTAAATTATAGCTTATAATTTATAATCTAGATGATACAAATATGATTTTAACTTTCACATTCAACTTATAATTGTTTTTCAGAGGGAAAATGAATACTTTTTACACTTCTGAAACCATGATTATGTTGAATTATTTTACTGAAATTAACTCAATACCTGTTTGTAATTATCAACAAAATAATAACTTTTAAATGGAAATTTTTTCTTTTGGATGAGCTTGGATTGGGCTTTTGGTTTGCGAGTAATAACCCATGTATCTGTTACATGAGTTGGTTGCTCATTAGCATAAATCCGTGAGTTTGAAAATATACTTTTACTACATTGTTATCTACATATATATATATGTCTACATATCTATCATCTGTCATCATCTGTAGTCTTTAAGCATATAACAACACTTAACCCCTTTGTATTGCACAAGAGTAGAAATATCAATAATTGAGAAAGATATTTACATAAATTAGCTCCTAAATATCGTTTTGACTACTTTATGTTCACCATCTGAAGGTCAAGTAAAAAATTAACCAAAAGGCAAAAAAGAAAATGGGACAAATTTGTTGCTTCAGTTACAACTTCATGTGACCCTATAGCTCTTATTAATGGAATAATTTGGTAGTTAGATTAGCATATTAAAATATAAACTGGAGAAAGTAGTTGTTTAAACGGTATATAATGAAACACATTGTTTTTTGAAAAGCTTTTGTACAAAATGGTTTCAAAGAGATGCTTCTTTCTGATGGCAGGGGATTGGCCTTATTAAGATGCCTGGCTAGACTGAATGCCTATATATTTCCAATCTAAATTCTCTAAATGATTTTGTGCGATGGCAGTTAGGAAAATATAAAGACCACAGGGGGCTTGATCTTGTGACTTCAACTTCATTAGCTGAATACATTGAATGAACTGGGTTAGCAGGATCCTAGGAGTGGATGGAACACTTGTCATCATTACTCATCATTCCATATATAGACATTTCACCATGATGAAAGAAAAAGCCACTTTGGTGATTATGTCCCTGAGTTTAAAAAGGATAGCTTGCCTCTGCCTCTTTTACTTTATTTTTCGATTTATATGAAACTATCACCAACATCCTCTGGTCTTTTTCAGCTGATTCTTATCTCATTATTTCATAAGTCACAAATATGTAGCCTTTAATGACCCCTAAATGGAGTATACACACTGAAGTAGAGTGTTTTATCAGCTCTTTCAGATTCTTTCTTTGTATGATATGAAAAGATACAAGTTGTGCTGTCCTCATTTTGATACCCAGACATCAAAAAGTTTGTGTTATCCTACCATCACAATATTGTCAATGTTAAGTTCAAGTTATTATATAGGATGTCTTCATCAGATAGAGTCTTCTCAGATATAAACTATCAAAACCCCAAATGCCTTGAAACATATCCCATGTGACCAATTCAGATAGTCATTGCCAGATAGTAAATATAGTATTAACATTTTTGAAATTTAATTCCTTTTGGACTGTGAGAATGAAAATCTGCTATATAATATTAACCAAGCAAAAGCAAATTATAGGCCTATGATATTACCAAGTTCAAAGGTTCCTGACAAGTTACATTCATTTTTTTAAATAAACGTTTAATTTTCAGATAATGTTAGTATTTAAGCAACACCTTAGAGGATCTACTTTTCAGACATAGTACTTCATACTTACACTGTGTAGCAAACCAATTTCTCCTTCATAGCTAAAATCAATCTCCCCCACAAGTACAGTAAGTAACCCCCTTCTTTGGCTGTTAATTCAATGGCATCCCTAAGAGAATCCCTAAGAGGCTACAGTTTCAACTTGTAGTTCAAGGGAATCATTTTTCTGTTCCCTGGTGGAATAGTCCTCCCTTTGGAACAAAGACCTCTAGACGAGTCAAGCTTAACATAATGGGGACAGAAAGCAAAAAATTTTGTTAGTGGATCAATCCTACTTCTATAAATGGGTTTTCTGTCATATTTGATGGACTTACATTTTTACATCATTAATTTTTGTTGCCTTGGATCAGATGAATTGAGACATATAGGTATCGCCAGAGGGACGATAGGCAGTCCCTCTGAAAGACAAAAAACACATTTTGTCAATGGAATGATTATAGTTGCTGAGCTTTCGCTATCTTTCTTTTTACTCACTAAGGAAGACATCTCTTCCTCAACCTGCATTGTTTGGGTAAAGATAGGGGTGAACATTTCTACTCAGAATAATTACAACAGTCGTTATGGGTTGTGGCAGAAACTCATATCCAGCAACAGGTTTGAGCATTGATCGCTAATCTCTAAATTGTCAGTCTTAGATATTATCTTTTTTTTTTTTTTTTTGCGGTACGCGGGCCTCTCACTGTTGTGGCCTCTCACGTTGCGTAGCACAGGCTCCGGACACGCAGGTTCAGCGGCCATGGCTCACGGGCCCAGCCGCTCCACGGCATGTGGGATCTTCCTGGACCGGGGCACGATCCCCTGTCCCCTGCATCGGCAGGCGGACTCTCAACCACTGCGCCACCAGGGAAGCCCTTAGATATTGTCTTTGATGGTGCCAGAGATGTTTTTGAGGATGTACCATACCACTTCAGCTTCCTAGCAGAGCTATAATCTTCACTGTCACTCCACAGACCAGAATTAGAGGAATAAGTAAACACTGCATGGATGAAATGGAGCAGAGTTCTTCAGCTGCTTAAGGTAGAAGTACAACACCCAGTTATTACTACAAGGCGGGCATAGCTGTTTTCAGGCAGTGGAGTTACTGGAATCAGCCACATGAGGCTCATGATGGTTTTGGCTTTTGCAAGAGTTCTTTGTGATACTCATCCTTTGAACAGAGGTTAGGGAACTGAGCCTCTAAACGATAATATGAAGCCGTATCATGTGTTGCACAGTGGAACACAGCTGACTCTGGCAGGAAGGATGGAAGAGGAAAATTAAAGGCTTTCTGAAGCAGGTGTGAATAAAGGATTATTGAGTTGGGCCTTCACTGGAGTCTGTTCTGTAAGCCCGAAGTAGCTGAGTTATATGGAAGCAGAAACAGTGGGTCAATCCTCATCAGTTTGGTAAGCACGTGAAGACATTATCACTCTCTCTGGTGGTGGCTCTGATGATTGTTCTTCCTTCCAGAAAGGGTTAGATGTCTTTTGTGTATAGATCTGATTTCTTCTTCTAGAAGAAGTATTGAGCAAAGCATCCTCCATTTGCTCCTTGTCTATGTTGACATTACTGGAGATCCAACTGTCACTGCAAGTGGGACAGACACTCAAGTTCTTCCTGCCCCAGTTTAAGGGGTAGGATCCAGTCCTTTAGCTCATAACAGGCCATAGTGTACCAGGAGCTCTACATCTGAGTATTTTCACAGGGCAGCTTTTTGTAGGACAATGTAATAGGTAGTTGGACCTTCAAGGGGCTTCTGACACTCGGGATCCCAGAGCCCAGGAAGTCCAGAATTGCTCTAACCGGTGGTTGGAACTTGAGATGATCCTCCAAAACCCTCTTGCTATTTCAGGAGGATCATCTTGATGGTACTGCGTGTCCTGTAGGAGGTGGCTTACTATTCAATTGCTTGCCCATTTCCAGAATAGCCTTACCGCTGTGCTGATAAAGAAACCAAGATCATTCTATTTCTGTTGCCTTCGACCTGTCCTCCTGAACAGGGATAATCCAGCCTTACTTGTGACTTTTCCTTTTTCTGCCTTTCCTTTACTTGCCTCCCTTCCTTCTGTTCCCCACAATATTTCCATGTGAAGTCCCTTTTCACATGCGCATGTAAGTAAAACTATGCATGTAGGAACTTGCTGTTTTATACCAGAATTACTTATTGTATGTGACTCTCTACACTGCAAACAGTTTTCAGGAAGTTGACTAGTTACTAAGGCTACTTATGGGAAAATTATACAGGGTTTAACATTTTTATAAGGAAAATTAAGGTTTATATCTTCTGTTTTGGTTGGATTATATTTTTACTGTTTTGATTCAAAAAAAGAATTGCATTTTTAAAAAACCAACAAGAGAAAATTTGTAAAATTTAATGATAAAAAATTTGGGAAAGTGGAACCTGATATTACTATAAATGATAAATATACTTTTTACCATAATTCTAAAATATCTCTGAAGTTGTATTATTTTGAATACATATATCAACAAGTTTTATTAATATTCTGGTTTCTTTTCTATAATGCCACATAACATGCATTATCCTACAAGTCTGCCCTTTCAGAGGATGTTATCTCTTGTTAGCTTTCAAGGATTTCCAGGTTCACAGCAGCTGACTTTTTACTACAAGTTTTATGACTCTAAAACCGTTAGAAGAACATCAGTGCTTCCCTAAATTGTTTTTTTGGAGAAAATGTAATATGTTTGATGAATTAAAATAAAAAATGGAAACATAACAGCATATTGGATTACTTGTTAATTTTTCTGTCTCATGTTTTATATTGAAGGGGATTGATTTGTGGAATACATTTTCAAACCAATTTCACCTTTGTTTCTAGAAAAACTACACTTTGTCCTAGAAAGCTATTGACATTTCATCAGAGGAAATAGATTCAGAATTGCTGCCCAGTAAAATCTTTTTTAGTGACAGTTTCTATCTTTCACCAAAGACAATGCAATTGACCTTGGGTCAGAGGATTAAAAAGCTACCATTATGAAGTGACAGAATAACTGGTTGTCTTCCTGTACTAAATTTTTGCCATCACAGAGTTATTTGAGTCATGCTTTCATATAGAGAAGGAATTAATCCAATAACGACAACAACCTAAATTATGCAATTAGTTTGTCTTTGTCAATTTAAATTGGTAATTTTTTCAGAAATGAAAGCAGAACTTCAAACATATTCAGAGATCATAAACGTGAATGAAATAGGACTTAAAAGTATCTTGCCATCTAAAATGTCACAAGTCAATTTCATATACCTCAAATTGTTTGTCTTTTGGCTCTGCCTTATTTAAGAATAGAAGGCTAGAATCCATTTAAATTATAATCATCTCCCAATAGCAATTCAAAAACAAATCCATTAATTGTCTCTTTCCAAATAATTATTTGAAATAAGCTTCTTAAATGGAAAACATCTGACACCAAGTAACCATTTAATTCCTTCAAAGAGGGAGAAACTGTTGTTTTAAATACAATTATTTCTATTATCACATTATATTAAATAGTTAAGATCATGCAAATGTCTTGAAAGTTCTTATCTCCTTTTTAGGAAAGTATAGACGTAAGATAATCTTATAGGAAAATTCACAGTAACACAGATTGATAAAAGGAAAGTGTTAGGAGCTAAGGGTATTGATATATTTTCTATTTATTCTTTGGAGGCTACTAAGTAGCTAGATTAAAAGACACCACCTCAGACATTAAAGATAGAAATGAGCCATCGTTCTTGTTTCAATTGTGTCATTGATTAATTGTGCAATCATAGACAGGCCACTTATTTTTCTGAATCTTTGCTTTCCGGGCATTACAATGGAGGATTTAAACTATTTTTTCCTCCAAAGAGTCTTCTAGTAGTAATTATATCATTACCTATTTTATTTGTATTATATGAAGCAATTGAAATTTCCAGGTTTATTTTATTTGAAAAATTTGTACTATTTGATCACTAGAAAAAAGTTCTCTGAAATGAATATTACTATTTGATTCAGCACATTCACCATGCATCAGGGACACCATTGGTACTTATACCCAGCCGTTAGAGGTGACAGTTTTGTGGAATTCTGCCTGGTGTCTATCTTTCACTCAATGAGATGGCTTACTGTATTGGGGCAGAAAATCATGGTAGAATCCCAAGGATGTCCATGTCCTAATCCCAGGAATTTGTGAATATGTTACCTTACATGTCAAAAGAGACTTTGAGGCTTCCCTGGTGGCGCCGTGGTTGAGAGTCCGCCTGCCAATGCAGGGGACGTGGGTTCGTGCCCTGGTCTGGGAAGATCCCACATGCCACGGAGCAGCTGGGCCCATGAGCCATGGTCGCTGAGCCTGCGCGTCCGGAGCCTGTGCTCCACAACGGGAGAGGCCACAACAGTGAGAGGCCCACGTACTGCGAAAAAAAAAAAAAAAAGAGACTTTGAAGATGTGATTAACTTGAGGATCCTAAGATAGGGATATACCCTGGATTATGCAGGTGGGGCCAATGTAATCAACAGTGTCCTTATAAGTGAAGGGGGGAGCTGAAGGATCAGTGAGGGATACATGATGATGGAAGGAGAGGTCCGAGTGATGTGATTGTTGGCTTGGAGGATGGAAAGGGGCCACAGGCCAAGGAATATGGGCAGCCCCTAGAAACTCAAAAAGACAAGAGTATAGATTCACCCTTCGAGCTTCCAGAAAGAACCTGGAGGGTCAATAACCTGTTGGCACATTTATTTTAGCCATGTGAGACCAATTTGGGTCCTCTTACTTCCAGAACTGTAAGATAAGAAATGTGTACTGTTTTAAGTCATGATGTTTGTGGTAGTTTTTTTTTTTTTGCAACAATAGGAAGCTTACTGTTATATTTTCATCTCTACCTCTTTTTTTCTCACCTGGAAGCAATAAAATATATCATGAAACTTCTATTAAGTTTCACTGTATGATTGCTTAGTTTTTATAACGTAGTATTTATTACAAAGTCTTCCTAATTCATATGTAAACAGACACTGGATGTATTTTTAAGTTGGGGCCTACAGGATTTGCTGATGGTTTATATGTATGATAAGTCAAATATCAATCTGAGGATTTGTTTTTGGTTTTAGCCTTATCAATAGTAAGAATGGGGTTCTTGGGTTTGGTGGAGTAGAAGACTGAGATGGAAAGATCCTTAGTGCAGTGAAGCATATTATAAGTTTGAAATGCCTAGTAGATGCCCACATGAAAGTGTTTTCTGAGTAGTTGTATTCATCTGGATTTTAAAGGATCAACATATAAACTTGGAACTCATGAGATACAAGGAGTATTTAAAACTATGGAACATGATAAGGTCACCTAAGAAGTAAGTGTAGAATGGAAGAGAAGGGGTTTCTTGGGCTTGCTTGGCAATATGAAGAGGAAATAGAAAAGGAGAGGAGAATGAGTAGTTAGTGAAACAGGTGATATGCTAATTGAATGAACTGTTTCAAAATACTGTAGTAATCAACTGTGCCAAATGTTGTGATATGCTAATTGAATGAACTGTTTCAAAATACTGTAGTAATCAACTGTGCCAAATGTTGTTGATGGGTTACATGAGAACTGAGACTTGAACATTTAATAGAACAAGGTAGAAATTATTGTTGACTTTGGCAAAAATGGCATTAGAGGCAAACAACAACAACAACAACAAAAACTTTTGGAGTATATTCAAGACAAAATGAAAAAAAAGTATAGATAAACACTTAATTGGAAAGAGATGTGGGTCAAAGGAGTTTTGTTCCTTTTTCTTTTGAATATGGATAAATTACAGTTTGGTGCTATAAGAATGTTTCCAATTGGTGATCTGAGAGATGAAGGGGATGATCACTGGAGTGAAGTCACTGAATAGGTCAGAGGAGATGGAATCTACAGCACAACTAAAAGAATTAGTTTAAAGCGTAGTTAGTCCAATAATTACAGAAAGGAAGAAAGACTCATGGATAGAGTTGGTCATTTTGTTCCTCTTTGCTCTGGTGTTTCCTGGTCTCACTGAAACCCCCTATCAGGAGTCTATTTCCCTGATATCCCATCAAGTGCCAATATTCTAGGAAATGTCCCACGGTTTAGACTCTCCTTCTAGAAATACCCCATTGTGAAAGAACCAGTTTTTTCTGCAATTCTCTTTCACCAAAGCTGTCATATAGGAAGATTGTATCCCACTGTGGTTAAGGCCAGAGGTCCAAAGGTTGTTTTTGTTTAATTAATTTATGCATTAGACTTCTTACCGAATGCAGGTTGACGTGCCCAATGCACTGTGAGGTCAAACAAACCGAAAGCAAAACGTTAGAATTTGGAGCACAGAAAGGTTTTTTGCAGGGCCATGCAAGGAGACGGGTGGCTCACACCCAAAAGTTGTTGCAAACTTCTTGGTAGAGGAATCCTTTGTTCTTTCAGCTGTCCAGGTAGGTCAGGTCATGATGTTCCCATAAAGCTCCAACAGGACAAATGTTATTCTCTGTTCTGCAACTTTTTATCTCTATATGAATGGACTTTTAAAGGTTGGGCCCAGAGAATAAGCTATTCTGTATATTTCAAGCTATAGACAGCATTCTTTTACAGAAGGTGCAGGGCCAGCATGACTAAGCACAGGAAACAGAGCACAAAAGTCAAAATAAAAGGAACAGATCTAACATGGAGTCATATTTGTTCTTCTCTTTTACAGTTTCTTAATGCTTAGAAGTATATTTTGAATCTAGTGAGATCTATATAAATGTTAGTTTTTCTTAGCTACTATAATCTGTTAAGTACAACAACATACATAAATAGACTTTAGAAGAATTAAATATTTATCAACACATTTCATATCTAATGTTTGATAATTTTTTTTTCTCTTCTTCTCTTTGTAATTTTGATGTTAGTTATATGATTTAATTCAAGTGCTTGGTCTTTCTCCTCTGTCCAACCTATAAATATTCTGTACTTCACAGCTAATTTTTGCTCCTCTTCTCTTTCTAGATTTTTTCCCCCAAGTGATATCACCAATTCCTATGGATTTAAATATTGCCCTAGCACAATGACTCCCAAAAGTATAGATCCAGAGTAGAATGCTCCTCTAAAACCAGACCCATACATGCAACTTTGCACTGACATTTCTATATCGATACCTCATGGCTTTCTCAAAATTAACTTGTGCAAAAAGTATCTCTTACTCTCCCACTCCAGTTTTCCGTTTGCCTGAGCCTACTATGTCTCAGTAAAGAACAACACAGTCTCCTTAGTTACTCAGTCTCAAAACCTAGAAATCATTTGTACTTTTCCATTCCCTTCATAACCATCCTATTATTCAGAAGCCTTATCAATTCCATCTCCTAAGTGCAGCAACATAATCTTTTCCTTCTTTTTTCATCTCATGACATTTTCATGATAACACCTCAGTCTTAACTGCAGTCATCTCTCACCTCTATTAATAACAGCCTTCTAACCAGATTAACTGGTTTACTCCTTCTCAGGCATTTATTCTCACCCCTTACAGAATAATAATCCTCCTTAAAATGCATGTTTAATCACATTTTGTGCTTCTTAAAGCATACTAATGGTTTTTCATTGCTGCTAAAATAAACTCTAAACTCTCCATAGTCCTTTTACTATCTCCAATCTCTCTCTTTATTACTCTGCTACAGCCAAAGAAGATATTCTCAGTTCTTCATACACACAAAAAATTCTTTCCTTGCTCAAGGCTTTTGCACATGGTGTTTTCTCAACCTGTATTGTTCCTTCCCCCAATCCTCACATGACCAGCACCTCATTCCTTGGGTCTTGGTTTAAAGGGCATCTCTTCAGTAAGATGGCTTCCTTCAATATCCTGTTTCCCACACCTACTGTTCATCTTGACCCTTTATGTGTTCCCTTTAAAGTGTTAATACAACAAGCAAAATATATTAATAGTCTATTTGTAAAAAAAGAAAAAAAAAAAGAGGGGGGAGGATATCTGAGATTCTGTTTTCCTGGCACAATGACTAGCACCATTTCTGCTGCAGAGTAGGTATTCAATTTTAAAATAATAATAAATTCTACTTTAAAATTTTATTAATGTGTTTTGTTGTAATTTTATAAAACAAAGCTGATTTAAGAAATGAATTAATAAACTTTATTTAACTGAGAATATCTACATTTATATGTTACTTAGCCTATGAAATATTTTATTCCATTTATATGACTAAGGATAAAATGGCATAAATAGAATTAGTGAAATTATGCTTATGTATTATAAATTGAAAGTCTTCATTTAATCAAAATTATAAAATTTAAATATAAATAGATTTATCTGATGTCATACACTTCAGTGGCTTTACTGGAATGAAAATAGTGCTTGAAGCAGAATAACAGACTGTCTTACATCTTGAATTTTCAAGTTTTGACCAATGTCTGTGTGGCTTGAGGCTGCTAGACATCTGGTAAATTTCACTCCTATATTTTGGCATATATTTCTTTGTTATGTTTGGGAAAAAAATAAATGCTTGCAATGAGTGACTGAAATATTTGTGAGAAATTCATCCTTGCATATTTTATTTTACCTCTTTTAATAGTTTACTAATTCTCATGTTTTAAACTGATGAAACCACAGGTAAAATGAAAACCATTTAATTGTGGTGATCAGTGCCCAAATATTGACAAAGGAATTTTGTAAACAATTTACTAATAAAAAAAATAATTAGTAAACTATGTGATTTAAACTGGTATTTTTTCTGTAGTTTTGTTGTTTCATTCTTATATTTCCTTTCAATTACAACAAGATGGAAAGAGTGAAAGAAGTCAGATTTGAGATTTAACTCCAATTTCACAAATTGAATCATCTTTATTTCCCTTCTCTCTAATGTTTCTTCTGATTTTACCTTTAATATATGGATTTCTATGTCACATAGAGCACTAAGCATAGTCTCTTTCAAGAAATTCACAAGTGTGTTGAAAATGAGACCTATGGAGATGTAACCAGGAAGACAATTCAGGAAGTGATGAATGCCAGGGAAGCAGTTGTTCCCCATAGCTCTGACAGTGCTAAAAGGTCCAAGGACACAGAACTCAAGTCCTGAATAAATAGATGAACTGTGTTCTCCATGTCCTGAACATTCCAGCTGATGCATGCAAAAATTGCCTTAATGATAGTGTGCCCATACATCCCAATTTACACCCATTGTCCAGCCTAATTATTAATAGCATTTCTTTTCACTCCCAAAATAGCTGGTTTAAATGAGTTGATCCTCCTATTTAATGCTCTCATGAGTGCGAGGGGTACAGCAGCAAAATAGGTTAAATTACTCTCCCTTCCTCCCTTTTCCCACCACTCTATGAAGTACACACACTTATTCCCTTCTCCACCTCCTGATTCCACCAGACCTAGCTTGACTCAAGGTGCAGACTGGATTGGAAGAACTGATCTTCATTTCAGGAATTCACTCAATACATTAAAGGAAACTTTTCTTTACAGAAGATCAAGATCCAGGCTTGTAATTTTATCTTTTATATAAATCTGACCTTTGAAAACAATTTTTTAATGCTATGTTGTAGAGTCTGAAATGATTCCTTTGAACCGCAGCTCCTGCCATCCTGGCAACATGCACAATTGCAACTTCAGCATTATCATAATCTCTATGCATGGCCTCTCTGGACTCATTGTGAAGACTTCTGATCCTTCTAATACATGCCCACCTTCTAAACTCATCACCTATGTGTGAGAGCTATTGAGTCATGAGTCATTGTCCTCACACATTATGCATGCTTCTCAACTATGACCATAGCTCCTCTTCCGAAATAATCCAGGCTGTTTCCACGTGTACATACCCTTATGTGTAAGTTGTTGGACCAGCCTCTGGGAACCCCTATTGTCCTATTCTGTCCAGTTTCCTCTGAAGTATGGGGTGCTTCAGTACTCTGTGAACAAATCAGACCCATTATAAAATTCTTTTGCTTACCAGAAGTTTCTGAAAAGTATTGCTTCTCCTCCCTCCTCCAAAATAAAAAACAACTAATGAGCCTAGGAGAAATCTAAGCCTCCTTTCAAATTAATGTGTTGGGAAATGCAAGATAAGAGCCTTTGTTCAGAATCCTTTTGGATTCATTCCCAAATATCTAAATGCAAATATCCATTGCCAGTCTATTTATCTATCAAAATATGTCATTTCACCATGGTTTCCATGGCAATTAATCTTTGTTTCTGAGTATCACGGAGAACATAAGGAAGGACTCAGATGCAAGCATTTTGAAAAGAAATATTCACTGCCGACATTAGCAGTTAGCACCAACCACAGATGCTGCAGTAATAGCTGTCACTTTTATACGGCCCCAAGACAAAAGCAACTTTATTCTTTGTGATTTCCACTGGAAAAAAACTCTCATCTACACTCCCTATATGGCTTCTACCATGGACCAAACTCATTTGCTCCACTGCTTCATTAATCTCCTTTCTCCTCTTGCCTCTGCTGAAGGGTGATTTTTCTGAGGAAGCCATCATAACCACAAACGCCTGCAGAACTGTCCAGGTTCTCAGGTGTTCTGAGGCACCACTGAACTTATAACTCACAGTCATAATTCACAAATGCACCCACCTCATCCAAAGGTTTCCTCTGAATCAAAACCTGTGTCCCTCTTATTTCACTTACGTTATCTCATTTCCTGTTATGTCTATATGCCAGTGTGTATGTATGCAGGTAACCAAGGAGTTATATATACACTAAAATGAGGTTGTGGTTAAATCATAGTGTCACAATGGACTTTTCAATTTAATTTTAATTAAAGATTTAACATTTTCATTTGTATTCATTTACTTATTTTCTGACTCCCTTCTCTTATATCTTCTGAATGAAGGGAACCATTTCTTCTACCTACCTAGGCATAACTTGATTTATAATACAGGTTTAATAGATTGCTTCTTTTCTTTATTAAAATTGGCTTATAATTACAAAAATGTTGCAAATGTGTAATCAGACTCAGATTAAGAAACAGAACCTGACCAATCCCAGCCATAAAAGTAACCAACTTCTAACACCATAAATTCATTTGGAACATTCTCATTTTACAGATGTAGGAACTGAAGCTCTGTTCTTCTGACCACAACTCAATGTTTCAGTGCACTCTTTCTAAGAAGCACTAACAAGAAGAAAAAAATAGTTACTGTCTTAGGCCTGTGACTTCATCAGGGAGGAATGGGCAGGGAGAGGAAGGGGGAGGAAGGAAGTGTGTATTTTTATTATATTACACTCTTGTGAAATAGCTCAGTTGGGAGTGTGTTAGACTAAAATCCAAAGGTCCCTGCTTTGTTTTCAGATTTCACAGAGACCATTTGTCAATCACTCCAGTTGGGCCTCCCTAACTTTATTCTAATTCTTCACATCTCATTGGCCCTCACCAGCACCATGGTCCAGGCCAAAGTTCTAAAAGTTTGATATGATATTAAGTTAATATTCAAACATTTGGGAAAGATACGTGCCCGAGAGAAGATGAAGCATCTTAAAAATGTGTCTGATGCTTGACCTTTTAAAAAGCCAAGCTAGCTCATAATTTATATATAAAAATATTCAATGCATTATTTCCTAGTTACCCAATATTGTTTTTATGAGATGAATGCTTTTGAAATAAAAAAGTAAACTTTCTATGACAAAAAAATGAATCCAAACTTGCTTGTTTAAATAAGGAAATGAATAACTGTCCAAATTCAAATGACTGCATCATCAATTCATTGCTCTTAGCTAGTTTGTCTCATTTTTGAAATCCAGGTCTTCCTTGGCCCCTAGGCAAAGATAGAGCAGCTGTTGATGCAAGTTGTTGTCCAGCTGGGAGAAAATTGAAACTGTTACAGTTTCAGTCCTGTCCAGGAAGTTGTTTACATCACAAGAGTTTGATTGTCATCTGAAAGATATTACAGCAGTCACTTCTAATTTTAAGGAAATGCAAAAATCTTCTGTTATTCTACATTTTAAAATGTTTACAGGATTCTGTACACTTAACCCTAAAATTTAAGGAAATTAATAGTTCTCATATTTCTATTTGCAATAAAGATATATTAATTTGTGAAAATTTCAAGTAAATACTATTGGCATTAACTTTAAAAGAAACGTTTTAAAGCTATGACATTTGATTTTCTATCGAAGACTCAACTGGATTTAGAAAATAGCAAAACGACTGAAAAACATTTTTAGTTATGAAAACTAGAGCATTTAAAACTTTCACCTAAATTAGAGTTTAGATAAGAAATTTTAAGTATACCTTCTGTTTGAAATAGACTACGTTTCTTTGTCCATCAAAGGTTATTTAGAAATCTGATTAATATATGTAATAAATGTTAACCCAGAATTCATTTAAAATTTTACCTGCTACCTTTAAAGACAATACCTGTAAAAAAAAATTAGTAAAGCACACAAAAACATCTAAGGGTTCTTTCAAGTAGTCTTAGTCATTCAAAATTTTAAAAATATATGTCCCCTTCAACTTGCCCCTTAAGTACTCGTTACTAGGCATTAATCCACCATAAAAGAAAAAGAACTACTGAAAGATTTCAAAATAACATAGCGAACAAGGCATTTGATATTTTTACATTTCCTATATTAGGCAAAAGATAAAATTTTAAAGTTACCTTTTATCATCTTAAATAACCCTTTTAGTAAAATCCTTTACTGAAACTCCTTATAAAAATAGTCCACAATTTGCCATGACTATATGTATATTTTCTGATGTATATTACAAGAGAAACTAGAATATTTCCTTCATTTGCATCCTGATTGTTAATGAAGGTCATAAAATATTTCTTCCCCAAACGAACAAAATATTATTTTGTATTTTGGGTTTTTTAGAGTAAAATATGTTCTGTTGGTAGAAACAAATACATGCATTTCCAAAAACAGGTACTATGTTATATTCATTCTAGAATGTCTGATTATTAAAAGTCATCTGGCAAAAACTGTACACTATTAATTTTAAAAATAATTAGAAAGATAATTCAGCATTTCTGTATAGTTTGTATTAGCAGTTCTCAATGTGGTACCAAACTGGACTCGTAGCCATTGAATTCTTCACCATTACCCACTCAGTTAAGAATGTATATATATATTTCACTTCAAATTACTCTTGACAAAGTCCTAAAAATTACTTTTGTTTAATCTTGACACTTTAATACACATACTTTTCACTATTTTGCATGAAGAAATGAGGAGGCTTCCATAAGGCACCACAGCTGTCTCAAGGAAGCCAGTTGTGTCAGTTGCAAGCTCAAATATCAACTCTTTTCAAGGAAGAGCATTCTTATTTGAAAGGCTGTCTAATAGAAAATTTATGGTTATTCAGGCTTGGTTGTTTGGCAGATTTTCTTAAAAATGCATGCAATGAGCATGAAATTTCTTTCATTTCAAAGAAGTCAATTCACACTATCTGATGCCAATGATGAAATTCAAGTTCCGAAAAGAAAATTGTAAATTTGGAAAACTTGTATCTGTAGCTATGAACTTGACACCCTCCTGACACTTACAGGCTTTCTAATGAAGTCAGAGCTGAAATTAAAAATATGATATGATATACAGAAATTTTACACAATGTGTTAAATTTTGGAAAATCTGCACAATGCAATAGACAAATATTTTCAAAATGAACAATGCACGGTATTACAAAATCTTGTGTGGTAAAAGATACACTCAAAGTACAAGATAAGCCATGAGATTTTCATATAACAAAGTGAAATAATAGGGTCAATATGCTTCTAGATTCCACATTACAACTAACCTTCAAGTAACTGCCTTGACAAGTGTTGGGCTGATTCCCGCAGGCCTGTAAGACCTGCACTTGCCCAGCTTTAAGACCAAAGGAGCCCAGAATCAACAACAGAGACATCAATGGTTTAATGGATGGGGGAGCTTACACGGAGTGACCCCCCCACTGTGTGCAGCTGATGGTGGAGGGGGGAGATTGCCAGTTATAAGGGGAATTGACATCAAGTTGGCTCATGAGTTACCAAGGAAACTAAGAGAGGGGCGACCCTCACTGCCCCTTTGCTAAGAACAATCACTAACTGGGGCCTGGGGCCAGATGTAGGAAGGTCAGTCATGTGCCTAAGGTATAGGTGAAGCAGGCACTGGTGGATCAGCAGATGTACAGAGAGCAAGAGAGCAGCTATCTTGAGTGGCCTGACCATACAAGTATTGGTGTAATATCAGAAAACGACAGCCATAGTTACATGAAAAAGCTATTAAAATCCTCTTCACTTTTAAAACTCCTACTTCTTCACAAAAAATGTGTGAGGCCCAATTTTCTTTATCTATGACAACTCAAGCTTCATACTGAAACAGCTTAAATACAAAAACAAATACAGGAATCTAGCTGCCTTCTATGAAGCCAGATATTAAAGTCATTTGCCAAAATGTAAAATAAAACCACTTTTTTCCATAAAGTGCTTTAAATTTTGTTAAACATAGTTTCATAAAATATGTTAACATGCAATGATTTACCATTGTTTTCACAAGCAAGTTATTGAATAAATATTCTAACAGTTGCTCAGATTCAGTTTCTAAAATGGTAAACATTAATAAACATTGCCACATAAAAAAAGCTTCTTAGGTTATCCAATAACTTTTTCTCTAATTTTTTTAAAAAAATTTTAAACATGGAAAGGAAATCTGAAGCCAAACCTGTAAGAACTACCCATCTATACAATTATATTTATGCCAATTTATATACACCAGATTTTCTAGGGTTGTGTGTGTGTGTGTGTGTGTGTGTGAGAGAGAAATGAGAAGATATACAAAATACAAAAGGATACATGAACATCAAGAGCTTCTTAATATAATGGATATAGAAGCATGACATAATATAAAAGTCAGAAAAAGACTGAAGATTTTTTGCTGTTTTTTTGTGACAGTTTGAGAAAAATTATCTCACTCTCCTACTTGAAACTCTTGGATTTGTTCCATAGTCCCTTAGAATAAAAATTCAAACTTTTACCATGCAAAGCTCTTTAACATGAATTTCTTATTTATTGGTCCATTACCATTTTTTTGCTTAACTTTTTAAATTGCTTTTGTATTACTGATAAATCAAATTATTTAAGGGAAAATGTAACTTTTCTTTGCTAATCCCATATTCATTCCTATAAAGTGACTATTATTTCCAACTTGTTTAGTTAATACTTTGTATACTTATGATGATACCTCTAAGTACCAAGTTCAAACAACATTTTGATTTTTAAAATATAGGCATTATGAATTGAGTTCCCATTATGAAAATGAATATTTGGTTCTGTTATGTCTCCATGCACATCACATGTGGACACTCCTGTGATTCTCGCATGCTCTCATATTTACATCAAAATTTAAAATCAATATTCATTTTTAATTTTTATGACTAAATTTAATTCAGCCATGTTTCCATATTTTTCTTTTCCCTATAAAACATTTGTCTATTTGTTCACTTTGCTTGCTCTATACTTGTCACTGTTCCAACCTCATTGATGCCAACATGCCCGTTTATCTTCTCAAGACAATTGAAAATTTCAACTCTTCTATTAATTTTTCTTCTTAGAGATATTGCTCCCAGAGTTTATGATCTGCGTCAATGTAGACTCGTCCATCTCTAAGAATGAGATCTTCTTTCTCCATACTCCAAGAGATTAATTTTATCGTTTGCAGTGAATGTTCTATGTCCTGCCTCAAATTTCTGATTCCATCATTTTTGGTGTAAAAGTTTTCTGACTATGTGCATTGGGGAAAAAAATGTCTTTATTTTATCCTAAATTTAACAATTGTTAGATGGTTTGATTGGGTGTAGAATAAGAGATTGTAAATAATTTTAATGATATTTAATGCATTGTTGAACTGATTCTAGATTTCAATGTTACCCTGAAAAATCTGCAGCAATCCTAATTCTAGATTTTTTCAATATGGTCCACTTGCTCCAGAAACTTGCGGGATTTTCTCCTTGTCCATAGTGTTCTAAACTTTCAAAACAATATGCCTTCCGTAAAGAAGGTAAACAACACAAGAATAATATCCCTCTCCGGAGCACAAATCCATAGTGTATCTCTGGGCATACCCAGACCTGGCCATTTTGTTGGATAAGAGAATGGAGAACTATGCACATGACTGTGCTGGCATTTGACTTGTAAGTTTTCCTAATAAACTCCATTCACTTAACTCTTTCTCCAAAAAATAATGTGCCTTTGTTGGACCTAATTCCATCAATTTATTCTTCATTGGGCTTTTTACCCTAGAAAACCATTTCATATCTGGGAATCTACTTCTTTTTCAATTTTCTCCAAAACTTTATTCCTCGCAACTTTTTTAGTTTTGTTTCTGGAACTTTGATATGCTACATGTTAGACTTCTTGTACAGGCCTTCTGATTTTCTTAGATGTTATTTCCTGTTCTTTATCCACTTTTATTTTGCTTTTCTTTTCTCAATTTTATTTTCCTTTCCTCTATTACTATCTTTGTAAAAATTCTATTGCATTTTTATTCTGATAACTTTAATTTTGAGAAATTTTTTGTTCTCTATATTTTCAAATTTTATAACAGCATCTGAATCTTGCTTTACTGTTACAAAATCTTCTCCTATATCAGTGATATTATCATTTTTAATTTCTTCTTTCTGTATTGATTTTGTCACATCCCAGATGCTTTTGTTTTTTCTGTTTGTTTTAATTTATTTTAGTTTAGATTACTAAAATTTCAGCTTATTTTTGGTTATATTTTCCTATTTAGTCATCACAGAGACTAAAATATTGTTTGGAAACTTTAAGTACATTGATGTGGCTTGTTGACTGTAAGTTTCATTGTAAGAAAATCTGGCTGGGTCCATGTATTAGAAAATGCTTAAAGTATGATTTCATGTTTTTCTTTTTCTGGGTTAAAATTTTTAAAGCAGAATTTTCTAGAAGTCTCTAGGTGGCAGAAGAAAGCTATTGGAATCAGCATCCAATTTGCGTGTGCATATTTAATTCCTTTGCTTCCAGTATTTTATTCCATGGCTCTCTTTCCCCAACAATGAGCCTCCAGTCTTTTCCCAATGAATGGAATAGTAAGTTGCTATTGATTTTAAATAATCAAGGTAACTCTGGTACACATTTCATCATATTGTATGTTTCATTATCACTCTGTTACTTCAAGATAATTAAAATATAGTAATACTAATAAAATATTTTCTTGGAATAATGGCCTATGTATAAATATATAAAGCAAAGCTTGTTTCTAAAGCCTCAGAATGAAATGACTTTCAATCTTCTTGATTTTCATATAACAAGAGAAAAATGATCATTGGAGGATAAAATTAATAAAATATACACTTGTGTTAAAATGTGGAAGGAAGATATGAGTGCATGAAAATATTTGCTCCAAAGGGCTTATTAAAAAGCTTAATAAAGCATTCTTTACCTCTGCCAAACAAATTTTAATGCAGAGTTTGGAGAAATAAGGCCTGTGGGCCAAACACAGTGAGCTGCCTCTTTTTAAAAATAAATATTTATTGGAATACAGCTATGCTCATCAGTTATATATTGTCTATAGCTGCTTTTGTCCACAAGGGCAGAGTTAATTAATTTCTACAGAGACTACATGTGGACCTCAGTGAGTAAACTACTAACTGATCCCTTACAAAAAATATCCAGACCCCCTTTTTAGTGAAGTATCGTTAAGTGAAACACTTTATAGCTTTAGTTCAATATCACATATTTGCAAACATCCAAAGACTGAAATGGTATGTAGTTTGATACTAATAAAACTTAAAGCAAAAATAAATTCTAAAATAGTTAGTAAGTGTGCTGCCTGACAAAAGTATTCATGTATAATAATTATTAATCAAAAAATTCAAAGTGCTTTTTGGAAGCATTTCAGCTAACAAATCCTAATCAATAATCAAATGTATAATTACTAGAAATCAATGTCTTCCCAGAGGCATTTGTGACATGATCAGAAGGTAGTCAGGCTCCTATCCAGTAAATCCTGTGGAAGATATAGTTTCAGAATTACATGGCTACATATATAGTTTTATATGTATAAGTGCAATGATATTGGAGAACAAACCCACTACCAGTGGCCTTCCAGTGTTAGAAATCTTTTTTTTGAAAATGTGCTTATTTACTCAACTTGGTAGATTATCCTAGCCTAAACCATTTGAGATTAGTTTAATGGCCTACAATTTCAAGTCAAAAGTAAAGTATTCACACAATGACAAGGTGAAAATATCAGAAGTTCTCGTGTTTGAAACCTTGCCTCCTCCACGACTGACTACCTTGACATATCCAGCACTTTAGTTCGTCTACAGACTCAGTTTTCCCAGCTGCAAAGTGCAAGTGAGAGCGATGCCTCTAGACCAGTTTTGCTTCACGGACTCAGCAGTGGTAAAAGCACTAGCACCAGGTCCAGTTGGAAGTGGGGGCTTGGACTTTAATCCATTGGAACATTTTCCTGTGGATAGTATGAGCTCTGTGGCTGACAGGGTCTTGGTGCTCTGGCCGGGTGTCAGGCCTGTGCCTCTGAGGTGGGAGAGCCAAGTTCAGGACATTGGTCCACCAGAGACCTGGCTCCATGTAATATCAATTGGTGAGAGCTCTCCCAGAGATCTCCATCTCAATGATAAGACCCAGATCTACTCAACGACCAGCAAGCCACAGTGCTGGACACCCTATGACAAACAACTAGCAAGACAGGAACACAACCCCACCCATTAGCAGAGAGGCTGCCTAAAATCATACTAAGGTCACAGACACCCCCAAACACAGCCAGATGTGGTCCTGCTCACAAGAAAGACAAGATCCAGCCTCATCCACCAGAACACAGGCACTAGTCCCCTTTACCAGGAAGCCCACACAACCCAATGAACCTACCTTAGCTACTGGGGGCAGAGGGCAAAAACAACGGGAACTACAAACCTGCAGCTTGCAAAAAGGAGACCCCAAACACAGTAAGTTAAGCAAAATGAGAAGACAGAGAAACACAGCAGATGAAGGAGCAAATTAAAAACCCATCACACCAAAGAAATGAAGAGAAAATAAGTAGTTTACCTGAAAAAGAATTCAGAGAAATGATAGTAAAGATTATCCAAAATCTTGGAAATAGAATGCAGAAAATACAAGAAACATTTAATAAGGACCTAGAAGAACTAAAGAGCAAGCAAAGAATGATGAACAACACAATAAATGAAATTAAAAATTATCCAGAAGGAATCAATACCAGAATAACTGAGGCAGAAGAACGGATAGGTGACTTGGAAGATAAAACAGTGGAAATTACTACCATAGAGCAGAATAAAAAAAAAGAATGAAAAGAATTTAGGACAGACTCAAGAGACCTCTGGGACAACATTAAATGCACCAACATTTGAATTATAGGGGTCCCAAAAGAAGAAGAGAAAAAGAAAGGGACTGAGAAAATATTTGAAGAGATTAGAGTTGAAAACCTCCCTAATATGGGAAAGGAAATAGTTAATCAAGTCCAGGAAGCACAGAGAGTCCCATACAGGATAAATCCAAGGAGAAGCTTGCCAACACACATATTAATCAAACTATTAAAAAATAAATGCAAAGAAAAAATATTAAAAGCAGCAAGGGGAAACAACAAATAACATACAAGGAAATCCCCATAAGGTTAAGAGCTGACCTGTCAGCAGAAACTCTGCAAGCCAGAAGGGAGTGGCAGGACAAATTTAAAGGGATGAAAGGGAAAAACCTACAACCAAGATTACTCTACTGAGCAAGGATCTCATTCATATCTGACAGAGAAATTAAAACCTTTACAGAGAAGCAAAAGCTAAGAGAATTCAGCACCACCAAACCAGCTTTACAACAACTGCTAAAGGAACATCTCTAGGAAGGAAACACAGAGAAGGAAAAGACCTACGATAACAAACCCAAAGCAATTAAGAAAATGGTAATAGGAATATACATATCGATAATTGCCTTAAATGTAAATGGATTAAATGCTCCAACCAAAAGACATAGACTGGCTGAATGGATACAAAAACAAGAGCCGTACATATGCTGTTACAAGAGACCCACTTCAGGCCTAGGGACACATACAGACTGAAAGTGAGGGGATGAAAAAGATATTCCATGCAAATTGAAATCAAAAGAAAACTGGAGTAGCAAATTTCATATCAGACAAAATAGATTTTAAAATAAAGACTATTCCAAGAGACAAAGAAGGACACTACATAATGTTCAAGGGATCAATCCAAGAAGAAAATATAACAATTATAAATATTTATGCACCCAACATTGGAGCACCTCCATACATAAGGAAAATGCTAACAGCCATAAAAGGGGAAATCGACAGTAACACAATCATAGTAGGGGACTTTAAAACCCCACTTCACCAATGGACAGATCATCCAAAATGAAAATAAATAAGGAAACACAAGCTTTAAATGATACATTAAACAAGATGGAC
Organism: Pseudorca crassidens; assembly: GCF_039906515.1. Lineage (NCBI taxonomy): Eukaryota > Metazoa > Chordata > Mammalia > Artiodactyla > Delphinidae > Pseudorca > Pseudorca crassidens. Next base: position 20,575,387 of record NC_090298.1, read on the forward strand.
TTAATTGATATTTATAGGGCATTCTATCTAAAAACAACAGAATACACTTTCTTCTCAAGGGCTCATGGAAAATTCACCAGGAAAGATCATATCTTGGGTCACAAATCAAGCTGTGATAAATTTAAGGAAATTGAAATCATATCAAGTATCTTTTCTGACCACAATGCTATGAGACTAGATATCAATTACTGGAAAAAATCTGTAAAAAATACAAACACATGGAGGCTAAACAATACACTACTTAATAACCAAGAGATCACTGAAGAAATCAAAGAGGAAATAAAAAAAAATACCTAGAAACAAATGACAATGAAATCACGATGACCCAAAACCTATGGGATACAGGAAAGTCAGTTCTAAGAGGGAAGTTTATAGCAATACAATCCTACCTCAAGACACAAGAAACATCTCAAATAAACAACCTAACCTTATACCTAAAGCAATTAGACAAATAAGAACAAAAAAACCCCAAAGTTAGCAGAAGGAAAGAAATCATAAAGATCAGATCAGAAATAATTGAAAAAGAAATGAATGAAACGATAGCAAAGATCAATAAAACTAAAACGTGGTTCTTTGAGAAGATAAACAAAACTGATAAACCATTAGTCAGACTCATCAAGAAAAAATGGGAGAAGACTCAAATCAATAGAATTAGAAATGAAAAAGGAGAAGTAACAACTGACACTGCAGAAATACAAAGGGTCATGAGAGAATACTACAAGAAACTATATGCCAATACAATGGAAAACTGGTAGAATGGACAGAATGGTAGAATGTCCATGGTAGAATGGACAAATTCTTAGAAAACCACAACCTTCCGAGGCTGAACCAGAAAGAAATAGAACATATAAACAGACCAGTCACAAGCACTGAAATTGAAACAGTGATTAAATTCTTCCAACAAACAAAAGCTCAGGACCAGATGGCTTCACAGGCAAATTCTATCAAACATTTAGAGAAGAGCTAACACGTATCCTTCTTAAACTCTTCCAAAGTATAACAGAGGGACGAACACTCCTAAACTTATTCTACGAGGCCACCATCACCCTGATACCAAAACCAGAAAAATGTCACAAAGAAAGAAAGCTACAGGCTAATATCTCTGATGAACATAGGTGCAAAAATCCTCAAAAAATACTAACAAACAGAATCCAACAGCACAGTAAAAGGATCCTACACAATGATCAAGTGGGGTTTATCCCAGGAATGCAAAGATTCTTCAATATATGCAAATGAATCAATGTGATACACCATATTAACTAACTGAAGGATAAAAACTATATGATAACCTCAGTAGATGCAGAAAAACCTTTTGACAAAACTCAACACCGATTTATGATAAAAACCCTCCAGAAAGTAGTCATAGAGGGAACTTAACATAATAAAGGCCATGTATGACAAACCCACAGGCAACATCGTTCTCAATGGTGAAAAACTGAAACCATTTCCACTAAGATCAGGAACAAGAGAAGGTTGCCCACTCTCACCACTATTATTCAACATAGTTTTGGAAGTTTTAGCCAAAGCAGTCAGAGAAGAACAAGAAATAAAAGGAATCCAAATCGGAAAAGAAGTAGTAAAGCTGTCACTGTTTGCAGATGACATGATACTATATATTGAGAATCCTAAAGATGCTACCAGAAAACTACTAGAGCTAATCAATGAATTTGGTAAAGTAGCAGGATACAAAATTAATTCACAGAAATCTCTTGCATTCTTATACACTAATGATGAAAAATCTGAAAGAGAAATTAAGAAAACACTCCCATTTACCATTGCAACAAAAAGAATAAAATACCTTGGAATAAACCTACCTAAGGAGACAAAAGACCTGTATGCAGAAAAGTATAAGACACTGATGAAAGAAATTAAAGATGATACAAACAGATGGAGAGATATACCATGTTCTTGGATTGGAAGAATCAACATTGTGAACATGACTGTACTACCCAAAGCAATCTACAGATTCAATGCAGTCCCTTTCAAATTACCAATTACATTTTTCAAAGAACTAGAACAAAAATGTTCACAATTTGTATGGAAACACAAAAGACCCCGAATAGCCAAAGCAATCCTGAGAACGAAAAATGGAGCTGGAGGAATCAGACTCCCTGACTTCAGACTATACTTCAAAGCTACAGTAATCAAGACAGTATGGTGCTGTCACAAAAACAGAAATATAGATCAATGGAACAGGATAGAAAGCCCAGAGGTAAACTCACAAACATATGGTCACCTTATTTTTGTTAAAGGAGGCAAGAATATACAATGGTGAAAAGACAGCCTCTTCAATAAGTGGTGCTGGGAAAACTGGACAGCTACATGTAAAAGAAGGAAATTAGAACACTCCCTAACACCATACACAAAAATAAACTCAAAATGGATTAAAGACCTCAATGTAAGGCCATGCACTATAAAACTCTTAGGGTAAGCATAAGCAGAACACTCTATGACATAAATCACAGCAAGACCCTTTTTGACCCACCTCCTAGAGAAATGGAAATAAAAACAAAAATAAACAAATGGGACCTAATTTAACATAAAATCTTTTGCACAGCAAAGGAAACCATAAACTAGACGAGAAGACAATCCTCAGAATGGAAGAAAATATTCGCTAATGAAGCAATGACAAAGGATTAATATCCAAAATTTACAAGCAGCTCATGCAGCTCAATATCAAAAAAACAAAAAACCCAATCCAAAAATGGGCAGAAGACCTAAATAAACATTTCTCCAAAGAAGATATACAGATTGCCCACAAACACATGAAAGAATGCTCAACATCACTAATCATTAGAGAAATGTAAATCAAAACTACAATGAGGTATCGCCTCACACCAGTCAGAATGGCCATCATGAAAAAATCTACAAACAATAAATGATGGAGAGGGTGTGGAGTAAAGGGAACCCTCTTACACTTTTGGTGGAAATGTAAATTGATACAGCCACTATGGAGTAGAGTATAGAGGTTCCTTAAAAAAGTAAAAATAGACGTAACCTACATCCCAGGAATCCCACTATTGGGCATATAACCTGAGAAAACCATAATTAAAAAGAGTCATGTACCACAATGTTCATTGCAGCTCTATTTCCAATAGCCAGGACATGGAAGCAACCTAAGTGTCCATCAACAGATGAATGAATAAAGAAGATGTGGCACATATATACAATGGAATATTACTCAGCCATAAAAAAACTAAATTGAGTTATTTGTAATGAGGTGGGTGGACCTAGAGTCTGTCATACAGAGTGAAGTAAGTCAGAAAGAGAAAAACAAATACCGTATCCTAACGCATATATATGGAATAAAATAAATGGTTTTGAAGCACCTAGGAGCAGGACAGGAATAAAGACACAGATGTAGAGAATAGACTTGAGGACACGGGAGGGGGAAGGGTAAGCTGGGATGAAGTGAAAGAGTGGCATGGACATATATACACTACCAAATGTAAAATGGCTAGCTAGTGGGAAGCAGCCGCATAGCAGAGGGAGATCAGCTTGGTGCTCTGTGACCACCTAGAGTGGTGCGATAGGGAGCGTGGGAGGGAAACGCAAGAGGGAGGAGATATGGGGGTATAGGTATAGGTGATTCACTTTGTTATAAAGCAGAAACTAAAACACCATTGTAAAGCAGTTATACTCCAATAAAGATGTTAGAAAAAGAAAAGTGATGTATTCATGGGTAGAGAAGTTAGAAATTACTTCTAGCTTCTTATTAAATTTTTACTTGAACTCATACAAACATATCTACCATTAGCAGCAGTTATTCTTAATATCACAAATACTCTGTGGATAATAAAATTGAATGTTTATTAGAAATAATAAAAAATATAAGCTTAGTTTTATCAAAATATAAACAATTATTTTGTAAGAGAAGTGAAATTATTTCATTCAATTCTTATTAATATTAAAAGAAAAACTATAATTATGTCACCTCAGAATTTAAATTACTTTCTATGTTTTAATATTAAAACTAAAATAAAATTTTATTCTATTTAATTCATTCCTATGAATGAAGAAAAATACAATCCGTAAAACACTACAAAACCTAATGGGAGTATTGAATGTTTTATCTGTAGTTAGTTCTCTTCTGACATTGATTCTTCTTTCATTTACAAATTGATTGATGCTTTCTTTTTTTTAGTACACATTCTCTTAAAGAACTGTTGGTTAGAGGCCCAGTAGCCACAGGGTTTTAAAATATGCCAAGTGCTCTATCAATAAATAAATTGAGGTAATACTGCAAGAATAATGTGTCTCGCTGAAAACCACAAGTTTTTGTATTAATTGTGAGGAGCCGATTATTTCTTAGTGAAACTGTGAAGTATCTTCCCCAATCAACAGAAAAAAAGAATATTTACTGTTTAATCTTAAAATCTATGATTTTAAGCCTTATATTTGTCATGAATATCTGCAATAATCACTTATTTTAATGTCAGGCAGGACCAGAATCTTGAGATATGGCTATTTGTACAGAAATAGGTAATGCAAGGTCAATTACTTAATAGGAGGGTGGATGATAGAAGCAACTCTCTAATCGTTATGCCTTTCTTAAAATGAATTGTCCAGTTTTATCTTTTACCTCTTGGAGGAATACCCTGCAACAATTCTTTCATTTTTGTTGTGGCAAAGCGTTTCAATGGTTTCTCAGGAGCCAAGAAGGGCAATGCCTTTGGGGAGTTCAGGAATTTCCATCGACCCCTTCAAAAATCTACAGATCCCTGAATTTCAGAGGACAGAAAATAGAACCCTCTCTGAGGCACGTCTCTTTGTTTTCCCTGAACTGGTTATTTCCACTCCTCACAAAGGTGTTGTCACTTGGGTGAGTGTCAGAAACTGAGAAAACTCTTCTGTTAGATGAAACTTTCTCTCCATTTGTATCTTAAGCGTTTTGTTCTGACAAGAGTTCTAATATGAAGTACATTCCTGTGACTCCCTCCATTTTGCAGGCTAGTTACTGTGCAAGTCAGGTCCCAGTGAGTTCCAAAACCTCAGGAAAACTCTAAGAGATTATATTGGCTGTGTAGAATTTGTCTGTAGTATATCACAGCAAACTAACACTCATCTTCCCCAAGGAGCAGAAGGTCAGGACAGATTGACTTTCACCAAAGTATTATCCGTAAATAGCTTATAGGATAAGAAGAAAGGAAGTGAATTGCTTCATAGGAAGTTATTGATAAATCATGAGGCCACGTTTTGTGCTTTGGGGCTCTGAAATAATGGTTTAGATGGGGAGACCTGTGAGAATGCAATTTTCTTTGGATTCTCCCGAAGGCCAGATTTGGGTGCAGCTGTGAATTTCTGGACACTTTTATGTATGTAGCTTTAGTCCAGCTAATCTTTAGGGCATGAATAAAATATTTCAAATCTCCACTTTTGTGGATTATCAAAATCAATCTTAGAACTGATTTGCCATTACTTAGGGGTAACATAAAGTTTAATTTTATGCTATTTAATATGTTTAATAACTCAGGAGAAGGGAGGGACACAGTCAAGAAAAAGACATTAAAAATTTACAACACAAAAGGAATTTATGGGTTTCCACTCAAGAGTCATTTCATGCCTTAATGTGTCCTGAGTGCGTTCCGTGTATATTTTTTCTAATGAAGAAAAGTCCATTTCTTAAAAAACTAAAATTATCCACATTATGGATATTCTTTACTTTTATTATAAAACTTTTTATCCATATAGGAGAGATCGTAAAATCTAAATGTAAGTTACGTTAGAATTATTTATAACAAAATGATATTCTGACCCAATAACATGAATTCTAATATAAAACATTATTAAAACTCTGATACCTGTTGTTCTGTTGTTGTTTCTTACTTAATGTAGCCACTATTTTTATTTTTTATTCTTTCTTTGATTCTCATGATAATATCACATATTTAGTTATTTCTAAACAGTAGATCGTTATTGTTGTTGCTATCGATCTTGTTAAAATGCTGTTGAGATAGATCCATGTATTTCCCAAATAGCCAGATGTTCACCCACATTTCCCCATACCCCTGACTATTTCTGACCAATGGCTGGATGTCATGTGTCCCAGACCAGAGCATAGAAGAGTAAGCTATCTATGTGCATTTGCCCTTTTTGTGGCAATAATGAATACCACATTTTGAGTAGTAAATCCATAAATTAGAAACAGCTGAGATTTCTGAGTCACTGCATGGAGAAGAGGTGCTCTAATGCATTGCTTGACTCACATAGGACTCTGTACAAGAAGAAATAAACCTTTGTTTTGTTAAGTGATTTTTGTTTCAGGACAAATTTATCATCGTGGCCTCTCCTCACTTGTGCAAGTATTATGCTAATTGTGCTTTTCTGTGCTTTATTTCTTTTCTCCTCAATACTATTTTCTAGTATCCACCTACAGTAATGTTGTAGCTAAAATTCATACCCTCACCCTGCTTCACATTATCCTCTTGCTATTCTGAACAATGTTGCTGTAAACTGCCTTATAAGGTCTGCTGGTCCTTGTGTACATCTGGGAACAGTACACTGGGTTGTGGGGCATGGGAATGTTCAACACTACAACATAGTGCCTGAATGTCCTCAGGGTTATGGCAATTCATCTCCATACCGGTTGTGCATGTGTCCCCCGTTTGCTCCAAATACTCACCATTAATGGTATTGCTAGATGTTTTAATACAGGGTATGTAAAATAGAATCTCAGTATGATTTTAGTTTTCATTTTCTTCATTACAAAGAGATTGGACATGTCTTTGTATGTTCAATTAATCAAATGTTTAATTGGACCAATGTGATACTTCTATGAAATACTCATTTATAGGACTTTCCTGGTGGTCCAGTGGCTAAGACTCGTGCTCCCAATGCAGGGAACCCTGGTTTGATCCCTGGTCTGGAAACTAGATCCCACATGCTGCAACTAAGAGTTCATATGCCACAACTAAAGATCCTGCATGCCACAACTAAAGACCTAAATAATTTTTAAATATACTCATTTATGTAATTGGCTCATTTTTCTATTGGATTTTTTTCTTATACATTTAAGATTCTTCACATATTCTGAATGCCAGCTTTCTCTTGATTACATGTTCAGCAAGTGTCTTCTATTTTGTGGCATATGCTTTCATTCCATTTATTATATTATTTGATCAAAAAATATTAACTTTAGAATGGTTGACTATTTCAATATTTTCCTGTATGTTTGGAGCGTTCATATATTATATTTTTAATACTGGCTTAATTAAGGTGATGAAAATATTGTCCTGTTTTTCTAAGTTTTGTAATTTTTCTTTTCCTATTATGGCTTTAATTTTTCTGGTATTAACTTTTGTCTGTGATGTGTGGTAACAATCAATTACATTTGTGTATGTGGATAATCAGTTTTCTGTCTTATTTCTATAGAATCCACTATTCTATACTTAACCTAAGTGCAACATCTATCATGTATCAATGTTTTCATAAACAGGTTTCTTTTATGGCCTTTACTCTGTACACTTGGCCTACATATTATTTTGTGTGTTATTATAAAAAAACTTCTTAATTACTGTAAATTTATAATAATTCTGGACACCTGACAGGGCAAATTCACTCACCTAGTTCTTCATTCAGAACATTTTGAGCAACTCTTTGCTTTTACTCTATGTAACTTTTAGAATCAGACTGTTAAATTTCATGAAAAATGTTGGTTTATTTATTTATTTAGGATTTGCATGTAATTTATCACCCAATTCATGGAGACTTTACTTTTTTTCTACATACTCTTTTTGTTGTTATTATAAATAATATTTTAAAATATATTTTAAATACTTTTATGCTTTTGTATATAGATGTAATTTGTTTTCAGTATTCTTTTTTACCTAGTAACTTTGATAAACTCTTATTCTTTTTTTTTTTTTTTTAAATAATACAGCTAATTTCTCAAACTATCTTTGGCGGAATTGTTATCTCTTAAGTTTAAATAAGCATAACTGCATGTTCAGATAAGAAATTTGAATTCTGAAAAGGTTGGGCAATTGTAGCATCACATGCTTGTAAGCAGTCTATCTGGGTCCAGATACCCAGTCTTCAGACACCTAGATCATTGCTCTTTCACCTAGAGAAAGGCAAGATGGAAAGTATCAGCTTATCACAAATTCCAGAGATTCTTGTTTTTGTCAGATGGTAGTGTGCTTGTTATATTTCCTAATGTTTACATTTTACCTGAAACAGAAATAAGAAAATTTAAAACCACAAGTTGGCATTAGCATGGGAGCAAAGGGGCAATTTGAAGAACAGTTGATTTAAGAAAACAAAAAAGTATCTTTATGAAATTGGTCAGTGTTCAGTAAAGTGACAGAGACTATTATTATTAAAACTCTTATTTGAAATAGGTTTACGTTTGTGGAAGAGTTATAAAGAGTTTACGGAGTTCCTGTATATCCCTCATCCTGCTTCCCCAAAGTTAACATCTTACCTCACTGTGGCACATTTGTCAAAACTAAGAAATTAACTTTAATACAATAGGATTAACTGAACTACAGACTTATTCATATTTCTCCAGTTTTTACACTAATGTCCTTTTTTTTCTCTTCTAAGTTTTGTCCAGAATATTGTGTTGCATTTTGTTGTCACAGTGTCCTTAGAAACCTCGTATCTGTGATTTCTCAGTGTTTCCTTGCTTTTCATATTCTTGAAATTTTGAAGAAACTAGTCCAATATTTTCTTGAATGTCTTTCAATTTGGGTTTGTCTGATATTTTTTCATGGTTAGATAATGTTATGAATATTGGAGACAATGCCAGAGAGGTGAGGTGCCCTTCTAATTGCAGTCTATCAGGAGGTAGATGATACTGAATATCATCTGTGATATTAACTTAGACCATTTGTTTTACAGTGGTGTCTGCCAGGTTTTTCTATTGTAAAATTATATTTTAAAAATTATTTTGCCTCTATTGTTCATTACAAGGAATTTAATAAGTCCAACCTACACTCAAAGGGGGGACAATTAAACCTATCTCCTGAGGGAAGAGTAGCAAAGAATTTGTGAACATATGTTAAAATCACCAGAGTAATTAAGAAATATTTTTGGTGAGATATTTTAGGAGACTCTCGATTTGTACCTCACGCTCTTCATCTCAAAATGTATTTGTGTGACTGAACCACTTACAATCCAAATTTTCTAAAGGCAAGTGACGATTGTAATTGTTAAGCATATTTTTGTTACTTCAAGTTTACAATGCTGATAAATAGACAAAAATAACAACAGTAAACTAAAACAGCCACAAGTTTGAGTGCTCCAAGTAGGACACAACTTATGCCAAGAGATATAAGAAATCATGGAATTCTGTGGGTATATGAGAAGTTTGTTTTTTTAATTCTGTCCTGAAAGAAATTGCACCATGAAAATGGCAGACCTCTATGAGGTTAAAGGTTGGAGTCATTCTTTATACTTATGTTACCCAACATAGGGTCTGACACAAGCTAAGTTGTCAAAATGTTGAATGAAAGGGAAAATGCAAAAACAAAACAAAACAAAAACAAAACCCAAAAAACTTCTGATACAGAAATAATAAACTCAACACATTACGGATTTAGTACCTTGAAGATTAAATAGAGAAAACAGATAACCAAGAAAAATAAAATTCAGAAGGGATGAACTTTATTCTGAAAGAATAAAATTCAGAAAGGCAAGGTTGTTAGAATTCCCCCTCCCCACACAAAATCAGTGTTTTCTTTTTAACATAGAAACTATGTGCTTTCTCTTATTAAAATCAAGCTTACCAGCAGATTACAGTAGCCCTGAATAATGTGTGCAGGACATTGTGAGTATCTATGTGCATGCGTGTTCCTGCCTTGGAAGGAGGGAGTTGGTTAAGAATCCTTGGTGTCAGTAAAACAGTGGTTTTCAAATGTCCATTTCTTCACCATATATTTATTGAACATTCATGATGCAAAATATTCCATATGGTATAGAAATGATAGTAAATAACAGGGTACAGCCCAGCCCAGGATTTCATAGAACTTCATTTCCCATTTACTTCAATATAGTTGGTTAATATCTAAGTTATAAATAAAAATAAAATGTCATTGCTTTTCCAAGCATAACATTAAGTTTGTAATGCTTTAACTAAAATTGGTTTGTGTGAATACTCTTCAAGACTTTCGGTTGTTGTGCTCATCTACCACGGCTACGGTAAAAGAATGATATTTCCATTGTTAAAGAGTTTGAGGTAGTTATTTTTTTTTTTTTTTTTTTTTTTGCGGTACGCGGGCCTCTCACTGCTGTGGCCTCTCCCGCTGCGGAGCACAGGCTCCGGACGCGCAGGCTCAACAGCTATGGCTCACGGGCCCAGCCGCTCCGCGGCATATGGGATCTTCCCGGACCAGGGCACGAACCCGTGTCCCCTGCATCGGCAGGCGGACTCTCAACTACTGCACCACCAGGGAACCCCAGAGGTAGTTAAATTTTAAAATTACAAATTATTTGGCTTTAAGCAAACTATGTCTATGTTCCGTTCCTCAGATTCTTGGGCTAGAAAATGTTAATCACAATGGAGAAAAACTTGCAGATGAGTTGGTCCCTTAGTTCAAGCAGTCTTAGTACCTATGCCTAGATAGAAAGATGTTTAAAAAAAAAAAAGCCGTCCTTTTTTGGAAAACATTGATCTTTGGCGAAGAGACCTTCTTCTGGCATTCTTGGCTTCTTGGAGGAAAAGATGAAAAACAAAAACCAAATCTAGAGTATTACAAGCTCTCTAAACACAAACATTAAAAATAAAAAAGATTTTTATTCTATTATTTCCTGGAGTTTAAAACAGCACGAAAGACTGAAAGTGATTCTCAAAGCTGGTCGGGATGGAGATGGAGGCTGTACTCCTGAAACCTGAGGTGCCTTTGGGAATTTTTGCCATAGGCAGCCACTGCTGCATATTAAATACTTAATTAGAGCCTGAATATACAAGTGGGCAGTGGCCAGACCATCTATGACAGGAGAACTCTGACCCACAGTCTCTGCAGCAACCAGCCCAGGAAGCCAAACCACAGCCTCGGAAGCCACCCGTCCAAATTTGTCAGGACACGGTCAGTGACTGCCAGCTTCCCTCCTCCCTTTTCGTGTTTTTGCCCCACTTTCAACTTCGGACCAACAACAAAAAGTCAAATATGCCTCCCAAACCTACCACAAAAGATGCCCCCGCTTCTCGTTAGCCCCTTTCCAACTTCTGTGTGACAATACCTTTCATTCAGAGCATAAACAGAACTCTGTCCTATCTTCCCCTGTAAAGCTTTCCCACCCCCTGCCTGCCTTTGAATCTCTGACAAACTCAAAGGATCACCGCTGACTTTTTGCTATAGAAGGCTCAGTAAATAGCCTGTTTGATCTCCTTTGGGAGGTCTGCATTTATTTCAACATTAAGGTACTTTGGGGTAGGGAATAAAACAACAACTGTAGATTAAGAGAAACAACAAAATATTGTAGTAATGGCATTATCATCTTATTTCAAGATAGTTTGAAGTTAGTGGTTTGCAGAAGTCATTTGTGAGCAAAAATACATCAATTGACTCATTCATGCTGTACACGACACCCAAGTATGCATACTGATATATATATATATATATATATATATATATATATATATGAGAGAGGGAGAGAAAGAAAGAGAGAGAGAGACAGAGAGACAGATTTTACTTAGAAGAATCACTTTTACACAGCTCCCACAGCAGTTTTCAGCCAAGGGGGCAAGTGATGGCTGAAATTTTGCTTGTGCTCTAGTGTGGAGCCATCTCCTAATTCCTTCTATCCAGAGAGGCGATTTTATGCAATTCTAACAAAAACAAGTACGTGCCAGCAGTGCCTCTGCACATTAGCATACTGCATTGCCACCAGCAAAGAAAATATTACATCTTAATTAAGAAGGTATGTTCAGAGTAAATTCATAAAAAGAAAATATACAAAATACATTTTTAAACGTAAAAAATTCTTTATAAGCCACTGTTTCATGTGTGGGCTTCTCTGCTTTGGTGTGTGGGGGGGATATTAGTTGTGGTGATGTTAAAGCGTCCAATATTGAAATGCCTGAACACTTGAAAATATATTACTTTGGAAACTTTGTAATATTACCTGTGTCCTCATCTCCATAAAATAGCAATGACCATTTGGGAAACAACTGTAAAAGCTGATGTTCCATACTGTTCTCTCTACACTAAAGTCCTCCCCTGGGGGCTAAATAGATTTGCTAAACCACATGTTGTTTACCCAATTTTTGTGCCAAAGCATTAATGAGACTCCTATGGGTAACGATGCTTTGCCAAAATATTGGTTCTTTAGTTCAATATCACCTTTCTTCTTGGCAATATATTTATTTGTTGAATATACATTTTTTAAAAATCCAGGATATAATTCAACATACCACAAAATACTTAGATGGTCTTGTTGGATTGCATTACTTTACATGTAATTTATGAAAAAATCTATTTCAGAGACACTATACTAAGGGAAAAAATATATAAACATGGTAAACTTTGACCCATTATATTCAGTGTGGATGAGAAAAAATAACCTGACACCTTTGTCTAGATTCTATATATTTTTTAAATGTATAAAGGAATTTAAATTGCCTGTATATTTGGATTACAGAGAATGTTTACTTAAGTTTGAATGATCAAACATCACTTTAAATGGTAAGAAAAGAGGGAGTCTAATAAAGTTTAAATCTCCTTTTTAATAATACATCTCTCAATATCCTATTAGTAATTCCACAAGGTGTAACGATTCATGTTTTCAGTAATAGGAGAAATTTGATTACAGACTTTAGCCCTGGATCTTGATACATCTGTGATATACAGGCTACTTATTTATGTTAAAATCCAAAACCAATCTGCATTCTGAAACATATGTGACCACAAAAGTTTGGAGAAGGAATTGATAAGGAATTCTTAGAATGTAATAGAGATGTAACTGGACAAAGGAATTAAACAAACTAACAAAAGATAATGATCTCCAGGGACATCCTTAGACCTACAGGAAAGTAATTTTTAAGGCTAACTTTCCATGAAGAGACACCAATAGGAAAGAAGTCCTGCCTAAGAATGTGATATTGTTGACTGTGTTGGGCTGACTTATAATCTCCTTTAATAAGTGCCAAATCCTCTTCATCTGACGGAAATGATTTGGAAAATGTAACTCTGTATATTCACAGGGATAGTAGAAGAAGAGGAAGGTTACCACAAGACTGGGAATGAGTACCCATGACATTGTATCTGTTTTTGAAAGAAAGTTAAAAAAAGTCATTTGATCAGCAATTCCTGAAAAGTTCCAAATGTTATTTTGACATACAAAGAGAAGCACTTAGCAAGACATTAATTTTTTAAAAGAGGGGGAAAAAGCCTTTAAACTGGGAGTGATAAATAAGATTTATCTAATTTGAGTAATTAAGGGGGCTATCTGGAGTACTGCACGCCATATTTAGTTTCTGACGCCATATTTAGGCTCAACCAGAAGGAAAACAAGCATCATCAGAGCAAGAGGAGATAGTGTTGGCACTTATACATGTGATTGCTGACATTTTTTTTTCTCAGTTGACGTTCTTCTCTAGTTCTTCTTTTCTACTTATTTCTTTTCTGTTTCTACCCCCCACCCTGTAGTGTGTACATTCTTCCATTTCCTTTGTCCATTGTTTTTTCTTTCTCCTGTAGCTGCCTTAACTCCACGTCACTAGCAAAGACTTCTCATTGGTCCACTTACAAAGTAGAAAGAGGAATGCAACAGAAGGGTCAAAAGCACCACTATAAGTTTAATTATTTCTATATATAAGGCAAGATGTTATGATCCCCCAATGCACATTTTTAAAGGCTACACAATATTGACTCACTCTACTGCCTCCATAAAGTAAGCTTCATTTCTTTATGATTTGAATTTACTTTAAGAATATCCAGGATAGTTCCCTTTTTCTACAATTCCCTCAAAAAGTTTTAAGTAGCAGTTCTATTTGGCATAGTTGATGTGATGTGAACACTCGAAGGCCAAGTATCAATTTGATGTCTCTTTGATTGCTTACATTCTAAATAAAACTCATTGTCTTTGCTCTCTGTACACTGCAAATATGAATTCTATTCATGTCACCAAAAATAAATTTGCCCTTCCTTTTTGTCTTAACACAGAAGAAGATTCAAATGATGAAAAATAGTGGAAAGTTTAAAATATTGCATTTCTTTTGGATAGAGGAGCATATTATAGCAATGCAATATTGGGTTATATGATACTGAGGCAAAATTAGCTCTCAGAATTTTGGTGTTTCTGAATAAATGATTTCAAGCTACTATACTATATATTCTTATATCAATGTACATTTTAAAGGGGCCTATTTATTGGTCACTAAGACCTGTGAATGGAGTTAGCATGCCCTAATGATTTAGAGCCTGCCATAAATATCACACAGGCCAGTTTTTGCAGTATATTGATTTTGTAATTCAAGATAAATACTTACTTAGTCTATGCTTAATCTGGGTTTCCTTATCTAAATATTGGTTATAACCTCATCTATCTCACTGCTTTTTGTAAATATTAAATATATACATTTATAAATATTATATATGTAGTATTTAGCACAATGCCAGAGTATGTAGTTAACATTAAAAACGTGGTCACTGCAATTAATATTATTTTTCATATTATGAATTTGCTATACTGACATCTTATAGGATAAATAAGAAAAATATTATTGTTGAGTATAATCTAGCCCAACAATTTTAAATGAGTAAAATGTAAATTAAAAAGACAGACTGTGTATAAAGAAATCAAGAAATAAAAAGACACAAGAATTAACAATTTTTCTGATATTTGGCTTATACTGAAAATTAAAGTCTGTGAAATTTTGCCATTAAGGAAATTATATATCATAATGATACTGAGAGCTGCAGAAGACAATATTTCTAAAAGACATAAAAAGGTGAAAGACAAAGTATGACCTTAATGTTGAAGAGAAATAAACATTGAGTTTTCAAGTTTTTATGAATTAGAGTATTAAACAAAGAACATCTATTTAAAAATTCAATTTAGCAAAAATGTTCTTGTAATTTAAGACAAGAGATGTGAAAGAAGAGGAGAGTTAAGAGAAAAATACACAAAAACACATACAACTCATGTTAGAAGTGAAACAAAGTCTTAGTTATTCAGCATCTTCATGGTGACATTATTGCAGATCTTTTTAAAAAATGGTGAAAAGTAACATTGCCATAATTCCCTTATAATGGAAACCTGATCAGACCAAGATGACCTCTAGTTTTTGCAACTGGCTCCTCCTGTTTGATAAAGAATATGCTCATCAAGCTAGTGCTATTGTTACAAAGGGATGACATTGAACCTCACCTCCAATAACCTGGATATAATGGAATTTAGGTTGAGCTCTGGAAGTCAAAATAGAAAAACCCAAACCAATGGATGTGCTTAACCATCTGTGTGATTACCTCAAGCAATTCTCTGTAAAGATGTGAATGAAGATAGTCTCTCCTCCCATGATTCCATACTCACAAAGAATCTTTGTAATTTGAGTGCGGCTTCCAAGGTAGCCTAACTTCAGAAAGAAAATACACTAAACAACTGAAGAAAGAATGTGATCCGTTTGGCAGTCACATTCTTCATGTTGATAAATAAACAGGCAATGCTTTAAATAGGCCAGTTGAATCTACTATTATCTACCTGTTTGAATCTATATCTATATTCTTATCTCTGTATCTAATATTAATCTATCCATCCTCATTGTGGATAGAACTATCTATCACAGTAGATAGTTCTCTTTCCACTCATTTGCCCTTACTTCTATTTATCCAGGTTCATATGTATGACTTGGCTAATGTGAGATTGGATCCCAAAGTTGGAATCATTTATTTTCTGTGCAGATAAAGTTGAGAATTAATGACCATTCAGTGGTTAAATTACCAAAGTGATTAACACTTCAAGCACTTTCTGGATCATCAATCTAATGGTTGTGTTCATACAGAAAACTCCACTGAGTCAAACAAGACACACAAATCTGATTTTTTAGAAAGAGTATCTTGAGAGATGACCATAGTATTCACAAAAGGTGTTCTTTGGATCTCCCTTGCATTTGAAATAGAACCTTATATGGTAGCCAAATAAAAGTCTCGGCACAGAACCATCTAAATGGGAATTTTTGCCATTTATATTTGGGGTTTTATTTTAAGGAATGTCTTTAAATTGCTAGTGCAGGTACCATGTATAAGTACCAGCAGGGTTGGAGTATCTGTTATTGGCTCCAGGAACACTGTTCCAACAAGAAGTTATATCCTTGGCCCAAGTCCTCATCAAAAGCTGGAAGTGATTGCAGGACCCTTGGGGACTCCCCCAAAGGGAGAAAGGAGGGGAAAAAGGAAAAGCAAAAAAGAGAGAAAAAGAATTTGAGGATTCACACTGGAAGCCAGAGGCAGGTCTTTACCAAGGAAAAGATGAGGAGAAGAACCTAATCACTGTTATCCTTTCTGGGATGTAGAGAAGGTACCTGACCCTGTGCCAGCAGCTCTATTTATATTATTTCATTTATTATTCTTCACAGCTCCTTGAAGTGGTTATTGTTATTACCTCCTGCAGAAACCCTGTCTGAGTTTTCTTAGGCTCAACCAATCAATTGGACTTGTAAGACCCAAAGAGACAGTACTTGGCACTGGCTTCACCTAGAAGGTTAGAAGGACATATGTCATCAGGGGCTTTTCATTGGAGAGTTCTCTTGGGAGACCACACAACCCTCCAGCAATTTTCTTGTGCGCCCATATGATAACCTAGGTGCAAGAAAAGTAGACCACAAAGGGTGAGACCTTCTTTGCTTGGCAGCCCCATGTCTCAAATAAGAATCAATAGCTCCTCTGACAGTATCATGTGTAAGGCTTTCAGGATCCTAACAAGGGCAATGCCCAGTTACAGGATTCACTGCCCTTGGGGCAATCCCAATGCTTTGGCTTTCCACTAATTATTTATGGTCCATTCATAGCTTTCTTGTCCAGATGTCATTTACCTATTTGAGGTCATGTTTACTATGAACAGTGCTACCTAGTAATACAGCTGGCATCCCACCTTTATAGGATAAGCACGATAAGGATAGGAACATATCTGTCTATAGAGTAAGAAAAAGGATTTTGTTAACTCTTTACTCAACATTCCCATAGAGCAACGAGGAAGTTGAAGGTCAAGGGGAGCAGTGCCTTTCCCAAGATCACACAGCTACTATGTGGCAGAGAATTATTTAATTCTTTATCAGATCCTCAAACCTCTGCTGAGATTAAAACCTGTTTGTCTCAACTCCCTGCCTGTCTCCACTTGCCCACCCCAGAGTGTATGAGTTAAAATTGCATCACTTTCACATAGGCTCAAATGCCTTATCCCTCATAAAGAATTAATGTTTTTGTGAATTTATGAATAAGACCTACCTATTCCCTGTGGAACTGGACAGAGTTATTGAAGACTCTGCCACCATCCATGATGTGTCAACATTTATAATATACATAGCATTTTAATCAGTAGTATCTACTCCAAGGAATTCATCTTAAGGAATTAATCAGATTAAAGCACAAAAATTATTTTAAAAAATAACAAAAGTTAGAGAAGCACAGATTATCCAGCAAATTATACATAAAAGAATAATTTTAAAATAAGAGTCCCATGGAGTTGTTATTCCAATAATCTTCAAACCATATTATTTTCTGTGAAAATGTATATTACCCCAAAAAAGAAATGGTAAAGCTGAACACTTTATAAATATAAAACTAACTAGAGCCAAACATACTACAAATAAAAAGGAACAACAAGAATATTATGTTTGTATCCTAGGGTGAAGGAAGATTTCCAAATATACAAAATTTGTAAAGAAAAATACTGATATGTTTGTCTAGATCAAAATTAAGACTTAAAGCCAAAGTCATACATATTAGAAAAAAATCCACAAATGACTGATGAACATCAGAAATTGTTTTCCATCATAATAATACATGAATAACAAGTTACAAAAATAAACAGTTTTGCCAACTATTAGATGGACATCATTTGAACATTTTGATCAAGTCATTTGTCCAAAGAATTAGAAAACAAGCACAGTCATTTACTGCTGTAGGAGTATGCTATGGCTAATTTGGTAGGCAATTTGGTAGTAATCTCCAAAAAAAAAACGGGAAAAAAGAACAACAGCAAAGCATACTCCCTCAAGAACCAAATGAAAAAATGTACAAAAATGCACTAATCAATGAATTGTTTATAATAATTATAGCAATTAAATTGAAAAAAATCTTATATGTACACAGTAAAAACTGGCTAATTAAACTTAGTTCAATTTATATTTGTAAATACAGTATGGAAGTTAAAAGAAAATTTAAATCTATAGGTACTTGTCTTAGTCTGTTCAAGATTCTCTAACAGAATATCATAGAAAGGGTGGCTTATAAACAACAGAAATTGATTTCTCACAGTTCTAGAGGCTGGGAAGCCCAAGATCAATGCACTGACTGATTCGATGTCTGGTGAGATCTGACTTCTTGGTTCAAAGACCAGCATTGTTGCTGTCTTCACATGGTGGAGAGGTTCTCTGGGGTCTCATAAAGGACACGAACCTTCTTGATGAGGTCTCTGCCCTTGTGACCTAAGTACCTCCCAAAGGCCCCTCATCCAAATACAATCACATTAGAGGTTAAGTTTCAACATACGAGATTTGGGGTGACACAATCATTCAGTCTATAGCAGTACTGAAATAGATTAGCTTTAAGATGAATAACTTATTGAAAAAAAATTAGAGAAATACTGTATATAATATCAAAACAACCACATGATGCTACTAAATAGTTCCTTATCAACTAAAAGTAAAAACTAAATTGTCAGAGATGGAAAAGCATAAAAAAAATTACATATATGTACACTCTGTGAAATACTGACTGTGAAATACACATTTCAAATGAAACAAATAAATCAAACAAAATATCTATTTATAATAGAATCTTAAATTTAAGGTGTTATATGTATATCCATATCAATATGAAAAATATATATACATGCTACAGAAAAACGTATTATTAATCTGTCTCTAAAATTCTAGATTTTATGAAATTAGGGAAACAGGTTAAAATACAGCTTATTAAAATAAAACTAAAATCATTTCCTTAGCATTTATAAAATGAAAAAGCAGATATATTTTCAAACCTTAAAATGTAATTGGTAAAATAAATGTACTTTCTCTAAGTAGCAGCAAATAAGCCATTTTTTTAAAAGAGGAACAGACAAATATTATTATGTAAGTAAATAAATGTCAAGAATAAAGAAAATTGTCTGCCACACTTGTGTTACTTTTGTGCCTCAAAAATGAAACTTTAGGAGCTTCCCTGGTGGCGCAGTGGTTGAGAATCCGCCTGCCAATGCAAGGAACACGGGTTCGAGCCCTGGTCCAGGAAGATCCCATGTGCCGCAGAGCAACTAAGCCCGTGCACCATAGCTACTGAGCCTGCACTCTAGAGCCCGCGAGCTACAACTACTGAAGCCCGCGCACCTAGAGCCCGTGCTCTGCAGCAAGAGACGCCACCGCAATGAGAAGCCCACGCACTGCTGCTCGCCACAACTAGAGAAAAGCCCGCGCGCAGCAACGAAGACCCAACTCTGGCAAAAATAAATTAATTAATTTTTTAAAAAATAAAACTTTAGATATTTTTATCCTTTAAGAATTTTATGTTCTATGTGGTTTATCTTACAATTGATCTATAAATTTTTTATGATCGATTTCCTATATAAAACTTTCCATATTTGTTCCAAAGAAATACTACTTTAGTACTATAAACCAGGGCACATTGTTAGAAATTTCCACTTTGTTATAATATTAAATTTTATTGTCTATTGAATATTAAGTATTATTTATTTAATTCTTTAGAAACCTTCTCTTCATATCTGTATTCCCCCAAATAAAATACCTTTTTAATTACTTTTTCAAAATGAGATTTATATCTGTAACATAAACGTACTAAGTTTCACACAAGAAATGCAGTGTTCAAGCTATGAATCATTTAATATAGCATCTTGCAAAATACAAATAACTGGTAAATTTTTAGAATATTATACAAGGTAATATGTATTAGGATACTCAAAGATACAGATGGACTATTTAAGAAATTAAATGCTCATTTTAAATTAAAAATAGAAAGAGTATTTCAACATTGTGGCAAATTAAACAAATGAGATAATAAAGATAGAGAGGACAATTTTTAGAGAAAAGAAGGAAAATATATATATTTGTAGAAACAATTATAATAGAACTGATACAATTATAGACTGATGAAAGCATTAGCTTTCACAATACTTTGGTAGCCAATGTGATATGAAATATACTTTTTATATATTAAGCCCTTTTCTGTAAGTGCATCTAAGCAAATTTATTCCACAGATGAAAAAATATATGAAATATTATATACCAGCAAAAATTTTAAGTAAGCCTATATATTTGGATATATGCAGCAAGTTATATTATAATAACTCAACTGGATGAAATTACCTATAGTCGTGTAAAATGGTAATAATAAATGTAATTTAGAAGCATAAGTATGTATGATATAGTAAGAATACGGAATATAAAACTACATTTCCTTTGATAATAAAAATATCTTGACTGTTATATAATATTTAACCATAAAACAATATTTTGAATTGCATGTGTGTGTGTGTTTTTAAGAAATGTCTCACAGTATTTTTAATATGGGAAAATATTCAACTACTTCATGGTGACAAAAAATTTTGGTATCAATTCCCTTTTGTAACTTAAGAGCAATATTTTGATAAATTCATATCTAATATGTGATAAAATTCTAACATTTTAATAAGCATGTATATAATTTATGTATAATCAAAGAATAAGGATACTAAAACAACTTATTTGTAAGAATGCTTGGAGTCCTAAAAACACACTAATAATGAAAGGAAATTGAGAAGTGAAAATAATGATTTTTTAAAATAAAAATAAATATGAATACATTGAATTATATGAAGGATAATAATAATTTAGTTTTTGTGATTATTTCATTAAATTATAATTCATACACAATAAACTAGATGTTGATTATGATCTAAATATTTGATTATAATTACTCTCAAATTCTATAAAAATGAAGACCTATAAAAATACCTTTTCTGCATAATAGAAGATTGTATCTATAGTAAACATGAGAAAACCAGACATGCAAAAATATGCACAGAAACTAAATTTTTTAAAAATCACATATAACTTGGAATTTCTAATATCTCATTGTAAGACAATAATTAGAAATATCTATTGAAGTTATTTTCATCATTTTTAAGTGATAAGAACAATAACTGTCATTAATCAGCAAGATATAAGTGAAGACAATTTTCACCCAGAGCCACATTTCCTGTAAGTGACTTAATTCAGCATGATGTCAATATTCATCACTTGAATTTTAGCAAACCATATATAATTTATTCTCTTCATTGTTACATCATTTGAAATATTTTACTCTAGAAATTTGTAATAAGGAAAACAAGTAGGCCCCTAGATCTTTCTCACTTGGCAGGGATTAGGAGTCATATTGCTAAATCTTTGATGTGAAATTTATTTTTCCATTTTAGATCCTCAGCTCAGTTCAAGTGCACAGTTTTTATTAATTATTTAGCCATCTTTTTTTTTTAACTTTATATAGCCAGTAAAGGGAGTTCATAATAGTTGTCTTAATAGTTAAAGACAACTGAGTTCACCCATTTTCATACTCCAAATTAAATTTATAATCTAATAACTTGACCAATGAATCATGGACTTATTGAACTTTGGGTTTAGAAGGTGATGGTGGCATTATTGTCTGAAGACATTCCTTTAGCTTCTTCAACATGTTTAGATTCCTTCAACATCCTTCTGTAAAGGATGTTGCTATACAATGGGGACCCATTTGTTTATCAATGAGTATTTATAAGGAGGTGACTTAGTTGGTTTCCCCTGAAAACAGAGAGAAATTTGGGTGCAGGCAGGTGGAGGTGAACCCAGCAAACTAGAGCAACACATAAGGGAGTGGAGGTAAGGGAAGAAGAAAAGGCATCTTAGGAGGGTATTTTTACTGTGTAGTTGCTATTGACAGCACAAATTTGGGTCCTCTTTGACTTTCTGAGAAGCATAATGAAAATGCCTCCTAGAATTATACATTTCACAAGAGAATTGTAATATCTATTCACTAGCTCCCTTCCCCAATTGTTTGAGCACTCTCCCCACTGACACTAGCTCTTCCACAATCCAGAGGATGCTTTTCCAGGCTGAGTGAGTTCCTGTAGTTTTGGAGAAGACGCCAGGGCAGACAGCAGAGAGTTAGGGCATATGTATCACAACAGCAGATAAAATCAAAGGGGCCAGAGGATGTGAACTCTGGGCTCCAGAGGTGCATCCTACAACGGAGCTACTGCATGTCATGCACAGTTCTAGGGCTTTGGAATTCATTGAACAGCTGAATTCTGTGGTTAAAAGTACAGAGATGTAAAGTACAGGTACTAACCTTGATGAGTTGATTATCAAGTGTATGATTGAGTGAAAGGCAGGCCTCCATAAATAGCAATGGAAGATATCTGATTTAGATAAGGTTGGTAGGACCTAATTTGCTTAAAATCTACCTCCTAACCAGACTAAAGCCTTCTTGTAGGCAGGGGGCATTTACAGCTTGGTATTATAAAGGTCAAGTACATGGGATGTACTCAGTATATAAATATATATTCCAAATGAAAGAATAAAGAATAGAGGAATACAATGGAAAAAAAAGAGCCAGTGAAATTTAGAGCAGTTCAGGAAAACGTGCTTTGGAAAGGAGCTATTTGTGATGGGCTTTGTAACACATAAAATACTGGAAATTTATCTGTGCAATATGTTTATGACTGTCTGTTAGCTTGATATACTATCACCTAACATAACATTTTAGAAGAGGAAATTGTTCAAAATGGACATGAAATAATTTAACTACCTAAATACAAATTAATAAAACTACCTGAACTTTTTAATCATATTTGGAAAAAATTGTAATAGGTTAAATAATCTTATCAATTTCAGACCTAGATCTTGATTACTGAAAACAAAATTTATTATAAAAAATTGTTCAAGGTTATTACAAGGAGACAGGTATTGTTTCTTTTTCTTTAATTTCTTCTTTTACTGTTTAAAATGCTACAATGTGCATTCTCTGGGTTTTCTCTATGACATTGGTCCTGACAATTAGCAAATCCTACAATAAAAGTTAACAGCATGAACTGTATCTGAGTGACTATTCTTGAAGTATTTTATTTGGCAGGTAAGCCAGAGACATTTTACCTCATGGACAACTAGATTTGTAAAATCACAGTCTGTGTCAAGTGCTTTACGATTTCCAAAGAATGAATATTTTATAAATACCCTTAAAGATCAAGAGCTATAAAAGTAAAAGTTTACAAAATTCAGGCCAATAACATAAATGTCTGATTTGGGACAGGTACACAACAATAGGATCTGATTGGCTCTTGAGTTAAATGAAAGATGCATGCCTTTCTAAGTACATCCTTTCAAATCACATTTTTTTAATCTTATGCTGGTCAAAAACAAAACAAAAACAAACAAAAATAACCTTGCTCATTTGTGCATTAGTTACCTACTACCACAATTATGCTAGCTGGCCTGACCTTCAGATAACCTAAAATAACCTCTTCTGGGAAGACTCTGTGGTCTGTCATCCTCCAGTGGGTAAACGTGGGCATATTCTTATGTCATTCCAAGAGAAACAAGAGAGAAAATGAACACACATTTTCAAGCCTCTTTATGCATCACATATTTTAACATCCCGTTGGCCTAAGTGAGTTACATGACTGAACTCAGAATTCGGAACTGGGCAAATAGACTCAAGTTTTTTAGTAAGAGAAACTGCAAAGTCATATAGCAAATAACGTGGATATGAGGAAGAAGAGTGAAGAATGTTGGCCATCATTGCAATCAATCTACTATACCTTGCCTGTTATCTCTAATAAAAGTACATCCATCCTTGCCCTCTGCTATAGACTATAATTGTATATATTGAAGAATCACTTATATTTGCATCTTATGGCTGGGTGAAAATAGAAAAATTAGTCAAATTTTTCATAGACGAATGATCATGAAGTTCCTGGCTCTGTTGCTGATAAAAACAAACAAGCAAACAAACAAAAACAAATTATGAAGTTAAATTGACATTTTAGCTCATGTAATTTTAAATTTCACAGCACCCACAATGGATATCTATATGAGATTTATCTCACTACCCTACCATTTGTGATTAAGAATTGCATCTTTATATTGCGTCCTCCTTAACACCCAACAGTACTCATTAGTTCCTCAGTGTTTGCTGAACTGAGCGGGATGAAATTTTGACAATGTAAGTTCATTAGTAATTCTCTGGTGCTTTATATTTTTCTAAAGCCTTAGCTGAAGGAAAAGGAGAGTGTGCCTAATCCCTTCCTTTTAATCCATGATTCAATTTGGCAGTTCCTGCTCAGATTTTATCAAAGATTATGGTGAAAAGCTAAGAAGATAAAATGAGATTAAAATATAAAAGCTAAGAAGACCAATTCTTTCTGGAATTCCGACATAGAAGAGAATTGGCTAACCCCCATTTCAGGGGTTCAAATGTATGTGCCTACATATCAGCTGGCTCTTATTTTTCTGTTTGACTGTGTGCATGTGTGTGTTTAATTTAATTATTTTAATATCAAGATTTTGACTAACCGTGAGGGTCGTCTGTAAATCTGAGGGTAGACGATTCCACTCTCAGGCTAGTCTAACCTTCTCACATGACATATTCAACCCCAAAGAAACATATATTTCTTTTTACTCAGAATGATTATTAAGATTGTTACTCTCATGAACTTAATATTCTGGTTACCATAATATTGTCATCTCTAACAAATTTGTAGGAGAATCTTGATATATTTAAATGTAATAAAATGTAAAACATAAATAAGGTATCATTTAATGATTGAAAGGCATTCAGTTCTTACAATTCCTCAGGATCATTATAATAGTAAGGTATAATAAACTAAGCAAAGTCTATATCATTTTCATATATATTGTTAAATACCTGTTAGAATGAACCTCTATTATCTTATTTTTAATACGTTATTATCATCACCAGCATAAGGAGTTTATACATTAAGATTAGAAATATAACTTCAATCCACAGAGAAGAAAATTTTGTGAATGCTTTCTTGCACTAACTGTATGTTTACAAAAAAGATTCTTATTAATAATTCAGTATATAAAACTGTTTAGTAGATTTCTAAAATACAGTTAATTTCTGAGGAATTCTTCATTTCACATAGGGTTCCAAGTCCAGCAAACACCTTTTTTATCACCATTTCTACAGAGGAAAGAAACACTTTGCTTAAAAAATAATTCATATTGAGGAGAAAAGGATTAAGAAAGTGGCTACATTTTCCCTGTTGAGAGCTGCTTTGACCTGTTACTATTGCTAATACTGATCAACCATTGCACACTTAACCTTCAACACATTGATACACTGCTGAGTTTATATCCATGCAACATGTGCATGCAGGTGTCAATTTATTGAATTTTATATTCTTCTTGTTATATTATTATAATTGTAGAGCAAAAGTTGTAAAACATTATGAAAGCACTGCAGAGTTTAAACAGATCACTGATGAAATAATACACTAGTGTGACATCATTCAACAGATATGCACAAGTGGAGTTCCTGGCCTCCTGATACAATTTTTCCAGCATACGCACTAGAGAGTCATCAAACGTTCTTTTTCCAAACTATGTGACTAAATTTAAAAGACCTTTCAAGGACCTAACTGCTTACTTAGCCTGATTGCATTTACACTCTAAGCCCATTTGCTTTTGTGATGGCCACAAGTAACAGTGAAATATCGAGGATGTTTAAGTTATTCAAAAGAAAGGTATTGCTGTGGCATCCATTCAAATACATTCACAGGGGATGTATTTTGAGAAAGGGCAGATGGTAGCATTTCCCAGAACATCTGTTACCCATCATTCTTTCACCGAGCGACCCAGATGCTGTTGACAACTTGTATGTAAATCATGCTGACAATTTGTTCAGTGTCTCTCCTGCTGAGACTGAGGTTGTCCTGGTCATACCATTTATCAGATATAGGAGATACTGCAGTCCTACAAGTACAGTTCCAACTGTGTCTGGGCCAGAAAATAAAACAGCCATTAAATCAATGGAACGATTTATCTACCTTGAAGTTATCTCCATATTACAGCAAAGATTTCCTACCTCAACTTTCCTAGTCTTATCTGAAGGTGTACATTAGATATTAAATGCTCTACAGAATAGGAGAATGCCATATTGCTTCCTGATTCTCGTCCTTAACTTCTATTATTACTTGTTAGGGGCAATCATTTCTTTGACCTTGCATTTTAAAATTACTTTCATCTCAGGGAAATGACATATAAGAGGGAAATTATGCATGCACTGCTATATAAATGTCAGATTTTTTAGTTTGCAAATGCCTGCTATAAAATATTCACAGTACAGAAGTTGATTTACAATCCATTTCAGTCTGTAATCTATCTTATTCTAATTTTATACCTTGTATCAAGTGCACTTTTCACATTGATGAAAAGAACACAAATAGAAAAAAAAATCATATCTTTAATGAACATACCTATGCAAAGGATAAACTAAAACAACCATTGGCATTTATTAAATGATTATAGCTTTTCTAAACAAACTTAACTAGGTCATAATATAGGTTGTAAAGAGGGAAAGTGCATAGTTAAATTTCAAAATACCTAAACCTATAAAGGCATTATATATAACCTAAACTTCCTATTATAATAATGAAGATAAAAAAATAAAAATTGAGTTAAGTAACTTTAATATAAATTTGCACATCAAAATACCCATTTAATTTGTAAAGTAAATAAACTTTACTTTGGAATGTTGATTAATCTCCTTCAAAAGTAATTGATTTTATCGCAAGCATTTTTGTTATACAATTATAGGTTAACTGGGACAACTGAGAAAAATACATTGAGCTATAAAATATCACAAGTATGTTTTATAAATAGCTTTAAACTTATTATATATATATAAATTCCAAAGTAAAACCAGTAACTGTTAGATTGGCCCTCTACCTTATTAAAATGTGCTCTGAACAGAACAATAATTTTTGCACTCTAAATGGAGGTAAAGATACTTTCACATGCATTCTCTTTCAGGTAACCAGCCTATTAAATTATAATTGTTTTAGACAAAAAGCAATGTTAAATCTCAGTTGCACCTAAGACTGAGTTTCCTGGACACATAATTTGGGATACTTAATCTACGTAAAATGTCATAGAATTTTAACCAACTTCTTGGATGAGGATTTCTTTATATATATATATATATATATATATATATATATATATAAATTTATTTATTTAATTTTATTTATTTTTGGCTGCATTGGGTCTTCATTGCTGCACACGGGCTTTTCTCTATTTGCAGCGGGCGGGGGCTACTCTTCGTTGCGGTGCATGGGCTTATTGCTGTGGCTTCTCTTGTTGCGGAGCATGGGCTCTAGGTGCACGGGCTTCAGTAGCTGTGGCACGAAAACTCAGTAGTTGTGATGCACGGGCTTAGTTGCTCTGCAGCATGTGGGATCTTCCCGGACCAGGGCTCGAACCCGTGTCTCCTGCATTGGCAGGCGGATTCTTAACCACTGCACCACCATGGAAGCCCAGATGGGGATTTCTTTAAAAAAATCTTTTGGCAATGGGGGGTAGAAGTAAAAGATTCATCTATAATTTAGGTTTATATGCACTAGAATTTGTGCATATGTGTAACATCTGGAAATAGTACTCCTTATTTGTCACTTGCTTAAATATAAATAGTATGATAAAATCAAGTTTAGCAAAACAGTATTTTTATATTATTATAATATATTTGGAACAATATAAATTTTCTAACAAAACATCCCAAATATTATGGCACCATAACAAAGTATTTATTAAGTAATATTAATGTGTGTTCCCATATAGGTCAATTAGTTAAGTTAGTTACGTTAGTTAAATGGATCATAGAGTTAAGAAGTGCCACGTCTGGGGTTTTATTTTCTTACTAATCAAGTAGTTTCAGAACAAGAAAATCTCTGCTCATTACTGTGTGTGTATCTACTAATTAACATACACATGTGCACACACACACACACACTTTTACACTACTGGATCAAACCAAATAGATCTAAGAAGAATCTAAGGGGCAAACGTAGTCTTGTATACTCTGAGTAGCCAAGTTTGTCCAAGTTAATCTGTATTGAGTAGCTCCAGCACTGT
Source organism: Pseudorca crassidens (assembly GCF_039906515.1). Taxonomy (NCBI): domain Eukaryota; kingdom Metazoa; phylum Chordata; class Mammalia; order Artiodactyla; family Delphinidae; genus Pseudorca; species Pseudorca crassidens. The sequence continues at coordinate 20,603,660 of NC_090298.1, forward strand.
ACCTATAGGACAAGATCATGTTGTAAAAGTAACTTTGACCTAAAACTCTCGATCTGAGTTATATTTCTTCAAGACCTTATGGATCTGTCTGTTGAAACACTAAGCTCATCAGAGACCTCGTCCTATTGACAGATTTCGTGAAGTCACAAACTAGTGAGCATATATTATAGTTTGCCTAAGACATTTCCATTATGGTTGTTTTCCTGAACAGTTAATAATGCCCCCATTCTCTCCAAAATGTTCAGGTTTGGGTGATAAATTGTGTGGTCACAACACTTACTAACTGTCCAAGTGCATCATGGTGCTGAAACAAATCTCTATCAGTTCATATCTGGGAATCTTTTGAAGCAGCTTTGTTTCTGATTTATGAATTATGCATCCTGAGTGTTTGGGTCAATTTCCCCACAACACATTTAAGTGGTTCCTTGTTAGGTGTCTTTAAAAGGAACTGTAGCATAGTCCAGTTAATGTTAACTTTCACACTGTGATTCTAAAAGAAAACTATAGTTAGCTCCTCATATACTGGCAAGCAGGGATACTTACTGTTTTTAGGACCCTAGAAAGCATTACATAAAGGGAAGTCTGTTTTCATCTGTGGCTGACAACTTGACTAGTCTCAGACACAGAGAGAAAATAACAAATGTGAAAAGTGTTTAAGTGGGAGATGCTTCTCTGCATTCCAATTTGTCAAGACCTTTCACTAATAAAAATGCAAGACTCCAGGAAACTCAGGGAACAAGTTATTGTTCGTAGTTGGTCCCCAAATGTATTCTGATATGAAGAGCAAATCACCTTCTTAAAATGTGGTCAGGTGCACATCCTCTGTCTTACGTATATATTAGAGCAATAGATCTTATTTCATTAGATACAGAAATACATTTGTCTTGCTGGCTCAAAAGTACAAAATATATTTGCTTTAAATCGAACATAAAAAAGTCAAGATCCTCTGAAAAGCATAGATGTCAACAATTAAGTCAACTAGCTATGAAAAGAATAAACTCTTTTTAATTGGTAATTTCTCTCTTTCCAACCAAGATTACATCCATCGACATTAGTGCTATATGAAATTCAGCAACATCACTTTGTACTACAAAACACACCTCTGCTGAGTCAACTTGCGAGTGTGTTAAAATACCAAGAGATGGAGCTGGTGACAAGATGCCTCTGAAATGATAGGCTCAGGATAAAACCAGATTAAAACTGGTTTTAACACATACCTATCCCAATCCAAGCAGTCATAGTTTATGACATTCATCAAATTCTGGAATCTTTCTAGGAATTATTATTTTCAGAAAGGTGAGCTGAGTATACATTATCTCTCCTTTGTGCATCAAATCCAATACATTTCTGAAATGATATTAAAAATTAATAAAAATATAAAATATATATCTATATTCAAAAGCAAGAAGGAAGAAATTTGTTTGATCAGAAACTGTGAGAAATGCCTCAAAGTTTAAATATAAAGAGGAACAGAATAAAGATCAGAATTATAGTTTGGGAGGCCTGCAAGGATATTTCTATATCCTTTATAACCCTTTATATTCTTTCCCCTTCTACAAGTTCTAAATATATTTTTTGACTAAAGTAAAAATGGATAAATCACATCAATTTCTTTGAATGCCAGGGAGATGATCTCTGAGACTGTTCATAAAATAGAATCTGATTTCTCAAAATTTTGGATACATGTTCTAATACAATGGAGAACAATATGCTGTAACATTCATGGTTTCCTCAGAACTTGCATGAAATCATTTTAGTTGCCTGACTTTAAACTGGAAATCTTTCGATGTCTGTAGAGCCTATGCACCCAACAACTGATACTTCAGCAGCAGAACCCTAGATGTACATAGCTTTTCAGAGTTTCATCCATATATAATCCAAATTAACAGGATCCTTCCACTGTGTGGCACTGTTTAAGTACTTCCTGGTCAAATTATTTTATGATCAGATTCGTGAGTCAAATCTAGAGGGAAATTTCCTTATATTCCCTAAGGATGATACTATTGGTGACTTAATGTTTGGTATTTCCTAACCTGTAAGCATTCTTGACAGAAAAGTACATTTGAAGAACATTTGAAGATGATCACACTGTTTCCCTCTCCAAGCATATTTGTTTATGTAACTACAATGTTAAATAAGAGGCAAAAAAAATTAATAGCTCCTCTCTATATCCCAAGCAATATTCTGTTACCTAAAAAACAGATAATGCCTCCATCTGAATTGTTCCTTCTGTTAAGTTACAAAAACAAACAGATATTAAGTACAATTTCATTACCACTTACCACTGTTATTTTTTGTTTTACCTCCATTCTTATGCTAATATAATCATATATTCAACAGATATTTAATAAGAAACTAATAGGTAATAGGTAATTTTATAGAAAAATCAAAGAATAAACTACATTTGTCTTTGTTTTAACAGAAATAATTTATAAGTAGACCATATCAGATACGACTATTTACTAAACTTTGTCAGTATAAGAATTAGTATAAGAGAAATGGCTTCTTGACAAAGCATGTCACGATCTGAAACATTTTAAAGAGGATTGTGGGGATTTTGTGTGATATCTTTTCATGTAAGAACATGAATTCAGGCATTTTAAAGACTGAATTAAATACAAACATCAGCGAAAAAGGAAGACATGGATTCTCTATTCTACTCATGTGCTTTTATTATAATGGAACAAGAACCAACACAAAAAGCAATCTTCCTAGGAATGTAGCTAGCATAAAAGAATAAAAGTCCCGGGCTTCCCTGGTGGCGCAGTGGTTGAGAGTCCGCCTGCTGATGCAGGGGACACGGGTTTGTGACCCGATCCGATCTTCCCACATGCCGCGGAGCAGCTGGGCCCGTGAGCCATGGCCGCTGAGCCTGCGCGTCCGGAGCCTGTGCTCCGCAGGGGGGGGCCACAACAGTGAGAGGCCCACGTACCACAAAAAATTAGTTTTAATTAAGTGAACATATCCTTAGCCAGAAATATTAGTTTCTTAGTGCTGCCATAATAAAATTCCACAAACTAAGTGGCTTAAGCAATGTAAAAGTGTTGTCCTACAGTTTTGGAGCCTGGAAGCCTGAAACTCTGGTGTCAGCAGGGCCATGCTCGCTCTAAAATCTGCAGGGACTCTTCTGGCTTCTGTTGGTTTGCCAGCAGTCATCGGTGTTCCTTGTTGCAGCTGCATAACTCCAATCTTTGTGTTTATCATCATGTGGCATTCTCCCAGGGTTTCTCTGTCTTCACATAGTGGTCTTATAAAACACTTGTCATATTGGATTAAGAGCCCACTTTATTCCTTAACCAACTACACGTTCAAAGACCCTATTTCAAAATAAGATGAGAGGTACTTGGGGTTAGGACTTCAATATATCTTTTTGATGGAATGCAATCCAACCCATAACATTTGATATTCTTTATTATTAACAACAACAACAACATAAACTAACTCAATTTATCTAGAATATTTTGGATACATTTGCCTGCAAACTTTTTTGCTGGAGAATCAACCAGGCATCTCTGCCATCCAGGGATATTATTGAATTGTTATAAGGGTAAAGAGTATGAATGCTCTGAAAATTTTGCAAATTAAATTGTATTGCCATAGGCAATGATTTATAATTATGGTATTTCAATCAAACGTTTGCCCAAGTTGAGGGGTATGTATAACTACTTGAAGAAAACCCTGGTATGCTCTACTAATGCTGGAACTTTTCTCTGAGTAGAGAAGAGAAAACTCTGCAGCTGAAAGAAAATATAGCTTTCCCTTTCTAACCTTCAAAACACAATGATTTAACTCATGCCTTCTTTTGGATCTGAGATAACTCAATGGCGTTGACCATAAAACACGGAATGCCGTCATGAACACAGTTGTCTTGACTTAAGTGTAAATTCTCCTTATGTGGTAAAGAGAACTGTCCCCCGAGTTGATCACAGTACAAAGCCACTGACAGACTCAGTGATTATCTTCTTGAACTAGCAGGAGATGGGAGCCTACATGATGGAATTCAAAATGAAATACAGATGAAAACATCTCTAACATGTCATGGTAATAGCCAAATTCAGCAAAGATATTCAAAATATTTAACAACCATTCAAGAAGAAGCACAGACCAATCAGAATAAATACTGCCTTTAAATAAACAGTATGTCTTTACCAATGCAGACCAGCTGAATGTCTCTCCTAGGCAACAATAGCAATTGTATTTGTTATTTCTGTGACTTTATATAACATTCCTCTGCAATAGGGATTTCTTGAATAGATTAGTAGATTAATAAGAAAATCTATTAAAATTTTAATTTTAATACACGATTAGTGATTCTTTTTGAAAATGTTTGTATTATTGGATGCTTTTAATTTGTTAGAAATTTTAGAATATCTTAAAATAGGAACTGTAAGACACTTGCAAAATTAGTATCATATGAATCTTGTAGGGGAGCAAAATCTGCCATGCCAAAATGTGTCTCTTTGTCGCAAGCATTATTTTAGGGTGACTTTTTTTAAAATTTATTTTATTTATTTATTTTTGGCTGCATTGGGTCTTCGTTGCTGCACACGGGCTTTCTCTAGTTGTGGCGAGTGGGGGCTTCTCTTCATTACAGTGCACAGGCTTCTCATTGCAGTGGCTTGTCTTGTTGCAGAGCACAGGCTCTAGGCATGCAGGCTTCAGTATAGTGGCATGCAGGTTCAGTAGTTGTGGCTCACAGGCTCTAGAGCACAGTCTCAGTAGTTGTAGTGCACGGGCTTAGTTGATCCGCGGCCTGTGGAATCTTCCCAGACCAGGGATCAAACCCGTGTACTCTGCATTGGCAGGTGGATTCTTAACCACTGCGCCACCAGGGAAACCCCTAGGCTGATTATTTTTCAGAAACTGAAGACTCTGGAAGTTTTTCTTTTTACCTTCCCCCTTAAATGCCTACAAGAATTTAGATAGAGGAAGAGAGTTATCACCAAAGATATGAGTTATCACCAAAGATAACTACAAAGATTATGAGCTGGTTTTGGTAGCCTCAGTAGAATTTAGCAAGGATTCTTTGTTCAAAGTCTTCTCTGTGTGCCATTATCTCTGCATGGAAGGAAAGCATTTCTTTACCAAACATTTGCTCTTCACATCTTCCTGCCAGTTATCTTCCTTCCCTTTGAAGACCCAAGCCCTGCCCCCTTCTTAGCTCAGGATGGCATATAAACCTCAATTGTCTGTCCTTGAGCCTCTTATCTTCAGGGTTTCTGTATGTACAAAATTAAATTAAATTCATTTTTCTTTTGTTAATGTGTCTTGTATCACTTAATTATTAGAGCAGCAAAAGAACATAGAGGAGAAGAAAGAAAAACTTTTCATTCCTTACAATCTCTATTACATTCTTGAGCTTTTCCAAGATAATGCCAGGACATGATTTCAAGTTAGTCATATTCTAATACATTCAATGAAATTTACATTATTTGTAATTTGAATATTAAAGGCAATTATTATGTGTTTATATAATATATTATATATATTATATCAATTGCACTGTAGTTTGCCAAGGTAGTTTTTCTTCCTTTGATTGGTCCTTACTAAGTCTATTAAACATCCTCACAGTTAGCAATAAACTGTGAGATATAGGCAATACTATCTTCCTAATTAAAGGAAAGAAAGTATTCCTTGTCCTTTTTCCTGCGTTTTTCTTAAAGGAGTATTACTCAAGAATAAAGATACAATAATGTCATTGTTTGTTTTAAAATCAGTTTAATGTATGACTAAGGTACGAAAATGGAGATTTTTTTCTTTTTGTATAAGGTATTTTTCCTAAAGGTATTTATTTGGTCCATCTAATCTGCTTACTTCTCTAAGCCCAATTATGCCACCTTTAGTGATAAAATATTTAAATATTTATTGGGTGCCTTTATCATGAGCTTATAAAAACATTTTGTTGTTATTGTTGTCATTATTGTTTGAAAGTAATATCACTCATTGCTTTGGGGAAAAAAGAGTCAGTTTTAAATAAAATGAACATGTAACAGAATCTAGATCTTATTTCTAAAACACAGAAGAACTACCTATTTTCTAAGTTTGTATTTATACATTATTGTTGTGCTAAAACATTGAGTGCTACTCTAGTAGAATTTGGAGCATTACAAAAATCCTAAATCATGCCAGACAATGGTTTGTTCTCAAAGTTTCACACATGGTTAGTAAACAAAATCCTATTTAATCCACTGCACCGAGTAAGAAAAGGTGTGTGAGTGTTTTGTTGTTTTCTGCTCTGGTTATTACTGGCATTGCTTTTGCTCCAGGAAGCTTTTCACCCAGTTTTAGTATTTTATTTTGTTTTATTTTTTGACTTGTGGACTCTTTTTTATTGTATTTACTTTGATGACGTGGTATAGACCAGTTCTAGTATTTTAAAATGAGCTGTTACTAGATTACAGGAGCACTTGTGTCTTTCCATTCAAGGTTAGCAGGACATCCTAGCCTCTATCCTCCTTCTTTCATCTCTAAGGATATTCAAACCAACAGAGGTGGATTTAAAAGAGAGCATGATGCTACCAGAAAACTAATAGAGCTAATAAATGAATTTGATAAAGTAGCAGGATACAAAATTCATGCACAGCAATCTCTTGCATTCCTATACACTAATGATTAAAATTCTGAAAGAGAAATTAAGAAAACATTCCCATTTACTATTGCAATAAAAAGAATAATATACCTAGGAATAAACCTACCTAAGGAGACAAAAGACCTGTATGGAGAAAACAATAGACATTGATGAAAGAAATTAAAGATGATACAAACAGATGCAGAGATATACCATGTTCTTGGATTGGAAGAATCAACATTGTGAAAATATCTATACTACCTAAAGCAATCTACAGATTCAATGCAATCCATATCAAACTACCACTGGCATTTTGCACAAACTAGAACAGAAAATTTCAAAATTTGTATGGAAACACAAAAGATCCCAAATAGCCAAAGCAATCTTGAGAAAGAAAAATGGAGCTGGAGGAATCAGGCTCTCTGACTTCAGACTATACTACAAAGCTACAGTAATCAAGACAGTATAATACTGGCACAAAAACAGAAATACAGATGAATGGAACAGGATAGAAAGCCCAGAGATAAACCCATGCACATATGGTCACCTTATTTTTGATAAAGGAGGCAAGAATATACAGTGGAGAAAAGACAGCCTCTTCAATAAGTGGTGCTGGGAAAACTGGACAGCTACATGCAAGAGAATGAAATTAGAACAGTCCCTAACACCATACACAAAAATAAACTCAAAATGGATTAAAGACCTAAATGTAAGGCTAGATACTATAAAACCCTTAGAGGAAAACATAGGCAGAACACTCTATGACATAAATCACAGCAAGATCCTTTTTGATCCATCTCCTAGAGAAATGGAAATAAAAACAAAAATAAACAAATGAGACCTAATGAAACTTAAAAGCTTTTGCACAGCAAAGGAAACCATAAACAAGATGAAAAGACAACCCTCAGAATGGGAGAAAATATTTGCAAATGAAGCAACTGACAAAGGATTAATCTCCAAAATTTACAAGCACCACATGCAGCTCAACATCAAAAAAACAAACAACCCAATCCAAGAATGGACGGACGACCTAAATAGACATTTCTCTAAAGAAGATATACAGATTGCCAACAAACACATGAAAGAATGCTCAACATCACTAATCATTAGAGAAATGCAAATCAAAACTACAATGAGGTATCATCTCACACCAGTCAGAATGGCCATCATCAAAAAATCTACAAACAATAAATGCTGGAGAGGGTGTGGAGAAAATGGAACCCTCTTACACTGTTGGTGGGAATGTAAATTGATACAGCCACTATGGAGAACAGTATAGAGGTTCCTTAAAAAACTAAAAATAGAACTACCATACAACCCAGCAATCTCACTACTGGGCATATACCCTGAGAAAACCATAATTCAAAAAGAATCTAATAAGAACCTGCTGTATAAAAGAAATAAACAAAATAAAATTCGAAAAAAAATATTGATCACTTAGACTTGTCACTATGAGCCACAAAGGTTTTTAAACCCTATGAATAAGTGTCTGTTGGTCTCCTTGTACATGACCAAATTTCATAGGGTTTGTGTGCCCTTTAACAAGCTCCTGGGAGGAGGTGGGTTCTTGGTGTCAGATTGTAGAGCTATTGCAAAAAAAAAGAGGCATATACCACAATGTTCATTGCAGCTCTATTTACAATAGCCAGGACATGGAGGCAACCTAAGTATCCATTGAAAGATGAATGGATAAAGAAGATGTGGCACATATATACAATGGAATGTTACTCAGCCATAAAAAGAAACAAAATTGAGTTATTTGTAGTGAGGTTGATGGACCTAGAGTCTGTCATACAGAGTGAAGTAAGTCAGAAATAGTAAAACAAATACCGTATGCTAACACATATATATGGAATTAAAAAAAAAGAATGGTTCTGAAGAATCTAGGGGCAGAACAGGAATAAAGACATAGACGTAGAGAATGAACCTGAGGATACGGGGAGTGGGAAGGGTAAGCTGGGATGAAGTGAGAGAGTGGCATGGACATATATACACTACCAAATGTAAAATAGATAGCTAGTGGGAAACAGCCACATAGCAAAGGGAGATCAGCTCGATGCTTTGTGACCACCTAGAGGGGTGGGATAGGGAGGGTGGGAAGGAGATGCAAGGGGGAGGAGATATGGGGATGTATGTATATGTATATGTATAGCTGATTCACTTTGTTATAAAGCAGAAACTAACACACCATTGTGAAGAAATTATACTCCAATAAAATGTTAAAAAAATAATAAAATGAAAAAAAATAAAAGAGATCATGAGATATTTTCCTGTATGAATTTTAAAAAGTATGTTGGTTTATGTTGATATGTTTAAAAATATCCTGGCTAATACAAATTAATTTCTCCAAATATTTTGTTTCATTTATTTATTTTTGATTCACTAGGCATATAATTTAAGTTGTTGATTCCTAAATAACAACTCAATGTACTTTTAGTACATTCTTTCAAGGTGATAACTAACAGTATTGATTGTTTCACTTAAGGCAATTATCAATTCTTAAATGATTTAAGAAGATTAGCACTGACTCCACCCATGATCTTGCCCTGGGAGTCCCAATGTCACCAAATGCTAAGACTGACATTATCTTAGAAAAAAATTCCCTCAGCCTCTCCGCCACCTGTCTTTGTGTCTTGTTATCCACTTTACCATTCTACCATCTGCTGCACCACTGAAGTGACCTATAATTAAGAACTTTGAAGAAAATCCACTCTAAATTATGATTGGACACAGTCTTTCATGGCCCTTAAAATATAACATTGTTTCTGTTTTTGCTATTAGTCAAGAATTCCCTTGCATGGGAACATCGAGAAGACTGGCATGTGTATGGAATAACCTTACTGTCTTAATGACCACTAATTATGCATTTTGTTTTTCAAACAATACAGATATATGAAAACACACAACTGCTTCTCCAAGAAAGAAGATGAAAGATTTTATCTGGTGGAGATATTTTATTATATTTCCCTGCTGGGAATATGATATGTATTTTTGGTTTTTCTTAAATAATTTCTGTACCATGAAGATACTTTTAATTTTCTTTAAAAGCTGTATTATAATTCTCTTATTAGTATATTTTAAATATAATATAGAATGTTTTGGCCATATAAAATATGTGTTTTGCAAGGAAAACAAGAACAGCTAATCTGGAAAACCTGCTTTAAGAGATCAATTATGTAATGTGCATAATATTGTAAAATTTCATGAATTTTATTTTAATATCTGCATTCCAAGTGCCAGATGTTCCCATAATGATAAATCCTGTGAGAAGAGGAAATTTTCTCACTTTATTTTTAATGATTTCAAAATTTATTCAACTCACAGATTTGCAAAACACACTGCAGATATGTTCTTGAATTTCCATATTTTCTGCTTCTTAAGACAACACATTGCCATTTGGAGTAACTTTTATGGCAAATTAAACTATATCATTTGGAAGTATAATGTCAAACATTACTAAGTAAAAGGGAGATGAAAAAAGTGTTTAGATTATTAAAAACAATTGAGTGAATTCACTCTTATAAACCCTTCTCATCTAGAAATATCATGGCAGATATTTTTAACAGATCTCTAAACATGTTCAACTATGTAGGTGCTGTTTGAAGCCTCAGCACAGTCTCCAGGCATGTCCTTCAACACCTCTAGGCTTACATCCCAAGCCCTTCATCTACTGTTGGATAACTATCACTGCTAGGGTGATCTTACATACCAGCGAATCAAAAACTCTTTCCAAACTCCTATTTCTTATGTTGAAGTTTTAGACCTTTGGGAAATACATCGCGAACCAAACTCTCCTTCACCTCCCAGTCCATCAACAATGTGAACATAAGAACATAAGTTCTGCTTTCCAAACTAAATATTTCTTTTTTTTTTTGGTACGCGGGCCTCTCACTGCTGTGGCCTCTCCCGTTGCGGAGCACAGGCTCCGGACGCGCGCAGGCTCAGCGGCCATGGCTCACGGGCCCAGCCGCTCCGCGGCATGTGGGATCTTCCCAGACCGGGGCACGAACCCATGTCCCCTGCATCGGCAGGCGGACTCTCAGCCACTGCGCCACCAGGGAAGCCCCAAACTAAATATTTCTAACTCTTTTTTACAGATCCTGAAATAACAAGAATTTTGTAATACTTTTAACATCCTAGTGGTACTCTAAGACATACAATATTTATTTTAATATGCTGATGAATTGTCATGTTGTATGAAATAAATGGATCTTTACCCTCTTTAAGCCATTACTGCTGATCATCTGAGTGAATAATGAAGAATGTTATGGTCAATAAGGCATATGAGGAGTGGAGAGATAACTTAGTGGACGCATCTAATTCCTCAGTGCCTTAAATATGTATATGTGTTTTTATATATGGTATTAAAATCATGTTGACAGACAGCTATCATAGTTATTTACCAGCATCTGTGCATATAGTTATGCTATGTAATCTTGCTATATAGTCAAGAGGGACAGACAGTAAATTATACATTTAATAGATTGTCTCTACTTTTCAAAATAATTGTAACAAAATATATGTGTATGTATGTATACACATATACAAAATATATACATATATAAAATAATTGTAACAAAATATATGTGTATGTACACAGGTGCACTTATATGCATATACAAACACACACACTTACACACACATACATACATTCATATAGTACATGATATATGAAGACTGTTGTCTGAGGAAGTTTCTGAGATATGGTCCAAAATATTCACTATGATGTTCAAATTTACTGATCTTTGAATGACAAAAATAATTAAATTTAACCCCAGTAGAGTGAAAACACTATAAAGATACTATTGTCCTCCTTTTCTTATTGTTTATTCTTCCTCACTCATTTTAGATAAATCAATGAGCAGAAATGAAACGAATATGTGAGACTTTTTTTTTTGTGATACGCAGGCCTCTCACTGTTGTGGCCTCTCCCCTTGCAGAGCACAGGCTCCAGACGCGCAGGCCCAGCGGGCATGGCTCACTGGCCCAGCCGCTCCGTGGCATGTGGGATCTTCCCGGACCAGGGCACGAACCCAGGGGACTCTCAACCACTGCGCCACCAGGGAAGCCCAACATGTGAGACTTTTAAAGGCCAGCTGCTACTGTTGGCATGTATTTGAAGCTAATGGCTCATCTTCAAGTACAGTGCCTATTTTGCTAAAACTGAATCCTCTTTCATTCTGATAGCCTATGTTTCTGAGCCAAAATCAGGGGACAGTTCTTGGATTCCAGAATCTCTTATTTGAGAGCATTGCAGGATAAACAGATGCAGTGTAGGGGAGAAGGAACATGTTTTTATCCTCATTCAGATCTGAATGATGCTTCATCTTTAGTTCATGCTATTATTTTAAAAGAAAATTACAGGAAAATGTTACCTATAAATTATCAAAGATATGCTCTATGTTTAAATACTGTATACATTTTTACTTTATTATTTTATAACTGAACCAGAAATATTTGAAATTAAATATACTTACACCACTCTAAAACATTTCAATTATATGTATATACTATTTGCTTGTTGATGTAATTTGGCATTCTAGCATTTTGCCTATTGATATTTGTGTTATTTTTCAATAATTTCCAAATGGCATAGTTCACAAAATGTAACAGGGAGCTTCATTTTAGGACAGTGCAAGCGATACTTTGCCAGTTACAAAACTGATGTCTTTTATTTTGTTAAAATGGTGATTTGACCTTCGTTTCCAATTTTTCTGAATTTTAGAAAACATCCATTTAACAGTGTTCAAATGAACAAACTGAAATAAACAAATTGGACAATTTAGTGACAATGTAGTTAAATAAACTGCTCAAAGTGATGGCTTCTTTAATTGAACAGCAATCAATTTGATGAATTATGTCATTATGTTAGACTGTTTCACAGTCGACCTGTCGTTTTACTTCTCTTGAGGATTTACATCACTTGCCAAAACTAATTAAGAAATACAGGTTTTGTATTAATTACACATATATTATATATATTATATATACATGCACACACATATTTATGTCCACTTAAGTGTCTCTACATATGTACATGTAAACATATATGTCTATGTATTTGCACCACATATAAAAAGAGTTGACAACAATAGAGAAGGAGGACATACTGCATAGTTCACACACACATATGTATTCATACACATTTACATATGTATTCATATATAAAATTATACATATATAATTTATGTGGTGAGAAAATGTAAAAACTATTCTAATTCTTTAAATTAGTCCTCAATCTATTCCATCATAAGTCTTTTCTGACTATTCATTTCCCAGACACAATAACACATTATGAAATAAATGTATAGATAAGTCTGAATAAATTTTTCTCCTTATTAAAAATAATAAAAAACATAATGAAATGTGATTGGAATACACATGAAACATTAGAGTAGATGTATTTCTATTAAGGCCATCAGGTATATAATTATGATGATAATGATGATGATGGTGATTTTTCAGTACAGTTAGTCCAGAGAGATGTAGAAGATATAAGACAACTGGAAAGAAATATGCAGAAGTATGATTTTTTTCACAAAATTTAATTTGATATCTGTAAAACCCATGAGAATAATTCAAGAAAATTAACAATTAGAAACTTAATGAGACAGCCTTCCTCTGTCCTCCAAACCCTTCTATCATGCTTGGTTACTTCATCATCCACAGAGATGAATCAACCAAACTCCTAGACAATCAGTTCCCTCATCTGCTTATTTACCTTCTCCCAACTCCTTAGCATCTCCTAATGTGACACTGAACTCTCCCCAGAAATCTCAGTTTACTCCTTCCTTTTCTTCTAGGTCAATTACATTCACAGAAATTCTTTTTATCTCTTTGAGACTCGAATCCACTTTCATGTTCTAGCTTCCTCCATCTCCCTGTAAACTTAATTCTATTTTTCATAATTAGAACTTGTCACATTAATATTTTCTACTGCTTTTTCCTTCCCTTTTTCTAACATACTCACTTGGCAAACTACCAAACTTGGATCTATCTTGTAATCCAGGCCTACATGCAAACTTTGAGAAATTTCTGGAATAAATTGCACAACCAAATTGAATGAATACAGTAATTTTAAAATAAAAATAAACACTCTAACTACCACTCAATACCAACAATTACCTTTTAAAAGAATGTAGTATAGAAAAGAAACATTTATAATAACAATAGTTAAGGAAATGACAAACAACTAGGGTACGCAAGATTTGTTAGATAATTATAAAGTTGAACTGGAAATGAAAAACAACTTCAAAGAATGGAAACACATAATTTTTTTCTTGAATATATATACTCAATGTTGTAAGTATTATAAATAGAAAAATTTCTTTTAGCTATTATTTAAGCTCAAAGCATCTATAAGATGATCATTAAATTAGGAAAAATTCTAAATATTACACAAATAATAAATTATAATTGGCTATCTGAGAAAATTATTTAAAAATGAATAGCAAAATGATTAAAGTTATAATAATTAGACGTTTGACTTTAATTTACAATTATGCAGATTAATGGAATTTAGTGAATAGTAATAGACACAAATATAATGGATATTTAGTATATAAAAAGGACCCATTGAAAAGCAATACAGAAAAATAAACTACTAATTAATAGTGTTGATACATAAGCCCAACTATTTTTAAAAAATAATCTAAATACTAACATAAGCATTCATCAAAATAAATTCTCAAGATATCAGAGATTTAAATTTTAAAAAGTGAAGCCAGAGGAGTATGTGAAAAGGAAGGCAAGAATAAGACAAAAAATAAGATTACAGGACAAATCCAAACATCAAATTTGTCTATCATTATTGTGAATTAATTAAATCACCTTTCAAGTAAAATATTAAACATGAAATTTTAAAATATCAAAATACATCTATGTGCTATTTATTTTTAAAAGAACTGAAAAAATTATGCAGTGAAATTGCATCTGAGAAGCTTTAATATAGAATGCTCTTAAAGACAGATTTTTTTGACATGGAGAAACCAAGTCAAAATATAAGCAAAATACAGAGGATTTGAGTAGCTTAATATAATAAGTAAATTTGTACTCAACAAAACTATAACTGATTTTCTTTCCAAAGACATGTAAACCATAAAGAAAATTTGATGGTGTATGAGGTTGCAAAATAAAGGCCAAAACTTTTAAAATCCACCTTCTTACAGATCATGCTCCCTAAAGACAATGCAATAAAACCAGACATCTACAAAAAATGAATGTTAAATTATAAGTATATCTTCTTGTAATAATGAAATGAAAGTGAGATGAAAGATCCATTCTTTTAAAGAGAGCATATCCAAGAAACAGAAAAGCTGTTTTGCCAGAAAATGTACAAAACTGAAAATGTATCAGTTAAGTTTTCTCCTCAGGAAGTTATTTAAAAAATGGAAGAAGTAAATTACTAAGCATTAAATATGAATTATAAAATTGAAAAAAATGGTAAAATTTTTGAATAACATGTATAAAACTTAGGCAATCCAAATCAAGAAAAAATGTGTAGGCATACATTTTAAAAGCATACATAAAAGAATATAACTAGATAAATTATAACTTCTTATCTCAGTAAATATTAAAATGACAAGATGTAAAAATCCCTCCCAAAATGTGTTGACAATTTTCTTGCAGAATCACAAAAACCTATAAAATAATCATAAAAATAGTCAAAGATTACCCTATAGTAAGGAACATAGCCAAGGTGGTCTTTTAGCTTTTAGCTTCCTCTCTGTCTTATGGCTTTCCCACAGCCTATACCCTCTCCTAGGATTTGTCATTTTCCCCTCAGATCGGCAACGGATTGCCCAACATCATAAATGTTTTGTCCCACGACTGGGCTCACTGTGGATATTCGCATCTGTAACAGGTGTTGGGGGTGAACTGGCATATGTTGGCTTTTATTCCTTCAGTGAATGTGGTCTCATCAAGGCCTTCAAAGACAGGCGCATAGACAGCCAGTCTCATTCCCAACTCCCTAAGAGTTTTTGTACCTCCTTTATAGATTTATAGGGCCCCATGTGCCCAGGGAGATCCCCCTCATTGGGCCCAAACTCCCAGAGGCTAGAATAATCAAATCTATGAGGTGGTGAGAAGCTTGAGCTCCCAAGCACCATGTAGGCACTGCTGGAGGGCAGGGTGTGTGGTGATGTTGCTTATTTTCTGTGCCTCCTGCCCAAATCAGAGAACTGCCATCACCACCCCACCCCACCCCTGCCCAGTATCCTATAGCCTCACAAATGATGCCTGGATGCTTTCCCTGGCCTTTTACTGAAAGCTGGCAGGTATATCAACAAGCTCAGTGTGAGTATATTCTCTCATCATGAACGTTTCCTGAATTGGGGACTGCCCCACTTGCTGGGGGTGTTGTTGCTGTGTTTTAGTTTTCCTTTGTATTAGGGGTATTTTGTCCATTTCACTGTCAATCATCACAACATCTTCCTCTTTGCCTTCCTCATTTTCCCAGGGATCCCACCTCTTAGGGTCTCACAGGCTTTGCAACAGCGCTCAGACCTTAATTCAAGGCAGCTTGTACTCTCCTAACTTTGCAAAACGGCAAGCTGAGGTCTCCAACTTATTATCCTGCTCTCCCATCTTGTTTGCCAGCCCCGAAGCTAGCAGAGTAGTGGACCTCTGCACTTTCTTCTCTAATCTCAGCTCTTCTTCCAACTTTCTAACTCAAGCTTCAACCTCCAGTTGGGGATCGGTGTCCAGCTGACTGCCCACGGCAGAGGCCAGCCCACTGTGCAGCCCTTCGTTTCCTTGCTTTGTTGCAGTACACTATGCACAGTTCCTCACACAAGGCCATCAAACCAACCAGCGTTTTCAGGGCATTCCCATAGTCTACAAGCATTTCTTATGGGTCACACCTCCCCACGAAGAGGTTAATGGCCTTTTTGGGATTTCCCCTGTGGATGCCTCTTTCCTAAGACCCATTTCTTTGGTCTCCTGGCTAACTTGTCAACTGTTGGGTGAAATTTGAAACTGGCCGCTGTACAAGGAGAGCAAGAGAGACCAATGGAAGAGGCAGACCATTCCAGATTAGTAAATGGCAGGTTTAATAAGCAAGGGAACTTACATATGGGGCTTGTTTTGGTAGCCACAAGACAAGTGGATCTCTGAACACGCCCGTCAGAATCTTAAAAGTTTATTCAGAGGCCTTAATTGGGTTTGGTCACATGTTCAGTCCAGATGGTCTCAACAGCACTTTACTCTCTCAAAGCTGTGTCCTTTAAATAGCTCCTAGCATTGGAATGATGGGCAGAACATACATTTCGAGGACAAGGGATGGGTTGAGAAATCTCTGATCACCTGGGTCCAGCCTGCAGATCAGCCAGCAGTCAAGTCCTCTCGATGACCTCCTCCAACAAGAAGTTTTGAAAATGATGAAGAAACCGAGGAAGTAGGAACTCCAGAAGATAACATTTAAAATGAATACAAGTAGTTCAAAAATGTGCAATTGGTGCAGAAATAAATTAAACATAAATGAAACAGAATATAGAGCCCCAAACCAGTATAATGTTCATTAACTAACGTTCATTAATTTATTCATTAATTAATATTCTAACTTAAAATGTCAAACCTGTGTCTTTGTTCATAGCATGTTATCATCAGTGTGCCAAAACTGGACAATTCCTTTCTTTCATTTTTTTTCCCCTCTATGCTGAATCTCCACTGCTATTTCCCTAACTCCAGTAGATATGCTACTAAAATAATGTTACATGTCCTTGAGTATAGGCATTGAACACATACATTTAGTTGTGTTTTTTAGCCTGTGTACATAACATTTAATTTACATGAATATTTTGCCAGGTACCTTTTTCATTTTTCACTTCTTGATTTTTCTCACTCATCATTATGTGTGTTAGTTCAACCTATGCTGCTGTGTATACATCTAGTTTGTTGTTGACAATATTCCATAGTGTGTGTCTGATAGTTCCATATAATGAAAACTTAGGTTATTTCTAAACGCTCTTGATACTCTCAAATACACTACAGTTACCAATGTGAAGTGTTTTTATGTACCTTTGCAATAACTTCTCTTGTATGTATACAATGGAGATAGATAGATACATAGATACGTAGATAGATAATCTAGGTGAGTCTTGTGGTATACAAATAATTACTTTCATCATGTACTTCCAGATGGCTTTCCAGGTTTGTTGACAAATTTACACTCCCATCAGAGATGCAGAATACTTTCTGCTTTCCAAATCTACATCAAACTTTTGTGTTACTTAACTTTTTAGTGTTTGGTCAATGTCATGAGTGTAAAGTCTTCTCTTTTCTTAAATTTGCATTTCTCTGATTACTTGTGAGTTTAAAGAGTTTTTATACTCTTCATCTATTCATAAATGATGAGATACCAAACAATTTAAGATCCACTTCTCCATTAATTATGTACAGCTTAAACAGTCTGTCAATTAAATCACATGAAACAATAACTGTAAGCTACATGCAAATTCCAGAGATGATAAAAAGTAAAAATAATAATTTCATATCCTTTAAGTCTGATATGTTTTACTTATTATCTGTTTCCCCATCAATGAATTGCTTAATTATATCTGTGACCATATTTCTATTTGTTGTCCTGTATTTATCTTACTGAATTTTAAGTTTGCCTTTGATGATCTAAATTGTATGCCTTTGTTGGTAAAAAATGATAATACAAATAATAAAACTTAAACGAATAGATCACATTTTAATGCATATTAATATCTATATTTATTTAAATGTTATTATATTCCATGCATTGTTTTCATCTTATTCTGTGTATGAACTTGATTAATCTTCATAAAAATGCAATGATCAAAATAACACTGGAACAAAAAAACAAAAAAACCTGATACACAAAGACATTAAGAAATATGCCATTGACAAAAAAAACCCAACAACACAACAAAAGCCAGATATGTGCCAGTATTTGAAAACAGGAAATCTTGACTCTATAGTCTGTGCCCCTATGCCCTGCCTTCCAATTATTCGTAAGCATCACACAGATGCTTTCTATACCATATAAATTGTGTGAATATCTGGCTTTAATTAACATCCTATAGAATTATACATTGAATACAATCACTGGTTTTTATACACTCAAATCATTATGTTTTCCCTTTATGAATTATCCCTTTTATCTTTATAAAGATCTATTTACCTGACTCAAGATTACACAGTTATTTATCAATTTATCATCTGGCATTTTCTATAATTAGCTTCACAATCTTAATTCATTTTATGTATTTTTATAACAAAATATGGGCCATTTTTTTTCTTGCATGTGGTGTGCCAGATTTTTCTAAACCAGCTCCTAAATATTCCACCCCTTCTCATTTATTTCAGGTACCATCATTGTCATATCTGCCTATGTATATCTATTTATGAGCTTTCTAGTGTGTTCTATTAGTCTTTTATTTTCCTGATTTTTTGGCAAAAAAAAAAAGTTTTTAAAATATATGACTTTATAGTATATTTGTATACCTGCTAAGTTGATTTCTACTTTTATGCTCTTAAGAAATTAATTAGTAATGGACTTTTACTCTTTTAAAATTACAAGTATGTAGAGTTGCTAAAAATACATAGATAAGTTTTTTCCCTTGAATGTAAACATATTTATCTATTACTGGAAGAAAGAGTGATTAAAAACTTTACAGTACTAAAATTTGTAATTCATGAGCTGATTTAGCTCTTTATTTTTATTCAGATCTTCTTTATGTTGTTTATTGACGTAATTTTTTGTATTGTCTTGTGACTTGTTTATGTATTAATGCTTAGAAAATTTACTTTCTTGATTTCTAATTAGTAATGTTTTTGGTTTTTATACTAAGTACTGTTCTAAATAAAAATTCTTAAATTTTGTAAATTGATATTATATTTAGCAATTATGATGAAGTCTTATCAGTTTTTAGATTCTGATGTATTTTTTAAGACTTTTTTTTTAAAAGATAAGTTTAGTTTTACAACAAAATTGGAAGATACAGAAATTTCCCATATAACCCCTGCACCCACACACATACAGAGCCTCCTCCATTATCAACATCACTCACCACAGTGTTAATTTTTTACCAAAGATTAACCTACATTGACATGTAATTATCACCAAAAAAACATTAGGGTTCACTCTTGGTATTGTACATTCTGTCGGCTTGGATGAATATATAAGGACATATATCCGTCATTATAATATGAAACAGAATATTTTCACTGCCTTAAATATCCTCTGTCCTCTACCCATTCATTTCCCCACTCCTCCACCCATGGCAACCATTGATCTTTTTATTATCTCCATAGCTTTGCCTTTTCCAGAGTGCCATATAATTGGTATCATACCATATGTAGCCTTTTCAGATTGGCTTCTTTCACTTGGTAATATACATTTAAGGTTCCTCCATGTCTTTCCATAACTTCATAGCTCATTTCTTTTTAGTGCTGAATAATATTCCATTGTCTGGATGTACCACAGTTTATCTATCCATTCACTTACTGAAGGATATCTTGGTTGCTTCCAAGTCCTGGCAGTTATAAATAAAGCTGCTATAAACATCCATGTGCAGGTTTTTGTATGGACACAATTTTTAACTCCTTTGGGTACATATAAAAGAGCTGATTGCTCAATTGTATGGCAAGTATGTTTAGTTTGTAAACAAACAAATAAACACCAAACTGTTTTCGAGGGTAACTGTGCCATTTTTCATTCCTAGCAGCAAAGAGAGTTCCTGTTGTTCTACATCCTCACCAGCATTTTGTGTTGCCAGTGTTCTGGCTCTGAACTATTCTGATAGTGCTATCTCATTGTTGTTTTAATTTGCATTTCCTTGATGGCACGATGTGGAACATCTTTTTTTGTGCTTATTTGCCACCTGTACGTATTCTTTGGTGAGATATATGTTGAGATTTTTAACCTATGTTTAATGATTTGTTTTCTTAGTTGATTTTGAGTTCTTGTATATTTTGGATAACAGTCCTTACCAGATGTGTCTTCTGTAAATATTTTCTCCCAGTCTTGGCTTGTCTTCTTATTCTCTTGATATTGTCTTTCACAGAGTAGAAGTGTTTAATTTCAGTGAAGCCCATCTTATTATTTCTTTCATGGATGATGTCTTTGGTATTGTATCTAAAAAGGCATCCTCATACCCCAAGTCATCTAGGTTTTCTCTGTGTTATTACTTTCTAGGAATTTTAGAGTTTTGTGTTTTACATTTAGGTCTGTGCTTAATTTCAAGTTAATTTGTGAAGGGTGTAAGGTATGTGTCTACATTTATTTTTTTTCATGTCGAGGTCCAGTTATTCCAGAACTATTTGTTGAAGAGACTGTCTTTGCTGCATTGCATTACCTTTGCTACTTTGTCAAAAATCAGCTGACTATATTTATGTGAGTCTAATTCTGGGGTCTTTATTTTGTGACATTGACTAATTTGCCTGTTCTTTCATCAGTGCTACACCATCTTAATTACTATAGCTTTAAAGTACATCTGGAAGTAGGCTGGCACATGTCCTCCAACTTTGTTCTCCTTCAATGTTGTATTGGCTATTCTGGGTCTTTTGCTTCTCCATGTAAACTTTAGAATCAGTTTGTCAATATCCACAAAATAAATTGCTGGGACTGATGGATTTTTAATGTGGCTGAAAAAATTTTCAAATAATAAAAAAGTTAACTCTCTTCTCATTCTAACAGAAATCACAGCATTCTCTTACAGCATTTTTTTTTCTTGTTTTAAAGCATTCACAGGTTTTAACTTAAACAACAGCAGTAGTGGCAGAAGTGTTTTATAAATTATTTTTTCAAGTTTAAAAGAAATGAATTTTAGTTACTCCATGAATTTTGATGATTGTTTTAAGTGTGTGTAATATAGGCATCATAAGGTAGAATGTTCCTTTCCATTCCTTACTATAGAGTATATTTTTTAAAGTCACATATATGAAATGAAATTTATCAAAATATTTTCTGAATGTATTGAGTTTATTATCACTCCAATATTCAATTAATGTAACAAAATAAATAAAAGATTACAAGTGGCAATAGAACAGTCCAAGATTTAAATAGCGTATAAAAGATTTTCCATTATCTATTATCTTCTTTTGATAGTTCCTCAAACACGTATACTATATCCTGGGATGATATTTTTTCCTAAAATGTCTTCTATTTCTAAACAGTTTTCACACAGATTTTTATGTCAGCTTTCTAGATCTACAAACTCCTCTCTCTTCTCACGTCTGAAGTATCCCCATTTTTGGGAGGGAGCCAACAACTCATATAGTTATTCTATTTTTCCCCACATGGAAATTTATTATCATCATAAATCTGACATTTAAAATCTGTGGGGTAATATTAGCTATTCAAAAATTTATGTGTAGTAGCTTCTGCACATAGGAAATTGCATTTAGATTTTGCATACACGAAAGTTAATCAATTAAAGAGCTAATAATCATAAACAGCAAAACTCAAAATGTACTGGAAAAAATGTGCTGATAAACACATCCCAAAATTAACTATATCAATATTAAAATAACAGTATAAAACAAAGGACTTACATATTCAAAGATTTAAAAATCTATACTGGAAGAAATAATTTGCAACATATATAGTATTGACAAAGGATTACTATCTTGGCCAAAGGTAAAAAAAGGAAAATATATCATGAGTCATATATTAGTAACTCTAATAAGTAACAGAATTAAACTCCCAATAGCTACAGATTATAGATGTATTTGATAGCCTTTTAAGCAAGAATGTTTAATTGATTTAAAATAAATTAATTGAACATACAAGAGAATCAAACATATAAAAATCCAAAAGAGAAAAGATCATTTTAAAATTATTTATGACCTCTCTAAGCGTGTTACTGAGCTTAAAACTTAGAAACTTATTAAATTTTAATCAGCAGATTCAACTCAGCTGAAAAAATAGAAAGACCTGAGATTGTGATGTATATTAACGTACAGACCCATAGAAGGAAAACTATAAAAGAGACTATAATGAACCAGGGAATAATCTAGCAAGTGTTATTGGAATTGGAAGTGGAAGGAAATAGAAAGAATGGAGAGAAGGCAAAGGAATAATTTGTTGAAAGAGATGACTTCTCAGATTCAAAAGGCATAAGAATTCAATAGGATAAATCTGCATGTGGGCACATCTTAGTGAAACTGCAGGTAATGAAATACGAGAAGTTTTTAAAAGCTGTTAGATCCTGGTATATCAATATGTAGAGTAGTTATTGAAACATTAATAAAGTAGCTTAGGGATCGCTGAGGATCCCTAAGATCAACTCTATTGTATCCATATCTGTGCTGCCCTGGAGTAGATTATTTTGAATTGTACATATTATTTTTGAAATTTGTTAACTCTAGGACACAGAATAAAATTTCAAAATTAGAAAAAGAATAAGAGAAAAGAATGAGTATATAAATTTTAAACCAGTATGTGAATGGGTGGGAAAATAAACATCCAAATCCAAAGATATCAGAAAAAAAAGCTTAAATGACCGAGTAAAGGAACGTGCAAATTATGATGGTAGAAATTAGTCCTAATATATGTACTGAAAAGTATAATCAGTAAAATGGTCTAAACTGCCCCATAGAAGATAGAGTTATTTTAAAAATATGATACCAGCAAAATTCTAAGTAAGGACACTTGTCATTGTTATAATATCATTAGAAAAAGCAACTTTAAAGAAAAATCTGTTAAAAGGTAAACTGAGCAATATTAGAATTTATAAGATTTTATAATATGGGGAATCTTAAAATATAAGATTTTATTTATGGAGAAGACAAGAAGACAAAGCAAATAAATTATTTGATTAGCTATTGCTTAAGCAGTTGCCTTATTTAGGAAGGTCTAGTTAGCTGTTTGTATTAGTTGTTCTTAAGTTTTGTGTGCTGAGATTTGAGTGTATTGACTCTGGCTTAGGTTTTGTTTACGTAAACTAACAAGGGATAAGAACCACTTCAGCCTAATGGCCTCTTTGTTTAATTACCTTAACAAGCATTATTAGGCAAAAGAGTATTGTATTATATTAATAAACCAGACTGGAATATGAATAGGAAAGAAAAATAATGATTTAATCTCACTTATGAATTCTGATACAAAAGTCTTAACAATAGTTAAAAAACAAACATCATCTTATTGAACAATTTAACACTAAACAATTTAAGAACAATTTAACACTAAACAAACTTGTAATGCAAATTACCACATTAACCGATCTCTAGGAAAAAATAACTTATGATCATCTCAAAATATGTAGAGAAGGCATTAAAAATATCCAAGCAATGAGTTATATTAAAATATCTTATGAGCTAGGAATAGAAGGGAAATTCATTACCTTGATAAGGAGAATCTACCAAACCTTACAGCAGACAGTTAATGGCGAACATTTGTAAGTTCTTCCCTGTTTAGAATAATAGGTGACACTATTCAGGTGCCCTCTCTCATCATTTCTGTTCACAATGGTAGTGGACATCTTGGCAGTGCTGTTAGATACCCCCTGTGTCAGCACCTCCTTACAAGCATCCCACACATTCACACATATACCCCAATGACACCTAAGAATTAGAAACAAATAACCCAAGCTGTCTTTTTGATAGACTATATCAATACATTGGATACAATCAGCAAACCATTAAATATAACCAGAGTCCCATATATATTTATTATAGGAAAACCAATTTTATTCCTATATATCAGTAATATACAATTAAAATGTGAGCTGAAAAGAATACCATTTCAAATAATATTTAGAAATATTTCAAACAAAAGCTAGTTGACAAAATAAGATAGAAACAGGGTGTTAACAATCTTTACAGTTAGAAGGACTTTTTTATGTACAGGCAGACACTGACAATTTAAGAGAAGAGATAATATGTAACTAGAATTTACATGCACAGTGAGTAAATCAAATTTATTCAAAAAAAGAAGACAATGTAGGGTTAGAAATTAGAAATTCAGATGAGAGTAACGTCATGAATGGTTTGTTATATCAAGTTACAGAAATGGACTTTATTTTCCTGTCAGTACTGAAGGAAATGGAACTTCAGCAACTCAGAAGACTGATTTAATACATTCAAAGCAAGATCTTAGGAAGAAGAGGATTCTAGTAGACAGACTGAAGCAGAGAAAGCCTGATGACAGGGAGACCATTTAAGTATATCTTCTCTGTATCATTTTAACTTTAAATTTATTAGACACTAAAATTTTCCAGTGAAATTACTTTTGTAATCCATAACCATTCAGGCAGTGCCACTCTTGGAATATGCATTATGACAGTGTTTTCCTTCAGCATATTTATTTCTTTCATAGCCTATAAATTTCTTCATATATCTTCTTAAAATGGCAATCACCACTATGAAAATTCTTTCATACCCTATTAATATTGCAATAACCATAAGACTATGCAACATATATTCCAGTAATATAGGAATAACCATTAGCTTATTTTAATGCTAATAAAACATATAAACATGTCACTGTAATATATACTGCTAAGTTCATACACATTCATTGGTTGATGACTTTAATAGTATAATGGAATAGGAGATAAGTCCTAGAGGGAAAGGCATGGCCTTTGGAGTCAGGCCTGAACTTAATTCCAGACTCTACAGTTGAGAACCTGAGTGAGTTTTTTTCTTCTCAGATTTAGCTTTTAATCTTTTTACAAACAAGGATGGTAATGTTAACCAGTGTGTTGGGAGGACTAGATGAGATGACACATATGAGATTCCTAGCCCAGTTAACCTTACATAATACAGTGAGAGGGAACAGAAAGTATGATAACAAAGGCTCTGCTTCTGCATGTGTGTGTGCATGTGTGTGTGTGTGTGTGTGTGGGAGTAAGAAACTTCTGTAGGCTGGATAATGAAAAATATTAAAATGAGAACAAAAATTAATTATTCATGCCCAATATATTCTAATAATTGAAAGCATACCAATGATTGACTAAAGGTTTTAGCAGTTTTATAAATCATCATTAATATCACTGTGGATTAAATGAAGTTCCTAAAAATAAAATCTGCAAAAGGATACAAATACTGAAAGAAGTTGTAATTTTTCATGCCTATATTACTCACATGGTAATATATAATCAATAAAATATATATCCACTTTTGTATAGCACCTGATTTTTATGGTAAATACAGTATTTATCTTTAGAATCATCTTTGTTTAAATTCCTCAGAAACTTTAAGAGAATACATGCTGTGATTTTTTTTAACATGTTTATTGGAGCATACTTGCTTTACAATGGTGTGTTAGTTTCTGCTTTATAACAAAGTGAATCAGCTATATGTATACATATATCCCCATATCTCCTCCCTCTTGCATCTACCTCCCACACTCCTTATCCCACCCCTCTAGTTGGACATAAAGCACTGAGCTGTTCTCCCTGTGCTATGCAGCTGCTCCCCACTAGCTATTTGTTTTACATTTGGTAGTGTATATGTGTCCATGCCACTCTCTCACTTCGTCCCAGCTTATACTTCCCCCTACCCGTGTCCTCAAGCCCATTCTCTACGTCTGTGTCTTTATTCCTATCCTGCCCCTAGGTTCTTCAAAACCAGTTTTTCCTTTTGGATTCCATATATATGAGTTAGCATACGGTATTTGTTTTCCTCTTTCTGACTTAATTCACACTGTATGACAGTCTCTAGATCCATCCACATCACTACAAATAACTCAGTTTTGTTTCTTTTGATGGCTAAGTAAAATTCCATTGTATATATATGCCACATCTTCTCTATCCATTCATCTGTTTATGGACACTTAGGTTACTTCCATGTCCTAGTTATTGTAAATAGAACTGCAATGAACAGTGGGGTACATGACTCTTTTTGAATTATGGTTTTCTCAGGGTATATGCCCAGTAGTGGGATTGCTGGGTCATATGGTAGTTCTATTTGTAGTTTTTTAAGGAACCTCTATACTGTTCTCCATAGTGGCTGTATCAATTTACATTCCCACCAACAGTGCAAGAGGGTTCCCTTTTCTCCACACCCTCTCCAGCATTTATTGTTTGTAGATTTTTTGATGATGGCCATTCTGACTGGTGTGAGGTGATACCTCATTGTAGTTTTGATTTGCATTTCTCCAGTGATTAGTGATGTTGAGCATCCTTTCATGTGTTTGTTGGCAATCTGTATATCTTCTTTGAAGAAATGTCTGTTTAGGTCTGCCCATTTTTGGATTGGATTGCTTGTTTTTTTGATATTGAGCTGCATGAGCTGCTTATATATTTTGGAAAGTAATCCTTTGTCAGTTGCTTCGTTTGCAAGAATTTTCTCCCATTCTGAAGATTGTCTTTTTGTCTTGTTTATGATTTCCTTTGCTATGCAAAAGCTTTGAAGTTTCATTAGGTCCCATTTGTTTATTTTTGTTTTTATTTCCATTTCTCTAGGAGGTGGGTCAAAAAGTATCTTGCTGAGATTTATGTCATTGAGTGTTCTGCCTATGTTTTCCTCTAAGAGTTTGATAGTGTCTGGCCTTACATTTAGGTCTTTAATCCATTTTGAGTTTATTTTTGTGTATGGTGTTAGGGAGTGTTCTAATTTCATCCTTTTACATGTAGCTGTCCAGTTTTCTCAGCACCACTTATTGAATAGTCTGTCTTTTCTCCATTGTATATTCTTGCCTCCTTTATCAAAGATAAGGTGACCATATATGCATGGGTTTATTTCTTGGCTTTCTATCCTGTTTCATTGATGTATATTTCTGTTTTTGTGCCACTACCATACTGTCTTGATTACTGTAACTTTGTAGTATAGTCTGAAGTCAGGGATTTAGATCCCTCCAGCTCTGTTTTTCTTTAACAGGATTGTTTTGGCTATTTGGGGTCTTTTGTGTTTCCATACAAATTGTGTGATTGTTTTTTCTTGTTCTGTGAAAAATGCCATTGGTAGTTTGATAGGGATTGCATTGTAACTGTAGATTGCTTTGGGTAGTATAATCATTTTCACAATGTTGAGTCTTCCATCCAAGAACATGGTATCTCTCCATCTCTTTGTGTCATCTTAAATTTCTTTCAGTAGTGTCTTATAGATTTCTGCATACAGGTCTTTTGTCTCCTTAGGTAGGTTTAATCCTAGGTATTTTATTCTTTTTGTTGCAATGGTAGATGGGAGTGTTTCCTTAATTTCTCCCTCAGATTTTTCATCATTAGTGTATAGGAATGCAAGAGATTTCTCTACATTAATTTTGTATACTTTACCAAATTCATCAATTAGCTCTAGTGGTATTCTGGTAGCATCTTTAGGATTCTCTATATATAGTATATGTCATCTGCAAACAGTGACAGTTTTACTTCTTCTTTGCTGATTTGGATTCCTTTTATTTGTTTTTCTTCTCTGATTGCCATGGCTAAAACTTCCAAAACTATGTTGAATAGTATTGGTCAGAGTGGGTAACCTTGTCTTGTTCCTGATCTTAGAGGAAATGGTTTCAGTTTCTTACCAGTGAGAATGATGTTGGCTGTGGGTTTGTCATATATGGCCTTTATTATGTTGAGGAAGATTCCCTCTATTCCTACTTTATGAAGAGTTTTTATCATAAATGGGTGTTGAATTTTGTTGAAAGCTTTTTCTATATCTATTGAGATTATCATATGGTTTTTCTCCTTCAGTTTGTTAATATGGTGTATCACATTGAATCATTTGCATATATTGAAGAATCCTTGCATTCCTGGGATAAACACCACGTGATCATGGTGTATGATGTTTTTAATGTGCTGTTGGATTCTGATTGCTAGTATTTTGTTGAGGATTCTTCCATCTAAGTTCATCAGTGATGTTAGACTGTAGTTTTCTATTTTTGTGACATCTTTGTCTGGTTTTGGTATCAGGGTGATGGTGGCCTTGTAGAATGAGTTTGGGAGTGTTCCTCCCTCTGCTATATTTTGGAAGAGTTTGAGAAGGACAGGTGTTAGCTCTTCTCTAAATGTTTGATAGAAATCGCCTGTGAAGCCATCTGGTTCTGGCCTTTGTTTGTTGGGAGATTTTTAATCACAGTTTCAATTTCAGCGCTTGTGATTGTTCTGTTTATATTTTCTATTTCTCCCTGGTTCAGTCTTGGAAGGTTGTGCTTTTCTAAGAATCTGTCCATTCTTTCAGGTTGTCCATTGTATTGGCATATAGTTGCTTATAGTAATCTCTCACGACCCTTTGTATTTCTGCAGTGTCAGTTGTTACTTCTCCTTTCTCCTTTCTAATTCTGTTGATTTGAGTCTTCTCCCATTTTTTCTTGATGAGTCTGACTAATGGTTTATCAATTTTGTTTATCTTCTCAAAGAACCAGCTTTTAGCTATATTGATCTTTGTTATCATTTCCTGCATCTTTTTCATTAATTTCTGATCTGATCTTTATGATTTCTTTCCTTCTACTAACTTTGGGGTTATTTTTGTTCTTCTTTCTCTAATTGCTTTAGGTGTAAGGTTAGGTTGTTTATTTCAGAATTTTCTTGTTTCTTGAGGTAAGATTGTATTGCTATATACTTCCCTCTTAGAACTGCTTTTGCTTCATCCTGTAGGTTTTGGGTCATCGTGTTTTCATTGTCATTTCTTTTTAGGTGTTTTTTTATTTCCCCTTTGAGTTCTTCAGTGATCTCTTGGTCATTTAGTAGAGTATTGTTTAGCCTCCATGTGTTTGTCTTTTTACAGATTTTTTTCCTATAATTGATAACTAGTCTCATAGCATTGTGGTTGCAAAAGATACTTGCCACAATTACAATTTTTTAAAATTTACCAAGGCTTGATTTGTGACACAAGATATGGTCTATCCTGGAGAAGTTTCCATGATCACTTGAGAAGAAAGTGTATTCTGCTGTTTTTTGGATGGAATGTCCTATAAATATTTATTAAGTCTATGTTGTTTAATGTATCATTTAATGCTTGTGTTTCCTCATTTATTTTCATTTTGGTTGATCTGTCCTTTGGTGAAAGTGGGGTGTCAACGTCCCCTACTATTATTTTGTTACTGTCAGTTTCCTACTTTATGGCTGTTAGCATTTGCCTTATTGAGGTGCTCCTATGTTGGATGCATAAATATTTACAATTGTTATATCTTCTCTTGGATCGATCCCTTGATCATTATGTAGTGTCCTTCTTTGTCTCTTTTAATAGTCTATTTTAAAGTCTATTTTGTCTGATATGAGATTTGCTACTCTATCTTTCTTTTGATTTCCATTTGCATGGAATATCTTTTTCCATACGCTCACTTTCAATCTGTATGTGTCCCTAGGTCTGAAATGGGTCTCTGGTAGATAGCATATAGATGGGTCTTGTTTTTGTATCCATTCAGCTGGTCTATGTCTTTTGGTTGGAGCATTTAATCCATTTACATTTAAGGTAATTATTATTATTATTATTATTTTTTGCAGTACACAGGCCTCTCACTGTTGTGGCCTCTCCCGTTGAGGAGCACAGGCTCCGGACGTGCAGGCTCAGTGGCCATGGCTCACGGGCCCAGCCGCTCCACGGCATGTGGGATCCTCCCAGACCGGGGCACGAACCCGTGTCCCCTGCATCGGCAGGCGGACTCTCAACCACTGCACCACCAGGGAAGCCCTAAGGTAATTATTGATATGTATGTTCCCATTACCAATTTCTTAATTGTTTTTTGTTCCTTTTTGTAGGTTTTCCTCTCTTGTGTTTCCTGCCTAGAGAAGTTCCTTTAGCATTTGTTGTAAATCTGCTTTGGTGGTGCTGAATTCTGTTAGCTTTTGCTTGTCTGTAAAGGTTTTATTTTCTCCATCGAATCTGAATGATATCCTTGCTAGGTAGAGTAATATTGGTTGTAGTTTTTTCCCTTTCATCACTTTTAATATGCCTTGCCACACCCTTCTCGTTTTCAGAGCTTCTGCTGAAAGATCAGCTGTTAACTTTATGGGGATTCCCTTGTATGTTATTTGTTGCTTTTCCCTTGATGCTTTTAATATTTTTTCTTTGTATTTAATTTTTGATAGTTTGATTAATGTGTGTCTTGGTGTGTTTCTCCTTGGAATTATCCTGTATGGGGCTCTCTGCACTTCCTGGACTTGATTATTTCCTTTCCCATATTAGGGAAGTTTTCAACTATAATCTTCTCAAATATTTTCTCAGACCCTTTCGTTTTCTCTTCTTCTTCTGGGACCCTTATAATTTGAATGTTGGTGTATTTAATGTTGTCCCACAGTTCTCTGAGTTTGTCCTCAATTCTTTTCATTCTTTTTTCTTTATTCTGCTCTGCAGTAGTTATTTCCACTATTTTATCTTCCAGGTCACTTATCCATTCTTCTACCTCAGTTATTCTGCTATTGATTTCTTCTAGAGAATTTTAAAATTTCATTTATTGTGTTGTTCATCATTGTTTGTTTGCTGTTTAATTCTTCTAGGTCCTTGTTAAATGTTTCTTGTATTTTCTCCATTCTATTTCCAAGATTTTGGATCATCTTTACTATCATTACCCTGAATTGTTTCATCTGGTGTGTTTTTACCTTGCTCCTTCATCTGCTGTTTATTTCTCTGTCTTCTCATTTTCCTTAACTTACTGCATTTCGGGTTTCCTTTTCACAGGCTGCAGGTTCATAGTTCCCATTGTTTTTGGTGTCTGCTGCCAGTGGGTGAGGTTGGTTCAGTGAGTTGTTTGCACTTCCTGGTGGAGGGGACTGGTGCCTGTATTCCGGTGGATGAGGCTGGATCTTGCCTTTCTGGTGGCAGAACCGAGTCCAGTTGTGTGTTTTGGGGTGTCTGTGAGCTTATTATGATTTTAGGCAGCCTCTCTGCTAATGGGTGGGGTGTGTTCCTGTCTTGCTAGTTGTTTTGCAAAGGGTGTCAGCACTAAAGCTTGTTGGTCATTGAATGGAGCTGGATCTTAGCAATGAGTTGGAGATCTCTGGGAGAGCTTATTCCATTTGATATTACATGGGGCCAGGAGGTCTGTAGTGGACCAATGTCCTGAACTCAGCTCTCCCACCTAAGAGGTTTAGGCCTGACAACCAGCTGGAGCACCAGTACCCTGTCAACCACATGGCTCAGAAGAAAAGTGAGGAAAAAAAAGAAAGAAAGAAAAATAAAATAAAGGTATTAAAATAAAAACAATTTTAAAATTATTAAAAATAAAAATATTTAGGGCTTCCCTGGTGGTGCAGTGGTTGAGAGTCTGCCTGCCGATGCAGGGGACACAGGTTCGTGCCCCGGTCCGGGAAGATCCCACATGCCACAGAGTGGCCGGGCCTGTGAGCCATGGCTGCTGAGTTTGCACATCTGGTGCCTGTGTTCCACAACGGGAGAGGCTGCAACAGTGAGAGGCCCGCTTACCGCAAAAAAGAAAAAAATAAATTAAAATAAATAATTTAAAAAAAGAAAGAAAGAAAGAGGATAGCAACCAAACCAATAAACAAATCCACCAATGATAAGAAGAACTAAAAACTATCCTAAAAAGAGAAAAGAAAACAGACTGACAGAACCCTAGGACAAATGGTAAAAGCTAAGCTACAGAGACAAATGCACACAAAGAAGCATACACATACACATTCACAAAAAGAATAAAAGGAAAAAATATGTATATATATAAAAAGGAAGAGAGCAACCAAATCAATAAACAAATCTACCAATGATAATAAGCTCTAAATACTAAACTAAGATAAACATAAAACCAGAAACAAATTAGATGCAGAAAGCAAACCCCAAGTCTACAGTTGGTCCCAAAGTCCACTGCCTCAATTTTGGGGTGATTCGTTGTCTATTCAGGTATTCCACAGATGCAGGTACACCAAGTTGAATGTGGAGATTTAATCCACTGCTCCTGAGGCTCCACAGAGAAATTTCCGTTTCTCTTC
Organism: Pseudorca crassidens; assembly: GCF_039906515.1. NCBI lineage: Eukaryota > Metazoa > Chordata > Mammalia > Artiodactyla > Delphinidae > Pseudorca > Pseudorca crassidens. The sequence goes on from NC_090298.1 coordinate 20,636,015, forward strand.
TTTGTTTGCACAGCTCCTGGGTTTTGGCTTTGGATTTGGCCCTGCCTCTGCATGTAGGTCACTTGAGGGTGTCTGTTCCCTTTTGGGAAATCTGAGGTCTTCTGCTAGTGTTCAGTATGTGTTCTGTAGGAGTTGTTCCACATATAGATGTATTTTTGATGTATTTGTGGGGAGGAAGGTGATCTCCATGTCTTACTCCTCTGCCATCTTGAAGGTCCCCCCAATGTGACTTTTTAAAAAGAGGGTGCTTGAGCCTGAGTGTGTGCATGTGTGTTTCCATTCAGAAGATAAGAAGAATGAAGTTGGAAGAAAAGAAGACCATTGCAGTTAACAAATAAGATGGTAGTGTGGAATAGTGGCAATAGAGATAACAATAATAAGTAAAACTACTGACTTTTGTTCTAAGCAAGGCTTGCAGGGTAAGGGGACAAGTGAGACAGTGAAATCCTGTGTTCACCAAGCTCATTCCTACATACTGCTTTATGCCCCCGTTCTATGTAACCTTAACTTCCTGCTGGTCAGGAGTAGTCACCACTCCATGACAGTGATTCCTATTTTCACCTGCTGGTTCCTGGACACAAGAAGTCCAAAGTGTTCCAGCAGCAGCCATTGTTTATAGTCTAATGAGACCCTTGCTTTGTCCTTTGCTAATATTATGTCCTTCTTGGGGACCAGAGTCTCCAACCTTGCGGCAAATACAATTCCAGTTACACAGAGCACAGAACACCCCAGAGTTATGGTAAATGGAACCACTGCTGTTTCTCCCCTTTGGTTCTAGGACCTGTGCATTCTTCCTACTGGTGGCACATTAAGGTCTCCGATTTAATGCATTTACTACATCCTAAAGGATGGGAGCACATCTATTCATAGTATGGAGTTTTAGCTTTAGAAGTTTGCTCTAGGTCTCTATGAGGCAGGCTTCTTCTGGACAGTTCCATATATGCATTGACCAGTGGAGGCAATTTCCATCACTCCTTTGCTGTCAAGTAGTCCCCCAGGTCAGATGCTACACTGTGTGGAATTATATGAGTATGGATCAGGCAATTTCTAAGCCCCTAAGTAGTCAACTAGTGCAGGCTCTGTAGGCAGGATACACAAAACCTATGTAAAGACAAACGTTTGTCTTGTCCAGGTCAGATGGAGCCCAAAGTAGTCAACTTGCAGCATGTGGCTGGTTGGTCTCTCCTGTTTTAAAGAGGTACTGCTTTCATTTTTGGAGTTTTTATTCATCTCACAGTGAAGGTATGAACATATACCCTTAAATAAACATTTTTCTCAATTAATTTTAGCCAGTTAAATTCAGCATTGCTAAAAAATAATTCAGTAAAACATTATTTGAGGTGTGTGTCCATATCAGCACTTTGAGATAAACAGACTTCAAAAATAAAAGTGCAGTCACTTTGAAATAAACCACTTTTAAAATGTTAGTCTTTTTTCTCTTTTTTTTGGTCAATATTTTATCTAAACCAAATTATCTATTACATTTTTTTTTTTTTTTTGCACAGAATAGTCTTTGTTAGTGCTTATCTAGTAAAGAACTGTGATCTACCATATGTAATCATGCTGGGATCTTCATATTAAATCACTCTTAAATATTGTGCTTGTTTTCTTTCTAAAGGCAATATTTCCAACTTCAAAAAGATAAAATAGGCATATTTACAAAGTTTAATATTATGGGTTTCAGTTGAATATGAATGCTATCATATGATCTACAGTAGGGTACATAAATAGGTGTTTTTTATTTTTATTATTTTTTGTTTAATAGGTGTTTTTTAAAATAATTTTGTGATTGACCTATTTTCAGTAAATTTATTAAATTATACAGTGTCTACAGAAAAAAATGCGCATGTCATCTTTTTCCAGGCTTCACAAAGTGAACTTACCACTGTAACCAGCACTCAGACATAAAAATATTACCAGTCTCGGGCTTCCCTGGTGGCGCAGTGGTTGGGAGTCCGCCTGCCGATGCAGGGGACACAGGTTCATGCCCTGGTCCGGGAAGATCCCAAATGCCGCGGAGTGGCTGGGCCTGTGAGCCATGGCCGCTGAGCTTGAGCGTCCGGAGCCTGTGCTCCGCAATGGGCCCGCGTACAGCAAAAAAAAAAAAAAAAAAAAAAAAAAAAATATATATATATATATATATATATATATATTACCAGTCTCCCAAGGACTCTGCTCTTGCTTCCTCATCGTGGTCACTCCCTAGCTCAACAAGTTTTACCACTATTCTCTCTTAAACAATATTGTTTAATTTTGCATTGCTTTTCAACTTCAGATAAATTAAATAGTGCATGATGTATTCCTTTGTGCTGGGTTGTTTACTCAACATTATGTCTGTGAGGTTTATCCAAGTTGTTCTGTATAGTTATATGTTATTTATTTGCATCTCTGGTAAGTATTTAATCATATAAATATACTGCAATTTATTTATCCATTCAATAGTGATGGACATTTATTAATTTCCAGTTGGGAACCATTAAGAATAAGTTCCAAAGCAATTATACCCCAATAAAGATGTTTAAAAAAAAAAAAAGAATAAGTTCCTATGAACATTTAGGTTCAAGTTTTTTAGTGAACACATATTTACATTTGGGGAGTATAAGCCTAGAATTAGAATTACTGAATTGATATTCAGCATTATTAGATACTGCCTATGGAGATTTACAAAAATTATAACTATGAAGATTTATCAAATTTTTTAATCTTTCCAAAAGAAGTGATTTTTCTCTGCCATATGTTTTTATTTATTTGATGGGTTCTTTATCTTTATTTCTTTCTACTCTCCTTGTGTTATATTTATTTTTCCTGTACTTTTATGAGAATAGAATGTTAGATCACTGATTTTTAGTTTTCCTCCTTTTTTAATATATTCATTTATAACAGTAACCTTCCTGTTAAGCACTACTTTACTTGCATCTCCAAATTTTTACATGTCATATCTTTACGGTCATGCAGTTCAAATTATTTTCGACCTCCTTTGTGATACATTCTTTTATCCAACACTTATTTAGAGCTCTGTCACTTTATTTTCAGACAGAAAATATCTAGTAATTATTAAATCCAGCAAGATTAGAGAACAACCTCTAATAGATATTGAATCTTAAAAAAAATAATTTATGGGGCTTCCCTGGTGGCTCAGTCATTAAGAATCCACCTGCCAATGCAGGGGACACGGGTTTGAGCCCTGGTCCGGGAAGGTCCCACATGCCATGGAGCAACTAAGCCTGTGAGCCACAACTACTGAGCCTGCACTCTAGAGCCTGTGTGCAGCAATGAAGACACAACGCAGCCAAAAAAGAAAATAAATAAGTAAATTTATATAAAAAAGAGCTGTATCTTCTACATTTAATTCAATTATTCATAAAAATATAATTTATGATAATCTATCATATGATCAATTTTGGTAAATATTTTATTTTCACATGAAAATAATGTGCCTTCTGTCACTATTGGGCACAATGTTTTATATCTGAAATGTAGCTCAAGTTAATTAATTATGTTGCGCTAATCTTCTCTATCGTTACTGATTGTTTTTGTCTGCTGGATCTGTAAATTAATGAGAATTAATGTTTCCTGCATTTATAATGGATTAGGTTATTTTTCTTTTAGTTATACCAATTAATGCTTTATAAATTTTGAAGTAGTGCATATAGATTTTAAATCAATACATCCTTCTGGTAGATTCTTTCACTGTATAACACACCCTAAAGAAGTTAGTTCCTTCTCAAAACGTCCCTTTCTCGCATTTTCTATCAACCTTTGTGTTTATATGGCCCTTTCTTTCTTACCTCAACTCCTGCAATGGTTTCTTTAACTTCTCTAGTCTTCCTTATTCCCTTCAGTTCATCCCAAACATTACTTCCTAAGGTTTATCTCTACTTAAATTGTTTCTGCTCAAAGCTGCCTCAATGGCCCCCCTCCTTCCCATGGGATAGCATCTTGATTCCTATGTGGGGCATTCAAGAGCTTCCACTTTGGGGAACTATGATAAAGTAGGTGCTCCGTTAAAACCAGATTGTCCTTTCACCCTACAAAGTGTCATGCGTGTTCCTGCCCAAGTATTTGCTTTTACTGTTTCCTTTCCCTAGAATGCTAGCTGAATCCCATCCCTGCTCAAAATCCAGTCTCTATCAAAGGCCTGAAGAACAACAACTTTTATCTTCATTCCCTTCCGTAACTGGTGATTTTGATCACACATTGCCTTGTATTATGGTTACTTGGCCCATTTTCACTCATGCCATAGTATTTTCTTCCTTAAGGGTGTGTATGTGTGAGTGTGTGTGTGTATATGTATATATATATAATTGACACCACATCCAGGAATATGCCGTTCATAAAGGAACTCAAAAATCAAAAACTTTGTTAATGACTTAATATTTACAAAGTAACAAAGAAAATGAATCTCCATTTACTTTAGGGCTATTGCACGTACACTGACTGAAGGTTAAAAAGCAGTATTAACAGGACAGGTGACCTGAGAATAACTTCTCTGCATTTTACTGATGAAAACACTGTCTGACTGGAATAAAAGGAGCAGTGAAGTGAGTTCTCCACAGCTGAACTGAAGCTCACCCACCCAACCCTGGCAGGCGCTTATGGCTCCACCCTAACACCCAAATTGGGAAGAAAGACTTTTAAGTTGGCCTCTCCAGAGATCAGAGAGCCAGGCTCAGGACTGGAGACCAGAGGGGCTCCCTCAGAGAGGAAGGTTTCTCGACCCTTCCCGGGAACACAAGGCAGAACCGCTCCTAAACTTGCACAGGCACAGAGTCCCTGGATTCCGTGCCTCCCCCGCTCCCATCGTCACTGTGTCCTGATCCCCTTACCTTGAAGGCAAGAAATATTGTTCTATTTAACTAAAACATCAGGGCCAGGAGATGCTTTAAAGATTACTTGGTAATAGATCATGTTTGGAAATAGATCCACATATAACATAAATGGTAAATGCCACCTTATTTGGAACGGATTTACAGGAAGATTTAGTAACATATGTTCAAAATTCAATCAATATAAAATATAAGATTCAATATAAAGGTTGAAACTTATGAGAGAACTCTCCAAATTTGGACTCAATTAGTATTTGGTATGCTGTAATGGATATTAATCTAATCCAATTCTTATTAAAATAACTGATGATAATTATATTCTGTAAGCACAATAATATTCTATATAGTCTGTTTAGAGTACTGAGCAACTTTTTCTTTTTCTTTTTTTACTAGCAGAGTGCTGGAATTTATTGAGAAAAACAGACAAGCAATTTTTTAAAATAACCCATTTTGCTTATTTCTAGTTTGAATCAGAATCTATGATTACTTCACAGACCACTGAAAGTGTTATATGGTGGAAATTTCTGTGCATAGGAAAGGATTGGACAAGTTTAAATTTGATATGGTTACCATACCCAAAATGCTTCCAGATTGCTGTGACAATATTAATCCACAATATTGTTAAGGTGAAAATGATCTTTGACATTCATATTTAGGTTTCACCCATTGAAATTGATTTGTTAGTCGAAGAAAATTTGGTTTTCTGTTTGCTTTGTTTTATTCAATCTCCCTGTCTTATATTTTTTAAAATATAGATAACTATTAAATGTAAAAATTATATTGGGTCAGATCTGGTTGACAAATAGGAAAGGTGATAAGTGGACAAGGGAAAACATTTTAATACTTAAAGGAATAAACTCTGCTCAAACATCATCTTTTCTTCAGCAGTGCGTGTTAACGTTCATTCAAATGTATAACAAATACTCAATATTTTATTATTCTTTTCTGAAGTCTTCAATTTTTACACTTGACTATAATTTCTTCATCCAGATTTGTAAGAGAATGGCAATGGAGTTAGGTTAATGCAGTGATTCAAGACACATGCCAAGTGTATGTCTTATGAGAGAATCACAGAAGCATGGAGCATGGTGATATACATGAGTGTGGCACCAAAGTTCTACAGATGGATGCAGATATATAGAGTTAAGCACTTAAAGCAATTGCTTTCAGTCATCTCAGTGATAAGCAGTCACAGATGAGATGTGTGCATTTGAGATGAAAGAGCTTGGTGTAAATTTAAATCAAATCCAAACTCTGACATTTACCTCATTTTGGTTGGAGAGGAAAAGCATATACTTAGGGCTGAGAAACAAATTTAAATACTCAAGATGAGTTGAACAGAGTTAGAAATTCTGCCACAGAATCTTCACTTAGATTCACTGTAGAAAAATAGTTGATGACTGCCTCATACATTTGTAGTTAGTTAAATAAAAGACTTCTTTGATTATGGACGGATGTAAGATTAATGTGTGAAGATAAAGGGCAGTCATTTGATTGCTTAATTATGAAAGACAATCAAGAAGGGGGTCCATGTTTATAAAGAAATATGCATAGTGTTCTAGGTCCATTCAATATAAATCACAAAACACACAGAGTAGAGAGAACACTGTGATCATAAAAAAAAAATACTGAATCCTACTGAACATAATATATAACAAAACATAAGCTTCTGCTCATCATAAACCACTTAAAGGATACTGGTGACATTTTATATGAAAGGGTCACATTTACAATTTAAAAAATACAAATTCTTTTGCAAAGGTAAATTTAGACTTTGCAAAATAATTTGTATTTTTTTAAATTATAAATGCGCCCCTTTCATACAAAATGTCACTGGTATCCTTTAATAGGTAAATCAGAAAAAAGCAGGCCAATGAAACAAGAAATAATCAGAAATATTGATGTAACATTTTAGTTGGCTATTGAATAATCTTGAAGATTTTCGTCTAACCCAAAAATGTGCCATTAGGAATGATTACTCAATATCAGAATGATTATTTACTCAAAAAATTTTAAATACTAAAAAATAGATGGGGTGGAGTTCTTTCTATTATTCACAGCACCTAAGGAAGGACTTACAGTTAATATCCAACCAGCTTCTTCCATAGGGCAGAAGGCTTTCAGGGTCTGGACATTGACCTTCATGATGAATGTGGCTAGAGACAGAGGAGATGATAATGACCAATACTCAGCAGTAGTTTTGACCAACACTGGGAACTCTTCTTCAGCTGTTTGTTCGAAATGCGAAATAAGGGAGAAATTTTGATTTAAGATGTTATCTGAAACAGCGGACTCTGCAGCAATCCCTGAAAATCATCCGTTTAATTTTAGCTTAGGTTTCCTACAGTAAAGGACACCCCTCACCTTATTAGAAAAACAGAGGTCTATTCATTTTTGGCCATTGACAAACATTGTCCCTTCAAAAGTAGATACTTTTTGTTATCTTGTTTAGCCAAAATACCTCTTATTTAAAAACAAGGACTTTCTTACTCAAAGAGGATATTTTTGAAATATTTAATATAACATTCTTCTAGTTACATTCAAAAGGCTATTACTTCTGCTTTATGTCATTGAGTTTGCAGGTTTTAAATGGACCCTGTATGTGTTCTACTTCCTGTGATTCCTCAAAATGAATAATCACAAAAAGAATTTGCCATTACAAATGTAAAGAACTGTGAAGTGAATCTGCCACAGTTTCACAGATTCCGGCAGAGGACATGTGACTCCTGGGCCACAAATAAGGAAGTTTCTCATTCACTGAACAATAGGCAGCATGATTTTATATTTACATTGGCTTCTACTTGCCTCCGAAGTCCCATTACGGCAACTGGGAAGTAAGCTCAGTTGTATGCTGCACACAGTGGATTTGTGCTGTAGCTGAGGAACCCCAAGCTTAACAAACTACCAATATTAGGCTTCCCTGGTGGTGCAGTGGTTGAGAGTCCGCCTGCCGATGCAGGGGACACGGGTTCGTGCCCCGGTCCGGGAAGATCCCACATGCCGCGGAGCAGCTGGGCCCGTGAGCCATGGCCACTGAGCCTGCGCGTCCGGAGCCTGTGCTCCGCAACGGGAGAGGCCACAACAGTGAGAGGCCCGCGTACCGCAAAACAAAACAAAACAAAACAATATCATGAGGAGGTTGCTACTAGCCCCAGATGGAGTCATTATCTTTATCAGACTCAGAAAACATATCTACGGGCTACCCACAAAGGGTATTTCTATCTATTTCTATCTTCTAAGTCTCTTTGCTGTACAAACATCCTTGAAAATAGAATAGGCAACAATAGCTATCACAAGACATGTAAAAACACCATTGAGAATTGCCTTCAAAATAAACAAAAATCAAAATATTTGAGAATTAACTAAGAGATAAAGCAGTAGAGGTAACAGCTCAGAAAAAATTGTGAAATTAGAATGAGAAAGCTAAACCCTCTTTAGTATTGCAAGTGCCAGTTAACACTGGATGGTAATCATTATCTTCTCAGTAGCAGGCTTTTTCCTATGCCTTTTTCAAAAAAGTTCTCCTGCTTCTTCTCCATTGCCAGAATACCTGAGGGAGGTTTATTCTGCACTGTTGACCTTTTGTTTAATTCATTAATCATATTTTTCAACAGACACCATTAATCACCATTGAAATATTCTGTGACTAATACATGCAAGGTAATGGTGTAGATGTTGTAAACCAAAAAAATACTAATCTCAATCATTTTTCAAAGGAACTTTATTTTCCTTAAAAAAATAAAACACAGTTACAGGTATAAAGACATAAACATTATAGAATATACACAGAATAGAAGATTCAGATACAACAGAAGCAGCAGAAAATAAGTTCTCATTAAGTCACAGATTTCCTCACTTTTTAAAAAGATTTTATCTTTTACAATAATACAAAACAAGCTCTTTTTTTTCTTTTCAATGGGAGACATTACCTGTTTTTCTTGGCTTGAGTTTGCTATAGATTTGTAGCCCCGACTAAAATATATGGTCTATTTAACTTTCATCAGCCTTATTGCAACTTGTCCCCATGGTGCCCCAGAATAGATTTTCTAAAATTTACAGCCACTGTGCTCTTGGTGTATTGAAATTGGCACAGTGTACAATATCTCAAACTGTAATTCCCTTTACCTAACAGTACAGACCTAAAGTAAAACAAATCCATTGTCCCAACTGGGCAAGACCTCTCAGGCAGCTCATGACTAACTGACAGTTCCTGGGGCTTCATGTTTCTCCCCACCATGGCCAACATTTGTAACAGTATTCTACTCCTTTTTTTTAAAACTGACTGTACAATCAGCAAAAGAAAAATATTTGCTTTTTACATCTTAAGAGGTTCTGTTGGAGAATTTATAGTACGTCATTTATTTTAACATTTGGCACAAATATTTTTTGTCCTTAAATAGCAAGCTAGCACATTCAATAAATTCCACTTACTACTCTTGTTACACTGTGTGCTTGTTTGTTTTTTTCCCTTAGTAGTTAATTGATCTTTATGTTGTCTTGTTCTTTGCTCTCTTGGCTCTCATCCGGAGTGTAGAATACAAAAGTATTTTGTATTTCAATTTCTGAAAACAAATATTGATATAATTTTGGTGGATTGATTTCTATATTGCTAAAATAACTATATTATCTACATGGTATGAATTTACAAGATACTAGATCTACTTTTATTTTCTGTTGTCTCAATCTGATTTTGAGGGACTTTATCAATAATCCCTGAAAATCTTTTATAGATATCTCAAATGTCTACATCTACACTGCTTTAGATTAAAGACAAAATAGAAAAACAAAGCAGCCCAATTTATTAACCAGTAATTCTATTTGAAAGTAATGTCAACAATCTAGATTTTTTCTTTTTCTCTTATTTCCCATTTTCCACCTACTCCATTTTTGCTTGATTTGCATATTCTTCCTAAATTGTTGATTTTAGAATATTGATTAATTACTTCCAATATGTCAGACAATGTGCTACATAGTGAGCATACAATCTGGGCAACAGAGACATGATCCTTTCCTTTTTCCAGCTTATACTACAGTGGCGAAAAAAGACAATAATAAAATAAACAAATTCAATGCAGTGAAGCATATGCTAGTGGTTATATAGTAGCATGTACCAGTTTTTAAAAGATCAGGAAAGAGAGGTCTAGGCTGAGACCTGAAGACTGAAAAATTCAGTCTCTCCCTCATCTACTCTTTCTCCTTTATCATCAAATAATCCTCTTAATATTTATTACCATTGACATAGTGTTTATATGTCGGTCTCTACAATGGAGTTATGAGCTTATCATTATTTTTAATTTTATTTAAGTATATTTATTCATGTCTCATTTCATACTCAACTCCTGATACTTTCAGCAAAAGAAAAATTATACAATTATTAAATTGTGATTAGTTTTAAAATAATAATAGAAAAACTCAAATTTTTCTATTAGAGCATTTGTCATGGTGGATACTGCAAACATTTAATTTCATGTATCCTAATTGGATATAACTACATGCAAGCAATCTATAGTGCTTCAACATTTATGTAATACAGGAATTCTTTACTGCAAACATCAAGGGAAATTGGCTTTCCATTTGATGACATACTTCATACTCATTAGTACCTCTCTCCACATAACTTTATTTATAAGAGTAACCTTTCTATTATGCAAGCTTATTGTAAAGATTTTGAAACTAGAGAGAGTTTGAAAAAAATTACACAAAATTATGCTTTCCAGAAATAAATATAGACAACAGTCTGATATTTTAGAGTTGCACTTAGTTTATAATGAATATATGTGTGTTTATATATGTAAATTTGTATATATATAAGTATATAAATACATATAATTTACATGTGACTTTTTTCATGCAATTTTCCCACAATACAACTTAATAGTTGTATAGAATTTCACTCAAGGAATTTTTCTATAAAATTAGTAAATAATTTTGTGCACACCAAACATTATTATTTCTAACAATTCTCTTTAACAATATTGCCACAATAAATGTTTTTACATGACTCTTTAATTTTGTTATGATACATTCTTCAGATTGGTGAATGAAATAAATAAACTTAAATGATATGATGTAGCCAAAGATCCCAATTTTAAACATTCTACTTTTGATCCAATTTTGCTAAGTTTCACTTTACTTAGACAAGTATTTGTATTAATACAAAGAATCTTGTTTCTGATGAGTTAAAATTGTAGTTGAATTAAGCAGTTACGAGTGACACCACCACTTCTTATACAATAACCTGAAGGAAAAGAGACCAGTGAAGAGATGATATCTGGTTCTGAGATCTCTGGTCAGAAACACTAGTCTAAATATCCTGAAACCAAGATCCAGTCTAGGACTACTTCACTGGATGTCCTTTATCTTAGTTTGGACTGACATCACAAAATACCAAAGATCGGGTGGCTTGAACAACTGATATTTATTTCTCGCAGTTCTAGAGGCTCGAAGTCCAAGATGAGGGTGCCAGCATGATTGGGTTCTGGTGAGGGCTTTCTTCCTGGCATGGAGATGCCCACCTTCTCATTGTGTTCTCACATGGCAGAACAAGAGATTGAAAACAATCTTTCTGGTCTCCTCTTATAAGGACACATACCCCATTCATGAGGACACCACCCTCATTACCTCCTCTGAACCTAATTACATTCCCAAAGCCCCATCTCCAAATGCTGTCACATTGGGAATTAGGGCTTCAACATAGGAACTGGGGGAAGGGAGGAAACAATTCAGTCCATAGCCTCCTGCTTCCTCAAATCATCCAGCTGAAAATCGAGTTTTCATCCTCCCAGATGCCTGTGACAGGAGGAGCCACTGCCAACATATTATGAGCCACATGTATCCCAGGAAGGAAGGTTGGACTGTTCTTAAGAATTAGTTGCCCAAAGAAAAGGTGTGGAGAAATGGGCAGAAGATTACTTGAAGACACTGCTTCTTTCTTCATTTCCTCACCTTCTGTTTTAAGAATCTGAATGAAAATATCAAGAAAAGCCATTTGTTTGCCTTTATTCTTCAGCTTTATTCAAGAATCATCTGCAACATCAAACTCAATCCCATATCTTGTCTCTGAATTTGTCAAGAAGGCTTGAATTGAGATGTCACCTTTCTCTAGCACAAATGACTTGCACTCTCTCTCTCTCTGAGTCCTGTTACCTTATCAGGATTCCTTTAAAATGAATCTTAAAAATATGATACAAATGAACTTATTTACAAAGCAGAAATAGACTCACAGATGTAGAAAACAAATTTATGGTTACCAAAGGGAAGGGGAGGGATAAATTAGGAATTTGGGATTAAAATATACACACTACTAGATATAAATAGATAACCAACAAGGACCTACTGTAGAGCACAGGGAACTATACTCAATATCTTATAATAACCTATAATGGAAGAGAAGATAAAAACAGAATTCAGTTATATGTATGTATAACTGAATCACTTTGCTGTATACCTGAAACTAACACAACATTGTAAATCAACTATATTCCAATAAAGATTTCTTTAAAAATGTACTGCTTCAGCCTCAGCCTTCTGCAGAGTTGTTTGGTGATATTTGGATTAAATCAGCTCATCTGAGGAATTTATGACTTGTTCTCCTCCTCAAAAAAGTCTTTCCTCCAAGCATACTTTTCACAATACCATTCTCAAAATTTAGCATAGTATATACTTCTAAACCCAAGTTTTAAAAAAAAACAACACATTTTTCAGGGAAATTCAATAAATGTTCTTTTTTTCATGATTTTTTCATCCCTTATACTTCACTTTTTTTTGGGATAAGTACTCTGGGATAATATCCTATTTTTTAACAAAAATCATAGAAATTACATTGTTAATAACATTAGCAATATAAATGTAGTGTTTTATTATTTTCAAAGCACTTTCATAGGGATTAATATTTTGACATTCATATCAGCTCTGTGAGATTTGAAAATAATTATTCTCATCCTTGTATTACAGATTATAAAATAGAGGCATATTAAGGACATAGTGTAAGCCTTAAGCCCAGAAATACCAAAGGAAAGGGTCAGAAACTGAATTTGGGATATTTAAATTAAAACTTAAAAAAAATCGTACTCTTGACAATACTCCATAGGGCTTTCCTTTATTATTAGTGGTTCCATGCATTTATATTTTCACTAATCAATTGAAATTAAAAGAAAATTAGCAGTTTATTTGCCTGCAGAATCTCAAATCACTATGCACATTCATACCCCCCAAAATGTGCATTTTTCCACATGTAAGAGGGTTTTAATTTGTGTCATATGAAGAAGTAACCAAAGTTGTCAGACTTTACATGCTGACATTCTGTTTGATAACAACCTGTATTTCATACTTTCTTTTATAACTGCTATGGAGTCCTTATGTTTGCACAAATCCATTTCCACTTTTTGGAATAACTAGGCTTACATAAAGTAGCTCATTAGTATCTGAATTTTATGCTTATATAATATAATTGACTCACTGTATTTAGTGGGATGCTTATTTTTGCCTGAAGTTAGACATTTTCATTTTTCTTCCTTTTGACTCTTGGGTCAGAGATACAAAGCTAAGTAGAAATTTGTATAATTATCCTGTGTATTTCAAAAGTTCTGGAATGTCTAATCAATTTAAGTCATGAAATAGTTTTTCTCTTTCTTCAAAATCTGTATATTCCAGAAAATATAAAGCCCTTCAGATGTAATTCAATCAGGAAATCATATTTTATTTCACTTTACCTACCTAGTTCTCGTTATCAACGTTCTTAGCTTATACATTATAAAAATTAATCAAAATTTTATTTTAATTATTACATTGCTGGTATTTTAAAAAACAAGACTTTTTTTTAAACTTTACACCTTTTGTTCCCAAACTCACTTCATTCCTGCATTCATTTATCAAATGTTCATTCTATGTGTCAGATATTCCACTGTGTAATTGAATAGAAAGATAAATAGAGCATGTCCTTGTTTTGACTTTATATATTACAGATTCTAAAGGATCAGGAAAAAATAGCTTCAGTAGAATATAATAAATGCCATAATAGAGGTGTATATGTGTTACTTCCATAACACAGAGGAAGCAGAGGACGCACTCCATCTTCAGGTAGATTGGTTGTCAGGGGAGCTTTCCAAGAGAAGGTTGCTTTTAATCAGAATTCTACAGTGTTTGAAATAGTTTGCCAGATGTACCAGATAGAAAATAGAGAAAAGGCACAAAAAATCAGATATCTTAAAGTGCATGGATTTTTCAAGCAGGGTGAGTAAAATATTTTTGAAGAAAAGGAAAGTGAAGGGTATGGACCAAGTGGAGAAAGACTTTTAAAAGTTAAATTTGAAAGGGGCATTGAAGTATGGATGAATTGTGGGCAATGGAGTAGGCAGAATTTGGCTTGAATCCTGCTTCTACCCCATAATAACTGTGTCACCTTGGACAAATTACTTGACAGCTCTAAGACTTGGTTTCCATATTTGAAATATGGGGATAAATAAATATATACTTATACTTTTTGTGGGTTTGTCAGGTTTAAATAAAATAATAAAATTCATGTGATGAACATAGTGCCCAATTTTACTCAATTATCAATGCTGTTGTTACCTGTTTTCCTATTAATATTATTAAGGCTTTTTTTCCATAGGGAGATCATTCCTGCAGCTGTGTAGAGGACTCACTGGGAGAGGAAGACACTGCAGGCTAAGGAACCTCTTCATAGAATCTTTTCATAGAGTGCAAACATCCAGTGTACAGAACAAAGTTGGCAGAATAATAATATTGATAACAAAAAGAAAAACATTATCTGAATTGATTTAGTGCCTCATACTAGAAAAACAGGACCAATAGAATATATATATATATATATATATATATATATATATACAGTATAATATATATAGGTACTGTATTTTATGTATAAATTTAGAGAGACAGAGAGAGACAGAAAAACAGAGAAAGACAGAGGCAGAGAAAGAGACACAGATACAGACAGATAGAAAGGGACAAATAGAGAACAGAGACAGAGAGGAAGGGAGAGAGAAATTTAATTTAAGGAATTGGCTCTCCTGATTGTAGGGGCTAGAAAGTCTGCATCTGTAGGGTAGCAAGCAAGCTAGAAATGCAGGAAGAACTTCTGTTACAGTTTCTGGCAGAATTCCTTCTCCTTCAGAAAACCTGCTTTGGCTCCCAAGGCCTTTAACTGATTGGCCTTCACATTATGCAGTATATTCTGCTCTATTCAAAATCTACTGATTATAGGGCTTCCCTGGTGGTGCAGTGGTTAAGAATCCACCTGCTAAGGCAGGGGAGATGGGTTCGAGGCCTGGTTCGGGAAGATCCACATGCAGCGGAGCAACTAAGCCAGTGCGCCACAACTACTGAGCCTGCGCTCTAGAGCCCATGAGCCACAGCTAGTGAGCCCACAATCCACTACTACTGAAGCCTGCGTGCCTAGAGCCGGTGCTCTGCAACAAGAGAAGCCACGGCAATGAGAAGCCCATGCACCACAACGAAGATCAGCCCCCACTTGCCTCAACTAAAGAAAGCCTGTGCACAGCAAAAACCCAACGCAGCCAAAAATAAAATAAATAAATTTATAAAAAAATATCTACTGATTATAAATGTTAATCACATCTAAAAAAATGACTTCACAGCAACATCTAGACTGGTACTTGACAAAAAACTGGGCAGCACAGTCTAGCCAAGTTGACACATAAAATTAACCATCACAATAGGGCTGATGAAACCAAGATCATTACACTTAATTGATAATATATGAATGTCTGAGAGGTTCTGGAAGGTGAAGTTAGCATTCAAGCACCAGGATATCTGATTCCATACTCGAATGTGTCACCCATATGTGGTAACATCTCCTAATAGAAAAAGATGTGAAGGAGAGGAAACATGTGAGAGCCATGTCTATATGTGGGAAATGCGAAAGAAGAGGGACGATAAAAGTGTTTCCTTTAGTTTATTTTAAATCATTAAGCAGCTGGTAGAGAGATTCTGTTAAGAAGTGATTGTGTAGGATGAAGAAATGGTCTATTTTGAATCAGGTAAGTTTTAGTTTTCAGGACATTAAGCAAAGATCAACATGTTACTTCCCTGACTAAAAATTTTCCGTAAAAAAAAAAAATCATTGTTCCTTGCCTCCTTCCTTTTCAAATGTCATCCATGCTGCGTGAAATGTCTTTCCACATTTATTCACTCACAACACCCAACTCCTCCAAGTTTTAAATGGACTAGAGTCTTCCTTGTGAAGCCTTCTGTGAGTTTCCAGGCACCTGTAGTCATCATTCCCTGTGCTTTACAGGACACACTCTACAAAGAACTTGAGGTGAGGACCCTGGTCTGACCCAGCTTCAAATACCCAGAAACTAACAAAGTACTTGGACTCCATCACTGGGCAATAAGTTACTGCTGAATGAATATAGATTAATCTCTTCATTTTATTAGTATCAATATGCCTGTGGTTCTTCTGGAGTATAAGATACTGTGACAGCTTTATGGACCCTTTTAAATATCCAGCTTAAGGATGAACAAACAGGTGAACTGTCTTGTAAAGTAAAATTGACTTTGTGAAATGTTGTTCCTGGGCTCATCCATATCTTTCTCTGTTTGGTTTGTCTTGATGTTGACTCCAAATTATATATCATTCTTATGCCTATGTATTCATCTGATTAGATGTGTCAGAAAAAATACCATTGATATATGTCAGTGCTGATTATGGTATAACTTGAACTCAGCCTAAAAAAAACAATTAAGGGGGTAAAAGAATAAGTATATACCACATTACTATATCAACTTTATTTTTTTTTTGGATTCATCAATTTTATTCATTTACTAATTATTATTAATGACTGATTCATCTATATCAAAAAGTCAGAAAAAATTTTTTCCAATGAAGAATACAAGTTTAAGGATTTTTTGGCAAAGAACAAGAAACCAGTATGTTTCAGTATTTTAGAACTATGAGGAATCCAATATCAGTAAAACATAAAACATGGATGACTTTCAGAAATGCATTACAAATATTTGCTTCAGTCTTTGAATATCATATTAAATAACTGATCTTGAGACTGTGGAAAATATTATTTAACAAGTGATTGTTTAATATATGTATTTAAGGAATCTCAAACAGATCAGATTCCACATTAAAAAAAAATACTGTATGGATTTCTAGATTAGCTCTCTTTTCTGAGTTTCATTGGAATTTTCAGTAGGAAAAGAAATCAGTAGTATCTCATTCTGCAGTCAGTTCACAGGACCACCCTGGAACTTGTCTCTCAAGGCAGCTGGAACCCCCTCCCGATGTTTCCCAGGTGTTTCAGGAAGTGATATATATCAATAGCTTTGGTTCTTCCTCACGATAAGGTCCTGGTGGTCTGGGAAAATATGTCTTGCTTGTTGGCCCCTTGCTCTGTTTCTTCCTCTGTCATCTCTACCTACTTTTCCTTTCTTCTGGCATTAATGATAAATAATACATTACAAATGCATTTTGATATGCACTGTTTCTCATCACGTTTTCAGTAAATTAATTGCTCATGACAGACTAAACTTGATATTCCAAGACGTGACACATAGCGCCCAGGAGTGGCTTGACTTCTGAATAAAGAGGCCTTTGGTTGCTGATGAGTCTCAGACAGACAGTAGGCTTTTTTTTTTTGGCATTACGCGGGCCCCTCACTGCTGTGGCCCCTCCCGTTGCGGAGCACAGGCTCCGGACGCGCAGGCTCAGCGGCCATGGCTCTCGGGCCCAGCCACTCCGTGGCATGTGGGATCTTCCCGGACCGGGGCACGAACCCGTGTCCCCTGCATCGGCAGGCGGACTCTCAACCACTGCGCCACCAGGGAAGCCCCAGACAGTAGGCTTTAATTTCTCTCATATTGAAACAGGCAATCAAATTAGCCTTATGTATTTTCCTTTTTCTGGCTTCTAACCCATGTGTTCATTCACTGTATTTCTGTTCTTCTTTGGGGGGTTGGGGCAATCAAGCCGTTTGATTGAGGGGCTTCAGGGGAGGGTCGAAGGCTTGGGAGGACAATGAGATCTCCTGGCCAGGACCTCCCCCGTCTCACAGCTCCTGAAAGCCCTTCATTGTATTTCTTTAATTCAGGAAAATAAAGTGACTCTCTAATACCGTGATATAGTTATATAACACTGTGCTACAACTTAAAATTTTATAATCATATAATTGATGCCAATTCTCATAATTGAAATTTAGTACTGATGGCAAATTTAGAAATATATACTTTGCTCAAACTATAATGTACATAAATTTATTTTGAAGGAAGAGCAAGTGCATATGAAAGCTGATTTATATTCACTTTGAGACCCTGAAATCCCACCTTCCTGTGCGGCATTGGGCCACATCATAAGTAGGTCAGACTCTTTCAGGGGCACATATGTGTTTAGTTAAATTGTGCCTGGTAGGCTGCACACCCAGTACACACATCAATGACTGAACACAGGTCTCTTCCCTCAGTTAGAGCCACCTTCTTATTCGTGTTTGCATCTGTATATAGTTTCAGGCCAAAAATGAATAGGTGAGCAGTGACTATGACTAATGAAGACACATTAGGTGTAGGTATAGGATTATCTTTTGTATTATCTTAAATTTGAATAATGCTGGCATATAAAATCCAAGAAAAAGAAATACAATAAAATTTTCTCTAACTTTCATTAAAAAATCAATTCATTTTAAACAATAAAAATGCACAGATATGTTAATTTATGACAACTTACTTTAAAGAGGCATAAAAAATGCTTTTTTCAGATAGAAGGATGTTTTTAATTTAAAATAGTATGCAGCATATTCTAGTGTTAAGATCTATACTGACCTAGTCACACTTGACCTAAACTGATATAGGTGAAATATTTGTGTCTGTATTCTTCTATTCTTTCACTGATCCCTTGTGTAGCATGAGTGTACTCGATTTTAAGTCTCTAAATAAAATGCATTGCTAACTTAATAACAAGCTATGAAATACAAGATATTTTCTATTCAGATCAAAACCTCACATTTGCTCTATTATGCTAAATCATTAAATTATGTGGAAAAATTACAAATTAATTAGGTTATTTTACCTACTTCTTAAAATGAATGTGACATTTGGATTAGCAGATCGTATTCTTAATCTCCTTTCAGTTTTAAAGAGTCAAGAAATTTGTAATAACCTCTAGGAGAATGTTCTTAAAGAGTGCCTTCAGGAAGCTTCTAAGGTGCCAGCCCCTTCTCTCATTCTCAGCTATAGCTTTAAGCATTTTAAGGTGCTTTACATACTCTGCTGATGCTGCCCTGATTTCTTTCCTTTAGTTTCACAACATAATTTAACAAGCATTTAGTGAGTGTCCACTAGGTGTCAGACAATCCCCTAATATTTGCAATAGAAATGATCTTTACACTTGTGGAAAGAATGACATAGGAAGAAGACAGTATGAGAAAGAGGTGATTTTCTGCTATTTTCTCTTTGAAAATGTTGAAGTAGCCTACTTCATAAATACTTTCCAATTGGAGCTGACTTCACAATTGATTTGATTATAACAGTATTTCTTTAAAAAATGGTTTCGAGTAACAAATTAGCACAATAAGATAATTATTCCCTCAAAGTCTCATTTGTAGATGGTGTTGTATTGCTCACACAGGAGAAAATATTTTGAAGAAGTTTGTAAATAATCATTGTTTTCATTCATTCATAAAACATTGTTGGAATATACACAAAAAGGTAGATTCTGTGCACAATTTCTGTGAAAAAAACGCAAATGATTCCTATCTTCAAGGAATTTACACTTAGCGAAAGAGAAATTAACAACATAATCATATTCAGAGATGCAAGTTGGAATGTGAACTCTCCATACTCAATCAGCAAAGACAGAAATTAGGTGCCAATATAAAGCTTAATATTCCGTTCTTACACTTTTGCGCAATTTTCACATCAAAAAGATCAACAGGGCTTCCCTGGTGGTGCAGTGGTTGAGAGTCCGCCTGCCGATGCAGGGGACACGGGTTCGTGCCCCAGTCCGGGAAGATCCCACATGCCGTGGAGCGGCTGGGCCCATGAGCCATGGCTGCTGAGCCTGCGCGTCCAGAGCCTGTGCTCCACAACAGGAGAGGCTACAACAGTGAGAGGCCTGCATACCGCAAAAAAAAAAAAGATCAACAGCATGAACTACAAGATTTTGTTCATTTTAACTAAGCATATGTAATCTTAAAACAAAATAAAAATTCAAATTAAAAAAACTGTGTTAGGTGTCTTGACATTGTATTATAAAGAAGGTCCATTTCTTAGCCTTATGCAACATTGTTTTGAAAATACTTAGGCATGCTCCTAACTGAAAATTAGCTTCAAGAAAATATAAGGTAAAAGCAACCACTTTATAAAGTAATTTATAAATGTTGTCCATTAAAAGAAGACGATGATTTTAAACTGAACAAAATGCTATATATAATGGGAATCTGCATTATTTTGGAAATAAGAATGTAACCTCCAAGTTCATTGTTTTCTTCTTTTTATATATGCAATATCCAAAGACATCTTGAGGATTTTTTTTATTATATCCATCTTAAAATTTCCTATTTTCTATCTTCTTTCTGTTTAATTCAATTTGTTTAATTTGTTGCTTTAGTCTCATTGTAAAAGTTTTTTCAATATTTGCTGACTCATTTAATTTATTATTATGATTATTGTTATTATTATTTATTACTATTTGAAAATCCTATTCCAGTTGTAATTTGCTGTGGTCGTTCCCAGGTGTCATATAAAATGGACATTATGTACCGCTACTACTGAGAGGTATATGCCAGAGTCATTTCATTTCGATATGAGCCCTTCACTCTCTCCTGGGTATAATGGGCTCCCAAGAACATTTCTCTGTCTCTTCATTCTCAAGGCTGACACTCACTTCTCCAGCTCAAAATCAAGTGGCACTACTGCTAGTTCTGAGCAGAAATGGGAGGAACTTGAACAGTCTAGCTCTTCCAAATCTATTTTTCCCATTAGTCACCTTGACAACAAACGTTTCCAAGTTCATTGCTGCATCTTGCGTGCATTGCCTCAGCTTGGCACTCTGATGCTGCTCCTACTTTTTTTTTTTTTTTGCCGTACGCGGGCCTCTCACTGTTGCGGCCTCTCCCGTTGCGGAGCACAGGCTCTGGACGCGCAGGCTCAGCGGCCATGGCTCACGGGCCCAGCCGCTCTGCGACATGTAGGATCTTCCTGGACAGGGGCACGAACCCATGTTCCCTGCATCAGCAGGCAGACTCTCAACCACTGCGCCACCAGGGAAGCCCCTGCTCCTACTTTTGAAGCAATTATCTGCTGTACAAGTTCTGGGAAGTGGTTTCTTCAGGTTTGAGATCTGAGCCTCTCTACTTTCTAAGTTTTAGGCTTCCCTTCCATATTTCTGTCAAGGAACATCACTTTTTCTTGTCTTTTTGAACATCTATATATTTCTTCTTATTTATGAAATAATCTTTTTGGTCCATTCATGGGATATTAAGTGAAAGACAGAGTGTATGTTTTTCTCACTTCATTATTTTGTCCCAATATTTTAACAATCTCCACTTTTCTATTGTCCATGCTGTAAGCTCATATTTATCTTTCAATACCTTAAAAAATGTACTCTTTTTTACACAATTTGTTACTTTAAAAGAGAGATTTTTATTTGAAAATGTGTTTCTTTCCTTGATTTTTGTTTCTTTTCCCCAGGGAATGGCAACAACATACCCTCATTTCTTACACAAAACTGCAAAGTCTTCTTTGCTTTCTCTTTTAAACCTATTCCCTCCATGTAAACTATCCACTGAGGCTTTCTTAATCTATTTGTTTTAACTGTTTTTTTTTTCCTGATACTTTATACTAAATATTTTCAAAATTTCCCTCATTCTTTATTTCCACTACCACTTTTGGTTCCACATCCATCATTTCTTGACTGGCCAATTGCATTCACCTCAGTGGCCATTGCCTTTCTTTTCTCTCTTTTTTTTTTTTTTTTTGCAGTACGTGGGCCTCTCACTGTTGTGGCCTCTCCTGTTGCGGGGCACAGGCTCCGGACGCGCAGGCTCAGCAGCCATGGCTCACGGGCCCAGCCGCTCCACGGCATGTGGGATCTTCCCGGACTGGGGCACGAACCCGTGTCCCCTGCATCGGCAGGCGGACTCTCAACCACTGCGCCACCAGGGAAGCCCACCGTTGCCTTTCTTTACCATGCCTAACTAATCAATTTATTTCACAGCAGATAAAATTACTTCTAAAGCATAAATCAGATCTATTTTCCCACGAATTCCCAATGCTTCTGAAGAATGACCTATCATCCTAGATGGAGCATAAGAGTCTTCATGATTTTCTGCTCATCTCTCTCTGATTCTTGGGATACATTAAATTTGGAGTCCTTTTTTCCCTCTGGCTCCCTATGTTCTTTCTAGTATCTTTGTGCATAAGTCTCAATCGAGACATCTCATAACTAGTGTGTAAAAGGATGCCTCTTCAGAAAGATATTCTCTAAATATTGATTACAGAAATCAAATGCTGAACCACTGGATTCTTGGTGCCATAATCTAAACTCTTCCTCTATTTTTATTTTTCAAGAATTTCACCTCTGGCCTCAGTCTTCCATATACTTCTCAGTAATCAAAACCAAAACTAAACAAAACCAAAAAAAACTCTCTCATCAAAGGACAGATAGTCCACGGGACTAATCCTTCTTTGAACCATTTTATTGACCACCAATCTAGAGAAATCACATTGGTGCTTCACCCTCCGATAAAAACACAAACCAGCGTTAACTTGCCAATATTAGATTGAGCCACATGAAATTAAAATTTCTTCTTGGTCAAAAAAGTCAGATTTGAGCAACTTTTTGTGATTTAACCTAATATGTACAGTATTACATTCTAGAAAATACTAGCAAATATAATTTTCTCTACCTTGTTACATTTCCATTGATGATGTGGTACTGCTCAGGACTTGGTATATCAGACAACTAACATGCTGATTCACCCCTACATGTGATATTTTCTCTGGCTGAAATGGCTTTACCATGTTTTAAAGAAAAATAGACTTAATTTTTTAGAGTAGTTTCAAATTCACAGCAAAATTGTGTGGACAATACAGAGTTCCCATATACCGCTTTATTCCACACAGCACAGCTTCCCCCATTGTCAGCATCTTTTGACCAGAGTGGGACATTTGTTACAATCAATAACACTACATTGACACATCAAAATTGCACAAAGTCCACAGTTTACATTGTGTTTCACTCTTGACGCTGTAAGTTCTATGGGTTTTTGACAAGTGTATAATGACGTGTATCTACCATTATAGTAACATATGGAAATATTTCACTGTCCTAAAGATCTTCGGTGCTCCACCTTTTCATCCCTCCCTCCCTCATCCCAATCCCTGGCAACTGCTTATCTTTTTACTGTCTCAATGGTTTTGCCTTTTGTCATATACAGTCACACAGTATGTAGCCTTTTTGGAGTGGCTTCTTTCACTTAGTAATATGCACTTAAAACTTTTCTATTTCTTTTCATGACTTGATAGCTCATTTCTTTTTAGTGCTTAATAATATTCCATTGTCCAACTGTACCACAGTTTATTTATTCATTTACCTACTGAAGGACATCTTGGTTGCTTTCAAGTTTTGGCAATTATAAATAAAGCCTCTGTTAATTTCCATGTGCAGGTTTTTGTATGGACATAGGTTTTCAATTCACTTGGATAAATATCAAGGGCATGATTGTAGTACTGTATGGTAAGAATATATTTAGTTTTATAAGAAAATGCCAAACTGTCTTCCAAAGTGGTAGTGCCATTTTGCATTCCCAGCAGGCTTTACCACTTCTCATTGCTGAGAGGATCTTATCCACTATTCAGATGGAGGACAATTCTCATTTTCTTTATGAAACCCTCCTCATCTCCTTTAAAACTAGAAGAAGTTTTGCTCTCCACTTTACCATAAGTCTTAATGTTTTAAAGCATATGTTAAGTAGACTCCAAATGTGGCCAAATCTAGGAAAGAAGGACATGTGTCCTTCCAAGGGTCAACTCACCTTGCAAAAGGTTACGGTATGTGATGGTGAATCAAGTCAAACACTGGAGCTGAGTAATTGGAGAAGATATGTTTTAGAGCAGAAAAAATGTGAGTATTGCTGGTGTCTTTCTAGACTCTACCATACGGTTTCATAAAATGAATTTAATTACAGGTTGCTTAGAGCTTCGACCGTGGGAACCCCGATCTCCTTTGGCATGAAGCTCCTGTCTGAGCACCACACTGGGAAGAGAGACTTACTCCTTTTAACACTGAAGTAGGATTTGGCAGATTAGAACAGCAGAGTGCTCTAACACATGGTGCTTCCTGTTGGGAACAGGACTGCATAGATGACAGAAATCTGTAGGGGTCAGGATTCTGACTGGAGGAAGGGACTCCCTCCTCTCAATTTTATCCTGTCTTTGAAACTATGACCTTAAGGGAATTGAAAAGAACTTAGTGGTGTCTAGAAATCAGGTGATTTATAAAGGATTAAGGATTGACAAAAATTACTTAGGAAAGGGAATCAGTACGGGAATAAACACCTCAAAATCAGAATAAGGCAGATGTCACTGAAATATGACTAATAAAATAAGTATGGTATAGGATCTACCAGTTATAGGAATAGAGATCAAATAAAATAATGCATATTATTGTACTTTGGAATAAATGCTATACAAGGTAAAGTTTTATTTATCATAGAAATAAGTATCTTTTAACTCTCCTGTGAAAATAATAATTTAAATAACTGCATTTTAATTCTGTTACTATTCTTTATTGGGTGAGATTGATTTCATTTAGTATGAAAATACAAATGTATTTATTTCAATTTTGTATTTTCTGTAATATTCTGATGTTTTTTTAAGGAAAAAACGTGTTCACAAACTAAAGAATTCAATGAAAGTCCTCAAGAGGGCTGACCTGTTGTTACAATTTTTAACTTTCCATGTTGAAAAAATGATTAACATTAGGTTTTAAAAATGTATTCACGTGTTTAAATGCTTGCCAAACTGACAGTGAGTCTTTAAATATTATTGTTTTTCTCATCATTAAACCAAGTGAAGTTGACAGGAATGAGGATCTCTGCCAAGAAGGGACATTTGTTTTTTCTTGCTTAAGAATGTTAATAGTGATTAGCCATCTTAATTCTCTAAATACTCATATTTAGAGGAGATTTTAAAAAGATTTTGGCCTTTAGTGTATTGTTGTATTATTTGAGTTTTCAAAATGCTTATATATTTTTATTTGTAATATAGATTGGTATCATATATATTTCCTATGAGAGTATTAAGTGAATGTATTCATGTGGCTGATTAGAAAAGATTATTGTTAAATATAGTAGTGGCTAAGAGCATAGATTCAGGTGTTAAACTTACAGTGTCAAACCTTATTATGACAAATTATTATCTGAGCGACCTTGGGTAAATTAATAAGAGCTCTCTCACTGAGGTGTTATAAGGATTGAACAAGTTGACATCTGTAAATGACTTAGAATGATGTGTTTGACATTCAAAATTAACCAGAGTAATTTACAGCATTAAAAGAATAAAAAATAAAATCGATATAATCATCTTAATACATGTACAAAAATTATTTGACAAAATTCAATATCCAGTCCTGAGAAACATCTTCAGTGGCTTAGGTATAGAAGGGAACATCTTTAATATAATGAAAGATCTCCATGGAAACCCATAACTAACTTAATACTTAGTGTATGGACCACACATTTCTTAAGATGGGAAAAAGGCAAGGATGTCTGCTCTCAGTATTATTCAACATTTTGTTGGAGTTCCTAGCCAATGCAAAAGGGAAAGAAAAAAATTTGTTTAGTAAAGAATGGAAGAAGAAATTATTTTGTTTTCAGAAAATACAGTTGCCTTTATATAAAATATAAGTTAATCAGGAAAAAAAGCCTAAGATTACTAATAAATAAATTTAACAACATTATAAGACTCAAGTCAACATAAAAGAATTAATTATATTTTAGTACACTAGTAACAAACTATTGAAAATTAAAGCCATTTAAAAGCAATGCCATTCACAGCCACTTCAAATGAAAAAATACTTGAAATAAATATGGTAAGCTTAATACAATGAAAATTATAAAATAGAGCAGACAGAAATTAAAGATTTGAATAAATGGAGAGATAGCTCATGTCATAAGTTTAAAGAATTTAAACAATATATTATGTAAATCCTTCCAAAAATAATACACAATTCAAGGTCATTCCTGTAAATAGTCCAACAGGTTTTCTTGGTAGAAATTGGTAAGTTGATTCTAAAATGGACATAAAAATGCAGAGGACCCAGACAGAAGGCTTATACAACTTGATTTTAATACCACAGTTACTATTAATCTATTGTTATTAGGAGAATGTAAGGGTACACAAAACATCAACGGGACAGAATATGAAGCCCTGGGGTAGACATAACCATACATGAACAATTAGATTTTGATTCAAGTACTAAGGTAATTAACTGGGGAAAGGCTTTTCTCTTCAAGAAATGTTCTAAAACAACTTGGTATCTGCATAAGGGAAAATGAGAATCAATATCCCTACCTCAAATGATTTACAGCCATTAAATTGAAATGGATAATTGAATTGAGCATAAATATTCAAACTATGATATCTTAGTTGAAAATTTAGGATTATATCTTTGTGGCCTCTAAGTAAAGATTCCTTATTAAATGCATTAAAATCATTAAATATAGAAAAAAATGGATAAATTAGACTTTATTGAAATTATACATTTCAACTCCTCAAAATAAATATTGAGAAAATAAGAGGGCAAGTTAAAATTTATATAAAACACTTAATAAATGTAAAAGCTGTCTAAAGACTTGTATCCAGAATATTTATGTATGTGTGTCTATGTTTGTATGCATATCTAATAATTCAATAATAATAATAACAGTTTATAAAATGTGTAAAAGCTTCACAATCACATGAAATGATTCTCAACATATTATCCTTCAGGGAAACATAAAGTCACCAAGAAAAATTACTTCATACTCAATTTTATTGACTAAAATTAAAGTCTGATAGTATCAAATGTTAGCTAGTATGTGGAGCAATTGGATCTTACACACATTCCTTCTGGGAGTATATGATGCTACAATCACTTCAGATTACAGTTTTGCAGGGGTTTTTTGTTTGTTTGTTTGTTTTATTAAACAAGACCTAAGCTATGAACCATCAATTGCAATCCCCTAAATATATGTCTCAGCAATTACTCTCAAGAAAATATTCACAAAAACTTCTTTCATAGTAATCAAAAGACGAAAATGACACTAATATAATAATTTTTTAATCCATTAATAGATAAAGAAATTATGGCATTCACACAATTCATATCCAGCAATAAAAGGGACAAACAATTGATGCATGCAATGACATGGATGAATTTCACAATTTTATGATAAGTGAAAGAAGCCAGTTACAAGATAATACACATTGTATAATTCCATCCATATTAAGTATTAGACCAACAGAACAAATTGATGGTGATAGAAGTCAGGAACCTGTTTTGCCTTGGGGGACTTGGGAGTATAGCTTTACTAAAAGAGGACATGAGAAATCTACGACAATGACGAAATGTTCTATAGGTTAATTGAGGTGGGGATTATACTTTGTACATATTTGGTAAAAATTTTGATACTTAAATTACACCTTATTAAAAAAAAAATTGCCTACCTCAAAGCAAAATAATGGATTTAACCTATGAATACTGTTCTATTAACAGCAACAAAAAAAACTGCTACAAAGAAGTATTATGTGTAAAATCACATACATAATATCTGTGTAATTATACAGATATATACAATTACATGTGTGCATATAGCAATTTATATGTATACATATAACAGCATTAAACATGTGTTTAAAACTGTTATATGCATATATGTAATTGTATGTATATACATATATAAAAGTGTGTGTGTAACGTATGTAGTATTTCTCAGGATATATCAATAAATGTAAAAAGATTTTTAAGAATAAACAATTCAGTATATATTTAAATACATTTTAAAGCCTGGATATTCTCCAGTTATTCGACCACATGTTGAAAAGTTCATTTGAATATCAATATATTCAACTACATCTTAAAAAATATGTTTACGTGTTTAAATATTATAGTCATTATTCCTCCACAGCTAGGTCAGCCCTTTCTAATTATATAAATTAAAGCTTATTATTAATACTTGGTGATTTTGTTTATGCAGATAATTTTAAGAGACTTCGTTTTTACTCTTAATTTAATATTTTTCAAGAAGCAATTTCTCTTTTTTTGCTCTTTATTATAATAACAGAATAATAGTTTTTTCCTCCCTTGTGAAACAATCCTAAAATAGTCTTAATAATTATAGTCTTAATCATAAACATACTTAAAAACTTGGTGGGTGGACTTCCCTGGTGGCATACTGGTTTAGAATCCACCTGCCAATGCAGGGAACACAGGTTTGATCCCTGGTCCAGGAAGATCCCTCATGCTGCAGAGCAACTAAGCCCAGCCGCCACAACTACTGAGCCTGTGCTCTAGAGCTTGCAAGCCACAACTACTGAGACCGCGTGCCACAACTACTGAAGTCCATGCACCTAGAGCCCATGCTCCACAACAAGAGAAGCCACTGCAATGAGAAGCCCGTGCACCATAATGTAGAGTAGCCCCTGCTCTCTGCAACTAGAGAAAGCCTGTGCACAGCAACGAAGACCCAACACAACCAAAAATAAATAAATAAATAAACATTTAAAAAAAAAACTTGGTGGGTAAATGTAAGTCTTTGCTTCTTATTCTCTTTTTTTGCAAAACAAAAGAGAGGATTGACTAATATTTCCTTTAATCTTATTTTCCTATAATTTAAAATCCATTTTTCTCAAATAATTGAGAAGATATGAGCCAAGATAAAAGATGATAAAATGTGAAAATTAAAAAATACTTGAGCCAGCCCTGACGATTCTGACCAAATGTAAAACAAGCATCAGCTCCTGGACTCCACCCTGAACCCATGAGAAAGAGGGGGATTGAAGGAAATGGAGTTCACAAGTACATGAATTCTGAAAACTCTCTGGGACTATATAGGGATCCTATGTGGGAAGAACGGGAGGAATGGAACCCAGCACCGGAGAAGTCACTGCCCTGAACTGGGACAGAACAAGAGACCACACATTAATGTTAAAACAGGTTGGAGAAATACTTGTTTGCAGGTCACAAAATCATCTTAGTGGGCCACAATGAGTGTGTTTAAATGAAATTAAAGTGGATTGAAACATCAAGATGTATCCCATGAGAGATGCTAAGTATGTTTTCTTTAAATATTTGTAAGTTAAACCTTTCAAATGCGTGTATATCTACAATATCTATATATCTATTTCTATCTATATATCTGTGTGTATGTGTGTGTGTATGGATAGGCCACCATATATTTATTTTCTTTTTCTTGTGTAAAATGTTACCTCCCTGAGGACACAGCTATTGGTCTGTTTTATTCAATCCTGACACATTGAGTCAGATTGCTCCAATACCTGATATTTAATAGGCAGTCAATAAACATTTTTAAAATAAATACAAGTATGTGCAACTTTATTAGAATATACTATGAAAAATATATTTCCATGGTAGTTTGCAATAAAACAAAAGTTTGAAACAAGATAGGACTTTGACCCTTCCTCCAGCCCCAGTTAGATATTATTAGCTAGAGTAAAACATGAGCATTAAGATGAGCACATGACATATGAGAAAGACAGCCACAGTGAAACACCATGAATAATGTAAATCACCAATAAAAGAGAATCAAAACTAATGTGTGTGTGTATGTGTGTACTATTGAAAAGAAAAAGGAAAAGGAACATATTGAAAACATGAAGCAGGAATAAAAAGCAATTCTAGTAATAGAAAGCAACCAAAGATATTGAGTATAAAACTACAATTATTAAAATAGAGATCATCTAGTTCAAAGCCTTTATTTAGAGATAAATTGGGACTAGAACGTGAGATAGAAAATAATTATTTCATGTCTCTGCATGACATTTTGATTAATATACGAAAATAAGAATTTGCATATGATGTATTTTGTTTTGCCTTTTTGCTGTTTTTGAGATATTCTAGTAATAGCAATTTTATTTAGTTCTAAAAAATGATATTTTTGCTTTCCTAAATAATTTTATTTTAGTTTTATTTTAGCCAGTCTTATGTCTCAACAATTATTTAAAAGTTACAAAAATAAAAGGTAACAACATAGAAGGATTTGTCCCTTAGAAAACATTAAAAACCCTGTTAAGATTCATCTTTACCAGTATACTGTAGTTTTAAGCAAAGAGATGCATGGCATATATACTTTATCAGAAAGAATGATAGCTTTTTAGCTGTAAAGAATAGCACACAAGAGAACTTCGACTCTGAAAGACAGTAGTGTTTGCTTGAATCTGATTTTCTCTATGCATTCTTCCCCATACACACTTTGGCCATACCTTAAGCATTACTAAGAAACAGAGCATACCATAAAAAACTGTATTACCTGTGAGTAAAGATATAACCATGAAAATTAGAAGGGAAAGAGGAGAACAACAAATCATAAACTAAATTACCTTCAGTTAGAGAATTTCCAGTACTAAAACCCAAAAGACTGAACACATATCTGGGATTTGGTAGCTCATACCAGCTACAGCAAGGTAGCTTGAAACAGAACAGGACCAGAAGTGAGAGACATTCAGAAACATTTCCCTGGAGGAAAAGATAATAAATCAAGAAGAGAAAAAAGAAATGGAGGGGTGGAATATTAAGAATCCTACAGAAATAAATAGAAACAAGACTCACTAACTGCTCACCTTCACCTGCTACATCCAACATTGACAACATCATCACTTGAATAATATATACTTCACTAAACTGACAGAAGTGGATGCTTTTGAACTTGAAACCTGTGTAGGCAGAATAATGGCACCCTTAAGGTTAAAACATCCTAATCCTGAAAACTGTGCACTATGTTTCTTTACATGACAAGACGGAGTCAAGGAGGCAGATGGAAATGATGTTGCAAATCAGTTGACCTTAAAATAAGAGTTTATCCTAGATTTTCTAGTTGAACTCAAAGTAATCATTAGGTTCCTTAGCAACGGTGATAGAAGAGAAAGTCAGAGTCATGTGATGTAAGGACTTAACCCACCACTGAGGGATTTTAAAATACAGAAAGGGGACTCTGACAAAGGACTGCAGTGACCTCTAGAAGTTGAAAAAGGCAAGGAAATGGATGCCAGATGCCATAAAGGAACTGAATCTGGTAGACACATTGATTTTAGCCTTGTAAGACCAGTGTCAGACTACTGAGCTACTGAACTGCAAGGTAATAAACACTTGCTGTTTTTAAGCCACTGAATTTGTGGTAATTTGTAACAGTAACAATAGAAAACTAATACAAACTTTTCCCATGTAATGCTTAAGGTTAGAAAATATGTCACACAAGCTCTATATAGAGCTATGGTAAAAAGAGAAAATACAAATCAAAATATATTTCATCCAATGATTATTTTACACCTAAAAGAACACACACACACAGAGCAGAAGTAAATTTTATTACTGCTAATTGAAGTAAATATCCAAAATAAGCATTCTGAGATTTTAAAAAGTAACACTAAATCCCCTAAAGCTAGATATCCAAAAATTAAGAATAATAGATATAAAAAGGGGTAGCAATAAATGCAAAGTAATTTGACTGGAGTCAGGAAGTTACATGAAAGGAAAATATCAGAAATAAAAAACAAATTACAAAGTTGTCAAGTGAAAATAGATAAGAATAAAATCTAATAAAGCAAATTTATGAAAGAAAATAAAATGACAAAGAGAAATGAAAAACTGGGCTATGAAAAATCAATCCTGAGGTATATTTCAGTAAAAATTTTAGACTTTAAGACAAAGAAAAAAATTCCTGGAGACTTTAAGAAAAATTATCAAACTACTTAGAAGTGAATGAAAACTATGCTGTCATTCATTAGATTTCTCAGATGCTGTGTACAAAACTGGCAATGGGGTAGTAGACCTTTTTAAGAAACTCAGGAAACAAAGTGCATGCCAAGGATTTTATATTCAGCAATAATGTCCTTCAAATATAAAAATTCAAAAGAAACATGTTGAAAGGACAAAAACTCAAGGATTGCCCATTTTTAAGAGTTAAGCTAAACTACTCCATAATATTGCTGTCTCAAAGTCTATTTTGTGTGACCAAATGTCTTACTGGTGCCTTGAATTGAAATTAACCCCTGAGGGGGCAGAGTCAAGATGGTGTACTAGGAGGACACGGAATTTGCATCTCCTCAAAACTAAGGCACCTACCAGGCACCAGTGGGGGACCACGGACACCTAAGGGGATGGGAAGAATCCTCAGTGACCAGGTGGGATGTGGGGCATAGCGGGAGTGAAAAGGAAGGAGAAGTGGAGGCAGGACAGGACTTCTCGCTGCCTGAGCGGCAGCTGAGCAAGGAGAAGAGATTCCATGCCCGAAGGGGAAAATTGGGAAACCACTGGGAGAGCAGAGGATCAGAAGGGTGCATGGCCAAGTTTCCCTTGCCCACTTGGGTCCCCAGGAGACTGTTGAGATCCCGGGCCTGATCTCTTGCCCACCAAGGCCCCCTCCAGCCACACGGGTCCTGAGGGAGTGGGAGGGAGGGAAGGGGGAGCAAAAGTAAAGGCCAGACCACGAGGACTGGCACCCCTGAGGGGTGGCTGGGGGAGGGGAGGAGTTCCTACACCCAGTGGGACCCATTTATGGTTAGGGGTCCAGCAGAGATGGGAGAGACCCTGGGAAAGATGGTGGGGGGGGGGCCATGGAAGAATGGAAGGGAAGCGGACAGTGCTTTTGCTGTCCGCTTAGGCAGCAGGGAGCCTGTTGGGCTCCCGGACCTAATCCTCTGTCCTCAGAGCCTCCCTCCTGCCGCACAGAGCCCAAGCCCCATCCCTATACCCCCACCCAGGCCCCTACCTCTACAAACGGAGATGCACTCTGAGACCCTCTCAGACTGTGCTGGGCTTAAACCCGACCCACACACCCTCACCCAGGGCCTTACCTCGAAACTCTGAACACCACACTCGGAGGCCCCCCTTTGGATGTGCTTCCTCTCGCCTTCTGCACAGGTCCTAAGCAGAGGCCCAGCCCCACACTTGAACGTAGCCCGGCCTAGGCCCCGCCCCCAGGGTTTTCTCCTGCTACATGGGTCTTGAGCCTAGGCACAGCCCCACACTCAAATGTCACCCCCTTCACCTGCCTAGGTCCCACCCCGTGCTAAACCCTGCCCCTGCCTATTTCACCCCCACTTAAACTCCACCCCTATAGCCAAACTCTTTTTCATTTTCCTCTTTTAGATTGGGGTTCTGTTTTACCTTGTTGATTCTTTTATATTTTTATTTTTCATAATAAATCTTTATTTTTCTAACTTTATTTTATTCTTTATATTTGTTATTTTTCTCTCCTTTTGTCTTGTTCCCCTACCATTTTTTTTTCTTTTTTCTGTTGTGGTTTTATTTTACCTTGTTGCAGTTGTTTCAATTATACTTTTATTTTTCCTAATACATTTTTTAACTTTCTAATTTTGTTTTTTATTCTTTGATATTATACTGCTCCTGTTTTTCTTGCCTTTTTTTTTTTTTTTTTTACCACACCATGAAGCTTGTGGGATCTTGGTTACCAGGTTGGAGGTTGGGCCCGAGCTCCTGTGGTGGGAGGTCCAAGTCCAAACTGCTGAACTAACAGAGAACCTCAGAACCCAAGGAATATTAATTGGAGTGAGGCCTCCCGGAGTGCCTCGTCTCAGCACAAAGAACCAACTCTATCCAACTGCCTGCAAACTTCAGTGCTGGAAGTCTCAGGCCAAACAACAAGTAAGACAGGAATACAGCACCACCCAAAATGAAAAAAATAAATAAACAAATGACAAAAAGTATGTCACAGATGAAGGAGCAAAGTAAAAACCTATAAGACCAAATAGATGAAGACAAAATAGGCAACCTACCTCAAAAAGAATTCAGAGTAATTATAGTAAAGAGGATCCAAAATCTCAGAAACAGAATGGAGAAAATACAAGAAACATTTAACAAGGATCTACAAGAACTAAAGAACAAACAAACAATGATGATCAACACAATAAAATAAATTAAAAATACTCTAAAAGGAATCAGTAGCAGAATAACTGAGGCAGAAGAACGGATAAGTGACCTGAAAGAGAAAATGGTGGAAATAACTGCCAGGGAACAGAATAAAGAAAAAACAATGAAAAGAATTAAGGACAGTTTCAGAGACCTCTGGGACAATTAAAATTATAAGGGTTGAATTCTAGGTGTCCCAGAAGAAGAAGAGAAAAAGAAATGGTCTTAGAAAATACTTGAAGAGGTTATAGTCAAAAACTTCCCTAACATGGGAAAGGAAATAATCAATCAAGTCAAGTAAGCAGAGAGAGTATCATACAGGATAAACCCAAAGAGAAACACACTGAGACACATATTAATCAAACTATCAAAAATTAAATAAAAAGAAAAATTATTAAAAGCAGCAAGGGAAAAAAAACAAATAACATACAAGGGAATCCCCATAAGGTTAACAGCTGATTTTTCAGCAAAAACTCTACAAGCCAGAAGGGAGTGGCAGGACATATTTAAAGGGATGAAAGGGAGAAAGCTACAACCAAGATTACACTACCCAGCAAGGATCTCATTCAGAATTGATGGGGAAATTTAAAACTTTACAGACTAGCAAAAGCTAAGAGAATTCAGCACCACCAAACCAACTTTACAACAAACACTAAAGGAACTGCTCTAGGCAGGAAAAATAAGAGAAGGAAAAGACCTACAAAAACAAACTGAAAACAATTAAGAAAGTGGTAATAGGAACTTACATATCGATAATTACCTTAAGTGTAAATGGATTAAATGCTCCAACCAAAAGACATAGACTGGATGAATGGATACAAAAATAAGACTTCTATATATGCTGTCTACAAGAGACCTACTTCAGACCCTGGGACACATACAGACTGAAAGTGAGGGGATGGAAAAAGATATTCCATGTAAAAGGAAATCAAAAGAAAGATGGAGTAGCAATTCTCATATCAGAGAAAGTAGGCTTTAAAATAAAGACTATTCCAAGAGACAAAGAAGGACAGTACACAATGACCAAGGGATCAATGCAAGAAGAAGATACAACAATTGTGAATATTTATGCACCCAACATAGGAGCACCCAATACATAAGGCAAATGCTAACAGCCATAAAAGGGGAAATTGACAGTAACACGATAATAGTAGGGGATTTTAACACCCCACTTTCACCAATGGACAGATCATCCAAAATGAAAATAAATAAGGAAACACAAGTTTTAAATGACACATTAAACAAGATGGACTTAAGTGATATATACAGGACATTCCACCCCAAAACAACAGAATTCACTTTCTTTTCAAGTGCTCATGGAACATTCTCCAGAATAGACCATATCTTGTGTCACAAATCAAGCCTTGGTAAATTTAAGAAAATTGAAATCATATCAAGTATCTTTTCCAACAACAACAAGTATCTTTTCCAACCACCACTCTATGAGACTAGATATCAATTACAGGAAAAAAACTGTAAAAAGAAATACAAACATGGAGGCTAAACAATACACTACTAAATAACCAAGAGATCCCTGAAGAAATCAAAGAGAAAATCAGAAAAGACCTAGAAACAAATGACAGTGAAAGAAGATGACCCAAAATCTGTGGGATGCAGCAAAAGCAGTTCTAACTGGGAAGTTTAGAGCAATACAGTTCTACCTCAAGAAACAAGAAACATCTCAAATAAACAACCTAAACTTACACCTAAAGCAATTAGAGAAAGAAGAACAAAAAATACCTAAAGTTAGCAGAAGGAAAGAATTCATGAAGATCAAATCAGAAATGAAGGAAACAATAGCAAAGATCAATAAATATAAAAGCTGGTTCTTTGAGAAAATACACAAAATTGATAAACCATTAGCCAGACTCATCAAGAAAAAAAGGGAGAAGACTCAAATCAACAGAATTAGAAATGATAAAGTAGTAACAACTGACACTGCAGAAATACAAAGGATCATGAGAGATTACTACAAGCATTTATATGCCAATAAAATGGACAACCTGGAAGAAATGGACAAATTCTTAGAAAAGCACAACATACCAAGACTGCACCAGGAAGAAATAGAAAATATAAACAGACCAATCACAAGCACTGAAATTGAAACTGTGATTAAAAATCTTCCAACAAACAAAAGCCCAGGACCAGATGGCTTCACAGACAAATTCTATCAAATATTTAGAGAAGAGCTAAAACCTATCCTTCTCAAACTCTTCTAAAATATAGCAGACTCCCAAACTCATTCTACAAGGCCACCCTCACCCTGATAACAAAACCAGACAAAGATGACACAAAAAAAGAAAACTGCAGGTCCATATCTCTGATGAACTTAGATGGAAGAATCCTCAACAAAATACTAGCAAAAGGAATCCAAAAGCAGATTAAAAGGATCATACAACATCCTCAAGTGGGGTTTATCCCAGGAATGCAAGAATTCTTCAATATATGCAAATCAATAAATGTGATACACCATATTAACAAATTGAAGGTTAAAAACCATATGATAATCTCAATAGATGCAGAAAAAGCTTTAGACAAAATTCAACACCAATTTATGATAAAAACTCTCCAGAAAGTAGGCATAGAGGGAACCTACCTCAATATAATAAAGGCCATATATGACAAACCCACAGCCAACATCGTCCTCAATGGTGAAAAACTGAAACCAATCCCTCTCAGGAAGAAGACAAGGTTGTCCACTCTCACCACTATTATTCAACATAGTTTTGGAAGTTTTAGCCACAGCAATCAGAGAAGAAAAAGAAATAAGTGGGATCCAAACTGGAAAGGAAGAAGTAAAGCTGTCACTGTTTGCACATGATATGATACTATACATAGAGAGTCCTAAAGATGCTACCAGAAAACTGCTAGAGCTAATTAATGAATTTGGTAGAGCAGCAGGATACAAAATTAATGCACAGAAATCTCTTGCATTCATATACACTAATGATGAAAAATCTGAAAGAAAAATTAAGAAAACACTCTCATTTACCATTGTAATAAAAAGAATAAAATACCTAGGAATGAGACAAAAGACCTGTATGCAGAAAACCATGACACTGATGAAAGAAATTAGAGATGATACAAACAGTTGTAGAGATCTACCATATTCTTGTATTGGAAGAATCAACATTGTGAAAATGAGTATACTACCCAAAGCAATCTTTAGATTCAATGCAATCCCTATCAAATTATGAATGGCATTTTTCACAGAACTAGAACAAAAATTTTCACAATTTGTATGGAAACACAAAAGACTCCAAATAGCCAAAGCAATCTTGAGAAAGAAAAACGGAGTTGGAGGAATCAGGCTCCCTGACTTCAGGCTCTATTACAAAACTACAGTAATCAAGGCAGTACGGTACTGGCACAAAAACAGAAATATGGTCAATGGAACAGGATAGAAAGCCAAGAGATAAACCCATGCACATATGGTTACCTTATCTTTGATAAAGGAGGCAAGAGTATACAAGGGAGAAAAGACAGCCTCTTCAGTAAGAGGTGTTGGGAAAACTGGCCAGCTACATATAAAAGAATGAAATTGGAACACTTCCTAACACCGTACACAAAACTAAACTCAAAATGGATTAAAGACCTAAATGTAAGGCCAGACACTATAAAACTCTTAGAGGAAAGCATAGGCAGAACACTCTGACATAAATCACAGCAAGATCCTTTTTGATCCATCTCCTAGAGAAATGGAAATAAAAACAAAAATAAACAAATGGGACCTAATGAAACTTCAAAGCTTTTGTACATCAAAGGAAACCATAAACAAGTTGAAAAGACAACCCTCAAAATGGGAGAAAATATTTGCAAATGAAGCAACTGACAAAGGATTATCTCCAAAATATACAAGCAGGACATTGAGCTCAATAACAAAGAAACAAAAACCCAATCCAAAAATGGGCAGAAGACCTAAATAGACATTTCTCTAAAGAAGATATACAGATTGCCAACAAACCCATGAAAGGATGCTCAACATCACTAATCATTAGAGAAATGCAAATCAAAACTACGATGCGGTATCACTTCACACTGGTCAGAATGGCCATCATCAAAAAATGTACAAACAATAAATGCTGGAGAGGGTGTGGAAAAAATGGAACCCTCTTGCACTGTTGGTGACAATGTAAATTGATAGTCACTATGGAGAACAGTATGGAGTTTCTTTAAAAAACTAAAAATAGAACTACTGTATGACACAGCAATCCCAGTACTGAGCATATACCCTGAGAAAACCATAATTCAAAGAGTCATGTATCAGAATGTTCATTGCAGCACAATTTACAATAACCAGGAAATGGAAGCAACCTAAGTGTCCATCGACAGACGAATGGATAAAGAAGATGTGGCACATATATACAATGGAATATTACTCTGTCATAAAAAGAAAGAAATTGGGTTACTTGTAGTGAGGTGGATGGACCTAGAGTCTGTTATACAGAGTGAAGTAAGTCAGAAAGAGAAAAACAAATACCATATGCTAACACATATATATTGAATCTAAAAAGAAAAATGGTTTTGATAAATCTAGGGGCAGGACAGGAATAACAACAGAGATGTAGAAAATGGACTTGAGGACATGGGGAGGGGGAAGGGTAAGCTGGGGCGAAGTGAGAGAGTGGCATTGACATATATACACTACCAAATATAAATTAGAAAGCTAGCAGGAAGCAGCTGCATAGCACAGGGAGATCAGCTCAGTGCTTTGCAACCACCTAGAGGGGTGGGATAAGGAGGGCAGGAAGGAGACACAAGAAGGAGAGGATATGTGGATATACGTATGCATATAGCTGATTCACTCTGTTACACAGCAGAAACTAACACAACATTGTTAAGCAATTATACTCCAATAAATATGTTTAAAAAAAAAATTAACCCCTCCTATGAGTACATGCCTTATATAACAGCTCCCAGAGTCACAAGTAAATGTATGCTTCTAACTACCCCCTACTTCCCTTGGGATAAGCATTCCCCCTGTTCCCAGGGCCTTCCTCTTGTGCACCCTTAGGTAAGACCCTCTCAGAAGCATATCAAAACCCTGTTCCTTTTAGTTTGAATTGACCAATACTTCCTTAGCCTAGGAACCCAAAGCACTCCACCTATGACCTTAATAAGTGCATGGGCACAGGTCCTGCCCTACTCTCTCTACTTGTAACCTGCCATGAGCCCGTGTGGCCCCTCAGGGCATGCTAGTTACTTTTTTCATGACCTATGTGTAATGAATTTCTCTATTTCACTTCCCTTGTTGAAGTGTGGCTCACCACCCAATACCCTAGGGCTTTTAGCAAAGTCACAATTGGCTTTATGAATGGGATGGATTGTAACAGTCTTGCTATAACTGTTAGAAATGCCATTTAGCTGCAAATAGTTTACTGACTGGCTCTCCCAGGTGGGTAATTCTATCTGGAAAAAGTCTACCACATACTAACCTACAGTTGTGCTATTTTTCACTGCATTGTATTGATTCTGTTGAGTTTTACCTTGGCTTCCCTTTCCAAAGTGCAAGCTCTGAAAAAATCACCAGAATCCTCCTGAACCTCAGAGCATTGATAATTGGAGCTGACTTGAGGTGCTACAAATGTGTTTTCTACCTAGAAATACCCCACAGGAAGGGGAGCAAATTCCCCCAGCAGGTATTAGGCTTTGGGTGTGTTTCCCAACTATAAACATGAACCCAGCTCCCGACTCTTAGGAGAGTTGGCTAAGTTTTCACAAGGTCCAGTCGTGTTAGTTAATGGCCAGGAGAGGAAAGTGACAGCCCCCACCCAGGTGTGGTCTACTGTATAAATGTGCCAGGCAGTGACCTTAGAAAGAGGAGGGAGAGGCTCTCCTTCCCAGGCCATTGTGTTTTCAGGCTGCACCAGGACACTGAGCTCTAAACCATGTGGTTGGGACACAGTCATTGGGAAAGTCATGGCCCAGGGCAAAGGCACATGTGGCTGGGGCCCAGGTCCTTCTGATGCTGCATACCTTGCTGCTGTCCCATCTCAAGTCTTCTGATCCCATGAATATCATCTGTCCCACTCTAGGCTTGAGGTGGCACAAGATCAAATGGTTCAATACAAATGTCCAGAACACCTATTACTGCCCCCACTATAATGCCCAAGGAAATTAAACTCCTTACTATGCCCATAGAAATGCCCATAGAAGCAGCCTTGGCACTGCTCAACACCCAGGCATACCAACATACCAAAGCCCCGGTTCTTCACTCTCATGGTCTAGGTCTGAATGATCCTGGTACCATTGCTCTAGCAAAGGCTGACCCCATCTCAGTGAGGTCTATTAGAACACGCTTCAGAGGGAACTGACTACTTGTCCCACCACCAGGGGATGTCAACTGCGTATCTTTTAAGGGACAATTCATTAGGTCAAATCAGTGGCAGATATAGAGAATTAGAAACTGAAACTCAAAATTTTATCTGTCTTCAGATTCAAAATATTTTAAAAGACTTGATGCAGCAGGAGAGAAAAAAAGTGTGGGGGAGTGCTGACTGACTCTTCATAGTGTTTAATAATAGCTCTGAGCTATTACTCACTGCCCCAGAAATGAGGCAACTAGCTGGTTTTTCCAAGAACTGGAAAACATATAACCTTTTAAAAGACTCCCAGAGCCTGAGGCCAAATTCTTAAGAGACACTGGTGATGCCATCCCCCCACCCATGAGGGGTCACACCAGGATCAAGCCAACCTTAAAGCAAAGGCTGCTGCCACCAATAATCCCAATGCTATAACCAAGGCTTCGATGGAGGAGGGAGAGGCCAAACCCAAAAGCACAAGCCCTAAGCATATAGAGGGAAAATCCCTTCCCCTGCTTACTAGGATTTTTATGGCTTGCATGAAGCTCACCCTTCTATTGCAGTTATTACCTCCAAGGCTCAAGGCCAAAGGAAGACACTAGATGAAGCCTGACTCTCCTTGGATTGGTATGGTCCAGTGGATCTTTCACTTCTTTTAAGATAGCAACCCAGATGAACTGGATTTCACCTCCAATGCTGAGGAGGCCCCAACTGACTTTAAATCCAAAGAATTCTTCTTACAGGAAGCCCTCCTTCCAAGTTACAGAGCTTGTAAGCCTCCACTTTGTGGGGACTTCCTACAGTATTCAATGAGGCCATGGAGAGAATAGACAAGGTGGCCCTCCGTGAAGGAGGCGTTCACCTAGACTTTCAGATTGTATAGTACCAAGGATTGTATAGTACCAACCCACAACCTCAAGGTCAACGCTGGGTGCCAGGCCCCACATCCCACCTTGAAAAGCACCCTTCTCACCTCCTGGTCCTGGAGCCTCCATGCCAGCCCTGTTGGGATTTAATGCCTGGAACAATTCCAAACAGCTGAGTATCTTATACTACATCTCCGTCAATTGGGGGTCCCCAGTGAGCTTACATCTTCAGGATCCCTGCTAGAGAGTCCAACCTCAATGGCCCAGAGGCCTTCAGAGGGTCCTGGGACTCCCTCTGCCCTAAACAACCTCTCTAGAACATTACCCTAACAAATGGGCAGCTCCCTGGAGCTTGTCCCACCTTCCAGTGATAATTGCCCATTGACGACTCTGGTGGTCCACTGGGACAAAAGCAAAGATAACCAGAGATTCTTGGTTCTATGAGCACAGGAACGCACGTCACAGTGACTCCAGGCAACCCTTCCAAATTCTTCAAG
This sequence comes from Pseudorca crassidens, assembly GCF_039906515.1. Classification (NCBI taxonomy): domain Eukaryota; kingdom Metazoa; phylum Chordata; class Mammalia; order Artiodactyla; family Delphinidae; genus Pseudorca; species Pseudorca crassidens. The sequence goes on from NC_090298.1 coordinate 20,677,637, forward strand.
GGAACTTTCTGCAGCCTATAAGACACAGCAGGTAAAACTATAAAAGGAGTACGAGGTAAGCTAGGTGTGCCTATTAGCACCATGTTTCTAAAACAGTTGCCAGTGTTGGTGGTCCCCTGACTCTCTCTTTTCCTAATATGGGCATGGAGGCCCTTACTCAGCTATACACTAGGTGGAATAAACCCAAATTCCTGGCCTTTTTCGTGGGAGCTGTGAAATGAGAACCTGTCCAACAGCCTTCTCCAGTGAAAACAGTAAATACACCACAGTATTGACTGAAACAAGGTACAGAGGGCCTCCAGCCCATCATTAGAAATATGCTTGACACTGGGGTCATTAGGTCCATGGTCTCACCTATTAATAGCCCCACCTAGCCAGTGTTAAAACTGGCCACCAATGGATGGAAACTAACAATTGACTATCAAAATTTCAGTGCACCATTAAGGTTTCCACCATTAAGGCCTCCATTCCCAACGTTATAGAGATGATAGATGATATCCAAAAAGCCTGGCCGCCCATGGGTTATCTGAATGGCACATAACGAGGTAGCAAGATCTAGATTCACTCACACTAACCACTGCCACCCTTGCAATTACATGGATGACACTCTACTAGGGGGATCTCTGAGGATGCAGCCCAAGAAGATTTACAGCTAGAAATACAATATTTACAGCAGAGAGGATGGACCATTGCCCCACATAAGATCCAAGGACCAACCTCTGAAGTCAGCTGAGGGCCTCAAAATTCCTATCGCTGTAAAACCTCAACTTACAATCAAGCCTCCTGTCACATTACGACAGGCCCAGCACATGTTAGTTCTGTTCACATTTTGGAGGCAACACGCTTGTTCATTCTACTTAAGGCTATTTATGCTGTTACGTGCAAATCAGCTTCTTCCCACTGGGGAGCGCCTCAACAGACTTCCTTGCAGCTGGCCCAGCAAACCAGACAGCAGCTCCTTCCTTTAGTCCCTCTACAGCTCAGAATTCCTAGTTGAGTCACTGCAACACCCCGTGGGGTCTCTAGACTCAGCATGGCTCTACCTGGGGTTCTGGGCATGGGGCCTTGGACCAAATGCCTGCCCTAGACAGCAGCCTGGGACATGACACTCACATGTCAAATGTTGGCAGCCTCCTGGGCTCTTTTAGAGACAGAGGAATCATAGGGCTCACAGTCCGAACTACTTCACACAAAAGTCCTTGAGTCAGGGATTCAATCCAGCAGAGTCTTGGCATGGCCTCTGAGGACTCACTGTTAAAAAGAAACACGGCACCTTCAAGAAAGGACTAAACTGACGTCAAGGGCCTTTCCCTTGCAGGAAAATGAGGCAGCCCCCATGCTCAGCCTCTTGCCCACTGACACTGAGGTGCAGCTACTGGTACCTCCACTGATGGCCCTCTAGCAATTTGGGGATCCCCTTGGGACCAACTGCATGGAAAGAGAGTGGGTGTTCTTCCTGAATGGCAGTGCCCATTGTATGTGGTGCAGCCCACTGGAAGGCCGCAGAATTTCATCCTTCTGGCAGCATATCCCTAGACCAGGAGGGCTCTCCTGGCCTGGGTCAGCTGGCAGACATGGTGGCAGCGCCCCTGGCTCTACAACAGGCCATAAAAATGGGACTCCCAAGGGCACACATTTTTACTGACTCCAGGATCGTAGCCAATGGGCTTGTCCAGTTTGGTCTGGACAAAGGCAAATGGATAATTTCAAGATGCAAAAAAAGCTTCTGTGGGGTGTTTCCATTTGGAAAGAGAGAGCCGACTCACATAGGCTGATTACGGTCACTCATGTCTCTATGCACAAATGACAACAAGCACATTATAACATTGCAGCTCCTTATCCAAATGGCATGCTTGTTCCAAGGCCCCACATGAGCTACCTCCTAGAGTACCACACACAACTATTCTCCAGAGGTGCCATGCACACTAGCAGGGTAGGCCCGTATTACACCCCAACACAGGGGAGTGACAACACTCACAGATGGAGCGTACAGGTGCGAAATCCCCCTCACCACAGGTCTAGCCAAAGTGGTGGTAAATAGTTGCCCTCTTCGCTCCCAAATAAAACTCTGGAAGGCTCCCAGGTGGGGACATGTGCCCCTAGGTGACAGACCCTATTCAGGAAGGCAAATTAATTTTATCTGACCACTGCTGCCCTCTGCTGGAGCTAGTAGGTATGATACTTACAGAGGACTACTGCTGGCGGCTTTCCCCAGAAATGCTGCGTCTCATCACGCAATCTCCTTAACCAGGGGCGTGCTCATCCCCTTGGGTCCACCAGATAGTGTAGATGCAGATCAAGGGACTCATTTAACCTCCCAAGCTGTTTAGTCATGGACTCTAGACCATGGACTCTTGTGGAACTTCCACCTAGCTTACAGGTCCCAAGTGTCCAGACTTATAGAGAAGCACAGCAGTTTACTCAAAGATATGCTCCTCAAGCTTTTAAACCATAAGTGGTCCCCCAAATGGACAGATACTTTACACTAAGCTCTAATACTGCTTAATTCCTGGCCCTCAGCTCTCCAGCTCCCTCACACCTAAGACCAGTCTTATCCAGGGACTCCCTTGTTGGTACTTAAAGGGAACCCTCATTCCATCGACATTAGAGAGGACATCATTCACATCCACTCACCAGAGAAATGCTCCCTTTACCATTTTGATATTTTGATCATCTCCCCATCTTCCACACACTCGTGGCCCAGTAGAGGGTAGATTATACAATATGACCCTCACGTTAGAGAGTCCAAGGAGACAATCCCCAACCAAACTGAGAGACCAGGATTACACAAATTCTACTGACCTAGATGATAACCCAGTACCAACTGTGAAGCTAAGGCCAAATGTGTGTTTTAAATACAACTACATATTTTTTAATTAAAAAATTCATTCTCTATAAGCAACTCTGTTGATAGAGGTCTCCTCACTATCATTACTAACCCTGAGATATAAAGATTTGTTGTTTTATCCTTACCAGGAGTAGGCTTGGATTAAAGAGCATTAACCTTATAGCTGAGCCAATTGTGTTTCCAAACTCCTTTGTGAAGAAAGAGTAGAAACTTGGGCAATTTTATTTAATCCTCACTTGTATTTCCTCATATGTAAAATGGAGATAATAATAGTATTTACCTTACAGAGTCATTGTGACTATTAAATGTATTAGTATATGTAAGACTTTGAACAAACCCTGGAATATTAGGCACATAAATGTTACTTATAATCATCACCATCATCATCTCTATCATCTTACTCAACACTATTATCATAAATTAGATATAGCCTTACCATGCTGTGTATAAGAACACACATTAAAGTTGTTGCTAATCAGTGATATTTTAGGTACTTATGTTTACTACTTAAAAGATGCATCATTATATTTTAAGTGATTTGGAGAATAACTTTGGTGTTTGTCTTCATTTTTTTTACTTTTCAATAAAATTGAAAAATTTATACTAATGAAAGTATCTAGGCACAAAATTAATTGTGTTCAATGTTTTGTGTTAATAAAGCACTGAGATATTAGTTTCACAGATAGGGAAATTGAGACATAATATGATTACTTTTAAATAAATTACTCATTTTGACAATGAATAAACCAGTAATTGAATTTTACTTTTTCTATTCTTATCTCAAAAATAAGTTTATAAAAGTGTGCATCGAGTTTGCATATCCTTCCATCCAATCACCTAAACTCTGTCTACCAGGCTATCACTTTTGGGAAGATGATGTAAGAAAGTTTCAAAATATAACTGGCATAATTGTGCATAGCTACTGTCAAGAATTCCTAGGCAGAGACTGTCATCTTAAAAGGTTACTGTGACATTTCTAGAATATGCCTTTTCAATATGAATGAAACATGTTGCCTTTTTGGTTGAGGGTAAGGAAGGCATGGAACCTGAAATTTTCCACAGTGCCAAAATTAGAAAACAAAGTATTAGAATGCCAAGATTAATCAATCACTCAACAAGTATTTATGTAATACCTACTTAGGTGTCCAATGCATTGCTTGGAACTAGCATTTTATCAGGTTTAAGTGTTTAACCAAATGCAACCTAAAACTTAAGGAGCTGCCTTAATCTAAATTATATAGGTCTGCCAATAGAATGTTCCATATGTTGGTGCTACTAAAGTACCTACATGCTTCTGAATGAATATTTTCTATGCTCAGAGTTATTACAAAGGCAGAGACAAATTCTACGTGTAATAAAATTTAACTCTTTGAAGAAACAAATATGAAAGTTATGTAGTTAAGATGTATACATATATCATCATGTTGTACACGTTAAACTTATACAGTGTTATATATCAATTATATCTCAATAAAGATGGGAAATGATAAATAATAGTTTCAAACAAATAACTTTGTAGTGCTAAAGTCCTGCTCTTCTAAAAGAAAAGTTGAATATGCCAGAAGCAGAGTCAATCACTGGCTGCTTTTCACAAAGGTTCATTGACATTAACAACATCATTTAGGAAAGATTTAATTTAAGCTATATTAATAGTGGGGATAATGGAAGTAAATGTAAACTGTAACACAGTGGCATAGATTTTACATATTGATTAAAAAGTCATTTAAAATCCTCTTGACTGTAAAAGGAGAGAGGCAAAGATCATGGAAAGAATCTTAAGAATGCTTCTAAATATTTCACATTGTGCAGGTGGTTTCAGATAAATTTGGGAATGAAGTTGCTGTGCTATCCTTCCTGTGGAGTTGTAAATGTCATGTTCCAAATTCAGGATAATTCCACAGCTGGAAAAGAGCTTTCACATAGTGTCTACCAGTTTTCTGTTATACTCTTATTAATCATTAATTCTTTCCTATATAAATCATTTAATTTAATAAAGAATATTCATTGTGCTACTAATGTATTAATAACTTAAACTAATCCATTTATAATAATAGTAGAAAATAAGGTTAAACAAAGTAACTTTATTTGCCTTTTTTTTGTTTTTGCCCTTACTAATTAGAGTTGTGAAACATGCCTTTTCTCCTCTTTTTTTGCTTAGCTGGTTTCCAGATCTTCAAATGACTTAGCTAGCTCAGCACGGGAGTAAGTATTATATTTGTAGCATTAAAGAAATAAAGAGATTTTCAGGGAAATTGGACGCAAAATGTAATACATATAAAAAAATGTTAGAGTGGATGAAAATAAATTATAGATAGATAGATAGATAGATATAGTTTTGCTGGCTTTCTTTTTTTTGGAGCCCATATTTGCTTCTGTTTTTATTTTTTTAATTTTTATTATTTTCTAATTTTGTCTGCGTTGGGTCTTCATTGCTGCACGCAGGCTTTCTCTAGTTGCAGCAAGCGGGAGCTACTGTTTGTCATGGTGCATGGGCTTCTCATTGCAGTGGATTCTCTTGTTGTAGAGCACAGGCTCTAGGTGCGAGGGCTTCAGTAGTTTTAGCTCACAGGCTCTAGAGCACAGACTCAGTAGTTGTGGTGCACGAGCTTGGTTGCTGCATGGCATGTGGGATCTTCCTGGACCAGGGATCAAACCCCTGTCACCTGCATTGGCAGGTGGATTCTTAACCACTGAGCCAATGAGAAGTCCCTTGTTGTTGTTTTTAACCATCAGTGTACCTTTTGGCTCCAAGAATCTTTGCTCATTCACATCAATTCTCTCAGCTCGTTTCCTTTTTTTTTTTTTTTTTGTGGGTTCTTGATTCAAGGTTGTCTCTAGAGTCCATGCATAGGTAAATATGCAGGCTGTTCTCTTTGCATATCAATATCTTCATATATTTGGCAATCTCAACAAGTCAGGCTTTTTTAAAGTAATCAAGAAAATACACATGGGGCGGGAGGGAGGGAGATGCAAGAGGGAAGAGATATGGGAACATATGTATATGTATAACTGATTCACTTTGTTATAAAGCAGAAACTAACACCCCAATAAAGATGTTAAAAAAAAAAAGAAAGAAAATACACATCAAACTCTTTATACCCAGTAATCACAGCCTGTAAGGAAGAAAACAAGAAAAGATTACAAGAAGGACATCAATTCAAACATTGAACCCCAATGTTCTTGGAATGGAAGAATCAACATTGTGAAAAGGACTATACTACCCAAAGCAATCTACAGATTCAATGCAATCCCTATCAGACTACCACGGGCGTTTTTCACAGAACTAGAACAAAAAATTTCACAGTTTGTATGGAAACACAACAGACTCCAAATAGCCAAATCAACCTTGAGAAAGAAAAACGGAGCTGGAAGAATCAGGCTCCCTGAATTCAGACTATACTACAAAGCTACAGTAATCAAGACAGTATGGTACTGGCACAAAAACAGAAATATAGATCAATGGAACAGGATAGAAAGCCCAGAGATAAACCCATGCAAATATTGTTACCTTATCTTTGATAAAGGAGGCAAGAGTATACAATGGAGAAAAGACAGCCTCTTCAGTAAGTGGTGCTGGGAAAACTGGACAGTTACATGTGAAAGAATTAAATTAGAACACTCCCTAACACCATACACAAAAATAAACTCAAAATGGATTAAAGACCTAAATATAAGGCCACACACTATAAAACTCTTAGAGGAAAACATAGGCAGAACACTCTATGACATAAATCACAGCAAGATCCTTTTGGACCCACCTCCTAGAGAAATGGAAATAAAAATAAACAAATGGGACCTAATGAAACTTAAAAGCTTTTGAACAGCAAAGGAAAGCATAAACAAGATGAAAAGACAACCCTCAGAATGGGAGAAAATATTTGCAAATGAAGCAACTGATGAAGGATTAATTTACAAGCAGTTCATGCAGTTCAATACCAAGAAAACAAACAACCCAATCCAAAAATGGGCAGAAGACCTGAATAGACATTTCTCCAAAGAAGAAATACAGATGGCCAACAAACACATGAAAGAATGCTCAACATCACTAATCATTAGAGAAATGCAAATCAAAACTACAATGAGGTATCACCTCACAGCAGTCAGAATGGCCATCATGAAAAAAATCTACAAACAGTAAATGCTGGAGAGGGTGTGGTGAAAAGGGAACCCTCCTGCACTGTTGGTGGGAATGTAAATTGATACAGCCACTATGGAGAACAGTATGGAGGTTCCTTAAAAAACCAAAAATAGAACTACCATACAACCCAGCAATCCCATTACTGGGCATATACCCTGAGAAAACCATAATTCAAAAAGAGTCATGTACCACAATGTTCATTGCAGGTCTATTTACAATAGCCAGGACATGGAAGCAACCTAAGTGTCCACTGACAGATGAATGGATAAAGAAGATGTGGTACATATATACAATGGAATATTGCTCAGCCATAAAAAGAAACAAAATTGATTTATTTGTAATGAGGTGGATGGACCTAGAGTCTGTCATACAGAGTGAAATAAGTCAGAAAGAGAAAAACAAATACCTTATGCTAACACATATATATGGAATCTAAAAAAAAAAAAAAAAAGAAATGGTTTTGAAGAACCTAGAGGCAGGACAGGAATAAAGACACAGATGTAGAGAATGGACTTGAGGACACGGGGAGGGGGAAGGGTAAACTGGGCCTAAGGGAGAGAGTGGCATGGAGTAATATATACTACCAAATGTAAAATAGATAGCTAGTGGGAAGCAGTCGCATAGCACAGGGAGATCAGCTCGGTGCTTTGTGACCACCGGGTGGGATAAGGAGGGTGGGAAGGAGACGCAAGAGGGAGGAGATATGAGGATATATGGATATGTATAGCTGATTCACTTTGTTATAAAGCAGAAACTAACACACCATTGTAAAGCAATTATACTACAATAAAGATGTTTAAAAAAAAAAGAACGAAAAGAAAAATAAATATTTAAAGCAATAAATAAACCCTCAAAAAAAAAAATTGAACCCTAGTGCCTTTTGGCAAGGAAGCAGGAGCATCTTCCTTGGGGCTCTGGTCTTCTGTTCCCTTTCACCATAATCTTTTTCAAAACTTTCCCTGATCAACTGCCCCTTTTTCTGACCTTTTTGCAATATTAAATTCCCATCATGACCCAGACCCCAACCACATCAGAACAGAACCTGAAAAGTTAGTCATTCTCTGACTGTAGTATTTATTTTATGTCAATTCCCACTATTATAATTTTCAACACTTTGTAAATATTCTAAGCACGTTTACTATGTAACTTCGTTTAAATCATCGTTTTGACTTTCTCAGATTTGTGTGCCCTTCAGAATATATCTCTAATTTCCTAAAGCAATTAGTCAAAATAATTTTTGGCTAATTAACATTTATCCTTAAAACAATATCCAAGTACTATATCAGTCTGGAAGTAAAATCGTTCCTGGTAAATGAGCAAAATAATCACTAAGATACCTCCTATAACTTTGAGTAGTTCACTATCTGAATAAAGGAAGAAGCAGAAATATCATATGCATAATATGTATACATACAGATTTAAAATTAAGTATAATATGTGATAAATCCAAAAGTACAATATTTATGAATTCTTCCAATACGTGTTTGTTGAATACCTGAACAGATAGACATGATTCTGTGTATTGGGCATCACAATGAAAAAACACAAAATCCATGCTCTCATGAATTTTACATTCTATTTGAGGGAGAGAGAAAATAATCATAGTAAACAAATAAGTCATATAACATGTTAAAACTGTGGTAGTGTTAGGGAGAAAACAAATGCAGTGTAAGAGCAACGGGTTAGTCTAGGGAAATTCTATAAGTAAGGTGGACAGTGTGGACCGTAATTAACATAGCATTTTATAGAGAACTTATAAAATAGCATTTTATAAAGAAATAAGGACATGGCTGGAGATAGAAGGAATGGTCAGTATAAACACATGAAGTCAGAGGGGAACAGTAAAGGGTGAGAAGCTGGAGCAGAGTAAATGGGAGAAGAGGTCGAAGCGTTCTGGACAGGCCTTCAGGATATTATAAGGAGTTTGCCTTCTACTCTTGAGTAAAATGAGGAAGTAGAGTTTAGAACCAGGGAGCAATCAGATGGGAAATTCGTTTTGAAAATATTTCTCTGACCTCGGTGCTGACGGTAGAGTATAAGTGGGGCAAGGTGCAAGAGAAAGGCCAGTTAGGAAGTTAATGCTCCTAACAATGGAGAAAACAGGTGTTGATGGTTTGAGTTGGGTAATGGAAATGGTGAGAAGAGGTGAGATTCTGTGTATGTTTTTTTTTTTTTTTTTTTTTTTCCGGTACGCGGACCTCTCACTGTTGTGGCTTCTGCCGTTGTGGAGCACAGGCTCAGCGGCCATGGCTCACGGGCCCAGCCGCTCCGCGGCATGTGGGGATCCTCCCGGACCGGGGCACGAACCCGTGTCCCCTGCATCGGCAGGCGGACTCTCAACCACTGCGCCGCCAGGGAAGCCCTCTGTGTATGTTTTAAAGATGAAATGAATCCAATTGCTTGCATGGGGGATTTGCTAGGAATAGTATGGTCACAACAGTTAAAAAGTCTTGGTGTTGGGCTTCCTTGGTGGCGCAGTGGTTGAGAATCTGCCTGCTAATGCAGGGGACACGGGTTCGAGCCCTGGTCTGGGAGGATCCCACATGCCGCGGAGCAACTAGGCCCGTGAGCCACAACTACTGAGCCTGTGCGTCTGGAGCCTGTGCTCCGCAAAAAGAGAGGCCGCGATAGTGAGAGGCCTGCGCACCACGATGAAGAGTGGCTTCCGCTTGCCACAGCTAGAGAAAGCCCTCGCACAGAAACGAAGACCCAACACAGCAAAAATAAATAAATAAATTAATAAAGTCCTACCTCCAACATCTTCTTAAAAAAAAAAAAAAGTCTTGGTGTTGAGCAAAACATTGGAGTAAAAAAGGAAAGACTCGGCTCTCTCCTGCAGCCTCAGCAAAAGTAACTAGATGCTTCTACCTTACACTATTTTCAACTTATAGGATGTCCAAGCGGGAGCCCTGTACCCCTCTCTGTGGGTGAAACCTGCACTCTTTCAGAGCAATGGGAAGGTCCAGCAGCCAGGTGCAAAAGGACACCAACAGTCTACTTTATTTCAAGCTTGGGAACAGAGGGCATTTCTAATAGATCTGTAGTAGATTTGTAGTAGATCTGGAGGGGCAGCATGGGAGTCAGGGAGGTTCCCTTTGCAGCCACCAGCAGCTGCAGCTTACTTAGTCCTGCAGCACTGCCCAGGGGTGCCCACACATGTGCAAGGCCACTGGACAGGGAGCTGCAGCACAGGGTCAGCACTGCCAGCAGGGAGGGGGGTGCAGCTGGTGAAAGCATGGTGAAGCCATTATATATAGATACTTAGGTAGATGTGTTGATAAATGAACCCAAATATGTAGATATCCCTAAGTCTCAATTCTACATCTTAAGTTTATTTATTTTAGAGTATCCTAAACATCTAATTACTCATAGTTTATGTCTGGAACTCTTGCAGTTGTGTGACAGTATCTACTTAACATATACAGAGAAACCTCAGTCTAAGAGCATTACTTTATCATTATATAAACGTTCTTTGATATTTCATTGAAAATAGAACCAATGAGAATTGATTAACTTAATCACCATTTCTAATGACCGAAGGTTTATAAATCATTTTATTTCCCTTATCTGAATATTTAAAACATAAAAAAGGGGCTTCCCTGGTGGCGCAGTGGTTGAGAGTCCGCCTGCTGACACAGGGGATACGGGTTCGTGACCCGGGCCGGGAGGATCCCACATGCCACGGAACGGCTGGGCCCGTGAGCCATGGCCGCTGAGCCTGCGTGTCCAGAGCCTGTGCTCCGCAACAGGAGAGGCCACAACAGGGAGAGGCCCGCATACCACAAAACAAACAAAGAAAAAAAAAAACATAAAAAAAGGATGGCAGAATAATTTCTTTTCGCTGTACTTTAAAAAGTTAGTACAAGTTAGGTATTTTGTTACAAATTCTGAGAGTTTTGGTAATTATTTTGCCTTTCCCCCCCCCATTGTCACTAATAGAATAATTATGTACATATATATAAATTATATATGATTTATTATTACATCTCTAGGATCTAGAATATTCTTTGATTTTTATAATAACTGCTCAAAATAATTGATAAATGAATACATGGATGCATAAATGAAAAGTCCATGGTTGTATGATAAAATCAACATATTACTGAGTGACATTTTTCCCCACTCCACATATAATAGAAATTGTGGACATAGAATAATCTATATATTGGGCCTGCTTTTGGGAGAGTATAATGTAAGGGAAACTTACAGTCTGAGCAGGTCCTTATAGGTGTATTTTTAATTTCAGGACCTCCAAAAAATTAATTATATAACATATCACCGTCATTATCAAAAAATATTAGGATATCTGATACCAAGGACTGTTTCAGTACTCTGAAAAATGATTTCTGTACAATATAGATTTTATATTGCCAAAGAAGCCTGCTAATCAATCTCTTTAAGGAGAATTTTTGGAAACCTGATTTGAATAATGCAAAAGCTCACTGATTCTTTAAATATCTAAAAGTTGGATGACAAAATAAACGATAGAGCAAGTTAATGCCAGTCTAAAATTATCTGTATGAGGATAATTAAAAATATTTAAATAAGAATTCCAATTACTGACATCTAATATTAATAAAAATAACTAATGCTGGAAAATTTTTAACTAATTTTTACTCAAATGAATATTATAGTTTTTTTTTGTTGTTTGTTTGTTTTTTGCGGTACGCGGGCCTCTCAGTTGTGGCCTCTCCCGTTGCGGAGCACAGGCTCCGGATGCGCAGGCTCAGCGACCATGGCTCACGGGCCCAGCCGCTCCGCGGCATGTGGGATCTTCCCGGACCGGGGCATGAGCCCGCGTCTCCTGCATCGGCGCGCGGACTTTCAACCACTGCGCCACCAGGGAAGCCCGAATGTTATAGCTTGAATCATAACTAATGTGAAATGCTCGTGAGATATACCTTCTTTTATCTTTTCCATTTGTTGATGATTTTATTTGAATAAATAAACCTTCTAGCATACTGAGGGTTTTCTCAATCTTTTGGGTGGGTGCATGGGTTCTTGGAATATACGAAGTTGACCAAGTTAGGTTTTACTGTGGTCTGATGTGTCAGCCTTGTAACGTGACTGTAATTTTAATTAGACCACATGGGTTGTTTTTCTTTCATGACTAGATTACTATGCAAACTTAAATGTCTGTGGTCAGAGGGATATGTGTCTTGCAGCCTGGAAGCTGGGGAACAAAAAGCATTCAAGAAGATTGAAATAATTAATTCTGCATTAAGGATATGTCAATATTGCCCTCTGACTCACTCCAAGAGCATACCATTTTCACTAATTGGAAAGTACACAAATCTTTGGTATTGTTTACGATAAACTCAGCAGGGAATGTAACTTCCTAGTGTAGGCCCAACAAAGTGCTCCATTTATGAATAAATCATGTTTGGATCTTGAGAAAAGAGGCATCAGTTAGTGGCAGTTGGCTTCCCTGAATATCAGGAACTCTGGATAATTAACTGCCAGTACTTTTTTATTTCTTTCTATTGAAACATTCATTGACAGAAAAACAGACTTTGTTACCAATATGCAATATGTAATGCATTTTGGGAAACATTACATAATTCCATTGCTGTATCTTAATGGAATATTCAGCATTATTACTGTCATTACTAGGCATTTCAAAGTCACCGTGGGAGGTAAGCCTATTTTCCATTAAAAGATTATTTCAGTATGAAATCTGTCTGAACTATTATTGCCCATAAACCTGAATAGCACAAATGCCATACAAAAAAAGAAAACGTTTTATTCTTTCAGATATTATTTTAGTGAATAAAGACAAAATGAAATTACTGCATTGCTGGTGTTTGGGGATATTTAGCATAAGGCTGGTCATGTTTTACATGTGCTTATATGGTAAAGTTTTAGGTGATCTGTAAATGACTATCCCTCTTAATGTGAAGAGTTTTTCACATATCACAGCATAGCAAGACTCATTGGAAAAATAATTCTTCCCTAAATCATATTAATTTGGTTAGAGCTCTCAATAGTAATGATAATGATTTTGTGTTCTTACCTGTATTCAGTGGAATTTTGTACCAAGATATTTAGTCTGTGGAGAAACTTTTTCTCCCTAGAGAAAAAAGAAGCTAGAGACAAGGTAGTTGTAAAAACTGGTTTATTTTTTTTAAAAAATAAATACAAAAATATAAATATAAAACATTAGCAGATAGAATTTGATGAAATGAAATTGCACAAACGTTTGTATACCAGGTTGCATATCACACCTACTAACACCACATGTACATTTTTTTTTAATTTAACATACAGAACAGGATATACCTTAAATTTTTTCTTCACCTTTAAGAAACGGAAGCGGCTTGTTTGTGAGGCTGCTTAAGGGAGAACTATCCTGTTCATGTTTCTGAAATTATTTTTTATTTCCTAAGAAGGACAACACTGAATTTCCATAGCTTTGGCTCTTGGAAGTGATTAAATAAAATGTCGTATATATTCCATGAGACATCCTACAGGGAAGAATTAATGTAATTAATGAACAAATTAAAAAGGAAATGGGAAAAAAATTGTGCTGAGTGGCAGGAAAATTTTCCTGAATATCAAATATTGTGAAGTGGAGACGGTGTCGGTAAAGTTACTTCCTCTTGCTTGAGCAGAACATATATCCTAGGTTAAGAGTCTTTGTCACTTTCCCCGCCACCGTACATTTCCGCCAGCTTATTAAACCGAGGCCCCCATTCTCGGAGGTAATCGTAGTTTTGGTCTCCGTCAGTGGTACCTGATTCTAAAGAACTCAGAGATTCCGCGATGGAATCGTTTCCTTCGTAGGCATACGTTGCAAGTGAGTCGTAGGGCGGTGCGGTGGGATCCAGATCGTGCTCTTTTAGCCTTTCATTAATGAAATCCCGGACATCCGTGTTATCCGGAGCTGTCGGAGTCCTCCGTGGGATAAATAAAGTTTCCGGAATAATATCTCGCCGCAGCTTTTTTTCCTCGATAGCTGCAGGATTCCTCAGGGTGCCGATATCAAAGGCCTGGGTGTCCTCCTCTCCGCCACCTTCATCGTTATAGCTCACAATGTTGTCTCTGATATCTTCTTTAGACAAGATCAGAGGCTCTTTTTTCCGCTGTCTTTTCAGAGCTGCAAACAGTACTACTATAACTTGAAAAAAGAAAAAAGATGCATTAGAGGTCCATCTGAAACACATATTAATAAATAACGAGTGGAAGTACTATAAACGAGTTTGTTATTTAGGTTTTCTGGAACTGGTTAGAATTTAGGGTTAATTTTGTATTTCCATAATTTTTTTTTTTTTTGCAGGGCTTGTGGGGAGGGGGAGGCGTGAGAGGAGAGGGGAGTGTTGAAGGATTTAGCCAGGATGGTTAGAGTTTAAGAACAGTGGTTCTAATTTAATTTAAAGCAATGTGAAAGGTTTTTTCAAATACAGTGACTTATTTTATCTATTTTTCTAAGAACTGTTTAGAGATAGTTCCTGATTGTACAGATGTTATTTATACTTTGCATTAAATAGTGACATAAGATGTTGTTTAAAAAATAGACACAAATCAAATTCAGCTTCAAATAAAACAATGAAGAAGGGCAAAAATATGCCCATATTTTTACATCCTTATGCAATATTAAAAAGGCAGCTTTCTTCACAAGATATGGAGTATCCATATCTGTTAAATAGCTTTGTGGATGGACTTACATATTTTTTTTCCTTACATTGTTACTAGAAGGCCTTAATTACTGGGAAAAAATGATCACATTATTTAGACATTATTAGTTTAGAAATTTATGAGGTTTTCCATGGAAATATATATCACTCATGAGATCAAAAAAAAAATTGCTGGATCACATGATGGCAAAGAGTAAATTCAAATTACTACACTGAATTAACTACAAAAATTATGTATGAATCTCAGCTATATGTATCTTAATGAGTATAGATCCACAAGTAGAAATGTCTATCATTCAGACAGGACATTTCCCTACTTCCATGGGAAGGTATCAGTAATAATAATAATATGCTTATTATTTTAGTAATCATCATAATGGTAATAGCATAAAAGATAGGAGAAAGCTAAAATCATTTTCCCTCTGGTTGTATTAGTTTCCCACCCTCATTCTTTATCCCCAGACATTTTGGTCATAATCCTTTAAAAATGATTATTTAGAGAAACAGATGTGAATTCAGTTAGATGAGGAAAGGAAGGGAAAATATCTTACCAGGTATATGTATGAAGAAATATCTATATTTATTTAGCCTCATTAGAACAAACATTTAAAGGATATGGGATTTATTACTGGTCTTGACTGAATGTGTCCCCTAAAAATTCATATGCTAAAGCCTAAATAAATTCCCAATGTGATGGTGTGCGGAAGTGGAGTCTTGGGGAAGTAATTAGGTCATGGAGGTGGAAGCCTCATGAATGGGATTAGTGCTCTCTTGACATGACACAGGAGAGAGGATTGCTTTCTGCCCCTTGAGGATACAAGAGAAGACAGCCGTCTGTGAAATAGGACGTATGCCCTTGCGAAACATGAAATCCACCAGTGCCTTGATCTTGGACTTCCCTGTCTCCAGACTGTGAGAAATAAACTTCTGTGGTTTAAGCTACCAGTCTATGATATTTTGTTACAGCAGCCTGAATGAAGGCAATTATGTTGTTATGTAAAATGGTATTAAGTTATGTTTTCTGTTTTATTAACTCAGAACAGTAAGACTTCTTGCCCTCAAGCTTGTGTTAGAGGGCAGACAAGGGACTTTTTTTTTTTTTGCTGTACGCGGGCCTCTCACTGTTGTGGCCTCTCCCATTGCGGAGCACAGGCTCCGGACGCGCAGGCTCAGCGGCCATGGCTCACGGGCCTAGCCGCTCCGCGGCATGTGGGATCTTCCCGGACCGGGGCACGAACCCGTGTCCCCTGCATCGGCAGGCAGACTCTCAACCACTGCGCCACCAGGGAAGCCCGGGACTTTTATTAATGCAACAAAAAAGAAAGTTTTAATCCATTGACAACTGTTCTTGACCTTCAAACTGATTAAAAAATAAATAGGCCACCACCAAGAGAAAGAAAATGTTTATTCTTCAAGTTTTTGAGAAAATGTGACCTTTTCTTTTGGCTAAATTCATGATTTGTGCACACACATAAACTTGCGATGTAACGATTTTAAACCTCAGATTGCTTATGATCAGCTAAAGGATCTTAGCCAGTAAAAAATGTGCTAATAATGAGGATAATGAAACTTACTAAGATTGGCTTCAAAATCCCAGTTCATTTCACTGCTTCTTAAAATATCAGATACAGTGTTTTTTGATTGGAGTCACAAGAATACTCCCAATAGTTTTAAGATAATGCAACTAGAGAGTAAACAATCTGATTTTTAACTCAAAAGCAGTTAAAAAGCAATTTGTTCTGGGTTATAAAATCAAGTATGTTTTAGGGACAAGTGAACGATGTAAAAGGCTATGTTAACATTATATAAGTGAAGAGGTAAGATAGTGAGGCCATTGTCCAGCTGTAATAAGAACCAAAAACAGTGGAAATACTTTAGATTTACTGGAAAACTACGTATAAAGACTGACAGCAAGGTGCCTTGCCTTAGCTCAGCCACTCAGAAATTGTGTAACCTTGGAAAACGTTTAGAACATCTCTAACTTTCAGTTTCATTATTTAAAAAGGGAAGGTAATGACTCTGTCTGATCAGATAAAATATTTTAATACAAACAACATTCCACTGTTAATTGATGTCTGTCTTAAATTTTGGGGTTAGTTTTAGGGGAAGTATTTTAATAGTAACATTTCCACTTACAAACACTGTGAAGTAAGCCATCTAGGAAATAATCACGGTTTCTTACCCAGCAGAATAATGATGCAGAGGAGAATGGCGACCAAGGCCCCTGTGCTGAGGCCGGCGGGAAGGAGCAGGGCCTCAGCGCTGCAGGACTGCATGTTGCCTTGGCTGTCACATGCGCACACTCTGATGGTGAGTGTGCCAGTGCTGCTCTGAATCGGGTAATCGTTGTCCGATATCACCACAGGCAAGAGATAGGTGCTTATTTCATGTCTACTGAAGCCATTTTTTCTGGTTAAAATTCTGGCAGTATTATCTAAAATAAATTTTAACATATTACAAATGGCTTTGGGGACAATACATTTGTCTCATCCTGATCAACGTGGTTTGACACAAAAATAAAGAGTTGTTTGTGTAAAATACAAAATTGATATCAATTTCCCTATCAAATATATACAAGGCAATTCAAATATAGATAAGAAAATAAGACAGTTTGAAGAATCTAATACCATTATTACTTATTAGATTTTTAACTAATTTTCAGATGCTTTCAAAATGGTGATTTTTTATAAGTGAATCATTTATCAAGACTATAGAGATGGTAGCATATTGTTTATCACAGTTTTCGAAAAACATAAATATTACGCATACCAAAGAAAAAATTATAGTAAATGTTTTTTATTTACAAATGTATGTGTGTGCACATACACAAAACACACATTAATCCAATATTCATGAAGAAAAATATGATTGGGTAAATTTTAACTATAGTTGTATTTTTAAAATCAATTAAGCATTCAAAAACCTTCAAGAGTCCCGATGTATGAAGAACAGTCAGCAAGTTACTTAATATTTTTGAACTTTGATTTCCACCAATTAAAATGAATACAGTGTGTAACTCAAAGTATTGGTGGAAGACACTAATGTGGAGTGCCTAACAGACACACAGAAAGAAGTAGGGACTTAATCAAGGCTAGCATCCTCCTACCTAGTATATTGCTACTGATATTTCCTTTATCCAATAACTCACCCAGTATCCTTAAATGTGGGTTGTGCATCTATATAATGATATTGAAAAAAAAATCAATATATACTTGGATGATAATTTCCTATTCTGTTTGTCCAATGTTCTGGGTCTTGTTTAGCCAATCCCATACGGATGCTTAAAATGCCAATGTAGGGAAGGGAGTGAGTTAGGCAATTGCTAAATCAAACCAACAGGATAGCAAAATTTAAGAAAAAGAAAAGAACATGACAATCTTTTTGCAGGTGTAGTGGTTGAACATAAAGTAATCATTTCCTAAATTTTAGCAAGAAGTTAAATCTTAGTATATCAGTTAACTACCACATAATCTAGAATAGTAAATTAGCAAAATAGAAGATGTGCATAAGCAAATTTAAAAAATAAATGTAATCCTGATAATGTTGCAATTCTGACTTTTCTTCCAAGAAGTATTAGGATACAATTCTTCCTTTCTCAAACCTACACTAAAACAAACATTTACATGCATATGGGTATTTTCAGAATCTTCTTGCCTTACTTTTAACTTTTCAAAAATTTCTAAATCTTAATTTTGCCTGCAATAGCTTTGATACATTGAAGAGCCAAAAGAAGTTTTACCTTAAACTAACAATTCTGTTTGAATCATTTTATTAAATATTCAGAAAGTCATCATATAATTATGCTTTTGACCTGTAAGTTAGTGAAAAGTGAGGAATCTTTAACAATGTGATACCAACTGTGGTATCACAGAAGCAGGAAATGTATTTTAAGAAAGATGCAGAATTAAAGATTTTTAAGATGAACATATAGACAAATGCAAGGGTATTTTCTCAAGAAGGTCAACTTTAAGGTGATGTCTATGTCATTGGAATTTCTTTCAAAATTCACCCAATAACAGAAAATAGTGAATTTATGAAAGATTAGATCAAATATTCCATCAGACTTTACTGGTATTCTATTTAGTGTATGTTCAGGTTTGTATTCATATGGCTTCAGTCCTTGCTTTGAGTAACTTATGTAGGATCAGGAACTCTACCCAGTATAGGAAATTGCTACTATTTATCAAAAATTAATTAAGATTAGCCTTGAGTTGTTTCCCCAGTAACTGTGAAGTGCGGTGATAAGATAGTACTATTTCAAGTCTCTATTACTTTTTAAAATTGAGAGGTGGCTTGTTGAGATCTGGGGCTCAGTTTAACAAGAACATAAAACAAATTAAAATACAATTAGAAAGTGGTACAATACAATACAATATTTCAGCTCAGTACTAAGAATGTCCTGTCTAAATTCTATGTTTAGGTTACCAGATTCAGCGAATTAAAGTGATGGGTCCTTTTCTGATATTCAGATATTACATCTGATATTGGGCATTTTGTATTTTATTTGCCAATTCTACGTAAATATTTCTAATCACAATTATTTTAGGTGTCCAGAGGGACAGAAAAGATAGACATTTCAGAAGCTCATTAGTAAATAGATGTTACCAACCGATGCCTCCCTTCAGCTGATTTGTGCAAAGATCATACTATATCAAATATCTCAAGTAGTAGTTGCTCAGTGTAAAACTATCCATTATCTTAAACTGCTTTCTGACATTCTGAAATCCACCTAGATATGCTATAGCAACCTGGCTCTGCCAGTGTACATACACAGTTAGGAAGGTATTGTAAATATGCCAATGTAGTTATTAGATTTATTTTAAGAATAATTACATCTATAGTAGCTCTAAAACAAGTATGTCTTTTTACCAAAAACTACCTTATATAATTAGTTTTAACATAAATTTGTTGAAGACAGAAAACTCTGATTACATACTTTTGTTTAGCCTAGAATAATTATCATACATATTTTCCAAAGAATAAAGCTGTTTGACTTTTTGAAAATAGTGACCCATTTTTGTATTTTTCCTCAAAAATATGTTGCTGCTTTTTTTGAGAATGCAAGAAATATGTTTAGTATTTTTGATCACAGAGTCATTATAAGATTCATATGTTACACAGAAGAATAGTGCATCTTGCCATTGAAACTATGTTTTTGCACCCAATCCCCTCATAGGCTAATGTGGCTACTTTTATTTTTTCTTTGTCTCTTCTATGCCTTTTTGGCTTTGGTGAATCTGCTGCTGCTAAATCTCACTGAAGTTTACACAAGAGTCTCATTGAGCCATTCATTTCTCTGTGTGTCCTACTATTTTGTTATAGGAACTGATTATTCCGGCCTTTCTAATGTTTGCAAGATTCAGTCTTTGCATTAGAACCCATATAGAGTCTTCTTTCACATATTTTATAATCTTAAAATTCAAGAAAGTAACCACTGTTAAGAAATTACCATAATAGCGCATTAAAAATATAATGAAGCCAAAATTTTGTAACACAGATCTATAAATGAATATATCATGTATATGGTAATTGTTATTTTGGGGAAAATTTCTTGTTAATGTCACCTTAAATCATAATGAACACGTTCTAAAATTTACCTTCATTGTCTTGTACTGTGAAGTTTGGATTGACAGCTGCTAAACTGAAGAAAAATTTTTGTCCACCTAAGGGATCATCTTTGTCTACTGCACTTATAGTCTGTATTAGCTGCAGAAGAGAGAAAAATGTATATTTATCAAACTTCCATGGGTAGAATCTGCTTTATAATATATAATTTTTTAATATCCAATTTTGTCTAACATTTTTTAAAGGACAATTGATTTTCTTCCTTGTGCATGTACCTTTGTTTGAGTTATTCCATCTTTTTATTATTACTTAGGTAAAACTGTTTCTCCTGTCTCTCCCTATAAGACCTCACTATTTTATTTCGACTAGAGACAAATTCATTTTGACCCACTGCCAATAAAAGAAGTTGTCACAGTTAGGAAAAAAAAAAAAAAAAAAAAAAAGGTGATGTCCAGTATCCATTTTGAGCATATGAAAACTAGACACAGACAAATCATTTATATTTTATCTCCTTAGCAATTATATAATTGGCTTGCATGTTCACTGAGCTATTCTAAAATAATCTTAAAAGAACTTGAAGGGTGTTTCAGGGATAAGATAATGAAGTTTCGGATGACAAATGGATTTTAAGATGTTTAGTTAGAAAACTAGTCACTGAGTTTTAACAGTTTAGTTTTTTCGGTGAAAAGACTAGTAGTTTCCACTGATGCGAAAATTCCCTTTGCTCTGGTAAAAAAGCACCCTTTTTAGTTGTTAGGGAAGTAACTAAACACTGTTCTATGGAAAATATGTAATAGGATTTTGGGGGTTGATAAGGGCCTGGAGCTTAGATACTATCAATGGGTAAATATAAGCAGCCTGTCTTCCTGGAGAGACTCCCTGGGAAATATCTTGTGAGACTGAAATGCTCTTGCCCCCTCATAGAAATTAAAAATTATTAAAACATATTTTATTGACTAAAGGAGTAAGCCCGTGTGAGAGAAAATGGAAGAAAAGAGAAATAGCCAGTCCTCTCTTCTGCCCTTTCCCAAGGTCCCTTGACTCTGAGATGGAAAAGATGGGAGTCTAGTTGCCTAGTTCGAGCATAAGACAGGACTATTCATACTACATCACTTGTAAATTGCATCCCTTTCCCCGGGGGGAAAATCTTCTACCCTTAGGCCAGGGAAAAGGCAAGAAAGGTGGAGAGGGTGGCAATTAGCTTTATTTCTGTCTCATTGAGTCCACACACAAAATGAATCAGAATTAAGTTCTATGTTGTTCTAAGTGCTGCTCTTAAAGAGCACTTAATTCAGAGGAGTACTGGATGGACTAAACTACTCTATAAATAACTAAAGTACACTCAGAAGTTCCAAAAAGCTCCTATTTCCCGGGAAGGAGGGAAGACAGACCTAACAAATTAATTTCAAGAAAGGCTCAGTGAAGAAGGACTTTATCAAATAACTATTTTGATTTTTCCTGCTAGGATGTCATAACCTAGAATTCCATCAGTGAGTATATTACAGTTCAGTTCAAGCAACAATTTTTCAGCATATGAGACCAAAATGACATCTAACAAACAAGTCTTATTAAAAATAACTACTATGGGAGGCTTTTGCACATGCCGCCAATTAGACAAAAATTATTAATCATGTTCTTCTTGTCAAATTTGTCAAAATAGACTACTTTTTTTAAATTAAAATCGACTTTGATTTGATTATTTTCCCTCAATATACCAACTTGTTTTTAAAAGTTCAAAAAATATGAAATTACTGAGCCAGATATAGGTTAAAGGAAAAAAGGCATAAGAAAAATAAACAAACACAATCCCTTATTTTGTGTATTTTGAATACATTTGGGAATGAGTATTTATAATGACTCAAATGCTCTGAAAAGATATCTCTTGCAAATCAAATAGAATAACCATAGAGCGAGCAATATATGCAGCAGTTGCAAAGTGGGTAATTCATCTCCTAGAGAAAAGGCTTCAACTCATATCATGCTGAGCCTGCCAAGCAGAGGACTATTTGGAATTGTATTTTTAGGGCACACTGTTTCATTAAGAAGTAGGTTGGAAGCCGCTTAGTCCTTTAAATATTCCAAATTAAACATTTCCATAACACTTGCAAATAAAAAAATGAATCCAATTGCAGCAATTTTACCATTTCGAACAATAGACAGGCTATTGAATTCCTGTTAGAATCTTCTGAAGGAAGAATTTGAGCTATTTCACAATCTAATTTGCATAAAAATGTACCAATCACATCGATGTTTATAAAGAGCATCAAATGATGTCAAAACGCAATACAGTTTCGCGATGGCTTCTCTTTCTTGAATAAAACACATTTGATTCCCAATTATTATTTATAACATGCAGCTTCCTTCTGTGAAGATGGCATTCAAACCAATTAAGAGCATCTCTTTCAGCCATACAGGCTGGGACTCTTCAAACAACAAAATGAGTCCACTGAGGAAAAGACTTATAAACAAATCTGGTATAGGAAGAATGTTTTAAAGGACGAAAACGAAGTCATTAAGCACTTTATGTGTTGCTACGATGATGAAATGCAAGTATAAGTCTTAAGAGTGAACTCTGCGGCCCTGCTTCAAAACCGTATTTGCATACATTGGAATATTGATGGAATGCTTTGATGATCCCAAGTATTTGTCTCTGTTTTCCCCAACTTTCATTTCCCATCTTGTGAGCTGTTACCAATATTTATCTAATGGCGCAGCAGGATTTATTTTTTCTTTTGTTCGTTTATTTTTGTTTTTGAAAGTTTAAGAAGTTATTTCTTCTTACACTTTAACTTTTGTGGCTACAGTAAAATCTCATATTTACATTAGAACCTTACGAAGGACATATGAAATGTGTTTACACTAATATTTAAAACATTTTTAACCCTAAAAACATCAGCCTTTGCTTTTGTTTTTTGTTTGCTTTTAATCATACTACTGGGACTTTATATGAGTGATTTTATCTCTGTTCACTCACTCCTCTCAAGATTGGGAAAAGAAAATACTTAACGTCCCTGTTAAAATCTTCCTACACTTTAAAATTCTATGGGTGCTTACCTGTCCTGGTCTGGCATTTTCACATACAAAAGTGTCATAGAACACGGCAAATTGTGGGGCATTGTCATTAACATCCAAAATTCTCACAAAAACAGCCACCCGAGTCATCTCTTTGGGATTGTCTAGAAAAAAGAAAGGAAAAAATCTATTTAGGAAGACACATTTGTACACCAGATTTAATTTATATAAGCCCCTTGTGGATATTAAGTGCTCACATACAAATAAGCATCACCTTCATTCTACTAACGTAATGAGCAAATGCGATAAAGAAAATTACTGCAGAGCCTAATTAG
This sequence comes from Pseudorca crassidens, assembly GCF_039906515.1. NCBI lineage: Eukaryota > Metazoa > Chordata > Mammalia > Artiodactyla > Delphinidae > Pseudorca > Pseudorca crassidens. The sequence goes on from NC_090298.1 coordinate 20,701,169, forward strand.
GTAGTCATGAATTCAGTTATTAATGGGCTCAAGAGTACTATTAATATTTTGAAAAATCTTTTTAAAAGCACAATCCAGTATAATTGAGTTCATATTATATTTGTGTCCTTATCCTCCAAATACACAATATAAGAACAAATATTTATTAAATCTTTATTATATGTCATTATATTTCTTAATTTATATCATTTTTTTTGGATGAAGAGTGGTTTTAAATAAATTAGTAACTTGCCCGAGGTCATCTACGTGGTAGTTGTTATATTACAACCTACCCTTCTGACTACTTCTATCACTAAAATGTATTCCAACAGCTACTCTCATCCCTCCTTTTGGAAATTTTAATATATACGTACTAATTTTACAAACTGGATGGAAATTTACAATGAAATACAAGATTTTAAATGTTTCATTAATACAATTGTTACTGGTACCATTTCAACAATCCAGGCTCAATTTTGTATAACAAAATTAGTTCAATAGTAACATGTAGTGTAATAATCATGATTTTTTTTGGCTAAAATCAAGGGCATCAAAGTTTTCACATAAAAATATGCATTTAAAAATATGTTTTGATTTGTAAATGGAATTTTAAAATATATCTTAGCCTTGGGTAACAACCGCATATTAGTCATAATTGCATTATCTCCACCAAGAACCTTTCTAGGCACTTGCACTGATATCTGAGGTGTTTGGAGATCTTAAATTCAGGTTTATATTCATCAGCCTTTGTGATGTCAAAATCTCAGTCTCTGGATATAGTTCAACTTCTTTGTGAACTTCGGTAAAGTCAAGCTGAAGATCAATATAAAAGGAGAAAGGAGATAATTCGCTAAAAATAAAGCAAAAAAAAAATAACAGATAAGCTGAGGGACAGTAGCCATCTTACTAAATGGCCTCTACCAACTTTGGTTATGAATAATATGATTTACCCTTGTGAAATTTATCTGATTTTCTAATTTTATCTAAATAATTTTCAGATACAAGGTTTAAAAAATATTGTCAGGTGCAAACAGGGAGTATATCACTACTCAAGAGAATTTATTTCTCCTCCCTTCTCTCCATGTAATTGTAATGTTACTAAAATAATTAAATCAGCATTTTAAAAAAATAACATGTAAGAACTGATTACTTGGCAGGGGCGTTTACAAGGCTGAGTAGTATGAAGCAAGGCAGACACTTCCACCTGAAGTGTATTTACCTTACTTTACTCTTTTCGAGGGAAACTTTAAAGTGCATCTCCTCTTTAACACTCTTGTTTAGTCTTCCTTCAGTCTTCTTAACCCATATATGTTCAGTTCTCAGGCTCTGATTTCATATTTGCTAATCTATTGCTGCATATTATTCACTTCTTAGTATGTCAGGTGGTTAGAGTTTAGATCCGGGAGTCAAACAGAATTGACCTGATTCCCAGGTCTACCACTTATTCATTGTGTGACTTTGGCCAGTTTACACTCTGTCTCTAATGCCTCAGTTTACTCAAAATGAATCAAAATAGAACTTCTGATCTTATACAGTTATTTGAATAATTAGGTGAGCTAATGCATGGAAACTTCTTATCGAAGTATCAGTTTGTTGGTATACACACAAAACAAATACATGTTGACTATTGTTATTAAGATCCTTTATTATCATTGTCATATCTTCCTTTTTTGAAATTTATTTATCTATTATTTATTTTTGTCTGCGTTGGGTCTTTGTTGCTGCGTGCAGGTTTTCTCTAGTTGCAGCGAGCAGGGGCTACTCTTCGTTGTGGTGTGTGGGTTTCTCATTGTGGTGGTTTGTCTTTGTTGCGTAGCACGGGCTCTAGGTCTGCAGGCTTCAGTAGTTGTGGCACGTGGGCTCAGTAGTTGTGGTTCACAGGCTCTAGAGTGCAGGCTCAGTAGTTGTGGCGCATGAGCATAGTTGCTCCGAGGCATGTGGGATCTTCCTGGACCAGGGCTCAAACCTGTGTCCCCTGCATTGACAGGGAGATTCTTAACCACTGCGCCAACAGGGAAGTACCACTGTCATATCTTATTTCCTTACATTACTTAAAAGCTTAAGCTATCTTTCTCCACGCAAAGCATGTACACAATAAAAATGTGTTAACTAGCTTTCCTGCAATTCATGTGGGTCTCAAGAGGAGTACATTTGGGAAAAAGTGAGGAGAGGAGAAAAAAATGAGAAAAATGTTATTCTGCTCTTTTCCTACCTCCCTCACTCCTAAACAACTTGCTAAAACCCAGAGGCATAGTGTTCACCTCCAAATGAATCCTCAACTGCCCCGAGTTACTTGATGCTATGGGGAAGAGTGGGAAGGCATGATTCTTCTGTATTTTCTAGAATGTGCTCTTTAACCTTTTATAGTTAATGGACATAATCTAAATGTTTTCCTTCAATACAAAGTCTTGACATAAAAATAACTCTTGGGCTTCCCTGGTGGCGCAGTGGTTGAGAGTCCGCCTGCCAATGCAGGGGACATGGGTTCGTGCCTTGGTCCGGGAAGATCCCACATGCCGCGGAGCGGCTGGGCCTGTGAGCCATGGCCGCTGAGCCTGCGCGTCCGGAGCCTGTGCTCCGCAACGGGAGAGGCCACAACAGTGAGAGGCCCGCATACCGCAAAAAAAAACAAAAAAAAACTCTTTTGTTGGTAGCAATTCAGTTTCTACCTGTGCCACAGAAGCCAAGAAAGACAAAAGTTTCACATCTAAAAAACTGCATTGTCAGTCCCTTCCCTAGCACAATATGGAGATTCTCCAGCCTCTTTACACATAACTCAAGGCTCTTCAAATCAAAAGCTAAATCCACGGGGATAAACACGTTTTGTAAAGCATCAGGCCTGGAGTCACCTATTCAAAAAACAGTGCTCACACTAATCTTTTTACTGGCAGATGCGGCTGCTTAGGTAGAAATAAGAATATAAAGCCTTCCAAGGAAGCATCCTACTGAATAGGAGCTGGCATATATTTACCACCTGAGACTCTTGGTCATCCAGCAAACTCTACTGTAGTGAGAATGTGTGAGCAGCAAAGGATCTTAAAATGTATGTCCTAAGGTAAAACCACGCCACGTATTCACAGGCTTTTCCATACCTCCAGGAAGAAGAAAGTATAAATCGTTATCTAGAAATCCCAGGCTTTAGAAAGAGGTATCTTTTCTACCTACTTAAGGCAAGGATTTCTACTAATGAGGAAGCAGGTATAGAAAATGGAGTCCTTCAGTCATAAACTTTGCTCTACTGTTGTCAGAATATATTGCAATGCTTATAATTTAATCTTCAGATGTGGTTATAGGAACTCATTGGTTTCTACATCAAAGTGTTTTACAATCCCTGATTATGACCTTAATTTTAGATTTTATATTCTCCACATGGGATTTTAAAATACTTTTTAAAGAAGAAAAAGAGAAGTTATTCCATGGTATAGTGCATTAAATGATTACCTGGAGTAATACTTTCCATACGATGGGATACACTGATATGAATGTAGAATTAAACTGTTAGAGGCAGAGCCTGGAAACATTGGTAAGAAGTACATTTCCAGGCCATTCTGCACTACTCTGGGCTTGGTGTATGGCATGCTTACCACAAACCCAGTGTTTAAAATCTAGTGAAAACAATTCCTTGCATGCTGTTTCCCTCTCCCCCTCATTCCATTTGATAATCGGAGCAGTATGATGGGCCCCTGACTGTTTGTGGCTTTGCAGGTAGGCATTTCCAGCAGTTACTCCATAGACTGATTTTATTTACGGGCAGAAAGTAGGTTTAATTCTTAAAAAGAAGAACATAATTGACTTAGCTTTTTACAGAACTGTCATTACTTCAACTAGCTTTAGAAGTTAAATTTCTCAAAGTATCTGAAATGGAAAATGCAATTCCGAGGTCATTAGGCTTGAATAAGGACCTTGAATAGAGCCTAGAGCACAAACAATCATGATTCTGGAATAATCAGACTGGATCCTGTCGGGCACATCTAAACACTGTGATATGGATACAGATAGAGAAATAAAACTTTCCTTGAGAAAAACTAAACAATTCTTCAGTTCACCCTGAGAGACACAGCTATTTATATCTCATTATGGAAAAACTGGATTGTTTGGATGGTGGGGTTAATCTATATTTCAGAGGCAGATTTAAGAAAAAATTAAATCTAGTACTTTCTCTTGAGGCATTAAGTTCATTGCTGATGGTCAGTCTAGCCCGGTTCCATCCTTCTGAGACTCTTCGTAATTCAGCCCCAATGCCCTGCTTTCCAAATCTTGGAATGATTACTTCGAATAACTTGACCTTGATATATGTTTGTGGATTCAGCTTAGTTTTTCAGATCTGAAATGTATAGGCTTAGTTTTTTTTTGTTTTTTGTTTTTTTACCGTGATTCAGTCCCTAATTTATGCTTCTTTTTAAAACAAAGAGTTGCTCTATTCCATGCACATATCATAATGCGGGAATCAGAAACCATGAACAGGTTTGTGTGTGTGGGCAGGGCTGGCTCATGGCCATGTCTAACTGAGCAGGGCCTCACACTCAGAAGGGCCCCACACACCCTTATTTAATGCTCTGCTGTGGCCATCTTTTTTTTTTTTTAAACATCTTTATTGGAATATAATTGTTTTACAATGGTGTGATAGTTTCTGCTTTATAACAAAGTGAATCAGCTATACATATACATATATCCTCATATCTCCTCCCTCTTGCGTCTCCCTCCCACCCTCCCTATCCCACCCCTCTAGGTGGTCACAAAGCACCGAGCTGATTTCCCTGTGCTATGCGGCTGCTTCCCACTAGCTATCTATTCTACATTTGGTAGTGTATATAAGTCGGTGCCACTCTCTCAGGTCGTCCCAGCTGACCCTTCCCCCGCCCCGTGTCCTCAAGTCCATTCTCTACGTCGGCGTCTTTATTCCTGTCCTGCCCCTAGGTTCTTAAGAACCTTTTTTTTTTTTTTTTAGATTCCATATATATGTGTTAGCATATGGTATTTGTTTTTCTCTTTCTGACTTACTTCTCTCTGTATGACAGACTGTAGGTCCATCCACCTCACTACAAATAGTGCAATTTTGTTTCATTTTATGGCTGAGCAATATTCCATTGTATATATGTGCCACATCTTCTTTATCCATTCATCTGTCGATGGACACCTAGGTTGTTTCTATGTCCTGGCTATTGTAAATAGAGCTGCAGCAAACATTGTGGTACATGTCTCTTTTTGAATTATGGTTTTCTCAGGGTATATGCCCAGTAGTGGGATTGCTGGGTCGTATGGTAGTTCTATTTTTAGTTTTTTAAGGAACCTCCATACTGTTCTCCATAGTGGCTGTATCAATTTACATTCCCACCAACAGTGCAAGAGGGTTCCCTTTTCTCCACACCCTCTCCAGCATTTATTGTTTGTAGGTTTTATGATGATGGCTATTCTGACAGCTGTGAGGTGATACCTCATTATAGTTTTGATTTGCATTTCTCTAATGATTAGTGATGTTGCGCATCCTTTCATGTGTTTGTTGGCCATCTGTATATCTTCCTTGGAGAAATGTCTATTTAGGTCTTCTGCCCATTTTTGGATTGGGTTGGTTGTTTTTTTGATATTGAGCTGCATGAGCTGCTTATAAATTTTAGAGATTAATCCTTTGTCAGTTGCTTCATTTGCAAATAATTTTCTCCCATTCTGAGGGTTGCCTTTTCGTCTTGTTTATGTTCTCCTTTGCTGTGCAAAAGCTTTTAGTTTCATTAGGTCCCATTTTTTTATTTTTGTTTTTATTTCCATTTCTCTAGGAGGTGGGTCAAAAGGATCTTGCTGTGATTTATGTCATAGAGTGTTCGGCCTATGTTTTCCTCTAAGAGTTTTATAGTGTTGCCATCTTAAATTTCTTAATCATGTTTTAACATGAGGCCTGATACTTTCATTTTATAATAGGCTCTAAAAATTATGTAACCAGTCCTGTGTATGGACAAGAACTTTTGCAATTAGAGACAGATATAATTTTGAATGCTGGCTTTGTCTGTTACTAGCTGGATGAAATTTTGTAAATTTGGTATAGAATTAAGTCATTCTAGAAACAGAATGACTAGTTTAAAATCCCAGTTTTACTACTTCTGGCATTGTGACTTTGGACAAGTTACTAATATCCCTGGAGTCTTATTTCCTTCTCTGTTAAATAAGGTCAAGAAAAATATTAGGAGGAAAGAATTAATTTAAAATTCTTAGAATAATACCTTCACCGAGTGTTTAATGTTAGCTCTTATTACTAATATCTTTGTTTCTTCACCTGTAAAAAGGAAGTAATAATATCTATCTCTGTGTTTATTGTTAAATAATGGACTCCCAGCATTTTAGCATAGATTTTAATTCATGGCATCCAAGCAACAATTTTAATAAATTTCCCTTTCTCCCAAAGAGAATATCTTTAGTTTCCAATTCTAGATCATTTTTATGAGTTAATATTAAATGTAGATTTGTGGATGCCTACAGCTATTTCTCAGTATATATAGAAACTATTGAAAAAAATTATAGGTGTAGAGAAGCCTTTTAAAACCTTAGATTGAAATTACAACTCATGTGTGCAATGAGAAGAAATTATTCTTAATACAAAATAAAACCTAAAATTATGCTAAATATGATATACATAAAACTCATCTTACTGATTTCAGCAGCGATAACAGTAAGATTGTGCCACTGAGATAGTTCACGGTCAAGTGGCTTTGATGTATAAAGGGATCCATTTCCAGAATGTATATTAAAAATCCTGTCGAGGTCAGTGTGGCGATCCAAGGAAAATCTGAACATCGAGGGCAGAGAAAAACACATGGCAGCATTACTGATGGTTTGCAGGAGAAAATGGTGAAATGCAAAGACACATATATAGTGATATATAATAATTTCAGGAAAGTACATAGTACTGATCCAGGATGCAGACTGTGTCATGGATTTATCACAAACACACACACACACAAACTGACCCTCTCCCATCCTCCCAAAACCTCTTCCCAAGACCTGAATTGACCTTTGTTCTGCATTCAAATGCTGGTCTTCTGAATGTTTGTTTAACTAAATCATTGTCTATTGCATATTCAACTAACCTTGAGGTATTTTTCCACAAAACTTGGAATTACAATTTTACATTACCAACGGACATTACCTAGTGATTGAGAACCCTGTTGAAGAATTATTACAAGGATCAAATGCAAAATATCATTCCCACTAGTAAAGTCTTTTAGTAAGAATACTGGAGACAGCATTAGTTCCCTCAGAGTAGTAGATCATCAATTTATGATGGTGTTCAGCAGCTTCAAAGTATGATACCCAGGTAGCTTTGGTCTCTTACCCACATGTATCATTATAAAATGTATACATTTTAACTAGAAATGTTTTAAAAATAGAAAAGTTTGGGATAGGAGTTCTTATATGTTTGTATCAAATTAAATCTTAGTATATATATTACAAAACCAACTATTCTGCAAATTGATTAAAGGCATTGTGTCGGGTGTCATTCCAAAGCCCAACTACAGGTTTATCAATCAGGATGATGTAGTTGGGCTAAGTTCCATTATTTGGGGGGTTGTCAGCCAAGGTTTAAAAGAGCTGTACATTGGTGGTTCCTGCCACTTCACAAGCCTAGTTGTTTACAAACGTTTCATAATTCTTGAGTTAGCAAGCATAATCCCCCAAGTTATCTTTAATGTTCCCTATTTAAAAACTTAAAAAACAAATCAAAATAAACATGACAAAACTAGGAGTAATATCTAGTTATGGCATATATTTTCCTAAGCCACAACTGTTATTTATTTGAAGGAACAAGATATGAAATATTATTTTTAAATAGTATTTTGTAAGTAATAACACAAAATAATTTTGAAAGTGCCATAAAACTTTTTTCTTTTAGTGTTCCAAACTTGTATAATATTTCCAAAAATCAATTGAAATTTATGATCTTTTTGTGGGGTTTTTAATAAATTACACTAGAAGAATAACTTAACATTTTGATACAGTTAATATGATTTTATTTTTGAGGATTGCTTATTTTAGATTTTTATTTTAAATCAGTTCTAAGTAGAATCGACCAGTAATTTGCAAATTTCCTTAATAAACCCCATCCCTCTCTATTAACACAATATAGATTTAGTTTTGTATTCAAACTACATGCTTTAGCCATTCACAAATAAAGCAAAACATTGTATCTCTATATCTGGAATAATTCACAAATTACATCCCAAGTTGACATAATTATTTTACTACTGAAAGAGTCAACGTAAATTTTACCTCCTCCTTGGACTGTTCCATGATTACCTGAAGTAGAAGCTATTTGTCCCCTTCCATCCTAAAGCACCTTGTACCATCATCTCTGCCATTTACCACATTGTATTAGGAATTCATCTCATCTCACATCTCAAACAGGAAATCAAGCATGAAAACAGCAAGCATCATACTTGGAATCTAGTAGATACTCAATGAATCTTATTTCTCATACTGAATCTTCTTTCCTAACAGACTGAGAATTCCCTGAGAAACAAATTAGTAACTGACATGGTGACCTACAAATATTTGTTGAATGACTTCTTTGGCATTTTGGCAAATGATGAGTATCCTTATTTCTACAGAAATATGACAGGAAGTTGCATTATGTAAATCAATATAGAGCATCATTGTCTTTTCCAAATCCATTTTATGTGTGTTTTGTCTTTTTTCTTGTAGTTCAGTTTAAAAGCTAGTGACAAAATTTAAAGGATTATGTGAAATTATCTTGAAGATACAGAGAGATCCTGGTTCTTTTTCAAACCTGATATAATTATAGTTGACACTTGAACAACATGGGTTTGAATTTCCTGGGTCTACTTATATGCAGATATTTTCAGAAAATATAAACTAGAGTCTGTGTTTATTGAATAAATAAATGTGAGGTTGAATCCTTGGACACGGAACCGTGGATGCAGAGGGCCAACTATAAAGTTACACTCAGATTTTTGACTGTGGGGAGGAGGCGAGGGGAGATTTGCACCCCTAATCCCTGAGTTGTTCAAGGGGCAACCGTTTATTTTTCAATTCTCTATCGGTAAATTATGTTTATTACCTAACATTTTCATTTAAAAAAATCAGTTCCAAAAGGCATATTTTAGGTAAATACCTTTGATTATTGCATTAACATCTACAATACATGACACGGACAGTTTATAACATGACCAGTATTATCCGATTATCCATCCCTAAATACATTGCTTTAGTAAAACTACTTTACCTCTTTGATTATATATATACATCTTTTTAATCTGCATGGCCTATCAAGATTAACATCCAAAAATATTCATTTTCTTTTTCTACATCAAGTTAGTATAAATTCAAATATACAACAACGATCTTAGCTAGACTCTGTCATTAATAAGCAATGAAGTCATTAATTCTGTTGCTTAGTACACATAAATGGATTCTTTTCTCCTGGTCCTGAAATTTGCATCCTGATGAAAAATTTAACTTAAGAAAGAATCCACAGACATATTTTAACATGTAATAACCATTAGTCTATGAGAATATTTAGAATCTATCTCACTGTGTGGACAAATATATTGCCTCTTAATAATGCCACGATTTAAACTGAACTTTTTTTAAATATTATTTTATTTTATTTTAAGAAGGCCATTTTAAAACCAGGAACACAGAACACAGGCTATTAAAATCAGTTAGGAGCTCTGCCAAGGGAATGCTTGGTAGTATGCAATGGGGAAGAATAAGAGTGTATGTTCAATAAATGTCTACCGAAGGAATGACAAGAAAAAAAAAAAAAGCTTTAAAGGAAAAAAATCCAAAGAATGCAGCAATTTCAATGAAGATAAATGGATGGGAGAGGCATTTATGGGAAAATCATGCTGACAGATGGGAGCTGTACTTGACTACCATATGCAGGTTTTGGCTACCAATATGTAACCTGTCATGTATGTGACATGTATGTGACTATAAGAAAATATTTAGGTAAAATTATATAAATCAAATAATAATTTTAATATATATGCATATAAATATAATATGAAGTCACTTGATGATACGGCAGAACCTACAGAATTTTAAACTTTGAGCTAGAGTCACATGGTGCATAAAAGTAGAGGTTCCGACATTCCACTGCTGCATAGTTAGGAGTCAGAGAAGTGTGTACTTGGAAATTGTACAACCACTTGAACTCCTACTAGACTGGCCCACATTGTAAAAAGGATAAGCAAAATCAGTCTGCTGAGGATAAGGAAACAAGTGAAATCCAAAATAATTGATGGACTAACAGTTTAAAGTGAGCAGTAATTTTGATCCTGAATATTGTATACAGATATTTGTACTTTTTAAAATGAGAGAACAAATGTCAGTGAAAACTTTGTCTTTCTCATTTGTGTGTTTTTATCACATCTTATATGTTTTTAGGTGCCATAAGAAAACAAAGCAAAACAAAAATTTGAAATGACTCTGATCTTTCTGGAATGTTCTAAACTTTTTGATATAGCCAAAAGAACACCAAAAAAACTTCCCCCTTTGCTGGTAGGATATAGAAGTTTGTAAAATCATAACTACATTGTAACATTGTTATGATTATATAATTTTTAATTATCAAAACTCCTCTCAACCTCATATTATTTAAGAACCCAAAAGCACAGAGAAATTGATTTTGTTACATTGCAGATGCACAGCTGAAATAGTCCCCTTTATCTGTACCAGGCGTCAGAACAACAAATATCTTAAAGAGCCAGGCAGATGATACAAGCCAAGTTTCAGTAACTGGCATGATTAAAATGGAATCAAACTATGAAATGTGTGCATACCCTGCCCCAGAACACAGACAATTTATTTTAAATACTTGTGCTCACCCAACATATGCACAGCTCTATTCTTTTTTTTTTTTTTTTTTTTTTTGCGATACGCGGTCTCTCACTGTTGTGGCCTCTCCCGTTGCGGAGCACAGGCTCCGGACGCGCAGGCTCAGTGGCCATGGCTCACGGGGCTAGCCACTCCGCGGCATGTGGGATCTTCCCGGACCGGGGCACGAACCCATGTCCCCTCGTGTCCCCTGCATCGACAGGCGGACTCTCAACCACTGCGCCACCAGGGAAGCCCAGCACAGCTCTATCTTTTAATGCATTAAACGCTTTAAATAGAATCTCATGCTCTCTACATTTACTTCAATTCCCTTTCTTTTCATCCTAAGCATAAGCATAATTACCTAATGGGGCTAGAAGTAGAATCTGGGTCCCTTGCCATCACAGTACCAATGATTGTACCCACTTCAATATCTTCATGAACCTCAAACAGATAGGAGGATCTGCTGAAAACAGGTGGTTCGTCCACATCTTCAATAGAGATTTTCACAATTGCCGTATCTTTAAATGGTCCTAGGTAATAAAAACGTGGATCCACATGGGTATTTTCTGCTTCAACCTTCAGAGTGTAAAGCCTTCGGCTCTCATAGTCAAGTGGCTGTATTAAAAATAATTAAGTAAATAAATCATCAAATTAGATTGAGGGAAATTGAATTATATGTTCCTTCCAAGTTACAGTATGATTTTTAAAGCCTAGTTGTCAAGTTGTTTATAAACTGTAAATAATTAAAATTAATAAAAATATATAATCTTTACACATCAGGTAGAATTCAATTTTTACTTCTTATATACTTAAAATGTAGTACTTCAGAACAAGGAAAATGAGATTTTAAATCTTAGAAAAATTGAAAAGGATATTAAGACCTGTCTCATATAGTGGAAACTCATTACAAAACATGGCCTGGTGGATTGTGTATGTGTTTGTGTGTACGTATGTGTGCTGAGCTGTTGGCTACTGCTAAGTTTTTCTAAGTAAAAAATTCAGTAATCTTTTAAAATATATGCTGTGATACATCCATTCCATTCAACAGGCTCATGGCACTACATAAACTTGATGAAATTTTGAAGACTAATACAAAACTTTTCAGCAGTTATATGAAACATTGAAAATAAGAAAAACCTTGGGTAAAGAAAAAAATTTTGATAGCTAATTGGTAATTAGGTTACATTACGAAACAAAAAGGAACTTAAATATTCAGTAGGTCACTCCTTTGCTTGTCATTGTCTGTTTAAAAGTGGTTGTGTACCTTGAACTTCGCAATAGACTCTGAGGAGAGTTCCGTGATTAAGTGACGGTTACTTTATGCAAATAGAGTGTTCAGGACATTTCATTAGGACATACGTTTTACTGGGCCTTATTTTTTCTTATAAGGATGGTACTGAATGTACAATAAAAAACTAGTTACCTTTAAATCATATCACTGAGCATATGTTAGCAGAAAAGTTTAATTTATGTAGCAGAAGGGAAAATGTGAACAATGAAATTATTTTCCAATCCATGCTGTCTCTTTTTATTAGCAACTCTAATTATTGCTTCATACATCTGGATAGATGGCATGTTACTTTTTATGCCTCCAACTGTGATGATATATTACTATTATTAGTTATTAACTATTTTTTAAGGAAACGATGTTAATAAGGGGATTTTATTAACGTGGCTCAGAAATACAATCACATGTATATTAACTTGCCTTTTAAATTTTGTAAAATGTCAGGTTTCATGTTTTAATTAACAAAAACATTTGGTCAAAACATTCAAGGAGATCTTTGGCTTTATGTCTCTCATACTTATGCTTTTTTTTTTTTTTTTTTTTTTTGCGGTACTCGGGCCTCTCACTCTTGTGGCCTCTCCCGTTGCGGAGCACAGGCTCCGGACGCGCGCAGGCTCAGCGGCCATGGCTCACGGGCCCAGCCGCTACGCGGCATGTGGGATCTTCCCAGACCGGGGCACGAACCCGTGTCCGCTGCATTGGCAGGCGGACTCTCAACCACTGTGCCACCACGGAAGCCCTACTTATGCATTTACATTGGAACATGGTAGGGATATTTCTTAATGGACAGAGCATGAGTGGATAATACATATCGAAATCCCTACTTCCTAAACAGTCAGATGATTATTTCTATTGATGTTCTGCACCTTTTTCACAGTGATGATGCCTTCCTGTGTGTCCTTCTCAGTTCTGATGTCAAACATATCAATCCCATCACCATCAATAATTCGGTATTCTACTTCAGCATTTTTCCCAGTATCAGCATCAGTTGCTTTTACACTTCCAATGGATGTGCCAACTGGGGAGGATTCAAGAACTCGAAGATGGATGGTGTCTGTAAAGATTACAGAAAAGAAGAGAGAGAGAAAGAGATTTCTCCATAGAGTATTCTAAGGTAAAATGTGTATGAGAGAATATTATAAATCTTAAACTCTACATTAGATGTTGACTAATAAGTTGAATACACACAACATGGATAATACAAAGTCTAGGAACAGAAAAAGTGGAAATCTGGGGGATTTGGTCTGTGCCTATTATAAATAGTGAGACCCAATCTCTAATTGTATCAAGAGTTCTGTTTTTAAAAATGAGCATGTTGTCTGTTTTTGCATTTGCACAAGTAACTAGATATCAGCTTTGAGTGCACATATGTACCTGTGTGTGTTTATACAGTCACAACAAATCACAGAATATACTGTGAATATTTATATATTGCAGTGAACATATTTGAAAATTGTTTTTCTTTTGTTGTTTTTAGTTATTTACTACTCAGTTTATTTCAGCTGCAGGGCAGAACATTACAAAATTCCATGAAATCAGCCATAGTGGGGAAGAATCCCACTTCTATTTGTGACAGGAGACACAAAGGATACTCTGTGGGAGAAATACAAAGATGCCCTTCACAGTGTCAGTGTAAAAACACTAAATTCTGACCAATTCCCTTACATTTCAGAGCAAAACAAGAATTTATCTAAGCCCCTGGTACACCTACTCGTGCTTCAGCATGAACAACCTCTCCTGCTAATGAGATTTATATTTTAGTACCTGATCATAAACTACATGCTACTGACAGATTAATCGACCTGAGGGACACTTCTGGTTAGAGCACCTTCTTGCTCATAAACCTTAAGTAATTCTCCTTAATATACATAATAAAGTCCAGACCTCTTAGCTAGTCATGCTCTTGCCTGACTATATCTTTCCTAATGTGTCTTTCTGTTAGCCACTTCCAGGAAAGATCTGCACCAAACTGGACTTTTCAAAACATTCTTGTCAAAAATTAATTTCCTATATCTCTATAGTTCACATACTATTTCCCTCACATAAAATTCTTCCCCCCTCCACGAACCTCAAATAACCATAACACAATTTATCAAATCTGAGAAAATGGGTCTATTATGTGCTGAGTGTTTAGGGGGCTATGGCCCTCAAAATTCCTATGTTGAACCCCTAACCTCCATTCACTACCTCAAAATATGATTGTACTAGAAGATAACGTCTTTAGAGAGGTAATTAAGGTTAAATGAGAACATTAGGGTGAGCCCTAATCTAACATGACTAGTGTCCTAATTTGGACACAGACAGGCACAGAGGAAAGCCCATGTGAAGACAGGGAGAAGATGGCCATCTACACGCCAATGAGAGGCCTCAGAAGAAACCACCTTGATCTTGGGCTTCCAGCATCCAGAACTGTGAGAAAAGAAATGTCTATTGTTTAAACCATACAGTATGTGGTACTTTGTTATGGCAACCCTAACAAACTAATACAGGCATCTATATCTGCTCAGTTTGAAAAGTCCTTTTCTAGGAGACATCATTAAGACTCAGTTTCTACCACATTCTGGTTAGTCCCTTAATGCGTACTTTTTAATTCTTTTTGTACATTTTTTCTCTCCATTAATCTCTGGTAACACATTGTTGAATGCAGCTCTCAATTCATTCCTTAGCTACTGTCTTGTTGGCTTTCTTTGCCTTTGCTATTTCTTCTGCTAGAAACAGCCGTTCCTAGATATTCAGATGGCTCATTCACTTTCTTCCTGCAGGTGATCGCTCAACTCTGACCCCTCAGAAGCTTTCACCAATAACCTTACTGAAAACAACTTTATTGAGAAGACCACTCCCAATAACTCTTCATATCCCTTGTCACTGTTAGATTATATTATTTACTTGTTTATTTGTGTGTACCATATTATTTACTTGTTTATTTGTATGTACCATGAGGATGTTGTATTGATACATGACCGGGAAGACTTTGTATTTTTTCACCTTTATATTCCCATTGTATTTCTTTGAATGTAGCAGCCTCTACTTACTTATTCTTTTTTTTTTTTTTTTGCGGTACGCTGGCCTCCCACTGCCGTGGCCTCTCCCACCATGGAGCACAGGCTCCGGATGCGCAGGCCTAGCGGCCACGGCCCACAGACCCAGCCGCTCCGCGGCATGTGGGATCCCCCCAGACCGGGGCACGAACCCACGTCCCCTGCATCGGCAGGCGGACCCCCAACCACTGCGCCACCAGGGAAGCCCCATACTTATTCTCTCTCTTTTTTTTTTTTTTGCGGTACACGGGCCTCTCACTGCTGTGGCCTCTCCTGTTGCGGAGCACAGGCTCTGGACGCGCAGGCTCCGGACGTGCAGGCTCAGCGGCCATGGCTCACTGGCCCAGCCGTTCCGCGGCATGTGGGATCTTCCCGGACCGGGACACGAACCCTTTTCCCCGTGCATCGGCAGGTGGACTCGCAACCACTGCACCACCAGGGAAGCCCCATACTTATTCTTATATTGGATAACTGAGAAGCTTCCTAACTAGTCTACCAGGTGCAATTCTTGGCCAAATCCAATCAAATCTCAGCTACTCTCAGTACACACTGCATATTATCCCTTCAAAAACAATAATTTAATCAATAATGATTCAGAACTTCAAAACCATTTGATAGCTCTCTTTGTACTTAAAACATACAGAGGCTGGCCCTCCACAGATTGGCTCCTTTTTATTGTCATTCTCTCCCTTAATTAATAGTCTCCATAACACTCCTTTAGGTTTAGGTCTCCTTTAGGTTTTTAAAATATGCTTTTCTTCTTCAATTTAATACACTTTTCTCCCTCATGAAAGATTTTCTACACAATGCGTTGCCTGGCAACCTCTAGCTCTTTCTTTTGATATACATTTATTTTCACTATGCTTCTACCTCAGAACATCATCAACTCTAGCCTACTTACTTCAACAACTTTCTTTTAAAAATTAAATGTTAGAGAAGTAGCATCTCAATGAATTGACTTATTACACTGGAGCCGAAGTAGCCTTTCTAAAAGACAGAAATGATTTAACTTCTCTACTGAAAGCACTTTTTATTGATGTTAGGATAAATTCTTAATTTCTTCATTTGGTTTATAATGTCTTATAAAATCCGGGTTTAAAAAAAAAATCTTTAGTACCATGCTTATCTATTCTCAAACCTAGAGTATATGTGGAATACAGCCAAAAATAAGTTTTTTCAATAAATGATCAGTCAACCAGACTAGAAACATTATAAATACATGGAATACTTAACAAAATAAATGCAAATAATATGGATGTTTCAACTGACATTTATATATATAAAACCTGTATACACCATCTAGAGAATATAGATTCTTTTCAAGCAGGCATGAAACATTGAACCCAATTTGATCAAGTATTAAGTTATTAGACAAATTTGAATACATTTTAATAAATCAGTATCTACTAAATTCTCTGACCAGGATATAATTAAGATAGAGGTTAAAACAAAAAAGATAATCCCCCAAATACTCATATTCTTGAAAATTTAGAAGAATTAAGAAAAACTTCTACGTAACTGATGGTTCAAATAAAATACAAATTGGGAGACAAAAAAAATTGAAAAAGAAATTAAAAGGAACTCAAATATGTGGTGAAGAGAAAATGATTCTACTTAAAGAAAGTAACTTACAGCTTTATGTGCAAAGTCTTCTGGAGAAAAGAAAAATGAGGACTGTTTTCCAACTCATTATGTGAGATCAGTACTGTATGCCCTTGATACCAAAACCAGACAAGAAAAGTCCAGTGGTTATATAGTGTGGGTTAAAACTCAAGCTGTACCATACCTGACTGTATAATATTTAGCAAGTTCATTTTAAATTTTTAATTCATAATCTCCTATATAGTATAAAGTTTAGTATGTGAGAAACACTATTCTAATCACTTTACTATTGACAAAATCCAGACTTTGTTTTAATTTCACCAGCTATTCCATTAAAGTCTTTTCAGAGATCCTACTTTGTATTTAGTTGTGATGCCTATTTATTTTCCTCCAATCTGTGAGAGTTCTTCAGTATTTCCGTGCTTCCTATGACCTTGACACCTTTAAAGAATACTGGTAAGTTATTTTATAAATAATCTTTAAAATTAGGTCTGTCCCATATTTTCTCATGATTAGATCGAGGTCATGCATTTCTTTTTTTTTGTCAAGGATATCATAAGAGTGATCTGTTTTCAGTGTAGCATTGGATGCAAATATGTCTTATGACTGTTGATATTAACCTTGATCTCTTGGTTAAGAAGGTGTTTCTGCCAGTCTTTTTCATTTGTTAAGTAAATATTTTTTCTTTATAATTAGTATATATTTTGGGAAATATACTTCAAGATTATGCAAATATCCTATTTTTCCTCAAAAGTCTGCTCATTAATTTTATAATCAATCAATGATCTTCCTTGCAATAATTAATGGTGCAATTATTCTAATGCACCATTAATGGTGATCTTCTATTTTCTTTCTAATGGTGCTTCTAATGGTGATCTTCTATTTTCTTCATTATTTCCACATATATTAATTGGAATTCTTCTGTAAGGAAAAGCTGCCCTTTCTCCCTTACTTATTTATTTATATCAGTAAGGACATTTATTTTATTCTATGTGTTATAATCTAATAATATGGCTATTTATTATTTTGTGCAAGTTCTTACAGGTTTGGTCATTGGGTGATCTTCTAGGTTGGCTCTGGTGTCTTTTCAACATGCCTCCATTATTTATTTACTTTTTTTGGGGGGGAAGTACTTCCTTAATTCCCAGCATCACAAAATGTTGTGGGTTCATCTTATATTTTCCCTGCCCAAGCCCTGAAATCAACCATGTCTCCAAGTTGAGCCCTGACTTCTTTTAGTGAAGAAAGAACCATGATTTTTTTAATATAGTGTAGTATTCAAAATTTTAGTAAATGGAGCAACTCTTCTTTCATAACATGCAATTATGTCAAAAAAGGCAAAAGGAAGCTATTTGTATTTGAAATGTAAGTCTAATTATGTTTTTGATATAAAAATTTAAATAACAGTAAGTTATTGCCTGTTAACATATTAATTGATCTTTGTTTTAGAAATAAAATATCTGTAAACTTTAAAGGAATTTAGAGTGTTATGATTTAAAATATTAGTATTTAAGGCTTTTCAGCATAAGAGAAAACCCTGTAGTATAATAGAATAAAAATATTTAAATAGAAACACTGTAATATTAGAACTGAATACACAAATCTTTATTTATAAATTCATACTTGTAAAGTAGTTGCACATTTTTGTTTTAATCACAGTCACTGAAAAAGGCCTAGAATTCCATTCCACTAGAAAAAAACAAAACTCTAATGGCCAAACACTGGTCACTAATACAGTGTTTTTCTATAATATAAACAAATTCTTCTTGGAGATTTACTGTCTGAGGAATAGAAAGGAAAGTGAAATTAGAATTCCTTGAGATAGAAGTTAAATGAGGTATCAGACATTATTGGGATCATAGAAAAGTACAAAGAACCCAATCAACTTGCTTCTACTGTACAGCATTTTGAAAATTTGATCCTTGATAAGAAAATAATTATTTAGTTGATTAAAACATATAAAATCAGATTAGGTTTCTGGAAATGTAACTTAATTCAGTTGAAATTTTTAGCTGAAAAACAATACTATCTCTGTGGATCACAGAGATAGAGATACACATTTGAAAGTGTTAAAAAAGTATAAGCTCCAAATTGAATGGAAAATGAGAGCCTAGAGAAGTAAGTAGAAAACTGAAGCTCACTTTTGGTCTGAAGATATTTGCCATTTTCAAAAAATTGATCCTTATTTTTATGGCCTCTTGAAGCAAGAAGAATACATATCAAACTCCAAGCTATCTGCAGGGTAGTTACACAACAGCAAATAGTCTCCACAATAAGTGTTTTGCATTCAGTGGAAGGGTGATCTAGACACAAGCCACCCTTTATGACATTTTGCATTCATTGTGTGGGTTTGGATGACCCGGAAGAACTCTATTTTTACAGATATAAGCAACTTTAGCCACTAGGGGAGAAAGATGACACTGTGGCCTCCACAACACAAGGGGTGAAGGCTCACAAGGCAGGCTACAATCATTTGGCCAAAAAGTTCATTCATGTTTTTCCCTAAGATCTTACAGAAAAACCCGAATGAAATTTTTGGCCAATCCAATACTTCATGGAGAATCTATGTGGACAAGAAAACCACTGAGATTATGATACTGGGAGGACCCTTCCTCACTACCTCTCCTCATACCTTTCTCCCTCAAGTGCCTTTTCCAAGAGTGAGAGACATTAATAGCCCTGGAAAGATGTATTACATAGCTCAATGAAAATACAGTTGTAAATACTTGGCTCATAAAAACACAAAGGAAGAAAAATGATGGAGTCAGGTGCCATAAGATATAGAACAACATGCCAAATGCCTGTTGGAGTATACACACACATATACATACATACAGATGTATGCATATAAGCTAGTAGAAAATTTAGTCAAGGATGTAAATGGAAAAGAGTTTACAGTAGAATAAACAAGAAAGACAAGTAAACATAGAGAAATATACTGGATCTTAATCAAGCAATGCAAATTAAATTAAGGACATGATGTGGTATCATTTTACACCTACTAAACTAACAAAAATAAAGTCTGACAAAACCAACTGTAAAAAGTATGTGGTCTAAGAGGAACTATTATGCAGAGCTGATTGGTGTTAAATTTGACACAATGATTTTGGGAAATTTTCATTTCCTGGGTTACTATGACAAAGTACAAAAATCTAGGTGGCTTTAAACAGTAGAAATTTATTGTCTTACAGTTTTGAAGGCTAGAAGTCTGAAATCTATGTATCTGGCAGGGCCATTCTCTCCTTGACAGCTCTAGAGAAGATCCTTCTTTCCCTTCTATAGGTTCTAGTGTTTGCCAGCAATCCTTGGTATTCCTTGACTTGTAGATGCATCATTCCAGTTATATGGTCATCTTTTTCCCTGTATGTTCACATTGTACTCCCTTAGTGTGTGTCTCTCTGTGTATCCAAATTGCCCCCTTTTTTAAGGATATCAGTCATATTGGAAAAGGGTCCCAACCCTAATGATCTCCTTTTAACTTGATCACCTCTAAAGACCGTATTTCCACATAAGGTCACATTCTGAAATACTGTGGGTTAGGACTTAAAAGCATATTTTGGGGGGACTCAATTCAACCCATAACAGGATTATATGTTGTTAAATATTAGCATAAATAAAATCCAGCAATGTGCATGAGGAAAATAGCTGCAGAAATGCCATTGTTTGTAAAGTTAAACACGGAATTATTGTTTGTAAAGTTAAAAAAAAAAAAAAAAGAGGAAGGGAACCAAATGTCAAACAGCATGAGAATAGGTAAATAAATTTTTACATTATCACACATCCCAACATAATCCAAAATTGAAAACTATGAGCTATAGTTACATCAGAAAAAATGTGGATGAATCTTATTTGCATCATATTAAGTGGAAAAAGACAAATTTCAGAAAATTATATATGGTGTGATACTATTTTTATAAACCATAAACAAGAACTCAACAATATTTTGTTTAGAAAAACATAAATACTATGTATATATATTTATATATGTGAATAATCTCTCTTGAACATGTACACATATGAGCACAAAATTCAAGGATCATGCATGTGAATGCAAAATATTTTTAAAGTCCTTGTAATGCGTTAAAGTGGTCCAACTTATATTCTCTTGTTGTTATTACATACTGCGTGAAAATGTAAAACAAACAAGCAAACCGATATACATCATAAATAATTGTCAAATTAAGCATCACTTAAAAGTGTTGTTAGTGTTCATGGTACTTGATGGAAGTAAACATCTTCTATTTAAAATTCAACTTCAGGAAGAACCCTCTAAGATGGCAGTGTGGGAAGATGCTGAGTTAGCATCTCCCCACAAGTAGGGCACCTGCCACCTGCTGGTGGGGGACCCTGAAGCCCAAGGAGACAGGAGAAAACACCAAGTGAACTGGTAAGACATGGGGGACTGAGGGGGGAGGAGAAGTGGAGGTCAGACAGGATCAATGCCCCTGAGACCAGGGACATCAGGAGAGGCAGGTGGGAGGGGCCCTCTGGGAGGAGTGGGAGAGGAGCAGAGGGCATTTACCCTGCCCACTCAAGCCCAGGAAGCCTGTTGGGCTCCCATGTAAGGTCCCCTGTCCTCTGAGACCAGGGGTGGGGGGCACACCTGGGCCCCTTCTGTTCCTTGAGCCTAAGCTCCACCTCCCACAGCCCCCAAGGCCTTTCCTAGCTTGTGGGTCCTAAGCATAGGCCCTGCCCACTGCCCAAACCTCACCCTTGCTTAGGACCCACCCTCCACAGCCAAAGCCTCCCCCTCACTTTTTTTTTTCTTTTGCCTCCTCTTCTTTTTTACTATTGTGGTACTGTTGTACCCTCCAGTTGTTTCATCTATATTTTTATTTTCATATTCTTTCTAACATATCTGTTAGTTTCCTAGTCTAATTTTATTTTTTACTTTGTTATTGTTCTCTTTTTTTTTTTTTATTGCCACCCCACATTGCTTGCAGGATTTTGGTTCATGAGCCAGGGGTCAGGCCAAAGCTCCTGCAGTGGGAGCTCTGAGTCTGAAACACTGAACTAACAGAGAACCTCAGACCACAGGGAATATTCATCGAAGTGAGGTCTCACGGTGGTCCTCATCTCAGTACCATGACCAAGCTCTACCCAACAGCCAACAAACTCCAGTGTTGGAAGCCTCAGACCAAACAACAAGTAAGACAGGAACACATCCCACTCGTAAAAAAAGAAAAAAAATCACATGGCAAAAAAGTATGTCACAGATGAACAAGCAAGGTAAAACCTACAAGACTAAATAAATGAAGAGGAAATAGGCAATCTACTTGAAAAAGAATTCAGAGTAATGATAGTAAAGATGATGGGGAATCTCGGAAATAGAATGGAGGCATGGATTGAGAAAATACAACAAATGTCTAACAAAGATCAAGAAGAAATAAACAACAAACAGAGATGAACAACACAATAACTGAAATGAAAAATACACTAGAAGGAATCAATAAAAGAATAACTGAGGCAGAAGAACGAATAAGTGAGCTGGAAGACAAAATGATGGAAATAACTGCCAAGGAGCAGAATAAAGAAAAAAGAATGAAAAGAATTGAAGATAATCTCAGAGACCTCTGGGACAACACTAAATGCACCAACATTTGAATTATAGGGGTGCCAGAAGAAGAAGAGAAAAAGAAAGAGTCTGAGAAAATATTTGAAGAGATTATAGTTGAAAACTTCCCTAATAGGGAAAAGGAAATAGTCACCCAAGTCCAGTAAGCACAGGGAGTCCCAAACAGGATAAACCCTAGGAAAAACACACCAAGACACATATTAATCAAACTAACATAAATTAATTACAAAAGAAAAGCATCAAGGGAGAAACAAAAATAACATACAAAGGAATCCCCATAAGGTTATCAGCTGATTTTTCAGCAGAAACTCTGCAGGCCAGAAGGGAGTGGCAGGATAAAGTGATGAAAGAGAAAAACCTACAACCAAGATTACTCTACCTAGCAAGGATATCATTCAGTTTTGACAGAGAAATCAAAAGCTTTTCAGACAAGCAAAAGCTAAGAGAATTCAGCACCACCAAACCGGCTTTACAACAAATGCTAAAGAAACTTCTCTAGGCGGGAAACACAAGAGAAGAAAAAGACCCACAAAACAAACCCAAGGCAATTAAGAAAATGGTAATAGGAACATACATATCAATAATAACCATGAATGTAAATGGATTAAATGCCCCAACCAAAAGACACAGACCGGCTGAATGGATACAAAAAGAAGACCCATATATATGCTGTCTACAAGAGACCCACTTCAGACCTAGGGATCCATACAGACTGAAAGTGAATGCATGGAAAAAGATATTCCAGGCAAATGGAAATCGAAAGAATGCTGGAGTAGCAATACTCATGTCAGAAAAAATAAACTTTAAAATAAGACTGTTACAAGAGATAAGGAGGGACACTACATAATGATCAAAGGATCAATTCAAGAAGAATATATAACAATTATAAATGTTTATGCACCCAACATAGGAGCACCTCAATACATAGAGCAAGTGCTAACAACCATGAAAAGAGAAATCGACAGTAACACAATAATAGTAGAGGACTTTAACACCCCGCTTACACCAATGGACAGATCATCCAAACAGAAAATAAATAAGGAAACACAAGCTTTAAATGATACAATAGAACAGATAGATTTAATTGATATTTATAGAACATTCCACCCAAAAGTGGCAGAATACACTTTCTTGTCAAGTGCACATGGAACATTCTCCAGGATAGATCACATCTTGGGTCACAGTCAAGCCTTGGAAAATTTAAGAAAATTGAAATCATATCAAGAATCTTTTCTGACCACAATGCTATGAGATTGGAAATCAATTACAGGAAAAAAACTAGAAACCCCCACAAATACATGGAAGCTAAACAGTGTGCTACTAAATAACCAAGAGATCACTGAAGAAATCAAAGAAGAAATAAAAAAATACATAGAAAAAATTGACAACAAAAACACAACAATGCAAAACTTATGGGAATCAGGAAAAGCAGTTCTAAGAGGGTAGTTTGTAGCAATTCAATCTCACATCAAGAAACAAGAAAAATCTCAAATAAACAATCTAACCATAACTTAAAACAACTAGAGAAACAGGAACAAAGAAAACCCAAAGTCAGCAGAAGGAAAGAAATCATAAAGGTCAGAGCAGAAATAAATGAAATAGAAATGAAGAAAAAACAACAGCAAAGATCAATAAAATTAAAAGCTGGTTTTTGAGAAGATAAACAAAATTGATAAACCCTTACCCAGACTCATCAAGAAAAAAGGGAGAGAATGCAAATCAATAAAATTAGAAGTGAAAAAAGAGAAATCACAACTGACACTGCAGAAATACAAAGGATTATAAGAGACTACTACAAACAACTATATGTCAAAAAAATGGACAATCATGAAGAAATGGACAAATTCTTGGAAAGGTACAATTTTCCAAGACTGAACCAGGAAGAATTAGAAAATATAAACAGACCTATTACAAGTAATGAAATTGAAACTGTGATTAAAATCTTCCAAGAAACAAAATTCCAGGACCAGATGACTTAACAGGTGAATTCTATCAAATATTTAGAGAAGATCTAACACCAATCCTTCTCAAACTCTTCCAAAAAATTGCAGAGGGAAAAGCACTCCCAAATTCATTCTACAAAGCCACCACCACCCTGATCCCCAAACCAGAAAAAGAATCACAAAAAAGAAAATTTAGACCAATATCACTGATGAAGATAGATGCAAAAATCCTCAACAAAATACTAGCAAACAGAATCCAATAGTACATTAAAAGGATCATACACCATGATCAAGTGGGATTTATCCCAGGGATGCAAGGATTCTTCAATATATGCAAATCAATCAATGTGATACACCACATTAACAAATTAAGGGGAAAAAAACATATGATCAACTCAATAGATGCAGAAAAAGCTTTTGACAAAATTGAACACCAATTTATGATAAAAACTCTCCAGAAAATGGGCCTAGAGGGAACCTGCCTCAATAGAATAAAAGCCATATATTTCAAACACACAGCAAGCATCACACTCAAGGGTGAAAAACTGAAAGCATTTCTACTTAGATCAGGAAGAAGACAAGGATGTCCACTCTTGCCACTCTTATTCAACATAGTTTTAGAAGTTCTAGCCACAGCAATCAGAGGAGAAAAATAAATAAAAGGCATACGAATTGTAAAAGAAGAAGTAAAACTGTCACTGTTTGCAGATGACATGATACTATACATAGAAAGTCCTAAAGATGACACCAGAAACTCCTCGAACTAATCAATGAATTTGGTAAGGATACAAAATTAATGCACAGAAATCTCTGGCATTCCTATACACCAACAATGAAAAATCAGAAAGAGAAATTAAGGAAACACTCTTATTTACTATTGCAACAAAAAGAATAAAATACCTAGGAATAATCCTACCTAAGGAGGTGAAAGACTTGTTCTCAGAAAACGATAAAACACTGATGAAAGAAATCAAAGATGACATAGCAGATGGAGAAATATACCATGTTCTTGGATTGGAAGAATCAATATTGCAAAAATGACTATGCTACCCAAAGCAATCTAAAGAATTAGTGCAACCCCTATCAAACTACCAATGGCTTTCTTCACAGAATTAGAACAAAAAATTTTACAATTTGTATGGAAACACTAAAGACCCCGAATAGCCAAAGCAATATTGAGAAAGAAAAATGGAGGTGGAGGAATCAGGCTCCCTGACTTCAAACTATACCACAAAGTTACAGTATTCAAGACAGTATGGTACTGGCACAAAAACAGAAATATAGATCAATGGTACAGGATAGAATGCCCAGAGATAAACCTATGCACACATGGTCACCTAATTTATGACAAAGGAGGCAAGAACATACAATGGAGAAAAGACAGCCTTTTCAATAAGTGGTGCTGGGAAAACTGGACAGCTACATGTGAAAGAATTAAATTAGAACACTCCCTAACACCATACACAAAAATAAACTCCAAATAGATTAAAGACCTAAATGTAAGACCAGACACTGTAGAACTCTTAGAGGAAAACATAACAAAAACACTCTTTGACATAAACCACAGCAAGATCTTTTTTGACCCACCTCCTAGAGTAAGGAAAATAAAAACAAAAATAAACAAATGGGACTTAATTAAACTTAAAATCTTTTGCAAAGCAAAGGAAATCATAAACAAGGCAAAAAGACAACAGTCAGAATGGGAGAAAATATTTACAAATGAAATAACAGACAAAGGATTAATCTCCAAAATATACAAACAGCTCATGGAGCTCAATATCAAAAAAACAAACAACCCATTTAAAAAATGGGTGGAAGGCCTAAACAGACATTTCACCAAAGAAGACGTACAGATGGCCAAAAGGCACATGTAAAGATGCTCAACGTCACTAATTTTTAGAGAAATGCAAATCAAATCTACAGTGAGGTATCACCTTGTGCCAGTCTGAATGGCCATTATCGAAATATCTAGAAAGAATAAATGCTGGAAAGTGTGTGGTGAAAAGGGAACCCTCCTGCACTGTTGGTGGGAATGTAAATTGATACAACCACTATGGAAAATAGTATGGATGTTCCTTAAAAAACTAAAATTAAAACTACCATATGACAAAGCAATCCCACTACTGGGCATATACTCTGAGAAAACCATAATTCAAAAAGAGACATGTACCACAGTGTTCACTGCAGCTCTTTTTACAAGAGCCAAGGACATGGAAGCAACCTAAATGTCCATCAACAGATGAATGGATAAAGAAGATGTGGCATATATATAATAGAATATTACTCAGCCATAAAAAGATACAAAATGGAGTTATTTGTAGTGAGGTGGATGGACCTAGAGCCTATCATACAGAGCGAAGTTAGTCAGAAAGAGAAAAATAAATACTGTATACTAATGCATATATATGGAATCTAAAAAAGAAAAGTACTGATGAACCTAGTTGCAGGGCAGGAATAAAAATGTAGACGTAGAGAATGGACTTGTGGACACGGTGTGGGAGGGGGAACCTGGGGCAAGGTGAGAGTAGCATCGACATGTATACTCTATTGAATGTAAAATAGTTAGCTATGGGAAGCAGCAGCAGAGCACAGGGAGATCAGCTCGGTGCTTTGCAATGACCCTGTAGGTGGGGTCATTGAGCCTGTAGGTGTGGGATAGGGTGGGTGGGAGGGAGGCTCAAGAGGGAGGGGAGATGGGGATATGTGTATGCATGTGGCTGATTCGCTTTGTTGTGCAACAGAAACTAACACAGTATTGTGAAGCAATTATATTCCAATAAAGATTTATTTAAAAATATAAAGTAAAATTCAACTTCAGGTCTCACAAATTTCAATGATTAGTAATTAATTAAATATATATATATATATATATACATAATAACAACAAAAGGAAATATAAGTGAGTGTCAGCAGGAAAACAAAACACTGAAAAGCAACAATAAAATAAAATTCAAAAGCACAAAACAAAACAAATTAAGCACTTTAGCTGAATCATATCAACAAAACAACTAATGTGGAGTCATCACATGAAGAATATTTAAAAAATATATTCATTATGTTTTAAGGAGTAAAAGTTATAATATTTTTACTAGACAATGAAAAGTGGCTGGCTATATTGATATGAAGCCAAATACAAAACATAGATATTAACAATATAATAGTTGAAGTGAAAACAGTTAAAAAATAATGGATGGGTTAAACAGAAAATTAAAATCACCAAAGGACAGAATTGGTGAACTAGAGGACAATGGAAGGAAGTACACACAATTAAAAATTAATATATAATTGTGTAGTTGGAAAAAATAAAAGGCACGGATCAAAATGTCAATGGACCTTTCAAGGTAACCTCTGATCCTAGAAAGATATTGAACAATGTCATCAAAATTTGATGATGTTATTTTGAACCTTGAATATTCACTATAGGCACCATATTAATCAAGTATGATAGCCCAATAAAGATAATTTTAGACTCAGCAAATTTCTCTGCCTTTGGGCTTTTTAAAAGAAACTAATGAATGTATTCCAGGAAAATAATGGGCTAAATCAAGATACAGGAATACAGGATATCTACAGAGCTACGTATCCAAGTTACAAAAGTGAAAAAGAAATGTCTGGGATGGCAGATTTTTTTGAGCTATAGAGATTAGCCAGCCCATACTGGAAGGGGAATACTGAGGAATCTAGGTTTGCAACTCTGAATGTTGCCAAAATGAAGCTAAGTGCTATAGAGTTTTTCACTAACAAATTTTGAACAGCTGTATCCACTGCACATCTAAAGCACAAACCTGTAACATCTCAGAAATACAACTTGGCTAAAGAGGATCTTTAATAGTCAGTAGTTGAAATCATTACATTGGAAATAAAATGTCTGGCTTTTCTCCTCTAAGACTTTTGAGAGCCAGTGTATGCTTTTGTATACATTTTTGGACTAAAGATCAAACTTTTACAGGTAATAGTATAGTACTTTGAAAAGTGTATTTTAAAAATTGTAGAGCTTTTTCTTAAGACAGTTAAACGGTTCTTAAATACATTTAGTGCTTCAGTGAGAATACCGTTGGGACAGAAAGACAGAGAGGAAGGCTTAGAATGGTGGATATAAAAGAAATTTTATAACAATTAAATTTTCTAAGAAAACCAATTTTTAAAAGTGTTATCATAATTATATTAAGGGGAGCATAGACTGAGATGCCACTGAACTCCATTTTCATGAATAATGAAATGTAAAACATGTTTTAAAAATAACAAGAAAATATTACTTAGAGAATTACAGCTTAACCTAGATGAACTAAAAAGAGTAAGAGTTTAAAGTTGTCTTCTGTGATGATTAGAGCTATGGGTGAGGAAGAATGGAATGGGTGGCTGAGTTTTCATTTAAAAATTTTATCTATGAATTTAATACTTTGAAGAAAATTATTTATTATTATTATTATTATTATTATTTTTTTTTTGGCCAGGGTACACAGCACACGGGATCTTAGTTTGCCGACCAGGGACTGAACCCACGCCCTCGGCAGTGAAAGCACCGAGTCCTAACCACTGGACCACCAGGGAATTCCCTGAAGCAAATTACTTTTTAAAAAATTAAATAGAAAATTGACCTGATATTATTGGAGATTATCAGGTTATGGTAAAAAGTTTCTGTATCATGGATCTTTTTAACATGGAGAGAGAGAGAACAAAAGAAAAAAAAACCAGTTTTTTGGTTTCATTAATTTTACTGTACATAGATTTCACTGGGAGTATTCTCTGGGAATTTGTTCTCCCACTTTTTATTTTTAGCTTGGACTTTTATGAGATTACTTGGATTTCTAGACACAGGCTTAGATTCTGAAAATCTGTCTGCTTTGAACTTGTCATAATAGTTCTGGTCAAGGATCCAAAATCACTTATTACTTCATTTTATTTCTTGGTTGGCGCAGAGACGATCTCCATCACAAAGTTTATATCATTTTGATGACAGTAAGCATTATCCATGTTAATTTTCAGTACTTTCTGAGGTTTACCAGGGAAGGGATCATGCTCCATTGATTCACATTATAATAAGCCTAAATCATTTTATAGATAAGGGATACACACACACACACACACACACACACACACATAGTGAGTGTGTGTATATACATGCACAAAAGTATATTTATTTTTCCTTGAAATACTAATAAAAGTGTTTTCAAGGAGTTCCATACTTTGCAGAACAGCAATGATTAAGATTGAGGTCATTCATCAAAATAGCATAGATTTAGTTCTTCTGTTAAATAATTCAGATAGCTATATTAAAGTATATATGTTGTATACACATATAGAACACACATATTCATGATCGTTTTGATTATATGGTAACTTCAGTAGTTAAGTCATCCAATAAATATTTATTCAGTGCCCAAGATATATAATTGGATAATGCTTTCTCTGGAACTGCGTTTATGCTCAGAAACCTATTCAGGGATGAGATTTACTGGGTTTACTTCAAAGTTTAAAAACTGCATTTCTATATTTTAAAGGTATGAAAGAGCTATTCATCCATGCTTTTAAATTTTTTTCCAAGACTCGTCTGTTGAACACAAGTATCTTAGTTTGTCAAGCAAAGTGAAATTGCTTTCATTAAGAGCATGCAAGGGTGTTTACCATGTAGGGGGAGGGGATCCAGAAAGGAGACAGATTGTACTGCACACACTGACAAAGGCAAAGTAGCACCTGTCACCCATCTTACGTGTCATGTTTCCTTAAAGACGTCTATTTGTATGCTCCTTATTTTTTATCTTACAGTTGATGAAGCTTTAATTATGTGGTATGCTTTCCTGTCAATTCCAATTTATAGTTGTTTGAAATTCATTCCCAGGTGTCTGATTGAATCATTTGCTTCTCTTTTAATGTTTAGGGCAGATAAATATTTCTTCCCAGTTGGTTTATTCTTGGTTTGGTTATCGACTTAAGTGCAAGGCACAAATGCAAGGAGGAGAAAGGTAATTGCCATTTCCATATCACCTATGAAAAATTGTATTAGAAATAAAAATCTAAATGGTAATATTGCAAAGAATACTTCCTAAGGACTGGCCAAAAGATAAGACTACTTAAGTAAGTGTATTCTGAGACTATTAACGACAACCTCACATAACATCTAAATATTCATTATTAAAGACTTAAAACAATTTTAATGCATTTGTTTTCTTTTGTTTTTGTTTTTTTTTTTTGATTCAAGATTAAGTATTCCAGGTCACTTTTTCCACCAAAAATTTGATCAATAGGACCTTTGCACTTGAGTATTAAAAACACTGCAGATTTGTGTACTGGAAACAGAAGTAACTGACAGCTCAATGTAAGAGACTTTGGAGGAAAGGCATAAGATGGGCACAGTAAGAGATGTGACAGCGTGACTTCCTCAGGAACAACAAAATAGATGCCAGAAAACAAATGGGAGAGCTAAGAGGGCAAACATAGCTTTGGAAGCTTTACAACAGATAGCTGCCGTTTTGTTTTGTTGATAAAAAACAGTAAGTTTCCAGGAAATATAATTGGACTCTTTCCTTTGTTCCCTGTCCTTGTTTCTATTCACATTTACATTAACTCTCTACTTTTCCAGAGTTGTGAGAAAAAAAGCACCACATATGTGAATAACAAAATAATTTAACATTAGTTTAATTTTTTTTATTTGCTTTGTGTGTAATCTTATTGTCACATCTCTACGCTGCATAATAATCTCAAACAACACTTGCTCTAAGAAAAATGACACAATTATGCACGTTTATAAACCATTCCATTGTATAATGTTTAAAAGATGTTTTTTAATGAGCTTAACAGGAAGAAATTAAAAACAAGATAAAGCTCCTGAGAGGAAACTGCAGAGCAGTTAAGGAAATTATGCAATGCTAAATGGGCATTTAGGAAAAGGAGCGGAGAGCTGAAAGTCACACCAGAGACTGACGGAGGATTGAGGGTTTGGAATTGAAGACTCCCACCAGAGGAGAGGCAGAAACCTATTCTGTGAGCACTGGAGACATGATCACCAACTTAGCTTTGGGCATTTAAGTTAAATTAGAGCAAAATGAGATGCTGCAAGATGTCTTAGTTTCCTGTTCATACCATTGAAGAAAGCAAGAGGACAAAGCTTTTAGAGAAGCTGCCATTGATTCCCAGAGACTAGGGAATCCATCGTGATTCATTTCTTTGAAATTGTCTCCAAGTTAACTGGCATCAATAAATACACGCAATTGCAATGTGTAAGAACATAAAAAGTATATAGAATCAGGGGAGGTTAAGATAACCTTAGAGTCATTCATAAACATATTACATTGTACTAGGTACTCAGTCTCTGCAATGCGTCTTCCCTGGAATTGTAGGCTTACTAAAAACTCTGTAACAGCGGCTTAACTGAGTCTAAATATATTTGCACAGCTAGTTCTGTTTCTATATATCTCTCTCTATACTTACCCAGGGGTATTTTCCAAGTGTGTTCTAGAGGATACCATAACACAAAGGGACTTCGAATCCCCTGATGCAAAAATGCTAAATCGTTTAGTCTAAGGCAACTTTCCATGGGAATAACTGGAGAGCTCCAAGTGGATTTTTGTATAATTTCTATTTTTCTTAGAGAAGTATATATTTCATCATACTTGGGAATCGTACATTTCCTCAGTTATGTCACTCTAAACGTTTAGCTTAGCTGAGATCATCATGACTGTTCTCACTTATATATCGTGTTGTGTACATCAGATCAACATAGTTCACCGTCTCCTAGGTATTTAAAACCACTATCTTTCTGCAAGAATCTTAATTTAAAACGTTCGAATCAAACTGAAATCCCTGTCTCTCTTCAAACAAGCTCTTCTGGTAGAAAACTAGAAAGTATCTTTTGCTCTCTTTCTCCCTCGAACCTTTTATCGACCTAATTACTACGTCCTACGGCTCAACTACTTAACTATATCTCAAATCCCTCCTCTCCTCAGCTTCAGTTCAGACTCTCATCAACCTTTGCTCTTCCGATCCAAGCAATGTGCTTCGTTGCTGCCAGAATAATTAGACAAAATGAAGAACTGTGCCTGGTGCTCTCCTAAAAAATACTCCCTTACATAATATATGTAGCATTTTATTTTTGTATCCAACCCTTTTCATGATGCTGACTCTGCTACATTTCCATTCTCATCTCTCACAACACCTGCTTCAAGCCCTGGGATCCAGCCACACCAAATCACACGCATTTCTCTGAATGTCACCTGTGTTCATTCCGTCCTCCCTAACAAAAATGCTCTCCCCCTCAATGCCTGTTTTCCTGCCTGGAAAACACTTAAATGTTTTTCTCTTTCTTGGTCCCCTTACCTCTGAAGTGTTGATCATTTTATGATTTAGGCTTTAATTGACAATTATAGTGTGAATGTTATTATATCATTCTCCAGTTATATGTGTGTATATAAGTTTACATGCATATGTGCATATATATGTGTATATGTACATACATGTGCATATATACTTACATTTATGCAACCTATATACAAACTCCACCTATATATAAAAGCAAGCAAAAGAGTGAAGGAGACTATGTGTGAGGGAAACTACAATATAATAAAATAAAAGTGTATATATGTTTATTTGTGTGTGTGTATGTGTGTGTGAGAGAGACAGAGAGAGAGAGAGGTGTTGTGTTTTATAATCTTTCAAACGGCAAACCATTTATGTATGTATTCTGTTTTTTATTTCTCTCTATAAAATTATTACTTTATTATTATTTCCTATCATACATCCTTCCACATAGTACGGCTTCAATCAGTGTTTAAAAAATCAAAGAATGCTTCAGTAATATTCTTTCTTTATAATTCTTACAAATTCTAAGTACTAGGACCATGGGGAAAAATCCTACAAATATTTGAGGCTATTTTTGTGATCACGGTAAAAATCAGAGCTATATCTAACCTATGTAAATTGTAGAACAGTGCCTTTGAATATAAGAATATTCATTTTCTTTAGATTAAAAAAGGGAGAAAAGAGACATCTTTAATTTCATTCCCTTCTTTCTCAGGCTAAAGCATCTTCCTTGGGACATACCTGACTGTTTCTCTACTTGAAATGTGCTTGATAATTTTAAAATATGCAGATCAGCCTGGGGCCTACATTACCTTAGAATTCCCAGTAGAAGCAAGGTTGACTCTATTTACAAAGCGAAAATCAGCACTTATTAAATCAAACCTCCCTTGTACCAGGCAGGGATAATGGTAGTCTCACAGCTCACAGAAAGTACGTGTCTTAAATCCCTGCGTACATCATATAGACATCTCCTTGAATGACCTTGTTTCATGTAAACTTATCTATCTGCCAAGCAGCATAAGGATCCCAGCAAAGCAGTCACTCATGTTTGGTCCTTGGGTAATGCAAAAGCACTAACAAATAAAGCTTTGATTTTCCCGGGTTTGTATGAAAATGCATGGACATTGTAAGAATTCAGTATGTCCTACTTAAAGTTGTTCCTGTAATCTATATACAAGTAGTGAATCACTGAATTAACTAAAGGCAAGATGTACCAGGGAAGATAAAGAGAGTCTTTGATGTACTAATTTCTTTCTTGGTGTAGTGGTTAGAAGCACAGATTTTTGAATCATCGAACCTGTATCCTCAACCTGGCTGTTATTTCTTTTCCAACTGTAGAATCATAAACAAGTGATTTAAGTTTCATGTTTCAGTTTTTCTTGAACTAATATAAAGGGGTAAATAAATATATGTTATATTATAATTATACAGGTATGAAGATTGAGTTAATTTTATATTTTACCGTGTTTAGTCCATGCTGTAACACTGTGCCTGTTACTATTATTTTTATACTGTTGCTTTATTTTATTTAAATGTGGGCAAATCAGACAATCCATATTTATGTAATTTAATGAGCTAAATAAAGTTAGTAGCCAATAAAGGTCATGCAGTTAAAACAAACAAACAAACCTAGGCACTGAGTGATTCTACAATTGCATAGTATGGCATCTGAATTAGCTATATTTGTGTATAATCTTTAAATATAATTTGATGGAAATATAAAGTGTTGACATCAAAATACTCAGGAAATTAGAGTCTCATTTAATTTATTTGTACACCCAAGTGCCCATCATCTATAATTTATCTTAAAAAAATACTTTCCTATAAGTGAGAAATTCTGTGTTAATTTTCGGAACTGACAACCAAATGATGAAAAACGGATTTTTGTTACCATTCTCAATAAGTCATTGCGAAAAGATATAGTAAGCAGCAATAACTTCACTCTTTTGAGTGCACTTGGGCTAGATCTGTAATCTTGCATAATAAATATCATATCAAATTCTCATAAATTTGATATTGATTACCTATATACATAATATTCTGAAACATCTTAAGAGGTCAAAGATAAATAAATACAAATAAGACCACCACTCAATCATATTATATTTTTTAGCAGTTTATAAATTTTCTCTCCTCATGAAATCCCAGCTCAGCTATTATGTAAATGTGTTCATTACTGCTTCCTGACTTCCACTTGTCCACCTAAGCTGTCTGCAAACATGTTTGTGACTCAGTACTAAGTAGATCAGGGGCATGGTTCTATGAGAGCTGGATTTCTCTGGAGGCCATACTCACTGTTAAGTAGGATGAGAAAAATAATCTCCTCTCTCTTTTCTGTGATACAATGTGTGGGAGAGCAGCTACATTTGAATAACAAGCTGTGGTCTTCTCAAACTATATTCTAGAGTTGGCTCTTTTTGTGGGTTGGAATTTTTTACCTGATCTCAGATGTTTAGTCTTTCTTTCTTCTTGAGTCCTAGTAACTGTCCCATCCAAGTACTAGAGCCAAGTCCTAGGCACCAGCTGGTTGACTGGGACCCTGACCATCGACATAACCGCTTTCGTAAACTCTTTTCTTCTAGGCCTGGACCTTCCTTTCTGATGTCTATTTTTTGTTTTGTCTTTCTTTTTCTTTTCTTCTTTTTTAGGAACGGATTTGAGAGAGTCTTACCGTACAACATTCTCTTCTGTATTAAGACAAAGATGTTGGGAGCTGCTATTCAGTGCTCATCTCTGCAGATCAGCTATTCCTTAATCACTGATTCTTGTCTAGATGAAAATTAGTATCATAGCATTTTTCCAGAGCCACTTTTTTAAAAGGCCATTTGGGCACAAATTCCATTGTTCCGGGTGTTTTTGCCAAGCCCTACAATGATCAGGTTCCAGTAATTTAATCTCTTCATAGACCTTTTCCATGGAGCCTATTTTGTTTTTCTGATGTTAGGGAAAGAAGGAAGGATGTGACGTAAAAGAGACTAAAATATTCAAGTGAGAATACCAGGTGGATAGAATACAGGTGATGGAGTATAACTTTTGTCTCTGTTAGCACAATGAAACATAGTGAAATTCAAGGACCATTGAACACTGACTGCTTGGAGAGCAGGAACATTTGCTCTGGAGTCCTCATCCATGGATGTTCATTTGTTCATATGAGGTACATCGCCGAGATTATAGGTATCTCCTGGCTTAAGGCACTTTTTTTCATCTCTTGTGGGCCATTAATGAATAGCAGCACAGCATCAGAGCAATAAAGACAAGATTTGAAACACTGGTCATACTCCTTGAGAAGGAAGAACGAAGGGGAGAAAAACCCTTGTGTATGGAGAACCTTTATATGTTACAGTTACTACTGAAAACATTTTATATATGACCTTATTTCTTAATTGTAGCATTCTAAGTACTGTACATATAGAAACTGATGTCTAGAGGAGCTGAATTGTCTAATTTTATGCATTTTCAGTTTTTAAAATTATTCAGGTCTCCTTCGAGAAGTCTCCCCTATTCATGCTTCCTAAAATAGCACCCCTGTCATTCTCTAGTCCTTTATTCTGCTTTCTATTCTGCATGCACTTACCCCATTGCCAGACATCATATTATGTATTCATGTGATTATCACTTTATCTTCTACACCTTCCTCCAGTAGTCCATGTCCTTGGTTGGCCACTGAAGCCCTAATTCCTGCTTTGAGCCTGGACAAAGGAGGCTCTCAAAATTATCTACTGAACCACCCTTAATCCAGGATTTATTTTTAACTATTACAATATATTCCTTTTCTATTTCATTTTCTTGTTCACCTCAGCTTCTTAAAGTGCAGGCATTATTTCTTTGATCGTCTTCCTGACTTTCTTTTATTCCTCAATTTACTACCCTCCAGCTTCTTTGAAATGATTTCTACTAAAACCAATTGGGAAAGATCATCCACAATTACCCCCATTTTGCTATTCAGCACTCATTTTATCTGACTTCGAAGCAATTGTCTCATTTGTCCTTTTCTATCCTTTGTTATTCTGGTTTTCTTGTATCAAGTTACAAAAATAGATAAAAAATAGAAAAGCAAACATTAAAGGCATCACCAAAGATAACCCTCACGACCGCTTTGAAGCAGTCCTTTACCATTTTTTTTTTACCTGCACAGAATATGCCCTTTGCATATCCTACATTGGTAATTTTGCTAATTCCCAACTTCATGAACTCTCCTTCCTTTCCTGCCCTTATTGCTTTTAGTAGTCTGAAGAAAGGATTTATATCAAAAGAGAAATTCTCCAGAAAACCTTTCACTGCAAAAGATGCACTCAATCCTCCTTCCCCGTATTTGGAAAAGTGCTGCTCTTCCATACACCCATTAAATTCTGTCAGACATGTCATTTCATATTGAAATATTCTCTCCCCTCCTCGACAGTAAGCCACTTGTAATCAGGAATCAAGATGTTAGGGAACTGTTGATGGAAAGTGCCCGCCCTGGCCAGGCACAATAATAACTGCTTGCATTGGTTGTTTCACAACAGGAGATCTCAGTAAGGAACAAGGTGCTGCCACTGAAAACTAAATGGGAGAATTCAAGAGGGGCCAAAAGGAGGGAGGAGATGCCAGCCCATAATATGTCCCGCCAACCTTCCAGAAACCCTCATACTAACACCCATCTTTGTTGAGATGCGCGCACCACCAGGAAGTACCCTGAGTCAGAGCAAATATGGGCACAAGCAAGATGATTGATCAGAGGCAACCGGGAAAGCTAACCCCACTACCATGAAACCTGAGACAGCGAGCCACATGGCAGAGCAGTTCTCCTGGGTTCCCTTACCCTGCTGCTCTCCGCCCGGATGCCCCTTCCCAATAAAGTCTTTTGCTTTGTCGGTATGTGTGTCTCCTCGGACAATTCATTTCAGAGTGTTAGACAAGAGCCCATTCTTGGGCCCTGAAAAGTAGCCCCTTCTGGTAACAAAACTTATTAACCTTCATGGGCTTAATTGCAAGCACAGTGCTTATCAGTGGAAGGTAAACAATAGATTTTTGTCTTCACTAATTGTTTTTAAAATTAAAGTCACTTGAAATAATCCAGGATTCTGAAATAATTTCAACAGAGATATTGTTTTGGTAGTGAAAATACAATTTAATATCTGGAGCAAAAGAACCTAAAAGACTTTTGGAACTCAGTTTTCAGGTGCACCCCAGCCTTCTAATCCATTACCTCTCTTTTAGAATCATACTAAGGTGTACATGTCCTATTAATGTTCACATATTTATATACCTCTAAAATCACAAGAGTATGATGGTAACTTAGGCACACAGTTATGCGTTTGTTAATCCCAACAATAATTGACTATTGCCAATGTTCCTGTGAGTGTAGGGCTCCCTGATCTAATCTCCCACTAACCTCCTTGTTGTTTGGTAAGATCCAACCACTCTGGTCTTCATTTCTTGATATTCAACTTCTATTCAACATCATTCAACTTCCAACTCAGGGTTTCCCATATTCTGTTCCCTCTGCTTGAAGGACTTTTCCCATCTCTTTGTATGGTGAGCCTATTCCATCTTGCAGTGTTTGGATTTAGTATCCCTTCTTGAGCAAGTCCTTCCCTTATCCTTTTCCTTGGAACACTTGTGTTCCTCTTTTTAACCAGAACTGAGCCAATACCTTGTATGTATAGAATTGTTTTCTTATGTATCATCTGCCTCCCCTGCTTTAATGAAAGGTCATAGGGACAAAAAAAAGTTGTTTTTTTTTTTAACAATATTCATATGTCTTTTTTCTAAAATAATGTTTGGTGCAAGAGTGTTCTCAATAAATATTTTTAGATAAAAAAATTTCTGATTTCTCTTGAACAGTTCCTCAGATAATATCAAAGTTTCTCAACCTCACCTCTGATGACATTTTGGGCCAGGTAATTCTTTGTCATGTGAACTGTAGGGATGGTTAGCAGCATCCTTGCTTACACCCAATAGATGCCAGTAGTACCCACCAGTTGAGACAAACAGACATGTCTTAAGACCTTGCTAAATGTCCTTTGGGGGACAAAACTGTCCCTGATTGAGAATGATTGTTATAGACCCACACAATAAATAAGCTAAACAATGAAGGAGGACATGTGGGCTTTCACTTGTCTTTGTCCCCTCCAAATGATGGAGATTTTTATCTTCCACAGATGTACCATATTGGGAAATGTGGAATTTGGATCAATCTGTATGAAAGGTTAAGTTTTGACTCTACTTTTATAATATTGAAAAATAATAATAATACAGCAGTACTTGCACAAATCAATATTACTGAGCACATAAATACACTAGTGCCAGCCACTGAGTCAAGCGTTTCATATAACTTAAATCAGCGGTCTCCAACCTTTTTGGCACCAGGGACCGGTTTCATGGAAGACGATTTTTCCATGGATGGAGTCGGGGGGATGGTTGAGGCAGTCATGCGAGCGATGGGGAGCGGTGGGGGGTGGCAAATGAAGCTTTTCTCGCTCACCCAATGCTCACCTCTTGCTGTGCGGCCTGGTTCCTAACAGGCTGCGCACTGGTAGGGGGTTGGGGACCCTGCTTTAAAATATTTAGTCTTACCACTCCATGGGGTAGGCACTGCTATCCAGTTTTACTGAAAGGCACTGAAATGGCACCTTTCTACTAAAAGGTCAGTTCAATGGAGCAAGGTGAAAAAGCTACTAAGTGAAGAAGACAGCATTGGGATTCAAGAGGATGACTCCACAGTCTGTCCTGAACTGTCCCATATGGCAGCCACTAGCCAAGTCACTAACCCTCATGCAGCTACTGACTAGAAGTGTCATTAGTCTGACTTGAGCCTTGATGTAACTGGAAAATACTTAATGAAAGAGGATATTTCAAAGAATTATGGAACAAGAGAATGTAAAACATCTGAATAAGTTTTATATTGATGATATGTTTAAAGGATAATATTGGGTTAAAATATATGATTAAAATAAATGTCTCTCCTGCTTATTTTATTTTTTTAATATGGCTGATAGAAAATTTACAATTACTATTGTGGCACACATTTTTGTTTTGCATATTTCTATTAGACAGTACTAGTTTGTCTTCTTTATTATTTCCACTCTGAACCTCCTTTACTTCTTCCGTATATTGGGTATAAGGATAATAACAATGAGTCTACACGAGTTAGTTGCAAGTTTCAGTGATATGCTACATATGAAGGTCTTCATAAACTGTGGAACTCCCTCCAAACCTCGGTTATTTAATGAAATAATATGAGAAATTAAAAACTAGTTTTCCGCATGTTAGGTGACTTAGACTATAAGTAACATTTTAATTGCCATGACTGAGTGTTCCCAACAGTAAGATATGGTTGCAAATGTTCATAGGAGAAAAGATAATTGAGAAAACAAAGATCCATAAATTATGTTTCCATCTATAATTAAACAATAATGAGACAAGATACAGGATGCTCTAAAACTTCTCATAATATATTGTGTTGTACATCTGGAGTTGGTCATGGACTTCAAACCACCTCTGCTATTACTTGCAGTTGGCCTTAATGTCTATAATGTTCGTTTTCTCATCTGTAGAATGGAGATCAGAATACTGACCTCAATGAGTTGTTTTGATAAAATAAAGTAGGTCAGTAAATAACTGATACAGGGTGACATAAAAACGCCATTCAGAAAACATGTTATGCTATTGCTGTTTCTTTTTTTAATTATTATTACTATTATTATTATGTCAGGCTTGTGTAATGTGCCTACCAGATACCAACCACAAATTCTGACTTAACAAAAGAAAAGAAAGTAATTAGTGAATGAATTAATAAAGGTGTTACAGTAGAAGAAAAATGATAAAATGAATTTTTATCAGATATTTTCATCTTTCAAATGTCTAGTTTTTCCATTTAATTAGAATCTATTAATTTGCTTATCAAATGCATAATTTTTAAATGGACTGTATTTTGGACACATGTATATATGTTCCTGAGAATTTAAACTATAATAATCCTCTTAATGGTCATTTATTACTCATAAAATACTTTTTTCACAAATATTTTTGCTCATTGTGGATTATGCAACCACTTAACAGTTTGTTCTCCTATATTTGCATGTCCATTCTCCTGGTAACAGGATCATGCTAAGAGGTGGTTAGAAATACATATAAAATGTGAAATTTAAATTGTAGTGCAACGAGGCATGTCTTTAGACCTGTTCTAAAAGAACTATAAAGATTTATTATTGGTTTGCCTTTCCCTGCTGATGCTAAAGGTAACCTGAAGTTGAAACTTGATAATTTGAAAACAGCATAAGCAAACACCCTTCTCTGTGTTTTGGGCCAAACACCACAGTAGCAATCCTGAGGAGCATGTACCTTAAATATCTAACAAAATATCATAAAAACACATAAGCATATGATTAGTCCACTCAAGAATATTCTCTCTGAATTTTGTAATCTTTCCACACATGTGATTTTAAACAATTCAACTAAAATCATGCACTATTAATAAAGTTAGATAAAAATAGTACAAGAAAAGAGGTGAAATGCTTTTAAAGAGTCAAAATAATACAGTGAATTCTTAGACTGTAATTCTTTCTGTGTAATGGTCTTTAGTATAAAGATATAAATATCACGAAAAGCTATTGCTTTTTACACTTTAATACTTTATCACAAAGTTATTTAAGGCAAAAAACAAATAAACTAAAATTGGGGGATCAATTTAGAAGTTAATACACAGCAAATGTTAAAAATTAAAAACACAGATCATACTAAAGCCTGTGTTTTATGCCACATTTCCTAACAACGTGAGATTCCATCTTGAAGTAAAGGGTCTTTTAGATTAGCAGGAAATTGGCTGAGTCTTGGCGGTGTCCATTGAGACCCAATATCATCCTCTCTAGCTGCATGTCTACCAAATTTGTATAAGAAAGGAGAATAAATAAATGTAATTATATGGTCAGAAGCTAATGGTTCTTAACCTCTTCTTGACTTATTTTGAGAATTTGAAGTTTTCATTCTAAACCACAAAATAAATCTATAAATAAATCAAAAATACAAAATGCTTTAGTATGACTGCCATTCCAAACACAGATATTACATGCAAGTCTGACACAGTGATATTAAATGGAAGTCTGATTAGTTTGTAAGGTTCCCCCTATGTAGTTCTTTCTGGCTAAGTTCTAACAATATGGCAACTTAGTTATTTTATTGAAAAATTTTACCCTTGGGTTAGAATCTTCCTTATTAAATTCTAAGTAGAAATAAACACATTCATTGTAGAAGTATAATTTAGTTTTTATTTTAATAAAACATTTCCTTTGTTGACAGAAATAGTTCTTAGATGATAGACTATATATATGTATATATATATAGAGAGAGAGAGAGACAGTACATATGTAAACTTGCATGTGTATATATATATATATATATAGAGAGAGAGAGAGAGAGAGAGAGAGAGAGAGAGAGAGAGAGAGTGGTTTTGTGATCATAGATCCCTCTGTCTCTGAATGAACTATGTTTGAAATATTTAACTTCTATCTTTTGATAACAGTGAATTCATCAGCATATACATCTATTTTTTTTCTTCATTTTTGTAGCACAGTTTTGGTCTGTTTTAAATGAAATGATTGACAATTGCTTTTTCTCCTCTTTTCTGTTTTTACTCTAAAGCTTTTGCCCTGCAGAAACACCATTAAAGACAGCTTACTCTGGGGGAAGCGTGGTGGATTGTCATTGACGTCTGTCAGCGTGATGTTGACCGTGGTGGTCCCTGATAAGCCTCCCATCTGGCCACCCATGTCTTTGGCCTGGATTACCACTTGATATTGCTCCCTGTTTTCTCTGTTCATGTTTGGTAAAGCAGTCCTGATGATACCTTGAAGAAAATGGAAAAACTTTTATTATGCTCATTAAAATCTCAATTATTAGTTGATTAAGCTCACAATTGTAAATCCAAAATAGTAGTGGTTT
The DNA here is from genome assembly GCF_039906515.1 of Pseudorca crassidens. Taxonomy (NCBI): domain Eukaryota; kingdom Metazoa; phylum Chordata; class Mammalia; order Artiodactyla; family Delphinidae; genus Pseudorca; species Pseudorca crassidens. The sequence goes on from NC_090298.1 coordinate 20,743,637, forward strand.
TTGAAAGATGAAAACGCTTTTGCTATTAATTTTTATTGTCTAGAAATTGTAAAAATGATTCTATGTAAATATTTGATGATTTGTGTTGTTTTTCTATTTCCTAAAGAATATCGTATGCACTGTCTACTGCCCTAAACCCAGATGCAAAAACATAAAAGCAGGTATATTCCCATTAGCTCGCTCGATCATTCAACTCTGAGTTCTTAAATCTTTAACTGTGGCATCATCATTCTTCTGTGAGTATTAATGTTAGGATTTTGTTATTTTCCCACCTTTTTTTTTTTTTTTTTTTTTTTTTTTTTTGCAGTACACGGACCTCTCACTGTTGTGGCCCTGTGTCCCCTGCATCGGCAGGCGCACTCTCAACCACTGTGCCACCAGGGAAGCCCTTTATTTATTTATTTATTTTTTACTTATAAATATCATAAAGACTACTAAATGAACAAACACTGATTCATGATTCCTGACCTGTTTCAGGTTCCACAGAGAAATATGGCTGCCCTTGAAGTATGCTGTAAATGACTCTGGCGCTGTTCCCATAGGAAGGGTCATCGGCATCTGTAGCTGTGACTTGCACCACAGAAGTACCTGAAGTATCCAAATTCAGCTTAGTTCTGCACAGTACCAGAAGGAGGAGCAAAAGCACTGGTTTTCATGGAAGACTTCAATGATTTTTGGCTTTAATAATGACCTCTTAAAGAAACATTCATATATAATTTAGATGAAAATAATATATATATAGTGTATTGTAGGTAAACTTTGAATTCAACAACATATTTTATTTAGCCAACAGGTGTATTTTCATACATGCAATAGATAATGCTACAGTGTATCAGATTATAATAAATGCAGACACTTTACAAATGCTCGTGTTTGATATTTAAATTCATTTTCACATAACAGATTTGTTTTGTGTAAAGGGCATATCTAATCACAAAGGAGTAAGTATGCTCTTTTTTCTCTCTCTCCACTAATTAACTATAAAAATAATTAACATCTGTTCTAGAATACGATTTTATGAATAGATTAAATTCTAAATTTAGAAACAATCCAAGATGATCCCAAGTCCCAAGAACTATTAGAAGCTATTTAATAAAGTTCAAAATATATAAAAGGGCTTTATATTAAGGTGATTGCCAAAAGTCCTTGGGATTTAGTGAAGTAAATATTAAATAATAATCTCTGAACAATGCTTTTGAGAACTGCAGTTGGAAATTTTCTATTAAAATTTTTACAAGGAAAAAATGTATCAGAATTGTTTCATCAGTTTATACTTCTCCCACATTTGAGAAATGATCTATTCTACTAAATCCAAATACATTATCTCTAAAAATGTTATTGTTTTTTGATGTTTAATTTTCTGTGATTCTCTATTTAGCAAAAACATGAAATCAATTTTAACTTTCTTTGCCTACAAATACACCCTCCATTTATTTACATCGAAAAAGGAATTCTATTTTCTTGAATGTTATACTTCCAGTTTTTTCACGCCTTCTGTCTTACTGCTTCTGCAACCTAACTTTAAATTCTGTATCAGTTTGTGATTAGCTGTTGATTTTCAACTGGTTTATTTGATTAAGAGATTTATATCAGCAGAGTTTTATATATAATGGTTAAATTGAAAGGATGTTTTAAAATATTTAATGTGAAGTAATAGAAAATCTAATTAATTCCAATGTTCATAACATCTAGATAATCCAGACAAACTCTTTAGGCAGATTATGACTAGAGTATATATGTAGACTCTAGATTACATTTATGGTGTTCTAAGTGTACTTATAATATATTTGGAGTCAGGACTTTACACAGCTGTTCTCCAAATCCATGTGACAAAAATTTGCATTTTCATAGTTTTCTACTGAAGGTCAATGGTATTTTCTTGGATTTTTGAAGGAAGTGTCTATTTATTGTACTGTAGAAACTTACAAACCCATAGGAAATTAGAAATGCATTCATCCTTTTTTTTTTCCTGACTCGTTTCGTAATTCAGAAGATTAAACACGTACTCTTAGCAGGGAGTCAAATATGATTTCAAGTAATTGATCATAATGTTTTAAGAATTTCTTGATAATTATTTTTTATACTTTTTGAATACCGTCATAAACACTGTAAATGAACTTACCTACAACAGACATTTCGGGAACACTCGCCGTATAAATTTCCTCTGGGAATGTGGGCTCATTGTCATTGATATCATGGATTTTGATCACAAACTCAGACTCTGGTTCTACTGGCCTCAAAGTTCTTCTGTTTATAGCTTGTGCACGTAGAGTATAAAAGGCCTTTTCTTCCCTATCAATTCTTCTTGTGGCATGAATGTCACCTGTTTTTTCATCAATAATGAAAAGAGTACCAGCTCCATCTCCAGACAAAATATATTTGAGGGATCCATCTCCTTTATCTTGGTCTGAATGAAGCTAGGGGGAATAAAAATGAGCATATCCATGATAATGTCTAAAGATACATAATGCAGAAAGAATTCAAAGAAGGTCTCTCAGGTCACATCTTTGAAAAATGGGGTCAGTTATCTTAGTTCTTGAAATGAGAGTTGAATAAGTATGATCACACTCATCTATATACTTTAAACAATAGGACTAGCCTTTTACATATCAGTGTGATTTTTATTCTAAATGGAAAAAAGTAATAAAAATAAACCAAACACAGCTCCTTTCTTTGCTTTGCTCGGTAAATAACCATTTCCGTAGGCAAATAACTCCTGACAAAGACATAAGTCATTAGTCTTGATATGCTGGTGTAAACATTGCTTCTCTCATCTCTTTCTTTGAGTGGCAAATACTTTTACTCTCATATTATGCAAGAAATTTATTTCCTGTAAACTTATTTTTAATTATTGTATTTCTGTTGGGGAATTAGCAATATTTTAAGAACTGTAAGACAGGCAAAGTTGCATGAGACATGGCTTCTATGTTAGAAGCCCTACCCATCATTCTCTGATTCACATGAATGACAACAACTGCCCCAGAAATATTTGTGGGGTTCAGAATAGATGTCTATATAACACCTGCCTATATATTTTAAGTTATAAATCAAATTAGTAAACTATAAAATAAAATATGCTCTATCTAGTCTCCTACCTTGTCAAATCTATCTTCTTAACAACTGCAAACAACAAGTTCTGTGTAGAAACAATGCAATGTAGGGCAAGCCTTTTTCTTGCCTCCTTGCTTATGCCCACAACACTAATCTTCCACAATCTAGTCATCATGTCAAAGAGCTTGGCATGCATTCATGTGGATATATCAGCCTAGCCCACATCCCATCCCAGTGCTAATGCTTGCCCAGGAGCCCATGTGTCATGGGCAAATTCCATCTACAATTGCCCTGTGGTATCTGTGGGGGATTGGTCCCAGGACCCCCGTGGATGCCAAAATCTGAGGATGCTTGAATCCCTTACATAAAATGGCATAGTGTAGTAAGCCCTCAGTATCCATGGGTTCAACATCCATGGATTCAACCACCCATGGATTGTGCACTATGTTTACCACCTGTGGTTGGTTGAATCTACAGACACTGAGCCCACAGATGTGGAGGGGTGATTGTATATAGTTTTTTAACAGATGCACACTAGGCCAGCCCTCAGGATTAAGGGTACATATAACAATGGGTAAATCTGGCCGTTGGTAGACTGACTTGGAGAAGAGACTCTCCAGGTCCTAGAAGCAAGTTCAAGGATGTTTGGGCGGGAAATAATGGGTCCCAAGTACTTCAAGGATCGTCTGGAAATGGATGTGCAGGTTCCAGATGTGAATATCCCCCTGCCTGTCATGGAATTCATACCCTGAGGGAGAGACTTAGCCATAGGAGGAACAGAGCATGGCTTTGTAAAACACAAGGATTGTAAGTTTTTCTCTAATTGTACCACCACACCAATAATTTTTTTTTTAATGCTAAGATCATATTTCCTTATTTGCAGTAAGAGATTATGCTTTAAAATTTTTATTTTGCTTTTTATCTGATAAGAAATAGAAAAAGAATGTGTAGATTTTCCAAGTTTTGATAAAGCATATATTATAACTTAGATATCATCATGCACATGTTGTCTTTTTTAAATTTGAGGTATAGTTTTACAATATTGTGTTAGTTTCAGGTATACAGCAAAGTGATTTTGTTATATATTCTTTTTTTAAAATTCTTTTCCATTATAGGTTATTACAAGATATTGAATATAGTTTCCTGTGCTATACAGTAAACTCTCATTGTTTATGTATTTTATATACAGTAATGTGTATCTGTTAACCCCATACTCCTAATTTATCCCTCTTCCTCCTTCCCCTTTGGTAATAAGTTTGTTTTTTATGTCTGTAAGTCTGTTTCTGTTTTGTAAATAAGTTCATTTGTAGCATGTTGTCTTTTTTAATATTCATACAAAATATAGTCATAAATTGGAATAGGCATACTGACCTGTAGCCTAGAAAAATAAAAACTGGAGACAATATCCTTCCAGTATGCAAAATGTTATAGAGTTAGATATTTATCTGAGTAGGTTTGACTTTTGCTCTTTAGATTATTTAAATCAACAAAAATTTTCATCTATTTACCTGTAGAAGTATTACCCTGATTATATTCTCTTTAAAGTAGAATTTTGTTTCTTTATTTGAAAGTTTCTTTTTTCTTTATAGGTGCTTATATCAATGAACTTGGCTGTGAGAACAGTTTTATGTGGATATCAAAAATGTTTAACTTAAATAAATATTTAACTCCTCCCCAATATATTTTATTACTGGGTAGGTAATACAATATATAGGTAATACAATATATTATATACAACTGCTGGGTTTACAAAAGCAGTCTATATTTTTGTTAATGGTTTGTAATAATCAGCATTTAGCCATTAAATTTAGATCAAACTCCATTTTTCTGATTTTTGGATAAATAACTCAGTATTACAGATATAATAGGGAAAAAAACCTCCAAATAGATATGTACTTTGGAGAAAAAGATATAGAAGTCAGGCAACAAATAATTTTTTACTGCATTTTTAGTTATTCATAAAAAACAAAGTAAGGTTGAGAAACAAGAAATATCTGCTTTTAACTAAACAGCTCTCAGAAGTAACATATGACTGTGTTGTCCAGGGAACTACTCTCAAAAAGTCACAAGAGGGGCTTTCTTGGTGGCGCAGTGGTTGAGAGTCCGCCTGCCGATGCAGGGGACATGGGTTCGTGCCCCGGTCTGGGAAGATCCCACATGCCGCGGAGCGGCTGGGCCTGTGAGCCATGACCGCTGAGCCTGCACGTTCGGAGCCTGCGCGTCCGGAGCCTGTGCTCCGCAATAGGAGAGGCCACAGCAGTGAGAGGCCTTCAGTCTTGTGACTTTTTTTTTTTTTTTTGCGGTACGCGGGCCTCTCACCGTCGTGGCTTCTCCCGTTGCGGAGCACAGGCTCCGGATGCGCAGGCTCAGCGGCCATGGCTCACGGGCCCAGCCGCTCCGCGGCATGCGGGATCCTCTGGGACCGGGGCACGAACCCGTGTCCCCTGCCTTGGCAGGCGGACTCTCAACCACTGCGCCACCAGGGAAGCCCAAGATAGAAGCTTTTTAGTCACTGAAATGCACATAGTTGCTGGGAAATTTTCCAATTATATAAATGTACAATAATGTGGCAATTTTCCAAATGACAGATATAAGCATTGCATATTTCTTATTCTGTCCGGGAATCAAAATAGTTCAAGAAAAGATTATTGATATTATCAATCATCTGATCATATAACTTTGTGATTTGTACTGGACAGTTATGATGTTTATTGTCTATTCATTCAACAATTTTAATTGAGAAATATTTATTTACTCTCATAAGAATCAGGTAGTTCTAAAAGTAAATGAACAATTCCATCCTAGTGCTATGGAAGATTCAAACACAGTGTGTAATGGAATTTCACAGGATAGTCCCTAAACTAGCCTACAGGAATGAGTGAGGATTTCCTTAAGCATATATCACCTAAGTTACGTGATAAAGAATGAGTAGAGGTTAAAACCTGGGAATTTTTTTTTGCATTTTACAAATTTTACACCTCATAAAGGACACTGGATGAATATAGAAGGTAGATTCAGAGTGGAGAAGGAAATAAGACAAGATGGGAATCATTAAGACCAGTTCTCTTCTAGTCGGTTAGACATGCAAAAAAAAAAGTTGCTAGTATAATGATATTTTAATTTTTATAAAGCTCTGTTTTGGAATATGAATCACAGCAGGATTTTTACCTTCACTTATACTACAGAGAGTGAAAATTAAATCTTGTAATTGGACCACATAGGGTGGCAGTTTCCGTTGGATTAGAAAATTGAACATGATAGTTGGGAATCAAAGTGATGAGGGTTGGAAACTGGACTGTTGGTTTCGTGAGTCGGAAATGAAAAGATTTCTACCTTATAATTAAGAGAAACAAATTAGATCTATGAATTTATGTGTTTCTTTTAAGAAATCAGACGTAATAATTTTTTCTTGAACTGTGTGAGAGCCTGCATAAAAGAAAAGAAAAAGCATTTTCTTTTCTTACAGAGGAAACAATGGAACACTAACACTAGAATAAAAGGACAAAAATGACCATATTTGGGGGCTTGACATTAGTCTATGTTTATTGAAATATTATTTAAATAAACATATTTGAGAATTGGACAAGGAAAGAGACTGCAATAGATATGTACTATGAGGCAGAGACATGCATTTCTAGATGTCCTAAGACTTGGGAAGTTGCTTTCTGCCCTAGATGAACCTGATGGGAGACAGAGTTAACTACTAAGGGGTATGATGATGATGTTGATTTTCTAAAAGTTACAGAAAGAGAGCAATGGACAAAGTTCTTTAATTATAGTCCTCCACCTAAGCTCCCTCTCTCTTTTTCAAGTTTCTCTTTATTATTGTAATTATTTCTTCTTTTGCATACTCTTCCCTCCTTATCCTGTTATTGTCTCTCGCCGTCATTCCTTGTGTGTGTGATAAAATTTTATTTTACATTCCAACTCATTTACTAAGCAATGATCAGACAGGGGTTAGTCCTTATAACTGTAGCTTTCTCACTATTCTTCCTTTTTTCATTTGGATATTAGTTATCAATACTTGGATTTATTAAATATTTAATTAAACAAAATCAGCTGTTTGTGTTATTGAGAAGTGGGATTATGGATCAAGTGCTAAATAACTTAAAGCGTCTACTCTGAAATAAATTTTATATTGATTTGACCTTGTGCTATTTTATTATGTGAGATATTAAGGTTTCTTTAAACATAGAAAAAAATATCAGATTATTGTGGCTTTAGTTCCTCAGTAACCCCTGTTCTCCTGTGTGAAACATTTGGGCCACAAATCCTCAAGAAGAATTTTATGTTAATACTGACCTTTTCTTTCCTTCAAGAAAACCTATTAAAAATTCACAACCTGCTGTGTTCCTTGTAAATTCACAAGCAGATAAAGGACATGGCAAGGTACATGACAATTAATGAAAACAGAACAACTGGTACTATGCTGAACATTTAAAAGTCATTTTCCTATTATTTAACTTTTTAAATTTGGATGTGGTTAGTTATAACTCATTTGCTTATATTGATTAGTTTAATAATTAAAACTAAACAATCCACTGAATTTAAATAAATATTTTAACAACAAATTATTTAATGAAAGCCTAGTAATTTTAAATCTGGCAAGTTTTTATAACATTTCATGTAAAGCATTCATTTAAATATATTTGTCTAAAACGAAGTTTGTAAGCTAAAAGGGGTCTTGTGGCTTATATAGTCTAAGGCCATCTTTACTTTTAAGAGAAAGAAACTGAGATTCAATCAATTTTTTATCACACAGGAGTTAAATTAAGATTACACTTGAGGATCAGTGCTTTGTTGGTGGAACTTTTACTTCTTAATATCAGTTCATTTTTATTTTGCAGTTTCTCACATTAAGTTTGGAAATACTATAAAAGCAATCAAAGTATTGATCTATGAAGTACAGGGAATTTAAGTAATTTGTTACCAAAAGGATAACTGATAAAAGATTTTATCTTATACTTTCCCCCTTGGCTGGAAGAAAAATGAACAAGTTTTAAAACGTAAAAAAAGTATCAATACTGCCAGTAAAAGTCTGATTACTAGTTCAGAGGAATTTATGTTGCTGTGTGAGATTCTTTCTCATTCAGAATACTGATACACTTTTAGATATTGGTCATCGTTGGTATTTGGTTTGATCCCCAACACTGGGAAAAGACAGTAGAAAAATCAGAATTATATTTGTAGAATTATATTAGGATTGTATTTATAATGGTTAGACTAGTTCTTTGAAGGATACATTTTGATAAATGAATCCAAATAACTATAAGATACACAATCTGAGTTTAACAATATCTGGTTTGTGTGTGTTCATTAACTTCAGAATATCAGAAATTGTTGAATAGATTTTCTAATGTACAGTGATAATTTTATGCCTGCTGTTCTTTCAAACAGCCAATATAGTCTGTATTTGTTTTTTTTAAAAATCCAGAAAGTGGCTAATATGCTATGCTATTCTGATGCCATCATCATTAGTATTTTGCTCTAATTGCTCTAGTGAGTAACATAATATCAAATGGAAAATAAGGCATTGAATCAAGTAACTTTAAGTTTGCATCCAATAAAAAAATACCAGTGAAGATGGTCTAGCACCAGAAAACAGCTGAAAGCATGTTAAAGCAAATAAGCACAATCTGGTCAGAAATAAATAAGCAGTTACTCATTTTGTTGAGACTAGGGGAAAAAAGGGAGGGGGGGCAAAACTTGAATTGGAGTGTGTGACATTTACACAGTAAGATGGAGCATTATTTTAATATTAATGATATAGAAAAATATACATCATTTTTTATGAATTGGAGAAAGTAGGCATAGACGGAAATTTCCTCAACATAATAAAGGCCACATATGACAAACCCACAGCCAACATTATCCTCAGTGGTGAAAAACTGAAAGCATTTACACTAAGATCAGGAACAAGACAAGGTTGCCCACTGTCACCACTCTTATTCAACATAGTTTTGGAAGTTGTAGCCACAGCAATCAGAGAAGAAAAGGAAATAAAAGGAATCCAAATCAGAAAAGAAGAAGTAAAGCTGTCACTGTTTGCAAATGACATGATACTATACATAGAAAATCCTAAAGATGCCACCAGAAAACTACTAGAACTAATCAATGAATTTGGTAAAGTAGCAGGATACAAAATTAATGAACAGAAATCTCTAACATTCCTATACACTAATGATGAAAAATCTGACAGTGAAATCAAGAAAACACTCCCATTTACCATTGCAACAAAAAGAATAAAATATCTAGGAATAAACCTACCTAAGGAGACAAAAGACCTGTATGCAGAAAATTATAAGACACTGATGAAGGAAATTAAAGATGATACAAATAGACGGAGAGATATACCATGTTCTTGGATTGGAAGAACCAACATTGTGAAAATGACTCTACTACCCAAAACAATCTACAGATTCAATGCAATCCCTATCAAACTACCACTGGCACTTTTCACAGAACTAGAAAAAAAATTTCACAATTTGTATGGAAACACAAAAGACCCCGAATAGCCAAAGCATTTTTTGAGAATGAAAAACGGAGCTGGAAGAATCAGGCTCCCTGACTTCAGACTATACTACAAAGCTACAGTAATCAACACAGTATGGTACTGGCACAAAAACAGAAAGATAGATCAATGGAACAGGATAGAAAGCCCAGAGATAAACCTACACACATATGGTCACCTTATCTTTGATAAAGGAGGCAGGAATGTACAGTGGAGAAAGGACAGCCTCTTCAATAAGTGGTGCTGGGAAAACTGGACAGGTACATGTAAAAGTATGAGATTAGATCACTCCCTAACACCATACACAAAAATAAGCTCAAAATGGATTAAAGACCTAAATGTAAGGCCAGAAACTGTCAAACTCTTAGAGGAAAACAGGCAGAACACTCTATGACATAAATCACAGCAAGGTCCTTTTTGACCCACCTCCTAGAGAAATGGAAATAAAAACAAAAATAAACAAATGGGACCTAATGAAACTTAAAAGCTTTTGCACAGCAAAGGAAACCATAAACAAGACCAAAAGACAACCCTCAGAATGGGAGAAAGTGTTTGCAAATGAGGCAACTGACAAAGGATTAATCTCCAAAATTTATAAGCAGCTCATGCAGCTCAATAACAAAAAAACAAACAACCCAATCCAAAAATGGGCAGAAGACCTAAATAGACATTTATCCAAAGAAGATATACAGACTGCCAACAAACACATGAAAGAATGCTCAACATCATTAATCATTAGAGAAATGCAAATCAAAACTACAATGAGATATCATCTCACACCAGTCAGAATGGCCATCATCAAAAAATCTAGAAACAATAAATGCTGGAGAGGATGTGGAGAAAAGGGAACCCTCTGGCACTGTTGGTGGGAATGTCAATTGATACAGCCACTGTGGAGAACAGTATGGAGGTTCCTTAGAAAACTACAAATAGAACTACCATATGACCCAGCAATCCCACTACTGGGCATATACCCTGAGAAAACCATAATTCAAAAATAGAATAGAACAAAAATGTTCATTGCAGCTCTATTTACAATAGCCCGGAGATGGAAACAACCTAAGTGCCCATCATCGGATGAATGGATAAAGAAGATGTGGCACATATATATACAATGGAATATTACTCAGCCATAAAAAGAAACGAAATTGAGCTATTTGTAATGAGGTGGATAGACCTAGAGTCTGTCATACAGAGTGAAGTAAGTCAGAAAGAGAAAGACAAATACTGTATGCTAACACATATATATGGAATTTAAGAAAAAAAATGTCATGAAGAACTTAGGGGTAAGACAGGAATAAAGACACAGACCTACTAGAGAATGGACTTGAGGATATGGGGAGGGGGAAGGGTAAGCTGTGACAAAGCGCGAGAGAGACATGGACATATATACACTACCAAACGTAAGGTAGATAGCTAGTGGGAAGCAGCCGCATAGCACAGGGAGATCAGCTCGGTGCTTTGTGACCGCCTGGAGGGGTGGGATAGGGAGGGTGGGAGGGATGCAGACACAAGAGGGAAGAGATATGGGAACATATGTATATGTATAACTGATTCACTTTGTTATAAAACAGAAACTAACACACCATTGTAAAGCAATTATACTCCAATAAAGGTGTAAAAAAATATAAATAAATAAAGACATCTCCTGCTAGAACTGCTGCTAATTCACATCTTACAGTGTCTCAACTCATACATTTCTTTTCTGGTACTGTAAAGATACCAAGACTACATTGAAGGCATTTATTTAAGCTTTCCATAAACACAGTTTTATAGGGCATTATCTGCTTCTCGACCATAAATGGTATGCATAATACACAGTAGACACATTCTTTCTAATTATTGTATTAGTTTTCCTTTCCAAAGAGAGTTATTGGGGAAATATTTTAGAGAAGGTTCATATTCTTTTAGAAACCTGGCATCTTCCTTCTATAGTTTTGAAGATCACTAAATTATGCAGAGTATTCCCTTGCAGTGTGAAAATGACATTGAACATTTCACACCTTATTTTCCCCCAACTTGAAGTCTTCTTAAGCATCTTAGATTTATAATATGGGAGTATGCGTAAATACGTGTCTAAAAATTGTTAAGTAAATGCAAAATATTTAAAATCAAGAGATTCATTTTTGATTAATAAGGTCTACAGAAATCAGAGAAGAAAAAATAAAGGGTGATCATCTCTTTTTATGGGCTTCACAGGCAGCTGAGAATCTTTCCTTCCTTCTTTTAATCAAGAAAGGTATAATGATAGGAGGTATGAAAGGAAGGAGAGGGCTAGGGATATGTATTCACTGAAGGAGTTTATTTAAATAAGCATATTTTGAATCGGATTGAACTAAACTAAATTGAGGAGGGTAATGAGAATTCTGTGTGCCATTTTAGGACTTAGAAGTTTTGGAGATTTTGCTATAGAGGAAGTATTTGAAGCTGTTGGGTTTCTAAGTCTTATTCATAAAGATGCTTCTATCTTGAAAACTATAGACTGACAAGTACATAATTGGATGCCCAAAGGAGAAGGACTAAGCAGCTGCCTGCTGTCGCTAGGGGTTATGGTCAAGACGGGGAAAATGAAAAGAGGTTTGGATCTTTACATTTGTTGGATTTTTTTAAGACACTGGCTGAAATGGGAATCTGAAAAAGGGCTATGAACGCTACCCACCCCACTCCGCTCCAAATCGTGCGTGTGTGTAAAATACAAAAAGAATGTTAATATGCGGTATCAGGGAGTACAAATATAGCCCTAGACCACTAAATTAAAAACTTCTATTCTAGGTAGATTTTATATGTTTTTCCATATACTCACACACACACATACAAAAGGAATTGAGAAATCAAGGTAGATGTTCTCTTTACGAAAGGGGATTGCTCATTTGGTGGAGAAATGTTCATATCTTCATCAAATGAGGAAACATAGCCCCCAAACTTATCTGACAATATCATGCCCCTACAACTTGTGTCCTTCCCCACTACCTTGATTTATCCACCCTGAAAATTCTTACTCATCGATAAAGATCCTATTTATATCTTATCTCCTATATGAGGCATTTTTTCAAACTCCTTTGTAAGGCTGAATTGACCTCTCTTTCCTTAGTGCCCCAATTATCATGTGCGTCTGTTTGTATGAATGTGTATATAGGTATTATATATATGTATATACATATAAAATTTTATAACCACTTCAAATTTTGAACTATTATTTTCATAAGTCTTTATGGAACTACAAATATATTTTGAGGATGAGAACCGAGTTTTCTATTCTTATGGACTCCTAACATTTCACAGTACATAATAAGGAATTATTTACTTGTAAAAGGAAATGGACATCAGAGTCAAATACCACAGACATGAGGAATAAAGAGTTCATTTTATGCTACTTCTTTGGAAAGAAGTGAAATTCTTCTGAATGGAGTGAAATGGAATTAGAAGTCCATAATGAAAAGTGGGGATCAGCGTTACTCTACATTGAAAGTATAAATGTACATAAATAAAATCTTATTCTTCATACTGAAAAAGATTGGGGCTATAAATTAGCTATAAATTCCACTTAACTATGAGATGGTATCAGTGGGATATGATATATACATGGATTACCAGGAGACATATTTACATTTTTCAGTGAAGAGCCAGGGATAGAAATGCAAATCCAAATTTATCTCTAAAACCATATGGTAAGTCATTGTAGACGTCTGTAATTTAATTAAGAGTAGGATAAGGTAGTTAGGTAATAATAGCAGGATGACATTCCCACTGACAACATATAGAACATCCAGCTGGACTACAAAAAAAGAAAAAAATCACATTGCTAATGCCAAATTGCTGTGTAAACAATAGGAACTGAATGGATTAAAACCTGGGAGGAGAGGATTGTTCAGAGGTGAAGAGAAGACTTGCAGCTGCATTTTCCCCAGGGGAATATGCCAGTTCCGAGCCTGGGTTTGGAGGTAAGAATCTGTGATTGTCCCAAGAGGAAGGTAGTTCTGGAACACGAGAAGTCAGAAAAGAGTTTAGAGTTCACATGGTAGTGGAGTGAAAATACTGGGGAAGTGACGGTCCCCAAATGCATTGCCAGTCTTTCCATAAAACATTTGTTGAATTATGAGTCTGTAGATGGCTAAGGGCCAGGCTGAAAGCTTCTGAAAGCTAGAATGTAATTGTCACATTCCCAGAGACTGGTGGTTCTTAGGTTCAAAAAAAAAAAAGACTCATGAGGAGGTGAAATTTGAAAACCCTCCAGGGAATGTCAGGCTGAACCTGAGGATCTACAGGGACTTTGCACCTAGGAGTGTTCAACAATTCTTAGTGCCTCTATAGGCTAAAAATACAGACTCACAGACTTGGTCCCTTGAAAAATGGTCACTGCCAGAGAGAAAAGAAAGCAAGAAACGTGTTGTTCTTCATGCAAAGTAGCAAAACATACAGGTTATTCCCTGCTGGAGAATTCTGTCAATTGTTGAAGGAGCATCAAGCAAACGATTAAAGATCTAAACTGAGAATTTCTGAAGGGCAAAACTAAATATCCTGAGGAATTGGGGGGCAAAAGAGACAGGACCCACTCTCACTTGGAGGGTTCACATTCTTGGTAAAGGGATAAACAGTGGTAGACGTAGGCTTACCAAATGGCAATTCAATCTGATCTTCCTCAATCCTTGATTGAACTGTAGTGATATATCATTTGCCTTCTAACCAAAGAAATAGAACCAATAGGAAATCTATATTTTTATATATATTATATATATATATCCATCTATTTTTCTACATATCTATGTATTGTTTGGAGAATTTTAAGGAATTGGCTCATGGGATTGTGGAAGATACAAAGTCTGAAATCCATCGGGAAGGACAGCAATCTCAAAATTTGTAAGAGTATATGTTACAATTTTGAGTCATAAATCCACAGGGCAGGCCAGTAAGCTAGAAACTCAGGCTGGGTTTCTTTGTTACAGTTCTGAGGCAGAAGTCATTTTTCTTTGGGAAACTTCATGTTTTGCTCTTAAGGTCTTCAGTTGATTGGATGAGGTCCACCCACGTTATGGAGAGCAATCTGCTTTAATTATAGTTTACTGATTATAAAGGTTAATCACATCCAAAAAAAAAAAAAAAAGCCTCCATAGCAACATCTAGATTACTGTTTGACCAAACAACTGGTCACCATGTCCTAGTTAAGTTGACACATAAAATTAATGATCACAGATGATAAGCAAATAATCCAAAAAACAATCAAAAAATTCTTTCCAGGGCTTCCCTGGTGGCACAGTGGTTGAGAATCTGCCTGCCAATGCAGGGGACATGGGTTCGAGCCCTGGTCTGGGAAGATCCCACGTGCCGCGGAGCAACTAGACCCGTGAGCCACAACTACTGAGCCTGCGCATATGGAGCCTGTGCTCCGCAACAAGAGAGGCCCCAATAGTGAGAGGCCCACGCACCGCGATGAAGAGTGGCCCCTGCTCGCCACAACTAGAGAAAGCCCCTGCACAGAAACGAAGACCCAACACAGCCAAAAATAAATAAATAAATAAATAAATTTATTAAAAAAAAATTCTTTCCAGTGAAAAATAACCCATTATACATAATGTATGGTAGGAAAGGTTACTATTCATGCAAAAAGGCAAGATCATATAACCAATATGAGAGTAAAAACAGAATAGAAACAGACTGTATATGATTAATATATTGTATTTAGCAGACAAAATAGAAAGATAACTATGCATAATATATTTGAAAATGTAAGGAAATAGTGGAAAGAGCAGATGAAAAATGGAGATTGAGAAAAAAATCAAAAGAACATTCTAAACCAAAAATACAATGCCTGGGGCTTCCCTGGTGGCGCAGTGGTTGAGAATCTGCCTGTCAATGCAGGGGACACGGGTTCGAGCCCTGGTCTGGGAAGATCCCACATGCCGCGGAGCAACTAAGCCCGTGTGCCACAGCTACTGAGCCTGCACGTCTGGAGCCTGTGCTCCGCAACAAGAGAGGCCGCGACAGTGAGAGGCCTGCACACCGCGATGAAGAGTGACCCCCGCTCGCCGTAACTAGAGAAAGCCCACGCACAGAAACGAAGACCCAACACAGCCAAAAATTAATTAATTAATTAATTAATTAAGTAAAAAAAATACAATACCTGACATTCATAAATCTATAGATAGTTTTTACAGCAGATTGGATATATAGTAAAACACAAGGTTAGTCTGTTGAAAAGTAAGCAGAGATTGCCATCAAGGAGTTAGGTATATAGAAAATACAAATCTGAAATGCAGAGAGAAAAAATAATGAGAAAAAATAAATAAGATCACTGGATACCTGTGAAACAGAATCAAAAGTTGCAACACACATGAAATTGGATTCCCAGAAAGAAAGGAGAATGGAATGCAAATTATATTTGAAGGAAAAAATGGGTAAGAATTTTTAAAAACTGATGAAAGATACCAAGAAACAGATTCAGTAAAATCTGAGAAACTCCAAAAGGATAAATAAAAGTAAAACAAAAAATAATCCCATTATAGTCATATTTTTGAAATTTGAAAACATAGAGAAAACTGTAAAAGTATTTGGGAACAAAAAGGATACATTAACTTCAAAACAGCAAGTCTGCCTGTTTCTGAAAAGATATGATGGAAGCCAAAACATGATGGAAAGACATCTTAAAGCAGTGATGGAAAATAATGAGCTACCTGAAATTCTACACTGTGCAAAAATAGGCTTCTCAAAGGAAGTTGAAATAAGTATGTTTTTGGACAAAAACTAAGGGTATTTACCCCAATAGGTATTCAGTAAAAGGAATATTAAATTGGAGTTTTCACAGAAGAAAATGATCCCAAATAAAATTTGTGAAGAGAATGAAAACACCAGAACTATAATTGTGTGGTAAATATAAATAATTACTGAATATACAAAACAACAATAGTAATACCTTTGGATGCTAGAATAAAGTACATGACAATAACATAATAGAAATAAAGAAGAGGGAATAAAATTTTAAAGGATTCTAAATTTAAACTGGTTTGTGAAAATACATTGAAATGTGCAGTTCTGATATGCACACTTTTCTCTATGATTATTATTCCTCAATACAAAGTTAGCATAATTTATCTTGATGTCTTCCCACCTTCCATCGGACCCCAAC
Source organism: Pseudorca crassidens (assembly GCF_039906515.1). NCBI lineage: Eukaryota > Metazoa > Chordata > Mammalia > Artiodactyla > Delphinidae > Pseudorca > Pseudorca crassidens. The sequence goes on from NC_090298.1 coordinate 20,760,319, forward strand.
ACCTTCACCCACTACAACATTAGGCTTGTAAATCTGGCTATAATTCCCAAAGGAAATGGATGCCAATATAATGGAATATAAAGAAAAACAGAGAATAATAAAACAAACAAGTGAGTGCCAGAGTTCCATAAATGTCAATATTTTGTCAATTTATGTTGGATCTTTTTGCTTTAAGAAAGAAAATAAAATTAAAATAAACTGTGATTCATTAGTTGAAGTCTTCTTTGCCCTTTCATTCCTTTCCTTACATCTTTATACACATCATCATCTTGAAGACTGTGTGCCTCTTTTCCTTCCGTATTTTATGTTTTTGCAATGTGAGTAATAGCACTTATCCTAAACAGAATGCTTCATCTCCACCTTTCCCACAAATCAACTCTTATTTTAGTAAACTGCATGATTATCAAGCCAGTTTTTCAAGTTAAAATCCTAGGGGCCATTGATTCCCCCCACCCCAACTCTACCTATTTATTCCATAAGCAAATCTTTTGGACTTCAAATATTTTTCCAACTACTTCTCACAGCCTCCACTGCTGTCATTCCAATACAAGTCACTGTAATCTGTCACTTAAGTTTTCACCTAGTCTCCCCATCTCTATTTCCATCCTTAAGTTTCCACCTAGGCTCCCCACCTCTATTTCCATCCTTCCATGGTTACTCTCCACCCACTAGTCAGAGTGATCATTTAAAAATGCAGATCGGTACAGCCACTACTCTGCTCAAAATCCGCCTGTGGCTTCCCATTACATTTAGAACACAGTCTGAACAACGCCTTACCCTCATTTACAACATTCATTGTGAAGTAGTCCTGGCCTGTCATGCTGGCCTCAACTCTTTCCATTCTCCCTTTAACCACTTGAACTCACACTGACCTTCCTATTTCTTGAACATGCTAAGTTTATTTCTACCTCTCGCTTTAGCACTTGCTATTTCTTTGAATGATACACACTTCCTCACTTAATATTTATAGGTGATTTTGTGTATTGCTTTTGTGCTTTCATATCTTTTTTCCCTTTGTTTCTCTCGCTCTGTCATTTTCGTCTCAATTTGTAAGAAATTCTTTATATGTCTGAATATTAATAATCTGTTGTTATATCATTGCATGTTTCTTCTTTTAGTCTGGGATGTTTCTTTTAATATAGGTAATAGTTTCTTTTGTCCTAGAGAATGTTTAATTTCAATGTAGTTAAATTTATCAATAATTTTATGCTTATTCCTTTTTGTACCTTATTCAAGAATTATTACCTAACCCAAAGTCATACTTATGTTTTCATATAATCTGTTCACTTTTAATATTTTTAAAGCTTTTCTTTGACATGTAGCTCACTTTTACCATATACACATATTGTTGTGTGTATGTATGTGTGTGTGTGTGTGTGTGAGTGTGTGTGTGTGTGTGTGTGTGGTGTTAGGAACAGATCAACTTTTTCTAGTAAGGATTTACAACAGATATTTATTAAACCATTGATCTTAATTCCAACTCATCTAAAATTTTTCTATATAAGCACAGGTATGTTTTATTATTTATTTATTTTGACCATTATGTCGACAAGAAGAGCATGGCCAAGGCCTAGCTCATGCTGCATCACGCTGCTAATGGTGACTGCCTCCCAGCTGAAGACCGTCATGGAGCAGGGCCTCAGTTCACTTTCTCCAACTGCCTAGTGCTGCAGACCTGCGTGGGCACGGTATTCATCTTCCTCGTCAAGTACGACCTCAACAACCTGGCCACTGGCCTGGTCTTCAGCATTGTCGTGGTCAACTCTCCCTCATGGTCTTTGGCGTCTAGAAGCCCATGATGGATGTGGTACCCCTGGATCATGCTGGGCCATAGACATCCAGTCCCCAGAAGCTGCCTCGTCCTTGGGGCCAACCTCTCTGCCCGACAGTCTCCAAACCCCCAGAGCCAGGCAGGCTCCCACTGGACTGCGACTGCACCCCAGGATGAGCCACATGTGGCCGGCCACCCCAGGCAGCACAGGCCTGATCCGGACCTTGGTTGTTCCTCCTGGATCATGGTGAGGTGAGGCCTAGAGGTGGGACTGGAGAGCCCCTGGGAAAGGTTTTGGCCGCTCACAGATATGTTGCAGGTTCCAAGATGGGCCGCCAGGGATCCACGGCTGGCCTGGGTCTCAGGACATTTCCAGAGGGACGAGAGACAAACAAAAATTTCTATATAACCACGGGTATACTTTAGAGCCTTCTATTTTGTTCCATTTGTCTAATGTCACAAATATAGCATTATTACTAATAACACATTCAATTTCTGAAGCTCTGCAATGATTGTTAATACCCATTCAAATAAGTACCCTTCCTTATCTGTCCTTTAAAAAATTGTCTTGAGAGTTCTTGGTCCTTACCACATGTAGTTTTATATCAGCATGTTACTTTCTACTAAAAAAATAAAGAACAAAAGTCTTGCTAAAAATCTGATTGGAATTGCAATGAATTTACAGATTAAATTGGAGAGAGTATCATCTTAAACATGAACACCTCCTATTCTCAAAAATTGTGTATATGTCCAGAGCCTTAGCTGCACAGTAGAAATACCTGATGGAGTTTTTAAAAACCCTGATGCCTGTACCATACCCTAAGTCAATTAAATAAAAATTTCTGGGACCTTTCCATGGGTCCTGAAGTTAACGTGGCAAGCTTCAGCTTCTTCGGATACCTGGGCTGGGGGGCTATAATAATTACCATACTAATCTCTGATTGCTGATCTCTTAGGTGCTTTAATACCTCACTGAAACTACAAGCTCATGTCCACAGTGGTTTCATGTTGACAGACTGTATATTTCTGAAAGCTTAAGGTATTTTATAAAGAAAAATGCCGTGTGGGAACTTTGAAGCATAAATCTGCCAAACATCTGAATAAAGAATTCCTCACCTGGTATGTAAGGGAACTCCTCACCACCACTATGACAAACCAGGAAAAATGGTCCCACCTCAGCCCCTCAGAATTTTCCCGGCTTCAGAAATATGCTGACTGGGGGTGACTTGTACTCAGTTTTCAACGCTTCACTTGTGTCTGCTGTTTCTTAAAAACAACCAGCTTAAAATAATCAACAAGCCAATGAGGTATATTTTGGGGTTGTACATTTTGTTCCTATTCAGCTCCCTTCTAAAACTCAACTTTCATTTCCTTTAAATGAAATGTATGTGACAATGACCTCCAAATGTATATATGTAACCCAATCCTCTCCCCTCAACTTCAGCTCTAAATATGCAGCTGTCTAGTTGACATCTTCAGTGGGATGGCTTATTGATATTTCACATTTAACAGATCCAAAACAGAATTCTTGTTTCCCTTCTGTTCCATCAAAATAAAACAAAAATTAAAGCACATTTATGTTACTCCCTTAAAGAAAAAAAATTTTATATATCTCCATTTATTAAGGACATATAGTTGCCCTTCAGTATAATTTTATATTTGTTTTGATATCTAGATCACTTTTTCCATCTGAATTTGTGGGACTCGTTGTTTGGTCTCTAGAGACCTAAGGGCACTAGTTGGACAAGTCTATAAAGCCTCTGGAACTAAACTTCGATGGGTACAAACAAGTGTTATCCACTAAGGACATGAGATTGAGATATGGGGCATTCAAATGCTCACCCCAAAGCTCCTTGAGTCCATTTTGTCCATCCCTCTCCCTCAAACGAAAAAAGTTACATAAATTTCTAGGAGCAACTGGTTACTACAGCCAATGGATTCTTGATTTTGCTGCCCTTGCCAAACATCTGATGCCCTCCTTCCAGACACCACCCAGAGCCAATTTCCTGAGTTTCAGAGGCACTAACCTCCTTTGAAGCCTTAAAATTAACATTATCCACACCCCTAGCTCTCAGCTTACCTAATTTTGACAAAACTTTTCATCTTTACTGCCATGAAACTAATGGGATTTTAAGACAATCTTTTGCCTCTCAGATACATCCTATATTTCTCATGCCAGTTAGACCCTGTGGCATCAGGTGTCCAAACATGATTTCAAAAGGAGTTAATCCATGTCACCTATTTGGAGTATTTTGGAATTTTATAAGGGCCAGGAGTAATGCTTCTGGCTATTTAAGTCCAGTTTCATGACAGATCTTTCCTAAAGTCCTTTATATGTCTAAATTTTTATGCTTACTGGCATCACTAAACCTTCTATTCCTGGGTTAAGTGAATATTGTGGGAATTTACATGAATGATCTGATGCTGTGACCAGCTAATAGAAGAACTAACTAGTATCTTGGAGCATATGGCCAACAGGTGAAAGGGGCATGATCTCCACCGACTGACAAGCCTTCCATCCCTCTCAACCAGGAGACCAAGTGTACATCAAGGTATTTAGAGGAAAACACTCACTGTCGACCAGCTGGGAAGGATCTTACAAGGTATTGCTAACCACCTAGTCTGCCAACAAAATAAAAGAAAAATCCTCCTGGATTCATACAAGCCACACCAAAAAATACCCCATATCACCTGACAATTGGGAGACAACCCCTACAGGTGATCGATCTTAAAGTAAAGCTTTTCTAGAGCCAATTCCCAGTCTCCAGAAGCAGGTGGCACTATGAAGTAGACAACTTTCCCCTAGATCAGGGATCAAGAAACTTCACTTTTACCTATTCCCCACCGTTAAAGACTCCCCATACACAAACCAAAAAAATAAATAAAACAAAGAAAAATCACTTTTTCTTATTAATGAACATTTTTTTTCTTCTACATTAATTAATCATTTATTAGAAGGCTGACTAGAGGTTGCTTGTTTCTATCTACTGTCCCTCTACGCTTCCACTATGGCTCTCTTTCAACCTATGTCTTGCTCTTATTAGCACTTACTTTTTCAACCGGTCAGGGGCAAACCAGACACTCCCTTATGCCAGTTTACCAAACCCTGGTCATGTTAACTAATCAAGCTGACTGTTGGTTATGTCAGCATCTATACTGCAAAAGAATCTGAACTAGTTTTCATTCCTTCCAGTATGGAAGGTGGAGGAACAGGGTATGGTATCCCATCAGTCTGCCTCTTCTTCTAGTGAGTTATTTGGGCCCAGGAAAACCTCTCTAGAAACTCAAGGACTGTTTCTTGCCCTGATAAAGACAATAGGTGAAATCTTTTCCCTTGGTATTGAAAACAGATGTGCCGCTGGACCTTTCCTGGTGACATATCAGGGCAATATTGCAGTCAAACTCTGTGGTTTGATTCCATGGATGGCATATTCAAACCTATCAAGGAGATGAAAAGTGGCTCCAGCACTACCTTTTATGGCACAGATGTTTGCCAAATCACCCTTGCACGAGTTGGGGGTATCTCAGCTGCTCCTCTGATTAGACTGTTCAATACCCCAAACTATACATGGATCGACCAAAAATCTGGATGAACTTGGCCAGATGACAAAACTAAGCTTTATAGTTGCCAAAGCCAAACTGCAGCCCTCCTCTATCAAATATTCCACAGCTTGTTCTGCTCTTATGAACTGACAGGAGTACATGGAAAGTAGAGATATGCGGATGCTAATTGTCCTAGTAGCATGTAATCCCCTGATCTAGGAAATTATAGATTCCACTCTTGCTTTTGAAGCACACTGATCTTTTCATCTTATGTGGTGATAAGATATGTAAAAGGTTCCCACCTAAATGGTCAGGATGTTATGGACTCAGATACTTAGCTTTTTCTGCCACCAGAAAACTCTACCTTAAATACCAGCCAAATTACAAACTTGAGCTCCTTTGTCCATAAAGGCATGCCACATAAATGGATCAGATGAGAAATCATAGAAAATCTGCTTGTGTATCAACAATCCAAGTTCTTTGTAGTGCTGAGGACCTTATTCCCAAGCTTTGGAACTCATGCATTGGAAAAGACGACCTTAAAACTTTTTACAGTAACAGAACCAGAGTTCAATACCACTACGTGAACTTTAGCACTGCTCCAGTCAGTAGTGAACAGCTTAGCCTCTGTTGATCTCCAAATCACCATGCCCATAATAGATACACTGACTGCCCAGCAAGGAGGGAATTATGGGGGAAAATGCTGCTTCTATTAATTCAAACGGGACAAATAGTATCTAACTTACATCTGTTGAAAGATAAGATTAACACTTTCCATCAGATAAATGAAGCAGAGCCATTTTATTGGACTGATCTATTCCTAGCATTGGGAAGCTGGTTTAATGGGGTGTGAAGAAATGTGCTTCCATTGGATCCTTTTTGTTTTTTCATTCTCATTTTAATCTATGTTCTTTTCTCCCTTTGCAGATCTCTTACCTTTCAGCTACTAAACCAATTCTGCTCTCCACAGTCATCAGCTAAGCTTTAAATATGTGAAACTTCCAGGGAAGTTTCAGAGGAGGGGCCTGATGGGGTTCAGGGCAGGCTGCTCCCAAGTATGTCACTTTGGTATATTGATTATTCTGAATTAAAGTTACTCAAGAAACAGTTGTTGCAAGAAGGACACTCGGGCCCTCCTTTGTCCCCCTGAAAGCTGGAAATAAATCCCGCATGTGAAGGCTGCCCTCCCTGAACCTGGAGGGTAGAAGGCATCCTTACTGCCAGAGATAAGGAATTCAGGACCAAGAAGGCTGTGTAAACAAACCTTGTTACTTCTTCATTAATTTACTACCCAGAGCCCAAGCCCCTTTGTTTTTGCCAATTCTTCACAAATTATTGTTTCTTTGTCTAAAAAGTATAAAAGCTGTTTGCTTCAGTCACATTTGTGAGCCTCGTATCTTTAGGACTCTGGTACATCCAAAATTAAACTTGTTTTTCTCTCGTTAATCTGTTATATGTCAATTTAGTAATTAGGCCAAAGATCCTAGGAGGGAAGAAGGGAAATGTTTTCTTACCCTAAATATTAGTTTCAAACTTTCTTTGTAAATATAATTAAGGTAGTCTTTTAAAAACACAGAGTTGATTTTGGTTCTATTCCTCCAGCCCCACAATGATTAATTTTCCTTTCCAACACAATATCTTTGACCCCACTCTTACTTTCTCCTTTCTTCACAAACACAAATTGTCTAAATTCGTTATTTTCTGTGTGTTTTTTTAATTCAACCACAAACTCTTCCACAACTGCCTTAATTTCCTCTCAAGCTGCTAACATTAAACAGCTTTCATCTTTCTGAAGACAATCTCCCAGAATCTTCTGACATGTTCCAAAAGGAACTGTTTGAGATTCAAACTTTGCTTACAGCTGTTAGCCTCTGATTTTTCATCAGAATCCTTTGCCTCTCCAGTCTTTAGTATGTTTTCTTTTTTTGGTTGTTTTTCACTCTGATTTTTGATGTGAAATCCAAATACTGAATTGTACATGTATTCTCTTGTTGGACAATAATATCCAAGGCTGGATATTATTTTTCTTGAGGATATGGAATACAATACTCCATCATCTTCTTCATATTAATATTGCTGTTAAGAAATCTGTAGTCTTTCTGATGCCTGATCTTCTTATAAGATCCATGGATCTATTTTTCTCTGGGAGCTTGTAGAATCTTTTGTTTGTCCAGATTTCTGAAAATGCATGGTATCGTTCTTTGGTGTTTGTATATTTCTATCAAAATTGCAGGTTACACACCAGGCCTTTTCATTCTTCAATCCCATACCATTCTATTCTAGAATATTTGAATGAACTTTTCATTGATATGCCCTCTCTTCCATTTTTCTTATTCTGGAACTCTTATTATTCAGATATTGATCCTCATTGTTTTTCCCTTTAATTTCATTATCCTTTAGCTCTGATTTTCCGTCTCTTTGCCTTCTTGCTTTACTTTCTAACTTACGTTCTGAATGTTATTCTCCACATCATCTATTGAGATTTTTATATTTATCATCCCTTTAAATTCCAAATACAATTTTTTTCTTCTATGTAAATTCATTTTTAAAAAAAATTATTTGTATGTAGCTGATAGTATTTTCCACAGGTGATTGCAACAATATTTCCATTCTATATCCTATTCCAAGAACTTGCTACTCCCTAATTAAGAGGAAGTGCCCAATAGCCTTCCTCTTGAAGCCCCAACAAGAGGTAGAATCTAGTTCCTTGCCTCTTGAATCTTGTAATAGACAGAATGTAGCCAAGGTGATAATACATGATTTTCGAGACTGAGTCAGAAAATGTGAAGAGACATCTGCTTTGTGAGCTATAACACTTGGAATATACCCCTGAGCTACTGAGTAAGCAGTCCAGCTGTTCTGAAGTTACTAGACTCTGAGGAACCCCTCAGAGTAGAGGAGAGACCACATGGAGAAACACAGAGACTAACAGAGAGAGAGAGAAAGGTCCAGCCCACACAAGTACTCTATCTTTCCACCTACCATTTGCCTGAAACTTCACAAGAAACTCTAAGCCAGAGACACCAAGCCAAGCCCTTCTGAACATCCTGAACCACAGGAACTATACCAAATAATAAGATCACTGTTGTTGTGGTAAGTCATTAAATTTTATGGTGTTAGGCAGCAATGGCTAGCCAGAAAGGTAATCTATTTTATCAGTGAAACATATGTTAATTAATATTGAATTATATATTAATCCTACATACCTGGAAACTGGTGCTTGTTCATGAGTTTTTTTCACTACATACTCTCTAATTCCTTCAAACTGCTTTTTCTCCCTATTTTTCTGTGATTTATAGTAACAGCTTTCTTCAAATGTCTTGACTGATACTTCAACTAGATATATAATGTTTTGTACAAATAATTTTTCTCTCAGAAAATTTTAGAAATTGTGACATTCTTTTAACACCCAATATTGTTATTGAAAAGTCTACTCAGAACCTGATTTTCATTTGGTTATAGTAAAAAAAAAAAAAAATCTGGTTATATAGTATTTACACTGAAGATCTTGTCCTTGCAGTTTTAAAGGCTTGTGATAATAATTCTAGAAATTAAGCTCCTTCACTTTAATGTTTTATGGAGTCCTTTCAGTCTGATCATTGATGTTTTTCCTCAGCTTGGGGAAAAAAAATATTATATTGTTTAATATTTGATTATCTCTACATTTTCTGATTTCTCTCTCTCTCTTTTTCTGTCTCCCTCCTTCCTTTTCTTCCTCTTTTTCTACGTTTTCTATGAGAAGCTTATTAGACATTCTGGATTAATCTTTGAGTGTTTGATTCAGATACAAATTTTAAATTTGCTTTGATTATTTATAATTTGAAATAAAATTTTTGTTTCAAGTAAGTCTCTTTTTTTTTTGCAGTACGCGGGCCTCTCACTGTTTTGGCCTCTCCCGTTGCGGAGCACAGGCTCTGGACACGCAGGCTCAGTGGCCATGGCTCACGGGCCCAGCCGCTCTGCAGCATGTGGGATCTTCCCGGACTGGGACACGAACCCATGTCCCCTGCATCGGCAGGTGGACTCTCAACCACTGCGCCACCAGGAAAGCCCTCAAGTAAGTCTTTTTATAAAAATGTCCTACTTTTTTTCACTTTCTTAGAAGATATAATTTCATATTCTAAAGTTCTTTACTTTTCTCTGACTTATTTCTTGTTCCCCAGAGAGTGATGCTCTATTTATTAAATGAAGTTCTTCTCTTTTCCGTGTGCTGTGGGATTTTCTAAAGTGCTAGTGACATTTTGTTATTCTTTTAAATTTGTGTAAAATGTTCATTAGAAGCTTAAATGACTTTTCTTCTTCCTTACAAGCCTAACTATTAAATGACCCTGAGGACTACACATTGTCCAAATGGGATTGTCAAGCAGCCAAGCAGTTGGTTGCTGCTAGGCTGACTTGCCCCACTTCCATAGATTTGTCCACTAAAGACATAATGAGCCAAAATTGATTTAGACAGTTTATTACTGTAAGCAGAGCAGGCACCTTAAGCTTCATGTTTGTATGGTTTCCCTTGCTTCCCAGATCCCAAGGGCTGATGCAGCATCACAGATCCACTGTGCGTATTGTGGATCTATGTCACAGGAAATCCCCAAGGGAATTTCTAGCACTACCTTAATTTCCCTGGGATGCAAGCTAACCCTCATCAGGAATCAAAGGGAGAGGTTTTTAATCTACTGTCCTGGAACACTGCTGGTGAGTGAGCTATTTTCTATTTGTACTATTCTGGAATGTAAATTAACCTAAGCAAATTGGCTGTTAATACCTGAAAGTGAAGAAATGTGAGAGATTTATGAAAAACTGTCTTCCAACAAGGATAGGATCTGTCTATGGGGATTGAGAACTTCAAAATAAACTGTGCAAATGAGATGCATGATGATGATAAGCTCCCATTTCCACTACTGTACCCAAATACTGGATATTAGTAACACCCTATATGAGAGCCATAATCACTTCTAGGAAGATATCTGATTGGCTGTTTTGCTTATACTTAGTCGAGGTGGGAGGTGGAGGAGTAGAAAGGAGAAGATATCAAGGTGGTGGATTGTTGAGGAGGAAGTAAACTAAACAACCAATGAGTACGAATTAAAGTTGAAAATAATACACACTTCCAAATAATACTCACTTTCATCTCAGCTTTCTCCCATACTACTCTCATTAATGTCCACATCTATTCTGTCAATGGGTGGACCTATCACCGTGACCCACTGCACTTTTAGTTGCCCGTAAAATCTTCATAATTTTTGTTCATCTGAAATCTCATCAGTTTGTTCCCTGTGCTTCTTATCTATACATATCATTTTCTTCTTCTTTATATGGTAAAGGAAATAATCAAGAGTGAGCTCCCTCATATGTAGGGGACTTACTGTATTAAATAAAATATAACTGTGAAGTTGTGTTAATTTTTTATTCTTTTGCTGTAGAATCTCCAAATTTCAAGGATATTTAAAATCTACAAAATGTAGTAGTTGTTTTGTATGATTAGATTAAGAGGTCTTTTTCATAAGGTTTAATTAAAATCACTATGCTCCATACTTGCTGAAAAATCTCTCAAAGGTCCCTTAACCACTAATGGTTAAAAAACATTTTGATTGAACTACCCATTAAATAGTAATTACTTGGATGATTTTTTTAATTTAATGAATAGAAAATTATAAGGAATAGATTTAAAATATTAATACAATTTAATAGAATATTTAATACATCTTTATTACAAAGCAGCCCACTGGTCTATAATAGAGATCAATGAATGACAGCATGTATGACAATCTATTAATAATTGAACATAATTTCTTCTTATTATTATGCACTGATAATTACTACACATTTACTTGTTTTCTAGAGTTGTTTGCAAAAATATTTTTATATATGCTTTCATATTCGAAATGATTTAAAACCAAGTTGATAAGTTTTTTTGTGTGTGTGTGGGTTTGTCGTATATGGCCTTTATTATGCTGAGGTAGGTTCCCTCTATGCCCACTTTCTGGAGAGTTTTTATCATAAATGGATGTTGAATTTTGTCAAAAGCTTTTTCTGCATCTGTTGAGATGATCAAATGGTTTTTATTCTTCAATTTGTTAATATGGTATATATCGCATTGATTGATTTGCATATATGAAGAATCCTTGCATCTGTGGGATAAATCCCACTTGATCATGGTGTACGACCCTTTTAATGTGTTGTTGGATTCTGTTTGCTAGTATTTTGTTGAAGATTTTTGCATCTATATTCATCAGTGATATTGGTCTGTAATTTTCTTTTTTTGTAGTATCTTTGTCTGGTTTTGGTATCAGGATGATGGTGGCCTCATAGAATGAGTTCGGGAGTGTTCCTTCCTCTGCAATTTTTTGGAAGAGTTTGAGAAGGATAGGTGTTAGCTCTTCTCTAAATGTTTGGTAGAATTCACCTGTGAAGCCATCTGGTCTTGGACTTTTGTTTGTTGGAAGATTTTTAATCACAGTTTCAATTTCATTACTTGTGATTGGTCTGTTCATATTTTCTATTTCTTCCCGGTTCAGTCTTGGAAGGTTTTACCTTCCTAAGAATTTGTCCATTTCTTCCAGGTTGTCCCTTTTATTGGCATAGAGTTGATTGTAGTAGTCTCTTAGAATGCTTTGTACTTCTGTGGTATCTGTTGTAACTTCTCCTTTTCCATTTCTAATTTTATTGATTTGAGTCCTCTCCCTCTTTTTCTTGATGAGTCTGGCTAATGGTTTATCAATTTTGTTTATCTTCTCAAAGAACCAGCTTTTAGTTTCATTGATCTTTGCTATTGTTTTCTTTGTTTCTATTTCATTTATTTCTGCTCTGATCGTTATGATTTCTTTCCTTTTACTAACTTTGGGTTTTGTTTGTTCTTCTTTCTCTAGTTCCTTTAGGTGTAAGGTTAGATTATTTGAGATTTTTCATGTTTCTTGAGGTAGGCTTGTATTACTATAAACTTTCCTCTTAGAACTGCTTTTGCTGCAACCCATAGGTTTTGGATAGTCGTGTTTTCATTGTAATTTGTCTCTAAGTATTTTTTTATTTCCTCTTTGCTTTCTTCAGTGATCTCTTGGTATTTAGTAACGTATTGTTTACCCTCCATGTGTTTGTTTTTTACGTTTTTTTCCCCCGCAATTGATTTCTAATCTCATAGTATTGTGGTCAGAAAAGATGCTTGATATGATTTCAATTTTCTTAAATTTACTAAGGCTTGATTTGTGACCCAAGATGTGATCTATCCTGCAGAATGTTCCATGTTCACTTGAGAAGAAAGTATAATCTGCTGTTTCTGGATGGAATGCCCTATAAATATCAATTAAATCTATCTGGTCTATCGTGTCATTTAAAGCTTATGTTTCCTTATTAATTTTCTGTTTGGATGATCTATCCATTGGTGTAAGTGAGGTGTTAAAGTCCCCCAGTATTATTGTGTTACTGTCGATTTCCTCTTTTATAGCTATTAGCAGTTGTCTTACATATTGAGGTGCTCCTATGTTGGGTGCATATATATTTATAATTGTTATACCTTCTTCTTGGATTGATCCCTTGGTCATTATGTAGTGTCCTTCCTTGTCTCTTGTAACATTCTTTATTTTAAAGTCTATTTTATCTGATATGAGTACTGCTACTCCAGCTTTTTTTCAATTTCCATTTGCATAGAATATCTTTTTCCATCCCCTCACTTTCAGTCTGTATGTGACCTTAGGTGTGAAGAGGGTCTCTTAGAGACAGCATATATATGGGTCTTGTTTTTGTATCCATTCAGCTAGCCTGTGTCTTTTGGTTGGAGCATTTAATCCATTCATGTTTAAGGTAATTATCAATATGTATGTCCCTAGGACAATATTCTTAATTGTTATGGGTTTGTTTTTGTAGGTCTTTTTCTTCTCTTATGTTTCCCACTTAGAGAAGTTCCTTTAGCATTTGTTGTAGAGCTGGTTTGGTGGTGCTGAATTCTCTTACCTTTTGCTTGTCTGTAAAGCTTTTGATTTCTCCATCAAATCTGAATGTAGAGTAATCTTGGTTGTAGGTTCTTCCTTTTCATCACTTTAAATATCATGACACTCCTTTCTGGATTGTAGAGTTTCTGCTGAGAAATCAGCTGTTAACCTTATGGGAGTTCCCTTGTATGTTATTTGTCGTTTTTCCCTTCTTGCTTTCAATAATTTTTCTTTGATTTTTGTCAATTTGATTACTATGTGTCTCAGCATGTTGCTCCTTGGGTTTTTCCTGCTTGGGACTCTCTGCACTTCCTGGACTTCGGTGGCTATTTCCTTTCCCATGTTAGGGAAGTTTTCAAATATAATCTCTTCAAATATTTTCTCCGGCCCTTTCTCTCTCTCTTCTCCTTCTGGGAGCCCTATAATGCAAATATTGTTGCATTTAATGTTGTCCCGGAGGTCTCTTAGGCTGTCTTCATTTCTTTTTATTCTTTTTTCTTTATTCTGTTCTGCAGCAGTGAATTCCACCATTCGGTCTTCCAGGTCTCTTCACTTATCCATTCTTCTGCCTCAGTTATCCTGCTATTGATTCCTTCTGGTGCTTTTTCATTTCAGTGATTGTTCAGTATTGTTCAGTATTGTTCATCTCTGTTTGTTTATTCTTTAATTCTTCTAGATGTTTGTTCTTTAATTCTTCTAGGTCTTTGTCAAACATTTCTTGCATCTTCTCAACCTTTGCCTCCATTCTTTTTCCGAGGTCCTGGATCATCTTCACTATCATTATTCTGAATTCTTTTTCTTGAAGGTTGCCTATCTCCACTTCATTTAGTTGTTTTTCTGGGGTTTTATCTTGTTCATTCATCTGGTACATAGCCCTCTGCCTTTTCATCTTGTCTGTATTTCTGTTTATGTGTTTTTTGTTCCACAGGCTGCAAGATTGTAGTTCTTCTTGCTTCTGCTGTCTCAAGTTGATAAGTTTTTAATCTCAAGATTTTTTCATGTCTTTACTTTAAAAGCATTAATATAAACTATATTTTAAGGTATTGTTATTTTCAAGTTTGCCTAAATCACCTCATTTCCTTTGCCTAAATTCTATGAAAAATATTAATGTGTATGTGTGGTGGTGATGTTGCGACAGAATGGATAGCTTTCTGTTGTTAGTACTATATACTACAACTCTGAACACAGACAAAAATGGGGTTATTAAAATCTATTCCTTTTTTATTTTGTATTTACTATTTTATTTTCTATACTTCAATTTAGATGCTTTCTATTTACCACTAATATCCTGAAAATTTTTTAAGTTGAAATTTTCTGCTCTTTTTGCATTACTTGTAATTTTATTTTATTGCTAACTGTGAAAGTCTTAATATTTTCCTCCTATTTTAATACCTTAAATAATCATTCTTATTTCCCATCGTGTCATTTTCAATTCAGAGCCATTCTGTTTTTAGTAAAATAGAACTGAATGCTGGTTGAAAAAAAAAAGGTTCAATATATGTCCATGTAATTTTGTGTTTAATTCCATTTGTGATCCTCTTCACATAAAAATAAAGACAACACATCATTAAAATTCCATAGCTTAATTTCATTCTTCAGCTAAATTGTTTGCCTGCATCCTTTAGTCATTAGTCAAGGGAAAAGAAAATGAGGTAATTTCACAGAGCTTATTTCCAGTCAGTTAATAAAGAAAATAAAAAAGGCCCGAGGATGCCAATAAATATCTCTGTCTATTAAAACAAATAACGACTTCTGCTTCTGCAGCAACTAGATGATGTTCCAACTAAACCCTCCCTGATGAATTGAACAATTAGTTAAAAATTGTTATAGTCACTAAACAAAATAAGGTGAATGGAATGGATTGAAGATGCAACTAATGATGCTTAGCAATTTTCTCAAGCAATAATTTAATTTGTTTTTAACTCCTGTGAGAAATCATTACATAAATTTTATATTTTGCTTAAAACTTAACCAACCCTAGAATTCAAGTTTTTTGAAACAAGAGGGAAAGTATAAAAATAAAATACTTTTGTGCTTATTAAAATTTTATGTGATATTAAGCAAAATAAGCATAGGAAAAAGAAAAAAATACAAATTATATTTTTAAACTGAGAGTAAAAAATACTGAGTGTAACCAAAGATTATTTAAGTGTTGAAAGTCTGTAAGACTTTTATTAAGTAATGTTGAGAATTACTTATGTTCTTGGGCAAACTTTCTGTAATTGAAGCTGTTTAATACAATGCCAGTATATTTTATCATTTCAGGATATTTGTTTATACAGCAATAATATACAATTTACATCACTAATTTTGTTTGAAACTTCACTGTTATAAGCTATGTTTGGGATTCTGAATTTCCCAGAACATTTAAAATTTCAAATATTCTTCCAAATTATTATTTATGTTTAGCAAGCAAGGACACTATAGCAAAATAATTACAAGAATTTAAGTAAAGTAATAAAATCTATTGGGATGAAAAATTTAAAAAGCATAATTAGTCTGGAGGACTAATTTAGAGAAATATATTTTTATTTTAGATGACCACACTTTATATGGACAACTCTATTCAATCCCCAAATGGAGTAAGTATATATTTTAAGAGATATGAAAATTCATAATCCTTCTCAGGGTATGCTTCTAAGATTGAACAACAACAACAAATCAGCATCAAGAAATAAAGGTGTCAGCATAAAAATTGGAAGAGAAAAAAGGAGCAGAGAAGAAAAAAAATCAAAGAAATACTGTAAGAAGGGATATCCCAATTATTACAATTTATATCAGTTTGGTTCAAAAAAACACATGTGTGTGCAATGTTAGAATCCAGGTGTTCAATGACAGAGAAGACTTTATTTTTACCTTGCAGTGACCTGTCAATATGAAATTTAACATATATTAGTTATCAAAATATTTTACATTTATGTATTTTAAGATCCAGTGTATTTTCTCATGAGCCTAGTTCTACCTCATTCAGCACCCTTCTTTTATTTAACTTTTTTTAAGCAATATTTTAATCTTATCCTTTAAAAGCAAATATTTTGCTTAGGGTGTGTGGTTGGGAGGGTTTGCCTAGTATGAATTATTTGTTTTAACTGGTCTTTTTAGCAGGGCAATTCTCACAAAAACATACATTTGATTCCTTATTTTGTTTTATTAGTGCACACAAATAAACATGCTGTTAGGTATTAATGGAATAATTTTTCTCTTGTTTAGTAGAAATAAACAGGTAAAGAAAAAAAGCTGTGGTCATTTTACTCTTCAGGCACATCATCCTACAAACCTACTTTAACCAAGGTATATATCACAGCCAATTTTAGTAATAAATAGACATCTTATGAAATTTATTATTTAGTCATGACATTTCTTATTAATTTGTGTATACAAAGGTATATCTGAGCACATATAAGAAACTATCTAACTTTTTAAAAAAATCAACTGAATGTAGAGCTATACAACATGCATAAATTGACCCTAGATCAATATCCAGTCAACAACCCTTCCTTCAGACATTTCACTATTGGTCTGATCACACTGGAGTACTTTTTTTATCTTGAGAAATGTGTTTATTGGAAGAGAAAATTAAGAAGGTTTCTGATTGACTGAAAACATATTAGGGGTAGGAAAGAGAAAGTGTGTTCTTAAAATTTGGGTTAATATATTACAAAAAATGGATGCATCTGAAAATGAAACAGATTATGAAACAGTAAATTGAAAGGTTTTAAAGAAAAAGAAACTGGTTGCAAAGTGAGGCTTTGAGAACAAGGTCCATGTTTCATAAGAAAGAACTATTACAATCTAGTTTTAAATTATTCAAAAAAGGGAGAATGAAAATTTCCATTAGAAACCACTTTAACTGATTAAAAATGAAAAAAAAATCAGTTTATCTTATAGGCCAGATTAGAGTTGCTATATTGCTTTTGGCCAGAGAACAAATTAAATGTACAGTCATACATTTATTTCATGCTTTTAAAGTGTGTTTTAACATATGTTTAAAGTCATGTTTTAAAGTATGACTTTTTAATACTTTGTTACTTTCTTTACATTGATGTTAAAGGACTTACCAGTTTTCATCACTTTATCTCCAAATTTGTGACCAAGTGACTATTTCTGTCTTGCCTTTAACTTAACTCTTTTGGATGATTTTACTTTAGCAATCCATGATCCCAGCTGCTCAACTAAAAGCAAGATGTTCTTTACTTTCTGTTGATTAAATTAAAAAAAGATTATGTTTCATTCGGAAATATTTCCAATTCTGTGTGTGTGTGAATATTCTTCACATTTCTTTTGGTTCCCATGTTTCCAGCATGTTAAACAGGCCAGTAAAAAATTATGTTGGGAAGAAAGCCCATCCACCAACATAGCACATGGCCAACATGTAATTAACTACTTATGCTGCCACTTCCATTTCTGAGTATTTCCTTTCGATTCCTCTTTTCATTTATGTAATTAAAACTGCACTGAATTAAATATTCTTTTTGTTAGAATCTGTTGTGCGTTTTCATTGACGTGTGCCCTAAACTGCAATAATGCTATGCAGTTGGAAGGGACTTGATAGATTTTAAAGAGTTTGCATATTCATCTCTTAATTTTGATTTCCAAAATTACAACTTGCATAAATAGATGTTATTATTTCCTTTAAAAATATGGAAACTGAGACTCTGGGAGATTAAGTTATATTTTCAAGGAATCTTGGCTGCTAATGTGCCCTGAAGTTGAAACTCCAGGGTTCTTTCCTCTATAAATGGTTGTCACTATTTTAAGAGTAAAGCAATTTCAGGCTGAAATTTATTGCTGATAGATTTGTGCATTCAATAAGAACTCTACCCACAAAAACAAAATAAAATGATGTTGTGTTTTCTCTCTGATGTTTTACATCTATTTACTGATAGCTAGTACACTTTAGTGAATTAATCCAAGTTTCCTGATAAGATAGTTCTGAATCTTAGCTGTGAAATTTATTAGCTAAGTAAAACTAGATATAATAACTAGTTTCTCTAAGCTTCAGCTTCCTCTTGGTAAAGTAGGAATAGCAATCCCTGTATTGCAATATTACAGCATCTAAATTGCTTAGCAATAACTGGCACACATTATGCCTTAAATAAATGGTAATTTGTACTACTTTTATTATTTAATGCTTAAAAGCATTACATATATTTCATTTTTTGTAAATATAGTGCTAATATTATGTTTATATACATATAGTAAAAACATGAATAGAACAGAATATTTATGTTATTTTAAAGTAGAAATCTCAGGGGGATTAAAACAAATTTCATACCATATATTAGTCACTTCAGAAATATGTGTTTGATATAAATTTGTATTTGATTAAGATGGATCACAGACCTAAGTGTAAAACACAAAACACTTATAGAAGACAGCACAGAAGAAAATGTAAAGAAACTTGGGTATGTTAACATTAAGGTACAATATCAAAGGCATGATCCATGAAAGAAAAAAATAAGTAAGCTGGACTTCATTAAAATCAAAGATTTCTGCTCTGCAAAAGACAACGGCAAGAGAATCAGAGGCCAGACCACAGACTGGAAGAAAATATTTGCAAAAGACACATCTGATTAAATATAAAATGATCTCAAAATCAACAATAAGAAAACAAACAACCTGATTAAAAAATGGATTAAATTAAGAGATTCCTCACTAAAGAAGATACAAAGATGGCAAAAAGCACATGAAAACATCCTCTACTTCATATGTTATCAGGAAATGCAAATTAAAATAACAGTGAGATACCACTATACACCTATTTGAATGCCTCAAATCTGGAACACTAACAACACCCTTGCTGGTGAGGATGTGGGGCAATAAGAACTCTTATTCATTGCTGATGGGAATGCAAAATGGTGTAGCCACTTGAAAGACAGTTGAAGGTTACTACACACACTTTCACCATATAATCCAGTAAACATGCTCCTTGGTATTTACCCAAAGGAGCTGAAAATTATGTCCACATAATAACCTGCACATGGATACTTATGGAAGCTTCATTTGTAATTGCCAAAACTTGGAAGCAACCAAGATGTCCTTCCGTACGTGAATGGATAAATAAACTCTGGTATATCCAGACAATGGAATATTATTTAGCACTAAAAAGAAATGAACTATGAAGCCATGAAAAGAGGAGAGAAAGAAGCCAAACTGGAAAAGGCTACATAATGTTAGATTTCAACTGTATAACATTCTGGAAAAAGCAAAATTATGGAGAAAGTAAAAAGATCATGGCTGTCAGGGGTTGGGGGTGGTGGGCATGACTAGGTGAAGCATAGAGAATTTTAAGGCAGCGAAAATACTCTGTATGATAACATAATGATGAACACATGTCATACTTTTGTCTGAACCCACAGAATGTACAACACCAAGGGTAATTATAATGTAACCTTGGACTCTGGTGATTATGATGTGTTAATGTAGGTTCATCAGTTCTAACAGTTGTAACACTTTGCGAGTGGTTTTGATAATGATGAAGCTATGCATGTATCAGGGTAGGGGGTATGTGGGAAATCTATACACTTTACCCTCAATTTTCTGTGAACCTAAAACTGCTGTAAAAATATAAAGTCTTAAGTTAAATAAATAAATGGACAAGTGATAAACAAATCTATAAGGAAGTTATGAAGACAAATTTCAGTGGTAAGAGAAAAAAACAATACTATATACACTTTTAGTGGTGTTACAGTAAGTTTACTCTGAATTTAAAGGTAATTTGGTGATCAGCTCAAAACATGCCATAGTAAGTAACCCTACTGCATTCTTCTTTTCCCTTATCTCTTGCTGTGAAATTTAGTAGGCTTGTCTCAACTTTTATTCATCCCCTCTCTAATAATTAGGTGGAGATGAAAGAATATACCTATGTTTTTTAATGAATAAAGCTGCGGTGGTATATGAGAAGTAAACATTTTTAGAAAGTTCCTACATTTTGAGAGTAAATGAAGATTGTTTGGCATCTCTAAAACATCCTGAAGAAGCTTAAGCTTGGAGCAACAAATCGTCATATTTTAAACAAGTCATGAGACAATGACCACAGTAATTAATTAAAAACAGAGATTCAAAACTTTTGGGGAGGCCAGGCTCATGCTTCTATTCTCGTGCTCAGGACCATGCACAGGAATTTAAAAAATAAAAGCAAAAAATGCATCTGGCTCTTAATGTTGACCAATTGAATCGAAATATTTCTGAGTAGGACTGATCGTTTCTTTTTATTTTTGTTTATAATTTGGTAGATGCATATAATGAAATACTGTGCAACAGTTAAATTCAACACTGTAAGTATAGAAATAATATTATAAATCTTTAAAATACATAGTGTTAAAAAGAAAAAAAGAGAAATGGAATTAGTTTAGCAAAATATCATTCATATAAGTTTTAAAAATACACAGTATTTTTAAATACACTATATTAACAATTTTTATAAGGAAACATACCTTATGTAAATTATACCCCAACAATTTAAAAATTCTTTTCTTGAAAAGATTTATAGAGAAACGTTAAATAAGTCGAGTTATTATCTCCTCTTCTTATACCTATGAATGTATTTTTTCTTTTTATATTATTAGTCATGTTAATTTAGAATTACAGAATGTAAGGGTGTCTCAAATTTAACCTCATCCAACTATTTTGCTTTTAGTCATGATACAACCAGAAATCCAAGGGGTTAAATGATTTGCCCATAGTCATAATGATAATTATGGCAGAAGCATGGGATACCACGTCTCCTAATATACTCTCCAGGAAAATATCTACAAAACTGTTAGCCTTAACTGTGTGGTTTTATTTTATTTTTTCATCATAAGCAACTTCAAACCTTATTTTCTACTTATTCTACAAAATTCCTGTGGTTAATGTCATATAAAAGGTAAAAGGGCATAATGATTTCCTTGTAAGGTCAAAAGAGGAGAAGATTTTCCATTCTCATAATTTCCATTTAACATAACACTGGCAATCTTAACCATTACAACTAGTAAATAAAAATACAATCACAGGTGTACTAATTGCAATGGGAGAAATAAACTCGTTAAAAAATTTTAAACACTTACAAACTTATAGAAAGTTGGAACTACAATATAAAAGCCTTCTTTTTCTCTTAGCCATTTGAGGGTAAGTTGTCAACTTGAGGTACCATGATTCCTGAGTTCTCTAGTTGCCATTTCCTACCAACAAGTGAATTCTCTTGCATATCTCAAATTATCTATCAAATCACTAAGGTGGCATTGATATAATATTACAATTCTCAGGCTCCATTTAAATTTCACCAATTTTTCCAATAACATCTTTTGTAGTAAAAGTATTCATCTCAAATTATGTGCTGCACTTAAGCATTATGTACTTTTAAGACATACTAAGAACTAACAGTTCCAGCTTCCGTCTTTGAGACTGGAACAGTCAGTTTTTCCTTAACTTGATGATTTGAACAATTACAATCATCACCCATGAGTTATTTTGTCGTATCTTCCTCTTTACGTTTGTCTGAAATTTCCTTGTGTTGTGATTTAGGTTAGGCATTTTTGTTTGGATTATTTCAGAAGAGGTCTTATGTTCTTATTGTATCCTGTCAATAAGGACAAATTTCAATTTATCTCTTTACTGATGATTTTTGCTTTGATCAACTGACTCAGTCTTCTCAACTGGAAAATTATAAAATTTCCCTTTGCATTAATACATGTTTTATGGGAAGCTTTTTAAAAAAGCTATGTAAATATTCCACTCCTCATAACATTTTCTAATCAAGTAATTAATAACTTATATCTTCATGAACTAATACTTTCCATCTTCTCCAAGGGGTATAATCCTTTACTAACATTACTTATTTTGATGTTCAAATAGCCCCCAGTTTGTCTGGTGGGATCCTATTCAAGCTGCTTCTGTGTCCTTTACATGTTTCCTTCATTCTTTGAGAACTTACTTGCTTTCTGACGCAACAAGATGGGTTAGGTTTGTCTTGTACACACCCTGCTCCAGCTGTATAATCATCCCTCTGTTCCTCTTCATCAAAATTGGTATTTAGAAACAAATATCTGGGGTATTTGGTACACTCATTGTTATTGGGATATTGCTTTCCCCAGGCTCTTTCATTGGATACAACTAAGGAATATTTGTATACTACTATACTGTACACACTATAATGCATACTATCTATTTATCTATCTATCTATATTTCTAATCAATACATATCCATGTATTAAAAACCATGAGTTCCCACCAATATTTCTAATTGCAATCCAACAGCATAGACGTGATTCTAGTTTTATTCCTTTCCCTTATTTGTAACTCCTCTCTATTAGAGAAAGAATATTTGCTATGATGAACCTTAATATACTTACATATTTGGTCAATCCTCCTATAACAAACCTCTCATATCTGCCACCATCACTTCTCTCTCAGGGGAGTTCAGCTATGTAACCAGGCTCGGATACATCATACTGGTCTTTCCCGTGAAGAGATGCCCTCCTCAGCCCACACTCTGACTCTCACACTGGGTTACTCCACAGTGAATATGCCCACCTCATCCTTTTCTGACTCTGTCTGCCCACACCAGTCCAAATCCCTATATAATTTTCTTTACTATGCTCAATCTCTGACACTCCACCTCTGGCTGCCATCTCTTAGAATACCTACTTACTCTGATTTTGTTTGAAAACCTCAATGTGTGCAACTGAGACTTTTTTCAGTCCCAAAGTTGATGTTACTTTGCTCTGTCCCCAAAAGATTTCACTGAACAGTCCAGCATGGGAATGAAAGGGAAGGAAAGGAGAAGAGGAAAGGAAGGTGTGTAAAATTATCTTTATTCACACAACTCGATTGTGTAGGAAGTCCTAATCAATCTATTTTTTTAAATGTTAGTTCTGCTAAATAAATTAATCAAGGCCACAGTATGCAAGGTCAAAATATAATTTGTATTTCTACATACTAGCAAAATACACTTGGGAAATGAACTCTAAAATTCATGCCTTTCACAACAACATTAAAGAACTTAAAACAATGAGGTAAAAATCATAATAGAATACAAGTAAGATCTCTACACTTCAATTTGCAAAAAATTATTGAGAGATTTAAAGAAGTCCTAAACAGATAGGAAGATATAACATGTTCATAGATTGGAAGATGTATTATGGACTGAATATTTGTGTGTCCCCCTCAAATACATATATTGAAACCCTAATCCTCATTTTGGCTGTATTTGGAAATAGGGCCTCTAAGAAAGTAAAGTTAAATGAGGTAATAAGGGTGGGGCCTTGATCCTACAGGATTAGTGTCTTTATAAGAAGAGGTACTAGAGAGAGTGGACATGCGCTCTCTCTCTCTCTCTTTCTCTCTCCTACCTCAACCCGCCTCCATGGGACAACAGACACCAAGGAAACGCCACATGAGGACATAGTGAGAAACTGACCACCTGCAAGCCAGAAGTGGAGCTCTCAAAATAAACCAAACCTGCTGGACCTTGATTTGGAAACTTTAGCCTCAAGAACCATAAGAAAATAAATTTCTGTTGTCTAAGCCATTAGCCTATGTTATTTTGTTATGGGAGCCCAATCATATTAATATGTCTATTCTCTCCAACTTGATTTATATATTTAATAAAATCCAAACCATAACCCAGTATATTTAAATATATTTTGATGAAGCTAATATTTATATAAAAATGCAAATGATATAGAATTATCAAAAATACTTGTAAAAATCAAAGTTGGTGCACTTACTTGATTTCAAAACTTACTCTGAAGCTACAATAAGCAAGATAACATACACAATATACAAATAGATCAATGGAACAGAATCAATGATTCATAATTAGAATACAATATAAATGTTCAATTGATTTTTGACTAAGGCATATGACATTTCAAACAGGAAAGCGTTTTCACAAACTATGCTAGCACAACTGGTTCACTATATGGATCTCCATATGGAAAAAAGAACAATAGTAAAAAAAACCACTTTTCACATGTTACACTATACACAAAAATGTATGAAAGATCTAGATGGAAAATATAAAACTATAAATTTACCAGAAGAAAATATGGGGGAAGAATAACCTTATATGGTCTTAAGGTAATCAACATTTTGTTAGACAAGACCCAGAAAGCACTAACCATAAAAAGAGAAAAACAAAACGAAAAAATAGAGTTCATTAAAGTTAAAAACTTCTCCTCAACATAAAGATAATGAATGAGCCAGTCAGAAACTGGGAGAAAATTATTTACAATAAAGAGAGATAAAAAACTTATATCCAAATATAAACAACTCCTACGACTCAATTATAAAATCTCAACAACCTAATAAAATATTGTGCAAAAGTCAAAAAGACACTGCATAAAGGGATTATATATATGTTTTATATACATATATATATATGTTATATATCATTAACCATTTTATTAAGCTATAGTAAAGATGCTCAACATCCTTAGTCATGAGGGAAATGGAAATAAAGAATTTATTGCAATTCTACTATGCACTCTATAGAATGGCTCAATATAAAGACACTACCAACACCAATGTTATCCAGAACATTGAATAATAGGAGCTCTCATACATTAGTGGTAAAAGTTTAAAATGGTATCACATCAGAAAATCAGAATTTTCTCACTAAATTAACCGTATACCTAATCCATGACTGGAAACTTCACTCTATGCATTTGCCAAACACACACACACACACACACACACACACACACACACACACACATATGTACACAAAAGGACCCAAATACCTATCAACAGGAGATTGGATTAACAAGTTGTGGCATACTAATACAATGAACATCACTCAGCAATAACAAATAATAAACCACTGATAAATACAACAGCATGCAAAAACCTCAAAAAATATTATACTGATGAAAGAAGTTACATGCAAAAGAATACATGCTCTGTAAATTCATTTTCATGAAATTCTAAATGAGGAAATACCAATCTCTGTTGAAAGAAGTCACAACAGTCGTTGCCTGTTGTGGGTAGGAGGTTGACTAAGAACGAACACAGGGAACTTTCCAGGGTGATGGATATTTTATATCTTCATGTGATTGCAGAGGTAGATGCATTTGTCAAAACTTATCAGATCATACTTAAGATCAGTGTGTTTTGCTATAGGTAAGTAAATTATACTTTAAAATTTAAAAATGCTTTTCTTGAAGAGATTTATTGAGAAAGTTTAAATATGCCAACAAATATTATCTCCCCATTCCTATAACCATGTAACTATGTATACATTTCTTTCTTTCTTTGCTTTTAATTTATCAGCTATGTTAATATAGAATTATAGAGTGTAATGGTATCTCAAATTTGATCTCACCCAAATACTCCATTTTTAGTGATAATAAAACCAGAAACCCAGGGAATTAAATGATTTTCCCAAGTCTTATGATCTACTTTCTCTAAAAATATCTACAAGACTGTTTACTTAACTGTATATTTTTAATTTTGTATTTAGCATGAGCAATTTCAAAAAACTTTTAAAAAGTAGGCTTGTTACAAAAATAAAGAATATAGAATACAAATCAAAGGGAAAAATATTAATATATTGAGTGTACTTCTATAAAGAAATATTGGGCATAGAGAACATATTCTTAATTCACATGAAAAATCATTCAAAATAAAATAACTTTAATCATTCCAATTAAAAATGGGCAAAGAACTTGAAGACATTTCTCCAAAGAAGATATACAAACAGCCAATAAGCCTATGAGAGAACGTTTAACATCACTAGTCCTTAGGGGAATTCAAATCAAAACCATGTGAGATCCCATTAGGATGCCTATTATCAACAAAACAGGAAAAAAAAAAACTGTTGGCAAAGATGTGGAGAAACTGGAACCATTTTGCATTGTTGGTGGGAATGTAAAATGATGCAGCCCCTGTGGAAATACTATGTTGGTTCCTCAAAAAATTAAATATAGAATTACCATATGATCAAGAAATTCCACATCTGGGTATATACACAAGAGTACTGACAGCTGGGACTCAAACATATATTTGTACAACAGAATTATTCCCAATAGCCAAAAGTGGTAACAAACCAATGTCCATCAACAGATGAATGGATAAACAAAATATGGTACGTACATACAACAGAATATTATTCAGCCTTTAAAAAGAATGGATACCTGATACGTACTATCAATACAATACAACTGAAACTTGAAAACATTATGTTAAGTGAAATAAGCGAGACAATGAAAGACAAATATCGTGTGACTCATATGAGGTACCTAGTAGATAGGCAAATTCATAGGCAGAAAATAGGATAGTGCTTATTAGGGGCTCAGGTGAGGGGGTAAAGGCAAATTATTGTTTAATAGATACAGAATTTCAGTTTGGGCTGATGGGAATTCTCTGAATGGATACTGGTGATGGTTGCTCAAAAATATGAATGTTTCTAATGTCACTGGATTAGAAACTTAAAAATGTCACTTAAAATGATTAAAATGGTAAATTTTATGTTATGTATATTTTACCACAATAATAAAATAATTTTACAAACTTTATTATTTTAATATAGTTGATGTGTAAAGCCTTTTATACTTATGTGAAAAGAAATGCAATAAATGCATGCCTCTAAAGATTTATTATTTTGAAAATATTTTTTATTGTCATAAACATAGCTTTGCCTCAGAATCATTAAGGTAATTTTGAAAACAATTTGTGCACATTTATATTGTTTAAAATGACTCTATACGTTTCTTAATTTAAATTATTTATTTTTTTACAAAATTTTAGTAGATTTAGTAAATGTACTTCAAATATATAAAGTTTTCAAATTGCTATTCTTTATTGGGGAGATATTGTCATCTGTGTGTGTTTGTATGGGCAGGTGTGTATTTTCTTTAAAATATATTTTTGTCTGAAAATGATCCAATTTTTTGTTGCATGGTGAATCCGTTATTTTCTTAGAGATATTAAATTATAGAAAATTTTGCTATGTTTTTAACAGTGATAAAAATCTTTGTATAAATTTTGTTTTCATTGAAAACAACAAGGCTAAAAATATTTATTTGTGGTTTGGGTAGAGTTGTCAGCCCCAGTTCTGCCTTGAAGAACAGAATGTTGCTCCAGTTGTGTGAAACCCCTTCACAGATTGTCTCAACTCCAGAGAGCTGTCTCACCGAAAGTCACCATTTCTGAGGGAAGCTCACATCCAGAATCTGATGGAGGTAGATGTGTAAGGGGTTAGCCATTTCAATGTAATGAAGGAAGATTCTGATGGAATATTTACACTCCAGAGACCCCATGAGGTGGGCTGAGGCCATTGGGTCTGCATCACTGACTAACTCTCTCTTCATTCAATCCAAATTCTCACATCTCCCTTCCACAGGTGTTTATGCCAAAAAAAACTCCTTATATGTGTTGTGAAAGGCTACATCGTGCAACACCGAAAATATACACTGCTGAAATTTATACTAGTACAATGCTGTCTGCATTTTTATCTAATCAGGTCCAAAATTTAAAAACTATTGCTACAGAATATCTACAAAATATATGCTTGTGGTACGCTTGTGCTCCATATTTTTAATCAAATTTGCTTTGGAACCATTTAAATGTTACCAATAAGGAAAAAGTCTACTTTTGTGAATGCTTTGAAATAGTGTTGATTTTTCCAAAGGAAGTTATGATCTGACCAAACTCGCTGTAGTGTGAGATTAAGAATTTATTAGTAGCTGCTGATTTTGAAGTCCTACTGGCTTCTTACCTATTTTAATAAAGATTTGTTCCTGACACAGCCTTTTTCCAAAGTTTATTCTAAAAGAAAGAAGAGAAACAGTGTCCATTGGCTCCTTCCTTCTCTTAGAAGTTGCAAATTACCCAAAATGGAATTCTGCATCAGTAAAGATCCAATTTAAGAGTTTTGGAGGAGAACCAATCTTATCTCACTTTATTGTGGTGCTCATCATAATCAGCATCTCAGTGGTCAGTTGTAGGTTGTATATGAAGGGTAAATACATTAATAATTTATATGCTTCAGCACATTTTAATAGTGAGATTCATGATGAACCTTGAAGTTGTAGAGACACAGGGAAAGATTTTAGGAAGTTGGACCAAAAAAAAAAAAAAGATGTAAGTAATAAAAGGAACAGCTTCAATTAAACTAAGAAGAGATTAATTAATGCTAAAGGTCACAGGGGTCAGCAGTAAGAAAATGCCTCAGAGAAAAGA
Organism: Pseudorca crassidens; assembly: GCF_039906515.1. Taxonomy (NCBI): domain Eukaryota; kingdom Metazoa; phylum Chordata; class Mammalia; order Artiodactyla; family Delphinidae; genus Pseudorca; species Pseudorca crassidens. The sequence continues at coordinate 20,788,717 of NC_090298.1, forward strand.
ATGAGTGAAGAATGATATGACAGAAAAATAAATTAATTTAAGTCAGAGGCCAGGAAAGCATTATTATTCAGTTCTGAGTCAAGGTCAGTATAAGATGAAAAAATTAAGAAGAAATTCCATGAGATCCATGAGAACTGAAGTTAAGACACTGGTTAGCAAGCAAGAAAGAAATCAATAACGTTTATTGAGTATTTACAATATGCCAGAAAACATACTTAATGTAGTTTATTATAAATTATTATATTCAATAATAATAATAATAATAATAATAATAAATTATTATATTCAATTCTAGCAATACCTTCATGAAAAGAATGCTACTGTACAGTGGTAAACTGGCAAAACTTTAACAACTAACTCTCCAGGGGAAGGAGGCCTGATTTGTACTGTCTGACAATTTCTGTGGTGTAAATACCACACCATACTCAATTTAAAACTACCACCATGGCATTAACTGACATGGGAACACCCTGAAAAATTTTAAATGGGCTCTTGCAAGCAGGCACGAACTAGCTTCAGCACACTACTACTGTTATGTCTGGTTTAAAAATGAAAACACTAACACAAATCATAAATCCAGGCAAGGGTGGACTTAAATTTATGTAAAGCTTTTCTGATTCAAAGCTCCATGATATTTTTACTAAACTAGTCTTCAGGAAAAACAAAACAAAGCAAACAAAAAACGTGTTGTCTGGATGACTTTGGGGAAGTCAATATTGTCCTAGTGCTGTGCCTGGGCTAGAAATTAAAATTAATTAAGAGCTTAAAAGGACCTGAGAAACCCAAGAGATGGAGTTAGAAGAATAAAATTATCTATCCTCTGGGCATCCAGAAGGGAGCTTTGGAAACTTCCGTTACAACTTCTAGTTTAAAAATAACACTATGTAGAGATTTCCCTCTTCCTCTTCTTTAAAACACATAAAATAATTTAGGAGATCAATAAAAAAATATGCTTGCCTTATCCTTGAAGAAACTAAGGAACTCCCTAAAGTTACCTATATGCAGTGAATTTTTAAAGGCAGAAAGAAAAGACACTAAGAAAGAATACATGGAGCTGAGTATCTAAGACAACTTTAGCAGAGTTGAATTTGACAAAATATTTAATATTACATGGCAAGAAAAAAATCAAGACCATTTTATTTAGAAAAAAGGTAATGGTTATGTGGGCTGATGACAGGAGTAAAGGGGATCAGTTTTGGCACAGAAATGGCAGGTAAAATGAATCAAACAGGAAAGTCATATTTGCAGGAAACTATGTTAGCATAAGACTGAAAGAGAAAAAAATTTATATTTTGAAAAGTCCAAGAGCCACTAATTTGAGCTGGCTGCAAAGAAGTATAAAATCAAACAAATGAAAGCCTTGCCTCTTATTCACACCACATTCACATTTAGCTCACATCATATTCACGTATACAGAGAATTCCTGTCTTGCACTCTTACCTCTGCTTCACATATTACCTGTAAATAACTGGACTAGGGCAAACATTGTGTTCAATAATTACTAAAAAGGGACCAGATTGGAATTTGTATAATTGTACTAGAATAAGAAAAAAAGAGCAAAAGAATAGGATCAATAGATCAATACAAAATGTGGTTATCAGGAAATTATGATGAAACAGACATGAACTGTTTTCTTTTACAGTGTAAAACAATTTTTATGGAACTCCAAAATACCATACAGATAATGATCTATGTAGTAAGTTGTTTTAAACCACATAAGAATGATGAGCACGACATGCAGGATAACAGCATGAACTGTTAAAAAAAATAACAAGAAAATGGGTTTCATACGATGTGTCCAAATATTGACCTAAGGGTTGATATAAGATAATCTAATAACAGAGGAAGGGATTAAAATATAAACAGACAGGATTAATGGGGGGGGAAGTGAGGAGAGTAAAATGAAACGAACAGAAAGGCAAAATTGGAAACAACAAAAGAGAAAGTAGAACTTGTTATAAACATAGTAGATAAAAGAGAAGACTAGACCCAGAAGAGCAAGCAAAATGAGTTAGAAAGATAGAGCCAAAAAGATTTAGAGAGAATAGGCTGAAAAAGAAAAATCACATGATCATATCAATAGATGCACAAACACTTGACAAAATCCAGCACCCATTCATGTTAAAAATTTTAAGTACACAAAGAACAGAGGGGAACTTCAACTTGATAATGAATATCTACAAAAAACCTACAGCTGGGCTTCCCTGGTGGCGCAGTGGTTGAGAGTCCACCTGCTGATGCAGGGGACACGGGTTCGTGCTCCGGTCCAGGAAGATCCCACATGCCGCAGAGCGGCTGGGCTCGTGAGCCATGGCCGCTGAGCCTGCGCGCGTCCGGAGCCTGTGCTCCGCAACGGGAGAGGCCACAACAGTGAGAGGCCTGCGTACCGCAAAAAAAAAAAAAAAACAAAAAACCTACAGCTTACATCATACTTAAAGGTGAGAAATTTGAAGCCTTCCTACTAGGATCAGGTACAATGAGAGGATAACCATCTCACCACTGCTTTTCAACATGATACTGGAAGTTTTAGCTAGTGCAATAGGACAAGAGAAGGAAATAAAAGGTATACATATTGAGAAAGAAGAAATAAAACAGCCTTGTTCACAGATGACATGACCATCTATGTAGAAAATCTGAAAGAATCAACAAAAAAACTCTTGGAACTTATAAGTGATTATGGCAAGGTTGCAGGATACATGGTTAATATACAGAAGTCAAGCATTTTCCTATATACAAGCAATGAACAAGTAAAATCTGAAAGAACACAATATCATTATATAGGAGCCCCCCAAAATGAAATACCTATGTATAAATCTGGAAAGGATGTACAAGATCTATATAAGGAAAACTACAAAATTCTGAAGAATGAAATCAAATAAGAACTAAATAAGCGAAGAGAAATTCTATGCCCATGAATAGAAACGGTCAATATTGTCAAGATGTCAGTTCTCCCCAACTTGACCTATAGATTCAGTGCAATCCCAATTAAAATCTCAGCAAGTTATTTTGTGGATAATGACAGATTGATTCTAATAGTTATATAGAGGGGCAAAAGACTTAGAATAGCCAAAACAAAATTGAAGGAGAAGAATGAGATTGGAGGACTGCTACTACCCAACTTCATGACATTATAAAGTTACAGTAATCAGGACAGGGTGGCGTTGGAGAAAGATTAGACAGATCAATGGAGCAGAATAAAGAGCCCACAAATAGACTTATGTTTATATATTTAACTGGTCATTGACAAGGAGCAAAGGCAATACAATGGAGCTAAGACAGTCATTACATTAAATGGTGCTGGAATAACTGGATATCCACATGCAAAAATCAATCCAGACACAAAATGACATCCTTCACAGAAACAAACTCAAAATGGATCACAGACTTCATTGCAAAATGCAAAACCATAAATCTCCTAGAAATTAGCATAGGAGAAAACCTAGATGACCTTGGATACGGTGATACCGTTTTAGATACAATACCAAAGGCACATGTATGAAATAAATAATTGACAAGCTGGACTCCATCAAAATTAAAAACTTCTGCTCTGTGAAAGACAATGACAATTGAATGAAAAGCCAGGCCACAGACCAGAAGAAAATATTTGGAAAAATGATACTTCTATAATAAAGGACTATTATCCAAAATACACAAAGAACACTTAAAAATCAAAAATAGAAAAGCAAAAAACTTAATTATAAAATAGGTCAAAAACCTTAAGAGATACCTCATCAAAGAAGATATACAGATGGCAACATATGAAACATATGAAAAGAGTCCCACATCATATGTCATCGGGAAAATGCAAATTTAAATGACAATGAGATATCACTACACACCTATTAGAATAGCCAAAATCTAGGCCACTGACAATTCCCAATTTTTTGTGAGGATGTGGAAAAACAGGAACTCTCATATATTGCTCATGGGAATGCAAAATAGTATAGCGGTACGCGGGCTTCTCACTGTTGTGGCCTCTCCCGTTGCGGAGCACAGGCTCCGGACGCGCAGGCTCAGCAGCCATAGCTCACGGGCCCAGCCGCTCCGCGACATGTGGGATCTTCCTGGACCGGGTCACGAACCCGTGTCCCCTGCATCGGCAGGTGGACTCTCAACCACTGCGCCACCAGGGAAGCCCTGGAAGGGAATTTGTTGGTTTCTTACAAAAGACTCTCACCATTACGATCCAGCAATAGCGCTCCTGGGTATTTAATGAAATGAGTTGAAAACATGTTTACAAAATACCTGGACATGGATGTTTACAAAGGCTTTCTCCTATAATTGTCAAAACTCAGAAGCAACCAAGATATCCTTCAGTAGGTGAATGGATAAAACTGTGGTACATCCAGACAATGAAATATCATTCAGCACTAAAAAAAAAAAAAGAGCTATGAAGCCATGAAAACACACAGAATAACCTTAAATGCATATTACTAAATGAAGTAAACCAACTTGAAAAGCTACATACTGTGTGATTCCAACTATATGACATTCTGGAAAAGACAAAACTATGGAAACAGTAAAAGATTATTGGCTGTCAGGGTTAGGGGATGGGGAGGGATGAATAGGTAGAGTACAGAAGAAGTTTATGTCAGTGAAATAGTCCCTATGATTCCATCATAATGATACATGTTATTATACTTTGCCCAAACACATAGCATGCACAACATGTACAGTGAACTGTAAAGTAAACTATGGACTTTGAGTGATTATGATGTATCATTGTAGGTTCATCACTTATAACAAATGCACCACTCTGGTGGGGGATCTTGATAACGGGGAGAGTATGCGTGTGTAAAGGCAAGGGATATATGAAAAATATCTGTACCTTCCTCTCCATCTTTCTGTTAACTTAAAACTGCTCTGAACAAAGTCTTAAAAAGCAATTTTAAACAAAAAGAGAAAAAGTTATGAGAATAATTTTACAGAAGATGCCATTTTAATCCAATAATCATAGTGATTACCAGTAATGGCACAAATTGAAGTCTTCCACCCCCGATAGGATGCAATAAGAACAGCATCACTTGTGTGATTTCCTGCTGAAGATTCATAACCCAAATCTAATCATGAGGAATCATCAGACACACACAAATTGAGGAACATTTCAGAAGACAAGCGGCCTGTAATCTTCAGAAGTGTCAGGATCATGAAATCAAAGAAATATTGAGAACTTTATCAGAAGACAGAAAGAAACCAGAGGCATGACAACTAAATGCAATGTATGATTGTGAACTGCCTTGCTTTTCTGTAAAGGATGATATTGGGATAAGTGGCAAAATTTGAATGGGGTCTGAGGTAGATGTTTATAATTCATCAATGTTAATTTCCTGATTTTGATGGTGTGTTGTGGTTATATAGGAGAATATCTTTGTTTGAAGGAAACAAACACTAAATTATTTGGTTGTGGAATAAAATGATTTAGAGAGAAAATAAGAGAATGAAAGGAGTTGTTTCCAAGAAGAGATCAGAACAATGAGGGAAACAACTTAGAAGACAAAAAGAAATAAATAATTTAACTTCATACAAATAATCGAATAATCTGTTTACAGATACATACTCAAATGGTAAAATACAACATATACTAGGGAAAATATATTTGCAACTCATAATAAAACTCATAGGAAGAGACTCCATTTCCAGACACGGTAGAGAAGTTATTTGGAAAAACTTACGTTCAAAACAATTGAAAATGCTGGAGAGAATATAAACAACAGCTCCTTTAAAGTAATGAAGACAAGATGTCAGAACAAAATGTAACAGGAATTAAACACCTAGGTCAGTACGTAGAACAGCAGATCGTAAAGCTGCGTTTTCTATGAGAATATGTTTATAGGAGAAAACTTGCTTTTCAGCTTTGTTGCACTTCTTGGGTAAGAGGTACACATATCAAGGCCAAAGATGTAGACTCAACATTCAAACATTAAACAGTTAAAACAAGTTGCTCATGCTATGGAACTGGAGAGAAAATTACCTTACCGTAAGCAAAACTAGAGGAATAAAGGAAAGAAAATACATAAGTAATTAAAGGTAAAGAAAAAATAACTGGCCCTCGCCAGTAAGAAGCTGGCCCTCGCCAAGATTTTGAGCCAGATTAACAATCTGCAAGTAAACCAGAGAACCCTAGATTCAAGGTAAAACTTGAAAGCAGTCAGACAAAAAGGAGCTAAATATCTTCAAAGGAGAAGCAGATTGTCAGCTGATTTCTCAGTAACAACAATCCATTCATAATCCAGGGGACAGAAAAATGTTCCTTGACGTGGCTGTCACTCTCACATTCTATACCCACAAAAATTAACTTTTTAACACAAAGCCAAAAATATCCTCAGATAAACAAAGCTGAAGATATCATCACCAGCATATATACTAATGAATATACTTATTTCATAACAAAGGCAAATGATCTCTAATTGAAAGTTGATATGTAAGAAGGAATAGTGAAGAAAATGTAAAATGTGTGAACGAATCTGAACAAACAAGGAACATAAAAGACAATGACAGTATAAGTCATGTTGGAGGAAAACAGCACTAAAATATTCTGTGATACTTTTACAAACCAGCATCCAGGTAACGTTATAGATTAAGGGAACTCTTAAAAAGATATTTCACAGCAACAAACTTATAAAGGAGTAGGAGAACTTGACGAAGCATTAAAAAAATCATGTATATGATGAAAAGAAAGTAAGCGCGAATCAAACTACTGTAATCTATTTTTATAAAATAAATGATTTAATTATCAATATTTCTAATCTTTTAAATTACAGCACACTCAATAATATTAGTTTTACCTTTTTTATTTCCTGTAAACTAATAGCAAGAATTAGAAGGGTTTTGGAGCTTTGACAAAAAAAAAATTCTAAGGTAACAGAACAGTTTTAATTTTCCCCAATGATTATTAAGATGATGTGGCACGGTTTCAGCATGCAAAGACATTTTTATGGTCCCATATGAACCCACGAAAAGAGGACTCTCTGTACTGTTACTCCTAAAGAAACCACCAACACAGGCTCACCGTACTTTTCTTGTGCGTGTAAAGGGCAGAAAGTAAATATTTTAACATTGAGGGCCACAAACAGCCTCTGCACCATATTCTTCCTCTTTTTCCTTTTTTTCTTAAATACAGTCTTAAAAACATATACAAATTCTCTTTAGACCATGAGCTAAGAAGCCTTCTGAATTTAGCCCACCAGCTTATTTCAAAAAATATTTAACAGATGCCAAAAATACAATTTACAAAAACTAAGTCAAGAAGGAAAGAGAACCTGAGTAGCCCTATAACCATTAAAGAAAATAAGTTAATAGCCCACGTTTCCCTATAATAAAACTATTGTATCAGAAGGTATTTTTAATGAATTCTAGACAACATTCGTGAAAGCATTAATTCAATTACACACACAAATTATATAAAGTAATAGAAAAAGTGGTAATATTTCCTATCTCATTTTATTTGACTATCATAACTTTGATGTCTAAATACAATAAAACAGTTAAAAGAGTTTAAAAAGTAATTTTACTGAGTGATATCTTGTATGAAAATGAATGATTTTATAAAAGTAGAAATTGTAAGCAAAGAAAGAGCAAGTGGAATACGATAATGTAAAGTTTTATATCATTACCAAGGTGAACTCTTCCAAAATCTGCAAGTTTAGTTCAAATAGGAAAAATCATTTAAGGTAATTGCTTGGATTAACATATTGAAGGGAAAATAAACAGTTCATTATACGCATACATATATTTGACAATATTTCATATTCACTTATGATTAAAAAACATAAAACACTAGGATTAAAAGGAAATCCCTTAGTCTGATAAAAATACCTTTAAAAACAAACTTAAGAAACTTCACAATTAATGATAAAATGTCGATCATTTAAAAAAACTAAGAAAAAAATAAAGAGATCCCTCTCATGTCATCTATTCAATATTCTATTGGAGTTTTTAATCAATGCAGAAAGACAAGTAAAAAAAAAAAGTTTGTTTTTCTTGATCCCGCTCACACTCCCCCCATCAGAGAGTGCTACAAACATCTGCTTCCTTTGCAGCAAGACTCTAATGCTGCCTGTGTGTACTTGCTCCAATTTCTCTCTCTCCATTCCCTCTGAAATGCACTGCAATAAGAATTCTGAGCCCACCACAGCACTGAAACCATAAACACCAAATTCACCTAGAATCTCCATGAAACTAAAGTCAGTGGTCAAATCAGAACTCTCTACCTCCTTGACTTAGCAGTTTTGACTCAGTTAACACACTCTGTTCTCCAAACATTTTCTTCACCTGTCTTCTAAGACACCTCCAGCTCTTAGGTTCCCTTGCAGTTCAAGGAATACCCATTCTCAGTTGTATATGTTGGTTTTTCTTCTTTCCTCCCATATAATCTGCCACCTCACACATGTCTGAATGTGAGTTTGCTTCTAAATACAGCCCTATTTCCACTTCTCACTACATTCACATTCTTAATATCTAACAGTCCCATGACTTTAAATACCAGCTATATGCTGATGGCTTCTAAGAGGTCCCATATTAGTTTTCCTGAACTTGTATCTGGGCTGGCCAAAAAGTTCCTTCGGGTGTCCGTAACACCTTAAAGGAAAAGCCTGAACGAACTTTTTGGCCAAACCAATACAATCTCAAAACTCCCTTTATCTTAATACATCTGAAGACGAACTCGAGCTCTTACTCCTAATGCTCTCTAAATAAAAACAATCAATTTTTCAGTTGCTCAGACCAAAATGTTTTGAGTCATCTGTAACAATGCTTCCTAACATCCATGCATGAATACTACATAGATTTCTATTGTACCAACTTTAAAGCCAGAAGTCAGACTGATATTTTTAAAACTTATTTCATATAACGTCAGCCTTCTGCTAAAAAGTCTACAATATCTTCCATCTTAGAGTAAAAGTCAAAATCCAATGTCTTGTGTATTAGTTTCCTATTGCTACTGTAAAAATTATGACCAGCTTAGTGACAGAACACCACAAGTTTATTCTCTTGTAGTTCTGGAGGTCAGAAGTCTACATACAAGGTGTTGGCAGGGCTCTGCTACTTCTGGAGGCTTCAGATGAGACTGTTTCTTTGCTGTTTCCAGCTTCCAGAGGATGTCTGCATTCCTTGGTTCCTGTTTCTTTCTTCCATCTTCAAAGCTTGTTACTCTAACCTCTGATTGCATTGTGACATCTCTTTTTTTCTGACTTTAACCCTCTTGCCTCACTCCTATAGGGACCCGTGTGATCAAATGGGGATTGCATAGGAAATCCAGGGTATAATCTCCCCCATCTCAAGATCCTCAATTTAATTACAGCTGCAATAGTCTCTTCTTGCTATTGAAAATAACATATAATGAATTCTGAGAATTAGGATGTGGATATCTTTGGGGCAATTATTTTGTCTACCACACTTTGTAGGATCTGGGGATCCTGTTATCTTTCTGCCCTTCCCTTCTACCACCTGTCCCTTGCCCCCTTTGCTCTAGGCACATGTACCTCCCTGCCCTTTCTTGAATATTCATGAGGAATTTCCTGATTTAGAGCATTTGCAGTAACTATTTCTTCCTGATGCAAAAAATATTCCTCTAACAGCTGCTTAGTTATCCCTTTCACTTCCTCCAAATCCTTTGCCTAAATATCACCTTCTCAGTAAGAAAGTACTGACTACCACCACCTGCTCTGCTCTATTCCTCAATATTCCTTACCTTGCTTTCTCTCTTCTTTTCTGATAGTAACCTTCATCATCTAACATACCATAAGATACCATAAGAGTAATATATTTATTATGTTTATGTTTAATTTTTTGCATTTCCCACTAAAACTGTGAGCTTTGTGACACAGGGTGTGTTGTCTTTTACTAAGGGGTGTGACCTGGTCACCTAGAGAGTGCCTGAAAAATAATTGGTGCTCCACACCTGTTATGGATTTGGGAATGAAGCAATCAATAAGCAAAAAATAGATGACCTGAAGAAACAGTTGATAAAACACTTGAAAAACTTGTTCACAGTAATGAAAGTTCATTGTTATTTAGGAAAATACAAATTAAATCACCAGTTTTGAAAAAAAATTCTAAAAATATCAAGCTTGGGTCTCTTTGTTGTTTTTTTTGTGTGTGTGGTACGTGGGCCTCTTACTGTTGTGGCCTCTCCCGTTGCGGAGCACAGGCTCCGGACGCGCAGGCTCAGCGGCCATGGCTCACAGGCCCAGCCGCCCCGCGGCATATGGGATCTTCCCGGACCGGGGCACGAACCCGTGTCCCCTGCATCGGCAGGCAGACTCTCAACCACTGCACCACCAGGGAAGCCCTGGGTCTCTTTGTAGAACAGAAGAAATTCTCATATACTGCCAGTGGGAGTAGGTATTGGTTAAAACATAGGAAACTAAAATGGCAGTATTTGGAAAAATTGAAGCTAGGCACACACTAGAGATCAGCAATTTTATTCCTAATTATATACTCTGAAGCTATTCGATGTCCATAAGTATCAGGGTGCATGTACAGAAATGTTCACAGAAGCATTGTTAGTAAAGCCAAAGTAAGGGGAAGGGGCAACATTGTATCTCCATTATTGATAGAATGTATAACTAAATCCAAACACATTCACATAAAGAGATCCTCTGCACAAAAATATGGTTTAATTTCATAAAACTATTTGAGCGAAAGGAGAAAGACACAAAAGAATATATGAACTGTGATTACACTCAATTTCAGAAACATTTAAAACTCCAGCGTGTTGTTTATGAGTGGCTACATAGATGCTCAAACTATAAAGAAAGGCATTATTAACCCCAAATGAATCTTATTGCCACCTTTAGAAAGGAGAAATGATGTTGTTACTAACAGACCCACACAGAGAGTTTCTTAGGGACCATGAGTTTTCCATTTCTTCGCCTGGGTTGAGGTCACCTGATTTGATTTATACTTATTCATTAAAGTTTATATGTGTGTTTTATTCAACTTTCAGCATGTATTACATTTGAAAATGAAAAAAAAAAGAATTAAAGCTCAATTAATAAGGAGAACTTATGGATCAAAAGAAAAAAACAAGATTATTAACAGAAAAATTGGTGAAGGATATAAACACTCATTTAAAGAAATGCAAGGGCTTCCCTGGTGGCGCAGTGGTTGAGAGTCCGCCTGCCGATGCAGGCGACACGGGTTCGTGCCCCGGTCCGCGAAGATCCCACATACCGCGTAACGGCTGGGCCCGTGAGCCATGGCCGCTGAGCCTGCGCGTTCGGAGCCTGTGTTCCGCAACGGGAGAGGCCACAAGAGTGAGAAGCCCGCGTACCGCAAAAAAAAAAAAAAAAAAGAAATGCGAAATGTTTTAAATCCATGAAGAAATGCTCATTCTCACTTAAAATAAGAGAAATATGTTTTCATTTACAAGATTGAAAAGCTATTAAAAATGATGATAATACAGAGATTGGATACAATGGTGGAGAAATATTTAACTTTCATACCTTGCTGTTGGCATGATAAATTCAAACTGCATCAGTGGAGAGCAATTTAGCAATACCTATGAAAGTTTAAAATTTCCAAACTTTGCTTCAGCATTTCACTTCTAGTCATATTCCTAAAGGTATACCAGCACTCTGTGAAATAACATGTCATATTATTATATTAATATTTTTTTTAAATGACTAAATGTTCTTCAAAAGAAAAATGGTAAAACAAATTATGATACATCCACTGGAAAGAATACTATGTAGCTATTATTTTTTTTTAATGAAGGATATCTTTATGTCCTGAAATGGAATATGTCCTCAAGTTACATTTTTAACTAAAAACAAACCAACCATGTTTTATAACATGGTATAAAGTACACCACCATTTATGTAAAAACAAAATCATAAATACTTATTAAATAGTTCTATAATGTCTCTTGGAATACGTACAAAAATACAAAACAAAACAAAAACAAAACAGAACTGGTAAATGCAGCTGTTTCCTAGGAGAACTCTGGATGACTGAGGATCCTGGTGGGAGTCTTAGTTTTAACTATACACCTTATTTTGCCTTTTAAAATTTATTCAAAGTGCATGCATTATCAATTCCACATATAAATTAAATAATAAACACATAACAACTAAAAAAATAAATTTGACTTCTCTATGAAGTAGCAGAAATATTCCTGTTACCTACACAATTTTAGTTTTGTACTGATATCATTCAGAAAAGAAAGTCAGCTAACTATCCATCATTGTACTGCTTAAATAAGAATATAATTGCTTCTGGTGAAGCAACACATAATATTGATAAAATAAGAATATTACTATTAATGGTGCAATGAGGGGTAATGATGGTTAGTATATACTCTGGAGTCATAATTTCTGGGCTAGAATCCCATCTCTACAAGTTACTTGATTGGTGCCCTTAGACACCTAATTTAGACAAGAAGGACATATTTTCCTTACTTGTAAATAAGAAACAATAAAAAACGGTTGTTGGACTATTAAATAATAATAAATAAAATACATTGTAGAGGCATCATTATCAGGATATGTCAGGATGTTTCAAAATATTTTATATTATTTTTCATTTAATTCTCACATCAAAAATATAACCATATGTGATAGTTTTTACACTGTTATTTTGCTTCCAGAAGTATGTTAAATATTAGTAGTGAGCAAAGTGGTTTTTTTTAAACTTATTTCACTCCTGTTGGTGATTTAAGTGGGAATACTCTCTTTGTTTAGTAATTACGTACGATGCTGGCTGTCAGCTTAATAGACAAATTTTTAATTTTAACCAAGAGTGAGCTCACCTGTTGCACACATTCACATCCTCTCTTTCTGTCTATATAATAACGTCCCATCTCCAGCTTTTCATCATTTCAAACTCTCTCTCACTCCTACTTATTTTATCTTATTGATAACATGCCTATGAGAAACTGATGTGTTGCTTCCTTCTGGGCTAAACCAAAGCCATCTGACTCCCATTTACGTCAGATTATTGCAACGGCTGTCTCCTTGGTCCACACTGATCTCTAAATTGCTACAACTTTCTTCTTGATGACTTTGCATCACTCAACAGGATTAGTCATCGATTCTTTGGAATTTTGTTCTCCTTTGGCCTCTATAATAGTCCTAGTCTTGCCTCTCTTGCCCGCCCCTTTCTACTTCTTCTTGGATGTGCTCTATCTCTGCCTTTATGTTGACTTACAATTATGTCCTTGACCTTTGCTTTATCTCTTTGTTGTCTCCTTTTGGAAGCTCAGCTCTTAGGAATGCATGTATTCAGTTAGTTCATGATTCACAACTCTATCCCTCTGCTGTGCTGGACTCAGGATAACCCAACACATGCAAACTAGATTTGGTGCTAATCTTTTTTTTTTTTTTCTTGCGTTACGCGGGCTTCTCACTGTTGTTGCCTCTCCCGTTGCGGAGCACAGGCTCCGGACGCGCAGGCTCAGCGGCCATGGCTCACGAGCCCAGCCGCTCCGCGGCATGTGGGATCTTCCCGGACCGGGGCACGAACCCGTGTCCCCTGCATCGGCAGGCGGACTCTCAACCACTGTGCCACCAGGGAAGCCCGGTGCTAAGCTTTTGATGGTTTGTATATACTGACAGAATTGGTATCAAGGAAAATTGAAAAATTCAGTGGTCTTGGAGTTTTGGGGGGTATTTGGAAGACACAACACTGAACTGAGGAGTTCACTAATGGAGTTTAAGCTAAACATCACCCAAAATAGGAAATGTTCCTTTAGATAAAAGGCTATAATAGTACACATTCTTACAGCTCAATTTCCTACTTGGTAAAACAATTTTAATCCTGGGCTGAGATTTAAGACCTTCATTTAAAATTCTAAATTTAATAGTTTTATGTAATCTATAAATGCTTAAAGTATAGCTTTAAAAGTGAGGTTAGTGAAAGAATTTTACTAAAGAGAGCCTGAAATTTGCATAAAGTGCTTTTCGTCTTGTTGATTAGAGTTCTAAGGAGAGAACCAAAGGTTTGTATATTATATCCCAACAAAATCACTGTTCCCTTCTCTAAACTTAGTCCATTTTCCTGGCAACTTTTATGTTTTCTTTATTTTAACTTTTATTTACAATTACCAGGAACCATGGAATGCAGTTACCCAATTAGCAACACAATAATAATACCACCAACAACAATAATGATAATAATAAAAAAATAAGATTAAATAATATTCTTTGATAAAACAAAAGTAGAAATTTAACTACATTATGTGAATATTTAATAATTCACTTCAGAAAATTTATTGAAGTGCTCCCTTCTTTTCTATTCATGCTTTCATAAGAAGCAACTGAGAATTTGAATATTTGAACATATTCTAAGTATGAGACATTGGTGAGCAAACATAATAACATATATCCACTTTCATTTTCTTTACTGAAAAGAACATTATTCTTTAGTACAAAGGGGACAAAATTTAATCGAATATATAATTGTATATTGTCTCCAAGAAAGGAAATAAGAGGTCTTTTGTAGAAATACATAATACCATAATAATAATTTCCCATGCTTCATGGCCATTACACACTCACCTGTTACTGATAAATTATATTAAGATACTTTTTGCAGAGCAAATTTTTATGACATTTCAATACATTTTTCATCTACAGAGATTTCTCTCGAGCTTTGCCTAAAAATCTGGCTCAATTTTCACATAATCTTCATTCAGAGATGACTGTATTTCTTAAAAGTTCTATATTTGAAAAATGATGGGTTAAAGTGTAGATTTAGTATTTTTGAACTTTAATATTTTTAAATAATAGGTAAAGTTTTTAAAAGCTTATTCATCATAGAAAAATTCTTTGAGTTTTTTTTTATTATTATCAATTATTATCATCAAAGTCCTTTCATCTACTTCCAACTATTACTACTCTATGTGAATTAATTGGCCTAAAACCACAGAAATAATACTTTTTAGAAAATAAATTCATAATTATCTCTTATCTAAAACATAATCCAATAAAACTAAATTCAAGGGACATAACATAGAGAGGTAGATTTTAAAAGATGCTGTGTGACAAACTGAAGAAGGAAGAAAAAGAGATGAAGAAGCCTTCTGTGTGGAGGGGATTATAAAATGGTGAGTACAAGAGAGGGATATACAAAAATAAGACTATGATGGGAAAGAAAAGATGGAAACAGCATCTCTGGGTTACTAATTCAAGAGTGAAAAAAGAGTGGACGGGTGGACTTCCCACAAATCACTAGAGTACAGTAAGGGCAGTGAGTGTGGTAAATGTGTTTAGGTGGTGCGGGTGTACTGTTGTTTCATGAAGGTTATACAGTGACAACACGTTATGTAAATAACTTCATGGAAGAGTTTAGTAAACATATGTTATCACTACTACCAGTAAGAACTTTTAAGTAAAATAATGATTGTAGTTATTTATATATGAGTATCCCATACTTAATTCCATTTATCTTTTTAAAAAGAGTTCAATATTTGACACTTTGCTTGAAAATGCTAACAAGAAGTCTATTTCCCATTAGTTTAAACTGGGAAAAATAGAATGCTTACACATTAAACCCAAATTCAAAACTAATTTCCTAAAAAAGTAACTAAAACATAGTAAATCTCTATATATGAATAACACGCTATAATGTTAGTATAGAAAATGCTTAAACCAGTGTTACTTGAACACTTACAGGTTAACATGAATTAGCAAGGCTTCCCGAAGGACTTACAAAATCTTAGATGCACGTTCTTTATTACAGCCTCTGTTAGTTTCAAAACATCTATGGGTGGTTCTGATGTTCTATCAAGTGTATCTGGAATGCAACTTAAGATCTTCCTGAATACTGCTTTGCTAAAATGTTATAGTGAACTTTGAGGAGGTGAGCATACTTTTCCAATATAACCTCTGGCTGAAACATTGAGAGATACAGACATTGTATGCATTCTGAGAGTTAAAAACCAAGAGGTGTTCTCCCTGGAAAACATTATCAGGGTTATGCAGGACATGCCTCTATTTAAAAATGCTTTAATTACCTCTTGCTTGAGGATTACTATAAAAAGTCTTTATAAATTCTAATTCAGGATCATCTTTTTTTTTGTTGTGGTCTTTACCTATTAGGGAAATAATGTCTATATTCACCCCAAAAGTCCAAATGTCTCCTCATCAGGAAGGTCTTTATTAATCATTTAATCTAAAGGACTTTCTGTTGATGTCTACCAAATCATCCTGATTTATTTTCTTTTAGGACATTTTCTAACTAAAATCACTCACTGTATTAATTTGTTTTGTGCTCAGTCCTTTTATGGTTGTCATTAATAGGGTTCAAATAGAAAATAACTATATACCAAGCCCTCTTCTACTCCCATTTCACCACTAAAGCAGGCCTATCTGTGTGTGTGTGTGTGTGTGTGTGTGTGTGTGTGTTTGTGTTTTATGTAGATTCTCTTCATCATGTTTGTATTAAAAAAAAGTCACCTGGAAACTTTTAGTCTCAACAACATTACAGTTTTTAAAAGGTCCCAGAGAGTGTTCCCAGCTCTCTAAACTCTAATAAAACATAAAGTTCTTCCATGAGTTCACTTGAGATTTCCTTCCCCTGTAGGAAAACTGCAGTGGGGAGGTCAGGACAGCTTCTTCTGTCTTAGTTCCAACTACTCCTTCCCCTGTTGCAACCAGGTTTGACTTGATTGTAACTATATTATTAAGGGCAAAACGCATACAGTTGGTATTGCCAGACTTTGTGAATGTTTAAAGTCAAGTTACTCTCTCATGAATAACGTTTTTTCAGTTTCTGGAAGATATCTCTTCTAGAAATTTCCAAGAATCACTTCATTATAAAGCATTGCACATTAAAAAACTCTTCTGAAGAAATAAATAAATAAATAAATAAGAACTTGACTCTCCAGTTTCAACATTTAATAACATACAGATTCGTGTAATACGAATCCCCAAACTATTTTATTTCCACTATTTACAAGTACTGCAGAAATGAAACATGGCAATATTTGGCACCTACTGTTTTGTTCGAGGCTTTTGGGATCTGTGCTGTGTCTGAGACAAAAAGAGTCCCATAACTTCCTGTTATCCTTACTTATTATTCTCTCCTTCTCTTAAAGGCAGACATTTTGTGAGTAGAGAAATTATATTTTCACCACAGTACTTAATATCAGAGTAGTACCTGAGTAGTAACAGGTCTTCTAGATATTTGTTGACAGAATGAATAAATCATTTATTCATAGTGGGTGTGTGCAGCTCACAAGTCTACAGAGAAGAATGTCCAAGAGACTGGAGCCAAACATATGCTTTAAGGATTAGACAGAATATGAATAGGAAAGTAGGTCTTGAGAGAAATCCAAGTTAGGGAAAGCAAATTCTTACAGCAACTCTGAAGGGAAGAAACATGATGATAATTGAGAGCATATTCAGAAACAAGAACCCAGAAAGAAGTAAAATAAAGACTGAGCTGTTGAGGAAATGTAAAAGGCTCTGGCAAACTAAGGAAGTTGAGGACAGGGCTTCTCAGTCTCAGCACTATTGACATTTAGGACTGGAGGTCTGCCCTATACATTGTAGGATATTAAGCAGCATCCCTGGTCCCTGCCAACTTGAGGCCGGTAGCAACCCCCTCTACCTAGTTGTGAAAACAAATAATGTCTCCATATATAGATGAATTTCCCCTGGATGGCAAAATAACCCCCAGTTATAATCATTAATTTAGGGTATTTTGAACTCATCATGCTCATTAAGAGGCCATGAGGGCAAATAAGACAGTACTAAAGGTATAGAGTTGAGACAGACCAGAAAAATATATGGCTCATTCTATCATTTTCAATCATGGAACAGGTTAGAGTCAGAAAATGAAATATTTAATAGTGAATTGAAATATTGAAAAGTCAAGTGACCAGCAAGATACTTGTTCAAATAAAAGCAGTTGGTTCCAAAGAGAAAAACCTGTTAGGGACTGGGAGAAAGTTTCTATTGGCTACTCAGGAAGGGGGATGAAGGTTCATATTGGGTTATAAACTATGGGAGGACAAAGCCATGGTAGACTATGGGGAACCATGTATCCCTTGGTAGAGGTGAGCTTAAGTAATCATCTAAGGACAGAAGAACTATAAATACCTATAGTATTCTTAATCTGCTAAAATAGAGAGCACCATTATTGCTCTAGCTCTTTGAAGCCATTAACTCTTCAGGAAAAGGGATATGAAATTAAGAAATAATTAAACGTGGTTTCTGTTTTTCAAGAATGCTAAACAACTGAGAACCCAAAAAGACTTACAGACAACAATATCATATGATATCGATTATACCTGGAATCTAAAACATGATACAAATTAACTTATGTACAAAACAGAAATAGACTCACAGACATTGAAAAAAAACTTATGGTTACCAAAGGGGAAAGGAGGAGGGGAGGAATAAATTAGGAGTTAGGAATTAACATATACACACTACTATATATAAAATAGATAACCAACGAGGACCTACTGTATAGCACAGGGAATTATACTCAATATTTTGTAATAACCTATAAGGGAAAAGAATCTGAAAAAGAATATATATATGTATTATATATATGTATAACTGGATCACTTTGCTGTACACCTGAAACTAACACAACATTATACATCAACTACACTTCAATTTTTAAAAAAAGAACCTATCATTGGGAAAAAAAAAAGAATCTATGTGTCAAATATATTCTGCATTTACAAAAGGATGATATCAGTGAGGTACTATAAGGTCTGAATGGCCTGGAGGCCCCAAGAATCTCTTTCATGTCTCCAGATGGTACATGTTTTCATTATCCCAAGAAGATATAGACAGTTGCCTTGATTATTTACTAAAATTATTATTATGTTTTTACTTCCTGGAGTGAATTATTTTACTATGCTGGCTCAGAATCAGGTTTATCATTGTTCAATTACATTATTAATTTTTTGGTGTTTTTTCTTAATCTCTGGTTTTGATTAAAAATCTATTTTTAACATGTTTTTCTCCACTTGAGAATAATTATTAAAGTGCAAAGTTTGTACAGTAAATAAAATTAGTAATTCACTTAGAACTGTATGTTTGTTAACGGCTAAAAGTAAATTCAAGAATATCTAGTTTATTGTCATTATTTATTTGAATATTTGGAAGCCTAAAATTTTGAAATTATCTAGGCAACTGAATCAGGCAATGGGAACCTGTGATAAGAAGCTACATTAGGACATTAATAAAAATAGCTTATAATCACAATGTTTCTCAAATCTTAAATTGGTAAATTTAAAGATGTTTATAGAAGGTTGAGATATAAAAGCAACATAGGGCAAAAGTAGATACTTGAAGTTTAAGTTTTAAACCTCTTGCTTTGGAAGGTAAAAAAGGTTAGCACGCATTGTCCTATATAGGAAATTTCTTAAAGGTCAATATTCTGATTATCTCACTGAAAAGAAAAAAAAGAACTTACACCAAATATATTTTGGTTTAGAATACATTTGATTGAATGATTTAGAGGAAAATATTTTTTTGCTCATTGAGAGATGAACAAAGAAATGCTTTGAGTTCACTGCTGGTTAGCTAGTTTCTTCATAATAGCCATGGCAGTGACAATTCAGCCACTAGCTTTCTTTCTCTTTTTCTCTTTCTGTCTCTCTTTACTTCTTCTTATTCTTTATTTTTATATATAAGTGGGTTTTTAAATGCTCAAACACTTCACATTTAAAATGTAATCATATAAAAATTATATATATAAGTACATTAAATATATATATATAAAATGACTGACATGATCATACTATAGATGAGAAAATGAAGGCCAAGAGAAGTTAATTGATTTCACTACTGAAAGCAAAAACAGTGGCAGAAGGAAGTTTACATATAGGTATTCTGATTGGCAGTTATATGCTTTTCCTAAGCTTTCCTCTACTTTAATCCAATGAGAAGTAAGGGAATTTTCCCTTTGTTTCAACCCCTCAAGCAGTATTGGGTTTTTAATCTAAGAAATTATATGCCATCCATTCTTTGTAGGATTTATTGGCTAATTGTTTGGTATTTAAAAAATTTTCCCCCTCTTCATGCATGTGCTTTTCAGTCTTGTCCCCACTCAACCAGTGTAATTCTCTCCATTGTTCCTACTCTGAGCTCCCACCATGTTTTCCACAACAATGGAGAGTTTATCAGTGTCTTCCCATAAGTCTAGTAATTGGGACGTGTATTATTCCTACCTGTGAACTAACCTAGAGACATTGAATCTCTCAGCATCAATATCACATGCCTACTTTAAATGAAGTAAAAACTGAAAGTAGAATTTCTGAAAGGATGAATATGTAATAAATTTATTATAAGTAATGTTGGAAAGAATATCCAGGGAATTTAAAATTTTTTGTTTCATGAAGAAAATATATCTTAGCCCACAATTATATTCGTTAAAATGCATGTTTATAAAAATATTCTATATCTCATAATTGCCTTTTCGCATATACAAATCTATATGTTTAAAAAAATCTGTATGTTTACTTCTAATATAAGATCTTTTTAATTGTGTTTTTGTTTGTTTGTTTTTGCGGTACGCGGGCCTCTCACCACTGCGGCCTCTCCCGTTGCGGAGCGCAGGCTCCGGATGCGCAGGCTCAGCGGCCATGGCTCACGGGCCCAGCCGCTCCGGGGCATGTGGTATCCTCCTGGACCGGGGCACGAACCCGTGTCCCCTGCATCGGCAGGCGGACTCTCAACCACTGTGCCACCAGGGAAACCCTAATATAAGATCTTTAATTGTATAAGTAATTAATACAATATAAATACTTAATAAAAAAGTAACACACACACAAAAAAAGTAACACACATATGTACTACAGACAAGGGAAATTTAAAAATAACTATTTCACAGGTCATGATATGAATAAATGATAGAAATACAAAATTGACTTGAAATACAAGCAAAAAAACAGATGCTTTGGGTATTAGAAGTAAACTCAGAGCTACAGCCTCTAATATATGTCTGTTGATCTGGTAGTTCAGGACATACTTATAGAAGAAAATGGTGAACACATTCCATAAATTCCTTATGCCTCTCCTCATTAAAGAGTTTTCTGGCTTACTTTTATAGAGCAGAGTAAGGAAGAATAAAATTTGAGTTGCATATCAAGATGCACGTATCTTAAGTATTTACCAGCTTTAATAGCCCACAGTAATTTAAACTCTACATTAGTTTTCCCTACCAAAGAGCTAAGTGGTACCAGATGACTCTGGGAATTCAGTTCAATACAACTCAGGTTAATTCAACCAACTAAATATTAAAATCTACTCTAAGAGCTAGAAACAAGAAAGATACGAAGTAAAGTTCTTGATTTCAAGTTATTGATATTCTTTGGGGAAAGAACAAATGAAAGTACATAGAAATACCTTGATTATCACAACAGAGTACATAATGCAATGATAATTCAATTTACCAACATTTATTAAATCCTCATTAAGGACTAGGTGAAGGAAAATCTATGCAAATAAACAAATAATTGCTATGTCCAGGAAGAGCCAAATAAAACTATTTATAGTTTCTATGGCTCAGATTTCAGTTATTATATTTTCATGTGGTTGGTTTCATAAACTGAAAGTTGCCTATTGCAGCAACCATAAAATTTACCTTAACCCTCTGAGCTCAGGAATTCTATCAGATGACCCTGTGATAAGTCCACTACTGCATGCTTTCTGGTAAAATTGCTTAGGTTGCTGGCTTTTTTCTTCACCTTACAGTCAATATGACATTTAACCTTTAATGCTATTTTTCTCATACTGCCAGACATTTTTTAAAAAAACTGAAATAACTGGAACATGAAAAAACCTATCAAAGTATTTTAAAAATCAATGAACATGTATTTTCTCAAAAATAGTTCTTCTTAGAAGACAAAAACTTTAAAAGCCAGTTTTAATTATGTGAAAGAAGCTATTAAAGTTGAGGCTGATGCAAAAGTTGCCAACACAATCATGGATCTATCATAATTTTGTACTGTTGACATGTGATATATGAACATGTGATTATATCTGTTTTCCTTTTGTGTGTTTAACTTTTTTCTTTGATATAGTTTCATAAACTCTCCATAAAAATAACACTATTAAAATGATTTTTTTCTTTAAGATATTACCTAATTTCGACTAGATTCAGATAGTGCCAAGAAAGAAAACTGGAAATTAATACAATCTAGTGTATAAAAGCATCCATTGTAACTTTTATGTCGTATTTGTCCTTCCAGTCCTAACCAAAGCTCATTTTCCTCACTATCTTTTATAACTGAATAGCATGAAATCTCCTCATGTCATTATATCCCGACAAGTAAACTACTTTTTCCTGCTTGTCTTCCCATTTATTCTTCCCTTATTTAAATGTACCCACGGTAGGACTTTAGAAAAATAAGTAACGCTCATATCTGGAATAAGTTTTCTTATAAGTAAGCATTATTTTGACCTTAGGTCATATTTTAATGCATTTGTTTTCTCATTCTGTAAAATATTAAACAACTTTTAAATATATCTTTTCTTCCTCACTGAATTCAATGGCAATGTGAAATATATATAGGTGTATATATATATATATATGTATTATATACATGCATTGTTATTTTAAATACTAGATTGCCAGATAGTTTTCTCTTGATCATTGATTTCTAACTACAAATTCTGAAATTGCAATTTTTAGTACCTCTTTAATACATGAGGTAGTAGGCAGAATTAATTCTAGTAAATGAATTCATACACTTATAATGCTATATTCATTACATAGTTTTTCAAATTCTAATTTGTATTCCATAAACAAAAACTGCTTTAGGGATATTTAGAGAATCAAATTTGTAAGAATGGCAATCTTGATAACCTTCAAATTTTCTTTACAAGACATATGAAAAACTGGAATGTAAATATTTGCCATTTCAACACAGACTTACCTTGCCTACGTATTGATAATCAGATCCTGTATATTCCTCCAGTAAGAAAAATTGATTCCACATCCAACCACGCTTCTGACGGTGCAGAATTTTGCCATCACTTCTAGGTATGCGTGCACCTAAAATTCTTTTCTGGGGCATAGAAGTCCTTCTGAACATTATCTCTGGAGAACAGAAATGTGGCAGGCATACCCATAGTAGAAACAGTAGCAAAAATTGATATATTGTCATAGTTCACTTCTTGACAATTCCCAACGTGGATGAAGAAAAAGCAGTCCTATATTATTGGGTTGAATTTTACTGTGTTTCAACTCGTTTCCAGCATTTCATCAATGTTTTGGACATGTTTCCAAAAGCTTCAAACAAATAAACAAATAAAACAAAGTCAGTTGACAACATTATGAATGTTACCTGTCACTTTATATTTAACATAACAAATATTAATTAATAATAGTAACCAAAATATTTGCTTCCCCTCTTTTACATAAAATAATTATTAGTTTGGAAACATTATTTACCTAGTAACATGTCTACAATTTAAGAAAAGATAATTGTAAATAATTTCTTTCAAACAAATTCTAAAGAAAGGACATATTTAGCTATTATTTCTTTTTTTCTTTTGGCACTTTACCAGTTTTCAGGAATTATAAACCCTATATAGAGTGGATATGTAGTTAATTTTGCACGTCAACATTTCCAGAGTAACTTAACATAATTAAAATTTTGAAAATAAAATAGTGATTTTAATAAACTACAGGAACTATGCATCTGTCATGCAGTGTAATGATATTTAAATGATTTTTAAACAGCAGCACAGTTTCTTCAAATTTAATCCAGCTCAAAGGTAAAAGTAAAGCCAAAAACAAAACCAAAAAAACTTAGTGTCTTCAGCTGAAGACCTCTCCTCTCTCCCCTCTTAGGTCGGTCTGTGGAACACCTAGAGCTTCATAGAGTAGAAAAAAAAAAATCTCTACTACAGTAAATCAACATATGACATAATTTACACTATTATATAGAAAAATTTAATCATGTTGTCAGCTATACCTTTGATACATTTGCACAATGTGTCCACTTCTGACCACCTCCCTGCCCCTATGCTGACCTAGAACTCCATGATGCCCCAGGCTCCTCACTGCTCTCCACCTGCAATTATTTCTTCTCAACAATGTATCCGAGGTAATCCCACTAAAATGGGATTACTCTGATGGCTTCTTGCCTCACTTTGATTAAACCTAGCATCTCATAAATACCTACAACTCTGTATTCCATTTCATGACAGCTGGTCACTTCTCTGACTTCATGCTATACTTCGATCCCCCCAGGCCACTCCTCAAAATTGACTCCTTTCCAGCCAGTGTCCTTCTTGCTTCAGCCTGCAACACACTTTATACGCTCTTCTCTTCAACCAGGACCTCTTTACTTCTTCCCTCCACCTGGAAGGCTTTTCCATGTAGTTATCCATGTAGGTAGATCGCCTGCTTCCTTCGGTTCTTTCTTGAAACCTCCCCTAATTTGCACATCCCAATACACTACATGTGTTTTATTTATTTATTGTGCATATATTCTGTCTCCCTACCATCATCCCATGAAAGAAGGGAAGTTTGCTCTTTTCTTTGCTACTGTTTTCACATGTCTATAACAGAACCTTGCACATAGTAGATGCTCATTAAACAGTTTGAATGAATGAATTGTAAATTGATTCAAACATCTGAGTATCACTACCTCCTCTATGTAGTTAAACTCAAACATTTATGCATGAAAATAGTATTTTTAAATCATAATTACTTTCATTTTATTATTTATTTATATTACTGTTAGAATATTTTTATTTTAAAAATTTCTCTGTATTTTTTTTGTTTTGTTTTCTGTTAGCTATGAATTTTATTTCAGGATATGATAAAATACTATAAAAAAGTGGTTGGAGGACCAAAAGGATTGAGTTTCATTTCTCAAATATGACAATGTATTCTAAGTACTCCAGCATTTATATTTATGCTTTCATTTACAAAGATTTCTAAGCAATCTGTTTACTTTTTTGTGTGTTTGTTTTATTATTAGGACGATTTTAAGGTTAATGCAAACATGCTTTAGAAATAAGATTAATGGCGAAGCAGTATTTCCCCAGAGTGTACTAAATGACAGTGGAGCTCTCCACAGCACATGAAGCATTCAACGTGACAGATGTAACCTGTATTAAAATCTGTCATGTAAAATGCTGTACTTGGAGTATAGAAATTATCTGATACATAAAATGGTTTTACATCACAAGGCACTGACTTTACAGAAACTCAAATTGATTGGATTCTAAGTAATAGGAACATTTACTAAAATGATATCTGACTTTTAAAATGTATCAGGACATGCTAGACAGTATTCTCCAGAAAAATATACTGTTCCTAAAAGTTAAAAGAGAGTTTGCATAATTGAGGGTTTCTGCTAAAAGCTTTAAAACTTATTGAAGCAACATTCTCATTTCAATTCTTTTTTCAATTTAGAAATATTTGCAAGCAATTGTTTGCTATATTGGTGATCATTTTCAATACAATTACAACCTTACCTATAACTTTAGAAGCTTAAGTACCAATATTTTTAGGAAGGAGTAGGTGGAGATTGCCTCTGTAAAAGTTGTTAGTAAATAATTGGAGCATCACAAAAATATAGAATCATTTTTCTTCATTATTGTTCTAGTTTCTATTATTTCATAATGAATTTTATGAAGTCTATCGTTAAATGCATTTTAATACTGATTTAAGATAATTAAAATGTTTAAAATATATTTTGCATAAATATTATTTGATAAAACCATTTCAAACAATGACAAGATTAAATTAAAATAAGAAATTTAATCTTGATTAATTAGATTTTTGAATTTATTTCTTTAATAGATTGGGCTTTTTGTCTCGTGTCTAAAAATCTCTGCCTAACTCAAGGACAAAAACATTTCCTCTATGTTTTCTTTTAGAAGTTTTATAGTTTTGGTTCTTACAATGTAGGTCTATGGTCCAATTTGAATCAAGATTTGTATATGGTGCAAGATATGAATTGAAGTTCTATGTTTTACTTATGAATATTCAATTGCTCTAGCACCATTTGTTGAAAACTCATCCTTTCTCCACTGAATTGCCTTTACACCTTTGTAAAAAATCAGTTGTCTATATATGTGTGTCTATATATTTTTGGACTCGCTAGTCTATTACATTCGTCTATTTGTTCATCTTTACACCAATAGCACACTGTCTTGATTCCTATAATTTATAAGTCTGGAAATCAGATAATGTTACTCCCCCAAATTTGGTCTTTTAAAATTTTTTTTGGTTATTTCAGAACTTTTTGCATTTTCCATTTAAATTTTATAGTTACTTTGCAACTTATATATAAAAGTCTGTGGGGATTTTGATGGGGATTGCATTGAATCTTTAGATAAATTTGGGGAAAATGGACATCATAGCAACATTGACTCTCCTGACCTATGAACACTGTATGTCTCTCCATTATTGAGTTCTCCTCAGTCATGTTTTGTAGATTTCCATATATAAGCCTTGTTCACCTTTTGTCAAATATATCCTGAGTATTTTCATTTTTTCATGCTATCACTTTATTTTTGTTTTCAACCACTTTATTGAGGTATGATTGAAATACACAGAGCTGTACATATTTAATGTATACAACTTGATGAGCTTGGATGTTGATCTTTTACACTGTTGATGGGACTGTCAAATGATATAAACTCTTTGAAGACAGTGTAGTAAGTTGAATAATGGCTCCTCAAAGATGATTATATCCTGAATCCTGACACTTGTGAATATGCTACCTTACATGGTAAAAGGGACTTTGCAGATGTGACTAACTTGGGGATTTAGGAGATTACCCTGGATCATTTAAGTAAAACCAATGTAATCACAAGGGGCCTCATAAGAGGGAGGCAGGAGATCAGAGTCAGTAAAAGAGATGCTCACAGAAACAAGTGGTTAGAGTTTCCTGAGGAAGAGGGTAGTAGCCAAGGAATGCAGGCAGCCTGGAAGCTGAAAAAACTAAGCAATGGATGTTCCCCTGGAGCCGCCACAGGGAACACAGCTCAGTGGAAAATTTGATGTTAGACTTTTGACCTCTAGAAATGTAATAGATAAATTTGTATTGTTTTAAGCCACTCAGTTTGTGGTAAGTTGTTACAGCAGCAATAGGATAGGCAGATTTTTTTCAGTATTAAAAATATATCTATAATGTAACTTAGGCTTCTACTCCTAGACATTTATGCAAGAGAAATGAAAGTATACTCATCTAAAATATGAATGTTTATAGCAATGCATGGATATAGGGAAAGCCTGGAGACAAGCCAATGTCACAGGTGAATGGATAAACAAATAATGCTATATCCATACAATGGAATGCTACTGAGCAGTTAAAAAAGAATGACATTTTCAGTTCACATGTAAGGAGCTTGGAAGCTAACACTCCATCCTGACAACAACAAAAAGCTGAATGGACTAAAAAATATTAACAGCTCTTCTTGGATTCGTAACAGAGGAGAGGACTCAAGGCAAACTACTGCTCCCAAGATTGGAGAGACAGGTGAATAGAAGGAAGCACAGCTTACCAGACCAGAGACTCATGAGCAGAAACCATCCAGAACCAGTAATGGAGTTAATAAAACTGAACTGTAATTGATACATTTCTGGACATTCAGTGTGCACAACTCTGAGAATTAAAAACTCCAGGGGGAAGGTCCTTGACATTGTGAGATTTACCTCCAGGAGCTCGACAAAGTCCCCACAGTAAATATCTGAGAAAAATCCCCTTGTGGTTTCACTCTGTACTTAACAAGGCCTGCCCTCAGGGGAAACTACTTAACCAGAGCCTAACCTGCTGGAGTATTATCAGAGCCTAATTTACCTGGGGGAAGAGAAAATCCAATCCAGCCCACAGTAACCATCCAGTCCCTTCTAAGAAGTGAGAAAATCTTGAGAAACATTTGTGACTTCAGTCCAGAGGAATAGGCTCACTGAAAGACTGAGAACTCATCATAGGCTATAGAATGCTTCCCCTCCCCCATCCCTACTATCACATTATTAAGGATTATTTACAGCAGCTCCATTTCCCAGTACATCACATCCTGCTATCAAGAGAAAAATTACAAGGCATGCCAAAAGGCAAAAAGCATAAACTGAAGAGATAGAGCAAGCATCAGAATGAGACATAACAGGAGTGTTGGGATTATCAAACCAGGAATTGAAAGCAACTTTGATTAATATGTTGAGGGCTCTAAAGAAGAAAGTAGACAGCATGTAAGAACAGATGGGCTATGTAAGCAGAGAGATGGAAATCCTCAGGAACAACTAAAATGAAATGTGAGAGATGAAAAATACTGTAAATGAAGAATACCTTTGATGGGCTTACTGGTAGACTGGGTATGGCTGAGGAAAGAATCTCTGAGCAAGAGGATGTATCAGTAGGATCCTCAAAAAACTCAGACATTTGTCCCTAAACATTCGTTCAGATCCATAAGATGTACAACACCAACTGTGAACTCTAAGGACTTTGAGTGATAGTTTAGAGTAGGTTCATCCTTAGTAAAAAATGTACCATTCTGGTTATGGATGTTGATAATGAGTGGGGATACACATGTGTGGGGGCAGTAGGTATCTCGGAAGTCTTTGTATCTTCTCAATTTTCTTGGAAATATAAAACAGTTCCAAAAACAAATGAACAATTGATAAACACTCACAATAAGAAATAAAACTAGGAAATTATGCAAAACAAACCAATAGTTAATTTGCTCAATGATAATTCTTCCTAGGTATGTTCTATGTTGCTAGAAGCCTACTTATTAACCTTTTCAAGACATTGCTCCTTCAGTATAAAAACCACAAATAATCATACTTCCAGTAACCTGACTCAAAATATAGAACATCTTTGACACTTCCATTTAACCAAGTACACCTCTTACATGGTCAGACAATATATTCCCTTGCTTTTGTTTTCTTTCTCCATGGCTCTCAGCTCTTTTCCCCCAACACTGCACTCACCATTTAATGTGCCACCACACTGTTTTAAGTCATCATTTCATGCAACCGAGTGAACAATATCTACTAACAGGTTTCTTAACCTTAATTTTTCTTATTTAAAATATATCATAGAGGGCATTATTAATATATAAATTAATTTTTAAAAACCCACTTCATCAAGACCCAAATCAATTAAAAATTTTAAACCTGTCTATTACTGGGAAGATAACATCTATACTTGATAACTCATTGCAATATCTCGAACCAGATGATTTTTAAAATTTATTTCACGTTATTTCCAGTTGTTTAATTTCAAGTCTGACATGTAACTTCTTATGTGTATAACCTACTCCTCCACTAATATATAATTCTCAATCATGTCTAAGTAATTATATTTTATCGACTTTCCCTCACTGGCGAATAGCATGTTGCTATGTATATATATATATGTGTGTATGTGTGTATCAGTAAACCTTTCTTGAATTAAGTAATTAATATGTTTATAAAGGAGGTTTTCTGAATAGGTTGGACTATTTACAGTGAAAAACAGAAGCTAAATTTTAGAGTATAAAAATAGTATGTAAAGAAGCTGTACTTGTAAACAGTTATAATTAGAAGGAATCAAGTAGGTTGAGACCACAGTTAAACTATCTCCTGGAATGAAAATGCCACAAATTAATGAAATTCTATAATGTCATTTTCAGTTAGTAAATTTCATTTTCAAGAACTTCTTACAAAACCACATTTCTTTATTTTACTCTTAAAAATAATTTAATATGAATACCACATGAAGTTTAAGATTATTAAATCATCCCTTAGCATTCTGCATTCCCATAATTCCAGTATATTCACATCTCCTGGGGCTTTTGTTAAATGTCTGTTCTCATTCAGCAAGTCTTGGGTGAGGTGCAGATTCTGCATTTCTAACAAACTCGTCTGTAATGTCAACATAGCTGAACCACTTGGAGGTTCATCTTCAGAACATGTTTATGACTTTTTCCTATTTAGTACCTCACAGCCCTAGTATGTTGCTTATTACACTGATGGGAAAATAATATATAAGGTGACTACTGTAGGAAGATCAGAACATTTTTTTCTAAATAATCAGTCATTTTCTGGATTTTTTTTAACTAGAAGAATCTGTTTGATTCGAGTCAGCACACACCACAGCAATTATTCTCATGATCATATTACAAACTATGTTTTCCTTTATATGTATATTTTAAAGCATCTGTCCCACTGAACCTTATTCCTTGTCTGTAATCACAGAGTCTTCATTATTCTTCTGAAATATTTATCACTACCATTATTTTCTCTATAGCATGTTAATTTTATTATATAGGAATCCAAGAAGAGCAGATCACAAAATACAATATAATAGTCATTTTGACACATCTCAATTATTAATTAGGTCTCCACACATAACAGGTGATCAATTAAGCTGTAATCCATTCTCAATAAAAGGAATTAGTCATTCTTCAAGTTGGTTGATTATGTTGATTAGAATCTTAATGTTCCAGCTTTTATTCCCTTTAATTTTACCATTTATAATTATAATAGAAAGTGCTAAAGATTACTGAGACCATACCCAAGCCTCTATGGATGAACAATTTTAAACCTTTTAGAGTTTCATAGCACCAATACAATCTAATGAAATTTCAACACTGAGAAAAAAGGAACATTTTTCAGGTGTGTTTATACAATTAAAATGAGCCAGTGCATACTAAATACTTCCTTTTTATGCATCTGATACCATTTTATGCATCTAGCATAAAGCACTTTGTGAGATCATTGAATCAAAGCCTTACACTAAGGACTCAAATAATATGAGTCCATATGCTTGATCATATTTTTCCAAGAGTTCATTACACATTACCTACTGTGCTCTAATGTCATAGAATATATATAATTCTACACTGAATATTTATCACTCTCTTTTAAGTATGCATTTGCATATTTATCTCTGTTTAGACTGTAAGCTTAAAGCAGGGCCTATGTCTTGCATCCAAAGTTGCTAATATAGGGATTGCACAAATTGTTCAGTAAATATTTTTAAACTGTATTGAATATTATTATTTTTTCTAAAATATTTCAGTGAGAAGGAAACTTGGTCCCTTCCCCTAAAAAAGCACAACAACATGTCGAGGACCATTTAGTGCTCATATCCTATTTGTACATAACATCACAACACTCACACAAGACATTAGTCAAATAGGCAATCAATATATCATTGTTGAATGAAATATGAAACATAAAGGTTTGCTAGTCTCAGATAAGTTATCAAACATTGTTAAGATTGTTGCCAATACAGACAGAATTCCAAGAAGCTTTGATCCTTGCTATTCTCAGATTCAAATCCCCCTTCAAGAGAGACCTTTTGAAATTAATTTTATTCTCCAGGAATGTGACCTGCACATAAAACGGAAATACACTTCTCTAGCTATACTACATGCTAACGTCTTAACAAGATAATTTGCAAAACCAGATATAACCCATATAAATTCTGGGCAGTGGGTGGATAAAGCATATGGCAGGTGTAAAGAGAAGCATTGCTGAGTGAGACACATAACTTGGTGTGGCCAGTTTTCTCTACGATTCTTGCCAATAAGCTAAAGAAGAACACCTAAGAGTTCTTGCTACTCTCTCAGCAGCCTTTTTAACTCTAGCAGCCAGTGTGACAGTCCCAGATGTAACTTGATCCACGTTAATACAGCTGTGACATTACACCTGCTGCTTCCTGGAAGTCTCATCCTGCTGTAGTAGGATTTATTTCATTACGTGGAAACTGATAGCAAGAATGCTCTTAGGGTAATTTACAGATGTTAGGATAAAAGCCATCTGGTACCCAATTTTCTTTGATCCAAGACTTGAACTGTTTCTAAAAAGCAATGAGTGAAGAGATACGGAGAGTTTGGGAGTTTGATTAGGAATTCCTACCCAAGATGGGGTCATTCCTCACTTACACATTATTAGTAGAACATCAAGAAAAAATATCTGTAGCTGGAAAAAAGAACCCGTTAAACATTATTCCCATTCAAAGTTTTTTCTATGAAGACCTTCTGTGCATGTACTAATAGTGTATAAACAATCACTGCACACTTTAGCTTGTTCTACTACGTGAATGTGTGAAATATGCACTAAATTGGGCATTGCAAAATGAGTTCTTGCTATTATACCTGAAAATGCAAAAACTATACCTGATACTCATTTGTGAAAATTAGTCAAAGGTGCAAACATGGAGCTATATTATTGGCCATTAAAAATATACTTAAAGGTATAGTTATTACATGAGAATAAGCACAGTTATCATAA
This sequence comes from Pseudorca crassidens, assembly GCF_039906515.1. NCBI lineage: Eukaryota > Metazoa > Chordata > Mammalia > Artiodactyla > Delphinidae > Pseudorca > Pseudorca crassidens. The sequence goes on from NC_090298.1 coordinate 20,820,871, forward strand.
GACAGATCTTTGTGGCATTGATGAGATAGTCAGGCTTAAATAAAAGCACTAAATTTTATCAGCACTACTTTTTTTTTAATTAAGTAATTAATTTATTTATTTTTGGCTGCTTTGGTTTTCCCGTGCAGTGCGTGGCTTTCTCTAGTTGCGGCGAGTGGGGGCTACTCTTCGTTGCGGTGCACAGGCTTCTCACCACGGTGGCTTCTCTTGTTGTGGAGCACGGGCTCTAGGCGTGCAGGCTTCAGTAGTTGTGGCACGTGGGCTCAGTAGTTGTGGCTTGCGGCTCTACAGCACAGGCTCAGTAGTTGTGGTGCACAGGCTTAGTTGCTCCGCGGCATGTGGGATCTTCTCAGACCAGGGCTTGAACCCGTGTCCCCTGCATTGGCAGGTAAATTCTTAACCACTGCACCATCAGGGAAGCCCTCAGCACTACTTTTTAACTCTATGCTTCAATATTTGCACAATACTAGAAAGCCCACTTGTAGATAGCCTACATTACGTGGAAGCCCATTACATAAAAAAGGATTAGCTCCAAAATTATGTATCTGTAGCTGAAATATACAGCTGGCATAGCATTGCATTAGTTAAATTTCAACTTCTGAGAGCAGAAAGAGACTAGATTGTCATTTATATCCATTTTTCATAATGCTTGGCTCAATGCTAAGTGGTACTTTCATCACAGTTTTCAACTGAACTAAAAAGAGAATACAAAGTTTCTTTATTTTCTAATATTTACTTATTAAACTTTTTAAAAAGTATCAGTGCCTAAGTATAGACTCTAGGCTAAAACATACTATTGGCTTTGTAAATATTTGGAGTAGTAAGGTATATTATATTAAGCTCCCCAATAAACTAGTCATACAAATTGGTGTGCATGTGTTTTTACTCATCTCAGTAGAGTGTGTTTAGAATTTTCATTCTATAAATGGGACTACTAAGGTTTAGAATTATTCTCTTGGCAATGTTTATGGAGCATTGTCTCTGTGCCTTACATTTGGCAATACGAAAGTTGTTAAATTTTGGTGAAAAGCAAGATGGTTCTCACCATCCAAGAATGAACAGTGTGGATGGGTGAAAAGAGCACCTAATCCAAGCATGGGTGGGCTGAGACATCTTTTTGGAGGAAATCATGTCCTAGCTGACACAGGGAAGAGGAAACAGGGTGTCATTGTGTGTGTACATGTGTGCATGTTGTATGTGCATACGTATGCACAAGGTTGCACATAAGCGCAGGTATTAAACTGAGTTGTGGCAATGCAATGGGATGGAATTGTGTTCCATGAATTGGAAAAATGAGTCATGAGTACATTACGGGTCATGAACAGGGGAAAAAAATGTGCAAAGCTCAGAGGAAAAAGAAGCATATGCACTGACGGAATGAAATGATATCACTTTGATTGTATGATACAATTCTAAGATGACTAAGTTCAAATCTAAATTTAGCTCTAGGCCTCTTACAATGTGAAGTCCAAATCTTCTAACCCTTCAGCCACAATTTTCTCAACCATAGCCAGGGCTATATTATGACTTTTATGGGCTCTAGACAGTTTGCCTTCGTGGGCTTTTTTGTTGATAAAACAATATTAGAAAATGTTTTACAACTGCATTCATATAAAGACACATATATTAGTATTATATATTAAAGCATTGTCTTTGACCTAAAAATTCAATGTTTTCTCTTACTTAAAAAAACATTTTCATGGGCCCCTCCCTTAAAAATCATGAGGGTCCTAAGCCCACCGTGCCTACTCTGCCTCATGGAGAAATCCACACTGACCTTAGCAGCAAAACATATGATCAAGTACTTTTAAACTGAGCTTCAGAGATAAGTTTTTTTTCCTATAACTCAAGCTGACAGATATGGGAACAGTTTCAAGAGTAATGTTATGTGATGTGCTCAGTCTCAGTTAGTGTCATAACCAGAACTATAACTCAGGTCACCAGATTCCCCTTGCACTGTTCTGAAAGGTCCTCCAGAATTTAATAATGAATAGATGTTACTATGATTAAAACTTACACTTTAATCCTCTTATCTAGAAGACATCCTGGCTAGCTTCCAGTGTGCTGAGCACAAATAAGACAGACCCACTGGGAATGGGAGATTTCTGATACCACAGGAAGTGGGTGAACTACAGACCACAGAAGTACTGGGACACATACAGTAAGATTCTGGGTAAAGAATATTATTTAAAATGTTAATAATAATGTATTTAGACATGTAAATTCCACAGATTGCTTTCAACTTGAAAGACATCATTGACATGTTGAATTTTATATATAAATGTGCTATTCAAGTCCCCTTGAGAACAAAGATTCAGTAGCAAATATTTTTTCAAGAATTATGTCTCTGGAAGGAACGCTGGGATTGGCTAAGATTGTAAATTAGCTAATAAAATGGGGATTTTCCATTGCTCAAATGCATTTTGAGCATTTCAAATGCAAGCAACAGTTTGATTTTTCATTTGATTAGGTCAAATTATCCCAGGGGAATAAAATAGATAATAAAAATATGATAAACTATAGTAAGCTTACAATAAATCGCATTGTATATTTAATTAGAGTTAATTACTAGGAAAAGTAAATTGTTTCCAAATACTAGGAAGCTTAGTATCCTAGTTTGTAGGCTATCACAATGGGTAATAATGTAAAACCTGAAAATATACTATGTAAAAGAAATTCATTTGGAATAGAAAGAGATAGGTTGAAAGAAAGTAAAAGAATGAAAAATATTTATTGTGAAAATACTGACTATAAAAGTGTGGATTGGCTAAATTAATATCAGATAAAGTAGACTTCAGAACAAGGAATATTGCTAGAGATACAGGCTTTACATTATGAAAAACAGCCAAATCACATAGAAAAGACATCATAAACATGTATGCAGAGCTTCAAAATACATTAAGCAAAAACTGATAGAACTGAAAGGAAATAAAAAGTAAAAAAATACACAATTATGGTAGGAACCATCAGCATTCCTCCCAACAATATGAGAATAAACATTTGTTCAAGTACACATTTGAAGTACAGTAAGAAGACCATACTCTGGGTATAATACAAGTCATAGTATATTTAAGAAGACTGAAATTATATAACACATCTCTGAGTACAACAGATTTAAATTAGTAACTAATAAGAGGAAGAGAGATCTGAAAATCCATAATAGTTGAAAATTAAACAAAAACTTTTTTTTTATGGGCCCATGGACTATACTTTTGAGTAGCACTAATCTCAAAATCACATTTCCCTTGTAGGTGACCACTGAGTTCTTTAGTATTTTTAATCCAGAATCCAACCAAGGATCACACATTACATTTGGTTGACATTTCTCTTTGATCTTTTTTTTTTCACACACACACACTGTATTTTATTTTTACAAGAGATAAATAAACTGACACCAAACATTGTAAATAGATGACCACAACAAAAGCAACAATGATTGCAATTACCAAACATGAAATATACTCATACTATGTCATAATATTGCCATTCAGTCCAGTAATCCTCCACTGTAACAGCTCCTTTACTTTAATCAACAACTTTTTAAAATCCCATGGGTTAAGAAGGAAGTCTCAAAAGAAATTAGAGTATATTGTGAATTGAATAAAAATGGAAAAAATCCTATATATTTCACATTTTGTGGGGTGTGGCTAAAAATTGCTTAGAGGGAAATTTATAGTATTAAATATCAACTTCAGTAAAGAGAAACATGTCAAATAAATTATCTAAGCTTCTCTTTTAATAGACTGCTAATAAAAGAAATTAATACCCAAATCAAAAAGACAAAGGCAATAATACGTGTGTGTATGTACACACACATGCATATATATACATACACACACATATGCACATATATGTAACCATGAGTGAGACTAGAAACAGAAACAATAGAGAAAATTAATGAAACCAACAGTAGAAGAGTAAAATGGGTTATCACTACAGATCCTACAGATATTAAAAGATTATTTAAGAACCATTTCTAAAAGTTCCACACTCATAAATTTTAAAAAGTAGATGGAATACACAAATTCCATGAAGACTCAGACAACCAATCTCAGTCAAAAAGAGAAAGATAACATCAATAGGTCCATAAATATTTAAAGATTGAATCTATATGCTCCAGACCCAGAAGGTTTCACTGGCAAATTCAAGCAAACATTTAAGACATTTACCAGCTCTACACAAAGTATTTCAGAAAGTACTAGACTGGCAGAACACTTTCCAATACATTTTACTAAGGCATCATTGCTCTGACTCCAAAATGATAAAAGCCATTACAAGAGGGAAAACAAAACAAAATAAAACAAAAACAAAGAAGAAGAGCAATAACCTTCATGAAGATAGAATACAAATTCTTACCAAGATATTAGCACATGAAACTCAATGATATGTAAAATTATATCTTGATTTTTACCCCAGTAAAGTAAGTTCAACATTTGAAAACCAGCCACTGTAATCATATTAAATGATTTTTTAAAACCTATGATCATTTCAGTTGACAAAGAATATTTGACAAAATCCAACCTCCCGCATGATAAAAATTCTCAGTAAACTAGGAATAAAAGATAACTTCTTCAACTCATATAAAGCACTTACAAAATCCTAACATACTATCATACTTAGTTATGAGAGACTAAATGTTTTTCGCCATGTGTTTAGGAGCAAGTTGTAGAGATGTGCTCTTACCACTTACATTCAACTTTAAACTGGTGGTCCTAGCCAAAGAAGCAAAGCAAGAAAAAGAAATAAAAATCATACATAGAGAAAAGTAAGAAATAAAACTGTCTTCATTTGCAAATGGTATGATTCTGAACATGTGAAATCACAGGCAATTTATTTAAAAAGCTACTAAAACTGGTCAATGAGTTAAGCAAGTTCACAGGAATACAAGTCAAACAAACAAAAATCAATGGCATTTTTACATATTAACAATTAGCAATTATAAACTGAAATAAAATTTAAAATCATACCATTTACAAAAGTACAAAAGAAAATGAAATATTAGGTAGAAATCAAACAAAATCTATGTAAGATTAATCTACTGTTATTTACAACAGCCAAGACATGAAAACAACCTAAGTGTCCATGGATGGATTAATGGATGAAGAAGTTGTGATACATATACATAAAATGTAATATTAAGCCATAAAAGTGAGGAAATCCTACCATTTGCAACAACATGGAAGGACCTTGAAGGCATTATGGTAGGTGAAATAAGTCAGAGAGAGAAAGAAAAATACTATATGATCTCATCTATATGTGGAATCTTAAAAACAAAACAAACACAAAACTCATAGAAAAAGAGATCAGATTTGTGTTTACCAGAGGCAGTAGTTGGAGGAGAGGGAATTAGAGGAAGGTGGTCAAAAGGTACAAACTTACAGTTATAAGACAAATGAGTACTAGGATTGTAATATACAACATGATGACTATGGTTAACACTGCTGTATGATATATAGGAAAGTTGTTAAGAGAGTAGATCCTAAGAGTTCTTTTCACAAGGAGAATACTTTTTTCTTTCTTTGTATCTATATGAGGTGATGGATATTAACTAAACCTCCTATGGTAATTATTTCACAATATATGTAAGTCAAACCATCATGCTGTACACCTTAAACTTATACAGTGATGCATATCAATCATTTCTCAATAAAGCTGAATAAAATATGTTCACAAATGTTTTGACACTCCTCCTTTCAAAGGTAGAATAATTCTCCTCCTCTTGAATGTGAGCTAGCCTTAGTGACTTGCTTGTAGCAAATAGAATGTGGTGGAAGTGATGATATATAACTTCTGAGGTTATAGAAAGAATACAGCTTCCTCCTGGTACTTTCTTACTTTTATGTCACTCCCACAGGGGAAGCCATGCCACATTGTGAGGTCACTCAAGAACCCTTGTGGTAAAGAACTGAGACCTTCCCCAAACAGCCAGCATCAACTTGCCAGCCCCTGGAGGAAGGTACCTTGAAAGTGGGTCCTCCAGCCCTAATCAGACCTTCACATGACTACAGCTCGGGCTGACATCTGACTGCAACCTCATGAGAAGGCCAGAACCACAGAGCCTAGTTGCTCTCTGTGATTATTGTTGTTTTAAGCCTCTAAGTTCTGGGGTAATTTGTTATGCAGCAATAGATAAATAATACACTAGGTTTTCAGTAAATACATAATGAATAAATTTTTTTAAAAAAGATCTGTATGCTGAAAATTACAAAGTCTCATGGGAGAAACTGTAAATAAATAAATAAATAAATAAATTTTATTTATGATCTGGATAGAAATATTGTTTAAATGTTAATTCTCCCTAAATTGATCTGTAGAGTCAAAAAAATTCTAGAAGGATATTCCTGTCGATGTTGACAAACTGCTTCTAAAATTTATATGTAAAATCAAAGGAAATAAAATAGCCAAAGCAATCTGAGAAAGAGAAACAGAGTTGCAGAACTCATACTATATTGTTTTAAGACCTATCATAAAGCTACACTAATCAACAGAGTAAGATACTGGTGAAACATTATGTACATAGACCAATGGAAGAGATCAGAGAGTCCGGAAATAGACTCACGCATATGATTTCCTAGAAAGCTCTAAATATCATTCAATGGATAAAAAATAATCATTTCAATGAATAGAGCTGAATCAAGTTAAATGCAAGCCATATTTTATTCCATTTATAACAAATAAATTGAAGTGGATTATCAATCTAATGTAAAAATCTAAACTATAGAACTTATAGAAGAAATCATAGGAGAAAAACTTGCATTTTTTAATTCATAAAGATTTCTTAGAGATGATACCTAAATCTTGATTTATAAAAGAAAAATAATTGACAAATTTGTTTTTATCAAAATTAAAAGCACTATCTCTTCAGAAGACATCATTAATAAAATGAAAAGACAAGTCATAAACTTGGAGAAAATAATTGCAAAATACATATCCGATAAAGCATTTATCCATGCTATATTAATTAATATCAGAAGTCAATAATTAGAAACAAACATTCCAATTAAAAATGGGCAAAAGACTTGAACAGACATTTCAACAAAAAATATACAGATGACAAATAAGCACATAAAATGATGTTTAACATCTTTTTTCATTAGAAATGAAAATTTGAAAATTGAAACCATAATGGGTACCACTATACTACATTAAAATTGCTAAAATAAAGTTTTAAAAAGACATTACCAAGTGTTGGCAAGGATGCAGAACAAATGACACTGCTATTCCCTGCTGGTAAGAATGCAAAATATTATAGCCATTTAGAAAACAAACTGCAGTTTCTTAAAATATTACACATGCACTTAGCATTTGATATAATATTCCTATCCTAGATACTTGTCCAGGAGAAACAAAAACATTTGTTCACATAAAACTATATGTAAATGGTTACACCCACTGCATTCATTATTCATTATCATAACAAACTGGAAACTACCCAAATGGCCTCAAACGGGTTAGCGGACAAACAAACTTTGGTGTATCCATACAATGTCTTGCTCTTCATCAATCAAAATGTCTGAACTATTTATATATGCAGCAACATGGATGTATCTCAAATGCATTATGTTAAGTGGAAGAAACCAGGCTCAAAAATCGTATATAGTATATGATTCCATTTATATCACATTCTTGAAAAAGTAAAAGTATAGGGATACAAAACACAGCAGATTAGTGGTTGCTAGGGCCTAGTCACCACAAAGTAACATACAGAAACTTTTGGGGGAGATGGCAGTGTTCTCTATCTTATCTGTGCTACTTGTTATAAGTCTGTATATATTTGTCAAAATTCATAGAACTTTACATTAAAAAGGATGAATTTTACTGTATGTAAATTACACCTTTGTACAAATGGCCAACAGGTACATGAAAAGATGCTCAACATTACTAAACATCAGGGAAATGGAAATCAAAACCACAACTGAAATCTCACCTCGCACCTGTCAAGATGGCTATTATGTAAAAGGATAAATGCCATTTTTAAAGGATATTTACTTTCATTGCACTTTCCTTTATTAAGTATTAAATCATTTAATAATTAAAATCATTTAAGAATGTGTACTTTTATAAATTATACAGGAAACAAAAATTACTGCATACTATTTACACATCTATGGAGTATCGAGAAAAGTTTTATCCCTTTGAAATTTTATTCAGATAATGGATCCTTTATTTTACTCTGAGACACTGGTGTCCAAAGAAAAAGATGCCCTAAATGATATGCCCTGTCTTGTTTCCTGTTATTCTTTTACTCTGGCTAGTTATCAGTTGTCAAAACAACAGGCCAAACCTAACACCTAACAGTGTGCCGAATATCTTTTGAAAAAATCCTCCATAATCTCATCAGGACTTTATATCCTCAGCTTGGCCTGGATACTCAAAGTTTCTGAAAACAGGGAGTCCGTGCAATAGTGCATAAAATATGAGGGCTCTGAAAGCCTGTGCCTGCCTAGGGGAGTGTGTAATTTAATAAAGTGTTCATTGATGTCAGCACACTGACTCATCACACTTGTATTGATGTCGCAGCCTGCAGCACAGAGACTCCTACTGCTAATTAGATGACTGAAGTCAGATTACATTTCCCTCAGAGATATACAGACACAAAGGTGGGAGAGTTATTCTCAAAGGGATTTTTGATTTACAAGTATCTGATGGAACAGAACAAAAATAGGGTAGGACACACTTTAGGGACAGCCAACAAGGGAAATGAACTCAACAGAGTTGCATTATTTACAAAAGCGAAAGTTATAAAAGACACCATCAGGCTTCTATAGTTCCTACTTTATTCAGACACAAATTTATAACATAAATTATGAATAAGGAATAATATTTTTATGACTTACATGCTAAGCTTTTGAACAATCCCTTATAAACCCCAGAGAAATTCAAGAGCTATGAGTTGAACTTCCACATGTTGGATTTTACGCTTTATTGTCTAGGGATGTCCGTTAATTTTACCTTTTATAATTACATTCAAAAAAGTCAAATGAATGATTTCTCCAAAAAAGTTGAATTATGTATCAGTCACAGAGCTACGAAGGACTTTGCATTTAAGATCATACAAATGAAAGTTTTGCTCATATTGAAACAAAAGCAAATATTCTATGATGAATTTCCTAAAAGGGTTATAATACTTTAAATATTTTATCTCATAGCCTTACCTAAATATAAAAAGATTATCTGGTGATGAAAATTTATTAATTTATTATAGTTGTAAAGATAATTTTATATTTTTAAAGCAAGCCCTCTATTTTTGTTCACTTTTTATTTGATAACCTCAAAAAGGACATTTGTGGCATGTGGGATCCTCCCGGACCGGGGCACGAACGCGTGTCCCCTGCATCGGCAGGCAGACTCTCAACCACTGCGCCACCAGGGAAGCCCTCGAAAGGACATTTTAGCTGCCTGACAATGTTTTGAATCCTCAGTTTGCTGTTGAAATACCTTGACAAGAAATGTTACTGTTAGAAGAAAGGACACTACTAAACATTGTGAGTGAGGCAATTTTTTGTATTTTTGTAATACTAACCTAGACACATTCTTACAAAATAAAGTAGATTGCAAACAGAATTATCCAATTGTAAACTGGTGGTAATGAGAAAAGGTATGGAACAGTAATGGATTTGTTAGCAAACTGAGTCATCTCTCTTGACTTTTCTTACTTGTCCATACAACATGTGTTGCTCTTTAATGGCTTGATTTACTTATGTTTCGAATATTTTAGCAAAAGATTTTAAAATATAACATAAGAGTGCATATTGTATTGTTCTGATCTTTCTGTGAAAAGAAACCATTAAATTTTTTATCATCCCATCACTTAATTAATCCATTTAATAAACAATTTATCACAGTATCACTAAAACAGATACTGTGATAAATAATCAGGATTTAAAGGTACAACAATACTCTTTTAAATAAGCTTAAAACTCATCAGGGAAAAAGACATATTAACATTACAAACTGAATAAGCAGCATTTTTGAAGTTATTAAAATTTGTGCATACAAAAAAATTCCCATTACATGTTTCTCATTGCTACACCCCAACTGACTTAACATTATTCTTTGGATTAGAGGTTTCAGATGTTAGGTGCCAAGGATGTGGAAAGAATAAGATTGTGATTACTTAGCATGAAATTTAAAATTATATTTTCTTCAGAAAAAGTATCTGTATTTGAAGAATAAGTGCCTTGAAAGTCAGTAATGTGTGAATTTGTAAAGCTATACTAAGAACCTCGGTTTGGAGAGAACTAAGGATCTAATGTAGGAGAATTCCCATACCACTGGAAAGGGAGAAATCACTATGTATTCTGAAGAAGGGCTCTCAGAAAAATAATAGAACAGCCAGTGGTCAAACAGAGTCAGTCTCCTGGCTCCTGGCACTTTTTTCCTCTTCTATGCATTTAGTCAACATCCTTAAGGCTTGGCTGAGGGGTGGGGAAGAAAACTTAGAAGCACAGACTGGCTAGTAGATAAAAGATAACTGATGAATGCATCTAGCCTCACAGAGCCTCATGTAATCGAGCATGTTGTGAGAAGGCAACTCTTAACCCGGTTAAGACATAGAAAACTCTTTAACTCTATATTAAGGCAAGATTCTGGAGGGCGGGAGTGGAGATCCACTCATCTTGTGGCTGCCCAAGACAAGCCTCATATATAAGTTCCCTTCCTTATTAAAACTATTACCTACCAATCTGGAGTTATCTGCCTCTATCTTCCACCTCTGCTTGCCCTCTGTGTACAGGGGCCAGTTTGAAATTTCACCTGGTAAACTCTCAAGGTTGCGAACCCACAGAACCAGAACAGAAACTGGATGGCAGAGATGAAAAGATGAGAAAGCAGGGCCACAGATTTCAGCAGCAGATTACAACAGGGCACTACTAGACGCCAGCACAGCTCTGGGGGCATCGACCAAAATGATTACCCCTCAAATGATTACAGTGTAGGTTTTTAGGGACTAGCTAATTTGCAACAGAAAGAAATAGGAATCCAAAAGACCATGTGCCACCACCAGGAGGCTATCTATCTGAGCTTCCTTGCAATGATACGATTCCTGCTCTTCCCTGCTAGATCTCTCCCTGCATACACATTTCCCAGCCTGGTTTGAGCCATCTATACCACTACCAGCAGTCCCCTAAATCCACCAATCAGCTGATTCACCTCTATGGTCAGGCACCCACCAGAATTAGTGATCACCATGCTCACTGTCTGTCAGATATCTGGTCATCTCTTCCCCACCAGTCTTAGAATTCAGGCAATAGGCTTCCGGGAAGATGGCGGAAGAGTAAGACGGGGATATCACCTTCCTCCCCACAGATACACCAGAAATACATCTACACGTGGAACAGCTCCTACAGAACACCTAATGAATGCTGACAGAAGACCTCAGACCTCCCAAAAGGCAAGAAAGCCCCCAAATACCTGGGTAGGGCAAAAGAAAAAAGAAAAAACAGAGACAAAAGAATAGGGACAGGACCTGCACCAGTGGGAGGGAGCTGTGAAGGAGGAAAGGTTTCCACACACTAGGAAGCCCCTTCGCGGGCGGAGACTGTGGGTGGTGGAGGGGAAAGGCTTCAGAGGCGTGAAGAGCACAGCAACAGGGGTGCGGAGGGCAAAGTGGAGAGATTCCCGCACAGAGGATCAGGGCCGACCGGCACTCACCAGTCCAAGAAGCTTGTCTGCTCCCTCTCTGGGGGGGGGGGGGGCTGGGAGTTGAGGCTCGGGCTTCGGTCGGAGCGCCGGGAGAGGACTGGGGTTGGCGGCGTGAACAAAGCCTGCAGGGGGTTAGTGCCCCACGGCTAGCCGGGAGGGAGTCCGGGGAAAAGTCTGGACCTGCCGAAGAGGCAAGAGACTTTTTTTCCCTCTTTGTTTCCTGGTGCGCAAGGAGAGGGGATTAAGAGGGCTGCTTAAAGGAGCTCCAGAGACGGGCGTGAGCCGCGGCTAAAAGTGCGGACCCCAGAGACGGGCATGAGATGCTAAGGCTGCTGCTGCCACCACCAAGAAGCCTGTGTGCGAGCACAGGTCACTATCCACACCCTCCTTCCGGGAGCCTGTGCAGCCCGCCACTGCCAGGGTCCTGGGATCCAGGGACAACTTCCCCGGGAGAACACACGGCACGCCTCAGGCTGCTGCAAGGTCACGCAGGCCTCTGCCGCCGCAGACCCGCCCCGCACTCCATGCCCCTCCCTCCCCCCGGCCTGAGTGATCCAGAACCCCCGAATCAGCGGCTCCTTTAACCCCGTCCTGTCTGAGCGAAGAACAGACGCCCTCCAGAGACCTACATGCAGAGGCGGGGCCAAATCCAAAGCTGAGCCCCTGGGAGCTGTGAGAACAAAGAAGAGAAAGGGAAATCTCTCCCAAGAGCCTCAGAAGCAGCAAATTAAAGCTCCACAATCAACTTGATGTACCCTACATCTGTGGAATACATGAATAGACAATGAATCATCCCAAATTAAGGAGGTGGACTTTGAGAGCAAGATTTATGATTTTTTTCCCCTTTTCCTCTTTTTCTGAGTGTGTATGTGTATGCTTCTTGTGAGATTTTGTCTGTATAGCTTTACTTCCACCATTTGTCCTAGGGTTCTATCCGTCCGTTTTTTCTTTTTAATTTTTTTCTTAATAATTATTTTTTATTTTAATAACTTTACTTTATTTTACTTTACCTTTTCTTTCATTCCTTCCTTCCCTACTTTAGACAACGAATCATTCCAAATTGAGGAGGTGGACTTTGAGAGCAAGATTTATGATTTTTTCCCCTTTTCCTCTTTTTCTGAGTGTGTATGTGTATGCTTCTTGTGAGATTTTGTCTGGATAGCTTTGCTTCCACCACTTGTCCTAGGGTTCTATCCATCCGTTTTTTTGTTTGTTTGTTTTGTTTTTTGTTTATTTAAAATTTTTTTCTCTTAATAATTATTTTTTATTTTAATAACTTTACTTTATTTTACTTTATCTTCTTTCTTTCTTTTTTCCCTTCCTTTCCTCCTTCCTTCCTTCCTCCCCCCCTCCCTTTCTTTCCTTCTTTCTTTCTTTCTACTTCTAATAATTCTTTCTTTCTACTTTTTCTCCCTTTTATTCTGAGCTGTATGGATGAAAGGATCTTGGTGCTCCAGCCAGGAGTCAGTGCTGTGTCTCTGAGGTGGGAGAGCCAACTTCAGGACACTGGTCCACAAGAGACCTCCCAGCTCCACATAATATCAAACGGCGAAAATCTACCAGAGATCTCCATCTCAACACCAGCACCCAGCTTCACTCAACGACCAGCAAGCTACAGTGCTGGACATCCTATGACAAACAACTAGCAAGACAGGAACACAACCCCACCCATTAGCAGATAGGCTGCCTAAAATCATAATAAGTCCATAGACAACCCAAAACATAGCACCAGACGTGGACCTGCCCACCAGAAAGACAAGATCCAGCCTCATCCAGCAGAACACAGGCACTAGTCCCCTCCACCAGGAAGCCTACACAACCCACTGAACCAACCTTAGCCACTGGGGACAGACACCAAAAACAACGGGAACTATGAACCTGCAGCCTGCGAAAAGGAGACCCCAAACACAGTAAGATAAGCAAAATGAGAAGACAGAAAAACACGCAGCAGATGAAGGAGCAAGATAAAAACCCACCAGACCTAACAAATGAAGAGGAAATAGGCAGTCTACCTGAAAAAGAATTCAGAATAATGATAGTAAAGATGATCCAAAATCTTGGAAATAGAATAGAGAAAATACAAGAAACGTTTAACAAGGACCTAGAAGAACTAAAGATGAAACAAACAATGATGAACAACACAATAAATGAAATTAAAAATACTCTAGATGGGATTAATAGCAGAATAAATGAGGCAGAAAAACGGGTAAGTGACCTGGAAGATAAAATAGTGGAAATAACTACTGCAGAGCAGAATAAAGAAAAAAGAATGAAAAGAACTGAGGACAGTCTCAGAGACCTCTGGGACAACATTAAATGCACCAACATTCGAATTATAGGGGTTCCAGAAAAAGAAGAGAAAAAGAAAGGGACTGAGAAAATATTTGAAGAGATTATAGTTGAAAACTTCCCTAATATGGGAAAGCAAATAGTTAATCAAGTCCAGGAAGCACAGAGTCCCATACAGGATAAATCCAAGGAGAAACACACCAAGACACATATTAATCAAACTGTCAAAAATTAGATACAAAGAAAACATATTAAAAGCAGCAAAGGAAAAACAACAAATAACACACAAGGGAATCCCCATAAGGTTAAGAGCTGATCTTTCAGCAGAAACTCTGCAAGCCAGAAGGGACTGGCAGGACATATTTAAAGTGATGTAGGAGAAAAACCTGCAACCAAGATTACTCTACCCAGCAAGGATCTCATTCAGATTTGATGGAGAAATTAAAACCTTTACAGACAAGCAAAAGCTGAGAGAGTTCAGCACCACCAAACCAGCTTTACAACAACTGCTAAAGGAACTTCTCTAAGCAAGAAACACAAGAGAAGGAAAAGACCTACAATAACAAACCCAAAACAATTAAGAAAATGGGAATAGGAACATACATATTGATAATTACCTTATGTAAATGGACTAAATGCTCCCACCAAAAGACAAAGACTGGCTGAATGGATACAAAAACAAGACCCATATATGTGCTGTCTACAGGAGACTGACTTCAGACCTAGAGACACATACAGACTGAAAGTAAGGGGATGGAAAAAGATATTCCATGCAAATGGAAACCAAAAGAAACCTGGAGTAGCAATTCTCATATCAAACATAATAGACTTTAAAATAAAGACTATTAGAAGAGACAAACAAGGACATTACATAATGATCAAGGGATTGATCCAAGAAGAAGATATAACAATTGTAAATATTTATGCACCCAACATAGGAGCATCTCAATACATAAGGCAAATGCTAACAGCCATAAAAGGGGAAATCAACAGTAACACATTCACAGTAGGGGACTTTAACACCCCACTTTCACCAATGGACAGAACATCCAAAATGAAAATAAATAAGGAAACACAAGCTTTAAATGATACATTAAATAAGATGGACTTAATTGATATTTATAGGACACTCCATCCAAAAACAACAGAATACACATTTTTCTCAAGTGCTCATGGAACATTCTCCAGGATAGATCATATCTTGGGTCACAAATCAAGCCTTGGTAGATTTAAGAAAATTGAAATTGTATCAAGTATCTTTTCTGACCACAACGCTATGAGACTAGATATCAATTACAGGAAAATATCTGTAAAAAATACAAACACATGGAGGTTAAACAATACATTACTTAATAACGAAGTGATCACTGAAGAAATCAAAGAGGAAATAAAAAAATACCTAGAAACAAATGACAATGGAGACACGATGACCCAAAACCTATGGGATGCAGCAAAAGCAGTTCTAAGAGGGAAGTTTATAGCGATACAATCCTACCTTAAGAAACAGGAAACATCTCGCATAAACAACCTCAACTTGCACCTAAAGCAATTAGAGAAAGAAGAACAAAAAACCCACAAAGTTAGCAGAAAGAAAGAAATCATAAAATCAGATCAGAAATAAATGAAAAAGAAATGAAGGAAACAATAGCAAAGATCAATAAAAATAAAAGCTTGTTCTTTGAGAAGATAAAGGAAATTGATAAACCATTAGCCAGACTCATCAAGAAAAAAAGGGAGAAGAATCAAATCAATAGAATTAGAAATGAAAAAGGAGAAGTAACAACTGACACTGCAGAAATACAAAACATCATGAGAGATTACTAGAAGCAACTGTATGCCAATAAAATGGAAAACCTGGAAGAAATGGACACATTCTTAGAAATGCACAGTCTGCCAAGACTGAATCAGGAAGAAATAGAAAATATGAACAGACCAATCACAAGCACTGAAATTGAAACTGTGATTAAAAATCTTCCAACAAACAAAAGCTCAGGACCAGATGGCTTCACAGGCGAATTCTATCA
Source organism: Pseudorca crassidens (assembly GCF_039906515.1). Classification (NCBI taxonomy): domain Eukaryota; kingdom Metazoa; phylum Chordata; class Mammalia; order Artiodactyla; family Delphinidae; genus Pseudorca; species Pseudorca crassidens. Next base: position 20,836,827 of record NC_090298.1, read on the forward strand.
AACATTTAGAGAAGAGCTAACACCTATCCTTCTCAAACTCTTCCACAATATAGCAGAGGGAGGAACACTCCCAAACTCATTCTATGAGGCCACCATCACCCTGATACCAAAACCAGACAAGGATGTCACAAAGAAAGAAAACTACAGGCCAATATCACTGATAAACATAGATGCAAAAATCCTCAACAAAATACTAGCAAACAGAATCCAACAGCAGATTAAAAGGATCATACACCATGATCAAGTGGGGTTTATTCCAGGAATGCAAGGATTCTTCAATATACGCAAATCAATCAACTTGATACACCATGCTAACAAACTGAAGGAGAAAAACCATATGATCATGTCAATAGATGCAGAGAAAGCTTTCAACAAACTTCAACACCCATTTATGATAAACATCCTGGGGAAAGTAGGCATAGAGGGAAATTTCCTCAACACAATAAAGGCCATATATGACAAACCCAAGGCCAACATCATCCTTAATGGTGAAAAACTGAAAGCATTTCCACTAAGATCAGGAACAAGACAAGGTTGCCCACTGTCACCACTCTTATTCAACATAGTTTTGGAAGTTTTAGCCACAGCAATCAGAGAAGAAAAGGAAGTAAAAGGAACCCAAATTGGAAAAGAAGAAGTAAAGCTGTCACTGATTTCAGATGACATGATACTATACATAGAGAATCCTAAAGATGCTACCAGAAAATTACTAGAGCTAATCAATGAATTTGGTAAAGTAGCAGGATACAAAATTAATGCACAGAAATCTCTGGCATTCCTATACACTAATGATGAAAAATCTGAAAGGGAAATCAAGAAAACACTCCCATTTACCATTGCAATAAAAAGAATAAAATACCTAGGAATAAACTACCTACGGAGACAAAAGACCTGTATGCAGAAAATTATAAGACACTGATGAAAGAAATTAAGATGATACGAATAGATGGAGAGATATACCATGTTCTTGGATTGGAAGAATGAACATTGTGAAAGTGACTCTACTACCCAAAGCAATCTACAGATTCAATGCAATCCCTATCAAACTACCTCTGGCACTTTTCACAGAATTAGAACAAAAAATTTCACAATTTGTATGGAAACACAAAAGACCCAGAATAGCCAAAGCAATCTTGAGAACGAAAAACGGAGCTGGAGGAATCAGGCTCCCTGACTTCAGACAATACTACAAAGCTACAGTAATCAAGACAGTATGGTACTGGCACAAAAACAGAAAGATAGATCAATGGAACAGGATAGAAAGCCCAGAGATAAACCCAGGCACATATGGTCACCTTAACTTTGATAAAGCAGGCAGGAATGTACAGTGGAGAAAGGACAGCCTCTTCAATAAGTGGTGCTGGGAAAACTGGACAGGTACATGTAAGAGTATGAGATTAGATCACTCTCTAACACCATACACAAAAATAAGCTCAAATTGGATTAAAGACCAAAATGTAAGGCCAGAAACTATCAAACTCTTAGAGGAAAACATAGGCAGAACACTCTATGATGTAAATCACAGCAAGGTCCTTTTTGACCCACCTCCTAGAGAAATGGAAATAAAAAACAAAAATAAACAAATGGAACCTAATGAAACTTCAAAGCTTTTGCACAGCAAAGGAAACCATAAACAAGACCAAAAGACAACCCTCAGAATGGGAGAAAATATTTGCAAATGAAGCAACTGACAAAGGATTAATCTCCAAAATTTATAAGCAGCTCATGCAAGTCAATAATAAAAAAACAACCCAATCCAAAAATGGGCAGAAGACCTAAATAGACATTTCTCCAAAGAACATATACAGACTGCCAACAAACACATGAAAGAATGCTCAACATCATTAATCATTAGAGAAATGCAAATCAAAACTACAATGAGATATCATCTTACACCAGTCAGAATGGCCATCATCAAAAAATCTACAAACAATAAATGCTGGAGAGGGTGTGGAGAAAAGGGAACCTTCTTGCACTGTTGGTGGGAATGTTAATTGATACAGCCACTGTGGAGAACAGTATGGAGGTTCCTTAGAAAACTACAAATAGAACTACCATATGACCCAGCAATCCCACTACTGGGCATATACCCTGAGAAAACCATAATTCATAAATAGTCACATACCAAAATATTCATTGCAGCTCTATTTACAATAGCCCGGAGATGGAAACAACCTAAGTGTCCATCATCGGATGAATGGATAAAGAAGATGTGGCACATATATACAATGGAATATTACTCAGCCATAAAAAGAAACGAAATTGAGCTATTTATAATGAGGTGGATAGGCCTAGAGTCTGTCATACAGAGTGAAGTAAGTCAGAAAGAGAAAGACAAATACCGTATGCTAACACATATATATGGAATTTAAGAAAAAAAAATGTCATGAAGAACTTAGGGGTAAGACAGGAATAAAGACACAGACCTACTAGAGAATGGACTTGAGGATATGGGGAGGGGGAAGGGTTAGCTGTGACAAAGCGAGAGAGAGGCATGGACATATATACACTACCAAATGTAAGGTAGATAGCTAGTGGGAAGCAGCCGCATAGCACAGGGCGATCAGCTCGGTGCTTTGTGACCGCCTGGAGGGGTGAGATATGGAGGGTGGGAGGGAGGGAGACGCAAGAGGGAAGAGATATGGGAACATATGTATATGTATAACTGATTCACTTTGTTATAAAGCAGAAACTAACACACCATTGTAAAGCAATTATACTCCAATAAAGATGTATATAAAAAAAAAGAATTCAGGCAATAATGTCTGGTTACCATTATAATGCAAGATGAGGGTACAGAACAGAGGAACAGGGAGAGAAACCCAGTAAAATTTACCCACCTTATTTTAAGGGGCCAATGGACCCAGAAATATTCCATATTAATATAATGCACTGGACATTTTTACCTAGTTGATCCTTGTTTGCAGTACCTAATTTTATCTGAAAAGTTCTGAAAAATCACCTTTTATATGACCAATTATTATGTCCCAACCACTGAAAAAGGTACTTTCACAAATACTAAGTTCATTCTTAAAATTCTGTAAATTAGATTTCTAATTATATAAATCGGACAAATAAGGCAAGGAATCCTCAAGAAGCATGAGTTGGGCTATAGAAAATAGCATCATATTAAATAGCTTCTTAAACATAAATTGAATTATGTAATCTTAATTTCAATAAACAGTCATTTTATGGTCCATTTAAAAACTATTGACTATGGTCATCTGTATTTTTGCTTCAATTGTGCTAATTGTATTTGATTAAATTTAGAGATATTTAAATATTAATGCGTTTTTTTCATATTATGAATATGAATGTTTGGTCTCTATTTCAAAAACACTTATGAATAAAACATTACTTTTCCTCAGAATGAAAAAGTGAAATAGATCTACCAAGTGGAATTATGATCCCTAATATAGAGATTTTATATTGATTTAATTTATTTCTGGTGAAATCTTCATACTAAAATCAATAAATATTTCCTGGCAATATTCTCATCCTCAATGTTTTATTTTCCTCAGTCCAAAACCCCAAGATTTTAAGTGCCTTGTACTTACTTTCATTTATTGTGTGGGGAAGAAAGACGGGACATGATAAAGAGGTAAAGAAATGCAAATTAAGCGGTGAGATTGCTGAGGAAGTAGGGTTGCTGCCCCTTTAATTGATCTCCCTCTTAAGAGTATAATAATTGTTCCTCTACTGTCACTGAAGGATCAACAATCAGTGTTTAGTAAAAGAAAATAGAAAAAGTACAAAAAAATCTTCAGAGCCAACACTGGCTGAGTGACTATTACATACCAGACATGTTTCTATATAGTTTAAATATTCCTTCATCTTATTTACTGTTCCGATTTTCATCCCTAGGATCTAGCGTGGATCCTTGGGTATACAGTCACTCAATAAATTCTTGGAAAATAAATTTTAATTTTTCCCTAACAGGATACTTACAACTAGGTTATATTAAATATTGATCTGATTAACTTGATAAATCAAAGAGGCTGAGGAATTAAGTAACATATCTAACGCAATAGAACTAGTAAGTGGCTAAACTCAGATTTTGAAACAGACTTTCTTTCCTGTTTATTATGCTATCTTCTAATGATAGACTGTTCATAGCTTATAAAACAGCATGAACACAGTTATAAGAGCGAGAATAAACAGGATCATTAGAAAAGTTATTAAATTCCTGTCTATTTTTCAGAGTAGATTTTTTGTTCGCAGTTGCAGTAGGTATACATCTAAATCGTTTCCAATGATCCCTTCCTCTTGGTATTCACACCCATATGTAGTCCCTTCCTCTTGTATGTAAGCTGGCCTAGTGATTTGCTTTTAAAAAGTACAATGCAGGAAAGGTGAAGGGATATTATTTTCAAAACTTGCGACCTACTAGGAGACTCTACTGCCTTCTCTGCTTGCATGTTTGCATCAATAAGCTGCCTTGGGGGAGAGGATCATGTGGCAAGGAACTGACCCTGGCCCATGGCCCACAGCTATCAAAAAACTGGGATCCTCAGTTCAATAACCGGTAAGGCACTGAGTCCTGAGAACAACCATCTATTCAGTTGCTTACGATCATACTAACATATATAGGAAAGAGACAAAGGGTCCTAGTGGCCCACTGGAAGTAAAAATAGTTTCTTAAACCACAATAAATGCTATAATTATTGTGGTTCCAACTGCAATAAGGTATTGTAAAAAGGAAATTTTTAAAAAGCTGAAAAATTTTTTTTGGTGTAAACCCCATTTCTTACGACCTTATCTGGACAATTCAAAGATGCATTTTTTTTCCCACATTTTACCATCTCTGAATATAGAAAATGTCTTTTAATTGATGCTAGCTGAATTGAAAGAAGTTTAGTCTCATTTTTTTAAAAAAAAATATTGTAGTATAGTTGATTTAAAACGTTGTGTTAGTTTCTACTGTACAGCAAAGTGATTCTGTTTTACATATAAATATATCCACTCTTTTTTATATGTTTTCCCATATGGGTCATTACAAAGTATTAAGTAGAGTTCGCTGTGCTACACAGTAGGTCCTTATTAGATATCTATTTTATACATAGTAGTGTGTATATGTCAATCCCAATCTCTCAATTTATCCCTCCCCCCATTCTCTTACTGACACAATGTATCAGTGCTCATACAACTGATGAACCATAATAACTTACAAATGTGTTAATGATATACATTGTCAACATTCTTTTTTGTTCTATAATATTGATATAAAAAACAAAGTTCATGAAAACAGTGGCCCTTAGAAATTCAAAAGTCAACTTTTGAAACTATACAGCCCTCAACTCTATACACATATTTCTTACAGCAGTTTAAATATTTTTTATTTGTTCAAATTTATTGGTGTTGTCCCATTTAATCAACATAGTGAAATTGATATGACACAAATTGAACTTTGGGAAAAGTAAGGTATGTTTTTAGTCCATCAAAAAATGTATATGGTAATGACAGCCTCTAATGGAATATTACTATTACATTTTTGAGTCTTTTTTAAAGGATGATTGGATTTCTTTATCATGATTTTGCAGTACCTGTTTGGAGAGCATGAAGACACATCCCTCTGAGAGATGTAACTCACATCTACCGTTTCTAGACAAACTGCAAATAACTGATTGTCAGAATCATTGTCATCATCTAGGATAATCCTAGAGTACTTCCATATAGAAAAAATGTTAAAGAGTGCAAAGTAATGATTTTCATTCTACCTTTACTGGAGACATCTGTTTCTCAAAACTGAAAATGGTTAACTGAAGTGCAAATCAGCAGTAGAAAATGCATGGAGAGTGGCTTAGGTATCAACATTGAACCTTTACCACTTCATGTTTTGTTTGACTATAGCTGTAGTTAGTGAAAGTACCTTTAAAAAACTCAGGAGAAACAATGTATTTGTACTTTCTGCTGTTAATACATATATGAGCAAGTATAAATAAATGGGTGGTTAAATAAGACTCACTTTCACAGCAGCATGATTCACTTTTATAGCCTTTCTACCAAAAAGAGAAACTAAATCATCTTTATTTTCTATGTGTTCTCTTTCTTTAGTTTCCAAAATTTTGTTCATCGTTTTCATTGTATTCTTTGCTGTATGGTTTGGCTTGCAAGCATCCTCTTCACTGAAAAAAAGGAAATGACAGCTTTCATTTACCATAAAAATGAAAGACTATCCCTGGAAATATTTGGGGCAGCTGATGAGGACATTCTTGTCCAATGAGGAATTGGACAGTGTTGCAACATAGGACATCCCGGTGAATATCTCAAGCTTTAAATAAATTAATTTGGGGGCACATAATTTATTGGTCATTAAAGAACCAGTCTCTTATGAAGATACAATACATAGCACAGATGAAGTTTTTTCACCATTTTTTGACATTTGCAGAAGCCAACAAAATGGGTCCAGGATCAATCTCACCATATTTTCTCTGCTGTTGCCTTGCCACAACCTGATGAAGCTAGAATTCAGTTTTGTTTTCCAGACAAGATAAACAGAGAACCAAGCACAACCAGAACCAGGAGGCTAATGGTATCTACAATAATTCTCTCTGCCTACCAGATTAAAACGTGGTATTTGGGGCTGAATCCTGGAGACCTGTTTAAACTGGAGTGTAGCACGAAACCTATGTTTATCTTAATTTTCATTTTTCATTTTGCACCTGCTTGTTCTGTGAAAATCGAAGAGAATAGGACTTATTTTCTTATGTAACACCCCCCTCTTTCCTACTGCCTAGAACAGTAGCTGAAGAAGATGTGCAGGCTTTGACTTCAACCGTCAAGCCATCTTCAACAGCAGGAGTCAAGTACTTGGAGGTATTTGCATCTTCTGATATCACTGGTGCATGTGACACCTCCCCAATTCATTACATACATTCTTAACTAGGCTTTCTTTCTTTTTAATTAACTTTATTGAAGTATACTTAGTATACAGAAAATTGCACATATCTAACATATACATTTTGATGAGCTTGGACATATGCATAAACTTGTGATATCCTTACCACATACAAGGTAATAAATCTATCCATCACCTCCAAAAGATTTTTTGTGTCTCCTTGCTTTTTTTGTGTATGTAGTAAGAACGTGAGATCTGCCTCCCTAGCAAGCTTTTAAATGCACAACAGAGTACTGTTAACTGTAGGCCCTATGTTGTACAACACATATCTAGAACTTATTCCACTTTATAAATGTAACTTTAGACCCATTAAACAACTCAGTTCTTCCTCCCTACATCTTCTCAAGTTGCACAAGTACTCACAATGCATTATAATACAGTTTCTGCCTATTGCTCTATATTCATCTCTGCTCTATTTGTGTTGATTGATTTTCTTTTGGTACACTGGCCTCCATGCATTTCACCCAATACCTCAAGCCCATTTTTGTATCAGGATATTTACATTTGCTGTTCCTCCTGCACGGAGAGCTCTTCTGCTCACATTTCACATATTTCATATTTCACATATTTCACATTTCTTAAATCTCAACTCAAATATAACCTTCTTAAAAATTTCTGACTATTCTACTTAAAACTAGCCCTCAAAGACATTTTCTTTCACTTCATGTCATTCATTACTTTCACAGATTTCATCACAGTGTAATATTTTTGTTATTTTTGTCTATTATTTAACTATCATCTGTTCCCCTAAAATATATTCTACAGGAATACAGGAAACTAATATTTATTTTTTTTCTTTTTGCAGCCCCAATGCAGTCTTGGCACATTTGTAGAATGATGTTCTGTTAGCAAACAAATCAAATGAAACAAAGAAATGAAGAATAACAAGTCTTTTCTAAGACCAAGGAGCTTCCCTGAAACCTTCTATATTTATCAGGGATGGTGCTTCCTCTGGTCAATATAATGCCCCAAATAATATGAACAGACCTCTCTAACCTTCACTTGATTTCCAGGTAAAGTTTGAATTCACTTACAAGTCTACCCATTAGACTGACTCTTTCTATACTGATGATGTCATAAATTAATTCATTATGTAATTCAACAAAGTGATCAAAGTTGAGCATGCCATATCTTTTGGAAATTATGCCTTGAAGCATGAAGTGGTCCTTACTGTGATCAGCCATAGCAGATATTCACTACTCAAATTTCTTGGCAATTAGAGATTATGATTTTTTTCTTAACATCTTCATTGGAGTATAATTGCTTTACAGCAGTGCATTTATTTCTGCTTTATAACAAAGTGAATCAGCTATACATATACATATATCCCCATATCTCCTCCCTCTTGCGTCTCCCTCCCAACCCCCCATCCCACCCCTCTAGGTGGTCACAAAGCACTGAGCTGATCTCTCTGTGCTATGAGGCTGCTTCCCACTAACTACCTATTTTACATTTGGTAGTATATATAAGTCCATGCCCCTCTCTCACTTTGGCCCAGCATCCTTCCCCCTTCCCGTATCCTCAAGTCCATTCTTTACATCGGCATCTTTATTCCTGTCCTGCCCCTAGGTTCTTCAGCACCACTTTTTGTTTTTTAGATTCCATATATATGTGTTAGCATATGGTATTTGTTTTTCTCTTTCTGACTTACTTCACTCTCTATACAGACTCTAGGTCCATCCACCTCACTACAAATAACTCAATTTTGTTTCTTTTTATGGCTGAGTAATATTCCATTGTATACATGTGCCACATCTTCTTTATCCATTCTTCTGTCGATGGATACCTAGGTTGCTTCCATGTCCTGGTTATTGTAAATAGAGCTGCAATGAACATTGTGGTACATGACTCTTTTTGAATTATGGGTTTCTCAGGGTATATGCCCAGTAGTGGGATTGTGGGTCATATGGTAGTTCTATTTGTAGTTTTAAGGAACCTCCATACTGTTCTCCATAGTGGCTGTATCAATTTACATTCCCACCAACAGTGCAAGAGGGCTCCCTTTTCTCCACACCCTCTCCAGCATTTATTGTTTCTAGATTTTTTTATGATGGCCATTCTGACTGGTATGAGATGATACCTCATTGTAGTTTCGATTTACATTTCTCTAATGATTCGTGATGTTGAGCATCCTTTCATGTGTTTGTTGGCAATCTGTATATCTTTGGAGAAATGTCTATTAGAGATTATGATTTGACTACAGAATTTTTCATTTATCTTTTCACATTGCCAAGGTACTAGCATGCTTTCTCTTTTAATTACTCCAAACCATATCCATGAGAACTATACTTTTTAATGCAGTGTTACCTATAATTATTTTATCTGTTATGCTTTTTCAAACAAAAGTATATATTCCATTACAATGCATGGACTTAGTCTTTTTTTTTTTTGGCAAGTTTAAAAAAAATATGGGGGAGTCTATTTGTAGTAATTTTTAATAGGTATCCAGGTTTAGTAAAAAGGTAGACTTTAGTTATCTCAAAATCAAATAATATTTAAATGTTCACTATTTAGTCATTAAAAGAAGAATGACTTTTTGTGTTTCCTGAGGCTAACGAGAATCAGAAATTTGTTTTTTCAGCAATAAATTTGTATTATGGTTTTCAAGACTGTTTGCATTTTAAGAGAAGAACACTGAATATGGGTTCTACACTTGGGGATTTCTTAAAGCTGAATGACAAAACAAAGGAGAAGAAAGTACAAAATTAATCAGTATAAAAAGAAATCTAGCACTCATGAATATCAATGAAGTCAGTACAAAGTAAAAGCTATTCCTAGATTGGAATTACTTTGGAAAATCTGAACAAAACTAATGCTTTCCATATTAATAAATATTGTACAATCAATTGTTCCTATTCTCTGAGAATTTAGATGTGGAACAAAATGAAATTTGTTCTCCAGAATACTTTGGTAGGCACTCAGATGTTTTCACTGATTCCAGATAAATAGGAGTATCAAATTCATATATCCAGTAGACCACTGGACTAAGGCCAAAGTCTTGTGTTTACCAATTTGTATGTCAGGTAAATTCACTCTGTGGTATGACCATAGATTACACTGGTGCACTGTATGTGACTGTATGCACTATTTTTTCCTCTAGCAGCTGTCTTATGCATATACCTTCCTTTTTTTTCAAGAATATCTAAGCAAGACATGTGATTTTAGAAAAACACAAATCTCTCATATTATGATTCCATTTAATTTAATATCTCATCCTTTTAAAACACATATCCCTTTAGTCAATCTTTGCATCAGTCATTCCTGAAAAAGAATGACAAATCCAGCCCCTTGCAAATGCATCAAGTTTTGTATTCCTAGTGCATTTATGACAGAGTTTTTTAACAGTAGCACTGTTGATATGTTGAACTGAATAATTCTTGGCTGTGGGAGGCCATCCTGTGAAACGTAGGATGTTTAGCAGCCAACATCCCTGGCCATCATCCCCCAATGCCAGTAGCAATGCCCCCTGCTTAGTTGTGACAGAAAAAAATGTCTCCAGACAGTGCCAAATGTTCTCTGGGGGAGGAGGAGGAAAATTGCCAACAGTTAAGAACAACAAGATTGCAACATTGCCTAGAGTATTTATATTTAGGTGAATAATTTAATTAAGCACTGAAAGCAAACCCTAAGCAAAATGTGCGCGTTTAAAGAAAAAAGGAAGGCTGAAATCAGCACATGGCTAAAGTCCTGAAAAGAAGTAGGCCTTAAGCATGTTTGCTAATTAATTTGTATGAAGGCTTACAATGGAAGCCAGTATTATTATAGGATATTTTTCTGTTTTTCCATTTCTAAGTTATTTTCATAAAACCTTGAAGTTCAAAATGACCTCAGAGTTAATCTAATCCAAATCAGTAGTTGTAGAAATGCAAAAAATGAGTCACTATTCCCCAAGAGTTCATACTAGCATAGCTGATCCAATACCCCAAAACTCTAGACTCCAGTCTCACACCAAATTCCCCAAAACATTCTGTACACCCTCAAGCATAGACTTAGGCTCTCTCCAGCAGTACACTGAACCGAAACTTAAGAAAACATTGAAAAGCTCCTTTACACTAAAGTGTGTGTGTGGTTGATATGCCTTAGTAAGTAAGTTCCATTCTGTTTTAATTGGTATAGAGACAAGCTGGAGAAATTGACACTTGAGGTTTTATGTGGGAGAAGGCAGAGGCAAGAACGCTTAAGTTAGGAGGAGCTCAAAAAGTCACTTTCAGTAAGCAACAGCATACAGTATATATTAGAGGTTGTATCCTGACTCTGTCTAACCATCTATCATTATTTTCACCTTGGTTTTCATTGAAATGCATTAACTCAACATACCTTTTATGAAGAAAAAATGTCTTATAATGATATTAAAATATAATTTGTGGTCTTTTTGATGACCACAAGTGATCTTAGCTTATTTGATATTTTTCAGTACTAACAATACTCCCCCAAATTAAAAAAAGAAACAGTTGATACTAACTTAAAACACAAAAAAATACATATGTTCATGTAAGTTGGCTAATGAAATTAGTTGATTAGTTGAAATAAAATTGGATCCTCATAGCCTAGGGATGTCAACATAAATCCCAAATGATTAAAGAGGAAACATACATGAAAGTTACTAAGAGAGTAAATCCTAAGAGTTCTCATCACAAGGACAAATATTTGTTTCTTTTTCTTCTACTGTGTATCTATATGAGATGATGGATGCTCACCAAACTTATTGTGCTAATCATTTCATGATGTTTGTAAGTCAAATCATTATGCTGTACACCTAAAACTTACACAGTGCTGTATGTCACTTATATGTCAATAAAACTGGAAGGTAAAAATGAGTAAAAGTGAAAATAGTGTTTAATATTTTTTCAGATTGCCTAATGAAAACAGAACAAAAGAATAGAGAAATATCTAACTATAAACCAGTGGAAGATGTTACAAAGGAATAATTAAACAACCATTTCTAAGTCTTCATTTGCTCCTTCTATTAAGATTATATATCTATACCCTTTGCCACGTACCACCGAAGAGAAGTTGTTGGGTTAATAACACTCACATCCGCACCCCACTCACTTTCATCCTGGCCATCTAACTTGTTTAGGCCAGCTGACTGGCAGACCCAGGAGCAAGAAAACTACTAGGATTTTGTTTTGTTTTGTTTACACAAAAGCTTCAAAGAAATAACTGACAAATGTAAGCTTTGGCTATATTTCCATATAGACATTACTTTCATTATCAATAGAAAAAAGATGACTTTGGTACTTTTAGGGAGACTTTTTTTTTTAAACATCTTTATTGGAGTATAATTGCTTTACAATGGTGTGTTAGCTTCTGCTGTATAACAAAGTGAATCAGCTATACGTATACATATATCCCCATATCCCCTCCCTCTTGCGTCTCCCTCCCACGCTCCCTGTCTCACCCCTCTAGGTGGTCACAAAGCACTGAGCTGATCTTAGGGAGACATTTGGAGAGAAAACATGAGACAACATAGGATCCGAATGGGATCAAAATCAAAATGAATCAAAAGGTAATTATAAAAATATCATACCACAAATATATCTAAGGCATTTTAAAAAGGTCTTTAAAGAAAAATTTAACACATTAACTAGGGAGATAATAAATGTAAAAGCTATAATAATAACAAGCTTACACATTTTAAAGACAATGTGCATATTTGGAAAAAAATACATGCAAAATATATGATAAAGGATTAACTACCTCTAAGGGACTTTGTAATTTGTACAATGTACTTTGACAAATTAATAAGAAAAAAACCATGAGGACCACAATGAAAAAAATAAGTAAAAAAATGAACAGGCAATGCCCAAAGGAAAGATAAGAATCAGGGTATTATATATTTGTCATTATATTTGCTGACAAGTCTATTTCAAATATCCTTCTAGTGTTGACTGAATGTCCTGCTTCATAATTCCTGACTCCCAAGGAAGAATTCCAAATAATAGATTTCTTAGCTTCCTTTGCAGTTAGGAAACCTACATGTGAATTTGGTTCCACAAACTTGACGCATCAATATCCTAAATGATATATAAATTGGTAGGAGGAGTGGCTGCAGGCAACAGAACTTCAGGGCAATAGAAGAAATGTTCACTTTATTATAAGGCAAGATACAGCTGATGGCTCAAAAAAAATTCTAGCTGAAAAATGAAATTTTATCATCCCATGGTTTGCAGTAGCCAAATAGCTAATTAAATTATGACCTAGAGTAAAATGCCCACTGAGCCATGAGACTTTGAGAGATCAGGTGGCTGTTTTGAGAGAACAATATTAAAGGGCATGAGGAATGTGTAAACTGTGAAGGTGAGTTGATTGTTTCAAACTGTACTGACAGCTTGAAGGAAACAACAAGCGTGAAGCCCTAAGTCCTGGCTCAAGACACAGAGAGAAACCAGGGGAATTTTATGAATGATGAAATAATCTTGTATCATCTACAACTGTAGACTTAACTCAGAGCTCCAAACTCAAAAGTTTGATCATACCAATTATAAAATTTAAAAGTTTGTTACATACACAGTCTCATTACTACCACAGTATAGGAAAGCTAGTAAGTCGATTGATAACAAGAAAGATTCTGAATATTGGAGCAGGAAAATGTGGTAGGATCCAGATGGCTCAGTGTCCCCCAAACTCCCAAACATCTGAATCTCCCCTGTGAGAAGAAACAGCCCTTCCTTCCAAGTCCAAGAAGGCCTGTTTTGCTTTTGCTTAAAATCCAATAACAACTTCATCTGAGAGAGTTACCTTTCCAGGGAAAACTATTCTTATTATTCCCATCCTCCACCACTTCTAATTATCTCCTGATCTAAATTAGAATCAGAATTCAACATGCCCCAGGGAGACAATTACAAACTCAAATTCTAGAAGAGATGATTAAGCATGAAATCATTGTATTAATTTTGGATTTGTATCAGCAAAAATCTAGAAAATATGTATAGGAATAAATTTTGAAAGTACTAAAGCAAGAATTGCAGAACATAATTTTAGAATGTAACATTTATTAATATGGTTGCCCTTCCCATCAATTTAGAACTGTTGTGCTAACCTCAGCACATGATAATGGGGTTTGCTTTGTTGCTTGGTTTGGTAATTAAAACATGGACTTAATGATGACTCTGAGATACCCCAAACTCTTTGGTATTTTGTGTATAAAAAGACTCATCTAATTAAAGAAATGAGGATATTAGAGTGGTTTTATGTATAATTCATTCAACCTATTCTTTACATCTCTTAAGAGAGGATGGCAAATGCTTTCTCCCCTGTGTATTGAGAAATACATGGATGACAGCACACCAGCATCTTTAAAAACTATTGTTGAGGTTGTTCTCTGTTAGCTAGAACTGCTGCTAAGAGATTTTGCAGCAAATAGGCTCTCTTATTCCATGAGCAGAATGAGATCCTTGGGTGTTGAGACCAAATAATATCAATGAACCATCAGATGCAAAATGTAATTTCTGTAACTAATAGTGGTACCACAAGAGAGCATTTTTTTCAATGGCTAGTTGACCACAGAATCTCTAGAACTGAAATATAAGTACAGAACTCTGAGGTCTACATGATTTATGTAACAGGAAAACCTTGTGGTTGGTCTGGTAGAAAAATGATACCCCCAACTACAACAGGGATGTATAGCTCTTCAGCCAAATTCTGGAACTGAGTCCAGACTGGGTCATTGCAAAGATTCAGGGCCCAGTGAATGATTAAGTATTTAAGTACACCTGAGTGATAAACATGATAACAGCACAAATATATTTTCCCAGCTTTTCCAAATGAGACTGTGGATATTTTCTGGGCTAACTATGAACTATGGGGAGAGAAATAGCTGGACATTTTGAGAATATGGATAAAAGCTTCAAGCTCATGAAAATACCTAGGGCACAGTTTCTAGGCATGTTAATTGGAATAAACATGCTCAGAGACTGGAAGAAAATCCCCAACAGCTAGCTAGCAGTATTCATTCCTTTACCACTTTCTTAATCTCAGATTTAGATTTTTATATTCCATTCCTACTTTCTCAGCTCATGTGCCTCAAGCATAAACTTTACCACATCCCAATTTATAAATTCCAGTAATCCCATGCCCCTCGCTTCTGACTGATTCAAGCATAGGATTCTGAAAGGATCTCATCAGTTCTTCTTAGTGATATCACTGGTTGATAGATCCTAGAGGTCTTATCACTGGAGGAATTCAAAACTGTGAATGGAAGAAGAGAAACAGAAGGAACCTGGGTCTTTGACTAGCACAGAATCCCTATACTAGGCAACTGTACAGCTGACCTATCTCTGGCCTTCTACTTTACTGAACTGATAGGTTTTCTTAAAGATCTAACAAGATTCACTAACTGGAGGTTTACTAAAATTTGCAAACAAAATCATTTTAACTTCCTGTGACAAGCTGTGGATGTATAACTGGAAATAAGATAGTCTTTTCTGGTTTAGCTCTATATAAAATAATGTATTTTTTATGTATGAATTTTTTTTCCTTTGTTTTCAAAAAATTCAAAATTTTTTATTGATAAGAAAGCAATTCTTTCATTAAGCAAAAAGAATGCTGGCTATCTTAACATAATACTTTGAGTTTTAAAAAACATCTTAATACCATTAATAACTTGGCAAGTGTGAGATTTTTCTAAATAAATTTCCAGCTATGATGACATTTAGTGTTCACTTCAGTGGGATTAATACTTTCTAAGAATTTGCCATTTGAATGCCTGAGGATGTGTTTTGATACAGGTAATATCTACCTCATTAGAACCAGTAGTATTAAGATTTATTCACAGGACATTTTGTGAAGGTTTTTAAATTTATCAGTACACTTATTTATTAATATTTTGTCATAGTTTTAACCTGTTATTTGAAGATTTTTAAAATAATTTTTAAAAAGGCATAAATAAGGATTGGAAACTTTGAATATTAAGTCTAAACCACAAATTTTATCCAGCCAACAGTTTAAATCCTACAACTTCAAACAGTTTAAATCCTACAACTTCATTAATATAATTCATATTTCTAATAAACACTGATAACTATTTTAAGTTAAATAATTTATGCCCACATTTGCTTCCTAAAATTAACATGCTCACACATAATTTATATTCAATTTCATAGAAGAGGGTTTAATTCACATCTTGCTAAAATGTGTAAATGGGTGCTTAGTTACCTTTCCTGTGTTCTTGCGCTTTCAATCTAAAGATACAAGATAACACTTACAAATATTTAAGAATTAGAGAATTCCCATCACTATTTTATATAACTGATCTCACCAATTAAAAATAAACTCATGTTTTGAGTTATTTTTAAGTTTGACAATTTTAGTATATTACTGAACAATCCTATAGAACACACTAAAATAAAGAATAACAATTATAAAAATTAAAATTTTGACAGAGGCCTTTGAAATTTTCAAATAATTCAAAATTAAATAATCAAGTAATTATTTTATCAAATACATATTGAGGATGATTAAGACGACAGGAAATTTAACACCGACACCACAAAACGCCTCTAAATACTTCCAATTATTTCATTTAATTTCAGTATAAAATAACAGAGCAACAAGAAAACTAATTAAAGAAAAGGATATGTTCTTGTAGATACTGAGTTCCATGATTGTGACTAAACATTTGATTAAATTGCCGTAATACTCAAGCATTACTTAGATAACTACACAATATAATTTTTCTCCTCTATGATTCTATGAAGTGGCCAGCACTAGTTAATCAACCACTTGTTTAATAAGTTAGACAGTTATCAGTTAGATGGAACCAGTACCCCCTTAAAGTCATTATGTCAGAATAAAATTAGGCCAGAGTTTAAGAGATATAGTTAATACAATTTTAGAACTTTAATGAAAATATGAAGTTCAAAAAACTAAAGGTTTCTTACTTATCCACTTAATATTTGTGCATAAAAACAGTATAGTCATATGAGTTTTAACAGTGATATTTAAATTATTAATTAAATATCATGTTAATTGAAAGGATTTTAAAACGAGTGGTGATGAAGCACTCAGCAGCCAGCTTTACAGTTTGAACTTTAAAATGGTTTGAACTTTTGCTTCATAACTAATTACCCTTCAGTACACATTCCTCAGTGCAGTTTCCAGAGACCTAGAAATTATTGCCATCATGTCCATGTTAAATTACTTTAACCCAATATTATCCGAAATTATGCTTATAGTAATAGTTTATTTTTCTGAGATGTGCTCTTAAATGAACACATGATGCATCACCTCATTATCTACACATAATGGGGCAAACACACTGAGATTGAACACTGGTGAATTTCAGGGTGTAATCTACCCTTGCAGCAATTGAAGCAGATATAGGTAAAATCACAGAACATTTTTGACAATGCTATACAAAATGGAGGTGGGGCTGGAGACAGCCTAATTGCTAAGATCCTGCCTTAGTCCTTCTGGGCTGCTATACCAAAAATGCCATATGGCTTAAACAACAGACATTTATCTCTTACAGTTCTGGATGCTGGGACGTCCAAGATCCAGGCACCAGCAGATCTGGTGTCTGGTGAGAACCCTCTTCTACATGGCCATTTTCTCACTGTGTCCCAACATGGGGAAGGGGCAAGGGAATTCTCTGGTGTCTCTCAAATCCCATTCATGAGGGCTCTACTCTCATGACCTAGTCACTTCCCAAAGGCCACACTTGCAAATCCCTTCACATTAGGGATTAGGTTTCAACATAAATTTGAGGAAGATACAAACATTCATTCTCTAGCAGCTCCCTTATAATTCTAAAACTGCATGGCTCTGTGATTAAAACCCCCTTTACAAGGTGGCCAACTTGGTTTATAGGTACATTGATGATGATGAAATAATGTAATGCCCTAATGAATCTTCTCAAAAAGTTTTAAATTCTCCTATAATCTGAATCATACTCAATTATTAAAAATACTTATAATTATATATATATGCATATGCTTTTTAAAATTTATAATCATAAATTCATTGTAAAGGAATTCATTGTAATTTCTCATTTATCTTTTTATCTACCTCCACCTCCCCTCATCCCCACAGCTAAGACAGAATATTAGCTCAATAAGTGACTTGGGATTGACTGACCCTTATCTCCTTAAAAACAAACAAACAAATGAAGTGTAGCACACAGCAACTTGGGACTGTTTTCACACATCCTGACAGAAACTTTGATGTTTTGACTTCCACATCTAAAGAGAATAAGACTGATCATGTTAAATTCAAATAAATTTCACTAAATACAAAGGGCATAATCTTCCATTGTCAATGACTTTAACCCCTACCCCTGCAAAACAAATAATAATAATTCATAAGAGGATTAATATTTTTAAGCATCTGGAATTCTTCCCAGATGAAAATTGTCCACAACTTTAAAAATTATAAACATTTCTCCTTTTATGTCTTTAAAAAGAAAGAAACGTGTTAATATTAGAATGTATATCAGAATATAAGAGGTTATAATATTGGTAATGTATGTTAAATATGGGATGTGCATTGGTATATAGAAAGTAAACTATTATATTTCTAGTAGAAATAAAATTTTATAATATACCTGTATATGTAATCATATGTACTTTGGAAAAAAGAGAATCTGGCATTTAATTTCTTCCTAACAATATGCACAGAGAGAAAGTTATACACATCTGGAATGCTTAAAAATGGTTTAAAATTTCAGAACAGTTTCTACAATGCCAATATGATATTGTCTATGAATTCAAGTATTGTTATGTTAATGCATGTATTTTAAATATAGCAAATGCTGCAACAAAAATTCAAATAACCAAAAATCAGAGTTTAGACATGTTAGTAAAGCAGCATATTTGCTTCAGAAGTCTCTTTCTAATAAATCAAAATAAGCCTCATTCTAACTCTTCTTTTTCATCTCCTTCTACAAATAAACACCATCATTAAGTTGGTATGTGTGTGTTTGTATGCATTTTTTTTCTGTTTTCACCAAAATGTGTGTATCCAAAAACAACATATAATTTTATTTTGTATTCTTTCTACTTAAATAGTATCACACTGGGCTTATTTTTTTGTTCGTGTTTTTTAATCTTTGTTAGCACTGAGGTTTGTTCATTGAAAAGAACACTTTTAGCAATAAAATGAATACAGTATACTTACATGTATCAAATTAGATGCTTCTCCACAAGCATACTGTAAGTTCCTTCTTTTTCAATCTTATCTTACTACCTCAGACATATACCTTTTATTTCTCACAGATGTTAACATATTACTTTTTATCACAGTATACATAGCAATAGTTTTTCTAATATTCCTGAATTTAGATTTCTTTCCTGCTGTTTTTTTGTCAGACAGCTCAAAATGCAGTATTTAATTATTTATGCCTATTACATTTTAACAAAATTATGTACATTATAAGAAGATTCCACATTTCTACAAGATATAAATAATCCTTTTAAATAATCCAAACTTACTGAGAAAGAATAGTATTAAAAAGCACACTTCTGGGGCTTCCCTGGTGGTGCAGTGGTTGAGAGTCCGCCTGCCGATGCAGGGCACACGGGTTCGTGCCCTGGTCCGGGAGGATCCCACATGCCGCGGAGCGGCTGGGCCCGTAAGCCATGGCCGCTGGGCCTGCGCGTCCGGAGCACAGCAACGGGAGAGGCCACAAGAGTGAGAGGCCCGCATACCGCCAAAAAAAAAAAAAAAAGCAAACTTCTTCATTTTGTTTAAAATGAAGAAGGCTTATTTATGAACAAGTTAAAAAAACACCTTGCATAAGACACACAACATGATCATCTCAAAATCTGGCCTTTGAATAAAAAGGAAGGTCTCTAAAAATGAAGAAGCATATTAACACTGTATTTGATTTAAAATCATATAAATCCAACTATTTTTTAAGGTGAGTAGTAAGGACAAGACATATACTTGTCGAAGTTGTCAGACATATACTTGTCAGACATATACTTGTCTGACCTTTATATATTATTTAGAGTGACTACAGGTAATCAAC
The DNA here is from genome assembly GCF_039906515.1 of Pseudorca crassidens. Taxonomy (NCBI): domain Eukaryota; kingdom Metazoa; phylum Chordata; class Mammalia; order Artiodactyla; family Delphinidae; genus Pseudorca; species Pseudorca crassidens. Next base: position 20,856,692 of record NC_090298.1, read on the forward strand.
TCTGAATGTGCCAGTTATATATTACCAGAGTTAAGGGACAAAGTAGGTTTTTTTCTCCTCTCATCACCACAGCTTTGTAAATGGTCCCTGTACCAGTCCGTATTCATATTAGACATAAAGAATGTTGACAGAAGAGGCACAGACAAAATATACAAATCCCATAAAGCAGCAATTAATTCAACTGACTGACTAGCTCTGGACAGTTTGTTTCAACTTTTGAATGTTTATGGAAAACTCTGTTTTAGTTTCATCCTATCGTCAAGGTCTAGCTGCCAGCATAATATACAAGACATTTGGACCTATTAGCATTTGACTTACTATTTTGAGGCTGAAACTGGGATATATCAGCCAGCATGCAGCCAACACTGGTAGCTCTGATGAATTCAATTCAGGAATGAGCTTCCTTCAGCATCTGTCTACTCAACGACAGTCAGAACTTCCAGGTCAGGGGAATCACTCCTTAGAGGGTCCATAAGCGCCCTTGCCGCTCACCCTTCACCCAGAATACTGACATGTGTCAGAGCAGCAGTGGGGAGAAAGAAAACCAAAGAAGGGATCTAGGGCTTCCCTGGTGGCGCAGTGGTTGAGAGTCCGCCTGCCGATGCAGGGGACGCGGGTTCGTGCCCCGGTCCAGGAGGATCCCCCATGCCGCGGAGTGGCTGGGCCTGTGAGCCATGGCTGCTGAGCCGGCGCGTCCGGAGCCTGTGCTCCGCAGCGGGAGAGGCCACGACAGTGAGAGGCCCACGTACCGCAAAAAAAAAAAAAAAAAGAAGGGATCTAGTCTCCTTGAAATCTCCAGTATTAATTGCCATCTAGAAACAAAACAGAACCCCCATATCTGTTCGTTTATTTAAGCATTCAACCAATGCATATGGATTAAGAGGACACAGAGCTAAATAAATCAAACAGTATTCTGGGCCAGCACTGAGTTTACAATTTATTGGAAGGACTTAAACAATAAGCACAATAAGTAAATAACACAACAGAAACAAAACAAGCAAATTCACTGTCAGCAAGAAGTCTGATTTCATTGGGAGGATATCAACAATAAACATATGGAATAAGTAAAATATTGGTATGTTGAGTGTGGGAAGTGCTTAAGAAACACCAAAACTGGAAAATGGCACAGGGAGTGCTGAAGGATTTCTACTTGAATTAGGGAAGTCAGAGAAAGCCTTCCTGAAGGGTCATGTTTGAGTAAAGACCCGAGGGAAAGGAGGCATACATGTTAAGTGTATGTGTATAGGTGTATACGGAAATATTTTCCTGCAGGAGAAACATCAAAATGCAAAGGCTTCACCTAAAGCAGGAACATGATAGAAAGTTAGATGATTAGCTAGAAACCAGGCTGGCAGAAGTGATGAGAGCCTTGGGAAAGCAGAAAGAGATGAGGTTGAAGAGGGAATGGGAACCAGAAGATAGAGAAGCCTCGCCAGCTCTTGCAAAGTCTTTGGCTTTTACACCAACTGAGATATTTGCACAGAATAATCTCATTTCCTTGGGCTGAGAACGGGTTGAGGTAGGGCAAGCACAGAAACAAGGAGACCTATTTGAAGGGTATTTAGATCTATCTGAAGGTTATTCGGTCAGGAGGAAGACTCCAGAAAAAGTCGGCACAAACTCAAACTCAGGAGTCACAGATGACCTTTGACAAAACATATTCACTTGATTTGGTGAATGATCAGTGACCCAGTTTCTTCGGTTTCTGGATGTTGTGGGCAAGAGTACACAGAGTGGGTCAAGGAGATATTCATCATAAAGGGGCTGTGAGAATTTGCCAGGAGGGAGCGGATAGGAGTATGAGGGCAGAAGAGACATTCTCCTAGCTAAGCTACATCAGATTCATTAGCTCTGTTGATACTAAAGGATCTGTTCCAGTCAGGTGCAAAATTTGGAATACATTAGGATGGATGAGAATGTGCAGAATCAGATATGTGCTTTAGCCAAATCACTCTAGCTTCTGAGTAGAGAATTGATCACCATTTCAAACCTTTGCCAGTCTTGACAGTAATAATCATGATGTACTTTAAATCCAATAATATCAACTTTTGGATACAGACTCTGTCTTACTCCTCTCCAGGTCCCCAGGACTTAAAAGTTCTAAGACAGAAGAGGCATTTATGGAGGTGGCAGTATGGTATCTCTCAATATTTATGAGACACCGAACACTGCTTCATGTATTTTAATGACAAAGAAATAAAAATACAGGTAGTTAGGGAAAAAACCTTCTAAAGTCAGGTTTATATTTTACCCATATATTCTTAAAATAAAATATTTGCTTGGAATCATTTCATTTTGTAGAACTCAGAAAAAAACAAATCATCCAGTTCAATTCTCTAATTTCTAAAAGAGGATTCTGAGACAAATAGAGTTAAGTGACTTACATATTTGACCTTAGTTCTGGCACTTTCTAGGCCATAAAAAATGTGAGATAGCTTCAAAGAGTGCTATGCTTATCGCCAAGTGTATGGAAAAGAAGAAGAAAAGAAAATGGTTATGCCTCTGCCAGAAATGAGTATTATTTCGCCTTTCCTTTGTGTCACACAGGAAGCAGGTATAGGACTGGGAAATAGAGCGACGGGCTCAGGGCAGCGTCAGTGTTCATTCACAGCCAGCTCCAAGCCAGCGGTTCCTAAAGATGCAGGGAAGCCAGTCAGGCACACTCCCGATGGGTGGACTAGTTTTATTTAACAGTTTTGAACAGCTGGAGAGCGCACAGCTAACGACCACTTGAGCATGAAAGTGTCTGATGATTGCATATAAAATATGGCATGCAATGAGGAGAAAAGGTAATAACAATATACAACAGAACAAATGTGCAGTGACAGTTCAAAACGCGTAAATTGCATAACAAATTTTAAAAGAGAACCCTCGTTGTGATGTGCATCCTTATAGTAGGATATTTCTTTCAAATCAGAAATAATTTAAACAATTAGAGAAAATCTCTCTTTTCAATCACCTCAGAGCTACGTGAATGGAAAATAATGCAAAGTTAGCAATAGAGAATCAGAAAACCCCAAACAGGGAGATTTGTAGGTCTGGCAGGAGTTTTTCAACAGCGTTTAAAGCATCATGTGAACAAAAATATTTATGAGAAGAAACAACCCTCTGGTCAGAGTACCTCTTACCTCGCAGAAAAGGAAAGCTATCAGCAACAAAGCAAGCAGAAGGCAACGCTGAATTCCAAATGCTATTGCAGGGTGAGCTGTACTTTTAAATAACCGCATATGTGCTTTTAGAGATTTGTCTCATGTCTTTTTTTTTTTCCTTCACACAACTGTCAACTGTATCAATGATGAAAATGAAAAATGTATCACTCAAAACTATTTTTTTCTGAACTGTACCTCATCTAGTGAGAATGAAATTTCTCTCTCCCTTTTCTTCCTAAGAAATACATTTCTGTAACATTTGTTCACTATCAAAGTACAGCAACAAGTTGAAGGGAAAAAATGGGACATAGACAGATAACCACACAGCAACCATTTTTTGGGGGGCTCACTAGGTGCTCCAAAGTATAGTAAGGGCCAAAATCCAACATAAAGAAGCAGCGTCCTGTTTTGAGAAATAAATCACTTTTGGACCGATAACACCACCTTCTCTGCATTGTTTCCTCCATAGCACTTATTACAGCTAGCCATATTAAATATTTCTGTTATTTAGATTTTTATTGTCTGATCCCCTCTCTAGAATGTAAACTCCATAAGGTAATAGATTTTAGTCTATCTTACATATGGATTTTTTCCCACTGCTTCAACAATATTTAAATGGATCAATAAAAAATATCAAATATTGCTGAAAATTGTTTAATCAAATTGTGAGTAAACAACATAAACAAAGGGGGAGGAAAACATAAATTCTCTGAGACATTTAACGTCAGCTATGATGAGGTGGTCACAGAGGTATGAGGTTCCTATGTCAGTACACGAAATTGCATTGGTATTTCCATATTAATCACCACACAATTTTCAGTCTGGAAACTCTGACATCTATTAAATCATGAAGAAGGTGGATAGTGTGAGAGCCAAGTTCTCCACACACTTCAATTATACCGGGTCTGAGGGCACTCTTTGAAGTTTAAAAGAGATAAATTTAGGACAAATAATGCGAAGTGCCATAGTACTTTATTTATTAGGTGGACCGCTCATGGCAGTAACACAGGCTGAGAATACAATAGGTTCATAAAAGCTTTAGATAAAAAACATACAGTAGGGCTTCCCTGGCGGCGCAGTGGTTGGGAGTCCACCTACCGATGCAGGGGACACGGGTTCGTGCCCCGGTCCGGGAAGATTCCACATGCCGCGGAGCGGCTGCGCCCGTGAGCCATGGCCGCTGAGCCTGCGCGTCGGGAGCCTGTGCTCCACAACGGGAGAGGCCGCAACAGGGAGAGGCCCGCGTACCGCAAAAAAAAAAAAAAAAAAAAAAAAAAAAAACATACAATAAATCAATGCTAGACTATTCAAGTGAAGTGGCCCAATATACCATTAATACTGCTTTTATCTTTGCCAAAGTACAGGGCTCTCCTTGTTCTGTAGTTATATCTGAAGGGATTGAGTTTGAATATTTTCAGACTGAAATTAAAGAACCAGGTGTCTTGGTAACATGGGCTAAGTAGCAAGAGTTGATGAGGTGCCATGCTCTACACATAACAAGGACCCAATGGCTGTTGAATAAATTAATTTCCTGCAGTCAGGGTAAAACTTCCAAATGAGCATTATGAAAATGGGGTTATATATATTCACAAATTCACAAACATGAAAACGTACCAAAGGCTATCTCAGCCAGAGAGGCATTCTAGATTTTGGTACACAGAGAGGTTTGTTTCGAAGCATCTTAGTCTTTTGGTTTTAGGGATCTATCTTCTCTCACATCATGATGTCCATCGCATTTTAAAACGTTAATCTTAGCTTTAGAATAAAATACCATCATTATGTATTACTCTCCCTCAGTAATGTTTTAACTGCAACATTTTTACTAAGTACTGAAAGATCACCTCAAATTTATCATGGGCGTTTATGTTGAATTGTGTTCTCTTATGATAGCTGCTGCTTCATTGATGTGAATGACTTGCAGAATAATGTTATTGGAACATGTATAAACTAAGCATAAGAGCTTATATATATATATTGTAAAATGATAAATATTTGTGCCTATAATACAACATAAAAAGTAATATCTGCAAGCAAAAATCTCAAAACTAATAGCATTCAAATTAATGTTAATTTTATGTAACAGATTCTTTTGGTTCACCAAAACTAAGTGCTTGATAAGTGTGAATATGGCACCAAGAATTAAAATGAAAATTCTTTAGAGATTAATACACATAGAGCAAAGTAAACTCTTGGTTCACTTTTCTCTAGGTGGCAAAATTTTCAAATAGTTCACATAATTCATTGCAACATCATTTGAAGCTCATTTGGCAAAAACCTATAAGATATAAAATATTGCCACCTCTGTTCTTTTTGCAGAAACCTAAAGGTGGTATGAAAGCAACAATGATCACAATAGAAAAGTGGATCCTGAAATAACATGAGAGTTACTTGTTACAAGATAGCTATTCACCTTAAATATATGACTATGTGAAGTATATTCACATTATCATATGAAAGCGCACAGCTTTCAAATTCATACAACCTGAATCAGGTTTGAGAAAAACTGGGCATTGTCACAACCTCAACATGAACTTTTTAAAAAATATAGAATCCTTCTTATGATTAGAGCCACGTGGGAAAGAAATGTTATTGAGTGTTTTTCTCATAATAATTACTCAGTTTACTAAAACTCAGTGAGTAGTGTGTCTGCATATACAAGGACTTGTTAGTTGTTGGTTTTTTTTCCTTTATATAAAGGGACAATGAGTGGGTCATCTTATGCTATGAAGACAAGTTTAAGAGTTTGGAATCTTTCATTTTTCATATGCTCAATAGGAGTCATGATGAGTGACAAGCTTTTTTAAAATTAAATTTTTTTTCAAAAATTAATCCATATTTATGATAATACTTTCTAACGAAATTATGCGTATACAATGAAAATGGTTCTCTGTCGACACATGAATCCCTTACTTCTGTTCCCAGAAGCAATCATTGTGACTATTTTCCTATGTATACTTGAAAAATATCTTATGTACTTCAAAAATAGCATTATATATTTATTTCTCCAACAGGGAGCATTAAGAAAAAAAAAAAACTACTACATAACACTAAGAGAATGATACGAAGTCCACTGAGGAATTTATGGCTACTTTGTAAGTTATGGTTACTTTAAGTTTTTAAGTTGTTTTAGTGAACCTTTTCCTACCTACAAGGCAAGTCTTTCTTCATCATTCACAAATTTTGACAACTCAATTGTGCATGTTACTAGAATAGGGCTTAAAATATGGCACATTTGTTGTACTTTTACATCCTAAAATCCTACTTATTTTTTAGGCCAATGTTATCTCATTGATAAAGAAATAATAAAAATAAGTCATTAATAAGTAGAAATTTTATAAAAAGGAAAACAGGAGTAGAAATAAATAGATGCTACATCTCCTCTCAGGAATGCACATATGACTTACATAAATATGGGGTAAAGGTTAGGAACAGAAGGGCAGGGACAATATTATCAGAGTATGCATTCTGGGTCTCTCACTAGCTTTGTGATTTGTGAAAGTTATCTAACCTCTCTGTGCCTCAGTTCTCTCATTTATAAAATGGAGACAATAATATTACCCATTTCCTTTAACATGATGATTAAAAGAAATACTGGACAAATCATTCTGTATAACGTCTAGCACTTAACAAGCTCTCAATAAATGATAGTTACCTTTATTATGTGTATTATCAATAATCATTTGCTTAAAACTTTGTAATAACATAACTAACATCTCTTACAAATAATCACTATTAGTGAAAGCAAAATGATAGCTTTAATTATCATATTAAGAGTATGTACTGTACACCACACAGCACTAGCATATTTCATGTATTATCTCAGTTAATTATAAAAAAAAAGTCATGACGTTAATATTGTCTGAGTTTTCATTTTACAGTAAGGAAAGCTTTGATTATTCCTATAACATTGTAATAATAACACAGGAAAGGGAGTTTTAGGACATAAGTTCTACTTCGTATTTTGCCAATAACTAGCTATGAGATTAAGAGCAAGTTGTCTTCTCAGGAAAAAAACAAAACAGAATTTGAAATAAATAACCCCCAGTCACACAAATGAGCTTATACTAAAGGAGAATTTAAACAAAACGATCTGATACATCAAAGATGCTAATTCATTAGTGTGACCATCAGTAGTTTTAATAGCTTTGGACACCAGAACACTATGACCATGCACAGACCAGAGAAAATTATACTTTCATTGATGGGAGAAAATGCTAGACAGAAATCAACCTTGAGGAACTATATATGAAGTGGAGGAAAATGGCAGATATCAAATGGTAACTCACAGCATATATGTATTTGAAAGCACATGTAAGAAAATTGCTAGGGATGGAGAATGGGCAGAATCAGACATGGTATTTATTAGGATAATTCCATTGGCACTCTCAGGTTGGTACCTCGGGGAGACAAGAGTTTGGGGTTGACTTTGAAGCATTTGGATTTACATTAACCCCACCATTGGAGGCATATAAAATGCTAAGAATAATGGTTGATTCTTTTTTTTAACCTTATTCATCCCAATGAGTTCGGGGTAAAATAAGAATTTTTAAATGGACTTTTAAAATAGTACCTTTTTATGAACTTTTTAATCATGTCTAAAACCCTTAGTATTCAAGTTTCTTCATAAACATAGCTTTCTCAGCATAAACCCAGCTTGGTTCCTTAGTGACCAACCAAATACCCATGTTCATTCCTGTCTCTGCTCACAGTGATATAAGTTCTGGAATACCTGCCCCTTGCATACACTCTGTGTATCCTCCAAGCCAAGGTCAAGTAACAATTTCATCTCCCTCATGACTTCAGCTTTCTGACGTATACTAATGAATCCTAATACTTACTGGTTTAGAGTCATTTTAATGCTTAACTACATACCACAGCCTGTGCTATTTTGCTTCTCAATAACATAATGTTTCTTACTTGTTCTATTATACTCATCTTAGTGTACAACATGAAGCTCTGTACATATGTGCTTAAACCAATAAATGGCTATAAAGCAAGACTCAAAAAAAGAATAACCTAAAAATATGCATATTTCAAAATGAGTAATGTTCCCTTTAATGTACCTGCCTTCAAAAAAATAAATTTTAAATGTATTTATGAAACTTTCCTTTTAAAATTGATTTTAGAATCCATTTGTGGGTTCAGACATTGAAAACAGCATAGTAATTTCTAGTTACAGTTATTTATCTGATGTGCACATTCAAATAACCCAGGAAAAAATTTTAAATATATACAGCCATTCCTTTAATAATTAGTGATGTTGAGCATATTTTCATGTGCCTCTCGGCCATCTGTATGTCTTCTTTGGAGAAATGTCTATTTAGATCGTCTGCCCATTTTTTGATTGGGTTGTTTGTTTTCTTCATATTGAGCTGTATGAACTCTTGGTATATTTTAGAGATCAATCCCTTGTCGGTCGCATCATTTGCAAATATTTTCTCTCATTCTATAGGTTGTCATTTCTTTTTGTTTATGGTTTCCTTCGCCATGCAAAAGCTTTTAAGTTTAATTAGGTCCCATTTGTTTATTTTTATTTCCATTACTCTAGGACACAGATCTAAAAAGATATTGTTGTGATTTATGTCAAAGAGTGTTCTGCCTACGTTTTCCTCTAAGAGTTTTATACTATCTGGTCTTACATTTAGGTCTTTAATCCATTTTGAGTTTATTTTTGTGTATGGTATTAGAGAATGTTCTAATTTCATTCTTTTACATGTAGCTGTTCAGTTTTCCTAGCACCACTTATGGAAGAGACTGTCTTCTCACCATAGTATATTCTTGCCACCTTTGTTGTAAATTAATTGACCTAGGTATGTGTGTTTATTTCCGGGCTTTCTATCCTGTTCCATTGATCCATATTTGTTTCTGTGCCAGTACCATACTATTTTGATTACTGTAGCTTTGTGGTATAGCTCAACATTGTTAATTATTAAAGAAATGCAAATCAAAACTACAATGAGGTATCACCTCACACTGGTCAGAATGGCCTTCATCAAAAAGTCTACAAATAGTTAATGCTGGAGAGGGTGTGGAGAAAAAGGAACCTTCCTACACTGTTGGTAGGAATGTAAATTGGTACAGCCACTATGGATAACAGTATGGAGGTTCCTTATAAAACCAAAAATAGAGCTACCATAAGATCCTGCAATCCCACTCCTGGGCACGTATAAAGAGAAAACCATAATTCAAAAAGATATATGCACTCCAATGTTCACTGCAGCACCATTTACAATAGCCAAGACATGGAAGCAACCTAAATGTCCATCAACAGATGAATGGGTAAGGAAGATGTGGTATATATGTATAATGGAATATTAGCCATAAAAAAAGAATGAAATAATGCCATTTGCAGCAACATGGATGGACCTAGAGATTATCATACTAAGTCAAATAAGCCAGACAAAGGCAAATATCATATGATATGGCTTATATGTGGAATATAAAAAAAAAAAGACACAAATGAACTTACATGCAAAACAATAATAGACCCATAGACATAGAAAACAAACTTACGGTTACCAAAGGGGAAAAGAGGGAGGATAAATTAGGAGTTTGGGATTAACAGATACACATTACTATATATAAAATAGATAACCAACAAGGATCTACTGTATAGCACAGGGAACTATATTTAATATTTTGTAATAACTTACAAGGGAAAAGAATCTGAAAAGAATATATATATACACACACACACATATATATCAATATGTGTGTGTGTATATATATATGCCATATAACTGAATCACTTTGCTGTACACCTGAAACTAACACATTGTAAATTAACTATACTTCCATAAAAAATAAATAAATAAAATAAAATATGTATGGCCATACCATAACTCCAAAAATTCTGATAAAGTAGGTCTGGGGTGGGCCAATTGTGAATGCTAAACGAATAAGATAATAATCAGTCAATCAATCAATCAGGATGAGAAAAAAGCTGCTTTAGAGTTTGTATTTGTAAAAAAGAAAATTGCTTTAGGGTAAAGGACAGATCCAGAATATTATCTAGTGAAAAGGAAGATGCCTTTTGTGTTTTTAACAGTTGTTTAATCTTTCAATTATTCTATGGTAATATGTCTATAAAATGTAAACCATAATATATGTTGTACTTATCTGACGCATGCATTTCCTTATCACACATCTGCTACTATGTGGGAGTTACTGAGCTAAGTGCTGGAGTTGTAGATAAAAATCAACATGATCCTGGTTTTAAGAAAGTAATTATATATTAAAAAAAGAAATAAGACAAACACACAAAAAAATTCAAGGCAGATGATTACTCATGGTAAAGAGAGGTATGAATAAAACGTTGTGAGTTTTCCAAAGCTAAAGAACCCTTTTAGCAGGAGAATGCAAGGAACAACTTAAGGAAAAAATAACTTTTGAAGCCTACCTGAGTAGTATGAGTTTTACCAGGCAGAGTCTAGGGGCAAAGTGACCAATATAAACAAGCTAGAGAGATAAAAAAATAATAATAATAAAATAATACACAAAGTAAGGACAATTCACCTGAAACTGAGAGCTGGTGAACTTGTCTTTACTAAGAGGCAAATTACAGGGGTTTGGGCAGAGGGATTTACAATGATTTAAAAGAAGAAGGAAGAATTAGATCATATTAGGTTAAAGAATTTGGATTTTACCCACAAGGAGTAATAATGCTGGGAATATTTATTAGGAATCTATTAATTACAAAACAAAAACAATTCTACTAAGTGCTTTATAAGTATAGTTTCATTTAATCCTTTCAGCAGGTTTAAGAAGTAGCCATATTATCTCATCTTCCAGACAAGACACTGAGGCTTAGCTAGATTAAACATCTTGGCCAAGATTCCCAAACTCCTTGGTGACAGAAGTAATACTCTATGTAGATCTGCCCAACTCTGGAGAACAATTTACCACTATGTAGCAATATCTCTCAAAATGGACTTGTGCAGAAAAATCTTTGAGTGTATGAGTGACACAAAGTGTCACAGCTTTAAGGGTTTAGCTTTAATTTCATCCCTGAAGGAGTCCGTTCTTGGACTAAAACATTGGCATATGCCCACATCTTTAACGTCATAGTACCCTGTGCTGACACTGTTCCTTGCAATTATCAGACTATATTTTAACTTCTGTTTTGATTGTCTCCTGTAAAACACCAGAAGGCATTCGAGGTTTAAAAGTTTGAATATGACTTATTTTCCATCACATCATGGTCCCTAACATACTGCCTTCTCCATAATGGAAAATCGGTAAGTATTACTGAATGAATAATTATATGAAAAAATAAATTAAGAAAAATATATTTTAGGAAGGGTTAGAGGGGAAAGAGAGAAGATCAGCTAGGAGGATTTTGGATGTGCAGAAAGCTGTTTCTTATTTCATTAATTTCATCTCTTAATAACCAATGAAATAACACTCACCTTTCAAGCCCCCCTTCAGCTCCCCCAGGATTAAATTGCCATGTTCTCCCACCTACATTCCCCTAAAATTTCATTCATCCTACAAGCAAAACACTAATTTCCAATGTATTTACCTTTAAATGTTGCTCTTTCCTACTATATTTTCATTTCATTGAGGAAGGGACCATATTATCTACAACTGTATCTCAAGTTCCTAGCAAATTCTATAATATATATTAAGAACTCTAAAACATGATTGAACTGTGAAGGAAAGATGTAATTTTAATCTCTTCTGTAGTATTGAGTTGAAATTTTAAAAAGACCAATTTTATATTTGTTATACAGTTAGAATTAAAAGGATTTATCAAATAAGCATATTTGGGGGTGGAGAGTTAAGATTAGAGACAATGCATTTTTAGCTCTAGGACAGTGAAGAAATTTTTAAGAAGTTTAATAATGGTCTTAGGATGATGGTTAATTATGGAAATCTCCCTTATCACTTGAAGTTAAATTATCTTGGGCAAATAGGTATGCTACGTTTTAGACTAAAATTGAGAAGGAAATAGAAATTTCTAGGTAAGAGTGTCTTGAGTTATTTCTTGGTTTTACTCACCAGAGGAGAGATTTCTATATGTTTCTTTCAATATCTATGATTATCTGTTTACCATTCATTCTGCAAAAAAAGAGACTTTGCCTTAAGCAATAGCACTAAATGTGAATATGACATCATTACAAGGCTTCTTCTAAATTTTAAACATTTCTAACCTCTTAAATACACCATTTCAATTTCTGTCTCCCTTTTGGAGTTGAAATATATACTTTACATATTTGTTTAAATTACACAGTGTGCACCACTGCATAGAATGAAAACCCTATCAGTCTTTTGAGAATAAAGGCAAATCAATAGTAATATCTCTTAGAATAGAAGCACTTTTGTTGACAGAGGGAACATGGTTTAATGGGAAGCAAAGTAATCTTCGTTTTCAGTGAGACTGTTGGGCTGTGCATGAGAAATGACGTGCTCTGACCACCTGTTTTACCTCAAGAGCCAGCCTGGCAAGTTCAGAACAGAGAGAAAATGATTTGCTTTATAAAGATGGGAAACTCAGGGCTTTAACACAGAACATACAGATAATCTTCACAAGACTTTTTGTTATTTTATAAATTTGTCTTCAGTTCCCATTAAGTTCCATTCTTTTAAAATTAATCATCCCAGTGCCCCAAAGACAGGCAGTTCAGGAACTGTTGACACTGAAGCCTGTAAGTATGACTAGGCATTTTCATGTCCAGTCTTGGAACTGAAGTCTTACTCAGGTTTTAATGATAATGATGATGAATGGTAATATTTTAGGATGGTAACATAAGTGTGCCATCCTAATAGGTAGGTAGGTAGAGATAGAGAGAAAGAGCTATAGATAGAGCAATAAATTAGAGAACTTCTTTTGCTCATCTATTGCTATGGGTGATGTACAAAGAAAATTCATTCTGATCAAAATTTCTTTATTTTTACGCTCAGATAATGAACTAGATAATGAGGAAGAAAAACATATAAGAAATCAGTGAGGGTTCTGGATTTAAAAATCTAGAAGTCTTATTTTTGGTTTCAAGAAAATAATAGTATTGTTTTATTTTTAAATGCAGGTACTTCCTGGTAAAATTGTAAGAGAAGTAAACAATGGGACCTACTCTCATGAAAGTGTGTTGTTAGGTTACAAAAAACTTAGTAAAAGAGACATTTGGTGAATATGTATATTACACTATGCAAATTATAAATTACTCGAATATTTACGAAAAAAATGAAAGCAAACAATTTGTCTCTCTGAATTTCCAGTGAGCCCCCTGAAAAACACATTCAATGACCAGGGGTTACTGGCAGTCGTTTCATGCTTTTCATGCAGGCTGCATATTTACATTTAAGTTTTACAAAATGCAAAAATCACAATAACGCAGCCCCGGGTTTCTTTGTGCTGCACACTAGAGGATACTGGAAGGAATTTTGCTTTGAGAACATTAAATGTTTAAGGAGTCATTAGTGTTGACTTGCAGCTGCACAGTAAAAGTATATTTTGGTTTAGAAATTATATCTTGCCTGAAAAGTGCTGTTTAAAATATTTTGTTTAGATTTTTGAAAAACAATATTTTTATAATTCATATAGACATGTAAATATTAAACATGAACCATCTGTAATGCCATTGTATAACCCTTAATATAAGTTCACATTGGTTTCATTGCTCCCAAGTGCAGCGTTCAGTTGGAAAAGAAACTGGAGTTTTCCCTAATATACTATATGATGGCCACAAGGGGGCGCCAAACACCTAAGTATGTTTTACCTCTTGTCGAATAGAATTTTACCAGAAATATTAGCAGCAATTTACCCTATAAATGGGTCAATACCTCAGAAACATAAACTCATTTCAACCTTCTGATTAAGTTTTGGAGTCGAATTTATATTATTTTAAAATGCAGACTTTCAAAACAACACATTAAATGGTTGAAAACCTTGAAGAATTTGATGGATTTTGAAAGGAAGTGATTTAATCTGCATACTTATTCAACGTTTCATTTACTTAGGTTTCAAAATTAATTTCTCCTGTAGTTTCACACAATTTTATTCTCACTTGATTCCCAGTTAAATGAAAGTAAATATATATGCGAGTGAATGAACTTTTTCTCTAGCATAATTAAAGAATTTTAAAACTAAAGAGAAAGCATGACTAATTTTTAGCCCTCGGGAGGTCTAATTCTAAAAGTACATGCCTTTAGAAAGTCAAGTAAAATGAAGTATATATTATTATTAGAATATTTTAAATTAGCCATTCTAATCAATCAGCCATAAAGTTAAATCGCTTAGCCAAAACTATAGTGAAGCCATGACAAAAAAAGTATTATCAAATGATCATAGCATTAATAAACACGTTATGAAGAAGACTGTGACTTTGATTAAATAGTAAATAATTAAATAGATAATAAATGTAAATATATAGCTATGACCAAAAATGAGAATTATCTTCACTATGTTCACAAAATTATATTTGTTGGCTAGGATTAGTAGTCTCTATTATGACTCACCTCACCTCTACATGTGGGTGGGTAAGATAAACGGCTAAGTTTATTCTTTAAATATGTTTAATATGTTTAAATTTCTAAAACAAATATATTAATGAGTCTGGAATTATAAATAAAACTAGAAAATAAAAAAATGTGATATAATTCTGGATTTTTAAAATGAAGTTTTAAAAAGAAAGGAATTTATAGACTTTACGTAATTCCATAGAATTCATTCCAGATGTTTTTTAATATACCATATAAATAGAGCCACAAAAAGGCAGAAAAAAACAGAAACAGTGATTTTTCATTGATTTTCATATTATCTTAAATGTGAAGAATGAAAAAATGAACTATCTAAGTAAAACCTGTTAAAATTTTCACATTTTGCAGCAGATTCTGTCTCCATCAGACGGTTTCTTGGACCTAGTCTTTCAGCTTGTAATAGAGACTTTCTGACCCACTGACCTTTCAGCTTGTAATACAGATGGCAGAACTATTCTTGAGATTTATAGGTATCAAAACTTTGATGGGATTATTTCTGTTAATGCACTGACTCTGTTCATCATCCTTGTTCCAATTTTCATTACTCTGACCTCAAGAAGGAGAATCTGTGAAAGGAACCATTACTGCAGTATATTCAGAAATGGTTCATGTTTCACCTGAGTGAGTTTATGTGGCTTACAGAACTCACAACACTTAGTGTCCATCTTTCTAATGCTTTCTCCCTCCTCTGTCCCCTTTTTAGGTCTTTCACATCATTTTCAAAATTTGAATCCATTAATTCCCTAGTTCATGTGATTAACTATATGTGATTCTGAGAATGTAGTTTAAGTTTTCAGGTTACATTCTCGCTTTACGCAACTGACATTTTCACAATGGTTAGGGAATGATTATATTTTAACAGTAATATATTGAGTCCTTTCCAGTTACAATAATAGGTTGTATTAGCCCTTTCCAATTGGAACAATAGATAAACTAACTGTGTCCTTGGAAATTATTTGGTTCAAACTCCCATTTTCACAAACAAACAAAAAATTTGGAATGAGAAATTTATGATGTTGGCAGTAGAATTAGTGACAAAATCAGACTTCAAACACCATGTAGTTGTCATCTCAACACAAAATTATTATTACATGATACAAATTGAATTTGGTAGCCCAAGTTGCATCATATGCTATGGTTAAAATAAAACACGCTCAATATTAATGAAAAAGCATAGGTCACATTAATTTACAAATAATAATACCAAAAAAAATCCCCAAGGTGACAATAACAATAATACGTAGCACTAGAACACCTATTGTGCGTCAAGAATTGTTAGTACTTTACAGTTACGGTTTCTTTCAGTCATGACAACTGCACTATCATATAAGTACAATTATGTAACCCCATTTTACAGATGAAAAACCTACCAGGAATATTAAATATTTGGTAAGTGACACAGCATTTGAACCCAGTTTGGTGCCACCTTCCATGCTTTCATCCTTGTGAGTAAACTTCGGTAAGAGTCGCTACATTTATTAAGAAAGGCAATCTCAGTGCTTCTGGCATGTAGCCTTATCTCTGTGTCATCTCCCTATTAAACATGACCTTTATCAGGTATCCTCACGAAATAATATTATATAGAAGAAACTTTTTGACGGAGTGACCAAGTTTGAAACTCAGTGGCTTCTATGCAGTGAATATTTTGCTTGTTGGGGTGTGGAAGCTTCTGTTCCTAAGAATTTTTAGCAATAGAATTTGCCTGGTCTTCAGATATGTAGGCTTTTCATTTAGGCTTCTCGTTTGGGATTGGAATATTAGTCTCAAATTTGAGTCCTTGCTGCAGGATGACAATCGGTTACTGCACATGTGAAGTGCAAACATGGATCACCAACCACCTTGGCTGCTCCTAACTGAAGCACCAATTCAGAATCCACCCTCGGGCCCCCACTGACTGAACACTGACTGAATAAATATGCATCTTAAACTAATCTGCTAACTCATTTTGATAGGTTCTTGAAAGATGTCATGTGGCCTTGAATACAATAATACAGCTTATGAAAATAGGTGAAATTAGAACCTCATGTTACTCATTTTAATAGTACCTGATACTCATCGTTCTTGTATTAATCAAAACTAGAATATAATAAAAAGTAATGTGATTAATTATTTAATGCCTCACTGCAGAAAAGGTTTTTGTTTTGTTTTGTCTTTCTCCCCCTTCATTCTCGTATCTGGCTGTTTGCACAGTGTCTGGCTCATGGCAGGCATTTAAAGAACAGTGAATAGAAAAATGAAAGAATTAATTAAACAAGATAGTGAGAAGTTTCTTAGGTAGTTTACATAATAGAAAATCAAAATCGAAGAATCTGTGTTAGGCAGAGGAATAGGTAACTGTCCAATGACATTCTGCTAATTTAATACTTTTCCAGGATAACTGAAATATTTAGAACATAACTACTAATATTTCTATTATAAATCATATGATATTTAATTGTGAATATCTCACATTAAAACCACTTCTCAAGCACAAAATTTATATTAGATACATCCTTATATCTCTGGGTGTAGCACTAAGGGAATGGCTCGTAGGAACCTCCCCCTAAATGAATAAAATTAATTAGAAGCTAAGAAAAAATTGAGCAAGTGATTGTTTAGATACCAGGAGATCATTTAAATTTATTGAGTAAAAAGCAAACGAAAAATATAACACATGCAAAATAATAAATATGTAGGTATACATGATAGCTTAAAATCAAAACACAATGATTGTGAATTTTGCATTATCATATCTTAATTTATTAGCACCTTTAAAAGCCGAACATTTCCATAAGGATTTTGGGGGAGCAGTGGTTTATATTCAATGTTTCAGTTTGCTTCTAGAAAAGACGCGGCTCTTCTCATTCATACTTTGTTCATCTTGGACATACCTAGAAACTGGTTTGATCCAACCCCTACCTAAAAAGTGGTGAATTAATGTCTTTGCTCTGAAGTCAAAGACAAGTCTGTGGTCACCATTTCTCTAACATCACATCTCCACGGGTCTAGATGCCCAGCAGAGGTTGTATGCCTAACACTGACATATCTTTGCCCTAAAATAGAAAACATGTTTTTCACCTACTTTGTTCAGATTTCATACTCAATTATGGAGGATAATCCAACTCAAAGAAAATAAGTCTAGCTAAGAAACCATTTTTCTTAACTTAGATTTTAGGGATATTTCATTTCCCCAGTATTTGTCTTTTTTCTTTTTTTTTTAGTATTGAAAATACTTACTAGTGTCTCTTCCCAAGATAGTGACATTTTATAAATTGATAATAAGATAAGATTATGTAGAAGTATCTAGTTAAATATTGAAAAATCAGGGCATATTTTAAAGGGCACAGTAGCCAGAAGAGAATCTTCGAAAAATGTAGTTCTCTTTCAGATGCATCCATCCAAAACCTTGGTCAGTATGTTAAAATGTTGAAATTTTAGGTCAGTAAATTAAAATGTAGAAATTCTATAATAAATCTCCGTTCTTCACTCAATCAGGGGAAAAAAGAAGAAGGAAAAGAAGAGGAGAAAGGGAAGGGGTTTCTAAGTATTTGCCTGTGGTTGGCATTCAATGTTGAACAAATCTCCAAAAGACTCACTGAAGCCTTGTTGAAGGGAGTGGATAAAGAAATCAAGACTTTCCATAGGTACTTACTCACTGGGAAAGGATTTTATTCAAATTTAGGAAGCTAGATGCAGACAGAATAAATGTGCACTACACATTAAAAAGTCACCCTGGTGACAAAATACAGTTCAAGACTACAGAGCAGGAACAACCCCCAACTTAGAAGGCTTCAGAAAGAAGTAAAACAAAATATTATATTTTGCTAGGCTATGGTTAGTCATTGTGTACTCAATTGCTGCTTATTTGATTAAATAAGTTGATATACACTTGGTTTTATTCTAATGGTTCCTTTTCTTTTTATGTCATTGCAAAAGCAAATAAATATCACACTGTTGGTATGAAAAGATTAGTAATTCACAGTCTTTATTTTATTAGCAATAGATTGAAACCAATGAGTTTGAAGGAATAAAATTTAAAATTTTTGGTCTATTTAAAGCAAATATTTTAAATAAAATAATTAAATTTAGATTTACATGGTAAACACAAAACTATTAAAGTCCCTCAGATAGTTCAAATGCTTTCAAGTCAACCTATATGTGAGGCTATTAGTTTAAAGCTGGTACTTAGAAGTCAAATTATCCAGAAACATTATGGTACTTCATCTAAATTTGAAGTCTGATCCAAGAATTACGGAAACATTCTTTACTTTTAAAAATCCCAGAAGTTACCATGGTTTTCACATGGGATTGATTGAACTTGATTTTATTAGGAGTAGAGTTACATAAAAAAGGAGAATCAGTCACATTTTTGAAACTTATGATACTAGCATTATGCAAAAAATGCACTCAATAACCCAGGCAAATATGTTGATTGCCCTTGATCTATTCATCTAACTCTTCCAAATTTCAACTTCAATTCTTGTATTTATAACTACCATATGAACATTGTAGAGAATTACCAGAATAACCCAAGTTAAAACATTGACTTTATTCAGTTTATTGGTTATTTAAATTCCCCACATGTTCTGCTTGACTTGATTATTGTTACGGTTTTTGTTTCCCAAATTTTCAACTGGAAGCAAGGTAGGAGCAATGTAATTCTTTACTCTACAATATCTAGAATAGACGTTAGCTCATTTTAAATCAGTTTACATTTTTAGATTACACACTGGTAATATCTGTATTTTGCAACGAAGAAGAGTCAACAAGTCTAATGAAAGACTGCTTTCTGAAAACACACAATTTATGTTTAATGTATGTTTAAAATCAGGGCTCTGTCAAACTATTTCAATATTCTCTGTTCCAGTAAATCAACAAAGATTCCCAATCAATAACTGATGTACTGAGTATAATAACTTATGCCTATGCATCCACATTCTGATACTTAGGAGAAGTCATTTCACTAATAAATGCTGAATTCCCATACTTTGCTTGCTAGTGCAGTAAACTACTTTGGTGCCAATTTCAATTCCTTAAAAGCCTAGGTGTTACAATGTTTATAAAAATTGCTTTCATTTGAAAGGACACGCTCTAGTCAACTGAACTCTCATATACTTTATGGTGTAATGCAAAGGATAATGTAATCAATCCAATGTACAATGTGGCAGATGATAGAATACTGGCCATAAACATCACAAGATTTACAGAAATATTATTTCATATAGGATAATATAAAAAAAGCACAATAGAAAACTCATTCAAAGACGTCTGTGATTGTCATAAATGAAGAAGAGGAGAAGAAAGGAAGGGAGAAGGAATGAGAGAGGGAGAAGGAGGTGGGGGGCGGTAGAGGAAGGGAGGAAGGTCAGCAGGCCTCTGAAATGTTTAGACATGTCATTAATACTGAATTTCCTGTTATGAA
The DNA here is from genome assembly GCF_039906515.1 of Pseudorca crassidens. NCBI lineage: Eukaryota > Metazoa > Chordata > Mammalia > Artiodactyla > Delphinidae > Pseudorca > Pseudorca crassidens. The sequence continues at coordinate 20,876,720 of NC_090298.1, forward strand.
GCAATGTTGTTGTATGATACCTTATAGCCTATTGCTTAATCCTGCCCCGAAAGTGGAAATGTTATTTAACTTTATATTTCTGCATCATATAGAGTATGTAGTATCAAGGCTTCTTTCTAAAAAGAACAAAGCAGGGGCGGGGGGTGGTGGGGCGGGGTGGATTTCAAATTGAGATCACATGGTTTGGTTAAGTGCTTTATAATGTTACTGACAAACTCTCTAAAGACATAATGTCCTCTGCTATAAGGGACTGCTATATGAAGGTACTTCAGCCTTCCACAGACAGTCATTATTTTCAAGGAACGCTACACTTTATTTCGTAAAATGCAGTACAATGGAATTCTATTTTATTCGTTCTTACTCAATTTTCAGTTTTCCCTTTCTTTAAATCCCTTTCTTTAAATATTACCACCAATAGGTAATATTTAACAAATGTCTCTTAGTGATATAGAGAAATTCACATACATTGCAAGAGAGAAAAAGTAAAAAGACTGGTGAAAACAAAGTACCTTTATTCTTTAAAAAATTCAAGTTACTTTTTCGTGAGAAGTTGCATTGAGAATAAAGAGTTAATCAAAAGTTATACTGAAACATTCTTTTAAACTCAGACTATTTTAACCGATCAATGCCAATATTACATTACAATAATGCATTCCCAGAAATCTACAACTTTCATTGTCATAGATATGATTTTCTTATAATGTTTGCCTCTTGAGTTAGTTGGACGAAGAAGGTATGGCAAAGGCAAAAATGGCATCACATGTTAGATACCCTTAAGAAAGACAGCATAACTGGATTATAAAAGGGCTTGCGGTCTCATACTAAAATATCAAGTGAGCTGAAGCTGCTCTAGGACAAGAAAGGAAGAGGAGAGAGGTGACCCTGAGCTGATTTTGTTATCTTAGAAAACAGGCATTCCTTGTAGACTTGTTTGAAATTTTCTCATTCAGATGCGTGATAAAAAAAAATCTGTAATTCTGAGTGTGGAACTTATTGGAGGTAAAAGCAGGGATTGTTATATCACTGCTCTGTAGACATAATTCAAATGCTTTAATTAGAAAAAAAAAGGCAGATTTAAAAATGCTTAAATTCAGAACTTTTTTTCTATCTGCATATTTTAGGTTATTGCAATTATGAAAAAATAAAATTTTCTCCATAAACTCACTGGTCCGAATTAAGTGTGAAGAAAAGGAAAAAGATTTTTTTATGTTAACTTTCATTTCTCAACTATGAATTCATAATGCTATTCTTTGGACTCTGATTATTTTTTCAAAATATTCATAAGAGGGACTATACACACCTAGTACAAGGCTTAATCTATGCCACCATTTTTCAGTATAAGCCTAACAAGAATGAGGGCACCTTTCTTGCTACTTGGGTTTTAACTTCAGCCTATTTCAGGCATGACTGTTAAATATAATATGGTTAGTGAAGTGACTTTTCTGAAACCCTATTCCAGATAATACTTTAGTTTAATCAGAAGTAGAGTTTTCAAAAACAGACCTGGAATCTGGAGACCAAATAGCTGTATAAAATTACTTATGACTGGCATAAATAAGTTTTATTTCTCTACTTAATACTTTGTTGTTTCAGTATTTTATGAGAACTTCTGTGTGGCAACAGTATTAGAATGTAATTTGCATGGTAGAAATAAGAATATATTATGGTCAATGCTTTTGAAACCCAAGGGCTAGACTAGAGGTAGTTGGTTTTACAGCCCCGCTTTGTACTAATTGTTTACTCTGCAATGCTATTTCTGATAATAACATTTAACAGAAATATTGTTCACTTTGCTGCTAAATCAGCATCGTCAGAGCGAATGCTGTTCCCGTGCTGCAGCCTAGCGGAATGATTTGGTATAAAAATAACATATTCCAGGAGCACTGGTTCTATCACTTGCTGCAAAGTAGGTTAAGAAACATATGAAATAAGTCATATGCCCAGAAACTCCCAGATCATACATACTCTGTCTGAGTCATTTGTTTATATGTGAAATTAAATGAAGACCAAAAAACGCATCCTAGACTCTGAACAGGGTTCACACATGTTCGAATTAACCTTTCAGTTTCAAATATTCTCTTTTTCAACACGGGAAAAGAAAAAAGAAAAGAAGCATACCTCTTTCAGCTACACTAACTTTCTTAATATTGTGCCAGAAATGCATATCTCGCTAAACAGAAGAACAATTTTCTATCCCTTTTTTCTTTTTTCTTTAAGAAAATCTTAGTGTAGGTGAAAATCTAACAGAACAATATTAAATTCAATACCTGTATAGTACTGTTCTTATCAACAAACAGCTAGGTTCTATAAACATCTAGGAATATCACCTGAAGCATTAATCAGGTAGCAAGCAATCTAACCACACATATACATGTGCATACGGATGTCATACAGGTTATGTGCGCCTCTCCTACGTCCCTGGGGTTTTTTTTCTCTCTCTTTTTTTTTCTTTTTCAGGCGTCTAAGTGTATGGAATTCTATGCTTTGATTGGAGTCAGGGAAGGCATACACATTCACAAGGGAAGTCAATATGTTAGCAGCAAGTATTTGAAACCAAAGAAGTATCTGATTTAATGAAAGCAGACGTTGACTCACACTTTAAAAACACATCCAAAAAAAAAAAAGTGAAAGCAAATGAAAGAAGCATTTCTTTGTTTTCATCATCAGAATGGATTTGTATTTGATGTGTTCCTAAGCCACAAACACACTCTGCTTAGATTTGTGCACTTTCTAACACCTTTGCTCCACACCCGCCCACTAATAAACCACTATTTCCTTATGCATTACACATTGAATACGTATGTGCCACCTTTACTATGCTACAGGGAAGGGGGGCAAGAAGATTATCTATGCAATTTACCATTTACCTATTTCCCTATGACACAGACCTCTTCCTATTTTCTTCATGCTTTAACTAAAAATGAACCTAGAGCTCTTGTCCATGACATAATGTTTTCCTGAAAGTTCTACTAATTAAAAATCCTCACCATACCAGACCTAAAAAATGAGCACACTCTTGCCAAGTGTTATTCACCACAGAGAAGCTCTTGTAGCCACATTTTAAAGCAGGATAGACAGGGGGATGCTGTGGAGGGAGAAACTCTACTAACATATATATTGAAGTATACCAGTTGTCAGCATCAGAGGGACAGATTATTTTTAATATAGATCCTTCAAGAAAAACACAGCAAGAAAAAAGCATGCATCTCCAAACAGCTGAGAGTAATGCATGTGCCCTTTTGGATAATAGAAGCTCTTACTGGAATGAAGAACAACAATTATAGGAAACAGATCTGCTTTTTGGAAGCAAAAGACAAGAGGTCAATTCTAAAATGACGTTTGCCTGTGACTGCACCTGTAGACCCCCCTTTTTAATGATAAGATGGTAGGTTTTTATTGCAGTGGCATAAAAACACTTTCAGACTACCGCTTTTTCCCACACTTACAGGGCTATCAATAGTTACTTGTTGGGGACATGCATTTAGTCTTGCAATGTGCTGCATTAATTTTACACCACATAAAATATGGATTTTATTGCAGCAGAGACAATAAATACTGCAACTGCTGACTACATGCATTTAATCTCCCCTCTTCATCTTTCCCCTCTCATACTTCTGACTCAGATACAAAATGCGAATCTAGGAATTATGCCTATTCTATTTCTGATAAATGCCAATCTATCTTATTTATGTAGATGCTTAGTGACCATTGACAGGTTCAAGGCATCTGTCTTCTGCCTGTCATTTCTCCTTATATTGAACTTACAATGAACTACGACTATAAATAAGTGCAGAGTGGACCCATTCATATGGAATGCAAAGTAATGTTCGGTGATAGAGTTCATAGCAACAATGTTCTTTTCAACGGATTTTTTAAAATTAAGATGAACAAGTATGAGCGTGACAAATTACACTCCATAATATATTTTTAGCATTTGTTCACAGTGAATGAATTCATAAACTCTAACATAATGACCCACTGTTGAGCATAATATGTAATTTATCCAGTTTTAGATTACCTCTTCAGATATTCAAAGCAGTTGTTTCTAGAATCCAATATATAGTTTTATGCTTAGTAATTTTCTATGTATTAAAGATAATTATTTGAAAATAACTGCTGAATACAACTTAAAAACAAACATTTTCCCCCAGGGAAAGAAAATAAGAGACCTTAAGGGAGTTAGGGGGAAAAAAGAGAGAGAGATTGACAGAGAGAGAGAGAGCGAGATGAAGTCTTCCTACCTTTTTTTATCAGCTTCTGGATAATGGAAGTTGGTTCCAGCCAAAATAACCCTGGAGAAATTGTCACTATGTCCCCTTTTTGTTTGTTTTCGGCTGTTATTTTCTATCACTGATTCTACTTCAATCTAACTCAAGCTTTCTCTCAGCATCACTTTTAACTCTGGACGGCAGGGAACCGAAAAAAACGGGGGCGAGCTCTCTCTGATTGGCTTTCATTCAGTGCTTCTGATTAAGGGAGAAAAAAGAAAGAAAAGAAAAGAAAAGAAAAGGAAGGAGGGGGGGAAAAACCCTTCCTCACTCGGAGAGAAAGGTTCTGCTGATAGAGCTGCAGCACTCGCCATGGGAAGGTTAGAAGTGCTGGCTTTTGCAAGCACACAGCGATTTGCAAGTGAATGCGAGGGGAGGGCGCAGCGCAGAGGAGAGCTTTGGATGAAAGGCGTCCCCTCCCCCGCAGGGCAGAAAGACTCTCTGTTTCAAGGCTAAGGTAATCAACCCAATCTAATCCGGCTGTGTCCGTAATACAATCTCAGAACAGGACTGCTTCTTGCAATTCCTTTTAATAGATACTTCTTCATCTGATATATCTATTCGGGCACCATCCTTATGCCAGACTACCGAAATACATGAACCGAGTGCCAAGTCACACTGCAACGAGATCTGACACGTTACCAGAGTGATTTTTGGTGCGGTTTAAATGATTTATTTTTGCTTTCAGGGAACTTTCTTTCCTTGATTCTCCAAACACCTTATTTTTGTTGCTTATTTTCATACTAGAACATACCTTGCTCATCGTTTGGGGATGTCCGTGAGCCAGTCTTGTCTGCTTAATCTTACCTGCTTTGCCTTTTTATATTTTATAGATAAAATATTTTATTCATAATGTAAATATTCAATTAACCCTATTAAAATATTTAGATTTGGGGCGTAACGGCATCTTTCTTTTTTTTTTTCTTTTAACTTTTTTTCTCGGAAACTTAACTGTCATGCCCAAACGTGTGGGGGGCGGGAGGGAGGGGGGAGGTAATAAATACATTTGGGTGGTTCTGTTTACTTAACCATCTAACTGTTCATCTCCCTATTTATCTCTACATTAAGTTGGAATGAACCAAAATCTTACCAAAGGATGTCAGTATAGCGCCACAAAATAATGACCGTCCTTATATTTTTCTGGCTACATGTAGATTCCTTTTTAAATAAATAAATTACATAAACATGCCATAAAATAATAATATACTATAAATATAATCGTAAAGCTGGAGGAGGAATTATGAAGATAGTAACTTTTTTAGAATACATGATTCTGCTCAGAAATGTTAAATGATTTAATTAAGGTCACAGAGCTAACTAGAGTTAAAACTAGAATGACATTTATATTTATATAAACATGTTTATTAAATATATAACATATATACTTATGTATATTCATAATTCCAGTTAGTACCGTTTCTGAGATGTCATACTACCTCCTGGTAGATTATTTTATTATTCTAACCCCAGCAGACCCCGTATATAATCAGCATAATGGGACAACTCAATCTGGGGGAGAAAAAGGGTGTGGGGATCCTAAATTAGATTTCAAATAAGTTTTAGTATACGCAAGGTTATTATATGACCAATGTTACCAGCTAGTTTAATATTTTAAAATATCAAATATTTCGGTTCAACAAAATGATATTTAGAGCCAAAAGGGACATTTTTTTTTTTTTTTTGCGGTACGCGGGCCCCTCACTGTTGTGGCCTCTCCCGTTGCGGAGCACAGGCTCCGGACGCGCAGGCTCAGCGGCCATGGCTCACAGGCCTAGCCGCTCCGTGGCATGTGGTATCTTCCTGGACCGGGGCACGCATCCGTGTCCCCTGCATCGGCAGGCGGACTCCCAACCACTGCGCCACCAGGGAAACTCTCAAAAGAGCCTTTTGAAACAATTTTACAGATGAGGGCATCTGGACAATTGTGATGACCCTACTAAAGTTGTGTGATAATAGAGCAAGAATTCTTACACTTGTCTCTAGTTCACTTACCCATAGTTTTTTTGTTTTTGCTTTTGAACAGAGGACCTTAACTTTAGAATCGGATAAAAATAAATATTCCATTTTTTTCTGTAATATATTTGTGTTAATATGATGTATGTATGTGTTCAATATAATACTGCCATTGACATATTAAAGTTGGTTGTCAAGAGAAATTATAGAATGTCATAGTCTATATATAAATTGTATAGTGTTTAATTAAATGCAACAGGTCAGGTGCATAAATGTATGATGGCATTTTGCTAGATTAATTATTTTTGTACGTTTGTTGTTAGTTTCAGAATAAATGGCTGCATAGTATGAGGAGTTGCTTATATTACATTTTCATTGGTCCAGTTGAGAAAATAACCAAAGGCTGATCTCATATGTAAAATGCTGTTTTATTAATGAAAATACATGTTGCAATGATGTATTCCCCAAATACTGATAATAGTTTTCTTTAACGAGATAGAAGTTTACTCTTCTCTTGCATAAATTTCTGAATTGATACGATTTCTGTGCTCTGTGTAGTCATCAGAAACTTGGGTTCCTTTTCTCTTGATGGTTCCTTTTCTCCTAGTCCTGAGGAGCTGAACTCACATATATGATATAATAGCAATCACCCCCACATCCACTTTCTAGAAAGAGGAATAAAATAAAGAAGGAAAGGATGCCCTCTTTCATTAGAACCTTCTATGGTTTCCTTAGCTGGAAATGAGACACTTGGCCACAAATTGTTTCAAGGGAAGCCTGGAAATGTAGTATTTACTCTGGAAAGCTATTTGCCCAGCTAAAACCACTCATACTATTAGAGAAGATGACAGAATTGGATAAAAATAGCAGTAATGTCACCATATCTATGTATCATATAGCAGCATATTTTATTAGTTTTAAGAGAAAAAACAAAATTTTGTTCTGTTTAAAATTAAAATTTTGTCATAATGTTACAGAATGGTATCCATGCAATATAAATTTTACTAGCATTTAAAAACTTTGAAGTATGAAACAGTGGTATCACCAGTTATTGCATTTTCTGTTTTATGATCAGATATGTATTAAGTAAATAATAAACAAAACATCCATGTATCCTAAAATTCAGAATGTGTAGATACAGATATGAGAGAGAGAGAGACAGAGAATTTGAACGAGTGCATTAAAATGTATCCCATTTTTCTTAATGCCCTCCTTGTGCAAGAGAGACTCGTATGGTATCCTATTGAATAAAAGCTTTAGTAATAAAAATTAAAGTATAAATGAACTGTTGGCTAAAAATTAAAGCTTCTGATAATTTTTTTTTATTAAGCAATATCATTTTTCAGTTCCTTGTCTGTTTCACTCTATACATGGTTTAACTTGGGATTCTGCAAATTTCTCTATTTCTTTTGTTTTCTCTGGAAATCTTACGTAAACTAGTCCTGCGTATTAGGTAAAGCTTCCCTATGGTCACGAATGTTAGGAAATGTTACCCCTTGGAAAGTCAGAAAAAGGAACAGTAAACTCTGTATAAATGGGACAAATGGGTCAGCGCCTCACAAAAGTGTCCCTCGATGTAAGGAAAGGCCACATGACCATTATAAGCAAATAAAAGCTGATGAAAACTTTAAAAAATATATTTCCATAATGTAAAAACTACATGTGAAATTGCACAGAAAATGCCTTACTATAGTAATAAAACACTCAAGAAATTGAAGAGCATGCTGTCATTATAATAAGGGACTCTCTGAAGGCTGACCCTCTTCATTGCAAATGTAAAAGACCCAATTTGGTTAAAATCAGTTAACTAAAACAACCTTCCATTCCATGTGGAATTATATGCCAAAAAGTTGTCTCACTGTTGCTAAACAATAAGCATCAATCCTTAAGGTGTCCCCTGCTAAACAGCTACATACTTGTTTTAAAACAACAGCTTCTCAGCTACCTTTCCAGGGTTTCTTTTTTTTTTTTTTTTTTAGAAGCAAGTTAATTTCACATGCATTTTTTTCTTTTCTTTTCTTTTTTTTTTCTGAATTTTATTTTATTATTTTAGACAGCAGGTTCTCATTAGTTATCTATTTTATACATATTAGCATATATATGTCAATCCCAATCTCCCAATTCATCCCACCACCACCACCACCATCCCCGCCACTTTCCTACCTTCGTGTCCATACATTTGTTTTTGTTTTATATGCTATTCATTTTCCTCTTTCTGACTTACTTCACTCTATGACAGTCTCTATGTCCACCCATGTCTCTACACATGACCCAATTTCATTCCTTGTTCTTGGCTGAGTAATATTCCATTGTATATATGTACCACATCTTCTTTATCCATTCATCTGTCAATGGACATTTAGGGCTTCCATAACCTGGCTATTGTAAATAGTGCTGCAATGAACATGGGTGCTGCATGTGTCTTTTTGAATTATGGTTTTCTCTGGGTATATGCCCAGTAGTGGGATTGCTGGGTCATATGGTAATTCTATTTTTATTTTTTTAAGGAAAAATAAAAATCCAGGGTTTCTTTTAATGGTACTAGAGATTATATCAATTCCACTATAACAGGAAGTTAATCAAACCTAGTTCTCTATGGTTATGAAATGAGAATAGAGAATGTCTACACCGCTTCACTCTCCACAAATACAATGGCAGAGAAATAATTTGGCATAGTTTGTTTGACACATTTTTTCTAATCTCCTACCAGCCTGCCTTACTAGACTCTAGAGGCTGGAAAATTTTAAAGTACATTCTCCTGGCAGTGAGTGGTCTGGGAGGGGGTAGGGTGATTCATATTCCATTTTTTAGGTGTCCTCATCATATTAGAATTAGAAATTGAATTAAATAAAGATAAAGGCAAGGTGAGAGGCATTATTTTGGCCTCATGGATAATAGCTGAAGAAGCATGGTTTTGCAGTCACCCTTACCTGAGGCAGCTGTTTGGATCACAGCAATGGATGTGTGATTTTGGGGGCTAGAAGTGCTCTTGATGATAGTCACCTAATCCTCTCTTTCTATTCATGTTGTAAACTACCATCTATCACTCAAAATGAAATAATAATAATTATTATTATTTTACTTATTTATTTTGCCTGAAGTAGCTGGAGTAGTTTCTGTTATCTGCAACTGAACTCTTACTACAACCTGTTTGTAATGATAACCTCTGTTACTAATACTATTTAACCATATGTCAACATTTCTTTGATCATGCAGTTTGGGAGTGGGACGAGGGAGGCTTGAGCCAGGAAAAATTAAAGTGTCAAATAGCCAGTTATGTTTCCAAAAATATAATTATTAAGAAAAACAATCAAGAGTTAATAAAAGAACATGTGATCTTAAATTTATTTTGACCCTCCTGCCCCCTTCTCTTTATAAGCCACCATGTTCTGTGTACTTTAGGTATAAAGGTCAGGGCTCATTTTCTTCCTTAGATCAAACCTAAATCACGTTGTTTGACTTCTTTCCTACTATTTTTAATGTAAAAATTTTTGATGACACATGAAAAGATTTACAAGTAACTTGAATCTTATTGTCTTAGCGAGACAGAAAAAATAGATTGAATAATTCTCATGTTGATTGAAAAGTAAATTCTTACTCAATCTGACTGCTTCTATCTCTACCTGAATAAGGATAGTGGCTTATTTTAAATTTTGAAACACTGGTGAAGTGAAAGTAATCAGGACTGAATTTTCCACTGTTTGGTTATGACTTAAATTTATACCTGAGAAAGTGAATAAAAGGAAAATCTTTCAAATAAAAAAAGTGGAAAACAATAAATCATAATTCTAATGTGTTTGCAATTGCATTTAATGGACAAAAATATAATCTCATGTTAGATTTTAAGTTGTACAGTTAATACAGAGACTAGGTCTGAGTGGTAAAAACATTTTAATTAATATTATCACTCTGAAAAGAATTCTAAGAATTCTTAGAATCTTTTTAAGAAAAGGCAATATTTTTAAATAAGTTAAATATCTAAGACTAGAAACGTCACAACTATTTTTTATTTCTTCTCTCTTAAAATATTTCATTCCTCCTCTTCCTTTCCTTCACTTATTATTTGTCAATAAATGTTAATTTTGTGACATTTTACCCTACACGTAAGCTATCAAATTAGCTGTGAGCTTGATGGATGTTGGCAGAAGACATGAGACTCCTAAGTCAGAGACTAAAGGCAACGGAAGCAGCATGGCTATCATATCTGTGTCCATGTTCTTGGTCTCCACATCTCATTTGGGCAATGCCTGAGATGGGCAGGTGGATGTTGCACAGGCAGTGGGTTTGCATTGTAACTGAGGGACACCAAGGTTAGGGAGCACTGCTTTTTTTTTTTTGGCGGTACGCGGGCCTCTCACTGTTGTGGCCTCTCCCGTTGCGGAGCACAGGCTCCGGACGCGCAGGCTCAGCGGCCATGGCTCACGGGCCCAGCCGCTCCGCGGCATGTGTGATGTTCCCAGACCGAGGCACGAACCCATGTCCCCTGCATCGGCAGGCGGACTCTCAGCCACTGCGCCACCAGGGAATCCCAGCACTGCTTTTTATATAATGGATTGTGAACAAAACTGCCTGAACTCCAAAGGGAGATATTATGTTTACGTTATTGAAAAACATGCAAATCCCTCCATCCTGGTGGAAACAATAACTCATCATTCAAGGGTGTTTCTATACACATGTCTTTAAAGAGATAGCTCAAAGAAAAGGGAGTTTAGTACAAAAATCTGAGAGAGACACATGGAAAATTGTCTCCCCAGATTATTATTTGTTGTTCCAATGAGAAATGTCAGCTGGAAACTCACCTATTTGCAGCATGTGGTCACCCTAGTCTTTAGGAAAATTCTGCACATAACTGGGCATTCAACCTATAGAACCAAATATGTGGCCTGTGACAAAGAGTCCCTCATTGATCAAACTTTACTCAGGCTCCCCTGAACTCTTTTACAACTAGGCCTGACATTTGGACTTCCATGTTCAACTCTGCATTGTTCAATTTTAGCAAGAATCCTGCTGAGTCAATTTAATTAAAATCCCCACCCTCAATATCTGATCACCTTCAATTTTTGATCAAGTTCCTCATGCTCTATCATCCCCCAGGTGATGTCTGATTACTCTGTTTTGCCTTTAGCAAGAGTCTGATTAGGTCAATTTAACCAGAATCCCCCCTAACCGCTGATGTTTCCTATCAGTAATTTTCCATCCACTGGCCCCATCCTGCTCCTTGGCTATAATTCCCGCTTACCCATGCTGTATTCAGAGTTAAGCCCAACCTTTCTACTCCACCGCAGACCCCACTGCAGTGGTCCCTATACCCATCTCGATGACCCCTTTGAATAAAGACTTCCTTACCATGCTTTAGCAAGTATCACTGAATATTTTTTTTCTGTAAAAACTTTCATTTATAAGATAAATAAGTATTAGGGATGTGTAATGTATAACATGATAAATATAATTAACACTGCTCTGTGTTATATATGAAAGTTGAGAGAGTAAATCCTGTGTTCTCATCACAAGAAAAAATACTTTTTTCTCTTTCTTTAATTTTGCATCTACATGAGATGATGGAGGTTCATCAGACTTAATATGCTAATCATTTCATGATGTATGTAAATCACATTATGCCCTACACCTTAAACTTAGACAGTGCTGTATGTCAATTATATCTCAATAGAACTGCAGGAGAAGTAGTAATGTTTTCTTTAAATGTGTGGAACAATGTTCACAAATGCAGTCTATGGACCAACAACATTAGCATCATCTGAAACCTTGTTATAAATGCAGATTCTCATCTTCTCAGACCTACTGACTCAGAAACTAAGGGGGTGGTCAGCACTCTGTGTTTTCAGATGTCTCAAATTGATCCTGAGAGCTGAAATCTGAGAATCACTGGCCTACAGTTGCTGTAAAGCAATCTAGGAAAGGAAGAAACCCCAACTTAAAACTCACGATTTACAATTGAGAGAACTGTTTATGCAGTCACTCATTATTTTTAACACATATATATTACATGCAGAAGCACTGCAAAACATTGTGCTATTTATGAGATTGTAGGGGAGAGCTATAATCATGATCCCGGCTAAATGAGGACGTAACCGTCTAATGAGAGAGACAGAAATGAAGACAAGTGATACACGAAAGTAAATGAAGGGAAAGAAGGGGGAATTTGCCAAGTGTGTGATGAATGTGGAAGTAGTTACTCTCGGGCTTCCAAAATATAGTGTTACAACTCCTATAAATGTCAGTTTTGGTTTTAATTTCAGCAGTCAACATGTTAGAGGGAGGACAGCAGTGAAAATGCCTGGTGATGATACTCTATCCCAGCAGCATGTTGATTAAACAGAGTCCCACCAGAATTACCAGGAGAACAAACAGAAGAAGGAGGGGTTCTGAACTCCTTTCTTACAATCTCCAGTGATGATGGTAGCTTGCTTGGCATGCAAATGTCTGTTCTTACCCGATACCCTCTTGGGATTACGCTCAGTCCTGTGTAATCCTTCATGTGATAATGTGGAAGAGCTAGAGGTAATGAAACGAGGAGAGGAAACAGGGGAAGGAGGAGGAGTTTCATAGATTCCAAAACTAAAGGAAACTGAAAATATCTTCTTCCTTATAGATAGGGCTGGCTTTGTGGGCCTGCATCCTGTGTAGTCATACAGGGCCCCATGCTCAGAAGGAGCCCACTCCTGGTTTAATGTACTGCTGGTGCAGTCTTGAGTTTCTTAGTAATTTTTGAACAAGGGGTTCCACATTTTCATTTTGCTCTGGAACCCATGATTTTGTAGCTGAACTACTTATAATACTAATGCATTATGATGTCATTCACAGACTGAAAAGTTCCCATGATAGGTGAGTCTTTGAACAGTAATCAGTGTTGACAATTAACAAACACATCGATAAATCTATTTGTCAATAGTAAACAAGGACAATAAAGTGTATTTGACTCCTGTTAAGCTGGGCTTGACTCTATAACATCTGATCTCTAGTGTCAAGTCACTGGCATCAGGCCTCAATGATATCAGTAGGTAAAGTTTCATTCATCCTTGTATTCAGTTATTCATTTTCCAGCTATTTATTTAGCTGCTACAATGCGTCATACATTTTGCTCATCACTGGGGATGTGATGTAATCAATAGCTCACTTAGCTCTCAACTGCACAGAGCTCACTCTCTAGTAGGAGAAAGAATAATTATTTAATTTAATAAATGATTATATTATTATTCACCATGATAAGTACTGTGAAAGAAGACACCATTCTATTGCATCTCATAAGGGTCTTGACCTAACTGGGGAGGGGCTAGGAAGAGGGTCAAAGAAGTTTCCTAGATGAGGTTGAGGCTTGAGGTGAAATTAGAAACATGATGAAATGCCCTTTACTCCAGTGACTGTTAGAAGAAATCATTGTGTGTGTTGCCTGGTAACACTTAAATCATGCCCTCCTAGAACCTAATTGGCCAAAGTAGTTTCCTTACTGCAGATATATGTAACCACTACAACAATGGATTCCTAATTTACCAGACATATTATGCATATATATATCCTTTTTGTTGCCCTAAGAACATCTTGCTCATGCTATATAGGTCATTGAAATAGAGCAAAACACACTTCAACTCCTACAATGTAGCCCGTGCAAAAGTACTTTAACCTTTGCCAACTTTTCAACCACTTTTCAGCACAAGCAAAACAAATCAAAAACAAAAGTAAAACAACACAAAAACAAAAGCAAAACAACACCTATTGAACCACATGTATTTTAAGAAAATCATGGAGAAAAAAAATCTGTGTTGGTGCAAGTCATTTATATAGTGACTACACCATTGTTTAATTTTATGTAAAGATTTATTTAATTTTGATATCATGGTCCCTGCATCAAGATATCCTTTGGCTGAAAAGTCACCAAGATTTATCAAGTATTTAGATTTCTTTAAACACAATCTGATACAGCCGACAGTTAGACCAAGGGCCAAAATAAATGCACCCTCAAGAGAAGAGTTTTATTTTTAGATAAAGGTTTATATTTCATAAATTTCTTCATTTAACTGATACTGCAGCTATTAAGCTAGATACAAGATCTCAAGCTAAGTACAGTTGCTTAACATTTTGCATTTTTTATCCTAACTTAATTAATGCAAATGATTCAAATTCTTTGCAAAAAATACAAAATCAAAAGCAATTTCTAGGTGATTTGTTAAAATTATTAGCAATTCAATTACTGCCTAGTTTAAATATTAAATTAAGAAATAGGGATTTCCCTGGTGGTGCAGTGGTTAAGAATCTGCCTGTCAATGCAGGGGACATGGGTTCGAGCCCGGTCCAGGAAGATCCCACATGCCATGGAGCACCTAAGCCTGTGCACTACAACTACTGAGCCCACGTGCCACAGCTACTGAAGCCTGCGCACCTAGAGCCCGTGCTCCACAACAAGAGAAGCCACCGTAAGGAGAAGCCGGAGCACCACAGAGACAAGTAGCCCCCACTCACCGCAACTAGAGAAAGCCCGCACGCAGCAGTGAAGACCCAATGCAGACAAAAATAAATAAATTTAAGAAACAAAATAAATCAAAGCAAAAGAATGAGCACTTGTGAAATTCCTTAGTTGGTTTCTGTAAATACTGCTCCAGGAGTGGAAATTTTTTAAGTGTGTTCTATATCAACTGTATTTTTGTTATTTGTCATCATTCTAGTATAGTAAAAGGGCTTTTCTGAAAAGTACAAATGAAATAATCAGTATTTAAGAAAAACAAGAGAACAACATCATTTAACAAAATAAGTAGTGCTAAACATAGAATTCCAAAACGGGGGGAAGATTTATGATGCAGAACTATCCGTGACTTTCAACATTAACTCATATCTAATAGCATCATAATAACCCAAAAAGTTTTAAAGTGTTTGTACAGACATGAGACTTATAGTATCATAATCAACAAAGTATGTTTAAACATTATTACTTTTTTTTATTTATCAAAAAGAATTCCTTCCTGTATCTTAATCCTGAGCTGCCTTTTCCTCTCTCTCGCAAACATCCCCCTTCGTAAGTCGTCCAGACCTATTGACATTTTCTTGAATAAGTTCCTGGTCAGTCCAATATTAATCAATCTAGATGTTTTCAGCTCCTATATCTTACACTGGGGTTGGGAGAGGACAGCAGCAAGGAGAGAAGACCTGAACTGAGGAGCATATGCAGGGACCCAGAAGTGGGAAAGAACTGAGTTTGAATCAAAGCCCTAGGATAGGGAGGCCTCCATCACTGGAGGTTCATCCTGGAGGCTTCATCACTGGAGGTTTCTGGTCCTAGCTTGGAACAGGTGGTTGTCACCACAACAGTGGGCTGTTCCCCCTCATTAAACCAGGATGTAGGATAAAGTGGACTAAGCTAAAATAACGGTTTAATCCTAGCTTTTAATATTAAAATTCTACGTACATTCTTAAGTATCTCTGTCTTTGTCTCTCTGATCAATATATTGTCCTTTAATTAATTCTCCTTTTCTTTTGTTGTTAAGGGAGAAAATTATACATAAATAGAAGCCACTAAAATATTTATGAAATTGATAACCACATGCAGGTAAAAAGTTTAAATCTTTATTATATTAGCAGTATTGAAACAGCTAGGTGAACCATACATAATGTGGATGTATTCAAATTTAGCACAATATACAGTCACATATAAATGGCTATTTGATATCATAAAGAGAAATACATTCCAGATATCAATTATTAGAGCTTTGAAAATCTTTCTTACGATATTATTACCTTTTATCCTCTGTGTTCTTATTAGCTTACCATGTACAGTGCAAATAAGATTACAAGCCCCCGTTTTTGAAGCCCATAGAAATAAATATGTAGTTTTTGTTTACATGCAATCCCTCAAAAATATAACATTTTATATGCAATTCCTCAAAAAATAAAATGTAATCAAAAGTTAAATGATAAAATTTGAGATAGATTTATGACCGTAGCCAAAGGGAATAACTTCAGATGATAATTATTTTAATATGTGTTAACACTTTTCAAAGAAAAGACATTGATGTGCAGTACTCTTCATACGAAATGTTTAGACTTCATTGTTTTCTCCAGTGACCCTACCACCTACCCACTTTGGAATCTTTGGGGTACCATCTAGCTTAGCAGTTAATATGCTATTGTGTGTTTTGTTTCTTTTACAGAATTAAAGTGTCATCTGGTAACAAACTTTCAATATGAGATTTGTTCATTTTTATATACTTAACCTACCACTCCTTGGATGGTCATGGAAGAAGTGGTCCTTTGCTGACAGACGGCTATGATGAAAACGTAAGACATATTATTTCACTATACCTGCAAATTCTGTTCTTATATTCAAATGAAATCACAGATTTGTTTAGTAATATTTCTTAATTTCAAAATCAAATCTACTATTCTTGCTCATAAGTATCTATTTTAGTTATTAAATGCACCTCACTTATTTATTCATTGAACAAATATTTCTGTAATGCCTCTAGTATCCCAGGGACTATTCTAGGACTTAGGGATAGAGCAGTAAAGAAAATATAGAAAGGTTCGTCTCAAGAAACTTGCATTCAAGTAAGGGGAGAAAGAAAGTAAGCAAATAAACAAGCATATACTAATGCCAAAGATGGTGATAAGTGCTATAGGTAAAAATAAAGCGGGTAAAGAGAGACGGTAGACAAAAGAATGGCACCCAAAGATGTCCACAATCCAATATTTGAAATTTGTGAATATATTACCTTACACAGTAAAAGGGACTTTGCAGATATGTTTAAGTTAAAGATCTTGAAATGAAATGTTTATCCTGTATGATTCTGGCAGGCTCAATATAATTTCACGAACCTTTAAAAGCAGAGAACATTTCTCATCTCAAAAAGTGATGTGAAAATAGAAGGGAATCAGTGAGACGGTGGTATGAGAGGACGGAGGAGCCAAGGAATGTGGTCAGTCTCTGGAAGCTAGAAAACACAGGAGAACAGAGTCTATCCTAGAGAGAAAGGAACACAAAGCTTGTTGACATCTTGATTTTAGTCTAGTGACACTCGTGTGGGAATGCTAACCTACAGAACTGTAAGATAATAAATTTATGTCATTTAAGTCACCAAATTTGAGGTACTTAGTTCTAGGAGAAATAGAAACCTAATACAGGAGATCGAGAGAGATTGGTAAGTATATGCCTTTTCGCACAACACTGTTAGAAAAGGAGTCTTTGATGATGTGATGCTTGAGCAGAAGTGAATGAAGCGAAACCAGCCATCTGCCTACATGTGGGAAGAACTGACTAGGCAGAGGGAACAGCAAATGCAAATGCCCAGAGGCAGAAACTTGCTCAGTTATTTGAAGAATATCATAGAGACCATCAGGACTGAAAAGCAGTAAATTGAAAGTAAATAATTCTGTAATGAGATGAGTGCTGGCATCAAGGAGTCAGCCTTGTGGGGCTGGTTACATCCAGGCATTTTATTCTAACTGAGATAGGGAGCTTTTGCAGGTTTGGGGCAGAGGAAAAGCATCATCTGATTTAGATTTTAAAATGGGTCATTTTGATCACACCATGGAGAACAGACTGAAGGAAGGGGAAGAGTAGGATTGGTCAAGCTGAGAGACCAAAAAAGAGACTTCGATGATGTTCAAGTAGAAGATGATGATATCATGGAGGAACAGTTATATTTTGTATATACTATAAAGATAAATATGATAGGACTTGATGATGAATTACATATTAGTGTTAGGAAAAATAAGAGAGGGATGACTCTGGCTGCCAAATAGAATCGCCATCCTGAGATGAGAACTGAGGGAAAAGTAGATTTGGAACCAACCAAAGTATTGGTTTGGTTGTCTGTTTTGTGATTTTTAAACATTTCTTCTCCACACCTCACATATGTTGTAGTTACCTGTCTTTTTCTCTGCCTTCAATATCACACATGACTATTATTGCTCAGTTATTTGCTCAGTTTTCATTAATTTAAAATTTTCAGAATAAATAATACTTTAGAAGAGACCATTAATATTTTCATACTGGATGCACCACTTCTGTGTTGCTCACCTGAAAATTCATAGCTTCAGCGTTTTTTGCTTACCTATCTTCCTAACCATCCTGAAAATTATACATTTTTCATTTGAGTATTTTCTAGATAAAACCTAATTTGAAAATCGAAATAAAAATGATATTTTGAAGGTATATGCAAATTCATTGAGATGAAATTTCACAATTACAAAGTTCTACTCTTTGATTTTCTTAGCCATTGCAATTGGTTCCCAGGTGCTAGGATGTGGGAATGAGCACTTTTGTTCTATTAGGTGATAGGTTTCAAAAATTAAAAATAACTACTATCATTTTCATGAATTCAAAAATGTCAGCATCATATATTACAAAAACATTGTACTAGGAATGGTAGGCATAGATTTGTATACTTAATATTAAACAGTGAATTAAGAAGAATAAAGTTGAAAGTAATTTGTATTTAATTAAAACATCTACAAGAATTGCCAATTGTTGAAAAGTAGATCTCAATAATAAACTCTCTCCAGACCCATATGAAGTACCTAAACATGTAGATATGAAATTAAAAATTGTACACAAAATAAGATTTACTTTAATGTAACTGAAATGTGCGTATCTCTCACTATATTTTAGCAAAGTAGTATTTTTAAACATTTACTGATCAACATAAACACCCATTAAATCATCAGTTGAGAAAATAATTTTAATGACAGGTAATGAAATTATTTTGATTATATATTTTGTAGATTATCATCAAGTATCTGAAGTATTACCAAGAGTTTAGATATTCTTAAAGAAAAAATATATATATATATTCTTCCCTACCTGGGCATGTGAGCCTTCTTCAGGCTTATATGTGTTCCTGTATTCACTGAACTTTGATGATGTCATGTAAGCATACACATGTGGGTAAATTCTTATAAGTATATAGTGTGAAGAGCAACACATAGATGGAAAAAAAGAATATTCTATTAAATAACAAATAGTTTATAATAAATATTAGTACCAGCTGAGTCATGACCTAGGTACTGAATTAATAACATAATAATAAAATATGTTCACTAATTTTTGTCTAAATATAAAAATATAATTTATACCAAAAATAATACCTCTTTCTGTTTCAGGATAAAACATAGATATTCTACAAAATTCAGAATTTTAAAAATAGTAGAATTAAGTTACTATTCTGCTAATTTATTGAAATAATCTAAAAATATACCAACCCAGAATAGCTTTCATTAATCTGATTGTTTTTTAAAAATTAATGTGAGATGTGATCAACAGCCATGCAAGGCAGACCACAATGTCATCCACCTTAAGATAATTGTTAGTCAACAGAATTTTTTTTTCCTTTTCCTGCAAATAAAATTTAGTGATGTCAAAATTAAAATGTCCAGGTTTGCTTTCCAAATGTTTAATTAATGATTGTTCTGTATAGGCCTTTTTTTTTCACCAAATTAAATCACAAAGTTACTAATTTTAATTTATTCCATACATTTGTTATAAGGTCTTTTAATTATAAGTCAAATCACCAGTTTTTATCTTAGTATTTGTCTATCACTTTAACTCAACAAAATTTTTCTGATGTCTTTTGAGAATGGACTAATTGTGCTATTTAAATATTCTCTGATTTCCTGCATGATGACTTTTTCTTTTAACTTTTATTCTTTGACTACATTATATGACCTCTTTTGTAACATATTAATTGTTAACTAACTCACTAATTCATAAAACCGTAGGTCGAGTGGCAAACTTGGGAGTGAGCCTCTCCAAAATCATTGTTTGAGAGTTGAGTAAGAGGTGTCAGAAAAATATTAATTCTTGCATGAGACTAAAATGCTGATTTTTAGCAAAGTCAAGACCTGTCAAACGACTGGATACTTAAGCACTTATTTATTCTTGTGCATGCTACCACAGAATTAGAAGCACACTAAATCACATGGCCTTTGGGTCTAAGGCACTTGCCAGCTTGGAGTTGCATGTTTGAAGCAGAGGATTAAATCTTCAAGAGCACGTGTGTGTGACAATAATGCACTCTTATGTAGAGTCCTTTGAGCGATACTCCTCATCAACCCCCTTTGTAGACTTTGCAGTTTTATCTCTAACGTTTTTTTACATAAAAGACTGGTGATCTATTTGCACACTTAACGTTTACCTCATTCCCAAAATCTAAGAAAATAAATATTCATGTTTTCAAGCTCACTTTCCAAGGTTAGGGTACCAAACTATGGCTGATGGATGGAATTAATAGGACAGTAGAAATCAAACCAATGACCTCGGCGTTTGTGTTTTGATTTAATGTGACCTCACCAATTGGAAAACCAGTTTTTATGTACTCTGTAGAATTATTGTGGCTCTGTAGGCTGTAACTTACCTGACAAAAGTTAAGGCACATGGGTCAATGTAGATTAGAAAGAAGCTTTCATCATGATAATTTTTCCCTGAAATAGAGTTTTGAAATATTATTTTTGGTGCAGGGTATGTTTCAATTCCCTAAAGAAGTTTTTATATTTTTATCTACAAAAAGTACAGTATGGCACAGAATAATAAGTCCATAAAGAAACAAAAAAAGTACAGAGTTTTATCTTAAGGTAATATATCTTTTTTTTTCCAAAAAAAGCAAACTCACAAACAACAAAAACAAAGTGTTTAAGAGGCCAGTGGCCTCTATTTTTCATGTATAAACTGGAAAGTGGCCAAGGGTGTTTGATTCTAGTTTCTTTACTTGCACTGCTTTCCTAAGAAACCTCATCTAAATCTAGGTTCTGAAAGTTTCTAATGTGTTGGAGTGAATGAAGGTAGGAACTATAATTAAGACCTGTGGGAGGGGCTTCCCTGGTGGCGCAGTGGTTGGGAGTCCGCCTGCTGGTGCAGGGGACGCGGGTTCGTGCCCCGGTCCGGGAGGATCCCACCTGCCGCGGAGTGGCTGGGCCCGTGAGCCATGGCCGCTGGGCCTGCGCGTCCGGAGCCTGTGCTCCGCAATGAGAGAGGCCACAACAGTGAGGGCCCGCGTGCCGCAAAAAAAAAAAAAAAAAAAAAAGACCTGTGGGAGATTATTAGTTCAAGCTTGGGAATGTTTGTTTGTTTGTTTTCCCTATGTTTCAGTTTTTAAAACCCACACAAAGTTAGGAATTAAAGAGACTTACATGAAATTATTATTCAGTACCATATTCTTATAGCAGACCCATATTCAAGCATAGAGTTATTTCTAGGTGTTTGTGTACTCAATATTATTGTCATAATAAAAGTCCTACTCATTTTCTGAAGGGTTAATACCAATAAAATTTTTAAATATTTGTTCTGAGTAAAGTTTTAACAAAGGCAATTTGGAAAACGCTCCATATGCATGCACTCAGGAAAAATTTCTTCTAAGATAACTCTTCCAAATATTGTTTCATTTATAGAACTTTACATGGAAAAATTCCACTATAAATTGATCACCATCTGACAACATTTTATATTTTTTCTCTTATTTAAATTTTCATTACTGGTCAATTATAAATGTAAAACTGCCAAACAACCACTTACTCACTCAATAACACTTTTAAGGGACTGAAGAGATTATATAAAATAACACAATATGTAGAAAATGTAATGCTATATAAAGCTATGTTTTGCTGCTTTAAAATATACCAGCTTTTATATGTGGGGCTGTATCAACGAAAGAACACAACAACTACTTGAAATTTTTAAAAAAGCAGTCAAATTTTTTTTTTTCAAAATGTTAAATAACATTTTTAACAGCTTTTGAAAAAACTCCACAGGATTTTAGTCCTGAGTTACACAAATTTTGATTTAATGTAGACACTGATTGGGTCTGTCTGGTGGACTAAGCATGGTTTCATTTAGAAAGGCCTATTTTGATTGAAGCATTTATATGTGTCTTTGGTGCTTAATTGATAATGTCTGAGCTGAGATATGTTTGTTTGGGAGATACGATATCAATCTCAGTATATCTGGAAAGCTAACTACGTTATGCAGAATCCTGTATGTTATTTTTCCATGTCTCTTTTTTCTGTCATCTTGGGATCAATGATAGCAATACAATGGTGGTGATTAGAGTTTATCTTATCGATGCGAAAACAGGTGAAATATTTCACCATACTACCTTACATTAGAGGATGTGTGCAGTAGTTCTTAGCTTTAGGGCTCTGTCACTCAGTGGGTGTTTGACATTGTGCAAGTGACTTAAACTTCCTCTACCTCTGTTTCCTCATCTATAAAATGAAGGGAAAAAAATGTCCCTATCTCAATCTGTATTATTTCTGCAATTTTAATGCTTTAAAAATACAACAGCTGCTATGGAAAATAGTATGGAGGTTCCTCATAAAATTAAAAGAGTACCATATGAGCCAACAGTCCCACTTCCGGGTATATATTCAAAAGAATTGAAATCAGGATATCAAAAAGATATCAGCATCCCCACATTCCATCACTATGCACCATAGCTAAGAAGTAGAAACAACCTAAATGTCCATCAACAGATGAATGGATACCAATAAAAATGGTATAAATGTACAATGGAATATTATTATGACTTTAAAAAGAAAAAAATTCTGCAAAATGTGCCACCATAGATGAACCTGGAGGACGCTATGCTAAGTGAAATAAGCCTGTCACAGAAAGATAAGTACTTATCTGAGGTATCTAGAATAGCCAAATACATAGAAGTACATGTAGAATGGTGGTTGCCAGAGGCAAGAGGAGGGAGAAATGGGGGGTTTCTATTCAACAGGAATAAAGTTCCAGTTTTGCAAAATGAATAAGCTCTAGAGATCTGCCGTACTACATTGTACCTATAGTCAACAATAGTGTATTACACACTTAAAAATTTGTTGAGTGTAGATCTTATGTTAAGTGTTCTTACCACAGTAAAATACAACTTAAAAAATTACAACAGCCTGACAACATATTTGAATCATTAAAAGTTTTATGGGAATGAGCCCGGCAATCTTCCTCATCAGTGCAAAACAGTGCTGCTTTCAGAATATGCTTGCTAATCTCAATCAGTCTTCCTGAAAATCAACTGCTTCAGTGGAATACAGCAAAACCTTTCTAATATTTTGGCTTACTTTAAAATATCTTCAAGTTCATTTCAAAAATCTCTGAAAATAAAACCTAGTATATTATTCGTACACACATAATTTTATTTCTGATTTCAAAAATGATGACATGAATATTAGCTATCAGTAAATCAAATGTAACTTTAATCAATGAAAATGAGTTACCATTAGTATGTTAAAAGGATTTTAGATTTGCTTCATTTTATGAAGGATAGGTAGACCTATCTGCAATCATTATTTCATTTAAATAAAATTAAAGATTTAATTAAAAGAATATAACCATAACAGTTTGCTTCTTAGAATTCTTGGAGGAAAACCCCTTAAATATCCATGATTAAATTATTTAGATTTAAGAATACTGTATTCATATATATTTCCTTGAAAAATAATTTTATATATTTACTATATATTCAATTTATGTTTACGTATCAATATTGCCAAATTTAATATTTTTAATGGTTAGTAATGCACTTCCTTCCAGGGAGGGAGCGAATTTTGTTGGATGATTATCATTGTAAACTAGTTCAGAGAGGCTTCTAATATGGTGGTTCAACTGGGAACTAGGTCTGAAGAAGCTGAGCATGAGCTAAATTGTATAGAAAAAAAATAGGCAATGGGCTTCCCTGGTGGTGCAGTGGTTGAGAGTCCGCCTGCCGATGCAGGGGACACGGATTCATGCCCCGGTCTGGTAAGATCCCACATGCCGCGGAGCGGCTAGGCCCGTGAGCCATGGCCGCTGAGCCTGCGCGTCCGGAGCCTGTGCTCCGCAACGGGAGAGGCCACAACAGTGAGAGGCCCGCGTACGGCAAAAAAAAAAAAAAAAAAATAGGCAAGAACTCCCATTTAAATCTCTTTGGAGGAAGACTCCCTAGCCAGAGCTGGTATGAAGTGGATGTCTAATGAGATTTTAGATAGGAAATGCTCTCTTGTGTAATAACACTCCATTCCCAGATACCCAGCAACACATTCACTCAAATCAACATTTTTCAATAATGACATGTACAATGGGTTTCATTTAGGAAAATGCTAAAGATGTACACTCCAGTGTTGGCTTAAAGCAGAAATAGGGGTTTTTCGAGAGAGGATAGCCATACCTGGCTCTCAGTGTGTGTGTGCACATGTGTGTGTATGTGTGCTTTCCTCATGCAGTTCAAAATCAGAGTGTATTTCTAAGATACAAAATAATTTATCAACAATTCTATGCTTTTAAATATATGTATTAAAACTAAACTAAACCTATAGTTCACAGAAATGTTTCTTAAACTACTATTTTCTCTCTCTTCCATGAACTACCCTAATACTCCGTAGCTATTCCTATATGACCTCAATTACCCTCTTAATCCACCCTATCCAAAAATGTCTTTCTTATTCTTCAGTTGAATGTATTGTTAATGCATTTTCCCTTTCTTTTTCCTTCATCATTATGTAAACTGCATATATATTTTCACTTTAACTAGGGACATACCAGGTTAAAAAAAATTAGCCATGTATCTGTCTATCCTGGTGGTTAGGAGTTTTAGGCACACATAAACACATAGAAAGGATCAAATAACATTATTTTCTTTCAATCACTTTAGCAGCCTAAAGTCTCCCAGAGCCTAATGAAAAAGGAAAGCAAGAGATTCTTCAATCCCACACATCATGGCCATTTCAACATTTCAGCTTCCTGTCTGTTCATGCTTAGCAACCTGCACTTTTGTAGCTCCTGTCCATGAAAGGACCACTTACTCTTAGGAAGCATAATTAAATGGTTAAACACATGGATCCAGCAGCCAAAATTCCAGAGTCCAAATATTTGCTTTGTATCAACCAGCTATAAGATGCTAAGAAAGTTATTTATCTTTTCGGCAACTCATTTTTCCCATCCATAAAATGGGAGAATATAATAGTCCCTACTTCATAGCCTTGTTTTAAAAATTATGAGTCAGGGGCTTCCCTGGTGGCGCAGTGGTTGAGAGTCCGCCTGCCGATGCAGGGGACATGGGTTCGTGTTCCGGTCCGGGAGGATCCCACATGCCGCGGAACGGCTGGGCCCGTGAGCCATGGCCTCTGAGCCTGTGCGTCCGGAGCCTGTGCTCCGCAACGGGAGAGGCCACAACAGTGAGAGGCCCACGTACCGTAAAAATTAAGAGTTAAATTATACTCAGAATTAGGTAATTAGTGGAAATAAAAAGGAAGTATGTAAATCCATTTTCACCACACACAAAATGTGAAAGAAAATTGCCTGTATATAGAACCAAAGATTAAAACTCAGCTTATGTGTTTTCAAATGCAACATCAGTAATCTATTGTCCAAAGAATAACGACAAAAGAAAAACAGTCCTTTACATTGTTTCCCACTTATACCATAGTATAATGTAGCACTCTTCAAATAAACTAACTGATAAAAATCGTATTTATCGCCATCATCATCACTGTCATCGTTATCTTCCTTAGAAAAATCCACTAAGCTCTTTCTGAGCTTAGAGAAAAGAAAAATGCGACCAAAGAAAAAAGAAGACAAGAAAAATATTCAGTCAATTTTTTATGTTCAGTAACAAAATATACCTTTTTTCTTTAAAAGGAAAATAGAGGGAAAGTTTCTATATTTAATGATTTCAAATTAAAATGTGTTCTAACGTTATCAATTTTCCCCTACATGTTTTTTAATAGTTATGAATGCATTGATCGAAACCTAGTATATCTCCCTGAAGTTTTCATTTAGTTATATTCTGAATGCTTGCAAATCTCTGTGTTTGATTAGAATTTCACAGAATTACAGATGCACTAATCCAAAAAATATAATTTCATTATACCATTTCAGTAAGCACAAACATGATTATGAAAAATCTGTTTTATCTTTCCATAATTGTCAAGATATGGCCTACACATTTTTCCAGATTTGTTTTCACCTAAAAAAGATCAATAAGAAGGCTGCAATTAACAGAGAGCTATGGTAAAATATAGGAGGATATTATGACAACATAACTAAATCAATTGAATGTTTGAAACTTCTCATCTAAATCATAAGCTAAATGTAATATGGCATTTGTGCAAATTATTTCACTTTTCAGTTGCTGGGTAAGCCAGAGTCTAGGGATAAAGTATATCATATATAAGTTTATTTACCATAGCAATATAAATAAAGCACCATTCCATTTTCTCTGACTTTAATTATTATAGTTAGAGATTTTACAATTTAAACAATTTGCATAATAATTGTTGTTTTGGGAAAAAAAAAGAAGACTGCTTTTCTCTTCCCCACTTCCAGGCAAAATTTTCCTAAGGGAAAATTTCTAAATTTTCTAGTGCTCAAACTGCTTACTAAAAGGCAAACATTTCCATATATATGAGGTAAAGTAAAAAACTGATAAAGGCTGGTATAATTTCAGATCAAATTTAAAGTTTTAGAAATTCTGTTTCTCACCATCCTACTCATTTCACATTGAAATTTTTCAGCCACAGAGATATATCCAGTTTGGTTTCCTGTGCAGGTCTTAAAATAGCTATGCAATCTTTATTGTTGATATCAGGGGTATATCATTTAGGAATATTATTCAAAAAGTGGGAATCTTTGTTGTTCGAAAGTGTTGTAATAAATAGAAGCACACAAATCTTTTTAGCTTTTGGCACTCACAACACACTGAGAATAGAATTATCACTCAATCAGCAAAGATTATTGAAAGAAAAGTATGTTTGCAACATTAATACATGATCCTAGAAAAATAATAACATAGATAGACCAACTTACAATCTGCAGAACACTCTCAAGTATGTTTTTCAGAAGGGGAAACTGAGACCAGAAAAGTTAGAAAATGTGTCAAAGTTACAAAGCCAAGCGTTAAGCCAGAACTGCAACTTATATCTGTTTGAGAATAAACCTTAACCTCTTTTAATTCCTTTATGAACCGTTTAAAAAAATAGCCTTTAACTTTGTACTTATCATGAAGAGGTATGCTCTCAAGTTGAGGTAGCATGAGTAATATATGACTCAAAGAGTGAGAAAGCTAAGCCAGTATGAAAAGTAGTGCTAAATCATGTTTTAAATATCAGGAGTGTTAACAGTTGTTGAATTATTCTTTATTTAGCAGATAGAAATTGAATTAGATCATAAAGGAACAACCAATTTGAATAGTTTAAAACGCATGATTAGGCAAGGACCAACTGTACTTATTTTGAATAGAGGTAATTGAATGGCATATAATAATTTCAGTACTTCCTCCAAGTACAGTTGTATGACATTCCATTTCTACTAAAGAGGTGTGTGTGTATGTATGCATATGTATATATGAATACATATGCAAGTTTATGTGTGTGTATAGTTTGTGTACAAAATTCAACAAAATTAAATGAATTTCCAAATTTAGGGATAAACCACAATTCAAGAGTTATGATTATTTCTATTATTATCATAATCATCTAAATATTTGTTAGCATTTTAAATAAAATGTCAGTAGGAGGTTGCTATCACTAATAACAACACAGCTCAGTATCACCTGCTATCAGACATATCTTCTCACAGAGAGAAATTATAACCTCTGGACAAAATATATTAAATGAGTAAACAGATAAAATTTAACTATTTGAAGGAAGGAAATAGAAAATCACTAAAAGGAAAGCACTGGAAGAGAAAGAAAATTAGATAGATATTTGAGTAAATGCAACCCTTTGGGAAAAAAAGAGAAATGTACAAAGTGAAATTCTTAAAATGCTTTAAATTTGAGTGAAATTCTCAGTCCCTGGGACACAAATTGACTAGAAATCAAGCAGAAAGTTGCAGTCTTAGTAATTTAAGATGTTAGAAGATAGAGTTCTCAGCTGCCAGATTGACTGGAAATTGAGAAAGGAAATCCTGTAAAGAAAGAAGCCACCCAAAAAGGAGCAATTCCACAATTTCCATACAAGTCTCTTTAAATCCTTAAATGAATCCTGACTTACACATGTAAAAGACAGACTTCAAGAAGCCCATCAGAAGGTAACCACTGGGGGACTTCCCTGGTGGTCCAGTGGTTAAGAATCCACCTTCCAATGCAGGGGACGTGGGTTCGATCCCTGGTCAGGGAACTAAGATCCCACATGCTACAGGGCAACTAAGCCCGCGTGCTCTAGAGCCTGCGTGCCACAACTAGAGAGCCCGTGTGCCACAACTACTGAGCATGCATGCTCTGGAGCCTGTGCACTACAACTAGAGAGCCCATGTACTAAAACTACTGAGCCTGCACGCCGTAACTAGAGAGAAGCCTGCGTTCTGCAATGAAAGATCCCGCATGCCACAACAAAGATCCTGCATGCCTCAACTAAGACCCAATGCAGCCAAATAAATAAATAAATATTAAGAAAAGAAAAAAAGAAGGTAATCACT
The DNA here is from genome assembly GCF_039906515.1 of Pseudorca crassidens. Taxonomy (NCBI): domain Eukaryota; kingdom Metazoa; phylum Chordata; class Mammalia; order Artiodactyla; family Delphinidae; genus Pseudorca; species Pseudorca crassidens. Next base: position 20,905,328 of record NC_090298.1, read on the forward strand.
GGAAGGCTAAAACTCTAAGCTGTAGGAGAGACAAAATATAGAGTGTGAGCCCCAAAACATTAGAAGGGACATGGTTAGCATTTCAGATTTATTATTTAAGACTCAGAGTTCCCACACCTTTAAAGTAAGACTATACTGCAGGACTAAAGGAGCAGTCCTAAAAAAAAAGCTTAATACTGAACTTCCATAAATTCAAGGTGACAGTCAGTAATATAATTTCATACTAGAAGCAAAACAAAACAAAACATATGTTCAGAGAAGATAATAGAATTCAGAGTCTCTACACCTTATCATACATACTATCCAGGTTATAGTGAAAAGTAACTATACATGAAATAACAGGAAATGTGATCAAAGATCAATAGAAAAAGCAGTCAATATAAATAGAATTGAGATAACGTGGGTTAGTTATAATGAACAGACAAGAACTTTAAATCATATAGTAGGTAGAATCCTAAAATGGCCCACCAAGATTTTCTGTTCTAATTCCTGAGAGTGTATATATGGTATGATATGATAAGATATCATAGCAATGATTATATCATGTAACATGGCAAAAGAGATTAAACAGATAAAGTTAAGGTTACTACTTGTAATTAATATTATGTGTCAACTTAGAGGGGGTGTTTGGATGAGATTAACATTTCAATCAGTGAATTTTGAGTAAAGCAGATTATCCTCCATAATATGGGTGGGCCTTGTCCAATCAGTTGAAAGCCTGACTAGAATGAAAAGACAGACCTCCAGGACAAAGGAGAATTATCTAGCAGACTGTCTTTGGACTTTATCCATACCACTGACTCTTCTTGGTTCCTAGGCTTCTGGCATTCATACTGATATAGCATCATCAACTCTACTGCAGGCCCACACTGCAGAATTGGACTTGCTAACCCCCATAATCATGTGAGACAGTTTCTTATAATGAATATCTTCATGTTTGTGTGTTTACATCTATATATCCTATTGCTTGGACCTATTCTAAGCAAATTCACCCTTTAAAAGCAAGCAGTTGTCTCCTTGCTTGATTTGGAGCACAAGAAGGATCTGTCACATTATTGCTGGCTTTTAAGATGGAGAGGCCATATGTAAGGACTAGACCAGCTTCCAGAATGTGAGAAGGGCCTCTAAAAGCTGAAAGTAGCCCTAGGCCAGGAGCTAGAAAAAAATGGGTACTTCTGTCCTACAACCACAAATAAATTTATTCTGCCAAAAATGGGAATGAACTTGGAAGTGAATTATTTCCTAAAGTCCTTGGGTAAGAGCCCAGCTCAGCAGACACCTTGATTTCAACCTTGTAAGACCCTATGCATTTAGTAGAAACTAATAGAGTACACCCAGGTTGATGACCTACAAAACTGTGAGATAATGAATAGGTGTTGGTTGAAGCAGCTAAATTTGTAGTAATTTGTTATGGAGCAATAGAAAAATAATACAAGGTAGGTATTATAAATTCTTAAGTCATAGACTTAAATGAAAATGTAGTAATAATAAACAAACAGACCATTTCATAAAAGAAGTAGAAATTATACCAAAGAATCAAATGAAAATTTTAGAAATGAAAACTATAATAACTAAAAGTTTAAAAAAATGCATGGACTCAACAGTAGATTGGAGATGGCAAAAGTAAGGAATATGAACTTGAATGAAGATCCACTATGAAATAAAAAGAGAAACTCAAAACAAAAAGTAAAAAATAGAAAGGAACAGAACCTCAATGAGTTGTGAGAACTATCAACTGGACTAACATAAATCTAATTGGAGTAACAGCATAAGTAGAGTAAAAGAATGGGAAAGAAAAAAATTATTTGAAAAAATAATTACTGAAAGTCCTGCAAATTTTATGAAAACATTATATTAGAAATCTAAGAAGCTCAGTTAAACTCATATAGGATGAAGAAAGGACCATATAAACAAGCTACAGAAAACAAAAGCTAGAAAAATTTTGAAACTGATTTTTTAGAAAAAGCACATAATATATGAGAAGCAATGATAGGAAAGACAGTAGACTTTTAAAATCAGGAATAAACTAGTACATAATAGAACAAAACAAAAAAGTAACTCAAGATCCAAAAAAGACATTCTTCAAAAATGAACACAATATAAAGACAATTTAGGAAAAACAAAGGTTGAGGAAATGCCTGCACTACAAAAAAATGCTAAAGAAAAAATTTCAGAATAAAAGGGAAATTGCACAAGATAGAAACTTGGATTTATAGAATTAAAATGAAGAACACCCAGAAAAGTAAATATATGGGTAAATATAAAAGACACAACTTTTTTTTTTTAGCATCTTTATTGGAGTATAATTGCTTTAAAATGGTGTGTTACTTTCTTCTTTGTAACAAAGTGAATCAGGACTTGAGGACACGGGAAGGGGAAGGGGAAGCTGGGAAGAAGTGAGAGAGTGGCATGGACATATATACACTACCAAATGTAAAATAGACACTACTTTTGTTTCTTTTAAATTACTTTAAAAAATAAATGACTGTTAATGAAAACATTAAAACATTAAAGATTCTCTAATGACACTGCAGTATTGACCTAAGATTTGTAAACTTCATCAATGAAGCAGAAGACAGTCTAGAAATAGCCCACATTTATATAGACGATTGATTTTCAACAAAAGTGCAAGAAGTTCAGTATAAAAGAATGTCTTTTCAACAAATGATGCTTCATCAACTGTTGAAAAAATGATGATCCTAAATCCTTGCCTAATTCCACACAGAGCAATTAGTTTGACATAGGTGGCAAACTGCAATGTAAATGTTAAAACTATAAAACGTCTGAAAGAAAATGTAGGAAAGAATTTTCATGACCTTTGGATAGACAAAAATTTCTTAGACTAAAAAGAAAAAGTATATAAATTTGGTTTTATAAAAATTAAAGTATTCATATTTTGGATTTCAGTTCCAATATGTAAAGAGTTTGAAAGCCATCATATCTGTGTTTATATCAAGAATTAAATTAACAAACTGAAAATAAATAACTTTTCTTGGACCCATCAGAGAACTAAGGTTGTAGTACAAACCATCCACTCTGAAATGTGGAAAAGGAGGCAAATTGAGAGATTCACAGCTGAGATCTGCTTACTTGGAGAACAGTCACTGTAGCCATAATCTTGAAGGCCATTTAAAGGTAATTTTGATGAATTTTTGGAGTTTAAATGTGGACTACCTTGAGAGTGAGAAACACCTGGGGCTATGGTCTCGGGGGGTTTCCACAAGTTTGTGAACACTAGGTTCTCAAAGATTCCCTCATAACTCTGACAGTGGGGAAAGACTAGTCATTGTGAAATATGCCTAGAGCATTCTCCATTACAAAAAAATTCTCCAGGGTAAAAATGTTTTATCAGAGCCTTATTCCATTGAGAGAAGAGCTTGTCTTTCCTCCAAGTCCATCTCGCATAGACTTCCTGTCTCAGATAAGGGAAGAAAAATGCTATACCACCTAAAAAACCACTTGTTAAAGTCATTACCCAGACACAGAAGCCCACTAAAATGCTAAGATTTAATCATAAGATTTTAGAATGCTTCCCTTTCCCCACACTTGACCACCATACAACAGGGCTCCAGAATAATAATAGCGTATTGCTGCTGAAAGAGGGGCAAAAAGCAGACTGCCTATGAGGAGGAATATTGAGGGAAGCCCAATGTTAAGATAGCAACAAAAACACTAGAGGTGTTGGAATCTTCTGGCACCTACAGCTCTAGCAAACATTAAACACAGTAACTCCTAGCCAGAATACACAAATCCTCATATTCAAGGCCTATTACCTCAGTTCCTAGAACCCATTAAACATGTATGGCTTTCAATGAATATTAGACAACCTGCCAAAAGGCAAGAAAACATAAAATCTGAAGACACAGAACAAGTATCGGAACCAGACTTGGATATGACACAAATGTTGAAATTATCAGACAGGAAATTTAAAGTAACTATGAATAATATGTTGAAGGCTCTAATGGAAAAAATATAAAATCATGTAATAGATGGGTAATATAAGCAGAGAGATGGAAACTGAGAGAGAATCAGAAGGACATTCTAGAAACTACAAGCACTGTAACAGGTTGAAGAATGCTTTGGAGGTTCTCATTAGTGAACTGACTTAGCTAACGAAAGAATCAGTGAGTTTGAAGACAGTTCAATAGAAACTTTCTAAACTGCAATGAAAGATAAAAAATGACAAAAAAGAAGAAAAAGAACAGAAGAGAACATCAAAGATATGTGGTCTAATTTTACATGGTGGAACATGTAATCGAAATACTAGAAAGAGAAACAAGAGATTGGAGCAGAAAAAATATTTGAGTTAATGATGGCCAAGAACTTTCTAAAATTAAAGCAGACACCAAATTACAGTTTTAGGAAGCTCAGGAAACATCAAGCAAAGTAAATTCAAACCAAATAATGAACCTAGGTAAGTATATTCAAACTGCAGAAAACTAATGACATAGAGAAAACCTTAAATCCCAGGGAAAAAAAAACCTTACCTGAAAAGGAACATTACTATGACCTCTTATCAAAAACTAAGCAACTATGCAAGCAAGAATAGAATGAATTAATATATTTAAACTGGGCTTCCCTGGTGGCGCAGTGGTTGAGAATCTGCCTGCTAATGCAGGGGACACAGGTTCGAGCCCTGGTCTGGGAGAATCCCACATGCCGCAGAGCAACTAGGCCCATGAGCCACAACTACTGAGCCTGTGCATTTGGAGCCTGTGCTCCGCAACAAGAGAGGCCACGACAGTGAGAGGCCTGCACACCGCGATGAAGAGTGGCTCCCGCTTGCCACAACTAGAGAAAGCCCTCGCACAGAAAGGAAGACCCACACAGCAAAAATAAATAAATTAATTAATAAACTCCTACCCCCAACATCTTCTTTAAAAAAAAAATATATATATATATATGTATATATATTTAAACTGTTGGATGACAAAACAAAAACAATAAACTGCCAACGAAGAATTCTGCCAAAATTTTTTTCTGTTCAAAAGTGAAGGAGAGGGCTTCCCTGGTGGCGCAGTGGTTGAGAGTCCGCCTGCCGATGCAGGGGACGCGGGTTCGTGCCCCGGTCCAGGAGGATCCTACATGCCGCGGAGCGGCTGGGCCCGTGAGCCATGGCCGCTGGGCCTGCGCGTCTGGAGGCTGTGCTCTGCAAAGGGAGAGGCCACAACAGTGAGAGGCCCGTGTACAGCAAAAAAAAAAAAAAAAAAAAAGTGAAGGAGAAATAGACTTTCTCAGATAAACAAAAACTCAGAGATTTCATGGAGAGCAGACTTGTAATGAAAGAAGTGTTTTAAAAATTTCTTTAAGGGGGAGAGAAAACAAAGTAAGTCAGAAACTCAAATTTTCATAAAGAAAGGTAGAATGTCAGGGAAGGGATAAGTGAAGATAAAATCTTTTATTCTTAATCTAAAAGATATTTGTTTAAGAGAATAATATATATTAACAATGTATTGGGTGATTACAGCATATATAAGTGAAATGAATGGCAGTAATGTCATAAGGGATTGGAGGAAGGAATTAAGAATTCCTGTTTTACTCTGTTATAAGGTACTTGTACTTTATATGAAGTGGAATAGTGCCAGTTGAAGGTATACTTATATTAGTTAAAAATGTATATTGGAAACTTTAGTGCAACTACTAAAATTAAATGGAACAATATAAAAAGCTCAATTAAATCCAGATAAGGCAGAAAATAAAGGGAAAAATGAACAAGATTAATGAATAGAAAGCAGTTACAACATGGTAGATATTAGTCCGACTATGTCAATAATTATTTTAAATGTGAATTTTCTGAATACACCAAATAAAAGACAAATTATCAAAATGCATAAAAATAATAAGAGCCAATGATTTGTTGTCTGTAACTCATAAATAAGTTAAAGTAATGGGATAAAGATATACCATGTTAACTCTAATAAGAAAGCTGGAATAGAAGAATAGCTATATTAATTTCAGACAAAGCAGACCTCAGAAGAAAATTATCAAAAAACAATAAAAAAACACAAGACATTATATTATGATAAAGGGATCATTCTCCAATATGGCATAACAGTCTTTTTTTTTTTTTTTTTTTTTTTTTGCGGTACGCGGGCCTCTCACTGTTGTGGCCTCTCCCGTTGCCGAGCACAGGCTCCAAACGCGCAGGCCCAGCGACCATGGCTCACGGGCCTAGCCGCTCCGTGGCATGCGGGATCTTCCCGGACCAGGGCACAAACCCGTGTTCCCTTCATCGGCAGGCAGACTCTCAACCACTGCGCCACCAGGGAAGCCCAGGCATAACAGTCTTAAACATCTATGCAACTAAAAGTAGGACACCAATAGCATGAGGCAAAAACTGATAGAACTGAGGGAGGCATAAAGAAATCTACTATTATAATCGGAGACTTCAACAGTCTTCTGCCAGTAATTGATATATAAAGTAGGCAGAACATCAATAAAGATATTGTTGACTTAACAGCACCATCAATCAACTAGATGTAATTGACACTTATAGAATATTTCATCCACCAACATTAGAATACACATTCTTCTAACAAACTGTACATCCATACAATGGACTGTTATTAACGATAAGTATAAGCTATCAAACCACAAAAAGCTTGCCTATTGGTAAGTAAAAGAAGTCAGTCTGAAAAGACTGCATTGGAGCCTGTATTATTCCAATTCTATGACATTCTGGAAAAGGCAATAATATCGAGATAGTAAAAAGAACAACAGTTTCTAGGAGTTTGGAGTGGACGTGAGGTTGAATTACTGAAGCACAGAGGACTTTTTAGAGAAATGAAACTATTCTCTGTGATACTGTAATGGGGGGTACATGACAGGGTACATTTTTCAAAATCACAGAACTTTACAGCACAAAGAGGAAAATGTTTATATATGCAAATTTTACAATATTTTTTAGAAGATCTGAGTATATGAGAATGGAAACCAGGATGTGACCAAACAATCTACTTGTATTACAAATAGATGAAACAACCTCACTGAAGGGAGTCAGGTAAAAAATCTACTAAGAAGTAATTCTGGAAATGAGTGAATTCTGTAAGACTAAAGGCAAAAACAACTGTGCATTAGCATTTCCCTCTAGCTGATAAAGTTGTTTCACATGGGAGTAATGGTTAATAATTCTGATACCCCCTATACAGTATACTGTAATTGAACAAATAAGTATACTATTGCAGATTGTGGGAGCCAGGTTTCCTACTGATGAAGTGGGAAGTTAGAGTTAAACAAGGGTAGGAGGATACAATAATCTATGAACTCATGTTTAGCTTAATATAGATACAGAAGATTACATATAGCAATAAATATGGATGTGAATCTATACAGGTTAGTATAGACATATAAATATCCTTGTTTTGTCAGCTGTGATGGCTTAGAAACAGTGACACCAGTAGTAACAAGCATGTCGTACACCCAGAGTTTGGTTTCTAATACCATTCTCCATTAAACAGAACCAGGGTTCCTTGGAGAAATGGCTGATTCTAGGACATAGACAGAAAATATATAAGATAACCCTGAGACATTCTGTAGCGCCAGAAAGTAAGGCAGTGCTCAAAAAATGCATACATAAACATACAAAAAATGTTCAGCATCGAATGTCATTTGGGAATTACAAATTAAAGCAACAGTGAAATACTACTACATACTTCTTAGAATAACTAAAATCCAAAACACTTATAAAATCAAATGCTAGAAAGGATATAGAGCAATAGGAACTCTTATTCATTGCTGGTCAGAATGAAAAATGTTACAGCCACTTTAGAAGCAGTTTGCTGTTTCTCATAAAGCTAAATATATGATACGGGCGTCATTCTTTCAGGTATTTATCCAAATGAATTGAAAAGTATGTCCACACAAAAACCTGCATTAAAAAACTTACAACAGGTTTCTTCATAACTGCCAAAAGTTAGAAGCAACCAAGATGTTCTTCAATAAGTGAATGAATAAACAAACAGTTGTACACCCATACAATGGAATGCTATTCAGTGATAAAAAGAAAAGAGCTATCAAGTCAGAAAAGACACGAAGGAATCTTAAATGCGTATTGGTAAGTGAGAGAAGAACATCTAGAAAGGGTACATACTGTATGATTCCAACCATATGATACTCTAGAAAGGGAAAAACTGTAGAGACAGGGAAACAATCTGCCAGGGGTTCAGGTCAGAGAAGGCGACAAATAAATAGTTGGAGCACAGTGGATATTTAGGGTAGTAAAACTATGAAACTGTAATGATGAATACATGACATTATGCATTTGTCAAAACACATGGAATATACAACACAAAAAATGAACTCTATTGTAAACTAGATTAAATTTAGTTAATAATGTATCGATACACTCATCAGTTATAACAATATACCTCAATATGCAAAATATTAATAATAGAGGAGACGAGGTAAGGGAGGAAAAGAGAAATACAAGAACTCTTTATGCTTTCTGCACAATTTTTCTGTAACCCTAAAACTGCTCTAAAAATAAACTCTATTAATTTTAAATAAATAAATAATAGACCATAAACACACACACACACACACACACACACACACACACACAAATAACGGAGCATGTCAAAAGGAGACAGAAGTCAACTGAAAGAGTTTCCGATAGCCAATGTCAACATTTTGAGCAACTAAATACATAAAGTATTGTTGTATTACAATCAAAAGTATTAAATATATGCCATGAGTCCATACTAATAAAAACAAATTATTGAATCAATAAATAATAAGGGAGAAGACACAAATCCCCAGTGCCAAAGAATGCCAAATAATTGATGTAGATACTCTACCTTCAGGGTGTTGCATAACTTTTCACCCCTTAAGTTTGGGCCGTGTATAGTGAGAGTCTTCCAAAAAATACAGTAAGGACCGAATAGGGGGAAGTGGTTAACTTGACAGGGGGGAAACCTGACGAATATTACCTCAGCCAGGTCATCAAGGTCACCATCAACAATAACAAGTCAGGTTGATACTATGTATCTTATGATGTGATAAAAATGGCACTTTATCTTCATGGTCTTCCTCTCACATATTCATAACTTCAGTCTATTTATGAGAAAAATACTAGAGGAATCCCACTTGAGGAACATTCTACAAAATCCTTGACCAGTGCATCTCAAAATAGTCATGGACATCAAAAACACTTGAGAAACTATTACAACCAAGAGGAGCTTAAGGAGACATAGCTGCTACAGGTACTGCATGGTATTTTGGAACAGAAAAAAAGATATTAGGAAAAAAAACTAAGGAAATAATAGTGTATTGATATTGTTTCATTAATTTTCACAAATGGACCATACAAATATAAGATGTTATTAACAGGTGAAACTGGATGTGGAATGTACGGGAATTCTTGTACTATCTTTGCAGTTTTTCTGTATATCTAAAGTTATTCTCAAATAAAAAGCTTATTTTAAAAAGTATTCACTGCTTTTCAAAACTCCTTTAAGTAAATGAATAAGCACACCAAAAATATATATGCCAGATATTTATAGTCAGGATATATAAAGACTTCCTATAAACTAATAATAATAATAGAAAACAATAAAGTTGCCCAAAAAACATAAAGGAAATTATATGAAAGGCCAGAAGATTATATGAAAGACCAATAAGCAACTGAAAAAGTACTCAACATCATTAGTCATCAAAGAAATGCATATTAAACTATCTCACACCCAATAAAAAGGGTAAAATTTAAAATACTGTATGCGCCAAATTTTTATGAGGCTTGGAGCAACTAAATCTCACAAACATTGCTGATGAGAATGTAAAATGTTGCAACAGCTTTGGAAATGTTCAGCAATATCTTATAAAGTTAAAAGTACACCTACCTCATAATGCAGCAAAAACCCTTCAAGGTATTTAACCAAGTGAAATAAACACCTAGGTCCACCAAAACGACTTATTCATGTGTATTTATAGCAGATTTATTAATAATGGACAAAAACTGACAGCTCAAAATTCCTTCAACATGGTAATGAATGAATAATTGGGGTATATTCATGACACAATGGAATAATCCTCTGCAATGAAAGGAATGGACCTTTGGAACATGTAAAGCATGGCTGAATCTCAAAACATCATGGTGAACAAAAATTGGGAACAAAATAATACATACTCTACTATTCAACTTATATGAAGTTCAGGAACAAGCAGTTTATTGTATGTAAAATTTATCTTAATATACCATTTTTCATATTGGATGAAGAGCTACTAGACTATGTGTTGTTTATAGATAACGATGGTTAATATTGAGAAACAATTTATTTTTGCCACACTTTATTTGATTATTTTATAAGTTGATAACAGATTCCTTTTTTGTTTGAAGTTTGTAAGACATGGCATGCTCACTTACTTTTATAAACCATGAATTCACAAGGGATGGCGTTTAAAATACCTATATATGTATACATTTTGGGTTTTGAATTATTACCCTCTATTTATGCAATAGCAGTACCTGAAAAGTGCCATGTTTTTCCTAAAAAAAATTCTTGCAATTCACACTGAGAAACTGAAGGCACAAGAAAATAATGGGTGAGATGTTCTAAGTTCCCTATTCACAAGAATAGTGCTTGTTGCATTCTGGGGAAAGAAATGTCAAAGTATATACAATAGAAAAAATGTACTATAGAAATAAGGGCAGCAAAAGGACAGAAGGTCTAGAATGACAACCACAATTTGTAGGTTGCAGTACAATCTACACATTAGTAAGAGCTTACCTGGGTGATATGGTTATGTCCCTCAGGCAAAGAGATCCTATGGAGGGCAGATGGCATGCTATTTCCCTGGTGTCAGAATCTAGGAATGTCTGTTTTAATGAGTTTATTTTAAATAAACATTTCTCCTTCTATTGAAGTATTATACTATAGACTGCAGAAAGCAGAAGGGATGATGATGCAGCATAAAAATTTAAAACAGCAATAAGAAGCCAGGGCAGCAGGTGCGCTTGGCTGAAGAATGCGAAAGACACAGTGTGGCACAGACAGCAGGATATTAGAAGAAATACACAGGCATTTTATAGGGAGAAAAAGTTGGTAACAAATAGGTTGGAAAAGAGAACACATCAATATGATCTTGGATTGGGGTCTGAGAACAGAAGTAATATTTATGTATTTTATGTAGGGTAGAAAATCAAGTGTAACAAAAGCAAAGCAAAAGATAAAAGAGCTGGAGATAGAATCTCATTATAATTATGCAATTACAGAAATAATTGTAACTACTGGTATACTAATGCAGAGGTGGGCCAACTATGACCCACAGGCCAAATCTGGCTAGTGACCTATTTAGTATGGCTTAGGAAATAGGAATGTTTGTTACATTTTTAAATGACTGTAAAAAAGCAAACAGAGAGACAAACAAGCAAAATCCAAAGAAGAATATACAGCAGAAAACGTGGCTGCAAAACCTAAAATAATTATTTCCTAGCCCTTTACTGAGAAAATTGTTCTCCCTATGGACTAGTCAATTATTCAATATTTAATTAATCCAGTCGTTGCTTTGACTTATTTTCTTGGACTCATTAATAAATATTTTTAGTGCCTACCATGGGCCAGACCGATAGTATGTCATATGCTGGGGGAAACATGAGGAAGGAGACAGTCTAGAATACTGTCCTCCTGCAGGTAAAAGCACCAAAAGTTAACAAATATTTAGAATATAAGTAATTACAATAATGACAAATTCTGGATAAATACATTTTTTAGCAGGGAGCATGTGTCACAGGATTTTGCCTAAGCTAGAAAACCATCCATGGCTTCCATGAGAAAGTAATCACTAAATTGCTGGCTGATGAATAAATATCCTTCATCCTAGTAAGGATGAAGAGGATAGAAGAAGGAAGAACATTCCAGATAGAGTAACATGTGTAAAAGTGTTTTGGAGTGAATGAGCTTTGATGCATTTAGGAAAAAAATAAGGTCACTCTATTTGCAACACAGATCATGAGGAAATAGAAAGAGTTGAGGTGGGATGTGACCAAAGAAAGTAGGAATGAGATTTTGCAGTGTCTTGTGACTATGAGTGGTTGACAGTGCTTGTTTGTTTATTTTTTTGTCTACCCAGCTTGTGGGTGGGGCTAATCTTACCCTGATTTTCTGTCTCCAGCCCAGAGATCAGCAGGAGACCCAGGCTTAGCAGTCCAGGGGTTGGTTCAGGGATGTGCACATAAAAAATATTGAGATCATCTTATTTCTCTTTGGACATTTATCAGCGTGATGTATTGGGAATATAATTTCTCTTTCTCTGAAAACTCAAGCTATAATATCATGAAAGTCTGGAGATGTTACTGGCATCTTGAATCCATATGCAGATGTCTGCCTGAGAATAAAGTCAATGAAAAGAAAAATATCACTGAGAGGGAAAAAAATAATTGACTCAGATCCCTGAGGACATAATAGGAGCATCTATTCAACCATGTCTGAGAAATATATCATTGGGTTTTTGTCATCTTTGTGAAACAATAATTTAGTTGCTTATTAAATCTTTTGAGTTGGATTTTTTGTTACTGACAGCTGGAAGACTCCTTAAACATTCTGGATTTTATAAACCCATAGTTGTGGTAATTTTACCCCATGTTTCCTAAAGTGTTCTTTTTTTTTTTTTTTTTGCGTTACACGGGCCTCTCACTGCTGTGGCCTCTCCCATTGCGGAGCACAGGCTCCGGACGCCCAGACTCAGCGGCCATGGCTCACGGGTCCAGCCGCTCTACGGCATGTGGGATCTTCCCAGACCGGGGCACGAACCCGTGTCCCCTGCATCGGCAGACGGACTCCCAACCACTGCGCCACCAGGGAAGCCCTAAAGTGTTCTTTTTAATTTTCTCATTTTGAGGCAATTGGGAAGAAATGAAACAAAGTGGAAATCTGTGCAAGAGAATTTTCTTCAGAATGCTGTTCAAACAACAATTTCTCCCTCTTCCTAATGGAAGAGGGAGAAAAGTACTTAGGTGTACTTTTTCACTCAACATACATTTATTAAACAACCATTATGTACCTGACATTTTTCTAGGTGCTAAGGATATAAAAGCAAGTAAATTAAAAAAAAAAAAAATCCCCTGCCCTCAGACTCCTTGTTTTAGGGAACTTAAGCTTAGTTATTGATAAGAGCTTAATTTAAAATACAAAATAAATCAGGAATAACACAATATAGTTCTGTATATATTGAATATTAAAACACTATAATTTACTAACTTTGCCACTATAATTCAATTCCAATTTCTATGATTGGGATTTAGAAGGAAATGAGCCAATTCATGTGAACTCTGGCTTCTGATATAACAACCTTTACAAGATACAAACACTGAGGTGATTATTCTGCTCTGATTTTTCCAAACTTGAGCTCCTACAATTTATATAATATTGCAAGACTTGAATGAATTGCTCTAATTCTCTTTGGACAAAAACTAAATGGGGACTTACATGGCTGAATCAGTAGTTGCAGAGGAGCCAGTGCCAATGTATCATTAGTTACCTCCTCCCTCAGGAACAATTCCTCCCCCAGCTGAATAATGGAGATATGGGTAGTTGGTGTCACTTCTTTCTTCATTCAGAGAATTGTTCATAGTGGGTCTATGCTGGCGCACTAGTGCTCTGATTCAGGGCACTTGAACCCCTGCGAAGGTTCTGGAGATGAAAGATATTTTGACATTGATGAAAGTAATTGAAGACGATACCAATAAATGAGATAGTCCATGCTCATGGAATGGAAGAGTTAATATTGTTAAAATGTCCTACTAGCCAAAGCAATCTACAGATTTTCATTGCAATCCCCATCAAAATACCATTGACAGCTTTGACAGAACTGAAACAAATGATCCTAAAATTTATATGGAATCACAAAGACCCCAAATAGCCAAAGCAGTTTTTTTTGTTGTTTGCTTTGTTTTTTTTTTTTACGGTACGTGGGCCTCCCACTATTGCGGCCTCTCCCGCTGCGGAGCACAGGCTCCGGACGCATGGGCCCTGCGGCCATGGCTCACGGGTCCAGCCGCTCCGCGGCATGTGGGATCTTCCTGGACTGGGGCACGAACCCATGTCCCCTGCATCGGCAGGCGGACTCTCAGCCACTGCGCCACCAGGGAAGCCCGCCAAAGCAGTTTTAAGAAAAAACAAAGTTGGAGGCATCATGTTCCTTGATTTCAAACTACACTACAAAGCTAGAGTAATCAAAACTGTACTGACTCAAAAACAGACACATAGACCAATGGAACAGAATAGAAATTCCAGAAATAAACCTATACTTATATGGTCATTTAATTTATGACAAAGGAGTCATCAATAAACAGTGGGGAAAAGACAGCCTCTTTAATGAATGGTGTTGGAAAAACTTGACAGCTACATGCAAAAGAATGAAACTGAACCACTTTCTTACACTATATACAAAAATAAACTCAAAAGAGACTAAAAACTTAAATGTAAGATCTGAAACCATAAAACTCCTAGAAGAAAACATAGGTAGTATGTGCTTTGACATAGGTATTGGAAATATTTTTTTTTTTTTTGTATCTATCTCTTCAGGCAAGGGCAACAAAAGCAAAAATAAACAAATGGGACTACATCAAACTAAACACTTCTGCATAGTGAAAATCAACAAAATCAACAAAACAAAAAGGCAACCTACTGAAAGGGAGAAGGTATTTGCATATAATGTATCTGATAAGGTGTTAATATCCAGAATATATAAAGAACTCACATAATTCAATATAAAAAAATCCAATTGAAAAATGGCAGAAGACCTGAACAGACATTTTCCAAAAGAAAATATACAGATGGCACATGAAAAGATGCCCAATATCATTAATCATCAGGAAGATTTAAATCAAAACCATAATTAGATATAACCTCACACCTGTCAGAATGGCTATTATCAAAAAGACAACAAAAACAAGTGTTGGCCAGAATATGGAGAAAAGGGAACTGTTATGCACTGTTGTTGATGGGAATGTAAACTGGTGGAGCCACTATGAAAAACAGCATGGAGTTTCCTCGAAAAATTACAAAATAGAACTACCGTACAATCCAGCAATTTCACTTCTGGGTATTTATCCAAAGAAAATGAAAATACTAATGTAAGAAGATATATGTGCCCCATGTTCATTATAGCATTATTTATAATAGCTAAAATATGGAAGTAACCTAAGTATCCATTGACAGATAAATTGGATAAAGAAGATGTGAGATATATATATATATATATACCACATGGTTGCAACAGCATGGTTGGATCTAGAGGGTATTATGTTAAGTGAAATAAGCTAGACAGAGAAAGACAAATACCATATAATTTCCTTATATGTGGAAACTAAACAAACAAATAAACAAAACAAAAGAGAAAATATTCATAGATACAAAGAACAAACTAGTGCTGGCCTGAGGGATTGGGGGTGGGAAGTTGTGCAAAATAATTAAAATGGATTAATAGGTACAAACTTCCAGACATAAAATAAAAAAAGTCATGGGGATGTAACATACAGATAGAAATATAATCAATAATACTTCAATAACTTAGTATGGTGAAAGAGGTTACCAGACTTATTGTGATCAATTCATGATGTACATAAATGTTGAATCACTATATTGTACACCTAAAACTAATATAATATTGTATGTCAACTATACTTCAATTTTTTAAAAAGGTGATTTTGAACTAGGTGAATATGAGATCTGAATTGAGTTAGGAACACTGAAATGGCCACACTAGTACAATTTCCTTTGAATTTGTTTGACCCTGCCCCTTTATTCTCTACCCCCCAAACCATTCTCAATAGGTTATAAGCCCCTAGAAGAAAGAGACTGAAATTTGTCCACTAGATGATGCCTAGTGTTTGGAAACAAACTTAACACCTTGTAGGTAACAGATGCATTTTTAAATTAAATGAATGAATGAATCAATGAATGAATGAGACCACCAAATGAGTAAGATTTGAAGGATATATCCAGATATATAGTTGAATGTTTAATAACATCATAATGTCTAATAAACATTCAACTATATATCTGTATACTTTGTTCTAGAAATAGTGTGTGTATAATTGTACCATTTTAGTTGGCAAATAATTGAAACCAGTAATCTTTTGTGGGAGTAGAATATGAATCCATGAATACAGTATGATCTGGCCTGGGATGGGAGGAGGAGATAGGAGTAGTACAAGGCCTTATATCCAGAAACACCTCCCACTACAAATACCTGAATCAATATCTCTGCCATTAATATAATCATAGTGTGTTAACACAGCAAAGGCAGAGGCCTGATGAGGTTCCCCTTAAAATGCACATCTATCATCTGTAGGAAAAGAGAGTAACAAAGACCAGTGTTTTCCACTAATGTATCTATGGTCCCTGACATACTATCACAAATTCATCTATTATGAAAGCTCATCACCAGCTTAAAATGAGTGGAGTTTGGGTGGGAAAATATGGAAGGAGATAGAACAACAACAACAAAATGAGTAAACACAATCCAAGTTCAAGAAGTGTGAGAAAATACAAAAAGTTCAGCAAAATGCCTAGTATGGGACCTAAGTAGCACAAAAGTGTTCACTAAGCATTTGTCAACTCAACTGATACTCAAAAGTGCTAAAGTATAGCTAGTGGGAAGCCGCCGCATGGCACAGGGATATTGGCTCGGTGCTTTGTGACCGCCTGGAGGGGTGGGAGAGGGAGGGTGGGAGGGAGGGAGACGCAAGAAGGAAGAGATATGGGAACATATGTATATGTATAACTGATTCATTTTGTTATAAAGCAGAAACTAACACACCATTGTAAAGCAATTATACCCCAATAAAGATGTCAAAAAGAAAAAAAAATACTGTGATAGCGATGCAATTATTCTTGGGGTTTTCCTTTGTTGTTGGGAAAAATAGGCTTTAACTGAAATGATGTAAAGATAATAAACAGTACATTGCATGTGCAAAAAAA
This sequence comes from Pseudorca crassidens, assembly GCF_039906515.1. NCBI lineage: Eukaryota > Metazoa > Chordata > Mammalia > Artiodactyla > Delphinidae > Pseudorca > Pseudorca crassidens. Next base: position 20,922,247 of record NC_090298.1, read on the forward strand.
AAAAGTGCTAAAGTTAATAATGTATTTAACCCCCCAATTAAGTATACTTTGAGTATATCTGCTGGGATATTCCTAGATAGCCAATGGAGCTTGTATGTTTCCATGTAGAGCACTGACAATAGCAAGAGTCTCAGTAGAGACTTGTCCCAGATCTTCCTCTGCTGAGCCAGTAAATGATCCAAAGCAGCAATGAAGAACACATGCACTGAAGGAATGCATTGACCAGGAGAGTCAGCTCTGTCATGGAAACCTGTGTGTCATGCTCAGAGGGGGCCAGGCATCGATCAGGAGCTACTGCCAATGGTTTAATGATCTTTTCATGTATTTCACATGAGCTGGAGTGGGGTTTTGCTCAGGGATGGAGTATAAATGGAGAGTGTAGGTCCCAGGAGATGATAATGGTCCTGCTTCAGGGTAAGCTGAGGCATGCATGCCCACTAGTTTAAAAGAATTCTATTTTGTTTCATGGCTTTGCAAAGCATTATAAATAATACACTCAGCAGATGTCGAATATTATATACAAAATTTAAAAGGAGATTTGGGTATATGAGACTCTGTATAAGAACAAGTAACTCTTTGTAAAGAACAAGTAACTCATGCTCTTGGTGTGTCTATCAAAACACCACTTAAAAAAAAAAAAAAAAACACCACTTGACTGGCACAACACTGATTGTCAAATGTCTTTTCTTTGGCATTTATACTCTGTCCCCAACCAGGAATCATCCCTGTAACCTATTTACTCTTTTCTCAGCTCTCACTCTGCCGCCTTCTGCTCCTTATTCTCTGTCTCTTTTCATTTGTGGATTTGATCAGTTTACAGGGACAAACAGAATCAGTGTTCTCCACAGGTTAACGAACAAGACTAAAAGCTTATGGATTTAAAACAGCAGAGCTATTATGTAAATACTTACATATATGAAAAATATCCCTCTGTGAGAGGGAATAAGTTAAAAGCGTACAGCCTAAGTGTAAGGTGACCCTCGTATACTGCAAATAATATATCAAGGGAAATGCCACTTTTTTACATTCTATTTCACTGCTTGTGAGCACAGGTCAATTAAAGACAGGGACCAGTAAAAATTTTGTGTTGATAATCTAGGCTAAATGCTATGCTTGTGTATAGATTCTTTGTTGTATTAGCTCAACTGAACTTTATGCTTCCCCCTGACACCCCGTTGGTTTCCAGCATATGTGTGTGTATGTGACCTTTTACTATTTACCACTTAAATATCTGTTCCCTTGACTTTTGCCAGCTATATACGAAGTGATGTTCCCAGGTATATTTTTGGTCCTGTCAGCAGGTTAAGTATCAGAAAGAACATAGCTCTGGATTTCTCAAGAAATTCTCCTCTTTTTCCCTTTGAGTTAACCAGCTGACACAAATATAATTGATTACAAGTCTAATGTATGCTCTTACAATTATTTATATTTAAAATTTTTTCTTCAATTTAATTTCAGTATCCAAACCATGTATCTTCAAAGGGGATAGATCCTTGCAAAGAAAAGGGAGACATAAGATGCACATTAAATATTTGAGACAAATTGCTTTAAGACAGTGGCTTGGTAATTTCTTTGTTGTGTTTTCTGCTTATTTCTCACTTTGCCCAAAATAAAATAATCTGAACTAGCTGTAAAATGAGATAAATGGTGACATTAATGGGATTTGGGGGCCCTCATCAGGATGGAAAGGAAAGTCAGAAGTTCTTAAAGCCTTAAGTATGTCTCCTGTAAAACTAATTTCCTTTGGAAGCTATTTTAACTCCTTCTGCCACATGAGTATTATTTACTCTTGAGTTTGTTACTGCTCTCTTTATATATCCCTCCAGTGGTCCTAAATAGTGATAGAAGCCTTGAAATTTGTCTAAGTTGTTAAAGTATAAAAAAGAGTAATTTAGCTACATGAAGTATGTGGCCTTGAAAAAATTACAATAAGCATTTCTCTTCTTTCATGTTTAACTTTTTTTTTTTCCAAAGACATTTTCCTGTTCCTTGAACAGGATAAATTTCAACTGGCAAAGCCACTAATACTCTCACCCTCTATCTAATGATAACTGTATTCAGATGCAATGGTCTTTGACAAATTGTATTCTGATGTTGAATGTATCCAGAACTTCTTTGTTCTGAATACAGGAAGATGAAATCATATCTAAGAACATTGTATACTGTGGTATTTTTATAGAAAACTATGTTTTTCTCTGTTTATTTTGGGCAGCATATTAACATTACCCATAGAATGACTTTGAAAACAATAATCCTAGAAATTCAGTAAGCTATGATTTGGGCTATTGTTGTAAAGTTCTCTGATATCAAGACCCATAGAGAATGATCATTTTGTTTGGCAAATAACCATTTAATTCCAAAGGGAATTAAAACTTGTCTCTAAAAATCAGATTTGTAATCCAGATAAGAAAAAGACAATGAAAAGAAATCCTTGGAGTATGTTCAAGTATGTTCATCTCACATATTTAAATTTTCCAGCTGAGCTATCATTGATTTCCTGAAATAAATTTTTACGTACAGGGGTAAACAGGGTTAAGTTTTTTAAACCATGAAAAGATGAAATTATAATTTTAAAAAATTACTTTTTAAATAGAACAAACTGCAAATTTTATTTCTGGAAGGAAAATTACCTCATCTCTAGTTTAACCTATTTCATCTATAGACAATGGTATAATCACTGTTTTTAATTATGCTAGTACTGGATATATATAAACACATATCTTTGTTTATTTTATATGTATATAATATGTATTTTGAAATAATATAAATAAGGATATTGAATATTTCCACTGCTATATAGTGTATTTAAAGATGTATTCATTAATATTAAAAAAATAGGTGTTTTCATGAGTGTTGAGTGAATTATACTCTTCTCATTAAATATTATCATATAGTAAACTAGTGACATTATGCAGATAGTTGTTTTATATATTTTCTCAGCAAGAAATTAGCACTAATTGAAGCAAAAATCTTATCTGTTGATTATATTTTTTAAAAAATTGTAGATGAGAAGATCCAAGAATAAACTTAAAGTCATTTATATTTGATGTAGTGCTTTCATATATATTTCTTCCTAAAGTGGATAAGTGATAATTATTTAGAGATTTTTGAGCCCACTGAAATATTTGCACCCAGTTATATCAGGAGAACTCAAATAAAATATATTTTTGCCAAAAACTTGTGCACTCCTCTTTATCCAGGATTAACTAAATTTGAATTTTTCCCCAACTTTTATCATTTAAGCTTAGGCTAATTGAATGAGTTATTAATCTTCCTAGTTGAATAGCAGGTATGTAGCGCTTTAACACTTTTGTACTACAAATATAATCCAATAGGGTTTTTCACAATACCTGACAGGCACAAATCACTCTGCTTTGTTCTCTGAGCATCCAGTTTCTATAAATATGCTCTTCAAGTTCAGAGTCATGTACTAATCAGATCACAAGTAATCCAATATTTTAGCCATCTTTTATATTTTTTCAAAGATTTGTGGAAATTTAATAAATATTTCAATTTTACCAATAAAGAATTTAAATGTCATTTTACCAAAATCACTAGAATTAAGACAAATATCATTACATCAAAAGACAAAAAAGATTTTGACGTTGCAATTAAGTGTTACTATGTTTTGTTACTATGTTACAAATATATTTCTAAACTCTTATAAAACAATGAGTATAACAGCTAAAATGTTTCAGAAGAATTGTGAGACTTATCTTCTCTAGTGTAAAACCATAGAAGACACAGAATCATAATAGTGTAGCACTGTTGAAAATAGTTATGAGGAATCTGTGGAATAAAACAGAGTGATATAATTTAAAAATCATCATACATAAATGAGAGGGACAACTGTTTAAAAGTGGCTCTTGTTACATTGACTCTTTTTGTAATGAGTAATGGAATATTGCCTGCCATATCAGTAAACAAAGGATGTCACAGTCATCAGTGACTGCAGCTACAGCCAATGGTGAGCTGATGAGCGCTGAGGGGACTCAGGAAGGAAAAGGATACCTGCCATATAGCAGCCATCAGACTACAGCCACTCCCCACAGCGAGCCTGAGGAAACTCAGGATGAGAAAACACAGGATACTGGCCCCAGATAGCTGAGGTACATTTCAAAGGAATGATTTCAGTTAGCCCAGACTCTTGCATCTTCCCATACATAGAGAAGAGCTAAATTCCTTAACTTGAGATATCTGGTTTTCTTTAGTTCACAATAATCTCTTGACTTCAGACTACCTGCCCTTTGTTGCAAAACTTCTATATATTCTGGCTCCCCGCCCCCCTCCGTCACCTCCTCGGAGCAGTTTTCTCAGGGTTACTTGAGATGCTGCCTCCCAGGCTTGAAGTCCTAAAAATTCCCGCTGAATAAAACATAACTCTCAACTTTTAAGTTGTGAATAGTTTTTTAGTCGACAGTAATATAATTTCTGTATTAAGCCTTCCCCAGTGTCTTAGCTCAGGCTGCTATAACAAATATCATGGACTGGATGGCTTGACCAGCAAACATTTATTTCTCACAATTATAGAGGCTGGAGTCCCAAGATCAAGGTGCCAGTCAATGTGGTTTCTAGTAAGAAACCTCTTCCCAGTTTGCAGACAGACACCTTCTTGCTGTATTCTCACATGCTGGAGAGAGAAATCATTTTTCTGCTGTTTTCTTATAAGAACACTAATCCCATCATGAAGGCTCCAACCTCATGAATGAATTACTTCCCAAAGGCCCCACCTCTAAATGGGGATTTAGGATTCAACATATAAATTTTAGGAGGTCACAAAGAGTCCAAAGCACCCAACATCAAGTTAATAAATAAAGTTTATAAATGAACACTAAAGAGTTAAATGTAGCCAATGAAATGATAAAATATAATGTTCTGACCTCCATTAAAAATAAGTAAACTCTTCTAAACAGAACTTCAACAAACTCCCACTTGCCTGCAAAAAAGAGAAGCAAGACCAAGGGATAATTGTTGAATCTGACAATCTACAAAGGAAATACAACAGCATTACATATAAAACTAGGAAAAAATTTGCAAGAAAATATGAAAGGCAAAGTGTTAAAATTCATAGCATATGAACATTTTAAATTACCATCACCTAGGGAAAATGTACAGTTAGTCAATTCCAAGAATAAGAATCAAAGATATTCAACAAAACTTTAACTAAAGTAAGACATTAAAAAACTACCCTTTTTATAATTACGGCCTTTGGAAAGAATTTATTTTATATTTTAAAAATAAGATATAGCTTTAAGTTGGTGAAAGGTGAACATGGCAGTATTAAAAATAATGTAGTGGGGCTTCCCTGGTGGCGCAGTGGTTGAGAGTCTGCCTGCCGATGCAGGGGACACGGGTTCGTGCCCCGGTCTGGGAAGATCCCACATGCCGCTGAGCGGCTGGGCCCGTGAGCCATGGCCGCTGAGCCTGCGCGTCCGGAGCCTGTGCTCCGCAATGGGAGAGGCCACTACAGTGAGAGGCCCGTGTACTGCTAAAAAAAAAAAAAAAAAAATGTAGTAACCCATATTAATTGAGCATGCATTATGTGTAGGACATTTTTCTAGGACTTTAGTTATAATGTATTACCAATTAATCCTCCCAACATCTTAGAAATAGGCATCATCATTAACATTAAATAGAGGCACAGAGAGCTTCAAAACTTGTTTAGTTTTCATAATCTGTGGAGTGGAAGAACAAATATTCAATTTTAAGCTGTCTGGCTCCAGAGGACAAGTTCTCAACCACAAAGTTGTGCTTGTAAGTTTCAACAATATTTACCAGTTATGAGCACTACATTTTGCAAGACATTATGGTAATCACTTATACACAGCATGTCAAGAAATCTCTAGAGTTTATGTTCTTCTTGGACTAGACAAGGGAACTGAAGCTCAAATAGCTGACATAAATTTCCAAAGTTGTCAGAGGTGCTAAACAACGCAACTGGGTGTGAAATCCGAAACTCTTGTAGTTTCATGCCCTTTCCATTGTGGTATATGGTCTTTCAATTTTTCTCTAAAGAAGAAGTAGACTATAAATAATTTTTAAAAATCAGTAATTTAGACCATGTTACTTCATTTGTAGGAAACTCTACTAGGGAAATAATAAGAAATGGAAATAGCATTTTATATTCATAAATGTATGGTAACCATGATTGCAAAAAGATAGAAGCAATTCAAATATCTAACTATAGAGAATTACTAAGTCAAAACACTAGCTAATATGTAGCTATTGAAAATCAGGTGTTCAAAGAATATTTAAGGACATATACATGTGTTTTCTCTCTACATGTATGCACCAAGAAACAGTAATGGAGGAAAGTTCATAAAAACTATTAGCAGTGATTTACAAAATATTCTATCATGTAATTTAATTTTTTCTTTGTAATTTCTCTTCTTTTTTTAACTTTCCTGCTTCCTGTTATTTATTTTGTTTATGTGACCTAGGAAAGGAGAGGAATGGCAAACATAATAGCAGTATGCCAAAAATAAAAGGAAAATAATTAAAGAAGTTAAAACTAAAAAGAAAAGGTGTATCTCTTCTCATATAATGAACATCTCAAGACAATTGGGCAATCCACTGAGTCTTTAAATTAGAGCAGATCTGGATGATTCTGACAGTGTTCAGACTTTGTTTTCATCCTGTGAGATACTGAGATTCACTAGGGAAACCTAGCATTCCAAATGTGTTAGAAAATACATAATGTGTCAACACATTGTGACATGGGAGTAATACTAGGAAAAGCTGTTTGGGTCTATTAATAACAGAAAGCCAGTTCATTCCAATAGCAGGAAAAATATGAGCACATTCCAGGTTTTAGTCTGTCTTTCTTTTTCTCATTTTTTTTTGTGCTTATTTGCATCTGTAGCATTATTTTATAAATTAAAAGGAATGGTATATATTTTTTAAGACATCTATGATTTTTATGGAAATTTCTCCCTCATTTGAAGGGGGTTATTTCCAAATTATAGCCAGAATTATTTTATCTATAGTTTTTTTTCCCATTTATATTACCTCATTTTCTCTCTCTATTGCATCATCTCTAACACTACCATTCAAACAATAAATGAGGGAAGAATATTTTGCAAAATTCATGAATTGGCCTAATACTAGTTCATGAAATTTATTTGTTGACGGATTCACTATTTCTGACTCTACCTTTTCCCAAGTAATAGACAAAGGAGGAAACAAGAGCAATAGGTGGGTGAATCTGACCTTACCAATATGTGTCCAAAGGAGGCAATATCTACAGATGTAAGTAGATACATCTACATTCAGTAGGTTTCTTTTTGGTTAACAGGTGAAATAATTGACCTGCCTCTTCCAACTTTACCTCCACTACCTATGGGGACAAATTGCACAGAAAATACTCTTAATGTTTATTAGCTGTATTATATTAGTTATTATTAGTCACTTTTATTGCTATTTCTTAAGTTTAAATTTGCTTAGAAGCATCGAGTATATCTCTTTTTCTCTCTACTGATTGAATTCTGAAGGTTCTAATCTTGGCCAATATATTGATTTGCTTCCATTTTGTCAGTAAACATTTTGGAGAGATGACAGGGGAACCTGTCTGGATGTACACTGATTATTGCAGTTTCTACAGAACTGTGTGTAACTAACGTGATGTATGACAAGGTGACCCAGTGATAGTGATGGTAGTGATAACAAGTGGACTAGAGATCCCAGCACAGTTGTAACCTCAATTTAGTAAAGCAAAAGAAAGCTCTGCAGAATTTTTTTTCCCTTGGGTATCTTGTTTTTCACTTAGTTTGCTCTTTCATTATTATTATAAATTGAGATTAACTTATTTCCTCAATCTCATCGTTAATATGCTAAGACATGTCAAATATGTCTAATTACAATGAACAATTTGAATGCATTCTATTTTAATCTTATTGATTATATTGATCTGTTCTAATCCTCAAACAACACAGCCAAAAATGCGCCATCCATTTCAGCAAATGAAACTTCTAGGTGAAGGTTAATTACAAGGCTTCTAAATGAAACAACTGAAGAGAGACAATGATCAATTGAAAATAGACCCTAATAGAGTATGAGCATTTTTCCTTACAACATAAGGGTTGGAATTATAAGCCACAGATGCTGGTTCCCAGTTCCCTATGCCAGCTGGGGGTACATTTGATCCCACTCTTTCCCACTGGATCTGGAAACTGCTTAATTATCCTTGTATTCTAATGACTGTGTTTGAAGCAGGGCATCGAGATCTAAATCCTTTCTCTGATGCAAGGAAGGGTTCGGTTTATCTGGCTAAAGAGAAGATTTTTTTTTTTCTTATGCAGATACATATTAGATTTTGATATAGTAAAAAAAAAAGCATATTTACATTCTTCCAATTTAAAAAAATGCAGTAAATCTGCTGTGTGTGTGTATGTATGCTTGTGTAGGGGATGTTGGGGAGGGAGAAGCAAACTGGCACTTTTTCAGGGACAGTCTAGCTATTTGCTATTCCGCAGTTGCTTCAGGAGTCTGTGGTGGCAGCTGGTATTGCTTCTCTGATGGCCATGCTTCCAGGAAACAGCAGAGAGCTAAGACTTAACCTAAAACAATAAACTCAATCCTATTAACAAATTACTACTCCTCCCCCTTTTATACTGATCCCTTTCCAGAAAACATCTGTCTTCTTGGTCTCCCTTTTGGATGCATAAAGTCACTTCTAAAGTTCACAGCTTCCTGAATATTTTTCTGTTCTCTATTTAAAACTGTGTTTTTCCCACCATTATCTGACAACCTTTCGGCAGCAGAAGTTAGTGCTGAATAATAGTGCCTACTATTTAGTTTTACTGTCTCTGGCAAGAATACTCTGCTCACATACTAAGCAATGAAGAAGATGCATGACTAATGAGGAGCAAACGTTATTGGGGGAAATGCTATGAAATAAGATAAAACCTTCAGAGAAATTTAACTTTACTAATCTCATCCACCTCCTAGAGCCCTTTTTCTAATTTCTTATTTTGTGCTAGGATAGTATTTTATTTTATTTTAGCTCCAGGGTATTACTAGTTTTTCTCTTCTGTATGTTTTTTTTTTTTCCCCTCAAGAACCCCGCCTTGCACTTATATTGCACATTTATCCATTTACAGTTAACTAAATACATTTCAAGACTCATTGATCTCCACCACTGCTTCCCCTCTCCTTTTATTTTCCCTGTTGAAATCCATGTTCTTAATTCAGATATATTTTGAATATATTTCTTTGAGGATTTTCTTCAGATAGAAAAAAGGTGCATTCTTTTAATTTTTGTTATTGTTCTAGATGCCTTTCTTTTGTCTGACACGTTTGGTATTTTGGTTGGGGACACGATATTGGATCACAGTCTGAACTTCTCCATAGGCTGTAGATGTTTTTCCTTTGTCTTCCACCTTCTGTTGCACATGAGAATTCCATTTATTTCTTTAATTTTTGCTCATGTGTAATCAGTTGTTATTGCCTGGAAGACTTTTCTTTTTTTTTTTTCTTTTTTTAGTTTGTAAACGATAGGATTTTTACCAAGCTATTGCCTCTCTTTTCTCTGTTCATTCTCCAGTAACAGCTTGATACATAGCAGGTACATGAGAAACATTCAGAGCACATAAACAAATAATTGCTGAGTGCTTGCTAATGCTAGCTACTCTGCTAGTTAACAAAATAGGTAACCTCACCCCTGGCTCATTGAGTTTGGACTCTGATAAGGAAAAGTGAAGTTAATCATTTAGTTATGGTAGGAAATATCTAGTTGGAGCTGTTTAGGGATTCAGTAAAGTTTTCTCTGTAGAAGTAAATAAATGATTGTTTTAATGGACTGCGTAAAGTCATCTGGGCTTTTCCAAAAAACCTACAGTATTCTTTTCTCTGTTTACTTAAATCGTCATAACCACCAAATAAGAAAGAGGGTGCTATTCTCCTATTTTGCATCCTTGTTTCCTTCATCATTTGGGCATCTAGCTGGTTAGTTATTGCTAATACACACAGAAAGTGATTTTGCTGAACCTAAGCCAGCATTCGTGTCGATCTCCAGTCTAGGAAAGATTTTAGGGTTCATCCAGCTCATGTGAGGAGCTAGAGAGTTATTAGATTTAGGGGTGGGCAGGAGTCAGAAATACCTGTAGACAGAAGAAAGAACATATGTGTAAGACTAGAAACAAAAAAGAATGAAAAGCAGGTAAGATATCAGGAAGTACATACAGTCATATTAAAAGTATGAACTTGAATGCAAGGAGGAGGGGCTGGAATGGATTCATGATGTGAACTGACCTGAAAAATCACTCTAGGAGGTTCTGTGGACAAAAGCGATGTTGGACTGATCTGTTGTTACCTGATAAACACACATGGAAAACATACAACCCTCATTTTTATGAAATGCTTTCCACTTAATCCAAAACAATAGCAATAAGGACAGCTGTCTAAAAAATAGTCTAATAGTTATAATGGAGCCACTCACTTTTTGGAATGAAGGGAAATGTTCTCATATATTTTTGTACTTGATTCATATCTTGGCTGTCATAAAACATATTAGCCTTTGTTTAAGGTTTAGCTGCTTTTTCACATTTGCAAGAATCTCTTTGGAAAACAGTTGGGTGTGGGAGGTTTCCTGAGACTTGCAGGGTATCTGCTGACGTTCTAACTGATATTTCCTTAAAAAATAAAATAAACCATGAGAACATTGGCCTGACCAAAATGGACAAATGTTCCTAACAAAATAGAAAAGCAGCTCTTTTTATTGATACACTTTAGCACAGTTGGCTAGGAAGAGGAGTATAATCAAATCTTATTTGAGTATTTGTGAAACTTGAAAAGCTAATATTTTCCGGTTATTTAGAAATTATCACTTAGAGTAGTAATTTAAATGTTCGTATTCAAATCTTTTAAATGTCAATTAATATTAAGATGTGTAATTCTAAAATATACAGCTGTTCCACAGAAAGCTTTTGGGGTTCTCTTTTCTTCATTGAGAAGATCATAGTCAAAATCTAGTGCAACACATCTGATTCTCTTCAAGCAATATACTTGTAAAGGCCAGAGAGTATATTCAACTTGTATGTGGTTTGTGAGGATATGTGTGTATGTGTTTGTATGTGTGCAGGCATATGTCCTGCTGGATTAGGTTGAAACCTTCTTCAATAAAAAATTCTACAACACAGAATTTTGGTATGCTCTTTTTCTTTTAACATGGACCCTTGAAAATAAAGGACAGCTGCTACTTTAATAATTGATTAGTTGACTGGCATATCTCCTAGTTCTAGTATCATCTAGCATTTTTTTTTTCAGTTTTACTGGAATCCTGTTTCACTGTTTTCTTTAATTTTAAAATAATATAGGCACTTTTTTTTTCCAGAAAAAAAGGCAACTATCCTAGAATGGCTTAAAAGTAATTTCAAAGTTCTTTCTCTTCAAATATACAACACTCCCCAGAGGCAAAAACATTCAACAGTTTATTATTAATTCTTATAGATATTATTTCAATTACTCTTGAATTATTAATTTTAGGCATTACTGGCTATTTGACTCTTTCATCCAATATGTGATTAAATAGAATATTATTTCTAGTTCTTCTCTCCTCAAAATATGATTCTATTTGTTTTTAAATTTTGTCCTTATCAAGATAATTTCTTTTGACTTGAAACTATGTAAGATGAGGACATTTGTTGCTCAGACTTCTATTCACCTCTCCTTTTCCCCTTAAACCTCCAAAACTGCATCAGCGACATCTTCAGTTTTATTGTTTATTTAAACCTGTTTGCACTTCTAATCAGAGTTATGCATTCTCCTTCCCAGAGAACACTATCCTCAAAATCTGTGGAGAGTGACTCTTACCTGTATTAAATTGTTTTCATCTACATTATTCCATCTCCCCAATTCAATTCTTTTTCTGTCACAGCCACCCATACTAATATAAATAATGCAAGTTTTTCCAAAACTTCTCTGAATTTTTCCCCTTTAATGTTCTTCATTTGGTTTTTATATCAGAGTAATGTTGTCCTCCTAAAATTAATTTGGATTTCTTCCTCCTCCATTTTCTCAAAATATTTGCATAGGACTTGTAGTATTTCTTCTTTAAATGTTTGATCAAATTCATAAGCAAAGCCATCTGTAGAAAACTACACATTCCTTCCTGTAGGAAGAAAGTGTTTTATTATGTTTAATTTTTTAATAAATACAGGACTATTCAGATTTACTGTTTCATCTGGAGTCAATTTTGATAATTTGTGTGGTCAAGGAATGCAACCATTTATTCTGTTTCTAATTTACTGGCATTAACATTTTCATAATATTCCCATGTTATTTTTTGTATCTCCAGGATTCCTAAAGATGTTTCCTTTTTCACTCCTGCTATTACTAATTTATATTTTTCTCTTTTTTCCCATGATGAATGTATCTACAGATTTATAAATTTTATTAATACAAAAAATAAACTTATTGTTTCATTGATTTTCTCTTGCTTCCTTTTTGTCTTATCTTTATTATTTCCTTTCTCCTACTTATTTGAATTTAATTTGATTTTTTATTTTGTATTTCTTCTTCTGTATGTCAGTAGGGAAAACAATTCTCTGAGCTTTCATTCATCTGAAATATAATTAATTTAAAGTTTTTGTGATACAGAATTCTAGATTGACACTTTTTCCACTTTAAAGATGTTATCCCATTGTCTTCTAACCTGTTTCTGATTAAAATGAAGCTATCATTAAAATTGCTGTTCCCCTATATTTAGTAAGCCTTATTCACTGTTTGCCTTTTCTTTTTTTAAAGTTGACTTCCAACATGTTAATTATTATATATCTAAGTATCATTTTTTTTAAAAAAATTATCCTTAGCAATTAGTCAAGATTTTAGATATGTAGGTTTATGTTTTTTCCAAAAATGTGTGAATTTTTCAGCTAATATTTAAAAAAAAAATTTCTGCACAATTTTATTTCTGGGATTCCACTTCTGTTACAAAGCTTAATATTGTCCAGAATGAAACAGTGTTCATTGCTTTCAAAAAATTTTATTTCTTGATTATGCTTCAGATTTGATAATTTCTATCAATCTAAATTTATTTTTTCTTCTGTAGTCTCCAATTTACTATTATGCTCATTCAGTAAATGTTTCATATTCTACATTGTCATCTTCAATTTTGAAATTTTCAGTTGGTTCACTCATATTGATTCAGTTGCTCTGCTGAGATTGCCTTTCTCTTCAATCATTATGTCAGTCATTTTCTTCATATAACTGAACATGTTCACAACAGTTTTTTAAAGTCCTTGTCTGCTAATTCCAGTATGACACAGTTTGTTTTTTGAATTGATTATAATTTTTCTTACTTCTTCACATGAAAAATTATTTTTTCAACTTTATGCCGGACATTTATTATGACATGTTGGAAGTTATCTGAATAATGTGGTATCTCTATAAAAGGTTTTAAGTTTTGTTCTGGCAATGAGTTAAATAACTGGTAAATTATTTTATTCTTCCACACTTGATTTTATTATTTGTTTGAAAATCCTATTTCTGATTTGACCTCATTGTTAGGATATGACCTTTATCTAGCACATGGACTTTATTTCTAAGGCATGGATTACTGTGGTGCAAACTAATTTATCCTCAGCCAGGATTCCAACTTCTCCTAGCACTGTATGACCTTTAGTATCTTCATTCAGCTTGCAGCTCCAGTAGCAGTCCCTCTCTGTTAGCCTCATAAGGGTTTGGCACATAAAACCACAGATCAGCCTTAGGCAAAGATTCATAGATATCTCCATGTAGATAGACAGCTGGTGCTCACCTCTGTGTATCTTTCTCCTCTCTTTCCTCTTCAGCATTCTGCCCTGAAAGTTTCTACCATTTCCATCTCTGCCTCTTCATGTCAGCAAGAGCACTGTGCTCTGCTTTCCCTCTTTTTCCCTGTGCCCAATACTAGAAAGCACTCCCAAGTAGAAAAATGGAGGACAGATGGACTTCAACTTGAATGTTTCTCTTCTCTCAAGGATAGCACTCCTTTTGTCCAATATCTAAAAATAGTGTCCTTTCATTTTTAGCAAGGCTGGTACCAGTTATCCCATCACCATTGGAAGTTGAATTTGAACTCTCATTAGATAATTTGGTTAATACCAAAGTTTTAGCATTTGATGTTTTTCTAATAATGGAAGCTACAATCATAAATGTAACTGATCCTTCAGATTAAATCTTTGTTTTCTGTTTTTAAATTTTCACTCTTCAAATCTGACAATGCTATGAGCTATCCAAAGACATTTCCTGGGTCTTTTTTTATTGCTAGATTTCTCTAATTTAAACTATAACTATAATAGATGTGTCATATTTTATACAGAGTAGAAATTAACTAAACATATTGCTAAATTACTTGCTGCATTTTAATATTCCTTATATCTATCTACTTCTCTCCATCTGTACTAACACCATCATACTTCACACCACATTTAGGTATGACTTTTTCTTGATTGCCATTTTATTTTCACTACAGTTGACTTTTTAACCACGCTAGTTCGTCAATAATGTATTCTTCACATTATAGTCATAGTGATTCTTTAAAATGTGTATATAATTATGCCATGTCCCCATTAGAAAACATTCAGTAATTATCTACTGTTTCTAATATAACATTCTATGACCTAGCATAACATTATAAATGATTATGAAATAATACCTCTTTAAAATCTCTCTCTTTTTTTTTTTTTTTTTTGCGGTATGCAGGCCTCTCACTGTTGTGGCCTCTCCCGTTGCGGAGCACAGGCTCCGGACGCGCAGGCTCAGCGGCCATGGCTCACAGGCCTAGCCGCTCCGTGGCATGTGGTATCTTCCTGGACTGGGGCACGAACCTGTGTCCCCTGCATCGGCAGGCAGACTCTCAACCACTGCGCCACCAGGGAAGCCCAAAAATCTCTTTTTTTTAATATATCCAATTTCCTCTCTTATCATTTCTCTATTTCCTATCCAATTCACATTGTATGGAATAGGCATACTTGAATATTGGCAGTGATCCTTAAAGCTCTGTTCTTTCTTATTAAACTTATTTATCCTGTATTACTTTAACATAATATTATTTCACTGTTTTAAATGCCTGTTTACTCACATTTCTTTACTCATTGTATTCTAACCCATTTGAGGACAAGGGAAGAACAATACTTAGTATGATTATTAGTCAATAAAATCTTATCAGTGAATAAAATCTATTGCATCATCAAATAATGTTATTTAAAGCTTGTTGAACTCATTCAGAAGGTAAATGGGATGAATTAAAGGTGCATATTTTAAGATAATTATAATTTTCAAATTATTAATAAATAGCACCCAAGCACATTTAAAAAATATGTGATAGAATGGGAAGTCATTAACTTTTAAGCACTGAATGAAATTGTTTAGTACAATAATTAAAAATAAAATTAACATTAACATCTTGGTGAACTGCATTGCAAGAAGTAATTGTCTGCTTTCATAGTGTAATATCTTCTATATTTTTTTACTGAATCTTATTTTTTAGTTACAGAAAGCATGAATACTGATGGTTAATTACACAGAACTAAACGAAATATTGGTGAATTACTGATCCTTACTTGTGGATAAACACTGCATTTTAATAAGAGAAAATGAGAACAATAAAATTTCAGTTAGATATAGATAACTACAAGTACTAAAGAATTTTTGTTGAATGGATCAGATAATAAACCAGTGCATAAAGGTACTTATAAGATTTCTTCTCCAACATGAATCCTGACAAATGGATTTGAAGTACAGTTAATTTGGAGTGCTGTTTTCAGAAGGGACCCAGAAAAATATTGTTCAACTTGAGATCTAGGCAGTATAGATTCTGATGAAAGCAATAAAGTGACCTTCAATCAACACTATCTTTGTTTTCCTGTCTGATATTGTCAAAAATGTTGTGAGCAATAAGGGCAGAATGATCACACGAACAGATAAGAAATAGTAAGTTCTTAAAATAAACAACCATATGCTCCAGTTTTTGAGAAAGGAAGTAGAGTTTCCAGACAAAAATGGAGAAAATCTTTAGGGAAGTAGGCCAGGACAGAAAGAGATAAATAAAGAAAGAGGTATGGAATTACGAAAGCAAGTTTTTTAAGAAGTTTGATTAAAATAGTGGCATAATGAAAAAAGAAAAATTATGCATTATTATACAACATAATAGAATTTTTTTATCATCTCATACTCTGTGCAGAACAGTACTGTCTTAGCCAGCTCTGGATGCCGTAACAAAATGCCATACACTGTGTGGCTTAAACAACAGAAATTTATTTCCTCATCGTTCTGAAGGCTGGAATTCCAAGATCAAGGTGTCGGTATGATCAGGTTCTGGTGAGATCTCTCTTCTTGGCTTGCAGATGGCAGATTTTTTGTTGAGTGCTCCTGTGGCAGAAGAAAGATAGGAAGCAAGCTCTCTGGTATCTCTTGTTACAAAGGCTCTAAAATGCAATGAATTGCTTATCCCTCTGGAGTCCAAAAATTACTGAGGTCAGGGTTCTGAGAGAAATAAAAGGAGCAGGTAGTTGTGGAATGGAATTCTTAATTTTGAATTTGTGGAGGATTATCAGTTATTGGTAAGAAAGGTCCAGCTGTGACCATGCATAATGTGGATGGAAGATAAAGTTATGTGATAATTCATTGGAGTAGAGAATATCAACTCCAGGATATTAGAAAGATCATCCATGGGAATATTAAAATCATCATGGTTCAGGACAGAAATATTGGAAAGAATGTCAGCAAACTAAGGGTCAAAATCTTCAAGAAATAAGAGCAAATGTAGATGACTCCAACATGATCAGGTAGTAAATGGAATAATCTGATAGCATTAGCTTCGAATATGGCTTTCATATTATGCTTAATCAGTGCTATATTCTATGTTGGGCATTATCAAACAGCAAGTGTCCAGAGAAATGTACTGAATAACATAAAGTACCTAGAGCCATATTCTTTCACTTATTTCATATATCCTCAGGGAGAAGAACTAGTTATAATGGATATAAGTTATAAGGTAAATGTCAGCTCTAAAAATTCAACATTTTAAACAATGGTTTAGTTGAAAAAGAATGAGCCACAAGTCACCGAATGTTCAAACAAAGTCTGTATGACCATCTGTCAAGGATTCTGTAGAGATTACTTATTTTCATGGGAAGTCTTTTTTACCACTTCAGTATTTTACCCTTGTAATAGAAATAGTAGGAAAATACCACACATTCATCAAATAACACACACAGTCTCTCTCCCTCCCTCCCCATCTCCTACCCTCCCTTCTTTCTTTCTTTTCATCAAGTTCCCGGTAGTGTTCTAGCTGCAGTGGATAAAGAGTTAAAAATATGTTGTCATTCTAGGTACTATAATTTGCGTGTAGGACCAGGAAATCACAAAATGGGTATGCATATCTTCAAATAGAGTTCTGTATATGGTGCATGAAAGTACAGTCAAGGATGACTTTACAGAAGAGAAAATTCTAGAGCTGGCTCTATAGAATGAGGAAGATTTTGATGGTTTGAGAAAAGGAAAAGCAAATTATAGGAACCAGAAAAAGGATTTGCATAGATGTAGAGGCACGAAAGAGTAGATACTAGGAAAAAGCCATGTTAACTTTGATGGGGGATATTTGGGGTGGAGGAGGAGAGTCATGAGGATGAGTGGAAGGAGATGAGGCAGGGGCTTAGGCAGGAGCTTGATCATGAAGATCCTTACAGTTATATTCTGTAACCAGCAAGTTTATGCTTTGTTGGTTGGTTGATTGCTTATTTTTCTTAAAAATGCAAATGTCTTTAGTGGGACAGTGGGGTCCACCAAGCTCTTGTCCCAGTAATCCTCCTAAATTTCATCTGTACCGACTCTTTCTTATCCTTTTTGTTTGTTTGTTTGTTTGTTTTGCGGTACGCGGGCCTCTCACCGCTGCGGTCTCTCCCGTTGCGGAGCACAGGCTCCAGAAGCGCAGGCTCAGTGGCCATGGCTCACGGGCCCAGCCGCTCCGTGGCATGCGGGATCCTCCCGGACCGGGACACGAACCCGTGTCCCCTGCATCGGCAGGCGGACTCTCAACCACTGCGCCACCAGGGAAGCCCTCTTATCCTTTTTAATGAAGGTAAAATCCTTGTGCTCCACCTCGCCCCCCCATCAGGTTCTTCTAAAACTATATGTTCTCTTTTGCCTCAGAGTCTGGTTAATGCTATTTCCTCTATTTGGGACAATCATTTCACTCAACATTCTCCATGAAATACTGCCTTTTTTCTTGTCACCCTCAATTGGAAAATTCATATGCAAGTTTCAAATTACGGTTGATTACAAAGCCTTTGCCTGACTGAAGCATTGCTGGGTCCTCAATTTATGGACCTATATAGGAACTTTGCTTCCATTTTTATGGCACACATTCATTCCACATGTCATTGTGAGCTAAACTTCAGTCTTCCATCTTTGACTATAAACTCCAGGAGCTCTGTATTCTCTTTATTGTTGGAACTCAGCCTAATGAATGGATGTATGAAGGGGTGGGTGGCTGAATGGAAATACAAAACAATGCTGTGAGAGTATGGATTCTTTTCTACAGGTGATTCAAGAACAGTGGATCAAACAGGGAAGTGACTCCATCCAATGCGTGTTTTAGAAAATTGTCTTTAGTGAGCCTGGGAAGGAAATTTGGACAGAGACAGGATTAGAGGGCAACTATCAGCATATGAGTTAAGAAGATATTTTAATAGTTTAGGAAAGGAGATTGTCAAGAAATAGCAGAGAGCATGAAGTGAAATAAATAGATTACAGAGATATTTGATGGTGTACAATAACTAATTGGAGGTATAGAATGAGAGAAGAGTGATGGTGGTGGTGATGATGAGGATGACACAATCCTGGCTGATTAACTAAGCAGATGATGGTTTATTTCATTGGAACAAGTATTGAAATAAGAATAGTTGTTCAAGGCAATAGGTCCAGTTTTCAATAGGCTTAAGCTATTCATGTAGACAGAAAATTGACTTTACAATAGATCTCTCTACATAAGTTTGGACAGGAAATCTAAATTATAGAATCAGTATATAAGAGATAATTTTTAAGTACTGAAATGAATAAGGTTTTAGCACACAGAAGTATAAAATAAGAAGGGAATTGGGTAGGACATTACTTCGGGGAGCCTCAACCTAAAAGGATTGAAAAAAAAAGCTGAGATAACAAATTTATAGAACAACAAGGAGAAAATAAAATCTCCTGGAGCAACTGATCAAAAATATCAAATGTGGCAGGGAAGTCAAATAAAATAGAGACTAAAAAGTGCCCATTAGATTTCATCTCACACAGGTTATTTCTGCCTATTGTCAGAGAGGTTTCAGTCAAATGGTAGGGCCAGCAACCAGACCACAAAGGCTGAGGAGTGATTGTGAGGAAAAAAGTTAATAAGAGGATTGGTTCCTCCATAAAGAAATGTACCTGTGTTAGGAAAGAGAAGGAAAACACCACAAGGCATTCACGCTGGTGAAAGGGTGTTTGTTAAAATGATATTAGCCTCAATTGCAGTGATATTCCAGAGCAAAAACAATTGTCTTGCATAATGGAACAATATCCACCAAATTCTATTACATACACAAAGCAAAGTGCTCATTCTAAAAATATGAATGCTTGCCCTGCTAAAATGTATACAGCATCCATATTTTTGTTTCAGTATGAATGTACCCGTATTTGTTATCTAATATTTTAACCTGAACCTTACAGTGATAAAAATCAGTTTGATAGGCACTAAAAAGTATTTTGTGACATTGAATGGATGTTGAAATCTAAAACATCTCTGATACTCTTTCATCAACAACTAGTTTGGGGTGCTGAATAGATAATGCGTGTCTATGGGAGTTTACTTTTAAATGTCTACATACCATTAGGAGACAGGATTTCTGTCTTGGTTCCTCAGTAGACAATTTATCATTGACAGTCACTTCCGTTAAGACAGCAGTCTAATTTTTAAACACTCCTTTCCTCACCTTCAACTAGTTACAATGTCACTTTGTGTATTGTCATAAATATTTCATGTTGGAAATTTGTCAGGAAGAGAAAAAAAAGCAATATGTACCTGGTTATTCCCCAAGGTCTATTCTCTAACACCTAAAGTCTCTTACAATAAAGAAATTAAGTAAATTATAGTACACTAACTTGGCAACATATTATTGTCTTTAAGATTATCGTGAAAAATTTTGTGACATATAAACATGATATAAAATTCCATTAAAAAGAAGACTATACAATGATTTGGTCATTACTATTTCAGCCATAAAATATGCATATCCCTATTGACAATATTTAAAATATAATATGCAAATATAAAAATAATTGAGACATTTTTGATTTACAGTGTATTTTATTTTCTTCAGAATTCACTTTGTTTTTCAATAAAAGACTTTGTCTTAAGCTCTGTTGCTGCTATTCTCCCAATTTATCCAACTGCATGTAAGAAAGCTAGGCAAAAATTGTCAGCAATTAATCTATAACACCAGTAATCAAGAGGTTTCCTAGTTTTTTCTAAATGATATTAAGGTAACACCTTAATATTATTTTCTCCACAGTATATTCATCAAAGAGTCACCTTTCTCTACATGTAAATGGGCCATACAAATCTCTTTTTCCCTAGGATTCCACAAGTGATCTCAATGATTCTTTATCTATGACAGAAAATCCAAAGACATTTTGGTTTTCTTGAAGATTGCATTCTGCTCTTGGGTTAAAGAATTGTTGGGCACAAAGTTTCAACTTCACAGATGGTTATTAGACTTGAGTTGCCCTGAGACAGAATCCTTATGTTGTTCTGTGTTATTCTATATTTGGAACTAATTGTATTTTCATTCAACAAAGGATTCAAACACATGCAATTAAAAACAAAGTGCTATTCTTCCTTTGATCTAAATAGAACAAAAGTCATGAATTTTTTTGTTGTTGCTAGCTTTTAGAAATTTATTATTTAATTAATAGGCCTATAACTGGGCATCAAGCTAACATATATGAAAGTGAATTGAGAGAGAAACATGCAGCCCATGTCCTGGGTGAACTCATGGAGGCGGGCATGCATCAACGTCAGGTCCAGAGTGCCTTCAGACTGGTCCAGTCTGGTGGCCAGCAGGTGCAGGACTACAGGGCTCATGGTAGAATAGGGTCAGCAGGATGCCACTCACACTTCAGTTGGTTGCCCAGTAAGAGTTTCACCCCTTGTATATAATGGGACTTTTCTCACATGTTTACTTCTTTTAGCCTTTTGATTGCCGGCCTCAATATTCTCCCAAAGGAATTCTGGAATAAACACATTGTGAAAAACTGGGCCTTTTTTTATTCCAGGATTCCCAAAGTCAACCCAGCAGCATAGTAGGACTAGATGTGATTTCAAGTAAATCCTTTGAAGGGTAGATAACATTGCCTCAGCCTTGCAGGGAAGCTGTGAAGACAGTGGAGGTTGCAGCATAGGAAACAAGAGAGCAGTGGTATTTACAGATACTGGTCAAAAGCCACTATGGGGTCTGTAAATTCCAAGATACTTCTGGGATATGCATATTCTCTGTGCATGTAGATAAACCAGGTTTTGGCAGACTGGGGGCAGCTGGCTGACAGAGATGCAAGTGCTGGCTGCTGGGAGAGCAAAAGGGCTGTGATAGTATCTGTTATGCCACAGTTTATATAACTGTAAGTATATACGCTTTTTTTTCAGTTGTCTTTTCAATAAATATATTTCCTTATTTAAAAAAATGGGCTGTGGTGACTTTGCTTGAAGAGCTATATACCGTGGTGACATTAATATGGCCTTCTTACGCTTACTACCTTTTTTACTACCTTTCTCTGTAGTCCTTCTTGATCTCACATTCATAATATTGAGAAACATATCTCAGGAGGCCTGATGATGGTTTTTTTTTGTTTGTTTTGGGGGTTTTTTTTGCAGTACACGGGCCCCTCACTGTTGTGGCCTCTTCCGTTGCGGAGCACAGGCTCCGGACGTGCAGGCTCAGCGGCCATGGTGCACGGGCCCAGCCGCTCCGCGGCATGTGGGATCTATCCGGACCGGGGCACGAACCCGTGTCCCCTGCATCGACAGGCAGACTCTCAACCACTGCGCCACCAGGGAAGCCCTGATGATGTTTTTTGATTTACTAGAAGATATCTTCCAATAACCCCGGGCACAAATACTGAACTAACATCTGGATGGATGGATGAGTTAACCTTTTTTTGACTAAAAGATCCAAAAGATAGGGCAGGATCAATGAGATAGGCTGATCATATCTAAAAGAGGCCCAGTGGTTTTATCAACATCATTTTCTTTCTTGGCAAATCTCCCTAAGCTCTGATACAAATTATGTAAGGTCTAATACAATATCAAATTTAAGATTCTCCTCTAGAATATTAATTTATATGAAGTCACTGAATCATACAATTTTGAAGTTAGAAGAAACTATGATGTTACTTAACTCAGTCCTCTCATTTTAAAATTGAAGAAGCCATAGTTGAAGAGATAAAATATCTTCCCAGGAAAGTGTAGATTTAAAAATAAGAAGGATGTTACTTTTGACTCTCTGCTCAATTATTTCCCTGACCCTTCCTCTTTACATGCTATTCAATTTTAATAGTGTTCCCCTCTGTCTTTCTGCAATGTGAATATGTTTTTATATAGTAGGCACTTATGGCTATATCAAAAAGAAAGTTCAAATCATGTTTCAAGTAGATGTGCATTATGTTGTAGCTTATACAGCTTTCTATAGTATATTTTAAAAATTCCTTCTTATTCCATAATTAGCTCATATGGTAGTATAAGATTGATCGTTTGATTTTCTAAGTGGGTATAAAATTTTAAACATATACAGCGGTTCTAAGGAAAAGTACCTTTTTTTTTCCCCTTCAAAATTGTTCTTCATAGTGATATGTGATCAGGAAGGCAAAAAAATCTCAATTTTCTAAACAGCATACATGCACAGAGGTCACAGTTAAGAACTACCTTGGGAGTTCTAATTCTGAATTTCCTGAATTTTGTGGGTTTAAATCATAATTTTAATGTTCCATTAATGCAATGTGCTTTTTTCTTACACTGAATTGTTCTATGTCTTTTATTCTGCACTAATGGACATTGTGTTGATTTCTGTGAATATCAAAGCGAGTTCAATATTCTGGTAAAACTCTTTTTAGTTCATGTTTAATTTTTTAAATCCTTTTGGTTGAGTTTGACTAAGACAATTTAAAAGCTGTTCTATCAATAACTATTTTTTTATTTTATAGAAAAAGACAGAGCAGTATGGTTTTGTATATTTAAAATTAAAATGTGCCTTCTGAAAACTTTGAAAAATGTATGATTTATTTTATTGCTTTAGTAGGTTTAAAATACCATTAAATCATTAGACCAGTATCTTTGTCATTCAAATTTAAAACCATCAGACTGTCCATCATAAAAAAAACCCAACAAATAACAAAAACTTCAATTGAACATGAATATGAATTACACTTATACTCACAGTGCAGCTCTTTAATTCTGAGATACTCTGTGAATTTCTTATAGAAGTGATCATGCTTTAGTATAGTTTTGTATAATCAATCAGAGTTCTGAGTTAGTTGCTCAATAAATATTTATTGAACTATAGTTCTCAAGTTCCTAAACTTATTATATTTATCTCTATTCCCTATCCAAAAATATGCCTCTTTATTTTAAATCAGAGGTGGTACACACCAATTCCAGTTAGCTCAATGATAGTTCTAGTACTGGGCATTATTCTGCAGCAAATTAAAAGGGAAGAAAGATGTAACTTGGTAATTATCTATAAACTTATTACATGAAGACAGACTCTAAACTTCGTGAAAGCAAGGACTGTGTTTTGTTTACCACTCTGAGCCAGTAGCTAAAATGTAACGCTATTTGAAATTGGCTCCCTAGATCTCAAAATGGTGTGTTTACTACATATGACAAATCTAAGGTATTTCCTATACATATTTTACTTATATTTTTTTCTTAGAATGCAAATACTCAACATATAAAGTATATGAGTTTTTGATGCATTAGAATTAATAGCAACAGACAGAATCATCAAAATAATTAATGTTGTATGAAAAATATGGAGAAAATCTAAAGAGGTAAGCTACTTTCAAAGGGCTACATACTTCCAATGGGACAAACACAGATGACTCTTAATGTGCCACAGTATTTAATTCTCATGTTCACAAGGTTATTCTTTGTTTTTTCAGATGTGAAACAATATTTTGATAGGTTAAATATCGTGGCAAAGGATAAAGTGGGGAATCCAGGATATGGTAACATAAAAAACTAAATGCACAGCAAAAAAAAATACAGTTTTTGGCTTTATCAAAGTTGAACATCTGTATATTCCTTGACTGACAGTTTTATTCCTAAGTGTACATTCAACAGAAATGTGTACTAATATTCACCAAAATTTATGTGCAAAAATGTCCATAGCCTTACTCATGATATCCAAAACTAAACTGCAAAATCTGCATATGTGTGTGTGTGTGTGTGTGTGTGTGTGTGTGTGTGTGTGTGTATAAACTGGGTAGGTTCATACATGGAATTATTATACAGTAATGCTAATGAACAAACTACACTTACATGCAATAAAAGAGAGAGATCTCAGAAACATAATGATGCACTGAAGAACGCAGATATAATTTTTTGCTATATGATTCCATTTATATAAATTTCAGAAACAAAGAAAATAAGTTTGTGATTTTGAAGTTAGGCAGTGACTGGAAGGCGAACTTTTCAGGATAATTTTGACTGGTAATTTTGTTTCTTCCTCTGAGTTTTGGTTATACAATGTGATCAGTTTGTAAAATTCATTGAACTGTACATTTATGATTTGTGAATTTTCTTATAAAAATCTACACTAAAATTTCAGTAAACCAAAAAAAATGCTAAAATGAAAGTGAAATATATTCTGGGGTTTGTAAATTTAGGTCCAAATATATCTCTAGTTTTACTTTAAGTTGCTTTCCGATTTCAAGTGGGGAAATGAGGGTGGACCACCTACATTATAAAATTGCTTTAAAGATTAAGACCAATGATTATACTACTCATGGCATAAAATAAATATTTAGGTAATAACTATTAGGTATTTGTTTTTATGTAAAAGTTCAAATGCATAGTGAGCACAGAGCTGGAAATCATATTTACATCTGATTCTAAAGGCCACAGTTTTTCCTTCAGTCATATTATCTCTCCTACTATGACTTTTCTCTTAAGGAAGAATTACATGTTACAGAAATTAAGGAAAATCATTATAGCCTGGTATTTTTAAAAGCATGAATAGAAAAATATTCAACTATTATCAATCACTTTCAGCCTAAACTTTTTTTTTTCAAGTCTAGGATGAAAGAGAAACATATTTCAAATTTAATTTGTTTGAACTCTCAGTGGCCTCAAAATGACTAGTCATGCCAGTACCAGACATTCTCGACAGTGATTTTCATTTACCAGTTAGTATTTTCTTTCATTAGAGTTCAGAATCTGATGACTTGCAACTTAACTAAAAAAAAAAAAAAAAGAAAAGAAAAAAAGAAAAACAATTAAAGAGAAAAAAATTGAAAATGGTCTACATAGATCCCTTTATAATCTGTCACTGCACTCCCAGGTAACGCTGAGTTCTCTTGCATAGCAGCTTGTATATTTCTCTGTCTTCTGACAAAACAGAAAGATACTGACAATTTTTTTAGGGTACACTTTCTCATCTGTGCAAAATGTCATGATTTCTTGTCTGACTCACCAGGTCTCTTGCAGGTGGTCTTTGAATGACTCCAATTTCTCCTCTACCAACTGATTTGTTGAAATTCAAAATAAGTGAGGTTCATTGAAGCTAGAATATAGAATATCTGCCTGTCATCATTTTAAGAAAGTGTAAATAAACTTCCTTGGCATATCTTGGATGTAAGTTAAAACATACAAATTTAACTGCATAGCAATGAGGGGAAGACAGGTCAGGAGATAAATATGGAACCTAGTTCGAGAGCTGCCCACTAGTTCCCAGAAGGTTCTGAAAGGATTAATACAGATGTAGACACTGACCAATTAAAATGGTTTTGCGGGGATGAAGATTTCTCACACATAATTCATTGCAATGCCTACCAGAGAAATCAGGGTAGTGATGGTGGGGTGTCAGGATTATAACCACTGTGTGCATTTACTACCCTGGGCCATAAATGGTTGTCCACTGATGAAGGTGAGTATTTGACATTTAGGACATTTATCCATGAGAAAAAGGGACCTATTCTCTTACAGCTGTTCATCCATGAAGGTGAGCTTGTGACATTTAGGATATATATCCATTTAAAAAGAGAAACCTAGTTCCTCACATTGATTCCACCTAGAATTTGTCATATAGTAAAGCCTTGGGATTGTGGATAAGACAGAATTAATGAATAAGAATAAAGTCCAACCAGGGTTGAGTGAAAAATTAACAACTGCAGGGAAAATAGATGCCTAGAAGAGGTTTTTGTGACACTGGAACCATGTCTGATAAGCAGCAATGGAACACTGTAGAAATAAAATTTCATCTCTTTGTAGCCTAGTGCTGATAGTAAGACTATTCTAAGCAACAACAAATGAGGCCAGGCTCTTACAACACTTAGCATGCTTGTAAACGTTTTCTTTTCTGGGAATATAGGCAGGGCTGCTTCTCATGAAAGTTCAGATATTTGGAATTCTGGGCAACAGAATCAGGAATATGAAGTTCACTCGACACTTTCCTAAAATATTTTTTAAAACATAATTGTATTCATTTTTGGAATAGATATTTTTCCCCAGAAAAGTGAAGCATACAGAATAAGAGAATAAATTAATGGTTGCCTGGAGTTGAGTGTGGAAATAGGGAATGATTGAAAATGAACACAAGGCAGCTTTTGGAGTGAGGGAATTTTCTAAACCTGGTCTGTGATGATGGTTGCACAACTCTGTAAATTTACTTAAATTATTAAATTGTACAATTAAATGGACTTTAATGGTATGTAGATGGTACCTCAATAAACCTGTTTAAAACAATCTTTTAATTTAGACTTCTTTGGTTAACAAACTTCACTCCTCACTGTCTTTTCTTTATAATACACCATTTTCTTTACTTTTTCATTTTGTGTGATCCCTTATACTTAATAAAGACCCTCAAGAAAAAAAAAATCCTAAACTAGACTTAGGATTCCTTGACATCACTAAAATTATCATTTTTTCCCTCTTTTCATGGAAAGCAGAATAGAAAGACAGATTAAATCAGTGTCTATTTGTCTTAAGCAAGACACAAAAGGTTTCTCTGGGCTTTTACCATAATATAAGCCTGTATTCTATAATGAAAGTGAGACTATGCAGTGCCTGCCAATACCCTTTTATAATCCTTTTTTATGTTAAAATCATACTAGCCTGTTTTTTCACAGTTCCATAAGAGAATAGGAAAAAAGCCACCCCTTTTTGCCTTTTGTGTATGAGAGAATTGATATGGAATGACTAACCTTGAAGGAAAATAGAAAAAGTGTCAGAACAACACTCACTCTCACTTGAAAGCTTTCCTTGGAAATAAGTTTCACAATATGCTTTCCCAAAATCCACTGTAGCCCACAGACGTAACTCTAACTTCTGCTCTACTTTTTCAAGTAAGCAAGGCCAATTCTTTGGGTCAAGACTATTTGATGATTAGACAATCCCACTTTCAGGCAGAGGGCTTAAAGCAGAGAAGATGACATTTGCATATACCATGTCCCTGAACTTGATAATATAGGAAAAGCCTATGGTAAAACACATGACACATCTTTATCTCTAAGATTTCTGCTTTTTCTTGTTACCAAGAGCAATAGAATTTAAATTATGGCCTGGATTTTGTGTGGGATGAAGTTCTAAATTTGGAAAAATTCAAGGGCAATTTGAAATATTCAAGAAACATTTTTCAAGAAGAGCTACATGAGTGAAACCTTGACAGAACAATTGCATAATTGCAAAAGCTTTTGGAGACACTTTCAAGATGGTGGAGGAGTAAGACGCAGAGATCACCTTCCTCCCCACAAACACATCAGAAATACATCTATATGTGGAACAACTCCTACAGAACACCTACTGAATGCTGGCAGAAGACCTCAGACTTCCCAAAAGGCAAAAAACTCCTCACGTACCTGGGTAGAGCAAAAGAAAAAAGAAAAAACAGAGACAGAAGAATAGGGATGGGACCTACACCTGTGGGAGGGAGCTGAGAAGGAGGAAAGGTTTCCACACACTAGAAGCCCCTTCGTGGGCGGAGACTGCGGGTGGCGGAGGGGGAAAGCTTCAGAGCCACGGAGGAGAGCACAGCAACAGGGGTGCAGACGGCACAGTGGAGAGATTCCCGAACAGAGGATCGGTGCCGACCAGCACTCACCAGCCCGAGAGGCTTGTCTGCTCACCCGCCAGGGAGGGCGGGGTCTGAGAGCTGAGGCTCGGGCTTCGGAGGTCAGATCCCAGGGAGAGGACTGGGCTTGGCTACGTGAAAACAGCCTGAAGGGGGCTAGTGCACCATAGCTAGCCGGGAGGGAGTCCAGGAAAAGTCTGGAATTGCCTAAGAGGCAAGAGACCATTGTTTCGGGGTGTACAAGGAGAGGGGATTCAGAGCACCACCTAAATGAGCTCCAGAGATGGGTGCGAGCTGCAGCTATCAGCAAGGACCCCAGAGACAGGCATGAAATGTTAAGGCTGCTGCTGCAGCCACCAAGAAGCCTGTGTGCAAGCACAGGTCACTATCCACACCTCCCCTCCTGGGAGCCTCTGCAGCCCACCACTGCCAGGGTCCCGTGATCCAGGGACAACTTCCCCAGGAGAACACATAGCGTGCCTCAGGCTGCTGCAATGTCATGCTGGCCTCTGCCGCCGCAGGCTCGCCCCACATTGAGTACCCCTCCCTCCTCACCGCCTGAGTGAGCCAGAGCCCCCTAATCAGCTGCTCCTTTAACCCCATCATGTATGGGCAAAGAACAGACATCCTCAGGTGGCCTACACACAAAGGTGGGGTCAAATCCAAAGCTGAACTCCAGGAGCTGTGCAAACAAAGAAGAGAAAGGGAAATCTCTCCCAGCAGCCTCAGGAGCAGTGGATTACATCTCCACAATCAAACTGATGTAGCCTGCATCTGTGGAATACCTGAATAGACAATGAAGCATCCAAAAATTGACAGAGTGGACTTTGGGAGCAACTATAGACTTGGGGTTTGCTTTCTGCATCTAATTTGTTTCTGGTTTTATGCTTATCTTAGTTTAGTATTTAGAGGTAATCATCATTGGTAGATTTATTGATTTGGTTGCTCTCTTCCTCCTTTTTCTTTTTATATAGATATATACATTTTTTTCTTTTTATGTCTTTATGAGTGTGTATGCATGTATACGTTTCTTTCTGTGCTTTTGTCTGTATAGCTTTGCTTTTACCATTTGTCCTAGGGTTCTGTCTGTCCTTTTTTTTTTTTTTTTTTATAAAGTATAGATTTTAGCTCTTGTTATCATTGGTGGATTTGTTTTTTGGTTTGGTTGCTCACTTCTTCCTTTATTTCTTTTTTAGTACTTTTTAACTTTTTTTATTTTTAATAATTTTTTAACTTTTTATTTTAATAACTTTTATTTTATTTTATTTTATTTTTTCTTTCCTTCTTTCATTTTTTTCTACCTTTTCTTCTGAGCAGTGTGGCTGACAGACTCTTGGGGCTTTGGCCGGGTGTCAGCTCTGGGCCTCTGAGGTGAGAAAGCTGAGTTCAGGACATTGGTCCACCAGAAACCTCTGGGCTCCATGTTATATCAAATGGTGAAAGCTCTCCCAGAAATCTCCATCTCAACGCTAAGACCCAGATCCACTCAACAATGAGCAAGCTACAGTGCTGGACACCTTACGCCAAACAACTAGCAAGGAACACAACCCAATCCATTAGTAAAGAGGCTGCCTAAAATCATAATAAGGTCACAGACACCCCAAAAACACCACCAGGTGTGGTCCTGCCCAGAAAGACAAGATCCAGCTTCATCCACCAGAACAGAGGCACTAGTCCCCTCCACCAGGAAGCCTACACAACCCACTGAACCAACCTTAGCCACTGGGGGCAGACACCAGAAACAACAGGAACTACAAACCTGCAGCCTGCGAAAAGGAGACCCCAAACACAGTAAGTTAAGCAAAATGAGAAGACAGAGGAATACACAGTAGATGAAGGAGCAAGGTAAAAACCCACCAGACCAAACAAATGAAGAGGAAATAGGCAGTCTACCTGGAAAAGAATTCAGAGAAATGATAGTTAAGATGATCCAAAATCTTGGAAATAAAATGGAGAAAATACAAGAAACATTTAACAAAGACCTAGAAGAACTAAAGAGCAAACAAACAATGATGAACTACACAATAAATGAAATTAAAAATTATCTAGAAGGAATCAATAGCAGAATAACTGAGGCAGAAGAACGGATAAGTGACCTGGAAGATAAAATAGTGGAAGTTGCTACTGCAGAGCAGAATAAAGAAAAAAGAATGAAAAGAATTGAGGACAGTCTTAGAGACCTCTGGGACAATATTAAATGCACCAACATTCGAATTATAGGGGTTCCAGAAGAAGAAGAGAAAAAGAAAGGGACTGAGAAAATATTTGAAGAGATTGTAGTTGAAAACTTCCCTAATATGGGAAAGGAAATAGTCAATCAAGTCCAGGAAATGCAGAGAATCCCATACAGGATAAACCCAAGGAGAAACATGCCAAGACACATATTAATCAAACTAACAAAAATTAAATACAAAGAAAAAATATTAAAAGCAGCAAGGGAAAAACAACAAATAATATACAAGGGAATCCCCATAAGGTTAACAGCTGATCTTTCAGCAGAAACGCTGCAAGCCAGAAGGGGGTGGCAGGAAATATTTAAAGTGATGAAGGGGAAAAACCTAGAAGCAAGATTACTCTATCCAGCAAGGATCTCATTCAGATTCAATGCAGAAATTCAGATTTGATGGAGAAATTCAGATTCGATGGAGAAATTAAAACGATTACAGACAAGCAAAAGTTAAAAGAATTCAGCACCACTAAACCAGCTTTACAACAAATGCTAAAGGAACTTCTCTAGGCAGGAAATACAAGAGAAGGAAAAGATCTATAAAAACAAACCTAAAACAATTAAGAAAATGGTAATAGGAGCATGCATATCGATAATTACCTTAAATGTAAATGGATTACATACTCCAACCAAAAGACATAGACTTGCTGAATGGATACAACAACAAGACCCATATATATGCTGTCTACAAGAGACCCAGTTCAGACCTAGAGACACCTATGGACTGAAAGTGAGGGGATGGAAAAAGATATTCCAGGCAAATGGAAATCAAAAGAAAGCTGGAGTAGCAATTCTCATATCAGACAAAACAGACTTTAAAATAAAGACTATTACAGTAGACAAAGAAGGACACTACATAATGATCAAGGGATCAATCCAAGAAGAAGCTGTAACAATTGTAAATGTTTATGCACCCAATATTGGAGCACCTCAATACATAAGGCAAATGCTAACAGCCATAAAAGGGGAAATCAACAGCAACACAATCATAGTAGGGGACTTCAACACCCCACTTTCACCAATGGACAGATCACCAAAATGAAAATAAGTAAGAAAACACAAGCTTTAAATGACATATTAAACAAGATGGACTTAATTGATATTTATAGGACATTCCATCCAAAAACAACAGAATACACTTTCTTCTCAAGTGCTCATGGAACATTCTCCAGGATAGATCATATCTTGGGTCACAAAGCAAGCCTTGGTAAATTTAAGAAAATTGAAATCATAACAAGTATCTTTTCTGACCACAATGCTATGAGACTAGATATCAATTACAGGAAAAAATTTGTAAAAAATACAAACATATGGAGGCTAAACAATACAGTACTAAATAACCAAGAGATCACTGAAGAATTCAAAGAGGAAATCAAAAACTATCTAGAAACAAATGACAATGAAAACACAAAAACCCAAAACCTATGGGATCAGCAAAAGCACTTCTATGAGGGAAGTTTACAGCAATAAAATCCTACCTCAAGAAACAAGAAAAATGTCAAATAACCAACCTAACCTTACACCTAAAGCAATTAGACAGGGAAGAACAAACAACCCCCAAAGTTTGCAGAAGGAAAGAAATCATAAAGATCAGATCAAAAATAAATGAAAAAGAAATGAAGGAAACAATAGCAAAGATCAAAAACACTAAAACTGGTTCTTGGAGAAGGTAAACAGAGTTGATAAATAATTAGCCAAACTCATCAAAAAAAAAAGGGGGAGAAGACTCAAATCAATAGAATCAGAAATGAAAGAGAAGTAACAAGTGACACTGCAGAAATACAAAGGATCATGAGAGATTACTACTAGCAACTCTATGCCAATAAAATGGACAACCTGGAAGAAATGGACAAATTCTTAGAAAAGCACAACCTTCCGAGACTGAACCAGGAAGAAACAGAAAATATAAACAGACTAATCACAAGCACTGAAATTGAGACTGTGATTAAAAATCTTCCAACAAACAAAAGTCCAGGACCAGATGGCTTCACAGGAGAATTCTATCAAACATTTAGAGAAGAGCTAACACCTATCCTTCTCAAACTCTTCCAAAATATAGCAGAGGTAGGAACACTCCCAAATTCATTCTACAAGGCCACCATCACCCTGATACCAAAACCAGACAAAGATGTCACAAAGAAAGAAAACTACAGGCCTGTATCACTTATGAATATAGATGCAAAAATCATCAACAGAATACTAGCAAACAGAATCCAACAGCACATTAAATGGATCAGACACCATGATCAAGTGGGGTTTATCCCAGGAATGCAAGCATTCTTCAATATACAGGAATCAATCAATGTGATAAACCATATTAACAAATTGAAGGAGAAAAACCATATGATCATCTCAATAGATGTAGAAAAAGCTTTGAAAAAAATTCAACACCCATTTATGATAAAAACCCTGCTGAAAGTAGGCATAGAGGGAACTTTCCCCAACATTGTTCTCAATGGTGAAAAACTGAAACCATTTCCTCTAAGATCAGGAACAAGACAAGGTTATCCACTCTCACTATTATTATTTAACATAGTTTTGGAAGTTTTAGCCACAGCAATCAGAGAAGAAAAAGAAATAAAAGGAATCCAAATCGGAAAAGAAGAAGTAAAGCTGTCACTGTTTGCAAATGACATGATACTATACATAGAGAATCCTAAAGATGCTACCAGAAAACTACTAGAGCTAATCAATGAATTTGGTAAAGTTGCAAGATACAAAATTAATGAAGAGAAATCTCTTGCATTCCTATACACGAATGATGAAAAATCTGAAAGAGAAGTTAAGGAAACACTCCCATTTACCATTGCAACAAAAAGAATAAAATATCTAGGAATAAACCTACCTAAGGAGATAAAAGACCTGTATGCAGAAAACTATAGACACTGATGAAAGAAATGAAAGATGATACAAACAGATGGAGAGATATACCATGTTCTTAGACTGGAAGAATCAACATTGTGAAAATGACTATACTACCCAAAGCAATCAACAGATTCAATCCCTATCAAACTACCAATGGCATTTTTCACAGAACTAGAACAAAAACTTTTACAATTTGTATGGAAACACAAAAGACCCCAAATAGCCAAAGCAATCTTGAGAAAGAAATACGGAGCTAGAGGAATCAGGCTCCCCGTTTTCAGACTATACTACAAAGCTACAGTATTCAAGACAGAATAGGGGCTTCCCTGGTGGCGCAGTGGTTGAGAGTCCGCCTGTTGATGCAGGGGACACGGGTTTGTGACCTGGTCCGGGAGGATCCCGCATGCCACGGAGCGGCTGGGCCTGTGGGCCATGGCCGCTGAGCCTGCGCGTCAGGAGCCTGTGCTCTACAATGGGAGAGGCCGCAGCGGTGAGAGGCCCGCGTACCGCAAAAGGAAAAAAAAAGACAAAATGGTACTGGCACAAAAACAGAAATATAGATCAATGGAACAGGATAGAAAGCCCAGAGATAAACCCATGCACATATGGTCACCTTATTTTTGATAAAGGAGGCAAGAATATATAATGGAGAAAAGACAGCCTCTTCAATAAGTGCTGTTGGGAAAACTGGACAGCCACATGTAAAAGAATGAAATTAGAACACTTTCTAACACCATACCCAAAAATAAACTCAAAATGGATTAAAGACCTAAATGTAAGGCCAGACACTATAAAACTCTTAGAGGATAACATACGGAGAACTCTCTATGACATAAATCACAGCAAGATCCTTTTTGACCCACCTCCTAGAGAAATGGAAATAAAAACAAAAATAAACAAATGGGACCTAATGAAACTTAAATGCTTTTGCACAGCAAAGGAAACCATAAATAAGATGAAAAGACAACCCTCAGAATGGGAGCATATATTTGCAAATGAAGCAGCACATGCAGCTCAATATCCGAATAACAAACAACCCAATCCAAAAATGGGCAGAAGACCTAAATAGACATTTCTCCAAAGAAGATATACAAATTGCCAACAAACACATGAAAGGATGCTCAACATCATTAATCATTAGAGAAATGCAAATCAAAACTACAGAGAGGTATCACCTCACACCAGTCAGAGTGGCCATCATCAAAAACTCTATAAACAATAAATGCTGGAGAGGGTGTGGAGAAACGGAACCCTCTTGCACTGTTTGTGAGAATGTAAATTGATGCAGCCACTATGGAGAACAGTATGGAGGTTCCTTAAAAAACTAAAAGTAGAACTACCGTATGACCCAGCAATCCCACTACTGGGCATATACCCTGAGAAAACCATAATTCAAAAAGAGTCATGGGCTTCCCTGGTGGCGCAGTGGTTGGGAGTCCGCCTGCTGATGCAGGGGACGCGGGTTCGTGCCCCGGTCCGGGAAGATCCCACATGCCGCGGAACGGCTGGGCCCGTGAGCCGTGGCCTCTGAGTCTGCGTGTCTGGAGCCCGTGCTCCACAGCGGGAGAGGCCACGGCAGTGAGAGGCCCGCATACCGAAAAAAAAAAAAAAAAGTCATGTACCACAATGTTCATTGCAGCTCTAATTACAATAGCCAGGACATGGAAGCAACCTAAGTGTCCACTAACAGATGAATGGATAAAGAAGATGTGGCACATATATACAATGGAATATTACTCAGCCATAAAAAGAAACAATATTGAGTTATTTGTAGTGAGGTGGATGGACCTAGAATCTGTCATACAGAGTGAAGTAAGTCAGAAAGAGAAAAACAAATACTGTATGCTAACACATATACATGGAATCTAAAAAAAACAAAAAAATCCTGTTTCTGAAGAACCTAGGGCCAGGACAGGAATAAAGACGCAGGAGTAGAGAATGGACTTGAGGACACAAGGAGGGGGAAGGGTAAGCTGGGACGAACTGAGAGAGTGGCATGGACTTACATATACTACCAAATGTAAAATAGATAGCTAGTGGGAAGCAGCCACATAGCACAGGGAGATCAGTTGGGGGCTTTGTGACCACCTAGAGGGGTGGGATAGGGAGGGTGGGAAGGAGATGCAAGGCGGAGGAGATATGGG
The DNA here is from genome assembly GCF_039906515.1 of Pseudorca crassidens. NCBI lineage: Eukaryota > Metazoa > Chordata > Mammalia > Artiodactyla > Delphinidae > Pseudorca > Pseudorca crassidens. The sequence continues at coordinate 20,957,766 of NC_090298.1, forward strand.
GTTATATGTATATGTATAGCTGATTCTCTTTGTTATAAAGCAGAAACTAACACACCATTGTAAAGCAATTATACTCTAATAAAGATGTTTTAAAAAAAGAAAAGAAAAAAGCTTTCATTTAACCTTCATATAGGAAAGCAACCTGAACAGGTATACAATTCTTCAAATATCATTTTTTATTCTATATGCCCAGTACATGTGAGAAAGCACAAGTTTGAAACCCCAAATTTTTATTTCTTTTCAGGTTTCCTAAGAGGTTTTTAAAATTCTATTATTGTCGCAATAATTTGTAGTTATTTTTAAGCTATGACCCTCTTTAATTTATTTTCTAGAAATTTTCATGTACTAGGTTTTTCACAGGAAAATATTTCTTCATGAAAACTTTAATTTTAGGCTCTGTTTTTCTTTTTCGTTTTATTTCTTTTTAAATTAGTATCAATTATCTGAACCCTAGCTCTCTATTCTCTGTCCTCCATCATGTTATCCTTTTATTTAATCTTGTATATCCCTTTGGCCTTCTCATCTGTAATCTGAGAAGGTTTCTCCCTTTTTTCCCAGATCTGATTCCATTTTCTACAAAATAAATCCTGCGTTTACTTCCTGCAATGTAGGTTTATTTTTAGTTTTGTGGTAAACATTTCTCATATCACTAATTTTCTTTAATCTCATGCTATTGTATATATATAAATATATATAAAAATATATTAATCTGTTGGCTCCTCATGGTCTTCTGCCTCTTCAAGGGGATCATGCTTTTTTTTATTGTAGTAAAAAAAAAAAACCTATAAAATTCACCACGTTGGGATTTCCCTGGTGGTGCAGTGGTTAAGAATCTGCCTGTCAATGCAGGCATCACGGGTTTGATCCTTGGTCCGGGAAGATCCCACATGCCACGGAGCAACTAAGCCCGTGCACCACAACTACTGAGCCTGTGCTCTAGAGCCCGTGAGCCACAATTACTGAAGCTCGTGTGCTGCAGCTACTGAAGCCCATGTGCCTAGAGCCTGTGCTCTGCAACAAGAGAAGCCACTGAAATGAAAAGCCCGTGCACCGCAACGAAGAGTAGCCCCCGCTCACCACAACTAGAGAAAGCCTGCACAGCAACGAAGACCCCACGCAGTCAAAAAAGAAAAAAAATTCACCATCTTTACCATTTCAAATGTACAATTCAGTAATGTTAAATATATTCACACTGTTATGAAACAGATCTCCAGAAATTTTTCATCTTGCAAATCTAAAAGCCTAAACCCATTAAACAACTACTGCTTTCCCCCTCCCCCCAGGCCCTGGTAACTACCATTCTGCCTTTTATTTCTATGAATTTGACTCCTTTATTTACCTCATATAAGTGGAATGAGACAGTATTTGTCTTTTTGTAACTGGCTTATTTCACTTAGCCTAATGTCTTCCAGGTTCCTCCATGGTGTAGGATGTAACAGGACTTCTCCTTTTTTTTCCCCCTCAGCTTTATTGAGGTATAACTGACAAAACTGTAAGATATTTGAAGTGTGCAGTGTGATAATTTGATATATATAAACATTGTGAAATAATTCTTTGCATTGAATAATTAAAGACATCCTATCACCTTTCATTTACTTTTTTTTTTTTGGTAAGAACATTAAAGTTTTACTCAGGAAATTTCAATTATACGATATGCTGTCTGTCATCAACTATAGTCACCATGTTATACATTTGATCCTCATACCTTATCCATCTTATAACTGGAAGTTTGTATCCTTTTATCAATCTCTCCCTGGCTTTTTTTCACTTAGTATAATGCCCTCCAGGGTCATCCATGTTGTTGCAAACGACAGGATTTTTTTTTTTTTTAGGCTGAGTAAAATGGCTATAGTGAATAGTGCTACTATACACATGGGAGTGCAGATATCTCTTAGAGATTCTGATTTCAATTATTTTGGATATACCCAGAAGTGGGATTGCTGGATCATACAGTATTTCTATTTTTAATGTTTTGAGGAACCTCCATGCTGTTTTCTATTACAGTTGCACCATTCTACAATTCCGCCAACAGTGCACAGGGATTCCCTTGTTTCCACATCCCTACCAACACTTGTTAATTTTTTTTTGGTAGAAGCCATCCTAATGGGTGTGAGGCAATATCTCATTGTAGTTTTGATTTGTGTTTCCCTGATGATTAGTGATGTTGTGCATCTTTACATATGCTTATTGGCCATCTGTATATCATTTTTGGAGAAATGACTCCTCAAGTCCTTAGCCCATTTTCTTAATTGGGTTATTTGATTTTTTTGTTCTTAACTTGTAGTAGTTCTTTATGTATCCTGGGTATTAACTCTTTGTTATGTCCATGATTTGTAAATATTTTCTCCAATTCCATAGGTTGTCTTTTCACTTTATTGATTTTGTTCTTTGATGCACAAAAGTTTTTAATTTTAATGTAATCTTACGTACCCATTTTGCTTTTGTTTCCTATGCTTTTGGAATCATATCCAAGAGATCATTGCCAAGTCCAATGACATGAAGATTTTTCCCTGTGTTTATTTCTAGGAGTTTTATACTTTTAGGTCTTATATTTAGGTCTTTAATCTATTTTGAGTTAATTTTTGTATATGCTGTACTCAGTGTTATTCTTTTGCATATGGTTATCCAGTTTTCCTAACACCATTTGTTGAAAGAGACTGACCCTTCCCCATTGAGTGGTTTTGGTACCCCTCTTGAAGATATTTTGACCATGTACGCAAATGTTTATTTCTGAGGTCTCTATTACATTTACTGCTACCTGTACCCTTTAATTCACAGGATGAATTTATGATTGAATTGGACACCTGAGAGAGAAGACTGTATTGAGGAAGAAGCAAAAATACTCTGTACCTGGTAGAGATGACCTGCATCAGCAGGGAGTTTCTCTTCTATTACAAGGTCTGTGCTTTGGTCTAATTCTTGGCAATCTTAAAGTCACAGCCAAAGTATATTTTTTCTTAATTCTTTTTCATCAGCCTTATCATTATAAAGTGATACTTTAAATAACGTGATCATTTAAAATGTACATATTCCTCTAACTGCCTGGCATATTAATTTTGCATACATATTTATGTCAGTTATAACCTAGTTTTGTAGTCCTATAGGCATTTTAACCAAGAAAATGTTGCAGTGATTGTTTAAAACATCTTGTTAGAATACTTTAAAATGACGAATACATGGTTACTTTATAGATTATTTTATAATCTGATGTACAATGAATCAGCAACTCATTATCAGGAAACCAATCTTATATTTCTTTAGATGTCTTAAGTTTTTTCCTAGCTAACTATAAATATTAGGCCCTATTCAGTTATATTCCTAAGAAGATTAAAATTTGTATGACTCAGCCCAGTCCAGATCTAGATCTAGATTGGAATACACATCCCATTTTTAGGAAAATGTCATGGTTTGTATCTCCATATGGCAAACATCTTTCCGGCTTCATCATCTTTCTGATCCTGCCTACATTCACTCTGGTATAACTCATTTTCTCTTTAAAATATTTTTCTACAAGTTGCTCTTCAATGCCTTCACATTCCTCTTATCTAATCATTCCTGAAACAAGTTCATCATGATCCTCCACTCTTCTTATGAGAATGAGTCTCTAGGCCTTGGGGCCTGTTCAACTGCTTGTTGAACTACACTTATATGATTTTCCCCTGTTACATGATTGAATTTCTAATGACCTTGTGCATAGCCCACCTCTTCCTCGGTGCTATCACAACCCTGACCACCCAGAAAGAATTCATCAACGCAATAGGTTTAGTGTTGTCTTCTATGGCTACATACATGGAATCCGGTCTTTTTATTCTAATGCTATATAATCACATTAATATTGATTTTGAAAAAGAATTTCAGATTGTCTTTTATAAAAATTGTCTGATCTTTAAGGTATGTAAAGACAGAAAGGTTAGATCCCAAAAAAAGTAATTATATTTCTCCAAATTTTCTCAACTCCTTTATATTCTTCACCTAAAACCACATATTAATAGTTAAGGAACTAACAAAGGAAGAAATATAACTTTTTATTATAATTTTTGCCTGTATTGTTTTTTATGAAGAAATGCTTCTAAACTCAATAAAAGAAAATTTCTTCACAAATATTTTGTTTATTATGCTAAAAAGTTTCACAACCATTTTGATGGTTCTACACAATTTAATGCCATGTATTAGGTGATAGGAATAGAAAACTAATGTACTATGACTTCAGTGGGCTTCTAATTTTGTGAAAACAGAAGATAAGTTCATAAAAATATGAGTAAGATATATGCCAAAAGATGAGTAGTGAAACAGGCAATAATAAAAGCTAATTATTGGGATTACTTTTGCTTTGAAATAAAACATGGCCATTTATAGCACTGACTATAATTAAACAATTTCAGATAAAAATGTTATTCCTGTATCCATTAATCAACAATGTTGCATTATGATTTAAAATTAAGTATTATTGAAGTCTCTATAGATTACTGCAATTCATTAACTTAAAGTGAAGTCTCCTCGTGAAGCATCAAGGTTAAACGAAAGTGTCCAAAAATATGCCTCTATTTTCATAATTTACTGTTCATTATAATTTAAGATTTATCTGAATTGTATTTAGGCCCAAATTAATATTTATAATTCAATGATAGGTCATGGTATGAAGAAATACAGTAAGGTTATAAGGTTAGTGAATTTAAATACATATTTTGATTTAGTAGTTTAGGGAATGGCTTTGGAAAATGCATTCTAGTAAGCATCTTAGGGAATTCTGATGTGGGTGGTCAAAATCCTCACTTTTCAAAATTCTGATCTAGCAACTCATGGAAATAAAATTATAACAAAAGGTGTAGACTTTAGACGATTTGCCCGAATATCATTTAGCATTTCCAATAACTGCTAAGCTTCTTTGATCCGGGTGTTTTCATAGCATATAGATACAACATGTCCAAAATGGAGTCATCCATCTCCCAAGCATTCTATTTGTCCCTATTTCTTATGTCATTCGTAACACATTTATACTCACTGTACTCTTTCTTTTTCTCCAGGCTTATAGCCAATGCTCCGTTTCAACTCTCCTGAAACTCATTCCATTTCCCTGGACTACTGGATTAAATTTCCAGTGACTTCTTAACCCCCTGTTCTAATTCACATAGCAAAATGGTGTCAGACTAATTTTCCTTAAGCCACCCCAATCATGATACATTTTGAATAAAATCTTTTAAAGAGTCTTCATTATATACCAAATGAAATATACCTTAATTTTTTATGTGAAACCTAGAATTATCTGTCCCCAAGCTGACTTTTCGGTTTTATCTATTCATATTTCTTGTTACATGATCTGTTTTATTTTGCTTCAAACTAGAAACCAATTGAACTGTTCACTATACACTACTTGAGTTACTCCACTTTCCCATTTTATGTTTATGAAAGCCCCAAGGTCAGAACAGTTCCTGATTTACCCACCTGAAAGCAGGTCTTCTAAAACCACATAATAACATTTGTTCTTTTCCCATTAATCTTATATTTAACATTATGTTAAATAATGACTTACATATAAGTCTAGTTTTCTTTTTTAGAGCATTTTTCTAAGAGTGTGGCATCTATTTCAACTTCATACACCCTCAGAACCTATTTAAAGCTCTCTAAAGGATAGCCACTAAAATTTTCAACAAATTTTTCTGGGTTCCCTATTTCAGCTTTTACTTCTTTTGAACCAGTGCCCACAAGCTAATACGTATTATTTCACATCAATAGAGTGTATAGAAATGCAGTCATTGCATTTAATGTTTAATAAACACTTGCATAGAACTTACTTTTGCCTGACATTCTTTGAATTATTAAAGATATTGCATATATTCCATGGGAAATTCTTAATGTTATTTTATACATAAGGTGACTATGTAAATCACAATATATTTTATTCAAAGCAATATTGAATATATCAGTACAATATAGAAAACTGAGCTTTATGTAAATTAGAAATATTCTTCCATCATATCAACTACAAAATAAAGCATGGGGATTTAAATCAACTGTAAAAACTAACATTTACTTTACAATGAAAATAGGTATAATATAGGTAATTTAAAGAGATATTTTCAGGTTATGAACTCCTGAGGTTTCCGTGAGATCTTTATGCAGATACATTAGCTTTCTATACCTGGTCATGAAGAATTATATAACAGTCTATGTACTGCTAATTGATTTAAAATTATCATCTAATATGGCTTTTCCTTTAGAAAGTCCCCTAAGTGTAAAAATAATTATGTGATGGGAATGATTATAATGATTATAATTTCTCGAACATCTATGGAATTTAATTTGCATGTAGATTCTCATTTTGAACTAAAACTAGGCTTTCTTTATCTATGGAGGATCATCAGTGTGAATTAGTCCTGTATTTATACTAGAACAGTTTCATTCATACTTTTGATGCATACACAGAATTGACAAAAAAAAAAATTTTAAAGAAAAGAAAGTTTATAATTGCAAATTTCAAACCAAATATCCCCCAAATCAGGTGGTAGAGAACATAATTAGTTAAAATTTGGATGGGGGGTGGGTGGGTGGCAAGGGAATGTGAAAAATATTAAAATATCTTTTCCTCTGTAATTATTTTGTTTTATGAAATTGGTTTTAAAATATTTTTTTTCATTTAATGTTACTTTGACTCAGGTTTTAACAGTTTTAATAAGCTATTAGAAAATTTTGTGTAGTTGTCGTTTAGGTAATTAATTGTATGTGTCAGCTGTTTTTTAATAGGGTTCATTGTCATGTAGATAGTGTATAAAGACATGGGACTGGAAGTTATTCTGAAGGTGAGGACAACAGAGAAGAGCTGAGGCACTTTGTTCATTCTTGGGGCACTCCAACCTTTAGGGGTAAAGCAGTCAATCATTTCCTCCTCCATGACTTTACTTGCCTCAGGCAGATAAGACTTGGTACATTAATCATATTTTTAATGAAAACATTTTATGGATGTCCTTACAGCTATCTTACTTAATGGAGAAAGGTAAAAAAAAGAAAGAAAGAAAGAAAGAAAGAAAGAAAGAAAGAAAGAAAGAAAGAAAGAAAGAAAGAAAGAAAGAAAGAAAGAAAGAAAGAAAGAAAGAAAGAAAGAAAAAGAAAGAAAGAAAGAAAAGAAGTCAGAGAAATAGGAAAATATCAAGTAGAATATGTGGTTAAAAGAATTAAAAAGAGAAGTCCAGCCCTCCATGCCAGCTCTAGGCACATGAGGCTACTACCTCCTAGGTACCTGCAATAATAAACAGAATAATACATGCATTGATTACTATGTTCCAGGCACTGTTTTGAACAGTTTATTCATGTTCATATCCTTTAATCTTCAGAAAAATGCCTTGAGGTGGGAACTACTATTAGTTTTACATTATAGATGAGGAAATTGCAATGCAGGGAGGTTGAGTAGTTGCTAAACACCACAGAGCCCTGTAAGTAGTGGGAGTCAGAAGTCAACCCAGGTAGTGAGAGACCAACTCAGGAAGGGTAGAGGCAACTCAGATAGTCTAGCTCCAGCATCAGCATCCAGGATTTTTTAATTCTCTTTTTGCTATGGGTTGAATCATGCCCCCTAAAAAGATATGTTGAAATCCTAACTCTCAATACCTCAGAATGTAATCTTTTTTGGAAAAAGGGTCATTGCAGATATAATTAGTAAAGTTAAGATGAGGTCATAATGAGTAAAGTGGGCCCTTAATCCAACATGACTGGTGTTCTTTTAAGAAGAGGAAAGAGAGACAAAGGAGAATGCTATGTGAAGACACAAGACACACAGGGAGAAGACATCCATTTGACAACAGTGGATGAAGAAATTGGAGTGATGTGTCTATAAGTCAAGGAAAACCACCAGAAGCTAGGACAGAACCATGGAACAGCCTCTCTCACAAAGTCCTCCAGGAGCAACCAACCTTGTTAGCATCTTGATTTTTGACTTCTAGCCTCTATAACTGTGAGAGAACACATTTCTGTTCATTTAAGTCACCCAGATTGAGTTAACTTGTTAAGTCAATCTTGTAACTTGTACTTGTTACATCAGCCCTAGAAAAACTAGCACACTTTACAGACATTCTCTTTCTCAGAATTTTATTTTGACATTCAGTTCTTATTTTGCATTTTATTGTAACCCTTGCTTTCATTCAATATAAATAGCTAACTGTCTACTATACGCAAGAAAAACTGTTGGAAAATTGTGAGAAATGGCATAAGGTTGGAAAAGATAGAATATTTATTGGAAATAGTAATAGTTCACAAGGATGTAAGTAAAGAAGACACACATGTACTGGTTTCTGAAGTAGGCTGCTATTGAGTGATAGAATAGGAAATTTGGACTTTGTTTTGCTTCAGAGTGTCATTGCAAGTGTCTGGCCTGAGGCATAATGGGACAAGAAGTGTGCTTTAAGAAGATCAACATAACAGCAAAAATTAGATCTTATGGAGTAGGAACAACTGGAGGGAGCATGAATAGTTTGGAGACTGCAAGTCCAGGAGGTAGTAGTGTAGGTAAGACACATGAAGACAACTAGTATTTGAGAATAACCTTTGAAAAGGATTCTGGGGAAGGAGAACACAGAGGATATAAAGATTGCATTATGTAGAAACAGGGAAGACAAAGATAATTTCATGTTTCCATCCTGGGTGAGTGAGACTCTAGCCGTGGCATTACAAAGACAGTTTGTGGCAGAGATGTATTTTGTTTTATTCTGTACTTAACATTGATCTTTTAAAGTTTGCATTACTGGTGACACAGCTTAAATTATAATATCTTAAAGGTAGCTAGACATGCATAACCTAATGTGGAAGAGAAACAGAAATAATAGCAGCTACCACCATTTGGCTGACTGTGTAGTCTGGGCCAATATTTCTGTGAACTGCAACCAATATTACACACACTTAACAGATAAGGAAAAATGAGGCGGAGGAAGGTAAAAATAATTTACCAGTTGTGCACTATTAGTAAGTGAAGAGCCAAGACTGGAACTCAGGTTATCATACTTTGGACTTTGGAGTCATCCTCATTTTAAAAATGATAGCTAAATTAGATAATTAGATGAGATTCATGGAAACTTAGAGAGTCAGGAGGGTCAGAATCATAGTGTTCAAGATATATGAAGTAACACACTCCAAAGGGAGTATTTTCAAGCTACTTAGAAGAGAGTGAAATCTTCTCTGCCTAGCCTTGGGTGTTTTTCTTTTTAAACCAGAGATTATTTTAGTTGAAATGACCATCAAATGGCTCTAGTATCCATTTTACATCCATTAGATTATATATATATATATATCTTGAACTATTATTTATATTTAAAAATTTAAGAATTTTAAATAGAAAAGACATAAAGGTCTTACGCTACAAGGTTAGTCAGAAATGTACACATAAGGCTCAAGTCATTTAAAAGTGTGTTATTCTTTTCCAGGATAGATGAGAAAAAAGTTTCAGTAAAATGTAAATAAAATAATAGTAGCAGTGTGCCAGAAATGGATATAGTGTTCCATGCATGTTATAGTTCCCTGGAGATTTTGACTGAATGGATTACCTTTTCTACTCCTCCCCTTAACCAGCTTTGACATGAGTGTGGTAGACTGTTAAGTTTCTATATTTAGCCTACAGCTGAGTGAATGTCACTGAAGTGTGAAGTAATTTCACATATGTTTTGTACAAAAAATTTGCTTAATTTTAAAGCACTTTGACATCACAGTGAATAAAAATTGCTCAAAACAGCAATCAGTGTAGTTAAATACACTGACCATGTGTGCTTTTTAAAATATCGAATTATGCTATTATTTTGGGCCCATATGGGAAGCAACATTTGTTTAATTATAGTCAAAGCTAAATAATTTGTATAAAAAAGAAATATTTGGCATAGTAATACATAGTATTTAAACTAAGTCTTGTCACCATAACCTTAATAGATTCAATAAAAAACAACGGTATAACGGTTAACTAAATGCTTTTTGAGCTTTCAGCTTTTGTAGAAAGCAATGGTGGTCTTCAGTTCACTGCGAGTAAATTGACCTGATTTCTCTGCAAGGCTTAGTCTATCACAGGTATTTTTAGCTAAGCCAGTTTCTGTGAGAAATATATCATCATAATCTACTTTAGAAATTATTTGGTAAGGATTATAGCAGAAATATAAATTATTTATAAAAGAAGGAAAATATTACTGCTGTGATTCTATGGCAATGATGGTTATTTCACTTTCTTTTCAGCTATCTGCAAACCCAAAGGTAACAACCAAGCACTAATGTTAAGACATGTCCATTAGAAAAAGGAAATTATACCTTGAGCAGTAAGTAGTTAATGAACAATGGAAATAATAACCTACTTCATTTGTGACTTGACTCTTCAATAACTAGCAATATACTGGAGAACATTATAGTGGAATCTCACTAAAAATGTTTGTATTGATAATTTTTTCAGCTTTACTGAGGTAAAATTGATACGTAGGAATTGTATATATTCAAGGTGCACAACTTTGTTCATGTATTGCTCTCCTGACCTCAGTGAGCATCTTTATGACAGTTAATATTAATTCTCCAGCTAGTAAATCACATACCTGCATATCATCATGGTCAGTTTCTGAAGATTATCTTATTCTTTTATTTGGAGCATATTTACTTGTTTCATTATTTTCCCTGACTCTCTCTCTGTTGGTTTCTGCACATTAGATAAAACAGCCACTTCTCTCAGTCTCCACAGCCTGCCATTGGAGAGGAGATGACCCCCACCAATCAGATTGGCCGGAGATTCTGGGTGCATCTGAAACATTTGTGCTCATCTAAACCACTGTCTTTGTTCTTACCAGTTCCCAGGAGACTAGAGTATGCCAAGTCTTTTCAGTCCCTGAGACATGTGAGATAGCAGTCCATTCCCCAACAGAAGCCAGAAAACTTGGGGTGCTAGATATATGGTCCAATTCCTTCTCTCCTAAGGGAGAAGCAGTTTATCACCTGCTCACTCTTCGCTGAACTGGGAAGAAGAGCTGTGGCATATGCTTGCACGCCCATTCAGACTACATGATCTTCCGAACTGTTGCCGTACTCTCTGTCACACTTAGGGGCCTAGTGAATGCTGAGCCCCATCAGCTCTCAGGGACAGGTGTAGTAGTAGCCAGTCTTTGGGTAGCAGCCAGAAAAGTTGAGGGTCTCTACGTATAGTCTAAATCCCTGAAGGGAGAAGCTAGAGCCCTGGTTTTATTGCTGGAGTAAACCAGGGAGAGGAGCCCTGGGATGTACCCACATACCTGTTTAACTACCAAAGGACTTGTGATTGTCTGTCCATCATCTCCCAGTGATGGATAAGTTAGAAGCCAGTCCCTTGGGCAGCAGCCAGAGAAACCAGAGCGCTAGATGTGCAGTCTGACTCCTTCTAGGAAGAAGCTGGGAGCTGGGCTTTATTGTGACAGTGAGTGGGGAGAGGGGTCACAGGAAAAACCCACATGGCTGTTCAAAACCACTGCTTTGTTCTCTTTAGACCCCAGGAGACTAGTGAATGTCAGGCCTCATCAGCTCCCAGAGACAGTAGAGTTAGAAGCCAGAAACCTCAGGCAAAAGCTGGAGAAGTCAGAGTGCTGGATGTGTAGTCTAACTCCTTCCAAGGAGAAACTGTAGTCTTAGTTTTATTGCTGGAGTGAGCTGGAGGAAGAAGCCACAGAGAGTACCCACAAGTTCCTTCAAACTAGGGAACTAGTTCCAGGGACTAGTGACCAATTGCCTCATCAGCTCCAGAAGATAGGTGAGTTAGATGCTGGACTCTTGGACAGCCACTGGAGAGTTGGGATTTTTGATGTGCAGTCTAATTCCTTTCAGGAAGCACTTGGGAACTGGGTTTATTGCCTCCTTGCTCTGCACTGACCAGAGCGAGGAACTGCGGATGCACCCAATAAAAACCACCCTTTTCTCTCTGCAGTCCCAAGGGACTAGTGAATACTGGGCCGCTAGCTTCCAGAGTCAGGAAAGATAGGAGTCAGTCCCTTGGGTAGCAGTCAAAAAAGTTGGGGCAAAAAAGTTTCTCAAGGTTTGAGGGAAAAGGAGGCTACTTGGAATGTAGGCCACTTGAAGAGTTAGAAGAAGGGATACTGGCTACCCTTTCCTCACCCTGGGAATCCCCATGGTCCAAAGAAGGCATTGAGGAGGATGGTTCCGGGGCAAGGGGGTGGACCTGTTATTGCAGCAAACTTGTGGATTAACCAGGTAAGTTTTCAAGATAACTGACAGGTTTTTCTACGGTGACTATATAATTTATAATCTAAATTATCCCACTTTTGAGAGCGAAGAGAGCTAAATCTTCACACCAGAACAACAGACGTAAACCAGGATTGACCTGGAAAAATTGGGATGTAATGTCACCCAGTTATGACCTAGCTATTAGAGAGCTCTGTTGTAAACATTTATTTTCTAAAACGTTCTAAGCCATTAAAGGGGAATAAGAAATAATGCACATTTTAAATCCCTGCTTGTGTCATGTCTACTATATCCCTTTGGTCAAAGGAAGTCATATGGCCAAGCCCAAAATCAAGAGGCAGGGAAATATACTCTGCTCACAATGAAGCCATGGCAAGAGTGAGGATGCAGGAAGGGATGAAGTGTTGTGGCCAATAGTTCAATCTACTAAATCTTCTGTCACCTGGAATTCTAGATGCTTTAGCCACCAAACTTAAATACAATGGTAGTTAAAGCTGAAAGAGACCTTAGACCTGGTTCCTCATTTTGAAGATTCCAAATCTGAAGCTCAGAGAGTAGAAATGACTTGCCCAAGATCGTATAGAAGCTGTGACTGTGTCCAGACTTAAATCCAGAGTGTGACTCCTAGGCCAGTGTTCTTTCCATTCTAGTTTTTGGCAGGATCTATGTTTATCAGTATGAACAAGAGGGCATAGATCAAGGAAAGTGGAGTAAAGTCTGATTGTTTGTGTATGAATATTCCTGAGCCAGTCTTCTTCTGGAGTCATATCCTCAGCTCATTTTTTACTTGAATAATTCATGTAAAATCCTTAAAAGGATAGAAACTGAATTTTAGCAGTAGGAAAGCTAGAATCTTCTTCAGGCTCATTCTAGCTAATTGTTCCATATTCTAAATTTCTTCTTGAATTTTGAAAACAGATTTAGGAATATATTTAGCATTTTTCTTAGTAAGGGGAATAAGAAATCCATATTCACTATTATTCAAAGATAGACTAATTCTAGAAAATTGAAGTTATTCGTCTGGTGTAGCTTAGTGCATATGGTACATTTTTAAAAACTTACACCATATCTCTATGCTGTCCTTCTTAAAAACAAAAAACAAAAAGTGTAAGATCATCACTCCTTCATATACTGGAAAAATAAATTATCTTCATACCCCCCAAAAAAGTTAGGGCCCTATACGTGTGGTCCAAAACCTTTTTTCCTTGGGGAAAAGCGGAGAGTTCGGTGTTGCCTCCTGATTGCATGGCATTGTGCCTGGAGAGGAGTTTATGGCAAGATTATGTGCCAACTTTTCCTACCCATTTTGTTGTGGGTAATTTCTCAACTACTCAGCATTCAGGAGTCTCTCACATGGTTTCTGAATTTCTTACAGATGAAATTGATCCATGTGTTTACTCAGTGCGTCCATACTGATAAATTTAATTTTAAAAATCTGGCAGCCATATAATTGTATTTTTATTGCACAGAAATATTTAAATTAGCATTCCTCCTTTCAGTCCAATGTTAAATATATGACTGGAGTATGTACTCAATAAATATGTGTTCACTGAATGAATGGATGAGCATGAAATATTACTTAAGCATGCTTTCCATTTATAGTAACTCTGCTTTGACCTTTATTTTTCTTAAAAATAAAACAAAATTACTGAAAGAGGAAAAGAAAACAAATAATTGTATGATCTCTAAGATTCTCACAACATCTTCTGCTATAGGTCTAAACTCTTAGACTCAATATAACTCTCTTGATATGCATAAATATGTTTGAATTTCACATAGAAATTCTACTCTTGTGCTTCTGTTCTAGTATAATTTTAAAATGTAGATATGTGCTATGACTGATGACATATGAGATACTTCCTTCTAGTGCATAAATCATTTCTAAAAGAGAAGTCATCAAGTTTCTAACGCACTGTGCTCAATATTTCCTTTTCAACTGGAGATCAACAAATTCTCAGTAATGTGTAAATGAAGCAGACAGTTCTTCGGCTTGCCAGTAGAGACTTCAAACTCTGCAATTATATATGAAAGAAAGTCACTGGATAGTCTAACTAAAATATGGTTTAAAATTAGAAATGGAATTTTCTTTTCCAAACTTTTTTTTTTATTAAAAGAGAAAATGGAGGCAAGTAGAGAGCCATGGTTTTTTTGTTTTGTTTTGTTTTGTTTTTTCTTTGCGGTACGCGGGTCTCTCACTGTTGTGGCATTTCCTGTTGCGGAGCACAGACGCCGGACGCGCAGGCTCAGTGGCCATGGCACTCTGCGGCATGCGGGATCTTCCCAGACCGGGGCACGAACCCGTGTCCCCTGCATTGGCAGGCGGACTCTCAACCACTGCCCCACCAGGGAAGCCCGAGACCTGTGTTTTTATCTTAGAGGTCCCATCTGCAGCCAGAGTAGATTATTAATAGAATTCCATGAACTTAATAATATTTTAAAATGTTCACAGCTACTATTTATCTGTGATCGCTCTAGCTTCATATTACATTTGTGATAAAATAATGTGCTTCAGTAAATTGAAATTGATTATTTGCAACATTAATTCTCTTTGCATTTGCTTTGATGAAATATATATTAGCAATGCAAACTCTTGACTGTGCCTGTCTTGTATAAAGCTACTAGTACAAATAATTCTAACCTGGTACAAATAATCCTAATTCTAACCTTTTGGAGACTTACTACTTTGAAAATTATGTGATAGATAATTGTAGAGAAAACAATTGGTTCTAAAAATGGACTAGTATTTCTATAAATACAGTTATTGTTTGTATCTCCATTTCAATAATCAAATAAATTCTAATCGTAATTGCATTGTACATAGACCCTCAGGTTGTATTGTTTTCCTGAACTTTCCTTTTCCCCCAAGGTCTTCATTTTGTTTGCTACAAGTGAAGCATGTTATATATTTTTTAAATCTGCAATCAGAAAACTTGAGTTGGCAGGAATCTTTTGGATCATTTAGTCCAAATAATAACATTTCATAGGTGAGTGGGAAAAAAACACAAGTAGAAAAAGAGGAAATTTTTCTAAAATTATTTAAGTAGTTAGAATAGAACTCAGGTGTTCTGCTTTCTTAACAAAAACACACCTCTTTTATTTTCATTATGTTGTTTGATGAGCAGATATTAAAAAGTACATCTTCTATTCTACTGTGGTAGGTAGGATATACTTATTGATAATATCAAGCAAGTAATTTTGCAGTGTAGGAATAATAAACCATCTTTAAAATCTCATTTAACTCATTTTCATAAACAAAAATAATTCTAAGAAATTTTAACTGGGCAGAACAACTAAGCAACCAATACAACTATATAATACTTGAAATATAGTACATACCAATGCATGGATTATATTTTTTGAGCTCTACGGATAAGTAAAGATAAAAACATTAAAATGTTATACATGAAAATGGAATTCTCATTTAAAAAGTTCCTTAGAGGGGGCTTCCCTGGTCGCGCAGTGGTTGAGAGTCTGCCTGCCGATGCAGGGGACACGGGTTCGTGCCCCAGTCCGGGAAGATCCCACAAGCCACGGAGCGTGAACCATGGCTGCTGAGCCTGCGTGTCTGGAGCCTGTGCTCTGCAACGGGAGAGGCCACAGCAGTGAGAGGCCCGCGTACAGCAAAAAAAAAAAAAAAAAAAAAATGTTCCTTAGGGGTGTGTGTGTGTGTGTGTGTGTGTGTGTTTGAGAGACAGACAGACAGACAGACAGACAGAGACAGAGACAGAGAGGGAGAGAGGTTTATTTTAATAGGAAATGGCTCACACAATCATGGAGGATGAGATAACCCAAGACCTGCAGTTGGCAAGCTGGAAGCCTAGGATGGTCAGTGTGTAGTTCTAATCCAAGTCTGAAGGCCTGAGAACCAGGAGAGCCAATGGTGTAAATTCTAGTCCAAAAGCCTTCAGTCTGGATATCTAAGAACAGATGTTTCATACTGAATCCAAAGGCCAGAAAAGACCATCATCCCAGCTCAAGCAATAAAGCAGGAGTTCCCTCTTAGCCATTTGCTCTATTCAGGTCTACAACTAATTGCATGAGACCCACATACATTAGGGAGAGCAATTTGCTTTACTGAGTCTACTGATTCAAACGTTAATTTCATCCGCTAACACCCTCACAGACACGCCCAGAATAATGTTTGACCAAATGAATGGGCACCCTGTGGTATAGTCAAGTTGACACATAAAATTAAGCATTACACCAGGAAAATAATAAGGGTGGTTTGAACTCGGTTATTGTCATTGCACTGTAATTGGTGAAAGTGGGCAAATGACATTGAAGTCATGCAAGTGGATGGGAACACTTACAGAGAATACAGAGTGAGGGAAAAGTGAACCCTTGATAGAAACCTAAGGACTTTCAATATTAAAGTGTAAGAAAGAGGAGGAGAGGCCACAGGGAAGACTGACCTGGAGAAAGACAAACAGATAAAAGGAAAACAAGGAAGGCACCAATTGTAGAAGCTACTCAAGACAGAATCTTTAAAGGATAAAATGGTTAATGGTGTCAAATGTTTGTTTGGGTTAGGCAAAAAAAGGACTGAAATATATTCCGCAGGTTTAACTGCAAGAGTCATTGGAGACCTTATCAAGAAGAGTTTTTGTAGAGTGGTGGAACCAAAATCCAGATTGGAGTATGTTGAGCTGTAAATGGGATTTGATTAAAAAACAATAGAGAGCAAGAGAAAGGTGTTCATGGACCTTAGCAGTGATGTAAAGTTGAGACAACACATTTCAGTGTGAAAGAGCCATGGGGCAAAGGGGACAGTTAAAAGAGATGCAACTTTTAAGGAAGGAAATGCTGATTTTGACTGTACTCTGAATTTTTCAAAAGTAATCAGTTATCAGTTATCTGCATTTAAAATGAAGGTGCTACAGTTGAAATAAAATAAATATATAAACGTTTCTAGAAGAGTTAGTCTGCATAAATTGCCCCCACAATTTCATCTATTGGGCGCTTTTCATTTCTGGGTTTCAAACCCAGAATGTACAGAAATTGTTCCTTAATTAGGAAAAATGTTGATATAATTGTGCCAAATCTCACCCTGTGTCATAGCATTGCTGGTTTTCTGTAATACAACTACACGACCTTCATTCACTTTCTATAGCTCAGAAAACTCCTTCAGGTAATTTGCCCAAGATGCTCCCTCTTCCAGAAATAGTTTCCAGAACTCTGCTCCATTTTATCCTATCTTTTTTATCTAATTAATGCCTAGAGGTCTCAGATCAATCAGCATTTACTTAGAGATAGTTTTCATGACCTCCCTTACTAAAACAGCTTTCTCTAATAAACACTGTTACCTCAATAAATGCCTCTTCTTTTGGAAATTTCCTGAGTTTTATTTTTATATTTATTTGGTGGGTCTTCAATTAATATATATCCAGCCACTAGAATATAATCTTTATTAAAATAGGGCCAACTGTATTTTTTCTTTAATTGTGTTCACAGCTCCTATGAGCCCCTCATAAGAATGAGATACTCAATAAGTATGCGTAGAATGATTCAATATACAAAACCAAGATAAGTGTATTTGTCTAAAACTTGGAAATATGTGTGAATAAGCAAACTAACATAATCGGTAACAGTCTTGACATGTAGCAACTATCAATATTGCATTTAAAAGATGAAAATAACTTTTCTAAAATGGGACACAAAACTTTTTTATATTTTATTTATTATTATATCAAATATAATATCAAATTTATATTTGATACTTATTTGGGTGATAACAACTTATACAAGTTTTCCTTCCTATGACCTTTTCTAAAGCATTTTAGAGCCATTAAAATTCTTTTGTGAGGAAAGTTGAATGAAAGACTCCCAGCTATAAAATGACATATAACCTGTAATACTTAATAATTCGTTTCAAGTAATTTGAATCAACCTAATATATGGGGTGTATACTTATCTCTGAATTTATCAAGTTGCATGCATTACATATGTGCAGCTTTTTATTTGTCAACTGTACCTCAATAAAGTGGTTTAAAAATTGTGATAACCATTGGTTATAACCATGGTTTTATATATAATAACCATATATATGGTCATATATGATATATATGACCATATATATGATAATAAAAAATATGATTTAAGGATACCCTGTTAACATTTTTTGACTTCTAAAACCCTGTTAACAACTAATAATTTATTAAGTGCCTACTAAGTTCAAAGCAGGCAGTGCCCCTTGTGTTTACATGCATGAAATAATTTTATCCTCACAGCAACCCTGTGATTTGATGATGATAATGATGATGATGATGATGATGATGATAATGATAATAATAAACTACCATAGTTTACAGATGAGGAAACCAGAAAAAGACTATATGCCATGCTTATGTAGGCTAGGTTTTACCATAAGGCAGGACATGGTCATTTGGAACTTCTGGAAGTCTGTGAAATGGAGAAAAATTGCTTAAGTGAGTACTACTGTCTCTGCCACAAGTAGGAAGAGTCAGAAATTGAGCCCAGCTCTCTGGTTCTGAGTCTCAGTAGCTGAGCTCTCATACTCATTCCAAAAATAATTTTACCATGTATAGTGTGTGTGTGTGTGTGTGTGTGTGTGTGTGTGTGCGCGCGCGCAAGAGGGAGAGAAGAAAAGAAAGAGAGAGAGGGAGAGAGAGCACGCTGTAGTTATTGCCAATATTATATTTACTCTTCTTGAGCACATACTGAGGGTCCAGTTCTTTGCAATGAAATGTGAGAGGTGGTATGTGCTGCTTCTGGGCTAAAGCTAACAACAAATGTGTATGCTCCTTCATGCTTTCTTTCCCCTTCAGAGCACAGGATGCATCCCACAATGAAGCAGTAGTACAAGAGAGATCTACAGAACAGAAGCAGCTATGTTCCTGGTTCTTGAGGCATCACACAAAACACAGGAGACGAGGGACAGCCAAGTTGGACTCTTTTTTGAAAACCTCTTATGAGTACTTATTTATATTTGAAACATTTCAAATTTGGATCTATTAGTCTCATTAATTTGCATAACATGAGTATTTTGCTGAACCATTTAAAATTGTTGATATTTGACTATTTTTAACATACAAAAGTAAAAATTCACAAAGTTTAACCTAATAATATCACTGTCAAACTTTTTAATTAAATAAATCTATTATTTTCTAATTAAAAGGTGGTACAATTTAATTTCTGCATTTTTAAATGCTATCTACTAATGTCATAATTATATTGACTATGTAAAATGTTTCTTTCTTTTATTAAACTCAATTCCAGGAGTACATTTTCCCATTCTTCCCAGGCTTTCTGTATGTCTAAATCAATAACTATTTCTTACTTTTTCATTAGATTTTAGTTCAGAACAGCAGTTTCTCTCAGTACTTCCCTTACATATGAATTTAAACCAAGAAAGTACTAAGCCATACCTTCCTCCACACTTATTGTCTAGTCAGTAGAGTATTAATGCTCCATGTTTGTTTCATTTTTCCCCAAAATTCTTTCCATCATCCATATATCTATTCTTACGTTTATGATTTATTTTTCCAAATAGGTAGATACTTTTTTGGTATATGCAAATATATGGTTTCCTTCTTCATATTAGATATGGTTTTTTGAATAAAATTTATTTTAATACTCTGTGAAGTTATTATTTCCACACTATACAATTTTGGTATTATCCATGTGATATTTACATCCTGTGCTAAACTTTCATGTTAATTTTGTTTATTACTCATAATCTGTCACTATTTATATCCAAAAACACATTTTGTTGCAAGACCTGTAATATTTTCCTTGTGAATTATTAAAGAATGTTTTACTTTAATTTTATCAATCATCTTTTGGTTCCAAATTTGTTGTCTTCATTTATATAATTTTAGAATTCTTCTGGGGTATGTTCTTTTTCCCCATTCATGTTCATGTTAAAGTTCTCTTGATTAGATTGAAGGTTGCCATGCCAAAAGAGTGAGCTAACTTTATGCCACAGAACTTCTGGTTGTAGGCACAATTTCATAAAAACTGTTATTTGGCATATTAAATACAGCAAGCTGTTCATTTTCCTTACTTCCTTTAATTTTTTTCAAATCAGACCTTTAACTGGAAGGAAAGAAAAAAACTCAACTTAAGACTTCTGGTCCTTCAGTCTCATTTCTATATTAAATAAAATAATTTTCTTTCCAAGGCAAAAATACAATCTCTTAGATAAAATTTTATTTGGTTACTCTTTAAAAAAATACTTAATTTTTTCTCAAAAAAATCTTTGTTCAAGAGAACATGGACTATGCCCTCTTCTTTTAATTTTCTGTAATTATTCCTCATAGAAGTATGGTACAGGCATCAAGTAATACAAAGTATCTTTAATTTAATTTATTATGTGATTTTTTTTCCTTGCTTATTAAGCTTTCATTAAATAAATAAAATGAAAATTCTCAGAAGCTTGTTTCATAAACCCAGATGGCCAGGGAGAGGATCTTACCAAAGGGAGGCATCTAGACGTTCTTCTACAGATTGCACACATAATCATGACTACCCTTTAATCAACCATATCAGCGGGAGAACATTCTCAAAATGGCTACACAAGTCTAGCTCCTGAAGTATATTTTCTGAAATGAACTTGCCAAACTAAGCCATTTTCCCCTCAATGAAACCAGTTTTCATGTCCATCCATACCACCTGTTCCTCATGAAAATGGAAAATTAGCTTTGTTTTGACTGGCATCAGTTAGTTCCATTGTCATCAACTGGTTCATTAAAAAATACTGGGGTTTCTTTTACCAGAAAATAACACTTCTATTTTTATTTTTAATTCAAAATAATTATAATCACTGTATTTGTGCTTCACCATGTTACTTCTCTTTTCAATATTTTATGAGATCAACTTGTTCAATTTTATGGTCTTATTTAATACTTGCTATACTGGTGACATTACAAACCCTAATTCCTGCTTTCTGGTAACTATGGACTCAACTTTCATCAAGCCACATTCAGTGAAAGCCCAACACATTCTTTTTATGTTAGAATTAGTTTACTGTCTAGGTATAGAGCATTACATTGAAAACAATTTAAGTTTGAAAATGGTTTCTAATTTTTTTCATAAAGTTAACTTAGGGAAAGCTACCCCCAAAATATAACAGATTGTAACAAAATGTCTAACATTTGTGAATGAATTAAATTATTTTTTCAGCTGCATCTAATCACTTAGAACTGAGTTTTAATTACCAGTCATGAGGCTCCTGACAAGATGGCAGAGTAGACATGAGCCCACCTCTTCTTATAGATACACCAAAATCACAACTAACTGGTGAACAACCATCAACAAAAAACACTAGAACCTACCAAAAAAAAAGATACCCTACATCCAAAGACAAAGAAGAAGCCACAATGAGACAGTAGGAGGGGAACAATCGTGATAAAATCAAATCCCATACCCACTGGGCAGGTGGCCCATAAACTGGAAAATAATTATACCACAAAAGTTCTCCCACAGGAATGAAAGTTCTGAGTCCCACGTCAGGCTCCCCAGCCTGGGGGTGTCTGACAATGGGAGGAGGAACCCCCAGAGAATCTGGCTTTGAAGGCCAGCAGGGTTTGATTGCAGGAATTCCACAAGACTGGGGGAAACAAAAACTCCACTCTTAGAGGGTGTATGTAGGATCTCTTGTGCACCAGGACCCAGAGAAAAAAGCGGTGACCTCATAAGAGACTGGGCCAGACTTACCTGCTAGTATTGGAGGGTCTCTTGCAGAGGCGGGTGGTGGCTGTGGTTCACTTAGGGGACAAAGACAATGGTGGCAGTAGTTCTATTGAGTACTCATTGGTGTTAAGCCCTCTTGGAGACGCCGTTTTCTCACCAAAACCTGGCCCCACCAAACAGCCTGTAGGCTCCAGTGCTGTAATCCCTCAGGCCAAACAACCAAGAGGGTGGAAACTCAGCCCCACCATCAGCAGACAGGCTACTTAAAGTATTCCTGAGCACACAACTGCCTGATAAACACGTTTCCTGACATGGCCCTGCCCACTAGAGGGACAAGACCCGGCTCCACCCACCAGTGGGCAGTTACCAGTGTCTCTCACCAGGAAGCCCGCCCAAGCCTCTTAGACAGCCTCATCCACCAGGCGACAGACAGCAGAAGCAAGAAGAACAACAGCCATGCAGCCTGCAGAAGGGAAACCACAATCACCGAAATTCAGACAAAAGTGAGATGGCAGAGGAATATGTTCCAGATGAAGGAACAAGATAAAACCCCAGAAGAACAACTAAGTGAAGTGGAGATAGGCAAGCTACATGAAAAAGAATTCAGAATAATCATAATAAAGGCAATCCAAGATCTTGGGAAAAGAATGGACGCACAGATCGAGAAGATACAAGAAATGTTTAACCAAGACCTAGAAGAACTAAAGAACAAACAAAGAGATGAACAATGCAGTAACTGAAATGAAAAATACTCTAGAATGAAACAATAATAACCAGTCATACTAGAATGGGGAAATTGGTGACTCAAATAAAATATAAAATGCATAATCCTGTGAAAATATAAGTAAAGCATTGAGTATACAAAGGGATTATTAGCAGTTTAGTAGGAATTCCCACTATTTTTAATGACCTTTCAATAATGCATTTAAAATTATTTATTTTAGAAGAAATATATCTACACTATTCTTACTAATTCTCAATAAATATTTGTTAAATATTTGGGGAATTTAAAAGAAAATTCTAAATGGCATGAGGACAACAATGAAACATATATAATCTATATTGAAATGGTCAGGTCCTAAAAGGTGAAAGAATTGTCACTTATGGAAAAAGGGGAATTTATGCCAAGTTTATTCATAATTGCTGAAACTTGGAAGCACCCAAGATGTCCTTCAGTAGGTGAATGGATAAATAAACTGTGGTACAGCTAGACAATGGAATTTTGTTCAGCAATAAAAAGAAATGAGCTATCAAGCTATAAAAAGACATGCAGGAAGCTTAAATTTATACTACTAAGTGAAAGAAGCCAATCTGAAATGCTACATACTGTATAATTCCACCTATGTGACATTCTGGAAAAGGCAATACTATGGATGCAGTAAAACAGATCAGTGGTTGCCAGGGGCTGGGGCTAGGGAGAAGGAAGAGATAAATAGGCAGAGCACAGAGGATTTTTAGGGTAGTGAATGCTCTATATAATAATAATGGATATAAGTCATCGTACATTTGTTCAAACTTGTAGAATGTACGACACCATGAGTGAACCACCATAATGTAAACATGGACTCTGGGTGATCATGATGTGTCAAGCAGGTGCATCAATTTTAACAAATGTACCACTCTGATGAGTGATGTTGATAATGGGGAAGTTTGTAGATGTATAAAGGTAGTGGGTATATGGGAAATCTCTGTACTTTCTTCTCAATTTTGTTGGAAACCTAAAGGTGCTCTTAAAAATTAATTTTCAAACAAAACAAAACCAAAAAGTAAAGGGAGGGATGGGAGTTCACACTAGATCCATTTCTTAAGATGGAATTCATACTGACAGGTGATGTTTAGTCAGCAAAGTCAAGAACACAGGTGCCTAGGTAAGCAATCTCCATACATGTCCATCAACATTGTCATCAACATCAATAGCTCTGAGAATAAATAGCACATCTCAGAAACGCGCAGAGCTTGACAGCAAGAGACGGAGGCTAGCTCCTAGAATATACAGGCATACAGCCTCTCAAGTGCACGGGAAGACATACACAGTAGGTGTGGGAAGGTCACAGGTGAGGGGCAGGTGGAATACTGCTCAGGAGCCTGTGTTTTCAGAACAAAAGCACCAAGATTGCCATGAGGAGTGGAAAGGAAAATTTATAGCATTTTATTTGCCACTTGGAGAACAGAGCAAGAGATAAGAATGTCATGATTGTAAGTCATTCCACATGTAATGATTGATTACTAGGTGCATGCCAGTTCTCTTAGGGTGATTTTTCTTTTTTCCTACTTAGCCTATCACAAATGTTTGAAGTCCCCTGATTTTTGTGATTTTATTTTTTAATCACAAAAGTAGTATCTACTCAATTTAGGACATTTAATTCGGACACTTAATTCAGAGAAGTTTAAATGAGCTTCATTATTTACAAGCAATGACTATTCCAGAAAAAAAAAATCAGAGGAAAAAACACCTCTCTTTAAAGATAATTTTATTTATACCCTTTTTTTTTTTGTTCTCTGCAAATGCCTTACCAACAGGGCATTACCACTCTATCCCTAAAGATATTTATATTTTTGTATTTTTGTATTTTATTTATATTTTTATATCTTTCTATTTATCTGGTTTGACATCTATTCAACTAAGCATGTGGTTGGGAGAACACTCCTATCTTTTCTCAACTGGGCTTTTTTTTTTTTTTTTTTGCTGTACGCGGGCTGCAGCGCCTCTCCCGTTGCGGAGCACAGGCTCCGGACGCGCAGGCTCAGCGGCCATGGCTCACGGGCCCAACCACTCCGCGGCATGTGGGATCTTCCCAGACCGGGGCACGAACCCGTGTCCCCTGCATCGGCAAGCGGACTCTCAACCACTGCGCCACCAGGGAAGCCCCTGGGCTTTCTTTTTTGAGATAACCTACTTTATAGACTATTGAAGTACTAGGAAAATATTTTGAAATGTCAATGTATTAAACATGTTTTTCATTGAGCACCTTTTTCATGCTACAGGCTAATTTGATTATCAGAAGAAATGTGTTATTAACAGATATGACTGTATTTCTCTGATGGCTTGATGGTTTTGGATAATACTCCAACATCATTAAATACATGAAGAGTAAAATAGTAACTATTCTGACATCGTTAAAAAGTGAAAAGTAAAATTTTGTCATTATGGAAATGAAACCTTGTGCTCAAGAAAAAATTGAAGTTGGTTCATATCTACTAATTTCTCAGCAGAGGTGACAACGTCTTGGCTTCCTTGAATTCTCAAGCTTGCTGGTGCGTCTAAGATTACATTCCAATCCAAGTCAAAAGTTTACTCTCATAGACATCTATCATAATACAGCATGCCAGACTGAAGTTAATCTCTATAATTTGTAATCATGTGTATTAGTTTGCTATTGTTGTTCTAATAAATCACCACAAATTTAGTGGCTTAATACAACACAAATTTCTTCTCTTATAGTTGTGGGAGTCAGAAAAAGCCCTGCTGGCAAGGCTTTGTTTCTTCTGGAAAATTCAAGGGAGATCCCTTTCCTTAGATTTTCCAGCTACCAGAGGCCACCTGCATTTCTTGGCTTGTGGCCCCTTTCTCCATCTTCAAAGTGCATCATTGCAACCTATGCTTCTACCATCACAACTCTTTTTAATCTCTGAACTTGACTGCCTCCATTTTATAAGAACCCTCTGGTTATATTAGACTCATTCAGATAATACAGAATAACTTCCCCACTTCAAGGTCCTTAACTTAATTACATCTAGAAAGATCTTCTTGCCATGTAAAATCACATATTCACAAGTTCCACTGATTAGGATGAGGCATCTTTGGGGGACTTTATTCATTTTACCACAATGTGGAATATGCAGATTTACCACCAGATTTTTTTTTTTTTTTTTTTTTTGCTGCACATAACTACTTGACCAACAGGGAATTCCCTATCACCAAATATTTTTAAAGCACAAATTAAACGTGTAAAGTGGAATAAGGTTGGAACTGAAAAATCCACAACCCACACCTAAAATTACTTAAAAGTCTTTACAATTTTAGATTACTTTTTGCCTTTAACACTGGTTAAAAATATTTATAGCACTAATCACAATCATTGACACAATCTATATTACAAGGTTATTAAACTGTACTTTTTTCCTGAGAAAAAATAATCCTTGTGGAGAAAATAAAACTCTGAAAAATAATAATATGTAATAAATGTATGTACATTAAAATTGTTCACTAAATGCAAAAAAATTGAAAACAATTTGTTTCATTTCAATTTAACATAAATACTAATAATCTTTCAATTATAAACAAAATGAGAAACACAAAAAGCTTAAACTCTGCCCCAAATCATGTAAAAAATATGTCAATGGAATGTCATATATAGACATAAGAAGAGACTCAAAGGATATTTAAATATTAGAATCAATAAAACATATTTACTATAGGAATTAGAAGTAGAGGGAAACACTACTGGGCATATACCCTGAGAAAACCATAATTCAAAAAGAGGCATGTACCACAATGTTCATTGCAGCTCTATTTACAATAGCCAGGACATGGAAGCAACCTAAGTGTCCACTAACAGATGAATGGATAAAGAAGATGTGGCACATATAAACAATGGAATATTACTCAGCCATAAAAAGAAATGAAATTGAGTTATTTGTAGTGAGGTAGATGGACCTAGAGTCTGTCATACAGAGTGAAGTAAGTCAGAAAGAGAAAAACAAATATCATATGCTAACACATATATATGGAATCTAAAAAACAAACCAAAAAAATGGTCATGAAGAACCTAGGGGCAAGAGGGGAATAAAGATTCAGACCTACTAGCAAATGGACTTGAGGATATGGGGAGGGGGAAGGGTAAGTGGGGACAAAGTGAGAGAGTGGCATGGACATATATACACTACCAAATGTAAAATAGATAGCTAGTGGGAAGCAGCCGCATAGCACAGGGAGAACAGCTCGGTGTTCTGTGACCACCTAGAGGGGTGGGATAGGGAGGGTGGGAGGGAGACACAAGAGGGAGGAGATATGGGGATATATGTATATGTATAACTGATTCACTTTGTTATAAAGCAGAAACTAACACACAATTGTAAAGCAATTATACTCCAATAAAGGTGTTAAAAAAAAGAAAACATAAGAAGTAGGGGGAAAGAAGAATAAATAAATATTTCTAGCTAGTGCTTTTACCTAGGTTGAAGGGTTTAAGGTAGAAAGCAGTTGGACAGGAAAAATGTCTGTTTTCTATTTTGATGTTGAATTACCATGGAGTATGAGGCTGATATGGTCAAGGGGTGATCATGAATGGTTCCCACTCAGCATTCCAGCTTACCTCCTTGTACCCATCTACCTCTATTCAGAAGGTGCATGAGCTGAACAACTTTTCTAAAATCCTTTGTTTCCACCATTTTGACACAAATTAGTTTCCTCCAATTACATGTAGTTATACAACACTTGGAACACCAAAAAGAGTTTGATTGGCTCTTCCTTCTATCAGGTACAGTTGTGAGGGCATTGGGTTTTTTTACAGCAATCTATTCCCTAGCTTCCCTGGGTCAACAGGTTGGGGTGCAGGTCTGGGTGATATTATGATATGTGGATCATAGTTACAGTGTGTATTCATTAACTTAACAATTCCTGCTGTTGATTCTAGGGTCCTAGCCTTGAGCTTGCACTTCCAGTTGTTCCAAACACTTTTAAAGCATCTGATCATTGCATTCAATCCTTTTGTGTCTGAAATAGCTAGAATGGATTCTGTTCCTGTAACTGGTCCATAACCGATTACATTTGGGTGGAAGTTAGTCTAGAAATCTTGATGTTAAAGCAAAGGATAGAACTGAGGTACACATTTGGAAATCATTAGAATTTAGGTCTTGATGGACATATATGATAGACATGAAATTGAAGTCATCTGGGAACTGTTACATGCATAGAAACATTGGGGAATATCAATGCCATAAGAAGGTGTTGGAAGAGAAGCCAGTCAGAGAAGTTGGAAGAGAAAGAGAAAGTATATAAGTTCTTAAAGGAGATTTCAAATCTGTGTTAACATTTCCCTTTCCACTACTTGACTAAATTTCCTCTTCATTGTCCCTGTGTGTTTTCCAAATCCTCATTATCTCTTGATGTTGTCACCCTATTTTTAGCTTCATTTACCTATGGTGTGGCCAATGGTAAACCAGGTCAAATATGTGTAATCTATGATCATAAAATTATTCTTTTATTCAGTGCTCATAATCATTTCTTGTCAAACTCTAAGCTAAGGCATTTTCAGATATTATATTTCTCTATTCTTGATTTTAGGCAGCTGAGCAATTATGTAGAAATTTACAAAATTAAACTCATCTAGTTCTCTACAAATTCATGTTATATAATATAAAATGTTCCCTCAGCAGTGCTTGAAAATCCTTGTGCTAAGATTATAACCTGGGTTATTTCCTGTTCACACACACACACACACACACATGCATGCACACACAGAGACCTTTATTATTTTGCCTTTACCTCTGAAAATAGTGTGTTCATTCTTTACAAGCTAATCCTTCTGTTATTTATCATGCCTCTTTACATCTTATCCTGGATTCATTTTCTTCATACAAAATTTTTATTTAAAGACCATAAGCCAGGCAATGATTCATGGGCTAGAATATAAAAGCTAAATATAGAGTCCCCAGTACTGGCCCTCCTAGAACTTGCAGTGAATATACAGTGAAAATCAGACTAAGCTGGTTAGAGAGATTTTCAGGATGTTCTTTTCTGTGGGGTTGTCAGGCAAGACCTATTTGATAAGAAAATATTTACCCAGAGACCTGAAGGAAAGCCCTCTGTCTTTCTGTAGCTGGTCTTTTATTTTGGTTTGTATGAGCTTTAAATACATTTAAACTTACATCTATTTCTTATGTCTGATACATATTTGCCTTTTAACTTGGCCTATGGTATGCTGGATATAAATTAGTTGTCCAACTATATAGTCTAATTATCAAATTTTAGGACTTCTGAACTTTATATGAGGGCTAAAAATAGTTTCTAATCAATAATGGAAAAGGTTAATATTTTATTTAGTATTTACATTGTACTTTTTCTATTTGTTTTTATACTTAGAACTTGGATCCACTTGGAATTATTTTTTTATGAGGTTTCAAATACTGATCTATATATACAAAATGGCTGATAAGATAGATGGATAGATAGATAGATGGATACATAGAGAGCTCTCCAACTGTTTCTACAGCATTCTTTGCATAATCAATTCTTTCCATACTGACTTGAGATGTCATCTTAATTTTAAACTAAATTTCTCTATATATTTGAGTCCATTTTGGGCTTCCTCGTTTGATCCATTGAACTGCAGGATTATTGTTACTAAATGTTAAGTTAAATGATATTTAAATACAATACATTACTTCAGTATAAGATTGCCAATCCAGTGAAAATATAAAGTAATGTAATACATAATTAACTTGGCTATACAAACCTTAGATTAGAGCTAGGAAGATAATTTTATTAAAAAGTTGTATTGATCAATAAGTATCAAAAATCCTTCCTCATGACAGATTATTATTTTTGTATTTTCTCTATCCTAGTAGAGTTCTTATAGCCTTTCCAGGTATAATAATGTCCAGCAAACACAGTCTGAATAATTTGCTGCATGCTTTTTTTTTTGAAGTAGCATTTATGCAAAAACTTTTGTACTGTTTCACTAAGGCACTATAGCATATGCTGGTTAAATTTTGTCTTCTTGTTACAGCCTAAATCTGTTTTCATTCAGGTTGGTTGCTTTATGCCTCCAAGCTAAAAAAAGGATATTTAAAATCTTGAGAGAAATGATTCACACTCTCTTTGGCAGCTAAATACAATCTTTGTCTTTTGCTCAGTCCTTGGAATTTGATGAAGTAAAAGATTAAGACCGTCATACCACATGTATAAACCAAATGCTTTTAGTTCTCATACTGACAATACAATTGCTTGTGACTTCTCAAAGAAAAGTCATTCTTCTCTGTTGTTACTGTTTTCATAGACTAAAGTGTTGGAAACCTGTCTTAAGAATTCTTTGTTTCTTTTTTTTAAAGCAATGCAGGACTTTTAATTTTTTTCTACTAATGGAAGTGAAAAATGTCAATTCTCAGTGGCAAGTGTAAAACCTATAGCATGCACAATTTGCTGCCTGGCTTCTTTGGAGTCTCCCTGCTAGGACCCATAAAACGTGATAAAGTTTGGTAATGTCAAGGAAGGTTAATTGTGAGTCGAGGAGACACTGTGACAAAATCTATAGATCTAAAACAAATCTTTCCTAAAAGGAAGTGAAATAAAAGTAGTTTGGATTTTATTATACGGAAATTACTTTTAAAATTTACTGAATTTTTTTCACTCTGTGAAAAAAAATGTGATATGCTCTATGGAAAACATAGAAATTAGAAATAAGAATAAGGCTAAGATTTAGTAGATGGATTCAGTAGCCCATGAATTTTAGATGTGTTATTTTATTTTAATAATTAACCTCGCTGTGATGTAAGTTATAAGTTTGATATAAATTACAATCTCATGTTTTAAGTATGAAAAGGAAATCCCAGAGAATTTGCATCTGCTTCCAAAAGATGCTACATGGAGTAAAAGAAGAGTTACAGTATAAAAGAAGGATCTGTAGAATTCTGGACCCTCTGTCAAAACAGTTTTGTAAAATAATACAATCACAGTCTCTAGCTTCAGGGGATAGAATCCTATTAATGTAACTCACAAGCTGATTGAGCTTGGGCAAGATACTTAGCCACTTTGGGCTGATAGAATCTGCTTCATGTGCTTTTGAGGTGGTATATAGAAGAAAGAATAAGACATCTTGGAGTATAAATATTCAATAAGATTTAGTTGTTATTATTATGACATTCTTATTCATACAGTTAATGTACTTTCAAAGAAGACCCATTCCTGTCCTTAAGGATTTTACAATTTAGGATTCGAACAACTTATCTAATAACCACAACACAAGGTGGCATCTTAGACAATGATAAGACAAAGGTGAATAACAAAGATAGGAAAAGAAAGTATTCTACAGAGACTAAGAAAGAGAAAGACTAAGAAAAAGTTCTAGCCTGATAATAGGTCAGGAAGCTATTTAAGAAAGAAATAGCCTTGAGATGAGCATTCCAAGATTGAAAAAGAAAAGTTCAGCAGGTGATGATGAAGGGCTGATGAAGGAAAACTCTAGGAAGGAGAGACCCACAGTACAGACCCACAGTACAGTACAGAAATAGCTTTTTAAAAATTATTGGGGAAATGTGTGTTGAACAGAATGCATAAAATCTGGTATTTGTTAAATGATTAGTGAAAAACAAGTTTGGAAATATTAATTGGGACACTACAAGAGAAGCCTCTGTCTGTCTGGGCTGTGGCAGGCTCGCAGTATCATCATCAATATCATGTGCTAGATGAAGTGCAGTTTGGCATTAAGAATTACTTCAGGGTTGATTGCTTTGAGATTTATATTTTATGTTTTTAATGTTTGTTTGTTGCCAACTATATGACAGTAACTAATATTAACACACTAAAATAGCACCCCTTAATTTAACAATATTGTCCTAGACATATGCCACTTATTATGGGTATATTACACAAATCATTTTCTTTATTAGCTTATGGCTGCTTTTGATAAGCATTTTGTACAAGGCGATTTTTGCCAATTTATTCACATTTGTGGTAAAATTATGTGGCTGAGAAAAACCTGAATTATGGAACACTTTTTCAAAATCACAACTTAATTATCTTCAAGAGTTCAGTGTTCCTTTATTCTAGCCCAAGTCTCCCTCTAACTAGCTACATGACCCTGCATCTGTTATGCAGACTCCAAAGGCCTTTGTTTCAATATCTCTAGACAAATTCTGGACTAACTGACATGCCTGGTCATTTGTGGCCAAATCATTATATGACTGCAGTTACATTAAATACACTTCTGTCAGGAATAAAAGAATCAGAAATTAGATTACACAAATCAGAGAAATTGAAGGAGGGGGGTATAAAATTAATTTCTTAGACATTTTGATTAAAGCAGATATTTTAACTTTATGGAGGGGCTATAGCATCAATTTTCCTGTAAAAAAAGTAACAGCAAATTTTCAATAACTTTCCTCCAGATTAAAAATAATCTATGACCCATAAATGTTTCCACTATTTTCTAGGAAATAATAATTTTCCGCTTTTGCCAATTTTATGCTTCCCTCTTATACTCTGATATAACTTGTTACTTAAGCTCCCCAAATATTAACATACATATAAATCACCTGGGGATCTTGTGAAAATGGGGATTCTGATTTAGTATGTTGGACATAGGACTGAGATTTTGCATTTCTAACAAGCTTTTAGGTGATTCTTATGCTGTTGTCTGAGGACCGCATTCCATACAGTAAGGCTCTGAACGGCTTCAGATCTTATTCTAAGGCCAATTAGCATATACAGCACAGAAAGGATCAAAGTAAATACTAATTAACACAGACCCACATTCAGATAAGGACTAAGAGTATTCTCACATACGTATTCTACAGTTTGAAAATCAAATGTATTAAGTAAAATTAAATAAAATTATTAAATAAACAGAAGAAAAAAAAAGATTCCCTCTTTGAATGCTTTTTTCCTGCTGGCTTTGTTGCCCTCTCAAGTGGCTGTTGCTATTCATGTCCTTTGAAAACCCTGATTGAGACTCATCTGATTCAGTTGTTTGGGCCACAAAGCCAGGATCACCCCTTCTTTTAGATCCAATGTCCACTCTTGTTGAAACTACCTTGATACATTCAGAATATGACCACTTCTACCATCTAGCAGTACTTCTAACCACACTGTATGCTACCATGTTGGTCAAAGCCCTTTCAACTTCTCCCTGGATTATTATAATAGTTTCCTATCTGCCTCCATGTACATATCCTTGCCCTCCACAGTCTATTCTCAATATAGAATCCGGGATGATACTTCTAAAACCCAATTCAGATCATGCTATTCTTTTGCTCAAAAGTATTACAGCATCCATGTCACTTAGAATGAATGAAGGTCATTTACCTTACAATGTCCTACAAGGTCGTACATAATCTTGTTTTCCGTTACTTCTGTGAACATATCTTCCGCTATGCCCGACCTTGCTCTAGTCATACTGACCTCTTTGATGTTCCTTGAACTTATTGTGCACGATCCCTTTGCTATTCATACAGCTACTTTCTTTACTTTTTTTCAGTATCACTTTCTCAATAAAGTCAATTATGACCACTCAGTTAAAAAATACGATTAACCTTCCTGATCCCTTTCACCAGTCTTCTCCTTTTTTCACATTTCATTCTTTAAACACACACACACACACACACACACACACACAAAATCACTCACCAGCTCCTCACATACAACATAATGTGTCTATTGAGTATGTCCATTGTTTTTTTATTTTTTTACTCTATTTAACCCAGTAGAATACAAACTGCCATGTTTCCTTTATTCTTCTCACCACTGATTTAATCTGAGCGATTCAACAGTGCCTGGCTGTTGTTTGTTGTTCATCAAGTGTATGTTGAATGAAGTAAGCAATATACAATTTGGGAACCTAGCCAGGACTTTCCTTGACTTCGCTGAGGCAGATGTTAGATAGCAGTAGATTGTGAAAGAAATGGGAGGTGAAGAAATCAAAATACATTATGATTAGAAAAAGCATGCCTGGAAAAGAAGCAACATGTGGGAATCTGAGTATGATATTTATTTTCCTTTTATTTTAAAAAAGTGAGACGTGATCATAATTACAGAGTGAGGGAAACAAGCTTCAGATATAAAGATGATAACTGATGAAGCCATGCTTCAGAATACTATTTGAAAAAAAACCCAAAAAACAAAACACAAGAGCTCACGTAAAGAAGTTACCCTCAAACAGGAAGAAAAATTGTTTTCTTTCAAGAGTAAAATGAAATAAAGATATTTTCATAGGTTCAAAGTCAGTACTTGGAAAAAATCCACTCCAGCTTAACCCAATGTTATTAATTAATGGTGGTTTTACAGGGGGTGTGAGAAGAGAAATGAAAGGGAAGGGTAACTGAGCATGTCAAAGAATCGCTGCTTAGCATGGAGAGAAAGACTAAAATATTACAAGCATTAAAGGTATCAGTCCTGTACAGTTACACGATGATCACTCAGCAAAGTGTGGACATCTACATCCCTGGAATGATGCTGAGTTGGGGCTTTATTGAGCAAGTGAAGCAGAAGAATAGAAATGGTTCAGGAGAACAAATACTAGGTCTATACTAAGTGGGGAGCTGCTAAAGTCAAGGTAAAGCTTAACAACTATCTCCGATATTGTAATCAAAAACAGAAAGACTAAGGGATTGCATTCAGATCTGGGTTGTTACAGTTTAAAATAGCTAGAGTGGATTAGATAAGAGGCATAATATTATCAAAGTGATGGCCATACATATGGGTGGCAAAGAGGGTTGGAGGTGAAGAGGATTAAATAATTAAGGGGATTAAGAAAGTGATGTGAGGGGCTTCCCTGGTGGCTCAGTGGTTGAGAGTCCGCCTGCCGATGTAGGGGACACGGGTTCGTGCCCCGGTCTGGGAAGATCCCACATGCCGCAGAGCGGTTGGGCCCGTGAGCCATGGCCGCTGAGCCTGTGCGTCCGGAGCCTGTGCTCCGCAGCAGGAGAGGCCACAGCAGTGAGAGGCCCGTGTACCGCAAAAAAAAGAAAGCGATGTGGGGATGGTGTTGGTTTATCATTTACAAGCAGGTTAACCATGTATCCTGATCTGTCCAGGACAGTTTTGTACTATGACTGTCTTTCCATCTTAAATGTTAGTAAAGCCTCCTGTATACTCAAATCAGTTCCAGTTTGAATGATAAACAGTTTGATAAACCTATATATAGGATGTACCAATTTTTGAGGTGGATGGCAAATTCTTTAACAGTTTTTAAAATAGTATCAGTGACTCAAGAAATCATGGTTAGGAGGACTAGGTTGATAAATCAATAGTGCAAGAGATAGAGATTCACATACTTTAATGTAATTATTTAGATCAGTATTCCTAGTAGTACAGTATTGTATTTAATATGTACTCCTCATAAATATACCCTCAAATTTTACTCAAGGCAAAGCAAAATATTAAAAAGCAAATATTGTGACCACTGTGATACTATTTATTTAAGCTAAGTATGCTCAGTTTCTTCCAGGGTTTTCATTTAAATAATTCTTAACTCTTCACTACATTGATCATTTTTAAAAGGTAGTGATCAAAAATAAATACAATACTTTGCCCTGTCTGATAAATGAAGACTAGAATAGGATTGTCATAGCTTTTTCTGAGTGTTAATATTCCTACTTATAAAGCTCATATATGAATTAATTTGAGGTGCTTTTTGTTTTTGTTTTGTTTTTGGCTGCCATAATACAATTCTAACCCACATTTCCATTGTTTTCGTCTAGCTCTCCTAGAGTTAATTTTGTATAACCTTAGAGTTTCAGGCTCATATACATATATGAATGCCTTTTTGATAGCTCAACTTGGATGTTGATAAAGTATATTACCAGAGCCCAAACTTAATCTTTTATTTTATTTTTAAAAATGAAACCAAAACCCACTTACTTCTCTCTTTCTTCTTTGTTAAAATCCTTTTCCAAGATATTATTGTTTCTTGCCTACATTACAATGAATATCACTAACTGCTATTTACACTCCCAACTTCCATGTTTGTCTACACGTTAATATGTATAGTATAAAACAATAATATTTAGAAAATACATAGCATTTGTCAGTGGTTTCTACTTATGAAAAAATACAAATTCTTTGCCATGGCTTTTTAGTCTCTCCATGAACTTGCCTATCCCTCCAATGTTATCATACCCCACTCTTTTCTTCACTCCATCACTTTCCACCATGCTGGCTTTCAGGCAGTTCTAAAAAGTATGCCAAGTTCATGCATACTTTAGAGCCTTCACATTTCAATCTGCCTAAAATGTACTCTCCTGGATATTCACATGGTTGGTCTCAGTAAGAATGTCAATATTTCAGCTAGTTATATTCTGAACACTACATCTAAAGAAGTACTTCCAAGTCACTATGTATCACACCAGGCCGTTTTACTTTCTTCCTCACACTTGCTACAATCACAAATATTTTGTGTGTGTGTGCATGTGTGTGTGTGGTTATTAGACTATATTTAGCGTCCCAACCAAACTAAAAGCCCCATAAAATAAGGATATTATCTTTATTGTTAACATTGTATTCACAATATCTAGAACTGTGTCTGGGACAAGGTAGCTGTTTAGTAAATATTTATGAGAATATGCTTTATTTTTACATAGGGAGAATGCTTGAAACGTTCGGTTTCAGATGATTGTGTAAATCTAGCATAAGATAACCATTTTTATCATGTTTTTTTAAAAGAAAATGAGAAAACAAGTTGGATTTTTCACTGATATTTAGTGGAAGAGGGATTAAGTAACCTAGCATAAATAACAGAAATCTGTTCCTTAGTATTTGAGATGGATTTATAATTCATTTGAATCTTTGTAGGTCTATGAGAAAATCACAAAGATGAGAATTATGAAGAGATTTTCCTAGTAAAATCAATAAGGATTAAAGATAGCAATATTCTAAAGAGCTTAAGTAAGTTATAATTTTGTAATTTCTCCATTTGGAAGACCCCTGACCATTTCTTAATGTATTTTATCTAGGATCAAGAATTAAATAGATCTGATATGCAAAGATTGACCATATGCCTTTTACCATGGTCTAAATTGCTGAAGTCAGTAATTATGTTCATGGAACATAACATCCTATAGTGAGTAATTAAATTTAATATACATATTTATATGTTTTATTTATGTGATTATACTTAAAAGTTTATCTTATCAAACCTATTTAATTACATTCTTTTTTTTTTGGTCTTCTCTTTTCTTTTCTTTTTTTTTTTTTTTTTTTTTTTTTTTTTTTTTGAGGTACCCGGGCCTCTCACTGTTGTGGCCTCTCCCGTTGCGGAACAACAGGCTACGGACACGCAGGCTCAGCGGCCATGGCTCACAGGCGCAGCCGCTCAGCGGCATGTGGGATCTTCCCGGACCGGGTTACAAACCCGTGTCCCCTGCATCGGCAGGCGGACTCTCAACCACTGCGCCACCAGGGAAGCCCTTCTCTTTTCTTTTGTATCACACATGTGTGGAATTTTACTAATCACATTTGGTTCATGGTACAAATAATCATCAACCTATATAAGCATTTTTTTTATTTTTGGTTATTGTTGTTGTCTGTGTAGAGTTCTCATATTTGATAATGACTTTTATCTTTACTACTGGATATCCTGAAACACTTTTTAAATGTCTGTGTGTCTGTGTGCGTGTGTGTGTGTTAGAAAAAAGTAAAATATCCTCTCACTCTGATGATCATAAAGTTATTCACTATTAATCTGGTACCTTTATGCCCTAAAATTAATCCAATTATCATAAGAAACTCAATATGTATATTTAAGGGTTCAGAAACTTCAGACACAATTGTGAAAGGATTTCCAACCTTTCCAATGTTTCTGTATCACATTGCATTTCAGTTTGCCAAATCAAGATCAATCTTCCTCACTTTCCCTTCCATCCAGCCTTCCTCTTTTCCTTCCTTTCCTTCCTCCCTCTCTTCCTTCCTTCCATTTTCCTTCTTTATTGTCTATCATCTCTCATCTCTCTGTATCATTACATATAAACTGCCATTAAGCAGGATTCCTTAAATCATAATTTTAAGGAGAAAAATATTTTTTGAGAATTACTGAACTTATACTTTTTAATCAGAATTATTTTGGATGAAACATTACACAAATATAGTGAATTCTGATTAATATCAAGTTTACTAAGGAATCTGCAAAGCCTAAGGAATAAAAAATAAATGTATGATCATCTGCGATGATTTCAGTTTAGGGATATTATAAATAAAGTTGGTATCATTTTTTAAAAAAAATGTCACTTTGTGGATATATATATGCATTTCTCTTCTGTAAATAGCTAGAATTATAATTGGTGGATCAAATGAGAGGAATATGCTTATTTTTATCAGTAACTCAGAACTTTTGTTTATATCCTTTTACACTCTCATCCGCAATGTTTGAGAATTCTGGTTGCTGCACATCCTCACCAATTTTGGTGTCTTCAGTCTTTATCTATTTATTATTTTTTTTAATTAAGCTTTAATTGGCATATAACATTGTGTAAGTTTAAGACGTACAACTTGTTGATTTGATACATTTGTATATTGCAATATGATTACCACCATTGCCTTAGTTAGCACCTCTATTATGTCACATAATTATCACTTCTTCTTTGTGGTGAAAACAATTAAGACCTAGTCTGTTAGCACACTTGAAGTTTATAATACAGTAGTGTTGACTGTAATCACTATGCAGTGCATTAGATCTCCAGGACTTATTTACCCACTAGTTGCAAGTTTGCATCCTTAAACCACATCTCTTCAATTTCCCCACCCTTTAGCCCCTGATAACCACTATTCTACTCTCTGTTCTAACAAGTTTAGCCTTTTTAGATTCCACATTTAAATGATGTCATACTTATTTGTCTTTCTCTGTCTAATTTACCTTACTTAGCATAATGCCCTCAAGATCTATCAATATTGTTGTAAATAGCAAGGTTTCCTTCTTTCTCATGGCTCAATAACATCACATTTTATGTATACCACGTCTTCTTTACCCATTCATCTGCTGATGGACACTGAGGCTGTTTCCACATTTTGGCTATTGTGAATGAATAACGCTGCATTAAACGTGGAGTGCAGACAATCTTTTCGATATCTTGTTTTCATTTCCTGTAGATATATACTCAGAAGTGAGATTGCTGGATCATAAGGCAGTTCTCTTTTTAATTTTGAGGAACCTCCAAACTGCTTTCCACAGTTGTTAAACTAATTTATATTTCTACCAGCGGTGCACCAAGAGTTCCCTTTTCTCCACACATGCTTCTGCAGCAGATTAACACACAAGTATTGGTTAAAGAGGCACAAAAGTTATCTTACTATACGTAGTTTAAAAAGTCTAACAGAGGTCTGATTGGACTAAAGCCAATGAACTAATTTCAGGGTGTCTTCGGGGTTGAATTCGTTTCTGGATCCTCTAAGGGATAATCTGTTTTCTTTCCTCTTCTAGTTTCTAGAGGCCACTTCCATTTTTTGGCTATGATCACCTTCCTCAATCTTCAAAGCCAGCAAAAGTGAGTGGAGTCATTGTATCTCCCTGACATCCTATAGTAATGTCCTCCTCTCTGATTTTCTCTTCTCCTTTCCTTTTCCACTTAAATATCCTTGTGATTACAATGAGACAACCAAATAATCCACAAGAACCTCTCCATTTCAAGGTCTGTTCTCTTAATCACATTTGCAAGCTTCCTTTAGCCATGTAAAATACCATATTCATAGGTCCTGGAGATTGGGACATGAAGATCTTTAGAGGGTGTCTACCACATCCAATCAGTGAAAATTTTACTTCAGATATTTAATCTGGCTCTGAAATTTCCATTTGTATTTTTGTCATGGTTCATTTTTCTTCTGCTGGAATTTCTTACATTTTCACTCATTATGAATATATTTTCCTTTTCATCAATAATCATAGTTATGATAACTGCTTTAAAATTCTTATCTGCTAATTCTAGTGCCTGTGGTTAGTCTCTGTATATTGCCTTTCCTCTTGAAATCCAGTCAAAATTTCCTTCTTCTCCATATGTTTAATAATTTTAAGATGTATCTTGCACATTTTGAAGGTTATATTTGGAGACTCTGGATTCTGTTACATTCCTCCAAACAGTATGATTATTTGTGTGTGTTGGTTTGTTTTAGCAGACAATTAACTTGATTTACTTAAACTGCAATCTTTATCTCTTGGACATAGGCTCAGAACTCAGTACAGTGATTTTAGCCTTCATTGTGTCCCTTAGAGTATGGTCTGTACATGTGGTTAATGGGTCAGGTAGCAATTTGAGTATACATTATACCCATAATTTATCACTTCTCCCCTCTTGTTCTCTCATTTCTTAGGATCCTTCATCACTTTAAAGCATGGTTTTATTATTTGGGTGCCCCAAATTCTATTCTCTGTTTTTTATAAGGAAGAAACACTGCAGTTTTTCTATAAGAGTTTGATTTGCCTCTTAGTCTTATTTTTTTAATTTTAATTTTTATTTTTTTTGCGGGACGCAGGCCTCTCACTGTTGTGGCCTCTCCCATTGCGGAGCACAGGCTCCGGACGCGCAGGCTCAGCGACCATGGCTCACGGGCCCAGCCGCTCTGCGGCATGTGGGATCTTCCCAGACCGGGGCACGAACCCGTGTCCCCTGCATCGGCAGGCGGACTCTCAACCACTGCACCACCAGGGAAGCCCCTGCCTCTTAGTCTTAAAGACCAAATATATAAATAGCTCATCCAGGTTCATTCCCTTCTTCAGTATGTCATTCCTTCATCCAAATGTTGACTCCCCATCAAAAACAACTTCTTCTTCCTCCTCTCCTCCTTCTCCTTCTCTTTCTTTTTTGTGTATTTTCTTTCTTGTTTGTCTGCAAGAGGGTTGATACTATGGGAGCATACTTTTAAACTAAGAATGTGTAAGGGATGCTGAAACTCTATCTTTCTAAATATTAGGCTCACAGTTTGCCTTTTACTTACTACCAAGTTTCTCATTGAAATTTATCAGTGTTTGGAAAGGAAGCATCTTTTTTTTTTTCTCTCAAAGCCTAATTGAATATAGATTTTTACTTTATAATACATTAAAACATTTTTAAAGACATCATCAAACAGAAACTGTAAGAGCTCAACTCATGGCCAATAATCTTTTTGTTAGGCACTGTTCCCGGTACAAATAAAACCTACTTTACTCATTTATTCATTCATCCACTTAACTGATATTTATTCGGCTCTTGCTATGAGCAACAGGTTTTTTAAGTGATGAAAATATAAAGGTGACCAAAAATGTCATAGCCTTGCCGCTTAGCAAGAAAGAATAACATTCAACAGAGTGTCACACAAACAAAAAAAAATTTGAATAGAGCAGAAGATATGAAGGAGAGGGGCATGCTGATAAAGTATACATTAGGTGAAAATCACCTAAGTATGGAGGCTAGTGTAGGCTTTCCTGAGGAAGTGACTATTGAACTAAGATCTGACAGAAAGTAAGATTCAACTAGATAAGGATTGAATGCAGTGGGTGAGCAGGGGAAGAAAATTTCAGGCAAGCTAAATAGCCTGGAATGTTCAAGATGGAACTGAAAAGAGGTCATAATAGCTGGAGCATAGAGCATGAGGTGAAAGCATAATGCTAAATGAGACTTGTGAGGCAGATGAAGAACAGATGATCTAGGGTTTGTGGGCTAGGCTAAATTTCAGCCTTTGTCCTCAGAGCAATGAATGTCATCATAACCTTTGTTGCTAGCTTTCACAACATTTGCAGGCTGACAGCATGAATTTCTTGTGTTTTCAGGTAATTAAGAATGTCTTTCCCTCATGTAATTCATGTCTGTATTCTAACTAACAAGAACTTTAATATTATGCACAATAAAATAGAACAAAATAAACATAGAATTCTGCATGAAAAACATAAAACAAAGGAAAATATTTGGGTATGTCTTTTATTTAATAAACTAAATGTATTTAATGTTAATGAAAGGATGGTTCATGTTACATATATGAAGTCTTATTTCTTTTGGATAATATTTGAAGCATACTGATTAAGCACATATCTGAACATAATTATGACATATCTAAAAGAAACTCTAAGTGGCTGCAATGTTTTTCAAAATCACAGTTTATGAACTCACTGGAGTATGGTCATATCTTTTTTAATCTTGTAAGAAATATGAATTAAGCACACTGTTTTGGTTGGACTTCAGAGGAATAATCACATAGTCACACACAAGCAAGTTTGAACCTGTTACAAACAGTATTTAGCAATGTATTCCTTACTTCTGAAATACCAGCTTAGATACATAAAAATTAGCAATATTTGTATTCAAAGAAAAGCAATAAAATTTATGATTAATGAAGAGTCTAATGCTTCAAACTCATCCAGATACTTCTTTTAAGTCTGAGAGAAATGTGTCCTATTGAGAAGTATCAGATGAAATCCAGCTGTATTTTAATCTCATTTCAATCTATCATCACAGAAAATATTGACTATTTTCTCCCTCAGACATGCAGCTGTCAACTATCCAACTATGGGCCTAGATTTACATTATAGTTTTATTTCCTACCTATTCATTTTCATCTAAAACACTTGTTCCATGAAACAGCTTTTGCTGTCTGAAAAAGGAAAACAGGTATGTGGCCTCATCAAACCTGTCAATGAATGTTCATGGGCACAGCAAATAATATTTGTTAAATTCAAGGGAGTATGTTGCTACCTGAAGAAGTGGTAAAATCACTGTAATAATGTGCATTATTAATATCACATTTATCATTCCATAAAAAGATTTCCATTGTGTGCCAATAGTTATACGAATCCCTGCCCTTCCATCTCCCAATCCAAGAGCCACATTCAAATACCTGCAAAGTGTGTCTGCTCACCTGGAAAGTAGGCCAAGTTACAAAAGCCCCTGGATAGTTGTGTAGACTTTAAGATCTTTGGAAAACTTAAAGAGGCTTTGTGGTTAGTAACAGAGAGAGGATTTATCAGTGATGATAGGCAAGAATGCAGTGGTAAATCCAAATGCAACGACTCAAAAGAATAAAATAAAAATATTTCTTTCTCATAAAACAATTCTTGGTGATTGGTTAGGCTGATGGGACCATTCTCTTCTATGTGGTTTTGCAAGAATCCTAGTTCCTTCTGTCTCACAGCTCAAGTAACCCATAGGATATCATTTGCAATACATTCAGTCATTGGATTGAGAAAAAGACAGCATGGAAGAGACATATTGGTTTCTTAAAAGCCTTGGTTTAGAAGTAACATATGTCAGTTCCATTCACTTTCTAGTGGGAGGGACTAATAATATAATCACCCATGACTGCAAGGGAACTGGAAAATATAGTTCTTGCCTAAGTATTCAGTTTTAATCTACATCTCTATATTATGGATAGGAGAAAAGATTTTGGTAGGTAGCTTCTTTTCTCTGCCACAGAAGTGTTTCTTTTCAATTGTTCTGGACATAAGAGGGTATTTTGCTTGTTTGTTTTATCTTATTGCTTGTTCATTTTTCTGGCCACCTAGGTATATATGAAGTTCACACAGGCTAAGTAACTTATACTAGCAACTATAGCTAGGAATAAATCTACAAGAAAAAAAAGTCAGCACAGAGCTTAGATAAACAGAGGAAGGAATTGTAACTCAATATTCCATATCAACCTAGAAAAAAAATAGAGCGTGAATTTCTGTAAGGTGAATCGGCCTTAGAGTTTGAGATTAAAGTGGCATTCCCAATGATGATATAATAAAATATTTTTTATTATTTTACTGTACATTTATAAAAGCCCATTATATTACTGTGTACTAGGAATATTG
Source organism: Pseudorca crassidens (assembly GCF_039906515.1). Taxonomy (NCBI): domain Eukaryota; kingdom Metazoa; phylum Chordata; class Mammalia; order Artiodactyla; family Delphinidae; genus Pseudorca; species Pseudorca crassidens. The sequence goes on from NC_090298.1 coordinate 21,001,052, forward strand.
TTCTATATTGTAAATATTCTGAGAAATTCCATGAAAAGGAAAATGCCCAAGAAATCATGCATGAAATGAATTATCTTCAGAAAGTAAATGCAAAATTTGGGTTAACATGGTTGCAATAAAGTATGACTAACTAAGATGATTTTTAAATTAGAAATGTTAATGTCCACCTGCCCTACTCTTCTAATCTTTTTTCTGTCAGCAGAAATACTCATTACGTTCATAGTAGATTATTTTTGAACAATAAACACTTTTATTTCATCAGCTAAGAAGAGATGAAGGAAGGTTTATTTGCATCTCTGGACCAGATTTTCCTCAGATGGGACTCCAGCAATGTGTACAAAGCCATCTGCTCAGCCACACTGGCCAGGCCTCAATACGAAAAACTTTTCCTGCTGATCTTCATCCTTCAGAAAATCGATGATCTTGGTTATTATTTTCTTTTCATTCTATTTTTTATGCTGGATGTTATTTCACTTTAAATAAAATTTTAAAATCTTATCTTTCTCAAAGGTCATCTTGGTCCCTTTCTGAAGGAGTGAAGCCAATGGTAAGAGGGATTCTGACATCTACAGGTACAATGTGCTGTTGATTACCATGATGCAGATATTTATTAAATACCTTGTAGATTATACCCATGGTTCTAGTTTTGTTCTGCCTTTGGAACCCCAAGATACCCACTCCAGTACCACAGTATTTTAATATATCCCTGCCATGGACTGTGTTTGTGCAGAAAAGACCCTACTTATATTTTCTGGAAGGCATCTCAGCACATACCTCAGTTTCTGGTGGTGGAGCTTTCTCTTGCCTCCCTCTTGTTGTACCTAGGACACGTCCATTCTTCAGTTCTGGATGAAAAGAGAAATTTGATTAATAATGAAAGCTGTTTTTACTGTCATATGTCTATAAACTTGCACTTACTTAGAGTAAACCTAAAAGTTCACTAAGACATTTGTATTTTCCTATAAAAATTGATTTCAGGATATCATGGTCTGCAAGCATGTTCCAGGCAAATTGAAGGATAAGTGCTGTTTTTAGGAATAAATGGGAAATGTTTAAATCATAGAGTACTCTATGTGTATTAATTGTCATTTAAATGGCAATATATGGAACATCAATTTACATATAAATTCACATTTTTATTTATGATATTTTACCCTTCCATATAAACCAAAATAGTCTGTGGCTGTTATTTTTTCTTCAAGGTCCAGTAGACCTAAGTGGTCATCCCAATAGCTCAAGTTCAAACCCAAGTTCTGCTACTTACTTTCTATAGAGTTTGGGCATATTACTTTTCTCTTTTTTTTTCAGATTCCCTATCTGTAAAGTGCAGGTAACAATAAAAATAGCACATGACCCTTGGATCAAGTGAAATTAAATGTATTCCTACAAGGAACCCAAAAGTTTGCCATAAATATAGTAAACTTTATATATTATTATTCTTTGTTTATTTGCCTAACAGTTGTATTAAAATCAAAAGTACATAAGGAATTGTCACATTTGCTTAAAAAGGAAGAATATAAAACTGAGTATATTTATAAAAACAGACATTACCAATACATAGTAATAAAATGTTCTTTCAAATTATTGGAGATCAACTCAACTTCAGGGTAGCTTTTGAAAGTAAAACATTACTAATGCAGATATAAAAATCCACCACTTTTCATCTTTACAGTGTTCAAAAAATAGTACAATTATGGGTATATGTGGGATCTGAGGCAATTCTACCAAGAATGAGGTGAAGAAAAATGGTCTCTGTAAATAAAATCTAAAATACCCATTTTATACATAGTAACAAGAAAGTAGGTATAATTATAGTAGTAGTATAGTCTATTACCCAGCCTCTAAGATTTCACATTTAACTAAAATTTTCTCATTTCTTCCATATTCTAACATTCAGCACTACCAGCTTTCAGTTATAAGAACTTTTTAGGAAAGAAACTTCCATTTAAAGATGATTTTTCTCGAATTAAGTAGACATTTCTATCAGCTTTGTCTTGTTTCGTGGCTGAATGTGTATGAGATTCCCAGGATCACTAGACTTCTGAGAACAGAAGCCACCATAAGACCACAAATAAAACGAACAGAAGCAAAGGAACTCAGATGAAATAGGTAAAGTGCAAAAAAGAGATGGGAATTTATTTTAAAAGTAATAGTCTGAAAGAGAATCAAATCTAAGATGCTATAAAAAGGAAAAATCAGAAAATTAAAGGAGCTCTTAGAAATTAAAAGTAAGATAAATTTAAAAAATCAGAACTTCAGTATAAGGTAGGAAAGTAGAAGGATAAAGATAATGAAGTTCCCTTGCAAGTAAAAGACAAGCAAAAAAGAGAATAGCAGGAGAGAAAATATAAGAAAATTGAGAATCAATATAGGAATTCAAACATGCGCCTTATCGAAATTCCATAAAGAAAAGAAAAACTAAAAAAAAGATATCACAGAAATAATGTAACAATTATCCCCAGCATAAATTTGCATATATTTCTATATGTATAAGTGCTCAGCATAATGGATGCAAAAAATTCTCAGTATGGCATATAACTGTTAAATTAAAAGTGGGAGGGAGGGAGAGAGAAAGAGAGAGAGAGAGAGAAAGAGAGAGAAAGCTTTAATAGTAAGAAAAAAACGCAGGAGGGGTGATCACAGAAATTTTTGAACAGAAGAATCCTAACAGCAACATTGAAAGCTAAAAGAAAATGGAAAAATATCTCAAAATTTTGAAGGACAATTAATTTTAATCGTGTGTTATATACTTAAATAGTTCATCAACTTTGAGAATGGAATAAAGAAATTTTTAGATAAGCAAGTCACCAAAAATTTCACTCCTCTGACCTCTTTTTTAGGATGGTGAAATCCACAAAAAAAAACAGTACTTAAACCTCGGAAAAGGAAAATTTCAGATTCTGAAAACAGCATTTTACAAAGGAAAATGGTAAGGAGATTCATCAGAATGAGATTCAGGGGAACTGGAGCATCCTTTCGTGCATAGTTGGCCCAGATTTGAGCAAGAAAACAAAAGGCTCACAAGGAGGGGGAAAAACTTGCATGTAGTGAACAGAGTATGGGGAGGGTTTTTAGTTTAGAGTACTGTATTGAGAGGCTATTTGAAACTCTTGGACAGTGTGAAGAATTATCAATAGGTACATAGAGAAATGAACATATAACTGAGAGGTAATTGATTCTAGGAAAAATGAAAACATTATAGAACTGAGCAAATGTAAATGTAAATATAGTGAATCACTTGACTCCAAGTAAATGATATTTATTTGGTCATAATATTATAAATGCTAAATATCAATTTAGCCAAAAACTGCAATATATTAGGCAGAAGCAAGATACAGTGTTGTATTTGAGCTGATTAAACCATAATAGCAAGTCAAGAGATTATGCTCAGCGATGTTAAATAAAATAGCAAGGCAAGCATTACCATTAAAAAGTGGAAGTAAATACCAGATAAAAAAATAAAATAATAATATAATACAAAAATAATATAATAATCAGGACTTCAGTGTAGGTGGATGGTTCACTTACATCTTATTAGGATCTTTTTACTTTTTAAACTTGGTGCACGTATTAGTTTAAAAATATGTATATATTTAAGATCATGTACATTTCTCCTTTATATCTGGCTTAAATAAAAGCAGACCTCCCATTCCTCATTGGTTCCAAGAAGGGCACTGTCAAACTTGCTTGCTATTCTGAGTCTTAGTTAATTATCCCCTCTATGGAATATGGAATAAGTGAACACTAGCAGATTCTCCAACTGTGGCTAAGAAAGCATGCAGAGAGCCATTGCCTTGACAGGAGGGATAAAGAACGAAGGCAAATCACATCCAAGTTGTCAGGGACCTGAATTAGAACTGGAACAGATTTTTAAAGTGTGAGCCAAGGAGCTTCGTGGATTTTTAGCCTGGGGTTGACAGAGCAGAGTGGCCAGTTCCCACTTATTCCATCAGTACTTTTTGCTTATGGGCAGAGGAGAAAAACAGATTGAACTTTGGACTATGAGTATTTTCTAAAATATATCTTGAAGTTTATATACTATAGCAAAGGTCAGAAAACTATACCCTGTTAGCCAAATCTCACCTTCTGCCCATTTGTATATGGAAATTTACACTGTCAAATGGTTGAAAAAAAATTCAGAAAAAGAATATTTTGTAATACATGAAAACTATTTGAAATTCAAAGTTTAATGTCCAGAGTTAAAACTGTATTGGAACACAGCCATTTCCAACCATTCACATATTGTTTCTAGCTGGTTTTGAATGCTAGCACACTTTGAGCCCTCACCCAAGAGACTGTAAGGTCCACAAGGTCTAAAATATTGACTATCTGACCCTTTAAAAAAAAGTTTGCCGACCCCTGTACTAAAAGAACATATATCTCATTAAGGTGTTTAACTTTTTGATCTCTTCCATACATATTCCATGAGAGAAAGCTGAGCAATTCTGATGAACAATGAAGTTACTGAATAAGTTATGAAAATTAGTTACAACAAGGCTTCTTAGTTTAAGCTCTCATGGTCATTTTATAAGTCTAATCAATAATGGGCAGTTAGATCTCACCCAGAACCAAGTATCATAGTTAGATTTTGGAGATAGTTCAAGCGTCACTCTTTCTAGACCAAATTAGCTACCTAGGAACTGCAGATTTGTGTGAACTAGCAGATTTAGAGTACTCTTGTGGACTGTGGTAAGGATCTTTGGTACATGAAGAGGAGAAATTTGAGAACGAAGGTTATAAAAACTACCACTTTGTCAGTGTGGATGTCCTGTGCAATTGGTCATTGTACAATTAACTAGTTTGTATTAGTGTCTTCCAAGTGGAGAAAGTGACTTATTCAATTGATGACTCCAAATAAGCAAACAGTAATTTAATTGGGGAAGAACCCCAGGAAATATCTAAAAGATGATGTGAGCCATAAATACTCTGAACTTCTCAGCTACTTTTCCCCTGTCCTGTGGGGGTCATTTGAAAGTCATTTGAAAGCCAGGGAGTCAGATAAGCTAAACTGAAGCAACATTGTGACAAAGTCCTCTTGGAGAGGAGCGAGGCTCATGGTTGAAGTTTAAAATGACTATACAAGTTTCTTTTTTATGTTCAATAATTTTGAGTGGGTCTTGATAAGAATCCTTTCAGATCAGCCCAACCTTTCAGTAGTCATATCACATCTTTTCAAAATATTAGACTTATTCGTAACTCTAGCCAGTGCCTCCTTTTACTTCATAGATATGCAAAGAAACTGAGGAGAACCCACCAGGAAATCTTTGCAGTCCTGCAGACAAAGGATGTACACCAAAACAGAAATGAGCATACTAGAGGATGGCTGCTTGACAATTGTTGCTGGAAGCCTGAGTAAACAGTCTGTAATCTGCCTCCTCCCATGAATGTCTGCTAGATGTTTCAAAACTAAGTTGTTCCTCAATAAACCCCAGGTAGTGCCTAGAAGATGACTCAAATGAAATAACTACACAGCTAGCATGGCCTCCAGCAATTGAGCACACGGATCCCAGGCCTTTCTCCCCACCACCTCATTCCGTACTTATAAATCTGGAGACTATGCCACTTAGAAAACAAATCTTCATAAGGAAAATACATGGTGTTTGACAGGAAGACAAACATATATGCACACCCACACACATACTGGTTTGTTAATTCATTCAACAGATGTTTTTTTAATACCACTATGTACAAGGTAACATAATAATTTAGAACTGAAGGCACATCAGTTGGGTACCATTATAATTGGAGAGGTACTGCTGGAACAGATGAGGAAGAAAATCTTTAGGCATTTTTTATAATTGTGGACTCAGCCTCCTCCAAGGCTGTCAGCTCTGGAACCTACATTTCCTGAGTGTAACTATACAAATTATGAAGTAAGAGAAAAATGGAATTCAAGGAAAAAAATTTAAATAATAAAACTTTAAAATTCTAAAGATAAGAAAACAAAGATCTTAATAATTATATTTATAGAATTATGAGCAGAAATTAATGGGGGAGAGTTATGAAAATATCCCAAAGCAGGCAAAAAGAAGATGTATTTTATATTTGTAGGGTAAATAAAGTTAATATACTCACAAAAATTACAATGATTACATTTTTTTCAGATTTCTGTATACTTGTTATTATGAATCACTTTGATATTTAAAGGACAGAGCTGGTTTATGTATGTTTAACATCATATTATATTCCTATCAGTAACTCTGTGAGTTTCAAACATTTTTACATACATCTATATATCTATGTATTGTTCCACCAATACTCACAACTTCACTGTAGTTTGCTCCTGAAATCATTTTAAAGAAATATCACATGTACTTTTAATTTTAATTGAAATTTATTGGAAATAAGTATTGTAATGCCAGATTTTTAAGGTTTTTATTTGCCTAAATCTGTTGATGTTTTTCTTAATTTTAACTTTATAGAGTCCTTTAGTTTTTGATGTGGGATATGTAGTCAAACTTATTTTTGGTCTCCTAAAGTGAGTCTTTTTCCTCTTAAGAGATAAGTTTATCCTATACAATGTAAAATGTGTTCGTTTGACTTTTTTCTATGTTTCATGTCTCTGAATATTTTCTATGTATTTCCCATGTTACTAAATCTTACTTTCACCTTTTGTAACTTATGAGTTATAAAGTCAGTTTTCTATTAAGAGAACTGACATATATAAATAAGTTATAATTGTTTTTTAACTTTCCATGTCCAGAAATAAACATTAATAATTGGCATTCTTAAGTGAAATAGGAACACATATTTCATATTCTTCCTTCTCCAACTCATCCAAAATCATTCTTTTTTTGGGGGGAGGGTCATAGTCTTGGGCTTTATTTTCAGTCCAAAAATGTTAATTAATTTTTTATTAAAAATTATTGTGTTGTGAAACCATAAAATTGTAGATTATTTAAAATTGATTTTATTTCTAAATTCATTGACTTCTCTAAATTGCTTCACCGTTTTATGTTTTCATTATTGAGATATATACCTACTTATTGACTGGCTTAACTTTCCCAATTGACTTTTTAGGAATCAAAGGTTTTCCTAAATTTTTATGCCTGTTTTCTTCAGTCACGAATATGACTTGCCTTAATATATAGTTAATTAATCTCAATCTTCCCTTCCTCAGAAATCTGCAGGCTCTGCTCCTTTGAGTTCTGCATTTAATACCTCCATTAGATGGTTGAAGAAAGGCATGATTTTATGTTTTGCTTTACAGGTGACCAGGTTCTTCTGAAATGATCTCTGAATTTTTTTCTCCCCGTATGCGGGCCTCTCACTGTTGTGGCCTCTCCCGTTGCGGAGCACAGGCTCCGGACACGCAGGCTCAGCGGCCATGGCTCACGACCCCGGCCGCTCCGCGGCATGTGGGATCTTCCCGGACCGGGGCACGAACCCGTATCCCCAGCATCGGACTCTCAACCACTGCGCCACCAGGGAAGCCCAAATCTCTGAATTTTTAAAGATTCTTTCTAAAGTTTAAGTTTGGTAACTTTACCAAGTTCATTTTTCTATCTATCTGTCTATCATCTATCTATCTACTATTTATCTAACTATATCTATCTACCTATTTATTTCGCTCTCTATCATCTATCTACCCTTTTTTCTCTTTGCTTTTTGCTTTTCTCAGAAGAAGTTTAATACTCATGGTTTCATTCAAATTAGAAAATGTTCCTTAAAATTTTGATTTGCTGTTTTTGTTGTTATTTCTCTTGGTCAGGAACACCAACAATCTCTATGTTTTCCATTGGTTATGCTTCTTAATTATAATTTTGTTTTTATGACTTTAATTAATTTGTATTTTTTAATCAAACCTTTGAAAGATATTTCTGACAGGTTCTCAATGTGATCTGTTTTAGTGGTTCAATTCTGGTCTTTGCTGTTCCTAATCATGTTCACAAATTGTAAGATAACATTCTCATCTTAATTCCTTTCATAAATTCTCTTTTCATTGCATTATATTACTTTATCACTCCTTGTTTGAAAGAGTGTTTTTTTTTTTTTGAGAATTCCTGAGAGGATGAGTCGTTTTAGCCTGCAATTTCATTTTATTTCTGTTGCAATATATCCAACACATGTTATTCATCTCTATAGTGTCTGACATTTCCCTTTTCCCATTTTTTTCTGCACTTGAAAAAGAATTATGTAAGATTCATTTTTTTGGCTGTGTGTTCTCTTCAGCTTACTTATCTTCGAAGAGACGCAGTTCTTTCTGGGCCTAATCTTTTATCAAAACTATTCTGAGTAGAATTGCATTTATTTTTCTCTGTATTTATATGGGCAATTTTTGATAATTCTCATACATATTGTGTGTGGTCTCAGGGCTAATATTTTATATCCTGTATTCAGTACTTGGAATGTTTTAGATTTTGGGGAAGAGAGGAAATTAGGGTGAAAAGAAAATGAACACCCTGGAACACTGTATTCTAGAATATGTAAATTTTATGCAATTCATAAATTTTATGAAATTTGCATACTGTAGTTTCCTTAAGCCCAAGGCACACTCTGTTCAATTGTGACAGCACTCTGAATATTACCTAACCTTCATTAGCACTTTTTTAATGGAATTTATTTTCTCACAAGGCCTGTGTCCTTGGTCAGAAGTTCTTACCTTTATGCTCTCCTATAGACTGCAGTTTACGGATGATGTGAACATCAACAGAGTTCTAAGTCCTATTTTTGTTCCTTAGAAACCAGCAAAAAACAATGTGGAATCAATTTCAAGACAATGAGGAAGTTAAATACCAGTCATTTCTAGTTAATTACTCATTATTCCATTTTCAATAAACTATCACACAACTTATAGGCATTATGGAAATGTTATCCTTTTGTTTTAGTGATAAGATTTCTTTCTCCCTATCATAGGTAAAATATAATGTGAACCCACAATGTTAAATAGAAGAGAAGATTTCTGTGTTTTCTCTAACTAGACATATGCTTCAAAGTAGGGGAATTCCTTTTATAACATTATGACTTGCCCTTTTATGACATTACAGTATGTTTTAGAAATGATTGAACATGGAGATCCAATCATACATCAATCACTTTTTTATTTGAAGTAGTTTTAGTAGTCAGACATCTCTTCATTATATGGTATTAATATAAAGAGCAAACAAACATTTTTAAAAAGAAAGTTATTTTAAGAAATTGGAAATCATGTTATCCTAGCAAATTTTTACAATAAAATGAAATTTTCCTATTTAAAAATTTAAGATCTTCTATCAGTTAATTTGTTTATTTTTATTTCCAAAGAAAGGAAATGAACAATCATTCACAAATATGGAGTATAAAGGGGTTGCTGTTTTTATATGTAACTGGATAAATAAATTTTGGACCATGGATGGGAAAGGTAATGATTAAATAAGCAAAGTATAATTTTTGATAGAGAAGCATCCTCTGAAGAGTAATAAAATAGAGATTGAGAAGCTAGTGGAGTTTCAGAAAGGAAACCTCTGAGGAGGTCACATTTTATCTGAGTTTGTCCGTAGATATTTAGTAGATTCACATCTTTGGTACAGGAGTGTCTGTGAAATGTATCTTTAATATACAGACTTTGTAAATCATTGAATCATCACGGTCGAGCAAATTAAAAATGTACATATCAAACTTAATGTTCTTAAGTTTCATAGCCATTTGCATCACCACTTATGAAGGAAAATAAACTTGAGAGCTCAACTGAACTATACAAGGAGATATTTAAAATCAATCAATCACAATTTTACTGTTTAATTTTGCTAATTTTGCTAAGGGTAGTTCCCATGATAGTCTTAAGAGGGAGATACCTTTGGGTATTGGCATGTACCTTTATCTCCTAACCCCTTTACCCCTCCCTTCTTTCTACCTGAAGTTAAAGATGGATCAGCCATTGTGTGACTAGGAAGAATCAGCATTTGCCAAGGCAGGCTAAGCAAAAAGATTTATAAGTAAATCTGAAAATACAGAGATATTTTGTGGAAATAAAGTAAAATGAAGTTTGTTTTCAGAGGCAAAAACAAGAGAATATGCCTCTGGTATGGTGAGTAGAATAATAACTCCCCAAGATGTCCAAGTTCTGATCCCCAGAACCTGTGAATACTACATTACATGGCTAAAGGACTTTGCAGATTTGATTGTTAGGATCTTTGAGATCATCCTGGATTAGCTGGGGGGGCCTAGTCTAATCACCTGGGACTTTCCTAGCGATAGACAGAAGGAGATCTGACTATGGAAAAGTAGTCAGAGATGCAACATTGCTGGCTGTGAAGATGGAGGAAAAGGGCTATGAGTCAAGGAATCCAAGTGACTTACAGAAGCTAGAAAAGACAAGAAAACTGATTCTCCCCTAGAGCCCTCAGAAAGGAATGCAATCTTGCTGACACCTTTTTTTGACCCCACTAAGACCTGCGACTGACTTGTGCCTTAGAGAAGTGTAAGATAATAAATTTGTGCTGTTAGAAGCCAATAAATAAGTGTGTGGCAATTTTTTACAGCAGCTATAGAAAGCTAATACACCTGGTAAAACTTCCAAATGAAGAGCAGATGCAGTACTTCTGCTCAAACACAAAGAGAACTAAAAAAAGAAAGCATTATCGTGTAGTCATTCCAGATATATGCCATTTCCATCTCCTTCTCTGTCCTCCACTACATTTTCCAGGAGGTTTGGGGGTAAGAAATTTGATATTCACACTTGTTGGGAAAAGAAGAAAATGGCAAGGCTAAACTCCATGCAGATGATTTCTGGGGAGAGGGGACATCTAGCTGGATAGGATCAGAGGACATATATTTCATAGGGCTCTTCTTGGGACTGTCACGTATAGGTAATAGGTGGCTTATCTTGGAAGAAGAGACACATCCATGCAGTGAAATTGTTATAAACATTCGGCGCTGTGTTCCATCACCTGCTCTTCTCTTCCATAAGATTTGTTACACAGCTGCAAAGACAGCCTATCTCCAGGCCTCATTCCTCCAAGGTAAGAAGCGAGATATGAGCCATGTTTTTCATGTCCATTTTGGCAGGATGGTGTTTATTATGGCTTGTTCACTACTGCTGATAACAGTAGAGTATCCTGCCTGCCCTCTCTGCAGCTTGGCCTGCTTCTAACCCATACTCCACCAAGCTACAAGATAGACAGATGTAGTGTGCTTTGAATTCTGTGCCACCTCCTAAGACTTTGCACTTTCATTTGTTATAGAAAAATTATGGGTTGATCTGAAATCCTTTTTATTTCATTTTTCTTATATTATATTGCAAATAGAAGATGCTGTTTAATGTTTATAATATAATAAATTTCTGAGTTTCCTTGTAAATAATATTTCCTTCTTTTTGCTTCTTCTTTTGAAGTGAGTTGCAGGTAAAGGGATTTTTAAGAATGATTTTTATAACCACCGTCTTTTCCAGAAATTCAAGCAAGGTTGTCAAATTGTGCCTGTAATAGAAAAAGCAATTCCTTCTGTACTGACAGTCGTGACTTCCCAAATTATCCGAACCTCTCACCAGTTCCATAGGGAAAGGTGAAAATATCTGGACCAATGGATATTCAGAAATCATTAAGGAATATGTAACTGGGTCAACATGATAACCACGGTGAACAAAAATTTAGGTGGGAAAATAAAATGTGAAGAACAATGAAATGACGCAAATGTCACATGTCTTTTTTATGATGTATCTAAAAGGTTGACCAAGATTCAGATAACCTTTTATATGCATAATTATATAATCAAAATTAAATTTTTGTTATTTTCATGCTTCCTAACATTTTACTTTTAGTCACACTAAAAGCATGTAAGTTAATAAATTTTAGATACCTTTTAAATGTAAAAAGTACTCTAAAACATTATGCTGGGAATAAGATTATGCTGCATGTGCCTATAGATAAATATAAAGCATCTCCTGTACTATACCTTGCAAAGCTTCTAAAATGTATGTTATCATTGCCCCTGACAGAAGCAATTTAATAAAATTCCAATATAGGTTCAAGTGAAATAAACATTGTACCAAAAAAAAAAAAAGAACTGTCTAAAACAATAGCTGCTTTTCTAAAAACAGAAGATTATTGTCATCAGGTTTCACTGGTGATTAATGCTGAACAAGTTGTGGGGAGCATGTCTGTTTCAAATCCCCCTGGCATAGAGAATTTGACACCAGATGGTTTCATACTAACAAGGAATTAACAATTTGTGGGTTGTTAATTGTTTCATTATAAAAGTACTCTAGTGAAGTAAATAAGAAATTCATTTCCATGGCATATAGCTAAAGACACAACTGGAGAATAAAAGCTTCAGTAATGGCTGACATGTGAGGGAAAAGGAACGGCAGTGCTCTGTTTTATTTAAATAACTGCTTTTTGCTTTTGTTATTTTCCTCTTTGGATTTTTTTTTCAAATTATAATCACTACTACCATAATTTAAATATATATAAAATATTAATAAAATAATGCACTATTTTATTAAACTTACCCTCTTCCCCATTTTAAGTGTCATCAATTTTACTTTTTGACATGTATTGAACAGCTATCCTGTGTTGTGCCTATTTGACGACACCGTAAATATTAGGCATTGCATTTGACCACGATGACAGAGACGAGAATCTGACTTCAAGTATTTTAAAAACATGCTGAAGATTTTTGTTATAGTTACTTTTTATAAAATGCATAAATTACAGGAAGTAGAACCTTAATGAAAGGCTAGGAGAGACATTCTCAAATTTTTTTTGTTTCAGGACACTTCTGTACTCTTAAAATTTGTTGAGGACCACAAAATTTTGTATTATGGCTTGTAGCTTAATATTTAGTGCATGAGAAATTAACACAGAGATTTAAAAATATTGATCAATTCATTTTTAAAAAGCAACATTAATACAATATATACTAGCCTAAATAACATAACTTTCAAAGGCCACTGTTTAATAAAATTAATCATTTTTTGCTGCTTCAACAATAATTCTTTTCTCCCTCTGATTGTGTGGAGGTGAATGAGACTGGTAGTACAATTTGGTCTTCACTACTTGGTTTGTATGAAGGCACTAGCAGTTTTACCCACTATTGCTTCTGCACTATGAAATAAAATATCAGAAGAGTAAATAAAGCAAATACCAGTGTAGTATCATTGTGGAAATAGTTTTACCTCAAAGATCTCCTGAAAGCATCTTGGGCACACCAAGTGTACTTGGTCCAACTCTTGAGAACTGCTGTGCTACAGGAAATGAGATCTGAGCTCTAGCCTTGGTTCCATGTTCTGTTTCTCAAGGTTATTGGGAAAATAAAATGTGAAGTTAATTAATGTTATATTAATTGCAAATGATTATATAAATGCAAGTTAGTAGTGGTGGTAGGAATAATACTGATTAGTTATTATGGATGACTGTATTGACTTGACACATGAAAATTCTCTGTATTATGATTGTAATAAAATCTTAAAACTAATTGGTTTTGGCAAATGTGCCAGATTTCCATTACAGTTTCTATTTTTTCAATAAATTTTTTCAATAAACCTTATCGTGGTTGGGAATTATGCAAGCATATGAGCACTTTCTCCTCAAAGGAGACCCCCAAAATGTTCTTCTACTGCTTCCTTTTCATCCTGGTCACAGGCACATGATCTAGGTTTAACCAATCAGATTTACTCAGGTAAAGATTTAGTTCAAACATGAGCTTCTTGGGGAAGGCACCTCCATGTTAATCAACTTCGTCAACAAAGGTAAATGTAGAAGCTTGTGGATCATGAAGAACTCATTGGTTGCATCATGAGGTTCCTGAAGAAGCAGCAGTGGTGTGAATGCTGACAGCATCACAGATTGCAAATCAAGTTAAAATCCTGGTAGCAGTACACCCCGCTGACCTGTGGTGGTCCTGGTTGCGGTGGTGATTTCTTCAAGCAGATCTGCCTGTGGTTCTCGACATTGTATCTGAACGTTTACACTTAAACATTTTCTGGCAGTCATTCCAAAGATATTTTGAACTCCCCAATATTCTTTTAAATTATTTTATACTTAATTATCTAAAATCAAATTCCTCTTGCAACAAAGTATCCTGTCTGAAACATAATGCTTTGTGCTGGGTCATTCTTGTATTAGGATGAAATGCATTTCATAGTTGAGGTTTGGCTGGTCTCATAGGAGGAATTCTGCCTAAAATTTAAAGGCTGATGGGAACTCCATTAAAGCTACAGGAACTCCTGTGGTTTGTTTGCTGATTTAGGAGTTTTCAAAAAAATGAAAATATATAAATAATTGAGAAATAGTGCTACAGTTTGTGCCAGGCATCGGCTTGCTGTACTTAGAAGGTATTTATTGGACAGAGACTGACAAGCACTTCATTAAAGAAAGAGTCGCCTCAGTACTCAGAGATTATTGTTCAAAGGTATGAGCCCGCAGTTTTGATCGGGTTGAGCCTTGTTCTTTTTAAATTCTCTTTGTGCATAACATTTATTAATTCATTTTTTATTGATCTAACAAATTGCATTAGAGCACTTTCTATGTGTCTGAAATCAGAGTCCTTGTTATTTTGGAAACTGTGGGAAAGAGGTTCCCACTCCCACTTATTGAATTGCTAAATCTTCCCTCTCATTTCTTTCCAATTTCCTGTCTTTGGGGAAATTGGAGGGTGCTTTGAAGTATAATTTTGACCCAGTGTCAGTGTCAAGTTTTGTTAAGAGCGTCTTTGTTCTAACCGCATGGTTTTTTTTGCGGGGAGGGGTAATAAAATAGTTTGGAATTAAAGTGAGTAGGCTTAAATCTCACACACAGTTCATAGATATTCCTTCACTACATTCATAAACTTGTATCAATAAGAGGCAGTATGAAATAAAAAAATAATTGAATAAGGTCTTGAGAGCTGAAGTTATATAAGTATTAATTATTTTTATTACTAGTAAATTCCTTTGAGGGATTGTTATTTAAATAAAATAGCAAAGTTGCAATGATACATTCTAAATCCACCAGTGATGAAGCTTATTTGTCAGAGTATGAGCCTTACTGGAACTCTGGACTGGATTTTGAAACTGATTTTACCTAGTATAAGAAAGAAAACTCTGTGACTCCTTAAAAGTACATCCAAAAAAGAGGGATTTTCTCTACTTTCTTCGTGTGTGTGTGTGTGTGTGTGTGTGTGTGTGTGTCTGTCTGTCTGTCTGTCTGTCACCTGTGTGAAAGATGACAGAAGCAGATAAAGCTACTGGAGTTTCCTAAAAATAAAATGCACTGCAGAAAAGCTCTGTGATCTTACTAGGGTGCCAAAATATCAGTGCATCAGTAGGCAAGGGGATAAAAAGCATATAAAAATTCCATTTCCTTAAACTCCACACTTTCCTGGAACAATGTACAGAAGAGAGCAGTACTGCCAAATAAGACCTAAACTTGAAATGCCAAAGTCTCTCGAAAGCAGTTTCTCAAAGATGATATTTTAGGGTGAAAGATTGGCAAACCTTCACTTCCTAGTGTTTCTTTATCTTATTTATGTGACTGCTAAAGCTGAAAATAATAATTTGGAAATTGGATTCAAACATAAGAAAATAGGGTATTTTAATCTGAAATATCAGACCCAAGTCACCTTGTGTTTTTCTCCCTAAGCCTGCTTTTAGGCATCTATCAGTTTATATATTCTAATTCAAACCTGTTCCTTTATAAAGTCATCATCAGCTCAGCAGAATAACTCCCTCTTTATCACAGGAATTCCAGGAGCATTTATTTGTGGCAATTCTCACATGGCTGCTTTATAGAGCCCTGAATACTAGAATAATGGTTTGGAGTCCAGGCCTCACTTTGTCAGGAAGAATTAGCAGAATGCTGGGCAGCTCTTTACAGAATTTAATCTGAGATAAAGAATGTGACCAATAATTAGAATTTAGATCCTTTCCAACACGTTCTCATTCTTGATATTACATTTAACTCAATAGCTGTACCTTGTGGATCTTCTTCAACCTCACTATTTAGTCTAATTCAGCTATTGTATCCTCCATCTCAGTGCTTCCTAGTCTTTTTCTTTAGGAGTCAGGGAATTATGTGCCTGATCAGGCAGGTTTCCCCTGGAGAAAGATTACTGCCATTGGAGAAAGATATGTCAGTGGTAATTTGCAACAGCTATGACACATTGGTCAAGTAACTCAAATTCTTCATGTCGACGTGGTCTGCAGATCAAAGCTTGGACTAAATCATGAGAGTGTGGTGCATGTGTGTGTGTGTTTCTCTGTATACATACATAATATAAATATAAAAATTTGCATGTAAAAATCCCATAATGTACACATAATATACACATAATTTTATGTATGTATACATAAAATTTTAATTTTATGGGTTCTAGGGCACACAATAACCATGTGTGTAAAGTTTAATTAATTTCCAAATAATTAAAAATGGTTTTCATATTTGTGGTATTAATTGTTCACTACCCCCAAATCTCTCGTGTTTGACAGTAGATGAGCCATCCCCTTCTGATACATACCCTAAGAAAAATTCTCATAGTGTTTGACACTGCACTGTAATACTTGGTTCATTGTCTGCCTTCCCACTAGATATAGTTTTGAGGTCAGAGTCTACATCATTTATTTCTATTGCCTTGCAACTAGAATTTAACGTGATATATATACAGATGCCAAAGTTTAATAAAAGTAATGATTTTGCTATACATTTTGTTCAGGTATTAGTTTTCTAATTATATCAATGAGAGAAAGAGAGACAGAGAGAGAGAACAAAGAAATCCCTATAGAGATTTATTTTGAAATAAAATTTTGACTTATTAAGGTTTTCCTGTTATTTGTCTTTTATTTAGGGTATCATCAGAATTTTTTTTTTTTACTGAAAGGAGAGAATCGGTGATGTGTGTTTACCCTGCACAACATTTAGTAGAGTCAGCAGGAATCAGGCATATGAGACTTCACACTGAGACTTTATTTCTTTTTCTCACTCAAGGGGGAGTTCAAATAAGACAGGCTACCTTTGTGGACATTTAATCATCAGTCACACTTCCTTTACATTTTCAGAATAAAACCAATTCTGTTAAATAATTTTTATCCCAATTATAAAACTCAACTGACCCTGCTCAACATAAGTTATGAGTATCTCTAACTGTGGAAATCTCCAAAAATAGGTTCACCATTGTCTTCCCCTCTCTACCTCCAGTTATTCTGTTTCCAGTTGCTTTCTGAACATCCCTGTGAATTTTTACATTTGAACAACTGATTGTACATATTTTAAAAAGAAAAAACCCTTCCCTTCCAGATTAGCTATGTTTCTTCTCTTTTCTCCATGCCTCTTAATGCCAAGCCTGTCCTCTTCACTCCACATATTCCCCTCCCAAGCCCCACATCAATTGTTCTGGCTTAAGGCCATCTCTAAGTGACCTTTACTTCTCTTTGTCTTGATCACCCCTTTCCAGGCAAACAGTTGCCGGGTACCTCCCTTCTGGATAAAAATCATTATAATTACTTTTCATTACCTCTGCCAGTGTTCTTGCACAAGATCTAATTATATTCTTAAAATATTGAATTAATATATGTTAATTCTGAATAAATTAGTCATTTTACTTTAAAAATTCAATGCAATGAAAGGCTTGCCTTTTCTTTTTTTTTTTTTGCAGTACACGGGCCTCTCATTGTTGTGGCCTCTCCCGTTGCGGAACACAGGCTCCGGACGCGCAGGCTCAGCGGCCATGGCTCACGGGCCCAGCCGCTACGCGGCATGTGGGATGTTCCCGGAACGGGGCACGAACCCGTGTCCCTTGCATCGGCAGGCGGACTCTCAACCACTGCGCCACCAGGGAAGCCCTTGCCTTTTCTAATATATAGTTATAATTAACATCTAGAATTTTATTGTTATACCTAAATACTTCTCCATTTTTGAGTTCTCTATGTTTTAAAAATAACAATATTAATAACTTGAGTATCAACATTATTAATGCCATCATGATTGACTGTAAAATGCCTTTAGACCCATTTTTTTTTCCTTTTCTATTTTATCAGCAGAAATCGTACAAATAAGATCCTGAATGAACCTCAACGTGTATAAGAGATGAAGCCCTGAAAAATGGGGTAGAAGATACAGAGACTGCACTGCTATGATCTCCCTCCCTTGTTCCACAGGAAGGTGCCTACTGAGGGACCACCATAAAACATTAGGGCTCGAGGAATATATTTCAGAAACTGTTGTAAAAAACTGACATTTCACTGAAAGAGTTTTGGGTAAGCTATAAAACTATTTAGAGGTTACGTAGAAACTATTTAGAAAACTAGCTAAAACAGTCAATTGTTATTTGTAGCAGTTAAGTTCTATAAATTACCCACAAACACTGAATTCGCAAATACTGAACCATTGCTCCTAGAGGAAATACAAGCTTGGTTCCTGCGAGCATCTGGTCACAATATTTTCATCAACCAGTCAAACATAACTTTATTTCATGTGTGCTTCTGTTCAAAGACAATTTTTTAAATACACAGTTGACACTTGAACAACATGGATTTGAATTGTGTGGGTCCATTTATATGCACATTTTTTTTTCAATAGTAAACACTACAGTAATTGGCTTTTGAAATAGTAAATACTACTACTGTAAATACTACTATTTACTATCGTAAATCCTATATGATCTATGGTTGGTTGAGTCCTTGGTTACAGAACCATGGATTTGGAGGGTCAACTGAAAGTTATATGTGGATTTTATACTGCACTGAGGGTGGGTGTTTCTAGCCTCTGCTTTGGTCAAGGGTCAGCCATATATTGTTGACTCATTAACACTGAACTCACAGCCAACAGCACTTTAACTCAGGGCTGAACAAATCTTATTTAACACATGCATTTTCTTTCTAAGGAACATCACAGCATTTTCGAGCTTTAGAACACCAGTTAGCACACCAGCTCTATGCTTGGGGGGACATTTTATACAAAGAAATCACCTAAAAAAAGTACAAAGATGAAAAAAATGTAAATGTCGCTCAAAATAGACCATGAAAAGGACCCTTATTTACTATGAGAGCTAACAAAAGAAGGCAGAGGCTCATTTTGATCAACTTCAACAGGGACTCAAATTTTTCATTGATATTGTGCATGTTCTCAAATGATGGAGAAAGAACCATGATTACTGATTTGGGGGTTCCAAATATATTTTGGTGAGTAGGCAAATTTGTAAATACAAATTCATGAATAATAAAGATAGACTGTAGTCAATTTCTTGTAACAGGAATGAAAGACAACATATTCGATGCAGACATATCTTCAATGTGACTCCGCCTTAATGAATATTATCCAGCTCCTTAAGAGGATGCAAAGATAGCCATTTGCAGAGGAAGTAGAAAAAAATTTCTTGCATGCTCTCACTAGCATCACCTTGAAGTTTTTCCTTTAAGTAATATTGTTTAATAACAGAATTAAATGTTTTTTGAAAAAAATGAGAAATACAAAAAATTAATTCATGATAACCTGCAATCCAGAAATTAGAAAAGTCAATGATAGAAACTTTATTCTACTTGCTAATTTAAGGCTATTATAAAATTTGGATAATTTTTTTTTTCACCAAACTTCACGAACTGAACAACTTTCCAAAACATAAGAACTTTAAAACAGAATTTTTGGTAGCTACACTGTGTTGCCTAATATGAATAAACATTATATTTAACCAGTCAACTACTTGTGGATATTTAAATGCTTCCTATGTTTTGCTGTTTCAAAGGGCTGTGATGAGCAATCTTGAACGCAGATGTTTAGTGTATTTTGTCTCTAGGATGCAGTCCTACAGGTAGAATTCATGCTATATCAATCAAGGTCCCATCAGTAAAACAAAACTCATGCCAAGTGTTTCTATCACAAATCTACTTTCAATAACCTATTTGAAAGATAAATGGAGGGAGATCAACTAGGTGCTTTGCGATGACCTAGAGGGGTGGGATAGGGAGGATGGGAAGGAGGGAGGCTCAAGAGGCAGAGGAAATGGCGATATATGTATGCATATGGCTGATTCACTTTGTTGTACAACAGAAATTAACACAGCATTGTGAAGCAATTATACTCTAATAAAGATGTATATAAAAAAAAATACAAATGGAACAGTGAAGCAACTCAGAAATTAGCAACATCTTGAAGCTGCTACCCACCTGAGTTTAAAGGGTAAAAGAAGAGACAGTGTGGCTGCCACCCAAAAACTGAGGCTGGCTGCTGGATACCAGCTAGAATCACCACCTGACCAGCACAATGGTGATCTGAAGCCACAGATATTTTCAGCCAGATACACTTGCTGCTCTCTTTGTCTGCCTGCAATCTCCCATCAATGTTTCTCTTTGGTTCAACCTCCCTGAGTGAAGTCAGGGAAGAATGAGGGACTAGATTGACCAGAAAACAGGTGAGTGACTTCACACCACTTCAAAAGTTTTGAAAAACCTGAAGGATTTTTATATTATGCATTTAACCATATTACAGAATTACTCAAATGAATGGTTAAACCAATTCATAAAATCCCTTAAGTAGTGTAAGAGAGTCCATTGCTCCATATACTTACATTAATTGTAAATATTATTTTGTGATTTAATTTCCAAATTGGTGGACAAAAAGCCAATCTCATTTTTATTTTCATATTTGTTCATGATTACTATTGTGGTTTAATACTTTCTCTAATTTTTTTAGACTATTATCTCTCCTAGTAAAGTCTTTCTAGCTATCTTCACATGGGCCCTGAAAATTATTGTTAAATTTGTTCATAGATTGCTGGTATGTGCAGGAAATTGCATTTCATTTCTATTTTCTAGAGCGTTATTATTTTTAATTATATTTTTAATTTGAAGAACATCAGACCTCCATAAAATTTGCAAAAATATTTCAAATAGCTTTTATAATTCCTTTACCTAAGTTCATATATTTTTCCTATATTTCACCTATACTTTGCACATTTACTTTATTATTTTTTTCTGAAAAAATCAGCAAGTAATTTGCAGAGATCAGGCACTGTTTTCTTGAATTCTTGTGCATGCATTTCCTAATAATAAGGACATTCTGATACATAGCTGCAGAACAATGATCAAATTCAGGAAATTTAACATTGTTTAAAACTATCCAGATTAAAATCATGCTCATTTTAAAATACTGTCTTTTATAGCACCCCATTTTTTTCCATTCAGAAACATGCATTTTATTTGGTTGGAATGTCCTTCAAGACAACAATGTTTGTGAAGTGGAGAGGACATTGCTTTGTAATATACCCCTCAATTTCTCTTTATCTCATTTCTCATGATTATAATTTCATTTTATTTTAATTTTGCAGCATGCTCAAACATACAGGAATATTTAATGAACTATTAGAGAATAAATTATCCACATGATGCCCTATTACCACCCAATACTTGAGTGTGGAGTTTTCATAACAGAGATATTCTCCTATAGAACCACAATACAGACATCAAAATTAGTAAAGTAATATTAATACATCTCTACCATCTAATCTTCAGAATATATTCACTTTTTGCTAATCGTCATTACAGAAACAGATCCAGTTCAGAATACTGTGTTGCATTTTATTCTTTGTTTGTTTTATTCTCTATCTGAAATAATTCCTCAATCTTTCTTTGACTTTCAGGACCTTGACATTTTCAAGGGTTAATGGCCAAATATTTCATAGAATGTCCTTCAGTTTGGATTTTTCTGATGTTCTTATGATTAAATACAGCACAAGTGGTGATGGTATGTTTTCTTTGTGTTCTATCAGGTGGCACATCAAATATGACCCATATTTGGTAATGGGCACTTTGACTATGTGATTAGGGAAGTGTTAGGTTTCTATACTATGTAAATATCAAATATCACTTTATTCATTAACTTATTTATATTAATGTGGGCTCATGGATTCCCATTTATCAACAGATTATAATTGGCAACTATTATTAGTTATTTTGCTGCCCATTTTCTCCCAGATTTGGCTGACAGTGAGAATACCTTTACGTTAGCTTCTGTGCCTTTTTGATTTGTTCCCGTCATTCTCATCTAATCCCTGAAGGCCTTCAGAGCAAAAATTGAAAACACAAGTTAGAAAAAGAAATAGCCTCATTACCTGAAATCCTGAAATACAACACCTGGCAGAACATTTTGAAAGGCCTTTAGAAAAAAAAAAAAAAAGGCACAACCCAAATCCAAAGTAAACTATAACTCTGAAGATCAAACATTAAGGTGGCCCACTTCCTATCCACCTGTTGGCAATGGTACTTGTAGAAACTATAAGGGACACTGTAAAAAAACTTAGTCCCATTTTACAAAAGGAAAATCAAGACACAGGAAAAGCCATTAATTCAGATCAATAAAAGTTCTCCAAGGAAAGAAAAAGCATCCAATATCAAACTTTATCCTTGAACACTCAAGGTGAATTAACTAAATATAGAAAGTCAATCCCATTAATTCCTAGAGGATACAAGCACTACTCTTTCTACATTAATCAACTTCTTCCTAAGAGTACACATACCATACAGGCGGTAGGTATTTCAAATAACCCACAGATTTTTATTTATCTCCAAGACCTTAACTGTAAGTCTTGGCCATTAACTGAAAAAAAAAAAAAAAAAAAAAAAAGTCCTCCTGTTCTGTTATTCCACCCCTGCAAACTTAATGAGGAAAGACTTTGTAAATGGAGTTGCAGTGTTAAATGCATATTAGGGGGAAATTTTTTTCAAAATTCCAAAGGACACCTCTATACATGATTAAGTTGTGTATGCTCTGATGTATACCTTAGCCTTCTCCATTATATTTGATGCAAACTCCATATAAAGATTTAATACCATACCCGACACTCTATGGGCTAAAAATCCCATTGACTTAGGAAAAATAATTGGAGCAGAAAATTTTAATGTTCAGACTTATTCTACCAAACCATTACACAAAATTTCCCAATATCCCTTAAAGCCAGAAGCAGAAGAAGAACTCAAACCTATAGTTGGAGGGTTTATATCTAAAGACTTTCTAACACTCTACACAGATCCATATAACCTCTTCCATCTCACCAGTAAAGAAATCAAACGGACAAAGATATAGATAAATTTGTTCAAGACCCCTGAGTCATCAACAAAATTGTTATCCCTCTTGTCCCAGTAGAACCTAACCCAAATCCAACCTGTCATCAACTCTTCCTGGGGATTCACTATACTGGACCTTTGACCTTTCTTCAATGTGATTCAAATTAGGACAGTCAACATGTTTTGCCTTCACCTGGGGAGGATAGAAATATACCTGAACAGTCATGCTTCCAGGGGTTCATTGAAGCCCTCTCTTATTTTCCAAGATCCTCAATCAAGATTTAAAAGATTTAAATTATCTTTTTGATTGAGTTCTGATTTTACATATATACACATACATACACATACACACACACACACACACATACACACACACACACACACACACACACATAAAATCTCCTACTTTATTTAGAAACAAAGCAACCTGAAAAATGAAAATTAATTTACTTGCTCTGAGCCTTGGAAGAAAGTTACATAAATCACAATTTTGATGAAACAGTTTATTATTTAGGAAATTATCTATCTAAAGAAAGAAGACTAATCTCTCCTGTTAATTTAAATACTATCCAAACTTATTAGAGACCCCTCACAAAATGACAGTTGACAGGGTTTCTAAGCTTAACTGAGTATTTCAGACAATGGGTATCAAATTTTTCTGAGATTGGGGCACTTTTTTATGAAATGACTAAGTCCTTAGTAAGAATTTCCTGGGAGCCCAAACATGGCCCAGTTCACTCTCTCAGGGACACATCATATCCCCTCCTATGAATTAATAACTGGAAGACCCATGTGTTTAGGGATTTCACTTCCAATACTAGACTCTGCCCTGTTGAATGCAGACATGGCAAAAAATTGCAAGTGACTTATATACTATTCCCAATTATATCACCAACAGGTTGCCTTCCCACACACTCTTAAGTACTTCATCATGATCTTCAAAGAGGAGATTTTGTCTATTTGAAGAAACATCCAAGAAAATGTGGTGGAACCTCATTAGAAGGTACTTTATCAGGTACCGTTAACAGATAGAGCAATGGATTTCCAAGGAGCCAATCCTTGGGTTCATATTTCACAATTAATGAAGCAATTCAGAATTCCATGCAATAGTAAAGCCAATCTAATAGGTGACCTCAAACTGAAGATTCTCAGGGATCCTCTAAAAGCACCCAATCTTTAGAAGTAGATAACTGACCCAAGACTTGGAACAAGCTGTTGATCTTGGATAGTAGACAGACTTTATCAAAGACACAAGACCAAAAATTCTATCTAATTCCTGTTTTTGTTTTTCATCTGCTTTCTTATGATCACTCTTCTTTATATTTTCTATAGCCCTTGATATTTGTCCACTCCTAACACCCTTTTCCTCCTTTCTTCCCTCTTTAATAACTAGGTCAGAAAATGCCCCTTCTAGTAGCATCATTAGACAGTAGTCACTGTCTTCATCTTACTCACTGCTTTATATGCTATCCATAGTTATATCTCCATGATAAAAACCTCTGCACTTCCAGTCGTATCAAACAAGACTATAGGAAACTACAGCCAACTGTGGTCCCACTTGCACCTCCATGGACAAATGATCTCAAACAAATTATCCCTTGACATCTCTAGTATCTCCCTCTTCCAGAAAAAAGAACCAATCATTAGAGTCTATTGATCAGAATCCAAGTAATTCTAAATTTTAATTCAACAACTTTCATTGGATGATGGATAAATTACCTTCTATCTGGAAGAAACTATTCGAGATCCAAATATGTAACCCTGCTAATCTAAAGTCCTGGATCAAACCTTGTGTATTAACTCATTTTTCCTGGATTCCCATGTGCCCCTGCCAGATATTACTTCCTTTGCAGTCAGGCTGCATAGTCTTGTTTGCCTTAGCATAACACCTAATACACTTTAGGAATAGTATTTTGAGACCCTTCTGTGTATAGAGACACAAATTTTATAAATCACCTATACTGGAAATTCTGACTCACAAGATAGCTCCAAAATGAGTCCACTCTTGATTATTTCAGGTATAAAAATTGGAGGAATTATTGACTCATTATTTATATAAATAATAAGAGAAGTGTTTCCAAGGATAGATTATAAGACACTTGTCACTAACTCCGGCAGAAGTTGTTACTGACACCACCTCTTTCTTGGATGACATACAAATCAGTATCATGGACGCAAGTAGTGACAGACAATGCATTCCTCTAGATATATGTTGGCTAGGCGTGATGATATACATGCAATTGGTAATAATTCTTACATCAGTGAAACAAGCATGTTAGAAACGGGTATACATTGCCTTAAGGAAAAAGCTATTTGACCCTCTTAAGTTTTATACTCAGGGCCTATGTAACATATAGTCTTGGCCTGGACTGGGCAACCGGGCTCCTCTTTCCAAACTATTTTACAGATTCCTACACTGGTGTCTCCCTCTCTTAAATCAGTTTCTGATTCACCTCACTGAGCTGCCTCTCCAATTCTGCTTGAACTTCTAGATCCTATTCCAGGTGCTTGCTTACCTGTGGGCATTCTTCTAATCAACCTTGGGTCTCAATCACCTAGCTCCAGGCTGCTGTGGCCTTTCTCTACACCTGACTTAATCCTATGTAGAGGCTTAAGAACTGAATTTTTCAGAAGGAAAGGGAAGTAAAAAGAAAGTGACTAAAGAAGAGGAGATGGAAGAACCAAGTTATTCATTTATACTAAGAATGTGTAATACTGTGTGATACTGTGACCTTCCCGTTCCCAGCTGCTGATAAATCTTAGGGACATGGGCAGTTCACTTTCTTTTATAGTCCCATCACCAGCTTTCTGAGCCTCAAGAAATGTCTCTACACCCTATAAACCTGAACCTAGTTTATTCTGCAGGGTGTTTCACCACTCTGTGAGTACCCAGAATGCCTCAGAGTAATTTCTTTATGCTTCCTTGCCCTATCTCCTTCCAGCCTAAGCAAACTAAATGTCTGGAATGCTCAGCTCTCCATTTTTCTCAGGGACTTTTGTAGCTGAAAACCCAAACTGCCCCAGATAGAGTTTTCTCAAGTCTCCTGATGTGCCCCTAGTCTTTGGCCTACTATCCATGTTCTCAATGAAGGACTATAGGAAAGAGTAGGTGGATAAGGGGACATTCACTCCGTTGCTGGGGCCTCTCAGAAATTTAATCAACCCCATCAGTCTTTATACAGTCACATCACATGTCACCATTACATTTTATGACAGGCATGACTAGTTTCTCTGTACTACCAAATATGGTAGAGTCCTCCTCCTCCTGTAGCTCTACCAAGAAAGAATCTTCTTACTCTCTCTGTGGTCTCCTCTCTCTTATGAAGAGTTTGCCATTGCTAGAATTTAATTTATTTATGTTTCTTTGCATCTTCCGTTCTTTGACATGTGAAAAACAACATATTATTTTCCACCTCATTGGATTTGTATTGGTGATCAGAATTAGAGCAACAACCTCTTACATCTTCAATAGCCTGCATAAGTAGAAAAGGAAGTTCTCATTATGTTTTTATTTGTTTTTCTTAACTATAAATGGATTTGTAACTGGTTGCCAAACTCAAGCTTGTTTGGCAGATTCATAGCCCTAGTGCTCAGCATTGACACTGGCATTTCTTTTTACTGTAAACTTCTTGGTTTCTGCCTTGTGAATAAATTCATTCAATTCAGCCTTGCATACTTTGCCCTTTATGGTCACACACCAGTTCTCTTACATACTGTTCTTCAAGCATTTTCTATTCATGTTGCATTTTTTTCTGTCCTACAAAAACATTTACACCATTATCTGAAATGTTCTTTATCTTAATCTTACAAGCTTAAATTCTGTATGGCATTCAAGAACCAATTCAAATGGCAACTTCTCCAACCAGCCTACCTCGATCACATACACACAAACAATAAATTATCTTGCATCTCAATTTTTATTAAACTATTTTTCCAGATCTAATACATATATAATTTGCCTTTTGAAAATCATTACACTTTTATGTTTACCAGCTTTATTTTCCTTATTAGACCTTACATTTTTAGGAGAAAAATATGCCACCTCTACTTTTCTATCTTCAAATGTTCCTTGAATATGAGTAAAACAATATTACTGAGTGCATACATGAGAGAAAGAATATTTGAATAAACCAATAATTTATCTCCTTACTAATCTTTTATGAACTGTCCACCATCTGTCACTTATTTAATGTTTGTTTGCTACATAAGTATATATCCATTTATAGTTGTTTTCTGTCCACTTTTTATTATATCCTCATCAAGAATGAATAATGCTTTATTTTATTTGTATGTGTTCACAAAGTAGACTACAATAAATGTTCTATAAATAGCATGAGGTCAAAGTAGCATTTATAATGTCATAAGTTAAAAAGAAATCTATATTTAAGGATATTCATTATAGTCATCTATCCAAAGCTGTGTGAAGAGTTAAGACTATTATCTAGAACTTAATTATTTTTTAACGCATGCAGTAGCATGAGTACCTACACATGCTGAAAATGTTATTTGTGAAGTAAGAAATGGGAACCACAAATTATTGTAAAGGAAATAATCCTGGCCAGTAAAATATACCTTCTTTACATAATTAAAAAAATCACTATTAATAAAAATGCTAAATAGACACAACATAAGGGCAGATTTGGAAGTAAAGTATTATTAAAATAAATTATCTGTGTTTTCTAAACTATTTTGGGGTTATAATTTGCATGATACTTCTATTTTTTCATTTTTAAATAAATATATCTCTCTATATGGCTAAATTTCAGTAGCATGCATTAACTAATATAAAAGAAAGGAGTTAAATACAACTGTTCATTTGAAAAACCAATTCTATAAAGTTTTGTGACACACATCTAAAAACACAATATTTTATAGACAAACACTGACACAACCCATAAGTTTCTCTACCCAAAGATATTTCCTCAGATGCCAGATCACATGTGAAATATGCATGTAGTGGAGGTAACTACTCTTATAGCTTCAAAACATGACTAAACATTTTACTTCTGCAGGTAAGGTTTGTTTAACATATAGGATTATTAAATCTCACTAACATTTAGATTAGTGAGATTTTATTTGCTTTTATTTACTGTTGGCTATTATATGTAACTTTGTAATGGCTATTTTTTATTCAAATTATTGCCTACATTTTGTATTAGGCAAATACAAAATGTATTTTCTGATTACATCTGAATAACAGATTCCTAGACATAGAATTATATTTTTTAAAGATTCTTGATGTATTTTCCAAAATTTCTCTCTGGAAAAGATGCATTGATTTAAACTTCTGACAAAAGCTTTCAAAGTGTTCAGTTCACTGGCTATAGTCAATCTTAATAATTAGTGTTTACTGATAATTATTGTAAATTTAATGAAAATTTATATGACATATTTGGAAATTTAAAAACGATATAGCTAGTTTTAATGTTTATAGAACATGTGTCTACTTTTATAAATTAAGTGTTTATAATATTTTCCAACTTTTCTAATAGAGTTTCTTAATTTAATTTTCTTATTTAACAATTTTCCAGAAGGTACAGGACATGTTCATTGCAAAAATTAAATTTTTTTTTCTTTAATGGAAGTTCAATATTTTGACTAAAATAAATTCCTGTCACCTCCCCATTCCAGTCTCTTGAAAATTGCATGCTCTGAGAGATAACATAACAAGTCAGCAAAAGCAGGTTTTTATCTGTCTTTGTATTTTGCAAATTACATATCATACAGCTCAATGTCTTTTTCCAGCAATACTTTTCTACTCAGAGAGTTGCTGATGATGTTGATTATGCTGCTACTTCTTGAGAGAAACAGAAAAGAATTCTTAATCTTAAATACTTACACTAAGTTTTCTTATTCTTGCAGAGACCCTAACCAAAGCTCCTTTTCTTTTAGAAATACTTTGACATAACTGATGAATACTTACCATTTTTAGAAGATTCCCTTCAAACTCGCTTCTTTTCAGCATGAATTTGCTCAGTCCTTGGTCATTTATTTGATTTATAATAGTTGCCTTACTCAACCCTCATATTTCCATATACACTAAGGGTTGCCCATTATTTTGACTGATTCCTAATTTTCTCTAATATTTCCTGAAAAAAAAATTATTGACTTATGTAAAAGTTATTATTATTCAAAAAAGTAAATAAAGGTATATCAGTGAGGAAAACTAGGATTAAGCATAATGTAACTCTGGTCTTTCTAGTTAAAATTTATACTATATATACTTGTTTAGTGTGCCAGCACACCATGTCAGTCCTAACAGCCTAAATTTATGCATGTGATAGCATAAATTTATCTTCTTACCTTGTATATATTCTATAATATATCTGTAAGGTAAGAATGTTTTTTACATTTTAAAACTTGTTTATGGAAAAAGAATATATGACAGAGGCTCTATGTGACCTGCAAAGCCTAAACTAGTTAATATCTGGCCTTTTACAGAAAAAGTTTTCCAACTGTGGTAGATAGTATATGTGGGGCTTTTAACCAAGTCATGATGTCATTGTATCTTCATGATTTAATTTCCTTCAACTCTGCACCAAAAATGCACATATAATAAATGAAATATTAACAGAGGATTTAAATAGAATTCTCTAAAGTCCATATATCTATGGAACGATAACAAAACATAAGGTTAAGAAAGGCTGTCTACACAAAGGCAGTTAAATATTTAGCTCCTGCTGGCTGATAGACTACTGTATGTGAGTCAATAGACTGCAACCAAGTTCATGGTTTGAAATCAAGGAATAGCATAATGCAGCCCAGATCATAGAATGCACCTCAAAAATATCCTCTGACTACTGCCTACATTATGGATTTGATAAAGGTTCGTAACTAGATAGAGGAGAGGAAATAGCAATTCATTGCAAAGAACTGGGCCAAGCTGCCATCTTATTCAGTGTCTAAGGATTAACTATGAAATATCTTGATGATTTTGGGGGATAAGAAGACAGCCCCACCAGTATAAGACTATCTTCTGACTTGGTAATTCTGGATAGAAGAAACCACTGGACAGTCAGATTGAATATAAAGACAGAGAAAAAAATATAAAGAAATTAAACTTCCAGTAAAGATGAAAGAGAATGAAAAACTTTTCAACACAATTCAAAACAATGCATGCTAAAAGGGAGCACTGACAAAATAAAAGATTAATTCTTAATGAAATGAAAAAAATATATAGGAATTTAAATGATTTTCAAATAAGTCTGTTGGAGATCTTCAAACTCATAAAAGATAAACTGTAAATATTGAAAAAATTAAGGATTATGAACCAAAAAGAAGAAATGAGATGAGAACAGATTTATTTTAAATAGAAAGAAAAGAGGAACACAATTAAGTAATCTGAAATAATAAATAAGGGTAGAAAAAATAAACCCAATATATGGGATAAAATCTAACTTGAGAATAGTAGAGAGATAAATTAACTTATTGAAAGATGATTTTTTAAAGAAATTATATCATAATGCTGTCAAAGCAATAGAAAAATATATGAAAAACTATTAACAGGCATGGAGAAAAAAAATGGCAAGTTTACACCACAGAGCTTTGAGAAGAATCTATAAATAGATGAATATTTGAGAAACAATATTTTATAAAATAATGACTGAAAAATATTCCAAAACTGAACACTTGACACATCACAACTGAAAAGGACATCAAGTGCCAAGTAGCATGAATAGATGAATGAATGAATAAATTAGAAATAAGAATTCTATCACGGTTCATTCAAACAAGGAGAACCATGGTTAGTGATATAGATTAAGAGATTTATTACAGGTGCTAGAATGTACATCTTGTGGGAGCTGGTTAAGAAATCTGTGCCATCTCTGCTTTTATGTATGGGTTTAATGCTATGGGCCACACAGGGCAAGGGTCAAGAAAAGGATCTGGACCTCAATTGTGAAAGAGTGAGAAAAAAAAGATAAACTATAACCTGTGAGGTTAAACTGGACTCCATATCTGACTTATACCACCTCCAACCATAATTATTTGGGTGACATGCAGGACAACCTAGCATCCTTTTCCATGGAACTGCACATTCATATACATTTGACCCAAGCCAACAGAGAGACCCTATAGAAGGCAGAGCCCTGAGGGCCTGGGTACTGCCCAAGCCGGTAAGGTGAACTGGCAGATCCACAACTGCACAGGGCTTGGTCCCCTACCCTGAATTTCATACAACAAAAATGGCTGTCTCTTTACTGCCTTTCAAATTGCATTGAAATTTATCTTGTAACTAACCCCAACCTAGCACAAAACAGGGAAGTGTGCTCTGGCAAGTGTAGTTTCAGCTTGGCTAGGTTGACAGTGCCACCTCACCACACTGCACCCTTAAAAAATTTAAAGTCAAACTACAGGATATCAGAGACGTAAGAAATCTTAAGATCTGCCAGTTACACATGATAGACAATTTAAAAATGTATGAATAGTATAATGACAGCAGAGATATCATCATAGACATATAATGTCAATAGGTTATGGAATAATATCTTCATGGAGGTAAAAAATTATTTGCCTGAAATCTCAGAAGTCAACCAAGCTATCATGAAATAAACATGTTTCAGGATACTCAAATGATAAGAGAATTTATGACCCATATACCCTCTCTGAAATAATGAGTCAAACATGTATTTCAGCTAAGAGAGAAGTGAATACAGAAGAAAAGTTTATGCGGAAAAAATAATGGTGAGCATAAAATGTAGGAAAGAATGTCTTCCTTTTAATGAACTATTGAGTATAAATACAAGAAGCACAGTCAGAATTATAACAAATAACAATGAAATAATAAGTTTTCCAGTTAACCATTCTTAACTGGTTCAGGAGAAAAATAGATATACAGATTAACCTTAGATTTTTAAATGTAATTTAATTAATTTAAAATTAAAAATAGTTACTACAACTTATACCTTTCAATGTCAAAGTAGCAAAGCAAATATATCAATCCAATAGAAAGCAGGCATAGAAAATAAGAAGTAAAGCAAAATTAAATACAAGACTTTCATTTGCAGTACAATTACATAGGTAATCAAAATAAATTAAATGGATAAAATGAATTCATTAAAGACACTGAAATATCAATTTTAATTTTACAAATCCAACTATATATTGCTTACAAAAAAAGCTTAGATAAAGTAATAGTTGAGAGTAAAGGGATGAAAAATATCTTAGTCAAATGTTAGGTCTAAGAAAATTATGTATTGTTATTCATATAAAAGAAAATAGTTCAGTGAAAATAAAATTTGTTGTTTTAAAGATGGCTTCTGAATAGTAAGGTTATAAAAGAAACAATCCAACAAGAGGGCAGTCACCTAACGTTACATTGTGAAAGCATATATAAGAAGAAAAGAAGTGACAGAATTAAACTTTCAGGAAAGTTATTTAGATAGACTGGGCTGTAGTTTCTTTTGACTCTTGGTGTGTCTCACATTTTCTAAATTTAAAGAGCATTTTGATGGTGCACCAGCATACTTCAAATTTGAGGACAAAACACCTTAAAGATGGAGGTGCATCAGTGTAGAAGGACCTTGGCTCTCCTTGATGTCTTTGGGGGGCTGCCCTGACTACCTACATTTCGTGGGAAAAATAAACTATATTTGTTTTTGTTACCCTTAACCAGGTTTTCTTTTGCTTATATGCAAAATATTTCTAAAAGTGAGAAAAATTAATTACAGTCACTACAATCAATGGTTGAGGAAAGCCTAATTGTACCTGAAGTGATAAATCACAGGGAAAGGTGTGAAAAACTTTATTATCCACATTTGCAACAAATGTTGTGGTAAAATTAAGGAGAGAGACAAAATAATTACTGGTCAGAGGGTGATGCTGAAGAGTTCATTTTCTTTTAAGATGAAAGGAACTGTTAAAAAAGTTCAGAGTGGGAAGTTGATGTAGAAAAAAGAAATACAGGTTAAAAATTTATAATTGATATTATGCAGACTTGTAGGAGGCAGGAGGTATACTGACAGAGAATACAGGGAGCATGTCAGTTTTGGGTGTGAAGAATTCCTGCTCTAAAAAGAAAATATGAGACAATTATTAAAGAATGGTCTAAGTAGAAATAAGTTAAAGGAATGATTAGTAATAATCTTGCTGTTAATTAATTTATATATTTATATTTTCCCATTAACATTATTCAAAAAGTTTGGCTAAGTTTCTCCACACTTCTAAGCACAATTTTATGCCTTCAGTAGGCAGATTTCCTATGCATAGCAATTTGCATATAAAATTACCTTTAATATTTTGATAAACAATCAGTTAAATATATGAAAAAAGTATTAAAGGAGGACAAGAAGAGAATAATCAATTCTATTCTAGTAAGTGATCTTGTAAAATAATGAAAAAGAGAGACCAGAGAAGGACAGGTATCTTAGAGGGTGTTACATTAAGAAAGAGTGTTGCATGGTGACTATTTTTATTCCTGATAGAGAGCAAAAGAGAGAATGTGGTAGTTTTGCAATGTGTCAACTGGGAATCTATATTTCCCAAGATTCCTTACCCTGCATGTTTCAGGTTAGCCAAGACCACGATAGAGTTTCTTAAGTGAGATTTGGAGGGTGGAAGTGAAGCAGCAGCCTTTTTGTAGCTAACACGAGTTGTTGCTGATGTGCTCACTCGTGTGATTTATGTGATATATCAGCTGTCCTGCAACTTCTCCAACTTCCCTTAAATCTCCCTTCAGCTTCTCCACCTCTCAGCCGGGAGTGGATTTTTCACTTCAAGATAAAGGATCCTGTTTCCAGGGGACACCCACATCACCAAGGTAGAGGCAAGAGTCTATCTTTGTGAGGTTCAAGCTCACGCTTGTGGGGTCCAGCTTCATCTTGCTGTCCCCCATTTTACATCCATCTTCCTCTCCTGACAACCTGTCCTGTGGACTTTGTTAAGGCAAGAATTATACTGAACAAAATTAACAGGCAAGTAAAACTTTATGCAAGGCAATAGCTGAGGAGAGAAGACGATGGTAGGCCATCTTCGTTTGCTAATTGGCTTTACCCAATGGAAAAGTAAACTTTCTCCTATCGTCACGACAGGAGTGAGTTTTAAAACTTGGAACAAGGTGGCTGGCTGAAGCAAGGGCCTATCATTCCTTAGAAACTAGGAAATAAGGCCCTATTTTCCCTGACTATTACACTTCAAAGGCATGGTCTCCAGACGCTTGAGAAAGAGATTATTGGGTTATAAATCTGGCAAGGTTTTTAAAACTTTTACATGTTTTAAAAGGTTTTAAGAAGATTTATATGTCAAAGGACAGATAAAGAATTCAGGATTACAAATTTTCTAAAGTAAATGTTATTAAAAAAAAGGAAAGGAAGAAGAAAGGAAAAAGGAAAGAAGGAAGGAAGCAAAGATAAAAAAGAAAAGAAAGAAAGAGGAAAAAAAGGAAGAAAAAAGGAAAGAAAGTAAAGAGAGGTCAGGGGCCTAGAGTCTGGAAGAAATTAGCTAATGGTAAGTCAATCTACGGGAAACTTTAAGACCATCTAGGTAATTTCATGGTATAGCCTCAGAGGCAAAGACAACAAACAGCCTGAAAGAGACTGCTTAACCTGCTTAAATAGCTCCTATGTTTTTGAGGGTCAAGTTCAGTAACCAATCCAAATATGTGTGTGTGTATCTCCTAGTAGTTGTACTTCACTGATTGAACCCTAACTGATAGAGTATTCAGGTACAAGGAAAAAACTGCCTGAATAAAATGTACAGAAGTATAAATTGTGTGAAGTGACATAGGTAGATAAGCAAAGGAAAAGCTGTATGAACGGGACTTCCCTGGTGGTGCAGTGGTTAAGAATCCACCTGCCAATGCAGGTACACGGGTTCTCGAGCCCTGGTCCAGGAAGATCCCACATGCCGCGGAGCAACTAAGCCCATGCACCACAACAACTGAGCCCGCGCCACAACTACTAAAGCCCACATGCTACAACTACTAAAGCCCACGCGCCTTGAGCCCATGCTCCACAACAAAAGAAGTCACTGCAATAAGAAGTCCGCGCACCATAATGAAGAGTAGCCCCCGCTCGACACAACTAGAGAAAGCCCACGCACAGCAATGAAGACCCAACACAGCCAAAAATAAAATTAATTAATTAATTTTTTAAAAAGCTGTATGGGGCTTCCCAGGTGGCACAAAGGTTGGGAGTCCGCCTGCGATGCAGGGAACGTGGGTTCGTGCCACGGTCCGGGAGGATCCCACATGCCGCGGAGCAGCTGGGCCCGTGAGCCATGGCCGCTGACCCTGCACGTCCGGAGCCTGTGCTCCGCAACGGGAGAGGCCACAACAGTGAGAGGCCCGCGTACCGCTAAATAAATAAATAAATAAATAAATAAATAAATAAATAAATAAATAAATAAATAAATAAATAAATAAATCTGTATGAATTTTTAAGAAGCACTTGAGTTGAGATTCCTACCAGCTATGCTTCTGTAGACCAGAAACACTGTGCAGGGAGAGGTAGATACTGAATGCTTGAGTTTGTGTTTGAGACAGCTGATTTAGGGGTGATTCAGCACATTCCTACAAGCAGGGTACAACTTCCAGACACATGTACAGTGAGAGCAGTTCACAGGGTAGAGCACTGGGACGCTGAAAGGCACAGCAAATGGACAGGAAGTCTCAAAGTGAATAGGAATAAAAACACCTACTGAGCCTAATATAATTTTTTAAAAAACCTGAATAATTACGAAGATCTACCAACTCCAAGGTTTAAAAAAAATTGGGTTTATTGATGTATAACTGAAGTGCAGTAAATGTCATTTTTTCTACATTTAGAGTTCTATGAATTCTTTAAAATGCAAATACAATCTTGTAGATGCCACTATAATCAAGATGTATCCATCACCCTAAGTAGTTCCTTCATGTCCCTTTTTAGTCAATCCTTCCCCTGCCTCCAGTCCCTGGAAACTACTGATTTTTTCTATCCCTATGGATTGTTTCTTGTCTGCTTTGCTACATCATTTTTTAAAATTAAGGTTTTATTAACATACAAAATTTACCTATTTAAGCGTACAATTTGATGAATTCTGGTTTAGCTTTCAGAGTCTGTGGACTGTGCATGAAACTTTAAGGCAGGCACAAGCAATTCTGACTTTAAAGAAAAACTATAGCAGATGGAGACTCAGTCTACAGACAAAGGGTTCTTTCTGTAGGTTAGACACCTCAGCTGAAACATCTGCAGCCTGCACTTCAGCAAGAACCACAATGGAGCACATGAGTAGAGTCACAAGAAATATGTGACCTCAACAGAGGATAGTAGGCCACTGAGACTGTAGTTGCCAGGCTAATTTAAGGCAGAAATTTGATCCCAGGGTCCATATTGCTGGCTTTACCCATTTCTGGTACATAGCAGAAACGGGCAAGCAAAGTCACGAGTCTGGAGAATTTTTTAGTAGGTGTGGTCAGCCTCAGAATATGGGTTCCTGGTGCTGAGCAAGAAAGGACTTCTTTCAAGCATGTATGTGAGAGGCCGACACTGGATTTTAAAGCAGAGGGCCTTTTGTGCATCGGGAATGAGTCTGGGGGCTGAACAATGCTAACTGCTTTCCAATTGCAAGACAGCTAAGTTCTGATGTGATCATGTGTCCTGCTGAGGTTTCAGATGTAAACTATCAGCGCTAGGCTAGCTAAAAAGTTTGAGATGACCAGCCATGGGTAGTGTCCTCTATTCAAGGAACCTCCATTCAGGAAAACGAGGGCACTAACTTGAGTTTTATGCTTGCTTCTGCCTACACTGAAGTGCCATCTCTCAGTGCATGGTCTGAAGTTGATCTTGATTGCTTGAGTACAAATGACAGAGAAACCTTTCCTTAAGGCAGGTTTCTTAGTCCTAAGGGAATCCACTGCCACACAGGACTAAATAGACTGGTCAAAAAATAGGAGTGATGCTATGTCACTTCATAGAATTTAGTACTGTTAATCTAGTACTGTCATGTTAGAAATAGGGCTCAAAGGGAAATGAGAATTATAGGATCAAGCATAGGATCAAGCATAGGTGGAAATATCCCCAGAGGTAGGTATGAATATTGCATTTGCACTAGGAATTTCTCCCAACTGAATTTAAAAGCCACAGAAGGTGGATTCAGGACAGTGTGTATCCACTATCTGATTTGGTGAACCAGAAACCAAATTTTCTTATTCTTTTCTTATCCCCTCATGTTCAGGTGATTTTATTCTAAAGACTTAGGCAATATTAAGTGCTAGCTCCTGGCAACATAATTCTATCTGTGATAATTGGATTAGGTACTGTGTACTCTGTGGCTTGCTAGATGTGGAAAATATAAGGCCAGGGTAGTAATGCTTTTGTGTGACCTACTAAGTCCTTGGATACTTTGAAAGTGAAGTACACCAGAGACTAACATGGAAATTAAACACTTTCTGAGGCCCTTAAGGAAATTCTCATATTTCTGTGAGAGTTAGCCTGGTGTAAGGATACTGAAAAGGCAAAATTCTACATGTACACTGAGGACTCCAAGACCTGAGATGGAGCAAAGATGGGGAAGATAGATTGTGGATTTCCATTTCTTTGGAATGGTAACCCATAGATGCAAGAGAAACTGATTTTGTACCTTCTTCCTTTGTTTTGTGATTTAACTTGAAAGAGGATTTAACATTTAAAATTTAATTTCACCATAGTATGTGATATTAGGGCTTATACATTCAAATGAAGTATATCTATTTACTGGAGTTTTTTTTTAATCACTTGATTAACATTATCCATCTGGTTTTTAGACCACCATAATATTTCCATTATTGCAGAATCGTTGAGCTTTCACAGAAAATGTAGCTGGACATAATTTGGGAAGAGAAGTCGAACAGCAAGTAAATTTTCAGCCTTTTAGACAATGGCTTTGGAGTATATGGTCACTATACTGTTCTTCTATTTCAGAAACTTTTAGGGGCAAATATCCAGGCTGTCTCACATTGTCCCAGGAAGGTGCACAGAAGTGTAGCAGAAATGTTCTCGTAAATATTGATCCAGGTCGGCCCTCCTACTAGCCATCTCTACCCCTAAGCAGGTTAACCACATTGTCTATTCAACTGTAGGCTTACTGCTGAAGCTCAGTGGTTTAAAAGAATGGAAAGTTAGGGAACAATAATTGAGGAACACCTTTTCTCCACTACTGGTTTCCATAAGGAGGAATGTTATTTCCTAAACACATACCTGTCCTCTTGCAGACAATTTATTCACCCCTAACATAGGGAAGTGGAGTGACTTATGATTGACATATCCGAGTACACCCAAGCATATATATACATGTCACTTCCCCATTCCTTTTGTTATGGGGAGAAAGCATTCAAGATGATTTTGATTTCAGTGAAAACATTTTCCCATTGCTCTTTCACCAAAAGTTTCCACTGGGTGCATAAGGGTGCTCAATTCTGAAAGTGTGTGTTATGAAGTGAACTTGCCCAATTATATAATTCTTGAAAACCAACTCAACATGAAATTGTGCACTTAATTTGCGACTCTTTTGTTCATTTTACTCAAAAGGGAAGAAAGTATTCTTTATCAAACCCCTCTGGTAATCCTAACAAGCATCAGCCTGCTCTAACACGTAACATAAATGTTACTTCCATCCTTAATCACAGGAGGGAGGAAGAAAGCAACAAAGGTAGAGAATATATATGTGATATTTTAAAATTTTAACTAATTAAAGAAATACTTAGCCTAAGATATATATTTTTAAACTAAAGTACTAAAGCTTATTTGCAATGAGATATTAAACAAAGCTATTTCCCTTTCTCAGTTTTGTTAAATGGTATAAGCAATAAAAGAGAAAAGAATTATTACTACACAATCTGAAAATGGGAACTATTGTATATGCCTGATTTTAATAAAGCCTAAAAATGGGTTCCTGAAGAAAAGCTCTGTAAAGTTAAGAAAAGTACTTACAAAGGTAAATAGGATACTTGAGGACAACCAGTGAAGAAAATATAATTGGAAGGACTATAAAATGTAAACAAATCTCTCCAACATTAGATGTTCTGTGGACAACTATGCTTTTTTTATGAATGTTGTGATTTGCTGAATCAAGAAAAGGCCAGTGAGAAATGAATGAAGAGGCACAATGAAGAAATAAATGCATAGGGAATTAAACAAATGAGTAAGAAAACAAACTGCTTTAGGGTCAAATGAATAAACAAATTAAAACTATTGAATAAAATGTAAACTAGTCAATGTTAAAGAACTCTTTAGGCAGAATATAGGGAAAAGGGGAGGGGCAATAGAGAGGTATGAGATTAAGAGGTACAAACTATTATGTATAAAAATAAGCTACAAGAATATATTGTACAACACAGGGAATATAGCCAATATTTTATAATAACTTTAAGTAGAGTATAACCTTTAAAAATTGTGAATCACTACGTTGTACACCTGTAACATATAATATTGTACATCACAGAAAAAAATTAACCATTACCAATTCTCTGTAAAAATAAACAATATATATTTGTGTGTGTATATACACACACACATATATAGATGCTTTAAAAAATTATATGGGTCAGTCTACATTATCCTGATCTAAAGCATGAAAAAAATGTACATAAGCAAAAAATTGCCAGAGCACTCACGGTTGCAAAGAAAATATTGATTTGATAGGATTAAGATTAGAAAAAAATAAGTAAATTCAATATGAAGATAATTTTGTGCTTTGCATCCCTTCAATGAGAAAAAAAAAGAAATAAGGAACAAGAATATAAGTGTAAATTTGAATTTAAGTAGTGAGCAACCACTTTAGAACAGTTCTCAAATTTATAAGGAGGTTGACATTATTTCTGATGCCAAAGTTAATTCACTTCTAGGACTTGTGAGTAGGAATTAAAACACATAATAAAATAATTGTATCACTTAATTTTCCTTCATTTAAAAGCACTATTAATGACAAATTTAACTCTAAATTTGTATGCTTTTGTCCTTATCTATTCATAATGATAAAGATATAATTTGAATGTAACAAAAATGTATAAGCAACATTTTCACTACACTACTGAAAAACAAAAGAAAAACAATAAATTAACATGAATCAACAATTGAGAGAAAGAATTTTATAAATTTTAAAATTCAGCTGTGAATAAGCAGAGTAGCAGATGATGCTTTGCTCATCTCTACAAAGCAAATGTGAAAAGAAAACAAGACAGGACATTTTTTGTATCAGAATAGTGAGTATGTGGATGCATGGTATGTGGTTTCTGAGAAAATAACACATGAAAGTTGCAGTAGATGCCTTACTTCTCACTTAACTAAAATTGAAGAGTTCTGTTTGCACATTTTCGAAAAGAAAGTAAAGAAAATGTTGCTGTTTGTAATTTTACATCTAAGAATTCTGTACCCACCTACCATATCACAACAGTTTGGGCAACTATTTCCAGATGAAAAAAAGTTTTAAATCCTTAACTACTGCAGAATTAGCCATTTATTTAATAAATATAGGATAACACTCTCTGGTAATATATAATGTGATTTCTTCCTATTAGCATTTGATTCTAAAAAGTTATATTTTAAAATTGCTACATATCTAAGGAGTAAATCTAAATGCATTTATATGTAACAAAACTTTATTTAAAATCAATTTTGTATGAAATCTATGCTAGAATATTAGGCAAATTATGGAATAATATGAAGATTAATATGTAAATACTCAGTGACTTAAGTTTACAATAAAAATATTAAAACCACTGATAACATCTAATTGTATTGCAAGATGGTTCATAGAATATTAAAGCATAAACAAGTACTGCAGAGAATTAACCTGGAGAAAATTTATTTATCTCAGTGGATAATCAGATAATCTCAGTGGATTTTATATTAATACACACATATATAATTTGAAACAAGCAGAAAAAATCTTTGTTCTTTTCCACTGAAGGCAAAGAGAGAAGAAAGAAAAGAGTATAAAGGAGTGAATAACTTATTTGGGAGAAATAAGTCCCAATATAACAGTAACTAGAGTAAATGTAAATGAGTTAAATTCACTAATAAGGACAGATTCTCAGATTGGATTTTAATATTAAGTAATATGTTGTATACAAGAAACATAACTGAAACTACGACATAGAAATGTTGAAATTAGAAGGAAGAATAATTACAAAAGACAACTGTGTAACAAAAGAATCCCAATGGTAGTATATTTTCTGTTAAACAAAATTTAAGGTAAAAAACTATATAAGCCATAGAGTTTTAATACAAATGCTTAAAAGAAGTTAAAATGCACAGATAATAAAATATGTACTAAAAGAACAATAAAAATTCAAAAATTTATAAAGAAACAACTGATAGAATCAAGTAACCCACAGAACAAGGAAAAATAGGTAAAAGGATAAATGGAATTTTACTACATTTCTCTCTAAAATTCCAATAAAACTTATGGTTTTTAAAGGATGAGTGATACATGTCGCGGAGCAACTAAGCCCGTGCGCCACAACTACTGAGCCTGCGTGTCTGAAGCCTGTGCTCCGCAACAAGAGAGGCTGCGACAGTGAGAGGCCTGCATACCACGATGAAGAGTGGCCCCCGCTCGCCGCAACTAGAGAGAGCCCTTGCACAGAAACGAAGACCCAACACAGGCAAAAATAAATAAATAAATTTAAAGAATGAGTGATTGAGTTTGAATTTTACAATGAAGAATTTTACAGAGAAGAAAATCATTTTTGAGACCTAATATGATGTTTTGAAAAATTGTATGTGAAAAAGATCATAAATCAGGATTCAATAAGTTCTAATGAAGTAGTACCATTCTGATTATATTCTGGTAACATAATAAATCATTAAAACTCAAAAGAAGATATAAAAATGAATATGAATGGGGCTTCCCTGGTGGCGCAGTGGTTGAGAATCTGCCTGCTAATGCAGGGGACGCGGGTTCGAGCCCTGGTCTGGGAGGATCCCACATGCCGCGGAGCAACTAGGCCTGTGAGCCACAACTACTGAGCCTGCGCGTCTGGATCCTGTGCTCCGCAACAAGAGAGGCCATGATAGTGAGAGGCCCGCGCACTGCGATGAAGAGTGGCCCCCGCTTGCCACAACTAGAGAAAGCCCTCACACAGAAACGAAGACCCAACACATCAAAAAGAAAAAAATTAATTAATAAACTCCTACCCCTAACATCTTCCTTAAAAAAAAAAAATGAATATGACTGTAAAAAGCCCACATATTTTAAATAAGAATTGAGTTAAAAATTCATTAGGAGGACTTCCCTCGTGGCACAGTGTTTAAGAATCCACCTGCCAATGCAGGGGACACAGGTTCAATCCCTGGTCCAGGAAGATCCCACATGCCATGGAGCAATTAAGCCCTTGCGCCACAACTACTGAGCCTGCATGCTCTAGAGCCTGCACGCCGCAACTACTGAGCCCATGTGCTGCCTGTGCTCCGCAACAAGAGAAGTCAACACAATGAGAAGCCCACACACCGCAACGAAGAGTAGCCCCAGCTTGTTGCAACTAGAGAAAGCTAGAGTGCAGCAACGAAGACCCATCACAGCCAAAAAAAAAAAAATTCATTAGGAAAATTAATAAACACTAAAGGCAAATGGCATTGAAACACAACATTTCAAAATTTCTGAGACACAGCAATAGCAGTATTTAAAAACAAAATAGATATGTATTTTTAAATTTGGTTACAGTATTATATTTAATTTGTCAAGTTATTCAAGTTTGCAGAGGCCACTTCCAAACTCTGGTTTCTAATACAAAATGGTCAATTTAAGAGATCCAAGGAAATTAGATTTACAGCATAAATGAAGTCCTAAAATCATCTTTACATTTTTGTCCTTTTTAAGTGCTTCATCTGTCAATCTTCCTTTGTTAAAAAGTGTTGTCAAGCAGATTATAAAAAAAAATAGCTGAAACTGGTTATTTTTAAAAAGCAAAATAGAATCAAAAGATGTTCAATTTCTTGAAATTTTTGGTAGTCAAAGCATAAATTTAATTCTATATATTTAAAATTTAAAATCCACTGAGATTATGTGTGAATGTATCCTTTACACTTAAAGTATTAAATTTTAAAAGACTAGTTTTGAAAAAATGTCTTCATTTAAATTTTTATGAATTTTAACAGATGTCTTTAGTTATAAAATTTTGAACATGGAAATATATGCAATACATAATATTCAATTTAATTTGACTTTTATTTAATAGTAAACTAATATAATCCTGACAAAAATGTAGTTACTAATTTCCTTTTCTAGTATTTTTTAAATGGAAACAAATAACTTCATGAATCTTCTTTTTTAGTTAAAAATTTGCATACATTAAAGTGCACATATGTTAAGTGTATAATTCAATGAGTTCAGGTAAATGTAATCAAAACCCAATTAAGATTTAGATTTCCGTCGACCCAGATATTTCCCTTACATGCATTTCCAGTCAGTTCCCATCATCACGAGTAATCTGGGGCCTGAGATTTTGTTTTTGTTTTTTTAACACCATGGTATAATTTTATCTCTTCTTCATCTCAAAGGAATGTAATCATATGGTATATGCTCTTTTGTGTTTGTTCTCACTTAATGTAATTGTATGCACCAAAATGCATTCTATTTTATTGCTAGATAGTATTACATTGCATATTCAAATCATAATTTATTTAGGTAATAAACTATTAGTAGACATTTGGCTTATTTCACAGTTTTGTCTATTTTGAATAAAACTGCAATCCTAGATTATGTTTCTGGTGTTTCCACCCAGTATAATTTCTTTTTCCATTTTCCTTTTGCTGGGTATTTGGTTTGTTTCCCATTTTGGGCTATAGGAACATCTGCAACATTCTGTAGTAGTAGTTCTGGATTTGTTTTTTATTTTGGGCTATATATTTAGGGATGGGAATACTAGATCATAGAATAGGTTTATCTTAACTTAGTTTTTAAAAAATACTGCCAGATTAATTCACAGTGTTCCAACCATATTATACTCTTATGAGAAAAATGGGAAGTTTCAGTCATTTTCCAGCATTTCCAACTTATCTTGCCAGTATCTTTTACTTTATTTAGCATCTTAGTGTATGGTGATATCTCACTGTGTTTGCACCTTCTTCATGATTAATGATGTTGCATATCTTATAATTTTTTTATTGACCATCCTTTCATTTTCTTTTGTGAAGTGTCCACTTTTTGGGCCTATTTGGGATCAATACTTGACTTCTAATTATTGATTTCTGAGAGTTCATTATAAACTTTATGTAATAGTTCTTGCTTAGATATATATGCTATGAGTATTTCCTTGACTTCATGCCTGGTACTTCATTTTATTAATGGTGTCTTTTGATAATAAGATGTTTTAATATGAATGAAGTCAATTTAGCAAATTTTCTTTATATTTAATGATTTAGGTATTCTCATTAAAAATCCTTACCATGAAGATATTCTTTGATATATTCTTCTAGAACTTTCATAGTTCCAGTGTTTGGGTTTTAGCATATGATCCATCTTTAATTTTAGAGTCTGACATATAGTGGGATTTGAGATTTATTTATTTTCTTTAGCATTCAAACACCAACTGAACTGCCTTGGCATCTTTGTTGAAAATAAATGTAGGATTATCTCTGGGTTTTGTTTTTCATTTCATTGATCTATGTGATTTTCCTAACACAGATACCACACTCTAGTGGTTATTGTAGCTTCATAGTAATTCTTAGAATCAAGTTTATTCATCATTTCAAGATTGATTAGCTATTCAAAAAAATTATTATATAAAAAATATATTTTTTTCATATATATTATAATCA
This sequence comes from Pseudorca crassidens, assembly GCF_039906515.1. NCBI lineage: Eukaryota > Metazoa > Chordata > Mammalia > Artiodactyla > Delphinidae > Pseudorca > Pseudorca crassidens. The sequence goes on from NC_090298.1 coordinate 21,045,710, forward strand.
ACTTGTCCACTTATATAAAAAAAATAATTTGGGGTTTCTATTGTAACTGCATTAAACCTACAGATCAATTTGTTGAGAACTAACATCTAAACAATATTGAATTTTCCATTTCATTTGCCTTTTCCATCTCTCCATTTATTTAGGTCTTCCTAAATACTTCCTCTTAATAAAGTGTCCTGGGAAAGTTTTTGCATGTCCTTTGCTTAACATATTAAACATTTTATATTTTTGGATGCTATTTTTAATTTATTTTTAAAGTACTTTCTATTCTGGAAATAATTTCTAAGTTTTACTTCTAGTATCTAAAATGTAATTGTTTTTTTGTATATTGACCTCATATCCTGCAACCTTGCTAAACTCACTATTGATTCTAGTGGTGTTTGCAGATTCCATAGAAATTTCTTTGTAAATAATCATGTCATGTGTCAAAAAGGCAGTTATACATCTTTCTAACTGTTCTGACTGATTTCTTCTTTTTGCCTTATGGAAATGTCTAGGACCTTTAGTATTATACTGTACAGAACCAATTATAGTGGCTATTCCTTGCCTTGTTTCTTACCTTAGGACTAAAAAGTTCAATATTTGACCCATACGTATAATGTTAGTAAGTCTCACGTAGTCAGTGGTCCCCAACATTTTTGGCACCAGGGACCTATTTCATGGAAGACAATTTTTCCACGGACAGGGTTGGGGGAGCAGAGGGACGGTTCAAGTGATAATGCGAGCAATGGGGAGCGGCAGATGAAGCTTCTCTCGCTCACCTCCTGCTGTGCGGCCCGGTTTCTAACAGGCCATAGGCCAGTACTGGTCCATGGACCCGGGCTTGGGGACCCCTGATGTAGACAACATTTTCAAAATTAAGGTATTTTTCCTAGTTTGTTCAGCATTTTTATCAAGAATGTTATCAATTTTTGCCAAATGCTTGCTCTGTTGTAATGTGAAATTTTGTTAATGTGGGTATTCATTACATGATTATTTTCAAAGTTAACTGGCTTTACATTTGTTGGCTAGAATGCAGCTGGTCATGATATATTATCAGTTTGATATATTGCTGTGTTTGATTGGCTAATATTTGGTTAAGGATTTTTCTGTCTATTTTTATAAGGTTTATTTACCTCTGATCACTGTCCCTGCCCCAGACTTTTCCTCTAAATATCACTCTGAGATTTAGGTACTAGAGCTATGATGACCTCATAAAAAACATTGAGGATATTCTATTCTCTTGTATTTTCTGGAAAAGTTTATATGAAATTGGTATTAATTATTCCTTAAACATATGATAAAATTCACCAGTGAAGCCAGCTAGGGCTGAAGTTCTGAGAAGTATTGTCATTACAAATTTAATAATTAATAGACATAGGTGTCTTCAGTTTTCCATTTCCCTTACTTCAATATTACTAGGTTATGTCTTTAAAAAATGTCCCTTGGTAAGATGTCAAATTTGTTCCATAAATTTTATTATAACATTCCCTTTTTATCTTTGTAATGACTCTAGCACCTAGGATATCTTCTCTTTCATTCTAAATATTGGAAATTTATATTCTCATCCCTTTTATAGAGACCAGATTTGCCAGGGGATTATCAGTTTTATTAAATTTTTCAAATAATAAAACTTTTCAAATAATGAAACTTTTCTTTGTTCATTTTATTTATTTTAATTTTATAGCTAGCTATTTATATTTACTTCTACTTATCTTGGGTTTAATTTCCATGTTTTGTCTTATCCTCTAAAGACGAAGATTTAAGTCACTAATTTTTAAACTTTCTTTTTCAATTCCTTCTAATTTGTCCACTGTTTTAGTAGATTTTAGAGAAAAGAAAAGTCTAATAAGAATAACTTGGTCATAGCCATATGTATAAAATGTTTCTCTCTCAATAGATAGATACATAGATAAATAGATACATAGATAGATAGATAGATACATAGATGGATCTCCCTCCCTTTCTTTCTCTCTCTCTATATATTTGCTCTCCCTTTCTTTATTTCTCTTTCTTTCTTAAACTACTTTAATAGCTATAATAAATTATTTCTCAAGTGCCAAAAAATCCTACTGAAAAGTAAATTATGAAATATTTTGGTAATCAAAAATTTAGCTACAATATACATATCTGTAAACCTGAAATATTCTTCTAACATGGGATTTTGACTTGTGTGGATTAAGCCAAATATTAATTCAATAAGAAAAAGATTACTCTGTTTTATATTATTTTTGAAACCTTTAGTGTTATATTTGTTGTGTAAGTAATCTAAGCCAAGGGATGTTCTAAATTAAAAATGCAAATGAGAATTCATAATGTTTTATAATTCTTTATGCTGCTAAAAACTTTGTTGATAAATAGATAAATCTGCCCACCAAATGAATAAGTTCAGTACTTTAATTTGCTGTGTTAGTAATAAAACCATATCATCATAATGTAGTACCACATATTAATAACATTTCTTAGCTAGAATCTTAAAATATTTAAATGAATTTTAAAAGTAATCTAAGTTTCTCTAAGGAAAGAACACAAAATATGACTAATCTGGACATATTTAACTAATTAAGAACATTTATCACCAGTAACCTGATTCCTTTTCTTATAATTGCCACTGCATAAAAATGTCTGATCCACATAAATGTTCCATTAGTAAAACATTTTATTACTTACAAAAATGCATATCATAATTGGCTCTGTATTGTAGAAGACAGTGTTTTTAGTGAGTACTATAGTTATACAGTGAAATGTTAAAGCGGAAGTAGTAAACTGTTCCAAGTCCAATTACTTAATTACGGAATTAACACAATATAAAGCTAAATAATTTGCCACCTTCACTCTCACTGGTATTATAAAATGATATCCGAATGATTTCCAAAATAATTAATCTGGCTCTAACAGTCATGAATTGTAAGTTGCCAAGTTACTGAATACTCGAAACAGCTCATAACTATTTTTTTTATTGAATTCTCGAAACAGCTCATAACTATTTTTTTTTAATTCCCCATAGTGATAGTCAGTGCACCAGAGCAACACAGCAATATAGGAAAGCACAGATTTTAGAAACATTAGAATGGAAAAGGTTATTGTCTTTCTTTCTTTCAAAAATTGCTGTTGTAATGACACAAATCTTTGAGATTTATTTATTTTGGTTTGCTTCAGAATTGACCTTATCAACTCATAAAGATTACACCATGTAGGATACTTTAGAATAATGCTTTGAAGAGTAGATCAGGATTACATTGGTTACGGGAAATTTAAGTTCAGAATTTACTGCTTTCAATCACTGTTTAGAACAGTGTTTGTAAAAAATTATATTTAAAACAAGCATATCTTTTTCTGCCCAAAGCAGTGTGATTCTTCTACTGAATTACTATTATGTTGTAAAAAAAATAATTAAATGGTATGTATTTCAATAGTAAAATAATTATATAGCTGACAATATCAAGAAACAAGACCCATTCAATTACACATGTAATTCAAAAACCTTTGGCTTGTCTAGTGTAATGGAACAACAATAACAACAAAACCAAACAGTTAATCTAAAAATGTTTACCATATGTCTCTGTTTACCTCATATGTACTACTAGGCTACCTTTAAATGGAGGATATTTTACATAAAATTTCATTGAATAGATTAAATGTACTATCAATGACTTTAGAATGTGGATAGGAGAAATAATTGTTAGTGTCTTGGTGTTGTCTTACTATCAAGTTCTGGAAGTGGGTGTTGCCTATCTTTTTATATCCTGAGGTTAAAAGAGCTCTCAGCAATATACGGTGGTAACTGTACATATTCCAAAAGGACTGTTCATACTTTAAGGAGAATGAGTTGCTGTAGTATCCATCCTTCAAGATGACCTCTACTGATATTCACCTCCTGGTATTTATAACCTTGTAGTTTTCTCCCAATTTGTACTGGGGTTGGTCTGTGTGACCAATAGAATATGGGAAAAAATGATGCTCTGCCAATTTTGAGATTAGGTTATAAAAGCCTGGATTCCATCTTGGCTCTTTCTTGCTCACCTGCTCCCTCTTTCACTTGGATTAGTCATTCTGGGGAAACCTGATTGGGAACAGCCTGATGGAGAGACCAGCATGGCAAGGAATGAAAGCCTCCTGCCAACAGTCAAGTGAGTGAGCTTAGAATTGAATTCTCCAGCTATTGTTGAACCTTTAGATGAGCATCGCTCCATCAGCAGCTTAACTTCAGCCTTGGGAGAGATCCTGAGCCAGATCACGCAGCTCAGCTGCTCTAGTCCCTGACTCTCAGAAAATGTATGAGATAAGAAATGTTTGTTATTTTAAGCTACTAAATTGTGAGGTAATTTGTTAATTTGTTACACAGCAATATATAACCAATATAGTAGGGGAAAACCCAACAAAGTTCAAATAATTCATTACAAACAATTTTAATGTTTATGAATTAAATAAACTTTTATTGCTTTCCCCTCATGCTCTGTGTCAGGAAAGTCAGGCACTGTTGTAATTATAATGTTGTGCTTGACTCCATGGGATTTTGCACTTGAGGGTCTTCCTGGCATATTGTATTTTTAGGGACATATTTGATAATAATGTAAAAACATTAATATAAATGACATTACTAACCCACAAGCAATATTTTATTTTAAAATGTTCTTATATTCTATCTAATAACCCAAACTGCTCATTGATACCACATCCTCTGAAGATAAAACATCTGTCATTGTTAAAATATTTGGTCTCTCTCTCATCATTTTTGTCATGAATACTTATGAGGTTATTAAGTTTTTAAGTGTAAAGCATTATAAGAGTATTAGATTAATCCTGTTCAGCCATTAATAATATATGTTGGGAGTTTTTAGTGTCATTTCAAGTTTAAATTATTCACTTACACACTCATCTAACATGCTTTCAAAGTATGTGGAAGCAAAGCAAATCTACTTGACTTAACAAGTGCTGACTGTGCATATGATGGGGGGGACATGTTTAGATGAGAAAAATAAATTAATATTCTTTAAGTATTTTTGCTTCTGACTTATTAACACTAGTTTCATGCTTTTAACATAATCTTATTTCTGGTCATCCCATCAAATGTTATAATTAATGTAGAAAATATTAAGATATACAAAGTGCTATTATTTCTGTAGAAAATATAAAGACATTTATGTTCTAAGGCAATATTAAAAATGATCATTGTTTAAAATCTAAGAGAATTAGATTATTTTATTACCTTGACTTAAAATTTGTTAACTAGTTCATCTTGCCATAAAATGATAGATTATATAGAGAAAAGTATTCTTTACAAATGAAGTACCTTAAATATTGCAGAGAAACTGGTAACATATGAGTAATTGATTTGGGGATTACAAATTTGTTGTTCTCTTTTCATTAAACTGTCAATCTTAAGAGCCTCTGTGAGGAATCAATTTATGAACCAACTTGTTAGATTAGTTTAAATTACTGTACATACTTAAAATAACATAACCATTTTTCTTGTAGAAATAACTCAATAATTTACTTAATCTGACTTTCTGTCAGAGTCTAAATAACCGTTATTTTACTACAACACAGGTTGAATGTTCATGCACAAAAGTGATTATTGTCATTAATTTTTTTAATTCACTTTTATATCTTATTTTGCTTAAGATTTAGAGCTTTCTAAATTGATGTTTTGTTTTGTCAGTAAAAATCCATATATATATATATATATATTAAATTTTACTGCTTAATAAATATAAATCCCAAATTAGTGCTGGCTAATTTAGTGAATTTGTGCTGTGCTTATTATAGTATAGCCTAAGATCAAGAAGGAATTAATTCTAAATTATTTCATTAAAAGTCATTCATTTTATTACACATTTTATACTTTTTAGTGGTTTGGGAAAAATCTGTATTTCAGCCATGAGCTTCAAGGTTAAAATTCATTTTTAATGACACCTTTATTTTAGAATAGTTTTAGATTTACAGAAATGTTTCAAGACAAGAGTTTCCATACACCCCTTGCTCATGTTCTCCTATTATTAACATCTTATGTTATATTGGTATATTTGGTATGTTAACTGTGGTATATTTGTCACGATGAAAGAATCAACATTGGTACATCATCCTTAACATCAGAGTTTATTTGGCTTTCTTTTTTTCCCCATAATGATTTATTTTGTTTTGTTTTTCCTGTGGCAGGATATCATGGAGGACACTACGTTACATTTAGTTGTCATTTTTTTTAAGCTCCTGTAGATGGTAACATTTTCTCCTACTTTCCTTTTGATGACTTTTGACACAGTTTTGAGGAGGGTTGGTCAGACATTTTGTAGAATGCCCCTCAATTGAGATTTGTCTGTTTTTCTGGTGATTAGACCAGGGTTATGCATTTCTGGGAGGTAATATTAAATTTTAAATAAAATTTTCTAACTATACTATATGTGAAAATATGATGTATAATACAAATTACAGAATATAAGATTTATCATATCCAATGATAGTTATATGTTATATTGAAGCCATTGATTTATCACTCATTCGTTTATTTAGTTTACAAAATACTGGGTTTTTTTTGTTTGTTTGTTTGTTTGTTTGCGGTACGCAGGCCTCTCACTGTTGTGGCCTCTCCCGCTGCAGAGCACAGGCTCCAGATGTGCAGGCTCAGCGGCCATGGCTCACAGTCCCAGCCGCTCCATGGCATGTGGGATCTTCCCGGACCGGGGCACGAACGCGTGTCCCCTGCATTGGCAGGCAGACTCTCAACCACTGCGCCACCAGGGAAGCCCCAAAATACTGTTTTTTATAAAGAATATGGTGCTATATATGCAGCTATGAAGGGACGGTTATATCCATACTAGCATTGAAACCAAGACTATTCATTTTAATGTGATGGGCTTTGCTTGTAATTGGTAATACAAAGTCCTCATTAACCAGTACATTAGGACATTTTGATTTACCTCTCTAGATTTCCAGCTTAAGAGGCCATTACATTCTTAATGACCCTCACCCATGGAGGAAGTAGTTTTCCTCTCAAAGGAGAGTTCCTGAGTAGAGTTGTTTTCTTTGATTTATACGCCAACTGGATATAGTTAATTACAAAGTTCAAATGATAAATCCAGAAAAAACATTATAGATATTGCTTTTTGATTTGGCAATGATTCCTGAAGAAGAGCTCAATACAATTTCAATTGTCAATCCCTATGAGAAAGATTTATCTGCTACAACTTTCTATATTTAAAAAAAAAAAAAAACTCTGGTGATAAGATATAAAAATTGATTTGTCCAAGATGTTCTCTATGTCTGAGGATAGAGAAAACATAAAAACTTAGAGGCAGATTATTCATTGTACAGATTAGCCATGGCTTCAGTTCCCCTTCTGTTGAGCTAGCCAAGGACTCTGGACTCCAGAGGAAGTTTGATTGTCCAAATTTGTGTGCTCCACAAACTTGATGTGATTGCCCTTTAAATGCCAAAATCTATTATTAGGTTATTCATTTGTTTGGTGTGAACACATTCCTACTTGGTTTAACCAGCAAGAACAAAACTAACTGGGATTGTTTGTAGTTTGACTGCAAACTAGGGAACTTTAAATTTCTATTATTCTCTTTTACTCAACAGTCTTGGTTTATTTGCTGTTTCTCTTTTCATTTTATAACTTTCCACATGGTTTCTATTTGTCCTTAATTACTTTTATAACTCTGCTTTACTGAAAAGGCTTAAAAGCAGCATTATCAGGGCCCTGAAAAGCAAAAATATTCCTTCCACTCTGTTCTGTTATTTCATGCTATTTTGAACCAGGAGCAAACCAATTCAAAGACTCTTGTCAAGGGAGACCAAGATGGCAGAGTAGAAGGACACGAAGCTCACCTTCCCCCACAAACACATCAAAAATACATCTACATGTGGAACAATTCTCACAGAAAACTAACTGAAAACTGGCAGAAGATCTCATATAATCAAAGTTGCAAGAAAGATCCCCATGTAACTGGGTAGGATGAAAAAGACAAAAAAAGGAATTGGGACGGGACTGGTGTCCCTGGGACAGAGCTGTGAAAGAGGAAAGGTTCCCTGGACCTGGGAACCCCCTTTGCTGGCTGGGAGGTCCATCAGGACAGAAAGAGAGCTAGAAGGGCCTCTGTACTCACCAGGAGTGTGCACATGCTGGCTTGCTAGCAATCAGGGCAGAGAGAGACTGGCACTGACTGCTGCCATGTCACTGCACTTTCCAGACTGAAACACATGCTGGGTGGGGCTTCTAGCATGTTCAACAGCTAGGTGCTGGAACTCAGGCTTAAGAGGACAGACCCTGGTAGAGGACTTGGTCCAGTGGCATGGAGAGAGCCCAGAGGGTCTGGAGCATGGTCTGGGCCTCCACTGTTAGTGTGCACAGGGCCACAGGTCTGCCCTAGAAGCCCCATTATCAGTGCATGCAAGGCAGGGAGCAAATCCACCATAAGAGTCCCACTGTCATCGTGTATGCTCACTGTGGGGCATGACTCTGGTGATGTGGGCTTTGTGAGGGCCCACACAGCAGGGGTGGGGCTGATACCAGAGTACATTATCAGTGCTCCCATAGCGGGGGCAGATCCAGGAGCAGGTCCAGCAGCAGGAGACTTTGTTGGTGGGCACCATGGGTGGTGACCAGTGTCACAGAATCATGATCCCTAGTGGATAGCCCCTGAGGAGGAGTAAGCAGCAGTCCCTTTCCCGGCAGGAGTGCTCCAGTCCCGCCTACCTAACACCACAGCTTGAAGCTGGATCTGGGGTGGACAGGCCCTGGGAGAGTCCTATCATAGGGGCAGCCCAAGTTCTAGCTGGCAGCCCAAGCACCTTGAGTCATGCAGCCACAACACCCCAGCCCCCAGCACCAGCCTAGCACTAGGTCTGGAACAAACACAATGGAGAAAGGGATGCGACCTTAGGCTGCTTCTGGACAGAACTGAGGATGCATGCAAGAGTGGTGCATAGGTTCAATGTGACTACATGGGCCTCACTTGCTTCAGTGCTCACTTCCTTGTGGACAGAGCACACACATAAGGGCAACAGAACCTCCTAGAACCTGATCCTCAGGGGTTCTACTCCAACAACTGGGGAGCAGACCCTGCCCCCAACAGGTCTATGGTAGCCATAGATCAAAGAGGAGGCCCTGCCCAACCTCCAGTGCAGGTGCTGGTCACCACAACACCAATCACACCCAATATCAAAGGAATAATGGCCAGCAACTCTGAGGGAAGACGTGGTAGGAACCCACACCAAAAACGGCCCTGGCACCAAAAATATGGACTCACACAGTATACACAGTGACATTCCCACATAAAAATACCCCTTTAAGACCACAGGAGATAACTTTCTCCTAAATTCATAGAGGCAGAGAAATTTAAGTAAAATGAAAAAGCAAAGGAACTACTCCCAAATTAAAAGAAAAAAAAAAAAAAGAGTGAGAGAGAAATCCCCTAAAAGAGCAAACAATGGAACAGACCTCTCCAGTCTACTAGATCTCCAGTTCAAAAAGGAGGTAATAAAAATGCTAGAGGAATTAAAGATTATCAATAGAAATGTAGATCACTGTACCAAGGAACTAGAAGCTATAAAGAGAAACCAATCAAAATTAGACAACTCAATTGCTGAGATAAAATATGAGCTAAAAGTAATGAATAGCAGACTAAATAATGCATTATGAATAAGTGATCTAAGAGACAGAATCATGAAAATCACCCAATCAGAACATCAGACAGAAAGATAAATGAAAAAAATTGAAAGCAACATATGAGGTCTATGGGATAATATTAAATATGTTAATCTATACATATTAGGGGTTCCAGAAGAAGAAGAAAGACAAAGGGGAATCAAAAATGTACTTAAGAAATTATGGCTGAAAACTTCCCTAACCTAAAGAAAGAAACATATCCAGGTACAGGAAGCACAGAAGTTACCAAATAAGATGAACCCAAACAGACCCACACCAAGACATATCATAATTAAAATGGCAAACATTAAAAAGAAGAATCTGAAAGCAGCAGTTACAAGGGAACCCCTATATGGTTATGAGCTGATTTCTGTACAGAAACTTTGCAGGCCTGAATCGGGTGGCAAGATATATTCAAATTCCTGAAACAGCATAACCTGCAACAAACGTCTAGGACCAGATGGCTTTACTGGGGAATTCTACCAAACATACAAACAAGAACTTATACTTAATCTTCTCAAACTCTTCCAAAAGTCTGAAGAAGGAACACTCTCAAAGTCATTCTATGAAGCCATCATCACCCTGATAATACAACCAGACAGAGACACTACAAATAAAAGAAAATTACAGGCCAATATCTTTGATGAATATAGATGCAAAAAACCTCAACAAATTTTTTGCAAACCAAATCCAACAATATATAAAAAGGGTCATACACTATGATCAGGTTGGATTCATTCCAGGGTTGCAAGGATGGTTCAATATATGCAAATGAATCAATGTGATATACCACATTAACAGAAGAAATGGCAAAAACCACATGATCATCTCAAAAGATGCAACAAAAACAAAAAAAGAGATAAAATTCAACATCCATTCATGATAAAAACTCTCACCAAAGTGGGTATAGAGGAAACATAGCTCAACATAGTAAAAGCCATTTATGACAAAACCACAGCCAACATAATACTCAACTGTGAAAAGATGAAAGACTTCCTGCTAAATTCTGGAACAAGACAAGGATGCTTACTCTCACCACTTCTATTCAACACAGTATTGGAAGTCCTAGCCATAGTAATCAGACAAGAAAAAGAAATAAAAGGTATCCAAATTGGAAGGGAAGAGGTAAAATTGTCATCATATGCAGATGACATGACACTCTATATAGAAAACCCTGAAGACTCCACACAGAAACTATTAGCACTGATAAACGAATTCAGCAAAGTAGCAGGATACAATATTACTATACAGAAATCTGTTGCATTTCTTTACACTGACAATAAAATATCAGAAAGAAAATGTAAAAAAAAAAAAAAAATTAAAATATCATTAAAAAAAACACAAAACCTAGGAATAAAACTGACCAGAGGTGAAAGACTTATACACTGAGAACTATAAAACACTGATAAAGGAAATCAAAGATGATTCAAGGAAATGGAAAGATATCCCATGCTCTTGCATTGGAAGAATTAATATTGTTAAAATGGCCACACTACTCAAAGCAATCTACAGATTTAATGTGAACCCTATCAAATTACCCATGACATTTTTCACAGAACTAGAACAAATCATTTTAAAATGTGTATGGAACCACAAAAGACCCAGAATTGCCAAAACAATCCTGAGGGAAAAGAACAAAGTTCAAGACATAGCCCTCCCAGACTTCAGACAATCCTACAAAGCTACAGTAATCCAAATAGCATGGTATTGGCACAAAATCAGACATATGGATCAATGGAAAAGAATAGAGAGCCCCAGAATAAACCCACACACCTACAATCAATTAATCTTCAACAAAGGAGGCACGCAAGAATACACAATAGAGAGAAGAGAGTCTCATCAGCAAGCGGTGCTGGGAAAGCTGGACAGGGGCACATAAATCAATGAAATCAATGAATCAATAAACTCAAAATGGTTTAAAGACCTAAATATAACACATGACACCATAAAACCCCTAGGAGAGAACATAGGCAAAACATTCTTGGACGTAAATTGTAACAATCTTTTCTTAGATCAGTCTCCCAAGCAAAGAAAGAAAAGCAAAAATAAACAAATGGGACCTAATCAAACTTAAAAATTTTTACAGAGCAAAGGAAACCATCAGCAAAATGAAAAGACAATCCATGGACTGGGAGAAAATATTTGCAAATGATGTGACTGACAAGGGATTAATTCCAAAATATACAAACACCTCATATAGCTCAATATCAAAAAAAGCAAAAAACCCAATCAAAAAATGGGCAGAAGACCTAAATAGACATTTCTCCAAAGAAGACATACAGATGGCCAGCAGGCACATGAAAAGATGATCAACATAGCTAATTATTGGAGAAATGCAAATCAAAACTATAATGAGGTATCACCTCACATCAGTCAGAATGGCCATCATCCAAAAGTCTACAATAGTAAATGCTGGAAGGGTGTAGAGAAAAGAGAACTCTCCTACACTGTTGGTGAAAATGTAAATGTAAATTAGTGAAGCACTATGAAAAACAGTATGGAGTTTCCTTAAAAAACTAAAAATAGTTATAATATGATCCAGCAATCCCACTCCTGGGCATATATCCAGAAAAGATGAAAACTCTAATTTGAAAAGATACATGTACCCCAATGTTGATAGCAGCACTATTTACAATAGTCAAGACATGGAAGCAACCTAAATGTCCATCAACAGATAAATGGCTAAAGAAGATGTGCTGTATCTATGAAATGGAATATTGCCTTATCTATCATCATGATAATGTGTGTGTGTGTGTGTGTATATATATATATATATATATATACATATATAGCTATATGTGTATATATATAGCTATATATGTATATCAGAACCAATAAAAATATGTATGTATATGAGTAAACCCATCTTAAAGGTATCTACATAGTTTATTTAACCTTCTTCTATTAAATATATTAAATTATTTTGAAGATGAGTTTTTAAAATTTAAGACTATGTTTTACTTTATATTGTTTAGGTCTAGCCAAAAGCTTCTCAAATACTTTACTGCCTTACCCAATTTAAATAATCTTTGATGTCGTTTCAGCTGTATTTTTCTCACTTTGTATGCATTGTTTTATAGTATTTCCATTATAAAAGCTAAAATTTGGTAGCATTTTTCTGTAAAGGGGAGATCGTAAATACTTTCAACTTTATGGACCACATGGTCTCTGTTGTCACTACTTAAGTCTGTCATTTTGGTCCAAATGCAGCCACAGACAATATGTAAACAAATTAGTGTGACCGTCTTTCAATAAAACTTTATTTGCAAAAACAGTTGTAGGACTAGATTTGGCCTGTAGGCTGAAGTTTCCTAACCCTTGTCCTAGATCATTTAAGAATGTCTTGCCCATAAGCCTCCAAATCAGGAACTTCAAAGATTAATTCTTTGCAGAGCCACAGACTCTAATATGACAACTGCATGCTTGATTTTCTACAATAGAGGTATACATTGACACCTCATGCTATGTAATCCTCATAGTACAAAGCATTCCTTTCAAATTTCTTGATGTTTAAAGTACATGCCTTATTTTGGAGTTAACCATGTTAACAGCATAGCAGCATCCTGGAGTGGATGGAACTGAAGGGACATATTACGGGAGTAATTTTTCACATAATGCCCTAGGGTTATCCATGGGAAGGTGGTAGTGACCGAATTTCCAAACATCGGTGGGGGACAGCACATCACAGGATAAGTAAATTGTTCCCTGGCACCTGGACTGTTTACTCCCTGACTGGGAGAATCATTGTACTAGTAATGCTTTTCCAGCAGGCAGGTTGAAACTTCATGGAGGGCTGTAGAAGTTGGTGATTGCATTCAGCTGTGAGAACCAAAAAACTTGCTCGTCATTGGCTTGAAGAATTATGGGCTTATTTTTCTTTAAACAATTAGGGGACTAAAATAATTTCAATGGCTCATGAGGGTCAGAACTGAGATTTCTGCAATTTTCTTGGTTTTCCTCTCAGCTTCCTAGTGCTCAGGTTGCCTGAGCTCCAGCCACCAGGCTTGCATCCTAAGCAGGAAGAAAGTGTGAACAATAAGGAGCAAAAAGCGTGCTTATATTAAGAAAGCAATTTTTACCCCATTTATATATTGCAAATTTTTGTCATATGTCCTTGCATAGAACATTGGAAAGCTGTCTGTAAGCCTGGTGCAGAAGACTGCTATAAAGGAAATTGATCCAACTGACCACTGATATGTAAGTCATCTAGCAGGGGCTGCTAATAGTACAGCACACAGGTGTCACCACTCTGCATGTAATAGAGGCGTAGCCAAGTAGGAGGCCAAGTTTCTTTTGGATCATTCCTTTTTCTTGTATCTTTTCTTTGTTTTGCATCTCCTCTTGTCATGTTCATCATCGTCCTCCTTCTCTTTCTCCTTTCAAATCTCTGGTTGGGGAAATATTTTCAAGCTTAAAGACAAAGGAATCAACCATAAAATGAAAACTTGGGGGGATTTATTATATTACATAATACTATATATGCGTTACACAAATATTTTAAATTTTTTAAACAAATTGAAAGTAAAGTGACACCAGTAATACTCAGAAAGTTTAGTAGAAAAAAAAATCCCTTTCATTGTAGTACTATATATTATAATGCTCCTGGGGGAAGAAGAAACCAAAAAACTAAGTATTACATACAAAAAGGGAAATTTATCATGAAATTTAGAGAAAAAAATCACAATAAGATTTCCCATGAAACATGTAATTCATATGAAGGGTTAAATGCCAAATATTGGCCAATATAAGTAGATGACAGTTATCTCAGCTATCAAGACCATGTAATTAAGGTTGAACAAATAGATACATACATGTCCTCTACATTGCTATTATTCAAGCATAGAACAGAAGTTGTAGTCTATGCAATCAGCCATGAAAAGGAAATGAAAGAAAAGAAAATGACAATATTTATTATGTGCAAGTGTGCTATCTAGGAGAAAATTATGAGAGAAAAAAAATGGATACCAAAAAGTTGGCCAAATAACTAAATAAATAGAGGAAAAAATGTTTCTTTTTTTCTGATATGGTTCCATAGCTGCTGTGTCTTTTTTTATAGTCATAAATGTAAACATTTAAAATTTTATTATATTTATTATAATTTTTTATTGGTTAAAATTTCCAAGACAAGCCAATCATCCAAATATCAAACTATTTAATCTAGATACTGACTCTCAATTACAGTTTGTCATTCAATCAGTCACATTTATATTTGATATTTTCTCTTGAGTTTTTCTGGGGGTCCTCTCATCTGAAGTCAATTCTAAGCAATGGAAACCTGAGAGAACAACTTCATGTTGTTGATGAGAAGGACTAAGTCCACTTCTTGGTCAGTTCTCTCCTTGTTTGTAAGTTTGTTATCTCCTGCTGGGGTCCAGTTTCTTGCCTCCTATAGGGTTTCTCCACTTCATGACACGACGTGTTCAAAAAGCTTTTTCAATGCCAAACTTTGTGGTATGTATGTATAGGAGAGAAAAACTTTTCACTTCTTCCTCTCAGCATTTTTTGGCTGGTTTAATAAGTAAATTGACATGAGACAGATTAACAGGAAAGAAAACAAATTTAATTTCATACATATGTGAGTCCCAAAGACATGAGACTTGAAGAAGTGACCAAAGCAGGCAATTTTTTTGTCTTTTAGACAAAGAAACAATAATTTGTGAAGATTTGACAAAATAAAGGGGTTTGTGCTTGGAGTACCAAATTAATGAAGTGACAAACTTTGTTTATACAGCCTTCTTGACCTTGAATTCTCTATCTCTGGTGGTAAGAATGTCTCCTATCCTCCTGGCTGAGCGAGAATACCTCCACATGGAAGATTTATTTCCCCCTTTCAAGAGCGGGCAAAGTAGGGTAAGAGTGTCCTTCTTGCACTGGCACTTAAGTAAGTTTAATCCAATAATATGCCCAAGTGGCATATTTTGGAGTGGCATATTTTTCTCCCCCTATACATGTGTATTATGTATTTAATAAACTGTAATATATAACTGTATTTTATATTAATAAGTAGTATGCTATGGTATATAATATAATATATACTATATATTATACATAATACAATTTTTCTTTGCTTTTAGTTTATTTATCTTTCTGGACTTAATTTTTTTGTGATATGAATTCAAGTACATTTTTCTAAAATTCTAGTCAGTTTTCTTCATAATTACTGTCTTTACAATTTTATTTTTATTTTAGTGAATTGAGAGATGGACTATTCTCTAAGAATTCCAATCAAAAAATGGAAGTCCCTGTGTCGGTCTTTTCAAACTGCCAGTAATACTTCCAAGGGCATTATTCTGATTTAAGTTTGTGTTTCTTCTGATTTTTCTTTGTGTGTTTCTAAATATTACAATTATACAATTTATTATTAGTCACATTTAGCTATCCTATTTTTTTTCTTTTTATTAAGGGTGAGTATTTAGCATTCTTAAATCTCTAGCCCCAATTTTACTTCCCATTTGCTCATATTATAGGCACAGCACAAATTTTTGATAACAGTCATTATTCCAACTCTACATATTTATGTCATTATTAATGTTGTCCACTGGTGAATTTTTCTAGTATAAGCCTGATTTTATTCCAATTAACAATGGTCACTTCCGGTTTGCTTATTTTTCTATGCATTTATTACTAATTGCTTCCCACACTCTACATAATCACTATGAAAATCACTATTTTGATTCCAGTTTGTTGAAGGTTTTGTTGAATTTTTTCTCCTGGTGATTTCTGCTCACCACTTCTACATAATAGTCCTAGAAATTCTCAGAATTCTGGTGCTTGCTATTTATGTTTATACGCACCTGTTTTCTGGATTACATGTTCATACTTACTGTTTTGTTTGTTCTGTTATTTTTAGTAAAGCATATCCTTATGTTACTTCTTTACAAATGGTGCACATATTAATTGACAGCACACAAGACTGCAAAAGGCTTTTTCTACCTGCAAACTAGATGTAGGTCTTTTGTTGTTTACTTGTTTGGTTTTCTGTGGATGCTCATTACCAGTCTGAGGAAATTTCTTATATTTCTAGATTCCTTTCAATTTTTATTATGAATGGATGGTGAATTTTATCTAATTATTTTTTAAATCTACTGAGATGGTCATATGTTTTTGTTTTTCCTGTTATTCTGTACACGTGATAAATTATATTGTTTTTTTAAAAAAAATTTTAAGTAAAAAAAGATACCTGCATTTATTGCAGATTTCAGTGAGTTTCAAAATTGATGTATCTGTGTAACTACTACTATAATCAAGAAATAAAACATTTACCACTTCATAAAAATTGCTGTGCCTCACTACAGTCAACATCACTTACACTTATCTGCTTTCCATATTTTTTATTTAGTTTTTACCTTTTTAGAATTTAATACCATTGAATTATATTTAGTCTTTTTATATCACTTCTTTCCCTCAACATAATGTTAAGTTTTACTCCGGTTGCTGGGTTTATTTGTAGTGTGTTCCTTTCTATCACTGAATAATATATTATTTAATGAATATATCACACCTCATTTATCCATTCACCTCTTGATGGACATATAGTTTGTTTTCATTTTTGTCTATTAAGAATAAACTTTGCTATGTACATTTGTTTACAAGTCTTTGTGTGGCATTGTTTTTATTTCTCTTGGGTAAATACCTATGAGTGGAATTGCTGAGTCATAGAGGAAATGTATGTTTAACTTAACCAAAAACTGCCAAACTGTTTGCCAAAGTTTTTATGCCCACCACAAAAGGAGTTGCGATCCCACCAGCAGCATAAATAAGAGTTCGTTTGTCCTCCTTCATGTCAAAACTTGATAATACCATGTTTTAATTGAAGTCCTTTGAGTATGTCTTTAGTTGCACTAACCGTGGTTTTAGTTTGCACTTTCCTTATGGCTAAGGATGTTGAATATCTTTTCTGTGGTTATTGAATGAACTCTTGTATGTTTTCTTTTTGGAAGTGTGTGTTCAAAACTCTTTGATTTTATTTTTATTAGGGATGTTTGTTATTTACTATTCATTTGTAATTGTACATTATATATATTACAGAAAAATAAGTACTAGTCTCTTTTTTTTTCAGATACATGTACTGTAAATACTTTCTCCCAGGCTATGGGTTGCCTTTACCTTATAATAATGATTTATTTTGAAAAGCAGAAAATTTTAATTTTGATGAAGTTGAATTATTAATATTTTTAATGTTTTTCCTACTTCTGTCCTAAGAAATCTTTTCTAACCTAGTCACAAAGATTTGGTCATTATTTTTTTTCCAGAATATTTAATTTTAGTGTTTATATTTATTTGATATAATTTATATTTTTATATCACAATTCATCTTATTTAATGTGCATGATATGATGAAATTTATTTAATCCATAGGGTCTGTTGGCCCAGAGTATACAAATAATGTGCACAAAGTTGAACATTTGGACTAATAGAACATTTCACACAAGGAAATCTCATAGATTATGAAAATACCTATCAGACAAAACGTATGAGTAGTCACAAAGCAAGGTCACTTCCTAGTTTAGGCAGATATGCAATTAATATACTCCTAAATAATAATAATAAATTGATAATTGCATAATTGGTATGTTTTTCATCAGCTCTGCAAGTACTATTAAAAAGTTTAATGCTTACAGAACTTTAAATAAAATATGACAAAATGAGCAAATAAATAGAAATATGATTTACAAAGTCTAAGTGATTCAGACTTTGGACACAATACAGGACTCCTATCTCCTAGACTAGTCAATACCATACCACATTGTACTTAGAGGGACTGTTTAATGTTGTTTGGCTCAAAAACATATTTAAAATACAGCTTTAAAATACTTCAATAAATTTTTAAACAAATTAAACATTTAACAAATTTTGAATGAGTATTTTTAAATCTCATTTGCAATAATGAGTCCTTCCATAAATTATTTCTGAAGTACACATCAATAAATTATTAAAGAGAAAAAAATGATTGGAGCTAGTGAAAGTTTTGTTGTTGTTATTCTTCTAGGTATATAGAACAGTCTATTCTTTATTTCCTCAAACACCAGCATCTCTCATTCTGAAATAATTCAATGACTAAAACAGTATTTTTCTGCAATAGATTAATGGTAAATCCTTCATTTTTGATTATACTCTCTACAACTGAATACTTTTTCCATTAAAAGGGGGAAAAATAAAACAGCTACACCACCATTCAAAATATTTATATCTGAGTCAGGCAATAATTTCCTTCTTTGTTCTTTACAGAAAATAAAACCCCAAGCTGCAAACTCCACATTATGATTAATGATGAGGTTCATATATAGCTTTTTAAATTCTTTTTTCAAAATCTAAATGGCATTTTCTACTCAACAGTTTATTGCATCAAAAGAAAAGACTTAGGCATGAGTCCTATTTCTACTCACACTTTCAGTTGTGCAATGCATAAATTCGTCCTTAGGACTCCATGGCCAACTCAATGAGGCAAGAACATTCCATGGTACTATGTGATGTGAAATCATGTGTGCACTCACACTAAACGTATGCACACATAAGTGTGTGAGTATTTATATATTGTGAGTGCTCCCTACCATGAGTATAGCTAAAAGAAAAACATGTTAAAGACCACATAAGTATATGAGAATTCTTTTCTTTAACCTATCTCAAAAAATATGTTCCAATTTCCTAGAACACACTTATAAAAGAAACTGGGTGTGCATTAAGTTCATCTTGATGATACAAACTTGAATGATTGACAAGATAGTTATGAGGTTCTCGATTACAATGTGGATACATGGAACCTAGATACTCCATAACCAAAGGTCAAAGACTTTTAAGTTTATATCTAAGAATCTCCTGTATTTCTCAGCAAGTGGGTCTAACTTCTAAAACTGATTCTATGATAGTGATGGCTTAGAGCTTAGACAAATCATAGATTTTTAAAAGTAAATTTACAAAATAACAAAACTTACTTCAGAGGTTCTTGAAGCGTCCTCCTGAGACCAGTAGTATCAGCAGCACTTGGAGACAACGTTTAAAGTACTAATTCTCAGGCCCTATCCTAAAACATAACAAATCCGAAAAATCTGGGGATGAGGCCCAAGGGTCTGTTTTGATAAATTCTCCATGTGATTCTGATGCACACCTAATTGCAAATCACTGCTTAATAGATTGATTCTTTTTTTTTTTTTTTTTTTGCGGTTTGCAGGCCTCTCACTGCTGTGGCCTCTCCCGCCGCGGAGCACAGGCTCCAGACGCGCAGGCCCAGCGGCCATGGCTCACAGGCCCAGCCGCTCCGCGGCTCGCGGGAACCTCCCAGACCGGGGCACGAACCTGCGTCCCCTGCACCGGCAGGCAGACTCCCAACCACTGCGCCACCAGGGAAGGCCCCAATTGATTGATTCTTTATGTCTATGTAATAAAACACAAATGTCTATTCAGGAGATCATACGTAGTTATTTTCTCTTGTACATACCTCACTTAGCAAGTTATGTAAAATTTCCAACTGCAAATTGTCCACCATATTTATAACGTACACTGTTATTAAATCCTCTTTGAACTATAGATCATTTTCCTTCTCTCATCTACACATAGCCTAAGTCATTTCCAGTGCTTCTGGCTTTGTCTTGTGTTTTAAATTACCTCTAATCACTTGTTATTGCAAACTTCTTCCCACACCCAATTTACATATTTTCACCACTCAGTATATCTGTATATTCTTCAGATTTTCACAGACTCTTCAGACCAAGTTATCTCTTCAGTTGTCAGTTCCTAAGACTTTTCATCTTATCTTTCCTGCCCTCTCCTCTCAAGTTGGATTGCATTGCTTTTTAAGGAGAGACAGGTGCTAGAAGCATGCCTGCCTAAGGCTGCTGTCATTTCTTTCACCTGGAAAATGATACCATCTAAACTTTTAAAGAGTTCAAGACTTTATTCCTTCTTTCCATACATTTTCAGTCAAATAAATATATTTAGAAACTTAAAACTATTTCTCTGTGAAAATTTTAACAGCTGAAGAAAGGACTGCCTTTGGAATCAGAACCCTGGTTCAAATTCTAAGCTGGACAATAATTAATTATATTGCCTTTGGAAAGTCCATTAACATTTCTGAGACTCTGTGTCCTCATATGTAAAGTGGAATAATCATTTCTGACTTTCTGGTTTGTTGTGAGGTTTAGGATAAATCTAGATGAAGTATGCTGTTCCAGACATCAGACATGACCCTTGACAGGAATCAAGAAATGGTCACTGTCTATATGTATAACTTTGTGAGAAAGGCTACAAAATTAAGAAGAGTCTCTTAAGCTATATTTTACCATAGATAAGCATTTCTTTTCACACTGATTACCAAATGCTATACAATTTTGCCACAAACTCTTTTAGTTAAAATAACATTCTAAAGGATAACTTGGTACACAGATTTGTGAGAAAAAACCAAAATTCCCACTACAATATAAATTATTGCAGCATTTACCTACATAACCTATACACAAATTAACAAATATAAAGCTGATAATTGGGTTCATAACAATAGTTAAGACACATTGGGCATCTCCATAAAGGACTTGTGCTGTTTTATTTTATTCTCAAAACAGACCTATGGATAGATAGTATTTGCACCAGTTTTACAGATAGGAAACTTGATTCAGGGAGTTTTAAGTAATTTGTCTAAGGACACAAAGCTAGTCATTGTCAGCCAGGGTTTAAATGACAGCAGTTGGTCTCTGGAACCTAAGCTCTAAACCAAAGTGCTCTCTGTATCTCCAAGTGAAATGCTCCAAAGTTAACCAATTTAGTTATAAAGGCTGTCACTATTGTGATTTGTAAACGTATGAAGTATAGGACCTTTGTTATATTACCTTATCATAATCTCCTAGAGAGCAGTCTTGCAAAGTGTTAAATAAACACACACACACACACACACACACACACACACACACACAGAGAGAGAGAGAGAGAGAGAGAGAGAGAGAAATGAAAAGAAGGGCTGGAAACAGAAGTAGCCCATGATTGAGATGTGGTGAGGAACTTGAGGTGAGAGGGGACATCTCTTTGTTTCCTTTGACATTTCCATACCGACTTGTGAGCACTGGTTACAGGATCACAGTATTCATGTTTTGTAGGAAAAGTCAGTGAATCATAAACTACCAATGATGGGACAGCTCGAGACTCTGGTGTTTTTGGTTTCTTTTGCCAAAACCTTTTGGATGTTAAAGGTTATGACCAATCCTGGTATCCAGACGTTTTTTTCCAAACAACTTTATTGAGATATAATTTATATACTTTGACTTAAAGCTAGAAAAATAGATGCTAGGAAATAAGACCCTGGTTTTCTCTAGACTTTTGGCTCAAAGGAAAGAAGAAAAGGAGACATGCTTATTTACTTCCAAACTGTCTAATTTATTTTCTCAGGAAAAAAGAAATAGACAAAGAAATGGATGACTGCTTTGTCAGGAGATATAAATGGACTATTTGGATGCAGCTTCTTCTTTTAAAAATCTCATAGGAATCTGCTAACAGAGAGCAGGGCATTGATAACCCCCCAAAAAAAGTAACCTAATGATTGACAATTTTTTCAGATTTACATTCTGCCTTAAGTTTTGCTTCTCTTACGCTATATCAATTCTGACACCAATGTCTTTTCTTATGAACCTATCACTGCATTAGCACTTCAAGGTCTGTGGCAGAATATATCTTCACATTAATTTATGGGTCTGAACACTCTTTGGAATTACTATCATTTCCAAACCTGTTTAAAATGCCTGTGTGACATTTTCCATGAGAAGACTGACATTGGGATCAGCCTGATTGATTGGGGAGAGGGGATAGTTTTGTTATCCCATCTATGAATCACATTTGAAGCTGGTTTAGAAAGTGCAACAGATAATTTAAAATAGCATAATAGAAGGAGGACCAGACTGAAGTTTGAAAGCTGAGTCCCACTTTTGTATCTGTTATTTAACCTCAATATCTTTACATGTAATAACATATAAGAAATATGAAACAAATAACATCTATAGATAAACCACAAATAAACAGCCAGTATCCCCGCAAAGTAATTCATTACATCTTAAATTCAAGGTAAGTTAAACATCAGTAAATACCTACCCTAGCCATTTATCTTCATTTCCCACTATGTTTTTCCTACCAAGTCTTCTTTATTCACTGATTTCTTCCAGAGTACCCCACCCCAAAGCCATCGAGATAATGTTGACACATTCCAAATAAAGGTTTGCCATTTTGCAGAATTTTTTGCACTTTTTGAACATTAACATTTGCCTCCTGGACCGTAATGTAAGAAGATATACTCTCATCTTGCTATAACTATGTCCTCAGGGTCCTCGTATCCGGGCAGCCTTAGAAGATTTACAACAAGTTCCTTTGGCCTTACAGGACTTGGCTGTGATTCAAGATGCATTTGCCTTACAATAAAATAGCTTCTGGAGTGTTGGAAAGGATTTCAAAGCTTTTTGGACTCATTTTTGGACACATTTATTTATTTTTTATCATGGTTTCAGTTTTAGAAACTTAAAGACATTTTACAATGCTCTCTGGAGGTTAAATATTTTTTCCATTTATGTCTATTCATTTGACAAAACAAATCCTTTTTTGCATTTCTAATTTTCATGATAATTAGTGTTACAATACCAACTGTTTTTTTACAGTCCTTGAGTTACTTAGTCTGTTTGTTGTACTCCCAGTGAATATATGACCTGTCAGATTCCCAAATCCTAACAATTCAATTCATTTCTCACACTAAGTACCCAAAGTGAACATCAGCGTCTACAAGCTTAGGGGCTCAGTTCTA
Source organism: Pseudorca crassidens (assembly GCF_039906515.1). Classification (NCBI taxonomy): domain Eukaryota; kingdom Metazoa; phylum Chordata; class Mammalia; order Artiodactyla; family Delphinidae; genus Pseudorca; species Pseudorca crassidens. The sequence continues at coordinate 21,069,103 of NC_090298.1, forward strand.
CAAGATAGCCCCACGCTTCACATGTCAGCTGCAAATGGGTGCTCAGGCTGCCCACACTTCTCTCCAGCTGACTACAAATTCAGGGATTCCCATGACCTCTTTCCCTCAGGTTTGATATTTCTCTAGAAGGGCTCACAGAACTCAGGAAAACACCTTACTTACCTTTACTTGAAAGGATACAACTCAGGATAAGCCAAATGGAAGAGACATGTAGGGTAAGGTGTGGGGTGGGGGTGGATGGCACCTGAGCTTCCTTCCCCACCCTCTTCCTGCCAGCACATCACTGTGTTTACCAACTCAGAAGCTCTCCCAATCTTATTGTTCCACAGTTTTCACAGAGCTCAAACTCCAGCTCTCCTCTCTTCCCTGGAGATCATGGGTGGGACTGAAAGTTCCCACCCTCTAATCATTTGGTCTTTCTGAAGACTAGTCCCATCCTGAAGCTGTCTAGAGCCCCTGAGTCACCTTAGTGGCATTAACTCAGGTGTGACGGAAAGTGGCTTGTTATAAAAAAGAAAGATCCTCTTATGAGTTAGGAAACTCCAAGGTTTTCAGGAGCTTTGCGTTAGAAACCAGGGATAAAGACCAACTGTATTTTTTATTATATCAGAAGACCAAAATTTGATGTTACCTATTCACTTTGATAGAAGTTATCCCAATTACATACACAAATACCTTAAAGTTGATACCATGGAATTCACTGATTTTTTTCATTATTTCCCTCTTTATGACTTTTATTTTCACACTGTTAAATTAATTAAACGAGGAGACCTTTAGACCGAGGTGACTTTAATTCCATGGTAGCTTACATAAGCAAACCAAAATATGTCTGCAAATACCTTAAGGTTACAAAATTGAAACCAAAGAACAAACAACCAATCACAGTCAACTAGGCTTTAAGCTATAGCCAGTCAATAATTTCCTTGGTTTGCTCCAGGCTTTTCTCTATTAAAATCTCTCCCTGAATTTCTATTAGTGGAGCACTTTTAACAACTTTCGGTTTGGCCCTGTACCATTACAATTAATTTTTGCTCAAATAACCTCTGAAAATTTTAATATGCCTCTGATTATCTTTTAACAGTACTTATCTCTTTCTGGCTTATTTATAATAAATAATTGTTATTTCTTTATGCTTATTGATAAAATTAAAAATATGATTAATTCAAAGTTGCTATATTAAGAATTTTATCATAAAGAACAATGAAAACCAAAAAATATTGACTTGGAGAATGTTCTCTCATTTCTCAAATCTCTCTGTCTCTGTCTCTCTGTAGCTCATCTGAGTCTGCTCTCATTGCACTGTATCATTCCTTTTTTATTGCTTAGATCTCATTCCTCTCTGAACAACTTTATTATGGTCCAGTGGTTTCAGGACTAGTTCAAAAAATATTCAGTTAGCTGAAATAATCACTGGAACCAGAGAATACATCTCACCCTACTTGGCTGAAACAAATTACACGTTACTTTAGAGAATTTGGTATTGACTTTTAAGCAATAAGAATAAAGAAAATCAAGAGTCAGCGAACTCCCTTATGTTCAAAATACCCCTTTCTGATTTCTCAACCCTTCTTCAGTTGGAGGTTTTTTAATTCCCTGGAAATCTTTATATTTGAGACTGTTTGTTGATATCTTTGTTGCTCCACAATGCCTCTTTTAGGTAACTGTACATCCTCTTCTTCTTCCACACTGTCATAATCAACTATCCCCATCCTGGTCATACTCCCTAACCTATTGACATTTTCAGAACATGGATTTCAGTTCTCCTTTTGGCCCAATACTTGTTATCTTTCAAAGTGGCTTCCACATCCGACATATCCAACATCTAGGCTTTGATTCTATTTTTCTTCATTACAATGACATTTTCCTTAGTTTAGTTTAAACCATTACTGATGCAATCCAGAAATTGTACCATCTTTAAAATTACTACTTCAAACATCCCAAACTCCACCTAAAAGCTCAACATATAGTTCACTTACTCAAGCATTACTGTTGAAACAGTTCTCCAACTCATCAAAATCCAACAGCATTCCCTCTCTTTTCTCTATATTAGTCACTTCCTATCTTTAATCCCGTGCTTTTCCACCTTAGTTTATATAGTCTTCCATGTTAATCACTCTCTGCAAATACCAAGAACACCTTTAATCCTTTCTTCTTCCATGTGTCTTTCTGGTTCTTCCTCTCTGCCAACCCTAAATCTTCAATTTATTCTGCTCTCTATCCTTTTCAATGGACTGGCATACAATTTATTTGTCAATGATTAATTTTTTAAATCTCTAGCTCAGATCTTCTCATCTTTAGAGTCATCTGTCCATTGGCCTGCTGGTATTACTACATTATATGTTATCCATGTCAAAATTTAAATGTTTAACTGAAATCTAGATGTTCTTCTCAAGTGTTGTCCAAATCAGCAAGGGATACTTCCATGTACCCATTGTTTATGGCAGAGATCTGTCATGTTACTCATTGGTGCTATTTCCAATACCGATCTACCATCATGTCCTGTGAATTTATAACTCCAAAACCTATTTCAAATATTTCCACTCTTCCCACATCCACAGTTACCATCTTCATGTTTACAAAATAAAAAATAATAAGTTATGTCACTTCAGAGCTTTATACCCTTCAGTGGTTTCCCATTTTCCTTAGAAAAATCCAAAAGATTACCATGGTCTGTGAAACCTTAGGTAATCTATTCTTCTGAAAGAATATTTAATTACTTTAGCCTCTTTTTCACTGTGAAATAACCCTAATACCACCTTCTAACCTTTACAATTGTCCTGCCTTCCTGATAACAAACTTTCATCCGTATATGTTACTCAAAATAGAATATTCCTTTTTCATCACTCACTTGCTGCTTCCTACTTATCCCTCTGGCCAAGGCTTAAATTAAGTTCTTCAGATAAGTCCTCATAAATTTTTATTAGTCAAGTTTAGATTTCTGTATTATTATCTGTATTATCTGTATTCTGTATTATTATGCCTTCATGGTACATATTTTAATGATTCTGTATTTTTTATGTTTGTTTTGTCTGCTGTTCCATTTAACTTAAATTTGACAAATAGTTCATTACTATATGGTTAACCCTTAATATATTGCTTGCTTCATAGTAGGCACTCAACAAACATTTTTAAATAAGTGAAAAAGTGAATCTTAAATAAAATCTCATATATCCTTGAAGCTCTTGGTAGTATATTCTTATGAAATAACCTTTAGTAAAATTAGTGTAAAGTTATTGGTTCTAATTTTAGGCAACTACAATAAACCTTCATTTTGTGTATTCTAATGTCATCTAAATCAGAATGCTCTAGTAAAAATCAAACAAACAAAAGTCCACTACAAACAAAATCAACTGACAAAAAACAAAATGGGAAATGGTACTTGCAAATGATATCACATATAAACGTATAATAACTATGGTCTATAAAGAACTGTTAAAATCTGAGGGCAAAGGAGCAACATTGTAAATCAACTACACTCCAATATAAAATAAAAAAATTTTCAAAAAGAAAAAAAAATCAAAGCTAAGAAAAAGGGAAAAAAATAAAATCTATCAGAAAAATGGGGAAAAAAAAGAACAGATATAAATATACTGAAACATACAAAAGGATGGCAAGGTGTTCAACCTTACACAAAATTAGAGAAATGTAAAGTAAAACTACACAGAGATACCATTTCTTACCTATCAGTTGTAATAATGTTTACCTTTAAAGAGCACACAGTATATTTTTGGCAACCCTGTGGAGAAACAGGCACTCTAATAACTGGCTGGTGGAACTCAGATTGTAAAACTCTTTCGGGGAATGCACTGCCAATGTATACTAAAGTTATATGTGCATTTACTTTTGACCCAGCAAATCTTCTTCTACTTATTTACCCCAACAATTCATGTCCAATACTATGAAAACATGTTTTCACATTTTTCCCATAAAAATTACCACTAATTGCAAAATATTGAAAATTATCTACGTGCACAGATAATGTAGAGGAGTAAAACTTGTCACCCCAAAATGTCTCTTTGGCATATGTATTATTTCAAGCTGAAAACAATCAAGGCCCAAAAGACTCAAGAAGCCTTTCTTTCTACCTCCTCCTTAACTGTCTAAATAATATAGATAAAGGACTTCTTCCAGAAAGGGAGCTTTTACCATAGATAATAGGATGAATTAGGTGCGTAGACAAGAAGGAACTTAGCAAAGTCCATTTGTTAAAATTCCTGTCTGTGTTCCATTGTCTCTGAATGGGCAAGATTTTGTTTACCAAACATTTGCTTTTCCATCTTCATGTGAATTGCCTTCTTCCCCTCTGAAGTCCCAAACCACTACCCCCAACATCCTCTTCTGTCTTTAGCTAAAGATGGTATATAAGGTGAGGGCTTCAGCCATTTTGGTGAGTTACTCAGTTTTTCTGGGTCTCTCCCACGTACACCTATTTATTAAAATTTGATTTTCTCCTGTTAATCTGTCTCATGTCAACTTAAGTCCTAGTTCAGCCAGAAGAACCTAGAAGAGTAGAGGAAAATTTCTTCCTCCTCAACAATAAGGAAAAATAGTTGAAAAAATTATGGTCAACACATACATTGGAATATTATACAGTTGGGAAAATGAATGAGAAAAATTTCTCTGAAGTAATGGGGAGGGATTAAAAATGAGGAATGGAAATGGGAATTTTACATGGGAATGTATCATGGGAATGATAAAGAAATGATATGGAAATAAGACTTCTCTGATTAGAACCTTTTGCATAATTTTAATTTTTAGAATATTGTTAATATTTCATATACAAAATAAGTTAAGCAAATAATAAATATTGGAGAAAATTTTTTTAAATGAAATAGAATATAAACAAATAAATAAACAAACAAATAAACCTACCTGTATTTCAGATGAACAACATAAACACACTGAAGGGGGAAGAAAAAAACTCAGTAATTTTTGACCATAAATTAATTTTGAATATATACCCTAAGACTAAAGGTAAAAATAACCATAACTAAATATTATATTCCAGTATGAAGTTTTATTTTGTCAGAGTATGTCATACCCAAATTACTAGTTAGGTAGATTTATGAAGATTATCCATTTATTTACCAACCTATCATCTCTAACTCCTAGGACTGAGTGAATAAGTAAATATACTGTGATTAATGGGAACCAGGTTTTCCACTGTGAAGAAAAGAGTTACAAATCCAGAAAGTGGAGGAATTAAAATGAAGCCTGTGGAGATGGGTTATAATCAGAAGTGTCAGGTAAAGTCTGGTTTCTATATATTTTTTAATTAGGGAAACTCCCTGAAAGACTTTTTAATTGGTAGGATAATGCAGATAATGCCTTCCAAGAACTTGTGCCAGCAAGCAACTGCTGATTTTCATGTTGGGTATTTATAACACTTCTGGTATCAGTTTCTTCCACTGCTGATCCTTCTGACTCGACATTATGTAGGAATAAATATGTGTTACCTGCCTCCTTCCAAGATCCTAAAGTAGCCAGTTGTCTCAAATGCCTCTCTAAATTCCTGCAGCTCATCTGCATCAACTGCCGTGCTGGACAAGAACTGAAGCTGAGGAAGTGCTTGGGATGTAACAAAGGCACTTGAGATGAAGGTCAAAGTTCTTTCCATAATCACTCAGTTGAAGATTAAGTTTCATAGTCACAGGTGTGTGGAAATTAGCAGATGCAACAAAAAGTTGAAGTTTCTCAAAGGAGGAAAATGTGTCTTATTCACAGATGTATTTATTGATTCCAATTTTTTTGTTTAACACATGATTAGTGACTGCATAGTTAGTTGAGGAATTAGTTAATAAATTGGATAAATAAAACATAAGGAAAAAAGTGACTTTGTATGCTGTGCATATTATTAACTCAAAATAAGAAAACTAAACTCTTTCTGAGAGAAGAAGGCTGGACAGAGAATGTCCACAATCTATGGCAGGTGATGGTAAAAAGTACCAAAGTATGCTAAGAAGATTGCCCACAAGAATAACATTGTCTTCCTTCACTCAGCTCCAAAGTTTCATTTTTTTGTTTGGGATATCTCTAGCCAAAATTAGTTTTTCATAAATAAACTCCTAGCTGAATAGGATAAAGGGGATATTGACTTCAACTAAGAGATTAAGGAGCCCCTATTATATGAGGACACAATGCTGCCTCAAATATATGTGTATAAATGAGATGCACTTCTTATAGTTGAGTCAGGTGGTTTGATAGAATGATTTGGTGATCATGAGTTTATTTTGAATTAGAACTGTTGGTGGCTTGATTTTTTTCTTCAGTGATCTGTAGCTCAGTTATAGACTTCAAGTAGGAAGACATGTTTCTGTAGGCTTCAATTTTTTCACCTGCTTTTAAGACCAATGAAAATAAAATAGTCAAAATAATTTATCATATAGACAAAGTATGTTTTAGATAAAGATATCTGAAATCTAAGCTGTTTAGAGATAAAAATAATATTGGAAGTAGAAGAAAGGATAAGTTAAAAGTGTCAAAATGATATGAGGCTTATAATACTGTGTCAAGGGTAATTGAGTAAGAAATCTAAAAAGGCAGGATATTGTTACGAGAGAAAAGCAAGACTAAGTTGATGGTTTTGGGTACAAAGCAATTTGTGAGGACAAGGCTGTGGGACTAGAGAGCAGAAGTGTGTGAAAGGATCATAACAAATGAATAAACCAAGTCATCAGAGGCCATAATATTCCTTAGGGAAGGAACATCCATACTGATCAGAATTCATACATGTTGATGGGGTTTGCAAAGAAAAATGGGACATTGCAAATTATATGTGAAGCCATTACTGAATATTATAGAATGACCAGAAATTACATAGATAAAAAGAGGCTAAGCCACCAGTGCTACTTCCTAAGGATGAAATTTTTATATGAAAGCCTAGAGATTATCAGGTAAAGCAAAAGAGAATATTAATAAATATCACTACATCATCTGTCATTGTCACCATATTTGAATATGTAATTTGGATTTATGGGATAAAGATTCTTGAGGTATGATTGAATGCATATTTTATAATGGTCTGGGATGCATTTTCTTATTGTCAAAAAGTGGAGGCCCAACAGTTTGATAACTAATATGTCATTTGAGATTCTAATCTTTCTGTACTTACTTTTGAGGCATTTTACAACTAATTTTGTTACATTAAAAACCCGAATAGGGCTTCCCTGGTGGTGCAGTGGTTGAGAGTCTGCCTGCCGATGCAGGGGACACGGGTTCGTGCCCCGGTCCGGGAAGATCCCACATGCCGCGGAGCAGCTAGGCCTGTGAGCCATGGCCGCTGAGCCTGCACATCCGGAGCCTGTGCGCCACAACGGGAGAGGCCACAACAGTGAGAGGCCTGCATACCGCAAAAAAAAAAACCAAAAATCCCGAATAACCCAATTAAAAAATGTACAATGGATCTGAACATTTCCAAAGACATACAAATGGCCAACAGATATATGAAAAAGTACCCAATATCACTAATCATCAGAGAAATGCAAATCAAACCACAATGGTATATCACCTTACATCTGTCAGAATTTCTATTACAAAAAAGACAAGAGATAATAAATTGCTCTCTAGGATGTGAAGGAAAGGGAATTCTTGTACACTGTTAGTGGAAATGTAAACTGTGGAAAACAGTATGGAGGTTCTTCAAGAAATCCCACTTCTGGGAATATGTCTGAAAGAGGAAAATCATTATCTCAAAGAAATATCTATACTCTCATGTCCATTGCAGCATTATTCACAACAGCCAAGGTATCAAAATTACCTTGATGGATGAACAGATAAAGAAAATGTGATATATACATATTATATATTATATATTGGAATATTATATAGCCTTAAATAAGAAGGGGATCCTGTCTTTTGCAACAACATGGGTAAAACTGGAGGGGAATTTGCTAAGTGAAATAAACCAGATAGAGAAAGATAAATATTTCATGGTATTATTTATATGGGGAATCTTAAAAAAAGATCACTTCATTATCATAGAAACAGAGTAGAAAAGTGGTTGTTGTGAGAGACTAAGTAGTGGGGGAAATAGGAAGAGGCTGGTAGAAGGGTACAAACTTCCAGTTATAAAATGAATAAGGTCTAATACATAACATGGTAATTATAGTTGACGAAACTGTATTTTATAAGTGAAATTTGCTAAGAGAGTAGACCTTAAATGTTCTCACCATGAAAAGATAAGAGTTAAATATGTGAGATGAATGTGTTAATTAACTCAATGGGGATAATCTTTTCACAATACATATATATCAAATTATCATGTTGTACACTTCAAATATCTTAATTTTGTCAATTATACCTTAATAAAACTAGAAAAAAAAAAGAAAAAAATTCTTGGAGCAGTTTGGACTTCAGCTGGGTCTAGGTAGATGAGAAAAAGACCAATGGAAAAAACTGGAGAAAAAAATAGAGATATTTACATGATTTGAGATTTAATTATATTTTTTTGACTGGAAAATATGGGTCATGTATAGGAATGTGCAGATCTAGTTCAGAGACTTACATAAAGTAAGTTTGCCTTTATTTCTGTGACAATGAAAAGCCAACAATATGGAGAACAATATCACCAAACACATGTGTTGTGAAATTCTTATGGACAATCATATTTTTGTACTATTTTTTCAATTTTTTAAAAAAATTCTTATATGTTCACAAGCATTTGGAATCCCATACCAGATAAGTGTCTGAAATTTCAGTCACAACTGGATAACACTTTTACTTGTTTTGGGTAATAAAAAATACAGTGAGTTATTATTTCAGCCAACTGTAGTTTAGATAACTATATTGAATAATACATTTTAAAGAGCTGTAGAAAAGATATATTTGGTACCCACAATCAACTCTGAAGTAGGTAAGACAAAAAAACCCAAAACACGTAAGTACTGGATATCTTCTGTTTGACCCACCATATTGACTCTCCATTTTTCCTACATGCTGTGCCTGGGAGAGTGCCCCCCCCATACACTGCATCTTGGGCTACCTTGACCTAGAGTTTACAGTTAGGTTCAGTCAATGTGTGACATTGATCAGAGAGTAACAGGTTGAAGGAGGAATTATCAGGTTACTTATTGCTACAGGCACTCCTTTCTGCAGGATTCAATGACTAGATTGCAACATTCATGCCAGACATCCTTCGCCACGCAACCTCCATCTCTGATTTGGAATAACTTCTAACACCCCTTGTCTTTGCTGGCCTAATGGTGGTAACGCTCTCCTGCTGTTACTAGCCTCAGGCAGTGGTGTGGGTGTGCCAGAGCTGGAGATGGCTCTTACCAGCTCAAGAGATCCAATTGTGGGCAGCACTTTCCATTCTGTCTTCACTGAGGTCATATTGACAGCTTAAAATGAGCCATGGTGAGAGTTTTTACATGATGGAAATAACATACCTACAAATTAGGGTGTTTTTGTTTTGTTTTTCTGGAAAACCAGTTATTAAAAATGTCTGAACTTATCACAGGCTCAAAGTTTCTGTGTTAGTCCCCTCCACCCCTTATTTTTATTTCCTAAACCATGCACACATTTTTGTAAAAAGATTTGCTTTATTAAACGTTCCACAAAGCACCAACTTTAATGTGCTATCTTTTTCCTGGTGAGCCTTAACTGAAATAGTAATTGGTACATAAAATGGCTCCAGGAAACCTTAGAAATAGGATTCCAAGATTCAATTGCACACGTATTGAAAATGGTTTCCAGGAGAAACTGGACACTGGTAAGTTGTGGGAAGTAGTGGCATTGAGATTCTCAAAATGTTACAAGTACTAGCATGGGAAGAAACACAATTAAAGACTAAGCTTGGGAGATAAAGTGTCTTTGAAATTTCATCTTTTTTGCTGACAATAATAAGAATAAAGATTTTAATTTTACTTGGCAACACCTAAGAGCGCTAGAAGCATATTCAAGTAAAAGAACAAAATAAAGGCTGTGAATGTCTGACTCAGATAACAAGTGGAAGATTAGAAATTCTAGCGACAGATTTAAGGAGTTCCTTATCTTCTTCAGCTACAGAGATGAAGCTGAAGAAATATGGCTGAGGACCAACAACAAGAACCTACTGTAAGAATTGCAGAATTGAAGTGCCAGTAAAATACTGAAATAAGAGCACTGATGGGAAAGGAACAGGTCTCTCAGATGTGGGATAGGGGAAATTTAGAAGATACAGACACAACTGAGAAATTTAGACTCTTTCTTCCCCACATACTTCTAGATTTCCCTTGTTAGTGGAGGCAAAACTTCTAACTCTTTCTGAGGGAACCAGACTTATCCTTCATGAAAGATTTTCCTTATATGGACTTGGGAATGTTTACCCTGCAGAAGTCGTGATAAATGCCCTTCATTACTTTCAGTGCCACAGGAGTTGCTCCAGTATACCAAATGAGAACGAATTTGACTTAAGAAGGAGATAGGCTATACACAGAAAAGTTACAGAATTTTACCAGCTTTAACTGACATGAATCTGGTAACCATGTATGGGAATGTTAGACAAAGGAAGATGAAATTTTAAAAAAGACAGATGCTACCCAATCTATTTACAAGGTGTCCTTCCTTGAAACTTAGGATATAATGCTTGGACCCAGCGCCTGAGAAGCATATTAATAGCAGCTACTTTGACTCATTGAAGTCTATACAAAACAGGGAGCTGTAGCAATTAACAATGTGCTCGAAATATCAGAAGTTTCTTGGGTATATGTATAGAAAGGAGTCAGAAGTTTCATCTGGATTGTAATATTAGAAGTAATATTACTTACTTATTATTAATTATTAGAAGTAATTTTAATACTGAAATATTAGAAGTAACGTGATCAGACAGTCTTTAAACATGAGCTCTCCAAGAGTCTAAAGATTACTTCTTTATTAGGTGTTAAGAAAGGCCTTGGTAAGAAGGGCATCATCATTTTTAAAAGCCTATGTGTGGCCATCACCTGTTTGCTTAAAGACTGTGACAAAGGATGCTGTAGGTAGGCTTAGGTTCCCTGAGTCCCAATGGAAATACTGGGATCCAAGAGTGCTAGAGGCAGTTAGTGGTGCTTGACCTTCAGAGACAAGGGGGATGCAAATATCTCAATAAATCTCAAGACAATAGTAATAATAAAATTGTTTTAATGTGCAGAGATCTGTAGTGATGGTTAACAAAACATAGGGTCCCCAGGGATAATATGGACTGACAACCTATTAAGGGGTTGCATGACATATTTAACAGAAAAATTCTATGGCTACAGGACAAAAAACTAACTCAGGTGCCAAACCTATGCCAGTTCCTAGACTCACTTGTCCTCAATTGAGAGAGAAATCTGGGTGTTCTGAAGAAGGTCTCGACAAAATGACACATGGATCTAACACGAATCATCCCCCAAAATTTTCACAGAAATTTCAGACATTTAACAGGATAACAGATACTCAAGAAAAGAAAAAAAAAATTAAAAGTATCCAAACATTTTGGGAGTTTATGGTACTGCTTCTGAATTGACACTAATATCTGGACTCTTGCATTTTACCAGGTCTGCAAAGAATGGAGGTTTTGATGACTGAAGGAGTCTTGGTTTGATTCTTTCAGTGGGTCGAATGGGGCCACAGATTCATTCCACGGTTATTGTTTCATTTCCAGAATGTACGGTGGGAATAGACATATTTAATAACTGGCAGAACCTCTACAGTGTCTTCTACATCAGAACCAAATGGAAATCCCTGTATCTGTCTCCACACAATATAATAAAATGGTGTTTATCTTACCTCTGCCTTCACTGATTTGCCTAGGGCTAAGATAGCACTCTTGTTCCTTGTCATAATTGGTTTTGGATTTCCTTAAATTGTTTTGATATCCTTCCAACCATTTTTCTGGTCCTTTGTATTACACTTTAGGCATTATGCTATTTGGACTTGGTGAGAAGGAAATAACAAGCTACCAGTGTTGAGGATGCATGCTCCTGGGTAAAAGACAGGAGCAGATGCTCATGAGAGGATGGGAGAAAGGTGTTCTCTCACCTGAAAATCTTTGGTTTGCCTACCTAAAGGCATTCTATAACCTTCCATACACTGCCATGTGCTTTAGGAAGCTGATATATATAAACTACCTCACTGACTTCTCTAGACCTCACCATTTGGTTGTATACACCCAGGAGAAAGTCATTGGTAAAAGATCTGAGTGCTGGAGGAGTGTGATCTTTGGATATTTATTTTGCTGGATTCCTTAAAGGCACAATGCTATCTGTTGGCTGTGTCGGGCTGGTCCCCATCCTCTGCAGATTTGGACAATTGATACCTTTCTGTGATCCTTCAGGATTAGGAAAGTGAATGGTTTTTTCTTGTTACTAATTCCAGAGTACTGAATTATTCCTTTGGTATTTCCTCAATACTATCTAAACTTCTGTAAAAAGTTAACTTTATAACCTTCTTGTCTAATTGCCTCATTGAATTTTCAGTGTCTTGGAGGGAAAGTGACTGGTAGGCTGTGTCTCAATTATCTCTAGGTGTCACAATTTGCTCAAGATGCCACAATTACTTAACTGCTTCATGCTAAGACTCTGTTTTACTTTATTTTTTCCCTTTCACTTATAGCATTTATCTATACTATGTCACATCTTTAGAATATAGCATCAGTAGTGTGGATTCTTGAATTTAAACTAAATTTTTCTTGTGTTTAGAGAGCTACTTTATTATTGAGCTATAATTATAAAATTCTCAATTGTGTTAAATATATTTAGAAAAAACATTTTTGACCAGCAACACAAAGAAAACATAATATCTTATCAATAAAGTGGTGTACTGACAGTAATCTTCAAATTTTGTACCTTCTATGTATATACTGGAACTTTCCTACTTTAATTATTATAAATTTTCCACACTAATGGGGACATTTGAATGAATTAGATTTCCTACAGAAGCAAAGAGCAGAAAGGTACTTCAGTTGAGACTCTAAGATTATTTTTAATTGGTTAGTCATTAGTGTTTGCCATAACTGTTAATCCAAAAAAGAAATTTATTCTGGCTATTTATTGGGAAAATAAATTTTTATATTACCCACACATGCATGAAGACTAATACAAATAAAAATGGTATTTATTAGATGCTTTCTTTTTCACTCTTAGCCTTTTTGAGATAAATACTATAAGATTACTGAACCCTCAAGCTTTGTCTTCCCAGTCATTTGTTTGGAGAGTTCACTATTCAATCTATTATTAGAAAATCTTTTTTTTTTTTCTCACTATTCCACTTTGAGTTTATGCTGCAGGAATACTAAATGATCTATGTTCTTCTGAGTGCATCAGTCTGTCCATATCTCCCTGACTTTTCTCAAGGTCCCTCAGCCTTGGAAAGGCTTTCTATTACTATCTTTCAAGTAAAATATTTTCTACTTTTAAAACTTTTTTTTGACCTACTTGCCTACCTCAGTCAGAAGTAATCATTTCCTCCTTTTCCTACTGTGTACTCAGTGAATACTCCTTCTATTTCAATGACAGTATAAGATTATTCAGAAAATAGATTCAGCACACCAGTCAAGCAAGTACCTCAAAAAGAAAAAGATGAAAATGCTGAGTTTATTACATTTAAAAAATGAAAGTTATCTCATTTTATCGACTCATTTGCACATTTTTGTAAAATTTTAACGTATGTAAAATGGAAATATGTTATAATTTCACTGGCATAAAATTTTCCTTGTGGTGTCTGTGATAATGTTGTCTTATAATTGATGGAGGAGTTACTATGAGAAATTTTAGAAATAGTTTTTGATTTTCTTACTTCATGGCTTGATGTTTCCCTCTTCCCCCCCCCCTCTCTCTCTCTCTCTCTCTCTCCCTCTCTCTCTCCCTAAAATAAGGATGAGCTTTTTTCCCCTAATTTTGTGATAATGTACACAAGGAGATTCATCTCATTCTATGCTGGTCAGCTCAATAGTGCAATGTGGTGTGATTAATTGTCTGCTTTATTTCAAAGTGCTTACAGAGCAAACCAATCCATATGAATGAGAAGAATTTGGAACGTTTAAATATAATTTACATGATCATGGCAAGTAAATTTAAAGTGTCTTCAGATTTTATTTTTTGTATGAGAGGAATCAACATATGTGTTCACAGAGAGATCTGAGGCTTGCGGTTAGGAGAAGAAAGCTAATGTTAATGCAATATACAAAAATGATTCTTAGTAGAGCTTCTAAAACTGTTAACCTGCTGCCTCATAAGACAATGAAATGGACTTCTCTATGACCAGAAGTCTCTAGATAGACTTACTGACTACTTGTAAAGAAAAAAAAAAAATACAAGCAATTAGGCTTAAACTCATTGAAGACGAAATTGAATTCCCTACTGGAACTCTCAGAGTACAAAACAATGTCAGAACCATAATAGGCAGTCAGTGCTGACCATAGAAGTGAAACAGCAGAAAAGCACTGAGAATTCAGATATCTTTCTTTATGTTGTCTTTCCCCAAATAAAAACTGATTATCTGTTAAAAAACCATAAGCATCTCCTGGAATGTTTTTTTGGCTTTAGGTGGAAGAATGCCAGTTGCCTTCTTTGCTATGCTTCCCTCTGACATTAGCCTTTCCCAGGAGTCCATGGTGACTTTTTCTTCTTCCTTTTTAACTGAGATATGATCAATATACCACAATATATCTTTTTAGAGAGCAAAATTCAGTGGTTCTTAGTATATTTACAAAGTTCACAACCATCACCACAATTAACTGAAGAACTTTTTTTTTTTAATCACTGCACAAAGAAATTTTGTACCCAACAGGAGTCACTCCCCATTCCTCCCACCCTTCCCAACCCATGGAGACTACTACTCTACTCGGCTTCTATGGATTTACCTCTTCTGACTGTTTCATATAAATGAAATCATATAACAAATGGCTTTATTTCTGGCTTCTTTCACCTGGAATAGTGTCTTCGAAGTTTATCCATATATTAATAAAGCATATATTAATACTTTATTACATTTTAGTGGATGAAAATATTCCATTATGTAAAATATGCTTTATTTTTATTGTATTTCAGACATTGTTCAAAGCACTTTACTTAGGAGGAAATTTACAGATTGTTTGACATGTTCCTCATACTGAGAAGTTCAGTTACAACTGATGAAGTTTGGAATTGGAATAACAATGAGCACATAGAACCCAAGCAAGCAAATAATAAAGCAATTATTAACTCAAAAATAATTTTTTTTCAGAAATTAAAAATACTTATAGTATGCTACATGGCTGTGGTGTAATTGACATTTATAATACTTAACCATAGTAAAGTGTTAAGTACCTTTCTTAAAAAATCAAGAAGAAGCAATATAGTATGCTATTTAGATATGGGGAGGTAAATACTAAAAGAGCCAAATTAAAAAAAAGTTAAATTTTGTTTAGATCATCATTAGTGTATAAATTATTATGGCTAAGTTTTATGGGAGGAAGGACAAGATGAAAAAAGTTATTTTAATTCTCAACATATTTTATCTATACCTAGAGTGCCCAATGGTATGTTTTAAGATAATAAACTATACATATATTCCCAACAGCTAAATGAGCACACTCAATCTTTTATCTCCTGGTAGATAAAAAGTCTAGGTGATGCTACTTAATTATGAGATGCTAATAAGATTTATTATGGGTTTTTAATTACATCAATGTTCCAAGTCATTACATAATAATCCCAGGATACTTTCTTAAATAATGCTGACTATACAAAGTAAAAAAAATAAAAATAGAAATAACACCATTTCTGAGAAAACCAGTATGATTTAATCAGATTAAAACACTAGGAAAGAGAAGGTATTAAAGCTCTGTATCATAGTAAGAGAAAATTAACTATTAAAATAAAAAAGATGGCACAGATGAATGATCACTGGCTAAGATTTGGATTTCCCTGGACTACACAACTAGGTGTTATGTTCAGTTCAATAATCAATGAACGGCTATCATCAAAAAGTCTACAGATAAATGTTGCAGAGGGTATGGAGAAAAGGGAACCCTCCTACACTGTTGGTAGGAATGTAAATTGGTACTGCCACAATGAAAAACAGTTTGGAGGTTCCTTAAAAAACTAAAAATATGACTACCATATGATCCAGAAATTCTATTCCTGAGTATATATAAGGAAAAAATGAAAACACTAATTCGAAAAGATACATGCACCTCAATGTTCATAGGAGCACTATTTACAATAGTCAAGACATGGAAGCAACCCGAGTGCCCAACAGATGATTGGATTAAGAAGATGTGGTATACACACACACACACACACACACATGTGTGTGCACGCGCACACACACACACACACACACACAATGAAATATTACTCAGCCATAAAAAAGAATGAAATACTTCCATTTGCAGTAATGTGGATGGACCTAGAGAATATTATGCTTAATAAAATAAGCTGGACAAAGACAAATACTATATGATATCACTTATATGTGAAATCTAAAAAATAATACAAATGAATGTATATGCAAAATAGAAACCAACTTAGATACAGAAAACAAACTTGTGGTTATCAAAGGAGAGGGGGAATGGGGGAGGGACATTTTACCATATGCAAAATAGGTAAGCAACAAGGATATACTGCATAGTACAAGGAATTATGCCAATTATAATAACCTATAATGGAATATAATCTTCAAAAGTATTGAATCACTATGCTGTATACCTGAAACTAACACAATATTGTAAATCAATTATACTTCAATTAAAAAAAATAATGTCACCCACACAGGTCTTGCAGCTTTCTCCAGTCTGATATGGATTTGTTTTCTCTATTTGCACCACATAGATTAACATAAACAGAGGAAACTTTTGAAAGATTATCAGAATAAATTACAAAAATTCTGTGGTGTGAACCCAGGGCAAGGAAAACAGGAAATTAAAAATCCTAATTTAGATTCAAGGTACCAAAATTTTGAAACTCAGTTTTTATAAAAGTGTGATAATTTGTTTTATAATCGCTGTAGTAAATCAAAGGTTTTCATCTGAGTTTATAATATCTAAAGTATGCGATGTAATCTGACTTATTCGATTTTTAATTTTATTTTGATGCTTAGAAAAATAAACTTAATACATCATCAAGCAATGTTTAAGTATTTAGTGAAAAGAATCATATTATACTGTTAAGTTTTACTTTATTGATTGTATAAATCATCTGTTAATAATTAGAAGCCTGATGAATAATGTTTAAAATAATTATATAATATTATAAAGAGCAATAATTTTTTTTTAAATTAAATAGTTCTGTATGCCCCTCTTTGTGTACAAAGTTCTTTCTGATAGTAAAGGAACTACCACTGTATTTTAAGCACTGAAAATGTAATAATGTCTTTTACAAATGATGCATTATTTTGGAACCATGGGGAAAGAAAAAGATCTTATGATAATTACTTCCCAGTTATGAGTTCATTCATAAGAATTTAAAGAAAATGCTTATTTAGTCTTTAAACACTATTTAGCAAATAATGGAATATCAATTTGACTGTGGGGAAAAGATAAAACTTTTTTCAGTGTAAATAAAAAGGTAAGGAACGTACTTCAAATAGGCAAATATGATTCACTTATTTTCTGCTTTATTTACAATCCAGAAATATTTACTTATCACCACTCAATGTGGATCATTGTTATAGATTTTTGGAAAATAAAAATGAATAAAACCTGCATGATTCCTATACAGTACTCATGGAACTTAAAATCCAGTAGGAGAGACAAGCAAGCAAAGAGAAAAATATTTGTATAAAGTAATTGTAGTTGTTTCGAAAACCAGGAAGGAAACAAACAAAGTGCTAGGATAAATAACAGGTAGAACCTATTTTTGATAGGGACAGGGAGAAAATTTCCCTGATTTGACATTGAAGGTTACCCTTACCCAGTGGGAAGGAAAGGCAGATGTGGGAACTGGTCTGGTTGTAATGTCATTATATTATTACATGTAGTGGGCAGGGAGGAGTGGCAGAATGTGTAGTGAGGGGACTGAATGAAAACCAAATCACCAATATCCTTGTAAGTCAGGTTAAGCAATTAGCTATTATTCCATGTACAATGGTAAACCTGTGAGTGGTTTTATTACCATTAATAACAGTAACAGTTAATGTTTCTTGAGAGCTTACTGTGTGTCAGATACCATCCTAAATCTGTTACATGTGCTGTCTCAGAAGTCTGCAAATAGCCCAGTGGTTAAATTCTGCCCTCCATCTGTGTTTGTAAAGCCCCAGGTACAGCTCCCTGGAGATGGCACTGGGAGCCATGGAGACCTAGCTGGGTGTTACCCTCCACTCATTTCTTCTTGAGCTGATTACTACCTGCCTCTTGGGGATGTGCTGTTAGCAACTGCCGTGCATGTGAAGTAGTGGAACCTCAGTCTTGGAGTCAGCCACTAACTTTGTCTTGGGCCAGCTCCCAAGTGGGGAGGGCCAGGTCTCTGAGAGGTGGCCAGATGTGTGTGTTACTGGGAAAGAGTGAGAAGGACTGTGAGATCTCCTGCACCCAGCCCTTGGATCTGTGGTTCTAACACCTCAAAATGTCTCCAGGTGAGGGCAACTGGGCACAGGGTGTGCCCGGACTACCCACTCTAGGCCTGCAAGGCATGTAGGCACAAGTGTCCTCTCCTTGTCCAAGCAACTTTGTAATATCCTTGTTTTTGCCTCTTGGTCCAAGAAAGCTGAACTGTTTATGAATTGGCTGTTTACTTTCCTGCTCTCCCCATAATACTCATATCCTCATCCCACAGATGTGGAATTGAAGTTCAGCAAGACCTCTTGACTCCAGAGCCTGAGGCTGATGGGGGAGGCTGTTGTAGGATTCCAGAAAGCAGGCAAGCAATGCCTGGATGAGGTTCAAAGCAGTGGAGGTGGAGTAAAGGAAGAGATTGGAGTATATTTCAAAAGCAAAATTGGCAAAATTGGCAAAGCTTAATTTTGGATATCATTTAGGGTGAGCTAAAGGTAGACACGTTGATTGTGAAGTTTCTTCTTTTAATCAGGATAGTAGTATAATTGGAAGATGGGGGAAAATTGGAGATGAGACAAGGGGTAAGGAGGCAGAGTGGGTATCACGAGTTTTTGTCCTGATGAACTGGAGATGTCTGTGAGACTCCCAAGAGGATCTGTGAATAGGAAGTGGGTAAAATGTTCTAGAGCTTATAGTAACTCAACAGAGCATTCAACTTACATGTGGAAGGGAAGCTGAGTGCTTTTGTGTTTTGCTTTGTTTTTCTCTCTACTTTCCTTTCTTTGCTTTCAACAGGAAAAAGACTAAGTTAGAACTGAAAAGCAAGTCATGGTTACCCCCACCACCAGCACGGGAGGAGCAAAGTGGGTAGACTGAGAAGAACTGAATATTCACTTCATGAAAGAAGAATACGGTTCATCTGACAATTGCATACTGTGTGGTTAAGTTACAGAATCTGAAGCACTTTATATTTATTTCAAAATTCAAGTTGTCACTTTGTGGTTCTTTATATATGAGTTTGTCTAGGTGCTACATCCCAATTCATATGACTATATATTTATTTCTGCTGGATAACATATTTCTACTGCCTTGGACTCATAAAATATTTGGCAGTATAAAACAGCTTTAAAAACCGAAATGAAAGAGTAATGTTAGTAAGTTAACTTAACGTAAAACAAAATTAGTTGCAGTAACTTGAGCATGGGGCATTCAACCTACCCTTCACTTTGTTCTATGAAATTCTCTGGCTATATATGTTTGACTTAGCTTTTGAAAGATAAATAGAGGATCTTTCATTGAGTTCTTTGATATCATAGCATGCTTTATGTGTTTCACTCATTCCTTTTGAGACATCCAAAGGGTATGTAAGAGCCAATGATGTTTACTCTGAAACCAACAATTCTGCTGAGTATATCCTCGCTGTTATCTAAAGGTCAATAGAGAAACATGTTAACACATTAGAACCTGATAAGAAATTGGATAAAATAGATTTATCTTAAAATCCTTTTTTCTACTTTAAAATGTTTAGAGCAGTTAGATATTTTAATTATATCAGAAATTTCTTCCATCTTCTATACGAAAAGATACTAAAATCTTCATACTTCACTATGTTGCAAAGGATGCATACATTAGCATAACAGATGTCAAAGGAGTTTTGGGAAACAATTAGAATCTCGCTCTCAAAATATGTGAAATCAAGAAGAAATCTGTTAGAGACAAACCAGCAGTAACTGAACAAGCAAAAGGATAAAGTTAGTTATGTTTTTGAGTGTCATGAAGGAAACAATGACATTAATGGGACCAGACAGAACTTTTCGCTTTTTTCCACTTTCTTCAAACATTGGAATAGTTCTTTGATGCAGAGAAAGGCCCAGGGTTATATGGTGAGTTTGGTGGGGGATGGGAAATAGTAAGTTCTGTTGGGGAGTTTACGTTCTGTTGTTTAGAACTTTTGATGCTTTGCCTCTGAACCCTCCAGAAAGAAGTTTCCTCTGTCTCCTGATATCACCTAGAGTCTATAAACTGAAACTGAATATATTTGGTATCCTTGCTTTGGTAAGAGTTAATATTTCTAATTCCTGTTTGGTTAAGGACTGCTTTCAAACTAAAGAAAAATATTTGCCATATTTGAAAGGCAATTTGTAAAAGCTGAAATCTTATAAAATTAGAATCATAAAATAAATTATTAAACTAATTTCTTACAGATAAAGCGTATAAAGGGCAAAGAGAGACAGAGGGTAGTAGGGAATACAAAATAAGGGAGAAGAAAAATCTCAAACCTAGTTACTTGTTCTGTTATATGACAATTGAAACTTATGAGTTCTCCAAATCAATATTACAGGAGATTAGAGAATCCCAATCTTATTTGTGTAAAAATAAATTATAGACTTAAATTGTACAGCAAGCACTACATATTTTCCACAGGGGGGATCTTCCATATTGCAACTCTGTGATACTAGTCTGTTAAATCACTCATAATAAAAAATATAAACATAAAGAAAAAATAAACTGCATGGCAAACTGAAAGCATAATATACTTAAATATTTGCATTGATCTCCTGTTATTCAAATTCAGTATTGCTTTCCACTTCCTCATGTGTAAACATTTTTACCAAAATCCATTTTGAGTAGTTTTAATATAGTCCTGTGGTTATCAATTTTTGCTATTTTTATTGACCACTTCCTCTCTTTTTCTTCATTGTTAATAGCAAACTGTATACATTTAATAAACATTCAAAAAACAATCATATTTGGAAATAGAAAATCATCTATACTTTAATCTTAATACTAATTTTAGTAAAGTTTTCAATTGCATTTTCCTAATATATTATATACGTGTGTGTGTGTGTGTGTGTGTGTGTGTGTGTACCCTTGTGTTTCAGAAAACACAAACTTCTACCCCAAATACCTCTTAGGTACTTAAAGCAAATTAATTTGGGAAAATTAATGATTTAAAAATATAAACAGATAAAGATACATTTTGCTACATTATCTGGGATATTAATATCTCAGTTACAGAAAAGAATTTGTTTCAGAAATGAATTATGATTAATAAAAAAAGAGAGACTTTAATCCATTTGAGGAAAACCCTGGCCATCTTGATTTAAAAAAGTAAGACTGCCTTACTATTGGAAAGCTAGGACAAAGGACTTATAAAATAAAACTTGATTGGATATTGGAGGCTGAATAGAATTACCTCATCTGAGGAAACTCCACAAGATATATATTAGCTAAAATCTATGTACTGCATGGACCTGCTGGCTCTCAGTTTAAATAGGATTTCCATTATTATTATTACTAATTGTCTTATTTTTATCTTAAAAATCCCTTTATAATCTATACACTGTCACTAATATATTTTATGTCCAGCCCTAATTATTGCACATACATGAAAATAATGATGTTGCATTACTTAAATTATAGTTTGTATTTCAGGCACTGCAGCAAGTATGTTGAGTCCTTTTTAAAATTAATATTAGTGAAGTTTTAAAGTACATAATCCTTGGTTGACTATTATATGAATTATAGTAGTCTATGGGGCTAAAGGTATATTAAATTCCTATTGGGTTAAAAGCCATAATATGCTTTGTGAGATTCTCTAAGAGTAAATAGTTAGTAATCAATTATTTGACCTCATTTACTAGAATGTTATTGAAACTATACATTTTTAAGTCTAGGATCATTTTAATGAATACAAGTAGGTTTTAAGGCATTTTGCTTAAAAAAATTAGTCAGGTAAGCTATAGCATTTTTTATTGTTTTTATTTCTTGAATTTGGATGGCATTAAAGTGTTGCTCTATGAAAATTTTAATCTATAGTTTTTGGTACATGAAGATTAGACTAGACTATACATAGATTAGACTATGTATTAAAAGTGAATTTTTTAATAGCCTGACTGCATTACATGACCAGAAAAAGTTTAAATGCATTAAACCTCCAGGTATGCTATAAATCTATTTAAGTTCTTAAGAAAATTAAAATTTTACAGAAGGCTTGTAATAGTACATTAATGTCAAGGAAATTTCTATTAAACTAAAAAATTGTCTCCTTCAAATATAAAAAAATGAATAATATGCTATTATTTTGAAGAATTACATACATTTTAAAAATAAGAATTGGACTTTTGTGTCAAATAATAGAAGTCATAACATCCTCCTCTTCCCCATACCTTAAAAAGAAGAGGAAAAAAAAAGAAAATATAATAAAAATCCAGATAGACATACACTAGTAGCAACTAAAGAAGAAAAGGGGAAGAGCATGCCATAATCCTTGAAATATAGATATAAATGGATTAATGAGAACTGTGTACACAGTATAGCGAGGCTTCTAAAAGTGGCCTACCCCTCAAAAAGCATACTTTTGAGTCTCAATATCCATAAAATTCTTACTGATGTCCCTGAAACTGGAGAGAGGTCATCAGATATTGCATTTTCCTCCTATACTAGGGAGTCAAGTGAAGTTAGGGTGAACAGTAGTGAAAATAATGGCTGTGGAGAAAGGAATGAAAACAGGAATTGGAAAGCAAGGCAACTCACTCTGACACAAGTACATTTTCCTGTCATACACACTGACTTTGTAATGTATCTTATGCTTCTAAGCATGTCCACTTCGGATTGGGTTACACTGTCAAAATACACGGAGGGAATGAAGCAAACCTGAGAAGTAAAAGCAGAAAATCCTCTCAAACACTGAGTGCTGCTTCAGTGAGCTCTAACTTCTCTTAGACTACATACAAATAACGGGCAGAAAAGACTATATCTTATCTGGAGACACAAAATTGTTTTCACTGTGGTAGGAAAGAGGTAAAGAAATCTTTAACAGCCTAAAAACGAATTGGAAAGTCCCCAAGAGACTAGAATATGAGAAAGATGAAAAAGGTACAGAAATTGAGGAAATACACTTTGGAAGCGAAAACCAAAATGAAAACCAAATAACAACCAAAAAAAGAGGCATAGTAAGAAGGAGATGAAGAACCCAGGTTTAGTAGTAAGCTTAACCCAAGACACAGAAGGAAGTCTGTCCGAGTGCTTTAAGGAATAAAGAAATTTACTAGACATGCTAATTCAATAAAATCAGAGCCCAAATTTAAAAAAAAGAATTAGAAAATTTAAGGAAAAATTATTGAAGAGTAAAACATCATAAATGAACTCATAAATAAATTGGTAGTACCAAGGGATAAAGGAGAAAGAGAATTACTGACATAGAGAAAAGGCTTAAGATAATTGGAGAGGATCATAAATGGGAAAAAAAGAAAACAGCGAGACAGAAAGACATTCAAAATAAGGATGATTCACTTTCTTGAAAAATAAATCTCAAAAAATAGAAATAAAAAGATTATTTAACACACTAATAAAACCAAAATTTCTCCCCTGCAAAAGATCAAAAAGGCTACTTTGGTATATAGAGCACTTTGGTTTCTAGATAACAGCGCGGTGACTTTTAGTTAAATAGATCTTCAAGGATATGGAAATACTTCAGACTACAGGGCAGAAAGCGGCAAGTCACTTATAAGGGTGGGGGCTTCATACTAGCATTAGACATTTTAACAGTAACATCAATGCCAAGATTACAAAGTTTAAAGGAAAGAATATGAGCCAAAAGATGCAGTTATTTTCAAATCAGTTGTGGACTACAAAACTCCAATTTCTTGAACAATATTATTGATGATTAACTGTACCCAGTTAAGAAAGTTAATCATAATAAATACTCTCCAAAATAGGAAAATCATGATCACAAAAGCAGATACATTCAAATATAGAACAAATATTTTATAATTTAGTGTTTAATAGTTAAGGAATAAATTGTAAAGTAATAAACTTTAGCAGATTAAAGTAGTAGTCTATATATCAAATATTAGAATGTAGGAGAAAATAAGAGTGCTAATGACTTCCTCCTTTATAGCAAAGACTCAAAAATAGTTTAAGAATACATGTAGGCACAAAATAACAGTATGTCCAACCTGTTAGTGGCTTTCATAATATCCTTGTTTAATCTCAAAATCTTTAAGGAAATAATATATTGGGGGTAAAATAATATAATTCCTTAAATTTAGTATCTTTTCATGTTCACCTCTATGTCATTTTTTCTGGTAATTCAAGTAAAAATTTTATTGTATAAAATAACATGTTTATTTGCTTATCATGTTTGGGGAACTATGTGGAAAGATTTCCATCTAAAAATCATTATGCATGTAATTGAAAATGATATGTTGTATGATTTTCATTACCTTTTCTGTACTTACTAATATTACAAGTTTTTTCAATAGTTTTGACATTAAACAAAAACTATGTGTACTTATTATTTCTATACTAATTATATGGTAATAATGCTATGATTTTAAAAACTAGTAACTGAAAAGAGTGAATAAAATTCAAATCCATCCTGGTGAATAACATATGTCCAAATCTGGAGAACATAAGTCCAGATTCATATATGAATAATAAAGTTTACCATGTCAGCTGTGATTCAATAAAAGACATGAACACAGGGCAAACTGAATATTGCTTCCCCTATGGAAATATGTAGTTAAAAATTGAATAATTTAACTTAAGTACTTAAGTGTCAACAGTGCTGTAAGGAACTAATGCCTGTGTGAGCCAATGCTTCTGAAAACATAAGGATAGAAACGATGTACATAAATACCTTGAAGAATGTAATATTCTCTCCTAAATGGGTCTGAGACATTAAACTTAAATTTTAGATTATTACATCAAAGTTGATAATGTTCTTCCTGGTCTTTCCATTGATTTGTTCAGGATAATGTTTAAAAATTGACTTTTTCTAGCCCTAGATATTTAAAATAGTGACCAGCTAACCAGTAAGACCCAGGAGTACTAAATAAGCCCAAGGAAAAGAGGCAGAAAGACAATGGAATTGTGAAAACAAAAGTCACTGGAGGATTTCACCTACAAGCACAGTTAAAGCATTTTGTACTTTTAATCCTTTTACTTTCTTCGTGGTTATACACTTATTCTGTAAGTATATCTTCTATCAAAACTACACAGAGTAAATCCCATGGAAGGGGGTTAAAATAGGAAGAAGCTTAAACTGGAATAGCAGCATCACAGCCATAGTGTTAGAATGTCGATGACCATTGTTCATTCTTCACAATAACATGAAATGAGAGTGAAACCAGGGTATCATTCTCTTCACAGGCTATTGAATCCGCTCAAATAAATGCAAATAAGGGCATATGAAAACCTGGTTTACATGAACAAATTGATGAGAAATGAAACTATAAATCCACAGACCCTCTCTGCTTTGTGCCCTCTCATCTACCTCCTCTACCTTCTCCTCCTTAGCCAAAGTCAGGGCACCCTGGCCATTGTCAAGGTCTCTAGTGACACGTCCCACAGAGTGCTACTCTCTCTTACTAAATCTAACAAGATTATTTCCTTCATCATGGAGATGAATTGGTCAAGTTTCTAGGTCTGTAGATTGTTGGGCAATATGATCCCAAAGGACTTCACATTTTTTTCATTAAAAACATGTCTCAGTAGCTCACTGCAGGCTGTCCTCTGGCATCAGTGACCTGCATAGAGCCAATAAAGTCACAGAGTATAATTCTGTGTGTGGGATCTTTGATGAATTTTGGTCCCGTCACTGCAGAACAGTAAGCAGTAGCCAGGAAATTGCCTCCCTGGCTTTGTTAAAGCCTCTTTGTTGGATCTCTAATTTGAGCGCCTCTCCATTCCAAGGAGCACCTTGACTGTATCTCCCTGTGAGACTGCAGTGCATTGGCTGTGCACCAATTCTGGGGTGGGGGTGGGAGACAGCTATCCCTTGTGAGGCCCTCCAGGTAAAGCCTTTGTAATTGCTTATGATTATGCCTGAAAGATCACAAATAGGTTCTGACCAGGAGCTATGCTCCTCAACCATTATTTGAATTGTTCAGAGCACACACATTTAATTTTCTTTAATTGAGATACCTCCAGTAGAGTAAATAGTGTGTTGATTTTACTGCACTGTTCAATTAGTTTTTGCATATAAATAGCATGTAATCACTGCCCAGATCAAGATTTAGAACATTTATGGCACCCATGACAGTTTCTTTTTTTTTATTTGAACTATAGTTGATTCACAATATTGTAAATTATAATTTATAGGTGTACCACAGTGATTCAGTTTTTTATGTATATATATATATAAATTTTTTCAGATGATTTTCCATTACGAGATACTGAATATTGTTCCTTGTGTTATACGGTAAGTCCTTGTTGCTTATCTATTTTATATATAGTAATGTGTATCTATTAACCCCATACTCCTAGTTTATCCTTTCCCACCTCCCTTTCCCCTTTGGTAACCATAAGTGTGTTTTCATGCCCATGACAGGTTATGATTCTTCTCAGATGAAACCCCTGGAGGTACCCAGTATTCTCACTGCTATCACCTCAGGGTAGTTTGCTTGTTTGCGTTTTTGTTTTATTGTCATAAAAATGGATAATAAAGTATGTTCTCTTTTGCAACTAACTTCCTTTATTCAGCATACTGTCTTTGAAATGTAACCATGTTGTTGCAGTTTACTTTTTTTATTATAGGATAGTAAAACAGGGCATGAATATAGCACATTTTATTTGCTCATTCTACTGTTGTTGAGCACTTGATAGTTTTCAATTTGTGGCTATGTGAATGAAACTGCTATGAACATACTCAGGGTATACATGAGTGTAGTCATAACTGTCATTTGGAAGATGTAGGCACTGATTTCTCTTATGTACATGCAAAGAAGTAGGACTGCTGAAGTGTAGAGCAAGTACATATTTCATTTTAGGAGATACTGCCAAACAGTCCCTGAAAGTAGTTTCACTCCTGCCTGCAGTGTATGAGCAAATGCATTCTACATCTTTGAAAATCCTTGTCACTCTTTTTTATTCTGAGGCATTTGATAGATGTGTATGATTTCTTTTTGTGGGTATAATTTGCAGTTCCATGATGAGTGATTTTATATGATTATTGGCCTTTTGGATATTCTCTTTTATGAAGTCCCTATTCACATCTTTTACACAACTTATATTGCATTGTCAGTCTTTTCCTTAGATTTGTAAGCATTCTTCATATAATATGGAAACAAAAATGAGGTTCTATCTGTCACCTCTGGAACTGATAGAACACGAAGACTAAAAGAAATATATCAAGTGTTTATGGAGTGGGCAAACTGAATGACTCTGAGAAGATCACCAGTGATATATACTAAGCACCTTGTTCGTACACACCTATAACCTTCACTTCAGCTGAGCAGAAGCTAAGTGAAATGGTATTGCCATAGGAGAGTCTGAATGTGGGACCTGTGCTTATTAGATAGAGTGCAGAAACTGCAAAGCCAGCAGAAAGCACAGAACATAAAATAATTTTGTCATTTAATAGAGGTACTCAATGGGACAGTTCCCTTCTCCAGCATAGATACTTTTGCTCTAATTTCCCAGAGGCAACTGGAACTTGAAACTAACAAGGACATCCTGAATTTCAGAGTAACAGACTGAAAGTGAAGGTGGATAATGATTCACTTTTAGAAGAGTTTGACTACTGGGGTTTAACAGTGCCTAAGTGGGAGCTATTTGACATGGTAAATACAAAAACAAAAACCCAGCCTGCCGCTGGAAAAGATGGCCACGTGGGTTAACTGCCAAGCCAGACTCCTAATAATGGTAGTTGGGTTAATTAGATAGGAGAGAAAGTTCCCACCTAATTTCAGAAAGCCAAAACAAAGAGAAAAATGCTGCAAAAAACAAATAAACCACGTCATTTGGCTATTGCCAGCTACATCACAATTTAACTGTTATGGTGATAGAAAGCTGATAAAATGATAAAAAAAATTTCAATAAACAGTATAAATGTTGGAAAAATAGAGACAGGATTGTCAAGTGAAGAGGCTATTGTTAACTGGAAACTTAAAAGAGGCTAAAATAATATATGTGTGTGCATATGCACATGTCTCTATACATGTATTATAACTATATAATAATATAATTTATTAAAGTTTCTGGATATATACATATATATCCTGTATGATAATTTAGACATTACTAATATAAATGGAAAGAAATTTCATTTATAATGAGGGCAATAACTGACAACAAATAAAATTAATTTTAAATTAATATACAATATTTTAATGAGTAAAGCAAATCATTTTGTTTAAAGAAAATACTGAATAAATGGAGAAACTAAGTGTCCACAGTAATTCTAAATTACTAAGTAATTGTAATGCAATTTCATTTAGAATTCCAATGTATTGAGCTTTGTTACTAATTTTGTTTTATAATTTTACCTGGAAAAGCATTCTTAAAATATTTATTGAAGAACATTTGTGATAAAATTATAAGGTCTATTTGATAGAAAAATATAGTGGTAGAAGATTTTCTCTATGAGATAGTAAAGCTTACAATAATGTTACCATATTTAGAAAAGATAGCTTTGATCTTAGAATAAACAAGTAAATTAATGGAAAGTAATATAGAGAACAAAAGTATATCCAAGAATATATAGGAACTCAATATTTAATAAAGGTAGCATTTAAACTCAGTGGTAAATGGATGGGGTTATTTAATAAATGGTTTGGTGGGGCTTCCCTGGTGGCGCAGTGGTTGAGAGTCCGCCTCTCCCGTTGCGGAGCACAGGCTCCGGACGCGCAGGCTCAGCAGCCATGGCTCACGGGCCCAGCCGCTCCGCGGCATGTGGGATCTTCCCGGACCGGGGCACGAACCTGTGTCCCCTGCATCGGCAGGAGGACTCGCAACCACTGCACCACCAGGGAAGCCCTCCAGTACATTCTTACAGAGGTATTTTATTAAGAACTTCATCTCAATGAATATTGAAACTTTAGTAAGTGCTACTATTTGTTATTTGAAACTTTAATAAGTGCTACTATTTGTTATTTGTATTTCCTTCTTGACTAATATTCATGAAATCAAGAGCAACTTACTTTCACTTACGATTCTATTCTCAAAATCTAGCAATAACCCAATAAATATTTATTGAATGAGTGAATTAATGTATAATAGTATTTACCGAAATGGGGAAAGACCAATAAACTTTCACTATCAGAAAAAGTCTCATAATTAAAGATGAGTAGGATTAGGAAAATGGGCCAATATTAGAAATTTTAGTCTTCAAAAGTCTATGACATCTATCCATATTGAAGATGTCAAATAGGCTACTGTCTATAAGCATTGTCAGTGGAAAAAAATATTTGGGCTGAACACATGAATCTGGGCGTTATCTTTCTACAGATAAATGTAGTGCTTAGAGATGTGATTCAGTGTGTCTGAACAAGCTAACAACAGTATGTAGCAAGAAAAGATTTAGGTCTTTATACAGGCTCTGAAGGATTTTAACTTTCATATGTTAATGTGGTATGCTTGGCTTCAAGGGTAGTCTGTGATTGGTTGTATTAGGGGAGAAATTCAGATCTTGAACACAGAGCATCTTCAGAATAACCAAATTTTTATAGAAAACCAAAAAGGAATGCATTTTTTTCTGTCAATTGGACTACATTTTTTAGTATAACAAAGAATTGTAGGAATTTTGATAGTTGGTAAAGATAGCAAATCAATGGAATTCAGAAACAGAGAAAATCCTCTACACATATGAAAATGTTTTTTTGCTTGTTTGTTTTGTTTTCTGTTTTTCCTATTAAGCCTCAGGAGTTTTTAAGAATATCTAATGCATGTAATTAAGGTAGCCAACACCAGTTGCCTATGATATTTATGTCACGAATTGTGTTCATATCTGCTCTTGTGTGCCTACTTCCATATTCCAAATTTAGAGAGGCTGTGTTAATAGTCTACCCCCAAAATCTCACTGGTACAGGTAAACATACAGACAAACATGGAATGATGTAATACTGTATAGGTGGCACATAAATTACTTTTAACTCTAATATAAAAGTTAAATGACAATGTATTAAGAATAATTATAACCACAAAAATGTGTTAATGGATAAACAATATAAAAAGTAAACTCTGACAAAAGTATGTTTGGGGGACAAATAAAAGTGTAGAGTTGTCATCAGCTTAAGATAGACTGTTACAACTCTTAAGAGGTTCAATGCAAGCCTCTTGGTAACCACAAAGATAAAACCTATCATAGATACTAATATAGAAAGAGAAAAGAATAAAAGCATACCACAACAAAATATCGTAAAGCCACAAAGAAAGATAGCAAGAGAAAAAGAGAGAATAAAAAAAGAACTACAAAACAGACAGAAAACAATGAATAAAATAGGAGTAGAAAGTCCTTACCTATCAATAATTACTTTTAATGTAAATGGATGAAACATCATTCAAAAGACATCAGCAACGTGGCTGAATAAGTCATCCCTCATCACATCTCTCCTCAGCAACAACAATTTGGTATCCATTCATGGACAAAAGTACCTGTGTGGGATCCAGCACCATACTTCAAGAGACCCTTATATATCATGCCTAAGAGTTAATTTACCTGTCATATAAGTAGCTCCAACAAGTTAATAACCAGAACTTTATCAAACCTGAACAGAAAAGTAGTAGACAACATACATAGGGAGTTCACAGAAGAAGAAATAAAAGTATTAATAGATAAAGTCCGTTTGCTATTTATATGGCATAATTCAGAGTGTGCCAAACCCTCACCTTTTGGCAATTTATCCTGGGAGATAATGTCTTTTCTCTTTGTGATTCAAATTTCTTTTAGTTGTGGATTTTCTACTGGAATTATATCAATAAATGTCTTCCCCCTGTTCAAGTTGTTCATTTTGTCCCCTTACATGCACACATGATGAATATACTAGAGTTGTATCCATCTTTCTATCATCTATCTATATACAGTGATGTACCTATATAATTCTGTTTATAATAATTTTTTAAATCTGTTCATTTTCACTTTCTTGTCCTAGTTTTCTTAAGCCAGTAGTCTATGTCCTTAATATTTTTGGCACTATTTTCCTTTTTAATTGTTTAGAATGTGATAATTTAATTTTCTTTTTTAATTTCTCTTGAGTTCTTCTAACCTATAACCTCAACTTCAGATGCTTAGCTTTTGTATATCTTATTTAAGCTTTTGGGAACATTTTGGGGGGGCAAGTATTTTTATATTCCATTTTTGGTTTCTATTTCTTTCTTCTTATGTTCTTATAGTTTTTTTTTAATATCTTGTGCAAGTTACTTTTTAACTATAAAACATTGTTTAATGATATGAATTCTTTTCTAACCAGCTGTTTGCAGGAAATATGTGTGGATGTGTGGAGAGGTGTTATTCAAGACAGAAAATTTCACGTGTTCAAATGATTTATTTTAGCTCTTTACTTTCTCTAAGCTGGGTCTGCCAACTGCAAATATGTTCCCAATTAGAGATTCCCTAAATAACAGACTTGCAAGAATTTGTGTATTTCCTCATTCACCTGCACTATCCCTAACTCTTCTGTGTTGTATCAAAAAGGAGTTCATGGAAACTGTAACCACCAGCCCCTACAAGTCATTGTTCTTGTCTTAAAGAAGGTCCTTTGTTTGTTTATTGTCTCTCTTAGTGTGTGCCACTTATTTTGAAGAATTATTCTCTTCAGGCTTAGTCTGAGAATTGTTCTTGAAATCATGCCTTTTAGGCATCTTTCCAAGACCTTATTGGGCATCAACTGAATTCTGTAGCCCTTCCTCATATGTAATGGTGGGGGGGTCTCCTGCTTATGTTGACACTCAAGTTTTCATTTCCTTTTCTGGTTGCCATTGCATCATTTATTTGATTTATATGATACAAAAGAGTCATGGTTTTTGTCCCATTTATAACATAAAATCTTTTTTTATTCGATGTTTTTGGGTTTTTTTTAACATCTTTATTAGAATATAATTGCTTTACAATGGTGTGTTAGTTTCTGCTTTATAACAAAGTGAATCAGCTATACATATACATATATCCCTATATCTCCTCCCTCTTGTGTCTCCCTCC
This sequence comes from Pseudorca crassidens, assembly GCF_039906515.1. Classification (NCBI taxonomy): domain Eukaryota; kingdom Metazoa; phylum Chordata; class Mammalia; order Artiodactyla; family Delphinidae; genus Pseudorca; species Pseudorca crassidens. The sequence goes on from NC_090298.1 coordinate 21,101,436, forward strand.
CACCCTCCCTATCCCACCCCTCTAGGTGGTCACAAAGCACTGAGCTGATCTCCCTGTGCTATGTGGCTGCTTCCCACTAGCTATTTTACATTTGGTAGTGTATATATGTCCATGCCACTCTCACTTCTTCCCAGCTTACCCTTCCCCCTCCCTGTGTCCTCAAGTCCATTCTTTACCTCTGCATCTTTATTCCTGTCCTGCCCCTAGGTTCTTCAGAACCAATAAAATCTTTTTTAATGTTTATCGCAGGGCTCATACCTACAGTGCAGGGCTTATTCCACTGCACTGAGGTGCCTAACACTATGTTACCAGAGATAGCATATGTTTCAGGGCAATTTTATATACAGCATTCAAATTATTTTTTTATGTACTACAGGAACCCTGGTATAGTTAAAAAGAAGGTCATATTTATTTTAATTTTATTGACCTTGAAACATCATTTTCAAATTGTAAAATTTAGAGGCTTTTATACTTGGTGCATCTTAAACTTTATGCTGTCTGATGGTTGTATACATGCTTTGCTGATTATTAAATCTGTTAAAGAAAGCAATCTCAATTACTTTACTCTCACAGAACTATGCAATCTGCTTTAAAATGATACACTTCAGAGAGTGCTCTGAGGAATCCATTGTGATAAAAATATAAATTGACCGTATAATACACATCTTCACCATAGCCTCATTTGAGAATCTAATAAAAGCTATAGATATTCTACCCACGGGTGAAATTAAATGTGTAAATCACATATACAAAAAACTATTTTACTTTTGAATTCATATGATTTGCAAACTTCCTGAGTACTAACCATGGGCAAGGAATTTTTCTATCTAAGATTATGATCTCTTTAGAATAAAATATAAAATGTATAAACAGGTTCAAAATTAAGTATCTTTCTTAGTGACCTTGGAATCTAACAATTGGCCTCTAATTTAACTCTGGTTTTACGGCTGATATTAAGTTGGATCTACCCTGTATATCTGTTTCCATTTGTGGCTTTCAACTAAATTAAATGGCCTTGCCTTACTTTTAATAAGGTGAAATAATTTTAAATGTCAGACAATGTCATTTTTGATAGTTACCATAAAATGGGATAGTTACCAAGCAATCTATATTTTTGGCAAAATATCTGTGTTAAAGTCATTAGTAAATATCACAGATGAAAAATTTTGTTTAGGAAAAATAACTCTTTTAAGATATAATTAAGTTTCAGAAAACAAAGTTAGGAATATAATTGTGTTCAAGCATTTAAAATTAAAAGTAAAGTAAATGTATCCTATTTTAATTTAAACTGCTCTTTTATTTACTTAATATTCATGCTCATATTACTTTAATTTATTGAATAATTGTCTCATTATTATAATAGGATCTGTACCACTCCCTCTAATCTTTATACAAAAGTATTTTTTATATATTACTTCTAATTGTATTATACAGAATTTGGGTTTGAGAGCTGTTCATTTATCTATGATAGCTCTAGGCTAAACATATTTTTGTCACCATCCAGACAGTTCTTTTTTTTTCTAAACAGGAATAGAGTTGAGACATTATTTTATTTCCTTCCAAAGTCTGGGATAAATAAAAACTAATAGATCAATCAATCAAACAAACATTAAATAACATATTTCTTGTGCCTAAGGGTGAGGTCCACAAAATCATAATCTAGCATAAGACCAGTCTTCAAGTAGTGTAAGTTTTTGTTCTTAGTGAACTTATATGCATATGGATATACACGTACTTGTGCACATAAGGGCTTGGCCTACAGCCCACATCTCTGAACGTGTATTTGTACATTTTTTTTTTTAGTGTTTTATTTTTACTTAATTTCACCCAAATAAAATTTGCATATTAGTACAAAGTATCTCCATGTACCCTTCACACAGAATCACTAAATGTTAACTGTTTCCCACATTTGCTTCTTAACATTTTATCTCTATGTGTCTCTTTCTGGGATCTTGAAATATTTGAGAGTATGTTGCAGGTATAATTCCCCTTTATTTCTAATTGTTTCAATAAGTATACCGTAAAATCAATAACATTATCTTACCTAAGTACAGTGTAATTGTAAAAACCAGGAAATTCATATCAATACAATGTGATTATTTCTTGGCCAGCATTCAAATTTTATCAATTATTTATGAATTTCTTTGGTAGCAAAAGAAAATTACATCTATGGATTCAATCCATGAACATAGGCTGCATTCATTCGTCATTAATTTTTAATTTAATCTGGAATGGCCCTTCAGTCTGTCTTTGTATTTCATAGTCTTGACATTTTCTAAGAGTACCAGCCAGTAAGGAAGTGGCCAAAGAATGGTAAAGATATGTGAAATGAAAATGGGAGTCAACCTGAAGTACTCACATTAGCCAAACTGGGGACTATTTGAGCATCACACAAATAATGACAGTAACAAATTATAACCCATAAATAAAATAAGAATCTATGAGTCCATACTGATATAAATAAATAAATAAATAGTCATAGAAAGGAAAGCTTCTTCTTATAGTATAATTCCAAACTAAGTATGCTGGGAAGTAGTGCTGGATATAAAACATCACAGTTTGGCAACTACAGTAGTTACAAAAGATTCTTCTGACAAAAATCATCAATGGGTGCAAAAACTAACCATCAAAAATATGATGAAAAATAAGATTTTTACAAAGTCCCAATTTATTTCCTGCAGGTACTTATTGGTGAAAAAGAGTAAAACAGCAAATTTATAATGGAAAGTCTTAAGAGACACTACCTTATCCAAGAGAAAAAAGTTAACATCAGCAATAATGAGATGTCAAATGTCCTTTAATGTATTGCACTGAGAAGGACACAGCAGCATTTCTTTGAAAGTCCAGCCAAAAATGGATTACCAGAATCTAAGGATGAAGAAACATGAGGTAAAACCAAGCTAAGGAATATTCTACAAAATAATGAGACTATCTTCAAAAATAGTCAGTGTTTTGTTTTGTTCCTTTCTCCCATGGTAGAATATTTCTTTATTCTAGCTTACAGGTTCTTCTCTGTTTTGTTTTGTTTTGTTTTTCCATTATATAAGATATAAGACTGCTGCACATAACATAATGATGTACTCTAGATGTCACTGCATAATGGACTCCAATCTCAACCCAGTTCAAAAAGTATTTATTGTGTGAGTACCCAGAGTACAGACATAATTCATCTTTTCTCTATCCATATAACAAAATCTTTCTTTTTGGCCCATCCATCCTCCTCTCTTTTATAATATTATGATTGTGACGATTAATTTACCTTACTGAATTATTTCAGGGGACGGTCCATGGCATACTCACCTTTGTATCCCTGGCAGTGTACATACTTGGAAAGTAAATATAATCTGAACTCTGTGTTGCATTTGGAGTCTTTTTATGTCCACCAAGACAGGCTATAAGTCCCTCTACACCTTTAGTTCAGTTCACGTTTCCATATTACATCAACTTCACATAAATAGATTTACGTGCAAAGCTCACCATTTCTTTCTAGCAGTTACAAACTCAGCTCTTTAAGGGAAATTTATTTGTATTTGTCTTTCTATAGGTAATGGAGGCATGTATGTAAATACAGGTCAAAGAAGAACCCCATGTCACTCTTACATACTGTGTTATATATACATTTTTAATCAATTTTACTGTTTTATTTGTTTATTTATTGGAGATAGTTGCTTTACAATGTTTAGTTTCTATTGTACAGCAAGGTGAATTTGCTATATGTATACATATATCCCCTCTTTTTTTGGATTTCCTTCCTATTTAGGTCACCACAGTGCATTGAGTAGGGTTCCCTGTGCTATACAGTAGGTTCTCCTTAGTTATCTATTTTATACATAGTATCAATAGTGTATATATGTCAACCCCAATATCCCAATTCATCCTATTCCCCCTTCCACCTTGTTCTCTACGTCTGTGTCCCTATTTCTGTTTGGTAAATAAGATCATCTATACCAGTTTTTCAGATTCCACATATATGCGTTAGTATGTGATATTTGTTTTTCTCTTTCTGACTTCACTCAATATTTTAGAGTGATGTTCAAAAGCAAACTGTTTTAGAAATATAGTGAGCCTTACCTTTTACATAATATCTCTAGAACATGCCCTTATTTCTGAGACGCATTTCTTGCTCTAACAGTTTGAAATCTCTTTAGCCTTTATTCTCCCAAATCATTTATGTGAAACACTTTTTACTGTTGTGTGATTTTTCACTCCTCTTTTAACCAGTGATCAGAACAATTATGTAGCTAACCAATTTTTTTTTTCTGTTTGCAGGTAGGATACATTGATTCATATTTCTTAAGGTGTTAAAAAAAAGTCTAAGAGATTTAGACTTGAGAGTTTCTCATATTGTGATATATTTCAGTAAGGAAATGCATAATTAGGAGAAAAATGTGCTAATATAGATTCTCATGTAATTCTCCATATGGAAAGGTGATAATTAAGCTCAACGTTGGTTACAGCTCACCTCTCTCAAAACCAAGTTCCCAATACAAAAGAGACAATTTCTGAAGTACCACTTTTACACTTGAAGATAATAAACCTATGTTCTAATAATTTAAATGCCACCAAATAGTCTATAACTAGTGTTAGACCTTATTATCTGCATTCACATGGTTTGTTGGTTGCCTTATTCTCATTTCAGGTTTAAATAACCAAATGAAACTTCTAAAAGTTCAAAAATATTCTAATTTTTTTCATCAAATCTAAACAATTAGAATAAAATATGTTGCATTTTATAGAGATCAGTACAGATACAATTACAGAGGGGTTTCATAAAATTAGGAAAATAAAATATTGATACTTAATTGACTTAAGAGTTGATTTTGTGTAGGAAATAGCTAACACAGTATCCACAGAAATACTTTTCAATATTGCATGCCCTACTGAAGTAAAATGGATCAGCAAGCTACAACTTGTGGGCCAAATCCAGCCAAAAGTCCAAATCTGGCCTGTAACTTGTTGTTGTAAATAAAGCTTTATTGGAAAAGAGCTGCATTCATTCTTTATGAAAGGTTTATGGCTGCTTTCATACTACAAGACAGAATTGAGGAGTTGCTGCATAGACCAAGTGGCCCACAAAACCTAAACTATTTACAGGAAAAGTTTGCTTACTCCTGTAGTACAAGGAAATTTCCAAGCAAAATAGTGTTTGATACCTGAGAATAGGTTATGTGTATTTATTGATGGTTAAGGAATGCTTGAAATAAATGTCCTTTGACTTGCGCTTGCATTGAATAGGGAAAAAAAGGAATTTTAGATTCAGTGAAATTTAGAAATGAGTATTAAATTAAATAATTTCCTATTTGATAGTGCAACCTATAAAATATTGTCAAACGTGCCCTGCATATTATATATCTTCTAAAGGCTTGACTTTGTAAGCATATATTTTGCCTATTTTTGCATTATAGAGAGCATGATTGTTTAAATCGCTGTAAAAGTTCTAGTGTATTGTTATTTCTTTTTATGCCTTTATATAGATTCACCTATATATCTTTTTAGTCACTGATGTGCATGCTTATTTAACAAAATCAATTTCTCTTTCTCTTGACAATGAAAAGTAATATTCGTTTGGTATATCACAAAGTGATATTCCTGAAGAAATATTTGAAACATAAGGTCACTACTGAGAAAATTCCTTGGCAAGTTGAACCAATATTTTTTTCAGGTACGGTCATTGATTTTTATACTGAGAGTTAATTAAAGCTAATTTTTCTTTTTATGTCTATGATGAAACATCTACATATGAAAAGCAGTATTGAGCATTCCATTTCAGGAATAAAGTACTTTTTATTCATCGACTATGTTCAGTAGTTGTAGTTGAAATGTTAGAAAATAGATTCAATTTTCTAATTCACTTTTAAAAACAGATGTAACAATTTGTAAGCTTCATGTGCTATTTAGCCATCTTGAATACCTCCGTGGAATCACATTTTAGGAATTGCTAATCAAACAAGAGTTTCTTTAATCACTCTGGACACTGAAGCTTGAGGATATAAGTGACTTGCTCACCTTCGCCCAACTAATTTCCAGGTTCCTTCTTGTATCTTAACCTGCTTCTACTAGTTATACAGTATTTGTAAAAATGGTAACTGAAATAATAATTCCATGTTACTATAAATATTGCTGGGAGTTTCCAAAACAATCAAGCTTGTATACATTAAGTCATGGAAAAGTATTTAAGAATAGAAAATTTAAGATCTCTCTTATCAACCTGGCACATCAGGACTACCCATGAAAATTCACTGCTACCTTTGTTTCCAGGTCAGCTCTCTACTCCCCCTTATTTGAAGTATCACAATGACTGCCCTGAGTATTTGAATAGCAAAAGTAGTTTAGGGTGTGTAATCACAAACTTACTCAACTAATCCAGTTAAATGAATTGACATTCATTAGACACTGAGTACATATTAGCCTGCTTTTTAAAAATCAAATTACTTGTTTCTGGTTTTTGTTCAATTTAAGTCACCGAATGTGGACTGAATATCTAGCATTATTGATCTCATATGTAAGAATAGCCACATGTTATCAGTGGAAAAATGACTCATAATTAAATCACATGAGATTTTTTTCTTGGCCTCCTTAGGTATTAATAAAAGGCCTTGCAGGCAAACATATTAATGTAATGTTTAAACACCATTTGTTGGAATTTATAATTTTATTTTAGCTTTAAATTATTGCCCCATTTCAGACCTAAGATTTTTCTTCCTTAGAGGCATAATTAACCAATTAAAACTATTATTTCTCAGAAAGTAAAAATAGATATAATATTTGCATACAAATGAGAAAATATGAAGTCAATATATTTAATAGAAATAATGGTTTTAGATTATTTATATGAAGGGCAGCTTTATATATAGAACTTTCGAGACAAAAAACAAGAGTTAATCATTGTTGAAAGGTATATAAAAATATATAAACAATTTTAACAGTAGAAAGTAGTTTTTATTATAATTAACATTATTTTTGTTATGACTCCAAATATTCCTTTTAATTATTTCTTAGTGCTAATGTAAGTGTATATTTTTATCATCAATTTTCTTTTCCTATTTTAGCAATATGAACTTTTCTGGTCTTATCTTCCACTAATCTCTGTTCTTTTGTTACAAAGAACACTGTTTTTTACCAACTCCTTTAAAACAGAAGTAATTACACTTGACAAAATGTTAATACCTTTCTTAATCTTTCCTTCTTCCTGAATTACATCATCTATTCATCTTGTAAACACTGGAACAAGCAACTTACATTTGGACATTGTAAAGTAGTCAAAGGTGAAGAGAGAAAAAATAATTCAGTTTGTATTAATGGAAAAACACAGTGATCTTTGAACATTTTTTCCATGTATGTTTCAATTTGCTGAACACATATTTAAGATGATGTGACGGTTAATTTTATGTGTAAAGTTGCCTAAGCTACGGTGGTCATTTTGGTCAAATGATAGTTTAGATATTGCTGTGAGGGAATTTTGTGATTAATATCTACAATAAGTAGATTTTAAGCAAAGGAAATTGCCCTTGATAACGTGGGAGGCCTCATTCAATCACTTGAAGGCCTTAGGAGCAGAAACTGAGGTTTTCCTGAGAAGAATGAATTCTGCTTCAAGACTGTAACATAGAAATCCTGCCCAGTTTCCTTTCTGCTCACACAATTGTGGAGTCTGGAAAGTCTGAAATCTACAGGGCGGGGCAGCCAACTGGAAACCCAGGTGAGAGTTGAAGTAACAGCCATGAGTCTGAAATTTATAGGGTAAGACAGAAGGCTGGAAACTCAGGTGGGAAATCTATGTTAGCTTCATAGAAACTTTTGTAATCAGAAAGAGTGAATTTTTCTACTCTGTAATTATCATGACTGTTGTGATTAATATGGTTTACTTGAATTTGTATTTTAATTTTAGGATCAGCCCATAAATTCTGTAAAAAAGCCAGCTGGGATTTTGATGGTGATTGCATTGAATCTGTAGATCATTTGTGGAGATTATTTATTCAAGAACTTGAGATGCCTTTCCACTTATTTAGGTCATCTTTAATGTCTTTAAGTAATGTTCTGTAATTTTCAGTGTACAAGTCTTGCAATTCTTTTGTTAAACTTACTCCCAAGTATTTTTTCTTTGTTATGCTACCATAAGTAGAATTGCTCTCCTATTATCATATTTGGATATTTATTCCTAGCAGGTAGAAATGCAATTGATTTTTATATATTGATATTGTATCCTGCAAACTTGTAGAAGTTGTTTATTGGCTCTAATAGGTATTTTGCATTCCTTAGGATTTTTTACACATGATATCATGTTGTGTGCAAATAGAGATAATTTCTTTCTCTTTCTAATCTGGATGCATTTTATTTCATTTTCTTGCCTAATTGCCCTCTATATCACCTGCAGTATAGAAGTGATGAGAGTGAACATACTTGTCTTATTCAGACATTAGTGGGAAAGCAGTCAATCTTTCATGATTGAATATTTTGTGAGCAGTGAGCTTTCTGTAGTTTTTTTCATGTTTGAAGAAAATCTTGTCTATTCCTAATTTTTTTAATGTTTCATCAAGAAAAGGCATTGAATTTTGTCAAATGCTTTTTTTTTTTTTTTTTTCCGGTACGTGGGCCTCTCACTGTTGTGGCCTCTCCCATTGTGGAGCACAGGCTCCGGATGCGCAGGCTCAGCAGCCATGGCTCACGGGCCCAGCCGCTCCGCGGCATGTGGGATCTTCCCAGACCGGGGCACGAACCAATGTCCCCTGCATCGGCAGGCGGACTCTCAACCACTGTGCCACCAGGAAAGCCCTGTCAAATGCTTTTTTTGTGTATGTGTCTGTAAAGACGATAATATCCTTTGCTCTATTAATATGGTATGTTACAAATGATAATTTTATGTTGAGTCAACTTTGCATTCCTGAGATCAATTCCACAGTCATAGTGTATAAATCTTTTAATGTACCACTGGATTTGTTTTGCCAGTATTTTATTGATGACATTTTACATCTATCTTCTTAAGAGATACTAACCTTGATTATTTTTTCTTATGAAAACTCTTCTAGTTTTTGAAAGAATTGCTTAAGGACTAATGTTAAATATTCATGATGTATAATCTTTTTAATATGTTGCTGGATACATAATTTGTTGACAATTTTTACCTCTATATTCATATGGAATATTTGTCTGTTTTCTTTACTTGTGAATTATTTGTCTGGTTTTGTTATCAAGTTAGGGTGATGTTGACCTCATGTTGTAAGCTGGGAAGTGTTTCCTCCTCTTCTATTTTTTCAGAAGAATTTGATAAAGACGGTTGTTAATTCTTCAAATATTGGGTAGAATTCACCAGGGAAGCCATCTGGTCCAGGGCATTTCTTTGCTGGGAGGTGTTTGATTATTGATTCAGTCTCTTCACTCATTGTATGTGTGTAATTATTTTTAATATTTTTGACTTAGTTTTGGTGGTTTATGTGTTTTTAGGAATTTGTTCATTTCATCTAGTCTGTCTAATTTGTTAATATGCAATTGTTCACAGTTCTCTTTTAATTGTTTTCGTTTCTGTAAGGTTTGTAGTATTGTCCCCACTTTCATTCCTTACTTTAGTAATTTAAATCTTTCTCTTTTTTTCATGGTCATTTTGGCTAAAGTTTTCAATTTTATTAATCTTTTTACAAAATCAAATTTTGTTTTATTGATTCTATTGTTTTTCTATTGCCGATTTGGTTTATCTATAGTCTTCCTTCTTCTAGCTTTCGGTTTGACTTACTCTCCTTGTTTTTTTTTTTAATTTTTAATTTATTTTTAATTTTTTTAGGCCACACCATGCAGCATGTGGAATCTTAGTTCCCTGACCAGGGATTGAACCCATGCCCTCTACATTGGGAGCGTGGAGTCTTTTTCTTTCTGCATCCTTTCTAGAATTTGGTGTTTTCATATTTCTTTTTTTTTTTTAATTTTAGTCATTCTAGTAGTAGTGTAATAATTTCTCATTGTGGTTTTAATTTACATTTCCTTTATGGTTAATGATATGATATTTTCGTATGTTTATTTTCCATCTGCACATCCTTTTCATTGAAATATCTAGGCATATATTTTGCCCTTCTTCCACTGTTTTGTTATTCTTTTACTATTGAGTTTTAAGAGTTCTTTATTCTAGATACAAGTCCTTTGTCAGATATGCTGTTTACAAATATTTTCTCCCTGATCTGTAGCTTCTCTGTCCATTCTTTTAACTTTCAGCATAGCAACCATTCTTAACTTTGGTGAGGTCCAATTTATCAGTTTTTTCTCTTTTCAATTGTACTTTTGATATCAAATCTAACAACTATTTATTTAGCCCTAGATCCTAAATATTTCTCTTTATTTTTTTTAGAAGTTTTATAATTCAGCATTTGAGTTCATTATGCACTTTGGTTTAGTTCTTATATAAAGTGTGTGAGATTTAGGTCATAGGTTTAGGTTTAGGTTCTGTTTATTTGTTTGCTTTGTTTTGTTTTGTTTTGTTTTCCAGGGATGTCCAATTGCTCAAGCATGACTTGTTGAAAAGACTAGCTTTCTCAATTGAATTGTCTTTATACCTTTGTCAAAACACAGTTGGACATATTTACTTGTGTGGATATATTTCTGGGTTCTCAATTTTGTTCTATTGATCTATGTATCTATCCCTTTACCAATACCATAGTCTCTTAATTATTGTAGCTATGTAGTTGGCCTTACTATCAGGTAAAGTAATCTATCCCACTTTCTTCTTACTTTTCAGTTCTGTTATAGATATTCTAAGGTCTATGAATTTCCATAAAGTTTAGAAAAACCTTGTCTATATCTATAAGAAGGAAACTTTACTTGGATTTTGATATGGATTTCATTAAACATTGATACCTTTTTTATGTTAAGCCTTCCAATCCTCCATTTATTTAAGGCCTCATTGACTAATTTGCGCAAGTAATTTGTCATTTTCAGCACATAGATTTTGTACATGTTTTGTTACATTTATACCTAAGTATTTCATTTTTTGGAGCAATGGTAAAAGATATTAACTTGTAAATTTTGGTTTCCACATGCTTATTATTAGTACATACAAATGTGACTTTTTTGTGTATTGGCCTTATACTTGCAACCTTGCTGAACTCACTTATCAATTCTAAGAGTTTTTTTTTTTTTAATACAGATAATCATGCTGTTGTCAAACAGTGAGAATTTTATTTCTTCCTTTCAATCTGTATGACTTTTATTTCTTTTTTTCTCACTCATTACAGTGGGTGCAATTTCCAGTACTACGTTGTCCCCGAACAGGGGACATACAGTCATTATGCATACAGGGAAAGCATAGAGTCATTCAGTGTTAAGCATGATGTTATTTATAGATATTTTGTAGGTGCTCTTTATCAAATTGATAAAGATTCCGTCTATTCCAAGTTTGCTAAGAGTATTGATCATGAGTGAGTGTTGATTTTTAAAATGCTTTTTCTGGATTCAATGATATGATCATATGATTTTCATCTTTAGCCTATTGATGTGGTGTATTACATTGACTGATCTTCAAATGAGGAACCATCTTTGCATATCTGGAATAAATCCCAGTTATTCATACAATATAATTACTTTTAGACACTGCTGAATGTGACTTGCTAATATTTTATGGAGAACATTTCCTTAACAATTTGAGTCTGCCTACCTTCTTTTAGCATAATGTATTTGAGAGTCATTCTTATTGCATGTATCTATAATACATTCCTTTTTATTACTTTCATTTTGGGGCTTCCCTGGTGGCTCAGTGGTTGGGAGTCCGCCTGCCGATGCAGGGGACACGGGTTTGTGCCCCTGTCCGGGAAAATCCCATCATGCCGCGGAGTGGCTAGGCCCGTGAGCCGTGGCCGCTGAGCCTGCGCATCCGGAGCGTGTGCTCCACAACGGGAGAGGCCACAACAGTGAGGCCCGTGTACTGCAAAAAGAAAAAAAAAAAAGGGAATATTACTTTCATTTTATGGATGAATAGAGTTTGTCCATTTCCTGGTTGAGGGACATTTGGGTTGTTTATACTTTTTAGTGGTTATGAATAAAGCTATGAAAAATATTTGCATAAAAGTTGGGTGCAAACATAAGTTTTTATTTCTCTTGAATAAATACCTGAGAGGGATCTGTAGTTCATATTGTTAGTGTATATTTAAGTTTATAAGAAACTGCTAGCCTATCTTCCTGAGTGATTATATAATTTTACAGTCCTTCCAGCAATGTATGGGATTTCCAGTTGCTCTCCCAACTTCATCAAATATTAGTATGGTCAGTTTTGTTTGTTTTTTTGTTTGTTTGCTTGCGCCAATTTTATCTGTTCTTTGAGGTATGTAGTAGCATTTCATTTTTGTATTAATTGGTATTTCCCTTATGCCTAATAATGATGAACATATTTAAAGTCCTTATTTTCTCTCTGTAATTCTACTTTGTTTTTATATAGTTCAAATATTTTGACCTCTTTTTTTATTGGCTTGTTTTGCTTTCTTATTATTGAAATTTGAATTTTTTTCATATATTTCAGATATTCATTTATCGACTATTTTCTCTCAGTCTGTAACATCTTCTCATCTTCTTAATCTTTGAGTATCAGTAGCTATTAATTTTTACATAAACTGATCTATCAATTTGTTCTTTATACATCATTCTTTGGTTTTCTAAGAAGTTTTTGCCTTAGTCAAGGTTCCAACTATATTCTGATGTATTTAATTCTAGAAGTTTTATAATTTTGTTTTATATTTAAGTCTAAGATTCATTTTTTGTAAATGTTTGTGTATGTTATGAAGAATGGATTGAGGTTAATTTTGACGTGCACAAAATTTGTGTTTATTTAATTCCCCAAATGCATCATATATATTGTGTACTAGTTTTTAATATAGAAAATAATAACATTATTTATAATTTCACCTCTCCAAAGTCAATTACTTGCTCTTGCCTTAACCTTTTCCAAAGTATCTGCACAGTACTTCTAATAGCAGGGCTTCTGATCCATATTTTCTTACATGCTGAGCCCTGCCAGATTGTTCCCTGATGCCGCTGGACCAATGTGTTTAAAAGATCTCAGGACTCACGTTTCAGAGAACTTCTGTTTTATTTTCATAATGGTCTAGGGTTGACTGCTATGTTACTAAAGTTTTAAGCATGGTTTTTAAGCTTGATGTGTGCATCTCTGTACTTATGTACTACATTTTAAAAAGCAGTGAGGACTTAAGATAGCATCTATTTTTTGTAGACCTTATAGTTGAAATTTCAAACAATTAGTATGTTCTAGATTTCTAAGTCCATGGCTTTCTCCTTCTTTTAGGGGATTGTTTATATTCCTAATAATTTAAAAAGAAGTGTCTTTAAAATTCTGATGGGAGGAAAGTCAAGATCATGAAAGATATTTTATACAAAGTAGAGATGTGTATATACATAATACAGCTATTTAACATATTCTAATACTTAAACATAAAACTAAAAGTAAAGAAATATTTAATATGAAATATTTAAAAAGAAAATAGAAGCTGTTAATATTCAAAAGTATATTACAACATTCAAACTGGGCAAAAGACTTAGAATAATCAAAAGAAATACACTGTAATTAAAACTGTGTTTTTACTGTTACATGCCTAGAAAGACTTCTAGAGAAGAAATTTCCAAAATAACAAAAAATATTCTAGGTATTCAGAACTGGGGCATATCACAATTTCAAAGGAAAGTTGACACTGGAAATAGCAATTGTATTATTAGCAATTGTAAATCATGCCACTCACTGAACAATCCACATTTTGTCCCTCTTATTTGAAATGCCAGTTTTATCTAATAAAGTTCTTCTTTAATTAATAACTTGTCTTCTTTTCATTGATATGCATATCTGTTGCTAGGCCAGCATCACAATTATTTAATCAATGAAGTTTTACAGTACTTTTATATATTTTATAACAGCTCTATTTTATGCATTTCATTTTCCATGTAAACTTTAAAGTAAAATTTTTAAGTTTATAGGAAAATCAAACATTTCAAATAAAATAATGCTATATGACTACATAAATTGAGGAAATCTGATTTTTCTTCCACTTATTTTACAATTTAAGAATTATTCATTAATCTCCATTTATTGAAATACAATATTGGTGTATACTCTAGATTCTTTTAAACTCTACAACCCTTGTTTATTTGTTGTTAATTTATAATTTTGAGCACTATTTTTAAAAGTATCTTTAATTTTCTCCTGAGAAATCGTTATTAGTATTGACAAAATCTTTTAATTCTGAATAGTAAACTCATAAATGGCCAAATGACCATACTCTGTCCATTTATTTTTAATTATTCTTAATTAACAAAAATAATGTAAAATTATGATAAATTTCTGTGAGAAGAGTTTAACCATAAACTACAGATTTTTATATTATTTTTCCAAATACTCTCTAGAAACTAAATACTTTTCAATTTGAGCAAATAGGTATTTGGAAGTTGACCTAATTTTCAAGTGGTAAGGTAATTTTAAATATTTTGTGTATACTTTATTGTTTTATTTATTGTGAAAATGCCAATTTTATTAACAATCCAAGAGAAATTATTTTTTCAACATGGTTTATAAAACACTGTGACCTGTTTATTTCACCCATTAACTCATGACACCTTTTTGTTTGCTTGTTCATTTTTCAGGTCCCATACTCATGTTAGTTTTTCAAAATTTTGTGCTGAAATATATCTCATAATACAGGCACAATGGAAGAACCTTTATATCTTTCCACTGAGAAAACAGGAATAGAACTCTTTTCGTTCTTTTGTGTTCTATAAAGATACATGTGCTTCTGTCTTTGTTTTGCTCTGTTACATTTCATATTAAGCTCTTCATTATACAAAGTGCAGAATTACTGTGTATGTTATGCTTGACATATGCATTTTCCATGCCTTTTTTTTTTTTTTTTTTTTTTGCGGTACGCGGACCTCTCACTGCTGTGGCCTCTCCCATCGCGGAGCACAGGCTCCGGACGCACAGATTCAGCAGCCATGGCCCACGGGCCCAGCCGCTCCGCAGCACGTGGGATCCTCCCGGACTGGGGCACAAACCCGCGTCCCCTGCATCGGCAGGCGGACTCTCAACCACTGCGCCACCAGGCAAGCCTCCCATGCCTTTTACAGGTTTCATTTTAGGAAGCCAGTGAACTGTCAAAGTGACCTTCCTCAGACTTAAACTGTCACAACTTATGTCTGATTTCTTTCCCCATGCCCCAAATAAAAATTTGCCTTACATAATTTTCTAAATTTAAATGAACATACAAGTGAGTTTCCTACCAAATCGTTACTTTATTTGCACTATTACCCGTCTAAAAGCCATTTTATAAAAAGTTCAGTGTAATTATGAAATCAAATGTTCTGATAGTATAAATTTATAAAATCATAGAATGAAAGAAAGTGTGTACTGTATTCAAATTTATTGTCTACACATAATTGTTCTTAAGACGATTGTCTTTATATTATATTTCTTGAATATATAAAGAAAACGTAACTGAAAAGACATGGGTTATAAATATATACGTTTGTGTACATTTGTTTATATGCCTATTTTATGTATTAATAAACCTAAATACAACATTAGCAAATTAACACTTTGATATTTTTTGTACTTTAATTGTTGAAATATATCCTAAGCTGAATTTTGCTCTTTCTATATCTGTAGATTATTTTACAATCAAAATGTTGGTATGCATAAATTGTCCCAAAGGTCCTAGTAACAAGTCAAAGATAGTAACTTACTTAGTATCAGAAAAATGTTAAGGCAGAAATTGTATCATAATGTGGTACAAAGGGTTAGGGCAATGGCTAAAAAATGGTTAGAGATAGTGAATAATAAGTTAAAAGCCACAGAAGTACCTTTGTGTTTTGTTTAATTTTAAGAAAAATATGAAACTGTTATGGGAAGATTCGATGCGATGAGTACAATCTGCTCTTATTTTGTTATATAACAATTTGTGTAAAATCTACTAAGTTTGCTGTATTGCATGCTTCAGGAATTTAATAACCCAGAATTATGGATGATATATAGCACTTGGCAACAAATGTTAATAAACAGAAATTGTATTCCAGCTAGAAATGCATACAGAAACTAATATGTAATTTTAGGGAAAATGAAGCTATTGCAAACTGTTTTCATCATTTTTAGTAATTAATTTGTTCTAACTAAGAAGGTGTGATTAGTATTTCTATGCTTCTGATTCTTTAGAGTCTTAAAGAAAGTACAGTTTCATCATTAACTTGGTTGCGCATTATTTGTATCCTTAGTCTCTCTTCTTTTTCTCTCATTCACTTTTTCTTTATAAAGTAATGAATTCACATGAAATTCTCTATTAGCTGTAAAATGAAAAGGTTTGCTCAAAAGATTTGTTATCTGTGTAAACATGATACCTCCAAAGGCCTTGGGTACAAGATGATGATTGCTTTTTATTCTTTTAGAAAAATTACTACTCTCCTCCAATCTGAATTATTCCTAGGTTTAGCATCCTCTGGGGCAAAGAATACTTAAGACATATTCTTACATCAGAATAATATTTTAGCATAATACTTATATTTCAGGTACATCCATTCCCTTCCTATACTCTGCTAAAGCCAAGGTTATTACACAATGCAAACGTATTCAGCCTTTTATTGAGGTCCTCTATTATAAATTGCAAAGGTTTAAAGAGTCTATGCAGGTTTTTCTGTACCATTAGGACAGTTGTATGCAACTACCAATATAAACACATAAGCTTTGGGTTCATAGATCCCTATATCCAAGTTTGGATTTCACCTCGTATAAGTTGAGGGACTTTATGCAGAGTTATTTTCTAATTGTAAGTTTCTTTTCAAGACATACAGAAACCCAGTAGTAATTATTCTACTGGATTAATGTGTAGATTAAATGGAATGGAAAATATGTAGTCAGTGCCTGGCTCACAGAAATAACACAATAAATACTAGCATTTTAAAAAGCTATTCATTTTGGTGTCTGTTCAAAACCGTGAAGCATTCAGTCTTTGTAAACTATAATTTGTGGAACCAAACAAATAGAAGTCTTTACAATATCCCTGACACATTTACAATTTTACAATATTTGAAGAACTTATTTTGTCAAACAACGGCACAAGTGAGAGTGTGTTGTGTGTGTATTCTCTGCTTTGCATCTCTCAACTTAATTGGCAATACATAAAGTTTCAGTGACAACAATAAAATGTTTATGGTGTATTCTTGTGGCCTCAAGTCAAACAAAACCCATCATTTGAACTCATTAACCTTTGCCAATATTGTTATTTTTGGAGGGAGGTAAAAATAATTTTGCTTTCCTTTTTAAGATTTTCTCTTAATTCCTCATGTTTTATTCACCTTGAGAAAAATGGCCTTAGCCAGCTAGCTAGCCAGCCAATCAACAACTGGATATTGAGTATGTATTATGTGCCAGACACAGATGATAGGCCTTCAAGAAACAACAGTCAAAGAGTCTTTTGAACATTTCCTACAAGAAGGTTTCAGTTGAATCAAAGATAGACAAGTACAGTGCAATGAAATGTGTTTCATATAACAAGTATAGAAAAGATACCAAAAGAACAGAGAGAGTGATTGATCCTAATTACAGGCTTAGTAAAAATATAATAGTCGATATAATCCTTGAGATAATTCTGAAGTATGAATAGAAATTTACATTGGTAAGGGGAAAATATGTCATTTTTACAATAACAATAAAAACAAAGACCTGACAGGATTAGAAACAGGATAATGCTCAAATAATTATAACTCGTAATATCTCTATTCAGTATTTTTCCAAAATAATTATATATTACTCCAATATAAATTAGTATAATGTTGTTTAGAATGATTATTTTAGAGTAATAAATTGAGAATAATAAACTATATATCACTATTATTTTATAATGTTATCAAAAACTACTAAATATTGAGAGCCCTCTTTTAGAATTTGATAACATTGTTGCTATTGTTTCCCTAATTTACACATAAACATATTGTAGTAGAAGAGGATAAAAATTTTGCCTGTGGTCATGTAACTGATAAATGGATGCAGTTGTATGTAAACTCACACCCAGCTTACTAAAACTTGTGCATTTTCCTCTAGAATGTATTACTTCTGACTCTTCTCATTTTAAAATACTTTTATTTTATGCAATTTTATTTTCATAGGATAACTAGTTTGGTGGCTTGGAGAGGGCTATATATCCATGATCATATTCACCTCACTCAAAACACAGGCAGTGACTGCCTGTTATTTGCTGAATACTCTCCTAGTCATGAAAGATATAGCAGAAAACTAGATCACTCCTGCCTAAAAACCTGTTGTTGGGAAAACTAGTAAAGTAGTCTTGTTCAGGCTTCAGAGGCAGAAGTAGGCCTCTGACCGACTTGTGACCCTCCTTGATTGCGTGCCTACTTGCACACCTCAAGTCAAGCGGTGTTTACGATAAGAAAGGGAGTGGGTCTTGGAATTTCTTGAACTCTGGGGACCTGGCCATTCCCCAGGGTCTGGAAAATCTTGTGACTCACGTGGTGAAATCAACAGCATTTTTACAATTGAACCAGAGCTGCATTTTTGCGGGCAAACTGATGATACCAGTTTTCGGCCTGGGATTATAAACAGGAGCCCCCAGAACTACAATTGGAAGTCTCACCCGTGGGATGGACGCACCGCCTAGGACCCTTCCCAACTGGGACTCCAGATTGCTGTTACTCAGGACTTCCCAGCTGCTGTTTGAATGTGGATGAAGGTGTTAGCCCAATCTGGTGATGTGTACTCTGTTATGTCTCTCTAATACCTTTATTCATCCCCTTCTAATGACTGTATATTGAAATTAAGTTAAATAATCTTATATTTAGAAATTAATTAAATCTGTTCAGTTGTGTGAGACAAGTGGTTATTTTGCCAGTGAATCCAATGAAACTTGAAACAGAAAGCAGGCTTTCGGCAAAACACTTGCCCAATGGTTAAGATCCATTAGTACACAGGTAATTGTCATGTGTAAGCTGAACAAACAAGTCTACCATGCCTGGAGCATAATTAGTCACATTCGTCCTATTTCTCTAAATTAAGTTTAAAATGTTGAAACCCACTGTCAAAGCAAAAACTGCCTTGAACAAAGTTAAATCGTCAACGAAGACTTTAATCAAGGCTATTGCAATAGGGGAAAGGGGACAGAATTCACATTGAACTTAACTCTGAAGAGTGGAGGATTTTTCAGCACTGGGGTAAGCTAGTAGAAAAGTACCAGAGGGCTTTAGGGGCAAGAGTGATCTATGGGATATCTCAGGTCCATTCAGTTATTCCTGAGTTTGCAAGTTCTTCTCTTTGATTAAGGCCATTTGTGTTTGCTAATTGGTGCCCATCACAGTTAGTCTTCTACTTTCTTACAAAAACAGACAGATAAAGGTGTTATTTTCCTTGATGTTTACATTTCAAAAGGATGGCTCCCAGGTTCTTTAGAAAGACATTCTTGGGTTGTAAAAGACTTTTTAGCAGATTTACATCTCAAAGGGGCAGAGAAAGAGTTTAAAAGTTTTTTAGAGTAAATCCTCTAAGAAAACAGAGGTCAGGGTCTGAAGTCAGGAAGAAGCCAGTCTAAAATTTAGTCAAACTGAGGGAAACATTAGTCCTCCTTGATCACAAAACATCTCCCCTGTATTATTCAAGACCCCTGGGCACTTTAAATCATGCACTGGCTACTCATGTGGTAGAAAAGTCTTGTATTTTATCTAGACTGCAAATTGTTTCTAAAATTAATATAGACAATATTTTCAGTTTAGTTTAGCCCATATATTTTAATATGTAGATTTTTTGCTGCCCTTGAAAAATCTAACTTTATTGAACGTTGGTATTTGTAACCTCTGCTTTATATAATCTAAAGGAAAGCCCATAAGCAAGTCCGGGGAAGCCCTGGTATCTAATAGTCCATTGCTGTCAATTCTGTCACTGATCCACTTTACAATGTGGTAGAGCTGTTGGATATTAATGAGCTGTCCTTAAGTGTTCTTTAGCTTTTTCTAAGCTCCAAACAGTGCGATCTACCCATGAAGAACTCTATGATAAAACCTCGTTCTTGCATGAGCCACAGTGAATTCATCTTGCTCAAGTAGACTTAGGTATAATCAAGGCGTAGTGTGTTTACTATAGATAACCAGGTTTCAGAACGTATTTTAAGAACCCTGTATATAAGAAGTGGTGATGTGCACCAGATCATGCTCTTATTTGGAAGATTTTCTTAGTTGAAAAACTGTTGAATAATGGACCAGTTTCATATGTCATCATTATAAATAAGAGATCCCCACTTTCTTCTCTCTCTATGCCATGTTATTCAATGGAGACATGGAGAGTTTGATTTTACAGTAAGGGCAGATGTCTCTAAGTTGTTTGAGATACTAACTTGACTCATTTATATGGTAGTATTGGATTAGACCCCTTTGCCAGCATCTCCAGGACCAAATTTAACACAAATATTTGCAACACAATTTTTGGAAAGTAAGCAGTCCATGTAAACAAAAGGTCTTGAAATTTTAGTTCATTTGTTTTGTGACTCTGCTTCCTGAAATAGCTAATTACACTTATTTAACCGATAGTATTCAGACATGAGGATGAAATGTAACAATCCTCCTCTTAACATACATTAGTGAAATATTCCAGAAGTGTTGAGTTCAGCCTGCAGTCAACCTTTTATGAGTGAGATCAATAGTTTACAGTAAATCCAGTAGCTGTATATAATTATTAAATCAATCAATAAATGAATGAATATAGAAACATTGTTATGAGAGGTCTGGAAAACTCATGATTCAAAAAACAAAGCTAAAACTCTTAGTCGATAATAAGATTATAGTTGCAGAAAATCAGCCTATATTTTTTAATGTCCTCCTTAAAATAAATTATGTGCTTCTCTAGAGAATATTATTTTTATTTCATATTTTAATATTCTGTAGAATAGTATTTTACATCTCAGTATGTAAACCAATGTTGGGGACCCATAATAATAATAATAGAGGAAATACACCATAATATTGGGACCAACTGATTTGTGATTTAACACACAAAAAATTAAGTCTTAAATACAGCCCACTAAATTAAAATGAGACATCTATGGTTCACATTCACATAGATAATCCTAAATATAAATCATCTCTTTAGAGTTTCCACATACAGGACAAAATTCTCCTGTAGTGTTTTTATAACAGCCATTTTTAAAGCTGTGTCTGCAAAAATCAATAAGAATAAGATTCAGGAAGTTTTGTAGTTTAATTTTAACCTGGAGCTTATAAGATTTAGCCTAATAAAATTGGGAAAACAAGAAAAATTAAGTTTGTAAAATTGATTTTTAAACAGCAGAGATTTTCTAGAGCTCAGCAGGTATGTGATGGGATTACGGTATTTTCATAGCTAAAAATATGATTCAATAAACAAAGATGTGGGCTTCCCTGGTGGCGCAGTGGGTAAGAATCCGCCTGCCAATGCAGGGGACACAGGTTCAAGCCCTGGTCTGGGAAGATCCCACATGCCGCAGAGCACCTAAGCCCGTGCACCACAACTACTGAGCCCGCGTACTGCAACAACTGAAGCCCATGTGTCTGGAGCCTGTGCTCCGCAAAAAGAGAAGACACCACAACGACAGCCCACACACCGAAATGAAGAGTAGCCCCCACTTGCCGCAACTAGAGAAAGCCAGCGCGCAGCAATGAAGACCCAACACAGGCAAAAATAAAATAAATAAATTAAAAAAAAAACAAAAGACAACAACAAAAAAAAACACAAAGATGTGCTCAACACAAGCCATAGGTATTTTGATTGTCTAGGGCATCAGGATTTAACTACTGTTTCTAAAGCTTTTAAATACTTTTAAAAGTGATAATGTAAGTGCAAATGTGTGTGTTTGTACATTTTAACACAAAATATGATGATGAACAGAAGCTATCCAGAGGTTAATTTCAATTAAACTGCACCAAGAAGCAAAACACAAAATTATTTCAGGATCAGAATCATACTCTCTGGTGAGATTTAAAAGAGAAGCCCTACTATTCATTATCATTTCTGTATTCACAGAGTAAATCAATCAAATGGGGGTCTGTGTTCAAAGGTCAAAATATGGGTATAGCAAGTTTGTAGAAAACATTGAAAATTCTGTGGCTATTACCAATCTTAGCTCTTCAAAATGCAAATGACAGAAAACATATCAGCTTAAGAAAAAAAAAAAAAAAAGGACTTTATTTGCTTAAGTAACTGAAATGTTCCAATATGTCTACAGATGAATATTCAGAAGGTCAAATAAAATTAGCTGGCTCTTCCCACCATACAAGTTGACCTCCTGCATGACTAAGCTTACATTCTACTGTTTTGGCAATATCAGTAAAAACAGATGGTTATATTTACAATAGCTTTAACAACAATAGCTTTAACAACAATTCTAGACTGTCTTATTGACCTAGGGTTGCATACCCATCTCTGCTGGTCAGACTAGGTAAGGCTTGCTGTAGTCATAAATACACAGCTATTTATGGTAGTTTAACACAGGAAAGTGCTATTTGTTGCTCAAGCCATGACTGATGTAGGTCAAGGGGCTCTCTTTCATCTTGTAGTCTTGCCATCTTTAAATCATGCCTTAAATGTTTCCACGGCGGGGAACGAGAGAGGAAAAATAGGGAAAGCACTCTGAACTGGCTTGCCAAGAATTCAATCACATGGAGCCACCTGAACGAAGGGGAGGCTAGAAAATATATTTTCCTGTATGCCAGGAAAGAAGGAAACGAAACAGGATTTGTTTTTGACATGTCTTTCTTTTTCCAATCATTTTTCACAGTTTTGGCACTCTAATGGACCAGGCTGGGGTAACATATTCACTCCTAAATTTGGGGGAAATTAGGGAGGTCAACACCATCCAATTACAGTGAGAATGGGGCTGGGATATTTTCTCAAAAAATACAGAATTGCTTTTATAGCCAAATGAGGAAATGGAGACAAAAATGCTAAATAGGCTCAAGAAACAAACTGACCAGATGTATAAACAGTTATTCTTTACAAGGTGAAAATAGAGGAATATATCCCCTTTCAATTTTACCAAATAATAATACAGTCATTCACATCCAAGTTACTTTTTTTAAAAATCATGCTTATCTTCCCCAACCAAATATATGTAATTAAATTGATAGGCTAAATCATTAATAAATATGTGATTGTCAACCGAAAAGAACTGCACTATGTGAGAGTTGTGAGTTAAGTTTATTTGGGGCCAAATGAGGACTATAGCCAGGAGACAGCATCTCAGATAGTTCTGAGGGGAGGCCAGTATACATATGATTTTCGTGAAGGGGGAATATGTGAAACCAGAAAAATGCATAAGTCATCTAATTCAATAAGAATCTTATGTGCAGGTGGCATCTCTATGACTCCATGCAACATATATTGAATATTTGGTGACTAGTCTCTTTTATATTTGGATTTAAGCCATATACTAAAATATTAATAGCTACCACATTTTATTCATGAAACTATTATCAGAGTTTAATGAAAATCAAGTTTTAATCAAAAGTTTTAGTAAGATTAATAGAATATTCAATGGTCATCTAATGAATGTGTTTTTACAGACAGGAAACAGGTTCTAAAAGTATTGTATGCAAAGCTAAAATCACTGGTTCATTTCTGTCATGCCTATGATCTTGGCATTTTATTCTTCAGGTACCAGGTTGAATTGATCTGCTGTCTCTATCAATCAGAAAAAAAATCATCTTAATGTATTATGTAAATGAATTGCTAATCCATCATAGTCTCATTGAGTTCTTTAAAATACTATACAACAGGCTTAAATTAAAAACATGTGCAGCTACATTCAGTCTGGACGTGCAAATGTTATCACTTTCTCCATGCCGCTGAAAAAATTCTGTGTAGAAATGGGCTATCTGGGAACCTGGAAAGGGAGACATTATTTAGGGCCACCTGGGAAGAGATCCTGCTGCCCCTGCTGTGAGGACACAGCCTAGCTGAGGCTGTGTTGCTTTAGTTACCAGAGAACAACAATATTTATAAGTACTTATTTTAAGAGAAGTGCAGAGCTTAGTAATGTAAATCTTTTCTAAGATGCTACAACTTGGAATACAAAAAGATTATTAAAAGACAATAATGTGGCTGTGTTTTCAATTCTAACAAGACATAATCTGCATGTAGAGTGTCCCCAGAGAGAAAGAGGACAAGGAAAGCCACACTCATTTATATTCATTTACTTGTGCTTGGTGCAGTCAAGCACTGCATCCTTGGTTAAAAAAATAAAAAATAAATATGTTTAGTGTCTCTTCCCACCAATCCATATTGCATTTTAAAAATTTCAAAGAATATTCAACAAGTTTCCAACTCCTGTAAGGTAATGAATGCAATACCCCATTCTTGCCTTGTCTGAATAACTCAAAATGACCTCACCAGAATTCATCGTCTCAAAATCTAACTTCCCACTAACAGAAAATCTAGGAAATAGAAGAATATGTTAAATGACACAATGAGGATGAAATAATCTAAATCTAGAAAGTGGGAAATTCTAAGTACAAATGACCATAGTTAAATAATGAGTAAATAAATAATTGGTGTGAAAAGACAAACTGAGGAAGATATTGTAATAAGTTATAAAATGGACCATATTTAGATCTTGATTCAAACAGCAACAAAAAAATTGCACACATATATTTTTGATACTCTGGGGAAAATGAATATGGACTGTTATTACCTAGTATGAATGGATTATTTTTGTTTTATTTTATTTTGTTTTGTTTTATTTTATTTTATATTTTATTGGGGTAGAGTTGCTTTACAATGCTGTGTTAGTTTTTGCTGTACAACAAAGTGAATCAGCTATATGTATGCATATATCCCCATATCTCCTCCCTCTTGGACCCCCCCTCCCATGCTCCCGCACATCCCACCCATCTAGGTCGTCACAGAGCACTGAGCTGAGCTCCCTGTGCTCTACAGCAGGCTTCCACTAGCTATCTGTTTTACACGTGGTAGTGTATATATGTCAAGCCCAATCTCTCAATAATAATCCAATGAATGGGCTATGTTTAAACTGTTAGATATGAAAAAAGTATTATAGCAAAATCCTTATATACTTGTGATACATAGTAATGTACTTATGGGGAAAAAAGTATTATATAATCTCTCGTCTTAGTGCTGAAGATGAATTTGGGAGATAATGTTATTTAAATGAGTTTCCTAATATCATTTATGATGAGGTATTCTAGAGTGATAGAGCCATATGGCAGTAGCTAACTGAGAAAGAAATAAGGTTATGCTTAATATATCAGGCAGTATCACCACTCTGGCAATCAGAGTGGTTTGACAAGTTCAGTTACTAGTGACAGACCACACTACTTTTCATACCCATGTGTAATATATGTTAACATATGCATATATATATATATATGTACAAGTATATACAAACATATACATAGACATACACATTTAATTAGTTCTTCTTATTTTGAACTTGAATATTTCTCAAAATTGAAGAGAAACCAAAATCACTTACATTGGCTATTTAAGAAGTTCTAGTATGAGTCTAAAGGGAGAAAACTGAAATTTGGAGTTTTGTCCCTTCTTAGAAAATTTTAATTCCATAGAGTTTGAGAGGGATGTAGGCCACATTAAAGAAAAAAAAAGAAAAGATGGAAATTGAATTTTCACAACTTTCAAGATTCCTTCATATTTTTATCAAGTTTAATATGTTTTATTTGAGATCTAGTTTTAATATAACTATTGACATATCAATACCATTAAAATTCCTTAATAATTGGACATTAAAAATCCCAAAATATTTTCATATTTTAATACAAATTCAATAAACACTCTGTATGTAGGTACTTTTGTACCCCTAACAAGAGCTTTAAATAAATGTTTAGACATTAGGGGCAAGACTGTACCAAATGCTGTGATTAATGTTACTAAACAGTTTCTATTATAAACTTCTGTTTTCAGAACCTGACATGAGTCTGAAAAAGTCTCGGTTTGCACTAAAGTGTCGCATGTTTTGCCTCTTTCCCAAGGTGATTTTTTTCTCACATGTGGGAGAAAAATCTGTTTCTTTTTTCCACAAGTAGAATGTGGAAAATATATTTTTTCATTGTAAAATAATTTGCTACCTATTTGTATTTAAAGTAGCTCAAATGACATGCTTATGTAACTATTATAAATAATTTTGTACTTTTTATTTTGATTATAAACATTATACATAATCATTATAGAACCATTTAGAAATACAGAAGCATTTAAAGAAATACAAAAACCCATACATAGAGATCACCACAGGTCATATATTTCCTATTTCTTTGCCACCTTTAAAAAATATATATACTGAATATTTTAAAATTAGAATAATACATAAATATATAGCAGCAAGCCATATTTTAAAATATTCTAAATTGTAATTCCAAATGACTTTATAATAATTCATTAACGCAAGAGCTATAATCAGTTAAGCAATCATTGATATTAGAACCACTATTTTGCCTCCAATTTCCTACAATAAAAATTACAGTATGATATATAACCTGTACATGTGTATTTATGTGACAAAATTTTTTTTTCAGAAACTTTCCTGAATTGGAGAACACTGCTTTCTGTCAACTGATATATGTTCTCCCACTTATTGAAGACAAAGCTAAATTTATTTTTCCCATTGTCCTTTACAGCTAGGGATGGCTATGTGGTTAATTTTTCTCCAGTCAAAGGTTAGCTGAATCAATGGACATCACTTCCAGATCTTCCTAATAAAATCTCCTGGAATGATCTTCCATGATTTTTGCATTTTTTTTTTTTTTTAAATTTAAGTATAGGTGGTTTAAACTATTGTATTAGTTTCAGGTGTACAGCGTGGTGACTCAGTATTGACTAGCATGGTGACAACAAAGGTGACCTTGGAAACATTTGTTGAATATAACATCTACTATGGCCTTAGCTTCTTAATGTCTATGTGGCAGAAAAGTGTCCGGCTGACCTGCACACCTGCTCAGGACTGTTACTTGATAAGCAAACTTCTTATTCTTTAAGTTGCTAAATTTGAAGAACCATTTATACTACAGTTTAGCCTACCTTAACTAATAATCTTTTCAAGAGTTTTAGTACATATGATCAAACTGCTTTCTGAAAACTTTGTGGTAATTTATAGCTAAAATAATACTTCTAATATTACCAACTCAGCACTCTTGAAAATATTGGGTAGCTATCAAACAGAGTGGGAAAGAAATGGAAAGTTTATATTCTCATAATTTGCTGAAAGTGAATTGAAAAGACTATTTGTAAGGGTGTGGACCATGTGTAAGGAAACTACAAGGAGTAGAATACTGGGAGAGGTAATAAATGGGCTCCATTACCACCTTAGGCCTGAAAGGTAAAGTGAGGGAGGAATTGCTTCAATCTGAGACAGATTAGACTGTGCTGAGCCACTGCTTGACAGGAAGCTGGAAAGCAGAAATAGCGAATTTTGATTTCGTCCACATAGCCCAGTCCCCTAGGGCACAGAAAACAAGGTCAGAGCATGGCTCTGAGTAGAAAACAGAGTGGGCACAATGCACCCAGTTAGCCCCTCGGTGTATATTTTTGTTCTTTCTGTGCCTTTCTAAAAGGCACACAAATCTCTTCAGCCTCTCTATTGTCAAGAGCTGGTGACAATTCGATCATAGTTATATATGCAACCTAAGAGGTGAGTTGTTAATGTTCTTCATACAAGATAGTGTATAACAAAGGAAAAATAAGCAAATACAACATTGCTGTTTCACTCCCTGCTTCTGTAGCTGTTCCTAAAGCCTAAGTAATGCTTCCTATACATTGGGCTGGCAGCTTGAGTGATGGGATTCTTTGCTTACCTAGGTGAAACTTCACTTTTGTGGAACCTGAGTTCTTGGTAATCATGTCTCTAGTACTTATTGGATTATTGCAGTATATATACCATTGACCCAAATTTGACAAGAGTCATAAAAGACATTCCAGTCAGTTCCCTGGGTTCTGAACATATTCATCATTGTTCTGCTTGTATGGCAGCACCCCAGTGTGCCTGGTAATTTACCCTAGCCAATAGAGGGCCCACCTACCTGACTGCTGGTTAAACTATGAATCTAAAATGACCAAATGAAAATCTATGTCTGTGCGAAGAGAGGAAATAAATAACCTAAACATCACTATCTTCTCTTTCCTGAAAACTCTAACAATGCCATGAGCTGGCCAAATATCTAGAAGACAAAGGGCAAAAGTACACTTTAATATAGACCATACAGGTTAGCATTAGTGGACACAAAGAATAATAAGGAAGGTGCAGCACAGATTAGAAGGAAGAAATAATGATAGCCAGAACTGGCAAAATTATTCTTAATATCTAATTTTAAATGGTGTTCATAATTCAACATGCATTTCTTAAATTTTCAAGTCACCCAGACTTTTTCATGCATTTATTCATCATTTGTATTCATCATTGTCTTTATATCTTTTAAAATTATTATTTATTATTTCTCCATTTATTTATTTGCAGAAAAATCATGCTAAGGAATTTTTAATTTTGATTCATCTTTAGTTGACTGATCCATGCTGTCAGATATATCATGAAATCAGAAGCAAAACTTATTTTTCATACTTATACCTTGCTGCTTAACATAGTGTTTCTGGTGTTTTGATGAGACATTTCCATCTTGTAAATCAATATGCTTTAGCTTAGATTTCAGAAATTATACTAGGAATCTGTGGGATATCATAGGCAATCAAATGAATTCAAAATAAATAAATGAGTAGATGTTTTTAGTAACTTGACAGGCCCTAAAATTGGGGACTAAAGACTACCTCCAGCTTAATGAAATTTCCTCATTTTGCTTCTTTCCTATTTCTATATGGCAGATGAAATATCATATTTCCCACTTGCCTACAAACTAATTGAAGCAGAAATTATGTCCTTCAACTTCAGCTTTTATCACATGATGGGTGCTTGATAATTTATTATTTAATTTTTAACTTAATTTATAATTTATCATAATATAAATATAAACATCACTTTATTTCCTAACAGAAGACATGTAGTGTTCATTGAGCCTAAAAAAAAAAAAATAGGGTCAATATATTAGAATTTATGAGTATGGTTTTAGCACTACACAGTGTTCTGTTTTTGAGAAAAAAAATTGTCTGTCTAGAGAAAATATGATTAATGTAGAATAGTATTATTTATTCCCCTTCGATATTTTCATGGCAAAAAAATCCTTTGAAAGATCTCATTCTAGGCCTACTGGCTAATAACCTAATTTATAGTTTAATCTCTTGACATACACAGTGCTTTGAAACAATGACTGGCAAATTCAGCATTTGAGATGCATAAGTCATTTCAAATCACTAAACTGACATTTTTGTTTTATATTAGTTTTATATTAATCTTTTTTAAGTTTGCTTTGTGTGATTTTTTTTTTTTTTTTTTTTGCGGTATGTGGGCCTCTCACTGTTGTGGCCTCTCCCATTGCAGAGCACAGGCTCCGAACGCGCAGGCTCAGCGGCTGTGGCTCATGGGTCCAGCCACTCCGCGGCATGTGGGATCTTCCCGGACCGGGGCGCAAACCCATGTCCCCTGCATCGGCAGGCAGACTCTCAACCACTGCGCCACCAGGGAAGCCCTGTGTGATTTTGAATGATATAGTCTTGTCACTTCTTGTTTAATGTGAGAAGCTGAAGGCAGACATAAGTTCTTCAAAACAAGTAGCCCATTGCATAAAGTTAACTGCATCTGCCCAAGGACATTATAAAGAAATTCTAGAAACCTGGGACCACTGATTTTCTCACTCTCCTTTGCATGTTTTGTTTTCTTTATCTTTTTGATTATGACTTTTCTCAATATTAGTTTACATTTGAATTCTTATATCAAATGCCTTTAGTGTACCACAAACTGATTTAAATTTTAGGCAATTAGCTGCAGAATATTAAAAAAGCCTGGGGGGTTTGTTTTGTTTTGTTTTTGGCTTACCAAGAGGGAGGATACATTGCTGCTAACAACATGTTTCACAATGACATTACAATCTAAAAGAAAGGTAGCTTGCCTATCTAAGGTAGATTTAGAATCATTAAAAGTTGTTTTCTTGGTCAGGTCTGGACAATAGTAGGTCATGGCTGCAGAGTGTATTCTGTCCCTTCCTAGAATGCTTTCCCTTATTTTTATTTTTCTCCCATATCTGTTGTCCAGAATTTTAAATGTCTCTAGGCAGCGGAGAATTCAACAAATGATTCAAAAATTAAAACAAGATGAAATAACATAGATCAACCTTCAAAATACATATAGGACCTCCACAATCTAGTCTTCATGAAGAATCAACACACAGTTGAAAATCTGGACAACTGATGATGACCTTTCCTACAGGAATGACTGAGAAGGGAAAAAAAATAAATCCTGTTGCTAAACCAAACTTGGCTCTGCTCACCTTCAAAGTAAAGCCAATCTACTGACACTGAGTTATGGTGAAGGAAAGTACAGCATTTACTTCAAGACACCCAACATGGGGCAAAGGAAGGAGAATGAGCAGCTCATGTTCAAAAGACCTGAACTCCCTCATGTCTTCCAGGAAAGGGTTTTTAAAGACTGTGTAAGGGAGAGCATCACAGGGTGTATGATCAGCTCAAGCACAGTTCTCTGGTTGGTTGATGGTGAGGTAACAGGGTGATGTTCCCAGAATCTCAGTCATCAACCTTCTGGTTCCAACTAGTCCAGGATCTATGTACTGGTAGTCAGCATGTGGTTAACTTCTTCCACCTGGTGAGGGTTTTATATCTGCAAAACAACTCAAGGATATGGCTTAGGATATTATCTATAGACCTTAAGGAGGAACTAAAGGTCCTTGACTTTGTTTTATGGCTAAACAATTATTATTTTGTCTTACTTGACTGTATTCCTTTGTTTCTGTATTTTCTCACTTCTCTGATTAAATGTGCTCTTTGGAACTCAGGGAAGGCCTAGGAGGCTAAAGGTTTTATACAAAGAAAAGGTAGGGAAAAAGGGGTCTGTCCCTGGGAAGGCCCTACAGTGACCTGCTCAGTTTCAATCCTATTCTTTTAGAAAATGCTGAGTATTATTTGCACATAGTAATTAATAACCATAAAAACAAATTTAAAGCCCTACCTGGTTCTGTTAGTCAGCTAAGGCTGCTATAACAGAATAATACTACAGACTGGGTGGCTTAAATAATAGAAATAAATTTTCTCACTGCTCTGCAGGCTTAAAATCTAAGATCAAGACACCAGCAGGGTTAGTTTATGGTGAGACCTCTCTCATTGACTTGCAGATGACCACCTTCCCAGTGCATCCTCACATTGCCTTTTCTTTGTGCGTGCACACTCCTGGTGTCTCCTTCTCTTATAAGGACAATGTTCTCATTGGATTAGGTCCCAGTCTTCATGATATCATTTAACCTTAATTACCTCCTTAAAGGCCCTATCTCCAAATACAATCACTTTGAGAATTAAGGCTTCAACATATGAATTTGCTGGAGGAGGTGTCAGACACAATTCAGTCGATATCATCTATCAATCAAATCAACCTTCATTAGTAACCAGATTCTGAAAGCCAGTGAAATAGCGATATCCCTGTCCTTCAGGACTGAATCCAGTAAGCCATAGCCTCACTCTAGTAATGATGCATCTGAAAGCCAATCAGCAATATCCAAACTCCAGTAAACATTCTTCTTTAGCTAAAGCTCAGCATCTCTAAATGCATCTACTACTGAAAAAGCACCAATCCGTGATTCCACGCCATTCCAAACCTTACTAGCAGGTTGATTTGTTAGCAATGTAGCACCATATAATAGAGCTCCTTCTTAATCAGCAAGCAATAAATTCAGCTTTTTTTCCCCCCAGATATTAAGTAATTATTTTTCTTTCAACAAAGGTATAAAATGCAATTTCTAGGGACTTCCCTGGTGGTGCAGTGGTTAAGAATCTGCCTGCCAATGCAGGGGCACGGGTTCAATCCCTGGTCTGGGAAGATCCCACATGACGCAGAGCCCGTGTGCCACAACTACTGAGCCTGCGCTCTAGAGCCCACGAGCCACAACTACTAAGCCCACGTGCCACAACTACTGAAGCCCGTGCACTCTAGGCCCCGTGTGCCACAACCACTGAGCCCGCGTGCTTCAACTACTGAAACCTACGTGCCTAGAGCCCGTGCTCCGCAAGAGAAGCCCATGCATGACAATGAAGAATGGCCCCCGCTCGCCGCAAATAGGGAAAGCCTGCGTGCAGCAACAAAAACCCAATGCAGCCAAAATAAATAAATTAATTAATTAATAATAAATAAAAAACTTTTAAAAATGCAATTTCTAGACTTAAAAAATATAGCAAAGACCAAATTTAAAGGTGTGTGTTTTACATTAATTATATGGTGACTTCTCACCTAAATATCTAGCACATCTCCTTTCTTGGACTCATCCTTGCTGCGACAAGAGTTGCAAGGCTTTCTTTTCATTGTTTGCTCTTCCACACTTTTTTCCTTTTATTCTTCTTTCAAATCACTTAGAATCACTCAGTTTTCTTCTATCTTTAATCTACCTGGACAATTTCTAGTGACGTTGGTCACTAGGTGTAGTTTTCATTAGTCTCATATTTATAGAATTATACAATAGCTAAAAATTAAGAGAATGTGCTAAGGCCTTTGGATGCTGTTTTATATGTATTTGCTTTGCCATCTCGGAGTTTGTAAAAGTTATGACAAGTGTTCTTAGGGAAAAACAACTAGATAGTTCTTAGTTTTCTGTCTTCTTGTTTTCTCTCTGTCTGGAGGAAATCAATTTTGGATACTTTCTTTAAAGGTGTTAATGTAGATGATTGAGGCAGTATGGGGTACAATCATTAAAAAACGATAAAAATATGTTCATAATGACAAGTATAGTTTATATAGTTTTCAAGAGAATTTTGTAGTTCATTAAGATGTCATATTTAATATTATATATTTATATTGTTTTATTTGATATACTGATCACAGTAGCTTTATTTTAAAGCTAAGCTATGATCTGTAAAGTTATCTATTTGCATACTTATAATAGTTTACATTACAGTATTTTATATTGCATTATCTACATGACAATAATTTATACACCAAATACAAAATATTGTTTATGTTCATATGTATAAGATATATGTGAAGATAACTTAAACTGGATTAAAAAAACAAATATAATAAAAGGCAATATTTCATAAAATGATGAAATCATAGTTTTGCTTTCTTTGTGACTTTTGGCCATAATTTAATTATGTCTTTTTTTTCTAAGTCTCTAATTATTGGAAAAGAAAATGACTGATGTTTATTTCTAAGGTTAAAATATTGCCTATAACTATTTCTTACATATAAATATTTATTATTTCTGTTCATATCCTTTCTGAAAATTCTCTTTTATTTTGCCTTTGCCTTCTTCACCTTAAAAATATAATGGGGATAGTTTGGTTTGTTTGACATCCTTTAGATGTTACTTCTCATTTACTGTGAGAGCTTCTTTGTTTACGAAGTTAGGATATAAAAGTGAATATGCTAAAAGAGAAGTGAAGTCATTCTAGGTTAATTATGTATAATTAAAACATACTAATATGAGTATGTTTTAATGGTTGCATACTTTTCAGGTTAAAAGAAGCATACTCAAGTTTTATGCATGGACTGATATAATAACTGTCAGCAAATCCATTTTTAAATGAACAAAATAATTGAGTAATACCCTTGTCAATCACTGACATCCACAATACACTTCACAGGATAAATTAAAGTCTCTGGAGATTTGCTGATGCCTTCATTGTCACTTTCCTCTCATATCACTATCCATCACTGTAACACCCTGAACCCACTGACTCCATTAGGGAAATATTCATGCCTAGTGTATACCTTGTAAAAACTCCTTTGAATAACCCTGATTTAATGTTGTGTGTCAATGATTCATACCAAACAGGTATAAAGCTCACTACAGTATCATAGACATAAATTCATCAGTAAAGTACAAACATCTCTCAGAAGTTAAATCAACTCAAATGACTAAATTGCTCATCCTTATGCAAGCTTTCCAGCTAACAAAAGATAAAAACACAAATATTTATATAGATGGTAGGTATGCTTTTGGGGTGGGCTTCCATCATTTTGGATCATTTTTAATGCTTTGATGAAAGAGGCTTCCTAACCTCTATACGATCTCCCATGAAAATGTGACAAACCAATTAAAATATATTTTAGATGACTTGTTGCTACATAGGTAGCCATAATTAAAGTTGATTGTCAATCAAAACACCAGTTTAAAATCCCAGAATGTCCTAGCCGATGACCATTCCAAAAAACACTGTTAACCAAACCATTTGCCCTTAGGAATGGACTATAAATATGATCTGGTCTTTGTTAGCTTATTTTCAGGGTGGACTGAGGTTTTTCCTTAACCAGAGAGCTACTGCTTTACAATAGTTAGAAAAAAAAAAAAGCTTAATTTTGTTTCTCACCTAGGGAATTCCAACTTTCCTTTCCAGTGTCAAGGATACAAATTTCACTGGGACTATCATTAAAGAACTTTGCATAGCTTTGTTTTTACTCAAAATATCCCTTGTTCATGTCATAATCTATAGGAGTAAGGATACACAGAGAACTCCAAAATAAGGCCAAGCGTGCTATTTAAGTGAGCTCTCTGGAGGAATCATAATCTACTCCCTCCTCACGTATGCTGTATGAGCTGAATCCAGTTGTGGAATAATGCAACTAAAAAAGAGGTCTGAATTCTGTTTCTGACCTGTTTTAATCATAAATGACCACAAGTCTGCTCTGGACTCTCAAGCAAGTAGTTTATATCCAAGAGCCTGTGTTGCCTTAGACAATCACTTGGGCCTTGATTTTCCCTTGGCTAGTCAAGAGGAACTTGTACTATAGCAAACACTTCCTTTTGTACCTATAAACAAAACACTATGATCAGATAGAACAATAAATGAATAGTCTAATGAAAATGACCACTTTACTCCCTAGAACAGGCCAGGCTGTTCTTTGAGATATGCTTTCCTGGTCCGTGTTTGTTAACCTATGTCTCTGCTTTCAGGGTTTATTATTAGGACTCATAATTACTTTGCAGTTGGAAATTACTTGTATTGCAATTGGCCAATACATTCTGTCCAGAGACTTAAATGCTACTGTGTAGGCATTGTCACAGAACATGATTAAACAATACATCCTGCAGTCACAAACACATGAGGTACTTATTCTAGTCCAACTTCTCATCAGCACAATTCTGAAAATGTATAGAATTAGGCATCTTTTTATGTATAGAATAAAATATGAGCTGACCCAGCCTTGGCCACCAGCAGCAGGCCGCTAGGCCGTTACAAACAACACTCATAGAATATACTAAAAGATCAAACAAGGTCTTTCTGCAACCACTTTGTGACAATTTCTGAAATAAGACTGATATTTAGACACTAAAAATTCAAAAAAAAATTATGCACTCTTCATTTTCTGTTTCTTTTTAAACTTACAGCATTAGCCAAGTTTCCTCTTGTATTCTAGATAAAATCTAACAAGCTATCCAATAACCTAATTATCCCTGCTTCTTGCCAGGAGTATCTTTGGTTTCCTTAGCCCTCACTTAGAATCGTCCAGCTCAATCCCAACTCCTATAAAAAGCCCCTAGTAACTTCCCCTTACCAAGACAGCCCAGGTTCTCATATTCTTTTGCTACCAAAATCCATATAGGCCTAGCCGTGAATTTGGAAGTGTTCTTGATGATCTTTGACTGGTAAGTTCCAATATTTCTTAGGGCCTTTCAAGGAATTTTTAAGTTTTAATTATGCTTTTATTTACTGTTCAAAAATTAGAAAACAAGTGGTATATCACTGAAGAGAAAAAAACATTAAGTTTCATTGGGATAAATATGCACCTCAACAAACTACTTCAGCTGTCAGTTGTCAAATATCTCAAAAATAATAATTTCTGATTATTTTTCCTCTCTGTCAAGATCTGTAATGCCAGTAAATCTCCAAGTTTGTTTGCCTCTACTCTCCAATATCACCATCTGAAGAATCAGTGCAGTTCTTCACTGTTTACTCAGTTTTGTCAAAGTCCCCTGAGTCCACGTACAGGCAGGACACGTGAGTGAATTAGATGTCATTTGACCTTCAGGGAGCACAGAAAATTATTCACAACAGAATAAAGTTCATATGCTATGTTTGTTAAAAGGAAAAATATGTTCTTTTTAATTTTACTCAACACATGCGTCTTTTATATGAAGATAGGAAAATTTACTTTTCAATATACCATATATATACATGGTATATATATATGCATATTATATATATACATATATATACACATATGTATATATATATGTGTGTGTATATATATATTTTGGCCACACCACGTGGCATGCGAGATCTTAGTTTCCCGACCAGGGATCAAACCGGAACCCATGCCCCCTGCAGTAGAAGCATGGAGTCTTAACCACTGGACCACCAGGGAAGTCCCTCCATATACCTTTTACTAAAGGTATATTGAAAAATTACTATGAGATTTGAATACATTTCAGGAATATAAATTATATTCAGCAATAAAACTTTGGAATATGTTTCTCACAGTGTAATTTTTGCTAGTGATTACTTCTCTGTGTGGAATGCCTTGTGCTCCATCCTCCCTTCAAGCTGATGGCTAATTTGCTGCACTCTCTTTGGTTCATGTTTCATCTCCTCCAGGAAACTATCCTTAACCTGTTTAGACTGAATTAGTCAGCCCTTTTGTGAAAAATAAATGAGTAGTTATAAGCTCTTCCTATTTAAGAAGTAAAACCTAGCAGAGACAACCAGGTGCTTCTTATTTAAAATACAACACTTTGAAAACCTAACAAATACTCCCACATTTGCTATTATGACTAAGTGTTTTCTTCAATGTATAATGAAATGACTTTCTTTGTATTGAAAGAGATTCTATTGCACTATTGAAAAAATATCAGTTAGTTACTAATTAGTCTTGCTTTCTGCTTGTGGAGGGCTTGAGGTGAATGGCTGTGGAAGAGAATGGGAGCAATAATTAAGTAAACATTTAGACAATTCAAACCTTTTGCTCCTTGCAGATAAAAATGCAAATCAGGTTTGCAATATAACCTCCATGCAGACAACCAGGGCAGATGCTAATGAATCTAACATGTTTGTCGTCTAGTTTTAAAACCATTGATTTCTTTACAAAGAGGAACAGTGAAACATAAAGTTGTTATGCTGCACCAAACCTGAAAAATTAAAGGCTGCTAATGGTCTTTAGTAATACATTGTGAGGATGATGATTCTGAAAAAGCTCAGCAGTTTTGATGAAGCACTCTCATCTGGCAAGAGGTCTTGACTTATTTGACAGAAGGTGCCTTGCATAGATCAGCACAGAAAAGTGAGAGATAACAGCTATTGTGTTACATAATAGTGTAGTAATACAACATTTACAAGGTTTTAAGTGCAAGTGAGAAACAATAAAAGTGAAGAATTTCACAGTCACGGAGGAAACTAAGCAGTCTGCCCTTTAGCACAAAGTCACACCCCAGAATTAAGGGACCCATGACTCAGGACGAATGGTGTGGCTGCTTGCTTAAAGAAACAGTCTGCACAAATTATTCAAGTCTTATATTATTTCATGGTTTGTTGTTTTTTTTTTTTTTAGAAAGTTTTTTTGTTTGTTTGTTTTAAAGAAGATGTTGGGAGTAGGAGTTTATTAATTTATTTATTTTTGCTGTGTTGGGTCTTTGTTTCTGTGTGAGGGCTTTCTCTAGTTGTGGCAAGTGGGGGCCACTCTTCATCGCGGTGTGCGGGCCTCTCACTATCACGGCCTCTCTTGTTGCGGAGCACAGGCTCCAGACGTGCAGGCTCAGTAGTTGTGGCTCACGGGCCCAGTTGCTCTGCAGCATGTGGGATCCTCCCGGACCAGGGCTCGAACCCGTGTCCCCTGCATTAGCAGGCAGATTCTCAACCACTGCGCCACCAGGGAAGCCCCGGTTTTTTTTTTTTTACACCAAGGGATATACAAATTTCCTTATAAGTCCAGCATAACCCTTCTTAAACCTCATGATTTTATTTCCCTACTCAAAAAACTACATTGGCTACTAATTACCAATTTTATGAAATTTAAGTATTCTGGCAATGCTCTCTTGTATATCCAAATCAGGGATACTTCACTTCTCCAAATTTGTTTCCCTCTCCTCTCTAGTTATACATTCTACTGGAATTACTGTCTCCTTGGTTTGCAATAGTTCTTGAGTGCTTTTATTTACATAAGCCAATTTCCTTCTGAAACTGAGCGGGACACTGTGGGGCTCCTGGATACAAATCCTTTCCGTGTCCCCTATTTCTTGATTGTAGAAAATAGGCTTCATTCAGCCTCCTTGACCTGCCCTGAGTTCCAAAGGGCAGATTCAAACAGTTGTCAATCAGGGAATATTTGCTGGGCCCTTTGATAAACTTTCTCTCCTCCAAACTTCAACATTATAGTTTACTTGGTCTCACTGGACACAGCAACTTTGTTTGGTAACACTTCCTTGAAGTTTCCTCTCTCTTCCCTACATCTAACCCATAATAATCCATACCCATATTTTTAAAGTCCACCACAAGTCCCAACTTCTATAAGAATAACACTTAATTTTTACTGAATGCTTATTATGTGTCAAAATGGGCTGAATGGTTTATGTGCAGTATCTTATTTATGTGCAATATCTTATCTTCATCAAATCCTTGAGGAGGTCATAATAATTATACCTAATTTACAGATGAGGAAACTAAGATTGAAAGAGGTTATGTAATGTCTCCTAGGTCTGATGTCTAGCAAATAACAGGATTTGACCTTGGCTCTGATGGACTGACTATACAAGGATTCCTTTCTGTGTTCCTCATGAACTTATTATCATTAACTCAGAAATTTGCTATCAATTATATTATTATTATTTTCACATGAATTAATTATGTACCTAAGTCTAGATTATAAGATTAAAAAAAATAAGTTTTTTCTTTCTGAACTCCTAAAATAAAATGTTATGAATATT
This sequence comes from Pseudorca crassidens, assembly GCF_039906515.1. Taxonomy (NCBI): domain Eukaryota; kingdom Metazoa; phylum Chordata; class Mammalia; order Artiodactyla; family Delphinidae; genus Pseudorca; species Pseudorca crassidens. The sequence goes on from NC_090298.1 coordinate 21,140,415, forward strand.
TTTCCAGAAAATATTCCCAGAATGTGTTAAAATGTTTACTAAGAAAGTTATTACTCAGTACACAGTGACAGGTAGACACACAAAAATCTTATCAGCCCTGATTTGAAAGGACATATATCACTCTGAAACATAACATATTTATTAAAAGGGAAAACTAATAATCAAGATAAAAATAACAATAATTTAAAAGATAAGGTGTAGCTATTTGATAGAAGTAGAGAAAATAGCACCAGGAAAGAGAGTTTTATTGAAGGTCTCTGAGATTCCATGTTGAGGTGGGAACTGTGCAATCCCCCATGAACTTACAAATGATAGATCAGTAAGCCAGTGAGTAAAATGTAGAAAAACAAGGACTGTGAGAAACGTGCATCAAGAGTTATTGTACACATAGAAGCAATGCATAGTTCTCATAGGAATGTCATCCTACACACTTGGATGCCTGAGCTGATCTGGGATGACTGAGTTAGCCAGGGAAATGAAGTGGAGAAAGACATTCTAGACAGAAGATAAAAAGAAATAAATGGGTACAGAGGAAGAGAGAGCTCATGGCACATTAACAGAAATCCAAATGATTCAATGAAACTGTACTCAAAAGTGCAAAGGAGGCAGTAGTTAGTAATGAAGCCAAACAAGGTAAACACACACTGTGACCCTGATTGTCTTTCCTGTCTCACTAAAAAGCTGTGAGTTTTTCCCGAGGACTTTGGCAACCCAATAGAACTTTTAACAAAGAGAGGTATGCACTTAAATTTCTCATTTATAACATCACGGTGGTAGAAAAGCTGAAGGTGATTAGAGGGGTTAAACAGTGAATTCTGAGATATGTTGTTACAAATCAAGAATGAAATAACAGAGCAGCAGGGAAGGATTTCAAAAGATATTCAGAAACCAGAAGCAATGGAACTAGGTGAAAGATTGGTTTGAAAGTCTAAGAAAGAGGGAATTACAAAGAAAGAAATCCAGTATATAACTTTAAAAACTGGATAGTTGGGCTTCCCTGGTGGCGCAGTGGTTGAGAGTCCACCTGCCGATGCAGGGGACACGGGTTCGTGCCCCGGTCCGGGAAGATCCCACATGCAGCAGAGCGGCTGGGCCCGTGAGCCATGGCCGCTAAGCCTGCGCGTCCGGAGCCTGTGTTCCGCAACGGGAGAGGCCACAACAGTGAGAGGCCTGCGTATCGCAGAAAAAATAAAACAATAAAAAAACTGGATAGTTGTGGTATAGACTGAAATGACAGAATAAACATACTGATAGCACACTGTGAAGATAAGATCAATTTGAATATATTTGTAATGCCAAGAGGAGACTTTCAACTGACAGTCTTGACCTCAGTGAGATTTCACATGAGATAAAGATACAAGGGAGTAGTCAGTATTTAGTACAACCAGGGTGTACATACATAGCATAGAAAAGTAAGCCAGTAATTGATCCCTGAGGAAAGCAAACATTTAGAAGATAAGAAATAGAAGAGAAAGCAGAATAGAAAGTGGGCCAACTCGTGGAAGAAGGATGAAGTAGAAACAGGGATGAGAAGTCTAGCAGTTAAAGTTGGTTCTAGAAAACAGAGCCACTCTATGTATTTCAAACAGGAGTATTTGAAACAGAGAACTGATTACAAGTGTATCATAAGAACTGAGAGAGCAAAATTCAAAGGGTGAGATTATTCTGAGATTAATAATTTCAGTAATACCTACTACCTCTAGGCTGAAAGAGCAAAATTATGTTGCCCTTATCACATAATTCCTCTGCCTCTGAAATTGCAAGAGATCCTGCAGCTGTCTTGGCTGCCTTAGAATATCTCTACTACACTCTCATAGCCTTGCAAAAATCCAGGGGCCCACATTACGTATTATGTTATCGTAGTAGGGAAACGTAAAGGCACTCACTGATGTTGCTTCCACCAAAACCAGAGCCCTTGATAAAGTTTTGCTACCAAGACTGCTGCAGGACCCAAGAGCTCTGTGCTTCAAGGGTGACAGCCGCCCTCTGCTTGTCAGTGCTGGAAACACATAGCCTGAGCAGGAATTGCACTTGGCCCTAATATTGTTGGAGGTGCACCCAGAAGCCAAAGGACAGGGGCACACGAGTTCTTTTTTTCTCCCATTTCCCAAAGCCAGTACCTTCCATTGGGAAAAACTATTGGAAAATTCATTTTCAGGCTTCCAAAAGAGCAGAGAAGCATAGAAGTAGAGTTGCAACAACAACAACAAAATGATGGGTATACAAAATATCCAGAAGGATGGATGGCCAATATAAGAGCTATGGACTGAGGGATTCTGGTCAGGTTCCCAACCACCCACCAAAATGCTTTGCTAAAATGATGCAACAACTTACTCTCTTTCTAGAAGTTTATGAAGGTGTTTTTACCCTTTTTCCAGTACTAGATACTATCAATTTTTTTATTTTTGTAAATTTGTTGATGAAAATAGACATCAAAGCACTGCTTTCTATTTGCATTCCAATTGTTAGGAGGACTGTCCACTGGTTCTGGTTGTTTCTCCAAAAAGAGCTGAGCGCATTTTAGTGATAATTCAGCTACCTGCTGTAGCTGTCCAGAAAGATACTTCTAGAAAAGCCATGACCTCATATCTCTGCTGATCTCACAAAACAAAAAGAATGGTATTGTGGTCATGGCCATAATTCCATTTTCCAGCTAAGCTTTCTGCCACCTTATGTTTACTCTGAGTTCCTCAAGGCAGATCCTGATACAAGAATTTGATTACAAGTATTTTATTTAGTGAAGGAACCCAAGAAATATCATAAGGATAGAAAGGAATATGTGTCAAACTTAGGGGATTTGCTAGAGTGCTTCATGATGCTTCCTTGCCCAACTGTAACATGGTGATGGTGTGACAAAGTGTGAAAAGGAAGGGAAGGAAGTCAATAAAGCATGTGTTAATAAATTGGCTATAGCTATAAGATATAAGAACCTGGCACTAAATCCCACAGTGGTTCATTTCAGAGACTATAGAGAATACCCCTTAAAATTGTCCTCTCACAGCAAAGGAATCTGAGGTATTTTTCAACCACTAGTTCTCATGACATTTTCCCTATGTGCATATCTATGTACAAATTTCCCCCTTTTTATAAGGACAGCAGTCATATTGGATTAGGGGCCCATCCCACTCCAGTATGATTTCATCTTGGCTAATAACGTACACAACAAATCGATTTCCAAAAAGGTCACATTCTGAAGTACTAGGAGTTAAGACTTCAACATATGAATATTTACTGGCCACAATTCAACCCATAACACCATCCATAGTTACTTGGAGTTCATCCTCTCTCATTGTAAACTGTAGATTGTGTGTGTGTGTGTGTGTGTGTGTGTGTATGTGTGTGTGCTTTCCACACTTGACTGAAGCTGTTCCTAAATGTACACGTGACTGTAGTTGTGTTCACCCAAATCGATGCCCTGTTGGTCTATCCAGCTTATGGTAGATGACTGCTGATCACATAATTTCTTGATATAAACAAGATTAGGATCAGTAGCCTATCAGACATTCCTTTTTGTTTCTTTCTGTTTGTTTGTTTGGCCACTCCACGTGCGCGGCTTGTGGGATCTTAGTTCCCTGACCAGGGATTGAAGCCAGGCCCTTGGCAGAGAAAGCATCAAGTCCTAACCGCTGGACCGCCAGGGAATTCCCTCAGACATTCCTTTTTGAATGGGCAAATGTCATATGCTGCAGATGATCTTGTTCCAGAACCCTAGGAATCTGTATAATGTCTCTCATATTGGAGCTTGCCAGAGACACCATATGCCATTCCTATCTACCACAGATAACACAAGCACTATAGAGTCTGCGGGGTCAGATTGCTGAGTGCAGTGCAGCTTGTACCAAAGCCTGAACCTGCTGAAGAGTTCTCCTTTTCTCTGGACCCCACTCAAATATGGCAGCCTTCTGAGTCACTCAGTTGGAGCAATATTTTCAATTGTACTATATACTGTCTGCAAAATACAAAGTGATTGTCATCATGTACTGTGCCTCTCTCTTCATGATAATAATTGCAACATTCAATAACTCATCCTGGGGCTTCCATGGTGGCGCAGTGGTTGAGAGTCCGCCTGCTGATGCAGGGGACACGGGTTCGTGCCCTGGTCTGGGAGGATCCCACATGCCGCAGAACGGCTGGGCCCGTGAGCCACGGCCGCTGAGACTGTGCGTCCGGAGCCTGTGCGTCCGGAGCCTGTGCTCTGCAACGGGAGAGGCCACAACAGTAAGAAGCCCGCATACCAAAAAAAAAAAAACCCTCATCCTATATCTTGGAGGTGATGTCTCCAAACCATTAGATATTAAAAATGTCCCTATAGTGCAAGTCCCTGAAATTGTGTAGGGTTTATTTCTCACCATTTTCCAGGGCTTGCAGAATACTTTCCAGTTTTGACTTTAAGGGTAACATTAAACTTTGCTATATAATCTGATGTGTTTTTTAATTTCTCTAACTGACTTTCTTGACTAAAGGGGAAGAAGTTTCTAGGTCTTCAACTTGGCTTCTATTACCATAATCCCACTAACTAAGTCCTAGAACTACTGTGAGTATGTGATTATTCTGCCCAGTATATTTCTACATTATGTAGTGAAAGACCAGGGAAAAGACAACAGGAAGGGTCCATGGAATCACTGGATGTATTGTGAGATGAACTGAATCCATAACATAGTGTACACTAGAGAATACACCCTCCTTGGTAACTGAATAATTCTGTTAGCATGCTTTCTGTAGATAGAAAGTCAGGACCTAAAGGTATTTTTACTTTCAAACAGCCACCAGTCTCCTTTAATTCAAGCTGGTGGCAGTTTTCCCACATAGATTTTGGTTACCACCAATGAGATGCTGAGTAATGTTAATGCTTCCTTTGTATTATTTCAATCACCTTAATGGAGGTAGTGTCCTCTTGCCCCTTCTGGGGAATATATTCATCTGATGCTTCTCTGTTTTTATGTAATAAATATATCCTTCAATGCATGCCTTTCTGAGTCTTTTCAATCCTGCCTCAAAACTCTAATGGTAGTTCCACATCTTTATCGCTTCTGGCTTGGGTTTCATTCTAGCAGCATAATAGGTCAGGTTCCTGAGTTATAGAACAACGATCTCATATCAGTAAATCTCCGTTATCCAGCCTCCCATGTCACCTAGTTCACTCTTGAGATCGACACCAACATATTTTCTTCTGGTTCCTATTGGTAACTGGTAGCCTGATTCTGCTGCTTTTCCTTTCCTTTAATTTATATTTTCTCCCTTGCTTCCTTCTTTCCTTCCTTCCTTCCTTCTTCCTTCCCTCCCTCCCTCCCTCCCTCGCTCCCTTCTTTCTTTTTTCCTTTCTTTCTTTCTCTTTCTTTCTTTCTTTCTTTCTTTCTTTCTTTCTTTCTTTCTTTCTTTCTTTCTTTCTTTCTTTCTTTCTTTCTTTCTTTCTTTCTTTCTTGTCTCTCCCCCACCCACCCTTTCTTATTTATGTATTTATTTATTTATTTAGGTAAAAATCCATTTCCCGGTATTGCAGAGAATATTTCTTCATTGCTCAGGCTATGCTTACACCCACTTAATTTTTGGTCTGGAAGCAATATGGAGGTAAAGCTATGTTTTGAGGAGGATAAAATAATCTTTTGAGACCTTTTCATGGTTTATAGGCAGTGGGAGACTGCTTTGCTATAGCAAGGTGAAAAGGACCCCTTTTACCGGCCAATAGTCTAGGCTCTAACCTAGGAGAAGCTGGAGGTTCAGATGTTCCTATCTCAGTTCTCAGGGTCGCATACCTTCCTTGTCAGAACTTTAACTCTACCAAAGTGTGAATTCAGTCAACTTTTAAAACGAGTCAATTCTCTCAAAACTTTGATTTTACCCTTTTATCTGTCATCCTTAAAATATAACCTCATCAACTCTTTTAGTTTGGGATCCTTCCAAAGAAGATCCTGAAACAACTGTACACATAGTTTATTTAGGAGGTAATCCCAGGAAGAATAATGGGTGAGGCGAGAAGTGAGAAAGTTAACAAAATTATGAAAAAGAGGTTAATGCTATGGGCAAGTAGGACTCAACTTCACTTTAAAATCTCTGAGAGACTGTATAAAATCTCAACTTAGAATTGTTCTGTAAAGTGACAAACGTTGTATCCACAGGCATGTGTCCCTCACTGGCTGATACATTACTACTTCTCACCTACCTTTTGTATGGGCTGATGATACTCTTATAAATAGAGATACCCTGCAGCCGAGCAACAGAGAAAGCCACTCTCATGTAAGGAAACTGTTTGAAGATGGCTTTCTAGGTAGGTGGAGGGCTTTGGGCTTGTTTATCCAACAGAGGCAACGTTGGCTTATACCAAGCCAAGATAGTAGAAATATAAATACAGATTGAAATATATTTGTTTATTTTACATTGTTGAGTTCATCTGTAACATTATGGAAGACAGGTCCAATAGTGTAATTTGTGTAAGGACAGATTACATTGCTTTAAAGAATGTGTTTAAGTTTTAGAAATAGAGCCTGAATTAGTTAGCTAACTCTAAATAATACTGCATAAAATCTATCCCAAAGTCAGTGTCTTGGAAAACAAATTATGCATTCTCATGAAGTTTGAGGTTGGCAAAGGGTCAGAGTATATTTTTCAGACTGGGACTTCTGGGAAGCTCTGCTTCATGTTATAGGCCTTCAGGGCTAGCCCTGCCTCACACGTCTGTCATCCTCCTGGGAGCAATAGACTGTCCAGGATATGCTCTTCTCATGGTAACAGCATAGGTACAAGAGGGCAAGCAGCACCACAAGAGGTCTCTGAATGTCTAGGCCCACTGCCATATTAACCAACATTTGTAAGAGAGAATAAACCTGACTCCATATTGGATCTATTACTTTAGCTCTAACCCTTGTGCTCTGTTGCTTGTGCTTAGGCTGGCTCTGCACCTTTGTAAAAGGATGTTGCTTATAGCCTGAAATATATATGACAGCCCATTCTCAAGACCCTGACCTTTAAAGGTATAACAATTTTTCATTCATATAGAGATAAAAAGTTGCAGAACAGAGAATAATTCTTAGAACACTGTGACCAGGCCTACATGGACAACTGCAAGAACAAAGGATTCCAGAACCAAGAAATGTGCAACAATCAGCCACACACCCTCTCCTTTTAGCATAAAAGAAGCCTCAATTCTAACTCTGGTAAGATTGTTCTTTGAGACACCAGTTCACCATCTTCTTGATCTGCTGGCTTTCCAAATAAAATTGCTATTAACTGTCCCAACACCGCATCTCTCAATTTATTGGCTTGTCAGCAGTGAGCAGTACAAGCTTCGACTTGGTAACACATTCAGAAGACCAAAACTTGACTACCATTAAGGTGAGGTAACTGAGACTCTCACTTGGGGCACAAAAGTTGAGGGGCTGCCAAAAACCTTAATGGGCAAGATGAAAAATATTTTAACGCAATATTTTAAAAATGCAAAAAGTTCCACAAAGAACAAAATATCAAGCAAACCTATTTTATAGAGGTATGATTAACATACAAAAAGTTATACATACTTATGCATACAACATAATGAATTCAGAGATAAATATATATCTGTGAACTATCACTATAATCTATGCCATAAACATATCCAACACCTCCAAAAGTTTCCTCTCACCATATTTTATTTATTTATTTATCATAATAATTATTATTTTAATCTGGCCTTGAATGTGCATGGCCTTGCTTCACTTTCCTTACCTTAATCCCACCTAGCAAGTCACATAGCCAAGCTTAAGTTGACAGGGTGATAAATGTACTCTACCTATGGAGGTAGGATTTGAGGAATAAAGTATTTTGAACAATAATTTAAAAAATAAACAATATGTCTAAATATTTCAATGAAGAACTTATATCTGAGGGAAATAGGACTGATAGAGTGATAAATCTAGTAATAAGAAGATGCTGTAGGATGAAGGAAACATGCTTATACACATAATAACATGCATAAAAGCCCCATTATAAAGACTTTAAGATGTATTATTAGACAAAGTGACTTAACTAGCTTGGTAGAAGAGACAACATAAAGTAGATAAAGAAATAAAGATTTTCCGGAATAATTTTTATGTAATAGACAAAATCTGCAAAGATTGTTATTTAGGAATAGAGAAGATACATTTGGTGAAGCTACACAATTCTTGTGTTGATGAACAGTCTAATGAAGAGATTTTTGTTAAATATGCTCTTTTCAAGCATATTTAATATATATTTTCATATATACATACATATATTATGTATACTTATAAACATAATCTTTTTCATATATTCTCAGTGAATATTCTGAAGCATTTTATTCAACACTGATGAAATTGTGTCTTGTTACCAGCAATTTCTTGCTTCTGTACTATTTCTTGGAGATATTTTCCCTAATGTATTATATGAAGATAGTGAGTTATATGATACATAAATCCAAGCTTAGTATTTTTTTAAAACAAATGAAGACTTTTGAGCCCTTTGGAAAAGTTGGAAATACCGGGGATACGTAAAAAACAAAAACTGTAATTTTGATTTGCAAATATTTATATAATGAAATAGATATTTGCTTTAGCTTTTTTTTTTTAATTTTAAAGTCAGTACTTTCTTGTGTTTTTTAATATATTTTGTTTGCATCTTGCAAAACTGAAATGGAGATAATTACCTTAATAACATTTTAAGCAATATGTGTTGAGCTATAGATAACATTTCTAAAATATATTAAAATTTAAAATTTTATAAAATATATATAATTTTTTCAGCTGAAGTTTTAAGTGTCCGAAATTTTCATAAAATTTGTTTTTGGAGGAAGAATTATAGAAAGTTCACATAATTTTTCCATATAGCTCAATGTTTATAGGTTCACTGTGGTCATCTACCTACTAAATTAGTAGATTGTTTTTGGGGAGAGGAATTGGTTAATTTGTATCTTTAATGACATTACAGGTCTACAATTAAAAACACAACAACAAAAATATAAGGTATTTTAGTGAGAGTACTTATTGTCATTTAAAACACAAAAATTATATGTTCATCAGAATTTGTACCTATTCTATGCTTTTTTACTTGATCTCAGTTGTTAACTTTGGTTATTACTTGGAATCCAAAGATTGTATATGAATTCTTATGATATCCTATAATTTCCAATAGAGTAATAGTCTATACTTTCTAAACATAAAATAATTGAAAAATACATATTATCTTACTGCTTTTGCTTACAGCCATGTTCTGTATTATAACCCTTCTTCTGAACAACCTTAACAAACATAATTACAATGTATTTACTTATAAAGCCTTCAGCTACCCTAAAGTATAAAAGGGGTACTTACAGCTGATACTCAGCAGAAGCTTTACCTAGTTTTCATTAAAATAGTTTAACTTTATTGGTCAGAGTTGTCATTTACATGCAACTGTGCTACATAAGGTGACAACATTTATTATGTTGCAGAACAACTTTTAAATAGCTGACACAATTTTTTAGTGATAAATTACCAATAGAAAAATAGGTCTTCCATTTATTAACTTTAGAGAAGATATTCACAAAGCCCTAAAACTATTTCACCCCATATATGTGTTACATTTGACAACACTAAAAAAATATATTCTACTGAGATGGATATGGTATAAAGTGTTATTGCAATTTGAAATTAAAAAGAATACAGTACAATGTTGATGATATATTTTCCAAACTCATATGCTTCATCTTTAATATTTAGCATTCTTGCTCTATAAACTAAAAATCATTAGTTAAAGTAGTATATTGGGACTTCTTTATATGATAAAAATATGGATATATTTATTTCTATCAAATGACCACCTTATTTACTATATTAAAAAAGTCATATAGTTAAGTTATAATTTCAAAATCCATAGTAACAGTGACAAGCATCTGATAAGGTAGACCAATATAAAAGTGGAAACTTTAAAGAGTTGAAGTCAACTCTAATAGATAGGAGCATTAACCCTAAAAAACAATTCATTAAAATGAAACATAGATCGCTAGATTTTAAGCAAAGAGAAATACTGATATTTCTATTATTATATTTATTATGTATTTACATTTGTTATATATTTATTATTATATCACATTAACTAATAAAGGTGTCTATTTAGAGTAGATATACCCATTAGGTATGATTTAAATTTTCAGATTTTGGAATTTTTAATATTAATTAATCAAGGGGAAATTACCCAATTTACTTACCTTTTCTTACTCCCTTTTTTGCTTTTTCTTTTAATACTTAATAACCTCATTCTTTTCTCAATAAGAAAAATAATCAAATATTTGAAAAGAGTCAAATTTATGTTGATTGAGCCATAAAATCACAATTTTATAATTTTAAAAATTGTGACTTTATTATCCTTAAAATTACATATACTGAATATTATTGCAGAGGAAGTAGGTTAAGTTTATCATAATAGTGAGCTTATCCTTGAGATATGCCTCTTGAGCAAAAAGCCTGGAATCATGAACATGGTATTAATAATGTCAATTTAATGAAGTAATATTGCATTTCATATGCTTATGCTGAGATGAATTCTGGAATAATATCCTGAGGACATACAGATATAATGAGAAAACATTTTTTCAAGAAATATTAAATCTCAGTAAAGACAGTAGAAGCCTGTGGCATTTGAGCCATGGCCCCCTCTCTTCCCACCCTGTCCCAGTTCAATCTGATTGAAGCCTTACCCCTGAAATATTCATGCAAGAATACAGGGCTTGCTCTGTCTTCAGCCCCCTGTCTAATGTCTAATGTCACTGTTTCTCCTCAGGAAGGGTAAGCTGGCAGTAATTCTCATCTTCCTAGCTCTGTGTTGCAGAGGTACTATTTCAGGCAACAGCAGCTGAGAGGTCTGGATTTTCTACCTCCACCAAGGCAAAGGGTCTACCCTAGATGGGGCAGACTTAGAATAATCATCCTCCTATCACTATTGCCCCAGTCCTCTAGGAGAGCAAAATTTCTGTTCTGAAAGACGCAAGCTGAAGAGCTAAAGCTGAATTAGGAGATAAAACTACAAAGCAGTTATTATAAATATGTTCAAAGAACAAGAGAAAGCAACGTTTAAAGAAGTAAAGGGAAGTATGATGATAAAGTCTCATTAAATATAAAATAACAATAAAGAAATAAAAATAAATTGTAATTTTGCAGTTGAAAAGTACAATAACTGAAATACAGAATTCACTAGAGGGGCTCAACGGTAAACTTGAACTGATGAAAGAAAGAGTCAGCAAACTTGAAGATAGAGCAAAAGAGATAATGCAATCTGAATAATAGAGAGAAAAAAGAGAAATGAGGGATACTCTTTAGTGCACCAATATATACACAATAGCAATATCAGAAGATGAGGAATGAGAAGGGTAGAAAAGATATTCAAAGATAATGGCTAAAAATCTCATAATCTAGTTATCATCTAAAACGTTCATATCTATATATCTCATAATCTATTTCTATTGTCTTTTTTTATTGGTTATAGGTTACATTTATCTTTTCCTTCACAGGTTACAAAGTTTGATTATATACTGGAAAATATTGATATGTTGTAGATATTCTGGATTATTTTATTTTTCCCAGGACAGTGTTCATTTTTTTTATATCTGATGGTTGACTTTTCTGGTCTATTTCCCTTGCAGTTGGCAGTAGTTAAAATACTTATTCTGTTCTTTCTGCCTTCCACCCATTACCTTCCATCATTACTGTTATGAACTGAATGTGTCTTGCCCCAAATTCAGGTTGAAATCTTACCTTCCAAGGTGATGGTGTTAGAAGGTGGGGCCTTTGGGAGATGATTAGGTTATGAGCATGGAGTCCTCATGAATGGGATTAATGCTTTTATAAAGCAGACCACAGAGATCTCTCACCACCACTTCCACCATGTGAGGATCGCTGTCTGCAGACCAGGAACTGGGCCTTCACCAAAAACCCAACCATGCTGGCACCATGAACTTTTAATTCCAGCCTCCAGAACTGTAAGAAATAAAATTCTGTTTTAAGCCATCCAATCCATGGTACTCTTATAGCAGCAAAAATTAAAACAATTATTCTTGATATTTACCACATCCATGGGAACTTGGGGGATAAGTCAGTGTTTTGAACAGAGTTTATACCAAGACTCTACTTTCCAGAATTTCCTCCCACTATCTAGGTGCCTCTGTAGTCTTAAAGTCTCTCTTTTGGCCTTTTAAAACAATATCACCATTTCTTCTAATGGAGTTCCAGTATTCCTATATCATGAGGAGTGAAAATGCCCTCAGGTAATAAATTGCAGACCAACATAATCACCAATGGCAGTTTTCTTAATTTTCTACCCCATTCACTTTCCAGATTTCTCCTGAATTATGTCACTCTCTAGGATTTTAAGAATCTTTAAACTACATTTCAGTGTGTGTTCTGTGTGTGTGTGTGTGAGATCCCCAAGAATGTGTTTGATCAAACTACTCCACCATTATCAGAAGCAGAACTTGAATGCTCAAATGAAATTTCAGTGAAAAGCACTCATTTTTCCTCCAGCGTTTGTTCCTCAAGCATTACCATATATTAATAGTCTCACAGTACTAATTCAGACTCTGAAAATCAGTTTCAACTACCTGTAAATTAGAACACTGGTCACTATGTACATATAAAATAATTTGCCTTTGCATAGTTTATGTTATTAATATTATGGGGTGTCCAACACTGTCATTTGTAAAGTTAAATTTTGTCAAAAACTAGTTATGATCACTTCTCTCTCTCTCTCGCTCTTTTGAATGTATTTGTCATTACATTGACAAATGATTGTACAAGCTTGTGACATTAAAAAAAATGCAGGTTGGAAAGATGCATTTAATTTTTTTTAACATCTTTATGGGAGTATGATTGCTTTACAATGTTGTGTTAGTTTCTGCTATATAACAAAGTGAATCAGCTATATGTATAAATATATCCCCATTCACTTCCCAGCTTACTCTTCCCCCTCCCTGTGTCCTCAAGTCCACTCTCAATGTCTGCATGTTTATTTCTGTCCTGCCCCGAGGTTCATCAGAACCTTTCTTTTTTTTTAGATTCCATATATATGTATTAGCATACGGTATTTTTCTCTTTCTGACTTACTTCACTCTGTAGGACAGTCTCTAGGTACATCCACCTCATTACAAATAACACAATTTCATTTCTTTTTATGACTGAGTAATATTCCATTGTATACATGTGCCACAGCTTCTTTATCCATTCATCTGTAAATGCACACCTAGGTTGCTTCCATGTCCTGGCTATTGTAAACAGTGCTGCAATGAATATTGTGGTACATGACTTTTTGAATTATGGTATTTGTAAATTTGTATATGCACTGTAGTGGGATTGCAGGGTCATATGGTAGTTCTATTTTTAGCTTTTTAAGGAACCTCCATACTGTTCTCCATAGTGGCTGTATCAATTTACATTCCCACCAACAGTGAAAGAGGGTTCCCTTTTCTCCACACCCTCTCCAGCATTTATTGTTTGTAGATTTTTGATGATGGACATTCTGACATGTGTGAAGTGGTAACACACTGTGGTTTTGATTTGCATTTCTCTAATCATTAGAGTTGTTGAGTATCCTTTCATGTGTTTGTTGGCAATCTGTATATCTTCTTTAGAGAAATGTCTATTTAGGTCTTCTGCTCATTTTTGGATTGGGTTGTTTGTTTTTTTGATATTGAGCTGCATGGGGTACTTGTATATTTTGGAGATTAATCCATTATCAGCCACTTCATTTGCAAATATTTTCTCCCATTCCGAGGGTTGTCTTTTCGCCTTGTTTATGCTGTGCAAAAGCATTGAAGTTTCATTAGGTCCCATTTGTTTATTTTTGTTTTTATTTCCATTTCTCTAGGAGATGGGTCAAAAAGGATCTTGCTGTGATTTACATCATAGAGTGTTCTGCCTATGTTTTCCTCTAAGAGTTCTATAGTGTCTGGCCTCACATTTAGGTCTTTAATCCATTTTGAGTTTATTTTTGTGTATGGTGTTAGGAAATGTTCTAATTTCATTCTTTTACATGTAGCTGTCCAGTTTTCCCAGCACCACTTACTGAAGAGTCTATCTTTTCTCCATTGTAAATTCTTCCCTCCTTTGTCAAAGATAAGGTGACCATATGTGCATGGCTCTATCTCTGAGTTTCTATCCTGTTCCATTGATCTACATTTCTGTTTCTGTGCCAGTACCACACTGTCTTGATTACTGTAGCTTGGGAGTATAGCCTGAAGTCAGGGAGCCTGATTCCTCCAGCTCTGTTTTTCTTTCTCAAGGTTGCTTTGGCTAGTCAGAGTCTTTTGTGTTTCCATACAAATTGTGAATTTTTTTTTTGAGTTCCGTGAAAAATGCCAGTGGTAGTTTGACAGAGATTGCATTGAATCTGTAGATTGCTTTGGGTAGTATAGTCATTTTCACAATGTTGATCCTTCCAATCCAAGAACATGGTATATCTCTTGATCTGTTTGTATCATCCTTAATTTCTTTCATCAGTGTCTTATAGTTTTCTGCATACAGGTCTTTTGTCTCCTTAGGTAGGTTTATTCCTAGGTATTTTATTCTTTTTGTTGCAATGGTAAATGGGAATGTTTCCTTAATTTCTCTTTCATATTTTTCATCATTAGTGTATAGGAATGCAAGAGATTTCTGTGCATTAATTTTGTATCCTGCTACTTTACCAAATTCATTGAGTAGTCCTAGTAGTTTTCTGGCAGCATCTTTAGGCTTCTCTATGTATAGTATCATGTCATCTGCAAACAGTGACAGCTATACTTCTTCTTTTCTGATTTGGATTCCTTTTATTTCTATTTCTTCTCTGATTGCTGTGGCTAAAACTACCAAAACTATGTTGAATAACAGCGAAGAGAGTGGGCAACCTTGTCTTGTTCCTGATCTTAGAGGAAATGGTTTCAGTTTTTCACCATTGAGAACAATGGTGGCTGTGGGTTTGTCATATATGGCTTTTATTATGTTAAGGTAGGTTCCCTCTAGGCCCACTTTCTGAAGAGTTTGTATCATAAATGGGTGTTGAATTTTGTCAAAAGCTTTTTCTGTATCTATTGAGATTATAATATGATTTTTATCCTTCAGTTTGTTACTATGTTGTATCACATTGATTGAATTGCATATATGGAAGAATACTTGCATTCCAGGTATAAACCCCACTTGACCATGGTGTATGATGCTTTTAATGTGCTGTTGGTTTCTGTTTGCTAGTATTTTGTTGAGGATTTTTGCATCTATGTTCATCAGTGATATAAGCCTGTAGTTTTCTTTTTTTGTGACATCTTTGTCTGGTTTTGGTATCAGGGTGATGGTGGCCTCGTAGAATGTTTGGGAGTGTTTCTCCCTCTGCTATACTTTGGAAGAGATTGAGAAGGATAGGTGTTAGCTCTTCTCTAAATGTTTGATAGAATTAATCTGTGAAGCCATCTGGTCCTGGGCTTTTGTTTGTTGGAAGATTTATAATCAGAGTTTCCATTTCAGTGCTTGTGACTGGTCTGTTTATATTTTCTATTTCTTCCTGTTTCAGTCTCAGAAGGTTGTGCTTTTCTAAGAATTTGTCTACTTCTTCCAGGCTGCCCATTTTATTGGCATATAGTTGCCTGTAGTAATCTCTCATGATCCTTTGTATTTCTGCAGTGTCAATTGTTCTCCTTTTTCATTTCTAATTTTGTTGATTTGAGTCTTCCCCCTATTTTTTTTGATGAGTCTGGCTAATGGTTTATCAATTTAGTGTATCTTCCCCAAACCCAGATTTTAGTTTTATTGATCTTTGTTATTGTTTCCTTCATTGCTTTTTCATTTATTTCTGATATGATCCTTATGATTTCTTTCTTCTGCTAACTCTGGGTTTTTTTGTTGTTGTTGTTGCTCTTCTTTTTCTTTTTCTAATTGCTTTAGGTGTAAGGTTACGTTGTTTATTTGAGATATTTCTTGTTTCTTGAGGTAGGATTGTGTTGCTATAAACTTCCCTCTTAAAACTGCTTTAGCTGCATCCCATAGGTTTTGGACCATCGTCTTTTCATTGTCATTTGTTTCTAGGTATTTTTTTATTTCTCCTTTGACTTCTTCAGTGATCTCTTGGTTATTTACTAGGGTATTGTTTAGCATCATGTGTTTGTATTTTTTACAGTTTTTTTCCTGTACTTGATATCTAGTCTCATAGCATTGTTGTTGTAAAGGATACTTGATACAATTTCAGTTTTCTTAAATTTCCTGAGGCTTGATTTATGCCCCAAGATATGATCTATCTTGGAGAATGTTCCATGAGCACTTAAGAAGAAAGTGTATTCTGTTGTTTTTGGATGGAATGTCCTATAAATATCAGTTAAGTCTATCTGATCTAGTGTGTCTTTCAAAGCTTGTGTTTCCTTAATTATTTTCATTTTAGATGATCCGTCCCTTGGTGAAAGTGGGGTGTTAAAGTCTCTGACTATTATTGTGTTACTGTCGATTTCCCCTTTTATGGCTGTTAGCATTTGCCTTGTGTATTGAGGTGATCCTATGTTGGTTGCATAAATATTTGCAACTGTTATATCTTCTTGGATTCATCCCATGATCATTTTGTAGTGTCCTTCTTTGTCTATTGTAATAGTCTTTATTTTAAAGTCTATTTTGTCTCATATAAGAATTGCTGCTCCAGCTCTCTTTTGATTTACATTTACATGGAATATCTTTTTCCATACCCTCACTTTCAGTCTGTATGTGTCCCTAGGTGTGAAGTGGGTCTCTTGGAGACAGCATATATACAGGTCTTGATTTTGTGTCCATTCAGCCAGTCTGTGTCTTTTGGTTGGCACATTAATCCATTTACATTTAAGGTAATTATCGATATGTATGTTCTTATTACCATCTTCTTAATTGTTTTGGGTTTGTTTTTGTAGGTCTTTTCCTTCTCTTGTGTTTCCTGACTAGAGAAGTTCCTTTAGAATTTGTTGTTAAGCTAGTTTGGTGGTGCTGAATTCTCTTACTTTTTCCTTGTCTATAAAGGTTTTCATTTCTCCATCAAATCTGAATGAGATCGTTGCTGGGTAGAGTAATCTTGGTTGTAGGTTTTTCCCTTTCATCATTTTAAATATGTCCTGCCGGTCCCTTCTGGCTTGCAGAGTTTCTGCTGAAAGATCAGCTGTTAACCTTATGGGGTTTCCCTTGTATGTCATTTGTTGCTTTTCCCTTGCTGCTTTTAATACATTTTATTTGAATTTAATTTTTGATAGTTTGATTAATAGGTGTCTTGGCATATTTCTCCTTTAATTTATCCTGAATGGGACTCTCTGTGCTTCCTGTACTTGACTGACTATTTTCTTTCCCATGTTAGGGAAGTTTTCAACTATAATCTCTTCAAATAGTTTCTCAGACCCTTTCTTTTTTCTTCTTCTTCTGGGACCCCTATAATTCGAATGTTGATGCACTTAATGTTGTCCCCAAGGTCTCTGAGACTGTCCTCAGTTCTTTTCATTCTTTTATCTTTATTGTGCTGTGAGGCAGTTATTTCCACTATTTTATCTTCCAGGTCACTTATCCGTTCTTCTGCTTCAGTTATTCTGCTATTGATTCCTTCCAGAGTATTTTTAATTTCATTTATGGTGTTGTTCATCATTGTTTCTTTGCTCTTTATTTCTTCTAGGTCCTTGTTAAACATTTCTAATATTTTCTCCAACATATTTCCTAGATTTTGGATCATATTTACTATCATTACTCTGAATTCTTTTTCAGGTAGACTACCTATTTCCTCTTCATTTGTTTGGTCTCATGGGTTTTTACCTTGCTCCTTCATCTGCTGAATATTTCTCTTTCTTCTCATTTTGTTTATCTTTCTGTGTTTGAATTCTCCTTTAGCAGGCTGCAGATTTGTAGTTCCCGTTATTTTTGGTGTCTCTCCCCAGTGGGTGAGGTTGGTTCAGTGGCTTGAGTAGGGTTCCTTGTGGAGGGGATGGTGCCTTTGTTCTGGTCAGTGGGACTGTATCTTATCCTTTTGGTGGGCAGGGCTGTATCCGGTGGTGTGTTTGGAGGGTCTTTGAACTCAGTATGACTTTAGGCAGCCTCTCTGCTAATGGGCGGGGTTGTGTTCCTGGCTTGTTAGTTGTTTGGCATGGAGAATCCAGTACTGAAGCCTGCTGGCCATTGGGTGGAGCTGGATCTTTGGTTTGAGATGAAGATATCTGGGAGCGCTCTCACTGATTGATATTACATGGGGCCAGGAGATTTCTGGTGGTCCAATGTCCTGGACTCAGCCCTCCCACCTTGGAGTCTCAGGCCCTACACATAGCTGTAGCAAAAAGACCCTGCCAGACACACGGCTCAGAAGAAAAGGAAGAGAGAAAAATAAAAACAAAAACAAAAACAAAAAAATGAACAGACAGATCCCTAGGACAAACGGTAAAAGCAAACCTATACAGACAAAATCTCACAAAGAAGCATACAGGTACATACTCCAAAAATAGAAAAGCGGAAAAAAAAAAATATATATATATATAAAGGAAGCAAGCAAAAAAACCAATAAACAAATTCATCAAAGATAATAAGTACTAAATACTAAACTAAAATAAACATAAAACCAGAATCAGATTAGACACAGAAAGCAAACCCCAAGTCTTCAGTTGCTCCCAAAGTCCACCACCTCAATTTTGGGAACATTCATTGTCTATTCAGGTACTCTTCAGATGCAGGGTTTAACAGGTTGATTATGGGGATTTAATCTGCTGCTCCTGAGGCTGCATGGAGAAATTCCCCTTTCTCTTCTTTTTTCACACATCTCCTGGGGTTCAGCTTTGGTTTTGGCCCTGCTTCTGTGTGTAGGCCACCTTCTGGTCTGTTCTGGTCAGAGTCTGTTCCCTTCCCCTGACAGGAAGGTGTTAAAACAGCAGCTGATTAGGGCTCTCTTGCTCTCAGGCCAGGGGGAGGGAGGGGTATGGTTGTTGTAAGTGGAATTTGAGGCGAGCCTGCAGGGGCAGAGGCTGGCATGACATTGCAACAGCCTGAAGTGTGCCGTGTGTTCTCCTGGGGAACTTGTCCCTGGATCACGGGACCCTGGCAGTGGTGGTCTGCACAGGTTCCTGGGGTGGGTGTGGATAGTGACCTGTGCTTGCACACAGGATTCTTGGTGGCAGTGGCAGCAATGGTAGTGGTTCATGTCTGTCTCTGGGGTCTGAGCTGATAGCCATGGTTCACACCCATCTCTGGAGCTCGCTTAGGTGGTGCTCTGCCTGCTGTGGGCACACTGGGAAGGAATCCCCTCTCCTCGAGCACCCCAAAACAAAGGTCTCTTGCCTCTCTGGCAGGTCCAGACTTTTTCCCGGACTTTATCCCGGCTAGCTATGGCACATTAGCCCCCTTCAGGCTGTGTTCACGCAGACAACCCCAGTCCTCTCCCTGGGGTCTGACCTCTGAAGCCTGAGCCTCAGCTCCCAGACCCTGCCCGCCCCAGCGGGTCAGCAGACAAGCCTCTCGGGCTGGTGAGTGCTGGTCGGCACCAATCCTCTGTGTGGGAATCTCTCCGCTTTGCCCTCTGCACCCCTGTGCTTTCTTTTGTGGCTCTGAAGCTTCCCCCCCACACACACACCCCATCCCCATCAGTGAAGGAACTCCCTAGGTTGTGGAAACTTTTCCTCTTCACAGCTTCGTCCCAGAGGTGTGGGTCCACTCCCTATTCTTTTATCTCTGTTTTTCCTTTTTTCTTTTGCCCTACCCACGTATGTGGGGATTTTCTTACATTTTGGGAAGTCTGAGGTCTTCTGCCAGCATTCAGCAGGTGTTCTGTAGGAGTTGTTCCACATGTAGATGTATATTTGATGTATTTATGGGGAGGAAGGTGATCTCCATGCCTTAATCCTCCACCTTCTTGAAGGTCCGATCTCATTTAATTTTTAACTCTTTATTCTTCTTAAAAAGAAAGTTTGTTTCTTACTGCCAAAAAATATTTTTAATTATATCAAAAAAGAAATCACTGTACTTTGAAAATTACTTTGGAACTTTGATGGATTCCTGATGATTTTGATGATTTTTTTTTTTTTTTTTTTTTTTTTTTTTTTGCGGTATGCGGGCCTCTCACTCTTGTGGCCTCTCCCGTTGCGGAGCACAGGCTCCGGACGCACAGGCTCAGCGGCCATGGCTTACGGGCCTAGCCGCTCTGCAGTATGTGGGATCTTCCCGGACCAGGGCATGAACCCATGTCCCCTGCATCGGCAGGTGGACTCTCAACCACTGTGCCACCAGGGAAGCCCAATTTTGATGATTTTTGACAATATTTTACAGTATATAGGGTCATGGTCACTAGAATAAATATATCAGAGGAAAAATAAACTGTAATTTTGAGGTGCTCATTTTCTGCTTTTGCTTGTTTTACAAAGAAGTTGCACTTGCACAATTATTTGTAAATATTCACATTATCCATTCCCAACTTAAGATCTATTCATAATTTATATTTATGGCATTCTGAGGGCAATATTGATATTACCATTTTAATCAAAAGATTAAATTTAAATGAACATTTATTAATAAATTATCTAGTTTCTATGAATAGAAGACAAACCATGAGGCAGTAATAGCACTGAAAAAAATAAAGATTTAATACATAAAAAGCAACACAAACCATAATAGAGCATACTGTAATAAAAATTAAAGATAATGGAGAAATGACGTGACAATTTACACTTTGTTTATTCAAGGTTGACTGAGATCAATTGGCTAATGTTGTTCCTTTAGGAAATGCACATACTTTCAAGGTGTATTTTGAAGAATATTATAAAATGTCCAAGAGAATCAATAAAATTTTATTCCAATTATGTGAGATATACATGTGAAAAGTTAAATTATCACCTTTTCCTCTGACATCACCAAGGAGCCACTTGTAGATCATTGTCCTGTGGTCTGAGCAGCACTCACAGATAAAAACCATTAGCAATAAGCAGCAGAAAAATTTAGTTTGAGAAAATATTGTTCCATAAATATTATCTATCAGTCTATAACCTTTGTCTACGTCACAGAGCTTACAGAACTGGCTAATGTGGTACAAGTGTGACGTTGATGTTCCAGTAACAACATTTCCTGGTCTCTTTTTTTTCTTTAGATGCTTTAATGTTGATTTGAAATAAAAGTTAATCATTAGTATTGTTCTGTAATGCACATAGATAGAAGAGGATATCACTGAGCTATTATTAAAATATTATGTTATGAATCAGTCAAACATTACAATTACAGAATTTTTATTTTATCTTATATAATTTATGATAAGCATGGCAGATATCTAAGAAGCACTATAACCATTAAATAATGAGGGGTAAAAGATAGCTCTCTTTTGGAGTAAAATATTCAGAAAAATACATCAGGTGACATCTGTAGAAAACCATCATTGACTTAGTACTTGAAATTTTCATAAGTTTACAGTAGAAAGCATTCTTTTGAGAACTTAAATAACCGCAGAATGGAAGACATTCTTGTCATTCACAGAAGAGTATTTAAATTCAAAATGAATTTGATAGCTTCCTGACATACTCAGCATTTCTTAAATTAAAATTAACAGAAAAAGATGCAATGAAGAAGAAAAACAAGCAAAAATCTGGCAAATAGTGTCTAGAAGCAAGGTCCTAAATATGAGTTATCAACATTAACTACGTTGTTAACTTTAAACAAAAATTATGGAAGATATATACTAATAATGTAGAAACAATTTGTGTAGGCAAGATTAGGGTATCAGAATTTTAGTCAGTAATTTTTGTCATTATACTAAATACCTCTATTTTGTTATAGTTCCTGCAACTTGGGATAAATCAGGATCATTTGGGCAAGTACAAAGGAGAATAATTAAAAGGTTTAAATATTAAAGTGCAAAATATGTATTTAGGATTAAGAGATTTCAGTATTCAGCCAGAAGATGAACAGTCTCTTGATAATGATGGAATGACTTATATCCTTTACAGAGAGAGAACTGAACCTCTGTGCAAACTTGAGCTTCTATGTCTGTTTATAACTAGTTTTGATTTTAGGACAGATTTCGCTCTAACTGAAGAATGGCAACAGCAGCAGCAGCTGCAACAACAACGAACAGAGAGAAACAACAATAACGAAATCTTGTTGCTCAAAACCCACACTATCTCCTGGTTGAGGTGTCCATGCCACCTACATCTGCACACTGCCGTATGTCCTCATTGAATCTGCTGGTACTCTGGCTTGTCCCACATAGCCACCAGGGAAACGCTGTCAAGTTCTGTCATATTCTGTCACTGAACACCTGTCCTGCATGACCATCAGTCTTTAAGTGCTCTAAGTTTTGCAGGCTCCTCTTTCAGACCTTAGGCATTTAATGTCTAGAGCTTGTTAACAACCACCCTATGTCTCTTTATCAGAGCCTTGGAACTCTGGTCACCCAGAGTGGACTCTGAGACAAAAACAGCATTTTATCATCCAAATAAGCATATTCCTTCTCTGACACAAGGCTCTCAGTCTGATGGCAAGCCTTTTGACACTAGCCTTCCCCATCTGAACTACAGAACAGTGGACATTGTTTGAGTGACTGTCCCTCAGGTGTCCCATGGATGGTACTAGTACCATATATTAGATGCATAGGAAGTTTTCGTTATACATAATGAACACCTTGAGACATTAAGGCTTAATTCTCTTTAGGTCCCTGGTGGGGAAATTCTAAGTTTCTAGGTCATGCTTGTACAACTTCTTTCTGGTAATTAATTCTCCATAATCATATGGAAATTGACTCTGAGAGTTGAAGGTGGTAGTGGAGGTGATGACTCTGAAATTAACTCTGCACTCTCCTTATTCTTTGCTTCCATTCTAAATAAGTGAGAGGAGTCAAACTTATTTTTCTTTGTTCTCTCTCTCTCTCTCTCTCTTTTTTTCCCAGAGATTTTTCTATCATGTTCTCTTTTCTGTGCCCGAAGAGGTAGGTTTGGGATGGACACCAAGCTCTGTTATCCTTCTAACTAGTGGAAATGGCTGTCTGCATGTTTTTTTAAAAATTCTATGGCTTTGAGTAAATCACACATGAATTCTGATAAAAGAGTTTTGGAATGATTAGGAATTACTGAAAATAAGAATATACTCGTTTAATACTGACTTGATTTTTTAGAAACATTAACCCTGTAAAGCAACAATCTGAATATAATTCTGAAGCATTCTGTAGCTTATCTAAATTTGTGAAACTCTGTATAAGAATTTACATGAATGTGTTGATGAGACCCCAACAAAATTCCATGCTGATTTTAAAACAGATCATGTTTTGTAAATATTTCCAAGAAACGGAGGACAAGTTTTCATGTATTATGTCACGTACAACCTGTGTGACCTTGACAAGGTGCCAATTCTCTTTGAGTTTTGTTTTTCTCTTCAGTCAAATAGGAATAATGACCTATTTGTCTCACAGTATATTAGAATCATAAGGCATGATTATTAAAAAAGAGATATTACAAAGTATAAATTACTTCTTAAAAAAATAACATCATTTTCCTTAAAACTCCAACTAAGGTAGAAAGTCTCCTCTTAAGCATGCTTGAACATTCAGTATCATTTTATATGGAGAAACCACCAGTAATTAGTTAAGATTTGGAATTCATTGTCACAGCTTGTACTTTCTCAGTTCTCACGCATATGAACTGCACTCATTTCCTCTGCACAGCTTGACCTTTTCTAAAATGCACAGGATTGCCTAACTGCAACTTGCATTGATGTGTTGTGCTTATAGGTAATTGAAAAAGTTCCAGCTCTATAAATTTCCAAACACCTGCATTGAAAAAAATATATCTTTAAAATTTTAGTTTATTGGATAGTACCCAAATTATTCTTAGTTCATTATTTCCTACATTTGAGAAGTGACTATTATGTAGTGTATTTCTTAATATTGCCAAGTCCATATTACATAAATAACTTTATTCTTTAAAATTATTTTTTAAAAAATTGCCATTGCATTTATTGTTTCCTAACAAATGAGAGTGAGTTATTTAAAATAACAAACTGACATAAATAAAAATTGGAGGGATGATCTACTAAAAAGGGAATATCTAAAAAAAATTTAAGTAATATATCTTAGGCATTTTCTTTCTTAATTTCTCTTATTAATACATCCTAAGTGTAGAACTCATCTTTTCTCTCATTACTCCACAGACCAGTAAAGGATAAGATTTAATTTTTAAAGAAAATTGATTGAAGGCTCAAAAGAAGATAAAACAGACCATAAACCACAATTACTATACAAGTTCAAGGAACTTTAGGGTCACTTATTGAACTACTTCTCTGGCTAGCTCCTAGCCTCATCCATCCTCCCACCCCCCAATATGTTGTGAGCCAGCCTGTGTGTTTCCACCACAGCCTTTCTGGCATCCCCTCCTAGAATTCAGATAAAAAATATTCAAGAACACCAAGTGAGCAAAAAACATAGACACGGCTCAGAAAATTTGTAAGTACCTGTTTCTTTTCTCTACCTTCTTATTACCAACCGAAATTACAATGGATGACTCAAGGAAACACACCAACTTTAAGCTATGACTTCTATTATTCCCTGGAACATCCATGTATGCAATTACATTTTAAGAAACAATTCAATAAATTAATCTCTTTTAAGTGGAAAAAAAATACCAGGTTGTAATATTAAGTTGCTATGAGCTGACACTTATCTTGCCCTTTCCACAGATAGGAGAGACATGCCCTGAGAAGAGGCAGGGAGGTAATTGCCTGCTATTTTAGATAAGATCAGCGAATTTCAAAATATACATGTTAGTACCATACATCTTATAAAAAGGGGAAACTGAAATTTCCATCCAACGTTCTTTTGAAATGGAAGAAAATGGTAATGGAACTTTAGATGGAGGGAGAAGGGAAGAATCAACTTATTTTTTGCATTTTAATTTTCAAAGCGTTAATGTTTGGGGAAAATGTTCACATTATACTTCTAAGGAAAAAGAAGCAGGTAATGAAACAGTATGTTACCGAAGAATGTGATTTTTTTAAAAAATGTTACACAGTCACACACACATATACACACAATGCACACACCCTGGCATCACAGGTCTATGTCTACAAAATGAGTCACACTTAATGTTCAAATAAGAGGACTTGTATCCCCAAGGGTGTGCTTTCTGTTGCCTGGAATCTCCACCCTTGAGGAGCCTTCCTCCCTGTGTTGGCTGCCCATTTGAGAAGGCCCACTTGAGCTTGCCACACAGCTTGTCCACTGCAGTAACTCCACGGTTTCTGCCACAATAATTTTCTCCAACTCCTTCCACAGCTGATGACTACGCCTCAGAGACTTCCAGAAGGACCCTCTGAGAAGCCAGTGCTAATGGTGTCCCTTGTGAAATCCCAGTTCTATGACAAGGATGCTGCATCCGAACTCTCCAATGTGAGAAAATGGTGCTGGATTGCATGTAGAGCTGGTAAACTGGATCTTTCCACAGCTTCCTGCCACAAATTGTCACTTAGGTTTCTAAGCAACATTGTTCATTTTCATTGCTTACCAAATTCATAA
This sequence comes from Pseudorca crassidens, assembly GCF_039906515.1. Lineage (NCBI taxonomy): Eukaryota > Metazoa > Chordata > Mammalia > Artiodactyla > Delphinidae > Pseudorca > Pseudorca crassidens. The sequence goes on from NC_090298.1 coordinate 21,165,849, forward strand.
AAAATTTTTCTGCTTTTCCTTTTCAATCTTTTCCTGTAGTGTCAACCAACCAACAAAAATACTAAAAAAAAAGCAACAAAAAAAACCAACCAAACAAAAAACTAAAAAAACCCCAAACCCTTAAAAAAAAAGAAAAGAAAAACTTCATTTTCTAGTAAACAAGAAAAAGTATTTAGCACAAAGCTGTAGAGATTTATATTCTATCTAAACATTTGTCTGCTTTTTTTTTTGGTCTCCTAACACCCACCCAACAAAACAGAATTTTTGAAATAAAAATAAAATGTCATTCTCAGTTTTAGAACAGAATCTGACAAATATTACTACTACCAAACCATAATACTTATAGCTATATTCAGGTTAAACATGACTTATATTCCTACTCTGAAACAATGAATATATATTTGCTTTGAATTCGTATAACAAAGGGACCAGTTCTGATCATTGTTTTTCTGAAGTAATAAAATGATCTTCCTAACTCACAGAGAAGAAGGAATAGTGAGAGAAAAGTCTGAAAAAAATATAACAGATTGGAAATTAATGCATTTATCCCTGAAATATGGACATAAGTATAATTTATATTTATTTGTAAATGTTTTACAAACACACATTAAAATGCTAAAATAATGCTATTAAAATGTGATTGCATATTTACATTCTCAAGAATCATGAAAATGTGTATGGGAGAGGGATGCTTGCAACTATTTTCTACTTATCCTGTCTTACATTGCCATTCAGCATTCAAGGCAATGGCACTGTGTCATGGTGAAGGGTATACACGCTGAAACTTGAGTTTGAATTTCACCTCTAATTCTTACCATGCAACCACTGGTGTTGCATTCTTGGGCTTCTGTTATCTCATCTTAAAATAGTTATAGTAAAAGTAAAAGGTCTTTTGTATGATTAGCTGATTTAATGTATATAAAATTTTAATTAGTGTTGGAATTTACAAGGATTATGGAGTTTACTGGCTGTGAGCTCAGGCCAGCGTATAAACTTCGGGGAAACGTGGTCCTCTGTTGACTGACTTTGAAGATGATCTCTGTGCACTCAATTCTCTTTCATAATTCTGAACATAACCTGGAATATCTGAATCGAGTTATGGTATTTTTGCTCTCTTAGAGAAAAGTAAAATTAAATGTATAATGTGTTCAGACAATTTTAAGTGCCTATAGAATTACATTTTCTTATTTATGCATTCCTTTCCAATGCAGTTGTTACAGGTGATGCCATTTCTGATACTTTAAGTTGCAACCCGGCACTCAGTGCCCTGTTTGACACAAACATTTGTTTATCTAATAACCTGTACAGACCACTGCAGCCATGCCACTGTACCCTTTAGAGACACATGCTTCCTTCTTTCTTCAGCAATTGGTACAGAATTCTCTGTATTGACTTTCAAATCAACTTTTTTTTTTTTTTTTTTTTTTTTGCTTTCCCTGTGCATATTTTTGTTTTGTTTTGTTTTGTTTTTGTTTTTTTGCGGTATGCGGGCCTCTCACTGTTGTGGCCTCTCCCGTTGCGGAGCACAGGCTCCGGATGCGCAGGCTCAGCGTCCATGGCTCACGGGCCTAGCCGCTCTGCGGCATGTGGGATCTTCCCAGACCGGGACACGAACCCGCGTCCCCTGCATCGGCAGGCGGACTCTCAACCACTGAGCCACCAGGGAAGCCCTCTCTGTGCATTTTTTCTTTTCATTAGGCTGTATTACCTGATAGTCTTCAAATCCTTGAACTGATCAGGCAACGGTCTCTCATGGGTTTCCTCCCTACAGTGATCTGCAGTCAGCTGAGTTCTGCATGGGAAACTGAAAACCTCAAGGAGCCTCTGCTTGTCCAGTAGAGCAGCTAGAGCTTTTCCTGGCGTTTCTTCCTTTGGATTCTCTCTTCTTAAATTCATTCAGTGAGGCTGGCAACACACACTGGGCCCTCAGCACTCAGGCATTCATTTGGGAAACTACCTTGCAATCAGAATCAAGACAGGTGAAATAAGAGTGAGCTCTTGTGTTTGTTTAATAGTTTCTTGGGAGACATGATTAAGAAAAGCTGTGATGATGCTTAATAGTAAGAGAATTGGTAAGAAAGTAGGCATAAAAAAATACTACCTTATTCTAGTTATCTTCAGCTGTATCTGTGGTAGTCAAATACCCTATGTAGTCTTTACTTTAGGATAGATTCAGTGTAGCATATATGAATCTTTGCAAAAAAGTAGAAATTTCTTTAGGAGAACTAAAATTAAAAGTCTATTCCTAGGAACTTAGAAGTATAGCTTTTATTAAAATTCCACACTTTCTTTCCTCATCTTGGTTGCTTCTGAGATATGTACAAAGTATCTGAGGAGAAGTGGTAGTGAGAACTGAACAGGTAATGTTGCTATAACAGTTATAAACAGTAAAGGAGCTAATATATTCATTAGTGCTTTTGTTTCCAATCATATCAAAAGATTTATGCCCTTTAAGCTTTGAAGGTAAGCTAAGCTTTTCACCTGAGAGTAAAAAGAATAAAATGTTTTTTATTCTATAATTTTACATCAATCAAGCCATGATGAACATCATTCCTCTGGTGACTTGCATATTCATATAATGTCATGTAATTGCTTTTTTTTTTTTCAGTACCAGTAAGTCTTTATTCATTGTATTTTCCCAAGGAAAAGAAGGAGAAGGGAAAAGGGTCAGCATGTGTGTTATAAAATGATAGCAAATGGGAAGGGAAGTACCTGGCACAGCAAAATTTACCGTCAAATAAACACTGCCTAGATGGGGTCGCCAAAGCCCAAAGAGGCTCATTCACCTGCAGTTCAGGAATGAGGGGAAGCGATGAGGGAAAGAGCAGACAGGTACATGTTTTTCTACTCTCCCTTCCTCCATGTAAATTCAAGATTTCACAGAAAGCTTTGGTTTCTAGCAGTAAACATGGAGTTACATTCATCCATCTCCTATTAAACAATCTCATGGCCACTTTGACATTTCTTGCACCTTCATAGAAGTTCCTGAGTGACTTGGATATACATTCATCTTTCCTTTTGTGGTCTCCCAACCCCACTGTCTACATGGAAGGCCCCCTCATTGCTTCTCTCCAACCTAGGATTAGAGATTAAACTAGGTTTTAATTCATCCAAAGGCAGCAGTCTGTTTGACATGAATCACATCAAGGAACGGTCATGACTCAGGAGACTGGGAACAAGGGATGGAGAGTTCTTAACTTCTTCAGGATTTTTGCACAAATCATTTAATCACAGACACCCCACAAATTAAACAGAGGTGTATGGACTATTTTGGGGGAGCATGAAGGGGGAAAGACAAAGGGGTAGGAATCTAGTTTTTAGGACATAAGATCTTGTTTGAAATAGGAAATAGGGGAAGGGAAACACAAAAGTGTGGTTTAAGACCCCTCACTTCAAGGTGAGGGGTCCCCGAGCCTATATTTCAGATCTTTTTGCCTGGTACAGAACCTTTAGTCAAAGATACTTTGGCTATTTTTCTCAATATAAAAAGTTTGTAAACAATAAAACCCCAAAAGAACATGGAGAAGACCAACACATTATATTTACACAAACTAAGCCACCTAGCAATCACCAAATCAGCTACTTGTGAAGTCCTACAAAGCCCAGACAAATATAATAACTAGAGGGGGGCAGCAATTGGGGGAGGCAAGAACCCAGGATCAGACACACATCACCCAATGCGTTCTACCGCATTTGCCCCGTTACAACAAAGTGAGGTAGTTTTGCAGTGAGCTCACAGCATGTAAACGAAACCCCCTTTTCTCCTTTAGCTAATCCATGACACTAATCACTGCTGCAGCAGGGCAGGACACTGGCTCTGGGAACCACAGAGAAGCCATGGCTGATGGTCTCTCTGCAAACCAAGGAGGAAAAGCCCAGAATTGTTAAAAGTTAAGGATCTTGTCCTTGCTTCATATACACATCCCTGGGCAGCTCAAGATGGGTACAGAGGCATCGTTCTTAAAACCTATCCTTACCAAGTCACATTCTTTACAAAAACACACACATACACCCTGTTGTGCATGGTAGGCCTAGCCCAATCCAGTGACGGATGCATCTGGCATGTAAAGCAAGTCCTGTGCCCTGGGATTAGAGGTCTGGAAAAGGAATCCTTTATCACATGTACAGATGACCTTTGCCTAATTTAGCCGCCCCTTTCTGCACCTTTTACCTGGCCCAGCCTCTCCTAACCTCTCTGCACCACCTTTTCCTGATCAGACCAATTTCCAATCTTTCAGTACAAGGAGACCAAGTCATGGGGCAACCCAGCTAAATCTAGTCTCCCATGAAACACTGAAGATGGTAGAGTTTCAAGAGAACACTATGGCAGAAAAGCCAGCTCTAATTGGCAAAAATGAGGTAGCTCAATTAGGCTCTATGCTCCAAATAGTCGTTCTCTCCGGTGACATAGAAACAAAAGGTATTCCTGCTGTGCAGACCCCGAGCTGCTGCCGACTTATCCCTGAGATTGCTCACGTACCTGAGAACACAGAGCAGGAATGAGGACCTTAGATTAAAATACACAAAAATACAAAGCCAGAATACTTATATTACGGAAAAAAAGTTAAAGTGCACAAGATATGTCATTCGCACACAGCTAGTGCAGTTGGCATCCTAGAGAAAGTGGAACCCAAGGTATAGTCATCCAAGGAAGCAAATAGATAAAATTGTATTGGCCCAGAATGGGGTGGGAATGAGCCTAGAAGCAGCAGGTCTACAGTTGTTCCCATAACCACCCCTTTTGCCTATCATTACAACCCACTGCTTGGGACAGTTCTCAGCACTTTATCCCAAGAGGGGGTTATGAGGAGACAACAGGTGGAAAACCCTGCCTTACGCCTGAGATATTCCCTCCCACAGAATGTAATGGCTTGTGGGTTGGGCCCATCAATCTGGTCTCATGCTTAATCTTTTCACTCTGGCTGGGAAATATTCTTCCAAATCCTTCTTTAAGAGTAAAACAACTTCCCTATCCAGGCCACTTTCAAAAGCTGAAGATTCTGCGGGTGGAGACTCAGATAAAGCATGTAGGTAGGGTTACCCACCCAGAGCCCTCATGTGCATTTGGATAGAGCATGATTGGAGTTCCTTTGCCTCCCCCCTCCCCCCACCAGGAGGGAAGAGGAGGATGTTTTGGCCCCCGGCCTGAGATATATGGCGGTGCCAGCTGCCCCCTACCCACGCTGTCCCCATGTCTCCACTCTGCTTATTGATGCCTGCTCGTCAAAACTTCCTGATCACAAAAGGATAGCCCCCCCACCCACTGTGGCTCAACTCTGGGCCTCTGGGAGCATGGCAGGGCTATGGATCTCTTCTTCCTCCTCCCGAAGGTAGGCTGGCTTTCCCTGTGAGCTGGGAGCCAGCTGGACCTTCAGTGGCCACGAGGCCACCATATGGTTGATGCTCTAGCAGAACTGGCACTTCTTGGGATGGGGTGGCTGTCTGCATCCCTTGGCATGATGGTCTAGACCTCCACAGTTGTAGCACCTGTCTCCCTTTGATCTCCTTTTCTGTATGCTCTTCTCTTTGGGCTGCCTCTCGCTCCCAATACAGAATACTCGACCAGGGCCAGTGATTCGGAGAGATTCCAGGCCCTTGTCACACCTCTTAAAGGTGAATTCCATGGCCTCACCCTCCTTTAGGCTCCGGAAGCCCTCCATGTGCAGCTTACTCTGGTGCACAAAGTCATCCACGGGCCAGGAGGCGGGGTGTTGAGCACGACCCCAGCACGGGAGGTCATGGACAGGAAGCCGAACCCCATGCACACAGTGAACCACTTAGAGGTGTGGGCACCGTGCAGCAGCTGCGGCTCCTCCGGCGCCTCCTCAGGTGCGTTGGCGCAGCAAACCCCCAAACTGCTGGCTTGACACAGAGCCCGTGGTCTTTGGCTGAGCCCGCGGCTCTGGGGCCCCTGGTCGGGCGACCGAGAGCCCCAGAGAAGTTGGGAGGTAAGCGGGTGGCTTGGAGAAGAGGCTGCTACATCTTCCCCAGCACAACAGAGGTGGGAGAGCTCACCCATGTAATTACTTCTGATATAGACAATTGATTCATTTTTCCAGTCTTTCAAATCTGTGAATAAAGTATCTTTGGAGAATGTTGCTGCTTGCTAATTACTTTGTACTATATATTCTGAGTTACTACAGTGTTCTTCTGCATATATAGCTTTATTATAGGTTTCCTATCCTCCCTCTGCCCCATTCCTACTAGATCATTTCTCCTTAGCTTGTTATAGATATTCTGTGCATGTAGGTCTTGTGTGTGTGCATCGCATAACTCTGTCTTTTTATGTATACAGCAGGGGGAGTTGGTGATGGTAGTAGAGAGTTTCATGATGGAAAAAATAATCCTGCAGTCTTTGCGTTCAGTTCTTACTGTAGTTTATTTTACTGGTAATGAGGGATCAGAATTTCAAAGAGTCAGGGAAAGTAGAGCACGTTAATGGTCAGCACAATACAGGTATTCTACAATACAAAGAACATAGCAAAAGTCGCAGAAGTTGTATAGCACAAAAACAAGAAATGAATTAGGGAATGATGGGCTGAAGTTGAGGAAGATAACTCTGCTTCGGGAGGCAGAGCTGTCGCATGGTCTGGGGATCTGAGGCAGAGATGTGGCAGAAGCAGGACAAAGCCAACTGTGTCACAGAACCCCGGGCCAAAGCTTCAGTATGCAAATGAGCCACAGACCCTTTACAAAAGGAGCTCTCCTTTCAGGAAACCGGACAATTCTAGGATGGGCCTCACAGAGTTCAGAAGTCATAAAATTACATTCAACCTAGAAAAAATGGGGATGTCCATCAGCCAATCATGTATTCATTCATCCATTTGTAACTGGACTGTATCCTGAAATGTTCAGGGCAAAATTTGACTAAATTACAGTGAATGGATGACTATACAGCCGTACATAATAATTTGTTCCACATATGTTAGGATATATGGAGAATTATGCAGCCATAAATAGCAGTTTTTATCCGTATCTGTGGACACAAATAAATGTCTAAGATATTTTTTCCCAGTGGGACAAAGAAACAAGTTGGAAGGGTAATACTTTATACATATAATTATATATTTGTAAAAAATATATATATATGTCTGTGAAGAGTGAAGGAGAGAGAAAAAGAGAGAGAGGAGGAAGGAAAATAAATCTCAGGCCCTGAAAGTAGATTTTCTTGGTGAGAAAGTAAGAGGAAGCTGGCAAATTATCATATTTGAAGTGTATGGAGACTGTTATTCAATTCCAAATTCATATTTACTTTTTTATAATTTAATAAAGATTATGTGAAAATATAAACAATCAAGTATCTTCCTGATTTTATTATTTGCTTTTAGCTTTATGCATGGTCTTTGTGACATAGAACCTTTCAATTTCTCTGCAGTAAATCTGTCAAGCTTCATTCTTTCCTAGGATTTTATGTTTTAATATGTCTTCAGATTTTTTCAATATTAGTGTTTTAAAACTGAGTTTGTTTTGGCATAAATTGAGGGACATGCCTCAATGTTTGATGCTTTAATATTTGACTCTAAGCAATTGTATCAAAACTGTATACTCTGCATTCAAGTGGCATTATAACAAATATCTTTTCATAATAATCAAACTCATTCAAACTTAAACCATACATTTCTCACTGATCATATTTTTCAAATATATGCTATTTTAGTCCATTCATGTTTCTATAATAAACCACCATAGACTGTGTGACTTAAAGAACATTTATTTCATATAGTTCTGGAGGTTGAGAAGGGCAAGAATAAGGCACCTGCTGACTTGATGTCTGGTGAGGGCCCCCTTCCTGGTTCGTAGACAACTGTTTTCTTGCTGTGTCCTCATATGGCAGAAAGGACATAAAGTCATTAATCCCATTCATGAGGATTCTACCCTCAAGACAATCATTTCCCAAAGGCTCCACCTCCTAACATCATCACATTAGAGATTAGAATTTCAACAGAAAATTTTTGAGGGGATACAACATTCAGTCCATAACACGTCATAGATTTAAAAGTTCTAAAAATTATTTAAATAACCATTGAATTAAAAAATGCATACTGATTCTAGTAAGAGTATCAGAAATAATTTTATATTTAATTTATATATTCTTTTAAAACATTATTCATGTTAAGTAAATTATATGGGGTGTTTGTGTATGTATGGTGTGCATGTGCATAGGATGTGTACGTGTGTGTGTTTGTATGTACTTACATTAAAGAAAGTTAAGAACTAAGGTAGAAAATTTAACTGATTTTCTGGCTAAGGGTACATTCCCAGTGCTGATGATTTCTCACTTGGGGGATTATTAATGAATATGAAAGAGTTACCAAATTGAATCTATAATGATCTTTTATAATCTTCCATTTTAATTCTCTTCATGGAGTTGTAATTTATATTTTATTATGCATTAAAATTAATAATAGTACATTTTAGACATTTGTTACACTTGGGTTAATATAATTATGTGCTCTCCCTAACAAATGCTACCCACCACATTTCTTCAACTACCATCACCCTATGAAAAATTAACTAGTGTTTTGAAAAAATAAATATGTATCTTTTTACATAGACTAAAGTTTAATTTTAAGTTACAAAACTATGCATAGTGTTCTTTCCTTGTGTTGAAAATATAATCAATATTGTTAGTTCTTATTCAGATGAATTAGTTCTTCATAAGCTTTGATGGGTATATCACTTAGTAGATTAATGTAACTTCAGCCCATTACACATAATGGTGGTCAAATTAATTCACTAAAACTCTGACCACATTCTGGATAGTAAACCAAGGAAAGATTAATCAGCTTAGTACTGTGCATCACACTACACTTAGAAGTGAATCATATGAGTGTAAATTATGCAAATTATTCCTATGTCTTTTCAAAATAGTAGCAAGTATATTGTGCAGTTTAACCATTGTAAATTCTATAATTATTAAAGTGTTTCATTACTCACCAATTCTGTTATAAAAATATCAAATGGTTACAATAAATTGTGAAATCATGTACTTTATAACTAAAGAAAGTATACTTTCATGCATTCATAAATGAAAGCTGTTTAATTGTAACTGTAATAAATAAAGGTATTGCAAATCTGTTTGGTCACATAATCCAGTAAAATAGGTTAGGAATATAATTATTTTGATAAAATTTAGGTTATTCAAAATATCATTAGGGAAGATATTATGAAATGAATCAAAAAATAAAACCATAAAACATTTTAAATTGTGTCAGACCATATCTCTATTTATGCCTTTGATTCAAAACCAAAGTACTGACAGTTTCCACTACTTCTGATTAGTTAATTTTACTTCAGAAATATATAAATGTGACAGCCTGGAACAATGGAAAGAAAAGAACAGAGTCAAGGCCCTGTGCCCCCAGACCAAATTTGTCTCCTATTTTTTGTAAAACATTGAGCAAGCTATTTAATCAAGTGAAATATTCTTAGAGTGTAAACAGAAATAGATGGATAAACTTCAAAATCTGAATAAATCGCAGAACAGTAGAGAAATGGATGAAAAACATGATTTCCCTAAAACTCTCAACAAATATCCATCAGAGAGTTAAAATGTTTTAATACTATCAACATAAGAAAAACAAACTTTGATTTCCATATTGCCTATTGATTATTCAGTATCAAATTGTATTTTGAACATATGCTGTGTTTGTGTGACACTTGTGTTTCACTATCATCTTCTCAGTCATCCCACCCACTCAGCCAATCATGTATTCATTCATCCATTTGTAACTGGACTGTATCCTGAAATGTTCATGTTTATGTTACTCTTTTTGAACATTCATATAAATACCGTTCTACCCACATTGTCTCTAGGTGTATTATGGTTGACTTACTGAGAACGCAGAGGTAAAAGCCTTAAATACTAATAACTTGATTATCGAAAAATAGACTCTTGAAAATCAAAAATAAAATGTCATGTGATTAAAAAAATGACACATATTCTTTCTGAAAGAAAATAATGTCATCAGCTAATCCTTCAGCCCCATTGGAGATAAGATGATGAATTTGTGGACTGGGAGTTGTGAAGAGAAAGACATGAATCATGACATTAGTTTGGGCCAAGGAGCTGCAAGCAATAGGGTTTCACATGGTGATAAGGAATGAAGATTAGAGACAAAGATAGGATGCTGATCAAGATCCAACCAGCCTCAGAGAGCCCAATGGAGTTACAGTCACATATGCATACCACTAACTAACACTGGGTAAACACCTCCTGTTTCCCTTGCTGATATTTTTGAGCTATTCTTCTCTTTGGTGTGCGGAAGACCTTCTCCCAAGAGCTGGTGTCATGTTAATTAAGGATCATGCAAACAAACTACACCTGCTGCTGAGACTTGGCTAAGGCAAGCAAAACAAAACCACTTTTTTTTTTTTTAATACATTTGCCTTTTCCTACATCTTTTCAATCACCCAGGAAATGTAACATTTCAGTACAGCAGTGTTTTTAATCAATGAAGATTCTACTGAAGGGGAAAGGAAAATTCACAACATTTCTCTATCAATGAAACACATTCTTGTTGCTCTTTCAGTAAAAATACTTTCATCAACTTAATGTCCAAACCCTACAGGAACAGGGCACACAGTTATAAAAAAAAAAAAGAATCTTTAGCTCATGGATATTATTGCCTGGTTAGTGGAGTAAAATATTAAACTTTAAAAATATGCAATTACTCACAATTACAAATTCTGGGAAATGTTATGAAGGATGCATATAGGGTGATATCAAATAAATATGGGATAGATCAAAAGAAACTGGCTTGGGGGCAGTACTAGAATATTCTGATTTGAGGAATGATCAGAGAGTTGGGAAGTTTTGACTTTAGGATTCTCCCATGGATTCTAGCCCAAAGGTGGGGCTATGAAATCTAGGTTTTCTAAAAAGCACCAAATTACAGTGGGGTGGCAATCCGTATTAGCAAGTGAAAATAAATAATTATAAAGATGGAGTGGGACCTCAAACAAGAAGTAGTAATAAAAACTAAAAGTCAGTGGAGATAAAAAAGGTCTGGAGTTTTTTTGGAAAAAATGAGTAGTTGGTTTAGAATTGATGCCAGTATTAAGCAGGGTGCTCCAGAGAACTAATATGATATATCTATATATGTATCTATATCTATATCTGTCAATCTATGTCTAGATCTATGCACACATATATACACATATATGTATTTATATGTGCATGTATGAAGAGGTTTTTTTTTTTTCTTTTTTTAAGGATTGGCTCATGTGATTGTTAGGGCTGGTAAGTACAAAATTCATAAATCAGGCCAGCAATCTCAAAACTCAGGCAGGGATTGATGTTGGAGTCCTGAGTCTAAAATTAGGTAGCTTGGCAGGCTGGAAACTTGGCAGGAGCTGACATTATAGTCATGAGTAAGAATGTCTTGGGGAAAACTCAGTTTTTGCTCTTAAGGCTTTCATGTGGTTGGGTGAGGTTCACTCACATTATCAAAGGTAATCTACTTTGCTTAAAGTCAACTTGTAGATGTAGATGTTAATCCCATCTGCAAAATGCCTTCACAGCAACACTTAGTGTTTAATTAAATCACTGGGTGCTATAGCTTAGTCAAGCTGGCACATAAAATTAACCATCATATAGCATAAACGGTAAGAAGAGGAAGGTGTGGTAAGTGGTGCTTATCAAATTCAAAACAAATAGATTTTTTATTTTTCACATTTTTCCATCTCAAGTATCTAGTTCTAGTTCTGTAATGTATGTTTATATTCCCTTCAGTTATTTCCGGAAAATGCCTTTACTGCAGTCATAATGTTTTATTTTCTTTAGTCTTAGAGAACTTTCTAATTCTGTCTTATTATTTCTTAATATCTGACTGACTTTATTTCTCCTTTTCACCATAAAATTATCAAATTTTTCACAATACTTAGAAATTCTATGTACTGTATTTTTCAATATTATAGTTAAATGTTTCAGTCATCTAATTTGAATCACTCTAAATATTGATTTAATATATTAGAGGCACATTTTCCAGAACATTATTAGTTATATAAAGTAATGTAAAAATAAAACATATGGTTCTATTTTATTCAAATTAAAAGTCATAAGAAAGCATAAACACATTAAATAAACTTAGAAACAGCTTGTATCAAGAGTAATAAATAAAAACTGGATCTTTAATACACACAAGTTATATAATATTAATTACAGGTCTTCAGACCAGATATTTTTATTTACCAAATGAGTTTAGATTAAAGGTATTTTCTTCAAAGGAACAAGAAAAGAGCCTAATTAGTTATTTCACTTAGAACTAGTACAAATGTAAAAATGTGGATTTCCTAAATATCATTTTATTGTATTATCTATTAATAAATTTGCATACTGTATTATAAAGCTTACTTATTCAGTATCACATTAACATTGGTTTTATATATATACGTATACATATATATATATATATATATATATATATATATATATATATATATATATATAAAAACAAAGCACAGGCTGTGATCTTATCTGCATGCTTCTAGGTATGTTTCCAGAGTCACTATTCCTAACAATTGCTGCTTCCAAATTCACTTTCATATATGATTTCATAATATTATGGCCAAAACAGAGTTAAATGCCAAAAGAGTAATGTAAAAATAGTAATAAACATTTTTTGCATATTTGCTTTGTTTTGAAAATAAAGCTAAGACAGCTTCATGGTATGCTATGAAGCAGGCATCATTGTTAGCACTATTTTTCAGCCAAAGAAACAGACATTTAGAATTAGTAAATAATTTTTTATGGTTAAAAGAGGTCATGTTTCAAAGCTGAAATTGAAATCAGGTAAGCATTAACCAAAACTTTAATCATAATCGAAGTTTCCATGGTACTATAATCAAACAAACAAACAAAAAATAAAATAAATAATTCTAGCCATTACATAATTTGAAAAAACTATTATCTAATCAAGTTTCAATAATTCCCTTTGTGCTAGAAATAATATATTAGCTTAAGTGAACAAATGGATTTGCAGAAAATTTGTCCTTTTGCAACCAGACTCTCAGGATGACCCTCATGATCCCTATTTTCTGATATTCATGCCTTTATGTGATCTCTTTCGAATGTCGGCAGAACACGTGACTTGCTTCTAATCAACAGAAAATGAGAATCATGTCAGGATAGATATGATTATGTTTTTGCTACTAAATGATTGCATTTCATAAAATTGGAGAACCCATCTTGATGGAGTTTCTTTCTCTCTTCCTTGCTGAGTTTGAACAAGCAAGCAGCCATTTTTGGAAACCCTCTTGGCAAGTAACTGTGAGAGGCCTCTAGTCACTGAGGGAAGTCACTGCCTGACAGAAAGAAAGATGATTGAGTCCTCAATTCTAAAGATGCAAAGAACTGAATTCTGCTAAAAATTTGAGTGAGTTTGAAAGTGGATTCATCCCTAGTCAGAATTCAAATGAGACTTCAACCTTATCCTACATGTTTATTGAAGTCTTGTGAGGTCCTAAGCAAAAGACCCAGATAAACCAATGCCTGACTTCTGATTCATAGAAAATTGTGAAGTAATAAATATCTATTGTAACAAGAGATAAATAATAGAGCTCCTTAGTTTTTCATTTTAGATTTCTCACTAAAAGTGACATTGGGTTGTCATTCATGAAGTGTCCCTCATTGTTATATTAAAATGCTTATAAGACACTCTTAAAGATAATCCATGCTCATGTACAGAAATATACCACAACTCTGAAAACAAAACCAAAAATATGCTATATGGTTCTAAATATAATCTTTCTTGAATATAAATCATAATGACACCTGTAAACTTCAATGGCTTAAAACAATACTAATTATATGACTCATAAGTCTATGGCTGTTTTAGACATTCTCCAGAAACAGGATATGCCAGCTCCTCCCACCCCCAAATGTCAAGACAGATGATTGCACACACAGAAAAAGAGGACATAAAAAAGTTTATTACTTATATAATGAGATATTTTGGTAAGAGCAGGGCAGGAAAGGTTTCCAAGCTGGCTTAAAAATGGCTGGAGAGTGCATGGAAAGGAGACTGGCTTGGGTTTTCACAGTGGTTAGGGAGTGGCACCAGGGTGTGTTTCTTGTGTGCAGCAAAGGGCTTATATGGTTTTAAATTCTGTGAGCACCACAAGAGGGAGTACACAGATATTCTTATCAGCTTTCTGAGATTTGAGACAGAAGGGAAAGAGGAAGAGATAAGGCCCAAAAGTTGTCAGCAGCCAAATATCAAACAGAGTCAGACTCATTATTACAATGATAGATTGAGTAGATTTTTCTGATTTCAGCTCTGATCCCTCATGTGTCTGTGGCTAACTGTAGGCAGCTCTGTTGACTGCTGATCTAGAATGGATGTCTGGAAATCTGAGCTCTCCTCCAGCATTTGTTCCACAGTAGAGGAAGAGACCCAAAAGGGAGGCTTGAAGCACTCAGATATTGAAGGCTACGGCTTAGAACTAGAAACCTGAAACTTTGTAATATACTAACTAAAATAAATCATAAGGTCAACTTAGATTCAAAAAGTGGAGGAGACTCCTTTTCTCGATGAAAAGCATTGCAAAATCAATTTGCAAGGACATGATTACAGAGAGTAGGATAATTAAAGTCATTTTTGTAAACAATCTACTATAGAGATGACTAGAGGAAAACATTAAACTATCCATATTTTATTTCATGGCACGCAAATTTGAACACATTGAATTTAACTGAAACAAGGGAAAGAGTCATGATTTACACCTCACCATTCAGTCTTCTAACCAAAAAGAATAAAATTATACTAACCAGACATTTAAGTGGCCATCTTTTTGCAATGTAAGTTGATTTTCAATCACTCAGATGCTATTTCTCCCCTGAAAGTTATTGAATAATAGTAAACAATGAATAGTGACTGAAATCATTTTAAATTAACCTATTCAGAAATGGCAATTTCCAAGGAAAATAATGCAAAGCAGAGGTAGGGGATGGTGAGATTTATAGAAATATTAATTAAATTAAGAGGTAGCAGCACAAAGAGGAGGATTCCTAGGAGCAGGGTATCAAAGGATTGCATTTTCTCATGTATTTTATCAACTCAGAGAATTAGAAAATGAAGCAGTAGTATAGTGATTTTAGTAGTATCTTAATAGTGCATGTCTGGACAATGCTAAAAAGTACAAACTTAATTGGCTGCATCTAAACCTGTCCAACAATTATAGTTTAATAAAGGATCCCACTGTAATACTAGAAGTTAAATCTAAGCCAAGTTCAGGCTTCACACGGTGTCCTTTGGGAAATACAACACTATGGCTAATCTCACTCTATCTGAAAATTAATTGTATGATACATATCACCAGGGAACTTCTGAAAAGATATTCAAACATAAAGGAATGGGTTATTTTAGAAAAGAAAATACCATCATTTGAGATAAAAGAGAATCTTGAACATGATGATTAAATCAACCTATTAAGCAGTAACATACTTAATGGTAAATCACTAGCAGCAGTTTACTAAAAAATTGAAAATAAGAAGGGAATGCCCACCACAGTTATTTAATGATGTCCTGCAAGAAGAGGAAGAACAATGGAAAAGACTGATAGATTTTGGCTAGTTGCTCTAATTAAGAGAGGATGTGACTTTCTACTTGGAAAGATTATAGGAAGCTAACGTATCATTAGAACATATACAATAAGAGTTGGACACACTACTCTGCTACAACATAAAATTATAGAAGTCAGTAACTCTCATATATATCAACGATAATAGGATAGAAATTATATGTGTTTAGAACAAGATAGAAACTAAAATAGAATGAATATTCCATTTCACCAAATAACCCAAATGACACGTTATTTCCTAAAAGTTTCCTAGAAGTTCATTCCATTATAAATATTCAATACTGATCAAAATATAATACACAATATGATTGAATACTTGTCTAAATTAATACTATAAATGATTCTGAGTAAGATTTCTATTTAAATGTACTCTATCACCATAAGCCTGTTTTTCAATTACATAAAGTTATTCCAAAATTTCAATACAAATCCAAAAGAAATAGTAGATGTCAAACATATTTGAAAAAATGCAGGCTAGTTTTACTATCTTATGTTTAAATACGTTATTTCTTTATAAAAGGTAAAGCAATGATGTACTAGAACAAAAAAATAAACCTATTAGATCAATGAAAATAATAGAAAACCTAGTTGTAGAGCATTTTGTTGAATACAAATGTAAGAGAATATCCACATACTCAGACATTCATACACACACAAACCTACACAAACACAAACACACACACACACCCCTAGAGTATAACAGTACTTTAAAATGGAGGTTATTCTTGTATGTTCTATAAATAATAAATAATATTATTGTAAAGGTAAGGGAATTCATAAAACTGTGTGATTCATTGAGTATACCAAGTCTTCAGATAATTTTAATATTCTTTACACTCTATTTTTCAATTTTTCTACAATGAATGGAACACACAATTTATACTCTAATTTCAGAAAAGAAACAATAAATACTTAAAAGTAGTTTGAAAAGTGAATTGAAAACTTAGAAGAAAATAATCATATTTGAAATACTCAAAGTGCAATTTTATTATCAGTAAAAATATAAAACCAGAGTCTCGGTGATTTTGTGCCTGAGTTAGAAAATATGTTATGCTTGCATACTTCCTTGGTATGAAAGAGTTCAACATGTTTATCTTTTTCTTTACTTATATTCAATTCACACATATACATATCAGAGAAGGGAAAAGGAAGCTGGCAAAGTGAACCATTTCCTAGAAATTAAAATAAATATAAACGTTCTGGGAATGGAAATCTTTCCATAAATTAGTGGTTCACAAGTCTGATGCAGAATTCTTTCAGAGAGACCTGAGGTCAAATGTATTTCTAAAATAACACTAAAACATTATTTTTTGTTTTCACCAATATTCTCTCATAATTGTAGAGTGGAGCTATCTAAATGCTACATGACTTTGATGGGGTAATTGCTCTCATGACTAATGGATGTGAATGGAATTGTGTACAGTATATTCTTATGTTTCCTAGAATATTCTGAAATAGTGCATAGATAGATGATACGTAGGTAGAAATATATATATATATATATTTTTTCAGAGATTAATTCAATTTTTTTTCAGAGTTCATACCATACTCTTACTAGCTATGTGCAATTATAATTAGCATGATCTCTGTAATATTATTTTCCAATAATTCATCATTATTTGGAAACCCCCAATTTTTCTGCATTTATGTGGAAATACAAACAATACATAGTTTTCTTGCCTTGCAATATTTTTTTAAAATTGAGGAAACTTATTTTTTAGAATTTTAGTTAGGATATATATTTTCTTGCAGTTAAGAATAGATGTTTGGCTTAGAAAGGGAGATTAGACGACTTGGTTTCTCAACTCACATTTGTAGCATCTATGTATAAAGTTGCTGAAGAAAGATAAAATCAGAGTCCTCTCTATTAAACATAGACATGATTTGTGCTTTAAAAGTCAAATATTGTTATACCTTTACAAAAGATACATGGAAATGTCCCTGAAGCATCTTACAATTTTTAACTTATATCTTGACCCTGAGGACACATCTTTCCAAATTGCTTTCTAATATAGCTATATTGAGGTATAAATGATGTACAAAAACCAGCACAAATTTAATGTCTACAATTTGATGAATTTGATTACATTCATGCACCGTGTACGTGTGTATCACAAAGATTAAGGAAATAAACATGTACATCACCTCCAAAAGTTTCCTCATGTTCCGTGTGTATGTTAAGAATACTTAACATGAAATCTACCCTCTTAACAAACTTTTAAGTGTTTGATCAAGCTACTCCACCATTTGTTAATTGCAGGCACTATGTTGTAGCCCAGATGTCTAGAACTTATCCATCTTGTATAACTGTAACTTTATACCCACTGGACAGTAACTCTTATTTTCCCTTCTCCATACCTTGGCAACCATCATTTATTTTCTGCTTCTACAAGTTTAACTATTTTAGATAACTCATGTAAGTGGAATAACGCAGTATTTGTCCTTCTGTGACTGACTTAATTCATTTAGCATAATGCTTTACAGGTAGAGCCAGGATTTTTTTTCGTTTTTAAGGCAGAATGATATTCTTTTGTATGTGCATACCACATTTTCTTTATCCATTTGTCTATTGATGAATATCTGGCTTTTCATATCTTGTCTATCATGAATAATGCTACAATGAATGAAAGTCCTCTTTTTTTTAACGTCTTTATTGGAGTATAATTGCTTTACAATGGTGTGTTACTTTCTGCTGTATAACAAAATGAATCAGCTATATGTATACATATATCCCTATATCTCCTCCATCTTGTGTCTCCCTCCCACAATCCTACCCCACCCCTGTAGGTGGACAAAAAGCACCCAGAACTTATCTTCCTGTGCTATGTCGCTGCTTCCCACTAGCTAGCTATTTTACATTTGGTAGTGGATATATGTCCATGCCACTCTCTCAGTTCGTCCCAGCTTACACTTCCCCCTCCCCGTGTCCTCAAGTCCATTCTCTACATCTGCACCTTTATTCCTATCCTGCTCCTAGGTTCTTCAGAACTTTTCTTTTTTCTTGAGATTCCATATATACATGTTAGCATACAGTATTTGTTTTTCTCTTTCTGACTTACTTCACTCTGTATGACAGTCTCTAGGTCCATCCACCTCACTACAAATAACTCAATTTTGTTTCTTTTTATGGCTAGGTAATATTCCATTGTGTATATGTGTCACATCTTCTTTATCCATTCATCTGTCGATGGACACTTAGGTTGCTTCCATGTCCTGGCTATTGTAAATAGAGCTGCAATGAACAATGTGGTATATGACTGTTTTCGAATTATGGTTTTCTCAGGGT
Source organism: Pseudorca crassidens (assembly GCF_039906515.1). Lineage (NCBI taxonomy): Eukaryota > Metazoa > Chordata > Mammalia > Artiodactyla > Delphinidae > Pseudorca > Pseudorca crassidens. Next base: position 21,184,717 of record NC_090298.1, read on the forward strand.
ATATGCCCAGTAGTGGGATTGCTGGGTCTTATGGTAGTTCTATTTTTAGTTTATTGAGGAACCTCCATACTACTCTCCATAGCGGCTGTATCAATTTACATTCCCATCAACAGTGCAAGAGGGTTCCCTTTTCTCCACACACTCGCCAGCATTTATTGTTTGTAGATTTTTTGATGATGGCCATCCTGACTGGTGTGTGGTGATACCTCATTGTAGATTTGTGTGTGTGTGTGTGTGTCTGTGGTACGTGGGCCACTCACTGTTGTGGCCTCTCCCATTGTGGAGCACAGGCTCCAGACACGCAGGCTCAGCGGCCATGGCTCATGGGCCCAGCTGCTCTGCGGCATGTGGGATCCTCCTGGAGTGGGGCACGAACCCGTGTTCCCTGCATCAGCAGGCAGACTCTCTACCACTGTGCCACCAGGGAAGTCCCCTCATTGTAGTTTTGATTTACATTTCTCTAATGATTAGTGATGTTGAGCATCCTTTCATGTGTTTGTTGGCAATCTGTATAACTTCTTTGGAGATATGTCTATTTAGGTCTTCTGTCCATTTTTGGATTGGGTTGTTTGTTTTTATGATATAGAGCTGCATGACCTGCTTGTATATTTTGGAGATTAATCCTTTGTCAGTTGCTTCATTTGTAAATATTTTCTCCCATTCTGAGGGTTGTCTTTTTGCCTTGTTTATGGTTTCCTTTGTTGTGCAAAAGCTTTTAAGTTTCATTAGGTCCCATTTGTTTATTTTTGTTTTTATTTCCATTTCTCTAGGAGGTGGGTCAAAAAGCATCTTGCTGTGATTTATGTCTATGCCTATGTTTTCCTCTAAGAGTTTTATAGTGTCTGGACTTACATTTAAGTTTTTAATCTATTTTGAGTTTATTTTTCTGTATGGTGCTAGGGAGTGTTCTAATTTCATTCTTTTACATGTAGCTGTCCAGTTTTCCTAGCACCACTTATTGAAGAGGCTGCCTTTTTTCCATTATATGTTCTTGCCTCCTTTATCAAAGATAAGGTGATCATATGTGCATGGGTTTATCTTTGGGCTTTCTAATCTGTTCATTGATCTATTTTTCAGTTTTTGTGCCAGTACCATGCTGTCTTGATTACTGTAGCTTTGTAGTATAGTCTGAAATCAGGGAGACTGATTCCTCCAGCTCTATTTTTCTTTCTCAAGATTGCATTGGCTAGTCAGGGTCTTTTGTGTTTCCATACAAATTGTGAAATTTTTTGTTCTAGTTCTGTGAAAAATGCCATTGGTAGTTTGATAGAGATTGGACTGAATCTGTAGATTGCCTTGGGTAGTATATTCATTTTCACAATATTGATTCTTCCAATCCAAGAACATGGTATATCTCTCGATCTGTTTGTATCATCTTTAATTTCTTTCATCAGTGTCTTATAGTTTTATGCATACAGGTCTTTGTCTCCCTTGGTAGCTTTATTCCTAGGTATTTTATTCTTTTTGTTGCAGTGGTAAATGGGAGTGTTTCCTTAATTTCTCTTTCAGATCTTTCATCATTAGTGTATAGGAATGCAGGAGATTTCTGTGCATTAATTTTGTATCCTGCTACTTTACCAAATTCATTGATTAGCGCTAGTAGTATTCTGGTAGCATCTTTAGGATTCTCTATGTATAGTATCATGTCATCTGCAAACAGTGACAGTTTTACTTCTTCTGATTTGTATTCCTTTTATTTATTTTTCTTCTCTGATTGCTGTGGCTACAACTTCCAAAAGTACTTTGTATAATAGTGGTGAGAGTGGGCAAGCTTGTCTTGTTCCTGATCTTAGTGGAAATTGTTTCACATCTTCACCATTGAGAACAATGCTGGCTGTGGATTTGTCATATACGACCTTTGTTATGTTGAGATAAGTTCCCTCTATGCCTACTTTCTGCAGGGTTTTTATCATAAATGGGTGTTGACTTTTGTCAAAAGCTTTCTCTGCATCTATTGAGATGATCATATGGTTTTTCTCCTTCACTTTGTTAATAAGGTGTATCATGTTGATTGATTTGTGTATATTGAAGAATCCTTGCATTCCTGGAATAAACCCCATTTGATCATGGTGTACGATCCTTTTAAAGTGCTGTTGGATTCTGTTTGCAAGTATTTTGTTGAGGATTTATGAATCTATGTTCATCAGTGATATTGGCCTGTAGTTTTCTTTTTTTTGACGTCTTTGGCTGGTTTTGTTATCAGAGTGATGTTGGCCATGTAGAATGTGTTTGGAAGTGTTCTTCCCTCTGTTATATTTTGGAAGAGTTTGAGAAGGATAGGCGTTAGCTCTTCTCTAAATGTTTAATAGTACTCGGCTCTGAAGCCTTCCGGTCCTCGGCTTTTGTAACAAATAAGGAAGATTTTTAATCACAGTTTCCGTTTCAGTGCTTGTAATTGGTCTGTTTTTAGTTTTGATTTCTTCCTGGTTCAGTCTTGCAAGGTTGTGCTTCTCTAAGAATTTGTCCATTTCTTTCAGGTTGTCCATTTTATTGGCATATAGTTGCTTGTAGTAATCTCTCATGATCCTTTGTATTTCTGCAGTGTCACTCTTTACTTCTCCTTTTTCATTATAATTTCCATTTATTTGAGTCTTCTCCCTTTTTTTCTTGATGAGTCTGGCTAACGGTTTATGCATTTTGTTTATCTTCTCAAAAACTAGCTTTTAGTTTTATTGATCTTTGCTATCATTTCCTTAATTTCTTCATTTATTTCTGATCTGATATTTATGATTTCTTTCCTTCTGCTAACTTTGGGTTTTTTGTTTTTCTTTCTCTAATTGCTTTAGGTGTAAGGCTAGGTTGTTTATTTGAGCTGTTTCTTATTTCTTGAGGTAGGATTGCATTGTTATAAACTTCCTTCTGGAACTGCTTTCACTGCATCCTACAGGTTTTGGGTCATTGTGTTTTCATTGTCATTTGTTTCTAGGTATTTTTTTAATTTCATCTTTGATCTCTTCAGTGATTTCTTTGTTATTTAGTAGGATATTGTTCAGCCCCCATGTGTTTGTATTTTTTACAGATTTTTTCCTGTAGTTGATACCTAGTCTCATAGCGTTGTAGTTGGAAATGATACGTGATATGATTTCAATTTTCTTAAATTTCCCGAGGTTTGATTTGTGACCCAAGGTATGATCCATCATGGAGAATGTTCCATGAGCCCTTGAGAAGAAAGTGCATTCTGTTGATTTTGGATGGCATGTCCTATAAATATCAATTAAGTCCACCATTTTAATGTGTCATTTAAAGTTTTTGTTTCCTTAATTATTTTCATTTTGGATGATCTGTCCATTGGTGAAAGTGGGGTGTTCAAGTTCCCTACTATTATTGTGTTACTGTCGATTTCCCCTTTTATGGCTGTTAGCATTTGCCTTATGTATTGAGGTGCTCCTATGTTGGGCACATAAACATTTACAATTGATATATCTTCTTCTTGGATTGATCCCTTGATCATTATGTAGTGTCCTTCTTTGTCTCTTGTAATAGTTTTTATTTTAAAGTCTATTTTGTATGACATGAGAATCACTACTCCAGCTTTCTTTGATTTCTATTTCCATGGAATATCTTTTTCTATCAGTCTGTAGGTGTCCCTAGGTCTGAGGTGGGTCTCTTGTAGACAGCATATATACAGGTCTTGTTTTTGTATCCATTCAGCCAGTCTATGTCTTTTGGTTGGAGCATTTAATCCATTTACATTTAAGGTAATTATCGATATGTATATTCTTATTACGATTTTCTTAATTGTTTTTGGTTTGTTTTTGTAGGTCTTTTCCTTCTTTTGTGCCTCCTGCCTACAGAAGTTCCTTTAGCATTTGTTGTAAAGCTGGTTTGGTGGTACTGAATTCTCTTAACTTTTGCTTGTCTGTTAAGGTTTTTATTTCTTTGTCAAATCTGAATGAGATCCTTGTTAGGTAGAGTAATCTTTGTTGTAGTTTTTTCCCTTTCATCATTTTAAATATGTCCTGCCACACCCTTCTGGCTTGCAGAGTTTCTCCTGAAAGATCAGCTCTTAACCTTATGGGGAGTCCCTTGTAGTTTATTTGCTGCTTTTCCCTTGCTGCTTTCAATATTTTTTCTTTGTATTTAATTTTTGATAGTTTGGTCAATAGGTGTTGGTGTGTTTCTCCTTGGGTTTTTCCTGTATGGGACTCTGTGTGCTTCCTGGACTTGATTGACTATTTCCTTTTTCATATTAGGGAAGTTTTCAACTCTAATCTCTTCAAATATTTTCTCAGACCCTTTCTTTTTCCCTTCTTCTTCTGGGACCCCTATAATTTGAATGTTGGTGCATTTAATGTTGTCCCAGAGGACTCTGAGACTGTCCTCTGTTCTTTTCATTCTTTTTTCTTTATTCTGCTCTGGGGTAGTTATTTCCAATATTTTATCTTCCAGGTCACTTATCTGTTCTTCTGCCTCAGTTATTCTGCTATTGATTCCTTCTAGAGAATTTTTAATTTCATTTATTGTGTTGTTCATTATTGTTTTTTTGCTCTTTAGTTCTTCTAGGTCCTTGTTAAGTGTTTCTTGTATTTTCTCCATTCTATTTCCAATATTTTGGATCATCTTTACTATCATTACTGTGAATTCTTTTTTAGGTAGACTTCTTGTTTTCTCTTCGTTTGGTCTGATGGATTTTCTCTTGCTCCTTCATCTGCTGTGTATTTCTTTGTCTTCTCATTTTGCTTAATTTACTGCATTCTTTTTTCCTCAGTCTGCAGGTTTGTATTTCCTGTTGTTTTTGGTGTATGTTCCCAGTGGGTAAGGCTGGTTCAGTGGCTTGTGTAAGCTTCCTGGTGGAGGGGACTGGTGTCTGTGTTCTTGTGGATGAGGCTGCATCTTGTCTTTCTGGTGGGCAGGACCATGTCTGGTGGTGTGTTTCACAGTGTCTGTGAACTTATTATGCTTCTAGGCAGCCTCTCTGCTAATGACTGGGGTTGTGTTCCTCTCTTGCTAGTTGTAGCTTGCTGGTCTTTGAGTGGAGCTGAGTCCTAGCAGTGAGATGGAGATGTCTAGGAGAGCTTTCACCATTTGATATTACGTGGGGCCGGGAGGTCTCTGGTGGACCAATGTCATGAATTCAGCTCTCCCACCTAAGAGGCCGAGGCCTGACCCCGGCTGGAGCACCAAGACCCTGTCAACCACATGGGTACTAGTGTTGGAGGGTCTCCTGCAGAGGCAAGGAGTGGCTGTGGCTCACTGCAGGCACAAGGACACTGGCAGCAGATGTCTGGGAAGTACTCCTTGGTGTGAGCTCTCCTGGAGTCTGCCATTATCCTCACCAAAGAAACTCTGAAAGTCCTCTTTAAGGGCATCTGCTTCTTGTCTCTAGCAAAAACTACATGTGTGATTATTTGAGCTGTGAGTTAAACTAAATACTCTTTTTCCTCAAGGGAAACCATTTTTACTGAAAAAAAAATCTTGAACAGAAATCATGGTAATTCAGACCTGGGTGTTTTGCAAACACTTTACAGAGAAGACAAAGTGAGCCACTCACTTTAACGAAAACAACTTTTTCTGATCATTGCTATCAGCAAAATGAATGCTCTGGGGCAAAAATTAGAATTTTAGAAATTGTCAGCTATGGCTCCTCAACTCTGAAAGAATTTTCCATGATATAAATGGTAATATTAAGTAAATGTACATCAACTTTCAGAAGACTTGTATAACTATTGAAGCAATATTTTCCAAAGTAACAAGGGACAAAATTATACTTGTGTATTAGGTCCACTTACAGTGCAACATAGACATTGATTTCAGTAGAGTATGACAAGTTCATTGGTATGGTTTCATATTTCACTTATACTGTTTTAGCTTGGATCAGGATGAATATGCACAATGATCTCAGAAGCTAATTAATTGCTAATCCTTTCCTGGATTTCATCCTTTTTTGGATTTCCTTTATATCCTTTGACTAAAACATTTTGTAACAAATTGAATGCTGAAACAGATACAGGAGTCAAGTTATCTTCTATTAAAGCAGACTTAAAGATAGGTGCAAAAACATAAAACAATATCATTCCTCTGAGTAATTTACTGTTGTTTTAGAGAACATCATTTTTTTAATGTGTTGATTGTGTTAGGGATAGAGTAGGATAAATTAAATAGTCAGTTTACAAATCCCACTAGGGGATTAAGGACAGAAGGGAATTTTAAGAGAGTTTGGGAGACTGTTGTAAGCTAATGCCCACTTGAGAAAAGAATCTAGTAATGTAACAACAATCCACACTACCTTGAAGAAGACAAGGTGCATCCAAGCTCCATATACACTTCAAGTCACAAGTCCTGATAATTAAAACACAAGACAATACATATGGGGTCTGAATCTTGTTACTTGAATTCAAAGAGTTAATAGTCCTGGAAAAGTAGCACTTCTGATGTAGACAAGATAAAAATATAGGTGAAAGGGGAAAGAAACTAGGTGAAAGGGGAAATTATACCAAAATCTGAGATAAATTACATTTTGGTATATGTTACCACCCTTTTGCTAATATACGTATGATTTAAATAGCACCATGACAGTCCCCAATATACCATATAGAGCCAAAGGAGAGACTAATGATGTAAGCCTTGACGTCTGCCCAAGAATGAGGAAGAAGGTGGTCTTCTCCTCTCCCCGCTTTTTCTTTGATTATAAAAATGTAGCCCTCTTTGTTCTCCAGGCTGCTGCACTCCCTTGCCAGCCCGCTTGTATCTCTCACAAGCATCCTATGCTAATAAATTCGCCCTTTGCCTGCTGCTTTCCCTCCCACTGAGTTCTTTCAGTAACCAGACAAAAGAACCTGAGCTTCAGTAAATCCTGACATGAGGTGAGCGGTTTTAATCAAAAGACAGTGGGTTTAAGTCCCCTTCTAGTCAGGGATCATGGGTTCAAGTCCAAATCTGAGGTGCGGATGGGTTAAGTTCCAGCCTGTGGGTCCGAGTCACAATCTGAGTTTTGGCTGGGTTTGAGTCCCACACGAGAAGGAGTGCAGTTTCATTAGTATGTAATGGGTTTATTTTTGGTATTCTAAAACTGATTCATAGATCAGTTTTTAAATCATAAATTTAAAAAGTTTCTCACGTTTATTTACTAATACAATACAAATCATATATATATATACATATATATATCTCACATTAAAAATCATATCTTTGGGATCATTTTTTTCTCTTTAAGAATATAAAAAGGTTCTGAGATAAAAAAACTTTCAAAACTCTAATTTAAAGGAATATTAACTGAGAGAATTTTATACATAAAAGATTAAAACAACAATAAAAATGACATAAGCCAAGTATGCATAGACATTTTTCCATATCTCTATTAATTATATATATAATGTCTTGGTCAAAAAGCTGTTATATCATTACTAAATGATTCATAATAAATATAGAATAATTATAAAATGAAGCTATAAGAGTAAACACATACACACCTGAAATGCTCTTGCAAATGATATAATTTGTGAAAGTACTATTCAGTTATACCTCATATACATATATACTCTAAAATTCATAAACTACAAAATTACTTTAAGATCACTTTTATTTGACATTTGACTGGCATAGCCTTTTTTTAAAAAAAAAAAGAATAAAGGTAAAAATGTAAAGTCAAAAGTAATTTTCTTGTAATTTCCATTATAGATGGCTAAAATATACCTATAGTATAATAATATGTGTATAAAAATATTATGCATTTAGATTATTTTGAATGTAGAAATAGTTAGCTTTTACCAAACACTGAGTAGCTATTAGAGCCACAAACAAGGTATCAAGTTTGAAGAAAGATCAATCACCATTTGGGTATGGTTTGACCTTCAATATATTGCTCCCTTTCAGACTCGTCACACTACCCACTGCTGCTCTCAGTGCAATAGTGTGTGTAAGTCATGTTTGCTATAGAATGGCACCATTCCTCTATATTCCCTCCAAAATTCCAGCGCATTGTAGAGGATCCAGTTTTCAGACACTGCTGCAGCTTTGGCTGATAATACAGATATTTTTTATCTTCGATAGCACTGCCCCCAAAATATTTTATTCAAAGAGCTAAATTTACCTTTTGTTCACTTTTTATCGTAGATCTTTCTACCAGCAAGAGACACAGGCATAGGTCTGATAATGACTGTGTACTAAGGGAAAAGACAATCTGAATACTAAGTTCTGAGCATCTTAGAATCATTCCTTTGACACCTGCCCCTTTGACACTCTTCCTTGAAAGAAGCTTGTGCTTTGTTTGGGCGTTTTTCATATAATGAGTCATTGCTGGGTGGGTCTTTCAGTTATTCATGTCTAAACAGTGACCCTAGTGAACTAGTGGATATTAAATTTCTCCAAAATTCTTGTATATACCTAAATTCTTGGTAAGCACAGTTTACACTTAATATTTAAAAGAAATAGAACCCAATTACCTCCAGCCACTAGGAATAAGTGATTTTGGAACTTGTGTTTTAGTGAATACATAAGTGCATTAGGTATTTGTTTTATTAATTTTTTATGTGTGAAAAATAGCTCTCCAAAGCAGGTATGATTGCCCTTGATAAAACATATTTGTTGTATTTTCTTCACTTTGTTGTTGTTTATGGCTGTTATTTGAATTTTTTTTTATGTTTTGATTTGATGATATCATATAAGATTTTTAGATTGTCTAATAGTTTAGAAGACACACTGATCTCTTGGATCATCTTTTTGAACGTTATTTTACTAAAATATGGGTACATATCAAGCACCATAAATGATAGCTACTCACAGCAGGATGTTCAAATTTTTTCTTTATTAACTTATCAAATATAAATTTGAAACATAAAATAATGTATGTATCGTTAATATAGGTTATGAAGGAAATAATACAATAACTTCTCTGAGTTCATCATGAGAATTAGGAAATCACTAGTACCATGGAGGTTATTACTTCATAAATTATATTAATGCTAGATTTGCTTTGCCAATATTCTGGTTAGTGCTTTTGAATTCATCTTCATAAGTTAGATGGTTCTATATAATTTATTTTCATTGTACTATTTTTTTCAAGTAACAATGATAACGTCTTTTAAAAGGATGATTTATGTGAAAGATAAGATGATATAAAATGGGCATCATTTTTCCTTAAGAGTTTGATGAAATCTGGGAAGATATTCACCTTGTCCTAGCTTTTTTCTTTGTGGAAATCTTCCTAAGTACTTCTTCAGTTTTTTTTATAATTGTTCTGTAGCACTTTACTTATTCCTAAATTAGTTTTGTTAAATTCTTTGGGTACTGTTAATCCCTCTACTATGCAAGAGATGGAAGAAAGGCCCATAAGTGATAACTAGAATAAAAACAATTTTTTAACCACTTTATTGAGATATGATTAATTACAAAAAGTTGTACATTTTTAATGTTTACACAGCTTGATGAGTTTGGAGATAAGTATATATACCCATAAAACCATCAACACAATCTATACTGTAAACATATCTATCACCTCTAAAAGTTTCTTCCTGCCCTCTTGATTTATTATTATTTCCTTTTTAAAAAAATCAGTGCCCACCAGAGTCTTTGAAAGAATAGTTCTCAATTCTAACTTTGTATTAACACATTATTTTATCAGTATTATAACCTGTAGTTTTGGTGAAATAAAACATATACTTATGAGAGAATAGTTACAGTGAAAAGCAACATATGATTACAGTTTCCTATAAGCGTGATAATAATACTGTAAGCATTTGAAAAAGGGTTATATTACAGAGACAATAAGGTATTTCCATATTTACATTGTGGGCATTTAAAAATGTGCTGATATGATAGTGATGTTTCCTCGATCTTCATTAAAGACAGTGTTTCTGAAATGGAACATAAGTATCCTGCTGGCTATGATGGGAAAAAATCTGTGTTCCACTTCTGGGTACATGCTATTTTTGTGAAGCTGGTCAAGATGCTACCTCACTCTGTAAAATCAGCAAATAAATACTGTAATAATTACTATGTATCTCATTGTTATATCACAATATCTGACAAATATGGCATTGATTATGTATGTATTGTATGAATGAATAACTGAATCTCAGGAAAACTATTGATACTTTTCACTAAAACATATGGTATACTTATTGATTATATGAAATGTGTTCATGTTTTTCAAGTGCATCATATCAGTGTAAACAAAGTGAGTTTATTACTCAGTCATTGAAATGTGGCACTAGGCCGATACAGTTTTCTCAGCTTTCTCTGGTTTTAAGATTTGGAGTCACATGTCTAATAAACCAATGGCTAAATGAGGCTAGAATTTGCCTCTCTACTGGTAAACAAGATTTTAATTCAAAGTTTCAGATTGTATTATTCAGGTACATGGGCTTATTAATATACACAAATTATTATACTTATAGGATATACTTATAGGACTCGGACGCTTCAAATTGGCCTATAGTATAAAAATAAATTCAGAGCTTATGCATATGCTTACCAAACTTATAAATAATAAGCTTAAACCAGATACCTACACATGCAATTCAGAGGGGGGCCTTTGCATATAGTAGTGTAACAACCAGGCAACAAGAAGCTGACAGTTCAGGGGTTGGTCATTATGTCCACCATTTTAATAAAAGAATGTTGAGTCAATGGCTGTTTTCCACTTAAATTATCTGAATTTCAAATCGAGTTATTTAAAATCATTAATAAAGAATGTATGCCCATATTGTTTGTACATGTTGCCTGGATAAATTACAGTGATTATGAAGCAAGTTCTCTAGATTTTAACTAATAGTTAAAAGAAAAACTTTTCAAACACAGGTATTTATATTTAGTATTTAATCGATTCTAATGCTATCTAAATCCAGAAATATTACTTACAAATTCTCACACATACGGCAAACATACTAGCATGGTTTTGATTTTGTTATTTTCAAATTTATACTATAATTGAATGTAAATGAATATTAAGTCACTATATGTCTATCTTCTTAGATTTTCCTAAATGTATCTTAACCATGTTAGAAATTAAAGTTAAAAACAATTGATTTTTTTTTCCATGCAAACTGGAATTATGTAAAATAGTTTATCATTTTAAACTGCTTGTTTCCAGTTTGTTCTTCTTGAGTACTAGTTTTTTGTTTTTTGGGTTTTTTTGGTATGTATATAGCAAATTTCAGATAATATTAGTTAAGCTTAAAATAAATTTTGAATTTATTTTTCATATTCTGTAAAAGGCTTTATAAAATTATTAGGTACTACTGAAAATAGACTGAAATATCAAGGTACCGATGACTATAAATCACACTGATTTCAGTTTTAAAATAACATATTTTGAATTAAATTTTTATGTTTATTTTTATATATACAAACCTCTGTACAAGAAACACACACATATTCAGTCTCACATTCTCTCGTGTACAATACGTATATATGTACATCTAGATGATTTAACAAAGATATGCTTTACTATTGTTATTCTTCAGCTAAATGAATGAAATTTAGATTTGTTAAACAACATCAAAAACAAAATTTTTTTTAGCAGAACAAGCAGCACATTCAAACTAAGTTCTGCCTACTAAGAACTGAGTCTTTCACTGCCTCTTCTTAAAATCACAACTGTGTTAAATCTGAGGTAATATTTGATTTTGTTTCTGATTGATTCAAACACTATAGGATCTTATTTTAATCTCAGAGACTCCATTGTATTAGAATTTATTGCTCACATTAAAAAGTACAGGAAATTACTTGAATAAAGATGAGGGATGTAGTATTATAATAATGAATATTATGTGTTTCTAATCCAAAAATTGACAGTTCCTTTTAAATACATTTTGGGGCTCTGTAATTAGCTTAATTCACAAGAAAGGTAGCATACTTGATTTTTTTCTGAGTAAAGCAGTTAATTTAAGTGTATTGGACTTTTAAAAATAGATTAAAATACTTCTTATTCACTTTTCTTAAGACACTTCTTGATTTCTTTTCTTCTTCTGCCCTCCCTTTCCCTTTCCTCCCCTCACTTTTCTTCCCCTCCTGTCTTCTCCTTTCCTCTCCTCTCTTACTTCTCCCTAGTTAGATATCAGCAAGGGAGTTTTTATGTGTTTCTATAGTTAAAATGTTTGCGAGCAATTCTAAGCTGTTACTGAGTGTTAATTTATACAATTGAATAGCTTCCAAATAGCCCAGCAGACATGACAATTTATTTCAGTATTGGGAGAAACTACATTTTTTTGTCCTAAGACTCCAAAGAGGAATATAATGGTGAATAATTAAGTGCAGAACATGGTCTATAGTTAGTAAATCAATTTATGGACTGTTTCTTGAACCCTAAATTGAATATGCCACGTAAATATAAAATGTTTCTCTTAAAGACTTAAAAATCAAAGGTTAAAAAAGATAGTCATCATTTAAAGTAAAAAGTAGGAGGCATGTCAGCACTGCTCAAATCACTCAAATATATTTTAGTACTGTTTTTTTCAAATTCATGACAGACAGAATATTATTAAAAATATCTTCAAATCCTGCCCTACTTTCTGGGACCAACTGCTTTTAAAAATCAATGCTAGGCTATCTTTTCTGGAGAAAATACATGTAATCTCCCCATTTTGAATAATTCTCTCTCTCTTCCTTCCTTTTGATTTGCAGGAGGGGTCAAATCAGTTTATTGATTCACAAAGTTTCTTCTAATAAACCAACTGTTCCCAGTATCACTGGTGTGAAAAATACACTCCGTTATCACTTAGTACTTGTTTCCTTTCTTCTATGGAGGCCCACTTCCTTTGTCCACACCCTTTCCCCTCATCCTCCCCAAGGGTAGTGATTAATTTTCATTAGGTAAAAATAATCATGGTCATTCCTTTCTGGGTGCTAGTAGTTCATTTAAAAGTGGACATATAATAATGCCATTCTGGCCAAAGGTCACAAGGTAGAATCTGCAGGGGGATCGCTGGGGAAAATTTCTACCTTTGCACAAAAGTCAAACTGCTGATGAAGGCAGAGTAGAGGATGAAAAAAATCCTGTGTAGTGGATGGATGTCTTTTTTTATGTCTCTTAATTAACCTACCTTTAAATAGTCATACCTTCAGATTTTGAAGTAGACTAATGAATGTCTTACTGTTCAAACCATTTGGAGTTGGGATATTAATACGAACACCCATCAATATCCTAAATTGATAGCATTAATCAGGAATTGTATACATTTGGATCCAAGTAGGATCATGTTGTTAAAATGTAATAATTATAAACTAGTCCATCCTCTTTTAAAATTATATTAAATTTTATGTTAAATTAAGTTGAAACATAATGTAATGTTATTTTTAGATTTTTAAACTGTGTTTACTCCCAAAGCAAATGTGTTCTAGTAAAAGTAATTACTCTGGGAATTTTTCTTATATAAAGTTTATATGTTTTCTGTGATAACCCTTGATTATGAAGTGCATTTCAGTCTTCAAGTTTGCTTTGTTTTGCCATTAATTTGATTAAAATAATAAAGTAAAAAAAAAGATTATCCAATAATTAAAATGAACCAAATGAATTACAAAACATTTTTATTAGATCAAAATTATCTAAAACATCAATGGTTCCATGAGGATTGCAAATGATGTAAATTATAATTTCTGGAAGCATCAGAAATAAAATCCAAACATGTCAGGCAAGATTTCTACACACCCAGTGCCTGTACAACTTACTATCTGATGCTGATGGTTTATAATACGGATTACCGGCAGGAAACCTGCCATATGATTTGGGAGTAAAGTGTAGCTTAGTAACCTTTTTTTATTGTTCCGTTGTTTCAGTTGTACTTCTCTGATTAGGGACCATCAAATTGCTCCTGGGTTTTAGATCAATAAAACTCTTTGGGTTCCTACCCCAAAGGTAAAGAGGTAAAAGAATATTTCTTCTCTGAATATTTTGTAGAACTATTTCTACATTCCACTTGACTTCAGATAAAAGAAAAACTGGTCTATAAAAATTGCTTTTTAATATTACAGAATGAAATGCCACTTAAAGGGCTACCTTTCCAAAGACAGCCTCTGAAAATGACCCCTACATCCTGTGTGCTAAAAGAAATCACCCTCTTTTCTGCAATGAAGAATTTTATTAATCCCCAAAGTTTTATGATCTTTATTTTCATCATATTCTCCACTGTATTCGTGGCTTTATTCTTAAAAATCAGGACAGTGCTCTGAAACTGATAGCTGACATTTACTTGAATGAAAAGATGCATCATTTAGTGTGAACTTTCATTTTGATCCTTCCATACCCTGATTCCCTTCCAAACATTTCTTTTTCCTTTTTCATAGACTTGAAACCAGTATTTCCTGAACAAGTTCATTTCTTAAGTGACTCATCTAAGAAATAAAATTTATTTATGCCCTAGGTGTCCAGAATATAAACATTGCAATATTAACTATTTTTTTCTAACAGCAGAGTGATTATAAGTAAAGATCTAGAGCATGCACTTAGACTCTGTGACATTCTGCACTTACAATATATAGTTTAATGTGGATGAAATTTGCAAAGCCTGAAGGTTAAATTGACATTTAGATGCCAGATACAGTCTATGGGTGCTATATTCACACAATAAAAAGATGAAGTAAATATTCTTTTTAAAAGAGAATGGTCAAGTTCTATAGTTTCTTCCACCCTACTTTAATATGTATAATAGCCTTCAGTTTTTCCATTTAGACATAAAGTCAATGAATATATGACTACCACTAACATAATTTTCCACAGCACAAATCTATAATTCAACAACTGGCATCTATTTGGAAGAATAACTGGCACACTCTGAAGCCCTGGACAGAATGTCTGTGACTTTAATTAGGCACCTGATTTAAGGAGTTTAATGGGGTTGACAAAATATTTTGGACCCAATAAGTTTGAAATGTAGATACTTACCTTTTTTTAAGGCTCCACTTTTGATATACAAAATGTAAATCATTATTGCATAATTTCTTATTTTTGTGACAAAAGATAGATATATCAAAAATAAAGAGAGGTTGCTGAGGGATACTTTTATACTATATCTTATATTGTTATTGCAATTCTGCTTGTTTTTACTATGATACCTATTTTCAATTTATTTCTTTTCATACATATATTTTTATATATACTATTCACTGAATGAAGACATTTAATAGAGTTAAGATGAAACTGAAAAAGTTATTTATGTTTATAATAAACACAGAGAAGGAAATGTTATAAATATGTATACAATATTACCTTGCATATAATGATAGACACAGAGAAGATAGTATCTTAACCTATACTTCAACGTAGACTTAATTATCATCATAGTCATTATCATACTACCTACTTTTCATTGTGTAAAATAAGCTTTCACAACTTAAATTACTAAAATAACTCAAATTAGTTCTGTTCTCTGACAAGTGCTGAAACATTTCAGCATAAATCACTGTAGAGTTCTGGAGGCTCTTCCTCTGTTCTGGGGGCCCAATTTGAAGTTTCTCATAAGATAGTGGATTCATTCATTGTAAGATATACACATACAACTAATTAAATTCCAGAAGTTTGGTGAAAATCATGATGAAGTATCTGTTTTCCTAATCCTTTTAAATAAACAAACTCCCTCAGTCCCTCAATCACATCCTCTCCAATTATACTGCTTATATTTCCAATACTCTCACTCTCTGGAATTCTCATAATATTCATTAGTTTGTAAAATTTTGCCCATTTTGGCCTATGAGGGCAGGAACATTGTCCTTTATTATTCACTATTGTGTCCATTATTCACTTTTAAAAGCTTCATGTATCATAGGTTTAAATGGGGAATGGTAATGGTGTTCCATAATACTAGGCATAAGCTTTTGAAAGATGTGTATTCATAATCTCCAGTTATTCATAATCTCCAATAATCTCCAAAATACGTGTTCTACGTTTTATAATTATTCAAATTTTATAGGTTTTATGGTTTACTTAAAACTTACTTTAATTGCATTCATTTTAATTATATAATTATACTTTGCCAATGTTTAATTAAATAATTTTAAGTAAGTGTTTCAAGATGTTGATTATTATGGGGTGCCTTTTAACATTTTTATTCTGATCCCTGTCCCTTTAAATGTATTTTGTACACGTTAGGATGTTTAACTGATATATTTTAGGGATATTAAAGTAGTAATATACATTGGAATGTGTAAAAAAATGGTTGTTAGGTACCCTATGACCCCAAATTATATTTAAAGAAAAACTAACAACCAGAAAATGTGGCATCCCTAACCCACTCCTCTTGTGGTGTTAAAAAAAAATAGAATACTTAGTTGAGATATTTTTTAAATAAGGAGGACAATATACCTTCAACGTATGTTTTGTTCAGTGGAGTGAGTGGTTCAAGTAAATTCGTATATGAACACATGAGACAATTCAAATTTTTCCACTGTTTTGAAATGATGATTTCCACATTATATTGAATGAGTGTCAGAATCTTCCAAGTTTCTTCTGAGTTAGTGAGTGAGTTTTATTCAGCCATTTTTAAAAATGTTAAGTAAGTCTCTGGTTGTTAAGTAAAAGCCTCAGTGCCCTAATACAGTGAGCTTAGAAGGAAAGAATGAACATAATAGACATGTGTTGAACAAATTCCTACAAGGTTTTCATATTTTCCTACAAAAATCCCATTTTTTAAATATACTAAACCAGAAGTCTATGTTTTCTACATTAATTATGGCTCATGATAGTGTTTTGAAAAACAAAACACTTCTTAAATTGAATCCTGATTAAGACAAGTATTCATCATACAACATTTATTTAACAATTTTTATAAAATGGAAGAAGTCTATTTCTTGCAGGTTATAATGATGATGTTGAGATCCATAAGTAAAGTTTTAAAGCAAAACTGTATTTTAAGAAAATATTAAATTGATTTCACAGTCACAGAAAACTATCTGAAGTAATATATCAAGAAACATGATAAATAGCAATATTACATTGAGGAAGTTGTCTTCTGGTCTGTCACAGAGGTCATTCTTTGCCTCCATCTGATTTAATATCCTGTTTAGCATTTTAATTAAGAATTTTAGAAGAGCAAGTAAATGGAATATTAATAAGGTTCTCATATGATACAAAATGGAGAGGTGTTACAAACTATGTCAAAAACAGAGAAATAATACAAATAGACATAATGAGGTTAGTAGTGGGGATAGTATTGAATAAATGAAATATATTTGTAAAAGAGATGAGTTAATGTGCATTTCACAATTCAGGCATGTAGGTATAAAAATTGTGTAGATAAAGAAGATGAACAAAGGGAAAAGTCGTGCATGTGGAATGCTTGAACATATTGTAATGTTCATTATACAAATATGTTACCTGGGTTCAAATATAGAAATTATGGTCTAAACTAATGATTGCAATACTAAGTCCAACCTAACATTTGCAAGAGTATAAGATCCATATATATTTGATTAAATAATTAAAATATCTAAACAAGCTAAAGCCATTAATAAATAATGTTCAATTCTCCTACCTTGAAAACATATCTTTACAGTCATTGAAAGGTCAGGTGTGAGTTTCCAATCCTCACTTTCAAGAATTCTGTCCTGGAACATCATGATATGAGGAGAGCCAGCACTCTGAGCCTCAGTGCCTCTGGGTCTGTACCATATATAAGAAGGGGCTTTGCACTTGCCTTTGTGGACATCCGCACCTCATATTTTAGCACTTTCCAAAGGAGCAGCTGCATAACTTTCTCTCAGGCCTAGGAATTAACTCACCAGTACCATGGTTTGCCCTCAGGGCAACACATTTTGGGACAAAGCCAATGCCAGGCCTAGAGATGAGCTCAGTTTTGTGGTAAGAAGTCCAAAGTCCTGGGAGCCTGGACTGTGGTCTACAGAAGTGACATGAGATCAGGTGTACAAGAACCCTATTCTATAAATGCCTGAACCAGTGGTACAAGATACAGTTAGAAAAAGGCCAGAATATATATTCCATATCAGAGCCAAGCAAATTAACTCTCTTCTGAGCATTTGAAAATTGTACTGTGTGATACAATAACATACAGAAGACACCATTATTGCAACATTCAACTACTCAGCTGACCAAAGGCAGGGTATTAGGAATTATAGAGTGGCTGATTTTGTAGAAACTGCTACCTACAGAGCAATGGCAGGAACATATACAGTTGACGCTTGAACAGCACAGGTTTGAGCTGTGTGGAGTCACTTATATGTGGGTTGTTTTCAGTATATATGTACTACAGTACTACATGACCCAGGGCTGGTTGAACCTGCAGATGCAGAACCACAGATACAGAGGGCCTACTGTAAAGTTATACTTAGATTTTCAACTTCGCCTGGGTTAGGACCCTTAACCCCCACAGTGTTCAAGGGTCAACTGTACCTTTAATAGATTACAATTGAGAAAGCTGAAAATTCGTACTTTTAATTTAAAATCTCACGGTCACAAAGTGTCTTAATTTGGCTTTCCTGGAAACAGAGGCTGATACAGGGTTTTAGTTGCACATGGTTTTTTGAAGGAATTCTCTCTTCATCTCAGGAGAAAGTGAGTGAAATAAGCAGAAGAGGGCAAAAGTTGGATGAGATCATAGCAGGGGAGTAGCTTCAGTTTGATTTCATGAGATGTCCCAGAGCATGAAGAGTCCAACAAATTGGCCTCAGCTTGAGGCAAGAGGAAGGCGTTAAGTACGCCTGTCAGCCAATCATTGACTGTAGTTGCCCCCTGCAGCGAGCATAACCTATTTTATTTGGACAACAGTAAACCTTTGAAAGGAAGGAAGCTATGAACCAGTAAGAGACAACCCTTAAGACAGCTAGGATACACTGTCCTAATAAAAGGGATCTAAATGCGACATCATTAGTCTCCACCATGGTCAATGCATTGTACTGCTCAAATCTGCTTCCTTCTCACGTTTAGTTCATTTCATCCAGGCTAAAGGTTGGTCACAACTTAAGAGAAGTTTTACAACAGAAAAGTTATTGCAATGAACTGCAGCACATGCTGCTGCAGTTGGTCTAAGGCTGTAATTGATACGTATCATCTAATTTTTCTGCTACCCAATCAAGACCCCTCTTACATTTAAATAGTACTTCTACTGGTCTTTGTGGTTGCATAGTGGAAATTCTGATCCCTAAGGATTCTGAGCCTTGGTTACTGTGTATTTATCAGGTGTGTCTATTTACTGACCCATTTACAATTAAAGTTAAGCAGAGAAGTACCAAGGAATACCCACAGGATCTCCTGACTGCCGTGTACCTTTTGCCCTGCCCTTGTTATGGAAACAGCAGCCCTCATGATGGTCACAGTTAATTATCTTTGGTAGTCACAGTTAATTACCTTTGGTAGTATAGTAGCTTCCTTCTGAACCAGTTGATCAACTGCTATAAAGAGCCCAAAGACACCAGACAGCAGTTATAGCTTTAAGCCTAGTTAAAATCTTAGTGTATTTCCTTGAGGAAGTGACTTACTCTACACTCAAAGAGTCTAGAGGAGACAGGAAGCACAAATTAGTCACTGGAATGCTGGTGAGTTGAACCACTGCTACTTCCATTCTTTCATTTCCAGACCCATGTACTCCATCTATTGGAAACAACACACTGTATCACAGCCATTGCTTTAATGATTATTCCACATTCTGAATGACAGCATCTCATCCTTTCAGAGATTCATCTTCAAGTTGGCATTTCAGCTGTTTCTTCAAGAGGCTGTGAACCTGCTTTATCAGACAAACAGCTTAAGGACAGTGAAGTTTGTGGCTGAACCATGGTCATGTGCACGCTGCTGCAGTACTTTTGCTGTTAAGAATCCTTAGTTTGAGGATATGTTATAGGAAATCCCACATTAGTATGTATTTAAGTAGTGGAGCTGGCTGAACCACAGCACAAATGGAAAGCAAAACTATTTCTAGAGTGAGTGACAATTCAGGATAAGTCATTGCCCTTTCCAGATTCTAAGGAGTTCATTGTAACCAAATTGCCACCAAATAACTGGTCCTCCTACTTGAGGGATTGTGCTGTACTGTGGACTCAGCATTGTTCTCTGGTACTGACAGGTCAGATACTCAGCACCAGCAAGAACGACATCAAGCTGGTTTAAGATTGCGAGCTGCTGGACCTCCATCTATACTACCATGGCTGTTCCATTCATGATCTACGGCATAAGCACTGGGATGCCCAGTGAGGAAGACTGGCTGAAATTTAATGACACTTAATTTAATAAGGTGTCTTGTGCACTTGGTGGTTTAATGCCTCTTCTGAAGTTGATGCTCTCTGAAGGGAATTGTCTCTTGATGCAAATATTCACACAGTATATTTTGTGTCTTATAGGTCCATCCACATGCCTCTTGTATATACTTTCCTCAGGACAATTCTCTTTCTATACAAAGTGGATGATCAGTAACACTGCCCAAACTCTGCCTACTGAGAATACACCCTTCACCACTGTCTTTCAGGGCCAAGCTTGCTTAGTATTATAGAATATAAGCAGACCATGACATGCACACCCATACTAAGCTAATTTATCCTTGCATTAGCCTTGGGCTTTTCTATTCTCCATCAGCTAGGTATAGGAAATCCCAGTAAGGTCATAGATGTCATTTGACAAAAAATTATCAGTACAATAGTGGAAAATAACATGGGAGTTTGATCATCTTTTGTGCAGTTTACATGTGCCCTCTACACCCTTTGAACCCAGTTCTAGATTGACCACTTCTAGTCTATAGCCTTCTGGGCTCACCTGAACTTAAACTTAGTGGTCAATCCTGACTGCTTGGTATATTGATGTAAAGTTTCTTGCAAGGAGATACTTTTCAAATGGTGCATAATTATCTTCTGGAGATGGCAGGTCTTTGTGCCAGAACTCTAAGGATCAGTGTGTGAATCTCTTATTAGGCCTTGTCATTGGTTTCACCAGCCTCACTTCTTACCACATATACCTCTCATACCTTGGGATCAGTTTATTCACATGGCCTGAGTGGCAAGGCTGCTTGTACTGTAGTGTCAACTTGCAGCAGAGACCTTTCATGCTCAGAACCATATTCAAAATAAGCAACCCTTCATGTAACCTGATAAATAGATCTTAGTTTCAGAATTTTCTTGCAAGCATTAAATATACTGCCTGCAAACCTCAAGGAAGTCTACCATGTGTTGTGTTTCTTTTAAAGTGGTAGGAAGTACTGATTGTCCTATCTTGTCTTTAACTTTGCAAGGGATATCCCAGCATGCCACAAAAATACTAAAACTCCTGAAATATCACATCTGTGGTAGGCCCCTTAGTATATTTACGGTTTATCTTACACCATACTTACAACACTTAGATATTCTGCAGAACATCACATTGATCCTCTATATTTATGATATAATATTAATTAAACCTGATCAGAGGAAGTGGCAAGTACTCTGGATGCCTTGGTAAGACACACACACACACACACACACACACACACACATCAGCATAATCTTTTGGACAAAACAGCTCCCCTTTATATAGTTGCAAATTAGTAAGAGTTAGTACAATTTCTAGAGAAAGGTGCAGCTGAGAGATTTCATCAGATATCACTGAATCACTCACTCCACTGAACAAATCACTGACATGCTTGTCTATGTAGAAAAATCTGAGAAAATAGACAAAAACATCTCCTGGAAGTAGGCAAGTGTAGCAAGTTTGTAGGATACAAAGTTAATATACAAAGTTCATTGCTTTCCTAAAAAGCAGCAATAAACAAGTGGAATCTAAAATTGAAAACACAATACAATTTATATTAGTGCCCTTCACAAAAATTAACTCAAAATGATCACAGACTGCCCTGTAATGGCAAAACTATAAAAGCTGGAGAAGGTAACATAGAAAAAAGCCTAGATGACCTTGGATTTGACAATGACATTTTAGGTACAACACCAAAGGGAATAATCCATAAAAGAAATAATTGATAAGCTGGATTCCACTAAATTAAAAACTTCTACTCTGCGAAAGACAATGTCAAGAGAATGAGACACTAGCTACAGACTGGGAGACAATATTTGCAAAAGATACATCTGGTAAAGAACTGTTATCTAGAATATACAAAGAACTCTTAAAACTCAATAATAAGAAAATAAACCATAGGACCAAAAATGAGTCAAAGACTTTAACAGACACCTCACTGAAAATAAGCATAAGCAAATATGCTCCACATCATATGTCATCAAGAAAAATGAAAATGAAAACAGCAATGAGATATCATTACACACCTATTTGAATGGCCAAAATCCAGAACACTGACAACACCAAATGATGGTGAAGATGTGGAGCAACAGGAACTCTCATTCATTGCTGGTGGAAATGCAAAATAATACAGCCATTTTGGAAGACAGTGTGCTAGATTCTTACAAAACTAACATACTCTTACCATATGATCCAGCAATTGTACTTGTTGGTATTTACCCAAAGAGTTGAAAATGTATTTTCACACAAAAACTTACACAAGGATGTTTAACCCAACTTTATTCATAATTGCCAGAAACTTGGATGCAATCAAGATGTCCTTCAGTAGATGAATGGATAAAAAAACAGTGGTACACTCAGACAATAGAATATTATTCAATGCTAAAAAGAAGTGAGCTATCAAACCATAAAAAGACAGGAAGAATCTTAAATGCATATTACTTATGCCTATGTATATTACTGATATATAATATTGTATATACAACATAATTATCTATAATATGATTATATATTACATAATATATACTATTATATATTATAATACCATAAAATATACATAATATTCATAAGTGTAGGAAGCCAGTCTGAAAAGCTACATATTGTATGATTACAACAATATGACATTCTGGAAAAGGCAAAACTATGGAGAAGGTAAAAAAGATCAGTGTTTACTAGGGACTGGGTAGAGGGAGAGATGAATGGGCAAAGCACAGAGGATTTTTAGGGCAGTGAAAATACTCTGTGTGATACCATAATGATGGATCTATGTCATTATATGTTTGTCCAAACCCAAAGAATTGTACAGCAACTAGAGTGAGCCCTAAGGCTGACTATGGTTTTGCCAGATTATGATGTATCAATGTAGCTTTACCAATTGTAACATATCTACCACTCTGATGAGTGATGCTGATAATGGGGAAGAGTATGCATGTGTTGGGTTAGGGGGTATGTGAGAAATCTCTCTACCTTCCCTTAAATTTTGCTGTGAACCTAAAACTATTCTAAAAGAAAAAAGTATTAATAAATAATGTATTACCAAGCTGGCAGTTAAATTTATTTTCTAAAATAGTGCTAGAAAGAAAATAGACATACCTTGTATTAAGGGGAAAGGTGTTAAGTGAAATGTCACTATTGTACTAGCTAGACTAAAATAAGATTTTTTAAAAATCAGCGAAAAAGTTTCCAGCAACATTTATTTGTATCCTACATATCAAATATTACTTGATAACATGTACTTACACATATGATAACTTCCATGGACTATTAAAATATGCTTAAACTTTCCTATGACAATCAAGATTTTATCATTATAAGAATGTTCAGGGGGCTTCCCTGGTGGCACAGTGGCTGAGAGTCCTCCTACCAATGCAGGGGACACGGGTTCGTGCCCCAGTCTGGGAAGATCCCACATGCCGTGGAGCGGCTGGGCCCGTGAGCCATGGCCGCTGAGCCTGCACATCCGGAGCCTGTGCTCCGCAAAGGGAGAGGCCACAACAGTGAGAGGCCCACGTACCGCAAAAAAAAAAAAAAAAAAAAGAATATTCAGGAATATATGTAGGTGTACACCTTTTAAAATTAGAACAAGTGTTTTTTTCAGGACTTTTATATGATTACTTAAAAAATGAAGTGTAAAATCCCATATTTAAATGTAGAAATATATTTTTAGCTTCAAGTTAATTTAATGTAAAAAGAGTAAAATTTTACAGAAAAATTACTTTTTCAGATGCTACATAACAAATACCAGTAAAATTAATAGCAGACCTGTATGACCTTTACAACTATTATAATAATATTGGACTTTTGATGGCATTCTCTTGGGCTTATTTTAACTTAATTCTTAAATATTCTTGGTTTCAAATGCCCAATCATTCCAACTTTCATAACAGTTTGCAAAACTCTTTCATAAATGAAACTTTTTATCTTTAAAATATCAAATAGTGAATAATAATGCAGGATTGATTTTGCTTTTGTTTTAAAAAATATTAACTTGACTTATGAATGAATAACATAAATTGAAAACTGTATATAACCATATAATTTCATCCTCCCAAACAAAGAAAACATAATTCAAAACAAACTTCTCCAAAATTCCAGACTTACATAGCATTAAATTTTTAAAAAATGAATCTTTTATTTCACGACCCTGAGCCGTGTGGCTGACAGGGTCTTGGTGCTCCGGCCTGGTGTTAGCCCTAAGCCTCTGAGGTGGGAGAGTGAAGTTCAGGACATTGGACCACCACCAGAGACATTCTGGCCCCACTTAATATCAATCAGCGAGAGCTCGCCCAGAGATCCTCACCTCAACTCTAAGACCTAGGTCTACCCAACAGCCAGCAAGCTCCACTGCTGGATGCCCCATGTCAAACAACTAGTAAGACAGGAACACAACACCACCCATTAGCAGAGAGGCTGCCTAAAATCATACTAACTTCACAGACACCCCAAAACACATCACAGGACGTGGCCCTCCCCACCAGAAAGACAAGATCCAGCCACACCCACCAGAACACAGGCACCAGTCGCCTCCACCAGGAAGCCTACACAAGCCACTAAACCAACCTCACCCACTGGTTACAGATGCCAAAAACAATGGGGACTACGAACTTGCAGCCTGTGAAAAGGAGACCCCAAGCACAGTAAGTTAAACAAAATGAGAGAACAGAGAAATATGCAGCAGATGAAGGAGCAAGGTAAAAACACACAAGACCAAACAAATGAAGAAGAAATAGGCAATCTACCTGAAAAAGAATTCACAGTAATGATAGTAAAGATGACCCAAAATCTTGGAAATAGAATGGATAAAATACAAGAAACATATAACAAGGACTAGAAGAACTAAAGAGCAAATAAACAATGATGAACAACACAATAAATGAAATTAAAAATTCTCTAGAAGGAATCAATAGCAGAATAACTGAGGCAGAAGAACGGAAGTGATCTGGAAGATAAAATAGTGGAAATAACTACCCCAGAGCAGAATAAAGAAAAAAGAATGAAAAGAACTGAGGACAGTCTCAGAGTCCTCTGGGACAACATTAAACGCACCAACATTCGAATTATAGGTGTCCCAGGAGAAGAAAAGAAAAAGAAAGGGTCTGAGAAAATGTTTGAAGAGATTATAGTTGAAAACTTCCCTTAACATGGGTAAGGAAATAGTCAAGTACAGGAAGCTCAGAGAGTCACATACAGTATAAATCCAAGGAGAAACATGGCAAGACACAAACTATCAAAAATTAAATACAAAGAACAAATATTAAAAGCAGCAAGGGAAAAACAACAAATGACATACAAGGGAATCCACATAAGGTTAACAGCTGATCTTTCAGCAGAAACTCTGCAGTCAGAAGGGAGTGGCAGGACATATGTAAAATGCTGAAAGGGAAAAACCTACAACCAAGATTACTCTACCCAGCAAGGATCTCATTCATTTTCAATGGAGAAATTAAAACTTTTACAGACAAGCAAGAGGTAAGAGAATTCAGCACCACCAAACCAGCTTTACAACAAACACTAAGGTAACTTCTCTAGGCAGGAAACACAAGAGAAGGGAAAGACCTACAAAAACAAACCAAAAACAATTAAGAAAATGGCAATAGGAATATACATATCTATAATTACCTTAAATATAAATGGATTAAATGCTCCAACAAAAAGACATAGACTGGCTGAACAGAGCTGGAGGAATCAGGCTCCCTGAATTCAGACTATACTACAAAGCTACAATAATCAAGGCAGTATGGTAGTGACACAAAAGCAGAAATAGATTAACGTAACAGGATAGAAAGCCCAGAGATAAAGACATGCACATATGGACACCTTATCTTTGATAAAGGAGGCAAGAATATAGAATGGAGAAAAGACAGCCTCTTCAATAAATGGTGCTGGAAAAACTGGACAACTACATGTAAAAGAATGAAATTAGAACACTCCCTAACACCATACACAAAAATAAACTCAAAATGGATTAAAGACCTAAATGGAAGGCCAGACACTATCAAACTCTTAGAGGAAAACATAGGCAGAACACTCTATGACAGAAATCACAGCAAGATCCTTTTTGACCCACTTCCTAGAGAACTGGAAATAAAAAGAAGTATGAACAAATGGGACCTAATGAAACTTAAAAGCTTTTGCACAGCAAAGGAAACCATAAACAAGATGAAAAGACAACCCTCAGAATGGGAGAAAATATTTGCAAACGAAGCAGATGACAAAGGATTAATTTCCATAATATACAAGCAGCTCATGCAGCTCAATATCAAAAAAACAAACAACCCAATCCAAAAATGGGCAAAGGATCTAAACAGACATTTCTCCAGAGAAGATATACAGATTGCCAGCAAACACATGAAAGGATGCTCAACAACACTAATCATCAGAGAAATGCACATCAAAACCACAATGAGGTATCACCTCACACCAGTCAGAATGGCCATCATCAAGAAATCTACAAACAATAAATGCTGGAGAGGGTGTGGAGAAAAGGTAACCCTCTTGTACTGTTGGGGAGAATGTAAATTGATACAGCCACTATGGAGAATAGCATGGAGGTTCCTTAAAAAACTAAAAATAGAACTATCATATGACCCAGCAATCCCTCTACTGGGCATATACCCTGAGAACACCATAAATCAAAAACAGACATGTACCACAGTATTCATTGCAGCACTATTTATTTTTTTATTTTTATTTTTTTACATCTTTATTAGAGTATAATTGTTTTACAATGGTGTGTTAGTTTCTGCTTTATAACAAAGTGAATCAGTTATACATATACATATGTTCCCATATCTCTTCCCCCTTGCATCTCCCTCCCTCCCACCCTCCCTATCCCACCCCTCCAGGTGGTCACAAAGCACCGAGCTGATCTCCCTGTTGCAGCACTATTTACAATAGCCAGGACATGGAAGCAACCTAAGTGTCCATCGACAGATGAATGGATAAAGAAGGTATGGTACATATATAACAATGGAATATTACTCGGCCATAAAAAGAAACGAAATTGAGTTATTTGTAGTGAGGTGGATGCACCTAGATTCTGTCATACAGAGTGAAGTAAGTCAGAAAGAGAAAAATAGATACCGTATGCTAAAACATATATATGGAATCTAAAAAAAAAAAAAAAAAGTTCTGAAGAACCTAGAGGAAGGACAGGAATAAAGATGCAGACATAGAGAATGGTTTTGAGGACATGGGGAGGGGGAAGGGTAAGCTGAGATGAAGTGAGAGAGCAGTGTGGACATATATACACTGCCAAATGTAAAATATATAGCTAGTGTGAAGCAGCTTCATAGCACAGGGAGATCAGCTCGGTGCTTTGTGACCACCTGAGGGGTGGGTTAGGGAGGGTGGGAGGGAGATGTAAGAGGAAGGGGATATGGTGATGTATGCATAAATATAGCTGATTCACTCTGTTATACAGCAGAAACTAACACAACACTGTAAAGCAATTATACTCCAATAAAGATATTAAAAAAGATTTTTTAAATAAAGAAATAGACAAAAAAAGAACACTTGTCATCTTTAGTCTCATACTACTATATATATATATGTATATATATATATATATATATATATTTTTTTTTTTTTTTTCAGTATGCGGGCCTCTCACTGCTGTGGCCTCTCCCGCCGCGAAGCACAGGCTTCGGATGCACAGGCCCAGCAGCCATGGCTCATGGGCCCATCTGCTCCAGGGCACGTGGGATCCTCCCGGACCGGAGCACGAACCTGTGTCCCCTGCATCGGCAGGCAGACCCCCAACCACTGCGCCACCAGGAAAGCCCTCATACTACTATTTTTAAAGGTTGACTTTTAGGCAGAAGAAAAATAATTTAACATTGAAATTTTGAGACGCAGGAAGGAATAAAGAGGAATAGAAACTCTAAGATGTGGCACTTCTAAATGAATACTACTGTCAAAACTTTATGGAGTTTAATTATACTTACATAACATTACACAAATATACAGAGATACATACACATATAAACATATGCATATATATAGATAGGTGTAACAGAAAACAATAATAGCATATTCAATGAGGGAATGGAAAACAGTTAAAATGTTCTAATATCTTTCAATTTTTCAGGAAGTTAAAAAAACTCATAGATGCATGTTATAATCTATAATTAACCTCATTAAGAAAAGTAAAAGAATGTATAACTACAAAATCATATAGAACTGAAATTCAATTTTTAAAAATCCAAAAGAAAGAAGATTAAAAAGAAATATGGTACAAGTGGGGCAAATAAAAGATAGTATTACTCAGATACATAAGTCATTACCTCCTATTCAATGAAATAAATTCTCCAATTAAATTGGCAAAGCTTTCCTAAGGGAATATAAAACATGACCCAACCATATGTAATTTATACGAAACTAACTTTACTAAAAGATAAGAAAAATGAGAAATTAATAGAATGGAGAAATATAGCTCATGGACATTAATCAAAGATGGTTTAACTCTTGAAATACCTGATCAAGAAGATGTTAAGGAGAAATTCAACTAGAGGGAAAAATGGGTTGTGTCTTAATGATTAAAAGTTTGTTCCAAAAAAAAAAAAGTTTATTCCACTAGGAAATACAACAGCTTTGCATGCTCATGGTCCTAATATATATATAGTAAATATTTATATATATGTTTGAAATAACTAAAAGATAAATATTTAAGCATATAAAAAAGTTAGATTTTTTACCATGCCTCTCTTAAAAACTCACAAAACAAGTATATTAACAAATTATAAAAAGATGGATGACTCAAACAACCTAGATTGACATATATTGAATAACGCACTCCACAACTAAAAAGTACACAAATGTACTCAGAATAGTTACTCTAACTGACTTTTCTTCAGCCATATAGTAGATATTATCTAATTATAAATGTTTTAAAACATACAGTTGTGATCTCTATACATAGTGGAACTAAGCTAGAAATAAATAGCAAAAAGTTAACTAAGAATAAATCTACAAATGTTTGAAATTAAACAAAGCACTACCAGATAAACCATAGATGAAAGTACTCAAATATAAATAGAAAATATTTTTAGCTGAATCATATTATTAATCTCATTTTATAAGGCCAATGTAAACTTGATTCAACAACCTGTGAAGGGCATTTTAATTCTTAAAGATAAATAGATGAAATATCCCTGAGAAAATATTATCAAACCTAATCAGATGATACACAGAATGGTGACTAAGTCATGGCCAATTTTACTTTAATTTCAAAATACAAGTTGCACTTACCACAAAGAAACAATGTATTCACCCTATTAATATTATTAAAAATAAATGTTATTATATCAATATATGCAGACAAAATTGATAATTTTTAACATCTATTTGTGTTTCAAAAAAAATCTTAGGATATTCAGACCCAAAGAAATATTTTTTAATCTGGTAATAAGGTATCAGTTACTGACCTATATTACATAATTTTATCAGCAGTTTGAAAATTTTCCTTTAAGATCAGGCACAAATAAGGGTTCAACAATCTACAAATTTTATCAGCATTAAACACTGTACACACAGTCTTAGTCTTTGCAATAAGGAAAAAAAAGAAATCAAAGGATTGACAAAGACATATAACTACATAGAAGTATCATTATTTTCAAAAATTGTGACCATAGAATCAAAATAATCTACAATTAAATTATAAAAATCAACAGTAAATACATGATTTCAATAAAGTCCCTGAATTCCAAGTCAATATACAAAAATCAGCATTGTTTTTCCATATAGTGGAAACAAAATATTAGAAAATAAAACTGTCAAAAATAACACTATTTATTGTCAATAATATTGGGGGGAGTGACATCACCAAAATGATGAAATGGGTTGTGTTTGACTTCATTCTCCCTCAGAAGAACAACTAACAACTGTTAAAGAAACAAGACACCACTGAGAGAACCCTAGAACACAGGGGTGAGGATGGAGCACCACCCCTTCCTTACAGAGATCAAGACAGATTGCAGTGGAAGGATAAGTGAAGTGACTACACACTGACCACACTATCCCTCCCTGAAGCCAGTGCAGCAGCATCACATGGCCTGACGTCCCCTGAGCCTCCAGTACCTCCAGTGGGAAAACAGAACCCAGGAGGAACAACCAACACTTCCTAGCTTTGGGGTTGCTTTGTGGGAGCCCCTGCTCTGGTCTCATACCACAAGGATGGCAGGGGAACCTGTGGGTTGCAATTACTGGGAATCTGACTGTGATGGAGAAAGGGGGGAGGGGCTTGCAACAACCAGCACACAGATCTTGGTTGACAAAGTTCATACCTGTAGTGCCCAAGTAGTAAGTAATCCCAACCAGTGGGTTTGCTCATCTGCAGAACCAAGTCAGGGGTACATTTTGACCAGGAAACTTGACAGGATGCAGATCTGCCTGTTCACATCTTCAAACAAGGAGCTTTGCTGGCCCTAGAGCCTGGGATGTCTATACCCAGGCAAGAAGCTGAGTCACAGCCACACCCACTTTAGGGAGTGTCTTCCCACCCCATCTAACTAGGGGGGGGCTGGTGACTACTCCTGGAAGCTGTGCAGCCCAATGGTGCTCAAGCCATGAGAAGGGCAGGCAGAGTTGATCATCCCCAGAGCAAATTCAGTATCAGGACTGGAGTATTCCTGTGCTATGCCTAGGCAAGGGAGTTA
Source organism: Pseudorca crassidens (assembly GCF_039906515.1). NCBI lineage: Eukaryota > Metazoa > Chordata > Mammalia > Artiodactyla > Delphinidae > Pseudorca > Pseudorca crassidens. The sequence goes on from NC_090298.1 coordinate 21,215,467, forward strand.
ATTCATAGTCAAGGCTAAGGATAGCTCTGGGCCTCTTCCAACTAGAAAGAATTTTTTGGGAAATTGATAGTAACATGGAGTGGATCTTCACCCTCCTGCCTAGGCAAGGGAGCTGAGACACAGCTCCACTCACTGTGAAAAGTGTCTTCTGGCCCTATCGGACCAGAAGAACTGGTGACAACTCCTGGTACATGTGTGGCCCAGTGGCACTCAAGTGGAAAGGCAGGCAGAGCTGATAGTTTGCAAAGCAAAGCCAGCGGCTTATTCAGCCAGAGAACTTGGGGAGTGGGTCATCTTGAGTTAAGACGACAAAGAGCTTTAATGGCTTTGGAGCTGCTTCTGCTGCACTCATTTGTAGCCCCACTCATTTCTGGGTAGCCTTAAGCCTGTCTGAACAGGAGACCTAGCTAGAGAACTCAGGAAACTGCGTAGGCCATTCAATAGCCCTATGTACAGTAGTCTAACAGACATATACAGAATCCAATAACAGCAGAACATGCATAGAGCATATTCTAGTATAGACCATAATTAGACCACAAACTTAGCCAACTCAAGAAGATTGAAATCATCCCAACTATCTTCTCTGCCGACAATGACATGAAACTAGAAATCAACAACAAGAGGAAAACTGAAAAATTCATGAACACATAGAAATTAAACAACATTCTAGTGAACAAAAATAGATCAAAGAAGATACTAAAGGGTAAATTAAAAAGTTTCTTGAGACAAATGAAAATGGAAATAAAACATACCAGAACTTACAGAATATAGCAAAAGCAGTTCTAAAAGGGAAGTTCATAGCAATAAACATCCACATTAAGAAGCAAGAAAGATCCCAGATAAACAAACTAAGCCCAAAGTTAGTAGAAGGAAAAAAAAAAAAAAATCAGAGCAGAAATAAATAAAATAGAGAACATAAAAATAATAGAAAACACTAGCCAAACTAAGAATTGGTTCTTTGAAAAGATAAACAAAATTGACAAACCCTATTTATATCAACCAAGGAAAAAAGAGAAAGAACCCAAACCAACAAAATTATAAATAAAAAAGGAAACATTATAATGGATACCACAGAAATTCAAGGAATATTAAGAGGCTACTATGTACAACTGTATGTCAACAAAGTGAGCATCCTAAAAGAAATGAAAAAAATTCCCAGAAACATTCAACATACCATGACTGAATCCAGAAGAAATAAAAAATCTAAATAGACTAATATCTACTAAGGAGATTGAATCAGTAACCAAAAATCTCCCAACAAAGAAAAGTTCAAGACTAGATGACTTCACTGCTGAATTCTACCAAACATTTCAAAAATTAACACCAATCCTTTTCAAACTCTTCCAAAAAATTGAATAGGAAAGAACAATTCCAAATTCATTTTATGAGGCCAGCATCATCCTGACACCAAAACCAAAAAAGGACACTACTAGAAAAAAAAACTATAGGCCAATATCCCAGATGAATATAGATGCAAAGATTCTCAATAAAATACTAGCAAACAAAATTCAGCGGAACACTGAAAGGCTCATTCACCACAATCAAGTGAGGTTTATTCCTGGGATGCAAAGATGGTTTAAAATACACAAATCGATAAATTGGTACATCCCATTACTAAAATGAAAAAAATAATCACATGATCATCTCAACAGATGCAGAAAAATCATTTGACAAAATTCAACATTCATAGATTTTAAAAACTCTTAACAAATTAGCCATTGAAGAAGTATATCTTAATGTAATAGGCTACATATGGCAAGTTCACAGCTAACATCATACTAAATGGTGAAAAATTGCAAGCTTTTACTCTAAGATCAGGAATAAGACAAGAATGCCCACTCTCACTACTCTTATTCAACATAGCACTGGAAGTCCTAGCTAGAGCAACCAGGCAAGAAAAAGAAATTAAAACTATCAGAATTGGAAAGGGAGAAGTAAAATTTTCTCTATTTGCAGATGACATGATTTTATATATAGAAAATCCTAAATATTCAACCAAAGAACTGTTAGATCTAATAAACGAATTTAGTAAAGATCCAGGATTCAACACTAACATATAAAAATCAGTCTTTCCATACACTAACAATGGATTTCCTGAAAAAGAAATAAAGAAATTGATCCCATTTACAGTAGTGTGAAAAATACTTAGGAATAAATTTGACTAAGGAGGTGAAAGATCACTTTAAAAACTACAAAACATTGAAAAAAGAAATCAAAGAAGATACAAATAAAGATAAGTTATGTTGTATTCATGGATAGGAAGAATTAATATTGTTAAAAATGTCAATACTGTCAAAAGCCATCTATAGATTTAATGCAGTCCCTATCAAGATTCCAATGGCATTTTTTTTTTACAGAAATAGAAAAAACACTTTAAAGTTTACATGGAACTACCAAAGACCACCGAATAGCCAAAGAAATCCTGAGAAAGAAGGACAAAGTACGGGGCATCACAATTCCTGATTTCAAGCTATATTATAAAGCTACAATAATCAAAAGAGTATGGCACTGGCATAAAAACAGACAAATACACCAGTGGAACAGAACTGAGAGCCCGGAAGTAAACAAGCATAAAGAGTCAACTAATATTTGTCAAGGGAGCCAAGAATACTCAGTAGAGAAAAGACGGTCTGTTTGATAAATAGTGCTGTGATAATTAGATATTCACATGTAATATAAAGAAACTGGACCCATTTCTTACACCACTCACAAAAATTAACTCAAAATAGATCAAAGACTTAAGTGTAAGACTTGAAACTCCTAGAAGAAAACATAGGAATAGACTCCTTGCCATGGGTCTTCATAATTATTTTTTGGATATTACATCTAAAGCACAAGCAACAAAATAAAAAGTAAACAAGCAGGACTACATCAAACTAAAAAGCTATTGTACAGCAAAAGAAACCATCAACAAAGGGAAGAGACACCCTATGAAATGGGGAAAATATTTGCAAACCATATATCTGATAAGGGGTTAATATCCAAAGTATATAAAGAACTCATGTAATTCAATAATAAACATACAAACAATCCCCACCTCCAAACCCCAAATAACTCAATTAAAAAATGACCTAAGAATCTGAATAGACATTTCTCTAAAGAAGACATATAAAAGGTCAATAGGTTAACGAAAAGATGCTCAAAATCACTAGTCATTAGGGAAATGCAAATTAAACCCACAGTGAGATGCTACCTCAAACGCATTAGAATGACCATCATCAAAGAAATAAATGCTGGCATGGATGAGGAGAAAAGGGAAACCTTATGGACTGTTTGAGGAATTGTGAATTTGTACAGCCACTATGTAAAACATATGGAGTATCCTCAAAAAATTAAAAATAGAACTACAGTATGACCCAACAATTCCACTTCTGGGAATATATCCAAAAGAAGCAAACACTGATTTGAAAAGATATCTGTAACCCCATGTTCATATCAGCAATACTTACAATGTCCAAGATTTGAAAACAACCTGAGTCTGAGTGTCCATCAATAGATGAATGGATAAAGAAGTTGTATACACACACACACACACACACACACACACACACACTGGAATATGATTCAGCCATAAAAGTGGGGGACATCTTGAAGGCATCATGTTAAGTTAAATATGTTAGATGGAGAAAGGCAAATACAGTATGAGCTCACTTATATGTAGAATTTAAAAAAATAAAATAAAAACTCATAGAAAAAGAGGTCAGACTTGTGGTTACCAGAGGCAGAAGGTGAAGGGAGGGGGAATTGGAGAAAGATAGTCAAAAGGTACAGTCTCCACTTATAAGTAAGTACTAGGAATGTAATATACAGCTTGGTGACTATAGCTAATACTGCTATAAGATATGTAGGAAAATTAAGAGAGTAAATCCTAAGCGTTCTATCACAAGAAGAAATTTTTTTTCCTTTTCTTCTTTTTTTTATTGTATTTGTATGAGAAGATGGATGTTAGCTGAACCTAATGTGGTAATCAATTCACGATATATGCAAATCAAACCATTTTGCTGTATACCTTAAACTTACACAGTGAAGTATATCAATTATTTCTCTATAAAACTTGAAGAAAGACATGGAAACAATCTAACAGAAGATGTGCAGGATCTTTACAAAGAACATTTTGAAATGTTATGAGACATTAAAAAGAAATAAAATGTTAAAGGGTTTACAAAGTATATGAATCAGAACTCAGTATTATAATGATAAGAATGTTACCCAGATTAGGCTAGAAATTTAAAAAATCCCAAATAAATCCCAGAAGCTTTTTTTTTTTTCCAGAAATGGACTTGGTGATTTCACAATATGCATGGCAATGTAAAAGAATATGATCATCCAAGACAATATAGAAGTCCAACAAAGTCAGAGGACTTCCTTTACAAAATTGCAAGATATCCTATAAAATTACAGCAAATAAGGTTATGAGGTATTGGTGCAAGAAGAGACAAATAGACCCACCTATGCAACAGAGATAAAAGTCCAGAAACAGATTGATGCACGTATGAACATTTTGTTTATACCACACGTGGCATTGTAGAACAGTATGGAAAAGACAATCTTTTCAAAGAATGATGTTCTGTCAACTGGATATTTATATATCTATAAAGAAATACAGAAAACTTATCTCCTGCTTAACAAATAAAATTATTTTTAAGTGAATTGTAGATCTGAATGTGAAAGTAAACAAAAAGCTTCAAGAAAATAATTCAGGGAAATAATTTCATAATCCTGACTTAGGGAAATATGACTTAAGTGAGACAAAAAGGCAGAAACTATAAAGAAAATGATGGTAAATAATATTACATAAAATTAATTTATTCTGCTCATGAACAAACATCATTAAGAGAGTAAAACAGTATATTTCACCTGTAGTTTTACACAGTTAATGTGTTATATTCATATAAAGAAATACCATACAAAAGTAAAAATGGGAAAGTAAGTTGCATACAATCAGATGGTTCTCAAAAATACATTAAGGCAAAGAAATCAGATACTGTGGGATGCATACTGAATATTTTCATATATATATTAAAAAAGAACAGGCAAAACATCTACAGTATTAGAAGTCAGATGACAGTTTCCTTGGGGATGGGAGGACAAGGTAGATAATGGGAGGGAGAAAAGCGAGTCTTCAGTGTTGTTGGCATTGATCTATTTCTTGACCTGGGTCATGGTTAAATATTAATACTTTTACTATTTACTGAATTCTACACCTAATGTCTTTTATACTTTTCATGTGTTTTACTTCAATAAAAACTAAATTAATAAAATATCAAAAAACTGCTATTTTCCCAACACTGTTTTGCATCCCTTTATACATAGTAAGTCATTTAATCCTCCCCAGTCTCTTAGTTAGATATTATTGTGCTTGATTTAAAGATTAAAACATAATTAAAGACTATGAAATAAGACAGAGTATTTAAGTAGCTTAATGAGGAAGTTGCTGATCCAGGATGTACATCTAGATATCTGGCTGCAAAATCTGTATTATTAACTAGAATTCTTTCCTCTATTTCAAATTCAAGCTTTGCATAGGTGGAAAGTTTCCAGTCTTCAAATGCAGCAGTGTTTTATCTCTCATGGCTACCAAGCCTCAAATAACTCACTACAGGAGAAAGGTTTCAGGTCGTGATTTTCTCAATCTATACCACCCACATATATGTAACACTTTGTGTTTACATATGCTTATTGCTTTTTTACAATGATATCTCAAATATATTACTTTTAATACATACATTTAAATGACTCATACAGAGTCACTAATCATATTTGAATAATTATTATTTTTGTATTTAAAAATCAACATATGGAGTATGGCCCTGAGAATACTAAGTTTAAAAATTCAGTGCATTATATAGTGAAAAGTTGGATGAATCTCTCTTTCCCAATAACTCAATATTTTGAACAGGCTACCTACAGATAAACTTAGTGCCTATGTTACAGTAAATTATTTTGTGGGTTGATGATTCATGGAGGTTCTGAGATTAATAATATGGACCATACTGTTTTTCCATTAGCAACTATAAATATAGTTTTTACATATCTGTGTGTGGCTCTAGCTCTGCATACCTATGTGATTGGAGAAATAAAGCATCTAACTTTTGTGATTTCATCTATATCTTTGACAAGGTCTAACTAAAAAATGTTAAAGATAACTGCATGTGATATCAGTCTTTGTAAAATCAATGTATCATATGACAGCAGTTTCAGCACGTTGACACTAGGCGGAGTTTATATTTAATTAATAACATTTGACTTGCAAGGTGCATTTTTCAAATACCAGGTTCCCCCCATTGTCTGAAAGTAGAGCAGTCCTATGAAATCTTTCTTTAGCCAAAATGGGCTACAGTGAAGAAGCAGTTACGTTAGGACACATCTTATTAATGGATATACAAAATAAATTGAGATAAAGCACACATGATCACAGACAGAGTTCAAAGCTATGGTGGCTTGATGCTGAGATGCTAAGTGTAGCTCCTGGGGAAGGAGCTTTGCGATGCCATTCTCCCCAGGGTGCACACTGCCTCTATTACAGAGGCCTACTGAAAAACAAACATTGAACACTTTTTCTTCTTTTTTCATAAAATCAAAAATCCTCTTCAGATTTCTTTTGGTTAGTAAAAACAGGTAGTAATTTAAGTCTTTCATAAAAGTGACGTGGTATAAAGAGAATTTTCGAAAAGCAAGAGATACCTGTTCTTTGGTTTTTAGAGAATCTTAAAACAACTGTTCCTCAAATATTTATTTCTGATTTTATTAAAACTTAGTTTTTAAAAATCAGCAACAGTCAACATCATTATAATTAACTTACTTGAGAGGAAAAAATAAAAGTATAAAAAAATAACTGCATGACTAACTCCCAGCAGAACCTGTTCTGAGTACTTTAAATTATCTGTGTGATCTTGGCAAGATATTTCACATCTCTGGGACTCTCTTGGGGTAGAATTAAGTTAGTGTTTTAAAAATATATTTAATAGTAGAATTATTTTCAAGGAAGAAAAAAGCACACAATTAAATATAGCTGCTTTGATTGAATTGGTGTAGGGTTTACTTGCTTCTTCCTTTCCTGATCTTCTACCTAATATAATGTTCCAAGTCCTACTGTTGAAACCAAATTTCTATAAGATGCTCTAAAAAACATTGATCTTCATCTTTCTCTGAAGGCCTTTAATGAAAGATTGCTGCTTTTCCTAGATCACTGTTGGTCAAGCTTGTCAATTTAAGCATTATCTGGAGGCCTCTTTAAAAAAAAAAAAATTCTAATGCTCAGGTCCTATCTTGGACCACATAAAACTGAATCTGTACAAGTGGACCCCAAACATTGTTATTTTAAAAACACTGCCCTGTAATTTAGAGGCACAGTGAATGTTGAGAACCACTACACTAATAGCTTTAACTCAATTCTCCTAGAAGTCTGACTCTTTCGGGAACCTCCATAAATAACTTCAGCAATGATTATATTGGCAAGTATACGTGTGGTGATATAGAGAGGGCATCATACCTCTTATGCAACGTATGCCCCAAATTAGAATGTCAAAAGGCTTAGCTAAGATTGTGGTCATCCATGGCCAAGTAAGCCATGCTGATAGTGGGGGTAGGAAGAGGGGGCTGAAACCCAAATCTTTTTCAGAGACAAAATTGACAACTGTTTTTTCCTACTCCAGTTACATATTTATATGCTGCATATCCAGTTATTCAATTTTGCTCTATTTTCCTGCTCCTCATTCTTTTTCAGAAAGATTTTTAAAATACAAGTTTAAATACAATAAAAGGTATTAATCACTGGGTTTTCCTTATATTTAGGTTTTAAATGATTTTTATGACAAAATTTTAAGAACATATACTATAAAGGAATAAATGCTTGCTTTAATCACAAAATGTTAAGCAAATTTCTTCACTTTGGATCATATTTTTCACTTCACTTCCATTTTCAAGTGAAAAAATTGCTCTTCAAAAATAATAAAATTGCCTTCAAATACATTGAAATCATTACATATTGAACAAGAGGATAATAAAATCAGATGTCAAAATGTTAAGTACTATTATTCACACTGATATATGAAAATATGAATATAAGAACTTAATCTTAATTATAATAGCTTTAATTTATAGACCATCTTTCAGTAGCAATATAAACTTGCATTTAAAGCAATCACTTTTTAAAGGTTTCAAGCACACAGAACATTCCCTTAAAATTACAGTGTATAAATTCATTATACCAGTTTTATGATTTCAGATGTGCATAAAAAAATCACAGAGAATACTGAAAGATTTGGGAAATTATAAGTAGTATAAAGTATAGGGTGGTGAAACCAGATTCTATGTTTCTTTTCTTTTTTTTTTACATCTGCAATAGATGCTAAATATCATTAAATTATTATATAATTTAGACAGTAAATATGGTCTTTTTTTTTTTTTTGCGGTATGCGGGCCTCTCACTGCTGCGGCCTCTCCCGTTGTGGGGCACAGGCTCCGGACGCACAGGCCCAGCGTCCATGGCTCACGGGCCCAGCCGCTCCGCGGCATGCGGGATCCTCCCAGACCGGGGCACAAACCCGTGTCCCATGCATCGGCAAGCGGACTCCCAACCACTGCGCCACCAGGGAAACCCAATATGGTCTATTTTTGCTTCTTTCCAATAGAATACATTTGATCACAATTTTTTTTTTTTATACAGCACGTTCTTATTAGTCATCAATTTTATACACATCAGTGTATACATGTTGTCCCAATCGCCCAATTCATCACACCACCACCCCGACCCCCCTGTGGCTTTACCCCCTTGGTGCCCATACATTTGTTCTCTACATCTGTGTCTCAATTTCTGCCCTGCAAACCGGTTCACCTATACCATTTTTCTAGGTTCCACATATGTGTGTTAATATACAATATTTATTTTTCTCTTTCTGACTTACTTCACTCTGTATGACAGTCTCTAGATCCATCTACGTCTCAACAAATGACCCAGTTTCATTCCTTTTTATGGCTGAGTAATATTCCATTGTATATATGTACCACATCTTCTTTATCCATTTGTCTGTCAATGGGCATTTAGGTTGCTTCCATGGCATGGCTATTGTAAATAGTGCTTCAATGAATATTTGGGTGCATGTGTCTTTTTGAATTGTGGTTTTCTCTGGGTATATGCCCAGAAGTGGCATTGCTGGATCATATGATAATTCTATTTTTAGTTTTTTAGGGAACCTCCATACTGTTCTCCAGAGTGGCTGTATCAGTTTACATTCCCACAAACAGTGCAAGAGGGTTCCCTTTTCTCCACACCATCTCCAGCATTTGTTGTTTGTAGATTTTCTGATGAAGCCCATTCTAACTGGTGTGAGGTGATACCTCACTGTAGTTTTGATTTGCATTTCTCTAATAATTAGTGATGACGAGCAGCTTTTCATGTGTTTCTTGGCCATCAGTATATCTTCTTTGGAGAAATGTCTATCTAGTTCTTCTGTCCATTTCTGGATTGGGTTGTTTGTTTTTTTTAATATCGAGCTGCATGAGCTGTTTATATATTTTGGAGATTAATCCTTTGTCTGTTGATTCGTTAGCAAATATTTTCTCCCATTCCAAGGGTTTTCTTTTCGTCTTGTTTATGGTTTCCTTTGCTGTGCAAAAGCTTTGAAGTTTCATTAGGTCCCATTTGTTTATTTTTGTTTTTATTTCCATTACTCTAGGAGGTGGATCAAAAAAGATCTTGCTGTGATTTATGTCAAAGTGTGTTCTTCCTATGTTTTCCTCTAAGAGTTTTATAGTGTCCGGTCTTACATTTAGGTCTCTAATCCATTTTGAGTTTATTCTTGTGTATGGTGTTAAGGAGTGTTCTAATTTCATTCTTTTACATGTAGCTATCCAGTTTTCCCAGCACCACTTATTGAAGAGGCTGGCTTTTCTCCATTGTATATCCTTGCCTCCTTTGTCAAAGATTAGTTGACCACAGGTGCGTGGGTTTACCTCTGGGCTTTCTATCTTGTTCCATTGATCTATGTTTCTGTTTCTGTGCCAGTACCATATTGTCTTGAATACTGCAGCTTTGTAGCATAGTCTGAAGTCAGGGAGTCTGATTCCTCCAGCTCCGTTTCTTTCCCTCAAGACTGCTTTGGCTAGCCGGGGTCTTTTGTGTCTCCATACAAATTTTAAGATTTTTTGTTCTAGTTCTGTAAAAAATGCCAGTGGTAATTTGACAGGGATTGCATTGAATCTGTAGATTGCTTTGGGTAGTATAGTCATTTTCACAATAATGATTCTTCCAATCCAAGAACATGGTATATGTCTCCATCTGTTGGTATCATCTTTAATTTCTTTCATCAGTGTCTTATAGTTTTCTGCATACAAGTCTTTTGTCTCCTTAGGTAGGTTTATTCCTAGGTATTTTTTTCTTTTTGTTGCAGTGGTAAATAAGAGTGTTTCCTTAATTTCTCTTTCAGATTTTTCATCATTAGTATATAGGAATGCAAGAGATTTCTGTGCCTTAATTTTGTATCCTGCAATTTTACCAGATTCATTGATTAGCTCTAGTAGTTTTCTGGTGGCATCTTCAGGATTCTCTATGCATAGGATCTTGTCATTGGCAAATAGTGACAGTTTTACTTCTTTTTTTCCAATTTGTATTCCTTTTATTTCTTTTTCTTCTCTGATTGCTGAGGCTAGGACCTCCAAAACTATGTTGAATAATAGCGGTGAGAGTTGACATCCTTGTCTTATTCCTGATCTTAGAGGAAATGCTTTCAGTTTTTCACCATTGAGAATGATGTTTGCTGTGTGTTTGCCATATATGGCCATTATTATGTTCAGGTAGGTTCCCTCTATGCTCACTTTCTGGAGAGTTTTTATCATAAATGGGTGTTGAATTTTGTCAAAAGCTTTTTCTGCATCTATTGAGATGATCATTTGGTTTTTATTCTTCAATTCGTTAATATGGTGTATCACATTGATTGATTTGCATATATTGAAGAATCCTTGCATCCTGGGGAAACTCCCACTTGATCATGGTGTATGACCCTTTTAATGTGTTGTTGGATTCTGTTTGCTAGTATTTTGTTGAGGATTTTTGCATCTATGTTCATCAGTGATATTGGTCTTTAATTTTCTTTTTTTGTAGTATCTTTGTCTGGTTTTGGTATCAGGTGATGGTAGCCTCATAGAATAAGTTTGGGCGTGGTCCTTCCTCTGCAATTTTTTGGAAGAGTTTGAGAAGGATGGGTGTTAGCTGTTCTCTAAATGTTTGATAGAATTCACCTGTGAAACCATCTGGTCCTGGACTTTTGTTTGTTGGAAGATTTTAAATCACAGTTTCAATTTCATTACTTGTAATTGGTCTCTTCATATTTTCTATTTCTTCCTGGTTCAGTCTTGGAAGGTTATACCCTTCTAAGAATTTGTCCATTTCTTCCAGGTTGTCCATTTTATTGGCATAGAGTTGTTTGTAGTAGTCTTTTAGGATACTGTGTATTTCTGCAGTGTGTGTTGTAACTTCTCCTTTTTCATTTCTAATTGTATTAACTTGAGTCCTCTCCCTCTTTTTCTTGATAAGTCTGGCTAATGGTTTATCAATTTTGTTTACCTTCTCAAAGAACCACGTTTTAGTTTTATTGATCTTTGCTATTGTTTTCTTTGTTTCTATTTCAGTTATTTCTGCTCTGATCTTTATGATTTCTTTCCTTCTGCTAACTTGGGTTTTGTTTGCTCTTCTTTCTCTAAGTTCCTTTAGGTGTCATGTTAGATTGTTTATTTGAGACTTTTCTAGTTCCTTGAGGTAGGCTTGTATTGCTACAAACTTCCCTCTTAGAACTGGTTTTACTGCATCCCATAGGTTTTGGACTGTCGTGTTTCCATTGTCATTTGTCTCTAGGTATTTTTTGATTTCCTCTTTGATTTCTTCAGTGATCTCTTGGTTCTTTAGTAATGTATTGTGTGTTTGTGTTTTTTACGTTTTTTTCCCTGCAATTCATTTCTAATCTCATAGCGCTGTGGTAAGAAAAGATGCTTGATATGATTTCAATTTTCTTAAATTTACTGAGGCCTGATTTGTGACCCAAGATGTGATCTATCCTGGAGAATGTTCCGTGCGCACTTGAGAAGAAAGTGTAATCTGCTGTCTTTGGATGAAATGTCCTATAAATATCTATTAAATCTAACTGGTCTATTGTGTCATTTAAAGCTTCTGTTTCCTTATTTATTTTCATTTTGGATGATCTGTCCATTTGTGTAAGTGAGGTGTTAAAATCTCCCACTATTATTGTGTTACTGTCAATTTCCTCTTTTATAGCTGTTAGCAGTTGCCTTATGTATTGAGGTGCTCCTATATTGGGTGCATATATATTTATAATTGTTATCTCTTCTTCTTGGATTGATCCCTTGATCATTATGTAGTGTCCTTCCTTGTCTCTTGTAAAATTCTTTATTTTAAAGTTATTTTATCTGATATGAGTATTGCTACTCCAGCTTTCTTTTGATTTCCATTTGCATGGAATGTATTTTTCCATCCCCTCACTTTCATTGTGTATGTGTCCCTAGGTCTGAAGTGGGTCTCTTGTAGACAGCATATATATGGGTCTTGTTTTTGTATCCAATCAGTGAGCCTGTGTCTTTGGTTGGAGCATTTAATCCATTGACGTTTAAGGTAATTATCGATATGTAGGTTCCTATTCCCATTTTCTTAATTGTTTTGGGTTTGTTTTGTAGGTCCTTTTCTTCTCTTGTGTTTCCCACTTAGAGAAGTTACTTTAGCATTTGTTGTAGAGCTGGTTTGTGGTGCTGAATTCTCTTAGCTTTTGCTTGTCTGTAAAGCTTTTGATTTCTCCATCGAATCTGAATGAGATCCTTGCTGGGTAGAGTAATATTTGTTGTAGGTTCTCCCTTTCATCACTTTAAGTATATCACGTCACTCCCTTCTGGCTTGTAGAATTTCTGCTGAGAAATCAGCTGTTAACCTTATGGGAGTTCCCTTGTATGTTATTTGTCATTTTTCCCTTGCTCCTTTCAATAATTTTTCTTTGTCTTTAATTTTTGCCAATTTGATTACTATGCGTCTCAGCGTGTTTCTCCTTGGGTTTATCCTGTATGGGACTCGCTGCACTTCCTGGACTTGGGTGGCTATTTCCTTTCCCATGTTAGGGAAGTTTACAATTATAATCTCTTCAAATATTTTCTCTGGTCCTTTCTCTCTCTCTTCTCCTTCTGGGACCCCTATTATGCGAATGTTGTTGCATTTAATGTTGTCCCAGAGGTCTCTTAGGTTGTCTTCATTTCTTTGCATTATTTCCTCTTTAGTCTGTTCCACAGCAGTGAATTCCACCATTCTGTCTTCCAGGTCACTTATCCGTTCTTCTGCCTCAGTTATTCTGCTATTGATTCCTTCTAGTGTAGTTTTCATTTCAGTTATTGTATTGTTCATCTGTTTCTGTTTGTTCTTTAATTCTTCTAGGTCTTTGTTAAACCTTTCTTGCATCTTCTCGATCTTTGCCTCCTTTCTTTTTCCGAGGTCCTGGATCATCTTTACTGTCATTATTCTGAATTGTTTTTCTGGAGTGTTGCCTATCTCCACTTCATTTAATTGTTTTTCTGGGCTTTTATCTTGTTCCTTCATCTGGTATATAGCCCTTTGCCTTTTTCATCTTGTCTATATTTCTGTGAATGTGGTTTTTGTTCCACAGGCTGCAGGATTGTAGTTCTTCTTGCTTCTCCAGATTCTATGTTTCTTGATGGAAAAAACAAACTCTGGCATTTGTCCTTCTTTATAGATTAGTAGAAATTCCCTCATCCCAATTCGCAACTGCCCTGTATCAAACATCTGAGAGAAACTGTCCACCATTTTGTCTCCTCACAGGTGGAGGTCATTCTGTTCTGAATGACCTTCAGAAATCACTTTGAAATGAAGCCAGTGTAAAGAAATCATACCATAGAATTTTTACCAAATTCATTGATTTTTGTTATCTTTTCGCTTTTTAAAATATTTTAAATCTTTATTTAAATTTGAAACAATCATTAACTTAGGGAATATATAAGCACAGTACAAAGACCATTTTCCCCTGAGACATTTAAGAGTGTCTCACCAACATGAGGACACATCACCCGAAACACTTTAGTTTATATTTTCTACAAACAAGGATATTATCCTATATAATCACAATACAAGCACCTATATCAGAAAATTAACACTGATTCATTACTACTACCTAATACTTGGGCCCTATTTAAGTTTCATTACTGTCCTGATATAGTGCTTTTTAGCAAAATGATCCAGTTCTAGATGAAGTTTATATGTCTCTTTATGTTCTTTCAGTGTTGAACAGTCTCTCCCTTTTGCTTTTACTTACATGATCTTGAAACTTTGATAACTACAAATCAGTTACTTTGTGGAATATCCCTTAATTTGCTTTTGTCTTCTCATGGTTAGATTCAAAGTATGCATCTTTTGTGGAAATATTACAAAGTTGCTATGCTCTCATAGCATGCTCTCAGGGGATGCATGCTTTTGATTTATTCTGATAATATTCACATTGATCACTTACTTGATTAAGATGGGTTTTCAGTCAGGCTACTCTACTGAAAAGATACTCGTTACCAATTTTTCTTAAGTATTTCTTGGGGATATGCTTTGAAACTATGATATATCTCATATCTAATTAATCTTTCAATGTATACATTTATTTATTTATAACAGTATGGACTCCTATTTTTTCTCTTTTATTCAATAGGTTATAACCTACTTAGGCCATTAATTATTTCAATGCTCAAACTGTCAACAATTTGAACTTTCAAGCATTTTCCTGCTTTTTGGCATGACATGTTTCAGAATCATCTTATAATTTTCCTGCTCCAGCCCTGGAATCAGTGATATCTCCAAGGAACTTTGTTCCTTTTCAATGGACAATGGTTATTGAGAACCAAGTTCTGGGCACTGAGTGTGCTGTTGCCATTAGAGTGTCATTCTCTCAGGCACTCATTCTCTGCCTCTGTTTCTGTCTCTTTCTCTCAGTCTCTCTCTTTCTCTCTTTCTCTCTCTATTACACATATATACATGTATGCATTTATGTCTATATAGTAGACATATATAATATGTATAAAATTTACATTTATAAATATCTCTATATATACATGCATAGGTGTTTTACATACATATTTATTTCTATATATTGAAAACCATGATTTCATTATCAATATGTCCAATTTCAATCCAATATTAGTGTTCATATTTTTTTTATTTCCATTCCATATTGTAAACCATTCTCTGGCACTGAGAAATCTAGCTTTTTTTTTTCAACTTTATTTGTTCAATTCCCTCTGTGTAATCAATCTCTCATCTCTACCACCTTTTCTCTAGCACAGATTCCTCCTCACCATGCTTGTGCTTTGACATCCTGCATGAAAAAGGTTTTTTCTGATCCTAAATTACACAAGAAATAAAGAGAAAAAACAACCAACCAAAAACAAAACAGAACAAATAAATGCTTAAAATTATGTACCATGGCAATGCTTCAAAGCTTACTCCAGTATTATCCTTCTTAGAAAACTAAAACAATTCATATTGTATGACAGAGGTAGAGCAAATATTTTTTGGATTCTTCATACATCTGAGAGTTTTCCTGTAACTCAGATATGTTTGTTTGGGAGTTTGGGAGATAATCCTATCATCTAACTGTCAGTCCTTAGCATATTAGACACTCAGTTTGTCATCTTTTAACTGTGAAACTCATTCATTCACTTATGCATTCAACAAATGTTTATGGAGCATGTATTTAACAGTAGAGCGGCAGAGCGGAGTAAAGGTAGTCATGATCCCTTCCCTCTTGCACTTTATCTTACAATAGAGAAAAACAGGGGAGAGGGAAACAAATGGTGACATTTCATGCTATTAAGAAACAGTTATCTGAGAAAGAATATCTAGAAAGAACACATTTGTATTTAATTGTATAGGGATAACTTCTCTAATACAGTGATATTTTAACTAATAAGTATGACTTAAATAATAAATTCCAATATGAAGAAAGTATGCATAAGGTAGAAGATGGCTGGAAAAATTCCCTGAGAAACAAACAACTAAAATAAACAAGTTTGGGTTTAACATAACTAGGAACTGGTATGGAGTTACAGTGGGTTGGAGATATAGTAGAAGTAGAAGAGGCTGTGTCTTTTCCACTGTAGTGTATATGAAAACTCACTGATGTTTTCCCAGAAAGGAAGGAACATTATCAGATTTATATTTTATAAATAAAACACTGCAATTCTGTGGTGAACAGATGGTAGAGTATTTTAGTTTAAGCCAAGAGTAACCAAATGATAGCCTGCATGCCAGATCTGACCCACTGCTTATTTTGTTTGTTTGTTTGTTTGGATTGGTTTGTTTTAATGATTTAATAGATACTTTTTTTTAGAGAAGTTTTAGTGTCACAGAAAACTTGAGAGGAAGGTGCAGAGATTTCCCACATACCCACTGTGCCTACACATCTGTATCCTCCCCCCTTATTAACATAGCCCACCAGAATGGTACATTTGTTACAACTGAGGAACTTTCATTGATACACCACATGGCCCAAAATCTATAGTTTACTTTAGGTTTACTCTCAGTGTTGTGTAATTCCATGGGTTTGGACAAATGTATAACGATATATATTCATCATTATAGTATCATACAAAATAATTCCTCTGTGCTCTGCCTAGAGCACATCCGCAAAGTCCCTTTTTCCATATAAGGTAACCTATTCACAGGTTCCAAGGATTATTATGTGGTCATTTTGGGGGGATATTATGGTACCACTACTAGTAGTTTTAGGCGGAACTTCACAGGTTCATTGTGAGATGTCCTTAAGACCTAAGCAAATATAACTGATAGCAGGTTTATTTTTTTGAAAAGAACAATACTGAGATATAATTAAAATACCAAACAATTCAACCATTTAAAGTGTACAAGTCAATGGTTGTGCAAAAATCACCACAATATAATCTTAGAACATTTTCATTACACCCAAAACAAACCCTGTACCCATTAGCAGTCATTTCCTACCCGCCCTCCTTTCCCCAGCCCTAGGCTAAAATTGACCTAATTTCCATCTTTATAGAATTGCCTAATCTGGACATTTCTTGTAAATGGATCACAAAATTTGATTTTTTGTGACGGGATTCTTTCACTTAGCGTAATGCTTTCAAAGTACAACCACACAGTAGATGTATCAATACTTCATTCATTTTTATTGCTGAATAATATACCATCGTATGGATACACTATTGGGTTGGCCAAAAAGTTTGTTTGGTTTTAAGTAACAATAAAAGCCGTATTTTTCATTTTCACCAAGAATTGTATTGAACAATGTATTCGCTAACTGAACAAACTTTTTGGCCAACCCAATACATTTTATTTTTCCATTTATCAGAGGTGGACATTTGGGTTGTTTCCACTTTTCAGCTATTACAAATAATGCTGCTATAAATGTTTATTTTTGTATGGACATGTATTTTCACTTCTCTTGGGTGTATACTTAGGAGTAGAATTACTGAGAAATATGGTAATTCCATCATTACCATTTTAAGGTAGTCCTGAACTGTTTCCCAAATTGGCTGCATAATTTTACAATTCAGAAATGAATGTGGGTTCAAATTTTCTACATCCTCACCACCACTTGTTATTGCCTGTCTTTTAACATTTTAATCATTCTAGTGGGTTACACCTAGTTGGTATCATGGTTTTGATTTGCATTTCCCTGATTACTAAATATATTGAGAATTTTTTCATGTCTTATTGGTCACTTGTACATCTTCTTTAAAGAAATACCAATTGAAATCCTTTATTTTAAAATTGAGCTACTTGGCTTTTTATTGTTTACCTATAAATATTCTTTATTATATAATAAAGATTCTTATTAGATATATGATTTGAAAATATTTTCTTCTATATTATGAATTATCTTTCACTTTTTGTTTGTTCATTGAAACATAAATATTTTTAATTGTTATGAAGTCCAATTTATCCATTTTTCTTCTTTCGTTGGTTGTGCTTTTGGTGTCATATCTATGAAGTTTTTATTTAACCCAAAGTAATGAAAATGTACTTCTACATTTTCTTCCAAGAGTTATACAGTTATCTCTCTTACATTTAGGTCTATGATTTATTTTGAGTTAATTTTTGTGCATGGTGTGGGATAAGAGTCAAAATTCATTCTTTTGCATGTGGATTTACAGTGCCCCAGAACCATTTTTTTGAAAGATTATTTTTTTCACCATTGAATTGTTTTGGTACCCTTGTCAGAAATAAATTGACCATAAATATAAGGGTTTATTTCTGGACTCTCAATTTTGTTCCATTGAACTATACATTTATATTTATGCTAGCAATGTACTAGCTTTTTTATTGTAGATTTAAAGTTGGTTTTGAAATCAGGAAGTGAGAGTCCTCCAACTTTGCTCTTTATTTTCAAAATTGTCTTAGCATTCTTGGTTCCTTGAATTTCTACATGAATTTTAAGATCAATTTAGCCAGTTGTTGCAAAAAAATTTAGCTGGCACTTTTATTGGGATTGTGTTGAGTCTGTAGACATCATGAGAAGTGTTGACGTCCTGTATTAAGTTTCCTTACTCATAAACATGGGAAGTCTTTTCATTTATCTGGATCTTCTCTAATTTTTTTAACAATGCTTTGGAGTTTTCAAAGTACAGGTTTTGCATTTCTTATAATTAAATATATTTCTAAGTATTCTATTCTTTCCACACAGTTGTAAAGGAATTGTTTTGTTAATTTCATGTTTTTGGAACATTCTTTATTAGTGTCTGGACATACAACTGATTTTTATATATTGCTGTCATATCCTATGTCTTGTGAAACTTGCTTATCAGTAGTTCTAATATTTTTTAACAGTATTTCTTAGGATTTCCTGTATGCAAGATTATGTCATTTACAAATAGAATGTTGCTTCCTTCTTTCCAGACTGGATGCCTTTATTTACTCTTGCTAGTTGCTCTGGTTGTAACCTCTAGTAAAATGTTAAATAGAAGTGCTGAGAGAGGAATTCGTGTCTTGTTCCTGATTTTAAGAGGGAATTCAGTCTTTCACCATTAAGTATGATATTTTCTGTGGGTATTCTCTAGATATCTTTTATAAGATGAGGAAGGTCCCTTCCATCCTGGTTTGTTGAGTGTTTTTGTCAAGAAGACAGTTGACACTGGTAGTTTGAGTATAGGTGCTTCAAGAAGCAGAAACTAGGGTATACATAGTGGAATTTAGACCTGTGGAAGCAAGTTAAATATATTCAGCATAGTCAACCTCTTTTCTCCCTCATTACTCTCTTGTATCCTTTTTCAAGGTGATCTACATTGTGTCCCAAACATAGGAGACCCACAAAATCCCATCTTAAGGTTATGTTGAATTCATCACCATTCACCTGAAATTTAAATCATTATGTGCCATTGTAGTTGTTCACATAAGGTAGCAACATATATGGGAGAGATGGACTAAAAAAACAATATAATATAAAACAGCTTGATCCTACTTTTGTAGTGGGTCTGGAAGATTATGTCAAAAGTAAAAACTACCTTCTTATATCATTAATCCCATATTCCCTTTACTTAAACTCAGCAGTTGACTGGACTGAATCCTTCATCTAAGTGGACTAATTTTTCTTTTTTTGAATCCTTGAAGAATCTGTTTTTATTGAACTGTCATTGTGTCCCATTGAGCAGTGCTATTGGACAAAATACTATGGATAGGCATCCCAATGAACCTCTTGGAATCTAAACATAACACTGTTTGCTTCTAATATATATCTAATATAAACCTGAAACCCCAATCCATACCCTCCCACTCGATCTGCAGAAGTCACAATCAATGACCTTAGAGAGTACAACAATCTCATTCTCTGTCTTTTGGTTTAGAGGCATATGTAACCTAAATGGAGCTGTCTCAATTTTCAATATATTATAATCATGACTGTTCCCTGGTAACATTATTTACCCCTTGGGCATTAGAACCACCAAAATCACAGAGGTCCAAATCACAGAGATGTGAAGAAAAATATTCTTCCAATAAGTTATTAGGTTTAATGGTGAGGAAGGCCACACTCACCCTTTCACCATAGGTTCTTGACCCATATATCTTGGCTCTTGGAGAGATATTCACTGGCTTAAACCAAAGCCCATATCTTGTGGAATTTCACATGGTATATGTCTTATATCAGGACATTCTCTCCTAGAGACAGGTTGCTTTTCTCTTAGCTGACATTGGAGCTGAGTCCTTAGTAAGACATTCCACATTTCTATTAATCTGGACACTTTGGAGTCATGGAAAATATATCAAGATCCATGGGCATAATCCCACTGCCCTACTTTTCTAACAATGACAGCTGTCATCAAGTTGGAAAAAGGTATTGTGAAAGATATCATGATGTTGATTGAAGTTATTAGGTAAGAAATGGTGCTTATAGAAGCACTTTGAACAAAGAAAGTACCTGGATGTCTGTCTATCTCAATGAGTAAAAAGTGCCATCTCCTTCATGGTAGAAGGAGTATAACGTAATTAGCCTTGGCAACAGGAATACATCTGGGCTTTGTTGATGGTATCTTGCTGGATTTCACATTGTTTGGGCAATCAGTAGATATGCTATAGCCAGATAAGACTTGGGGCAACAAAAGCCATATTATTGCACCCATTTATATCATCCATCTGTACCACCATGTACACTTTATACATGGCTTCATTGAGCAAGCACTGGAGTATCTAGAAAAACAACTATCTGACATGTACAAGATAGGTTATCTTGTCTACTTACTTTTAAGAGCTTTGTAAACTCTTTACGTGGACTTACATGAAATGAAAATATCTTTACACCCTGTGCTGATTCAAAAAGGTCGGTTCCCATAATTCTGTAATCCTCCACCAGATTCCCTTGTCAATAATTTCCTCATGTTCTTCCATTAAACCAAATAGCCACTATGTGTTGATAACATCTTTCTTTCGAAGCAACGTGGAAAACCAGATGTACTGTTCAAACTTCTGCCAAAAGGGTAGACTTCCTGCCTCCACTTCTTTTTTTTTTATAAATTTATTTATTTATTTATATATTTTATTATCTTTTTTAACTGTGTTGGGTCTTCGTTGCTGCGTGTGGGCTTTATCTAGTTGCGGCGAGCAGGGGCTACTTTTCATTGCAGTGTGCGGGATTCTCATTGCAGTGGCTTCTCTTGCTGTGCAGCATGGGCTCTAGGCGTGCGGGCTTTAGTAGTTGTGGCACATGGGCTTAGTTGCTCCGCAGTATGTGGTATGTTCCTGGACCAGGGATTGAACATGTGTCCCCTGCATTGGCAGGCAGATTTCCTGGTGACCATTGCGTCACCAGGAAAGTCCTGCTACTTTTTATAGTGTGGTGGTTTTAAAACATGTTTGCAGACGCTTTGACACTCTTCCCAATAAGATTTGGAGGTCTATGCCCCCTTTCTTTGAACCTGGGCAGGCTTGTGAATGATTTGTCTAGTAGAATACAGAAAAAGCAACACTGTGTGACTTATGAGGATATATTCTACAAGGCCAACTAACTTCTGTTTCACTCACTGAGAATACTCACTCTTGAAGCCCTAAGCCACCATATTAAAAGTCCAATTTTCTTCAGCCACTATGCTGCAAATGTCATGATTAAACCCTTCAGTTGACAACCCCAGCTGAGTGTATCCTTCCTTTTATATATGCCAAGTCAACTGGCATGTATGTGAGTGAGGCCATCTTAAATATTCCAAACCAGACAATCCACCAGATGAGTACTATCAAATGACCTTCATTGGCACCATATAGAATAGATGATCCACCCAGCTTAGGCCTTCTCAAATTCCTGACCTATAAAATCATGATATGTAATAAAATAATTATTGTTTTGGAATTGTTACACCACAGTGGATAACCAGAGCATAGAATGACCTCCTGAGTCACTTTGCCTGTAATCCATTGAAAATCCACTTCTCCTTCTTCCATGTATAATTGAGACCCACATTTTCAATATTCATCAACTAAACTCATGGAATTCCTCAGGGGGCCTTAGGTATTTTTTGAAAAAAAATGCATTGATGAATCAGAAGTAAGTACTATGGGAATTTCAGCAATGTTTGCCTGCAAATAACTTGTGGTTTTGAGGGCTACTTGAGTCCATTCATATACATGCTATTTTAGTTAATGATGCAATGATGCAGCGCCCCTCAGCTCTTTAATTTATTGGATCATGTAAAACTAAAGATAAGCAGTTGAAGTAATATATTAACAATTTTCTCTTTTTTAGATATTCTTGCTCTGCAAAGACTCATTGGTAAACCAGGAGGGTCCAGTAGAGAAAGCAGTAGTCAATGCGGCGTACAGCCATGGTTGCAAAGAAGCATGGAAAAGAGAATAAATCAATACCTGGATCTAACTCTTTCCCTGTCCTCCAATCTCCTGAGTATCATGTTGGTCAAACTCAAACAAAACTATTCATTAAGAGAGGCCATGTGATCATTCCACAGAGCTCAGCCTCCTGAGGCAGAGAACACAATTAAAACAAACAGAAAAAACAAACAAAAACTGAGAATATGGCTTAGCACAGTGACGTCAAAACTATTGAACAGTGCATAATATCCCTGACTTGAAGGACATGAGCATCCATAACACTTTGAAAAGCTACAGGCCATTTCCCAGACACAGAGACCTTTAGGAAGTATCTGTGCATGAGTACTTAAAATCAATTATTAATGCTTTTGTGCCAAAACATTTTTTGGGTGACAGTAGGATTGATTTTAGTTAGGCTAAGGGGGACCATGATCTCTTTTGACTTCTTCAGCCGTCTAACCAGAACCAAAGAGGAATTTTTCTAGGTTAAATAGC
The DNA here is from genome assembly GCF_039906515.1 of Pseudorca crassidens. Classification (NCBI taxonomy): domain Eukaryota; kingdom Metazoa; phylum Chordata; class Mammalia; order Artiodactyla; family Delphinidae; genus Pseudorca; species Pseudorca crassidens. Next base: position 21,238,295 of record NC_090298.1, read on the forward strand.
AGGGCTTGTGGCTGAGATCTACCGACTGTTTTGTCTTGTCCTAGAACTTGAACTGGTAAGCATGCTGTAGGCAGTGCATGATTACTTAGATGCAATCTGACTGCTTATGTGTTAGATCATATATCTAGGATACAGTGCAAAACCTAGCTCCAGGAAAGAAACTGTGTCCCAAACCTGAATATTAGATAAGGAAGCTTGGTTTATAAATATAATTTTTGTAAACATATAGTCTGATGTCTTTTAGGGTGATATATTTGGATATTTAGCTATTTTGATGATCCCTAATACAGGGCTTCCCACAATCTGGCAGCACTGTAACCACTAGTTTCCTCTAAGAATCTGGACACAGATGAGAAACTATTTTCATTGAATAACTGCCAACTTAATAGCTCCTAGTATGCTCCACTGAAAATATATTCTTAGCACTTTGTGAAAGCAAACTCATATGTCATAAGTTATCTATTTCTCTAAGTCTCCAAGCCAGTCAACTGAAAAAAAGACTTTAGACACCAACTGCACTACTAACAGGGTCAGCTTATTCCAATCCTCCCTAACCTCTCTGAGCCACAGCCTATTCAAATTAAGTACTCTTAACACCCAGACTCTTAAAGCAGAAACTTATATAACTATGAAGCAGAATGCTACATTTCTTTTCTTCATAGGTTTGTGATGGAAAGAATAGCATTTCCAATTGAGCTTTCTCTTTTCAGTCTGAAGATTATTATAGGGAAAATTTTCAGTCCCTCTCACCATCCTCTGCATGGAAGAAACATTTTCTATTCTTAATGGAAAAAGCCTAACATTAACTCTGTGGAGTTTTACTGAGGCATGAACAGAGCAGAGCAGAAGCAGAAGAACAAGCATGCCTTGTTTCTTACTTTATTTAACACGCCCACTCACTAGTGCCTTTTCTTCCCACTAAAATATGACTAGGCAGTACATGCCTCACAAAGTCAGACTACTGTCTAATTCATCCCGTTCTGGCTCATCTTTTCTGCAATTAGTAGAGAAATAAATTTTAAAATGTACTCCATAGTCCCAGGCTCTTTGTTCAGAGGGTATGTGGTAGATTCTTGTACAAGCTAGTAATGTTTATGCAAAATTCTAGCATCATTTACAAGACTTTCTGCTTTTTCAGGATTTTTCTCTGATAATTACATGACACTAATACACCATGTATTGTCTATTTTTCTCTTGTAATATGTTCAGATGGAAGAAATATGCATACAGTATTAAGTTAATAAAGTCCCAACAGTGCAGCATGGGAATATCTTTCATTCACTTGTTGATACATATGCTAAGGCAGCTCCCTGTAAATTTGTGTCTTAGGAGGGAAAAAACAGAGTAGGCAAGGAGATTGACAATTGTCAAAAACAATCCCATATTCCAGGACATTGGGATAACCAAATAAGCAGGCAATAAGAGCTGGTTCAGAGCTGATTTTGTTTCTTGCACTGTCATATGATTTACCTAACACCTACACCCAATCATTTTACTTGACCCAGAGTACTCATGTTTTGCACCTGCAGATTATTTCAGTAATAGAAAAAACAACAACAAAAGCAGTAACAACAAAATTGCTAGGAATTCAGCTCCCAGTTCTGTAGGACTAGATAGCAATACTTATTGGTAAATTACTCTGTCATTCTTTATTAAAGATCTGATGAAATGTCTTCTACTGGGTATTTGTTATATATGTGAACTCTACATTTCACACAGAAAAAATGTTAGTATATCCTACACCTCATAGCCACTAACATTTTTGAGATGCCTTTTTGTGTGTGTGTATTCCTCTGGCGTAATAAAAAACAGACAAAATATTAAGACATAATGATAAGTTGATTACTATTTCACTCACCAGGCGCATGCTTATATCCAAGTAAATGTAATACATTTAATAATAGTGAACTGTCCTTCTGAATACTCTATTATTCCATATATTTTCTATTTTTATAGTTCCAGTTGAAAGAAAGAGAAAATGAATAATCATTAATTAAAAAATACTAAAAGGAAAAATTAAGAACAAATTACCTTAATCTCACCACACGAAGATAATAATAATTTTTGACATTTCTGTTGTCAAAATTAACAATGGGATAGTAATTGTTAAGCATCTCCACAAATACTCATGGAGTAGTGTGAAAGGAAAAAAAAAAAAACCACTTTGTTTCTTTCTCTTCTCTCAGAATACTTCTATATTCCAATGTGTGGATTTTCCACAGCAAGCAATTTTCCAGTTCTCAGTGGACATCAACTGGGTGCCCTACAAATTTAAATCAAAATTGACACTATCTAACTGGAGATAGGTTTAGACCCACAGGTTAAGGGCTCAGTCCAACAAGATTTCCCTCACCCAGTCATCAATTGTAGGGACAGGTTTTCGCTTGAACCTCTGACCAACTGGCTATAAATTAAAGTTACCACCTCTCGCTGCTCAGATTCAATAATTTGCTAGAATGTCTCATGGAACTCAGGGTAATGTTTACTTACATTATCTATTTATTATAAAAGGATACAACTCTGGAACAGCCAGATGGAAGAAATGGATAGGGCAAGGTATGGGGGAAGGGACACAAAACTTCCGTGTCCTCTCCAGGGATACACTTTCCCAGTACCTCCACATGTTCACCAAAGTGGCAGCACATCAAGTCTCATTGTTCAAGAGTTTTTATAGAGTTTAATCTCCAGCCCCACCACTTTCTCCTTCCCAGAGGTCAGTGGGTAGGGCTGAAAGTTTCAACCCTGTAATCACACAGGCTTTCTGATGACCAGCCCCATCTTAATGTTATCCAGAGGTCCCCTCTAAGTCACTTCATTAGCATAAAATCAGACTACTATGTAAATAATTACACTGTAATGAAATCTTTCTCTTTTTTTTTAGCACCTTTATTGGAGTATCATTGCTTTACAATGGTGTGTTAGTTTCTGCTGTATAACAAAGTGAATCAGCTATACATATACATATATCCCCATATCACCTCCCTCTTGCGTCTCCCTCCCACCCTCCCTATCCCACCTCTCTAGGTGGTCACAAAGCACTGAGCTAATCTCCTTGTGCTGTGCTATGTGGCTGCTTCCCACTAGCAATCTATTTTACATTGGATAGTGTATATATGTCCATGTCACTCACTCACTTTGTCCCAGCTTACTCTTCCCCCTCCCCGTGTCCTCAAGTCCATTCTCCACCACTGCGTACTTATTCCTGACTTGCCCCTATGTTCTTCAGAAAATTTTTTTTTTAGATTCCATATATATGCTAACACATATATATGGAATCTAAAAAAAAAAAAAAACACTGTAATGAACTCTTACAAGACAATCTCTTCTACACTTACTTATCAATCTAAACCTGCTAAGATTTTTCAGAAACTTTTGTTCTATTTCTTGAAAAGACAAGAGAATCTTTTTCTTTCTTTTTTTTGATAGAATATATATCTTTTCTTAGAACTGAATTAGGTACCTAACATTGCTTTATTTAAATACAAATGACAAAAAATCATATTTCATATAATTTCTTGTCTTTAGGATCCTGAAAGCCATGATTGTGGAAAAAAAAAGTCAACACATCTCAACTTAATAATGATGGGTAAATCTCGATGGGAAGATAATTATAAAAAATAAATGTTAAAAATAGGAAATAAGCACTAAGATTTATAACTAGTAGTTTTGAAAATTTAAAGAATGGACATGGATTATTTTGAACTGGTTGTCTGTGTTTGTAGACAGATAACAACATGTTAGAGGATAAAGATGTAATCAATGAGGTAATGCTTATTTGGGGGAGAATCATATTTTATAATGAAGCATAAAATTGTGTTGATATATATGGCATGAAGGCAAAACTAGACTGTACTCTATAAATTCTTGAAAGAAATGTAATGCATAGGATAATAGATACTGCATCAAATTGCATTTAATCACTTTAGTACTATAAATGGAGGCCAATAAGCTCACAGGAAAATCTCCTGAAAGTGCATATATTCTCTAATCAACCTCTTGCTCCTAATTACAACCTAATGGCAGATGCTTGGAGTGCTAAGTAATTAAATTTCATAATTTCAAGTTCTGTTCAATAAGAAAATAATCATTAGGGGGTAAAATTGCAAGATTCATAACCTTCCTGAGTCACTATTGTTGTTTAATATTCATAATTTACCTAAGTAATTTTGGACTATCTAAGGCTGACCTTCAGTTTTATTTCACAGGTGTGTCCTTCTGACCTACATTAAAGAAATAAGGATTTGGGATTAAAAAAAAATTCTCAAAGTAGATGAATTCAAACCTTTCAAAAAATTGTCCTGAAAGTTCACTTTTTAGTTTGCAAAGTCATTCTATCACTCATTCTATAAATATTTATCAATAATTCTATTGATATGTGGGTGTAATTCAGGCACTAACACAGGGTTGAGGAAGATGAGGTCCTGCTTTTAATTAGATTGTGTAGTGATGGAGCAGACAATACCCCAGTAAAACATACATTAATTGTATAATTTCAGAGAGTTATTAAAAAAAATAAACTAAATAAACCTGCGTAGCTATTTCTTGGAGTCAGGAATTCAAGTCAGACCTGGTGGTTAGGGAAACTTCTGACGTGAAGGTGACGTTTGAGTTAAGATCTCAATGACAACAAGGACTGAGGCATGGGTTGAACTGAACACCTGGACACAGGACATTACTGACAGAGAACATCGAGGACAAGATTCTAAACCAGGAACAAATCTGGAGTAACACTTAGAATTCTAGCATGGCTTAAACATGTTGAAGGAAGGATGACTGGCAACTGACATAGACAGAGATATGAAATATAATCTGTCCTGAGAGTAGTGAACAAAAATATCTAAGGGCTAGAAGGACAAATATGCCTCCACTGGTTGTCATGAACCAGCACTACATCGTAAAGCATATTATCCCCTAGCCGTGGCAAATCCCAGAAATTTCTTCCAAGTGAGTGTTTATATTTTGTATCATGATGGGAAATTTTGATTTTATAATTTTAGTGTAAAAATAGAAACAGGTCACATGTTTTGCAATTCCCATAATTTATAATCTGCAATTTTGACACTGCTATAATATTTATTAGAGACACAAAACTCTTTACTCCTCTGGGAAGTTGTGTGGGTTGAGGAAGGCACACAGACTTTGACTGTCTGAGTTTGCACTCTTGATAATATGGATTGTTTCGGGGCCTTTATTCTGGAACACCAGCAGAAAGGAATTGAAGGAATAGCTAGAATGGTTTCCCCCAGAGTTCTTTTAAACAATCTGAAGTCACCGGTAATCTATGGTCTAAGGCAAGGCGATGGGTTGTATTTTAGCTGATTTTTTGTTGTATGAACTGAGGTGTCCCAGATGAGTTATTAAATAGTCTTTTAGATCTCTAATATTTCACAGTTATGAAAATTGGGTAACAACATCCTAAATACTAAGATCCTCAGCACCAAATGGATGTGAAATACAGTCATTCTCAGAGGGTAACATTGAGCTGATAAGGTAAGCTGGAGAGGTGATAATGGTCGAACTATGAGATGAATGATTCAAAATCTCACTTTCGGATTCAGGATACTTTCAGTTGCTAATTTTGCCAGTACTGCATATTGCTTGATTCAGAACCCATTCTAGTATTTTCTATAGTGCTTCATTGTGCCACAGAGGCCAGAAAGAAAGGAAAACATTTCCAATATTTTCTCAAAGCTAAGAGACGCACAAGATGTGTTCTTCCATGTAGACATTCCATGTAGATGTGAAGACAAAATTGAGCAATGTGAGACAAAACTTCTCTGGGAAGAGGCCATCTCTTTACAAGTAGGGTAGCAGAAGCATATGGTTCTTCTGCAGAGGCTGTAGTGGAGTTTCCAATGAACAGTCCCCACATTCACAGAGGTTACAGGATGGGCAGTGATATAGTAAAATCACTTTTCCTGCCTGGCAGGCTCAAAGATTTTTCCTTTTTCATTCTGTAAATTCTAAAACCCAATAACTTGTAATGATTTCCTGTGCGATTAAGTTAGCTAGAGTAGATTATATGTCAGCAATAGAATAAAACTGTGCCTGACAAACTAGATTATATGGCTTAAGCAAAGAAAGGGAATTACTGACACATGAAAATATCAAGACAAGGTTAAGCTATCTTTAGAGATATCTGGAGCCAGAGGTTTAGTGTTTCAACATCCTCCTCTACTTCCCTCTTAGGCCCTATCCATGTGGTGTTGCAAATCAAGCTTAAAATGTCTACATACCTTGTAATCACAATAGAAATAAAAAGATTACTTTCACTCTAATATTATCAAATATCATGGAAGTGAGTCACTGTATTAGCTACCATCCCGGACCTATCATCCCCAAACCAAGCACTATGGTTAGGTTATGAAATAAACTGATTGATCAGTACAGGGCCATGTACCCACTAATGCGGCAAGAGTGAACAGAGACTCAGTTCCACTTGGATCCACATATGAGAGTAGAGAGAGTAGAGATGGGTGATTTCCCAAAGAAAGTAAGTTTACCAAAAGAGGAGCATGGATGTTGGGCACAAGGAAACACAAACACACACAAACACATACACTCTCTGTCTTTGCTTCTGTCTGTCACACACACACTTACACATATTCTGTTAAGGATTGAGGAAATTCAAATATTGTTGATGAAAATTAACAAACTTAAATGTCAGAGTTGTTATAAAACTCAAAACACCAAGTTAAAGGTTGCAAACTTTCAGTTATAAGATAAGTAAGTTTGGGGGATCTAAGGTCCAGCATGGTGACTGTAATTAATGACACAGTATTGTATACTTGAAAGTTGCTATGAGAGTAGAACTTTAATGTTTTTACCATAACAATAACAACAACAAAGTGGTTACTATGTGAGGCAAAGGATAGATTAATTAACCTTACTGGGGTAAACATTTCACTATATATATATGTGTATCAAGCCATTACACTGTACACTTTAAACTTACACAATGTTATATGTCAATTTTGTCTCAATAAGTCAGGAAGAAGAACACCAAGCATTTTTATTAAAATGAAATGATAGGTCTCAGTTCATGGTTTCACCCAGGATAATTTGAAAAGCTGCAATTCTAAGAAATATTAACACCTGGAAACGTCCGCTATGGTGTGCTGATTATAATTATGGTTTATGGAATTGAATATCTCTAGGTTTAAATCCTAAGTCAGCCCCTTATTAATAAATGTCCTTTAACAGTGTAATGTCAATAAGGTTTGGTTTCCTTAGTTTCAAAATATCAATAATAACACTGCTAACTTTGAGCTATTGTGAGAGATATGTAAGGTAAAATGCTTAGGACAAATTAATTGCCTAATATATATTATATTTTGTCAATTTATTAATTACATATAATTTGAGTAGGAAAATAAATATGGTAATTGTGGAAACAAAAGGTAAAATCCCAGAAGATAAAAATTTAACAAGTTTGGTATCATGAAATGCTATTCTCTGAGGTTTCATATGATGTGCCTTATATATTGCTAAAATTTTAAATAATCACTAATTAATTGGAATTATATGACTCTGATTTATATATTAAAATTTGCAATATCATTTAGTTAATCTCAGCAAGTGTATATGATGGGTATAAAAAGTCTCCATATTTCTTCTTCAGGATTTTTGTGGCCACAAAAGCATTTGTATAAATCAAATAAAATGAATAAACACTATTTGTAAGTTAGTATAAGGAAGGAAATCCCTACGGCATGAGGATCTTAGAATATGTTCTACTGTGTCTCCTCCACCGATATTATTTTGCAGGGAAATTAAAGCTTAATTAACCATGTGTGACAAAATTTGATGGAGAAAGGTATAATACATCACATAACGTGGAAGTAGTGCTGGAAATAAGGTAAGAAAAGTTAATGCAATTGCTATTGGCTTGGTAAATTAGTCAAAACATCTCTGTTCGGATTGTGTGGTAAACTATATGAATCTAAATTCTTCACAGTCATCCTTTGGGAAATTACTTCCTTTGGTAACAGATATGATAGTAGTAAGGGTGACATTAAACAAATAGAACAAAAACAAAAGCATTCATTAGGTACAGTATGATAAACTAATAGAAGAAAATACCAAGACACATATGCCTATAATAAAAGTTTAGTTTAAAAGCCTATAGTTAAATGAGATACCATTACAAAATTAAAAGAATTAACTCACAAGTAGACTACATTTGAATGTAGACCAGTAATCTAAAGAGGCCCACAAACTGTCTTTCCCTTTCACTGTCTTTACAGTTTGCCTGCTCTTGGTACTTTGTATTATCATGACTCACTCTGAGCTCCCACACTAATTATTTAAAAATAGTAAATGAACAAAAAAATGGAGAGCAATAGGAATAAAGTATAGAAGGAAGTCAGAGATGGAGACACAAAGGAGAGGAGAAAATATTTGAAAGGGATGTGATTTTTAATAAAACATTTTGATAAAAAGAAAAATAGTGACAACAAAGAAGTAATCCTGGTTCAGAATGAGGGAGCCAGTAATGAAAGTGAGTGGAGCCTTAATCCAGATTCTTAAATTTTCTAGGAAGCAACTTGGTATAACCCTTAGTGCCAATTCCAAGTATTTAACGTTTTTCTGGAATATTCCTAACATGCCCAGCTTTATTTACAACTTGCATTTAATTATTATATTTTATCCTAGTTTATATAAGATACTGTATGCTAAGAACAAAGACTAAAAGATGAATAAGATTGTTTGATTCTTATTAAAATTTGTTTACAGAGAGTGGGAGGGGAGTCTGATACCTGCGGTTTAAGCAGTGTCACGAGAATGCAGTCTCGTTAGCAGCTGCGCTAGGCAGAATAATGTCCCTCAAATATTTCCATGATATAATTCTTGGAACCTGTAAATATGTTACCATACATGGCAAGGAGGAAATGAGGTTGCATATGGAATTAATTTTGCTAATCAGCTGACCTATAAATAGGAATATTATCCTTAACTATTCTTTGGGTCCAATGTAATCAAGCAGCTACCTATAAAAAAGGGAGAAGTATGAGTCAGTGTCAGAGTGACATAATCTGAGAAAAAACTCTACTGTGCATTGTTGGCTGTGACGCTGAAGCAGAGTCATGAGCCAAGGAGTGAGAGCAACCTCTTAAAGCTGAAAAAGTCAAAGAAATGAATTCTCCCTACAGCTTCGCCAGAAAGAACTCAGCCCTGTTGACACCTTAGTTTTTAGCCTAGTTAGATCTGAGTCAGACTTCTGACCTACAGAACTATAAGATAATACACTTCTGTTGTTTTAATGTTCTAAATTTGTGGTAATTTGTTGCAGTAGCAGTAGAAAACTAATGCACAGCCCACGGAGTACGCTGGAGAGTCACATAAGCTATCTGAGAAAAAAGTGCCACTTTAGCAGATAGCTGAAGACTGGGTAGATATAAGCAATTCTAAAGGATCAAAGGAAGTCCTGAGTAAGTATGTTACAGGGACAAGGTATGAATTATGTGGAAAGCTGAATGGGGGACACGGAGCAGTACACATTTTGAAAAACTGAAAAGAAGTTTAGTGTAGATATATGCAATACACTCTGTGTGATGTGTTGGCCAGGAGAGGGGATTGGATTGGGGCAGGAAGCATTTGGTAATGGACAATCATGAGTCTGGGGGTTAATTTATTTAGACAATAATGGGGATTTAAAAGCCGTAAAGATTTGAAATTATTCCTAAAGGCAACAAAAAGTCAATAAAGGTCTTTAAAGGTGTGTGTCAGGGGCAGGGGAGGAAGGTGGTGGAGGAGCAGGGGGGAGGGGGCAGTGATCCAATTTGCATTTTTTTGTGTGTGGTACATGGACCTCTCACTGTTGTGGCCTTTCCCGCTGCGGAGCACAGGCTCAGGATGCGCAGGCTCAGCGGCCATGGCTCACGGGCCCAGCCGCTCCTTGGCATGTGGGATCTTCCTGGACCAGGGCACGAACCCGTGTCCCCCGCATCGGCAGGCGGACTCTCAACCACTGCACCACCAGGGAAGCCCCAGTTTGCGTTTTTGAAATTGCTGAGGCTGCCCATAGAGGAGAGAGTGGAGCAGGCCAGACTACAGTTAGGAGGCTGTGCACTAAAATCAGGAGAAAGATGTGATGGTGGCCTTGACTAGAACTATGACAAGTGGGATCCAGAAAAGGGATGTGAAATCCTGGGAGGTTTTCTTTTCTTTAATTGTCTCCATTAGCAGAGGGTTGACGGCCGTACCTGAAATTTTATCCTTAGTCTCAAGAAAGATTCATTCTAGTATAGAAATAGAAGAGCTTTTTGGAAATTATCAGGATTTTTTTATATGCAAAATCATAGGTATTCACACCTGTATATGGTTTTATAAGCATGTTTTTACTTGATATTTTGTGGAATAAGCAAAAGAACACTGTAGTGAAAGTCAGAAAGGTTTTGCTTCTATTTTGATTACTGTCAATACCAGACAAATTAAAATCCTCTCTAGGCCCTATTATCCTTATGGACAAATTAGACAAATTTGATTTTATGGTATAGGTTAAATTAAATAAAATTGCCAATATTTGACCAATTTTAACTTACAGAAATAAATTTTTATGGCTCAATCTTTGTTTTTTCATTTATGAAATTGTATGCTATTTTTTAACATGTTAGAGAAACAAAAATCAGGAACCTACATATTTAATTTTGAGGACAGTGTAAAACAAAGCAAATATGTTTCATATTTACTTAAAATGACTGATTTAGATACATATAAAACCTATAAACTAAAATTATGGTTTACAATTGCAAGGATATAATACCAACCCTGCTTCTGTTGCACTTTCTGATACCTTAGGCACATCTCTACATTTAGATTATTGTTTAATAAATATGTGTGATAGTCATAGGAACAAAAAAGTTAAAATTAATTTCCTGGCCAACTATTTTCCTTTGTAATCTTAACAATGTGGGGCCTCATGCTCATTATTTCTTACAATAAAACTACTTCAGAATGCCTTAGGTAATTGACTTATAATGACGATAATTTTCTCTTCACCTAAGAAAATTACTTTTAATTTTAAATTTCCTCTTAGTCTTAAGGGAATGATTCACCTTGTCAGTTCATTTGTTTTTGATTTCCCATTTTAATTAGTCTCAATTTAATTACAATTGATTGAGTTAAAATATCAACTAAGAAGCTACCTGCATGAAAAGGAAAATCTCATTTTCCCAATAGGATTAACTTACTCTTTAGAGAAAAATACCCAAACTCCTTTGTGTGTGTTGTGTACATGAGCTTCTAAGTTTATTTTGTATAGATTAAGAAAAAAATGACTATTTATAAAAATGATAAAATTATTCTTGGGCCCTAAATCATTTTACTCTTCTGTTTTAAAAAAAAAACAGAGAGAGGAAACACACAGACACACATACATAGATGATTCTAACACATGAACAAGACTGAGAACTGCAAAATTCTATACTGTTTGTCATTTAGCCTCCCTTCCCCTTGCTTTCTCTAATCAAAATACACTGATATAGTTAAACACCTTTTAAGGAAAATATAATTGCCATTGGAAATTGTTAGAAAATTAGGTTCAATCTGTGTTATTTTCCCAACTGATTATAAGAATAGCTGTCATTTCTTCTCATTCTATGTTCATCCATTTTTCTCTTTTTTACAAATGATATTTAAGAAATTAGTACCAAAAGAGTATTTCTAGGAGAAAATCTTATTACTTGCAACCATGTGGGACACATTGATCCAGGACAATTCTTCTAGGACAGCAACTTCTCTTTATTCTCATCTCTGTCTCAATGCCAATTTATCCATCTACTACTCATACCCAATTGTGAACAGAATATTTTCAATTTTATTTTACAGTTTTTACAAGATTCCCAAATTATGAGTATAAAAATTTCCAGCAAACTACAATATATGAGATTAGCATTTAATATGTGATTAAAACAAAACTATATGAAATTTTAATTACAACTAGAGTTGACTTTAATACTACTGGGCAATAAGCATTCTTAACGTTCTGTATTTTTTTTCTCACTTTTCATAAAACATCATTAGTTTCAAATGACAAAATTTCAATATTCCCCCCAAATATTAAAAATGACTACTGAAATGAAAGAGGTCATTTGTAAATCAGACAATAAAATAAAATAAAATTTGGTTGAACATATATGTTCCTAGATATGATGTATTTTATGTTATATAAGTATAAAATACAGTAGCTCATTATTGAATAAGCTTTTCCATTTTTATGTTTGTAAATGAATGTCACACATTTCATAATTTATTTTTGGAAGTATATGTACTTAATGGAACCATAGCCCAATAGCTTTTGAGAATTCTTCAGTTGAATAGTCTTCAAAGATTTTATTATTTTTTATCATCAAACATAAAAATTGGAAGGAGTTTCATTTTTGGAAGGAGCCATTCATTCTAAAATTACATATTGAGACATATGCTTCTAGCATGAGAGACACAGTAATGAAAACACCAGATAAAATCTTATCTTACTGTACTCCTTTTTCTTTTTTCTTTTTAGTGGGGAGTAAAATTAAACAGTGTCAAGTCTTCAAAATGTTCAGCAATAAGAGATAGTTTAAAAATTAATTATAAGACAGATGGTAGAATGGTGGTTGCTAAGGCTGTGAGGAGAGGGAGAAGGGGGATTGTTGTTTAAAGGGTATAGAGCTTCAGTTCTGATAGGTGAAAAAAGTTCTGGAAATTGGTTGCCAACAATGTGAATGTACTTAACACTACTGAACTGTACACTTAAAAAATGGTTAAGATACTAAAATTTATGATATCAGGAAGGAGGTATTTGCTAATGTTATGGTGGTAATCATTTTGCAATATGTAAATCAAAACGCACAACTTAAACTTACATAATGTGATATGTCAATTATGTCTCAATAAAGCCAGATTTAAAAAATATATAGTATATTCATACATGAGCCAGTATATAGAGATGAAATGACAATATTATATATAAGACCTACATAATCAAGTTGACATCACAAAATTAGGAAAATTAAAAAAAAAAAACAAGTATATAAAAAGTGAAATGAATTCAAATAATTAAATTAAAACGTAAAATCCAGCCTAGACAAATGACTATTTCATCATGGGGATCTGCTTGAGGTTGTTGGATAACACCTCAATATTAGAATATTATCTTTCATAAGGATAACACCTCAAAAAGGTGATTGGATAACAATAAGAACAATAAATAAAACAACAATAATGAAAGAAAAGAAAAAACCTTGCTGATATTCCCTTTAGGAGAATAGAAACAATTTAGTTTTACTGTATGATTAATAAATAGCTGTCCACCAGAAGCTGAAAAAAGCACTAAAAAATTGCATTTTCTTTTTCTCTCTGAGAATAAATTAAGAGAATGTCAGGAGAATAATTTTCTACAATGTATTATCTTCATTAGTATTATTTTCCCAAAAGGAAAAGGATACACAAGAAAGATAACAGATGTAGATGCCTGTGACTGAGAAAGAAAATGCTCAAAAGGGTCTAAGAGAGAGGAGCTTCAAGATGGTGGAAGAGTAAGATGTGGAGATCACCTTCCTCCCCACAAATACATCAGAAATACATCTACATGTGGAACAACTCCTACAGAACACCTACTGAATGCCGGCAGAAGACCTCAGACCTCCCAAAAGGCAAGAAACTCCCCATGTACTTGGGTAGGGCAAAAGAAAAAACAAGGCAAAAGAATAGGGACGGCACCTGCACCAGTGGGAGGGAGCTGTGAAGGAGGAAAGGTTTCCACACACTAGGAAGCCCCTTTGCGGGCAGAGACTGCGGGTGGTGGAGTGGGGGAGCTTCGGAGCCACGGAAGAGACTGCAGCAACAGGGGTGCGGAGGGCACAGCGGAGAGATTCCTGCACAGAGGATCGGTGCCGACCAGCACTCACCAGCCCGAGAGGCTTGTCTGCTCACCCACTGGGGCGGGTGGGGCTGGGAGCTGAGGCTCGGGCTTCGGTAGGAGCGCAGGGAGAGGACTGGCGGCGTGAACAGAGCCTAAAGGGGGATAGTGCGCCACAGCTAGCCGGGAGGGAGTCCGGGAAAAAGTCTGCAGCTGCCGAAGAGACAAGAGGCTTTTTCTTGCCTCTTTGATTCCTGGTGCCCGAAGAGAGGGGATTAAGAGCGTCGCTTAAAGGAGCTCCAGAGACAGGCGCGAGCCATGGCTGTCAGTGAGGACCCCAGAGACGGGCATGAGACGCTAAGGCCGCTGCTACAGCCACCAAGAAGGCTGTGTGCAAGCACAGGTCACTATCCACAGCTCCCCTCCCGGGAGCCTGTGCAGCCTGCCACTGCCAGGATCCCGTGATCCAGGGACAATTTCCCCGGGAGAACACACGGCGTGCCTCAGACTGGTGCACTGTCATGCTGGCCTCTGCTGCCTTAGGCCCGCCCCGCATCCTTACCCCTCCGTCCCCCCCGGCCTGAGTGAGCCAGAGACCCGAATCAGCTGCTCCTTTAACCCCGTCCTGTCTGAGCGAAGAACAGACGCCCTCAGGTGACCACGCAGAGGCAGGGCCAAATTCAAAGCTGAAACCCGGGAGCTGGGTGAACAAAGAAGAGAAAGGGAAATCTCTCCCAGCAGCCTCAGGAGCAGCGGATTAAATCTCCACAATCAACTTGATGTACCCTGCATCTGTGGAACACCTGAATAGACAACGAAGTATCCCAAATTGAGGAGGTGGACTTTGGGAGCAATGATATATATATTTTTTCCCCCGTTTCTCTTTTTCTGTGTGGAGGACAGCTTCTTGGTGCTCCAACCAGGTGTCAGGGCTCCACCACTGAGGTGGGAGAGCCAAGTTCAGGACACTGGTACACAAGAGACCTCCCAGCTCCATGTAATACCAAACAGCGAAAATGTCCCAGAGATCTCCATCTCAATGCCAAGACATAGCTCCAATCAATGACCAGCAAGCTACAGTGCTGGACACCCTATGCCAAACAACTAGCAAGACAGGAACACAACCCCGTCCATTAGAACAGAGGCTGCCTAAAATCATAATAAGGTCACAGACACCCCAAAACACACCACCAGACGTGGAGCTGCCCACTAGAGAGACAAGATCCAGCCTCATCTACCAGAACACAGGCACTAGGTCCCTCCACCAGGAAACCTATACAACCCACTGAACCAACCTTAGCCATGGGGACAGACACCAAAAGCAACAGGAACTACGAACCTGCAGCCTGTAACAGAGAAAGCACCAGACCTAACAAATGAAGAGGAAATAGGCAGTCTACCTGAAAAAGAATTCAGAATAATGATAGTAAAGATGATCCAAAATCTTGGAAATAGAAAAGACAAAATGCAAGAAACACTGAAAAAGGACCTAGAAGAACTAAAGAGGAAACAAGCAATGATGAACAACACAATAAATGAAATTAAAAATACTCTAGAAGGGATCAATAGCAGAATAACTGAGGCAGAAGAACGGATAGGTGACAGAGAAGTTAAAATAGTGGAAATAACTACTGCAGAGCAGAATAAAGAAAAAAGAATGAAAAGAACTGAGGACAGTTTCAGAGACCTCTGGGACAACATTAAATGTACCAACATTCAAATTACAGAGGTCCCAGAAGAAGAGAAAAAGCAAGGGACTGGGAAAATATCTGAAGAGATTATAGTTGAAAACTTCCCTAATATGGGAAAGGAAATAGTTAATCAAGTCCAGGAAGCACAGAGAGTCCCATACAGGATAAATGCAAGGAGAAACATGTCAAGACACATATTAATCAAACTATCAAAAATTAAATACAAAGAAAATATATTAAAAGCAGCAAGGGAAAAACAACAAATAACACACAAGGGAATCCCCATAAGATTAAAAGCTGATCTTTCAGCAGAAACTCTGCAAGCCAGAAGGGAGTGGCAGGACATATTTAAAGTGATGAAGGAGAAAAACCTACAACAAAGATTACTCTACCCAGCAAGGATCTCATTAAGATTTAATGGAGAAATTAAAATCTTTACAGACAAGCAAAAGCTGAGAGTTCAGCACCACCAAACCAGCTTTACAACAAATGTGAAAGGAACTTCTCTAGGCAAGAAACACAAGAGAAGGAAAAGACCTACAATAATAAAGCTAAAACAATTAAGAAAATGGGAATAGGAACCTACATATCAATAATTACCTTAAATGTAAATGGATTAAATGCTCCCACCAAAAGACACAGACTGGCTGAATGGATACAAAAACAAGACCCGTATATATGTTGTCTACAGGAGACCCACTTCAGACCTAGGGACACATACAGATGGAAAGTGAGGGGATGGAAAAAGATATTCCATGCAAATGGAAATCAAAAGAAAGCTGGAGGGCTTCCCTGGTGATGCAGTGGTTGAGAGTCTGCCTGCTGAAGCAGGGGCCACAGGTTCATGCCCCAGTCTGGAAAGATCTCACAAGCTGCGGAGTGGCTGGGCCCATGAGCCATGGCCACTGAGCCTGCGCATCCGGAGCCTGTGCTCCACAACGGGAGAGGCCACAACAGTGAGAGGTCTGTGTACCGCAAAAAAAAAAAAAAAAAAAAAAAGAAAGCTGGAGTTGCAATTCTCATATCAGACAAAATAGACTTTAAAATAAAGACTATTAGAAGAGACAAAGAAGGACACTACATAATGATCAAGGGATCGATCCAAGAAGGTATAACAATTGTAAATATTTATGCACCCAACATAGGAACACCTCAATACATAGGGCAAATACTAACAGCCATAAAAGGGGAAATCGACAGTAACACATTCATAGTAGGGGACTTTAACACCACACTTTCACAAATAGACAAATCATCCAAAATGAAAATAAATAAGGAAACACAAGCTTTAAATGATACATGAAACAAGATGGACTTAATTGATATTTATAGGACACTCCATCCAGAACCAACAGAATACACATTCTTCTCAAGTGCTCATGGAACATTCTCCAGGACAGATCATATCTTGGGTCACAAATCAAGCCATGGTAAATTTAAGAAAATTGAAATCATATCAAGTATCTTTTCCGACCACAATTCTATGAGACTAGATATCAATTACAGAAAAGATCTGTAAAAAATACAAACACATGGAGGTTAAACAATGCACTACTTAATATCCAGGGGATCACTGAAGAAATCAAAGAGGAAATAAAAAAATACCTAGAAACAAATGACAATGAAAACACGACGACCCAAAACCTATGGGATGCAGCTAAAGCAGTTCTAAGAGGGAAGTTTATAGCAATACAATCCTACCTTAAGAAACAGGAAACATCTCAAATAAACAACTTAACCTTGTACTTAAAGCAATTAGAGAAAGAAGAACAAAAAAACCCCCATACTTAGCAGAAGAAAAGAAATCATAAAGATCAGATAAGAAATAAATGAAAAAGAAAGAAAGGAAGGAAATGATAGCCAAGATCAATAAAACTAAAGCTGGTTTTTTGAGAAGATAAACAAAATTGATAAACCATTAGCCAGACTCATCCAGAAAAAAAGGGAGAAGACTCAAATCAATAGAATTAGAAATGAAAAACGAGAAGTAACAAATGACACTGCAGAAATACAAAGGATCATGAGAGATTACTACCAGCAACTCTATGCCAATAAAAAGGACAACCTGGAAGAAATGGACAAATTCTTAGAAATGCACAACCTGCCAAGACTGAATCAGGAAGAAATAGAAAATATGAACAGACCAATCACAAGCATTGAAATTGAAACTGTGATTAAAAATCTTCCAACAAACAAAAGTCCAGGACCAGATGGCTTCACAGGACAATTCTATCAAACATTTAGAGAAGAGCTAACACCCATCCTTCTCAAACTCTTCCAAAATATAGCAGAGGGAGGAACACTCCCAAACTCATTCTACGAGGCCACCATCACCCTGATACCAAAACCAGACAAAGATGTCACAAAGAAAGAAAACTACAGGCCAATATCACTGATGAACATAGATTCATAAATCGTCAACAAAATACTAGCAAACAGAATCCAACAGCACATTAAAAGGATCATACACCATGATCAAGCGGGGTTTATTCCAGGA
Source organism: Pseudorca crassidens (assembly GCF_039906515.1). NCBI lineage: Eukaryota > Metazoa > Chordata > Mammalia > Artiodactyla > Delphinidae > Pseudorca > Pseudorca crassidens. The sequence goes on from NC_090298.1 coordinate 21,256,326, forward strand.
GTGCAAGGATTCTTCAATATATGCAAATCAATCAACGTGATACACCATATTAACAATTGAAGGAGAAAAACCCATATGATAATCTCAATAGATGCAGAGAAAGCTTTCGACAAAATTCAACACCCATTTGTGATAAAAACCTTGCAGAATGTAGGCATAGAGGGAACTTTCCTCAACATAATACAGGCCATTTATGACAAACGCACAGCCAACATGGTCCTCAAAGGTGAAAAACTGAAATCATTTCCACTAAGATCAGGAACAAGACAAGGTTGCCCACTCTCACCACTATTATTTAACATAGTTTTGGAAGTTTTAGCCACAGCAGTCAGAGAAGAAAAAGAAATAAAAGGAATCCAAATCGTAAAAGAAGAAGTAAAGCTGTCACTGTTTGCAGATGACATGATACTATTAATAGTGAATCCTAAAGATGCTACCAGAAAACTACTAGAGCTAATCAATGAATTTGGTAAAGTAGCAGTATACAAAATTAATACACAGAAATCTCTGGCATTCCTATACACTAATGATGAAAAATCTGAAGGTGAAATTAAGAAAACACTCCCATTTACCATTGCAAAAAAAATAATAAAATATCTAGGAATAAACCTACCTAAGGAGACAAATGATCTGTATGCAGAAAATTATAAGACACTGATGAAAGAAATTAAAGATGATGTAAATATATGGAGGGATATACCATGTTCTTGAATTGGAAAATCAACATTGTGAAAATGAATCTACTACCCAAAGCAATCTACAGATTCAATGCAATCCCTATCAAACTACCACAGGCATTTTTCACAAAACTAGAAAAATTTTTTTCACAATTTCTATGGAAACACAAAAGACCCTGAATAGCCAAATCAATCTTGAGAATGAAAAATGGAGCTGGAGGAATCAGGTTCCCTGACTTCAGACTATACTACAAAGCTACAGTAATCAAGACAGTATGGTACTGGCACAAAAACAGAAATATAGATCAATGGAACAGGATAGATAGCCCAGAGATAAATCCACACACATATGGTCACCTTATCTTTGATAAAGGAGGCAAGAACATACAGTGGAGAAAAGACAGCCTTTTCAATAAGTGGTGCTGGGAAAATTGGACAGGTATGTGTAAAAGTATGAAATTAGAACACTCCCTAACATCATACACAAAAATAAACTCAAAATGGATTAAAGACCTAAATGTACGGCCAGACACTATAAGACTCTTAAGAGGAAAACATAGGCAGAACACTCTATGACATAAGTCACAGAAAGATCCTTTTTGACCCACCTCCTATGAAATGGAAATAAAACCAAAAATAGACAAATGGGACGTAATGAAACTTCAAAGCTTTTGCACAGCAAAGGAAACCATAAACAAGACCAAAAGACAATGCTCAGAATGGGAAAAAGTATTTGCAAATGAAGCAACTGACAAAGGATTAATCTCCAAAATATACAAGTAGCTCCTGCAGCTCAATAACAAAGAAACAAACAACCTAATCCAAAAATGGGCAGAAGACCTAAATAGACATTTCTCTAAAGAAGATATACAGATTGCCAACAAACACATGAAAGAATGCTCAACATCATTAATCATTAGAGAAATGCAAATCAAAACTACAATGAGATATCATCTCATACTGGTCAGAATAGCCGCCATCAAAAAATCTAGAAACAATAAATGCGGGAGAGGGTGTGGAGAAAAGGGAACAGTCTTGCACTGTTGATGGGAATGTAAACTGATACAGCCACTATGGAGAATAGCATGGAGGTTCCTCAAAAAACTAAAAATAGAATTACCATATGACCCAGCAATCTCACTACTGGTCATATACCCTGAGAAAATCATAATTCAAAAAGAGTCATGTACCAAAATGTTCATTGCAGCGCTATTTACAATAGCCAGGACATGGAAGCAACCTAAGTGTCTACTGACAGATGAATGGATAAAGAAGATGTGGCACATATATACAATGGAATAGTACTCAGCCATAAAAAGAAACGAAATTGAGTTATTTGTAGTGAGGTGAATGGACCTAGAGTCTGTCATACAGAGTGAAGTAGGTCAGAAAGAGAAAAACAAATACCGTATGCTAACACATATATATGGAATCTAAGAAAAAAAAAAAAGGTCATGAAGAACCTAGAGGTAAGACGGGAGTAAAGACACAGACCTACTAGAGAATGGACTTGAGATTGTGGGGAGGGAGAATGGTAAGCTGTGACAAAGTGAGAGAGTGCCATGGACATATATACACTAACAAACATAAAATACATAGCTAGTGTGAAGCAGCTGCATAGCACAGGGAGATCAGCTAGGTGGTTTGTGACCACCTAGAGGAGTGGGATAGAGAGGGTGGGAGGGAGGGAGACGCAAGAGGGAAGAGATATGGGAACATATGTGTATGTATAACTGATTCAGTTTGTTATAAAGCAGAAATTAACACACCATTGTAAAGCAATTATACTCCAATAAAGATGTTAAAAAAATAAATAAATAAACATGGTGGGTAAAACACAACTCTTTAGTGTCATTTCTCTTGCAGTTGATGTTATAGATTTTAAAAGTTTCTAAAGAATTATGTTTCTAAAATTTCTGACAGAAATAGGAGACATCAGTGGAACAAAGATGTTCACAAATTTCTGAGAAAATTGAATCAAATTGATGAGTAAACCACTGCAGGATATCACATATAAGGGAAGTTCACAGAGTTTTTAGAGTTCTATTTCACAGCAAAATTCTCAAATTTCAACCACTATGGAAAATATGGAGAGAAGAAAGGCTGAAAATCAAGGTGGTTGATTTAAATAATAGCCAACATTAAACTTACACTTAGGATAAAACCAGAGAAACACCCACAAAAGAAATTTAGCAAACTTTTTGGAAGGAGCTAGTACTTTAAGAGTGAAAGTTGTCAACCCAGAGAAACACTCTTTTTATATTACACCAAATCAACTCTTCCTTAAAATGTATGACCGTTGTTTGTTCAAAACAGAGTTCTAGAAAAGAACACATTACATTTGGTTAATATCTCTTTGATCTCATTAATTTACAACAGTTCCCTATTTCTCCTCCCATTTCCTTTTCTTCCCATTCCATTTATTTGTTAAAGAACTGAATATATTTGTAAATACAAGTGCTTTCCACAATCTGGAATTTTCTTTTTTTTTTTTTTTCCTGTACGCGGGCCTTTCACTGTTGTGGCCTCTCCCGTTGCAGAGCACAGGCTCCGGACGCGCAGGCTCAGGGGCCATGGCTCACAGGCCCAGCCGCTCCGCGACACGTGGGATCCTCCCGGACCGGGGCACGAACCCGTGTCCCCTGCATCGGCAGGCGGACTCTCAACCACTGCACCACCAGGGAAGCCCCTGGAATTTTCTTTTTATATCATGTAATTTAGCATGTTCTCGGTCAGCCATATTTCTGTTAACTGATAGTTTTGTGGAGACTTGATTAGATCCAAGTATTTGCTTTTGTTTTTATCATTTTAATAAGAGAACTTATAGTGATTTTGTGTTATATTGCAGCATATCAAGAGGCACAAACTTTTTATTTATCCCTCCTCTAACGATACTAAGATTGATTAGTGGTTTCATGTAGTGTCACTGTGCCAACCTTTCAATGAATGGTTAAGACAGCCAGTAATGAATATTGCCTGGATTTATTAATTCATTAGTGTTAAAATATATTAACTTTCTAACTCTGGCATTCCTTTTGCATTTCTTATTCATGACTTCTCTGTAAAAATACTCCTCATCAACTATTTTGATACCCTGAAACAGAGCAAAGACAGGCAAATGCTTGATTCTCAATTTTCAAAATAATGAGTTGGCACTCTAACAAACTCCTAAAGGTAATATTTTTTTGAAGTGTTATTATGAACTCATGAATAATTATATATTTAAGTTTATTAAATTCACTATAGTTACTTTTCTTCCCTGTGGTCAAATTGTTCCATCTTTCTCAACTGAGACTTGCTTTATATAGGCTCATATGTCTTATGACAAAACCCTCATATTTGTTGATAATCCTTTGCTTCCAAGCATGAAAAGATATCACAAGGCATGAAGCTACAACAGCAATCCCTCCAAGGAACTCTGGATCACTTCAATAAGAAATGGTATTTATGGAAAACAGCAGTGATTATTTTTACTGGGTTATTCCTTATTTCTAGGGTTTTTCAATGAACAAAGCTAGGAAATAATTTTTAACATTTCTTAAAATTAGAGGAAAGAAAGCATTCACTTAAATACACAATTCCAAAAGAAATTAACATTTGAAGACTATTATTTAACTTCTATATAATTTATGTGTATATTTTAACTAATGCAGATAATCTTGGTTCCTAATGATAATAACAAACACACACACATACATACACACACACACAAAGATATGAAATCATACTAAAAGAAATAGTATTTTAAGAGACTATTATTTATCTTTCCTTCCTACTATCTATTTGTTTTCTCCTTGCTCCTAGAAGTAATTATTTTTATTGAGATTTCATATATCTTGCCACTGTTTACTTTTAAAATATTAACACATATTCATATATTTCTGTATTTTAAAAATGTTAACACATATTCATATATTTCTGTATTTTTCCTCTTTGATACTCAAAAAGATAGCACACTATATGTAGTTATATACACATTATATTTTTCATTTAACAACTTTCTTTGGAGATAACTGCTTAGCAAATTATAGAGTTCTTCATTCTACTTTCCAGTGGCATAGCATTCTCTGGGTGATTTTTCACAGTTTATGTGGCCAGTTTCCTAAGCAATGTAATTTTTCCAACCAGTTAACCTAAACAGCATTTAAGTTATTTCTGGTCTTTTAACTATTTCAAATAATGCTAAAATGCATGACCTTGTCCATAAGCCATTTCACATCGCTTGCAACTTTAATCTTTGAATAGATTCCTAGAAATAGAATTTCTGGTTCAAAGGGTAAATGAAAGTGCAATTTTGGAAAATACTGCCAAATTCCCCCCAAACAGTGATACCATTTTGAATTCTCACAAAGAATATATAAAGTCTCTGTGATTTACAACTTGCCAAGTGAACATATAATCCAACTTTTAGATTTTTATCAATATGAGAGATAATGAATACTATTTCAATTATTCTTTTTTGGGTTTTTTTTCTTATTGTTAGTGAGGTAGAGATTCTTGTCACATATATAAGAGCAACTGCATTGGTTTTTTTTTTTTGGCATTTAATATTCATAGTATTTGCTTTCATCCTCTGAACTTTTTTTAAAATCAATTTTCAAAGTCCTTTAGAAATTTAGAAATCATTTTCTTTTAAATAAGTTGCAATTTCATTTTGCAGTTTTTCATTTGTCTTGTTTACTTATGGTGTTTTGTTACTCAATGTTTTATATAATCAAATTTATAAACCTTTTTCATTAGTGTTACTGAATTTTGAATATTTATTAAACTCTCCTAATCATGTATTAAAAATTCACTCACAATTCACTATTTTTTTCTAGTAATTGTATGTATTTATTTTTTTACATTTATATATCTGATATACTCATTATATATGCTGATATAGAGGTGAAAAATTGATTTAGCTTTCTTTTTTCCCCCTCAAACAATGTAGCTGTCCCAACATCAATGATTTTGTTATGTTCTCTTTTTATCACTGTTTTGAGATATCTCATTACTGTATAATGATTTACAAATATACTTTGTATAATCCTAGGTTTTCTGTCATTTCATTGGTATATCTGTCAATTTCTTGTCGATACTAAACTGCTCTAAGTATATAGATTTTATGATAAGTTTAAAAGCTTGGTAGGAGCGGCTCACTCACATTCTATTCTGGGTATCTTGACTACTCTTCTGAAAATTTATTCTAAATTTTATAATAAACTTCTCTAGTTCGAAAAATTAAACTGATATTTACTGGAATTGAAGCACATAAATTAACTTAGAGAAAATTAATATATTTATGATTTTGAGACTTCCCATCTAGAAACATGTTATATCTTTCTATTTGTTAATTTATTTATAGTATTTTAAGTAGTACACACTAGGATAGTTAATAAAATATATTGTAAAATAAAAATTAGATGCTATTTAAATTTTTTTTTAATTTTAATTTTTTAGTGGAGTATAGTTGATTTACAATGTGTTAATTTCGGGTGTAGAGCAAAGTGATTCAGTTATACATATACATATATCTATTCTTTTTCAGATTCTTTTCCCATATAGGTTATTATAGAGTATTGAGTAGAGTTCCCTGTGCTATACAGTAGGTCCTTCTTGTTTTTTTTTTTTTTTTTTTTTTTTTTTTGGTACGCAGGCCTCTCACTGTTGTGGCCTCTCCCGTTGCAGAGCACAGACTCCGGACGCGCAGGCTCAGTGGCCATGGCTCACGGGCCCAGCTGCTCCGCGGCATGTGGGACCTTCCATGACCGGGGCACGAACCCGTGTCCCATGCATCGGCAGGCGGACTCTCAACCACTGCGCCACCAGGGAAGTCCCTTCTTGATTATTTTATATATAGTAGTGTATATGTCAATCCCAACCTCCAATTTTTAAAAATTTAAAGACAAGGTACAGAAAGATTGAAAGGAAATTTGGAGGTAATACAAAGACTAGAGAATATAAAGAGGCAGACATACCAAACATCTGATAAAATAAAATACAGAGACCAATACAAGATTATAAATATGCTAAGACCTAGAAAGCAAAAATGTAGTGTAAGTCAATAATGCTTAGGAATAGGAATGAAACAAACCACCCAGATACATTGCTGTGACATTTCAGATCATCAAAGATTTTTTTAAAAAATCCTAAAAAGCATGGAGTGCCAGTTGGTGACATAAATATGATATCCACAATGAAAGTATATTAGACTTGAATAAAAAGCATCAATAATCACAGGGAACTATATTCAACATCTTGTAATAACCTATAATGGAAAAGAATCTGAAAAAGAATATATATGTGTATATGTATATATATGTGTATACAAAAATGAATCACTTTGCTGTACACCTGAAACACTGTAAATCAATTATGCTTCAATAAAAAAATTGAAAAGAAAAAAATTAGCATCAATAATACTGGATTTTGAGAGAAATTAACCAGTATCATCAAAAAATAGCAAGAATTGGGCTTCCCTGGTGGCACAGTGCTTGAGAGTCCGCCTGCCGATGCAGGGGACACGGGTTCGTGCCCCGGTCCGGAAAGATCCCACATGCCGCAGAGCGGCTACACCCATGAGCCAAGGCCACTGAGCCTGCGTGTCCGGAGCCTGTGCTCCACAACGGGAGAGGCCACAACAGTGAGAGGCCCGCGTACCGCAAAAAAAAAAAAAAAAAAAAAAAAAAAAGCAAGAATTATTTTGAACATGTAGCTCTATCCATAATCATTCACATATCAATTGTGTACCAAAACAAGATTAATATTGGTTCAGGAAAGAAAATAATATTTACCTTTTATTTCTAAGTAAGCAAATAAAAATATGTCCCAGGAACAAAGAGTGTCTAAGTTCATCACAAGAGTTCAATTAAAAGAAGTCATAAAATCACAGCTGCAGAGCAAGTATAGATAACAGATTGATATAGAAGAAATAGTGAGACTGTTAAAGTTGGATGGCCTTATGTATCTTAGTGATAACTTAACAACCAAAAGAAGGAGGAAAAGAGGGGAAAGATCCTGAGTAGGGAGGTTGGGAATAGCATTAAGCTTCTTTTTTTCTTTTTTTTTTTACATTTAATTTGTCTTTATTTTTGAATAGTGATTTAGCTGAGTATTGCACTGAAGATTAACAATTACTATTCTTTCAGCACATTGAAGGACTTTTACCCTGTCTTCTGCTCTCTATTTTGTTAAGGAGAAATGTATTGCTAATTTCAGTATAATTTTTTAAATTTTTATTTATTTTTTAATTAGTTTTTTATTGAAATTGTTCTACAATGTTGTATTAGTTTCAAGTGTACAGCAAAGTGATTCATATATATATATATTTATATATATTCTTTTTCATATTCTTTTTCCATATAGGTCATTACAAAATATTGATTATAGTTCCCTGTGCTACACAGTAGGTCCTTGTTGTTTAGCTATTTTATATACAGTAGTGTGTATATGTTATTCCCAAATTTCTAATTTATCTCTCCTCCCCCACCTTTACCTTTCGGTAAACATAAGTTTATTTTTCTATGTCTGTGAGTTTGTTTATATTTTGTAAAAAGTTCATTTTATCATATTTTTTAGATTTCACATATAAGTGATACCATATAATATTTGTCTTTCTCTGTCTGACTTACGTCACTTAGTATGATAATCTCTAGGTCCATCCATGTTTAAAGCAGTAATTCTTAACTGGGGGTGATGAATATGTTTATTGCCTTGACTGTGCTGATGGTATCATTGTGGGTATGCATACTTCCAAACTTATCAAATTGTATCATTAAATATATGCATTTTTAAATATTATGCAATAAACCTGTAATTTTTAAAAATTGAAATTAAATTAAAATTGAAAAACTATCCTCCTCATATTTTTTAATCTGACTTTGTGGTTGTTTTCAGCACAACTGTTGCTTTAATCAGACCTAAACAGGGACATCATTTTTATTTAATTTTATAGCTTTTATATGTCTATGAAAATATACAATATTGTCTCTTATTATTGAAAAAATTAATCTCTATACTTTTAAAATCATATAAAGTCTAATTATATAACTAACTGGGCCTACTGTGTGTCTACATCTATTTTGCCTGTTATCTATCTATCTGTCTATCTATCTCTCAATCATCTATCACAATCATCTATATTCCAATCATATTTTGTAAATTAAATAAAATGAAGACATATTATGAGACTCTGAATGACAGTGACTTTCTCTAGATCATACAGTGTAAGTTGGGCAATACCACCTCTTGAGGTGTGAAAAATTTCCTTAGATGTTACAATGATTTGTGGCATTTGAACGTTCAACCCTATCCAACAGAATCTTTTTCCTTAGTTAATAATTTCATGGAGTGTGACTAGCAAAAATATATCAAAAAATGTTCTTTAGCAGGATGATAATGAAGAAAAAAAAGTGAGAAACACTGCTCTTGAGAATAACTATGTTTCCTACCGTCAGGCAGTTAAGTTAGAGCAGGGTTCTTAAAACATGGTTTGGCAACCCGTGGGGATCTGGATAACTGTCAGGAGGTTCACTGGGCCAAAATGGTTTTTCACAATAATGCTAAGATGCTACTTAACTTTTTTACACTTATTCTCTCATGAGTGCACAGTGACATTTTCCTGAAGTTACATGACATGTTATGCCACAACAGATCAAAAGCAGAAGCAAATATTATAGTCTAGTGGTCTTCTATTACACTAGACTAAAGGTATTTCCACAAATATTAAATAAAGCAATGCCTCGCATTTATGTTTTTTGAAAATACTTTTTTCATCAAGTATTTTATTTATGTCAACATGTTTTAGATTTTGTTATAAGCAACTAAATAACTATATTTTAAAATTATGTTGTAATTTCTAATATGATAAACATAAATCATGTAAACAAAATTCTTTGGAGCCTTCAATAATGGTTAAGAGTATAAAAGGTGACCTTATTTCCAGAAGTGTAATAGTCATTGACTTATCCCAGACCAAAGTCAGGAATTCTATTCTCTTGAAGGATAAGAATTTGGGGAGGGATGCTCTATTCCAAGTTTATAGTGTAGCCTGTAGTGTAGCATTTCAGAGTTAGAACTGAAAGTTGGGGAGTCAGCAGGACACTTCATCTTTGGTGGAACTTGATTTGTAATTTTGCCCTGATGATCTGCCAAAATATCAGTTTATTCCTCAGTGTCTTAGTCACTGCTTTTGAATTTGGAAAGAAATGCCCCTAATAGGTTGATCTTGCTTTCTGGGGTTCTCTCTGTCTGGATCTTTATCTCAGGATTCTTCACTTACGTTTAGTTCGTATTACAAATAATATGGTTTCAAAACAGAAGTAATCTGTTTTTACATTTCAAAATAACACCTTTCACTTAAATGAAAAAATTCAATTATAGATACTAATTTGGAAGACATTTTATGATACTTCTTCACCTGAAGAAAAGTTATGTCATGGAAAATTTCTGTTTTCTACTAGGAAGTTCTGTAATAGCAAAACAACAGCAAGAAAAATGTAAGCATTGTTATAAAACTTTTACATGTACTGTGTCACATAATTTTACCAATATTATTGTTAATGGCATTTTACAGGTTAAAAACAAACAAAACTGAAATGTGAAAAATGTTTCCCCTCTTGTCCTCCCTCCTCTGTCCATGGAGACCCCCTTTCCTCTCAGGTTCTATCCTGAAGTTCTACTGTTCTTAAATAATAAATACCTATCTCACAGGTCTAATTCCTTCCTTTAATAAAAACCTGTTCCTGAATAGCTGGCTCAGTGAAAAAGAGCTTACATATAAATGCAATCATTTTCTTAACACCAGCAAATTTCTGCTGAAAGATAAACATATGGATGAATGATGGCTGGATAACTTTGATGCACTGAATTTTAATCATCTGGTATTACTTTACCGATACTAGACCCAAGTCAATGAGATTGTGCCTCTATGAATATGTTAAGAAAAAGTTAATCAAAATGAAATGATATGTATGAGGGGGTCCTTCTCACACTATGTTTGAATGCTGCTAAAGGAGCTTTATACACTGAAGTTCAACAATACATCCCCAATAACATACAGAGGCATATTAAGCATCACAAAGTGATCTCTTTCTCAGTAATGTAATATAGGCATTGCAGTTTAAATATTTTAAATGAAAATAAGGAAGGAATTATTCATAAATAGAGACAGATGGAATAAGAAAAGGATGCCTTGACATTTAAAATGTTTTCTGGACCCTTAATGCTTCCACTCTCCACTTGTGAGAAGAACAGGGGATTTTTGTGAATGGGGGAAGATTACTAAAAAAGCAGCAGCAACTTTAGAGGTTCAATAAAAACAATGAATGTTTATATTTAATAGATGTTAAATAGATATAAGCTATATATTATTAAGAATCATTATAATCATGAAATATATCATGACTAAGACTATGCTTAAATATTTTTTGAAGATTGAATTAGTACATTTTCAAAGGGATAACGTATTTCATGCTGAGGTATAATTATTTTTAGGTATTTTTCCTAAATTTGAAGTGCCAGAAATTTAAACTATTCTTATTTAACTTTTAATTAAAAATAGCTTGTGGCAATCAAACTTTTAAGATGTTTTATTTTTCTATGTTAGCCATAATTTAAATATTGTGTAACAACTTTTCATTTTAAATACAAATCTACTGAGCTGAGTTGAATTATTTTAAGGATATTTTCTTTGAAATTATTAATTCTGTTTTGTATTTAGTACACATTTCCATAAATTAGAGGGAAGGGAAACTAAAAGTGCTGTCTAGGGACTCAAATTTCTTAGCACATTTACTCTAAATAAATTTATAATTAATAATTAATTAATAGCAGTATAAATGTAAACAATATTAATATAAATAATGCAATTAACTTCCAATGAAAGTTTAATAAGTTTCTATTAGAATTTTTCCTTATGCAAAATTAGGTTAGGTTTTAATGTACCTAATATTATTTTTACTTCTATTGATAAATTCAAAGTATACTCTAAGAATTAGTGTTATATTTTACTTTTTTTCACCTGCCCCTTTCAAATGATATTTTATTTACCTAATAAATAATCAAATAGTTTTACTATACCTTTTATTCTGAGTAATTCATAAAGCTAGCATCACTTATTTACTTTTACTGAAAAAATACCTTATATAATATATATCTATACTTGTTTATTTATTCTCTGTTTTCATCATCTTAATCAACCCTCCTTGACATTGACATCCAGAAGGCTGACCTCCATGCTGCTGAGCTACCTTGACCTCTGGATTTAATTATGCTCAGCTAATGGGAGACAGGAGAAGAGAAATAAGTGAATGTGGTACCCTGATTCCTCTTCTACTGGGCCACCACTTGACAGTGGCTACTCCCTGTATCAAATGCTACAGTGGCTGTTTTAGTCCTCTACTAACCATTAGCTCTAATAGGTTGTGGACAACTTCATTTTACTTCTGCATTTCAGGCCTAAGGGTGATAAGGACTTCCTTCACTACTTCCTTTGTTCTTATTAGTCCTAATCCTATCCTTTCTTCACCTTCCCATATCTTGTACAGAATGCTTTCACTAAACTGTCTTCAGTGACCCCCTCTTTTGAATATGCCATCTGTTTCCTGCTTAGATGCTGACATTTTCAACTTGTCTATTGTTGGAAACACTTAAAGTTTCAAGTTATATAGTAATATTGTAGCATCTAAAGTTCAGTCAGAAATTTGTAAGTAAATATCATTTTGAAAATAATGATTAATGTCTGAAATACATTAAATATCTTGAAAAAGTAAAAAAAAAATTTTGAACATATCAATAAAATCATATACAGGTAATTAAACATATTCATTTCAAAATTAAAGCAAAATAACCAAGAGCGAATTCAAGAAATGTATGAGTGTGTGTCTTAGAACCACAGATGAATGAATAACAAATTTGTTTAAAAGAAAAAGAAATGACAACCCCTCAAGTATTTATTTCCTTATCTCTGTTTCCATTCTCAAGTCAATGTAACATGGTTCCATTGCACAAGTCAGCTACAAAGCTCCTCCTGACAGTAAACAGCGATTGCAAAATTGAGAACAAGCCCTTCTTCCATCCCTATCCTTTCTTTTTTGTTATTTCTTTTTTTTTAATGTAAAGTATTTTCTAATTTTAGGACCTTGAACCATGTACAGGTATTATAACCTCTCTAGAAATTCAAGAAATTGAATTTTTTAAACCTCCAAAGATTAAAATGCATTTTATTATTTTTATTTTACTATTTCTACCAACTGAATACATTTCAAGTTTGTTTTACCATAGAGATTTGCCTTCTCTAATATGTCTACTCAAGAGTCTTTTGTGGTGATTTTGACTATTTTCCTTTACTTTGGTAGGAGACAAAGAAAACCAGGGGAATCACCATTGTGTAGTTCCTCATTTTTTGTTATTTCTATAGCTTACTATTTGCATTTCCACTTCCCTCCTTTCTTTTAATACAGTACAATTTATCTCCCACATTTATGTACACTATTTTTTAGGCTATTTCATTGGATTATATTCCTTTTAATACTGAAGTTTGTGTTCTGCAGGTTTTCTTTTGTGAAACCTTTTGCTGCTACAGTAACTGTTTCCTCTTTTTCTCCTTTCTTTCTGTTCACCATATCCTTCTTTTATATACTGTCCCTGGCTAATCCATTTTAGTGAATATTTCTCAGACTGAACTATGTTTATCCCAGTGATCTAGGGTGTGATCCCCTATGGCTGTCATAACAAAGCACCAAAAACTGTGTGGCTTAAACTAACAAATTTATTATCTCAGAGTTCTGGAAGCTAGAAGCCCACAATCAAGGTGTCAGTAGGGCCATGTTCTCTCTGATGTCTCTAGGGGAGAATCCGTCCTTGTTTCTCTTAGCTTCTGGTGTTTGCTGGCAATCCTTGGGTTCCCTGACTAGTGGATACATTGCTCTTGTCACAGGGCCATCTCCTTTCTGTGTGTCTTCATACTGCCTTCCCTCTTTGCATGCCTGTCTCTGTGTCCAAATTCTGCCTTTTCAAAATGCCAGTCTTATTGGTTAGGGCCCACCCTAATGACCTCATTTTAACTTGATTACCTCTGTGAAGACACTATTTTCAAAGATCATATTCTGAGTTAGGAATTCAATGTATCTTTTTGGGAGACACAATTCAATTCATAACACAAAGCTAAAACACAAACATGATATATTTTCCTGAAGATTTGGGGAGCTGGAAGATTGGGGTGAGGGAAAGGTATGGTTTCAATTTTTTTTCAGCTTTGTCATATACATGTACACTCAAAATAAGCTGAAACCTACTTTTATATGTAGAACAGTTATGCCCTTCATCCCCCATAAGCATAGGAAATAACACATACGATGAAAGAGTATGACTTCATATGCTATATTTTGCTTTTTGAAATGAATTTTGTCTATAATGCTAATCATTTCATGACCCAACTGCATACTTTATATTATAGAAGCTAATTTAAAGTTTATCTGGGCTTTGGAGATTATTTTTTATTTCCAAATTACTAAGACAGAACTAATAATAAAAATATAATTTAGAGTAAATAACTTTCAGGCTTTTACAGCATATCAAAAATCTATTCTTGACAAATTTTCTATTCTTTTTTACATCAACTATTTGAACAGAATCTTCAAAATGTGCTTTCACTCCTGCAGATTATATGCTTAACTTTTACCACAGTGGGGATTCATCACAGGCATTCTAGTTCTATCTCAGAATTTACTACTGGATGTTTTCTTTCATTTTACTGAGTTTTAAATGACTACTATGTAATTATAGAACAACTACTACTTTAAAATAATTAGAAAAGTGGAACGGTTTTACAGAAAAGTTCTTCACTGTAGGTTACCTACTTACTTAGGCAGGCAGACAAATATGCATAGCCTTGCCGGGAAATAAGTGATTTATTATCACACCTCAGGGTCCACAGACTTTTAGAAGTGTGCCAAATGGTACTCTAGTGGCTTAAGAGTTAATTTGGTTTCCCAAATTATCTTCTTAGCAAGAAGTTGGGAAGGCAGATACCAGAACTTCCATCTGTTACTTAGACACTTTTAGTCCAATATGGATATTTGGATGTTGAGAAACAAATATTAATACAGCTCCTGACAAATCTGTGTTTTAAAATATTTTAATTTTTATTTCTTAAAACTTTAAGGTAATTATATGAAGGACTGCAATGGTTTAAAAAGTTATAGATTGTATTTCATTTCCTGAAAGTTTTAAAATATGGATTTCTGAGATGATTTGAGTATTGTTAATGGGAAGAGAGGGGAAGTAGATGACTTCTCAAGTTAATTTCCAGAAAAATAATTTCCTGTTATATGAGTGCTACATTTTCATTATCTAACTAGTAAGCACATTTTCAACAATATATTTACTTGTGAAAATAAAAGTAAAATAAGCCTCTACTCAAGGTCTAATTTTGAATTAAAATTCAGTTAAAATACTTTTGATTTTATATTTTTTCTAAGTGTACTCAGTAATAGTATATGAGTATGGCACAAAGAAAAAAAATTATGTAGGCATACTGAGCAATTTCAGACACACAGAAAGCAGGGAAACAAACCGTGCATTTAAAATATTCAGAATTTTCTGCAGTGTTCATTCATCTGAGCAGCCACAGCCCTTGAACTCTAATGATGAAGTAGGTGACCAACTCCCAGGAACACTAATCTTTAATCAACCCATATTTGAAGCATGAAATTCTCACCCCAGGAAGGTGATTGGTTAATTTAATGGGAATAGGATTGCCAAGTGTGAAATATGTATAGAAGAATAATTTAGAATATTGCTATCTATTGCTCTTGCAATTTGAAGAGTAAAATGTCTCTTTATCTGGAACTTACCTAATTATTTTTTCAACAAAATAATTCTAAACAGATCAAATAGGAAATGTCTCTTTTGATAATCCTTATCGAGGCAAAATGATTGTGACTCAATTGTCTTCATATCTTCAATTGTCTTTTAAGCCTCGATTTAAGACGTTTGATAAATATTCCCTTACAATTAATGAAATGAAAAAAGCTGAGTAGACTCCCATTAATTACATGATCTAATAATGAATATATAATAACTGACAGAATAACCCAACCACTATAAGATTGTCCCTAGAAAAAGTGCTGTAACAGTACTTATTCAAAATTTGTTTTAATGTCAAACATAAATGAATAGTTAGATCTGTAAATTAACATCTTGAAAGTTAAATCACTTGCTTCCTGTCTTCATAGATTTTATGGTCTGGGAGATCTTTGCTGTCTGATTTGATCCTATTTAACTATAAGATTTCTACACATTTTGTACCCTACTGCATTCCAGGAAAATTGTTTTAATTGTCTGAATGAAAGAAATTGTATTAACACTTCATATAAAGTTTACAAAATATCCAAGCTGTAAGCAACTACCCCTGAGACCGGGTCATTTTCTCTTCTGGAATGAGATGTGATATATAATGTTATAAATTTGGGGACTTAACATTTAAATCTGGAGAAATTTTTAAATTGTTATGAAATATATGCAATAAGTCTAATCCAGGTAAACTATAGAGCTGTTTAAAAAAAGTACATTATTTATATACTTACAATTACTTACTTTCTTGAAAGTGTTATTTTTCTTTGTTGTAGAAAATGGTGCACTTGTATAAGAGTTCATTACTCTTATTTTTGATTATTTTGCTTTTGCTAATTAATAAAAATTTAAGATGTTATTTCCTTTAATTTCATTCCTATTTCTTAAAATAACTTATTAAGCTGTTTATATAGGTGTAAAAAATATGTGACAGAATTATATTTAGAAGAGAGACGTATTAAAATATTAAAGTGACTTTGTGTGTTTCTGTGAATCTTTCCAACCTATTGCCATTAATTATACTTCATGAACATCAAATACTGATTTTTTGATTCATATTTTAAAGCTGATTGATTGTTTATGGAAGTTTTCAGAGGCTTTTGATGTTGTAAGAAAAAAAAATTAATAACTATGCCCCAATACCAATTTTTAAATTAAAGTTAACACCTTACACTGCTGAGAAACAAATAGGAATTCACTGGCAAGGGAAGAATAATAGCGAATTTGAAATTAGAAATGAGTCATGTTTTTGAGGTTTTCAGCAGTGACTTGTGTTTTTCTGTATTTAGTCAAGATTATGATGCAGTGTTGTTTTCCATCTCCCTTCATCATGATACCAGAGTGATCTTGTCTGATGTTGCTGTCCTGTGAGATTATTTTTGAGAATGCCACATGAGGCCATGAATGCCAGGCTGGCTCCCTGCAATACTGAGTCCTAGACGTTAGAGTTCAGAAGAGCTCCTGTGTCAGGGGCTGCTATTCTCTTGCTCAAAATATATCTTCTTAACATCAGATATACCACAATATAGCAACAATGTCCTTTTTTTCCCAACCAAATTAGAAAATGTAATGACTTTTTTTTTAAACAAACTGCAGAATTTACTATTGACTAGAAAAGCAGTCTATATACAAAAGTGATGCCAGAACATGTAATTTTATGTGTCTTAAAATTTGTATAATTGCTTTACTTAATAGTTTAAATTAAGTAGGGGAAAGATAATCTACTTTGAATTATGTTTGGTCAAATCTCCACACAATCTGCTTTTCCTAATGCTATTTCTTACAGTGATTTCCTCTTCCCTGCATTATTGTAATTTTCATTATGTGCTCCACCTCTGGGATCAGTCAGTTTGTGAATAGTGGTCATTATATTTTCAAAATGAGTATCTCTGATCATATTACATATTCATCTCTATAATTATACAAGATTTATTTTTCATGCCTTGCAAATGGATTAAAAGTTGACACTCCCTCCCACTATCTGAAATCAGAACTACTCTTCCTCCTAAATTCCTAAACCTTTCATGTATGTATGGACATGAAAACCATTCCCGAATATGCTTCTACTTTCTAATCTCTACATTTTGCTATTTTTATTCTCTCCTCATGAGAGAGTAAAAACATGAGGTGGCCCATGCTCATCTCATGTTTTTTCTTCCTATCAATATACTACATTCCATTTCAACTAATTTGCAAGTTTTACATTTCATAGCTTTGAAGTAGTCTCACAACTTGCTTTTAAACTGATACAGCATTTAGTGCCGCTAACAGAATATCACGTTATGTGGTACAATGCAGATCATTTTTGTGCCTCTCTTATTTCTCAACTAGATTATATGTTTATTTTAGGTAGGAAAGGCTCATCATTCAAACATTCAATATCAAGTGTCTAGTAAAGTCTGGACACAAGTCTTCATTTTCATAAATTCTCAAAACAACCCTCTTGATTGGAAATTTAAACTGTATTGTTTTAATATGTAAAATGCTAAAGACTATATATTTCCATTTTGACACACAGTTATCTCTTTTTCAACTTAAGGTAGTTTTTAAAAATCATTTATTTTTATAAGTATATTTCTACATATTAATGTGTCACAACTGAGGGAAAGAAGTTTGAAAGCTGCTGTCAGGAGAAGTTTGTCCAATTTTTAATTATTATATACTAGTTACTGATAAAAATGCTGAATAGTTAACAATCTTGTGAAAAAGATTATATCAACAATGTTAGTTTCTCTTACTATGCTCTAAGAAAACTTTCAGTTTCAGAAAACTAAAGAGTAAATTAATTTTACAAATAAACAAAATAAAAATACTGTCTAGAAACTAGCCAAGGTTAAATTAATTAACATTTGGGATTAACATACTATTCACATTCATTTTATATAGTGTAAGGATATTATACCTATCTGTGTGTGTGTGTGTGTGTGTGTGTGTGTGTGTGTACAGGGGAATGTGATGATCATAGATATGTTCTGGGGGACATAAACATAACAAGTCTTAATAACACAGGCGGTATAGCACGTGAGATATAAGGGAGACTGGAGCAGCGAATATGGTCATAAATGGTCCAGAAGAAAGGTCTGCAACAAAGACTGATTGATAGGGAGTAGGAGCAATGCCCTGGAAAACAAGACCTGAGACTTGTCATACTCCAGTTAAGGGGAATTTCAATATGATAGGAAAACACAGAGAGTAAAAGCCCAAAAGAAGGCACCGAATATCCACACATTTAACTTGAATCATGTGAATTGTCAACAGTCAGTAAAAAACATAGCTATGTTCAAGAAAGAGGGAATTAACTTTAAAGTAACTATAGTGTTTGGGAAGAAATGTGGTTAGAGATAGGAAGTCTATCCATGCACCTAGCTATGTGTACAAAGAATCAATTTTTTTCTTAAATCATAACTCCATTGGGAAATGCCAATAATTCAATCACAGTTTTCCCCTCTGAGCATAATCCCACTATTGTTACAGGGAATCCAGTCTTCCTTCTGTTTCCATTCGTTTCCCCATGGGACCAAAGATCTTACACTCTTTCATATCTTCTGTTTTGTTTTCTTTTTAACCAGTTCTACTCTTACAACAGTTGATTTTCTCAACTGATATTGCATATTTCTTCTTCTCTAGAAAATACTGATGCAGGCATATATAGGTTGTGGTAGGGATTCACCATAAACAAAGTACAATGAAGTATCTTTTTTTGTTTATGTAACACTCCCTCTGTTTCAAGGGGTTCTGAAATATGTCTCACATGCTAGGTAGGAAATAATTTGTGAAACATTATATTGTGCCTCCCTCAAAGTTCCCTGATCCAAGATGAAAAAAACAGTAATCCAGGAAGGGTTTCTGTTTCTAAACTAATTCCTACATTTGAGCTACCTGCATACACTTGGCCTATGACATCCTAAGATTGATTAGTACATACCAATCTATGTTGTAACTGTCAGTTTGCCTATCTCCCACATGCAAATATATGTAAGTTACTTGATGGCCAGTACTGTAAACTGTTCATCATTTGATATCTAGTTTTTGAATTTCTACTATGATTATTCTATTTTGGTATTTTTACTTGTTACAATATACAGTTTACATATTATTTTATTGTAGTTATTTACCAACTCTTTAGAAGATTTTCCTTATTACCTAAGAAGTTATATATCTGAGTGCATTATATAATAACAGAACACACAGAGAGATACCCCACAAAACAACATATATACTAATATATGCACAATTATCCTTCCATCTAGCAAAACTTTCATCACCTAGTCTATAGAGAAATTTAGGAACTATCCATGCAATTTAACACACATGAAAAGATATTATATATCTCAGGATCCCTTTCTGAGATCTACTCTTCTTCATGATTTTGCTGAAGAGCTCATTATCAAATTGCTAGCACATTTTTATCTCTTTAACTGCTAACTCGTTTAGATCATTATAGGCCTGCAGGCTGCCTAGGTTTCCAACGTCAACCCAAGGATAGTTCTGTGTTGCTATTGTCAGCATTTCAGTCTCAACTGAGATTATTCAGTTCAATCTCATATTTAACCTTCAACTTTTGTCTAAAATGCTCAGCAGCACTTTGAAACAACACATCGTTTACATATCATCACCCCAGTACAATCCAAACTACAGTTAGCAGGATGCAGCAGCTTCAAGAACTTGGGGTGACGTTCCTTCTGAGCCAGTTAGAAGAGTTTTCTAATGGACCAAAAAGTTTTAAGACTCCAAAATATATATAGTAAAGTCTTGGATAAAAACTTGCTATTAAAATCAGAAGTGAAGGAGAAGCAATAAGAAAACTGAATGTAGTTTCTTGATATTCATTGTCATGAAATTATATGAAATAGCACAGTGATTTTATTTTTATACAAATCAATAGTTATATTCTAATCTCTTTAAACATTAATATTCTATGCAAGGTTTAATGTTTTGGATGTCCACCACAAAAGACATTGTTATCTCATGATGGATAGTGAAGAAGCACTTTAGCACATTAAACAAGTTACTAATTGTTCCAAAGATAAAAATAATGACTTTATGAGCTGAAAATACCTTTATACTGTTACTAATGGGTTCATTTTTAAGATAGTGATACTTTTACTATAAACATTATAATCTGTATTAGAGATGGTTGATTAAAAGAATGATCTGAATTATCCTCATTCTGCTTATGTTTAATCACTGAGTTAAAAGTAATAAGCAATTCATGTTGGTTTCAATAGGCAAAAATAGGTCCCCAAACATTATATCTGTTCCCAAAGAGGAGACTACACAGATTCTAATAGTATTCTCTATGAAAATTAATCACACTGAATTTCATTTATTCATCTATTAAAATGCTAAAAGTGATACAAATCCATTTATTGTTCTACTGATCCATTTCAGCCAACACTTAAAGAACACAAACCTAGAACACTGAATGGGAATCTGTCAGAAGACAACTGGAGAGATAACTTTGTCCTTAGGGAATAATGTTAAATAAATGAATTTAATACAAGAATAGTAGCTACAATATGTGTCAAAGTTCATATATCTCTTCTTCCTACAATATGTAAATTATGTGTAATGTATTACCACTTATATGTATATACGTAGTGTTGTAGTGTTCAGGTACAAATTCCATAACACTATTTCATTAGAATCAGAGTGTTATGATTTAATTGTTCTTTTAAGCTATACACATACTTACAAAAGTGAGCAAGGCCGAACTATTTGTTAATTGCACAAATGCATTAGTTTCCTTAGAGATAATTTTTAAATTAATTTTAAACAAAAATTAAATGGCAATCTTTGGTGCATCTTTTCTAATAAAATTTATATATATTCAAATTTTAATCACTTCACTCATAGAAGCTAGTGACCAAATAGTTTTAAAATGATGTTCTGAGATAGTCCTTAATAATAATTTTTAAATAAACTTGATTTTTCAGAAATGTTTTAAATTTACAGAAAAATTGTAGAGTACACAGTGTTCCAATATACCCTACACATCATGTAATTCCCCTATTATTAACATCTTACACAGTAGAGTACATTTGTTGCAATTAAGAGAAATATGTTGATACATTATTATTATTGACTAACCACCACATTTTATTCAGGTTTCCTTACTTTTTAATCTAATGTCTTTTTCTGTTCCAGGATTCCATTCAAGGTAATGACGCTACATTTAGCTGGCATGCCTCCTTAGACTCCTCTGCTCTGTGACAATTTCTCAGAATTTTCTTGTTTTTGTTGACTCACAGTTTTGAGACTTACTGGTCAGGTATTTTGCAGAGTGTCCCTCAGTTGAGATTGGTCTGGTATTGTGATCACGATTATACTGGTGTTATTCATTTTGGGGAGGTTCACAGAGGTAAAGTGCCCTTGTCATTATATCACATCAAAGTTACATACTATCAACATGATTTTTCACTGTTGATGTTGACCTTATTCACCTGGCTGAGGTGGTGTTTGTCAAGTTTCTCCGGTGTAAAGTTACTCTTTCAATACCGTATTCTTTGGAAGAAAGTCATTGTGTGCAGCCCACATCTAAGGAGTGAGGAGTTATGCTCCCCCTCCTTAAGGGCAGAGTATCCACATAAATTATTTGGAATTATTCCACATGGAAGATTTATCTATTCTCTTTAATAAATTAATTTATTCACTAATTTTTATGTGAGTGCAAATTCGTACATTTGAAAATATATACTTTGGGTTATTAACCAATGTTCCTGTATTCATTTCATTGCTTAAGTTGTTCTAGTTTTGGCCATTGGAAGCTCTTTCAGTTGACTCTCATTGTCCCTCCAACATATCTCCCTCCCAACATTGTGGGTGTGTTAATTGCTTGTTTGCTCTTGAGGACTTTACTTTATGGTACTGCAGGATGCTTCAGGGTCATCTTGTATATTTCCTGTCCCAGCCCTAGAACCAGCTGTTTCTGCAAGGAGCACTTTTACTTTTGTTGGTGAATGATAATAGAAACAAAGATCTAGATGCTAAGTGTGTTGATTGCTATTAGAACATCATAGGAACTGGAGGCAACCTGGGGCTCACAGACCAAGATAAGAACTAGGGGCCACAAAGCAGATGCATGTTTGAGAGAGATGAATTGACCTGAACAAGAGAATTCACATTATATAGAGCTAAAAGGGAGATAATGAGATAATACCGAATTAATACTCAAGTAGAATAGAAAACTTAAAAATTAAGGTTTGAAACAAATTATCTGTTAAATACTCACTTTGTCACTTGTAACTATTTCCTATTAAATTATTTTTATAAATTCATTGGGATTATATATATAAAATACATATATTTTAATTCAAAACATATTATTAATATGCTATATTAATAATATTTAGTATGTAAATAAATATATATAATTATACATATTCTTATAATTTCCAATTAAAATTAACTTCAAATTAATTAGATTTGTACAGAACATCCTCTAATTTTTTTCTTTCCTTTTTATATCTTCTTACTGTTGTACATCCTGAGTTTATTCTCATGCTTATATTTGTTATTTTGTCAAAAGTAAACTTTCAATTATCACTATATTTACTATAAAAATAAAATATATATTTTATTTGTTTTACTATATTTGTTGTTTTCCTATATTTCTTAGTTTCTGTTGAGTGATTCATCTATAGTTATTAATTAATATCATTCATTTATTATTGTTTTAAATTATTTTATCCATTTATACAGAAATAGTTGGAGCATGAATTTAACTCTGAATGCAATTTTAATTACATCTCAAACAATGATACACATTATTGTCTTTTTATACATTAATAATAAGTTATAGCAGTGGATTTAACTTTCTTATGCCACCAATTCTAATGTTAACATGTTGCAGGAACACCCTCATAGACACACCCAGAAATAATCTTTAACATCTGGGCAACCCATGATCCAGTCAAGCTGACACATAAAATTAATCATTACATGTACTTATTTTCTGTCTTATATTTTTAATGTCTATGCTCTTCAATGGTTCCTGTTTTATGTGGGAACTCAGCTCCATCTTAGGTAGTTTCAAGATCTTATCTCTTATTTCCCATAATGTTATTTTATTCTACAGGTATGGGTAAAGTACAAGGTTTTCTGATTTGTTTAGCACCTTTCTTTCATATTTCTCTTGTTTCAGGATCTTTCTTTACAAAAACAGATATGCATTTAATGTGGATTATAATTTATTAACTATCATTGGTTTTTGAAGTGAGATTTTTCTTTTTCTTTCTCTGCTTACATATAACAATATCATGGATATGCTCAGAGATCATTAGCTATAGATCCAACTTATATTAAAATAAATAACTTTGTGCATATTTATATCACATATACATACAATGGGGTTATACATTTTATTATTTTATTGCCATCTTTATCCCCCTCCATCATATCTATTTGTATTTTCACCAAATATTTCTAGGCCAATTATTCTCAACCAGGAGCAACATTTTTTACCAGGGATTATTTGGAAAAGTCTGCAGAGATTTTTGATTTTCACGATCGAGGGGATGGTATGGAGATCTAGCAAGTAGAGAACAGAGATGCTGCTAAATATTCTATAATGTGGAGAACATCGCTTGCAAAAGAATTATGTGGCGCAAATGTCAGTAGTGTGAGGTTGACAAGCCCATCTCTAGGCACATGGCAATAAGGGTCTTCTCTCTCATCTTGCTTTGGTAAATGGAATATGAGAGCAAATAACATGTGTCACAATTTGGTAAAATTTTAACAGACAGTTCAAAATATAACATGCTGCTATTTCCTTCCCATAAAGTGCCTTGACCTAGATAAGCCCCTTTGGCTTGCATATTTGAGTGAGAAACATATGGAACAGAGGTTTATTTATCTAAGAAAGACAAGAACTTAAAATAGACAAGTACTATAAGTGAGAAAGACATGCTGTTATTTGAAACTATCGTGGTTTTATTTTTTTTTCCTATAACGTAATCTAGCAATTACCACGTGACCATTTAAAATTTAATTAAAATTACATTAAAAATTAGTGCTTCAGTTGCACTAGCCACATTTCAAGTGCCGTAAAAATTGCATGTACCTAGTAGCAACTATATTGGACTATGCAGATAGATAATTTCTATCACTAGGAAAAGGTTTTTTTTTGGGGGGGAATATTAATAGGCTATTCTCAATGATATATCTCTCCTCATTTCCCCTCTTTGCAACTGCAGGAAACTCAAGTTCACATAAAATGTATGTTAAGGCAGTCTGTGTGTGTGTGTTAAAGTGTGATTGTTTTATAAATTCACCTACATTTTGTTTTTCTCAATCAAAAGTATCTCATGATTTTTTAAATTACTTCATTTTAATGCTGTATAATGTCCACGATAAGATGCTAGATTGATTTTCAGTTCCTTTACCCATCTACTATCTTTGTTTTTTAGGTTTGGCACTGTGTGTTTCAGGGGTGAGTTTGGCCACTTCAGATATCAATGAAGCAAACAACCTTTTATATAAAGTTTTATATTTTGGTTCTTTCATTTCTATAGGAGAAAGTCCCTGGAGTACTTTTTGGCATGAGCTATGCTTTATTTATTTATTTTTGATAGGATCTCTAGACTATCTTTTTTCCCAAAATGGTTGCAGCAATTCATATTTCTACCAGTAACACAAAAGACTGTTATTCACTGAATGCTATACTGCTCAAATCAGTCTGCACGGTGTTTGATATTTCATTTTTTCTTTGCTTCTCTCTCTGTGATTTCTAATGAATTTTGCCATTATGGTTTTTGGAATTTTGATATGCTTGAGAATTCAACAGTTTCTCTTTTTGTTCTTACTTGCATATTTTTAAGTTAAGTTTGTAGGAATCTTCCATATAGTACTCTTTATTTCTCTTTTATTTCCTCAACTGCACTTTATCTAATCACTGGTTATTGTACTTTTTTCCATATAAAAACTTAATTTTTATATTATAAATTGTATTTGTCTTTTATTTTATAACTCACAGAATTAATGTCTTCATTATTAGCATATTCCTCTACCCTGGGGTTTTATATGTGTTCTGTTTGATATTGCCCTGAGGGTTATATTTTTTTCAGTTTGCATAACTGTAATATATTTAGAGTTTATGTCTTTTGTTGTCAAATTCGATTATTTTTATTTATACTTAACTTTAGATTTGAGTAAATTATTTTCAATATTTAATTAAATATTTTAAATTATTTAAGTTTAACATATGGCTTGTTTTTAAGACTTTTATATTTTAAGGTCTACTAAATTAAATTTAGGGTTATCTGCATAATAACTGTATAATATTACTTGAGTGATAAGAATTCTTAAAATGTAACTACTTTGACGACTATATAGACTACCTGTGTTTTGCTTGAGTGTTATGACTTTAGACGTCTACTGTAAAATTCTTGTGTCTTCAGTGAAAATTATGCCTTGTCTTTCAAGTACACCTGAATAGACTTCTCCTGACTTCAGGACCAACAAGTTCATGACATGAGATGTTTCTAGTGAAGACGATAGAATTGATAAGACCCGTTACCTAAGCTTTGCCATTCCTTTTGACTATTTCATCTTTGACAGATGGTAAAAATGTATTTAAAGCACAGTTAAGGTTTTACTTACATAAATATTTAAATAAACAAATGATCAAAAGAAAGGAGATAAAAATCACTACTCCTATGATCTCTCTTATGTGTGTGTGGATTTTTTTAATGTGATAGTATCATCTTTATTCTTTAATGGTATGTTTTTAATAATTTTAATATATAATCAAATATTCCCATATAAAATAAATTTTAATGTTTACCTAATATTCTATCTCATTTTGCCAAAAATTTATCCAGTAAATTTTATTAGATATTTATATTTCAAATTATTCTCTTTGAAAAAGATATAAATTATTTGTCCATATACTTATTACCTTGGGAGTAATCCCTAGATTCTGATTCCACAATTACTTTTGTATTGTTAAATTCCTTCTAAAAATAATTGTGTTACAGTGGCAACCTATGGTGGAAATAATTAAATGTTGTTGTCTACTTTATTTGGAACACCAGATTGTATATGTTAATAATAGTTCTTAAAAAGCAAATGCTATTGAAAGACTGAAAAGTAAATTCACATAAACTAATAGTTACTTCTAATCTTTTTCATCTCTTTCTCCCTAAAAATAAGAAATTTCTTGATATTTCTGTATCTAATCTAATATCTATTGCAATGCCTGCCACAGACTATATGCTCAATATATTTGGAATAAATTAATGTTTATGATTTCGGTCTCACAAATTTGGACTAAAAAGTAATTCCACCTTTTTTTTGTTGTTGTTGTTTTTTAATACTGAGACTGTATTGCTTATTTGGAAATCCAGTCTTTTCCTAAAATTCTCTTAGTCACCTTTAAAAACTCTTACACAGGTTCACAGTTGTATGAGGGAAATAGAAAATGAGAAAGGCTCCTCATATCATACAGAAACAACTCTTTATAATTTTTCTGACATGCCTGATGATTACTGCAGCCTTCAAGACTAGTTCACTGACTTTTTCAAAGCAGCAGCCTGGAGTCTGCCTCTGGTATGAGTTGAAGAAATGCCTCCATTAACCACTACTGCTGAAACTTGTTCTCATCAGCCTCTGGCTTGTGGGGCTTGAGACATAGTACAATCATCTGCTCATTTATTCAAGCCATTGTGGCTCTCAAACATAAAGGAGGTCACTCTTTCCCAAGTCACACACGGTGAAGGCTGTCTCATATCAAAAAAGTGTTTGGTCCCCAATCTTATCAATACTTCCAATTCACAGAAGAGTGCACATACCACAGAGACTTGTTTTATTCTCCTAGCATGTGGTCAACAACTCTGTGAGTTATGCCAGGCCATTCTTTGACCAAATAATCACTCTTCAGTGTCCACCTAACCATGGTGAGTTGCCCAGAGGACCCAATTCAGTCTCACTTTTATGGTGAATTATTTCTCAGGGACTGCAGTGGCCCTTTCCTTTAAATCATCTTGGTCAGGGTAACCTAATTCATCCAAAGGGTTTCTTTTTCAATAAAGTTTAATTACCAAGAGACAGAATTAAGAAACCCTTGACCTTGTAGGCAAATTTGCACTACTACAGTCCTAAAATAGCCAAGTTCTTTGGTGAGGAGCACCATGACAACATACACTTAAACAGAGTTTACATCGTGTCATCAGAATGGCCTGATATACAGTCCCTCGTGAAAATGGGAAAACATTCTTGCCTTGCAACGGGGTAGTCACATAGTTATTTCTAGGGCAAAGGGATACTTCTCCAAAATGAATTGATGTTTCCATTTATAGACAGAAAAAAATAATGACTTTTAAGTGATAAAATGTGGTGCCAAAAAAAAAAAAAATCTTCTCCACAGGTGCCTTTTTTTTTGTTTTAACCAATGAATAAATAAAAACCAATTTTTTAAAAACAAAACAAAAGCATATATATATATATATATACTTATACATATATAAAATCTTATTGTATTGATATATTTGACAAAGGAGTTTATTTGGTTGGTTGGAAGATAAAAGTATCACACTTAATGAGTATTTCAGAAAATTATAATGACTGGCTTTTAAGATCATTCCTAGCTGTAGGTGACTAACCTTACTTAATGAACATTTTGTGGGTCTGTGCCCACATTTCCTTTATGCCTGTTTTCTGTCCTTCACAGGACATGAAAATATTTCACAGTCACTCTATAAACAGGGAGCTAATCCGTTAATGTCAATGGAAAGTTTATTAATGTGTAAGTTATATAGCCTACATCCACACATATGTCATATCATGTGACAAGCCACCGTTTGTTATACAACCTTCCATGCTCAGACATATGTTGATTAATAGAGCAGAGGATGAACATATCAAAAATGAATTTTGTGAAAGGTTATTTTCTGAGACAAGTAAATTGTTAAATTATTTAAATAAATATGTAAAGTAAGCATGCTTACAGATCCGCTTGCCTCTCACAGTGAGCACTGGCATAATAGCTTATTTATCAAAAGTAACGATTTCACACTATGTTAAACTGAATATTTTCCATGATTACATTTCAGTTAAAAAATAGATAAACTATTATATTTATAACTTCTGGAGCTAAGTGACACAGTAAACAAGGTCAGAAAAATAATATATTTCTGTACATGTAAAAGTCATGTTAGGACGGTAAACTGAAACAAGTACCCTGCTTGCATAAAAGTTTAAGGACACATTCTGACATATTGATTTTTACTCAGGTGGTTTTTTTACGCAGTAAATTTTGTTAATGTGGAACCTGAGGAACATTAGTCTATTTTTCCCCCTTAGAAAATAACAGCATTCTACTAGCACCTTTCAAAATAAATACCTGTTTGTAATGGAATAAAAAAATAAAAGAAGTAAAATAAAATTACATGTTGAATTTGTTAAAACTGAGGAAATACTTAAAATATTTAAGTCTTTCATGAAAAATGCTACTTAACAATTCTAAGTTAGTATAAGTATGTAACAAATGCTATTAGGGCTTTATTAATTGGTTTCCTTCTTTCCTTTGTTGTTGTTGTTCAAGTCTTTCAACTTCCATAAAAACTGTGAAGTACTTTATGGAGAGTAAAATTAAGTAACTTAAGTAAGAAAACATAACAATAAGTCTTTTTTTAGGAAATGCCTACATTTCTTTATGATAAATTACAATGAATTAACTATTCATTTTGAATGATTGGCTACAATACCAGTCATAATAAGATTTACATTTAAAATTTTAGATTTAACATGTTTTCTACATATATGTAAAATCTCTTTTTAAAAAATTTTTGAACAGGAAATATGATTGAATATACATATCTGCTTTTTATTTTCCTTTGGAAAATATCTTGATGATAAGTATTGCTTTCTTCTAGGTAAACACATACACACACACACATACACAGAGTCAACTAAAATGAGTTAGTAAGTGTGGAACTTATGCAGATAAAAAAAGGAAAATTGAACACTAAGTGTACCCAAAATATTTGTGAAGCATACTACTATATTATCCAAATTATTTGTCATAAATATTAAATATAAATCAGTTTATGTTATGTATCTCTTATACTCAAGATTTGGTTGACTTCTAGTTTACCAGTCCTTTGTTGTAAATTTTAAATGATAAAGGACAATATTTAAAAAGAAATAGTAATTATATTTGTAAATACTGTTTTGTATAAGATAATGTAAATGTGAAATGATAGAACATTCTTTTAAGGTGGTTTTGTAAAACTTTGTAAAAAAATATAATGTGCAAATGTTAATTTATAAATTAGTGTTTATTTTTTAAATGACTTGGGCATCATGGATCTATATGCATATGTCTGTCTATAAAATATGGAGGTATATACCTATTTGGGTAAGAAGAAACAGATGTATACAGTAAATTGTATACAGTCCAGATAGTTCAAGAAACAGTAAGATTTGTACTAAAATAGGAAGAATTATAGCAGTAGTCACACACCAAATGAAGAAGTAAAGGAAGTTTGAAGCCTGTTGACCACCCTTAGAAGAGTTTTGTTTGGATTTCATCCCCATTTTCCAGGTGATAAATCCTTTGGATACCTATAATAATTATAATGTAGTCATGAATTTGTCTTCAAGTGAGATTTTGTGCCCTGGGACAAAGGTTTAATTGACATGGGGAAGAGGTTCATGTAGAAGACAGGCAGATGGAAAGTGTCAGAGAAGGGAAAAACGTGATCCTATACCTCTATGTCATATATAAAGGTGGATTTCCTTGATAATTTTGAATTTCAACAGACATGGGTTTTCAAATAATGGAGTGAATGTAGTTGCCTTTGGGTTTATTCAAATACCAGTTGAATACCTCTGTAATAACTGGAAACAATACAGCTGATAGAATTTGATTTTGTGCTAGATATTTGAGGCTTTCTACAGTCATAGGGTTAGGCTTCCAACTAACAACCAGGGGCAATTTGGAAGGAAGTTTTTTTTTGCTCCCGTTTGCTTCATAATATATTTTGGTCAGGACTTTATCTTCACCACTTCACTCACTGTGTCTTGGAAAAATTCCTCAATAAGTTCCTAATTATGGACACATTGGGCTCATTAGATTCTTCTGCTTTATTCATTTCTCACTAATATTTCTATTATGAACTTTCTTTTTCTTACTGTTGCCTCTATCTTGGTGTTTGAAAAGCTATTCTCACTGGGTCTTCACTGATGTTTTGGTCCTCTCATTCTATATGACAACTTAATCACAAACTCTGTGTCCTCATCCCGAAGTATTCTTTTCTGAAGTCTAATAAAATGGATCCAACATCAGTGGCTCAGAAATATCAAGAAGTTGTTATATCCCATATTGTACTCACTAGCAGTAGCAACAGAGCTCCTTTCCTTGCTCAATAGTCTTCATCAGAAGGAGTGTCATCTTCATCATCAGCTGTCAAAGAAGCCAAAAACTGGGACTCATCCTAGACACTTCTCATTCTTGTTTCTCCTACATCAACTTAGTCACTTGTTTCCACATATTTACTTTTATAACGTTTTTCAAAACTCAGCTCTGACATCTATTTTCTTCCTCTCACATGGGTTACTGTAGTAGATTCCTAATTGTTCCTGTGCCTAAAAAAATCATTTCTTTACTATATTATACCCTAAACATACCTCTAATACATCATTAAACATCCTTAAACACAGTGAATACATAAATTTACTGATTTTCATAGGTAAACATTGTATTTATCTTTGTAAGCATTGTAGTGCATAATACACCAAAACTGCTCAATGTCTGATAACTAAATTTAAATATTCTGAATTCTTCAGAGTACAGTTGGTATCTAGACCCAGATATATTTATTTATACATGTGGCAGCCACGAAAAAATGCCTCTCAATCTCTGTCTGCAGAGAGTATGGTTGACTGATGGCTCCAGCTGCTACACTCTGTGATTCATCACTGTTCACACTGAGGCCACACTTCCCACAGATTTCAGCCCATGACTCATCGTGGCAGGAATATTAAGTTAGCCCTGTTCTTGCGAGACATAGGACTCAACTGAGGAGTGATGTTGGCTCAGGAATGGACTTGTTGAACACTCTTAGACCTGATTTGCCTTCTAAGAGACTTTCACTCAAACTTTCTTCCTTCCCTCTTGCCTTTATCTGGGGTCAGATCAGCATCAAAGACTAGTAGCTCTCCCAGCCTTTCCTTGTTCCTTTCCCTTTTCCTTGTTAGGCATTGCCCTTAATAAATCACATGCATGGCTTATTCAGTCTAGCTGTCTGCTTCAGAGAGCATCAAGACTAAAACAAGTGGTACCAGAAGTGTTCCAAGAATACAGGTCGTAAGATGGGGAATCTGGGACTGGTTCTAAACCATGCATCAGAGTTGAGGTACAATTGTTAGGTAAGGTGCTGAGTGCCCTAATACAAGATAGTGACTCAGCTGCTAAATATTTTGCTGGCTGTTACCTTGGAAAATTTCCAGCAGTGGGGAATGCTGCAGCAGATGTGATGATTCAGGCATTCAAAAATATGGGGGGCAGAGAGCAGATGGGAGGACAGTGCCTATAAAGTAAAGAGAACTAGTTGGTTACTGCTAAGGTAGTATTGGTGTCAACAGAGCAATATTAAGAGACTAAGGGCAAGAAGTTAATAGCTAAGAGGCCAGAAGGTCTATAAAAAGGAGCTTATCTCTAGAAAAGTGGAAAAACAGACTGAAGTTGAGCAGCACGCTGTAGACCTATTTATTAAAGTTGGAGATCTCCTCAGACATTTAGATGCTCAGTGCTCGCAGATCTGTTATGGGAAAAATCCAGATCCTGAAATATGGGGCAGGGGCATGTGTATGGATATACCTGTATATGTTGATTTTCTGGACTTCAAGAGGTTGCCTACCCTTCCTAGTAAGAGCTAGCACTGTGTTCTGCTGGAAGTTGCTGTAGAAGAAGAGAAGGTGCTGCCCCACAAGGCAAGAGGTTTTCTCCTCAGGAGCTACCCCTATATCTTTTTCTGATTGCCAGAATAATGATAACAAAAAATCCCAGGAAATCCTGCCTTGGAATGCACTGAACCTAACATAGGAAAGAGACCATAAACCAAAAGAGTTGCAAGAAATAGTCATCATGTTTGGACTGGAGCCAGGGGTGTATTCCTAGGATTTACTCCTAGGGTTCTTGATCAAGGAGGCCAAAATGTAAGAGTAAGCAAGCAACTACTTATTGAACTGGGGATCTCTATCCCAGGACATAGTTATTATCTTAGGAGAGACCTCAAAGTATTAGAAAAAAAATTGCTACTGAGGAGGCCCTTGGAAACCTGGGAAAGGTAAATAGTGAGCACTAAAGTGGTGGGGGTGGGGGAATGTTTGCATTGTCCTAGGAGATGGTATAGAAGAAGGAGGTTAAGAGAAATGGGCATACTGGAATGGATATATTATATAAGGTCAGGATACCCATCAGAGATTTATATTCCATGAGAGAGTCCAGAAGAACCATTCACCAAGAATATGAGGTAAGAGGGGCATCAACAGTACTCTGCAGAACAGGGCTGACATAGAAGAGGCAGCTGCAGAGTTGGACGATAGGGCTCAAAAGTAACAGAGGTCAGAATTCAGCACTTAACTGCCAGGAGGCTGCAATTACTGTTATGACTGACAAGGTCAAAATGAAATATAAAGCACTTAACCGACAAAGATTTGTGAAGATGGTTAAAGGTGTGCAGCCTTCCTTAAGAGCAAAATAGAGTAGCAACCCCCAAGGATGAGGC
Organism: Pseudorca crassidens; assembly: GCF_039906515.1. Taxonomy (NCBI): domain Eukaryota; kingdom Metazoa; phylum Chordata; class Mammalia; order Artiodactyla; family Delphinidae; genus Pseudorca; species Pseudorca crassidens. The sequence goes on from NC_090298.1 coordinate 21,289,567, forward strand.
TTAATTTGTCACCAAGTGGCCTGTTGTTCTCCTTGAGCAATAGTGCATGCAATATCCACAGATCAACACTGATCTCTGTTCTGACAGGTAGAACATTCATAGACAGAGTAGTTAGACCTGCCTTGGTATATGGGAGCTCTTACTGTTGGGCCCATATTTAACTTAAGTCTTGGCCATCAGGGCTGTTTAGCTCATGGGTCAATAGTGTTGTTTTAGTGTACTGATATAGGACAGATGTATTTTTAAAAATTCATGGATTTATATTGATATTTCAAATTTATATTTAGTACTATAGGATGTTTACTTGATTTTTTTTTTTTTTTTTTTTTTTTTTTTTTGCGGTACACGGGCCTCTCACTGTTGTGGCCTCTCCCATTGCAGAGCACAGGCTCCGGACGCGCAGGCCCAGCGGCCATGGCTCACGGGCCTAGACGCTTCGCGGCATGTGGGATCTTACCGGACCGGGGCACGAACCCGTGTCCCCTGCATCGGCAGGCGGACTCTCAACCACTGCGCCACCAGGGAAGCCCTGTTTACTTCATTTTAAACTTTAATTTCTTTGTTCTCTTGTACTGAAAATCTAGTAAGCATAACTACTTATTTGTTTTATTTATCTATAAACAAATTTTCATATATACAATTTCAAAGTAATAATGACAGTATTGTTTTGAACAATAAAAAAGCAGAATAAATTTTAAGATTTATTTGAAGTTTTATTTGATTATAAAATATATTCAGCTAAGAATAAAATGTAGGAATACAGTGTTCTGAAGACACTGGAAATAACTCCTTCTCCAGTGTGACTAAGCAAACAACTTGAAGTATAGTTAGATTTATTTGTTTTGATTTCTTTTCAATTTTTAGAAATTTTCTTTTTTCTTATTGATTTGGTCCTGAATGAATTCATAAACTACAGTCACCATGGTTCTTTACCTAAAATTCTCACATCTGTTGACTTTGAATAAACTATTTGATTGAATTATAAACATACATTACAGGAAAATACATAGGTTATATGTATACCTCAAAATCATGGGAGTATATAACCATGCAAGCACCACCCAGGTTAAAAGCAGAAAAATGAAATATTAGAATATCCCCAGAAATAACCTTAGTGTGTCTCCCAAATACCCCTGCCTCTTTCCCAACATTTTTTATGATCATTTTTTGCCTATTTTTGATATTTATATAGTGAGATTTGAACACATAGTAAGACATCATGTTGTTCCAGCATATATTTATTTTTTAAAATTTACTTTGCTGATAGTATTGTATTTTTAAAGTATTTCATTATTCCTGTATCCATTCTATTGTTGATAAATTACATTCAGTTTTTGGATGTTTTTCATGTCTTTCAAATGTCTTTTGCTGCAATATGTATGCATATCTTTAAATTTTGAAGATAAATCTTAATGTATTACCAAATAATTTATACCAGTTTTACAACTTCCCCAGCAAGCTATGAGGATTCTTATTTCTTCACTTTCTTGCCAATGTTTCAGATTGGCAGTCTATTTTCAATTTTAGTATTTCTGCTTTATTTATGGTGTTATTATCTCATTGAGGTTTTAATTTATATTCCCCTGGTGACTAAAGTAATGGAGAAACTTTTCATATATTTACTAGCAAATTGTACATTCTTCTTTTAGAAGTGTCTGCCTAAACCTTTTCTCTATTAAGTTTTCTGCCTTTTCTAATTAATTTATAGGTATTCTTTATACCTCCTTGATGAGACACTTATGGCCTATATGTGCTATAAATACCTGCTCTACTCTATGATTCTGACAGCACACAATAGAAGTCCAGAAACAGACGTCCATATACACAGTCATTTGATTTATGACAAAGAACTGTGAAAAAGAGCTGAATTTTCAATAAGTAGTGCTGAATCTTTTGGATTCTGTAAGGAAAAAAAAAGTGAAATTTGATGCTTATATCACCCCAGAAACAAAAATTATATCCAGATATAAAAGGTAAAACAAAAACATTTCTAGAAGATAACACAGGAGAGTATCTGCATAACTTTGGAGTAAGAACTGGTTACTTAAATCAGATGAAGAAAACACTATCATAAAGGGAAAGATTGACACACGTGACTATATTAAAATCAAAAATGCTATTCACCATTTAAATGAGTAAGAAACCAAAAATTGACAAGGTTCAAATTTCAATAAACATTTTATTCTACTGATATTATATGTCCTACTTTTTCCCCAAAATATGTATTTCTTGCTCAACATTTTTCTTTCATTGTTCATGATTCTTCTTTCTTCTTTTATTATATAAAATATACTTTTTATCATCTCTTGATATTTCTCTATTTTTTACATTCTTGGGGGGGCTATGATCCCTCCATATATTTGTTTTTGGAAAACCTTTAAAGAGTTCAGTAATCCTTGATCACTGTAATTTTTGTTCATAACTATATCTTAAGCAAGAAATTATTTTTCTGTTTCTATATTATAGAAAAATTTCTACAAGAAAAGTATTAATTCCCTGTGTGCTACCAAGATCCCCAGTTCCCTCCGGTTGTAAGATTTTAACCTGGATTCTTATCTTCTACTTAAGAAAACTGCCTTTGAACTTTATACTCTTGTGGCATATGGATTGGGGTTTTCTTTCCTGACAGGAGAATCCCCTCACCAAAGCAAAGTCTCACCACAGACAGTGTATCAGTTTGCTAGGGCTGCCATAACGAAGTACAACAGATTGGGTGTTTTAAACAACAGAAATTTATTTTCTCACAGTTCTGGAGGCTAGAGGTCAGATGTTAAGGTACTTGCAGGGGTGGTTTATTCTGAGGCCTGTCTCCTTGACTTGTAGATGACCACTTCATGTTCACATGATATTCTCTCTTTATATATATTTGTGTCCAAATTTCCTCTTCTTAGAAGGACAACTATCATATTGGATTAGGGCCCACCCTACTGACCTCATTTTAATTCAGTTACTACTTTAAAGACTCTATCTCTAAATATGGTCACATTCTGAAGAACTAGGGGTTAGGCTTTTAACATATACATTTTGGGGGACAAAACTCATCCCAGGACAGATGGGATGCTTTATTAACTTGAACATTCCTTTTATTGAGACTGTCCTTCCAGGGTCTTATATATATAATATATATACAGGAATCAGATGCCTGTCACTGCCTCACACACCCAATACCTCATCACCATTTGTGACATAACATTGAAATAATATCCTTAATTTTAAAGGTATGTATCTCTTCCTGAAATGCCTCACTTTGCTAGATAACTACTCTGGATTTAAGACATTCTTTCATTTATGTTGTGTGATTTTTCACTTTATTTCTCTTGAGAAGGTTTCAAACATGATGTAGCAATTTTGTATTTTCATTTGATAACATGCATATATCTGCTCAGCCTAACATGTTGGTTGGTAGAAACAAAAGAGAGTACATCACTGTTGGAAACCATTTGGAAATATATGTCAACATTGTTGTTAATGTATTAAATGACAAACACTAGTTCCAAAATAATATATTTAAGATCTATCTATCTATCATCTACCTACATATCTACTTAAGTAAAGAGGGAGAGAGTTTTTAAAAGGAATCTTAGAAAGACACTTTTATACTCTAAGGGTTAATTGTGGTTAAATCGGGAAGGCTAATGGTGATGTAAAATTAAGGGGATATAAAATTTCCCTTTGTCTGAATGACTCCTTTGAACCCGCTTTTTAACTCTTCACAGTGAACATCTGCACTCTGAGTATACTTACACCGGACTTTTGTTTCTAAAATAAACTTGAATTATTTTGTCAGGATTTGCCACACTTTACAAAAATGTCCATGAACCCAGTAATTCTATGTCTAATAATATATCATGAGGTAGCAAAAGGAAAACTGTATAAACAAATTCATTCCAGCTACAAAATATTTGGAAAATCCAACTGTCTAACCAGTAGATTACCTATGCATAGTTTATATATAGTTGTTTAAATGCTATGTAATTGCTAAAATATTGATTATTTGTAAATTGTAATAGTGTGGATATAAAATTATGTAAAAAAACGAGACACTATAATGTGTATGTGTAAATGTTTGTGTACTTGCACACATACCTATATTTGTGCACACACACATGCTAAGTAAAATTGTCACTTGCCATCTACCTCTACAAGGGTTAGGTCACTAGCCATTGCAGTCATTGACCTTCAATGACCTTCAACACTCTGAAAAGAGTTCAGGGTGGAGATCAGGAAGGACGCACTCTGTGCTCTGGGAAAAACTGACAGAACAGAACCTCAGATAATTAGATATTTTAAGGAGGAGATTTATGAGCCCGATTTCTTGCATCTTCTCATATCTAGAAAAGTACTAAAATCAGTAACGGAGACATGTGCTCATATGCCTCAACTTGATGTGACTGTTTATTCCTTTAAAATAAAATAGACTATACACATATGTTAAAAACTAAATGGAATAGTTTTTCCTATCTATTCAACAGATAAATTACAAATAGGTGCATAGTTTTGGCAGCGTGTGATAAAAATCTATTGAATTTATGTTTTAAACAAAGTTAAGAACCATTTAACTTAAATAGGACTAACTATGCTATGGAAACAGAGCTAACCAGGCAAAGCAGAGGTATATGAAATATTTGACCTCTCTAACAAAACAGTTATGAATACTAGTGGAATTTGTCTCTATGGACAAAAATAATTTACCTTTGTTATTTAATATTATCTATAGAATGGTGAATAGGACATCAGAATTACCACTGATGGAACCAGACATTCTATTTTAAAACCATTGGTCAAAGTAAATCTAAGCAGAATGTGCAGTGGAGGGAAAAAGTCATGGAGCAGAGAAAAATGTGATAACTTGCTGCTTGGGGCTTTGTGTTTTTGCCCTGAAGTTTGTAGCCTCTTTGCTCCTGCTGCATCATTCAGCAGAGAAGCCACTTCCTGAATATATTTAATGATATTCTAAAATAACACTTTTCTAGGAATCCAAAATGCCCCTGACAGCAAGAGGTAACCAAACATTCAGTCAGCTAAGATTCAATTTTAGATCTTCATGGAACACTATGACACATTATTTAAGAAAAAAAAAATCCTTTATGCATTGCTGATATTCAGCCAGCAAGCAAGACTACATCCATATTGGTTTTTAAAATACTGAAATACTTTCGCCCTTTTGATAAATAGGTAATGCCTCCCGTTCCCAAATCCACACATTCTGACTGTGCCATCATTACACTAAGGGTCTTGGGTTCTCCGCTAGTATCTCCTGTACCACCCCACAGTTCAGCAATCAAATTGTTAATCCTGGGTACAGAAAGGTCTTCCTGGCCCATATTTCAGCACCATGCTGAATGTCTATCCTCATTTATTAGTGACCATGTTGTGCTGGAGGTTGAAAATTTTGAATTTCAGCCCTTCTTATATGTAGTTATGTAACAGTTTAAAATATGTTATGCATACTTCAAGGTTACTTAATATTTCTTCTTTTCATTCTTTAAAAAAGTTTTTCAGTGACCGTGTGTATCTCTATCTGCTATAAGAGGTTTTCACATTTGACCTCTACTCCCCTGTGAGTTCCCCCTTTGTAATGAGCATATGTACCATAGTCCCATTTAACTATGATAAACATCTAGCAATTTCTAGGCTGCCATAACTTACTTGAAGGAAAAGGGTTCAGTCTGGAGGATGACAGTGGCCCGGATAGCTTTCAGGCTGGGTCCTTGTCAACCAGGAACGTGATTATTCCTGAGGAGTCTCCATCCTGATCTTTACTCACCAATACAAAGCCTATTTCTTATCTGATACTGCCAGGACTGCTTTCCATTTTCTTTGACAATAATTTGTGCTGAATGATGCCCTCTTCTTAAAAAAAAATTAAGATAGAAAAATATGATTTTGATAGTGAAAATTATTGATGATACTTATGAACTGTGATTCAGCAACCCAGTTATACAAGGCAGTTTAAATATTCAAATAAAGAAAAAAGAGCAAAAGTAGTTTTTGATATTGTGAAGTTAGGTTTTCACATATCTGGGAAATGCTAATCAGGGGAGAGATGAAAAGAACATAGGCTTACATGCTCAATATATGTGTTCTGAATGGATGAATTAATTCAGGAAACCATGGATAACTGTACACATGTTGGAATGCTAAAACTGCTATAAATGCATAATATACCATTGAAAACTATATTTAATATACCCTCGTACATTTCAGGGTATTCCTTTTGTAAAAATCCATCTCTGACTTCTAGATGAATGCTGAAGGGAAGATTGATTTGCTTATATACACACATGTCATAACATGTCTTTTTCTAAAGCCATAACATAGACCAGAGGGAGAAAAATGTCTCAGCTTAATGATTAGTAAAGAAGACCCTGTTCTGTTTTTATTCAAACTATTAAAATAGAACCTAAACTGAAAATATATTATATAAATTATTTATTGATTTGATACACTTGTAACTTATGAAAGGAAACATCGAAAGTATAATTATCAATAAGTAAGCAAGACTATGTGGAGAATGTGGAGATCCAAGAAAATTATATGATGTCATAATTGGAGATATCTCATTCAAATCAAATATGTTCCCATCATTGTAGTGTTTCGTTTTTAAGTTTCTCTTGATAACAGTGTGTTAATCTAGAGCTACAGATCAATATTTATATACTCTGGACATTGGAAAATAAATGGTTAGGTAAAGAAAAAACTAGATGCTTCCAGTAATGTGCCTTGGTGTGACGTGATTAAAGCCCAGTGTCCATAGTATTATATGAGGAGCCCTTCACCTACTTTTACTCTGTATAGAGTTTTTGAGGTATTATACACAGATGAAATGAAACAAGAAAGCCTTCACTCTCTCAGAATATTTATCACTAGCTAAGACTTAATTTAAAAATGCTGGTGTAGAAGTTTGATCCAACTTGGAGGAGACATTTTAGGTAAAGTAATGCTGAGTCACAGCCAAAAGACAAAGAAACCCACAGGAGTCACTTTCTCTCATTTCACCCACCTATGTCACCTCTGCAACCTGACCAGAAAGTGTATTTGAAATACAAAGGGTGCATAAATATTTATTTCCATGATTCAGGTACAACCAGTGTAGACACAAGGCCTGTCCTGAGTGTAGATATTTGGGCAAAGAAACCTGTTTGCCTTAAGGGAAGTCTTACATAGGGCCGTGGGAGGGAAAAAAAGGGAAATATACCACATATAAAAGCTTTCAAATATTTAATGGCTTTAAAAACTCTTTCCACCAAGACTATGGTCAAGTTCAAAGTTCTTGAATTTGGAAATCCAGATCAACCTTATTCTTAAAGTGTGAGGTTCAGAGAGATTTAGCAGTAGGAGTAGGGATGGTGGTTTAATGACACATGCTATAACAATTTCTGACTAGTTGATTGGTATTGATGATTAAAATTAGAAACATAGGTTGCAGTCAGATGATTAAGCATCATAAATTCTAGAATACGTAGTCGAATTTCAGCCTATTGGCAATAGAAAGTGACTGATGACTTTGAGCAGAGGAGTTAAGTGATAAAAAGGGTAATTTATAAAAATTAATCTAAAGGAAACTTGTTAGTTGAGTTGGAGTGGGGAAGACACTGAGAATGAGAAGGATGTTCATCTTGAACTCTTAGGATTTTTTAACTCTTTTCTTTTTGAGCTTATTGTACATATTTTTGTTTGTTTCTTTGCAAATTTATACAGAAATAAGTTTGTCTGGTTTGTCTCATTATGCTAGTTCAACTCTCTATACAACTAAATAACTAAGCCCAATTTAATGTTCATCTATCATCTTTTATTTTAATTACTGCCTGGCTTATTTAACAATGTCACAAATATTTGTCTAAACAGCATAGAAAATACCCTTTAATCTTTTGACTTACATTCTCATATCACAAACATGTTTCCCTATTTCTTTATCAAGAAAGCTATCTATTTACATAGTAGACAGTAACTAAAAAGCTAAATGAAACTGACAAAGTAGTGGAAAAGTAACCACTAATAAGTTACTATAAGAATAAACCAGTCCAGATTGAACTCTTAACAGTTCTTCAAAGGGAAATATAAGAGAAAAAATTGTACATATTTGAATTTGTCATTCAAAAATATTCCATAAATATGGTAACTTATTTAATATATGGCCTCAATTTATTTTATTGGTAACAATCGTCCAGATGATTACTATAAAATAAGTAGAAAATTCAACCAAGCCAAAATAGAAAGCTATAAATTATACAGGTCCACCAACCAGATGTGGCTTGGTATTTGTAGTATATCTTCATCTATGACTACATCTATGTCAAGACATGTTTATGTTGTCTAAAATGAGGAATACGAGTGTATATACAATCAAAAAGCCAAATTCTACATATTTTTAAAATCTTTGAAACATTAAATTACTATGTAACATATATGTAATAGATATATGTCTGCAACATAAATTTTAGTTCCTGAAATTTTTATTCATATGAATCCCAGGCAACTTACTTGAGTTATCCTCTAATATTAGATGTTTACACTATATTCTTCTATTTATAAAACATAATAAATAGCATATTGTAGCCTTGTCTTATAGCAGAACCTTTACTCATATACTTAATTATTTGTTATTGCTAGATCCCTAGAACTAGATTTACAAGGTCAAAGGTAATGTGATATATAAAAATAGTTTTGCAAGTTGCCTATTGTCCATCTTTATTCTGATGTTATTTTGCTTGGTATTTCCCTCCTCTTCTCCCCCGATGCTTATTCATTCTTCATCTCTCAAGTTAAAAGCTACTTTAGCTGAAAGGCCTGCCCTTAACAACTTTTGAACGGTATATTGATTTTTTATATTTATTATAACAAACTTTAATGTTTTTTTCATAGTACTCCTCACAGTGTTTAACTATACAATTGTATGTGCTCTTAATTTGATTGATTCATTTTTCTTTCTCTAATTAGCATGCAACCCTTTAGAGAGTGGGAAATCGGTTATCTTTGATTTTGTTATTCGACAAATAGTGTAGGAAATATTGTAGGTCTTCAACATATATCTATTGAATAACTTCATGGCTGAGTTTATGCAAAGGGGAAATCTGCTAAGAGATAACATTATTATAACCACTGTACTGGAGTTCAGGAATAGGACACCAGATCCTTGAAGAGCTATGTCTTAAAAAGTGAAGAGGAGAACCTTGCCTTAGAGACTCTGGGGGGCTTTTAAATACAACAGACACTTATTAGTCTTCACCTTACATGACCTTTTTATGCCATTTGACAGTGCTGACTTTTCACTTCTTAAAAATCTTTCCTTCCTTGGCTTCCCTAATTCATTATTTTATAATTTTCCCCAAATTCTTCATCTTGGATGAGCTTCTTTTAATATAATTATAAATGATAGGTGGATAGAAGAGAGAGTCATTATTTAAGCTCAAAGATCACATATACTTCAAAGTAATCAAACACTGATGCGAAAGAAATAAAAAGGCACAAAATTCAGACAGAATACTTTGTGCTAAAATAGAATAAATATTTAAAATGATTACATTTTAAAAAGGAGTTCCCAAGATTGAAAAAAAATTATTGTTGAAATGTATGGAGTTATCAGCAAGTATATGTAATATTAAAATAATGTATTTTATTTTATTGTAATATTAAAATATTATTACATTATTTTAATGTAATATTAAAATAATATTAAAATAGTGTGAGCAGTGCAAGAATTTTTTTTTCAGTTTACTAATTTAACTTTTTCTAGAATGCTCCAGTGAAAATTCTTTGAAATCTAGGAAGCTGAATCAATGTACCTATTTAAAGTTAATAACTTAAAGTCCAATTTACTAATAGTAGCTGCAGGAATGGTAGTGTTGTGAAGAAGTTTTTGGACATTTCTGGCTTGAGCAGGAAGCAATGTTGTGATGAACCCAGCTTCCATTCTTTGCCTGGGAGTTTCTCTTGCCAATTGTTCACCAGGAAGGTAATTTTACAACACCCTTCACCCAGCAGTACCCAATCAATTATAGGTGGGAGTTGGCTTATAAATATCCCAGCTCCCTCACTCCTCAGGGAATCACTCACTGAGTAGTATATTGTACTGTGGCTCTCCGAGTTTCCCCAGCAGATTAAGATAAAGTCACACAGAATAAAGACGCAGACCTGCTAGATAATGGACTTGAGGACACGGGGAGGGGGAAGGGTAAACTGGGACAAAGTGAGAGAGTGGCATGTACATATATACACTAGCAAACGTAAAATAGCTAGCTAGTGGGAAGCAGCCGCATAGCACAGGGAGATCAGCTTGGTGATTTGTGGCCACCTGGATGGGTGGGATAGGGAGGGTGGGAGGGAGGGAGACACAAGAGGGAAGAGATATGGGGATATATGTATATGTATAGGTGATTCACTTTGTTATAAAGCAGAAACTAACACACCATTGTAAAGCAATTATACTCCAATAAAAACATTAAAAAAAAAAAGATAAAGTCACACAATATTGTAGTTGTGACAACAGAACATAACCTTTATAAACTACATTCTCTTGATGTCTCTTTTCCCTACTCCTAGGGTCAGATTTCCTTCACCAGCAAAATAACTGAATTTCATGCAGATCCATACCTCAAGGTCTGCTTCTGAACTAAACTATGAACAAAGATAAAATTTCCAGTGGAGGTGGGATGGGAGCATTCCAGCATGTGTTTATGACGTTTCTGCCATTCCTCTTTCCCTTCTAAGAAGAGACACCTGGGAATGAGTAACAATATTAATTATTTAATTCAAAATTTAGTAGTCCTAAGCCCTCTTTTCCAGTTGAACTATTTATTAGAATAAATTACACATGTTTAAATATCAAGTAATTTATAATTGATTAAATTATTTTAAAAGGGATTTTTTTTAAACAAAGGATCCTAGATTCCTTCTGTGCATCTCCTTATCTTTTGTTATTAGTTTCAGAGCATAAAATGTGCCCTCCATGAAGTGTTATTCAGTGACTCTAATAAGACAAGATACTAGGTAGCCAGACTATGCGATGCTTATTGAAAGAAATGTTACTTATCGTATTATACACAGAATTATTTAATCATAATTGTTGTCACTAGACCTTATTGAATTTTAACCTCACACATTCATGTGGATGGAGCAATACTTAAATGTGTGTTTTAGAATTTTTTCAGAATCTTTGGAGTCATATTTGAGAGACATAAAGAAAATACAGTATTTATTATTTCTGGTCACTTACACTATGAATAATATATAAAAATTTGAATATACTTATTTAAAATAAATTTGAATTTATTAATTAAAGATGAATTGATTGAATGTGTTAAATAATAATATCCATCTTCTAGAACTCTCATAAATATACTGTGTATATTTTCAACTGTATTGGGCTTATAGAAAAGTAACTAATAATGAAACTCTGAGATCAGATTCTCTACGTAGTCTATTTTATAATTTATATTTAAAATGTCTTAAAGTAAAAGGAAACTACAAAGACAATCTAATCTAGAATATGCTTATTCTAATTTCCAAAAGGGAATGAACTGATTAGAGTCACCTTTCTCAGGACTGAATGACACCTAACACAGCAGAAATATTCCTCCTGGTAAGCAGGACTATGGATTTCGATTTTTAGGTCCTGCCCAATAGAAGAACTTACGTGTTTTTAAATTAATCATCAAATATAAGAGGCACTCATTGTTAAAAACAGTAATTAAGGATTAGGTCTTTAATTATGATATGGGGATCCACAGACCCAGAGTCAGAACCTGGTACTTAATGTAAATAAACATTGCCCTAGCCGTTTGTTAAAAACAGCAAAGAAAATTTTATCGAGACTATTGCAATAGGGGTCAACATTAGTTTTAAACATTTGTGAGCTAATGGAAAAGTACTGGAGGACTTGGTTGGGGCATGGTGAGTGTTATTAGGTCATCCTGTTTGTAAATTGTAGCTTATCAAAGTTAGGATCCTACCCTCTCTAGGGACCGGAAGGAGGAGGCATTATCTTTCTTGTTGATTGCATTTCAGAGGGATGGCTCCCAGGCACAGTAGAAAGACGTTTCTGGGTTGCAGGAGATTTACATCTTAAAAGAACAAAGAAAGAATATACATAGACAAGTTTTCTAAAGTTAATGCTCTCAGGAAAGGGAGGATAGGGACATAGAATAAGATGAAGCCTGTCCAAAGTTTAGTCAAGCTGAGGGAAACGGTAAGGCCATCTTGGTCATTATGCAAGAGAATTACACCTGCTAGCATTTTTCACTTTTGTAATTACACACACACACACACATTCTGTTGTAATCATAGAGATGACAATGTTTGTTGAAATACTACTAAGAAATTATAATATCTATATTTGTGTTTGGGGTACCAATTGTGAAATAAAATTCATATTTATGGCAAGACAAGAAAAATTTAAACATAAAAATTTTTCTCTGCCCTTTGGCCACCCCTCTCTTCCCACTATGCACTGCACATCTGCATTATGCATCAACCAAACCTCCCCCATCAGCAGGAATACCTATTCAATCATAAACAGCAACATTCTCCCAGCACTGACAAGACAACTCCTTAAAAGATAACATTCCTTCTTGATCTTATAAAGGGTCACGTGACCCACAACAATGGCACTTAAATCTGGATTATGTAAATTGTCAATAATACATTACTTAATGTACAGCCCTCTGTCTCAAAAAACTTATATAAACTGTGTATTGACTTCTAATGTGCGGAACAGTTCTCAGAGCTTTCTGAGATGCTCTTCCCGGGTTATAATCTTCAAATTTGGCTTGAATAAAATTTTCCAATCTTTCTTAAATCAACTGATTAATATTCTGTCGAGAAATTAATCACCAAAACTAACCACACTGGATGCTTGTTGAAATTTTTCACAAAGTTAGGTACATAGATGTGTTATCGGTAACAAGTGTTCTCAAATTTGCAAATTACTGGACTAGTTCATCAGTTTAAAAATACGAGGTTACTACCTCTAAATTTCTTTAGCGTTCTAGACATTCCTCCCAACCCTTAACTTTTGACTCATTACTACTTGCTCTTTAGTAGCTACCCATGGCCGAGGAGTTCTCCACTGCTAAATTTTTATATTAAGTTGTTTGACTAATGAATCCAGTTACCAAAGCTGTGTCCTTTTCAGGGCCACCGTAAACAAAACTCCAACACAGGACACTTACACACTACAATATAGGTTGATGCGAGAACCAATTATAAACTCAGACAAAGGATGACAACATAATTAGCATGAAGAAAAAACACTGCATTACCGTATTCTTTCATTTTACTTAGTGTTATTATGGTTCTATTAAAAGAAAAGAAATGAAAGGTTATAATATTTGTTCTCATGGTAACTCTCTTTAAATATATAAAGAAAGGCAATGATTAGTCATTTTTATTCGTTTAATATCCAGTGTGTTCACTTGCCAAAGCACAAAGGCCAGAAAAGGAATTAACCTTTACTCTTGGTTTGATAAGAATGAAACTAAAATAAGAACCACATAGCATTAATATGTTAAATTGAAGCTGCTGAGAAGACAGATGAAGGCTTTAAAATAACCCTAGATGGTTACTGGTATAACATGCTCAAAACAAAAATGCCAGCCTGTTTAGTTCAAAGATCATTAGTTCACTTATTTGACAATTAGGGATTTTACATCTCATAATGTGAGAAATGCACTGTGTTATCTAACAGCGTGTGTGACCCTCAGCTAATTAAAAGGCGCGCATGAGCAGGGCAGGGTGAAGCAAGGCTGCTTCATTACAAGTGGTGTTTGTTCCCTGAAGGCAGAAACATCAAAAGATTCCTGGAAGTGGTCCAAGGCATCAGTCAAAGGCAATGTGCTTCCCAGATAGTAAGGCCACTGAGTGGGATTGCAGCACTGGGAACTGTTTAATCTGAGTGTGGCTTTTAATTTGTTTGTCAGATTGGTGAAACACAAGACCTCAGAGGGAACTGAACATGCAGACAGGAACTGAATGTGACCTTTGCAGATGACAGACCAGACTTGCTTGGGGAGGAGAGCATGTTTTTAATATCTGTATGTTCTGTCACTTTTTAAAGTGGAGAGTGACAGATTGACAAATAAAAGAGGAACAGGAGAGTATGGAGGCTCCTCTAATGCTGTTGCTCTATTTCATGGCTCCCTCACTTCCTGGGCAAGTACTGTATTTCTACCCCTATGTTATATTCTAGCTGGAAGCCAAGCATTCAAGGAGAAGCAAGATCATGGATTTGACGAGACTGGGGCTATAAAGAGTCAGACAGGCAGCCTAAAACTCTTGTGATAATTCCAGTTCTAGGAATCTCTCTGACAGAAGTAATCTACCTATGCACAAAGATAAACACTTCAGCATTATTTGAAAAGGTAAGCATTGTAATTTTAGAAATTTCTCAATAGGAGAAAGGAAGTTACATATATAACATCCACATAATATAATAATTATTAATTATTTATATATCATATATAATTTGTATACTGTATAGCATATATTTATAATGATGTATAAGTAATATATAATATTATAATTGTGATTATATATAAGGAAATATATAAATTCTGTTCCTTTTTATAATATGTATAATACAACATAAACATATACAATGTATATTATAATATAAATGACAAACAAATATGCATACACACAAAGAAATATACTACAACATACACTGATATATGAAAAAGGAAAAAAAGTCATATTGAGAAAGCTTGTATACTTATGCATGTAGCTATATTATAATGTTCTGTAGGGATACATATGCATGGAATGGAGTGATGAAGGCAGAGAGGTAGATATTTTATATGCACTATAATTTAGATTTTCAAAGATAGATTATTGTAAATTTGGAAGAAGGTACAAAAGGAAAAAAACAAAACTATGGCTTTGCCTCCTCTGGAGTAAATACTTAAAGGTTCTGATCATTTCTTAAATTTCCTAATAAAATGTAATTCTCCTCTCTCATTCACCCATTTCATTTTATTCTTTTTTCAGTTGAGTGATCTCCAGAATTTTCTTTGAATTATAGTTTTTATCAAGAAGTATAGTTAGTCCCAGCTGACCTAAAGTCAATAAAACATTCTGTTTAAATGTTTTTTTTTAAAGAAGAATAGTTAGATGGTTAAAATTAAAAGTTGGTTTAAGTGTATAATTCCTAATAAAAAGATGCACATTTAATTTCTTTTATAAATGTACACAAATATTCCATTCTCTTAATGTTGGCCAGACTTTATTTTGAGCACTGGGGCCCATACTCAGTGGAGGTCTATTGTACAGTCAGATGACTTTTTAGTAACCAGTTTCATTTTTCAAAGTGGGGAGAAAATTTTGATACAATTAAAAAATAATTTGGTCTCCTAATCCTTCAAGAGTTTCATAACTCTTTCCCTCAATCACATCTTATATTTGCCTAATACTATTTTGACAGTAATTATGTTGACTTACTTTTATTAGTTCCAAAGAACTCAATTTTCTTCGTAATTTTAGATGTTAACTTATTATTTAATTAAATCATACAATTGGAAACAGCACTGACTTGAACAGGTTTGGGAACAAAACTAGCTTACTCATGGTAAGCACGCAACTTACCATGGGAAAAAGTGTGTGGCTCACTAGAAGTAGCTAAGAGCTTAGTGAATTAAGAGGATTTTGGACATTGGACAGGATATGTTACAGAAGAGTGGTTCTCAAATGGGGTTGATTTTTTCTTCTCAAAGGACATTTGGCAAAGCTGGGAGACATTTTGTGTTGTCACAACTGTGCAGAAGAAAGTGTGCTCTTGGCATCTGTTGAACAGAGGCCAAGAATCCTGCTAAAGGTACTACAGTGCACAGGACAGCACCCACAGCAACAGTGCCACTGCTGAGATGGACTGTTACAGTGGGAATGGAAAGCTGCTAACTTTGTGGGTCACTTAAGAGAAAAAGATGTAGAAAGTGTTATCAATTAACATGCTAAGATTTGTTTGTTTGCTTCCAGAAAGAAGTGGAGAAGTCATATTCCCTTCGACATTTCATGCTCCACAGAAAAGTAAGTATTAAGTTGTATATAAAAAAATGATCAATAAATTCTTGCTCGGTGATACAGATACAGATTGCAAAAAGAATCTGTGACAAGCCAAAGGGGAGGCACAGATAAATATCATCATGAGAGTAAAGATCAAACATATGAAATCTTTAAGAAGTTAGAAAAGTGGAATAAGTCCAGAATATGTTTCAAAAAATTATCTTGTAGTCATTTGTGAACAAAAAGACTTTTCTATTACAAACTCTTTAAAACAATCTGAAAATACAATTTCAAATATATTTTCTTTCAATAACAAGAAAGAAGATTTTGAACATGTCATTTTAGAAGTTTACAAGTATGGGGGCAGATGCACAATATAATTACTTGTGATTAACCAGAATTGCTGCTAAATTTAACCTTGCTTATACATGAATGCAAGCTATGTAAGCAGGTTGAATTTTTTAAAATAGAGATTAATTATATTGAAAATAATTTTATACTTATAGCAATGAATAAAAATATGACATTTCTTGAAAAATATTTTATATAATTTTACATTTCTCTATTTGGTAGACATTTTTTCTTTTACTGGGTTTAGAAATAATTTATTAAACTCATTTATGTTTTTAAAAGTCATTATGTTGAGTTATAATATTAATAAAGTGAATAAAATGTTATCCCCTCACTATTTGTATCCAATTTGTTAATATTTGTACCTAATTTGGAAAATTGACATATTAGGAAAATTTATACATTAAGTAATCCATTCATTGTTTGCAAAGCAATGGATATAGCAACTAAGAGAATCACCATATTGGTAGAGGGATTACATAGTCATAGCAGAAGTGTAGTTCATATTTGCTTTTATAATACTGGTAGTGAAATAATGTCTATGTGATACTTAATGACAGATTTTCATTTCCTTCAGTTAAATTATACTGTATTCTGAAGGAGAGTGATTTGGACAAGTTCTTATCTTATGCAAACATATAAGCTAAGCCAGCATGATGGGGAGTGCTAGATAGAGGTAAAAATTAATATTAGGAGAAATTTGTGTAATTAAATTTTGACACCTAATGTTGGCTTTGTGTCTGGCCTTCTACATGTAACACATGTATTATGCACTAGCAGAGGCTGGTATTCATGTTGGAAAGGTCAAAACTCAGTAAAACTCAGGAGCTTTCTGATCACCTCAATGTTTAATATCAACATGTTTTTATCTTTTTTTGATTATTATCTATAAATGACATTTAGGATGTTAATCTTCAGTTTCCTAATAAATGATATTTTTAATTTCTCTGCTGGGTTTCACATTACCCATCTCTAGTCCTATCTTCATCTCGGCTTCCCACTCCTCCCCAAGAACCAAGTACTAAGACCTGGAGAGCTGCTCATTTGCATACTTTTTAGGATCTTTATAAGGAGGTCAACGGTCTAGTAAAACATCAAAGTATCAAGTCTGATGTCAGCGGGCTTCAAATGTAGACATAAGTTTCTCTGAGAAAATCACCAAGTTCTGAGAAGTATTCATAATCTTAAATGTCATTTTAGTTATAATATTTACATAGTTGCCAAAATCACATTTATTTTTAAATTTCCATTTTCTAGTATTCCCCTTTATTTTTCCTTTCAAAGAATGGAACTGAGATTTTTAAGCTGAAGGAGGTAAGCCAAACATTGAACTGATAAATAAAAGTTTGAGAAGACAAGAAAAAATAAATCTTAGCATATGTAACAGAATGATTTGAAAAAGTGAAAAAAAAACCATTGTACATAGGAAATTGAAGTGAGAGTAACCACTAGAGTCACACAAATCAAAAGGACTTTAAACCATAATTACCTAGCCTACTAAGAAGTAAGTCTTTTAAAAGTAATATTGCACAAAGGATGCTGTGAATGGGAATGTACGGAAAGATGGAAAGAGAAATGGAAAGAAGACAGTATTAGCTAACTTCAATATGTTACTACTTTTTCTGGAGGTTTCCAAGGGATGGATGCTAAAAGTATGCACCATATTAAAATTGCTCTGAATTATTTTGAATCACTGTACTAAAAATAATGAGTCCCCTGGCGAACCATGCTGGCTACACAACATTCTTACTCATTCTTGGGAAAGGCCTAAGGCAAACTCCAAAGCAGTCTGAAAGGCCTTTTTCTTTCCTTTCTTTCTAAGTTAAAACCAGGTTTTTACATCTTATCACTCTATATATGAGGAAAAACCTGACATGGTAAGAAGATTCACAAGTTGTAGAAAAGATCATTGAAAATAAAAGTCCAAGTAAAGTTTAAACTGAGCAAGAGAAAAGTCTAGTCCATGTAAGAAAGGGAAAATTTTCAGCATATATTATATTTTCTGGGGTGATGAAGAGAAGAAAAATGGTCCTGAGTTGGGATAGATCATAGCATCTCTGAGTAACTAAATGAAATATAATATAGCTAGAACATAGAGAATGAGGAAATGAGGCACAATATACAGATGAATACAAAGAAGAGGATATCTGACTCCATCAATTGGCACAATTTTTAATAAAACCATTTTTAAAAAAAGAAAATGGTATCTGAGAGGGTCTTTTATGCTGTATTGAAGATTATAGATGCAAAAATGCTAAGAAAAATGGGAAATAATTAAATGACTAAGTGGGATAGTGACATAACCATAAATAGGGGTTTAAAATATCTTGCCAGCCAAAAGTTCACAATGGCTTAGAACAAAGTAATGGGGGTAAAAGTTGGGAAGAGTGAAAAAAAAATCAATAGATACTTAAGTCAGAGTGTAATGAGATACTGTGCTTGATTTGATGCTGAAAGAGAAGTAGGCTGGTTTTTTGATTTGGGCAACTTGATGAATAGTGCTGCCAACACTGAGATTGAGATGTACAAATTTTATACAAGGATTGGAGGTATAATGAATGAATTAAGTTTTAAGCATTTTGAAGTTCTGGGTGCCTCTGAAGAAGGAATGTGAAGAAATTACTTGGGTCTTGTACTCAAAAAAGGCATCTGGATTGAAATGCAAATTTGAGGGTTATCAGAAAATAGGTAATGATTATTTTACAGTGATAAGACAACTTGTTTTGTAAATTATGCTGAAGAGCCAACTGAAAATAAAAACGTCTGAAAAGAGGGAAGAATTTGGAGCTAGAAATATAAATAGAGAAACTTAACTGTAATAGAAAACAAACACAGAAAAAGATGGTTTTTATGAATTCTCTAGACTTACTGTCTTATTTATTTACTTGTTTATTTTTGAGCTTATATTTAGTTGTATGAAAACTACCAAATAAATTTGGAGTTTGAAGTTTATTACCAAAAATAAGCATTCCCTTTATTACCACTGAGTCTTCCTTCATTGTTCATTTAAATATACCATCATTTATTTAATGTTATTCATATATGTTGTTTTATGTTATTCATATAAATAGGAGTAGACTCGAAATTGGTATATAAGTAGTCCTAGATTTTCTTCCTCAAATTCTAATAAAGTTTCTTTGCTTTCTCACTTTTGCCTAGTTCTACAAAAGAGTAGCCATTAACAGAGCATCTACCAGACAATTGCATTATCACATCAGGGAATATAAAGAGCCCCCAAAGGGGAAATTGCTTAGGGAAAGAAACTGCATAGGTCTACTTCACAGGCAGGTTGGAAGGGAGAGAGTGGGCTAGGTAGGAGAGAAAGGCAGTTTTATGTGCTTTTGGTCAGTATAATTTTGTTATGTGGAAATGAGAGGATGTAAAGAAAGAAAAAAATATTGTGCTAAGTTATAAACTAGATCACATATATTTTTCATTAATTCTATGAATTCCTTAATCTTTATGTTCACACTTCATTTAGATATAACTCAGTGAAGAGCCTGATTATGCTTGCTGAAACTTCACAAGGAACACATTAAAAAAGCGGATCTCTAATCTTGGTGAAAGGAGACCCTATTCTCAGTCCACTGTCATCATGACTATTTAGGGGCCTAATCTACAAATGGTACACCAACTGTTGGATAACTTTATCTGGAAAAATGAATACATTTTACTTATCATTGTAGATTACACCATAAGTCAACTATGTTACTGCTGATGTAGGCCATTTTTTAAACTATTAAACTGTAACAGTGTAAACTATTAAAAAGATGTGTATATGATACCACAGTTATAATTACAAGCATGTTGAGGGGTTTTTTTTGCTTCTTTCATTACGTTATGAGACAGACATCTGATACTTGTTTAATCTGAAAAGTTACAGGAGAGTAGTATTGATATCTGTCAGTTCTGGGAAATTATGTTAGTTCCAAGAAATGATACAATGAGTTACATCATCATAACATAAATAGTTCTGTGAGGTTCCATTAGGTGTGCATCAGGTTTGTGCATAGATTGATATTGGATTTACTCTTATTCATAAATATCTGACATACTATCATATAATGTAAGAAAATACTTCGAATAACAGCCTTCAAATATCAGCCTAATTGTATTCATGAATATCTCATACTACTTTAATAATGATTTTTAAAGAGATAAATCAAATATCAGTCACCTTCTGACTTAATAGGTTTGAATTTATCATTATAAAAATTAATACCTATGAACATAAACATATGAAAATATACATATCTTTGGATGCATGGATATAATGCTATAGGTATGTATATATACATATATGCATACGCATACATATATATAGAAAAAGGAGTGTTTGTTATTTAATCTATTGAATTATCTCAGTGTTTCCTAAGAATCAAAATTTTGCATTAAAGAGTCTGCACTTTAAACCACTCAACTGTTATTATGGGTCAAAATATTGCTAAATGAAATATATTATTTCAATAAGAGCTATTAAATATGTTATTTATGGTTTGAAGCTATTAATCATCACTTTAACACTTATTTTTTCTTTGTTTTTCAAAAATAAGTCACATTTCTTTTTCATTTGTTTTTCTATGTGCTTTTCTAAGACATAATTGTAAAGAAATTGACATTTAAAAAGATGCATGTTCAAAATAGATATAAGGCTATATATAAGGATATAAGGTTATATATCACAGTTTCCCAGACTGCATTTCTGTGACACAGTGTCATCCTCTGATTGATTGACTGGTAGATTGTTTAATACAGGGATAGCTGAAAATATTTTTATCAAGAGACATCCTTCACTTTACTGAAACTCAGAAATATGTATTTATATCAATGTCATTGGTGTCTTTTAGCTCTCACTTCCACTGGCAGATTTGTTACAAGTTTCTATGCAGGACATGGAGAAGTGTGAGTATAATGTAGAAGAAATTTAAGATTTATCTAAAGCATGCTAAAAGGCATGTAATGTGTAGTTGTTTGATTATTTATGTCACCAGAAAACCAGAGAATAAAATAATATAATAAAAATATCAGTAATAGTTGTAATAATTGAAGTACAGATGAAAGTTTAAAAAGGTTAACTGAACTTGACAAGAGTTACATGAACCTTCTTATGTAAAATAATAAATAAATAAATAGGGAGCCTGGGAGAGTTTACAACTAGCTCATAGCAGGCAATTAAAAAATTTTTGATGTATAGGCATCCAACACATTTTCATTTGTATACACACCTAAATCTCCCAATAAAGCAAGAAAGCAAAGGAAATGCAAGCAATCCAAGTTTGAATTCTCACATTACAGACAATTCATTCAGCATAATATTTTACATTATTGAGAAA
Organism: Pseudorca crassidens; assembly: GCF_039906515.1. Classification (NCBI taxonomy): domain Eukaryota; kingdom Metazoa; phylum Chordata; class Mammalia; order Artiodactyla; family Delphinidae; genus Pseudorca; species Pseudorca crassidens. The sequence continues at coordinate 21,311,244 of NC_090298.1, forward strand.
AAGCAAAATATAATTATTTAGGATATTATCTCATTTAAGGGTAGTGAGAATAAAGTCAATGAGATTACCATCAAACTGTAACTATTCTCTTCCAGCCTCAAAAGGCTGAATTGAATTGGGATCCAATTTGAGTAAGATGAGAAGTGAGACAATGTTTTCAGGAGGAAATTTATTTGTTTTTAAGAAAAAAAAAAGTGTGAAAAAATTTGTGAGGCCATTCTACAGCTGAAGAGGAATATTTTTGACAGTGTTGAAATCACTAAAAGTCTAGTCCTTCTAAAAATTTTCAACTGTTTCCTGAAACCAGAAATGGCCTGGCCCTAACAAAATCTTAAAGTACGTTTCCTAACAATGATTTCAAATAATGTTGTTACTGACCTGTTAAAATTACTAAATAAGATTTATTTAGTAAATTGTAATTTTAACTGTTAAACTGTTAAAGTTACTAAATAAAATTTATTTCTCACATTGCTTTAGAAAATGGTAATGTACAATTACTTTGCACACATTAACTTTGAATGAGTGAATCAGTCGGTTTGTTGGATGGTGTTTATTATCTGTTGGGCATCATAAAGAGCATTTGGGGTTTAAATAGTGACAAGCCATATCCATGGGCCTCCAGGAGCTAAGCATCCAATGAATAATTCATATGCTTTGGCATCATGCCACTGTGCAATAATTATATGTGACTTCTGACTCAGAAACTTCTTTACATTTTCCTTCTCTTCTTTGAAGTCTACGATGTCTTCATTTATAGATAATCTCATTGATGATAGAAACATACTGTATATTCAACAGTTTCTTACTTGTTCAACGCTTTGCAATAAACACTTCATGTAATGTTTAATACAAAAAAATCATTCTCATATTTCAATTAGGAGAATATTTATGTATTATCTGTGTCAACATTGTTTTCTTTCCTCTGTTTTGCACACTTTCTCATAGCTGGTTCCACAGACACCCACTACCTGCATAATGAGTTCTCAGCTTTAGAATAAAATCTGGTAAGATAGATATCTTAACATTAGTCTGACAAAGGAGTCTATGTACTTGAACTGATTTAAATGCTGTGCTGAAAGAATTCCTATACTGTTTTTAAGAAACATAAATTATATTGTATCCAACTCAGAAAATTAAAGTTTTTATAATGTTTTAAATGGAGATTCTCCTTTTTCATTTCTTATCCTCTACAAAGGATATTCAATAACTAGGTTTTTAGTTCAATTATGTATTAGAAATGCTATCTTACTACTTATATTATCTACTCTTAAAACACATTACATTCTATGTACCCCAGTTCAGGTAATTGTAAAATCCTGTCCAGTCCTTGATACATGGTCCTTTTATGGAAACATTTTAATCCAAGACTACCATTAGCACTGTTGTTCTATGTAACCGTTTCCAGTAGACTTTAAAGCAGCGGTCCCCAACATTTTGGCAGCAGGGACCGGTTTCGTGGAAGACAATTTTTCCATAGACTGGGGCAGGGTCAGGGAGTATGGTTCAGGTGGTAATGCGAGCGATGCGAAGCGATGGGGAGCGGCAGATGAAGCTTCGCTGGCTTGCCCGCCGCTCACCTCCTGCTGTGTGGCCCAGTTCCTAACAGGCCGCGGACCTGTACAAGTCTGTAGCCTGGGGGTTGGGGACCCCTGCTTTAAAGGATACTGAAGTGATATTCCAGATCACTGATGCTTATAACTTGTCCATCCCTGATAGTTCCCTGACTGTTTCAATCCTATTATGATGGCATTGAAATATCTTTAATCAATAATCGTACAAGATTTTATTTATTTTTATCAAGTGGATCTGGAATAATTTCCACTTAATGGCACTATCCAGGTGGGCAGAATTACTTCAAGACTTTAATTCTTAACTTTTACATTTTGTTCTGTATAACCTACTGTGTTCACAGAATCCTAATATATATAAAAGACCTGATACAGTTTTCTCCATTACTTAACTATAAGAGGTCCTTCCAAGGTTCAAATTGAATATGGATTGCAGGGCTGGAAAAAGAAAGCTTTGGCTAGATTATAAACTCGGAATACACCTTTTAATGTCCTCATTTTTCTAATTGCTATGACATTCTAATGGCAAAATGTCACGTAAGAGATTCTGATAACTACACTGCATCCTATCCTTCCTATTTTCCTCTCACCATTGTGGAAACAACTATGTCTATCAGTTACAAATTGCTTCCATAATATGGATGTGGACATTCAGTAATGACTACTGAATCTGAAGGCTGCCAACTTCTTACTTCATTTCTATCTCCTACCTAGTATTTGCACTCTGTTTTCCTCATAGGACTTATAGATTATGAAAAAAATAAAAATTGCTCAGAAAATACTGAGATGGATTAGGAAACACCATGTATTTGGCATTCAAGTCTATAAAAAATAATCTAAGAAAAGTTTGTTTTTTATTTTCTTATCTTTTAAATTATTTATTTATTTATTTAATTTTTGGCTGTGTTGGGTCTTCGTTTCTGTGTGAGGGCTTTCTCTAGTTGCGGCGAGGGGGGGGCCCCACTTCATCGCGGTGCGCGGGCCTCTCACTGTCGCGGCCTCTCTTGTTGCGGAGCACAAGCTCCAGACGCGCAGGCTCAGTAGTTGTGGCTCAACGGGCTTTGTTGCTCCGTGGCATGTCGGACCTTGCCAGACCAGGACCGGAACCCATGTCCCTGCATTGGCAGGCAGATTCTCAACCACTGTGCCACCAGGGAAGCCCTAAGAAAAGTTTTAAAAAAATGTTTTCAGCATACATCTGTTTCTCTAATGATGGAGTTGTTCGTTGAGAAGTAACATATTCCTCTTTCATAATCTTCAGTGTAATGGTTACAGAAGTGTTTTGTTAAAAATGTGATTGAAAAAGGTTTTTTTTTTTCTTGCAAGGAATGAATAAAAATGAAAAACACTTCATGGAACAAATGTTAACTATCTCAGCATAGCTTATGTATTATTAAATCAAATATATGATTTTGTTTTGGAGTTCAAAGATGTAGCAATTTTCTGAATAGATGTTCTCAAAATGAATTATTATTTGTTTCTCTGTGTGTTGTATTATTATTATGGATACAAAGCCATAAAAGAGTCAATACTGAAGCAAGGAGACAAGAAATAGACAGGTGTTAGATGAATTATGATGCTAGAATGCAATGCAAGGATAGATAATTTAAAAGAGTAGAATATTTTAATAACTACAGAAAATGCATTTAGATAAATTTTAATAGCAAAAGGTGTTATACAAATAATTGAATGCAGCACAAAGGGACTAAAAAATGGGTATATTTTAAGTTAATAAAAAAAGATTGTGTGTGTATGTGTGCATATACTTTTTGCATCATTATTAAAGATTAAGAGCTACTGAAAGTAACCAAAATAGAATCATAATCTTTACAATCATTTAAGATAAGTTGAGAACTATAGGAAGATTTAGTCTTTAAAAGTATAGAATTTAAATAATTAAAATTATTCTACTTGGTATTTATCTAATTATTCAAATATCTTCAAAACGTTTTAAAGTGTCATGTTCATAGTTGAGATATATGAATAAAAGTAGACTATATGATCTATTCTTAAATTTGTTATTTGAAAGTAAAACAAAATATTCAAAATATTCAGCCTCTTTCTCACTACTAAAATATGATAACGCTAACATGACACGAAGTTCAAGCACCCCTTCATAGATCACACAATTATTTTACTATACTTGAGCCAAAATTAAGCTAACAATTGGAAGCTAGTTAACTGTGTTTATGTGTGAGTGGGGCATTCCTGTAATTATCATACATTTCTTATGGAAATATAAAACAATTGGGTAAATGTTTCTGAAGTTCCTATCTAGTGTTAAGATTCTACTATATTCTTAGTTGCTAAATATTTGCATTACATAAATACTATGAATTTCATATTTCAATATTTTTTTAAATTATTAAAAAATAATTTAATTAACCATGACTTTACAAATAATGGATTGATGTTTTCTCTCTTTTCCAATTTCTTATAATTGTAATTTGTCCTATTTTTATTAAGATAAATTGTATTTGCGATCCATCCACATTGATGCTTGAATCTCTACTCCTTTAATTTGTCTATTTTCCCAATTCCATAGTTTTTCATTGTATGAATAGACCACAATATATTTATCTATTAAGTTAGTATGTAATTGTTGAATATTTCCTTCCTACTCGACCTTTTTTTAATTAACAATACTGCTGTTATTGACATACTAATATTGCATACATCCCCTGGTGTATGTGTGTGTGAATATGTATATATATATATATTATATATTTTATTTAGTAAAATACAACTTAATAACTTATAATATCCAGTGGGGCATGTCCTTCAACACATCCTACTTCTTCATGAGTATCTTGGCTATAATATGATTCTTGTTCTTATAAAATTTAAATCCGGTCTTTCAAGCTTCATTAAAAGCCCTGCTGGAATTTTTATTTTAATGTATTTGAATGTGACTCTTGCATAGATTCTAGTATTCATGCTGCGATAATTTGGGATAGATTTCTGGAAATCCTTGTTCCCTGCTATGTTGCTTAGGAAAGGGTGGAATATGTTCACTCTATTTTTGAATGACATCTTAAATTTATAAGTTTCACCACCATCATCAGTGCATGAAAGTTTCCATTGCTTCAATAATCACAATTTAAAATGACATCTCACATCGGTTTATTGAAATGTTCTTAACAATTGTGCATCAGAGCATTGTCCAGGTGTGTCTCTTCCATGAAATATCTGATCATAGATTTTGCCCAAATTTGCTCATATTTCAGTAGGATCATTTGCTTTTATTTATTTATTTATTTTTTTGGTCTTGAATGACTATTTCTTTTTAATACATTCTGAATAATTTATTAGTTGTATCTCTCTGTCTATGACTTCTAATTTTACTCTGTTCATGGTGTACTTTACTATTCAAACATTTAATATTAATTTGTTCAAAAATTTGATTGTTCTCCTTGTGGTTTACACTTTTTGTGTTTTAAGAAACCCTTCCTAATTAAAGCTATTTTAAAATATTTTTTCAACATATTACAATGTTTTCTTATATTTTGTAAGAAAAAAACTGTAAGGTTTTATTGTGTATAATGTGAACTAGGAGCCTATATTTTTTCTAGCTGGATATTCAACTGTCACAGAATTACTGACTTTTTATTCAGTTGAAGTATTAATTGCATAATTTATATTTTCTTATACATGGGGGCAATTTCTAATTGCCTATTATTCCTCTTCCAATACTGTCTGCCTAATAATGGCAACTTATTAACAAGTCTTTATATATGTTTAGGCAAGTACCAGCTTACCCACCCATGCCTTAGTAGTACAAATTTGTTCAGTTATTTATATCATTTTACTACTGGAAATAAAACTCACTAATTCTTCTTACCTCTTTAGATAATATCTAGTTTATTCCTTCTTTGTCATTTAAGGAAGATTTAGTGGAAAGAAAATAAATACGAGCGGAGGTGGCAAATATAATCATACTCAAATAGAAGTATACATGTTTTTTAATCTGTTTTTTAGTGATGTATCATAAACAACATATTATGTCATGATATATAATTTTAAAGCATAGTTTTAGTGAGGAAAAGTATTAGATCATATGGCAAGATACGTGAATGTCTATTTTGGATATTTAATTTTTTAAACAACTTATTATTTTAAAGTCACTCTAAGAATATTATCTAAAACTCCTCATAGTAGAACCATAATTATTTATTTAGCATATATTTATAAAAAGTAAAATTGATGTTGCAAAGAATTTGAATATTTTTCAATGTTTTTGCTATACTGTAAGTTGGTGTTTTAAATATACATCATCAGATGTTCAAATTACTGCAAGAATTTCCTAACTTATCCCTGTTCTAGACACTAGGCCACCATATGACTCATTCACCACATAATATCCATAAAAATTTAAAAATAATACATATTATATTATTTAAAATTTTTTAAATATAATATACGTGAGTTCATGTCACAGTCCTTCCAAAAACTTACAATATCCCCATTTTATGTCTTGTGTAAAATCCAAACCTTTTTACGTGACCTACAGTGACCTACCTGCCTTCATCTCTGACCATTTCTTGGGTTCTCTTCCCTTGCTAACTAGTCTCCTGTGTTAAAAATATATATATATATATACCATGCATCATTACATGTCCTTTCCCCCCCACAGTGTATAGAATACGCATCCTCCAGAATGTCATGTGACTACTCTCTTATCATTGAAGTCTCAGTTCAAATGAGATTACTTTGACCACTCTACTAAATTAGCCTCTTTCATAATTTTCTATAACAAGAGCCTCTTCCACATTTATTCATAGTGTTTGTGCACACTGAAATTGTTTTTTATATATGTGATTATTGTTTTCCTCCTCCAATAATAGAGTAAGCTCTTACTCTACTTATTGATGCAGTCCAGTGTATAAAGTAGTGCCTAATATTCAAATCAATATACAAAAATATTTTAAGGAATCAAAATGCAAAACTACCCATCCAAAAAAAAGGTTTGAAGAGAATTGTTTCCTTCCACACACTGAATGCCACAAGGAATAAAAATAAACAATAATGAAACAAACTATATAATAACATACAAACTGGCATTGGCAACCAACCGTATACTTGGGTGAAGGTGATGCTGGCACTGCCTTGAGAACTAGACAGAATATTCTCTACCTTTATTTTGCCTCTACCATTGTTTATCTTTGCATGCTGATGGAGGATGCAACATATGGAAAAGAAAAAGAAAGGAAGATGTTTATAGATTTTACACAGTACGTAACATATACTTCTGGGTCTAAAACAAGAACAGCATTTAGATTTAGGGAACTGGAAATAGACTTAAGAGCTGTTCATACTGGAAATGATATAGAAATTTTCAAGAAAATTGTGGTAGAAATAACTCATTTCAATTAATCATTGTTTCACTATCACATTGAGAGAATACCCATTCATCATGGCAATTCCTCTTTATGAAAGAAGAATAGATGCTATACAAAGATTTTGTATGGATTGAGATAGTCTGAGATGAGTAAGAAGAAGAAGGTAATGTGTAACTATTAAAAATTATTTTAAAATTAATCATACGGGAAACTATTAGCAAAGTGATTTTAAAGAAAAAAGCTGTAATCATGATACAAAGTTATAATGCATATACCAACTTATAGCATATGTATTACGTACATTATACACACATGATTATGTGCATGGAACCATATACATATGTACACATGTTATGTATGCAAATGTATACATATATCTCACCTATGGAAAAATCTCTAGTAACATAAACTGCGTCCACATCCACATCGATTACTACATAGTTTCATACGACATAGTTTCACAAAAGTGTTCATGGAATAGAAAGCTAAAATATTAGCTTAAACACAAGTTTCTTCCTTGTGTTTTGAGATTATGAAGGATGATTTTAAAGGGTTTATATATTTTTACTTCACCTTCTATATTCTTTATAATTTTTATTTGTTTTTTAACAATTTTATATAAAATTATAATTACCCATGATCTAGTATAACATGAAATACAATCCGTAAACTTTAATTATTTTTGTTTCAGCATATGTATTGCATTGACATATTTTGCTAAGGTAATAAAACATTTTGTATAGTAAGCTTCTTAAAGCAGAGGGAAATGTTTTAAAATTGTCATTTGATTTATGATTGAATGGGAATGAAAATCGAGCACAGTTAAACTAAATATCCACACTGACTCTGAATAAGATGGATTTGAATTTGAATAACACCATTTTACTCTGGGGATTGTCACAGATACTTGATAGGAAATTTATTGGCTCAGTATTCTTTTAATCAATTACTGACCCTATGATACCAACCAGATTGACAATGAACCAAAGAATATAAACATTTTCTGTCCTTAGATGCTTATATTTGATTCAGCCTGAGAGATGTAGTGAAAATATAATCACACAAATCATTGCCATTATGATACATGAGATAAAAAGAGATCATGGTTGCTATTAGTGTGTTGGTAGGAGGAGAGTGGGGGCAAACCCAGTATTTGGAAGTGATATTTAATGTGGGGCTTGACAACTGTTAAGGAATTAGATATTAATATATGCTGGGAATAATTGCCACTTCAAAATTTGATAGATAAACAGATAGATAATTAGATAGAGATAGATAGAGATGGAGACAACTGTACATTCACAGTTATTTTGAAAAATTGCCAACACGTCTTCATTCTTAAAGTGTGACAGAAGAATTTGACTATTTCTCCACACTATTTGTGTCTTCATTGATATATAATGAATATAAATAGAAGAGTAGAATAACTTTTATGTTTTTGTTTGTGCTTCTGGCCTCATAATTAGCAAACATGTTTTAGCATGTCCGTTCATTATACTTTAAAAATAATTTAAAGAGATATGTCATCAAGTAAGATTTTGTGACAGAAAATATGGACTTACATATGACTTGAGGTTGAAAAGTCAAAGACAACATCATATTTACTGTATTTACTCACAATATATGTAGAATTGAGAAATGAGCATAACTATGCAAAATATAGTCAACATAAAAAATTCTTACTTAAGATAATTTAAGTGAAACCCTTCCTAGTGTTACTTTAAAAAGATATTAATAAGTTGAATAAATATCAAATGATGGATTAAAACATACTTGGTTAGGCAATGTATCAAATCTACTCAGGAAAACATTGGAAATTCAATCATTTAGCCTTATCTTTGACTAGTTTAAACAAATAAATATATGTATACCAACACTAATGAATAAAACGTTTTTTAAACATCAAAGCTTTTCTTGAATGGTGTTGGTCAAATTAATTATCCCAGAGTAAGGGACTTTCCTTTACTGCACAAGATACTTTGCCTTGCTTCCTTGAAAATACTCCACTGCACATTTTATAAGGGAAGAAACAAAGGCTACACTTCAGAGGTACATTCACAAAGACATATACAGGGCACCTCGATGGCTCAAACTTTCTCCAAGGCACCGGTGCCTTGGAAAAAATACCCAAATTAAAAGTTACTGTGCATTAATAAAGCATAGACTTTTATTACTTTAAAGCCACAGTGTTCTCTAGATGATAGTAATTTTCAAGATATTTTGTGTTGCCTTTCCCAACTTGTTAAGAATAAATGTAATCATCATAATGACCAACACTTCTCCTAATTTGCAATATGTAGTTCAAGACGTTTAAAAAACAAACAAATGACTTCCAGTTTCCATTTCTGCATGTAAGGAGTTTGAAAATTGACACGTCATCTGAACAACATAAAGAGCCAAAGAAACTGAAAAAATCAACAACACTTCTTGAAACTGCTGACTGAAAAAAAATGCACAATCTAAAAGTTGAGAGTCATGTTTTATTTGGGGAACTTACTGAGGGCTATTAGTCTGGGAAGCAGCCTCTCAGATAGCTCCAAGGAACAGCTCCAAAGTGATAAGGGAAGAGTCAGGATATATAGGAGTTTTGTTTAAATATATATATATATATATATATATAGTGAAACATCAAACATTACTGTAACCACAAAAACCAGACATCTCAAGTTAATGATTTTGGTGTTTTTTTACGTACAGAAGATGCAAGAGTCTGGGCTCATTGAAATTATTCCTTTGATATGCACCTTAACTATCTAGGGCCAGTATTCTATTTTTCTCAGTCCTGAATTCCCCTCAGGGCACTACTTTGGGGTAGCTGCAGTGGCTGATGGCTTGATGGAGTCAACATTTATCGTTTGTTGAAATGGCGGGCAACATTCTTTGTCCACAGATCCTTGAGAAAGAGAAGGACACAGGGCCAAAACTGCCCTAAGATTGGAGAGACAGACAGGATTAAATACAGGGAGTTAACAACTTACTAGAGCAGAGACTCACAAGCAGAAGCTGCCTCAGTAGTGCCTGGAGAGGAAAACCTCAAATGCAATTCATAAATTGCTGTAGGCTCAGTGTTGACAATTTGGAGTTTAACCAGATGAATCCAGTCATACAGGGGGCCATGATAATTATGTGAGATTTATTTCCAAAAGGCCAACCAAATTCCTAGAGTAAATACTTGAGAAAAATCACTTCATGCTCCCAGGAGGGGGAGGGGGAAAAATACCATTTTGAAATACTCAGATCACTTTGTTCATTTTAAAAAGGCCTGACCTCAGACTAAGGTATTTAACCAGAGCCTAACCTGCTGTAATATTATCAAAGCCTAACTGACCTGGGGGAAATGGGGAAGGGAAATACTCATACACTATAGCCATCCTGTCTCACCTAAAGGTGGGTTGGGGGGGGCAAAACTGAGGACCTCTTGTGAAGTTCAAAGGCATAGGCTCATTAGAAGACTGAGAAGTAACCACAGGACTATTTAATACCTTCTCTCCCCCAACAAGAAACCACCATATTAGTAAAGGCCTATTTATTGCAGTTCCTTACTCATGTCTCATTATCAAGAAACAATTTTATAAGGCAAACCAAAAGGCAAACCCCCACAATTTAAAGAGAGAAAGAGAACATATCAGAACCAGACATGGCAGGGATGATGGAATTATCAGTCTAGGAATTTAAAACAGTTATGATTAATATGTTAACAGCTCTAATGGATAAAGTAAATAACATGTAAGATATGCGAAAAAAAACCACCATAACAGAAATGAAGAATGACTTGATGAGCTTATTAGTAGACTGGCCACTGCTGAGGAAAGAATCTCTGAGTGAGAGATGCTGACTGAAAAAAATGCACAACCTAAAATTCGAGAGTTATGTTTTATTTGGCAGACTTTCTGAGGACTTCAAGCTCAAGACACAGCATCTCAGAAAACACTGAGAAAACTGTTCCAAAGATGTAAGGGGGGGAGCCAGGATATATAGGAGTTTTTGCAACCAAAGACCAGGTAGTCAGAACATCAAAAGATTACTGTTAATAAGAGAAAACCAGATATCTCAAGTTAAGGAATTTAGCGCTCTTCTGTGTATGGGAAGATACAAGAGTCTAGGATCACTGAAATTATTCCTTTGATATGCACCTCAGCTATCCAGGGCTGGTATCCTGTGTTTTGTCATCCTGAGTTTCCTCAGTGTGCACCATGGTGGGGGGCGGGAAGGCAGTGGCTGCAGAGGCTGACTGCTAGATGGGCCTGGCAGTGGGCAGCCCCGTTGTCTCCATCCTGAGTCCCCTCAGGGCTCACCATCCTGGTGACTGTTATGTAATGGCTTGATGGCTGCAACATCCTTTGCTTACTGATATGGCAGACAATATTTTAGTTCTCAGAGAGCTTATCAAGAGAATCCTGTAAAACTGAAAATCAAAGAGAACAAAGACTACCCAAGTCTTTGAATACAGGGTATCCAAGGAGAGTGGGACAACTACAAAAGGTATAACATACATGTAATAGGAATAACAGAAAGAAAAAAGAGAAAGGAACTGAAGAAATATTTGAAACAATGATGACTGAGAAGTTCCCCAAATTAATATTAGACACCAAACAATGGATTCAGGAAGCTCAGAGAACACCAAGCAGTATAAATACCAAAATAAGTACACCATAGCATAAAATTCTGAAAAGAACCAGAGGAAAAAAAAGAAAAACACCTTACCTATAGAGGAACAAAGATAAGAATTGCATCTAACTTCTACTCAGAAATCATGTGAGCAAAAAGAGAGTGGATGAAGTATTTAAGGTGTTGAGAGGAAAAATAAGCACCAGCTTAGAATTCTGTATACTTGAAATTATCCTTCAAAAGTGTAAGAGAAATAAAGACTTTCTCAAACAAAAATTGAGGGATTTTGTTGGTAGTAGACCTACATAAAATGATGTATAAAGTGTTAAGTTATTTAGAGAGAACAAAAATAATATAGGTCAGAAACTCAAATCTGCATAAGGTAAAAAAGGGCATCAAAGGAAGGAATAAGTGAAGGTAAAATAAAAACCTTGATTGCTGTTAATCTTAATTGATCTAACAGATAACAATTTATTAAAATTTATAATATACAATGTACTCATTTATGTATGCTCATGTGTATATATATATATTTATATTATGTATACATTATGTATATTTTATGTACATCTATCTATCTGATAGAGGTGTGATTATATACAAATGAAACGAATGACAAAAGGATGGGATGGAGGAATTAGTATTATTTTGCTATTCTAAGGTACTTTTCCCATGAAATGGAAACGGTATAGTGCTTTTTGAAAGTGGACTTGCTATACATGTATGTATATATATATATATATATATGGCAATCATTAATAAAAGTAAAAAAGAGAAGTATAACCTATATGCTAAGGAAAGAAAATGAAGTCATATAAAATGCTAATTAAAACCACGAATTGCAGAAAAAAAGTGGAAGACAAAAACAGGGATAAGGGCACAAAAGAACAACAGTAATGGATATAATAGATATTAATTCAGCTGTATCAATAATCACTTTGAACGTCAATGGTCTAAATGTACCAATTAAAAATCAGAGATTTTCAGAGTGTATCAAAACACAAGCCCAACTCTACTTCATCTACTAGAAATTAACTTTAAATACAAATATACATAAAGATTAATAGTAAATGAATGGAGGGAAGTGTACCATGCTAACGCTAATCATAAGAAAGCACAACTATTTACATCAATTTCAGAGAGCAGATTTCAAACAAGGAAAGCTATCAGGGATATAGACTTCCCAGTTTTAGAAAATTAGTTTCCATTTTAAAAATATAGGTTTTAGGGCTTCCCTGGTGGCGCAGTGGTTGAGAGTCCGCCTGCCGATGCAGGGGACACGGGTTCGTGCCCCGGTCCGGGAAGATCCCACATGCCACAGAGCGGCTAGGCCCGTGAGCCATGGCCGCTGAGCCTGCGCGTCCAGAGCCAGGGCTCCGCAATGGGAGAGGCCACAACAGTGAGAGGCCCGTGTACCGCAAAAAAAAAAAAAAAAAAATATATATATATATATATATATGTTTTATATCATAAAACTACAAAAAGATATTATTTTTTGAATATTTAAAAATTTAAGTTTTTCCTTTTTGCAGGACAACGTACATGGTTTATATAAGTTTACCTTTAAATTTTAACATATATCAAGGATTATGCATTCTCTACGTCATTTTTTGGTGCGTGATTTCTTAGCTAAGAATTACTCTGGTTGACAAACTATAATTATAAATTACTAATCATTACATCTGGTCCTTAATATGTATACCAGGTATTTAAAATGTAGTGATGATATATTTTATAGTTTAATTGGATGTGCTTCTATATATACTATAAGTATTTCATTAAAATATTGTTCAATGAGTGATTAATACAAAGACAAAATGTGTATGCACCCTACACAATTAAATGTGGAATAAAAATGATGTTCTATTTATGATATTCTTTGAAATAAATTTGTCCCTGAAGATAACACAGCAGCTGGACTTATGGAAAAAATGAGACCCCACATGAAGAGAAAAACTGAGGCTATTTTTGACATCCCTGTTTCAAGGACAGGTGATATTAAGGTAATTTTTAAACTAAATTTCCCTTTGCTTTGCATGATATATAGAAAAAGGAATCTGTCATTTTAAAAATTTTAACACATTGATGTCTATTTCAGTAAAGAATTAAAATTACTATTATGGCCTCAGTTCATTCTGAAAATATCTTAATGAGAAAAACTGCTGATTTACCCCAAATATTACGGTACACTATATTCGGTTCTCATAACAACTATGAAATAGAGGATGATGTTTCTGGTAAAAGATTATCTAATTTCAAAACAAAATATGTATGTTAATCAGTGAAGAATATTACATGTGTGAGGAAAGAGCCCAAGTTATGAATATAAAGACCTGTTTTTTTTAATATATGACTTAAGGTAGCATGACTTCAGATTTGGATATGACAATCATGTTGACATTAAATAAAAAATGAAAATCTAATTTTAGCATATCCATACATCTCAATATTCTTTAAATTGTTTACCACTATGAAGATATGTACTTTTCTGAACATATAAGAAAATATACATCAATAATGTATTTTAAAATATTAAATATGGAGAAGAAAGGAAAACAGAGATATGCTGTTGCTTTGCCCTGTTGTAATTTTCTCATAATGCATGCACTGACTAAACAATTCTATAAGTCCATTTGACAAATGATTATTATTTGTAAACATACTAATATTGAGGGTCCTATTTTCCCTGTGAGGAAGGTATTAGTAGGAGGTAAGTATATATTTAAAAGATGACATGGATTCCATTTATATTTCTTGGACAAATAGAATAACAGGGGCAATTACTTTCAAATCAATTACAGATAGTTTTCAAATATGGATTGTGCTACCAACAAGTTATTTTAATTTTCCACCTAAGTTATGACCATATCTTTTGTATTTTCTTCCAAACTATGAATTAACTGCATCTATAATGGTTCTTATTAGCCACTTTCGATCTGTGATCAATCTACCCTATAGATATTCTATAAACCTGCACCACAGAAAAAAGATATTAATATCTAATCTAGGAAGGAAATAATTACAAAAACATAGTTGAAAGCTGTGTGTTGATTAGATGCATAGCAAACTCTTCCAAAATTTAGTGACTTAATGAAATAATGATTTATTATTTCTTAAGAATTGTGATTGGTCAGGCAGTTCTGGTCTGGGCCAGCTTAATGAGAGCTGATTGTTTAAGACAGTGGCATTGCATGTCTTTGGCCTTAGCTGAGATGAGTGGAATGCCTGGGATGGTTATACCTCTCTTTCCATGTGGTCCTTCATGTTCTCTCTCCAAGTGGTCTCTTATTCTCATTTTTTGCTGTGTGCTAAGCATACTGTTGACCAACACAAGCAACGTGGTCAACTTCAGATTTAAGTCAGAGAGATAGACCTTTACTGTAGATAGGTGAATGATAAAAGCACATTTTAAGTGGATGTGCAAACAGACATAGGAAAACTTTGGGGTATTTTTTGCAATTTACTGACATGTACCTTCTGGTCACAAATTAGTCACATTCTTCACTCTAGAGGATGATGTCATCTGTCCCTTAAATCCTCCCTAATGACAAAAGGAATCTTTTCCCTAGCTATAAGGGAGTATTCTGCATAAAACTCAAAAGTTAACTCCTTCCCAGGAATTGTCATACTAAGGGAGTTGCCTCCTTTAATATATCTTCTCTCCTCTTGTGAAAGCTGCATTCAATTACCTATTGATGCTGTGTGTAAAGACTTGGCCTCCCTGCCTTCAACTTGAAGATTCATCTCTGTTCCAGTGTTCTTAATATTAGTTAAGGTTTTGTTGTGACTTCATTAGAGTTCAGATTTTTCCTCTGCCCAAACCTGCTTCCATCATTCACTCAAAGATTTGTCTCTGAGAACTTTTATGAATAAACTGCATTCAGGCAATTTTCTTCTTATAGCATGTTTCCCAGGAACCTAATCTGAGTCACTTTCCCATAGAAAACATGTTCAGTTGCATTCCAGGAACCCCTGAATTATCTTTCAGTTGAGGTATCAGGTTCAAAGTTCATAATCTTGTGAACTGCATTAGGTCCAGGTACACATGAAGCCCAAATGAGTGCAAGTTCTTAAGTGCATTACCTCTTGATCTAACACAGTGAACTTAAAAAAAAAAAAATCATTCATTTCCCAAACACCCAGCATGCAAAATTGAGACAGGCAATAGATAATTGCAATAGATACTTTTGATCAGAATAAGGAAGTACAAAAAGCATTTATGAAATCCAGCTGAGCATGTGTTCTCTTTTCTGGGATTTGTTTCCTAGTTTCTTGTTCTCTTTGGTTTTTGGCTTTACTCTCAGATGAAATTTTGACTCTGTCCTCTCAAGATGACATTCCTTTTTTATAAGAACAGTCAATGACTAAAGTTGGATAACACTTAATCCAACTCCCTTTTCATAGAAATCTGTGGCCCAGATCCCATTTTGCAATTTAAATAATCTCAATACCATTTAATCCAAGTTATATGCATCAGTACAACTCTCCTAAAGAATTAGTGTTTTCTATGAATAGTATTTGGGTCCACTCCTGTTTCAAAAGACACATCCACACATTTTTATGAAATTGAGTTCTCTCTAACTTGAACCATATGGCTGATAACTACAGGCCAATCCCTTCAGGTTTCTTAAAAGCTTTTTGGTCTAGCTAAGCTTGCCTGCTCTGCACATCTTAAATCTTTCAGAGGTCTCAACAAAGTGTGTTACATTCATCATTAGTTGTTTAAAGAGCTACATTTTTTTCTTTGAAAACTTTGCTTACTAGAGAGTCTAAAGATAAAAACAAACATATAATTTCATTATTTTACATATAGCTGTCCAGTTTTCCAGCACCACTTATTGAAGATGCTTTTTTCCATTGTATGTTCTTGCCTCCTTTGTCGTAAATTAGGTGACCATATGTGCGTGGGTTTATCTCTGGGCTTTCTATCCTGTACCATTGATCTATATTTCTGTTTTTGTGTCAGTACCATACTGTCTTGATTACTGTAGCTTTGTAGTATAGTTTGAAGTCAGGGAGCCTGATTCCTCCAGCTCCATTTTCTTTCTCAAGATTGCTTTGGCTATTCGGGGTCTTCTGTGTTTCCATACAAACTGAAAACTTTTTTATTCTAATTCTGTGAAGAATGCCATTGGTAGTTTGATAGGGATTGTACTGAATCTGTAGATTGCTTTGGGTAGTATAGTCATTTTCACAATATTGATTCTTCCAATCCAACAACATGGTATATCTCTCCATCTGTTTATGTCATCTTTGATTTCTTTCATCAGTGCCTTATAGTTTTCTGCATGCAGGTCTTTTGTCTCCTTAGGTAAGTTTATTCCTAGGTATTTTATTTTTTTGTTGCAATGGTAAAAGGGATTGTTTCCTTAATTTCTCTTTCTGATTGTTCGTTGTTAGTGTATAGGAATGCCAGAGATTTCTGTACATTAATTTTGTATCCTGCAACTTTACCAAATTCATTGATTAGTTCTAGTAGATTTCTGGTGGCATCTTTAGGATTTTCTATGTATAGTATCATGTCATCTGCAAACAGTGACAGTTTTACTTCTTCTTTTCCGGCTTGTATTCCTTTTATTACACCATAAACAAAAATAAACTCCAAATGGATTAAAGACATAAATGTAAGACCAGACACTATAAAACTCTTAGAGGAAAACATAGGAAAAACACTCTTTCACATACCACAGCAAGATCTTCTATGACCCACCCCCTAGAGTAATGGAAATAAAAACAAAAATAAACAAATGGGACCTAATTAAACTTCAAAGTTTTTGCACAGCAAAGGAAACCATAAACAAGACGAAAAGACAACCCTCAGAATGGGATAAAATATTTGGAAATGAAACAACGGACAAAGCATTAATCTCCAAAACATATAAACAGTTCATGGAGTTCAATATTAAAAAAAGAAACAATTCAATTAAAAAATAGGTAGAAGGGGCTTCCCTGGTGGCACAGTGTTTGAGAGTCCACCTGCCGATGCAGGGGACGCGGGTTCGTGCCCCGGTCTGGGAGGATCCCACATGCCGCAGAGCGGCTGGGCCCGTGAGCCATGGCTGCTGAGCCTGCGTGTCCGGAGCCTGTGCTCCACAACGGGAGAGGCCACAGCAGTGAGAGGCCCGTGTACCGCAAAAAAAAAAAAAAAAAAAAAAAAAAAAGGCAGAAGACCTAAATAGACATTTCACCAAAGAAGACATAAAGATGGCCAAGAGGCACATGAAAAGATGCTCTACATCACTAATTATTAGAGAAACGCAAATCAAAACTACAATGAGGTATTTTTTTTCTAGATCAAAAAATCTAGAAACAATAAATGCTGGAGAGGGTGTGGAGAAAAGGGAATCCTCTTGCACTGTTGGTGGGAATGTAAATTGATACAGCCACTATGGGGAACAGTATGGAGGTTCCTTAAAAAGCTAAAAATAAAACTACCATATGACCCAGCCATCCCACTACTGGGAATATACCCTGAGAAAACCATAATTCAAAAAGAGGCATGTACCACAGTTTTCATTGCAACACTATTTACAATAGCCAGGACATGGAACCAACCTAAATGTTAACAGATGAATGGATAAAGAAGATGTGGCACCTATATACAATGGAATATTACTCAGCCATAGAAAGAAATGAAATTGAGTTATTTGTAGTGAGGTGGATGGACATAGAATCTGTCATACAGAGTGAAGAAAGTCAGAGAAAAAAAATTACTGTAGGCTAACGCATATATATGGAATCTAAAAAAAAAAAAAATTGGTACTGAGATGAACCTAGTGGCAGGGCAGGAATAAAGACGTAGACATAGAGAATGGACTTGAGGAGACATGGTGGGAGAGGGAAGATGGAGTGAAGTGAGAGTAGCATCGACATATATACATTACTGGATGTAAAATAGCTAGTGTGAAGCAGCAGCATAGCACAGGGAGATCAGTTCGGTGCTTTGCAATGACCTAGAGACGTGGGATAGGGAGGGTGGGAGGGAAGCTCAAGAGGGAGGGGATTTGGGGATATATGCATGCATATGGCTGATTCACTTTGTTGTACAGCAGAAACTAACAGTATTGTGAAGCAATTATACTCCAATAAAGATCTATTAAAAATATATATATATGGCAAATCCTGAGCCATATATAGTTCATATAAATTCTGCTTTCAAACTGAACAGTTCTTTCCTTAGCTCAATACTCTCATGCAGTAACTTATCATACCTATACTGGAAAAGTGAAGTAACACTTTTAACATGAAAGGTTTCTAGGTATATATTTCATCTTCTATGATATTGTAAGCAATATTTTTGCCATATATTTTACTATAACTTAAACGTGTCCTTTTTTTCAGCCTTTTTAATCTATTTCCTCACTACTTTTTTAGTTTTGGCTAACATTTTGTTTGCCATTTTTCTAGTCTTTTTTAATAGATTCCTTGCCTAATAGTTTCCACTTGATGCCTGGTATCAAAATCAGTGACACATATTTTAGGTTTTGTTGAGGGAGAAAAAAAAAGTTACCTCAAAACATATTTGTTTAAAACAGCAATGTTTATTATTTCTCACAATGCTTATGGTTCTCTGAGCAGATCTCTGGGCCAGCTGCTTACAAGCTGACAACATAGCATGGCCTCACTGATGTGTATGGGGCCTCAGAGGGAACACCAGGGAATGACTGGGTCTAATTCTCCATGTGGTGCTTAGAAGGAAGTTCCTGGATTATTCATGTGGTGGCTCAGGAATTCCAGCAGAGAGAGATGGCAAGTCATACTTCAAAATCTTGTTTAGAGTCTCCAGTTTTATCATATCTGCTAATGGTCTACTGGCTTATGCAAATCACATGGCGAATTCTGAATCTGAGGGGTAGAGAGAAAGAGTCCATGTTCTGAAGAAAGTAGGAGCAAGCTCATATTGCAAAATATATGCATACAGGAGTGGATGGGACTTTTGGTCACTTTTTTTTTTTATATCTACTGCAATATGGTATTGGGAACCCCCCCCAGCAATATTAAATTGTATATTCTCAGTAACACCACACTCAGTGCCTATCTTCTCTTTGTTCACAAGCAGCAAGTATAATGTGCTATTCATGTGTTTTACATTTTAGGAGCTATAGTCATATTCTGCATGAGCCAGATTGAATTTATTATTTAATTCCAAATCTTCCCTAATCTTGTATTCCTTATTGCCTTTAATGGTTTCATAATCCTTCAAGTCATCTAGGCTCTAAGTCTTCAAGTTATCATTGCATATCTCATTTTGATCCCATCAATCAGTTTCAAAGCAATGCTGACTCTATAATATGCCTTTTATTATATTTTTCCTTTCTATCCCCAATGCAAATGCTTTAGGGGGGGATTTTCTTATCTCAGTACCAATACTAACAAAGCAGATTTTTCTTTCTTAAATCTTCCCTCAAGAAAGTGCTATCAAAATTTTCCTAAAAAAAAAAATATTCAGTGAAGTTAAAGACACACGTTAGCAACTCACAACTCAGTAAATTTTCCACAACTTTAACCAGACTATCAAGGTCACCAAAGACCTGACACAACCTGTTTTTTATTTTTTTTTTGCCTTGATCCGTATACTAAGGCCAAATATATAAAGTGTTGATTTCCTGTACATTATGCTTCCACACTATTTGATCCATTCTCATTTCTTTCCTTGCAGCCTAAAATACTTGTTATTACCTTTTATTTCCAAATGGAAAAATTCATTTCAGTCCCCAGCAAATAAAACAAATAAAAGCCTCTGTAAACTGACCTTTTCAGATTAAAAAATCATATTATTAGCCCCACCACCATCATCACTTTCACCAACAAATGGAAAGCACTTCTTCCTCTGAACTCACAAAATTATTTAGGACCTTTCTTGCAGTATTTGAATTTTCAAGCTAGTAATAAAAATACCTGTTTACTTGTCTAGTTGTTCTATGATAGGAATAATGTCTAACATACTTTATATCCAGAAATATCTTGTACAAGGCCTTTAAAGATGAACTCAATAAATAATGGCAGAACAGAATCCTTTAGCTATGGAACAATAGATTTTGATATAAGTAGAATAAACTTCATAAAATAATAAAATAATTTATATTTAATTTCTACTGCATTTTTCCAAGGTCAATCTCTTGCCCTTAAAACAATAATTTTGCAAATCCCTCAAGGGCAAGATGTTAAAAGTAGAGACAAAAGAATCTGAAAGGAAGACTGGGGTTTTTTGACATTTTCACAGTGCTAAGGGAATAAAAATTTGAGTTCATTAGTTGCCAAGGAGAAGAAACCAAATTATAAAAGCAATATTAATATGTTATTCTTATATAATTAGGATGGTACCAGAGAATCCAGACAATCATACAAAGATTATTACACTCCCGCCAGTCAGTATGATATAATCTTCTTTTAATTTTGTTGCCTATCAGATTATAGGGTTAACTTACTCTTGATGATAAAAGCATCATTGAAAGCATTTATTATTTTTCATACATAGGCCTATGCTGCTCATATCTCTGTACCTCTCTTTACTCTGGGATGTTGACCGCATCATATTCTGGTTACCTCAGTGGCCCCAAATACTAAAACTGTGTCTTCCCATCCCAGTGAAGATTGATGAAATCCCTTCCAACTTCTCTGCCTCTGGGCATTGCTGCCCAGATTTTCAAATTCTCCCTCCATGTAAAGAATAGTTAACCCCTAAGAAGAAAACTGGAGCAAGTGAATATTGGCTCATTCTTCTTTGGTTTCGTTCTATCTAGGATCTTGTTTCATCAAATCTTGATTGCCACGGCAGCTTTCCAATATACGTATTATTCGGTTAAATTCCCCTTCCTTTTCTTCTTCTCCTTCTCCTCCTTCTTATTATTTTATTTGGCTTTCCTATATGTTCTGGGTAGGACTTTTGGTCTAACAAAATTACTCCATCCTAGCTGGGATTAGAAATCTCTATTATTTTCCACACAAATTAAAATCAGAGACTATTTCGAGAAGAAGCAAACGGTCAGTAGTTCCAATGGAACCTGAAATGTTAACAAGCTGACTAAAGAGCATCAATTAAATAATGTGTCACAGAAGTCACTGTCTTTAGCCAAAACTGATAATGTCAAGTGTGGAGTGTTTGGGAAAAAGCCAATGTCAGAGTGTGTTGTTGAATGATTGACAGTTGCTCTAATAATGTATGGAATGCATCATGCATTTTAGTTACTGAATGAAAGACAGCACATACAGAGAATGAAGGTGAGTATTGTGGGGATAAGTACATAAGTAGCTTCTTTTTCTGTTCTTCACTTATTTCCCCCTAGGTCTTCATGAATGACTAAGTCTAATAAATGAATTTGGAAGAAAAAAATAAGCATAAGTTAACAAATATACAGTAAATGTCAACTAGCTACAGTAATTGTAAAATAGCAATGTATATGCATGTACGTCAATTTTGGATAAGGTAAAATGTGAAATGATGTGGGTCTTAGAATCAATAAAGGTATGTATGCCACTTCCCTCAGTGTGAGCTTCATCAGGATTCAAGGCCTTATTTAATCTTCCATTCCACTTACTTTTTTGTCTTATTTCTCAATTGTTTCAGAACTTGAATAGAGAAGTGGTGTTACTTATTTTTTTTCTTTCAAATCCTAGTAGCTGTATTAAGGATTGTATCCTTTCAAGTAAACAGAGTTGTGAGTCAATAAGATCAGATTTGTAAGTTCCTTCTGTCCTAGAGCAAGAGAAGAAATGAAAAAAAAAGGGGTAATGGGATTCAGATCCCCTTTAGAGTAATTGTTGATCTAAAAGTGCTACATTCATTTTGAAGATAATAAATTGGGCTAATGAAATTAACTTTATTAGGAGTTACAGAAGGGAAGCAGTAAGCAGTATACTGTTTAAGATTTTGTAAAGCAGGAAGACTGTATGAAATTACAAAACATGACATTCTAAAATATTAGCATATGTGGCATATAAATTAAATGCCATTGCCCTTTTCTGACTCAGAGTTTTGAAATTTAGCAAAAGCAGTAGTTTGTAAATCATAGAATGAATTCAAGCAACCTAACTTGTTTTGGGCATATTTTACAGATCCTATTTTATCCTGTTACCCAAGAAACCACTTGCATCTATCATGTTACTCTGGACCATTTTCCTCTTTAAAGAATTCACATTTAGCCTTCTGTACCCCAAAACCACGTATTGCTACCTCAGGGACATGTTGCCTAGATTCTATCAATGCTTCCTATAAATTTCCCTTATAATGACAATATTGGCTAAATAATAACAAATGCCAAAAGCACTCTGTAGCTTATGTTCAGTGTTGTTTGGCCAGATTCCTCAGGCTGTTGATACTGCTCTACTGTAATCTATTCAGCCAGAATGATCTTTTTGAATTTACAAGCCATCAAGGGACAGGAATCATACTAAACTCTGGCTTATGCCACATTTCTAAATGTGCTAGTCCTTGATCTTTATATGACTCTGAACCAGTCAGCACTTACGATCAAGGCGTTTTTACCCATACCTTTCTCTCTGAAAATATTGACTTAGTTGAATATCTGCCAAGCCCTCTTCCCTGTCACATCCATCATCTTCCTGGAATCTCTATCCATATAGCATATAGAAAGATTTTTAGTTATAAAAATGACACAAAGTTCAAAGGAAATAATAATGCAAGTTTCTGCATTTGTGTCTGTTCTCTACATATTTAATAATTTTGAAGCCTAACATAAAGACTTGCATACAGTAACTGTTTGCTAAACTTTTATAGAATGGATGATTAACAGTTTACCTCCAATAAAATATAGATGACCATAAAATGTTTTGCCTATTAATCATAATAAATGGGTGAAGATCAAGAAGTTGGTAGACGATGAACATAAGACATGAAAGCACATGATATAATGTGACCTACAATGAAATCTCCCTAAGATTTTTTTTCTTTAAAATGTACATGTTAAAACATATATGGTTGGGCTTCCCTGGTGGCACAGTGGTTGAGAGTCCGCCTACTGATGGAGGGGACGCGGGTTCGTGCCCCGGTCCAGGAAGATCCCACATGCAGCAGAGCGGCTAGGCCTGTGAGCCATGGCCACTGAGCCTGCGCATCCGGAGCCTGTGCTCCACAACGGGAGAGGCCACAACAGTGAGAGGCCCTCGTACCACAAAAAACACACACACACACACACACAAAAAAAAGAAGAAAACATATATGGTTTAAACTCTGTGTTCCTATGTCTGAATTTTTTTATGAGTTTCTGTACATTTAAGCTCATGAGTTACTATTTGGGATGCAGAAGGGCTCTGATTTTGAGAAATTTATAAAATAAATTTGAAAACTTCTTTTCTGTCTCAATGATGGTTTTTATCATTGAGCTTTGTATATGATTTATTTTTGAGATACAATTCATGCTTATAAAGAGATATTCACGGTAGCAACAAGTTGTCTTTGTTTTAAGTAATTAAGTTGGAATAAGTTACCTATACATTCATAGAGAAAAAAAAACCTCTAAGTATGGCTTTTAAGAATACTGTTGCTTTCACTTCTCTGTGCTAAAATATAAGTCTCAAGTTTTTCATAGCCATTCTCACACAGAGAGTAGGAGTAGCAGGCCACCCATTTACTTTCAGCTTTTAATTAATGTGAAAGAATAGACTACCCTGAAACACATGCCCAATAAAAACATCTAAATAAATAATGAAAAGGGGATCAGACCATTTGCTATATATGATTCGGTAGAGGAAGCGTTTGGTCAATCAGAATTTCAGCTAGAGTTGTCTTAGGACCTCTGATGACATTAGAAAAATAGTAGAAATAAATTGTCAAGGGAACTGATGTAAGTGTAATCTAATGATCCAGCACAAAAAATTAGCAATTCAGGAGACTCAAATGTGCATAGGTTGAAAGATCATTAACTCTGAAACAGGATTTTTCTTTTCATTTGGCATTGATATCATTTCCATCTCATACTCTGGGGTGAGCCTGTCCAGTGAAAAACACTGCCCCTGAGTGCTTCATGCTTGAGCACTGAGGGCTTTATTCCTCCATTAGAGGGCATGCTTTATTCTGCTATTTGAATTAATCAAGAAAATTTACTGCTAGTTTACAATTTGCATAGCACTACTGACACCAAGTAAGAGCCTTTCATTTCTCTAAAAGCAATATTTGTTGTTTGCTTTACGGTTTCTTTATTCATGGGATTTTACTTCCACTGCCTCCTTGAATGTTTGTTTCTAAATCTGTTGCCTAAGCACTTAGCTTGCTTCTAATCCTTTGCATCACTAATAACTCAGCCTTTCCAAGCCAGTGGGTCACTAAATTGCACTTATTTTTCTTTCTGAATAAAAAATATATAGTATTTTATACTTTTTCATCAGTTATTGCTTGTTCATCCTTGCTTCAAATGTATATTAGCATAATTATATTTTTCAAAATCTTAACTTTTCTTCTCAAAGATAAAGACATGAGTCTGTGAGACTACATAGTACTTGGTGAATTTTAAGTGTCGTAAAGATAATCATCAGATAGAGTATCAGGGAAAAAATTAACTTCTATTCCAAAATATCTTTGTTAGGTTTAAATGTGGCCTATGGTATAAGTCACTCTGTTTAGTGGTACTCAGGAAGAACAGTGATGTATGTTTAATTTTTATAAATAGAAGTATATTTTCTAAAATGACCATGAATTTTTACATCTACTTGCAGTACATGAGAATAATGTTTTATTTACACTCTCATTTATTACTAAATGTTCTTAATAATTTACCTTTTGTAAACTGATACATAAAAAATATAACAATATATTAATTTTAATATGTTTGTTAGTGACATAATATTTCTGGTCATTTGTCTTTATCTTCTGTCATTATTTGTTTATACCCTATTCTCATACTTTTTTATTAGTTTGTAGAAACTCTAGGAACACAAATCTCTTATTACAAGGGATATTTTCTCTCAATCTTATATTTGTACATCCTCTATGGTGTCTTCAAATATAAACAGACATACACAAACAAATCCATACAGTAAAATCTGTCAGTTTTTGTCTTCACATCTGGATCTTTTCATTGATTAAAAATTAGTTGTAAAAACAAGCCACTGTAAATATACTCTTCCATATGCTCAATTGTATTTTTGAAGGTTTTTTTTTCATTTTTTGATTGCAGCTTTTTAATCCATTTGAAACACATTTATGGTGGTTTGAGGTCAGGACCAAGCTTCATCTTTCAATATGGATAAACAACTATTTCAAGGCTGTTTAATTACTTGAAATGGCAAGCTTTTCATGAATCATATGCCCATACATGCATATATCTATCTCTACATTTTAAATTCTGGCTCATCAATATCTTTGTTTATTTTTCAATTTGTTTTACTGAGATTTTTTTTTTAATTTAAGTCTATAGACATTTTATCCAATGCTAAGAAAGTATGGAATAAAGTTCAATAATTTCTTGGTTTCTCTCCTATAATTCCTTTCTTTCTTTTACTTGAAAAATATTTATCGACGTGTCTACTGTAGGTCAGAAATACCCAATAGTAAACAGGAAAAAGGTAACACTAGGAAGAAAGAAAAAGCAGTAGTATAAACAGATAAATGCAACTGAAAACTGTGTAAGTACTGTTAAATGATTTTCCTATCCAAGAGGATTTTATTGCAGAAAGATAGTTACTAATGTTTTTAGTTTGTTTAATGTTTAAATTATTAATTGTAATTACATTTATTCTAAAGATCTTAAAAAACACACGATATATCTTTTTTTACTTTTATAATAATAGTTATCTTGAAAAGTAATTTCATATTTCCTTATACTAATTTTACTGTTTAAACAAATCATTTTGTTGACTACTTCTAAGTGCTTCAAATACTATAACAATACAGAAATCATTAACTATAAAAGTTTATTTCTTCTCCTATACTATTTAAAGGAATTGCATTATGTAATTTATTCATTTTCTTCATACTTTTTCCCATACTTTTCAAGGATAGAATCATAATCTCAGAACTAGAAATAAAATAGCATAATATCTCTGCCTAGGTTATGGGTTGTGATTTGCCAACAACTGACTTCTAATTCAACAATGAGGCCTGATTGTACCTACTAAGGTGTCTCAATAATCTTTATTTAAACATTGTTCTAGGCCACTTTTAAACATCATATTAATTTTCTAAGTCACATAACCCTCTAAACTTGTGCATTTCCTTGTAATCTGAAGCTTTTTCAGTGTGTAACCATGTCTACCAAGTTTAATTTTCTTTATCTCCCATGTTCCTTAAATATTTAGAAACATCAAGTGGCATCACATACTATATTTTACAGGGTGGTCCAGAGTTTATATATCCTAGGAATTCAGAGATTGGGTATGCAGTCTGGTTTTCTCTAAGCAGTAGATCAAGCTACTATCCTTCATCAGATTTGGGGAATGCTTTCTACCTGACCATTCCGTAAAAACTGGAACTGATAAGCATTTCTGTTTCTAGTGTATGTCCTACTTTTACTAGAATAGTTTGGCTTATTCACAGTTCCCTTTATTTATCCTTCTCTATTTTTGAGTGGGAAAAAATTAGTAAACCACAGTTTTTATACAGACAAATGCTTAATATTATGGAATAATCATATATATATATATAAACCAATAATGGTTATTACTATATAATAATAATATATAAAACCAATAATTTGAATTTTTATTCTCTCTTGTCCATTACCACTGCCTAGTCAATAGGCTTCCTATTAACATTAACTCCTTTAACATTTAGATACTTCTATTTTTGAAAGCCTTTTTGCTTTCTGGAACAAAGTGTTCTGGCGCTATCTTCAGTGCAGGCATATCTGTTTGAATATAATGCACACGTTCCTGAAAGATCTTGCGTTCTGTAAAATCACCACTAACAATCACAGGGCTTATGGAGAAAATGGCACTGGCTAAATCATATGAAGCTATGTAAACAGAGTGCTAACAAAAACAGTAATTGGCATCTTGGGAAATAACTGGGGCAGATCAGGCAAACAGCACAGGTTTTCTGGAAGTTGCCTTGGGGGATATTAAAATTGCACAAAAATAATAGGGATGAAACTTTGGCTTGTGGGAGGTACAGAATCAATGCAGAGGGAAGTGACGCTCTAGGCAAGTAAAACCTACCTTGAGCCTAGAACGCTTTAGT
Organism: Pseudorca crassidens; assembly: GCF_039906515.1. Lineage (NCBI taxonomy): Eukaryota > Metazoa > Chordata > Mammalia > Artiodactyla > Delphinidae > Pseudorca > Pseudorca crassidens. The sequence continues at coordinate 21,338,891 of NC_090298.1, forward strand.
GGTGGGATTATAGCTCTCTGGAGTAAACTCAGGGCAGAGACCCATTTTCAATTTTCCAAAAATAGAGATGAAGGGACTCTTGCCTACGAAATAACCAAGCTTACTACCTTTTGTTGAGGGTTACGATTAGCCATTATTTTGGCTCACTTCCTTCAGTAAATCAGACATGAATCCACACAGCCTTTTTTTTTTTTTTTGCGGTACGCGGGCCTCTCACTGTTGTGGCCTCTCTCATTGCGGAGCACAGGCTCCACGCAGGCTCAGCGGCCATGGCTCACGGGCCCAGCCGCTCCGTGGCATGTGGGATCTTCCCAGACCGGGGCACGAACCCGTGTCGCCTGCATTGGCAGGCGGACTCTCAACCACGGCGCCACCAGGGAAGCCCCCACACAACCGTTTTTTAACTTAACACTCAACTCTCCCCTCGTTATTAATGATGTAGGAATAAAAATGGTTAATGGAAGGATGTTATCGCAGAAGGAAATTTCTTGCAACAGCATGGAAGCAGCTTCTTTGAAACAGTTTGTAATTTTTTTTTTAATTTAGAAATAATGTTGGAGATAAAAATCTGTGAGCTCATATTTAAATTTTAAAAAATCTCGGGACTCATAGAAAATAGTTTGAGAGGACAAATATAAAACATTCATCATTCACATTTTGACAACACATATAACATTTTCTTCTTTTTGGTCCTGAGTTTACATTGATACTTCTGATTTTCACTTACATTTCCAAATGCTTTAATCTTTTATAAATAAAACCTAATTTTCTCTATATCAATGCATATTTATATCTTTCACTTTTAACCTAAACTGGGATTATATCTCATTTACTTTTATAACTCTCCAAGTGTTTATTGAACAAGTCAAAATTTTTCTAAGACACAGAAAAAATAATAAATAATGCTGATAGATTTTTCTAATGATAGATTACCCTACTTTCGTGGAATAAACCCTGTTTGTCCTGATTCATTTTAAGTACTACTGAATGGCTTGATATTCTAAGATTTTATTTATATTTTGTCATTTCTTCAAAATAAAATTTATAATGTTTTTGTGCTGTTATAACCTGGTAAGATGATTGGATAAGATTTTTTATATTTTCTATGTTATGGAACATTTTAAATAAAATCGAAACTGTCCCTTGTCAATTTTGTTAATTTATGCTTCACTATAAAAACATCCATTTGCTTATTTTTTTTTTTTTAGATATTTGAAATACAACTTTATTCTGATTCTAAATGGAAAGAAATGGGAATGACAGTAACAAACAAGATTCCACCACTGAATATTGTGATGTGACTATAGCAGTCTTATACGTGAAACTCAAGGAGGAAATAACTGTGTCCCAAAATACATAAATATGCAGGTACAAAAAAAATGAAGGTTTTTTTTTTTTTAACTGCCACATTCACTCCGAAGCCCATTCATCTCTTTCATCATCCCAAAGATTAATCACATGCTCTGCTTAGCTATATAATAAAGAGGCAAACATGTTGTACCACTGACATCACAGGTCAGTTGCCTATAAAACTAGACTTCTGACGCTGGGCTCCAGCTTCACTTTCTCACGGGTCATCATCTTCATCCAGGAGGGCAGTTGTCTGAGCAACCTCTAGATCGTGCTTGTACTGCACTGCCAACGCTGGGTCCATGACCACCTCTGGCGGGGCAAAAGCAGGCATGGCGACAAACTCTAAGTTAGGGTCTCCGATCAGTTTTCTAGCAAACCAGAGGAAGCTTTTCAAAGTTGTAGTTACTTTTGGCAGAAATGTCATAGTACTGATGATTCTTCTTTCGGTGGAAGACAATTGACTTTGCCTTAACCTTTCTGTCCTTGATGTCCACTTTGTTGCCACACAACACGATGGGGATGTGATCTCTATGCCAGGTCTCTATGCCAGTTATGCACATTCTTGTAAGTAACTCTCGATGTTACATCAAACATTATAATGGCACACTGAGCTTGGATATAATATAATAGCCATCTCTCAATCCACCAAATTTCTCCTGACCAGCTGTATCCCATACATTGAACTTAACAGGTCATCTGTTGGTATGGAACACAAGGGGATGGACCTCAACACCCAAGGTAGCTACATACTTCTAAAATTCACCAGTCAGATGACATCTCACAAATGTAGTTTTACCAGTACCACCATCCCCAATCAATACCAATTTGAACTGAAATTGGGGTTCTACTTGGGCGGCCATGGTGATGCTACTTCCAGAAGCGTCTCTGCGCTCGTCTGACTGAGGGCTCCATTTGCTTAGTTTTTAGAATGCATTTGTCCAAAGTTGCACATCATATTATTTTACATGATTTTATTACCTTTCATATCTGTGGCTATATGTTACATTATTTCATCTTTTCAGTCATAGACAGGCACTGGTATCATACATTAAAAAGAGACAAATATTTATTTGTCAGGTTATATTTTCATTGTTATATTAATTTTATATATTCGAATGTAGTGGATATTTTAATATCCAAAAAGGAGAAAAATATCTAAATGAAAATGTGAACTCCAAGTAAACAGCATTTATCTAACACAAACAACAAATAGTATATAAACAAAGAAAAGAAACCTAGGTTCTAAACCTAGATATCTATGACCTTGAGTAATTTACTTAATTTTCTACGTGACTTACATAATGCTTGTTATTACAAATTGGATCTCAGTAATATCACTCTAAATAGGAAAGTGTTCCCTGGGTAGGGGTGTGTGTGTGTGTGTGTGTGTGTGGTGTGAGCACACGTGCATGCACATGTGCGCGTGCATGCACATATGCACATATTTTACAAACTACAAACTACTCAGAACAAACAATAATGCAAAATGGAGAATTAAGCTTTTTATCTATTATAGCCCCTGGTTTTGTCAAATGTATACCAAAATCTTTCAGAGATGTAACACATTTTTCCCCCTTAATAAGAGGTTTTTATACCCAAGTATCCAAATCTCATTAACTCTATCAATATGACCATGGGTACATCCTCACTGGGAAAACCTTCCTAGAATTTTCTCATTTGACTAACACTGTACATTGTCTTATTTGATTAAATAATTTAAATCGAATGAAGGATTCCAAGGAGCTCTTTTTTTGCAAAGAAAAAATATTTAACCCTGTAATGAGTGGCAGATACCAATCTTTGTTAAACTTTGAATTTAATTTCTCAAATATAATTCTCTTTGAATGGCACTGTACTTATGAAGTGTCCAAACCCTTCTTGCAAATTATAGATTAATCACAAGGATGCATTTTTATTGTTCAATTTCCTCTAATACAGAAAAAATCATTCAAATAAAAATGTAAAATAAATGGATACAATTAAGTAATCTTATCTTTCTGTAATACTCTAGGTATACTGTATTCTATAGGACCATTGATACAGAGATATTGATAATATCTCAATCACTATTTATTGCTGCCTGAAACAATCACTATTTGTTACGGTCCAAATCAGTCCTGATCTAGTTTATAATAAATCGAAATAGGACCAAGGCATACAAGATATCGCCAAATGTTATTTTATCTACAAAATGAGGATAATTTTAACAAAATGAACATTCTTAAAGGCTTTTTGGAAATAGTTCATACACATTATAAGCATGTGATGCCTAATAGGTTTCTTTATGCTTTACACTATTCATTATTATTATATTAAAATGAATGGGCATAGCAAGAATGGTTATTGTTCAGTCTGAAATGATAGAACACATTTTTTAATCTTTTTCTTTAACTCATATTATTTATTTATTTATTATTATTTTTTAACATCTTTATTGGAGTATAATTGCTTTACAATGGCGTGTTAGTTTCTGCTATATAACAAAGTGAATCAGCTATAGGTATACATATATCCCCATATGCCCTCTCTCTTGCATCTCCCTCCCACCCTCCCTATCCCACCCCTCAAGGTGGTCACAAAGCACCGAGCTGATCTCCCTGTGCTATGTGGATGCTTCCCACTAGCTATCTATTTTACATTTGGTAGTGTATATATGTCCATGCCACTCTCTCACTTCGTCCCAGCTTACCCTTCCAACTCCCCGTGTCCTCAAATCCATTCGCTACATATGTGTTTTTATTCCTGTCCTGCCTGTAGGTTCTTCAGAACCTTTTTTTTTTTTTTTTTTAGATTTCATATATATGTGTTAGCAGATGCTATTTGTCTTTCTCTTTCTGATTTACTTCACTCTGTACAACAGACTCTAGGTCCATCCACCTCACTGCAAATAATTCAATTTCATTTCTTTTTATGGCTGAGGAATATTCCATTGTATATATGTGCCACATCTTCTTTATCCATTCATTTGTCGATGGACACTTAGGTTGCTTCCATGTCCTGGCTATTGTAAATAGAGCTGCAATGAACATTGCGGTACATGACTCTTTTTGAATTATGGTTTTCTCAGGGTGTATGCCTAGTAGTGGGATTGCTGGGTCATATGGTAGGTCTATTTTTAGTTTTTTAAGGAAAAAACACATTCACATTAGAAAATTGCTTTTATTTGAATATTGATATTTAATAATTGTATCACTTCAAAATGTCTAAATCATACAGATATATAGATATAAGGATAGATACACAAGGATAGATACATAGGTAGATTCCTTATGGTGGTATACTTAACTGAATTTGGGATTAGGAACTATACTGATAGATATACTAAGAGCAGATATTATTTCTATGAATATTTTAAAAGAAAAAATTATTTAAGTTTTATGTTTAACATTTGATATATGAAATATTCACAATTTAAAAAGTAAATGAAATATTTTACAATAAAGTTGTCAGTTATCCTTTATAAATTGTTGGCTTTTTTAAAGAGAATAATCAAATAAATTTTATTTGTTGAAATGTCTATAATATTTAATGCCATCTCCTCTTCAAAATTCCTGATATTTGTCATACAAAGTGTATTTAGTGTTTTTCCATCCTGAAATAAATTTGTGCAGCTTTAAAGCGTGACAGTTACAATTATAGAAGATTTCTGTTGATTTCTTGGATGGATGTTTTTTACTCTCTGATTCCCATGTAAAATAGCATAGAATATGTTCATACTATGAATTCCAGCATGTCTGAGATGGAAAGAAGTGAAAGTGATCAGAATGTTATTAATGGTATTACACTGTGAACATGTACACAGAGGCAATACAACTGGTTCAGGAAGTACTGATCCAGGGATTGCAAATAGTGTTAGCAAGTGATTGAGATTCAGGACAGGAAGTGTTAATTGCACCATGTTAGAGTGAGCCTAGATGATTTTTTTTTTAAAGAGCAATTTACTTAAAAGGGGTATGCATTCTTTTTAAAATGAATATCTTATTTGCAAATTGAAGATTAAACAGCTTTTGCTCTATAAATAATTGTGGGGGGTGGTAGATGAATGCTTTATTTAAATATTAATTCTTAGCTGTGTATATTTTTTTCAGACATTCACTGAGAAAATTGATTTTGTTATTTAGTACATTCACCAAGCAAAATATCTGTTTAGTCTTAAAGACATCAATCAGGAAACGATATGCATTTTAATCCAACAAATGTATTAGTTTAGACAGTAAATTTTAAATTTGAACCTAAGAAATGTTTTAACATAGCCTAGTAAATCTGCATTTTTATTTAAAGCTTAATTAACTTTACTATAACATAACAAACAATTGAGCAAAGGACTTTGGAAGAGACATATCTCCAAAGACATGCAAATGGCCAACAGGTATATGAAAATATAAAAAGATGTTCAACATCACTAATCATTAAGGATATTCAAATCAAAACCACAATGAGATATTATCATGGACAAGTACTGCATGATTCCACTTGCTAATCAAACTCATAAAAGGATAAAATATAGTAGTGGTAACCAGGGCTTGGGTGGTAAGGGAAATGAGTTGTTATTCAATGGATATATAGTTTCAGTTATGGTAGATGAATAAATTCTATGTGTTTGCTGTATAACATAATGTCTATAGTTAACAATATAGCATTGTGTACTTCAGTAGTTGTTAAAAGGGCAGGTCTCATGTTAAGTATTCCTACTAAACAGAAAAAGAAAAAAGGACACAGAAAACTTTTGGAGGTGATGAATATGTTTATTAACTTGATTGTGCTGTGGCATCATGGGTGTTTGCAAATGCCCAACTCATTAAATTGTACACATTAAATATGTGCATTTCTTTAGATATCAATTAAATCTTGATAAAAGTTAAAAAAAATCATTAGTATTCAGATAATATAGAAAAACTGAGCAGATAAAAAATACAAATATACCAAGTTCTAAAAAGTAAAACTGACAAGCCACAGAAAAAGGGATTGAAAAAGGTGAATAAATATATAAAATAATAAATTACACTGATAATCAATGTAAAATAAACATTTATATTCTTAATAATTCATTAAAAATTACAAATCTATCTATGCTAAGTTGACAAGAAATGGAAGAAATGTGATTTTTTTATATGGTATTAATGAGGTTAAAATATGGAGCAATCACATATATTGGTCTACAGTTTTCTTTTCCAGTAGTGTCCTTATCTGGCTTTGATGTTGAGATAATGCTGGCCTCATAAAATGAGTCTGGATGTGTTTCCTCCTTGTTAATTTTTTGGAACAGCTTGAGATGGACTGGCATTAATTCTTCTTTAAATGTTTGGTAGAATTCACCAGTGAAGCCATCTGATCCTGGGCTTTTCTGTGTTGGGAAGTTTTTGATTAGTGATTCAATCTCCTTATTTGTTACTGGTCTGTTCAGATTTTCTGTCTCTTCCTGATTCAGTCTTGGGTGATTGTATATTTCTAAAAATTCATCTATTCTTTCTAACTTTTCCAAATTTTTTTGGTGTAGAATTTTTCATAGTAGTCTCTTATGATCCTGTGCATTTCTGTCCTATCAGTTGTAATGTTTTCTCTTTCATTTCTCATTTTATTTATTACAGTTTTCTCTTTTTTTTTCTTAGTTATTCTACTTAAAGTTTTGTCAGTTTTATCTTTACAAGAAACAAGCTCTTAGTTTCAGTGATTTTTTTTGGTCCAAATTTCACTTATTTCTGCTCTGATCTTTGTTATTTCCTTCTTTTACCACCATTGGGCTTAGTTTGTTTTTTTTCTAGTTCCTTGAGGAGGTATAAAGTTATGTTGTTTATTTGACACTTTTCTAATTTCTTAATAAATGTATTTATCACTACAAACTTCCCTCTCAGAACTGCTTTGGCAGCATCCCATAGGTTTGGGTATGCTGTATTTCCATTTTCATTTGTTTTGAGGTATTTTTTATTTCTTTTAAGGTTTCTTCTTCTTAAGGAGTATGTTGTTTAATTTAAACATGATTTAAAATTTTCCAGGTTTCCTCTTCTTGATTTTTAGTTTCTTACTATTGTGGCTGGAAATGATACTTGGTATTATTTCACTTTTCCTGCATTTGATAAGATTTGCTTCATAGCCTATCATATCCCTGATGAATATAGATGCAAAAATTCTCAACAAAATATTAGCAAACCTAATTCATCAGTACATTAAAAGGATCATATACCATGACCAAGTGAGGTTTATTCCTGGGATGAAAAGTTGGTTCAATATACACAAAGCAATAAATGTGACATACCATATTAATAGAATGAAAGAAAATGTGACATACCGTATTAATAGAATGAAAGAAAATCATATGATCTTCTCAACAGATGCAGAAGAGGCATTTGACACAATAGACCATTTTCTCATAATAAAAATCCCCAACAAATTTGGTATATAAGGAACAAACTTCAACATAATAAAGGCCATATACAACAAACCCACAACTGTCATCATATCCTACAATGAAAGACTGAAAGCTTTTCCTCTAAGATCAGGAAGAAGACAAGTGTGTCTAGTGTCACCATTCATTCATAGTAATGGAAGTCCTAACTAGAGCAATTAGGCAAGGAAAAGAAATAAAAGGTATCCAAACTGAAAAAAGAAGAAGTAAAATTGTTGTTATTCACTGATGATCTTATATATAGGAAGTTCTAAAGACTGAACCAAAAAATGTTGAAACTAATCAATGAATTCAGTAAAGATGCAGGGAAAAAATATACAGTTGCATTTCTACACAATAACAACAAAACATCTGAAAAAGAGATGAAGAAAACTATCCATTCATGATAGCATCAAAAACAATAAAATACTTAGAGATAAATTTATCCAAGGATGTGAAAGATCTGTACAATGAAAACTACAAGATTTTGATGAAAGAAATTGAAGTAGATTCAAACAAATGGAAAGATATCTCTGTGGACCAGAACTAATATTGTTAAAATATCCATGCTAATAAAGGTCACCTATAGATTCAATGCAATCCCTTTCAAAATTCCAAAGGAATTCTTCATGGAAATATAAATAAATTCTAAAATATGTATAGAACTACAAAATACTCTGAATAGACAAAGCAATCATTAGAAAAAAGAACAAAACAGGAGACATCACACATCCTGGTTTCAAACCATACTGTAAAGCTATAGTAATCAAAATAGTATGGTACTGACATAATAGCAATAATATAGATCAGTGGAAAAAAATTTAAAGTCCAGAAATAAACTGCTGCATATATAATCAACTAATGTTTGATGAGAGCCAAGAACACTCAATGGGCAAAAGATAGATTCTTTAGCAAAGGATGCGATGAAGCCTGGATAATCAGATGGAAATAATAATAATAATATTTGACCCCTATTTTACACCACTCACAAAAATTAACTCAACATGGATGAGAGAGTTAAACATAAGACAGACCTGGTACTATACTCCTAAAAAACATAGAGAAGAAGCTCCTTGACTTTGATCTGGGCAATAATTTTTTGAATATAACACCAAAAGCACAAACAACAGAAGCAAAAGTAAATAAGAGGGACTACATCAACCTTAAAAGCCTCTGCACAGCAAAAGACAATCATCAAAATGAAAAGGCCACCAATAGAATGGGAGAAAATATTTGCAAACTATTTATTGGATAAGGGATTGATATAAAAAATAGAACTCATACAACTAAATAGCAAAAAAAAAAGAAAAAAATCTAATTAAAAATGGACAGAGGAATTGAATAGAAATTTTTCCAAGAAAACATCCAAATAATCACCAGGTACAGGAAAAGATGCTTAATATTACTAATTATCAGGGAAATTCAAATTAAAACTACAATGAGATATTATTCACACCTGTTAGAATGGTTATCATCAAAGATAGAAGAAATAAGAAGTGTTGGCAAGGATGTGGAGAAAATGGAATGCTTGTGCACCACTGGTGGGAATATAAATTGGTTCCACCACTATAAAAAACAGTGTGAAAAGTTACTCAAAAAAATGAAAAATAGAACTACTATAGGATCCAGCAATTCCACTTCTGGTTCTATATCCGATGGAATGAAATCAGGATCTATAAGAGATATCTACACTCCCATGTTCACTGCAATATTTTTCACAATAGTCGAGATATGGACGCATCCTAAGTGTCTGTCAATGGATGAATGGATAATGAAGATATGATCTATCTATCTATCTATCTATCTATAGAGAGAAAGAGAGGGAGGGAGGGTGGGAGGGGAGAGAGAGAGAGAGACATGAGAAAGAGGGAAATAGTGCCATTTGCTATAGCATGGATAGACATTGGGGGCATTAAATAAGATAAATAAGGTCGACAGGGGAAGACAAATACTGTATGATATTTATAAGTGGAATCTAAAAAAGCTGAACCTATAAAAACAGAGAATAGAATGGTGGTTACCAGGAGCTGGGAGCTGGAAAAATGTCTAAGGGTACAAACTTGTAATTAATATATAAATAAGTTCCAGATATCTCATGCAGAGCAGTGATTATAGTTGAGAATACTGTATTATAATCTTCAAATTTGAGAGACTAGACCTTAATCATTCCCACTGCAAAAAATAAATGATAATTATGTGTTATGAAAGAAGTGTTAGCTTATGTTGTGTTGGTAATTGAAATATATAAATGTATCAAATCAACATGTTGCACACCTAAACTTACAGAATGTTATATGCTGATTATATCTCAATAATTTAAAAATTTGGATCAATCACTTTGAAAGTACTTTGCTAATAGCCCAAGCAGTAATTAGCTTCTGAAATAGTTACCAATGAGCTCATCCCTTGGTATTCATTCCGTTGTGTAATCTCTTTTACCTGAGTATGTGCTGACTTAGTCGCTTGCTTCTAACATGTGGACTGTGGCAAAAGTTGATAGGCTGTCACTTCTGAGATTAGATTACAGAGGTTAGGATCTCTTTCTTCCTCTGTTTGATGAAGTCAGCTGCCTTATTGTGAAATGATCTGTGGAGAGGATTGAGGCTGGATTTCCATCAATAGCCAGTGAGGAATCTGGGCTCTTAGTTTAACATGTGATGTATTGGATCCTGCCAACAACTACATGGGCGAGTGTGAAAGCAAATCCACCCTCAGTTGTACTTTGAGAGGACTATGGCTTTGTGAGATATCTAAGGCAGCTCAGGCATGCCTGGATTCCTCACCCACAGAAACTGTGAAAAAAAATAAATATTTATTCCTTTAAGTAGGTATGTTTTGGAGAAATGTTTAACACTGTGATTGGTAACTAGTACAGCTGTTAAATATGAATAATCTCAAGTCATAAGACTCAACAAATTCATTCTAGATATGTGCTGTGTAAAAAATATTATGGCTCATGTGAACCAGGAAATGAAATAAATAAATGGGTTATTCATAAAATGAACTTTTAAAAAATTTATAAATATAGGTTAACCTGGAACACAAAATTATGAGTAAAACCAATAAGTTACAAAAATAACATGTATAGATGATTTTATACTTGTATATTAAAGCAGAAAAATATTATATATTGTATATAATTATATTAATATGTAGTAAAGATATAATATTAATCCATGGTCCAGGCATTGAGATCAGGATATTGCCTCAGTGAAGGATGATTGAGAGGTCAAAGAAAGCATCACATCATTTATAATGCTTTATATTTTTCAAATAATATGTCAGATGCAAATGTGGCAAAATGCTATAACTTATACTACGTTTTGGTAGAGTATGCATAGATATATTTTATATTATGCTCTACTTTTTCCTGTTTGAAATATTTCATAATTTTTGAAATAATATTTAATAAGGGGAAATGGAAACATAAATGTGATACATTAATATGAAATTGATAAAAGTGTCATTAATATAAAATATAATGGAGATAAAAGCACCTTTATTTGGTTCAGATAAGCTAAAAGAAGACCAAATTAGACACAGATCTTGTTTATTGTAGTACTCCAATGACAACAGGATCAGCAACCATAATATATCAAATCATTTCCAAGACATTAAGCAAACAAATAATTTATATAGAGTAATGTAAACAAATCATTTATACATCTATTGCACACAGTGCATCTCTAATCTATGCCTCAGAGACATCTAGTAAATAGTATAAAGTAGCATAAATCTATCGTATTTTGTTTTTGTTGGGAAAAAAACTTTATAAAAATGACATATAATCTACTAAAAATGGAAAAATACATTATTCAACCACGTAAATCTGACATCTAGAAATATTAATAATATGCTAATTAGAGAGCAATAATTATTCAAAGTTTTAGTCACTTGATATGCAATATATTATATCAAAGATGGGCAGTCTTAGAGATTTGTTTATGATTCAATTTGTTGTGCCATATAGATAAATTTCCAGATTAACTTTTTTAAACTAATATATTTCCTTTGACTTACAAATTATTAAAAGGTATATAGTACCAAAATATTTATTTGTTTTGTATATATTTTGTCACTGTTACAAAAACAGTTATAATAATTAAAATAATGTCTATTATTTTCATCATTATTTGCTTAATAAATAGGACCAAAAAAAACTTGACTTCAAGATATTATTCATGGCTGTTTACAAATAATAATTTGTTTACAACAAAAGGGAATGAAGAATGGTTAATAAGACTACAGTAATTCCCAAACCCTTCATAACTCATTAGCTGATTTCTGAACATTCACTTTCATACATTTACATAAACACTTTTAACTATTAACATGGAATTCATTCTGTGGGAAATATAATGTGAATTTTTGTGAATTTTTTATACTTGAATACTTAAATATATTTTTGGTAATATGTATAGAAAGAAAAAGTATACATATGATATTGAAATAAAAAGCAGATGGAGATGAGAAAGGACAAAAAGAACTTGTAAGACTAATTTGACACTGTTTACAGACTTTGCTTAGATTTCATTAACGGCCCAATTTCCTCACCACTTCTATCTGTGCATTTTTCTGTGTAAGTTCGCAATGCTTTCCCACTGTGGGTAAGTTTAATTCTCTGTGCCTGGGCTTAGTTTGTGACTTGCTTATGTCAATATGACCTGACATCAGCAGTGTCTTGAAAAGCATTTGCAAGATGAGACTCACTAGCTCTTGAGCTTCTGATGTCAACATGATAAGAACGTGGTAAGTCTGATGGTCCTTAAAAAGGGATGAATGACAACTAAAGCAGAGAAGTATCAGCTGAGATGTCCCAGGAAAGCCCAGTTGAGAATAGAGCCCTGACCAAATTTCAGATCCAGTCAACCACTGATACCTGAGCAAACTCAGCATAAACTGGGCCCAAACTAGATTAGCCAAGCCATGGCAAGCCATGGGAAATTCAACTTATAATAAACAGTAGTTGATTTTAAGCTACAGGACGTTGGATTTCTTTTTACACAATGATAATTAAATGATGTAGGCCAATTATTTTACAGAGCATTTTATGAAATGGAATGCATATAATGTATAAGTTTTCCATATTGTGGAAAAGAAATTTGTAATAAATATTAAAAATTCAGCTTAAATTTTTCTTCCTTTAGATGATAATGTTTTGTCCAAAGTAGAAAATTCTAATATATACAATTATGCTAATGCATGGAAGAGGTCCTTCCAAGTTATACTATGACAGACATCAAAAATATTTCATGAAATTGAATCATTACGTTGTATACCTGAAACTAACATGTTATATAATATAATGTTGCATGTCCATTATACCTCAATAAAAAATAAAAATAAAGAAAATATTTAAAAACTCAAGATAAATATTAAGCATGGATTACTATAAGCCAGAGAACATGGAATGTGCAGGCATGGATTTAAAAAAAATAATTTCACTCTTTTTCTCTATTCATTAACACTAATACTCATTTTATTTAAAGATGTAGATTATTATATTGATATAGATTAGAATAATATAAATCATAAAGTCTCACAAGGTAAATGACCATTTCCTAATTATCTCTTTGTTGTTGTTCATATGGAAAAATTGCTTTTACCTGAATGGTTTTAAGGTACATATTTTAAAAGAACACTTCTAAAATTTACATATAAAACGACAAACCAAACATTGTACTATTATATATTATTGGTGTCCTCGAGCATTTTTCAATATTTTATCTTTTATGAATTCAGGGTTATTCCTGGAACTAATATGTAAATATAATTTTAAAACATGTGTTTTTTGTTTTTTTTGGGTCTTTTTTGCAGTACGCAGGCCACTCACTGTTGTGGCCTCTCCCATTGCGGAGCACAGGCTCCGGACGAGCAGGCTCAGCAGCCATGGCTCACAGGCCTAGCCACTCTGCAGCATGTGGGATCCTCCCGGACTGGGGCAGGAACCTGTGTCCCCTGCATCAGCAGGCGAACTCTCAACCACTGCGCCACCAGGGAAGCCCTAAAGCATGTGAATAAATTATGCATTTATATCATACATCTTAGAATCAAGCAAATTCAGGAAATCAAACCTGATAGTTTAGGTAAATATATCTGCTTATTTATTTGCTCAACAAATAGAAGAGACAGGCAAAGAGTTTTAATTAAATGAGGAGAACCTGAATTAGTCAGCTCTAATAATTTAGATTTGCATTTCTCTAATGATTAGTGATGTTGAGCATCCTTTCATGTGTTTGTTGCCAATTTGTATATCTTCTTTGGAGAAATGTCTATTTATATCTTCTGCCCATTTTTGGGTTGGGTTGTTTTTTTTTGGATACTGAGCTGCATAAGCAGCTTGTATATTTTGGAGATTGATCTTTTGTCAGTTGCTTCATTTGCAAGTATTTTCTCCCATTCTGATTGTTGTCTTTTCATCTTGTATATGGTTTCCTTTGCTGTGCAAAAGCTTTTAAGTTTCATTAGGTCCCATTTGTTTATTTTTGGTTTTATTTCCATTTCTATAGGAGGTGGGTCAAAAAGGATCTTGCTGTGATTTATGTCATAGAGTGTTCTGCCTGTTTTCCTCTAAGAGTTTTACACGGTCTGGCCTTACATTTAGGTCTTTAATCCAGTTTGAGTTTATTTTTGTGTATGGTGTTAGGGACTGTTCTAATTTCATTCTTTTACATGTAGCTGTCCAGTTCTCCCAGCACCACTTATTGAAGAGACTGTCTTTTCTCCATTGTATATTCTTGCCTCCTTTAACAAAAATAAGGTGACCATATGTGTGTGGGTTTATCTCTGGGCTTTCTATCCTGTTCCATTGATCTATATTTCTGTTTTTGTGCCAATACCATGCTGTCTTGATTACTATAGCATTGTAGAATAGTCTGAAGTCCGAGAGCTTGATTCCTCTGGCTCCGTTTTTCTTTCTCAGGATTGCTTTGGCTATTCAGGGTCTTTTGTGCTTCCATACAAATTGTGGAATTTTTCATTTTAGTTCTGTGGAAAATGCCATTGGTAGTTTGATAGGGATTTCACTGAATCTGTGGATTGCTTTGGGTACTATAGTCGTTTTCACAATGTTGATTCTTCCAATTCAAGAATATGGTATATCTCTCCATCTGTTTATATCACCTTTAATTTCTTTCATCAGTGTCTTATAGCTTTCTGCATACAGGTCTTTTGTCTCCTTACGTAGGTTTATTCCTGGGTATTTTATTCTTTTTGTTGTAATGGTAAATGGGAGTGTTTCCTTAATTTCTCTTTCAGAATTTTCTTCATTAGTGTATAGGAATGCAAGAGATTTCTGTGCATTAATTTTGTATCCTGCTACTTTACCAAATTCATTGACTAGCTCTAGTAGTTTTCTGGTAGAGTCTTTAGGATTCTCTATGTATAGTATCATGTCATCTGCAAACAGTGACAGCTTTATGTCTTCTTTTCTGATTTGGATTCCTTTTATTTCTTTTTCATTTCTAATTGCTGTGGATAAAACTTCCAAACCTATGTTGAATAACAGTGGTGAGAGTGGACAACTTTGTCTTGCTCCTGATCTTAGAGGAAATGGTTTCAGTTTTTTACCATTGAGAACGATGTTAGCTGTGGGTTTGTCATATATGGCCTTTATTATGTTGAGGTAAGTTCCCTCTATGCCTACTTTCTGGAGGGTTTTTATCATAAATTGGTGTTGAATATTATCAAAAGCTTTTTCTGCATCTATTGAGATGACCATATGGTTTTTCTCCTTCAATTTGTTAATATGGTTTATCACATTGATTGATTTACATATATTGAAGGACCCTTGCGTCCCTTGGATAAACCCCACTTGATCATGGTGTATGATCCTTTTAATGTGCTGTTGGATTCTATTTGATAGTATTTTGTTCAGGATTTTTGCATCTATGTTCATCAGTGATATTGGCCCATGGTTTTCTTTCTTTGTGACATCTTTGTCTGAAAACCACCACTTGTTAAGCTCACAGATTCTGTGGGTTGGGAATCTAGGCAGGGCAAGACTAGATTGGTTTATCCACAGCTTAAAGTTTGTAGAACGAAATCATCTGCAAGTGTCTTTAAATACATACTTTCCTTTCAGTTGGGACCCCAGATGGGATTTTCAAGAGGACCTGCAGGTCATTTCCCCACATGCTCTGGACTTGCTCTGAGAATAGGGATAGCAGGATAATCAGACTTCTTATAAGGAGGAACAGAACTCAAAAAGCTAGTGTCCTGATGGACAAAGTGAAATCCTTATTGTGGCTCTGACTGCAAAAACCACATAATCTCATTTCTAATGTATTATTTTGTTTAAAGTAGTCTCAGATTCACCAAGATTCATGAGGATGTGGTCTAGACACCATCTTTTGAAGGCAAGGTGGTATAACATCACACTGTAAAACAGCATGTAAGATGAGTGATATAGTTGTAGCTATAATTGAAAAATACCACCTGCCACAAACATATACTCTTCTGGCTTAATTTTCTCATCATCTCTTGTCACTAACATTCAATATATCTTACCTTTTATTTATATATATCTTTCTATTAGAATGTAAGTTTTTGTCTGTTTTGTTTCATTGTTTTCTATAACACATCGAAGAGCACTTGAAACAAGTAATTGTTTAATAAATATTTTTTGGATGAATGAATGAGTGGTTTTAAATTATTTTTAAAAGACGAGAGAATGCAAAATAAGCTTAATATGAATAAAATATGTATATAGAACATAGAATAAGTTAAAACAATATGTTTTTAAGGCTACACATATTACTATATGCTCAACTTTACTTGTACATGTTAAAGTCTGATGATCACAAAATTTCTTGGTCTCTTTTATATCTAACATTTTTATATCATGTCTTTTTCTAAGCCAGATTAGCATATATTGTGTGATTTATGTTTACTTCTTCTATAAATCAATGAAATTATGAGTTTAAACTGAGATAAATTCATCTATTCACTTGCCATGAGAAGCTACATTGCTCCAAGAAAATTTTTAGGCTGTGGATATACATGTTCTATAGCCATATTAGATGCATAAATGAGCATAATGAGCATGCAAATTTCATGTAAGTTTGAGGGAAAGAATTAGTGTTTTGTTAAGTATATGTGATGAGGTTAATAACACTGATAATCATGCCCCTAAATATGTATGCTGGAGTTAATGATAGTGACAAGAATATATCAAATTTATGAGTGAAAAACTAGAGAAAGAGGAAAGGTGATGGGTATAAGAAATTAAAATGGTCATTGTTTTCCAGCCAGGGGTGAACATTCAGATAAGGGAAGGGAAAGTACCTGCTTTTTGAATAGTGTAAGGAAAAAAGGAGTCGCTAGAATAGAGATTTTAGTTTGGGATGATTATAAAGTAGATACAGTGAATGTGGATGGTTGAAGTAGAATGAAAATACTAATTCATAAAGTAGAGTAGGTACAGAATGAAGAATATTTATGATTATGTTAGTATTTAGGATCCCTTTTCATACATTCCAAAAGTAAAATATAGTTTATAGATGAATTCACTCATCATATGCATGAATGTTGATATGGTGCTTTCACTAATATACAGTGAAATTTTTCCCTATGAATCATTTTCCTCAACTTCTACTAGGTACTTAAATCAAGTTAATTCTAGGAAGAAGAGACAATGGGTGTATTTTCCTGGTCCAAGCCATTTTCTCCATTCTGCCTTCAACAGCAGTAAAATATGAATTGTGCTCTTATTCTCAATAGGCCATGCTGCCCAATTTTCACTGGATCAGAAACAGATGGAGAAGTAGTATCATCATAAACTCTCTCTTTCTCTCTCTGTCTCCTTCTTTCTCTGCCTTTCTCTTTCTCTCTTCCCTTCTCTTTCTCTTTTCTCTTTCTTTCTCGTATTTACATGTATATATGTAATTGAATAAATATACAAATTTTAAGTGACCTCTTAAGTTGCAATTCTTCATAGATGTTTTCCTTGGCACCTACACAAATTCAAACTCTTAGTTTATATTTCTCATAGCATCTTCTACTTCTATTTCTTGAACTTAATACAATTTAAAGTAAGGAAACGTTTGGGGGATTGTTTATTTTATCTTGCTTCATGAGGTTAGAATGGGTCAACTTTATTACTGCTATGCTTATCACTTCATCGCATTCTCTAGCACAGATTAGAACTCAATAAATACATTTTGAAAGAGTAGTTACTTACACTCATTGAGTTCCATACTCCTCAGTTTTAAACTGGAATTATAACACCTACACAATATACAAAACAGGTAATGTCTCAAATCTTTTTTAGCCTATTCACTATTATAGGTAATGTTAATTTTTATTTCCTCAGAACTGATTTCTCTTTCTCAGTGCTAACTACAAAAATCCCATTGCTTTACTTAGATTTGAAGCTGCAAGTCCCCTTGACAGTTTTCAAATAAGTTTCAGGAAGATAAAAAATGTTCTCTTTTCCTTGCAGTTGAAAAAAGCAAATAATCATCCGTATTATACATCCGTATTATATGTTGGCATAGCTTTGGCATATAAGTTTTACCTTCTAATAGAAATAAATTTTTGATTAGCTGTTTAATATTTGTGGGCCTTTAAATAATATCTACTTTTCCATATTATGATGGCTATAAATTTCATTTTGTTAGCCATAAGTTTATTGCATTTGTCATTTCCCTCTTCTCCCACATGCAGTACACTTGGAACATAAACAACAACAATAACAATACACTAAGTTATCTACTAGACATATTTGATTTCTTATTTTAAAAGGTTTGAGTTTTGATCACTCATTTAAACTGACACTACCCTCTAGCTTTGGTTTGAGGATTGCATATAAATCACCAGGCAACCAGCAGAGTGACAAACTTTGAATTAAATGCTCAATTAAATTTGGTGATGCTACATAATGAAAAGTACTTCATAAGATGGACGGGTCATTAGCATTTGGGGGAAATTGTTAAGTCTGATTTTGTTTGTTCATATATGGATAACAAAACACACAGTGTCACAGTGAAATGAGAAACCTAATATGAGATTTTTCCATGAATAATCTTCCTCCAGATTAGAGAGAATTTTTAAATAATTACTTTAAACTGATTAAAAATATAAAGGAAAAACAATAAAAGGAAGTCTTCAGATAAAAAAGAAAAAATAACTAATCATTGGATAAATTTTCAGAGTAAACAATCTCCACGAATACAAATTGGACCTCATATTCCCAGTTTGTTTCCAGAACAAAGTCAAAGTGTCATATTATATTAGGTGAATAATAAGCCTGCACAGCTCATTAAAGCATAAATTCATTTCTTTGCTTCTCTTGTGGTGTAATGTGTTTGCATTTTGCCCTGAGGACAGATACTAACATTTATCTGTGATTAAAGATTCACAGACCATTAACAGTATAGCAATTTCCATGCAGTTAAGGCAGGGAAATAAGATGTTTTAAAAATTATTTCCCATCCCATGTGCAAGTTAGTCTCCCTTTCTTCAGTTTAGATTTTTTCCACTGGACGAACCCATTCCTAGATTGGCTTTCTCTACAGTTAATGTAGAAGTGTTCAATAATCCACCACCTTCTTTTTTTCTCAGTAATCATTTAAGCATTTTCTGTGATTCTGTCCTCTGTGAGGACTGCCTCAATTGATTAGGGAAGTGAGTGTTAACTCTAAAATTGTCTGTCTGTATTCTGAAGGTTATCTGCTGGAATAAAAGAAGGTGAAGATAAGGAAACTTAATCGACAGATACAAGGCTGAACAGCTAATTATCAGAAGGGGGCATGGAGGAACCCTATTGATATAAAATTGAATATCTACAAAATGTTTTCCAAGTAATAAAGTATTGCAGTGTGCCTGGGCAATGCCTTACTAGTGATATTAAAATGCCAGCAACTGGCAACAAGGAACAAAGGGTTTTATGTCAAATATCTGAGTAAAACTATCTGTTCCACATTTAATCATTTATTAAAAGTATAGAACAGATGATTTTGGGTGAATTTTATCTATTCTGCAGTCATTTGTTTAAGAAATATGCACCAAACACTTGCATTAAATTGCACGCTTGAAAAATAGTATAGTGGGTAGGAGCACAGATGATGAGGATAAATTTCATGGATTAAACTTCTCTTTCTGTCATTTTCTAGCTGTGTGATCTTGAATAAGTTGTTAGTTAAGCTCTCTCTTCCTTGATTTCCTTCCTAAAAAAGGGTGTGACAACAACTGCCAGTACTCATCACTATCCAGGTTTTCTGTTTGTTCATAGACACAGAGTCCAAATATATTCCCCATCTCACGTACATTTACATCAGTTCAAGTGAACCTCTTCCAGCCAGTGAATTGAGAGCAGAAGTGACTGCAACTAGTCCAGCCTGGCCCATAAAACGTATTTGTGCATAATTTTGTTCTTCCTCCCCAACAATATGTAAAAAATAAAGAACTCTGATGATGTTCATGACCTAAGCCACAGAATGGAAGATGGCAATGTCCCTGAATCACTGCTTGGAGAAGAAGCTTTCCTGCTCCACATGCAATCTACTGTGATATGAGAGAGAAATATATTTTTATCACGTAAATCTATGAATATTTGATACTTTGGGGTTTTTTTTGTCCCTTGCTTTTTAGGTTGGTGCTCTATGATTGGACTTGGGCCAATGGATTGTGGGCAGAACTGATGTAAGACACTGCCATGCCTGACTTTTAATGTATTCTGTGCGCACACCTCTATATGACTCTCTCCTTGTCAAGGAATTGTAAAGGCACATGATGAAGATGATGTTATAAAAAAATATAAGAAGTTTAGAGCCCTGAGTTACCATAGGACTCTGATAAATCAACCTTTATACTGGTTAGCACTGAGATTTTGGCATCCATTTCTACCCAGTAAAACCTGTCCATCCCTAACAATGAAGTTGATGAGGAAGTCTGTCATGGATTAGAACATATGAAGTAGTTTTTGTGTTCTTGGAAATTTCACAATGTACTTAGGGAAATTATATATATATATATATATATATATATATATGTTAACTATATGAAAGGTGTAAGAAATACATGATAGCTACATTACTACTTTTAGGAGTAATGGAATTTTGCAATTTTTCACATCAGTTAGGAGAGTGACATGAAAAAACACAAGGATTTATATTTGATGATTCTTAAGGCAACTATTTAGTTTAAGTATATAAGTACTAAACAGATACTTTATTTTAGTTATTTTAAAATGAATTTTCTCCCATCAAAAAAGTAGTTACTGTCTATCAAAGTATACAGTTCACATAAAAATGTTTTAATAGAAAATTACATTTTTGAAAAAGGTAAACTCTTTGAATTTCCTTCTGTCAGCTTTTAATCAAGTGGCCTTTGAAGATCTAAATCTGTTGAGCTCCTGTTAACTCCATTAAGATTCTGTACCATGCTGGCTTTGAGCCTGCAAATTCCTACTGGCCTTTTCATAATTTACAATAGATGATTAGGCTTTTATTTACTTTTGTTTTTTGTTAGGTGTGCTCTATAAATTTGTTCTTCAGATAGACAACCTAGAGATGAATTTATAGAACTTATAAAGTAATTAAAATTATATCAATAAATAATATTTTCACACAAAAAAACATTTCTTCCATCATATCACATCCTTCACAGTCATTTAAAAGATATAATTTCAGGTTTCCTTCTCCTCTAGAATATTATAGTTATGAATTACAGATTTCTCTTGCCCTGGTTGGAAATGTTATTCTTCCAATTGATTTTTAACAGTGAAAAATAGCTTTAGAAATGTAAATGATTCCTATTTTCAAGCCAGTATTTAGGAATGCATGACCATCCAAAGAAAAAAATAGATGTGTTTGTAGTTCTATCATCCTCCCATGTCATATGTCAATCTTTGGACATTTCTGTTATTACACTTTATATAACATTTAACAGGTAATCAGCAATATGAGATTTTCTCTGAAAAAGTAATTTTCTAATAAGGAATCTGAGACTTTAAGATACAAATATCTAATTTAACATTTCTCATAAGAGGTAAAGTCAAAATTAAAAGAACCTATCCTGAGTCTTTGTTTTTAACCACTAGGGTATGTGATTTTCATTGCTTCTTAATTAAAATAATTTAACAAAATTTCATTATAAGTAGATAATATATAAGAACATGTTTTTTCCCCTCATGATACCATCATCTATCTAACAATGTGGAGTTACTAATGAAATCAGAAACAACATCAGAGGACATTTATATTTTGTTTTCTTTCTGAATTGTTTCACATGATTAAATCATCAATTATTAAAATTCTTGCAAAACCAAACAAATGGGACCTAATTAAACTTAAAAGCTTTTGCACAGCAAAAGAAACCATAAACAAAATGAAAAAACAACCTACTGAATGGGAGAAAATATTTGCAAATAATATGACCCATTTGAACTGTAAAGGGTTAATATACAAAATATATAAACAGCTCATACAACTCAACAACAGAAAACAAACAATACGATTAAAGAATGGGCAGAAGACCTGAATAGACATTTTTCCAAAGAAGATATACAGATGGCTAAAAGGTACATGAAAATATGCTCAACGTTTTTAATCATCAGAAAAATGAAAATTAAAACCACAATGAGATATCACCACACACTTGGCAGAATAGCTATCATTAAAATGTCTACAAATAACAAATACTGGTGAATTTGTAGAGAAAAGGGAACCCTTGTACACTGTTGATGGGAATGTAAATTGGTGCAGCCACTATGGAAAACAGTATGGAGTTTCCTCAAAATACTAAACATAAAACTACCATATGATCCAGCAAATCCACTCATAGGTATATATCTGAAGAAAACAAAAACACTAATTTGAAAAGATTGCTCCCCATTGTTCATAGCAGCATTATTTACTGTAGCCAAGATATGGAAGCAACCTAAGTGTCCCTCAACAGATGAATGGATAAAGAATATGTGATATTTATATATACAATGTAATATTACTGAGCCATAAAAAAGAATGAAATCTTACCATTTGCAACAGCATGGATGGACCTGGAGGGTATTATGGTTAGTGAAATAAGTCAGACAAAGAAAGACAAGTTGTGTATGTTATCACTTATATATGTATAAATGTATATAACCAAACAGGAACAGACTCACAGATATAGGGAAAAAACTACTGGTTACCAGTGGGGAGAGGGAAGAGGGAGAGGAAGATATGGGTGGGGGATGAAGAGGTACAAATTATTATGTATAAAAGACATAAGCTACAAGGATGTGTTGTACAATACAGGGAATATAGTCAACATTTTATAATAACTATGAAATGTGTATAACCTTTAAAAATTGTGAATAACTATGTTGTACACCTGCAACTTATATAATATTGTACATTAACTATACTTCAACTAAAAAAAGGCAAAAAATTGATTTCAAGATATACCTTATCCAATAAAGAAAAGCAATGGACATATAAACAGAAAGATGGGTTCAACACAACTAAAGAGGAGTATTACTATGGATCTGATTTAAAGATACGGACCCAGGTTGCACGAGTAATATAATAAAATATAAATATATTTTTAAATTGCTAGGAAACATACAGTGTACATAAACAAAATTCCTCACTTAGCAGAATCAGTGAATTAAAACAAAACAGAAACATAGGATTTTTGATAAGTAGAACTGTCTCCAAATCAGTTTTGTCACTTTCCAATTATGTTAAATTGTACAAATCACTGAACCTCACTGAGACAAAGAGATGGTTATAAGAGCCCCAAGTACCTGATAAGAGGATTGAATATATTAAAAAAAAATTCTTAGTAGAATGCTTTGTTATACCTATGGTATAAATAGATAACTCCTATTAAATAATACATTAAATTGTATTAAAACACACATTTTATTGATGTCATATTAAAATACAAAACTTTAATTTTACTTTTTTATTCACTAGGTGAATTAAGGTATTCAGGTTAACTAAAAGTTAAATAATTGATTCTCTGAATTCTCATATATCCCCAAATGTTAAAATGTGTCTCACTAGTTATGGTGATAAAATTCAATTTGTTAGTAAAGGTGTACGTTTGGAAGGTTTCAAAAGAAAGATTTTACTTTTTCCCTTTCTCAAAGTATAAGGAATGGCTAGCTTTCAAATTTGTTTTATTAAAATTCTGTTTATCACACCTCTTTTATTCCAATAATTTCATAATCTATTTTTATTTTTTACTACAATCATTCCCTCCATCCTATTTTTTCTGCTTTCTTTTTTTAGTGTACTCTCTTTTTATCTGCCTCCTTTTATTGTCAGAGGTCTGTACTGTTTGAAGTAGCAAAACAATCAAGTATTTACTGCCTACAAGGTAACAAGGCTTAAAATACCTGCCAAATGATTTAATATTTTCTCTGAAACAGTAGGGAATACTAAAGGCTTTTTTGGAAGCTCCACCAGAAGAGGTAGTCACTAGAATCTTTTGGAATGAAAGCTATTTCCTACCATAAAGGAAAATACACAAAATTGGGAGGAACACAAATGAAGTAATAAAGCAAGAGGGAACACAGAAAACAATCAAATTGAGGCATTCAAACTTAGCTAGCCATGCCATGAGAGACCTCAGGGTTGTCATGCTCTCATGTTTGTTTGTTTTTTTAATTTAAAAAACTTTTTTAAAATTTTATATTAGAGCATACTTGACTTACAATGTTGTGTTAGTTTCAGGTGTATGGCAAAATGATTTAGTTATACATATACATATGTCTCTTCTATTTCAGATTCTTTTCCTATATAGGTTATTACAGAGTATTGATTAGAGGTCCCTGTGCTATACAGTAGGTCCTTGTCAGTTATCTATTTTCTATATAGTCAGGCGTATATGTTAATCTAAACCTCCTAATTTATCTCCCCCCCCCCCACCTTTCCCCTTTGGTAATCATAAGTTTGTTTTTGAAGTCTGTGAGTCTGTTTCTGTTTTGTAAATAAGTTCACTTGTATCATTTTTTTGATTCCACATATGTGATAACATAGAATATTCGTCTTTTTCTGTCTTACTTCACTTAGTATGATAATCTCTAGGTCCATAATGCTGCGAATGGCATTATTTCATTCTTTTTTAATGGCTGAGTAATATTTCTTTGTATATATGCACCACATCTTCTTATCCATTCATCTATTGATGGACATTTAGGTTGCTTCCATGACTGGCTATTGCAAATAGTGCTGCGGTGAACATTGGGGTGCATGTATCTTTTCAAAGTATGGTTTTCTTCAGATATATACCCAGGAGTGGGACTGCAGGATCATATGGTAACTCAATTTTTAGTTCTGTAAGGAACCTCCGTACTGCTCTCAGTAGTGGCTGTACCAATTTACATGCCCACTAGCAGAATAGGAGGATTCCCTTTGCTCCACACCTCTCCAGCATTAATTGTTTGTAGACTTTTTGATGTTGGCCATTCTGACTGGTGAGAGGTGATACTTCATTGTAGTTTTGATTTGCATTTCTCTAATAATTAGCAAGGTTGAGCATCTTTTCATGTGCTTTTTGGCCATCTGTACGTCTTCTCTGGAGAAATGTCTATTTAGATCTGCTCATTTTTTATTGTTTTTTTTTCTTGTTTTTCATTTTTTATATTGAGCTGCATGATCTGTTTTTATATTTTGGAGATTAATCCCTTGTCAGTTGCATGGTTTGCAAATATTTTCTCCCATTCTGTGGGTTGTCTTTTTGGTTTTTTTTTATGGTTTCCTTTGATGTGTAAAAGTTTAATTAGGTCCTCTTTGTTTATTTTTGTTTTTATTTCCATTACTCTAGGAGGTAGATCTAAAAAGATATAGATCTAAAAAGATATGTCAGAGTGTTCTGCCCATGTTTTCCTCTAAGAGTTTTATAGTATCTAGTCTTCCATTTAGCTCTTTAATCCATTTTGAGCTTATTTTTGTGTGTGGTGTTAAAGAATGTTCTAATTCATTTTTTTACATGTGGCTGTCCAATTTTCCCAGCACCACTTATTGAAGAGACTGTTTTTCCTCCATTGTACATTCTTGCCTCCTTTGTTGTAGATTAATTGACCATAGGTACCTGGGTTTATTTCTGGGATTTCTATCCTGTTCCATTGATCTATAAGTCAGTCTTTATGCCAGTACCATACTGTTTTGATGACTGTAGCTTTATAGTATACTCTGAAGTCACAAAGCCTGATTCCTCCAGCTCCATTTTTCTTTCTCAAGATTGTTTTGGCTATTCAGGGTCTTTTGTGTTTCCATACAAATTTTAAGATTTTCTGTTCTAGATCTCAAAAAAATGCCATTGGTAATTTGATAGGGATTGCATTGAATCTATACATTGCCTTGGGTAGTATAGTCATTTTGACAATATTGATTCTTATGATCCAAGAACATGATATATCTTTCCATCTGCTTGTGTCATCTTCAATTTCTTTCATCAGCATCTTATAGTTTTTGGAGTACAGGTCTTCTGCCTACTTAGGTAAGTTTATTCCTAGATATTTTATTCTTTTTGATGCAATGGTAAATGGGATTGTTTCCTTAATTTCTCTTTCAGATTTTTTGTTGTTAGTGTATAGGAATGCAGGAGATTTCTGTGTATTAATTTTGTATCCTGCAACTTAACCAAATTCATTAATGAGCTCTGGTAGTTTTCTGGTAGCATCTTTAGGATTTTCTATGTATAGTACCATGTCATTTGCAAACAGTGTCAGTTTCACTTCTTCTTTTCCAATTTGGATTTCTTTTATTTCTTTTTCTTCTCTGATTGCTGTAGCTAGGACTTACAAAACTATGTTGAATAAAAGTGGCAAGAGGGAATATCCTTGTCTCTTTCCTGATCTTAGAGGAAATGCTTTCAACTTTTCCCCATTGAGTATGATGTTAGCTGTGGGTTTTTCATAAATGGCCTTTATTATAGTGAGGTAGGTTCC
Organism: Pseudorca crassidens; assembly: GCF_039906515.1. Taxonomy (NCBI): domain Eukaryota; kingdom Metazoa; phylum Chordata; class Mammalia; order Artiodactyla; family Delphinidae; genus Pseudorca; species Pseudorca crassidens. The sequence goes on from NC_090298.1 coordinate 21,365,509, forward strand.
CTCTATGCCCACTTTCTGGAGAGATTTTATCCTAAATGGGTGTTGAATTTTGTCAAAAGCTTTTTCTGCATCTATTGAGATGATCATATGGTTTTTATTCTTCAGTTTGTTAATGTGGTGTATCACTTTGATTGATTTGAGTATATTGAAGAAACTGTGTATCCCTGGGATAGATCCCACCTGATCATGGTGTATGATGCTTTTAATGTGTTGTAGGATTCTATTTGCCAGTATTTTGTTGAGGATTTTTGCATCTATGCTCATGAGTGATATTGGCCTTTAATTTTCTTTTTTGTTGTTGTTGTTATATCTTTGCCTAGTTTTGGTATCAGGGTGATGGTGGCCTCGTAGAATGAGTTGGGTAGTGTTCCTTCCTATGCAATTTTTTTGAAGAGTTTCAGCAGGATAGGTGTTAACTCTTCTCTAAATGTTTGATAGAATTCACCTGTGAAGCCATTTGGTCCTGGTCTTTTGTTTGATGGGAGTTTTTAAATCACAGTTTCAATTTCAGTGCTTGTGATTGGTCTGTTCATAGCTTCTATTTTTTCCTGGTTCAATTTTGGGAGATTGTACCTTTCTAAGAGTTTGTCCATTCCTTCTAGGTTGTCCATTTTATTGGCATATAGTTGCTTGTATTAGTCCCTTATGATCCTTTGTATTCCTGTGGTGTCCATTGTAACTTCTCCTTTTTCATTTCTAATTTTATTGATTTGAGCCCTCTCCCCATTTTTTTTTTTTTTTTGATGAGTCTGGTTTTGTTTATCTTTTTGAATAACCAGGTTTTAGTTTCATTGATCTTTTCTATTGTTTTCTTTGTCTCTGTTTCATTTATTTCTTTCTGTTCTGATCTTTTATGATTTCTTTCCTTCTGCTAACTTTCAGTATTGTTTGTTCTTCTGTCTTTAGTTGCTTTAGGTATTAGGGGTTTTTCTTGTTTCCTGAGGTAAGATTATATTGCTATAAACTTCCCTCTTAGAACTGCTTCTGCTGCATAACATAGGTTTTGGGACATATTTTTGTTTTCATTTATCTCTAGGTATTTTTTATTTCCTCTCTGATTTCTTCAGTGATGCATTGGGTGTTTAGTATTATTTAGCCTCCAGGTGCTTCTGTTTTTCACAGTTTTTTTTTTTCTTGTAGCTGATTTCTAATCTCATAGGTTTGTGGTCAGAAAAGATGGTTTATGATTTCAACTTTCTAAATTTATTGAGGCTTGCTTTATGGTCCAGCATGTAATCTATCCTGGAGAATGTTCCATGTGCACTTGAAAAGAATGTGTATTCTCCTGATTTCAGATGGAATGCTCTATAAATATCAATTAAGTCCATCTGGTATAATGTGTCATTTAAGAGCTGTGTTTATTGATTTTCTGCCTGGATGATCTGTCCATTGATGTAAGTAGGGTGTTAAAGTCCCCTAATAATATGTTATTGTTGATGTGATACTGTTGATTTCTACTTTTATGGCTGTTTGCATTTGTCTTACATACTGAAGTGCTCCTATGTTGAGTGCATATATATTTGCAATTGTTATATCTTCTTCTTGGATTGATCCCTTGATCATTATGAAGTGTCCTCCTTTGTCTCTTATAAGAGTCTTTATTTTAAAGTCTATTTTGAGTACTGCTACTTCAGCTTTATTTTGATTTCCATTTGCATGGAATATCTTTTTCCATCCCTTCACTTTCAGTCTGCATGTGTTCCTAGATCTGAAGTCAGTCTGTTGTTGACAGCATATATATGGGTCTTGTTTTTTGTATCCATTCAGTCAGTCTATGTTTTTTGGTTGGAGCAGTTAACCCATTTACATTTAAGGTAATTACTGATATGTATATTCTTTTTTATTTTTTCTTTTTTTTCTGGCGGTACGCGGCCCTCTCACTGCCACAGCCTCTCCCACTGCGGAGCACAGGCTCTGGACGCACAGGCTCAACGGCCATGGCTCACGGGCCCAGACACTCCGCGGCACATAGGATCCTCCCAGACTGGGGCATGAACCCGTATTCCCTGCATCGGCAGGCGGACTCTCAACCACTGCGCCACCAGGGAAGCCCCAGATATGTATATCTTATTGCCATTTTATTAATTGTTTTGGATTTGTATGTCTTTTTTCTTCCCTTTTTTGTTCTCTTATCTTGTGATTTGATGACTATCATTAACGTTGTGTTTGGATTGCTTTTTCTTTTTTATGTATGTATTTATTGTAGATTTTTGGTAACCTCACAGTTACTGTGAGGTTTGCTATAGCAGTCTATACGTATACAAGATTGTTTTAAGTTGTTGCAATATCCTGCATTTGTACTCTCCTCTTCTCATGATTGCTGGTTTTGATATCACATTTGTGTGTGGATGATTTCCTACCTTTACTGTATTTTTGCCTTTACCAGTGAGCTTTCCCATTCATAACTTTCTTATTTCTAGTTGTGGGTTTTTCTTTTCCACCTAGAGAAGTTCCTTTAGCATTAGTTGTAAAGTTGTTTTGGTGGTGCTGAATTATTTTTGCTTTTGCTTGTCTGTAAAGCTTTTGATTTTTCCTTTGAATCTGATGAGAGCCTTACTGGGTAGAGTATTCTTGGTTATAGGTTTTTCCCTTTCATCACTTTAAATATGTCATGTCAATCCTTTCTGGACTGCAGAGTTTCTGCTGAAAAATCAGCTGATAACCTTATGAGGATTTCCTTGTATGTTATTTGTTGCTTTTCCCTTGTTGATCTTAATATTTTCTCTTTGTCTTTAATTTTTATCAATTTGATTAATAGTGTCTCAGTGTGTTCCTCCTTGGATTTATCCTGTCTGGTACTCTCTGAGCTTCCTGGACTTGGGTGGCTCTTTCATTTTCCATGTTAGGGAAGTTTTCCACTATTATCTCCTCAAATGTCTCAGGCCCTTCCTCTCTCTCTTTTTCCTTCTGGGGCCCCTATAGTGCAAATGTTGGTGCATTTAGTGTTGTCCCCCAGTTCTCCTAAATTATCCTCATTTCTTTTCATTCTTTTTTCTTTATTCTGTTCCATGGCAGTGATTTCCACCACTCTGTCCAGCTCACTTATCCATTCTTCTGCCTTATTTATTCTTCTATTGATTCCTTCTAGTGTATTTTTCATTTCAGTTATTGTATTGTTCAACTCTGTTTGTTCTTTATATCTTCTAGTTCTTTGTTAAACATTTCTTGTAACTTTTTGGTCTGTGCCTCCATTATTTTTCTGAGATCTTGGATATATTTACTATCATTACTTTGAATTCTTTTTCAGATCGATTGCCTATCTCCACTTCACTTAGCTGTTCTTCTGGGTTTTTTTCATGTTCTTTCATCTGGAACATAGTCGTCTGCTGTATAAATTTGTCTATCTTTCTGTGTTTGCAGTCCTGCAGGCTGCAGAACTGTAGTACCTCTCACTTCTGTTCTCTGACCCCTGGTGGATGAGGCTTGTCTAAGAGGCTCATCCAGGCTTCCTGGTGTCAGGAACTGGTGCCTGCCCACTGGTGGGTGGAACTGGGTCTTGTCCCTCTGATGGGCAGGGCTGTGTCAAGGCATGTGTTTACAGGCAGCTGTGGGCTCAGGAAGACTTTAAGCAGCCTGTCTGCTGTTGGGTTGGGCTGTGTTCCTGCCCTGTTGGTTTGACCTCAGGCATTCCAGCACTGGAGCCTACAGGTTGTTGGATGGGGCAGGTCTTAGTGTCAAAATGGCAGCCTCTAGGACAGCTCACTCCACTAAGTACTCCCCAGTACCTCCACCACCAGTGTCCTTGTCTCTTCAGTGACCAACAGCTACCCCCTGCCTCCACAGGAGACCCTTCAAGACCAGAAAGTAGGTCTGGCCCAGGTTCCTATGAAGTCACTGCTTTTCCCCTGCATCCCAGTGCACACAGGACATTGTGTGCACCCTCCAAGAGTGGAGTTTCTGTTTCCCCCAGTCCTGTGGAGTTCCTATGATCAAGCCCACTGGCTTTCAAAGCCAAATGCTCTGGGGGCTCCTCCTCCTGATACAAGACCTGAAGACTGGGGGCCTGATGTGGGGCTCAAAACTTTCATTCCTGTGGGAGAACTTCTGCAATATAATTGTCTGCCAGTTTGTGGGTCACACACCCAGTAGGTATGGGATTTGACTGTATTGCAAATGAGCCCCTCCTACGGTCTTGTTGTGGCTTCTTTGTCTTTGGAAGTAGAATATCTTTTTGCTAGATTCCAGTCTTCTTGTTGGTTCAGCAGTACCTGTGATTTTGTTGTTTTCATGAGAGGAGGTGAAGGGAGGTCTTTCCACTCTGCCCTCTTGTTCTCACACTTGCTCTCGTGTTCAAGAAGGAAGTTGATCTTGAATCAGGAACTTACAACGAAATTTGGCATTTTCTTAGTGGACAGAAATAATCTTAAAAATTAAACAATGAAAAATTTAGAAACCTGAAATATAGGTAATAAAAAAATTTTCTTCAAGTTGTATCGTATAAGTGTAAAAAATATTAAATATATTATTTCGGTTAGCTTCAGAAAATAAAATGGTAATGACAAGCATTTGGAGATAAAACGTAATCAGGAAAACAGCAGCTTTCTGCACATGGTTACGTATCAACTTTCTGTAATTCTTGTTTAATACACCAAGTGTGAAAGTAATAATAAAGCACTTCTTTGATTACTGAATTTTTAGAACTGCATGGTGGACATGTCCTTTACTTTCATCTTAATATGTTAATTTCCACTCATCTATACTTTAAAATTTTGTCTTAATTAACATGCACATTTTTTAATGTTAGTGCTAGAGTTATTTAATTTAGATTGCAATGCTTATTTTGAACTTTCTAATGATTTTCTTTTTATTTATATATCCATTCATTCTTTTTTTTTTTTTTTTTTACATATTCAGTACTTATAAATCACTCTTCTGTTTGTTTAGGAACGGAATGAAGAAAAATGATAGCATTGAATGGTGAGCCCTATTTAGTGTTAGAAACTAATACAGAAAATTGTGCTTTAATAAGTTTCTAGAAGATAAATCAAAACAACCAGAAAGCAGAGTAAAGTTGAAGTAATGCAACTGTGGAGACTTAAATTCAGAATGAGAAACATCAGAGAAAGTCATTTCTAGTTGTTTCTTTTTCTTTTTTTTTTTTTTTTTTGTCTTTTTCTTTTAATTCAACTGAGACAGAAGACTGTAAGTTCAGGCATATATATATGGAATGTTTATATCTCCAAAGGGCAGAGCTAGTACTTTTTGAGGTTTACTAGAACATATTTTCTTTCAGGTACTTGATCAAATATTAATGTCCAATCACATGCATTTACTCATTACTGCAGAGTAGCTTTCAGTTTCTTTAGATTATTCCATTTGTAAGTAATTCACAAAGTTTAACTGTTTTTGAAAATAATTTTTAGAACTTGTTCATTTTATATTTCAAGTCATATCAGTTCTTGTAGATTTCATGGAATCAAATTCAGACTCATATGATGCCCTGAGACATCTGCCACACACATTAAGTCCCTTAACAACTGTCACTCCTCTCAACTCACATGTCACTCAATTTATATTTAATTTTCTGAAATATATGACTGGCTTTCCAAAAATCCCCAAATCTCACAAACGTAGATAAAGTGAGCATGAAAGACAGACAAAACAATCACCTACAATATATTTCATGTTTTCCTGTTGTGTGATTGACTAAAAGAATTTCCCTATGAGAGAATACAATGAAGAACTTGCAGTTTTCTGTTTTCTTCTCTGCCATCTGCCTGTTTATTTCTTTTAGGTGATAATGAGTGTGAAGAACAAGGAGATCGGCAGCAATGAATTTAAAATATTCCAATCTGTGGATCATTTCACTAGAGACTCCTGGGGATGCCTCAATCTCTTTCTACAGTAAATGTCTTTTAAATAATGATTTATATAATTTTTTTCTCCTAAAAATATACTCATTAATTTAAATTCCTTGAAAGTAAGTAGTATTACCTCAGTTTTTCTAATATATTACATAAGCCAGATTCACAGTAGACATTTGATAAATACTGTGTTTTTACTCCAGGTGTAAGAATTTGGAATTACTGAATCATGTGCAGAATGCAATGTTAATTTTTGAATGACTTCCAGAAGTGTGTCATCTACATATCACATAAACAAAAGACAAGGTGTGTACATCTTCTTTGTTTATTAATCTGTTAATTAGGGAAATAATGGTACTAATGGTATAGTGATGTTGAAAGAACAGTATATATAAACCATGCATGAGACATTATAAGTGCTGTATAAGTTACTACATCAATTGTTTTGTATTAGGGCACCTGTCCAGACACAGATAATAGAAGTTACTGACTTTAAATGAATACTTCTTTTCATACTTCTTGGTGATATACAATTTCCTTTAGTAGCGAGCTGAACGGGATAATGCAGAAACTAAAAATGCTTTTTTTTCTCTTCTTTCTTCTCTAGAATAGGCTATTCTTAGACAAGAAATGGAATATTTAATGTACCACTGCAAGAGACATGAGTCCCTTGACTGCCCCCCACTGAAATCCACCCCCAGATCAGACTTTTGAAAGAGAATTGAAGGAATATATTTTATAGTAAGTTCATAAATAAATTTGTAATTGTTCACATCAAAGATCTCCCTCCTTGAATTTGGCATGTTATGAGGCAGAACTTTTGTATCATAAAGGGTTTTTGTCTTGTTAACACACTCACACCTATTCTTTTTCATATAAACTAAAATGAATTTCATAGTAAAATCTACACTTTTACTGTAATCAGTACTGTCAGGAAGATCAGTAAAGAAAGAAATATCCAACACAAACTTTCACAAGGCTGGTTTTTCAACTCTATTTCAAACTTATATATTTTCATTTAGGATCAATCAGATAAGTCATACCCTAAGACTTTCAAAAATTTGTTGAATATATATTCCAGAAGCCACAAAAATAGTCTGAGCAATGCAAGAATAAGCATCTTGAACAAAATCACTTCTTACATGATTTCCTATTAATATTATATTTTTCAATCAAACTTACAGGGTTATTCAAAGTAATGAAGTTATAGAAATATTGTACATTAATGAAAATATTGTTTCACATGTTCCTCTTCTGTATAATATTGAACACTTTAATATCTAAATTTTAAAACAAAATAATACAACTATAGGGTTCCTAGATATGATTCAGAAACCTTAATATTTATGTACAAAAATCATTTATTGTCCACTTTCTTACTATCCACTCTAATCAAGGTGTTCACACAATGTATGCCTAGATGTCCAAGTAATCAGTTACAGCTTGAATATTAATTGAAGAATATCCATTAATAAAATAAAAATGGTAACCAAAACTTCCCACTTATGCATATCATAAAAACAAATATATCACAAATGTTTTCTATAAGTGAGTTTAACCAAAATTTAAAAACAGACAATCCTCTCCTCCTAGAAATTTTCCCCATGAATATAAGCACTTTTGCTCAATTTAATACTGCATATTGCCAAAGAAAATCTACCTTGAGCAGAGTTAAACAGGCAAGGAAAATCTCACTCAAGACCATGACAAAAATTATTGAATGCTGGGGTAAGCTAATAAAAAAGTACTAGAGGACACATTGGGTTGGAAGGGTGGGGGCTGCTCAAGGTGATTAAGCCATCTGTATTTGCTGACCTTAGGCTCATAGAGATTGGGAGATAGAAATTCTATCTTTCTTGATTGCACTGCAAAAGAATAGTTCTCAGATCCTTGAGAAAGACCTTCCTGAGTTATAAAATTGTCAAGAGGATTTTAAAAATATTTACTTCTCTAAGAGACAGAGAAAAAGTTTGCAAATTTTCTAAGCCTCTAAGAAAAGTGAAGTCAGGACAGTATAGTCAGGAAGAAACTTATCTAAAGTTTAGTCAACCTGAGGGGAACTGTAGTCACTTTAGCCATTATCTTAACTACTGTAAAAAAACAAAACAAAACAAAGGCAATGAGTAAAAGATTGGGAAAAAATGTAGAGTATTATAATAAGTCATAGGTAGATAGATATAGTTATATACAATCTAACAAATAAATTCAGTATTTTCTCCCAATAACAGCAAAAGCCAACTAAAAATACAATAGAAAATGAGATAGTATTCAAATGACAGATAAAGATATATTGGGAAGTGAATCTAATAGAAAGCATAAATCCTTTACAGAAAAAATATAACATTCTATTTAAAGCACATGCAAATATATTTCATAAATGGCATACGTATTTGAATAACTGTAGACATGCATAGTAAAAGTCAATTTTCTCCAAGTTAATGAAAGTCCACCAGTAATTAAATCAATTTTAGAAAACCTTATTGTTTTTAACAACTCATCATGATCCAAAAATAAAACAGGAAATTTGAATATATTATATATATTTATATAATATATATATTATATAATTTTTTTCTAAATTAAAAAAATGTTGACAAATGTTAACTAAATTTAATGTGGTGATCATTTTGCAATATACACAAATATTGAATCATTATGTCATACATCTGAAAATAATATAATGTTGCATGTCAATTCTACCTCAATTAAAAAGTAAAATAAAATAAAAATAAATTTTAAAAGAAATAAAATAAAAATAACAGTTTTTGCATTTAAATATTTAATCAAAAGAAAATTTGTTTATTTATAACATAAAATATGAAATTGAAATATATATAAAATTAATTGAATATTATAGGAATGTGAAATTTCTCTATTTTTTAATAGAAAATAATTACCCAAGCACTATTCACTGAACCATCTCTCCTCTTACTCATCTGTACTACCAAAATGGAATTTTTTATTATATGAATGAATTTCTGTATTATCTCTCACTGCTCTTATTTATTTAATGCTGAGCCAAGGTTGCAGTTACTTATGTTTCATAACTGTAAAATAGGCACTAATATCTAGGAAGACACTCTTTTCCACAGTTTGCATTTCTCCTGTTACAAGTTTTTAAAAATTTTTTGATGCAATATTTCTATATGAATTAAGATGCATTGTCATTAATGTAAAAAAATAATTAATTCAGATCTATGCTCAAAAGTCACCTCCTGCACACCTTACCCTGTTTTACTCTTCTACATGGGCTTGAAACACATTGCATGGTGTATTGTACATACCACATAAAAATAAATTTCACAGTCCCTATCATACATTAAATATGCATTTTATATTTGTCTGCCTCCTTTATTAAAATATAAGCTCTTTGAAGGCATTGATTTTGTTAATTTGGATCATTGTTGTATATGTAGCATGTACAACATTCCTTACCTTGCAGTAAGCTCTAAATAAATTCATTTTACATAGATGAAAGAATGAATGACATCTATCTCCACCCACTCACCCCCTCCAAATACTTGTTTCAGGAATGCACACTTCAAGTCTCATGCAGCATTCTCCTTAGGACTATTATTGATCCAGGTACTACTGGTCTGTTCAAACTGAAAGAAAATACTTCATTCCCTTAATAGGGAAGTGATTTCCCCAATCTCTCACTGATGGAAAGGATAAAGTGTGTGACTTCAGATTGCTGACACACTGCTAATATATTTTTTGTGAATATGAGGGATGTTACTATGAAGACAAAATGAGAATTCAAAGGAAGGCTGGGCAGAGTTACTAGCAGGGATAATAAAAAAGAAATTGCCTCTGACCTCAGGATGCATAATGCTTGGCTACTGCCTTACCTTTGAGCATGTTGCTATTTTTTAGATTGCATATTTTAATTAAACATTTTAATTCAATATATATATTTAAATAAAAATTGAACTTGAGTTTAATATTACTTGCAGTTGGAAACACTTACTAGAGTGGGATCCAGAAGTTCCCTTCAGAAGAATTTGTCACCTCCATCAGGAATTGCTAGTTTTCTCTAAGCATGCCAATTTAGTAAATATCCAGTCAAAGATGGGAAAAATTCTGTCAAATGCTGGTGATCTTCCTGCATGAAATAAAAGAAATAGCAACAAGTTAATCATCATCAACACAATGTCAATTCCCGAAATGCAGCATAGCATTGTAATTAAGGTTGAATGCTCCAGATTCAGACAAAACTTCTAAATTAACATTTCAACTTATATTAATTATGAACACATTCTTTCTTGTTAAGTGAGAATGCCCCTTCTTCCCTTGCTTGAAGACTGTGCAGAAGTCTCAAATAATGCAGCAGGGAAACTAATAACATTGAGAAGATTAGTAATGACTGATCTCTATAGACAAGGGCGTACAGAAAATAAAGATGTTATCAAACTGGAATCCTCAATAGCAAAAGGGATGATAGGAAGCTGAAATATCAGTGGCCAATGGCAACACTTAACCATCAGTTCTAAGGTTGGTGTAATAACCATAATCAACAGTGTGTTAAAAAGGTTGTCAAAGAGTGGCCTTCTCCTCAGGTACTTATGGAAGTGGCTAATAGAAAATACACTTTCAAAAGACAAAATAGATGGACAGCCAACAAAGGAATTGCTTAACATATATAAATAAAAGATACCTACAATGTATGAGCAGAAGGCTAAAGGCAATCAATCCAATGGAAAGCTATGATTCGCCCACTGGTTTCAAGAACTGAACTAGTACTCAGAATCAGCACCCTTTGACTGAAGCAAGGGATGGTCCTCATGAAGAAGGACTATGCAACCATGTAGTATGTGGACTCAGTGGTAGTTATTCTGCTCCCCCCCAAAGGGATCTATAGTCATTTACATAAGTAACCATGCCGCAGTGAAAGGGAAATAGCCCATATTTCCAGAAGTATTAGATTCAGGGTCCATGTTAACATTGATACTCAAGGGCCAAAATTGTTGGTTAAAGTAGAATAGTATATAGTGATTAGATGTAAAAATTGATCACTAACCGGTTCGATTTCATAGTAAATTCATTGATTTTATTGCCCAAACTGGTGATCACTTCCCCATTCCCAAATATACAATTCAATTTAACATATTTAGAAGTGGGATCTTTGACCTATAGAATAAGAATTATTATAGTAAAAAACAAGCAAAAAATGGAAATCTTGAAAACTTCCTATCATGCCCAGTCAAGATAGTCAATCAAAAACAGTAGGCCAGGGGGGCTTCCCTGGTGGCGCAGTGGTTTGGAGTCCGCCTGCCGATGCAGGTGACGCGGGTTCGTGCCCGGGTCCGGGAGGATCCCGCGTGCCGCGGAGCGGCTGGGCCCGTGGGTCGTGGCCGCTGGGCCTGCGCGTCTGGAGCCTGTGCTCCGCGGCGGGAGGGGCCACGTACCGCAAAAGAAAAAAAAAAAAAAAAAAACCCAGTAGGCCAGATTACTGCCTCTCTCAAAAACTTAACTAATATAGAGATGATATTCCCCATTATTCCCATGTTTTATTCCAACATAAAACCTTTGGAAAAACTAGGAAAATCATGACATGATAATAGACTAGCAAAAATGTAACTAAGTTTGAGTCACAATTTTAACACTTTTACTAATTGTGGTACTTTTAGTATAGAGTAGTACAGCCTTGGTAAGGGTTATATAGATATTGGTCTGGCAAATGTGTTTTATTTCTCTCAATGCCCACCACTAAAGAAGATATGCAGTTTTAATTCACATGATATGACTATCAGTATACATTCATAGTCCTGTCAAAGATATCTTTAATTCTACACTCTGATGCTATATAGTCTAAAAAAACATTTGGGGCTTCCCTGGTGGTGCAGTGGTTGAGAGTCCGCCTGCCGATGCAGGGGACACGGGTTCGTGTCCCGGTCCGGGAAGATCCCACATGCCACAGAGTGGCTGGGCCAGTGAGCCATGGCCGCTGAGCCTGCGCATCCGGAGCCTGTGCTCCGCAACGGGAGAGGCCACAAGAGTGAGAGGCCCGCGTACCACAAAAAAACCCCACAAAAAAACAAAAAACACCATTTGGAGGTGTCATACTGATTCATTATATTTGTGATATTGATTAAATTGTATCCAGCTAGCAATAAGTAGCAAGCACTCTGGATTCCTTACTGAGACATAAACATAAAAATTGTAAAGAAATTGTTACTTTGGTGAAGATTTTAGGTATGCAGGGGTTTGGGACAGGCCAGGACATCTTCTCCAAAGAAAAGGACAAGTATTTGTAACTCTCCTACTCTACCACTAAGAAAAAACAACCCTTGGTAGACCTCTTCACATTTTAGAAGTAGCATTTTCTCCAAGGGGTGGTGGGGATATAGCTGTAACCCATTTACTGAGTAAGGAGGGAGGCTCTGGGTTCTTAATTGGTCCCAGAACAATAATGAATCCTGAAATGAGTACAATGTGTGAAACAAGCAGTCTTGCTGGATTGGGTCATATGATTCAGTAGACCACCCAGATATTAGAGGTATCCAGGGGTAGAAGATAATATAATTTATTGTCATAGGGATGGATACTTACCATGCCATATGTAGTTGAAAGTTATAGTCCATTTGAAAGTATACTTCCTGGCATAATACTAGTTCTTGGTAGAACTAGAGTAAATGATCATGAGATCATTCACATGAGATAATGTGAATCCTGAACTTCCCCTCATAAGTTAGATAGTTTTGACCAATGATCATAAAGTTAGTTGAGACCAGCAGCTATCCAACCTAAGTTAAAAGTGATATATCTATGACTGGGTCTGAGAAATATTAGTGGGCACAAGCTAGGCACATGAACTCATAATCCAGAACTCCATTTTACCCACCTCTTCTACACTTCTGCTATTCCCTCAACTCACACAAATTGCAGTATTGAGGTATTCTATATGAAAGCTGGTGAAAGACGGGAAAAATGGAGCTTGGGTTACAGATGTGTCACCATGCATGTTGGTTTGAGTTGAAATGACTGTCGGGTGCACTATGCCTTCATTCGGAGTGATAATGCTAAAAGACACGGATGAAGGTAACTCCTCCCAAGAGACAGACTTTTAAGCAATGTACTAGTTATTTAATTTGTGTGGAGAAAGAAATGTTCTTGGGTTAAAGAAATACCTGGACTCATCAACAGTAATGAATGGCTTAGCTTATTTTTTAAGGGACCTGAGGAATAAGAAGATCTAGCACAAGGAGTTATCTGGTAGAGAAATGTGGATGGACTTATGGGAACAGGCACAAATGGTGAAGATATTACACGTTAATTCCCACAGTGGACTTCTACTGCAGAAAAAACACTAATGAACAAATGGAGAGTACAATTTAGCCAGTGGCTGTCAGTCTCAAGTACTTTCGCAATTGTGGCAGAAATGAGAGTAAGGCAAGAGCCCAAGAGCATGAGTTTTCACTCAGCACAGCTGATCTAACATGTACTGCTACAAAATCTTAGACCTGCCTGCAGCAGAGACAGTAAGCTCCCACTGTAGTACCAAGGAAGAAACCAACTATGCACTTAGTGGCAAGTTGTTTATACTGCAACCACTCCATTTTCATAAAAGGCAATGTTTTATCCTGATATGGAGTGATACATTTTCTGGATATGGATTTGCCTTTCATGCAACCCTTTCAGCCTATCTCTGAGGGCTCAGATAATATTGATCCACCAACACTGAATCCCTCATGTTATTTTCTCAGGACAAGGAATCTTCTTTAAAGCAAACTAGATGCAGAAGTGGGAGAATGACTATAGGATCTCTTACATAGTTCACCAACCAGAAGCTGCAGCCTGATTGAGCAGTAGAAGGTCCATATCCTGAAAAGGTAAACTACCAAGGTACAGAAAACAAGAAGTGGAAACAGGAGTGACTCTATTCACAATTACTCTCAGCTGTCCACTTGGTGAATATGTGCTTCCTCTTTCTGCAAATTTAGGCTTTGCAGGACTCGGGATCTTGGTTCCTAGATTGGACACACAGGAGGAACCTCACTACTCTTAAAACTATGGCCACTTCTTGGCCACTTTGAGTAACTTGTGTAGGCAAAATAGTACCATATTGTTGGTAGAGCTGCTGCTACATATGGGGTAGGGAAAAATACGTTTCAGATTTAGTTGACTCTGTGGGCATTTTTGGATACTCATATGCCTGGTTCAACTGTAAATATTCAAGTACAACAATCACTATTATAAAGGCATGGTAAATAGGAAGATCATCACCTTCAAGGACCAAGTCATATATTACTCCAGACAAATGAACACACACACACACACACACACACACACACACACACACACACACAGAGAGACATATATATATATATACAAAAAATCCAATTTAATAACTCCTTTTAACTATATATTTTGCTAGTCAAGTTAAATATTTTCATTCTATTTCTCTACTTCTGGTGTAAATTTTCTCAATTGTTATAGTTTATTTGATACATTATCTTTTTGGTAGGACTTTTTTCTTCCAGCTTTTCCTATATTTAGATAGAGAACAAATCTGTATATCATAGGTATTATATCTATATTTCAAATGTAAGTGAATTTTTCAAGCCAAAATGAGTTTTTGAACACAACTCATCATTGAAAATCTGAACATAATGAAATCTCAATACACTGAAATATCTATTATTGCTTGCATGAAAAGTTTAAATTGGATTATGTATATATGAGTGCAATCATTGATACTGACAATTATGTAAAGGGACAATTTCATTAATATGTGTCTCTGCCTTTCTCCCTCAAATCTATAATTTCAAAAATAGAAAAACAAATACCATGTCTACTAATTTTCTTCCTCAGTACAGTTTCCAAAGAATTGTGCCCTTGTCATTAAGTGTCAGAAGCAGCAGAAGAGCTGGAAGAAAGGAGAAGAGACAAAGAAAGTGAAACACAGTAATAAGCAACATGGCCTCTATTTGTGTTCCTTACTTCCCCTACCCAAGCTCTTCTTCATTGAAATATCTAATTCCAAACTACAAATTACTTTCTACAGGTAAAAACTCATTAGTCTCTTTCCTATTAGTCATTTAAAAGATCATTCAAATTCAAATGAGTGAATATTAGCTCTAAACATGCTTTTGTCCATGAATATCTATAGTCACTGGAAGGTGTGGTTTTATTGTGTGTGATTTTGTAAGCTAATAAATTACATTTATACTAAGTTTTGAAGAAAAACTCTAAAAGGAGGTACTTAACTCCCTTCATGGAGAGTAGGAAAGTCAGAAAAATAATTGGACTGTTTATAAATTTCTGTCCCTGAAAGAAAGGATATGCATATGTTTTAATAGAGAAGGAGACTTTATTAGGTTGAAGGGATTTTCATTATTTGTGTTTCTAGTATATGCTGATATTAGTTAAGGCAGTCCTGGATTGAAAACACAGATACTAATATCAAAAAGTGAGATATTAATTTCACCTTTGGTAGACCTATATACTCTCACTTTGGTTTATGTGTCAGTCTTTTAGTGAACATGCATCTTATCATGAAAGTCATATCAACAGAGACGGTTCTGACAGTAGTATCTAATTGAAACCACCAAATGTGAGAAGCACACTCATTAGTAACCATACTTATGGAGGCAGCAAGCTATTTCCACTATAACACCTCTATATAGGTTTCCTATAAACATGTTCAGGCAGGACTTTGGAATAAAAAGTATTTTAAGAATAGTACACTTATAAATCCTATATTCAGATGTATATTCTACTGTGCCACCCTATTACATATAACCCACAATCTGCCCTCCCTGATTATCACTTCAGTTAAAATTAATTAAAATACCATAAAAATTTCAGTTTTGAGGTAAAGTTTATATAGCCTAATCTCTGAAGTTCATGTTGGTAGCTTTCGATAATTGTTTCTCTTTCATTTTTTTTTTAACATCTCTGTTGGAGTATAATTGCTTTACAATGGCGTGTTAGTTTCTGCTGTAAAACAAGGTGAATCAGCTATACACATACATACATCCCCACATCTCTCTTCTCCTGTGTCTCCCTCCCACCCTCCCTATCCCACCCCTGTAAGTGGACACAAAGCACCGAGCTGATCTCCCTGTGCTATGCGGCTGTTTCTCACTAGCTATCTGTTTTACATTTGGTAGTGTATATATGTCCATGCCACTCTCTCACTTTGCCTCAGCTTACCCTTCTCCCTCCCCATGTCCTAAAGTCCATTCTCTATGTCTGAGTCTTTATTCCTGTCCTGCCCCTAGGTTCTTCAGAACCTTTTTTTTTAGATTCCATATATATGTGTTAGCATACGGTGTTTGTTTTTCTCTTTCTGACTTACTTCACTCTGTATGACAGTCTGTAGGTCCATCTACCTCGCTACAAATAACTCAATTTTGTTTCCTTTTATGGCTGACTAATATTCCATTGTATATATTTGCCATATCTTCTTTATCCATTCCTATGTCGATGGACACTTAGGTTGCTTCCATGTCCTGGCTATTGTAAATAGTGCTGCAATGAACATTGTGGTACATGACTCTTTTAGAATTCTGGTTTTCTCAGGGTGTATGCCCAGTAGTGGGATTGCTGGGTCATATGGTAGTTCTATTTTTAGTTTTTTGAGGAATATCCATACTGTTCTCCATAGTGGCTGTGTCAATTTACATTCCCACCAACAGTGCTAGAGGGTTCCCTTTTCTCCACACCCTCTCCAGTATATATTATTTGTAGATTTCTTGATAATGGCCATTCTGACCAGTGTGACATGATACCTCATTGTAGTTCTGATTTGCATTTCTCTAATGATTAGGGATGTCGAGCATCCTTTCTTGTGTTTGGTGGCAATCTGTATATCTTCTTTGGAGAAATGTCTATTTAGATCTTCTGCCCATTTTTGGACTACTGAGTACTTGAAGTGTAATTAATGTGATCATGAACTCGTGGAAGGAATATTTGCTACTTTCATGTCTGGTTACAAACCATATGGAAATTTGCCTCTTCAATTATTTTCTTTTATTCTTCAACAATCTCAATTTTAATGCATGGAATAACTAAAGGTCAACTGAGAATATTATGTACTTTTCTAAAAATTGCCACCAATTCTACATCCAACCCTATTTAAAACCATTCAAACTATCTCTATCTTTATCTATATTTATCCATCTATCTGGAGTTTTATATACATGTATGTAATGCACACAAATATGTATACACACATTCATATACACATACACATACATATACATATACATATATAGTGGTATCGGAATAATGGCTCAGCCAAAATTTCCCATGCCCTAATTCCCAGGACCTGTGAATATGCAGCCTTAAAAAGTGACTTTCCAGATGTGATTAAAATTAGGAACCTTAGAATGGGGACATTATTCTGGATTGTCCCAGGGGATCCAACGTAATCCCTTGAGTCTTTACAGATAGTAAAAATAGGCAGAACAGACAGTCTAGCAGATGCAGTACCAAGAGGAAGAAGAGAGGCTGCAAAATGAGAAGGCCTGGAGGTATGGCCATTCGCTCTGAGTTGGAGTGGCCCACATGCAAGGTCCTGATAGAGTCCTCTGGGAGGTACGGATGGTCTCCAGCTGACAGTCAGCAAGGAAATGGGAGCCTCAGTCCTACAAATGAATGGAATTGCATTCTACCAACAATTTAAATGAGCTGGGAAGCAAAATATTCCCCAGAGCCCACTCTAAGAAAAGTGGCCCTGCCAACACCTTTATTTTGGCCTTGTGAGACACAAGAGCTGAGAAACCACCTAAGCCGTTGCATGCCTAGACTTATGACCTATGAAAACTGTGAGGTCACAAGTGGGTTTTAAGCCACTCATTTTGTGGTAATTTTTTATGGTGGCTATAGAAGTTTAATTCACACATTTACTTTTTTTTTCCCCTTTCCCCAATAATATTAAGCCATGGAAGACTCAGGTGTGCTATTTTTTGGAAAAACAGTCAAAGTGTCCAGCCCGGGGGAACTTTAGCTTAAGTTTCATGCTCATATTTTCTCCTCTGGGTTATTTGCTTTTTATCCCCTCATTTTATAATGTATCTGTTCACATTTTGGGAACAGTATTCTTCTGTTGGAGCATTTTATTCTTTCATTCCTCCTCCTGAATCATGGGTATTTCTCTACTTTGCTTACTTTTGTCTTTAGTTATATTTCTATACCTAAACATTAAAGTCCAAAATATATGTACTTTAGTAAATTTATTATATGTATATATTTGACTTTTACAGCTGAAGAAAACTGATTTTTTTCAAAATCAGAAAGAGAGAAAGAGGGAAGTATATGTAAGAGACTATGATTGCTGTTTCATAATTGCTATTTTTTTAAACTTGGAACTTGTGAATTACTTTTTAATTTAAACTTCTTATATAGAAAAAGCAAATCAGGTCCAGAGATATAAGGTAATTATAAGCTTGAGGTCACACAACTAAAGAAATTGCCAATGTGAAATTCAATTTATCACAATATGACTTCAAAAGGTCTTCTCTTTCACCCAGTCCATAATGCCTCACTCAGGAACATTAAACTGTGCCTTCAACTTTACTGCTATCATTGTATCATGGAGCCTAGCAAAGTTCTGGACATAGAAAAAGTATTTGATTTACATGCATTTCACTGACTTAGCCAGAAGAAAAAGACAGATGTCTTTTGTTTAAGACCAAAATAGATTAAAACAGAAGAAATTAAAACAGGGCATCACCTAACTTTCTGTATAGCTATCATCTACCCAGAGAAACCTTCTCAGAGTTTTTTAAGGAATGATTTATAATTTATATCTTTCTGCTATTTATATGAATTGTATCTATACTTACTGTGGTAAAGTAGGGTAGGATAATGATTGAGAGCACAGTTTTTTTTTTTTTTGGCTCCGAACACGCAGGCTCAGCGGCCATGGCTCACGGGCCTAGCCGCTCCACGGCATGTGGTGTCTTCCCGGACCGGGGCACGAACCCATGTCCCCTGCATTGGCAGGCGGACTTTCAACCACTGTGCTACCAGGGAAGCCCGAGACCACACTCTTAAATCAGACTGTCTTGAATCTTGGCTCTGCTATTTAACCAACTAAACCCCATCCTTATTTGTCTACTATTTCTTCTTCTAATTCAGGGGTTGGCAAACCATAACCTGTGGGCTAAATCTAACCCGTGGGCTGTTTTAATACAGTCCATGAATTGAGAATGGTTTGTAGATTTGAAAAGGGTTTTAAATGAAAACAGGATAATATGTGACAAAGATCATACATGACCCTTAAAGCCTAAACTGCTTACTAACTGGCTATCCACAGAAAAAGTTTATCAATCCCCACTCCAACTCTTCTGTGCCTTATGATTTTGTTTTTCTGCTCTGATTTCTGGAATATTTCTCCATGTTTTCACACAGTTGGCTCCATTTTTCATTCAGATTTTACCTTGAAAATCACATCTTTAGACAAACTTCCCTATTAATTTTCTTCCATATCATTTCACGTGATTTTTACAATATCACTTTTCATACCTATTTATGATAGGATTTATCATAGCGTTATCAGTTTATAATAGTATTTATCATTTATCATTTTATGATTGTATTTAACACACACACATATATATAGTCTGATTATTGTTTTTCCCTCACTTCTGTAATCAAAGAGGGCGACACTTCTGCCTTTCCATCAATGTATCATCATGATCTATCATGTGAATATATTTTATAAATTTACTGAAAAAACAAATATGTGTACAAATAAACATCTTACCCTGTGTAAATTCTCATATAACATACTTATCTCTAAGTATCATTATAGAATGAATGTAGTGATCAGCAATTTGGAGGATAAAATTATTTTTGGAGTTATAGCCCTGTTTGAATGACTGTACTGCTATTACCTCAGAAAAGGCAATAGCTCTGTTCTGGTCTCATGAAGTGGATATGCTTTTTTTTCTTTAAGGTTTGCTTTTCTTCAGCAATTTTTAGAAAAAAACTACTGTCACTCAAATATATTCATTTCCAAAATTTCTACTTCCATTAAATAAGAATAATTGACAGAGAGCTCTGTAGAAAAGTGAGGCATTGAATTGTGATAATCACCCAGGAAATTGCCTCAATCCTCTGTTTTCTTTCTGGTTTAGAAGGAAGAGCCTATATTTTTGAACTTAGGCAGTTGGTTTAAGTGGGACAGAAGAAACTTGCTGTGATTCTGTTTGAGACAAAGTGTCTTCACTATAGCAGTGTTTCATTTCAATATGATTTGGGAGTTCATTTCTATTTACAGCACACTTAGGACTTTCAATGCTTTCTTGCCAAAGAACAGTGATATTTTGCACATGGACTCCAGTTTAAAAAGGCTTGAATTTTATGAGGCATCACTATAAAAATTAGGAGAACTAGCTAAACTTTCTTAATTTATTGTTTACTAAAACATGAATGTGTTATTGCTATCCAAAGCTACTAATAGGATAATAATCTAATTCTCTAAAAATGTGTATTCACTTCTGCCCCACCGGTCCCAGTCTCTTGCTCTCTTTTTTTCTCTCTCTTTCTACACACACAAACATACACACATTTGCATATTTATGTATGTTTTGTGGCTTGTATAGGTTTCTATTATTTTTGAATGATCTCTTCTTTGGTAAGAAAAGGTACAATTGTATGTTTTTACCTATTTAATGAAAAATAATGTGTCAAGTGTCTTAGCACTTCACAGAAAGTCTTGCATGCAGTAAGTTTATAAATATTTGCTGAATTGAATTCACTTTGTTCTTTGTATTAATCTGCTTGGGCAGCCATATCAAAAGACTATAGACTGGGTGGCTTAAACAACAGTTGATTCTCATAGCAGGATTTGGTTTTGGTGAGGCTTGCACATGGCCGCCTTCTCACTGTGTCTCTCTCTTCCTCTTCTTCTAAGTCCACAGTCCTGTCAGATTAGGGGCCCAGCCTTATGAGTTCGTATACCCTTAATTACCTCCTAAAGACCATATTTCCAAAGAACAAAAGGGACATTGGGAGTTAGAGCTTCAACAAAAGGGAGGCCACAGTTCAGGCCATAACACTCTTCTTTGAATAATTTTCTATTTCTTTGTTTTTGTATTTATTTTTTTTAGTTTAGTTTTAAAAATAAAGTTCATGGGATTTAATTTACTTAATTAATAGCCTGCATTGAACAATCATCTTATTTAGACCATAAAAACAATGCCCATTTTTCATCTGAAAATATTTATATTGATCTTTTCATATCTTCATATTTAGAGTTATGAATATTAATACTTGTCTCATATTTTTTCATGATTGGCATGTGGTTATTCCTAGAATAGCCTGCTTTAAACTTCAAGGGTTGGAAATTTGCTCTGGAAAACAAATAATTCCTGTAGCATTTTTTAAAGCACCTTAGAGTTATAAAACTGAAAGTTGAAAATCCTTTCCTCTGAGTTTACAAGCTTTCTATTTAAAGTGACACATTTTTCCGTTTCATCATGTGGGAAGTCTCAATCACTCATCTTTTTTTTCAACAAGTGGTGGCTATAATACCATTTCTGCATAGGAGTTTTATTAAGTTGTTTTATTAAATTCAAGTTGTATTAAATAGTTTAATATTAGATTTTACTATCTAGTAAATTACATAGAGAAATCAATTTTATCTTTTTTATTACATCATAATAAAACACCACTTGATTTTTTTTTACAGAAAATACTAGAAAATGCTTCCACTGTTTGAACCCATTCATCATAAACCACTAAATTTCTTCTTTTGTAAGCACTTCAATTCTCTATTATGTGGCAAAACCTCTAGATTCTCCTCCATTCTCACTATCCTTTGTACATACCTTCTAGCCTTAGAAAAAATTATGGTAACCAAAACTAAATACATATTGGTGTAATCTGGTCAGAGGAAATACAAATAGCTCCCTAAATTAAGTCCATAATAAAGTATTTACAACAAATGCAACTGAGGCTAAGAAATGGTGAAGAACTTACCCAGAGTTTTAGAACTTTATTCAGAGTTACCTGACTCCAAAGTCAACAACCATATGTGCATTTCTTCCTGAACTTTAGGGAACAGATAAGACATTTTTGATACTGAGATAGGTGCATCACCTAAAACCATATTTATATATGTAAATTTTTTGTGAAAGAGTTTGACAAAGATATTAAAAGATACAGCATGGGTAACTATCAACATTAAATAACTGAATGTGTTGTCTATTAGAATTGATACTTGGGGATAGATTTTAAAATCACATATGAGAAAGTGGGGGCCTATCTCAGATATTGTATCCTGGGCAGTAAGTGCTAACGTTCTAAATCCATGAAGTTGGAAGATTTTCCAACTGATCCTAGTCAAGCTTTTCTGCGACCCATTTTTCCTTTACATAACAAAGAGAAAATATAATTGTTACTGGCTTTAAAATTTTAGTTCTCAGAAATAAGCATGAAATCAGAAGATTAGGTTAAAATATTTTTTAATTGAAATGGAATAGAATCAAAACAATTTTGCTTGATGACAATGTTAGCAGGCTGTAAGAGACTTCTGACTATAAGTCTATAGGCAAACTTTGGGACAACCTCCACAGTATAGACAGTACATATATCTCTGAAAAGCCTCCTAAATATCCTGCTTTACATAAATTAACCACTTTTTCACTCACTGATTTTTGGGTTTTTTTAGTTTTAATTTTTGTTGAAGAGAAGTCTCACCTAGCATTCTCTTGATTTCCACCATCTTTACCTCATTAGAGGAAAAGATAATTAATTGAAAGAGTTTTAATACAAGCAGCCTTGACTAGTTGAGTTGGGATTCCTTTTAATAAACATAGTGCATGAGAATACACCTCATCCCCAAGATACACACACACACACACACACACACACACACACACACACACAAGCACATCTGTCGTAATTTCTAGAGCAAGGCTTTGAGTAGGACTCGCAAAGTTTATCCTTTTTCCCAGCAGTTCCCCCTTTTCCAGTATGACTTCTACCCCTACAGGAACCTTAAGCATTACAGATGGGAGTGAACTTAAGTGTCACCTTCTGTAAATGGACTAGGTTGCCTTTTTTGCTTCCTGCACTGTTTCAGACATCTTACAGATATATTGTCTAATTGTATTGTCAAATTTGTTTAACATTTATTAAAATGTTTTGATATCTAATAATTGACATTATCCTTTAAATATGATACTGGGTAGAAGGATTAGTGATTTGAGGCAAATTATAAGCCTTCTCAATACCTGTTTCCTGATGTATAAAATCAAGAAAACAGACACATTACATTGTAGATACATCATGGGATGGATTAATAATTATCAGTTATTTCATTTATCATATTGATATTGATAAAAGAAGTATACCATAGAACACTATTAGGCTTAATAAAGACTTCCAATATTTCACATTCAATAGCTGACATATCCTTTATTCTTTAGTCAAGGGTAAGTAAGGAGTGCTGATAATTAGTCTAATTTGTGGGTTGATATGTTCAGTTTTAAATTTCCTACTTTTAATTAACCTACTTTTAAAAGTTGGTATGATCTACTGTGCTTGGTTAATGGGTATCACCATATTTGATTCTCAAGGAAACACTGTGTTTTAAGTATTCTCCTATATGTTTTACAAATGAGGCTCCAAGAGGTTATGTAATGCTCAGAAGCAAATGATAAAAAGATTCTCTGTGCAAAAGGATCTCTCAATATAGCTAAGGAACGAAGGTATACACAACTTCCGTATCAACTAAATTAAAAAATAAGCTATAATTTTTAGAAAGATGCAATGCCCAGCCATATGAGTTATCTAAATACTATGCTATGTTTTTTCAATTTCTGCATTGACCTGAAAAATTATATTTGAATTATGCACAATGTCTTTTGTTTGAAAGTTGCCCTGAACAATAAAGGTTATAATTAAAGAGAAAGTAAATATGCACTCAATTTAACCTTCAAGATGGGAAAGAGACCATTTGGTTTATTTCAATGCCTTTACTGTGCAAATATTACTATAGTTGTTTATACACTATTGTTGAGACCACTTTTAAATCTGCTTTTATGGATCATTTCTTACAGTGTCTCCCTAGGGGAGACATATAAGAGGTGGCAGGGAGGTTTATAACTATGCTTCAACAATAATTAGTGATAGTGGTAACTTTTAGAAGACCTTTAAAACAGCAAATGAACTAAGTTAGCTTATCCTCCCTAATTTAATAGGCTTATGTTTAAAACAACAAAACACACTAATCTAAGTACATTCTGATGTCTTTAAAATAACAAGAGATGTGTTGTAAGCTTCTAAGTGAAATGTGCTCTTAACATGTACACTTATAAAAATATGTTCAAAATTTAAGGCTGCATTAAATTTTTCATGACTTTTTTGAGTGTTTTAAATGCAGCAGTTAATCTTGAAATGAACTTCATTTCCATAAAGCAGTAATAAACTACAGAATTTTAACTATACTGGCAAAGGACTGGATTTATTTTAGGAAGAAGTAAGATATTCATACATATATGTAGCCAAAAGTGTGAAAAAATACAATCTGCTTTATAGTATCTCCTGTTATTCGATACAGATATTCAAACTAAATGATTGCTGTAAGCATGTGAAAAAAAAAAAAGGTGCAAACCTTAAAATATTGTCTGAGAAGCAAATTTCATGAGAGGGCAATGTGTGAGCTCTCTTGGATTTTTGTCATAATACAAAAATGAAATAACGCCTTTTTTTAAAGTATTCTGGTTTCTTACAGCAAAATGGCGTGCACATATAAAAATAGGCAGAGAAGAAATTGTGGCTTAGAACAATTTACAAGAAAATACAACTGCTAGAAATATATTCTTTCAATGTTATTTTGGATGATTACTGTCATTGTTCATCTATGGATTTTAGCTTTATAATGTTGCTTAGTTATATTAAAATCTCACTTAAAGGCATTCAGAACATTAAGGCTATTTTCTGGGAAATAATAATATGAACCAGAATATAAATAATATTTTAAAAACCTCTTTACCCTAGATGCACATTCAGTGTGCATCTATTTTTTTGTGTGATCAGCAGCCCAAACTCACCAATCTGTTACTGAGAAATTTTCTCCAGCCAGTAAAAATACTGTTTTCTTGGCTTCACAAAACCCCAGGACTCAGACCTGACCATTGTATTCTGACCACAAAAATTGTTCTGAAGTAAGCATGGAACATGAACCAAACCAGAATCTTTTCCTAGATGATATGTGACTGACATGGGGAAATAGAAAATATCTTTTTCTTTTTTCCTTAGATTTGCTAGACAAAACGGTATCCATGACTACACTTAGTTGCTATTGTTACCATTTATAGTTGTTACTTAATTTTTATAACTTGGGTAATTATTGTCATAACATGGATTATTTTAGATAATTTCATTTTCTTAATCAAATATAAGAATGCTGGCTTAATTGGAATAGTTATATTGCAATTTGATTTGAAATAAAGTAAATACATCATGAATAAATATTTATTTTCCATTGATTTTGATTAAAAAATAGAGACTTTAAGAAAAATGTTGCCAGCTTGAAATAAGGTATAATCTTGTGAAAATTTCCTATTTAGTTGAAGAATCAATTTTCAGTAATTGCTTATTCAGACACAAATCAATATTTTTTGGAAAGTTATTCAGAGCTGAAAATAAAGTTCTAAAAATAGAAATATACTATGATACCAGAAATTTAAAACAACCAAACATATGTCTCATTCTGGTTAAAACTTTTTCAACAATTTTAATATATCATATTACAAGTTCAAAAGGAAATTTTTGGATATGTAGTTATGTTTATTATCATGAGTGCATGCATATGTAGAAAATTATCAAATTGTATACATTAAATGTGTACATTTTTGTGTATCAATTTTACATCAATAAAGCTATAAAATACATTTTATGGAAATAACTTTTAAAAAACCACCTTAATAGGTTTGCATTATATATATGAGCTATATTCATGTTATTAGCTGTATAAATGAGTGTACTAGCTGTGAGTAGTTCATCTTTATTTTGATATGAACATTTTGTACATATGTTTAGGGCAAACTAGTCTGATTGATACTATAATGACGTATACACCTCATTATACATTTTTCAAAACCCATAGACTGTACATTAGAATGAGTCAGCGTATGAGTGACAATCATGTAGTATAATCATCAATATATGCCCATCAATTGTAATAAATTTACCACTGTGGTATGTGATGTCATTATTTGAGGGGGCTATGCATGTGTGAGGGCAGCAATTATATGGGAAATCTTGTACCTTGTGTTCTATTTGCTGTGAACCTAAAACTGCTCTAAAAAATAAAATTATTTAAAAAATTAGTAACAAAACTACATGTCTTAGCATACAACTATATATATATATAGTTGTATGCATATAGTCATACATAGATATATAGTCACCATTGAAATACACTTATTTCTGTCATTTATGTGTGTATGTGTATATTAGGAAATTTGATGAATTAACATAAAATATTAACATGAGTACTATTTTATTTTCTTTCTAAATCACTATCTTCTACTTTTCATAAAACATGTACATTAATTAAGAATGACTGAGGAAAATAAAAACAAGGTCATCCTTTCTTAGGTTTATGCAACTCAAAATTAAGCTCATTGTGTTACAAGAGAAAAAAAAGATCAAGGCAAATAAAAGTTGTATGAGAAAGGAATATTTTTGGCTGCAATAACAGAAAATGTGAATAAGATAGCTTAAACGCTAAGAATATTTACTGTATGCTTAAAGAATAGTCACGAGTTTTGGATTTTGTTATTCCCTAATGAGTAGTCAGTAGTCAAAGGGTCTGTGGTTGCTGTTCTTGGATTCAGGCCTTTTTCTCTCCTCCTTTGCTACCCTTGGGAAATTAGCCTTATTTCTAAGGCTTTCACTCTACAATTCTGAGATAGTTATCGTAGATCCAGGGTTTATATCCTGGCTAGAGAGCCCCCCAGATTGGACAAGAAGGGAGTAAGAGAAAAAAAAATTCATAGTTAGACCAGTCATTGGCACAAAAGAATAAAAAATGTCATAATTGGCTTGGAACAATTACAAATTATTCCCTGTTTGCTTGCATGTAAATTTCACCAATTTATATTATCTGTTTGTTAATAAGGATGAATTGCAATGGTTATTGACTTGTCAACCAGCAGCGTCCTCTCCAACATCTTAGAGAAATCTAGGCAAGAGTTGGCTTAAGGTATAAGATTTTAGATAACACATCTTCTATTATATTTCACTGATATAATATCAGAGTGGAGGTTCTATGTAATATATTTATATCTAACTTTTAAGAATATACCCATGGGAAATGTGAAACAAAGATTTTCAGAGCATGTATAACTGCATCATAAATAGAGCTAGATGTTAAAAATACTCAAATGCAAGTGACAGGAATGAGTTCCACGAATGTAAAGGTATACTCATAAGAGCTATATTTTGTGAAACTCCTTTCTCTGGAGGTCAAAATATAATGAATTTTTCTATAATAATCGAGTTTTAGGACTTGAACTGGATTAAGGGAACACACAAGAGAACCTCTCAGGGTGGCTTTAATTGCTATGATTTGTGGTATGTTTTTACTATAACACTACTCTGCGTTGTTCAGATCACTTGAAGTCTTTATTATGCATCCAAAAATGCCCAAATTATACTTAGATCGAGCTTAGAAATTAGCTCATTATACTTCTCTTGAATTGAAAAATTATGTGCCATCTTTTAAATTTGTGGCTAATGATATTTTCTTCAAAATTAACATTTAATTTATTTAATGATTCAATCAAGTCAGTTATAAATATAACTTAATTGATGACCCATATTTTATCATATTGGCCTATCCATGCTTTTCAGTATTGTCTGTTCTACACAGCTGCTTTTAATTAAAGAATCGTGCATAAAATTACAAGAATATATACAATATAGTCATTAAATCATTTTATATTATTTTTTAGATAAATGTACATCAAGTTGCTCTGCCCTTCGAGTACCTAGCGAGCAACATCAAATCTAGCAGCATGAAGGATACTCAATTTCAGGGCATTTATCTATCACACTGTGGAAAAAATATAAAAACTCAGGTTTTCAATATGCATAATGCCAGTTGGTCTTTCTTACTGTCATGCAAACACTTTTACTAAGGAGAGGTTCAGAAATGTTATCAAGTATCCACCATTCTGAGAAAAAAAAATTACAATTTTAAGAAATCCAGGCAGCTTTATTAACATAATTTAAAGTACTATACAAAATTAAGTATTTTAATGTAATGATCACCATGTTCCAAAATATACGTATTTTGATGGACAAGTATTTTAATACTTGTGAATGAAAACACTATCCATAACTTCTCAACAGATCTTTAGGATACAGCAACACTGGTTTTTGCACCCTAAAATTATTCTGTAATAAAAAGGGAATATAGTCTATGTACCTTGTTGCTTATTTGTCCATTTTATACTCCTGTTATTAATTTCAATCACTATGACCTTTGATTCAAGCTGATATTGATGAGGACCTGTTTAATGTTTCATGATACATTAAGTTGTTTAAAAAGACTTTATTTTTTTCTAATGTTTTCTTATTTGTAACTTCAATCTTTTTCCAGTGATTGACTAAAATTTTGTATAAAGTATTCATCTTTTCAACAACCAGCTTCTGACTTATTCATTAAGCATATCTTTATAATTTGTGCTGTCATGGTTATTCTACCATTTATCTCTATAAATGAGGTCAGTAAAATTTGTACAACTAGGACACAGAAAAGAAGGACTTTAATGCTGAAATGGGAAATACTAAGATGTTCATAATATCGATAAAGGTCTCTAATTTTTATTTTCAATTTAAATATCCAAGAGACTCCATGTAATCCTATTTCTTTTATAGCAATTTGTCTAGCCAACCTTTCAAACTGTCTTCCAGGAAAGCTTCCAATCCTGATTCAAATAAATCTGGTTTTTGAAGAAGGATCACGTTGAATCACTATAAGTTTATGGATGGTTCTCTGGATGGGCAGCTGTGTTTCTAAGAGAACCACGTGAGTTTTGCACCTTATCTTTATTTTGATGTGATACTTGCTGGTATGAGTGGCAATGCTCATGCTAATGCTTTGGTGATTTGTGTGTGTGTGTATCTTTACTTTTGTGCTATCTTTATGTAAGATATGTATGTGCTATCAATCCAAAATTAAATTTAGTCAGTTATTTTTTAAAAGGGTATTATTAATTAAACATATGCTAGAAATCTAGAGACATTCAAACAAATGACATACTAAAGTCCAACTTTTGCCACATGCTCTATAACTCAATGTGCCCATCCTTGTCTGAGAGTAAAAATCTTGGTATTGATGTCAGTATTAATAATGTGTAAAGGCTGAAATGTCGTTCCTGCATGGTTTTGTTCCCCTTACTGCTTTCCATGTTCATTGTATTGCTGAGTGAAATCATCTCCAAGTAACTGCATGTTTTTTATGGTCTGGACTTAAACAGTATATCAGACCTTTATTCTAGTAAATGGTAGAACAGAGTTATGTAAAGTCTGGCTTATTAATAAAACTGTGGTTAAATAAAATACCTTCCTTTTTTCCCACAACAGAAATTATTCTTGCTTGGAAATCAAATACTGATGGCTTTTCCTTAAAACAACAAAGAGTTTTCCTTTAAGTGTTTTTCCCCCCAATGACAATATGTCTTGCTATTTCTCATTCTCCTTTTCATAATACTTATATTTTTAAGGGTGTTTCAGGACAATAATCTGTGAAATATGAGTAATTAACATTTATCTGATACTTTATTACTCATTTAAATATATAGCAGAGACAAAAAGGTACCAATAGAAAAATGAGAAATGTTTTTTAAATTTATTTTAATCGAAAAATACTGGTTTAGATTATGTTACCAAATTAATTAGCCTTATTGCTCAATATTTTAAAAAGAAGACATCACTAAATTTAATTTCTATTTTCTTTTTGGATATATCTTACGTGCTTCATATTTCTTTTGATATTTGATCAAAGATTTCAAATATATTTGACATATTTTAGAAACAAAATCAGATGGTAAAAATATCTAAAACATATGCCTTTATATAATGTTAACAGTCTTCATTAACATGGCTTTTCTTACATTATTTAATCCTCTGAAATTTATCTGTAATATGTTCAGGTGGATTAAAATACAGGCTTATGTTCCTCCATCAATAAAATTTAATTACCTCTGGTAGAAAAGCAGCTTTTAGAAATGCTTTAAAATTTTACATTCATAATATTGTTCTCATGACAAAAAGTGCATTATTATGTTCATTACATATATATTAATGAAAAATAAAAACAATCTAAATGATTAATAAATGCAAGATAATTAAACATGATTTAACTAACTTTTAAGTGCATAATATTATAAGTATTCCCTATAAAAATGTGTTAAAAAATCAGGGTAAAAATTAAATATATAAACTATGATTGGACTAATGTTAATGAAAAAATGCATGTAAAAGGAACACAAAGCTACATGGACATGAAAGAATTCAGGAGCAATACTGAGAGTGATTGTCTTTAGGTGGATGTTGCAATTTTCCCCATAATTTTAAAGTTTTATATGAAGAACATAAATTTCCATAAAGACAAAAATAAAACATAAAATCAATATGTGTGCGTATGAAAAACTGAATTTCTCACCATTATTATTCTCTAACTCTTTCCTAAGTAAATAACTTTTCAAAGAGAAGGAAGAGTTTGTTTCATTAGCAATATTTTTAAGGCTCTCACAGACTTTCTATAGAAATCTTTCTTTTAATGTGTAAATTCTGTGTACAGCCTCAAATTTTCTAAACACTCTCAAATTTATTTTATTTACTCAGCTGCAACATCATAATTTTTGTAAAAAGTATTTGAATAATTTTGTATGTTTTTCTATAAATATGAAATCTAGAATTCATGAAATGATGAAATATTTTAGCTGAGGAAAGAAGATATTCTAGGATTGAAAAGGAGGGTACTCTGAGCATTTGATGTTGTTTCACAAACATCATCTGTGGTAGACAGAATAGTGCCCAGGCTGTTATCACTAGAACCTGTGAAAACGTTACCTTACATAGCAGAAGGGACATTGCAGATGTGCTTTAATTAAAAACCATGAGATGAGGAGATTATTCTGATTTGTCTGGGAAGACCCAGTCTAATTACAAGGGTCACTGTAAGAGGATCAGAGTCAAGAAGAGGTGTGATGATTTTAAGAGGAAAGCAGAGTTCAGAGTCACAAGCCAGGGAGGCAACAATCTCTGGAAAAGGCAAGAGAAAGAAATTTTCCCTGTGGGCATCCAGATTAAACACAGCCCTCCTGACAGCTTGATTTTTAGCCCAGCAAGATCCATTTGGACTTCTGACCTGCAGACAATTAATTTGTGTTGTTTTAAGCTATTAAGTGTATGGTAATTTGTTACAGCAGCAAGGAGAATCTAAGACATCATCTCACATTACAGCCTTACTAAAAATAAATTAATATGGGTTGTGTTTTTAAAAGCATTAATTGGTAAAACTAGAACCTAGAACATTGTGTGTGTGTGTATATTTGTGTGTGTGACGTTTAATTTCTCTATCCCATACTGCCTATGTTATTTGACTACTGTAAGTTACTCTAGTTCACAAAAAAAGCCAACACTTAATTGATAGAATCCAAAAGGAAATGCTCAAAAGCATCACCAGTAAAGAAAAAAAAAATGTAATTGACAGTTTTTAACACATTTTCATTTTAGGATGAATTCAAACCTCACAGCATATGGTAATTGGTTTGTCTCAAAGTGATTTTTTAAAATATGTGCTTTTCTAAAAAGTGTAACTTCTTGAGCTGTCTGTTGTTTTAAATAAATTCACACTTTTCAAGCATATTTGTTTCCACCTACTGTATCTGATTATGGTGTCTTATCCCCCTGTCTACATTTGCATAGTCTATGTGGGCTCAGCTATGGACAGGGACATGTTGTTTTAAATTGGTGATGGGCCCAGAGAAGAGTTGTTCTTATATTCTTCTTTTCTATATCAAACTTGTGTAGTTCTCACCAGGGAGGCCCAGCTCCTGTATTAAAATATATTTTTGGTGTGACCTTGACTACAACTGACATCATCCGAATTTTCAACTTCTACACGGCTAAAATTCATCTCTCTATATTCAAAAAGAAAAATTCTAGAAAGCTTTTCCATTTCATATGAAGAGAATGCAGAACATATAGAAACAAAGAATTTTGAATAAAAATTCTTACTGAAGAAAGGTTAATTAAATAAAAGCTAAATTTATATAAGCTTGTTAGGAATGGCATTTTGACAGATATGTTTAAAAATGTAACTAAACAGAAGGCTACCAAAGAAACAATGATAAAATTGGGAAGAAAACTATTACTTTTGAGGGAGTATTGGCAGCACCTATTACAAGCATATTTTGAAAAATACAGGGTTGTTTTCAAAATGTTATTGAGGGATGCTGGGATAATTTTGCTGAATAAATGTTTGCAGTCTGTGAGTGTTTCTTCATTTAAAAAAATAAAATCATGAAATGGCAACATAATGAAAGGTCTGGAAAAGGCAGACAAGTTTTTAAAAAGTTATCAAAGTATAAGACTGATCAAAAGGTGATTTGGGGCTGGGTAAATATTGAGGTCAAGATATATGCAGGAATGTACACCACCTACGAGTTGCCATTATAATTTAACATGTTTCCCAACATTTTTATAGTGCAGCTTAATAATAACTCAATTGATGCTTTCTATTACTTTCTAAAAATTATGAGGTCTTGATCTTTTAAAATGCCATATATTTATTCAATAAAATGAAAACAAAGGATTGTCAGAGACCAAAATTTAAAATTACTCAAATCCAGTTGCCCAAATAGTTATGTTGTCATGATGTGTTCATTATTATAGATATTTTTATTTCATGTGCTTTAGCTTGCCTTTGATAAATGCTTCCACTCTTCTTTTTCATCTTTTTTCTTATTGAAGTAAGAACTTTAGTAATCTTCCTGGGGTGTGATCTTTGAGAATTTAAATTCTGATTCCACTCCTTTGTATTACCTGGGCTCTTTAGATAGTATATAACAGAAAACCCACTGGAGAGGGCTTTAACATCTAGAACATTTACTATCTCGAATTACAAGAAGCACATGAAAAATGCACTTCCAGGACTGCTTAATTCAGTAAGTCAGTGATATCAACAAGAACCTAGCATTGTTCCTTCTTTCTGCCATGCCATCCACAGTTCCATGAAGCTGAGTTTAGTATTGTGCCTTCATTCTCTATTAAAAAACAACTGTATCAGCTTCAAGGATGATGTTCTTACACAATAATACCCAGAACTGAAACAGGAATTGAGACTATATTAATAAAATATTTCTTGAATATCCACAGAAAGCCTCTCTTTATGACATGTGTCTCAGAATACGTCATATCTTGCTAATACTACAACCACTTGAAAAAGGGAGAGTGGTTTTGATACTATTGCCTTAGGTGATTCAATACCCATCACTTGGAGTTAAGAGATTGACTTCCCAATGTCCCTGGAAGAAGCAGATCATTAAATGCCATCTATAGATTCAATGCAATCTCTATCAACATTCCAACAGCATTTTTCACAGAAATAGAAGAAATTATTCTAAAATTTGTATAAAATAAAAAATGACATCTAATAGATAAAGCAATTTTGCAAAAGAAGAACAATACTGGAGTTATCAGACTTCCTGATTTCAAACTACATTACAAAGCAGTCAAAACAGCATGGTACTGGCATTACTACAGATACATAGACCAATGGAACAAAACAGAGAGCCCAGAAATGAGCCTATGCACATATGGTCAACTAATCTTTGACAACGATGCCAAGATTATGCAATGGGGAAAGTAAAGTCTCTTCAACAAATGACGCTGGAAAAATTGAATATCCATATGAAAAAGATGAAAATGGACCCTTATCTTACACCTACACAAAAATTAACTCAAAATGGATTTAAGACTTAAATGTAAGACTCTTAGAAGAAAACATTGGATATAACCTTCTTGACATCAGTTTGGCAACGATGTTTTTGATATGACATCAAAACACAGGCAACAAAAGCAAAAATAAACAAATGGGGCTACGTCAAACTAAAAAGCTTCTGCACAGAAAAAAAAAAAAATCAACAGACTGAAAAGGCAACTTATGGAAAAGGAGAAAATAGTTGTAAATCATATATCTGATAAGGTGTTAATATCCAAAATATGTTAATATGTTAATATAAAGGATGACTCCAGCTCAGTAGCAAAAAAAAAAAAAATCATTAAAAAATGGGCAAAGGACTTGAATAGACATTTCTCAAAAAAGACATACAAACGGCCAGCAGGTATACTAAAAGGTGTTTGACATCACTAATCA
The DNA here is from genome assembly GCF_039906515.1 of Pseudorca crassidens. Taxonomy (NCBI): domain Eukaryota; kingdom Metazoa; phylum Chordata; class Mammalia; order Artiodactyla; family Delphinidae; genus Pseudorca; species Pseudorca crassidens. The sequence goes on from NC_090298.1 coordinate 21,399,673, forward strand.
TCTGGAATTGTGAGTGAAAACTACAATGAAGCATCACCTAATACCGTTAGGATGGCCATTACCAAAAAGACAAGAGATAATGAGTATTGATGAGGGTGTGGAAGAAAGGGAACCCTGGTACACTATTGATGGGAATGGAAATTGGCACAGTCAGTATAGAAAATATTACAGAAGCTCTCCAAAAAATTAAAAATAGAACTACCCTATGATCCAGCGATCCCACTTCTGGGTATATATCAGAAAGAAATGTAAATTAGGATTTCAAAGAGGTATTTTCACTACTGTGTTCATTGCAGGACTGTTTACAATAGCCAAGAAATAGAAACAAACTTAATGTCCATCTACAAGTGAATAGATAAAGAAAGAGTGGTATATATACAATGGAATACTATTCATCCGTGAGAAAGAAGGAAACCTTGCCTTTGAAGCAACACAGACCTTGAGGGCATTTATGCTAAGTGAAATAAGTCAGATACAGAAAGACAAGTAGTGTATGATCTCACTTATATGGAGAATCCAAAAAAGCTGAATTATACAGAGAGTACAAAGGTGGTTTCCAGGGGTTGGGGGTGGGTGGGGAAAATGGGAAAGATATTGGTCAGAGGGTACAAACTTCCAGTTATAAGATAAATACATTCTGTGGCTCCAATGTACAGCATAATGACTATAGTTAACAATATTTTATTGTATATTTTAAAGTTATAAATAGAGTAGAATTTAAATGTCTTTTCCACATATAACCACAAAACGGTAATTATGTAAAGTGATGGAAGTGTTACCTAAGCTTACTGTGGCAATGATTTTGCGATACATAAATGTATCAAGCCATCATGCCATACACCTTAAACTTACACAATGTTATGTGTCAATTACATGTCAATAAAGTTGGAAAAAAAAATAGATAATAGAGTTTGTAAAAGCAACCCTAAGCATATGCCAGATTATTAAATGCTATTTTAGCTGAATATTTCTCTTATACTTAGATTGTCTTATTTCATTGTCCTCTGCTGTGTTTTGCTTCTACAAGAGAATGCTACTGATCTAATTGTAACTGTCATCTCATTGCAGGTTATTTAGCTTTCCTGTAATAGCTTAAGAAGATTTTCTTTAGCTTTGGTATTTTGCTGTGTACAGCATCTTTGGGTGTGGCTTTTTTCCTGATGCATGTTTCATCAATGGGGTTTTCAATCTATAGATTAATTTCTTTCCTCTTTTTTGGATGATAACTGCAAATTTTTTTCTCATAAGTCTTCTCACCTTTATCTACTGCTGTTTCATATAAGCTGGCACTTTATTATTAATTACCGATGTTTCTGAAATATTTTTTCCACATATTGCATCTCTTTATTAATCTCTATGAAATTCTGGGATATTTCCTTAGAGCTATCTTTTGATTTAAACTGTTTTTCTCAGTAATGCCCAATCTACTCTTTTGACTGTGGAGTGGTAGGTATGTTTTCATTTTCAATATGTCTGTTATCTTTCTTCATTTATACCTGTGTTATTTGTCCCATTCATATTTTCCTCTCCCAAATTTCCATGTGCATTTCAAATGTGCTTATTTTCAATTCTTTTCTAATTGCTCTATAGAGTTCTCCAGTTGCTTGGATATGAATTCTTCTATTTTTGGAGTCCATTTAGTGCTTGTAATGGTGCTCTGCTTTCTGTGTACCTCTGATTAAAATGGTTTTAATGTTCCCCTCTGCTAGACTGAACTTTAGACAGGCTTCCTCCTGACTCTACGTTCTTTATCTCCCTTTTCTTAAGAGCATTTACTTTAGAAAATTTATAATTGTAAATTCTTTCTTTGCCCCTCTGAGATATAAATATTTTTTCAAACCTATTGAAAGTGGGGAGAGGGAAGAAGGAGGAGCAATATAGGAGTAAGGGGAAAAAAGGTTATTATATAAAATCATGTGTGTGAAAAATTTGAAAACTGTAAAGCACTGTAGAATTTAAAGTATCTTCCGTTCAATAAAAAATAAAATAAAGGAAAAAAAAAACCTGTCGCTGTTTTCACAGCCCAGGTTTGTTCTCTCAAGGACCTGGGAACCATTCTTTGAAATGCAATCATCAAGTAAATTAGTGCCTCTATCTCTCAGGATCTATAGGAGGATAGGAGGCTTCAGTGCTGTACCTTGCTTCAAGTTGTAAAATTACCTCCTGTTATGAAGAGAGCAAGGTTACTTTTTCTTTGAATAGGTCAGTTAGCAAACACAGGTTGACCGTGATCCTCCCACCTCAGCTCTTAAAACCTCTCCAGAGCTCAGACTGAGTTCTGGCCTCTTCCCTATTGTGATTATCTTGAATAAAATCTTCCTTGCCTGTTTAAATTTTATGGTGGACTTTTTTTTGAAATCTCCTAAATCTGTATGAATCCTTATTGTCCATGATTGCATCTTTTCCTCTGCATATTTTTCTAGGAAGTAGTTTTGTGGTCAACTTCCCAACTGCTAGAATGCAATGTATGTTTTTCACCAGTTCGTCTCTTTATGGTTCAGTGTAGGGATCTTGTCCAAAAAATTTGCCAAATTCAGGACCTATATTCATGAACACTATAAATTTGAATTCTCTTCTGGTCAGGACAACTCTGCTCCCTCCTTAGCCTTAAACAGCTTGCTTTTGGCTCCACTGGATGGTTTATATTTGGATTTATCACCATGAGTGCTACACATTATCAGATACCAATTGTCACTGTGGATTCTGGTTAATGGGGGTATGCTTTTAAAATTTACTTTAGTCCCCTCCCTTCCCCCCCACACCAGGCTGAAAGAACTGGTTCGAGCATGTGCTCCATCCAATATTTTGGCAAGAATAGCTGACTCTGGTAGATGTGTGTCTGATATCAGTCATGTTCCTCTTCTTATTCATAAGGTCCCGTTTTTGTTTAGGATAACAATGTGCCCAGCTACAAATATTCACCAAATATTCAGTTGTCTACGTTTCCATGTGGACAATGTTCTCCATGGGACAGAATTCTAACCAACACAGTTGTGATGATAGGCTTTGTGTAACACAACTCTTCATAAATGAAAAGGTAAAATTTAGAAAGCTATGTCTCCCTTGACTCTTTAGCCTTTTACCTTTACGTGCTTGAAATTTAGTTCTAATCACTGGATATGGGGCAAACATCTTACAACCAAGAAGACAAAAATCACATGATATGGGTAGCTGAACAGTAAGAGGGAAAGAGTATGGGTCATCAATAACTTCCTTGAGCACAAACGCTATACTGTCCCAGGAAAGGGCAATCTTCTTGACGTCGATTTACAATGTGTGTAATGACTATGCATGATTTTCCCAGAGGCAGATCCATGAAATTTTGAAATAAAATGGACCATGGAGATTCTCCTAGAGAAATGAACTAGTGGTAGCATGAATGACTAACCAAGTGATATCCTCCACTAACAGGAGTATATACTTTTCCTAATTCCTAACCAGAAGAATTTGATACATGTCATGGACCAGTGATTGCTGTTGGTTTCGTATTCTCTATTAGTTTTTAACTTTCTCTCTCTTTATCATCACAGTTATTAATTCTTTCTCCTTTACTGTATGCTAGTTTGTTGGAAGCAGGCAACATATTTTTAATGCTTTTATTTGTAAGGTCATGAGGAACAACATCAGGATCAATGGAAATTGAAAGGCATAGTCTAGGGCCTTCCCTGGTGACGCAGGGGTTGAGAGTCCGCCTGCTGATGCAGGGGACACAGGTTCGTGCCCCGATCTGGGAGGATCCCACATGCCGCGGAGCGGCTGGGCCCGTGAGCCATGGCCACTGAGCCTGCGTGTCCGGAGCCTATGCTCCGCGATGGGAGAGGCCACAGCAGTGAGAGGCCTGCGTACCGCAAAAAAAAAAAAAAAAAAAGAAAAAAAAGAAAAGCATAGTCTAAAGAATTTGGTCCACAAGCTCAAAGCAGTCACTTAATATGATTTGGAGTTTCTCCCTTGGTGAGTGTCTAAGTGCCTCTCTGTTAAGAGGAGTGTGTGAATATATGTTAGTTAGCCAAAGAGATAAAGTGTTATACACATGCTTTCATTTGCTAACCCAATGGGCAGTCCTGTTTTTTTCCCTAATAAAATTAGTCTAATTATGTTAGAGGTAGCAATGTGCCCGGCTAAAACTACTCACATTGCTTACTCCCTTACACTTAGTAGTATTCATATGGCACGATTCTAACCAACAAAAGCAAATATAAACAAGTGGGACTGCATCAAACTAAAATACTTCTCCATAGCAAAGGAAACCATCAATGAAATGAAAAGGCAATCTACTGAATGGGAGAAGACATTTGCAAATCATATATCTGATAAGAGGATAATACCCAAAATATAAAAAGAACTCACATATCTTAATAGCAAATAAATCAATTAAAAATGGGCAGATCTGAATAGACATTTTTTTTTTCCAAAGAAGACATACAAATGTCCAACAGGTACATGAAAATGCTCAATATAATTAATAATCAAGGAAATGCATATCAAAACCATGATGAGATATCACCTCACATGTGTTAGAACGGCTATTGTCAAAAAGACAAGAAATAATAAGCCTTGGCAAGGATGTGGAAAAAAGGGACCCCTTGTTCACTGCTGGTGAGAATGCAAATTGGTATAGCTACGATGGAAAACATTATGGAGGTTCCTCAAAAAATTTAAAGTAGAACTACCATATGATTCAGCAATTTTACTTCTCAATATTTATCCAAAAATAAATGAAAACCAGAACTCAAAAAGATATATGCCCTCCAATGTTCAGTGCAGTATTGTTTACAATAGCCAACATATGGAAACAACTTAAGTGTCCATCAGTGGATGAATGTATAAAGGAATTGCAATGTGTATACATATATGAATATTTTTCAGCCATAACAGAAAATGAAATCTTGCCATTTGCGACAACATGGGTGGAATTCAAAGGCATTATGCTAAGTGAAGTCAGTCAGACAGAGAAAGACAAATATCATACAATCCCTCTTATATGTGGAATCTAAACAAACAAACAAAAACCCCTTAAAAACAACAACAACAAACAAGCTCAAGCTTATAGACACATACAGAGAACAGACTGGCAGTTGCCAGAGACAAGAGGTAAAGGGTTGGGAGGAATAAGTGAACTGCTTTTCTTTTTTAGTTTAAATAATTTGAATTTTTAAAAATGACATAGTTCTGCCAATGAACTGCCTCTATATTTGTTAGATCTCAATTAGGGAAACAGATTATGAGTATTAAGCAACAAGGAATTTTTCTGTAGAAACTAGATCATACACACTGTGGGAAAAACTAGGGAATTAAATGTTCAAAAATAATCAGAAAAATGTCCGTAAGCAGTAATACGTGACATATCAATAACATTGCCCATTGCTGTTGGCACATCTCCTCTTTGACTCGTGTCATGTTTTAGGAAATCCACTCTACTAGTGAGATTGAGACAACTCTTACATTTATAAATAGCATGTTTTCAGAAAACAGGATGTAATTTCCCAAATAATACAATGGCTCTCTCATTTTGTATTATTAATGCTCACATTATACATAGCTAAAATGAATTGAAGTGTTGCTGTCTACCAGGCACTCTAAGAAGAACTTCCTATACCATCGCTAGGATGCTAGGGAAAGAAGTATCAGCCACTACAACATGTGCCCTTCATCAGCTGACTTTGAAATAACTCTTCAGATATTGGTGCCAGCAAAGAAAGATATTTAAGATTTGCTAAGTTTTCTGTCTTTTAAAAAATTATATGCTCATTGTATTCATATATATTTTTTAATATGGCCTCTAAACATGTGTAATTCACACTTTGGTCCTATACTCAATGCTGGGTTAAATACTTGCTAAACAACTTCCCAGACAACCATTGGTAAAGCCTGGCAAAAAGCATGATCCTTTCAAAATTTGTCTCTTCTACTCAAAGTTTTATTTTTTGGTTTTGTTGCTCTCCCTTCTCTTCATCAAACCTCAGGATACCAATGCCCTCTCACTTTCTCTTTTTTCTCTATTAAATTGTCAAGTTCTATATTTGGAATAAGGCCTAAACAGAAGCATTTACATTTTATGGAAATTGTGGATATGAAACACAATGCTGAATTTCTGGCCAAAATCAGGTTTAAGACAAGGTTAAAGGCTTTTGAATACATGACTATAGGCATTTACTAACTCTGCAAAGATAATCCCTACCTCCACCTCCAGGTAATACCTGCTTTTTATCTATTACAGAATAACAGAATTCCTGTGGCAGAACAGATATACAAAAAAGTACATCAGTAAAATTTGAATTCTGAGCCACAGAAGGCTCGTGTACTTCTATAGCACCATTCCTATATACTAACTCATATTTTCATTTCCTCAGAGATTCAAACGTTTAGCTAAATAAATGTCATGTCTTGGCCCTGGAAGAAAACCAAAACTATCAGATCTCGGGATGTCAATAAAATATTTTTTTGATTAGGGTTATTGGAAGAGAGGAAGAAAACACTTTAGACGCCAGTAGGTGAAATATAAATCCTGGTTCTATTATTAATAGAAAGAGATTCTACTTGAAATAGAAATGATAAGTTACAATATTCTATATATATTCAAGGTATTTTAAGAAATATTTTCCCAAACAGAAAAGTGATTACATAGTAAATAGTAGATTGATTTAATAACATACTTTTTGTTTAACCATTAATAAGATACAATACTATATATAATTCTGGGAACTGGATTTTTTTTTCATTATGACAACTAATAGGGCTTGGCAAATGTTTCCCATTACCACTATGCACTACAAAGTATTGAAGGAGACATTTCAGAATATCTGTACATTGACTATAATTTATTTTGAGGGGATATTAATATATAAGTAGGAACTTACTCTTTATTTACTACAACCCAAAGGTATCTGCAGGTAGGTGTGTTCAGTAGGCAGAGTCTTACTTCAACTTATTAGTCAGTGACAAGTAAAAAATTATTTTTATCATAGTTTGTCTAAATATTTTATTCAGCTTGACAAGTTCACTTATGACTCAGCTATCATATGAGCAAGTTCATGCATAGGTTCAAATTATTTTAATTTGTAAGCAATGAACATATCTACTAAGACATCTTGTGGGATGAATTTAGGTGGAAAACTGAAAAGTGCATAGCAAAGTAAAATATTTGGTGTTTTTCTCCTAAAGGAGCAAAACAACAGGGGTGAACTCCCTTTGAAGTCCTGCTTTGTGCTGACAGTTGAACTATACCTCTATTTCATAAACCATAGCACTCCCAAGTTACTGAAAATAAATTGATTTTCTGGAAATATGCGACACGTAGGTTCTCAATATGGATCTTGAGCAGTCTGTCCCTAAAGTAGTTATTTGCATTTACACCCCTGACCCGCCAGTATCTTTGGTGCTACTGTAGTTTTTCACGTACTTCAAAAGCTACAGATCTGTTTCCATCTCTCTTAATCTAATATAAACTGCACATGCTTCTATCAGTAAAGACCTTCATTTTTATCCTTCTTCGATTTCATGACACCAGTAGTTCTATACTTCACAGCAAAGGGAGCAGAATGAAATTACATATCACTCAGATTTCAGCAATATCTGGTTTATGTGATTCAGGACCTCCACACAAAGAAGAGGTCATTCTCAATATTTTAGAAGATGGCTCTTTCTGGGGATTTTATATGATAAACCTGTCAATGTGCTTGACTGGAGGTGGTAAAAATATGTTTATTTGGGTGAAAATGGAAACAGTTTAAAACAATCAAGGCCTAAAATGGCAACTGTCAATATAAACACAGATAATTAATAAATAAGTTGGTCAAAATGATGGGCTATATTGAAGTCTATACAAGAGAGAAACTGAGGAAGCAAAGCTGTCGAATTATTCTAAATTTAGTACAGACATCACCAGTGAAGTTAAAAGCAAAATGCAAAAAGCAACAAAAAAATTAACTCCCTGCCCCTCAAAAAAAAAAGAAAACTGGAAATGAGAAAATATGTCATATTACTTAAGAACAATGGTTTCATTATGCTTAGAGATAAAAAAACATAAGCAAGTACATTTGACTAAAATGTTTGTTTTAAATTAATTTAAATATTTTCCCCAGAGCTTAAAAAATATACAAAAAATCAAAAGGATAAAAACAAATTAAAGAGATAAAAAGAAAAAAACGTAGAATGGAAGTGTTGCTGAAGGAAAAAACTCATAGAGTGATTTAAAGCTTAAATGCAACAAAAAATAGATTAGCTGGGAGATCAATTTTTACTAAAGGTGGAATGATCTAACTGCAGTCTTCTTTTAAGGTACGTGGGGATGAGGGATAGTTAAGAGAGAGAGAGGCAGGGATCAAATGTCCAAAGTACAAAGGTATTACAGAATTGATTTGTGTCAATGTATATATATAAGTAATTTCAATCCTTGCATTGGGAATGGTAGAAATAGTTCAGATGTTTCACTCTGTTGACCTGAAGCATTGTTCTATATTAACAATCTTCCACAGACCTGCCAGAAACTAGAGAGAATATTAAGGTCTCAGCCACACAGACAAAGATCCAGTCCTGGTGTGAAAGCAGAACTTTAAATATGGATTTTGACTAGAAGAGGATTTGCATATGCTGTAATCCATGGGGCCAACCAGGGGTATATTCCATGGATATAACTGGGTAATTGACTGGAGTAGGTTGTTTGAATAGATGTAAGCTGATTTGAAAGGATGGAGAAGGAAACGCTACTGGGAACCTATTGGAGGATCTGAATGAATGCAAGGGCTTATGCCAGAAAGCAGGAATTAAGCCTCCTGACAACCAGGGATGTGTGACCACGTACCAGGAGTGAATCCAGATGCAGAAGCCAAAACAAGATGAACAAGAAACAGCTGTCACTACAGTAAATTCAGGTAGGAGAAAAGGAGCCAGAAAACAAAATGAAGTCAGAATAAGGAACACTGGTGGTAGTATTATGTGGCACCCAAATAATGTTCCATAAAATAGTCAAGAGAATTTTATATACTTCTATATTTATGCCCTTTCATTCAACATGTTTATGCTAATTACCTACTTAGAGTTATGGTTTGAGCCAATGTATCGCTCTACCTATAGTGATTTCTGGTAGAGGCAACCTGATTTAGAGCCCACATTCATCAGAACTGGTTCAGACACACAGTAGGGTTTATCTTGCAGGTTAATATCATCAGGTTCCACAACTGGAAGACATTGGGAAATCAGACAAATTATAGTACAAATATACAACAAAATTATTTTGAAATGTGTGTCATATTAGTACTTTCCTACCTTGAAATAAATAGGCAATGCTCCTGTTTGCAAAGACTGTTTTAACAGTGGTGATATACACTTGTGTTGTGAGTTAGAAATTTGCACAAGTCAAGAAAAAACTATGTGATCAAATGTTTTGAAAAATAGACTTTCCTCTCTTGATAGAAATGAGAAAATTCTCTTTTTGTGCTATAAATCACCCAGGCAACTGAATCCTCTTTCATTCCGCTATCAAATTCTCTTCTCCATATTGGCAGCGAGCTTATATCTTTTGGCCCACAGAATATATCTCATAATAGTGAATTTAATCACATTCGAATGCAGCATCTTATATGGGATGGAATTCTAAAAAATCTTATAAAACATAAACCTTAGATTATAATAATGTGGACTCTGAATTTAAAATGAATGGTTTTGAAACCAGCCACACCACTTGATGTGTGGCCTTTGTCAAGTTATTTAACCTCTCTTTGCTTTAGTTTTCTTTTTGGTAAAATAGGCATCATAATAATAACATCCACCTTGCGTGATTTCTGTGAGGGTCATGAGACAATGCATATAACAGTATATGACACATGCTAAGCCAGTAATAAATGTTAGCCAGTAGTAGTAGTAGAAGTAGTAGCTGCAGTAGTAGTAGGGTTGCCAGATTTAGCAAATAAAGAGCGAACATCCAATTAAATTTAAATTTCTGATAAACAAGAGATTTTATTTTTTAGTATAAATATATCCCAAATATTGGTGGTTGGTTATAATACCAGTGACATACTTTTACTTTTACTAAAAATTATATACTAAGAAATTATTTACTGTTTATCTGAATTTCAAATTTAATTAGGTATCCTCTATTATACATAATAACTAGGTAGCAGTAAAGAACACCCGGTCTAACTGCTTAATTTTACTGATTTCAAAGGAGCCCAGAAAAGAAGCCCATTTCGTGAGTTAATTGGATATTACATAATTCCTAGGGAGGAAAAGTAGTTTAAGGACAATTAATGCTTGGAAGTTATAACAACTGATCAGAGAATAAATTTTATTACCATGTTAACTTTTTCCTGAAGTTTGGCTTACTTTGATTTAAATGATACTATTTATTAGACATAAACGTTCTACTCATAATGGACTGTGCTAGGCTCTGCTACTTCCTTTCAAAACTTTCTTCATTGAAAGTCAAAAAGTTTTGAGGTCAAGTATTCCCCTGGTGTATTATCACACATGTTTGAACATTATAACTTTGTGCCTCTTTCTGCAGAGTAGTTGGTAGCTTTTTTTTTTACACAGTATTAAAACTCTGAGTGTAACCAAAACAACTCGATAGTGGCTGTAGTCAATAGTGAGATACCCTCAAATGAAAGGGCTGATTAGGAGCCAGAGACAGAACCTCATGGTGGAATCACCTTGTGGCTTTGTTTTAACTCTTTGTAGAATTTGTTCAATACTAATTTCTAGTTCATATTCACCAGGAATAGTGACATTACCATTATATGGGTGATTACTTTGTAAAATAGGTGCTAATCTATTTTTATACTTAAAAGGAGAAGGACTGCTGTTCTCTGATCTTGAAATGACATTTGAGATCCACAAGTATTTCAAGGTAATTTGGCTTATGTTGAGAATTTAAATGGATGGAAATAAAGTCAAGAATTAAGACTTTACATAAGAAACAAAAAGTCTCATTCTTATTAATAACTTTCCACAAGATATTTAGAAACAAAATATAAATCAGCTTCTATTAGGTTGTTAAAGAATCTAGATTGACACCATATTTTATAAGCTAGACAATTAAAATATAGAGGCCACGTTCATAAGTGAATATTAGTTTAAATTGTATGAAATAAAATCTACAAAGTATTTGTATATTTGTGAGATTCAACATAAAGTATTCTGAAGCCAATTTCAAGTAAATAAAATGAAAGTACAATTCAACACTTTTTAAAATGTGAAGGCTGATATATTGAATATCATATCAATATATTTAGGCTCAGACATACACATAAGCTTAATTTTCATGTAAATATTTTATTTTAACAAGTATGTCCAAAATATAATTATATATATGTGTGTGTGTATGCATGTATATGCTCTCTATGTGTATATATATGCTTAATGTATATTTAATGTGTCTTATATAATCAGTTATATACATATTTTATAAATATTTGTATAATTTATTACCACTTTCAGTATCATTTATGTATAATGCATAGTTAATAAAAATATAAAATAGTGTGAACAATAATCAGAATACTTTTAATATTTTCCCAGATATTGCTCTTTCCAAATAAATGATTCATGCACAGGATGATGAAATACATATTTTGTACCATAAATTAAAAGATCCATTCTTTCTTCTTAAGGAGAAGAATAAAATCCATTAATAAATTTTGTGTAGGTTATTCTTTTGCACATTTACTTTTTCATAAGAATTTTAAAATGGGCTTGCCAAATTCTCCAAATAATCTTGTTGCTATTTTCATTAGGCTACATTGAATTTAAAGATAAAGGTTGAGTATTGATATTTACACAATATTGTCTTCTGAACCAAGAGACATAAGCTCTCTCACACTCAAATTTTCTCATATGCTTTTTTACATTTTGGTGTATGCAGCTTAATGTCTTGCACATTCTTATAGCATTATTTTAAAGTACTTGATAGTTTTAATGTAGTTGTTTTTATTAATGTGAATGTTTTGCCATATTATATTTTTAAACTGGTAATCTCTAGGATATATGCAGGAAAGGCATACTTTTTAATTGACCTTTATCTGTCTACTTGAATGAACTCCTTTGCTTTAAATGCTATATATATATATTTGATTCTCCTGAATTTTCCTAGTAGGGAATCTTATTAACTATAAATAGTATCAGTTTGTTTTTTTCACATTACAAAGCAAATGGTTATTTTATATCTCCCATAATACATAAAAAGACGGATCTATTCTATTAGATAACGAAATAAAGAGTGTGAATTTCAGTTTTACTTTTAAATATAGAATTTATTTCAATAGATTTTATGTAGTTTTTTGATGTCTTAAATTATTCTCAAAGTCTCTATAGAATTTTCTTATGACACATGTCAAATACAAAAGTGTCCAACTGTATTCCCTAACCTAATTCCAACGTGACTTGAGCAGGTGTCAGAAAGGAGTCTAGAGAACTTTATGAATAGCTATAATGTTTTCAAAAAGACAATTTAAGCCATTTTGTATTAAGTTAGTTGAATATCACATGAATGATGGCAGAAGACACAATGTACCATTAGCTTTTTCAAGAGCCATTTATATAGTGCATTTATCTTTAATCTAGTATGCTTTCATAGACAAATAATTGCCATAAAATCACAGCCTTCAAATGACCTTATCTTGCTTAGGCATCATTAAAATATATTGCTACTTACCCCAAACAGAAAAGGATATCCATATTTCTATGCACATTTATTTTTACTCAACTAGGTTTACATTCAAAAGAAGTATAATGTGTTTTTTTCCATATATAGGAAGGAACTCATACCTCAGAATAATTTTGCAAAATAATTGCTCTAGGTATTAGAACAGGTGAAGGTTGTGAATGGTTTTACAGTCTTTTGCATCAGTTATTTTATACAATGTCTTTTCAGGATCTAAATTCATACAGGAAAATTACTCCAATCCACACTGGCCTATGCACTCCATCAGTATTGATTGCTTTCTTGGCAAAGGAAAGAGAGTGTGTCCTATAACCTGAACGTTCTGAAAATCAGTTCTACAAAAAGAAAAAAAGAAAAACCTTGCAGAACATTTGAAAGGGCATTGTTGGCATAAGGACCGTTTTTAAGCATATTTTTACTTTCAAGGAAGTATTATCAATTTCCAAATGAAATCTGGCTTAGTCAGTTAGGGCTGCTGTAGTAAAAAATCATAGACTAGGTAGTTTAAACAACAAACATTGATTTCTCAATTTTTGAGGCTGGGAAGTCCAAGTTCAAGGTGCAGGCAGATTTGGTTCCTGGTGAGAGGCCTCCTTCTGGATTATAGGCACGTGGCTGTCTTCTGTGTTCTTACCTGATGGAGTGAGCTGTGGTCTCTTCCATCTCTTATAAGGACACTATTTCTATCATGGTGTTCCTACCCTTACGATCCCACCTAAGCTTAACTACTTTCTGAACACCCCACTTTCAAATAACATTGCACTGGGGATTAGGGCATAAGAATTTGGGAGGGAAGAAATTCTACCATGGCAAATGCTAAAAGGATTTTTAAAAATTTTTGGAATGTTAAATACCATGTAATATTTTAGTTATTTTGATATTGATAATTTTGAAGTGATCAAAAATCATTGCTAAAAAATGAACAATTTTCTTTTTTTATTAAAAAATCAATATTTATTGTTGAATATATAGATAAGCAAAAAGAATAGATTAAAATCACCTGAAAATAAATGAGCTGCAATATCTTGCTTTATTTTTATACCTTCTAATAAGATAATTTCTGGCTTCTTTATAATCTAATCTTCATGTAATATATGACATTAAATACTTTAAAACATATTGCTTCTGATGAGTTTATGATATAATATTATTCAGAGGTGTCACTGTTTATGAAATCAGTGCCTGATTATATATATTTCCCCTGTTTTACATAAATAACCTCCATAGTTTTTTCCATGGTAGTGGAACCAATTTATTGATACATTCTCATCAAAAATGTACAAGGATTCTCTTTTCTCCACACCCTTATCAACACTTGTTATCTCTTGTGTTTTTGATAGTAGCCATCCTAACAGGTATAAAGTAATGTCTCCTTGTGGTTTTGACTTGCATTGTTCTGATGATTAGTGATGTTGAGCACATTTTCATATCCTGTAGGCCACTGTATGTCTTCTTTGGAGAAATGTCTACTCAAAATTTTAACCATTTTTTATCTGTAGTATTTGTTTTTTGCTCTTGAGTTGGAGTCATCCTTTATGTATTTTGGATATTAACCTTTTATCAGATAGATGATCTGCAAATATTTTCACCCATTCTGTAGGTTGCCTTTTCTGTTGATTATTTCTTTTGCTGTGTAAAAACTTTTAAAATTGATATAATCCTACATTTTTACTTTTTATTTTTGCTTTTGTTACCTATGCTTTTGATGTTTTATCAAAAAACCATTGCCAAGGGCTTCCCTGGTGGCGCAGTGGTTGAGAGTCCGCCTGCCGATGCAGGGGACACGGGTTTGTGCCCCGGTCTGGGAGGATCCCACATGCCGTGGAGCGGCTGGGCCCATGAGCCGTGGCCACTGAGCCTGCGCGTCTGGAGCCTGTGCTCCGCAACAGGAGAGGCCACAGCAGTGAGCGGCCCACGTATCACAAAAAAAACAAAAAACAAACAAACAAAAAACATTGCCAAAACCAATGACAAGGAGTTTGTCCCTTAGGCTTTTTTCGTAGAAATTTTATGGTTTCAGGTCTCACATTTAAGTTTTTAATCCATTTTGTGCTTGGTGTAAAATAAGGATCCAGTTACATTCTTTTGTTTTTGGCTATCCAATTTTACTAACACCATTTACTGAAGAGACTATCCTTTCCCCATTGTGTATTTTTGGTGCCTTGTCAAAGATTAGTTGACCATACATGCATGCATTTCTGGGCCCTTTACTGTGTCCCATCAGTCTATGTGTCTGTTCTAATGCTAGTACCATGCTGTTTTGACTACTACAGCTATGTAATACAGTTTGAAATCAGGAAGTGTGATATCTATAGTATTATTCTTTCTCAAGATTGCTTTGGCTCTTCAGGGTCTCCTGTGGTTCCATATGAATTTAGCATTGCTTTTTATATTTCTGTGAAAAATGCCATTGGGATTTTGATAGGGATTTCATTTAGTCGGTAGATAACCTTGGGTAGCATGGACATTATAAAAATATTCACTCTTCCAATTCATGAACATAGAGTATCATTCCATTTATTTGTATCTTCTTCAATTTCTTCATTAGTACTCACAGATTTCAGTATACAGATTTTTCACCTTATTGATTAAATTTATACCTGTTTTCTCTTTCTTTTAATGCTATCTATTGTAAATGGGATTGTTTTATTAATTTATTTTTCAGGTAACTAATTGTCAGTGAATTAGAACAACAGTGAACAGAACTACAATATATTTTTTTTTTTTTTTGCATGGAAACACAAAAGACCCCAAATAGCCAAAACAATCTTGAGAAAGAAGAATGGAGCTGGAGGAATCATGCTCCCTGTCTTCAGACCATACTACAAAGCTACATTCATTAAAATAAGTATGGTACTGGCACAAAAACAGACATATAGATCAATGGAATAGGATAGAAAGGCCAGCAAATAACTCATGCACTTATGGTCAATTACTCTATGACAAAGTATATACAGTGGAGAAAAGACAGTCTCTTCAATAAATGGTGCTGGGAAAAGTGGAGAGCTATATGTAAAACAATAAAATTAGAACATTTTCCAACACCATATACAAAATTAAACTCAAAATGAATTAAAGACCTAAATGTAAGACTGGATAGTACAAAACTCGTAGAGAAAATAAACAAATGGAACCTAATTAAACATAAAAACTTTTGCACAGCAAAGTGAACCATCAACAAAACAAAAAGACACAGACTGGGGAAAATATTTTCAAACGATGCTACTGACAAGGGATTAATTTCCAAAATATATCAATATAAACGGCTCATACAGCTTAATGTAAAAAAAAAAAACAACAATCAGAAAATGGGCAGAAGATCTAAATAGACATTTCTCCAAAGAAGACATACAAATGGCCAAAAAGTACATGAAAAAATGCTCAATATCACTAATTATTAGAGAAACGCAAATCAAAACTATAATGAGGAATCTCTCACACCAATTAGAATGGCCATCATTAAAAAGTCTACAAATAGGGCTTCCTTGGTGGCTAAGTGGTTGAGAATCTGCCTCCTAATGCAGGGGACACGGGTTCGAGCCCTGGTCTGGGAGGATCCCATATGCCACAGAGCAACTAGGCCCGTGAGCCACAACTACTGAGCCTGTGAGTCTGGAGCCTGTGCTCCACAACAAGAGAGGCCGTGATAGTGAGAAGCCCATGCACCACGATGAAGAGTGGCCCCCGCTTGCCACAACTAGAGAAAGCCCTCGCATAAGAAACGAAGGCCCAACACAGCAAAAATAAATAAATAAATTAATAAACTCCTAACCCCAACATCTAAAAAAAAAAAAAAAAGTCTAAAAATAATAAATTCTGAAGAGGGTGTGGAGAAAAAAGGGACCATCCAATACTGTTGGTGGAATGTAAATTGGTGCAGCCCCTATGGAGAACAGTATAGAGGTTTCTTACGAAACTAGAAAAACTGAGTTATCATATGATCCTGCAATCCCATTCCTGGGCATATACCCAGAGAAAATTTTAATTTGAAAAGATACATGAGCCCCAATGATCATAGCAGCACTATTTACAATAACCAAGACATGTAAGCAACCTAAATGTCCATCGAAAGATGAATGGGTAAAGAAGATGTGGTATGTATGTATGTATGTAGGTATGTATGTATGTGTATATATATATATATATATATATATATATATACACACACACACACACAGACATAATACTCAGCCACAAAAAGATTGAAATAATTCCACAGCAACATGGATAGACCTAGAGATTATCATACTAAGTGAAGTCAGACAGAGAAAGACAAACATCATATGATATCATTTATATGTGCAATCTAAATAAAATTACAAATGAACTTATTTACAAAACAGAAATAGACTCTCAGACATAGAAAATAAACATGGTTATCAAAGCAGGGGGTGAGGGGAGAGATAAATTAGGAGTTTGGGATTAACATATACACACTAACATATATAAAATAGATAAACAATGAGGACCTACCGTATAGCACAAGGAACTATATTCAATATCTTGTAATAAACTATAATGGAAAAGAACGTGAAAAAGAATACACACACACACACACACACACACACACATACACAGCCCTGAATAGCTTTACTCTACACTTGAAACTAACCCAACATTGTAAATTAACTATACTTCCATAAAAAATGGTTATAAAAAATAAAATAGTTACTGATCATTCTCAAAAACATCTGAAGCAATACAGCAGAGGTACCAAATAAATGGAATGAGAAGGAGATGATATTTATATTTAATCTCTACATGATCCTTTGAGAGTGTAGCAACATGGACTCATTTGAGGTCAGATTTAACTTCACCTTTGCTTTGTTTGTTTTTAGACCCAAGCAGCAAGGATACCTTTAGATCTGTTGTTGATTTAAATCAGACTATTTTATCCTATGTCTAAATGCATGATTTTCCACTTAACATGATTCTGAATTAACTACTCATTTTTGCTAACTGCTGAAGTGATATGCCTCCTAGGTTAATACCCATATCCTTTAGTGTGACTGATTATAAACATATATACACACAGAGTCATGTGTGTTTATTATAACAGGTTAATTTATTAGGAAACTGAGGAACAATTATTTTAAACAAATTGCCCAATTTCATATTTAAATGAGAAATCCAGATTGCAAACTCAAATGTTCTTATCTCAAACTCATTAAAAACTTTAATTTCCTATGAAGTTGAAAATTGATGATTTAAGTATATTGATTTCAAAATAACCCTTCGTGGTATTTTAAATTTAATGTTTTAGTAAAATAATTAGTTTTACACGGAAACAGTTGCATCACATACATTAGACTTTAAAAGGTTAACAAGATATCTTCAGAAATAGTTTCCCCTGACCTATCATTAGATGTCAACAAACAAAGAAAAATAACACCAAGATCATAATTTGATGCTTTGGTACAGAGACCTTCTTACTAAGAGAGGAGTTAGCAAAAATATACATGAAATTAATTCACTCAGCAAACATTAATTTAATGAATATAAGCCCTGGCAGTTTAAGACATTCTGAATGAGGAAAACTTAAGATCTGCTGTGATTGCAAATTAGTTGATGCATCGTAAAAATACAAACAGTACCTATTATGTTGTGCTATTGGGAATAAAGAAATATATTAGAAAAGAATCATCTCAGCTGCAAGTGAGTTTTCAAAAGCTGAACACCCTAGGGATATTGAAAAATAAACCCAGTGCAATGATTATGAAGTATACAAAACATGACTACTGATTTTAGTCCTAATACGGAATGCTTCTACAGAATTTTAATGAAGGCTGAAAGGACTTCATGTAACAATACCCTTTTAGTTAACAATGGGAAAATCTGAAAGAATTAAATGAGAGTTCCATAAAACTTTTGGTACTTTTATTCTAACCTTTACAATAAACTGGTTAAATCAAAGAATATCAGAGCAAACATAAATATTATTATTTTTTTAGAAGATGTTGGGGGTAGGAATTTATTAATTTATTTATTTTATTATTTTTGCTGTGTTGGGTCTTCATTTCTGTGCGAGGGCTTTCTCTAGTTGTGGCAAGCAGGGGTCACTCTTCATCGCAGTGCGTAGGCCTCTCACTATCACGGCCTCTCTTTTTGTGGAGCACAGGCTCCATATGCACAGGCTCAGTAGTTGTGGCTCACGGGCCTAGCTGCTCTGCAGCATGTGGGATCCTCCCAGACCAGGGCTAGAACCCGTGTCCCCTGCATTAGAAGGCAGATTCTCAACCACTGCACCACCAGGGAAGCCTCAATATTATTTTTTTAAATGATTTGGAACAGCATGCTGATCTATATATTTATTTCAAATGAATTTAAAACCAAGTAGGATAGTAAAATAATAAATATACTTCAAACTGAATGTAAAATCTTCTGTTTGGGGCTGAAAATTCTGAAAGCAAATCCAAATAATATAAATGTAGTGTGATGTTAATCCATAAAGTGTTTGATCATTATTAGTAATAAACCAGGAAATGATATTAAATATTTCATTATTATATACACATTTTGTTATATAGGTATATTCAACATGCTAGCTAATTATATTAAATATATCCAAGTTGTTGATCAAATAGCTTTTTTTTATGATGAATATATTTTGACAAAATGTCTTTTAAGTATCTTGAAAATCACTGCACATTTTAGTAAAATTTTTAATTATTTTCAATTTTTTGTCTATCCAAAACATAAAAAATGTAGAAACTTTATCATAAAATGTAAGTTAAGTTATAAGTATATGTCTAGTACTAAAAATACTGTTTGCTTAAAATATGTGGGTATTTAACATTTCTCACCTATTATATAACAAATTTAAACACATTAATTCTTTATTCTCACAGTTGTATATATCTATAGCATAAAATAGCTCTAAGTTAATGATGTATCTTTTTTTAAGTTAAATTTTATTGGAGTACTATGTTATTAACACAGTGTTGTGTTAGTTTCTACTGTATAGCAAAATGAAGCAGTTATACATACATATACATACATTCCCCTTTTTTCGGATTTCCTTCCCATTTAGGTCACCAAAGAGCATTGAGTTAAGTTCCCTGTGCTATACAGTAGGTTCTCATTGTTATCTAATTTACACGTAGTATCAATAGTGTATATATGTCAATCCCAATCTCCCAATTCATCCCACACCCCCTTTTCCCCTTGGTAACCATACGTTTGATCTCTACAACTGTGTTTCTATTTCTGCTTTGCAGATAAGACCATCTGTACCATTTTTCTAGATTCCACGTATATGTGTTAATATACTATATTTGTTTTTGTCTTTCTGACTTACTTCACTCTGTATGACAGTCTCTAGGTCCATCCACATCTCTACAAATGACCCAGTTTTGCTCCTTTTTATGGCTGAGTAAAATTCCACTGTATATATGTACCACATCTTCTTTACCCATTCCTCTGTTGATGGACATTTAGGTTCCTTCCATGTCCTGGCTATTGTAAATAGTGCTGCAATGAACATTGGGGTGCATGTGTCTTTTTCAATTATGTTTTTCTCTGGGTATATGCCCAGTAGTGGGGTTGCTGGGTCATATGGTAGTTCTATTTGTAGTTTTTTAAGGAACCTCCATACTGTTCTCCATTGTGGCTGTATCAATTACATTTCCACCAACAGTGTAGGAGGGTTCCCTTTTCTCCACGCCCTCTCCGGCATTTATTATTTGTAGACTTTTCAATAATGGCCACTCTGACAGGTGTGAGGTGATACCTCATTACAGTTATGATTTGCATTTCTCTAATAATTAGTGATGTTGAGTATCTTTTCATGTGCCTCTTGGACATCTGTATGTCTTCTTTGGAGAAATGTCAATTTAGGTCTTCCACCCATTTTTTGATTGGGTTGTTTGTTTTTTGATATTGAGCTCCATGAGCTGTTTTCATATTTTGGAGATTAATCCTCTGTCAGTTGCTTCATTTGGAAATATTTTTCCCCATTCCAAGGGTTGTCTTTTCATCTTGTTTATGGTTCCCTTTGCTGTGCAAAAGCTTTTAAGTTTAATTAGGTCCCAATTGTTCATTTTTGTTTTTACTTTCATTATTCTGGGAGGTGGGTCAAATAAGATCTTGCTGTGATTTATGTCAAAGAGTGTTCTGCCTAAGTTTTCCTCTAAGAGTTTTGTAGTTTCTGGCCTTACATTTAGGTCTTTAACCCATTTTGAGTTTATTTTTGTGTATGGTGTTAGGGAGTGTTCTAATTTCATTCTTTTACATGTAGCTGTGCAGTTTTCCCAGCACCACGTATTGAACAGGCTGTCTTTTCTCCACTGTATATTCTTGCCTACTTTGTCATAGATTAGGTGACCATAGATGTGTGGGATTACTACTGGGTTTTCTATCATAGTCGATTGATTTATATTTCTGTTTTTGTGTCAGTACCATACCATCTTGATTACTATAGCTTTGTAGTATAGTCTGAAGTCAGGGAGCCTGATTCTTCTGGCTCCATTTTTCTTTCTCAAGATTGCTTTGGCTATTTGGGGTCTTTTGTGTTTCCATACAAATTCTAAAATTTTTTGTTTTAGTTCTGTGAAAAATGTCAGTGGTAGTTTGATAGGGATTGCATTGAATCTGTAGATTTCTTTGGGTAGTACAGTCATTTTCACAATATTGATTCTTCCAATCTAAGAACATGGTATACCTCTCCATCTGTTTGTATCATCTTTGATTTCCTTCATCACTATCTTATAGTTTTCTGCATACAGGTCTTTTGTCTCCTTACGTAGGTTTAGTCCTAGGTATTTCACTCTTTTTGATGTGATGGTAAATGGGACTGCCT
Source organism: Pseudorca crassidens (assembly GCF_039906515.1). Taxonomy (NCBI): domain Eukaryota; kingdom Metazoa; phylum Chordata; class Mammalia; order Artiodactyla; family Delphinidae; genus Pseudorca; species Pseudorca crassidens. The sequence continues at coordinate 21,421,125 of NC_090298.1, forward strand.
CCTTGATTTCTCTTTCTGATCTTTCATTGTTAGTGTATAGGAATGCAAGAGATTTCTGTCTATTAATTTTGTATCCTGCAATTTTACCAAATTCATTGATGAGCTCTAGTAGTTTTCTGGTGGTATCTTTAGGATTTTCTATGTATAGAATCATGTCATCTGCAAGCAGTGACAGTTTTGCTTCTCTTCTAATTTGGATTCATTTTATTTCTTTTTCTTCTCTGATTGCTGTGGCTAGGAGTTGCAAACTATGTTTAATAATAGTGGTGAGAGGGGATACCCTTGTCTTGCTCCTGATCTTAGAGGAAATGCTTTCAGTTTTTCACCATTGAAAATAATGTTTTCTGTTGGCTTGTCATACATGGGCTTTATTATGTTGAGGTAGGTTCCCTCTATGCCCACTTTCTGGAAAGTTTTTTATCATAAATCGGTGTTGAATTTTGTCAAAAGCTTTTTCTGCATCTATTGAGAGGATCATATGGTTTTTACTCTTCAATTTGTTAATATGGTGTATCACACTGATTGAATTGCGTATATTGAAGAATCCTTGCATCCCTGGGATAAATCCCCCTTGATCATGGTGTATGATCCTTTTAATGTGCTGTTGAATTCTGTTTGCTAGTATTTTGTTGAGGATTTTTGCATCTATGTTCATCAGTGATATTGGTAATTTTCTTTCTTTTTTTTTTTTTTTGTAGTATCTTTGTTTGGTTTTGGTATCAGGGTGATGGTGGCTTCGTAGAATAAGTTTGGGTGCTTTCCTTCCTCTGCAATTTTTTGGAAGATTTTGGAAGGATAGGTGTTAGCTCTTCTTTAAATATTTGTTAGAATTCACCTGTGAAGCCATCTGGTCCTGGACTTTTGTTTTTTGGGAGTTTTTAAACCACAGTTTCAATTTCAGTGCTTGTGATTGGTCTGTTCATATTTTCTACTTTTTCCTGGTTCAGTATTGGAAGGTTGTACTTTGCTAAGAATTTGTCCATTTCTTCCAGGTTGTCAATTTTATTAGCATATAGTGCTTGTAGTATTTTATGATACTTAGTATTTCTGTGGTGTCCATTTTAAGTTCTTTTCCATTTCTAATTTTATTTATTTAAATCCTGTCCCTTTTTCTCTTAATGAGTCTGTTTATCAATGTTGTTTATCTTCTCAAAGAACCAGCTTTCAGTTTTATTGATCTTTGCTACTGTTTTCTTTGTTTCTATTTCATTTATTTCTTCTTTGATCTTTATGATTTCTTTCCTCTATTAACATTTTTGTTCTTCTTCTTCTTTCTTCTTTAGCTGCTTTAGGTGTAAGGTTAGGTTGTTTATTTGACTTTTTTCTTGTTTTGTGAGGTAGGATTGTATTGCTATAAACTTCCCTCTTAGAACCACTTTTACTGCATCTCATAGGTTTTGGGTCATTGTGTTTTTGTTGTCATTTTTTCCTAGGTATTTTCTGATTTCGTCATTGGTTTCTTCAGTGATCTCTTGGTTATTTAGTAGCATATTGTTTAGCTTCCATGTGTTTTTGTTTTTTACATTTTTTTTCCTGTAATTGATTTCTAACCTCAAAGCATTGTGGTCAGAGAAGATGCTTAATACGATTTTAATTTTCATAAATTTACTGAGGCTTCATTTGTGACCCAGGAGGTGATCTCTCCTGGAGAAGGTTCTGTGTGCACTTGAGAAGAACGTGTATTCTGCTGCTTTCGGATGGAATATCCTATAAATATCAATTAAGTCTATCTCGTCTAATGTGTCTTTTAAAGCTTCTGTTTACTTACTAATTTTCTGCCTGGATGATCTAGCCACTGTTGTAAGTGGGGTGTTAAAGTCCCCCACTATTACTGTGTTATTGTTAAGTTTGCCTTTTATGGCTGTTAGCATTTGCCTTATGTGTTGAGGTGCTCCTATGTTGGATGCATAAATATTTACAATTGTTCTACCTTCTTCTTGGGTTGATCCCTTGATCATTATGTAGTGTCCTTCCTTGTCTCTTGTAATAGTCTTCATTAATAGTCTATTTTGTCTGATGTGAGTATTGCTACTCTAGCTTTCTTTTGATTTCCATTTGCATGGGATATCTTTTTCCATCCCATCACTTTCAGTGTGTATGTGTCCCTAGGTCTGAAGTGAATCTCTTGTAGACAGCATATATACTGGTCTTGTTTTGTATCCACTCAGCCAGTTTGTTTTCTTTTGTTTGGAGCATTTAATCCATTTACATTTAAGGTAATTATCAATATGTTTGTTTCTATATTACTATTTGCTTAATTGTTTTGCATATGGTTTTGTAGGTCTTTTTCTTCTCTTGTGTTTCCTGCCTAGAGAAGTTCCTTTAGCATTTGTTGTAAAGCTGGCTTGGTGGTGCTGAATTAACTCAGCCTTTGCTTGTTTGTAAAGCTTTTGATTTCTCTGTTGAATCTGAATGAGATCCTTGCTGGGTAGAATAATTTTGGTTGTAGGTTCTTCCCTTTCATCACTTTAAATATGTCCTGCCACTCCCTTCAGGCCTGTAGAGTTTCTGCTGATAAATCAGCTGATAACCATATAGGGGTTCCCTTGAATGTTATTTGCTGCTTTTCTTTGTATTTAATTTTTATTAGTTTGATTAATATGTGTCTCAGCATGTTTCTCCTTGGGTTTATCCTCTATGGGACTCTCTGTGCTTACTGGATTTGATTATTTCCTTTCCCATGTTAGGGAAGTTTTCAACTATAATCTCTTCAAATATTTTCTAAGGCACTTTCCCTTTCTCTTCTTCTTCGCTGACCCCTGTAATTCAAATGCTGGGGCATTTAATGTTGTCCCAGAGATCTCTGAGACTCTCTTCATTTCTTTTCATTCTTTTTTCTTTATTCTGCTCCATGGCAGTTATTTCCACCATTGTATCTTCCAGCTCACTTATCCGTTTTTCCACCTCAGTTATTTTGCTATTGATTCCTTCTAGTGTATTTTTCACTTAAGTTATTGTGTTTTCATCACTGATTGTTTGTCCTTTAGTTCTGTTTGTTCTCTACGTCCTTGTTAAACATTTCTTGTATCTTGTTGATCTGTGCCTCCATTCTATTTCTGAAATCTTGGGTCATCTTTCCTATCAATACTCTGAATTCTTTTTCAGGTAGATTGTCTATTTCCTCATTTGTTTTGGTTTTGAGGGTTTTTACCTTGCTCCTTCATCTGCAACATATTTCTCTGTTGTCTCATTTTGTCTAATTTAGTATGTTTGTGGTTTTCTTTCCACAGGCTACAAGGTTGTAGTTCCTCTTGATTCTGCTGTATGAGGAACAGAAGCCTGGTGGATGAGGTTGGTCCAGGGGCGTGTGTAGGCTCCCTGGTGGGAGGGACTGTTGCCTGTGCTTTGGTGGGTGGAGCTGAGTCTTTTCCCTCTGATGGGCAGTGTTGCATCAGGTGGTATGTTTTGAGCTGTCTGTGAGCTTAGTATGACTTTAGGCAACTTGTCTGCTGATGGTGGGGCTGTGTTCCTGTCTTTCTTGTTGTTTGGCGTGAAGTGTCCAGCACTGGAGCCTGAAGGGAGGTTGGTGGAGCCTCCTCCTGGTGTTGAGATGGATACCACTGGGAGAGCATACACTGATTAATATTCCCTGGGCCCAGGAATTCTCTGGTGGTCCAGCATCCTGGACTTGATGCTCCCACCCTGGAGGCCCAGGCCTGACCTCTGGCAGGGGAACCAAGAGCCCGCAAGCTGCACTGTGTGGCCAGAGAAAAAAGAAAAGAAAAAGAAAAGGAAAAGAAAATAAACAAACAAAACCCAAGACAAATAGCAAAAACTAACAAACAACAACAACAACACAACACACACACGCACAAAAAGAAGAAAACAGACCCACCAAATCCAAGATAAATGATAACAACAAAACCAAACTAACAGAAACAAAGTAGCAGACAGACAAAAAAGAGGAAAAAAAGAAAAAAAGAGAACGAACAAACAAAAGAATTAAAAAATGAGAACAATCAATATGGACTAAACTAACAAAATATGAGAAATAAAACAGAAACAGAAAGCAAAAAAAAAAGCAAAGAAAGCATAAAATAAACGCATAGAAACAATCAAAAAAAGAAAATAATAATAAAATACAAAGAAACAAAGAAAAAAACAAAACCAGACAACAAGAAAATGTAAAGTCAAAATAGAAAAATAAAAAATATATATATTAAAAAATATAAACGACAACACCATCCACTGAACAAAACAAAACAAAAAGAATAATAGTAATAATATTTTCCTGGGTCCTACTCTGTCAGTGTCCTTGTTCCCAAAATGAGCCACAGCCAATCCTGCCTCCCCAGGAGGTCCTCCAATACCTCTAGGTAGCTCTCTGAACCTGCTGTGGGCACTTTGGGGCCAGCTAAGACTGACTGGGCCCAACTCCTATATGTACTTGGCCCCAAAGTCCACTACTGCTAAGGCTACACCAGTAACAGTTGTAGGAACACTTGTCTATTCAGGTATTCCACAGATGCAACATTTATCAAGCCAGTCATGGAGATGTAATCCACGGCTTGCGCAGCTGCAGGAAAGATTCCCATTCCTCTTCCTTAGTCCCACTGCCGCTGGGGCTCAGCTTTGGTTTTGGCCCCACCCCTGTGTGTGCACTGCCCTCAGGCGTCTGTTTCTGGCCCAGGTAAGAGGGAGCAAAAGCAGCGGCTGATTGAGGCAGACTTATTCCCTCAGGCCAGGGAAGGGTATGGCAGCCACAACTCGGGTGTGCATGAATTGCCTGCAGTGGCGGGGACTGACAGGCAGTTGCTATGGTCTGGGGCACACTCTCTCTACTGGGAGATCCTCCCAGTGCCTGCGAAGGCCAAAGAAGCTGGCAAGTGGGGAAAGGGGTTGTATTGGTGGCCCTACCCCTTGTGTGCCATCAACAATGACATCTTGCTTCTATGGTATCCCAGGCTTTTTCTGCAAACTTTCCCGGTTGTGGAGCTCCTTACTCCTGTCCCTTCGGGCTGTCTTTTCACAGCCAAGAGCTGTCCCCTCCCTGGGTCCATGCTCCAAACCCCACTTTCCAGCACCAAGACCCCTTCCAAAACAAGAGACTCACAACTCAGGGTGGGTTGCTCAGAGCTGTGGTGCAGACCATGAACACAGTTCTTACTTTTTTCCTGTCTTCCACAGGCCATCCCCTGAATTCTCCTTTGATCTGCTGTGTTCTTCTTTGATCCCCCAAAGGTCTCTTCCTATCCCAGCTGACTCCCAATGAGGGAGTTTTTCTGAGTGCGAGGACCTCCCCTCACTTACAGCTTCCTGCCAGGGCTACTGGTCCCTTTTTTGATTCCTCCTTATTTTTTTTCTTTCTTTCATCCTACCTGGTTGTGAGGGGATTTTTCTTGTGCTTTTAGGAGTCTGAGGTCTTCCACTAATGTCCAGCAGGTGCTCAAGAATTGTTCCATTTGTAGATGTATTCTTGACATACTTGTGAGGAGCAACGAATTCTATGTCCTCCTATTCCGCCATCATCAATGATGTATCTTTTCAACATAAGTACACCTTTCTCTCTTTGTACATTTCTTTATAGCAGATGCTGACAATCCCCCAACTTTATTTCCTCATTTGTAGTACTTCAGTGCGTGCTGTACTAATTTATGACTGCAAACATCTGGACTCTTTGCCTGAAGTTGCTCTGGTTTTAGTAGCCTGCTTTGCCAACCATAGTTAGACTGGAAGTGCCAGGAAAATACTTTCCCCAGGGAGTAGCCTTCAACCAATGGCTGATGGTAGTTGTTGTATAAATACCTTGAGGCAGGGAGCAACTCTGAGATGGACATTCTAAAGTAACTTCCAGCATATTCTCAACAAGTTTAAACTTCAGTCACACACAATGGTAGCTGTATTCATAATAATACCTTTATTAACCATTATTTTTCTGTCTCTTCTCTCCCTATTCTTACTCTCAAAGTATTATTTATTTCACCTTCCAAACAAACAAATTTCCCACATACCTTTGTCTCACGTTTTACTTTTGGAGGAATCCAAACTTAGATATATCCTCTGCCTATATTCTGACTTACAATATTACTACTATCTGTAATGTTATTATCTGAGGCAAAGTCTAGACCTCTCAAAGGAATTCCAATAGTGTGTATCTGGGGGTAATTATTCCTGAGCTTGAATCTCAAAACACACAGGAATGTCACATTAATAAGATAGATAAGTATCTTGAGTATTTGAATTCTAACATTTATTACAACTCAGACTCAAGTTTAGTTTATCATTCTATTGTCAGTAAAATAAATCTATTCCAATTTTCCTCTAACTATTTCTAGAATCTGTAGTTTTCAAGCACATTTATTTCAAAAACTTGCAAATCACCATAGACTTTCATATAAAGAGTATTTAGTACTGGTGGAGGATTACAAATAGGCAGTCATATTTTGACACTCTTCCTCTAGAGGTGAGGTCATGTCACTTCCCTTTGAATTTAAGACAGGCCTAGGACAGTTTTGAGTAATAGAGTATGACAAAAGTTACTCTCTGCTAGCTGGCAGACTCAGTTCTCTCTTGTAACCCAGCTACTATGCTGTGAGCACACAACCACATTTAGAGGAACCTTGCCCTAGGCCTACTGGGATGGTCAATCCAGCATACAGTTACCAGCCACATAGATTAATAAACTTGAAAGTAAATCCTTGAGCCCCAGTAGAGCTGTCCTGTTGACAACATGTACAAAAGATAAGATGCCCGGCTGAGTGGAAATGATGGCCCACAAAACTATGAGTAAAATATCTGTTTAAAGCCACTAAGTTATAATAAAACAGTTTCTGAAGCAGCAATAGACAACTGTAAATGTAGCATTCAGGCCTTGAAGGGAATGATCTATTGACACATGTGCTTTTGAAAGCAAAGAACATTTTAAAAGTTTCCTGGTAGCTATTAGTTAAGGATTTTGACCATGTTTTCACACACAAAAACAAATTCAGTTTAATTTACTAGTTTAAGAGACATCTCTTAATTCAGTTCATAAAAAAAATTTTGTGATGTATGAATACTACTGACTTGATGAATCTATTTAAACTCTTTATCCTGTCAATTTATTGTGTCGTATATAAAATCAAGAATATAGTTTAAATGCACTTGGCATCCTATACCTTTATAGCACTTTGGTAATATTTAATGACATATCACTAACTATGCATGATTTCACCTGGGATGTTCAAATGGCCTTATATATTTTTGGCAACTTCTTAAGACATATGCACCATGAAGACCAAAATGACTTAAGTGGTTACACCCTGTAGTTTAAATGCCTATTTATGAATCAAATAGGCAATATGTAGTTAAATAATAGAACTATGAAATAATATGTCTTACAGTTTTATTAAAAATATGAAGAAATACAATGGAATAAAGTGATAATGTGTCTGCAACTATTTCTTTTTTTTTATGGTTAGGCAAAGGAAGTAATTATACCAATCTTGGATTAAGGCTGCATTGGGAAATTATTTGATTCTTAAAAGTGATAAAATAATAATAGCTGATGACATACATTAAGCAATTATTAGGTAATTTGAATTTTCCTTAAAATATATCTAATTGTTAAATCAAATAAGCTAAATCGATAATGTTTTATTTTAAATGAAAAAAACCCACAATTTCAATGTGGTAATTTGCTCTAAATTCACAAAGGAAATAAATAAAATGCATAACATTTTATCTGAAATTTATCTGACCACAAATGAGTACTTTCTTATGTTTCACATTGCTTCTTTAACTTTACATATGTTGCTCATTAAAAGAATAACTTTTTTTCATATCACTTAACCCTGTGCATGGTGTCTGTGTATTGTTTTTATTTTTTTCACTCTGTAAGAACTTTACACTCAGGACAACTTTTCATATGTTTTTTTCCCCAGCAGCTAGAAGAGATGCCTGATGAAATTACAACTGATAATATATAGTACATATTATGTATGTTTAAGTACATATATACATATTTAATATTATAACATTTTATTTAAATTTTTATTATATTCAGTCCTATAGGTAGTTTTTCCTGATATTTTACACCAGACTAGTTCTGCCATTAGAGTCTCAGCCAAGGGCCTCATTTCCCAACTTGTAGAACAATCTATCCTGTCTGGTGTTCCACTATATTCTGAGCACCTAACAGTGCAAGGCAAATAGTAGAGACTCAATGTCAAATAAAATTTAACAAGGTTGATCCTAATAAAAATTTCTGTCAACTATGGACTTTTCCACTGATATTTCCTATATTTCAAAATTGAATTTTCTGAAATTTGAAGACAAAATTTTGAAATGATTTTAAATTGCTTCATTTATTTTTTCTAATGGACGTGATCATTTTTTAATAAAAGCAACACTTATTTTTCAAGTACAAATCCAATCAGATTAATTTTATGTTGGTGAACAAGGTTTCCATAGACCCACTAGCTGAACGTTTAAAATTAGTTTGTATTAAGTTCATAGTTCTTAATTTCATTGACACTTGTCCTCACTTTGTATTGCAAAATCTTCATTTCCACTGAAACACACCAACACACACACACACACACACACACAATTGTTTGGTGTATCCTTAGAAGGTCCCATGTCTGTTCTTAATGAAGTCTTTTTTGCTATTTTGTGACATCCTCCATGTTAGTTTTCTGCCTCTCTCAAACAACTTGAATCACTTGCACAATTGCCAACACTGATTATTCTGAGGACAGTTTAGAGTACTAACTTCAAAATTACCAGGCTTGCTATTATTGAGATTTTATAAAATATCAAGGCATTGCTGAAATCATCATGTTCTACGCCTTGCAAATAGGTGAAGAATGACTTTCTCCTCAAGTTTGGGTTATAATAGATTACCTGGACCTGAGCTGCTGTTCTTGTTTCCTAATGCTGGGGAGACAGGTCCACCAATTTATCCCAAAGTCTAGTCTACTGGGTTGGGCCAGGGGATCAATACAGAACTCTGTCTATTCTCATAATTCCTTTCCTTTCCAACACACACACTCATCTAATAAATTTTTCCACGCTCTTCTCTTTAGGAAATATTTAAATTTAAATGTAAAAATAATACATTCAATTGCAGTAAGTGGGACATTAAAAACTATATAAGCTCAATTTCTAAACTCATAAAAATTTGGTACAATCTCTCTTATAAATATATGCAAGTCCTACACAGAAAGATAGCTAATTAGTTTTATTTTTCCTTGAATGGGTCTGCACTTATTTTTAATAAATTATTTTTTAATAAATTATTTTTATATAATGGACATATTTTAATAGGTCATGAAAATTCATGTTTTGATTAGTAACTTAATCATATCTCTCCATAGACACTCATATTATTTAAACTGGGTTATATCTGGTACCATAATAAATAATATTATATTAAAAACTACAACCATCTACATGTATGTGTGAGTGTCTAAGGAAGACCCAATAAAAAATGTTTTATTATACACAGTCTCTTTGTTTCTTCTATTTGTTAGAAAAAAATGATATTCTCAAAAATGTTTTTTCTGTCCCACATGTTCCCAAACCCAAAATTACTTATCCAAGTGGGTCTTCTGCAATGAAATAAACAGATTGCCCTGGAAAAATCTGTTTTATTTATGAAACATAAAGATAAGCCATATGAGAAGGGGGAGAGAAACAGAATTTATAGTGATTTTGCATGTGAGGAGGAATTGAGATTTATGGGCAAAGGGACTGGAAGGTTTATAAACATTGAGAAGGGCTTCCCTGGTGGCACAGTGGTTGAGAGTCTGCCTGTCGATGCAGGGGACACAGGTTTGTGCCCCAGTCCGGAAAGATCCCACATGCCGCGGAGCGGCTAGGCCGTGAGCCATGGCCACTGAGCCTGCGCATCCGGAAGCCTGTGCTCTGCAACAGGAGAGGCCACAACAGTGAGAGGACCGCGTATCGCAAAAAAAAAAAAAAAAGAAAGAAAAACATTGAGAAGAAGAAAATTTCAAAAATATTTCCTATGATTATTTATGAATTGGAAACCTTTTAATGTACTTTTAGAAGAAATACATTAAGTTATTTTAATAAACCTGTGGGTTTTTATGATACTGTCTTAATTTTGATTTTTTTAAGATTCCAGGATATATACATTTCCTGTATTATAATTTCCTTGTGTTTCTACATAAGTGAGTGGCTAAAATGGGATTCCCAACCCAACATGAGTGTTACTTAGGTTCACTTCAATGTCATGATACATATTTAACATAAATTTACTTACTAACGCCATATCCCTTCAGAAACGTATGCTAAGTTGTAGGATCAGCCCTAATAAAATGGATATACATAATAATATGGCATACTTATAATTTAATAATCAAAAAATTTTAATGTAATATTCAGTGATGACAATAATTCATTGACAAGCGTTAAGCCATTGATTAAAAAAAGAAGTTACTTTTACTGGATTATAATTTCAATAGACTTTTTACATTTTACAAATGAAAACTAATATAGTTTATAAAAATGGCATAATTTTTTTGCACTATCAAGGACTGAGAATTAAGTACATTTCTGTTATGAAAATACGCTGAGGTACTTATAGCTTAATCTTTAAAGTATATTTTACTATAGAAGATTATTTCTGTCAATACTGAGAGCTACCCAATATTTCAGTTCCCAAATATAATTGAAAAATCCAATAAATTTTAAACCAATAGTGTTTATCTTAGAATAATAAATTACTATACAAATTTGTGTTATATATTACTTCTAAATTCTAAGGTTGGTTAGTAATTTCCTGTTCCAAGTAACAAAAAACACATAAAAAAGGAGAAATCAATAATTTCTTATCTTAAATAAATCTGAGATCCCTCCAACGTGTTATCAGAGGTTTATAGAATTTTAAGCTGTACATCTGGCTGCTGTCTTAAATGTCTGCTAAGCTAAATCCCTCACTCTATACATGAAGACAGTAGCCTCTAAGAAAGGAAAGTGATGTCATGCAAAAGAGATCTTACCTTCTAGTTTTGTTTTATTAACTGATTTATTTCAGTAAAAACAACTAGTAAGTCAGAGTCATAGTCATACCTTTGTCTTCTAATTCCGAGTTTTTGTTGTTTTCATTTACTGGGTCATATCCGAAACATATTATATTAAGTCATAGCATGGTTGGTTAATTTGGAAGCAGTTGTGACAGGCACACACACACAAAAGAGTAACATAGTAAAAGAAATGTCTATTTCATAAAGCTTATGTAGAAAAAAGGCTTATGAAGATGATATACCTTCCCTAGCAAAAGGATAGAAAAAATTACATTGAATGTCTTTAAATATTGAGCTCTATGTAGCAATACCAATTAGTTCAAGCTCATAAATAAAATAGTACTATGGAAAAAAATTAAAAGCTTCACTATCAAGATTAATTTTTCTTTAATTATTAGATTCTAGTTTTTTTGTTTGTTTGTTTTTGTTTTCGCTGTACACGGGCCTCTGACTGTTGTGGCCTCTCCCATTGCGGAGCACAGGCTCCGGATGCGCAGGCTCAGCGGCCATGGCTCATGGGCCCAGCCGCTCCGCGGCATGTGGGACCTTCCCGGACCGGGTAACGAACGCGTGTCCCCTGCATCGGCAGGCGGACTCTAAACCACTGCGCCACGAGGGAAGCCCAGATTCTAGTTATGATAAGATTTATAGCTATATTTACCATGTCTACCATGAAATAACATTCTCTGAATTTCTGCTTTGTTTTCAATGCTGTCAGCAATCTCTGACAGAACTAAAATTTACCAACACTGAGTTAACCATAATAAAAGAATTTATAAGCAGAAAAAAAATCACAGGACACATTAAGAGACCAATGCTTACAAAGAAGGGTACCCTTGTAAGGAGTCAGAACAGGGGCTCTAGTGCTCTGCAGTTGCTGTCAGCCACCAACATCCTTGGTGTTCCCTTTCATTCATTAGGACTCTGGATCTGGTTCAGTTACTTGAAGTGCCTAGACCAGAACATCGTCTTACATGGGATAATCACCCAAATGTTTGTTAAATGAATCAATGAGTACAGATCATATCCTCTGGGTGCTAGCTAGTATAGCCTTGAAAACATATTAGTGACAATTCCAGTAACCTTAACCTCTTTGGAGAACATCGTGGCACATACAATTTGATCAGACACAGTGTATAACGATCAAACCCTGTTTTTGATGTTTGCTGACAGTTTTTAAGCCTCATCTCTCCCACTTCCCCTTTATCTCACATCTGGGCAACCTGATAATAAAACCTGGATGCTCCTTGCTTTGACACAAGTGGTAGTTTCAAACCACACATGCCCCTTCCATAGCATAGGAATCCTTAGCACAGCCTTACCCACTAACACTATAGAAACCTCAAACCAGTCTCCTGTCCTTGCACTCTTAAGCTATTTTAAGACCAGCTTAGATCTGCTCTTATCAGGAGCCTCAATATGTGAGTAATAAAATAAAACTTTTCATACCTTCTTGGTTTGTGTGTAGTGTCATCTGTCTTGATATCTGAAACAAATTTTGAGTGGGGGGGGTCTATTCTTCCCTATAGCATGGTCACAACAGAGTATAGACCAGAAGATACATCTGTAACCTGCTGCTTCTTGGTGCATACACTGAACTCACCCTAGTGCCTGCCCTTTCATTAGGACTGCTTGCTCAATTATGCTTTAAATTCCCACTAAATCCAAATATTCTTTCAAGAAATTCTTTTGTTCACTTAAGTTAGCCACAGTCTGAATTTTTTACTTATATTCTATATCTCAATTGATTTATATGCAATTTGTTCTTTGTTCTTTTTTGTGGTTTTCATATTCTAAAAGGTTTATTTATTATTCTGTAATCAAAAGTCAAACACACATATATTCTAATATGCTTATTTTAAATTTATTATGTGTAACTGTGATGGTTAATGTTATTTGTCAATTTGATGGGGCCACAGAGTGCTCAGGTATTTGGGTGACACATTATTCTGCATGTGTCTGTGAGGGTGTTTTAGATGAGATTAGCATTTGAATCAGACTGAGTAAAGCAGGTTACCCTCCCTAAGGTGGATGGGACTCATTCATCAGCTGCAGGCCTGATCAAAACAAAAAGGCTGATCCTTTTGCACGTAAGAGGGAACTCCTGTCTGACTGCTTTTATCTGAAACTGTTTTTCTCCTGCCTTTGAATTCCAACTGAAACACTGGTTTTTCCTGGGTTTCAAGCTTACTGACAACCTTTGACTGGAAGTTATACCATCAGCTCTCCTGGATCTTCAGCTTGCTGACTGCAGATCTTGGAATTTGCCAGCCTCCCTATTGTGAATATATATATATATATATATATATATAGAGAGAGAGAGAGAGAGAGAGAGAGAGAGAGAGAGAGAGAGAGTTTCTTTGGAGAATCCTGAGTAATTCAGTACTTTTCATATTTTTCCTATTTTCCTGTTTACTATATTTCATGTTTACTAAGTCATTTGTAAAACTTAAGAGAATTAAACATTGATGAAAAAAGTACAGCTATAGAATTGTCTGCTGAGATAAAGTTATTTAAATGTCAAAATCAAGAGAGCTGAAATCTAGAGACTGGAATTGAGAAGCCATATACTGCAGGATTCTACATCTGATATTTAAAAAACATTTTTATGATGCTTGAATTTGAACATTTCACATAAGTGTGTATAATATTTGAAAGCCTATTCCCTCAAAAGTCCACTGAATGCTAGTGTACTAATAGCATATAGCTACTTCAGAGGAATGAAGTCACTAGGGTTAGGTGTCCTCCAAATGTAATGTTCCAAGGATTGCTTATATAAAAACTATTGCATATTTCCCTACTGGTTTGTTATTTTATTTACTTACAAGGAATACCATGTGATGTTCTATACACTTAAAGCCCAATTTTAATTAAAACCTAATATTAAGCTTGAATATACGATACTGCTATACTCATAGTTCTCATTAAAATGTATATATTTTAACTAAAATTTTCACTCATCCCACTCCTTATGATCTGCCAAGTCATGTGCTGTCACTGTTACCTCAGTCATTGAGATGTTAATAATTGACCTCTATTTTAGGAATTACTCCGAAATTTGTTTTAGTACTGTGCCTATAATGAAAGTACCATAGAAAATATATTTTTCAAGTTTTGCAACTCATTGGGCATATATTATCAATAAACTTCAGCTATTTGCATATTTTACAAGTAGACCATTTTCTCCACCGGAATATAGTGCTAGATTCTTTACTTGGAATTATCAAAGTAATTACTGTGTTATTATCAATATTCATGAACTCACTCATGAATCAAAATATACTTCTTATGTTAACTCACTTGTAACATAAGCTGCTATTTAGTTTTAAATCCATTAGAAAATGAAGATAAATGCATTCATTTTGCATTAGAGAGAAGCACATTTTAAAAAAGGCACAGAGTAGATGCACATGGTTTACCCTTATGTAAAGAGACAAATCAATTGAGAATAGTCACAAGATAAAATGATAATCTATGTACTTTACTCAAAGCTTCATTTTGTCTTGTGACTCTTATTTAATGTTTCCTCCAAAATTTGCTATCCAAACTCTGTACAGTGCACTTCAACACTTAGTTATGGATACTGACAACATAAAAAATAAATAATAAGAAATCTCAATATGTAACCTCCACAATCAAACCTAGCTCATAAACTGCTGGGTATTAATGTCATCATAAGTGGCTTTCCTCACTTACCAGCATAAGTTTCAAGAGCTAGACTGTGGTTTTCCTTGTCTCTGCAATATTGAAAGCATATGTCAAGAGGGAGTATCCATCAGTGACAAAAAGTTGAAGCAGAGTGCCCTTGCTAACTCACAATAGACATGTGGCTGCTGAGATATGCAGGTTGTTTATTACAACAACAGAATCTGTCCAATACTGGTTTATGTACCTTTCTGGATGTTTTATACATAATTCTCAAAATAACACTGTGAGGTAGAACCTGTAAATGAAGAAAACCAACTTCCTGCTTTGAAAGAGATTAAATATAGAATCAATTTTCATTTGTAGAATTGATCTATTCTGTAACACAGTATGCAATATAATAGAGCTATGTCAAGAGAGCTGAGTGAAAGAATAGCAGGGATGAGGGGGACCTTCAAGATGGCAGAAGAGTAAGATGTGAAAATCACCTTCCTCCCCACAAATACACCAAAAATACATCTACATGTGGAACAACTCCTACAGAACACCTACTGAACGCCGGCAGAAGACCTCAGACTTCCCAAAACGCAAAAAACTCCCCATGTACCTGGGACGGCAAAAGAAAAAAGAGACAAAAGAATAGGGATGGGACCTGCACCTCTGGGAAGGAGCTGTGAAGGAGGAAAAGTTTCCACACACTGGGAAGCCCCTTCGCTGGCAGAGATGGGGGTGGTGGAGGAAAGCTTTGGAGCCACGGAGGAGAGCACAGCACCAGGGGTGCAGAGGGTAAAGTGGAGAGATTCCCACACAGAGGATAGGTGCCTACCAGCACTCACCAGCCTGGGTCTGCTGGGCTTGTCTGCTCACCCCCAGGGGCAGGTGGGGGCTGGGAGCTGAGGTTTAGGCTTCAGAGGTCAAATCCCAGGGAGAAGACTGGGGTTGGCTGCATGAACACAGCCTGAGGGGGCTAGTGCACCACAGGTAGCCTGGAGGGAGTCCAGGAAACACTCTGGACCCACCTAAGAGGCAAGAGACCATTGTTATGGGGTGTGCAAGGAGAGGGGATTCCTTCCCTATCTGCCCACAGAAGGCAGAGCACTGCCGAAATGAGCTCCAGAGACAGGAGCAAGCTGCGGATATCAGCTTGGACACCAGAGACGGGCGTGAAATGCTAACACTGCTGCTGAAGCCACCAAAAATCCTATGTGCAAGCACAGATCACTATCACATGCACCCGCCCTCACCCCAGGAGCCTGTGCAGTCCGCCACTGCCAAGGTTCCATGATGCAGGGACAACTTCCTCAGAAGAACACAGCATGCATCAGGCTGTTGCAACGTCATGCCGGCCTCTGCTGCCAGCTGCCATAGGCTTGCCTCACATTCCAATTATAACTACCGTACCCCTCCCTACCCCCAGCAAGAGTGAGCCAGAGCACCCTAACCAGCTGCTGCTTTAACCCCATCCTGTCTGGGTGGGAACAGAAGCCTGAGGGAAGAGGTGGGGCTAAAACCAAAGCTGAACCCCAGGAGCTGTACAAACAAAGAAGAGAAAGTGAAATTTCCCTGTGCAGAATCAGGAGCAGCAGATTAAATCACCACAATCAATTTGAGGTAACCTGCATCTGTGGAATACCTGAATAGACAACAAACCAACCCAAAACTGAGGTGGTGGACTTTGGGACCAAACGTAGACTTGGGGTTTACTGTCTGTGACTGAATTGTTTCTGATTTTTATGCATCTCTTAGTATTGTTTTTAGCACTTGTTATCATTGGTGCATTTGTTTATTGGTTTGGTTGCTCTCTCCTTTTTTTAAATTACTTTTTAAAAATTTCAATAATTTATTTTAAAAAATTAATTTTAATTATACCTTATTTATTTATGTATTTATTATATATTTTATTTTCTTTCTTTTTTTTCTCCCTTTTATTCTGAGCCGTGTGGGTGACAGGGTCTTGGTGCTCTGGCCTGGCGTCAGGCCTCAGCGTCTGATGTGGGACAGCCGAGTTCAGGACATTGGACCACCAGACACCTCCCGGCCCCATGTAATATCAATCAGCTAGAGCTCTCCCAGAGATCTCCGTGTCAACGATAAGACCCAGCTCAACCAAACAGCCAGCAAGCTCCAGTGCTGGATGGCCCACGCCAAACAACTAGCAAGACAGGAACACAATCCCACCCATAGCACAGAGGCTGCCTAAAATCATACTAAGTTCACAGACACCCCAAAACACACCACTAGACACAGCCCTGCCCACCAGAAAGACAAGATCCAGCCCCACCCACAAGAACACAGGCAGAAGTCCCCCTCACCAGGGAGCCTACACAACCCACTGAACAAACTTCAGTCACTGGCAGCAGACACCAAAAACAATGGGAAATACGAACATGCAGGCTGCGAAAAGAAGACCCCAAAGACACTAAGTTATGGAGAATGGGAAGACAGAGGAATATGCAGCACATGAAGGAGCAAGGTAAAAACCCACCAGACCAAACAAATGAAGAGGAAATAGACAGTCTACCTGAAAAACAATTCAGAGCAATGATAGTAAAGATGATCCAAAATCTTGGAAGTAGAATGGAGACATTACAAGAAACATTTAGCAAGGATCTAGAAGAACTAAAGAGCAAACAATGATGAACAACACAGTAAATGAAATTAAAAATTCTCTAGAAGAAATCAATAGCAGAATAACTGATGCAGAAGAACACATAAGTGACCTGGAAGATAAAATACTGGAAATAACTACCACAGAGCAGAATAAACAAAAAAGAATGAAAAGAATTGACGACAGTCTCAGAAACCTCTGGGACAATATTAAACAAATGAACATTTGAATTATAGGGGTTCCAGAAGAAGAAGAGAAAAACAAATGGACTGAGAAAATATTTGGAAAGATTACAGTTGAAAACTTCCTTAACATGGGAAAGGAAATAGTCAATCAAGTCCAGGAAGTGCAGAGAGTTCGATACAGGATAAATCCAAGGAGAAACATGCCAAGATGCATATTAATCAAACTATCAAAATATTAAATACAAAGAAAAAATATTAAAAGCAGCAAGCAAAAAGCAACAAATAATATACAAGGGAATGTCTATAAGGTTAACAGCTGATATTTCAGCAGAAACTCTGAAAGCCAGAAGGGAGTAGCAGGACATATTTAACATGATGAAAGGCAAAAAACTACAACCAAGATTACTCTACCCAGCAAGGATCACATTTGGATTTAACAGAGAAATTAAAACATTTACAGACAAGCGAAAGTTAAGAGAATTCAGCATCCCCAAACCAGCTTTACAACAAATGCTAAAGGAATTTCTCTAGGCAGGAAACACAAGAGAAGGAAAACACCTACAATAACAAACACAAAACAATTAAGAAAATGGTAATAGGAACATACATATTGATAATGACCTTAAAT
The DNA here is from genome assembly GCF_039906515.1 of Pseudorca crassidens. Lineage (NCBI taxonomy): Eukaryota > Metazoa > Chordata > Mammalia > Artiodactyla > Delphinidae > Pseudorca > Pseudorca crassidens. The sequence continues at coordinate 21,439,161 of NC_090298.1, forward strand.
GTAAATAGATTAAATGCTTCCACCAAAAGACATAGACTGGCTGAATGGATACAAAAACAAGGCCGGTAAATGTGCTGTCTACAAGAGACCCACTTCAGACCTAGGGACACATACAGACTGAAAGAGAGGGGATGGAAAAGATATTCCATGGAAATGGAAATCACAAGAAACATGGAGTAACAAATCTCCTATCACACAAAATAGACTTTAAAAGAAAGACTATTACAAGAGACAAAGAAGGACACTACATAATGATAAAGGGATCAATCCAAAAGAAGATATAATAATTGTAAATATTTATGCACCCAATATAGGAGCACCTCAATACATAAGGCAAATGGTAACAGCCATAAAAGGGGAAATCTTGGCAGTAACACAATAATAGTAGGGGACTTTAACACCTCACTTTCACCAATGGACAGATCATCCAAAAAGAAAATAATGAAGGAAACACAAGTTTTAAATGACACGTTAAACATGACAGACTTAATTGACATTTATAGGACATTCCATCCAAAAACAACAGAATACACTTTCTTCTCAAGTGCTCATGGAACATTCCCCAGGATATATCATATCTTTGGTCACAAATCAAGCCTTGGTAAATTTAAGAAAATTGAAATCATATCAAGCATCTTTTCCAACCACAATGCTATGAGACTATATAACAATTACAGGAAAAAATCTGTAAAAAACACAAACACATGGAGGCTAAACAATACAATACTAAATTACCAAGATATCACTGAAGAAAACAAAGAGGAAATTAAAAAATACCTAGAACGAAATGACAATGAAAACACGACAACCCAAAACCTATGGGATGCAGCAAAAGCAGTTCTAAGAGGGAAGTTTATAGCAATACAATCCTACCTCAAGAAACAAGAAATATCTCAAATAAACAACCTAACCTTACACCTAAAGCAATTAGAGAAAGAAGAAAAAGAAAACCCCAAAGTTAGTAGAAGGAAAGAAATCAAAACGATCAGATCAGAAATAAATGAAAAAGAAATGAGGGAAATGATAGCAATGATCAATAAAACTAAAAGCTGGTTCTTTAAGAAGATAAACAAAATTGATAAAACATTAGCCAGAATCATCAGGAAAAAAGGGAGAAGATTCAAATCAACAGAATTACAAATGAAACAGGAGAAGTAACAACTAACACTGCAGAAATACAAAGAATCATGAGGGATTACTATAAGCAACTATATGCTAATAAAATGGACAACCTGGAAGAAATGGACAAATCCTTAGAAAAGCACAACCTGCCAAGACTGAATCAGGAAGACATAGAAAAAATAAACAGAATAATCACAAGCAATGAAATTGAAACTGTGATTAAAATTCTTCCAACAAACAAAAGCCTAGGACCAGATGGCTTCACAGGTGAATTCTATCAAACATTTAGAGAAGAGCTAACACATATCCTTCTCAAACTCTTCCAAAATGTAGTAGAAGGAGGAACACTCCCACACTCATGCCAGAAGGCCACCATCACCTTGATACCAAAACCAGACAAAGATGGCATAAAAAAGAAAACTACAGACTAATATCACTGGTGGATAGAAATGCAAAAATCCTCACCATAACTGTAGCAAACAGAATTCAACAGCACATGAAAAGGATCATACAACATGATCAAGTGGGGTTTATCCCAGGAATGCAAAGATTCTTCAGTATATGCAAAATAATCAATGTGATACACCATATTAACAAATTGAAGGAAAAACACAGTATGATAACCTCATTAGATGCAGAAAAAGCTTTCAAAAAATTTCAACACCCATTTATGATAAAAACTCACCAAAAAGAAGGCACAGAGGGAACTTACCTCAACATAATAAAGGCAATATATGACAAACCCACAGCCAACATCATACTTCTTTGTTTTTTTTTTTTTTGGCGGTACGTGAGCCTCTCACTGTTGTGGCCTCTCCCGTTGTGGAGCACAGGGTCCGGACGCACAGGCTGAGTGGCCATGGCTCACGGGCGCAGCCGCTCCGCGGCATGTGGGATCCTCCCGGACCGGGGCACGAACCCGCATCCCCTGCATCGGCAGGCGGACTCTCAACCACTGCGCCACCAGGGAAGCCCACCAACATCATTCTTAATGGTGAAAAACTGAAACCATTTCCTCTAAGAGCAGGAACAAGACAAGATTCTCCACTCTCCCCACTATTATTCAACATAGTTATGGAAGTTTTAGCCACAGCAATCAGAGAAAAAAAGAAATAAAAGAATCCAAATCAAAAAAGAAGAAGAAAAGCTGTCACGGTTTGCAGATGACATGATACTATACATACAGAATCCTAAAGACTCTACCAGAAAACTACTAGAGCTAATCAATGGATTTGGTAAAGTAGCAGGATACAAAATTAATGCACAGAAATCTCTTGCATTCCTATACACTAATGATGAAGAATCTGAGAGAAATTAAGGAACCACTCCCATTTACAATTGCAACAAAAAGAATAAAACACCTAGGAAAACCTACCTAAGGAGATAAAAGACCTATATGCAGAAAACTATAAGACACTGATGAAAGAAATTAAAGATGATACAAACAGATGGAGAGATATACCATGTTCCTGGATTGGAAGAATCAACATTGTGAAAATGACTATACCACCCAAAGCAATCTACAGATTCAATGCAATCCCTATGAAATTACCAATGGCATTTTCCACAGAACTAGAACAAAAAAATTCACAACTTGTATGGAAACACAAAAGACCCCACGTAACCAAAGCAATCTTGAGAAAGAAAAATGGAGCTGGAGGAATCAGGCTCTGGGACTTCAAACTACACTACAAAGCTACAGTAATCAAGACAGTATGGTGTTGGCAAAAAAACAGAAATATTGGTCAGTGGAACAGGCCAGAAAGCCCAGAGATAAACCCATGCACATATGGTCACCTTATCTTTGATAAAGAAGGCAGGAATATACAATGGAAAAAAGACAGTCTCTTCAATAAGTGGTGGTGGTAAAACTGGACAGCTACATGTAAAAGAATGAAATTAGAACACTCCCTAACACCATACACAAAAATAAACTCAAAATGGATTAAAGACCTAAATGTAAGGCCAGACACTATAAAACTCTTAGAGAAAAACAAAGGAAGAACACTCTTTGACATAAATCACAGCAAAATCCTTTTTGACCCACCTCCTAGAGAAATGGAAAGAAAAACAAAAATAAACAAATGGGACCTAATGAAATTTAAAAGGTTTTGCACAGTAAAGGAAACCATAAACAAGACAAAAAGACAAGCCTCAGAATGGGAGAAAATATTTGCAAATGAAGTAAATGACAAAGGATTAATCTCCAAAATATACAAGCTGCTCATGCAGCTCAATATCCAAAAAATAAACAACCTAACCCAAAAATGGGCAGAAGATCTAAATAGACATTTCTCCAAAGAAGATATAGAGATTGCCAACAAACACATGAAAGGATGCTTAACATCACTAATCATTAGAGAAATGCAAATCTAAACTACAATGAGGTATTACCTCACACCGGTCAGAATGGCCATCATCAAAAATCTACAAACAATAAATGCTGGAGAGGGTGTGGAGAAAAAGGAACCCTCTTGCACTGTTGTTGGGAATGTAAATTGATACAGCCACTATGGAGAACAGTATGGAGGTTCCTTGAAAATCTAAAAGTAAAACTACCATATGACCCAGCAATCCCCCTACTGGGCATATACCCTGAGAAAACCATAATTCAAAAAGAGGCATGTACCACAATGTTCATTGTAGCACTATTTACGATGGCCAGGACATGGAAGCTACCTAAGTGTCCATCGACAGTTGACTGGATAAAAAGTTGTGGCACATATATACAATGGAATATTACTCAGCCATAAAAGGAAACAAAATTGAGTTATTTGTAGTGAGATGGATGGACCTAGAGTCTGTCATACAGAGTGAAGTAAGTCAGAAAGAGAAAAACAAATACTATATGCTAACATATATATATGGAATCAAAAAAAATCGTTTTGATAAACCTAAGGGCAGGACAGGAATAAAGATGCAGACATAGATAATGGACTTGAGGATATGAGGAGGGGGCGGTGTAAGCTGGGACGAACTGAGAGAGTCGCATGGGCATATATACACTACAAAATGTAATATAGATAGCTAGTGGGCAGCAGCTGCATCGCGCAGGGAGATCAGCTTGGTGCTTTGTAATCACCTAGAGGAGTGGGATAGTGAGCATCGGAGGGAGATGCAAGAGAAAGGGGATATGGGGATATATGTATACATATAGCTGATTCACTTTGTTATACAGCAGAAACTAACACAACATTCTAATGCAATTATACTCCAATAAAGATGTTGAAAAAATAAAATAAAATAAATGATAATTTATTAGTGACAAAAAGAAAAATGAATAGCAGAGATGGCTTCAAAGCAGAAGCAATATTTGAACTGGACCTATAAAGATCAGCAGAAGTATTTTCAGATGAAGTGTAGGAGAACATTCTTGGCAATAACAATAATATAAGCACAATACCATCAACGAAGAGTGTGTGTTCATTTCATAAAATGCATATTGATGAGGACAAAGTGTATGCTGTATGGGTTGTGGTGATACATGAGGTTGGGTTTACCTTACAAAACTTATAAACTATAATCAAATAGGATTATAGATTGTTCCACTAATTATTATACATCAGATATTTTATGGGGATGAAAGAAAATGTAAGGATATCAGTTAATTCTACATAGATATTGCTGAGTTTTAGTATTATTAGATTCAAAAGATGGTAGAGTAAGTTAGAAGTATGAGAACCATAATTTATTATTAGACACAGAATCCTTTAAGAGCTTAATAAGTTTTTTTCTCTGTTGAAAGTTCCCTTTTTCCCTAATTTTTCCTTTCCTGCATTCCATCCTAACATCTTTAAAATTCTGAATTTATAATGAATAATAAAGTTAAGAAAGGGTTTGTTTTCTTTAATATGTAACATATTTATTTTTATTCATTTCCAGCCCAACCTCCACTCCTATTATAAGTCCTTGTTTTTATGGTCTGAAATTTAATAATGAGCCTCTTCCAAACAGTCTTATTATTTACAAACTTTCATATCTGAAAAAATTTTACCCAAAGAAACTAGATTCCTTAAACTAAAATACTGCTGTGTTTAAGTGGCTTCTCTGCCTGAAATATTAAAATAGGTCAGTAACTATTGACTTAAGACTGGATCACTTTATTTATAGCCAAAGTTCTATATAAATTAGCTCAACACACTACTTCCTTTTAGGTCACTTAGCTTTAGTAAAATTATTATTTGTTTTTCCCTTTGTAGTTTCATGATTTTCCAAATCTGTTCCCATGTGTTATATTACCTGTATTACTAGAGTTAGTTACTACTATCTTTAAGTTGTAATTCTTACAACCGTCAAATCCAACCAATTTTCCTCAGTAGTATCCTTATGAAGAAATGATTTCTCAAGGAGTCTACCATATAGTGGTGTTGCTGTAATAAAAAAAACAAACCTGACTCCACATTGAATCTATTCCTTTAGCTCTAACATTTGTGCTCTGTTGCTTGTGCTTAGTCATGCTGGCTCTGCACCTTTTGTAAAAGATTGTTTTTCATAGCCTGAAATATACAAGATAGCCTATTCTCAAGGCTGTGACCTCTAAAGGTATAACACTTTTCTGTTCACATAGAGATAAAAAGTTGCAGAACACCTTTCTTCTCTAGGCAGAAAAGGAAAGGCCACAACTAGAAATAAGAAAATTACAAAATGGAAAAGCTCACTGATAAAGGTAAACATACAACAAAAGTAGGAAATCATTCACACACAAAGCTTGTAGGGAGGTTAAAGACAAAAGTAGTAAAATCATTTGTATCCACAATAAGCAGTTAAGAGATACACAAAACAATTAGATGTAAAATATAATATCTAAAACAGTAATTGTGAGAGGAGAGTACAAATGCAGAGTATCTAAAATGCATTTGAAATTAATATACCAGCAACTTAAAAAAAGCATGTATAAATACAGATTCCTATGCAAAAACCTCATGGTAACCACAAAACAAAAATCTATAATAGATATACACACAAAAAAGAAAATGGAATCCAAACATAACACTAAAGATAGTCATCAAATCACAAGAGAAGAGAACAAAAGAAGAAAGAGGGAAAAAAGACCTACAAAAACAAATCCAAAACAATTAACAAAATAGAATAAGAACATACATATGGATAATTACCTTTAATGTAAATTAATTAAATGCTCCAACCAAAAGACACAGACTGAATGGATACAAAAACAAGACCAGTATATTTGTTGCCTGCAAGAGGTTCACTTCAGATCTAAATAAAATAAGTGATAATTGTCTTTTTCAGAGGTAGGCAAACTATGGTCCATGGGACTGACATCTGTTTTTGTAAATAAAATTTTATTGGAACACATACACATCTATTCATTTCTGTATGGTCTGTGGCTAATTTTGAAATACAACAGCACAGTTGAATAGATGTGGCAGAAACTATATGGCACATGAACTTAATATATTTTATATCTGGTCCTTCAAGAAAAACTTTCCAAGCACTGGTCTATTGAATTTGGCAATTTGGAGATGATTGCTATTTCAATTATATGGAGAAAACATGATTGAGACTGCAGTATATCTGTCCATTTTGGCTTTATATAACTATTATTCTCAGAACAGTAAAAATATGATGGACAAAATATTTTATTAAATTCTAATACTTAATATTTCTGCTCATGTTAAATTAGAATCTTCACAATTTTTATTCATGTTCAAGTATCCTATATCTTTCAAACAATGAAAATAAAACAAAATGGTAAAGAAATGAATTTAGTTTCAGCAAGAACATATTGAATGTAAAGCATGCCAAAGATGGATTAATGCAGGGAATCTCAACCTTGCTTACCCGATCAAGAAATTTAAACACATCAGTACTGAGTTAGACCTAAAATCATATGATGTAATAGTTTGAGTACAGCTTGAAGATTAGGGTTTTTGAACCTCTATTCATGCAATTTCAAAGTGCAGCAAGATTGATAAATGTAAATTTAAAGATAGTAAAAAGCAACTAAGACAATTATGATAAAAATTAATAACATGAGTTATTGTACTAACATAACTTCAAGTGTGCTTTAATGATTCAATAAATAAATCTATGTGGCAATGGCACAAAAATGGGGGACAGATTGTTGAATATTATAAATAGCTCATAAAGAGACCAAACGAGTGCCCCCCAGAATCTTAGGTAGAGTTCAAGTGTATCAAAATATTGTTTTTGGGATATAAAACACCTCAAAATCTCCAAAAAATGAATGTATTTGTCTCATCAAGAGGATCTTCATTAAATAATTATATTATTAATGTTATACATATATAGGATTAAATTACTTCATATAATTACTTTTTAAATTAATGGGATAATATCTAGTATATACTTGGAGTTTCTAAGAGTTAATAAATATGCAATGTTTCTCTGTATGTGTTTACATATTACTAGACCCCACAGACAAACTCCTACCCTCTAAAACTCTTCTATTGCTTTGTTCTACAGACTTAGATATCACAGCACATTGTGTTTTCTAGCTTGCCAATATCCTTCACTAAACCAATATTTCCTAAAAGCATTTATACGGAGATTATTTTATCTCCAAGCACATGCCTTATATATATATACATACATATATATATATATATATATATATTTGTGTGTGTGGTACACAGGCCTCTCACTGTTGTGGCCTCTCCCATTGTGGAGCCCAGGCTCCGGACGCACAGGCTCAGCGGCCATGGCTCACAGGCCCAGTTGCTCCACGGCATGTGGAATCTTCCAGGACTGGGGCACGAACCCATGTCCCCTGCATTGGCAGGCGGACTCTCAACCACTGCGCCACCAGGGAAGCCCTATATATATTCTAAAGCATCATATCTTTTTTCTTCCAGCTTATTGAGACATAATTGACATACAGCACTGTATAAGTTTAAAGTATATAACATAATGATTTGACTTACATACCTCATGAAATGATTACCACAATAAGTTTACTAAACAAATACCATCTCATATAAACACAAAATAAAAGAAAAATTTTTCCTTCTGATGAAAACTCTTAGGATTTACTCTCTTAAAAACTTCCATTTATAATATACGGGAATGTTAATTACATTAATCTTATTATTGTATATTATATCCCTAGGACTTATTTAACTTATAACTGGAAATTGGTACTTTTTGACCACTTTCATCCAAATTCCCCTCTATCCAACCCCCACTTCTGGTAACCACAAATCTGATTTCTTTTTCTATGAGCTTATTTGTGTCTTTGTTTGTGTGTTTGTTTTTGAAGTATAATTGACCTACAACACTATGTTAGTTCCTAATGCGCAGAATTATATTTTATACATATCATTATATCTTATATATACTAATCTGTTAGATATAACATTATTTCATGTACCACTAAGAAAGAGAAAAAGCTGAATATGAAGCTATGACATAATGTATTCTTATGGATTGCAAAACATTTCCATTTCAGATATGTTTAGTATGGAAATATATGCATTTATAATCAATGAAATATTTGAATTTAAATAAGAATATAGCACATAAATATTATATTAGCATATTAGGGAATAGACGTTTTCTACCATGAGATAAACACTGAAATGAAAATTGACAGAAAAAAATTTAAATGGTTTGATCTCTAACATTTTGTATCACTCTACACGGCTCATTTAGCACACCGTGGCAGCAATTTTCTGAATTGTATGTAGTGACCTGAAAAGTTAATGAATCTGGTAAGGTATTTTCTATCTTTCTCCTTGGATGAGTCATAAATACTTATAGACTCTGATTATTTGTCTTTTGAGGTTTATATGCCACAATGAAGAGGGTTTTTTATATCCTAGGAACCATTAATTTTTTCTCCAAAACAGATAAAATGATTTCACGTCACTGTTTTTCAAGTTATTTTAATATTGCCTAAAACATGGGGCAATATAATATAAATGGAGCTTCATATTCAGACATTAAAATAAAATGTCTAAATAGTCTCAATCAGATATGATAGGGAGCTTTTATATGATGATTCAAAATGCATTAACTATTACTTTGGTAACAGACTGGTATAGTATTAAATTAATGACATGTTCTAAATGCTTTCATTGACCTCTTGTACCTCTAAAATGTTCAATGTCTGCACTTCATAAGTGACTTTGATCTCATCTCTTATTGAACTCCATGACAGATGAGAAAAATGGAGACAGTCTCTGACAGTGGAAACAAGCAGCCTGTCATAATTTTACTCTATAGAGCTGGTCACATTTCCAGTATGCTACTTTCTTCCATGAGTGAAAACAATGATTTAATTCCTGGAACTCTAGGAAAGTACTTTGCTGTAACAGGCACAGGAACTATGTCTGATGTACGAAGTTCTAAGTGGAAGTTCCACCTAAACAATTTGTTAAATAAATAATGTTGAGATTGTCATAAATTTTTTCACTTTGTTTCTTACACATTAAAAAGAATTGAAACTTACAACATTTTGACATACATGTTGTGCATACCAAATGGAATTCTGTGAAAATATTTCTTCACACTCTATGTGACACGGGAAGCTAGATGTGGTTGAACTACTATTGTAACTGTTATTGATATATTAGCAGCAGGAGCAGTGGAAAGGTACACAGTTGTTAGCAGGAAGAATAAACTAGATGTAGAAACAGTTGTATTATCCTATTTATTACTTTTTCAAAGCTGAGTTTTGAAGTTTTGTAATAGCTGACATCTGCAATTAATGTAAAATTTTATGGAAATACAAAATAAGGATACCCTTAACAATATTTTATTGCAAAACATTGTCACCAATCTTTGAGTATTTAAACAAAGAGGTAGAATGTGCATTTGACCCAAGTGTTCGTCGTATCATTTAGATTGCTCAGGAAGGTCATTAAACTCATTAGTTGCACTTGAGATCTTCAAAGAAATGACTGGTTTACTAAAAATTAAAACCTTTTGAACTTCCTTTTTAAAACAAATGAATTCAGAATAGTCATTGCAGTGATTTAAAGAGAGATTTATGAGAAAGATAGAAATGAGATTTAAAAATGTTTTATATATTTCCCACAGTGAATACTGTCCAGATTTATTTTCATATTATTGTGATAAAATAATCCATAAGAATAAAGTCTTATTGTGGATTTCAAAATGTTTAAAGATAGAGTTAGTGTTATTAAATTTTCTAACTTTTTACTTGAAAAAATTTTTGAAACATACACTGATGTCAGAATCTAGATTTATATATGTATTATTATTTGTGGGTCTTTAGAGACCCTCTTATATTGCTCTGTGTCTCATAAATCTTTAGGCAATTGAGTTTCTTCAACAAAAAGCTACATATATTAATCTTCTCACAGAAAATAGACCTGATAAAATTACTGTTTGTTTCATTCTTACTTTTCTCATGAATGTGCTGCCCCTTAAAAAGAATTTATCTTATTAAAATAATGAAAAAAAAAATTTCAAAGAAACCAAATATTATTTAAAATGTTTCATTATCACTCATTTATGAAGGTTATTTTCCCTAATTATTTTCAAGAAACATTATTTCAAAAGAGCATTTGGATTAGATTTTATAACTTTCCTGCCAGTTCCTAAATCTGTGGTAGAATATACATACTTCCTAAACTCTGAGTCTCCAGACTTAGTAATACATCAGAAGTTAAATAAAATAAAAGATAATGGGGTAAATTTCCCAAATCCTTTTATGATGAATATGTGACAAAAAATAGAGCTGTTAACTCTTTGAGAAAATTTGACATTGTCTCTCCTGGCTTTACAATCAAATCCCTGCAATCAGTTCAAACTTTTAAGTTTATATATTCCTTTTTATAAGTTGAAAAAAGTAGTATCTCACCTTAATTTAACTCTTAGATGCTTGAAAAGTCTAAATTCTTCCTAGAATATTAAAATCATAGATATTGAATTTCTAGAAGATACATATCAAAGAGAATTTGTTGCTGTACCATACCATTTTAGAACCATCAGCTGTAATCTTGGCATCCATGTTTGAAGAAATAAAAGAGAATACCTTATGGTTATTAGGCATGGTTCTCTGGTTTTGTGAATAAAGTAGATAAATCTAGAGCTCTGCCAATCTATCACAATTCCCATGTACTCTTCCACCTCAGGAAGTAAGCTTAATGCCTGTCATTGGTAAGAAGCTATATAAATTATAGTCAAGAGACTCATTCAAAGAGGAAACATTAAGTTACATTGAACTCAGAAGAGAATAAGATTTTATACCTGAGAGAGCAAAAGCACACACTCACACACACAGCAGCTGAGGTAATTTAATTATTTCTTATACCATGAATTTTTAAAGACATCATATTTGATAGTGGTCAAACTGTCAACCAGAATGAACCATCATTCTTTGACACGTTTCTTGAAATAATATATAAAAATTAGGAAATGTCTAGCTACATAAACTTGTAAAATTTGGATATGTGTAAATAATAAAAATAAAACTTGCACACATAAAAGTGGAAAGCACATGGGTATTTATAGTTATTGGCCACAAATTATTTGATTGTATATTTTGAAGTTATTTTCCTCACAGGGAAATTATTTGCTCTTTAAAAATAGAAAGCAATAGAGAAATTTTTATTGAAATAAAATTCCATGTAAAAATCCATGTCATTTTTTTTGGTTGAGTTGTTCTAAACTTTCTGTAATATTAAGCCTTCTTATGTACCTTAAAATAAATCTAACAACTACCCAGCTCTCATTTATTATCACACTAGAAATATCAATTTTTTTTCTTATGAGGATGGTATAGTAAAAATGGAAGGAATAAAGATCTCTTAAACTGTATATAATAATCAAGCATTAGAGTGGAAGAAATTTTCACAGTCACAGAATTTTTATTCTGTGATACATTCCCATGTATATTTTAAGTTCAGACACTTCTCTCAATGAAAGTCAAAATTAAACTACTCTTGAAGCAATCTTGAAGTAATTCCAAAAACAATTCATCAACGTTGTAAATCAAAAACCAAATAAACTTCTAGATTTTGGTTCATAAAATACCTTTGGAATAAAATGCAACATGTTTAACATTATATTTTAAATTTAAAAAGTATATAGTTTTCAGAAATTCAGAAAAATAGTGATATGTTGTATGAGTGACATGGTAAATAATAAATAAAAGAGGAAAACAGAACCCTCCTACACTGCTGGTGGGAATGTAAGTTGGTGCAGCCAGTTGGAAACAGTATGGAGTTTCCTTATAAAGCTAAAAATAAAGTTACCAAATGATCCAGCAATCCCACTCCTGGGCATATATCCGGAAATGACAAAAACTCTAATTTGAAAACATACATGAACTCCAATGTTCATTGCAGCACTATTTACAATAACCAAGACATGGAAGCAACCTAAGTTTCCATCAACAGATGAAGGGATAAAGATGTGGTATGTACATATATCTAGGGGTTATCGTACTAAATGAAGTCAGACAAATACAAATATTATATGATATCACTTATATATGGAAACTAAAAAATAATATAAATGAACTTATTTACAAAACAGAAACAGACTCACAGACATAGAAAACAAACTAACTTTGGTTACCAAAGGGGAAGGGAGGAGAAGGATGAATTAGGAGTATGGATTTAACAGATACACACTACTATGTATAAAATAGATAAACAAGAAGGATTTGCTGTATAGCACAAGGAACTATATTCACCATCTTGTAATAACCTGTAATGAAAAAGAATCTAAAAAAGAATATATATGTATATACATATATGTATAACTGAATTACTTTGCTGTACACCTGAAACTAACACAATAATGTGAATCAGCTATAATTAAAAAAAAACAAATCAGACTGCTACTAGATATTTTGTGAGTTTTTAAAGTTTGAGCTGAATGTCCAGGCTGAACAGAGTTAATAAATCTTAGCAATGAAGCTTAAAAAAAGTGAATATTTATTTTATAAGCATGTTCTTCAGTATATGTTAAATTTAGTATAATTTTATAATATAAAAAATTACATTACCTAATATATAAATAACTACTAATTATCACTATTATGTAATAAGAAGTCTTCTAATATATAAATGATTTCTTCAATAATACCCTGTAGAATAGGTAACAGAATAATTTACTTATATTTGCAGATATTATTCAAATCATGACATTCTTTTAAAAAGTTACCTCAAGAAGTATGAATTTGAGATTAAGAACTTTACTAAAAGTCTCTTTTACAAGGATGGCATTTGACAGAGTATTATAAATTTTTCATTGTGAAATAAAATGCACATAGAGGAAATCAAAAACATTGCAGTACTATTCACAATAGCCAGGTCATGGAATTAACCTAAATTTTCATTGAGGGATGAATGGTTAAAGAAAATGTGGTACATACATACAATGGAATATTATTCAGCTTTACAAAAGAAGGAAATCCTGCCGTTTGCAGCAATATGGATAAAACTAGAGGACATTGTGCTAAGTGAAATGTCAGATACAAAAGACAAATTCTACATTACATCACTTATATGAGGAATCTAAAATAGTCAAACTCATAGAAACAGACAGTAGAATGGTGATTGCCAGAGCTTGGGGGCAGGGAGAAAAAGGGAGGTATTAGTAAAAATGTACAAAGATTCAGTTATACAAGATGAGTAAGTCCTAGAGATCTACTATACACCATAGTGCCTGCAGTTAACAGTACTGTACTGGATACTAAAAAAATTGCTGAGAGGGTAAACTTTATATTAATTGTTCTTAGAACAAATAATAATAATAATGATAATCATAATAATAAGTAAAGAAGTTAGGAGCAAACATTTGGAGGTGATGCATTTGTTTATGGAGTAGATTGTGGTGACGATTTTACGGATATAAACTTATCTCCACATTCATCAAGTGGCATACATTAGCATGTACAGCTTTTTGAATGTCAATCCTACTTCAATAAAATGGTTTAAAAAAAAATCACAAAACAAAGTTGTGCATTTCAATGTAGCCACATTTAGAAATAAAAGACTGCCAGCATTAACACTTAGCCACAACAGCTTAAAGCAATGGGATCAATTATGCAGATCTATAAGGTAGATGAAGAAGAGCATTGAAAATATTCATTTTTAACACTAATGTTTGGAGAGGAAATTAATGCTTGTGAATTTCCTGGTTTATATATCATATGTCTTAGTACATTCAAGCTGCAATCACAAAATACCACAGACTGGGGAGCTTATAAATAGCAGAAGTTTATTGCTCATGTTCTGGAGGCCAGTAGTCTGAGATCAGGGTGCCAGCATCGTAAGATAAGGACTCTCTTCTGGGTTGCAGGCTTCTCTTTGTATCTTTACATGGTGCAATGGGCTAGGGATTTCTCTGGTGCCTCTTTTATAAGGCACTAATTCCATTTATGGAAATGGATGGAATTAGTGTGGGTCAAGAATTCAGGAGACGGTTGGCTGAGTGGTTCTTCTGCTCCATGTGGCATCAGCCCATGACAATCCCTTAGTTGTCTTCTGTTAACAGCTGAACTGGAAAATGCATGAACACCTTATTTACACATATGGTCTCTCAGAACTCTCTCTGTTGACGTGCTGTCTCAGCATTTGCCTTCAAGGTTTAAAAACCTCCCAAAGGTTCCACCTAGTAATATCATCTAGGGCATTATGATTTTAACATATTAATTTGGGGGGGACACAAACACTCAGAAATAACATCATGCTAATAAATTAAAACAGCACTGCCAAAACTCTCACCATCCCAACATTTACCATGGGTAAATCATTTTGACTTGATTCAATCTTTAATTTGATATAGATATTTTAATCCTCAAGTTGAATTTCTACACACTAATCATATTATTAACGTTTACTTTTCAAAAGTTCCCCAGTGATCACTTTGTAAAGGATTGAAATCTTTAAAATAATGTCTTGCAATATACATACCTATTTATGTAGATCCTTTTCAACTTATCCTAATAATGCTTTATTGTTTTCTCTGAGAAACTGTTGTGCATCCTTTATTTAGTTTTATTATATTATTTTTATATATTTTTTAACATCTTTATTGGAGTATAATTGCTTTACAATGGTGTGTTAGTTTCTGCTTTATAACAAAGTGAATCAGCTATACATATACATATATCCCTATATCTCCTCCCTCTTGCATCTCCCTCCCACCCTCCCTATCCCACCCCTCTAGGTGGTCACAAAGCACCGAGCTTATCTTCCTGTACTATGTTGCTGCTTCCCACTAGCTATTTTACATTTGGTAGTGTATATATGTCCATGCCACTCTCTCACTTCGTCCCAGCTTAACCTTCCCAACTCCCCGTGTCCTCAAGTCCATTCTCTACGTCTGTGTCTTTATTCCTTTTCTGCACCTAGGTTCTTCAGAACGATTTTTTTTTTTTTAGATTCCATATATATGTGTTAGCATATGGCATTTGTTTTTCTCTTTCTGTCTTCACTCTGTATGACAGACTCTAGGTCCATCCACTTCACTACAAATAACTCAATTTCATTTCCTTTTATGGCTAAGTAATATTCCATTATATATATGTGCCACATCTTTATCTATTCATCTGTCGATGGACACTTAGGTTGCTTCCATGTCTGGGCTATTGTAAATAGTGCTGCAGTGAACATTGTGGTACATGCCTCTTCTTGAACTGTGGCTTTCTCAGGGTATATGCCCAGTAGTGGGATTGCTGTGTCATATGGTACTCTTATTAATTTTAGTTTTTTAAGGAACCTCCATACTGTTCTTCATAGTGGCTGTATCCATTTACATTCCCACCAACAGTGCAAGAGAGTTCCTTTTCTCCACACCCTCTCCAGAATTACTGTTAGTAGATTTTTTGATGATAGCCATTCTGATGGGTGTGAGGTGATACCTCACTGTAGTTTTGATTTGCCTTTTTCTAATAATTAGTGATGTTGAGCATCTCTTCATGTGTTTTCTGCCTAGAGAAGTTCCTGTAGCATTTGTTGTAAAACTGGTTTGGTGGTGCTGAATTCTCTTAGCTTTTGCTTGTCTGTGAAGGTTTTAATTTCTCTGTTGAATCTGAATGAGATCCTTGCTGGGTAGAGTAACCTTGGCTGTAGGTTTTCCCCTTTCATCGCGTTAAATATGTCCTGCCACTCCCTTCTGGCTTGCAGAGTTTCTGCTGCAAGATCAGCTGTTAACCTTATGGGGATTCCCTTGTATATTATTTATTATTTCTCCCTTGCTGCGTTTAATATTTTTTCTTTGTATTTAATTTTTTGATAATTTGATTAATATGTGTCTTTGTGGGTTTCTCCTTCAATTTATCCTGTATGGGACTCTCTGCACTTCCTGGACTTGATTGACTATTTCCTTTCCCATATTAGGGAAATTTTCAACTATAATCTCTTCAAATATTTTCTCAGTCCCTTTCTTTTTCTCTTCTTCTTCTGGGACCCCTATAATTCGAATGTTGGTGCATTTAATGTTGTCCCAGAGGACTCTGAAACTGTCCTCAATTCTTTTCATTCTTTATTCTGCTCTGCAGTAGTTATTTCCAGTATTTTATCTTTCAGGTCACTTAACCATTCTTCTGCCTCAATTATTCTGCTATTGATTCCTTCTAGAGAACTTTTAATTTCATTTATTGTGTTGTTCATCATTGTTTGCTTTTTAGTTCTAGATCCTTGTTAAACGTTTCTTTTATTTTCTCCATTCTATTTCCAAAATTTTGGATCATCTTTACTATCATTATTCTGAATTCTTTTTCAGGTAGACTGCTTATTTCCTCTTCATTTGTTTGGTGTGTTGGGTTTTTACCTTGTTCCTTCATCCTCTGTGTATATCTCTGTCTTCTCATTTTGCTTAACTTACTGTGTTTGGGGTCACCTTTTCGCAGGCTGCTGGTTTGTAGTTCCCGTTGTTTCTGGTGTCTGCCCCCAGTGGCTAAGGTTGGTTCAGTGGGTCATGTAGGCTTCCTGGTGGAGGGGACTGGTGCCTGTGTTCTGGTGGATGAAGCTGGATCTTGTCTTTCTGGTGGGTAGGACCATGTCCGGTGGTGTGTTTTGGGGTGTCTGTGACCTTATTATGATTTTAGGCAGCCTCTCTGTTAATGGGTGGGGTTGTGTTCCTGTCTTGCTAGTTGTTTGGCATAGGGTGTCCAGCACTGTAGCTTGCTGGTCATTGAGTGGAGCTGGGTCTTAGCATTGAGATGGAGATCTCTGGGAGAGCTTTTGCCATTTGATATTACATGGGACTGGGAGATCTCTGGTGGACCAATGTCCTGAACTCAGCTCTCCTACCTCTGAGGCACAGGCCTGACACCCGGCTGGGGCACCAAGACCCTGCCAGCCACATGGCTCAGAAGAAAAGGGAGAAAAAAAGAAAGAAAGAAAGAAAGAAAAAAAAAAAAACTAAGTTATTAAAAACAAAAAAATTAAAAAGTAAAGAAAAAAGAAAGAAAGAAGAGCACAACCAAACAAAAAAACACAAATCCACCAATGACAACAAGTGCTAAAAACTATACTAAAGAAAAACAACAACATAAAAAGGAACAGACAGAACCATAGGACAAATGGTAAAAGCAAAGCTATACAGACAAAATCACACAAAGAAGCATACACATACACACACAAAGAGAAAAAGGAAAAAAAATATATATATATATATATAAAAGAAAGCAACCAAATCAGTAAACAAATCTACCAATGATAATAAACTCTAAATACTAAACTAAGATAAACATAAAACCAGAAACCAATTAGATGCAGAAAGCAAACCCCAAGTCTACAGTTGCTCCAAAAGTCCACCGCCTCAATTTTGGGATGATTCGTTGTCTATTTAGCTATTCCAGAGATGCAGGGCACATCAAGTTGATTGTGGAGATTTAATCTGCTGCTCCTGAGGCTCCTGGGAGAGATTTCCCTTTCTCTTCTTTGTTTGCACAGCTCCTGGGATTCAGCTTTGGATTTGGCCCCGGTATCTGTATTCTGGGGCTCTGGCTCACTCAGGCCAGGGGAGGGAGGGGTAAGAAATGAGGGGCCAGCCTGTAGTGGTAGAGGCCAGCATGACGTTGCACCAGCCTGAAGCGCGCCATGAGCTCTCCTGGGGAAGTTGTCCCTGGATCACGTGACCCTGGCAGTGGCAGGCTGCACAGGCTCCCGGGAGGGGAGGTGTGGATAGTGACCTGTGCTTGCACACAGCCTTCTTGGTGGCTGCAGCAGCAGCCTTAGCTTCTCATGGCCATCTCTGTTGTCCACACTGATAGTCGCAGTTTGCGCCCATCTCTGGAGCTCATTTAGGTGGTGCTCTGAATCCCCTCTCCTCGTGCACCCCGAAACAACGGTCTCTCATCTCTTAGGCAGTTCCAGACTTTTTACTGGACTCCCTCCCAGCTACCTGTGGAGCACTAGTCCCCTTCAGGCTGTGTTCACGCCGCCAACCCCAGTCCTCTCCCTGGGAACTGACCTCCAAAGCTGGAGCCTCAGCTCCCAGCCCCCACCCGCCCCAGCAGGTGAGCAGACAAGCTTCTCAGGCTGGTGAGGGCTGGTTGGCACTGGTCCTCTGTGCAAGAATCTCTCTGCTTTGCCCTCTGCACCCTTGTTGTTGCACTTTCTTCGGAGGCTCCAATGCTTCCCCCCGACTACTCCCTGTCTCCACCAGTGCAGGGGCTTCCTAGTGTGTGGAAACTTTTCCTCCTTCACAGCTCCCTTCCAGAGGAGCAGGTCCCATCCCTATTCGTTTGTCTCTGTGTTTTCTTTTTTCTTTTGCCCTACCCAGGTACGTGGGGAGTCTCTTGCCTTTTGGGAAGCCTGAGGTCTTCTGCCAGCGATCAGTAGGTGTTCTGTAGGAGTTGTTCCACATGTAGATGTATTTTTGATATAGTTGTGGGGAGGAAGGTGATCTCCACATCTTACTCCTCTGCCATCTTGAAGGTCTCCTCTATTTAGATATTTCGAAGGTATTGTAAGTAGTCTCTTTTATTAAACATTATTTTTTTAAAGGCTTGACTTTTTATAGGTAATTTTGATTTTGCATTATAGTTTTGCAATATGTTACCTTTGGGGAAACTGGGGCAAAGATTCCTGGAATCGTACTTTATTATTTCCTACAACATGGAAGAATTTAAAGTTTTTCCATGTATTAGGTCACAAACAAACTTTTTAAAAAGTCAGTTCTGTTCATACAAATTCAAGACACAAACTATTAATAAATAATTATGAATAGATAATAAAAGAGGAAATATGAGAAATTTTAAAAGCCTTCAACTAAAAATGTGGTTAAATTCACAATATAATCTTGAATATGGTTGTTTTTAAACAATGTTAGCACACTAAGTATTAAAATGTTGGGAAATAATTTTTGCAGAAGAAAATTAATATTTTTAAATACTTATATTAGAAATGATGGCAGATAAATTATAAGGTTGATGTACAATGAATAACAGTAGTAAAAAAGGCATAAAAGACAATTAAAGAAATAGCACAAAGTAAACATCAAAAGTAGCTTATGTAAAAGAATAATGAAACAAAGTAATTTATGATAATGCTAGTGGACACAAAGTAAAAAACACAAGTAATGATATGAAAAATTTAAGCAGAACATGACAACAGATAAGTTGTTTATAGAAGAAAGATAATTCTATGACTAACTGTATTCCATTGAATTTGTAAACTTGTTCATTTAACCATAAATCTAAAACAATTCATGCCTACTCTTACCAGAGGTATGCATTGTAACAGATGTGTAGCCAGCCAGTAAATAAATAGATAGATGGTAGATAGATAGGTAGGTAGGTAGTTGATAATAGAACTTGTAGTCTGTAGTTTTTTGTTAGTTCAGGATCATGATTAGTGTTGTTCAGATCTCTGTGTTCACTGATATTTTTCTTCAGTTCCAACTGTTCCATCAATTGCTATTAGTGGTGTGTTAAATCCTCAACTATTGTTATGGAACTGCCTATTTCTCCATTCAATTCTGTTAGTATTTGCTTCTTTTTTGGGCTCTGTTTTTAGGTGTACACACATTAATTCTTATTATTTCTTCCTGATGTATTGATCCTTTCTCATTATGTCATTTTTTTTATAGCTATGGTAACACACTTTTCCAGTCTCATTTATAGTAATATACCTACTCTCTCCTTCTTAGGTTTACAGTTTGCATTACTTATCTTTTTTCCATCCATTCACCATCAAACTATCTGTGTCGTTATATGTAAACTTAGTTGTTTGTAGATTGCATAATAGTTTAATCTTATTATTTTATCCAATCTAAGAATCTTTAACTTGTACTTACAATTTTTTGTCAATTAACATAAAAATAACCATTGATATGGTTGGGTTTAGGTATATAGTTGTAATATTTGTTTTATATTCCTCTTCTCTGATCCGTTTTATTAATTTACTTTTTAATTCCAAAGTAATCTTAATATTGGTGCTAAAAGTTACAACCATATAAAGCTAAATGGTAACTTCAGGCATTAAAAAGTAGGCTTTTACTTTTTTACAGTTTTATTGAAGTTGATGTTATAATATTTCACACAAAATGTACATTTATCACCTTATATCTATTTTGCTCATGTATACATGTAAATAAACTCCCTATGTCATTGTATTTTGTTTTAAACAACTGTAAGTTAAAAATTTTATGAAAATGTTTTTATCTTTTATTCATGAAGGATATCGTCACTAATACAGAACTCATCATTGATATTTAACCCTTCTTTAGCACTTTAATATACTGTAATCTAGAGTTCATCATTTCTGCTTTTTTTTTGCTGCATTGGGTCTTCGTTGCTGCGAGTGGGGGCTACTCTTTGTTGCAGTACACGGGCTTCTCATTGCGGTGTCTTCTTTTGTTGTGGAGCACAGGCTCTATGCAGGTGGGCTTCAGTAGTTGAAGCATGTGGGCTCAGTAGTTGCAGCACGTGGGCCCTAGAACATGAGGGCTTCAGTAGTTGAAACACATGTGCTCAGTAGTTGTGGCACATGGGCCCTAGAATGCGCAGGCTTCAGTAGTTGTGGCTCATGGGCTCAGTAGTTGGGGTGCACAGACTTGTTCCGCGGCATGTGGGATCTTCCCAGACCAGAGATTGAACTCGTGTCACCTGCATTGGCAAGAGGATTCTTAACCACTGTACCACCAGGGAAGTCTGAGTTCATCATTTCTGATGAGAAGTCAGCGTTTTTTAAATTGTTCTCACTCTTTATGCAATGTGTTCCTCCTTCCATATACCTTCAAGGTTTTATCTTTATAATTCTTAAGCAATTTTGACTATAACAACGTTGTGTGTGTGTGTGTGTGTGTGTGTGTATTCAGAGCTCTCTGAGCTTTATAAACACATAAATTTGAGTTTTACCAAATTGAGGAAAATATCAAGCATTATTTATTTTTTTCCTCTCCTTCTTCAACTTTAATTTCAAACATTTTGTACCATCTGATACTTCCTATTCAACTCTGTTTTTCACAATTTTTTTTTTAACTCACTTCTTCAAATGGATAATTTCTCTTGGTTTATCTATAATTAACTGGCTTTTCTTTAACTTCCATTCTGTACTTAAGTTTAAACTGTATTTCTTTTTCAACTTCGGATATTATTTTTTCCAGTTTGGTTATTTTATAATTCTAGTTTTCTGCAAATATTTCCTGTATATTTATTTGTTACCAGCATAATTTACTTTATTGACCATATTCATAATGATAATTTTAATATCCTTTCCACCGATTCTTAAGTCTAGCTCTACTTGATTGTATTTTCTCTTGACAATAGGTTGTGTTTTCCTTTCTTTTTACGTTTAGTAATTTTTATTATATCAAACACGTGAGTGATTTATTGTAGGTACTCTATATTCTGTGTTTTTCCAAGGAATAATAATTTTGTATAAATAGTTAACATTTCTGAAATTAAATTGTTTCCCTTGCAGTGTATAGTACTGAAGTATGAATTAAATTACTTTTGTTTAAATCTGCCCTCTTAAAATACATCTGGGAGTCAAATGGAGATTTGGACAGAATTTACAGTAGATTTTAGGCTTTCCTTGACTAAATATTTCCATTCTGGTATTCTTCCCTCATATTCTTTCAGCAGTGGTTGTGCTGTAGGGAAATGGAGTTTTAAAAGTAATTTTAATGTTTTAATTTCCTACATATTTGAAATATTTTATAATAAAAGAAGAAAACATGTTTACCTATATTGAGTCTTAAGATAATCTTAAAATAATTAAAATAAACAACAACTTGGTCAAACAAAATACATTTGTTACACTAATCTTTTCTTTGAAACTCTACCAAAATAATGCATGGCTCTATAATTGACATGCAGTCTAAGGCTTTGCTGAGCTGAAATAAATAGGCAGCCAGATATTTTTCCAGCAAAGATGGGCTTATTCAGGATCAGCAGAGAACTGCAATTCAGGTCTGCAACCATGGTAAGCTAGGTGCAAGTCCCCACAGGGTAAGGGAAGGAAAACGCTTTTATACAGAGAGGAAAAGAGATTTGGGAGGACTATAGTAAACAAAGAGTCCATGGCTTTTCATGGGCTGAGTCTTTCTTTGTCAGGAAAGAAGAGGAGTCTTTCTTCTTCTCATTGGGCTCTGTTGAGACAGGGCATGAGAGCTCTCCTTTCTGGTCTCCCAATTGTATTTAATTGAGGTTTCTATTTATTATTATTAATTTTTTACAACTTGATAGTATATATGCAGTGCAATTGACCAAATGTACAATGGACTAAATTTTCTGAGTGTGAAAGCAAATATGAATATGAAGTGATTCATTTACGAAAAACAAACATTTCCTCATTGTTCTGCTTTAGTTGCTTTTGGGTAACTGAAGAATGGAACCCCACCATTCAAATGCTGCCTATCAGGACTTGCTATTCTTTTTTTTTTTTTCGGTAAGTGGGCCTCTCACTATTGTGGCCTCTCCCGTTGAGGAGCACAGCCTCCGGACGCGCAGGCTCAGTGGCCATGGCTCACGGGCCCAGCTGCTCCACAGCATGTGGGATCTTCCCGGACCGGGGCACAAACCCATGTCCCCTGCATCGGCAGGCGGACTCTCAACCACTGTGCCACCAGGGAAGCCCAGGACTTGCAATTCTTAACAACAAAAATATTTACTCAAATCTTCTCCAGAATCATGCACTCTGCAGCTTCTCTCAAAAGCCAAGTGCTCTTATTACTAGCTCTTTGATCATTTTCCTCTGGAGAGATTTCTGCTCTTTTCAGAATTTTAAGTAGCATATGTGTGGCTTGCCTCACTTCCCTTGACCCTGTGTTCTTTCATTCCTTAAACACTGCTACATCATTGAAAAGGTATGTCTGATTTTATACGAGGGAGACTTTAAGTAGACCCTGGGGCTAAAACATTGAATAAAGTATAAACAGTTTACAATCTGTAGGTGAAAATTGTTACTATATTCAGAGTAGTGTTTTACTTGTTTATTGTTTGTTTTGTTTTGTTTATTCAAGCCACAATTATTGGTTCTGTTTTTGGAATAATTTGGCAATTATTACTTTAAAATATGTTAATCAGATCATTATCCTTTTTTGACAAATGAAGAAGATGAGGCTCAGAGAGATAATGAGAGACTGAAGGTTATTTTTATATATATATATATATATATGTGTGTGTGTATATATGTATGTGTGTGTGTATATATATACACACACACATATATATTTCCTTGGAAAACACATTCTCTTAAAAGTAGAAACTGAAAACTTAAATCAGCTTTATCATTCCCGCAGTACAGAGTCAGTTTCAGGGAACTTATTTTGGAGCTTATATATCACTGTGATAACATAATCTTTTTTAAAAAAGTATTATAAATTAACTTGAACTGTCAGTGCATTTGTAAAAGGTTAGCTTTTAAATTCAGAGAAACATGCCTGTCTTCTTAAATTAAGATATCTAAACAAACAAAAGAAATATGTATGCACTACTGCAATTGCTGTAGAGAAATCTATGGCTAATATTTTTAATCCTTCTCTATACATTTATCAGGATTGCACTTGTCAGACTGTTACAAATTATATTCATGATAATAGCTAAATCCATTTTTTGGTTATTTATTTTTCACCTAAACTTTGTTATCACTTTTTTTTTTTTTTGCAGTACACGGGCCTCTCACTGGTGTGGCCTCTCCCATTGCAGAGCACAGGCTCCGGACGTGCAGGCTCAGCGGCTGTGGCTCACGGGTCCAGCCGCTCTGTGGCTTCCCAGACTGGGGCACAAACCCGTGTCCCCTGCATCGGCAGGTGGACTCTCAACCACTGCACCACCAGGGAAGCCCCTTTGTTATCACTTTTACATCTCTCAGTGCATAATTTTATGATTTCTATTTAAATAATTTCAATAGAGTTTGTTTTATAGTTATTTATTTGTTGTCTATAAATAACTTCCAGTTTTATTAAGGCATACCTATTGAGAATTAGAATCATATGCTATTTTATTTCTTACTTCGTTTTTAACCCTACATTTCTAGCTATTTATAAAATAAAATAATTTAGAATCAGGAAAAATGAAGAAATTCTTTTAAAACAAGAAAATAAAATTTGCCCTAATTTGAAAATTCCTTTTATGTAAGGCATATGACAGTTTTTGTTCTTAAATAGTAACAATACTGTGTTTGGTTACAAACACCAACTCAAGATTTTAATTTTTTTTCTAGAAATTAAAGCTTGCACTTTTGCTGCACCTTAAAAGAAATACAATATGAATAAGAGGTTTTTCATGCAATTTTTGCTACATATATGTATATGTATATACATATATGTTGTGGTAAATGACTATTTTAAACTTATATTATATTTTAAATGATAGATATTTACTGTCAACACTAAGAAAAATATCTACCAATTGGTGAATAGAGGAAGTAAAATTTAAAATGGAACTGCTGCTGCTTGAATGATATACATATTTAGATTTTTTAAAATTAAAAGTGGAAAAGCTGAAGTACCAAAAAAGGAATATCCACTTAAATTTACATATTAATTTTAAGACAGAGATACTTTTATATCTCTATTCATATTGACTAGAGATTTCCACTGATGCATTAAGCTATTATAGGCTTATGAATTTAACCTCGTAATTAAGAACAATGAAGTGGAACACTGCAAATTAGAAATGATCAGATATTGTTCAAATTAAGATAAGGGATTTTTTTTGTGTGTGTGAAACTCCTTTTTAAGGTGTATGGAATATATGTCATAAGAAGGAGAGAAAAACAATAAAGATGTATCCTAGTCCTTGGTACACACTACAATATTGTATGTCCATGTATATGGGCATATCTCGGAGATATTGAAGGTGGGGTGCCAGACCACCGCAAGAAAGCAAATATCACAATTAAGAGAGTCACGTGACTTTTTTGGTTTTGTATGTACATATATATATGTATATATACACATATATATATTAACTTTTAAGTATATGCTCTACTACTCAACACGATTATTTCTATTTTACATATCTACCAGTTTTTAAGATTTATGTATGCTTATGGAAACACCTGTCATAGCTATAGTCAATGTGATCAATAAATCATATACATATATGTCTCTATATAATTTTTCATTTAACGCCAGCTGAATGCCACTTTAGATTTTTAAAAATCTTATTATATATTGTGATTTGGAGCTTGTAGCAAAGACACCTGGTCACAATAGAGATTGTTCCTTGAACAGTTAACACTTAAGTAGAACAGCATATGTTCTTAGAAAGAAAAATATTTTCCCCATTTCCCAGTTTCCTGCCAAAACTGCTCCCCCAGGCACAATCCAGGTCCTCTCTGCTCCCTTATTCTGTACACACAAGGGGAGAAGAAGTCACTAATGATTTGAAAATTTGGGATTGAGTCACCTGGCACGTTAACTCTGTCTAGACTTTGGTCTTCTTAGGCCTTAATTGCTTCAGGCTCTAGGGGAGGGAGGTCTACCTGCATCAGCTCCGTGCTGGACTGAAGTATACAAGGATAGTCTTCTTAATTCTGGGCGAAAAATCACAACTTATCCTTAGCATTGATAATAGTGATTTTAGTTCATCAACAGACACTCTCTTATTTTATTCCTCAATTCATTCAGAATCCTAGTGAGGAAGAGGAAACTTTTTTATTGGGTGCTTCTTAAAACCAAACATATAGTGAGACCTCCAGGCAATTAGTGGTTCCTATAGTGGCAGCTTAGGGTAGGGAGATGCCAGAAGAACAGTGTAAAACCTGAGAATTCACAGCCATAGAGGTCTGCATGAGCATTCCAAGTTGAGGCAAACATCAGAGAGAAGGTAGCAGGGGCTGCAGGAAGTCTCAGGGCCACAGACTGCAGGAGCAGCAGGTTCAGAGGCAAGGGGAAACACAATCTTTATTGGACTTTCAAGCATGCATAGTTTGGCAAAACAGCATTTGATGCTTTTAAACTGTAAGACCACTGAATTCCCATGTATTATAAAATATGAAGAGTTTCCAGTCTTAAATCATGTATGCCCAGTTTAAAAGGGCAGCACAGATCTACTATTCTGTATTCCATCCTGTACTCAAGACTAAGGAAAGAACTGTGGAAGCACAGCCTTATGATCTACTTTTGCCCACAAACTCAAGATCATTTCCCTGCCTGTGGAATGTCATTTTGATGTTTGTTATTTGTGCTTTATTTCAGACTTAGGATTTTACATATTGAACTTTTAATAGTGAAAATGCAAAAAGATTTCAACTTTTACTATATTTGTATTTTAATATCTTTGAACTTTAAATTTCAAGAGGGCATAATTTTGATAGTTTGAAGGGCTTATGAATTTTATTTTCATGTTCTCATTTATTTTTGTTGAAAAACCTCATGTAATATTTTTGTCATAGTGGTTAAACACAATTTAGGATGCAAAATAAAATAACATGTGACTTTTCAGTCTACTGTATAGAATGTCCTTGAAATTGATTCCCAGATGTATTCTTCTGACCTACATATGATCTTTCCAGGTAAACTTTCTGAACTGACATTGGGCACCATGTCCAAAATAGTAATAGTTTGGATTGAAGGAATGGCACCTGAAGTTGCGGGTAGTACTGCCCTGACAAATATCTCAACAACTCCCCTGGTTGACCACAAGTAGTCAAGTATAGCTTAGGGACATGAGAACAAACAATCTAACAGAATGTTAGAGAGGAACACATTTTCCCACTAATAGCTTCCATTCAAGCTTTAATAAACCTTTCTTTCCAAGCTTAGGGCATTCTAATATTTTCACCTCCTCTCAGAATAGATTCATGGTTTGGGGTTTTTACTATAACCTTATCTTTTGGACGGATTGATCCAACTCACCCCTGGCTACCACTCTCAAGCTCTCTTGATGTAGTCCATTCTCATCCCAGTAACTCTTCCAATACTGTCTCAAACAAATCTATATAGAAGCAAACTATCCATTAAGTCAGGGTATAAAATGACAAACAACTATCACATAAATAGGGCAAAAAAGAGAAAGTGTATAACAAAAGAAATCAATGTTAAAATAAAAGCAAATATGTAGAAAACCCAGAGTTAAATATGCTATTCATCTTCAGCAATTATACAAATCCTTTTGGTATAACTTTTTATCCAACAACTTTACTTATTTCTTTGATTTTTTTTTTCATGTAAAAATCACTAGATTAGGAGTTATTCTCATTTATTTGTGAGACACAGCCATGATCAAGCTATGCTAGGTCCCTGCTTTCAGAGAGTTTATATTTTACTGGGAAGGATAAGAAAACACTTAAAAAAAAATAATTGCAAATATGAACACTTACATAAATATATAATAATTTTCATTTACCCTAAGTAATTAAATTAAATTTCATTTAATTTTCACATTACTCTAAGTAATGTGAACAACTGGCCAGGAAGTTCTTTCTTTGAGAAGAGACCTAAATTGCTTCTTTGAGAAACAATTATGCAGTGCTCTGTGGGAAGATACACTCAGGCAGAATGGAAGCATTTCCCAGGTCTCTGGCTAAAAGAAGTGTGCCATATTCAAGAATCAGAAAATAGGGCTGTGATGCTGAAAGATATGGAAGAAGAAAGGAGTGGTAAAATTTAACTGGAGAGGTAGAGTACCAAGTAGCATTTATGATACAAAACCTGAGCTATCTCTGACTAAATTAGGCAGAAAGTGTATGCAATGGAAAGACACAGGAATTTCAGAGAATGGAACAGAAGAATGCAGCCACCAACACAGTCATGATTCTGATATATGGTCAGTCTGAAGAAAAAGACACTACTTGTTTCATTGTCTCTAGACCCACACCTACTCTACCTAGCATAGCATCCTCCTTGCATCATTCTTTCAAAGCTCAAAGAAACAAATCTGAAAGCTAAAACTGATCCTACCACATCATAGGTGTTACGAAGAAAAGTAAAGGAAATGTATGCTTCTCCCCATAGTTTTCCACAGAGAGGGGCGGGGCCTGCTTTATAGCAATAAGGGCATAACAGGGGTGTTGTCCCGAGTAGGAAGGAATTCCTGACGCTCCGTTAGCCAAAATATAAAATTGCCCATTCAGGGCCTTTTGTTGATTGTTCAGCATCTAAATAACATGTCTTATTTTATTAAACTGAAGGAAAGAATGCTTCTGGTTAACTAGTGTAACCGTCCTTCCACTTCTGCTGTTCATGTTTCAGTGATCTCTGTCATGCAGTGAATCCTAACTATCCCTGCTTCTTTCTTTTACACCTGTTTTTTATTTTTATTTTTGACTTTTAAGACTAGATTTTAGATACACACAAACCTAATTAAGCATAACATATATTCAAATTTTTAAGCATCAACTTTTTACTGAAGATCTTAAAATAAAACACAAGTTTCCTGTTCTACTTATCTTTTTACTTGGCCTTGTTTTACACAAGGGGTTCTAATACAGACAATTTGACAAAATCCCTAAAATAACTCATCTATTACATTTTAGCTGAGATTGATGGGCTTCCTAGAATTACAATGCTTTAAACAGTTAAACCTTTGTTTTTCTCTAATATTAAAGTCTAGCAAGGCAGTACAATGGCTGATAAATGCTCCATGTATAACAGGTGAAGTCTTTTATCTGGTGTCTCCAATAAAAATGAACTCAATCAAGATGGTGCTACCTACCTTCCTATCTAAGTATGTGTCTAACTTGTATTTTTCCATGTAGAGTACTCCTGCTACCATACTCCAAAGTAGACAGCAGGAAAGTCCTTTCAATTAATTAATTCATATCAAATCCAGCACATCTGGGTAATCTGCAATATGATCCAAAGGTCTGAATGTAGTTTTCCATGGCCAAGTGATCCCCAATCTAAAAGAACAAAATATCTATTATTACTACTTCTAAGTAATTCTGATAATAATATTCTTTATGAACTCATCATTATGCAACCAACAGTTTGCTAAGCTCTTTACCTTTATTATAGATAATACTTTCATTACTCAATCCAAAGATCCTATATTTCCATTTTAAGGATGAGAAACTGAGGAACAGAGAAATGAAATAACTTAGGATTGTACATCTAACTAGTTCAGAATCACCATTTAAAACCAGGTTGTATGACCATGCTCTTTCTTATCTCTGTACCATACTTTCTCCTATGTAAGTTGCCATTATTCTATTGATGAGACAGTCTGAACTCATCTTAGGCATAAAATATCTAGAAGGTCTACTATTATACTAAACTGTTTGTTCCTTGGTGTAGCAAATCATATTAACCTGAATATCTCTCTTCCTTAACAAAATTCTTGAAATACAGTAGATGCTTAATTGATGTTTTATAAAGGAATTAATTTTAAACTTAATGTACATAGGAATATTGCATATTTAAAATGAAAATTACTTTAAAACAAAATAAATTATATTCACTTTTTGAAAAATTTATGTAATCTCACCACAATGCCCGATGTCCAATATGCATACTGGAATGGAAACAAGATGACTAGTATCAAACATATTTAGAGACAGGATTGGGGTGCAGAATGGAGAAAACAGCAATCACTATCTAGTGCAACTAGTGCAATTATCAAACCAAACCTGTGCCCTGGAACCTGGTTAAGTTCCTTGGTTAGAACTTCTAGACAGGTCTGGTTAGGCTGCCTTGAAAAAGATCCTTATAGATATAGTGCTTCAGTTTCCATTTCTGGTCTTTTTCTGGCTGGTTTCTCGTGCCTCCCTCATTTTGCCCTCTTCACCTCATATAACAATAGCTACCTAGTCATCTGTATTAGTTTTCTATCTCTGTTGTAACAAATCACCACAAAATCAGTGGCTTAAAACAATACTCATTTATTACCTCACAGTTCTATAGGTCAGAAGTACAGGTTATCTTAGCTAAATGCTCTATCTCAAGTTTCACGGAGTAGAAATCAAGGTGTTGGCTTGTTGGGCTCTTACCCAGAGACCTAGGGAAAAATCTGCTTCTAAGCTCATTGAGGTTGTTAGAGGAATCTAGTCCTACAGGTAGTAGGACTAAAATTCTAGATTCCTTGCTGGTTGTCAGCTGGGAGCTACTCTTATTTCATCTATCACACCATCTGAGAATAAAACATAATTTGAATGGAAAGAAACATATTTATTCCCATATCTGAAAGCAGATTTACAACAAAAGGACAAAGTCTTACAGCTATTTAAATTTCAGGGACAAAAACGATTTGCTTATTCTGCTTTACAAAGTTGAGTGAATCCAGTGGGTCGATATGATGTCTCTGTTTATGGATGGACTAGCTCTACTTTCAGCTCTCCTCTCATATGATTTTACTGAGAACAGAAAGAAATTATCAATACACAACCATTCATTTTTTTCTATAGGTTATCACAATGCTAGCCTTAGTTGAGATATAGATTGATTTGCATAATATTGTAAATAAAAGTTCCACTAAACATTGTATCTATGCATTAAAGAAATAAACATCAGAGTTTTCCATCAGCAAAATCTGTCTTCTTACCACCTGCCAAGCCAACGTGACTGTTTAAACTTTAGATTAAACAGAAAGAAAATTTTGTATTAGTAAGGATTAAATTTAGCTGTGAATGATGAAAATTTTAAGAGTGACATTTAGACACTATTTCTCCCACAGGTAAATTTCTAGGTAGGCAATCTAGGTCTAATGAGGAGCTCCTGGTACCAAGATGTCAGGTCCTTTCATCACCCTGCTCTTCTTTCTATATCCTCAGCCTAATACTTTAGTATATTAACTTCCTTCTTCTAGGACTTAGGCAAAGGAAAGGATTTAGAAAGATATATTTTTGCTTTCTCTTAAGAAGCTTCCTAGAAGCTGTGATAAAATATTTATACTTACAAACCATTGGTTGGAATGTAGTCATATACATCTAAAAAAAAAATGTCATATACATCTAAAACAAAAAAGTGTAGTTGGGAATGAGGGCCTTTAATCTGGGCATTCCTGTGATTTAAATTTTTATGTTATAATGTTGAAAAAGCAGAATTGATGTGAAATATCCAGCTCCCCAAACCTTTCTACCCAGGATTTGAGAACCCTGAGATTTTCTTCCCCAACTGGGAGAAAATAAAACAGGCACGCAGAGAAATCAACAGGAGGAAGTGCGCCAAAGAAAGTCAACAGGTTTGGAAAACCCATCCCTATCCAGAGGCATTGGGATGGGGAGACTGGAATGAAGAGGAAAGAAGCCACAAAAAGGAGCCCACAAGGCTTATTTGATCCTTTGGACCTAAGATTCACTGCTGCCCTGAGACATAGAGACGTCAGGGGAGCATCAGTAGGGGATCCCTACATACCCTGCCCCACTGAGATAATACCAACAGCTATATCTTGGGAAATCTGTTCTGCTCCCTCAGACTTCATCAGCAAATACCAAAGGGAGGCCCAGCAGCACTACACAGCAAAGGTTCTGACAAACTGCCATTTGAACCACAGTCCACAAAAGTAGGCCAAGGCATGTATGCTAAACCTAAACAGGGTGACTTCCTCTTTAAATCAAAGCTTTAGATTGAACCCAGATTCCCAAACATAATAGACAAAATATCCAGGATGCAATCTAATATCATCTATTATAAGAACCAAAAAAAATTATAACTTTAATGAAAAAAGACAATCAACTGATGCTACCACTGAGATGAATCAGATATTGAAATTATCTGAAAAGGATTTTAAAGCAGTCATCAAAAACTGATTAGAGAATCAACTAAAAATTATCTTAAAATTGAGGAAAAATAGGGCTTCCCTGGTGGCACAGTGGTTGAGCGTCTGCCTGCCGATGCGGGGGACAAGGGTGTGTGCCCCGGTCTGGGAAGATCCCACATGCCGCGGAGCGGCTGGGCCCGTGAGCCACGGCCGCTGAGCCTGCGCGTCCAGAGCCTGTGCTCCGCAACGGGAGAGGCCACAACAGTGAGAGGCCCGCGTACCGCAAAAAAAAAAAAAAAAAAAAATTGAGGAAAAATAGAAAATCTTAGCAAACAAATTGGTTACAAAAAAGAACAAATTAGAAGTTACAGAATTTAAAAAATAAAATAACAGAAATATAGCAACTCATTGGGTGTGCTCAATAGTAGAGTGGAAATAACAGAGGACAGGAATGGTGAACTTGAGAACAGATTAATGCCCTTCACTCAATATGAACAAGAGAGGAAATAGAATGAAAATAATTGAACAGAGCCCTAGGAGCTTGTGAAATAACAGCAAATACCCAATATTTATATTATTGGAGTCCCAGATAATATGAGAAGCACAAAAGAGTTGGGCTGAAAGAGCATTTGAAGAAATAATGTCTGAAATCTCCCCAAATTTGATAAAAGATAGAAATCTACATATCCACAATGATGAGCGTGATTAGAAACCAGCTATTTTGAATTACTGCATAGGCATTTTATAGTATGAATACCCTGCTCACACCTAGAGTCTGGACATTTAGATAAGGACCTGAGCTTAGGATTCCCACCAAAAGTTCCCATTTTGCTTTTCCTGGGGCACCTTTTACATAAGCACTTAAAGTTGAGCCTGTGAAAAGTTAATGACCTCCACCCCAATCCCCTTATTAACAGCAGGTGCTTGTTACCCTGCTCTCTATCTCCTGCTTGCTTGTGACCTGGGACAAATGACTGTCCTCCCCCAGCATCATTTCACTGCACTCCACTTCTGGGATCTGTTAAGTAATGAATCTTGTGACTTTAATTCCTTTGTGTGAGTGTACTGAAACTGCTCCTTCAATCAAAATGACCCTGGGGGTTTTTACCTCCCCAAAGTGAGAGCTCTCATGCTAAGGGAACTAGTTGTGTGGTGTGGGTGGCTTGTGCAGCAGGACATAAATCTACAAATGTGTAATTTAATACACCAGTTACAGGTCCCCCAACACACTGAGAGAAACTTATTATCGGTAAACCCAAAGATATTCATGTCAAGACACATCATAATTAAACTTTTGAAACCCAAAGATAAAGAAAAAAGTATATTACATTACACTTAATAGTGAAAGACAATGTTTTTGTTTCACCCAAAGAGTGGGGACAAAGCAAGGATTTCCACTCTTACTCAATATAGTGACAAATGTTCTAGCCACTGCAATTATGAAAGAAAAAAAAAGGCATACAGATTGGAAAGCAGAACATAAAACTGACTCCATTGTCAAATGGCATGATTTTTTACAAAGAAAACCTAAAAGACTCTACAAAAACAAAGCAAGACAAAAACAAACAAATCCCTCCTAGAAGTAATGAGTTCAGCAAGGTCAGAGGATATAAGATCAACTTGCAAAAACCAATCTTATCTCTATGTACTAAAAGTGATCATATGAAAACTGGAAACCAAAATTAAAAACACAATGTCATTTACAATTTCTCCCTAAAAAAAGAAATAATTGCATACATACTTAATAAAACATGTACAGGTTTTGTAGGCTGAAAATTACAAAATGCTGATGAAAGAAATCAAAGAAGGCCAAAATAATTGGAAAGACATTTTGTGTCATGGATTGGAAGACTCAACATAGTAAAGTTGTCATTTATTCTTAAATTGATTTATAGGTTTAATTAATTTCTATCAACATTCCATTGAAAAGCAAAATTGATTCTATCAATATAAACTTCTTCTAAAGCATGCTTCTTCTAAAAGCTAAATGGAAAGGCAAAAGGACTGAAAGATAAAATTATTGTGAAAAGAAGAATACAATCTGAGGAATCACTCTACCCAACATTAAGATTTACTATGTAGCTACAATACACAAAACAATGAAATATTGGAGGAGGGATAGAAACACAGATCAGTGGAACAGTACAGAGAACCCAGAAATAAACCTGAAAAAATATGCTCAACCAATTTTAACAAAGGTGTAGAAGCAACTCAATGTAAGGATACATTTCAAGAAGTGCTGGAGAAGTTGGAAAGCCATATGGGAGAAAACAACAGCAACAAAAAAAACCTAAACAAAAATAACTTCACATGTTCTAGTAAAATTCATTAAAATTGACCATGAATCTCAACATGTAACATAAAATGATAAATATCCTAAAACAAAGCACAGGAGAAAATTTTCAAGATCCAGGGCTAGGCAACGAGGTCTTAGACTTGATTCCAAAACTATAGTTCTTAATAGGAAAGACCAATAAATTAGATTTCATCAATATGAAAAACTTTCTCCAGGAAAGTTCTTGTTAAGAAGACTGAAGGATAAGCTAGAGAACGAACTTATGGTTACCTGGGGGGAAGGGTAGAGGGTAGGGATAGTTAGGGAATTTGGGATTTACATATACACACTGCTATATTTAAAATGGATAACCAACAAGAACCTACTGTATAGCACAGGGAACTCTGCTCAGTGTTATATGGCAGCCTAGATAAGAGGGGAGTTTGAGGGAGAATGGATACATGCATATGTATAGCTGAGTCGCTTTGCTGTGCATCTGAAACTATCACAACATTGTTAATCGGCTATACTCCAATATAAAATAAAAAGTTAAGAAAAAAAGAAAGATAAGCTAGAGACTGAGGAAAGTATTTTGAAAAGATATACTTGACAGAAGACTAGAATTGAAAATATATAAGTAACTTTCAAAACTCAAGAGTTAAAAAACAAAATTAGAAAGTGGGCAAAAAACATGAACAGACATTCCACTGAAGAACATTTTCAACTTAAAAGAAACTGGCATATGAAAAATACAGGATTTATGATGTTCTCTTCCTCTGGAGGGAGTTTACTTGGGCTTCAAGAGAGTAGTTGTGGTGACAGCACTAGAATAATTTACAGCTGCATTTCAGTCCCTCAGCTCTTTCTGCTTCTTCCTACTCGAAAGATATCTAATCTTAGCCTTTCAAGTGAAGTGTTTCTGTTGTATTTAAAGTTTCTCTTTTGTGCTCCCTGAACCACAGTTTTTGTCCAGTGCTCTCTTTGGCTTCTCAGCCATGAATTTTTAATTACCAGAGGCCTCATAGGGAAAAGTTGTATCAAATGCTGGCTTCACATCCTGTGCCTGCCTTACCCCTTGCACTTGACCCCACACATCCTCACTGCCTTGGGAAATCTTTGATGCTTTCAGTGTTTTTTTGTGTTTTTTTTCCTAATAGGTTTCATAATTTCTATTTTCAGTGGGAAACTTGGCCTAGAATAAGCTAATCTACCATGACTACAAGTTGAGCTCCCCAATAAGCTCTTGATGATGAAGATACATATGTATTATAGGGAAGAACTTAAAGAAACTCTTCTATTAAATTTCTCAGTTTAATTGATATTTTCCCAATTACCTCCAAGCAACTGACATCCTTATAAAGTTTTACTACATAGACTGAAAACATAAAACAACATAAGTAACATTTTCTTCCCTAAGGATTTATTGCATCATGATATGTGACAGCATTTTTTAAAATGTAGAATTAGTATTTAGAATAAAATAAAGGTCAATATAAAACTATATGTGTTTAAGTCACCAAATCTGAATGTGTGTGAATTTATATATTTAATTAGGACTATTGTTTACTAAAATATTTCATATATATTATGGTAGTCATAACTATAAAATAACCCCCCTCAAGATTTCCTGCCCCATGTTGATTTACACATCCTACATGTGAGTTAGGGATTGTGATTTAGGTAGATTTTTCTCAAGAGATTAGACTATGTTATGTAACACAGCTGACCTTAAG
The DNA here is from genome assembly GCF_039906515.1 of Pseudorca crassidens. Lineage (NCBI taxonomy): Eukaryota > Metazoa > Chordata > Mammalia > Artiodactyla > Delphinidae > Pseudorca > Pseudorca crassidens. The sequence continues at coordinate 21,475,294 of NC_090298.1, forward strand.
AAAAGGAGATTAATTTATTGGACCTTAATAACATGAGACACTTAAAATCAGATATTGAAAGCAATCAAAGAATTTGACATGCCCATTCCATTTCTGGTTTAAAGATAGAGAAATCACATGTCAAAAAATGTGGGCACTCTCCAGGAGCCATAGCCAACAAGAAAACAGGGACTTCAATCCTTCTGCCACAGGACCTGACCTGGATTCTTCCAACAATCCGAAGAATTTTTCCTTTAGACTCTGGATGAGAACTTGGCCTTAATTTCAACCTTGTAGTACAGCAATAACAGAACCCAGGCACACTGTGCCAAACTTTTGAGCTACAGAACTGTCAACTAATAAATTGAAGTCATTAAGTTTGTGGTAATTTGTTAAAGTGCAGTAGAAGACTAAACCATACATAATGTCATTTGATGCTCTTATAAAACTTGCAGTAATACTATGACAAGTGCTGTTGCCTTAGATAGGAAGAGAAATTAAATATGTAATCTGAAGAATCCTTACCTGTTTCTTTTCTACTAATGGCTGAGTCTATATGTCTAGGGCTAAAACCTAGTGATATGGAGATTAGCTTTTATGGATTATGCCTTCTGTTTTCTATCTGAATTGATTTCTCTAGTCTGATATGCACACTTTCTGATCTAATGAATTGTAATTTGAGGCACTGTTCAGACTAACACTCAATTTTGAATTTGCATTATATTTTGGTTTCATTACTGGGCACTATCTATCACCAAGTTTACAACTCTATGTATTGAGACCCATGGGGGCTATGTCCAGGGTCAGAAACTATATTATTGTAACAGTGTTATCAACATGATTCATGATCACAAAAAGAAAAGATGCAGAACTAGAAGAAAAAATTGTGAGTTCAAACTGAGACTCTCATTCCAACGCAATGCTTGTGCAATTCAAATACATAAACATAGATCCATGAAGAATCTAAAATACTACATGAAATTTTTATAAGCGCATTGAATCAATTCTGAAGTCATTAGAGATATCAGGACTTTGAATATTGTTTTGGGAAAATTTTCAAAATAAAGTTTTGAAACTACTTTTAAAAAGTAATATATGAATAAGATTTTAGGATATACATTTTTGGAATATATCAATACATGATGTAAAGCATTTATCTTCTTATTTTAGCATGGTACAGCAATTTTCTCTTTTACCTGGTCACAGTCCCTAAATCAATTCAACTAATATATTCCGTTTCTACTACAGATAAAGAATTAATGTGTATTTTGATAACAGCACTTAGTGAGTTTGTCTGTACTTTTTATTCAAGTATATTTTATAGTTATATTTATTTTTTATTGAAATATAGTTGACATACAATATTATATTAGTTTCAGGGTATACAACATAGTGATTTGACATTTATATACATCACAAATTGATCAACACAATATGTTTAGTAACTAACTGTCACCATAAAAAGCTATTGCAGTACTATTGACTATATTACCTATGCTGTACGTTACATCCTTGTGGCTTATTTATTTTATAACTGGTAGTTTGTACATCTCAATCCTCTTCACTTATTTTGCTCAACCCCCACCTTCCCTCTGGCAGCAACCAATTTGTTCTCTGTATCTATTTGTTTTTGTTTTGGTTTGTTTGTTCATTTTTTGTGTTTCTTAGATTACACATATGAGTGAAATCATGTTATTTGTCTTTGCCTGACTTATTTCAGTTAGCATAATACCCTCAAGGACCATACATGTTATCACAAATGGCAAGATTTCATTATTTTTTATGGATCAGTAATATTCTACTAAACATACAATATTACTATTATTAATATGTTAACACACATATAATCATTAATCTATAATATATAATAAATTCTGTTATATACATATACCTATATATATATTTGCATTCATCTACTGATGAACATTTAGCTTTCTTCCATTTCTTGGTTACTATAAATAATTCTTCAATTAACCTAAGGGTTCATATATCTTTTTGAATTAGTGTTCTTGTTTTTGTTTTGGATAAATACCCAGAAGTGGAGTCGCTAGAACATATAGTAGTTCTATTTTTAACATTTTGAGGAGTCTCCATACGGCTTTCCATAGAGGCTATACCAATTTACATTATCACCAACAGTGCATAAGCATTCTCTTTTCTCCACATCCTCACCAACACTTGTTATTTCTTGTCTATTTGATAATAGCCATTCAACAGGTGTGAGGTGATATCTCATTGTGGTTTTGATTTACATTCCCCTGCAAATTAGTGATGATGAGCACATTTTCATGTGTCATTGGCCATCATTATGTCTTTGGAACAATGCCTGCTCAGGTCCTCCATCCATTTTTAATTGGATTTTTAAAATTAAGTTTGTGAGTTCTTTATATAGTTTTGATATTAACCCCTTATCCAACATATCATTTGCAAATATCTTCTCCGATTCAGGTCAACTTTTAATTTTGTTGATGGCTTTCTTTGCCGTGTAAAAACTTTTTAGTTTGATGTAGTCGCATTTGTTTATTTTCCTTTCTGCCGTCCTTGCCTGAGGGGACAGACCCCCACGGCCAAAAAAAAAAAAAACACTGCTAAAACTGATGTCAAAGAGCATACTGCCTATATTTTCGTCTAGGAGTCTTATCGTTTCAGGTCTTACATTTAATCTTAATCTATTTTGAGTTTATTTTTGCATATGATGTAAGAAAGTGTTCCAGATTTATTCTTTTGCATGTAGCTATTCGGTTTTCCCAGCACAATTTATTGAAGAGACTGTCTTTCCCCCAATGTATATTCTTGGCTTCTTTGTCATAAGTTAATTGACCATATAAGTGTGGGTTTATTTCTGGACTCTCTATGCTGTTCCATTGATCTATTTGTCTGTTTTTGTGCCAGAATCATACAGTTTTACTACAATAGCTTTGCAGTATAGTTTGAAATCAGGAAGTGTGGTACCTTCAGCTTTATTCTTTTATCATAAGATTGTGTTGGTTATTTGGAACCTATTGTAGTTCCATGCAAATTTTAAGATTGTTTATTCCAATTCTGTGAAAAATGCCATTGATATTTTGATAGGGAATGCACTGATTCTGTGGATTGCTTTGAGTAGTATGGACATTTTAAGTGTTAATTCTTCCAATCCACTAGCATGGTATATCTTTCCATTAATTTGTGTCATCTTCAATTTTTTTCATCAATATCTTACAGTTTTCAGTGTATAGATCTTTCATGTCATTGGTTAAATTTCTTCCTGTGTATTTATTCTTCTTGATGCAACTGTAAATGGGATTGTTTTCTTAATTTTTCCTTCTGATAGTTTTTATTAGTGTATAGAAACACACAGTTTTCTGTATATTGATTTTGTATCCTGAAACTTTACTGAATTAATTTATTAGTTCTAATAGTTTTCTGGTGGAGTCTTTAGGGTTTTCTATATATAGTATTAAGTCATAGGCCATAGGGGTAGTTTTGCTTCTTCCATTTTTAACTTGTATGCATTCTATCCCTTTTTCTAGTCTGATGGTTGTGGCTATGATTTCCAATACTATGTTGAATAAAAGTGGTGAGAGTGGGCATCCTTGTCTCGTTCCTGATCTGACAGGAAATGCTCTTAGTTTTTCACCATTGAGTATGATGTTAGCTGTGGGCTTGTCATATATGGTCTTTATTATGTTAAGGTGTGTTCCCTCTATACCAACTTCTTCTGGAGAGATTTTATCATAAGCGGATGTTCGATTTTGTCAAAAGCTTTTTCTGCATCTATTTAGATGTTCATATGGTTTTTATTCTTTAATTTGTAAATGTGGTGTATCACATTGATAGATTTGCAGATATTGAACCATCCTTGCATCCCTGGACTAAATCCCACTTGAAAATGGTACATGATCTTTTTAATGTATTGTTGAATTTACTTTGCTAATATTTTGTTAAAGATTTTCTAATCCATGTTCATCGGGACATTGGCCTGTAATTTTCTCTTTTATATAGTGTCTTCATCTGGTTTGGTATCAAGTTGATGCCAGCCTCATAGTATGAACTTAAAAGTGTTTCTTCCTTTTCAATTTTTGGGAATAGTTTGAGGAAGATAGGTACGAACTCTTCTTTAATTTTTTTTTTTTTTTTTTTTTTTTTTTGTAGAATTCACCTCTGAAGCTGCCTGGTCCTGGACTTTCATTCATTGGGAGTTTTTTGATTATTCGTTCATTTTCATTACTAGTCATTGGTCTGTTCAGATTTTCTATTCCTTCCTAATTCAGTCTTGAAGATTTTACCTTCCAGGAATTTATCCATTTCTTCCAGGTTGTCCATAAAATATATTTTTAAAATAATTTGTATTTTATTTAAAATATTAACTTTCATATGATTACTGTGATGTTGGCAGTTGGAACATTCCAAAATATTAATGAAGCAGACTATAACTTTAAACTTCTCTTTCCAGAGAGGTAAGCATACACTTAAAATATCAAACTTATATAATTCATTGACATGTATATTGAAAGAAATTGGTGTCTTTGTTTTTCTAAGAAACTATCATATTTAATAGCTAGAATTCATTGCTTTTACTCTTCTGCATGACACTTTACACTGTATGCATCTGACAATAGATTGACATATGTTTAAATATTAAATATTTCAAAATTAAATTCTGACAGAAAGAGTATTCTTTTATTTGAATAACATGAGTGAATTTACCAGTTAGACTATCAAACATATGGTTTGATATGTAAAATAATTTTTAAAATATGGAATTTTAACAGCATTGACTGTGAATATGTACCACTTAACTGCCTATTTAACTCATGCTATATCTAGAAGAAAACATAGCATATTAATGTTTTGTGGGCTTTAGAGTTTATCTTTCCCAACTTTTATTCTTGAAATGGTAAAGAAATGCACATAAATAATAAGTAGATTCCTAATGGGAAAAATTAAGTTATTGTGTAGATGCAAATATTTGAAAACATATTCAAGAGTATCATAGAGCCATTAGAAGTTTTCCAAATAAGAATATAAAATATATAGTTTTAGCTCAATTACAAATTTCTTAAGTCAAGGTAAGGAGTAATGGGAGAAATGTACTTCTTAGAGTATTTACTTAATTTACCTTTAAGATTGGCATACTGTTTGATTCAATATTTTCGCCATTCCTAAGATAATTCTAACTAAAAGTCAGCTTTAAAAGGTTTACTTATTGTTAGCTATTTACCAGCAATAATATTAACATTGGCATTTTCATCACATAATACTGAGTGAATGATACAACAAACAGATGTTTTGACCTAAATTATTGCTGATAATTTTTCCATCAGTCAAAATGCTATTCATTGGTTAGGGGTACAGATTGTGGCAGTTAGGCAAATTTTTAGTGTTGCTCAAAACAAAATATTTGAACTTAGTCAACTTAGTCCAAAGCAACCATGAGATACAATAATTGGAGGGAAGAAAATGTAACGGGCTGAAATAATTTTTTATCACAGATGCGAGAAGTAACATTCAGCAACAGAAGAAAGTCCTGGAGGTTAGTATGCCAAAAGAGGAACCCCAAAACAAATAACTATTGTTTTTATTATTTTCCAGATGCTGAGAAAACACTAGATTGATTTCCCTGGGGAAATCAGGGAATTGAAAGGTAAATGTCTGGATTTGGACAAATGGATATTTCTAGAAAAGATACTCCTTTAGAAACCAGTTTGTGGGTTCAATGGAGGAAATATTCATGAAAATGACAATTTCAGCTGATCATTAAGATAACCTTGGGGAAGTTACCTAAACTTACTGAGTGAGCTTTCTTATGTATAACATGGAGAAACTATTAACTATATAAAGGCATAGAAGATAAAATATATATATATATTTTTAAATGCCCTTGCTATATAAGTCCAATTTAAACCAGATGTGAATATAATTACTCTGTATTACAGTAAACATCAAATGTATAGTTGAGAAATAACTAATCTAATTATTCAGAAATGAATAAATCATTTTTAGAAACAACTTTCAAAACACACACACATTTATTCTTGTGTTTAATTTTTGTTCTAGTGTCATTCATTCAGCAAAAAGGAGACAATTCTTTGTTCGTGAAGCTGCCATTTTTCCTTCAGCTCCGTATGCCAAACATTTTGCTACATCTATGGCCTGGACTTAGTGAGCCAAGTAATATTAATGTAAAATCTGCTGTTAATATTAAATGTAATTGGATGCATCTACTTTTATTTTTTCTTTTAATTCTACTGTTCAGTCAACATAATTTTATCTGGAAGTCAGGAGAATTAATCAGACTATCTTAAAGCAAAGGGACATTTATTGTCTGTGCATACTGGAAATCTTAATACAAATGCATTTCTGGCATGAACGACCTCTACCAAAGTTATGGATTTCTGAGATTTTCCATATTTGGGTAATTTCTCCTCTGAGATTTGTCTATCTATTGTCCATCTATTTTCTTAATTTTTTTTCTTTATTTTTAGTCTTGAGAGAGTTAGGGAACATGGTTTCAGAAATACAAAGCTTTCAGCAGTCTCATTACTTGAGATTTCAGACGATGTCCCCAGTGTTTTACATCAAAACCTATGGAAAACATTTCTGCATTTGTTTTGTGTTATATGGCCATCCCTGAACCATCACTGTCCCACTATAGGCACTGGGAAGTGTGGCTACTCCTTATAAATACTTCCTCCGACTAAATGGCTTGAGATAGAGAGGATTTTACAAACATCATGCAAGGTGGTTTTTACCATAATGAAATTGACAACTACTGCTGAGCAGCAAAAATGCCGAATATCCATTTGTATGTTCATGTTGACTATGAAACATACACATCCACCATTTTCCCAGATATGCAATTTGAAAAGGAAACTACCATGATCACATATACCCAGTCAAAAATTTTAGTAACTGTAGGGCATGGGTCCTGACCAATCAGAAAGATGTCATTCATAAGCAACGACTGCAGTTATAAGGACTATTGACAAACTGACAAATAAATATCAAATAATATCATTGACTTCCTGAAAAGAAAATAACCCAGAGCTTTACCAAGATTTGGTATTCTGGTTCAAGTCCAAACTTTCAGAGTTTGTCCATTTGCCTTGGTTAATTTCAGTAACCTATGAATAAAGTGCAAATTATACCATTACATCAAAATACCTGCTATGCAATGTTACAGCAAAAAAATTAGGATATTACTATAAAAATTCCAATTTGGAAAATTATAGGTTCAATATTTACAAAGCAGATTTTAGCTCAAAGCATACACCATATCATAACGCACAAAGATTGCAAGTATGAGTTGATTTGGCAGTGAATTAATTTCCTTGACCAGACCATCTTTCGATGCTCAGGGTTTTGTTCTCAGAAATTCTCTTTGATCTTTCTATCTCATTGGCATATGTACTCAATATGTTTCATTTGCCCTTCTTGATCCACTCCACATTTGCCATTCTGCTGTACTAAGTTCAGAGTTATGATATTACCTCTTGTAGTACCTATATACCGGTTGTAGGTTGACTTGTACCCCTATAAAGATATTGCAATCCTAATGCCTGGCGCTTGTGAATGTGATTTTGTTTGGAAATATCTTTACGTTAAGATGAACTCATATTATATTAGTGTGGGCTCTAAATCCAATGACTGTTGTCCTTATAAGGAAAAACAGATTTGGAGACACACAGAGACACAGAAGAGACATAGGAAATAAAGGTCACATGGTGACTGAGGCAAAGATTGGAGTGATGCAGCTCTAAGTCAAGGAACATCAAGGATTGCCAGCAACCATGAGAAGATAGGGCACAGGCATGGGACAGATTCTCCTGCAGAGCATCAAGAAGGAACTAACTCTGTTGCTATCCTGACTTTGGACTTCTAGCCTCCAAAAGTGTAAGAGAGAAATTTCTGTTTTTTTATGTCATCCAGTTTGTGGTAATTTGTTATGGCAGGCTAAGAAGACTAATACTGCACCCAAACTTTTAGAAACTACACTTAGATTTCTTCCAGTGTGGAGGAGGCAAGGTGCCTTTGAGGAAGAACTCACCATTGGGGCCGCCTATAAATCCTGACACTATTTTATGAAGCCTTCACCAGAGAGATTTTCAGCCATTTGCTAATGCCATTCTCAGATATAAATTGAAAATATGATATAATTGCTCTCAGTTTTTGTTGATCTTCAGAGACTTAACATGTCATAGTGGTCCACCAGTCAGAGTAGTTGTAGATTAAGTATTAACCCAAGTCCTTCTAACAGTGGGTCCAATACAACTACAGATATATCTCATTGTTTTTTCCCCTATCCCAGAAGATGTAGTCAGAATAGACATACTTAGTGTATGGCAGAGTTCCCACATTGTTGCACTAACCTTTGGAGCAATATTATAGACAGGAGTCATAACTAGAAAAGGCTAGTTAGAAGCTCCTTAAACTGCCCACATCCTACAAAGACAGTGAGCCATAGCAGTGTTACATACTAGGTTGAATTGTAGAGAATTATTATTAGTACAAAAGGTTTGAGGAATGCATAGTTGATTATTTACTACTTTATCCTCTTTTAAATATTTTGATCAGTGCTAAATCCAGGTTAGTCATTAAGAATTACAATGATTCCATGATGCCATTCTTAGGTGGTGATGCTAATCATAAATACTGTCAAGATGTGGTATCTTTATTGAAAGAATGTGAACATTAACACAAGTTATGCTGCAATTTCCATCAGTAAGGAAAAATAATAATTTATGTTAATCTAAGATTTTATCTGATGTCTTTGACACAGGGCTATGTAAATTTTCTTTATCTGTATAATACCACAGTTTAGAAGGAATTTGATCATCTAAGACACCTTACACAGAGGAATGATGGGGTACTTTTTTAAAATAAGAGGCTTCCTATACTATTCATCATGAAAAAAAGTCCCAAATCTTAGTGTATCTCCCTGGATTTGGGAGCAAATGTATACTACATTTGGCTATTCTGCTTTAACCTATTTATCAGGCAACCCATAAAGCTATCAGTTTTGAGTGGGTCATGGAGCAAAATAGATCTCTTCATCAGGTGCAAATGGTCCTATTTTATGATTCAGCACATCAAATGGTATCTGTGGCAATGCTAAAATCTGAATGGAGTCTCCAGTGAGTTGTCTTTGGAGGATCGCAACACAGACCATTAGGTATTTTGGAGGAATGCCAGGTTCTAGCTTGCTAAATAGCCCTGGTAGGAGCTAAACTCCTGACTGGGAGACATCAAGTCACTATGAGTCTCTAATCGCACCCTATAAATGCAGTATATAAGATACATTAAACAGGGCTTCCCTGGTGGCGCAGTGGTTGAGAGTCTGCCTGCCGATGCAGGAGACGCGGGTTCGTGCCCCGGTCTGGGAAGATCCCACATGCCGCAGAGCGGCTGGACCGATGAGCCATGGCCACTGAGCCTGTACGTCCAGAGCCTGTGCTCCGCAACGGGAGAGGCCACAACAGTGAGAGGCCCACGTACCGCAAAAAAAAAAAAAAAAAGATACATTAAACAAAAATTAGATGGCATAGTAGCACTCAAGTTTAAAGTAGAAAAATAAAATATATGTATTTTGCCCATGTAGGTTTTGTGCAAATAATCTGCATAAGAAGGTGGAAAAGACATCCATGGTACTTGCTCTAACTACTTTGCCAGCTCTCTCAACCCATACCTGGGTCTCGTGGGGAGTTGCCTATAGTCTATCCTTACTTACAGATGGATCTGCATCACATTCCAATTCTAGCTTAATATGTGTGGCTATTTAACACTACTTGGGTTTTCCTGAATGACTCTAGGGACAGGAAATCCTTTCAGTAAACATATAATTTGGTGAAATACCTTATCTACTTTGTGTGGAAATATAAATGAACTGAGATACCGATATAACCATTATGAATCCTAGGCAGGGACGAATAAGTTGGCCAGCTTAACAAAATTCAGAAAAAATAAAATTGAAAAATTAATGTGGCAAGTAAATCTGAAAAGATAAGAATGTGGGTAGTACTTTCTGTATGGATGGGCATATTATGTAGAGCAATTGATGTCCAATGAATATGCCCACCAGAAGGCAACTACAGTGAAAGCTCATGAGTTCAGATACGTAGACTTCTCACCAAGATTTCTCCCCATAATACTACTGCTGAGTACAAAACAAGGTAACATTAGAGGACAATGCTGCAACACTGATATGACACAATTACCATGGAACAACCAGCTGGCTACCTAGTGATAGGTTGATTACAACTTTTTGTCATGACTGGATATATATTTTTTTTTTCTCATAGGAATAGACACATATTCTGGGTATGGATTTGCCTTCCCTTACAATAGCATTTCTATCAGCATTACTAGCTCTGGACTTGAAACAATCTTTATCACCATTTTGCTCTACTCAATATTGTTCCTGCTCATGAGATACATTTACAGTTTAAGAAATGCAGAACTTCCACTTCTGATCAAGTTGGAGCAACAGAGACCAGATTTATCTTCTATCCTTCAGTAAAAACAAAACAAAAAAACAGACAAAATATAGGAAAACACAGATTAGTGGTTACCTGTTGGGTATGGAATGAAAGGGACATAAAGAAGAAATTACAGTGAGGTGCAAGACAACATACATGGTGGTGACTGAATATATTCACTATCTTTGCTGTGATGATTATGTCATGGTGTATACATATATCAAACTTACCAAGATGTGTAGCTTAGGCTTTCTGGCCAAGATGGTGGATTAGAAAAATCCTGAGCTCACCTCCAATACGCACACCAATAAAGTCACAAATATTTACAGAGCAACTATTGATGAGAAAGACCAGAATCTAGTAGAAAAGATCTTCCACAAGAAAGATGTAAAGAAAGAACCACAACAAGATGGGTAGGAGAGGGAGGGATGCAGTATAGTCAAGACCATACCCCCAGGTTGGTGATCAACAAATGAGAGGAAAATTACAATTGCAGAGGTTCTCTCCAAGGAGTGAGGGGGCCAAGCCCCACATTGGGCTCCTTAGGCCCACTGTCCTGAACCAGAGAGACAGGCCCCCAGAATGTTTGGCTTTGAAGGCCAGTAGGGATTACTTTTGGGAGAGCTAGAGGTCTGTGGCAAACAGAGACTCCACTCTTAAAAGATGCACACAAAATCTCACATGTTCTGGGACCCAGAGCAGAAGCAGTGATTTGAAAGGAGCCTGCTGATCTTAGAGAGCTTCCAAAAAGACATGAGGCAACTGGAGCTCAACCTGGCGACACAGACACTGGCAGCAGCCAATTTGGGAGCTCATTTTACCACAAGGACACTGATGCTGACAGGTACCATTTTGGAATCCTCCTTCTAGTTTATTAGTGCAGGGACTCCCCCCACCCCCCACCTCGCCCAATAACCAATCAATACTTTACTGACTGGCCTCAGGCCAATTCAAGCAACTATCCAGTGGGGGACACAGCCCACCCACCAGCAAGTAGGCTGCTTTAAGATCCCTGAGCCCAAAGCTGCCCTGACACACAGCCCTTTTCATCAGAAGGCCCAGGACCTGGCCCCACCCAACAGCAGAGCTGCACCAACTCTGAGACACCTTGGACCCTTCAGCCAGCCTTCTCAAGATCCAGCCTCACTCACCAGTGGGCTGACACAAGATCTAGAATATGTCAAACCCCACAGTCAGCCATGTCAGGAATCAGCCCTGCAAACCATCAGGCCAACACTACATCCAAAGACAGTGCCACCTATCCCAGAACCTGGCTCTGCCACCACTAACTCCAGGATCCCCCTGGGCTCTGGAGCCAGGCATCTCATGGCCCAGTCTCATCCAGCTGTGGCTGGCAGCCTCCACACAAGGCAGGGCTTGGCAACCAACACAACTGAGGGCCAAGCACAAGTACCAAACCACCTACAGTAGTCAGAGCAACACAGCAGAAGGACCCATGCAACCCACATAGGGGGTATCCCTGGAGCATATAGCTCTGGCAACCAGAGGGCAGTGGGCTATTGAGATACATAGAATGTCTTCTACAAAAGGTCACTTCTCCAAGGTTGGAAAATGAAACCAACCTACCAAATATACAGAAACATGAGCAGCAAATGACAAAAATGAGGAGATAGAAGAACATAATTCTTAGCAATATTTTTGGGATCTATCACCTAAGACAGAGGAAATAAATGCAAAAATAAACAAATGGGACTTAATTAAACTTACAAAGCTTTTTCACAGCAAAGGAAACCACTGACAAAACTAAAAGTCAACTTACTGAGAAAATATTTGTAAATGATATGACAAATAAGGGGTTAATATCCAAAAATCGTTGAACAGCTTACACAACTCAATATCAAAAAACTAACAACCTGATTTAAAAATGGGCAGAAGATATGAATAGAAATTTTTCCAAAGAAGCCATACATATGGCCAACAGGCACATGAAAATATGCTCAACAATACTAATTATTAGAGAAGTGCAAATCTAAACCACGAGATATCACGTCACATCAGAATGGCTATCATCAAAAAGACCACATATAACAAATGTTGTTGAGGAAGTGGAGAAAAGAGAACCCTCATACACTGTTAGTGAGAATGTAAATTGGTGCAGCCATTGTGGAAAACAGCATGGTAGTTCCACAAAAAACTAAAAATAGAATGACCACATAATCCAGAAATTCCACTCCTGGCTATAAGGAAGTAAAAACACTAATTTGAAAAGATACATACACCCCAATGTTCATAGCAGCATTATCTACAACAGTCAAGACATAGAAGCAAACTAAGTGTCTAACAACACATGAATAAATAAAGAAGATGTGGTATTTATTTACAATGAAATACTACTCAGCCATTAAAAAGAATGAAATTTTGCTATTTGCGACAGCATGAATGGACCTGGAGGGTATTATGCTTAGTGTAATAAGTCAGCCAGAGAAAGACAAATACTGTATGTCATCATTTATATGTGGAATTTACAAAATAAAACAAACGAGTAAACACAACAAAGAAACAGATTCACAGGTATAGAGAACCTAGTGGTTACCAGTGGGGACAGGGAAAGTGAAGGGGCAAGTTAGGGGTAGTGGATTAAGAGCTACAAATTACTATGTATAAATTGAATAAGCTAAAAGGATATATTTTACAGAATAGGGAATATAGCAGTATTTTATAACACTATAAATGTAGCCTCTGTCTAAAAATTGTGAATCACAATGTTGTACACCTGAAAGTTATGTAATATTGTAAATCAACTATACCTGCATAAATAAAAAACTGGGACACGTTAAAAAAGAGCTATATAATGTATATAAATCTATACATATAATACATTTATAAATATACATACACACACAAAGGTTTCAAATTATTTGCAGTCAATAAAAAATTCTATAGATAACATTTTGCTCAACTTCCACATGAAAATTAGATATTTAGTTCCTAATAAACATATTCTATTTGTTACTCAATAAAATGTATATAGATATATACATAATGGAATATTCCTTAGCTCTGAATAGAATGAATTCTTGCCATTTGTGACAACGTGGATGGACCTAGAGGTTATCATACTAAGTGAAGTTAAGTCAGAGAAATACAAATACTGTATGATTTCACTTATAAGTGGAATCTAAGAAAACAAAACAAAAAACGCAGAAACAAAATTACAGATACAGAGAACAAACAGGTAGATGCCAGAGGGGAGGATGCTGGCAGAAGAAAAGGGTGAGGGAGATGAAAATGTACAAATTTTCAGTTTCAATATAAATGATTTGCAGATATGAAATGTTCACTGTGGGGAATACAGCCAATAACTAATGTAGTATCTTTGACATATCTTAACCAGATTTATCATGGTGATCATCTTGAAATGTACAGAAATATTGAATCACTGTGTTGTGTAACAGGAACTAACATAGTGCTGTAGGTCGATTATACTTCAAAAACAAACAAACAAGCTCATAGAAAAAGAGATTATATTTATGGTTAACAGAAGTGGGGGGTGGGGGGAGGAGGATTGGATGAAGGCAGTCAAAAGGTCCAAAATTCCAGTTATAAGATAAATAAGTATTAGGGATGTAATGTACAACATAATAAATATAATTAACACTGCTCTATGTTATATATGAAATTTGTTAGAGTAAATCCAAAATGTTTTCATTACAGGAAAGTTTTTCTCTATTTCTTTAATTTTGTATCTATATGAGATGATGAATTTTCACTAAACTTATTATATAAACATTTCATGATAATTTTGTGATAATTCAAAACATTCTGTACACCTAGTAAACTGATACAGTGCTGTATGTCAATTATAATCTCAACAAAACTGGAAGAAAAAAAAAGATGTGTAGCTCAAACATGAACAGCTCATCATAAGTCAATCATACCTCAATAAAACTATTTTTAAAAAGGAATGTTTGTGCCCACTGAAATTACTAATATGCCCCCATCAGTCAAAAGCAGTGACCTGGTAGAAATATAGAATGTCCTATTGAAGGCTAAATTATGGCACCAACTGGGAGATAAAATCCTACAAATGTCATGACCAGTTTATATTACATGGTATATATTTTAAACCAGTGACAAATATATAATGCCCTCTCCCCCAGAGACAGGAATCATTGCCTTGAGAAGCACTGGGTAAAATTGAGAACAGCCCTTTCAATATGACTTTAATAATAATCATTGTTTTGCCTTCTGTCTCTGGAAAAGACTGGAGAACCAAGTGACCAACAGATGAATGCATCCACCAGGAAAAGTACAGGTTCAGATGAAATGGAATTTAAGACTGCTTTCTACTCACTTAGCTGGGAGATTAATTGATTCCAATTGAGGGAAAAACTGGTTTCTGCTATTTAATGGGGGCAAAGAGGATTATCTTTGGGACCCAGTTAATCCAATGAAATATTTCCTAGTACTCCTTCATACTGTACTATTGATCAGTGGAAAATGATATCTACCAACTAGGGCAAGATCACCAAGGACTCATATTCTACAAGAATAAAAGTTCATGTTGCCTGAAAAAGAACCCAGTCCAGCTGTGCTGGTGGCAGAGAAAGGAGAGAGTAAAATGGATGTTGGTAGAATGAAGCTGTATTTTGCAATTTAGGCTTTAAGATTAGTGGCAGAGGTGAATGTCATAGCTGTTATGATTTATGGTTTATGTTTAATAAATGCTTATTTTCTAAATTTCTCCTTTATACCTCCCATATATCTTTTTCTTAATTAATTAATTATTTACTTATATTTGGCTGCATTGGGTCTTCGTTGCTGTGCGCAGGCTTTCTCTAGTTGCAGCCAGCGGGGGCTACTCTTCGTTGTGGTGTGTGGGCTTCTCATTGCAGTGGCTTCTCTCGTTGCGGAGCACAGGCTCTAGGTGTGTGGGCTTCAGTAGTTGCGACATGCGGGCTCAGTAATTGTGGTTTGCAGGCTCTAGAGCGCAGGCTCAGTAGTTGTGGTGCATGGGCTTAGTTGCTCCACGGCACGTGGGATCTTCCCGGACCAGGGTTCAAATCCGTGTCCTCTGCATTGGCAGGTGGATTCTTAACTACTGTGCCACCAAGGAAGCCCCTCCCATATATCTTACAGGAAACTATTTTCTATGAAAATATTTTGTGATGGCTAGTATTTAAGGTTTTAAGAATTGATATTACCTGGTGATAAAACACGAAATGATGGGACCTCATGGTACCCTGTGCTGAAATCATGAAATCTCTACTTTATACTTGTGGTTTTCCTATACTAACAACTTGAAGATAATATCTTTGAATTATTTATATTGAAATTACGTAGTATACTATAAATATATATATACATTAGATATTTGTAGTTTCTTTTCCATCATGGGCAATGTATACATGTCATGAATGAATTAGCATCATAGGTCAAGCCAATTAAAATAGTCATTTAAATGGTAAACGTGAATTTGGATTACTGACTTATTTACTTTATTTATATAACAATTCCTCTTTTTGCATTTGTCTGAATAGATTTTTGTCCAACTATTTATGAAATTAGCCTGTTAATTTATCACTAATGATAAAATAATCAATCTATGTGTGCATTGTACAAATTATACTACTTTTAGTTGTATTGATTTGGACAGCTATTTGTGTAGAACCAATTATAAATGAAACACAAAAGTTATCTTTTATTTTGGAATAAATTTATCACGTAAAAATTTATTTAAAAATCTGTGAACTATAATTAGACATACCTGTAAAATGTTAAATTTACTACACAGCCATGTATTTCAAAAATTTCTATCAGTTAATGCTTTTTTTGTTTTGTTTTGTTTTTTGGGTTTTTTTTGGCGGTACGCGGGCCTCTCACTGTTGTGGCCTCTCCCGTTGTGGAGCACAGGCTCCGGACGCGCAGGCTCAGTGGCCATGGCTCACGGGCCCAGCCGCTCCGCGGCATGTGGGATCCTCCCGGACCGGGGCACGAACCCGCGTCCCCGGCATCGGCAGGCAGACGCTCAACCACTGCGCCACCAGGGAAGCCCAGTTAATGCTTTTTTTAACCTTTTTTTTTTTCTTTCAAATTCTGAGAGCAACTGCTTTCCTTTCATTGCAATTTTAGCATGCATTTCATCCCCTAAAGACTATGCAGGTTGCTTAGCAAAGGAAGATTTGCGCTGCCAGTCCTTTACCATAGAATAAGTGATCATGTCTATCTTTACATGTAAACAGTGGAAAAGCTAATCCTGCCTTGGTGTATCAAAGCATTTCAGTTCTGTTTCTAAATGATAAGTGGCCTTGAACAAAGGAAGTTATCTAAACCTAAGAAAGTTAAGAAACACATTCTGCATAAATAAGAAATGTCATTTAGTTGGAAACAGCTGCATGAAAGTGGGGCTCCTGGTTGAAGAGATTATGGTGTGATTTGTCCTATAGGTGAGAGTCAGTAGGATTTTTACCAAATCTGATCTTCCATGTCAACTGCCTCTGGTATATTCAAATTTTTCTTTTTTGAAAATCAAATGAGCCTACCACATTGATACTACTGAAGAGCACCTATGAAATATGTTGAAGAGTTAAGCAAAATCACAAATATTTTAAATGTGTTTTGGATATTTTTTCAATGTTTAGGAACTTCTTTCAGCAATCAGCAGCTGAATGTTAGGGAATATAATCATATATATATGATTATATATACATATATATGTGTGTGTGTGTGTGTGTATATATATATACTTTTTTCCTGTTGGAGAAATCCACTGCAACTCAGTGTTTTTACCTTGATTTAGAATGTTACCTCATTCCTAAGAGAAAATAAAAATGAACCTCAAACTATAGCCTTGTTATATCTCGCATTTCAGAAAAGCTTCTCAAAAGCCCCAGCTGTAAGGAATTGTGATCCAGCCCTGATGTGAGTCACTGAGGTCAACAAATTCACCTGAAAAGGATTATAAGTGCCCCCCCCCCCCCGCTTTCCTTGTTATCACTTTGTTTGATGAACAATTTATTATCTTCCAAACTAGTGTAAAGACTTAGCTTAACAAGTGCTGCCCTAAATTGGATTGACATATTAGATTTTTAGAGATAAATTTTTAACAAATATAAGGGATATCATATTGACAATTCATAGAGAAAAGCCTTAGAGATACGGCAAGTGGGAAAAGACAAAAGGTACATTTTTAATCTCGACCCATTAAAGAAAACTAGCTAGAACCTGAAAAGAGAACTAGCTGTAAAAAAGAATTAGCTACAACACTAAAATCCTTTGTAAACTATAACATAAATGCAACAGATGATGTAACAGAATACATGAATGAACTTGAACATTTGTTTTTCTACAAATCATGGTAACACTATCACATGGAGTGTTCATATTCTAAATTTAATCTCACACATATAAGCTCTACATGTGTATTTATCCAGAAATTGGACTATTTTTTATTGTTTCAGAAACTGTGATATAGAATTTCTTGTCGTATTTCCTAAAAAGCGAAGAAAAATGGAATTAATTCACACCGTTTTAATGAAAAATTCATGCTTTCACTTGTGTCAGCTTAATTGTAAAGATTTAGAATTTTTAGAAAAGTCATAAAACCAATGTACTATGAAAGTTCTTAACTGTTGGAGCTAGTGATGAAGTCAATTTCAGCGCCCTGTTCATTGAAGATGCTATGATTATATTAGAATCATTTAAATGAGGATGTCCATTTCTAGTTGTCTCAAAATTAAAAAATGAAAAACACAATCAGTCTCTCATGATGTTCTTAAAGTTTCAGGGAAGAAAATGAATAAAATATGAAATGCATCTAGCAACTGTGTGAAAAGGTTAAGATAGCATTTATCACAATTTATATAACTAGAGAGAATCTGGCCCCATACACTTTTTTCCCCTTGAACTGTATCCTATTTGTGAAAACTTTGCTGTAACTATTTCACAACTGTAACTTCTGTTTTCAAATTCTTTTTCACCAACATTTACATTTAAAGCCATTATATCTGAATGAGAAGTAATAAAACTGTAAGTCTGCTTTGCTAGACATATTCTTAAATGGGATAAATATCCATTGTAAATATTTAATTTTCCATCAATCTCATTTTTCCCTATAACATGAAATATCACATTAGATAATTTTTTTAAACCAAATTCACTCAAATTCAATTATGCAATCAGAAAATATTACATATTTTCTCATTCACAAGGCCTTTACTAATTGCACAAGAATAGGGAAAATTCATAGGCCAAAAATAGCTTTAGGAGCAATAAGCAGTTAAAGTTGGGCAATAACTGTTAGTAGCAATTACTTCCCCTCTTCAGTAAAAGAAACCAAGAACATGTTTTTTTTTTTTATGATGATGATGGTTCTTCAGATTTTCTCATTAACTATAACTTTATGGCTTAGAAACATGGCCATTGCACACTGAAGTGCAAAGTGCTAGTGTATATGGAGTAGAGGCTAGGAGTGATATGCAAAAAATCAGTGGCTAGGTGTTGTTCAAACATATCTCAATTTAAACCAGCTGACATCCAACATATGCTTTGCATACCATTCAAGAATGTAGACTTAAATATTCAACTATTTAATTCTCCCCAGTGAAAACATTACTTTCTAAAAATTTAGCATTAACAATAAACCACAATAATATAATTATTGTTGCAAATTTATTTATAATAATGTAAACATTCATTTACGGACTGGTAATTATGTGTCAGGCATTATACTAGCTATTTTAGAAGAGTATCAGAGTTCAGAGATAAGGAGTTAAATTTGGAAAGGTTGAATAACTTATACATAACAACACGGCCTGCACATGGCAGAATCTGTATTGATTGTGCCATGGCTATAAGAATTTTATTTGAGTGAAGTTTGGATTTAACAACTAACAAATTACTTAAATTTTCCTGGTACTCTAATGGCTATATCTATATTCATCTTTACATCTATATAGAGAGGTTCTCAGAGTCATTGTTTTGATAGTGAACATTTTGGATCTTACTAATATTTCTGTTAATGCATTTAAAAAAACAGACTCAGGATTATTTTCACTGACTGAATCAGAATATCTTTACTCTTACTCATGTGTTCATTATTTTATATTTGATAATTAACTAATTGATAGACTATAACCAGTTAAGGATAATAACATAATGCATGTATGACTATACTATGATCATATCTAAGGAAATCTTCTTCATTCATGTTTTCAAATCACATCTCATTACCATACAGCTTCATATTTTTTTGATCCAAAAAGTAAAACTCAATTTGAAATATTATTTAACTTGAAATGTATTGTGTGAGACATGATTTTAGTAACCCCCTCAAAGTCTCAATAAATCAAGTAGGAGAGGTTTTATGATGGCTAACACTCCATTATTTTTTATAGCTCACATAATCCCCCTATCAGGTTTATAAAAGCCCTGACGTGTTCCTTCCTCAATCATAATCCTTCTCGTCAAACAGACCATCTTGTAGTTGCTTAGCTCTTTCTCTCATCTGTTGGGACAAGCATCATTACTGCTAAGAAATTTATAAGTCATTCTTCATTTTTTTAAAATAACAATGTAGGTTCAGGACTGCAAAAATTGTCATTCACTGGGGATTCTCTGGTAAAGTACCGAATAAAAGGTGGTTGCTGTCACTTAGCCATTCCATCAGGAATTGTGTTTATTCTATCTGACAAGTACAAAGACTTCTAATTTCTGAGAACAATTTCTGTCTGGTTCACTCTAATCACTAAGGACTCTGCTTCATTTTAAAAATGAGAAATATAATTCAGTGTTTTGAGCAATTTCAAGTCCAATTCTGAAAAGCAAGCTCAGTGTTTTGTTGTGTTTTTGTTATAGTTTCAAAATACCCTCACAGTCTGTTAGCTACATAGCCTCTAAGTTTTTTATTGCATAGGTTTCATATGTTTGTTCTGTTAAAATCAAAAAATTTTCAGCACGCCAGTTCATAAAATAATTTCAATATACTACCTATCACTTAAATTTTGATATTTATTTCATTATTATAGTGGCCAGTTCAGAGATAGGCCAAAAAAAAGTGTCACCTCAGGAACACTTAAAACCTATACCATCTGGTTTTCAGGTCCCCCAACATATTCCCAAATACAACAGGCCAAAAGAAAACTTGTAATTTTTTTACAGTATTTTCCCAAAGCTACTAGGTGAGTGTAATGCAGAGCCTTTTTTTTTTTTTTTTAAATATTGGTATAGTACATGGGAACAAATTTAAGGCAACCATGTAAAGTGGTTATATGGAAGCTCATCTCATTCCCATAGCTACCATGTGCAAATTAAAGTATAGACTGTTAAAATGTAAAAGAATGAGGAGGAAAGAGCACAAGTAATTGATTCTGGCCAAAAAAGAATGGCACAGAATGTGAGCAATTTTTGCTGCTGTTTGCCTATTGAAAAGCATACTTTACATGATGCTATACATAGCAGGATCTAAATACATTGTACTTGTGACCTATTTGGGTCCGGGAACAGCATAAAAAATGAGAGCAAAATAAATACATTTTCAGATAAAGAATAGCTGAGAGAATTTATGCTTACAATTTGCATTTTTATGTCAGCCTTTTTGTGTTTTAGATTTAAAATAGGTATATCTTTCAGGCAACATATTATCCAGTGTTAATTTCTTATCCAGTTTAACAATTTTGGTCAATTAATCAAACTGTTCATTTATATTTAAGGCATGATTTCCGTCTGCTCTCTTGCTATTTGATTTCCATTTGTCCTATTTTTCTTTACCTCTCTTACTTCCTTTCTGACTTCTTTTGAGTTAATCAACTTTTTTTTTAACTATTCAATTTGATTTATTCGATTGACATCTTAGATTACCTTCCTTTTATTATTCTGTTCCTAGGGGTTCTAGGGCTGGAACAGAGAAGAACAAACCTGACTCCATATTGGATCTATTCCTTTAGCTCTAACCTTCGTGCTCTGTTGTCTATGCTTAGCCATGCTGGCTTTGCACCTTTGTCTCCTCAAACAGTAAAAGAATATTGCCTATAGCCTGAAATACAGAGATAAAAAGTTGCAGAACAGAAAATAACATTTGTCTTGTTGAAGGTTTACAGGGACATTGAGACCAGACCTACATGAACAGCTGCAAGAGCAAAGGATATTACCTCAGGAGCCGTAGCTAGCACCAAGAAGTCTGTAACAACCAGACACAACCCCTCTACTTTTAGTATAAAAGAAGGCTGAAGTCTAACTCAGGGAAGTTGGTTCTTTGGGCCACTAGTCCACCATCTTCTCAGTATGCTGGCTTTCTGAATAAAGTCGCTAATTCTCGCCACGACACTTTGTCTCTCCATTTTTTGCCCTGTTGTACAGTGCACAGGAGGAGCTTGGACTCACAGTAACAGGGCTATCAGTGTGCACACTTATCAAAGACAATTTAGAGTTGATATTGATAACTATTTAAGATATTAAGACAGACTCACTGCTGGGAGACTCACACTTCTCTAATGAGTGATGTTTGTTTGAATACTTCTTAATCTAGTTTTATGGCTATTTATCATGGAAGGGCTAATCTGGAATACATTATTCTATCCTTGGTAGATACAGAAGTTTTCCGTTTGGTAATTGAAAGAGTGATATAGATGTTTCAGTGTTGTCCAGAGACAAAGAAGAGGAGGAGGGAAGTTCCCTTTGTGTTCGAGGTGCATATTTGTGATTTAAAAAAAATTATAACATAACAAGTCCAAACTCAGATGAAAGGTCAGAATGGATATGTACGGATATCATGCTATGGATCTTTTAATCATAGGGCTGCATAAAATTTGCTGGGAAGTGAATATAGAGAAGATAAAATGTCTAAGCACTGAACTACAGAGCATTTTGATATCTATATGTCAGAAAGATACAGAATAATCAACTAAGGATTCAGACAAGTAATGGAAACTGAGGTGGGGGTTTCTTGATACCCTAGAAAATAAGGAAAGAAATCATATTAAGCAAGAGGGAACATGGGAGTTACGAAAATATACCTCTCAAATCTCCTACTACATAATTGACTGCTAGGCCTAGCTGCTGTGCTCTGAAATCCACCTCCACATTAACACTAGAACCATACCTTACACATGCTGTTCTGAGACAATGACAGTACACATTTCCCTGATAGATGAAATTTGTTTGAAGATTCACCATGAGCCTGCTGATAATTTCTCAGACCTGTACAAGCAGATTGCGCTCCTTCCCTTTATTCTTCTTTCTTTTCCTTCTTTCCGTTCCTTCCTTCTTTCCCTTTTTTCTTCTATTCTTTTTAAGACTGAAAATTACATCATGATCTGATGACTCTCAAGCCTTTTTTTTTTTTTTTTTTAGATCCCTCTCTATTTTCCTTCACAGGAATTTTCAGTCAGTGTTGTTCCTATTCATCCTTTCTGCTTCTCTGTAATTGACATTGTGCAATAATCTTTATAGGAAAGCAAAGAAACAATATTCTAAAGAGATAGTTATGTTTTGTTAGAGTGATGGGATAAAGTAAACTTCCAAAGAAGACTTTTAATTTATTGGGAATTTGCTGATTAAAGTATAGCACGTACACCAGTATAGTTTGATAGAGATGGAAGACTAAGTGAGATGAGAAGTATAGAGCCACAGTGAGAAGCTATTCTAGGTGAGGAGAGAGGATCTGTGAGTCCATGGTTTCATGAAGTAACAGAGATTTTAAATATATACACATACACATCTGTGTATGCTTACGTACATTTATACACATATATACATACATACATATATATACCTATGTACCTGTACATATATACGTATGTGTGTGTGTGTGTGTGTGTGTGTGTGTGTGTGTGTGTAATGAGATTAAACCAGGTATTCTCTTGGGAGAAGTAAATCATCAATGCATGCCTGGTTTGGCCCTTCAGAAAGTTTTTAGAGATAGGGATGAGGAGGATTGAGGGAAGGAAGTTAAGATTGCCAGAAGCACTGAGATTTATTTGCTTTTATATAGTCTTGGAGAGAATAACAAAGGAAAAGAGCCAATTCAAAGAGTGCCCCCTTGTGAAAAATATATATATATTTTGGTTTTGACATTTTGACAGACATTAAAATCAAGGTTCCTCTTACTTTTATGAAGAAAAGTAAGATGTCAAGATGAAACAAGATTTAGTATTCATACAGAGCAGAAAATAATTTTAAATTCTACAAATAAAACATTCCACATTTATGTAATGTACTTACCAAGAAATAATTACATATTTATTTCTCTTAAGTAACAAAAATAATTGTAAATTTTTGATAACCAGAAAATGTTGAAAGAATAAAGATAATTTTGCTCTTCAGTATACTAATTTGTAGAATGTTTAATTATTTATATGTAAAATATAACTATATATTTATATGTAAAACATATAACAAATATGAGAATACAACAAAAGCGGTTATAATTTCTATTTGAACGTAAAAGTTTAAAGTAAAATTTACATAATCTACTTTAAATTCAATCTGCAGACCTGGACCACAGACACTACCACATCTACATTTTAGAGAGGTACTCTGAAACTCTTTTAGCTTCACCCATCCATGTGAAACAAAGTATCTTCAGGGTTAAAGGATTATGCCCACCCTAGCTCATGTCTGCCTCCCTGCCTCCATTTTCTGAATGTTTTGGTTGAAACACATCTCCTCAAAATTCATATGTTGAAGTCCTAGCACCCTGTACCTCAGAATGTGACTTTATTTGGAGATAGGGTCATTACAGAAAGAATCAAATTAAAAAGCGTTCATTAGGTTGGCCTCTAATCATGTATGACTGGTGTTCTTACATAAAGGGGAAATTTTGGGACAAATATGTACAAACACGGGGAAACACCATGTGACCATCAAGGCAGAGATCGGCACTACATATACCTATAAGCCAAGGAAAGCCAAAGATTGCCTGTAAACTACTAGATACTAAGATAGTGGCATGGAACATATTCTTCCTCACAGCCCTCAGAAAGAATTAAACTCACCAACACTTTGATCTTGGACTTCTAGCCGACAGATCCGTGAGACAATACATTTCTGCTACTCAAGCTACCCAGTTTAGTGGTATTTTTAGGAGCCCTAGTAAACCAATATACAAGACAATGCTTCACTTATCTGTGATTCCAGAGTTCTCTGCCCGAAGGGCACCAGCCTTAATTATTGGGAATCTGACTCTGGAAGAATGGCCCTTGTCTCTATTTTGTGCACACAGACTTGAGCAATGTTCAGTTGGTGACTTTGCTGAGAGACGGGGCTACTGCAGATGGAGTGTAGACATGTAGATTGAGATGTCACATGTACATATTTGGGTGCTAAATCCAGAAATTGGAAGCAAAGGGTGGTAGACCAGGGGCAATGAGCCCACTCTCTGTGTGCTAACACACTGTGTAGTAGGACTCCAAGGAGCCTAGGAATTCTAAATCCAAACCTATTCTTGTAAGTCATTTTCAAGTTATATTTGTCAATATAAGAGACAGAATATATTTATACATAATTCAAATAATTAGGTTGATTTATGATTTTAAAAGTGTAGATATGGTATTTGGACTTACATTTGTATTTGGCTCTGGCCATGTTAGAGTCATGCCTGTCTAGGTTAAAGTTAATTCTCTCTGCTGTAATTACACAGAAAAACAAATACTACGAAGACAGTCTCCTTATTTTACAGGCATGTTCTTCTTGCTGTTACTTTAATAAATGTATTGAACTATTACTAGAAGAAAAATAGGAATAGATATGACTCTTGAAAGTAGTTCACTAGAATACTTCAGATATAAAAGTAAGAAGTATATCGAACACATCAGCCTTCTATATCACAAATGTTGACAACCACCTGTATTCATGTGATTAAATGAACCTGAATTCTCTACTCGACCAAATGAAGTCCCATAAATGGATTTTTACTGTCAAGAATCATCTGAATCATGAAGAATCAATTCAGTGTTGATATACTTAAAATTTGGAAGAGCATAATGATGCTTACTCTTATTTCCAAAATTTGGCAAAATAAATTCTTTTTTTCCACTTCTTTAAAGGTTCTCTTCTATTTGGGACTATAAAATCTTTTAAGATTATTTCAATATATAATCATATATTTAATTAATATCAGTCTTTTAAACATGTATTTTTCTGTAATCAACACATTAATTTTTCTAAACAATTATATTTTTAGTCCAATAAGAATATTGCTGATATTATTTTTTGTTTATTCTTCTTTATATTAGTATATTTATTATCATACAACTTTTAAAATATCCTCATTTACTAGGCCTACACAAAAAAGGGCATATCAATAGCTCAATAAATTTCAGTCATTATTTGATCAAAATATTATTTGAAATAAAAGTTGGGCACCCAATAAATTACACATTTATTCCACATATAGTTATAAATGCATGATATTAATGTTTTTATTAACATGTTTAACATATGTATATAACCATATACACAGATAGTTAAAAAATAGCACTTGCTTTCTATATCATGTGAAAAAGAATTTGGAAATTGAAAATTCATTCTATATTACTGGAATTTGTAAAGTGAAGTGCATTTTAAATATTTACTGTCAATGTTTGTTTAACATAAATAAAGTTATCTGTCAGCACAAACAAATTTGGGATGTAGTGCTTCACTTAAAATCCACTACCTAATAGATAAATTGACTAAACTACTCAATGAGCACTGAAGAACTGAGACTAATCTACTATTTCATACTATCCGCCCTTCCATAAAATGATCACAAATCCAATATTGAATATGTTACTTCTTGAGAGATGTGCTTGAACATTCACTCATGGAACCTAGACAGTGAAATGTTGAAATCAGTCAATGAGCCAGAGATGAAGAAGGAAGCAAATGACAAAATGAGCTTTTCTTTCAGAAAGGAGATACAGTTTCAGTACTATATTAATCATTAGTATAAGTTTTTAAAAAGTCCTCAGTGGTACAATATTCCAAAAACATATTATATGTACTTGATTATTGTTTTCAACTACATGTGGTTGCTTTGTTGATGCAGTAAAAATTAAATGAAACCAGAAAAACTTTATGGCAAAAAACATAAATAATATTGTTTTCCTTTTTCACGAGTTAAACAAAATGTTTCTTTGTGGCCCACTATTGACTATATTAGAAAGCTATCTGTATTTGCTATTATTTTCAAAGTAAAAATTGACTTCTCTTTAGATAACTTCTTGTTAATATTGGAAGTCCTTTTTTTTTTCTTTTTTGCTAAAAAAGATTGCTACAGAAACCTAAAAGCATAATTTCCTCCCTTCACTTATGTAAGTATAGTTATACATGAAATCTTTGAATAGTTCCTTGTTTTAAAATGGTTTTCCCTCTTTTTAGTGGATGATTGCTATTTCACATAGATTATAATTCGAAATGTCTATTGATATTTATATTTTTCTTTTTATATAGTACTTTTTCTTTAAAATTAATGATATATATCACACTGTAAATCATATCTAAAAGAATTGGTTAATTTTAGTGTTGTCTGGAAAATACATTGTTCTATCGAATGGCTCTTAAATCAGTAATTTATATTACTTCCAGTACATTACATCCTACCACCACCTGGGAAGTACAGTTTTCTAGAGCATTGGCTTTCATTTCATTCTAAATGCTTGATTGATGAAATTAAGCATGTAAACATTTAATAAGCTGAATTAAGAGATTCATGAATAGAATAAACATTCTTTTACTGTGTCCCTTAAGATTTGTTTCAAGATGAAGCATAAAATCTAAAATAAACATTTATAACTGCTGAATTTTGGGCTTAAAATATATCCACATTGCAGGAATTCATATACATACTTGTCTAAATTTAGAATCAGAAGAAACCTAAAAGTTCATCTAGTTATACAAATCAAAGTATTTTATTTTACTTCTAAAGTAACTAACATTTAAAATGGTTAAGATTCCTGCCTAAGTTGACAAAGATAGATAATGACAATTTTATTAATACTCATAGTGTTTCTGACTATAAACCAAAGCATTCTCCCATAAAATATATCTAGTAGACTTTATACAAATATTCCTCTTTTTACCACAGGCAAAATGTGTTGATTTTCATAACAAAAGCTATTTGACAGACTGTGAGCAATTCTTGGTATTATAATTCTTTGTTTGCAATAGACAAGTCAAATATTTTAAGATGGACAAAATAATTACTTTATTTTAGACTTTAAAAGTATTTGAAAAGAAATGGTAACTGATATATACATTTTTTAAACATAAAATAACTTGAATGATTAGAAAACTCTGTTCTAAATAAGAATAGGATCAGTTTCAGATTCATTTTTGTATCCTTAAAATTTAAGACAGTCATAGTATAGTATGGTGATCAATAAGTATAGAACTTTATTAAATTGAAAATATGATGGACACTGGAATGAAAATCTCTGTCTAGGAAATTGGGCAACAGTGATATGCAGAGACTGATAATGTTTTAATAACGAGAGGTTTTCAAAAGAAAAAAAAAACATAGCAGGGGACTTGGTTGATTTCAATTGTTCCTGAATTTTAAAACATATTCCAGGGTAGATATGTGCATTTACCTTGGGAATAATGGAGAGAAAAATCTCTGTTGGAATTATAGAGGTCAAAGCTGCAATGAAAAACTTGAAAAATGAACTTATGTGAAAATAAGGAAGTGACACATTCTAATTTTCAGGAATGGAAGGTAAATTGCAAATTGAAAGGTCACAGCCTTTAGTGAAAATTTACTAAAAAGAAAAAAAAAGAAATTAGGACTAACTCCCAGTGTTCAAAGTTCAAATATCCTCTTTTGATACATATTTGGATTGGCTTTTTCAATCTTCATTTCACTTTTTTTTCTCTTTTCTATTTGGAAAAAATATATACAACTCAAACCATTTTCCAGATTCCTTTCGGCTGTAATCATTGATGTCAATTAAGTTCTAACAGTTCAGTGCACTCAAGTGTGAATTTAAGGGATGAAGTGGTAAATGCCTAATAATGTAAACAGACAAGGATCCTGCAACGTGGTCACAAATGTGTAACTACAAATATGTCCCTAAAGATACCTATAGCCATGTTATGTGGTGACTAGGAAAGTGACTTGATCCAACTTCTGGGGAAATACTATTAATAGTCCATGAAATAATGTGAATCCCTGCAGCAATAAGCTACCATGTCATAGTAATTTGGGTGGTGGTTGTGTTTTGGTCTGAGTTATCACACAGTGAGACCAAGGCATAAATGGTCCAGACTTGTACTCATTTCCTCAGATCTGCAATGCATAGTCAGAATAGTCTTAAGTTATTAACTAGCAGAATCTCTTTCTTCTCCACCCCCAACACCATCAGCTCATTGACATGAGAGTGTGGGATTACTTACTGGAAAGGCCTTATGAAGCCTCCTAACAAAATAGCAAACTTGGTAGGAACAGCCAGAAATGAATTTTGTTTATTTACTGCTGCATAAGAAAGTATCAACAAAAATTAGATGCATAAACAACCATTTTATTATATCTCACAGCTTAGGAAGGCAAGAATCAGACTAGGGCTTGGTAGCGTAACTCTTCTGATCAAGGTAGCACTGATTGTGGTGTATTAGACATATTCATCACATGGCTTGCCTGTGATGGAGGTAAACCTAGATGGTCTCACTCACATACTTAGAGCCTTGGCATGGATGGCTGGGCCTCTCTCCCACTTCTTGTAGTCTTGGAACCTCTCCACATGATCTCTCCAACAAGGTTATTACACTTCTAAGAGGAGACTTAGGACTTCTACAGACCACCATGGAACCTACTAGTCCTTTTATAGACCAGAACCCACATACTGTCAGCTTACCAATATTGCACAAGTCAAAACATCCACACACCAGCCCTCTATGAGACAAGTTTCAAAAACTGTAGCCATTTGATTGTCCACAACCACATACTCTAAAATGATCACAGTAATCAATGGTGAAACTTATTCTTTGATTATCCCAGTTTGTGTTATAAAAGACACAGTAAAAGATAAAGAAGGGGTATCTTTTTAAAGGATATCATTTATTCATGAGAAAAATGTCTTTTGACACATCCCTGCTTCGGGGTATCAGTAAAGTGATAGGATGTGAACAGGATTCTTTATTAAGTTTTCCTTTTTTTTTTTTCTCATATAGGAGAAGCAGGAAAAGAAATATCAAATTTGTTCTAAAGCACTATAGTGGTGAGTTTCTTATGAATGATAAGCATAGGTCTTCAAGGGTTACATGTGCATGAGAAGAATGAGACTAGTGTCAGGCTACTGTTTGGACAAGCTAAAGTAAGGAGACACTAGAACAGAATTTGTAGGTTAAGACTGGAGAAAGACGGTAGCAGTGGACATAGCCTGGGGTCCCATCATATTTAGAGGATCAAAGAGAAATGTGTTTTTCTTTTGGCCACTTGGCTAACAGTAAATATTTAGTATCTGTTTTACATTGCTTCTTACCATCTTTGGCACCATACGTTAATTCCATGAGGGATATTATATGATTCTTAAAATCTCAGTTTAATTTGCAAGCAATAATGTACTAGTTATTTTTCCTTGAGATATTGAATTAATATGCTTCAACTGTATTCTTTTAAAGAAGTCATTAATAATTAACTATGTATAAAGATTATGATATAAATTAAATAAAATAGATAAAATATGTTCTTTGAAGTATTACATTAATTTAATGTAAGTAATTCTGCTTAAATATTCATGAATAACTATAAATTTAAATAAAAATAATGCCAATTATTTACTTAAAATGAATACAGGGTGTAAAGGCTTATATATTCTTTAAATAGACTATTGTTTAGAATAGTTTGGTGTTCATAGCAAAATTGAGTGGAAAGGTACAGATATTTTCCATATACTACCTATCCTCACATTGGCATAGCCCCCCATTATAAGTATCTCCCACCAGATTCATAGATTTATTTCAACTGATAAATCTACATTGGCACATCATAATCATCCAAAGTGCATAGTTTACATTAGAGTTCACTTTTAGTTTTGTACATTCGATGGATCTGGACAAATGTATGACAAGTATCCATCACTATAGTATCATACAGATAAAAATCCATAAAAATCCTCTGCGCTTCTCCTATTCAACTCTCTCCCCCTAACTCCTGGCAACACTGTTCCTTTTGTTGTCTTACATAGTTCTGCTTTTACAAAATGTCATGTAGTTGAAATCATGCAGCATGTAGCCTTTTCAGATGGGCTTATTTTACTTAGCAATATGCATTTAAAGTCCCTCCATGTCTTGTAATGGCCTGATAGCTCATTTATTTTTAGTGCTGAATAAAATTCCACTGTCTAGATGTACCACCGTTTCAATTCACCTACTGAAGGACATCTTGGTTACTTCCAAGAACTGGCGATAATGAATAAAGCTACAATATACATTAGTGTGCAGGTTTTTGTGTGGACATAAGTTTTCAACTCCTTTGGGTAAATACTGGGGTGCACCATTGCTGAATCATATGGTAAGAGTATGTTTAATTTTGCAGGGAACTGCCAAACTATCTTCAACAGTGGCAGTAAATTTGCATTCCCACCAGCAATGAATGAGAGTTCCTGTTGATACACAACTTTACCAGCATTTGGTGTTGTTAATTTTTTAGAATTCTGGCCATTCTTTCAGTTGTGTAAGGTATCTCAATGTTGTTTTAGTTTGGAATACTCTAATGACATATGATGTGAAACATCTTTTCATGTGCTTATTTTCCATCTGTATGCCTTCTTTGGTGAGGTGTCTGTTCAGATACTTTGCCCATTTTTAGTTAAGTTGTTCGTTTTCTTTTTGATGAGTTTTAAGAGTTCTTTGTATATTTTCGATAATAGTTCTTTATCAGGTATGTCTTTTTGCAAATAGTTTCTCAGAGTCTGTAGCTTGTTTTCTAATTCTCTTGACATTTTCTTTTCAGAAGTTTTTACTTTTAGTAGCATCCAGCTTATCAATTATTTCTTTCATCAATGATCATCCATCCCCATATCTCAAGGTCATCTAGATCTTTCCCTGTTATCTTCTAGGAGTTTTATAAGTTTATATTTTACATTTAGGTCTGTGACCCATTAGGAGTTAATTTCTGTGACTGTCTTTTATTTAAGGTCTACGTTTACATTTTTTCCTTCTGGATATCCAGCTGTTTCAACATCATTTGCTGAAAAGACTATCTTTGATTCTGTCTATTACCTATGCTCTGTTGTCAAAGATCAGTTAACTATATATGTGGACCTATTTTTGAGTTGCCAGTTTTGTTCCATTAATCCATTTATCTGTTCTTTCACCAACTCCATACTGTTTGGATTAATGTAGCTTTAGAGTAAGTCCTGAAGTTGGGTAGCATCAGTCCTCCAACTTTGTTCTCCTTTAATTGGATATTCTGGGGCTTTTGTATCTTTATACAACCTTTAATATCAGTTTGTTGATATCCAAAATATCTCAAAATATTTCAAAATAACTTTCTGAGGTTTTTATCTGATTGCATTGGGTCTATAGATCAAGTTGGCAAGAACTGACATCTTGAAAATATTGAATATTCCTACTTATGACCATCGAATATCTCTCCATTTATTTATTCTACTTTGATTTAATTCATCAGGGTTTTGTAGTTTTCCTTACATAGGTCTTTTACATAATTTGTCAGAATTATACCAAAGTATTTCATATCTGGGAGTAAATATAAATGGCATTTTGTTTTTAATTTCAAATTCTACTTGATCATTGCAAATATATAGGAAATAGATTGACTTTTGTGTATTAACCTTGTATACTTCATCTAAAATCACTTACAGGAGGTTTTAGTTATTTATTTACTATTAGCATTATTTTGGCCAACTTTTTATCACAATTTCATAGACAATCATGTCATCTGTGAACAAAGGCAAGTTTGTTTTGCACTTCTCCATCAGTATAATTTTATTTCCTTGTTTTATTGCACAAGCTAGTACTTCTAGTACAATGTTGAAAAGGAATGTTTAGAGAGGACATCATTGATTTGTTCCTGAACTTAGAAGGAAAGCTTATACTTTCTAACCACCGAATGTACTGTTAGCTGTACATTTTTGTGAATATTCTTTATCATGTTGAGAAAATAACCCTCTATTCCTAGTTTACTAAGAGTTTTTATCATGAATGGGTGTTGGATTTTGTCAAATGCTTTTTCTGCCTCTATTAATTTAATCATATGATTTTTCTCTTTAAGCCTGTTGATGTGATATTGATTTTAAAATGTTGAACCTGGTATAAATCCCACTTGGTCATATTGTATAATCCTTCTTATAAATTGTTGTATTTGATTTGCTAATATTTTGTTGAGGATTTTTGTATCTGTGTTCATGAGAAATATTGGTCTGTATTTTTCTTTTCCTGTAATGACCTGATCTGTTATTGGTATTAAGGTGAGGCAGACCTCACAGAATGTCAGGAAGTATTTCCTGTGTTTCTATCTTCTGTAAGAAATTTTACAGGGCTGGTATAATTTCTTCTTTAAATGTTTGGTAGAATTCCCCATTGATCTCATCTGGGCTTGATGTTTTCAGTTTTGGGAAGTGATTATTTGTTAAACTTCTTGAATAGATATAGCCTTATTCATACCATCTATTTCTCCTCGTATGGGTTTTGGCAGACTGTGTCTTTCCAAAAATTGGTCCATTTTATTTAGATATTCAAATTTGTTGGCACAGAATTTTTCCTAGTGTTTATTATCCTTTTAATGCTCATGTGATCTGTGGTTATGTTCTCTCTTTCATTTCTGATATTAGTAATTTGTGCCCTCTTTTTTCTTGGTTAGCCTGGTTAGAGTCTCATAGATTTTATTGATCTTTTTTAAGGAACCAGCTTTTGGTTTTGTTGATTTTTTCTGCTGACTTCTTATTTTCAATTACATTAATTTTTGTACAAATTTTAAAATTTCTTTCTCCTGATTATTTTGTGATTTTTATTTTCTTTTTCTGGTTTCCTTAGAAGCTTAATTATTGAGTTTAGATCTTTCTTCTTTTCTAAAATATGCATTCAATGCTATAAATTCTGCTCCAAATTCTGATTTCCTTATATTTCATAAATTTTGATAAGTTGTGTTTTCATTTTCATTTAGTTCAAAATATTTTAAAATTTCTCTTGAGATTCTCCCTTGACCAATAAATTATTTAAAATTCTTTGGTTTAGTCTCCAAGTATTTTGGAATTTCTCAGCACTATTTTTATTATTAATTTCTAGTTTAATTTCACTGTTGTCTGAGAGCAGACATTATATGTGTCTTTTAAATGTGTTAAGGTACGGGTCCCCAACCCCTGGGCCACAGACCGGTACCAGTCCATGGCCTGTTAGGAACTGAGCTGGACATCAGACAGTGAGGGGCGGGTGAGAGAGCAAAGCTTCATCTGTATTTACAGCCGCTTCCCATTGCTCACATTACTGCCTGAGCTCCACCTCCTGTCAAATCAGCAGTGGCATTAGATTCTCACAGGAGTGAGAACCCTACTGTGCATGCAAGGGATCTAGGTTGCACACTCCTTATGAGAATCTAATGCCTGATTATATGAGGTGGAGCTGAGGCAGTGATGTTAACACTGGGGAGCAGCTGCAAATACAGATTATCATTAGCAGAGAGGTTTGACTGCACAGGGACCATAATAAATCAATCGCTTGCCGACATATCAAACCCCTATCAGTGAGTGGCAAGTGACAATTAAGGTGCATCTGGTGGCAGGCTTTATAGTGGCAAGTGAGTTGATGTACTTCAGTTGTAGAGCTGCATCTAGTGGCAGGCTTTAAGTTAGAATCCGACACTTATTTTAGTCTGCGTGTGGCCCACCCATTATTTTATTTACCATTTCTGTCTGTACCTCTTTCCTGCACTGAGCACTTGTCTCAGTCACAGTTTTGGTAAGCCCACAAGTTAACCTTAGCCAAAACGAGTAAAAAACAAACATTGCTGGGGAGCTTCTTTGAAAAGGGGGAAAGACCCAATGATGAGACAGCAGAAGACTCTAAGACTGCTAGCAAAAAGAAAGCTGCATTTTAAAGAAAATAGCAACAGTCCTACCTAAATTACGGGTTCATTGCAACAGGTGATTCACATTCTCCAAGCCAGCTTTGTATAACATGTGGCGAGCGGCTACCCAACGAAGCCATGAAACCTTCAAAACTGCTTTGCCTTATGGAGACCAAGCACCCTGCATTAAAGGACAAGCCTCTGGAGTTTTTCTAAAGAAAAAAACGTGAACACAAATAACAAAAGCAATTATTGAAGGCCACCACTTCATCAACTGTCTCTGCAATGAGAGCATCATTCTTAGTGGCTAACCACATTGCTAAAGCTAAGACGCCTTTTACTATCGGTGAAGAGTTGATCTTGCCTGCTGCTAAGGACATTTGTCATGAACTTTTAGGAGAGAATGTGGTTCAAAAGGTGGCACGTGTTCCTCTTTCAGCTAGCACCATAACTAGACAAATTATGAAATAGCAGAGGATACTGAGGCACAATTGTTAGAGAGGATTAATGAGTCACTGTGGTATGCAGTCCAGGTTGACGAGTCTACCGATGTTGACAAGGCAACAATGCTTGCTTTTATGCAATATAGTTTTCAGGAGGATGTGCTTGAGGATATGTTATGTGCACTTATGTTGCCAACCAACACCACAGCTGCAGAACTATTCAAGTCTTTGAATGATTACATATCAGGAAAACTGAATTGGTCATTTTGTGTTGGTATATGTACAGACGGAGCGGCTGCCGTGACTGGACGGCTTTCTGGTTTCACTACTCGGGTCAAAGCGGTCACTTCTTCACTTCTGAATGTGAGTCTACACACATGTCATCCATAGAGAAATGCTGGCTAGCTGAAAAATGTCACCTGAACTTAACAACGTTTTACAGGATGTGATTAAAATTATCAACCACATTAAAGTACAAGCCCTTAACTCACGTCTGTTCATGCAGCTCTGTGAGGAGATGGACGTAGAGCACACACGTCTTCTCTTATAGAGAAGTGAGAAGACTTTCTAAAGGTAGATCACTGGCCAGAGTTTTTGAGTTATGAAAGCCACTCCAGAGATTTCTTTTAGAAAAACAGTCAACACTGGCGGCACATTTCAGTGACACAGAATGCGTTGCAAAACTTCCTTACTTGTGTGACATATTCAACTTGCTCAACAAACTCAATCTGTCACTTCAGGGGAGAACGACAACTGTGTTCCAGTCAGCAGATAAAGTGGCTGCATTCAAAACCAAACTGGACACTGGAATTATGGGGGCAACAAGTGAACATTGGGATTTTTGACATGTTTCGAACATTAGCAGAGATTTTAAAAGAGACTGAGCCAGGGCCTTCTTTCTCCCAGCTGGTGCATGATCACCTATCTCAGCTTTCAAAAGAGTTTGAGCATTACTTCCCAACCACAAAAGACCCCCGAACTGGGAAGGAATGGATCTGCGACCCATTTGTGAATAAGCCAGGTGAATCAATTTTGTCTGTGCTAGCAGAGGATCAACTGCTTGAGATTGCAAATGACAGTGGTCTTAAAAGTATGTTTCAGACACCTTCAAATCTCCATACATTCTGGATTAAAGTCAAGGCGGAATATCCTGATATTTCCACAAAAGCACTGAAAAACCTGCTTCCATTTCCAACATCCTATCTTTGTGAAGCAGGGTTTTCTGCAGTGACAGCAACCAAAACAAGATTATGGAGTAGACTGGACATAAGCAACACACTTCGGGTGTCACTCTCTCCCATCACCCCCAGACGGGACCATCCAGTTGCAGGACAACAAGCTCAGGGCTTCCACTGATTCTGCATTATGGTGAGTTGTATAGTTATTTTATTGCATATTACAATGTAATAATAATAGAAATAAAGTGCACAATAAATGTAATGTGAATCATCCCAAAACCACCCCCTCCCCAGTCCATGGAAAAATTGTCTTCCACAAAACCGGTCCCTGGTGCCAAATAGGTTGGGGACTGCTGTGTTAAGGTGTGTCTTATGGCCCAGAATATGGTATAGCTTGGTCAATGTTTCACGTGAGCATGAGAAGAATCTGTATTGTTGTTGGATGAAGTAATCAACAGATATCAGTTATATCCAGTCAAGTGAGGTGCTGTTGACTTCAATTATGTCTATACTGATTTTCTCCCTGCTAGATAAGTTCATTTCTGATAGTGGGGTGTTAAGGTCTCTAACAGTGGATTCATCTATTTCTCCTTGTAGTTCTATTAGTTTTTGACTCATGTATTTTGATGTTGTTATTAGTCACATATACATTAATGATTGTTACGTCTTCTTGGAGAGTTGACCCCTTTATCATTTTGTAATACCCTCTCTATCCCAGATAAACTTCCTTAACCTGAAGTATGCTCTGTGTGAAATTAATATAGCTATTCCCATTTTCTTTTGATTATTGTTAGTATGGTACAACTTTTTCTATCCACTTACTTTTTTTTGTGTGTGGTACGCGGGCATCTCACCACTGTGGCCTCTCCTGTTGTGGAGCACAGGCTCCGATGCGCAGGCAAAGCGGCCATGGCTCATGGGCCCAGCCGCTCCACAGCATGTGGGATCCTTCCGGACCGGGGCACGAACCCGTGTCCCCTGCATCGGCAGGCGGACTCTCAACCACTGTGCCACCAGGGAAGCCCCGTATCCATTTACTTTTAACTCTATATGTGTCTTTATATTTAAAGTGGATTTCTTGCAAATAACATATAATTGGGTAATTTTTTTGACCCACTTTCTTTTAATTAGTGTATACAGACGACTGACTTTTAAAGTGATTGTTGATATGGTTGGATTTGTTACTGTACCAGATTTGTTACTGTTTTCTATTTGTTTCTCTTGTTCTTTCTCTTTATTTTTTGTCAGTTATACCACCTTTTTTTCAATTTTTAGTTGCTCAAGATTATGCATTTACAAGTAATCCAAGTTCAATTTCAAATGACACTGTACCACTTCACAGGTAGTGAGCAAACTAACAATATAATCTTATACCAATAATCTTAACTTGTCCTCCCCTTCTTTGTAACATTTATGTAATTCACTTCTCTCTCTCTCTCTCTCTCTCTCTCTCGTGTCTCTCTGTCTCTCTCTCTCTCTACATATATATATATATATATATATATATATATATATACACACACATATGGTAGTAGTTTTCCCTGTGACATCATTTCCTTAACATATTTATGAAGAGTTGATTTTTCAGTTTCTCCGTTTTTTACTTGTCTTGTTTTCAGGACAGAGTGATAACTTCCAAGTTCCTTACAGGCTAGACCAGAGTCAAGAAGTCCAAGAATTATATCTAAACCATGAAAAGTATGACGAACTATGCCTCCTCCCGTCACTGTACCTAATTCAATATTAGGGATTTAGCAATTATCTTCCTGTCAAATGAACTGATCATCCAACTGTGTACAAACTTTTCTTTTTGTGTTTCTTTTTGATTAGATCAGTATCTCAAAAATATGTTATCCATACACTCCCATTAGTAAAATAAAAATTGGAACACTGACTCTCAATATGTCTATATTTATTTATGCTTTTAAAAAACTGTCTGTATAATACCTTACCAATATCTATTTTAACATTATAATGAATAGACAGAAAAATTATGATATTAATATGTATGTATATATATATGTAAATATATATATATTTCTAATGTATGATTCGTGCAACATAGTTACAATGAATTACTATATTTTGAAAACTCCCTGGGTTTAATTCCTCCAATTTTCAGATCATGCTCTAGGTAATTATTTTAAGAGCTTCAAGATAATCTCTCATAATATTCTTGCATATAGCCACTTGTGTATCTAATTTAAAGA
Organism: Pseudorca crassidens; assembly: GCF_039906515.1. Taxonomy (NCBI): domain Eukaryota; kingdom Metazoa; phylum Chordata; class Mammalia; order Artiodactyla; family Delphinidae; genus Pseudorca; species Pseudorca crassidens. The sequence goes on from NC_090298.1 coordinate 21,513,520, forward strand.
AAATGAATTTCATGGTATATAAATGTTAGATTAATTTTGATCTAACAAATACATTCTATTTGTTATGGACATGATACAGACTATTAGAATCCAAAAAGACATGAATATTCCTAACAGGGTTCCTTGGGAAGAACTGTTTTATGTGATTTGTACTCAACTGGGAAAAGCTTGAGAAATCAAGTTGCTCTCTCCAGAGTTTTTTTCTCTTCAACAGATAATAAATTCCACAAGTTGTTACAAATTCCCTTTGTCATTACTTTCTTTTTTCTCTTATCCTGGTGCCTCAGGAGTCTAGAATTGCTAGGGGGAATACTTCAAGTACTAAAACACATTTTATATCACACCACAAAAATTATCTTATAGAAAACACTATATATGTTGTGTATGTGTGACATACACACATATTTATATATAATCAAAGTAAAAATAGTGGTTATCCTTATATGTTTATATTACACATATTATAGAACTACTAGATTTTTAAAGCAGATAAGCTATATAATAAAGAAACCAATAAAATCAGCACAGATTTTTTTTCTTATGTGAAAGTACTTATTGCTTATATTTCTAACACTATCCCAATTAACATATGAATCTGTAAAACTTATTCTTTGTATACGACAATGTAGAATTTTCTTTACAAAATGCCATTTAATAGTAGGAATTATTCTTGGGATGTGCACTCACTTTGTATACGTATGTATTTTTTTAAAATATCAACTAGTATGACAATTTGACATACTGCCAGCTGAAAACAACAGTTCAAATGATTTACCTTTGAGGACACAGACTGAGTATATTTGAAATAGTAGAAAGAAGCAGAATGATAATTGATAATAATGTGAGAAAGCATCTAGCAAAATTATTCCTGTCATTGCTGAAACATGGGCTGCCATGGTTGCAGATATATGGTTAGAAATGAGTCAAAACTAGTTTTGTTTTCTTTTATTTTGTTTCGGTGGGGGGAACCTTGAATAACAGATAATATATGTCAGCAAATGCAAATATTCTGCTCTGAGAGTCAAGTATTTCAAGGAATAGGGATCATCAGAAAAATCAAGAAGTTCTCTTTCAAGAGAACAGTCTTACATACTATTTCAAAACAGACACACAAATACAGTGATTTAACTAATCAAAGTTTGCTTGTATTTAAACATTAGCTAAATTTAAAACTTTGGGCAAAGTCACTTCTTATTTTAAATAGATACTTACAGAATCATTTATTCAGTCAGTCAGTCATTCCTCCATTTAGTCACTTATATGAAACTATTTATTTTAGACCACCATGTTAGCCCCCTAAAATAGCAATTATCATGCAAAACATGACCTTAGCCCTCAAAGAGATTACAGTTTGTTCTGGGAAAACAATGGTAATGAAATAACCATATGTCATCATGGAAGTTATGATGGATTAAAGTACAGGACACTATGAGATCAAGAAGAAAAGGGGTGATAAAACATCAGAATGAATGAATATTTTAGACTATCTCAAATTTGAATATTTTTTATTTTAAAGTATTTTGCCAAATACAGATCTCTAAAGTAACAGCCAGGTAAGTGATCAGGGATATTACCAATACAACTTGCAGGAAACACAGTTAAAACACAAAGCTGTATCTGAGGGTCAATATTGAATAAATACAGAAGAAGGATAAATATATGCCATCTAACTGTACATCCCTATAAAGCAGAAATTTTTTTTTAAACGACAAATACTGGCTGAAGCATCAGCATGCTTAGGGTGAAGGAAGGATAAATTTGGTAGTGGATAGGGCAACTGTGCCATCATTAAAACAGAAATATCATGTTGCCCTTTCTCAAAACTAGGATGATTCAGTTTTCTCCATTTGAAAAAGCAACTGTGTTTTAAAAATAGATATTCTATATGAGATAGATATAAAAGTTTCTTACAATAGTTTTATATAATTTTTTTTTAAAGTATATATCATCTAGGTAGTTGGCCCAGTGAAGCTTTCACTAATAAGAAATGTCCAGAGGCATAGCTGGCAGCACAATTCCCTGACAGTTTCTTTCTGGGATGAACTAGCCTCAGGAGTTTGATATCTTATTTCTCTGGTTGCCAAGTGAAAAAGAGATGCTAAACACCTGATCCAAGTTATACCAATGCCTGTGTTTGTAAGGCATGCTTGGGCTTGGGGGTTTAGGGGTTTAGGATGCTTGCATACTCAGTTTTGTATGTGTAATATTATTTCATTACACAAATTATTATCAATACAAATTTTCAAAGAACATTATGAAAGGCATTGGTTTAGGTTTTTTTTTTTTTTTTTTCTCTGCGTTGGGTCTTTGTTGCTGTGTGGGCTTTCTCTAGTTGCGGTGAGTGGGGGCTACTCTTTCGTTGTGGTGCGCAAGCTTTTCATTTGCAGTGGAGTGCCTTCTCTTGTTGCCGAGCACAGGCTCTAGGTGCACAGGCTTCAGCAGTTGCAGCACACGGGCTAAGTAGTTGCTGTGCATGGGTTTAATTGTAACTAAAATCTAAAAATTCTATAGAGACTAAAACCTATCCTCAAAATCATAGCATAGAAAAAAAATTTTTTTAAATCTGTTTCATTGATGTGAAAAGTAAACCTGGTGCTTAGAATACAGCATTTGAGCTATCACTATTATAAGTAGTTCGTAGAAGTCGTAGTCACAGTAGTCGTAGGAATACTATTGAAAGTGTTGTCTCAGTGTGGTGATAAGTACCTATGAAATGTCTGAGATAGTTCCAAGGCACTTAAAATTTATACACAAAATATATAGCATAAATTTGTACAGTGATAAACGTGTACTGGATAATTCAGATTGAAAATGATTTCCACATTAAGTACCTACTTAGAAAATACATTGGATTTTATTCAGGGGGGAGTCAGACCAAAATATCAATATAAAGACACATTTTAATATTGCTCTAAGTTTCCATCTTACTTAAGATACCTAGAAATTGACAGAGTATTACTGGGAGTGGGAGGTTGAGAATTAAATATGAACAGTAGTAAAGCTATATTTATAATGCTAAATGCCATATTTTAATTGAAAAGTAATTCTGCCTGAATATTTTGAAATTCCACATTGTTAACCTAGAATGATATGTCAAACATTCTTGCAGATAATGGTTTAACATATTTCATACAAATAAAAATATAAGATATGTATTAAACATTAAATGGGTAAAGGAGGATATGAAATCCAATAGTGATCCTACAGCGGTAGAATCAACCACAATAATAACAAAACACAGATAAAGAACAAAAGCTGCATGATTTAATGCAATTCAAAATTATTAACAACCTTCCTGAATAAAGAAATGCCTAATTGTATATATAGTATGATATATGTGTACACATACAAACATATTTAGAAAGTTTTAATGAGAAAATACATCAAATAAAATTAAATAGAAAATTCATCATAGACTAAAATCTTTCATATTAAAAAAAAGTCTATTGCATTTACATACCCCAAAATGTGTTCTGATGAAGTAACATGATTATTTGGGGTGGTAGATGATTTTTTCTTTATAATTTCTAAATTAATTATACTTTTATAATAATAATAAATTATTTCTAACATAAAAATTCAGTATTTACCAAAAATCAAATCCTGAGATTTAAGTCATTAAGCACTCATCTAATTCAACCTCAAAATTATATATACTATTTATAATTTAGTATTATTTTAATTGTTAAATATGTTGATGCATAAAATGTTTAGAAAATTTATATATTTAAAAAAACAAATTATTTTTTGACTATACATAAAATAAATATAAATTTATAATAATTAGGATTAAAGATTTGTAAGAAAATATTTTTTTTTTCTTCTCAGACATTAACCTTTCTGACTTCTATACCAAGAGTGAAACAAATGACTTAATATACTGTTATAGCTAAATTTACTTTCAGGTATAAAGTGAGAAAGAAAGAAAGTTTAATACAAAAGAAGTTGATTTGTACAAACCAGCCATCATATTGTCACACTGTGGGCAAATATTTTATGATAATCTAATCATTTAAAAAATCACCTCTCTGTATAGCATATATACCCTAACACGTGTATGTACATTTACTAGCACAAAAATATAATATTTAAAATGACCCCTTTTAAAGAACATTTTAGTGAAATGAGTGGCATCCTTCTATGTATTTTTGGAACTGAAAATCTTTATCTATGGGCTACTTGGTTGTAGTAATACGAGAAACAATCTCAATGAGAACTGAAACCATAGACATTTGTTCAGTTCACTGCCTATGTTAACATGACCTATCTATTTGGCTGTCTTTATCGACTTGGCTTTATTATTCTAGGAAACTTTACATAGAATGATAGATGTAACAATTACCACAAACTTAACTACTCAAATAATACAAATTATACAACTCAGAATTAAAGATAAATTATTGGCTTACTGTCTCACATTCTGTAGGCCACAATTCTTGGTCAGGCTGGCTGTACTGGGTTCCCAGCTTAGGGTATTGGAAGGCTGAAATATAAATCTCTGGTTGAGGCTTTTCTCTAGAAGCTTTGGGGAAGAATCTGCTTCTGAGCTCATTCACGTTGTTAATAGAATTTCTTTTCTTGCAGTTGCAGGATTAAGGTCACCATTTCCTTTCTGGCCGTCAGCTGGGGGCAGCTCTCAACTTCTAGGCCACTGTATTCTCTGTTATGGGCCCCCCTCCATCTCAAGCCAGAGTAGTACTGTAAATCCTTTGAGTGCTTCAAATCTCTCTTACTTCCCTTTCTACCACAAATTAAAGAAACTTTGCTTTTAAATGGCTCATATGACTATATTAGCCTACCTAGACAATCTCTCCTTTGATTAACTCAAAATTAACTGATTAGTAAACTTAATTATATGTGCCAAATCCCATTGCCATGTAATAAAAGATAATCATGGGGGTCATATCTCATCATATTCACAATTACAGGGATTCTGGTGGGAAACTTTAAGCTGGCATTTTGGAATTCTGCTTGTCATAAACAAAGTTGTAAATAATTTTATTGTTCACTTTACAAACTTCCAGAAAACCTAACATCCAATATGGCTCAAAGGACGACAGCAAAGAAATGGAACCTGTGGGATTATTCTGAGAGCATCTTCATGGATGCTACTTGCTCCAATATGGTGGAGAGAAATGCCTAGAAAGCCATTACTCTTTTAGGAGAACACAGAACGAGACTTAATGAGCCAATATTTGCATCAGGGAAAGGAAGAAAGCTTTCCAGGGTATGTAGAATTCTGCTGCTCCATAATTGGTACCAGCAATAGCCAACATCACACCCAGTGGAGGAGCAAGGTAGGCACCACCTGCAGCAGGCAGGAAAGCAGAAATCTGCTGGCCAGATAGGTCAAAGTGAATTAAACTAATCAAGTGATGACTCAACACTGGAGTCTTCTGTGGACACTTTATTTCACCAATGCTGAGGTGATCAGTAAGAACACTAAAGTGACTAAAATGGACAAGTGAAGTGAGAAGAAACACAGACGTTCTGTTTATATCCCCCAAAGTGATTAGACTATGAATTGAACAATGACTACGATATTAATCAAATCACTGGATTTAACTAAACATACCAAACTGGATTTTGGTTTTTTTCCTTAGCCAAATTGGTGAAGTAAAAGCACATGTGAGGGACTTTCCTTGTGGTCCAGTGATAAAGAATCCGCCTTCTAATGCAGGGGACACGGGTTCGATCCCTGGTCAGGGAACTAAGATCCCATTGCCACGGGGCGACTAAGCCCGCACAACACAACCACTGAGCTCACGCTCCTCAACTAGAGAGCCTTGTGCCACAAACTACAGAGCCTATGTGCTCTGGAACCTGCTTGCTACAACTACAGAGCCCACATGCCCTGGAGCCTGAGCGTCACAACTAGAGAAGAGAAAATCCGCGCACCACAACTAGAGAGAAGCCTGCTTGCTGCAACGAAAGATCCTGCATGTCTCAACGAAGATCCTGTGTGCCGCAACTGAGACCCAACACAGCCAAAAATAAATAATAAATCTTAAAAAAAAAAAAGCACATGTGAGTTTACTTACAGAAACTACCTCCCAAAAATCCTCTTTTCCCACATATGAATTTTAGAGTATAAATTAGATTCTACTTCAGTTTCAAAAGATATGGTAAACACATGAAAGGAAGAATATATCTTGTCAGTCTGTAGGTTTGGCCGACTCTAAGCGTCTTCTATCACCCTTCTTGATATCCACTACATAACTGTGATGTGCACAACATCTGTCCTCTGAAATTTAGAGAGTAAAGGAAAATCCCAGACAAGTGTTCCTTGATGAGCAAATACAGAGATATATCAACCTTGATATCAGCAACTCCCACACATTCCGTGTGTGTGTGTGTGTGTGTGTCTGTGTGAGAGAGAGAGAGAGAGAGAGAGAGAGAGAGAGAGAGATTTACAATTTCTGAAGAACTGGGGATAGAAGTCAAAATAGCCCCTGGTCATTTAACTGGTCAGTTTAAAATGTCATGAAAGTGTCATCCTAATCACCTGAGAGGAATGGAAAGGGTGGTGAGGTCAGTTACTGACTTGGCTTTAAAGAGAAGAAATGTTCAGTGAGAAAAAGCTGCTCTTACAACCTTGGTCACTGCAGAAATGCAAGCAAATAGAGGTATTATAGTTAATTTATCTTCCCTTCAAAGGAGAGAGGAAGCTGCTGGAAAAATACACCTCAGTTATTTATCTCTTGCTCAGACATATCCTCAAAAACTCTTTGAAAGAGTTTGTAAAATGAATTCATATTGTGACAGCCTTTTCAAAAGTCCTGCATTATATAAACACCAAAGGGGGTGGGGGCTTTATCTTAATGTACCACTATGTACCACTCTATTTTTGAATCCTTTTTATTCTGCCCCTCTCTTCTCTTTAAAAATAATACTTTACTTTTCATTTTCCATTGGCTTTATTATATTATTCTAACCAAAGCACCTCTGAGAGTAGGTGAAGCTTTTGTAAAATTGATGGCCTCACCTGTAGCTATACCCCATTCTCCTTTTGACCTCACCACAGCACAAGACAGTAAAAGTTCCATTTAGTAAAGCAAAAAAAAAAAAAAGTTATAGAAAATTAAGATATTTAATCATTATAATAGTTTATACTTACATAGTATTTCATATTTTTACTATTTATATACTACCACAGTACTATCAGAATGATTTAGCATTTATGTTTCTAAGGGTCTGGGGAAACAAATATGAAGAAGTTAAAATCCCTCACTCAAAACAGCTCAAACCTTAATGTGTAAGAAGTAGGGAAGAGCAAGTATCCACAGGACATCTGTATATCACTTATGGGAGTCTGGAAGAGGGTTTATTACCTCAGTTTGGCTCCCTGATTCAGAATATCTCAGAACTTGATTCAGCTTAGGACTAAATTCTAATGAAAGAGCTGGGACTTTCAAAGTAGAAAGATAGACAAATCTCAGAAAGGAAAGAATGGAAGGCCAGCAAGAGCATGGTGTAAGAAGTTTGCTCTTGTTGACTGCTAAGAGGAATGCTAGGATGGATGCAAAATGAAGCTGAAGAGAGAGGAATGGAATAAATCATGGGTTACCTTCTACGTCACATTATAAAGTCTACACTACAATATTATTCAAAGGTGATTAAGAGCTTCACAGAAGATTTTTAAGAAGAGGAGTGATATAACCTATTTACAATTCCTATTTCACAGATATAGAGAAGAAGTATAGCATTGAGAGTGATTAAATTAACTGGAGTTTTGAAACCAGATTGCTTCTGCTCAAATCCCAGCTCTGCCACATGTTAGCCATGTGTACTTGGGTAACTAAGTTAGCATCTGTGTGCCTCAATTTCATAATCTCTAACATATGATCATCATGTGAATTAAAGTGAATTAATATAGAGTATTTAGAGCAATGCTTAACATGTAAGTTCTATAGAGCAGTTAGCTACTTATATACATAATAAAAATTGCTATTACTATTATCACAGTTATTTTTTATTTTGTTAGAAGGTATAATAATACTGCATACAGAAAGGCCATATTTGAAGAGTATAGTATTTTAAGAAAGAGAGAATTGAGTGTCTGTTATTAGTCACTTGGGTAGAGGAAAAGATAAATTTAAAAAAATAATAAAGATGGAAAATTAGTATGTGATGTTTATTGAAAGTCATTTGCTTATTTTATTTTTTATTTATTTTTATTAAAGTATAGTTCATTTATAATACTATACTAGTTTCAGGTGTACAACATAGTGATTCCATATTCTTATAGATTATAATCCATTTAAAGTTATTGTAAAATATTGGCTATATTCTCTGTGTGGTACAGTATGCTTTTATTTATTTTATATAGAGCAGTTGGTAGCTCTTAAAATAAATGCTCTTATTTATTTTATATAGAGCAGTTGGTAGCCCCTCCCCCATCCCTCTCCCCACTGGTAACCACTAGTTTGTTTTATATATCTGTGAATCTGTTTCTGTTTTGTTACATTCATTCCTTTGTTTTATTTTTAAGTTTCCACATATAAGTGGTAGCATATAGTATTGGTCTTTCCTGTCTGACCTCTTTCACTAAGCATATACACACACACACACACACACACACATAAAACATCATCTTTATCCATTCTTCTGTTGATGGACATTTAGGTTGCATCCATGTCTTGGCTATTGGAAATAATGCTGCTGTGAACTCTGGGATGCATGCATCTTTTCTAATTAGTGTTTTCCTTTTCTTTGGATATATATCCAGGAGTGGAATGGTAATTCTATTTTTAGTTTATTGAGAAACCTCCATACTGTTATCCATAGTGGCTGCACCAATTTACATTCCCACCAACAGTGTAGGAGGGTTCCCTTTTCTCCACATCCTTGCCAACATGTGTTTGATGATAAGACATTCTGACAGGTGTGAGGTGATAGCTCATTATGATTTTGCTTTATATTTTCTTGATAATTAATGACGCTGCTTCTTTTAAAAGATAAACTGAAGCATATTACAAGTTTTAAGAGCCCATTTGAGCAGAAATTGATTAGAATCTGGCAGTGCCAAACCGGAAGTGGTTAGGGGCACTCCACTGATAGGAGCTCTGGGAGAGAGGGTATAGAGAAAAGGCAGAAGCAAAGTAAGGAATAATTGATTGTCTATAGCCTACAGCTTGGTTGTCTATTTGTGACTGATTATCCCTAGGTTTTGATTTCACAATCTTGAGGCATCTACAGACTTAGATTTCAGTTTGCCTACATAGGTTCCCACAGCATTAGAGCCTTCACGGCTTCCTTATTTAATTAATGTAACTTATCAGGTATCTAGTTTGAGTAATTGGTTGAGTACTATCTTACATAATGAATACAAAAGGTATACATTCATAAGAAGATTTTTAAAATTCTCTTTTAGAAAATATCAGGGATTTAAGAGACTATGGTTATAACAAATAGCAATAGTAGCCAATAATTATATTTATGTAGAAATTTCCCCTACAGTTGCGAATTGGGATTTCTTAAATTTCTCTCAGTATTTTTCTTGTGATTGTACTGGTAAGAAGAGAGGAATGCAGGGATGTTTTTGTTAATGTATTACTAAAATTTGATGTCCTGGGTAGGACTATTATGGTATGTAGTTTGCTTACACAGATAATCTATTAAGATCTTAGATTAGTATTCATTGCTTCCATATTATTTTTATTGAGATAATAATGCACAACGAACAAGTTCCAAATTTCAACAATTTAAAATGTATTTTTTGCACACTTATATACGGGTCAGCTATGGCTCTGATGGTTTGCCCAGGTTGAGATTTGGGTTCAAGTCTGTTCCATTTATTTCCTCATTCTGGGACCAATGGCTATTTTTCTTTCACAGTGGATTAGAGAAACATAAAAGGGCAAACCAAAGCTTACAAGTACATTTAAAATTTCTGCTCTCATCAAATTCATTTTGAAATGAATGTGAAGAAACAATTTACCTGGCTAAACCAACTATCAAGGTGGCAGGAAAATATATTTCCATCTGTTCTAGTGAGAGATAATATTTGAAAATAGACATGGCCAAGGGTATGAATGTATATTTCTACTACAGGAAAGAAATGAAGGGTTGCAAGGATAATCCATTCTATAATATTTACTCTTAGATTTCTTTTTGAATTAATAAATAGATATGAAGTCAGCTTTATTTTAATCTATTCCAACTTGTTTATTGTAAACAAAGTCTGAAAAACCCATGTGAGAAGGTATTAATATTTGCTCCACCTTTAATTATTAAAGCTAGCTTGTAAGATAAACAGCCCCAGATGTAAACTAAACCAAGACAAATTGATGATTCTTCTTGAAAGATTGTATGTAGTAAAAAAGCCATCTCAAGAGCTCCAACATTTAAGGAGTGGATGGGATAAGAGAAGATCCTGATGGATACTGAAAATGACAGGCTAGAAACCCAGAGAGAATCAGAAGAGTTGGAAGAGAAGAGAGAGCTCGAAAAGAGAGGAGGAAAGTGTGATTAAAGATGAAAATAAGAGTAACTTGAAGACTGACAATTATCTATTAGATGTGACAATTAGGAGTTCAGTAATGTCCTAAGAAATGAGGTTAATAAAATCATTTATTGCTTTACAATTTCCGACGTTAAGTAAATAATAAAAGCCAGAATGTTTTACTAGATGGAGATAATTAAAAATTGATTAGACAAATTAATATTCTTGACAGCCTAGGATGACTGGAGTGCAGTGGAAAACATAATTCAACCCCTTAATTTATGATGATGGGTGAGAAAAACAATACTTTTTATTTTTTGATAAAAAGATTAAATCAGAGATCGATAGTTGCTTTAAAATGCTTAGTGGCTTCAAATTTTGTAAAGAAATGCCATAGTGCTAACTATAATCATTGCTCTTATACTTCTACAGATGAAAAGAAAACTAAGCAACACATTTCTAATATAAAACTTTCTATACCTCACTCCAAATATAATTGTTTCCCAGACAATACTTCAGTGTTGTTGCTTTCTATAACTTTAGAAACATCTGACATAGTTGAAAACATATGCATAAGTATAATCTATAAACAATGTGTTATTGTTTTCTTCCCTGCTTAGGTTTATTTATAATAATAATTACCTTTATATAAAGCCTGTAACATTTGTTCAGAGTGCTTTTACTAATTTATTTCTTTTCATGTGTTTTGTTTCCAAGGTTACCTTGAAAAATATAATTTCATTACTAAGAACTGGTGAACACTGGTCTATAATTGATTTTAAAATATTTAATTTTCCTTGAACTATATATATATATATAATATACAGAAAAATATTTAATTATATTAATGTTAAATATGTTTCTGTGTGTATGCGATACATATAACCAACAGCTTGTTTATAATTACATCACCATTAGTTAAAATAACGAAAATAGAGATGACTTTCCATTAGTAGTTTTGAAACAAAGATACAAATCTTGATAAAGTAATGTTTTAAATTTTAGATGTGCATAATATAATTGAAAGAAGGTATATCTATTCTTGAGAAACGAATATATATATTTTAGAATATCTGAATCTTTAGGGGACTTTTTTTTTTTTTTTTTTTTGCGGTACGTGGGCCTCTCACTGTTGTGGCCTCTCCCGTTGCGGAGCACAGGCTCCGGACGCGCAGGCCCAGCGGCCGTGGCTCACGGGCCTAGCCGCTCCGCTGCATGTGGGATCTTCCTGGACCGGGGCATGAACCCATGTCCCCTGCATCGGCAGGCAGACTCTCAACCGCTGCGCCACCATGGAAGCCCTAGGGGACATATTTAACTTAGACATCCAAAGAGAACCCCCAAAGTGTCACTGCACATATTTTCTTTTTAATCAATAGGGAAGTATAATGTATACTGGTAAAAGCTTTAAAAACTCTAATGTAATGTATGTTTACATTTCTTTCTCACTACAAAAAAAAGCTTAATATATATAGTATATGCACTTCTATTAGAAATATGAAGGTGAACATTTTCTCAACAAAATTTTAAAGATTCTCAGTTAGTTGAACTAATATATATTTGTTCAACTAACATATATCAATATATTATATATAATATACATATTCAACTAACTTTATATATTAAACTTTTTGCTTTTTCTTTATATTTCAACAAGTATTTGCTGAGCCTCTTCTCTGCATGAAACACTGTGCTAAGTGTTCCCTACTCTGCTGATTGTTATTCTCATCAAAGGTGTTTAATCCACATTATGGCCTCTGTGCTGTTTTGCTCCTCAGTGCTGAATATAAGCCAGTCTGTGTCATGATACTTACTGAAAGGTATATAGGAATTGGTTGCATAACTAATCACTCTAAAACTTAGTGCATAAAATAACCATTTATTATCCTTATGAATTCTAGGGGCCAAGGATTTAGATAGGGCACAGTAGGGTAGTTCGTTGTAGTTCCCCAAGGGCTAGGGCCTCACCTGGAAGTCTTGAAAGTTGGAATCACTTGAAGGCTCAGTAGCTCACCTGGCTAGCAGTTTATACTTGCTGATGGATGAGACCTCAGGTGTGACTATCAACTGAAATACCTACTTGTGGCCTCTCCATGTAACTAGGACTGCTTGAGTGGTTAGGTTCCATGGTAGATCATCCAGAGAGAGAAAGAAACAGAGAGACAGAGATCAAGAGACAGAGAGAGAGAGAGAGGGAGAGAGAGAGAGAGACAGTGACTGGCTATATTCTTTTAATGACATAGCCCCAATTGTCAAATAGTATCATTTCTGCCATACACACTGTATGAAGTCATGATACCTTTTCCCCAGATTCAAGGGGAAGGAAATAGATTCCAATACTTGATAGGGAAGAGACTTGGCAACATTTGGAAAGATATATGAGAATGGAGATATTGCTGTGATAACTTTTGCAAAATGCAATCCCCCTCAATATTGAAATATCAAATATGTCAATCATCAGTCTAGAGATATTTATGGTTTTTAATATTTGTTTATTTTTACATTTTTATGTTTCATATTTTAAGTAATAATCATATTGCTTGAATCTAAAACAATGAAGAAGGTAATATGAGTGTATATAGTGGGAAAATCATCAGTATTATACATTTCTTATCCAGATAACAGAAAGCAGCAGGGCATGATGGCTAAACATTTTATCCTTGAATATCTTTTTCAAACAAGAAAAAGTTTAACTATTTTACAATACATATATCAATCAATTTTAAGGTCTGGTAGGTATGTATGAGACTACTACATTGTGGAATATAATGGTGATCAATGCTGATTAATAACAATAGGTTTATAAAACATCACTGCCTTTCAAAATATTTTTGTTGGTAAAGTACACCTATGTTAGTTTCCTAGAGGTTCCTTAATAAATTAGTAGAAACTGGGTGGCTTAAACAACAGGAGTTTATTCTCCCAGTTTTGTAGGCCAGAAGTCCAAAAATAACGGGTCAGCATGCTCTGTGGGGGAATCTGTTCCATGTCTCTCTCTCTTAGCTTATGCTGGATAACAGCAATCCTTGATGTTTCTGTTTATCAGCATATCACTCCAATCTTTGGCTTCCTTTCACATGATCTTATCCTCTGTGTTTCTTCTCTTCTAAGGACATTTGTCATGGGATTTAAGGTTCACCTGGATAATCCCAGGAAGATTTCATCTTGAAATGTTTAACTTAAGTACATCTGAAATGACCCTTTTTCCTAAATAGTTCACATCCACAGGTTCTGTGTGGCCATACTTTTGACGGACCACCATTCAGTCTACTACAGTATCAATGGTAATATTTTACCAAAAATATAGAAAACTAATTAGTACACACATGGCTAAATGCTAAAGGGAAAACATAGAAAGTTCTTTAGGTTAGTGTTTTTTTTTTTTTCCTTTTCAATGTTAGCATGGGCTGCTAGTTGTCATTAATTAAAGTGCTTTACAAAATTAGATAATTTTTTTTTGCTGTTGAAATATCATTGAATTAAATTTAACATGGATTTATTGTCAATTTAAATATTTTATAAATATCATCCTTTGCTTGTTCAAGTAGCTGATTTGAAATTCAATCCATATACAGACCAGTACAGTAAGATATCTACTTCTCTGCCAAGCCTTATCCTCCCCAGGAAAACAAAAAGAAAAGAAAAGGAACAAAAAAAAAAAAAAAAAAGGTCTGGCTTATATAATTTTTCCATTCAATCTTTTGACTCTCAACATGGCTCACTATTGTTCAATTTATCCCAAGTCATATGTAATATCTATAATGCATAAATTAAGTAGCTTATGAGGCCAGCAGTCTGATATAATCAATTAATCCTTATCATACCTTTTTATTAATTCAGACTTCTTGACTTTTCACTTTTCCTATATAGTCTCATGTATAGATGGTCCAATTCTCTTACTAAAAAACCTTTTAAATCTATTTAAGAATAAAAAGTTGCCTATTAAATGCATCTACTAATTTTCACAATCTTTTTCTCAAGTTTCATATTTCTATAACATTGTAACTGAATATCTTAACTCTATGACTTTTGAAAATAAAAGTAAATTAAAACATAACATATTATACAAGTCTAAAATCTTTATTTCTAAGAAAATATTACATTCTTATTTAACACATATAGGGATTATGGAGTTAAGGTAACTTTTGTAGATGCTTATGATTTAAAACATCCCTTAAATTTGTAGATAATACAACAAAGCATGGCTTATTTGTGGTTATTTTTGTTTGACAGCTCACTAAAATCATTCTTCAATATATTTCTACAGGTCACAGTGGTGATTCCTGGTAAATAAATACAAAGTAATATAAATTCAACACTGGTACAGTGAATTAATTTAGATCTCACATACTCTGTAAACTAATTGTGTGTAGAGAAACAATGTTCAAGATATTGAATAGATGGAGGAAGTTGAGTCTAATTCCACAAAAATAAGAATTTATAGCTAGGAGAGAACTTTGTAAATCATGACCCTGAGGCAAATAGAAATTAAATAACTTATTCAAGTCAGTTTTAGGACAAGAAAGAATATTTTGACCTCCAGTTCTATTTTCTGTGTATTATATCATTACATTTGAGAACATGCCCTCCAATTTAATAAGCCTTTACATTTCGGTTACAAATAAATTACTGAACAGTAATTAATTTTACAATAATTTAGGTCCTATTTGGTTTTTATTGTCAAAACAACTTTTCCAGAGATTTTTTCCCCAGCATGAATTACCCCAAAACTTGATAATAATTTAGGCAAGCTGGCAATGGGATGCTTTCTTTTAGGGAGAGGTATGCTAGAAT
The DNA here is from genome assembly GCF_039906515.1 of Pseudorca crassidens. NCBI lineage: Eukaryota > Metazoa > Chordata > Mammalia > Artiodactyla > Delphinidae > Pseudorca > Pseudorca crassidens. Next base: position 21,528,758 of record NC_090298.1, read on the forward strand.
CAAGTGTATCAGTTTGAGTTTCTTACATAACACTACCAAAACTTGACTCTCAGTAGAAAATGATTTGAATGTGCTTTAAAATGTCTTAAATTCCCTTTAAATTGATGATGTTTTAAAATATTAAATATAGCAGACTAATAGTTCAATTAATATTACAGTGTTAACTGTTATGATTACTATGTTTTATTACTTGAATTTCAAAGCTGTGTTCTTAATTTTAATTCCATGTTATTTATAACTGCCTGAAACCATCAGTTAAACTAAAACTAGACTTGATTTTTTTTAGCACAATGACACATTTTCCCTGCTTATTTTATGGGAATGTAAAAAAAAGATGAAGTTAGTTATTTTCTTAAATTAGATTGCTCTCTGAAATTCCTTTTGTGCGACATACTGTCTTGGAAAAGGCTTTACATTTTTTAACAAAGAAAATCTCTCTTATTAGCCAAAATTAAAATAACTACTAATTAACTAAATTAAGAAATGCATTACGGGAAATTAAGAAGTTTACTTAAATAGGCTATTTGTAAAGTTGGGGAAATAATCTTTTAACTGGAATACCCCAATTATTTTGTGAGTCCATAGCACAAAGAGATATCATAAAACTAATTATTTTAAAATTTGAAGAAGTTTATGCTTTTTTAGATTAATAAAGTTATAATGTGATTAAGAATAATAAACTGCAATTTTAATAAATTATTCTTAATCTAATTAAGTGTGCAGTGTGAATGCATCTAGCTTTCACTGAAACTTTTTCATTGCGTTTTAACTAAAAATATCTTCTGTAAATTAAAGTATGTAAATAGATATCTTACAATTGATACAATTTGATAATTAGTAAGGATTCACTCCTTTCTTAAACTAAGTATATGAAAAACTGCAAAATAAATGTCTGATACCTACCAATTAATATTTTAGCTTGAATATAGATATGATTAGAGTAAAACAAAAATAAAGGCACTCTAAACTCAACAAAAAACATTAAATTAAATAAAGGCTTTTGAAAACTTACAATTTCCATTTACTGAAGTATTTGGGAAAATAAATGATTTCTGAGATACTGTATACTATATTCACAAAATACTTATTAAAATTTTTGTGCATTTATATAATCATTCATTTACATGGTGAAGTCTCATAAATTTTTCTCCCAAATCATAGGTGTAATGAAATTGATTTTTAAAATTACATTATTTTTAAAAAATACATTATATGATTGCATTTGGGGCAATGATCAGATAATACCTTAGTTACTCCAATGTAAGACCAAAGATTTCTTTATCTTAAGAAAACCCATGTTTTGAAAATTATTTTTTGTTTACATTTGCAATCGTATCTTCTTCAAAAAGAGAAAAATTTAAATCTTTCTTTGCAAAATGCACCCCTATTATATAGTTCTTGCATTATTTAATTGGCTAGTACTAACAATGAAATATTGAATACAAGCGGTGAGAGCTAAAATCCTTGCCTATTTCTGATCACAGGGAAAATCATTCAGCTTTTCATTATTAATAATTCTGTGAGTTATACATTTTTCATAAAAATCTTTATTAGGTTGAGTAAATCCTTTAATTCACAAGCTCCTGAACTTTTTTTTTTTTTATGATGAATTGGTATTGAATTTTGTGAAATGCCTTTTCTAGAACTATGCAGATAATCATATGTTTTTTCTCCCTTTTATCCTTGTTTCCAAGGTTAATTATATTAATTGATTTGGATTGTTGAATTGATCTTGCATTGCTAAAATAAAGCCCACTTGGCCATGATATATTACCCTTTTGATATATTGAAGGATTGCTAAATTTTAAAAGAAGATTTATATCTAGGTTTGTGATAAAAAAGAAAATTGTAATGTTTTTATCAAGTTTTGGTATCAAGGTGTGTCAGCCTCATAAAATGAATTAGAAAGTACACTGTCCCCTGTATTTTTTGAAAGACTTTACGTAGATTGATATTATTTTCTTAAATTTTTGACAGAATTCACCAGTGAAATAATGTGAGGTGAAATTTAAAGGGAAGTTTCTGATTACAGATTCAATTTCTTTAATGTGTAAAAGCTCATTAGTTAAACAAAAGTTAATTTTTTTCCAGTCAGTTGTGGACAACTGAGGATAACTGCTATTTTTTAAGGGATCTGTGCCTTTTACCTATGCTATTAAATTTATTAACAGAAAGGAATATTATCTTTTTAATGTTGTTAGCTTCTGTATTGATATTCCCTTTCATTCTTAATATTGGTAATGTGCTTTTTCTTTCTTTTTCCTTTATTAGTCTTGGTAGGTGTTTATCATCAAAAGAATATTTTCAAAGAATCAGTTGTTGGACTTGCTAATTTTCTCAATTGTACATATGTTTTCTATTTTATTTACTTACTTCTGCTCTGATATTTAGTATTCATTTTCCTAAGCTTATATTTGTTGTTGTTGTTGTTTACATTACTAGTTTATCTATCTCATTGTTATGGAATAATATCAGATTTACAGAAACAATGCAAAGACAGTATAAAGAGTATCTGTATACATTTCACTCAGTTTTCCTTAATGTTAACATCTTATAAAGCAATTGTGTATTTGTCAAAAATAAGAAATTAAATTAGTATTAGCTGAACTCCAAACACTTTAATATTCACTTGTTTTCCACTCTTGTCCTTTTGCAGGTTTAGGATCCAAACCAGGTTACCACATTCCATTTAGTATTTCCAACTTTTCAAGTTGAAATGTAAACAGTAATTACAACCTTTCTTGTTTGCTACTGTAGATAATTAACGTTATAATTTTCCCTTAGGAATTTTTTAGTTGTTTACAAATTTAGATATGTTGTAATTTCATTATCGTTTGGTTGAAACATTTTATGATTTCCCTTTTTATTTTTCTTTTTAGAAAAATGTGCATTATAGTACACAAGAGAATATATATAGTAACCTCTATTATACATGCACTTAATATATAATTATATTCCATGCTACATATAACTATATATATTTAAATTATATATATTTCATATTATGTATACATATACACATTTCTAAATACTTCAAGCAATTTTCCAAAGAAAATTTAAATGTCTTTGTGTGAATGTTCTGATCCAATTTAAATTTAAATTTAAATTTTATTCCTCACACTACTGACCTAATGTTAACATGCACTTATGTTACTGGCACTCACACACATATCTTATTGGTTCTGTTTCTCTGGAGAACCATAGAAAATACTACACTTATCACATTTTACCTAGTAGATTTGTGTAACCACCACTACAATCAAGGTACAGACCTATTCCATCATCACAAAATCGCCCTTGTGCCACCCCTATAGAGCCCCACCAACACCTGGCCTTCCTCCCTATCATTCCTAATCTCTGGAAATCATAAATCTATTCTCCATCTCTATGATTTTGTTATATAAATAGAATCATACAATATGTGATCCTTTAAATGACTCCTTTCATACAGCGTAATGCCTCTGAGGGTTATTTAAGTTTTAGCATGTATCAACAGCTTCTTCCCTTTTTTGCTGAGAGTACTCCATGGTTTGGATGGTTTTGGTTATCAGTTTAATACTGGGTTTGCAGAATGAGTTGTAGAGTGTTTCCTCCTCTTTATTTTTGTGTAGAGTTTGAGAAGAATTGGTGTCAACTCTTTTTTAAATGTTCCATAGAATTCACTAGTGTAGCCACCTCCTCCTGGATTTTTTTTTTGCCGGAAAGTTATGAATTAAATCTCTTTACTTGTTATATGTGTGTTTATATTTTCTGTATCTTCTTGAGTCCGTTTTAGTAATTTGTATATTTCTAGAAATACGTTCATTTCATCTAGGTTATCTAACTTGTTGGCATATACATATCCAAAGTACTCTCTTATAATCCTTTTTATTTCTGATGTTCATATTTATGTCCCCACTTTCATTTCAGATTTTAGTTATATGAGTTTTTTTTCCCTTAGTTATGCTAAGAGGTTTTCAATTTTGTTAGTCTTTTCATAAAACCCACTTTTGACTCCATTGATTTTTTTCTATTGCTTTTCTATTCTTTATTTAATCTCTGTTCTAACCTTTATTATTTCTTTCCCTCTACTAGTGTTGACTTTGTTTGTTCTTTTTCTAGTTCCATAAGATGTAAAGTTAGCTGTTGATTTGAACTCTTTCATCATTTTAAATGTAGGTGCTTTCAGCTCTAAAATTTCTCTCTGAGCATTGTTTTACTGTATCCCATAAAATTTGGTATGTTGTGTTTTAATTTTTATGTATCTCAAAGTGTTTTATTGTTTACCTGTGATTTCTTCTTTGACCTTCTGTTATTTAAGAGTTTGCTGTTTAATTTTCACATATTTGTGATTTTTCTAGTTTTCTTTCTATTATTGATTTCTAGATTCATTGCATATTGAATGCAATGGGTTGGAGAAGATACACTGTATAATTACGATCTTTTTATATTTATTGTGACTTGTTTTGTGGCCTAATACATGCTATTTCTTGGATACTGTTCCATGTTCATTTGAGAAGAATATATATTCTAGTGCTGTTGGTTAAAATAAACTATATACGTCTGCCAGGTCTAGTTGATTTATAGTGTAGTTCACATCTTCCATATACTTATTAATCTTCTAATTGTTCTATCTTTATTAAAAGTAGGATATTGAAGTCATCAACAATTATTGTGGAACTATTTTTCCCGTAAGTTTTGTCTTCATTTGAGGGCATATAGTTGTTTGTTGTCATATGTTTATATTCTTCTTAATTTATTAACCCACTTATCAATATATAATGACCTCCTTTGTCTCTTGTAAAACTTTTTTATTTCAAGTTAGTTTTTGGATATTAGTATAGCCACCACTGCTCTATTTGCATGGAATATCTTTTTTCATCATTTCAATTTCAGCCTATTTGTTTTCTGGTATAAAGTGAGTCTCTTATAGATATCATTAAGTTAGATTGTATTTTGTATTCATTCTGCTAGTTTCTGTCTTTCAATTAATGAGTTTAACCCTTTTATATTTAAAGTAATTATTGATTAAAAGAAGTACTTATTTCTGTGGTTTAGCTATTTGCTTTTGGTTTGTCTTCTACCTTTTGCTCATTTTCTCCATTATTGTCTTCTTTGGTGTTTGATTTTTTTGTAGGGCACTAATTTGATACCCTCCCCACTCCCTTTTCTGTATTCTTTCCAGATATTTTCTTTGTGGTTATTCTGAGATTTACAATTAACATCCTAAATTTACAATAATACAGTTTGAATTGATATAATTTAGCTTCAAAAACATACAACTGTGCTCATATAGGCCCACCGTGCCCTCTTTATGTTGTTACTGCCACAATTTACATCTTCATAACCTGTGTGCTCATTTATAACACAGATTTACAAATTTTGTGTGGATTTGTATTTTAAATATATAGTAAACAAAAATGGAGCTAAAATTTTTAAAAATCATACCACTAGCTTTTATTTTTCCCTGTACAGTTACCTATGCCATTCTTTATTTCTTTACACACATACACACTGTATAGCATCATTTCATTTCAATCTGAGGACACATTTTAGCATTCCTTATAGGACAGGTCCACTAATGACAAAGTTTCTCAAATTCTGCTATCTATAATATCACAATTTCTCCTATTTTGAAGGATAGTTTGATGGGTGTAGAATTCATAATTAACAATTTTTGTTTTTCCACATTTTAAATATGCTTTCCTAATCCTTATGGCCTCCATGGTTTCTGAAGACAAATCAGCTGTTAATTTTATGGAGGATCGAATGCAAATGAACAATTGCTTTCAGAATTCTCTTTTTGAATTTCTTAAATATGTAGATTTGTATCTTTTATATAATTTGAGGATTTGGGGCCATTATTTCTCCAAATATATTTTTCTGTCCTTTTCTCTCTTTCCTCTCCTACTGAGTCACCCACTGTGTGTATGTTGATATCCTTATTGTCCCACATCTCTTTTAGGTTCTGTTCTTCTGTTCTTTGTTTTTTGTTCTTTCTCCTCCTTAGCCTGCATAATTTCAAATGACCTTTCTTTTAAGTTTGCTGATTCTTCTACCTGTTCAAATCTGGTCTTGAAATTCTCTCATGAGTTTTTAATTTCAGTTTTGTACTTACAAGCTAAAAAATTATCTGGTTCCATTTTTTTATAATTTCTATCTCTTTTTTAAATATTCTATTCGTTGGGTCACCTGTTTTCCTTTAGATCTTTGTCAAAGGTGTCCTTCAGATTTCTGAGTATATTTAAACTGTTGGTTTAAAATCTTTGTCTAGTAAATCTAATGCCTGTACCACCTTAGGGACAGTTTGTTACTCTTTTTAATAAAATTAGTATACTTTCTTATTTATTTGAATGCTTCATCTTTTGTTGTTTTTGTAAAGTGGACATTTTGAATACAGTGATTGGTACCTGTGGATTCTTCCTCATTCTCAGTGCTTAATTTGTTGCTTGCTCTAGGTTGTAGCTGTTTGTTTTAATAATTTTTGGGGTAAAATCTGCATTCTTTTCTATAAATGTCATCTGAAGTCTCTATCCCATTTTTTTATGTTTAACTAGTGTATTGACAGAAATTTCCTTGAATTCCTTGAATGCTGAGAAGGGAGAGCGAGAGATAAGAAAACTCAAACAAAACCAAACAAAACCAAACAAAACAAAATCCACTGTCAGTACACTCAGTCTTTCCAGAATGGTTCTGTGCTGGAATATATATTGCACCCTTCCATGTATAGTAAGACCATTTATAATTATGTTTTAGTCTTCATTTACTGCTTGGACTAAACCAAGAGACCAGCCAAAGGTAAAAGCTTAAAGTGTTCTTATATCTTTATTTTCTGAACAGGCACCTTTTGCAGAACGTGAATGTCACTTTCTAAATTCCCCAATATACATGGACACTTTCAAATGTCCTAATTTCAAACAAACAAACAAGCAAATGAAACAAAACTTATTCCCCAGCTTTTCCTCCCAGGCTTTCTATTGTTTGCTTCTACTTTATTTTTTTCTTCCAAGGGGTAGCTTATCATTCATTTGCTTTACAAAGAGGGTGCTCTCATGTTAAGTGTTCTTAATACACACACACACACACACACACACACACACAAAGACACTCTGGGAAGTGTTAGATATGTCTATTCCCTTGATTATGGTGATATTTTGGTTATTTGAATATGCCCAAACTCATCAAATTGTACACATTAAATATGTGCAGGATTTCTGTATATAAATTATACTTCAATATAGCTGTTAAAAATAAATTCAAATTAAAGGAAGAAAGGAAGGAAGGAAGGAAGCAAGCAAGGAAAGAAAGAAACAAAGAAACAAAGAAAAGGAAAATTCCTAAAGCTAGTTCTTTTCTATTATCCCAACCTGCCTATTTTTCCTTAAAACTTAAAATTTATATTCATAAATTTCTCACCTATTTTCTATATTAAATATTCAGTAAAATTGTGAATGTTATCAAAAATAAAAAAAGATATTTTATAAAATTTTAAAAGTTTTTTCTTTAAAAAATCACTACAAACTTAGTAGTTTAAAACAACACAGATTTATTCTCTAAAAGTTCTGAAGATCGTAAGTTTGAAGCTGGGACAAAGTGAGAGAGTGCCATGGACGTATATACACTACCAAATGTAAAATAGATAGCAAGTGGGAAGCAGCTGCATAGCACAGATGCTTTGTGACCACCTAGAGGGGTGGGATAGGGAGGATGGGAGGGAGACTCAAGACAGAAGAGATATTGGGATATATGTATATGTATAGCTGATTCACTTTGTTAATAAAGCAGAAACTAACACACCATTGTAAAGCAATTATACTACAATAAAAATGTTAAAAAAAAACAAGAAGGGAGTATCATCGTCATTAAAGTAAATTTTAAGAAGTAAAATGGTGATATAATGCAAATGTAAAATGAACATGTTAAAGATTTTATTCAACTCACTACAAGAGTGAACTAATAAAATAATACAATCAATTCAAAGAGCCAAAGGACATTTGAAAATTGTGTGTGTGATTTAATTATGTGTGCTTTCTAATATAAATTATAAAATTCATATAATTATGTAAATAATTAAATGTTAGACTTCTGGGTTGGAAGCAAAACTGGTTAATGTCTTATAGTGCAATAAACTGTAACCTTTGAACTTAAAAAAAAAAAAAAAACAGTTTCAAGATGTTAGCAGTGCTGTTTCTTCTAGAGACTCCAAGGGAAGAATCCTTTTCCTTGCCTGTTTCAGCTATTAATGGATACCTGTCCTTTCCTCTAACTTCAAAGTATATCATTCCATTTTGTGCTTCCATCATCATTTTGCCTTCTCTCCTATCTCCTGCCTCCTTCTTATGGGGACCCTGGGATTACATCAGATCAACCCAAAAAAATCAGAGTAATATCTTCCCATCCCAAGATCCTTAACTTAGTCATATCTGCAAAATACCTTTTGCCAAGGTACCATTCATGGGTTCTGAAGATTAGAACATGAACATCAGGAAGGGTCATTATTCAGCCTACCATAGTAACTAATGATATGTGGTTTCATTCTGCAAAGTTAAATTTTAGGTAAGTAAAACAGTGATTACACAGATACTTTGGATGGTCTTTTGCAAAATAATAAAACAAAAACAAATAATATCAATAACTCTTAATCTTAAACAACTGTTTTATGTTCTTTTATGCTGTACTTACATTTACTCACGAAAATTCATTTATGTTATCTGAGAACATATATTACTACATATATGTTAATACTTAGATTTTGCCCTTAGGGAGATTTTCTTCAGGATATTTTGCCATTTCAAATAAAGAAACTAATTGAGTTTCCAATTTATGTATTCACACAGGTGATTCCCCATATTACTTTTCTCTTGTGCCTCACTACAGTTCTGAAAAGTAGATTTCTTCTGAAGTCACTGCACTGCAGTTTTCCTTTGCCAATTAAGCTCTAGCATCTAATTTTATATGCCTGACAGGCTGTCGATTAACTAAAGGTGGCTTTTGACTCTTGTTAAATGTTCACTTTTCCATTTCTAATAAGATTCATACTCTCTACCTAGACATCACCAAACTATCATTCCCTACTAACTGTCATACATTATCATTTTTCTCATACATTAACTATATCTACAATTGTATTTATATGTCCATTAATTTCCTAAAATGTTTGAGGTTAAATTTTAAAACATATATTCATATGGTAAAAATGAACTTAAATTATTATGCCATTTTAGATTTAAATAGATGAATTGATCTCATTACATCAATTATATCTTGTTTCTTGCACTACCATACCAAACTAAAAGTCTAGAATAATATTGTATATTTTGTTTTTGTTTACTTATCTTTTACTCCTGGCTGTTAGAATGAAACTGAAAGACTGTTTTCAGCTCACTAAATTCTAAATAGACCATCCCCCCACAAAACAAACATGCAAAAAACAGAAGAAACGCAAATTCAAGATATGAGTTTCGGGCTTCCCTGGTGGTGCAGTGATTGAGAGTCCGCCTGCCGATGCAGGGGACACGGGTTCATGCCCCGGTCCGGGAAGATCCCACATGCCACGTTGTGGCTGGGCCCGTGAGCCATGGCCACTGGGCCTGCGCGTCCGGAGCCTGTGCTCCGCAACAGGAGAGGCCACAATAGTGAGAGGCCCACGTACCGCAAAAAAAAAAAAAAAAAAGATATGAGTTTCAAATATTTGAAAATGCTTTCTCTCCTGCGACAGTGGGTTTGGGATATTTAGTCAAGTAAATTCAATCAATTATTAAAAATATCCTAGACATTTAAAATATTTTTATTATTTCATTAATATTGATGTGAAAATTATTTGAACACAAAGATATAGTACTGCATCTCAAAATATCGCCAACTAGTATAAATTATAGTATTTCAGAGTATTAGAGATTACACATATACAAATATAAATTTAATTACATATGTTTTTAACTAAATTATCATGTTATTTTATCTTTATAGGAGAACTAATGCTTAATCTTGCTCAATCTATTATGTGCATAAGAATTGCCTGGGAAGATAGTTTAAATTACAAATTTCTAAGCTCCAACCCTTGGTTATTTTGAGTTAGCAGATTTAATGTGGGGGTATAAGGAAAGGATATTTTTAATAAGCCATCACATGATTTTCACATGTTAAATAAAGGACCATTCAGAAAATACAGTCATACAGGAGCAGATTTTATACAGTTTAATTAACATATTTTGAAATTTATTGACAGTTTAATCGTTTTATAAAATGAAGTCATGTGAATTATGATTTACCTTATGCCAGACTATTAAAAAAAAAACTCCTGCAATTAATATGAAAGTTTACTTTTTTCTATATGATTTCAAAAAAGTAAATATCTGCCATTTATGGATATGAAATACATGGCACTGATTTAATTTTTCTCTGTTACAAACACGGAGAAACTATCTGAAATTCAATAAGAACATAGCTATAACCTCTGTCATAATTAGATTAATAATCAATATTACTATCTTCAGAATGTGTTCCAAGCAATGCTATATAAGAAAAATGGGAGAGTAGATAGAGGCAGAGGATAAGCAGAGGGCCTGTGATTAAATAAATTTGACAATTTTGTGAGAAACAAAGGATTACTTAGTGGCCATCTTAAACGATAAATACTGGCAAAGGTTTATCACTTCATACAACATAAGATTATTAATATTTGTTGAATTTAAAAATACTTCTTTGGAATAGGTGACATCACATATTATTTCTCTTTTGAGGGTATATTGGTGTACTTGTGCTCTAAAGGAAGAAAAATGATATTTGAAATTAATGAATTTATTACTATGCTTAAATGCAAGCTTTTTCTACAGCAGTAAATTGAAGCAATGCAAATTCTGAACCACATAATTATATTCATTTTTGATATCTTATTAAAATAATAAATCCCTTTGAGTTTATATAATCAGAATTAAGACCACTATTTTTCTTTAAGCTTCAATTGGCAGGAGTACATTTTAGGCAAAGAAAATACCACTGTATCTTACATTGGTAAGATTACAAGTTCACATCTTACAGCATGTGACTGTTTTTAAAAATTATTGTATTTTTCTGCAGTCTAAAGTTATGATGAGTCTTCAATAAATGAGGCAAAATATCAAGGCTACTTATTTGAGGATGACTTTAATGGTGTTTCCAGTTTTAACTGAGCAAGGCATAGAACTAGGGTTTAGACAATTAGTCTTTGCTTGTATTTTTCTTTCTTTCTTTACATTGAATGTCTTTTTTTTTTACTATTACATCAAGCTTAGTTTCTGACTGAGTAGGAATGTCCATGATGTTTCACCTTTAAATAAGAATTTTAAGAATACAATATTCCTGGGAGAGGTTAATAGAGCATCAAAGTTGAATGGCTTAGTTGGATGATTTTAAATGTCTGTGATCATAATTAGGGTTTTAGAAGTTCATTAGCGTGCCTTTTCAGTAACAATGTAGGATAGACATGTAAGCCTTTTTTTCTTCTAAGAAAGTACAATTTATTATTATTAAGGTTGACATTTATTGAGTATATATGTGCTAATCAATGTGAAAATAATCTTCAGGAATAAACTAACTGAACATATACATCACCTTTATAAAACTGTTACTATTATCACCCTTATTTTATAGATGGGGACATTGATAAAATGTACAAGGAACTGTCAAGATCCAACAACTAATAATAAAATATGAAGACAGGTGTTTCTGACTCTACTCAATATTTTGAGTTCAACAAGCAGTACAGATTTAATCCACTCAGTCTGTCTTTTTACAAACAATGGGCATATTTTATATGGAATATGCAAATTTCTTCTACAAAAATATTTTCTTTATTTCTGGTTTTGAGGCCTGTCTATGAAAGTAGTGAGTTGAACTATATTACTCTTCAATTTTTCAATGCTTTACTTCTATAAGCATATACTATTCTCTAGTGGTAGCTCACATTTTTGAAAATATGACTTTGTCCTTCACATAAATGGTAAATGGTTGTCTTTTCTGCCAATCACTTTTATCTTTGCAATGTAAGCTAAAGGTGATACGGCTTATTGCAAAAGACGAGGGTCATCATGAAAATGAATTTCAATATTCCTTGATGTGTGGGAGCCATCAATTGTGAAGAAAAGCCTTGAGCATGAATGATGAAATCATAAATTCTTTTGCAATCTGTTCTTTGTATAAAAAGAAAAAATAAAGATAAATGTAACTGTGAACTGAATATGATATCATCAATAATAAAATGTATTCATCCCAAGACGAGGGAAAAAACATGTTTGATATGTTGATGAGAATATATACTCTAGTTTTATTGAAATTTTGAAGAAACACAGATACTGAGGACATAAAAATTGTTAACTGATATATAGTAATAAATCAGGTATAGCTGAAAATGATAGAAGATGGAAGCAAAAGAGAACTTAACCACCCCCAAATTGTAGGGATGAATAATATCGATCTTTTCTAAATCCCTAATCCCAATCTGTATTGAGAGTTACCCATTGTAACAAAATTTGTCAGATTCAGCAAAGTATAGGTTGATTTTCTATTAAGACAGCTAAATAACTATATTGCCATCACCAAGGTCCTATTATTTTAGTGATGCCCTCACACACCACTTGGATAACCCACTGAACAACAATTATAAAGAGTTTAGATGCACATAGTATTTTCCTGAATTCTGGAGAAGGTTCAAAATATTCAACAGGAATAAGACACATTTCAAAAAAATTCTCAATTTTGTTGGAAAACAAAAACTTACAGGAAATAACTACCATGAAGATGAAAATGATTACATTTAAGTAAGCATCAATAGCTTGGATAATAATGAAAACATAATATGTAAAAGAATTTCAGAGGCAAATGAGAGCTCTGCAAGCTGGCATGGTCAGAGTGCCTATCATGAAAAACATAGTAGTTGAATTACATCAAGCAAGTTTCCAGTGCCATTTTTGCAACAACATTTGCTCCCTTCGTGTCTCTCACATTTTGGTAATTGTTGTAATACTGAAGTTTTTTTCATTATTATTATATTTGTTATGATGACCTGTGATCAGTGATCTTTGAGAGTACTATAGTAATTGTTTTCGAGTGCCATAAACCACACCTCTATAAGATGGTGAACTTAATCGATACATGTGTGTGTTCTGACTGCTCCACTGACTGGTTGTTTCCCCATCTCTCTCTCTTCTCATGCCTCCCTATTCTCTGAGACACAATGACATTGAAATTAGGTCAATTAATAACTCTACAGTGGGGACTTCTCTGGCACAGTGGTTAAGAATCTGCCTGCAAATGCAGGGGACACGGGTCAGATCCCTGGTCCAGGAAGATCCCACATGCCATGGAGCAACTAAGCCCATGTGCCACAACTACTGAGCCTGCGCCCGTGAGCCACAACTACTGAGGCTGCATGCCACAACTACTGAAACCTGTGCGCCTAGAGCCCATGCTCCACAAGAGAAGCCACCGTAGTGAGAAGCCTGTGCACCTCAACGAAGAGTAGCCCCCCGCTTGCTGCAACTAGAGAAAGCTCGCGCTCAGCAATGAAGACCCAAAAATAAATTAATTAATTAATTAATTTGAAAAAAAACCTCTACAATGGACTCTAAGTGTTCAAGTGAATGGAAGAGTCCCACATCTCTCATTTTAAGTCAAAAGCTAGAAATGATTAAGTTCAGTGAGGAAGGTGTGCCGAAATCCAAGATAGGCTGAAAGCTATACCTCTTGTGACAAATACTTAGCCTAGTTGTGAATGCAAAGGAAAAGTTCTTTAAGGAAATTAGAAGTGCTAATCCAATGAACACATTAATGATAAGAAAGTGAAATAGTCTACTACTGATATACAGAAAGTTTTAGTGGTCTGGATAGAAGATCAAACAAGCCACAATATTCCATTCAGCCAAAATCTAATCTAGAGCTAAGGCCATAATTCTCTTCAATTGTATAAAGGCTGAGAGAGGTGATGGATCTGCAGAAAAAAAGTTTGAAGCTAGCAGAGGTGGATTCATGAGGCTTAAAGAAAGAAGCCTCTCTATGACATAAAAGTGCAAGGTGAAGGAGAAAGTGCTAATGTAAAAGCTAAGGCAAGTTATCCAGAAGTACTAGCTAAAATAATTAAAGAAGGTCCCTACACTAAACAGCAGATTTTCAATATAGATGAAACAGCTTTAGATTGGAAGAAGATGCCATCTAGGACTTGATAGCTAGAGAGGAGGAGCCAATTCCTGGCTTCAAAGCTCCAATGGACAGGCTGACTCTTGTTAGGGCCTAATGCAGCTGGTTAAGTTGAAGTCAGTGCTCATTTACCATTCTGAAAATCTTAGAACTGTTAAGAATTATACTAAGTCTACCCTGATTGTGTTCTATAAATGCAACAAAAAAACCTGGATGGTAGTGCATCTGTTTACAACATGGTTTACTGAATATTTTAAGCCCACTGTTGAGAACTACTGCTCAGAAAAAAAAAATTATTTCAAAATATTACTGCTCATTGACAGTGCACCTGGTCACCCAAGAGCTCTGATGGAGACACACAATTAGATTCAGGTTGCTTTCATGCCTGCTAACACATAACACAACATCCATACTGTAGCCCATGGATCAAGGAGTAATTTTGACTTTCAAGTCTTATTATTTAAGAAATACATTTCTTAAGGCCATAGATGCCATAGACAGTGATTCCTCTGAGGGATCCAGACAAAGTAGATTGAAAAGCTTCTGGAAAGAATTCAGCATTCTAGATGTCATTAAGAACATCTGTGATTCATGGGAAGAGATCAAACTGTCAATATTAGCAGGAGTTTGGAAGTTTATTCCAACCCTCATGGATGACTTTGAGGGGTTCAAGACTTCCGTGGAGGAAATAACTGCAGATGTGGTGGAAACAGCAAGAGAACTAGAGGTAGATGTGGAGCCTAAAGATGACACTGAATTGCTGCAATCTCATGGTACAACTTTATGGATAAGGAGTTGCTTCCTATGAATGAGCAAACAAACTGATTTCTCGAGACAGAATCTATTCCTGGTAAAGATGCTGTGAAGATTATTGAAATGACAAAAAGAATTTAGAATATTACATAAACTTAGTTGATAAAGCAACAGCAGGGTTTCACGGGACTGATTCCAATTTTGAAAGAAGTTCTACTGTGAGTAGAATGCTATCAAACAGCATTGCATGCTACAGAGAAATCATTTGTGAAAGGAAGAGTCAATGTGGCAAACTTCATTGCTGTCTTATATTAAGAAATTTCCACAGCCATCCCAACCTTCAGCAACCGCCACACTCGTGAGTCAGCAGCCACAAACACTGAGGCATGACCCTCCACCAGCGAAAAGATTACAACTCATGGAAAGTGCAGATGATGGTTAGCATTTTTTAGCAATAAACTGATTTTTAATTAAGGTATGTACATATTTTTTAGACATAATGCTATTGCATACTTCAAAGACTACAGTATAATATAAACATAACTCTTCTATGCACTGGGAAACTAAAAAAACTTTTTTGTCTCTTTTCATTGTGATATTCACTTTACTGTAGGGATCTGGAACCAAACCCACAATAGCCGAGGTATGCCTGCATTAGGTCTCAAGTTTTATTTCCAGAATTATACCTTTTCAAACCATCTACATTAGATATGGAGTTTTCATTTTTCTCACTTATCTTGGAATGAGGAGGGGGCATGTCTCTCTCTCTCCCTCTTTCTCTCTCTCTCTCTCCATATCTATTTAGTTAGTTAGTTTATTAATTAGGCTTATTTGTGATTTTTTTTAATGCCCAAAATCCCAAAGAACAAGACTGATTCATTATTCTGAGAAATGACTATTTGGCCAATCATTCTCATAAGACCTTATTGATTCATAAACTGCTTTATTAACATCTTCCACAGTAGATATTTTTTACCATCCATGAATGGGATATAGAGAATTCATGAACTGCATGTGGATCTTATGTGTATGTGTTTTAACAACTTTCAGCAACCCTAGTATGAAAATTTCTGCTTCTCTTTTATGTCTCCAAAGGAGATATTATCTGATCTCTGATCATCTTGTATAAAAGACAATGGCATTTGATTTTCACAAAAGGCTTGAAGAAAAGTGGGAAATAACATTTATTGAGAAGTTGTGTTGGAACATGGAAAGTGAGCATCCTTTCTATTCTCAAAACAATCTTATGAAATACATATTCTTACTTCTATTTACATGTTAAAAATAAAGCCTTAGAGATTTTAACTACCTGCTCACAATCAAGTTAATTTACATACTGCATGTAATACTGCTAGTAAAGTGATGGTGGTAAAATTAAACCTAGTATTGTTGACAACAAAAATACAAACAGACAAATAAAAACACCAGTTTTTTCTTTTATCTATACCATTCTGCATTTCAAGTTTTTTTTTTCAATGTCCATTTTCTCTTTCTTCTTATGCATTTATCACATTATATTTGTCACCTTGATTGTTTCAGAATAAAAACAAGAATATAAATACATGTTTTAATTAAAACCAATAAATATGTGAAAAGATGGAAACATAAAATGATCTGGTTAACCGTCAACTATAAAATAGCTTTTATTAAGGACTTGGATTAATAATAAGGATTTTGTACTTTTAGGAGTGAGATAGTGCTAAAAAAGGTGGCACCTGCCAATGTTTATAAAAGAGACAGCATTAAAACATGGACTTATGGGAAATAGAAGATTAAAAAAGTAATTAATAATGAATGATAGAAAATGACATTTAAAAGAGAAAAATACTTTACATTGTGGTTCTATTTGGCTTCAAAAACTATATTTTGGTAAAATGAAAATTATTTGGATAGGTATAGGTGATGAAATTATACGACAGGGAGATAACAGAAAGGAATGGAATTTTAAAAAGATGAAATTAGATCAATTCTGTTAGAACAAATTTTGTGTAGACAAAAAGCTTAGCAAGATTTTAATTTGATCCTGGAGAATCCAGAATACTAGTATTTCTTTTTTTTTAATTTTTATTGCTATTTTTTTTTTTTTTTTACAAAACAAAGGTATTTTAACTGTATTTGTTAAAACCTTTACGTCTTTCATCTATGACTCCCCTCCACCATACTTCCTATTGTGTCTGGTAGCAGAACATGGCACCCACATTCCTGCTAACTGACAAAGTGAAGGTTAAGTTGGAGAAGCATTTATTATAGGTTTAGTGGAATATATTTACTTGGATCAGAATCATCTCCATCAATAGTTATGCTTTTCCTATCTGTCTGTAATAGTCTGGTGGAATTCTAACAACCATTGTCAAAATTCACCTAAGGTCATGAAAGGACACAACCGCACTCAAGATCATGTCACTATATGTATTCTATGGCAATAAGTCTTGAACATACGTGGGTAGTAAAAGAAAAACCAAGATATTAAGTGTTCAAAATTGAATTTAGTCTGTGGAAAATGTATTAGATGTGCAAAATTTAAAGGAATATTTGATTTTCATTTTTTGCCTAGTCAAAATAGAATATTTCTGTCAACAAGAATATACTTGATGGTTCAAGATATACAATTTTATATATATATATATATATATATATATATATATATATATATATAAAGAGTAATTCCTGTGTTTGCAGGGCACAAAACTGTATCATTACCACAAAATGTTAGTAGCTATGTTTGTGAAGTAGCATGTGCTGTATATTCCAAGCTATAGAATACCATCTTAACATATCACCAATAATGAAACAAAAAGCTGGAAAAAAAGTTTCGTTAACGAGCAATAATGAAAACAATAATCAACCCTTCTAGTAAGTAGCACATCTCAAGTAACATTCTATTCTCCCTATAGAAAATAGAATAAAATTTTGTGTATGAAGAGGCTATCAAAAAGTATGTTGACAAGCATTATTTCAGAATAATAATGTTGGGTAGTTAACTAATACAAATATTAGGCTAGTATTCTTAATTCATAACTGTATTTAGCAGTTTTTAAGAATGTATAATATCAGATTTACTTTCATATTTATTTTGGAGGACTCCTGCAAGTGAATAAACTTCAAGAAACACAAAGCCTACATCCTATCTGTGCTTAAATCTCAATTTGTGAAGTGCAGGTGAGGTTTCCAAGGGATGGGAACAGGTTGGTAGCAGCAGGGGTATCACTGAAGAAGTCTACATGGAGTTGAACAGCTCAGTGTGAAAGTCATCTCTGAGTCTGCCCAGAATAACGCTGGACAATCATTGCTTGACATTGGTGTCCTCATCAGAAAGAGGGCAAAGGATCTGCATCACAGTGAATCACAAGGAAGAGTAATCTCCACCATTTTCCTTGACACCAACCTCCAGCAGTTTTGAGACAGCATATGGGTAAGCTTGTCAATATACAACTGTATTTTCCAGTCATTCAAGAGGGTGGGAGTGCAGAACAGTTTCATCTGATTAAAAATTTTGAAGTAATGTGATATTGCTCACCCTTGAGCACAAAATTTAGACTCATTACATGTAGGAATGTGTCCAAGATGGTGAACTATTTCTGGTTCTTATGTATATGTGTCATAAGATTTTCACAATCTCTAGTTTTAAAGCCAATTGATTTTGAGATAATAACAAAGGCTCCTTTGATGAATTGCCATGTAGAGGTAAAAAAAATCTCAGAGAAACCACAGATTTGGCAAATTACAGGGAATTGGGAAGAGACTGCATTTGGAAGGGTATGCTTAAAAAAATTCATAGAAAACACAGTGTGATTGGGGGGAGGATGTAGAAAGAACAGAGAAAGATAATGTTTAAGGCGTCTGCCTCAAATGCTCACATTTTATGTAAAAAGGGGTTAGGCTTGGAACAATTAAGCAAAAGGCTTTCATTAATCTAACTCTCTCCTTCCCTAGATCTTAGACCCTGACTGAAGAAAAACATACAGTCATACATAATAAATTCATATTTTAAATTACTGACCACTAATCCGCTGGCCCTCAGTGCTAATTTGCTACATTCTCTTTGTCTACCAATTTACTCACTGCCCTAAATAATTCTTTCATACCCTACATCTCACTTTAAATCTCCAATGCTCTCCCCTCCTTACTATTAGCTAGTACCTTTTCTTCTCTTTTTACTGAGACCATAGAATCAATTAAAAGAGAATGGCTATCTGCACTACTGTATGTATTCATACACTGAGGTCAGATTCAACATTCCTTCCTGCTAACACAGAGGAACTATCAGTGCTCTATGCTAAGGCAAACTTGTCCATTTTTGCATTCAGTCCCATCCTTTTCACCTATTCAAGAAGTGCCCCAGAATATGGCCCTCTCTGCCATAAATTCTCTCTCTACACTGATTCTATTAGATAATTCCATTAGCAAACAGGATGTACTCTTGTTTATTTTAAAAACAGAAAAAACAAAAACGTCTTTTTCATCATATCCCACTTTATCTTCTGCATAGTTACTCTGACTTCCTTTATCCTTCTTTATTTTTCTGTTGCTCAAATGCATCAAGTGATTTCTTATCCCAGAACCTCTGCACATGCTCTAAATTCAAACTGGAACCCCTTCTACATGATGGCTATATGATTTTGCATCTGGATCACTTTCACTTCCTTCAGGTCTTTCCTGAAATTTAATCTTATTACGGAGGCCCTGAATGAGGACTCTTTACAATAGAGCACTACACCCCTAGCACCCCACACTTCCTATCAAAACTTACTGTTTCTGCTATATCTTTCCTCCTAATTCTTGTCCCTCTTTGACATACTGCATATTCACTGTCTGGCTCCTTTATTACAATGAGAGCTCCATGAGAATAGGAGATATTTAAAATTTTAATGATAGATTCTAGCCAATGAAATATAAAATCATAGATATAGACATAGAAAATGACAATTGAAAAGAAAATATGTTATTTGTCAAAAGAATAACAACTAGCACAGTGGTAAAACTAGTGGCTTTTCCAGTTTGATTTAGTTGGCTTTCCAGATCAGTGGGAAACGGTGAATTATCTGGGGAAATGGAATTTAAAACCACAAGGTATGCGGCAACATTGTTTACTCATCAGTTGAACACAAATGTAAGTAGCTGTTAAGATCCAATGCTCATTACAGTATGAGGAAAATAGGAATACCATACATTGTTGATGTGAATGTAAACAGGTAAAGACTCTTTGGAAAGCAATAGGTAGTGTTTATTATTATATTTCTTTCAACCAACATATTCCACTTTTGTGGCACTGCACTAGAGAAATAAGCACACATATATCTGTAGATATATGTAAATATTTAAAAATATTTTAAATGGATACATGTATGAATTCATGCATACATGTATGAATTATATAGTTAGAAATAAATAAAAAATGAATTTATTCAAAGGAAGGAAGGAAGAAAGGAAAAAAAGAAGGGGAATGATTATATTCTAGCTGTGACATATTACATCTTTAGAGACAAGCCTTAAAATGTCAGGGTAGGGGCTTCCCTGGTGGCGCAGTGGTTGAGGGTCCGCCTGCCGATGCGGGGATGGCATGCTTGTGCCCTGGTCTGGGAGGATCCCACATGCCGCGGAGCAGCTGGGCCCGTGGGCCATGGCCGCTGAGCCTGCGCGTCCGGAGCCTGTGCTCCGCGACGGGAGAGGCCCGTGTACCGCAAAAAAAATTAAAAAATAAATAAATAAAAATAAAATAAAATGTCAGGGTAGCATAGTTACTCTTGAGTAGCTTTGTCTCTATAAAAATGGCCATTTCTTCATATACTACATTCATGATGACAGTTAGTTGTGCAAAAGCTAAGCTGTGCTTCAAGTTTTGGCAAGTATTAGAAAACTCTGAGTGTGGAAGCACTTTGGTTATATATTAGACTCTTACTATGCTATCTGCCCTTTTCTGGCCAGAGCAAGGGTTCCAAGATGAGGATCAGATTATCCTGTTAACTTCTGACACCAGTCTGTGCAAGGGGCTGCCATGCTCATGCTATGGACTCTCCAGTTATGCTATGCAATCTGGTGTTGTAAAGGTTGTTTCCCTGCTCATATTCTGGAATCCACCACAGGAACTCAGGAGAAGAGACTACTGAGCATGACTGATGGAGAACATCAAAGTAATCAAATTTTATTTGCAATGCTATAAAAATCAATGCTTTTGAAGAAATTCTTTATAAATCAATGGGTCGCAATATGCATCATTATGTAGCAATGCTTTAAAAAACAACTCTAGATGTAGGTCTTAAGATGCATAAGTCAAGCTTCTTCAAGAGAAACAGAACCAAACGGATTTGTGTATATAGAAAGAAATGTATTTTAAGGAATTGGCTTGTGTGATTATGGATATTGGCACATCCAAAATCCACAGGGGGTGCAGGCAGGCTGGAGACTTATAAAATGCTGTAGTTCAAGTCTGAAGACTGTCTACTGCAGAATTCCTTCTTGCTAGCGGGGAGGTTAGTCTTTTGTTCACTTAAAGCCTTCAAATGAATGAGTGAGGCCCACCCACATTATGGTAACAGATCCACTTTACTCACAGTCCACCAACTCACATGTTAATCTCATCCAAAAACACTCTCACAGAAACATCTAGATAAATGTTTGATTAACATCTGGGCACCGTGGCCCAGCCAAATTGACACATAAATTTAAACATCACACAAGATAATAAAATTAATTTACAATCTTAGTTTTAATGAATGTCTGAGATATTTCAAGAAAAAATAAGTTGAATACTTGTGGAAACTAAAGATTTTTTTCTCTGTGTATTATCATATAATATGTTAAATCAGCTTGAGTTTACAACAGGTTATATAAATTTTTCCCCAGAGAAAGAGAATATACACTGTTCTTTTTACTTTCTCAAACTCAGTAGAGACTCCACGCATAGCAAAATATAAAGCTGAGACTATAATGCATTTATGTAGCATATAAATTTAAAATCTCATTTTATATTTTGTTTGCTCTAGAATGACATAAATAAAGTCTTGACTAGGAGGCACTATGAGAGAAAAATTTTCCAGATGTAAGAGAATCATATGATTATTTGTTGCATATTCAAATATGGATGTGTTTTTGCACTAAAACAATATTCACTGATTTTCTTCACTAGGTGCTACAACCTAACTTAAAATACAGTTTTAAATGTATAGTTGTGGCTATTGTGAATAACAAAAAAAATAGAGCTATGTAATAAACATGAGATTTAGTGAATGTATTATATACATTCAGTTGGTGGTTTCATAACCTATTTTGGACTTATGTTTGCAGTAGAATAGTAAAAAGGTATAGGTATAACAGAAAAGGGTATTATTTATTGTATAAGTCAAGTCCTCCGTTTTACACAAGAGGAAATTTACCACAGACTGTAAGTACTTTCCCTCTCCATAAACTTTTCATTGACAGAACAAGAAGTAGTATGTAAATCTCCTCAGAGTAACCTCAGGGCTGCAGATATAAATGACAATCACCTAGATACCCACAAATGAGAGTCATAATCTTTGCAGGTTTTCCTTATTTGAGTTATGTTTTCTGTATAGAAAATGAAACTTTACAAAAGAAATTAAGTTCAATTTAACCCTGTCCCTTTCCTTTTCCTTTCCTTCTTTTATTAAAGTAGTGCATTACGATAAATGTAGTTTTACTACTTCAAATGAATGTCTTACCTTTGCATATAATGTACATATATACAATTCTAAAATAATTTTTATGTGATTTTTATATTTCCATATGTGAAATACAAACATATAAGCATGCAGTGTGCTTTTACCACTCAAAATTATGTTTTTCATATACCAATACAGATTTATATCAAGATTATTAATCCTTATTGTGACACTGTATTACAGATACAATTTGTTTTCCTATTTTCAGTGATTCATTGTTATAAACAATGATGCTATAAACATTCATATGCCTTTTTAATTTTGCAAAGTGCTACAAAATGTCTGTAGTGGTATGCTTTGATTCTTTTCTCTTTATCCGTTTGTGTACCTACTGTAGGGTTTTGTTTTTGTTTTTTTGCAGTTATCATGAGGTTTGTATTCATCATCTTACAGATATAACAGTCTATTTCAACCTGATAACAATTTAACTTTCATCACATACAAAAGCTCTATGCTTTTATTCCCCTTTCCCAAATTTTATCTTTTGGAGGTCATAATTTCTGTTATACATCTACTCTTATATACGTGTATCATTTTATATTGTGTATCTATTAACAAATTATTGTGGTTCTTATTATTTTTAGTACTTTTGTCCTCAAAACTTTTAAACTACCATTAAGTGACTAACCCAGCACCGTATTACAATATTAGTGTAGTCTGAATTTGACTTACCTTGAGCAGTATGCCGCGGGCGGTCCTGCATCCTGGGTCCACGGGAACCAACCAGGTACCGGGGCCTGTGGGGTGGTACCTGGATCTTCCAAGGCCCTTTAAGACGATGCCAGGCCGGGAACCTTGTTTTGAGGCTCCTGCAAAGTGGCTAGGGCCACTGGGCCCACCAGGGCTGGCCTGGCGCTTGTTAAGTCTGGAACCTGGGGCCTTGAGAGTTGGCCTGTATCGTGGAGCCCTGCTGTCAGAGCGGGCTGGGAGCCCAGGCCTGTGGGGCCAGCGCGAACCGGGTCCGCGAGGGCGGGCCTGGCGCTGAGGCGCCTGGAATCCAGTTGGCGGGAACCGTCCACGGTTTACGTCTGTGGGGGCCAGCTGGGCCCTGGGGCCTTCGAGCGGCCTGGTGCCGAGGTGGATTGAAGCCTGGGTCTGCAGTAGTCGGCCTGACGCGTGGGGCCTGGTCGGCAACCTGGGTTTGCGGGGGCTAAAGCTGAGGCCACAGCAGCCTCTCAGGGCTGAGGGAGACGTGCAGGTCCAGAACTAGTAAGGCCGGGGGCCCGGTGTCCTATGTCCTTGGCAGCAGGTGGCTACTGAGGTCCAGAGCCTGGGTTCGCGCGACCCCAGGGCCACAGCAGCTGGGGCCACGGGGACAGCAACGCGGGGTGTGCCGGCAGCCGAGGATAACAGCAGTGCGCGGCGAGCCGAGCGTCCTCCGAGCTGTCTGCGGCAGCCAGAGTTTAGGCGCTGCAGCAAGTCCGTGATTGGCAGCGTGCGCGCATGCGCGCGCGCGCGCGCGGAACCCTGGGAGTCTGGTATTCCAGAGGCTGCCTGGGGCCGCAGGGGCCGCCTGGGGCTGCTGGAGCTGGCAGGTGTGGGGCGGGGGCGGGGGCGGGGACGGGAGGTGCTGGGTTTGGGGGCGACTTCCAGGAGCCTGGTGGCAAGCGAGCTGCCCGGGGCCAGGTTGGCCAGGATCCTGGCTCGTGGGAGCCCTCAGGAGCCATCTAGGGCTGCGGAGTCGGCCTGGTGCTGGGTGGGCTGGTCTGGGGTACCCTGTGAAGTGGGCGCTCACTTATCTTTCTACGGGCTGGCCACCTCTGGTTTGGGGAGGGGTGATGGGGAGAATGTGAATCTATCCCTCCTGCCCTCTTCAATGAGTCTTTTCTTATGTTCTTCACGCAGGTGCTGTCATCCCTCACCTGGAATCCTTGGCTCTTGTGAAGGTATTTTCGTGCACAGTTGTTCAAACTGATGTTTCTGAGGGGACAAGCGCTAGAAATTCCTATGCTGCTAGTTTACAAACGTCACTCCTCCCCTCGTCTATATTATACTCTATTTATACATTCAGCTTTTGCTAAGCAGTTTGGTAGGTTTTCTTTTTTGAGGGGGGAGGGGGAAAAGGGCAGTTTGAATAGCGTAGCCATGAACATTCCAGTACATATGCTTTAATTAACAAATGTATGGATATTCTTTTGGAATGCTCTTATGTAGCCATAGGGTAGCCATAAGTTCAGTTTTAGAAGAGAATCTCAAAGAGTTTTTCAGAGGCATTTTCAAATTTACATTCTCACCTGCAAAGCATGATAAATATGGAAATATCAAATTTAAAATATCAAATTTTATCAAAAATAAATTGTATTTTCATATTGCTGCTAACACCTGGAATTGTCAGTTATTTCCATTTTAGCCATTCTTGCATTTGTAAATTTATAGCAGTTTTTTGATGACTGATGAAGTTGAACATCTTTAAATATGTTCATTGCCCATTTAAATATTCTCTTATATGAAGTATTTTTTTAAGTATTCGGGCCTTTTTTTTCCTATTGGGTCATCTATCATTTTCTTAATCATTTGTGCATTTGAAAAAAAAAGATATAAGTACAATGAGTATCTTTTCCTAATTTGGTGAGTGGTCTTTATACTTTCATAATTGTGACTTTTGAGGAATATATATTCTTAATATTATTATAGTGCATTTATTTTTCCTGTAACAGTCAGTGCTTATTGCAACATGTTTGAAAAAAAAATCTACTTCAGTATCATAAAGATGTCTTCCTATAGCTCCCCAAATTTTTATTGTTTTAACTTTTATTATCATATGTGCAATCATTCTGAATGTACACAAGAATAAATTTTCAAAATATATGAAGAAAAAAATGGATAGGAAGAAAAAATAGACATTTCATAAATCTAGTGGGGAAATTTAACATATTTTCCTCAATAGCTGATAAAATTAGCCAAAAAATATAAAATGTCTGAGCAAAAAATTTAACAAATTTGACCTAATAGGCATTTATACAACACTTTATACAAAACTATAGTATCTACATTCTTTTCAAGTGTACATGGAATATTTAACAAATTGACCATATGCTGGGCCATAAGCAAAATGACCAACAATTTCAAAATATTAAAATAATTTGTGTTTTTCCTGACCTTAGTGGATTTAATCTAAAAATTAACAACAAACAGATAAAGGGAAAAAAGGGTATGTACACTACTAAATAATTAGTGAGTCAAATGATAAAGTCAAAATTTTTTAAATATTTGAACATAATAATAAGCCATCACATATTATCTCTCGCAGAATACAGATATAGCACTGATTAGAGGGAAATCTGTCGCCTTAAATATATGCACGAGAAAAGATGATAGGAAGACAAGCAGTGACGATCTTCCATTTCAAAAAGCTAGGAAAATAACAGGAAAATCAAACATAAAGAAAAAAAGAATATAAATAATCAAATCTGGAGGAGGAATCAATGAATGAGAAACCAAACATAAAGTATAACAAATCAACAAACCTAAAAGCAGTGCATTGAAAAAGTTTAATCTATAAACTTATAGCAAGATGGTAAAAAGTAATAGAGAAAATAAAAGTTACCAATATTAGTAATAAAAGAAGGATATCACACTGTATCTTATACACATCCCTAAAGTAACAAGTGAACATTATAAACAACATTACATTTTACAATTTGGATAAAATAGATATATTCCTCTAAATAATTATATTACCAAAGATGACTGGAAAAGAAATACAAACTGTAAAGAATCTGATTTCATTTTTAAGGATTATGAATGTTTTTTATAAAACTTTCTAAAAAAGGAAGACCAGGGGTATGATGACCTCACTGATGAATTTTTCCAAATATTTAAGGAAGGAATAACACTAGTCTTACACACATTCTTTCAAGGTATAGAAAAAGTCACTCTCATTTTTCGAAGATAGTGAATCCTTGCTTGTATGACCTTACTCAAACTTGGCAATATAATTTACATAAAATGTCTTTTCTATTTTTGGAAATTTGGGTTAAAGTTATACCTTGTATAATTTTTGCTTTATAATTTCTACCGTAACTGTTGCTGAATCCTCTTTATTATCCTCACAATTATTTATTTTGCTATCTCTCCTTTTACTTGATTAGTCATAGTTTTATTTTATACTTAGAAAAAAACAGCAGATATGAGACAACAAAGAAATCATAACTATTTTAAGAGAGAAGATGAGTGTAATTTTAGAGAATGAGTATATCTAGACTGGAAGAGAAGGAAGAAATCCCTTCACTTGTAAAGGGCATCACTTGCAGTGCACTGTGGAAAGCAAAATTCATGCTGTGGGAGTCCATCTGCCTAGAATTCAATGCCGGTCCCTGATTAACTTCCATATATTCAGTTTCTTCATTTATAAAATGTTAGAGTTGACTTTTATTACTAAAATAATTGTTTTGAAGAAAAGTTAATGACTGTAAATTCCTTAGATTAAGTTGGGCTTTGATACATTCTTGATATTAGATATTTTAAAATGATACCTTTATTGATAGCTCATCAATGGAATGATAGGACCGGATGAGGCAGAAGGTAAAGTTGTGCACACTGGGTTTAAGCACAGATTCAGAAACATCTCTTAATGAAGTGCAATGCAAAATTGCTCAACCTATAAGGGACTCTGGGCCTCGTTTCTATGGAATGTAGATTGCTTACAAGTGAGGCAAAGGTTTGAGAGACTGTGGGCAATGACTGGTCTTGAGACAAAAGGAATTTTATCATTGTTGCAAGTAATGAATTGAGGGTAAAGGTCCTATGTGTGACTGAGGGCCTCTAGCATGTGAATTCATAGAGGAATAGAAGGGTTTCAAGACTGATGACTGTCAGTGCCTAGTGAATCTTTATGACATATGTAAAGAAGGGACTAAGATGATGCTTTGGAATTGGATCCCATATAGCAATGGATTTCCTGCTGGTTCTTCAACTTTTTTATAAAGAATGAATTGAAGGAGACTGAAAATCCTTCTATTAGAGGAAGAATACAATAATAATGCAAAATAGTAGCATATAGATACATAGTATGGTGACAAATTTACACACAAAATTGCAGAAATGTTGCAGCTTTTTTTTTCTTAAGCTTCTTGAGCCTCAGGACACCAGAGTTTGTGGGAGAACACTTCAACTTACTAATTATTCTAGTCTTTTTGGTTTTAAAAGCCTCTTTTTTTTCTGGCCAATAAGCATATCTCTTGAGGAACTTTTCATTTTGTTTTTGCTTGTTTTATTCTGATAAGGTGTATATAGAGTAAGAGGCTTTCCTGATTTTGTCTGTAACTGGAGAGGAAGGTTGTTATTTGAACTCTGGTCTTTCACCCTGTGAAAACACAGGGTGTTTTCATTTTTGCTTTCCAAAGAGAAAAAAAGTTAAGTTATTGTTGTCCTTGGATTCAGGAAAGTTCTTTGGTCCTCCCTTGTTGGCATGCATGACCTGAAGACCTCCGGAGTATGCACATTTCATCCTGTCTTTGGATAAAGACTGGTGGCTTATTAACCTTGGATATCTGTTTCCATTGCCCCTCTCCAGAAAGCTCTTGTTAGGACATTGGCCTTCAACTCAGTGACCCTATTCATCACTCACAGAAATATGGAATTTTGTATCCAAGAAATACCAGAAAATCATTATTAAGATTTAAGTTTACTGACTTATTCTTTTTTCTATGTCTACCCATGTAGTACAGCTCTTTTTACTCTGCTGCATCTATGGTTTTGTCATAAGATCACCCTGACTGACACTAACAAATATTTTTAGGGTTTCAGTTACCTTAACACTCATCCTCTTCAGAATTTAAATTTGCATGTTCTGTAGCCAAAACACAACCAGTCTGTGACTGTGTGCTTCCCTCATGATTCACATAATTTCTCACACTCCCACTCACTTCCTGAGAAAATAAGGGCTAATTTTTCAATTATATATTGAGGTCTTTCTACTGATGGTATATAATGCTAAACATTCAAATAGTCAGATCTGGTTCTTGGATAGGAAGCTTAAATATTTTTTAAAATAACTTTTCAACAATGTATGACCATCAGCACTTCACATATTTTCTAGGGCTGTGCTGTCTAATAAAACAATCACTAGTCACAGTGACTACTGAGTAATTGAAATGTGAATTGTTTAAATTCAGATGTGCTGTAAGTGCAAAATACACAACATATATTGCAGAATGATTAATGAAAAACCTAATATAAAGATACTTCAATAATATTTTGTATCGATTACATGTTGAAATAATTTCTTATATATTTTTGATTAAATTAAATTAAAAATTTTTTAAAGAAATGTGCCTTCCATAAATTTAAAATTATCTCTATGGCTTACATTATATTTATATTGGACGGAGCTGTTCTAGGAACCGAAAGGAGCCATCTGTGTGCCAAATCTGGACATTAACTCCTCATTTCTCTTTTATTTCTTCTGTAACAAACCTAATTTCTCCTTTGGCTTCATGTGGCAGAATAAATACCTGGGCAAAAGAGAAAGAAAAAAAGACACTAGCACATATATTTTTAAATTTATATATACTTTTAACTTAAGTGTAATTGACTTACGATATTACACTAGTTTCAGGTGTGCAACTAGTGATTCCTTATTTTTATACATTATAAGATGATCACCACTATAAATATAGTTACCATCTGTCACCATATAAGGTTGTTATAATATTACTGACTATATTCCCTATGTGGTACACTAGGTCCTCATGACTTATTTACATGGTAACTGGAAGTTTGTACCATTTAATCCCCTTCAACTATTCTACCCATTCGCCTACCCCCTCTCCTCTGGGAACCACCAGTTTGTTTTCTCTATCTATGAGTCTGTTTCTGTTTCATTTTGTTTGTTTGTTTGTTTGTTTCGTTTTTCAAATCCCACATATAAGTGGAATCATATGGTATTTGTCTTTCTCTGTCTGACTTATTTCACTTAGCATAATATCTACTAGGTCCATCCATGTTGATGCAAATGTCAAGATTTCATTCTTTTTTTATGGATGAGTAATATTCAATTGTAATTATATACCACAGCTTCTTTGTCTACTCATCTATCCATGGAAACTTAGGTGACTTCCATATCTTGGCTATTGTAAATAATGCTATAAATGAACATTGAGTGCATGTATCTTTTTGAAATTTTATAAAAATTTTTCTTCAGGTAAATATCCAGAAGTGGAATTGCTGGATAGTATGGCAGTTCTATTTTTAATTTTTTGAGGAACCTCCATACTGTTTTTCATAGTGGTGCACCAATTTACATCCCCACCAATAGGGCACAAGGGTTCCCTTTTCTCCACGTTCTCGCCAACACCTGCTATTTCTTGTCTTTTCAATAATAGCCATTCTGTCATGCGTGAGGTGGTAATTCACTGTGGTTTTTGACTTGCATTTCCCAGATAATTGACGATGTTGAACATCTTTTCATGTGCCTGTTGGCCATCTGTATGTCTTCTTTGGAAAAATATCTATTCAGAGCCTCTGCCCATTTCTTTAGTTGAATAGTTTGTTTTTGATATTGAGCTGTGTGAGTTCTTTATATATTTTGGATATTAACTCCTTATCTGACATATCATTTGCAAATATTTTCTCTCTTTCAGTAGGTTGGCTTGTCGTTTGCTAATGATTTCCTTTCCTGAGCAAGAGCTTTTTTTTTTTTTTTTTTTTTTTTTGGCGGCACGCGGACCTCTCACTGCTGTGGCCTCTCCTGTCGTGGAGCACAGGCTCCGGACGCGCAGGCCCAGCGGCCATGGCCCACGGGCCCAGCCACTCCGCGGCACATGGGATCCTCCCGGACCAGGGCATGAACCCACGTCCCCCGCATCAGCAGGCAGATTCTCAACCACTGCGCCACCAGGGAAGCCCATGAGCAAGAGCTTCTTACTTTGATATGGTCCCATTTGTTTATTTTTTGCTTTTGTTGCCCTTTCCTGAAGAGACAGATCCAAAAAAACACATTGCTAAGATGATTGTCTTAGCAAAATATTGCTAAGATGAATATCAAAGAACAATGAATGTTTTCTTCTAGGAGTTTTATGGTTTCAAGTCTTACTTTTAAAGTCTTTAATTCATTTTGATTTTATGTTTGTATATGGCATAAGAAAGTGGTCTAGTTTCATTTTTTTGTATGTAGCTGTCTAGTTTTCCCAACATTTATTGAAGAGACTGTCTTTTCTCATACATATATTCTTGCCTTCTTTGTCATAGATTAATTGAACTAATTTATATTATTCTGGTTTCAGCTATGAGTTTAGAAATTTTATGGGCACATGGGGTACCAGGAATTTACCTGCAAAGTTACCTCTAGGGATTTGATTGCATGATTAAGGCATATGATTGAGAATCTGATTGTATGATTAAGGCCACTGGTGAAGGAGAATTACTGTTGAAAAATTTCAGTAGCAGAGCCTGGAAAAAAAATAAGGCAAGTGAGGAGCTTTTCAGCTACAGATATTTGAGATCTTGGACCAAAGCAAGAGGACATGATAATTATATTTCACTCTTCTTTAAATTTTTTATGAGCTAAAATTTATAAAACATAAAATTAACCATTAATTATTTTAATGTGTACCATTCAGTTATTGCATTTATTCCATTTATGTTGTTGTGGAACTATCACCTCTATCTTGTTCCAGGATATCTTCCTCACTCTAAACTGTTTGAAAGCAGGCGAGCTTTCTGCTCATGAGAATTCTTGTTTTCTCATGAGCCCATTTTGTGGTTTTAATTATGAGCATGTTATGACCAGAGTCACATTTTAGATGGTGTTGGCTGCTCAGAGAATAGTGTAGACATCACTCTGCTCACTGTTCCCTCTTCATACTTCATATTCTCACATTTCACTGCCTTATGTCATTGGGAAAGTTGTTTTTATTACCACCATCCCTGACACTGTCTGTCTGTGTAACTAAAATCCCAAATACCTTTAAAGATATTTTTTAAACCTGCAAATAACATTAATCCTTGGGCTTTTAGCTTTGTGTACTATTTTGTGAACTTGTTCTTAATACCTCTTGCCTATTTCCACTATAC
This sequence comes from Pseudorca crassidens, assembly GCF_039906515.1. Lineage (NCBI taxonomy): Eukaryota > Metazoa > Chordata > Mammalia > Artiodactyla > Delphinidae > Pseudorca > Pseudorca crassidens. Next base: position 21,560,356 of record NC_090298.1, read on the forward strand.
CTGTGTATTGTACTTAAGGCCACTAACTATATCTTAAGTCATCAATTTTATACACCACAGCATCTAGTCTCATGCCTTGGGTACACTAGGAGAACAATGAACATTAATTCATGGAATGGATGAATATATATTCTGAAAGGAAATGTGAATGGAGAAAAATTAAAGCAAAGTGCTCATTAAGATAATTTTCAAAATAATGATATTGCTAGTTATATTGTGAAAAATTGACAACATAATGTTTGCTTAAAATAATCAACAATAGCATTTATTCTTTTTTACTTTCCTATTGAGTCTCCACCTTAATTCCCACGTGTAATATTCAGTATTCCAGCTGACATTTAATGAGGATACCATTGGCTAAATAAAACTCTCTAAAAATTTCAGTTTTATAGATATACTGCAATTTAAAGTATTATATAGATATTTGCTATATTTTCTTCTATTTCAAAGTTCACAGAATAGAAAGAAAATATTTAAAATAACAAGCTATAACATTTATGAACAATTTATTTGAAAATGGTGCTATAGAAAATGCTCTCAACTTCAAAGTGAATAATTCTAATCCTTAGCTCCCAAAATGAAAATGATAAATACAGTCATAAAGTGGTAAAAAGGCACAAAGGCAAATTGCTTAAGGGATAACACAAATGTCCTCTTAAAATATAGTATTAATTTACCAAAATACTATATAAAATAAAGAAAGCTAAAATGTAGGTATTTGGCATTCAAAGTATAACAACAATCTAAATGCTCTTTATAAAGGGTAGTAACTAGATAAATTATGAAAGTTAGTGAAGAGAGAAAGGTATCACATAGAAAGTCATTACTTATTTTTTAGAGAAGTAGAATTTTTCATGATAAGGATTTGTTGAGTTTTAAAAATGTATGCCGATGAATTAAAATCACTGAATTGTGAAGCTCAGGAATTACAACAGGATATGAATTAGCCTTAGAGAAAGAAGGCTGAAATTTTCTAAAATTGCTTTAAAAATATTGATATATATGTATATTTTAAGTTCAGCAGTGAAGCATGTATACAATCATGTGAAAGTATCTACCACACCCTCTAATTGAAGAGGATTGACTGAGCAAATACTGCAGCCACTCCCTTTCATTATAAATTCCAAAAGTAGCAGAAAATATAAGTAATGAAATTAGGGTAAGAATAAAAATTAAATAGATAATAGCTCTGAAAAATAGGAAGTATAGATATTGGACTCATTACAAGGTGAAAAGCAGGTAACAATACACTGAAGACTAAAAACAGATTCTAAAACATTCTTAAATAATATTCCTATTAAAGCAGAAAGCTGCATTAATCCACAACTGGAAATATTCTACATAAGTAACAAGTGTCTGACTGATCATAACAGCAGGACCTTCTACACAGGTCAAAAAAGACCCCCAAAACATGTACATGACACACACAAACAGACATTCACACAAATACTGGGCCAGGAAGAAGTCATGGAAATATGGACTTAATGTCAGAAGTTGTAACTCAAGAATTTGTATAAGCCATGGCTTCCCTGTGTGTGGCTAGAACCATCTATGAGGATGGGAGATTACCCATCTTGGGAAGAAAAGCACCCTAAGTCTCAACCCCAGCAGCATGTTTCTGCCTTCACTCATGGTGAGAGGATGCTGTGATGCATCACGCAGACGTACCTCCAGGAACAAAGGACTTACTATTCTACCTTCTGGGAGTGTTGCCTTAAGACAGCCTTACCCTGATGTTCTCTTTTGGGAACTTCCTTGATCAATGAGACACATTGCCCATGGTCATGTCCCCTTCCCTGTTATGCCAAAATCTAACATTTAATTGACAAAGCTTATAAAGGCCTGTTGCTCATGCACAAACATTTTAAATGCTTTAACATGTTTACTTTGCTCAAACTTGTATACTTTTTAACATGTTTTTTCCATTGTACTTACTCTACATAAAATGCAAAGCATGCTCTGATAGTGGATAGTCATCTCAACCAATCATTACAGAAAGAGCTGAAAAGTGTTATTGGTATTCTGACAAACAAGACTTAATGATGAGTCTAAGGCTCTTCAGTGATACCAAGTGTGAAAAATTTATCTTGTGACCAAAAGACTTACAAAATCAAACTTATCTTCCTCAAAATTAGTCATTCAGATAAGGGGAAGAGATACTTAGAAAGGTACATTTTATACAGCTTTCTTTTAAAAATCTGATTCCCCATCAGATGCCAAGCAGAATTTCATTTTATACAAACGTATTAATATTTTACATGTAAGGTATTCCATGCTATGAAAAAAAAATGTATTTATGGTTTTCCCCTTTTGCTTTGTAACAGCTAAAATGATATCAAATATTTGCTACACTTTTACTTTCTAAATATATTCTGACTTTATGTTGTGCATGCACAATTTAATGTTTACCTTTAATGTTTACCTTCAGTCATTTAGCACTGTACTTAATAGAATCCTAAATTTTTTATGTCTTAAATCCATACTTACAGCAACATGGATTAAAGTTACCTTGGACATTTAAAATGGAAACAGGTTGAGTGAACTATATATGACACTCTACAATATGTCACATGCTCTAATGTGAACCTACTTTGTTTCATGCTACCATTTATGTAGTGTCATCTATTATCTACACAATCAGTTCTTTACTAGTGAATTCTGCAAAATGTTTATTTAATATATGTATTAATTAGGCTCCAATAAAGTGAGAGAATCCACCCTTTAATTTGAACACAGGGAATTTAATATAAAGAGTTATTAACAGTGGATTAGAATGACAGGGAATTACTTAAGTGGAAAAGAAAAAGAGAACCCTAAAGAATACTTTTGGACTGAGTTAGGGTACCCAAGAAAGTAACACACTGAAGGGAAAAATTCTCAGCTAGGCCGGGGATTAGATCAGACCTCTTTTGCGTGGGGGCGGGGGGGGTTGAAGCCCACAGAAGGGTGAAGACATTTTCCACTGTTTCTGGCCAGAGCTGGTAGCTGACAGGTGGAGAAACACCTGATGGAATAATGATACGATTCCCTAACTGTTGCCAGTGCAGTTGTTCTAAATTTGCTAGAAATCCAGCTGAAAGCACTTGCTAAACTCACCAGAACGCTTCTGGAAATCCTTAGGGTTGGAGAGGAATTAGGTATTGAGCCCCCTGGAAGCTGTCACTTGGAAATGTGGGCAAGCCAGTTGGTGTGTCCTTGGGAGTGCCACCAATCTTTTGTCAAATTCTTTCATGATAAAGTGCCTCTTATCTTTGGGAACAATTCAGGTGTGCTGGGAGAAAATGAGGAGATACCTTACTGCCGGCTATGAGGATGTTGCTAACGTGGTGCCTTTGGTTATTTAGTTATCCAGCTTTCAAATACATCATTCTACATATATTTAAACTTCCCTACTGTAACAAACAACTCTATATTTCCATCTAAGAAGATATAGCTATGTTTCTTATAAATAAAGAAGTTCTCACCATTTTCTCAAAATGAAAAGATGCACAGTCCCAATAATCATTGCATCCATTATTGTGGCTATATTAATTGCTTCTCAAATTCTGTCACACTCACAGCCCACTGAATATTGTTACCTAACACTAACTTGGCAGTTAACCTGTGACAACTTTTATATACTTTTTTTAATGAGGAGAGAGTAGAAAAAATTAATTTACATATATAAGTGAAAACATGCATATGAAAAACAATATGAAAAACTACTACAATCTTTATTTCATTAACTGAAAATAATGAATATCTATGGATTCTTCTTCCCCATCCGTTCTGTATTTCCTCCACACTCCTCAAAAACATCAACTGGTTGAGGTTCTTCACCCAATGGAGTAACCCAAACCTGAATTAACAAATGGCCTGAGTCCTCAAATATCCTGTCTTTGGGGGAAGGTTCCTGTAATTTTCCATTTACCTTTATTATTGAGCATGGAAAAGTTGAGACACCCGGAGAATGCCCTGGGTTCCAGTTGTAGTGCTCTTTACTCCACTTTCCCCTTAGTAATCAGAATCAATCACTCCAGCCAGTAGAGAAAGCCATTTTTTCTATCTGCTGGTTTCTCTGGTGTAAGGAGCCAGAAAGGGCTCATCTTGCAATTCAAGAGGACTCTTACTGTGCCCCTAATGGAAGGATCCTCACCTTGGATATTTAGACATTCAAACAGCAAAGCAAAAGTCAATGTCACTAGAACATAAAGAAAAACTCTGCGAATTGGTTATTGGATGTAATATTAAGAGAAGCCACTTCCATTTCCTCCCTTGATTTCCAGACTCATATATTCTGTCTGTGGGAAAGATAGCACCATATGAAGGTCTCCGTAAACAGATCTTATCTTTTCTGGAAGTTAACCTCACAACTTTCACCATAACTGAGTCTTCATAAGCCCCTATCTTGGCTGTTGAACCACAGTGGCGTTTTCTGTCCCCAGGTGTCCGTTTTAATTCAAAGTCAGTGTCTAGTAATCCCAGTTAGTTCTGACTATTCCTCTTTCCCCAATGCACTGTCACTTTCCTTTTGCCTTTGGGGAAAGTTTGAAATAAGATTTATAGTGTGAACTTGTGGCAAAGTTTCAGGATCCTATTTCAAGTGGACTCAATCTCCTCTTCATTGCAGATTCTTTGTGTCTGTGAATTGACCCAGATCTGGAAGCTGGTTAAGAAGCTACAACTCTCTACTGTGGTGACTCAAGCCAGATTTATTGGCTACTAGAACTTTGTTGGTTTGTTTTTCTGCTATAGATATCAAGTGTTACTCTAGTAGACTGTGTGGCTCTTTTATACCTAGAAGCACCTTAATAAATTAATAAATAGCCTGCCTTAATAAATTAGCCAACAATAAAGATATCTGGCAGGCCAAGGCATGCTGACTACCAGTTCACTCCTGCTTCCCCTTTATGATGTAAGTTCCCACCTGCTTTGTTGGTTAAGAGTTGTCACTTGCATTCTATTACTTTAGGATTCTATAATCTCATTGGAATTAGGGAGCCCAACTCAATGGTGGCATCCCTTACAGTTATGCCTTACATACAAAAGAGAGAAACCACAGAGATTTTCATGAATGCAGATGCTCCCCTCAGCATTTATCAATGCCTTTTTTAATGTATGCTATTTTCTCTTGGGTCAGATTTTGTACACCTTGAGCGTGGTAAATTTTACCCTAGTCGTGGTTCTTGTGGCAACAGAATATAATTTTGGTGGGTCCTAAGGAAAATTGTCATCTTCTTTCAAGACATCTGCCCCAGTTGGTGTTATCACAGGGTCTTTAAGAAGAGGAAAGCTAATCTCAGACACTGGAAGGCAAACTACTTCCATTGATAAGTGAGTCTCAGAGTGACTTAGGAGTTCACAGTGTCAGTTTTATCTGAGCCTAACAAGATGTCTCCATTCCAACTTTCAGGATCCAATTATTTGCCAAGCAGTGAGCTAAATTTCACATGAGAAATGGTGTGACTGTGAATTTAACTATAGCTTAATTCTGTAATGTTCAAAATTAAACTTTATGTTTTGTTTCCAAAATATGAGCCTTGTGTTTGCAAGGAATACTGGATTATTTTAGGGCTATCATGGAGGATATCTGGTTATTGCATCATGAGTTGATCTGGAAATTAATGGACTTCAGCTTGCATTTTTTTCTTTATTAGAACTCAAGTGCTCTACAAAGAATATATTCTACAACACAGTCTTATTTCCACAAAGGTCAAATGCAGTAGCCCTTTGGATTTCCAAGGCATGTACTTCAGTTGGCAGTTATTCACAAACAACTACATATGGTAACTTGATTGATTGTGATATGATGGATTACAAGCATTCCATTTCCTGTTTGCAAGGAGATAAGCACTACACTCAAGGCAAATGCCATGACCAAAACATTCCCAAAACTTTATCCTTTGGGTCAATCTCTAGGAACCAGTTCTGTTAACAATTATGTTTTAGTCAGAATTTCATAAACAGAAAGAGAACAATAATTTGATGAGGAAATTTTTAATATAAATAATTATTAGCCAGAGATTAAAATAACAGGTAAGAGAAAAACATAACTTGTCTAAGAGAAAAAACATATAACTCTAAAGAATGCCCTAAGGCTGAAGGAGTATACCCAAGAAATTAAGACTCTTGGAAGGAAGAAAAAATGTTCCACAGGTATGGGATCCAGATTTCACTGGGTAGGATGTGGTTAAAATCCATTAGATGGTTAAGAAACTAGCAGGACCATTTTTTTTTTTTTTTTTTTTTTAGATTCTATATATATGTGTTAGCATACAGTATTTGTTTTTCTCTTTCTGACTTACTTCACTCTATGTGAGAGACTGTAGGTCCATCACACAGGGAGATCAGCTCGGTGCTTTGTGACCACCTAGAGGGTTGGGATAGGGAGGATGGGAGGGAGATGCAAGAGGGAGGAGATATGGGGATATATGTATATGTATATGTATAGCTGATTCACTTTGTTATAAAGCAGAAACTAACCATTGTAAAGCAATTATACTCCAATAAACATGTTAAAAAAAAAAAAAAGAAAGAAACTAGCAGGGTTTTCCTAAGCAAGAGTTGATTCACAGTTTAGCAGAGTGATGTGATAAACAAGAGAACAGCCTTCTGGGATGCTGGCAAATTGGCCAGTAAGTTTGTTGTGAGGATTCCTGTTAACTTAAAAAGTCAATAGTCAAAATGGTTGTCTTGCCAAAAAGTTGCCAGGAAGACTCTCGAGAAGGGTGTGGTAGGGGTGTTGACTTGTCCGAAAACCATCATTGGGTTATATCTGGATACAGAGTTGGAGTGCCCATAGAAACTCACTGGCTGCCTTTGGGAGTTTCACTGAATTCACAATTCTAAAATGTTTACACAGAGGTGCCACTTACCACTAGAAACTATATGAGAGAGGAGTGTGTGTTTTTGCGGAAGTTGTTTAGGAGGAATTTCCACTTGCTCCTGGCTGCAGAATCACTACACTACCCGCTACCAACAAGGATAACATTTTTCTGGATACAAAAGAAAAAGAAAAAAAGAAATAGTACAGGGTCCAGCTGTATCAAAAAGCAAATAAAAGACCAAATTTGGAGCTGAGTCAACTCATTGTTAACTGGTACAGTATACCTGAAATAAATGTCACTTTTTCAACTGTAAAGATTCTTAGTAAGTTGAAATCATTGGATAGAATCATCTCCAAGTTGTCCTACAATCTCAGAGTATATTCTTTAAAATATAATGATGCTGTAAGTTATATCACTTTCTTTAGCCAAAGGTGCTTAGAAATTGTTTCTGAGGGTATGGAAATTCCTTAAAAAGGTGTGGCTGGGTTATCAAGGCTGATTTGATTTGTCATATCTGTATAGTTCCATAAGTAAAAGAAACCTAAAATTATATAATTCTATAATAGGTTGTTGTAATTCAATGTGAATGATTTGTTCAGTTTAATTTAATTCAACTGCATGTGTATTGTAATAGAAAAAAATCACATAGCTGGAATACCCACAATTATTCTAATAAGTACTTTGGAGGAGACAAGAGCAAAAATGGTGTTGTAAAGCTAACATAAGGACATTTTTAAAATAGTATATATGTTTTTGAAAATAAGGCGTTTGAAACTCAGAACTCATAATACAGAGAGATTTTACTGATTAGGACATTTTTTAGTATAATACTTTCAGTTGTACAAAATTAACACCTGGTTGATGTAACTGTTTTTGTTGCCAATTGGATACAGTGAATTATTCAAATAACTGGGACAGCTAAAGATACTATAATACTCTAGGTCATGCCAGAACACTTGCCCACACACACATACTAAGAACCTAAGAATTTTTGACATCCTATAATTAGTTGAAATGTATGCCTGTAAGTTGTCTCGTTTTTAAGTGGGGGAAAGCTGGATAATCATACATTTGTTTTTCCACTAAGTGGGGCACAACAGCAGATTTGAGGTGACAGAAAAGAGAAACAATGAACTTGAAGTTACATCAGTAGAGTTCATACATTCTGAGGATGATAAAGTAAAAAAAAATATGTAGAAAAATGAACACAACCTTACTGACACTTGGGAAACCAACAGGCATGCCAACATATGCATAATGGAAATCGCAGGAGAAGAGGAAAAAGATAGGGCTGAGGGGCTTCCCTGGTGGTGCAGTGGTTGAGAGTCCGCCTGCCAATGCAGGGGACACTGGTTTGTGCCCCAGTCTGGGAAGATCCCACATGCTGCAGAGCGGCTGGCCCCGTGAGCCATGGCCACTGAGCCTGCGCATCCGGAGCCTCTGCTCCACGACGGGAGAGGCCACAACAGTGACAGACCTGTGTACAGCAAAAAAAAAAAAAAAAAGATAGGGCTGAAAAAATATGTGAAGGAATAATGGCCAAAAACTTCACATATTTGATGAAAAACATACATCTACACATCAAAGAAGCTCAGCAGACTTCAAGTAGAATAAACTCAAAGAGATTTATCCTAGAGTCACTATAGTCATATTAAAAACAAAAAAAATGGGACTTCCCTAGTGGTCCAGTGGTTGAGAATCAGTCTTGCAAGGTGGGGGATGCTGGTTCGATCCCTGGTTGGGGAACAAAGATCCCACTTGCTGCGGGGCAACTAAACCCGTGTGCCAGAACTACTGAGCCCGTGCACCACAACTAGAGAGCCTGCTTGCCACAACTACAGAGTCCATGTGCTCTGGAGCCCTCACGCCACAACTACTGAGCCCCCGTGCCCTGGAGCCTGTATGCCACAACTAGAGAGAAGCCTGCACCACAACTAGAGAGAAGCCTGTGCACCACAACGAAGAGCCACGCGCCACAAGAAAGATCCCACATGCCACAGCTGAGACCCAACACAGCCAAAATAAATAAATAAATAAATAAAATAAAACAGTCAGTGACAAAGAAAACCTTGAAATTGGCAAGAGAAAAGTGACTTACCACTTAAAAATGTTCCTCAGTAAGATTAACAGCTGACTTCTCATCAGAAACCATGGAATCTACAGACAGTGGATGCAATGACATCTTTACAGTGTTGAAAGAAATGCTATCAACCAAAAACTCTATATCCAGCAAAAATGAAAGAAAAAATAGACATTCCTTGATTAAAGGAAAAAAAAACTGAGAAAATCTATTGCTAGCAGATCTGCCCTAACCAAAAAATATAGCAGAATCACCAACAAGAGAATTAAAATGGTACATATGAAATTCTGTTTAACTCAGGAGAAGGCAGTAATGGAGAAATGATGAAATGAAGATGAACATGGTGTACAATTATTATAGACTTTCAACCTCAAATGAGAACTTCATCAGAGAAGTCCCAGTTAAAAGTTTCTGAAAACCAAAGACTTAAATATGGAGTTTCTTTAATAATATCTAGAATTTATATACTGAGTATAATACTGAACTGTATATATATATAATTATATATATATATACACATATGTATATTTCCTATCATGGTGGTTAAAATATTCCATATTTAGTGGCTTAAAAAATTTATTATAGTTTTAGAGGTCAGAAGTTTGAAATGGTTTTTACTGACCTAAAATCAGTAGGTCTGCATTCCCTCTGGAGAATCTCAGATAGATTCCCTTGACTTTTCCAGCTTAAAGAGGTGACCTGCATTCCTTAGTCCATGGCCTCTTCCTTCATCTTCAAAACTGCTGCATAACATCTTCAAATAACTCTCCAACTCTAATCCTTCTACCTCCCTCTTGTAAGGACAACCCAGGTAATCCAAGAAACTCTCCCTCATCTGAAGATTCTTAATCATATCTGCAAAGTCCCTTTTGCCATATTAAGGAACATAGTCACAGTTGAGGACATGGACAGTCTTTTGGGGATTAGGACATGGATATCTTTTGGTGGCAATTATTCTGTCTAAAGTATATATATTTTCCAAAATATTTAAAATAAATTCATATGGAATAAAATATGTGTGTATGCGTATGTGAAAGTGCCTGGGTAGAGATGTGCATTACCTATTTCCAATTTCTTTTTTTTTTAATTCTTTACAATAGCCATTACAATCTTCATCCCCAACACTCCATCATATCTGCTCTTATGTAACTAAAAATTTCTAAGTTTGTCAGTCCAAAGTATATCCTGAGTATTCACTTTGTGTTGACTCAGGTGATTGCTATTTTCCCTTGGAAACACTCCCTTACCATTAGTTTTCATGTTACCAGACACTCTTAATCCTCCTATTTACTGGTTGATCCTTATTATCTGCATTGCTGCTTCCTCTTGATTTTCCAATCTCTTATTTTTGGAGTGTTCCAGGATTCAATATTCAAATCTTGTTTTCTCTTTTATACTCATTTCCTTGGTGATCATCCACTACCAGATTCTGAATACCATCTAAATTCAGATCACAATAAAATGTCTATCTGTAGCCTAGACTTCAGTTATAAATTCTTGACTGTCTATTCAAACTCTCCATTTGAATTGTTCATCACAAACTTCACATGTTCAAATGTTACAACAGAAATTATCTGTACTGAAGCAAAGAGAAAACAATTTTGAAAAAATTCAGTTGTTACTCAGGAATAAGCAGGACAATATTGAAGGGTTTAACTTTAAGTGGTTTCCCACATGAAGAGAGGGGAAATTTGAGAATTAATGGCTGGGCTGAAATGTTTCCAAACTAGATGGAAACTCTAAGAAAATCTTGAGTGAAGCTCTGGGTGGGGATGGAAACAGACATTTTTAAAGGGTGTGAAGGAGGGTGAGACTACTGCTGATTTCATATCAGAAGTCATGTGAGCCAAAAAACATTGCATTAAACATTTTAAAGTATTGAGAGGGAAATAAAAAAGTTGTCAGACAACTGAAGAAGAGAGAACTTAACAAAAGTGGACCTGTATTTCAGGAAATATTAAAGTGAGATTTTCAGACTGAAGGAAAATAAGTCTGGAGGTAAAATTGAAGCTGCAAAAGAAAACACAAACAGAAAAATAATGAAGAAACTCTATCCAGTACCCTATTGTACGTTGATGTCAGAGCAGGTGGAAACCTTATGCCCTGATCCATTTTAGTGATGATTACCGCTTACTGAATTATCTGTATGGCATTAGTAATGCCTATATCCTAACAGCTGAAAATGTACAACACGTGGCAAAGAATCAGTCCATCAATTAAGTCAATTATTAATCAGATTATTTACTGTTATTTATTAAAAATTATTAATTCAAAGTGTTTAACATTGAATAGTTTACATATTTTTTTTCAGATTTAATGACAGACCACAATATTATACCAGTTTTAAAGCAAAAATAACTGTATTTGCATACTCTGTTCTCAGCAAAGATTTTCAATGGATTTCATCATTTATATTTTACTCCTGAATTTCCTGATTATAGGAGTTAAGCTCATGGTTATGTGTATTCCTTGCTATTGTATAAGTTAAATTTTTAAGTTGCTATTGTATAAGTTGAAAATCTTTGCTTACATCTTTACAGGACTGTATTAAACTGAGAAGAATACCTAGCTTCACTCGTAAATCTTGGTTTTTTTTTAATTTTATTTAATTTATTTTTTATACAGCAGTTTCTTATTAGTTATCTATTTTATACATATTAGTGTATATATGTCAATCCCAATCTCCCAGCTCATCCCATCACCACTCCCAGTCCCTCCGCTTTCCCCCCTTGGTGTCCATATGTTTGTTCTCTACATCTGTGTCTCTATTTCTGCCTTGCAAACTGCTTCATCTGTACCATTTTTCTATATTCCACACATATGTGTTAATATACGATATTTGTTTTTCTCTTTATGACTTACTTCACTCTGTATGACAGTCTCTAGATCCATCCACGTCTCTACAAATGACCCGATTTTGTTTCTTTTTATGGCTGAGTAACATTTCATTGTATATATATACCACATTTCTTTATCCATTTATCTGTCTATGGGCATTTAGGTTGCTTCCATGATCTGGCTATTGTAAATAGTGCTGCACTGAACATTGGGGTGCAAGTGTATTTTTGAATTATGGTTTTCTCTGGGATTGCTGTATTGCTCCACCCAGTAGTGGGATTTCTGGGTCATATGGTAATTCTATTTTTAGTTTTCTAAGAAACCTCCATACTGTTCTCCATAGTGGCTGTATCAATTTACATTCCCACCAACAATGCAAGAGGGTTTCCTTTTCTCCACATTGTCTCCAGCATTTACTGTTTGTAGATTTTCTGATGATGTCCATTGTAACTGGTGTGAGGTGATAACTCATTGTAGTTTTGATTTGCATTTCCCTAATAATTAGTGATGTTAAGCACCTTTTCATGTGCCCCTTGGCTATCTGTATGTCTTCTTTGGAGAAATGTCTATTTAGGTCTTCTGCCCATTTTTTGATTGGGTTGTTTGTTTTTTAATATTGAGCTGTATGAGCTGTTTATATATTTTGGAGATTAATCCTTTGTCCATTGATTCGTTTGCAAATATTTTCTCCCATTCTGAGAGTTGTCTAAAAGCTTTTAAGTTTCATTAGATCCCATTTGTTTATTTTCGTTTTTATTGCCATTACTCTACGAGGTAGGTCAAAAAAAAAATCTTCCTATGATTTATGTCAACGAGCGTTCTTCCTATGTTTTCCTCTAAGAGTTTTATAGTGTCTGGTCTTACATTTAGGTCTCTAATCCATTTTGAGTTTATTTTTGTGTGTGGTGTTAGGGAGTGTTCTAATTTCATTCTTTTACATGTAACTGTCCAGTTTTCCCAGGACCACTTATTGAAGAGACTGTGTTTTCTCCATTGTACATTCTTGCCTCCTTTGTCATAGTTTAGTTGACCATAGGTGCATGGGTTTATCTCTGGGCTTGCTATCCTGTTCCATTGATCTATATTTCTGTTTTTGTACCAGTACCATAATGTCTTGATTACTGTAGCTTTGTCGTATAGTCTGAAGTCAGGGAGTCTGGTTCCTCCAGCTCTGTTTTTTTCCCTCAAGATTTCTTTAGCTATTCAGGGTCTTTTTTGTCTCCATACAAATTTTAAGATTTTTTTGTTCTAGTTCTGTAAAAAATGCCTTTGGTAATTTGATAGGGATTGCACTGAATCTGTAGATTGCTTTGTGTAGTATAGTCATTTTCACAGTATTGATGCTTCCAATCCAAGAACATATATCTCTCCATCTGCTTGTGTCATCTTTGATTTCTTTCATCAGTGTCTTATAGTTTTCTGGGTACAGGTCTTTTACCTCCTTAGGTGTAACTCTTGTTATTAACAACCAGACATTTCTAACAAGTAACAGAATTAAGATAAACTTAATTGCAAATATGATATTATATTTATATACTCTCGTATATATTTATAAATTAATTGATTCAGCAAACATTTAAAATGTTATTGCAGCAATTCCCATATTAAATTATGAGTAGGGTACATGAAATTTGATGTTGTTTCATTTCAGAAACATGTTATATCATTATATACTAAAAAGTAAATGATAAATATGTAGCTTTTCTTATTATTAAGGTTTATTTAAACATATGTTTTCAATTCATCTCGTCTAGCATGGGTGTGTGGTGTTGCCTTAAAGGAGTTTGGTTGGGGTCACTGAAGAAGTAGCAAGATGAAAAATATTGTTAACCTATTGGATTCTATGTTAACAGTTATAGGTCTAAGCACTTTAAATATTTTCCTCATTCTTTTCTGGCTTCTAATGTACCTGACAAGCAGAAACTACTGTTTTCAGTATTGCTGTTGTTTATTTATAGGTATTCTATCTTCTGTTTGAACTTAAAATTGTTGCATTGTGTTTAATGTTCTTCAGTCACTAAAATCTGTCTAGGTTTGCTTGCTATTCCCAAACAGATCATATTTTTCTTTAATTGTGAACATCTTAAAAATATCTTTAAATGCTGCTTTTTTTCTAGTCTTTTCATTTTTACTTTAATAATATCTATCAGATGCCACAAGTATCTAGTAACACTAAATATTACATGAAATCAGGTGTGTATTTGTACTTCTACTCATGCAGGTAACTGCCTAAGTCATGGGCAGAGACATGATCTCTTTTGCCTAGACCAGATAAAGAAGATTTTTATTCTTTAGTCCTTCCTTTCTCCATCCCTGCTTCCCTTCCTTCTACTAAGTTTTTCTGTTGTCTCCATTTTACAGAAGAGCTCACTTCCAGTTTCTCCCTTTTGCATTCTTAAGAACACATTTCTTTCATGTTCCCAGTTTAGCACTAAACCAGCCTTTAGATTGCAATATGTACTTTTCCGTTTAATTATTTACCACACACCTCAATGCCAGTGTATCATAAGTTTTAGTGCTTACTCTCTATCTTTACATAAACTACAGTTTCTCTTTCCTTATTTAATCTCATTATATATTTTAATAAAGTAATGTATATTTTATACAGCCTTTCTACCTATTTTAAATAGCAGAAGCTATCCATGTCTGTTTAGTATCATATAGGATGAAACTTGCATAGGTCAGTGGATTTTCAGAGATTTTACCATCATGGGCTAAAATATATAAAAGCATAAAATCCATTCCATCTCAGTTAATTACTGAATCTTTTATCACCTTCTCTTAAGAATCATACAAATTATGTTTACAGTTATGTCAGATAGTAAGAACTATGATACTTAATTTGATACAATGTGTTTGAGCAGTCTTAAATCTTATTTATGTATATTTGCTTGTAGGGAAATGTATATATACACACACTTATATAGGCTTTCTTGGGTCAATTTTGCATCCTGGAATCTGTCTCTCCATTTACAGCACTACTAACTCTAATGAATTATATTTATATAATATTATATCTATTTAAGTTAGCAGATTTATTTCTTTTATAAGGAGTTTTTGTTTAAAAGGCTATCTTTTCTGTGTTCAATCTCATTTTTAACTATGAAAAGTTGCAATTTAAATAGATAATTATAATTTAAGTAGATTATGGTTTACATTGGAAATAAAATGAGGCAAAACAATTCAGCAGGACTCTTTATAAGAATAACTAATTTTAATAACTTCAATCCCAAGTTAATTCAATGCCATTTTAATTAAAATCAATATTTCTAAAACTTTTCAACTTCTGTTAAAAATAATATATGTCAGTATTGCTTAGTTTTCTTTATTTTTCAGTGAATATATTAACATGTATCATTGCCAAGTTATTGAGTGACATTTATTTTAATTGTACTTAATGGAAATAAATTCTATATTATTTATATATATATACTGAATTTGTCTTCAAATTCTATCAACAGTCTATACTTATCAAAGCCTTATTAAATACACATGATTGTGTTAATAATATGTCCTATTGTAATTACTATATTGTATGGAGAAATCATATATTTGAATCATATAAACAATTATATAATTTGATGTGGGCTGAATATCTATCCCCCCAAAATTTATGTTGAAATCTAATACCTATTTTGATGGTATTAGGGGTATTAAGAGGTAAAATCTTTGGGAGGTAATTAGGTCATAAAGTAGAGCCCTTATGAATGGGACTAGTGCCCTTAAAAGGAGAGGACTTTGAGCTATCTCATATCTTTCTGCCATGTGAAGAAACCAGAGTAAGTTGTCAATACAGGAAGAGAGCCAGAAGAGGGCTCTCACCAGAACCTGATCATGCTGGCATGCTGATCTGAGAATTCCAGCCTCCTGAACTGTGAGAAATAACTTTCTGTTGTTTATAAACCACCCAGTCTATGATACTTTGTTAAGGCAGTCCAAACTAAGACATAATTCTATCAAAAAATCAATCTTGGCATTTAAAAAATAAATCTAATTATTTATGATTTCTGCTCTGCCAGCTGTTGTGCTTTAATTTCTCCTACTCTAAATGTCTGGGATATTATAAATTAAATAATAAGTGTACATGCCAACATTGAAGAACGGATGACTTAAACCTTCAGGATTTAATGCAGTACTAACATTAACTTTTTTATTATTAATCTAAATGCCATTTTGAATGAAAATGAAGCATTCTTTGTGCTAGGGTGGTTGTATTTTAGACTAATCCCTGATACCTCAGCAAAACTAAAAAACATTTTTATACAGGCTTTCAATATAACACCTAATGGTACAACATTCTCACCTTACATTTTATTTTCTGAATAATGAAAACTGAATTCATATCATCATCTCAGTTTCTCATTATTTTTGACACTAAATAAGATAGAAAAATTTAATTATGAAATACTCTCTGAAGCATTTGGTTGTGTACTTTAACCTTTTTAGTATTCTGAATTTCAATAGATGGTCATTCTAGCTCTTTGCAACAGGAGTTTGAGTTTTTAAATAGGACAGAAATGTCCATCCAATCAAATTTGGAGTTCTGAAAAGGTCAAATTTGTATGGTACATGGCAGTTATTCTCAGAATGTATTAAACATTAGCAATCTGACAGCTTATTCTTTTGACACAATGTAGGACAACTTTCCACCTTGAGAAAGCTTTTAACAAGAAAGAAAAAATGAAAGTCATTTGACAATTTTCATTACAACCTTTACCAACACACAAATCATAGAGAGAGAACTCAAATATTTACTATTAGTTATCTTTAAAAATGTATTCTCAGGAATGAGATTTTCATTCAATTTTTCATATTCTTCTATTCTGATATTTATCTTGATCTAGTTCTATATTTGCTATTTGAATATTGACAAGGATGGGTATATTTCATATTCAGTATAACTTTAAAAAAAATTATATTTAAATGTTTCCCGAAATCTTAAAAAGATAGCATCATTCTTTATAGGAAAAAAGTATGCACTATGGAATACACTGATAAAATAAACCATACCATATGGAAATATTGAAATTGTTCATCCTTAAAATATAAATCTATGAACAACTGGACATCCATATGCCAAAAAGTGAATCTAGACACAGATCTTACACCTTTCACAAAAACTAACTCAAAATGGATTATGAACCTAAATGTAAAATACAAAGCTGTAAAACCCATAGAAGATTACATAGGAGAAGATAACATAGGAGAAAACCTAGATGACCTTGGCTATGATACCTTTGAAGATAAAACACTAAAGACAAAACCTCTCAGAAAAGTAACTGATAAGCTGGACTTCATTAAAATTAAAAACAACAGCAACAAACTTCTGATCTGTGAAACACAATGTCAACAGAATGAGAATACAAGTCACATACTGGGAGAAAATATTTGCAAAAGACTTAGCTGATAAAAAGCTGTTTTTCAAAATATATAAAGAACTCTTAAAACTCAACAATAAGAGAACAAACAACCTGGTTAAAAGATGGGCCAAAGACCTTAACCAGTACCTCACCAAAGAGGAGCTATATTGTGCTCAATATTTTGAAATTTACATGTAAAAAAAATTGATTGATTGAATTATGTTCTCTTGTGATCAGATTTTTACATTGGAAAAGCATTTTGGAAGCAGTGTGAGGGAGGGAATATGGAAGGAAGAACTGAGGCAAGTGATGAATCAGTGAGCCAAGTAGGAGAAGAAACTACAAAATATTTTAAAGAGGTGTTGGGAGGAGTCAACACAAAATCCAGGATTTTGCAGGCAAACTCTTTGTGGAACCACTCTTTAAAATGCAAAATCATGAATATTAAATTAAGATGAGACTGAAAATGTATTGAAAATTAGAAAATAAGTGATACAAATTACCTATTTTTAAAAGCTGAAAAATACCAAAACTATTGCAGACTTCAAACATAAACATATTTTAATTAACTGTCAGACACACCTCTATAATTTTGTTTTTCCTTCATCTTTGTCTTCTTTACTTGACTTTTTATATTTCAGTGATTTAATAATTTCTTTTTCTACAGTGAGAACAGAGCATTAATTCAGCCTTTCCTATAGCATCATTTATCAAAATTATTTCATTGAAATTTTATCATTGTTTCTGGTAGCTGACTGTTAATGTCATGGATATTTTTACAATTTTTGCCAAATTTGAAAATATTATATTAGACTTTTTCTTGTGTGTGCTTTAACACATTAGGCTATTAGAGTTTTACATGGTTTTTAACTGATCTTAAATACTCTATGAATTCAGGACGCTAGGTATGAGGCTAGTATCTCTTTTCAGAAATTGGGAGGTGGGGCATGCAAGTGAAGGACTCTAAATGTTGGCTTTATTATCTTCAAGAAAAACCTTCTTTCTCTAGTAGTATACACATTTGAGAAACATATGTTTAAAATGATTTCAATACTTTTAGTATAAACAACCAGGAAAATAAATGTCAATTCCGGCATATGGGGCATAGTATATGCAACATGGAAGAACTAAGGTGTTTTACATTGAATCTCTTTTTTATTCCCTATGGTTTTAAGGCTCATTACTTTTAAAATAATCTGTACTATAATTACTTGGAAGGGATTTCTCCATATTTCATAGTTAAAATAAAATGATTCTCACTCCTATCCTATGAAGTCTTCCTGAATTTTACAGTTTTCTGCTTCTATAGCAAAAAAATCAAATGTGATTAAAAATTAATCACCATTTAAAAAATTTGTTTATTTTTTTATACTACATGAAGCACCAGTAGAATATAAACTATATTGATTAATTCTCTGTGTGTGTACATGTGTTTTCTTTTCTGTTGTTAGATCCATGAAGTAATAATAATAGACTATCCACATTGGTGTCTTTTCACTTTGGTATATTTTCACTAAGATTATTCTGAATTGTTTTGATCACACATTCAACTTGTTAGATGGCTTATTATATACATACTATATACATATTTACACATGTATACAGATACAAACACATATATATATACATATGTATATACATATACATATGGATATTTTAAACCACTCTATTCAGATATAGTTTGCATACCATAATGTTCACCCATCTGATACATGCAATTCAGTGGTTTTTAGTAGATTTACAGAGTTGTGCAACCATTGCCATATTTGTTTCTATAAAATAAAATGATGCAGCCTTGCTGTCTACATGTTGGAGGAAATCTTGATGGTATTTTGTCCGTTCTCTGTTTTAAATTTTGACACTAGAAATATTTCCTTGATTTTTTTTCCATTATAGTTTGCTTTTGTTTGTTGTCATCTATGTGAATATATTCAAATTTAGATGTTTTGTTACTTGAAAAATTGCCATCTTGCTTAAATGTGAGTTTTGTTTTTGGAGCTTTCTTCTCAGAAGTCTCATTTGCCTATTTTTAATGTCAAAAGAGCATAATATTTACCTCTATTTCTTCTTTCTACTCTACAATATTAAATAGTCTGAGATATGATTAGAAATCACTACCAGCAAAAGGCAAAGAAATTTTCTTTTCCAAGTTGTATAATATTTTTATGTAACTGAAACCAAGTATAGGGTTTGCTCTTCCATGGAAAATGCTAAAGTAGTTGGAAGATCTTTAGAATCTTATCCCATTAATTTGTCAATAAAAATACAATGTTATTGGTAATAACATTAAACATAAAGACCTACACCCTTGCATTTACTGTTAATATATTATACTTTTAAGTATGTATGATTTATTGATATTTTAGGTGATTGACATTCCTTTTCGGTTAGGGGATAAATTAAATTTGAGAAAATATGATATATTGATATTAAAGCATATCAAGGATTTATATGTTTTGATTTAAAGTATCTGTGAATGCTTATTCTATTTACACCAATTTTCATATTTTATGATGTATAAAAGCATGCAAATTTTTGTCAGTAAAGGAGGCAAGGCATATTAGCCAATGATCTCCCTGATACCAAGAACCAAGGCATATATGGGCTATTGAACGGATGATCAGACACATTAGAAGGAAGATAAGCTTGTTTTACAGTAGTGCCTTTTCATTACTCTTATCTATAGACTACAGACATAGTCCCCACCATTCCTTGAAAACTTTACTGAGTCATTACAATTTTGTTCATCTCTATGGGCATCATAATTCTTGGTGAGTTTAATATCCACAGAGACAATGACTCTGAAGCCCTGTTCTCTCAGTTCCTTGATATATTTTCCTCTAATCTTGTCATCATCTAATCTTCAATTCATGTCAACCACTCATTCACATGATCATACCCTAGATCTTATTCCTAACAACTCCACTACTCCAGTTTCTCATATGCAAGAATCTTTGTCATCTCTGTAATGTCTAAATACTTGAGTGGCACAAAAGGGTTCACACACTCCTTAATGATCTCATACAGTTTTATGACTTTAAATGTCATCTCCATGCTGATGAACACAGTTTGAAGTCTACTCTTAAACTTACTGCATAAACTAAGGAAATATACCATAAATTCAAGACCACGTACACCACTATTGCATTCTGATATCTAAAGACCCTTCAAAAACCAAACCTTTGATCTTTCTTCCATGCCCAAGCATGCTCCTTGGCTGTCTACTCCATTTCAGTAAATGTATACTCTAAACTTCTGTGGTTCTCCAATTTTGAGAGAAAAACAAAACCACAACAATATTATAACTTTGTTCTCTTTGTCTCATTGACATGTAATCTTTTAGCACACTCTGTAGTTGCTGTTATCCAGGATGTCAGCACTTCTAGTCACCTTCACTGCCACTACCTTGCCCCTAGCTACAAATTTTATCACCAGAATTATTGCAATAGCTTCCTAAATGCTCTTCCTACTCAACACTTGCCCCTCTTTAAATCATTCTTAGCTTAGAGTCAAACAGTTATAAAAATATTAAGATCAATTAAGATTATGATTTGTGAATGGCTTATAATCTAACAGAATGTAAAAAAGAACACTCTTATAATGAGCTAGAATGCTCTAAATGTTGTTGCCCTGCTAATTCTCCATTCCTTTTGTAAACACTCTCCTTTTCCCCTGGCCTCCTCAAAGATATTGGTCTCCTTTCTATTCCTTGAAAATACGTTCCCCCTCAAAGAAACAAAAACAAATAAAAGCTCTTGGATCTTTGCCTATTCAGTTCCACATGCCTGGACTACCTTACCATACTCTTTCCTTTCTTTCACCTAATACCAGCTTACGAGTTCAACTTGCCTGCTTATGCAAATCATTGGCCCCCTTTCAACTCACCAACAGCCCCATCTTTGTTCTTAATAATCACCATGTATGAAACATGTATTATTTTATCTGCATGTCTTCTGTTTTCTTCTCCTATACAAGCCCCATGAGGGGAGAACTTTGTATAATGATGAAAAAGTTCTCTCATTAAGATCGTATTCTAGGGCTTCCCTGGTGGCGCAGTGGTTGAAAGTCTGCCTGCCGATGCAGGGGACACGGGTTCGTTCCCCGGTCCGGGAAGATACCAGATGCCGCGGAGCGGCTGGGCCCATGAGCCATGGCCGCTGAGCCTGCGCGTCCGGAGCCTGTGCTCCGCAACGGGAGAGGCCGCAACGGGAGAGGCCACAACAGTGAGAGGCCCGCGTACCGCAAAAAAAAAAAAAAAAAAAAAGATCGTATTCTAAATGAAACAACAACAGCAAGAGCAAAACCCAAGTAATTCAATGATAAAAATTTCAATACTTATTTCAATATATAGCAAATAAATGAGGTATCATGCAATATAAGATAGTTTTTTCAGCACAGGCATCTATCTATGAGGAAATAATAATTGAACTAAGAGCTGCATGATCAGATGTGGTAAATATTTTCCAGGAAGAATCAAAAGCAAGTATAAACACCTGAAGCAGAAAGCCCTCAAATGTAGAAGATATTAATTCCCATGTAGCCCCACAAATTTACTCAACCACCAATGAATCTCAACCCCATAGTACCATTATTTATATTTTTATGTTACAGCATCAAGTACAATTATTTCAATATGGCTGGAGTGAAAGAAGTGTAGAAGATATTCAATATTATGTTGGTAATAATTGAGAATAAAATGATAAACCACATAAAATGATAAAGCATAATGATAAAATGCTGAGCTTAATATATAATAGGGGTTAACCTGTGTTTTATATAATGTACATGCCATCCTAGACTTCATTTTTTCATGTAGCAGTACTACACAATATAAGCAGATGTAACTGAACGGTATAAGGTAGATAGTGTTTCTGCAAGGGATCTGGTTCCTTCTTTCCTATTGCCCTGTCATCAGCTTGAATATTGTCGTCATCTACATGTTTAAAATATGGAAGAAAGTGTAGAGAGAGTCATATCATTTTAAGGACATGATACTGAAATTACATTCATTTATTTTGCTTTACATCCATTGGTCAGAAATTAGTCATATGACCAGATTTGCTGCAAGTGAGGTTGTGATATGAAATCTGTTTCTTGGAGGTCATATACAAAGTAAAATTTTGGGAATTCTTTACCAAAAGGTTAAAAGAAGAATAGGTATTGTGAGACAATTAGCAAGACCAAGAAGTACCACCACTGTCATGATACAGAACATTTCTGACACTTTGAGAAAGTTTTCACATACCTTGTTTTAGTCAGTCCCCTCACCCTACCCCTTCTGGATGTTGGTGATCTGCATTCCACCACTAAAGTTTTGAACTTTCTAGAATTTCATAAAAATAGAATGATACAGCATATACTCTTTTGTTAATGTCTTCTTTCACTAGGAACAATGTATTTGAGATTCATTTATGTTTCTGCATGTAAAAGAGTCCATTTTTATTACTGAATACTATTCTATTACATGCATATATCTCAATTTGTTTAACCACCAGTTGATTCACATTAGAGAAGTTTCTAATTTGGGGCTTCTATGAGTAAAGCTGCTAAAAGCATATACTAACAAATTTTGAGGTGGACTTATGTTTTCATTACATTTGGGAATAAACATCTATGAATGAGATTGGTAAGTCATAGGGTCGCTGTGTGTTTACCCTTATAAAAGCCCACTGAACTGTTTTTCAGAGTGGGTGTACCATTTTTTTTTATTTTCACCAAAAATGTACAAGTTTCATTTTCTCTACCTCTTCGCTGGCACCTAATGGCAGCATCTTCTTTTTAAGTGTTGCTGTTATAGTTGTGGTATCTCACTGTGGTTTTAATTTGTACTTCTCTAATGTGTAAGGTAGTTGAGCATTCTGTTTGTGCTCATTTGTTGTCTTTGGAAAATGGTCAAATTATTTGCTCTTTTTGTTTTCAACCCAGTTGTATATCCATTCAGTAATGAGTTGTAAGAGCTCATTATTTTTTCTGGATAAAAATAATTTATTGAATATTTGTTTTGCAAATATGTTCTCCCAGTCTGTGACTTATCTTTTTATGTCCTTACCATTGTCTTTTGGAAATTAAATGTGTTTAACTTTGGCAAATTTATACTTAAGTGTGTTTTGTGTCTTACTTAAATATTTGCCAACCCAAGGTCACCGACATTTTCTCCTATGTTTTCTTTTACAAGTCTTACATTGTTAACTCTTTACATTTAGGTCAGTGATCCACTTCAGTTTAATTTTTGTATGAGGTTTTTGTTGAGATTTATGTTGTTGCATTTGGCTAACCAATTGTTTTAGTACATGTGTTTAAAAGATTATTATTTCCCTGTTGAATTACTTTGTAACTTTTGTTTAAAATCAATTGACTGAATAGGTATGGTTCTATTTCTAAATTATCTATTATATGCCACTGATCTTTATTTTACCAATACCACTTCATGACAGACCATTCTTATGTAATATTACTCGAAAAGTGAAAACTCCAGACCAGGTTTCCAGCAGCTAATCTGCTTCTTCATAGTCTGATGACCACATTGTGGGAATTAAGCTCGTTAGTCACATTTTGATCCTAAGATTTATTCTTTATTTTCTTTGCCTTGCACAATTACCATTGGATGATGTTCTTTATTAAGTCAGTTATGTGGACCCTTTGTTTCTGGTACAGTTGGGTTTATACACTGGAAAAATATTGTAAGCAATCAGTTTATTCTTTCTGTCTCCGTCCCTGCCTGTGTCCATGCTGGAAGAGCTACATTGCTGTGCCATCCCTTAGAAAATGTTTCTTCTGAATTTCCAGAAATTGTAGGGCCTGTGTAATTTCATCTTCTCTTCTTGTTTCTTCAGATCAGTAGTGGTTCTGACTTCCTACCACTGCTATTTCATGAGTGCTTCAAATCCATTGCTATTTTCCTTACCCTTCTCTCATATCTCTCCAAATGGTCCTTGTGAGAATTCTGGTTCTGGTGGAGCCCCAGACTGGCACAGTTGGAGATCCAACTAAATATAGATAGATTCTGTTTAATATTCCCAGCTTTAAGAAACTTTGCTAGGACATATGCACAAACTAGCTCCAAAGTTTAATAAATGAAAGGAGGATGCTAAGTAATCAGATATTGGTCACTTGGTTTTCAGCCCTCTTATTGAAGATAAGAAATCAGTCATTCAACGGTAACTGAGTCATAGAGATGAAGTATCAAACTCTGGTAGGTCCTCAACAGTGACAGTGCCAGGAAACTGAGGTAAGATTTTTGACTTCTTTAATATTTTCTGTGAGTGGAAATTTTTGACAAATGATGAAACCCAGTTCTGTCTTCCCTGGTCCTGATTTTGAATGTAAAAAGACAAGTTTCTTATAACTATATCTAGGGAATATTAAATATTAAAATCCAAAACAATCATGAATCTTGAATAATGAGGCTTTAAAGAGGCAATATTTATGCAGTCTGTATTTTAAAAAATGGAGCAGCAACCTTAGCACACACACCTTTATTAGGAACTATGGCCAGGTCAGCAATATGGATATCTAAAACTAAAATAATACAAATCCCTCTCATTGAAAGCAGTTAAAATACTAACTATAATAGAGAAAAAATTCATTCTAAGAGTTGTACTTAAAAAAGGGAAAGGAAAATCTCCAGTGAAAAATGGTCCTAGGTACTAAATTGTGAACAGTTTGAGGGGAAAGATGCAATGATTTTTCCATGTTAGTACCCTCAATTTATATTTAAAATGTTTGAATCTATATTCCTAAAATAAATTTGTATTTATTCTAAAGTATTCTTATCTGGTTTTTCAATAAAATACATATTAGTCTTGGTTACTTAGTCATTTCTACATCTTAAGGATTTATTGATTCACTTGTGAAATTCTCAGCATTTTGTTGGTAAATTTTGCTAATAAATTTATTTATATAATGATTATTAGTCATTTGAATAAATATTATAATTATTTTCTAGGAATTATAATTAATCTAAAGTTTAAAATACTTTTACTGCAAATAATATTTATGTCTAGGTTATTTTACTTATCCTCTCTTTTGATTAATCTTGCCAGTGTTTTGTGTTTTTACCTAATCATTTAAAGTTTTAAGGTTATGTACACTGTTGATAACCTCATTCTTCTTAAGTTGATATTCCACTAATTTCTGCTCTCATTTTAATTAACTTTTCTTTATTTTGGTTTATTCTATTCTTCTGTATAAACACATGAATTTAATTAACTTGCAATCTTATTTTCTACACTATGCACATAAGATTTGTGGTAGAGATTGGCAGCTGTAACAGAATTTTGTGTTTTCCTCTACTTGTGATCACAGTGAAAAACTACGTTTCTGATTTAGGCATGGCCATATGACCAAATTTCAGCTGGTGGAATATGAATAGATATGTACCAATATACATACAGGAGTAGAGATTTTGCATTCTACAGTGCTCTCATAAACCAAAGATGTTGCACTTTGTGCAGTGGAAATTGTGTAGGAAATTAGGCAATTTAATGATTTCTGGACAAATGCAGAAACTTTATCTGGAATACATTGATTTTATAAGCCAAGGAATAAGCATGGACGTTTTTATCGAATTAAGTAAATTATGTTTTTAATGGCACTTATCTGATTCTTGAGGTAGAGAGAAAGTTATGTTGAAAAAAAGGTTGGATTTATGTTTCTTTCATTCAAAGGAACAAAGTGAGAAAAAAATCTGTGTCAAAATTCCAAATTGCCTCTCACAAATAAAATTTCACATAACAAGAAAATATCTATAGGAGTAGAATGTTTTTTTCAGTTCTTTGAGTTTGTGCTTACTGCTCAGAATGATGAGGGCTGATGAGGCAAGCAGATACAACTCAATCCAATATTTCATAAGAATATTATTTGTGATATGCACTAATGAGTTCAGATATTAAACTTATCAGTCACTTGGGTCCATTAAAAAGATGTTTTGTATTAATTTATGCATTGAATTTTATTCTGACAAATTTTATGATGAAAATGGTTGATATACAAACATGTAGCACATTTCTAATGTTCACAGATGTTTGTGCTCTAATATAATTAATTATAAGGATATGAAAATCTTGTTATGGAGACAATGTAGTAGAAGAAATTTATCATTTCTTTCATCAAATAAATCATCTACAATAACCACCAGTTTTTAAATCATTTAAAATATATCGTATTGAAAAGAGCATTATCTATTTAATAAAATGGTGAGGAGATTTTCCAAAAATGTTGAGGAAAGTAATCCTTCATAATTGAACTTAAAAGAAACCTAATCATAAGAGTAATGGAAAAATAAATGAAAAATGATGACTTGCATTTTAGTTCTGTTTATGATACTACCTTTCTGCAATATGTGGTGGGAACTACATACTTCATTGGTGGATGTGTAAGCCTGACTCAGTGTATTTTCAATATGCTTACTAGTGTCATGGAATCTACCGGTAAGTCCTTTTAATTAACATGTACTTGAATGATTCTTCCTCTCTCTCTTCTCTTCTATTGAATCTTAATTATTCTTAAATGAAATGATAATTGTGTGAAGTTCTGTAAGTTAAGATGCACAATTAACATACTCTGTACACATCCTATTCTGTTTTTAACATCAAGAACACGCATTCTCAATTACTGAATCTTTGTAATAATAAAATAATCTAAATGAGGCCACTGGGTTCAAATTCATAGTTAATTTAAGATTACATGTAAAACACCCTAGTAGAAATAAA
Organism: Pseudorca crassidens; assembly: GCF_039906515.1. Classification (NCBI taxonomy): domain Eukaryota; kingdom Metazoa; phylum Chordata; class Mammalia; order Artiodactyla; family Delphinidae; genus Pseudorca; species Pseudorca crassidens. The sequence continues at coordinate 21,587,150 of NC_090298.1, forward strand.
AATTATGTTAAACAAATGTGATAATTAAACAATGTTTTTAACTCTTTCTCTGAATTTACAAAATGTTTTTTGTTTTGTATTCCTTTATTCTTTTTACTTTATCCGGTAATTGTGTGAATGTTTAATGAATGGACAGACACTTATATTCCATCCATGAGCTCATTTCTAGTGAGTTTCTATATAAAGGTAATAAAATAAAATAAATCTCATTTTATGTATTTATGATAATAATGAAACAATAAGCACTTCAACTGGAAATCTATAAAGCAGATTAATATTTAACAAAAACATTTACTTTATTTCCATTTTGACTACGAATCATATCAGAAAAACTCTTTAAAAATTGCAGTCACTATTTGTGGAGTGCGAGATGCCATAAAATATGTGAATGCCAGATATATAGCATTACGAAATTTTTAAATGAATGATACATATGTGCATTTGTACTGAATTTTTATGAATACCATTGAACACAATAATATCAGGAAAAAAAATGTGTTTCTATGTCTTTTTCTTCTTAATGTTGGAGCTCATTATCCTGCTTCTTCATGTCTTCTATTTTTTGTTAAATCTTCTACTGGGTATTATTTTTAAAAGACATATGGATATGTTGTATGTATTATTTTCCAACAGAGAGCTAATTCCCTTTCATCTACCCGAGAGCTGAAGTGAAGTCTTTGTTCTCATTAGGAGTTTAACTGAATCAATACTGTGTTACAGCTTCAGTTAGTTTCAATACTTAGAGGACAATATATGTTTTGTATTATCATAGGCTCTTACATCTTGCAAGATTTGGGGCTTTAAGCATGATAATATAGAGATTTATCTTTACTGTTCAGTGCAGCTCCCCCAGACTCCTATGCCACTATGAACTCAAAAAAAAAAATTAGCAGGTGTAAAGATTATCTTTGTATTTGAATATCTTAGAGATTATAATATATCATATTAGTTCAGTCTTAAAAGCTCTAATGGTTTCTCTTTACACTAAAAGACTCCCTCTGTTGCAGCCCAAACTTCTCAGGCTCAGCAAATTTTTCCAGTAGTTAACAATCTGATCACCACTGTAGGATTAACTTTCTGTGAACATAATTTCTTTGGACATCTTGCATTCACAACTCTTCTATAGTATAATAATAATGCATTTTTTAGTGTACCAGGGTTTTCAAGTAATTATGAGAGCAATGATCTATGGTGGATTTGATCTATATCCCTAATTGAAAGGAGAACTTCAAATGATTCTTAACTAGTGTCAAAGCAAAATTAAACTAGACAATGTTAAACTGGGAAGGAAATCTTTATTCAAGACTATTGCAGAAGGGGATCTAGGCTCAGCCCCGCCGAAACAAAATCAAAGGGCAAGGAAAGGATTTTTAGACACTTGGACCATCTGTTTGCTAATTAGATTTGCCCAAAGGAAAAATAAAATTTCTATTATATTCATGCCAGAAAGTAGATTTAAAACTCTGAGCGAGGCACCCAGAGAAGTTAGGCTCCCACCTTCCCACAGAGACTGGGAGATGGGGGAAGCTCAATCTTTCTTCATGCTTACATTTCAAAAGGATGCCTCCCATGCCCTTGAGAAAAGAATCCTGCAGTATGAAACTGGCAAGAAGCTTTTAAAAATATTCACATATTGAAGGGCCATAAATAAAATTTGCAATTACAAGTTTTCTAAATTAAGTGTTCTAAATAAGGAGAGATGAGGACCTAGAGTCTGGAAGAAGCTTGTCTAAAGATTACTCAGGCTGAGAGGAATGTTAAGGACCCCTTGGCCAATCCCACTTTTTTGTTTTGACAACTTAGGGAAGCTAGTCCTTATATGTTGCTTCAGGTAGATTTCTTGGTTGAAATGCTAGTTGAATCTTCTATCTAGACTTGATGGTAAGGATACTTGCTGGATGATCTGAGCAATCAGGTAGTCAGTCAATGAGGGGGATTCCTATGGAAATAAAAAGGAAAAGTAAGATTATTGTTTGGAACAGGCTATAAACTCACTTTCTGAGACCAGAGGCAGCAAGTACAGAAGATTACTAAATGTTGGGCTCAAAGTGTCTTTAGAAAGTGCATAACTGATTCACTTTGTTATAAAGCAGAAACTAACACACCATTGTAAAGCAATTATACTCCAATAAAGATGTTAAAAATAAATAAATAAATAAAAATAAAACTTAAAAAAAAAAAGAAAGTAAAGCACGAACAGCTGTGGTAATCCAGGTAGTTATTTAAACAAAGCCCATATGAAGGGAAAAATATACAGTCTGTTCCTAGTTTGAATGGCCTCAGGTGGTTGTTCTGGGGGTCTCTGAGTCCTTTGAGGGACCCAATCGCGTAATATGTGTGGGCCAGTCACATGAAAGTGGACATGGGTGCTAATTCTATTATAACAAGTGAGAAGGTATTTGGAAACAAATAATGCAGTCCCAGTCGTACATAAATACTGTACAATGCAAATATAAGCACACCAAATAAATTCAGAAAAATAATGGAAACAATGCCTATTATTAATAAAACCATCAAAATTGTGCTTAAACACCAAAGCACTAATCAATGAAATACAAAATGTAAAATAAATGAAGCCTGTTTATGTGAAATGTTAATACAAAAATGTTATGAGGTTCAGCTAATATGATTTTTGTAGTTAATAAAGATAATACACAATGTTTTCTTATACTTAATTAATAAAAAACTTTATTGAATAAAAACTTCTGGAAGAGTTTACAAAGAGTTCAAAAAATTGTCTGGGTTCAATATATACATGAAATCAAAGCTTACTATTCACTAGCACCTAAAATACCAGACAAAATGATATACAGTCCAGAGAAAAATGTACAGAAGATGAAGCTATACACAAATTGGTTTGTAAATGCCATTGATGTATGTAAAGCAAATACAAATGGAAGGAGAGAAATATGCTTTCTAGATAGAAAGTTCCAAAAGTATAAAAATGCCAGTGTTATGTAATCACTAAAAATTCAGCATCAATCCACATAATTCTAATTTATTTTAAAGGATCCAGATAAACTGATTATAAAATGTGGGATAATATAAAATGTGGGATAGAGACAATTAAGGGGAATCTAAAACATATTAGAATATTATATCTAATTATTATATATTCATAATATGCAGATATTATGTTTATGTGTAATTATATAATTATAAAAATATTAATAACTATCCTAAAATCAGATGCAAACATTTATGGAAACTTGGTTGTGAAAGAGGTGGCCTTACAAATCAAGTGAGCAATGTAATACTTATAAAATGGCATTAAAAATTATTTTCCCTTATAGAAAAAAATTAAACACTACTTTGCACAATACAAATGAAGTTTAGATGTACTAAAATTAAGGAGAAAGAAACACAAAGACAAATGTCTTTCTGATTTCATGAATCAATGAACTGTTTTACTTTAAAATTAAACCTTCTATATGGTATTTAATTACATAAATAAAGTGTAAAACAGCAAAGAAATTGAAATACAATTTTTCATCATATATGGCAGTACTTGGATCATATATGAACAATATTGAAAATACATTAAATGATTCTACATATGTATAGTAAAAGTAGAACATCAAAAGCAAAATAAGGCAAATATATGTGACTAAAAATCTTTCAAAAGAGTGAATTGATATTATCAGTGAAAGTATCAAAAGTTGCATTAAAATGTAACAATTGGATACCATTTCTTAGGAATCAGACTAAAATAAATTCTTCATAACTGCATAAAAGAATGGTAGATCAAGAGACTCTTCTATAATGCAAGAAATATAAATTTGTAACAACATTGGAGAGCAATAAACTTTAGTAGTATGGAATATATAACTCTCTAAAGTCTTAGAATTTCATTACTACATACATACCCTCTAAATGGTCTTGTAAATTACACCAAGTGAAATGCTTAAGAATATTTCATGCAGTATAATTTGCATAATTTAAAAATAGGAAGCAGCCATCATCAGGGAAATGGAAAAATGAAATTGTTGGATGAGTTATATATCATTGCTTATATTTGAGTAAACCTATACATGTCATCATGAATAGCTCTCCATAATATAATGATGAATGAAAAAACCACTTGGAGAATAATACATAAATTGTAATTTATTGATAACATATAAATAATGATAACATATCTGACAATTAATAAATCCCATACACATACCTGTAGAATACATAGTTATGTGATATAATGAATAAAAATGTATTTTGGAGCAGCACATACCAAATCCATGATAGTAGTTACTTCTGAAAGGAAATTTTGAATTGGTAAAAATGATAAAGGAAACTTACATTTTAACTTAACTTATGTGAATAAAATAAATAACATAAATGAAGCAAAAATGAAAAATATAAACATGCTAATTTAGAACGGAGTACATATTAAGGGATATTTGCTATATTTTCCCCTTACTGTCTGTGGTTGAAAAAAAATAACCTTCTGACAAGAGACAAAACAAAAGAAATTCAGTGGATTGTGTCTTCACTGTACTCCCTGTGTTCATTCTACACCATTACTCTCACCTAACCTATTACCTAGGAGAATTCAGGTAATAAGAAATGTTTATAAACTAAGTAATTTTCTGTAATGTAGCTCCATGATAGAAGGGAGTTTTGCCTATGTTGTCTGTTGTGCTAACTTTTGCATGTAAAACAGCATCAGGCATATGGTGCCAAGGACGTGACTTTTTGATTGAATGAATTAATAAGTGAATGTATTAATGGAAGTAGTGTTCTAGGAAATTGTGATCTACTGTATTAGTTTTCACTTAACTTTTACTGGTGGGCAATTTAATTTCTCTGAATTCCTTCATCTTTTTATACATATCCATATAATAAAGTGTTCTCTTTGTCTTCATGAGTCATGGTGTATAGAACAGGGGTCAGGCAATGACTGCACGTGGACCAAATGCAGCCTGCCAGTTGCTATTGTATGACCCATGAGCCGCACAAAATAGGTTTTACATTTCAAATGGTTGAAATCAAAAGAAGAAGAGTATTTTGTGACATGTTAAATTATATGAAACTCAATTTTAGTATCCATAAATAGTTTATTGGAGCACAGCCATGCTCATTTGGTTACATGTTGCCTCTGACTGTTTTTGTGCTAAATAGTAGAGTTGGAGAGTTGTGACAGAGCCTGTACAGCCAAAAGAGCTTAAAATATTTACTTTCTGGCCCTTGACAGAAAACGTTTGCCTATTCCTGGTATAGCAACATCAAAAAATCATATTGTAGCTAAGCTTTGCCTTCTTTGACGTATCCTCCAATATTAACTCAAGTATCCCTTTCATGCCCCTATTACAAATAGTCATCACATTTTATGGTGCATTTTTTAATGCATGTAAGTATTTTTGCATGTATGGATTTGTCTCCTTGTTCCTTCTGATAAGGGGACAATTTATTTGAAAATTCCCCCAGTAGCTAACAGAGAACTTCCTACATAGTGGGATGTATGAATATGAACTAATGAATGGATAAATATGAACCTTTTAATTTATTCCCTCAGTGAGGGTTTCTGGGAATTGCTCACATGTCAGTCACCTAGAGAAGGACCCATTTTTATATCAGATTTTTATATATATGCAGGTTCAACTATATGACAGATGACTAATTGTTTAGTATAAATTATGTGTTAAAGTTATTGCATGAAAATTGCATCTCTAAATATCTAACTTACACATGAATTGCTAAGGAGGAAAAACACTTTCTATTTTTACACTACATGTTTAATCTGGTGATGCACAATTATATTCAGAGTACTGTGTTTATTGAAATTCTTATTCTAAAATGCAAATAAGAAAAGTTTTGGAGATTTTAAGGAAGTTAATCAGAGCTGACAGAGCATAGGGATCATTGTAGGAATTCATTAAATGTCAGTTTTTTATATGTTTAAGTAAATCAAGGCTTTAATACTTCTTTTTTATTTGCTATAGATAATGTTTAAATTTCAGCGTCAAATTTATTTTTTTCAGTATCTGAGACGATAGAGTTTTATTTAAAAAATAATTTTTGAAAAGGAGTTTTTAAGAAGTTTAAAATGATTTTTAGAAATGTCAATAGACATAGATTGTCTTTAAGATCAAGGATGATACCATACTTTGGTCAATTTTTCTGCTTAGCTCTTTGCCATAAATAGTTCAGCTTCCATTTCTTCTTTCTAACTCATGGATCCTAGATAAAAATGAATGCTGACATTATTTTGTCCATAGCTTCTCAAGCATGACATAGGAAAAAATACCCTGTTAATTCCATTTTAAAAAATAAACAAAAAGCTGCCAACCTATATACTTTCAGGTCTGTCTCAGAATTCTAACATCAAAGATGTTAAAATATAATATTGTTTAAAGGCATTTTATTTTATATCTTCTTTTTTAATCAGATGTTTAAAAAATAGCTGATATAACTGGCATTTGGAAATAAGGGGTTCTTTTTTTCCCATTTATAAACTTGTAACAATCACTTGGTCATGTGAGTTAAGATTACTCCATATGCTTGATCAAAATGTTAAAAAATGATCCCTAAAAATAAAAATCATATAGACAAATTAACTTTATTTTTAAAACTCGCCCAATCCTTGGAAATTTTAGTGAGTCAAGCTGTATATTTTGAAGGAAATTAAAATGGGTTTGTGTTCATTCGATATTTTAAAATTTTTCATATCAAATATAAAATAATGAATATTTGGCATGGATAAGATAAATTTGCTCAAGAAAGTTATAAGGATATGACCAAAAATTTGGATACATCTTAGCTGTTGGAAAATTTACTCATAGATTTAAGAATTTAAATCAGAAAATTAAAAGAAAAAACTTCTTAGTAGACTATTTTAGGTAGGGTTGTGGTAAAGGGCACACTGGTATCCTTCTGAAGGTGTGGAGTTTGTATGTCAACCAAGAATATATACAAGTATTCATAACAAATTATATCTTCCCCAAATGGGGTTTCATTATAAGGATTCGTTACGTAGGCGTTGAAGGGTTGTACTATCAAACTTTTAACACTGAGTTAACCCAGATTGAAGAATCCAGGAAATAGTTACCAGTCCTGGTATGGTACCACAAAAGGGAAAAAAATGGGGGTTAAGAACTGAAGGAGTTCAGAAGAGGGGTAGTGGTATGGAGGAGTCAGTGGTGGAGGTGGGTTTGAATCCTGTGCATGGTTCCTGACCAGGTTTTTGCTAGCTATATCTGATGGAATGTGATGAAGCTGAAATTTATCTAGGAGTGATAGAAGTTGGAGGCTGGAATCAACTGCCAATGCCAAAGTCAAGTGCTTTTACTGAGCTAGAGAGCCAGAGTAGGACAAACTGCCACTGAGCAAGCTAAATTAGCCTACAGAAAATATGACAAATATAGCACTTGAAATGATGTTTAGCGACATTGTAGCTTGGAGAGAAAAGAACCCTACCCTGGCTCTCTGGCCCAGCAAAAGCACTTGACTTTGGCATTGGCTCCCTTTCCCTCCTAAATATTAAACCAGTTTAAAAAGAGTCAGATTGATGAATATTAAAATATCTTATTTAATCCAAAGCAATACAAGATCACAGCTTGGGGTTTTGAACAGATCAGACACTTAAATTTACTCTCAATTCTTACTGGAGGAATTCTGGAGAAACTGATTAACTCTATGGAGCAGATATAGTATTAACCGGTTGACTCATACTCATCCAGCCACATTGTTGGAGACAGAGAAAAACAGCTTCTGGTTATGATTTCAAAGGCTGCCTTTGCCCCAGACATTAACCTACACCTACTTGCACATAGAAGCAAGAATTGTGAACTCTTTTATTATTCTGAAGGCAATAAGATCTGCGAACACAGAAAAGGATGATCCACATGTGCTCAGTGCCTACTATGCACCACAAGGAAATAATATTTCACATCTATTCCACTGGGAAAATCTGACTAAGAGATATTGAGAGAGAAGACAGAAGTGTCACTAGTCCAGAATCTATGCTAAAGAAGCATGAGGACTGGGATTATCATTGACTCTAATTATCCCCCATTTTTTAAAAGATATTTCCTTCTAGTACCCAAAAAATTTGGTATTTGAAAATCTTCTCTTACTGATGTTTCCTACTCATTTGTGAATTATCTTCTTTTTTTTTTTTTTTTTTTTTCTGTACGCGGGCCTCTAGCTGTTGTGGCCTCTCCCATTGTGGAGCACAGGCTCCGGACGCGCAGGCTCAGTGGCCATGGCTCACGGGCCCAGCCACTCCACGGCATATGGGATCTTCCCAGACTGGGGCACGAACCCGTGTCCCCTGCATAGGCAGGCAGACTCTCAACCACTGCGCCACCAGGGAAGCCCTGGATTATCTTCTTTCAATAAACTTAAGAGATTTTAAGTTCTTGATGTTTGGAGTAATGGAATATCACCAGGTTTAGCCTTATGTTTAATGAGTCAGTTCAAACTTTTTAAAACTATAAATACAACTTCTTTATTCAGAATACTTTTCTCTTTGAAACCTCTTATTACTCTGCATACTACCTAAAATTTTCACACCAATATCCAACATTTTAACTTATATCTGATCACCAATGGATAGAGAAAGAGAGAGAGAGAGAGACAGAGAGAGAGAGTTGACTTCTAATCATACTCCCAGATTTGTGATAAGCATTGAGGAAGGAGAGCCTTATATTTTATACATGCAAAAGTATGATATGCTTATAAGCCCTACGTTTTCATTTTGCTGTGATTATACAGGAAGCTAGTAATATCAATCCTATTTTCAAAATCATTGCATATTGATCAATAACAGCATAATCATTTATATGCAGAAAGGATGATCTAAACATAATCTTAAAACAATTTTCCATCTTACCATAACTGCCTTAGGGCAGTGGTGTGCAGGAGAAGGCTTACAGTTGCTCACAGAGCCTCTTGTTAGCTTCTCTTCTCCATTTGCATTCAGTAAGACAGGTAATTAAGTTGAAATTAGCCATGAAGTATTTTCATCATGAAAGCTGACAAACACTACAAATCAAGGGTTCCTTTCACCTCTATAGGAACAGCCTGTTTTTAAGCATTTAGCAGCACATCACTGCTTAAAATCCAGATAAGATATTCAGAATTCATAATTTTAAATATTTTCTTATTCAGGAGAATACATTATTTTGACTTTTTATTGTGATATGAGCAGACAAAAAATTTTAACTCTGCTGACATTTAAATGTGTCACATCACTTTCTTCTTAGAGAGCAAGTGCAAAGGCAAAGAGTTGAACTTTGCTGTGAATTTCCAACGAAATATTTCTTCATTCACTTTTATATATAGTTGCCTCTTTTTAACCTTTCAAGATGAATGATAAATTGTATCTCCCACTGAACCAAGTCACTGTTCAGCGAATATAATCTTTGCTTAAGATCAAATAGGCACTGATCATTTTACAGATTTTATTTTATTACTGTCAGTTGGGTCATACATTTGTCTGAAGTGAAAGTAAAAAAAACAACCAGTTGAAATATTTTGAAAGATAATGTTCTGTAAGGTAACAATTCATTGTTGAAAACCACAGTGAGATTGCTGACAAAAGATCAAGTATGGGTCGATGAAGAACAATTTGCTTTCCTCCTGCCTGCAACTATTTTTTTTTGTATTGTGTATAGATGTGAAAATATAAAAAGCTTATTTTATCCTTCTATTAAGGAAGTAAACCTCTCTTTCCATCATCTTCTGAGCATTTAATACGTATTATATAATAGAAGTAAATTGAATGGTGGATTGCAGAGATGATTTATTTTAAGTAGAGAAATACATTTAGAAATACAAATATATCTCAATTAGTAGTCTCTGACTAGAATTGGGTGAAATATTACAGTTGTTCCTTGCAATTATTGAACTGTCAGAAATACCAAATGCATACATGCACACACACACGCATACACCACTCATATTTCACTTCAGAACTTATAGATATTTAAAGACCTACTTTTATATATTAAGCATGGCTGAAAAATAGAAAATTAGTATCCTACCCCTGGAAGTTGTCTTAGAAGTTTCCAACTATTTAGAGTTTACAAAAATTTCTATAAATCATAACATCTATAGAATTGTGTTTTGGGATTATGGAGGTGGAAAAATTACAGGCTTAATACTTCCAAATCATAACATTAACAAAGGATAATAATTAATCTGTATGGTGGTAAAACAGATATGCTGAGTTCAGAGTACCCAGGTAGGGAAAAGTGGATGACTCGGACAAGAACCTCAAAAACTAGGTTAATTGATGGCCTGAAAATATACAACTGTACCACTTAGGAATTGATTTCATCTATTCAGGCTCATAGTATAAGCCTCTGTGAGGAAATGGAAGTACTCTCAGTAAATAGAACAAATATCTAGAAATTCTAAAATTCTTAGTTTGAATATTTAGCAGCAAAGTAAAATTTCATAGCTTTTAATTCCTCGAGATTTTAATAAGATCAGGCAATCAAGAAAAACCTAGCATAAAAGAGAAAAGCCAACATGAAAAACAATAACAATAAACTGACCAAAGAGTAAGCAATAGAAAAATATTTTAAAACTTAAAGATTAAAAAATTATAAAAACTTGAATGAAGATACTCAGAGAGTGTCAAGAAAATATTATATTCATAAATTATGTAACATAAATATACATTGCAAAAATAGGATATAATTTTTCTACCTCAAAATAAAATTGAATGGAGAATTAGGATATAGAGCAGGCTCTACTGAAAGGTTAAAAAAAATTGTAAAAGGAAGAAATGGAGAATATGAGAATATAGAAGAGATATATAAGGAAATTTAAGAGATCCAACATCACAAGGGAAATATGAGATGGAATAATTGGCTACATAACAAACCAAAAACAGAAGGGAATTAATCAGAGAGAATAACATCATGAGACTTCAGACTGAGAAATACTCAGACCGTGTCTAAAATGACGCAAGTTTAGACAAATCACCAATTTTATTTTATAATTCCAGAGAAAAATAAAACATAAAAAAGAACAAAAAGTAATGTACAACACAAAAAAGCCTGCATAGCATCATATTTTGCATTATCAATTACAAATGGTAGAAAATAGTGATATATTGCTTTTAAAGATTTGAATGCAATTATTTTAAAAGTATATTATACACATTCAAACAATAAATCAATCTAGATTTCAAAAGGCGTTTTTAGGCAAGTAAGCACACAGCAAAGTTATCTCACATGAACCCATTTTCAGGAACTTACTTGAGATTTTAATTCAGAGGAACATGGGAGTAATCTAAGAGACAGGAGATTGTGATATCCAGCTAATGGTACTTAAAATCAGTGAAACAAGAAGTGGATCAACACAAAGACAGCTGGGTAGGAAACTATTAAAGAACTAGTCACTGTTGAAACAGGATAGAGTGTTCCAGGATAGAGGTCTTTAGGGAAAAAAAAAAAATGAAAATCCCCAGTCAACAGGGAAGACATTTTGATTGATAGCATGCAAAAATTTGAGGATGTTATAAAAGAAAAAATTAAAACAGAAGAGTTAAAAAAAATTTAAAACACCTCTAGGAAAAAGTAAGAACAAACCACCACCACCAAAAACCAATAATATTAAATAAAGCTTCCCAGTATGAAGTAAATGAAATATGGCTAGCAGGATGATAGCAAATGATAGAGACATATATTAAAGATTGTTCTTATTTGCTTGCTTAAAGGATATGGCATTAGATCCATGAAAATAATATAATCATAACTCACATTTGTTTCAGAGTAAGCTATATTTATATAGTAGTTGCAATGTAAATGTTGTTTTAAGTTTTATGACAAAAGTACTGAAAAACTTCATCATGGATTCATGATACAAATGAATGTTAAAGGCAGTAGCAGTCTAAATATATATGTCCTTTGCCACAATTAGGATAGGGAAGTAGGATGAGAAAACCAGAAGTTGGTACATAAGACATATATTTTAAAATGTGGGGAGTTCCTAGACCTGTGAAAAATGCAATTGAACAACAACAAAAAATATTAAATATATAATTTAAATTTACAAGTGAAGTTAATACAAGGTCAAGACTTTTATGAGCTACAAAAATTATAAGATATTAGGTGCCAGGTGATAGAATAGTAAATATAGTTTCTAATTTTAACAAATCAACAACAGTATCAAAAAGTAATATTAGTTATAATTATGCAGATATCCACAAGAAGAATTACAACAGAAGTAATTAAAAGAGCACGTCTATGAGAGTAGGACTGAAGGAAAAAGAGAAAAGGCAGAAGAACATTGCTTTTATTTGGAAGTTAATCTGCACTATTTGCTATATTTACATGCATTGCTCTGCAACATTAAAAAATAGGAATAATAACACAAATAAGAAAAGAAGACCACTAGATTTTTTGGCCAGTCCTTGGGAAATACTGTCTTGATGAAAGCAGCTGCATCTATTTGTCTATATTATGTAAAATGCTATTTTTCCCTGACTTTATATACTTAACCCTTGATATAATCAGAGTTGCATTATATTCCATGAAAGGAATTCCAGTTCAGTGTGCTTTAATATTTATTCTATAATTTTGACTCTGCCAACACCTTTCAAGAGCCATCTTATGGGAACTTGTAATAGTTGACACCATTACAGATATGTTTACTTCAAAATCTGAAAAAATTTATTGTAGCCTTTTGAAATGATATCTTCATTTATATACTGATCTTCTTTGTTGTCTTTCACTTAATTCATAGTTTAAAAGTAAAAAAGTAATTCCAGTCTTTTTTGTGTGTGTATGTGGGTAGATCATCCTTAAATTATGAGAAAAATGCCTTTAAAACACAGATATTAGAAGCATTATGTCTAAGAAGAAATATATTACGGAATCCAGTAATATTTAAACAGGTGCTTTGTTTTCTTTTAAGGAAGCAAACGATTATCAAATGTGATACATAAGTAAATATTAACGTAACACATGGGATTGTTTAGGGAACTAAATATTAGTCTTGAAAAGAAAGAAGCATATTGGAGGGCTTAACTTAAAGTCATAGTCAGAAAATGGTACATCCTGGCTGAATTGAAAAATCATCTTACTTAAGCCTTCTTGGTGTGAATTAGAAGTTGCCTAGACAATATAGTTTTGTTGTTGCTATTTAATATTAACTATTGTTCTATTCTTAAAAATTTTGCAATAAGGAGCTTTCCACCACTCTTCTCCATAATAGTCTTTCTTTGCTCCATCCTCCCAAATATACATTAAGTTTTGAACTAATCTGCAAAGATTCTGACAGTTGCTTTATCATGTAAAATCAAATCCCTCCACCTCACCTACAGTATTCTCTAAATCTGACCATACTGTACCTTTTAAAGATATCCTCATTAACCACATTATAATCTTATTGATCATTTCATCTCCCGCTACACCAATAGATTACTTCTAAAAAGTGAAAGAATTAGACAGTTGGACTAGAATGTTGGTGAAGAATCAAATGTTCTGATTCAACAATACTCAAATAAAATTATAGTGGGGAGAAATTGCGTAGCCAGGGGTGTTATTAGGGCTTATATAATATATATGTATATGATAAATTTTATATTTCCTCTTACTTGAAAATAATTATGCACATACACATGGAAGTAATGTTAAGTCTGTCAGCAGTAATCATGATGCATCTGAATCTAAGTCAAGTTCTTTACAGATATTTACATTGTATTTATTTGCCACAAAGAATGCCAAATAGGAATGAATAAATATCCTATTATTGAGGAACCTGTCACATTTAAGCTGTGTGGTCTTTTCCCCAAAACCTGTAACCCCAAGGAAAACATCAGAAAAAAATAATTGAGCGATATTCTAAAACATACCTGACCAGTACTCCTCAAAACTGGCAACATCATTAAAAACAAGGAAATTCTGAGAAACTGTCATAGCCAAAAAGAATCTGAGACAAGACCACTAAATGTCATGTGGTATTCTTGATGGGATCCTGGAATAGAAAAAGGATATTGGATAAAACTGAGGAAATGTGAAAAAAATATGAACTTCAGTTAGTAATACCATATCATTATTGTTCCATTAACTGAGACAAATGTACCACAGCAATGTAAAATGTTAATAATAGGGCAAACTGGGTAAGAAGGATATAGGAATTCTCTCTACTGTCTTTGCTACTCTCTTTAAATCTAAAACTATCCTAAAAATTGAAGGTTATTTAAATATTTTTAAAAGTAATGAAACTAAAAATGCACAGCAAAAAAGCAAAGAAATTCAGGTAGGTGGGGATAATAGATTTTTTCCATCAAAGCTTTTTTATAACTGAGAGATTCCTTATGCAGAGCAAATGGGATTTTGAAACATGCCTCTTGTCCTTCCTGGTCATCTATGACCTATTATAAAAGAAGTATTGGATTGCCATGATAAGAACCAAAGATTTGGGATAGGGAAAATGGGTTAAGTCCCATGTGCCATAGTAAAATCATTCAGATTTATATTCTGACTCTACCATGGTCTAACTGAGCCAAATCTTGGCAAATCACTCAAACACTCCACATGTAGCTTTTCTCATAAATAAAATGAAGATAATATAACACCTATCACATAACTTATTATCGTAATTAAATGAGACATTTGATGCAAAGCAGTAGGATAATGATAAGTATATCGTTAAGTGCCATATAAATGTTACCTACCACTATTTGATGAAAAATATAGAGTATTGATTCTGGTGAAATTGTCTGCCCAGTACATTAAAATGATATAAGGTGTAGATCATTCTGTACCTCAATAATAATACATCCAGTTAAATACAGTTATACATATTTCCTGATGTTCTTCAGAGAACTAGCCTCATCTAAAGTAAGAGATGGGATAAAAGGGGGAAAAAGTTGCATGATCGAATATACAAAATTAAACCAATGACCTTCTTAAAGCTTCATATAAGCTAAAGGAAGACATATATAACATTTAACCAGGTTCACCATACATTGCAACCCCAGATTTCAATTTACATAATACTGCAAATGTGAGTGCACAACATGAGCGGCTGTACAGAGCAGTCATGCATTTTCCAAATGTATTTGACTCTTTTTCTATAAGACAACTAAAAATTGTGATCCTCAAGCAGTCCCAGAAACTTTGAATTAAGGTCTCATCTGATAGCAATATTTGTCAATGTAGACATAAATAAAATCCTAAACTCTCTAAAACAGAGAGACAACCCTTTCCATTTGGTCATGCTTAGCATAATAACACACAAGTTTTCAATATAGTTCCTTTCAAAATTTAAACACCTTTAACTTTAAAGTAAATAATTCAACTTATAGCATAGATATAAAAACTTGTATCACTTACGAAGTTTCTTAGATAGCAAATGTAACCAAACATTGCCATATATCTGTATGTGCCATAAACATGAAATAGAAAGTAACAAAAATAAGAGAGAGACTTGACATACACGTTTGCACACAAAAAAAAACACCAACAAAACAAAACAAAGGAAATGATGACTGGATTATTTGAAAGCACATTTCAGCCTTTGTGTCCGTGGCTCATGAGAGAGTTGTCCTTCTTCTCAGAAGGGATATAGGCTGGTTATTCCAATTCACTCTGGTTATATAAAAGATGTCAAGAATACCTTGAAGTAGTACATTTTTGCTGATATGTATGGTGAATTAGCTCTTAATTTTGTGAGTGTTCTGGCATATATGAGTATACAAGACACATCCACTCAAGACTATGGCTACAATTTCAGATGATTCATAGACTCATGAATGAAACCTATTCATGATTTGTGGTCCTCAGGCTTTAGTCTAGAGATTTAATATAAAGGACATTTTCCCATCCTGCTTAGTTAAAAAAAGTTCTAAAAAAATGTTTAAAGGTGTGACATGCATACTAATTTGAGAAATGTTATTTCAGTGAATGGATGTGATAGCCATTCTGTAATGCATGCAGAGATGTGTGTAAAAACACATGTATTAAAGAAGATGGCTATAAGCATGCTATCCCCCTCAAAAATATTTGATATTGGAAAAAAAAAATAAAGTTATTCAATGGAAAAAAATTAAAAAGAGAATTATAATTTTCAACAAGAATCCAGATTTTAAAAAAATACAGTTTTCACTGAGGTATTCAAATACCTATGACAGAAGAATAAACAGATTGGTGTAGAAGAACAGAGCCAGTATAACGGGTTATTTTGATATAGTTTTATTTTAAATAAGTATTTGTTTTAAATATATTTTATGATTTTTAATAAAAGTGAGCTGGGGCAGAATAAATAATGATTTTACATTTAAAGAAACAAAACATCAAAATCATGCAAAATTAAATATTAGGGAAAAAGTCATTTTAATAAAAGAAATGTAAACTTATTTGGTGTTAGAATGGAATATATAAATTGTCTAGGTGAGTCATTTTGTTTTACAGATGAAGAAAAAGGAAATGGAAAAAATGTGTCTTAAAGTCAAAAGCTAAGTATAGCATATATTATGGTTACTTTACTTTTACCGTTTAGTTTAAAATGCTCTGCCTTTCAGAATATTTTTAAATTGTCATAACAAAGAATATAGCTATATTACTTCATAGTTTATATTATTAAACAAACAATAAATACAGTTAGAACAGTTTGATATACTCATAAATATGTTTATTGTGTACCACGAATCAGAAACTTTCTAACTACTAAGAATATAACGGCTGACAATATTGAAATAATACCTATTGTTTTAGTGCTTGCAGTGTAGTGGTGGGACCATAAAAATAAAATTGGTTATTGAAAGCAGTGTAATAAGTGGTATGACATGCATTTGTAAGATATCATTGAAATCTACAGGAGGACCAGCTACCCTGGACTGGCACTGTCCAAGTAAAAACTCTTGGAAATCAATGTCTAAATTAAATGTACACTGATATTTTTATATGCCACCAATTCAATAAGTCCCCTACATCCTGTCTTTCTCTTTTACTGCAATCACACCCATTCTTAGTGGTTATTATAGCATAGCCTTCAAATAGAGGAAATGGTAATAATACATTTGCACATTTTCTATATAGCTGTTTTTGTTTTTTACCAATATACAATTACTTTTAATATGATTTTAAATACTCCCTGTGTACAAACACATTGCATAGAACTTCACCATACAGCTGCAATATAAAAACACTGAGATTAAACAAAAAAAAAGTCTGTATACACACACACACACATATCTATACTTTCTGAGTTTTGTTGCAATAGCCATAATTCAGTTAGTTTCCATTAATAAGCTTGAAAGTATGTGAATTTTGAGAAGTGTTATACTATTGTCTTACCTTTTTGATAGGGCACCGCCAAGATAGTAAAAGTCAGATATTGGATTTTAGATAGCTGAGAAATTAGATTGTAAGTAATATTTATTGGCAGCAAAATATTTTATGACCATTGTCTTGTTTGTAATTTGGTGTCTGGGTCTTCTATGATTTACCATACTTGTATTTACTCCTGAGTGTTTGATTGCAAGCACTAAGACCCTGTGTAAAGCAGTTCAGAGAATTCTAGTATTACGGGCTTATATGACTAAAATAAGAAATACATAAATATATCATGGGCATTCTACACTGCTGGAGGGGCTTCTCTCAAAATTTTTGTAAGACATAACATGACTTGACTTTGTCCATTTGAGTTTTTGATAAAAGATAAAAATCAATGAAACAGGCAATTTGATTTTTCTAATAGAACAACAAGGATGTAATACTTAGGAGTGACTGATGTTCAGCATGAAGAAAAATGACTTTAAGGAATATTCTCAGTAATTATATCAAAGGATTTTAAATTAAAATAGTACATTTATCCAACATTAAGTTTTATATTTACTGGATACAACATTTTTATTCTGCAGAAAGTTTTAAATGAAAGCAAATAGAAAATGGATTTCCATCTCACATAAGAATATAACTAAAATATAGGCTAAGCTTGAGAGACATTCCTTGTTTAATTATGGAATGAATTTGCCACAGAAATTTAGAATCAATGTACTTCAACTTTAAGTATTCATTAAGTACATATAACAACAAGGCATTTGCTTAGGACAAATGTAATATAAGTTCTGTCCTTAAAGAATCTTGTCTAAGAAAAAATTTTGAGTAAAAAAGTGAAAGCTGCAATATTGAAGATTTTTAAATAGTATATATATATTTGATATTGTTTTCTTTTAGGTACCGATCAGGCAACTTATAGGTTATTCATAATTTGATTATTCTTTTAATGATATGCAGGAATTGGAATTTATACTTATATAACTAAAAGCTAGTTCAATCAGCAATTATTAACTGAAGAATTGCCAAGAACTATAACAGTGTCCTTATTATTATTCTCAGATTTTTGACCTATATTTAAATCAAACAGATCAATTTTACATATACATGTAAATTTACATATATATACGTATATATGGAAGTTATGCACTACTGAAATAGTGGTTTCCACTGTACCCCATGGAGCTCAAGAGGTATCACAGAGTTGAGTCACAAAGAAGTAGCGGATGCAGAGCAAGATGGAAACAGAAATGACCTAATTCCACACAGCTAAACTCTGCTTGACTTAGAATATCTCAGCTTCTAACCATGTGTATTGGGCTGCTTCACAGTTCTTTTGCAAAAATTATTTTACTGAAATCTCTTTTCTTAATATTAACATATAAATTATTTAGCTTAACAGTGAAATTGTATGCCCCCAT
Organism: Pseudorca crassidens; assembly: GCF_039906515.1. Lineage (NCBI taxonomy): Eukaryota > Metazoa > Chordata > Mammalia > Artiodactyla > Delphinidae > Pseudorca > Pseudorca crassidens. The sequence goes on from NC_090298.1 coordinate 21,605,808, forward strand.
TTAGTTCTTTTTTTAATGTTTATTTTATTTTATTATTTTTTTTAATTTTTGGCTGTGTTGGGTCTTTTGTTGCTGCGTGCGGGCTTTCTCTAGTTGCAGTGAGCAGAGGCTACTCTTCCTTGCAGTCCCGTCCCCATTTAGTTCTATTTCCTTTTGTAATTCAGACTAAAGGGTTTATATACAAAAATTTTTTTTTAAATGCACAGAAATATAAAGCGATAAGTAACTGAAAATTGTAGCTATTATGGTAATTACTTCCTTTCAGTCTTTTATTTCACATTACATCAACTGTTAATTTGACAAATCAATTATCCATTAACAATGGGGTGGAGGGAGTTGGGGCATATAGAAAATGACATTATATAGTAAAAAGAAAAAAATCAATATTAAAATAAATTTTCTTTGGTAAAAATTGATCCATAAAACAGACATTTTATAGAGGAAATATTAAACTAATAAAGATCACACAACAATATTTTGCTCAGTTGGATTTACTTTATACCAACACAGAGAAACAGATTGATTTGCTGTGTTGGATTATAATATATAGCTACAGAGAGAAACAAATTGAAATTAAATGGAATTTTAGGATGAAAATAACAGAATCTCCATATACATCACATTTTCTTCTCATCATGTACCAGATACAAGAATAGAATTCATATATATAAGTATGTATATATATTTGAATTTATATGATATATATGCATATTTATATCTCAGTGAGTATTTTATATTTCAAGTTACTCTTCTGAACATTGGCAACAAAGAATACTTTATTATAAATTAAAGAGCCAATTTCTCTGAAGCCCTCAAGATAGTAGAGTTTTCATGTTGGTAATCTAGCTATCATTTTTTCCTACATGCAGGTTGAGAAGTATACTATAGTGATACTATAGTAACTTGCTTTGGATGATAACTGTTAAATGGATTATGAATATGGTTTTCTTGTATATTTGTGTTGGAAGAATTCTAAAAGAATGCCCTGTTTGGGATTGAATTTGTTAATTTTTTTCCCTTCCTTTACCTCAATTTCCTTTCTTTCCCACCCCTTTTCATCCTTTCCTTCCCTTTCTTTGCTTCTATTCTCCTTCCCTTACCTTGTGTTTTGTCAGGGATTTGCCATACAAATATCAGCATAGGAGGCCACAGGAAAAAATTTAGAAAGAACTACTGAGCTTATCCTCCCTTGGGAAAATAGATCACAATACAACCATTGACAGGCAGCTCCAGGGGTCTTCTGGAACTGGAGTATATAGCCCATGAATTTTCTTGAATTTTATGAGCTGGTTGTTAACTATAGCCATTATTAAAAATTAAACTATAAACTTACAAATTAATAAATTACAGTTAACCCTTGAACAACACAAGTTGAACTGCCTGGGTCCACTTATTCACAGATATTTTTCAATATGTATGTACTACAGTGCTTCATGACCCAAGGTTTGTTGAAATGTGTATGCAGAATTGCAGATATGGACTGCCAACTGTAAAGTTACATGCGGATTTTCAAGTACCCAGGAACTGTCCCCCCAACCGCTTTGTCCTTCAAGTGTCAACTCTGTATTAAAAATACATGCAAAAATACTCAACTATCGCTCCCTAAATAATGAACTACATTTTACTATTATCTATTCACTATTATCTATGCAGTTGAGATTATTTACATCTATCATATATGTATGGTGGAGATAATATATAATAGTGCACTGCTATACAGCTCTTCCAAACTCTTCATTCAGTACAATCACTTTGTAAGCTTGAAACTGGCCATGGTGGTAGGAGTATCGACACCTGGAAATTGGAGAATGTTTTGTTCATTGTCTAGATTTAAGAAAGTGTTAAGAAAATGTGAATTATACTTAATTAAAGATAAAATTGCATTGGATCTATCCATTAAGTTTTTACTAGCCCAAATAATGAGAAGTTGTATTAGCATTTTCCATAAAAACAGAACCAATAGGAGACTGTGTGTTTGTGTGTATGTATATATATGTATGTATGTGTATGTATATATATGTATGTATGTGTATATATATATATATATATATGTGGAGAGAGAGAAAGAGAAAGAGACATTTATTTTAAGGAATTGGCTTATGCAGTTGTGGGAGCTGGAAAGTCGAATTTGTTAGGCAGGCTGGCTGGCTTTTAGTTTATTGGATGAAGCTCACCCACATTATGGAGTGTAATCTGTTTTACTCAAATTCTACTGATTTAAATGTTAATCACATCTGAAAAACACCTTCAGAGAAACATCTAGACCAGTATTTGATCATGCAACTGAGCACCATAGCCTAACCAAGTTGACACATAAAAGTAACTGTCACAGAAATAGTCATCAGGCAATGTAAAACTATTTTCCAATTTAGTAAAGAACTTTTTGATGTCATTTTTAAATGAGTAAAGTTCCAACTGAAGTCTTCATTGTTTCACTTTCATTTTACTAGTTAACAGAAATGAAAATACATATCAACATTTATATTGGAATTATACTCATTTGTTAATTGCAACTCTATGTTCACTATAGAAACAGAATTCTGTAAAAATATGCAGAATAATTCTGTGATAATCAATTGACCATACAGAATTACTATAGTATATCATATATATATATTATTATATGTAAGTTTTGTAGTAGATATCCTCTATATCATTAAAATTTATAATAAACTTATATGAATGTATACACACATAAAATTAATTTTGAGCCATTTCTTAACATTTACCAGCCCCCCCACTGGTTAGCTCTTCCTAAATATGGATGTAGGGCATATGTAGGCATACTTTTTTAAGTGGATGAGTACATGTACATTGAAAGGGAACCAATTAAACTCCTGTATGTTGAAGTTCAAATCAGAATTCCCCCCCTCTTTAGTATGTTGTCTTAGGAAAAAAACAGTGATAAATGATGAGTCTTATCTAAATATGTGGAGGATGTTAGCACAAGTCTTAATCAGTCCTGAGACCAGAGCTTATAACTTTAGCGGTGGTTATCTAAGTAGGCCAGAAATGCAGAGAAAAGGAGCTAAATAGATACAAAACACAGAGACACCCAGAAGAACTAAGGAGTCAGATTACCTTTCTTCAAAGAACTAGGGAGATCTATACAGAAATCTGGATGAGTAAGTCAACACCATTAACATAAGTCTATCTTCAACTTGTTGACTGTGCAGGAACAGTCTAATCAAGCAATATTATGTGGTATGCAATCAGTGGAATTTGTTGCATACTGCAAGAGTAGTTAAGATATGTAAACTGTCCCCATGTTATCATTGTGCATTTTCTCTGTGTGTTCTAATGGATTTAAGAATAAAGAGAGAAAAATAATTGTACTTTTTAGTTTATATCCATTTGTATGTGTAATGGATGCTGGCATGTACTGCCAAATTTTCCCCTTCAATGCACTTGTTGAGAGTGATGGTAACTAACAGCTCTCACTTGAATCTGTCTCTGGAAAATGTTCTAATCAGAAGATAGCTAATTTCTTAAGAACTTGTCCATTTCCTGGGAACAACCCACATCTAATGCACAGGCTTTGTGGGAAGGTAAAGGTTTGTTCCTCTTGTTTCAAAGTCAGACACTATGGAAGTGCCATTTCAACTTCAGAACTTCCAGTAGGATTGGTTGGGGGCTCTCCTATAACTGTATCACTTTTCAAGTCCTCCCTGGGCCAATTCTTCCCTCAAACTTTGCAGGCATTTTTTTTTTTCAAAATACATTACCAAATAAAACTCATGCATGTAAAACTCTGAGTCATAGAGTCAGTAGAGTCTATGAAAGTCTTCCTAAAGGTTTCTGAAGAATCCTTCCTACAACACAATGAAATTTAGTTTTACTCTGCTCAGACATTGCTTATATAATTTTAAAAGTAGTTCCAAGACCCCAAAAATATTTTAAATAAATATGTAATTTTTTCTAAACAAAATCAACAATGACTGTGTTAAGAAATTATGTCTTAGCACTTCTCAGTTCTGGACATTGCTAGATATAATTTCTCTGTCAGTGGCATTGCTATGCAAGAACTGCAACAGTGGACAAGTAAAACAACTCTTTCAAAAGCAAAAATTGTTTAAGTGCAGTGCACTGTATAATGATAGATGCTAGGAACTACTGAGAGTCAAGAATGCAATTATTGAAAATGAAAATATATGAGACATAGGACAATTTTTGAACACTTTTGGTGTGAGATTTATCTTAAAATTCGAGTTTTCTGGGAATTATCTGGTGGTCCATTGGTTAGGACTCGGCACTTTCACTGCCCCACCTGGTTTCGATCCTTGGTCAGGTAACTGAGATCCCGCAAGCTGTGCGGCCTGGACAAAAAAAAAAAAAAGATGCAAGTTTTCTGTGTGGTAATGAGAGATCTGTGCTATATATTCCTAGGCACATGGTATCATACACTTAATCCATGATGTAGTAAATCATTTTATAAATGAAATATATTGATCATGACTATAATTTTTGTAAATAAGCTTTTATTTACAAATGAGAACATAGCATTCATTAATCATATTTAGCTCAGTGAATGTACATGTAAGGGATTTCATCTTCATCTACCTTATTTTTGTTTGCTATTTTTAAAAATATTATTAAAGATAAATGGATCGTAGTTGTAGGTTCACTTAGTGAATAATGTGATAAGATTTACTTCAAAAATAAAAATAAATATATCATTTGGAAAGGATATATTTTTATATTTCTATGACAGGTATATTTGTGTCTTCGAATATGCAAAATGATCAATGCATATTTTTTCTTTCAGATTTCTTTATGCTTCTTCTAGTATTAAAGTCTTTGTTTTTCCCTTTAGATTATTTTTAACTATTCATCTGTGCAGATTTTTTTTTGCATCTTTTATTAGGAGGGAAAAAATTGGAAGGCTACAATGTACTTTAAAATGCTAAATGAAATATCCTATAACTTGTAATTTAGCTTATAGATAAGTAATTTAGAGTGACGTGTGACATTTGAACCTAATTCATAAATTGACATAGATTTTTCAAAAGCCCTTTTGTGATTTTTATACTACATCAGTATATCTAGGCTGGATTGTATTTTCCAGACTTACCTCTATGGTTGATTCCAGATGGCACAAGAAACATTTGAGTTAGATTTGGAAGCAAGTGTGAGAAACAGCACCTACTACCCCCCTAAAATTGTGGGTTCCAGTTTTATCTTGCAGATTCTAGATTCTCATTGTGAGTTTCAGTTTTTTCTCACCCTCCGCCTTTTCATATCCATGGTTTCTGTCCAACTGCCAGAATTGCTGACCTATAGAAGATTTTTCACTTACCCCTGAAATTGTGTAAGATATGATGCCTCTAATAAATCTCTCATTCAGTATCACTGAGAGTAGTTCTCCTTCCCTGACCAAACTCCAATTGATCCTTCTGATCCACTAACAATATTTCTAAATACCTGTATCTGAATAAACTTACTGTTAATTATACCATGGCTACTTATTTAATTATATCATTGTCTCTTGAAATCAAGAGAATTCCCAGTGATTATCTCACTAATGTGAAGTTTAAAAAAATCAGTTTAATACATTTTTCAAATGTATTATTTAAAATATGTTATTGGTATTTGGCATCTAGAAAACATGTTTAATAAGTAGGTTAATTTATGAAAGTATAATTGTAGAATATTTCATCTATTCTTTATAAAGGTAAGAACTTAAAAAGAAATATAAATGAGAGTCCAAATCCTCCATTTTACTTATAATTATTTTTAGGACACTTTTATATTATAGACAGTTTTCATTAATTTTAAATATGCATGCAGACAAATGAAGATCAAAAATTATTTCATAACCAAACTTTAATCCATCTGTCCATCCAGCATGTTTTGCTGTTGTTGTTAAAAAACATTTTTATACATTATTTATACTCCCCAACATCTGCCAACATTATTTCCAAAAATATCTGGCTCTTCTATTAGTAGTTCAATTAATTACACATATTTGCCTACTTCAAGTGATGATTGTAGAACAAGGGGGAAAAAACACTAACTGATCTTTTTTGTGGTTTTCTCTACTGTAATCTGCACAAACACCTTCAAGGTGCCTATTTATGATTAAAGTTCTCTAAAACTTTAAATTTATAGTTGCAGATTCTATTTTTGACTTGCACTGCCAGTTCCTCAGGGCTTTTATTTAATCTTCTTTCAGTCTACTTCTTCCAGGAGTAAACTAATGGGTAAACTTAATGTGTTTTACTACATATGTCTATCTTAAGCTGCCCCCTTCTTCTGAAAGCATGTAACTATTTTTATTCTTGAGGGAAATACAAATAAGAAGGAAAAAAGAATTTTGATATAACGTGGAGTGAAAGCAAACTGAGCAGTGAGCAAGATTTTTCAGAGAAAGTATATTTTTATCAGAGTAAAAAAGAGTGACACAAACTCCTAGTAATCTGTACATTCCCAGAAACCCATATTTCTACAAAAATGGAAAGAATACATTTTTGTACCTACCTACTTTCGTGTGTTTTTTAAGTAACTGCACCAGCTCTTTCTGAGGATAATCAGTATTTAGTAATTTGCTCTCAAATAGCTTGTTTAAATTTTAAAAAGGATTTTAACTTACACATTTGAATTTTATCTTCAGACAAAGTAAAATATTTCTTCTAATTTTTTTCATTGCTGAACTTGTTAAAAAATGTTTATGCTTTTATTTATCTTTGTATATTTACCTAATGGATGATATCAGTATCAATTTTTGGTAAAATAATAGCCAAGATTGTACAAAGTAAGGGGTAAAGCAAGCACAACTGCTATACATAAGTTTGATCTGATGTAAATATTTAAATAGTAAGATGACTTCTTTCATTCTGAGCATCATCTCTGTTTAGTTTGTGCCATATTGAGAAATACAATTACAAGGGAAGTTATGTTCTGTACAATATACACTTGTGCATGCGTGTGTGTGTGTGTGTGTGTGTGTGTATGTATGCATGCTCCTCTATGATTTATTTCTTGGATATATGTAATATATAAATGCATGTATGTGGACATATTTCACATATATATGAATATATATGCCTATAGTTCACATATATTTATTTCTATACATATAAATAAATGCATATATATTTGTCTCATACGCATATATGTATATATACATGAATGTCTCATATATATACACATATATGTATATGCTTAGACATATATATTGTAGGAAAAATTGAAAAAAAAACTGTGAAAAGAAAAACAAGGAAGGAAATTATTTTATTCTTACTAGTCAAACTTGAAAATAATAGACTTCTAAAGACTTTTAAAAAGATAATACTTCTTAACTTTATGAAAGCTAAAATTTAGGCAAAATATGTTATTGAAATGAATCACTTTAATAGTTGATGTTTACAAAGATTTTTGAAAATTGTGCAAGCTATGAATTCTCTTTCAGAATACTCATTTCAGAAATATATATTTTTGAATTATATTCTGCTATGCACAAAAAATACTGTAAAAAATGTTACTTCTATCAATATATTGTGTACAGCTGTTGAACATGCGTAAACAACCAGGACTGTTATTTTTAATAGAATTGATTTTTAAAGTTGTTTTAGGTTTAGCCCTAAATTGACCCTAAGGTAGAGAGATCCCCATGTATCTTCCATCCCCACACATGTATAGCCTCTCTCATTATCCATATCTCTAACTAGAGTAGTATATTGGTTACAACTGATGAACCTATGTTGCTGCATCATTATAAATCAGAGTCCATAGTTTATATTGGAGTTCACTCTTGGTGTTGTATATTGTATGATTTTGGACAAACATATAATGATATGTATCTACCATTATAGTTTCACACTGCCCTAAAAATCCTCTGTGCTCTACCTATTCATCTATCCCACTGATCGCAACCACTGATATACTGTCTCTGTAGTTTTTTCTTTTCCAGATTGTCATACAGTTGGAAACACACAATCTGAAAGCCTTTTCGGATTGGCTTTTTTCACTTAGTAATATGCATTTATTGTTCCCCATGTCTTTTCATAACTTGGTAGCTCTTTTCTTTTTAACCCTGAATAATATTCTATTCTCTGAATGTGTCACAGTTTACTTATTTATTCACCTGCTGAAGGACATTTTGAGTACTTCCAAGTTTTGGCAATTATGAATAAAGCTGATATAAACATCCATGTGAAGGTTTTCCTGTGGACAGAAGTTTTTAACTCTTTCATGTAAATACCAAGGAACACAATTGGATCGTATGGTAAAAGTATGTTTAGTTTTGTAAGAAATTGCCAAACTGTCTTCCATGGTAGCTGTGACATTTTGCATTTCCACCAGCAGTGAATGAGAGTGCCTGTTGCTCTACATCCTCACCAGCATTTAGTGTTGTTAGTGTCTTGGTATTTACCTATTCTAATAGGTTGTAGTGGTATCTCATTGTTGTTTTAATTTGCATTTCTCTGATAACATATGATGTGAAACATCTTTTCATGTGTTTTTTTGCTATCTGTATACCTTCTTTGTTGAGATGTCTGTTAAGGTCTTTGACCCATTTTGTTGAATGGGTTGTTTGTTTTCTTACTGTTGCATTTTAAGAGTTCTTTGTATATTTTTGGTAACAGTCCTTCATCAAATGTGTATTTTGTAATTATTTTCTCCCAGTCTCTGGCATCTTTGTTATTTTCTTGATAGTGACTTTCTTAGAGGAGAAAATTTTAATTTTAATGTAGTGCAGCTCATCAATTCTTTCATGCGTCGTGCCTTTGGTGTTATATTTTAAAAGTCATTGTCATACACAATGGCATCTAGATTTCTCCTATGTTATCTTCTAGGAGTTTTATAGTTTTGCATTTTACAATTAGGTCTGTGCTCTATTTTGAATTTTTTTTTTTTTGCAGAGTGAAAGGTCTTTGTTTAAATATATTATTTATATATTTTCCTGGTGGTCCAGCGGTTAAGACTTAGCCTTCCAAGGCAGGGGGTGTGGGTTGGATCACTGGTCGGGGAGCTAAGATCCCACATACCTCGTGACCAAAAAACCAAAACATAAAACAGAAGCAACATTGTAACAAATTCAATAAAGACTTAAAATATATATATTATTTATTTGCATGTGGGTGTCCAGTGTTTCAGCACTTTTGTTGAAAAAACTGTTTTTTTAAGTCTCCATTTTATCGCCTTGGCTCTTTTGTCAAAAATCAGTTGACTATATTTATGTGGGTCTATTTCTGGGCTTTCTATTCCAGCATTCTTTTACATTCAGTTAAACAATTAATGTTGAATTTATATCAGTTTCTGCTTAATTACTTGCTTAAGAATTTCTGGGTTGTATATAGATAGAAAATGTTTAATTTAATTCAAGAATTATTTACAGAGTGAAAAAATCAAGTGGGAAGTGACATGTAGTTGTCATTGACAATAGACAAACATGGTGAATGTATGAATGATTTAGGAATAAGAGTTTTACAGTAATTTGTTCATAGTCCTCAATTGGTTTTTTGAAAAAAATTAAAATAGGATACAATATTTAAGTATTAATCTCTGTGAGCAAAAAGATTATAATGTCACTTTTATTAGTTTTCAAAGATAAAGACTTGTGTTTCAAAGATAAAACACAAGATGTCTAAAAATTTCTGATTTTTTGGTCAGATATTTACTGAAAATTTCAAACAGGATGAAATAGTAGCTATTATATGTTAAAACATCTAATTAAATAAATCTTGTTAAACTATGATAACACAGAATATTCGAATAATAGTTTTCAGAGAAAATAGTTTATTTGTTGGAATCTGAACAAGAAGTAACCAAACTGATGCTTTGAGAATGCAAGTATCTATTACACACCTTTCCTAAGGATTTTCCTATCTATCCAATTCATCAGAGATATCACTGGTGGTAAAAGTGAAATGAAACCAAAATGCAGACAAAAGTCAGAGATGATTTTTTTCTGCAATTCCATTTTAAGAACCAGTGTTCTAAGATATATTTTATTTAAGAGGTTTTAAAAATCATAAAGTAGATGCAAAAGTATTAGAAAAAAATAGAAGCAATAATTTAAAATATGCCTCTGAAAAATTTTAGAAAATAAATTTGAAAGCAGTGCACCACGCTTCTCTTTGTGAATTGTCAATCACAAGAACCATTAACAGCAACTAAATCTTCAAGTTTAAAAGGTGAAGAATAGGTTAGTCATTGACTTGGTTATTTAGAACATAGGAAAAATAGAAGGAAAACAAAATTACTTTGTGGTTATATTATCAACATCATCAATACTGAAATTCATATGAAAGTGAACCTCTTTTGGAGTAGACGTTGTTAGCATTCACCAGTCTAATCATTCTTCAGGGTACACAAAGGAATGCACTCTTTGTTCCTTGAAATTTGATAACACCATTTGAATAGTTCTAGAATAAAATATTAGAGAAGTGATATATATCATCACCAGTCTGAAGAATTTAACTGATGGTTTGAGTCATTCGTCCTCTGTTACAATAAATTCTGGGTTAGCTTTTCTTTGAAGATGGCCAACCAACAATTTCTCTCTTCCTTGTATGCACATGCCAGTCCTCTCATGCAGAGATTGACTCTATATTTTCCTTTTCCCTTGAATTGGATGACCTTGTAACTTTCATTCCTAGTAAAACATAGTAAAAGTGACCCTGTGACAGTTTCAGGCCTAGTCTGGAAGAACCCTGGGTGTTTATTGCTGTCTTTTAAGACAGATGCCATCTAAATAGATTCAAGCCAGAATATATGATATTGAGAGATCGTGGACAGAGAGAGAGTTAGATTCAGTCCTCTAGTCATTCTTGCACCACACATGTGAGACCATCTTGGACTTGCCAACCCAAGCAGCTGCTAACTGAATGTAGCAGCATGGGTGAACCAAGACAAGACCATAGGAAAAACTGCCTCGTCAACTGAAAAGGTCATGAGATAGAGTAAAGCTTTGAATTTTTTTAAAGCCATTAAATTTGGGGATGGTTTGTTGTGAGATAACATATAATCAAAATAAACCTTGAAAATGCATGTTGATATCTGACCATCAGAAAATGATGGATCTGTTGTCAACCTAGTTCTTAAGAACAACCTCACATTGCAAGACCCCTCCTTAGCCCCTCATCCCTCTCAAACCATTCAATAATAAATGAACCTTTGCTTTTTTAATCCACTTAAATTTGGGGTGGGTTTGCATCAGAATCATCTGGAGCACTTGGTAAAACACAGATTACATGAAGACCCAACTAGGGAAGGACGCTTCCAATATGTCCTCACATAATCACTCAAAAGGCCATTGTCAGAATTCAGCTTCTTGTGGGCTGTCAGTTGAAGGTTTCCAAGTTTCTTGCCAGGTGGAACAGAGAAAGAGCCAGAAAGAGAATCCAAACCAAATGAAAGACACAGACTTTTAAAATCGAATCTTGGAAATGACCCTCATCACATTTGCCAAATATTTTTCATCATGAGCAAGTTAGTAGGTCCAGGCACACATGGGGAAGGGACTTACAAGGGCATGAAAACCAGGAATTGGGGAAAATTGTGAGTCATTTCAGAAACTGACTACCACCGGGAGGCTGAGAATTTGGCAAAATATGTTAAGGTACACATATAAAAATAATATAAAATAAATAATAGAAAAATGCTATGAATTTTTAAAAAGAGCAGTTGTGTTCTTGTATTAAGATGAAGTTTTAGACCATTAGCAGAAAGGGGACTCACTTTAAGAAATAGGTTTATTAACAATAAAGAAAATTCAACTTTTCACACAGTCTGTGACTGTTTTGTTTTTAATCTATACCTGTATGTCTATAAGGATATGCATATATTTAACACTACTCTTAGCCTATGAATACACACTTATGTACATTGCCCTTTTTAATGACTTGAACTGTTTTTCAAAGGATGTTGATCCTTTGAGTAAATTTCCTTTTGGAAAGTATACCCATCATTCTTTTAATATCTGTTCCTTATTTAACTATTTGAAAACTAAGTCCATATTGGTAGACAGTTGTTTTCAGTTGTCATTAATCTATATGATTTTTTTGCCCAAAACAAATATATTACTAAAATAAATACCTAAAAGTGGAAAAGCTTGGAAAAACATAAAGTGCATTTTTCATTTTGAAAGATATTGCTGAATGTTCTGCAAGGATGTTTTACCCAATTTTCCATATAATTCAATAATGTATAGGAGAGCTGTTCAAACCTTTGTCAGCACTGTGAATATTATAGATACTTTTTACTTGACAAAACTGATTGCCAAAGACTAGCTTCCCATTGAAGTTTAATATGTATCTCTTTTATTATAAGCGTGCTAGGTCATATTTCAACAGGGTTTAAATCTTTATGCAGTTTTTTTGCAAACTACTTCCTTTGCTGCTTTTTTTCTCCTGGATTGTTGATCTTTTCTTTTTGATTTCTAAGAATCCTTTAGAACAGTTTATCAGAATTAGATATTGCTCTCTTCCCAGTTTGTATCTTGTTTTATGCTGTATCTAAGTTTAGTTGCAAAGCAGAAATGTTTAAATTACAGGAATTTCAATAGTTCAATATAGCATCGATACCACTGAATACTTGATCTCCAAATTGCAACTCTGATAAAGTAGTGCGGTAGATAAGGAGATGTACTTCCCACATCTCCTTTAATGAAGGACTTGGCTGTCCATGTAAATGTGAGTGGTATGGTCAGCAGGCAGCCTCCAGCTGTGTGTCAGCTGACTCTCTCAGCTTCTGGCTCAGTTTCAAAGAGCCACCTTGTCTGAAGTCATTCTTCTTCCCATAACAGCTCGTAACCAGTACTACTAGTCCATTTCTCTTTATACAGCATAAGTCTGACAGTCTCCGAGCTACCTGGTGGGTAGACAGAGGATTTGTCAGGCTCACCTTCAATTTGACTTCTTCCTCTGATCAACCCTACATCCTGTACCTTGAAGAGGTATAAAGTTTGCACTCCAAACTTTGTCTCAGTGTCTGCTTCTCAAGTACTCAACTTGTCAATGGTCAGTTCTTAACCACAACAGCTAAGGATGCTAACCCCAGCAGCGATTTAATAAGCTGCCTACTTCTTTTGTTTAAGCTACCCAGTTTGTGGTACTTTATTAAGGCAGCACTAGCAAACTAATACAACTACCAATTATCCTGATGTAGATTTCTTTATCTACTGTCTTCCCTTTCCTTCTTCCCTCCCATCTATCCCTCCCTCCCTCCCTCCTTCTCTCCCTCCCTCCCTCCCTTCCTTCCTTCCTTCCTTCTTTTCTTCCTTCCTTCTTTCCATCCATCTGTCCATCTGTCATTTGTTTGGAATTTAGTATACACTTACTTTGTTCAAAAGTGCATACCATTGGTTAATTCTGGACAAAGTTATTAACCATTTGTTATCATGGTTTCCTCTATTATCTCATTCTTGACTCCAATTAGAAGTATGGATTCTACTTCTCCCTCTAGCCTCTATTTCTTAAGTTCGTTTTTCATATTTTCTAGCTTTTAATCCTCTGTGTGCAACATTCTATGTAATGTATTTAGATCTGTTTTCCAACTTTAAAATTTTGCTCTTCCTTGCCTAACTTTTTAAATTTTAGAGTAAATGTATTTCATTTTAGAGTATCAGTTTTGTCTTTTTATATCTGTCTAGTTATTTTAGGCATTTTTTTTTGCATGTTGAATTCTGTTTATATCTTTAAACACTGTTAAACAGTACAGACTCGTTTTTTATTTATCTGATGTACTCTGTGCACTTCTACAAGGACAGCAAATTTGTGATTATTTGATCTCTTTGTTCTCTTTAACGTGTATGGTCTTATCTGTAAACATTGTAACATTTTTGTTCTTTTCTACTTGCTTAGTGAAAAGCAAGGTAAAGAGAAAATGTTAGAATGAACATGTGGGAGGGGTGTAGGTGCAGAGAAGGCAGATTTTAGGAAGGAAGAGGCCATGTTTAGAACAACTCTTGAAATTAAGAAGAAAGGAGATTTTACCAATGGGCCAGTAGAAAAGCTATATTGACTTCTCCCTCCCCTGCAAATTTTAGGAAAATTAATGACAAGTAGTAAATAAGTGAAAAAACAAATTGCAGTTGTTCTTCATACAAAGAGAATATGGAACACAATAACATCCTTATGACTAATAACAGCCCTCAACACACACATTCCCAGAAAGCAAATGAAAACTATAACCTAGTATCTTAAAATGTGCTAAACACAAGAAGACCTGATATTACATATGATGATGGAAGCTACATATGGTGTTTTCTTTGTTTTTATTTTTTATTTTTTTTTTGCAGTATGCGGGCCTCCCACTGTTGTGGCCTCTCCTGTTGCAGAGCACAGGCTCCGGACACGCAGGCCCAGCGGCCATGGCTCGCAGGCCCAGCCTCTCAGCGGCATGTGGGATCTTCCCGTACCGGGGCACGAACCCGTGTCCCCTGCATCAGCAGGCGAACTCTCAACCACTGAGCCACCAGGGAAGCCCCATATGGTGTTTTCTTGCCACCTCCCTCAAAAAAGAAATGCAACCTGAATTTGTGCAAAAGTTTTGATATGACCTTTAATTTACAACTATAGCTATGCCAGGAGGATTCACCCAACAAAATTGTAAATCTCTGAATATTCAGGTTTCTCCAGCAAAATATGTACAAGGAGGTTAAAATAGACAGAAAGAAACAAAAAAAAGGAACATATAAACTAAAGAAACTTCGGACACCTTTCAACCAAAGAAAATGAAAGGGTTGTATTTGGATGTTGATTCAAATGCATTGTAATTCATATTTATGTGATGCAAATTGGAAATTAACATACTGGATATTTGATTATACTAAATAATTATTTAAAATATGATAAAAATAGCCCTTATTCTTTTTTTATGGTTCATGGTAAAATTATATCTGGCTAACTCTTCTATAATATTGAAGGGGTAGATGGAAAAGGATATTGATCTCAACTTTTTCCATGAACTGGTAATTGTTAAAACTCTCCCTTGAGTATAGATTAGAAATACTTCAAAAAACAGAGTGAATCATGAAAATAAATAACAAAAATAAAGTGAAAAAGAAAAGTAATGTATTTATTTTGAATGACTGTAATACTGTCCTCTCATATGTTTAATGATTTTTGAAGGATGAGAATCTGGCATTTAAATGTAGATTATTTCATGTTAGTTTTGTCTTTCCTCCCCCAACACTGCCCCCCATTTTATGTTCAATGATGGGAAGTCATGACCTTCTGTTGGGAAACTTAGGGACATAAAAATTGCCAGTTATAAAAATATATTATTAAATAACACCTCTGAGTCCTTTCTGTTTTACTACATGTTCTCTACTTGAGAAAAAGAGCCTTGAACTTAGAACTTGGATTTATCACCACTTTTCTCAGCACGTGAATAGTTTAAATCATTTAACATCTCTGAAACTATTTCCTCACCTGTAGAATAGAGATAACAATACTAGCTGTCTGCATCTCACAAGATTGCCTTCAGGTATGAACAGCAGCATATTTAAAATATATTTTATATCTTGCAGTAGATAAAATGCTATCAAGTTACAATTATGTCTAGCATAGAAAAGTATTCATGTGGTACAAACAGTATAGTTCCTGTGGAATAAATGAAACAGTTAGAATCCATGAGTAACTAAAATTAGATGAAATTATTGACTGGAAAAACAGACATATGGAAAATAGGATCTAATGAAAATATAATGCCTCTTTTCAATTGAAAGATTTATTTTTGATTTGTGAAATAGAACTGATACTGACTCACCTTAAATTTATTTATAGAACTAAAAAATTATAATTTTTAAATAAAAATTTTAATATATAAAAATAAAGCTAAATTTAAATTAATATTAAACTTCTCAAATATTTATTTAAATTATATTAGAACACAGTTTTGATTAAAAATAACTTTTAAATTATTATTAAAACATAATAAATATGGTAACTGTGACCAAAGATTATTTTCTTAATTTACAAATAGTTGCTCATAGTGTTTCCCACAATATACAACTACAATTGGGGCAGTAAAATACAAACCCACATTTCAACCAGAATGCAGCACATATAGTTAAATCATTAATAAAACAAGTTGTTCAGTAAAGCAAACATGATATGAAAAATATAATCTCTTCAGAATTTTTGTGGGGCATAATTTTCTACTTTACTAGTTCTTTAGTTTAGCATGTATATATTTGCCACAGAGCTTGGAATGAAAAGATGACCTATAATTTTAAAATATCTAATTTAGATATTTTAAGCAATCATTTAAAATTAAATATTTCATGGTATCATTGAAATATTTTTCTGAAATAATCAGGCTTTTAAAATATAAAGTTGGTAAATCTGAATGTTCAGCAGTTTCACAAAGGAAACTTTTAAAAATAAATATTATTAAAAAAAACAAAACTATAGCACACGAGAAAATAAAATAAGAAATTTATTTGGAGATCCCAAATAAATTCCTTTCCCACCAAAAAAAAAAAAAATATATATATATATATATATAAAAGTTACTGTAGAAGACTATAAAATTGTCACAACATATCAGATTTTAAGCTGTAATATAAGGATAGTATTGTCATTTATTCTCATAAATATTAGGTAGAATTTCCAATTTGTATATACATAATTTAGATGTTTTGTAACTTAGATGAGCATGTATAAAACTGCAAATTATTAAATATTTGTCAAAGATTTTCCAACCAAAGTATGTGGTGATTTTTTTCATTCATACACTCATAGAATTCGACAGTCTTCACCTACCATTATAATTCATCAATGTGGGGATTCCATACTATTTCTTATCCATAGTTAATTAAGCTGGGTGAGTATTCTCATTTGGGAAGCTGCCAGTGTTTTAAGAACCTTTATTTTGATTTGACTTTCTTTTCCAACCAATTATGAAATAAAAGCAAAAAGGCAGATTACAAATATTTTTTTCTGTATCATCTCTTTACCAGAAATTCTCCAGTTTGTCATTTTAAAAGAAAAGGGGCAGGGGAGTTTGATTTAAGCATTGGACGGATAATGTAACCTTCATGGATTTTCACCACTGAGAGATTTAAGCAGTTGTGAACATGCATTCTTCAGAAAGCTAAAAAGCAATTTTGTCTGAATAAAACATCAGTGCGTGTCTTGTGCTGCCCATGCTTAGGAAAATGTTCTTTTCTTTGATTCTGCCCATATCCCACAATTCTACTAGCAGAGTATCTCCATTCTGTAGTTCCTGTGACAGCTTCTAGCTTTGTTAAGCACATTTATCCTAGTGTGCTCCAGCCTACAATTAAGAAACAGAGTAGAATATGTCAGAGGAAAAAATCATAACCAAACTCTTCTTTTAACAGATAATTAGGGCAAAACATGACTAGATCCAAGGTTTCTCAACATCCTGTAGTGAATTAGAATGTTTTTAAATGTCAGAGGTTCACTCAAATGTTTTCCCAATTACACTGTTTTTCAATACACCTTCACTAATACTCCTTAATGAGATCTGGAGAGCTATTTGAAGATCATCATTAATGCAGTAAAGTTAAAGGAGGAAAAAAATTGAAGCTTTGTGTATACCTTTTATTTTATCTACTATCTCTCATTGCTTTTGAGGGAACAGCCCTATCATTATTAGGTCTATGCTTCTGAGTACAAGAAAATATTTCTGTTCATTACCTGGATGTGGTCCTTTAATGAGTACTAAATATTCTGCTTTGGAACAAATGGAAAATCCTGAAGATGTTACCTTACTGACATTTGAAATCAGCAATACCAATACTAATAGCAATGGTATTTTGTTAATAGATTAATTAAACAAGAATATAAACAAATCAAAGTAATCTTAACTTAAAATGAAGAATATTTGTACTTCATGTGTATTTAACAACTTCAGGCTATGTACCTTTTGCATATAACAAGTCAATTACTTGATGATTTGAATATATCACCTTTCAGATCAACAAAAACAACTAAATGATTAAATGTATAAAACTTTACTTCATATGGGAACTTGTGTTCGAAAACATTTTCTAGGGTTTTGTTTTATCATAGGTTTTGTAAGTAAGAGAATTAATCTATTTTTACAGAAATTGTTCAGAGAACATAAATTCATCTAAATTATATATAGCAGACTAAGCTTGCAGGATCTTTTTGCAAGAATATTAAATGGTATTTGTTTATAATTTTATCATGCTATCATGAAAATATAGCTTTATTCTGTCCAAGTCTTCAAAATAGCATGAAAAAATCTTAAAAGATATTTTAAAATTTATTTAAAATATTTAAGTAAAATAAGCATAGAAAGAGAAATAAAATTTCTCAAATTTCCACCATTACATTACAATAATATACATATTTGAAGGAAAATAGGTGGTACTTAAAAATAAAAAAATGATTCTAAATATCAGATAAACGACTTGACATATTTAAAAGAAAACTTTTCTGAAAGCAATGAGGCTTAAGTCAATGATAAAATGTAAATTATAGGTTCTTGTAGATACCATTTGCAGAATAAAATACATTAGTGATTAAATATTTTATTCCACTCATTTAAAAAGGGACTATTCAGAAATTCATTATTTACAGAGAAATGAAAGACAAAATGAATAACATATGAAAATATTTCCACCTGAAACATATTAAATGATAAGTATTTAACACATATATTCCAAACAGGCAAGGAAGTTCTAGCCTGCTTATTTTCTTGAAGAGGAAGCCAATAGTGTAATAAGGACTGATGATAGAATTTCCAAATATAATCATGTTTTACCCACGGTTACATCTTAAAAATATGTTGCTATAATTTTACATAAAAGCAAATGTATATTGTTTCAAGGTTTAATAAAGTTTGTCAGACTACACAAAGCCAATTCTATAGCATGTCAAAAAGTATGGATAACAGCTTTAAAAATCTGTAAATTTGTGTGTGACAAAAGCTAAACATACAACTCTTGAAATCTAGAAAGTATTCATTAATAATTATTGAAAGAATAAAATAACATTATGCATACCATCTACCTTATGTAAATGATATATTTGCCTAAGATAACATGTATAAATATATATTGTGTGTTCATGTGTAAATAATTGTGTTCTCTTTATAAATGTCACATGCATTTATATGATACTTATGATAATATTCATTGTTTAATTTTGGGAAGGCAGTTTATTAAGTATTTATGTATGAAATCTAATTGAATATTCATACTATAAGCTTACTCTCATTTCATAAACACAGAAGTAAAATATTTCAGTTCCCTAAGATCACATCAATAATAACTGTCGGTGATAGGATTTTATCCAAGTCTTGCTATGTTGCTTTACCATAACATGAAGACCTATGTCTCACAAATTACTGGTATTAATTTTTTTTTTTTTTTTTGGCTGCGTTGGGTCTTCGTTGCTGCGCACAGTCTTTCTCTTGTTGCGGCGAGCAGGGGCTACTCTTCGTTGCAGTGTGTGGGCTTCTCATTGCCGTGGCTTCTCTTTTTGTTGAGCACAGGCTCTAGGTGCACGGGCTTCAGTAGTTGTGGCATGCAGCCTCAGTAGTTGTGGCTCGTGGGCTCTACAGCACAGGCTCACTAGTTGTAGCACACGGGCTTAGTTGCTCCGCAGCATGTGGGATCTTCCCGGGACAGAGCTCGAACCTGTGTTCCCTGCATTGGCAGGCGGATTCTTACCACTGAGCCACTAGTGAAGCCCTATTGGTATTATTTATTTTTGCTGATTCTCATTGGCAACAAGATAATTATTTAAAAAATGTGAAAGGATAACTACGAAATAGAGTTTCAATTGAGTTATTCTATTTATTTCTGAGCTGGAAGTTTTATTCAAATTGTTTATAAAATTTGCGCGCATATGGGCTTCCCTGGTGGCGCAGTGGTTGAGAGTCCGCCTGCCAATGCGAGGGAACGCCGGTGCGTGCCCCGGTCCGGGAAGATCCCACATGCCGTGGAGCGGCTAGGCCTGTGAGCCATGGTCGCTGAGCCTGCGCGTCCAGAGCCTGTGCTCCGCAACGGGAGAGACCACAACAGTGAAAGGCCCATGTACCGCAAAAAAAAAAAAAAAAAAAAAAAAAAAAATTTGCGCGCACACTACACAGCAACCTTTAAGAGTTCAAGAAGTCATTAATTTTTGTGTAACATTTAACCAAACCACCAAAAACTTATGAGAAAGGTTAAATAATAACAATTTATTGTTATTAAGTAAGCAGCAGCTAGTAAGCATAAAATATATATTTAATGACTGAGAAGCAAATGAATACAGTAATATTTTAAAAGTTTATTTCATTAGTTGTGTCCCATTTTGCTGTTAATGCCCAGTTACTGGACAGCATTCAATATTGCCAATAACAATGATTTCTTTATTTACTAATTAATAAACTTTAACAAAATTGTGCTTTATGTAGTACTAAGTATTATAACCAATATTACTGAATAACAGATTAAATTTTAATAAATAAATGAGAATAAAATGGATCATATGGTAGTTCTATTTTAAGTTTCTTGAGGAAACTCCTTTTTCCTGCACTGGCCATACCAGTCTGCATCCTCACCATTAATGTACAATGAATGAACCCTTTTCTCCAAATCCCACCAACACCTGAGAATAAAATGTTCCATACCTCCTACAAATACTTTGTATAATACTTTGCCTGGCAAAGTATTTAGAGTTAGAATTTTAAATGGACAATAAAGAAGTAAGTAGGTAGGTTAGTATATACTTAGATGATAGGTAGATAATTGACATAGATATCTAGAAATATAAATATAGAAATATAAAAACATAGGTAAATAAAAATATAAATAAGTAGATGATAGTTAGATACTCATAGACACAGACACCTACATATGCACATTCTTACATCTTATAATGCTCCTATTCCACTTTTTAAAACAATTTTATTGAGACATAATTCACTTGCCGTATAATTCACACATGGACTGAGGAACTAAATAAACATTTTTCCAAAGAAGACATACACATGTCCAATAGGTGCATAAAAATGATGCTTGGCATCACTAATCATCAGGGAAATGTAAATCTAACCCACAGTGAGATATTACCGCACACCTTTTAATTTGGCTGTCATCAAAAAGACAAGAGATAAGTGTAGGGAAAGATGTGTAGAAAGGGAAGTCTTGTGCACCTTTTTTTGGAAATGTATATTAGTGCAGCCACTATGGAAAAGAGTATGGAGGATTCTCAAAAAATTAAAAATAGAACTACCATATAATCCAGCAGTTCCACTTCTGGGAATATATCCAAAGGAAATGAAAATACTAACTAGAAAAGATATCTGCACCCACATGTTCATAGCAGCATTAATTTACAATAGCCAAGATATGGAAACAACCTACGTGTCTATCAATGGATGAAGGGAAAAAGAAGATGTGATCTATATCTATAGCCATATATATATATATATATATATATATATGTCTATATCCATATAACTCACCCATGAGAAAGAAGGAAATCCTGCCATTTGCAGCAGCATAGATGGACTGGAAGACATTATGCTAAGTGAGATATGTCAAACAGAAAAAGACGAATACTGTATGATATAACTTATAATTGAAATCTAAAAAAGTCAAATTTGTAAAACCAAAGATTACAATGATTGTTGCCAGGGGTTGGGGTGTAGGGGAGTTGGAGAGATGTTGGTCAAAAGGGACAAACTTGCAATTAGAAGATTAATAAGTTTGGGGGTAATGCACAACAGTGTGATCATAGTTAACCATACTGTATTATACACTTGAAAGTTACTAAGAGACTGCTGTAGATCTTAAATATTCTCACCACACACACAAAAAAAAAATTATGTGAGGTGTTAGCTAATGCTATGGTGGTAATCAAATTTCAATATGTAAGTGTATCAAATCAAGACATTGTATACCTTAAACTTATACAATGGTATATGTCAGTTACATCTCAATTAAAAAAAGAATATGATTAATACTTTTCATTATATTAACAGCTATGTGTAATTACCATCATAATCAGTTTTAGAATATTTCTATTATCTCAAAAAAATAACTTTAGCCATTATCTTTAGCCATCACTCTCTCAACCCCTTCCACCTAGTCTTAAGCAACCATTAAACTACTTTCTCTACAGTGATATCCCAATTCTGGACTTTGGTGATAATGGAATTACATAGTATGTGGAATTTTGTAACTGGCTTTTTTCACATAGAAATAATGTTTTCAAGTTTCATTCATGTTGTAGAATGTCTCAGAACTTAGTTCTCTCTTTAAAAAATAAAAAACAACGTTTATTTACTAGAGTAGTTTCAGGTTAACAGCCAAATTAAGAGGAAGGTACAGAAATTTCCTGTATATCCTTTTCCCCCATGCATGCGTAGATCCCTTCATTGCCTTCATCCCCCAAGAAAGCACTACATTAGCTATAGTTGGTGAACTTACATTGACACATCATAATCACGTGAAGTCCATAGTTTGCCTTATGGTTCTCTCTTAGTACTGTATATTCTGTGAGTTTGGAAAAATCTGTAATGACATAGATTCAGCATTATAGTATCCTACAGAGTATTTTCATTACCCTGAAAATCCTCTGTGCTTTGCCTATTCATCCCTCTCCCCATCCTCCAAACTTCTTTGTACTGTTTACATAGTTTTGCCTTTCCCAGAATGTCATATAGTTATAATCATACAGTAAGTAGCCTTTTCTATTTTTTTCTTTTTACTTAGTAATGTGCATTTAAGGATTCTCCACGTCTTTTCATTCTTGATAACTCATTTGTTTTTAGTGCAGCATAATATTCCATTGCATGGATGTACCACAGTTTATCTACCCATTCACATATGAAGGGACATCATGATTGTTTTGGCAATTATAAATAAAACTGCTCTAAACATTCTTGTACAAGTTTCTGCAGGGACATGTGTTTTCAGCTACTTTAGGTTAATTATAAGGAGCATGATTGCTGGATCATATACTCAGAGCATGTTTAGTTTTGTAAGAAACCACCAAAATATCTTCCAAAGTGGCTGTACCACTTTGCATTTCTACCAGCAATGAATGAGAGTCCTGTTGCTCCACGTCACATCATTGTAAGCATTTGATGCTGTCAGTGTTACAGACTTCAGCTATTCTACTATGTGTGTGATGGTTCTCATAGTTGTTTTAAGTTGACATTTGCTTATTTGTCATCTGTATATCTTCTTTGGTGAGGTGTCATTTAAGGTTTTAACCAATTTTTTTTTATCAGGTTGTTTTCTTACTGCTGAGTTTTAAGAGTATTCTGTATATTTTAAATAAGATTTCTTTGTCACATGAGTCTTGCAGATATTTTCTTCCAATCTGTGGCTTGTCTTCTCATTCTCTTAACATTGTCTTTCACAGATCAGAAGTTTTTTATTTTTTGGTTTTTGGTTTTTTCTTGCAGTACGCGGGCCTCTCACTGTTGTGGCCTTTCCCGTTGTGGAGCACAGGCTCCAGGCACTCAGGCTCAGCGGCCATGGCTCACGGGCCCAGCCACTCCGCAGCATGTGGGATCTTCCCAGACCGGGGCACGAACCCGAGTCCCCTGCATCGGCAGGCAGACTCTCAACCACTGCGCCACCAGGGAAGCCCAGAAGTTTTTAATGTTAATACAGTCCAGCTAATCAACATTTTCTTTCATGAATTGTGCTTCCATGGTGTATCTAAAAATTATTGTGATACCTAAGATCATCTAGTTTTTCTCCTATGTTATCTTCTAGGAGGTTTATAGTTTTGAGTTTTATAATTAGGTCTATGATCCATTTTGAGTTAACTTTTGTAAAGGGTGTAAGACCTACATTTAAATACATTTTTTTGGACCTTGGGTAGCCACTTGCTTCAGCACCATTTATTGAAAAGACTTTTTTCTTCATTGTATTGCCTTTGCTCCATTGTCAAGAATCAGTTGTTTATTTTATTATTTTTATTTATTTATTTTATTTATTTATTCTTTCAGGCAAATCTATTTATTTATTATTTTTGGCTGTGTTGGGCCTTTGTTGCTGTGCAAGGGCTTTATCTAGTTGTGGTGAGCACGGGCTACTCTTCATTGTGGTGCATGGGATTCTCATTGCGGTGGCTTCTCTTGTTGTGGGGCATGGGCTCTAGGCACGTGGGCTTCAGTAGTGGTACACAGGCTCAGTAGTTGCAGAGCGCAGGCTCTAGAGCACAGCCTCAGTAGTTGTGGCACACGGGCTTAGTTGCTCTGCGGCGTGTGGGATCTCCCTGGATCAGGGCTTGAACCCATGTCCCCTGCATTGGCAGGCAGATTCTTAACCACTGCACCACCAGGGAAGTCTCTCAGTTGATTATGTTTATGTGGGTGTATTTCTCTATTCTTTTCCATTGATGTGTTTATCTAGTCTTTTCCAATATCACTGTATCTTCTTAACTTTTTTGTGTTTTTTTCAATTGAAGTATACTTGATATACAATATTATATAACTTACAGATGTACAATATAGTGATTCACCATTTTTAAAGGTTATACTCCATTTATAGTTATTATAAAACGCTAACTATATTCTTGTAACTTATTTTATTCATAATAGTCTGTAACTCTTAATCCCCTACCCCTGTTGCCCCTCCCCCATCCCTTGTCCCACCTGTAACCAAGGTTTGTTCTTCATATCTCTGAATCTGTTTTTTTGTAAAATAATCACTAGTTTGTTATTGTTTTCCGATTCCATATATAAGTGATATCATGCATAATTTGTCTTTCTCTGTCTGACTTATTTCACTTAGCATAATAACCTCCAAACCTATCTGTTTTGCTACAAATGGCAAAATTTCATTTTTTATGGCTGAGTGCTATTCCATTGTATAAGTATATAAATAACATGTCTTTTTTTTTAAACATCTTTATTGGAGTACAATTGCTTTACAATGGTGTGTTAGTTTCTGTTTTATAACAAAGTGAATCATCTATACGTATATATACATACCAATATCTCCTCCCTCTTGCTTATCCCTCCCACCCTCCCTATCCCACCCCTCTAGGTGGACTCAGCGCACCAAGCTGATCTCCCTGTGCTATGTGGATGCTTCCCACTAGCTAGCTATTTTTCATTTGGTAGTGTATATTTGTCCATGCCACTCTCTCACTTCGTCTCAGCTTCCTCCTCCCCGTGACCTCAAGTCCATTCTCTACATCTGTGTCTTTATTCCTGTCCTGCCCCTAGGTTCTTCAGAACCATTTTCTTTTTTTTTTTTTCGATTCCATATATATGTGTTAGCATACGGTATTTCTTTTTCTCTTACTGACTTACTTCGCTCTGTATGACAGTCTCTAGGTCCATCCACCTTGCTACAAATAACTCAATTTCTTTTCCTTTTATGGCTGAGTAATATTCCATTGTATACATGTGCCAGATCTTCTTTATCCATTCATCTGTTGATGGACACTTAGGTTGCTTCCATGTCCTGGCTATTGTAAATAGAGCTGCAATGAACATTGTGGTACATGACTCTTTTTGAATTATGGTTTTCTCAGGGTGTACGCACAGTAGTGGGATTGCTGGGTCTTATGGTATTTCTATTTTTAGTTTTTTGAGGAACCTCCATACTGTTCTCCATAGTGGCTGTATCAATTTACATTCCCACCAACAATGCAAGAGGGTTCCCTTTTCTCCACACCCTCTCCAGCATTTACTGTTTGTAGATTTTTTGTTGATGACCATTCTGAACAGTGTGAGGTGATACCTCATTGTAGTTTTGATTTGCATTTCTCTGATGATTACTGATGTTGACCATCCTTTCATGTGTTTCATCTTCTTTCGAGAAATGTCTATTTAGGTCTTCTGCTCATTTTTGGATTGGGTTGTTTGTTTTTTGATATTGAGCTGCATGGGCTGCTTGTATATTTTGGAGATTAATCCTTTATCAGCCACTTCATTTGCAAATATTTTCTCCCATCTGAGGGCTGTCATTTCGCCTTGTTTATGCTGTGCAAAAACTTTGAAGTTTCATTAGGTCCCATTTGTTTATTTTTGTTTTTATTTCCATTTCTCTAGGAGGTGGGTCAAAAAGGATCTTGCTGTGATTTATGTCATGGAGTTTTTTGCCTATGTTTTCCTGTAAGAGTTTAATAGTGTCTGGCCTTACATTTAGGTCTTTAATCCATCTTGAGTTTATTTTTGTATACCATGTCTTCTTTATCCATTTATCTGTTGATGGACACTGAGGTTGCTTTCATATCTTGGCAATTGTAAATAATTTTGCCAATGTCTCTTGATTACTGTAGCTTTACAGTAAGTCTAGAAGTTGGGTAGTGTCTCTCCTCCAACCTTGTTCTCCTCCTTCAATATTATGTTGGCTATTTTGGGTCTTTTGCCTCTCCATATAAACTTTAGAATTAGTTTGTCACTATCCACAAAGTAACTTGGGATTTTGATTGGAATTGCTACATGTACAGAACAATTTGGGAGGAAGTGATATCCTATGTTACATCTTCCTATCCATGAACATGAAATATCTCTCCATTTGTTTACTTCTTCCTTGAACTAATAAACCATTCTAGCAAGATTGTAAGATATAAGGTTATTATACAAAATGCAATTAAATCCTTTCCTATATACCAGCATGAATAAGTGATATTTCAAATTAAAAACAAAATATTGTTTACATTGGCACACCCCTAAATCTAACAAAATATATACAAAATCTATATGAAGAAAACTACAGAACTCCAGTGAATGAAATCCAATAAGTAAATAAATGAAGAGATATTCCTTGTTGGAAAGTTGGGGCATGGGCAACCAACACTGAAATGCACATAGAGGGAAAATTCTGTACAATGAAGAAACCTGAAAGTGTGAATCTTGGAGCTTCTTGACTAGTAGCTATTGAGAGAGAAGTAGAGTGACTTCACAGCTGTTTGGTGGTAGCATTTGGCTCTAGGGGAGAAAAAAAAGGTTGTATTACTCTTTGAAAGAGAACAAATGCTTCTGGCTCTTTTGTCACTAGAATGTGATGACATGGGCTGGGGAAGTACACAACTTCTGACTTTCAAGGATTGTTTGCCATTCAATATTCCTTAATCTAGGTTATGCATTTTCTTTTCTCAAAAAGCCCTGACATACAGAAATGTGAAAAAATTCCTGTATCTTGGTTTCTTGACAGACACGTATACGAAATGTCAAATCTTTTTTTTTTTTTAACATCTTTACTCCAATTGGAGTAACATCTATACTCCAATTATACTGGAGTATAATTGCTTTACAATGGTGTATTAGTTTCTACTTTACAACGAAGTGAATCAGCTATACTTACACATATACACCGTATCTCCTCCCTCTCTATCCCCATATCTGCTGCCTCTTGCATCTCCCTCCCACCCTCCCTATCCCACCCCTCTAGGTGGTCAAAAAGCACTGAGCTGATCACCCTGTGCTATATGGCTGCTTCCCACTAGCTATCTATTTTACATTTGGTAGTGTATATATGTCCATACCACTCTCTCACTTCGTCCCAGCTTACCATTCCCCCTACCCGTGTCTTCAAGTCCATTCTCTATGTCTGCGTCTTTATTCCTATCCTGCCCCTAGGTACTTCAGAACCAGCTTTTTTTCTTTTTTTCTTTTTTGATTCCATATATATATATATATATATATATATATATATATATATATACATATGGAATTCCATATATAACACGGTATTCCAAATACCGTGTTAGCATACGGTATTTGTTTTTCTCTTTCTGACTTACTTCACTCTGTATGACAAACTCTAGGTCCAGCCACCTCACTAAAAATAACTCAATTTCATTTCTTTTTATGGCTGAGAAATATTGCATTGTATATATGTGCCAGATCTTCTTTCTCCATTCATCTGTTGATAGACACTTAGGTTGCTTCCATGTCCTGGCTATTGTAAATAGAGCTACAATAAACATTGTGGTACATGACTCTTTTTGAATTATGGTTTTCACAGGGTATAGGCCCAGTAGTGGAATAGCTGGGTCTTATGGTAGCTCTATTTTTAGTTTTTTGAGGAACCTCCATACTGATCTCCATAGTGGCTGTATCAATTTACATTCCCACCAACAGTTCAGAATGATTCCCTTTTCTCCACACCCTGTCCAGCATTTACTGTTTGTAGATTTTATGATGATGGCCATTCTGAGCGGTGTGAGATGATACAACTTTGTAGTTTTGATTTGCATTTATCTAATGGTTAGCAATATTGAGCATTCTTTCATGTGTCTGTTGGCAATCTGTACATCTTTGCAGAAATGTCTAATTAGGTTTTCTGCCCATTTTTGGATTGGGTTGTTTATTTTTTTGATATTAGCTCCTTGTAAGTTTTGGAGATTAATCCTTTGTCAGTTGCTTTATTTGCAAATATTTTCTCCCATTCTGAGGGTTTTTTCATCTTGTTTATGGTTTCCTTTGCTGTGCAAAAGCTTTTAAGTTTCATTAGGTCCCATTTGTTTATTTTCATTTTTATTTCCTTTTCTCTAGGAGGTAGGTCAAAAAGAATATTGCTGGGATTTAGGTCATGGAGTGTTTTGCCATTGTTTTCCTCTAAGAGTTTTATTGTGTCTTTCCTTACATTTAGGTCGTTAATCCATTTTGAGTTTATTTTAGTGTATGTTGTTAAGGAGTGTTCTAATTTCATTCTTTTACATGTAGCTGTCTAGTTTTCCCAGCACCCTTTATTGAGGAGGCTGTCTTAACTCCATTGTATATTCTTATCTCCTTTATCAAAGATAAGGTGACCATAGGGTACATGGGTTTATCTCTGGGCTTTCTATCCTGTTCCATTAATCTATATTTCTGTTTTTGTGCCAGTACCATACTATCTTGATTATTGTAGCTTTGTACTATAGTCTGAAGTTGGGGAGCCTGATTCCTCCAGCTCCGTTTTTCATTCTCAAGACTGCTTTGGCTATTTGGGGTCTTTTGTGTTTCCATACAAATTGTGAAATTTTTTGTTCTAGTTCTGTGAAAAATGCCAGTGGTAATTTGATAGGGATTACATTGAATCTATAGATTGCTTTGGGTAGTAGTCATTTTCACAATGTTGATTCTTCCAATCCAAGAACATGGTATATTTCTCCATTTGTTTATGTCATCTTTGATTTCTTTCATCAGTGTCTGACAGTTTTCTGCATACAGTTCTTTTGTCTCCTTTGGTAGGTTTATTCCAAGATATTTCCTTCTTTTGGTTGCAGTGGTAAATGGGAGTGTTTCCTTAATTTCTTTACAGATTTTTCAAAATTAGTGTATAGGAATGCAAGAGATTTCTGTTCATTAATTTTGTATCCTGCTACTTTACCAAATTCATTGATTAGCTCTAGTAGTTTTCCAGTAGTGTCTTTGGGATTCTCTATGTATGGTATCATGTCATCTGCAAACAGTGACAGCTTTATTTCTTCTTTTCCTGTTTGGATTCCTTATATTTCTTTTTCTTCTCTGATTGCTGTGGCTAAAACTTCCAAAACTATGATGAATAATCGTGGTGAGAGTAGGCAACCTTGTCTTGTTCCTGATTTAGTGGAAATGGTTTCAGTTTTTCACCACTGAGAATGATGTTGGCTGTGGGTTTGTCATATATGGCCTTTATTATGTTGAGGTAAGTTCCCTCTATGCCTACTTTCTGGAGGGTTTGTATCATAAATGGGTGTTGAATTTTGTCAAAAGCTTTTTCTGCATCTATTGAGATTATCATATGGTTTTTCTCATTCAGTTTGTTAATATGATGTATCACATTGATTGATTTGCATATACTGAAGAATCCATGCATTCCTGGGAAAAACCCCACTTAATCATGTTATATGATCCTTTTAATGTGCTGTTGGATTCTGTTTGCTAATATTTTGTTGAGGATTTTTGCATCTATGTTCATCAGTGATATTGGCCTGTAGTTTTCTTTCTTTGTGACATCTCTTTCTTTTTTTTGTTATCTGGGTGACTGTGGCCTCACAGAATGTGTTTGGGAGTGTTCCTCCCTCTGCTATATTTTGGAAGAGTTTGAGAACGATACATGTTAGCTCTTCTCTAAATTTTGACAGAATTCGCCTGTGAAGCCATCTGGCCCTGGGCTTTGTCTGTTGGAAGATTTATAATCACAGTCTCAATTTCAATGACTATGATTGTTCTGTTTATATTTTCTATTTCTTCCTGGTGCAGTCTTGGAAGGTTGTGCTTTTGTAAGAATTTGTCCATTTTTTCCAGGTTGTCCATTTTATTGTTATATAGGCGCTTGTAGTAATCTCTCATGATCCTTTGTATTTCTGCAGTGTCATTTGTTACTTCTCCTTTTCATTTCTAATTCTATTGATTTCAGCCTTCTCCCTTTTTTCTTGATGAGTCTGGCTAATGGTTTATCAATTTTGTTTATCTTCTCAACGAACCAGCTTTTAGTTTTATTGATCTTTGCTATCGTTTGCTTCATTTCTTTTTCATTTATTTCTGATCTGATCTTTATGATTTCTTTCCTTCTACTCCTTTTGGGGTTTTTTTGTTCTTCTTTCTCTAATTGCTTTAGGTGTAAGGTTAGGTTGTTTATTTGAGATGTTTCTTGTTTCTTGAGGTAGAATTGTATTGCTAAAAACTTTCATCTTCAAACTGCTTTTACTACATCCCATAGGGTTTGGGTTGTCATGTTTTCACTGTCATTTGTTTCTAGGTATTTTTTGATTTCCTCTTTGATTTCTTTGGTGATCTCTTGGTTATTTAGTAGTGATTGTTTAGCCTCCATGTTTTTGTATTTTTTACAGATTTTTTTTCCTGTAATTGATATCTAGTCTCATGGCATTGTGGTCAGAAAAGATCCTTGATATGATTTCAGTTTTCTTAAATTTACCAGGGCTGGATTTGTGACCAAAGGTATGATCTATCCTGGAGAATGTTCCATGAGCACTTGAGAAGAAAGTGTATTCTGTTGTTTTTGAATGGAATGTCCCATAAATATCAATTAAGTCCATCTTGTTTAAAGTATCATTTAAAGCTTGTGCTTCCTTATTTATTTTCATTTTTGATGATCTGTCCATTGGTTAAAATGAGGTGTTAAAGTCCCCTACTGTGATTGTGTTACTGTCGATTTCCCATTTTATGGATGTTAGCATTTGCCTTATGTGTTAAGATTCTCCTATGTTGGGTGCATAAATATTTACAATTGTTATATCTTCTTCTTGGATTGATCCCTTGATCATTATGTAGTATTCTTCTTTGTCTCTTGTAATAGTCTTTATTCTAAAGTCTATTTTGTCTGATATGAGAAATGCGACTCCAGCTTTATTTTGATTTCCATTTGCATGGAATATCTTTTTCCATTCCCTCACTTTCTGTCTGTATGTGTCCCTAGGTCTGAAGTGGGTCTCTTGGAGACAGCATATATATGTGTCTGGTGTTTGTATCCATTCAGCCAGTCTGTGTCTTTTGGTGGGAGCATTTAATCCATTTACATTTAAGGTAATTATCAATATGTTTGTTCCTATTACCATTTTCTTAATTGTTTTGGGTTTGTTATTGTAAATCTTTTCCTTTTCTTGTGTTTCCTGCCTAGAGAAGTTCCCTTAGCATTTGCTGTTGGTGGTGCTGAATTCTCTTAACTTTTGCTTGTCTGTAAAGCTTTTAATTTCCCTGTTGAAACTGAATGAGATCCTTGCTGGGTAGAGTAATCTTGGTTGTAGGTTTTTTCCATTCATTCCTTTAAATATGTCTTCCCATCCCTTCTGGCTTGCAGCGTTTCTGCTGAAAGATCAGCTGTTAACCTTATGGGGATTCCCTTGTAGATTAT
This sequence comes from Pseudorca crassidens, assembly GCF_039906515.1. Lineage (NCBI taxonomy): Eukaryota > Metazoa > Chordata > Mammalia > Artiodactyla > Delphinidae > Pseudorca > Pseudorca crassidens. The sequence continues at coordinate 21,637,495 of NC_090298.1, forward strand.
TTGTTGTTTTTCCCTTGCTGCTTTTAATATTTTTTTCTTTTTATTTAATTTTTTGTTAGTTTGATTAATATGTGTCTTTGCATGTTTCTCCTTGGATTTATCCTCTGTGGGACTCTCTGCGCTTCGTGGACTTGATTAACTATTTCCTTTCCCATGTTACTGAAGGTTTCCACTATAATCTCTTCCAATATTTTCTCAGTCCCTTTCTCTCTTCCTCTTCTGGGACCCCTAAAATTTGAATGTTGGTGTGTTTAATGTTGTCCCAGTGGTCTATGAGACTGTCCTCAATTCTTTTTATGCTTTTTTCTTTATTCTGCTCTGCAGTAGTTATTTCCACTATTTTATATTCCAGGTCACTTATCCATTCTTCTGCTTCAGTTATTTTGCTATTTATTCCCTCTAGAGTATTTTTCATTTCATTTATTGTGTTGTTCATCATCGTTTGTTTGCTTTTTAGTTCTTCTAGGTCCTTGTTAAATGTTTCTTTTATTTTCTCCATTCTATTTCCAAGATTTTGGATCATCTTTACTATCATTACTCTGAACTTTTTCAGGTAGACTGCCTATTTCCTCTTAATTTGTTTGGTCTGTTGGGTTTTTACCTTGCTCCTTCATCTGCTATGTATAGTTCTGTCTTCTCATTTCACCTAACTTACTGTGTTTGGGCTCTACTTTTCTCAGTCTGCAGATTCATAATTCCCGTTGTTTTTGGTGTCTGCCCCCAATGGCTAAGGTTGTTTCAGTGGGTTGTGTAGGCTTCCTGGTGGAGGGGGCTAGTGCTTGTGTTGTGGTGCCTGAGGCTGGATCTTATCCTTCTGTTGGGCAGGACTGTTTCTGGTGGTGTGTTTTGGGGTGTCTGTGAACTTCATATGACTTTAGGCAGCCTCTTTGCTAATGGGTGGGTTTTGTGTTCCTGTCTTGCTAGTTGCTTATCAGGAGGTTTCCAGCACTGTAACTTGCTAGTCATTGAGTGGAGCTGGGTCTTAACCTTGAGATGGAGATCTCAGGGAGAGCTTTCACCATTTCATTTTACATAGAGCCAGAAGGTCTTTTGTGGACCAATGTCCTGAACTCGGCTCTCCCACCTCAGAGGCACAGGCCTGACACCCAGCCACAGCATTATGACCCTTTCAGCCACACAGCTCAGATGAAAAGGGAGAAAAAAAGAAAGAAAGAAAGAAAGAAAAATTAAAGTAAAATAAAATAAAGTTGTTTAAGTAAAAAATATTTATTAAAAATAAAAAAATTAAAAAGTAATAAAAATAATAGAAGGAAGGGAGTAACCAAACCAAGAAACAAATCCACCAATGATATTAAGCGCTAAAAGCTATACAAAAAAACAAAACAAAACAAAAAAAACTGACAGAACCCTAGGAAAAATGGTAAAAGCAAAGCTATACAGACAAAATCACCCAAAGAAGCAAACACGTACACACTCACAAAAAGAGAAAAAATGGATAAAATGTATATATTGTTGCTTCCAAAGTCCACTGCCTCAATTTTGGGATGATTCATTGTCTATTCAGGTATTCCACAGAGGCAGGGAACATCAAGTTGTTTGTGGAGATTTAATCCACTACTCCTGAGGCTGCTGGCAGAAATTTCCCTTTCTCTTCTTTGTTCACACAGCTCCTGGGGTTCAGCTTTGGATTTAGCCCTGCCTCTACTTGTAGGTTGTCTGAGGGCATCTGTTCTTCGTTCAGACAATATGGGGTTAAGGGAGCAGCTGATTAGGGGGTTCTGGCTCACTCAGGCCAGGGAGAGGGAGGGGTACGGAATGCGGGGTGAGCCTGCAGTGGCAGAGACCGTTGTGATGTTGCAACAGCCTGAGGCACACCGTGTGTTCTCCCTGGGAAGTTGTCCCTGGATCACTGGACCCTGGCAGTGGCAGGCTGCACAGTCTCTCGGGAGGGAAAGTGTCGATAGTGACCTGTGCTTGCACACAGGATGCTTGGTAGCTGTAGCAGCAGCCTTACCGTTTCATGCCTGTCTCTGGTGTCCACACTGATAGCCACAGCTTGTGCCCATCTCTGGAGCTCGTTTAGGTGGTGCTCTGAATCCCTTCTCCTTGCACACCCCGAAAGAATTGTCTCTTGCTTCTTAGGCAGGTCGACTTTTTCCCAGATTCCCTCTGGGCTAGCTGTGTCACACTAGCCCCCTTCAGGCTGTGCTCACACAGCCAACCCCAGTCCTCTCTGTAGGAGCTGACCTCTGAAGCCTGAGCCTCAGCTCCCAGCCCCCACCCATCCCGGTGGGTGAGCAGACAAGCCTCTCGGTCTGGTGAGGGCTGGTTGGCACCGATCCTCTGTGCGGAAATCTCCCTGCTTTGCCTTCTGCACCCCTGTTGCTGCACTCTCCTCTGTGGCTCTGAAGCTTCTCCCCCGCCACCCGCAGTCTCGGCCAGTGAAGGGGCTTCCTAGTATGTGGAAACCTTTCCTCATTCACAGTTCCCTCCCAGTGGTGCAGTTCCCATCCCTATATTTTTGTCTCTGTTTTTTCTTTTTTCTTTTCCCTGCCCAGGTACATGTGGAGTTTCTTGCCTTTTGGGAAGTCTGAGGTCTTCTGCCAGCGTCCAGTAGGTGTTCTGTAGGAGTTGTTCCACATGTAGATGTATTTCTGATGTATTTGTGGGGAGGAAGGTGATCTCCATGTCTTACTCCTCTACCATCATGAACGTCTCCTTGAAATGTTAAACATTTTAACAAACTGTGAGATATGCATATATTTACACATCTAAACTGTACAATATCACATGTGGTAAAACACATAATATATTCATGTATAGTTAAAAGAAATTATTTGTTTATATATCTTTTTATTTTACTGGAAAACTCTTAATCATCAAAATTTTACTCATTTTTAAGTAAAGTTTAATGAGAGAAACCAGTGAAGTGAATGCTGTAAAACAAAATTTTGTACAATATTTTAGAAGAATTTTTCCAAGAAATTTACATTCCATGCATTTCCTTGCTTCTTTTTGAGAAATCTTAAAAATAATAAGCCACTGCATGCCAATTTAACTTTATGCAACAAGTTCTCTTTATTTCAACAGTAAGACATCCTAGGGTTTCATAGTGAAGGTTTAGAAAGCAATTTTTTATGAGACTATGCTAAGGCTATATACGAAGGTGGAAGCTATTTGAATATATTTCTAAAGATTAAAGAGACACTTAGTAAACCCAGGCAGGGTCTTCTTTTACATAAAATGTTATTTATAACATAGTATCATGAATTATTTACAAGCAGTGGAGTCTTTTGCAACAGGAGTAAACAGAATTGATGATGACCTTCAGTTCACTGTACAGCGGAGAAAGCAATTCTCTCATTAGGTTTACACTGGAGAATAAAAGAAGCCTTTGCCTCATGAAAAAAGTCACTGCTTGCTCTCTCAATCCCTTATGTCACCACAGAGTTGAAAATACAATTGTATTATATTTATCTTGCTTCCAAATATAATGAAAAAACAATTGCAAATGAACGTAAACTCAGCTTTCTTAAACAGATCTGACAATGGTCTCTCAGTACATCACTTAGAAAGATCCAAATGGCATCTTGATCTGAAAGTAAATGTCAGATAAAGTGTGTAGCCATTTCTGCCATTACTAATGAGTCTTGGGGGGCTGTTCATTGACTGGAGTATTAAGATTGTGATGAAACACATTTCCTGAAACTATCTTGAACATTATTATAATGAGATATTTTCCTCTCAGAGATGAATGATTGTCAGGGTGACAGAGCCTCTCCTTGACCAAACTTTAGTCAGGTTTCTCTGGACCTTTTGCTCGACTAGTCCAACCTCGGGCTTTTGTGTCTGTTCATGTAGAGTCCAGTTTTGGCAAGAATTCTGCTAAATTAGTTTAGAGAGAAGCCTTTCCCTCGATATCAGACCACCCTTAGTATCTGACCAAATTTCTATTTCCCTATCATCCCCCAGGGGACATCTGATCACCCTGACCTGCCTTCAACAAGAATTCTATTAGGTCAGTTTAGCAAGAGCTGCCCTAGATTCTTAGTAATTTTCCATCCACCAACCCCCTCCCTCTGCTTTTTGACTATAAATCCCCACTCATCATTTCTGTATATGGAATTGAGTACTTTCCACTACTGGAGTAGTTCCTGATTAAAATCTGCTTCTACTCCTCTAACTACTGTCGAGGCTCTGTTTTTGTTTTATAACAAGAGATGGGTCTTATTTTTTTTAATGATATGTGAAAATATCATTTAGAATTTATGGTAAACTACACAAAACAATTTTCTTATTAACACTTATTAAATAGATGTTCTAGTGGAAAATTCATGAGCTTAGGGCACATGAGAAGTGTCCATATATCGCCAAAAAATATTATCTAATAATCAAATCATGGAGGAGTTACTTCTGGAAAAGTTTTTTCTAGAGGTCTAGTCTCAAACAGCACATTTAGAGGGCGAAAAAAGTAACTTTTACAACAAGACTGTCATTTGAGGATGGTTAATACTATGTAATACTTAAACTACTAATGTATCTGAACATCAGAACTCAGCTCTATTGGGTTGGCCAAAAAGTTCATTTGGGTTTTTCATAAGATGTTTTGGAAAAGTCTGAACAAACTTTTTGACCAATCCAATAAAAAGCAAGGTGAGTCTGCATTTATAAAGAATGTCCTTTCAAATGAAAAGGAAGGACTTGTGTTCTAAAACTTGCTGTTTTCATCTTATTTACTTTAGATCTAGTGTTTTATGCATGTTTTTATCCTTCTGAGTTTGTTAGTAGTGCTCACGCATTTATGTAACTAATAGTGTAAAAATTAATTAGCAGAGACCTCAATTAAATAAAGTTAGAAGACCAGAAGGGAAAGCTCTCATACCGTGTGAAAATAGCAGAGCCCAGCAAGAAGAGCTCTCCTTCTACCCTGGCAAGGATTCAGCCAGTGAAAAGCTATTTATTTACTATAGCCCTCTTCCTTTTCCTTTCTATAAAAATTTTCTTTTCCCCTTGCTGTGAAGGGACTTGCATGTGGCTGGTCATGGTGGCAGACTCAGAATTGCAATTCTCTGCTGATCTTAAATAACCTATCTTTGCTGAATAAATATCTGGCAGTCTATTTGTTTCAAGTCAACATTTTGGTGGCCCATATGGGGACCAGAGAAGACTCTGCCAAGCTGGTGAGCAAACAGTTGCAGTACCCACAATTGAGCCCGTCGTTACTCACTGTTTTCTCACCAACCCTGAAATTTCAAGGTACATCTTCCTCCTAGATCCCAGCTCACATCCTCTTTGTGTTTGAAGCTCTCCAGGCTTCATTCAGGATTATTTAAAGGTTTTGTCTTTCAGGTTAAGGCCTTGTTCTCTATGCAAGTACTTGTTTGGCACTTAGGTCTGATTTTGAGGTCAGAGTGTTTCATTGTCTAGGCACTGGCTCATTCCTTCAAGAACAGGAGTTGCCTCCCAGTGTTATCAGGAGTCTAAAATTGCCTGTCTCCAAAAAAAGATTTTAAGGTTAACTGAGGCAAACAAATAGGTAAAGAAAGATAAAATGGCCCTAGAAGCCTCGGACTCTTCTTCTGTGGCTTCTTTGTCTTAGGCTCTGCTTTCAACTCCGTCTTGTCCTCTCCTCTGGCTCTTTATGGCCAGACTCCACTTCCTTCCCTCCTACACCACCTAAGCTTCCACTATGCCCTCAATTCCTCCATACTAATACTTTCACCAAACCCCCTGTTTTCTCTGAAACTCCCCCATTCCCTTTTCTTGACATTGTTAGAACCTGTCACTTTAAATTTAAGCCTTCTGAGAATCCAGAGGGTAAACCCTTAATTTCTTATGTTCTTTGGACTAAAGGAGAACTGTGAGCCATAGTTAAAGATTTTCCAAGGTAACCAAAGATCCTCACAGATTTGCTAAGGAATTTAATGTAGTCATTAAAACTTGGCAACCTGGTTTCTCTGACATATCATTTAGTTCATATGCTTGTCAGTGAAGGATAGACCTAGCACTGGATGAACATTGCTAGCTGGGAAAATCCTAAAAGATCTACCACCTGGAGACCAGCCTGCTAACCTATATGATATCAGGTTTGGGTAATCCCTAGGCAACTTAATTGACTAATACCTAGGGCTTTTCCAAAGCCTGTTGATTGCAACAGATTTAGGTTTACACACAAAATCTGACAAACCTGTTCAGGATTATTACAATAGAGTTGAGTATTTTTAAAGAAATACAGGTCTTCATTCAGAGCTTGACTCCATCTGAGTAGCTTTTAACTATGTTCATTAGTGGGCTGACCTTTCCTTTCTAGTAAAAACTAATTTCTGCTATTATTGCAAAAGCCAGGACATTGGAAAAGAGACTATTACAAATTTAAGTGCTTTAGGTATCTTCAGCCTTCTAACCAGCCTTTCCAACATTATTCCAGTTCTCAGAGATGGGGATCTGAGGAACTACAGGGGCTTTTCACAATCCTTCCTCTTAATCAGCTTGGAGAAACATTTCTCAAGATTGAGGATGAATCTCTTCTAGTGCTAATTGATATCAGAGCCATACTCTTGGTGCTCAACCCCACTACTATAAAACAGTCCCTGCCTCAGAGTACTAAAACAGTTCAAATAGTGGGGATCAATAATGAACCTCAAGAAGTTCCTGTCTCTAAACCTATGATTCCCTTCTGTTTAGGCCCTTTGAGAGACGCACATCCTATTCTCCTTAGCTCCTCTGCCCTTTCCCATTTATTAGACCATGACTTCTTAGAGAAGTATCATGATGGAATTTCTGCATCCCAAAAGGGGGGAAATAATTCTAGGCTTTGACAGTAGTCATCAAAGTAACCAACTAGGTAAATTAAATGACCCTTTGATATCTTTTATCTGTTTTGTCTCTTGAGGATACTAGAGCTGATTCTGGAACACTGATAATTTGTCCTGGTTGAATTAGCTACCACTCTTCTTATGGGCAAAATCTCCAACTGATATTGGCAAAATTCATAGCATACCTCCTGTCAAGATTCAAATAGACCCATCAAAATCTCTTTCCAGGATTAATCCATGTCCCATAAATAAAGAAGCCCTTCAAGGCCTAAAGCCCTTAACAGAAGATCACAAAGCTTAAGGCCTTATAATCCCTGTACTAGCCCCTGAACACTCCCATTTAATTGGTAAGAAAACCTAAGGGCCAAAGTTTAGGTTTATCTAGGACCTCTGAGCAATAAGCAGCATTGCTATCATTTGACACCCTGTTGCTCCTAACCCTCTTACATTACTAGCATCCATTCACACTGGAAGTAAATTCTTTACTGTAATTGATGTGTCCAGTGCATTCTTTAGTATTCCAGTTGATGAAGCTATACTTTTTTACATTCACTTGTGAAGAAAACCAATTCACCTGAAAGTAATGCCTCAGGGTTTTACTGAGAATCCTTATTTCTTGCAAATCCTAAAAGGCTGATCTGGATAACATAAAGTTTCCCTAGAGATTCTACTTTATCACAAAATGTGGATGATTTGTTTCTTTGCTCTCCTTCTCAAGCCTCCTCATAGGAAGACTGCATCCACCTACTAAATAAAGCTTTTAGCCTTAAAGGGATATAAGGTGACAAAGAAAAAATTGCAGTTTTCCCAAACCCAGGTTTGATATTTAGGGCATCTGATATTAGAAAAAGAGCTACACCTAGATCCAGATAGACTTCATGGTGCCCTAAGTTTCTCAAAATTCAAAACTATGTGCCAACTGTGAGGTTTTCTCAGGCTAATTGGTTATTACTGAAGTTGGATTCCAAATTTCTCTCTTATGGCCAAATATCTATGTTTTCCCCAACAATAACAACCCTAACCCAACTTTATGGGAAGAGCCAGAACATATAGCCTTCTCCTTTAAGGCCTTAAAGGTGAGTTTAATGAACCCACCTGTCCTTGGGCATGCCAATTATCAAAGTCACTTTTTTGATATATGAAAAGAAAGGGAATGGCCTTCGGCTACTTACCTCAAACCACAGGGACTGCCATTGACCCATAAGGTGTTATAGCCAACAGCTGGACGCCATGATGCGGAGATAACCATCTTGCCTTAGGGCCATTACAACCTTAACCGTTTTGGTTAATACCATGGAGAAAATTGTTGTGGGATCCCCTTTAACCATTTTCCTATCTCATGCAGTAGAAGCTCTCCTGAATTCTCATTACACTCAACATTTCTCAGCCGGACGCCTCACCTCCTATGAAGTTCTTTCTTTTAACTCTCCCACACATAACTCCTTTAAGTATGACAACGTTTACTTGTTATCCTTTTCCCTTCTGTTGCCAACAAAGTCCCTCATGACTGCTTAATGCTGATGAACCACGTCCTGACTCTTTGTAATGATATGCAGGAAATTCCACTGGGTAACATTGACTTCTCATGGTTCACTGATGGTTTTTATTTAAAAGGTGACAGTGGCAAATATTGTGCAGAGTATACTATTAGGAATACTTTTGATGTTGTTGAGGCAACATCTTTGCCTATGGCTACTTCAGCCCAACAGGCTAAATTATATACTCTTACATGGACTTGTACTTTAGACAGGGACAAAACTGACACTATTTATACTGATAGTATACATGCTTTTGGAGCAACCCATGATTTTGTCATGTTGTGGAAGCAACATGGCTTCCTTGCTTCTAGTGGAAACAAAATTTTAAATGGCCCCTGTTTCAAAAATTATTGAATTCAGTACTTTTACTGACACTTTAGACATTATTAAGGTTCTGGGGCATTCTAAACCTGACTCGCTGGAAGCAAATGGAAATCGCTGCTGATATTTCTGTAACAAATCCTGCCCTTAAATGGATGAACAGCAGCCAAAACTCTGTCATGGTCCAAAGGGATATTTCCCCAAATGATAATTTATAAAAACTAGCTAGAGAATCTCAGCAGTTAGCCTCAGAAAAGAAAAATACTGTAAATTCCATACAGGTTAGTTTGATAAAAAGAGAAAGCTCTGGTTTCGACCAAATAACAACCCAGTCCTACTGGAGGTTGTAAAATTCCCACTCTTCACCAGTGTACATGCATTAAACCATTGGTCTACTGACAAAATGATAGCTTTCATGAATCAATATTGCTGGGGAAACATTAACAAGACCCCCAAAAATGTCAACCTCAATTGTCTCCCTTGCCCAAATTACAAAGCAGGGAAGCCTGTTTGTGCTGCTCCTGGACATTTTAAACTACTTAAATGGATCACTGAAGAAATAGATGAAGAAATCAGAAAATACCTGGATACAGATGAAAATGAAAACATAATGATCCAAACTCCTTGGAACACAGCAAAAATCAGTTCTAAGAGGAAAGTATACAGCAAAACAGGCCTGCCTAGGGAAATAAGAAAAAGCTCAAATAAACAACCTAATCTTACACCTAAAGGAACTAGAAAACAAAGAACAAACAAAACCAAAAGTTCATAGAAGAAAAGAAATTGTAGATATTAGAACAGAAATAATGAAATAGAATTTTTTTAAAAAATCAAAAAGATCAATGAAATTTAGAGCTGGATCTTTGAAAAGATAAAAATAAATTGATAAAACTTTAGCCATACTCATTAAGAAAAAAAAGAGAGAGGGTCCAAAGCAATAAATTCAGAAATAAAAAAGAAGTTATAGCAGACACCACAGAAGTACAAAGCATCATAATAGATTACTAAGAACAATTATAAGCCAATAAAATTGACAACATGGAAGAAATGGACAAATTTCTGGAAATGTACAATCCCCCAAGACTTCACCAGGAAGAAATACAAAATATGGCCAGAACAATTACCAGTCATGTAATTGAGTCAGTAATAAAACAACTCCCAACAAACAAAAGTCCAGGACTAAATGGCTCCACAGGTGAATTCTACCAAACATGTAGAGAAGAGTTAACACTTATCTTTCTCAAACTATTTCAAAAAATTGTAGAGGAAAGAACACTTCCAAACTCATACCAAACCTTTGGAACACTTCCAAACCCTGATACCAAAAGAGACAAAGATATCACAAAAAAAGAAAATTACAGGCCAATATCACTGATGGATATAGATGCAAAAGTAATCAGCATAATATTAGCAAACCAAATTCAGTAATACACTAAAAGGATCATATACCATGATCAAGTGGGATTTATCCTAGGGATGCAAGGATGGTTCAATATCCATCAATCGATGTGATACACTACTTTAACAAATTGAAGAATAAAAATCATATGATCATCTCAATAGATGCAGAAAAAGCTTTTGACAAAATTCAACATTCATTTATGATAAAAATTCTCAACAAAGTAGGTATAGAGGGAGCATATCTCAGCATAATAAAGGCCATATATCACAAGCCCACAGCTAACATCAGACTCAAGGTTAAAAGCTGAAATCATTTCTTCTAAGATCAGGAACAGGACAAGAATGCCCACTCTCACCACTTTTATTCAACATAATATTGGAAGTCCTAGCCACAGCAATCAGACAGAAAATGAAATAAATGGAATCCAAACTAGAAAGAAAGAAGTAAAATTGTCACTGTTTGCAAACAACATGATATTATGCATAGAAAATCCTAAAGACTCTACTAAAAAACTGGTAGAATTCATCACTGAATTCAGTACAATTTTAGAGTACAAAATTATTATACAGAAATGACAACAATCTAAGAGAAAGAGAAATTAAGAAAATCCCATTTACAATCAAATCAAAAACAAATACCTAGGAATAAATCTAACTAAGGAGGTAAAAATCCTGTACTCAGAAAATTATGTCAGTGATGAAAGAAATTGAAGACAACACAAAGAGATGGAAAGATGTACCAACCTCCAGGAATGGAAGAATTGATATTGTCAAAATGACCAAGGCAATCTAGATTCAATGCAATCCCTATCATTATACCAATGGCATTTTTCACAGAAATAGAACTCCCACTTATATAGGCAATTACTCTACTAAAAATGAGGCAAGAATATAATGGGAAAAAGACAGCCTCTTCAAAAATGGTACTGGGGAAACTGGACAGCTACATGCAAAAGAATCAAACTGGACTACTCTCTCATACCATACAAAACAAATTCAAAATGTATTAAAAGTTAAGTATAAGACCTGCAAACATAAAACTTATGGGGAATAAAAACCATAGGCAGTACATGTTGCCTACTGAATGGGAAAAGGTATTGCAAATCACATTTGATAAGTGTTTAATATCAAAAATATACAAAGAATTATATAACTCAATATCAAAGAAACAAACAACACAGTTTTTAAAAATGGGCAGAATCAAGACTGTATGGTACTGGCAAAAACAAAAGAAATATAAATCAATGGAACAGGGTAGAAAGCCCAGAGATAAATCCACTCACCTATGGTCACCTTATTGATGACAAAGGAGGCAAGAATATACAATGGAGAAAAGACAGTCTCTTCAATAAGTGGTGCTAGGAAAAACTGGACAGCTGCATGTAAAAGAATGAAATTAGAACACTTCCTAACACCATACACAAAAATAAACTCCAAATGGATTAAAGGGGTTTCCCTGGTGGCGCAGTGGTTGAGAGTCCGCCTGCCGATGCAGGGGACATGGGTTTGTGCCCCGGTCCGGGAGGATCCCACATGCCGCGGAGCGGCTGAGCCCGTGAGCCATGGCCGCTGAGCCTGCGCGTCCAGAGCCTGTGCTTCGCAACGGGAGAAGGCCACAACAGTGAGAGGGCCGCGTACCACAAAAAAAAAAAGAAACAAATATGGATTAAAGACCTAAATGTAAGGCCAGTTGCTATAAAACTCTTAGAGGTAAACATAAGCAGAACATTCTTTGACATAAATCACAGCAAGATCTTTTTTGATCCACCTCCTAAAGTAATGAAAATAAAAATAAACAAATGGGATCTGATTAAACTTAAAATCTTTTGCACAGCAAAGGAAACAAAACAAAAAGACAACCCTCTGAATGGGAGAAAATATTTGCAAATAAAGCAACTGACAAGGGATTAATCTCCAAAATATACAAATAGCTCATTCAGCTCAATATTAAAAAAAACAAATAACCCAATCAAAAAATGGGGGGAAGATCTAAATAGACATTTCTTCAAAGAAGACATACAGATGGCCAAAAAGCACATGAAAAGATGCTCAACATCACTAATTTTTAAAGAAATGCAAACCAAAACTACAATGAGGTATTACCTCACACCAGTCAGGATGGGCATCATCAAAAAATCTGGAAACAATAAATGCTGGAGAGGGTGTGGAGAAAAGGGAACCTTCTTGCACTGTCGGTGGGAAGGTAAATTGGTACAGCCACTATGGAAGACAGTTTGGAGGTTCCTTAAAAAACTAAAAATAGAGTTCCCATATGATCCAGCAATCACACTCCTGGGCATTTGTCCAAAGAAAAACATGATCTGAAAGGATACATTCACCTCAATGTTCATTGCAGCGCTGTTTACAATACCCAAGTCATGGAAGCAACCTAAATATCCATTGACAGAAGAGTGGATAAAGAAGATGTGGTACGTATGTACAATGGATATACAACTCAGCCATTAAAAGAAACGAAATAGTGCCATTTGCAGAGACATGATGGACCTAGAGACTGTCATACAAAGTGAAGTAAGTCAGAAAGAGAAAAATATAATATCGCTTATTGTGGAATCTAGAAAAATGGTACAGATGAACTTATTGGCAAAGCAGAAATAGAGTCACAGATGTAGAGAACAAACGGTTACCAAGGGGGGAAGTTGGGGGGGGCGAATTGGAAAATTGTGATTGACTATATACACCACTATGTATAAAATAGGTAACAAATGAGAGCCTACTGTTTAGCACTAGAAACTCTACTCAGTGATCTGTGGTGACCTAAATGGGAAGGAAATCTAACAAAGAGTGGATATATGTATAACTGATTCACTTTGCTGTACAGCAGAAACTAACACAACATTGTAAAGCAATTAAAAAAATTATTTTAAAAAAGAAGAAAAAAAATGGGCAGAGAATCTGAATAGACATTTTTCCAAGGAAGTAATACCAATGGCTGGATAAATATCTGACAGTGTATTTGTTTCAGGTAAACAATAGAAATGTTCTATAGATTTTGCATCAAATAAAGATAAATTATGAATTTTACTATGTATTTATAATATCTACAGGGATCTCAAATTGGGTACCCTTCTTAATTGGAATGTAATAATTTAGCTTGAATTTCAAATAGTAAATATTCACTTGTTTTTATTAACATAAATTCAAAAAGGTATGTAAATAAAATCAACACTGCACTTTTAACTGACTATATAAATAATCACATACCATATATAATAGTGATGTGAGTTATAAACTCATATTCTAGTAGTCATATCTTTCATCCAATACATTTTTAAAGTGTACATTTTCTAGTTCTCTTATTGTATGTAAGCTAGCTGCTAAATTCATTTAAAATTATTTCTCAGTAAAATTATATCAGTTTCTAACATATAGTATATTTCCATTTCATGCTATCCTGACTGGAAAAATATCTCAAGTACTATAAAATGAAATATGTATTTTCAAATGGAAATGTTAAACAAAATTGTTACTTTACTAAATAAAATTTAATTGTCAATTGAATTTTTTCTCAGCTCCTGATGATTAGAATTTCTGTTTGTGTGTTTACCTACAATTATGGATGACATGAATTTTTCATTAAATGCAATAATTGTTTCTGTTTGCAGTGACATTAATATATCTTCCTGTTTCTCATGAGCTAACAAAAATATGAGCCCTCATTTAGTTACAGTTTAATAAATCTTAATTTTTGATAATTACCTCAAGACTGTTAACTATAAGGTTTTTTTTTTTCTTATTTCTTTTCTCATCCCAAATCACAAATCATCTAAACCAAGGTCATTGTAAGCCTTAAGGAGATGAAGAAAGTGAGCAAACAAAAATTTCCATCCCAATGAAGGTCACTGACCTTAGAGAGATTTGTGTTTGAATGGAAATATATTAGCTTTGAATAGAAATAAGATCAATTTTTTTAAATTTAGTTTAGATTTAACTTTCTAATCCTTGAAAATATAAAATGACTATTCTGTTAGCTGGCAGAGATAAGGAAAGCTATAGATCACTCCCTAAGTGATCTTCCAGAAGTAGGAAAAATAACCTATTTAATGATTCTCCCACTCTGACTTTCTCCTATTTAATAAGCCAATGACACTTTTTTCAAGTTGACAAACCAGTTTTACCTTCATAAGTATTACATGCCATAAAGCAGATACCTTATACATTTTGAATTTGTTCAAAAATTGTTCTCAAAACAAACTGTTCTTTTCCCATTATTTACTCAAATCATGACTTTAAGTGTTGATCAAATTAAATTAAGTACATATAATTTCATCAAAGAAAAGCAAATTACTTGCGTTCTCCTCTCTGAAATTAATGTGACAAGGTATTTAAGTTTATGACCAATTTCAATTCTAAAATTTAGGGGGTTTTTTAATTGTTGTTTTTCTTTCTAACTCAATCATTTTTGTGGCGAAAAAAAGTTATTTCTAAATAACAAATTGTATCTGAGGGTCATTTGTATAAAGTGCTGTCATTTTCTTTTTCCTATATGCTACAAAAAAATTATGAAAGTAAAAATGTGTAAACCGTCCTTTTCCTTCACTCCATGAAGGCTACCACAGTATTTTTACACTTGATATTCCAAATTCATATTAATTCATTTCAAGATATTAAAACTAGGGACAGTTTTGAATGTTTAGGTTATTTTTGATCTATCTCATTTTCTGGAGTCAAAATAATCAGTGTACACTGCCAGGTTCCCGGGATCCAGGGACAACTTCCCCGGGAGAACGCACAGCGCGCCTCAGGCTGGTGCAAAGTCACGCCGGCCTTTGCCACCGCAGGGCCGCCCCGCACTCCGTGCCCCTCCCTCCCCGCCGGCCTGAGTGCGCCAGAGCCCCCGAATCAGCGGCTCTTTTAACCCCATCCTGTCTGAGCAAAAAGCAGACGCCCTCCAGCGACCTACACGCAGTGGCAGGGCCAAATCCAAAGCTGAGCCCTGGGAGCTGTGAGAACAAAGAAGAGAAAGGGAAATCTCTCCCAGCAGCCTCAGAAGCAGCGGATTAAAGCTCCACAATCAACTTGATATACCCTGCATCTGTGGAATACCTGAATAGACAACCAATCATCCCAAATTAAGGAAGTGGACTTTAGGAGCAAGATTTATGATTTTTTCCCTTTTCATCTTTTTGTGAATGTGTATGAGTATGCTTCTGTGTGAGATCTTGTCTGTATAGTCTTGCTTCCACCATTTGTCCTAGGGTTCTATCCGTCCATTTTTTTTTTAAATTTTTTTTCTTAATAATTAATTTTAATAACGTTGTTATACTTTACCTTCGTTCTTTCTTTCTTTCTTTCTTTCTTTCCTTCCTTCCTTCCCTCCTTTAGACAACGAATCATCCCAAATTGAGGAGGTGGTCTCTGACAGCAAGATTTATGATTTTTCCCCATTTACCTCTTTTAGTGAGGGTGTATGTGTATGCTTCTGTGTAAGATTTTGTCAGTATAGCTTTGCTTCCAACATTTGTCCTAAGGTTCTATCCGTCCCTTTTTTTTTTTTTTCTAAATAAGAATTTTTTAATTCAATAACTTTATTATACTTTATTTTATTTTTACTGTATCTTCTTTCTTTCTGTCTTTTTTCCTTCTTTCCCTCCTTCCTTCCTTCCTCCCTCCCTCTCTCCCTCCCTCCTTTCTTTCCTTCTTGCCTTCTTTCCTTCTTTGCTTCTTTCTTTCTTTCTTCCTTCCTTCCTACCCTCCTTTCCTTTCTTTCCTCATACTTCTACTAATTCCCTCTACTTTTTCTCCCTTTTATCCTGAGCCGTGTGGATGAAAAGCTCTTGTTGCTCCAGCCAGGAGGCAGGGCTCTGCCTCTGAGGTGGGAGAGCCAACTTCAGGACACTGGTCAACAAGAGACCTCCCAGCTCCACATAATATCAAATGGCGAAAATCTCCCAGAGACCTCCATCTTAACACCAGCACCCAGCTTCACTCAACGACCAGCAAGCCACAGTGCTGGAAAACCTATGCCAAACAACTAGCAAAACAGGAACACAACCCCACCCATTAGCAGAGAGGCTGCCTAAAATCATAATAAGGCCACAGACACCCCAAAACACACCACCAGACGTGAACCTGCCCACTAGAGAGACAAGATCCAGCCTCATCCACCACAACACAGGCACTAGTCCCCTCCACCAGGAAGCCTACACAACCCACTGAACCAACCTTAGCCACTGGAGACAGACATCAAAAACAGGAGGAACTACGAACCTGCAGCCTGCAAAAAATAGACCCCAAACACAGTAAGATAAGCAAAATGAGAAGACAGAAAAACACACAGCAGATAAAGGAGCAAGATAAAAATGCACCAGACCTAACAAATGAAGAGGAAATAGTCAGTCTACCTGAAAAAGAATTCAGAATAATGATAGTAAAGTTGATCCAAAATCTTGGAGATAGAATGGACGATAGAATGGACAAAATGCAAGAATCAGTTAACAAGGACCTAGAAGAACTAAAGATGAAACAAGCAACGATGAACAACACAATAAATGAAATTAAAAGTACTCTAGATGGGATCAATAGCAGAATAACTGAGGCAGAAGAACGGATAAGTGACCTGGAAGATAAAATAGTGGAAATAACTACTGCAGAGCAGAATAAAGAAAAAAGAATGAAAAGAACTGAGGACAGTCTCAGAGACCTCTGGGACAACATTAAACGCACCAACATTCGAATTATAGGGGTTCCAGAAGAAGAAGAGAAAAAGAAAGGGACTGAGAAAATATTTGAAGAGATTATAGTTGAAAACTTCCCTAATATGGGAAAGGAAATAGTTAATCAAGTCCAGGAAGCACAGAGAGTCCCATACAGGATAAATACAAGGAGAAATACACCAAGACACATATTAATCAAACTGTCAAAAATTAAATACAAAGAAAGCATATTAAAAGCAGCAAGGGAAAAACAACAAATAACACACAAGGGAATCCCCATAAGGTTAACAGCTGATCTCTCAGCAGAAACCCTACAAGCCAGAAGGGAGTGGCAGGACATACTGAAAGTGATGAAGGAGAAAAACCTGCAGCCAAGACTACTCTACCCAGCAAGGATCTCATTCAGATTTGATGGAGAAATTAAAACCTTTACAGACAAGCAAAAGCTGAGAGAGTGCAGCACCACCAAACCAGCTTTACAACAAATGCTAAAGGATCTTCTCTAGGCAAGAAACACAAGAGAAGGAAAATACCTATAATAACAAACCCAAAACAATTTAGAAAATGGGAATAGGAACATACATATCGATAATTACCTTAAATGTAAATGGACTAAATGCTCCCACCAAAAGACACAGATTAGCTGAATGGATACAAAAACAAGACCCTTATATATGCTGTCTACAAGAGACCCACTTCAGACCCAGAGACACATACAGACTGAAAATAAGGGGATGGAAAAAGATATTCCATGCAAATGGAAACCAAAAGAAAGCTGGAGTAGCAATTCTCATATCAGACAAAATAGACTTTAAAATAAGGACTATTAAAAGAGACAAAGAAGGACACTACATAATGATCAAGGGATCGATCCAAGAAGAAGATATAACAATTGTAAATATTTATGCACCCAACATAGGAGCACCTCAATACAGAAGGCAAATACTAACAGCCATAACAGGAGAAATCGACAGTAACACGTTCATAGTAGGGGACTTAAACACCCCACTTTCACCCATGGACAGGTCATCCAAAATGAAAATAAATAAGGAAACACAAGCTTTAAATGATACATTAAACAAGATGGACTTAATTGATATTTATAGGACACTCCATCCAAAAACAACAGAATACACATTTTTCTCAAGTGCTCATGGAACATTCTCCAGGATAGATCATATCTTAGGTCACAAAACAAGCCTTGGTAAATTTAAGAAAATTGAAATTGTATCAAGTATCTTTTCTGACCACAACGCCATGAGACTAGATATCAATTACAGGAAAAGATCTGTAAAAAATACAAACACATGGAGGCTAAACAATACTCTACTTAATAATGAAGTGATCACTGAAGAAATCAAAGAGGAAATCAAAAAATACCTAAAAACAAATGACAATGGAGACACAACGACCCAAAACCTGTGGGATGCAGCAAAAGCAGTTCTAAGGGGGAAGTTTATAGCAATACAAGCCCACCTTAAGAAGCAGGAAACATCTCGAATAAACAACCTAACCTTGCACCTCAAGCAATTAGAGAAAGAAGAACAAAAAAACCCCAAAGCTAGCAGAAGGAAAGAAATCATAAAAATCAGATCAGAAATAAATGAAAAAGAAATGAAGGAAACGATAGCAAAGATCAATAAAACTAAAAGCTGGTTCTTTGAGAAGATAAACAAAATAGATAAACCACTAGCCAGACTCATCAAGAAAAAAAGGGAGAAGACTCAAATCAGTAGAATTAGAAATGAAAAAGGAGAGGTAACAACTGACACTGCAGAAATAAAAGAGATCATGAGAGATTACTACAAGCAACTCTATGCCAATAAAATGGACAATCTGGAAGAAATGGACAAATTCTTAGAAATGCACAACCTGCCAAGACTGAATCAGGAAGAAATAGAAAATATGAACAGACCAATCACAAGCACTGAAATTGAAACTGTGATTAAAAATCTTCCAACAAAGAAAAGCCCAGGACCAGATGGCTTCACAGGCGAATTCTATCAAACATTTAGAGAAGAGCTAACACGTATCCTTCTCAAACTCTTCCAAATATAGCAGAGGGAGGAACACTCCCAAACTCCTTCTACGAGGCCACCATCACCTTGATACCAAAACCAGACAAGGATGTCACAAAGAAAGAAAACTACAGGCCAATATCACTGATGAACATAGATGCAAAAATCCTCAACAAAATACTAGCAAACAGAATCCAACAGCACATTAAAAGGATCATACACCATGATCAAGTGGGGTTTATTCCAGGAATGCAAGGATTCTTCAATATACGCAAATCTATCAATGTGATAAACCATATTAACAAACTGAAGGAGAAAAACCATATGATCATCTCAATAGATGCAGAGAAAGCTTTTGACAAAATTCAACACCCATTTATGATAAAAACCCTGCAGAAAGTAGGCATAGAGGGAACTTTCCTCAACATAATAAAGGCCATATATGACAAGCCCACAGCAAACATCATCCTCAATGGTGAAAAACTGAAAGCATTTCCACTAAGATCAGGATCAAGACAAGGTTGCCCACTCTCACCACTCTTATTCAACATAGTTTTGGAAGTTTTAGCCACAGCAATCAGAGAAGAAAAGGAAATAAAAGGAATCCAAATTGGAAAAGAAGAAGTAAAGCTGTCACTGTTTGCAGACGACATGATCCTATACATAGAGAACCCTAAAGATGCTACCAGAAAACTACTAGAGCTAATCAATGAATTTGGTAAAGTGGCAGGATACAAAATTAATGCACAGAAATCTCTGGCATTCCTATATACTAATGATGAAAAATCTGAAAGTGAAATCAAGAAAACACTCCCATTTACCATTGCAACAAAAAGAATAAAATATCTAGGAATAAACCTACCTAAGGAGACAAAAGACCTGTATGCAGAAAATTATAAGACACTGATGAAAGAAATTAAAGATGATACAAATAGATGGAGAGATATACCATGTTCTTGGATTGGAAGAATCAACATTGTGAAAATGACTCTACTACCAAAAGCAATCTATAGATTCAATGCAATCCCTATCAAACTACCAATGGCATTTTTCACAGAACTAGAACAAAAAATTTTGCAATTTGTATGGAAACACAAAAGACCCCGAATAGCCAAAGCAATCTTGAGAACGAAAAACGGAGCTGGAGGAATCAGGCTCCCTGACTTCAGACTATACTACAAAGCTACAGTTATCAAGACGGTATGGTACTGGCACAAAAACAGAAAGATAGATCAATGGAACAGGATAGAAAGCCCAGAGATAAACCCATGCACATATGGACACCTTATCTTTGATAAAGGGGGCAGTAATGTACAGTGGAGAAAGGACAGCCTCTTCAATAAGTGGTGCTGGGAAAACTGGACAGGTACATGTAAAAGTATGAGACTAGATCACTCCCTAACACCATACACAAAAATAAGCTCAAAATGGATTAAAGACTTAAATGTAAGGCCAGAAACTATCAAACTCTTAGAGGAAAACATAGGCAGAACACTCTATGACATAAATCACAGCAAGATCCTTTCTGACCCACCTTCTAGAGAAATGGAAATAAAAACAAAAATAAACAAATGGGACCTAATGAAACTTCAAAGCTTTTGCACAGCAAAGGAAACCATAAACAAGACCAAAAGACAACCCTCAGAATGGGAGAAAATATTTGCAAATGAAGCAACTGACAAAGGATTAATCACCAAAATTTACAAGCAGCTCATGCAGCTCAATAACAAGAAAACAAACAACCCAATCCAAAAATGGGCAGAAGACCTAAATAGACATTTCTCCAAAGAAGATATACAGACTGCCAACAAACACATGAAAGAATGCTCAACATCATTAATCATTAGAGAAATGCAAATCAAAACTACAATGAGATATCATCTCACACCAGTCAGAATGGCCATCATCAAAAAATCTAGAAACAATAAATGCTGGAGAGGGTGTGGAGAAAAAGGAACACTCTTGCACTGCTGGTGGGAATGTGAATTGGTTCAGCCACTATGGAGAACAGTATGGAGGTTCCTTAAAAAACTACAAATAGAACTACCATATGACCCAGCAATCCCACTACTGGGCATATACCCTGAGAAAACCGAAATTCAAGAAGAGTCATGTACCAAAATGTTCATTGCAGCTCTATTTACAATAGCCCAGAGATGGAAACAACCTAAGTGCCCATCATCAGATGAATGGATAAAGAAGATGTGGCACATATATACAATGGAATATTACTCAGCCATAAAAAGAAACAAAATTGAGCTATTTGTAATGAGGTGGATAGACCTAGAGTCTGTCATACAGAGTGAAGTAAGTCAGAAAGAAAAAGACAAATACCGTATGGTAACACATATATATGGAATTTAAGAAAAAAAAATGTCATGAAGAACCTAGGGGTAAGGCAGGAATAAAGACGCAGACCTCCTAGAGAACGGACTTGAGGTTATGGGGAGGGGGAAGGGTGAGCCGTGACAGGGCGAGAGAGAGTCATGGACATATACACACTAACAAACGTAGTAAGGTAGATAGCTAGTGGGAAGCAGCCGCATGGCACAGGGATATTGGCTCGGTGCTTTGTGACAGCCTGGAGGGGTGGGATGGGGAGGGTGGGAGGGAGGGAGACGCAAGAGGGAAGAGATATGGGAACGTATGTATATGTATAACTGATTCACTTTGTTATAAAGCAGAAACTAACACACCATTGTAAAGCAATTGTACCCCAATAAAGATGTTAAAAATAATAATAATAATCAGTGTAGTGCCTTAATAACAATAAGTTATATCTAAATTGCAATATAAAACAAGATATGACCAGGAAGAATTTCCATAGAGAGCCCATTTTATGGAATAGGTACAATGTCAGATATTTGGCATCTTGAATTTATTCTAATATTGTACTAAATAAACATTAATGAGACTTGCTATGTGTCAGCCTTTGTGTTCGTCACTTGGGATTTATTTTAGCTTAAAATATTCTTCCTGCTCTCAAAAACACCACTTTTTATAGGACTACAATTTTCTCTAAATTATCTACAATGTACCACACACTTTGTGGTTTGTTAATGTTCATGTTCATTTTATTCATTTAAATGAGAATAGTTTAGAGATTGGTTGAATCCAGACAAAAAATTATTTTCCATGTCCTTTCCCCTTCAGTTCTTCAGTATCTAGAGAGAATAATTGCCACTGCAGTACTGAAATGGTATTACAAAGCTAAACATTTATGTGATAGCCTGGAAAGTTTTCTAAACGCTCTATAAATTTTGGCCATGTTTACTGTTATTTTATTTGTATGTGCTTTCCATGGTATATTAATTTAATATCTCCTTGAAGTATTCATTGACTTTTCTACCTTTCCAATAATATGTCTATGAGTTTCACAGTTAACATCAATTTAAATTTGTCTCTTCATCCTGTCAAATAATCAAACTAAAAATTATTCTTAATTAATTTTCCACATGGCTCTCATGTGCTTATATCTAATAAGGCACGACCAGACAAATTTTTTAATTATTTTATATGTGTTTGTTTGTGTGTGTTAAGTGGGTGGGGAAGTTAACCTTGTTAAATTCTGAGAAATGGAATAAGGGCTAAATAATGTATGTATATAATAAACGTTCCTCTTATACCTGGGATGTGCTATTGTTTTCATGTTACATTCTGATTAATATTTATAAATATCATAATCTTAAGGAGATGATGAATAATAGCTATTGAAAATAATCAAAATATCAAGAAAAAAGGTATGGATATAAAATGTGTACTTGTAAATATTCAACTTTCATAAAAGGGAACTTGTTCTACATTATAAACTATTACATGTAAGGATTATTTCAAAGTTTGCCCTAGCAGAAACGAAACAAACAAAAAGTACATGTGCACCACACCCAGACAGCAAACACTTATATCCTGATGCCATAATATACATCTGTTCTGCTACTTATATATTTTCACAAAGACTTTTATGTTTAGGAGCTGGTAATTTCTATGTTCTTCAAAGATTCTCAGATTGAGGCTGATTTTATTTGGATAAATACCCAGGAGTAGAATTGCTGGATGATATCGTAGTTCTATGTTTAGTTTTTGAGGAACTTCCATAGTGTTTTACATAGTGGCTTCACTAACTTCCATTCCCAGCAACAGTGTACAGGGGCTCCCTTTTCTCCACATTCTCACCAATATTTGTTATTTGTAGATATTTTGATGATAGCCATTTGACAGGTGTGAGGTGATACCTCATTGTGGTTTTGATTTTAATTTCTCTGATAATTACTGATGTTGAACAGTGTTTCATGTACCTTTTGGCCATCTGTATGACTTCTTTGGAGAAATGTTTATTCAGGTCTTCTACTCATTTTTAGTAGTGTCTATTTTTTTTGATATTGAGTTGCCTGAGCTGTTTATATATTTTAGATATTAACCCTTAACAGTCATATTATTTGTCAAAAAGTGTTCTGCCTATGTTTTCCTCTAAGAGCTTTATAGTATCCAGTCTTACATTTAGGTCTTTAATCCATTTTGAGTTTTTTTGTGTGCATATGGTATTAAAGAATGTTCTAGTTTCATTTTTTACATGTAGATGTCCAGTTTTCCCAGCACCATTTATTGTAGAGCCTGTCTTTTTTACATTGTATAATCTTGCCTCCTTTTTCATAGATTAATTGACCATAGGTGTGTGGTTTTATTTCTGGGCTTTCTGTTCTGTTCCATTGATCTATATTTCTGTTTTCATGCCAGTACCATACTGTTTTGACAACTGTAGCTTTGTAGTATAGTCTGAAGTCAGGGACCCTGATTCCTCCAGCTCCATTTTTCTTTATCAAGATTGCTTTGGCTATTCAGGATCTTTTGTGTCTCCATACAATTTTTAAGATTTTTTTTATCCAGTTCTGTGAAAAATGCCATTAGTAATGTGATTGGGATTGCATGGAATCTGTAGATTACTTTGGGTAGTATAGCCATTTTAACAATATTGATTCTTCCAATCCAAGAACAGGGTATATCTTTCCATCTGTTTGTGTCATCTTTGATTTCTTTCATCAGCGTCTTAGAGTTTTCAGAATACAGGTCTTTTGCCTCCTTAGGTAGGTTTATTCCTAGATATTTTATTTTTTTTGATGTGGTGGTAAATGGGATTGTTTCTTTAATCTCTCTTTCTGATCTTTCATTGTTAGTGTATAGAAATGCAGGAGATTTCTGTGTATTAATTTTGTATCCTGCAACTTTACCAAATTAATTCATTCCTTATTTAGTGTTGGGAGGCTGTATGTTTCCTGAAATTGGTCCATTTCTTCCAGGTTGTCCAGTTTTTGGAATAAAATAATTTGTACTATTCTCTTATACATTTTTATATATCTGTGGCATCTGTTATTTTTTCTCCTCTTTCATTTCTTATTTTATTTATTTGGGTCCTCTCTCTTTTTTTCCTGATGATCCTGGCTAAAGGTTTATCAATTTTGTTTATCCTCTCAAAAAAATTGCTCTTGTTTTCATTTTCTTAACATTTATTTTCTTCTTTTTTTATGGGGGTGGTCTCTGATTTTCTTATTACTTTCCTTTTGTTGACTTTGAGCTTTGTTTATTCTTCTTCTTATTTCTTTAGATGGTAGGTTAAGTTGTTTATTTGAGATATTTGTTGAAGTCAGCCTATATTGCTATAAACTTCCTTCTTAGATCAGCTTTTGCTGCATCCCGTAAATTTTGGAAAGTTGTGTTTGATTTTCATTGTTGTCAAGGTATTTTCTAATTTTCTCTTTGATTTCTTCATTGTTTTTTTAGTATCATGTTGTTTAGTCTCTGTGTGTTATTGCTATACCCATTTTTCTTCTTGTAAATTGATTTCTAGATTCAAACATTTTTGGTCAAAAAATATGCTTGATATAATTTCTATCCTATTAATTTATTGAGACTTGTTTTGTGGCATAGCATGTGATCTATCCTGAAAGCGTTCCATGTGCACTTGAAAAGAATGTGTATTCTGCTCTTTTTAGATGACATATACTGTAGATATCTATTAAGTGCCACCAGTCTAATGTGTGATGTAAGACCAATGTTTCTTTATTGATTTGCTTTCTGGATGATCTCTCCATTGATTTAAGTGGGCTGTTAAAGTCCCCTATTATTATTATATTATTATTAATTTTTCCATTTATGTCTATTAATATTTGTTTCATATATCAAGGCCCTCCTCTGTTAGGTGTATATATGTTAACGAGTGTTATATCCTCCTCTTTTATTGATCCTATTATCATTATATAATACCCTTCTTTGTCTTTTGTTATAGACTTTGATTTATGGTCTATTTTGTCTTATGTGAGTATTGCCACCCAACTTTCTTGTTGCTTTCATTTCCTTGGAATGTCTTTTTCCATCCCTTCACTTTCAGTCTGTATGTGTCTTGAATTCTGAAGTGTGTCTCTTGTAAGCCACATAAAGATGTCTTGAATATTTATCCAGTTACCCACCCTAAGTCTTTTGATTGGAGCATTTAGTCTGTCTGTTAACATTTAAATAATTATTAATAGGTATGTACTTATTGCTATTTTAAACCTTGTTTTCCAGTTGTTTTGTAGTTCTTCTCTGTTCTTTTTTCTCTCTTTTTACTTTCTTACCTTCTGGTTTGATGATTTTCTTTAGTGGTATGCTTGTGTTCCTTTCTATCTAGTTTTTTTGTCTCTTATAGGTTTTTGATATATGGTCACCATGAGCTTCAAATATGTTGACCTATATCTACTTGTCTTAAAATGATAGTCATTTATGTTTAAACACATTTGAGAAGATCTACATTTTTTACCCTCCCCCCACATTTTCTGTTTTTGATGTCATATCTTACATCTTCATGTTTTTTCCTTTACTTATTATTGTAGTTATTGTCGATCTTACAAATTTTTCTTTTTTCATATACATACTAGCTGACTTAAGTGATCTTCAGTCCTTACTATGTATTTGCCTTTCCTATTGGGATTTTTCCTTCCTATGGATTCTTACTTCTTTTACATTTAGAGAAGACCCTTCAACATTTTGTTTAGGGTAGGTTTAGTATTGCTGAATTCTTTTAGTTTTGGCTTGTCTGAGAAATTATTTCTCTCTCCTTCTATTCTAAATGATAATCTTGCTGTGTTGAGTATCCTAGGTTGCAGGTTATTCCCTTTCAGGAATTTGAATACATCATGCCATTCCCCTCTGGCCTGAAAACTTTCTGCAGAGAAATCAGTTGGTATCTTTATGGGGCTTCCCTTGTACATTA
Source organism: Pseudorca crassidens (assembly GCF_039906515.1). Classification (NCBI taxonomy): domain Eukaryota; kingdom Metazoa; phylum Chordata; class Mammalia; order Artiodactyla; family Delphinidae; genus Pseudorca; species Pseudorca crassidens. The sequence continues at coordinate 21,663,466 of NC_090298.1, forward strand.
CTCTTTGTCTTTCTCTTGCTGCCTTTAGCATTCTCTCTTTATGTTTAAATTTTGCCATTTTAATTATCATATGTGTTGCTGGGCGTCTGTTTTAGTTCATCTTGCTTGGGAGCCCCTGTGTTTTCTGTAACTTGATATCTATTTCCTTCTTCAGGTTTGGGACATATTCAGCCATAATTTTCATCAAATATATTTTCAACCCCCTTCTTTCTGTCTTTCCCTTCTAGGACCACTATAATATGAATGTTTGTATGCTTGATGTTATCCCAAAGGTCACTTAAAATGTTTTCATTTTTATTTATTTATTTTTGTTTTTACTGTTCTGATTGGGTGATTTCTATCATTCTTTTTTCCAGATCACTTATGTGTTCTTCTGTATCATGTAGCCTGCTGTTCATTCATTCCAGTATGTTTTTCATTTCAGTTATTGTGTTCCTCATTTCTGACTGATACATTTTTATTTTTCTAGTTCCTTGTTAAAATTCTCACTATGTTCATCTCTTCTTTTCCCTAATTCAGTTAGCATTCTTAATACTAATTCTTTGAATTCTTTGTTCGGTAAATCCGTTATTTCTCTTTCATTAGTTGTTTTTCCAGCAGTTCTCTCTTGTTCTTTCAGTTGACTCAAATTTCTCCATCTTCTCATTTTGCTTAACTTTCTCTGCCTCTATGAAATTAGGTGAAACAAGTTACTTTATGTAGTCTTGAAGAGGTGTCCTTGTGTGGGAGTGTCCCTATAGAGTATGTATGTGCCCAGTGGCTTTGGTGGGAGAGCTGGATCTGACCTAAACACAAGTCATATCTTTACCTAAGGTGTACTGGCACCTATCACCTTGATAGGAGGTGGTTCTGGAGATGAAGGGGCTAGGGCCAGAGGCTGCTGTGAGCTGGGGCTTCTCCTCTGCTCAGTGGCCTTCCCTGCCCTATCAGGTCCTGGGTTGGGTCCCAAGTTGCTGGAGGAGAATCCCTAAGGGTCAGGTCTGAGCTGACTCTGTTCTCTTTAAGTGTGTGCTCTCCCGTCTCCCAGCACCAGCACCCTCACTCCTGTTGGGAGTTGTGCTGGGACAAGAGGGGCTGGCATAGATGCTCAGCTGATCATGCACTCTGGCAGTTTGGCCAGTCAGAGATCCAGACTACTTCTGATGTGCTGCTTCTGTAAGACCTGGTAATAGTTGCCCCCACCCTGCTCAGACACTACTTGAGATCTGAGTTGACTTTCTGCCTCATAGCTGAACTCTTTTTTTGGTTGTGGCAGCCCTCACCCCAGTGTGGAGCTGTGTCAAGTGGGGCTGGAGCAGTCTCTCAGCCCAGGTTGGGGTATGTACCTGGGCAGTTGCTGAAACTAGTAATGGCCTGTGCAGTTTTAATCTGCCTTCTCTGCCCTATTTTGGGAATAAGCAAGCATGTGCATGTTCCTCATGAGCAGAGTCCAAGCTTCCCACAGCCCTCCTGTTAGCCCCACCAGCCCTCCGACCAGCCTAGTGAATTCATCTTTCCATTGTTGGACCCCAGAGCTGGGCTGCCCAATATGTGGCTCAAACTGCTCACTCTTCAGGGAGGTTCTCCATTCATGTAATCCCCCTCCTCTTCTGAGTCCCCTCCCTGGGACACAGGTCCCAATCTAATGGCTTCTCTTCCCTTCCTACCTGATTTCCTGTGAATTTTTCTTTCAGCCTTTGTTGCACAGGAGTCTCCAGTTAGTTTTCATTGAGAATTGTTTCACATGTAGATGTATTTTTGATGTGTTTGTGGAGGAAGGTGAATTCTGCGTCTTTATATTCTGCTATCTTGACCCCCCTCCCAAAAGAAACATTAACCAGTTTTAAAATATAACCTTACAAGATTTCTGTTCTTAATTTATTGTTAATATTTTCTTAATAAGTTAATTTCTCTTTCAATTACCTGAATAATTGAAAAAATATTCACATAATGTAATCTAGACTATTTATGAATTTTATAAGTAGGAAAATAAGCAAATAAAAATATATTGTTATAACTGATATCATTTTCCAATCCTCAATTAAGATCTGTCAAACTGAGAGGTGTAATTATTTGATGTGATTCTTCTCCATTACCTAGTCCTATCCTCTAATTTTGACATGTTTGTGTTGCCACTGGTAATGGAGGAATTAGTTTACCCAAGCAAGAACTCAATAACTCAAACTTCTAATTAAACTTTATTGTAATGAAAAAATTCATGCATTATTGTAGACTCAGTCTATTTTTCCAATAGTTATTTAATAATCCATGTATAATTAGATATGCAAAATAAAAAATATATTATCAATGATGTTATATAATGATGTTATATTTTTATTAAAATCAATAAAAGAATATACGTAGAAGAGCTCTATAGCTTTATGGATAAGTAATATGGATAAACTCATGTTTAATAAGTAAATATGAAATTAATCAATACCAAAAAGTATTTATCAAATATATCATTGATATATATCAAATATATCATATATCAAATATATCATTTATCAAATATATCATTATCAATGATATATCATATCATTAAGAAATGTTATCCATTTTCATTATGGAAATCTTGCATATATTAATTTGACTCTATTATTTCTCCAGCGGTAACCATATTTATATATCATAAATCAGACCAGCTACAAAATTTGTGGATTATAAGTTAGAAACTCCAATGCAGAGCAAGCATCCAGGATCCCCTGACCCAGAGTTATTATTGTGATAGACAGAGCAAGAAACTTAGTCGGGGCTCATCTGTATGCTGGGCCCTTTGATAACTGTAAATATTTAGAGATTTAACATCAAGTCTGCATAAACTCTTCCATAAAACACAAAGTGAAGAAAGAATTTATTATTTATTTTATGAAGTTAGTATTACCCTGATACCAAAACCACATAAAATAAAAGACAAGATTTCTTATGAAAACTATTAGCCAGTAGAACTCAGTAACATATGAAAACATTATATATTATGACCTGGTGAGATTTATTCAAGGGATACACAACTGGCTAATTATCAAAAATCAATCAATGTATTTCACCATGTTAATTTAAGAAGAAAAATCACATGATCATATCAAATAATGCAAAAAAGTTTTTGATAAAATTTAACACTCTATCGTGAAAAAAACAAACACAGAAAATGGGAATAGGGTACAAATTCATCAACTTTGTTAAGAATATTTACAAAAACTCTATAGATAGTATCACATTTAATAAGAAATGGGACACTTTCTTCCATTAGATCAGGGACAAGGAAATGCAGTCTGCTATCAACACTCTAATATAATGCTGGAAGTTTTAATATATGGCAACAAGGCAACAAAACAGGGCAAAGAAGTAAAAATTGAACACTCCTGTTTTACATTTCATATGATTGCTTATGTGGAAATTCCCAAGAACCTATAAAAATAATATTTCTAATTCATAGCTAATAACTGAGGTTAGCAAGGTTATAGGATACAAGATAAATATACAATAATGAGTTGTACTTGTATATACTAACAATGAATCTGTGACACCAAAATTAAAATATATTAATTAAATATATAGTAAATTATGTATTTCATATATAACATAATATAATTAATAATTGTTATGTTTATAATACACAAATAAGTCTTTGGAAAAGACGAATAAAGTGAGAGGAATCAACAGATGAATAAAGAAGATATGATACAGCCAACATCATCCTCAATGGTGAAAAACTGAAAGCATTTCCACTAAGATCAGGATCAAGACAAGGTTGCCCACTCTCACCACTATTATTTAACATAGTTTTGGAAGTTTTAGCCACAGCAGTCAGAGAAGAAAAAGAAATAAAAGGAATCCAAATCAGAAAAGAAGAAGTAAAGCTGTCACTGTTTGCAGATGACATGGTACTATACATAGAGAATCCTAAAGATGCTACCAGAAAACTACTAGAGCTAATCAATGAATTTGGTAAAGTAGCAGGATACAAAATTAATGCACAGAAATCTCTGGCATTCCTATACACTAATAATGAAAAATATGAAAGTGAAATCAAGAAAACACTCCCATTTACCATTGCAACAAATAGAATAAAATATCTAGGAATAAACCTACCTAAGGAGACAAAAGAGCTGTATGCAGAAAATTATAAGACACTGATGAAAGAAATTAAAGATGATACAAATAGATGGAGAGATATACCATATTCTTGGATTGGAAGAATCAACATTGTGAAAATGACTCTACTACCGAAAGCAATCTATAGATTCAATGCAATCCCTATCAAACTACCACTGGCATTTTTCACAGAACTAGAACAAAAAATTTTGCAATTTGTATGGAAACACAAAAGACCCCGAATAGCCAAAGCAATCTTGAGAACGAAAAACGGAGCTGGAGGAATCAGGCTCCCTGACTTCACACTATACTACAAAGCTACAGTTATCAAGACAGTATGGTACTGGCACAAAAACAGAAAGATAGATCAATGGAACAGGATAGAAAGCCCAGAGATAAACCCATGCACATATGGACACCTTATCTTTGATAAAGGAGGCAGGAATGTACAGTGGAGAAAGGACAGCCTCTTCAATAAGTGGTGCTGGGAAAACTGGACAGGTACATGTAAAAATATGAGATTAGATCAGTCCCTAACACCATACACAAAAATAAGCTCAAAATGGATTAAAGACCTAAATGTAAGGCCAGAAACTATCAAACTCTTAGAGGAAAACATAGGCTGAACATTCTATGACATAAATCACAGCAAGATCCTTTCTGACCCACCTTCTAGAGAAATGGAAATAAAAACAAAAATAAACAAATGGGACCTAATGAAACTTCAAAGCTTTTGCACAGCAAAGGTAACCATAAACAAGACCAAAAGACAACCCTCAGAATGGGAGAAAATATTTGCAAATGAAGCAACTGACAAAGGATTAATTTCCAAAGTTTACAAGCAGCTCATGCAGCTCAATGACAAAAAAAAAACCCAATCCAAAAATGGGCAGAAGACCTAAATAGACATTTCTCCAAAGAAGATATACAGACTGCCAACAAACACATGAAAGAATGCTCAACATCATTAATCATTAGAGAAATGCAAATCAAAACTACAATGAGATATCATCTCACACCAGTCAGAATGGCCATCATCAAAAAATCTAGAAACAATAAACGCTGGAGAGGGTGTGGAGAAAAGGAAACCCTCTTGCACTGCTGGTGGGAATGTGAATTGGTTCAGCCACTATGGAGAACAGTATGGAGGTTCCTTAAAAAACTACAAATAGAACTACCATATGACCCAGCAATCCCACTACTGGGCATATACCCTGAGAAAACCAAAATTCAAAAAGAGTCATATACCAAACTGTTCATTGCAGCTCTATTTACAATAGCCCGGAGATGGAAACAACCTAAGAGCCCATCATTGGATGAATGGATAAAGAAGATGTTTCACATATATACAATGGAATATTACTCAGCCATAAAAAGAAACGAAATTGAGCTATTTGTAATGAGGTGGATAGACCTAGAGTCTGTCATACTGAGTGAAGTAAGTCAGAAAGAGAAAGACAAATACCATATGCTAACACATATATATGGAAGTTAAGAAAAAACAATGTCATGAAGAACCTAAGAGTAAGACAGGAATAAAGACACAGACCTACTGGGGAACGGACTTGAGGATATGGGGAGGGGGAAGGGTGAGCTGTGACAAAGCGAGAGAGAGGCATGGACATATATACACTAACAAAGTAAGGTAGATAGCTAGTGGGATGCAGCCGCATAGCACAGGGGTATCATCTCGGTGCTTTGTGATTTCCTGGAGGTGTGGGATAGGGAGGGTGGGAGGGAGGGAGATGCAAGAGGGAAGAGATATGGGAACATATGTATATGTATAACTGATTCACTTTGTTATAAAGCAGAAACTAACACACCATTGTAAAGCAATTATACCCCAGTAAAGATGTTAAAAAAAAAAGTTAAAAAAAAGATGTGATATTTATATAAATACACTCACACATACACACACACACACACACACACACACACACACAGTGGAATATTACTCAACCATTAAAAAAGAATGAAATTCTGCCATTTAAAGCAATGAGGATGGACCTAGAGGGTATTATGCTTAATGAAATAAGTCAGACAGAGAAAGACAAATACTGTATGTTATCACTTATATGTGAAACTTATAAAATAATACAAATGAATGTATATAGCAAAACAGGAACAGACTCACAGATACAGAGAAGAAACTCTTAGTTACCAAATAGGAGAAGGAAATGGGGAGGGACAAGATCAGCACATGGGATTAAGAGATACAGACTACTATGTATAAAATAAATAAGCAACAAGGATATATTGTACAAATAAGAAAAAAAACAAAAAGAGATATATTGTATACCACAGGGAAATATGGCCAGTATTTTGTAAGAACTTTAAATTAATTATAATCTATAGAAAACATTGAATCACTGTGTTTTACTAGAGCTAGGACAAATCATCTTAAAATTTATATGGAAGCACAAAAGACCCCAAATTGTGAAAGCAATCTTGACAAAAAAAACAAAGCTGGTGGTATCATGCTCCCTGACTTTAGTCTATACTAAAAAGCTACAGTAATCAAAACAGCATGATCCTGACACAAAAGCAGACACATCTATCAATGTAACAGAATATAGAGCCCAGAAATAAACCCACCTATGGTCAATTAATGTATTTTAAAGTGGGCAGGAATGTACAATGGAGAAAAAACAGACTCTTCAATAAATGGTGTTGAGAAAACTGGACAATTACATGTAAAATAATGAAATAGAACATTTTTCTCTCAACATATACAAAAATAGACTCAAAATGGATTAAACACCTAAATATAAGACTTGAAACTATACATCCCCTACAAGAGAACATAGGCAGAACACTTTTTGACATAAATTTTAGCAATACTTTTTTGGATCTGTCTCCTAAGGCAAAAGAAGCAAAAGGAAAAATAAATAAATGGGATGTAGTTGAACTTAAACGCTTTTCCACAGCAAAGGAAACCATCAACAAAATGAAAATACAACTCAATGAATGGGAGAAAATATTTGTAAATTTTATGACAGATAAGGGGTTAATACCCCAAATATATAAACAGATCATAGAACTAGAGGAACTGGTGTAACCTACAATATTGTAAAATGAAATAAGACAGAACTATTTTAAGAGGAGAAATAAGCCTGCAATTATCAGTTATGTAATTATCTATATAGAACAAACAATAGAATTTATAGAAACTGATTAGAAAGTGTCACAGTATTGCTGCCTACAAGATCACCATATAATCTACAACAGCAGTAATCAAGTAGGATACATATTAAAAATAAGACAACATTCAAAATCTTAATAGTGCTTATAATTTGAGCAAATTCATTTAGCAAATAACATACAGACACTCTATAGAAATAAATATTTAACTCTATTAAAACAGACTACAATTTTTATTTTACTAATAGAACATTGCACATTTTAGGGGTGTGTGAAATTATATTATAAAATGTCAGGATTTACACATGAGTGAGTGACTCAGTGCAAAATAATAAAAATTCCACTCTTTTATTAACTCTATATATTTATTCTAAAATTTACATAGTCTCTGAATCTCCTGACACACTCTTACCACATGAAAATGTCAGGATGACCAAAGTGTGCACTGCAATATCTGATCGAGAAATCAGGTTGTGAACAATACGATTATTTACTAACCAAGCAGAATTATATATGAGGTAAGAGCATCCATGTCAGTTAACTCAGGGGCAGAAGAAATAGTATTAGGAATGTGACAGTGTGGGTGAAAATTGGCTGCTAGACTCCAATTGATGATTAAAATGCCCTTCTGGGTGACCCCTATAAGTCTTGTTTTTTTGCTATCAAATTTAACTGTTATAATAATTCGAATTTGTAATCTAAAGTAACAAAATTAGAGCCATAAAGTCCTTCTGTTGCAAACTCCTATTGCATATGAAGAAACAGACATGCAGAAAATTTTTAAATTTTTCTCAAGGGCACTGAGCTAAAATGTGACATATTTACAGATTTGGACTTAGAACATCTTTCTCCTGAAACCTATTTCTGTTTCCTTTCAACTGAATAAAATAATGTTGTTTTACCTTGTGTCCTTCTCGTTTTGCATCCTATCCAAGTAATGTATTCTCAGCTGGGGAGGCTTATTAGCAATACTGTTAATCTTTTTCTAACTATAGTTCTACTTGCCACTACTCCTGGTCTCTGGCCACCACCATCAAATGGTCAGATCTTTGTGTGATGCTGATAGATTATTTTATTGTCTGTCAAAATCAAATAGATAATAATTGAGAAGATATTTACTAAGGAGGAATTTCTTAATGCTAATAAATAACCTATGTTATTATTGGAAGGTATCAAATCAATCTCATTAATTTCTTCACTGATTATTTCACTCAATTTTTGTTGACTTCCTTTTGCTATGCTCAGGACTAGGCATACAAGTGTGATTAGTAAAATTCAGGGGAAGAGAAAAACATTGAAAAAAATAAATAAAATAAAAAATGAGACTACTCCCAAAGCTGAGTTCAGTGAGAATTGAGTGATTACTTTTAATTTTTTTTCTGGATACCAGGTTTCCTTTTGCTATTTTAATATATTAACCACAAATTTAGTGGCTTAAAACAACATAAATTTATTATTTTGCAGCTTTGTATATCAGAAGCCTAACAGATTCCAGTAAAATCAAGTTGTCGGTGGGGTTGCATTCCTTTCTGGAGACTAAATAAGATAATTCAATCAATTTTCTTTCCTTTCCCAACTTCTAAAGGCTATCCATATTCCTTGGTTCATCTTCTTCTTCCTCTGTCTTCCTCCTCTAGCAATCTTTTATCTCTTGTAGTCATAATTCCCTCTCACCACAACCTGTAAAGTTTCTGTATCTGTTAAGGATTCATGGGATTTTATTGAGCCTCTTTGGATAATGCAGGATAATTGCCCCATTTTAAGGTCCTTCAGTTAATCATACCAGCGTATTCTCTTTTGCCATTCAAGGCAACATATTCACATGTTGTGGGATAATAATGTGGGTATTTTGAAGAGGTCACTTTTCTGCTTACCACTCTAGGTAATTGGGGAGAACCTCATAATCTGATGATAAGACATTCTCAGTTGAACATTATGGTAGTTATGTACTAGTCCTTATGATTATTGCTACAAAACCAAAGAAGTATGAAGTTAGTGATGAAGAGCTAAAAGGAAGGGTTAAAAATAAGGTAGTTATAAGTACAGTAAATTGGAGTGAGAGGAGACTAACCAACTATTTAGGAAGTTTTAGCTACGATAGAAAAAATTAAATTCAAAGCATTAGAAATAAATCAATTGTTTTATCATTTCAATTCTCTCATTATTTCCTTTTAGTTCACTTAAAGACTTGGCTGTAGAGTTCTTCCTCTATTACTGTTAAAATAAGATAAGAGAGGAGGCCAGCACAAGAATCCAAGACTAAGGAGTAGATTTACAGTGTTCATTCTGTAACTCTTTTTAATGTCATCTGCTTTAATTGAATTTTTCAACTCTATCCATGAAATTTGAAAAAAAATTTCCACTACTAATAAATAGATTAACTCTATTACCTCCTATCCTTCTACCATCTTGTGTGTGGTTTAACTTAGAATGATCTTTTTGTTTTTGAAAATACAGCTGCCTTTTTAATATTTATTCAGCTGATTTCCTGCTCTATATCTGGACAATTTGATTACTTTTCTGAGTTGAAGACATTTAAAATGATATAATGTCAGAAGTTTTCCAGCTAAACATACAGCAAAAACTTGTTTTTAAATATTTGCATTTAAATATCTACAATTCATAAATCAATAAGGAAATGTGTTTTCTTTACCATTGTATTAAGTATTTGACTATAATTTCTGTACTGAGGAATTATATTCTTAATTAAACCTAAATACTACTTCCAGTATATCACAAATCTGTTTCTATTGAATTAAAGTACACTTGGGTGAGACAGAATAGTAGGTTTACTTTATATTTCACTATTCCCTATATTCCCTATTCAGGCAGACCTGCATGAGATTTTAGCATTTCCACTTAAACCTAAGAACCAAATATCCTTAGACAGTTGAAGAAAATTTCTAAAACAGAATTTATTAGAAGAATACTTCAAAAAAAAGTTCAATTTGACTAAATATAAGCACTTGAAAATAAATTTTATTAATAAAACAATATTAGAATACTATATAAAATGAACAGAGAATAAAAATAGGTTTAGACCTCACAGATAATTGTAAAGAAAACTGATTTAATAGCATTGGAATATAAAGTTGAATAAATCTAACAAAAGTAGAACAAAAAGACGGCTGTAAGAGAAAAATTGTATACTTTAAAATTGACCCAGAAGTTCCAAAAATTGTGTTCCAGAATGTGAGAACAATAACAAAATAATGTAGAGAATTATTGTTTCTAGGAAATAACACAAAAGCAGATATTGCAGCTAAAGAACCTATGCTGCTAGATTGAAGGTACCAATAAATAGTAAGATAGGTGAAAGGAAATGAAATCCACTAAATGATACCACTGAGAAATAGAAACCACATGTAAAGAAAGATACGTTTCAGAGAAAACAAAATCAGGTCACCTGGAGGTCAGTGAGAATTAGAATGGCATTTGGCCACTCATTAATGTAGTGGATGATCAAAAGCAATGAAGCAATTCTTCTGAAATAAGGGAATGTATTTTCAGTAACAAATTCTATAACTGGTATTTGGACAAAATAAATTAGCGATTGAGAGGAAGTTTTTTTTTTCATGTTTTGGTGAACATAAATTAAAAAATAATAAAAAGACTAACACAATTAGAAATCTATAATTACAAACTTAGTATGACCCAAATTTAAGGGTACAGTTATTATTAAATAATAGGAAGGAAACAAGAAACATATACGAGATAAAATAAATATGTATTTATCATATATATATGAATATATAATCTAACCTGAAAGGGTAAAATGTGCTTTGTACATTTTAATACAGAAATATTAATGTTGAGTAATATCCTAGTGAAGTTACTAAGATCTAAAATTAGTAAATAGTCTTAGGAAACAATTAACTTTGGGTGCACAGAATGTGTTTGCATGAATTTGTGTGGGTGTGATCCTGGTGGTGCTATTGGTGATGATGAGAGAATCAGTAATCAGGCTGGTTTCACAATGTCAAAGAAATGAAACAAATTTAATTCTCAAGGCATGAAAGTAGAAATGAAGAAACTTATATCCAAGCAATTTTTATTGAAGTACGGAGGCAAAGAGCAGACATTCTCATGTTTTCAAGAACCCAGGTAATAGAACACCAATGAATGTTTATTAAAAAACGAGATCTGCATGATATTAAAATCTAGCTATCCAGTATCTCATGGATAAGCCAGGATAAACCAACTGGTGCTGAGCATTGCACACATTAACATAGAGAACCAAGCTTAAATAGTTAAGACATATTTGTTGTAGGTAACTGTCATGAAGGACAACAAAAAATTAATGTTATAGCAAAAAGGAGTGAGCAAGAGAGAGAGATAAGGGTGGGGATATGCTGGAGAGCTTGATGGTTGTTGTGAGGAAGTGTAGTACTACTAATCTTACCTTCCTTGTGAGAATTTACTATATAATGAATAGCAGTAACAAATTTTTTAAAAAACGTTTTGTATTGATTTCCTTTAAATGTATGTTATCTTCATAAAATTAATAATCAGGAAAATTAAAGTAAAATCAAAATTAAATCCAGGCTTAGAAGGAAAAGTACAAGCTCATCAGTTTTTATATCATTTGTGACAAAAACCATTAGTTCCAATTCTAATTTATGAATAAGAAACATACATGGATACATGTTACACCAATGTGGTTATGATGTACAAACTTCAGTTTATTAAATATTAAATACAAATATTAGAACAGAGAGAAAAAGTAATTTATATAGCATGACAAAAAACCCCAGTGTTAAAATGGAAATTCACATAAAATATGGTAAAAATTTCAAACTAAATATATTTGCTATTCTAAACAATATTAATGAATAAGCTCAAATTAGCAAAGAAAAATTACTTTGAAATTAATGAAATAACGTAACTAATTCATATATATTTGTGCCAGAGATGCATCTAAGAGAAAGTGTTTCAGAAACTTTCAAACTAAAAGGATGATCCAGAGTAAAAGAGATCTTATGTCACATAATTTATAAACTAAAAATGAGAAATGTAAACATATATTTTAGGAAATGTGTAGAGATATTAAAAGAAATATTTTCTTAGTCAATCTGACCCATTTTTGTGAACCCATGGCAAATCAAGTGATTGAAATATTAACAGTATGTAGAATATTTGAATGTTTGAACTAATAAAATTGATCAAGTAAATACAAATCAAATTCTATCCCTAATAATAAGAAATGCAATTTTACTTTTAATGCTCATGAAGTATGTTCTTGCTTTCTGCTAGGACCCAAGGTCAAAATTCAATAAATTTTTAAATAAAAATAGTGATGATAACAGTTTCCAATTTCATTGTGACAAACTTAGAGATAATTATCTGCAATTAAATTTGCATATCTGACATCATTAGCAAATCAGAAATAATATTCTTTGAGGTGTCAATAAACATCCAGGGATAAAGTTGGTGAAACTGAGCAAATGTTTATGAGAATGTTTACTGTAAGACAGTTTAAATAACTTAATCAGCATCATGTACTTAGCTAGGAAAACATAGTATTATAGAAAACAATATCTGACTATAACTCACATATTTGCACAAATATGCTATAGTAATCTATCTGTGACTTGCAGAGAGATGGGCAAAAATCAGTCTTTACACTTTTAGTCCATAATCCATTCCCAGCCCGTGTGTAAAAACGACCAATGGAGGATCAGAGAATAAGCCAGTATCTTTTTAGGGAATGGTGGGTATTTTAGTTCAGGCTCCTATAACAAACTGCCATAAACTGGGTGGGTTATAAAAAACAGAAATTTATTTCTCACAGTTCTGGAGGCTGGGAGTGCAAGAACAGGGTGCAAGCAGTCAGGTTCTAATGAGAGCCCTCTTCTGATTTACAGACTGTTGACTTGTCTTGTATTTTGTATCCATTCTCATAGAGCAGAGAGCAGAGAGACAGGACAGTTCTCTCCTGACTCTCATAACTATACTAATCATGTTTATCAGGGTTCCACCCGCATGACCTCATCTATTCTGATTACTTCCCAGAGGCTTCCCAAAGCCATCTCCTAATACCATCAGGTTTTGGGGGTAGGGTTAGTCAAGTTGAGAGGAATGTTAAGGTGGTTCTGGTCAATGTAATCCATGAGCAAAGAGTTAATTGATGTAGCTTATGCTGGTAATGAGAGAGTGCTGACATGTGGGTATCATCCACAAAGGAGATATCATTGCCGAATTCCAACAGCACCAGTCCAAAGAAACCTTGTTTCCATTCACCATCCTTTGATAATCCAACCCTGGAGAAGTTGGAAGCTACCTCTAGCACACAGAGATGATGTGAAAAGGAGAGAGTGAAGGCTAAGGTCTTACTTCCCTTTACTTTCCTTCAACAAATGAATGAACCTGGGTCTCATCTTATTTGTGGGTAGAACTGTGTGTAAAAAACATAGTTAAATTCAATGCAATTGAAAAAAGTTGATTTTGATTAGACTGGTCTTGGTAATAACTTTAAATGAGGTTTTTGAATACCTGAATATGTTTGGAAACCATCAGGGATGTGTCTGAGAAATCAAATGGCATTAAAGGCTATAGGCTGGGCTGCACACACACACATACATATACATATATACAGCTGTTTCCTGATGTGTCTACCATATTCAAACCATTCAATAAAAGAGGATTGATTATTTTGACTCAGTAATAATTAAAATGAATAAATAAATGTTAGTATGTGATAACACCATAAATTAAGACAAAAAAGATAAGCTGGAAAATATTGATAATGTTAACCAAAAAGCAAAGTTCCTCAATATGTCACCAATAATATGGATTAAAAAATTATCCTGAGGTACAAAATGTATGAACAAATAGCTCAAAGAAAAATGAATATCAATAATCAGTAAATGCCTGCAGTAATGCTCAACCTCTCCTGTAAATCACAAAATGCAAATTTTTATGTGTATATTTGAAAATATTTTTAAAGTTATCTTTTAAAAAAGGATACTATCAAGTGCTGATTAGTATGTGAAGAAAAGGTACTCTCATATAGTCTGTGGGTGAATAAATCAGTAAAAACTTTATGGAGAGTGATTTGGCAACATCTAAAATATTGTATCTATTTGCAAACAGTGGCTGAAATAAATGAACAAAATATGTCTAATTTTTTAATGACTCCAAACAAAAACAATTAAATATACATCAAATGGAAACTGATTAAATCTGGTATTTCTGCATCTATAAGATAGAATACTTTGCCCTTATTAATACAAATCAAAGAGTTCTCTTTATGTTGTTATTTAAGTATCTTCAAAGAATAATTATTGAATAACAATTGAAAAAGACAGTGAATAATATGATCCATTTTGTTAAAACTCCAAAAATAATTTACATTTATTTTTAATGACTTTGTGAAATGAAAATCATTAATGTTATAGTGCTTTGAAAAAAATGTTTTCCCTTGAACTTGAGGCAGATGATATGGAGAAATAAAAGATAAAATGATGACAGCATTTTATAAGGAGATTTCAAAATTAATCCTCATAATGAATGTGTCCCTTACCAAATTACCTTGCTTCTAAAACTTATACACTTGGAAATCCTTTAATTGAAATGATAGTAAGGCATCTTTAAATATGATGTTTTTATATGGAAGATATTTTTTATTTCACTTTACAAAGGTCAAAAAAAGAGAAATATCTGATAAATATTACTTCTGTTTTGAAGCTTGTAATTGTAGACATAAAATGGATATATTTGACAGTTGACCAGGTTGCAATTTATAATCTTCTAATTATTATTTTCATTGCTTTTTCATGTAGATCATTTCTATATTATTTCTGTTCCCTGATTTTATGACAATAGCCCAAAAATTTATAGAAAAAATATGTTTTCATTTTCTCTTATTCTATTCTATAAGAAGGAGACCTAAAAATAAAACATGTATGTAAAAAAAAAAAAAAAAAAAACCCTATATAGTCACCTTTAGATATTTTAATCTAATTTGAAATGGTCAAATGCTTGAGTTGTTTAATTCAAATATAACATTTAAGATACAGTTTGCAAATGTTTAAATATTCACAATGTTTTCTTAATCTGGTCTAATAACAATAATGCTGACTAAACAAGACTGATTGGTAATAAACATTTTATTTTGTTAAATATAGATACTTGAAGAAGTTTCCCAGTAGACTGAGAGAAATGGCATGCCATAAACCAGAAATGCTTGTATTCTCTAAGAGAAAACTTCTGTTATTGCTGGGTCTGGTCACCTGATGCTCAGTAAAGCCAATCTACTGACACCATGTTGTGGTGAAGGAAAGTACAGCATTTATCACAGGGTGCCAAGCAAGGAGAATGGGAAGCTCATGCTCAAAAGACTGGAACTCCTCAATGGCTTTCAGGGAAGCGTTTTTAAAGACAGTGTGAGAGAGAGTGTGATTGGTTGATGGTAAGGTAAAAAGGTGATATGTTGGGAATCTCAGTCATCAACCTTCTGGTTCTAACCAATCTGGGGTCTACGTGCTGGTGGTAAGAATGCAGATAATTTCTTCCACCTGGTGTGAGTTTTAGTACCTGCAAAACAACTCAAGGATATGGCTAAGAATATTATCTATAGCTCTCTAGAAAGAACTAAAGGTCCTTGATTTTGTTTCATGGCTAAACTATTATTGTGTCTTACTTGACTGCTTTCCTTTGTTTCCTCATTTTCTCACTTCTCTGATTAAATTTTTTCTTTGGAACTAGGGGAACGCCTAGGAGATTAAGATTTTCTACTAACAGGAGATGGGGGATATAGGGTAGGGAGTCTGCCCCCAGGAAAGACCCACAGGGCCCTGCTGTTTTTCATTGTCTTGTTTTCCTTCATCATGTACTTCAGTTAACCTTGTATAAAGTAATTCTTTGGCTCCAGGCTGAGCCAAACCTAATGGTCCTCCTAGAAACCTTGGGTGCTTTTTTAAACATATACTCCACAACTACAGATGTAGAGATTTAAGACTCCAGTGTAGTAAAATTTGATCACAGTATTAGAAGACTACCCAAAGTAAAGGGAATAAAATAGAGCCAGAGAGGTGACAGAAGTCAGGTAAAACTGACAGTAGGATGTCTATATAATCCCAAAAGTTTACAGGTTTTCTAGTAAGATTGTTAGAAGAATTGCCACATCTATCAAAATAATGAGCCTGGATTTGGATCCCTCTGAGTGTAGGTTTTTTGAAATACAAAGAATCCTAATCTGCATCTGCTTGTCAGGATTGGGGGAAATTATCAGGATGGAATACCTCTAAAGCTTTTATAATTTCATATCAAATAAAAAGATTTCCTCAACCTGTCTGAGGAATATTTTAGAAGCCATATACTATGCAGTTAATGAAGTAAATTCAGGTCCCATTTTACATGTTCAAGATTGTCTGGAAACTTTACAGAAACTTTACTCTGTGGCCTGAAATTTCTCATGGTCAATCCTATATTGTTTAGGGGTTTTCAGTCCAAGCATACTCCATCTTCAGTCTGAAACTGATAATGCAGTGCTCGTGTTGCTCAATAAATTAATATGTAGGGCTCAGTCTCCAAATTCCTAGTGATAATGAAAGTATTCCTAAAATTTGTAGAAGATTATACTCTACATGTGTAATTATGAAAGTCCCTTTCTCAAGAATGGTTCAGCAGCTTAAGAGAAGCCAATGAAAGGAATGCAAATCAAATGTGATTATTAAAAGTCAAATAAAAGGGCTAATGTATTAAATATTTTCTAAAATGAATTATAATATTATATCATTATATAAGCTTTGGAAAGTGGCAAGTAGTAATAGTTGTTTGATTTTCTCTTATAAGAAGTGGGGAAAAAACCCTTAAAACTATGAGATGATAAAATTAACTTCATGATAATTCAAAAGGACCTAAATTTTAATGGCATCCAACTTTATGTGTTGTAAGAGAAAATGGATAAGACAAGAGAAAGAATGATAACCTATATCTACCTAATAAATCTAAGAAAAAGTCAGAAGTGTAATAGCTTCCTCAAGGGAGTAAAAGCTATCCTGTTCCACTTTATCTGCCAAAAAGAAGAAAGAAAAGGGCAGAGAAAATCATGTAGCAGAAAGTGTACTCTGATTAAAACTCATAGGATGTTTTCAGAATCCAGAATTCTGCCAGTAAGTACATTCTCTTAGTTAATTAGAATCAAAGCAAATGTTTTTGGTCTGCTCTAGCTGATGTTAAAAGCTCCATCATTTCCATTATAACACATTGCCTTGGTAGTTTCCCTAACTTGGGAAGAAACTATTTTTAATTGAAAAAATAATGAAAATTTATTTCTCTTTATGTAACATCTTAAAAATATTAAACATTTATATAATATATGTGATATTTATGTGACATTTCACTTAGAAGTGAAGACTAGAAAAAAATCCCATCAAAACAACTGACACGGTTATTCTATGGTGATTCAGGTTAAGCATATTTTTGCTTTTCTTAAGAGTATATCCTCTTCCTTCCATGGTTTCCAGTTAAGTAATTAAGCAAACCCCCTCACCTGATTCTTTTTAAAAAACAAAGAAAGAAAGAAAAGAATATGGATACTAAAATGATTCCACCTTAATGTTATATTTGCTGGTATATTTTAACTTGTTACTGGTTCTTTTTCCTCTAACCATTAATCAATTAAAAAGTTAATAAATCCAGACACTTCTGAACTATTCTCCTTTATTTAGCATAATCATACTATTATATGGCATCTTCAAGAAATACAAAGCATTATTTCCTTAACTATATTCTCCTGTGATTTGTCCAGACTAATTTTAAATGACTAAAACAACGAGGCTTCCTATAAACATCCTTTGGGATATTGTCCTATAGCCTAATTCTAATGATATTAGGAATTTTGGTAGGTATGTGACTTCTCAAGACATTTTAATGCCTTGATTCAGCAAACTGCTGTTCACAGATGACTTGATAAAAAAAAAGTGTCTTGATATACAATCAGATGATTGAAAACTCATGCTGCATTTTGCGTAATATTTGCCAGTTATTACCATTCTGAATACTGTGTACTTTTTTCCATGACTCATTTCCCTATATTATGATTTTACATAGTTTTTAAATAGAGTCACTGTGAACTGTCTCATGATGACTGAAAATGGAAGGTGTGGAAGTTAAATGCAATCAAGCAAAAAAGATTAATTTAAAAAACTTGCACCCTCAGACAGTTTTCAAAGATCATGAGCTTTTTTATTGTTTCTGTGATGTGACTACTAATTATCATAAATAGCAGTTTTGACATTCTTCAACAAGTCACTTCAGGAAGTAGTAAGCATAGGCAAGAGACCAAATATGTATTTGGATGTACTTCATGGACACAGACATATAGATACACACATATAAATATGTGCAATATACTCAGGCATACACATATATGTACATCTATCTATATATTTATATTTCTTTAACTTTATATCAGCAACACTGTAATAATCACTGTTATATAGAGTCATTAAGGAGAGGATCTAGATTAAAATGTAGGTTGGAATCATCTCCATGTAAAATGGTAAATAAAGACATATAAATAGATGAGAATCCCCCAGTCAGAACTATAGAAGTATGGATAAAAAAGGGGACCTAGAAAAGATTTGTGGGTGTGCTATAATCGACATAAAGGATAAACAAGTAGAATCTACGGGAAAATCAAAACAGAAGGACAGAGAGGTAAAAGGGAATTTAGGAGAGTGAGGTATCATGACTATCAAATCACAGTTTGGTGCTAATAGTACATAGATTTCAAGGGAGTGAATCGAGCTTACATCTGCATCAGTTGTATGACATTACATAAGGTTTCTAAATGTCTTAATGCCTCATTTTTACCTCCTGCAAAAAAAGAGAAGGCATGATAATACAATTTGAATTGTAGACTAAATATGATAATATTTTAAATCCCTTTGAAGTTTAAAGCCATTTTATATTATTTTATTGTACATATCATTAGTCCTAAAATTATATTTGTTTAATGTCAATTTGCAATGATCCAAGTGAAGAATAAATTATCGTGGGTAAAATAGAATAAAGTATTCACATAAGACTGAAGAAAGTAGCTTCTATTTATATAGATTTCTGTCACATACTGTTATGTGGTGCATTATGCTTACTGTATGATTTCTCTAATCTTTTACTTCTTTGATATTTGAACCTAATAAAATAGTCACATTTAAAATGAAGGGTTAACACAATTAAGTGCCACTACAGACTAAATATTAATCCAAACATTCCACCACTCTATTTTTTATAAATAGTATTTTGAAAATTCTTCTTAAATAGTCATAGTTTAGCCACTAAAATTTCTTTTATTGCTTTCTATTTATAAAACTTTGAGAGTGGCATAAATCTTGGTCAATGAATCATCCCATCCACTCTATCACTTTTGTAAATACTATTCCTCCAGTTTGTTCTATCATTATCACTTTGTCATTCTATGTCCCTAAAAGATTGAACAATTAAGCTGAGTTAGGTCTGACCTTAAAGTAAGATTAGGGAAAAAAAGAAGAGTAGTTCAGTTAAGCTGTTATTCTACCACTTGGTTTTTAAAAAATAGGATTTATTGAGTTTATCAGTATTGTGTGTACTGAATTTTTCTTATATAAGATCACCTTAGGATAAAATCCCCTGGTCTGTGTTTATACATAAAGCCTAGAAAGGTCAAGCTTTTGGAGACCTTCCCAGTCAGAACCATATTATTTACACTTTTTCATTATGTTAAATGTCATTTTGTTTTCAGACAGAAAACCAACTTTATCCCTCCATTATATTAATGGAATTAATGAAATTAAAAATGCACCCTCAGATTACTAAGCCAAAGGAAGGTAATGCCTATTGCTACTTTTAGTCACAGGGCAGTGTAACTTTAGACTCAGAAGCTCTCATGTTTGCTACTGCTGGGTTGTGTTACCCCATAAAGCACAGAATAATGAGTTAAGACAAAGTATACATATTCAATAAAATAATGCTTTACATTCTACATCTGGTTTATGGATTAAAGTAAACACATATTATGAAGAGTTAGCTAGTGTTATCTGGAATAAAAGTGTTGTCAAACTTACCTATCCCTACTACTTGAATTCATTATTTAATTTTCCATTCTCTGATGTCTTGTATTTTACCATCAAAGGGTAGTGTATATTACCAGTTTAATTCCATAATCTATTGATATATAGATATCATTGATTGACTTCTTTATATTAATCATATTGAAAATAAAGTCTGGTAGGATCATATTGAAAATAAAGTCAGGAATAGTGAATTTCAAATTCTCATTTTATCACCATGCATATTGAAAATATAGAGGATCATGGGTACTTAATTGACGTGAGGACAGTAAATTATTACCAATGGGTTGTATTTAGAATTAAGACATCTTTTATTTTGACCAATTATGTCAATCAAAGTGTCTCTAAATATCTTGAAATGTATTGATCAATATCCAGTTTTCCACAATCCCAACACTCTTTTATGTCTACTCATTGGTGTGCTTCAGATGAATACATTATTAGTCTCTTCCTTGTAGGTATTTGAGTTTAACAACCTCATTTTTTTCCCCAGCAAACTTGGAAGTATATGTATTGTATGTGTGCAGTCAGATCAAAGACACAAAATTAAGTGATATAAAACATTTATGTGTTTAGGGTAAATTGAATATAGAAATATTTTCTTTAAATTAATTGAATAACAAACTTTAAAAAGAGTTTAAGATATATGTGTCCTCTAGAAAATTGATAAGAACTATTTAAAACTCCCACAGGGAACCTAGATAAATAATCCTGAGTTCCCACAGATTATTAGTGTGATTTATTTATTTTATATCTATATGACAAGGTATTAACAAGGTCAACAACATTTGAAGACAATATATGAGAGCACAAGATCTATAATATTGCTTAAAAATGGGCAATGGACTTCTTGGGAAATTGAAACCAATTGCTGGCAAGTGAATTCTCACTTGTCAACTTGGTAAAATACCAGAATTTTATATTAATTACCACTTTAAAGACCCCATAATCAAATACAGTCACATTGTGAGGTATAAGGGGTTAGTATTTCAACATTTACATTTTTGAGGGAAACAATTCAACCCATACTTTTTGTAAGCATACAATAAAATAGGATAATGATTTTATAACATTGGGCTTTAATCACATGTCAAAAGCAGGTTACAGTACATCATTTATACAGTTTAGTTGCAATAATTTTGTACTTTGTAGGTGCCCTGGTTGTGTGTGTGTGTGTGTGTGAGCGTATGTGTGTACAGTGATCAGAGAGACCACACTAGATTCTCAACTTACTGTCTTATTATACAAAGTTTATTTTGTAAAAACTTGATTATTTTAAGGCTAAAATCTAATAGTATATATAATTTGGTTTTGAAGCCTAATATGTTTTATAAGCTCCCTAATAAATAAAATTTGCTTTCCTTTCTTTCAGTTCCAAACTATTTATATTCATTTAGATTATTTAAACCAAGGATAAACAAATGAACAAACCACTCCCTAAAGCATAATTGAATTTTATTTTCTTTTTATATAGAAAAAGAAAAAAACCTGAAATTTACACATTGTTACTGAACACCAACACATTTTATTATTGATGATTTGAGATGTTTGTTTTGTAAATTAAGACTGAAGGTCAGGGGCTTCCCTGGTGGCACAGTGGTTAAGAATCCGCCTGCCAATGCAGGGGACATGGGTTCAAGCCCTGGTCCGGGAAGATCCCACATGCCGTGGAGCAACTAAGCCCATGCTCCACAACTACTGAGCCTGTGCTCTGGAGCCCATGAGCCACAACTACTGAGCCCACGTGCTACAACTACTGAAGCCTGCATGCCTAGAACCCATGCTCCACAACAATAGAAGCCACCACAATGAGAAGCCTGCACACCACAACAAAGAGTAGCCCCTTCTCGCTCACCGCAACTAGAGAAAGCCGGTGTACAGCAGTGAAGACACAATGCAGCCAAAAAACAAAAAGACCGAAGGTCAACATAGTGAGAATGAGCATTGTAAGAAGATATAGAGGGTGTGTGTGTGGGGGGGGGTACTATAAATATATATAATATATATAACTATTACATATTACTTATATATTTTATATATACATAATCTTGTAAGAAAGGAAACAAATTGGCTCCCATATTAAATATCAAATATCAGTCTTAAACTGGCCTAGTACATAGTTTTCTAGGATTTATGATTATGATTCATTAAAGTTATATGACTTACTAATGTAAAGACCTCAAGCTGTTAGACATATTCTCAAGAATGAAAACACAAATGAAAAACAAAAATAACCTACAACAACAAAAAAACAGTGAACTTAGTAGAGAGCCCTGCACATAAGAAAATGTTTGGTAAATGTTTGTTAAATGCAAAGATCTTCAAGAGTTACTGTGAAGCTGGTAGCCAGCCAGTTTCCCAGGTATCTACCCTCTCTAATTAGCTACAACAAGGCCTGCTCTTTTCTGTCTCCTGAGGTCAGCCCTTTGGTGAGAAGGGAAGAAAGGTGCACAATAGTAAACAGCTTAAGTGGAATACTGAGAAGAGGGAAAAAGAAGCCAAATATACCAAACTAAGAATCTAATTTATCTTATGCTACCCAAGTCCTCTCCAAATCTGAAAGGGCAACCACTCCCAGGCACTCAGAAATGGGAGGAAAGGATTATTGTTTGGCTGAGGTGATTGACTGGAAAAAGCCCTGAAATATGTTTCAAAATATTCTGGACTACTGTATTCTTGATTCAGGTGGTATATTAAACAACAATGTGCATGTATCTGCTCTTTGCCTTATTTGATGACATTAACAAAGCAGCCAGTCTAGCAATAAAGCTTAAGTATCTCTGGAATAGGAAGGGGAGAAGGGGAAAGGGAAAAATCTTCAAACCTTTGAATTAATTTTACTATTTTTATAACGTGCATCAGGGTTGTTTGCTAGTCTTGATTGAAAAACGTATCAGTAATCATCAAGTCATTGTTTTAATAAGTGTGTAAAGGTCATTTGTTGCTGTTTTCAGAAAGTAAAATTAATGACTTTATCTTTAAAACAGTAGATGGTACTGTGAACAGATTGTCGCAGGGAATTGCCAAGATATAGATCAGTTTGGCAGTTGGTGGCAGGAAATTAGAATGAGATACAGGGCAAAGTGTCAACAGCAGCAAGTGTGCATATCTGCCTTTTTTTATTAGGTTTTTTTTTTTAAGCAGTAAAGAGGAGACCTGGATGAACAGATCTCTAGAAAAAAGAGATGAAATTCCTTGCAGAATGTATGTAGAATAGTGGAATTGGATGCACAAAAGGAGACATCATCTTATGGAGTTAAGTTCAAGTCTTCCCAAAGTTGAACACATGCAAAACCTTAATCCAACATTAGACGTTTACAAAATGTATAAGTAACTTCAAATTAATTTTATAAGGCTGTCTTAGTAATTATCATTTATATTTTTATATATAAAATGATGAATATATTAAGCAAGCATTCAAAGTAGTTTATTCATTGTTCTAATATTTAAACAGATGAAGGAAATCAGAAGTCAGTTAACACTTAGAAAATGTATGTCTCCCTATGTAAAGAATCAAGATTTCAGTAGAAAACTGTATCATAGAAGACAGCCACGATCCAGTTAGTATGTAGCCAAGATTTCTGAGAAGGTGAAGTTCATGAATCAAAATTAAGGGTAAAATCAAGAAATTGAATGACTAATACCAGAGAGAGGAAAGGGTCTTTGAAGGAACTAAGCAAATAAGATGTTGGATGGATTATCTCGGCACACGGCTTTCAAAGGAAAGTACCATGGTTAGAAAAATAAAGAAAAAAAGGAAGACCATGAAACAAGATGAAACTCTGAGATAATGAGGGAAATAACCTGAAGAAATGTCCATTATAAGCTCTGTTCTACAACAAGAGTTTCCACAGAATTTATTTTAGATTATGCTGATGGTTATTATTATTAAAACAAAACTTATGCTAACTAGAACTACTTTACCACTGCTTTCTCATTCTCAAGTTCTCTATTTGATTCATTTCTGATTGATAAGTTTCACCTTCTGTTGAATTTTCAGTTTTGTTTTGTTTTGTTTTGAACATCTTTATTGGAGTATAATTGCTTTACAATGTTGTGTTAGCTGCTGCTGTATAACAAAGTGAATCAGCTATACATATACATACATCCCCATATCTCCTCCCTCTTGTGTCTCCCTCCCATCTCCACATCCCACCAGTCTAGGTGGACACAGAGCAACAAGCTGTTCTACCTGTGCTATGTGGCTGCTTCCCACAAGCTATCTATTTTACATTTGGTAGTGTATATATATCCATGCCATTCTCTCACTTAGTCCCAGATAACCTTTCTGCCTCCCCATGTCCTCAAGTCCATTCTCTACTTCTGTGTCTTTATCCTGTCCTGCCCATAGATTCTTCATAACATTTTTTTTTTAGATTCCATACATATGTGTTAGCATACAGTATTTGTTTTTCTCTTTCTGACTTACTTCACTCTGTATAACAATCTCTAGGTCCATCCACCTCACTACAAATAACTCAATTTCGTTTCTTTATATGGCTGAGTAATATTACATTGTATATATGTGCCACATCTTCTTTATCCATTCATCTGTTGATGGACACTTAGGTTGCTTCCATGTCCTGTCTATTGTAAATAGAGCTGCAGTGAACATTGTGGTACATGACTCTTTTTCAATTATGGTTTTCTCAGGGTATATGCCCAGCAGTGGGAATGCTGGATCCTATGGCAGTTCTATTTTTAGTTTTTTAAGGAACCTCCATACTATGCTCCATAGTGACTATATCAATTGACACTCCCACCAACAGTGCAAGAGGGTTCCTTTTCTCCACACCCTCTCCATCATTTGTTGTTAATAGATATTTTGATGATGGCCATTCTGACTGGTGTGAAGTGATACCTCATTGTACTTTTGATTTGCATTTTCTGATGATTAGTGATGTTGAGCATCCTTTCATGTGTTTGTGTGCAATCTGTATATCTTCTTTGGAGAAATGTCTGTTTGGTCTTCTGCCCATTTTTGGACTGGGTTGTTTGTTTTTTTGATATTGAGCTGCATCAGCTGCTTGTAAGTTTTGGAGATTAATCCTTTGTCAGTTGCTTTATTTGCAAATATTTTCTCCCATTCTGAGGGTTATCTTTTCATCTTGTTTATGGTTTCCTTTGCTGTGCAAAACCTTTTAAGTTTCATTAGGTCCCATTTGTTTATTTTCGTTTTTATTTCCATTTCTCTAGGAGGTGGGTTCAAAAGGATATTGCTGTGATTTATGTCATGGAGTGTTTTGCCATTGTTTTCCTCTAAGAGTTTTATTGTGTCTGTCCTTATATTTACGTCTTTAATCCATTTTGAGTTTATTTTTGTGTATGGTGTTAGGGAGTGTTCTACTTTCATTCTTTTACATGTAGCTGTCTAGTTTTCCCAGCACCACTTATTAAGGAGGCTGTCTTAACTCCATTGTATATTCTTACCTCCTTTATCAAAGATAAGGTGACCATAGGTACATGGGTTTATCTCTGGGCTTTCTATCCTTTTCCATTGATCTATATTTCTGTTTTTGTGCCTGTACTGTACTGTCTTGATTACTGTAGCTTTGTAGTATAGTCTGAAGTCCAGGAGCCTTATTCCTCCAGCTCCATTTTTCTCTCTCAAGACTGCTTTGGCTATTTGGGGTCTTTTGTGTTTCCATACGAATTGTGAAATTTTTTGTTTTAGTTCTGTGAAAAATGCCATTGGTAGTTTGATAGGGATTGCATTGAATCTGTAGATTGCTTTGGGTAGTAGAGTCATTTTCACAATGTTGATTCTTCCAATCCAAGAACATGGTAATTCTCTCCATCTGTTTGTATCACCTTTAATTTCTTTCATCAGTGTCTTATAGTTTGCTGCATACAGGTCTTTTGTCTCCTTAGGTAGGTTTAATCCTAGGTATTTTATTCTTTTTGTTGCAATGGTATTTGGGAGTGTTTCCTTAATGTCTCTTTCACATTTTTCAACATTAGTGTTTAGGAATGCAAGAGATTTCTGTGCATTAATTTTGTATCCTGCTACTTTACCAAGTTCATTGATTAGCTCCAGTAGTTTTCTGGTAGCATCTTTAGGATTCTCTATGTATAGAATTGTATCACCTGCAAACAGTGACAGCTTTACTTCTTCTTCTCCAATTTGGATTCCTCTTATTTCTTTTCCTTCTCTGAGTGCTGTGGCTAAAATGTCCAAAACTATTTTGAATAACAGTGGTGAGAATGGGCAACCTTGTCTTGTTCCTGATCTTAGTGGAAATGCTTTCAGTTTTTCACCATTGTGAACGATGTTGGCAGTGGGTTTGTCATATATGGCCTTTATTTTGTTGAGGTAAGTTCCATCTATGCCTACTTTCTGGAGGGTTTTTATCATAAATGGGTGTTGAAGTTTGTCGAAAGCTTTCTCTGCATCTATTGACATGATCATATGGTTTTTCTCCTTCAGTTTGTTAGTATGGTGTATCAAGTTGATTGATTTGCATATATTGAAGAATCCTTCCATTCCTGGAATAAACCCCACTTGATCATGGTGTATGATCCTTTTAATGTGCTGTTGGATTCTGTTTGCTAGTATTTTGTTGAGGATTTTTGCATCTATGTTTATCAGTGATATTGGCCTGTAGTTTTCTTTCTTTGTGACATCCTTGTCTGGTTTTGGTATCAGGGTGATGGTGTCCTCGTAGAATGAGTTTGGGAGTGTTCCTCCCTCTGCTTTATTTTGGAAGAGTTTGAGAAGGATAGGTGTTTGCTCTTCTCTAAATGTTTGATAGAATTCGCATGTGAAGCCATCTGGTCCTGGGCTTTGGTTTGTTGGAAGATTTTCAATCACAGTTTCAATTTCAGTGCCTGTGATTGGTCTGTTTATATTTTCTATTTCATCCTGGTACAGTCTCAGAAGGTTGTGCTTTTCTAAGAATTTGACCGTTTCTTCCAGGTTGTCCATTTTTTGGCATATAATTGTTTGTAGTAATCTCTCATGATCCTTTGTATTTCTGCAGTGTCATTTGTTACTTCTCCTTTTTCATGTCTAATTCTAGTGATTTGGGTCCTCTCCCTTTTTTTCTTTTTTTTTTTTGCAGTACGCGGGCCTCTCACTGTTGTGGCCTCTCCCATTGCGGAGCACAGGCTCCGGACGCACAGGCTCAGCGGCCATGGCTCACAGGCCCAGCCGCTCCACGGCATGTGGGATCATCCCGGGTTGGGACACGAACCCACGTCCCCTGCAACGGCAGGCGGTCTCTCAACCACTGCGCCACCAGGGAAGCCCTCCCTTTTTTTCTTGGTGAGTCTGGCTAATGAGTCTTCCCATCTTTTTGTGGTTTCTTCTTCATATCTTTGGTTGTAGAAGATCTTGCCTGCTAGTCTTCTGATCTTTCTCACTAATAGTTGCTCTGTAAATAGTCATAATTTTGGTGTGCCTTTGGGATGAAGTGAGCTCAGGGTCTTCCTACTCTGATATCTTGGCCACTACTCATGACTATCTTTTGTCTACTTTTAGAAGTATCCATAAAAATTGAATTATATCAATAGATAGTATTTTCTCTCAGATAGTTGGAAATAAAATTTCTCTAATTCCTGGCTACCATGGTTGAGGTAGAAGTCAATAGTCAGTTTAATTCTTCCTCTTACAAAAAGTAATTAATATTTCCTCCCCAACTCCATCTTCTCCCTATTGCACTAGCTATTGTATTCTGGAGTTTTATCACGATGTATCTAGGAATGTATTTATTCTGCTTTAGATTTGCTGGGCTTCATAGAATTATGAATTTATATCTTTCATCAATTCTAGAAAATTCTCATACATTGTCCTCTGTATTTTGCCTCTGACTTGCTTCTTGACTTATCTATCTCCAGCTAAATATTCGTTAGACCTTTGCTCTATCCTTTATAACTCTTAATCTCTTTTCTGTATTTTATATTTTTAAGTTCTCCCACATTGCAATCTGACTATACTTGAATTTTAGATTTTCTCTTCAGTTGAGTTTAATTTGCTGTTATAATCATTTAAAAAATTTGATTATTATATTTATTTATATATCTTATAATAATCCTCTAGGTTCTTCTTTTTGATTTTTGTCTTTGCTTTTTAGTGAGTCATGTTCCCTGGCTATTGTTTCAAGCTGGCATTTTAAAACATAATCCCAGTAGGTACCATGTTTTATTCTTGTTCTAATTCATGGTGCTTTATTTCATTAGAATTTAGATTAATATTAATTGTATTCCAGTAATACCATACTAAAAATAAACTATCTTTTGATATTATCTTAGAGCTCAGCTAAAAGTGACTTCTGCCAGAGGGTCTCTGATAGATTCTGTGAGGCACCTATGATTGCTGCAATGTAGGCCCAATCTAACCTAATTTCATGGCAATTACTACTTTAACAAAAAGTTAATTCTTAATAGATCATAGACAAATATAAAATGTAAAACTGTAAAATTTATAGAAATAAAAATAGGAAGAATTGTTTTGTCCTTGGGTTTGAGGGTGAGTTTTAAGGTATAACATTAAAAGTACAATTAATTAAAAAACTGACAAATTGTACTTTGTTAAGATTCTCTAAAAACAAATACTATTATATGAGCCAGGGATGAAAAGAAAATATTTGCAAATCACATATCTGATTCAGGACTATTTTCCTTGATGCATAAAGAACTTAAAAGTTAAGTGTAAGAAAATAAACCACCCAATACAAAAATTGATAAATGTTGGGAGCAAATACTTTAACATAGATGAAAAATAGATGGCCAATATGCATATAAAATGATTCTCAACATTATTTGTCACTAAGAAGGTGTAAATTGATGCAACAATGAGATATCTTTGCACACCATTAAAATGGATCCAAAATTCAAAAAGACTGACAATATAAAATGTTGGCAAGTATTTTTCATTATTAGTTTGAGTGAAAACATTTACATTGACTTTGAAAGGATTGTTTGGCACTTTATTATAAAATTAAACGTAGATTTGCCACACAATGTTGCAGTCATGCTCCTAGATAGTTAAGTGAAAATTATTTTCACACAAAACCTGTATGTGCATGTTTATAGAAATTTTACTTATTCATAATAACAAAAAACTGGAAAAAAACAAGTTGTCTTTCCACAGATGAATGAATACACAAACTATTACATTCATACAATGGAACAACTATTTAGGGAATAAAAATAATTTATTGACTCATGAGATACCATGAATGCAGATTATGTGCATATTTCTAAGTGAAAGAAGCCAGACCCAAAAGGGGGTGTATACATTATTCCATTTATATGACATCCTGCAAAAGGCAAAGGTAGAAGGACAGGAAATAAATCTGTAATTGTCATGAATTGGAGGGTGAAGGAGTGTTTGAATGCAAAGGGGACACTCAGGGTAAATCTTAGTTGATGGAACTATTCATGGTGTTGTAGTGAAACATACATGAGTCTTACATTTGCCAAAGCTCTTTGAAGTTTACATTATAAAGAGTGAAATTAAAGCATGCAAATTAAAAAAAATCAACCAGGAGCCTGGAGGATCCCAAGATGGAATTTATACTATGAATAAACTGTCTAACTGTATTATAAATTTTTGGTATGATCTCATTGAAAGGGTGAGGAAAAAGGGAGATGACCTAATTAATTTTGGAAAATTGTGGTTTCACTGAAATCTATAAGGTTAAAGACAAAAGAAACTGAACATAAACACTATTTAATGAGTAAAGTTGCTTATCATTAGCAGTATGGTTTAACATTTCAGAATCTACTTCACATGTATATTGAGGTTGAAGAAATAAGTTAAGTGGATAGAATATAGTGGGAGGTAGAATTCTTATTGTGGGTGAAGGAAGTTATGATACGCAAGGAGAGAAGCCTAGGGCGACCCACTTGATGATGGATTAGAACCAGAGACATCAAATTAGTTTAATATTAATACAAATGGTTAGATACAGGATACAGATATAATTATAGATATGTATGAATACATAGATTAGAAGGCATACATGTATTTCCTGACTCTTTCTACTGAGAGGGTTTTAAAGCAGTGACACCCCAGTAGCAACAAGCACACCTAGAACCCATATCTTCTTTTCTAAATACCATTCTTAAATAAAGAGAACCAAGAATCCTTAGAGATAGCTAATTCTGGAGCTGAAGAAAGTAAAATGCAGCATTAATCTGGAGGATCTTTTAGTGTCACAAAGTAAAGATATGCTCCAAAAACAGAAAGATAGGGATATGTAACTTCTCTCTCAAACAATAAGAATCTGAACACCATATTTTTTATTTAGTCTCCTCTTTGCTATGACAGTTTCTGAGTTTTTCCAACCATAAAACAGAAAAAAATCAGAAAGACAAGACAAATAATGTAGCATTAGATTATAACCCATAGTGTAAAGTAAATACACATGAGTCCATGCTCATATAAATGAATTATTAAACAGATAAGCAAAAAAGACAAATCTTCCTTATGGAATAATTCCAAATAATTTTCGTAGGTAATCTGTTACCCTAGGACACAGAACTTAATTCTCCTTCTCCATTTAAGTGCTGGCTAGACTTAGTGACTTGACTCCAAAGAATAGAAGAGGGGAAAACCCTGGCAAACACTACCTTGTCTGGGTTATCAAGGCTAACATCTCTGGTGGTAAGTCAAGTTGATAGTATCTACCCCCTGGTATCATGGATACGGAGGGCATTGTACCTCTGTAGTATGATTCAAATCAGAGGACATTGTATAAAATACCTGACCAGAATGTCTGCAAGCAGTCAAGGTCACAAAAATAAAGAAAGTCTGAGCAACTGTCACATCCAAGAGGAGCCTAGGGAGACATGAGAGCTAAAAGTAACATGGTATTCTAGATGGGATCCTGGAACAGAAAAAGCACATTAGTGGTAAAAACAGTGAAGTTTGAATAAAGTATGGCATTAAGTAATAGTAATATACCAGTTTTGGTTTTTAGGTTTGAAAATGTACGTGGTAATGTAAGATATTAACAATAGAGGAAATTAGCTGAGTAGTAGGTAGGAAATTTATATACAGACTTTGAAAAGTATTATATCTAAAATTAATCCAAAATAATATGTTTATTTCAAAAACTTTCTGCATAAACATTCTGCCCTTTCAACCCATGATTATCTCTCTATATAAGGACACAACATTTGGTGGTGTCACATCTGGCATTGAAACTGAGAGGGGCCCTGTGGGGCTCCCAGGCACGGAGGTCCTTTTGTCCCCCTGTTTCTTATAGAAGAGACTCCAGCCTCCATGACCTTCCCTGAGTTCCAAAGGGCTGATTTGAACAGTTGCTAATCAAGGGAGGAGCAGCCAAGAAACCACCTGAGACCAGATTAAAGGGACAAGAAGAAGCTCATCAAGATTAGGAAACCTGCCACCTTCGATGAGATTTAAGGGAGTGCAGGCCCTGCTCACCCTAATGTTGTCAGAGACCCCACCTTTGAACCACTGTTATAAAACCCCTCATCAAATCCTCTTGGGTTGGGACACATAGTTTTTCAAGACAGGAGCCTGCTGTGTCTCCCTTTGCCTGGCAAAGTGATAAAGCTATCCTTTTCTTTCTTTTTTTGGCCGTGCCGCATGGCCTGCAGGATCCTAGTTCCCTGATCAGGGATTAAGCCTGTGCCCCCTGCAGAGGAAACGCAAAGTTCTAATCACTGGACCACCAGGGAGGCCCCAAACCTATCCTTTTCTACTTCACCCAAAATCTGTCTCCAACATTTGATTTGGTACCGAGCTTTCAGTAATAACATCAGACTTGGCATAGTAAACCATATTTAAATCACATAATAAACCATATTTAAAAGAGCGTATGCTGGTACTCTTCCATGGAAATAAAATATCTTCCTGAGGGGTACAAGGACAGTGGAAAATAAAATAAATTTAAAGAGGCAGTTCCCAGTCCAAAATAGATAGATGTTTCATGTCTTAGATGCTGAAGCCAGGAAATTCACATCAGAAAAAAATATGTAGCTTAAAAACAGTTGAAATAAAGTTATCTTTATAATAAATGAAATACTTTTTGTAACCTAATTAAATTATAGATGATATACATCAAATATTTTGGAGATTTAAGTCTATTGCAAGTTCTGTTAAATGTCAAAATTGTTTTGATCTTTGAAGGAAAGAAAAATTTTGAGAGCTTATCTTTTTTTTAAAATAAGAATATCCTTAGCTATATTTGATATATTCTGGTTCCTTTGGAAAAACAATAACAATATTTATTTATAAAAATAATATTGATCTAATACTAATAATCAGGGTGAAACCCTGTGGGTCTCTTGAGCACCTGTGTCTCTCATTCGTTGTTTGCAGGGAACAGACTCCAGCCTCCATGATCTTCCCTGAGTCCCAAAGGACAGATTCAAACAGTTGCTAATCAGGGAAGGGAGGGGATACAGAGACAAGGGAGGAGCCACCAAGAAACAATAGAGCAGCCTTGGGGCAGGGTCTTAGTTCTGCCTCAAGGGACACACATAACAATATACTTGGAGGTTGTTATAAGACTAAAATCCCCAATAAATGAAAGATGAAGCAATTCTCATTCCAGAGAGAAGGTGTGGTTTGATAGCCTCGAGGACCAGAGAAACTTATCTGGAGACCACCTGAGGCCAGTGTAGGCCCTGCACACACCCTAGTTTTGTCAGCAACCCCACCCTTGAATTACTGCTATAAAACCACTCACCAAATCCTCCCAGGATGGGAGCTCACTGTGTCCCCCTTTTCTTGACCAAGCAATAAAGCTACCTTTTTCTACTTCACCCAAAACTCTGTCTCCAAGATTCGATTCAGCACCAGTGCACAGAGGTCGAGTTTTCGGCATTAAGGGTGACAATGTCTTGTTTTGTTCAATAATAAACCTGAATTGTGACATTTATTCATGAGTTAGTAATTTATTGATCCTAGTATTGTGTGTACTGATATAGCCAACTAGGTAAATTATCTATATCTAATATTATTCTAATCTTTATTTCTATCTGATGAAATTCCTGAATCCCATGCCAAGACTGAGCTTTCTAGGGTCACTCTAGTAACAATATCCTAATTTGAGTTTACTAAAGGCAGAGTCTAAGTCAAAGATTATGCTGTAAGTAGTTTATTTGGAATTTGTTCAAGGTAGTACCATGATGGAGTGGAGCAAGTAAGAGAAAAAACAGTTGAAAATTAGTATTGTATAATTATAATGTTACCATGACTAATAACAGAGCACTCACCTCATAGAGATTTTCTGAAATATTGTGTTGAATATACCTCATAATTGTCCCACAAAGAGTTAGGGAAGGGTGAGTGTTCACCATCTCCCATCCCACAATGTTTGAGGGTTAATTCTAGGGTCTTAACTCTCTGGCAGTTTAACTGTCAATTATAATAAATTCACCTCAGGAGCAGTTGTAAATATTAAATAAGGCATGTTTTCAAATTACTTACTAAAATACTTACAGTATTAAAAGTTTCAATAACAATAATTTTTTTCTTATTAAAAATCATTTTCAAAGATCAGACATTTTGTAATAATCACTGTTAGAGTGTGAGCACATATGTATAACACTTTGCTCTTTAAACTACATTACACAGCAGCAGAGAAGTAACTACTTGATGTCTATTTGTACTGCAAAACTTATTATCAATGAATCTTTTGAAACTGGAGCTAATTTTTCAAGTTCAAACTTATAAAACACACCTGCTATCAGTAGATCTTTTAAAATTTAGTGTGAGTTTCAGAGAACAAGACAGGTATGGTATCCTTGAATCTTAAAACAGCAAATGAGGTATGATCTCATTGGTATGAGATCTTGTTTAACATCTTGTCTCAGATTTTTTGTTTAACATCTTGTCTCAGATTTAACATCTTGTCTCAGATTTTTGTTTAACATCTTTGTTTAACATTTTGTCTCAGATTTTTTGTTTAAAAAAATCTTTGTTTAACATCTTGTCTCAGATTTTTTGCCTCTAGGCATCATGCCCCATTGAGAATAATGTTGTCTTTTTATTTATTTATTTATTTATACAGATTTTTTGTGGAAAGCATTTTTTGTGGTTTGTTTGAGTTAACACTCTTGTTCTCAAAGCTACAACACACAAAAACTTCAAAACCTAACCTTTTTGACCCCAAATATTTTTTTCTTAGAGCAGTCAGAATAGAGCAATATCTACCAGTTTGAAACCCAATACTTCTAACTAGTCCATTATCCATTCTAAGTTACCTGTTAGTCTGTGCTGTATGGTCACTTTTTTTTTTTTAATTCGTGGGGAGGGATTGATGTGGGGATTTATTAAGAGAAGATAGTATAGAAAAAAAAATATATATATATATATATGTAAAATGTGTTAGTATTTGAAGAGACTGTAGAAGTCCCCAAGCTCTTTTTCTTTGTTTTATGAATGAAGACATGAGGAAAAAGGAGACTAAGAACATACATAACAAAATTTTTTATCATAATATAAATTCTCACTTTTAATATATATTCATGCTAATTGCTTTACAATACTTAAATCTAAAATTTCAAGAATTGTAAGAAATTTTTTTTTTCTTTTTTTTTTTTTTTTTTTTGCGTTACGCGGGCCTCTCACTGTTGTGGCCTCTCCCGTTGCAGAGCACAGGCTCCGGACGTGCAGGCTCAGCGGCCATGGCTCACAGGCCCAGCCGCTCCACAGCATGTGGGATCTTCCTGGACCGGGGCACAGACCCGTGTCCTCTGCAGTGGCAGGTGGACTCTCAACCACTGCACCACCAGGGAAGCCCCAAGAATTGTAAGAATTATTAAGGTAGGAAATTTAGAATAATGATATTAATAACAATAGAAAAACCTATCTATATTGATCCAGATAATTTGAAAATCACTGTTCATTGTATTGTATCAGTGTACAATTTTGAGGAGAAATTACCTCTTCCAGTTTTCATATTTTACAGATACATATTTATTTGGATGAATAAGAAAGAATACATTTAGAGAAGCTTATTTTGTGGGAAAATAAAAATATGAATGAGCTGAATTATTAATTTAACTTCTCTCTTGTACCATATTCCTGTCTTTAAAGTACATTTTTTGGCATGCCCATTCTTCTGATGTTCATTTTTGATAATGTCTGCAAAGTAAAATGTATATTTTTAAAAAATGAGAACAAGCTTTACCTTTTACTTGTGTGTGTTTTAGTCTCTTCCATTATAAACTAGGGGGAAAAAGGCAAGATGAAAAGGTATTATAATGCTGAGTGGCAGAATTTGGCACAATAGCTCTCAAGTGTGTAATACAGCCTACAGGGAGACTAAATGCATTAGGATGTATTTATGTTGACAAAGGAGTCATTCTTTGTAGTGTTTAGAAGAAGGATTCTGCCATGACTCACATAACAAATTACTGTTGTCTGACCTCACTGAAATAAGAATCTAGTGAAGTACAACGAGTGGAGCTGATGTAGTAGAGGTTCTTTTACCACAGCACTCCTGGAGGGCCACGATTATACCACCCTTTATTTCCTAGACCTCTAAAACACTCGGTAAAGACTCTTATCACCTTGATCCCAGAGCTCTTTTACTACCAGACAGAAAAGGAGAGGTTGTGTTACCACAAAGTGGAATGTTATTTTCTGAAGAATTAAGATTACCAAATGAAAGAAAGAATTCACATAAACTGAAATAAAATCCTGTGTTCCTGTTGCAGCTCATTCAGCCAGCAGTTTTCATTAAAGAAAAGGATTTTTTTCCTTCTCACTTCTTAATCTTTTATCCTTCCCACCTTTTATAGCTAAGCAACCAGTTACTAAAGGGCGTTGCCCTTCAATCATCTCACTTTCACTTAAAGCATAACTTTTATTAAAAACACATACTAAATTATTTCTTAATGAAAAGAAGACAGATATGGTTTGTTTCATAATGCATTGCTGTTTCTTATGGATTACACTTGTCTCAAAACAGCAGTGGTTTTCTTACAATATACATCTCTTCCACGGATTTATTTCCTATTAATATTCATTAGGGACTTTAAATAAGTGACATTTTTATGTGATTGACTGTCCTGGAGCAGAGACATTGGAAATGACTTCAAACGTTTCCAGGGTTAGGAATAATTTAGTTGTAATGATTTATTTTAAATATAATATCATTTTAAATTTTATTCAACTAAATAAACTCAACTCTGAAAAATAGCAAAATAATTTTTCCAAAATGAAAATGTAAGAACTTTTAGTCCTCATTAACTACTTCCTGCCACTGTGGATGAGCAGGTAGTTCTGTATTCCCTTAGAATAACTAAAGTCATCTTGGTTAATTTTTCTAATAGCCAATAAAGAACTGAATCTTACACACCACCAAACAGCTTAAAAGCTAAGCTCTTTAATTGTTGTTCTTAATATTCCATTTAATATTTTATTGCTGAATGCAGTCAGGAGGAAAGCACTGGTTTATAATTTTCTTTTTGAATGTATTATGTGGATTTCATTCTTACCAAATTGATTTTGAAGGAAGTTGTTTCAGGCACCTTGTCCTGAATTCTTTAAATTAAATAACTGTTGGAAAAAAATGCAGACTGATTAGTAGACATGGAGTTTATTCAAGGCTAACACTGTGGTATCTGAAAGCACTTTCTCACCATTATAACACCTTTAATGAAAGGGCTGAAGATTTTACAGTTTGGGATTATGGGTAACATTTGAAAGGTGAGAAGATTTTTTAAAGCTGTATTTGTATTTCTAAAATATTTTAGAAAAAAAATTCCATTTGTCTCTAGATTTGGGATATAGATATCCCACCCATCTTTGAACTTACAGTGTAATGTGGACTAACAAAATGAAATTTGGAATAAGAAAATAAGGCAAAAAATAACTTGGAGATGTGTAGCAACTTCAGTCAACCTAGAGAAATATACCTATTATTGACTGAATTGAGTTCCCCTAAAAATCACACGTTGAGGTCCTAACCCCCAATGTGACTGTATTTGGAGATAGGATCTTAAAGAGGTAAAGTTAAATCAGGTAATAAGGGTGGGGTCCAAGTCCAATTTGACTGGTGTCATTATAAGAAGAGAAAGAGAGACCAGAAAGATGTATACACAGAAAAAAGGACATGTTAGGACACAGAGAAAAAGTGGCCATTTGCAAGCCAAGGAGAGAAGACTCAGGAGAAACCAACCCTTTTGACACTTTGATCTTGGACTTCCAGCCTCTAGAGCTGTGAGAAAATACATTCTGATTTTTAAGTCACAACAGTTAGTGGTAATTTGTTATGACAACCCAAGTATACTAATACAATACCCAAGCCAAAGCAGAAAAATAGATGAATATTTTCCATAATGATTAATTTACTGAAGAATGTGCATATCAAAACGTATTTCATCCTAACTGTCCCAGGTTGTGCATTTTAGAACTTTTCATTAAATTTTAATAAAAGCTGTAGCACTATACAAGACATGTTTACCCTACATAATTTTCCTGACATTGTAATCATAAGTGTGCTAGGTTAAAAAATAATAAAAAGCACTGACATTTAGAAAAATGTTAGGAAAAAATACGCTTCTGTCAATTTTTTGTGTGTCTCTAAAAAAAGATGCTATTATTTGCTATATACTTAACTTAGCTTTTAATTAAAAAAGCAAAAGTGACTAGCAGCTTGCCTGCCTATACACAACCTTCAAACTTGATTTTATTTACTCTCCACTAAACTAAGCAAATCAGGGGAGAGCTAACTCTTAATAGCTTAAATCTTTCAAGAAAATTGCAGGATTTGTTTTTTGTTTTTTGGTTTTTTTTGTCAGTGATTGGTTTAGGAATAACTATGGGAAGAAGTTCTGATTGATACTATGTTAATTAAAGTCGGCTGAGATTCCTCCAAAAGGGTTTTTTTCGGCATTGCAAAGGACAAATGCATGAGGAAAATTCACTCTTTCCCCTGCCACTGGATGTGGTTGGGTAAGAACATGATTAATGAAACTGTGACAGCCATTTGTGAACATGAATGGACAAACTTGAGTTTGAAATCTCATGTGCTACTAGGAAACAGAGGAAATGTAGAGAGAGCCTGGCGCTACATGGCATTATTTAGTTGCTGAAATGCCAACTCTGGAATTACTTGACCGCTGCATTCGACATGCATGAAAAAAACACATTCCTGAATTTTAAGCAGTTTATACTCATTTTTTTCTGTCATATCCATAATATCCTACTAATAATAGCTCAAATATATTTACTTATTTTATTATTTATTTATTTATTTTATTGGGGTATACTTGTTTTACAACATTGTGTTAGTTTCTACTGTACAGCGAAGTGGAGTTCCCTGAACTACACAGCAGATTCCCATTAGTTATCTATTTTAGACATATTAGTTACTGTATATATGTCAATCCCAATATCCCAATTCATCCCACCCCTCCTTTCCCCCTTTGGGGTCCATACATGTGTTCTCTATGTCTGTATCTCTATTTCTGCTTGCAAACAGGTTCATCTGTACCATTTTTCTAGATTCCACATATATGCATTAATATACAACATTTGTTTTTCTCTTTCTGACTTACTTCACTTTGTATGACAGTCTCTAGGTACATCCATGTCTCTCCAAAAACCCAATTATGACTGAATAATATTCCATTGTATATATGTACCACCTCTTCTTTATCTATTCATCTGTTGATGGACATTTATGTTGCTTCCGTGACCTGGCTATTGTAAACAGTGCTGCAATGAATATTGGGGTGCGTGTGTCTTTTTGAATTATGGTGGTCTCATGGTATATGCCCAGTAGTGGGATTGCTGGATCATATGGTAATTCAATTTTTAGTTTTTTAAGGAACCTCCATACCTTTCTCCATAGTGGCTCTATCAATTTACTTTGCCACCAACAGTGCAAGAGGGTTCCCTTTTCTCCACACCCTCTCCAGCATTTATTGTTTCCAGATTTTTTGATGATGGCCATTCTGACTGGTGTGAGGTGGTACCTCATTGTTGTTTTGGTTTGCATTTCTCTAATAATTAGTGATGTTGAGCATCTTTTCGTGTGCCTCTTGGTCATCTGTATGTCATCTTTGGAGAAATGTCAGTTTAGGTCTTCTGCCCATTTTTCGATTGGGTTGTCAGTTTTTTAATTTTGAGCTGCATGAGCTGTTTGTATATTTTGGAGGTTAATCCTTTGTCTGTTGATTCGTCTGCAAGTATTTTCTCCCATTCTGAGGGTTGTCTTTTCATCTTCTTTATGGTTTCCTTTGTTGTGCAAAAACTTTTAACTTTCATTAAGTCCCAGTTGTTTATTTTCGTTTTTATTTCCATTACTCTAGGAGGTGGGTCAAAAAAAAGTCTTGCTGTGATTTACGTCAAAGAGTGTTCTTCCTATGCTTTCCTCTAAGAGTTTTATAGTGTCCAGTCTTACATTTAGGTCTTTAATCCATTTTGAGTTTATTTTTGTGTATGGTGTTAGGGAGTGTTCTAATTTTATTATTTTACATGTAGTTGTCCAGTTTCCCAGCACCACTTATTGAAGAGAATGTCTTTTCTCCATTGTATATCCTTACCTCCTTTATCAAAGATATGGTGACCATATGTGCGTGGGTTTATCTCTGGGCTTTCTATCCTATTCCATTGATCTATATTTCTGTTTTTGTGCCAGTACCATATTGTCTTGATTACTGTAACTTTGTAGTATAGTCTGAAGTCAGGGAGCCTGCTTCCTCCAGCTCCATCTTTTCTTCCCAAGATTGCTTTGGCTATTTGGGGTCTTTTGTGTCTCCATACAAATTTTAAGTTTTTTTGTTCTAGTTCTATGAAAAATGCCATTGGTAATTCAATAGGAATTTCATTGAATGTGTAGATTGCTTTGCATAGTATAATCAATTTCACAGTATAGATTCTTCCAATCCAAGAACATGGTACATCTCACCATCTGTTTGTGTCATCTTTGATTTCTTTCATCAATGTTTTATAGTTTTCTGAGTACAGTTCTTTAACCTGGTTAGGCACGTTTATTCCTATGTATTTTATTCTTTTTGTTGCATTGGTGAATGGGATTGTTTCCTTAATTTCTCTTTCTGATGTTTCATTTTTAGTGTATAGGAGTGCAAGAGATTTCTGTGCATTAATTTTGTCTCCTGCAACTTTACCAAATTCATTGATTAGCTCTAGTAATTTTCTGGTGGCATCTTTAGGATTTTCTATGTATAGTATCATTTCATCTGCCAACAGTGACAGTTTTACTTCTTTTCCAGTTTGTATTCCTTTTATTTCTTTTTCTTCTCTGATTGCCGTGGCTAGGACCTCCAAAACTATGTTGAATAGTAGTGGTGAGAGTGGACATACTTATCTTGTTCCTGATCTTAGAGGAAATGCTTTCAGTTTTTCACCACTGAGAATGATGTTTGCTGTGGATTTGTCATGTATATCCTTTATTATGTTGAGGTACGTTCCCTCTATACCTTCTTTCTGGAGAGTTTTTATCATAAATAGGTGTTGAATTTTGTCAAAAGCTTTTTCTGCATCTACTGAGATGATCATATTGTTTTAATTCTTAAAATGTTAATATGGTGTATCACATTGATTCATTTCCATATACTGAAGAATCCTTGCATCCCTGGGATAAATCCCACTTAATCATGGTGTATGATCCTTTTAATGTGCTGTTGGATTCTGTTTTCTAGTATTTTGTTGAGGATTTTTGCATCTATATTCATCAGTAGTTTTCTGTTTTTGAGATATCTTTGTCTGGTTTTGGTATCAGGGTGATGGTGTCCTTGTAGAATGAGTTTGGGAGTGTTTCTTCCTCTGCAATTTTTTGGAAGAGTTTGAGATGAATGTCTGTTAGCTCTTCTCTAAATGTTTGATAGAATTCCCCTGTGAAGCCATCGGGTCCTGGACTTTCGTTTGTTGGAAGATTTTTAATCACAGTTTCAATTTCATTACTTGAGATTGGTCTGTTTATATTTTCAATTTCTTCCTGGTTCAATCTTGGAAATTTATACCTTTCTAGGAATTTGTGCATTTCTTCCAGATTGTCCATTTTATTGGCATATAGTTGCTTATAATAGTCTCATATGATGATCCTTTGTATTTCTGCATTGTCTGTTGTAACTTTTCCTTTTTCATTTCTAATTTTATTGATTTGGTCCTCCCTCTTTTTCTTGATGAGTCTTGCTAAAGGTTTATAAATTTTGTTTATCTTCTCAAAGAACCAGCTTTTAGTTTTATTGACCTTTGCTACTGTTTTCTTCGTTTCTATTTCATTTATTTCCTCTCTGATCTTTACAATTTATTTTCTTCTACTAACTTTGGGGTCTCTTTGTTCTTCTTTCTATAGTTCCTTTAGGTGTAAGGTTAGATTGTTTGATTTTGTTTTCTTATTTCTTGAGGTGAGATTGAATTGCTATAAACTTCCCTCTTAGAACTTCTTTTGCTGTGTCCCATAGGCTTCATGTCATTGTGTTTTTACTGTCATTTGTTTCTATGTATTTTTTTATTTCCTCTTTGATTTCTTCAGTGATCTCTTAGTTACTTAGCAGTGCACTGTTTAGCCTCCA
Organism: Pseudorca crassidens; assembly: GCF_039906515.1. NCBI lineage: Eukaryota > Metazoa > Chordata > Mammalia > Artiodactyla > Delphinidae > Pseudorca > Pseudorca crassidens. The sequence continues at coordinate 21,705,210 of NC_090298.1, forward strand.
TGTGTTTGTGTTTTTTACAGTTATTTTTCCTGTAATTGATTTCTAATATCATAGTGTGTGGTCAGAAAAGATGCTTGATACGATTTCAGTTTTCTTAAATTTCCCAAGGCTTGATTTGTGACCCAAGATGTGATCTATCCTGAGAATGTTCCATATGCACTTGGGAAGAAAGTGGATTCTGCTGCTTTTGGGTGGAATATCCTATAAATATCAATTAAATCTATCTGGTCTATTTTGTCATTTAAAGCTTGTGTTTCCTTATTTATTTTCTTTCTGGATGATCTGTGGATTGGTGTAAGTTGGGTATTAAGGTCCCCCACTATTTTTGTGTTACTGTCGATTTTCCCTTTTATGGCTGTTAGCATTTGCCTTGTGTGTTGAAGTGCTCCTATGTGGGGTGTGTAAATATTTATAATTGTTATGTTTTCTTCTTGGATTGATCCCTTGATCATTATGTAGTGTCCTTCCTTATCTTGTGTAACAGTCTGTATTTTAAAGTCTATTTTATCTGATATGAGTATTGCTACTCCAGCTTTCTTGTGATTTCCATTTGCATGGAATATCTTTTTCCATACCCACACTTTCAGTCTGTATGTGTCCCTAGGTTTGAATTGGGTCTCTTGTAGAAAGCATATATATGGGCCTTCTTTTTGTATCCATTCAGCCAGTCTGTTTCTTTTGGTTGGAACATTTAATCCCTTCACATTAGGGTAATTATCAATATGTATGTTCCTTTTATCATTTACTTAATCTTTTGGGGGTTGTTTTTGTAGGTCTTCTTCTTCTCTTCTGTTTCCTGCTTAGGGAAGTTTCTTTAGTATTTATTGTAGAGCTGGTTTGGTGGTGCTGAATTCTCTTAGCTTTTTCTTGTCTGTAAAGCTTTTGATTTCTCCATCAAATCTGAGTGAGATTCTTACTGGGTAGAGTAATCTTGGTTGTAGGTTTTTCCCTTCATGCCTTTAAATATATCCTCTCACTTCCTTCTGGCCTGCAGAGTTTCTGCTGAAAGATCAGCTGTTAATCTTATGGGGATTCCCTTGTATGTTATTTGTTGCTTTTCCCTTGCTGCTTTTAATATTTTTTCTTGGTATTTAGTTTTTGATACTTTAATTAATATGATTAATAGTTTTTGATACTTTGATTAATAGTTTTGTTATTAAAGACAATTAATATGTCTCACCATGTTTCTCCTTGGGTTTATCCAGTGTGGGACTCTCTGCGCTTCCTGGACTTGATTCACTGTTTCCTTTCCTGTGTTAGGGAAGTTTTCAACTGTAATCTCTTCAAATATTTTCTCAGACACTTTCTCTTTCTCTTCTTCTGGAACCCCTATGATTCGAATGTTGGTGTGTTTAATGTTGTCCCAGAGGTCTCTGAGGCTGTCCTCAATTTTTTTCATTCCTTTTTCTTTATTCTGTTTCATGGCAGTTATTTCCAGCATTCTATCTTCCAGGTCACTTATCCATTCTTCTGCATCAGTTATTCTGCTATTGATTCATTCTAGAGTATTTTAATTTCAGTTATTGTGTTGTTCATCACTGTTTGTTTTTTAGTTCTTCTAAGTCCTTGTTAAATGTTTCTTGTATTTTCTCTATTCTAGTTCTGAAATTTTGATCATCTTTACTATCATTACTCTCAATATTTTTTCAGGTAGACTGCCTGTTTCCTCTTCATTTGTTTGGTCTTGTGGGTTTTTACCTTGCCCCTTCACCTGCAGCATATTTCTCTCTCTTCTCATTTTGTTTAACTTACTGTGTTTGAGGTCTCTTTTCTTCGGGCTGCAGGGCTGTAGTTCCTCTTACTTCTGATGTCTTCCCACAGTGGGTGAGGTTGGTCCAGTGGCTTGTGTAGGCTTCCTGGTGGGGAGGGACTGGTGCCTGCATTCTGGTGGGTGGATCTGGGTCTTGTCCCTCTGATGGGAAGGGCCATGTCCAGTGGTGCATTTTTTGCTGTGTTTGAGCTTAGTATGACTTTAGGCAGCCTGTCTGCTAATGGGTGGGCTTGTGTTCCTGTCTTGCTAATTGTTTAACATGAGGCATCCAGCACTGGAACTTGCTGGCCAGTGGGTGGAGCTGGGTCTTGGTGTTAAGAAGGAGACTTCTGGGAGAGCTCTTGCCAATTAATATAATCTGGGACTGGGAGTTCTCTGGTGGTGCAATGTTCTGTACTCGGCTTTCCCACCTCAGAGACTCAGGCCCAACCCCTGTCCAGAGGTACAAGACCCCACAAGCCACATGGCATAGAAGAAAAGGAAAGATAGAAAACAAAAATGAACAGACACACACAAGGAAACACACACATACACAAACAAAAAACAAAAAGAAAACGAACAAACAAAACCCCAAGACAAATGGTGAAAGCAAAACCAAACAGACAAAAACACACAAAGAATCATACACAAACACACACACACAGACACACACACACACACAAAGAGACAACAAAAAAGAAGAGAGCAACCAAACAAATAAACAAACCCCCAAACAAAAATAAACACTAAAAACTAAACTAACAAAAACAAAAAAACCCAAACAAACGAAAAGCACAAAGCAAATTCTAGGTAGGTCTCTGGACCTACTGTGGACACTGTGGGGCCAACTCAGATTCTGACCTGGCCCAGCTGCTGCATGTACTTGCCCCCAATGTTCACAGCCTCAATTGTGGGAATACACATTGTCTATTCAGATATTCCACAGATGCAGGGTTTACCAAGCTGATTGCAGGGATTTAATCTGCTGCTCCTGTGGCTGCACAGAGAGATTTCCCTTCTTTGGTCACACTGCCCCTGGAATTCAGCTTTGGTTTTGGCCCCACCTCTGCATGTGGGCCACCCTCAGGCATCTGTTCCCCACCCAAGCAAGAGGGGGTGAAAGCAGCGGCTGATCAGGGCTCATTTGTTTACTCAGGCCAGGGATTGGGAGGGATACGGCAGTCACAATTAGGATGTGTGGGGAGTGCCTTCGGTGACAGAGGCCCGCGGGAAATTGCAACAGTCTGAGGTGCGCCGTTAGCTCTCCCAGAGAAGATGACCCTGGATCGCAGGACCCTCAGCAGTGGTGGAATGCACAGGCTCTTGGGAAGATGTGGGCAGTGACCTGTGCTTGCTTACATGACCCTTGGTGGCAATGTTGGCAGCAGTAACTGTCATGCTTCTCTCTGGGGTCTGATATAGCAGCTGCAGCTTGTGCCCAACACTGGAGCTCATATAGACAGTGCCCTGCTGTCTGTGAGTGAAGGGAGAAATAAGCTTCTATGGCAGGCCTGCTCCTCTCCTTGGGCACCCCACAGCAATGGTCCCTTGCATCTCTGGTGACCCAGGTTTCTTCCTGGACACCCTCAGCTGTGGCACACTAGCCCCTTCAGGCTGTCTTCATGCAGCCAACCCTAGTCCTCTCCCTGGGGTCTGATCTCTGAACCTCGAGCCTCAGCATCCCATCTGCCCCAGCAGGCAGGCAAGATCTCAGGCTGGGGAGTGCTGGTCAGCACTGATCCTCTGTGTGGGATTCTCTCTGCTTTGCCCTCCACACGCCTGTTGCTGCAGTCTCCTCTGAGGCTCCAAAGCTCCCCCCATCACCACCAGTGAATGGTCTTCCTAGTGTGTGGAAACTTTTCCTCCTTCACAGCTCCCTCCCACAGGCACGGGTCCCATCCTGATTCCTTCGTCTTTTTTATTTTTTTCCTTTTTTCTTTTGCCCTACCCAATTACATGGAGATTTTCTTGCTTTTTCTGAAGTCTGAGGTCTTCTGCCAGCATTCAATAGGTGTTCTGTAGGAGTTGTTCCACATGTAGATGTATTTTTGTTGTATTTGTGGGGATGAAGGTGATCTCCACGTTTTACTCCTCTGCCATCATCCCAGAACTCCAATGGCTTGAATATATTTAAAATTTACTCTGTGACAAGACTAAGCTAAATGTTTTGTATACATTACCTTAATTAGTCAACCTCAAATGCCTATAAATTATGAAGTATTTTAGTCTATTTTATAAGTAAGGAGTATGGAAAATAAAGTTTAAAAAGTTAAAAAATATGATGTAGGTAAAAATATAATTTAAACTCAAGTGGGTTTTGCCATGGAGCTACAGATTTAAGGTTTTTATTGAACTTATTCTCCATATTTCCTTCCTTATTTGCATAGTCAGATAAGCTATAAGTTTGGTTTCTATGCTAACCACTGATTATAAATGATTACACTTGGTTCAATCTGTCATTTTTTTCTTTTTGATAATTTACTACATGTAAGTAGTGTGGACAAGGAATAAAACCTGTCCTCATACTGCAGGATTTTTAAAACTGAGGTGACAGGGTAGACAAATAAAATATAGAATGATATAAGCTAATGAGTATTTTTTATGAAATTGTCCAGTTATATGCAAAGTGCAACATGTGCCTAGAGTTGGGAAGGACTAATTCTGACTTTAATGGGTATAAAAGGTTATATAGAGATGGAAACATTTTATGCTAGTATTAGAGGAATATTTAAATTTTCAAAAGGTAAATTAGAATTTCACTTTCAGACTTCCCTGGTGGCACAGTGGTTGAGAATCCGCCTGCTAATGCAAGGGACACGGGTTCAAGCCCTGGTCCAGGAACATCCCACATGCTGCAGAGCAACTAAGCCTGCCCCACTCGCCGCAACTAGAGAAAGCCCGCATGCAGCAATGAAGACCCAACACAGCCAAAAATAAATATAAACAAAGTAAATAAATTTATTAAAAAAAAAAAGAATTTCACTTTCTGGTCAAGATAGAGTGACAAGAACCAGATTTACCCTTCAACCAAAAACAACTAAAAAAATAGGGAAAATATATGAAAAAACAATACTTAATACATTGAAAATAAGGCAATGAAGGATAGCTATTCATGAGAGGCAAGAAATAAATGAAATGAGCTCCAGAGATGCCCTACCTTACTGACTAGAGAAATTTTCCAGTATGCAGAGCAAGGAATGAAGACTGGCAGAGCTCAGAAATCTCCCTAAGGTGATGGGATAGGGCTTGAAGCCCGTGGAAAGCAAGGTAGCTAAAGTAAACAGCACCAGAGAGGGGAGAGGCACAGACTCCACAGAGATCTACAAAGGGCATTTTGAATACTCTTCATATATTTAGAGAAATGTGATCAGAACATGAATTTGAGGAAACTCCACAATACACAGAAGGCTGGGAATACTGCCAACAGGTGGAATGCAAAACTTCATAATTCAGGTAGCATTGATTACAGTACTAAAAAAGGGCCTTGCCTTTGTATTGCAGAAATTTAGTCCTAAATAAAATGAAACTCTGGGCCTGACTAATAAATCTTAAAGTCAAGACTCAGAAGGGGCAAATTGTTTCCAATTAGCCTATCCAAGTCCCAGGAAAAAAATCTTAAGAGTATTTGTAGAAATGGAAAAATATCAATGCACAATAAAGTTACATTTCACAGTGTCTGCATCTAATAACAATTAGCCAGCATGCAAAGAAGCAGGAAAATATGATTGCTAATGAAGAGAAAAGTCAATGAATACAAACTGATCAGTAATAACACAGATGAAAAATTAGTAGACAGAGACATTGCAAGAGGTATTACAACTTTATTCTATATATCTAAGAAGCTTAAGATGGAATGTATTAATTTAGTAGATATATAAAAGATATTAAAAAGACATGTTATACACTGCATGGGATTAAAACAGATAAACATTAATGAATAAACGATTAGTGAATTTCAAGACGTGCTAATGTTGGCAGATAATTCTCCATGGTTTATCATATCTTTGTATTTGAGGTGAATGCCTGATTTCCTTTTGTCTGGACTATCTTTTTAAGGAAGCTTCCAACATAAATAGACTTTGGAGATAGATAGTGTTTCCCCCTGGAGAAAATAGTAAGTATATTTAGTGCCCATTCTAAAAGATTCAAGTTCCCTAAGCTTCTGTAATGCAATCCACTGTGTATGGAGGTACCATCTTTCCTTCTCCATGTAACCCTTACAGCACTGTGGCTTGGGAAACCAGTAAAAATGCTGATACACTGGCACTGCTATTTCTGTGAGTAATAAAGTGTTTTGTTTTGTTTTGTTTTTGTTTTTGTTTTTTTTGTCCCTGACCCAGGAGTCTTGTGTCTTTCACCAGCATCATTATACTGTGACAGGTTAAATTGTAAGCTTGCAAGTGGGATAAAATCTCATATCCTTGAGAATTCTTGACAGTTTTGGTGCTGAGAATAGAAAGATAAGATGCTGAATGAAACACAACTTTCTGAAACAGGAAGAATAAGGGTCTTAGAGAGCAATTATTGCTCTTTGAGGGGAATCTATGAAAATTGACTGTAAACATGTTGATCAAATAGTATGATTAGCATACTGTATTGCCTATTAATAAGGAGGAAGAGAAGAGGTAGTTGCAGCATGAGTATTGAGAAGGTTCAAAGACCTGACCTTCAGTCAAGTGGATTTCCTTGCCAATTTGGTGTGATGCTTCAAGCCCAAATTTTCTTAGTAACTAGTCCTATATTCATCCTGGGTAGGCAGAAGTTTCAGCCTCCTTTCAGTATTTCAATAGTGTCAGAGACACAAATTTACACTAAATGTGAAAGGAAGAAAATGTGTGATCACTGTAAGCAGAAACCAGGTGCTTCATTAGGAACTTGGCTGGTTTACTTGGTGGGTGAGTCAGGAAGTGTAATGCTTATTAAGGAATTAAGGCAATAGCTGGATTGTCTTACTGTTCAACTGCTTTCATAGTCTACTGTGTCACTACAGATCATATGGTCCAGGAGATGAAACAGTCCCTTGCACTGAATATTGTCTCTTATAATGCAACTTTGTCCCTCTTGAGAAACTTTCAGTCAGTCAGACACACTTCTGTGGGAAACCACAGATAAGACATTGACTAGTATTCATATGTGTTCTCTCCCAAATTGAATTTACAGTACAGATGACAAATGACTCACTGAAGAATGAGAAGCCGACCGAAAAGTATCTAGATAAATCCTTGCATTCATTCCTAATACTCTGAAAAATTTGCCTATCTTTTATATAAACACGAACTACTTAAATGAAGAAATTTATAATGTATTATAAATTGTGTTACTATAAAGGTATTATAAATTTGATGAAATCCATAAACTCTTATAACTAAGAAGCTCATTGAACCCAAAACACAAGAAACATGAGGACAATTACATGAAAGTATTTCATAATGAAATTACTTTAAAAGAGTGATAAAAGGAAAATCTTTAAAGTGTCTGCAGAAAAAGAGACATTGGATACAAAGAAACAAAGATATGGATAGCAACATATTTTTAATTGAAGACAATTTTAGTTAGAAGACAAAAGAGCATATTTAAAGTACTGAAGTAAAAACAAACAAAACTTGTCAACATCAAATGCATTATTCAGCAAAAGTATTTCAAAACAAATGTGAATAAGTACTTTTTCAGATATAAAAAGACTGAAAGCTTTCATCACCACTGGATCTCAACTCTAGGAAATAATAAAGGAAGTTCTACATTCAGAAGGAATACTATACTTGTCATACCTGGTGGAAGCCTGGATCTATACAAAAGAATGAAGAGCACAGAGAAAACTTAACACATGGATAAATATAAAGGTTTTTAAAAAATATAGTCATTTTAAGAAATAATGAACAATTTAGGTAAAAAGTAATAATATTGCATTTATACATTAAATATGTGACAAATATAACATGACAGCTGAGAGATGAGAAATAGATGTGTACTGTTTTAGGATTCTTATACATACAGCTGTATATATCATTTGAACTTAGGCTGAGACAAAATAATGATGATTCTATAAACTCTAAAGTATACCCCAAAATAACAAAAATAATTATAGTTAGTTAATAATCCAACAAGAAAGAAATAAAATGGAACTATAAAAAATACTCGGTTCATCCAAAGCAAAACAGAAAAGAAAGCACAAAAACAGATTGAACAGATAGAAACCAAAGAGCAAGATAGTAGATTTAAACTCAACCATACCAATAATCATGTTAAATATAAATGATATATACACACATTTAAAAGGAAGAGATTGCCAGATTGGATAATAATGTAATAACAAATTCTATATTGCCTACGTAAATCTTACCATATAAAGATTAAAATACATTAAAAGATGGAAAAAGTATACTTGTCTAATGCTAATCAGAAGAAAGATGTAGAGGCTATATTAATATGAGAAAAAAGTATATTTAAGAGCAAAATATTACAGGCAATAAAGTAGATCATTTCATAATAACCAAGGAGTCAATTCTCATCTGAGAACATAAAAATGCTAAATGTTTATGCACATAAAAACAGAGATTCAAGACAAAATTACTAAAATTGACCAATCACAAATATAGGAAAATAATTTAACATGTCTCTCTAAATAAATGATAGAACAAACAGAAAGCAATAAATATATGGAAGACCTGAGCAATAAATATATGAATAAATATCAACCAACTTGACCTAATTAACATTTATGGAACATTCCAACCAATGGTAGCAAAATTAACCCTTATTTTCAACTACATATAATATATTTTCCAAGACAGACTATATTATGGACAATAAATCAAGTCTCAGTAAATCTGAGTTTCAAATTGTAAAAATTGTGTTTAGACTTCACAATCACTCTTTCTATATTAATGCAGAGCAGATACTAGTGAAGCTAAATTCTTAGAATCTTCCATTCATGGATTCCTGTGTGACAAGACTTATCCCCATTCCTTGATATTTAGAAAATCAGGATGAGATTTTGTCATGAATCTATACTCTTTTTGCTCAAGGACATTTTATTTCAGGGAACTTCTTCTTCTCCTCTACTGAACTTCAGTCAGAGATACCTGAATTTCTCTAAATACTGAATATTGAAGAGAAGATGTAATACTTTAAAGGCAAATACCAGCTTCTTTAATTAAATATAACTATGTAGGTCATATATGTTCTTTCCAAAACTGAGACAGCTGTAGGTCTGTGATCAATATTTAGAAATATAAAACCCTATCCTATAAAATAACAAGAAAGCCTGAATTTATAAAAATAAGAAAATTAAAGTCAGTCACTTAAAACAATCAGTAGCCAGAGTTTTTATATTTACAGATACAGTAAATATCTGTATCACTGATATGACTGCTTATAATTTGTGGTCAAGTATCATTCAATAATGTTAAAAGTAAAATGAGGTTTTATTTGACAAAAGCTGTAGAGAAAAACCCTATTACTGAAAATCTGATCAAATCATTTAAGTGTTTATTTTGTCCATGTCAAGGTTATGATTTCACCTTAAATAAAAAAAGTTTAGTATAGTTTTATTCTTGGAAATCAGTCTTTCTCCCAAATTACTGAATTTGTCACAGAGTAAATATATGAATTAAACACTAAGAATTTAATTTATCCTTGTTATTAGGAAAATAAAATATCCACATTCTTCATAGCATTTGTCCTGATATAGATTTGACACATTTTATAATATATAATAAATACTAAAAAATGTGCAATTAGCAGTAATCAACAGTGGTGTACATGGTTGCTTTTATTTTTTTTCTAATACATATTTCATGACCATGATATAATTTACTTGAATAGGGAGGGGAAATTCTGGAATTTAAGGCAAGACTAAAATACCTTACTGAGGATTATTTTAGTTAGCTTTTATTAAGCTACACAGTATAAAAATAATCTCAAAACTCCAGTGCTTACATCACCAAATATTTCTTTCTTCCTCATTTTGCAAGAGGTTTTTTGTTAACCTTGCCTCTTCTAAGTTCTGCGGGACTCACCTGAGGTAGGCTTGATTTGGCTCAACATATCTACTCTTTCCATAATACAGAATAAAGGAAAGCCACCACTTCAGACATGTTGCTCTTATGGTGGGGAGCAAGAGCAAGGACAAGTTGAAATACATGATACCTTTTAAGCTTTGTCCAGAAGTGGCCCTTCGCCACTTTGACTCACAATCCATTGGTCAAACAAATCATATGTGATGAGTATAACTAACTAGGAGAGAGTGAATAGTTAGAGAATTATTCAGTTAGCCATGAGAATATTATAGACTTGTGTACATATGAGTACATTTTAAGGAAATTAGTTAAACATTGCCTTCTGATGATTCAAGAGATAATTGTTGATCCTTAGTTTGCATATTTATTTAATATTGCAGATATATGTATATCCTGTTCATTCTCTGTTGAAAATACTGGTTGAATTGTGTTTGGGGTTTTCAGTAACATAGATGAGAAGGTAAAAGTGAGTACTGACAATATTGGAAAAGTTAAAAGGTAGTCTAGGGGCTTCCCTGGTGGTGCAGTGGTTGCGAGTCCGCCTGCCAATGCAGCGGACACGGGTTCGTGCCCCGGTCCGGGAAGATCCCACATGCCGTGGAGCGGCTGGGCCCGTGAGCCATGGCCGCTGAGCCTGCGCGTCCGGAGCCTGTGCTCCACAATGGGAGAGGCCACAACAGTGAGACGCCTGCGTACCACAAAAAAAAAAAAAAAAAAAAAAAAAAAGCAGTCTAATGGCAACAGAAATCTAGACAAAAATAACTTAGAGTGTGACGAGACTGATAGGAGAGCCAATACAAGGCAACTGAATGTACAGGATGTAGTCCATGAGTAAAAGAATGGATGGAAGAGAAAGCCATTAAATTGCTTTTTTAGGATGTTCAGGTGAACTTTCTTGCATAGTTTTGAGTGCCAGGTATACTTTAAGAGGGAAGAATTAGGTAACATAAAGTAAAATTTTAAGGCAGGCAAAATTTACCCCCTACAACAAAACAAATTGATTCTACAACTATTTATTGAGTCATCATTGTGTGTTAGAATTTTACTAGATGCTGTGAGTAGAAAGATTAAAATAAAGTATCTGCTTCATTTACAAAGGTATGATTCACATATGTTTACATAATCTACGGGTCTCTTACATTAGGTGGAAAAGACAGGAAAATAAATTATAATCTATAGAAAATTTCAAAAAGTTATCTTTTAAATTAGCAATTTATTCTCATTTTCTGTAGATTCAGATTATATGGAATTGATTTTCCTTCCCAATGTGCCAATGCATCATGTAGCATATACAGCCATTAGCTATTAGATCATCAGTTGCCTTTAAACTCTTTTGCTTGTATAGGCAGTAAATGAGGCCATTTTAATTTTCATATTTACTTATAAAAATACCTGAAAATGTTAGTTCAACTGGGGCTTTATAATAATCTACTAAACTGCCAGGTAAATTAATTATGCATTTAACAGTATGATTGATACAAATAAAATCTCCAAATAATAACCATTATATTATATTTAGGTATAAGAATAGCCTCCTCATTGTAAGAATGTAAGGAAAAAAATTTGGAAATTAATTTTCTTCTGCCTTCTGCATCAGATCTCATTTTGTGTCTTTTGAAAATGCAAGCTAGAATGCTATTTCTTTAGATCAGGGTAACAAGAAATAAGTTCTGAGAATTCTTAGTCTCAATATTATTGCTCAGATATCACTAACTAATTCCATAGTTATTCTCAATTGCAGAAAACATTGATACATTCATTATAACCCACTACAGTGGTTCTCCACTGAGTATGTGTGTTGAGGGGGAAAGGGATGTTTTGCCAAGCCCCCAGGTGATATTTAGCAATTCCTAGAAATATTTTTCATTGCCACAATTTGTGGGTGGTGGATATTACTGTCATCTAGTAGTTAGAGTCCAGGGATATGGCTAAATATCCTACAATGCACAGGGCTGGCCCCACAACAAAGAATTATCTGGCCTCAAATGCCACCAGTGGCCAGGTTGAAAAATCCTGATAAAGTAACATTCCCCATGTGATCATTTAAATAAAAAGGTATAATTAGGTTTCATTGTAATGTAATTCTTTAGCAAAGGCGTGAAGTTACCCCCATCTTTGCAGGCAGAGAGCAGCCTTTGTAAAGGCCCTAAGGTGAACAGTGTGTTTGATGTAACAAAGCACAAAACATAGCATTGCTATGTTTTCAAGTATTGGGGTGAAGAAACTTCATGAAAATGAACAAAATAATATATACATTTTCTCTGAACAGTTTATTCTTTAACATAATAGGCTGCTCAAATTCTGCTCTGATATTATCCAGCAAAATGAACTGAAAAAGGGAATGAAGTAAATACACATGGTATTAGAATTTTGAGTGTTAATTATAGAGGACTCACATTATAAGTTAAATGTGCATGCAGATAATGTGAAAATGAAATCCTTCATATAGAACATGTATTATATGAATTATATGTTCTAAAATAAACATACTTCTAATATAATATTTATCTATAACAATGTTTAGTTTGAATATGCTTATTGATATATAAATATAATATGTGTCTATGTGTATGAGTCTATTCAAAAGTTACAATACATATGAAAATTTCGATGCATAATTCTTCCTTTGTTTAAGTAAAATGATACAACAAATAGATGCATAATTTCTTCAAAATATTCAAAAAAATAACTATATAGTATGAACTATATAAAAACATAGATTTTGGAAATTATATCACAAAATAAAAAGTTAAGAAAAAGTAAGAAGAGACACAATAAATTGAAAATATAATCTTTGAAATAATATAGATTTTTTTATGGTTCAGTATTGCCAATCCTAAATAAACAAAAAGCCCTAACCAAAGAACATACAACATTTTATGTTAGACTAGTAGAACATGATGGAAATGATATGATAGTTATGAATGCAGGCCTCAAGAGCCTTATACACTTCCAATCTCTATTTAGACTCCTGTCTCCACCCTGAGTAAAAGCCCAGACTAGCTTGCTGGAGATGAGAGATAACATAAGATAGAGCTAAATTGACCTGATTATCACAGCAAAAATCCACACATGTGAGAAGTTTCATCCCACATAAGTAATGTCACCTATTTGACTCACTGGTAAGCATAGTCACACAAATTTAAACTTAATGGGGCCCAGGGCAAAGGAGAGCCCAGCTAACACACAGACTTATGGGCAGTAAACTTAAATGGTTGTGATAGCTAATTTATGTTTTTTTTTTCTGTTTTTGTTATGGTGAAATATACATAGCATAAAATTAACCATTTTAAACATTTAATTAAAGTGTACAGTTCTGTGGCCTTAAATACATTCACATTGTTGTGCAATCATCATCACTATTCATTTCCAAAACATTGTTATCATCCAAAACTGAATCTCTGTAATGATTAAACAATACTTTCCTAGCACCTCTTCTTCCCAGTAACCTGTATTCTACTGTCTAAAGAATTTGACTTTTCTAGGTATCTCATATAAGTTGAATTAATACACGAGTTGTCCTTATTTACCTGGCTTATTTCATTTAGCTTAATATTTTCAAAGTTCACCTGTTTTGTAGAATGTATAAGAATTTCACTCCTTGTTAAGTCTGAATAATATTCCACAGGATGTATATGTCACATTTTGGTTTTCTATTCACCTATGAGTGGATCCTTGGGTTATTTCCACTTTTTGCTATTATGAATAATGCCACCATGAACACTGGTATACAAATATCTATTTGAGCCCCTGCTTTCTTTCAGGTATACACCTAGAAGTGGAATTGCTGGATCATTTGGTAATTCTATAGTGATGTTTTTGATGAAATGCCATACCATATTCCACAGTGGCAAACTAATCACTAGTAGTGTACAAAATTTCCAATTTCTCCACATCCTTTAAAACACTGTTTTGTTTTCATGTTTCCCTTTTTTTAAAAAAATAACCATCCAAATTGGTGTTTTGAAATTTATTAACACTTGTTTTGTGGCCTAACGTATGCTCTGTCCCAGAGCATCTACCATGTGCACTGGAGAAAAATGTGTACTCTGCTCTTGTTGAGTGGACTGTTCCATATATGGCTATTAGGTACAATTGCTTTACAGTGTTATTGAAGTCTTCTATTTCCTTATTGCTTTTTTAATCTGCTCATTTTATCCATTATTGGATAATTATTGAAGTCAATTATATGACGTTTCCAACGCTTATTGTAAAACTGTTTCTCCCTTGAATTATGTCAAAATTTGCTTCATATACTTTAGAGCTCTGATGTTATGTATATATGTTTATAAATGTTATATCTTCTTGGTGAATACTACAAACATTCCCATTTAGAGCAAAAAGATAAATAAGATACACCTTTTCAGTTTATTCAATATTGTAGCAGATATCTTAGTCAAAGCAATGAGACATACAAAAATAAGAAATAAAAATGAAGAAACAAAAAAAGCTAAAATTTACAGAAAATAAGAGTACTAATACAGATCCTTGTCAAGGTTACTGGACACTAATAATGTAAATTTCTTGAACAGTAAGAAGAGTGTGATCCAAATTTCTACAAAAGTCAGCTTATTTTTTGTAATAGTAGTGACAGGAATAAAATGAGTACAGCTTTAGTGGGATTTGTGTGATTGGAAATAAAGAGTTTTGCAAGTTTTCTTTTTTGAAGTTTTCTATTTTTTTTTTATGTGGTCATATGTTATGAATAAGAGTAGAAATCTAAGAACTAGTAGTTAGATAAAAATAAAGGGTATTTGAAAGTTGCCGTAGAAAGTGAAAAAAAAATGGCCTAACCAGATAAAGATAGGAAGAATGATTATCAAAATTATAGAATAATTTAAATATGCCTATTCTGATTCATAGCAGAAAGTGTTAAAAATGTTGTATGACTTTTTACATCAATATTAAATCATTTGAATATAAGCACAAGTAAAGACTTGAAAATTTGGAATCATCCAGACTCAAAATTTTGCAGGCAGTATTTAAGAAAAAGAGAGGGAAGGGGTAAGAATTTTGTGTATTATTTTAAAAAAATACTAAAATGATAGACAGGAAATACTGAAATATATTAGAAAAAGTAAAGACAAGTAATGTGGATTATGAATTGGAATAAAGTAGAAATGCCAACAAACTGGAATATCTCTTTAGGTCAATGGGCCATCACTGTTTTTAGCTGAATATACATGATGAAATTTCGAAAAGGCAAAGCTTCACTTAGTGATGTTTTATGTCAAACAGTTGCATGAACTGTGATAAGTATGGGTGTGGGTGACTGTAGTATATGATCCTAAAACATTACCAATATTCCTCTTAAAAATAGGAAAAATCACAATACCCACTCTTAGAAATCCATTGGATATTCTATTGGATGTCTTAAGATATCAGTATAATAAAATAAGAAATAAATTATGCATACATGTATATAAAGTAACACACAAAACTCTCATTATACTTGTGATTACTTGTCTCCATAAAAACTATGGGCATTTTTTTTAAGAAATAATAATAGAGTTCAGCCAAGAGTTCAGATATTTGACTAATGTATCAAGAACAGTTAAAATTTCCCATCTGACCCAGGAGTGGACTGTGTGCTTTTAGAGAGTTCTGTTTACTTCCAAGTCAAAATAAGCATATATTTCCATGTCTCTGTCTTCTAGATATTTGCACCAATTTCATGTTATTGCTAAATCAAAATACATCCTTATTCATACTGAAAAGATTACTTGTTTTATTTGTGACTTTCAAAAAGTTTTAGAATAAATAAAGTATCATTATAGTATCTTTATTTTAGGACAATAACTTAAATGCAGTGATGTGCAGGGGACATGTTAAAAAACAGCATTTTACTATTTATTAGGGTACTTCTCAATCCTTTTAATTTCATTTATATTAATTACCTTAATATGTCTTATGATTTATGATTATCTATAAAGTACCTGATGTAAATGATGGTTAGCTATTGAATTGACTGATTCAAATCTATAGACAGTTCTGTAAGTCAGTAATGATGTTTAGTAACTATGCAAATATTTGTACAATGAGTAAATATCAAGGTAAAACCACTTATTTTGAAACGATGAGAATGATTTTGGCAGAACGTTCTGGAAAATAATTGAGACATATTGAAATATTACACTTTTCATTTTTCTCTGTTGTATTAAAATGCAACTTGACACAAAGGAAACATCTGTTTAGAAAATCAAAATGATATAAGTAATCAACTTTCTTTTGTGTTCAGCTTCCATCCAGCTGTATCATATTATGAAAGCATTTTCATAAGGACATAATGACTATATCTTGAATTAGTATACCTAAACCTTTAAGGCAGATTTGTCTTTTTTTTTTTTTTTTGCTGTTATTTTGAAAGATATTTAAACTAGGCATATTATTTGGAGAGGATTTACTACAGTAAGCTAAGAATTCTAATTTTACATATTATAAAGAAGACACTTCTGGATTACAGCAACTCATAGGACTGTTACAGTTGCTTGTAAGTTTTAGGCTTGAAAAAATTTGCTGAAACTTCAAGGAAAAAAATTTCAGAAGTGAAAATAAAGTCAAGCTTGATCTATTCCACTAAAAAGCAATATAACTATGTTCCCAGGCTTTTAATTACTTCCATAGAGTTGAAGTTTTATTAACCACTATCAGTTTCCATTCACCAAGAATTAATAAAAGACACTCCATAATCTGCTTTAAGTAGGACATTTTGTTACTGTGGAGTGTTGGACTGAAAAGAATTTACCCATATTTTAATTCCCTTTTTCAGTTTTGATGACAGCACAGTAACTGATTAATTTGGTGTTATTGTTGACAGCTCCCTCTAAGGATTGATTTAATTATTAACCCATGACAACCAGGCAGACTGTTTCCAAATATATTAGCCCATTGAATAGACAACAGTTTTTTAAACTAAGATTTTTCTTATTCCTCTGTGAAATGACGGTTCCTAAGTTCCTATCACTTGAAGATTATTGTTAAAAATAGGCTGTCCTTTTCTATTGAACTCTTAGTGTTCCTCATGAACATGGAAACTGTTCTTTTATATGAATATGCATGTGTAAATATATCTAGCACTTTCTTCTAATCAGAAACAAATTTTTAAAATATTGCTCATTTGTGTTTTATCATGTAAAACATTTTAGTATTGGTTTTGTTTGTTGTAGTGCTCTGAAAAGGGTATTTTATTTTAAATCTAGGGTTTTATATCTTATTCTAAGGAGTCACCTTTAATTAATTTTATTATATTTTTGTACTTCATACTTTATTATTTTATTTTAAAATATGGAATGCTATTGATTCTAATTTTTTCTGCCTTAATCAGTAGTCCTTTGGAGATTAACTAAAGATGTCTTTTCAACTAGTTAACGAAAGCATAACTTGCTAAGCTATTACCATATCCTAAATGACCTGGGGAAGGATAATACTCAAATCCAGCCCTGTCTCATCATTCTGTTCCAGATAGGGGGATGAGAAAAAACTGAGAAACTGTTGTGATGTTCATGTACAGAGGCATAGACTCTTTTACTTCTAATCATAGAACTACAGAATGCTTCCTCTCCCCTCACAACTCACAACCACATCCCTCTCTACCTATCATGCTCATCCCAAACCTTCTACCTATTAAAATCCTACGCCTCCATAAATGCAGAACAGTAAGGGATGTATCACAACTTCCTTTTCAACTTTTTTACTATTTCATTTTTGTGTGCATTAAACGTACTAAAAATATCCATGTCCCCTATTACAGGCAGACCTCAGAGGTATTGCGGGTTTGGTTCCAGACTGCTGTAATAAAGCAAATATCCCAATAAACTGAGTCACAAGATTTTTGGTTTTGGTTTCCCAGTGCATATAAAAATTATGTTTACACTACATAACTGTGCCATAACATCATGTCTAAAAATCTACATACATACCTTATTTAAAAAATACTTTTTTGCTAAAAAGTGTTAACCATCACCTGAGCCTTCAGTGGGCCGTAATCTTTTTGCAATAGTAACATCAAAGATCACTGATCACAGATCACCATAACAAATATAATAATGAAAATGAAATAAAAATTTTTGAAATATTGTGAGAATTACCAAAATGTAACACAGGCACAAAGTGAGCAAATGCTGTTGGAAAAATGACACCAATAGACTTGCTTGCTGTAAGGTTACCACAAACCTTCAATTTGTAAAAATGCAATATCTGTGAAGTGCAATGAAGTGAAGTGCAGTAAAATAAGGTATGCCTGTAGACTTACAATTTTTGAGATTTGAAACCAAACATTTATTTGCTTTATTTTATTCTTATTGTCTGACACTAGTTCCTAATTAATTATTTATTTAAGATATATAAATTTAAAAGCAATGGATGAGATGTGGTGTCTACCCAGAGGAGTTAACAATTTTGTTGCACACACACACCTATAAGTAATTTTGATAAGATGTGGAGACTATTAGGATAGAAAAAAATATATATCAGAGGCAGAGAAGATTAAGGACAGGGTTAACTATTGTTCCACAGTGGTGCTCTATTAATTTTGGTGAGCTAGAGAGCTCATGCCCCAACATTTGTGTCTGTGTTTTGCTAATAGAGTTACCTGTCTTGATTCCACAGACTTTATCAAAAGTCTTGGCCTTGTCCTAAATATAGTGAAACTAAAGCTAGCTCATATTGCTTCCATATTTTATGGATGCAAAAGTTCACATAGGTAGCTTTTCCAAAGGCTTTCAAAAGTTTAATATCACAATCATTACTCAGTTATCAATCCAAATTGGATCAGATTCAAACGCTTTACTCCAGATGAATGAATAAGATAAATACATAGTTAATTTAATAAGTTCAGTGTATTCCTCTTATAAGTATTGGCTTTCCTGATAAATTCACTAAATGAAAGTCAAAATATTAAAATTTATAAAAATGTTTCATTTAAATAATTATTTAAATAAGTAATGAATATTTTCTTTGTGTTTATCTTGGAAGTGCTGATATGCTTTATCTATTAATGTTGCCAAATCTAAATGTGGCTTCCAAGGAAAGAATGATTATTTTCAACCTAAACAAGTATTACTTTGATAGTTGATTAAATATCAGGGGTAATTACCCTAATAACGAAACCAACATAATGACCTCAAATAATGTACAGTTTCTTTTTAACTTCTAGAAAGGTCATAGCAAAGAAAATAGAAAAGAAAGAACCTCAGTATCCGAACTCCTCTTTTGAAAACTTTGACAAATTTTCACACTATATATTTTTGAGACTGCTTCAAGATAAAAATTGTGAAAATGACCTTTACTTTTATGCTTTTATTTTCTTGATGTGCTAGCTTGGACCATCATTTTATGCACTATTTATACCCTTTTTTTATGGGAAAGCTGACCGTTACTGGAATTTAGATATGAACAGAATACAAATGTGCAAACATGCTTCTTATGAGTTGGAAAAAAATCAAAGGAATGATAAACAGATGAGGAGAGTATTGTGAAAGATGCCATATAACGTGGGTCTTTCAGGCTAGGGTTTATAAAAACCAATTACAGTTCCATAGCTCTCTACATTGTTTTATCAGTACTTTAAAATGAAAGAAGATGAGGTGAGTACCAACATGAAATATCCTTGATCAAGTAACTTTAAGTTGTGTTATACATGTGAACACAATATAGTAATTATGTAAGTTCTTTTAAACTGTGGTATATTTGAAATGTACAAACAAAGCTTTAACGTCCCCTTTTTTGTAATGTATCATTATACTTAATTGTTAATAATGATATCTGAGTTGGCTTTTGTACCAGTAACATAAAAGTTAGAGAACTTTAATTCTTGTTGAAGTAAAATGATGAAGCACAATAATGACAAAATAAAGTTGATTTGTTGCATATTAAAATTGTTCCCCAGGGCTTCCCTGGTGGCGCAGTGGTTGAGAGTCCTCCTGCCGATGCAGGGGACACGGGTTCGTGCCCCGGTCCGGGAGGATCCCACATGCCGCGGAGCGGCTAGGCCCGTGAGCCATGGCCGCTGAGCCTGCGCGTCTGGAGCCTGTGCTCCGCAACCGGAGAGGCCTGAGTACCGAAAAAAAAAAAAAAAAAAAATTTATTCCCCAAATTAAATATTATTCTGACTGTGAGATGTTTAAATTAGCAGAGATCTTAGATTGGCCCCAAAATAAATTAAAATGGTAGGCGTAATATTGATCCTCTGAAACTGCAGTATTTCTATTGAAAAGTGGAATGTTTAATTGATTGATAATAAAATTTGAATGAGTTTACTGGGCTGATTAAGGGATGCTTGAAAATCCTATCTAGGATTATCTTTGTAAAAAAATACCATTTACTATTTAAGCATAAACAAACAGATTAAATGAAGTCATCAATTAATTAAATTTCCTCACTTCAGTTTTTCAGCATGGCAAAGAATGCTGTGTATCAAAATACTTGCTGCTTCTCTTTGTTTAATAGCATTCCACAGCTAAAGTGAGACATGTCCATGTGAATAAATTCACACCAGTGAAATGTGTGGAGAATAACATATGGCTGTTGTAGGCCTGTGAACTAGGAAAATAGTGACTAGAATGACCTTGACAGTGATATGTTAAAACTGCCTGAGAAACAAGCAGAGGGTACAGCTCCTGTGGAGTACCAACTCAGATTTGCTATGGGAGAAACAAATAAATATTTATTGTGTTTAGTGATTATACTTCTTGGTCTGTTTGCTACAGCTGTTCAGATTACCCTAATACAAGACTAATTAGCATAACAAGTCCCCAACCTACATAATCAGGGAAAATGAAAAATAACTTTTATTTACCCAGTTTCTAGAATCTCTCAAGGAAGAGTACAACTTAAATAATTTTCCCCCCACATAATTAGAGATTTACATTCATTAAGACAAAGATGACATTGTATTGTTGAACAAAAGATGTGAGATCTTGGTGAAATCAAATGTCCTGAAAATGGCTCATTATGTTTGGTGATAGTAACAAAGAAGTAAATTTGAATTAATGTCACTATCAAATCATGTTTTCATTTTGGAATCATTAATGTTTCCTTTTTTAAAAAAATATCTTCTTTTTCACCAAGTTAGTAATAAATGGAGAACTATAGTGAATAAAATGTGAATGAGTTCTTTTAGCCATTTTCTCTAATCCTATTTTATTTTATTTTCAAGTGACTACCATTAATTTTGTTGGCATCTCTCCAGTGAACTTGCTTGATAGACAAATATTGTCATAGTAGTTACCTATGATTAGAACGATTACATAGTATTCACACACCTAATTCATATATACTACTTGTCCTTTTAAGAATCCTCTATTGTTTTAAACATCTGACCATTCTCATCAATACATTAATGAACACTAATGTAAACTGAATTGATATATATATACATACATATAGTATAAACATACATGCATAGCTCATACATATATAGTATATACATACATATATAGAGTACAATATATGTGTATTTAATTTCATGATCTATATTTTATCATTTAATCAATGTGTTCAATAGGTGCATCTCTCTCAAGGACTGGTTCTCATTCAAAGTTCTAGTTCTGTTTGATCTAGTGTGTCATATACTTATACTTTCTACAATTTGATGAATTTTTTGCATTTGTAACAATATTAGTTTTACTCAGTTATTTGTTATCTGCACATCTTTCCATTTGATAATTCTTCACAAGCATTATTGGCTGAGCAACTAGAAAAATTATTTGCTGTTTACAAAGATAGGAAGGTTATTGGAAGAGCAGACACAGAGGAAAAAAACCCGCCCAAAACCAAAAAACATCAGACTCTATTCTCTCCACAGTAACTTAAATCACCCTTTTAAAATGGCACTCAGGTTATGTTGCTTTTCTGCTCAAAACTCTGTGACTTCCATTATCACTCAGAGTAAAATTAAAGGTTATTTTAATAATGTATCTGCTTCTACACGATCTTGCACTAGGCTAATCTTTGCTCCATTTGCTACCTCTTTCCCTCTTGGTCAGTATGCTTCAACCATAATCCATGTGCTACCTCTGAGCTTTTGCATTTTCTAGTCCTTCTGTTTGGAATGCCCTTCTCCAGATAGTTATAACTATTCCCTCACTTCTTTCAGGTATTTGGTAATTATGTTCTTGTTGGTAAGGGCTTCCTGGTCCTTCATTACAGAAAGACCATTGCTCATCTACTTTCTTTTCTTCTTACCCTGTTTTATTTTATCTTCATTGCATATATCACCACCAAACGTCTCCCACTATTTGTGTATATGTTTAATAAAAACCAAGACTTCATTTAATGGTGTATCACAACTGTTATACCTAAATAATGTATATAGGCTTAATAAATATTTTGTTGAAACTGTGAATGAAGGTAAGAGAAATATCAAGTATACAGTTGAGTATGTGTATCTGGCAATATAGTGAAAAATTCAGGTTTGAAACTTGAGAACCATAAGAATATAGAACTCTGAAACTACCAGGTCTTTTGGCCATGCTGTCCCCCAGAAGAGGACAAAAGAAGCCTGCAAGTTTATTAAACATACCATGCTAAAGAAATGTTTTTGTATAATAGATAAGGTTATGGTATGTTCTTACCAGACAAACATTTGCAAAGTTGATATCTTATGAAAGTTACTCCTGCTTATGGCAACTTAAAAATTAAATGTGTATTTGCAATGCTTTTCTCTGTTACATAGACAATAAAAATGAAATAGATCTTGCAGCTTATTATTTAATTTAATTGTGGTGTGAATTCAACTAAAAAAGTCTTGGAAAATGGCACAAGCTAACTTTATCAGGCATAGCCAGCTAAAAGTGCTCTGACATCATTTATTTCTAGGGCCGGGGTTCTAGGCCAAAAGGTTGACGATTAAGTTTAGGAATCTGAAAGTCAATTTCTTCCTCCTTCCTCTACTAGAGTTGTGATTGGGGGAAAAATATCTTAAACTATATGAGATTTATTCTCTTATAACTTGTTTGTACTGTATTTACCAAGCATAAGTCAACCAAACATATATTTTCTTTAGCATTGGCTTTAGTGTCATGGATATAACTTCATTAAGCACTATTCTTTTCTATCTAAATTATTATATAATCTATTTTATTTAGTGACATCAGTGGTCTAAAACCTTACAATTCGCCCATATTTCATCTTTAGAGCATGGAAATATTATTTGATTCCAGTATAATTTGATTGACAAATATTAAATGGAAAGTTAAAATTAAATGTTGTAAAAGAAAAATAATAAAATATGGCTGAAAAAAAGTTGAATTTTTATTCATTGAAGTTAAATTCCCATTCCTTTTATAAACCTGCATGATAGACATAAACGCCATTTATATTGAATTTAAGCTCTACATAAATTCAAGTCTTTGCATTTATCCAATGTAAACCATATGGCAGTTTTGAAAAGTAGCTTTAAGCATTTTTTGAAATTAAAAGGAAGCTGGAATATTTAGTTTGCAATTATATGTGGAGACTTCTCTCAATTTCAATCAACAATTACTATGTAGGCATATGAATTTATCTCTGAGTTCAGTTGACAGTTTGATAAAAACTCTCACATTTAGAAAAGAAAATTGTCTTTATTTTTCAGTTTGTTTTTAGTGCTCAAGCTCTACTTGAACATTGGTCCTTTTCTTTTTCTTTTATTACCTGCACAATGACATTTATCTTTCTAAATATTTTCCTGAAAATTACTTATTTAAAAGTCCATTACTTTCTTAAAAATCCTTTAAACCTCAAGACAATTAAGGAATTGTTGACACTGATAATTCACTACCTGAATCGAGTTCTTTCAAATTGAGTTAATCAAACAACCCTTGTCTAGAATCTTCTGTAAAGCATACTGAGTCACAAAAAAAGCACTGAGTAAGCATACAGCTTATGTGTGGATGGTTGTTGCTGTTGTCTCTATATTCCTAAATAGGTTTTAAGGTTGGAGAGATTAAGTATTTAAGAACAGTGTGATAGTTTAATGAATGTATAATTTTAACAAAATTAAGGCATGGATGACACTATAAAAGAATCTAGAATAAAAATTGGAAAGAGAAGGAAATACGTGCTTCTTAAGGGAGAAGGGGGGTGGAATAGAGCTGAATAAAAATTGTTATTGAGGGTCAACAATGCTGCTTGTGTGTAACTGACAGAAAACAAAACCCAAACAACTCTAATAATTGAAATTGTGCTTTACTAAACTATAAATATTGCCATTAAGTTAAAAAATATTAAAAGGAATCTTGAACTTTCAACACTACTCTTTTAAGCCCTCTTTTTTTTCCTAATAAAATAAAACTTCATTTAATATATAGAGGTTTCTGGTAATACCTTCTTAAAGTACCCAACATTTTTGAACATTATTTCTCCTGACTTTAAAATACTTAAAAGTATGTAAATATTTCATATGTTGCTCAATCTTTCATTAGGCTAAATTGTTCCTTGTGCAAAGACTGGTAGGCTTGTCACCAGACCTTAATATTTTGAGTGATTTGGGTTAATCTGCATTGATTTGATTAAAAAATGCCAACACTTGAGAGTTAATCATTTCTCATTGAAAATGTGTAGCTATATTTAAGGATTTTTAGAGTGCTAAAGATGGTGGTTTAGTGTAAGTACAGACTGATCCAAAGTAAACACTTAATCTAAATGGGTGTCTACATAGTTAGCCGTGGATATATATGTTAGATGGACATGGAAACATCATCTTAAATCAATAATGAAAGTGAATGAATAGACAGAATCATAAAGACCAAAATATAATGTTGGCATTCTTTAAAAGAAATCTATTAAAATGTGTTTTAGGGTCATATTGAAATATTGTAGAAGGGTATACTTATTTAGTCAGAAAGAATCTTTGATTAAAACCATAGTATTCATTCCTTGGGCTATGATTAAATTGTGAAGCATCTGGCATAATTTAAAATGAAGGTCTTGGTGCTCAACAGCAGCAGAGAATTATTAATTGCAAAGCCTTTGCATTTCTGCCCTGTCAGTCAGCACAAGTCACAAGTCAGTCAGCTGGTTAGAATAGGAATCAAGGCCAGAGAGAAAAAATAATTTCTGCTTAGCTATAATAAAGCATATATATTTTTTAGTGAAAAGTAACTATTGAATGGTTCTTATCATGACTAAAATGCAATTTGAATGTGAATGCCTACCACCAGTTTAGTGATCCAGCATTTTGTTAGTTTATCAACTGTTTATTCTGTGAATATGCTTCCTTTTAATCATGTTCAACATCCTCTGTGTCTTATAGCATTCTAAATACCTGCTAAATACCTTTCTAGTTTTCCTGAGTAAGTGGCAAAAATAAAAATGATACAAATACATTGCCTAAATTAAAAATTTGGAAAAAAAATCTTGTTCTTATTAATAAGATACAGTTCAAAATCTAGACAAAAAATTTCTCATGAATATTTCTATCTTTTTGTCATAGTTATTTCTGTGTTGAAAGAACAAATGCATCCACAATATTATTGAGTAAAATAATTGAATTTTATTAGCTACATTTCATGTGATTTAAATTTTACCAAAATATTTTCATGCTTAGTAAAGAAGACATCATCTGATTTTTAGATCAGTATATACAGATATTAATGCCTTAAGCCTGCTCTATTCATCAATGTATATTTTAAATAGGTTACAATTGTTTTATATAAAATGTAAGATATATTTAATTGTGCAACTGAATATAGTTTTAATTCTCATTTTAGTTTGGCATTAGTTTAATGAAAAAGCTCTTAAATGAAGTGAACACATTACTGCTAAAATCTTTAAGTTGAAAAATTTAAAATATAGTGAAGGGAAATACTTCCTTTCAAACTTATGTTCATTTTATTTATCTTATATCTGATTTTAAAAAGCTGCAAATGACAAAATAAAACATTTTAAAATTCTACTGTCCTTTGACCTCCTTTCTCATTTAATAACTTTCCTGTGCATATAATACACTAAACTATTTTTTAAATAGCTTCAAAGTAGATTTGTTGAAAATTAGAAAATTAAGATGCATATGATAGAGTTCAAAATTCTGTATCTATCGAGTATAATTCATGGCCATTTAACAAAAATATGATAAAATAGGTGATCAAATATAAGTAGGTTAATTGCATAATAAAAGTAAAAAAGTGGCTAACGTATGCAATGTCTTTAACAATCACATCAAACTAACTTATCATAAATATATGTAGTTCATGAACTGAATATGGATGTACTCTTTCTGATAGCAGTTCTGTTATAAGCCTCTATTATGAATTTTTTTGTGTCTGCTCTTTTGCCACTTTCAACATGATACATAAAGTTTATTGAATCACTACACATCTCTCTAAATACAGACTATGAAATGCCTTTCTAATATATTCAGATAATAATAATAATGCCTCATATATGTGGTATTACACTAAAGCCTGCTAATGTCATAGTGCACATTGTCAAACTACTTTAAACAAGCTAAACAGATATGTACAAATCCTTGATGCACACTCTAATATAAACATCATAGAAGGATGTAGGTTTATTTATTTGTCATGCTGAGTGCATGACTATAAAGTAAGTGATATACTTTTGTACTAAAAATAAATTTAAGTAAAAATAATTGGTTTCATTACTTTTTTTTCCACAATAATAACATAGAACCCAAGGAAAAAAAAAACCTATAAGATTTATAGTTTCAAGCAAACTGTTTAAATGGAATATGTTAAAATATATGATTGACACAGGATTTAGGAATCCTAAATTCTGAACCTTTGATTTTGGTAGAATAAATTGCTTTGCAGGAGATTAAATACTAAGTGATAATTTTCCTAAAATATCATAAGAGGTTCTAATGGTTAAATATAAAGAAACAGTTACCAGTTTACTATTCAACTAAAGGAGCATAAATTATACATTTAATTTTAAAATGTTGCTATTTTAAAATTAAGTCTTTATATTTTAGAGCAGAATTAGTTTTATAGGAAAATTGAACAGAAAATTTAGTGTTCCTTCTCATATACTCCCTACCCCCTTGCTCTTAGTTTGTCCTATTAACATATCACATTGGTATGGTATGTTTGTTGCAATTGATGAGCCAGTATTGATATATTAGTATTAACAAAAGTCCACAGTTACATTTGGATACACTCTTTGTGTTCCACAGTTCTGTGAGTTTTGCCAAATGCATGGTATCTTATAAGTACATTAGAGAATCATGCAGAATATTTTGAGTGCCCTAAAAATCCCCGTGTTCCACCTATCTCCTTGCTATCTCCACCACAACTCCTAGCAACCACTGATCGTTTTATTGTCTCTATAGTTTTGCCTTTTCCAAAATGTCATATAATTGTAAGCATACAGTGTGTAGTCGTTTCAGACTGGCTTCTTTCACTTAGCAACAAGTGTTTAAGTTTCCTCCAGGTCTTTTTGTAGTTTGATAGTTAATTTCTTTTTTAATAATATGTATTTCATACACCATAGTTTATTTGTTCACCAATTGAAAGACATCTTGGTTGTGTCCAGTTTTGGCAAATACCAATAAATCTGCTATAAACATTTATGTGCAGGTTTATGTGGACATAAGTGTTTAACTCATTTGAGTAAATAACTAGTAGTGGATTACTGGATCATGTAGTAAGAGCATGTTTATTTTTGCAAGAAACTGCCAAAGTGACTACCACTTTATATTCCCACCAGCAAAGAATGAGAGTTCCTATTGCTCTATACCTCATCATTATTTGATATTGTCTGTGTTTTGGATTTTGACTATTTTATAGGTATGTAGCAGTATCTCATTGTTGTATACATTTAATTTTTACCACTTTAAAATCTTATGTGTTCAACTGATGTCTTGCTCTTCATACTATAAATTGTGCTACCTCTACCTGGGGTCATGTGCTTATGAAAACTAAGGATCATTAGTCCTAATTTTTTGCAGTATAAGGAATCTGAGTCTGGATTATTTTGGGTACAGTATAATCTTTTTTTTTCTACACAGCATTTGTCATATGCTTTGTGAATATTCAGTCATCATTTCAACAAATAAATATGCCAAATATGTTACAGACACTGTGCTAGGTACTGAAGAAACAAAGAAAAATAGAATAGTACAAAAACAAAGTGACAAAAATAAGTCTTTCTGACAGACCTATTCTCAACTGCACAGCTGCAAAAAACAAAAAAAAAGAAAATTAATTTTTCTCTAGAGGAGTTTATCTAACATATATGTGATCATGGGAAAGAAGTCATGAAATTGTAAAATTGCCTCTCTCTCATAAAAAAATCCAACTAGATAGACCTAAATAAATCTAAATGAATCAATAGGTACTCTCAATTCAACAGAATTATTTTTCTTTTTCACAAACTTAGGTGCTACACATAACTAGATATTTATAAAAATCAATATTTATTTTTAATGGATCTGAGCATAATAGTATCAGTATATCACTTTAAAAGAATCCCGATATAAAAAGTACTGACAACTTAGAAAATTGACAAAGCTTTATAAAAAGAACTAAATGATAAATAATTGAAGTTTCTGTAATGAATTCAGTGGGATTCCAAATAAAAAATTGTCTTTGAAACAATTAAAATAGAGGATGTCATCTTCTTCTTAACCTCAAATTTTCTAAATTAAGTCAAAACTTTTCAATTTTCTGGAAATCCTAATATCTTAATTTAAAAAATAGAAACACATGGCATGTAACTAAAATGTGTAATAGGGAGTATGTGAAAAAAGTCTTCACTACTAAACTTTATATCATTTTATGCTCTAAGACTGTGATTTTCAAACCAGATTACATTTAGCTTATCAATCAAGTATCAGTTTAATTTGTCGTGTCCTGAATTTAAAAAATGGAATAAAATAGTCAACATTAGAACAGTGATAAATAGAATAAATATATCAGACTGCTCCATTTTGTATAATATATCTCTTTATGAATTTATGATATGCAATATACTTTTAACCATAGGCATAAACAAAAATGGAAACCGTTACTTAGCAGTTACGTACATAACTTGATGAAGAGCTATTAGCACTGTAAGGAAACCATCTTTATGTCTCTTTTGAGGATATTTAAGGATATAGTTCACAGTTTTATTGGCTCCATTTAATTATGAATTATTTCCCTATTAAGTTTGCTGAGATATTTTAGAGAATTATTAGGGAATTCTCACAGAATTGGTTGATTCACTAAATAATAAATAAAATAAGCAAAAATATACAATCACCAAGTAGGAGAGAGTAATACAAAACTAAAATAATAATAAATAAAAAAATATATAGAACGTTAATAATTAAAAAGTACAAAGCATGATTAAGCACATGTTGAATATCACTGATAAATAAAATTAGCATTAGAAATTAGAGTAAAACATGTTTTTTTTCACAGTTCTTTCTGGAATGCTTTATATAATGCTGCACTGCCAATAAGCAACTACTAGATGGAGACCATGAAGGTATATTATAATACACATTCACATATAAATGTGTTATATTATCTCCCTGTCACTATAGATTACTATATGAGTTTATAAAATGTAGCTCACAATTGAAGTCTCATTTTCTTCCTAACTTGCTCTTGGGCTCACATTTTTGTTAAACCATTTCAGTTCTATCAATATGAATTAATACATATTAATTCGATGTGAAAACCATTTGCCTATCAACTAATCCAATCACATACTTCTGTGTCCAGAATATGTGAGGGGTTGTTTTAGGACAGGCCTTAGACAAACTATGACCTGTTGGCCTAATCTGTGCCCTGGCCTATTTTTATTTGAACACATCCAAACCCATTCCTTATGTATTGTCTATTGTTACTTCCAGGCTACAATATCAGAATTGAGTAGTTGCAACACAGACTATATGGAGTTAGGAAAACATAAATATTTATTACCTGACCTTTTGTAGAATAAATTCGCAGCCCCACGGTCTGCAATAAAGAGAAGCATAAGGTAAGAAATAAAGAGAAGCATAAGGTAAGTTAGATCCCTTCAGGATGTCTCTGTTTAGATAAAGATTCAGTAAGAAAAAAATTTATATATAATGAAATGGAATGTGTGTGTGTAATAAAAGGCATAGGTAGGTGGCAAACACAAGTTACCTGGGAATGATTCCTGAAAGGCTTCCAAGTAAAAGTGATACCCGAACTTTGTCTTAAAACATATTAATGTAAATTATTTACTGTCAATTTTTTTTCTTTTATAAACATGCTTTTCCTTTAAAAAAGAATGATTAGGGTCTTTTTCACCTTGTAAGATTAAATCTGCTATAATATGCAACAACAACTGACTTCCCCAAGAACTTTCTTTTGACTTTTTAGCAGTTATATAGTTCATTCATTTTGGCTGAAATATAATATTCATTGTGTGAATAATCACATTTTATTCATTTGGCTGAGATATAATATTCATTATGTGAGTAACCTATGGTTTGATGGGTATTCTGTTCCAAGTTTTGCTCTCATGATCTGTTACATGTCTCCCTTAGTACACATACAATCATTTATTTTAGATATAAACTAGTGGTGCAATTGATGCATCTGATTTACCTTTGTACATCTTTACAAACTCTTTTCTCAGAACTATAGTGGATATATTGTTGAGAAAGAAATAAACTTGTTCTTTTGTTAAGCTATTAAGGTCATGTGGTTATTTGTTATCACACAATTCCTACCATCCTAATAAAATGGTTTTATGACTTGACACTTGGCCAGCAGTAAATAAAAGAGACTATAGATTACCATCTTCTTGTTATTGGACATTGTGATAGACAGAACAATGACCCCTCTAAGTTGTCCTTGTTCGAATCCCCAATTTGTGCATGTGTTATATTTCATAGCAAAAGGGAGGCATACGGTTGCAGATAGAATTAAAGTGGTTAATCAGCAGACTTTAACATAAGGAGATTATCCTGAACTATCTACAATATGCCTTCAGTTATCCGCAATTCAATGTAATCGCAAGGGCCCTTTATATGTGGAAAAAGTAGGCAAGAGAGTCAGAGTGGGAGTGATAGGACACAAAAAAGACCTGATGGGGCATTGCTGTCCTTGAAGATGGAAGGAAGTCATGAGCCAAGGAATGGAGATAACTTCTAGAAGCTGTAAAGGAAAAAGAATTCTTTTTTTTCTCCTCTAGCACCTCCAGAAAGAAATGTAACTCTGCAACCCCTTAATTTATCCCTGCGAGACCCATTTCATATTTATGACCTCTGGAACAGTAAAATAATAAACATGTGTTGTTTAAGCCATTAAGTTTGTGGTAATTTTTTAAACAGCAGCAGTAGGAAACTAATATATATGCCTTTTTGATTTTTACCAATTAAATGTGTATAAAATTTTATTTGATAAGTGTACTGTTTTGAATTTCTCTGGTCTTTAGCCATATTGAACATCTCTTCAAATATGTATTGGCCATATGTGATTCTTTCTTGTGGGAAATGTCTGTCAATGCTTCTTGCCCATTTTCTCTTCACTTTTCTATTGCTTCTGACTTTCTTATGAAGTGGTAAATGTTCTTTACATAGTCAATAATAGTTTTTCTTGGTTTTGAAAATTGCAAATATCTTTACCAAGTTTATAACTTCGTTTTTGCAATTTCCTTAGGGTGTCTTTATTAGTAAAAGAAATCTTGATTTAAGTGTAATTAAATTTCCATATTTTCTCTGTTTAGTAATTTAAAATAATCCCCCCCAATATTTACCATATTTTTGACTTAGATATTTGAAAGTGATTTTTAATCAACATTAAAGTTTTAATGTATTTAATATTATATATATACATATATATGACATGTATTTAATATACATTTTTATTTTTCATTCACATAATCTTTTTTTCCCTGATTTCCCACTGATATGGCATGTAGCATGTACATAAGATTAAGTTCCAGAGAAGCTGGGTCTTTTATGTGCTCTCTATACTACTGTGTTAGACATGTATTTATTCCTGTAATATAGAAGTGTCTTAATTATTATAACTTCACAATAAATTCTAATATCCAGAATAGCAAATCACCACCTCCAGTTCTTCCTGTTTAGAAATGCCCTAATTATTTTTGCCTCTTTTCTATAATATACTTAGAATCGGAATATCAATTTCTGTTTAAAATTTTATTGGGATTTTGGATTGAAATTTCATTAAATCTATAGGCCAGTTACGAGATAATTAGCCTCCTTATGGTGTTTATTCATTAACATTTTGCAGTTCTTTAATGTTTCTTAATATTATAATTTACTTTGTAAAATTA
Source organism: Pseudorca crassidens (assembly GCF_039906515.1). NCBI lineage: Eukaryota > Metazoa > Chordata > Mammalia > Artiodactyla > Delphinidae > Pseudorca > Pseudorca crassidens. The sequence continues at coordinate 21,737,181 of NC_090298.1, forward strand.
TTGTGCGCATATGGTTATAATGGTTTCTATGTACTTCAAATAATTTAAAGTTTCATAAAGGATCATAACATCTGTAAATAATGACAGTTTTCATTTTTATCATTATTTTATTAGCACTCTTTTGTTATCAAGCTTCTTAGTCCATAATTTGTAGACTAAAACCCTCTCCCCTCCTGTATGAAACACTCAAATTAGCTATCACTAGTTGCCTCGTATATCTATGTAATTAAGTAATACAGATAAATCTTGACGCCCGTTAAGCCATGCAACTACTCAGTTCCTGACATTTTTTCTGGGTTTTTTTGGGTTTGTTTTTTTTTTTGCGGTACGCGGGCCTCTCACTGTTGTGGCCTCTCCCGTTGCGGAGCACAGGCTCCAGACGCGCAGGCTCAGTCGTCATGGCTCACAGGCCTAGCCGCTCCGCGGCAGGTGGTATCTTCCTGGACCGGGACACGAACCAGTGTCCCCTGCACCGCCAGGGGAACTCTCAACCACTGCGCCACCAGGGAAGCCCCCTGACAACATTTTTTAAATGAATGCTGTCTCCATTCCAATCCAGATACCAATGACAATATCTACAACCAAAAATTTGGTGATAATTGAAAAAATGGGCACAAGCATTCATTGAAGTATCATTAGTTTCAATTAAAATGTTTCAAAATAAATTAATTTAAAAAATATAAAGCAGATTACCATAACTTTTCTTCACAATGTTGACCAGGTCCATGTATGCTTCTTAAAAAAACAAAAAACAAACAAAACGAAACAAAAAAACAACAGAAAACCTCTCCATCTTTAACTGCCACAACTTCAATAGCCCAAAACTGTTCCACCAGGTTTACCATGGTTCATAATGCATTTCCTTTCACATTGATATCAACTGATTTAATTAATATTGGATGTCTAAGCCACTGGCAGTCTGTAATGAGAGTTAACACCCATGAATTGATCTAACATGAAGAGATTAGATAGGGACTTAACATTGGATATTAGGGAAATCATTTAGATTTGGATCAGTTTTCCCACCTATTATGACAATACCAATGATAATATTAGGAGAAAATATTGCATGGCATTTCATTCAACCACTCAGTGGAGATAAGAAGTGGCAAAAGAAAATATAAGCTATTGAAATACATGAGGACATATGAGAAACTCCAGTAACTCCCCTTGCATTAACCAGAGGTTGAAATATGAATGTTATGTTGACAAGATGGTGCTGATGGGAGCAGAGTCATTTCTTTACTTCTTTATAAACATCATAACAGTGGCATCCCTCTGGCTGAGTGAATCTGGAGAAATTTGTGGTATAAAAGTATTCATTAACTTGGAATTTAAAGAAAAATTAAAGCAAGGAATAATGACTTATAATCCTTTTCTTTATTTAGTTATTCTGTTTAGTTATTAGAGTTCACCATTGACCTTTAAAAAATTCTGTACCCACAGTCTTCATCCCTCTAACTATGATTCCATAATTGGTTTCCTAACAAAACTGAATAAGGAATTCAGAAGAAAACAATTTGCAACCAACCCTTAAATATTCAGATACACTTCATCTATTCTCCTGATTTGGGAAGAGACCCACAGACTCTCTTTATGAAGAGCAACATTGGAGGGAACAATTCCAGGAGCTACAGCTCCTTTCACATCTAAACACATTGAAAGAAGTGTAGGTAATCTGATTGCTTGGACCAGGACAATGATTGAACCACATTTTATTTGTGCAAGGGTAACTGCAGGAACCAGGTAATTTTTTTTTTTTAATTCCTGGGCTTCTGCGTACACTTACTAATGGTATGGTGTTTTCCATTCTACCTTGAACAACAATGGGATAGCCTTATATAACCTCATGTGAAAGATAAGTCCATTGGAATAGGCGCTGTCATTTAATTTTGTCTTAATGAATGAGAATATGAGATAAGAGTATGCTCTTTATAGGTGAAACTGGTGAAATAGAACTGGTGGTGTTGGCAGGTCTGTTCATATCTTTATACATATACCTGGGGGAAAAATGTGTTAACACATTAATGCATTTGGCATGAAATCTGCATTGGCTATTTTTCTTGAGCCTATTATTTCTCTTTTTATTTATCTTCACTTAAAATTTTTCAAAAAGTATTGCTTAGTAATCTATTCAAAATGCTGTATATTGAAGCCATTATTAGTTTAGAAATCAGGTAAATTCACTACATATCCTATGAACAATTTAAGCCTAAAACAAAGTTTAATCTTTTATATTTCATAAAGAAATCACAGTAAAAGCCACCCAATTAGCATCTTTTAAAATATCGCATTTGTCAGGATAATTTGAAAAATTAATGATGGAAAGGTAGCTGTAGCTTTAGGAAACTTAGGTATGTTTTTCAGTCTATCAACAATAATAAAATCAATGCCTTAATATATATTCAATGACTTAAATAAACAGAGTAGAAATATTCCACTTCTACATAGACTAATTCCTGCTTTAGCTAGGGTCTTTCATTCAGGAATAAAGACACTATTTTCTACAATTTATCTGTGGCCATGTCATTTAATCTTACTAAAATAAATTTACAAGAAATAAAATCCATATGACCTGAAGGCAACTTAGAAATAATTAATCTTTTTTATAGGTGAGAAAATTTATTCTATTTGCAACCTTGTGGTTATGAAACATAGTGGTTTAATAATGAATTTATTATAGAACTGGCCCAAAGAAGTCACCCCAAAAAAAGAACAATTTACAAAAGTATTACTCTTTTTCTACTGTTTGTTTAAACACAACTTCTTCATAGATTAAGCATTAAATTGATCTCACATGAAAGTACATGTTCATTCCAAATATCACTAACTTTACTGTGAAGAGAACATTCAAAACCACATATTGAGGCTTCCCTGGTGGTGCAGTGGTTAAGAATCTGGCTGCCAATGTAGGGGACATGTGTTTGAGCCCTGGTCCTGGAAGATCGCACATGCCATGGAGCAACTAAGCCCGTGCTCCACAACTACTGAGCCTTCATGCCACAACTACTGAAACCCATGCGCCTAGAGCCTGTGCTCCACAACAAGAGAAGCTACCGCAATGAGAAGACCACGCACCGGTAGCCCCCACTCCCTGCAACCAGAGAAAGCCTGCATGCAGCAATGAAGACGCAACACAGCCAAAAATAAAATAAATTTATCAAAAAACAAAACAAAACAAAATCACATATTGAACCATCTACTTCCATGAAAGTATCGAAACTCGAGCTGTACTGCCTCACCTTTCTATTTATTTTATTTAACAGAAACAAAGTTTTTCAGGTCATCTGTTTCCCTGAAACTGTCTCTTTTAGAGTGCAAGATAAGTGATTCCCAAATGCCTCTATATTCGAATCTTATTTTCTGAGTCTTATGTCACCCAAATGAAAACTATATGCCATCCAGTAGTGCTGCAGTCCTTTCCAGTGGAATTTGTTTTTATCATTTTCACATGCTTGAGGGCAGGAGGTGGATTACTTATCTTAATGAGTAATATATATATTTGTAGAATCTGTGAATAGAAATTCTTGAGTTTGGTTACAAAGCAACAGGATAGAAAAACAACCAATAGAGACTTTTAGGTGTCCAATCAGATTCCTTATAAAAATGTCTATGTCTAAGTTAACACTCTTATCTTAATATGTTCAGCCTGTGATGCTAAACATGGTCTATATGTGTTATTTATCACTTATTGTTGCACCTCTGTAAATGATCATGTACAAACCAAAATGAGACCAGTGGAGTGTGTATGTGCATGATCAAGAACAATCTTTCAAGATTATATATGGTTACAAAAGGGGCAGATGAGCTGTTAAGAAAAAGATTTCCAAAACTTTGAAATAAAAAACCAGAAATGTGCAGAAGTATATCTAGTAGTAATACAAACCATTAACTTCTACATAACAACTTTTTACTAATTATCTTTGGTTGATATATTTTCTTTTACAGTTTTTAAGGAAAAAATATTATTGAAAACTTGGGTGTACAGAGGAAGCACGTTCTTACATATCTTACTGAGAAACTGATTAATAAGTAGACTTCATGATTACTGAATTTTTAGGAGGATATATCTATGTTTGAATTTGCTATTTACTGTTTGACTAGAGCCCACACTCTATCAAATTACATATAAATTTGTAGATTTCTGTTCAGCTGAAAAATTCATCTCAAAGACTAAAATTTATTGCCTTGTATTTTTATTTATTAGCAAACTCATTTCACCATTCCTTTGACAGATTATTTAAAACTCTGTACCTTAGATTCCTCGTTTCTTTTAAATAACTTTTTTGAGGTATAATTCATGTACATACAAATCATTCATTTAAAATGTATAGTTCAATGTTTTATAGCACATCCACAGAGTTTTACAATCATTGCAAACAACTTTAGAAATTTTCATCATATTACTTCCAATAGAAAACACTGTACACATTAGCATTAACTTTTCTTTACATCCCATCCATCCCTGCCCCAGTCCTAGGAAAACAGTCTACTTTCTTTCCCTATAGATTTACCTATTCTAGACATTTCAAATGAATGGAGTCATAAAATATGTTTTTTTAAACTCACTTCTTTCACTTAACACAATATTTTCAAGATTCATCTCCTAATGTAGCATGTATCAGTACTTCATTCCTTTTTATTGCTGAATTTGAACCAGATACACCATTTTATTCGTTCCACTGTTACTTAGCAGAACAAATATTTTATGTGTGTTCATTCTCTTATTTTTAAAAGTCATGTTCTTTATTTTGTAATTGTATGTAAATACAGTATTAAGCATTTTCATCGTTTTCAATTTTTGGATTTTTTTTATTATTTTGTGTTTAAAGAATGGAAATAGATGCAAAATGCCAAAGAAAGCTTGTGTTCAAAAGTATTGACACAAAATGAAAAGCAAAAAATACATATTATTTTTTACTAAGTATAAATATAAGAAAAAATCAAGAATAATCTGTTTATATCAGGAAAATAGCATTTTAAAAGTTTAGTGTATGGCCAGATAATTGATTGAAACATACTTGCTATAGTTTTGACCTGGTGAAACAAGTAAGAAATGTCAAATTCACATTTAGATACATTTTAATTTTATGCATTTTGTTCATTAGAAACATCTGAAAGGCATTTGACATTATTTGTATTTTTGCAGCTGTTTTCATTAATTTGTACCAAACTGTGAAATGTGTTGATTTTGCCATGACCAGCCCATGAAATCCATTGTCTAACAGCTTGATATGGTGGCTTCTTACCAAAAAAGGCTCTCAATGAAAGATCTGCTATGAAATGACATTTTTCTTATATATGTATCATATTATAAAACTTTCTCTCATGAATATTAGATCACTAGAAATAGACGTATGGGTGTTTTAGTTCTATGTGAATAAAAAATGTTATGACATTTTGACTTGGGTATGGAATTGGAATTGCAGTAAACTTCACTCTACCTGTATTTGTTTTGTTTTGTTTTGCCTTGTTTACTAGTCATAGGGTTTCACTATCACTAAGTAAATGTGTTGGACTTTCAAAAACTTTTATTCTTTCTACAATTTCTTTATATCTCCTTTTTACTAATATCTATAAATATCTGATTATAAAATATATGATGTTTCTAATAATAAAGTTATTCCTTAAAAGTGATGACAGTTAAGAGTAAATGTATGTTACTGATTTTTGTCTCCTGATCTGAATTATTTACTCAGCATATTAATATTTAGTTTGCTTAGTTAATGTTGAGTTAGTTATTCAGATTTGTTAAAGTGTTCTTATCATTTGTGTATTTATTCAACCTGATTCTAAAAATAGTAGAAGTCAGACTTATTCAAATTATTTGCTAATGTGTCTGCATAGTTTATGTGGAAGCATATCAATAATTGTCTCATATTTCCACATTTGTTTTAAGAGTTGCATACTTTAAGGTAATTAGAATTCTTGCCATGAAACTTTCTAACAATTTTCCTTATTAAGTTTTACATTAGACATGCTTTTATGAGGCAAGTGTTTTGAAATTATTGAAGTCTTGTTTATTAGAAATATATATTTTTTCTCACACAAAGTGTGTTAATGAAAAGACAAGTGAGACACTGGATTTGGGTTGAGTCATGGTAATTAATGATGTTTATCAATTTTATTAGCTAACATATCAAGTTGAATTGTGTTATTTTTGCCACTAGAAATGATAAATGTTCCAGGAACATATTCTTAAATTTAATTTGAAAATCCTTCCCTTTTAGGTGTAACTGACAGTAGATATCAAAGCTTCTTTTTCACTAAGTGGTGAGTCTTCCATTTTTGGGAAATGAAATAAATGTTTAAACTAAATGACCTCCTTGTGTTCACCTATTTATTTAAAGTTTTCCAACAGCCAGCATAGATATTAATAACACTAGTCCTTTAAAATAAAACTTTAGAAAAAGGCAATTAAAAATGAATTATAGAAACATAAAGCCAAGAGTTCCTCTTGGCTGCTAAATATCTTGAGACTTGGTAGTTGAAAGAATCTTATATTCCTCAAACCTTTTAGGTCATTGATTACATCTGCTCTAGCAAAAAAAAATAGCACTTACAGAAATGTATTAATTTCTCCAAAATGTACTGCAGTATTGCATATTGATAATTGACTGTCAAATTATCTTAGCCATGTGATGTAAAATTTCTGCATACACACACACACATATTTAGGGTGTGTGTGTGTGTGTGTGTGTGTGTGTGTGTAGTCAACCCTTATTATTTTGCAGATTCTATATTTGTGATTTCTCCTATTCACAAAAATGCATTTATTTGTAGTTCCAAAATCAATATTTGGGGTGCTTTCATGGTCATTCATTTGTGTACATACGCAGTGAGGTGAAAACTTTGAGTCATTCATGGACATGTGTGTTCCCAGTTGAGACAATGCTCTGTCTTCTTGTTTCTGATCTCATACAAGTGCTCTCTTCATGGTCTATGTAGTGCTACATTTTTTTTTTTTTGCATCTTTTTAGGGTTTTTGATGTTGTTAGTAATTTCACTGTTTAAAATGGTGACTGCACATAGTTCTGAAGTGTTGTATAGTGTTCTTAAACACAGGAAGGGTGTGATTAGCCTTACTGAGAAAATATGTGTGTTAGATGTTTCATTCAGGCAAAAGTTAATGTGCTGTTGGCTATTAGTTTGGTGTTAGTGAATGAACAATATATGGTGTCTTTAAACAGAAACACAAAATAAGTTTATGTATTGATCAGTTGACCAAAATGTTGGGATCAGAGGTCCCAACATTCAAAACCTGTATTTTCATTTTCCCTGGAAACAGTGGTTCAGTATTTTCTAGATCAGTGTTTGTGTTGATACCATAGAACATAACTACTGCAAATATCAGGATTTGACTATGTAGGTATATATATATATGTATATACACATGCACACACAAATGTATACACATATACAATTATTTATTATTTAAAATTTATTTTGCTAAGTGTAGATATTTAAAGATTAAATATTCTTTTAAATTTAGGAAATTTTACAAAACAAAGCAAAAAAGGCCAACACTAAACAATAATTTTCACATAGAAATAATGCATCATCAATATTGAAAATATATTTGCAGAAGAATTCAGTGTATTTATTTTTCATTATTTAAATTGATGCTGCAATCATTATTTAAAGCACAATTATTTTATTTTACTTTCAAATTTACCAAATATGGGAAAATTACATGTCTTGTAATAATTCATACTTTATATATACATATTTTGAGTTAATATGTAACATTTTTTTGAGTATTCACAATTGTATTGTCAAACATTATATTGTTTTTGTTCTTAATTATTGGCTAATGGGTATGTTCCTTATATCACCAAAATAGAGATCTTAAACAAAATTGCAATAGTGTGCAAAAAGCTTTTGAGTATTCACGTTTCTTACAGAACATTCTTCAGAAGACAGATGTTGAAATTGGTAGACATAGTATTGTAGAGCATATCATTTTGATGACAGTCTTCTAGTGTGATTCTATAATATGTTACCATTAAAGATAAGTAGAGCACAATGGTCTTATGGATTTTTATGGGCATATCATAGAACAAAAGTATATATAGATACACTTCAACATACCTTTGGGACTTAAGTGTTGTTGTTGTGTGTATGTAGTCTTCTTGATTAATACTCTAGTACCTAGGGCCATGATATATTGAATATTTTATATCAGTGTGTTTTTTATAGGTTCCTGACACAGGCTAGCATTGCTCAGGGACTTTCTATAATCCTGGACCTCTTCTAATTTTATGACTGTGTAATGGGTCCTTGTGAAGAGTAATCCTTAGACCATCACTTGAAGGTTACAGCAGTTCCTGATTCTCATAGAAATGATTGTTTAATTACTGGAAAATAAAAATTACAGAGCATATTATAAAATTATAGAGTTAACAAATTCTGGATTATAGGAATTAGAGTTGCAAGTTTAGCGTTTCAAATTGTCTCATATATGATCCTCACTATGAACTAAGAACTTTTCTATATCATCTAATTCTCAAGCTGAGTTAGAAATTCACATAAAGCTCACTTCAGAGTTGAAACAAATATCAGAAAGATTAAGTTACTTGGCTGAGTTTATTAGACAATCAATTGTGAAGCAAGGATTTAAGCCTTGCTAATCTGGTGTCAGAGCTCACATTTTAACCATTAAGCTACTTGGTTCATCCTCATAGTAGGTAAGGTGTTTCTGTTTTATTGTGCTGAAATATACATAACTAGATTTATTATTTTAACCACTTTGAGCATATCATTCAGTGACATTAAGTACATTCACACTGTTGTGCAACTCTCACCACTATTTATTTCCAGAAACTATTCATCAAAATAAATAAATAAAAGGAATTGTTTTGCTAGTGTTCAAAATCCACAGTTCCACTGCATTTCCAACATGCTATCATGTCTTTAAAAACACGTAGAACAAATTAGAGTAATAAAAACTAGAAAGTTTGAAATCATATATAATGAACACTACCAAACGTATACAACGTTTGATAATATAAAATATTACCATTTCTATTTCTTTCTATTGTTTTAATTGTATAATTCTAGTTAAGCCACAATACCTAAAAAAGATTCAGTGTTGTTATCACAGTAGTGCTAAATCTATTCTTTAGCTTTTCTAAAAACTTGTCATTTCTCTTTCCTTGCAAATTGTGTTTGTATAGTGAAAATGAATATCATTAGACTGTGAAATAGGTAGCCATACTATATTTATTAAGAAAAGAAACACCTACTTTATTATATAAAGACATAACAAATCTTAGGAAAAGTAATTGAAACAGGTATATTTGTCAAAGTATTTTAGGCATTCGCATTTGAATGTTGATCAACTTCTTTCCTAGAGACTGTGACAAGAGCAATGGGATTTCTTTAACTTATGTGAAATAATTATTTCTGAATCAAGTTTCTCCTGCTCAAGTAATTGTCTCTGTCAAAACATTTTAACTGGAAAGAAATCAATCATGTTTTTTGAAATAGTTTTTTTTTTAAAATTTTAATCACGTAGCAGTCTATTAACTTGCAAAGAATACCATTGAATATAAAGCTTGAGTAAGATTCAGAAATATATCTTTAAAAATAGGATTTAATTCACATAAATGCATTTACAGTTTTGATTTCCAAGGTTGATACCACAAAAAAAATAGAAAAATACATTTTACTGCTGAAATATATGTACTGAGTCACCTCTTCAGAGAGATCTTTCTTAACAAATTATGTTAAACTGATCCTCCCCTTTTTTTTCATCGAGCACTTGGTTAATTTCCATCAATTTTTGATTCACAAATTTCACAACAAATATAATTGTAATCATTATATTTAATTATTTGCTTTCTTGTCTGTTGTCATTAGACTCTATAATGTCAGATATCACATCTGTCACAATTGAACTTAGTTGACATGCAGTTAATTGGCCTTAGCTTTTGGTATAAGTACTGTGATACAAAATCACATAATGAGATATGTGTGTGTGTGTGCGTGTGCATACCAAAGATCTCCAAACCATAAGGTCACGTCATGGACAACCAGTTCCAGTGAAATTTACCAGTTCTCAGTCTAAAAGAAATTGAACTAACACTGCGACTGAGGAGCATAAACATAACTCAAACACTAGCTGACAAAGGGCAGCATTAGCAATGGCAAGAAGTACAGAGAATCAAATTTAGTTGTGTAGAATATAATTGTATGCATGGAGGAGCTCTATGAGTTATTTTATGCTGTGAAGTAGAGATGATTTAATGTAAGCATATCACCAGCTCCCTTCTACTATGTTCATTTTGCCATTGCTCTAAGAATGGTGATTTGTAGGCAGATAAAGACAGCTTGGAAGATTTTGATCAATATGGGTTTTTTCTTTGGTTTTTAAATATAGGAGACCAGCCAGAGTATCTGAATTTTTAATTATAAATTTCAACCATAGTTTATCACATGGTAACGACAAATACAGGGTACAGGATGAAACAGCATTGGTGGATATGGTAAAGTTTATCATGTAGATTTCTTTTAGCCATCAGCACCAGGGGAGCATCCTGGGACTGTGGAAGGATGTTCCTTCATTTTGACTTTAAGCTAGCCAGCATAAGAGGGTACATTTTCCTTGGAATGGCTTAAGAGAAGTTTTTCAGGATTTATTCAATGATTCAAGTGGAATTTTGTGGCAGGCCAGACTAAAGACATCCACCTGTTCAGAGCAGCTTTCTGGGCAATCTACATCATCTCCCTATGTTTGCCACTTTACTTCCTCATCAAATGTTTCAGGAACCCTTGGAAACACTGCTGTGGTTAAATTTTCTTTTTCTACTACTTCCAGATTCCATTGATCAATCAGCAGATTGGAATAAAGGCATTTCCAATATACAGCCTTATTTTGAATTAGGATTTAAGGATCAAGCTTTTACACAGTATTTCTGGGTAGACGGTTGATAATAAAATGATAAACACAGAACTCTTCCAATAGTCACATGCTCCCTCTGTTTCAAACTGAGTACTGCAGTGTTGCAAATGATCCAAGTGGGAAACTTGAAATATTGTCTCCAAACTGTAAAATATAGACATAAGGACAACAGATTCCTGTTTCCATCAACGTTTTTAACCTAAATTATAAACTACTTTAAATCAAAAAATTGTCACAGAGAAAGATAGCCTCAAAACTTGGGTCAATCTGCAAGGGAGCCACAATTTCCCAGCTAATTGTGTATATGGCTTTATTCAGGAGGTCAGGTCAAAAGGAAACTTATCAGTCATTTTAACATCACAAGAAGGATCATTTATACTTGGATACCAAACTCTCATTACCCTCAGAAATCATTTTTCAGGGGATGCAAGATAAAATATTGAGGAATAAAACATTGATGACTTATGGGAAATCACTAAAATGGTTGCGTTTCTTTATTGACTTGAGTTGTTAGTATTCTAAAAGAATTAATACCTTGTTGTCATAATATTAACTCTTTTCTTGGAAAGAAAGTAACTTGATAGCTTCAACTCAGAGTAATGAAATACATATTTTTCATGGTTGCTATAGAAGTGACCAAAAACTACTGAAACCAGGGACTTAGGTGATATCAAATAATAGCAATATCTCAGGATGCCAGTTAAGCAGACTAGAAAATATTAGTATAAAAGTTCATGGAAGTTTATTTTTATAGGCAAAATAGTATCAAAATATATTTAAAGCCTTTAGAATATCATCTTCATTAAATATGTTATAGAAAAACAAAATCACACACAATCCTGTCATTGTCCAAAGCTCCTTAAATATACAATTGTTATATAGGCTTGAAATGAATTAATAGAAAGGATTTGCAATAGTTTGATACAAGAAAATATTCCCTGATATTATATCTTCTTAAATAATATGTTAACCCTCTTGACAGGGGATGGAGGAATTTATATAACGCTGCAGTAATGCTTTTTGATGTATTTAGAAATTGATATAGAACAAACTACTTGCCACGAGCACAGACTTTGAACATAGATGAAAAACTCAGTCATATGTAAAAGAGCACATTGGCTCCTTAGCATCCTCATCTCAGAGAACTTTTCCATGGATGAAGTAATTGCAAAAAAAAAAAAAAATCTTTAAAAAAATTGCAAAAAAAAGAATACTCTGTTCATGGAGCAGTGAGCAGAAGGAATGTAGGTAAAATTAGAGACAGAAGTTGAAGTGCAAGGCATTGGAAGGCCATGGACCTTCAGGTTAGAGAATATAAACACCACAGTCCTCCATGAGGTCACATCTTTGACAATGTCCAAAACCAAGTGAGAAATTCAGGATTGCAGGGCCTAACAGTTAAACAATTTGTGGGGACAACTATAAGAAAAGTAGTATAACACACAAACATAAAATTAGGTAATAAGCAACACTTTTATACAGTGAGAATTCTAATTACCAGATTTTAAAAGTTGGCAATTAACATAAACAAAAAAATGCAGAAAAATAACAGATTTAAAACTATTACTTAACTCTTTGACAAAACTTTATGATCTTTCTTTTTCCTTCACATTTTTCGGCTTCATACTCTTTGATCATCTGTCCAAATAACAGAAATGAAAACAGAAAAGACAGGTAACAATTACGAAACTGATGCTTTGTATTTCTCAGAACAATCAGCTTTCTTATGATTTTATTCATTGTTCAATTAACCATATGCTTATAGAAAAAATTTTGAGGCATTCTAATGGAATATATGTGGTAAAGCAAGTGGACAGAAATTGGCCTGTAGATGATAATATGCAAAATTTAAAAGGGAAAAATAAAAACATTAAAACAATGGTCAGTGCTTATTTGGACATCATCTAAGTATTATGCACATACATGTAAATATGGAAGTATCTTTGATATGTGCAACTCACTTCTCTTATTTTATTTGTAACAATATTGGGAATGCGGTATATACTTAAGGGAGTGCTTAAAATAATAGCAATATTAAGAATGACAAAAGCTTACATAAGGCATATTCTTTGACTCTCAGACTTTATTCTGATATTCACCAATTAAGATTCATCCATTAGGAATTTCCTCACCAAGATGGTGTTACATTGTCACTGATATCACCCCCCCACACACACAAAAAGAACAACTAACAACCATTCAAGAACAAGACACCATGGAGAGAAACCACTGAGAGAACACAAGCATGAAGCCGAAGCACTCCCCTGCACCACAGATACCAAGACAGACTTCATTAGAAGGGTAAGAGAAGCAGCTACCACATTGGCCCTTCCTCCAGGCAGATGCAGCACCACTCCAGAGGTCTCCCCTGAGCCTCTGGTTCCTCCAGCGGTAAAAGAGAACCCAGGAAAGGCAACCAACTCCCCCCAGCATTGTTAGTCACTTTGTGGGAGCCTCTACTTTGATCCTGCACCATGGGAACAGCAGGAGAACCTGCAGTGGCTCAACTGTTAGGAATCTGTGATAGAGAAGGGGGGAGGGACTTGCAACAACCAGCAAATGGATTTTGGCAGGTCAAGTTCACACCTGCAATACCAAGTAATAATCCCAAAGAGTGGCTTTACTCATCTGCAGAACTAAATTGGAAGCACACTCAGACCAGGGAACTCAGCAGGGTGTAGATATGCCTGATAAGAATCCTCAAAGAGTTTTGCAAGCCCTGGTTTCCCCATGCTCAGACAAGGAGCTGAATTACAGCACCACCCACTGTGGAGAGTGTCTTCCAGCCTTATTTGATCAGAAGGTCTGGTAACAACTCCTGGAAACAGTGCAGCCCAGTGGAGCTCAAGCTGAAAGATCAGCAGGCAGAGCTGATCACCCCAGAGCAAAGCTAGTACTGGGCATAGAGTGTCCCCTTGCTACACATAGGCAGGAGGATAAATTTATAGCCAAGGCTAAGGATAGCTCCTGGCCCATCACAATCAAAGAGCCTGTTTGGGGAGTTGAGAGCAGCCTGGAGTGGCCCCTCTTCCTCTCGTCCAGGCAAGGGAGCTGTGACATAGACCTATCCACTGTGAAGAGTGTCTTTCAACCCTAACTTTTGCCAGAAGGGCTGGCAAAAACTCCTGGAAGGTGTGAGGCCCAGTGTCACTTGAACCAAGAAGCAGGAAGCAGGGACTTCCCTGGCGGTCCAGCGGTTAAGACTCCACACTTCCTCTGCAGGGGGTGTGGGTTCGATCCCTGGTGGGGAACTAAGATTCCACATGCCACATGGTGCAGCCAAAAAATAAACCCCAAAAAACAAGCAGAATAGATAGTTTGCAGAGCAAAGCCAGTGGCCCTGTTCAGTGAAGGAACAGGGGTGTTGGTGCTGCTTTTCCTGTGCCCGAGCAGGGAATCTAATCTGTGGCCCTGCTTGCCTCTGAAGAGAGCCTTCTAACTGTCCAAACAGGAAATGTAACCAGAGCACACAAGAAGCTGCACAGCCCATTCAACAGTCCTATGTGCAGAGACATTTGAACAGAGAGCACAACCCATGGCTTCCTTCTTCTGTACTACAAACTGGTAGCCTCACCTAACCAGAGAATTCAGTGCAGACTCTGGCCTGATTCAGGTCAATAAAAATATACCATAACAGCAGGACCCACCTGCCCAGGGACGTTACCAGAAGACACAACTGGAAATCCAAACTGAGCTCACTGGTGAAGAACTGTCTCAACCAAAGCAAACTGTAAATTCTGGAAGAGGAGCTTGATTACTCAAATGTGCAGTTACCAATGTAAGAAATCAAGAATCATGAAAAATCAGGTAAATATAATAACATCAAAGGAAACCAATAAAGTTCTAATAAATTACCCTAAAGAAATGAAGATCTATAAGCTATCAAACAAAGAATTCAGAATAATCCTCTTAAGTAAGCTTAGTGAAATACAAGAATATACAGACAGACAGCTAAACAAAATTAGGAGAACAATGCATGACCAAAACAAGAAGTTTGTCAAAGAAATAACAACCATAAAAATATCTTAGAGTTGAAAAAAACAATAACTGAACTGAAGAATTCAATAGAGAGTTTCAAAAGAACTCTTGATCATGAAGAAGAATCAGTGACCTGGAAGATACGACATTTGAAATTATCTAGGTAGGAGCAAAAAAAAAATGAAAAAGAGTGAAGAAATCCTATGGGAATTATAGGACACAATGAAAAGAAACAATATTTGCATTAAGGGAATTTCAGAAGAGAAAGATGAAGGGACAGAAAGTATATTTAAAGCAATAATGGCTGAAAACTTTTCAAACCTGGGGAGAGGAATGGACATCCAGATCCATGGGGTCCAAAAGATCCCAAATAGGTTGAACCTGAATAGGACTACACCAAGACACAATATAATTAAATTGTCAAAAGTCAAAGACAAAAAGAATTTTAAAATCAGCAAGAGAAATAAGAGAAGATGCATATAAGGGAAACCCACAAGACTATGGGAGGCTTTCTCAGCAGAAACTTCCGGCCAGAAGAGAATGGGATGACAGGGTCAAAGAACTGAAAGTAAATAACTGCCAACCAAGAATTCCAAACCCAGTAAAGGTGTCCTTCAGAAATGAAGAGGGGATAAAGACTTTCCTGAACAAAGAAAAGTTGAGGGAGTTCATTACCACCAGACCTGCCTTACAAGAAATGCTGAAGAGAACTCTCTGAGTGGAAGTAAAAGACCACTAATTCACATTAAAAAAATAAAAATAAAAAGGTAGTATAAATCTCACTGGTAGTGGTAATATAGTCATAGTTATATTCTGCAATATGATAATAGCATACAGGAATCACTAACAGTATTCTGGATGAATATAGATACAAAAATTTTCAATAAAATACTAGCAAATCAAATTCAGCAGCACATTAAAAGGCTTATTCACCATGATCAAGTGATATTTATCCCTGGGATGCAAAGATGATTCAACATATTCAAATCAATCAATGTGATACATCACATTAACAAATGAGAAAAAAAGAATCATATGACCATTTCAATAGATGCAGAAAACTCATTTGACAAAATTCAATGGTTTTTTTTTGTGATAAAAATTCTTAACAAATTAGGCATAGAAAGAACTTTTCAACATAATAAAGGTCATATAGACAAGCCCACACCTAATATCATACTGGGTGGTAAAAGGTTGAAAACTTTTCCTCTTGGATCAGGAACAAGACAAGAGTACCCAGTCTCATCACTCCTATTCAACATAGTACTAAAAGTTCTAGCTAGACAAATCAGGCAAGAAAACAGAAATAAAAGGGGTCAGAACTGGAAAGAAAGATGTATTTGCAGATGACATAATTTTATATATAGAAAACCCTAAAGATTTAACCAAAAGCTGTTAGACCTAATCAATTAATTCAATAAAGTTGTAGGATACAAAATTAATATACAAAATTAGTAGCATTTCTATAAACTAAAAACAAATTTTCTGAAAAATAAATAAAGAAATTGATCTAATTTACCATACCATCAAAAACAGTAAAATATTTAGGAATAAATTTAATTAAGAAGATGAAAGATCTCTACTCTGAGAACTGTAAAACATTGATGAAAGAAATCAAAGTAGATACAAATAAATGGAAAGGTATTCCATATTCATGAATTGAAAGAATTAATATTGTTAAAATGTCAATAATGTGAAAAGCCACCTGTAGATTTAATCCAATCCCTATCAAGATTCCGGTGGCATTTTTTATAGAAGAAACAACACTCCTAAAATTTATATTACCACAAAAGACCTCCAGTAGCCAAATAAATCCTCAGAAAGGAGAAGAAAGCTAGAGAACTCAAACTTCCTGATTTCAAACTATATTATAAAGCTGTAGTCATCAAAACTGTATGGTACTGGTATAAAAACAGATAAATAGACCAATGAAACAGAATTCCAAGCCCAGAAATAAACTCAGTCATCAACAATCAACTAATATTTGATAAAGGAGCCAAGAACACTCAATGGAGAAAAGACAGTCTTTTCAATAAATGGTGCTGGGATAATTGGATATTCACATGTACAATGAAAGTGGCCCCATATTTTATAAAACTCACAAAAATTAACTCAAAATAGATTAATGACTGAACTTTAAGGCCTAAAACCATCAAACTCCTAGAAGAAAACATAGGAATAAAGCTTCTTGACATGGGTCTTGGTAATGATCTTTTGGATAAGGCATCTAAAGCACAAGTAACAAAATAAGAAACAAACAAGTGGAGTACATAAAACTAAAATTATTCTGCACAGCAAAAGAAACCACCCATAAAGTGAAAAGAAAACCTGTGGAATGGGAAAAATATTTGCAAACCATATATCTGATAAGGGGTTAAAGTCCAAAATATATAAAAAACTTATATTACAACTCAATAGCAAAAAAAACCCAGATAACCCAATTGAAAAATGGGCAAGAAACTGAATAGATATTTCTCTAAAGAATATGTATAGGGCTTCCCTGGTGGCGCAGTGGTTGAGAGTCCACCTGCCAATGTAGGGGACATGGTTTCGTGCCCCGGTCTGGGAAGATCCCACATGCCATGGGGCGGCTGAGCCCGTGGGCCATGGCTGCTGAGCCTGCGCGTCCAGAGCCTGTTGCTCCACAACGGGAGAGGCCACAACAGTGAGAGCCCCGCGTACCGCAAAACAAACAAACAAACAAAAAAGAATATGTGTAAAGGCCAACAGGTACATGAAAAAGTGTTCAACATCACTAGTCATTAGGGAAATTCAAATTAAAACTGCAGTGAGCTATCACTTCATGCCTGTTAGAACGGCCATTAAAAAGACAAGAGATAACAAATTCTGGTATGGATATGGAGTAAAGGAAATTCTTGTGCACTGTTGGTGGGATTGTGCATTGATACAGCCACTATGGAAAACAATATGAAGGATCCTCAAAAATTAAAAATAGAATTACCACATAGTTCAGCAATTTCACTTCTGGGAGTATATCCAAAGGAAACAAAAACACTAACTCATAAAGATATCTGCACTTGCATGTTCATAGCAGCATTATTTACAAAAGCCAAGACATGGACACAACCTGTGTCCATTGATGAATAAATGGTTAAAGAAGTTTCGGCATATAATATATATATGTGTATGTGTGTGTGTGTGTGTGTGTGTGTGTATACATGCATGCAATGAAATATTATTAAGCCATAAATCAATGAGGAAGTCCTACCATTTGCTGCAACATAGATGGAACTTGAAGGCATTACGCTAAGTGAAATAAGTCAGACAGAGAAAGATAAATACTGCACAATCTTATTTATATCTTGTATGTAGAATCTAAACTAACAAGCAAAACAAACAAACCCCCAAACCAAAAAACTCACAGGAAAGGAGATGACACTCAGACTTGTGGTTACCAGAATCTGAGGGTGGGGGAAGAGGAAATTGTAGGAAGATGGTCAAAACATACAAATTTCCAGTTATAAGATAAATAAGTGCTACTAGGTAGGTAATGTACAGCATGATGACTAGTGCTAACACGGCTGTATGATATATAAGAAAATTGTTAAGAGAGTAAATCCTAAGAGTCTTCATCACAAGGAAATTATTTTTCTTTTTTTTTTTCTTTTTATTGTATCTGTATGAGAAGATGGAGGTTAGTTGAATTTATTGTGGTAATCATGTCACAATATAAGTAAATCAAACCATCCTTCTATATGCCTTAAACTTATATAGTGATGTATATGAGTTAATTCTCAATAAAACTGGAAAAAATATTTGTCCATTAATACTCATCCATGACAATATTTACAAATTTTCCATTTCACGAAAAAAAAAAAAGCTGCAGGCCTGTCTATACATAATAGGAAATAGATTGGCAGAATAAATTTGACCTTTTAGAAAAAAATTGAATTGTTATATTTTAAATGAGGAAGACTATAATATCCCACTTGTATATTCTTATTCAAAACTCCAGTACAATTTTTTTGTAATTGGACATTTTGATGTTAGAGGTGAGAGAAATCTGTACTTTATCAAACTAGTTATTTCTATTTGCCTAATTACTACATGGAAGTAGTGGGAATATTTTAACCAGCAGCATTTCTACTTTGAAAATACATATTTTGATAATTTGTTATGTTACATTAACTTTTCTAACAATATTGACATTCTTAATCAAGATGTAATTTTTCTGGTCTCTAACTTGGAAAATTTGTAAATATTTTATACTATTGCCAAATGTCTACACTACAGTGAGAGGGATAAAAACAATCAGCAAGCAATCATAAATTTATTTAGCAAAGTAGATTCATTTTACCCAGTTTTATATTCCAAGAGCAGAATTGCTCTGTTCAGTTGATACTGTCAGCATTAACATTTATTTTTTCAGAGTTGTTACACTGAGCAAAATGAATGTTGCCTAGGAGTTTATTGGAGAGTGAATGACTTGATTTGAGAAAATGTCATCTATGTGAACTGACATCTTTTGGAAATATTGACTTCCTGATCACCTCCACAAATATCATCCAATTAGATCATATTATTCCAATAAATGCCATATTATCCTCTTTTCAAAATCCAATATGTTTGGGCTCATGTTTGTGTACATGCATGAACCTTTGTGTATGTGTATACATCCATATAGACCCGTTAGTTATGTCAATGACCTATGAGCAGGCACTCATTGTCTTGGAATAGGAGGGTAACAAGATTTATATTCTTTGTATTACCTACCAAATATTGCTAGTCACTTTATTACCCAGCACAAATCACTGAGGAATAGGTGAAATAATTTACATACTAGATTCATTTAAAGATAGGAACTGAGATCTCCAATCTCTAATCCACAGAATTCTTGATTAAGAAGTGTTATTGTAGAGCAGGATTGCTCTGATCAAGACTCAGGGGCAAGAAAGGATATGTAATTCCCAATACCTTGACATAAGGGAGAATATTATCTGACAACTCAGGCCTCAAACGAAGAATAGACAGTAAAGTCTGGTTCTGAAACTGCTTGGATGAGGTTGAAAACCCATCTGCACTCGCAAAATCCAAGAAGATGTTATCTGGGATAACAACAGGTTAAACAGGAGCCATACAATTAGAAACTGAGATACACAGCCAACTTTATGGGCTGTTTAGCAACCTGGACATTGCTGAAAATTGAAAGTGTCCATGAGATAATTTACATGTAGCAGGTGTAACAACAGGTGTAGTCACAAGCAACTTTTGTCACCACCTCCTTTTTATCAAAACAAGGCTAATATATTTGTTTTCTTGTTTTGTTTTGTTTTGTTTTTTGCGGTATGCGGGCCTCTCACTGTTGTGGCCTCTCCTTTTGCAGAGCACAGGCTCCGGACGTGCAGGCTCAGCGGCCATGGCTCACGGGCCCAGCCACTCCGCGGCATGTGGGATCTTCCCAGACCGGGGCACGAACCCGTGTCCCCTGCATCGGCAGGCGGACTCTCAACCACTGTGCCACCAGGGAAGCCCCAAGGCTAATATATTTGTAATGCAGGAATACAACTGAGATGATAGAAGACAAATTGATGATAGATAGATAGATAGATAGATAGATAAAGATAGATAGGCAGATAGATAGATAATTAATTTCTCGGGGCTAATGTAACAAAGTACCACAACCTGGATGGTTTAAAATAACAGAACATTATTTTCCTACAATTATAGAGACTGGGATTTCTGAAATC
The DNA here is from genome assembly GCF_039906515.1 of Pseudorca crassidens. Lineage (NCBI taxonomy): Eukaryota > Metazoa > Chordata > Mammalia > Artiodactyla > Delphinidae > Pseudorca > Pseudorca crassidens. The sequence continues at coordinate 21,757,770 of NC_090298.1, forward strand.
AAAAGTTGGCAGAATTCGTTCTTTTGAGGTTTCTGAAGGAGAATGTGTTCCATGCCACTCTCTTAGCTTCTGGTGGTTTTATCAATAAACATTTGTGTTCCTTGGCTTGTAGACGTATCATTCCAATCTTCCACTTTTACATGGTGTTCTCTCCCTGTATCTCTTCAAGTTGTCTCCCTCTGTGATGTCTGTCTGTGTCCACATTTTCCTATTTTTAATAAGGACACAGGTCAAGTTGGATTAGGGCCCACCTTAATGACTTCATTTTAACTTATTACCTCTGTATAAACCTCCATTTAAAAAGGGCACATTCTGAGGTACTGAAGGTTAGGACTTCAACATATCTTTCTTGAGGGACAAAATTCAACCAATAATAGATAGATGGATAGATAGATAATATTAAAAGGGGCATGTAAAAATTTATTTTATATTATATTCTTTCTATATTTTTTACAAATGGCAGTGGTATCAGCCTCATCCACTATGTATGTAAGATGTTAAGATATTAGTCCTCAAAATAAAAGAGGAGACTAGAATTTCTCTTTATTATATATGCAACATACTTTTTCACATTTGATGAATTAAAATAACAAACCATAGTGTCCATAGTTTGCCAGGTGGAGAAGATGTTATAGAAGGAAATTTCTGTAATTGTTTCACATATTAAACCATATGATAAAGTTAATAATAACTTAAGTTTATATTAACTTAGATTGAGTTAAAAACCTGTGACAATATATATCATTCCAGTCTTGTAAAGAAATGCTCTAAATATAAAGAATAAGAAATAATCACTGTCCTCAAGAAAAAAAAAAGAATATTCAGTGAAAATCTTAGAAGGGAGTGCTAAGGATTTTGCAATTTATTTATTTAAAATACATTTATTTATTTATTTTTGGCTGTGTTGGGTCTTCGTTGCTGTGTGCAGGCTTTCTCTAGTTACGGCAAGCGGGGGCTACTCTTCATCGCGGTGCGCGGGCTTCTCATTGTGGCTTCTCCTGTTGTGGAGCACAGGCTCTAGACGCGCAGGCTCAGTAGTTGTGGCTCACGGGCTTAGTTGCTCCGTGGCATGTGGGATCTTCCCAGACCAGGGCTCGAACCCGTGTCCCCTGCATTGTCAGGCAGATTCTTAACCACTGAGCCACCAGGGAAGCCCCGCAATTTATTGCATAAGTTATCAAAGCTTATCGGAGATTTTTAATGGGAAACAAAATTTTAGAAAATCAAATCTCCATTTAAGGTAGATGAATGATTATCGAAAATAGAGTTTTCCCTAGAAATAACCTAGAGATAAGAAGAACAAGCTAACAGTGTTTTTAGATGATGCCTTCTTTTCCAAGAAGCAATTACAGTGGAGTTGATATTTACAGACTTTGGTAACTGATCACATGTGGGAAATGGAGAAGGAATGTGAAACAAAAACGCATAGACCCCACCCTATCCCAAAGCTTAATCCTTGAGTGTAGCTACCCTGGTGACTCAGTGCCCTTCCATTTTGAAAAACTAAAGATAAAAGCTAAAATTCTGGTATTCAGAAGGATTTAGTTCCTAAAATTCTGTTGAGAGTTTTTATTTTTTGTTTTTATTCTCCTCTTTCCCTTCTTCCTTCCTTCCTTCCTGCCTGCCTGCCTGCTTGCCTGCCTTCCTTCCTTCTTTCTTTCTTTTTTTTTCTTCCTCCTCTCATTTTCCTTCTCTTCCTCCTCATTCTCCTAACTCTGAAGGAAAGAACAATGTTTTAAAACTAAAACTAAAAACAAAAAAAAACTGGAAGTTGGGGAAAAATGAAAAGATATAGGTAGTTTTAACATATCGCATGAGAAGTAAGAAAAATGTTTTATGTGCTTCAGGGTGCCTGGGAGAGAGTATAAACCAAACACTGAGAGCCAGTATGACAAGCACTAAAGAAGGAAGAAGAAAGATCTACCTACACAAGTATTATATTTTATAAAACACCCAAGGTGAAAGGTATGAAGAGGACAAAGAAAAAGGCTTTGTGACCAACTGCTCCATAGATACGATTTTAAAAAGCAAGTACAACAATTTTAAAAAGCAAGTACAGTAATTTTAAAAAGCAAGGGAACTTAGTTTAGGTATGGAGGGTAGTTTTGACTTTAACTTATATTACATTATGATTTTTTTCTGAGAGGTTTCTTTTACTGAAAATGTATTTTAAAAATCTCTTTTTAATTCCTTCTCAAAAAAATAATAAAACAATAAACCCTCACATGTTTAGAAACCTCTTCAGGTTGACTAGTTTGCTATTCTTTTCCTGGATTGGCATATCCTCATTCAGTACCTAATCCCCATGACCAAAGAGAAAGGAAAGTTAAATTCAAATGCATGAGATAAATTTTAGACCCTAATCAAAGTCATGTAAAGAATTGTGACTCTTGGGCTTCCCCGGTGGCGCAGTGGTTGAGAGTCTGCCTGCAGATGCAGGGGACACGAGTTCGTGCCCCGGTCCGGGAGGATCCCACGTGCCGCGGGGCGGCTGGGCCCGTGAGCCATGGCCGCTGAGCCTGCGCGTCCGGAGCCTGTGCTCGGCAACGGGAGAGGGCACAACAGTGAGAGCTCCGCGTACCGCAAAAAAAAAAAAAAAAAAAAAAAAAAAAGAATTCTGACTCCTTATTTTGTGAAGGAATACTACCTATGTTTTTTGTAAGCAGTATTTTAACATTTTAATCATTATTACAAACATTAAAAGCGTATAGATTTTTTTCTAGACCCAGCCAATGTTGACAATATAAATCTTTCTAAGCATTGTTATAAGGTCACCACACAACTTCCTCTTCATTGTCTTTTACATTGATGTCTGTTTTTCCTCATTAATTTTATTTTGTGTTAGAGTCCTCTGTTAAGTATTGTGTACAAGTGAGTTGCATCCCCACACAGACTTTGCATTCTTGCATTCTACAAATTTTTTTTTCCACACTGAGAAGGTGAAATATCTCTTAAAAAGTAATACTATCTTAACTTGATATATGATTCCTGGGTAGAAGGTTAGTTTCATATATTCTTCTAGCTTCCAGTGTTAGAGAGGAGAAGTTTAATACGTTTGAATATTTTACTTTTTAAGTGACTTGTCAGTCAGGAAGCTTAAAAGATTTTCTTTCCTTTCCTTTAAGTTCTGAGAATACAGAAATTTTACTAGGATATGTATAGATGAATAGCTTTTTTTTTTTTGCCTCAAGGTTGCCTGTAGCTCAGTAAACGTTTATAATTTTTAGACTCAAATGTTTCTTCAACCAAGGGTAGCTTTCTCTATTATTTCTTAAAATCTTGTTTCTGTATATTTGCTTCTAATTTTCTTTTTTGAATCTGCTATTACATGAATCATAGGTCATGTAGTTTTGTTTCACAGTTACTGTGTAATGGAATAATTTACGAAAACAAAATATTTGTTATTCTGTGAATCATCAATTATTGACAGTAAAATAATGCACATACTGGCCTTTTTGTGATTTGTAAAATTTTATCCCCATATTTACAGAGAAAAATATCTAGAAGATAAAATAAGTTATATATTCTTGACAATTTGTATCATTATTTGCTGAAGTGAAGACATTATTCAGTAACCATTAAAAATGATAAATAAAATGCATTCATTATTATAATGGAATATTATGTTAAAACATGCTTCTAATTGATGCATATTTTCCTCTTCACTTCTGTCCATGGATGACTATTTAAAACATGAAATAGCATGTTTTTAAGATTATCAAGGTATGATCTAATCTTTACTATGAATTAATCAATATATACTTTTTATCATCAGTACTGGGCACTCAAATACTTTAAGTAGTTAAAAAATAGTGATAAATTCAGATAAGTGAAAACTAATTCCATACCACTGATTTATGCAAGTGTGCTCTCACAGACATTTAAATAGAAAGTTAATATGTTAATAGATTAGTATATAAAAATATAAAATTAACTTTAATTTACTGTTTAATAGTGTTTTATTATTTTTGAGTATCAAACCAAAGTATAAAAATTAAATTAATGTCTGTTAATGTTTCTTCCCTGTCTAAACATAGTATTTTCTATGTTTACATCTATTAGATAACCATACATTTCTCTTACTCTTTGAAATTTAATAAACAAGTTAAAAATATTCCTTTGATTTCCATATGTTCAATATGATTAATATGTTTTGAGTGGAATTGGTGGGGGTCTGTCATCACAGTTATTAATGAATATACACTTCCTTATCCCTGAAGATGTGAGGAAAATAACATCTCAAATAGCTTACTGGCTTTTAAGGTTTTCCACCATAAATCACATACACCTTCCATTTACATTTCAAAGGGCAAATAAGTCATATTTGCAACCTAACTCCAAAGGGGAAAGTGAAGCGTAATTCTACCACTTGCCCAGGATGAAAGTTGAAAATATATGAGAAACGGTAGTGAGGCTTTCAGCAATACGTAGTACTTTTCTCTGTAGAGTTTTTATTTCTTTCCCATGTAACTGTCCATTGCCAAATTTCTTTTACTTGCTTATTTATTTATTTTAATTTTTTAAACTTTAATTGGAGTATAGTTGCTTTACAATGGTTAGTTTCTGCTGTATAACAAAGTGAATCAGCTATAGATATACATATATCCCCATATCTCATCCCTCTTGCATCTCCCTCCCACCCTCCCTACCCCACCCCTCTAGGTGGACACAAAGCACCGAGCTGATCTCCCTGTGCTATGCGGCTGCTTCCCACTAGCTATTTTATATTTGATAGGGTATATATGTCCATGTCACTCTCTCACTTTGTCCCAGCTTACACTTCCTAGTCCCCGTGTCCTCAAGTCTATTCTCTACGTCTGCATCTGTATACCTGTCTTGCCCCTAGGTTTTTCAGAGCCTTTTTTTTTTTTTTTTTTAGATTCCATATATATGTGTTAGCATACGGTATTTGTTTTTCTCTTTCTGACCTCACTCTGTGTGACAGTCTCTAGGTCCATCCACGTCACTACAAATAACTCAATTTCATTTCTTTTTATGGCTGGCTAATATTCTGTTGTATATATGTGCCACATCTTCTTTATCTATTCATCTGTCATTGGGCACGTAGGTTGCTTCCATGTCCCGGCTATTGTAAATAGTGCTGCAATAAACATTATGATATATGACTCTTTTTGAATTATGGTATTCTCAATGCCCAGTAGTGGGATTGCTGGGTCAAATGGTAGTTCTATTTTTAGTTTTTTAAGGAACCTCCATACTGTTCTCCACAGAGGCTGTATCAATTTACATTCCCACCAACAGTGAGAGAGGGTTCCTTTTCCCCACACCCTCTCCAGCATTTATTATTTGTAGATTTTTTAATGATGGACATTGTGACCAGTGTGGAGGATACCTCACTGTAGTTTCGATTTGCATTTCTCTAACGATTAGTGATGTTGAGCACCCTTTCATGTGTTTGTTGGCAATCTGGATATCTTCTTTGGAGAAATGTCTATTTACCTCTTCTGTCCATTTTTGTATTGGGTTGTTTGTTTTTTTCATATTGAGCTGCATGAGCTGCTTGTATATTTTGGAGATTAATCCTTTGTCAGTTTCTTCATTTGCAAATATTTTCTCCCATTCTTTTTGTCTTTTTAGGGTTTCCTTTGCTATGACAAAGCTTTTAAGTTTCATTAGCCCATTTGTTTATTTTTGTTTTTATTTCCATTTCTCTAGGAGGTGGGTCAAAAAGGATCTTGCTGTGATTTATGTCATAGAGTGTTCTGCTTATATTTTCCTCTAAGAGTTTTATAGTGTCTGGCCTTACATTTAGGTCTTTAATCCATTTTGAGTTTATTTTTGTGTATGGTGTTAGGGAGTGTTCTAATTTCATTCTTTTACATGAAGCTGTCCAGTTTTCCGAGCACCACTTATTGAAGAGGATGTCTTTTCTCCATTGTATATTCTTGCCTTCTTTATCAAAGATAAGGTGACCATAGGTACATGGGTTTATCTCTGGGCTTTTTAGCTTATTCCATTGATCTATATTTCTGTTTTTGTGCCAGTACCATACTGTCTTGATTACTGTAGCTTTGTAGTATAGTCTGAAGTCAGGGAGCCTGATTCCTCTGGCTCCATTTTTCTTTCTCAAGATTGCTTTGGCTATTTGGGGTCGTTTGTGTTTCCATATAAATTGTGAAATTTTTTGTTTTAGTTCTGTTAAAAATGCCATTGGTAGTTTGATAGGGATCACATTGAATCTGTAGATTGCTTTGGGTAGTAGAGTCATTTTCACAATGTTGATTCTTCCAATCCAAGAACATGGTATATTTATCCATCCATTTGTATCATCTTTAATTTCTTTCATCAGTGTCTGATAGTTTTCTGCATACAGGTTTTTGTCTCCTTAGGTAGGTTTATTCCCAGGTATTTTATTCTTTTTGTTGCAGTGGTAATTGGGAGTGTTTCCTTAATTTCTCTTTCAGATTTTTCATCATTAATGTTTAGGAATGCCAGAGATTTCTGTGCATTAATTTTGTATCCTGCTACTTTACCAAATTCATTGATTAGCTCTAGTAGTTTTCTGGTAGCATCTTTAGGGTTCTCTACGTATAGTAGCATGTCATCTGCAAAGAGTGACAGCTTTACTTCTTCTTTTCCGATTTGGATTACTTTTATTTCTTTTTCTTCTCTGAGTGCTGTGGCTAAAACTTCCAAAACTATGTTGAATAATAGTGGTGAGAGTGGGCAACCTTGTCTTGTTCCTGATCTTAGTGGAAATGGTTTCAGTTTTTCACCATTGAGAATGATGTTGCTTGTGAGGTGTCATATTTGGCCTTTATTATGTTGAAGTAAGTTCCCTGTATGCCTACTTTCTGGAGGGATTTTTTTTTTTTTTTTTTTTGGCGGTACTCGGGCCTCTCACTGTTGTGGCCTCTCCTGTTGTGGAGCACAGGCTCCAGACGCACAGGCTTAGCAGCCATGGCTCACGGGCCTAGCTGCTCTGTGGCATGTGGGATCTTCCCGGACCAGGGCATGAACCCATGTCCCCTGCATCAGCAGGTGGACTCTCAACCACTGCACCACCAGGGAAGCCCTCTGGAGGGTTTTTTTATTGTAAATCGGTGTTGAATTTTTTCGAAAGCTTTTTCTGCATCTATTGAGATGATCGTGTGGTTATTCTCCTTGACTTTGTTAATATGGTTTATCACATTGATTTGTCTATATTGAAGAATCCTTGCATTCCTGTGATAAACCCCACTTGATCAAGTTGTATGATCCTTTTAATGTGCTGTTGGATTCTGTTTGCTAGTATTTGGTTGTGGATTTTTGCATCTATGTTCATCAGTGATATTGGCCTGTAGTTTTCTTTTTCTGTGACATCTTCACCTGGTTTTGGTGTCAGGGTGATGGTGGCCTCGTAGAATGAGTTTGGGAGTGTTCCTCCCTCTGCTATATTTTGGAAGATTTTGAGAAGGATAGGTGTTAGCTCTTCTCTAAATGTTTGATAGAATTCGCATGTGAAGCCATCTGGTCCTGGGCTTTTGTTTGTTGGAAGATTTTAAATCACAGTTTCAATTTCAGTGCATGTGGTTGGTCTTTTTATATGTTCTATTTCTACCTGGTACAGTCTCAGAAGGTTGTGCTTTTCTAAGAATTTGTCCATTTCCTCCAGGTTGTCCATTTTATTGACATATAGTTGCTTGTAGTAATGTCTCATGATTCTTTTTATTTCTGCACTGTCAGTTATTACTTCTCCTTTTTCATGTCTAATTGTATTGATTTGAGTCTTCTCCCTTTTTTTCTTGATGAGTCTGGCTAATGTTTTATCCATTTTGTTTATCTTCTGAAAGAACCAGCTTTTAGTTTTATTGATCTTTGCTATCATTTGCTTCATTTCTTTTTCATTTATTTCTGATCTGATCTTTATGATTTCTTTCCTTCCATCCTTTGGGGTTTTTTGTTCTTCTTTCTCTAATGGTTTTAGGTGTAAGGTTAGGTTGTTTGCTTCAGACCTTTCTTGTTTCTTGAGGTAAGATCATATTGCTATAAACTTCCCTCTTAGGACTGCTTTTGCTGCAGCCCAGAGGTTTTGGGTCATCGTGTTTTCATTGTCATTTGTTTCTAGGTATTTTTTGATTTCCCCTATGAATTTTCAGTGATCTCTTTGTTATTTCGTAGTGTATTGTTTAGCCTCCATGTGTTTGTATTTTTTACAGATTTTTTCTGTAATTGATATCTAGCCTCATACCCTTGTGGTTGGAAAAGATACTTGATACGATTTCAATTTTCTTAAATTTACCAAGGTTTGACTTGTGACCCAAGATATGATCTATCCTGGAGAATGTTGCATGAGCATTTGAAAAGAAAGTGTATTCTGCTGTTTTTGAATAGAATGTCCTATAACTATCAATTACGTCCATCTTGTTTAATGTATCATTTAAAGCTTGTGTTTCCTTTATTTTCATTTTGGATGATATGTGCATTGGTGAAAGTGAGGTGTTATAGTCCCTGGCTATTATTGTGTTACTGTCGATTTTCCCTTTTATGGCTGTTAGCATTTGCCTTATGTATTGAGGTGCTCCTATGTTTGGTGCATAAATATTTACAATTGCTATATCTTCTTCTTGGCTTGATCCCTTGATCATTATGTAGTGTCCTTCTTTGTCTCTTGTAATAGTCTTTCTTTTAAAGTCTGTTTTCTCTGATATGAGAATTGATACTCCAGCTCTGTTTTGATTTCCATTTGCATGGAATATCTTTTTCCATTCCCTCACTTTTAGTCTGTATGTGTCCCTAGGTCTGAAGTGGGTCTCTTGGAGACAGCATATATACTTGTCTTGTTTTAGTATCCATTCAGCCAGTCTATGTCTTTTGGTTGGAGCATTTAATCCATTTACAATTAAGGTAGTTATCGATATGTATGTTCCTATTACCATTTTCTTAATTGTTTTGGGTTTTGTTATTGTACGTCTTTTCCTTCTCTTGTGTTTCCTGCCTAGATAAGTTCCTTTAGCATTTGTTGTAAAGCTGGTTTTGTGGTGCTGAATTCTCTTAACTTTTGCTTGCCTGTAAAAGTTTTAACTTCTCCATAGAATTGTAATGAGATCCTTGCTGGGTACAGTAATCTTGGTTTGAGGTTTTTCCCTTTCATCACTTTAAATATGTCCTGCCACTCTCTTCTGGCTTGCAGAGTTTCTGCTGAAAGATTAGCTGTTAACATTATACGGATTCCCTTTTATGTTATTTGTTACTTTTCCCTTGTTGTTTTTAATATTTTTTTCTTTGTATTTCATTTTTGATAGTTTGATTAATATGTGTCTTGGCATGTTTCTCCTTGGATTTATCCTGTATGGGACTCTCTGCCCTTCCTGGACTTGATTGACTATTTCCTTTCCCGTATTAGGGAAGTTTTCAACTATAATCTCTTCAAATATTTTCTCAGACCCTTTCTTTTCCTCTTCTTCTTCTTGGACCCCTATAATTCGAATGTTGGTATGTTTAATGTTGTCCCAGAGGTCTCTGAGACTATCCTCAATTTTTTTCATCCTGTTTTCTTTATTCTGCTCTGTGGTATTTCTTTCCACTATTTTATCTTCCAGGTTACTTATCCATTCTTCTGCCTCAGTTATTCTGCTATTGATTCCTTCTAGAGAATTTTAAATTTCATTTTATTGTGTTTTTCATCATTGTTTGTTTGCTCTTTAGTTCTTCTAGGTCCTTGTTACACATTTCTTATACTTTCTCCATTCTATTTCCAAGTTTTTGGATCATCTTTACTAGCATTACTCTGAATTCTTTTTCAGGTAAACTGCCTATTTCCTCTTTATTTGTTTGGTCTGGTGTGTTTTTACCTTGCTCCTTCATCTGCTGTGTATTTCTCTGTCTTCTCATTTTGCTTAACTTACTGTGTTTGAGGTCTCCTTTTCACAGGCTGCAGGTTCGTAGTTCCTGTTGTTTTTGGTGTCTGCCCCCAGGAGCTAAGGTTGGTTCAGTGGGTTGTGTAGGCTTCCTTGTGGAGGGGACTGGTGCATGTGTTCTGGTGGATGAGGCTGGATCTTGTCTTTCTGGTGGGCAGGACCACATCCAGTGGTGTGTTTTGGTGTGTCTCTGACCTTATGACTTTAGGCAGCCTCTCTGCTAATGAGGGGGGGTTGTGTTCCTGTCTTCCTAGTTGTTTGGCATAGGGTGTCCAGTAGTGGAGCTTGCTGGTCGTTAAGTGAATCTGGGCCTTAGCATTGAGATGGAAATCTCTGCAAGAGCTTTGGCCATTTGATATTATGTGGGGCCAGGAGGTCTCTGGTGGACCAGTGTCCTGAAGTCGGCTCTCCCACCTCAGAGGCTCAGTCCTGACACCCGGCCAGATCACCAAGACCCTGTTAGCCATAAGGCCAGGTACATGGGGGAGTTTCTTGCCGTTTGGGAAGTCTGAGTTCCTCTGCCATCTTTCAGTAGGTGTTCTGTAGGATTTGTTCCACATGTAGATGTATTTTTGATGTATTTGTGGGGAGGACAGTGATCTCCACGTCTTACTCCTCCACTATCTTGAAGTTCCCCCCAGGAAGCCCCAATTTTCTTTTTGATATATATTCTATTAACCATTTGACTCTACATTTTTGATCACCTGTAATATGCTATTCTGTGTTCTATTATCTACATAAGCAACGTCTCCTGTCTCAGAATACAAATGTCTCCTGATGCAATGTAATACAGAGGGCCAGGGGAATATATAATAGAGTGATTAAAGCACAAACATATACACAAACTCTTATTGGCATAACACCATGGCCATTCTTTAATTGTAGCTCAACCAGTCCATTTTCATCACCCTTTGTCTAATTATTTAATTAGTCTGGCTTCAATCTTGTCCATAAATGAGGACAATAATTGCAACTCACTTAGCTCAACAAATATAAATTGTCATTGTCACTATTAATACATTAAAACACCTATAATGAGCTTTTTGATGATATATTTTCAAATTTTTAAATGAATTGAGATAAAATATTACAATATTATTTTAAAAATCAACTTTATCTGTGTTTTATTGATTTCTTATTCCTATAATACTGATTCCTTGTTCTTATAATGCTTCTCAAGTGTTAGCATATTGAATATTCAGATGGGAAGAATTTTTCAATAATTCAAATTCTCTAGTTCTAGCCTCAGCAATTATGATTCAGTAGACTGAGTAGGCTCCAAATAGTAGGATATTTTGCAATTTCTCTGGGGGATTCTGACGTATCCAGGGACAATGTTTTGAAAAAAGAAAAACCAGAAAACTAAAACTGAAAAATGTAGTGGCCCTTTTATTTGGGTAGATCATTTCTATTTCTTCATATTGCACAAACTTATTTTGTTTCCAAAGACTTCCTTGTATTTTTAAAGCATATATGACTCATAATATGTGTTATAAACTTGTTTTGCTATTTATGGTGTAGAAAACATTAGGAAAAGCTATAGAGTACATAAGATCAATAACAAATTATGAGAATCTTTTGAGCCAAGAAATAGTCCAGAGAGCACAGAGCAATATTAATTAACACTAAAAGGAAATACAATTTTAGATGAATGTTTTAATTTAATCCAAATGTAAGAATTTGCAAATTAGATAAGAGATGGGGGTGGAAAGCTATAACATGATTGAAACTACTAGAAGCTACTTAATTTGAACAGGGTTTATTACATTAGAGGACATGAATTGATTATTTCATTTACTTTTATTAAAGATGTTTCAAATTACTTCATTCTTGATTAACAATAAGTTGCAATACAATTTCCTAAATACATGAAATTTTATCTCATATCAAAAGCACGTTAAAAATCTTACTCAGTGAAACACCATTTTTTCTATAGTGATCCATTTACTCTTTCCTTTTTGGAAACTTTTTTTTTTTTAAGTTTATACTACCACTGTTTACAGAAAGTAATTTAAACCAATTACATTACATGTCTACACATATATCTTCAGCACTTGTCATATTCCAACACCTATTTCTGTTAAGATGCAAAATCAAGTTCAGGTGCTCAGATGAGAAATCAAATAAAAGCCCCAAAATTCACACAGAAAGTGAGTTTCAGCACAAAGCTTTAACATAGGTATATTTTACTCTAAAGTCTATTGTCTAATCTAAATGTAATATCTAAAATGATGGCTGTTATGTATTGAGGACTTGTATGCATTATTTTAAAGACTAATGAAGGAGGGTTAAAGAGACAGACATTAAAGCTTAGAAATGTTAAGTATCAGTTGAAGGCAAACCTGCTGGAGAGCCCCACTGCTGTGCGCTATCCAACTGCTCTCAACTGTTCCATTCTTCTTCCAGGCAGTATCAGGTTCTTTCTTAGATACATTTTTCAGGTCATATCTCCCAGAACTAACATAGCTTATCATTAAGTGCCAGCATGTAAATTACCTACCTATTCTAACCTGTGTCAGAAGCCAAAGGAGAAATAAGTAAAATTAAAAGGCACTGAGGTTTAAACACTCTTTGTATTATGGAAGTAAAAAGACAAAGGGAAAGGAATGTAATGGGAACCAGTAATATGACAAGTGCTGCATTAGATATTTATATTCTATAAATCCTCTAATGTTAATATTCATCTTATCAAAAACAATGAAGTGTCTCAGAGAGGTTAGGAGATAAGATAGTGTTCACAGTAGACCCGCTTAAGTCTTTTGTCACCCAAAGTTCACACTTTTCCTAGTTCCCTCATGCTACAAATCACTATGTGAAAATAAAACATTCTTTTTCCACTGTTTCTTGTTAAGTACCTGAGTATTAGTAATATTTAAGCTTAAGGGGAAAAGAAACTGTAGAAATCTTTATATATATATATATATATATATATATATATATATATATATATATATATATATATATATATATACAGAGAGAGAGAGAGAGAGAGAGAGAGGAGTTCCCTCTTACACACTGTTTTCCTACTCAACAGATTTATTTCCAGGAAAATACTAGGTAATATTAAGATGTAAGACAGAAGAGGATTGATCTGAGTTAAAAGAGTATCCTGTTTTTTCTTCAGTAAAATTAATACATTGCACTTAATTCTTTAAAATGCATAATATCAATACTAAAAGAATAAAAGTTTAGTTCCAGATGGTAGAGGAAAAGTAACACAATAAACTTTAATAAATAAAAAAGACAAAAAATAAAAAAGTGGACATAGATAATTAGAAAGTACACAAAGGGCTTCCCTGGGGGTGCAGTGGTTGAGTCCACCCGCCAATGCAGGGGACACGTGTTCGTGCCCCGGTCCGGGAGGATCCCACATGCCACGGAGCGGCTGGGCCCGTGAGCCATGGCTGCTGAGCCTGCGCGTCCGGAGCCTGTGCTCTGCAACGGGAGAGGCCACAACAGTGAGAGGCCCGCGTACCACAAAAAAAATAAAAATAAAAAGTACACAAAGATGCTAAAATACATCAAGATATATCTGTATTCAAAATACTGATTATTGGCCTAAAATTATCACCCGAATTAGAGATTGTTTTGATGAAAAAATTTTAATATACATTATAAGGAGACACTCAAAAACATAAGAGTACAGGGATTTAAAATGAGAGAAGATGAGAATGGATATGTCTAGAAAATACACCTGAAATAGATCTGATATGTTTATCTGAATAATTTATATTTATATGTAATAAATACAAACTTTAAGATTGTGATCAGGCCAAGTGGAGGAGGGTTATATAGTCAGGAGGTATTCACAGCATTCTTCAGTTGAATTGCCAGTGTTTTAATTTCTAATTTTGCACAAAGATCTCGCCTTATAATATGAGGAATACAAACTCTATGGGATTACTATGTATCATCTATCTGATTGTCAAAAAACAACAAATTAGTGGCATACTGCTTTGCTCTCTCTTACATTACTGGTTACAGTAAAATCTAGTATCATTCTCCTTATTAACACAATATCTATTAACATTTAAAACACATGCATTTATATCCGTTATCTACTGCCATAATAATGTTGTATAACAGACCATCCCAAATGGCTTAAATACAATTAGTTTTGAACTCTCACAAAACTGTGAATCAGTGATTTAGGCAAGTTGGTTTTGTCTGGCATCCATTGCATTTCTGAGAGTTACTTGTCTCTTTCATGCGTCTCCCATATGACTCACTCCAACAGGCTAGTGTGGTGAAGGCAGCGGTACCAAGGCAAGCAAGCCCCGTCTTAAAAGTGTCTTTCAAGCCTCCGTTTGCATCCTGCTCTCCAGCATTGCACTGGTCCACAAACCTGTTATAAGCCTGAACTCAGAATCAAGGGGGAGGGAAATAAACTCCTTTATCAGCTTTAACTTGAAAGCCACCTGTCAAAGGGCATGGAGGCAAGAGAAGGTGAAGTATTAAAGCCATTAAAGCAATTAATCTACCACACCCCTTGATGCAGCCATTCATACATAGAATTTTTCCTACTGATATACTTGCACATGGGTGACATGATCTAGGTATAATAATATTTAGTGAAATATTCTTTAAAGCAGAAAACTAAGGTATGTCTAGCATGAAAAATATCAAGCATGCATCAGTAAGGGACATGTTAAATAACTACAAACATTCCAAAGGAATATTCTGTAGCTACTGAGAATTATTTACATGAAACACTTTTAAGTGAAAAAGCAATAAGCAAAATGGAGTATTAATGTTACTATGTTTTAAATAAATAAAATGTGCTTAGATATCTCTGGAAGAACAGTAATTAAGTGCTAAATGTGGTGGACATTGGAGAGAACAGGAGAACTGAGCAACTGAAGTGTTCATAATCTTACTATGCACAGTGTACCTTTCTATCTTTCCAAAGTTCTGTTCCATAGGCATATATTACCTATTTTACCTACTACCTATTTGTTCCCACAATAACTTAAGAGTATTTTGTTTTGTATCTCACATTAGATAATAGAGGGCAACTATATAAGAACTAATTCCAAGTAGGAACATATTTCCAATATGTTTTCCAGTCTTCAAATTATTTCAGTCTGAATTAAGATAAATTGTATTATCTAGAACAGAAAGATTGCTCAAACTATGTACATTTCATATAATTTGTACGAATTGCCAACAGTTTGGTGAGTCTAACACTTAAATTAATGAATATAACTTGTGCACCTTCTCAATTACTTATTTAGGCAATTTTTCCTGCATTTACTTTTGCTAATAAGATGACAACTCTCCTTAAAGAAAGAGGCAACAATTTGTCTTCTGTCCTCTGGGTTGCTGCTGAGAGTGAGAAGCAATATAACACAGCAGAAGTGTAGCAAGATTCATCAAAAACTGTCACAAATTTCCAGGACTTAGAGTCATTTGATCCCGAGTAAAGTGTTTGCGTATTTATTTATTTATTTTTCCTGAGTGTCAATCTCCATTCCTGGGGGAAAAATAAATGGGGAACGAGTTGTCTACAGGCAATGGTAGTTTAAGTATTTCTAGTCCTTATTTGTATTCTACACTACAAGTTGTTGATTTGGAATTATTCTGACTTCTTACAGTTTGATGTTAGTAAGTACATACAGTATTTCTTAAACTCTCCTCCATAAACATGGCTTCTTTTTATGGTTAAAACAAAGATGGTAAAGGGGCAGGTGATATAGTTTTATATTTCCAATTGGTTTGGTCACTTTATAAATATTACTTTATACTTTAATATACAAACAATAAAATTTCATAAAAATGAGTCGCATTAGAGATATTTTAGGCTAGTCTTTTGCTGTTTGTAAGACAGACGGCAACATTTTAACATTATAAATTTTAATTATAGCATATGTGCCATTGGGTATTCATATGCATAATTTCAGGGAAATCTACTTATTTTTCATAAATATGTAAATATTTTGTTTCATCTTTGGGGATGAAATCAGTGTATTATATCCAATAATAAAATAATAATCCAAAGGGAATAAATATCTATTGAACTTGGTTCCAGAATTTGTAATGAATATAATTTGCCAACATAAATGACTTTCAGAATCTGACTTTTCAAAGTGAATAAAAGGAACTGTTATAACTGGTGTTAAAAGTTAAAGATGTTTCATATTGGCTTTAAAATGGAAAAATAAAGAATTATAAATACAGGAAAATGATATAAAGGACTGACATGAAAAAAACTTAAAGTAAGTAAAAACAAACATAGGATTGGAAAAGTTGTATTGACTTTCAAAATAGGCATTATATATTTTTTCTCATTTGTCATTTTTTCCCTAAGAATTTAACTTAAAATTTATTTTAGTTAAAGCTGCAACTGAAAATGACCTTTTCAACATTACTTAGTTTACATGGAAGGGGAGTTTACAAGCAGACAAAATCAAAGATTCTATTAGAAGTTAATGATGGACTACTTTCTGTGCATCTATATGTGTCCCTATAAATCAATTATATTATAGAACGTCTGAGCTCAACAAAAGTTGACCTTTAGTGACCTTTATCTAGTGTCATGTACACAATGTCCTCACATTCCTACCCAGAAGATAATAGATATTATCAGATCTTAATGAAAATCAAATTTCTCTGTATTCAGTAATTAGCTAGTAAAACTAATTAGTTGAGGACCTACAAAACTAGTGTTAAAGGTGATTAAGCCAAGTTAATGATTACAAAAATAATTATACTTCCACAGTGAACTTCAGAATTCTAATTGGACTGTCTATCCCAGTTAATTAGATAATTAGCACGCCAAGATTGTTCGAAAACTTTGAGCAGTTGGAAAAGTGCATTCTCTTGAAATCTCACATTTAGATGTGCTCTTCAGGGTAATTTGATATCACAAATCTTCCAAAGTTAAGAGAAGACAATGTAACTTTCATTTTTCACAGTAATTAGTAGTTATCCAATTAATGTTATTGCTATTAGTTTCCTTCCCTTCCAAACCAAATTGATCAAAAGAGCAATAACTTCAACCAAAAGTCCAAATTAACATTAGGTGAATTTATTGGTCGATTACCCCTAACAATAGAGTAAATTGTGAAAGATTACACTTTATTCAGTTTTTTAAGTTCTCCAAATACAAAATAGAACATTTATGCTCAGCAATTTAATTATAGTATCTATAAAAAACTGTCTTTATTCTGATAAATTTTTGACTGTTTCACAACTCTTTTTATTTCAAGAGCATATATATATAGGATTATTGTCCTATAAATAGAATTGTTTTCATGTTGCTACTTTAAAAGGCTGAAAAATATACACCTCATCAACTCACTATTCTTTCGATCAAGTTAGGGTCAGAGTGTGAAAGAGCACACTAGGGCGGCCTGGTATGGTGAGCATGACTCATATTGTTTTCTGGTGAATGACTCATACGGGTACACACATACGCACACAAATAATTAAAAATAAAACTTCTACTCTAATAAGGCTTGTATTTTTGAATTATAATTATTCACAAATTACTTCACTAAATAAATGATTATCTTAAAGAGTAGAATAAAAATCAATTTATATATATATATATATATAGTGTGTATGTGTGTGGTACGCGGGCCTCTCACTGTTGTAGCCTCTCCTGTTGTGGAGCACAGGCTCCGGACGCTTAGGCTCAGCGGCCATGGTTCATGGGCCCAGCCACTCCGCGGCATGTGGGATTTTCCCGGACCGGGGCACGAACCCGTGTCCCCTGCATTGGCAGGCGGACTCTCAACCACTGCGCCACCAGGGAAGCACCCAATAATATATTTTTATATTCATAGTATTTTGTTGCAATACTAGCCCCCCAGCCCAACACACATACAAAACTCAATAAATATGTGTTAAATAAAAGCTCTCTGTTTAGAAGAAAATCAGAATTTTGTTCCAGTTAGAATCCCACAGAGTTTGATATTTAAAAGTTTTTCACAGTTTATAATTAAGAAGGGACTAATTTTTTTTTTTTCTTTGCATTACGCAGGCCTCTCACTGTTGTGGCCTCTCCCGTTGCGGAGCACAGGCTCCGGGCGCGCAGGCTCAGCGGCCATGGCTCACAGGCCCAGCCGCTCCGCGGCATGTGGGATGTTCCCCGATCGGGGCACAAACACGCGTCCCCTGCATCGGCAGGCGGACTCTCAACCACTGCGCCACCAGGGAAGCCCTAATATTTTTGATAAATACCTGTTCACAGATGTTCGTATCCAGTGGGTGGTAATATATGACAGAGAACATATTTAAAATTTATTGAAATGCCTTTGATGGAGTTGTTATTAATTAGGTATCCAGGTCTTTGAGGAGGAAAAGCACACAAACCTCTGTCAATTAGATTACCAATAGAAATCCAAACTTTGCCAAACAATCAAAACACTTGGAATAAAGAGGATTCAAGTCCGCTCACAAACAGAGGCACCATGAACATATGGTCATTCTGGGTCTGGTCAGGAAAACAGAGCCACTGCAAGCATGAGGGGACACATGGTACAGATTAAGAATGAGGGCATCTGTGGATGTGGAGGAGCTGGGAGAATGGAGGCGGCAGGTGGATCTGAGCACTGGAGCCGGAAGAGGAAACGAACTTGGCGAAGTGCATCCAGACTTTTCAGAGAAGTTTAGGGAGAAGTCTGTAAAGTCTCTCCAAAGTAGAAAAGGACTGCAAAGTGGAAAATTGTAAGCACGATGCCATTGCCTTTTAACACAACAGTCTCCAGAGACAAATGCTTTCCTCTTCCCTTCAGCCTTCCAAATTTGCCTCTCATGGCAAATTCTAATCCTGGACCATAGAAGAAAATCCTGGACCATAGAAGAAAATTCTAACCCCGACCATATTAGAAAGTGATTTTTACAAATATAGTTTGCTGTGTTGGAAAGAAACGAAGGCGGTATTTAGTTAATTACAGACAATCCAGCACAATATATAAGCCCCAAAATACATAGTCATAAAAACATATACAAGTCAGCAGTTAGTCAAGATAAATAGATGCGTATTAACTTCCTACTATAATCACAGAACTGTTCAAGGAATTTAGTGATTACAAATTGGAACAAGCAAGCTGTTACTTGAAATGCCACATGACAGTATACCCATGACACTTCTTTTTTTTTTTTTAATTTTGCGTGACTTTCTACTAGCAGAAAATTCCATGCAAGTGTATGAGATTGGAGACGTTAGATGGGAACAAAACAGAGCATTGTCTTGTAGGGGTAAAGTTCATATGTCAATATGATGTTATTCAAATAAAACTGCTGGGTATATGGAAAAAAAACACAAAAACTCGGCTGAATATAAGGACTGAATACAGGATGTCCAGTGCACATGGGCTTAGGTCTCCCTGGAGGTACTAGAAATCCAAGTCCCCATGTCTAGAGAGCTGACATAAATTCAAATCAACAATGCTCAGCAGCATTGGATAGCCAAAAGGTTTGATCCTGGAGATTAGAACATGCTGAAGTTTGCAGGAAACCATTTGGGTCGTGCTATTTTTTGATACCAGATGAATAAAGCTTTTATCCCCAGAAAGAGATATTAGACCTTTGGAGTGAAATAAAACAAGAATGGTAAGAAATAAATACAAGAGTCCAGGTATATGGTTAGATCTACTTAAATCCACGGCAAAAAATTATAAATCCAAAGAGAAGACTCTTTAGGGAGAATGAACAAACACATTGAGACCTACAAAAGGAAAGTAAATATGATTTCATTATTGAAACCCAGACTGTTAAATTCATACCTGCTTCTCCAGACCCAATGCAGTGCTTTCACAGAACCCTCCATGACCTTTCACTTAGTGTGAATGAATGACATAATTGCTGAGGCTTCTCTCTCTTCCTCAGTGCTTCAGGCTGGGGTCTTAGAGACTGTTCACTAAACCCAAGGCAAGAGGAGCAGAAAGTGTTCAGAGACCCTGTGTTCTAGGTGAGGTTTCTTCCAATATGTGTTGTAGTCTTGGGTTTATAAGAGACTGCTTGTCTAGGACTCACATGGCTTGGGGACAGCTAGAGCAAACATTTCAACAAAGCACAAAACTCAACATTGTTATGTCTGAAGAGAGAAACTGGGAAAGAGAGACAGAGAGCTAGAAAGAATATAGAAGTGGTTCAGAACATTATCTCAATCAAAAAATCATGATCCAAATAGAAGATTCAGTTTAAAGTATAGATATTTTCAAATACAGTAATCATAAAATTCAACTTTGAAGCAGACCACAAAATTTTTGTGAAAAAAACTTAAAAGATCATGTTGAGAAAGAAAGATTTTATTCAGAAGAGTATCAGTGACATGGCCTTAGAGACAATTATGGTTAAGAAATTGATTAAATTATGGGAATATGTATGAGAATAACATTTCTATATATTATTTCTTGATGTCCAGATATCAATATATTTTTATTTTAATTTATATGGATATACATTTTCAGAAATAATTTGATATTTTAAACTGATTTTTGAAAGGGTCTAAATTAACTGATATAAAAATCTTTTTTTGGCTGATAAATAAATATTTCAAAAATTATATAATTTTCATTAATTTTAGTGTCCCCTTTTAGATGATAAGATTACATATTTATCCAATCGATTGATTTCTTGTTGAGCATATTTTTTAATAGAATATCAATGCTGGTATTTATCTGAGAATCTCAGGGAAAGGTCTGGACACCAAAGGGTGACCTCTTCTATTCTTGTTTGTGAATAAGGCTGGTATTACACATTCCATTATAGAATTTCTTCTGGAGTTTAGAGTGTCTTACTCATAGAAAATACTAGAAAACTTCTTGGCCACATTCATATAACTTTAAACACAGCAGAGAATTTGTTATAGGATTTTTAAAAATATCTCTTATTTTATTTACCTTGGTGAAGTATAGTTATAGTGAAAGCAGGGCAGTCCACTTATAACACCACCTTCTGCTCACTGAGATGCAAACCAGAACAAGCAGCTTATTGTCAAGCAGTCTGGAGGAGCTTTGGCCATCTAAGGATATCCTTATCATCATCCTAACACCATTCATTGTTCATTCATCAGTGATGACCTAGACTTCTGTGGGAGCTAAAAATAAATTGAAATTATAATTTTTCATCAAGAAACTTGCTATAGCAAACACTTGTAGCCTGGAATTTATTTTATTTATGAATGTCTCCTTTATTATTCAAAACGACTTGTGTAGAATCATATTTAATGGTCCCTGACCTTGGGATTAAAATACCATGATCTAAAAGGCTTTCTTAATTCAGAAAATATTTGAGGAGCAATTATAAGCCAGGAAATGTTAAGATATTACTGATGATACAGACAAAAATCCCCACACTGAGGAGCTTAAGTTTTAATGGGAATACCCATTTAATTCCATTCCAGCATAGATCACAGAAACTTAAGGGAAACAGAAAATCCCAACATTCTGTGGCATCTGCATAACTTAACATTAATGTTGCCGGGCTCACCCCACACAGAACAGTTACACTGAACCCACAGGATACAGCTGCAAGAAGGAGAATAGTATTGATCATTAATTTCCTCCAGGAACTGTCCAAAATTAGTTTTTAAAAGTTCACTTTATTATGCTCATCCCAAACGTAGAAAATAATAGTATAAGATACTTAAGTTAAAAGAAATCTTAATTTTTCAATATTTGCTTCAATTTTTTTTAAGACATAAAGTATCAAAATACACTTCAATTTCCCATGATTTTCTTGATACCATTGTTATACCCCTTGACAGATCAAAAACTCTGCAATATCTGGGTAATCCCTCACTCATGAATTAATTTTATATATATATATATATATATGTATATATATACACATACATACATATATAAAGGCTCCCAAGGTCATTTACCAAAGTTACACACACACAAACACTCCTACATGTATGTAAAATATATCTATTTTGGCACATGTAACTATTGTTCACTTATTTATTTAATTCATTTGTATGAATATATCAAAATATATCTCTAATACCTTATTTTATAAGGACTTAGGTTATTTCCAGATTTTCTCTATTACAATTAATGCTGGGACACATATTCTTGTATTGAACACCTTGGGCGAATCTGTTAAATATTTCTACAGGGTATTTTTCCAGAAATAGAATCAGTCTTTTTTATGGCATTCACATATTTAAATTAATATAATTTATCAAAATTTCCACCAATTTTTTTAACAATTTATATTCCAACTAACATTATAGGTGTATTTACTTTTCCCATACTCTTACCATGACATAGTTAAACTCTCAAAAATTTGCCAGGTCTATGAAAATGAAATATTTTAGTGTAAAATGTCATTGGCTTGATTATCAGTGAGATTGATCGTCTTTTAATAATTTTATTGGACACTTTTTTTTCAGTTCTGAATAGTCTGTCATATTCATCATCCAATGTTCTATTACACTGCATTTCTTTTCTAGTTGATTAATTGGAGTTCTTTATTTATTCTAGAAAAAAGTTACCACTTTACCACCGAGTAATCAGTCTGTAGGAACATCGTATTTAATGCATGGATAGAGGTGAATTTCTTAACTACAACTCCTGAGAATTTTTGGTTTCGGTTCACTTTCTTAATCAATTGGATCAGTAGTTTTTAATCCTGCTGTATATGAGAGTCATCTGGGGAGCTTTTAAAAATAACAGTGTCCTCTTCTGAGACTTTGATTCAATTGATCTGCAGTAGGGCAAGGTCATTAATGCTGCTTAGATGTTTTCCCAGGTGATTTCAATGTGAAGTCTTAGTTGATAATCACTGTATTAGCTGTAGACAAGTCTTTTACTTATTATTCTGAAAGAGTGCATAAAAATCAGCTGTGTGCAATAACTTCAGCCCCCAGCTAAGGTATTATCCAAGATATCATTCTATTTCACAATTTTCCCTGTTCTACTACCCTCTTCCCCCCGGAATCTGTGACATCCCCTAGCTCTTCAGGATCGTTGCTTCCCAGTCAGCTTTTGCCCCTGATATTTTCTAGTCCTCCTTTGAGAAACTATTCTTTAATGAGGAATTAAACTCATAACCTTGTTCAACTTTTTCCTTTGCCCCTTTCAGCGTATATAGCATTATGTTCCATATACACTGCACCATTTTAAATCCTGCACAGTCTTTTGAATCAAGTGGGCTCTGACACCATGTCACTCTCTGTACTAGACCCAGCCCTAAAAAGACCACCTGCTCCATCTTTTACCCTGTTGAGGATGATTAGAATCAGACTCACCAAAATCCCATATTTCCATGTTCATCACTGCAACCAACAAAATGGAAACAACTGGCATTGCTACATCTCCTAACATGACAGAGTGATGCTATAGTATAAAAGACACTACCAATAATAAGCCCTTCTTGTGGTTGAATGAATATACTATCAAGCAAATAAGGGCTGTTTTATATGAAATGTCAATCTTCAGTTCAAACTCAGTTCTGCCTGGTATTTTCAAATTCATGTGGTTGTGGATATTATAATTACATGGAAAATATCAGAATAAAACTTTAATAATAATTGTCATTCAAGAATCATGGTCAGTGTAATAGTTCTGACTTTCTTTTGTTTATTACTGACCCGAACAAGATACATTTATCCTCTTTTCAGAAGACATACTGATATTGTCTCTATGTGCCATTGTTTGTGCTTCCAAATGTATTTTCTGGGTACCTCTCCGACTTTGAGTTCCACCATGCTACTGGTCTAAAATACTCCCTGCACTACATTTCCTTACTTTTGGTCTTGCTTACTGTTATGTACTGAATGTTTATGTCCCCCAAAGACTCATATGTTGAAATCCTAACCCCAATCTAATGTATGTGGAGGTGGGAACTTTGGGAAGTAATTAGGTAATGAGGGTGGAACCTCACCAGTACCTGGCCATGCTGGCACTCTGATTTCATACTTCCAGTGTCTAGAACTATGAGTAATAAATTTTCTTATTTAATTTTAAAGGTCCAGATCAAATGCACATATTTCATCTTGAAGACTCGACAAATGTAATGAATGAAATCATGTTAATTATCTGTGCTTCTGCATCACTTTCTTCTGCTGTTACACTGCTTATACAGAATGCTATGCACTGTAGCTAGCACTGAGAGGTCAATTGCCTCCATAAGATTCTAATGTGAATAACACCATGAACTGTAATTCACCATATGGTCCCCAGAGCATAATACGTAATGCATTAACCATAAAATATTGTGCAGTAAATATTTGCTTAATTAAGGGGACTTCCCTCGTGGTCCAGTGGTTAAGATTTTGCCTTACAATGCAGGGGGTGTGGGTTCGATCCCTGGTTGGGAAGCTAAGATCCCATATGCCTCACAGCCAAAAAACCAAAACATAAAACAGAAGCAATATTGTAACAAATTCAATAAAGACTATAAAAATGGTCCACATAAAAAAATTCTTTTAAAAAATGTGCTTAATTAAATAGAATTGAATATAATCCCACCAAACAAATAGGACAAAAGAAAAGATATTGGATCAAGCAATATATAATTTAACACTTATTTTGGATAATTTAATGCATATTTTATTTGACTTAAGAAAATTATTCAATATTATCAGTAATTATATTTACTAGAAATTCTGTATAGAGAAATTGTTATATGAATTTATATAAGAAAAACAACTGTTATATACAGATTGATTCATAACTACACATATACAGATATTTTGAAATGTGGGATTATATATTAAACCACTTCCATGTATAATTTATCTTGAGGGCTATTTCTGTGTTGCATAATAATGAAGTATATTTGGAAAATTCATTAAATTAAATTGGTTATAATTAAAATTGTGATAAGTGGCTATAACAAATATAAAAATGAAAACAACTCACTAAAAGTGGCATGATATTAATTCAAAGTAATGTATAAGTTGCAATTGTTTAAAAATGCAGTGACTGCTTTATTATTTAATGCAATCCACCATGAACAAATACATTTTCCCTTTAGATAAAAGGCACATACTAATGAATTAATCAAAGAAGAAGTATTTATTTGGAAACTTCATTGAATCAAGCAGACATTCTTGAAGTTAATAAAAAGTTTTAAAATTCTGCATGATTTCTCCCCTTAAGCAGTTCACAGATCATTTGGAGAGTGAGTGATAATATGAATCCTGCATCCGTCCTGGCAGTTTGAGATTAGTCTTCTGACCCCTAAGCTTAATACTCACCTTCCTCAAAGAAAAGACACAACTATCCTCTTCATTCCTGCTTTTTTTCTCCACTGTGTAAGCCTATGAGTCATTTGGCCAATAGCCTTGCTCCCAAAATCATTTTCCACAAACCAGCAGCACTGGCATCATGTGAGGGATTTATAGGAAATATAAAATCTTGGAGCTGCTCCCGACCTCCAGAGCTAGAATGTGCACTTCAGCAAACTTCCCAGGTGACTGCATGCTGCTTAAAATTTGAGAATCACTTGTCCCGCAGCTGCCATGTTCCCTACCTTGTATTTAATTTCTAACCTAGATGTCTAACCCAGATATCCAACTCTCCACTCACATAGCCTTTCACTGACTGAAAGTACTGATTCTCTACAAGAATTTTTTTTTCCGTTGGTTACAGCTTAAATCATTTTTTCAATCTCTTTATCTCTCTGCCTTAATGTCAGTTGTCCCTTGAGAACAATACTTCCTTTGCACTTCTCCAATTAGCTGCTGTTCTTTTTCCTCCCACTAACCACATGGCCCTTTTGTGCTCAGTAATGGAGAGTACAGTTTAGTGTCTTTCTTCTACTTTGTTGCCACCTCCAAACTATTGCTGTTCTTCTCTCTCATCAACATATTTTTGCTTCTTGGTAGCACACAACATAAAACAAAATCAGACCCATGGATATTTTATCCTACATTGGAGGATTAGTTCATGTACTCAATTGCCTGCAAAGTCAGTTTGCTACTATAGTTGAGAGATCAGAATAGCTTAAAGTCATCTGTCAAGTTTTATTCTACTTAAAACATTTTTACAGTTTCAACTCTTGCTGCTTCTAAGGTTCAGTGGTGATGGCATCCATTCCAAACACTGATCTGGTAGCTAATGCTAGAGCAATAGCAATAGTCCTACCAACTTCCTTTCAAGAAGACAAATACTGGCCTAACTAAACTTTTAAGTCATCCTAAAGGGGCTTGCCTCACAATTGCTTACTAATCAGTGGTTGGTATGCCAGCATTCTTACTAAATAACTTTTCTTTTTCATATTTTGGGTAACAGTAACATCTTGAAAAATTCTCAAGCGTCAAAAAGTCCACTAATCATGAGCACAGGACAAAATCATCCAAGAGAGGTATATCAACATACCTGTCTTCTGTGGATTGGGATGCATCTTACTGGGGATTTGGCCCTTCACTGAGAATTATGATATTCTTTTATAATCATATTTTGTTGAAAGCAGAATAATGTATGATTATGAACACTGAAGAGGATCGAGTAGAAGTGAGTTGAGAAGTGTGGGTACAGATTAAAAAATGCCTTTAATCTTCTAATTTAAATGATGCTTAATCACATAAATAAAATTGCAGCATTTCTTGTTAGTATAAGCTCCAGTGGTCCCTCCTTGTCTTCAAGATTATAATATTCAGCACAGAATAAAAATTATTTTAATTTTTGCACTTTTACAAAATATCTGACACCAACAATCAATAATGTACAATCTTTTCAACAAAGATTAGTTAATACTAAAGGTTTTTTTTAACATGCTTTTTAAAATTGGAGTATAGTTGATCTACAATATTATGAAAGTTACAGGTGTACAGTACAGTGATTCACAATTTTTTTCTTTTTTCCTTTGGTACGCGGGCCTCTCACTGTTGTGGCCTCTCCTGTTGCGGAGCACAGGCTCCGGACGCACAGGCTCAGCGGCCATGGCTCACAGGCCTAGCCGCTCCGGGGCATGTGGGATCTTCCCGAACCGGGGCACGAACCCGTGTCCCCTGCATCGGCAGGCGGACTCTCAACCACCGCGCCACCAGGGAAGCCCGTGATTCACAATTTTTAAAGGTTATTCTCCATTTATAGTTATTATCAAATATTGGTCATATTCCCTGTGTTATACAATATATCCTTGTAGCTTATTTTACACACAATAATTTCTGCTTCTTAATCTCCTACCTCTATATTGCCCCTCCTCACTTCCCTCTCCACACTGGTAACCATTTGTTCTCTATATCTGTGAGTCTGCTTCTTTTGCATTATATTCACTGGTTTGTTGTATTTTTAAATTCCACATATAAGTGATATCATACAGTATTTGTCTTTCTCTGTATGATTTATTTCACTTAGCATTATACCTACCCCCCCAATTCTATCCATGTTGTTGCAAATGGTGAAATTTCAGTCATTTTTTATGGCTGAGTAGTATTTCATTATATATATATATATATATATATATATATATATATATATACCACATCTTCACATCTTCTTTATCCATTCATCTGTTGTTGGACACTTAGGTTGCTTCTATATCTTGGCAATTGTAAATAATGCTGCTGTGAACATTGGGGTGCATGTAGTTTTTTGAATTAGTGTTTTTGTTTTTTCAGCTATGTACCAAGGAGTGGAATTGCTGGGTCATATTGTACTTTAGTTTTTTTGAGAAAACTCCATACTGTTTTCCACAGTGGCTGTACTAATTTACATTCTCACCAACAGTGTACCAGAGTTCCCTTTTCTCCACATCCTCTCCAACACTTGTTATCTGTGTTCTTTGTGAGGCGATATCTCATTGTGCTTTTGATTTGCATTTCCCTGATGATTAGTAGTGTTGAGCATCTTTTCATATGCCTGTTGGTCATCTGAATTTCTTCTTTGGAAAAATATCTGTTCAGGTCTTCTGCCCATTTTTTAATCAGTTTGTTTGTGTTTTTGATGATAAGTTGTATGATCTGTTTATATATTTTGGATGTTAATCCCTTATCAGTCATATCATTGCAAATATTTTGTGCCATTCAGTAGGCTCTTTCTGTTTTGCCGATGGGTGTGTTTACTATGCAAAAGCTATCAAGTTTCATTACGTCTCATTTGTTTATTAGGGACAAAGATTAGGTAATACTGAAATTTTAATAGTCACTAGCAATCTCCCTTCAAATATGCTGGAAGAGGCCAGGCTAGGTCATCTTCTTGCTCCATGCAATCAACTGACAAAGGACCTTAACGAAAGTGGCACCAAGTGAAGCCCTGTGCAAGGTATGTGTTTCCCAGTTTACCATTGTTATGCTATTCAGCTTGTCCTATTTAGGTTAGTTTTAGTATAGTATATCACGCATTTCATAATGAGCTGTTCTAGTCACTGCTAGTTTATGGAGTCTTATGTTTATCTTTATGTATCTGTTACAGATACATTTTAATTAAAATGACCATTCTTTCTATCCCTAATTTTAGAAAGTATTATTTTTAATTCTCTTAATGGTCTGCCAAAGACATGACACACTGGCATGATCATCTACTTGGACATGCCAAGAAATATATGCCCAACTTCAAATTGACCTTATGCTGAATTCTTCCTGCTCTGTGTTCCACTATGTTAATTTGCATTGCTTGCAAACCAGTATAATCATATAAATAGGATTCTCTGATTGCATGATCTGTCTACCTTATCCAAAGAGACATTTGGGGCTAGGTGTACTGTCAGATCTTTAAACATATATTGGGACCCTAATGAGTTTGTCACTGGTTGGATGCTTTGAATTTATTTGTGTTTATAACTCATACTTCTCCAGTATACACAGCAAAAGGAAATCTAGAGTATTCATTTCAATATCTCCAGTTAACCTGATTAATATTATATCATTGATTTAATACATCAGGTTGGCAACTAGTAGAATTTAATCAATGGTCCAGTTTGGATTCCTTCCAAATAAATTATAGCACAGAAACAGAGTGTTAATATCATTTTGATTTAAGACAAAGAAGGGAGATTGTTGTCACTATCATACCAATAAAACTTGGGCTTGTACACCTGGTACACTGGTAACGAAAATGATGCATTTGCTAAATTCAAGATTGTGTAGAGCCTGCCTAAGGCTGGGGTTATGACTTTTCCAAGTTATAATAATGCCTAATACTCCTTTGTAATATTGAGAACACCTGACCTATATGCCAGTAGTTCACAGTGAGTTGATAATGTCCTATATGGTTGTTTTATTGATCTGCCTAGATGTTAAAAGCAGTGGTTATGGCACAGAGCAACCTTTTTTTTTTCCTTGGAATTTCTTAATGTTTTAACTGAATTTGATTGATTGTATGATAAAAAAAGATGAAGGGGACCATTTGTCACCTTAGGAGTCATTGTGGAACTATTTCTATAAGGAAATTTGAATTAAAAATTGCATGTGACAAGTTTTAGTTCAATTATTATTATAATATACACACTTAGAGAGGGTCAAAATTAGATTTTTTTCCCTCGATATATAACTTGCTTGATATTGCCTTTAAGTATTGATGAGACATTAAAAAGTATTTCTGACACTCTTAAACATGCTGGGTTGTTTACCCAGTTGCAACCCATGGTAGTACAGAAATCAGATCTCAAATCTGTGCTAGGATCTATGGTTCGTATTTTCTGAATGATCATACTACCAGCCAGGAGTGTCTAAATTCCCTACAAATGTGATGCCAAAATAAATTCCAGGGTGCAGAAAGCTTAAATACATCTTCCCTTCCCAGACCTGATTGTATCATTCAATTCCAAATTTGTGACTATTGACCTAAATATCACATTCATAATCATGTTTAAGGGCTTTTCCTGTAGGGTTCATAGTTACATCCCCTGGATCTAAAAGGAATATCAGAAAGTTTTTTAGCATCTTAGAAAACTCCTAGCATTAGCATTTTGGATCTGGTCTGAAATATTCATCATAGTCTGTCCTCTTAGACAGGAAGTAGTTTGGATCCTTATCAAGTATCTTTTCCAGGGCTTTAAGATTGCATTAGGATGTTATGTCACAGATACAATTGCTTCCTGAACATCAGTAATTAGATTAATAAAATTTGTCCCTCACCTCTAGGGCTAATATGAGATAGATAAGTTTCTGGATATAGGAATTAATACCCATTTTAATCATTTCAAATGTTCCTTTGAGTCTTCATACTTAGTCAATGAGGTAAACATTAGTTCACTAGACTTCTAATTTTGGAAATCTTCCGAAAATATGACTGGTTTGGGGTTAAAATTAGGGTTGTACTATGAGATAATGTGTCCTTATTGTGACTTCTTTGGTCCATTATGTCTATTGTTCAGACCTGTCTCAATGATGCTAGTATATTACCCACTCCTTTGTCCAGGATTTAGCAAGGAAATAAAGGATTAGGTAATACTCTTCCTTCTAGTGGTATTCCACCTCCTATGTCTTATTTTCTCCACTATCAAGGCACCCTCCCTGTCCAGCACTCTCATGTGCATCTTTTTAAAGTAATTTAATTTTGCTCTCTTGGTACTTTATTGCTAGAAATGTAGAGTTGCTACCTGTAATTGATTTTATATTTTTCTGCCTAACCTTTTTTATACCAAGCTTCGTGATGCTGTATATATTTCCTCGACAGCAGAGTCTAGTCACTGGGAACTAAATGCTGGTTCCATTTTTAACTGAAAAACAAACAAACAAAAACAATGTTACTAATATTTACCACAAGCTGTATGGCCCATTCAGGATGTTTTTCTGCTCTCATGAGATTATAACTCTTTATATGGGCACATGATGGACAACAGCCTCTTGGGTATAAGTTACATTCTAGCCAGTGATTTGGAGACTACTCCTTAATTTCCTTTTTGCCTTTCTCAAACTTCACATATTAAAAAAAAATGAGATATTATTTTTTATTTTTATTTTTTGCGGTATGCGGGCCTCTCACTGTCATGGCCTCTCCCGTTGCGGAGCACAGGCTCCGGACACACAGGCTCAGTGGCCATGGCTCACGGGCCTAGCCACTCCGCAGCATGTGGGATCTTCCCAGACTGGGGCACGAACCCGTGTCCCCTGCATCGGCAGGCGGACTCTCAACCACTGCGCCACCAGGGAAGCCCAAAAATGAGATATTATTGACACATAAGATTATTTTAGTTTCAGGTGTACATCTTAATTTGATATTTGCATATATTGTGGAATGATCACACCAGTAAGTCTAGTTAGCATGCATCACCACACATAACAATTTTTTCTCTTATGATGATAACTTTTAAGATCTATTATCTTAGCATTTTTCAGACATACAATACAGTATTATTAACTATAGTCACCATGTTGTTTAAACTTCACATGTTAGATAGAGAGCCAAGGCTTTTACAGTGTACTTAGCTCCAGAGTAAATATTCCAATTTGAATCAGTTCTGTCAAATTTCAGGTGGCCATGAACTGGTCATTTAGACATGAGTTTTGTCCCTTGCCACTGTCTTTCAGGATGGCTCAGCATTTCATTTCTCAAGGTCATAGGTATCCACTCACGATCCTGGTCATTGTGAGACAGATTAAAAACCTTTGTATCAACTTTGTTCAGCAGATCATAAGAGGTTATTTCATTAAAATGTTGGTAAGATCTTTGAAATGTAGAATGTTGCTGCAGTTTTTGTTGTCATAACTGTACTTCATTCTGCTATTTATTTTTGGTGAGTGGTGGTGGAAAATGGGGGCATTCTGAAAAATGTGCCCAACGTGTGAGGCTCAGAGCTTTTGCTTATAATCAAGTGTTCTGCTTCTGTTATTACAGGGATGTGATCAAATAAAATGGAATAATACTCACTTGAACTGATAATATATAAGTCCCCACTTATTATTCTTGTGAACTCTCATGGGCATCACTTATACCCATGCTTATTTTACTACCTATTGGCCTATCATTCAATAAAAAATGCATAAAGTTTTCTTTTACATTTAGTTGTTTTTTGTTTTTAATGAAATTTTAATGGAAAATAATACAAACGCCATTAACTAACACAGCTCTTCGAGATTCTTTTTGAACCTGTTGTCATCATAAAAAAGCATTTTTTAGTGTACTGAGTTTCATAGCAGAGACTACTGGCAAAGAACACTGACAAGACTGTGATAAATTAGATGTCACTTGCTTACTTTCTTTGAACATTTTTATACCTGTGCAGAAGTGACTGGGCAAATAATTCAGTTAGTAGCAAACTTCTGAGAGCATTTCATCAAGGAATGGAAATAAACGCTATTAGAATGTTTAATTACATTTCCCTCCACTGCTATTAGAAATAAGTATCTAGATTAGAAGACTAGAATAGTAGCATATCAAACATTTTATCGTAAATAACATTTATAATACTAAGAATTATGGGAAAACGATGCTTAGGAAAAGGAATTGAGGTCACCCGGAAAATATTCACATTATTAAAGTTCATAGCCCGAGCAACTAAGGCTTAATAAATGTAAAGTATATTACATGCCCCAGAGTGTGTTCATATTATGTTTAAAGAGCAGTTTTAATATATTTCCAGGGGAAAGATCTCCATATCTTCGTAGTGATTTTTAGCATGGAAAATCTGCTTAGTTGTATTTGCTTACTAAGCAGTCCTTAGTCCTTTAGTCTTTGAACAAAGAATATTT
The DNA here is from genome assembly GCF_039906515.1 of Pseudorca crassidens. Taxonomy (NCBI): domain Eukaryota; kingdom Metazoa; phylum Chordata; class Mammalia; order Artiodactyla; family Delphinidae; genus Pseudorca; species Pseudorca crassidens. Next base: position 21,790,170 of record NC_090298.1, read on the forward strand.
AAACAATACTAGAAAAATCAATTAAATCACATAACTATCTGTTATATTTTCTCATGAATTCGTGTATTTATTATCTAAATATAACAATACCATTAATATTGGTATATAACTGCTTGTGTTTTAATTATTCTGTTATGGTTTTATTTTTAAATATCTTAAATATAACAAGGGGTTCTTTTGAGGGGTTTTTAGTAGAAGAAGATTTAAACTTAAAATTTCGTAGATTCTAGCAACTGTTATCCAAAATACAACATTATCTGACAATAGAGGAGAATAAATTCTACCTTCACATTCATTATTAGTATGCAAACAAATTTAACTAAATTAAGCCTCTTGAGGAAGACTTTGGGAAGAGAAACAATGATAGGCGTAAAACATTGTGGTATCAACTAGAAAACTAAACCCAGAAGTTTGAAAAGAAGACTTGAAAAAACTGAAAGAAAAAATATTGCAGAGAAAAAATTAACAGCTCAAGGTATTGTTAAATTCTCCTGGGGGGTGATGTAACAAGATTCAGAAGAAGGAAAAAACTTCTGAGAATTATTGATTAAAAACTGAAATTATTATTGGATACAAAACTGAAAGTAAATTATTGGCATAAAAAATGATAGTGTATACAGTGGGATAAGCAGAGCCCACCGAATTTGGAATTAATTAATTCCTTGTTTAATTTTTAGAGGAGCATCCATACTGTTTTCTCTAGTGACTGCACCAGTTTACATTCCTACCAACAGTGCATGAGGGTTGCCTTTTCTAGACCTCCTTGCCAACACTTGTTATTTCTTGTGTTTTTGATAATAGCCATCCTGACAGGTGTGAGGTGATATCTCTTTGTGCTTTTGATTTGCATTTCCCTGATGATTAGAGATGTTGAGCATGTGCCTGTTGGCTGTCTATATATATATATATATATATATATATATATATATATATATATTTAAAATAATGTCTATTCAGGTCCTCTGCCCATTTTTTATATAGTGTTGTATGAGTTCTTTATATATTTCAGATGTTAACCCTTTATTGAATACATGATTTGAAAATATCTTCTTCCATTAAGTAAGTTGCCTTTTCATTTCATTGATGGTTTCCTTCACTGTACAAAAGCTCTTTAGTTTGAGTAGTACCATTCAAGCTTCTGCTTATTGCACTGGATCCCAAGGTGAGTGGTTCTATGTATGAGCCCATTAAGAACAGAACCGTCATTTCCTACAGTGCTGTGTTTCTCCTGGACAGAGTTCCATTGGTTTTCAAAGCCAAAGTTTTGTGGTCTCATCTCTCTGGTGCGGAATTCAATGGTTGGGGGGACTGGTGTGGGGCACAAACCTTTTCTCCTCAGGAAGAAGCTTTATTTATTAATTTATTTACTTACTTACTTACTTATTTATTTATTATTGAGATACCTCTAGACTGTGGGCCGCCATGCTAGAGGTGGGATTTTTGAAGAGTGTGTCTCTCTCTTTCCAGCCTGTCTTGATGTAGCCCTTTTATCCTTTGTTGTGGAGCAGCTGTTCCACTAGCTCTCAGGTTCTTTTCAGAGGAAATTCTTCCATATATACTTGTATATTTGTTGTGTCCATGGGAGGATGTGAGTTCAGGACCATCTTATGCCACCATCTTGAAACACCTCCTCAAATAAGATATTTTCTTTTAATGTTATAACTGTTTTCTTAATTTTACTAACTGTAAAGTGCATTTTCACAGATATATCTGTATATGCATAAAAAGTTGACTTTTAAGTAACATTACAGATTTCCAGTTGTCTAGCATGCATTAGTGCATACGAATTAAATTAATTCTAATGCAGCTTCCATTAAGGATAGAAGACAATTCAGTACAGCCATTTCTCTAGGAATTCTTTTCCTTCAGTGACTACAATGCAATGATGAATCCAAAATTTATACTCCCAGCCAACAAAATTCTATAATCTCAAGAACTTTATTCCTGGATCTATTGGACATTTTCACTTAGATAGCCTTAAAGCACCTTACATTTTATATCTTCCCACTCCAATCCCATCTTTCCTGTATAGTTTATGTCCTGGTTGATGACATTTAGGGTACACCCAATTAAACAAGTACAAGAAGACACCTTAAATTCCTTTCTTCATACTCTCTTTTTTTAATTCATTATAAATTGATAATTCTATCTCTTAATTTTCTATTGTATTTGCCTAGTGCTAATTATATCCATGCTATTTGGTCACACCATTATTGTCCTGGCTTCTTAGCTAGTCTTATCTCTTCACAATCCATTTTACACTCTCATCAAAATAAGTTTTTATTAACTTACTTATTTGACTGTATCATTCCTTTGCTTAAAATACTGAAATGGGTCATTTAACCTTGACAATACATCAAAGATGACATCATATCTGTCCATAGTATATGTCCAGCCAGGTTTTTCTTTAATTTTCTCTCTATACTCCATTGCTCTCAAATCTTTAGGCTTTATTTTATTTTCATGCTTCTCTGCCATTATTACATGCTACTTCTTGTGCCTTAAACACCCACATATGACTTATCCAGTAAATATCAAGATAATAAGATTTCTCTTGTAAAGAACTTCATAAGGGCCCCAGTGAAGGCTCTGGAAAAATTACTTTTATACACATTGTTTCTTTTACACACTTCCTTTATAACAATAGCCAAAATATATTAGGCATTTCTGTTGGTGGTGTGTACCTCCATGCAAAAATTAAGGCAACTCAGTATACTTAGATCCTGAAGGCTATCTTCCCATCAGTGTGCTCCAAATTCAAAGCCAATGTTCTACACAACTCTATTGGCATAAATCCTTCTCTTATTAAAAAAAAAAATCCTCTGTGAAAAAAAGAGACAAATCAAGAGATTTTTGCATTTTTAAAACTTACCTGTGCCTCAGTGCACAAACTATACAACATTGTTGATATTTATACTAATCCAAATTGGCTGGACCTCCTCTAAAAAGTCTATGTATTTATTAAGCTGTTTACAGAAGTTACCTACCACCTCATTAGAATGTAGAGAACTATTTGTCACATTTACACTGCATATCTCAATGCTCCCTCAATCTTCCTAAAGTCCAATCCCTTTGTCCTTCTGGTATTTTGAATATAAACATAGAATCTGGGGCATGTACCTTGATTTTATTCCCACATACTGATTAGCGCTTGTCATATATGTAGTATTTGGTGTATCAAGTAGGCATGCCCAGTGCCAGCTTCAGCATAATTGAGACACACCAAGAAAAAATTTGTTTTTTAAATGTCACAAAATGGAATTAGTGACTTTTCAGTAATTAAGTATCAACTGACTTTTACATTATCATCAAAGTATCTACTGTCTTAACTTAGCAGAAACCTGATCTATCAAAATTGTTTAATGGTTCATAGCGTTTGTAAATATCAGTGACAATTCAGGCTACATATATATTTAACCCTACCACATCCCTAAATAATCTCACTCAAGGGAAGAGGGCCACCTGAAACATGCTTATTACTACAATGATCTCCAAAAATGAAAACTTGTAATTTGCCGCGTTTATTTTGATTTATCTTTCCAAGACTAACACACCGAAAAAAAAAAAAGTCCAGTATCACAGTTTATAATATCATATATGTCGGTTTCCATATCTGTTATTCAAGAAAGCTTATTCTGTACAGCAACGAAACTGCAATTTAAAAAAAGAGACTATCCTATGGAACAGTACATTACCTGATGGTCAGAACAGTGACCCTGGGTCTCCAAGATTAAGTTAGCTCTTGTGTACCTTGTTTATAAAGCAGGGGACTATGTAATAAATACACTTAGAAAGATCTCTATCCAATATTTTTTAAATTAAAAATTTTACATAAAATGAGATTAAGAAAAAAGAAAGCTTATTCTAGTTAGGATCAGTGACTTATTATGAGAGCCAAAAACCCTTGGAGAGAAAGCTGAAAGCTATCTGGACATGATAGAGGAGGTAATTTGAGGGTATATAATTAGATGAAACAAAACCCTGAAATATTATTTGGGATTTTTTTGGAGACATTGGAGTCAATGAGTATTAGACAACAGGTAAGTTACCTTCACGTAAAACAAATATACAGAAGTAACTGAAGTCCTAAGGGAACTGAGTCTGAGTGGTACTAAAAAAATTCTAGAAGATCACATGTTCGTTGATAACTGGAAACAAATTCAAACCCAGTTCTCTGTAATGCCAAAATCTATCTTCCTTACAATGAGTTATGTAGTACTTTGCCCAAAGGCACCTAGTTGAAATCTAGAGTAAGCCTAGTCAGCTGCTAAAGCCAAGAATTCTAGATGATTCTCTATCAAAATAACTGATTGCAGGTTCCAGTGAGAAAGCCCATATTTGGTGTCTCTTCCTGAGTTCAGGTATTTAGAAACACTAACACTCAACAACTGATCTGTCACCATCCAATAAGCCAAAAGTGTGACAAGAAAGATACTAGGCCAAGGCTGCCCCAGAAGGTTTATAGTACTGAGAAAATCCAGAGATGATCTTCAAAAGCATTGGAAAATCACCTCTATGACCTTGACTCCAAAATTTAATTCTGCTATTAATTATATCTCCAAATAAATCTTCAATATTCTAGAACCCAGTTACCCAATTTTCCAAGTGAGAAAGTAAGGCCAAATAACTTTTTGGACACTTTCATTGATATAAATATATGATAATATGAAATATAGAAAAAATAAATATTTAATTAGAAGGTGAAATGACTGATTTAATTAAGTCTACAGTGAATGTTAAAATACAGGAAAATTTGAAGTGTAGTCTGGTAGAAATTTGTTTGATACTTGGTTAAAGGATTTGTCATAGACTATGGTTAAAGAACTTTGTCAGATGAAATAATCATAGTATGGATAATCATAGAAATAAAAATATATTGGCATAGGTTGTAGCCTGAAAAAGTTAATTAAATGATACATGACATAACTTAGGTAGAAAGAATAAAATATATTTGAGAGAAAAAAAGGAAATGAGTGAAAAAGGAAATTTGGGAAGGTAAATAAGGTAGATAAAAAAGAAGACAAATTCACTGCTGCTCTACTGCAACTATTCTTTTCTAAGCCTGTCGCTGACAATTTGAATAAATCACTGAGCTTTTCCACTTAACTTCAAAACTCATTGCAACAAAGTCTTTTGGATCGTTACCAGTAGGTCAGCATTTGCATATTAAAAAAAAGACATTTTCTGTCCTTTGTCCAGTGTAATCTTATGGAAAACTCTCAGCAAATTTGTCAAATTGATGAGGTATTTTTGATGTTCTTCTATTTCCTTCTTTGTGTTCATGTCTCATCTTCCATTAATCTTATTTCTTTGACATTCAAGGATACTTCCTATTTCAAGACCTATTGAATCTACCTAGGTTTGAGACATGAAAAGTAAGTGTTATTCTAAAATTACCTTTCTATTTTCAACATAATTCATCAAAGTTCTATGAATTATGTTGAAAATAGAAAGGTAATTTTAGAATAACACTTACTTTCTATGTCTCAAACCTAGGTAGATTCAATAGGTCCTGAAATTTTGTGGATTTTTTGTGTAACAACTAACAACTAGAAGAAAAGAATCATGTAGTCTATACTGTTTTAAATAAATTTAATATATACATTTTAATCTTAAACACATCCCTGTTTACTTGCCTTTTATTAGAAAACTATTTTACTGAATTTATATCAAACAGTGACACAATAAAACAAAAAAATATCAATAATTTTGAAGAAATATTTGTGGAAAGAATGCATTTCTGCCTCCCTTGAGCCATGTGGCTAATAACCTATTCTTAATTTAAAAACAAATGTGATTTTAAAATTGAAAATGAGTATCCTGATTCTTATCAATATTGAAATGAGAACTTTGTAATGTCCTTAGGAGAAGTTTTATGCTTCTGTCACAGAGAAGTCACATTTGGTATTCCTTAAATGTGTATTTTACTTTTTTATAGCTCTTAAGGTAGTATAACTTTTGTCTAATTTTTTTCTCTTTCAAAAACCCAAGATCACCTTGACAATGATTGCTCCATTTGAACCATTTGAGAAAGAACATCAGAGCAATTTTACCAAGGACTAAACAGTTTAAAATGGGCTGAGATACTGATTCCAGACAGCCAAATGACCATTAAAACAGAGATGGGTGGTTGTGGAATATGAAACTAATTTGAGAAATGTGTATCTTGACATTTTTTTATTACACAAGAGTCGTATACCCTTTAACATTTCCTTCTAGATATGGGGAAAAGTTATTTTTGCCATAGAAATGAAAGGACAGCTAAAGAGGGAAGCTCATTTATATAGATTTTCAGTGACTAAGATAAAAAACAACAATACCAAAATGATATAAGTGGGGGTAATGATAAGTGCAGAAAACCACTTAGCATTCGACTCTTGCCACTCTGATCCTCTCAGAGACACCAAGAAGTGACTCAATACCAAGTAAACACACAAAGCAGGGAAGAATTAGAAAATGTTTAAAAGCTATATACTGCAACTAAAACCAGTAATAGTAATATCTTGGTCCCTAAAATTTTATCTCTTGAAAGTATTTTAAATGATTTTGTAAAATTTGAACTCCTTGTCATACATAAAGGATATGATTGTTTAGCTATGTAGATTTGGATCTGCAGCAGTTACGCTGATTATAGTTCCTGAATGTAGCTCATAGAAAAAAAGTAATACAAAAATTTCCATAATTAATAAACTTAAATATTTAATTTAATTTGACATAGTACTCTGAGAAGAGACTATGTTATTATCAATATATTATAGCTAAATATTCTATTGCAGGAAGAAGTTAAATCATGTACTTTAACTTATATTTTCTATCATTGATCATGTCATTATCAGAAAAAGTGTTCTTATGGAGTCTTAACAAGTCAATGTTAAATGTTGCTTGTACATTCAATCTGCCAAGTATCAGACCTTTTTTTTAATTATATGTCCTTATACTCTAGGAATATTATAGGTCAATAGAAAGCAAAACACACAAAACCAAACAAAATATTCCTGCTGTTGAATTTTTATTAGTTACTTGATTAAGTATTCCATTTTAGGGATAGAATTGCAATAGTCTATATATTCCATACATAAATGAGAAAACTCATTTGTAAGGTAAGCTTTGTGACATAAAAATAACTCTTGATCTCATTTATTGGCACCTTCTCCTTTAAAAAAAATAAATAAAATTGTATCTATAAAATTCTTGCCAATTATACTATTGTCCTCGTGCAGTTTCAAGAATGTCACCTTGTTATTTTCTGGTTATCATTTGCAAAGTCTGCAATGCCTTAGCCTTAGAGACTATGCAAAATTTTGTTAGATATAAGCCATCTCATTTCTGATTTCAGGAAGTCAACATAACCCATCTGCTGCTTTCACTTCCCAGCTGTATGCAGCAATGCCAAATTGCTCTAAGTTGAGCTTTATACTGTTTTTGTAGGCTATCTTTTACTCACCATGCTTACATTTTCCTTGTGTAATTTCACCATACACACAGGTGCAGATGGTGTGTAAGAAGTGCAATACATATGGGAACACATAATGTTAGGCTTGCAAGGCTTCTGACAGAACTTTGAGTTATAGTCCTAGAGTGAATTAATTTCAGTTAAGAACGGGCACTGTATCCATCAAAATGGATACAGCCCTCAAAGTGATGCCTAACTTTAGATCCAAAGTCCCTATTCCCATGTTCTCTTCAAGAAGTCATTTACTTCCATCACATCATTTTCACAGCATTCCCAAATAAAGATATTGTAACTTTTCACTGATTTCCCAAGGATATTGCTTTAAAACAATGTAGATAGATAGATAGATAGAGATAGAGAGATAGATATGTTATTTGTTTATTGATCTGTAGTTATTAGCAGTGTGCTATATAATTACAAAGTAGTCTTCTAAATAAATTTAGAATACTAAATAGGCTTATGTTTTAGTTAATGACATTTAAAATAAGAATTAAGCAGTCAGATAAATCCTTATCAACAAGACCTTTATAATGTGCTCTTATTTCTCCAAAATGATCAAAAATCAACATGAATGCTGGGAAGTTATAACCTAATAATTTCATTGAAGAGCTATGTCTGGCCACCATAATTCTGCTGACCTAGATTTTTATATAGATGCATTAAAACTGCTTTGATCACTAAAGTACAATTTGTATACCTTAGCAGTTTTGACTTTATATGACATTTGGGGTGACCAGTTTGATAATTATTCTTCTTTTCATGTTAAAATATTTTGTCATCTTTCTCTCTAAGAAAACAAGATTAGGGAGACTAGACAATATACTTTAATACTTCAATAATAGTGAAGGAAATGGTAATCATTCAAACTTTTGAACTCATGACCATTTTAATATAGTTACTGTCTACAGTGACTATTGATAATCAAAAATGTGCAATAAATATAGCTCAATGTATTTTTATGAATTATCTACATTTAATTGTTATTGGAACTATAGAATTTAGGCATTTGTGACAGAAACAATGCCCACAATGAAGAAAAATAAGTGTTCTATTACAAATGTCAATAAATTTTATGGTCCAATTGAACTTCTGGATTTGTGTTGAAAAGATTCTTTTCACAAAATTGTAGCTTTTAATCTTGAATTGACGGTACACTCACAGTATAATGCCACTCACAAGATACACTCACATGTCAATTTTAATCGTGAATTGACATGATACACTTACAATGTAAAGATACCACCATATCTGCTTATTGGTACTAGAGTCTTCAAGATGAATAAACAAAATAAAACAAAAGAATACAAGTTTATCTGCAAAGATGTCAAACATTTCTTAGAATTTTGACTTGCTTGTCACTTTACAACAATTTTTCCAAGCATTTAAAATAAATTTTAAGAAAAAAGAACAGCTTATAGCTTGTATAAGTTTAACAGAGATGACAAACTGCCTCTTCTCCTTTATAATCCTCCACTGCTCAAATTAAGACACAATGGAATTATCAAACTTATTGATTAAATTTTCTGCTCTAATAAAATAATTCTTAAGAGACTCTTCAGTCTATAAATAAACTTTAGGGTCAGTTCACTGAATGATAATGGGTACAAACTGACACAGGATAATGAAGTCATGATATTCAAAACTGATTATTTTACTTTAAAAAATCTCACAGTTTTACAGGTCCATTTTCTTTCAAAGAATCAGGGATGAAATTAACATAATTTCAACCAGTCAAAAACTATTATTTTAAATTTGGATGATATTGTAGTTTTATATTTTGACCTTACTTAAATAAAATATATATAAATATATATACTTAGAAAATCAAAAAATCACTCAAAGAAGTAAAAACACACAATATATAGCAATTTCTGATTGTTGTGAAGATTGGAGAAGATTATGCCAGATTTATTTTAAAGAATATTTTGAGACAACATGTGTCAGTCAAGGAAAATAGTTTCAGTAGAATAATCTTATTGAATAAAATTTCAATCTATTTCCAGATTTCTCAGCTACTTTCCTTTGATCTAAATAGTTCTATAATTGTTTATTATCAAATCTACTACAAATATGATATAACTAATAATTCCTGAGCCAAGAAATATAGAGAACCCTTCTCTAATGCTCTTATGTAAGCAACCTAATACTGTTACTGGATTCGGAGTTAAAAACTGATGTTTTTAACCTAAGTCTATAACGTAAAACAGGGCTGAAATTCTCTGAGAGGTATGCAAAAAAAGTGTGTGAACCTGTGGGGTTTTTTGTTTTATTGTGGAAAAAAGTAAGTATATATCGCATCATTCAATAGATGAGTAATTATTTCCATTATCATTTATTGGAAGTCTAATATGAGGGTGATGCCTGCCTTCAAGGGGTTCTAGGTTTACTGAAACACAGACCCAAATTTGAGTCATTCTGTAGTACATGGTTAGTCAATGTAAGTTTTGTTCTTTCAGCTGAACATTCAATTTCTTACAGAAGAATTTGAAATGCAGTGATTTGCTGCATGTTGGATCAATATCAACATTCCATATGTTTGATTAGGTAGTGGGATACACATAATGCTATGGAATAGGACTGAGCTAAGATAAAGAAGCCATTCTCTCACTTTCCAGGTAATGGAGGATTATCTGTATACCTGCTTGGATTAGAATGAGAAAGTACAGAAAAGATGATCCTTCTATCCCTTCTTTATTCCTAGACCAAATTACTGAAAAATCATCTGCATTTTTAGGGTGAGATAATTTCTTACCCAGTGCATTCATGCATTTTTTTCTCTACCACCCTCTCTGTTCAAATGTGAAGAGCAATATTAAAAAAAAATCTGTATTGTTTTCACTCTGTTTAACCATCCATCAGATTCTCATTGTGCTTGGGATAAAGACTCTGTCCCTATATACTTTGCTTCTTGTTCACACATGCCAATGCCATGTTTAATTACCTCATCATTGTCAAACATCCTCCCAATATTAAGCTTTTTCTTATGTCTTTTTTCCCACCATATTCACTTAACACCTACTTATTTTTAATTCTTCCCTCAAATGTTCCCTTCAAGGAAAGAGATTGTGGCAGTAAATAATTATAATTTTAAATTATTTTATGCGTTGTTTTGATTGATGCCTTCCTTGAGCACTGGTATATAAGCTCCAGGGGGCAGAATTCTGTCTGTTTTTACTCAGTCTTATTCATCCAGCATATTTCCCACTGGCTAGTACCCCATAGCTGATAGAAATCTGAATAATACTTGGAGAAGCTGTAAATCAGTTCATTATAATCTCAGGAGAACATTGGAGAAATGAACTTTGAAGCAGGATTTTGGACTTGCTTTGATCAATTTGATATTTATATATTCCTTTTTATTGTCTCTGCTATAGCAAATGTCTACCTGAAAAATGTGTATTTGCTGGTTTACAAAATAATTTTCATATGCATTATTTTATCTGGTCCTCACAACTACTCTAACAAGTAAGTCATTGCTGAATATAAACCTAACAGATAGGAAGATTCCTAATCTCCATTGCCCACACACACATAGACCTTAAGGTGTGGTCCATAACCTTGCCATATATCTAGAGTAACAGGAATATTGGACTCTCTATCTTTTGGAATACAGATTATATTATGTATTCCACTGTTATGTGTGTTTCAGAGGCACACAGGCTTTTTTTCTCCTTAGTTTTGCACTCATTATTTCAAGCACGATATGAAAATATTAGTCAATTTCATAAAGTTCTTTTTCTTTTTGATTTTATGTTTTTGAAACAGAAATTAAAAGAAAAATTTATCCCTTACTAACTTCATTAGTTTTAAAAAGAAAAGATAATTATTTTAACGGAATGGAAATAGTAAAACTGTTAGAGGAAGTTGGGTCCTTAGGTTAGAGCCTTACACTTTTGAAGCCAGTGTTTAGTATACAACAGGAATCTAAAATAGTAGTATCATTGATTCTTCCCCAGTATTAAATTGCAAGTTTTGTTTTCATACAGCTTTACCAAACTTTTGACAGTCCTAGCTGTAATCTAATGTTTATATATTTTCTTTTCTCATTCTAGAGGTTCATTATAATGCCCATTTCTTTTTGAAATTAGAAAAAGAAAATTTTTTCACAAACTGGGTGCCAAAAATCTGTTGGTTAATTAATTTTTAAGTGATATTATTGTCCAAGTAGATGCAGGAAAAAGGAGGTAACTTATGTCTTTATTTTCTGAAAATAATTCTTCATTTTCCATTTTTAGATTTGCTAAACATCTATTGCCTTATGTAAAACTTCATGCCTTTCATTTCACCAGTCTAAAAAATTGACATAATATTGTCCATTGTACTTTAGTGTTAGAAAGAGGTATCACTACTAGTTGATATTTTCAGTATAATTTTGAAATTATAGGATGACACATATATTTCTAGCCTTTTATTTTCACCTAGCTCTTATATCTTTCAAGGTAGAGATTTTCATTTATGACCTTTGCTGGTCAAAGTTAGTTTCCCTTAACTCCATTTTCTATGTCTGTCTGTTGTAGTATTTTGAAATAAAATTGCTCCACAGTAACCAGTTTATTATCAAACTTCAACAAGAGCAAGAAGGTAAATTGTGCCTTTATAACATTTGTGAAAATGCTTGGAACAGAACTCATCACCCATAATTTGATTAAATCTTTGGGAATCTGAAAAATTAAATAATAAATGAATTATCTTAAATGATGTAGAAGGATTCTGGTATTTTGGAACAATAATTAGAATAATTTATTATGCATCAATTATTTGCTTACAATTCTCCCCCCAAAACACCAAAAGGAAGATTTATACAGGAACATCCAGATAATCTAATTCCTGATCTTATACTGAGAGCTATGCAAACATCATGGTGTTAGAAATTTGTCAGTTATGTTATGAGAACTTCTGTTTAAGATAGCAAGATTACCAAAATGTTAATTTCTTCCATTAACTAAAATGAAAAGAGAAGAACAAAAATCACAGAAAGTTACTTGAGAAGATGAATAGGATAAGAGAGTGTAACAGATAAATTGTCTCAGCAATTTTAATTTGCAGAAAATGTATAGAAACTGGAGTACTTATGTTTATGGCAATTTAACAATCTGAGCAATGTGAACAACTCTCACAGTATAGAAAACCAAAAATGCTGGAAAAATAACATGACAACTTTTTTTCCAACACATTTTATAGTAGGCAAGAAAGTGAGGGAAATCTATGAGCCTGATAAAGCATGAATTCAAAGAAGAAAGTAGGCTTTGAAGTTGGTAGCTGCCTTAGGACATTTGATAATCACTGGATGTTATGTCTTGGGTTTCAATTTATCTGTATATTTAGAGGATACAAAACAAACCCTAGAGTTTACACATGGTAAAATGTCAAATTAAAGACTCCTAAGGAAAAGCTGAATCCTTGAAAGAGATGGCATACATAAAAACTGAACAAATCTAAATCTCTACTACACAGACCCAGCCTGTACCTTCAGTCATTTATAGACCTTCATTCTCTTTGGAGGGATAGTAAAAGTTTTCAGAAAATGCAAAAACAGAGGTTGGGATCTGAATTCACTATATTATTCTGGCCCAAAAATCTATAAACCAGTCAGATGACTTAAAGTGGTCCTGAGTTAATAATGACACCAGGAAGATGACAGACTGACATTGCCAAAGGAAAATCTTTAAAGTCAAGTCTTCAAAAATCATTGACTCACAATGAAAAAGGCAATAATCACATAAAGAAACAAACCACTCTGGACAGGAATCAGATGAAACAATAGAAAGATAAATGTATTTTATTTGTTTAAAAATGGATTTGAAATTATAGTAGATGAACTTGAATAATTTGATCTATTAAAATGGAAATAATTTCTAATAAGTAGCATGTAAAGGAAAGCTAAACTATTTTACAATATTTACATATCATTTGAAAAAATATCAGAGTTAGAGCTCTTTGAAGTATCTTTTGGAAATATAGTAAAATTATTATTAACTTTATATTTTATAAAGTTAATATATCTAGGGAAATGACTAGAAAAATTTGAAAGAGTATATAATAACTTCAAAACTAGTCAATCAAGAAAAATTAATGGACTTAGAAAACAAAATAAATGAAAACCAAAAGAGGAGACACATACACACACACACATACACATACATTTAGGCACATCTAGTGAAGTAAATAGAAAGAGTAAACTAAGTGGTTTGAAGATAGATACAAATAAATCAATAATCAAATTAGATATGAATTAAACTCTTCATTTAAAAGATAAGGTTTTTAGCAGCTATGTGCTGTTTACAAGAATAATGGCTAAAGTATATGTATATATATATATGAAAAAAATATATATATGTCATGAAATCTGGTAATAAAAAAAAAACCTGCTGTAGCTCTACTGAAATTAAAAAGAAAAGTTTTTAAGGCAGTGTTGAAAGTGTGACAGAAATTTTAATTTTCAACTCACATACCCCTAACATAATATCTCGAAAGTATAACTAAAATAATTGAGATAAAGAAGTTAACACCTATCATGTGTTCAGTTTTTACATAATTCATAATAAAACTGAAAACATACAAAAAATCAGCAAATATATTGATTTAAATAAAACATATATAAATTGTATTCAGTGGACAAATATACAAAACAGTACTGATTACAAAATACACATTTTCAAGCATACCTAACGATATAAATAAGGCTCTAGTACTTTCACAGTGACCATCTTTGCCATCTTTGAGGCAGGTATTTTTGCAGCACTTTTGCCTCCCAACTAATTGGTCATAAGGCAGTTTTGTCATAAATGATAAAATAACGAAAAATAAAAAAAGGTCATTAAAAAGGTTATAATGAAACATGAGAAATGAATAGCAAAACTAAAAAGACTCCATTGCAAAATACAAAATATTCAAATAAATTTAAAATGTGTATAAATTCATGGCAACACTATGCAAATTACTGATTATTTTTTTGTGGTTTGAACCTTAGCACTTGTCTTCCAAGTCTTTCATTCATAGCATTTTATACATGTGGGTTTTTAGTGGTTTTCTTTGTTTGTTTGTTTTGTTCTTTTGCTTGTTGACTCATCTCCTTGTTCAACATAGCACTTTTTTTTTGCTAAAATTTCTTCCTTCATTAAGGGAGGTATCAGTTTCCAAATACTCAGATCATATTTGTAACCGAGCTTTGTGTTGCATTGTAAAGACCTCTGTACTGCTGGTTTTTCTTTTCATATTGTCACATGTCCATTAGCAAACATTTCAAAGTTCTATGGGAAATGTGAGTTCAACTCTGCTCCTTGGTCTCTTTCTCCTCTAATGTAGTATGATTCAAAATAAGAAACCAACTTTTGGGGCAAATCATCCTCATCTGTCAGCTTGATAAAGCTATCAGTAAGGTCGGTAACTGGAAGAAATGCTAATGCATTCCTACCAGTTGAAAGCAAACTGTCAAACCAAAAACGCCAGTTATTTTATCTTTCATGGCAAAATGTTTGCAGTGGAAATGCTTGCAGCAAAGATGTTTACAGTAAAGAAGCTTACAGCAAAAATAGGTAAATACCACTACATATTCTATATATTACATTAAGCAAGGCTTATCAAGTTTCAAAACATTATATAACAGGAGTCAGGAATTTCCTTTCTGTAGAGTTCCAGAGAGTAAATATTTTCTTCTTTGCCTGCCATGTAGTCTCAATTAAAACTACTCAACTCTGCTGCTGTGGTGTAGAAGCAGCCATAAAAAACATGTGTATCAATAGGCAAGACTGGGTTCTAATAAAACATTTTTACCAGTCAGGGCTGGAGTTGGACTCCATCTGTGGGACATTGTTTGCCACATTACCAGATGCCAATATATTTAAGTTCAAAATTAATATGATACTTAGTGAAAAATATTATAAAATTGTAACAGTTTTAATGGCCACTTTAAAATAAATCAAAGAAGAAATCATAACAGGAGTTGGAATATATTTAGATGTAAACAATAATGAAAATAGTACTTTATAAAAATGTAATAAATGTAGTTCCAAGAACCAGTTATGAATTAAATAAGAACTTACTAAGATAAAGGCTGAAATTCAAAGACATAAATAGGTGTTCCTGAAAAGATGAAAACTAATGGATTATCCAAACAAGGAAGAAAGTAAATAGTTAAAACTAGAGAAGAAATTAATTAAAGAGACTACAAAATTAAAATGAGGGGGTTTGTAAAATCATTTATGTTAGTCAAATGTTAAAGACAAAAAGAAAAGAACAAAAATTTTTGCAATATTTCCATCTCCTCTCAAAGGAGAAAAAATGCACAAGTAACAATATCAGGGAAGAAAAAGAGCAGATAACTTTTAAGGTTACATGTACTTTTAAAAAGGTAAGAAAATATTGTGATCAACATTTTGCCAATATATTCAATATATTTAATAATTTGGATTAAAGAAAAAGATATGAAAATATAACTTAGAAAACATACTCATGAATAAATGTAGAAACTTCAAAATAAAATAAAATAAATCAAGATTGGAAAACTACATCTTAACAGCAAAATAGAAAATCCAGTTTTACAGATGAGTTGTATCACATACTCCAAGTAAGATAATTCCAATATTATACTAATTATTTCAGAGAACACAAAAAGTGGAAATACTCATTACCTAATTGTGAGTCTGGTCTCATGATATCAAAGTAAAACACAGATGATAATAGAAACGAATATTATAGTCAAAATGTATCACCAAATACATGCAAAAATCCCAAAGAGAATAGGAATAAATACAAAAATGTATTTAAAGAATACTATACACACACACACACACACACACACACACACACACACACACACACACATACATATTTAATACATATTTAATTCACCCCCTTGGTATATTAAAGGAAAAAATGAATCACATAAAAAGATACAGAAGAAAGCATTTGATAATATTCTCCATATGAAATAAAAATAAAAGCAATCAAAAAAGCAAAATAGAAATGATAGGACAAGCATGGTACTGTATGTTGAAAATGTAAAAGCATTTCTTAAAAATGGTAAAAATGCCAAGGATAGCACTATTACTAAATCACTTCATTGTATTAAAACTTTGGCCAGTGGGAAATAAAAAGATCCCCAAAACAAGACTCCCTTTTTTGTTCTTTCCTCCTGCCAATCTCTTTTCTACTAACAGTCAGGAGGATTCTTTTGTCACTTCTCTGCTGAAACCAATCCAGATTTTTCCTCAGTTTTCTTAGAATAAGATCGAGAATTTTTACAATGGCCTCACAAGTAGTTACAGGATCCGGCTATCTTTTCCTCTTGGACATCTCTACTCTGTTCCAGCTATACTGGCGACTTAGGGCACTCGCCCACTTTAATATATTTGCAGTGACATTTCCTTTGGACTAGGTTTCTCCAGAGAGCCACTACACCCACCCAGTCTTCGCTGAATTTCAATCTGAAATGAGGTGTCCTCTGACAGCCTTAGTAATAGCAACCCCCTCTCCGCCGTCTCCCCCACTCCAATAATTCCACCCCACTTTACTGTTTCTTTTATGGAGCACTTATCACGTAACTCTTTATATAACTTACCTAGTTCTTATTTATTTTGACAGGGTGACCATTTAATGTATCATCTGAGTAGTACAATGGAATGGAAGGGGTTACTATTAACAACATATCATGGCAGTAGGCACAAATTGAAACTATCACAAGCAAAAGGGGCATATGGTTATTCACCCTCTGGCTTATTATATTTTTTCAATAATATGAGTTCCTTGAAGGCAAACATCTGTCTACTTTGTTTACTGAAGTGATTCACGTGACTAGAATAGGGTCTACCAAAATAAAAATTTGTTCAGTGAAGAAATAGCTGACAATCTTTCCTTAGCTACAAAAAAATCATCTTTCCCCACTAAAATATTCTGTGACCGTAAAAGTAATCAAATATGCTTGGTCAGTTAACTAGGTAGCAAATGGAATTCCTAGCCATTCATAGAACATGAATTCTCACTTTTTCAGTAGTTAGGAATCATTTCTGAAGTGTAGAATTAAGTTAATATGGCTTTTTATATGATTCTCTTCAATGAAAAGTTTTGTCTGCTGACACAATGCCACAGGGTTTTTTTCTATGTAATAAATTTTCTTCAAATTTCAAAGTTTGCTTTCATCTCATTTAGAAATGAGGTGGATTTTTGCAAAATGAAATGGAGAAGCAGGTATCTGCAACTAGAATGCACACAGGCTGGCAGGTGCAAAACAAACAGACCAACAAAAGCATTTGGAGCCTTTACATTCTTGCCAGTCTGATGCCTTTTAGCACAATTTGCAAAGTGCTCTGAGGACTGTCCTTATGGTTACTCATCGAATAAGAAATGTTTGCAAATTTCTCTTTCCCCTTTGGATATAAAATTCTGTGAAATATGATAAAGTAAAAGGAACATCTGAATGACAGAATCTGCATACATATTTCTATTACAGGCATTAGAAATACTTGTGACTTTCCATCATTCATGTGCTGCATGAATATATATTTAAAAATCTACTAGTAGGTATTCCTTGACACAACAGCAATTAATAGAAAGCTTTGGGAAATTATTATTTATTTTCAAATATTATCACTAAAAATGAATATTTTAACAATTTAAATCTAACTCCAGATGGCTAGTAGAAAAAAAGAGCAACAAAATACTATATCTGGTTTACATGTGTAAAATGAACCCTCATTGAATACTGAAAGTTTCAAAATTAAAAAAGTTGGCTTTTTATAGTCTTTAATGGAAAAGTCTTTGTCATGAACTTAGCTTTCAAGAGACAAGGTGATAAAATTTGGCAATATACATTCCTTACCAGTTGCTTGAAAATGCAGGTTGTTGAGAACAAATGAGGTTGTCTTAATATCTGTAGAGAATGTTCATTTTTCTTCTATCTACCAAACACTTGATTTGTTTACATTGCTTGAAACCCACCAAACAAAGCTTCTTGCGACTTGCATTCTAGACTAGACAGTGAAAATACATATGACATATAACATAAATCTTGTGTATATATATATACATATCACATATATTATATATACACATATATCACACATACACACACACAAATATGTAATAGATATATAAATTCAGATTTCCAATACTACGTCAGTAGGGAAGTTGGTTTAGAAATTCCTCTAGAAATAAACAGTCAAATACATTAAGGCTTTTTCATCACCTTTAAAATAAGGTCCACATGATGCTGTCCCTAGATGTGTAGAGGCAGGTAGTACAATCCTAGCTATTATAGTTCTTTAGCTCATAGCGTGAGTCAGAGAATCTACCCTCAGGAGGACCTTTCTAAATTAATTTGCTAGCTAAGAGCCTCAGCTAAAATAGTTGCTGACATAGTTACTAGAAAGTAATTGAAATCACTCAAGACTCACATGTACATGGAATTGAAGACATTTTCTTGCTCTTGATATATAACACAAACATTTCTGGACATACTATCCTCATATTACCCTCAGATGTTAACAGTGATGTTACACACTTGTCTAGTGCAATCTGTACCTCTGCAAACTCATAGAAACTTCCCCTAAACAGATTTATAACCATCACAGCTCTGTCCCAAATAATGGAAAACCAGTCACAAACAACAAAACATTTCTCAGTAAACCTGGAATTGTAACATCCACACCACCAGAGAAGTCAGTCTGATGTAATAGAGAAAGGATCTGTTTTGTTACCAGGCAGAGGAGATTAGATCTTGATATTACTAGGGGATGGCTAGGTCAACTTTCTTATCCTCTCTAAGCCTTACTTCTGCCACCTCTAAAATGGACATAAATCATAATTTACATGTACTTGCTGAATATTAAGAAATGAAGTATTTAAAGTTGTTCTCAGATCATTCCACACTCAGTATAATGGCATGTTACCATTCTTTTCAAATGGTTAAATATTACTAGTTTATCTTAAATATTTAAGTGATTTGAATTTTAATCTATTTAAAGTATCTTAGAAGCATTTTACTCTTTTTTTTTAAATACTGTAAAATCAAATATGTAAGACATGGTTCTTTTAAATTTTTCTTCCTTAATACCATTAATTATAGAGAAAAGAAAAAATAAAATGGAACTAGGGTTGGAATATAACTAATAATTTTTGCACAATTCTTTTTTGCACACTGTATTGACAACTATCTATACAAGCATTCATATTGTCCAATTAATTCAGTGTTCTCCAAAACAGTCACATTTTTTCTTTTGTTCAAAAGTTTGTTTTTACTAATCAAGCACTTTGTTAATTATCAACTTTTAGAAGTCACTAATACAAATAAAATAAATAGAAGTGGATAAATAGGCTTAGTGGATGATATCCATCATTTTATCTAACTGTAAAGATTAGCCTAATCTTAGGCTTCTAATTTTTTATCAGATATGTTTTGAACACTTTTAAATATACTCATTTGTAGTGCAGTGTCAAAGTAGTGTCCTAAGTTGATGTTTTCTGGAGTCTGACTGCCCTCTTTGACACATGGTGGATAACTACTTGCAGGGCTTTGCCAAATTTTTATCTATTCCATAAAATTCACTTATCAAGGCAGTTTTCAAACTTTCCTAAAATGGAGCTCCAAGCAATTAATTAATTTGGTTTTTGATTATATTTTTCATTGCATTGTTCCTAGCCAAGAATTTTCTCTTTTGAGTTGCAAAAACAGTTTTGTCGTATTCATTCATAATTTGCATTACTAACTTCAGAATATTGCCCTGAGTGATATTTTTATTTAGTTATTGCTCAAGGTTTTCTCTCACAAGAGACAACAAAATGCAGACTCTCTTGAAACTTCAAAGTAATAAAATCCATGTTTTAATATGTATCTCAAATAATCCCACCTTTTTTTTTTTA
Organism: Pseudorca crassidens; assembly: GCF_039906515.1. NCBI lineage: Eukaryota > Metazoa > Chordata > Mammalia > Artiodactyla > Delphinidae > Pseudorca > Pseudorca crassidens. The sequence goes on from NC_090298.1 coordinate 21,810,478, forward strand.
CTTTGACTAATAAATAAATTGGTGTTATGATAGCCTACTCAGAAGCAGGAGCATAGTTTTTCAACTTTTAGTGATTTCAGGTTAGTATGATTTTTTCCTCAGTATTTTATTGCTTATAATATCAGACATTAAAAATCCTTTAATCTCTGATATATTTCAGTTTTTAATGAATATAATTTTAAAGTATTACTTTTTAAATGTAAAAGTATCTGCAAATATAAATGCATTAAAATATATATGTATATATGCCTCATATGAAACTCACTCAAAGAATTTGTGTTTTTCCTTTATTTGTAATAAGTATGTGGCACATTAATCAATAAACAATGATGAACAGATAAGATTGCAAAGTGACCAACTTATTTTTAAAGCCAAATGTGTTGATCTCTGAGAGTACATACAATAAAATAAAATAAGATAAAATAAAAAACAATGCATTACTTTCCACTTTCTCTACTTTGAGTGACAAGCACTACCTGTAGAGACAAGTAAATCAATCCTATCTTGTCCAAGTTACAGTATAATAATATTCTTTTACCTGAATGCTCATCCTTCCAGGTTCAAGGATGAGGCTTTTTTAAAAATATTTTTCACCAGCTACCTAATTATCTGGGCATTGTCAAATAAACTTGAGATTAACTAACATGGAAATCTTGATTGATTAACTTGCTTGTCCTTTTATGTGGCAAAATATTTTAGAGGAAATATAGTCAAAATGTTTTTGTACTTTGTTTAAGATTTAGGAAATGAGCAATTACGTACTTGTGTAGTGCAGTATAAGCTGATACTATGACACACAGCTTGGTTGTATTAATAGCTCATTTTGACAACACAGATTGGCAAAAGTGGAGCTCAGAAACATTGAAGTACACTTGTCTTCTTTGAGGTCTAATCAAATTAAATATTATAACTAAGAAAATGCAGTTTTTCTGGCATATTTAAATGGGGTCATTACATTTATGATCACCTATCATCTGTATTTAATTGAAATTGTGAATCAGCAATCATATTCTACTATATAAAACCCTCAGATGTGAGTTAGTTATATAAAAGACTCAACTCAAATGTTTCTTAGTTCTATGGAAGTAAGTTTTAGGAATGGCAGCACTATTTTATATTTTAATAATGGGTATGACTTTATGACATTCACTTAGCAGGAAGAGCAGTAGTCTATGGAGACTCATTCTCCTTTACTCTCACGTCTGTAGCAGATGCTTTGTATGGTTTCAAAGTTAATTTCCCCTATATATACTTGAGACAGTTGAGAATAAAAAGCGAAGGGGAAAAGGAATAAATTTAGGTGCTTTATCTTACAGAAACTTAACGTATTCCAATAAAATAATTAAGGATGTAAAGAATGCTATATCAATTTGTAGTTTTCAGTCATTTATTACAAAATATCTAGAGGAAACCTACTGTGTTGCTGACTCATAGGCATATGAGAAGAAAAAGTTGACAAACTGCTTCCTTCAAGAAGCATAGATATTAATGTTTTAAACTGAAATTGCAAATGAGACAGCAATTGTTTTTGGACTCTAGATGCTGAGAGTTTTACAATAATCATTGATGCTTTAAACTCAGAATCACCTAATTTACAAGATGGTGAGAATTTTATAGGAACATTTAATTCAAACGCCTATCCAATTCATATATCACTACTATTAGAGGTTACATATTGGCAACTCACATGCTCTATATTGCCCAAATTGAGGTTTTGTTTGGCTCAGGAAATATAGATCCACAAGTGTGTGTGTGTGTGTGTGTGTGTGTGTGTGTGTGTGTGCTTTAATTAAATTTGTGTTCAAATATGCAATATCACATAGTATTTGAGATATGTACTCTTCTCCAAAAAAAATGAAAAGATTACACATCTATGCCTTTGCAACACTCTGATGGAGCTGAATCACAGTCATTTATTAGCTGGATCACAGCACTTGATAGTTTACCACTGTCCACTCCTCCCCAGCGATTTTCTGACATTCAGGCCCAGTGTCAGCAACCATTAATAACCAAGGCTGCCTTTGTGGCTTTTCTCATGAAAAGAGATTCAAAGAAGGAGGAAGCACATTTTCTGTATCCTTGACTCACTGAAAACCATACATTGCAAGAAGATCAATCAGCTTCAATTCTTGAAAATATTAATTTTGCATCTGGCTTGATTCATTCCTGTATACCACCATGATAACCTCTGTATATATCTGAGTTTTTGGACTCTGTTCTACACCATTTTCCAAGGTGATTATACAGAATTTTTTTTATTACCTCGTGTTGGAATGTTGCTGCAACCAGCAGCCCATGTCACTGAGGAACAGATGCAGCTATTAAAGCCATCACTAATTTACACTTGAGTGATCTTCCTGTGCACCACAAAAGTTTGCAGAGTATGTTCATGGTAACAAATATGCATTCAAAATGATACCTTTCCCAATTCATTCATTTTACCTGCACTGAAGAATCATGAACTGTGAGCTGAGCCTTAAAAATATTTTTTAAATGTCTGTCATCTGTATGCATATTCATTATGTGCACTCCCAAATATACTGGAAAAGTATAGACTTCTTCACTTACAAAACAATTATTTAGATGTATATAAACAATGAGAATCTCTTACAATTATAGTAAAATCAGAATAAAAATTCAAGAGATATTTTTAAGTAAAATATGCTCTGAGAAGCCACCTATATGAGATTAAATATTTTCAATAACTGTTATAATGCACTATAAGCAAATTTCATGTTTTCTTTTCATCCTTGCATTTAAAATTTATGGTGTAATTTTTGTAAATAACCAAGGTATATAAATTAACACTTTGAAGTCGGCAGATCTACATAAGACAGCCATGTAGTAATGCACTGTAGCCAGTAATATATATGCAAATTAAAATAGCATGATGTTTTATTTAAAAACACCTCAAGAAGTGTGTTTTATTATATATTTATATATATTTAGGTGTTAAAGAAAACAAAATAAATGTTAAGAGAAATAAAATTGATTTGTTATGTATAAAACTAGGTTTAGGTAAAAACTATCCTAATGTGAAATGTCTATTCAATCTTTTACCCATGCTTAATTGGTTTGTTTAGCATCTTATTATTGAACTGGAACAGTTCTTTATATATTCTGAATATATTTTCTTTGTCAGATATACATTTTATAAATATTTTCCCCATCTGTGGCTTATCTTTTCATATTCATAAAGGTGTTGCCACCTGAAGAATGTTGCTAGCCATCTGCCTCTACAAGCATTAAGTCATTAGCCGCTGCAATTGCTGACTTCCAACATACCCTGAAAGGAATTCACCGTGGAGGTCAGGAATGAGGCACTCCATGCTCTGAGAAGAACTGGCAGACCAGGCCTTCAGATAGTTAGCTATTTTAAGGAGAAAATTTTATGAACCCTATTTCTTGCATCTTCTCATACCTAGAAAAGCACTAAGGTCATTAATGAAGACATCTGTGCCTCATGACTAGCAGCAGCCTTCTATTGAGATGTGTACTTGCACTTACCCCCTTCTCAAAAGTTACATATATATACTGACCTCCCCCTTACCTCTTCAGAGCAGTTCCTTAGAGCTATGTGAGAGGCTGTCTCCCTGGCTATAGTTCTCAGTAAGTCCCCAAATAAAACTGAACTCACAACCCTCAGGATGTGCAGTTTTGTTCTGTTTTTCAGTCAACAAGTTTCTTTTGAAATAGAAATGTAACTGAACCCAGGTTTGGCTGCTCGCCACTCATAACCTGTAATTTTAGAGGCAAGTGTCAGTAGAAAGGAATGGTGCTTTAATCAGAAAAGACAGCAATCTGGGGATATGGTGGACTCGTGTCCAGAGACCAACTCCAAAGCTTCTGCTCAGTCATGACAGTTTTTAAAGGGAAAATGGTGAGGGAGGAATCTCAGTGAATCATCGAAGCAGGAGGTTGGGTTCTGCCTCATACTCCATTGAGTGTAGACTGGCTGACTCTTCAAATGTTATCTTGTCCAAGTGATCTGCTTACAGGATTGCTTAGAGGGGCTATTAGGGTTAGAGAGATAGTCTTCTTTCTTTTATCTAGGAGAAGAATCAACAAGTTAGACAAAGTATGGTGTGCATTCAGGAGAGCATAAGTCAGGAGTTAGTTTCAATTGCTTAGTGATCTCATTCCTATAATTAGGTTATTTTAAAGTTAAAGGGGAACAGAAATGAGCAAACAGGAAAGGGGCAAAAGAGCTGCTTTCAGTTCCCCACTGTCAAACATCATTCCATTTCTATGGAATTAGGGGCAGATACCTATCTTCTGTATTCTCAGAGTGGAAGATGTCAACATGGGTCTGTAGCATCCCTTTGCTGACAATAATTATTTTGATGTCCAAAAAGCTATAGATTATTATAAGCACTAGTGTTAATTCCATTCTCTTGGTGCCAGTTCTTGGAAATTTGCTAGCCATAGATTCAGTACTGCTCAAGATGGAGCAGCTTATGTCATGACTACAGTCTGGTCATCATGTAGTTAGCCTCTGGTGGCAGTTTTAGTATTGTAAAACAACTCAGGAATGTGCATCAGACACTGAGTCTGTGACCCTATTGTCCCAATCACTAACTGCTCAGTTTTGTACTGGGGTGGGGAGGAGGGGTTCAGGGTTCTTCTCGGTTCCAGAGTTTTTATTTTTGATAAGGTCAAGTTTATTATTTTTTTTTCCCTTTTAGGGATCATGCTTTGGTGATTTATCCAAGAATTCTTTGCCTAACCCATAGTTGTAAAGATTTTCTCCTATGTATTCTTTTCTTTTCTTTTTTAATAAATGTATTTATTTATTTATTTTTTGCTGGTGTTGGATCTTCATTGCTGCGTGTGGGCTTTCTCTAGTTGCGGTGAGCCAGGGCTACTCTTCATTGCGATGCACAGGCTTCTTATTGCGGTGGCTTCTGTTGTGGAGCACAGGCTCTAGGCGTGCAGGCTTTAGTAGTTGTGGCACACAGGCTCAGTAGCTGTGGCTCACGGACTTTAGAGCGCAGGCTCAGTAGTTGTGTCACACAGGCTTAGTTGCTCCACGGCATTTGGGATCTTCCCAGACCAGGGCTCGAACCCCTGTCCCCTGCATTGGCAGGCGGATTCTTACCCACTGCGCCACCAGGAAAATCCCTATGTATTCTTTTAGACATTTTATAATTTTATTTTTTATATTTAGGTTTATGAATCTTTTTGTGTTAATTTTTACATACAGTGTTAACCTTCTGAATTAATTTATTTTGCCTGTGAATGCCCATCTCAACACAGTTTTGAAAATATAGTTTCCTTGTTTGTCTTCACACCTATGAAAAATTGACGTAACTGTAAGTGTAAAGGTTATTTCTGGACTCTCAATTATGTTTGATTGCTCTAATACCTGTTCTTGCACAAAGCTACAGTATCTGGATTACTGTATCTTTATATAATTCCTATTCAAATCCATTTAAATATTAGGTTTGATTTGTCAATATCTACAAATCCCAAATGTCTGTTGAGATTTTGAAAGAGAATACGTTTAATTTAATACAAATCTGCACAGACAATATTGACTCTTCCAGTGTATAAATATGTTTTGATGTTATTGGGGTTTTTTTCTAATTTTATTTTTCAGTTCATTTCTAGTATGTAAAAATAAGATTGATTTTATTATATTGATCTTGTATCCTGCGATGTGATAAAATAGTTTTAGCTCTAGCTTTATTGTGGATATTCTGGGATTTTGTACATTAGAATGATGTCATCTGTAAAGAAAAAAGTTTTATTTTTTTCTTTACAACATGGTTAATTATCCATCATCTATCTGTCATCTCTCTCTCTCTCTCTCTCTCTCTATCTCTTTCTATCTAGCTGTCTATCTAACTATCTGCTTATTTTTGCCCTTTTACACTGGCTAGAATGTGCAATATAATGGTGGATAGAAGTGACAAGAGTAGACATGCTTGAATTTTCCAATTTTGAGGGAGAAAAAATCTATTATATATGATGTTTACTGTGGGTTTCCATAGTTCCCTTTTTCAGGTTGAGAAAATCTTTTAGTCCTAGATGAGAGTTTTCATGGATGGGAGTTAGATTTTGTCAGATGTTTTTGCTTCATAAATAACAATGTTTATATGGGGTTTTCCCTTCATTCTATTAATATCATGTATTACACTAATTGACTTTCAGAAGCTAAAACAATTTTGCCTTGCTGAATAACTATCACTTGGTCATTACATCAAATCATATATATAAAGTTGTATAAGTTATGATTAACATAAAGTTGTTCATAATAATTATAGATATACATCTCTGTCTCTGTGTCTCTGACTCTGTCTCTCTCTCTCTGTCTCTGTCTCTCTATATATCTATATCTCTTTCTATATATATATATATACGTATATATATATATATTTATGCATATATTTGGCTTTGTTCAAGGTACATGATACCTCTATATGTTAGTTGTGTCCTGGTCTCAGCCTATGGGTAACCAATGTTGTGTTGTAGCTTGACCCACCCTTGTAATTCTTATTATGATTACAAGACATCCTTCAGCAATAAGCATCAGTAAACTTTGAAAAATGGGTTTATTACTTACAAATCTTGGAAATTATTGGATACTCCCGAGGTCACACAGTGGGGGAGGAGGGAGGAGATCAAGGTCTGTGGTTCTACTTTTACTGGGGTTGAGGGCGTGAGCTGTGAGCTCACTCTTTATTGGTGAATTTAAAACATAACAGTGGGAATTTAAAGTGCAGGAAGAGAAAAAAACAAGTGGCCCAAATGGTTAGTTATCTAAATCAACCAAGATATCTAAAACAAAATGGACAATGGAAGGTGGTCTGGCTCTTTATCTAGTTGTGTGGCTGGCAATGTGTTTATTTGAGATAGCCATCATTGAAGTGGATGCCTCTTTGAAATGGATTCCTCTACAATTAAAGCTCATGTCAGGCACTTGCATTATGAAAAGAAAACAAACAAAAGATGCAACAACAACAAAACAAACAGAAAAAACAACTGTCAACATTTCACTACAACCTCAGTTTCCTCAGTTGTAAAATGAGGAAAATAATAATATCCTGCCTTAAAGAGTTCATGTATTAAACAAGTATATATGCTTATTTATATAAGATTATTGTTAGAAGACAGAATTAAAGGTCTTATTGGCTTTATTCAACAATTCAGGAATCAAGAAACATTCCATCTGGCAGACAGAAAGGAGCTCCAAAGAGCTGTAGGAAATGAAAGCCTTTTATACGCAGAAGAGGGAGAGACAAGGAAATTACTAGTAAAGAATGGATTGCTTGTGGCAAGGTCACCTTCCTTTAGGAGACCTCAGGTGCCTGTCTGGCAGATTTCCTCATTAACACCGACCAGGTAATTCCAGATTGACTGGTTTAAGATTCCACTCTTGGGAGAGTTTGAAACTGTAATTAAGTTAAGTATTAAGTCCAGGTTTGGTAATATGGGTTTAGTATTGTACAAGTGACTCCATTGTAGGCTTGTTGTCTCATTTTTTTTAACATTATAAATTATATTATACATATAAGTACTCATATATAAGTATAAACATATATATTTAAAATAATGCCTGCTATTTTATTTATTCATTTATTATCTGTTTCTACCCATACTAGTTTATAAATCATAAACAAAATACCGAAGTACCTTTCAGTACTAAAAGAGTACCTGATACATAGTAGAATCTAAACAAAAATAATTTAAATATAAGTTATGAATAAGTTATCTAAAATGTTTTCATGAATTAAAATAATACAAAGACACTATATATATATATATATATATTTTTTAGGTAGTGTCCATGGAATGAAGGGGAGTAAATCAAGGTTACAATTGAATAGCATGTAAACAGGGAGGGAGGAGGTGGGCACAGAACCTAACAGTGCTTTTAGAAAAGTTACTGGTGGAGGAAAGAAACATAAATTTTATATATATATATATATATATATATATATATATATATTTAAATTTTGTAAAAATTATATATATATATATATGTAGAGCTATAACTGAGAGTATTTAAATTTTGTAAAGATGGAGAGATTGAAGGTCATAGAAGTAGAGGGTTTATTTTCTCAAATTCTTGGGAAAACAAGCTGCATTAGAATCAAATCACAAATATTAAATTTATTTATAACAATAAAAGTCAATTGTATTATAATTTTCATTGTACTGTAAAATAAAAGGGAAAAAAGAACATTATGATAAATATGGCATAGAGTAAGTAAATAACCTTTGAAAATACCTTGATAATAAGATAACAATATGATTTGAGAAATAGTAGGATATCTGAGTTTATGTTTGAGACCATCAAATTCTGGTGAAACAAACCTGCCTCATTTGTATGCTTCCTCTTAAAACACTGTTCATCTGGAATTAATGTAAGAGAAAAGCAAAAGGATAATAGAATTTTAATCTGTACTTTAAAAGAAGATGCAAATACCAGTGGCTCATAGGTAGGGATAGACATGAGTGTTAGGGGACAGTGAAACACCAGCTAGGTGAAACAAGTAATTTATTCATTATACAGAGACATTACATAGACCTCAGATCAATTTGATTCTCAAAGAGAGATGCTAGAACTTCATTTTGTAATTTGGTAAAGAAGCTCATAGAGGCTTGTTGACTATACAGGTGATTAAATGAATCAGGAATATAGAATAAAAACCTGGTAGAGATGCAGAGACTGTTAAATAAATTGGAGAGAAGAAACTGGAGATATTTACTGGTTGCATTGTAATAGCCAATCTTCTTTCATTATCATCATCATTATATCTTTTGTGGGTTTATGTATTTCATAGTAAAAAAAAAATCTAAGAAATATTCATGTTTTCTGTTTAACTGTTTTGTTATTATTTTTCTTCTAATGAAAGATACTTTAATTAATTAATAATCTTTCATCTACCTTACAATATATAGAAGAATCTTAATAGTGATGATGATTGAGGAGTGTCTCCAGTTATATACATAACCATCATTTTATTACAAATTTCCAGTTCACTGATACTAAATTAATTTATGGAAAAAGTATAGCTTTTATTTTCAATAGGTGAATGATTGATGACAACATTTGGTTGAAGAATTTTCTGTATCAATAAAATGCATGCAGTCAATATCCTCAAAATTTGTTCTTAAATACCTTCACAATGCACCATTAAGGAAATGGCTTATATACCACCTCCTCTAATTAATGTTTTCCCCAAATTGTAATGCACTCTATTTACTTGATCTTCCAAAATTCCATAATTGTTCATGTCTATAAAATACTAGTAAGTAATAAAAAGGAATAAATTATTGATATAGCTAATGAAATGGAAAAACTACAAATTACATTGCACTAAGTTAAAGTAGCTAATCTTAAAAGGTTAAATGCAGTATGACTCCAGTTTTACACATTTTTGGAAAATACAATTCTATAAATATGGAGGAAAGATCTGTATTGTAAGGGATTAGGGATGAGGAGAGGGTCTGACTACAAAGGGGCAACATAAGGGAATTTTTGGGTGACAGAATTTTCCTGTGTCCTGATTATGGTGATGGATTGCATGTGTTAAAACTCGTAGAACTGAACACCAAGCAAAAGAAAAGAGAATTACATCATTTTTAACTAAAAATTTAACAAATTTTTTATGAAATTGACATTTATGGTGTAAAACATTAATCTATACTTATTTCTGAAAAGTTATCTACTAAAATATTGATATAAATGTATATTTTGTAATGGTGTTATTTTATATGTGACATGTTAGGAGTGCATTAGTTTTATAAGCTCTAAATTCAGCCTATGTAGAAATTAATATGTTTTGGAAGGAAAGAATTGCACAGATGTCATTTTCCTCAAAAGCAGGCAATTATGAATGTAAATAACATACTATTTCGGTTTAGAGCTTCCAGAATCACTTGGAATCTGAAATATTGAAATGTCAACAGATTTGATATCATTTTCTGCCATAGAGATGAATAGATTGATAGCCACTTCTTATTTGTAACTTGCATTAATTTTCCTATTAAAAATCCTTAAGAATAAAATTTGGCAGTTTCCTGTATCTATGATTATAATACCATTATGTTGTTCTGAAAAAGCACAATCCAAACATAAGTGTTAGCTTGATGTCATTTTTATTATGCAATAGTCATTGATATTACATAAGAATATGAAGATAAGGAAATTAAAATCAGGATACAATTATATTGAAATGAAGTTTATTGAAGGCTTCTGGGTAAAATGTCAATTTGAGAGTGGATGTATTACCTGTCTGAGATACTCTTTAAATAATTATACAAAATGTGTGTGTGTGTGTGTGTGTGTGTGTGTGTGTGTGTGATCAATAACAGCAACATTTTAAAAGCTAGTACAAAGTACTAGTATACTAGTACAAAGCAAGGCACCGACCAGGTGTAACAAAGTTTGGTCAAAGTTAAGAATGTATATCCATTGACCTGGCTATCCAAAAGTAGCCAATGCCAGTGGTACATTGAAGAATTTAGGAGGCACACAGCTGGTAGTTATTCCTTATATTACCAAATTTCTCCATTATCCTTTTTTTTTAATTACAGTATAATTGCTTTACAATGTTGTGTTAGTTTCTGCTGTACAGTGAAGTGAATCAGCTATATGTATACATATATCCCCTCCCTCTTGGACCTCCCTCCCCCCCATCCCCCCCATCTAGGTCATCACAGAGCACCGAGCTGAGCTCCCTGTTTAGTGCATATATGTGAAATCTAGAAAAAATGGTACAGATGAACCTATTTGCAGGGCAGGAATAGAAATGTAGACTTAGAGAATGGACATGTGTATATAGGGTGGAAAGGGAAGTGTAGGATGAATTGAGTAGGTTTGACATAAATACACTAGCATGTGTAAAATAGATAGCTAGTGGTAACGTGCTGTATAGCACAGGGAGCTCAGATAGGTGCTCTCCATTATCCTTAATTAAAAATTGAATCTTATAGAAATCATTAATTTCGCACACTGACTCATGAATTATCAACACTGTATATTTTACTGTTGCCATGAATTCTTCAAGCTGTCAAAAAGACAAGTACATTCTGTAAACAAAATAAAATATCTTCAAACTATTATCTACAATAGCTAGATTTTCTCATTTGCTTATAAATGTTAATACTTTAAATGGCACAAATGGATAACATGCTATTTATTTAAATAAAATATTAAACCTTATCCACGATGAGATGGTATTAGGTGGTTGATCTTTAGGAAGCTATCAGAATTAGATGAGGTCATGAGGGTGGAGCCCCCATGAATGAAATTAGTGACCTCATAAGAGTTACAAGAGAGCATACTTCGTCTCTCTGTTCTCTTCCATCTGGCAATTGAATGAGAAATCTGAAGTTGGCAATCCTGAAGAGGATCCTCACCAGAACCCAAAAATGCCAGCACCCTGATCTTGGATTTCCAGACTCCAGAACTATGTGAAATAAATTTCTGTTGTTTATAAGACACCGAGTCTATGGTATTCTGTTATAGCAGCCCAAACTTACCAAGACACCTTATATTGCTCTTTTTCATGAGTGGAGAACCAACCATTTTCTGCATATTTTGAACAGATTCTCTTTAAGTCATTCTTTGTCCAATTTTTTTTCCTCTTATCCCCAAAATCAGAGGAAAAGAAATCAAGCAAAATTGAGAAATGCATGTATGGATAAAGTGTACATTTAGATTTATTTTATGTATAGATATCACATAATATACTTAAGGGTAGTTATTTGACAATAATGAAACATAATATTGCCATGGTGTTTTAAAATTTAGAAATATTTTTCTGTTCATTAATTTATTTGTCCTATTAAAGCAAACTATTTTTAGGGCAAGCTTATAGAATAGTGGTTGGGACAAAAAAACTGTGTTTGGACCTTTGCTGTGGTCTGTTATAAATATGTGACTCTATATATAAAGTATTTAACCACTCAGCCTTAGTTTATCCATCTCTAAAATGGGGATAATTGTATATATCTCATGAAGTTTTATGCAAAAATGGATAGATGGCATTGTACATTAGAAAAAGGACAGTTTATTGGGATGAAATCCAGTTGTATTCCAAATGAGAATTCAGAGACAACTTCATAAATATATAAGAATGCTAGGAAATGATCATATCAGCCCTGTATTCTGTGTCAGTTTGCAGAAAGTTTGTATTTTTCTTCAGCATTCATAACATTACTCATTGTGAGGTGCATAACAATTTGAAAACCACGGATTTGCATGGTTGTTCTCTGTCTCTGGTTATAAATGTAACACTTTGAATGTTCCAGAATGACAGTCTTAAAACAAAGGGAAAAGAATATACTTGCACAGCACATTCAGCTCTAAAATCTGATTTCTAGAAGCTCTTGATGGCTTTTCCAATAATATTGTTTATGTTTGCCTGGTGAGAAAAATAGCCAGTCACTTCAGTCAACTACATAGTTATCTGATATCCTAGAGGGGAAAAAAATAAAATATTGTATTCTTAAGTGTTCTCCTCTTTGAAACTTTGTTTTGCCATAGTAAAAGGTATTCTGAACTTTGATAAACCTATTCACTCTGAGAAGTATTATTTCATATACCTTCTTGATAAGTAGCTACTTAAAATAGTATTTGTAAAGAAAAATAGAAACAACCTTTGGTGTACTTTTAAAACTAATTTTATATCTCACCCCAAGTTAGGTTTTCATTAAGTAGAATATTTATATTTATCGCACTGGATCTATAACTTAGGTCATGTCAGCGAGTTTTCGTGGAATACAGTAAAATATGATTATGAGAGCATACTCTAAAACTCTTGGTCACTTTCTAAGTTTGCCTTTCACACTCTAAATATGTGAACTTTGAAAATTTACTGAAAATTTCTGAGGCCTTAGCAGTGACTATCTCTCAGTGCAGGGTAAAGTGAGAATCTTTCTTCTTTATGGCCTCACAGGACTCCTTATTGGCTTAGATAATTTCTACTTCCACCAAGAGAACTTCCAAGTGTTTTTGTTGTGGCTGTTTTTTTTTTTGTTTTGTTTTTTTGGGGCAACTTGTTTGTTTGTTTTGTTTTTCCCCCCCGCTCACTGCTGAGACTGCCTCAACAGAGTTCACAGTGAGAATATGTTGGATTCCTGTAACCATTATAGTCTTTCTCAGTGGTTCTTTTTCAACCTCTAGTCAAGTCATCTCTCTCTCTCTCTCTCTCTCTCTCTCTCTCTCTATATATATATATATATATATATATATAATTTTTTTTTTTTTTTTACAGAGAGACAATTTTGTCTTTAGTCATGGCTCATTGGCTTTAATACATTGACTGAAGTCCTGCCAAAACCCTCAGGAGTGCCCTTTTTACTTGCCCTCCACCAAATACAGCCTTTTACTTGCTCCCCAATTCTTTCTATTTTCTTCTGGAGAAAAGTATTCTTTCTTGTAGGACTTCAGAGTACTTCCTAGGTTCTCTTAGATAAATTGGAAGCCTTTCTGGAAACTAGCCAGTTTAGAAACCAAATATACTGGCCTTGGTTTATTACCCCTTCACAAATTGTCCACTTTGGTGAAGAATTCTAGTATTTAGTGTCTGTAATTGACGAAGCTACATGCCCCTCACCACGGGTCTGTAGAGCTCTACTTTCATGGCTCCAGAGAAACCAGGAAAATATTTCATTACTTTCTCTTCCAAATGCCTATCGCAGATTGTAGTCATCACTGGCCAGGACAGTTACAAGAGTAGAGATAGTGATAAAAGCAGCCGGGATTCCTAAAGTGCACTAATCCCAGATCTGCTAACACAGAACCCAAGTATTAGCTTGCTGTATTTTCACTCTTGGTTCATTCCAACCAGTAATGCTGCTGTGTAAAAAATGAAACACAATATTTGTATGAAGTTATATGGGTAGTTACCACATTGACTTTACCAGTGTTAGTGGGAGGAGCAGCAGGCCAGAAGTACCCAGAATTGCTTAAGCACACAGATTCATTTTATCCTTTTAAGACATTTAGGACAACCTGCCTTCTGTGTCACAAGTGCACTTCCCAAGTTGCTCTACAGACCTTGTCCGCTTATAAATTTATATTAGTCATTGGATAGAGCATTCCTAGGTTAAGGAATTAAGTTCTTCTTGGCTGTTAGTATCCTTGGTGCTTATGAGAAACAAATATAAATCCTCTCTATGTTAAAGGGAATGCTCAATACAGATATTTGTGTGTTCCCACTTGTTAACTTTTTCAAATATGACCAATAATAAAAACTCACAAAACACAAAGGAATACAAACTTCTATGTATGGTAATCAACATAATCAACACACAGGGGTTGGAGCCTAAAGCTCCTAGAGTCATTCACATTTAAAAACAGAATGTAAAATAACCATGTATGAAACATGTAAAGAAATAAAAATTTTTAATGACAAAATGAACAAATAGGACCAACTACGATGACCAGGAAGAAGAAAAAATGAATAAGTCTCAGGATATAAAAATTAACTCAGGGGCTTCCCTGGTGGCACAGTGGTTGAGAGTCCACCTGCCGATGCAGGGGACACGGGTTCGTACCCCGGTCCAGGAGGATCCCACGTGCCATGGAGCAGTTGGGCCTGTGAGCCATGGCCGCTGAGCCTGTGCGTCTGGAGCCTGTGCTCCGCAACGGGAGAGGCCACAACAGTGAGAGGCCCGCGTACCGCAAAAAAAAAAAAAGTAATAATAAATAGAACTGAAATATTGTATAACAAAAATACACAAGCTAGTTGGAGATGATTAGACTTAAGGTGTTTTAAGGCCTTTTAATTTGGAGGAATGGGAGTACGAATTTTGAATTATTTAACTTTTTAAATACCAACTATGTTTGATTTCAGGTGTAACCACTAAAGAATATAATTTCCAAACAAATTAGGGGGAAGAAAACGATATGTAGATAGATATAAATAGAGGTATAGACATATGGTTATAATAATCAGATAATATTTACTCAAAGAATATTAGTTTAGTATATTATTAAAATCATGTATAATTCACTAAGTCAGCATATTGGAGAAGAGAATTCATATGATCATCTCAGTAGTTCAAGAAAGGGCATTTGATAAAATCCAATACATATTTATGATCAAAAATATCAAAGCTAGGAATAGAAGTTTCATATTCCTATAAGCTTATTTACTAAAAGGGATAAATTCTTAAAAGTAATATGAGAGATTTTTACAAGTTTTGCTTAAAACAAACCAATTTCTTGTCTATATAAATGGAAAAAACAACATAATTTAAATGAATGTATGATTATGATAACAAAAGTTTAAAGTACCTAAGAGTATTTCTATCAAAATATATTCAAAAACTTTAAAAATTATATTGACATATTATGGCATAATATTATAAATAAGTTAAATCATTGAAAGTTAATCGTGTTCATGCATAGGGAAATATGTCAGTCCTTAGCAAATCAAACTTAGACTCATACTATTCTAATGCAGATCTCAATATGTGGTGTTGTGTGGCATTTGACAAAATAATTCTGGCATATATATAAATGAGTGAATAAGAATTGTCAACATACAACTAACGAGGATCAAAGAGGGAGACTTTTCCTTCCAGATGTCAGTGGTTATAATAAAATTATATTAATTAAGATAATGTGGTATTAATACACAAAAAGAAACAGAAAACAAGGGAAAGAATACAATGCTTAGAAATAGATAAGACCACTTGAGGAAATAACATATTGGTCAGAGCTAGCACTATTGGTTAGTGGAGGAAAGATCAGTTACTTAAGAAATAGAGAAAGATTAATTGGTTCCAAGTTAAAACCAATATAATAGTAAAATTGGATATTTTCCTCATAGCATGAGACAGTATATTAAACTTAAATATGAAAAGAAGAATTATAAACATTTTAAACCACATTAGATTATTTTTATAAACTTGGCGAAAGATGTGCTTTTAAATGAGACATTAAAAGCAACAAACATGAAAAAAATGTTTATGAATAGGGAAATCTTAAAATTAAAATTTTAGGTTTATCTGAAAACACTATAAGTAAAGGAAACAGACCAATCACAAATGGGAGTAATTGATAATTCCATAGAGCTACGATGCAAAGTTTCTGAAAGTTTAGGCATATCCCTTTACTTTGGCTATTTTTAAAAACTTACATGCCACAGGTTCCTTAAAGAAGGAAGCTTTGCAGAACAAAATTATGACATTACATCAGGATCCTGTAAATTACCTTGCTTCTTCTTCATTCTGGTGTTTGTTGACTTAGTCTCAGAATTGAATGTAAACTAAGATTCTATTGTAGATTAATGGCTTGATTATGGCCTCAGTTTTCCAATTCTAAATTTGTTTGGTATGAATCATTTTTATACGAATTAAAGTAAAAATGTAGCTTTTTTTCTTTCTGAGATATCCATCATTAATTAGTGACAGAATAAACTATGCATATTTGACTTTTCTTGAGATCTGATGACCATCTTCTCCCTATTTGTCACCATGGCAATGACTTTATGTTTACTCTGGCTTTTAAGCATCTGCAGGTGAGGCAGACATGAGGTTCAAAATCTTGGTTATAAAACACAATGTTTAATGTGTCTCAAATAGGTGCATGTATGTGGTAATATTGACACCTTTGTTTCTTTGTCAGTCAGACAGGGACTAAGGTAATTGGTACCCTCTGGCCAGTATCCTTTAGTTATATTTATCTTCTTACCCTGGCATGCTATACCAATTGTACAAATAATATTTACTACATGTGTCATAAAATGAGAAAAACTGGAAAGCAGTATGCTGGGCCATCATTTATCTCACAAGTGTTTGGTACTCACAAGTATTGCTGAGATCAAGGAGACCATTGTAATTGTAACGCTGTCCCAGACATTTCTGAGTATGAGAGAGCAGAAAAAAATGTTTATTTTTTTTTTCTAAATAATTTGGCATTCCATATTAGTATCTATTCTTTGCATTAAGTGGGAGAAGAAAGAATCTTCAAGTACATTCTCAGATGTGTCTTGGGCAACACACAGTTAATAAAAACCAGTATATAGTTTTTAGTATTCTTCCACTACATTGTGGCAAACTATTTCCAACCCTTGGATACCATTTGGGCTTGGCCAATGTTGGATCCAGGTTAACATATGTCAACTGTCAATCTCATGAGAACATATTTAGCTCCTTAAGTCAGTGGAGTTACTACAAATTCTCTAGCAATTTGAATTTCAGCTCACTTCAAATTTGTCCTCCACCTTCCTTTTCAAGCATCCTTATAGCCACTAGTAACAGCATTACCCAGGTTATAACTGATTCCTACATCAAATTCTCATTTTATTTATTTCAAGACCAGGTTGATTCCAGAGGTCCATGGACATTTGGCCATGAGGAGAACTGTTAGCTTTTTCCTTTCATTAGAGCAGTTCTTCCTCATACAAATAAAAATATTTTAATACGTTTTGTGTAAGAGAAGTCCCTAGGTTTTTAATGGGCACCAAATATTTTTATTTTACTTGTTGAACCCTGTTGTTTTTCAATTGTTTTACTAACTTTCTCTAAAGAGTACCAATGGGAAAGTGGATTCAACTATGTAAGTCAGTATGTAACATGTGCAAACATTCTAAGAACTAAAATTTTGTTGGTCACAGCCCTACAACTACAAAACTAAGAGACTGATTCAACAAGGTCACATAAATATCCTTGATGTCATTCTCTACCATAGGCAGACTCTGTCTAGATATGAGCTCTGTTTTTCTTGAATCATCATTAGTTCATGTAATTAGAGGAACTATCTCACCCATCCCTCAAGGGCCTTAGTGCACTTTCTCCACTTATCACTCTCCTACCTTTTGTTATTGTGTTACCATGTTCTTTAATTCATTATTAACATATAACTCTACAGTACAGCATCATTGATATATAAAGTCAATATGTATACTTAATTTCATTTACATTATTTCCTCTTATTCCTTCTTTCATCTCTACACTTTTATAATATTCCTTCTTCTGAAAAACACCTTTTAATGTCCTGGTGACAATTTTGGCTTCCTGTTAACCATGTTCTTATATTTATTCCATGTCACTGTGCCAGATAATCTCTGTGGAGGGAAGCATGTGGCACCTGCTGCTTGTTGGGGGTCCATCACTCTTTCATGATTCTTAATCAAACTCTTACTTAAAACTGAATTGTTCCTCTTTTGTAAATTCTGACTACACAATGGCATTTTGATTTTAAAAAGCTTCAAACCAATATTCACCTTATTCCTCAACATCCCTTATCCTAAAATAATCCACTGCTTCTCTCTGGGGCCCTGTTTCAAAACAGCACTTATATCTTTTTAGTTATACAATACTTGAAATCAATTTTGATTATGTCTGGTATCTGGCTCCTCACAATTACCAAACTAATATTTTTTAACAATTCCTATTGAAGAATTACAAAGTTTCTTCTGAATGTGTTTATGCAAACTCTCTCAAATCCAGTTGTATGATTACTTTTCTTCAGGCATGTTCATGAAGGAAGAATATAGTGTGTGGCATAAACAACAACAAAAACAGTGCCACTTACATCAGTCCTTTTTTGTTCTCCCTGATGTGATTCCAAGGCAAGATATTGCGATTCTCAGTGTATGTTTCCTGAAAGTGTGTAAAGCTAGTGAGGAATATAATGGGAATCATCTTTTTTGGAACAAGAGCAGCAGGAGCTGGTGTTTGATCTGATCATAGGTAGAAATGACCGAGTTTGAGTTATGTCTCAACATGTGGTGAAAAGCAAGAGGGCACATTAATATCCTTGCCCTGTAGATAAGCCTCAGCTCTTGTAAGAATTTATTGCTCCTCTTCAGGTCAGGGTGGGACCTAGAAGGAGGAGTTGTATTTTATTGTTGTATAAGTTTTTCCTTATCAGAATCTAAATCAGAATACTGAGGTTCTTTATAATACACAATATCTGAAAATTATTTTGGAAGCATAATACTTTTCTTGCTTGACTCAATGACAAATATAGCATCAGTGATTTATTATATATTTTAATTCATATAGTAATAACTATCTAAGTTGAAACTTTTGTTTTTCTTTTCAGGCAAAGACTAGTACATATATTTTTCTTTTCATTGCCCTAAGAAAATATGAAGAATTCTAAAATATAACCAAGATTATTCTTTGCCAACTCTACACTGCCAGTTCTCCAGTTCATGCTCTCAGTGTGTCTTGTCCATAAAGTTTTCCTCTGATATTTCTTTTCCCTGTCTCTCCCATAGAGTCTAATAATGTTTTGGTTCCCAAGCAAAGAGAAACAATGAAAATAAAATCATCAGTGTCTTTTTTTTAAACCCCAATTTTATTTTCTTTATATTTAATTTTCTGCTTGAACTAGACCCAGTCAGCTTTCTCAGACTTATCTTTTTTTAATCCCCGTAATGAATTGTAAGACCTGTCCAAACTAAGCTGCTTCTTATATATACTTATACTTTCAGATTTCCATTTTTTCTACAAAGATGCTCCTTGGTCCTGACTCATCTCCATGGCTCCACATTCCACTTACACTTTAGAGTCCATCTCAATTGACACAAAATATTTCTTGATCCTTCAAGAACTGTGCTAAAGCAATGTCTTCCTCTTCTAACCAAAAAAAAAAAAAAAAAAGACTCTGATCTTTAACTCTCTTATGACATACTTTTCTATGTTCATATTCCATCTCTTATTAAATACTTTAGATTTTGAAATCTTAGAAAAGATGATTGTTTCTGAATAACATTTGTATTTCTCATAGTGGACTCTGTACAGGTATTTTGTATAACTATTGTATTTCTAAAAAGCATAGAAGTAAAATTTTCAGCTTAATCCACTAAGATCCAAAGCCTTTTTCTTCTTTTCATTATTGGAGAAAATAATTGAAAACCAAAGGAAAAAAATAACTGAAAATATCTCTCTTGATTTGCTTCAAATATGGAAAGGAATAAAGATTCACCAGACAACAAAAAGAGTAAACCAGTATATACAATTTTAAACTGTGATAAATGAATATTATTAATTATAAAAAGGCAAACTAACCATGATTTTATGTGAATGCAAGATAAACATTTCATGTTCCCTCATCTCTAACCATGGTTTCAATCTATTATAGAGCAATGGAAGCCTCAAGATTTACTAGGGTCAAATTTACTTTGTATTACACAAAGAACTTCAGGCCATAAAAGACAGAGAATAACAAGTTATTTCTGTAGTGGTAAGTTAAATGATTGAGTCATAAAATATGGTTGACAAATAATGTGGTTTACTAGCTATTGCTTGACTCCTTAGTAGGAAACTCTGAATTGTTTACATAATACACTAGACATTTGTTGATAGCTCTTATATGAGAGCCAGCAGTAATCAGGAGAGAAATTATCATCTGTATAATGTCAATGATTTTGTAGGCATAGGAATTCTCACTGCTTTTGTTAGACTGTGAACACTGAATTGTTTTAAATATTAACATTGTATATACCTTTCATTTACAAAAATAAACATTCAAACAGAGCCAAAGTGGGTATAGTCAGAGCATACAAATCAGTACGGTTCTGAGGGTAAACTACAGAAACTAGATTTATCTCCACTTTCTTTTGCTTCCCTTGAAGCTCTTTTATGCACTCCCAATGTGTAAACATGGTATCAACACAGCCAAGGTATTTAAAATAATTTACGTCAAAGCTTCCCATAATAAATAGATGTGACTCTTTTTGCCTTGATTAGTCATACGTTATTGTCTGAAGGTATGTTAGTAAAATATCTGTTTTCACTTTAGTCCCTTGATCAGTCAATTCTGTGGCTGAAGGAGCTCAGTACAAGTAGCCACACAGAACAAGCTCATGGTCTCCATGGATAGTAGGCTCCATCCATCACTGCCAGTAATGCATCCCCTCACTGCCATCAACATCTTCATTATCTGCACTCCGTTTCATCATTGTATTAATTGTTCTGAGTTCTTCTGGGTATGATGTAATCATTATCTGTCAACATGCATCTCCCAGGTGGACAGTGCTGAAAGCCTTAGAATATTGTTTTCAGAAAGTATAAAGCCTAATTAGACTCGTTTGCTTTTACCCTAAGAACCAGTAAAACTTCCTCCCATTTCCCTCTTGATAATAGCAACATCCTTGATTTGTAATGTCTTCCCGGAAAAATCATGTAGAATTCATCCATTCTGTGACTATTGTATGTGTGCCTTCCCTAAAATTAAGATTTTTTGCAATCTGCTCAATTTCCCACTTCTTTTGAATCCTAACAGATTCATATATCTTTAAAGTTATGTTTATTCCTTAAAACATGACTCTTGTAAAATAACTATTATGTATTTCTGTAATAATACTAATAGGTGTGAAATAATTAAACATTATTAGATATGTTCTGATTCCTGTTAAGTCTATAGTTTAATTCCAAGGGTGGCTTATTCAATAATTCAGAACATCAATTTATTTTAACCAGATCTGATCTGGGTATTCATTTATCTTTAGCCATACCTACCTACATACACAGATTGTTTTGGAAAGACGTGACCTTTTATGCTCTCAGACCAAATCTTCTCCAAAGTCACACATTGGTGTATTAAAAATAAATTTTAAAAACCTGTCTGATGACAATATCAGAACCCTACTTTTTCAGTGCTTGTGTTTTCTTGGTATAATTTTACCCACCCATTTAAACTTTATGAGTCTAGCTATTCTAGGTAAGTCTCTTATACAGAATAAACAGATTTTGATTAGTGAGCAAATCCAAAAGCAAAAGATTTAAACTCATCCATAAATATTGAAGGATATGCTTAGTTTCCTATTTTCAGGAGGTCTTAAGTTACTTCATGTGTATTAAATATATCTTTCCATATATAGTGTATTTTCTCTGTTCTTTTGTACTAATTCTGGTATTTATAGAGGTTTTGATTTAGTTCAAATAATTATCTTATAGTAATATATTTCATAATATCCTTAGTCTTCTTTTTAATTAGTTAGGTTTCTACATTTTATTATCTTTGTATGATATCCTTGACTCTCACTTATTACCTATACAATCATCAATGAGATTATTTTTCTTTTTCACATTTAATTTATTTCTACTTTTATGGAATTTATAAAATTTAAATATTATAAGTTCATTTTATTCCCACCTTTGTTTGATTATAGTAACTACAGTTAAATATATTTATTGCTGACCATAGTTCTTCACTGAAGTTTCAGCAGCCTAGTTGATTCTTCAGAAAAGAAACATGACTATATTCTTACAAATTCCATTATTCTAATATTCTTTATGGTTGAAGGACAGCTTGTCTGAAGTTTAAAATTTTGCTCACTCTCTTTTTCTTCATCATTCTTAAAATATTATTTCACTGTTGTCTTATTTTGTATGTTATAAAAAAGCTGGTGTTGACCTGATTTTCTCTATAAGTGACTTGATCATTTTGCCTGGATGTTTTGCATTTTTTCCCAGTGAATTTACAATCTAACAGTTTTACAAGGATACGTCCTAAAATTGTCAATCATGGTACAACTTTCTTACTTAAATGATGAAACTTTCAATATAAACATTAAAACTAAAAAACAATTGTTTTAAGTGTTATTTCTACCCCATTGTGTTGTTTGTTTTTCTCTGAGAATTCCCATTTGCACTTTGTATTAGGGTTAGGTTTAGGGTTAGAGTCTGAGTGTTCTAAATATTTCACTTTCTCATTTTTTGTGCACATTATATTGTTTTTATTCTCTTCACTGTTTTGTTTCTTTTCACAGTGACACTTATTGATCATCTTATAACTCTGTCTTCCTTTTTTGTTTTGATCTGGTGATTTTCTTCAGTGAATTTTCTGAATTCTCTTCTCACATCTTACTGTTATTATTTTTAAAATTCTACTCTGAATTTTACAAATTGCTGATTTATTGTGTACTTTCTTAGGTACAAAAGCTAATTTGAAAATATTTATGTTGGAGCATTTTTTATAGTTTTTTCCTGCTAGCCTACTGTTTTCATAATGTGAAAATTTTGCTTCTCACTTTTTTTCTATTGTCTTAAATGCTCTTTATGTATGATTTCTGACTTTTTTCTGTTTATTATATTGAATGTTTTAAACTTTCATTAAAACACATTAATAATTGTTTCTATAAATGATGTGAAGTGTTTCATTAGCTAATTAAATTTCTTATTGCAAGATCAACTCTACTATTAGTAAAATGAAGTGCATTTATTTCAATAAAATATTTCATTAGAAACAACTATGGTTTTCAGAACTGTGATGCTCCTGTTTCTGTAAGAGTCTTATTTTTACTACTTTATTTTCTTTTTCTTCTACACAAAATCAACAAGATATGCCTCTCCTGTTCAAGTTGCTTTACCTTCCACCAGCACTGCCATCCCAAGGCTGCCCCTCTGACTTCATCCATAGTTGAGAGCCTATTTCAACTTCCCAGTAGCCAGTGCTGTGCTCTACTAAATATTGCTCCTGTTCTCCTGGCTTTCTACTCACCTTAGGAATCTTCTTTTTGGGTGCAACATCTGTGCCTGCTACCACTAGATTGCCCCTGCATGTGTCTTTTTTCCTACCTGATTCTCTGCTCTGTTATTGTCACCTGAACCTGCTCCAGAAGTTTCTTTCATTTATATGTAAATTGAAGGTCAGTGGATTCTCTGTCTTCTCATCCTTTTGTAGAAGTGTATTGTGGCTGGATTTATTTGCTCTCCCTGTTGAACTCTATAGTTTTCAGGGATGTGTGTAGAGATTTAACTTATGTTACCACCATCCTAAGAAAACACCTATCCGTTATCGTTAGTTGTTTGGGGGATGGGGAGGAGGTAGGAGGGATGATGTCCTAATAATTTTATTAAACCTTAATAATAATTTATGCAACTGAAATATATAGTTAAAGCAAGTTTAGAAGCATGAAAGGTACATTGTTTCAACCTTTATATTATCTTCTTTTAAATCTGTTGCTATACACGATTGTTTCTAGTTATATATCAAGCATTTGTATTTCACATATGACATGATGTTTTTACATTACCTTCATATAGCCTACTGTGTAAATTGTTGCTCTTGACAAGTATTATATTGCCTATGAAGGGGAAAAAAATTTGCCATGCTAAATTGTGTCTCTTTGGCATAAGGATAATTTTAGGCTTGTTACTGAAAGTGGGGGTCCAGTTGCTTGCTGCTCTAAAGCCAATAAAGAGACAAGGTTGGTGGAAAGAAAAGTTTATTTTATTTTGGAGGCTGGCAATGGGAGGGGAGGGGTGGGCTTCTGTCCAAAGGCCAACGCCCCCCCACTGACAATCAGTGGGCAAGAACTTTTATAGGTGAAAGTGAAACCATGTAACTCAGATTGGGACTTGAACCCATGGGCCAGGACTAGAACCCAGCCAAAACCCAGACTGGGACTTGAACCCATGATCTTTTAATTGAGATCACACACCTGATCTCAGGACTTAATGAAGCTCAGGTTCTTGATGTCTCGTCTCAGAAAGAATTCAGTGAGAGACAAAGTGATAGATAAGAAGTAGGTTTATTTAGAGAGAAACACACTCCACAGATGGAGTGTGGGCCATCTTAGATGGTGTGAAGGACACTGGGGTATGGAGCTGTCAGTTTTTATAGGGGTGGTAATTTCATAGGCTAATAAGTGGGAGGAGTATTCCACCTATTTTGGAGAAGGGGTGGAGATTTCCAGGAATTGGGCCCCACCCACTTTTTTGACCTTTATGGTCAGCCTTGGAAGAGTCATCGTGCCTGTGGGTGTGTCATTTAGCTTGCTGATGTGTTACAATGAGCATATACAGAGGCTCAAGGTCTAGTGGAAGTCAGCTAGTGGAAGTCTTGGACCTATTTGGTTCTAATCATTTTTTGTCATGTCCTTGGGCTATGTCATTCTTCTAAAGGTTGTACCCTGCCCCCTGTCAGCTCTGACAGTCATCTTGAAATGGTTATGTGGTCATCTGATCAGCATCATCTTGATTGTTTTAAGCACAGTTAATGTTCAGTTCCAGGATCAGTTTGTTCCCATTTCTTTGAGACCAGCTCTCGGAATTGTGGCAACTTATGTCATGGCTATAGTCTGGTCATCATGTAGTTAACTTCTTCCACATGGTGGAGGTTTTAGTATCTATAAGACAGCTCATAGGATATGGCTCAAATTATTATCCATAGCCCTTGAAGAGGAAGTAAAGGTCCTTGATTTTGCTTAAGGACTAAACTATTATGATTTAGTCTTGTTGGACTGTTTTCTTTTGTTTCTGCATTTTCTCACTTCTCTGATTAAACATATTCTTTGGCTAAAGTTTTTTCACAGACAAAAGGCAGGCTGAGGACATGGGGAGCAAGGACCAAAGGGTCCTGCTTTGTTTCAGACTGACTATTTTTAAGAAACAACAGACATAGGAACAGTTCTGAAAACAGAGTAAACTTACCATTTTGTAAGAGATATTTATATGTCTACTGGAAATGTCCATTTGTAAGGGTATCTTCTTCTCTTTTCCAGGTAGAGAAGGCAAACTAATACTCTAGAAAATCTTTATCAATGGAGAAGGCAATTATCTCAATCTGCATAACAATCCTACCTTTTTAAATGCTTTTCCTGATAGCCTCCCCTAACTGCCCCTCCCACCCCCCACATTTTCTTTTGTTTTTAGCTGGAGATAGTACTTAAGATGGTGGCTTGGGCCATTTTGGAGAGTTACTCAGTTTTCCTGGTTATCTCCTATGTACACAGGAAGTACACATGTTATTAAACTGGTTGGTTTTGCTCCTGTCGATCTTTTATTACAGGGTGTCTCAACCTAGAAGGGAAGAAGAAAAATTATTTTTCATACCCTACAGCTACAGCTCTAAATAAACACTGATTTTTTTTTATCCTCAAAAATTATTTCTTTGCCAGAGTCCTTCTCCTTCGCCTTCATTAAGTGTACATCAAGTGTCCATTTCGTATAAAATAGATTATTTTTCTTTTATAATAAATATTTTCCAAGGAAGATAATGTTTAGTAATATCAATTTGTTGAGAAAGTGAATAAAATTCTATGTACTAGCTTACTCAGTTGAATTCTAGCTATTTTTCCTTCTCTGTCCATGAAAATTAAGTAATATACTGAGTAGAAAAACAGGTCCGTAGAAAGATGCACACAAACACATACATGCAAAACCTTTTTGGATATGCTTATTTTACCATAATCAAAGTAAAATTACTTTAGTAGTAGAAGTTATAGTATGTAGTAAAGTTTTTCTAACAATGCCATTAGATATTATTTGATTTCCAAGAAATATCATAAGTAAGAGTATTTTAAAAAGCAATTAATTAAAGCAATCAACTTTATACAGGTTATGCAATACACATTAATGGATACTTAAGGCTACAAAAGGCAATACAACCCCTTACATATTTCTGCAACTTATAAATTTAATACCTCAAATTATAAATATTCTCATCACTTTTGAGATTCTACACATTAACCAATACCCTGTGATTTATTACACTTAGAATGTAGTCTCAGTGTTTCCTAAAAGTATCAATTTTTGTGTTAGTGGGTGAGCCAGAATTGGAGCTGTTAAAAGGTAAGCTGAGGCATATTAAAATATTAAGAGTTCATTCGAGCTAAGAAAATAAGAATCAGGCAGTGCCAAACCAGGAGTGGTTAGGAGCACTCCACCAACAACTCAGGGAGAGACTTTTATAGAGAAAAGGTGGAAGAAATTAAGAAAATCATTGATTGTCTATAGCTTCAAGCCTAGTTTGTAATTGGCTATTCTTAGATTTAAATTTCATAACCTTGAGGGACTTACAGCCTTAGATTTTGGTTTGCTTATGTAGGTGGCCATGACATTAGAGCCACCTTGGTCTAATGACCTCCTTTTTAAATTAATTTAACAGAACTCACATCAAAGTACTTCTAGCTCAGAACTCTTTCTACCAAATGATCTGTCACACATATTAGATACAAAACTTCCCCCCCCTTATTCATAAAGTTAATGTCCTATATAAAAACATAGAAGAATATTCTGAGAATGCAGCTATCTGTATATCTATCTCATAGAGAAAATCGCAATTTAACTAACCCATAATATTTTTGCCATGTTCAAAAGTCTGTGAAAAATAAAATTATGTTTTATTTACTATCACTTACCTTACATGATGCAAAGAGACTGGTATTCAGTATTCAAAAACCAGAAGTTGTATTTGGTAAATAAATTTATAAATGGAGAATTTGGAAATACATGTGTAAATTCATTAACTTCATTAACAGTGTTTTAAGAAAGAATAGTGATGGAAAGAAGAGTTGACTCTAATCTAGAGAAACTCAGTCACAGAATGTACTCTGGCTAGCTGGCTGAGTGAATTCAAGAAAGCCCCTTGAATTCCATTTTCTGAAGTATAAAATCACAGTCCTTATTTCAATACCCATAAAATGTTCACTGAACATCTTCTTTAGGTGTTGTACTTCCAATGTGTTATTATAAATGAGTCAAAGATGGCTTTTGTAAATTGGCCTCTAAATTGTTTATTTCTTCCAGTGGGCTAAGCCCTGTTAGCTCAAAAACCCACTGGTGCCAAATTTTTACACATCTATTTGTTTCAAGCATAGCCCAAATAAGCAGAATTTTAGCCAAATAATACCCTGATTGCTTTGCATACCCAACAAAATTGCAACCCAAATCTGCTAGCTATAGGTAAGGTAAGACCTGTGCCATGAAGACCCCAAATCACTATTTCCTTCAAGAGTTTCTGACTCAAAGACAGCCTGTCCTGCTGCCAGGTGACATTGCTTACATATGTAAGACACCTTCTTGGTCCCTCTCTCCCCAGAATTCCCTTGCCCTGCTCACCTTCTAGATGGTGGCCCTTTGGTCCCTTCTGGACAGTCTAGTGCTATGAGGAACTTTCTCCATGCAAACCAGTTCCAATATCACCCAAGAAAGTTTTTGTGTGGTACTGCCACCTGGTGGTCATATCTTTTTCCTTGATCAGCTCTAAAATACCTTCAAAAGCCCTTAGAGATGTCACTAGAGTTAACCAGATTATGTAATTTTCTTCTAACTGGATATCTATTTTTTTTCCTTAAAAAATAGCATTCATTGACTTCCCCCTTTTTTCTGATAATTAGTGCAATATACATTGCCAGTCTATGTAATTTAGAAATTCTAAAAAGTAAGAACAAAAATAATATATTATTCATTCCATTATTAAGATTAAACCACCATGCTAATCACTAGACATAAAAAATAACTGATGCATTAAAAACCTCACTTTGACACATTTAGCAAATACTTCCCCAAAACATTAGAGCAACTTAATCTACCGCATTCAAGGAAGCAAACATTCATTTTCCAAACCTTTGCCATATTGAACATTGTAAACTTAAAAAAAAAAAAAGAATTTCAAGTTTTATAGTTGAAAATGGCATATTGTTTTAATGTGCATTTCATTATTAACCAGTGAAACTTAGAAAATTTTGTTTAATCTTAAGAAATTGATATCATCATATATCTATTTTTAATCATGATCTTAAGCATTATTCACATAGATTAATAGAGTTTTACATATTTGGTATTATGAATCTTCATTTTTAAAAATTTTGATCGATTTATATTTAATATTCCTGTTTTTTTCTTGGAGCATTTTTTATTGTTTCAGAAATGATTTCCACATAAAAAATAAGATTTTTTTCACTATATCATGCTTTATAAAGGTTTATGCACCTTTATTCTACTAGACTTTGTATTCTGGTCATTTTTTAAAATTTTGTGGTGAGTATACATAAAACAAATTGACCATTTTCACTTTTTTTGAGTGTACAGTTCAGTGGCTTTATGTACATTCACACTGCTATGGAACTATTATCACAGTCCACCTCCAGAATTTTTCGTCTTCCCAAACTGAAACTCTGTACCCATTAAAAAACAAAACAAAAAAACCTTCCCCATTACCTATTTCCTTCAGCCTCTGGCAACCATCTTTCTACTCTCTCTATGAATTCTAATACTCCAGGTACCTCATATGAGTGCATCACATTGACAAAAACATCTCTCAGTCCTACTTCAGTCCACATGATTTACTCCCTGACAATGACCATTAGGCCCATTCCAGCCATCATTTTATATCTGCCAGTATGAAGGTGGTATCTAGCACAGATTGGAAGCTTGATACTTTAAAATCTCCATGAAAAATCCTTCAACAAATTGCTGAATTTAACCAACCTGGTAGAGTTTTAAGATGGTAGCTCTGGTCACAAGTCCTATTTTATTATCCTGTACGTGATAAAAGGTTTGGACCCCAGCTTTTTAACACACCAGGGGGTGGGCTAATGTTCTAATGTTCTGCAGCTGAAAAGCCCATGGCCCAAGAGTCAATTTTTCTTTACAATGTGTGAGATGTAGCCTAATGGATATAATATAAAGTCTCAATGAAAGGAAAACTGGATGCTCACACAACTGTGATTGCTCTGGGCCCCATGAGTTTCCCCCAATAACTATTGATCCAATAGGTCTGGTTTATGTCCTGTCAAACCATTTGTCTTTGACTTCTCCAAAAGTGTCTTGACTCTCTTCAAATGACCTGTAGTCTGTAATATCTTTACAAAAAATATTTAAAAGTGAATTATGTATCCTATACACACATATTATATATGAAATAATTGTTGTAAAATGTTTCCATTAAAATATCTATAGAAATTCAAATAAAGTAGATTTTTAAGTTCCCTTCTAATAAATATCAATTTTATAATTTAAAAAGTCTTCTCTTTATTTTAGAGAATAGCCATAGAATTGTTACTGTAAAAATCACTTCTCTATTTCTCTTCTTACGTATTAAATGGAGTTTCTGAAGCAAAAGATTTCTTTTTCTGTCAATAACTGACTTCCAGTTAAATTCAAAGCTCAAAGTGTCTGGATTGACTGTCAGAGTATAAGATTCCCAGCAACCTTATCTTTTTTTAACTTCCTATCTTTCTGTGGAAAAGCAATACACCACAGTGAGAAGGAAGCCCTCTGGGTCTAATGTTTATGTTCTTTTGAAGGGTATACATTCACTACTTACGTAGCATTATAATATCTTCTATTCCTTGTAACCATTAACCATATTAGACTTAAATATCATTAACTTAAAAATAGATATCTTTAAAATTATGTGCTTCTTATGGAATTGAGCTTTTCTATAGTTCACTATATAGTTGAATACATGATATTTCAGAAAGTAAAATAATATACAATCACATAATACTGATAGAATGATAAAATTACTTTCCAATAAATATTTCCCTCTTTAAACTTCACATTTTTACATGATACCTAAAGTTAGATAAAATGTTAAAGCTTTCTAGTATAATTGATCCATTCAAAATGTTACCTTTTAACTGAAACTATTCAACAAATACCAATTTAAAATAGCTAAAATGTGTGATAGAGAAAGAATAGTTACATATAGGATTTTTAACTTTGAATACATACTTTATAACTACAAGTACCAATTAACATGTAAATCATACACAACTTTCATATACCTTGAAATTTAACTGAGTGTAAATGAACAAGCAGAGAAAAATACTGACAGATCCATTAACTTTCACTAAAAAGTCATGACATTGGAGCTTAAATAATAATTTTAAAAAGACCTGTTACTAACTTTGTATTCCTAGACCATTTATTTAAGGATGTGGACTAGACTGGAAGAAATATAGAAAACACAAATTGACATATAAAATGTGTAGGTGGATTTTATCTAGGAGGAATGAATGTCTGTCTAACGGAGTGCTTAAAAAAAACAAAATAATATTTAAATTATTCAGTAAGACAAGATGCATATATTAAAAATTTCACATGAGAATACAGTTAGTAGTTTTAAGAAAAAATAAATTTGTTCAATTTGATTAGGAAATTTGGTGGCAAGTTTTTATAAAGTAAGGATAGAAGGAATATTTCAATTCATAGAGAGTCACAGAGGTTAAAGTTATGCTATATGAGAAATATACTCTTTTTTTATTCTAACTCTAAATTAGGGAGAGGGAATATTAAACATTATTTAAAAGTAAACAGATTAATAAAAATACACCACTTTTTATTGGTATAACTTAGGAGAAAGAGAGGGAGATCAGGGAGAAAAAAAGACTAAGAGTCATAGATGGTGACTCTGAGGCTAAAAGATGAGAGACCATCAATTCAGTAAATAAAATAATTCAGAAATAGAAACACAATGGTACATTCAATATGACCATACAAAAAATAAGAGAGAACATTCTGGTTTTCATTTTTGAATCAAGGAACAATTTCTACAAATAAACATGGCAGGTACCTCCTCTATGGAAACTCTCACAGAAGCAGAAGGAATGCAGGGGTCAGGTTAGACCAAGCATCAGTGCCAGTTAGTTGTGAACAACAGCAGTACATGGAAGCAATGAAATTAAGTGAACATTAATCTAAGAATGTATGTAATGACTAGATTAAGTTATTCACAAAGGATCACACAAGCAGTGAAATTCAGAGATTAGGCAGAATGTCTGCCAGACACCAAGCTGTTATTAGAAGTAGCAGACATATAGTGTGTGATTAAAGAAACTGCAATAGTTGAAATAATTTACTGTGTAAATGTCAGTTACCCGCATTTTCTTCCAGTCTCTCGGTAACTATTTCTATCAGAATAAGGTCTTAGAAGTGGGGACCTCTAAAATATGCTGGATCTTAACAGTCAGGCAAAATAAAGATGTAAGAGAGTCTCAGACACTTGACACAAAACAAGTGTAACCTTTCACAAATTGACACTGCTATGTTGTGCACTTTTTCCATTTATACTACTAAAAACTTTTAAGTCTGTGTCAGTTGAAATGACTATCAACTTTCGTATGTCTTTTCTCTTGTTTCACAATGCACATAAATCTGGTTTTGTGTGGCATACAGGACAGAACTTTATGACCAATAATTTCAACTATCTCAGAAAAATAAAAGGAAAATGAAATTGGTCAAATGATCAAACCCAGACCTCAAAGTAAATTACATATTTCAAAATCTTGAGGTGCTATCTTATACCATAAATATTTATAATTTAGGGTGAATAAATCACTATAACCTATAAAATATTATTTAGTAATATCAAAACATATCTGAGACTTCAATGATTCAAAATAATACAGAGCACCAAAGTCATTCAGTGGGGAAATGTCAGCCTTTTCAACAAATAATGTTGGTAAAATTGGATATACACATACAAAAGAATGAAGCTGGATGCTTACCTTACCCAATATAGAAAAATTAATTCAGAATGAAGCTAAAACTCTAAGACTCTTGAAGAAAACATAGATGAAAAGCTTCATGACATTGGATTTGGCAGTAACATCTAGGATATGAAATCAATAGCGTAGGCAGCAAAAGAAAATATAGGTAAATTGGACTTTATCAAAATTAAGACATTAGTGCAGAACTTCATGGTGTGTGATAGTAACACTGTAATGAGATAATACAAATATTGTCAGTGTTTAAAAACTGGTAATAATCTAGTTTATAGCTTGGTCCATAAAGGGTAAATATAGAAAAAAAATAAAGAAAAGGAAGGATGGAAGAAAGTGTTAAAGGCAAAGGAAAGGAAAGAAATATGAAAGAAAGGCAATAAGGGAAAGTAGGAAGGAAGGAAGGAAAAAAGAAGGAAGAAAGTTGAGTTTGGATGGAGAGAAGGTAGGAAGGAAAATGGATAAATGCAAAATATTCAAAGATTTTTGGTTTGGTTTTGGTTTTGGTTTTTAGTTCAGGTCAAAGTTTTTCTCTGATTACAATAGATTATGTAGGTGTTTGAAGAACTCATTAAAGAAAGAACGCACAAGTGAAAAAGTCAAGTTAGCGAAAAGCCAGATTTTTTGCAGAGCCATAAAATTACAAGCTTTGAATTATCATTTCTTATAAAAATACACTTCAACATATTAAATAATCAGTTATCATTTTGCCTTATTTTCATGTTTGGGTAAATTATTTCTTTGTGAGTAAAAAAAAACATGAAGGGAAGAAAGAAAAAAAGGAGAGGAAAAGAAATAACTGTCTGGAAGCTTTAGAGGAATAGTCAAATTTTCAGTTGCACAATGCACAGCTTGTTAGGGAAGCATAGGGTTTCTGAACACTTTTTCCGTGATTTAATCTTCAATAAAATAGGCAAGCCTAACATTTATCCTGCTTCTGTGAATACATTTTTTCCTTAAATGAATAGAGTTTATTATCATTTTTTTGCTAATATGATTTATATAAGTATGAAGAACATTCTAATATACATAGGTTTTTTCCTTAGTCTGGTAGAGATAATTTAAAGTAGTTGACTTGGATCAGTTGAATCTCTATATTATCAGAAGTTGACACCATAAATTTTAATCAGTATGCATTTATATAACTTTCACTGTTTAACAGCATATGTACTCACCTGTTAATAACTGAAAAATATAATCTTACTGATTGAAAAATAGTAAAATGCTAACTCTAGAATATTAGGGGATTTTGTATAGTGATGAGGTTTATGATAGGATGAATTTAATATACAATTTAAATAACAGGTCTTTCATTTCACTAGTTTCATAAATGAGAATATAATTTCAAAGTCAGATGAACCCAAATATTCAGAATTTGGCCAAGAGTTAATTTTTTAGATTTATTCTGAGGGTCAGGTATATGTCTCCAACTCCAAAAGTTTTATTGTCTTCTGGGTAAATACACTACACTTTCAGTTGTATCTTGTCTTCCTTGAGTCACAAACATATTTGGATGTATATTGAGGCAGCCAGATGAATTTAAAGCAAGATTTACATGAACACAAATCTGTTAATTTTTTTCATAGTTATGGCTTCATCTCCAAAAATAGCTGCAAATCTGATTCCAATGAGCTCAGAGTTTGGCGTTAGGAAATAAATGGTTTCTTCACTTGCCAACTGCATAACTTATTTGTTCAATTTGAGTCTGAAATTTCTAGTTCATGTGTCCATAAATCTTGTCGTATGTTTATCAGTTTATTATACAGAATATGATAAAGGATATAGATGAATAGTCAGATGAAGAGTTACATAGACAAGCTCCAGA
Organism: Pseudorca crassidens; assembly: GCF_039906515.1. Lineage (NCBI taxonomy): Eukaryota > Metazoa > Chordata > Mammalia > Artiodactyla > Delphinidae > Pseudorca > Pseudorca crassidens. The sequence goes on from NC_090298.1 coordinate 21,844,456, forward strand.
GGGTCTTGAGTGCACGAGCTTCTGTTCCCACGGCTCTGGGTGTGCCACCCTCCTGACAAATGGACGCTTTCACCAACTAGGAAGCTCCTGTGAATACTTTTTGTGAGAGAAATGTTGCTTTCTTCTATAGTTTAGGATTTTTTTCTTGTGATTTCTTAATTTAACCTAAATGCTTTGCATATATGTTTGACCCTTGTACGGTACAGGGGTTGAGGGGTTCGACCCTCAACTCAGTTGAAAATCTGCATATAATTTGTAGTCTGCCTTCCATATCCATGGTTCCACATCCCTGGATTCAACCAACCATTGATCTTGTAGTACTGTAGTATGTACTACTGAAAAAAATCCTTGTGTAAATGGACTCACACAGTTCAAACCCATGTTGTTAAAGTGTCACCTGAATTATAAATTTAATGCTTAAGCATTATTATGAAATAGTTATTCCTATCTTGCTTTATGGATATGAAAACTGAGGCTCAGAGAATTTAAGATATTGGCAATGATTCAAGACTACAATGCCTTTAATTGATATCACACTGCTCCTTGAACAGAAGTTTGTTCCTGGTAATTCCCATTTAGGCCAAACAAACAAACAAAAAACTATAAGCAGTTACATATGTGGCAATCTGTAACTATATAAGGAAAATGTCTTCCTCTCTTCTTCAGAAACATCTTGAGAAAAATATGTGCATATAGAGGAATATACACTTGAATTGTATTCTAAGTAAAAATTTTGTATGTCATATAGCAATAATGCATTGTATTTATTTAACTAATATAAAGTTTTAAGTTATGTCAGATTTTGAAAATTATATACCCTGCTTGTTCACAAAAGTGTTGTAAGACTTTTCTGCCTTTGGAGGCTGGTTGCTGTATGTTTGTTCTGCCCTAGTGCAGTTATTCTCTATAATTGGTGAATATTTTGTATCAGAATCAAGCTGAAATATCCAGTTTTCCCTTATCTTCCCTCATAAAAAGACTGATCTCACTCCTGTTGGTACTGCTGCTAGGTTAGGAAAAAGGCCTGTGAGATCAAAAAGGAGTCTTTTTCCCTACAGTATGGGTCCTTAACATTTCTCAGTTTGTACTTGTGCATCCGGCTTAGCAATTTTAAATACTGTTAATCTTCAAAGTCCTAAGTGTCTACAAATGAACAGTAGCTTATTTCACTACTCAAAGGCAAGTATTTAACCTCTCCGAGTAATAGCAAGCATTTATTGAACACTGTCTTAAAACTGCTCTATGTGCTTTTGTGAAATTGTTTCCCTAAAGTTCATTACTCTAGGAGGCAAAGTAGTCACCACAAGAATGTACCTCATAGACCCCCAACTACAGGGAGAATATTTGACCCAGGGACCTAGCAGCAATACTCTGAAACCCATCTCAGCATTTGTGCTAAATCCACACTTTCACTTAAGCAGCTCGCAGACAGTAAGTAAGCTCATCAGAGCTACTTTTGTAGACTCATTCCTGAGTCTACATACCTCTGACAGTTGTTTTTGGCTTAAAGGCTTTCCAGTGCCTTGCTGAAATTTCCTACATTGCACAGCAGTTTACAGATCTTCCCCCAAATCTATCTTCTTTTTAATATTTTTTTTCTCCTTCTTACCAGGTCAGATTTCAATTGTATTTAGATGGCTGACCTAATCTTATGAAGTTCTCTCCAATTTCTCTCTAACATCCTTGCATGTTTAAATAATCTTGGAGCCTGTTTCTCAGATGATTCAACCAGCACAGGTATATATTACTTTCATGCAATTTTAATACCGTAATAGAAATTAAGGTAAGTAATTTATCCAAGATTGCCTACTGGGGAAGGTACAAATCTGGGACTACACTGAGTTCCCCAAAGAGGAATCACCAGACAATCAACTTATTGCAAGAGTTGTAGGAAAGAGTACTTGTGAGTTGGAACTCAGGATCTCCATATAGATTGAAATATATCCCAACTATGTTATACTTAGTGGAAACTTTGTGTTCTGTAAAATGTTATTCTTCCACAATTTTTAGAACTGATGCAGTGAGTCTTATACTCCCATTTTTTTCTTCATGTTATTTTATTTTACAGTGTCCACATGTGGACAGGAAGACAACATCTTTGTAAAAGTGGGTTTGTAATTTTAATGTACAGAATAAAGTATACAAATATTTGTTTAGATTTATTTAACATAGGTGTGTCTCTAGATATTTATTTATTTAAATATTCTTTTAAGCTGTATTTGAGTTTCTATCCCTAATTATTTAGCTAAAGTATCTTTTTAACAAATGAGAAAACTAAAGGTCATTTTATACATATAATGAGCTTCTGACCTGTAGCTAACTTATATAATATTTAAAACTTCTACAAAGTAATGATATTTCCTTTTTAAATGAAACAATAGCATCTGTTTTGTTTTTTCACCTAATTAAAAGGAAGATGAGCTCCTTTGGGTCTATACCCAATGCATGCTGAGGATGTCTACATGGTTGTAATATAATATATACTTTCCTTATTCAAGATAATCAACTTCAAAAGAAAAAAGTTTATGCTTAATCGAACATGTTTAGAATTCCATAAGAACTACAATTGTCATTGTATGTAACCATTCATTGTATGAAACCATATATGTAGTATTATGTCTTTATTGAAATCTTGTTTAGTACAATTATGTTCGTACCTCATTCTAAACCCCTCACCAAAAGTATTTATAATAAAAGTATTATACAATAAAAACATTTTTATAGATGACTTCTGACCAGTACTCTTCTAAACAACTTGAGAAATACTGCTCTGGATGATCACACACATTTCAAATAAGAATTCATGTTAACTGAAAAGAAATATATAACTTTTAATTATTAATGTTGTCAATAATTCTGAATACTAAGCTATCATATTGACCATTAAATCAATACTATTGGTTTGATATAAATAAAATTGTTCCCAGATTAAAGGTTTGAGGATCTGGAGACTACACTAAATATTTAGCAGATAGGTAAGGATTCTAACAAGGATAATAGGAGTCATCAATCATTGAGCTGGTGAAATTTGATTGAAGCATGAAAATAAATAATAAGGTTTTCCTTTCTTTCATTTCTTACCTTTAATCACTTTTACAAATTTTGTAATTCTCTTAAGTATTAATCCTAGAAAACAAAAACAAGTAAGGAGATAAAACAAATTGTCAGCAGATGATCAGAGATTTCATTTGAACCAAGACTACCAACATTCACACAAAGCTAGGGAATTATTAGGAATCATTATGGAGTGAATAATACATAGTGAACAAACATTTTCCCATTCAGTAACACTGAGTGCAGGTTATACTAGATGGTATTGTTCCTTTGGAAAAAATTATTCTTATATTTATTTACAGCTGATTATCATTTTATTGCTTTGATGAATTTTTGTCTACATTCATGGATGAATGATCTGAGTCACCTGTGGTCCAAGAGAATTTGCATTTCTTCTCCTCAGTGTTTAAAAAATATATACATCTGAATCCATTAGCAAGCTTCAATTTATGGCTTGTAAGATTGTATTACTCTGAACAAATGATGTTGGATAAAAATCTAATGAATTTACATAATGGAATCTATAAATGTAATGGATTAACAGCATTAGTGTATTTGTTGCAGTAATTTACTTTTTCTTTGTAGATGGAAAAGAATGTTTTTAATTTTCCTTTAACAGATATTATTAATCTTGTTGACTTTGTAGCTAAACATGTTGTCAGATCTATTTACCACTAAAGATAAAAATGTCTTACATCTGAGCCTCTAGGGAAAAAAAATGCCACATAAATTTCTCAAAGATTGTTTTGAATATAAACAGATATATGAAAATATCTAAAACATAGCAATGAGAAATTTAAAAAATATTATATTGCACTATTTCTAGGACTTAAGCAAAAAATAATATAGTGTCAAAACAAAATGAAAAACATTTATACATAGTCATACAAGAGCATTATTGGCCTCACATGTTTTAAATATATAAACATAATTTTAAAAATGGCAGTCTTTGTTTTTAATAAGTGAGGTTGAGAATAATTATTTTATGCCCTTATTGCTATCCAGTCATGCAATAGTATGTCTATGTTATAATCATATATATTAGAAACTATATTAATTTAATTTTAATTTTCTGAATTCTGAGAAACACACATTTCTCTATTAAATAGTTACAGGTATCTGAAAATAATTAGGAAACTGAAAAAAAAAAAATATATATATATATATATATATATATATATATATATGACTGAGTTCTAAATGGCTGATTAAAAACAAATGTTACCTCTCTGAGAATCAAGATTTAAATTATGAAATAAATGTTATTTAAAATAATTAAATAAATAAAATGCAGCAGTTTAGGAATGCATATACAAATAGTGAGGACATTTGAATGACATAAAAAGAAGAATGATTTTTACAATACAATACAATAGAGCTGAGAAAAACAAAACCACATACAGATGAAAATGAGGATCACCAAAAATATCAGCTCCTTCTCATGGTGACCTAAAATATGGAGGCATTGGAAGTTAGGATTGGTAGACTGCACAGATAATTAATTAGAGGACAGTAGAACAGCTTTAATAAAGCTAAAATATATTTTAGCTTTAATACATATACAACTCCTTCAAGTAGATTTATGACAAAGTGATCTTATGAGTAGAGAATGTAATAATGCCCCAGGTAACTTAAAGAGTTAAAGAGAAGGAACTTTTATTCCTAATCCTATACGCAAAAATAAACAAATAGATACACAATCTGTATTTGTTTATTTTGCTGCAAAATCAATCACCACAATTTTACTGACTTAAAATAACATCCATTTATTTTTTCACATTTCTGTAGGTCAGAAGTCTAGGTGGCTCTGCTCAACTCAGGCTCTTCCAGGGCAAAATCAAGGTGTTGGTCAGCCTGGGCTCTTTTCTGGAGGTTCTGGAGCACAATCCACATGCACTTTTAATCATTTTATGTCAGAGTTCATTCCCATAATTGTAGGATATAGGTCTTTTATTGTTTTCTGACTGCAGTTGAGTCCCTATTTCCTTTCTTGCTGTCAGTCATCAACTCTTAGAGGCTGTCCGCATCCTAGATGCATGGCTCCCTCATAATTTTTGTCCCTTAGATAATCTCTTCTGCCTTAATTCTCTTGCTCCCTTTTCTGTCTCCGTTATTAAGGGCTCATGTGATTTTAGGGAGTCCACCAGGATAATCTTCTTATTTTAAGGTTACTGATTAGTAATATTCATTACATCAGTGAAACTCCTTTACCATGTAAGCACGTGTATTAACTGTCTCACATATTCTTGTATAGCATCTTCTTGGGGGCCATCCCTATCAAATCCCTATCAAAATACCAATGATATTTTCTTTTCAAGAAATAGGAAAAGCAATCCTGAAATTCATATGAACCACAGAGGACACCAAATAGCCAAAACAATCTTGAGAAGGAAGAACAAAACTGGAGTCATCATACTTCCTGATTTCAAAACATATTACAAAGCTAAAGTAATGAAAACAGTATAGTAGTGACAAAAAACAAAGAAACAAACAAAAAAAAACAGACATATAGACTGAAAGAACAGAATAGGAAGCCCAGAAATAAATCCACATATAAATGGTGGAACGATCTTCTACAAGGGTACAAATACTACACCATGGGGAAAGTATAGTCTCTTAAATGATGTTGGAAAAACTGGGTATCCACAGGGAAGGCATAAAATTGGACCCTTATACCATACACAAAAATAAACTAAAAAAAACTAAAGATTCAAATGTAACACATGAAACTCTAAAACTAGAAGAAAACATTCAAAGGATTCATAACATTAATCTTACCAAAGATTTCATGGATATGACAAAAAAAAAACACAGTCAAGAAAAGCAAAAATAGACAAGTGGCTACTGCACAGTAAAGGAAATAATCAACAAAGTGAAAACTAACCTGTGCAAATGAAAATATTTGCAAAACACTCTGCTTCAAAGTAAACTTCTTCATCACAGAGGTCCTGCTGATGGGGAAATCAAACTGGCAGTTATTTGAAGCTTTGCCACACTACCATTTTAACAGGGCTGAGAGATAGAAACATAGAACAATGTGTTAACCTTGTGATAGAGGCAATTAGTGATGTTCTATCATGGACTAAAACTTACTGTTCCTACATAGGAACATAATTTTAATGCAGAGAAGAAAGATTTCATACAGATTCTTAAAAGGAAACATTCAAAATTGTAGATATTATGAAATAGCCCTTCTGGTCTCCATCTTGACAAACTCTCATTGTGAGCATGTTATGACAGCTTGAAGGAGCGTAGGCTATTTTATGCAAACATCACAAGTACTGAAAAATGCCCTGAGGCAAGGTGTGCTATAATTTTTTTCAATTTTAATGTTTTATTGAAGTGTAAATATACATACAGAAAAGTATATACAAGTATCTAGCTGATGAATTTTTACAAACTGAATACACCTGTATAAGCACCCAGATCAAGATACAGAACTTCACCAGCACTCCAGAAGCCCTCTTATTTCCCTAGACCCCAACAAGGAAAACCATATCCCTGACATATTCCAAGTCTTGGATTTGTGAGTTTATTGTTTTGATCAAATTTAGACTATTTTTACCATTATTTCCTCAAATATTTTTTCTGTCTCCCCCTCTATCTTCTCCTTTTAGAACTCCAATTACACATGTATATTAGGACATTTGAAGAAATCCCACTGTTAACTGATTCTCTGTTCATTATTTTCCATTCTCCTTTCTGTTATTAATTTTGAATTGGTTTCTATTGCTACATCTTCACAGTAATCCATCTTTTCTTCTGCAGTGTCTAATCTGTTAATCTCAAACAGTATATTTTTTATCTCAATTATTATAATTTTTATCTTCAGCAATTTGATTTGTTTTTATATATTTCATACCTATGCTGAACATGTTCAATCCTTTGTTTAGCTTTTTGAACATATGGAATAAGGTTATAACAATTTTAACATCTGTTTTAGTCTTGGTCTGTTTCAATTTATTTCCTTTTTCCTCACATGGGTTTTATTTTCCTGCTGTTTTTGCATGTCTGATTACACTGCAGTTGTGAATTTGGCACCTTGTTAGTTGAAGGATATTTTTGTACTCCTCTAATTGCTGTTGCACCTTGTTCTGAAAGGTAGTTAAGTTACTTGGAAATTGGTTCTTTTGAGATTTGCTTTTAAAGTTTGCCCAGTGGGACTAGAACAGGCAGTTGTCTAGGGCTAATTATTCACTTCTACTGAGGCAGGATCTTTCTGAGTACTCTACCTTCAGGCCATGAGTCATGACATTTTCTAAATCCTCTGTAATTCTTATGGGTGGTCCTTTCCGCAGACCAGGGTAGTTGCCTCACATGCCTGCATTGATCTATATACTGTTAAATACTTGAGGGGACCCGCTATAGATCTTTAGACTTTTCTCTCACTGCATCTCTCTCCTCTGGCACTCTGCCTTGCAAGCTCAAGTATCTTTGTCTCCCTGTTTACTCTGTGACATTGCCTTACTTAAGGAATCTGTTGTGATCTGGAAGCACCCACTGGGCAATAGGCTGGGGTAATTTCAGGGCTCACCTTGTTTTCCATCTCTAAGAGATTACTGCCCTCCGTTGCCTGATTGCCAATGTCGTGAAAATGTTGTTTTTATATATTTTCATCCTGTTTTATTTTATTTTTATTATTTTTAAAATTAAACTAGATTATCCTGGAAGCCTACTACCATGGGCTACATATTTTAACCTCTAATGGAAATGCTTTTACTGAAAATGTATTTGATTGTTATTTCATTGCCCTGTGTTAATACAAAAAACTCTTAAAGGTGAATTGTTTTTCAATAGAATAATGTTGTCAATGTCATTGTTATCACAATTTTTAGTCTTTTTATGATGATCCATATAAAAATATCACAAAATCTCTTTAAAAATCTCAGTATAATGAATAGTTAGATTACTTTCTATAACTGGACTGGTATTGATATAAACAGTATTTGTGACTTTTTTTCCTTACGTAAAAGTACAGACCTAAATGCGTAATTTGACAGATCCAAATGTATAATTTGTGAATGAACTCCTCATTTTATTCTGTTTTTCTGATGACTACTTTTCCCTTGTCAAAATCCTCTCAGTGACTTTTGCTCAAACTAAATACACAAACTAAAACAGAGCAATGCATAGACAGATTGGTAGTTGTTTGACCTTCCCTGAATTTTCTAAACTGAATTTCTTGCTTGCCTAGTTCAACGTACCCCTCCTGATACTTTTAGACATATTCAGCTCTACATAATTAATTTCTTGTATGCCCACCAGTGGAATCTGCCAGAACTCTTTTACTCTAATCAATTCTTGGATTTGGTTTCTTTTCCCCAGCCATATCCTGCTGCTCCTCATCCCTTTGTATGACAGTGGCAGTACCCTGAAGGGTTGTGCCAGATGATACACTGATGAGAAAATAAAGTCATTCAATTATCAAGTGTTTATGGAAGATCAAATTTGTGCCAGCAACCGTGCTATGCTATGGAGATATGACACTGAACCGGACAGATATCAATCAGTTTTCACAAAAATCTAACAACAAAATGTACCCCTTGAATTTCCTCCTTAAGTGTTTAGCTATGGGCAATGCAGTAGTTTGTTCTGACACAGGAAAAAGTAGGACATGGTCTTTAATTTAATGGTTTACTTTCTAAGTATTTAGAAGCAAGCAATCACAGGAGTTATTTATAAGAAAATAGATCGATGTTTCACACACGATGATTATAAAATATTATTTTATCAGTGTAAACTTGAGGAACAAGGCTCCTATTCAAAGGGAGAGTATTGATGGTTATTCAAGTTAAATCTAAATATTAGTGTCACGGCTACAATAGAGTCACTAATTGTCATATTATAATTTATAGAAATACTGGGTATATTAAATGGAAATTGAAATAGATAGGTTGTAGGGTGGAGGAAGGAAGAAAGAGGTAGAAATTTAGACATGCTATTATCAAGTTCTGAGTTGTCTAAGAGTTGCCTAGGTCAGAAAATAATTTTTAAACTTTAGAATCCTGATAATTTATTACAGTCCTACAAATAAGACTAATAACAATATTACCTTTTTTTTTTTTAGTTAAAGATGCTCCAGTTATCTTTGTGGTTGTGAGACTGAGTAGTGAACAAGAATGAATCATCTCTACCCTCATACATCATGCATTATAGTAGCAGTAGAGCTATGTCTCTCTCTCTCTCTCTCTCTCTCTCTCTCTCTGTGTGTGTCTCTCTGACACACATAAACACACACACACAAACATACCAACAGATAACAGTTTATTTTGAATGAATATGTAGAATGGACAAAAACAATTTTCTCATTTTCTTTTGAATTTGTGAACATTTTGTTTAAATTTTTAAGGACTTGAAAGGAAAGAATTTTTAAGAAAATTGACTGTTTGACACTAAGGTTGATGATAGTCTTTGAAAAAATTATTTTATTCATGTATTAACTTAATATATATTGGTTTGCGTCAAGACATGCTTTCATTTCCTAGTTTATATTTTGTTCTAAACATTTATCACATGATATTAAATAATAAACTTTTATTTCTCTAAGGTTATTTTATGTTTATCCTGCCATGGTAATTCAGGATTGAATGTTTTCTACGGAGTTCCCAACTACCATCACAGAATACCTTAAACAAGATAGAGAAATACAACATTGAACTATGGCTATCTGACAGACATAACAGCATAGACTTATTCAAATAAGATGGTTCTTCTATAATGTTTTCTTAGTGCTTTTGTGTTTTTAAGGAAATGGGTACTCAGCATTGAGAAGGAAATGCCTTCCAAAAATATATATTTCATTGAATTCCTTGAAATAAGCACATGTTTTGAACCACTAAAGGTCTGCATGAGAAAGTAATTGTTCTTCATGTTTAAACAATTTCATGCTGTCTTTTGTAGCACTCAAAATATATTTCAGAAGTTTGATTTTCTGGGGGGAAAATAGGGCTGGCAACAGAAAATGTGGTGTCAACTAATAGGAATAAAGTGACAAAAATAGTATTGGATGGCACTGGAGGTTGGGATCAGATTGGAATGGAAAGGGAAAAATATGATAGAAAAAATACTTAATGAAAAGTCTTTAAATAGTCTAACAAAAAGGAAAATGTTGATTGCATTATTTTTTCTTTGCTTTTTTTGTTTTGTTTTGTTTTCCTGTTCTTAATTTAGAGAACAAGAAATATGGAGATATTAGGAATTAATACCTTTGTTAAAATCAATGATTTCCATGCCTAAATTTTCCTACATTATTCCTTTATCTAATTTTCCAAAATCTCCATAGAAAGAAGAATCAAATGATGCAAGTAATGGAAATAAATTAGATTTCTGTGTTAATAATAATAAAAACAGATATCTTTATGAGGCATTGATTTCACTCCCTCTGGGTATATATGCATAAGAGAGATTGCTGGATCGTGTGATAGTTCAATTTTTAGATTTTTGAGGACTCTGCATACTGTTTTCCATAATGGCTGTACCAGTTTATATTCCCACCAACAGGGGTTCCATTTTCTCCACATCCTGGCCAACACTTGTCATCTTTTATTTATTTATTTTTGATAATATCCATTATGGCAGGTATGGAGTGATATCTCACTGTGGTTTTGATTTGTATTTCCCTGCAGTGACATTGAGCATCTTTCTTGTACCTGTTGGCCATTTGTCTGTATCTATGTGAAAGGGTATGTTAGTTAACTTGACTAATAATTTCACTATGTATATGTATAATAATTCATTATGTTTTACACTTTAAATAAAATTTTATTTTTAAAATTAAATTAAACTAAAAAATAATTTAAATAAAATAACGAAAACACTAGTGATATGGTGCATCATTGTGGTTACTATTTATTGAGGAGTTACTATATGCCAAGCAATCTACTGTGGCTTTTATCTACATTATTATTTCATTTATTTTTCAAAATAACTGCATGAAGTAAGCCTTAATGTTATATCATGTATCAGAGAATAAGAGGTAAGGACATTTAAAAAACTTGATGTAGATTCAGGAAAATTCAAGACAATAGCATAGTTTTTTTGCCAGTGGTTATTAGATGGGATAAAATGACTGAACCCTTTTTCTGTTGTTTTTAAGTAAGGTATTCCATGATCTGTGTTCTTGTGTTAAAGATCCTCTGATTAGATATCATGCTTATTTTTCTTTTCCTGGAAAATAAATTAGAAATATTCCCTGAACTATATTATTATTGATTTTATTAGGTATTACATCAGGCCTCAAATTTCTTGCAGGGATAACAAATGGATTAATAATAGATGGATTGAGTCATAAATAGGTTTTTCTCACCATGTGAGCAGGGAATCCAACCAACACTGGCTGTGACATACATCTCTTCCCTGAGTGCAAAACAAGAGCTGATGCTCTGGACTTTTATAAAAATGTGGAGATCTCCTTTTCAGTCAGCAAGGGTAGTGGTGTGAAATGTTACTTGGCCTGTCATCTAGTAAGTCATTTAGAGACAAGTAGGGCTTTATATGAATATTGGCTGGTCTCTGCCTCTTAGGTTCCTGCAGACACTAAACACATTGCCTAATGTCACATAGATAACAATTTACTTAAGAAATGATTCAAATCACTGTCTCTACCTAAGTGACAAAGAAAAATAAAGCTTCCTAATATGGAATTAATTAGATAGTAGATATCTGATAACAGGAGAGGAAGTGGCAAAGTAGGGAAGGCAATTTTATTTCTTCAGTTTTATTTAAAACTGTAATCTTCAATTTAATGTACTTATAAATCACACTATATAACAAATGGTAGAATTTTTATAATAGATTTTTTAGAACAAACTTTTACAGAATTTGAATTATGATTTCATCTGGCTTCTTGGATATTTCCATCAGGAAAAAAAAGTTGATATGCCCAGCTACAATTCATAAAAATGCACTATTGCTTTCTGGCAGTAGAGATTGAAATGACAAAACCAATATCCAGACAGGTAATAGTAATAACCAGACTCTGGATTAAAAATCCCTGATATGATTTATTTTCCAAAAGCATTGGCATAGTGCATTCTTGATTTCAGAGTAGTAATAGCACCAGTGATGTCCCTGAAATGGGTAAGAAGAACAAGAGGAAAGAAATTAAATGTTTGCAAACCATGGAATGGAAGATGGGCAGAGAAAAGACTACAACAACAAGCTTACTCAAAGATTTGGTAGGAAACTTTGTTCAGTAATGCAAAAGCAAGGAAGGGAGAGCTGGGAAAAGATCTAAAATGCATAAGTTTATGTCTTTAAATGTCTTTAGTTTAGGATTTTAATCCTTATTGGACAAAGAAAGTCACTTCTTGGTAAGTATTATCTCCTAAACCATCATTTACCAAGTTTAGTGTAAAGGACTTGAAGATCTTGGTAAAATATAGAATCCTGGATCTTACCCTGAGAGATTCTGAATGAGTGGGGCTTGAATAGGTTGCAATAATTTTCATTTCTAGCCAACTCATAATTGATGTTTATACTATCTATTAATAGGTACAGTAGGCAAAATGATCCCTCAAAAATGCCCATGTACTAATCCCTGGGATCTGTGAAAATGTTTTGTTACATGGCAAAAGGACATTTAGGTTACAAGTGGAATTAAATTTGCTCACCATCTGGCTATAAATCAAGGAGATTATCTGGATTTATCCATATTGACACAATGTGACTAAAAGTTCCTTAAATGGGGAAGAGGGAGGTAGAAGAGTCAGAATAAGAAAGAGATGGCATCATGAGAAAAACAAGACCGGCCATTGCTGACTTTAAAGATGGAAGGGTTAATGAGCAAAGGAATGTGGGCAGTGTCTAGAAGCTGGAAAAGGCAAGGAAATGAATTCTTCTCTAGAACCTCCAGAAAGGAATGCATCTCTGCAGATACTTTGATTTTAGCCCAGTAAGACCCATATCTGACTTCTGACCTCCAGAAGTTTATCATAATTTTTTATATCAGCAAGGGGAAACTAATAGATCATGCTTTGAACAGCAAGGTTCTAAACATTGCAAATTTTCTGTGCATGTACTTATGAATTGGAACATTGGAGAGAATTCAAGAATGTTGGTGACACTAATTTATCAGTAGTCTTTCCTGGAAACTATTTAATATATTCAATATTATAATTTGCTAATTAAAAGAGTGATACTGAACATATAAACCACAATGATCAATTATGCTATTCCAAGTGTATCTGTTCAACCACAGAAAACTGTTGAAAATGAGTTAAAAACAAAAACAAAAGAAAGAGAAAACAAAACCACCTTTTATATCTTCCTCCTAGAGAAATATTAAAAGACATTTTAATATTGGAAGGTTTCCAATCTATTATACATCATTTGAACAAACTCTCTGTTTTTATCACATTATATCCCATGTTAAAATGTAAGATGATTAAATTAAAAAGAACTTTTTTGACCTGGGATTAGTGCCATAGATCCACACAGTGCCTTTCACAGCTAGGGAATTTACAATATGCTAGTTAATGACAAATAATAAAAAGTCTATATTTTTGGACATTCTGTCAGTATTTAATGAATTTTCATCATTTTAGGAAAAGGAAATGTGTTATATGTTCAAGATTTCCCACCAATTGCATCTTGTTACCTTGTCGATTCTCCCTGACATTGTCAGTGAAATGTACACATTGTGCAAAGAATTTGATGGAGGTAAATCTCACAGATATGTGCCTACAGCTATGTGCAGAATTTAAGCAATCAGAGCTACAAACCTTAAACTCTGATATGCCCAGTGTTATAGTTGTAATTTGATATCATATACTTAAAAATTAAAAAAGAAAAGCAGAAATGTATAGGATGGCACTTGGAGAGTGCTGGCTAGAGGTGACTGACATGATCTCTTCTTTTTTTTTTTCCATTCTGAACATGCCTTGTTTCAGATGAGTGTATAGCTAGTGAGTATAATCAGAGTCATGAAGTTTTGGTCACTCTATGAGTATGTAAATCCTGAGAATAAACTTCATTATAGCATATATCCAAATAATAAATTTCTTCTAGGAAAGAGGCATCATCATCCTCCTGACTTTCTATAGTATATTTTCATAATTTGTCCACTTGTATTCCATGCTTATCTTCATTAATGTGTGAATGTGTATAATAGATATAAGCAAAAGATAAAATAGGTTCCAGAAAAAGTAGGAAAAATTGGTTTTGTGTACACTATCTTATCACTTTTTCTTTTATTATCTCATTGGTTATCCTTAGGAGACTCCTCCTTTAAGGAAATGTGTGCTGTTATTTTCTTCCCTGAGTTACCAAACTTCCTTCTTTCAACTTCCATTTGCTCTTTTCCCACAATCGTAGAAAAGTCTAATACTCTTATCCACTATATTAATATGTACTGACATTCTGTAGAATAATGGTGCTTTCATTTTTTTGTCTGTTTTTAATGAAAGGGGGTGTAAAAGTTCCTAACTAATTCTGGAACCAGAGGTATTATTTATATCACCCAAGCTTTAGACACTTCAGATCACCTTAAAAAATCCATATCTTCTGTCTTCCTGAGCATGTTCCTTAAAAGAAAATAAAAGACTTTAGAATCCATAGTAGGTTCTCCTACTTTTCTAGTAGTATCAATCATTCAGGCAAAATATTAGAGTATTTTAGATGACATTATTGGAGAATAATTTCTTTAGATTCATGTCACTGAAGAACTGTTAGGCATATAAATGTCAGTGAGAATAATGAAAGTAATTTGAAGTGGGGGATTATTGTATGCATCTTTCTCAGATCCACTGTCATCCTGGTCTTGGAAAGTTAGAAAAATATTAAGATTCTAAGAATCATAGAAAGGTAGATTTGGTTTGGAATGAAGGGGCAAAAAAAAAAGAGAACATTATCCAATAATCATTTATTACTTATTGACTCAGATGCTATTCATTGTTGATTAACTTAGTGAACACGTGTACCTAATGCCTATGATATGCAAAGCACTCAGGCACTCTTCTGTGAGACTGAGATGGGAGAGTCAAAAATAAAGGATATTTCTTCACTCAGACATTTTGTTTTCACATAACAGAGATAGGTATTAAAACATATTGACTAAAATGTATAGGATGTGAATGGTGATTAATGGAGAAAAAAATAAACCAGAAGAAAAGGGTATAGGAAGTGGAAATGCTTCTTTTGGATAGAGTGTTGTCAAGCAAGGCCTCTCCAAAAGAGGTAATATTTGAATAAATACATAAATTAAGTGAGGGAGTGAGCCATGCAAGTAACTGGGGACATAGAATTTCATTAAAGGGAAAATCAAATAATAATAACTTCAGTTGGGTTAATTTTTGCAATTTCCTAGTAAATACCAGAAGACTGATATGGTAGGATGATGGAGCAAGTAAGAGTCAGAGAGGTAGGAGACAGACTCCAGATAATGAAAGGCCAGTCCATGTAAAGTCTTATCAACCGTTGTAAAGACTCAGAGTGACATGGAAATTTAGTAAAGGACTTTGAACAGGGAAATGACAGTTTATATGTAGACAAGCCTCTCTGGCTGCCTCTAGAGAATAAATTAAAGGGGGAAACAAGGAGTTACTTTAAGATACTATTGAATAATCTAATAGGAATGTTATGGTAGCTTGGGCAATATTCTACTATTGAAGTTGATAATACGTGGTTGGATTCTGGAAATAGAACCAAAGATTTTCTGGTACATTAAGTACAGGTTACAAGAAAGAAAAAGAAAAGTCAAAAATGATAAATTATTTTGGCTGAGCCACTAAAAGAATATGCTTGTTATCAATTAAGATGGAGGTAATGACAAGGGGGACAGAAATGGAAGCTGTAGAGCTCCATGTTGGACTTGCCATGTTTCAGCTGCTGGTTTGACATGGGATTGAAGACCTTGAGTAAGCATTTGAATATATGAGACTGAAGTTCAGGGGAAAGATTCAGGCTGAAAATATAAAATTTGAGTCAGCTTATTGATATTCTTGTAAGAGTGAGCCCTCCAGCTCTCCTAATTAACAAGTCAGGAAGATAGGAAGAATTAGCAAAAGAAACTAAGAGGAGAAGCGAGACTGAAGGTAAGCTAGAAGAATGTTGCGTCCTAGAAGTCAAGCAGGTAAAGTATTTCAGGTAAGATGAAAACTGAGAAATGGATTGTGTATTTCACAATTTATACATTATTTGTGACTCTGGAAAGAGCAATTTCAGTGGAGAGGAGATGAAACCTCACTAGATGCAATTCAAGGAAAAAATATAAGAAAATAATTGGAACAAGCTACAAGGACATTATTTTCATAGAGTATTTTTTCTCAAGGGAAGAAGGCAAACAGATTCATAGTTGGAGTTAAAGTTGCATCAATTTTTTTTTAGGAAATGAAGAGAAAGATATAACCTCATGCTTGTATGCAATGAGAATAAAAAGGAGGGAAGAAACAATATGGAAGATAATGTACATAGAATATTTGCATGGATATTTTTGAGTACATAACAAAGGGTGTGATCTAGGTCACAGGTGAAAGAGTTGGGCTTCATTTGAAGCAGGGGGCGATTCTTTCATAGTATCTGTAGTGAAAGAAGAGTAAATGCGTAGATAGATGCATGAAGTGGTGTAGATAGTTGGTTGGAAGCTTGTAGATTTTTAAATTATTATTACAATTTTATCAGGTGAGAGTGAGGGAGGTGGAGTAGGTATCAAAAATTTTGTTTGAAGATTTATGTATAAAACCTCACTTTATATATATTTTGGTTACAGAACCAACTACCAATTTAATGTTTGCTTTCCTTCTAATATATTTCTGCTTAACTGTTGCCCAACATCTAGGGATGGGTTCAGAAGGAAATGGTTATAATAGAAAGAAAATAAATTTGCAAATAGAGTAGACTGACCTTCATTAATATCCAGTATTTTCTACTTATTTACTTTAAGATTTTTTGTATAATTACTTAGACATTTTTGAGCTTTGGTTTTTTCATATGTAAAATGAAGATAACTGTATTCAAATATATGTCTCATATGTTTTTTGTAAAGATTGAAAGTGTCAGAAAAAATATACTGAACTTGAAAATTGGCAAAAGAGATTACTGAGTGTTCTTTCAGTGTAGTATAGGGCTTTCATCTTTAATTGGCTTTCTATAGATGAGACTTTTAGGTTTTTCACCTTTTACTTCAAGAAAAGAAAACTTTAAAAGTCACACTTATTGCTCTTAAGATATTAATCAGTTTTGTTTCTAACCCCACAATCTTAGCTCAACATTCCTTTATTAAACTACTGATAAAGGTCTAGTTCCTCAAATGCTCATTGAACTGATTTTAAATTATTTCTAGTTCCCTTATTAATTAATCAGGTAAAAAAATTGATACTTCTTTATTTTATATTTGCACAAGTGTCATGTTTAAATACATAAAATGTATACTTTAACAAATATAATATTATAATCCCTAGCAGAGTGTCTGCATATGTTACTTTAACTCCCTTGCAGCCCACTCTCATATCTATCCCAATCATATTTTTTTGTTCCTTTCACTGGAACAAAAAATTCCAATTTCTCAAATTTATTATAAACATATAGTAGAGTATTTCTTCCTACTATTATATCTTCTTACTGTCTTAATATTTGGATATATTTAGTTTGTACTTTAAATATGTTGGTAATTTCTCTTGGCTGAATATTACACATCTTTAAAATGCCCCTACAATGTGAACTGCGGTTTGGTAGAAATGTTACTAGATTTGGTGAATGATAGAATTGTGTCATAATTCTGGCTAGATTATTTAGATGGCTTGAATATCAATGTCTTTATCCATAAAATAATGAAAATAAACCCCCTAGATTTTTTTTTCCAAATTAAGGTACAGTTTTCTGCCTCTTAATAAGTGCACTGACATGTTATTTGAATTTTACTCTTAATGTTCTAAAAATGTCATAATAACCCTAGCATTTATATATGCTACTAAAATTGGGTACCCATACTGGAATTAAGCATCCTAGTGAAAAACTCCTAAACTTTTATTTGAGCCTGAAGAAAACCCAAACTCACCAGCTTTACAATGTCAACAGCTCAACAAATGGCATATCTATCTATCTTATTTCATCTCAACTTCTCCTTCTTCTATTTAATCTTTCCAATTCAGTGCTTTCATCAGCTTCCATTTCAGAAACCTGAGTCAGTCTACAGTTCTGCCTCTCTTAATGAATAATATCTTATGGTGCAAGGCTTGAAATTTTAAGATCCAATATTATGTGCTGCCTTGAAAATTTGGTAAAATTTGGAGGTCCTTAAAGGGTCTAACCACAAGATTCCCCCCTTCTCTTCTCTTCTGATTAAGGTCCCCTAGCTAAACAGCCCTCCTAAGTCAGGCCCACAGACTACTCATTTCTTGGTATCAGACATTAGTTCCCTGTCAGCTAGCCGAATTGTTCAAATAAGTCCATCAATCCCCCTCCTCATTCCAACAAAGCCTGCTTCCTGCAAGACCTGCTTGTTCACCCTGTTCTCAGTGCAGTCCCCATGTGGCCCTGTGTGTGTAGTGTCCTCCTCCCCCTGGCTGTGAGCATATGTGACTAATAACCAGCTGTTGATCTCATCTGTCTGATGTTGGGTGTTGTATGGACCGCCATCCCCATAACCCAGGGCAAAAATCTTCTCCTTACCAATGAGATGAAAAAGAGAAAAAACACATCTGTTCAAAATCAAGTTTTTCTTCATCTTCCTCCTTTTCTCCTTTATTCATCCATCCATCTCTTGAGTTCATTTATACATGCAATAAATACTTATTAGTTAGATGCATGACTATATGCACCTTAAAAAGTATATATTAGTAACTCATCAATGCTGGACATTATGATGTGGCAATTTCCTGAAATTGCCTTCTGAAATATTTCCTAAATGTATTTTTTCTAATTTTCTTGCAACTCTATGTTAATGTGGTCCCTATATGTTTTTAAAATGCATTTTTCCCAAATATATGGACAAGACTAGAGGGAAAATGCTTAATACTCATGAAATTATTATCTATCTTAATCACATAACATGCATTAGCTCAATTTGTTTTATTGAAATGCTACTTATTGCCATGAATTGTTATAACTCTTGAAGAAAGTGCAGCAAAAATCAAAGTAAAACAACACACAACATAACAAAAAAACCAAAAAACCAAATAAAACTAACAAAGAAAATGACCATTTTGTGACACATTGTACTGAGGATAAAGAGATGGAAGGTAAAGAGCAAACAAAAGAAAGATATAATCCATCATTTCCTTCTTTGAAGGAAGATAAACTAGGATGAGAAGATACATAGTAAAATGAAGACAAAATTTGATTTAAGGAGGTTGATAAGTCTTTTAAGTTATATTTGGGCTGAACATTTTTAAGTTGTAAGAGAATGACTGTAGAAAATATACAAGGAAAGAGTTGAGCCAGCACTTTAAAAAACTGCATTCTTGGCATGACCACAGAACAAGCCAGAAGCCAGTATGTCTGGTCATCCAGCAGCCAGAGTTAACAAATGATGAGGTCAGAGAAAGAGCCAGGGGCAAAAACACATTTGATGCTGAGAACAGACTTAAGGTCTTTGGTCCTAAGAAGGGGATAAATCCATTACAGGGTTTCAGCAAGGAATTGGAGAATTTTTTTCTCCACATTTTCATTTAATAAGGAACTCTTTGCTTACTCATAGAGAATAGGCTGTAGGAGCAAAGACAAAAAAGTAGGGGGGCAAATTAGGTGGCTACTGTAATGGTCCAGGTGAAATATGATGGCAACTTGAAATGTGGTGATAATTATTGAATTATTCTGACACAAATGAGGCCTGAATCTAACAAAAATGATTCAATTTCATAAATGCATTTAAGATTTTCCTCTTTTTGAAAGCATTGGGAGAATTGCTCTATTATTCAGCTACATGTGATACACAAACACACATACACACAAGCATATATATTTAAAATATTTAATACCATTTAGCAATAAACAAGGAATATGTTACTGAACAATTAAATACTTTTACTCAGAGAAGTTTAAGATTTTATACTAAGCATGAGTTTAAAATATTATAATTCAAATACTCGTGTTTGTTTCAACTACTTTGGAATTTTAAGAGGCTTGTTAGCATAAATACTTATGATCCCTGAAGGCCTTCCCTATTAACTGCCATTAAAATATTCATTGTATTTATTTTCAAATTTAGAAAACAAACTACTACAGTGAAAGCTCTGTTCATAGATACACAATAATGATACAAACAATTAATGACTGTGAGATGAGCTCAAGAGTCAGAAAATTGTCTAGATCATCTCTCTATTATCCTTTAATAAGATATGAGTAAAATCATTGACCAACCTCCCTTGACCAATATACATGAAAAAAGAATGGATGTTATCCCAAGACTTGAATTGCAAGTAATCTACAATCTATTTCCTGAACAATGAAACACATTTTAGACTTGTACATCTTCTTTTGGGATTATATACATGATATATTCATAAGAAATATTATAAGTACTTTAGCTAATAATATGATTTTTAAATAAAAATGATATTTTAATAATACTTATAATTTTAGCATTGTGATAAGCAGCTGTTTATTCATGGGACCATTCTGAAAATACATACACACTCTGCTTTATAAGAATTAGCTTAGTCATGTTAACAAGCATGCCCTATAAATTTACATTCAATATCACAATGCAGTATCTTGGGGCACCTTGGGTTTGGAACTGAAATACTTGCCCTTGGATGAATATAAATTTCTAGTGTTTATTTCATAGTACAAAATTTTATGTTGCACTGTGTAATTAAAAGTCATATTTAAAGTACACACTAAGTAAGTTTATTACCAGTCACAAACTCACATATGAATTTTGGGAATTAGCAGAGTATAAATAACAGGCACACAAGGCACTGCAGAACATCTTAAATGCCAATTTTGATCAAAGATTACAAATTGTTTATTTAGTCCTTTTCATCTCTGACTCGGGCATCTCCAAAATAAAAAAAAAAATAAGATAAAGAATCTTGAGAGAAAAGTAATAATAATAAAAAATAAGAGTCTGGAAAATTCTAAGGGAAGAAACTGAAATGACATAATTAGTTATACTTGTGACTTTTTTTTAAATCATTTAAAATTATTACATAAATATGCTACAGTAATGTTACTGTCTTATAAACAAAATTCTGAATTAGTATTTCTTAAGCTGTGCTATCCAAAAGCAAAGGATGAAATTTAACTAAAATTTTAATATTGAAGCATTCCAACATTTATCATTGACTATACACCATTTTCTTAGTGCATGTTAATTTTGTATCCTTTATATTTGAATGCCACATGATAGAAAATAAAAATAAGACAAAAAGGAGACCTTCAAGATGGTGGAGAAGGAAAATGTGGAGATTACCTTCCTCCCCACAAATACATCAAAAATACATGTACATGTGTAACAACTCCTACAGAACACCTACTGAACACTGGCAGAAGACCTCAGACTTCTCAAAAGGCAAGAAGCTCCCCACGTACCTGGCCATGTGGCTGACAGGGTCTTGGTGGTCCAGCCAGGTGTCAGGCCTGAGCCTCTGAATGTGGGAGAGCTGAGTTCAGGACATTGGACCACCAGAGACCTCCCAGCCCCACGTAATATCAATCAGCGAGAGCTATCCCAGAGATCTCCATCTCAAAGTTAAGACCCAGCTCCACTCAATGACCAGCAAGCTGCAGTGCTGCACACCCCATGACATACAACTAGCAAGACAGGAATACAACCCCACCCATTAGCAGAGAGGCTGCCTAAAATAATAATAAGGTCACAGAAACCCCCAAGAAGCACCACCAGACATGGTCCTGCCCACCAGAAAGTGCATCCACAAGAACACATGCACAAGTCCCCTCCACCAGGAAGGCTACACAACCCACTGAACCAACTTTAGCCACTGGGGGCAGACACCAAAAATAACAGGAACTACGAACCTGCAGCCTACAAAAAGGAGACCCCAAACACAGCAAGTTAAGCAAAATGAGAAAACACAGAAACACACAGCACATGAAGAAGCAAGGTAAATAACCACCAAACCAAATAAATGAAAAGGGAATAGGCAGTCTACCTGAAAAAGAATTCAGAATAATGATAGTGAAGATGATCCAAAATCTTGGAAATAGAACAGAGAAAATACAAGAAATGTTTCACAAGGACCTAGAAGAACTAAAGAGCAAACAAACAATGATGAATAACACAATAAATGAAATTAAAAATTCTCTAGAAGGAATCAATAGCAGAATAACTGAGGCAGAAGAATGGATAAGTGACCTGGAAGATAAAATAGTGAAAGTAACTACCACAGGGCAGAAGAAAAAAAAGAAGAATGAAAAGAACTGGAGACAGTCTCAGAGACATTCTAGGCCAACATTAAACACACCAACATTTGAATTATAGGGGTCCCAGAAGAAGAAGAGAATAAAAAAGGGACTGAGAAAATATTTGAAGAGATTATAGTTGAAAACTTCCCTAATATGGGAAAGGAAATAGTCAATCAAGTCCAGGAAGTGCAGAGAGTCCCATATAGGATAAATTCAAGGAGAAACACGCCTACATGTATTAATCAAAGTATTAAAAAATAAATACAAAGAAAAAAGTATTAAAAGGAGCAAGTGAAAAGCAACAAATAACATACAAGGAAATCCCTATAAGGTTAAGAGCTGATCTTTCAGCAGAAATTCTGCAAATGAGAAGGTAGTGGCGGGACATATTTAAAGTGATGAAAGGGAGAAACTTACAACAAAGATTATTCTACCCAACAAGGATCTCATTCATATTCAACAGAGAAATTAAAACCTTTAAAGACAAGCAAAAGCTAAGAGAATTCAGCACAACCAAACCAGCTTTACAAAAAAATGCTAAAGGAACTTCTCTAGGCAGGACACAAGAGAAGGAGAAGACCTACAATAACAAAGCCAAAACAATTAAGAAAATGGTAATTAGGAACATACATATCGATAATTACCCTAAATGTAAATGGATTAAATGCTCCAACCAAAAGACATAGACTGGCTGAATGGATACAAAAACAAGACCCATATATATGCTGTCTACCAGGGACCCACTTCAGACCTAGGGACACATACAGACTGAAAGTGAGGGGATGGAAAAAGATATACCATGCAAATGTAAATCAAAAAAAGCTGGAGTAGCAATTCTCATATCAGAAAAAAAAGACTTAAAAGATAGACTATTACAAGAGACAAAGAAGGACACTACATAATGATCAAGGGATCAATCCAAGAAGAAGGTAGAACAATTATAAATATTTATGCGCCCAACATAGAAGCAACTCAATAAATTAGACAAATGCTAACAGCTATAAAAGGGGAAATCAAACAAGAGTAACACAATAATAGTAGGGGACTTTAACACCACATTTTCACCAATGGACAAATTAACCAAAAGGAAAATAAATAAGGGAACACAAGCTTTAAATGATACATTAAACAAGATAGAGTTAATTGATATTTATAGGACATTCCATACAAAAACAACAGAATACACTTTCTTCTCAAGTGCTCATGGAACATTCTCCAGGATAGATCATATCTTGGGTCACAAATCATGCCTTGGGAAATTTAAGAAAATTGAAGTCATATCAAGTATCTTTTCAGACTACAACTCTATGAGACTAGATATCAATTACAGGAAAAGATGTAAAACATTCAAACACATGAAGGCTAAACAATACACTAATAAATAACCAAGAGATCATTGAAGAAATCAAAGAGGAAATCAAAAAATACCTAGAAACAAATGACAATGAAAACATGATGACCCAAAACCTATGGGATGCAGCAAAAGCAGGTCTAAGAGGGAAGTTTATAGCAATACAATCCCACCTCAAGAAACAAGAAACAACTCAAATAAACAACCTAACCTTGAACCTAAAGCAACTAGAGAAAGAAGAACAAAAAAACCCCAAAGTTAAGAGAAGGAAAGAAATCATAAAGATTAGATCAGAAATAAATGAAAAAGAAATGAAGTAAATGATAGCAAAGATCAATACATCTAAAAGCTGGTTCTCTTAGAAGATAAACAAAAATGATAAACTATTAGCTAGACTCATCAAGTAAAAAGGGAAGAAGACTCAAAACAACAGATTTATAAATGCGAAAGGAGAAGTAAAAATTGACAGTGAGAAATACAAACGATCGTGAGAGATTACTATATGCCAATAAAATGGACAACCTGGAAGAAATGGACAAATTCTTAAAAAAGAGCAACCTTCTGAGACTGAACCAGGAAAAAGTAGAAAATATAAACAGACCAATCACAAGCACTGAAATTGAAACTGTGACTAAAAATCTTTCAACAAACAAAAGCCCAGGAACAGAGGAATTCACGGATGAATTCTATCAAACATTTAGAGAGCTAACACCTATCGTTTTGAAACTCTTCCAAAATATAGCAGAGGGAAGACACTTCCAAACTCATACTACAAGGCCACCATCACCCTGATAACAAAACCAAACAAAGATGTTACAAAAAAAGAAAACTATAAGCCAATATCACTTATGAACATAGATGCAAAAATCCTCACTAAAATACTAGCAAACAGAATCCAGCAACACATTAAAAGGATCATACACCATGATCAAGTGGGGATTACCCAAGGAATGCAAGGATTCTTCAATATACGCAAATCAATCACTGTGATACACTATAATAACAAATTGAAGGATAAAACCATATGATCATCTCAATAGATGTAGGAAAAGCTTTTGACAAAATTCAACACCTTTTTATGATAAAAACCCTCCAGAAAGTAGGCATAGAGGGAACTTACCTCAACATAATAAAATCCATATATGAAAAATCCACAGCCAACATCATTCTCAATGGTGAAAAACTGACACCATTTCCACTAAGATCAAGAACAAGTTGCCCACTTTCACCACTCTTATTCAACATAGTTTTGGAAGTTTTAGCAACAGCAATCAGAGAGGAAAAAGAAATAAAAGGAATCCAAATTGGAAAGAAGAAGTAAAACTGTCACTGTTTGCAGATGACAGGATACTATACATAGAGAACCCTAAAGATGCTACCAGAAAACTACTAGAGTTAATCAATGAATTTGGCAAAGTAGCAGGATACAAAATTAATACACAGAAATCTCCTGCATTCCTATACACTAATGATGAAAAATCTGAAAGAGGAATTAAGTAAACACTCCCATTTACCATTGTAACAAAATGAATAAAATACCTAGGAATAAACCTACCTAAGGAGACAAGAGACCTGTATGCAGAAAACTATAAGACACTGACGAAAGAAATTAAAGATGACACAGTCATGTGGAGCGATATACCATGTTCTTGGATTGGAAGAATCAGCATTGTGAAAATGACTACCCAAAGCAATCTACAGATTCAATGCACTCCTTATCAAACTACCAATGACATTTTTCACAGAACTAGAGCAAAAAATTTCACAATTTGTATGGAAACACAAACGACCCCAAATAGCCAAAGCAGTCTTGAGAAAGAAAAACAAAGCTGGAGGGATCAGGCTCCCTGACTTCAAACTATATTACAAAGCTGCAGTAATCAAGACAGTATGGTACTGGCACAGAAACAGAAATATAGATCAATGGAACAGAATAGAAAGCTCAGAGATAAACCCACACACATATGGTCACCTTATTTTGATAAAGGAGGCAAGAATATACAATGGAGAAAAGACAGCCTCTTCAATAAGTGGTGCTTGGAAAACTGGACAGCTACACTTCAAAGAATGAAATTAGAACACTCCCTAACACCATATACAAAAAAAACTAAAAATTGATTAAAGACCTAAATATAAGGCCAGACACTATAAAACTCTTAGAAGAAAACATAGGTAGCACACTCTATAACATAAATCTCAGCAAGGTCTTTTTTGACCCACCTCCTAGAGAAATGAAAATAAAAACAAAAATAAACAAATGGGACCTAATGATACTTCAAAGCTTTTGCACAGCAAAGGAAACCATAAAGAAGATGAAGAGACAACCCTCAGAATGGAAGAAAATATTTGCAAATGAAGCAACTGACAAAGGATTAATCTCCAAAATATACAAAGAGCTCAAGGAGCTCAATATCAAAAAAAAAGCCCAAACCAAAAATAGGCAGAGGACCTAAATAGACATTTCTCCAAAGAAGATATCCAGATTGCCAAAAAACACATGAAAGGATGCTCAACGTCACTAATTATTAGAGAAATGCAAATCAAAACTACAATGAGGTATCACCTCACACCCATGAGAATGACTATCATCAAAAACTCTACGAGCAATAATGCTGGAGAGGGTGTGGAGAAAAGGGAACTCTCTTGCACTGTTGGTGGGAATGTAAATTGATACAGCCACTATGGAGAACAGTATGGAGATTCCTTAAAAAACTATATATAGAACTACCATATGACCCAGCAATCCCCCTACTGGGGATATACCCTGAGAAAACCATAATTCAAAAAGAGTCATATAGCACTATTTACAATAGCCCGAACATGGAAGCAACCTAAGTGTCCGTTGACAGATGAATGAATAAAGAAGGTATGGCACATATATACAATGGAATGTTAGTCAGCCATAAAAAGAAACGAAATTGAGTTATTTGTAGTGAGGTTGATGGACCTAGAGTCTGTCCTGCAGAGTGAAGTAAGTCAGAAAGAGAAAAATAAATACCGTATGCTAACACATATATATGGAATCTAAAAAAAAAAAAAAAGATGTTCTGAAGAAACTAGCAGCAGGACAGGAATAAAGACGCAGCTGTAGAGAATGGACTTGAGGACACCGGGAGGGGGAAGGGTAAGCTGGGAAGAAGTGAGAGAGTGACATGGGCATATATACACTACCAAATGTAAAATAGATAGCAAGTGGGAAGCAGCCACATAGCACAGGTGGATCAGCTCGGTGCTTTGTGACCACCTAGAGGGGTGGGATAGAGAGGTTGGGAGGGAGACGCAAGAGGGCGGGGTTATGGGGATATATGTATACGTATAGCTGATTCACTTTGTTATATAGCAGCAACTAATACAACGATGTAAAGCAATTATACTCCAATAAAGATGTTTAAAAAAAAGACAAAGTGTAGAAAAGACTATTTTAAAAAATATGAAAATAAATAATTTTGAAAACAAAATAGATAAATTAATATTTAGCTGCTATTTGTCACCCAAGTGTATAGCTCTGATCACTGTTTCTATGGCCATCCCAACACCCACTCAATTAAAAAAGAAAAAAATCGAAACAAGTTTTGTTTTCAACAAACAAAGGAAACAAGTAGTATTGTTTAGCTTACTATTCATTATACCTTAAAATCTTATATGGACTTTCAAGGTGCATCTCCAACATATCAACTCCTATTTATCCCATGTTTAAATGCTAAATCCAATGTAAAGTTTAGAGGATGTGGTTGGTCTTTACCTTTTACAATACTCCTACCTTGGAAAACCTTTGCATACTTTGCCTGTTGTAATTCTGCTCTTTGAATTCACTAAAACACCCCATTTAAACATCATTCAAGAAGAATTAACTTTTTCTGTTTCTGTACTCTGAAATTATTATTTTCCTATCTTTAGTAGAACATTGGTCTTTATACCAATGTGGAATCTATATTGTTTGTGTACATTTTCACCACTTGCTTTAGATTATAAACTATTCGGTAGTTTGTTCGGTATTGTATGTAAACTTTGGATTATCCCTATCATCTCAACTATAATTACTATTTAGTAATACAAAAACAAAGAGTTAAAGTATAACATGTCTCTTGCATCACACTAAAAGGTGGACATGTCCCTTGCCCCAGTGACATTTATAAACCTCAAGAAAGACATACTTTTGTACAAGTGTCTTTTTTTTTAGTGTGCAGGGTATAACATGAAATAGTCATTAATTTTATTAAGGCATATAAAGGGAAGCTGTAACATAGCAAAGAGTTAGTTTTTAATAAAGTTCTGTTGATTCTAAGGCTCAACGATTTTTCTTTTAAATATGATATAAATATTGTCACATTGTATTCACAATCAAAAATTGAAAATTCTCTATTTTAATGAAAATTTTGTCACATAGGAAAATAAAGCAAATATAAGGTGTCCTTTTTCTAAAACATTCCAGTTTTTAAACAATTGACTAGTGTGATTTGTTGCAAAGACCAGGATTAGGATCCTTTCTATTCCCTCATGTAGTAGAATTCCATGAAATTTATAAGCACTGAATATGTGGATCCATGCTGACATTCAAACGTCTGGCAGTTAAAAAAAATGTTTTAGTAAACATTAATCTGGCCCTATTTTAGATATATATGATGTAAAGATGAAAGACATAAAGTTTGTTTTATAGGAGTTTATATAATAATGAGAAGACAACCACAAACAGAAGTAACCATAATACAGTGAGATTAAGTGTATGATAAATGAGTAAACTGTCTGCTGGAGTAGAGAGTTTGAATACCAAATCCCCAGTGGACATACTGCTTAAGTTACCTTTTAAGTGGAATGGGCAAGGTGACCATGGAATAAAATCTGGGGCAAAGTAGGCTGGAGAGGTCAGCAGTTGGTCTGATTCCACAAGCCCTGTGTTCTAAGCCAACGAGCAGAATGTCCTACTCTGGTGAATTATTAATAAATTTAAAGTAAGGGACTGGCAAAATAAGCTTTGAATTTTCAGACAGTTCTTAGAGAAGCTACTAAAAAGGTGTGATAGTAAAAACCAAGGAATAAGTATCCAGTGCTTCAGTTTAGGAAATAGTATTGAATGGCTGAAGATATGATGTTAAGAATATGTTGGGGGTTGTATTGAAAGAAATTGGATAGCCTTTCTCTCACATGCAAGCACACACTGGAAGAGTCTATAAGTTTGAAGTTGGTTGTGCGATTTTAAGGCATTAAGAAGAGATTATCTATTCTGCTATTCTCTACTGTAATATCCTATGTGAGTCTCAAATTTGTTTACTTTTCATGCCTTGTCATTATCTGTGTGTATCTCCATATCACTGCTTTTACACAGTTGTCCCTTGAACAACGCAGGGGTTAGGGTGCTGGCCCTCCACACAATCAAAATCCAAGTTCAACTTATAGTGGGCCTTCCATATCCATGGTTCTGCATCCACGGATTCAATCAGCTGAGAATCGTGTAGTACTCTAATATCTGCTATTGAAAAAAACCCACGTAGAAGTGGACTTGTGCAAACTCATTTTGTTCAAGGGTCAGCTGTGTAACATGTCCTTATGATGCAGTGAGATTAAAAGTACATGTTTTTTCACTAAAATTTTAAGATACAGTAATCTCCCCTTATCTGCGGTTTCACTTTCTGCAGTTTTAGCTACCCGGTCAAACATAATCCTAAAATATTAAGTGGAAAATTCCAGAAATAAACAATTCATAAGTTTTGAAATTATGCCCCTTTCTGAGTAGCTGGATGAAATCTCACACAGTCTGCTCCTTCCCACCCGGGGAGTGAGTGATTCCTTTTTGCAGCATATTCTGCCCATTCGTCACTTAGTAGCTGCCTCGGTCATAGGATCAACTGTCTCAGTATTGTAGTGCTTGTGTTCAAGTAACCCTTATTTTACTTAATGGACCCCAAGTGCAAGAGTAGTTATGCTGGCAATTCAGATATGCCAAAGAGAAGCCGTAAAGTTTTTCCTTTTAGTGAATGGTGAAATTTCTCCACTTATTAAAGAAAGAAAAAAATCGTATGGTGAGGTTGCTAAGACCTAAGGTAAGAACAAATCTCTATGTGTGAAATTATAAAGAAGGAAAAAGAAATGTGTGCTAGTTTTGCTGTCAAACCTCAGATTGCAAAAGTTATAGCCACAGTGCATGATAGTGCTTAGTTAAGATGGAAAAGGCATTAAATTTGTGCAAGATACTTTGAGAGAGAGAGAGAGAGAGAGCACATTCACATAACTTTTGTAACAGTATATTGTTATAATTGTTCTATTTTATTATTAGTTATTTTTGTTAATATCTTACTGTGTCTAATTTATAAATTAAACTTTAGCATACTTATGTATATATAGTAAAAACCAGAATATATAGGGTTCGGTATAGTCTGCAGTTTCAGGCTTCCACTGAGGGTCTTGAAACATACCCCTCTGGATAAAGGAGTACTATGGTAACTCATCTGTCCCTTGACATTCTGTTGAATATAAAGATCTGGGTCATCTGTCTCATTATACAGCTCCTGTATTGATGCCTGACCATGTTGGTGAGGTGGGAAAAATATGGAACCATTCTAATTTCTTTAGCACGCAGTTGTCTTTTTCCCACAGAACCATAACTCCCTGGTAAAAGTGAGAGTTCTTTCTCAGAGTATTTCATTAATCTCTTACTTTTTCCTTCCTTTCTTCTAATCTAGCACATAATATCTTATGTCTTTTGGGCCATGAATTTGGTCCTTCTGAAACCTATAATCACCCACTACCCCCCACAAAAATGTCTTATGACTCTACTACTGCTCTTGTAATCAAAAGTCAGAATTTTAGATGCCTTTTCTGGTTCTCTTGTGACAGTCTGTCATGTGGGCACATGACAGATCTTAGTGTTGTGGTCAAAATAGGAGAATATAAAAACTTGCATAAGTTGATATTTTATATTTACAGTGCATAATACCAAAATTATTAACTAGTTTTTATTTCTAGTCAGATAACAAATTTATTGAAGTCATATTTTTCATGTCCCCAAATGCTTGCTTTGCATTTAATTCCCCAAAGTCACCAGTCAATAAACTGTAGAAGTTAGAAACAGAACAATCAATATTAACCAAGGAGTGAAACTGAAGATGGAAAACTATACACCTTTCCATGCAAATGACTGAAGACCACTAAAATACCTTCTTTTTATTCTATGCCACACTATCCCTCAAAAATCAATGGTGCAGTGCTGTCTGAATACCAAAATCACCCTCTACTACCAAGCATCTTGATGAAGTCTTCATGATTCCACTGATAGGCTTAACATTCTGCTCTTTTATTAAACATCACAATAACTGCATATATTATGTTGTCTCTTTTCAGTCATTCTCTTTAGCTCACTCAATTCTCACTCCTCTTTCCCCCAAGATTCCCAGTTTGACTTATGGAAATTTGCCCTAAAGATCAATAAAAACTTTCCCCAATCTCTCTCTCTACCCACTTATCTTAATTGAAAAATGATTCTACCCAGAGGACAATATTGCCCCTGTAAATCCCAGTTAAAATTTTCCTTTTTGTTTTATAGTTGCTTTGTAGTTCTGATAAGCCTTGAGTTTGAAGTTAGTGTAGGGCTCCTTCTTTCTCCTTAATGTTATTTCCATAACATTCTTTCTCTTTCTAATTATACAATTATACAAACGGAGAGTGAGAAACACAGCACAAACAAAACACCACAGCTTTAAATTGCATGCCATGGAAGGCCCTAATCTTCTCCCTCATCCTTTTATTTTTTAATATACCAAACTCTTATCTCTATCAGTCTTGGACAATAATAACAATTGACTTACAGATTTATTCTATGTCTAAAATCATGCCATTATTCCCAGACAATTACATAGGTATATTCATATGGATGGACATTGAGATATCCACCCAACCTGCTTCTTGAACTGCATACCGCTAACGATATTTTCTCTGTTCACTATAAACACAGATTCTTATGAGTATGCCCTACTCTTGCTGATGTTAGAAATATCACTTAAAAATTAGTAATTAAAACATCTCCTTAACTGTTCTTCTCGGACCATCCAACCATTCTCATGGCACTCTTAATCATTAATTCTTCCTATTGTTTTCACATTCCTTCTGGTCTGGCAGAGATCCTTTGGTCCACAAATATTATGACAAATTTCCAAATACCCTGAACTGACTTCCTTTTTTTTTCCTTCTGCTATATTTTACAAAACAAAACAAAACAGTTATTAGGACTCTCCTTACTTGCAATTTTCCAATGGTATCGCCATATTTTGTATGTGAGAAACAAGGACCTTTTTCTTTCTTAGAATAATATGACACTTATAAATGAACTTGGACTAAAAAATTTCAGTTGGGTTTTACAGAATTTTGATTCAATATATTGTATTTTAGACACACACACATATATGTGTGTGTGTGAATAAATAAATATATATATTAATTTAAATTAATATAAAAATTATACCTAAATAGGAAAGAAAATTCTGGACTTGCATCAATTGTAAACTTACTGGCTATTACAATATGTAATGTCAGTAAACAGAACAAGATAGATCTTTAAATTACATAGTAAATAATTATTACCAGTATAGACTTTAGAAGCATTAAGCAAACAAATCATCTGCATTTTAGATAAAATTGTTGAGTATATGATGTCAAGAAATATTAGTATTTCAAATGAAGAGCTTCTTATGTAAACATGATCAATCTTGATGATTTTTGCTTGTTTTCTGGAAACGTTTTGTTTTACTGCTTCATATATGTCATGAAACTATGTTGTTTTATGGTTAATGCCCCCTCCCAATTTTCTTTCCTCTATAGCCAATTCTCTCATTCATACACATAATTATATATTGAAAAATTCCAAGCCATAACGAGTGTAAGATTATTAGACTATGCATATGAGGTTTAAAAGATACTCTAGATTGGCCAATTTGTCAAACAGTCACCACTACTTTCCCATTTGCAGATCTCAGCAAAACTATATGCAAATAAGAAATCATCCATTTTCATGAGTAAATAACAAATGCAATGTAATCTCTTAGTTTCATTACTCAATCCCCTCCTCATCACCTCAGTGTTATCCTTCAGTATTTCAAAGTTTGAAAAATAAATTTATTTTGGATCACATAGCTTGCATCACAGAAAAATAGCTAAAGTCTGGAGCAGAATATAAATGAGCCACAGTCAATGCCAAAGCTGGTCTGTAAGCATTGTTTTCAGGTTTCACTACCTGCCATTCTCCATTTAAAAAAAAAAAACTTTTTTGAATTGAGGCACTGTCTCCAGAGGTTGCTACTAAAATGCACAAATGACACCTAGACTGCCTAGATAATATTACATGTTTTAAACACATATTAATTGACTTAATATATGCAAAACACTAAAGAGCACATATGTATAAATAAAGCCTGATATACTAGTCGGAGATTTTCAAATTTTCAAATAATCAACTTGTTCATTCTTTAAAAAAGTTTTGTATAAATATACATGCTTGCCATTACTCTCTGCTGTGCTGACACCAAAATAAACAAGCCATGAATTCTACCTTCAAGGAGTTGACAATCTGGAGAGAGAGATGGGCACAGAGACAGATATTCATGGTACAAATAATAATCACAACAAAATAAGCATGGATGCTTTCCTTTAGTCAATCATTGTTTGCTTTATCTTTACAACAGTCCTTTAATTTAGGTTCAATTCTCATTGTCATATATCATAAAATGAAATTGAGGAATAAAGATTTATCTTGCCCTAGGTCATACAACTGTAGAATAAAAATGTGTGATTGCAATGCAATTCATGTAGAATTTTTAAAATGCACACACAGTCAATACCTATATATATAATAACAAGATGGTATTGGAATGTATGAAGAACTACCTACCTGGAGAGCTTGTGGTGAATGAGGTTAAGTTAGGACATATCCTCTGAAATGTCATAAAGTTAGACAGTTAAGTAAGGGAAGAGGGTGGGAGAAGGGCTCCCAAATTGTAGAAACGGCATGAGGAATGCTGTTGTAGAGAATGTCAAGCAGTTCAGAATTCTGGAGTATGAAAGTAGAGCAGTGGAATGAAGGGATAAGAAAGGGGAAAATTCTGCAGAAGCAGATCTTGGAGGTTCCATCTGCCAGATCAAAGAGGTAATATTCAACCTTGAAGAACATAGGGAGCCCTGAGGTGTTTTGTCTCAAGGGGTGACACTGTCACATTAGTGTTTTAGATGTTCAACCTGGCATCTTTTGTGAGATATTTTGAGGAGGCCAAGATGAGAGAATAAAGGAAAACCTTTTGTACGTTGTTGTGGTAGCACTGTTGAATTGCAATACAGCATGAATGTGCGAACTGGTAATAGAATATAGTGAAAAGAATGAAATGTAGATAAATTTGTGGGCGGAAATTGGAAAATGTAAATGAACATATGCGTTCATGTTCAAAGACTAGTGCTTAAGGATAATTTCTAGGGTTTTTTTTCCCATGAGTCATTGCTAAATCCTCCAACTGAAATTAAGAGAGGTATGTAATATGGAGTTATGAGAAGGAAAAATATTTCCTTCTGATATGGAAAAGTAATGAAAGTAGTGGCATTTAAGGAAAAGAATAAATAACCTGCAGGAAGAAATGGTGATATTCTTTTGGGCAAAGGGAATATCATATTTGAACAAACACTGGAAAACGCCATCTTTATTCAGGCAAGAGCAAGTAAACAAGGTTAGAGTAATGGAAAAGAGAAATGAGGAAGTGGTGGAAATAATGCTATAAAGATAATTTGAGTAGGAGTAATGAAGATTTACATAGCTGTGTAGGAAATGTTTATATTTAGTTGTTTTTTTCCCCAGAGTGTGTATTTTCTAATAACTAATGGTTAGTCTTTGGAAATGTTTAACTTTTAAGCCTAACTGTAACATGAAAGTAGTAATCTAAAGTTTCTTAGAATGGATAGAATTTAAAGATAACCACAGTAAGGATAACCAAAATATTATTTGCATTCTATGTGGCAAGCTTCATATTTACTATTGATGAAATAAAATACTGAACAATAGAGAGTATATAAATCAAGGAAAATTAGGGCTTAGACTGTAAACAAGTAGGCAAATTTTTGTTTATGTACATCTATCTATATCTGTAGGTATAAAAGCACAGTTTGTGATAGAAATGTGTAATACACACACTGATGGGAACAGGCTGTTATGATAGAGAATAACAAAATGTAAGGGGCCTTCAGATTTTGGCAGCCAGGGAACCCACTGAGATACATTGTTAACTAATTGTCTAACTAAGAATGTGACATATAAACTGAACAATGGAGAATAAGAAGGTTTCAGTCACATGAAAAGTAGAGAGTACCTTCAAGAAGCCATAAAAGCATGTGCAAAGGCACTAAAGTAGGAAAGAAGGAGATTAGTTTGCTTATGGGATAGCAAGCAGCCAACTGAACCTGGAGCACAGTACCAGGCAAGGTTAGAAAAATGGGCAGGGTAGGGATGATGTAAAACCTATATCTTATGTAATAGTCAAGTTTATGACATAAGATATGAGGGAGAGTAAGGCTCCCAGGAATAATATCTTAGACTTGGAAATAGTAAAAGACAGAATAAGGATGTCTACAGACACAAAGGGCCTAAGAAATATAGCCATATCATGAAAGTGCTAAAGGCAGACATTTTCAACATGATCTGTACTTTTTACTTTGAAAGCATTATCCTTTTTACTTTTAAAAGATTATTTTTCTTTATTTTTAGGAATTGCATGTCACATTATCTCCCAAGGTGTTACCCATCACTGGCCTCCGGCAGGTAACATTTAAATGCATTGCTGCAACAATGATTCTTGGCAGGGAAATTCAAAAGCAATGAGCTTCAGCTGAAAAATATGATGGAGATATATATCATTTTCACTTCTTGAAATTACTGAATGGTACTTCTACTGAAACCAAAGATGAATGAACATTATAGATATTGCCATTATTCCTCCAAAGTAATATTTTCTCAAAATATTGTTTTAAAGTTGGATGGGCTCCGTTAAATTTGCTGAAAGCTACATTTCAAAATCAATATACGCTCATAATCTAAAACTTAATAATAACATATTCTCTTCATCAAATTTCTCTTTACAAATGATGAGCTTTTTGTAGTTTAAAACAGCTCTAATTAAATCTCACATCTCTACTGTGTATTGGCTCTATGAAATTCTACTGCTGGGTATGACAGCTAAGGAATAATTTTAATTTCTTAAAATAGTTTAAATATAATGTTTTCTGTGTTTTATTGGAGCTCCAAGCTTGCAAAACTGGAGTGAATATTTTCTTTAAATAAAATTGCATTAAGATAACACTTTACGTTTTAATGACACAATCTTAAATACATTTTATTCTCATCAATAATGGTCCTTTTTTCTTTAACAAAAACATATTTCATATAGTTGGGTATAATCAATGTGAAAGGCTTATTATGTATGTGCCAATTACATTAAGTTTAATTCTAAGTGTGATGAGATAACAAATTCTACCAAGCAAGCACAGGTTGAGGGCAGTCAGCTAGCTTTATAAGAGAAAAAGCCATGTTGTATATTTGGCTATTATATATTCTTCTGTTAGCCATATTTCATTCAACCATCAGCACTTTTCTAATTAGCATACTGGATAAAAAATTTTATATCGGTTAAACAATGTCTTATTGATTAGCAAAACAAATATTAGAATTGGGCTTAAGGTTCAATTAAAAGTATTCAGGAGTTTGGATTAGCTAAAATAGTTTAAAGATACTCTTCCCTCTAACTTTCAAGAATAGAATATAAAAATCCACCCAGATCTACTTCCTGAACTTTTAAGGCAAGTACCTTCACTGGTTCTTTAACAAATATTTTGTTTAAAAAGATTTCAGATTCTTGCATTAAGAGTTTGAAACCATACTTTCATGCTAGAATTCTAATCTGAACACCTAGTTATCCAAACTTGAGGAAATCACTCATTAAAGAATTTAGAACAGCTATTGGCAAAGCAATAAATATTAAAGTTCTCCTTTGATATTATAATAAATTCTTTGTAGTAATAGTTAAAACTAAAGTGAATATCACCATGAACTGTCATTATATAGTGACAGTCTTACTAAAAATAATTTGAATTTTAATGCAAAAACCAGTAATCGAGTATTCAAATTATGAAAACACATATAACCTACATTGAAACTTCTCTTTCCTACCTGTACAATTTTGCATTTATCACATGCCTTTAATTTGCTTTATATTCTACTCTCATTCTGCTTTTTTAACTTACTATTTTCAAGGAAATAATCAGCTGTATGCCTAACACAGCATGAGCCAAAATGTTGTAGGATGGAATTATTTGACTTACCTATACTAAATTTAAAAGCTGCAAACAATGTATAACAAGAAACATTAAAACTCAGCACACTGTTTTGTTTTGCTTTGTTTTTGCCACATATATAAATTTGAAAAAACAGCAAGACTAATCTAGGCTGTTAGAAGTCAGAATAGTAGTTACCCTTGAGGCAGTGGGTTACGAATGAAAGGTGACCTCGGGGGCTTCTGGATTTCAGTTAATGTTCTGTGTCTTGATTTGGTGCTGGTTACATGCGTGTGTTCTTTTTGTGAAAATTCACTAATTTGTATCCTTAGGATTTTTTATATGTACTTAACATTCAATCAATGTTTTAAATTGAGAAAAAATGATGAAGATAGAAAATTAATTTCAGAAAAAGATAAGAATGAATTCTAAAATATGGGAAAAATAGAGTTGTTTGCAGTAGAACAAAATGGAAATCTTTAGGAAAAACAAGCAGAGGGGTGTGTGTGTGTGTGTGTGTGTGTGTATGTATGTGCGTGCACATATAGGACAATGATCCCAAAAGTCCCAGAAATCCAAATTTTAGTTTTTACCTCCTTTGCCATTACCTTTCTTAACCAATCTACATACAAGTTTCTCTTATTTTCATCCTTAATATCTCTATATATCTCTGCCCACTTTCCCCTACCCCATATCATTTCTCGAGTATGCTACTGCAACTGTATAAGAATCGGATTTGGAATTGTCTGGGAATAGAAATATTTCTAACCATTTCCTTTTTTTGCCTCCTGCTGACTCATTCTGAATACCCAAACCACAATGACAACCACAAAGTGGAAGTCTGATCACACTGCTAAAATATATTCAGTCATACTTACAGCTGTTAGCGTAAAGCCATAGTCCTAATGCTAAGCCACAGGTCCTTCTCCCATTTCACAAAACCATTTTCTTTCTGTGTTCCAGTAACACTGTCCTTGTTTCATTCTCTAGAAGTTACTGCTTTACCAATTGCTGTTCCAAATTCTTTAATGAGTGATTTCCTCCAGGTTGGATACCTCCTATTACTTTTCTTGCCCATACTCTGATTGGGAAATGCGATGCTCCCTGACATTTTCACTTCAAAACTCCTACTCACTCCTCATATGGGAACTCAGTCACTTCTTCAATGGATTATTTTCCTAACTTCCCTGACTCTTGGACTGAAGCAGAGAGAAAGAGAGCAGATCTTGATGGTTTCTGACCCAGAATATTCTAATTTCATACTCAGAAATTGGGGAACTAATCAGAATGGGCTTTGGCTTCTCTTGGGTAACCATTAATGTGACTGAGATCAAAATGTTATTAGTCATCAGAATGCAATGTCTCCTTTAAATCATTGGGCTGCAAAGATATTGTAGGATTCTGGAAATTAATGATGATTTACAGTTAGTATATAAGAATTCCAGAAAATTTTGAGTTTTTCTTTCTTCAGTATATATTTAAATGGCATCGTGAGAGATCCTTTTAGATAAGGCTATAATAAATATAGCCTTAAATATTTTCTGAGTTGTTACTGCATATCCCTTTCTCAAATATACTTGAACTTATTTCTGAATCCATCAAACTTTACTAGGTTATGCTTCGTTAACATACAAATCCAAAAGCTAAGCAATATTCACAACTAAAATTTATTTTATTTTTCTCATATTACATGTTGGCTGTGTCTCTGCTTCATCTGTTTTCTTCATTTTGGGATGCATCTTAAAGAAACAACCCATTTTGAGAATATGCCATTTTTAGGGCCAGGAAAAAAGAGCCATAATCATAATGCCTTTTAAACCTTTTACTTGGAAATGGAAAATATCACTTCTGTCAATATGTCACTGGCCAAGCCTCTATAGTCTTCCCACAGAGAAGGTAGATGAGAGAGGCCATATAGACACAGGGTGAATTAGAGAGAAACAGCAAATATATTGACAGAATAATGCAACCTAACATATGTTATTCCTCAAGCTTTGCATTCTGATTTGACTCAGAGATGATTGGAGGAGGAAATCACAATTCTCTATCCTTTTGCTCAGTCATAACCTTTGGTTTCTGCCCTGAATTGATTGACTGATTGATTGTCAGATCTTTAAAGAGAGATACAAATTTAGTGAAATGCTAATCTATTTAATTCTAAGGAAAGTCATGACTACACAACCACCCAAAATGTTTATATTACCACCACAGATCCATTGTAATTATTGCAGTTCATACTAGATTCTCCATCAAAGTGACATGCCAGTAAGAGATTTCCATGGATGTTGAAACTTCCCTCAATGGAAGTATGTATCAAACCTTTGGTAATGAGTACCTTTTCTATTCTATCTTGAAAATCATAATTATGGGTTATTTGAACCCAACAAACATGATCCACCATTCCCATCTTCCCAAATATTTATATTCCTTTCCCTCAACATGGGGTGTTGTACTTGTCATACAGGTGTGCTTATATTTTGTCTCCTTCGTCCTTGTGTAGCTAGGAAGTGCCTGAGCCCTGGATTGGTCTTTCAGAGCTATGAGTAGTCTTTTCTACTTAGTGTGAGATGCCATATAAATACTAATAATTATTTTTTGACATGAATTGAAAGTTATTGAGAAACATTGTTCTTGATTATGCCAAGGCATAATCATCTTTATTTATTTAGACTGTATATATTAAAACCAGGCTTGGATTAAGCAATAGAAGTTCTAATTTGACAACCTACCATGCCAAAGTCTGAGTGTGCCTTCCAATTATCTCAGTCCTGAAGAAGTTAGAAGTATTGAGTTTGTTTCTCTACTGCCATAGAATATTTCTGAGTTTAGTTCTGATTTAAGCTAAGAAAGTTGAAGTGTGTGTGTGTGTGTGTGTGTGTGTGTGTGTGCACGTGTATGCTCATGCATGTGTGCGTTTGGTCTTGAGTTTTCTCTAGCTTGTCAAACACTGTTAAAAGCAGACACTTCCATTCAGAACTCTTGAATTCTTCCTACAATGCACTCTGCAAAATATTTCCTCAGTGAGCACTTGGTTCCAAATGATCACAGCCAATAAGTTAAAATTTCTTTCACTCTTGTGTGCCATGGTCAGCTAATTTACCATCTAGGCATAACAATATGTTTTTATAGCCTTCCACCTTGTCTGAGCCATTTAATTATTTCTAAATCCCCACATTTTCCTACAGTTCTCTTGCCTACAGCCCACTGTTTAATAGCAATTCATCTATCAGACAGGATTATGGATTACAAGTGATAAAAAGTGATCTCAAATATTTTTAAAGGCATAGAGAGAATTGATTAAAGCAATTGAAAGTAAGTTGAAAGCCCTATTTGGAAATGAGAGTAGGGGAATGGGAAATGAACCAAGAAGATTCCAGAGATAGAGACAGTAGCACCACAATAAAATCAGTCAGCCAAATAGGATCAGTGTATCCACATGAACTAGGATTTCATGAATTTGCTGATCACGTGCTGAATTTAACTCATTATCCTAAATTCCCTATATGATGGCTCCAAAGATACCCCAAATTAAAATTCCTAAAGAGAAAGGTTGGATTGGCAAGCCCACTTGCTCCTAGTTCACCATGGGGTGAAGAAAAGAATGATCTAACCACTTGAGCTTATGTAGAGAAAGACTTAGATATGCCTTATGAGAAGAAACACAAAATGAGTATATAAATAAAAATAGGATGGGAAGAAGAATTGAATTCCCAAAAGCATGAATATTAAATGTATGCTAAAATGATTTTTAAGCTATGATTCTTTTAGTGTTTTGGTGTATAAAGCATGTAAAATTCATTGGAAATCATTGTTTTTTAAGGAAAATGTTGAAAAATAGTCAAAGATGAACAATTCATCTAAATCAAGAGTGAGTTTATTAGTCTGTTTTGCCAAGAGAGCCCATGTTATGCTAGAATAAATAGAGCAGATCTTTCTGAATGTGCGTTCTGAGGGGTAGTTATAATGCAGGAAGGAGGAATTTTATTCTAAATTAGGTTTGTTTCATAGAAGCAGAATTTGATTAGTTACAGAAGGTGATTGAAAACTCTCTTTTGTGATTGGTCATTATAGTAGCATGATGTTATTTTTTGGAGAATAAAGCCAGGCCTAGTTCTCCCAGAGATGAGTCCTTTAGACTTAAGCAGATTTAAGGTCCTCTTGCAGTCAAGCTTTTGCACATATGTATAAGGTTTAAGCAGAAATTTCCTTTATCTCATATGACAAATCAATAGAAAACTAACATATATGTATCTAGGCCTTTCGTTCTATAAGATATCAAACCATTTTTGAAAATCCATATTTCTCTGTTTTGTTTTTGTGGAAGATATTATGTACATAGAAAATGAGGAGTAGGTGCCCCTATTTCAATTCTGGAAGTTGGATATTATTGGAAAAATAATTTACATGGAATCCATCCACTCTGAAATGCATTTCATGTTCCTAAATGTGTTTCTGTTAACAATCTTAAAATAAGATTATTAGTGCAATATTGCTTAGTAATA
Organism: Pseudorca crassidens; assembly: GCF_039906515.1. Classification (NCBI taxonomy): domain Eukaryota; kingdom Metazoa; phylum Chordata; class Mammalia; order Artiodactyla; family Delphinidae; genus Pseudorca; species Pseudorca crassidens. Next base: position 21,885,955 of record NC_090298.1, read on the forward strand.
TCAGTTTAATAGACAAAATTAGAATGTGTAAGTAAGCAAACATAAAAATCGAATTTTCCACCACCTATACCCATCATGACCTGCTTTTGTTTAGAGGTATAAGTGTGTATGTGTGTGTTGTATGAATGTGTGTGCATGGGAGTGTGTGTATGGATTTATATCTATGAACTGTCTAGGACCAGAGAGCTAAGACTGTAAGGGACAAAATTCTTGTCTGAGAAGTATGGCTCCTTGTTAAAAACCTACGGGTTGATATTTCAGGCTCAAACATAGGTAAGCACAAAGGCTTTACTTGGCAGGCCTCACCAGGAAAGTTGCCCTCCCCACAACAGACTTGGCCCACAGCCTCCAAAAGGAGATGCAGTCAAGGACTCAGACACCTATGACTGATCATGTTCTTCACATGTTTGCATTCCTAATACAGGTGGCTCCATACCTAGGTAGCTTTTTCTGAGGCCTTAGGCAGAGGTCTTCACGCAAACCTGTAGGGTCTGGAATGGGGAGAAGAGGGAAACTTTGAAGACATATTAATCCACTGTGACTCAGTACCCAGTGCTTTTCTACTCTTAGCACTCTCCCCTCCCCCTTCACCCAGGCCTGGGTCCAATAAACTGCCAGAGACTTTTGTTTGGCGCTCCCTCAATAGTGAGAAACCCCACAACTCTGCAGATACACCTGACTTGCGACCAGGGGACACTGTTTCATGGGGAAAAATGAAGCAGCGGGGAGGTTGGAACCTTCTCTGTGTTTAGCCTCTTGCTTATACGATCATGATAAGTGATTAAAAGCTTCTTTGTCCGCTGTTACTTTCATTTTGACTCAGTTTCATCTATTGGTGTTCCAGTACGAGGAAGCTCAGCTCTCTCCTAGCTCAACTGAGTTCCTGACATAGACAAATTCAGGTTTCTTGGCTAATTGCAACAAGGGAGACTATATATCAGAAAAACGATGTATGTCTCACTCAACAAAGAAAAACAATAGAAATTACAGTAATTGGAGGAAAAAAAACATTTTTGTGAAGTTTAGCTGAAGCAATGTTTTGATGACCAAAGTAACACAAAGCTATATTTAAAGGAGCCAACATCAGGTCTAGATTGTGAAGTGAATTCAGGGTTCTATATACTTGGAAACTACGAAGTTAAAATAGATGTATAATGTTGTGTCCAGGAACCACTGATTTACATCTGGGATTAAATGGAGGCTGGATCTTAATATTGGTATGACCAAGATCCTTCAAGCAAGAGTAGAATGTTTCAGTCATGCTGGTAGAAGTCCAAACATCATAAATATATAGAACAAAGTTTCTCAGTGGCTAAGAAATAAGTAATCACTCGAAGTCTGGACTTGTTATGACCCCTTATAGCTACAATGTGTCCTGGGAAGTATAGTGTGTGTGTGTGTGTGTGTGTGTGTGTGTGTGTATGTGTGTGTGTGTGTTACTGTCATGTATATTTGATATAATCAGGAACATCTTTCCATGCCAATACATCACCATCACTGTACATTTTCACAGAGTATAACAGTTTATAGATGTCATAATTCTTAAGGTAATTTTCATATTTTTATCTTTGGTTAAGATTTCTTCCATAAAAATATATTATTCTTTCCAATTATTGTCTTAGGTGATATTTCTAGAACTAGAGTTGGTGGAGAAAGCATTAGAAAGTACTTTTATCTTATGATATACATAATAAAGCATGTACCAATTCATATTTCTTTCAGCACTTTATGAGTATTATTGTTTCCTGTTTTTGAAATATAATAGTAATTTTATTATTGGTTTGATTATTCATAATCCAAATAATCTATTATATCCAGTATTTATTTTATATCTTTTTTTTAACATCTTTATTGGAGTATAATTGCTTTACAATGGTGTGTTAGTTTCTGCTTTACAACAAAGTGAATCAGTTATACATATACATATTTTCCCATATCTCTTCCCTCTTGCGTTTCCCTCCCTCCCACTCTCCCTATCCCACCCCTCTAGGTGATCACAAACCACCTAGCTGATCTCCCTGTGCTATGTGGCTGCTTCCCACTAGCTATCTATTTTACATTTGGTAGTGTATATATGTCCATGCCACTCTCTCACTTTGTCACATCTTACCATTCCCCCTCCCCATATCCTCAAGTCCATTCTCTAGTAGGTCTGTGTCTTTATTCCTGTCCTGCCCCTAGGTTCTTCATGACATTTTTTTTTCTTAGATTCCATATATATGTGTTACCATATGGTATTTGTTTTTCTCTTTCTGACTTACTTCACTCTGTATGACAGACTCTAGGTCCATCGACCTCACTACAAATAACTCAATTTTGTTTCTTTTTATGGCTGAGTAATATTCCATTGTATATATGTGCCACATCTTCTTTACCCATTTATCTGTTGATGGACATTTAGGTTGCTTCCATGTCCTGGCTATTGTAAATAGAGCTGCAGTGAACATTGTGGTACATGACTCTTTTTGAATTATGGTTTTCTCAGGGTATATGCCCAGTAGTGGAATTGCTGGGTCATATGGTAGTTCTATTTGTAGTTTTTTAAGAAACCTCCATACTGTTCTCCATAGTGGCTGTACCAATTTACATTACCACCAACAGTGCAAGAGTGTTCCCTTTTCTCCACACCCTCTCCAGCATTTATTGTTTCTAGATTTTTTGATGATGGCCATTCTGACCAGTGTGAGATATCTCATTGTAGTTTTGATTTGCATTTCTCTAATGATTAATGATGTTGAGCATTCTTTCATGTGTTTGTTGGCCATCTATATATCTTCTTTGGAGAAACGTCTATTTAGGTCTTCTGCCCATTTTTGGATTGGGTTTTTTGTTTTTTTGTTATTGAGCTTCATGAACTGCTTGTAAATTTTGGAGATTAATCCTTTGTCAGTTGCTTCATTTGCAAATATTTTCTCCCATTCTGAGGGTTGTCTTTTGGTCTTGTTTATGGTTTCCTTTGCTGTGCAAAAGCTTTGAAGTTTCATTAGGTCCCATTTGTTTATTTTTGTTTTTATTTCCATTTCTCTGGGAGGTGGGTCAAAAAGGATCTTGCTGTGATTTATGTCATAGGGTGTTCTGCCTATGTTTTCCTCTAAGAGTTTGATAGTGTCTGGACTTACATTTAGGTCCTTAAAATAATCTATTATATCCAGTATTTATTTTATACCTTTTTTTTTTTTTTTTTGTGGTACGCTGGCTTCTCACTGCTGTGGCCTCTCCCATTGCGGAGCACAGGCTCCGGACGCGCAGGCTCAGCGGCCATGGCTCATGGGCCCAGCCGCTCCACGGCATGTGGGATCCTCCCGGACCAGGGCATGAACCCATGTCCCCTGCATCAGCAGGCAGACTCTCAACCACTGCGCCACCAGGGAAGCCCCCTATATCTTTTTGATGAAGTCGTTTTTTCATAGATTGAGGACATTTTCCTATTGGGTTAAGAATTTGATCATAAGAATCACATTTTTCAGATTTCGTGTAATCAAAAACCTATATTTCTTGATATGGTTTATGTTTGTGTCTTCCAACACAATATTTGTATCCATCTGAAGAATATAAATGCATACCTATTCTGTCTTCTTCCACGGTGTCTTAGTTTGGTCTTTTTGCTTATTTGTTTTTATATGCCCGCCCCTGCCCCTGCAAAAGATGTCCACATTCTATTTCCCAAAACCTGTGAATATGGTTACCTTACATGGTGAAAGGGATATTGTGGATGTGACTAAGTTAATGATTTTGAGATGGGAATATTATCCTGAATCATCTGGGTAGGCCTGATGTAATCAAAAGGGTATCTGAAAGAGGGAAGCAGGAATTTCAGAGTCAGAAGAGGAGATATGATGACCAAAGTAGATGTCAGAGTGATGCAGACCCAGGAGTCAAAGAACGTTGACAACCTCTAGAACCTGGTAAAATACTAAGAAACAAGATTCTTCCCTGCTGCTCCCTGAAGTGACATAGCCCTGCCCACCCATTTTAGGTTCCTGAAAGCTAACACTCTAAAATAATAAATGTGTGTTCTTTGAAGTCACTATTTGTCGTATTTTTTTATAGCAGCAATAGGAAGTTGACATGATATGTAAATTTACAATATAACTAGAAATTATTTTGTTTCTGGCTTTTAAAAATTACTTTGCCAACTGAGTTTATGTCAGTTATTTTACCTGTGTAGTTAATTCTGAGTGCATGATATGCCATCTAGAAATGTGGGTATATGTGCACATTTTGACATGCTTTTCTACTTTCCCACCATATTTTGTAATAAATCCTACAATGTAACCTGTATTTCACACTCTTTCCTCTTTTCTCATGGAAAAATACATACTTCTTATTGGGTAAGGTCATCTTTCTAACTGCATTCAGAATCATCTCCCCTCTGGATCAACTTTGGATCTTGTATTATCACTCATTTTTTGCCCACTGTCACTATCTCATCAGAGTATAAACTTCTGTAACTCTATTTTATGTTCCTAATGGCTATTAAAATCAGATATATTTAAAATGTTATTTTTGAATTTTTATTTACTCAAATAATAATTAGAAATGATTATAGGAGAATTAATGATGTAATATTAAATCTTACTCTAGAAATGATTCTCTTGGATTTTAGGGAAAAATCATATTGTACTTGGATATGGCATTATCACCTCCTTTTTGATATTTCTCTTGTATTCAATTTTGTAATCTGCATGGCATTGAATAATAAGATGGCAGTAACTTTGATCTTTGCTTTGATCTTCATTTAATGGGAATATTCCTATCAACAGTGTGATTTGGCTGTTGGCTTCAGTTGAAGATGTGATAAAGCATATATTCTTGTATCGTGATTTACTTTTAGGAAAAGAATTTTATTCAGTTCGGAAATAACTTTTTCACATCTATATATTGTCTCATTATTGTATTTTTTTTCAAATTTAAACTATTAATGTGAAGACATTTTAAAGAGATTAAGTATTTGTTTTTCAACATCAGGAATAAAGCATATTTAGTCCTTGTATAATATTCTTTTAATGTATTTATAGGTTATATTTGTTTTCTTTTCTTAACATCTATATTTATGAGTGAGATTGTTTAATTTTGATAAGCAGCATACTGTTTTCATCTTTTCTAAAAGGCCAAATATTATTTATCTTGTTTAGACACAAAAAGATTGTGCCACAGATATATCAATCTTTTAATCAATTAATTATTTTAGTTAAATGCAGTATAATCTTTAAAATGTGATCGAAATTTAATTATTAAGTTTGCATTTTGTGAGGTGGCTTCATTATCAGTGTACTATAAAATTTTAATCTATTTAGGTTGTCTTGGTGATGTAAAAGCTAATCATGTTCAAATGTTCCACTTTGTATTTCATGGTGTGTAATATGTATAATGTGTCAAATTAACTTTATTAAGCATACAAACTGTTTCTGACTTATTTTGGGGGGCACATCTACTTTGTCAAATATTGAGAATTTTTAAAAAATTCTCTGGCTGTTGTATTTTTATAATTAAATTTCCATTCAATTTTAATTTTTTTGAAAGAAAATTTATATAGTGATTCAGAACATATACTCTTGAGCTGAGTGTTGGAATGTTAACACCACCACCAATATTCACCAGCTGTAAGAATTTGGGGCCTTTTTTTAACTCTTTGGTATTGTTTCTCAAATTTGTACTAGAAGTGTATACACACACACATATACTCTGAAATATATGTGTGTGTATATATATAGTATATATACAAAATACATAATTCCAATAGATATGTGTATCAGAAATAGTGTTTATGTGAATATATATGTATGTATAATATATTCACATTTACGAACATACATCAGGAGTTATATTGATACTTTTATTAGTCTAATTTAATCCAGTATTGCCTTTGGCCATTCGATATCGATATTTCCCTCCTTCAGTGAGAAACCCAGCTCTAAACAAAAATATATTTACTGGGCTTCCCTGGTGGTGCAGTGGTTGAGAGTCCGCCTGCCGATGCAGGGGACACGGGTTTGTGCCCCGGTCCAGGAAGATCCCACATGCCGCGGAGCGGCTAGGCCCGTGAGCCATGGCCGCTGAGCCTGCGCGTCCGGAGCCTGTGCTCCGCAACGGGAGAGGCCACAACAGTGAAAAATAAATTATTTATTGTGTTACCGAACTCAGGTTCAGCTACTTGCCACTCACAAGCGAATAGTTTGAGAGGCAAGTGTCAGTAGACAGGAATGGTGCTTTAATCAGAAAAACCAGCAATCCAGGGAGATGGTAGATTCGTGTCCAAAGACCAACTCCTAAGATTCTGCTCAGCCATGACAGTTTAAAAAAAAAAAATGGGGGAAGAATCTCAGTGAATCATCGAGTCAGAAGGTTGGGTTCTGCATCATTCTTCATCACATACAGACTGGCTGACTCTGTCTTCAAATGTCTTCTTGCCCGCATGATCTGCCTGCAGGATTCTTTAGGGGCTTTGGGAGGTAGAGAGCTAATAATCATTCTTCAACAACTTAATTCGTCATTCTTCTTTTTATCTAGAAAAAGAATCAACAGGTTAGACAAGACATAGTGTGCATTCAGGAGAGCAGAAGTCAGGAGTTAGTTTCAATTGCTTAGTGATCTCATTCCTATAATTAGGTTTTTATGGTTAGAGGGGGACAGAAATGGGTAAACAAGGAAGGGGCAAAAGAGCTGCTTTCAATTGCTCAACCCTAAAAAGTATATAGTTATGTTTCAAAAAAGTCCTAAACAACCATCATTACCACTAAAAAGAATACCAAGCGTTCAGTAGATGTGTGCACTCCTGTGTATGTGTCTGTGTGTGTTTTTGTGTATGTGTTTTACCTGAGGGTGTATAAAAAAGTATTATGTTCAAATTTCACTTGGAGAAATTATATTTGTTATTATTGTTACATTTGATTATATTTTTCATCTGAAATACACTTTGATTCTTTTGCACAGTTTGCTTTCTATTTGGGATTATTTTTTCTTATCCTTTTTATCACATGCCACTCAACCCATGTCAATTACTGATTTCATTTGTATCTGGCTTATTCTTTTTGAAGAAAAAAATAGGTTGACACAAAATCTTTCTTACACAAAATCTAGAATGTTTTCCAGGTTCCCAATATTTTCTAATTATTTTCAAAGCATAGCTTTCTGTATAAGTATTTTCATAATATTAGACGGGTATTTCTAAGGTAAATTCCTTGAATTAAAATTACTGTGTGAAAGGATAAAGGTAAAACGTAAGGTTTTTAGACGTACTAAAGTAATCTCTCTAGAGACTGGGTATTTTTCCCCTCCTTCCAGTAATGCATGCAAATGTCTGTTTCCCAATAGTTTCATTAAGAGTATACACAGCTTTCATGTTGACAATTTAATGCATTAGGAAAGCTTTCTTGTAGTATGTATTTTATGGAAATTTTCTAATCAGATTTTTTTATAGAAAAGTTTGTGGAAAATTCTGTAAATAACAATGTTGTATACCATGGAAAGACATGCATTTTAAACATACAAAATCTCTGAATGACAGAACAGCAAAATACACCTCTGGAGGAGGCATGCTCTTTAAGCTGTAGGAATTATGTTGCAAAATAAACTAACAGGAAAAGAAAATGTAGAATATTGAAGATTTTGGCAATCTGATGATTAAGAAATTATATCTCGGTGTATATTTACATATGCATTTATTTTATTAAAACTGAATTTGAGTTCATTTTTCTATATTTAAGAGCCATTTTGTATTTTTTGTGAAATATGTGCTCATATATTTCACCTATTTTTCTCTCATGCTTTAGGTCTTTATATTCTTCATTTCTAAGAGTCATTTTTTAGGCATCTAATTTTTTATATCTGATGATATATTTGGTAACTATGTTCTTCCACATATATTTTAGTCAGATTTATTAATCTTTTCTATTACTGCATCTGGATTTTCAGTCATAATTAGAAAACCTTCTTCTACACCAAGGTTATAGAGGAATCTACCCTTGTTTTCCTCTAGTGCTTATTTGATTACATTTTACATCTATATTTATGATCAATTTAAAGTTTATTATTTTGTATTGTTTGAGGAATGGCTCTGTTTTTTTTCTTCACATCACTATCCAGTTGTCCCAAGGCAATTTAGTTAAAAGTTGATGTTTTTGTTAGTGATTTAAGATATCATCTTTCACAAGTACTAATTTCTTAAGTTCTTAACTTATTTCTGGATCTTTTATCTTGTACCATCAGTTTATCTATTTATGTGTCAATACTGCAGGTTTTAAAAAAAAGTAGTTAAATTGTAGTATGCTGAAATATCTCATAAGACTGGTTATACTTTCAGTTCTGTGTCTTCCTACCAATTCCTTGCAGGTTTATTTCCCAACATGAAATTTAGTATTACATTCTTTATCACCAGAATAAGTACGTTGTTAATTTTATTGCAATCACATTACTTTAATAAATTTATTTAAAGGCAACTGACATGTTGATGAGGTTGAGACATGCCATCCAAGAGCACGGAATGTCTTTCCATTTGTTCAACTTTACTCTCAAGTCTTTTAAGAGTGTATTATGTATTATAAATATGTTTATAGGTCTACCTTACTGATTATGTTGTTAAATCATTTAAAATCATACTTATTCTTTGTTGACATGTCCTATTTTTAACTTGAGTGTAGTGTGTTAATGTGTTCTATTTTCAGTGCTTTTTAAAAATATATTACTACATAATTTCTATAGGTTACCCTTTACGTAAGTGTTTACTATGTTATTAGAATAATAGATATTAATATTTTTTGCCTTGTAGCATTAAAAAATGTTTCTTGTTAATGTTTTTGATAAGAATTCTACTTTTTATATCCATATTAAAACCCTTACTTTATTGATATTTTTATTCTATTAATATTTCCTTTTCCCTAAGTGTGTGTGTGTGTGTGTGTGTGTGTGTACTTGGCCATCCTTTTATTTTCAACTTCTATTAATCAAAATGTCTCTTTTCAGAGAATAGAGCTGAGTATTACTTTATGATTCAATATGAAGGTTTCTTTTTTATTAGTGAGTAAAACCCACTCAGATTTCTGATATGCTTGGTATATTACACAGCGACACTGTCATATTATTTTATTTTTAGAATTATTGTGTTTATATGTTATAATTACTATACTTCTTTCTCATTGTATGCATCTTTATTTTTTAATGCTCGTGGTATTTAGAATGATTAGCATATTTATTTTACCTTTTGTTTGTATTTTTATAATGTTCTTAATCTTTAACTATTCTTTAAAAACCTAGTTTGTCAAGTTTAGATGATATACTTTGCTTTCTTCCTATTACCTACACAACCATGAACGACATTATTTAATTCTCTCCTTTGTTTCTCCATTATCCTTTCCACCTTGTCCGAACACTACTCTTCCTCCCTGATCCCTCACCGGCAGTCCTTTTGCCGGTTTCTTCAATCATTTCTTGGTTGAATGAAGTTCATTCTTTACTTAAGAGATTCATGGAAAGTGTTTGTGAGAACAGTTTTTCCTGCGTAGTCAGAATTTGTGCATATTTACAGCTCTGTCTTGTTAATTGAAGGCTACTTTGACTGAATAAAAAATCAATTTTTTCCATCCATTAAAAAAAGTCTCAACACTTGTTTTCTGTTACATGTTGCTCTAGAAAAGCCAGATGTAGATACTATCCTTTTTTCATATCCTTATTACCAAGTTGGTCTTTTTCCTGGGTGACCTGAGGCTTTTTTCCCATCCATTGGCTTTAAAACCTAATAACTTTTCTAAATTAATTGGTCTCAGTTATTTTTCCCAAGCATACATTGGATACTTTCACTATAATGATTTTGGTTTTGTGTATTATAATTTTAATATTAATTTGGTTCTATTATTTTGTTTTTATTCTCTAAGACCCCCATTTATATGCATACATATAGAGATTGGTTCTTCTTTGCCTGTCTTTTATGTGAAACATTTTCCTTTGATCCTTTTTATTATCTCATTTTTATTCTCTTGGTTTTTGATCATGCCATTTTTCAATGGCCCTTTTAAAATTATCATTTTAATATTTTTAATTAAATTAATTTAATATTTAATTAATATTTTAATTTAATGTTTGTTAAAATTTATTATAAATTAAACATTAAATTTAAGTGTATTTTAATTTAAACTTGTAGCTTAGTCTTCATTTCTGATATGGCTTCTTTTTTTCTATATCTTTCTTAAGTTCAGGTAAGTTTCACTGCATTTTTTTCTTGGGTTTGGTCTACATATTTTAAATTAAAACAAATTGTATTGAAGTATAGTTGATTTACAATGTTGTATTAATTTCTGCTGCACAGCAAAGAGACTCAATTATACATATATATTCTTTTTCATATTCTTTTTCATTATGGTTTACCACAGGATATCGAATATAATTCCCTGTGCTATACAGTAGGACCTTGTTGTCTATCCATTATATATATAATAGTTTGCATCTGCTAATCCCAAACTCCCAATACTTCCCACCCCCACCCTCTCCCCCTTGGCAACTACAGTCTGTTCTCTATGTCTGTAAGTCTCTTTCTGTTTCATAGATATGTTCATTTGTGTTGTATTTTAGATTCCACATGTAAGTGATATCATGTGGTATTTGTCAGGTTTAGTTCATTTCTATTCTTAGGTTTTATTTTACTTTTTAGGTGTATTTTTTAATAAAATTTCCAAATACTTATTTGTTGATATTGACTTTATCTTGGATTATTGCACAAAATTTTAAATTGGAAAATTTCTAGAAACTGAAATATTTTAATTTCAAATTTTCTATTTTTCAAAGTGGATCTGATTTTTCCTATTCTAAGGAATTTCTTAGATGTGTTTCTAGTTAAAGATTATTGTTTTTTTCTGTCATGTTAAAATATAAACTGAGGCATGTTAAAAAAAATTAAGAGTTTTTGAGAAAAAATCAGTTTGAATTGGGCAGCACCAAACTGGAAGCGATTAGGACCTTTCCACCTGACAGTAGCTCAGGAAGACACTTGCATAAAGAAAGGCAGAAGCAAAGAAGGAAATAATTGATTGCCTTTAGCTTAAAGCCAAGTTGCTCTTTGTGATTGGTTGTCCTTGGGTTTCAGTATCATAACCTTGAGGCATTTATAGGCTTCGATTTTGCTTTGCTTACATAGGCCACCTCAGCATTGTAGCCACTTCAGCCTAATGGCCTCTGTTTAATTAATTTAACAGTCAGCATAGTGAGGTGCAGTTTTTGTTTGTTTGTTTGTTTTTAATGGATACAGTCTTCATGGGTGATATCCATGGGGAAAAGGGAAGAGTTGATATGTCCCGAAGATCTCTTTCAATTTGCAGAACCTTACATTTTCACTAGTCACTTCCTTCCACTCAGTGTCATGGTAACTCCAGTTCTCCATCTTCTTTTCTTCCAGAAGTAATTGTTTCCCAATGCTGCTACCTCTGGTCTTACTCCTTTTCCAACACCTTCTTTGCTGGGGGCAGTGAACTATAAAGTCCTGACTTGTGCTCAAAATTGTTGCACTTAAAGTTGAACTTTTTTCTCAAAGTCATTTTGCCAGTTTTGTTTGTCTGCTTTGCTATCTTCTTTTTCACTGACTTTTTTTTTTTTTTTTTTTTTGGTGGTACGCGGGCCTCTCACTGTTGTGGCCTCTCCCGTTGCAGAGCACAGGCTCCGGATGCGCAGGCTCAGCGGCCATGGTTCACGGGCCCAGCCACTCTGCACCATGTGGGATCTTCCTGGACCAGGGTACGAACCCATGTCCCCTGCATCGGCAGGCGGACTCTCAACCACTGCGCCACCAGGGAAGCCCTTCACTGACTTTTAAAGATTATCTTCCCCTACTCTCAATATCCACAGACTTACAGAAATGGCTTAAGTTTCAATGGTGTTTGTGTTGGAATTTGGTATGTACTTTTATGCTTATTAGTAATTTGAAAGTCAGGGTATTCCCTGTCCCCAAGTAATGATGAAAGTTTGGATAATGTTTGATTATATTTGTATGCTCTGTTGATCTTACACTTTTTTTTTTTAATTTTAGAGGTCACATGGAGGGATTTAAATCAAGTGGTCTCCATTTTCCTGGAGCAATAGGAACTCTCAATTTTAGAAGATTCAAGTTTTCTTTTTTTTTTAGACTAACAGTGCATAAATTTCCAAGATACTAATATTCTCTAGTTTTTTATGTCTCAAAATTAAGTATGAATTTTCTATCTATACCCCTGATTAAAGCAATAACTATAGCATATTATACTTAATTCCTTTTACTTTAACTCCACCCAAACACAGTTATTCCCATGTTTAATCCAACATACATAATGGCTTTCGATTTTTGTTCAGGGAAGTAAAATTTTAGAATTAAGTATTGTACTTTTAAAACAACTTATCTTCTCTTTTTGGATTTGCTTGTTTTACTTTAAAACATCTACACTTATTTTTTTATGTAAGATTGAAGAATATATTAGTTCATTTTTGGATAAATTGAATTTGATGTACCTACAATTTTCATGTCACTAAATTTAATTAATAGAATTAAGTCTTTATAATGCTTGACATCTTCAGATCATTTGAAATTGCTTAGCATTATCAAGCTTTTATATTTTTATGGCTTCCTTGATACCCAACTATGCCATCTCCACTCTATGTTTTGATCAATAATACAATAGTCTTTTGCAGTCTTACCTTTCTGCTGACATCAAAATGTCTAAATTATACAAGGATCAATTTCCAAGCTGTCAGCTCTTCTCTAGTACTTTCTTCTCCTTGAATAATTCCATACTCTTTCATGACATTAATTACAATGGATGTGGTAAGGACTTCACATCTCTACTGAAGTTGGATCTATTTTCCAAGTTCCATACGAATACATCTTACAACTTACTTGATAATTGCTACACTATCTTGAATAATTTGTGGAAGATATCAATTTTTGGTTAATTAAAAATGAAATAGGGCTTCCCTGGTGGCGCAGTAGTTGAGAGTCCGCCTGCCGATGCAAGGGACACGGGTTTGTGCCCCGGTCCGGGAGAGAGACCCGTGTACCACAAAAAAAAAAAAAAAAAGAAATAATATCTGATCTGTTATATTGATATAACAATAGATTAAATTATGTACTTCAAACATCTGCTAATAGTAGGTGATATGATTTACTGCTGGTAATAGAAATTTAATAGACATGTTTGGAAAGGAAAGGAAAGGCAATTGAGAGATAATAGATTAAGGGAAGAGACATAGTTGAGAACATGCAAGGCATAGTTGAAGAAAACATAAGCAATGTTTTGTGTGGAGAGAACTCAACTCCAAGCTTTGCCTCTAGCTTTCTCTCTGGTCTTTAAATGTGTTACACTAATGATTTCTAATATTACACTAATGAACAGTGGAGTCTCAACAGTAGTAACTTGAAGACACATAGATTAAAGGAACCACCATAGCCTATTCTGGGTAAGAGACTCATACTATTTAATCATATTCTTAGATGCTTCCAAGATTTCTAGGTTCCCTCCCTACTGTCACATGAGAATTCTTGAACTGAAGTCTTAAATCCAGCTGTGGAAAACAGGAGACGACTGACTTGAAAACTCCTCCCTTTGGATTGTGTTGTTCTTACCACGTAACATTACAGAAACTGAGAAGCTCACTAAGTCATGGGTCAGTTAATTTGTGCTCGACCAGGAGGATGATGAGATAGGAATGTCCCTCATTATCCCAGGGTAGCTAGAATGTGTAGTGGTTTTATTTCTAAGGAAGCTATTCCATATGATCTAGTTATATCCTTTCTGATTTTGTTACTCTAGTTATCTCTAAAGTATATTAGAGATCATTTGCACCCTTAGTTCTCACTTATTCAAAAGTCATTTGAAATGAAACAGTGCCTATGTTGGATTTCCATTAGATCATTGTATTTATTTTTATGAAAATATATTGGAATTTGGACACTGTATGGGTGAGTTCTTGAGATTTTCAAATAGGTGATTAATGTGATCTCAAAATCATTCAGAACAATTGAAAATGCACCAATCCAAGTTGGTAATATGAATCAAAGATCAATTATAATACCCATAATAAAATAGTACAAAAATGAATAAATAAAATATAGAAATAGTTTTGACCATAGAAGTCAATATGATATGATAGTTAAGATAGTAATTTGGGAGTGAAACTATGACACTTTGGTGATTCTTTGAGCAGAAGTAGTGATGTTTGAATCAGGACTGAAACCGAGATTTCATTTTAGAGATATAGAAACATGATTGTGGATTTAACAATAAGACAGAGATTAAGAGGAAGTATATTCAAGTTCTTTAATTGGGAGAAAAATAATGTCACCAAAAAATCTTTTATTTCATAGCATACCAGGTAAAATAATGGAAGTTAAAAACACATTTTGTTTTAGAGATGCCTGAGAGTTTAAAAATGAGGATAAAATGCAATATGCTTTCTATTTTTCCAAACCTCAAAGGCTTTCTGTAAGGGAGAAGGCTGGCAATTGGTTCCCAACAATGTGTCAGGGAAGTAATTAATTCATAGGACCTTTGGACCACATAGTATTACCATCTACAACAAGAGCAACAGGAGACCTTCTGTTGAGAAGATCTGTGTTGTTTTCTTGTGCCTCTTGATTTTATCTCAAGGTTTAAAATTTTATTTAAACCTGACCATTTGTTGTCCTTGCACTCCTATATGCATTCTCCACAGGAAAATAAAACAAATGGTAGCATAGTATCAAACCACTATTGCTCTTTTTTTTTTCCTATTTTCCTTCAAAAGTGTGAATTCTGTATTCACTCTATATGCATGTTGCAGGTGTTAATTAATTTTCCTAAGAAATCACTAGCAAAAAATTTTGTAGATTTATAAAATTTATAATTGAATATTTATAAGGATAATAGAGTTTATCTAACCCAAATAAGCAAAAAGAAATAAAGTTGAGAAATGAAGATAAAGAAGAAAAGACATTTCATCAAAAATAAGAAGCAAGAATTAAAAATTGGCTTAAGTAGCAATATAGTTCATGTTACCTAAGTAACCTATTCTTGATTAGAATCACTGAATTTGTCAACTAAGAACATGGTGTCATTAGGGGGAAGTAAAATGATTAATGCTACTTCAAAAAATTCTTAAATCTGTAATTTAACTTGATTTCTGGGCAAAAGAGGCTATTGAAAATCATCAAATCATTAATTAACAAAATAGCCTGGGACAAATAAAATTTATATAAAACTTGACCACACGTGATACTGAAATTTTCTTTGTTTTCTGTCAAAACACGGTTAAGTGGTGATATTGAGAGAGTGTTTCTCCAGGAAGCCTGTGATGATGGGAATTCTTTCTACTCCCAGCCACTACATCCAAAAAGTTTCCAAATACCATGTATGAGAAGTATAGAATGACTGGGAAGCTAATTACCTTTATTATTATGATGGTTTGCATCAAAATGTCAATATTAATTTAAGCTAAATGAAATCATCACCTTTTCTTTTTCTGGACTGAATGCCAGACTAGGCCCCAAAAGCAGTCAGACTTCCTTTGTATCCTTTTAAAAGACTAACATGTTAATATATTACTTGACTACTGATAATAAGTAATAAAAATGAACTAAGAAATACTTTTTGATGAAATTCCTATATGTTGATCTTGTCTAGGACTCTTACTCAAGTATTCTTCAGGTAGAGTCTCCAGTCCCTGTGTCAGTTAGCCTCTGTACTTTGAAACAACACATGCAACGAATGGGGAAAAGAACTTGACTGGGTCTTCTTCCTATGGGAAACACCTTCAATTCCCATACCCCTCGGGCTGTGTGGAACCCATAGAATGAAAAGAACCCAGTACAGACTATGTTTAGTCTTCCTACTAAATCCTACTCTAAAAACAAAAAACAAACAAAAATCATGGCTGTATCTATGTCACCAATTCCTACTTTCACTCCTCATTCCTGGGAGATAATTAAATAGGAGACTAGAAATCATGGTAGATTCCAGGAGCACCTAATACCTGAAAGGCATCATGAAGGATGCCTGGTAAACTTACTATATTTCCCAAGTGCATTTTTTTCTTTCATTTTTCAAGTTACTTTAAAGTTTCCCATACTCCTTTAACTTAGGAAGAATTGACTATGTTCCAGGCAAAGGTAAATTCTTCCTCTTGGTAAATAAAACCTACCCACTACCCATACTACAACTGCACTGTCAATTCTATCCATATCTGTTGAATCAGTCCCATTTCTTCTCAAAAAGCTGTAGTTTCATTAAACCCTATGTTGATGCCACTTTCTCCTCCAACTATTGCACAATTTTTATCTTCTATTTAGAATTAAATATCTTGAAAAAAAAGTATCATCTATACTCAACTTTTCCTCATCCCATGCACTTTGAACCTATTCCAAATAGACTTTTACTCTCTCAATAATCCCTCAGCAAGCATGCTAATGCCCTACTTGTTGCAAAACATATTAGTCATTTCTCAGTCCTTCTTGTATTTGCCCACTTTTCTTTTTTTCCATATGTATATATATTTTAACTTAGATTTCAGGACAGTATACCTTAAATTTTTTTTGAATAATGTTTAACATTATACCTGGGCACCCCACACTCCACACCCCAGTTAATGCATCAAATTTACCATCACAGACATTAAAGTAAAATGTTATATCAGCACTATGATTAATTTATAATTAAATAGCTCATTGAAATACTTTATCTTTTCTCTAACTCTTTAAAGGCAATTGTGATATTCTTCAAAGCATTGGAAAGACATTTTGTAAAACTTTATTCATGTTTTATTTTCTACTTTGTGAAAATTTTTGTGTTAAATGAATGACATTTTGTAGAGTTTCAACAACAAAAGGAAAACAAATACACACAGAATATTTTCCCTTGTTGTGCTCATCACTAAGAAAAAAATGAAATGGTAATTGTGCTTTCTTAATACAAAAAACACCTTAAAAATTAAGAGTCCTGACATTTAAAAGCAGCTGAAAATGAGTAGCTTACTGCTGGCAATATACCTCTAATATTGTAGCATTGCACACTAAAACTATAAAAAAAACTTTATTTAGATATACATTTAAACATTTCCCAATACTTTATTTTGATAATTAATATAAATTGAGAGATAAAAAACTAATTTTCATGCCAAATTTAAAGTAAAATAAAGAATGGCATAATTTTTTTTCCCAAGTAGAGCTTTATTAGAATAAACAGTATTGTTCCAGAATTATTTCCATTGGATAATTCAAATTATCACAAATGTTAGGGCAATAATTATATTAATGAGTAGAAAATGTGTCTTCCCTTTATAAAACATTAATCTGAGGTTTTATTAACTACTTATTTCAAAGTATATTTTTCAAATCAAAATATTAAAAAAGTGATAATCAGTAAAGCAATGTAAGCTAGTTTCATGACTATAGAAATATCATGCCTTAGCTTATTCCCTGAAGAAAAAATGGAAATGGAGTCTTGGGTGACATTTAGTAATCTTTGACACCGTCCACATTCAAACCATCTAGAAGTTCTCTTGAATTCATCTTTAAAATATATACCAAATATGTTCTTTTCTCCATTTCTAATATTGGAATCTTAATTCATGCCAAAATCCTCACTGACCTCCACTCTCATAATAGTTTTCTAACTATACTCCTTGGTAACCCTCTTTCCCTGAAACACTGAGCTATTAATGAGAAACAGTCTACCCCAAAACCTGGTGGCTTAAAGAAAGAATGGTTTTTGATTGCTCATAAGTCTACAGAAGAGCTAGATGCTTCTGATGATCTAGACTGGGGTTAGCAGAGCAGTTCTGGGCTTGGTGGGGAAGTTCTGGGCTTGGCTTAGGCACACTCACATGTTTGTCAGTCATTAGTCGTTGGCTGATGCAGGATAACCTCAGCTTAGACTACTGGCTCTGTTTCATGCATCTTTTCATGCAGCAGCCTAGCCTGGGCATCTTTTCATGATGACCCCAGTGAGAGAACAGAAGTGTTCAATGCCTTGTGAGACTTAGGCTCAGATCTGAAACACTGCACTCCTGTCACATTCTATTGGCCCAAAGCGTCAAGTCCAAGACAGATTTAAAAGAGGGAGAAACAGAAATGATGAGAGTTGCTTCAAAGACACATTGCAAGGATTGCAGATGTGATCTGGGGGTTGGGAGAGTGTGGACAATTGGAGTTGCATTACAGTCAATTTACCAAAAACACTAAAATCTATTTTCAAAATAGTATCCAGATTTATACTTCCAGAATATAAGTCAATATACTGCCCCAAACCTTTAATAACTTATCATTATATTTATAATACATTCCAAACTCCTAATCACGACTTACAATACCCTGTATGGTTTCTGCCTTCTCTGATCTCATCTTCTACTCTACTCAGCAGGGAGCTTTCCTGTGAGTTCATCTGTATATTCCCAGACTGTCGATAAAAAGCCCAACGTATAGTAAACAGTCGTTGAATATTTGCTAAATAAATGAATGGATTAATTAATATGCAAGTATTTTATACAAGGAATGATCAACACATTTGTTGAGAAAACAAGTATAGCATTGGGAGAAATCCAAGCGATAGATATCACGTTACTTCATTTTTCTTGTTTATTTTCCTGTTATCCTTGATAGATATTAGGGGAAAAATATAGCAGAGTTGAATTTAATCACATTCCACTTCATTGATTTCTGTCCCTCATGCTGCTAAGATCCATACATACCTGAATGTACAAACACCTACGCTATTGGAAAACTTTATGCCATAGCAAGAGAAAGCTCTTCCTACATCCAAGCATTTGAGCACTTCACATTGAGTTTCAAACCTCCATTTGTCTCTGTCAATATTATAGTACACTCTGCAATACAAAATTTTAGACTGAGGCCAACAATCGAAGAAAAAGTACTATAAAGAATATTGTTGATTCAAATGACAAAATTGTATGATGAAAAGTAAATTAGGTAAAATATTACTTGTAAATGTACTGAGGTTGATAACTATAGTGTAAATTTCCCTATTGTTACAAAACACTTATGTTTTATGGTTAGAGGGCCACAATATATTCAGCTTTACAAATTGTTCAAAAATCATTTTTGTGTGCCTGTGTGTATGTGTGTGTGGAGAGATATTCAGGGAGCACATGATAAAGTGCATATATGGATGGGTAAGATAATAATGAACTGGGTAAAAGCTTATATATGTTCTTTGCAATATTCTTCCTGTCTGTTCTCAAGATATTTTTTGCTCCAAAATTCTAGAATTTTTATGTATTTTTTTCAAAATAAAAGTTATTATATTATATACTACAATAATGAATCTAGACAAAATGTCTACCACGGTACATTTGGTGTCCCCCCCATTCCCCGCAATCTTTTATGCGTTGCATATCATTTTGTTTTCTTCATGCCTTTTGCAGACTGTTCACACGTATTAGAGCCTAATTAAAGAGCTATCATTTGAGCAGGACTTACTCTTTGGATTTTCTTTATATCAATGTGTATCAATAAAGACTAGGAAGGGAAAACTGAGTGATTGAGTTTTTCAGTTACTGCTACAGTAGTAATTTATAGCCAGATACTATGAGACACAAGAACTTGGTATTCAGGCACCTGGAATTGGAATTTAGATCTTTTCTTTCTTTATTCTACCATATACCAAATTGTAGCGAATGCCCTGTCTCATCTCATTGGAATACCTTGTGCTACTTCTTCCTTTGCTGCCAGAAAAACCACTTCATTTGATGTTTCCCTGGATTTTTCGCTCATTTTCCTCTTTATAATATTTTTGTTTCCCAGTGGGAGTGCATTTCCATAGTGATGCTGCAGTATATATACCTGTCCAGGTTGTAACCACTGCATTATAACAGAGTCTAAAGTGATGCAGAACATGCTTCAAAAGCTTAATAAACTCCAAGACTTGAGCTGACTTTCCTTAATAATAGAACGCCAGTATCAATATATAAGGTCAAATATAAATGTTGGAGTCTTTGAGGAAGTGCTCATTACCATTTTTGAGTGGTCTTGTTGATTTCTTACTCAAATAAAATATGTATAAAGTATGTACTTTTTGGCCCCACAAATGTAACAGCAATAGCATTCTAAAATATGTGACTTTGAATCAAAACCAATCCATATAAGTTTAATTTTTCTTTAATCTTCCTGGGGAATAGAGGGTAGCTGTAGAGCACTTAAACTTTGAAGTTTGATTTGCTATTTATCATCAGACCCTTCTTTGGACCTCAATCCAGCCTCTGGCTTCTTTTTGTTTTCCTGGCCACCTGCTTCAATAACATCATTATCCATTGCTGGCTATCCTCTTTCTTCATTTTGTCCAGGTATATCTTTGTCAGAGAATTGCTTAACCTTCATCATATTAACATCAGTTCTTTTCATCATAAGTTTTCTACTACTTGCACACTATACCCCATGTATACCTTAACAGAAGGAAAAGTTGGAAAACACAGCTGGGAAACAGGAGCCATGTATTGTTGGCCAAGTTTTTTCTATAGATGATTAGAGCTAACAGCATGACATAAATATCCTCTCTATAAGACAATTAAATAGAAACATTTTTTTTTTTGATCCTCAACTGAAGGAACCAGAGCAGAAAAGATGAAGTGGTTAGTTTTCATGCCAAATCAAGATGATCTATGGCTGAGTCAACAATAGAATTCCTGGTATATAACATATGTGCCCAAGGCATCTTCTGACCCATAAGAAAAGTTTCAGCCTTGTCTATGACTCTTATAGTAAAGCTAGCCATAAGGTTTGTTGAAATTACACAGTTGACCTGTTTAGAACAGGAAGTGACCTTATAACTCCTTAATATATTTATTCTAGATATTCAACTGTTGAACATTGGCTAAATAGAGCTTAGATCAAAGAAAAAAGCAACTGATTCTTCCGTTGCGGAGCACAGGCTCCGGACGCGCAGGCTCAGCAGCCGTGGCTCACAGGCCTAGCCGCTCCACGGCATGTGGGATCTTCCTGGACCGGGGCACAAACCCATGTCCCTGCATCGGCAGGTGGACTCTCAACCACTGTGCCACAAGGGAAGCCCAGTTTGATTCTTAATGGAGTGTTCTTTCAATGTTTCAATATTTTAGTGTAGAAAATGTATAATTTAATATTAGCATGTAAACATAGATTGTTTCCTCTGTAATGTTGCAGCTTTAGTAAGAAATATGTTTTTAAGAAGACAGGTAAAATTGACAGTACATGGTTTAATTGGATTTCTTTTTTCCTATAATCTTGATGCCTTGACTTTGGATATATTTGATATATGTTTATAGCATTAAATTGAATTCAACATTCCTGTTGAATTCAATCCTGTAAATCCTGTAAATTGCATAATCAAAGGTTTTAGTTTTCCAAATGGTAAATACTTCTAAATGTTGTGATGCACAATTGCAATTATAAAAGCATTGAAAAACTAACCAGTCTCTGGAAAAAGGGAACATATGTTCTACAATTTTAACTATAATTTCAAGACACAGTGTTATATTTAATTCTTAAGCAAATAGCTACTGAGAACTCACTATATTCAAGATTATTTGGTTCTATGACATTGTGGAATTTTCCAAAGATTATTAAAAGATAATCAACATGGAGAGATGTTTCATAAAATATACTCAATGGCAATGACACTTTAACAAAAGCTAATTCTTTACGACTATTTGAACCTGAGCTAACAATTCTAGGATCCCACAAAACATACCTAGGATGCCAATGGATAAGAAAAACATAGGCCATAATAGTGAGTGTTCTGGATCCATAGTTACAAAAATGGTATTTTCTTTAGTAAGAGTTGGAGAATTTGGAATGATGTATTCATATTCTATTCTTACATTGGCTGGAATGTGACTGCTGGACTCTCTGTTGGGAGTCACGGTAGATAGCCAATTTAGTCATAAGGTTAGTCTGGGATTAGGATTGTAAACATGACAATCATCATCAATACCTGTGTGCCTCTCCTTTCAGGAAGCACAGGAGACTACGCTTCCCAGACCTCTTGTACTTAGGTAGAATCTAGTTCTTCCTAAAGAGCTTCAAACAGGAATGATATGCCTGACTCCTGGGCTGAGTTATATTTTTCTTTCTCTTTCCATGCTTATGTGTGTTAGAAGCCATATCTTGACATGATCATGCCATACACTGAAAATGGACTGGATCCATGTGTCTCTAAAGAGTCATCAGACTGCAGCAGACTTTGGCAGATCAACAAATAATCTTTTGTTGTGTTAAATCACTGGGGTTTCTGGATTTTATGGTACTTCTAGTTTAAAATAACTTATCTTGAATAATATAAAGATTTAAATTTAGTAGATAGCAGTTAAGAAGCAGGAGTAAGTTATGAACTAGGGAAAATATTTGAAAGTTGGGAAGTAAGACTTTGGTCCTATGGAGACACACAAAATCAAAAGGCAGATAAGGCTAAAGTAAAAAAAAAAAAATGTCAACACTTCTTGATGTTTGGACATGACAAACAGATGTTTTGTTTTTCAGAAATTAGATAAGAAAATAAAAAGTATTATTATCTGACAAAACAATGTTGCTTATTCCACAAGCATCCTGTAGATTTGATCAAAAATTATGAAAATGTGCTGTTTTTCTTCATAGGTCTGCTCACTAAAGTTCTTTTAAAAATTTCTTAAAATAAGAGTCTCTAAATCCTTTGGAAGAATTCACTTTAGATATTTACTATATACTCACTATATATGTTTACTTATATGTTTGAAAATATATGCATTTCTATATTTCCCTATCTTAAAATGGGAATATTAATTTTTCCCATATTAGAGATTTGTTTAGTATTAAACAAATTATTACACATATTACTGGTTGGGTGCTTCTGATGGCAAACTCTTGGACAAAAGTTAGCTGGCATGATGTTTTCAGTACGTTTAGTATCAACATCTGTGCAAGGAAGGGGGAGGAAGTAAAAATGGGCCAAGGGAGTAGTTCAGCTGCAATACAGGCATGGCAACAATCTCAACTGATCATTTGAAGGAACTCTGGATTGAGAATGGTCTTTCAAAGTTTTACATAGTTGAGCTGAAATGTCCAGGCCTTTACAGTTCACAAGAATCCATCATTGGATGTGACCTACCAGGGAAGGGAAAATAGCAGGTGGGACCACATGATTTTCACTGTTCACAACAATAGGAACAGACTTAAGCATATTGTTGTAAATGCTTGTCAATTTTTTATAATATAACAGCAAAATCTATATTCCCTAGTTAATACATTAATTACATTTGAGGGTATACATTAAAATTAGACAAAATTGCTATAAAGGTAAAGTAGTTGTATTTTTTAAAGCTATCATTTATTACTGGTTCCAAAATCTGATAATTCTCGCTATGAATGAGAAGTCTATAGTGGAGAAGGTAGATGTTATAGCTGGCTTCTTTTCCCTTTGAAATTCCCCACTCCCCTGATCTCAATAATTACTTTTATGGCTCCACTTGTGTTGGGGCCAGGAAAAATGTATTTCAAAAGAAAAGAGAAAAAAAATTGTGCACAGCTTATTTACTTCAGATCTGGCTTCAGGGAGTCTGAGGCTGGTTTTGTCACCTGTGGAGTTTTGGTGCTCATTGATTGATTCAAATCTTTGGGGTTAATCACTGGCAGTGCTCAAGTCAGGATATGTCTTGTGTAGATGGCAATTCCTATTATCAATATGCCTTTACCCCTGTTTCTAGCAGCTTATATCACAGAGACTTTCTCTGAGCATTAATCTTGCACTTTCAGGCAAGCCATTATGACTTGGTACATTTAAAATTTACTCAATCCAGTGGATTTCCAAAGATTGGTCATTGGGAAAATGCAAGCATCCTTGTGCTGAAAAGCATGAAAGGACAAATCCTAATCCAGTTCTCTCTCTCTCTCTCTCTTGCTCTTCTATGTCAGCTCCAGTCAGCCACTCTCCTTTGGAAATTGTCAGTTGTAAGGTTTCAGAAAAGTTTCTAAGGCTTTTTTAGGTAAACCTTACCTTCTAAGGTTTTCTAAGGTAAAGTTTCTAAGGTTTCAGAGATAATGTCCCCCACAGTCATTGGAGGATGTGGCAGTGTGGTCCTGTGTTCCTGTGGTCAGGTGGTCACAGTGATCACCTGGTCATGTATCAGTGGTCAAGAGACATCATCTTCACTGCGCTTATAGTTGTGGGATGCAAACTCCACCCTCCTCATAGGACCATAGTATCAGGAGGATCTTGACAACTGTAATAAAGCAAATATCTTGTTTATTGATTTCTCACCTCCTTTATATCGAGTTTGAAAATGACTTATGGGTGGTAAAATCACTTTGAAGATTCTTCATGAACAGTTTAGTTACTTATATTAAAACTGGGTGGAGGTGGGGGGGATTACAAGACATCACTTTTTTTAACTCTGTGTCCTCAGCTGAAACATCAAAAGAGGAAGAATCCTACTTAACATTCTGTCATAGATTTTGTTTCATTTCATAGGCCATGTTTGAAAGACTGATAGCATAAAATATTTGGTTTATCATTCAATCTGGAAAACACACAAAGTTTCTGAGAATCAGGCATTCTTAAATCTAGTGCAAATCAAGTGAACCATATTACTGAGCACCTTATTAAATTTAAATGTATATAGACTTTGATCTAGTAATTCTATTTTTATGAGTTTATCCTATAGAAATACTCAAATTTACAGGGAATTTTCAAAATGGCATTTTTTTTTTTTTTTGTAAAAAGGTAGAGACAAATTAATTGTTTCTCAGAATGGGAGATTTATTTATCTAATATACTCTAAATGGAACATTATTTTGTACATAAGACAATATATTAGATATCTATGATGCTGAAAAGTGATTGTTAGGTGAGGAAAGATTAAAAATTACAAGGTATAATAGAATATTTCATTTATTTATAAGTTTAGATACATATACTCATATACATGTATGTATTATACATGTATTCACATATAAATGAAAATTTTGAGAAAATCAATAAGTAATTGTTAAACAGTAGATAAATCTAAGCAGATAACTCTTAATTGTAATTGAAAGGAAAATATCTTTCATGTTATATATAACAGAACTATTTTAATATAATTTAAATAATACATATGAGTATAGTGAATTATTAATATTTGCTCAATAATTTATAAAGTTATGGATATCAAATCATTCAACAAATATGAATTCAAAATTTATAGGAACATATAAATACTGATTAAATAAACAAATATAAAAACTTCCATAAGATATAACCAAAAAATATTAAGGACTGAGATTGACAGCTTGCAAAGAGCTTCCTTAGTCTTGTTTCTTTTTTTAAACATAATTGAATAAAATTTGTGATAAAATACAAACCATAAAATTTAAACATATTAAAATGTAAGTAAGCCTATATTATCTTTTGAATGAAACAATTAGAGAATTATGGAAACAGGTAATTGAAGAAAATTATCTGGTATTCCTGACATTCAAAGTAGAAAGAAATAAATTTTGATCCCCTAATTCTGACACTCAAAAGCAAGAATGAAACATTCTTTGTGGAAAAGTGGTCAGAAAGACAAGGACAACTTAAGAGGCAAAGAAACCAAACAGACATTTTTCCAAAGAAGATACACAAATAACCAACAGGTACATGAAAAGGTGCTCAACATTACTAACCATCAGGGAAATGCAAATCAAAAGCACAATGAGATATCACCTCAACCTGTTAGAATAGCTATTACTAAAAACACCAAATAAACAAACCAACAACAACATAAAAAACAAGAGACAATAAGTGCTGCCAAGAATATGGAGGAAAGGGAATGTTTGTGCACTGCTCATAGGAATGTAGATTACTACAGTTGCTGTGGAAAACTGTAGGGAGTTTCCTCAAAAATTAAAAATAAATCTATCAGGCTTCCCTGGTGACTCAGTGGTTGAGAGTCCGCCTGCCAATGCAGGGGACACAGGTTCGTGCCCCGGTCCGGGAAGATCCCATATGCGGTGGAGCGGCTAGGTCTGTGAGCCATGGCCGCTGAGCCTGTGCGTCCGGAGCCTGTGCTCCGCAACGGGAGAGGCCACAAGAGTGAGAGGCCCGCGTACTGCAAAAAAAAAAAAAAAAAAAAAAAGAGAGAGATCTATCATATGATCCAGCAATCCCACTACTCGTTATATATCCAAAGAAAATGAAAACAGGATCTTGAAGAGACATCTGCACTCCCATGTTCATTGCAGCATTATTCACAATATCTAAGGTATGGATAACCTAAGTGTCCATCAATGGAAAAATGGATAAGGAAGATGTGGTTTATATATACAATGAGAAAGTAGAAAATCCTGCCATTTGTGACAGCAAGGATGGCACTGAGGGCATTAGGATAAGTGAAATAAGTCGGAGAATGACAAATACTATATGATATCACTTACATGTGGAATCTAAAAAAGCTGAACTCAGAAACACAGAGTAGAATAGTGGTTACCAGGAGCTGGGAGGTGGAGGAAATGGGGGGATGTTGGTCAAAGGGTACAATCTTCTAGTTAGATGAGTAAGTTCTGGTGATATAATGTACAACAGCATGATTACACTTAACAAAATTAGTATATACTTGAAATTTGCTAAGAGAGTAGATCTTTAATATTCTCACCATAAAAAAGAAATGGTAATTGTGTGATGTGGTGGAGGTGTTAGCTAATACTGTGGTGGTGATTACTTTGTAACATATAAGTGTATTAAATTAAGACATTGTATACTTTAAACTTATATGTGTTATATATCACTTGTATATAGCTGGGAAAGCATAAATGAAGGAACTTGTTTCACTTTTCCTTTTCTTTCCCAAACTTTTCTCCTTAGTTTGTCTTTGGCATAAAGTTGTCTACATTTTTAAGGATAGTGAACTGTTTTTGTCCTAGAGTACAGCAGTTAAGAAGGCATTAGAACAGAAAAAAAAAAAAAAAAGGGAGGGGGGTAAAAACTGAGATTACTTATGTGCATTTTAGAATGCCATTGAATTGAAATTATAATGTAATTGTTTCCTTGATGCAATATAAAAGGACTGTGAGAAGTCAATGAGTTTTCCCTGATCTCTTCAAGAACAAACCATAGGAAAAAGTGTTCAGTACAACCAAATACATACCAGGATTAAGAATTATATATATATATATATATACACACACACACACACACACACACACACACACAAGAAAAAGAGAATCAAAGAAAAAATATTCAGTTTTGGTAAATCTAAAACACAATTTCATAGAAAAATATCTGGAAATAAATAGACATCAATCTTTTTGGGGATAGCAGAATGTAGAAGCTAATAGTAAAATTAATATTATCTATTTTCAAAAACTTAACACGTTATTTACTTGTAGTTAGAAATTAAATCAGTATGTGTACTACATGCAATTTTATCTTACTTTAACTGTGTCTAAGCATGACTGTTTTGTTTCCCATCTACACCTCCAACCACACATTTAAATAAGTTAAGATATGATAAATATTTGTTGACTTTTTTTGGGGGGTACCTTATTTTAACAATTTCTTTCTTTGAAAAAGGTATCCAGATTTTTTTGAGAATTAATTCTCTTCTATTGTTTTAAGATTTTTTTTTTTTTTTTTTTGGTGGTACGCAGGCCTCTTACTGTTGTGGCCTCTTCCGTTGCAGGGCACAGGCTCTGGACGCGCAGGCTCAGTGGCCATGGCTCACGGGCCCAGCCGCTCTGCGGCATGTGGGATTCTCCCAGACCAGGGCACGAACCCGTGTCCCCTGCATTGGCAGGCAGACTGTCAACCACTGTGCCACTAGGGAAGCCCTGTTTTAAGATTTTTTTGTGAGCATATAGTATGGGATCGTATCTCCATTTATCCCCAGATCTTTATTTTTTTCTTTTCTTTCTTTTTCTTCCTTTTTATTTCTTTTTCCTCCTCTCCTCTTCTCTTCCTTTCCCTTCCTTTCACTTAACTTCTCTGTGCATTAATACTCTCTCTCACACACACAGTTATGAAGATGAAGTATACGTTCATATCTACCACTGAAGTTAAGCTGATCTCTAGAATTCAGTACTAGAACAACAACAACAAAAAATCTGTAAATAAGCATTCACTCTAGTAACTTCATCCAGACAAGGTTGTGGAATAGTTACAGTTCTTAAGACCCCAGAGCCCATGTCCCTTTACTTGTTCTTTCAGCCTTTCCTTCAATCTGTGAGTTAGTATCTTTACAGAAAATCTCAAACACTTACAAAAATTTAGGCATTGATTTTTACTTTCATCCAAAAGAGAAATACATACAGTATATGAAAAAAATGCCCCAATACATTGGCCATTAGGTAATGAAGGATAATAATCCCTGAGAGAAGGGAAATAAGTAAGATAATCCTATGATTTCCCCAGTTTAATGCCTGTAGAGAGTTGCTAGGTCACATGGAGACAAGGGAAATGCAGATTGAGTCAGCCTGTCTCCCTAGATGAGGAGACAGAGCTGGGAGTCTCTGGAGGTCAAAGAAGCCTGATATTATGAAAGAGAGTACTGATGATGAGAGAGCTGAAACAGGGAGAATCCAGATATCTCTAGAGAGGCCCTCACTTGAATTTTCAGCTGATATTAATCAGTGCCTGGATTTGAGGACATTGTCCAAGGATAAGAAAGAACCACCTTAAAGGAACAAGATGATCAATCTCCATGCTCACCTAGGGCCAGAAATAGTTCCTGCTCCTCCAAACAAACATGCATAAACTTATAAACTTATAAAAAGAGGATTGAGTAGAATACTCATAAGAGTTTTGTGTCAATAGTGGGCAGAATTAACTCTAAAATAAACACTACTCTCATCCCAGATAATAAAGCAAAAAATAAAAATAACAAACTATTTTCAAGAAACTTAATTTTGTTCCAGAAAACAGCAAGGTATATAAGAATATCAAAATATCAACCACAAGATAAAATTCACAATGTCAGATATCCACTTAAAACTTACCAGACACACAAGAAAGAAAATATAAGCAAAATGAAAAGAAACATTAACCTCTAGAAACGTATTTGTAAGTGACACAGATTAAACACTTACTAAAAAAGCACATTAAAAGTTATTATAGGGCTTCCCTGGTGGCGCAGTGGTTGAGAGTCTGCCTGCCAATGCAGGGGACACGGGTTCGTTCCCCGGTCCGGGAAGATCCTACATGCCGTGGAGCGGCTGGGCCCGTGAGCCATGGCCACTGAGCCTGCGCGTTCGGAGCCTGTGCTCCGCAACGGGAGAGGCCACAACAGTGAGAGGCCCACGTACCGAAAAACAAAAAGTTATTATAAATGAATTTTCTGTTTTCAAAAAGTCAAGATAAAGATGAACATTTTTAGAAACTCAGAAGATTAAAAAAATAGGACTTCTGCTTCATGAAAACTATAGTGCTTACAAGGAAAAACAAATTGATGCAATTAGACATTACAGTAGTAGAAGCTAGTGAACTTGATGACATAGCGATAGAAACTACTTAAAATAAAACACAGAGAGAAAGAAAAGGCAAAAATAAACAGTCTCAGTGAGTTGTGGACAATTTCAAGCAGACTAAGGTATATGTCATTAAAATCATTGAAGGAGATCAGTAAGAAGCAGGTTCAGAAAAATATATTTCAAAAAGTATACAAAAGCTACAAATTTGATAAAAAGTATAAACCCACATATCAAAGAAGATTAAAGAACCCCAAGAACAAGAAATATGTCACCAAGGCATATAATAATTAAATTGCTTGAAAACACTGTCAAAGCAAAAACAAAAAAAAGAGGAAAAAGGACACAATAGGTACAAATGGGAGGAGGGGGAAACCCCATGAGATTGGCAGCAGATTTCTCTTCGAAAATAATGCAAGATAGGGACTTCCTTCGTGGTCCAGGGGTTAAGAATCTGCCTTCAAAAGCAGGATACACGGGTTCAATCCCTGGTCGAGGAACTAAGATCCCACATGCTGTGGGGCAACTAAGACTGCACTCTCTAGAGCCCACATACCACAACTACTGAGCCCATGCACTCTGTAGCCAGCACACAACTAGAGAGAGGAGCCCACATGCCTCAACCAAGAGCCTGTGCACCACAACTAAAGATCCCGTATGCCGCAACTAAGACCTGAAGCACTCAAATTTAAAAAAAAATGCAAGCTAGAAGTCAGTATAGCATCATCTTTAAAGTACTGGAAGGAAAAATTTGTCAAACCAAGATTATATACTTCATGAAAAAACATATTTTAAAAAGTAAGGCATTAAAAAAACATTGCAAGCATAGAAAATTTGAAAAAACTCATCATCCAAAGAACTGAAATATAAGGTAGTCCTTCAAGCATAAGGAAAATAATACCAGTAGGAATTCCTGATCTTCATGAAGGAATGAAGAGCACTTGAAATTTATGTAGGTGAAGATAACTTTTTTTTATTATTTTAATCTATTCATATGTCATCGGGTCTGAGAAACTGTCACAGTCAAGAAAGAACAGGAGACATGACTAGTTAATGTAAGGTAGTTTCCTTAATGATATCATGTAACAGAAAAAGGACATTAGGTAAAAACTAAGAAAATCTGAACAAATATCGACTTTAGTTAATAACAATATATCAATATTCGTTCACTTATTGCTACAAATGCACCATACAAATATAAAATATTGATAATAGAAGATACTAAAGACAAAATATTGATAATATTGATAATAGAAGATAATATTGATAATAGAAGATACAGGGTGGGGACTCTCAGCACTATCATCTCAATTTTTCTGTAACACTAAAACTGTTCTGAAAATAAAAAGTATTTGAAATTAAAAAAGAAAATTGCACCCAGATGGTAAAAGAAGAAAGCTATCTCTATGTTCTGACACCATTTTTGTTTTGTTTTGTTTTGTTTTTTTGGCCCCACTGTGCAGCACACGTACCTTAGGTCTCTGACCAAGGATCGAACCTGTGCCCCCTGAAATGGAAGTGCAGAGTCTTAACCACTGGACCACCAAGAAAGTCCCTGACACCATGATTTTTGATGTAAAACATCAATGCAATCTACAACGAAGCTGAGAGAGAGAGAGAGAGGGAGAGATGAAGCTACTAGTGAAGTTTTAGGATACAAGATTAATATATACAACCCATTAATTTCTCCACACACTAACAACCAAAGCTTAAAAAATGAAATTTAGAGAACAATGACATTAACAACACTGTAAAAATGTAAAATATTTAGGGAAAAATTTGTCAATTTTTTGCAAGAACTGTTTTCTGAAGAAATGTAAAACATTACCTATAAAGAGAACCTAGATAAATGGAGAGAGATATCATGTTCATGCAATGGAAACAATAATTTAAGATATCATTTTTTTCTAAACCACGTATAGATGTAGTGCAATCATAACCAAATACCAGCTAGCTTATTTGTAGAAACTGAAAATGTGACTCTAACGTTCAGTTAAATACAAAGTCACTACAGTGACCAAAACAATTTGAAAAAGAAACAGGAAAAGATGTATTTCCTTGCTTTAGGAGTTACTAAATGGCTACAGTATTCAAGATTGTGCCTTACTGTCATCAGCTTAGACCCATCACTCAATGAATAAGGATAGTGAGCCAACTCTCTTATTTTCAACAAAGGTGCAAAGGCAGTACAGTGGAAAGAGTATATATTCTTAAGAAATGGCACTGGAACAACTGGATATCCATATGCCAAACAGTGAATTTCGATCCATACCTTAGCCTATGTACAAAAATAAACTAGAATGTATTGTGGTTCTAAATACTCCTGGAAGCAAACATAGAGAAAAAGAATTGTGACCTTGGATTAATGAAGGATTTCTTAGGTACAATACCAAAAGCACAATCTATAAATATAATTTACACATTAGACTTCATACAAATTGAGACTATGTGCTCTTTGATGAAAGACACTGTTAAGAGAATGAAAAAACAATGTAAGACTGGGAAAGATATTTGCAAGTCATATTTCTGATAATGAACTTGTACTCACAACACATAAAGAATTCTCAATACTTAAAGGAAACAGATCAAATAAAAAAATAGGTAGAAGATTTAAATAGACACTTAGCAAAGAAGATGTATAGATGACAAATAAGCATATGGAAAGATACCACCATTAAACATTAGGGACATGAAAATTAACACTACAATGAAAAGATATTACATACCTATTAAAATCTTCTAGAAACAAAGGCACCCTATCCATATAGTTCCACTTTTCTTGGATTCCTCACAGCAAGATGGCTTCTTACATTGTATCTCAGTATTCTGAGTGAGGATGTTCCAGAAAACGAGGGAAAATCTGGGTCACCTTTTATGATATGGATTTGGAAGTCACACAGTTTATTAGTCAAAGCAGTACCATAGTTTATTAGTCAAAGCAGTACCTATTGATGAAAGAATGGCCAGGGTACAATGTAAAAAAGCCTGTGGGACCAGAGATATTGCTGCATCAATCTCTGGAAAATATAATGTCTTCCACAATGGGATCCACATATTCATAGAGTTTCTAAGAATTTCCCCACAAACTACTTATAATTGTAAAGGAAAAGAAAAATGCCCATACACTATCAAGATTAAGAGAGATGTCTACCAATGAGGAGCAATTAGAATGCTATCCTCCTCTACGTAGTTAGATCCAGTTCACCTAGATAAGATCATCCCTCCTAATTATGCAAATATGGGAAGATGGAAAGATATTATCCCAGGATTACCATGTTACTAAGGGATTAAATCTTCTGTTCTTTTATATACCTGGTATGGAAAGCTTGTCCTTGCAGAAGATAGGTACCAATTTTAAAAGTCTATCTTAAAATGTTCAAAGTTGACTCCCTACAAATTTCCATTCTCTCATTCCCTAGTATCACAGTATTTTCACTTTATGGTGCATATATATAAGATATAAAGTAATATATTACTGCTTCTCCCCTTGAATTTACAATGTTATCTCTTTATTTGAGACAAGCAGCCAGTCATTTTCTTCCCTCTTGTCACAAGCGCATATTGTTACTATAGTTCTTTAGATAATTGTCTTTCCTTTTTATTACCCGGTTTTTGGCTGACTTCCACATCACAGCTACTATAAGATAATATGAATGACTCCTAAGTAAAAGATAGTCTTGAGCCTGCTGACCAGAAAAATCTACATCTCTACAGGTGTTAGAGATTCAGCAATACATTTAGGATCTCTTTCGAGAAAGTGAAAAGTGGCAAATTGTGCCTGGTTATTTGGCACATTTTTAAACCCTAAGTTATATTTGTCATCATATCAGGAGTTAGAAAGGGATCCTGTTCTATCTTTGTATGATAATCAAAATATTAATTCTTTCATAGGGCTATATAATTTTAAGAACTTGGTTTCTAGTCAATCTGGGATCAAAATAAGCTAAAAATGTCCTTGTAATTTTGCCTTTCCTCTGAATAGGGTTACTATGACTAACTAAATATAAACATTTTGTTTACAAATCCAGGTCAGAGCAGAATACAAACATCTTAAATAAATTTGAAAATTGAAGATAGTATATTATGTAAAAATAAAATTATATGTGGCTAAAATGAAAGATTTGTTCTTCTATACTCAGGGAGTGGTAGTAAAAAGAGGTGAAGTAAGGAATATACCCTTTTTCATTAAATATGAGGAAAATAAAAAGATAATCTGCCCTGTCTAGGATTTTTGAAAATATATCACTTTGAATGTCACTACTGTAGAAAGTTTTGGTGATAGGTGAAACATATTCTTTTGAGAAAATAATTGGTACAGTAACATTTACATCTTTAATTGGAATGATCAATGTGAATCTGTATCTTTTATAATATATTTTCTCCAACTCTGTCCATATTATACATGGCTGAAGAATATCAGTGAATTCTTGCTTACTACCCACTCTGTTCATCCCCAGTATTTTAATTACATCTCTTACTACTGTCCTCTAAGGGGACACCTTGAATGTCACTGATCTTTCATGGCCCTAGGATGCAAGGAAAATGTCAGGTTGAATCTGGTAACACTGTTGTTGTTAGAAACCATGGGTGCTGTAAAAGATGATAGGTGCAGAATAAAAGAGATAGCTTAAGTGACTCTCATTATGCAATATTTGAAAATATCAGCTGTAACAATGGTATAAGTAGTAATAATAATTGCCGCTGTTGAGTCTGTAAAAGACTAGGATTCCCTGGTGATGTTCAAATGAGAAAAGTCAATGTAAAATGCATAAAAAGAAAAATATATTACTGAAGAAGCATAACTAGAATAAAAAGAATTTCTAAACAATTTTAATGAGAGGTTCAAAGTATTTAAATGTTTGTTTTCTCTTTTTAACAGAATAGTAGCTTGCAAAACATGAACATATATATCATACATGTAACAGAGTTAGCTTTATAGGCCTATGACTTGTGCAGTTGCACAGAACCCAGTGTTTATCCAGCCACTATGCTTGGTTTAATGCTCTGGTGTCACCATCTTGAAATTCTTAATAATTTTATCTTTGAAATTGTGTTTGGCAAGCAAAGTCTGACAAGACCATTGAGCATGCAAGTGAGCAGAGGAAATACACACAATATGCATGTCCTAGATCCTTGATACCCTATTTATATATCCAATGAGCACAGGGTTCTGGGGAAACCACAATGCATGGTAGTTCAGTGGGAGTCAAAGAAAATGCAAGGTAAACCTGTTATGGTACCATACCTTGGGTCCACTTTGAGTCTTTCTGAACTACAGTGCATTGGGAGCCATGGGGATTCTGTGCTCATTTCATCAATAGGTATAACTGAATAAACCAGCTCACCTAAAGCCCTAAGAGACTGCACTTTTCAGGTGCACTTTTTTGTATTGACCAACCACTAATACTGAATATCATGGCAAAAAAAAAAAATAAAGGGAAAAATAAAACAATCCATGGTTTCTTTTTCTTTCAGTCCATTCATACCCATTGGTAAGCAAAGGTAGAGAGTTTTGGTAGTATGTATAACATCAAAAGGTGAAACAGCCTTAGTTGAGTTAGATTTGTGCAGTGTTTCCATTTTCTCCTAAGAATGAAATGCATATGCATGTATGAGCCACAAAATACAAAGTGTGTAATTCTGGGGATTCCATGAGTGCTCATGTATCTGCATTTAAAGCTGGCATTGCACAACGTAAGTATAAATGATAATAGCCATGAAAATAATTTAAACTTTTAGTTTTTCTTTATGTCTAACAACATTAAGTGGCAAAGAAAAAAACACCATAATACATATATAAAGAGAGGTGCAGAAGAAAGAGAACAACTATATAATTTAGTTCCTTAAAATGGACTCTTTTCTTGCTTTTTTGAATGAGAGATCCAATGTTATCATTTTGCACTGGATGCCACAAATTACACAGTTGGCACTGAATGCAGTAAATATAAACGTTAAAATATGTTGTGATTAAGTGTTTTTCATTCAAGCAATACAGGATTTAATATTCAATAATTAATTGTGGTCATTCATAATATAAAAAGACTTTTAAAAACAGCGTTTTCTTTTGAGCCGTGTGGCAGACAGGGTCTTGATGCTCCAACCAAGTATCAGGCATGTGCCTCTGAGGTGAGAGAGCCGCGTTCAGGATATTGGTCCACCAGAGACCTCCTGGCTCCACATAATATCAAATGAGGAAAGCTCTCCCAGAGGTCTCTATTTCAACACTAACACCCAGCTCCATTCAACAACCAACAAGCTACAGTGCTGGACACTCTATGCCAAACAACTAGCAAGACAGGAACACAACACCACCCATTAGCAGAGAGGCTGCCTAAAATCATAATAAGGGCACAGGCACCCCAAAACACACCACCGGTCCTACTCACCAGAAAGACAAGATCCAGCCTCATCCACCAGAACACAGGCACCAGTCCCCTCCACCAGGAAACCTACACAACCCACTGAACCAACATTACCCACTGGGAGAAGACACCAAAAACAACAGGAACTATGAACCAGCAGCCTGCAAAAAGGAGACCGAAAACACAGCAAGTTAACCAAAATGAGAAGACAGAGAAAAACACAGCAGTTGAAGGAGCAAGTTAAAAACCCATCAGACAAAACAAATGAAGAGGAAATAAGCAGTCTGCCTGAAAAAGAATTCAGAGTAATGATAGTAAAGATGATCCAAAATCTTAGAAATAGAATGGAGAAAATACAAGAAACATTTAATAAGGACCTAGAAGAACTAAAGAGCAAACAAACAATGATGAACAACACAATAAATGAAATTAAAAATTCTCTACAAGGAATCAATAGCAGAATAACTGAGGCAGAAGAATGCATAAGTGACCTGGAAGATAAAATAGTGGAAATAACTACTGCAGAGCAGAATAAAGAAAAAAGAATGAAAAGAACTGAGGACAGTCTCAGAGACATCTGGGACAACATTAAACACACCAACATTTGAATTATAGGGGTCCCAGCAGAAGAAGAGGAAAAGGAAGGGACTGACAAAATATTTAAAGAGAATATAGTTGAAAACTTCCCTAATATGGAAGAGGAAATAGTCAATCAAGTCCAGGAAGTGCAGAAAGTCCCATACAGGATAAATCCAAGGAGAAACATGCCAAGACATATATTAATCAAACTATGAAAAATTAACTGCAAAGAAAAAAATATTAAAAGCAGCAAGGGAAAAACAACAAATAACATACAAGGGAATCCCCATGGGGTTAATAGCTGATCTTTCAGCAGAATCTCTGCAAGTCAGAAGGGAGTGGCAGGACATATTTAAAGTGATGAAAGGGAAAAACCTGCAACCAGGATTACTCTACCCAGCAAGCATCTCATTCAGATTTGACAGAGAAATTAAAACCTTTACAGACAAGCAAGATTTAAGAGAATTCAGCACCACCAAACCAGCTTTACAACAAATGCTCAAGGAACTTCTCTATGCAGGAAACACAAGAGAAGGAAAAGACCTACAAAAACAAACACAAAACAATTACGAAAATGGCAATAGGAACATACATATCGAAAATTACCTTAAATGTAAATGGATAAAATGTTCCAACCAAAAGACATAGACTGGCTGAATGGATACAAAAACAAGACCCATATATATGCTGTCTACAAGAGACCCACTTCAGACCTAGGGACACAACAGACTGAAAGTGAGGGGATAGAAAAAGATATTCCATGAAAATGGAAATCAAAAGAAATCTGGAGTAGCAATTCTCAATTCAGATAAAATAGATGTTAAAATAAAGACTATTACAAGAGACAAAGAAGGATACTACATAATGATTAAGGAATCAATCCAAGAAGAAGATATAACAATTGTAAATATTTATGCACCCAACACAGGAGCACCTCAATACATAAGGCAAGTGCTAACAGCTATAAAAGGGGAAATCGACAATAACACAATAATAGTAGGGGACTTTAACACCCCATTTTCACAAATGGACAGATCAACCAAAAGGAAAATAAATAAGGGAACACAAACTTTAAATGATACATTAAATGAGAGGGACTTAATTGATATTTATAGGACATTCCATCCAAAAACAACAGAATACACTTCTTCTCAAGTGTTCATGAAATATTCTCCAGGATAGATCATATCTTGGGTCATAAATCAAGCTTAAATTGGTAAATTTAAGAAACTTGAAATCTTATCAATTATCTTTTCCAACCACAACGTTGTGAGACTGATTTCAATTACAGAAAAAAAATCTGTAAACAATACAAACACATGGAAATCTGTAAAAAATACAAATCTGTAGAAATAAACTACTAAATAACGAAGAGATCACTGAAGAAATCAAAAAATACCTACAAACAAATGACAATGAAAACACTATGACCCGTAAATTATGGGATGCAGCAAAAGCAGTTCTAAGAGGGAACTTTATAGAAATACAATCCTACTCAAAAAACAAGAAACATCTCAAATATACAACCTAAACTTACACCTATAGCAATTAGAGAAATAAGAACAAAAAAACCTCCAAAGTTGACAGAAGGAAAGAAATCATAAAAGTCAGATCAGAAATAAATGAAAAAGAAATGAAGGAAAAAATAGAAAAGATCAATAAAACTAAAACCTGGTTCTTTGAGAACATAAAGTTGATAAACCATTAGCCAGACTCATCAAGAAAAAAGGGAGAAGACTCAAATCAATAGAATTAGAAATGAAAAGGAGAAGTAACCATTGACAGTGCAGAAATACAAAGGATCATGTGAGATTACTACAAGCAACTATATGCCAAGAAAATGGACAACCTGGAAGAAATGGACAAATTCTTAGCAAAGCACAACCTTCGGAGATTGAACCAGGAAGAAACAGAAAATATAAAATGGACCAATCACAGACACTGAAATTGAAACTGTGATATAAAATCTTCCAACAAACAAAAGCCAGGACCAGATGGCTTCACAGGCGAATTCTATCAAACACTTAGAGAAGAACTAATACTTATCCTTCTCAAACTCTTCTGAAATATAGCAGAGGGAGGAACACTACCAAACTCATTCTATGAGACCACCATCACCCTGATACCAAAACTAGACAAAGATGTCATAAAGAAAGAAAACTACAGGCCAATATCACGGATGAACACAGATGCAAAAATCCTCAACAAAATACTAGCAGACAGAATCCAACAGCACATTAAAAGGATCATACACCATGATTAAGGGGGTTTATCCTAGGAATGCAAGGATTCTTCAATATATGCAAATGAATCAATGTGATAAACCATATACAAAAATTGAAGGAGAAAAACCATACGATCATCACAATAGATGCACAAAAAGCTTTAGGCAAAATTTAACACCTATTTATGACAAAACCTCTCCAGAAAGTAGGCATAGAGGGAACTTACCTCAACATAATAAAGGCCATATATGACAAACCCACAGCCAACATCGTTCTCAATGATGAAAAACTGAAACCATTTCCACTAAAAGCAGGAACAAGACAAGGTTGTCCACTCTCACCACTATTATTCAACACAGTTTTGGAAGTTTTAGCCATGAAAATCAGAGAAGAAAAAGAAATAAAAACAATCTAAATTGGAAAAGAAGAAGTAAAGCTGTCACTGTTTGCAGATGACATAATACTGTACATAGAGAATGCTAAAGATGCTACCAGAAAACTACTAGTGCTAATCAATGAATTTAGTCAAGTAGCAGGATACAAAATTAATGCACAGAAATCTCTTGCATTCCTACATGCTATTGATGGAAAATCTGAAAGTAAAATTAAGGAAACACTACCATTAACCATTGCAACAAAAAGAATAAAATACCTAGGAATAAACCTACCTAAGGAGACAAAAGACCTGTATGCAGAAAACTATAAAACACTGATTAAAGAAATTAAAAATGATACAGTCAGATGGAGAGATATACAATGTTCTTTGATTGGAGGAATCAACATTGTGAAAATGACTCTACTACCCAAAGCAATCTACAGATTCAATGCAATCCCTATCAAATTACCAATGGCATTTTTCACAGAACTAGAACAAAAAATTTCACAATTTGTATGGAAACACAAAAGACCTTGAATAGCCAAAGCAATCTTGAGAAATAAAAACGGAGCTGGAGGAATCAGGCTCCTGGACTTCAGACTATACTACAAATCTACAGTAATCAAGACAGTATGGAACTGACACAAAAACAGAAATATAGATCAATGGAACAAGATAGAAAGCCCAGAGATAAACCCATGCACATATGGTCACCTTAGTTTTGATAAAGGAGGCAAGAATATGCAATGGAGTAAAGACAGCTTCTTCAATACGTGGTGCTGGGAAGACTGGACAGGTACGTGTAAAAGAATGAAATTAGAATACTCCCTAACACCATACACAAAATTAAACTCAAAATGGATTAAAGACCTGAATGTAAGGCCAGACACTATAAAACTCTTAGAGGAAAACATAGGCAGAACACTCTATGACATAAATCACAGAAATGTCCTTTTTGATCCACCTCCTAGAGAAATGGAAATAAAAACAAAAATACACAAATGGGACCTAATGAAACTTAAAAGCTTTTGGCAAAGGATTAATCTGCAAAATATACAAGCAGCTCAATATCAAATAAACAAACAACCCAATCCAAAAATGGGCAGAAGACCTAAATACACAATTCTCTTAAGAAGATATACAGATTGCCAACAAACACATGAAAGCATGCTCAACATCACTAATCATTAGAGAAATGTAAATCAAAACTACAATGAGGTATCACCTTACACCATTCAGAATGACCATCATCAAAAAATCTACAAACAGTAAGTGCTGGAGAAGGTGTGGAGAAAAGGGAACCCTCTTGCACTGTTGGTGGGAATGTAAATTGATACAGCCACTATGGAGAACAGTATGGATTTTCCTTAAAAAACTAAAAATAGAACTACCATATGACCCATCAATCCCACTACTGGGCATATACCCTGAGAAAACCATAATTCAAAAAAAGTCATGTACCACAATCTTCATTGCAGCTCTATTTACAATAGCCAGGACATGGAAACAACTTAAGTGTCCATCAACAGATGAAAGGATAAAGAAGATGTGTCACATATATACAATGGAATATTACTGAACCATAAAAAGAAACAAAATTGAGTTTTTTGTAGTGAGGTAGAAGGACCTAAAGTCTGTCATACAGAGAGAAGTAAATCAGAAAGAGAAAAACAAATACCGTATGCTAACATATATATATGGAATCTAAAAAAAAAAAAAAAAAAGGGTTTCTGAAGAACCTAGGGGCAGGACAGGAATAAAGACCCATATGTAGAGAATGGACTTGAGGTCACGGGGAAGGGGAAGGGGAAGCTGGGACCAAGTGAGAGTGTGGCATGGACATATATACACTACCAAATGTAAAATAGATGGCTAGTGGGAAGCAGCCACATAGCATAGGGAGATCAGCTCGGTGCTTTGTGACCACGTGGAGGGGTGGGATAGGGAGGGTGGGAGGGAGATGCAAGAGGGAGGAGTTATGGTGATATATGTATAGCTGATTCACTTTGTTATAAAGCAGAAACTAACACAGCATTGTATAGCAATTATACTCCAATAAAGATGTTAAAAAAAAAGAAATTTATGATCAAGGTGTCAGTCCTACCTCAGGTCACTTTTATTTTCTTAATAAAAACAATAACTGATTTATTTATTTCATTTTGGCAATTTTATTCACAGGAATTTTTCAATGAAATGTGTCTTCTGGCCCACAAATAAGTTGTACCAAGAACTTAACTACCTTATATATTCTTGGGAGAATCTAAAATATAGCTTTTAAATATGACTATGAAATTGTCATTATTATACGTTTATATTTTTAATATTCCTTATTCTAAGGTAAAATAAATAGCAGTGTTAAAGTAGCAGCATTTTACTTTGTTTCTAGATATCAAATATACTTATATATATCCGAAAAAATCAGCATTTGGAAGAAATGGAAGGTCTTTTCTTATAAATATACATTATTCAGAAGCAAACAAAGTACACCTTTGGTGTAATTGTCAGAGATTTACATACTGCCCTAAAATTTGAATATCATTTCTGAGCTAGAAATCTTAAGGACAAAGGCATATCTATGAATAATGAGAAACAAAGCTACACACATGAATTATGGTTTAAACCTTGTCATGTTAATAAAAGGTGACAAGAGCATATTATGCTGCTAGATGAAGTTTCAGCCTTTATTACATGATTTGATTTAACTGAGATCCATGGAGATAAACTGAAATATTTAGTGACAGTCCATTTTTTAAAGCCATCTCCTTCTCAGAAACAGATCAAAGAATGTAGCCATACAGTTTATTATACCTGGCAGTCTAATAAAAATCTGAATACTTGCACATTTGAATCAGTTCTCAGTTCCTTATCAATCAAAATTAGCAATTCATATGCCTAGATAAACAAAACTTCTTACAAACACATAAATATCCTTTTAGTTATAAAGGATAATGAGCATGACATTGAAAAGTAAGTAGAACAATACTTTAATATGTACTGCCTCTAGCACAAATGGAGTTCATAGTCTGTCAATATGTCCATTTTACTGTACTTGTAATTTAGCTATAAAAGATCATTCAAGCAGAAGCATGCTATTGAGGTCATATTGTTTCCCTATTTTTACGTCTCACTCTTTTATGCTATTTCAGCTATTTATAATTCAATATACATTTAGTTTATATTTATATTCATACCCAGAAATATCCCTTCAGTGTTCCCAGAAAAAATAACAAGGTTGATAGTATATAATATTTTTGTGTTCAGAGAAATATTTCAAAACATTTTTTTAGAATTTAGTATATATGGGCCAAGACCTTCCTTCCTCAAATTTGTGTTCTTATAATTCTGGATATAATATTGATTTACAGAATATGCAGCATAATATTTAGAAAAAGTTGGCTCCAAGAGTAGATAGTAAACTTCACTTCCATACTCATAAAATCCAACATCTTCTTTTACTCCTTTCTACCCTAGTGTACCCATACCAGGCACTCAACAGTGTGATTTTTCTCTTCCAGAAATCCATTTATTTTAAAATTTCTTCATGATCTTTCTAGTGTCTTTGGAAAAATATTCTATTTTAATTCCTTGTGATATTAGATTCCCTAGGTTTTCAGATATGCTCAAGGTCTTGATCAGCACACTACTACGGAAAAGAAAGGATAGCCTTTGACATATGGGAAATTATGGTATTGATCAAAATTAGTTTTGCATGTCTAGGTTTCTGGCAAAATTAACTGGAACATCAGAAGTAAAACAGACATATTCTTTCTTGGTGGCGTTGAGGAGCTAGTGATGTGAACTAACGCTAGGGTGAGCTCACACATTCTTCGTGCTTCACACGCTATGCATGTGCTATTACTTAGGGCAAGCTCATTTCTAATTTTCATACTCCACTACAAATCAAATAGAGCATGTAAAAATTGTACCATATTTCATTCCCATAAATACAACCCTTGTTCTTCCTCTTTTTGTTCATGAGGTCACTATGCCATTGGTGTTTCAAAGAATTACAAGCATCATCAATTATTACTCCGTCACATCTCCTAAGTCCATTTTTTCATTTTCTTGAGGTTTTATCTAGAATTGAGCAGGAATTGAAAAAATGATGAATTAATCAATTTGTGCTTGTAGTGTTTTGTGATGTTTTTAGTATGCCAGAATAAACTTTGTAAACCCCAGATCTGGTAGGGAGATAACACAATAGGATCTTGATCTTTGATTCATCCCATCTCATCCTAAGTATTCAGGAGTATGATGGATCTGTTAGCACTCACTTGCACATTCCTAGTGGGTTTGCCAGCACACAGCTAATGTTTCAGAAACCATTGAAAGGGATTAAGAAGATATAAAACACTCATGATAATGCACAAGTGGCCACCTTATGTGACCTAAATCAGGTGATACCTTTGGCATCCAGGACTCTTCATTGGGAATTGAAAGCCAGGGAAGAATACACCAGTACCACTGAGATAAACCTTTGTGCAGGAGCCTTCTGCTAATAGTGAGCTGTATCCTCACCAACTAAAAAAGAACTTATATGCCATGATTCCTTCTGTTGCTACTCAACAGTCACTCTCAACCATTCACTAAGTATATGAAAATCAGCAATTAAACTCTCTGGGTCTTTTTATTTTTCATCCATTTTTTGATTAAATACTAGAATTAAATAAAAGCAATTAAGTTGATGCCTCGATTGGTACTCTTGTATGAGTTTTTTCTTGCCTTTCTCTTTCAAGAATTATTTTTTATAAGATGCAATATAGAGCCAAGCATATCCATTTTTTTTAAGTCAACAATATTTGGACTCACATGGTGGCATGGATAATACTTAAGATAATGCTTTACCCTCATAAGGCAGATTATATTTTCCAAAAGTGGTCACAACAATATCTCTGGTTTCTTGTGTTCTTTTCAGAATTTTGCTACTCTACTACTGAATCGTAGAACATATGTCCCTTCATATTGAACAATGGCAGAAGTGATAAAAATATGATTTCTGAGACAAAAAGACAAGGTAGCTTTTCCTGGTTCTCTCTCAGTATGCTCAATTTTGGAACCAAATCACCAGGCTGTGATAAAGCAAAGCAGCCACATGGAAGTGTTCTTGCTGAACGCCCCTTTGTGAGGCTTCAGCTAAGAGCTAACATCAAACCATTGGACATGTGGGTGCATTGAGAATTCAAATAATTCCATGCCCCTGCTGTCCTTTGAATCACCCCAAGGGATGCCATGTAGAATGGAGCAGGACTTTTTCTACCAATTCCTCCCAGAATTGTAGATCCATGAATTAATAAAAGATTGTCATTGGCTTAAGATACTACACTTTATAGTGATTTGTTATAAAGTGGCATGTAGTACACTTATAGGGTAATGTTTCGACACGGTGCCTCTCACACCCTTCTATGTCCCCCTGAGTTTATATAATGCATTCTTTACTGAAGTCAATTGTATGGTTATTCCAATTTTTGTTGTTCTGCATCATTTTGTAGCTCTCTCTCTTCTTCCCACCACTATAAGCAAAAAGTTACCCAAAAAAGTTTGCCTCTAACTAACACTACCAGGATTGTTATTTTTCTTTATTGTGTGGTAAGCCTGACTGCTAAAAAAATTCTAAAAAATGAGGATGAATGTAATGTTCAGTAGATCTCTTTATTAGGCACATAATGCTTTTAAGCATTAGTGTACTTTGATAAGAAACTTTGAAAAAAATGTAAGGGTGGATGTTTGAGAGACACTTAAGTAGCACATGTTTATGTTCCTTGGGAAATAGCAAACCATGACACAAAATAATGGCTATATAGTTTGATAGTTCCTTACATTTTTGTCTGTTACAATCCATTTTTACTGCATTTGTTTATCCCAACATAGGTATAGCATTCAGATCTACTCTTGATCCAAAATATATCTCAATCTTCATGCTAATTCTCAGTTTTAATGTTCCAATATGTTGACTTCTCTCAGAAGTCTCAGG
Source organism: Pseudorca crassidens (assembly GCF_039906515.1). Taxonomy (NCBI): domain Eukaryota; kingdom Metazoa; phylum Chordata; class Mammalia; order Artiodactyla; family Delphinidae; genus Pseudorca; species Pseudorca crassidens. The sequence continues at coordinate 21,930,833 of NC_090298.1, forward strand.
AGTCTATTTGCAAATATGGCTCATAAGAACTGGCTTTAATGTTCCAGAAATTTCAGGGTAGTCATAGAGTTTTACTCCTTTCAATTGCACACAATTTAACCCTCATCATCTACTAGTACAGTGGTTGGCAAACTTTTTCTGTAAAGGGTCAGATAGAAAATATTTTCAGCTTTGTAGGCCATGTGTCTTTGTTGCAATGATTCAACTCTCCTGTTGTAACACAAACGCAGCCATAGACAATACATAAACTAATGGGTCTGGCTGTGAGCAGTAAAACATCATTAACAAAAACAGGTGGCAGACTGGATTTGGACCATAGGTAGTAGTTTGCCAAACCTTCTACTGAAATAGGAACACTGTAGAAATGTTTCCATTTAATATTTGGCATCTCCACAAAGCCTATTTTCATTTATCATCTAAGCATTCTTCTTTCTACAAATTGGTTAAGAATAAATGTTAATGAATATATTTAAAAGGTTTTAACAAGATGGAAATTATATATTTTAAAGTTTAGCAAGTATCACAAATATACTTTTAACTTACAACAAAAAATTTTAAATTCTTAGAATTAAAAAAATGTTTGATGATGACAATTTGAAGATTATCCCATGAGTGATCTAATGAAAGTCACTTAAACTAAACACCTGGATTCATTAGAGAAAACAGTAGCTTCTTTTGGCAGACACAAAAAAATATTTCTTTGGGTTTTGTTGTAAATAGAAAAAAACTGTTTTGGAATTGAAGGCATAGAGAAGCATACCCTTACTTTCTAGTCTATAAGTAAATAGTAAGCTAAAGTTCAAAATAAAGTTAACAGTAATTAAAAAGATTATTTCTTTGTTTAAAACTATAGTTCAAATTCACAATGAAATAGTAGCCATAATGCATTAGTTAATTAATCCAGTTAAAAATAGTTCTGGCTCACTGTTTACAAATCATATATAGAATAAGGAACCAACCAAACAAAAATATTTCCGTTATGAAGCTTGTTTTCTGCTAGGGGATATACATAATAATCGAGATAAATATATGGCATGTGGGGATGATTATAAAACATAAAATAAAAGGATAAGCCTCTAAGGATTATAGGGAGGAAGGGTACAATTTTATATATTCCAAGAGTCATTAATGAGAAGGTTTCATTTGACAAAAGACCAGAAAGAATTGTTGCCTAGTTGTAGCTATACGGGAAAAAAGATTTGCAGGCGGAAGGTATGACAACTGTAAATGCACAGACATAGGAGTTTGCCTGATGTATTTAAGGAACACCTAGGAGGTCTGCCCATGAGATGAGAGTGGAGAGAAAAGTGAGGATGTAGTGAGGGCTAAGTTCAGAAGAATAAAGAGGGGCGCAGATCCTATGAGACCCTCCAGGCCTTTCAAAGGACTTTGGTATTTACTTTGAATTGGGAAGATATTGGAGAGTTTTGAGCTGACATTCACATGAACTGATTTTAAAGATTCTCTAGCAAAGCTAGAAAAAAGGAAATCAGTTAAGAAGCTATGAGTATTTAACAAGGATGTTACCAGTGGAGTGGTAGGAAATGGTCAGATTCTTTGATGACTAAGATGCACGATAAACCACACAACACATGAAAAACAGTACCAGTAATAATAAGGTTAATTGATAAAAGCACCTTAAAGTGGCAAGCACAGAAATTGCTCTTCATACCTATCTCATGTGGCTGTTCTCCGTTCTCCCAAAGGCTATTATGCTAAGTGAAATAGGCCAGTCACAAAAGGACATAGGCTACGATTCCACTTTTGTGAAATATCTAAAGTAGTCAAACTCATAGAAGCAGAGAGTAGAATGTTTGTTGCCAGGAGCTGGGAAGAGGTGGAAATGGGGAGTGAATGCTCAAAGGGTACGAAGTTTCAGTTATACAAGATATGTAAGTTCTGGAGATCCTATACAGTATAGTGCCTAGCACTAACAACACTGTATTATAATAAAAATTTACTAAGATGTAGGTCTTATGTTACGTGTTCTTATCGGACACACACACCACACAAGTCACTAATCATAACAGTAAAATAATAATAATATTAATAATAATAATGAGGACAAGCGGAAACTTTGAGAGGTGATAGCTATGTCTATGGACTTGATGCTGGTGATGGGTTCACAGATGTATACTTATTCCCAAGCTCATTAAGTTGTATCTACTAAATATGCTTTTCACATGTCAATCATACCTCAATGAAATGCTTTCCTTTTTTTTTACAGGACATTAGCAGGAAATGTGATAAATCCAAATAAGTTCTGTATTTTAGTTAACAGTGTTGTACTAAGGATGATTTCTTAAATTTCATAAATGTTTTATAGTTATGTAAAATATTAAAATAGAGGGAGGCTCTATGAAGTGTTACCAGGACTCTGTACTAGTTCTGTAAATCTATAAATCTGACACTATCTCAAAAGTTTTTAAATGACTACTAAAAAAAGATAAATATTGCATTGCAGATACACCTTTTATGAAGAGATAGGTCTGGTGATTTAAATAATTTTTCATGTTTATTTTTTCATGAGTCCCATAACAAAAAAATATATATTACCCAAATATAAATTTACATTGACAATACTTTGATAATAGTAGACACAAAGTAAGACCTGGATTTAAAGATATTCCCTATGGTTTAAAGTTAATCTAGTAAAATACCAAGAAATATAAGAGTTTTATCACTCTTCTATTTTTCTTAACATCTGAAATTCAAGTTTGCCAACAGGGAGGGGCAGTGTGGTATTTGATGTTCAGAGAGTAATTTTTAGCAAAATATTAATCTAGAAATATATTTGACTCTCTTTTATGGAGAAGAATGTGAGTGCAGCTCAAATATAAATATTATCAGTACATGCTAAAAGGGCAATTAGTATGTAGCTATTCCTAAAAGGATAAATTAATAATAGACATATAATATAATAAAGATTCAAAGTGTTGGCTATCTCGTGTAGCTAGTTTTTTAACTCTTCATACAAGACTCAACTGTTCTTTAAAGCTGACTTTCACATTTTATTTTCAAGTGGCATGAATCCTCAGATAACAATATGGATAACACAAACTCATGATTTTTCCATTTTAGAAACATCACAGAGATTACCATGGGAGCATCCACAAGCTTGTTAAAATTTATTCAGTCTACCAATCACTACCTATAAAAACTGTGTTAAGTCATTATTCATCCTCTTCAGTGATTTCAGTTATTCTCAGTTGCTGAATGCAGAATTATTGTCTATTTCATCCACCTTTCTTGTCAATTTTGTTGTTTTCCCTGCTCAGCATCATGGTTTAAACTAGGCAATTTTTTCAACATTCAAATTTTCCTGCAAATCCTTCTACTCCACACTTTATATTTTCGAAGGTTTCTATAAATATTTTCTGCATGGCTGTGAAGAAAATGGAAGAGCACAATAAACATGTTTATCTGCTTTCACTGTGGTTAGGCAACTAGGAGCACCACTGAGCACATCTGCCTTACACAAACAAGAAAAATATAACTGAACATATGTATTTTCAAAGAATAACAGAAGTTTTGTGGATGGAGCCTATGCATTAGTGTTTTTTAAATGTTTCCTGGGAGATTTTTACATGCAGCTAGGATTAGTTCCATTGGTATATTTATGCTTTGACATGTGTCAGCAGGGCTCAAACGCTTTGGTCTCAGGACCCCTTTGAATTCTTAAAAATTATTGAGAACCCCAAAGGACTTTCATTTCAATGAGTTATATGGCTCAGTATTTACTGTACTAGAAATTAAAACTGGGAAAACTTAAAGCTATTTATTCATTTAAAAATAGCAGTAATAAACTCATTGTACACTAACAAAATAGCATTTTAAGAAAGCTAACTATACTTTACAATCCAGTAGAAATAATGAGAAAAGTAGGCTTGTTTAAGATTTTTTTTTCAAATCTCCTGAATGACTGACAATTAGAAGACAGCTGGATTTCTATGTTTGTGTTCACATTTAATCTGTTGAGGAGTAGTCTCTGGTAAACTCCACTATATATTCTTTAGAAAATTTGGGGGGGAAAAGCACAGCAATTTTTCTTATTTTTAGGGAGATAATTTTGACCCTACACATAGCTGGTAGTTCAATGTAAAAAGTGTTGCCAGAGCATGTCAAACGGTTATTGAATAAATATACTCTTGTTATTATTTTAGTTAATTGCCAGTGTAATACTTGAAGAGTAGTTATTGGACAGCATTTTTGGAAATATATTTATTGTAGAAAGAGGGAGAACTTTATTCTTTATTATTACTTTATATACATATATTTTAATATTTAGCTTAAAATAATCTCAGTTCACATGTAAAAGAAGATTTTTTGTGTTTATTGCATCAGATACTGTAGTAAACAGATAATGGAGTTAATGGACCCTCAAAGGAAGGGTCCCATGACAATTAAAGGAGATTGCTTAGACTGCTGGGATGGATCTTAAAGAATGAATAAAATTTAATGAGGGAAAGGAAAGTGTAAAGACTTCTGGGAAGAAAAAATAGAAAATTAAGTCTTGGTTGTAAGAAAAAATATTATATTTGTGAAAATAATTACTTTAACATTCCTGATGTGGCAAGAGCTAGTAAGAAGACACAGTAGAACATATTCCATGCCCAAAACACAATGGAACACTAGAGAAGGGACTGAAGTGGGAGGGGATATTAATGGTTTTGCCTTAGAGAAAAGCAGGGACAGAAGAATTTTTGATAAATTTAAGAAGGGAAAATTCTGAAAATGTTCACCTAAGACAGTGTCTGTAAGGATGCTCTTTTAGTTTACTATTCCTGCCCTAACAGATTACCACAAACTTAGTGCCTTGAAACAACACAGATTTATTATCTTAAAGATCTGTGATAGAAGTACCTAAAATACATCAGCAGGGAAGTTCATTTCCTTGCCTTTTCCAGGTTTTAGAGGTGGCCTGAATTCCTTCACTCATGGTCTCTTTCTCCATCTTTAAAGCTCATCTCACTAACCTCTGCTTGCTTGTACATGTCCACTATGACTCTGAACTTCCTGCCTTCCTCTTACAGACCAGGATAATTTTCTCATCTCAGGATTCTTAATTACATCTGCAAAGTCCATTTTGTCATAGGAAGTAACATATTCACAAGTTTGAGGGATTAGGACAAGGACATCTTTGGAGGACATTGTTCTGCTTACTATCATTCCAAGCAAAAAAAATTTTTTTTTTTTTTTTTTTTTTTGCGGTACACGGGCCCCTCACTGTTGTGGCCTCTCCCGTTGCAGATCACAGGCTCCGGACGCGCAGGCTCAGCGGCCATGGCTCACGGGCCCAGCCGCTCCGCGGCACGTGGGATCTTCCCGGACCAGGGCACGAACCCGTGTCCCCTGCATGGGCAGGCAGACTCTCATCCACTGCGCCACCAGGGAAGCCCCAAGCAAAAATATTTTATGTATTCTTATTAATTCAAAATATAATTACCAAATATTAGTAAATAACCAAGTATTATCAATGATGTCTACTGGGGCTTTAAAATCTATATCTAATATTATTCCAAAGTAAAGTCTTATTTATATAAATAAAGGAATAACCAGTACTTTGTTTGAATTCAGAATGATGTCTTTTCCCACCCCAAAACACGTATGTAGGGAAACATCCTCATTGTATGAACCTAAAATTAATGAGATGTATCAACTAATTGCATTGACTTTTACCACATTGCATTTGATGCATGACTAGCTGCAAACATGTGCGCTTTCAGTTTTATTTGCCATTTATCAAAATTATATTATGTGCAACAATAAGTTGAAGATATTATCAATTCATAAAAAATAAAAGGCAATTTAAAAGAGGCCTGAATTTATAATTTAAAAATTTAGAAGAAACTTGATTAGAGAAAAACTTAAGAAAAAATATGAACAAAATATTTTAGTTACAAAATAAATCCATGAATAAAATATATGCAAAGCAGAAAATATACCGTGGAGTGTTAAACACAAGTCCTTGGTGGGTGACATCTTCAAACCTCTTCCTTATTAGAAAATTATTCTTTTATATAAATGAACAAAAGTATTTCCATTCCCCAGAAAAATGTGTATTATTGGTGGGTGGTAGGCAGTAGGGTGTAGAGTGACAAAATAAAAATGGAGAAGGCATGTAGAGGTTCATTTGCTTTTCCTCATATTATTGTTTGTTAATGGAAAAATATCCATTTTAAATAACATAGGTAAGAGATAATGCATAGATGTTATATGCATAGATAATGTGACAGTAATTTGTCTAATGTGATTCAATATTTTTATAGATTTTGCTCTAAATTTATTGTAAAATATTGGCTATATGTCCTGTGCTGTACAATATATCCTTGAGCTTATTTATCTTACACATAGTAGGTTGTATTTCATAAGCCCGTAGCCCTATCTTGCCCCTCCTCCTTTCCTCTTCCTGCTGGTAATCTCCAGTTTGTTCTCTATATCTGTGAGTCCATTTCTGTTTTGTTATATTCATTTTTTTGTCTTATTTTTTGATTCCACATATAAGTGATAACATTCAGTATTTGTCTTTCTCTGTCTGACTTATTTCACTAAGCATAATACCCTCCAAGTCCATCCATGCTGTTGCAAATGGCAGAACTTCATTCTTTTTTATGGCTGTGTAATATTCACACATATATATATGTATATATATATATATACATATATATATATATGCCATATCTTATTTATCCACTCATCTGCTGATAGACATTTAGATTGCTTCTATATTTGTCTATTAGTGTAAATTAGTGTAAATAACACTGCAGTGAACATTGGGGTGCATGTATTTTTTCTAATTAGTGTTTTTATTTTCTTTGAATATATACCCAGGAGTGGAATTGCTAAATCATATGGTAGTTCTATTTTTTGTCCTTTGAGGAATCTCCATACTAAACAAATATGTCTTTTTTTGCACAAAGTAAAAGTTTGTTTGCTATAATTTTGATTATTTAGTATGTTAAATTAGATCAGTTCTATGTAGTGTTTTATTTAAAATATTTAATTATAGATTAAATATGAATGAACATAACTAGGTGAAAGGCAGCTTAATATTACTATGAAATACACTTCAGTGAATCTGAAAACAAGTGCATTACAAGCCCATTATTATTCTTTCAATAAGTAAAATTATTGCCAGAAATATTGAACTCTGAGAAGACAAATGCATCAATGATTAATTAAGTGGAATCATATTATAAAATTGTAAAAAATGGTAGTCATTATATTATTAAATATTTTGATTTATTAGGCTATATCTAAACAATATCATTTTAACATATAGGTGTGATAAAATGTTTACTAATGAGAAAATGTTTAACAGGAAAATTTATATACTCAAATGCCTGTAGACATGGATATTAATTCTGTCATCTATGCTGTGATAAAACAAAATAGGAGTTAATTTTTGAGTTCTTAGTGATTTTGATCCTATTTACCATTTGCCAACTCTATCACTTTAACTGCTGCTATTTATCCATTAGTGGTAATGTTGCGGACAGATTGGGGCCACTTCCTTTTATCCATCTCATTGTTGGAAGGCTCTAAAATTGACTTTGGCCCCAAAATATTTTAGAAGATGGCTTGTTTGAATGAATTCTTATGATAACCAGCAACCTCGAATCATTGTTTACATAATAAATCCAGAGTTACACTTTTGAATGAGAACATTTCGAGATCAGAGGCAAGTACACAGCCCAGATAATCTAGTATATGTTTTTAAGTATCCACATGAATATAAGGACAGTCTATAAGTCTTACTTTCATTCATATGTAAAGAAATATATTAATTTAATCTATTAATAAAATTCAGAGAATCAGCTTTGGATTAATTGTGTACATAATATATTTACTTGGTAAGAAAGCTTATCTACAAATTAGATATGCAGTGTCTTCACTTATTTAAATCTTAATTCATATAAGAGTAGCAGATACTTATTTCGGTTACAAATTTGAGTGTGCAAGAAATATACAATTCTTTATTTTTCTATAACTAAATGTACCCCCTTTTTCTCCTGAATTCAACAGGGGAACAAAATATAATCTGCTCTGAGGCTTCATTTATGTTCTATGACCAATGACAGTAATACTTAAGTGCCAAGTCGTGGGTGTGGGGTAGAAATAAATGTCTTTTTATTTTTTTACTAAATATTTGGTTTTTATATAAATAAAGGTCATAACCACACTGTTGACATATATTGCTGTCATAATGCAACAGTTCATGTTGTGAGTCCACAACAGAAGTCATCTGTTGTGGAACAGGAAACAAAGTTGAAAAAGACTGTATTAAAACAAAACTACGGGACTGTCAGGTCGGGATTTTAAGTAGCAACAGACATATTCACTCAGCTCCTGAGTATTTCACGTTTTACAGTACACATTAAAATGATTTCTTCCATCAACACTATAAATTCAAACTGTCATATGTTTATGCATTTTGCAAGTTACATTGATTTAATGGGTATATGGGAGCGAGGCTCAGAACATATCCCAGTTTGAAGTTTACATCACCCACATGCTTACACAAACACAACGTGTTCCGTTTCCTTCCCCGATAACATTTGTCGGTTATTTTTTCAGTTTTCTTCAGTTTCTTACCCTAAATATGTTAAGTTAAAACATTTTTCAAATTTAGAATTATAGAATTATGTGAAAGCTGAAAAAATTTGGTTCAGTCAGAATTTTTATCTCTTGAGAAAGCCAATACCCATAGAGGGAAACTCATTTGCCTTGGATACATTATTCTAACCTTCTTAGATCGTCAATTACTGACAAAACAGCTAGTGGGTTGTTTTCAGTGTCAGGTTTTTGCATTTTTTAGTTATTTATTACATGTAGAGAAATTTATGACTTTCAATTTTCGCTTGTAAAACTCATACATAGTTTGCATATACAGTGTCCTTAAGAGTAATTGATCATGGTATCACGGGTATATGCATATGTCCAAACTCATCAAGTTGTATACATTAAATATGTGTAGCTTTTTGTAGTACAATTATACCTTAATAAGGCTGTAAAAAAAGAGCAATTAAGCATGAATGATTCATTGCTTTTTTTCACTGAATAATATTGATGGTGGTGTGATGTTTATATTTATAATTAATATTCATTAATTATAATGTGGGATTAATTTCATTAATAACAATCAAAACTAAATTTATGTTAAAACAGACACATTAAGTTACTTTATTTCATTTCCTCTGATACCATTTAGTTTTAAGTAATCGAGTTTGGTTTATTTGCTCAAAAGTAATGTTTGTGTTTTAAGCATACCATAAGTTGCTTGAATTTTATAAATTAATGAAAGAATATGAAAATTGAATGTAATGTGTCCATGCTGCTTTATTTTACATAAAAATAAAAATGCAAAATTATTCAAAGAACCACCTTTTAAAAATGTACGGCTCTTATATTATCACAATCTGCGTTTTTAAGTCTACAAAATCTGAAATCCAATACTTTTATAAATTATGTTTGGAAACTCTTAGTTGAACTAAACTGATTCAAAATATTCTTTTATGCTTTCTTCAGAGTTTAGTCACTGTTAAGTGAAAACTGTTTCTCTAATAGAGACATTGAAAGTAAAGACTTGTATTTTTTTATTTTAATCAAGTTAACTATTCATTTTTAGGCACTCAAATTTACTTTTTCTAATTTAATAATTTTTTTTAATGATGAGCTAAGTCCCTGAGGTGCCAATGTCAGACTCCTAATGAAATAAGAATAAAATTAGGCTCACATATCTTCTCAAACTGTAAGGTATGCAATACTTATGCAAGTGCCTGGCATAAAAGATATGTTTTATAAAAGGATATTCAATCATTCAGTGAAAACGCTTGTCCTTTTTACATATTTGCTTTGAAAAGCAACAAAATAAAGATGATTTAAGAATTCTCCTCTTGCTTTAAAAGGTTTAACTCATTGATAGTAACTGACAGAAAAAGAAACAAAAATTTAAAAGGAATTTCTCTATAAAACTAAGTAGGCATAAAGAAATATCTGTTGTGAATTAGGCATGTTGGATTTCCTAACATTGATTTTATATAATAAATGTAAGTATTAATATTCCAAGTCATTGTAAAACAAATTCTAACTCTATTGGATTATTATCTTTCAGGTACTTAAATAAGCTCCAACCATGACACACATGGACATTTTGGACTGTTTATCTATGTGGATACAATATATCTCATGGATTTTTATATACTACCATTTATATACAGCCTTTAACTTAATGAGCCACAGAAGCCTTTTACCTTAAATTTAGTTTGTATGTTATAGAATGTAACTCAACTGAAAATTGCTTTCAGGATGTATTCAAAGCACCACTGTGCATGCAGATGATTTTTACCATGATGTTTTTCCTTAACCAACTGGCTAATAAAATCCCCCATTTTAACAAACACATTTGATGTAATAAGACTTTCTTTAACAATATAACATAATATTTTTTCTCACTTATTTTTCTGATATAAAACAATCTTTGGAATAATGGAATAATTTGTACTCACTGTGGGAGGATCTATTGCATTCTCAGTAAAAGAATCTTATTTCTTATTTATTTAACTCACAACTGATTAACTTAATGTTTACTTCCATTTAAGCTAGCTTGTGGCCATCTCTCTTTGCTAGATTGTTTTACAGATGACAGATTAACTACACACATTAGGTTTCCAATGTTTATTCTCCTTCTGCAGTTGGGCAGTTTTTTCATGTAATAAATAATGCCTGCTAATCTGACATCATTACCCAGTTTTCTTTCATTGTAAATAGCAAAAATATTCTGTTTCAAAAATGCCATGCATACTGTATGAAGGACAGGTCACTGTGAGAAGGTCTTGGGCAAAGGCACTTTTGGAGGAGCAATTAAGGATGTTTCTAGGCACAAACATTATTGATACCTTTTAAGATTTGGAGAATTTTTCACTTTTACTCTAAGAGTGTTATCTAGTGAATACAGAATGTAGAGTCTTGGAATTTTGTTTTCTTTTTTTAACAAAAATATTATCATTCAAATAATTAGGTAGGTAAATATAGCTATAACCTAAACCACTGATTATTTTGAGAATAAATTAACCATTATTTTGTTGTAAAGACAAGGTGAACACAGGATACACCAAAATGGGACTAAAATATTTCCTGGGAAGGGAAGTAAACAATTAAAAGAACAAGTTGTAGAACTATATGAGGTTTTAGAGAAATTGTAGATCATTCTGTATGTTTCGACATAATATGATGAATAGGGGAGGATTGGAGAAGGAAGAGGGGAGAAGTGACATGAAAATAAATCGGACTAGATAGATAAGTTCATGTTGTATTTGTATTTTAATGTTAATCTCTGAGCCATATACCTCTGCTATCCTGATCCTCAAAGATAGAATTGGTTCCTCAAGAAGTTGAATAGGAGTATGGGAGATACTAATCTTTTTGATGTAAGTGTCAAGAAAACAATTCCAAAAAATTCATCACAGCTGGTTCCACTTCTGGTAGAGTTATGCTGTTGTACACAAATTGGAGTGAACAATTTTTCCAGTTTTCTTTTTTCTTTAGAATCAATATTCTTTATTTATTTATTTTTGGTTGCATTGGGTCTTCGTTGCTGCATGCGGGTTTCTCTAGATGTGGCGAGTGAGGGCTACTCTTCGTTGCAGTGCTTGGGCTTCTCATTGCGGTGGCTTCTCGTTGCAGAGCATGGGCTCTAGGCACGTGGGCTTCAGTAGTTGTGGCACGCGGGCTCAGTAGTTTTGGCTTGCAGGTTCTAGAGCACTGGTTCAGCAGCTGAGGCACACAGGGCTTAGTTGCTCTATGGCATGTGGGATCTTCCCAGACCAGGGCTCAAACCCGTGTCCCCTGCATTGGCAGGTGGGTTCTTAACCACTGCACCACCAGGGAAGTCCCCCAGTGTTCTTTTACATCTACTCTGGGAACACTTCTTTGGAAATAAACCTACATTGAAATAAAAAAAAAATTGGTAGATATATACAGTCTTCTTTAGTGTGACATCAGAAAGGAAGTAGGTGTCAAATAAAAACATCTAAGAGGTGGGATCAGGTAAGGTATCCCAAACAAATTCATTGCAATGATATTCAGTTTCCCTGGTACAAAAAGACTTCATTAAATCTCTCTTGGAGAGTTTCAGTAAGCTTTAGAATATTAAAACCTGCAAAGTTAGCAGTTAAAAAGGAGCTGTGCATTTATGGTTTCACACTTTTCCTACTTCATGTTATGCTTTAGTATTATATATATATATAAAGAGATATCTATCAATCTGTCTATATCTTCAAAAGTTCAACAATCAAGCATATAGGGGAAGAATGTCTCTTTCCTTATTAACTTTCTTACCACCCCCAACCATTTTCCCTTAACATACTATTAGAGTATGTTATTGTAGTTAAACAAGTCCATAAAAGATGAAGATATTCTTTTAAACTAAATTTTAGGGTATAGATATACAAAATAACTACACATAGAAAAAATGAATTTGTTAAAACCTACTTTGAAGATGTAAATAATAAATTATATCTACTATTTATGGTAATTGGCTGTTAATAAATTTGGAAACTTTTTTTGAAAGTATATGGACTCCTTAGTGAGGTCATTAAAATAGGTTATATATACCTATTTTTTTACAAATACCATTGGTGTCCTCTAAGCGAGCAGACAGGTGCCTAAGTACAGGACTAAAATATATATTTGTTATGTGTTATATTAAAATAATGATAAATGTTAGAGATAATGTTGAAGATATCCCTCCTCACCATTTGTAGGAAAGAAATATTATTTAATACTGCCTCCCAGCTGTGACTAAAATATAAGATGTTCTTCTTTGGTATTAAATATTCCTAATTTAATGTGATAGTGTCTACTATCACTGAAATCCCCTGGTGAATATAAATACATATTCTGCAAAAATAAATAAGCTTTGAAACTAGTACAGATTCAAAGAAAAGTGTCCTCCAGTGCTTTCTTTCCAAGTTATAATCCTTTTAAAACTTGATTTAATGTATATATGAACAAATATATAACAAATTTAGAAGTCATGTGAGAATACAATATAATAAATGGAAAGCAAAGTATCTGAAGAATGTAGAAAACTCTATGCTTTACAAAAAATAAGTTAAAGTATATGGTTTTGGCATGTTCATTAAAGTAATAATATCAAATGATAATGATAAAAATAACTTATGCAAAAATATATAGATGTTTAGAAACAGCTTTCATTTTTCAATAAAAAGAAAAATAAATGAAAATTGAGTATTTAGATATGTCTTTCATGTTCAGATAATTAATTAATTTAATTCATATAATTATTGTCAGACAAGTAACTCCACTTTGGAGATAAGGAAACTAAAGCAAAAAAAAAAAAAAAAAAAAAAAAAGAAGGAGTTACTTCTAGAGTTATATAATCCCCCACTGATAGCTCCAGGATTCAAAACCTAAAAGTCTAGCTTCAGAGCCCAACTTCTGCTATGTTGTGTTATCCCTCGTTGTTTTAAAATGGACTTATTTTGTAAATCAATATGATTTAAATATCCCCAAAGAATAAGTAACCAGATCCTTGGTAAGCCTCAGAGATATGTAAGTAAAGTGACCGAAATATAGAAAAACATAGATGTTCATAGCACATTAAGTGTAAACTAACTAACCAATAAACCTAAATATGAAACCTAAGAAAACCTTAAACTTAACATTTAACTGCCAAATAAATAAGGGAAAGAAGTACAGTAAATCTATTACATTCCTCAGAGTCAACTTCTTTGGATATTAATTTTACTGGCTTCAAGCAGATACGCATTCAGCGAGGGAAAAATGGCCATCTTGCAAGCGCACAAATGACATTGATGATTTTTAGGGCTCCCCTCTGAAAGACAATTTTCTCTAGTTGCCAAGATATGATAAACAGTTGTGTTCAGACCTGCATTTGCACCAAAGTAATTATGAACTCAATGTCAAATTTCAAAGTTGGGCTAAATAATGAAGTTGAGGGAAGTTTTACAGTTTTTGTTATTGTTTGGTTTTGGTTTTGGTTTTGGTTTTCAAAACGTAGGCATATTTATACAACCTTTTCTTTCATTGCTTTTACTGCTTTAGGATCCAGGTTTCTGAACAGATATCTACAACTTTTGACATTTATGTGAAATGAAGGGTTTCTTTTGTAAAATTAGAATCAATATGCTATATCAAGTGCTGAACAATTTTGAAGACATCTGTGCTTCATTTTCTATGGCTTATTTTGATGTCTACTGTTAAAAGTCACTTATGATTATACACTACAGAAACTTATGGATATTTATTTCTTTAGGTGGAAACACTGTGGGCAAAACCTAAATTCATATTCAAAATTTAATCTAAAGTATTAATATTTTTATAAAAATGATATAGGATAATTGATCAAAATCCACAGAAGTCCTTTTGTTTCCCATGTCTTTTCCTAAGAAAAGTTTAACAAACATTAATGTACTTAACCTTTCACTTTTTTTGCTTTACCTAAAATATAATTTAGTGAGAGTGCTAACAAAAGTTTAACATGTACATCCCACAGAAATCATCCTATGGGAATGATGGTGGTCAGCAGATGATGTATTTCATGTATGTGCATAGTTCAAATGGTCATTAGAACACTGCACTAAAAACACATGTTTAGGTTTTCTTCTCATTCTCTTCAACTTTCCTTAACATGATGGAAATTTGAAATCTATATTTCTTTTTATATTGCTATCATTATAAAGAAAATAAGTTTAATATAATTTTCCTTTTTTTGGGTTATGTGTTTTAACACATATTGGACAATATTTATAAGCTTATATTCTAGATAATATGCTAGTATGTATACACACACACACACACACACATATATATATATATATATATAGAGAGAGAGAGAGAGAGAGAGAGAGAGAGAGAGAGAGAAGCTGTGGTTCCTGTTTCAAAAGAGGCCTATGTTTAAAGAGAAGGTAACTTTTCAGCTGGAAAAGTGAGAAAAAAAGGACCAACTTATGGAACACCAACTTTTCAAAGAGATCAAAAGTCGGTCACAAATACATTAGATGGTTGAAACACAGAATACATACAGTAAGACGAGATGATAGACATAAAAATACCAAGGAAGATCTAGGTAAGTTTCGGTACCATGTTAAGTGGTAAGAATTTATCCAATAGGCTAGATTTTGTTGATTTTAACTGTTTATTTTAGAAAAGGAATTTCATAATTAAATAAATTTAACTTGGACACCTCCAAATATCCAAAAGAGGGATAAATGATGTAGTGTGTCTGACACTTATTCTATTAGAGAACACTTTAAAAAATCAAAACAGTTTTGTTTCATTGAACAGGTTTGGGAGCAAATAATCAAAACATGGTTTTAAAATATAAATCCTGGGGCTTCCCTGGTGGCGCAGTGGTTGAGAGTCCACCTGCCGATGCAGGGGACATGGGTTCGTGCCCCGGTCCGGGAAGATCCCACATGCCGCGGAGCAGCTGGGCCCGTGAGCCATGGCCGCTGAGCCTGTGCGTCCAGAGCCTGTGCTCCGCAACGGGAGAGACCACAACAGTGAGAGGCCCGCGTACCGCAAAAAAAAAATAATAATAATAAGTAAATAAATAAAACAAAATAAAATATAAATCCTGGAAGACTTGAACAATGAAAAGTATATAGGCCAATTATATGTTGTTATTGTTTAAACACTTACCCTAGAGTTGAAAGTTTTCTTTTACTACTGAATCTGGATATAGCTTGATTACTTCATTAGTAAATACAAACAAATGATGTATATGGTATTTACAAGAGTTTTTGTGAGGCTTTAGATATGTAGCAATTTGAGAGTCTCTACATTTCACTGTCAGGGTATAGGATATTTCCCATTATTTGGAAAATTGTTTTAGCAAATGGTGAATGTTAGAATAAAAAATAAAGTAGAACCACAAGTAATACTTACAAATAATTTCCCATCCTTGGTTGAAACCAGCATTTTATCTTTAATTACATCAACATTGCATGATTTAAAGAAACCTGACTTGGGTTCCCTGCATTTTTCCTGGATCACCATCTCTTTTTTAACTCTTTGTTCTGTACTCAAATTGGGAAGTTAGTTTCCTAATCTATTACACTTTTCAGATATTCCTAAGAATAATTTAAATCGTAAATGCAATTTAATTTTTTAAATGCAAATGCAACCAAATTTGAAAACTGGCTGAGTCAAAAAAATTTGAGCGGGTAAACAGATATTCTCGTATCAGGGTCATTGGTTCAAATCCATGCCTATCAATATCTGTTATTAGATAGAAAATTCAGAAATACATGGCATGTACACTATATGCTTGCACTTTCAATTCCTCTCTGGCCTTGCTTAACCCAGAAACTTCTCATATATTTTTCATTTGGTCTACTTATATCTAAATGCATTATGTCTGCTAGACTCTTCTAGAATGTTGTTTCTGAGTTATATTATTCTACTATAAAATTTAGCATAAAATACCATGATATGTAGTAAAAATTGCCACCTTAAAAAAATCAAATAAAAAGCTATTGTTTTTTGCAAATTTTCCCTTCATATTTAATCATACAAATTTATTTGTGTTTGCTTTACTCTCTATAGTTTTACCTATATTTTCCTTTGATCATTATTTGTATCAAAATAGAAATATGCCTTTGGTATTTTCCTGGATAGTCTTAGGAATTAGCAGGGACACAATAGATGTTAATTTATCCACAAACACAAAGTGACATTTGCATCAAATTAGAGATACCTTAAAATAATGACACGACAAAAAAAAACACAAAAACATGACATCACTTTGAACTAAACCCAAACATATAGCTGTCTGCCAAATTTGTGTTCAAATGTAAGTTTTAAAATGTTCAGCTTCTGAACATTCTAAACATTCAAGGCACATGTTCATAAGTACTGATATTTTAGTCATTTACTTATGAAATAAATCACAGTGATGATTTAAAATAGGTATTTCTGATATAGATATACCATCTTTGAATATTGCTGTCCTCTCCAGGAATATGTGTCAGAAAACTAAGACAGTTTGCCAACCTTAGATATTCTTGCTCAAATGTTCAAATGTCATTCATTCATTGATTATGTTTCTACTGTATGTGGCAAGAAGTGATTGAAATCTAATGCTCATTCTGTTTGCCACACAATGCTGTGATCAGGTCATAATTTCTGGTTTACATAAATTTGTCCTGTTTTTTAGTATATACTATGCTTCCTGCTTACAAATGTATGGAAAATTATAACTGGAAAATTTATCCAGAGAGATGTGTGGGTTATGTATGGAACATAAAAGAGAGATTGAACTATCTGGAAATTCAGGGTAATTTTCCCTGGAAAACTGATGATTCAGAAAAAATGAAGTATGAGTATAATAGAATATGAAAAGTCCCTCGGAAATGGGGCAAGACGCAATAAAAGAATATTTCAAAAGTACTGTCAATCAGTGATGAAAAGAGCAAAGGAGGGCACACTGTAGAAGAAGTGGAATAGGTATGAAAGGATTTGGGCCCACGCCTGAAAGAAATGGGAATGCTTGAATGGTAGGTAATGGGTGGGGGATGACACACTCAGATATGATATTTTCATAGATCACTTTGCCTTCAGGGAAAGAAATGGATTTGAAGGACAAGAATGTGGGTTGAGTTCAGGAACATTTTTAGGTCATTTGGAGATGACTGCAGTTTCCTGAGTTAGTGATAAAGGTAGTTGGGATCTTGTTGGAGTTAAATTAAGGGAATAGATCAATTAAAAGCTATTGAGTTGATAAAATAATGAATAGCTTTTCTGAATGTTGGAAGGTGATTTAGACAATGCCTGAACTCAGCCGTTTTCAGAAGTTGCTCTCTTGTCATTTACAGGTTAACCAAAACTTCCTTTGAATTTTTCACCACAAAGTACTATGGATTAAGTTGCTTTTAAAAATGTATTTCATATGAGTTGAGTAAAATAACATAGTGGACTATTATGAAAAAAGTATGAAGTTGTAAGTTATTTTTAAAAATTATATTCTAAAAGATACACTTTTAGGTTTCAGAAAAATATTCTCTCATTATTTCAGAAACTAAGCATGAAGTTTAGGCATATCAAAAATTGTTTTAATATGGCATTCTCTTATTTTAAAGAATTAGATTTGTAAATTATAAATGAAGGTATTAAACATGAATTGTAGCACTTTTGAGTAGGCAAGCTTAGTTTACGTGCTGTCATTTTTATGAAAGCAAAGATACCTTACAAAGGACAGTTTTTAAAAAATGTGTTAGTGTGTGTATGTATGTATATGTGTGTGTATATATATATAGGTGAATATGTACATATATACACATGTATACACACAAAAACATACATATGCATTCAAGTCCAATTTAAAATCCAGACTTTCAACCTGTCATTGTGCTTGAACTTGGTCCAGTGCTGATTTCATCTTAAAGTATTGAACCTTATGATGCTTTAAAAATTAATTAATAGTCTAAGTTCATTATCATTTAAGATATATTTTGGCTACACATTTTAATATTCTGTTTTTGTTGCAGAGCTATTTAGACACAGCCATTTGTGGATAATAAGTCATTTATTCCTCATTAAGTGTTAGGATGGATGTAGATATTCATTACAGCCAGACAACAGACTCATTTAACTGCATACAGTACATGATTATATACCACACCAATGACTAGAATGCAAATTCCATTTCACATTAGCTTCATTTTGACTTAACCATTTGCTGAGAGTTCCCTTTTCTAGCTTTTCTGAGAGAATATCACTGTTTTTATTTTTAAAAAGGAAAAACTAAAAAGGAAGAAAAGAGGAGAAAAAAACAAATGTGCACAATTTAGAATGACACTTCTCTCTGCTGTGATTCACAAGGACTCTTAAAATTTGTCTGTAAAACCATGCTTTCCCTGTTAGAAATTTATACCCTGGTCTGCTTAACCTTAAACCAGATGAGTTTCAGCTTTTAAATGCAGAAGACCTTAACAAATCATCATAGAACTGGTCACAGTTGCAAACTGTATTTGACCCTGCAGTGAAATTTGGGAATTTGCTACCCTCCTTACACAAATGATAGAATATCATTTTAAATTACATGAAAGTATATTAAAATGAAAATTATAAATTTAATTTTTATAAAATTAGAGCCACTATGTGTAGAAAATGTGAATTTCTCATGATAGTGCTTTTTTAACCTATATACTATAAATATTCATCTTTGAGATAATCGATCCATGAGTCAAAAATAGTTCATCAAAATAAATCTTAATTGAAGGAGAAAAACCATATGATAATCTCAATAGATGCAGAAAAAAGTTTTGAAAAAATTCAACACCCATTTATAATAAAAACTCTCCAAAAAGTAGGCATAGAGGGAACTTACCTCAACATAATAAAGGCCATATATGACAAACCCACAGCCAACATTTTTCTCAATGGTGAAAAACTGAAACCATTTCTTCTAAGATCAGGAACAAGAAAAGGTTGTCCACTCTCACCTGTATTACTCAACATAGTTTTGGAAGTTTTAGCCACAGCAGTCAGAGAAGAAAAAGAAATAAAAGGAATCCAAATAGGAAAAGAAGTAAAGCTGTCACTGTTTGCAGATGACATTATACTATACATAGAGAATCCTAAAGATGTTACCAGAAAACTACTAGAGCTAATCAACAAATTTGGTAAAGTAGCAGGATACAAAATTAATGCACAGAAATCTCTTGCATTCCTATATACTAATGATGAAAAATATGAAAGAGAAATTAAGGAAACACTCCCATTAACCATTGCAAAAAAAAAGAATAAAATACCTAGGAATAAACCTACCTAAGGAGATAGAAGACTTGTATGCAGAAAACTATAAGACACTGACGAAAGAAATTAAAGATGATACAAACAGATGGAGAGATATAACATGTTCTTGGATTAGAAGAATCAACATTGTGAAAAAGACTATACTACCCAAAGCAATCTACAGATTCAATGCAATCCCTGTCAAACTACCAATGGCATTTTTCACAGGACTAGAACAAAAAAATTCTCAGTTTGTATGGAAACACAAAAGACCCTGAATAGCCAAAGCAATCTTGAGAAATAAAAACGGAGCTGGAGGAATCAGGCTCCTGGACTTCAGACTATACTACAAATCTACAGTAATCAAGACAGTATGGAACTGACACAAAAACAGAAATATAGATCAATGGAACAGGACAGAAAGCCCAGAGATAAACCCACACACATATGATCACCTTATTTTTGATAAAGGAGGCAAGAATATA
This sequence comes from Pseudorca crassidens, assembly GCF_039906515.1. NCBI lineage: Eukaryota > Metazoa > Chordata > Mammalia > Artiodactyla > Delphinidae > Pseudorca > Pseudorca crassidens. The sequence continues at coordinate 21,951,100 of NC_090298.1, forward strand.
CAATGGAGAAAAGACAACCTCTTCAATAAGTGGTGCTGGGAAAACTGGACAGCTACATGTAAAAGAATGAAATTAGAACACTCCCTAACACCATATACAAAATTAAACTCAAAATGGATTAAAGACCTAAATGTAAGGCCAGACACTATAAAACTCTTAGAGGAAAGCATAGGCAGAACACTCTTTGACATAAATCACAGCAAGATCTTTTTTGATCCACCTCCTAGACTGATGGAGATAAAAACAAAAATAAACAAATGGGACCTAATGAAACTTCAAAGCTTTTGCCCAGCCAAGGAAACCATAAACAGGATGAAAAGACAACCCACAGAATGGGAGAAAATATTTGCAAATGAAGCAACTGACAAAGGATTAATCTCCAAAATTTACAAGCAACTCATGCAGCTCAATAACAAAAAAACAAACAACCCAATCCAAAAATGGGCAGAAGAACTAAACAGACATTTCTCCAAAGAAGATATACAGATTGCCAACAAACACATGAAAGGATGCTCAACATCACTAATCATTAGAGAAATGCAAATCAAAACTACAATGAGGTATCACCTCACACCGGTCAGAATGGCCATCATCAAAACATCCACACACAGTTAATGCTGGAGAGGGTGTGGAGAAAAAGGAACACTCTTACACTGTTGGTGGGAATGTAAATTGATACAGCCACTATGGAGAACAGTAGGGAGGTTCCTTAAAAAACTAAAAATAGAACTCTCATATGACTCAGCAATCTCACTACTGGGCATATACCCTGAACAACCATAATTCAAAAAGCGTCATGTATCACAATGTTCATTGTAGCTCCATTTACTATAGTCAGGACATTGAAGCAACCTAAGTCCTTTGACAGATGAATGGGTAAAGAAGATGTGTCCCATATATACAATGGAATATTACTCAGCCATAAAAAGAAACAAAATTGAGTTATTTTTAGTGAGGTGGATGGACCCAGAGTCTGTCATACAGAGAGAAGTAAGTCAGAAACATAAAACCAAATACTGTATGCTAACACATATATATGGAATCTAAAAATAAAATGGTTCTGAAGAACCTAGGGGCAGGACAGGAATAAAAATGCAGCTGTAGAGAATGGACTTGAAGACACAGGGAGGGGAAAGGGTAAGCTGGGACGAAGTGAGAGAGTGTATGGACTTATATATACTACCAAATGTAAAATAGATAGCTCGTGGGAAGAAGCTTCATAGCACAGGGAGATCAGCTCGGTGCTTTGTGACCACCTAGAGGAGTGGGATAGGGAGTGTGGGAGGGAGATACAAGAGGGAGGAGATATCAGGATATATGTATATGTACAGCTGATTCACTTTGTTATAAAGCAGAAACTAACACACCATTGTAAAGCAATTATATTCCAATAAAGATGTTTAAAAAACTAATCTTATGTAGTTTACAATTAATTCTATGTTGAAATATTATGAAAATATATTTTGATGTGTGCTTCACTTAAATTGAATAGGCTATACTGGAGTGTCTGTATTTAAGAATTCACTTATTTTACAGGAAGATCTTGTCAATACATATTGTATATCACAATACTGATAAAAGATAGAGGAAATAAAGACAACATCGACTTTCCAATCCTCTTTCAAATCCTGGAAGACAGCTAAATTATCCCATTTGTTTTCTTACTAATCCTGGAAAAATTGTTAGAAATTTTCTCAATTCAGCTACTGGCAGCCATTAACTAATCAAGCAGGGTACACACATGAGTTAAGATCTATATGCCATGTCTGGTTTTTAAAAATTTTCCAGACTAAAATACAAGAGTAAACAATCAAAACAATCTAGTTGATTCCAAAATATGAATTGTGATTTTCCACAATTCTTTATCTTGACCATTGTATTCTATGTGGTCTTCACACAATCTTCACACAATTTGAATTTTTACTGTCATAAAGACAAATAAGCACATGGAAATGAATATCCAAAGTGGTCAGTGAGTACAAAATTAAAAGTCTTGCAGCCTTTACAACTTTTTTAGGTCCTTCCTGTTCCCCAGAATAATCTACATTTTCCTATTTCATATTTTAAAATGTTTGCTTCCTTTCTTGCAATATACAAGTACGCTATTTTTTTGAATCATCAAATTTAAACAAAATCTATTAAAATATCCTTCTAAAAAGTGGGTATTCTCACATATTTTATTCTAGTATTTTTTTTCTTTTACCAATTAAATATGTGATTCATTAGATTTTATCCCAGTGTGAAATATGGGATATGCATATAACTATTTTATTTTTAAAAAATGGTTAATCAAGTCATCACATTACAATTTAGTGAATGTTCTGTCTTTCCTTCATTGGATTGACATTCCCCAAAGTTCCAAAAATGGCTTAAGTCTAGTCCTGGATTTTTCATTCTACCTCATTGATCTTTGTGTCCATTCATGAATATCATGCTACTCTAATTATTGATATTTAAAATATATCTTCATCCAGTTAATGCCTTCTCTATTTATTTCTACCTATTAAGATCCATCTTGTTTAGTTCATATATGCATGCATTTTTATATAAATGTTATTATCTTTGTTACCTTAAAAATATCTGTACATAATTAAGCTTACCTAGCCAAAAATGCTGCAATTCATACTTAATACATTCATTTGTACTTTATTAATCTAACTTTTAAAGGGAGAGAATGCTGTATTAGAATTATATTTTAATAAACCTGAAATTCATACATAATGTTTGAAATGATGGGATTGGTTTTTGTGAAAGACAAAGAATATCTTTAGAATATAAATTTTTTTTAAACTTACAACTTTATTATTTTTCATAATAGCCTGTTATATTATTTTACTCCACTGATATGGAATTGATTTTTAAAAACAACTTAATCTATAGTGCTTTGTGGTGAAAAATTCAAAGGCAGTTTTCCTTAATGCAAATGACAATGAGAGCAACTTCAATAAAATAGCTAAATCCAGACAAAGATACATGCTTATAGTGTGACTTAACACTTTTGTCGTTAATCTTTATTACCTAACTGGAATAGTGTTTGTTAAGTTTCTTCACTGTAAAGTTACTCTTTTTTTCCCTTTTTCATACTGTACCCTTTGGAAGAAAGTCACTATATGCACCCCACACGTAGGGAGTCAGGAGTTATTTTCCACCTTCTTGAGTGTGGAGTATTTACATAAGTTGTCTGGAATTCTCCTGCACTGGAGATTTGTCTATTTTCCCCATTCATTTATTTATACAATCACTTATTTATGTCAGTATGGATTCAAGTATATGCATTTTATACTTTGGATGATAATCCAATACTACATTGTTTATATTTTTTTCCTCAACTTGTTGCAGCTCTGGCCAGTGGAAGCTCTTCTAGTCAGCTCCTCTCTTTTTTACATACTTCCATTGTCTTATTGTTTCTAACACTGTCTTAATTTCTGGCCTTAGAAAATTCTCCAGGGTCCTCTTTTATATTTCCTGCATCAATCCTTGAATCAGCCACTTTACCAAGGAGATATGATTCTTTTTATTAGAGAATGGAATTAGAAACCAAGATCTAGGTACCACATGTGCATGTTAACACTGGACTGTCATTGCATCTAGTCTGTGTTGACAGAGCAAGGAAATATATGTTTCTATCCTAACAGATGCATATACCATATCTATAAATATTTGCATATGTTGCTTTCATATCTATATTGAGCCATACATGAGTTCATACTGATGTCTTCAACTCTAATCCATGACGACATGGATCATTCGAGCCTTCTCCCTTGCTACATGTAACTTGCCACACCAACACTGAGAAAGCTAACTCCCACCATCCACCATCCATTTACTTGTGTCTCCAATTTCAATATACACATAGAGCTGTATCAGAATTGGTAACCCATGTCGCCATGTTAAATAAAATACCCACTAGAATATAGTGCTTCTATACAATTTTTTTTGGCCATTAACTTACAGACTCCACTCATTTCCAAAGTTGCTTAGGTCAACATCTTCCTTGCCCCCACCCACCTTCAATGAGGTTTCATATATTTGTAACTCAGTTGGATTTATTTTTAAAATTCTACATTCCATCCTGGTATTCTGCTAAGTTCCTGGGTTTTTTTTAATTCATTATGGTTCATTCTTTATACTGTAAAATTTCATGGCATTTGACAGATTCATAGTGTCATGCATCCACCATTACAGTATTATACCTAATAGTTTCATCGCCCTAAAATATTCCAGTGTTTTACCTACTTAACCTTCCCTTTTGACCCCCCTTACCTTATACTACTGACAAACACTTATCATCTCTATAGTTTTGAGTTTTTCATAACGACATATAATTAGAATCATGCAGCATGTAGTCTTTCCAGTCTAGTTTCCTTTACTCAGTAATATGCATTTATGATTCATTCATGTTGTTTCATATATTGATAGCTCACTTCTTTTAATCACTGAATAGTATTCTATTGTGGAGATGTACCATCATTTATCCATTTACCTATCAAAGGATATCTTGGTTATTTCAAGTTTGGGAGAGGTTGGGAGACTGAATAAGGCTGCTATAAGCATTCATGTGAAGGTTTCTGTATGGACACAGAATTTTACAATATTCTGTGTAAATACATATGAGTGTGATTGTATGGTAAGACTATGTTTGCTTTTGTAAGAAACTGCAAAACTCTCTTCCAAAGTGGCTATATTACTCTGCATTTCCATTAGTAAAGAATGAGAGTTTCTGTAACTCTACATCCTCCCCAACAATAGATATAATTAAGTTTTGAATTTTAGTCATTTTAATAGGTGTGTTTCTCTTTGTTGTTTTAATTTGCACTTCCCTAATTATAAATGATGATGAGCATCTTTTCATATGCATATTTGCCATCTCTATATCTTACTTGATGACTTGTCTGTTCACCTCATAAATGGGAATATCTTTCGCTCACTTTTCAATTGTGATATCTGATTTCTTATTAATGAATTTTAAGAATTAGTTTGTTGGTTGGCAATTATTTCTCTCATTTTTTAATTTGCATGAGAAACTATTTCTCCTTCACCTATGAATTTAATTTGATATAGAATTCTAGGTTAGTAGTATTTTATTTCAATACTTTAATATGTCACTCTACCCCCTCTTTTACTTTCAGGATTTCTGATGGGCAATCCACTGTAATTTCTATCCTTATTCTTTTCCATGTAAAGTGCTTATTTTCCATGACTTCCTTTAATATTTTTTTCCTTGTGACTGTCTTTCTGCAATTTGACTAATATGCCTAGGTGTATTTTTTATACTTCTACTTGATATTCTCCAAACATCCTACATCTGGTTCTGCAGTCTGTCATTAATTTTGGAAAGTTCTCAACCATTATTTCTTCAAGTATTTTTTTCTTCTCCATTTCCTCTTTTTTTTTCCTTCTGATATTTCAAACACAAGTGTACTAAACCTTTTGAAATTGTCCCACAGTTCTTAAATGTTCTGTTTTTCTTTTTTTATTCTCTCATTTCCCTTTGCATATCATTTGGGAAGTTTTTACTGAAGGATCTTCAAGCTCCTTGATTCTTTTCCTGGCCATATTCAGTCTACTGATGCATCCATCAAAGGCAATCTTAATTTCTATTATAGTATTGTTGCTACTTAAAATTTCTATCATGTTCTTTTTATTTTTTTCTCATAGATTATATCTCTCTGCTTACATTAATCATCTGTTCTTGCTCACTTTCTACCCTTTCCATTAGAGTATTAACATATTAATGACAATTATTATAAATTATTTAACTGATAATTCCAACATCTATGCCATATCTGCTTCTGGTTCTGATACTTGCTGTGTCTTCTCAAACAGTTTGTTTTTTCCTTGCCTTTTGGCATGCCATGTAAACTTTTGTTGAAAGCTCAGCATGTTATATTAGATAATAACAACAGCAGGTAAAAAGACTTTTAATGTGAGATTTTATATTTATCTGGCTAGAAGTTGGGATTTGTTTAATGTTTGCTGTAGATGTAGGTGCCAATGTCTTCAAATTCATCTAATGTCCTTGTTTTTGTCTCCCTTTTTGACTTTGAGCTACTCTAAAGACAACTCCTAAGACAGTGTACATCTTGCAGAACTTCAGCTATAATCTCCCATAAATGTACTTGAGCATTGCTGATATGGCAGTAAGATGGGAGCTGTGGAGTAGAAGTATTCCATAATCTTATGATTAATTCTCAGTCTTTTACTGGGCCTGTGTCTTGGGGTTTTGACTTCAACAAGTGTTTCAGAGTTCCTCATCCTCTCCCCCAGGTTTAGATGAGACAGGAAGTCTAGAGGGGCAAGGTACCAAATAAATGCCCTTTCCCTATGTGGGATATGTTTCTGATAACATGTGTTCCCATTTATAATAGGACTTTGGAGTATTCCTCTATTAATCCAGATCATAATGTTTTTATTAGAATTTAAAAATTCTGTATTCTTGCCTACATTAATTATTATGTAATTATGGTTCTTACTGATACTTGGTGATATATCTTTACAATTTAAATTTTCTAGTTGGTTAGAATATGTTGTTGACATTTGTAAATGCATGCTTTATTTGGAAATTTGACAAGTTTTTTATTTGTTTAATTAGTTTCTTAAGTCTGTCCATTTTCTAATTAAGATACTATCATTAGCAAATAAAAATAGTGCATCCCTCCTGCTCTAATCTTCACAATATTTTTGTTTTCTTTCTTTCTTTCTTTTCTTCCTTTCTGGCCAATACCTCCAATGCAAATATTTCAGTGATAGTGGACACTACTTTCTTGCTCTCAAAAAATACATCTAATATATATATATATATATATATATAATCTCCAATAAATATGTTTGCTGTCATTTTTTGTATGTAATTATTAAATTCAACAATTATCTTCCAGTCTTTATTTGGTAAGTATTTTAAATCGTAAGTGTTGAAATACATAAAGTAATTTGTTTGTACCATTTAAGAGAATTTTATGACAGTGTTATAAATTTCCAATTTATATTCTTAGATTTTCTGATGTGAAAAGAGCCTTGCATTTACAGGACAGATGTTACCTGATCATGATGTTTTATTATTTAATACTTTGTTAAATTGAGAATGCATAGTTTTGTTTGTTTGTTTGTTTGTTTGTTTTTTGGGGTTTTTTTTTTTTGTGGTACGCGGGCCTCTCACTGTTGTGGCCTCTCCCGTTGTGGAGCACAGGCTCCGGACGCGCAGGCTCAGCGGCCATGGCTCACGGGCCTAGCCGCTTAGCGGCATGTGGGATCTTCCCGGACCGGGGCACGAACCCGTGTCCCCTGCATCGGCAGGCAGACTCTCAACCACTGCGCCACCAGGGAAGCCCAAGAATGTATAGTTTTTAAGATGCAAGAATTCAGTTGTGAATTCTTCATAAGTGAAATGGGCTTCTAATTGTCTTTTATTATGATCTACATGAAACAATACAATTTCTTAATCATCTTTTACTAATTCTTTACTATGCAATGAATTCATCCTAAGCTTAGTATAGCTCTCGATATTCAGTACAGCTCTCATTCACTTTGTGCTCCTAGGTTGGTTGGTTGGTTTGTTTTTGCGGTACGCGGGCTTCTCACTGTTGTGGCCTCTCCTGTTGCGGAGCACAGGCTCCGGATGCGCAGGCCCAGTGGCCATGGCTCACGGACCCAGCCGCTCCGCAGCATGTGGGATCTTCCTGGACCGGGGCACGAACCCGTGTCCCTTGCTTCGGCAGGTGGACTTTCAACCACTGCGCCACCAGGGAAGTCCCTAGGTTTGTATTTTTATTCTACATTTTCTTTTCTAAAAATTATTTTCAATAGTAGAGGTATCAAGGATCAATTCACACTGGAACAGTGTATGAATTAAATAATTAAAATGTTTACAAACTTAAGTTCTGCCTGTAAGAAGACATTATCTGTTAGCAGTGCATTTTCCCATTAACACAAATGGACAAGGAAGCTACAGATATACAACATAATTGTTAAAGCAAGCAGAATATTTGAGCCATCTAGAGTCTTAGCTAGGATTTGAAAGAAGTAATGGAAGAGCAGGTGCCTCAGGACGAATCAACATTTATGATTCTCGGTACTTTAGGTGGAAAGTCTTATCAATGTGCTTTTCCTTTCAACTGGGGCCACTGGTCAACTGTAGTCCTATAGGTATTGGCAATGCCCCACCCAAATATTTATTCTTGAGGATTTATATGTCCTTCTTGCCACTATCTCTTTTGTCTTACTTCACCCATGCAGAAAGTAACAGAATCATGCTCTCCCAACCCTTTTGTCAATGTTATCATAGGATTTGGTCAAGAATGTACTGTAAATATTATCTGGATAATTGTAATGAATCAAATCTAAAACCATACCCAATACAATAGGGTATAATACCTGAAATGTTGTCACTGAAAGGCATCGAGAGATGGAATTTTTTTCTGTTTGAGACTAGTACTTCAAATAGCAGGTTTTTTTCATAATGATTATACTTATGCTCTAATCTCAGGTGAAAGAGTAAAAAGTTATATAAACCACCAGTTGTACATATCAGTAAAAATATTCTTAGTAGTAAATTTTATAAAAAGAAGCAAAATAAACAAAGACCTCTTGATTATAAGTCTTTAGATTACCTGAAACTATATTGAACTATAGAACTAACTCTTATCTGGTAAGTACTATCAGAAAACTTAATGAGAAAAAATTCATCTGATTATTTGTAAAATGATATATCATGACTGACAAAAAAATGCATTCACTCATAAAGTTTAATTTTTGCTGAGCCACAACTTTTAAAAAAATAGAAACGCACACAAATAAATTCAATTTGTTATATGTTTTAATTAATTCAACTATTTTCAGACTAATTTTGGCCTATATACCTCAAGTTTACATGTTTCTTTTCAAAATTTGTGTGTACATTCTGAATTATCTAAAATATATTTTACTATTGTTTCCAAATGAACAGATCAAATTAAAATGTGCAAATATTTTATTTGTGTATATTCATTCTTCATGGAAATATTTTTAGAGAATTTATTAGGTTCCAAAATAAAATTTTGACTGATAATTTTTGTTTCATCTAGTTCTTTTCTCTTTCATCAACATATAGAAAAACAACATATTTACTTTTTCTCTGAAATATACTTTTGAAAAAAATTCCAACAAAAAGTCAACCAGCTCATGACATTGCTGGTGTCAACTATATTTCTGTGATGAGCTGAGCTGCAAAACTGATGCAGGGAAAAATTTATTTGTTGTCCAGACATTTGTTGGCACTATGAAATGACAAAATAAATCATTTCACAGGTTTGATTAAATGAGGTTATATATTTTTATGTTTTATTTCTCTTATGCAACAGTGGATATAAATAGTGGTTATGATCAATTTGGTTGACTATAGGATTAAAAAATAAGAGATATTTTTGTGGTATTGTTCTACAGTGATATATCTGTTTCTCTCCTATGTCTTATATTCAAACCTAATGACATTCTGACATCATTTAATTACTATATTAGAGATAATGCATGCAAAATATTTAGAAAATTTCCAGTATTATAGTGAACAACAAATACTAACATTATTGTTCATCCTTCTCTTTAAATAGTAGTAGTAATACTGGTGATAGAATAGTCTTATTTGAAATACTCAATGCAATCTAACCATAGTAATAATACTACTAGAAGGAAGTTAATACTCGAGACTGTTTTTATGACACTTTGAGACACAAGTCTATATGCTTATTATTGGAACGTAAATGAGAGAACCTCACTGAATAGATAAGAGATCATTTAAAATGATTTTTTAAAAATGATATTCTGGGCTTTCCTGGTGGCACAGTGGTTGAGAGTCCGCCTGCCGATGCAGGGGACATGGGTTCGTGCCCCGGTCCGGGAAGATCCCACATGCCACGAGGCGGCTGGCCCATGAGCCATGGCTGTTGAGCCTGCGCATCCGGAGCCTGTGCTCCACAACGGGAGAGGCCACAGCAGTGAGAAGCCTGCATACCGCGAAAAAAAAAAAAAAAAGATATTCTTACAGCATATACATTCTTTAGTGTTAATGGAAAAATAACTTCTTGACACAGATTTGAGTCAACATATTTTATACAAGGTAAGTTCTGTACAAGAGTAGAGATCATTCTTTTGTATTGATGTGATTGTTCCTGCACAACAGAAACCAATGTTCAGTAATGTTCCTAACTTCTAAGAAATCAGCATAATCTTGTACTTTAAAACTGGCAAAGTATGAGAGTACTGGTACCTTTAATTGCTACCTTTAATATAAAATTAATTACATAAGAACTATAACTTTAATGACCATATATCCTAATGTTCTCTAAATTTTCCCCATAAAGCTATTTAATTCTTTCAAAAGTTCTATACTCATCATTTAGTCGTGAACACTATCAATATTTCTCTGCTATTATATGTACCTTGCTTTTTTGTTGTTGTTTAGAATGTTATTTCCTATTTCTGTAACAGCCGTATTCTGCTGATATTAATATTTGCATATATCGGTTACATAAAAATAAGGAATGATGATAACAGCAACTATTATGTATATAAGCATATGTGTGTATACTTGTGTGTTTGTATCATATGTTTATATGTATATGTATGTGTGTGTACATACATATGTATTCGTTCCACTAACTCATTTTGAGCTGAACAGTTGAAAAAATTTCCTAATTACGACAGTTTAATCTGATTCCCCCCAACTCCCCCGACCCCAGTGATAAAGGAAAAACAAAGTATTATCATAAGAACTTTGACCTCTAGTAATAAAACATCAAGACAAGGATGAAAACTATTTTGACTTATCAGCCGTATTTCATTTTTCTCAAATGATGATTTTTTTTTCCTTCTGCTGACAAGAAAAAAAAGGGCTTGGTTCCAACATTAAAGAACATATTATATTTATAGCCAGGCAGGCTTGAAATTCTTCACTTTAAATCCCTGCTGAACTTTAGAGAAACCTTTAAAAACTCAATTACATTTATACTAGGCTTTTACCCCAGCCTTCAGAGTCCAGAATTTTAATGCTCAGGAAAAAGCAACCAGTAATGAAAATCTACAGGACCATATAAAAGTCTTAAATGAGAGCTACCCCTAAGCTTTGATTGCCAAAAATGTGGACACGGTTCCTTTCCTTGGGAGAAAATTTTGGGTGGTATTCAAATGAAAATCATTGCTGATTGCCCCGCATGAAATAATTTCATATTGGTGTAACTTGTTAGTGGATTTTTTAAAAAATCTCCACTATTGGGATGGCAATTTATCAGATTAATTTTTTAAAGATCAATCCTGAAAATCATGAGGCAAGGTAACATTGGAGTGGACTAAATAACTTCTGAGCCATTACTTTTGTGTTAGAGAACATTTTCTAAAAGACAGTTTTGCAGCCGTGAGTCCGTATGGATACTTCACTTTATTTTACTTTTAACTGAATTTAGAAGTGGAGAGAAAGTATATTTCTAATTAATGAAAACAAGTAATTGTTGTGAGATAATTAATTGTAGAGATCTTGCAAAAGCGTAACTAATAACACAGGAGGGCATCCTTCCTCATTTGTTATTTCTTGGAATCTTTAAAGAATTAGTTATATTAATTTTTGCTCTAAAGAAGATAGAAAAGCCTATAATTTTAATAGTGAAACAAAACGGTAGAAATAAATTAATCGTAAACTTTTTGAAGATGATTATACTTCTCAGCAGAAGACTTTATCCTACTTTCATAGAATGTAACTCTATGTAACTCTAGCTTTTAAAAAAATCTAGCTGTGAAATCAGGTCTAAAGTTTGTTCTGAAAATTTCCAATCTTTTGATTATTTAAAAAAATTCTTTAGCATTGTCTGTCACTGCAGACATAAAAAAGTACATTGTAAATACAACATCTTAAAGCATATTTATATTCAACTAATGCTTCATGATATGAATACTTATGAATAATTTAAAGAGAGTTGAGTTTATTGCTCATAACAATGATAAGTCTTGATTCTTTTTTCCCCAAAAGTACAAGAAAATTTTTACTTATGTCCAAAGTATTGATTTTAATTACCAAGTTTATGCTGGGTAACTTTCATGTTTAAAAAAATCAAGCAATACTAGAGTAAAAGCTTTTCTTTAATCTGTATTATTACTAAAGGTAGTCTTTATCATTTGATTTTTTTTCTCTCATAAACAATTATTGATGACTTGTAAGGATCAGACACTCAGTAATGTGTCAGCAACATATAAGTGAACATAAATCCATTCTTCAAGTAACTCATAATGTCATAGGAAAGACAAGTTTCCCACAAAGATAATTAAAATAAAATGTGGCAGGTACTGGATAAGTCTATTCAAAGACTATTGCGAAATGTTCTTAAAGAGAAGAGGGGAAAGAAAGAAAAGTGAAAGGATATCATCTTAGGGTAGGTATCTAGTAAATGTGATGGCACAGCTGTATCTTAAGAGGTGAATAGAAGGTACGGGGAAAAATATGAGACAGGTAAAGTACCACAAAAGTAAATTTTGGATTTGGAAAACAAAGAAGTTTGTGTGGAGAACTGCAAGATGTTTAGGATTAGAATATGATGTCTTGGGCTTCCCTGGTGGCACAGTGGTTAAGAATCTGCCTGTCAATGCAGGGGACATGGGTTCGAGCCCTGCTACAGGAAGATCCCATATGCCATGGAGCAACTGAGCCCATGAGCCACAACTACTGAACCTGTGTTCTAGAGCCTGTGAGCCACAACTACTGAGCCTGTGTGCCGTAATTACTGAAGCCCATGTGCCTAGAGCCCATGCTCCACAACAGGAGAAGCCACTGCAATGAGAAACCCACACACTGCAATGAAGAGTAACCCCCACTTGCCGCAGCTAGAGAAAGACCGTGCGCAGCAACAAAGACCCAACACAGCCAAAAATAAATAAATAAATAAAATTAAAAAAAATAACCCAGCATATAAAGTGTTCTACAGAGTTGTCAGAAATAAAGCAAGGGATGTTGGTAGGAGAGAGTTTGGCAGAACCTCATATGCTCAGTTGAGAACTCAATATTATTCCTATAATGACAAGGGGCCCCTGGAGAATTTTAAGCAGAATAGTAAAATTAAATATTTAACATTTACTTTTTATCTCCTCCCTATTTAAACTGTATAAAGGATGCATTTGAAGAAAGGAAGAAAAGAGACAGAGAATTAATCAGAAGAATTCACTAGTAGCCCAGGCATGGCTTTATAAAGGGAGAATGAACTACATTGGAAGTTCTTGGAAATAGAGAAGGCAGATTGTTTGCTAGGGTATCCCTTATATCAAATCACTGTGATTTTAAAGAGTGATAATGTGATTTGATCTTTTGCAAAATGTAATTGAATGAATGGCAAGTAAAAATACTTATTGAAATGCAATTTTATTTTTACACAATTATAGCAGACATGGCCATACATATCTCTCAATGGTTTTGTGGCACCTCTTACTGTATAGTAGAAGCTTAAAAGAAAATATTTGCAAATGATGTGACTGACAAGGAATTAGTCTCCAAAATTTACAAACAGCTCATGTGGCTTAATATCATCAAAACAAATAACCCAGCGGACCTTGAAACAAGATGGAGGAGTAGAAGGACGTGCTATCACTCCCCCTTGTGAGAACACCAGAATCACAACTAGCGGCTGGACAATCATCGACAGGAAGACACTGGAACTCAGCAAACAAGATACCCCACATCCAAAGACAAAGGAGAAGCCACAATGAGACGGTAGCAGGGGTATAATCACAGTAAAATCAAATCCCATAACTGCTGGTTGGGTGATCACAGACTGGAGAACACTTATACCACAGAAGTCCACCCACTGGAATGAAGGTTCTGAGCCCCATGTCAGGCTTCCAAACCTGGGGGGCCGGCAACAGGAGGAGGAATTCCTAGAAAATCAGATTTTGAAGGCTAGTGGGATTTGACTGCAGGCCTTCTACAGGACTTGGGGAAACAGAGACTCCACTCTTGGAGGGCACACACAAAGTAGTGTGCACATGAGGACCCAGGGGAAGGATCAGTGACCCCAGGGGAGACTGAACCAGACCTACCTGCTAGTGTTGGAGGGTCTCCTGTAGAGGTGGGAGGTGGCTGTGGCTCACCATGGGGACAAGGACACTGGCAGCAGGAGTTCTGGGAAGTACTCCATGGAATGAGCCTTCCCAGAGTCTGCTATTAGCCCCACCAAAGAGCCCAGGTAGGCTCCAGTGTTGAGTTGCCTCAGGCCAAACAACCAACAGAGAGGGAACCCAGCCCCACCCATCAGCAGTCAAGCAGATTAAAGTTTTACTGCACTCTGCCCACCAGAGAAACAGTCATCTCTACCCACCACCAGTCCCTCCCATCAGGAAACTTGCACAAGCCTCTTAGATAGCCTCATCAACCGGAGGACAGACAGCAGAAGCAGGAACTACAATCCTGCACCCTGTGGAACAAAAACCACATTCACAGAAAGACAGACATGATGAAAAGGCAGAGGGCTACGTACCAGATGAAGGAACAAGATAAAACCCCAGAAAAACAACTAAATGAAGTGGAGATAAGCAACCTTCCAGAAAATAATTCAGAATAATCATAGTGAAGATGATCCAGGACCTCAGAAAAAAAATGGAGGCAAAGATCGAGAAGATGCAAGAAATGTTTAACAAAGATCTAGAAGAATTAAAGAACAAACAAAGATGAACAACACAATAACTGAAATGAAAACTACACTAGAAGGAATCAATAGCAGAATAATGAAGGCAGAAGAACAGATAAGTGACCTGGAAGACAAAATGGTAAATTCACTGCTGCAGAACAGAATAAAGAAAAAAGAATGAAAAGAAATGAAGACAGCCTAAGAGACCTCTGGGACAACATTAAATACAACAACATTCGAACTATAAGGGTCCCAGAAGGAGAAGAGAGAGAGAAAGGATCAGAGAAAATAATTGAAGTGATTATAGTCGAAAACTTCCCTAATATTGGAAAGGAAATATCGATCAGAGTCCAGGAAGTGCAGAGTCCCATACAGGATAAACCCAAGGAGAAACATGCTGAGACATATAGTAATCAAACTGGCAAAAATTAAAGACAAAGAAAAATTACTGAAAGCAGCAAGGGAAAAACGACAAATAACATACAATGGAACTCCCATAAGGTCAACAGCTGATTTCTCAGCAGAAACTCTACAAGCCAGAAGGGAGTGGCATGATATATTTAAAGTGATGAAATGGAAGAACCTACAACCAAGATTACACTACCTGGCAAGGATCTCATTCAGATTCAATGGAGAAATCAAAAGCTTTACAGGCAAGCAAAAGCTAAGAGAATTCAGCACCACCAAACCAGCTCTACAACAAATGCTAAAGGAACTTCTCTAAGTGGGAAACACAAGAGAAGAAAAGGACCTACAAAAACAAACCCAAAACAATTAAGAAAATGGTTATAGGAACATATATATTGATAATTACCTTAAAAGTGAATGGATTAAATGCTCCAACCAAAAGACACAGGCTTGCTGAATGGATACAAAAACAAGACCCATATATATGCTGTCTACAAGAGACCCACTCCAGACCTAGGGACACATATGGACTGAAAGTGAGGGGATGGAAAAAGATATAACATGCAAATGGAAATCAAAAGAAAGCTGGAGTAGCAATACTTATATCAGGTAAAATAGACTTTAAAATAAAGAATGTTACAAGAGACGAGGAAGGACACTACATAATGATCAAGAGATCAATCCAATTATAAATATATATGCACGCAACATAGGAGCACCTCAATACATAAGGCAACTACTAACAGCTCTAAAAGAGGAAATCAACAGTAACACAATAATAGTGGGGGACTTTAACACCTCACTTACACCAATGGACAGATCATTCAAAATGAAAATAAATAAGGATATGGAAGCTTTAAATGACACAATAGACCAGATAGATTTAAATGATAATTATAGGACATTCCATCCAAAAACAGCAGATTACACTTTCTTCTCAAGTGCACACGGAACATTCTCCAGGATAGATCACACCTTGGGTCACAAATCAAGCCTCAGTAAATTTAAGAAAATTGAAATCATATCAAGCATCTTTTCTGACCACAACACTGTGAGATTAGAAATGAATTGCAGGGAAAAAAACGTAAAAAACGCAAACACATGGAGGCTAAACAATATGTTACTAAATAGCCAAGAGATCACTTAAGAAACCAAAGAGGAAATCAAAAAATACCTAGAGACAAATGACAATGAAAACACAACAATCCAAAACCTATGGGATGCAGCAAAAGCAGTTCTAAGAAGGAAGTTTATAGCTATACAAGCCTACCTCAAGAAGTAAGAAAAATTTCAAATAAACAATCTAACCTTACACCTAAAGGAACTAGAGAAAGAAGAGCAAACAAAACCCAAAGTTAGCAGAAGGAAAGAAATCATAAAGATCAGAGCAGAAATAAATGAAATAGAAACAAAGAAAACAATAGCAAAGACCAATAAAACTAAAAGCTGATTCCTTGAGAAGATAAACAAAATTGATAAACCATCAGCCAGACTCATCAAGAAAAAGAGGGAGAGGACTCAAATCAATAAAATTAGAAAGGAAAAAAGAGAAGTTACAAAAGACACCACAGAAATACAAAGCATCCTAAGAGACTACTACAAACAACTCTATGCCAATAAAAGGGATAACCTGGAAGAAATGGACAAATCCTTAGAAAGGTATAACCTTCCAAGACTGAACCAGGAAGAAATAGAAAATATGAACAGACCAATCACAAGTAATGAAGTTGAAACTGTGATTAAAAATCTTCCAACAAACAGAAGTCCAGGACCAGATGGCTTCACAGGTGAATTCTATCAAACATTTAGAGAAGAGCTAACCCCCATCCTTTTCAAACTCTTCCAAAAAATTGCGGAGAAAGAAACACTTCCAAACTCATTCTATGAGACCACCATCACCCTGATACCAAAACCAGACAAAGATACTACAAAAAAATAAAATTACAGACCAATATCACTGATCAATATAGATGCAAAAATGCTCAACAAAATACTAGCAAACAGAATCCAACAACATATTAAAATGATCATACACCATGATCAAAGTGGGATTTATCCCAGGGATGCAAGGATTGTTCAGTATATGCAAATCAATAAATGTGATACACCGTATTAACAAACTGAAGAATTAAAACAATATGATCATCTCAATAGATGCAGAAAAAGCTTTTGACAAAATTCAACACTCATTTATGATAAAAACTCTCCAGAAAGAGGGCATAGAGGGAACGTGCCTCAACATAATAAAGGCCATATATTGACAAACCCACAGCAAACATCATTCTCAGTGGTGAAAAAGTGAAAGCATTTCCTCTAAGATCAGGAAGAAGACAAGGATGTCCACTCTCACCACTATTATTCAGCATAGTTTTGAAAGTCCTAGCCATGGCAATCAGAGAAGAAAAAGAAATAAAAAGAATACAAATTGGAAAAGAAGAAGTAAAACTGTCACTGTTTGCAGATGACATGATACTATACATAGAGAAACCTAAAGATGCCACCAGAAAACTACTAGAGCTAATCAATGAATTTGGTAAAGTTGCAGGATACAAAACTAATGCACAGAAATCTCTTGCATCCCTATACACTAATGATGAAAAATCTGAAAGATAAATTAAGGAAACACTCCCATTAACCACTTCAACAAAAAGAATAAAATACCTAGGAATAAACCTAGCAAGGGAGACAAAAGACCTATATGCAGAAAATTATAGACACTGATGAAAGTAATTAAAGATCATATCAACAGATGGAGAGATATACCATGTTCTTGGACTGGAAGAATGAATATTGTGAAAATGACTCTACTACCCCAAGCAATCTACAGATTCAATGCAATCCCTATCAAACTACCACTGGCATTTTTTATGGAACTAGAACAAAAAATCGTAAAATTTGTATGGAGACACAAAAGACCCTGAATAGCCAAAGCAGTCCTGAGGGAAAAAAATGGAGCTGGAGGAATCAGACTCCCTGACTTCAGACTATACTACAAAGCTACAGTAATCAAGACAATATGTGCTGGCACAAAAACAGAAACATAGATCAATGGAACAAGATAGAAAGCCCAGAGATAAACCCATGCACCTATGGTCAATCAATCTATGACAAAGGAGGCAAGGATATACAATGGAGAAAAGACAGTCGTTTCAATAAGTGGGGCTGGGAAAACTGGATAGCTACATGTAAAAGAATGAAATTAGAACACTCCCCAGCACCATACACAAAATTAAACTTAAATGGATTAGAGACCTAACTGTAAGACTGGACACTATAAAACTCTTAGAGGAAAACATAGGAAGAACACTCTTTGACATAAATCACAGCAAGATCTTTTTTGATCCACCTTCTAGACTAGTGGAGATAAAAATAAACAAATGGGACCTAATGAAACTTCAAAGCTTTTGCACAGCAAAGGAGACCATAAACAAGACAAAAAGACAACCCTCAGAATGGGAGAAAATATTCGCAAACGAATCAGTGGACAAAGGATTAATCTCCAAAATATATAAACAGCTCATGCAGCTCAATATTAAGAAAACAAACAACCCAATCCAAAAATGGGCAGAAGACCTAAATAGACATTTCTCCAAAGAGACATACAGATGGCCAAGAAGCACATGAAAAGCTGCTCAACATCACTAATTATTAGAGAAATGCAAATCAAAGCTACAATGAGGTATCCCCTCACACCAGTTAGAATAGGCATCATCAGAAAATCTACTAACAACAAATGCTGGAGAGGGTCTGGAGAAAAGGGAACACTCTTGCACTGTTGATGGGAATGTAAATTGATACAGCCACTATGGAGAACAGTATGGAGGTTCCTTAAAAAACTAAAAATAGAATTACCATATGATCCCACTACTGGGCATATACCCAGAGAAAACCAAAATTCAAAAAACACATGCACCCCAATATTCTTGCAACACTATTTACAATAGCCAGGTCATGGAAACAACCTAAATACTCATTCACAGACCAATGTATAAAGAAGTTGTGGTACATATATACAATGGAATATTACTCAGCCATAAAAAGGAACGAAATTGGGTCATTTGTAGAGACGTGGATGGATCTAGAGACTGTCATACAGATTGAAGTAAGTCAGAAAGAGAAAAACAAATATCGTATATTAATGCATATATGTGGAACCTAGAAAAATGGTACAGATGAACCAGTTTGCAGGGTAGAAATTGGGACACAGATGTAGAGAACAAACATACGGACACCAAAGGGGGAAAGCCGCAGTGGGGTGGAGGTGGTGGTGTGATGAATTGGGCGATTGGGATTGACATGTATACACTGATGTGTATAAAATTGATGACTAATAAGAACCTGCTGTATAAAAAAATAAAGAGCATGCTTAAAAGCTAAAAAACAACAACAAAAATCAAACAACCCAATTAAAAATGGGTGGCAGTCCTAAATAGACATTTCACCAAAGAAGACATACAGATGGCCAAGAGGCACAAGAAAAGATGTTCAACATCACTAATTATTAGAGAAATGCAAATCAAAACTACAATGAGGTATCACCTCATAGCAATCAGAATGGCCATGATCAAAAATTCTACAAACAATAAATACTGGAGAGAGTTTGGAGAGAAGGGTACCCTCCTACACTGTTGATGGGAATGTAAATTGGTGCAGCCACTATGGAGAACAGTATGGAGGTTCCTTAAGAAACTAAAAATAGAGGTACTATATCATCCAGCAATTCCACATGCACCCCAGTGTTCATTGCAGTGCTGTTTACAATAGCAAAGAAATGGAAGTAACCTACGTGCCCAAGGACAGAAGAATGGATAAAGAAGAACTCAGCCATTAAAAAGAATGAAATAATGCTATGTGCAGCAACATGGATGGGCCTAGAGATTGTCATACTGAGTGAAGTAAGTCAGACAGAAAAAGAGAAATATCACATGATATGGTTTATATGTGGAATCTAAAAAATGATTATACAAATGAACTTATTTACAAAATAGAAACAGACTCAGAGACTTAGAGAATGAACTTAAGGTTACCATGGGGAAGGGGTGGTGGGGGAGGGATAGTCAGGGAGTTTTGGATTGACATGTATACACTGCTACATGTAAAATGGATAACGAACAAGGACCTACTGTATCGCACAGGGAACTCTGCTCAATATTCTGTAATAATGTAATTGGGAAAAGAATTTGAAAAAGAATAGATACATGAACATGTATAACTGAATCACTCTGTAGTACACCAGAAACTAACACAACATTGTTAATCAACTATATACCAATATAAAATAAAAAGTTAAAAAAAAGTTAAAAATCACATTTTCTAAACTTCTCTTCATATAGTCTTCGTGATTATGATTTTGGTTCTATCTCATTTGGTTCCACATGAAATTTGAATTCAGGACCATTAAAGTGAGATGGTTGGAAAATGTATGAGAGCCATTGAGTAGGGCTGGAGAAGTGTAAATCTGGACCCTATATTCATAGCAGTGACATCTGGTTTCTAAGATAACCAATGTGATTCGGGGAAAGCAGTTTTGTTGGTAGTCTTCTGACAAGCAGAAGAAGCACATCCTTTGCTGGGTTAGTTCTGTTTATATGAAAGTTGTTTAAAAGTCATTACTAAAAACAAAGATTATAGCCATTCCTCAAGTTTTGGTGATTATTATAAATGTAAAATTATTTGTGTTAAATAAATAGTTTTTGGTATAAAATACCTAAAATATTTGCTATTATCTGCATATCAGGCTAGATTCTTCTTTAGAACAGATCCCAATTTATTTTGATGCAGCAATGCACTCAGCTATAAAACTACAGTCATTGGCCTATGTTGCAATTATAGTGGCCCCGTGACTGAACCAATTAGACACAAGCACAAGTCTACTGGAAAATTCTGCTAAAGTTTTGTGACCCTAATATGCCTGTCTCCTATTGCCCTTTTCATTAGTTTTTTAACCTCTTTTACTGCAGGAAATTTGTTTTAATGGCTGTATCTGCAACAATCAACACAGAAAAAGGTTAAGAGAATAATTTTTGGCTCTGTCAGCTTGTCAGTTTGTCAAACTTGTCAGTTTGAATCAATGCAGTGATCTTCTTCATCTGGATAACTTAGGACATCCTGGGAGAAAAAAAATAACCATTTTCAATATACGATCAGATTTCTGTCACTTATAGCTTATAGCAAACTTAATTCTTTAATGGATATGAGATTATTCTGTTTCAACTACAAGTCTTAGTTGCAAGCAACAGAAGCTGACTCTGTACGAATAAGCAAAAACAGATTCAATAAAAGGATATTAGGTAGTTCAGATAATTGTTGTGAGGAATAGAAAACCATTTTCAGGAATTGTGCCTAAGAACATACATTAAAAATGAGCCAAAGACAACACAACCGCTGTTTCTCAACTGAAGCTATTTCTTTGTCAAGTACTCAGTCTTGAAATCAACAGAATACCAGACTGTCATCCCTGCTGCCATCAATACCTGATAAGTTGACCATCGCCCAAAACAAGTGTCATGAAACCTCTTACCACCTTGCTTGTTTCCAGACTTAAGTTTGTAGTGTTTCTGATTTAAGAATATTCTTTCCCAGGTCTGTGTACTAGCTGACAATGATTCTAGGAATTTCTATTTCTGGGTTTTGCTTTGATGGGCAAGACCATAAGCCTGGGCATTTTCCAATAATAACTAAGAACGTTCAATATGCTGAGTAGTCAGAAACATGACAGATATGCACTACACTGTATGATTATTTTGCCTTATTCACTACACATTATATGAATATCTTGTTTTATCACTGACAATAATTTACATGACTGAATTTGTGTTTAGGTTAAGCATATAATAAAATCATATAGTATTCCATAATATTAAAAATATATTATTGGTATGTTTCAAGTCTGTATGTAATTTATGAATTTTTCAATATTGAAATACTGAGAAACACAGTCATCTACATGGAAACACATACATATAATCATGGATGCAAAAATCTAAACCCCAAATTATTAACATGAAAATTAATAAAGATTATGACAACTCATATATGAGATAATTAAGTAATTAATAGGATCTAGTGTAAAACATGGTGACCATTGTTAATATTGAATTGTATACTTGAAATTTGCCGAGAGTAGATCTCAATTGTTCTTCCCACCAAAGAAAAGTGTGATAAATATGTGAGTTGATGGATATGTTAATTAGATTGATTGTGGTTGCTAGAAGAAAGGGAGAATTATGTAGCAACAAAAGACTTTATTCTTGGATACAATATCACTCATAATAAAAAAGTTGATCATACTTTAAAGCATCTATATAAAATAAAATTATCTAGTTTAAGTGAAATAGTTGGCTATGTGCTGAAAAGACAATGAGTTAGTAAGTTCATATGTTTACTTGAAGTATATTTAGAATACCTATCCAATAGTTAACGATAAAAACTATGCTAAAGTTTTAAATTTCTGTGAATAAATGTTGACTTCAGCAATAGAGATATTAGATTCTGATTGTAATAGAATTTCAATAGTCATTGTTTAGTGTTTACTTCAGTCTTAGATTAAATCCTAAAGTTGTAGTATCTGAAAATAAATTTGAGAAATTCATAGAAAATAAGAAAAGGGCAATAGTCCAATACTGCATTAACAAACCTAATTTTATAGTTTCTAATCTTGCTATAAAACTTTATGTCCATAGAATAGTCTCTTAAAGAGTAAATTAGACTCAAATATCTGTGATAGAAATCTTCATATTTGATCTTAAATACAAACGAAAAAATCAGGTAAACACTAATATTCTACTTCAGTAATTTGTTTGGCAAAGAATACCATAAGAACATTTTTAAGCATCAAATATTGAATGATTAATTGCTAAAATAAAAATTCTTTCAAAATTATAAAACTTACTGTAAAGGAAGCTAAAAATTGATTTATATTCCTGAAAATGTGAAGCTTTATTTTCATATTTAGGTTTTATAATTATGTTGAAAGGCAGTTGATCCTAATTGGCTATTGAATATATCTTTTCTATGTGCATTTTATTTTGTTTCTTGTGGGTTAGATTGTGTGGCTAAAACTGATCATTCATGTCAGATATGTTTTGGAGATACATATGTTGCATATTGAATGCTTTCCTGAGTTTTTAGTTCAGTTTTATTTTTCATGTCTTTGCTAAATCCTGTACTTTTTTCCCATTTTTATGTCACCCTGTTTCTATTTACTACCTTTTCCACCACTAAGAAGATTTTATTGGTTTTTTTCTTTTAGTTATTATTTCTGTTGTTTCTATTGCTGTTAATATTTTAAGATTTTAAAAATTTTTATTCAGAGCTCAGGAATAATATAGGTTAATTGACTGAACCTGTATGCATACGTGTCAGAGATAATTAGCAACTAGAATGTGTCCTTTAAATGTAGTCTTATAACAAATGGTTGAACATACTCTTTGATGCAAAAATTTGAAACTCATTTGTCCTTTATAAGTTTGTAGGAGTGAGCTTTTTTTTTTTTTTTTTTTTCCGGTACGCGGGCCTCTCACTGTTGTGGCCTCTCCTGTTGCAGAGCACAGGCTCCGGACGCGCAGGTTCAGCGGCCATGGTTCACGGGCCCTGCCGCTCCGCGGCATGTGGGATCTGCCTGGACCGGGGCACGAACCCGTGTCCCCTGCATCGGCAGGCGGACTCTCAACGACTGCGCCACCAGGGAAGCCCGGAGTGAGCATTTTTAGCATACTTTTTATTTGATTGAAGGTAATATTTAATTCGACCTTTATGATAGAACTGAGTGGGTTTCCATCAGGCATATGCCAAACTCCTCAATTTTTTTAATACGGAGATATCAATTTAATTATTTTTATATGTGGATACGCTTTCAATAAGCAGTCAAAAATATTGCTTTCATACTATGTCCAGAAAATCATATCAAGCCTACGCATTTCAGATTCTATGAAAGATCCACATGTGAAAAAATGATGTTTGAAAACACTGCATGACGTAGCAAAAGTGCACTTTAAAATTTACCTTCTGACATTTTGCCCTCCAATCTTGACCTCAGTAATAACTATTCTGATGGGGGTGCATATTTATTTTAAAATATTTTACAAACATGTACATATTTATGCATTAAATATATTAGGCTGAATCATACTAAATTGCCTATATTTGTCATTATGACCTATAAAAACAATAATTATAATTTATAGTTGCACTTTTTAAATTTATATAAATACTACCAATTCTTTTCCTGCTTCTTACTGTTTTTTTTTTACTCAGTGCTCTGTCTTGATTAATTAATATTGTGACTAACTTTATTTATAACTAATTTATTTTGTTTATATAAAATATTTCATAGACTATACAATATATTATTTTCCCAATTCATAATGTATATATATTTATGTTATTTTATAATTTTTTTTTGGTTTTGCAAACATTTCTACAATTATTATCCCTATACATGTTAATTTGTGCACGTACATGGAAATGACTCTAGGGTATGCATGTAGAATTGTTATATATACTTATTACTACTCTAAATTATACCTTTGAATTGTTTCACCACCAGAAGGATACACATCTGGTGTATATAATTCTAGCACCTTGCAGAATTGCTTCACTAAGTTATGCTTAATGTTTTGTGTCCATCATTAACAGTAGTCTCATAGAAAAAACAGCAGCATGAAATGTGTTCATGCATTCGTTGTAGAAAATGCCATCACTGCATATTCCTTTGGTGTTTTCAGTACTTTCCACAGAAATTATTCCATTTTCTGAATTATCCCTGATGATAATATATAAAATTCTACAAGAGAATGACTATGGATTCAGTCATTGAATATTTTTAATTTCATTCTTTCCTACTTTACTTTGTAATTCAAAATAACAACTGAGGCTCAATTAAAACAATTTAATTGATCCCTTAGGTGGGTAAGTTTGCTTTACTCTACTTCTGTTCATATTTTTCTTATCCTAATAGTATTATTCAAATGATAGTTATTTATCCAGTATTTTAGAAAGCTATAAAGTAATTTATGATATTAGGTTCTGAATAAAATTAAAGTCTTAATATCATAATATTTACCTTTTCTCTTGGGGTGTTAAATAGTATACTTTATACCTTGTAGAATATATTAATTAGGTAAAAGAACAAAGTGTCATTTCTTCTTGATGACGACACAAAGAACAAACAGTATAGATAGATGAAACCAGTGTTCTGCAGGTATAACTTCATTGCAAGTGATGTGTAGTAAATTAGTTACTCATAAGAATAGTTTGCCCCTCAATGCTCTCAAAGGCACATCAATCTAAATGTAAACTAATATAATAAGAGAAAAATCTAAGAAAACATTCCATGTTAATAACAAACGTGCTTGGACATGTTCATTCAGTCTAAATAGTGAAAAATCAAGATAAAATTTGAGTAATAATTTTTTCAGCATTATTAAAGGAAAATACTGAGACTCTCTGGAAGATATGGGAATTCTGGAAATTATTAATGTGTTTTCTAAAGTGTTCTATACTTTCCTTAGAAAAATCTATAATGATTAACTTCAAAATTCAAGTCCATATTCTGAGTACATGAATGCACTTCTTTGGGAGTGATATTAATAAAATGGCAGAGTACAGTCTTCCCTTGGCATCTGAAGGGGATTAGTTACAGGACATGGATGTCAAAATCCAGAGGTGCTTAAGTCCCTTGTATAAAATGGTGTAGTACATTTGGCTCTTCTTGTCCATGGGTTCCACATCCTCAGATTCAACGAGCCCTGGATTGGGGTTTCCAACTTGTGTTCAGCCACATAAACAGTAATTTGATAGCCATTCATGAACCAAAGTGCTTTGGTGTGAGCTTTGGGATCCAGGAAGTAATCTGCAAAATGCTGGTGAAGCCCAAGAACAAGGAGAGATGCTTTGAAGAAGCAGGCCTGTGACATTGAAGCAGGCTTTACAATGTGGTCCTGCCTATAGACCAGAAGCAGCCCCATCTCCCTATAGACTTGGCTCCAGCCCCACTATACTGCAGTGCGCAACAACCCCCAGCCACCAATGGACCCAAAAGTAATCACACCTATTTACATCTCTGGTAATAGGCACCATGGCCACAGACCTGACCACAGATCCTGAAGTGGCCCTGTTACCTGGCTCCCCGCCTACACTGTCAAGGTAGCAGATGCAGTCTTGCATGGACAGGGCTCTGACAGAAGCCTACTCAGGGACCCAGAGGGAGCCACATCCATTATTTCCCCACTCCCAAGCCCACTGTCTGTAGATTTGATTGCAGCAATGGTCAGCTCTGATCCCAGAAGCAGTTTCCTCCACCTGGGTATCCAGCAGGAACCATGCCTAACCATACCCATGGTAAGAAGTTTGCCAACTGCAGACCCAACTGCAGAGCTGGTAACAGCCATGTTACCTGGTTCCAGCCCTACTTGATTCTGTCCCAGACTCAGACCCTTAAGGGTTTTGCCATTTGTGACAACATGCATGAACCGTGAGGTCATTAACTAAGTGAAATAAGTCACACAGAGAAAGGCAAATACTCTATGATCTTACTTATGTGGCATCTGAACCAAAGGAACTCATAGAAACAGAGAGTAGATTGGTGGTTGCTAGGGGCCAGGGCTTATTAGAGATGGTTGAAGGTGGTCAAAGGGTACAAACTTCCAGCTATAAGATGAGTAAGTTCTGGGGAACTAATGTACAGCATGGTGGTTATAATTAACCTTACTGGGAGGGTTTTTGACACTTGAAAGTCACTATGAGAGTAAATCTTAAAAGTTCTCATCACACACACAAAATATTGTAAATTATGTGAAGTGGTGGATATGTCAACTAACCTAACTGTGGTAATCATTTTGCCACAAATCATCACTTGTATACCTTAAGCTTAGAATATGTTGTATATTAATGATGTCTAAATAAAGCTAGAAAAAAAGCCCAGGCAACAAAAAAAATAATCAATTGGGACAATATCAAACTAAAAATTTTCTGCACAGCAAAGGAAACTGTCAAATTGCAAAGGCAAATTACAGAATGGGCAAAATATTTGCAAATCATATATTTAATATAGAATTAATATCAAAAATACATAAGGAACTCATGCTACTCAATAGCAAAAAACAAACTTATGAACAAAAAACACACAACCTGACTTCAAAATAGGCAAAGGACCTGAAGAGAAATTTTCCAAAGAAACATGCAAATGGCCAACAGGTATATGAAAAGGTGTTCAACACACCTAGTCATTAAGAGAATGCAAATCAAATCCACAAGACATCACTACAAACCTGTTAGGATGGCTATTATCACAAAGTCAAAAGATAACAAGTAAGAAAAATAAATAAATAAAGGGGACAGAGTTTCAGTTTAGGAAGGTGAAAAATTCGGGAGATGGATGATGGTGAGAGTTGCACAGCAATGTGAAGGTACCTAGTGCCACTGAACGGTACAGTTAAATATGGTTAAAGTAGTAAGTTTTATATTATGTGACTTTTACTACAATAAAAAAATTGTAAACCTAAAAAAGAAAAAAGAAGATAACAAGTATTGGTAGGGATGTCTTAGAGAATAGGGAACCCTTATACACTGTTGGTAGGAATGTAAATCGGTGCAGCCAGTATGGAGGTTCCTTTAAAAATTAACAGTAGAACCACCACATGATCCAGAAATTCCATTTCTATGTATATGGAAAAGGAAAATAAAATCACTGCCTTGAAGAGATAGGGAAGAAAATTGGGTTTGTTGGCCTAAAAAACAGGAAAGATGGTATTGTCACTTACTGAGAGAGGAGACACTGGGAGTGTAGTCTGGGTTGGGCAAGGATGGAGGAAGAAGGATCAAGGTGCTGGTATTGGATATTTTAACTCTGGGATACTTATGAACTCAGGTAAAACAATAAAATTGTAAAGCAGGGGAACGTATTTGCATTTATATTTAATTTTCAGTCTCTGATTTCTTATTCACAATTCAATTTCACTGTTCAAATGGTGTAGGTGTTATCCATCTTCTGCTTCAGAACGGACCATTTTATATCTCCTTCTTCCTCTTTACATGTCATTTTTTAAACACACCACACACACGCACACATTTAAACCCACTTATTCTCCAAACCTCAAGCCACAATTTCTTCCATTATTTTGCTGTCCTTTAATATATGCTCTTCATTCAACTTTACTTCATTCTTCTCATAAAATTTGCATCATTTTAAGTTCTCAGACAATCGGAGTCGCTTTCATCAACATGAATTTGATCATGTACTATTCCTGGATTTTATTTGTATTAGGTTTTTAGGGTGATCTATACAAAAATTAGTGGAAAATAACTTGATATTTTTGCAACAGATAATTAAATCAAAAATCTTTAAAGGTGTACTTTAAAATTACACTTTAATCACTTAGTATATGTTTATATCTCCTACAAAGTTCTAAATTCTTGACTTAAGGTGACTCATAACAAAAAGTTTATCTTAACTGCAAAAATGATTATTTTCTACGAATCTGGTTTCTCTGTTTACTTTTTCCTACCTATCAACAGTAGACTGAGCTTACCACAACTTTTCTAAAATTTAATCTTACAAAAATAATAAAATATAAATAACTTTGGCAGTAAAGAAAACAAATAGGATTACCAAATAAATATTGAATGTAACACATTTTTATTAAAATTATTTGTTGTTTAATTTAGATTCATATTTAACTGTGTGTCTTTTTTTTCTTAATCTAGAAATTGTAAAAAATATCAGATCAAACAAAAAAAAAGTGACACTTTGACATACAGCCACTGATTAAAAGGCCAAACTATTGACATAGATTTTTAAAAAATATGTGAAGCACTGCAATATTTACTCCAATCCTTTTAGGATTCCATGATTCTATTTTATGACAAAATGAAACTAATTAATTCATTCACTCAACAATTACTAATTGAGTATCTACCATGTCTCATTTTCTCAACAAATTCAATACTCCAGTTATTGCCTTCAGCTTTAAATGTAATTGTCTAACTGACCAGGTCCAGCTGTTTGAGCCAGATCTCTGGAAGGAAAGACCCTCTTGTATGAATGTTAAAGCCTGTTATGAGTTGAATTCTGTCCTGCAATAAAATATGTTGAAGCCTTGACCTCCAGTACCTCAAAATGTGAACTTATTTGGAAATTGAATCTTTAATAATCAAGTTAAATGAGGTTATAATGGTGGGCCTTAATCCAGAATGTTTGGTGTCCTTCCTAAAGGGGAAATTTGGACACAGAAACAAATACATATAGAAGGAAGGAAATGTGAAGAAACAAGAGAACGCCATATAAAATTTGAGGCAAAGATTAAAATATGCTGTTAGAAGCCAAGGAATGTCTGGGGCAACCAGAAGCTGGAAGAGTCAAAGAAGGAAACTTCCTCTACAAATTACAGAGGGAGCATAGACCTGCTGCCACCTTGATTTTGGAATTCTAGATTCCAGATCTATGAGTCAATACATTTCTTTTGTTTTAAGCCATCCAGTATTTGGTACTGTATTATGGCAGTCCTAGGAAACTATCAGAAAGCCCCACTCACATAGACCATTACTTATTCTCCTAGACCTGGCCTGATGTGTTTTTAACATTTTACATCAGGTGATATATAATATTAAACCAAAATATTCAGATTTCCTATGTATTTGCATAATTTGGCCAGCAGAAATACACAGATGGGAAGTCAATCTGTAGTATTTTCTTACTTTCATTTTTATTGTAAAAATTATTGATTGCTTTTAATATGCCAGTCACTTTTTAAGGTTTTACAGAGAAATCATTGAAAAAAATAATGATCTAAAGATTTTTGGAATCATGGAGCTTTCATTAAAGTGGACTCATCAAATAATGGTCCTAAAGAGATTTAATATAAACAATATGGAAAGTAAAATAAAACCTGTTGTTTTTTGTTGCTGCATATATGTGTCTATCCCTGTCCTGATCCCTATCTATATGTCAATATTTCTCTCTATTGAAATTTTATCTCTGCCTCTGTATACACATTAGCCAAGTAATTAGGAGGAAGGAGGAGGAAGAGTTTCAACAGAAAAAAATAATTTTAATTTGATGGACTTAGAAATCTATGTACTCAAATAAGGTGCCACTATGCATAGTTCTCTAATAATAATGTTAGAATTTCATTTGTACATTATAGAATGTAAGTATAATTGTGATTGATTATGCAATTCCTGGGGAAAATCATAAACCTTGTATTACTATTCAGAAAATTTAATTAATATGCCAATAGCATCTTAGGATTTACTTTTAGAATAATCAAATACTAAAATTATTCTATCTTGAAGTCAGAGTTGTATCATAAGAAAATGAAAGCAATTTTAGCAACAAAATAATATCAGGACAATGAGGCATTGTATTGGTTATGTCATTATGAACTAACAACTTTATATTAACTTTGTGAATTCAAAAGTATATGATACCGCCTATGTCTAAACAAAAATGTTAATGTTGATGTAAACCTGCTTTCAACTACTTTATGTATCTAAATATAAGTGGTCTCTTTCAATGAATAAAATATAATTAGCCATAGTTATATAAGAAGTTTTGTTTTAAACCATATATTACTTCTACATTTTCTAAGGAAAAATACCTCAGTTGGTAGAAATATCAAAAATAATAACACATTTTTTAGTACTTACCATGTGCTAGGCATTGTTACAAACAAGATATATTTGTGTGATATACGTGTGTGTATGTACATGCATTTTACATTCAATTACCTTCACGTTTAGATAGGAATGCATTGTTCTTATTATTACTTTTCAAATAAGGAAACTGTAAGTAATGCAGCTTAGATTTCAACTTTAGCAGTCTAGTTCCAAAATTCATTCCTTTAAAAACCATGCAAGGATAATATATGGTTTATAGTAAAAGTACTTACATAAAATCACTAAAGGTTAAAATACATGATGCTGTTAAAAAGAACAAACACATGGAAAATGATTTCTTTGCAAATATTGGTACACATTTATCTGTGATTTCAGAGAATCATGCTTTTTTGGAGTATGAAATAATTAAGATCAACATATATTACATTTTCCTTAAATTTTTTGTTTTTGTTTTGTTTGGATTTATTTGACTTGACTATACTGATGACATACTTTGATTTTCTTCTTTTCTCCTGCCACTTTCTCCCCTAAGTGTCTTGTGAACAGCGAACAGCATAAATCACGACTTCCTACTATGGAAATTCTTTCAAAATAATTATTTCTAAATAAAAGGAAGTAGGAAATAAGAGAGTCTTCCATTGCCCTTCCACTAAAAGAATGAAACAATATTTATATTTGATAGAATTTGTATTTTGTCATAATTTTAAAATATATCTGTTACCTATAATACAATAAGATGATTTTAAATAAGAAATGTAATGAGGATTCAAACGTTTTGTTGAAAAACTACCACTCAGTATTTGTCCAAAAAGATTTAATGAAAAGTATCTGGAAATAAGGAATAAGTAAGTAAATGAATGTCTAATTTTTTAAAATCTGCCTTTTAGTTTTTAAATGCTTGACAATAAATTAGAATATAGAAAAAATAGCTTAAAACAGTTTCCTTAGTAGGCATAATTTTAATGAAAAGAACAACGGTTTTAAAGTTAACAAAGATCTCTAACAAATTTATCTGTTTTAGTCAAATACTCAGACAAAAATAGAATTATTAACCTTATGTTGTAAATGAGGCAACTGGAGTCAGATAGTTTATCTGATAATGAAAAGTTGACTCAATAATTTCTGGAGGGGAGGACAATGGTCCAGCACAATAAGGAGGAAAGTTTTAATGGTCCTTATTTCTAAACTTTATCTCTGATATAAAATATTTTACTCTATTTTATACCGAATTATTATTATTCCAAATTAACTTTAAATATTCACAGAACACAATGTACAAATTAGTACTGCATTCTTTAATAGAATTTGGAAATCGTCCTGTTAGATTTGAATTCATATATCTAATAATAAATTAGAAAATGATGTATTTATTTTATTTAGTTAGCTGTTAATGACATGGCTTATATTTCAGAAATCACTTTGGACAACTTCAATTTTGCTTTTTGTCAGAATAATTTAGCTCTGATCAGAGAACAATACTTTAGCATTCTAGACACAGAAAGCCTTTCTGATAACTTGTCTATTTTGGAAGAACATTAGTACTTGACATATTTCACTTCTTAAGCCAATAAAAATAAATATCAAAATTGATTTTACAGTTTTTCCCTCACAGAAATTTAATTATTGCCAGTGAAAGCAGGTCACATGTAGAGGTTAAATGAAACTATTTCTAACCTGAGGAAATGTGTTTGACAAAAAATACTTTGGTTCATCAGTCTTTCCTCCTCCTTTAAATGTTCCCATAATGTGAGCTTCATTTTTATTATAAGACCAAAATATTGTAGCAAATGTACAATTAATAGCGACACTTTCTAATTCTACCAATTTCTTAGTTAACCCTTGTACTCAAACTTGACTGGATAAGAAATTTAATCTAGTAATTCCAAGAAAAAAATGTTTACACAGTGCATGGAATATATTATACAAAATTATACTTTCTGCCAGTACTAGAATACTTAGGATTGAGTCAAAACAGGGAGGGTGGGAGGGAGGGAGACACAAGAGGGAAGAGATATGGGAACATATGTATATGTATAACTGATTCACTTTGTTATAAAGCAGAAACTAACACACCATTGTAAAGCAATTATACTCCAATAAAGATGTAAAAAAACAAAAAAAATAAGATTACTGTATGCCTATACTAATGGGTCTTCTGGAGTTATCTATTTTTAAGGAAATATTAAAATTATTTGCTTATCTATCCACGTAATCTTTAAATAGTTACTGCAGAAGTAGAATTGTTTAGGCACTGAAGTTGATGCTCTGTGGGAGCATGAGGAAGAAAACTATCACATAGATGACCAGAGCATAAAAGGATAAAATGAAGAATATAATATGACTAGAGGAGAAATTTCCTGTTAGAGTAAAAGGCTAATTTAGATAGAAAAAGGGTATCAGATGGAGTTGAGGACTACACAAATGCCATTTATACAGTAGTTTAAGGCAGGATGGAAAGTTGAAAATAATATTGCTTTTATCATGATTATAAACATGATTATAATAATGCTTTAATAAATTAATATCTGAGTCTGTCACTTTTGAGCTGTGTAACTTCAGACAAGTTGTTTAAGATTTTGGTTTTTCTAAACTATGATCCGTCCTGGCTAAACTCTATGCTAACTTCTAATTGATATTCTGTAATCCATAAACCCAGAAAAGATGTCACTGTCTGTGCTTATGTTGAGGAATTAATACAATTAAACTGCTAAAGTACATAGTTTACCTTGGAAGTCATGTATAAAATGTCTTAGAATGAAGTAAGAACTTCACAATGGCTTCTCATTGTGGTGGCTTCTCTTGTTGCGGAGCATGGGCTCTAGGCACACAAGCTCAGTAGTTGTGGCTTGCGGGCCCTAGAGTGCAGGCTCAGTAGTTGTGGCTCGCGGGCTTAGTTGCTCCGCAGCATGTGGGATCTTCCTGGACCAGGGATCGAACGCGTGTCCCCTGCATTGGCAGGTGGATTCTTAACCATTGTGCCACCAGGGAAGCCATGAAAACAGTTAGAAGGAGTTTGGAATGGTTTAGATGAAAAACAAAAATCCTATACTCTTTTTGATAATTAGAATAGCAGTAAAAAGACATTGTAATGTCAGAAACCCATGTTAAGTTTTCTGCTCCCATACCACTTTCTGGAAGTAAATCTCAGTAATGTTTTTGAATATTCAGTAATTCTCTATGAATCTAGACTCAGCACAGTAACAGGGCAATATAGTCAATATAATCAGTACTAATAGCTTGAATGGAGGGAGTCAGAGAGGTTACCTATTGAGAAAAACCATCAGCAGAAAATTTGACACAGTGGAGGGCTGCCAGTTCCCACAGCAGAGTGGTCGATGAACACCACCCCTGGCTCCTAGCAGCAGCTTTCTCCATGCTTAGCTTCAGAGCTGAAAAAAGATATTTGGGAGGAGTCTACATCATAGTGCAAAGAAACCCAGTTATGGTATGAATTTCCTTCATTAGCATAGAAAATCCATATTCATTCCTGTTTCAATTTAATGCTGTAATTTAAAGACAAATGACTTTGTAGTATTCATGACAAATATTTTACAGAGCAATATTTGCCTGATGTTATACCTTGCTGCAGAAAAAATAGTTAAAATAAATGTATATTAAATTACTCTTTATATGTTTTGGAATCGACAACTTGATTAATGTACACCCATCACTATGAATGGCAGTATAAATGCCATGCCAGGAGTTCTGTAATTACCGTGATCTTTCAAATAAGAATTAGAATTAAAAAGAAGGTTGACAGCCTTCCTCTCTACAGAAACTCTGAAGTATAAGATACATCTTGCTAGACCTTAATTTTGATGCCATGCTTGTTTCTATTTTGTTAGTAATGGATTTATACAATGTGGGTCACCAAACAATGATTTAAAAAAGACAGAAACAAAAATTAATATGGAGGGGAAATATGTTTCATTTGTATCACCTTCTAAGAATGTCTTAAATTCTCATGTCAACAACAGAAAATTCCAAAATAAATTTTATGTTCTTAATATTACATAAAATCAATTTATTTTTATTTTAAACTTAAAGTTGAAGAGACAGTAAGTTCAGCTGTGTTGATAATTCAAGCATGAATAAAAAGTAAAGATTATTAAAACTAACATGATAATATCAGAAATAGAATTTTTAGCAGTATTAGCAGTATTAACTCTTATCTATCGCTCTTCTATAAGTTTGAAAGCAATTACTGTATAGTAAGTCTAATTTCCAATATAGATAATTTTTATATTATTTCCTATGGAAACTGTAATCCAAAAAAATTAGTTATAGAATAATCAACAGCTGAATAGTGGTAATAGTATTTAATTCATAGTCTTTCTATCCACATTCTTTCTAAATAAGCCGTGTGAATTTAATAAAATCTGTGACTCAAAAGTGGATGTGAGGGCTTCCCTGGTGGCACGGTGGTTGAGAGTCCGCCTGCCAATGCAGGGGACACGGGTTCGTGCCCCGGTCTGGGAAGATCCCACATGCCGCGGAGCGGCTGGGCCCGTGAGCCATGGCCGCTGAGCCTGCGCATCCGGAGCCTGTGCTCCGCAACGGGAGAGGCCACAACGGTGAGAGGCCCGCGTACCGCAAAAAAAAAAAAAGAGTGGGTGTGAGGTCTGAATAGCTAAAATCTAAAGTGCTTTAATTCTGTTTTTCCTAGTACAAACAGTCTAGGAACAAAAGGCCAGGGTAATCTGATTTTTTTTTTTTATGTTCTACCTTCCATATGAAATTAAGAAGGATATTTACGTAGGTTTCCATTCCTCAAAATAATAGTAAAATTTTAGATCAGTATATGCCTAATATCTAAATCATTCATCGATGTTTATCAAGAAATCTGTGAGAAATAGTTAAAATAATCCAATGGAATTATGCTAGTGCATCTATATTAAATACCAAAGAAGAAATAGAGCCCCAAAGTTAATAACAAAACACTAACTTAAATGGAAATAATAGAAATGAGCTTTCACTTCCCACCTCTCGATTATATACATTGCAGAGATGAATTGGGATTATTAATGTGGCTTAAAACTTTTGAGATCAGAGAAAAACCAACAACCCATTTCCTTGAAATAAAATTAGCCACGCCAGGAGACCATGTTTCTGATTATAACTCAAGCAAATTCAGCAGGGTATCATGAAATAGTCATGCACATGTTTAATTTTAGCTATTTTTGAAACATTCAAGTAAAAATGAAAGTAGGCATTTTAATATAAGTGAAAGGGCTCAAAAAAATCTGGGCTGGAGCCACAAACTTCTGAGTCTTCTGTCAGTGGGTAGTAATTGAAGTTGTGTATGTGGGTAGAAGTGCTACAGAATGAAAGGAAATCAGATCCAGTTCTAAGTCTTGATAACGGTCAGCATTAAGTGGGTGGTGGAGGAGAATTATTATGTAAAAAGGACTGAGAAGGAAGAGAGTATCAATGGAAATAATTTGTTCAGCGAATGCAAGGAGAGAAAATGTTTCAGTAGTAGGCTGTGATCAACAGTATCAGATGCTGATAAGAACTACCTAAGTTGAGGAAAGAACAAGTGCTTGGGAACATGGTTTAAGTCAGTGTTATAAGTAAGGGAGTTTAAGTGGAGAAATGGATATAAGATTAAGTGGTTGAATTTAATGCAGGGTATTGCTTACCTAGGTAATGGAAAATCAGAGGTCAAATACGATGATGCCAAAATCAAGATAATTGTCAACAACAGAAGCTACTACCATCCTGAGGCTATAGGAAAAAAAGTGAGGAGGGATTTCCCCAGACCCAGGAAGGCAGGTTCATTTGTGGGAATCTGGTACCACAGTGGGCTCATTCTGATGAAAGTTAGAGTGACAGAGGAAACTCTATCACTGCCAGAGGGACTGTCTGAGGTTGAGGGATGGGGATTGTTACTTTTCTTTTGCTGGGCATCCCTAAGGGCTGCATGGTAAGAAGGTACATGCATGCTAGCAGATAGGCAACACTGGTGAACAGGGGTCCATGGTTAAGTGTCGAAACTAAAAACTCTAACAGTAACAATTTGAGTGACACTGTAAAATTTTCAGAGGTTCCTAAAAAGTCAAGCACTCATTGACTATAGCAGTTATTTTAATAATGAACATTTAATTGGCTTTTTTTCTCTTACTCTCCTTCCTCCTTCACTCCTTCCTACTGAGATAAACTTGTAAATATTTACTTCGTTCCCAAATATACCATCTGGCCCATGTACAAGGAGTGTCTTTGGGGAGAAATCCCCATTAACAGTTCTGCTGAAAAAAGGCCCAGGGTTTCCCTGGTGGCGCAGTGGTTGAGAGTCTCCCTGCCGATGCAGGGCACACGGATTCGTGCCCCGGTCCGGGAAGATCCCACATGCCGCGGAGCAGCTAGGCCTGTGAGCCATGGCCTCTGAGCCTGCGCGTCCAGAGCCTGTGTTCTGCAACAGGAGAGGCCACAACACTGAGAGGCCCGCGTACCGCAAAAAAAAAAAAAAAAAAAATTATGGACAAGTCTCAGCTTAATGCAAGGGTAGAAAATACATCAGAATAAAACATTTTACTATCAAAAGAAATGCAGGACTTGACTAATATTACTGGTAGAAGAGATAATCCATATGGGAGTGGATCTTCAAGTGTTAGACTGAAGGAAGAGTTGACTGAAACTGATAAACAGGAAGTATCATGTAGAATTGGATCATATATTAATTGTCCAAACATAGAAAGTGAGAAAAAGGCAATAAAAAATTAAAATTACACTATATTTGAAACATTAATTTATTAACTGATAAATTGGTTCTATTGTCTTGTTGAACCCATAAAATAAGTACATTCAACAACTATTATAAAAATAAATTTCTTTCTAAATAGAAAAAATTACAAATATTGAAACACATACATTTAAATGGAGCAGAAAACCCTTCTATGTTTCTAAAATACATGTATATATAAATCAAATACAAGTATTACAAATAAAAATTAAAAATAAGTAGAGTGTTAATTCTTGATGGACATTCACGTACCGTATCTATCCTACACTTTGGTATTTTCTGAAATTAAAAAAACGTTTCCCCCAATATGACCATATATGTTAATTATTTAATTAAAATGATCAACAATCTTCTTGAATTTGCAACTTGAAATCTTTGACACCTTCAAAGGATTCTTCTCTACAAGTAAAATATTTTAAAACTAGGAATATACTCTCCCTAGAGGACAAAGTTATCATATAAGCTGAGAGTGAATTTTGCTATGTAGATCATATTCTCTAGTCTAACATTTTTCATATTAAAATGTATAAATACTTCAAGTCAGATATTTTCATAATACTTTTGCTTTACTTCCATTCATATACTTAAAACACATTTTAGAAAAATATTTCATTTTCTTACAGGTTCCTTAAGCTTTTATGGGGCTGGGCACTTGGTAAAGCAATTTCACACACACTCTCTCACTTGATAAGCTGGTGTGTATTATCATAATAGCATTTTTACAGATTAAAAAAATATATATATATAGACTCAAGGGGGTTCCACTGCTAGTAAGGAGGACAAATCCCAGAGCATCAGACTCCAATTCCACGTCACTTTGGGCCTTTGTGGCAGAGGTGAGAGTTTAGCCTGCTGGTTACCACCTCTTCTACTTGTGCTTCTGTGCCCAGTGGTCAACAAGCACAGATCTGGAAAGTCAGGGTCAAGGTCAGGGGTTGGTGTATGTCTGTGGAAGGGAGAGCACCCTCCGAATGTAAATATTAAAAAAGAGTCACTGAGCCCCAGTGGGTCTGGAACACTCTCACGCCTCTCTCCTGCCCTGTGAGCTACAGTGCCACTACCACTTGCAAGAGAATCAGGATGTCCAGAGACCTCTGTGGAGTGGGTCCTGAAAGTTGCAGGGAGCCTTCCCAGATGATATTTGCTTTCTTTAACACATTTTAACTATAGATAATAATGGAACCAGGATGGATATACAGTAGCGTTTAATTCTTTGCATTTAAGGCTGAAATAGCATTTTCATCCTCCACCTTCATTTTCAAGGGTTGGTAATTTTCTAACACTATTACCGTTTGGGCTGAGATTTTATTCCAAGCCCAGAGATGAAGTGTCCAAGAAAGTGTCTTAAGCAGGGCCAAGTGCTAGACTGTGCTCTCAAGAGTCACATTCTATTTTTTTTAATTGAAATATAATTGATATATAGCATAGTATTAGTTTTAGGTGTATAGCATAATAATTTGATATTTGTGTATATTGCAAAATGATTACCAGAATAAGTTTAGTGAACATCCATCATCACACAGTTATAATTTTTTCCCTGTGTTGAGAAATGTTAAGATCTTAGGAACTAGAAAAGTATTTCTATAAGGAACATTCCTAAAATAAGTTGACTTTATTACATTATTTGATTTTAGATTCTGCAAAACTGTAGGCCTATTCTGTTTTATTCAATTGGCATTAGAATAAGTGTATCAAATTTTTAAAAGCCCATTCAAAAGATTTATCTCACAAGTTGAGATATTTCAAAATATGATCTTAATAATAAAATCCTGTACAATGTTTCAAGAGCAATTTTTTTCTTGTTTAGAGTAAATCTATATATAAGTTACTTCCCAGTTGCAAGGTTTATTTTCAGTAATTGTTATTATCTAAAACTTCAAACCTAAGACTTAATGCACCATTTTTCAATACTTTGATTTAAAATGTTTGTTTATTATAAATGAACCTTCTTCATAAAAGAGTCAGTTCAATAGCACTCTAATGTTGTTGTAGGATCTTAGAATGATTTGAAGGTTTTCTGTTTTTTTGTTTTTGTTTTTTAAATTGCACGTGGGTAGCAAAGAAAGAAAACTTTGCTGCTGTGCTGGTCTTTATCCCACATTGCATTATCAAAAATTTTTGTATAAGCTAATTAAGAAATGGAAATTTCCATTAAATAGAATTGGGAGACCAGAGATGGGTAGCTCTCACATCCTGTGATGTTAGCAGAGCCCAACAAGAAGAAGAAAGACTCCCCTTCTTTCCTGGCAAGGACTCAGCCAATGAAAAGCCATGTGCTCTTTGTCTACTATAGCCCTCCCAACTTCCTTTTCCTCTCTATAAATGCGTTTTCCCTCTCTTGCACGTGGCTTGCCATTGTGGCCGACCCCTAATTGCAATTCTTTGTTGATCCTGAATAAACCCATCTTTGTTGGAGAAATATCTGGCAGTCTGTTTATTTCAAGTCAACAGTTTTATGTACACTTTCTGTAACTGTGTCTGTATAAGAATATGCTTTTAGTTTTACAACTATCAGTTTCATTTCAATAGGTAGAAAATCACAAGGTTTTTTTGATGCAATTATAAATTACATATTTTTATCGCTCTCCATTTGAAGTACATTTTTGCTCGATAAGTTCCTTAACTTAATAAAAATACTTTTTAATATGACTCTGCGTTCCATCAAAATGCAAATTTTCATATTAGTACAAAATTTGCATTCATATTAGCAAATACATTTTTTCTTTAACAGCTTTTTAGACTGAAATTAAAATAACATTTATACAAATGTCAGATTTTTTTCATCTTTGGCAAAATGAATTCTAAAAGTTGTCATTCGTTTACATTAGTTGGTTGGAAAAAATAAAACCATTATTGAATTAATTTACCTTTCTCATTGAAGGATCTAATGACACTGATATTAAATTGGTGTGTGCTCTTGATTGTTTGTGAAGAATTTCTTGTGCTAAGGGGGCCAGTGTACAAGAGCTAGTGCACATATCTAGATGTTTTATTGATGTGAGGGCAATGTTTGGATAAGTAATAAAATAAAAATGTATGTAACTTATGTTAGCATATATTATATTGCCTTAGTTTTCACAAAATCTACTCATTATGTTGTGATATAGTTTTCACATGAATGGGTTAAACTCATGTAACAACAAACTAAATATGTTTTGAGTCATTGTAGTTCCCAAAATTGTCTTAATAGTTTCAATTTAAAGAAATTTCATCTGCTGAGGATTACAATTAGGTTTGTCAATAGAATTAGTAAGCAATATTTAGATTCAGAAATGAACCCTGAATCTTTATATAAATATAAAATAAATATCAAATCAAATCATTATTTTTATTGTTTTATTTTAGCCTATGGATCAAATTTTGTATCAAGAATCTCAGTGATTCTTAAAGTAATGTCTAGATCCATGAAGGTTTAAGTTATTTTTCCTTCAGAATTTCAATACTGGGGTAATATAAATAAAACTTTTAAAGAAGAAGTATACAGCTCTCTGTGTTCACATCTCCTTTTAGTTGAGACTCTCACCTACAAATTGGCACTTGCCATCTACCTCTACAAGGATTAAATTATAACCGCTGCACCTGCTGACCTACGACACCTCCTGAAAGGAGTTCAGGGTGGAGATCAGGAATGAGGCGCTCTGTGCTCTGGGAAAAACTGACAGAACAGGCCTTCAGATAGTTAGATATTTTCAGGAGAAAATTTTATGAGCCCAATTCTTGTATCTCCTCGTATCTAGAAAAGCACTAAAATCCTTCATGGTGATGTCTGCTCCTCATGACTAGCCGTAACCTTCACGACACCAGCAGAAGTTTTCTGCAAAAAATATGTGCTTAATTGCATGTACTCCTCCTTCACCAAAATCACATGTATACTAACCTTCCCCCCTACCTCTTTGGAGCAGTTTCTCAGAGCTATCTGAAATGCTCTCTCTTGAGCTATAGTCCTGATTTTGCCACAAATAAAACTTAACTCACAACTCTCATGTTGTGCTTTTTTTTTTTCAGTCAAGACTATATATACCATGATGTAAAATGGTCAGATCATTGTCTCATCTAACATTACTTTTGGGATTAGTTTATGTGAATTTTCTCCTTCAGAGTCATGCAAATATTTTCTTTTATTTGTCCCAATCTGCTTAAAATTTATTGGAATGCAATTCTGTTGACTATTTTAAAGGCATTTTCTTTCTGTTAAAAGAAATTTTCTCTATCTCATAAAAATATTTCAAACCTATTAATAGGTTCAAACAATAAAACATACAGTTGCTTGTTTTTTGTAAGTGTATGTTGTAATAACAAAAATCAAAGAATAGTTCATATTAAATAAGAGTATATTGTGCATATTCAAAATGCTTTCAAAATGATTTGCTCCTTTTTTAAAGGATCTTCTGTTTTGTTATATTGAATCATATTCACTGTCTAAATTAAATCTAGTTATTATAATAGTATTTAGTAATTCTTTCCACTGAGTGTCTGAGAGTAGTTGTAAACTGGTCTTTGATATGTGCTTCATTAAACCATAATGGAAAAGAATATAAAAAATAATGTATATATATGTAATATAACTGAAACACTTTGCTGTACAGCAGAAATTAACACAACATTGCAAATCAATTATATTTCAATTAAAAAAATAAAAAATAAATAATTTCAACTTTAAGAGATTCTAGAAAATATCATAAATGATGTTTGAATATTCTAAAGATTGTTGTAATTAGCACAGTTGAGATTATGTCTCCCAGTAATGCATTCAATTACATACCACACAGGGCACAAAAAAAATCTCCTGGAATTTTAGCCAAAATTCTGGATTATAATTTCTTTTTATTCTTATCAGCATCATTATTAATGTGATAATCAAGGATTATAATCACTGGTTGCTTTCTCAATCTTCACTTAAGTCAAAATTCTGTATTTATCCAAGTAAAAGAATCAATGAAACAATCATGAGTTAAAACTTAGCTGTTTTCTTACTCTTATAGTTCAAATATATGTAAAGTGAATCTCAGCTTTTTAACATGACTAGATGGCCTGAGTAATAGTTACTTAAAAAATTTATGTATATTATAGTATATAATTTAATTAACCATTAAACAATAATCTTATTTGAGTTCTCCATCTTAAAGAGTAATTATTTGTCTTATATATGTGTGTGTGTGTATATATATATATATATATATATTTTTTTTTTTTTTTTTTGTGGTACGCGGGCCTCTCACTGTTGTGGCCTCTTCCATTTTGGAGCACTGGCTCCGGACACGCAGGCTTATCGGCCATGGCTCACGGGCCCAGCCGCTCCGCGGCATGTGGGATCTTCCTGGACCGGGGCACGAACCCTCGTCCCCTGCATCGGCAGGCGGACTCCCAACCACTGCGCCACCAGGGAAGCCGTTGTCTTATATTTTTATATAATATGTTTTGGCATTTGAACACCAAATTTTGAAATAATTTCTACAAAAATCAAAATATTTATATTGTTTTCTGGAAAAAGTGAATGTTTAGTACCACAAGAATTATCATTAATCATTATCATTATGATTGGCTAATCATTAGACACTAATTATGACATTTTTAAGTGTTAGTGTTCTATACTGATATTCCTTTGTTGAATAAGTGTTGTGTAGTTTACCAAGTCGTTTTCTTTTTTCTTATAGTAATTGCTGTTTTTGAGTTCAGGTGGAAATTGTTCACTTTTATTGTTTCTAAGTTTTAAATATTAATCCAAACCACCTTTAAAATATTTTTTTTCTTTCAATTTCTGCCTGTTTTCCCTGACTTCAACTTAACTAGAACACGTGGTGGCTAGGATGGGAAGTTTTACAATAGACTGAGGACAGAAAGGATACATGAGGACAGGAAATCTGCATTATTAATATGTATACTTACCCTTGTATATCTAGTTTGGAATTTTGTCATAGATCTAGATAGATGATAGATAGATAGATAGATAGATAGATGATAGACAGATAGATGCAGTCAGACAGATAGACATTAACATGCAGTAAATACCACCTCTATGTATATTTAGGCTTAAAAAAACATTTATGATCTAATATATGTCAAAGGTTGCTGTGGATTTCTCAACACATATTCTTAGTTTACTTTCTTAAAAAGACTAAAAATCAAGTGAAAGATTTATTTTTTAGAAAAACATTAGATCTTTCAAGAAAAGTTGATGTATAGCTAGTGTGTTCATCTTTAATATATTGATATTATGTCCAAATATTGGATATAGCTATCATTTAAAAAATATGTATTTTTCATACTTTTTTAAAGTAAAGTAAATATTTTTCATACTTATTTTAAAGTTTTTTTTTATTACTCCAAAATCTTCTTCTATTGATACTTTTTGCTCTTGGTTATGGGTATATGTTTGTGCTACTTTGTAATTGCACAATCTTTTTTGTATGTGGGTCACTGTCTATAAAAAAACAAACACTGGGGGTTGATAGAAATAATATGACTTCCAGAAAAGGGCATACCCCATATTCTATCAAGATTCTAGCCTGTATGACTGATATCTAGTCAGTAGCTTAGAAGCATCTGGATTTTTTACAGTTATTGTTAGATTTACTTCATTAACTTCAAATATTTTGAGGGCATGATTAAGACCTTCCCTTTAGTAGAAATGAGATCTGAGTATCTTATGCTGATTTACAGCTCTGATTCAATCATTCTCGACTGTGGGAGATTCCATTTTGTTTTGCAACCCGATGCC
Organism: Pseudorca crassidens; assembly: GCF_039906515.1. Taxonomy (NCBI): domain Eukaryota; kingdom Metazoa; phylum Chordata; class Mammalia; order Artiodactyla; family Delphinidae; genus Pseudorca; species Pseudorca crassidens. The sequence goes on from NC_090298.1 coordinate 21,995,213, forward strand.
AGACTTTTTTTTGGGAGGGGGTATTTTTGTTTGTGTTTTCTATGTCCTCTACTCCTGCCCTAATTTTTAAGCTTCTCAAATCTCCTCTTGTTACCATGCTTCCTGGTCCATGGTTTTTATCAGGTTGTTAGCTGACACTTGGTATATGTCATTCTTGCTTTGGCAGTATATGTTTCAGTCCTCCTGCCCTGTCCTGAGCCTCAGATTGCTGCTTTATACACTGGGATGCCCTATATACCTTTATGGAGAACGATTTCAGCTCTACTTCCTGGTTCCCAGCTATTGGCCTCCTCTTCGTATTTACTTGGTGAAGACTGTTAGGGTAAGTGCAAGTGGGAGGAGACTCACTTCATGACTGGGGTTGCTCAGGATTCTAATTCATTGTGCTAGCCTACATATGGCCATGAATTGTCCATGTGTTTCTTTTTCTTTTCTTTTTCTTTTTCCCTTGTGTGTTCACTTATTATTCTGTTCTGTTCCCAGAATGAAAGTAGCCCAGGGAAGCTTTTGTCGTACAAAGGGCAATTCTATTTTAGAATTTATTTTATTTAGATTTTCTAATGTTTAGTGCTCTTATGGGAAGGAGAAGGTTATGATTTTGTAACTACAATGGCTGATTTTATTGTTCTAATTAGAGTGATGGTTATTTGTGACTACATTCTAACCAAACCAAATAAAAACATTACATTTAAAAAACATTTAATTTTACTTTACTTACAAGGAAAAGCATCCAACATACTAAATTAATTTTTATTCTGTTTCTCCATTTGCAATTCTGTCATATGTGAAAAGTTTAATTTTAGACAAAGGAGTAACTTCTTAAAATGTGCTATAACACTTTCAGTACAATAAATATATCACGTAAGTTCTCAACCTATATTTTTAGTTTTACTTTGAGAAGTGCTTTTTCCTAGTATTTTTTCTATGCCATGTTAGCCTTTATATAAGTCTGGAATTCATATATTAAGAATATTGGTAGAAATATCCAATTGCTAAGTGAATTAATCATTATGTCTATAAGGAACTTTCTCTAAAAAATAGTAATGTGAGGAAAAAATATCAAGCCATGGTTAAAGAAGTCAAATATAAAGGTTGGTAGGAAAAAAATGCTTTTTTTTGTTACAAGCATTTACATTTTTATCAGTAGGCTAAAATTAGTAAAAAAGACTAATGTAGTTTTCTATCTTAGTTCTAGATTTTGTTCCTGCCCATTCGTCTTTTTTATGTGAGAAACATTGTGGTGGTATTTACCAGTGAAGTATAGGTATTTGTTTTAGGGTATTTGTAAACTGTGAAGTTGCTGAGAAATTTGTGAAGGTAAAATATTGGTTTTTAAGGTATTGAATATTTTCTATCCTTACTATGCATGAAATTAAAAAGCTCTGATGGGAAAAAAATACATGTGTGTGTATATTTTTAATTAAATTATTTATTTTTATTTCTTTTTTTTTCAAATGTACAACAAAATCCTATATACCTTTCAAACAGATGCATCAAATGTTAATATCTTTCCAAACCTGTTCTACCTCTTTCTATCTTCCCTATCACTAAATCATTGCAGATGTCAAAACCTTCCATCTCTATATCCTTTGCCATGTATCTCTTAGGAAAAAGGACATCAATTGCTATGTAATCATAACAAAATTACTATAAATTACCTACAAAAACCAATAGCGATACGATAGTATAATCAAACAAGATCCCCAAGCTGGCTTCACAGTTTCTCTTTTATCTTTTAATTTTGCAATGCAGGTTCATGCATTGCACATTTCTATGAAGTCCTTTTTAACCCCTTCAAACTAAATCATTCCCATTGCTTTTCTCTATTCTTTATGGCATTAAACATTTGAAACGTCCAGACCAGTTACCTTGGAAAATGTCTTGCACTGTCAATTTGTCTATTTTCTTTTGACTACATTCTGGTCAATAATTTCTGGAAAGAACATTATACATATGATGCCTTTAACTCCTACTTTATGACATTCATATAAGTTGTCCAGTGTTGCTGATAGAAAATTTGAACATTTAGTTAAGGAAGAGAATAATAGATTTCATTATTATAAGAGTATATTTTTCAATGTGTAATTAAAAGGTAAATTATGGGGTTATTCTTTGAGACCATGTTAATGGTCTATTCCTCAAAAAACATTCACACAATGAATTTTAGCATCTTGATTATCCTTGCCTGAATCTTTGTTTCATAATCTTTCCTTTAAATTGTCTAAAAAAATGGAGATTTTAAAAATATCATCATTTGTTGTGCATTTATTAACTTTACTCTTTTCTCTCTCTCCATGGATTCAAGTAATTTTTTTAGTTAATTCAAGTTGTTATAATTTATTACTGTCATGATTCTTTTTTATACCCAAATTAACATGATCAATGGCAGCCTCTTCAATTTAGTCTTTTATCCCACTTTTTTGGAAAATGTTATTGAAATATGAAACACATAAAGAAAAATGCATAAACAATTCTATTCCTTGACAATTTTTTACAAAAGGAATTAACCTTTTTATCTGTTAATCAGGTTAAGGAAATACATTTTATAAAATCTCAGCAATTCTCCTCATGTCCCCTCAATATTACAATCCTCCAGGAAGCCACTGTCCTGACTTCTAGGCTTTTCAGGATGGTCAGAAAAAGCCACCCCATTTCACAGTCCTGGTAGTTATTCTTCTTACCATAAAAAACAAGTGCAACAGTCATTAGATCATCAAAACTCTTGCTTCAAAATTAATTATTCATAATGCCCATACATGTCACTAATTGCTATTATCCCATTGCTCATTGGCTATATAACTGATATCAAATGCAAGGATACATGCAAATGAATTCCTAAGTCTCATTTTTAAGGGTCTGTTTGCTGGGAACACTCCTGAAACCATATGCTGAACCAGCCAGATCCCATCAAAAAAGCAGAAAATAAGCTAGGTATGTCAAAACTGAGAGGTTAATTTGAGGATAGAATATAAGTTGTTGGAGAAATAAATATGAAACAAGGACACAAGGGGACACTGAAATTTTAACTTCAGAAAGAAGTAACTCCTTGGGGTAACAAAGAAGAAAGCTTTTGGTTATTAGAATCTAGAAACTTGAAGGATAGAAATAATGTTTAATTTAAAGTGTCGAATTGACTGGGTCATGGAATGGCCAGATATTGGTCAAATATTATTCTGGGTGTTTTGTGAGAATGTTTTAGGATGAGCCTAACATTTAAGTCAATAGGCTGAGTAAAGGAGATTGCCTTCCCTAGTGTGGGTGGGCGGGCTTCATACAATTCTTTGAATATCTGAATAGAACAAAAAGCCTGAGCAAGAGGGAATTCCTCCCGTGTGACTACCTTGAGCTGGGACATTAGTCTTTTCCTGCCTCCGTACTCAAATTGAGACATCAGCTGTCCCCTTTCTCAAGTCTGCAGGCCGTAACTACACTCTTGGGTCTCCTGGCTGTCATGCCTTTGGACTCGTACTGGAGCTAAGCCATGGACTTTCCTGAATCTCCAGCTTGCTGAATGCAGATGTTGGGATTTGTCAACCTCCATCATCTCTGAACCAATTTCTTATACTAAATTTAATATATATATAGGAAGATTCTGTTTCTGGGAGTGCCAGTCCTTCACAACAAACCCTCTGTACAGTTCACTTTTTATTGTATCTCCCTCCCATGGAGAATCTGAATGTTCCCTTCCAGGCAGTAATTCTTATCTGCAAAGCAGCACGATGCTATGAAAGTGTTATTTTCCTCAAGGTCTCCGAGTGTTTGAAGAATAAACTTAGATATTGGCTGAATATCTACATCCTTCTATTATTTACCTTATTTTATTCCTCACTGTGATTACCCCTAGCACAGGTGGGATCATTCCCCAAACAAGATGAGCTCCACAGCAAGTGGCTAGAAGGTGAAAAACAGGAAAATGCTTGAACAGCCAACTTGTTCAGTTTCTAGTTTTTTGCACCTAACCATGTGGTTGCCTATCCTGTAACTGCAGCCATAAACAATTTCTCTCTTTTTTTTTTTTTGGTACGCAGGCCTCTCACTGTTGTGGCCTCTCCCGTTGCGGAGCACAGGCTCCGGATGCACAGGCTCAGCGGCCATGGCTCACGGGCCCACCTGCTCTGCGGCATGTGGGATCTTCCCGGACCGGGGCACGAACCCATGTCCCCTGCATCGGCAGGCGGACTCTCAACCACTGCGCCACCAGGGAAGCCCAACAATTTCTCTTTTGATACATTATTTTTCATCCAGTCTCTAGACCTAACAAGACATTCCCTGTTCAGGTATTTCCACTAGGGGGATAGATGAGGAAGAAAGCTGCTGTGTGAGCAGTACCCACCTAGTATAATGGAAAGATGGAATTTCTTGTCTTTTTCTTTTCACCCATCTGGACTACGTATGCCAGGCTGGAGAACAGAAATGGGTGCTGATTGATCATACACATTTTCCTGGCTGGAGTGGCACCAAACAATGTTTTTCTCTGATTTCCAAGGCTCCTCAGTCTTACTCCTACTCAGTTAGGTTTTCCTTAGCTTTGAGCTTTACAGACCTGGGAGCTCTTAATGGGAATATTTTACCATGAACTCCCAAAGAAAAAGCAAACTCTCTTCTCTAAACTCATAATAGATGTCTTAGAATTAAACCCGCCACTTTTCCTACTAACCAGATGTAAGACACATGTCTTTTTGAACTTTCTACTCTTCTTCAGAGTTTAGTCTTCTAAGTCATAGTCTGCCTTCAGGTATCCATACCTCAGATGATAAATGGACATATGCCTGGTGAAATACCAGGGTCCATTTGTGCTGGAACATTGTCATTAGGAAGCTAGAGAAAGGATGCTAGCATAAGTTATATAGCATATATAGTTAATTCAAATACACAAAAGAACCAGTCTAGGTTTGTAAATTACATCTGCACTTGTTAAACCTAAGCTTGTGCTATGCCCTCTACTTCCAGGGAGATTTTTACTCAATTGAGAAATTCTGGATCCAAAGTAGGGGCTTTAACAACGAATTCTATGCCTTCTCTTTTCAGATAATTTTCTGGAATACCGTGAAAATGTATTCTTATTAGCAAATTCAAACAATCTGCATTTTTTTTCCAGCCACACTGTACTCAGCCAGGAATTTTAAAACATGCATTCATTAGATTATAACATTGTCAACTCAGTCTCAAAGCGGTCAACTGGTATCCCCAAAATGGTTGTAACTTATCTTTGTTACCATACATCTATTATCAAAGAAGTTCTTTATTATTATATCAAAAGTAATTGGTTGCAATTCTAAATGTTATTAATATGCTCTTTGTGCACATATGTGATCCTGGAAACACATATCTGTTACATGCCAAGCCCCCACATGAATTTGAAGTGGATCTCAGCCTTCAAATTGAGATTTGAAAGAAATAAACTTTTATATAATGCTTTCTTACTGAATCACCCTTCCATGGGTATGACAGGAAAAAAAATTAAGCCAGCCTTTTCTGTGTACCATCCTTTCCAGAGACCAGCTGGGACCTCCAATGGATGAGTTAGGAAGTGCCAAGAAAATGAGTTGGCATGTAGAACTTTTCCTAATATTTGTATTCTTATAAAATGTATTGTTTAATATGTCTCTTCAAACACTGTTAGTACTTTGAAAATAGTGCTAATTCCACTTACACTTTGTTTTTGGAGTACCACAGTAAATTTTAGTTGAATGGATTATATTCTTTATTTTGTACTTCTTATTTCTAAAAAAGAAAGATATATAATGATAACTATTTAAGCAACTTATAAAACTATTCAGTGTATTTATACAGATAATAAATATGCAAACCATTAAACAGTATAACTATTAGTTGTTTTGTCTAAACCTACATATAAATTATTTAATAATATGTATGCAGAATCTATTTTTAAAGACATTTTGAGGTTAATTTTTGGTTAAATTTGTTCTCCTCTAGCAAGTTAGTTATCACATTCCAACTTCACACACACACACACACACACACACACACACCAACACACACACACACACACACACACACACACCCCAACATAATTTCAGAGTATTGTTTGATAGATGTCAGAGTTTCTAAGTTAATACCCAAAGCCTGTTCCATGGGAAATATATATATGTATGTGTGAATTTGTGTTTATGTATATCTGAATTTGTATTGGTGTGGATAATAAACAAAAATATTTAAAGGAAAACAAGAAATAAAGCTAATTTGCTTAGCTTTTACAAACTGAAGTAACTATTTTAGATGGTATAAAAATTCTGAATTTAATTGGATCAATAGATATATTATTTTATTTACTTATGGATTTTTGAAAAAGTAAAACTGTACATATCCCTTTTATAATAAATTATATTTTAAACTGTTGATAAGTTTTACAATATCTAAATGAGTATGTGTATTAAACTACCCCTATAGAAAAATGAAACATTGACCCTGATTTTTATGAAGATAGAATAGAATAAAGTGAAGAGAGTAACTGAGGTAGTCCCAAATGTGCTTAAGAATGTTTTACATATTTTGGAACTAAACTTAGGCTAATTACCATAGAAAAAAATAGAGGGCAATAAATAAGAAAAACCATTACTGCCTTATACATTTTGCTTATGATCCTTAATATTATACTGTTTAAGCAATTTCACATCAAGATGACTTTACTAATATCAGTTTATACTTGAAATAAAGAAGTAAGATAAAAATTTTAAATGAATGATAATCCCCATTCATTCAAATTAACAAATGGGTATCCTTCAAAATTAAATTAAAATAATTACAGTTAATATCTCAAAACTCTCTGTTGAATGGTGTAATCTAGACTCTAAATCATACATAAATCTGATTTTAATCAATAATGAATTAATAGCTATATTTTATAATATAGCCGAAAATATTTTTCCACTGCACCATCAATGACAAAGATAAGACCAGTTGCATCCTAGATTAAGCTGAAAATATGTCAAGGCTATCATACTCTATTCATCATTTACATAGAGCTTATTCACAGTTCACAGCTAAAGAATCATGCACAAGGATAGTAACATCATGATTCAGTGCTAATTAACTGTTTTTGCTGGAAGTCTTCCTGTTAGTACTATCATATCATGCTTGAATATTTTGAATTATATTCTATAGGGTATGTTTCTTGTAGTTTCAATTAACCCATCATTTTTTTGCTTATTATTGATATTATTACTAGATAAACAAAGCTGATCCTCTAGAATCTTACAATTCAAACATATTGAAGTAGAGTGTAAAATTACTATCAAGCTAAACATATATATGACATTATTCAGATTAATCATTATTATTTCAAATAAAATTAAAATCAACTATATACTTCTGTAGAGAGTAAAATATCCAAATTATAATAGACCCTGTGTTACGAACATTATTTATCTTAAAAATGCTTAATTTATGTACCCAGACTTGGCACCCAGCTAGTAAATACAGTTTTTAAGCTCCCTAAATGACCATAACAGTTGATATTGGGTTTTTTTTTTTACATTAAAAGCATTATTTTTTTTAAGTTAAGGTGTTGTAAACTTAATCCCTGAAAATCCTTTGTATAGAATTTGAAACAATTGATACAAATAAGTGTGTTGTCCCTCGTGTGTTGTGGGTGTGTGCGTTATGAGTATTCCGTATTAACCATTTTTTTCCACCACGTATGGTTTGGAAAAAAAAAACCATAATGGTGAGGAAAAAATGCTCTATTTTCAGCTCATCTCTTTCGTTTTGGAGGTGTGTTGATCAGCTTAGTATTCCACTGATAACCTCTTGGTTTCAGAGCAGATGCACTGATGACAACAAAATGTTAGAGCTCTCAACGGCAAACTGGAGTCTTCAAAGTAGAGAACTTTTTCATCTGCAGTAAATGTCATATACATCTAAGCTACTCATAAACTATTAAAATTACATAAATGTAAATTTCCCCAAAATTATCCTAGTGATAATTACTCAGTAACCTGAGAAAGCCTATGCATGCCCTCTGAGTGATAGGAGGCATAGGAGTAAAATTTTCCATTTTATGTTACAAGGAAGACAACCCTTTCCCAACTGCCATCATTACCTAAGAGCCCCATCTTCTCTTATTATTTCCAATATCCCATAGACACAAAATGTGTAAAAATGAGTCTACTTGCTGCTTAATTGCACTGTTGAATTCTTAGTTGTTGATGCCAATTTATATTTAATAAGGGCAATAGAAAAAGACTATAATATAATAAAACTCAGGTCATCTAAGAGTTTTAAAATGCAGAAAAATGCATAAAATTAAGCATATACTTACCATATGACCCAGGAATTACACTCATACATATTTATCTAAAAGAAATGAAAACACATGCACACAATGATCCGCATGAAAGTCCATAACAGCATTATTCAGAGTGGCCAAAACCTGAGAATTACTCAAATGCCAATCAACTGGTGAATGGATAAATTGTAATAAATCCAGTACATTGGAATACTATTTAGCAACAGAAAGTAGGGAACTACTGATATATTCCAAAGCATTTATGACCACATAATGCTGGGTAAAACAAGCCAGGTACAAAACTCTGTACTGTTCAATTCCATTTATATGAGATTGTAGAAGAGGAAATTAATTTATAGTCTCAGAAAGCATATCAGTTATTACTTGGGACAGGAGAAAAAAGCATGAGGAAAGTATTGAAGGTTATAAAAATGCTTTCTATCTCTATAGGGGTGATATATAGGAATATAGGGAATATCATAGTGTATGCTTTTATCAAAACTCCATTAAAAAGGTATACTTACAATGGATGTCATTTCTTAAATATAAATTAGGCCTCAATAAAGTTGATTTAAACTTTCAAAAAGTACTAATATTTATTCATGCCTCACTGTATTTGCTTCACTATCTAATGGCTTTGCATATGCTCTTTTACTTTCATTTGGTGATTCTGAGAGGTGTTAAAAGTTATTTTAATGTTGTGATTTTTTTAGCATCTTATTTTCAACATGAGTTTTGATGATCATAAAATTACATAAGTAGGAGTAAAAATGTTCAAGTCAACCCCATATTCCTATTTGTACACTAATAATAGAGTATCAGTTTGAAAACTAGCATTTTCTTAATACAATTACTGTAGTAAAACCTACCCTTTTCTACTGTCACTATGTAGTAGTCTTTTTGATATGTTTTATAGGTTACTTAATTTAACTGCTATAACTCTTTGATGAAGATTCCTGCCTATAAAGTGTAATTTCACCAATTCAAAACATTTTTAGAATTATTGCAGTTAGGATGTTTTCAATACCTGTTTAGCGACTGCATGCTCATGAGAAAGGGTATATTTTATTTTAGTCAGCAAGTCAACAAGTATTTATTGGGCTCTCACAGGATGTCTTATGTAGCACTAAGCAAATTTATTACTTCTTTATAAGTGCCTATGAAACACGGGATATTTTCCCAGAGTTGCTGTTTAACACATTTTACGATATTAATTAAATAAGGATAAAACAAAAGAAACTGGCTTTTACATATAAGATTTTTTCCCTTCTTATAATATAGTATATGTTTTTAAAGAAATGTCTCCCATTTGAGTATGTTAGACATATTGTATTATGAACATTATCATACATATATCAGAAATTGGCATTAACTTTAAATACAAAACTTCTTCGGAAATATTTCTGCCATCCTTGTATATCTCTATGAAAAAATAAAATGGGTGGTAAAATGAGATACTGAGTTCTCTTGGGTCTGTTTATTTCCTGTAAACCTCCTAAATGCAAGATCATTTTCAATACTAAATTCTCCATTACAACTTCCAAATTATGAACTTCTCTAGACCTGATCCTTTGCTTCTTCCCTATTACTAATGTGAATTCCTCATTCATCCATAAATCACCACCTATATGCCAATACCACACATTAATTTTGGAGCATGTATTCAATGTTAGCTACTTTACAAAAAAATTAATGTGATGAGTCATGTAACAATGTCTTTTGGAACATCACTTGACAGTTTGGGAGTCAGAAGTACAGTCATTCAGACGTGCACACGTGTGCATAGAAGTACAGTCATTCAGACGTGCACACGTGTGCATACACAAAACTCTGAGATTTCAGAAACATCTTTTCTTAAACTGTAAATCATTTATTATACGATATTCTAAGTGCAGTTTTCTCCAAATTATAGCTCCTTGGTTTCCTCCTAAGTATCTGGTCAGAAAGTGATATAAATATATATTTATATCAGTCACAAAATTGTGACTGATAGAGTCGTACTTCTCTACTCAGGAATTAAATTTTGAAAAATAATGTTAGTAAGAAGATGCAAGGAGTAGCTAGTTGATTATTTGAAAACAGACACAAAGTGCTTTACATTTCTTTTGTGAATGTTCTAAATAAAAGGATTACAGATACCTGTTTTCCTGATCCTTATCATATTTAGTCTACATTTAGTATAAGTACAAAATAACGACAATTAAAATGAAAACATTATACCTACTCCTTTTTCTTTTTTTTACTTTATACTGGTGTAAATGAACTAATACAGCAAAAAAGAATACTTAAGGTAAAACAATACACTTAGTATTTATGTTCAGTGTTCAGCCCCTTTAGCTCAAGAGAAGGAATAGAAGAATGTTATTATTCCTGTTAGAAGGAGGAATCCATTCATTTCTATGAGTGGTTGACTTCAGGGTAAGTTACAATTTAAAATTTCCCACTGGGTTAATAGCAGGTACCAAAAGTTCAGAAGAGCATTAGTAATTACTTCTCCCAAAAGCAGAGATTTATCAAGAATATCATGCAGTTCAGCATTACGCATATCCTGTTCTTTTCGTTGTGGCTTAAAAATACGTGCAATTTAATGTGTCTCTTTCTAAGACACTCAAAGACTGTGTCATCATCAAATTGGTTTATTTGGCTATTTCAAGTTATATATTTTTTCTTATTATTGAGATTCTTTGCGAAATCCATAAAACAGTATCGGTATAAAGGGTGATGATCGATTCTCAACTACTCTAATCTATGATGAGAAGGTCATATGTGTAACAGATTTCTCTGGATTGAATTCAGCTGGGTGTGTCAAGGGTAACAGTATGGTGATTTGGATCTAAGGAATCGTGTAAATCCTCTCACAGGCTGTCTTTCTAAGTTTTTAGGAACCATTGTTAAGCATTTCCTATGTATACCAACATAAACCTCTGGGATGATTTGCGACTTCAATCCACTGACATCTCAGCAAATTTCATATTAGGTTTTTGTTTGTTTCCTGTCTTTTGTTTTTTTCTTCTCTACTTCTGAGAGAATCTGCTTGGCTTGCTGTTGCGATTCCTACCACTGGCTCTGTGGCTTCCTGTTTTCTCACTGCCCAGGTCTCTGCTTCCCTAAGGCTGCTGCATCCTCATTCTGTTCCCATAATCACTTTGCTGAACTAGAGCAAATCCTTTACTTCCTGGCTTTTATTTCACTCCATTACAATGACAACAATTTGGAATTTGCCCTAAGTACTCATTATCTCACAGTTATTTTAATGATTTATTTATTTATTTCTCATTACAGACTTCTCAGACTTCATCACAGGACTCTTCTGTGCAACAGAAGCCAGGACAGAGGATGACAGGAGCAATAGGATCCCTGGTGTACTAAAAACCAAGCCATGTTTTACATGAAGTTCAGGTGCCTGAGTTCTTTATCCCTGACAAGTTAATTCCTCACCTTGAGGTCCCCAGGTTTTCTATGTGAACAGAGCCTTGCTGGCTTTTCACACATACTGAGCAAGATGGCCTTCATGTTCCCTGCAGCTTGACTGAATTTTAGTCAGATTTCCTCATCATCATAGGTCTCTGACCTCCCTTTTCTTACAGCATTTATTTTTGAAAACTCCCCAGTGTAAATTCTTTCTCTGCCCCTTTGAGAAATAAATTTTTTTCCAGCCCCTTGCCAGTTTTACAACCCAGGACTATTTTTCTCAAGGACCAAGGGGCCATTACTTTAAAATGTAATCATCAAGGAAGATAAAGACCCCTATATTCCTGTCTCTGTGAAAACATAGGAGCCCCACTTTGATAAGTGCCATTTAGCAAATGTGACCCATACAATGCAATAATTGCTGACTAAATTCTCTTAGAGAGTCCCTATTTTTTATAGTAGAAATTTAAAAGTATATAAATTATTATTTTATATCATAATTATGTTTAATAATACATACTATAATATATCTAGCAATAATATATATATATATACATATATATATATAATTCTATACTCAAAATTGAGTATGCTATTCTTTTAATGTGGCAAACTGAGGTGGTAATCAACCAATGGGAAATCATTCTCCACCACTGAAATAGTACATTTGAAAGTTGGACTGGGAAAAGAACTTGCTAACATGGACAGTGAAAGTTTTGAAAAAGATTAAATCCTACCTGTGGACTAGGGCTGCTTCAAGTGGATATCCTCCTTATTTAGAAGATACTTTAAAAGGTGTCTTGGCTCTCAATTCTCTCTCACATCCCATCTGCTATATAAATGACCCAGATGGAGTTTGTAGTAGTTTGATCTGAATAAAAGAAAATGGCAACACTATAGAATCCCTTACATGAGTGGCGCTCTTTATGCATTTATGGACTATGCCCAATAAATAGCTATCTGTCTTAAGAGTTAATGTCATAAAAAAAAAGAGTTAATGTCAATTAGTCCATGTGAGGTTCTTATTAGAATTAGGGATAAGCCTGTATTACGAGGCATAGACTCAGAGAAAGTGAGAATCATACAGTTGTCCCTCAGTATCTAAGGTGGGGTTAGTTCCAGGACCCCCAAGGATACCAAAATCAAAAGATGCTCAAGTCTCATATAAAATGATGTAGTATTTACATGTAACCTATGCATGTTCTTCTGTATAAATCATCTCTAGATTACTTATAATACCTTATACAATGAAAATACTACGTAAATATTTGCCAGCATGGGTCAAATTAAAATTTTGCGTTTTGGAAATTTCTGGAATTTTTTTCCAAATATTTTTGATCCACAGCTTGTTCAATCCACGGATGTGGAATCCAGAGATATGGAAGACCAACTATATAACTCTTTAGGATTTTATCTGACTTTGGTGCATAATTACTATATTGGGGAAAAGGTACACTTGGGACAGAAGAGAGAATTAAAATAGAACTCTATATAGGAATAGAGTCCTATTTTTATACTTCCTAAGTGGTAAAGATCAATATGGGAAAATGAAATAAAGATAATTTTGCAATAAGAGTAGAAAGAGACTATATTACAGAGCTTCCTTTTTGCAGATTAGTAATGAAATGAAGAAAGGAAACGATAATGTAGTTAAGAGCAATGTAGACTGTGGGTCATACTCTGCTTTTGATTATGGCTTCTCCATTTACTGCCTGTGGGCTTTGATGAGTTACCCTAAACGCCTTTCAACTCAATATGCTTATTTGTAAAATGGAAAATAATAGTACTACATCATCACATTTGTATAATTTTTTTTTTTCGGTACATGGGCCTCTCACTGTTGTGGCCTCTCCCGTTGCAGAGCACAGGCTCCGGAAACACAGGCTCAGTGGCCATGGCTCATGGGCCCAGCCACTCCGCGGCATGTGGGATCTTCCAGGACTGGGGCATGAACCCGTGTCCCCTGCATTGGCAGGCGGACTCTCAACCACTGCACCACCAGGGAAGCCCACATTTGTATAAATTTTAAGTAAGTTAGTATTAATAAAATCCTTAGAGAGAAAATAGCTTTGGCACATAGCAAGCATGTTAAATAAGATGAAATAAAAAAATAAAAATATCACAAAAACAGTTTACCATGAGCAACTGTGGAGGAATTGGGGCTTATTCTTATGTAATATGATTCAAAAAGTGATCAAAAGAAAGATGGCACAGAGCAGAAGCATCACACTAAGGCTCCTGAGTGCCCTGTAAAGAAAAAGCCACACCATGAAATTCTGAAGTCAATCTTGAATCTGGTGAGAAGAGTATCGAGGGGAATTTCTTGTCCTTTCCTGGAGAGTAGGGGAAGGTCACTGGGGAACAGCCGATGAAACTGGGGGGTGAAAAAGGTGGAAAACACTGGTGGAAACAAGAGAGGCTCCAGAAATATGTGTGACGTTAAGGGGCAGATGCAAAGTGGACAAGAGACCTGTCTTGCAGGTGGGACAGGGTCTTAAATTATGAAGGAGCACATACATTTAATAGAGAAAACCTCCGAATTGGAGTACATACAACAAATTCAGATTCCCTTACCCATGCCTCAAGTGGGGACCCTAAAGAGAAAAAAATGGAAAACAATCTGTTTCAGATACAAGGGAAAGTGAATCAGGAAGTCTCCCACTCTTTAAAATTTATTATATCAGTTATGGTTCTTGTTTACTAAAAAACTGAAAGCACTCGATCTTCTTTAAGTGGAAGAGGAAGTCGTTAATGTTTATTGGGGAACTTGCCGATTCATTCAGAGGAACGGAGAAATTGTGTACAAGCTTCCCTTCCAGGTGCCTCATCAGAACCACACAGCAAGAAATCACCTGGAGATAAAATGTCATCTCCACTCTGTGGAACATAAAACAAGTATGTTGACTAGACTGCGATAGCTACTGCCACCAGATACCATTCTGTGACCTGGCAACCATCAGAAACCTGTGCTGCTGCTAAATGTAAAAACTAACTCCATTTCACTGCTCACATCTGCACAAAATGGAAGTTTTATACTGAGTTTCTTCACTCATCCTTTCCCTTTTGAAGAGAAGTCTCATGTGGGCATATCTGAGTGGCAGTTCTAGCTGAAAATGACCTGGAAATATGTCTTGATTCCTTTGCCATGATGGCAGAATTCACAACATAAAGATTTACCCACATATACAAAGGTATTCAAAAGGCACTGTTTGCCATCCCTTCTTTTATATTAAACTTCCAATAACCAACATAAATCAACAACAAAATAAAAAAACTTCATTTCACACAAACAGAAAGATATTTATTCTTCTGGGGATACGTTGATAAGTACTTTTTCTTTGAAAATTTTTATTGTTTCAGTCTATAAGAACAAAATCATATATTCCTTAATTGCTCTACTTTTTATTTCTCAATATTTTTCAATTGAAAAATATGATACAATTTATTTATTAATTATGCTTTTTATTGTCAATTCCTCCAGCTGAAATTTTAGGACTGAGGACAAAGATCTCTGTCTATTTTGTTCAGTGATGTTTGTCGAGTTTATATAAACATATAATGGTAAACACTTAACAAATATTTATTG
This sequence comes from Pseudorca crassidens, assembly GCF_039906515.1. NCBI lineage: Eukaryota > Metazoa > Chordata > Mammalia > Artiodactyla > Delphinidae > Pseudorca > Pseudorca crassidens. The sequence continues at coordinate 22,010,458 of NC_090298.1, forward strand.
AATGAAGAAATGAAATTTTTTTAATTGGCAAGGGAGTTGGAATAAAAACCATCTTCTCCATTCTCCAACACAGATTAAATAGTTTGAATTAGATAATTTTTTTTTTATTGGAGTAAAATTGCTTTACAATGTTGTGCTAGTTTCTGCTGTACAATGAAGTGAATCAGCTATACGTATCCCTATATCCCCTCCCTCTTGGACCTCCCTCCCACCCCCTGCCCCCATCCCACCCATCTAGGTCATCACAGAGCAATGAGCTGAGCTCCCTTTGCTATACAGCAGGTTCCCATAGCTATCTATTTTACACATGGTAGTGTATTTATTTCAAACCTAATCTTCCAATTCATCTCACCCTCCTCTTCCCCCCCACTGTGTCCACATGGCTGTTCTCTACCTCTATGTCTCTATTTCTGCCCTGCAAATAGGTTCATCTACACCATTTTTCTAGATTCCACATATATGTGTTAATATAGGGTATTTGTTTTTTCTCTTTCTGGCTTACTTCACTCTGTATGACAGACTCTAGGTCCATCCACATCTCTACAAATAACCCAAGTTCATTCCTTTCTATGGCTGAGTAGTATTCCATTGTATATAGTGCTGCAATGATATTGGGGTACATGTGTCCTTTTGAATTATGGTTTTCTCAGGGTATATGCCCAGGAGTGGGATTGCTGGGTCATATGGTAGTTTTTTTAAAGAATCGTTTTGGAAATAACGAATTTATATCCATGTCTAAGCTGTATGTGCAAGTTTCATTGTATTTTGTCAATGTACATACATTATATATTCCTAAGTGTATTTGAAATACTTTAAGGTATGAGAGTACATAGTTCTTTAATTTGTGTGACTTTTCTCTATGTTTCTAATTCCATTTGTTTACTTATTTTCATATACATACAATAACACTTGTAAAGTATTTAAGACACATTGAAAGCTTAACCTAAGATAGAAATAGGCAAGCAAACAAATCAAGGACAGCAGAATTATTAAATGAAATGACTTTCATTGTGACTTTATAGAATAACTCAGACTTTTTGCTTAAAAATTTTCTTAATTCTGAAATAAAAGGTTGAATATAAAAGTATATTTGAAACTAGTAACTTCTAGCAGTGATCTGTGAGGATTATTTATTTATTTATTTTTTTGCGGTACGCGGGCCTCTCACTGTTGTGGCCTCTCCCGTTGTGGAGCACAGGCTCCGGACGCGCAGGCTCAGCGGTCCAGCAGGCGGACTCTCAACCACTGCGCCACCAGGGAAGCCCCTGTGAGGATTATTTTTATAAACTGATGGGGATTATATGACTGAATATTTATTCAGAGACATACAACTTTTATGTAGAAAATAAACAGGTCTCCCTAGAATTTCTCAAATGCTGTTTTTCAAAAATACTAATTTGAAGTACAAAATTTTGTTTCTCTGTTGCCAATTATATCTGTTCTCAGGGGTTTGTCCCATTATGAAAAATAGGGTACGATGGAGCTTAAAATTGAAGGAGGCTTTGACAATTTGGTAGATCTGATATTTTTCATGCTCCTTATTTCTGGAAAAAAAAGTATATATACTCTTGTAGTAATATACATATTTAGGTGAATGTAAGATGAACAGCTTATATCCTCAAATCAAAGGTAGAATTCAACTTGAAATACTTCCCATCATTTGTGCTCAAATTTTTTATGATATTTTATTAAATCTCAGACTTAATGTTTTAGATTATCAATTTCATCTAAACTAATATTTTAAAATATCACTCTCAATCTTCCTTAGATTTTTTAATAAACTTTATCATTTTTATTTTGTCTACTCAATATAATACTAGGCACTGTAGGGATACAGAAGCAAAAGGATCAAGCATTTTTTGGCATGTGTTACGTATCAGAAAAATCATCTTATTTTTTATTGTCTCTTTAGCTTCACAATTAACTTTGAAATTGATGTTACCATTCTTATCTTACAGATGAAAATGCAGAAAGTGTTTAATTTATTCAAAGGCAAAACAATCCTACTATTTCACCATTCTCAGAAGACCAGATAGAACTTGCTGACCTATGAATCTAGCTTTTTAAACATACTATTTATTTTTATTTATTTATTTATTTATTTATTTTTCACGCACACTGTATTTTATTTTTACAAGAGATAAATAAACTGACACCAAGCATTGTAAATGGATGACCACAATAAAAGCAACAAGGATTGCAATTACCAAACATGAAACACACTCATACTATGTCATAATATTGACATTCAGTCCAGTGATCCTCCACTGTAACAGCTCCTTTACTTTGCAGTGAAAATTGATTCGTATATTTTTTGCCTCTGAGTCCTTGTGGGATTTTTTTTTTTATTCAAACAGAAAGTCCCAAAAATTATAATCATCCTCATCAGTTCACTCAGTCCCATGTAATTAATTTTTTTTCATCTTGATCTTTTGTTAGCACTTTTATGAATTCATCAGTTTTCCATTAGAGTTCTGAAAATGCTTATTCATTCAGTTCAGCAGTTTACTGAGTTACCAAAAACCTGTACTTGTCAGAGTCTTTTCCATGAATTCCTTGAAGATGAAACCCTTTTATAGGAACATTTTTGCAAAAGCATCAGAGTACACCCGGAACTGTCTGTAAATGACAAAAGACTTAAAAATTACCGCGGTTAAAGATTTGATGAAAGTTCATAATAATGCAATTGACAAGGAAATTTAGTTATTTCTGAGATATACATTTTAAAGTAATAACTAGAATTATGACTTATAACATTATACCAGAACATATAAGATTTTTAGAAATTTCATGTAATGTCTGAAACATTTATATTAACATATTTCCATACAAATAACCCAAAGAAAGTTTAGTATTAGTTGTTTTTTTGTTTGTTTGTTTTTTATACTGCAGGTTCTTATTAGTCATCAATCCCAATAGCCCGATTCAGCACACCACCATCTCCACTCCACCGCGGTTTTCCCCCCTTGGTGTCCATACGTTTGTTGTCTCAATTTCTGCCCTGCAAACTGGTTCATCTGTACCATTTTTCTAGGTTCCACATACATGCATTAATATACGATATTTGTTTTTCTCTTTCTGACTTACTTCACTCTGTATGACAGTCTCTAGATCCATCCACGTCTCAATAAATGACTCAATTTTGTTCCTTTTTATGGCTGAGTAATAGTCCATTGTATATATGTACCACATCTTCTTTATCTATTCATCTGTTGATGGGCGTTTAGGTTGCTTCCATGACCTGGCTATTGTAAATAATGCTGCAATGAACATTGGGGTGCATGTGTCTTTTTGAATTATGGTTTATGCCCAGTAGTAGGATTGCTGGATCATATGGTAATTCTATTTTTAGGAAATAGAATTTTTTAAGGAAAATCCATACTGTTCTCCATAGTGGCTGTATCAATTTACATTCCCACCAACAGTGTATGAAAGTTCCCTTTTCTCCACACTCTCTCCAGCATTTGTTGTTTGCAGATTTTCTGATGATGCCCATTCTAACTGGTGTGAGGTGATACCTCATTGTAGTTTTGATTTGCAGTTTTCTAATAATTAGTGATGTTGAGAAGCTTTTCATGTGCTTCTTGGCCATCTGTGTGTCTTCTTTGGAGAAATGTCTATTTAGGTTTTCTGCCCATTTTTGGATTGGGTTGTTTGTTTCTTTAATATTGAGCTGCATGAGCTGTTTATATATTTTGGAGATTAATCCTTTGTCTGTTGATTCATTTGCAAATATTTTCTCCCATTTTGAGGGTTGTCTTTTGGTCTTGTTTATGGTTTCCTTTGCTGTGCAAAAGCTTTGAAGTTTCATTAGGTCCCATTTGTTTATTTTTGTTTTTATTTCCATTACTCTAGCAGATGGATCAAAAAAGATCTTGCTGTGATTTATGTCAAAGTAAACATACTATTTCTTAAAAGTACTCTGAAGTCCAACCATCTCCTTTTCTTTTTATTCAAAAGAACTTAAATGCCAGTTCAGGATGTCACTATTACCAGCCCCTCAACCCCGATTAAATAGTTGGCTTTTCAGTTTCCTATAATCCTAGATCTTAGAGGGCAACATGGCTTTCTTTCAAAAGTCTTTACTACATACAGGAAGATGCTTGATTTAAAAATAATAATAAAAATATAAAAAAACCCAATATTATCATGTTGGGTAGTTCCTTATTTTGGTTTCCCAGGGTTTTCGCTTTCATGTCTACCTGGAATTCAATTGAGCAGACTTTATCATAGACTGGTAGGTCAGAATACCATTCTTCATAATGAGAAGTATTCTTTAAGATCATTGTATAAATATAAATAAATAAATATGTACTGTATACTATTATACATATATGTATACATAGCTGCAAGTATATACACACACCTATTATATTCCTATTGCTGCTTAACAAATTATTAAAACTTAGTGATTTGATACAACACTAACTTATTATCTTATTATAGTTGTGGAGTTTTATCGGGCAAAAATCAAGGTGTCGACAGGGCTATGTTCCCTCTGGAAGCTATAGAGAGGAATTTACTTACTTGTCTGTTCCAGCTTCTAGAAGCTGCCCACATTCCTTGATGTGTATCTTCCATCTTCAAATTCAGCAATGGTTGGTCATCTTTCTCACATCACATCACGTCACATAACTATAACATTGACTCTTCTTTTGTCTCTCAATTCCATCTTTTAAGCACTTTTGTGATTATATTGGGCCATCCTGGATAATTGAGGATAATCTCCTTATCTTGAAATCCTTATTATAATTACATTTGTAAAATTCCTCTTATAATGTAAGATATTCACAGATTCCAGGTATTAAGAGGCAAATATTTAATGTGTGGAGATATATATATATATATATATATATATATATATATATATATATATATACTATATATTTTTAAAACACAAATCTGCAAACTGGAGGTATTTAAATCTTTGTGTGGAGAATATAATTCTTGCCTGAAAGTAAAACATTTGAAGAAGTGTGTTTGATTTTTAAGTCCACAGGGTGCTATTTAATAAATGACTGCTCCAGTGAACTGGAAGTTCTAGCCTTAAATAAGCATTAGTTCTTTCATATTATTCAAATGTTACAAGAGGAATTATAAAAGAAATGTGCTCCAGGGTTGGATGATAGAATAAAATACATGCAAAATATATGGCAGTATAAATACTACCCTAAAGAAAATATTATACATAAATATTTCATTTACAAAAATATATGTCTATCATATTTTATTTATTTATTTTTTTTTAATTTTTTTGCTGTACGCGGGCCTCTCACTGCTGTGGCCTCTCCCGTTGCGGAGCACAGGCTCCGGACGCGCAAGCTCAGCAGCCATGGCTTTCGGGCCCAGCCGCTCCGCGGCATGTGGGATCCTCCCAGACCGGGACAAGAACCCGTGTCCCCTGCATCGGCAGGCGGACTCTCAACCACTGCGCCACCAGGGAAGTCCTATCATATTTTAAAATAAAGAAGTAGATAATCAGATCATCTTCAAATTGCTAAGTAAACAAAGACATTCTATATTATGTATGTGCATGTGTGTGTACCTATATATTTTTTCTCAGGAATATTTAAAAGTAGAAGTGTACAATATCCTCTATTTTAGCAAATTTCACTTGTCTGTGTATTAGAACAAAGTCATACAATTTTCCGAGTGCTTAATAATTCATAATTTCTTTGACAAACTTATACATGAAAAATTTGTAAACAAGCCCATTTTCATTTCATGAAAGCTATTAAAACTGCTATGGTTATATCGGACCCACATGTAATAGATATATATTGAATTAAGATCAACTCTCCAAGGCAAATATAGGTGAATAACTTTAAAACATCTTAAATGGTAAAAAATATAGCAACCTAAAATTCTACAAGCAAAGGAAGCAATTTAGCTAACCTTCAAATTAAACAACAGCAAATTATAGATTACATGCAAAATTACCTATTTTGCATATGAAATTACATGTTTTTGCATCATTAGATATAACTTTGGAAATTTAACCCTAGGACTTGCCTTTCTATTTTGATCAGAAATATATAAATATATGAAAGTTGTAATAATGCTATCATACCTCAACTTTCCATCGAAATACAGTGCATCTTAATTATCTTCCTTTCAATTAAAAGCAATGGATTCATCTTATTTTCTGTCATTTTAAAATTTATATTCTGCCATTTCCCCAAGCAATGTCTCTTCCCTCATTTGTTAACAATAAAGGTTTTCATTGTTGTTGTTGATTCCACCCAGGGTGGTTAATACTGGATTTGTTAAATAGTTATAACCAAGGAATGTTTTAGACTATTGCAATGAAGCAACAATACTAATTGGCCTTATATTAAAATCAATGATTCTCAAATCTGGTTGCAATTTACAATCATTTGAGAAGTTTTAAATAGATAGTAAAGCTTGGGTCCTTCCCGCAGAGTTTATAATTTAATTAGTCTGGGGAATGGCATGACCATTTTAACATTTTAAAAGTTCTGCATGTTCTTCTAGTATCTGCCCAGGTATAAAACAGTGGAAGGAAGCTCTGAACATCTCAAGGCCTAAGAATTTTTAAATTCCCTTCTGTGTCAAGTACATCACCACTTGTTTGAAATAAATTATTTCAAAGTGTCAAAATGGCTTAGTAAGTTAGATGTTATTATCTCCTACTTTAAAGATGAAACACAGATATTAAGAAAATTTAAGTAACTTGTTCAAAGTCACACATCTAATAATGTTAAAAGCCAAAATTTTTTTAAAAGGTGTGTCAGATTACAGAACTCATCCTCTTCAATTTTCTCTTCTCTAGAGGCTGGCACAGTCTCAGAGATTTAAGAACCATTAAAATGCCTATTTAATTATTGTCCTCGACATGTTTATGCTAGTATTTTTAAGTACAGGCAATACATACTCGTCACCAAATTCTATGCAAAATGAAGATATTCAAATATGGAATAGCACTAAAAATTTAGAATAAATTTTAGAGGATATTAGCTAGTTTGCATATATTAAAGGCATGTATACATACACACACACACACACACACACACACACACATATATATATATATATATACACACACACATAAGGCATGTATATATATGAAATTGGCAACATTGCTGCAAGGATAAGGCCATTTCAGAATATCCATTTCTACTCCTCAGGTATGCTGCCTACCTGATACATTGTCTCATGGAATCTATACCACACAGTATTCTCTTAAGAGATACGCACTCCACCACTTCTAATTTGTTTAATGTTTATAATCTTCAACATAAAAATATAATTCCAAAATTATCTCAGTGTTTGTTTGAATACAAAGTTAAAATTTAACTGACTTCACTACTTAAAAATTATTTGAACTATTCTTTGAAAATAAGTATTTTTTCTGAATAATTATTAATATTCTTCTCTTTAACTGGTTATGGATTGAACTAAAGTCATGGGACGTGAAGCTTGAAAATGTTTGGTAAGTTAATTAATTATGTTGCATTTACCTCATGAAAACCTGAGGAGTATCTTCCTAAAAATTTTGCAGTGGTACATTCCAAAATAAACCATGACCACTGAGATAGCTCAGTAAAGGAGAAAGATTAGAAGCCTTCAATACTAGCAAGCTTTAAAATTTGACACTGTATTATGTTTATCACATCCATGACGTCTCTATTCATCCTTCAAATTCTGCTTTCTTTTTCCCCCAAAGCTTACGATTCTGCCATTGTTGTATACACAGAGATTTCTATTGTTTTATTTGTCTTTTCTAAACAAAATATTTGGAAGACTTAAGGGCAAATTTACTTAAATTGAACTACAGTAACCTTTATTTGAATGGTGAGTAAAAATTGCATGTTAGTTCTTTTGTAAATGTGGTACCCCACCTGCACATTCTATTTTTTTGTTTTCAGTCTTCACACAAGAAGTTGGGTCTATGTTTTAAATGTGTGATTGTTTTCTAATTTAGGAACTAATAATGCATACTGATAAAAAAGAGGGACTGAGGAGTTGAAGAAAATTAGGTAATTATAAAAAATAGTTGAATATAATAAGATGAAAAACTTGTCTATTGTAGGAGTGAATTATAGTTAGTAGCAGTTCAGCTTTTTCTAAGATTTCATTTTAAAAGAAGACTAGATAGGCATTTTTACTACATGTGGTTTTAATCAGTGTGATATAATTTTCAGTTCCTTTGATTAATGAGTACATTCTCAGCTTTTAGTTGTTACCTATTTGTTCAGAAGCCATAGAAACACTCCGACCTAACTAGATTAAACACAATTTTTGACTTAATTAGCTTCTCTAGAGTCGCTAATAACCATATAGCCTTGACTTGTGAACCATGTAATTATTTTGACATTAATTCTCTCCCTGGGATATCTTACTCTTGATGTCATCATTTCTTCACTTCAATTTCTGGCTAGCAATTTTACAACCATAATGAAACTACTACTGGAAGACATGTATGAATATTATACCTTAAAATTTTGTGGGATAAATAGGTGTCAACTTTTATTCTCACTCTAATAGCAACTATATTCTCTATAATATCTGATAAGTTACAAAAAGATGAGATGAGAAGGCTAATTATATAGCTTGAAGAAAGGTGAGTCAATGTCAATCCTGTCAATCCTATCAAAACATATGTGTTTTGTTTTTTTTTTTAGTTTGGTTCAATTCTTTACATTAAATTACAAAGAAGGTGAAATAGCAAAACCATGGTTTAGATATTTTATTAACCAAAAAAATTATCATTCTTTGCAAATATATAGGTATGTTTGAGAGAAAGAGAAAAGAGAAAAAAGTGAAAGTGGAGAGAATGTGAAGGTAAAACAAACAAACAAAAAGGTAAAATTTGGGGTTAATATGGAAGACTGATACTGCCTTGCAGATTTTTCTTACTCTAGAAATATTAAAATATATTTATTTTAAATTCATTAAAAATAAAAATGTATTAACATCAACCACACACAAAGAAATGAAGCTAGCCAAAGGCTGATGAAGAAAAAAAAACCCAATGAATTCTGAAGTAAAGGTGTTCAGCCAGGGTGGAGTTGTAACCCTATTCCCAACCTCAGAAATCACAGTAGTCAATCATAAATTTTCACTAACAATCCCAAATTCAAGTGAGGATTCTGGCAGTCTGAGTTATTGTTCCTTCCCTTACTGGCACAAAGTCCAATCCTTCTCAGGTCTTCTACCTCTAGGTTGTGTAGAAGGAGCTCTGCACACAGCAAACACTATCAATAAGGCTTTTGCACACTCCTGGTAAATCTGTTCTTCCCTGATGGCTGTCAAAAATAATCACTTTAGTCAGCCCCAAACCACACCTCATTTAGATCTTCTGCCTTCATTTGTAGTGGCTCAAGTCCCCTGAGTGTGATTAGGTCAAGCATGAGCTACAGATATCTCCCTTTCCTTTCTCCCTGACAATCACACAGCATCTGCTCTGAGAACACCATGACTGATCCGCCTTTTTTCCCTGTTTGCATTGGTCACTGAAAGGAGCCCCCATTTTCAACTCTTTGCCAACTCTAGTACTACAGTCTCCAGGTATTTTTGATCCCTCTGGAACCTTCAGTCCATTGATAAAAGCAACTTTTTTCTCTCCCACAATTCTAAGGGATCATCCTGTCCCTCCCTACACAGGTAAAGTTCTATAGTCAATCATAATAATTCTCCCTTGTATATATCTATCTCACTTGCTGGAAAAATCACACAATGGAAGTATATTGCCTCTACTTTGTCTGAACCTCCATTAGTGCAGGTCTTTGGAATGTTGAAAACTGCACTTTAAATTAAAAATCTGGAACTTGAAGTGGGTCTTCACATTTCCAGGCATCTTGACAATATTTTTACATTGAATTAATTTTCCTCTATCTTTTACAACTATTTCACTTTTCTTCTCTCCTCAGTTGACCAAAACCACGTTTTCTGCCCTTTCTCTAAATTTATAACCTTACTTTTATTAAGAAAATTGAAGCACTTAAAAGAGAACTTCTCCAGATTCCTCTGCCATACCAGCATACCTCCCAAATTTCAGCTCATGTAATCTGTTTTACTACCTCTTTATTATATATGAACCACTCACGATCCTCTTTACAGCTAACATCCTAACTCAAGCATTAATTTGTTTATATTTTTGCCTACTCACAAATATAGCTCAGGTATTGCCCTTCTCAAAGTAAAAGAGAAGAAGAATGTGAAGGAGGAGGCAGGTAAAGGCTAAGAAGAAGCAAAAGAAATGATGATGGGGAAGGGGAAGGAGAAGGAGCAAAAGAAGAAGATGAAAGAGAAGAAGAAGAGGAGAATTCTTTCCTAACCCCCAGTTGTCAAGTTTTGCTTCCTCCACTTCAAACAAAACTTCTCAAATGAATAAATTACAGATGGTCCCAGACTTAAAACGGTTTGACTTGTGATTTTTTTTTCTTTTTTTTTTTTTTACTTTATGGTGGTGTGAAGCTATACACATTTAATAGAAAATGCACTTGGAATTTTGAATATTTTCCCAGGCTTTCCATATGCTGTATGATACTGGGCAGCAGTAGCTGCAGCTCCCAGTCAGCCACACGGTCACAATACTAAATAATTGCTACACTTACAGCCATTCTGTACCAAGACAACCATTCTGTTTTTCACTCTCAGTACAGTAGGTTAAGTGTATTAAATGCATTTTGGGCTATCATCAAAAGACTACAAATAAGGAATGTTGGCAAGGATGTGGAGAAAGGTAACCCTAGTTCACTGTTGGTAGGAATGTAAATTGGTGCAGCCACTGTGGAAAACAGTACGGAGGTTCCACAGAGAACTAAAAATGGAACTGCCATATGATCCAGCAGTCCTATGAATTCAAAAAGATACATGCATCTCCATGTTCAATATTCATAGCAACATTATTTACAATAGCCAAGATAAGGAAGCAATCTAAGTGTCCATCAGCAGATGTATGGATAAAGAATGAATATATATATATATATATATATATATATATATAAAAATATATACACATACATACAGACACACAATGGAATATTACTCAGCCGCAAAAAGGAATAAAATTCTGTCATTTGGAAGGGGTTGAATCTAGACGGTGTTACGCTTAGTGAACTAAGTCAATGAGAGAAAGACAAACACTGTGTGTTATCATTTATATGTTGAATTTTGAAAATAGAACAAACTAATGTATACAACAGAACAGAAAGACACAGATATAGAGAACAAACTAATGGTTACTGTGGGGAGAAGGAAGGTGGGAGGGGCAAGATAGTGGTAGGGCATTAAGAGAATACAAACTACTATGTATAAAATAAATAACAAGGTTACATTGTACAGCACAGGAAAATGTAGCCATTATTTTGTAATAACTTTAAATGGAGTATAATCTAAAAAAATATTGAATCATTAGGTGGTATACCTGAAACTAATATAATATTGTAAGTCAAGTATACTTCAAGAAAAAAATATATTTTTGACTTACTATGTTTTCAATTTACGATGAGTTTATCGAGACATAACCCCATTGTAAGTTGAGAAAGATCTGTATAAACAGTGTGTCCAATTTCTCATCTCTTATTCCCTATTTAAACACTTTTTCCTTCACCAACTAATTTAACCTGCTTTTGTCAAGGTCATCAAAATGATGTCTATGTTGCTGTATCCAAGGGTCAGTTCTTAGTTCCCAGATCGCCTAACCCAACAGCAGTTGTCAGGGTTAATCACAGACTCCTTAATAAAATGTAATCTCTAAGATAACACATTATATTAGTTTTTCTCCCACTTCACTGGCTGCCTTCCTCAAAGTCTGCTTTATTGATTATTCACCTTTTCTAGATATCTTTAAATTTTTAGTATCCTATGACTTTGCGATATTCTTTTCTTATCTATCAGTGCTCATTCATTGTCGACTGATATGTGCTCACACCCTAAACATGTTTTTGCACAACAACAACTTGTTCACCTGTATCAGTTCTGGATTGTGCGCTTCCCTCCCAGGAATCAAAAAGAGCTAAATCAAATTCTAGTATGGGCATTTATATTCTGTGCTACCTTAGGGAACCTGAAGCACACTTCTTTGATTTTGACATTTTTCTGCTATATTTTGATGGATAGTTAAACATCACAGTTGAGAGTACTGGTCATTGGTTGTCAACTCTGTGCATTAGGATCACAACAGAAGACACAAATACTACGAAACCCTGGGGTCATTATCTGCAGAGTTTTTGATTTAGTTTTTTAAGGTATGTCTTGTTCATTCCATGTAATTCTAGTGGGCAAATTTTTTAAAACAACAATACAAATATAGGATTAAAAATTAAAACAAGAGAAATACAAAAAAAAATCCACATTTTGATCCTTAATACATATGATCTATATTTATCTCTGATTATTTAACAGATACATAAGCATAATGTGAGCAATATTTCACAGATAATAAAACTTAAAACAATCAGATCTTATCTACAATAATAGTAAATCAAATATACAGCAAAACTTTGTCAAATACAGATGAAGAAATAAGTGATGGTGCGGTGTTAACTACGTTGCAGATTTTAGTTGGAACAATTGTTCTGAAGACAATGTTTAAAACTAGCATATAGCTTATTCTGAAAAATTAGATGTACCTGCATCCAAAACATTTGATCATTTGAATTAATTTATTGATTTATAAAGTTAATCCGATTTTATTTATTTTATTTTTTACTTGAAACTTTTTTTTAACAACTGATGTACTATAGGTGCTGTTCTATTATGTACTGGTGACGAAATTGACACTTCTCTCATAAAGCTTACATTCTAAGAGAGTACGTAATGACAAACTTTCCTCCCAACTATAAAATGTGTTACTAAATTTAGGGTTTATGTTTCAGTGTTGTTTTAACAGTTGTTGATTCTGATAATTATTTGAAAGATATTATAACAAATATATAATAATTACTTGAAAGAATGTAGAAATGATGACAAATTTATTTTCCTTAATAATAGAATCATCTTTTCAAGCAGATGAAATTGAGAATAATAAAGTGGGTTCATTGTTTATGTCCAACACAGTATAAAATTATATACTGATTTTTATAATAGTAAATTTTGTACAACTCAGAAAAAAGAGACTTCTGTGAAATTAATCTCACATTTTCCAATAATACATCTGGATCTTAAATCTGTAGCCAAAAACCAACTAATTTGGATCTCTTGATAGCATTCCTGAAGCATGAAAGAGCGTTAAAAGAGTGATATTTAGAACAAGATAAACCTGTGAAGACAGGGGTAATTCTATTTTAATGTAGTGGAATATCCAGCTAAATTGATTCTTCTAATGACTGTCCACCTTAAGATTTTCTCAACCAGATATTAGGAACAATGTGGATATGGTCTCACATTATCGCATAGTGTTTAAGAGAATGTTCTCTGGTGTCATAGACTTGGGTGCTGGGAATTCTAAGGCAGAATTCTAAGAATAACCCCCAATGACCTTTCCGTTGTATAAATCTTCTCCCCTTTCATTGTGAGTGGAATCTGTAAACATGACTAGATGTTACTCCATGATTATGCTGTATTACATGGCAAAAGCAAATTTGCGGGTGTAATAAAAGCTACTAATTAAAGTCAAAATAGTGAGATTATTTGGGTGGGCCTAATCTAATCACAAAGCCACTTAAAAGTAGAGAGTTTAGGGGCTTCCCTGGTGGTGCTGTGGTTGAAAGTCCTCCTGCCGATGCAGGGGACAGGGGGTTCGTGCCCCAGTCCGCGAAGATACCACATGCCTCGGAGCGGCTGGGCCTGTGAGCCATGGCTGCTGAGCCTGCGCGTCCGGAGCCTGGGCTCCGCAACGGGAGAGGCCACAACAGTGAGAGGCCCGCGTACCTATTAAAAAAAAAAAAAAAAAAGCAGAGAGTTTAAAGTTTTTGCTGGCTGGTAGCAGAAACGAAAACAGATAGTAGGTGTGAGAAGGATGAACCACTGCTGACCCTGGAGGTGGAGAGGGCCATGTGAGAAGGAATACAGGCAGCCTCTAGGAGTGAAGAATGGCCTGCTGAGAGCTGACCAAAAAAAAAAAAAAAAAAAAAAAATGGGCACCTCAGACTTATAGACATCAGCAACTAGATTCTGCTAACAATCAAAATGAGCTAAGAAGCAGATTCTTCTCAGAGCATCTAGGCAAGTTCCTGGCCTTGCCAATACTTTGATTTCAGCCTGTGAGACCCTAAGAGAACTCAGTCCAGCTGACCCAATCCTGACTTTACCATGAGACAGTAAACAGGTAATGCTTTTGTCCTTTAAGTTTGTGATAACTCGTTATGCAGCAATTGAAAACTGATACAGATGTGAATCCAGTTTCTGACACTTTCATTGATGTACAAACAGGGCGACTTATATATAAAGAACTAATAATTTCTAGCTAATATATTTTAGGGGATGTAGAAGAGGGAATAATATGGTTAAAATGCAGAGCATATGGCTGGAAAAATCACACAATAAACAAAATGAGTGAAGAAAAACACAGACTACTTTACTTTGGGTGAATCATTTCTTACACAAAACAAAAAAAAATTAAACTAATGATTCTAAAATTGTTTTAATGCTAAACATTTTCTATTCCATTGGTAAACTAACATACATTTAATTACTTTTATTAAATCAATAGTATTTAGTGCTAATCACAACCACATCTAAATCCCAGGGGAGTCCTTTGTAATATGAATAGTGTCTGTAATTATAACACAAACAAATAATACCAAAGTAAAAAAGCAACAAAAGTGAAAGCATTGGGCTTCCCTGGTGGCGCAGTGGTTGAGAGTCCGCCTGCAGATGCATGGGACACGGGTTCGTGCCCCTGTCCGGGAAGATCCCACATGCCGCGGAGTGGCTGGGCCCGTGAGCCATGGCCACTGAGCCTGCGCGTCCGGAGCCTGGGCTCCGCAACGGGAGAGGCCACAACAGTGAGAGGCCCGCGTACCTATTAAAAAAAAAAAAAAAAAAAGCAGAGAGTTTAAAGTTTTTGCTGGCTGGTAGCAGAAACGAAAACAGATAGTAGGTGTGAGAAGGATGAACCACTGCTGACCCTGGAGGTGGAGAGGGCCATGTGAGAAGGAATACAGGCAGCCTCTAGGAGTGAAGAATGGCCTGCTGAGAGCTGACCAAAAAAAAAAAAAAAAAAAAAAAAATGGGCACCTCAGACTTATAGACATCAGCAACTAGATTCTGCTAACAATCAAAATGAGCTAAGAAGCAGATTCTTCTCAGAGCATCTAGGCAAGTTCCTGGCCTTGCCAATACTTTGATTTCAGCCTGTGAGACCCTAAGAGAACTCAGTCCAGCTGACCCAATCCTGACTTTACCATGAGACAGTAAACAGGTAATGCTTTTGTCCTTTAAGTTTGTGATAACTCGTTATGCAGCAATTGAAAACTGATACAGATGTGAATCCAGTTTCTGACACTTTCATTGATGTACAAACAGGGCGACTTATATATAAAGAACTAATAATTTCTAGCTAATATATTTTAGGGGATGTAGAAGAGGGAATAATATGGTTAAAATGCAGAGCATATGGCTGGAAAAATCACACAATAAACAAAATGAGTGAAGAAAAACACAGACTACTTTACTTTGGGTGAATCATTTCTTACACAAAACAAAAAAAAATTAAACTAATGATTCTAAAATTGTTTTAATGCTAAACATTTTCTATTCCATTGGTAAACTAACATACATTTAATTACTTTTATTAAATCAATAGTATTTAGTGCTAATCACAACCACATCTAAATCCCAGGGGAGTCCTTTGTAATATGAATAGTGTCTGTAATTATAACACAAACAAATAATACCAAAGTAAAAAAGCAACAAAAGTGAAAGCATTGGGCTTCCCTGGTGGCGCAGTGGTTGAGAGTCCGCCTGCAGATGCATGGGACACGGGTTCGTGCCCCTGTCCGGGAAGATCCCACATGCCGCGGAGTGGCTGGGCCCGTGAGCCATGGCCACTGAGCCTGCGCGTCCGGAGCCTGGGCTCCGCAACGGGAGAGGCCACAACAGTGAGAGGCCCGCGTACTGCAAAAAAATAATAATAATAATAATAACATAAAAAAAAAGTGAAAGCATCAATGCATGCACCAGCACGGAGATCTTCAAGTATATTAATACATTCAATTCTCACAATCCATGTATTTGTGCTTTATGTGTATCAATCCCTAAGAGTATTTATGAAGAGTTAAAAGATAAACTGAGTCAAACTAAAACATTTAAGAGTTTGTTTGGACATTTATCAATTAGAATTGGGCAGGGTCAAACCAGAAATGCTTTTAAATGGCTTTGTGATTAGAAGCTAGGGAGAGACTTTTACAGAGAAATGGTGGAAGTAATGCAAGGAAATTACTGCTTGGCTATAGCTTAAAACCTAGTTGGCTGTTTGTAATTGGTTGTCCTTAGATTTCAATTTCGTAAACTTGAGGCATTTCCAGGTTTAGATTTGGGTTTGCTTATGACAGCTGCCAAGGCATTAGAGCACCCCCAGTCTAATGGCCTCATTGTTCAATTAATTTAACAGTAGTAAGTACTCAGGTTTTTTTTCTTTTTAATGAAAAAACTGAGGAGCAGAGAGATTTAATAGCTTGCACAACACTGCGCAGAGGTGAGTTTTGAACTCATGTAACTCAGGTGTTTATAAGTAGTAGGCTATACTGATGTCCATGTTGGTTAAACTTTCTCAGTCACCATCACCTCATCTTAAATTGGAGACATTAACAATTTGCAGACATTTTGAGAGGATTATCAATATATGTGTGATATTGTGACTTATAAGAAGAAATAGGTATCTTCTCTTCATCCCGCCCTCCTGATACAGAGCTCCTAAAACCCTTAGAATTTCCTAAGAAAAGTAATAAAGGTGTATTTTGTTAACCCTAACAAGTCCCTTTCTACCACTCCTGACTTTATGTTAATGCAGTGATTTCTGGAACGCCCCTAAGGATGAAGGCTGGTTGCCAGTGACACCAACTATGTGATTAGAGGGTTGGAACTTTCAGTCCCCCATCTCCAACCTACAGGGAGGGGAGAGGGGCTCGAGATCGATTCAATCACCAAAGGCCAATGATTTAATCAATCACTCCTACCTAATGAAGCTTCCATTTGGAGATGCTGGGAGAATGGTAAGTCCAGAGAGGGCATGGAAGCTCAGCACCCTCCCCACATACTGGCCCTATATGCATCTCTTCCATGTGACTGCTGCTGAGTTACATCTTTTTATAACAGACTTGTAACCTAGTAAGTAAAATGTTTTCCTGAGTTTGTTAAGCTGCTCTAGCAAAGGAGGGTATTGTGGGAACCTCTGATTTACAGCATGTTGGTCAGAAGCACAGGTAACAACCTAGACTTGTTACTGGCATTTGAAGTGGGACAAGGGGAGTCTTGAGAGACTGGGACCTTAACCTGTGGGATCTGATGCTATCTCAGGTAGATAGTATCAGAATTGAGTTAAATTGTAGGACAACCAGCTGGTGTTGCAGAATTGCTTGGTATGAGAAAAACTTCCACACCTTGGTTACCAGAGCACAGAAATGTTGAGTGTTGTATAGAGTAGAGGAGAAACTCAGAAGGATGTTCTTCCTTTACAATATGTTTAACACTTGCCTAGCAAAATGTTGGTGCCTTATAAGTATCTATGAATCACTGAAGAATAAATTTCAAGCTATTAAGTTGATGATGTGATAGTCATTATAAAACCAGTGCTTATACATTGATAGACACTTGTAAAAACATATATATTAAATTACAAATATGTATAGGTATATATATATACACACACACACACACATTCTTGTATCAAACCTGACATGACCTATCAATTAGAATTTATATTTAAGTGCAAAAGCACTTACGATAATAAAATAGTAACACACCTGTCTTAGAGACCCAGTTTGGCTCTATTTTCACTAATGAACTCCAAAAATATATATATTTCATCAGTCATTTTTTCAAGTTTAAGTTTAAGACATAATACAGGGGAAAATGCTAATAAGAAAGATAATTTCTGGGGGAAAATATAATTTTAAGCAACATAGACATTGACAGTTTGTAACCACAGTGCCTATTCTAGCTTGAGAGAAAACTCCCTGAAAAGTTTTGGATGACTGCATCATGTATATTAGCAAACATGGTACAGCATAGCAGCTCAACTAAATTCCTGATCCTACCTAAAACCTCAGGTTGTATTACAGCATAAGATAATAATAGATTGTGTAATTAACCTAACTTTTTAAATTATTACATCTCAAAAAAAAAGATTTGTGATTTTAACATTTTTCTGTATTTTTACATAAATGCTGTTATTGATGCAAAACTATTATTTTTAGAGAAAATGTCAAATAAGCCACTTATTTGATATTTTTCCTTTATAAAGCTTTATGCTTTCTAGATTTCTGATTACATACTCAGCATGTTTCATAAATGGATTTTGGTGTACATTTATGCCAAGTCCTGAAGTTCCTCCAAAGCATCTTTTTTCTAAATACACTTTGGAGATCTCTTCATTAATGTTTCTAGTTGCTAAGTGACACCTCCTCTTTGCTTGTTGCCATGGTTGCCCTTGAATCAGGGAGGACACAAAGCCATCTGTTGAAACCAACACCAATCCTTTCTCTAAATTATGACCTGTTCTATTCATCCGGAGGCAAGATGGAATAAATTAAATATGACGTAGGGTCTAGGTAGTTTTGGGGGTAAAACTCCGAATTGGAATCTTTTTCTTTTTTTTTTTTTGTTTGAAAAGTAATCATTTTTAGTAGAACATAAAATCACTATGTTGCCAGAGTGCTATATTCACAGTAAATTGAAAGTACTCTCTGGAATGATAAAGAAGAAACAAACAGTAAAATCAAACCGAACAAAATACTTTCAGGTATTTTAAAATGGTGGTTTTATTTCCTTTAATTTACTGTGTTTTTTACTGTAAATGTACTTCTTCTTTTTTTTTTTTTTTTGTTACGGTACGTGGGCCTCTCACTGTTGTGGCCTCTCCCGCCGCGGAGCACAGGCTCTGGACACGCAGGCTCAGCGGCCATGGCTCATGGGCCCAGCCGCTCCACGGCATCTGGGATCTTCCCAGACGGGGGCACGAACCCACGTCCCCGGCACCGGCAGGCGGACTCCCAACCACTGCGCCACCAGGGAAGCCCAAATGTACTTCTTAAAATAACTTTTTAAAGATTTTTGAATATGTAACTAGGACAGTTAATTTGTTTAATCCCATGGAATTTTTGGGAGAGAAATGAACAAGTGGGTGCTAGGATTATCCTAAATAAAAATTGGAATTTGTATTTTTTTTTTTGTTTTTCCAATGCAAAACTAATGCTGTTTCCTGGACTCCTAACAAGGTGGTTTCAGAATGTGCCTGAGGGTATGGCTTCACTGAGGTTGAAAGTTTCACCAAGTACCCTTTACAGGTATGTAAACATTTATAAGAGACTTCTATTCTCAATAATTTGTGCAGCCTCATAAACTAGGTAGAGGAAGTAAACTTTCACTTACTTGGAATGTTAATAGTTTTGGAGTTTACCAGAGTATTTTTGTAATAGGTGTGGGACAGGCTTGACCAATAGCACTCCCGCTCAGCCATTGGTTGGCATCACAGTGGGGACCCGCCCTCTCCTTCTTCTTTATAAAAGGAACTTAAATTTGGACTGAGAGAAGATGGTTTTTTGAGACCCTAGTCTGCCATCTTCTTGGTCTGCTAGGTTTCCGATTAAAAGTTGTTACTCCTTGATCCAAAAATTCATCTCCCTATTTATTGCCTGTCATGTGGTGAGCAGAGAGAGCTTGGGCTTTTGGGGTACATCTGAAAATAATTTTCTAAAAATAATGTTAATGCTCAGGAACCAAGGACTTTCTGGTTACTAATACCTAATCGGATTGTATGTATGTGCACGTTTAGGTGTTTGCAGCATAGTAATACCTACTTTTACTTGAGTATCAATTAGAATATGTGCCAGTTCTTACACTGCCTTGTGAAGCATAAAATAAAAAGATGAAGTCAGCATTATAATGTTTTGTTTTTATGACACCTAGATGTCTTTAACTCAATATGCATTTATCAAGGAAAAGGAAAGTCATATATTTCAAGTGAAATTAGATAACTGCTAAATGTGCATGATCATTCTCTTAACACCTTAGGGCTTTCCTTAGATTTTTAGTAATGCTTTCATGTACCAATTCCCACAATTACATTTCCTTAAGCATTTGTATGTAAGACACACTCTACTATAAGATCACTTTAACTACACAAAATACTTTATGATTTTGATCAATTTTCAATGTTTCAGTGAATATTTTAGATTAATGTGCTGGCCTTTTGAGCTATTACATATCATTAATATCATTATTTATAGAACACAAACTTCCCAACATCTTAAAATATAATTTCGGACTGAACTTGAAAGATATTCCACTTTAATATGGGCTTTTCTACTAATAGAGTACAATGCATAATATATAACTCTTCAGATTCAGAAGTTGTGTTTCACTTGGTGTTCTGCCACTATTTTGTGGTGAGTTTATTGTGTGGTTTGTTAATTCTCTGTGTGAGGTTAAATGTTTGTTAAACCTTTGCATCTTCAATATAGAATTTTTTGAGAACTCATCCCAAATTAGAAAAATATTTTGGTTTACTAATAACTTGATATTTTACATCCCAAAGGAATTTGTGACAAAACATGTTATTACCTTCAGCCCTCATATAAAAATGTGTCTTAATGAAGGATATAACACATGGTGTTTCTTCAAATTTTGAGATGAAATGTTTTGACATATGTGTATACTTATGAAACCCCAATAAACATATCCATTAGCACTACCCTTCTCCCCAGCACTGATCTGCTTTCTGTCATTATACATTAGTTTTTATTGCCTAGAATTTACCTCCATGGAATCATGTAGAATGTACTCTTTCTCTTTAGCTTCTATAACTCAGCATAATTATTTTGAGATTCATCCACGTTTCCATGTTTCCATGCACTTATTTCATTCATTTGTGTGACTGAACAGTATTCCATTGTGTACCACAGTACATATAAGTATGTATGTTATAGATATGGTATGTTTCTACCTTTGGATGTTATTGCCAAAATGAATTTGTAAAAGAACTGTATTCAACTGGCTTAAAGAAAATTAGTCAGTTATATAAATTCTCAGAAATATAATGGAAACTCACCCAAATGAGTTTCAGGTTTATATGATCTGGGAAATATTTGGTATTAAATTAATATTCAGTATTAAAATTACTTTGTTGGTTTAGTTAGTACAAACATGTCTTTAGAATTGGCAACATTAAATATAATACTTTTATTGTACCTGGGTTTACTATAAGTAAAATAAGTTTATATTATCTCTGTTAAAAAATTTGTGAGCAAGAAAAATAACTTGGTATGATAATATTTTTATAAGTAAATTAAATGTAAATGGGATATGAGTTTTAGGTAAACTCTTTAAGAATGAAGATGTTTTATGATATGTCTATTTAAAAATAGTTTCTCCAAACTTTTTGCAACTTGAAACTTTAGAGTTTTGCTAAATTAAATGATAGACATTTTTTGAATATCTAGATAATTCCCAAATAAAATATTTAAACACTGATTACTGAACATAAACTGCCATTTACAGAGAAACTAAAGATATTTGGGACTATGAGTAAATATATTTAGTACCACACTGAGATATTTTCTATGAGAAAACACAATTCCAGAAATTATGAAAGTATTTAAAGTTTGCCAATCTATAGAATCCTAATGTAAAAGACAGTTTATAATTGTGTACTTCTTAGTTTTCATTAGAAATTAAGGTTTCTAAGGATTAAAAGTTCTAATTAATGTATACATATAATTAAGATTACAAAATTAATAAGAAAAACGTATTCATATGCAAGGAAGTTTTCCAAAAAATGGTATAAGGAATGAAAATGCATTTTGTTGTGAGAAACTAAAATGGACATAAGGAGTTGCAAAAGATTTGTGAAATAAAGGTCATTTTAGAAAAGAATTGTAAGTGTGACTGGCTGAAATTGAAATGAATTTAATTAAGTGAATGAGATTTAATATCAAAAGTAAGCTGGTGCAAAATTAAACTTTGGGTTTTCTCTCTTTTAAAAGGACAAAGTTTTCTTGGATAATTGATCTGCTCTAAATAAGAAATTGTACACAAAGATTTTCTCTACTTTAATGTAATCTGTCTAGAAACAAAGATTCTACATCTTGTAGCTAAGCCTTTTTACAACTATGCAACCTTCTATATTTGCCTATGAGGTCTTTGCTTGTCATTTTGTTAAGTAGACATCTAGGAATTGTTTCACAGCGACTTATGATCCTATTTGACCAAGTGTTTTAAAAACTTTTGATATTTTTGACAAAATTCCCAAAATCAAATTCTAAGTTTGTTCTTTCGACTTACAACTAATTTTGAGATGAGATGCTTCAGAGGGCCCCTGATATATCGCAAAGATTTGTTCTCTCTCCTTATTAAAAGGGAGATGTTAAACTAATCAGGCTTACTTAATATGTTAAATTAAATGGGAAGTATTGAGAAATAAAATGTAATACTAAGCCTTCTTTATGTGGAGTCTCTATAGGTATAAGTGTTTCAGAAACTATGTGAAATTCTTGGAAATATGGTATTTCCTGGTATAATGTTATCAGTCATAATTCTAGTTATTATCTTAAATTGTTGTATGTCACAGAAATAACTTAATTTTCTTGTCAATTGCATCGTAATCAGCTCTTTAACATGCCATCTTAAAGTCTTTTGTCATTTAAAAACAGTTGTGTTATACTATGTTGCTTTTACAAATATGTTTTATCCGTAGAGAGACTCATGGAAAGGACTCTGACACTTACTCTGGAGTACAAGTTTCTGATAAACTTTCAGATCACATCATTGAACTGGGTAAGAGTTTACAGAACTCTAATGAAGAAACTGATGGTTTCATAAAAAAGCTAATGAAAGGTCAAGATCAAGAATTAATTCCATGGGACTGAATGAACTGATGAGGATGATTATAATTTTTATGACTGACTTTTTATTTTAAACACTACTGGTTCTTTTATGTTTTGCTTTTCCAGATTTAAGGTAACCTTTTATCTCAAGCTATCATTGGCTTGCAGAAATTTGAAAAGTATACCTTTGTAAACAAAGATGAAACTTTATTTTTTTCTCCCTACCTGATCCCTCCAGAATTCAGAAACTATTAGTGAGTATTCTTATTTTCATGGCAATATAGTTATTTGAATAAATTCAATAAGAATCCATTCTGCTCCTAACAAGACACAGTTAAAATTTTGGTTATATTACCAAGGCTTTAGCAGGAATGTCATATTTGAGAGAGACATGCATAGACTCAGATATGACCAGACAGCTTTAAGGAACTAAGATTGACTTTATAGAGCCAATAAAGACCCTTGGAAAAACAGCCAAGTACCTCATTTACAGGGTTCCCAGCAGCCTTACAAGGTGTGTAAGGAAGGTCACTTCCTGGCAGGTACAGGAATCTCAAGATATTTGGGGGACCTTGAAAATAGAGGAGTTCACCCAAGTGTGTACGTATTGCAGGTAAAAGTCTTTAGGCAGGTCCTTGGTTTGGCTTTCCTGTCCCCAAGAGGTCTTTAAAAGTTCAATCTGAGACTCCTTGTGAAAAGTTCTAACAAAGTAGATTTAAGAGAGCCTATATGATCAGCTGATATCCTTGTTAGACATATGTAAATAATCAGGCCAAGTTTATTGTAACCTGACCTGTTTTGCAAACAAATTAGTCTTAATTTGACTATCTTTGTTAGAAACAAGGGTGATCTTGGAGAGAAAAATTATGTTTTAATAATATACCTTTGTGGATATTAGGGCATAGTGCTGTTAATCATCTTTGAAGATTTTTTTGCTGTAAACTGGACTAGATCCTAAATTCTTCAAGTTTCCTCTAATATCTAGCTATGACTCTCCAGACTGACATTTCCATCTTCGGAATCATTGAGAACTAAAACTGCCCTCTACCTAAACACTAGATGACATCATCAGACATATTAAGAGCTGCAAAAGATGTTTTGAATATGTCTCTATTTCTGCTTAGTAAATAAGATTGTTTTTACCAAGTTTTTCAGATTCCACATATATTCATTAATATACAATATTTGTTTTTCTCTTTCTGACTTACTTCACTCTGTATGACAGTCTCTAGGTCCATCTATGTCTCTACCAGTGACCCAATTTCATTCCTTTTTATGGCTGAGTAATATTCCATTGCATGATGCCATTTTTATAATTTAAATTATTACAGCATACAAAGAATTTAGTATCTGAAGAATCTATTCCCTGTTTAATACTTTTATTTCCAAATGTTGTTACCTGTTCAACCTCATGGAAAATGTTCACTCCACATTTTTTTTTACATTTTCATGGTCTAAGAAAATCCAGAAAAATAAATCAATTTGTGAATTACAAAAAAAAAAGAAAAAAAGATGTTTTGACTGTGACATCTAAAAATCCTTTTTTGCTGGTTCCCCTCTGGACTTGTGGCTTACTGAGATCTGGATTGCAACTAGTTATACAAATCATTGTTCTAATTTGTTCTCTGTTGTTTTTAAACTGTTTATGCTCTGTATCTCTTGCTGCTCTACTATGATACCCTCCAGAGGAACAATGATAGCTTGACATCTGGAGATGGTTAACCACTCCTACAAGATTCCTCCTAATGAAAATCCATGAAGTTCTCCTATTTTGAACACCTTCTAAGATGCACTTACCAGATGTCTCTTTGTTGCTCAAATGTGGCCATGCACTCTCTAAAAGCATACACAACCACACTTTTCCCTCCTTTGTGGGACATGAACCTTCCCAGCACTGAGGAAGTAGATGCTAATCCCAAATAACCAGTGATTGATCATCAATACTTTCTAAATAAAGATCTTGAGCAAAAGGGAAAATGTGAAAGGAAAATCAAAATGGAGTTGATATTGCTAAGAGAGCTCTCTAAAATGGAGCCACGTGGCCATTAAGGAAGTGTGACTTATACACATCTCAGCCTGGATGGAATCTGATCTTTTGATCACTTACTGTCCTGATGAAGTCATCCAGAACATCAGCCAGAAACTCAAGATTCTTATTGGACCCCTACCCTGAAGGAACTTGTGATTTCTAAAGGACAAATATTTCCTGACTCCCATCAGAGTCAATCAAAATCTTACCAGGCAACTTTTAACAACCTCTTGGCTTTTTCTCCTTATAAGCCCCCCCGAGTCTTTCTTTTTCCCAGAACACTCTTTTAGTTTTATCCAAATTTGTATCTTCTGAATTGCAATTCTTAAGATCCCAAATAAACTCTTTTCTTATTTGCAGCATCCTGCATTGTTTTTTAGTTGACACTTTCCAATTTTTTTTTTGCGGTACGCGGGCCTCTCACTGTTGTGGCCTCTCCCGTTGCGGAGCACAGGCTCCGGACGCGCAGGCTCAGCGGCCATGGCTCACGGGCCCAGCCGCTCCGCGGCATGTGGGATCTTCCCGGACCGGGACACGAACCCGTGTCCCCTGCATCGGCAGGCAGACTCTCAACCACTGCGCCACCAGGGAAGCCCTCCAATTTGGTTTTAATTTCTTCCTTTTTCTTACCTAATTGCACTGACTATAATGTCTAGTACAATGCTGATAGGGGTGGTAAGAGCAGACATTCTTATCTTATTTCTGATCTTAGGGGGAAAGAATTAAATCTTTCATCATTAAATATTAGATAAGCTGTAGATTTTTTAGATACCCTCTATTGGATTAATGAAGATTTCTTCTATTCTTGTTTCACTTATTTATCAGGAATGGATGCTAGATTCTGTCAGATGTTTTTCTGCATCTATGAAGATGATCATACCTTTTTCTTTAAAATTTTTTTAATGTGACAAAACATACTGATTGAGTTTTAAATGTTAAACAACCTTATATTTATGTATAAACTCCACTTGATCATGATATATTTATTACTTTTATATGTTACTAGATTTGAATACCTAAACTATTACTTAGAATTTTTGCACATATGTTAATGAACAATGTAAGTTCATAAGGGATGTTTATTTTCTTCTAATGTTTTGTCTGGCTTTGGTATAAAGGTAAGGCTATTCTCATAGAATAAATTGGGAAGTATAACCTCTTTAAGTTTCTGAAAGATTTTTGTAAAATTATTATTATTTCTTCCTTAAATGCTTGATAGAATTCACTGTGAATCCACTTGGATCAGGAGTTCTCTATGAAATATTGTTTTTAACTGCAAAGTTAATTCATTTCATAGACATAGGGCTATCTATTATTTGTTCTTTAGTTAATTTTTTTATATCTTTCAAATAATTTTTATTTTTAAACTAAATTTTCACATTTAATAGTACAATATGGTTTATAATATCCCCTTATTATTCATTTAGTACCTATAGACTCTTTAGTGATTCAATAGGTATTTCTTTCATTTTTTTCTCATTCCTGAAATTGTCAAATTATGAATAGAGGTTGATCTATATTAATCATCTTCTAAAGGAACTAACATTTGTTTCTTTGATTTTCCTTATCATTTTTCTTTTTTCTATTTTACAAATATTTGCTTTTACCTTGTAACTTTTTTTCTGTTCTCTTTGGGGTTAATTTACCTTTCTTTTTCTAGTTTCTGAAAGTGGAAGCTGACATCATTAATTTGAGAACTTCCTTCATTTCAATGATAGGCATTCAGAGCTATTCAGAGCATTCCACAATTTATATATTGTGTTTTCATTTTCATTCAGTTCAAAGTATGGTTAATTTAATTTTTCTTTTGAATTCTTCTCTGACCTATTTATTATTAAAAATATGCTATTTGTTTCAAAATATTTGGGGATTTTCCAGACATATTTCTGTTAATGATTTTTAATGTAATTCCACTGTGAGCAGAAAACATAATTTATCTGAATTAAATTACTTTAAATTTATCAAGATCTGTTTTATGGGTCACAATTTAGTTTATATTGGTAAATGGTCCTTATGCACTTGAAAGAATGTATATTCTACATGCCTTTAGCGTGGTGTATCTACAAATGTCTATTAGATCAACTTAGTGGATACAGTTGCTCAAATCTTCTATATCTTTACTGATTTCCTGACAGTGATTTAAGAACTTTATCTCTAATACAGGTGTCTAGTACTATGTCACTCCTAAGTGATGTTTTAATGGCATCACACAAATTTCAATATGGTGTGTTTTCATTTTCATTCAGTTCAAAAAGCCTCCACTTTCAATTTCTTTTTCACTCATTGTTTGATGAAAAGTGTGTGTATTCACTATCCACATGTTGGGGGCATTTTGAAATATGTTTATGTAATTGATTTCTAAGTTAATTCCATTAGTCTCAGAGATCATATCTTGTATTACATAAAACCTATTAAATTCATTGAGACATGCTTTGTGACTCAGAACATGATCTTTTTTTTTTTTTTTTGCGGTACGCAGGCCTCTCACTGTTGTTGCCTCTACCGTTGCGGAGCACAGGCTCCGGACACACAGGCTCAGCGGCCACGGCTCATGGGCCTAGCCACTCCACGGCATGTGGGATCTTCCTGGACTGGGGCAGGAACCCATGTCCCCTGCATCGGCAGGCGGACTCTCAACCACTGCGCCACCAGGGAAGCCCAACATGATCTATCTTGATTAACATTCAAGTCCTTCAAAAGAATATGTATTCTTTTAGTGTGGAGTGTCGGGTGGAGTATTCTGTAATGCCAGTTAGGTTATGTTGGTTGATGGTGCTGTTCGGGTCTAAGACAACCTTGCTGATTTAATACAGTATGTATTGTTCTATTAAGTACTGAGAGAAGGGTGTTGAAATTCCTGAGTATGATTGTTGATATGTCTATATTTTCTTTCAGTTTTCTTGGTTCTGACTTCTCTGTTATCAGGTTTATTTTGAAACTGTCATTAGGTGCATAAATATTTTGGGTATGTTAGGCAGGACCTAACCTTAAGCATTTAGTCGTGGCTAATTATTCCTCACTACTGAGGCAGGGTCATTCTGAATACTCAGTGCTATGTGAATTTTGAGGTTTGCAAATAAAGTTAGTGGAAATAGGTATTATCCTTAACCCCATTTCAGTTTTCCTGTATGGTTTTTCTCTAATTCTTTCAGATAGTTATCTATCCAGCCTTAGATCATTTCTAGAACTCTGTTGAGTACCCTCTGCAGATCTTCAGGGGCTCTCTTTGTTTACCTTTGATACATTATCTTGTGAGATCTAGCTTCCTTGGTTCTCCCAGATTCTTTTCTTAAATCTATCTAATTGGCAAAATGTCTCTTTTGTTACACCTTTATTAAAGTATTATTAATAAACCAAAAATTACACATATTTAATGTATACATTTCGATGAGTTTGGACATATACATACACCATGATTCTTATATGGGGTACATAAAATGGTCAAACTTATAGAAGCAGATTGTATAATGGTGGTTCCTGGTGGATAGAGGGAGGAGGATATGGTGTGTTATTGTTCATGGGTATAAAGTTACATTTATACAAGATGAATACATTATAGAGATCTGTTTCACAACAGTGTCATTCTTAATTTCATCTCTTCAACTGTGGGACTCTGCTATTGCCTGTCTGGGCTCCCCTCATTCTACAGAATCCTAGAATCTATTAAGGCACTAGACTGGACCACTTGTAAAGCTTATCTTATTTATTTCTCACCTCTCAGGAACGTCCTTCTGCTCTTGTTTGTTTGTTTCTTTGTTTCAGGTAAGAGGGAATATCCAGTTAATGTTATCCACTTGATGGAAGCCTCTTTATTTTGCATTTTGCATTTTTTTAAATTTTCCTCTTTTTTTCTCCTTTTTCTCTTATCTGTTATGCTCATTTGCTCATGTGTTACATCTAGTTAATCTTAATTTTTAAAATAATTTTCTATCTACTTTCTTTCACCTCATTCTGAGTTTATCTAGCTCTGATTTATGTTCTTTAATGTCTTTTACTATTTTCTTATTTTATTTTAACTCATTTTGAGAGAGTACATTACCTTTAAATCATTTTTGTATACATATCTTTCTGGCAAAATTAATGTTTTCAGGGAGGTAATGCTTCTTTTACTCTCTCTCTCTCCTTATAGTACTTTTTAATGAGATTTCACTTTGATACTTTTATGTTCCTTATTTCCATTTGAAATTAGTTTTTCTCACTTTTTGAATAAAGCAAGGATCAGGATATGTTTCTAAGGTCACAGACTTTGCACCTTACATAAGTTTTGTGTAGTTTTCAAAAATATTTTTGCTTGTGTTCTGGAACTTTCTGGTGCTGTTACCTAATCCCATTTTGTTCTGGCCCTCCTCTTTTCTTCCATATAGAAAGGAGCTTTAAGAGTTCTAAGGGATGACAGCTCCTTCAGTCTTTACTGTATGCTCCTCACACTCACCGGGCATTGGAGAGGGTAAAACCCTTCCATTTTCACCTGCTTTTTAGTGAATATCTATTGGCTCTCTTAATATTTTCCTTTTCTCAATGCCACCAGATTCCTTCTTTTCACTCCACAGATGTTGACACCATGCACATCTTGTGTGTGTTGACAATTTGTCACCACTTGCTTGTATTTAGGGGGAAGTAGGATAATTTTTCAACTACTTTTGTTGTAAATGTTGCCCAAGATTTTGGGGGTTTTGCTCTTTCTCTTTTTTTAATGTGAAAAGTCAAAATCTGCTGTTGATGTCATCTTTCCCAAATTCCCCTCAATTACTTTTAATTTCTGCCTTTACATTTGTCTTAGACTTTTCTACTCCAAAGTTTTCCATCTAGAAGACAAGTGAGGAAACTTGTCCTGTTGACTTCCATGTTCTATTAGATAATTTTTGTCATAATCGTGGACAGTATCATCTGACTTAAAACACAAGATGTATTGCCTTTTATTCCTTTGTCTATAGTGATCACCTACTTCAAAAGTAGGGACTTATTTATGACTAACCTTCTGGATTGGTGAATAATTCCTCAGAGTGTCATTAAAGATGTGAATAAGCACAGAGTGAACTGTTGAGACACAGAAAGTCCATCCATTGTTAGATTTCATATCATCTCACATCATTAAAGCAACTGTGTTAGCCTCAGCATTTTCCTGAGCGCCTGCCAAACTGGTCACAGATTTTTGTGTTTTCTTTTTATCCACATTCAACAGAGCCTCCAATCTCATGCTTTCATAGATATCAGGAAGGTATTCTAACCTCTATTAATCTTTTTATCACTCTGTTATCTACTTATGTCATTTTGCCTATAAAACCTGATTTTAGTTATTGTAACAATGAAAGTGTAAGTTTTTAAGATAATGAAATAAAAGTCCTGTGTTTCTTATCCTAAAGTAGATCACACTATATGAGGGAAGGAGTCAGGACATTAACTTGTTAGAATGGAGTGTATAATTTTAAAAAGAGATTGAAGTACCAGGTACTATGGGAACAGAGGAACCTAACGCAAAATTCCAACTCCACATAACGTAAAGGTCTAGGAGGATGACTTTATCAACAGTAGAATGGAGAAGTCAATTTATGTATTTTATATATATTATGTGGTGATACACAGAGAAGGTGTTGCTGAGATCTATGTTTGCTGCTCTGTAGGAAATACATATAAAGATCACTTAATAATAAAATCTGGGAGATTTCATCAGGCATTTCACAAGTTTATAAACACATTTTAATGTTTTTTGGATATATCTTCTCTAGTCTCTAGTCTAAGTGGAGTTAATTAATTTAAAATGAATTTGCTGTAGCTTTCTGGAAAATTTGGTAACTGAAAAAATGTGATATTAAACTAAAAATGTTTCATTCCTTAAAATTTATAGTTGAAGTTAATTAAGCTAACCTTATTTTACTTAAATTATACCACTAATAATTATTTAATTTTGCTGTAAGTTTCCACACAAGTTGGATAGTAAAATAAAATATGAGAATATAGAATACATCCTCAAACCCTTAGTTCAGTCTCTTTCTGAGGAAAGGTAGTTAGAAGGATAACTTTGATAAGTCATTTTATTCAAAATTCTTTAAAGTGTGTTAATGGAGTAAAAATAATGTTGAAATAGAAAATAAAACCAAATCAAATGAATAAGCAAACAAACACACAAGGTAAAATAGTGTGGCCTCATTTAGGATTCAATCATTCATGCATTCTACAAATATTTATTGCACCTTACTATGTGATAACTACTGAATATGATAATTACGTTTTTTGCAATGACTGAACTCACACCTAAACATGTAAATACAAGGGATTACATAAATAACTCTAAAAGTTTAAAGAAAAATTATAAAATTCTTCAAGGTAATTTATGAATGGACCCTCATCTTGAATGGGAGGACAGTATTGGCTTTTTTGAGGAAAGCACACTTCAACATAGCAGTTAGGTGGAAAAGAAAAGGAAAGGAATGTGTATAAATTGAACTACATAAATGAAAGCCCTAGACAGAGAGACAAAAGGAGATTAAAGGAAGAGAGAAGGCAGCATAAATGAATCATGTTGAGAAATGCACAGAGGGAAGTGGAAGCCTCTGCTGTATTAGAATTTAGCCTCTGCTGAATTAAGAACCAGGCAAATCTAATACTTTGAGTTTTATCCTAAGAACAATGTGAAGCCATTGTTGGCTTTTAAGGATGATCAAATTTACATTTTAAGAATAGATCAGTGGAAATTCTGCCCCCGGTGAGGTCTGAGTAAGGTCTTATCAGGCAGACTTTCTTGCAGATAACAACTATAAATTCTGTACATAATATAAAAAGCAGCTCCCTGAAAGGACTAGATAGTGCATAAACACAGATACTAGCATGAAGTACATGCTCCAAGGAGATGAGCTGTATATGGTTATTTGCTGTTTTCATTGATTTTATTCCAAATAGCTACTCATAACATATTGTGATTTTTGAATATGATAACATAGATAAAATTGTCTGGCATAGATATTCTTATAACTATTAATTATTAAGGTTATTCAGATAGAATTTCTTTATCCAAACCAAATAATTTAGTTTTTATAAGGGTTCAATCTTCAAGCCACCTCTATACATTTACCACAGATTATTAATTTTGGTAATTATTTATATCATCACAGTTTATATTATGTCAGGAATTATAACATTCATTTCATATAGATTACTGCTTGTCTTCCCAATACCTTTAAAATTTATCCCTTCTCTTTTCTACTTTGGAGGTGAAAGGCTAAATCTCAGTAGGGTGCATTGTCCGATGTAATTTAATGACAGACAAGCAGCAGAGCCACTTCAAAGTCCTTGCTCTTTCAATGGAGGCCTTCTTGAAGAGAAATACCCGAAGTTTCTAAACATATTTATTGCACTCTGACAGAGATATCTGCTCATATGATCAATATGCAGTTCAGCAAACTCAATCCAATATAGTTTTTTAAAACATAACTTTTGTGCTGATTAAAAAAAATTACAAGTTTCT
Organism: Pseudorca crassidens; assembly: GCF_039906515.1. Taxonomy (NCBI): domain Eukaryota; kingdom Metazoa; phylum Chordata; class Mammalia; order Artiodactyla; family Delphinidae; genus Pseudorca; species Pseudorca crassidens. Next base: position 22,042,901 of record NC_090298.1, read on the forward strand.
ACAAAACTAAAATTGTAACATGGGAAAGATTACTGGTGATAGGTTGCATCAAGAGCCTCAAGTATAAGTGAGAATATGGAGGCCTCATTTCAGATATTAGCTTCAGCTACTTCTAGGAAACAGATGTCTTGATTTACAGTTTGATTTTTGTTCTACAACTTTAGCTAGCTCAGGATTGGCCTGATTTCTACCCTGCTGTTCCTTTCTCAAATATACCTTAATTGGTATTTCCTTAAGATTTGTATTTTAGCAAGTGTGGAATTCAAGATGTATACCTATGGTTAGTGGTGTCAGAGACCACTAACTCTCTGCTAAAACCATATTCAGTAAGTACAAAAATTTCAATGGGAGGCTTTCCTGGTGGCCCAGTCATTAAGATTCCACCTGCCAATGCAGGCGACTCAGGTTCGAGCCCTGGTCCAGGAAGATCCCACATGCAGTGGAGCAACTAAGCCTGTGTGCCACAACTACTGAGCTTGTGCTCTAGATCTTGTGAGCCAGAATTAGGAAAAAAAAAATTTTTTTTCTATGGGTAAGCTTCTATGTTAGTTCTGGGCTAGTCTTAGATGACCTCTCATTTAATTACTGCTATTGGGAGAGAACAGTAAAGATGAGATCTGCTATCTTGGCAAACTTTTAAATTTTAATAGAGTATTGTTAACTATAGGCACAATGTACAGCAGACACCTAAAATTTCCTCATCTTGCATAACTGTACATATATACCTATTGAAGAGCAACTCACCTTTTTCTCCTTTTCCCATTCCTGGAACACCACCATTCTGCCTTGTTTCTGTGAGTTTGACTATTTTAAATTCCTCATATAAGAGCAATTATTCAGTATTTTTCCTTATGTGACAGCCTTATTTCACTTAACATAATGTCCTCCAGATTCATTCATGTTATCACATATAGCAAGATTTCCTTTTTTTTTTAAGGATGAATTATGTTCCACTGTATGTGTTTTATCCATTCATCATTGATGACATTTAGGTTATTTCCATCTTAGATATTGTGAATAATGCTGCAATGAACATGGAGTGCAGACAACTCTTAGAGATTCTGATTTCAACTCTTTTGAATATAGACCCAGAAATGGGATTTCTGGATCATATGGTAGTTCTTTTTTTTTTTTTTTATTTTTGAGGAAACTTCATACTGTTTCTATAGTAACTGTGCCATTTTATGTTCCTGCCAATAGCATAAGAACATTCCAATATAGTCACATTCTCACCAACATGTATCCTTTTTTTTTGCTTGATAATAGTCTTTTAGCAGGTGGGAGGTGGCACCTCATTGTGGTTTTGATTTGCATTTCTCTGATGACTAGTCATATTTAGTGTGGTTTCACATACCTGTTGTCATTTGTATATATTCTTTGAAGAAATGTTTACTCAAGTCTTTTGTCCATTGTTTAGACAGGGTTTGTTATGCCTATATTATTGAATTGTAGGAGCTATTTATATATTTTAGAGATTAAGCCCATATGAAAGATATGGTTTGCAAATATTTTCTCCCATTTAATAGGTTTTTTGTTTACTCTGCTGATTGTTTCCTTTGCTGTGCAGAAGGTTTTTAGCTTGATATTGTCCTCCTTGTCTGTTTTTGCTTTTGTTTCCTGTTTTTTGGTGTCATCCAAGAAAGAGTTGCCAGTTATAATGTCATGAATATTTTCCCCTATGTTTTCTTCTAGGAATTTTATATTTTCACATCTTACATTTAAGTCTTTAATTCATTTGAGTTGATTTTAATTTTTGATGTAAAATAAGCATCCAATTTTATTCTTTTACATGTAGATATCTAGTTTTCCCATCATTATTGAAAAGAATAACCTTTCCCCATTGTGTATTCTCGGCAGTCTTGTCAAAGATCAGTTGGTCATATTCATGGGTTTACTTCTGTACTCTCTATTCTGTTCCATTGAGTAATATGTCTATTTTTATCTCAGTACTGTGCTGTTTTAATTACTCTAGCTTTGTAATATATTTTCAAGTCAGGAAATGTTATACCTCCAGCTCTGTTCTTCTTTCTCAAGAATGCTTTGGTTATTTGGAGTCTTTTTGTAGTTCCAAATTAGAAAATCAAATACAACAGCACATTAAAAGGATTACATATCATGATGAAGTGAGATTTATCACTGGGAGAAAAGGATGGTTCAACATAGGCAAAACAAATAATGCAATATGTCACATTAAGAGAATGAAGGATAAAAATCATATGATCATATCAATAAACTCAGAAAACATTTGGCAAAAGTCGACACTTCATAAGAAAAACTGTCAACATGACATACATGAAAAGTTCACAGCTAACATCATACTTAATGATGAAAAACTGAAAACATGTCCTCTATGATCAAGAACAAAGCAAGGATGCCCACTCTCACCACTTCTACTAACCATAGTACTGGAGGTCCTAGCCAGAGGAATTAGGTAAGAAAAAGAAATAAGAGACATCCAAATTGGGAAGGAAAAATTAAAGTTATATGTTTGCAAATGTCATGATCGTATATGTAGAAAACCCACAAAACTACTGTTTGATTTGATAAACGAATTCTGTCAAGTTTGAAGGTACAAAATCAACATATAGAAATCAGTTGTGTTTCTGTACACTAACAATAAACTAACCCTAAAGGAAATTAAGAAAATGATCTCATTTATAATAACATCAAAAGGAAAAAACTACTTAGGAATTAACAAAGGAAGTGAAGGACTTGTACATGTAAAACTGCAAAATATATATAAAAGAAATTGAAGAAAACACAAACAAATAGAAAGATATTCCTTGTTTATATATTGGAAGACGATATTGTTAAAATCTCCACACTACCCAAATTGATCTACAGATTCAATACTATTTATAGCCAAATTCCAATGGCATTTTTCAAAGAAAAAAAAAATCCTAGGCATGGATGATAATGAACATGATAAATATCCTTAATACAATGAAATAAAAGCTGAAATTGTAAACAAATATAGACTTAACACACATAAAATAATTCACTCTTAATGTGTTGATGTGCCTCAGACAAGATTTCAAAGTATAGCTGTTTCACTTGCAAATATATGCAGTTCAGAATAATGCTAGATGATTATTTACTGAATAATTACTCAGGGATAATAGTTACTCAGAGAACATTGCTATTCAAAAATTAATTATGTCATCATTTCCTTGCAAAAATAGATGCTCGCATGTTCAAAGCCCCAGGAACTGAGAGCATAAGATGAACATTAGACAGGAATATCATTCTAGAAAATCTGTATTTCTCACATATACTGGCAAGTGAAGGATAATTGAGAGAAACTAGGGGAAATAACTCCAATGTAACATCTGTCTGATTGACATCGTCAAAATAATGAATCATCTCTCATGGGAAATTTACAGAATCTACCTTTATGTGCTTTTGGCATTACACTAACTCAACGGTTTCTAGACTACAATTTGAGTCTTGGCATTTTTTTTAGAGCACAAATTTACACTAAAGTTAAAGGATTTTATTACCTTGTTATTCACAAGATTCTGTAACGGTTGAGGACTTTTTGACAAGATCTAGTGTAGTTAAATCTTAAAATAATAGCACCTTATCTAGCTATAAAACTAGGCACTATTATAAAGTTAGACTTCAGTGCTTTGGTTTTATAATTAGCATGAGTTATCTTTTAATTACTTCCAAAGTGATGTCTCTTAATTACTTGTATTGAAATTTAACCTAGTTAAACTTTCATATTAACAGAGATTATTAAAAATAGTTATCTAAAAGAAAAGAGAGAAGCAATCATTCATACTTACTGTCTTGACATAAAGATTTAGCTAAGTGATCAAAAGATTCAAAGAAATGCATGTGAGTTAATATATTGGCTAGATTTATACATATTTCAGGAGAAAAGGATAGTCTGAAAATAAATATGTGTTTTGAAGTATGTACTTTTAAATAAGTAAGATTGCCTTTTTTTTCTTTTGTGGAATAAAGTAAATAATAATAATATTTATTTCTTTGGAGATTAAGTAAAATAATGTGAAAGAAGCTTGAAAGCTGTAATGTAATAATAGCATTATCTTTAAATCCTCTTAATAGAAATATCTCTCCTACTGCTCAGCTACAATGCATGTCAATGTGGGAGCAGTAAGTAGAACCTAAGAGGTTTATTGAAGGTTTATAGGTGTTAAACTGGAGAAAATTAAATGATACATGGGGGGGTGCTGGGGACATCATCAGCAAGGAATAAAGATTTAGCTCTTGAGGAAAAACTAACTCAAAATTTTAATCATGCCAACTGAAATGGATAAACTAAGTCATTCAACCAACTTTTGTTTAGTATAAGGAAATAAGCTAGGTTGTGTAAAATATTTAATGATTTTACCAACTAGGGAGGGCATACAACATAATCTAAACTAACTAATATTAAGAAATACAAAGATAGAAAAAGATATGAGGGTAATCTGGAAAGGCCTCAAGAGCATACAAATCAATTGTTTGGTTTCTTTGGAGGTGAAGAAACTGGTAAGCAATATGAATGCTGAATGAAGGCACAGACATGGAAATAATAATAACTACCATATATTCAGTACTGAAATTTTCAGGCAGGATCAGTACTGCAGACCCCCAGTGTGAATTTATTTTGTATTTTCCCACTTATCAATAAAATTGAATATCCTTTTATATGATTATTTTAAAACTATATTAACTTTTAAAGTCCACAAATAATAAATGCTGAAGTGGGTGTTGAGAAAAGGGAACCCTCCTACACTGCTGGTGGGAACGTAAATTGCTACAACCACTATGGAGAACAGAATGGAGGTTCCTTAAAACACTGAAAATAAAGTTACACTATGATCCAGCAATCCCACTCCTGGGCATATATCCAGAGAAAACTCTAATTCAAAAATATGCATGCACCCCAATGTTCATAGCAGCACTATTTACAATAGCCAAGACATGGGCATTAAATGCCCGTTGACAGAGGAATGGATAAAGAAGATGTGGCATATATGTACAATGGAATATTACTCAGCCATAAAAAATGAAATAATGCCATTTGCAGCAACATGGATGGACCTAGATATTATTATACTAAGTGAAGTAAATCAGACAGACAAATACCATATGATATCACATATATGGAATCTAAAAAAAATGATACAAATGAACTTATTTACAAAGCAGAAATAGACTCACAAACATAGAAAACAAACTTATGGTTACCAGAGGGGAAAAATTAGGAGTTTGGGTTTAACTGATACATACTATTATATATAAAATAGATAAACAACAAGGACCTACTGTAGAGCTCAAGGAATATATTCAGTACCTTTAATAACTATAATGGAAAATAATCTGAAGAATACATGTATCACTTTGCTGTACACCTGAAACTGACACAACATTGTAAATCAACTATACTTCAATTAAAAACACCCACAAATATAAAAAAACAACAACAACTATATTAACTCTTTAATACCAAATAGGTAAAATTATTTTGTCATGGACCATTGGTCTTCTCCTTCTTGGAAATAAGAAAAAAAATGCAATAACAACTTTTGTGTACCCAAATTTTGTACTATTATAAATGTTAAATAGTCTCACAGATTTTATTTTGAAACAATTCTAGCTCAATGGGGTTAATAAATTAAAAGTCATTCTTTATTTGATCAAATGCAATACTTAATCTTTACCTAATTCATACATAGGAATGACGAAAATTCTTTGACTAGGAATTGCGGTATAAAAATAGATGTTTTCACCATAATATTCTTTTCCATATTTTATTATTATATATGCTAATAATAATGCTTAAGTGGATTATTAACAGCCTAGAAAATAGGAAGTGCAGGAAAAAGACAAAGAAATTAAAGATGAATATGCAGATACAACAAAGGAAAATGAAAAAAAACTCAGTCTGTACAAAAACCTAGTACTAACCATGTCTAGAGGAAGTTAGTAAAACAAAGAATACAGTGAGCAATAACAGTAAGATAAGGAAGTAATGAGGATAGTGTGGGACAAAGACAGAGAAAAAAAGTAAGGTTGATATTGTTCTGTTGTTTATTCCCTTATATTGTCTCATTCCATTCATCAGTATCCTTTATTCTCTACATCACTTTATTATAACTATACACCTTATAAAATAAGGCTCTCCACAAAGCTTAGGAGTTAGGATAGTGTTTCAGTTACTGTTCAGTTTTACATTATATATTTTATATTTACTGTTCCCTCTCCCCACTCTCCCATCCATCTTTGGTAGCTTGAAAGCATTAAATATGAAAGAATAAAAGCTGTCTATTTATATTTATAGTTGATAAAGCTAGAATTCATGGGTGTAAAAGGCTTGCTCCAAAACCTACAGTGAATTGCTATGCTGAAATTCAAATCCAGGGCAATGTTAATTCAAAGGTAGCAATATAGAACTTTGTGATAAAAAAGGATGCAACGACTTCATCTAGACTAATGTAACTGAGGAAGGACATTCTTTCATTCAACAAATAATTACCAAATGCTTAATATCTGCCAAATGTACTTTATACAGATAATGCAAGAACTAATAGAATTCATTTTCCATACCATCTCTGTCTAGTGACATCAACAGGCAAAAAAAAAAAAAAAAAAAAAAAAACAAGGGATCTACACATTTTATTGATCTTATGGTAGAAGTATGGAAAGGGTGCTATAAGCTGTACATAAAAAGACAGTAAGAAAAAATTATGAACTTAAGTCAGGGAGGAGTGTGTAGTGAAAGAAGGCAACTGAAGAATATAAAACCTATATTGTAAATTAACAGTAGAAGTTATCCCATTAAAGCACAGTCAGCAAACAAACAAAATACATTTTCTAAGTGAATTCAATGAATAGAAAAGTGAGCTAATTTTAGTGTAGGTAAGATTTGCGTTAGTGAAAAGGGACAGGTAGTGAGAGTGAGCATCTATATGGGGATATAGTATCAGAGAGGTAAGTAATATGGTGTTTTTAACTTATTTTATGGAGAACATATATTATCCTAACAATAATAAGGTAACACTGAAGAATATAACTGCAGTCAGGAATCATCTGGTTGTAAGAAAACACATTTTTAAAAAATTAAATAAGAGAATATCTTTGTTGGGCTTATGATCTCTGATTATCAAGCCCTACTCACTTTTCATGAAGACGTATTTAATATCATAGATTTCATACCCCTTGTGTTTATCCCCCAAATACTAAATGTCTCCATGTCTCATCACTGTAACTCTCTAATGTTCTCTTATGGCTAATTAGTTACATTAAATGTTTGCACCTGAAAAGAGGAGGCAGGTTGCCAAGGGATAGAATATTTTAAGAGGGAAATATAACTCTTAAACCTTGGAGTTTATGGCATGAGCTAGCTGCGTAGGTAGCACACTGAGAGACATAAATCAAAGTTGGCTGCAAAATAATATATTCATAATAGAGTGGACATCCAAATGCTCCAAAGTCAAAAAGCTATTCAACTCACACCCCATCATTGGCTATAACAGTGCAGGTGCACTACATTAGGGAAACAACAATGTACGAGAAATTGGAAACATCTTGCCTGTCCTATATTGAGTAAGTGGACAATGGGCTCATCTGTGAAAGGGGATTCTGAAATCTCACCGAAAAAAAAAAATGAAGTAAATACATTAAGCTAGATTTGCTGGGAGACTGGAACATGGAACTGGGAAAGCACCCAGAAACTAAAGAACCAGCTTCAGTTTCCACCTGCACTGTCACTTTTTCTTCTCTCTTAGTGATTACTTCATTCTTCCCACTGTTTAAGGATTGGATGTCTGCACTAGATTCAAAAGGGAGAGACTATTTTGAGGCTCCCATTGTATTAAAATACTATTTAATATGTTGTTTGGCACATACTGTCTGCACATAAATATTGTTTAACAGTTCAGTGTTTCTCTACACAAACAATGGAAAATGCCTACTCCAGTTTTCTATATGCCTTTCTGAGACTGAATATTCATGAGACTGACTCAAATTACTGTGACCAAATTACAAATTACTGGTAGAGAAACATTAGTCCTGTAGGAATTCCTTTGTTAAATGTCCACTCGATAATATATGTGCACGCAGATTCTTGAGAAGAAGATATGACTGAAGGGAGTATGGAGGCATAGAAAATACAAAGGCTATATCTTTAATGTGTGTGTGTGTATGTTTTATATATATATATATATATATATATATATATATATATATATATATATATATATATATATATATATATGTCAGTAGTGATGGTAAGGAGAGTAGGATAGTTTTCTTTAATAGAGTATAAAAGCCCACTAAATATTTCTGAGAGATGAAATAATATAATACAACCATTATGTCCTTAGAAATGATCACTGGAGACAACATAATTGGTTGGTGTTTGGAAAGAAGGGATCCTCAGAAATCAGGGGGAGGGGGCTTCCCTGGTGGCGCGGTGGTTGAGAGTCCGCCTGCCGATGCAGGGGATGCGGGTTCGTGCCCTGGTCTGGGAGGATCCCACGTGCCGCGGAGCGGCTGGGCCCGTGAGCCATGGCTGCTGAGCCTGCGCATCCGGAGCCTGTGCCCCGCAACGGGAGAGGTCACAACAGTGAGAGGCCCGCGTAACGCAAAAAAAAAAAAAAAAAAAAGAAATCAGGGGGAGGGTGTTAGCATAAGGTAAAATAAACTAGATGGTGCCATTAGAAATGGAAGGGAAATAAGACATAAGTGATAATTAGAGTGAAATATATCATGTAATTTAAACATATGTCAGTGTATTAATGGACTAAGAATATATAATAAAAGGTTTGATTTAGAAACAGAAAAAAATTCAATGCTTATAAAGTTCAAATAGATATGCTTTTATGGATCAGAGCTGCCATCATCACATGAGTTCCTCTATGTCACTAGATGAGTAACTATGATCATGAATGAGGGCACTTAAATCCACATCTCTGAAAAATGTTGATTCTTAGATTAGATGTACTCATTCATTTCAGCAATGGATTATATACTTAAGAAGGCCTTTGGGACATGTGTGGCTTTCAGACACTTTATGGAATCTTGCTTTCAACAGAAGAGCTTCAGAAGATTATTATGCCAATAATAAGACCTTGTTAGTTTAAATTACATTTTTTCTGTTGATGATTTAAACTTTGCAACCAAATAATTTGGTCTTATCTTTGACAATCTAAATAACCTGTGTACCCCATTATAAATACAACTTCACAGAAATGATTATTTTTCTTCAGTAAATCTGGGAAAAAATTATAAAATCTACTCAATATTTTATTTTCTTCCTAGTAATTGTTGTGTATTTCTTTTAATTTCAATGAACAATAGTTAAATCTTGGTACATATGAATACCTTATTTCTAAGAGCCTACATCTTATGAGAACTACACATATTCCTCCAAAGTTTCGGGGGGAATAAAAAATGTAAGAGAATTTTTTTTGCTAAATGGTAGAGCCTTTTTCATGTGAAATAATATGTGCTATTATGGTGTAAAAAGGATATTTTGATACAGTTAAACTTAATAGTGGCTTGAATTGGGATCAAAGTAGAGCATAGTTTATAAATATACCTCTGTCATAATCCACAGAGATATTCAAAACATTTTATTAGAGCAGCAGCGTTACAAATCCTTATTAACCTACAATTACATGACAGTGGATGCTAGGTGATGAGTAGAGTTAACTGCCTGCTGTACTTGAAAACAGACTCTGACCTAACTACAGGAAGTTAAAACCTGGCAGTCAGTTTGCGTGTATTAGCATGAGTTTAGGTTTTAAAATCCATATGAATTAGAGGGGTTACATATTATCACTTATGGCACAGGAATATAAAGAATTACAGAATAAACTATACAGATTATTTCAAAGTAAAAATAGAACCTTTTAAAATTATCATTTTTGCTACTCCTGTTTTGATGCCCTGAATTATTTGCTACTCAATTCTCAATTCTTTTCAATTTTAAATACCAAGAATAAGTCAAAAGTAATTGTATTGTTGACTCAAAAAACTGACAAGTCCAACAGTTTATTTTGATTAAAAGTATAAATAGCCATATGTAGAATGCTACCTCAAGCCTCTACAATATAACTATAATGTTGATTGACATATTAATAAATTCAATAATTATAAAATTAAATGTTTCCTTATTATAGTTAAATATTTTTTAGAATTTCTTATGCTTCACTACATTATGTACTAAATTCTGTGATCTTGACAAACAGAATCAATCATTGTCTACCTTCCTACCCTATTTATTTTAGCCAAGCAATATGAAAGAAAATCTAGAGAACAGAATTCATCACACATATTTATTTGCCACCTTCTCATTAAGTAGAACAAACTTTATGTAATCACCTCCCACAAGAAATTTTCTGATGGCCTTGGCCCCTTTAAAATCCCAAGACTGAAGATTTCTGCTAAGATAAAGACAAACACAGCACAAAATCTCAGATGACAAAATCTACTCCTTATAAAGTTTCTCTAGAGGTACAAAGCAAAAGCCTGATGGATAGATTTCCTGTTTTTTCTTCCTACAAAAAGAAACACAGAAAAGAAATAAAATAAAAAAGGAAGGGAGAGAGGAAGTTTCATTATCCTCTTAGCCCAGGGTTAATAGCTGTTCTAGATTTATTTCTTTGTTAGACAATTAATAGATGAATATACTGTGCTTGGCCCTTTCAGAATTTTCAGTCATTTTTGTTTTTCCAAGGTAATCCTTTAACTCTCTCTTTTAAGTCTCTATTAAGTCTCTATGTAACAAAAACACTTTCCAGGCAGAAACAAAGTGAATTTGATTAAAAGCAGGAAATGGACCTGGTAAATTTAAATGTTTTTACAATAATTTGAGTATAATTGTATTGTGTAAATGCTTTTAACTCTTTGTAGCATATTATGTTTCCCAAATATTTCAAGACACTATCCCCTTATCCCTCAGCTCTTCTTGAACCTTGATACTCTCCTATCAGGAGGAGCCCCTTGACTTTATCCTTCCTTGAATCTGATAGGCTTTTTAGACTGCTTTGATTAATAGAATATGACAAAAGTGATACTTTTGAATTCTGAGACTGTATTATAAAAATGTCATGAAGTTCCACCTTTCTTTCTTAGGATACTTATTCTTTGAACCCAGATATAATTGTGTAAGGAAACTTAAGCTTGTGCAGAAAGGCCACGTGGAATATCTTGGTGGGTGGTTAGGATTGACAGCTTAGCCGAGGTTCCAGCACATAAATTTTAGGACATCTAATTGAAGATGAATCCAGGTGACTCCCATGCCACACTGTTGAGTAGAGCAGAAACAGCTTACTCTATCTGTCTAAATTCCTGACCAAAGAATTCATAGGAGTAACCAAATGTTGATTTATACTACTAGGTTTGGGGTGGATTGTTACACATAATAGTGTGAATGAAAAAAATGTTGGCTGCCATAGCAGTAAACAAAGGATGCTGCAGTTATCAAGCCATCACATTACAATGGTGCGGATGGTGAGCCTTGAGGAAACTCAGGATAGAAATAGGATGCTCACCATTGAGCAGTCAGCCATTTCATCCAACCCAACAATGCACCCTGAGGAGACTCAGGATGAGAAAGCACAGGTTACTGGATCCAGATAGCTGAGGTGCATATAAAAGGAATGATTTCAATGAGCTCAGACTTTTGCATCTTCCCATTCATAGAAAAGCACTAAATTCATTAACTTGAAATGTCTGGTTTTCTTTAATTAATAGTAATCTTTTTGATGTTCCGACTACCTGGTCTTTGTTGCAAAAACTCCTGTGTATCCTGGTTCCTCCCTTACCTCTTTGGAGCAGCCTCTCAGAGCTATCTGTGAGGCTGGTATCCTGGACTTGAAGTCCTCAGAATGTGCACCAAATCAAACATAACTCTCAACTTTTAGGTTGTGCATTTTTTCTTTCAGTCGACAGTAGTAACTGGAGTGCTTTCATATCAGAATGGTATATCTTAGATATATCACCATTAACAGTGATGTTACTTGATGCAAAAATCAGGTTATCCAATAATGGCTCTGTGATCTTGATTCGAGTGGTCTGGACAACATTAGTTGAAAGGAACTTGTCTTTCTCTTCTCACAGAGAGCATGTAGACAACCTCTGTTTCCCATTTGTCCTGTGGCTTCCACATCCTGGTAAGAGGGCTACAATGTCCCATTCACCAAGACTTCCAGGTTATGGGCAAGGCTGATGCCAGACAACTCTTCTGACTTGCTGGTACCTAAATCCAGAAGAGGCTAGTACCAGATCATCTAATAGAACATTTCATGGATAAAGTCACTCACACTTGCACTATTAGAATGTGCAATTATAGCAATATGGAATACTAAATCATGTACATATACTTGATGTCCAACAAGCAGCCTGAACCCTGATACTTCTTATGCAAGTAATGGGAAAGTTGGGAATCTGCATCTTTTACTTGTTGAATGGGCTTTAAAGTTTTCTCTTTCCCCAAGGGAACTGATTTCTTAATTTGTGATATGTGACAATGTGCAATTCCACAAAACTGCTGCTGCACATAATTAGTAACCTAGAATTGATTTATCTTACATGACAATTAGGAAGCCAGTTGTCAATTATATTTTAAGATATTTAAATTCAATATCACATTTTAAAATTTACTTAAATCATATGACTACAAAGAAAAAAATTCAAGAGTTTAGAAAATTTAAAGTTTAGTTTACTGATGTTGCATAAATAAATTGATTAATACATGAATTACTTAGGAATTATTTGGAAATTAGAAACAGATTAATAAATTATTATTTAGGAGTTAATAAATTCTTAAACATTGAATGTATCAAGCTAGCCTTAACCCATTCCAGTTGCAATTTATTTTTATAGAAATTGTTCAATTTTCAGAATCTTTTGTCTGTAATTTGTAATAAATATAGTTTATAGTTCCTATTTGGCAATATTTCTTATATCTATGTGACTGCTTTCCACTGACAATTTTACTTTTAATCCTGCGTCCCCCCCCAAAAAAAATCTCAGGGCTCAGCTGTATTACCTTCACTGAATTATACATGTTCTGTGTATACAACACTGCCCTAAACTTTTCAAATCCAGAAATGCTTAAAAACAAGTTTTTAAAATTCTGTTCACATATGTGTATCAAATCAACATGTGTGCACCTTAACTTTACAAAATATTATATCTCAATTATATCTTAATGAAACTGGAAAAAATATAAAAGTCTAATAGTATGCTTTATAATAATGCAGTCTTTTAAGAGTTTGAATTTCACTGTTAAAAATTTATGATAGTTCAAGAATATTTGAGCTTCCACTTTTTGTGTGTGTGTGTGGTACGCGGGCCTCTCACTGTTGTGGCCTCTCCCGTTGTGGAGCACAGGCTCCGGATGTGCAGGCTCAGTGGCCACGGCTCACGGGCCCAGCCGCTCCGCTGCATGTGGGATCTTCCCGGACCGGGGCACGAACCCATCCACAGGTGGACTCTCAACCACTGCGCCCCCAGGGAAGCCCTGAGCTTCCACTTTTATGGAAGAATATTTTCAGGGAAGAAAATCATGAGTGTCAAAAGTATTAACACACATATATCCATGCCAGATATCTATGCAGTGATTAAACTGTAAGAGGTAAGATATATTTTCAACCATATTAGCACTTATTGGGGTATATGAAGAGGTCTGGAATAGTTCTAGTGAGAGTTTTTCATGATGCTGCCTCAAGTATCCAATTAAACTGAGCTATGTACATATCAAGCAGATAAAAGCAAGTCCTTGACTAATACACAAAGTGTGGTACCAAAAATAGGGTTATATTTCTTCCATTCCTCTCAACATACATGCCTACATCATTGAGATATTTCTCTGGCTCCTTAGATATTATATTGGAGCATGATGTCCATTATGGAGTCCAAACTCCCTTCACTTAAGACATGGCTTATGCAGGCCTATTCTGATTAAATGTATATATAAAGTATATTATTATAATATTTATATATATTTTTAGCATGTATTCCAGATAACACTTGCCAGTTTATAACTTGTCATTCCTGCTGCCAATGAGGAAGAAAAATACTGAGATACTTCCTCCCAAGATAATAATCATTTTAAATTAAAAAATAATCTACCTATCCCCAACTTCACATTCATTTCAAGACTGAGTTACAGAAAGACTATGTTAGGGGTTTCTTGGATTAACTAGTTGTTTGTTTACTTTTTTTTCACTGAGACTGTTTTCAGAGACAGACATATTAGAAAGCAGAAGCCGACCCAACAAATGAGTGTCAACCAAGAATCAGGCGGAACAAATAGCTAGATGGAAGAATACACTGTTTAATATCTACTGCATGCATAACATTCTCATTAAATGTTACCATTTTATGTCAATCTAATAAACCATTTTTTTCTTAAAAATACTAATGTGAGTGGTTTGTTTTGCTTTTACCAATCAGAGTAGAAAGGACACATCCATGGAATATCACAATTAATGAATCCCTGTTCGTCTGCCACTCTTAACAGAACAGATTATCACTGCTCAGATATGTGAAGCAACTAAAGGAAAGTAAAACAATGAGCAGACATCTGTGACAGCACAATCTTTGGTTAAACAACAAATGGGAAAATAATAGTTTTAATACAAATCCCATCTATTCTGTCTGTCTTATTGAGGTCCAAATCTTTCAATCATAAAATATAATTCAATTTATTGTCTAGCATGGAGAAAGGACTCTCTTCTGCTATTTAGCCAAGAATTTCCATAAAAATTTAGTATAGTCAGCATGATAACGTTGTGAGTAAATTCAGTACTCTGATATGTTATTAAGTGAAAACGTGAGGCTTTTCCTTTTGTGAGAGGATAATTATTGTGTTGAGACATAGTGGGTAAAACATTTGGTCATTTTTCCCATTTCTGTTTTCCCTTTTCATATTTGCTGATCTGTATGGAATTTTAAAATATGCTGTACTTTGATATGGGCCACTGAAATTTTGAGAAAAAAATTTTTTTGCTCCAAATGGAATGAGCCAAGAGTCCTTCCATAGAGTGAATGATTAAAATAAAATTATACCTCCATCTAGGGGACAACCATTGTATCAGGCAATAAAATCTGATGCTTGGAAAGTTGAAAGTAGTCTATAGTTCCTAACTTAAACTGCATAAACATAATATTAACCCTAAGGAGGGCAACAAGTCAAATTCATCATAGCCAAATGGACATCCCAGCAAATGGTTGCTTGTCAACTACAGCTATTAAAGTTGTCCTAAATTCGTAATTACCTGTCTTTTTGTTGTAGAAAAAGTTCTGTATAGTTTTAAGGAATGGTTACTTGATAATGATTAAAAATTTAAAAAGAAATGTAATAAGGCACCTTTGAAAATAGGGACTTCTAGAATCCCAATATCTCAGAACTACTATATGTATAATATAAATAATTTAATTATATTTATAAATATTAATATAACATATAATGCCTTTCATATTATACATACTATATATATATTTAGAGAAAATACAGAGTTCAAAATCTGATATGAAGAGATTATTAGCTTTCAGTACAAGATACCAGATAAAGTTAAAGTACCAGATAAATCTTACTTATATTAATAGACCATTAACTTTTATTGAAAATACAAGATGCCAGATAAAGTTACCAGATAGGATAGGGAAAGGAAGGCTACAAGTCTCAAATCTGAAGTTTTGCCTTTATTCTCCTCCAGACATCTTCTCTAAAGACAATGATTTGAAACACCTCTGAAAATAGTCTCAGACTGTTCCTCTAATTACCAAAAGGCTAATTAAGAGACAAATTATTGGAAAAGCTTCAACTGTAACTCACCTGTAAGACCACAATTTATTTGCAACATACAGACAAGATTCTGGAGAGCCTATATAATCCTAGCCATTAAGATTGTGGGATAAACATAAAAAATAAAGCCAAGTTGTAAAAGATTGATTTGGGGTGATAAAAGACTTCGGTGAAGAGCACTGCCCATTTGTCATTCCAAACAGAACTTCTAGAGCTCTTCCTCTAAAATTGAATATATAGAACTGACTGGAGGAAATTCACAGCTCTGATACTAGACTTGAAGGAAAGAAGGTGTCCTTTAACATCTCTACCGCCCTTCCTTCTGTTATTTAACTCCTTTTAACCAACTTATTTACATAACTATTTTTTTATTATATACATTATCTATTGAATGCCTCCAATAGTCAATTTAGATTTTAATCTCTTTTACATGCCTCAACAAAAACATAAACATTTCACTTTGTTCTCCCAATATAATTTTAAAAGAGCCTTTTGATTATACCAATATTTATTATTTAATTATAATTTTAAACACATTGCTTACTGCCAAGTGAAGTAATATCACATTCATTTTCTTGTACAATGATTGTTTTATAGTGAATCACTGCCCTGTGTGGTCATGTACACTATATATTTATTCCTAATTTATCTCTAATTCTTTGATAGAATTCTGAAGAAACTGAGATATTCTATTCTATTTTTTTGATGTTTTCTTCTAGATTACTATGTCTTTCTGTTGACTTCATGGGTTGCTCTCTATGCTGTTACATATTTCTGAATCTTTCCTTCATTTCTCTTCCAGATTGTATTGCCTTTTTACTGGATATCATATTTTCAACTTTCCTGTTGTTTTTTTCCTATGTTGTATAGCATATAAGTACATGGAAAGTAAAGATTTTGAGAAGATTCAAGTCTAAAGGCAAAACGTTTAAAATGAGTGAGCATAAAATGAACTAAAATTTTTCACATTGTGGAATCTCTGTAAACAATTTTGATTGACAGTCATTCAACTGGAAGAATAGTGGCAAATTACTCTAAATCCTTTTACCTAAATCATTAGTTTCTCCTTCTCTTCAATGAGAAATAAGTCATCCCCTGCTTACAGCCTAAACCTAGTTTAAATTTTCCTGAAGTCTTTAAAAACAGATGGTAGCATCTGTTTAAAGTTGATATGGTTATTAAAGTACAGAAGTACCTAAGCACTAAACTTTTAACTCAGTTGACACAACCCTTCATATATCTGAAAAAAGTCCACAAAGACTTGAAAGTTATTTCTACGGTAGGAAAATGTAAATAACACAGAAGTATAAAAAAGGAAGATAGATAAACTTGATAGTATATACTTTATCCAAGACTAAAAGCTGTTGACTCAATTTGATTCACTAATGTGGGCATATTTCCTCTCATATTTCTAACAATTCATCCTTTCTAGTGATTTCTGTTTTTTTCCCCCTTTTTTCTTCTCCTTTACAACTGACATGTCTGCCATTGGTGCCTTCTGTTGTTCTTTGACTTACTTGTAGCATATACAACCAAAGGCACTATCAACACTAACTGGGTCACCTGTAGGTTGAATCTCCATTAAGCTCTGCATACTAGAGGTAGAGAAAAGAAAATCAGGAATGCATTAGTCCATCTTACTTTATTATTAGGTATATGTGATAGTTAATTGCATGTGTCAACTTGGCTGGACCATGGTACCCAGATATTTGGTCAAACACCAGTTTGGATGTTATTGTGAAGGAATTTTTAAGATGACATTAACGTTTATATCAGCCAACTTTGAGTAAAGCAGATTACCCTCCATAAGGTGGGTGGGTCTCATCCAATCAGTTGAAGGCCTTAACAGAAAACAGATTGAGATCCTTCAAGGAAGACGGAATTGTCTCCGGATTGCCTTTGGACTCAAGCTGTAACATCAACTCTTCCTTGTGTCTCCAACCTGTTGGCCTGCCTGGCAGATTTTGAACTTGCTAAACTTCACAATCACATGAGCAATTTCTTAAATTTGTCTCTTTGCATATATACACATCCTATTGGTTCTGTTTCTCTGGAAAACTGTTTTAGAATACAGTAGAATAAAAGTCATGTAGTCAGTCTAAAAGACAAAATTTAGAGATGTAGGAAATTATTCAAAAGAGTGTTAGGGCTTCCCTGGTGGGGCAGTGGTTGACAGTCTGCCTGCCGATGCAGGGGACATGGGTTCATGCCCCGGTCCAGGAAGATCCCACATGCCGCGGAGCAGCTGGGCCCATGAGCCATGGCCGCTGAGCCTGTGTGTCTGGAGCTTGTGCTGTGCAACAGAAGAGTCCACAACAGTGAGAGGCCCGCATACCGCAAAAAAAAAAAAAAAAAAAAAAAGGAGTTTTAGAGTCACAATTTGAACTTGGATTTGCTTTCAACAAAATCTCTGGAGGATAGTTACTCATATTATCCTACATTTGAATAGGACTTAGTTCTTAGGTTCTTGACCTCTAAATTAGATGTTTTATTGTATGACTTTTATAATTAACATGAATAAATTATAATACCTTATCAAAAACACTGCCTATCTGCAACAACAGAAATAGCTAAATATCCCTTCACTCATTTAAATGGTATAAAAAGTAAAAGAATTTAGAGTTGTTGCATTACAATGTTGTTTTCCCATTCATTGAACAGAAATAAAGTGAAAAGTTGGAGACCCTGTGAACATCCAGGCCTCAGTTTAAGTTGATAATATAGAAGTACATTCAATTATATTCTGTATTCAAAACTATGGTAATTGAATTCATTCTCCTTATTTTAAATGTGCCTTCCCAGTGTCCTTTATTGAATTGTGGATATTTATATAGTGTAAAGGTAACTCAAACTCTGTAAAATTTCTGAAGTTAAAAAATAAAATTTTTGATTTATTCTTAAAATTTATAGTTCTTTTATACAATAATAATAAACCAAATTCATAGACTACAATGGAATATTTGAAAAAAATATGATTGTTTGTTTAACCATCTTTCTTTTTGTCTGCCAACAAAATCTTTCAATTCCCCACTTACAACTCCCATCTAGATTCAACTTCCCATGGCATCAAAAATAAATTTTCTTTGTTCTGAATGTTTCTTATCTTAGACTGCTTGGTGGCTTAGCCCAAAACAATTGTCTCCCTATAACCCAACCACTACCCCTCAAGCATGTTTTATAAAATGGAAGAGCCACAGATGGATGGTTCTCTATTGGACTCCAGACCCATAGTGCACACAGTTGTGTCCCAGTCCAAGTATATTTCTCCACAGGATGTTGTCCATGTACCTGCTGATTTCTTGCTGATGAGTAACAGCCTAATTCTTCTTTGTGATACTTGCTGATGAATTCATAGGCAACACAGAGTAGCTGCTCATATGAGGTGGTTTTCCATGCTATTGCATGGCCGAAGGAACAGAATGGGTACCACGATGATGGAAGACTGCATTCAAAACAACCAATAATGAGATGGGTACATTGTCAGTGGGTGACTAATGTTCACAAGAGGACAGGTTAGTGAGATCTAAGGGTCTCTGTGGTTAAGTGGCTGGATTATGCACAGACTACAGGTTGCCTTGAACAGGTATACAGTCCACAGATACAAGAGTCATAAATCCCAAGGTTAGGCAGGTAATTTGTCAACAAAGTAATTGCAGAGTCACAGAGCACTGAAGCTTGAAAATCTGTGAGTTGACTGGGATCTGAACAGGAACAGAGTGAGGTCCAATAATGATTGTTCTAACTAAGTGGGAGGGTTAAAAGTGCAAACATACCACCACTTGCTATTTTCCTTTATTTTTATTGTAACCATTCTATTGAGTGTGAAGTGGTATCTCATTGTGGTTTTGATTTGCATTTCCTTAATAACCAGTGATGTTGAACATCTTTTCATGTACTTGTTGGTCTTTTGTATATCTTCTTTGAGAAATGTCTATTCTAATATTTTGCACATTTTTCAGTTGGGTTATTTGACTCTTACCTGAATTTTCAGGCTTCCAGCCTGTCCTACAAATTTTGGACATTCCAGCCCTCACAATCTTCTTGTAAACCATTTCCATAAAATTTCTCTATAGATCAGCTATATTCTATTGGTTCTTTTTCTCTGGATAACCTTGATTGATACACCTGTATGTCACTTCTCTCTTGCTACTTACAAGATACTCTCTTTTGGTTTGGCTTTCAACAGGTAGTTTCAGGTCATCATTTCTTCCAACGTTTTTTTTTTCCCCCTTTCTCTCCATCTTCTCCTCTGAAACTCACATAATGTGTATGGTGGTACATTTGATGGCGTTCCATAGGTCCCTTAGGCTCTGGTCACTTTTCTTCTTTCTTTTTCTTTTGTGGTTTTTTTGTGTGTGTGTGTTTTGTCATTTGTAATTGTTGTTGTTGATAACTGGACATAGTGAAGATTGTAATCTAGTAAACTTGGAAATCAGATTCTCCCTTTCCCCACTGTTTGCTGTTGTTTGGTTGAGAGCTGTAGTCATCCATTTGTTTAGCGACCTTTTCAAAATATTTTGCAATGGTGATATTCCTTGTTGTGTGTGGTCACTCAAATCTCTGTTTCATTAACTTTTCAGTCAGTCAGCGACCTCAGAGTGATTTTCTTAAACGTCTGGATCCAAAAAGACAAGCTAAGCAAAAATGCATTCTGCCTCTTTGAATTATTTTGACAGATGCTTCCCAGGAAGTCACTTCAGCCCAGTGGGGTGAAAACAAAGGCCAGCCTGTGTTGCCAGTGAATCTCTAGGATGCTTAAAACACATAACCCCAATTTTTAGATGACAAGGTCTTTATGTCCACCTTGGCACCAGCAAACCACATAAAGAATGTAGTCTGCCAGGCCTAGGAATGTCTTCCATAGGCTGGGAATTAGGGAATGATAGCTACTATGTGAAATACCAACATTTGAAACATATCGGCCTCTCACTTTAATAAACACTCCACTGGACACCTAGACACCAGAGTTCTGACATATTTTATTCTGACTGTTCTTGCCAGCTCAATAGCTGTTTCAGTCCAGGAACTGATCCTTAGAGCTTCTTACTCCACCAAATTCCATGATGTCACTCCATTGTTAATAATTTATATATGTTTCATAGTATACTTTTTCTGAGTTTTAGTTTTGATCTGTCTTTACTATTTTTGTTTGTGCCCAAGATTTGCACATAAATTCTTCCTTGATGCATGATCTGCCTGTTCCTAGGATTTTATTTCATATTACTTAACATTTATTCTTCATATATAAACTCTTGTTAGAATTATGTGTTTCCTTGCTGCATAGGAGACATAGCTTTCTTTTCTGTTTTTCCTTTATCCCTTTTATTATCAGCTAGAGGGAATGGGCAGAAATATAACTTATTTCTGTCTTAATTGCGATTCCAAACTATGGGGTTCAATACTGTGAGTTTTATTTTTACCTTTAGCATGTTTTAATAAGAGAAACACTTTTTAGAAGCTAGAAATATGCAATACATTTAAGTTTAATATAATATTTTGGTGCTTGAGAATATATGTAAATCATCATCTATTCATAGTAATGGTAATTTATCCAGTGAATAATACTTTTCTTACATGCATATCATAACATAGATAAGCATAACAAGTCATTATGGTAATTTCCTTCAAATATGCACTTTAAGGAAGGAATTGCATTTTCAACTATTATGATGATATAGCTGTACAAATTACCACATAATATTTTCATTATTCATATACCATTTATTTTGTTCTTTCTAAATAAGACAAGGACCTACTGCAATCCTCAAATTTAATGGAAACACTTTATAATAAACACCACAGAGCTTTTCTGTGGGCACTCGTAATATAACTGCTAAATTTATGTTAAAATTAATTTATGTTCTTTTAGAAGATAAGAGAAAATACCATCCTCAATTTTAGTTTATATTTTGTTGATCCTAAACTGATATTGAACATATTTATTATAGCTCCATTACCTTAAGCTTAGCATTTCTTGAATTCATATGCTACCATAAGTAGATTTTCTTAAAACTTATATTACTAATGCTACAATTATGTATCTTAATCTTTCTTCTCCATTTCTAAATCACCATGGCTTATCTAGATATTTGGTTCTTAAGGCAGTAAGACGTTCTAAAACAAATTTTAAAATGTCTTGAATAGATATGTCTATATAGAGGATCTTGTAAAAACTTTTAAAAAGACATTACTTTTCCTTAGGATTTCAGACAAAATCTGTGAAGTAGACCATAATATAATGTTAAAATACCTTGAATACTCTTGTGGAGAATGATAAGTTCTTGCTCCCTTTATTAGCATAATTTCTTGATTTTAGATAAAGCAATGGTAAAATAATATTACTCATAATGTGAAGCTATGATCTTCTCAGCATTTCTTTAGAAAACTAGATGTTGAGACTATACCCCAATTTTTAAAATAATTTAATTAAAGAGGGACAGTTTAAGACTAGATTATAAAACTATAAGATAAAGTCTTTATGAATTTACAGAAAAATATATTTTCAGCACAGAATCAAATGAAAATGATTGAGGTCACTGCCTCTCTCAATTCAGAGGGTTTAGATTATCAGTAGAATTATTAGTGATGCTTTTTTTATTTATCCAGCAAATATATATCTATGTGAAAAGAGGTGGATATCATTTATGGGAATTAAAATAAATTTTTTTTTCTTCTTTTTCCCGCAAACTCCCAGTCCATCCCACCCGCCATGAAATAATATTTGTGATAACATATTGCACAGTGCCCATTGTTCATGGGAATGAAATTAGTCTGGTCACGTGACATGCCAAAATTTTATAAAAAGAACAATAATTTTCTAATTCATACAAGAATCATTATTATCATTGGCCAAAAGCCATACATTTATTTGTCCCCAATTTCTATTATCTAAGCTCTCTATTTGGTTGTTTCCACCTTGTAAAATTTTAGAAAATAAACTTAATAAACCTATGCATATACAGTCAACTAATATTTCACAAGGGAGCCACAAATAACAACAAAAAAATAACAGCCTCTTTAATAAATAGCAGTGGGGAAACTGAATATTCATGTGTAAAAAATGAAACTAGACCCCTCTCTTACACCACTCATGAAATTTAGCTCAAAATTAATGAAACACTTAAATGTAAGACCTGGAACTAAAAAACTCCTAGGGGAAAGTCTTCCTGACATGGGTCTTGGCAATGATTTTTTGGATATAACACCTAAAACACAAGAAGAAAAATCAAAAATCAGCAACTCGAATAACACCAAACTAAAATACTTCTGCATGGCAAAAGAAACAATCAGCAGAATGAAAATGAAACCTATGGAATGGAAGAAAGTATTTGCAAATCCTATGTCTGATCAGGAGTTAATATCCAAAATATATAAAGAACTCATACAACTCAATAGCAAACAAACAAAAAACATAATTCAATTAAGAATGGGCAAAGGACCTGAATGGACATTTTTCCAAAGAAGATATTCAAATGGCCAACAGGTACATGAAGAGGTGCTTAACATAACTACTTATTAGAGAAATTCAAAGCAAAACCACAATGAGATATCACTT
Source organism: Pseudorca crassidens (assembly GCF_039906515.1). NCBI lineage: Eukaryota > Metazoa > Chordata > Mammalia > Artiodactyla > Delphinidae > Pseudorca > Pseudorca crassidens. The sequence continues at coordinate 22,066,231 of NC_090298.1, forward strand.
CACACCTGTTAGAATGGCTATCATCAAAAAGACAAGAGGTATTAAATGCTGGAGAGAATGTGGAGAAAAGGGAACACTTGTGCATTGTTTGTGGTAATGTAAATTGGTATAGTGATGGTATGGAGGGTCCTCAAAAAATTAAAAATATAACTACCATATTATCCAACAGTTCCACTTCTGGGTACCCAAAGGAAATAAAATTATGATGCCAAAGAGATATCTGCACATCTATGTTCACTGCAGCATTGTTTACAATAACAAAGACATGGAAGCAAACTAAGAGTGTGTATCTGTGTGTGTATTGGCATAAAACCTTCCACAACTGATCCTGGCATACTTTTTTAGTTTAATCTCCTATTCCCTACCCGGCCCCAATAACCACTGAAAAACTAAAAATTTCTTGTTTTTAAGACTAAGCTTGTTGATCACTTCACTCAGGAAGACTGTTCTAACTATTGTTGGTATCTGGAGACCGCTCACTAGAGAGAGATGAAATGCAACTACTTCTGGATATTAACCATGACATTTCTCAGGCTATACTGCATGTTAATCTTCCTTCTGCATTTGTTGTACCTTCTTCCTTCATAGAAGTTCAATGAATAGAGAGACAATGTTTTTATTTCTTCTTCTTCACCATCATCATCATTGCTATAATTGTAAGTTATCACCTACATCCTCTCAATCAGTTCCTGAAAAATACTAGGTAAACCATTAAATATTAAGATAGGATCAGTGAATGCATGCAATTATTTTAAAAACAGCATCAGCATCAGCAAAGACATACATGATATATATATATATATATATATATATATATATATATATATATATATATGTTCTCAAAGTCTAATTCTATAATAGTGAACATACACATTTGTTTATTTATTCATCCACATTCTCCTTCATGTATAAACATATTTAGCAAATGCTTTAAAAATATCAGGAACTATGTCTGGTAAAAGAAAAATGATTACAATTAATAACAGGTGTTTTCTGTTATTAAAGGAAGTATCTATGCTAGAAGGAGAGCCATCCATTCTGACTAGTTCCACAGCCTGTGCTCTTTCTACTGGTCCATACACATTCACACAGCTCTCCTGTAATTACTGGATGTTTATCGAGAGTTCATGGGGGTAGAAAATACATTACGATAAAGTACAAGGATCAAGTAGAATCCAACGCCTTGAAGGAGATAATTAAAAAGAAACAATCAACTAAAATTAATTGAGGGTCGAAAAGTGAATAAACACCTGCAAATTCATTCTGATACCAAAACCAATGTCATTCTGTTTAATCCATAATCCATAAATATGCACCTACATACACACATATACAAATATATATACACATACATATGTGTATAGATATAATTGTTATCCATATTATATATATGTATATAATTCCACTTACTGTTTTCACAACCCAACATACTGACTTTTAGTACTGATTTTTTTGTTTTGGCAATTTAAAATGTATAAATCTGTACTATGTGATTTATCAAAATGTAACCACGCAGAAACCCTCACAGAAACATATCAAAATCCATATTTAAAACGAAGTTCAAATAATGTTGTCATTAATGGAATTATGTAAATGAAGAGAATAGTTGTATAAGAAGTTATCTCAGTGTATTAAAATAGTGTCTGAACATAATTGTATTAAAATATCTGCTAATCATTGCTGCTTTTCCATTTGATATTGTCTTAATGTCCGAGGGGCACAAAGTTACTTTTGCAGATAGAGAGTTCCTCCTCTTAATTTAGCATTGTTTGATAACTATCCTAAACAAGTATATTAAGAAATGATAACTACCATCAATATATAATGTAAAATTAAAACATATTTCATGTTGTTATTATTTAGAAATAGAATGGCAAGTTTGTAATTACTATCTTGAAAAGTAAATTTTATCTATATTACATATGTTGTTATATTTTGAAATTGAGTTGTAGAATGAAAGAGTGTGGTAATATTTTAATTTTTTGTACTATCTGACATAAAATACTCACATATCATATAATGATAAAACATATTTGAAATAATATCTCCTAGATGGTATAAGTCATACATCTTGATGAATTTGTTTGGTCAAGATAGTGTGAGCTTTTCTATAAGTAGTAAAAGAGATCTTGAATTTCACTACTTCAAAGTGAATAAAGCTAGAATAATTTTGAATGATAATTGTTGGACTTGGTGAATTCTATATAGCTGGATTCAAGTTTTTGAAGTAATATATTAATATTTGGAAAAACAATTTTTGCCAATGAAGATATTATTTAATTGATATTCTCTTTTGTATCCTAACTCTGTTTTTTGAAAAGAGTGCCCTTTTTTTGCACAATGACAAAGCTGTGTTTCTCAAGTTGGTATCATTTGTTTAAGTCATAGTAGTAATTTTGTACTATTACTTTAAAGATTAATATTCCTTGTAAAATATAAAATATAGTTTAATACAGGGCATTAAGTCTTTCAGAATATAGCACTTTCCTTTAAAAGCAATAAAAAAGTAATTGGAGGCTGAGCAGCTTGCAGATGTTCATATAAATGTATTAAAAATGAATGTGTGTCAGCTATGAACTTTTGCATTTCTTAATATAGAAAGAGAAGTTACACTCAGCCATGAGAAAGTATAGTTTTTGTTTTCTTCTAGAAAATGTTATCACATATAAAATCTCTTTCACTTCCATTTCAAAAGAAATTTCATTCATAACTTTGACCAGTCTGAGAAAATCATTCTTACAAAATTTCTGATAGGAAAAGTTTATTTAATGGTTTCTTCTATTTTTACAAGATATGTTTGTTACTATTTTTCTTCCAAATAAAAGTACATCTAAAGTGCAGCACAATCATTTATGGCTCATTCTCTTAAATTTCTTGATTCCTTTGGAGGGCTCCGAACATTGGACCTCCACTGTCCTGGAGGATGGTGCTGATCCCTCCATGAGGTATTCTGACAGTCTGCCCTCTTTATCCTTGGAACAGATTAGCCTCATATGATTTATCCAAATGGTGGCTTGAACAGTCTTTCTACCAGTCAGAAACAGATATGAACAGTCAGTTCACACACACAAAGGACACATAAAAGGTCAATGATCATATAAAAGGAATTTCACTCTCACTGATATCAGGAAGACATACATTAAGTATCTTTGGGGACTTCCCTGGTGGCTCAGTGGTTAAGAATGGCCTGTCAATGCAGGGGACATGGGTTCGATCCCTGGTCCGGGAAGATCCCACATGCTGCGGAGCAACTAAGCCCGTGTGCCACAACTACTCAGCCTGCACTCTAGAGCTCGTGAGCCACAACTACTGAAGCCCATGCGCCTAGAGCCCATGCCCTGCAACAAGAGAAGCCACCACAATGAGAAGCACATGCACTGCAACGAAGAGTAGCCCCTGCTGCCTCAACTAGAGAAAGCCTGCACACAGCAACGAAGACCCAACACAGCCAAAAATAAATTAATTTTAAAAAATTGCTTAATTCCTTAAAAATGTTTAGAGCCACTTAGATTTTCAACTCTTTGTGACAGTTTTTATAATTTTATTTTAAAAATGACTTTCCATTTACTCAAAATTGCCAAATTTATTGAATCTAAATTATTTAAACAGTCTCTTATTAAATGTATGAGGATGTCTCCTCTTTCATTGCTGAAATAGATTTTTGTATTTTTTAATTAATTTTCTTCATTGTTATGGAGGAGTTATCAAAATTAATAATCTTTTCAAAGAAACAACTATTTTCTTTTTTCAATGTTACTATATTTTACATTTAATTTCTATTTTATTAATGATATTCTTCTGTTATTATTTCCTTATTCTGTGTTTTTATACCTGATTTTATTTTTTTCCTGGCATTTTGAGATGAAATATTTTGTCCATGATTTTCTACCTTCTTTCATTATAAATATATGCACTTAAAGCAAAAATTACACCCTGAGTAAAGTGTAACTGCATCCCACAAGATTTATGTTGTTTTTTCATTATCCTTTATTTAAATTTTTATATATTTCTTATAAATCATAGGTTACTTAGGAGTGATTTGTTCCCAATGGATGAATTATCTTTTTTTGATATTTATTCCTAGCTTAATCCACTGTAAACAGATAACATATTTTAATGATTTCAATAGTTTATGACACAGCATATAGTCAATTTTGGTAAATGTATCATATATCATTGAAAACAATGGGAATTCTCATCCTTTAGTACATATTATATCTAAATTAGATCATGTTTACTATGTTGTTTAGATATTTTATATTCTTCCTTTTTTTTTTTTTTTACTGATCTTATCTGCTCCTGGGAGATGTGTTAGTCTTACAGTATAATTATGAAGTGGTGTTCCCATCTAATCGATTTTGTTACTATTGGGAATTTAAGTTGAGGAAATTTAGATTTAATAACGATAAAATATTGTAGGATACATCAGGAAAATCTACAAATTAATTATTTTAGATAAAGCTGTTAATTAGAATATAAATCTTGGAATATAATGTAGCATTTCATAATAGAATTGAGGATATTTTAACTCATGTCTTTTCAACTAAATATTTAAATCATTTCTTATAACTCTTTTCATTGATATCTTTAAAAATTAGACCTTAAAGTCATTTATTTTTATCTCACATTTCTTTTTGGGAGATAAATTTTTAGAATAAAACAATTAGATATTTGAAAAAGTAATTTTTTAAAAAATATATGGCCAGTCATATTATACAAAATAAAACAAAAATATTTATCTCATATAATGAATCAATATGTGTTATATCAACACCTAAATAGGTGAGTTAATATCTTTTATTACATATTATTTGAGAGTATAAGCCATAATTTTTAAAAAAGCAATTACATACGGTAAAGAAATGGAGGTAAGCATGAGGACTATTACCATTGACTACTCCATAACAGAAGTCTCAGAAGAAGAAATAATCTAAGTCAAATCTTCTTGGAGAAAAAAAATGCAATATATCAGAATTCCTGATAAACATTCTAATGGTATTTACCAGTGGAACATTAACGGAGGGCCTTGATTTATAAAAAGCTTTAGCAGGCATACATGGTCCATCAAGATAGCCTATTATAAACAAATTTGTCCATATGGGTTTATGGTGTGCCTGGCTAGAGAATGAGGAGTAGTCAAAGAAGCCCATTAATTAATTCAACTAATCAATGGATAAAAAGTGTTGATATTCTAAAATCAAAATAGCTTCCTTTTGTGCAGCAATGTCAACACTTACACTCCTCAGAACAAACATCTTCTGTTAAGTTTCAAAAAGACGGGCCTAGCTCTATTTTTAGTTCTGTTTTTTTTGTTTTTTTTGATCCTGTAATCCCACTCCTGGGCATCTATCCAGAGAATAACATGGTCCAAAAGGATACATGAACTCCAGTGTTCATTGCAGCACTGTTTACAATAACCAAGACATGAAAGCAACTTAAATGTCCATCGACAGAGGAATGAATAAAGAAAAGATGTGGTACATATATACAATGGAATATTATTCAGCCATTAAAAAAGAATGAAATAATGTCATTTGCAGCAGCACGGATGGGCCTAGAGATTGTCATACTGAGTGAAGTAAGTCAGACAAAGAAGGACAAATATTGTATGATATCGCTTGTATGTGGAATATAAAAAGAAATGATACAAATGAACTTATTTACAAAACAGAAACAGACTCACAGACTTAGAGAATGAATTTATGGTTATGAGGGGGGAAAGGTGGGGGGAAGGGGTAGTTAGGGAGTTTGGGATTGACATGTACACACTGCAATATTTAAAATGGATAACCAACAAGGACCTACTGTATAACACAGGGAACTCTGCTCAATATTATGTAACAACCTAAATGGGAAAAGAATTTGAAAAAGAATAGATACATGTATATATATAACTGAAATAATAAATAAATAAATAAATAAATGTTGTTGTAAACCACTGGGGGGAAAAATGTGGGCCTAAAAGTAGGAGAAAAAAAGCATTTTGTTGGAGTTGTCATGGGCTGTGACAAACCATTAAATGATCATCACTATGATCATCATAAGTTAACCTAAGGTTAACTGCATCCATAGCTTCCTACTACAATGCATCACTATTAGTCACCTCCACTAATAACATAATCCCAGCCAGCACCTGACTGGCATTTCTAACTCCACTTGAGACTCACTGTAGTCTCTTCTCTACAGACTATTATGGGTAAATTTTCACTGTAGCAAAATAATCAAACTCAAAAATGTATATTTTTTTAAATGAACAACTGAATGAACCTCACAGTTTGAGAGCTCTCTTATAACCATGGCCCAGGTCAAGAAATAGAATATCACCCACACTGCAGAAGCCACCCTAGTTTTACATCCCAACAAATACAAACTCCCTGCTCCATGATGATAACCACCATCTTGTCTTCTAACACTATGTATTAGTTTTTTCTGGTTTAAAATATAAATATAACATGAATTATAAAATATGTATACTTTGTTTGTGTGACTTCTTTCCCCAGCATTATCTCATGAGAGTTATCCTTGCTGACTGTAAGTATATTTTGTTTATTTTCCATCATTACACTGTCAGTGAATATTTTGTCTGTTTCCAGATATTTGTCATTATAAATAATGCTGCTCTGAACATTCTTATCTCAGTGTTCATGAACACTTTTGTATACCTACGAGTAGAATTATCATTCTTGAGTGCATGTATTATTAAATTTACTAAAAAGTGTCAAATGGTTTTCTGACATTGCTCTACTGATTTATAATCTCACAAGCTACACTTGACAGCACCAGTTGCCTCGCATCCAATACTTATTTCAGGCCTTTAAGTTTTGTTAATTCTGGGGTGTTTTGTGGTATCTCATATTTGTTTTAATTTGCATTAATGAAATCATGAGTTTCCACTGATTTGTGTTTAATTAACATCAATGCAATTTACAATAAAATGAGGCATCTTTTCAAATGTTTATTGTTCATTTCGATATGCTGTTTAATGAAGTGCCTGTGAAAACTTCTTGCTCATTTTTCTATTTTAATGTGTTTTTCCTATTGATTTGTAAAATGTTTTCATGTTTTCTGGAAAAAAGTCTCCTTTAAATTTTACTTTTGTATGTAGTTTTTGATGTTGTTAATGTTGTTAATTTAAATGTAATTCTATCAATATTTTCTTTATGTTGAGAACTGTTTGATTTCTGTTTAAAAAAATAGAGTTTTCTTCCACAAATTCATGGTAGCTATCCCCAATACTAACTTATATTAACGTATTCTAATGATCACTATCAAACCACCCCAATATTCAGTGGCTTCAAACAACAATATTTAATTTTTATTAACAAGTATGCGGAGGGTCAGGGTTGGCAAGGTGACACTGCTTCTCACTGCACATGTGTGGTGAATCTGTGTTGCCTCTGCTTCAGGCTTCAGCTCAGCTGGGATGGCCCTCCAAGTGCCTCTCATCCTCCTCTTAGAATTAGAGGGCTTGCTGGTGCACCTTCTTCTCTAGGCAGAGCAGAGTAGAAGATCAAACAGTGAAGTCTGCTAAGTGCCAAGCTTGCAAATGGCTTCTCGTCATTTCTGGATCATTTAATCAACAAAACACATCAAATGGTCATATCTGAAGTCAAGAGGGGACAACAGGTGAATGTACTTCATCTCTTTAGAAGGAGAAATTGCAGAAACATAATCCAAAAACTTGGGTTGATAATTAAATCTATTTCTTCAATTAGTGAAAGTATTCTCATATGTCATCTAATGTAATCTTCATTTTTTAACATTCCCTTTTAGATATAAATTCTACCTAAGTCCAATTTTTGTGAAAGGTTGAGGTATGTACCAAGTTTTATTTATTTACATTTCAAATGGATATTCCAATTTAATAATTATCATTTATTGAAAAGGCAGTCTTTCTTATGCTGCTTTGAAATGTCATTTTTGTAAATATTGGTCTACTTTTGGTCTCTTTATAATACATGTTGGGCTATATGTGTATACTTGTGACAAACCCACATTATTTCATTGTTATAGATTTAACGATATCTAGTAAAGTAAATCTTCTATTTTTTTTTCTTTTTCAAGAATATTTTGACTCTTCTTGGAGTAATGTACTCCATATAAAATTTAGATTCAGACATTCAAAATCTACCAAAAGAATTCAATAGAGTTTTGATTAGAATTGCATTGAATCAATAGATAAATGTAAGGAAAATTTAAATCTTCACAATAATGAGACTTACAATACTTTAAGCAACCATCCATTGATTTAGGTCTTCAATAATGTCTTACAGAAATGCTTTCTAATTTTCTGTGCAGAGTCTGGCATATCTTTTGTTAGATTCTTTACCTAGACATTTGATATTTTTCATTCAGTTGTATCATATCATTTTTAAAAACTATGTTTTGTATCACTGACATATAGAAATACATTGATTGCAATCAGTGGCCTTGTGACAATAAACTTTTTAGATCCACTTAAATAAAAATTACTTGAAAGTCTCTTTACAGTTTTCAAAGAATAGATCATACTATCTTCCAGTAATTACAATTCTTTTAAGTTTATTATACCTTCTCTATCTTCTTCACCTATTGCACTGGCTAAAATCACTAGTACAATGTTGAATATTACTGCTCTCAGATGGAAACCTGGCTATTATGTAAAGTATAAGTGAATTCAATTTACTTTCCTGCTCCAAATACTTTAATGTTTTCCTGTAACAGTTAAGATAAAATTTGAATAGTAATGAGACCCTCGTTACCTCTAACCTTTTCTTCTACATGTATCCCTTGATTATCCCACTTTAATTATATTTGAAGATTTGTTGTTTAACTACTTTTATTTATTTTACAAATATGAGCATAGTACTCTCCATGGGCAGTAAAAGTTTAATAGGTTCCTCTAACATGCTATGTTTTTTCACACCTAGATATCTAACAGTTGCTCTTTTTCTACTATTTTGTTTTAATTTTGAAATAGTTTGACTATTTTGCAGAACTTGCAAAAAATAGCACAAAGAGTTGAAGTGTACCAAAGGATAATATCTTATATAACCATAGGACATTGCAAACACAGGGAAGTGATGCTAGTATAGTACTATTATTTTGGCTACATAACTTATTTGGATTTCAGCAGGTTTTACATGCACTATTTTGGAGAGTGGTATGGATTTGGCTGGTGTATAGTTCTGCAAAGTTTTATCACGTAAGTAGAATATATTTGAATAACTATCACCACAATCAGTATATGGATTCCATCCATCACCACAAAGAAATTCCCTTACATAAGCTCTTAACTGTCAAACCCTTTCACCAACCCTAAACTTTGGCAAACACTTATCTGTGACCATGATAATTTTCTGTCTTTGAGCATGTTATATATATGGAATAATTCAGCATATAACCCTTTGAAATTGACTTTTTCACTCAGCATAAAGCACTTGAAATCCACTAAGTTCTCGTATCAATAGTTTGCTCCTTTTTGTTCCTTAGTATTATTGCACCATGTGGCTGTACCAGAGTTAGTCCATTCACCATTAAAAGACATGTGGGTTATTTTCAGTTCTTGGCTATTACACATGAAGCTGCTATTAACACCTGTGTACTGGCTTTAGTATGAACATTCTTCCCGTAATTTCACTTGTTTCTCAGTCTCACTTCATTCATTCAGGTTTGTAATAAAATGAAAACTCCTTAACCAGACACTAGCTGATTTTATTTTCTACATTAACATTTCCACCCCAGTAATTCTCTACCACTTTACTGCTTTTGTATATTTTCCACATTGTATATTTGTATGTGTGTATATATACATGTGTATATATAAATTACTATGTATATATTACTTTCTAACTCCTCCATTATAATGTAAGTTCTGCTTGGGAAAAGACTTGTTTATCTTATTTATCTCTGATATCCTGGCATCTAGGAGAATTCCTGATATATATTATTCCTACAAATGTTTCAGTATTAATTTTTTTTTAAATAACCACTTACTATTTCTTATTCTTTTATAACACATCTGTACTTTTACTCCACATATTTCAGTATTAGCTTCCATTTCCTACTGAGTCCTTGATCTTGGTATCACATACTTAAAATCAAAATATTTGCTTTATGTTCTTACAGATACCAAGAATTATCCTAACACTTTCTTTATATGTAGAGCATATACCTCTTGAATATCTGCTGTAATTCTAAACTCCAATTCCTAAATAAACATCATCAATGCATTTGATGGGTGACAATGTTGTCTTCAACTCCTCAACTGTGTAATGCAATTTTGGTGAAATGTTTTCCTTGTCAACATGTTAGCTTACCATTGCTTATGCAACCTGCTGTTTTTATTTTTCTTTTGTAGATTGTTATGAATAAATAATAGCAGCAATGTAGACATTTAGAGATACATTCATGAAAAAATGAGGCATAACATAAAGTATACTCATAACATAAAGCATATTCATAAGATGACAGCTTTGACCATATTATTCTATAGAAGGCAGGCAGTAAATGATGGATGATAGACTATATGTGAGTAAAATTTCATTCATTCTGAAATAGCTATCACTAGTTTTAGTTCAACAAAGGATATGCTAATTGTGAGGAAATACCATAAATATGTGACACGATGCTAATGTCTCAGCTTTCTCATTTTCTGTATGAGAATAAGAACAGAATGTTTTGGGTCAGTAAGCTCACTAGGATAGAGCACGGTCCTAATAACTCACAGGATGGTTTTTCTTTTAGCCACTTAAAGACAACTTAGATCCTGTGATGTAGGTAGAAAAAAATTGCATCTAAGATCTTGCCTAATTGTTTTCACTTTTAATAATACATAACCTCAAAAACAATATCTTGCCAGAAACACACACACACACACACACACACACACACACACACATTTTATACAATGCAGAATGGTTGAGAAATTCTGAGAGCAAATGTACAGACTTCTCCCTCTAATTACTTCCTAAGTAGCTTTCTCCTGAATAATTTGCCAGGTAGTTTTGGACTTTCACTTGGATGTACCATAAGTACCTTAGGGTCAACAAATTGAAATGACTGTATATGTTAAGTGCTCCTTTAATAGATAGTCAAATGTAATCTTCATAACAATGTTTCAATATAGAAGACATCTCTCCCTTTACTATATCTGTGAACATAAATTTACTCTCCCTTTACTATATCTGTGAACATAAATTTAGAGACTAACATCTCTAAAATTATTCCACTAGGAAAATTTGTAACTCCAATTCAATAATTTATTAATTTACATTTTTATTTGTTCATTCAATAAGTATTTATTGAGAAGTATTTATAGGCTAAGCATTCTTTTCATGTACAGTTAAGAACAGAAGACATAATCCCTAAAAACTCATCTCATATGTGTACACACACACACAAAGAAAAAAGTTCCAGTGCAGGAGAACAATGCTGAGCTAATCCAAACATGAAAACTGATATGTCCACTGAATTTAGTAATATGGAAGTCAATGGTAAATTTATGGGCAAAAATGTAGGCTCAGTGATGTGTAATGATATGTCAATAAGAGTTGCAAAAGGGAAATCATGAGTATAGAATTTTAGAGAAAAGAAATGAGCTAGTAGCAGAGTACAGGAGTATGGGGGAAAAAGAGATACTTTGCTATTGCTCTGTGTGTGTGTCATTTTGTTCTTTATTTTAATGGTAAAGACTAGAACTCACTTCAACATGTGCATGCAGTTGAACTGTAAATGCAAGGTGCCGAAAATACATTTAAGTGAGGATACAGGCATACCTGGGAAATATTGTGGGTTTGGTTCCAGACCACCATGATAAAGCAAATATCATAATAAAGTGAATCACATGAATGTTTTGGTTTCCCAGTATGCATAAAAATTATTTTTACAGTATCCAGTAGTCTATTAAGTGTGTAATAGCATTATGTCCAAAAATTGCACATGCCTTAATTTGAAAACACTTTATTGCTAAAATATGCTAACCATAATCTGAGCCTTTAGCAAGTTGTTATCTTTTTGCTGGTGGAAAGTGTTGCCTCAGTGTTGATGGCTGTTGACTGTTCAGGGTGGTGGCTGCTGAAGGTTGGGATGGCTGTAGCAATTTCTTAAAATAAGCTAACAATGAACTTTGCCACAACCATTGACTCTTCCTTTCATGAAAGATTTCTCTGTAGCAGGCAATACTGTTTGATAGCATTTTATTCACAGTAGAACTTCTTTCAAAATTGGAGTCAATCCTCTCAAAAACTGCCACTGCTTTATCAACTAAGTTTATGTAATATTCTAAATCATTTGTTGTCATCTTAACAGTCTTCATGGCATCTTCATCACAAGTAGATTTCATCTCAAGAAACCACTTTCTTTGCTCATCCATAAGAAGCAACTCCTCATTTTTAAAGTTGTATCATGAGATGGCAGCAATTCAGTTTCACCTTCAGGCTCCACTTCTAATCCTAGTTCTTTTGCTATTTCTACCACATCTGCAGTTACTTCCTTCACTGAAGTCTTGAATCTCTCAAAGTCAACCATGAGGTTTGGAATCAACTTCTTCCAAACTCCTGTTAATATTGATGCTTTGAATTCTTCCCATGAATCACAAATGTTCTTAATGGGATCTAGAATGGTCACTCCTTTCATTAAGGTTTTCAATTGACTTCGCCCAGATCTGTCAGAGGAATCACTATCTATGGCAGCCTTAGTCAAATTTACTCCTTGATCCATAGGCTGCAGAATGGATGCTGTGTTAGCAGGCATAAAAACAATGTTATCCTCCTTGTATCGATACATCTCCATCAGAACTCTTGGGTGACCAGGTGCATTGTCAGTGAGCATTAATATTTTGCAAGAGATTATTTTTTCTGAGCAGTAGTTCTCAGCAGTGGGCTTAAAATATTCAGCAAACCATGTTATAAACAAATGTACTGTCATCCAGGTTTTGTTGTTCCATTTATAGTCCAGAGGCAGAGTAGATTTAGTATAATTTACTAAGGGCCCTAGGATTTCTGCAATGATAAATGAGCACTAGCTTCAATGTAAAGACACCAACTGCAGTAATCCCTAATAAGAGAGTCAGCCTGTCCTTTGAAGCTTTGAAGCCAGGCACTGACTCTTCATCTCCAGCTATGAAAGTCCTAGATGACATTTTTTTCCAATAGAAGACTATTTTGTCTACACTGAAAATCTTTTGTTTAGCATAGCCACCTTTTTAATTATCTTATCTAGATCTTCTGGATAACTTGCAGCAGTTTCTACATCAGCACTTGCTACTTCACCTTGCACTTTAAAGTTATGGAGATGGCTTCTTTCCTTAAATCTCATGAACCAACCTCTGCTAGCTTCAAACTCTCAGCATTCATAGAATTGAAGAGAGTTAGGGCTTTGCTCTGGATGAGGCTTTGGCTTAAGGAAATGTGGCTGGCCTGATCTTCTATCCAGACCACTAAAACATTCTCCATAACAGCAATAAGGCGGTTTCATTTTCGTATCATTTGTGTGTTCACTGGAGTAGTGTTACCGAGTCCAAGCTCACTCTGCTCGCCGCGCGACAGGCCAATAAATCAGAGACGAGGTGTTGAGGCAAGGAATATGACTTTATTCGGAAAGCCAGCAGACCGAGAAGATGGCAGACTAAAGTCTCAAAATAACCATCTTATCGGGGTTTGGATGCCAGTTTCTTTTATAGCACAGAGACGGGGAGGAGATGGGGAAGTAAAGTAAAAAGGCTATAAGTTTTGCAAATATCCCCTGAATGGTCAGCCTCAGGGAGGGGATGTGTTAAAAAAAATTCTTCTTTCCTGTAGTCATCTGCAGGTGGAACAGGGTCTGGATGTTTCCCTGAACAAAGGCACTTTGGTTTAACATTCAGGCAGAGGGGCAGGGTTCCCTGAGGCAGGCCGTTTATATACAGACAGTATCATTTTAGTGAACAAAAGCAGTGGAAAGCAAAGGTTAAAGTAAAAGAAACAGGTCCAACATGTAGTCTGATTTGGCTATTCCCTGTTACAGTGGCACTTTTAATTTCCTTCAGGAACATTTTCTTTGCATTCACAACTAGGCTAAATATTTGGTGCAAGAAGCCCAGCCTATCTCAGCTTTCAACATGCCTTCCTAAGATTAAACATTTCTAGCTTTTGATTTAAAGTGCAAGAACTGCAACTCTTTCTTTCACTTGAACACTTAGAGTCCATTGGAGGATTATTAATTACCTAATTTTAATATTATTCCTCAGGGGATAGGGAGGTCCAAGTAGGAGGAAAAACCAGTTGGTGGAGCAGGCAGAACACACATAACATTTATCAATTGTTTGCCTCCTTATATGGGCACGGTTTGTGGTGCCCAAAAACAAGTATAATAGTAACCTCAAAGTTCACTGATTACAGATCACCATAACAAATCTAATCATAATGAAAAAGTTTGAAATATTGTGCAAATTACCAAAATGTTACATAGAGACACAAACTGAGCAGATGCTATTGGATAAGTGGTGCCTACACACTTGCTGGACAGAGGTTGTCATAAACCTCCAATGTGTGCAACACGCATTGTCTGTGAAGAACAATAAAATGAAGCATAATAAAATGAGACATGCTTGAGATAAATTTGGTTGACACCGTTAACACACTTATTCTACTGAAATCCTAAGTCTCCCATTTAATCAATGCACCGAGAAAAAACTTACAAAATCATTTCCTTTTTCTGTATAGAAGTTATTCATCCATTCTTGAGTCTATTTTCATACATTTATTACCATAATAGAATTTTCTCAAAATAGGAAATGCTAGATTTTTGTGAGCATAAATAATCCACTTAAACTTCATGTTTTGTAGTAGGCTATAACCATGTTTTTCTGTACATGAAAGACAATGTGAAGTTTATTAATATTAAATTTACTATTGATTGATGATTGGCAACCATGTATATTACAGTTGAAATGTTTAGAACTCTGAAAAAGAACACAAAGTCCTAAAGAAGAAATACTTGTTGTGGAGTGGTGAAGGCATCAAAGGAATATAGAATTTAAAGTCATGAAGCAAAGGAAGATTATTCCTGGAAACTGTAGCAAAATAAGATATGCCATAGTCCTGAAGGTAAAGAGCTAAATATCGGTTCAAAGAAGGAAAATAGGGATGCAACTCTTAGAACCTGGTAATTGTCTTACTCTCAAATTACATAATTTAATGGGACTAAATCTTTGATTCATTATACTATTTCAATGCCTACTCTAAATGATGAAGGTCTTAGCTCCCCCTCAACCTGAACATACTTTATTACTTTATTAATTTATTTGACAAATTTACTAGTTCAACTCCTGTCAAGAACTCTGCAAAGTACTATAGATACAGAGATGGCCATTTTATAAGGGGATTCAATAGTTAGAGGGGAACATGCAAATAAACTGCTAAGCTGCGATAAAATTTGCTCAGTTTAATTGCAGAGGCTATAAAATGTGCAATGGGAACAGAGGACTCAGCAATTATATACCTAGGAAACTGGGAAATGCTTTATTGAGAAGGCTGTATGTAGATGTCTCCTGAGGAATCAGTAAGAAAATCTTCACAGCTGTTAAGAATGAGGAAGATGAATTTTCTAGGGAGAAGAGTTAGTTTATTCAATGGCACGGGACATGAGCTGGACAAGAAGCAGGAAGGATCGTAAGTTATCTTCTGTTGTACAATTTTAAAGTCCTCATCAGAGAAACTGGCATGCAACAAAGTGAACTATAATATGGTAAAACATGGATAATACGCTCAGAGAGCTCATATACCTGTTGTGCGTTGGGTACATCTTCCTAATTTCTGTCTTTTTTATTTGGTATCAATACCATCATTTATGTCCTACTGAAGACATCTTAACCAAAATATTATAGGCTGTCTAATAAAGAGACCACAAAGCCTTCGTATATCATTGTTATGAGTCTTACTTGTTAAGATAATATATGTAAATCGAGCTCAAACAATGAATCTAGACTGTATTTCTATTTGAAGTGGATAACTCTATAATGCCATCCATTCATTCATTCATATTTATTCCTTTTTTAAATTTAGTCACTCCTTCAATACACTTTTTTTTTTCATTTACACTCTCCCAAAGTATTATGCTGAGTCTGTGGATAATGAAATTGACAAAACAGACTTAGTCCCTACCTTAACGAGATTAACATGTGAGAGGTGGTAGTGGGATGTGCATTAAATCGACCTTGACAAAATTAATTATTCAATTAAAATTGTATTGAGTGCTACAAAGGACACATACATGTTTTCGGGAAGCATAAGTGGAGCTAAACTTTCTAAACAGGGAATATTTCCCAGAGGAAGACAAAATAAAGACTGATATTATCATAAAAGAATATGGTCCCTCCTGCAGCTGCTGTTATTAATATTTAGTTCAAACTAATTATCAGAGCATTTTATCTTCCATGTGCCTAATCACTACTCCGTTTGGCTGCATTTAGTCATAATTTTAACACTTTTAAAAGTAAATGTGTTCTTAGTTTTAGATTCATTACCACTCCCTCCTCTTGCCTGACATCTAGTGGAAGAGATAATCAGTGGAAAAATCACCAGGGGGAAAATAAATGAAAAGGTCAAATCACACAAGCGAAATAGCAAAGGAATTACCTTTCTGGATCACTAAACTTTATAGAACGAGTAAGAGTTTCCACATTTCATTACTATAGTACTCTTGTCTGTGCTTTAACTCTACATTTTATTATAATTTTAATATATTTCCTTATAAAATTCCCTAGTAATTAGCTAACAGTATTCTTCACTGGTGTTGCATCATTGGCAGAAAAGCAGCTTTCTCCTCTTGCTAATCCTGAAATACAACATGTATATAGAATTTCACGTGATCTCAAATTGTCTTATTCAAGTTTTCCTAGAATATGAGGACACTATTAGATAGTGTTTAATTTCTCTAACAAATTTAATTTTCAGACTCATATAAATGAGGATAAATCAGCATATGGATTTCAAGGTTAAGAAATTGATTCAGATATCATACAAAATACATGCGTTTTACAAAAGAAATTAACCAATGTAGATAAAATATAGAAGTAAATGTGAAGAACCTTAAATAACGTGTTAAAAGATACTCACTAGAGGTAAGATTTATTTCTAGGAAGGTAGAAGTAGCTGTTGACTTTCATAGTTTCATTACCAATAGCTCTTTATTGAGAATATGAGAGAAAACATGTATTTAGGATTTGCACTGGTATTTTTAGGTCCATCATTGTGTGTTTGTGCGTATGTGTGTGTATAAATATATTTCTGTGTACCTTTCAGAAGGTTTTAAAGTTTCTCTTTGTAAATAACTAATTCCATAGGTAGTTTTTATATTTACCTACAAACAATGAGATAAAAACTAAACTTTCAAATAACTTCAGATATGAATACATTAGTCTCTTCTATAAGCAGGGCTCACACTGATTAGTAAAGTAGCAAATATGAATGTATTGATATTTCTCTTTGGGGAGCTAAAAAGCCTCTTTTCATCATCTTTCATCTCCATATATTCATTTTTTTATATTCTATTTTCTCTCTGCTTTTAAACTTGTGTCTTTAGAAAATTTCATTACTTCACTTTGCCCATGTTTGAAGTTATCGTTTGTTTTCATTGTAATTTTGTTGTTTGTTGAGGAAAGAACTCTGAAAATATTCTCTATGGCAGTGTGTAATGATCACAAGAAAATTATAGTAAAAAACTCTTAAGAAAAATGATAATAGGTCAAGTAGGTTATACTGGGTTAAGAGATTCTCTGTAATTGGCAATTTTCTTTAACTTAAAAAAAAAAAGGATTTTCAAAAACTGATGAGGCATTTGAAAGGGAAAACATAAAGCCAATAAAACAGGTACTATTAAAAAAGAGAAATGAAAAAGATTTAAGAGAGTTGAAGGTTACCGGAAACAAATTTCACTAAATGCCAATTACAACAGTAAATATATCTCTAGGCTAAATAAGCAAATCTATTGTGAAAAATACATAAAGGCCCATACAACTGTAGACAGCCAACTTATTCATCAAATTTGATTACCCCAATGGGGAATAATAAGGACTAATTCTCATCAACACAGAAGAAATTAGCAGATTATGTAAAAATGCCTGCAAATCCGTATATTACTTTGGGAGAAAAGAAAATGACTGAGCCTCTGAAAAATAAATATACTTTAAAAATTACCCTTTATCTTAAAAAAATTAGATGTTGAAAAAAAATCAGCTGAAAGCAGAAACATATTAGTTCTTTTGTAACCTAGAAGCATATGGTAATTTTCTAAAAATAATTTTAGCTATGTAGTACTTAAAAAAATAATCCCCCTATTGAACACATAAACTGCTTTGAGCGCCTTGATCCTTTCTAATTGGCCTGAGAGCATGGAACTGTAGCATATCAGAAGTTAAGAAAGCTTTTAAACATATGTAACTTTTAAAGATATCCTAAATTTATGCAAATTCCATGAAAAGATAATAATATATTAATTCAATATATTTACTGCATACTTGTTATATAAAGCCTTGTCTACATAAGTGTAATATGATCCAAACCCCATGAATGCCATGTTATTGTAAAAAAGTCCAAGTTCTCTCCTAAAATGAGAAGATATTTGAGTTGGCTTCAACTGGTCTGACATTTAACAAAAAAACTATAAAGCACACTGTGGACTTCAGCTTCTTAGGCATTATTTGTGGAGTCCTTAGAAAGGAACACATTCAGGTGAAGATGAAGAAAAATATAGGAAATTCTTGAAGGTATAAGGTGGTATAGATCTGTTATTATACTACCTCCAAGTATCTTATGTACAGTGTTCTTTGCAAATGAGTCTCTAGATCAGTCCTGATATACGTGAAGTGAGAGGGAGAGGAGTTTCAGAGGTATTACTCTGGTACATGTTTCATGCTCTTACCTAAGCTGTGTAAATATGATTGCATGCTACTATTACTTATAATAATAAATCTGAGATCTATCCAAACCTTAGAAAAATCACTGAAAACCTTCAACTTTTAAATATGTCATGTCTGTTAGTTTTTCAATTTGTTGGTTTGTTCATTATCCATTGCGAATTCTCTGCCCTTTCTTTAAGAATATATCTATTTAGCTATTCATCCTTTGAAAAAAAATAAACACTTTGTCTTACGTATTGCAATCTGTGTTTTTTAATTGTCTGACAGAATAATGGATAATTTCTAGATCATATTAATAAATCACAATTAGAACTGTATGATTGATAATATCATAATTGATCATTCCATTTTGCACAATACCCACTCTTGAAAAAAGGGAACGCTTTAGAAATTAGCACTATGTTTAGTTCAAATATTAAAAATAGAGTACTAGAAGAATTTTTCTCAGAGAATATAATTCATTAAAGTTTTTGATGTTCAACTAAATATGAACAAAATAATCATAATATGTTAAAAAATAATAAAGGTGAAAAAGGACTTTTTGACTGATTTTACAGATCAACTTAATTACTAATTACCAGGAGAAATTAATAGCATGAAATAGAATCTACTTCTTATAATCCAGCTTGACTTAGTACAAATAAAGAATAATCACTGCTATTAGGAGAATTCTATCCTGCTACATTATCAAATGTTTCTAGAGCCATTTGTGCTTTTCATTAATTTTAGCATTACTCTTATTAAAATGATAAAGACTTAACTACCAGAAGCCAAGAGTCATTACAGCATAAGACATATGTTCAAAAACAGTTATGGCTCCACTAATATTTCCACTAATAGTTTATATGAATCTGACCTCTCCCCCTCCCCATTTAAGCAATAGGCTATTTACAAGGGGGATAAGAGCTGATAGAGGAATTGATCCTGTGTTTATTTTTAATATTGTCTCCGAATATCCTAACACAACCAGCGTCAAATTCAGCGTTTAATATGAAAACACAGCAGGTTAGTTAACATTTTCACACATATAGAGAATGAGGGCTGAAGCAAGTCAAGTTTCTGAGAATTCAGTAGCAAAGGATGTTGGAGACAGGCAGGTCATGGTGTGTGTGTGTTTGTGGGTGTGTGTTTGTGGGGAGGAGTAAGTTGCAGAGCATTCTCAGGTTAACAGTCAGGAAAATAGGAAGTATAAATACCAGAGAAAAACTATGTGAATACTGAATCATTCAATCTGTTCTGCTGGAGCAATGTGAAATTCCTATGTTAAAAATAAAGGATAATTCAAAAGTATTTTTGCACTTCCCTGGTTTATTTTACATTGCAAAATACCTGTATTGTTTAACTTATATTGAGTCTTGCTTCTTTCCTCTTACATCATTTTCTAGCTTTGTGGTGGCTAGAACTTCGATGAGTAGAAAGATAAATGATCTTTCAGGTGATAAAAAGCACAGTATGGATGTTTCTTAGAAAACTAAAAATAGAGCTACCATATGATCCAGCAATCCCACTCCTGGGCATATATACGGAGAAAAACATGGTTTGAAAGGATACATGCACCCCAATGTTCATTGCAGCACTATTTACAATAGCCAAGACATGGAAACAACCTAAATGTCCATCAACAGATGAATGGATAAAGAAGATGCAGTACATATATACAATGGAATATTACTCAGCCATTAAAAAGAATGAAATAATGCCATTTGCAGCAACATAGATGGACCTGGAGATTATCAGACTAAGTGAAGTAAGTCAGACAGAGACAGACAAATATCATATGATATCACTTATATGCAGAATCTAAAAAAAATATATATACAAGTGAACTTATTTACAAAACAGAGGCTCACAGACTTAGAGAATGAACTTATGGTTACCAGGAGGGAAGGGTGAGGGGAGGGATAAATGGGGAGTTTGGGACTGACATGTACACTATATTTAAAATAGATAACTAATAAGGACCTACTGTAAAAAGTTAAAAATTAAAAAAAGCACTATGGATGAACAAAACCTGGCAAGTGAATAGAGGAATGTAAGGTGGTCTTGTAAATAGAAAGATCAGGAAGGCTCTCTCCTATGGCAACCTTTCAGCCAAAATCTGTGGGAAAGGAGAGAGTTCTCCCAAGGGAAGCAGGAGAGAGTGTGTCTAAGGCACAAGCAAGCTTGGTCTGTTCAAGGAACTTACAGAGGATCAAAAATAATGTGGTCAGGAGAGACAGTGTTAGGTGATGAGGCCAGGTTACTTGGGCTCAAAAGAGGAAGAGACCAAAGGAAAAATTTTGGATTCTATTTTGAGTTAGATGAGAAGCTTATTTATAGGTTTAGCACAAGAGATCCATACTCTGATATAAATTACAAAATAACTCCTCTGAGTGCTGTATGGAAAGTTAGTAAGTGAGGAGAAAGGGGAAAAAACTGATTGTGGTATTAAATGCTCTTAAGCAGATGGTCTTGGGAAATTCTCCTTCCCCTTGGCTTCCAGTGCACTGTACAGTGCTGTTCTTCCTCTGCTTCTCTATGTCTTTACTTATTTGATTATTCACCTTCTCTCTGACCACTAAGCATAATGCCACAGCTTCCTCCTCAGTGGTTAATCAAAACATTTTCCTATTTTTCTGGCATGTTTCTCTTACAATACTTCAACTGTTTTAGCTCATACCTCATGTATATACAAGAATGGGTCCCTTATAGGATGCACAGTTCATTGTAAGCCCAAAAGAACCAATGACATTTTTATCAGTTTGCAGGAATCTCTCTCTCTCCCTCTCTTCTCTCTCACCGACACACATACACAAACACACACACACACACACACACACACACAAACACACACACGTATATATTTGTGTGTCTATATAATATACGTAAAATATTTGGCCAGATTGTACATAAGTTGGGAAAATGAATAGACACCACTCTTACAAACATTCAGTAAGAAAAGCTCCTAAGAGCTCTGCAATGTTGCTTCAAATTTGTGAGATTAAGTACACGGGTTTGGAAGGAACTTCACAAAGGGACATTTAAGGATTTAGAGGTTTTACTGAATCAGAAAGTTGAACCCAGTTCCAGGGCAAGGAGAAAAGTTATCAGGAGTAAAAAAGAAATTAAGTGTGTAGGAAATATTTTTATCCGTACCTTGCCTGGCACTATGAGTCCTGAGCAAATATTTTTGAGTTGTATTTATAAAGGATGTTACAAATATTATTAAATACTAATAGATACATATCACTTATTAAATTTTAAGAAAAGGAGTAAAATTCAGTTTAGAAAACTCAGAAGACTCGTAGGAACCTTTAGAATACTTATTGAGGAGGCTTTATTGTAAGTTATGATTTTTTGAGAAACCTGTCCTTTGAGTTAAAAACCGAGTGACTGCATTACTCCATACTATGATCTGTCTCAGCAAAGCGTATAAATCTGACTTTTTATTTCAGTTGCTGCACAGTATCCCACAATACTTAGCCTAGTAATGGGTTTTACGTATTTTCCTCATTTTTTTTTTTTTTTTTTTTTTTTTGCGGTACACGGGCCTCTCACCGCTGTGGCCTCTCCCGTTGCGGAGCACAGGCTCTGGACGCGCAGGCCCAGCGGCCATGGCTCGCGGGCCCAGCCACTCCGGGGCATGTGGGATCCTCCCGGACCGGGGCACGAACCCGCGTCCCCTGCATCGGCAGGCGGACTCCCAACCACTGCGCCACCAGGGAAGCCCCCTCATTTTTTTTTTTTTGTGGTACGCGGGCCTCTCACTGTTCTGGCCTCTCCCGTTGCGGAGCACAGGCTCCGGACGCGCAGGCCCAGCGGCCATGGCTCGCGGGCCCAGCCGCTCCGCGGCATGTGGGATCCTCCCGGACCGGAGCACAAACCCGTGTCCCCTGCATTAGCAGGCAGACTCTCAACCACTGCACCACCAGGGAAGCCCTCATCATTTTTTTCTCTTGCAAACGGTGTAGGAATTAGTCTCCTTTTGTGTATTCCTTTTCTGCACTTGACCAATCCCTTATTTACAATAGACACAGAGTAGTGGAACACCTAGGATTGTTGTTTAACAAAATCTATGCAAATACCAACTTTTTTTTTAACATCTTTATTGGAGTATAATTGCTTTACAATAGTGTGTTAGCTTCTGCTGTATAACAAAGTGAATCAGTTATACTATACGTATGTATATGAATAGAGTATGTCAAAA
Organism: Pseudorca crassidens; assembly: GCF_039906515.1. Classification (NCBI taxonomy): domain Eukaryota; kingdom Metazoa; phylum Chordata; class Mammalia; order Artiodactyla; family Delphinidae; genus Pseudorca; species Pseudorca crassidens. Next base: position 22,089,294 of record NC_090298.1, read on the forward strand.
TAGATAAGGCTTTCTGAAAGTCCTATAATTATGATTAAATAGGTGTAAACCAGGAGGGGATGGGAGGAAATGTTACCAGAAAATTTAATCATTGCTTAGAGCAACAATAAACACTGTTAAACAAAGGGAACTAAGGATATTTTACAGAAATGTTAGTATAAATGTAGCCATTAGAAAAATGTTCAAACCTTCCCTAAAAACAAAAAATATGTTTTAAAGAAAGAACAACACAAAAGAGGAGATAGTAAATACTACCGTAGACTTCATTACAAATAAATGAAATGTAAAGTTACATGATGGAACTGAGGTTAATAAACATCAATAATGTTGATCAAATAAATATAAATAGCTTCAACTCATTGATTAAAAATATTTTCAGATTGACTATCAAAGAAAAATCTAAAATCATTCTGAATAAAAGTAACATGCCTAGAGACGTTTAAAAGGCTAAAGCTAAAATAATAAAATTAAATGAAGCAAAAAACTTTTTATGATACAAGCTACAAATAACAATGAAGTTTATACAGTTTATATTATTAATTATTCATCTAGAAAACAGCAGAAACCCAATTTTCATAAATCTGAAACTGAGATGTAAGAGAGAAAAAAAAATAACATAGTATCAAAAGATGTCATTAGGGCTTCCCTGGTGGCGCGCAGTGGTTGAGAGTCCGCCTGCCGATGCAGGGGACACGGGTTCGTGCCCCAGTCTGGGAAGATCACACATTCCGCGGAGCGGCTGGGCCCATGAGCCATGGCCGCTGAGCCTGCGTGTCCGGAGCCTGTGCTCCACAACGGGAGAGGCCACAACAGTGAGAGGTCTGCGTACAGCAAAGAAAAAAAAAAAGATGTCATTAATATAACTCTCTCAATCTAAGTACAAAAAGTGAAGAAAAAGGTAGGGTGGAGTAGATCTAAGCCACATAATCCTAATAGGTAAAAAAGTTCTTATAAATTATTATGGAACTTGGACCCTGTGATGGTTAATTTTATGTATTAACTTGGCTGGGCCATGACGCCCAAATTGTTGGTCAAACATTATTCTAGGCATTTCTGTGATGGTGTTTTTTAATGATATCTAAGTTAAGTCTAAAGGACTGGCAAAGAATGGGCAATGATTATTCCAGCCAAGGAATGGTGTATATAAACACCCAGTGGTTAATATCAGATAAAATACTGACTATGCTGTCATTAAACTGAATCAGTTATAAGGCTGGAGAAGTGATCAGCAGCCAATTTATAAAGGACCATATGAGGCATATTAAGGAATCTGAAAGTTATTCAGAAAGTCATAGATCGCTCTTAAAAATAGTTAAACTTGGGAGTGACATGATCAGATTTGCTTTTCAAAAGACCAGAACAGGTGCCCTTTAAGAAATAGATTAGAGAAACACAATACTGGAGGAAAAAAATATTTAGACATTTGTTGCAAGAAACTAGATAGAATAATGGTGATCCAAACTAGGTGAGAGAGAGTACTGTGGGAGAAATGATTTAATTTACCCATTGGTATATGATAAATGTCACAGCAGTCTTATCAAATTCCTTATCAGTTAGATACTCATACTGAGATATTTATAGGAAAAAAATAACAAAGTCACGGGCTTACTTTAAAATAAAACAACATAATTGCACATTGTAAATCAATGATATTCCAGAAAAAAAGAAAAAAGCACAATTGCAAAGCACAGGAGGTAGAATAACATGGTCAAAACATTGATATTCTTGGATGTGAATGGCAAGCATATAGATGCTTACTATATTCGTCTCTCCATTTTGTTAGTGCTTTTAAGTTTCTATTTAAAACATTTAAAAATAGAAAAAATAACTACAAACACATAGAAAACTTGTGAGGCTATCTATGTGCCATGTCTCAGTAGTGACAGGAGCAGTATGTTGAGAGAATGATTTTTCTACCATGTAGTTGCAGCACATTTATGGGGTTTCTCTGCACACATAATAGAGTGTGCCAGCTTTCAAACTGAACATGGCCTGCAGTGGGCCTGAAGGCAGGAAGGAAAGCTGCTTGGCCACACTACTGCAATGACTCTGCTGCCTGTAATAACTGTGTGGGTGGTTCCTCAGAGGAAGAAATCTAGGAGGAATTGGAAGTGAGTTTTTCTAACCACAATTACGATAACTTTCACTTTTTAAGATTCAGATTCATAAAATTTCCCAATAAATCTTTCCCTGATTAGATGATGTTAAAGACTTGAGAACAAGGAAATTGTGTGCTTATTATCAAGCAATTGTTATATACGTCAGTAACAACATACAATTAGTAAATAAGAACATCTAAATCAAATAAGTTATTAGTCTCTGGCACTTTTTAAAGTAATTCTTACTACTTTAGAGCTTGCTTGAACAAAATTTCAAGCAGATGATCACAACTCATTATAAAGAAAATGGAATAATTTTAGAAATATGTAAATAAGAAAGGAGGATTAATTACTGAAGAGAATAAACTATATGAAATGCAATGGAAAGATTTAATAAAGAAATAGAATGTAAGTCTATTTTAATTATTTAATTTAACAAAATTAAAGTTACATGTTACAGAAAGAAACAGAACAGACTTGGCTAAAAATAAATTCATGGGAGTAAAGAATACGTTTCAGAATTTGACACAAAATAAAATGAAATAAAGATAAAAATTATTAGAGAAAATGATAACTATATTGAGATAACTGAGAATTCCACATAAATATAATTGATATTCCTAAAAAATAGAATAACATTAAATAATATACAAAAGTAGTTTACTATGTAATTAAAAAGTATTTCCTTAAGTAAATGAATATAATGTGCAACATTGTTTTCCCCAAAATTGAAACATTTAAAATCAATTAGAAAAATATAAGTATACTTAATAAATGTTAAAATTAAGAAAATAGTCTTTTTTGCTTCACAAAATAGGCAATTTTCTAAAAAGACAGGACACATTCTGTTGACCTCATGTGTCCCTAAAGCAATAGTTAAGTTTAGAAAACAAGGGCGAATTTTAATAGCATTTGAAGAAAAGAACCCCTCAAGAAATACATACTATGGTGTTTTTTTGTGATTAAACAGTAAAGAAAATAAATTATTTTAATCCTTTTATGAAGTTAGATAGCAACTTTATAAAAGTCAAAGTGAAACATCCATTAATGTATGTGCACATGGAGCACACACAGTCTACTTCAGGTTAACTCTCTAAAATTTTAAACCACTAATTTTATAAATAAATGAGGAAAACTATGTGAATTATTTAACTCACCTCCCTTGGCAAAATGTATGCTCATTTTATTTTGATTAATAATAACAATATTACTTTATGATATAGTGTTATGGGCTGAATTTTGCACCCTTCCATCCAAATTCACATATTGAAGTCTCCACTACTTCAGAATGTGGCTGTATTTCAAAATAGGGTAATTAAGTGTAATTAATTTCAAAAGAGGTAATTAAGGTTAAATGTGGTCATTAGGGTGTGCCCTAGTTCGAAACAATTTTTGCCCTGAAATTCCTCAAATTATCTCACTTGCTGACATCACACCTTTCTGTATTCAGTATATTATACATTTATTATCATATGTATGTATTATGAATAGAATTTTGAGGGTACAGGGAAGTATATGCCCATCAGGCGATCTTCTTGAACAGTAAATTCTGAAAAAGGTTTTCTGTGACTTCCTGAAATGGTAACAAACTTCAAGACCTAAGAATGGCTGAGGAAGGACCAATGACAACACAGATATTACCAATAAATATTTCAAAGTAAGAAGTATGATCTTATTCTCACCACTGTGTTTTTTTTTTAATCAATACATTAGAATTCTCTTAACCAAATCGTCTTGATCCATCTTGCCAGGCTAACTGATGCTTTCCACTTTTTCTATGACATTTGGAGAGATGCAATAAGTTATATTTACAGTCAGTTATATTATAATATACATATTCCTAAAGGTCACCTCACTATGCATAATTGAGCATAGGGAAAAATAAGGTTGGGGCAAAACCATCAGAACATTTTCAGTGACACATACACAAAATTGACAGTAACCTAATAAAATAGTATCACAGATTTACACATGTTAACAGTTCAATGCATAATTATGATACAGTATTCCACCTTGGAAAAGTGCTAAAATTTGTTTGTGAGTATCAGAAGAGTTACAGTTTACTAGTTATTATGAAGATGTGGTAGAAGGGTTATCTGAAATCAGAAGGAAAGTTGTAACACCAGGTATGAATGAACATGGCTTATAGCACATATGGTGAACTAAGGTAACTAGTAGATGTTTGATGCTTTGTGTGTGTGTATGTGTGTTTGCTTTTGTGTATTCCTAGAAGGTTCTATTTAGCTGGGTGGAATTTTCTATAATCACCTAGTGATTTTTGCAGATGCAATTGATCTTGGCGAGGCAGCAACCATGAGTGGTGGCTTGAAGAGAGATCTTAGCTCCCTGCCCAGCAATTGAACCTTGGTAGCCTGGATGAAAACCAGGAACCCTAGCCACTAGACCAGCAAGAGCTAGAGGCTAGAAGCAAATTTTCCCTGGCTCTTGCCCCCATTGGAAAATGCATTTCTCAAGGAGGCAAAAACTGTAAAAACAGGTACAAAGTTTATTATTAGAGACACAGAACAACAACAAGTGGGAGAGCACACAGAGAAACAGTTTGTTTAGTTAAGACCGAAGCAAAGCAGAGATGCACACCCAGAGGGCAAGATTGTGGGTGTCCTCCCTAATGAAGAGGAGCACAGAAAAATGGGTGGTTAAATCATTTATATAGGGCAGTTCTTCCGGGTCTTTGTTTACCTTTGATATGGTTTCTTTTTCCACACCTGACCTGCCCAAGGACCCTCCTCAACATGCATGCACAACTTTTTTCCAAGATGGATTCAAGCCCAGAGGTCTGTGGGGGACCCTTGGCATTACATATTATGGGGTGGTGCTCCCTCCTTTTTGACCCCCCAATGAGCCTTTCTGCTAGTGTGCATGTCTCCCTTGCCCAAGGATGGGAAATATGTGTCCTCCTGATCTTTTACTCCAACAGGGTTTAGCCCCTCTCTGCTCCTGCCATGACTGTTATGTTAAAGTGTCCTCAGGAGACAAAACCTGGCTGTTTATCCTGTTTCTGTTGTTATTTCCATTTTGAAGTACTAACAGGAGGCAGACTGTAAATGCCTAACCTGGAGCCCAGCTATCTCCTATCTCAGGAAATGCAAACAGGAGGCTATTTCTAAGTGTCCAGCCTGAAGCCCATCTTTTTCTCACCCTCAAAAATGTAAACAGGAGGCCAGTTGTAAATGCCTAGCCTGGAGTCCATCTATCTCCTGACTCAAAGTCACACATAAGCAAAGGTGAAGTTAGCCTTATGCTCAAAATATCCCCTAATATAGCAATCATGTTGGAGCAAATTCCTGTTTAAAAAAAGCATTGTAGGGCTTCCCTGGTGGTGCAGTGGTTGAGAGTACGCCTGCCGATGCAGGGGATATGGGTTCGTGCCCCGGTCTGGGAGGATCCCACATGCCGCGGAGCGGCTGGGCCCGTGAGCCATGGCCGCTGAGCCTGCGCGTCTGGAGCCTGTGCTCCACAATGGGAGAGGTCACAGCAGTGAGAGGCCCGCGTAACGCAAAAAAAAAAAAAAAAGCATTGTATTCGAATGGACTGTATATAGAAAACGCCTCATTCCTAAACATAATATAGTGTAATGTGTGTGAAAAAATTGTATTTATTGAAAATCTCTATGAAAATAAGAAGCTAAAATAATGGTATCTATTTAGGTTAAAAATAAAAGGAAACAGGTTATATACACCCACCTATGCACTCAAATTTTTTCCTTTGTATCTTTGACTTATTTTTTCCTTTATAGATATCAAATTTTAAGTGCCACTTTTACACTGTCAATGCAATTTATGCAAGGAAAAACAGGGAATTCTAACTAGAATACCTATTTTCCAAGAAAAAAAGGTTGGACCTATATCTTTCTCAAAATAGATGCATTTATATTCTAGTTAATGTAAAATGATTCAAACGTAAGTTTTTAATGACTTTCCCCTTTAAACATTTTTTGGGAATACTGATTAATACTTGTGGGCATCCATCATATTAAGTTAGATGGCTCAATATTGTGTAGCAGAATTAACATTAGTTCTTTGTAGTAAACATCCCCTCCCCCCAATCTTAGTAACATATTTCAAGAGAATCTTATTTCTCCTTCACATCGCTTTTGAGAATGAGTTTGAACCACTATCCTTGGTGGTACTCCTCCAATTAGTGTATTTACATTTTCTGAAGTTAGATAACTGTGGTCTCTTCCATCTTATAATATTATACATAGCCACCATGGTCGTTGAAGAATGGGAAGGGGAGTGTGGAATGGTAAATAATTTCATGGTCTAGAGGTGCTATACTTTTTCCACCCTCATCCCGTTAGCTAGAATTCAATCAAAAAATTCTAATCTATCCAAAATGGGACTGGGAAATATCATACTTCCCTATGCCTAAACAATGTCTCTATCATAAGCTCCTAGATAATTTTATTACATTTTATTTTTTTGTATTTTCAAGCTTTGTCTTTGATACAAAGTTCCAAATCTTTCTAAAGAGAAGAATAGTAATTTTTTGGACAAATACTATCAATTTATCAATCCTTCAAATAGTTTCTCCAGTATGCAAATGTTCTTCCTGTACTGATTTATAGGATTTAGAAATGAGATCTGCATTCTGTTTTAAAATAGTCGCTAAGAATTAAGACCAGTAAGATAATTTAGTTGCCATTGTTCAGTTACAAAAATTGATATCTATATTTACCAATAATTTTGTTCACAATGAACAGGAATGATTGTAGATTATAATGCTTTTCTTTCATATGGTACAATATTATTAATTGGTATGTTAACAAATTATCAAATAACAGTTCAACAACAATTACATATGTTGAACATGAGGGGAAAAAAATACCTGGGAGGCTAGTAGTCAAAGAAGTAATGTGGAACAGGGGTGGGAATGAGGGCAAGAGATTAAGTACAAGAAAGTGATTTATTGGCATGTAAAGTGAACTATTTGGGGGTGTTTCTAATCTCTTTCACCAATAATTTTGTTGATCCCTATGCCATTAACATCACTGTTTAATCATACTAATACATTTAAGTCCAGTGCCTGCTTAGCATATTTTTTTCTACTTTTATTTATTCAACAAAGAGCCTTTACTTACTATGTGCCAAGCATTATTCTGAGACTTTTACAACTCTTTTACTCAACTAATTCTCATAAAATCCAATTAAGGATACATCATCATCATCTCTATTTTATAGGTAAGGGAAATATTGTAAGGTTGCATATTCAGAATTTAACCCCAGAATTTGACTCTAGAATTTGTCCTCTTAACTATTCTAATACGGTGGTGATTTTCATGTTTCTAGGCTATCCTTGGATCACTTTTATTACTTTGGAACTATAAAATATTTAATCTAATTTACAGAATTCTAACTGGATTTATATTTATAAATTGATTTGTGATTAATAAATTTTATGCTATTAAATACCCTCATTTTATTTTTTTGATTTTTTTTTAATATTTAACTTCATTGAGCCATTCTTGCATTTATGGACTAGAAACTACTTAGTCAATTGGTATTAATTTTTTCATACAATGTATTAGTATGTCTTAATTATTATGTTAAAATACAGTATCTGATTTTGTATTATAGTGTATTGTTTAATTTGCTAATATTTTTCTTTAATTTTTACATTTTTTACAATTTTTACTAAATATTTATTTAAAAAGATTAGTTTTTAAACTAAAAGATCTGTGGACACTACCCTCCATAGATATTTTAAAAGAATTCTTTGCTGGCCTCATAAGAATAAGAAGGGCAAATTTCAATAATTTTCTGGATTTACAAAGTCAGAAATAAGTAAAAATATAAAAATAAATATAAAGAAAATACTGTTAGAAACTTTAAATATGATCCTCATATGCTATAATTTGTTTTTAGGTTTAAAAAAAAGGTAGCTATCTATTAATAATAAATGTGATAATAAGACTAAAACAGCATATATGTATATACCACTTAAAATATGCCAATCTGTTTTAAGCACTTCCATAAACTAACTCATTTAATAATTACAAAAATCTTATTAAGTTGCTGCCATAATTATCAATAATTATCACTATTTTTCAGATAAAATATATGAAGGATTGCATAAAAGAAATAACATGTCTGAGTTAACAAAACTCAAAACTATTTACTCAAGAAAAATTATAATCTTTGCTTTCTATTTATCAAAATTTCTATTTTGGCAGAATTTACCATTGCTTCCAGGATTTCCGATTTTTGCCATAGTGTTGCCTGAAAATAGTTTCAGAATTTTTGTTTGTTTGTTTGTTTCCAATATCTATGTGTGTTTTTTCTCCTTTTCCACATATTTTATTTAATCAGACTTCCAAAAGTTTTATCAATTTTACTGGCATTTATGACCAAAAAATATGTCTAAAGGATACAGTTTAGAAAGACTATTTAAAAGTTAGAGATATCTATGCAACAAATATCGTAGCAGAATTTTAAATATATTAACGTCTATAGGATATATAAGAAAACAAATATATACTAATTGTAGATTTTGAAACATGTCTACAGTCAAGAGAAATGAGATGGTCAAAAAAGTGTGGATATAGGCAATCTAAATAGCAAGGTAAAAAATAAATCTTATAAATATATGTATTGAAATATGTAATCTTAATAAAAGAAAATATATATTCTTGGCAAGTAGCCATGGAAAGTCATGGAAATTTTCCATATATTGCAAAAGATAAAAGACCAATACACTAAATTTACTAATTTAGAAAAAAAAAATAAGGACAGCATTCTCTGACTACCTTGGGTTAAAAACAAACACATACACATGCTAACAAAAAAAAAGTGAAAAAAACCAAAGCAATACCACAAAACCTCTATCAAATAACTCTTGGATAAAAATTAAATTATAGAATTTTTCTAAAATAATGACATTGAGAATATCATATATTAATATATGTATGAATACAAAGTCAATACTTAAGGATTGACTTAAAGACTTAAAATCAATATGTATATTATATATATTAAGTATACATTTATATATATGTGTATATAGGCATTATACATACATTATACATTATATACACTTATAGATATTAGTGTATATATATATACACATTATACATATGTATGTCTGTGTGCATAGGTATATATATTTAGCTATTAGATTTAGCCACCAGATATAAAAGTTAAATGAAGTACAAAAATATAAACAAAAACAGGAAAGCAGATACCAATTTATAAGAGCACAGTAAAAGAGAATTCATAGGGAAAGCCAACCAATATTTTAAAACATTTAAAAACTAGAGAAAACCATCAACTCCTCTAATCAAGAAGAAGAACAGAAAGCTGACAATATTCAAAATAAGATGTAACAAGGAGAAAAGAACAATTAAAAAGGGGGCAATGGAAAACTACTAGAGCGAATCAATGATTTTGGTAAAGTAGCAGGATACAAAATTAATGCACAGAAATCTCTTACATTCCTATACACTAATGATGAAAAATATGAAAGAGAAATTAAGGAAACACTCCCATTTACCACTGCAACAAAAAGAATAAATACCTAGGAATAAACCTACCTAAGGAGACAAAAGACCTGTATGCAGAAAACTATAAGACACTGATGAAAGAAATTAAAGATGATACAAACAGATGGAGAGATACACCATGTTCTTGGATTGGAAGAATCAACATTGTGAAAATGAGTCTACTACCCAAAGCAATCTACAGATTCAATGCAATCCCTATCAAACTACCAATGGAATTTTTCACAGAACTAGAACAAAAAATTTCGCAATTTTTATGGAGACACAAAAGATCCTGAATAGCCAAAGCAATCTTGAGAAAGTAAAACAGAGCTGGAGGAATCATGTTTCCTGACTTCAGACTATACTACAAAGCTACAGTAATCAAGACAGTATGGTACTGGCACAAGAACAGAAATATAGGTCAATGGAACAGGATAGAAAGCTCAGAAATAAACCCACGCACATATGGTCACCTTATTTTTGATAAAGGAGGCAAGAATATACAATGGAGAAAACACAGCCTCTTCAATAAGTGGTGCTGGGGAAACTGGACAGCTACATGTAAAAGAATGAAATTAGAACACTCCCTAACACTGTACACAAAAATAAATTCAGAATGGATTAAAGACCTAAACGTAAGGCCAGACACTATAAAACTCTTAAAGGAAAACATAGGAAGAACACTCTATGACATAAATCACAGCAAGATCCTTTTTGACCCACCTCCTAGAGAAATGGAAATAAAAATGTAAATAAACAAATGGGACCTAATGAAACTTAAAAGCTTTTGCACAGCAAAGGAAACCATAAACAAGACCAAAAGACAACCCTCAGAATGGGAGAAAATATTTGCAAATGAAGCAACTGACAAAGGATTAAACAAACAACACAATCCAAAAATTGGCAGAAGACCTAAATAGACATTTCTCCAAAGCAGGTATACAGACTGCCAACAAACACATGAAAGGATGCTCAACGTCACTAATCATTAGAGAAATGCAAATCAAAACTATAATGAGGTATCACCTCACACCGGTCAGAATGGCCATCACCAAAAAATCTACAAACAATAAATGCTGGAGAGGGTGTGGAGAAAAGGGAACCCTCTTGCACTGTTGGTGGGAATGTAGACTGATACTGCCACTATGGAGAACAGTATGGAGGATCCTTAAAAAACTACAAATAGAACTACCATATGACCCAGCAATCCCACTACTGGGCATATACCCTGAGAAAACCATAATTCAAAAAGAGTCATGTACCAAAATGTTCATTGCAGCTCTATTTTCAATAGCCAGGACACGGAAGCAACCTAAGTGTCCATCGACAGATGAATGGATAAAGAAAATGTGACACATATATACAATGGAATATTACTCAGCCATAAAAAGAAACAAAACTGAGTTATTTGTAGTGAGGTAGATGGACCTAGAGTCTGTCATACAGAGTGAAGTAAGTCAGAAACAGAAAAACAAATACCATATGCTAACACATATATATAGAATCTAAAAAAAAAAAAAAAAAAAAAAGTGGTTCTGAAGAACCTAGGGGCAGGACAGGAATAAAGACGCAGATGTAGAGAATGGACTTGAGGACACGGGGAGGGGGAAGGGCAAGCTGGGACGAAGTGAGAGAGTGGCATGGACATATATACACTACCAATTGTAAAATAGATAGCTAGTGGGAAGCAGCCACATAGCACAGGGAGATCAGCTCAATGCTTTGTGACCACCTAGAGGGGTGGGATAGGGAGGGTGAGAGGGAGACGCAAGAGGGAGGAGATATGGGGATATATGTTTATGTATAGCTGATTCACTTTGTTATAAAGCAGAAACTAACACACCATTGTTAAGCAATTCTACTCCAATGAAGGTGTTTAAAAAAAAAAGAGGGGGCAATGAATAATAATGTGACTACTTTTTACCACATCTTAAAATAAATTTTGAGTCCTAAAAAATGTGTAATTTTCTTGAAAAATGCTGCATTAAAATTCACTGTAGTAGAGGTACTAAGTCAAAAATATCTATCGCCATATGAAAAACAGAAAACGTTCTCAAAGAATAACGTTCCAAAGAACCAGACCAGAATATTTCAGATAATTCTACTCAGATTGTTAATGGCAGGTAATTCCATTGCATTTACATTGTTTTTGAGAATGGTTAACAAAGGAAACCATATAAATTATATTTATTTAAAAGTTCAGTGCTGATTGGGATTGCATAAAAATGTAAAATAGCAACCAATTTCACATATTAATATGGATATAAAATACTAAAATTAAATAGTCTCCAACAGGATAAACTGCATTTAAAAATTGTCACACATAATAATGGAGACATGTATTTCATAATTTCAAAGGTTATCCATTACTAGAAAATCTATTAATGTAAATATTCAGATGAATCAGTAAAAGAATAAAAATTGCATAATCAACTTCAAAGACTTAGAAATGGTAATTTAATTTGTACCTCATAATAAAACCAGAATTAAGTCTAAAAACATTCAATATTTAAATGTAAAAAAATTTAAACTGAAAATACCAGAGAATGAGCAATGAAGTTTATTCTATGATAACAATTTTTTAAAGTTACAAAATAAAAGATTGAGAAATAAGGAACTCAGAAAACAGTATGTGCAACTCATATCATAGACAAGTTAGAGAGGGAGAGAGAGAGATTCTCCTTAATATATAGAAGACCCTAGGAATAGGAAAGAAAAATAATGCCAATAACCCAGTAGAAAAATGGTAAAAGTGTATTTTTTCATCCACCTAATTAGGCTTGTTACTGAAACACATAAGCAGTGGTTTAACATGCACAGTGAAAATATTTTCTTATGCAAGCTTGTTTGGGGTTGCAACTCTCTAAGCCATCTTTCCTACGTGTTTCAGGAATCAGATAGCTCCCATCTTGGCTTCTCATCAGAAGGTGTCGTTTCTAGCAACACCAGAGAAGAAGAAGAAAGGAACAGTTTACACTTTAGCTAAGCTACCCCATGGTATTACTGCCTTGGCATCCATTTTGCTGGGCCAAGTGGCATGTTGGGATCTTAAACTGGTAATAGCCTCGTCTTACAAGCACATATACTACCTAGATAGCAGCCTGGAGAGTCACAAGTGAATGTAAGTTTGCGATATGATTCCCCAAACAAACGTTGTGATAAGGATTCTCCTCCACCTCTTGGTGCCTTCCCCTTGTGTGCCCTTTAGGTAAGACTCCCACAAAGCTTACCAAAACCCACTTTTTTAGTATGAATTGACAGATCCTGCCTTTGTCCAGAAACCCCAAAGCACTCCGACCAGGGACCCTAATGAAGGCATGTACCCAGGTCCTGCATCTCTCTGCTTGCACCCTGCCTTGACCTTCCCATGTGTCCCCTGCAGGCATGCGATGTACTTCCTCTAGGACCTGTGCGTAATAAAATTCTACATTTCAATTTCTCTTGTGGTTTTTGCTGAACTGAGGCTTACCATCCTGCATCCTGCTTCACTTAACAAATGTTAATTTAACAAAATCCTAAGTGACACAGATCACTTACCCTTGGAGTTCATTAGTCAGAAGAATGACAAATGAATATGATATCAGTGAATCATTTTGAAAATTAATGAAAAGAAGATTTCTTCAAACAGGTATTGTCAATTGGTAGTAAATCCAATAGATGAATGTTTGATGAGGGACTAAACGTTTATATAGAGCCAACATGACATCACAGAGACTACTTTTTGTCTCAAGGGTGAAGAAAATTATGCCGTTCTAATGAATTGCTTAGGACACAAATAATGGGAAAAAATATTAGTTGTTCCTTGATGGGGAGCAATATTGACATAACATCACATGTGATGTATTGTAGTCAAAACGATAACTCGGATTTAACTTGGATTTAAGCCAGCTGGTAGATACAACATTTTTTAGTAGGTAATGAAGGTGAGAGGAGAGAAGCTAAATGACACCATGAGTATACATTTAATAAGTTCCAGAACATGGTAAATTCTACCAGCTCAAGTGTCTTCAAGAGCTCAATAACAAAGAAATATACTCTTCTAAATAAAAGACTCAAGGGACATATTGACCAGATGCAATGTGGTTCTGAATAGGATCGTTGTTTGGATAAATCAATTATAAAAAAAAGTTCTCAGTATATTAGATAAATTTTAACATGAATATTAAAAATATTAAGAAATTATTAATGTTATTAAATGGGATTATTTTATTGTGACTATGTGAAAATGATTTTATTTTCTTAAATTTAAAAAGATAATAGTACTTCTAAGTTTTTTAATGATCAAATAAGACAAAATATGTACAATGCATGTATATAATGAATATTCATAAATACAATGCATGTACATAATGAATATTCATAAAATGTTATTTGAATTATACATATAATTACTGTTATTTATGTACCAATATGCTAATGACTCTTTCCTTGCAACATGGAATTATATATAGTTTTCATTGTATTTCCCCTTCTCCTTTATTCATTTGCACATTCTGATTTTTACATATTGAACATTTTCATTACAAATTATTTTATATCCAAACATAAGGAGTGACCTGGATTAGTTAGTAATTAGTTACTTGGATTTCTCATAAAAGTGTTTCCATCCCTTTTTGACACTAATTTTATGTCTAATAATCCCTTTAAACATTGTGGAAAATATGACAGTAACAAATTACTAAATTCAAAGTATACAAAGAGTTTGTCAATATAGTTGTCTTTTTCCCTAAGCCTATCTATTTAAAATGTTACAGAGCTTGGAGAGTACAAACCCTTCATGACGCTGACTAAAGAATGAGTAATTAACTTGGGAATTCATATTAATATTTCATAGAAATTATAGGTCACATAAATACACAAAAGTGTGTATGTACTCAGTGAAGCATTGCCATTCAGGGATACTGAAAATTAATGGATTCTTCACTTCACCATTTTTTAAAAATAAGAAATCTGATGATTATATAGTAATTAATGATTTTTCTTTAGTTTGTGCATATGTGTGTGTTATTCAAATAATACCAAGAATAATAAGTCACTTTAAGTACTGAAAGACTTTGAGGATTATTCTGTTTTGTAGAAAAAAAATTCTGTGTTTCATACACAAATAAACTTATCAACAATCTTGTTTTTTGTGCCTTTGAGAATTTAGATTTCCTTTTTCAGTATTAAATTGGATTACTTCATGAATATAAAATGACAATGAACAGTCCTTTCAAAAGGAGAGCCAAAGGAAACTTGGTGAGTTGGCTCATTCAGATTCAAATTTCAATCTGGGAAATCACATCTCAGTGAGATTTTGTTTAATAATTTTCTCCCCAGTTTAAAAAAAAAGGTGACCCCTCAGGACTAAATAATATAATAAATATGGTTAAACTTATATGTTCGATGAATTATATCATATAATTTTTTAAATGTTCACAATAGTAACATAATCACCTTGTGCAAGCATTTTCTATCTTCACTTTTACTCTACAAGGGTGTCTTTCATTTATAGTATAGACATTTTCATTTCACTGAATACAAATATCTTTGTTATTCACAACAGTAAGAAATGCAGAAATACAGTAGACTTAAAAAAAAAAAAATGCCTGCCAACAATTCCTTAATGTCAAACCCTACCCACTTATTTGCATGTGTTTTGAATATACTTAAGAGAAATAACATACAGATATTTAGTACAATATTCTGCACTAAATATTTTAAGTGTATTATTACTTAATATCTTTGTAACGGTCCTGCATGTTAGGCATAATTATCCCCATTTTGCAAATGATAAAAGTAAGGCAAAGAACCAACCTTTCCCAAAGGCACACGCAAAAATTAAGCAAGAAGATTTGAGCCTAACCCTGTAATTTCAAGGTACATTGTAATGTGCAGCACAATGGTATATTAAAAGTTCTATAGCACTCAAAAGGAGATTTTTTGAGAATAGATTATTTTCATCTGAACAACTCTCACAAGACAAATAATGAAGGAGAATTTTAAAAATATTTATTAGCTTTTATCTGTTGCTAATTTTTGCATAATACTGTACAATCAAAGAATATTTCTGTTTTAGATATATTTATTCAAAAGTAATGCTTCATTAAAAGACACACTTTGGCACAATAAATATTTTACAGTATTTGTTTCTTCTGTCATGTCAATAAGGGGAAAATCAATTAAGAAAAATAATTAAGTATAGACTCAAATGTTTCCATTATTTCATTCTATGGTTGCCTTGTCTCATCATAAAGCTCCTGTATTTAGTGAGAAAAGTTATAATTTCCACATTAAAAAATCACGTACATAAACAAATTAAAAGTTTTAATAGAATTTACAGTGTTGACTAAATTAAGCAGCTTTTTCAAAGTCAAATAAACATGGTAGATTACACATATCATTTTCTTAGCTTTTACTATTTATTTGCTGTATCAATTCCAAAATGATTTTTCACAAATGATCTTATAATTTCATTAATTTTAATATTTCACTGTCATGCTAAATACAAGTTCATTTGTTTCTAGAAATCATAAACTGTTTTAATAAGTATCACATAAATATATTTTATTAAATTATAATTATGCTTCATAAATCCTAAATCAGTGTTCACAACTCTAATTGCATTTTCTTTTTCTTCAAGAGCTTCTATAATTATTATACATCCTATAAAATGGTTCACTACTATTCCAAATCTTCCTTTGTGTTGATTTTAAATAGACATTTATGTGTGTATGTAAATATATATACGTGTGTGTGTGTGTGTGTGTGTAAACATACTTATAAATATCTGTCTCTTTGCTTCCTGGTGTATATATGTTATTGATATACTCTTACCTCTTTTTTTTCTCCTTGGCTTGTTTTATTCCAACACATTCATTTTTTCTCCAGAAAGTTATCGTTTTAGCAATGTGAAAAGATTTTCCTAACATAAATAGATCTTCAAGCCAAAAAAAGAGGGAGAAAATGGAGAAGGTAGGTGAATGTCAGGAGAGTTTGGCATTCACAGACAGCTATGAAGATAATTCTATATCAAATATTAAAGAAAGGAGATATTCAATATTACATATTGAAAGAAGAAACCTGTAAAGCCTGTATGGAAATAAAATATCAGCAATACAATAAAAAAAGAACAAAAATCTCCAGGAATGAAATGATTATGTGTAACAAGAGGTATATAAAGCATTTTCAAGGACTCTCACCTTAAAATAAAAGCAAGTGGAATATACTTTAGTGCCTCTCAAAACTATTTTCTACAACCAATATTCTGCAGAATAAAAGAGAAATTCAGCCTCCACTTCAGCAATGTTTCTAAAGTGTAGAAAGGTAACATGTGTTTTGCTAGAAAAGCCCACTTTTCTTTTATTGTGATAACAGTATTATTTCTATTTAGCAATATTAATGACCCTTAATTTTTCCTGGAAATGATCCTGTGTACATATATCTTAATCTGCTCAGATGGACAGAACAATCTTTGAAAATTTGTTGGTTCATTACTTAAACATTAAGTGTTTATATCTTGCTCTTTACACCTTCTTGTAATGTACTGTCTAGTACTAGTGGTTACTGAATGTAGAAAAATTAGTGAGGAAGCAAAAATTTTCAAAATATATATATATATATATATATATCTCAAAGGTAACTTCCAAATCTCACTTGTCTAAGCATCTTCTAGCCAGTTGATATATTATATGTTTGATTTTGAAAGTCAGTAATAAAACCAGTTGAATGTTTCAGGATTGAGAAAGGACCATTTTTATTCTAATGCTGTTTAAACTCGCCTTAGCATATGATGTGGTTGAACATTCTCTCCTTGAAAAACTCTCTTTCCTTCACATCATTTCATCCTGTTTTTCTCCTCTTTTTCTAGCTACCAGTTCTCAGTCTTGTATGATAATTACTATCCCTTCGTCTCTCCTTGAAATCCAGAAGTTTTAGACAGTGCGGTCCAGTTGAACATTATGCAATGAAAGAAATGTTCTGTAATCTGCACTGTCCAATACGGCAGCCAATAGCCACATGTGGCTATCGAACATTTAACATGTGACTGGTGCATCTAAGGAAGTTATTTTTAAATTTTATTAATCTTATTAAAAAAACCATATGTGGCTAGTGACTAATGTAATAAATAGCATGGTTTTAGAGGACTCAATCATTCCTATCTTTTTAAATAAGACACACTCCACAGGTCATCTACTTTATTCTCATTGCTTAAATAATTGTTTTTATGTTAATGAATTTCAAAACTATTATCTCAAAGTATGATTTTGCCACAATTTTAGTAAATTACACCTCTATATATTTGTGGCCAAGCAAGAATCCAAGTTATGTTTCTTGACCCTGTAACACCCCCCCCATATCTTCTCATTCATAAATTTCTGTCTATTTCATCTCCAAAAAATTTTTAAGGCAGTCCAGTTCTCTCCATTGTCATCACTCCATTCAGGTCATAATAATCTACTATCTAAATGAGAGTAATTGTATCCTAACAAGCCTTTCTTGATTCCATAAAAATCCATCTCAAGAATATAAGTGAGAATTAGCCAAGTATTTCACAAATATGTTCACCAGATTCTTATACCTAAAACATCTCACTCATTCTTCATTGCTTTTAGAATATAACTTCCTGTATGATCTAATTTGTTTTCTTTTTCTCTCCAGAATTTAGTCACATCATTAAAGGCCATCTGATACACATACTGATATCTTTTTGGTTATTAAAGCATAGCATACCATGGACTCTCACACATGGCTGCAACATAATTTGAAGGGCTCAGTGCAAAATGAAAGACTGCTGGTACCCTTGTTCAAAAAGCCAGTAAAGAGTGCCATTGATGGTATTTAAGATACAAAAGTTTTTCCATTCTACTAAACCCTCACTCTCAACCCAACATAGTGTTTTTCATTTGCTATTTAATATCAAATTGCCTCATGCAAGGATCTCCCCATCTCATGATTCCCCTCCTTACCCACAAAGGAACACCCAAGATATTGGAAACTCTGTGTCAGGACATGTACCTGAATCAGTGGTGGGCAACAGGCTCACTCCCACCAAGTAGCCTTGGGAAAGTGTATGGCACTGCTACCCCGTGATAGAGATGTCTTCCATCATGCTCTGCCCCAAGGCTGCAGAGGACTTGCCAATTCTGATCCTCCCTGCACCCTTGCTCAGATCCCCACCAAAGACTAAGTGTGGCAGACTTCACTGGATCAGGGCCAAGAAAGTGAAGCCAAGTGGGATACCTGGGGCTCCCGGGATAGGGGAACTATAGAGAATTTTTCCAAGGAAACAGAGAGGCAATGGGAGTTCAGTGCACATGCTCTATTGACTGATCAGACTTCTCTTGAAACATAAATTCGAAGATAAAATTATTAAGCATTTCAAGATGGTAATCACAGATCATTAAAACCCAAGTACACAGTCCCTCTAAGGACATGTCCCTGAAGCCATCCCTGCTTTCAGGGTTGGGTCTTTGCACATGCTCTTCCCTCTGTCTAGAACACTAATCCTCTTCCTTCCTATAAACTTCAGTGCCCTTTGTAAACTTTGTTCTACTCATACTTTGGGTTTTGCAAATGTATAGTTTATCTATGGTTCCTTTTCCAACTAACCCTTTCAAAAGACTTGAAATCTCTATATACTTCTGAACAACTTGTGGTATTGATGTAGGTGAGGAGTATGGTTTCCAGGATCAGACTAAACTGTCTGCGTTTAAATCGCAATGCCCAGTACTGGACTTGTGATGGTTTGCAAATTACTCAATCTTTCAGTGACACAATTCTGTGTCTGCAGAATCTGAATCATATTTAGACATACAGCATAGAAATTTATATGACTTATGAAATATTATATGGTAATACTTAGAATATTGGCTGGCACAGAGTAACTCCTCAACAAATATAAACTAGCACTAACAATAAGAAGATATTATTGATTTCCTTTATTGATGTAACTTTTAACTCTGCATTGCAGTGTTCTATGTATGGTCTTTAGTTTTTTAAAAATAAGAATTGTAAAAATGAAGGCAGGACTATTTTGTTGTCTACTATATACCAAGTATATAGCATATATTTATTTAACAAAGTATTTGTTAAATAAGTTAACAAATTCATGCATAAATGAATGAAATTTTTCAGGAAACTTACAGGTGTGACTGATTAAATTGTTTAATAGTTTGTATACTTGACTCTATATTTCTTTTCAGTTTTTAAATTTTTATTGGAGTATAGTTGACTTACAATGCTGTGTTAGTTTCAGGTGTACAGCAAAGTGAATCAGTTATATGTATACATATATCCACTCTTTTTTTTTTTTTTTTTAGATTCTTTACCCATATAGGCCCTTACAGAGTATTGAGTAGAGTTCCCAGGGACCGTTTATTTCTAATAAAGTATACAATTTGCCTATGACAGGAACAGAATTATTAGATAATCATTTGCTGTATGTTCATCACACACGTACACACCTACATTCATACATACATATATAGATATTGTTTGGAGGTTGAATGACCATTTCAAATTTGATGTCACTGTAAGGATACATAAGTCTCCATAAATAGCAAGTTATACTCATGGCTAAGGTTTATTACAGCAACAGATACGGATCAAAATCAGCAGACAACAAATGTACATTGGGTGGAGTCCACAAAGAAAACACACAGGCATCTAAGTTCTTTCTCACCTAAGGTTACACAGAATACGCTTTTTTTCTAGAAGCATACTACCAGAATATATGTGGAATTTCTCTGCCCATAGAAATCCATTTAAGTCTAAGAATCTGGGGATGTATGGAAGGCAGGTCACATAGGCCCATCCTATTATATTCCCAGCCATGGCAACAGAAAGTCAGGACCCCCAACAAGCACAGAAAGTGCAAATCATCAAACTTTTTTTTTTAGCACCATTCTCTAACCAACTGAGCCACGATGCAAATCATCACTCTCGAGGCTTGTGCCAAGGAAGCTTGACAAGCTGCTGCAGCATGGTCCATTGGTCTAGGTGTAAACAACAAAATCCTTAATAATTAACATTAAGACCCTTCTGAGGGCCACATTCCCAAGAGCTGGTCAAGGGTCAACATGATTCCAGGTTCCCTTGGAGATATGCAAGGAGTGAGCAATTAACTTTCTTCATAACATATAAAGAAATAATCTTTAGGGCTTTCCTGGTGGCGCAGTGGTTGAGAGTCCACCTGCCGATGTGGAGGACACGGGTTCGTGCCCCGGTACGGGAAGATCCCACATGCCGCGGAGCGGCTGGGCCCGTGAGCCATGGCCGCTGAGGCTGCGTGTCCGGAGCCTGTGCTCCGCAACGGGAGAGGCCACAGCAGTGAGAGGCCCGTGTACCGCAAAAAAAAAAAAAAGAAATAATCTTTGTTGTAACAGCAACAGGCTCAGTATAGAAAATGTGGATATTGTACAAAGATTTTACATTAGAAAATCCCCTAATCACAAAACGCAAAGAATGGTTAGCACTGTAAATGTTATTTTTACAGGTAAATATTTTTGTGTAATTGTATTTTTTGGTTTATTATTATCTTCTTTATACAGTTTAATCATATCAGTTTTAATCACATTTGTTTTATTAATGTATGAATGTATTTCAAATAACTGCTAAAATTTTCATAATTTTTATTTTAATTGCTTTTTTACTTTTGATTCAATATAAATGTGATGTTTGCTTAGCTTTTTTATGTTCAAATTATTATTACTTTTTTTTTTTTTAGTTGTATAAGGATTATTGTTATTCCTAAAGTTCTTCCATATTTGTGGTAATTTCTTCAGCATACCTTCAGTGAAAAGAAGGTTACTGGTTAACCTTCACATAAGTTGCTAAAGTCTGACTGACAGAAACTTCTAGTTTCTGGTCTGGCAAATAAGGAACTAGGAAGTCATCACTCTATCACGATAACAGATAAAACTGTGATCACAGATCAGCAACATCAATATTTTTTTAGAAATGCCAATTCTTGGGCCTCTTACTAGAATAAATAGAAACTCTGTGGGGGGGCCAGCAATCTGTGTTTTAACAAGCCATCCTGGTGGTTCCAATGTTAGCCAAAGTTAGCAGCTTGGGACAGCTGTAGGTCCTCAAATTAATAGTCAGTTTTCAGAAAAGCGAAGACATGGCAGAGAAATTAATAAGGAAATATAAAATAAATATGATTTTTGTCATTATGGCTCAGGATTTCCAGATGGAATAGGGGAAATATGGCAAGAGGAGAGAGATGAGAGTTGGTGCATATGAAGTTATGCAAAGTGTTCAGGAGCTACCAGTCCAAGCTCTGTTGCTTTACCATGATGGTTTGATAGATACATACATACGTACACACACATATACATACATACATACATGAAGAATGACAGGAAGATGGAAGGAAGGAAGGAAGGGGGGAGGGAGGGAGGAAGCAGAGATAAAGAAAATGAAAGAAAGAAAGAAAGAAAGAAAAAGGAAAAATCTGGAAAAGTAGTTCACTGACTCATAAATGAAAAGACCAAGAGCTAGCTAGATTCCCGGGCTCAAACTACATTATCAGGTATATTTTGCTTTTCTCGCTTTTGTGTTTGCTTCAATTTCCATCAAGTTCCTTCCAACGTGCAAAAATCAGCTTCTCTGCGCTTCAGGTCCTTAAAATTTGTCACATCTACATTCAGTGCCCCCAAATGTCTCCGACACTGCAGAGACTTATGCTCAACTCTGTAATGACCATTATTGTGGAAGACTGGAATTCAAGAAGAGGGATCTGAGTCATATGTCCGTTCTTGTATTGGGTGCGATTAACCACATTTTTTTTTGCCCCAGAAAGGCATGTTCTGGAAGATAAGATAACCATGGGGGAGAAATGGGCAAAAAGCAATGCCAACAATGACTACTTTATAAGCCTTGAGCAGATATACTTGCCCCTTGGGATTTTTTGAGGTAAACCAGCATGTGAAGCAAAACAGACTTAGTCCTTATTCTTTTTGGCACAAAAAGTTGAGTGGGTTGAGTCTCAGAAGCTTAAGCAGTAATTTGGAAGCAGTCTGACTCAGCAGCTTTTACAAACTTCCCTAAGTGACTGGGCGGGATTCTGAGCTATTGCAGAGAATTCAAGTAAGATAAAGACTGACTAGCATCCATTCAAATTAGTGACAAAAAAACATTGGTGACCTTGGCAACAAAAGTCACAATGGATTGACAGAAAGGGAGCCAGGTGGCAGTGCACTGAGAAGTGTGAATGATAAATGAGCAAGCAAGAGACAGAGGGAAGAAAATACTTTTAAAATGTTCCATAGCAAAGCAGAGTTAACGAAAATAGCAGTTTTCTCAACTTAGAGGATACATGATAACAGTCCTCATCACTATGTTGTAGAATTACAAGTAACAATAATTTTGTTCATATTTTTCATACATTCTAAATTAGCCATGTTCAACATGTAACACTTCATAGTCAGAAAAAAATTAACATACCCTTAAAAATAAGCAATTAGGCTAAAACCCGATAATGCTATAAGGCCAGAATGCATCAAATTTACAATCCAGTTTCTGGCACACATCCAAATAAGGTGAACATCTGGATCTCCTGAAGCAAATGGAGAGTTGTGTGCTAGGCCCTGTGGCTGCAAAGTAGATCCAGTAAATTCACAGAAGAGTTCAGGCTTATACCCTGGAGCTGTTATGGCAAACTGTACATCTAATTGACAGCTTCTTTGCTGAAAACATCAATAATCCTTCGTTGTGGGCTCCAGATCCGGAGCAAGACTCTGAGGGCTCATTTCAGTAAGTTATAGCTTTGCAGGTCACTTCTGCAGCAGATTTATATAAGGATCTTACAGTGGAGAGGGTGTTTGTGGAAATGTTCTTACTCTCTGAAAACCTGGGTTAAAGTTCTGCCTCAAAATACACATGAACAGAGCCACAAAAAAACAAACAAAAAAAAGTTTTTTGTCATTTTCTGTTTGTTCTTATCTAAAATTTACTGAGTCAACTGCCAATAGAAGCAATGATTTCTTAGTTTTCTATCACATGAAAGTATAACCCAATGACAAAATAAAAATGTAAAGAGCAAATTATTGAAGTAAAAATATCTTCATGGATCTTTACATTATTTTCTTTGTTCTAGTGAAAGCGGTTTGAAGATTTACCTTTATTGCAAAAGCATAACACACATTTGAGGAACTTAATCCTTTAATTTCCTTATTTGGAAAATCTAGACCTGCATAGTCCAGTATGGTAGCCGCTATTTACATGTGGCTTTTTAAATTTAAACTTAATTTAACTAAAATTAATTTAAAAAGGAAACTAAATTACTTGGTCAATCTAAACACATTCCATGTGCTTAATAGCCAGATGTGGCTGGTGGCTACCATACTGGATTGTTCAGAAGTACATTTCCATCATCACACACAATTTCATTGTATAGCACTGGCATAGATCCGAACTTCTTGGAGGTTAACTTGTTGCTAGGCATTCCAGGAGCTGGGTGGGAATGATGACTTTTGTATTAAAAGACTGTTGTTGCAGAGACTATTAGTTTTCCTTAAACCCTCAATGTTCATTCATTAGCTGATTTCCAATAATTCAGACTCCCTTCATGGTGAGTATACCAAGTGACTAAACCTCAGAAAACTGAAGATAAACAGGAGAACTGTTCAGTGGCTTGCAGGAGGCTTCTGAAAGAGAAAGCTGTACTATTTTACTGAGGGAATGAGCTCTGTTTTGGAGTACTAAGATGAAGGTCATAGCTAGTAATGGTGAAGTGGAAACATGGAAGAAGTTAGATACCTGAGATTTTTTGTGGTGCAATACTGCCATATCGATCCAGGATATAGTAACTGAAAAAGACATAGATCTGCACCATATTTAACCACTGTATTTTAGGTTCTTATAACTCAGAGCCAAACCATATCATAAAAGATTTTGTGTGGTTTTGTGCATGGGTTTCCATGATGGTAAATACCTCTGAATTATTGGAGTACATGTTGCTAGGACCTGGGTCTCTCAGGCAAGTAATTATAAGATACAAATAGCAGGTAACAGTTTTTATATTGAGAGGGTTACAGATAGAGTTAGTTACTGATTCACTTTTTTTTTTTTTTTTGGTCTAGTTCATTAAGTGAACAATGATTTGGTTAATGAGAAAATCAGTGCATTTAACTTTATAAACCTGATTTCCTTGTAGTTTCATCTAGCCATCTCTGTACTTCTGCCCTGTGATACATAAGAAAAATACATTATGCTTTTTTTTTAAATTGGAGTATAATTGCCTTATAATGTTGTGTTAGTTTCTGCTGTACAACAAAGTGAATCAGCTATATGTATACATATATCGCCTCCCTCTGGGACCTCCCCCCACCTCATCCTGCCCATCTAGGTCATCACAGAGCACCAAGCTGAGCTCCCTGTGATATACAGCAGGTTCCCACTAGCTATCTATTTTGCACATGGTAGTGCATTTATGTCAAACCTAATCTCCCAATTCATCCCACCCTCCCCTTCTCCCCCATGTCCACAAGCCCACATTTCATCTTTCATAAAACTTTTCATTTTATTATAAAAAGGGACAGAATCAGTTTGTGCATGTCCTTTTGTCCTTTCCCTTCTCTCGTTTTCCTGATGGAATTAGGAAATTATAAGCAAAGGAGGACAAACCCCCTTAAAATTATGAAGATAAAAATTATATACTAAGAAGAGCAGAGCAGAAAGAAGTTTGCTTTCGAACAGCCATGGGTCACAAACCCATGAATTGAACAGAGTGAGAAAAATCCTTGTACATGGTTAAACCACTAAGGGGTATCTGAAACATGCAGATGAAATAAAATGCTAAATGATACGATAGCTTTTGTAGAAAAGGCCCTAGGTATATACAGGGGTTTATGCCTGTAATGCGAGGCCATTTTACCTCTCGAATTCTAGGATCATGTGTGAAGAGGAAAAAGACACGTAGCAGCAGCTGTGGAATTCGTCAAGCCAATAACCAGATCTCAGGCTCAGCTTACTCCTTAGAAGCTGTAATTCTATTACTGTTCCTATGTATTGTTGCAGTCAAAGTCTCAGCCAATTATATGCAGGGTTTCCTGAGTCTAAATTCACCCATTTCTGTGCTTCAAAGACTTCCATTAATCTCCTGGACCAGATCATGATGTAACAACTTGCCTGCTTCTGCATTTTGAGCACCCCGAAAGATTTCACCAGTGACTGCATGAATCTAATTTCCTTTTGTTTCAAATAATATCCCCTTCATGCATGAAGCTCTTTAATGAACAAAGCTGGAACAGGTTTACAATAATTTATCTGTTGGTTAAACTCTTTCTGTTAAAAAGAAAGAGAGGCTTTCTGTGGTATCCTGAGATGAGACAGAAAGGGGCTGCAGTGTGGAAACACCTGTCATGCTTGACTTAAAGTTAAAGATAATTATTCTAATATATGAAATAGATATATAATTGTATTTTAAATGATTTATAAAAATTATCCTACAAATTTACTTGATTTTGTCTTTTAAAAGTTCATATATTCTACCAATAGGGTATATATGACTTAAACTGTCCTCTCATTTCCATAGAGTCAAACAGTTATTCAAATATCATTCACCTATTTTAATAACTTATTTATAGAACTCAAAGATAATAATAATAATAATGATTTCAACCTCACTTCCCACAGGCTACCCAGGTATGCAGATTTTTTTCAACAAAATTTATTAAAATAGTAGTAATTCTGATATATGGATGAGAATTTAATTTAGAGGAATAATATTTAGTCATAAAAAGCAAAGCTCAAACCAAAAATATTCCAGAAAATGAGGGAAGAGCAGAGAATGAAAAGCATAGGAAAGATATGTGAATGTATGTAAATAACAACTTTGTAAAATAATGATAATTATGTACTAGTAGATTAAATATGTTGTATTAAAATATGCGAGAACATGGTTACTGGTGGGATATGGGTAAACAGGGGCAGGGCCCATGTCTGTATTAAGTGAAAATGGACAAACTGCTCCATGGTATATTTCATATTGCTCACTATTATTTACTTTTTCTTGTGTCCACCTCTTATCATGTGTCTTCAGTTCAGTCCAATACAGACAGAGGACATTACTTGCTCCAGGGATGAGCAGCTTGGCCATGTGGATTTTCTTCAGCCAACAGAGTGAGACAGAAATGAAATGTAAAAGTTTCAAGTCTAGTTTTTTTAAAAAAAGCAAAAGCTTCAACTTCTCTGAAAACTTTTGATTTCTGTTATTACAAATATGCCTCAGTCTGCTGTTTCAAGAAGAATGAGTGATACATGAACCAGACCTAAAGCAAACCTGTATTTTGGAAGCCAAGAGCAATGAAGCCCAGCATTCATCAGCTGAGCCTCAGCCAAGCAGAGGGATGGGCAAAAAACAAATGCCTAAGTTCTATGTCAGTGAGACTGTTATTTTTATGCAGCAAAGTGTATCTGAAACTCCCTTTATTATAGTTTCTGAAATCACTAAGATGCTGTCTAGTAGATGGTTTCTTAAATAAAATGTTTCTAGAAAGCTTAGGGACGTGGTATGAGAGAAGTCTGATGTGTCCAATCTAGCTGTAATTACATTTTAAGACAGAGACATGTCTGTAAAATAATCATGGGTGTGGCTTTGAAATACAGAAAATAAATGAATAGAGAGAAAAAGTCACAGTGTTCCTGAGAAAGAGAACTTTAGAGGAAAAAGTGGCACTGATCTTGGTTAAAAGAAAATAGATCTCTATGAAATGCAAAAAGACATCTTTCTATTTACCAGCAAAAAATAGATTAAGAAAACTTCTCAGATGCCAAATGGTATATATTTTTCAAAGCTCTCTTCAATACTGACAAAATAGTATAATGAAAATGAAAAGGTGTCTCAGAAACTGAATGGAAATATGATGGAGAAAGATGTACTATGGAGCCACTCCCAGGAAGCAGAGCATTTCCTACTTCTAGTTTGGAGACATTATTGGATACAAGTGACTGCTTAAGTCACCAGTCCTAATGGTGACTATGTGTTTTATGGTCTCTCCCTTTTTGAATGGAGGTGCTGCTTGCAGTTTACCCTTTCCCATTTGACCATTGTTTGTTGGATATCAGGACATAGAAATGATCTTTTTATGTCACAGTTTTCTAAAACAAAGACAGCCAGAATTAGACATGATCGAAATAAGAGCATTCTTAGCATTTAATTAGATTTCATAACTGGATGAAAATTTTGTGGTTTGGGGAAGAAGAGAATATATTTTTCATTTGGGGGTGGTTATAAATCATTGTGACCAATAGGGTGGACTGCAATAGTGCACTAATTCAAATTCCAAATATGAGACAAAAATGGTTAAAAAAAATGAGAGGAAAGACCCTCTTTGTATCTTACCAAAAAGTATGTTTGTAAAATAACACAAAGAGCAAAGAAAAGCATTGAAAAATATACTTAAAACATTTTAAAAATTGGCTTAAAAAATTGGTGATGAGTTTTTAAATACAACATCAAAAACACAATCCACAAAAAGAAAAAAGAATAATTTGGATTTCACTTTTAAAAAATTCTTCTCTGTTAAAGACAATATTAAGAGAATAAAAAGAGTAGCAACAGACTAGGGAAAAAAATTACAAAACATATATCTTATTCAGGACTTGCATCCAAAATACATATGGAACTCAAAATTAAATAAGGAAAAAAAATCCCCTACTTCATGAAGTTGGAAGAAGATCCGATCAGACACCTCATCCAGAAGATATGCAGATGGAAAATAAGTATATGAAAATATGCTCAGCATCATATGCCATGAGGGGATTGCAAATTACACAACAGTGAGATACCACTACATGTCTGTTACAATGGCTAAAATTCAAAAGAACTGACAACATCACATGTGTTGAGTTTATGGAGCAGCAGGAATTCTCATTCATTTTTGGTAGAAATTCAAAATGGTACACTCACTCTGGAAGACAGTTTAGTTCTTACAAGCTAAACATGGTCTTATCATATGATCCAACAACTCCATGCTAGTTACTTACCTAGGTAAGTTGAAAACTCATATCTACATAAAAACTTCCACATGAATATTTATAGCAGATTTACTCATAATTTCCCCAAGAATGGACATGACCAATATATCTTTCAAGGGATGAATGGGTAAACTGTGATATATTTATACAATGGAATATTATTCAGCGATAGAAAGAAATGAGCTATTAAGCCACAAAAAGACATGGAAGAACCTTAAATGGCTACTGCAAAGTGAAAAAAACCAGTTTGAAATGGCTATATATTGTATTATTCCAACTATATAACATTCTTGAAAGGCAACACAAGAGAGAATAAAAAGATGAGTAGTTGCCAGGAATCTGGAGAGAGGAAGGAAAGGATGAATAGATGGAGCACAGAGGACTTTTAGGACAATAAATCTCTTCTGTATGATAATGTAATAGTCAATACATGATGTTTTGTCAAAACCTGTAGAATATACAACAAAAGAGTGAACCCTAATATAAACTACGGATTTTAGTCAATAGTAGCATATCAATATTTGTTCATCAATTGCAGCAAATATACCATACTTATGCAAGGTATTAGCAACAGGGGAAAGTCTGAAGGCACTGGGGAGAAGGAGTATGTGGACACTCTCTGTACCATCTCCTCAGTTTTTGTCAACCTAAAATGGCATAAAGACTGTGGCTATTAATTTTAAAAAGATAATATTTTAATATAGTGTGATATATTTCAAGGATAGAATACTTCATAGTAAATTAAAACAAAATCAGAGTTACATAGAATACATGGATGGATTTCACAGAAGTTTGTGAAGTTAAATTGCAATGTACAGATTATACACTCTGATTCAATTAATATGAGTTCAAAGACAGGCAAAATTAAGTGATTTTGATAGAAGCCAGCACACTGGTTAACTTGGCATGAACATTAACTGGGATATGGCAACAGGCAACCGTCTGTGGTCCTGAAATTATTTTTATCTTTTCTTCCCCTAATTTTTAGTTACATCGATGTATGCAAAATAAAAATTTCAGTGTTAAGTTCACTTTACTCATATTACTCCAATAAGAAAAGGAAATCATTATTAGCTTCATTCACAAAATACAATTACAGTAGATCACAGTGTCACATTTTTTTCTATCAAATTAATCATGTATAAACACCACTAAGCTATATACTAGGCAGCAATGGAACAGAAATCAGAAGGCAGCAATATAGGAGAAATGAAAAAAGAAGAGGAAACACCTGAATTCAGACATATGATGATGAATGAAAAATAAATCACTCATTTTACTTATGAGTAGAATAGGTGTGGAGAATTTAAGTTATTCTGAATTTACAGGGTAGCAGGAGGATGATGGCTCCATCTATTTCTCTCATTATAAATTCCCTCTATTTCCTCCTCAAAAGTGACTGGTCCTAGTCAAGCACTCTTGTTTGGTTAACTCCTAACCTCTTCAAAATTTTAAGTTCCTATCTGAATGTCTGCTAAATTAGTTTTTAGATAAAATTTAATTATAAAACTAGATATTCAGGGAGTAACATGAAAGGCAACAAAAGAAAAAAGATGATAATAGAAAAATGTTGGAAGATATGGTACATATATACAATGGAATATTACCTAGCCCTAAAAAAGAATGATATAATGCCATTTTCAGCAACATGGATGGACCTAGAGATTGTCATACTGAGTGAAGTAAGTCAGACAGAGAAAGACAAATATCATATGATATCACTTATATGTGGAATCTAATAAAAGGGTACAAATGAACTTACTTACCAAACAGAAATAGAATTACAGATGTAGAAAACAAATTTATGGTTACTGGGGGTAAGGGCGGGGGGGCGGATAAATTGGGACATTGGGATTGACATATACACATTACTATATATAAAATAGATAACTAATAAGGACCTACTGTATAGCACAGGAAACTCTACTCAATACTCTGTAATGGCCTACATGGGAGAAGAATCTAAAAAAGAGTGGATATACAATATGTATAACTGATTGACTTTGCTTTACTCCTGAAATTAATGCGACATTGTAAATCAACTATACTCCAATAAAAATTTGTTAAAAAAAAAAAGAAAAATGTTTCAGAATGAAAAGCATCAAATTTATATAGAAACACCATCTTTTCATATCTAAGCCTAGGCTTCTTTAGCATCATAGTCAAGAGAAATCATTGAGTGCTGGAATATCTCACAGGTGGCTTTTTTTGAGATTATGCCAAAAATTAAACAAAATTTAAAAGATCCTCTAAAGCCATTAATGATAAATATCATTATTTAAAATGTTCCTACTTATTTAGAATAATGCTTATGAATCATGTCTTAAAATGTCTGCTTAGAAATTCTTTTTTCATGCCTATATATATTCTCTGGCACTTATCTATCTGTCACAGTGGAACATTGTGACATTTAGTCCTCTTTCTTGATACATGGCCTATTTGATCTGGATTTTCAAGTACCTTGCCCAAATAGAGTTTAGATGGTGATCTTAATCACCATCCAGTACTGACATTTTATTACACAATTCCAGTGAACTCTTCCTCTTCCTTTTCAATGAGTGATATATGAGGTTTTCTTATGGCAGAGAATGAAAAGATTCTTTATAAATTTCATCTTCAGTAGAAGACTCCTCAGTTAATACATATTTCATAGGCTATAGCAGGCAATCTACCTTTTCTTGGAGGTTCCTGTCACTTTCACATTTGGAAGTTACTTTGATGATCTCCTGTTTCATGATGTCATAATCCAAAAATTATGTACCTATACATATATGGAATGGTGGACTGTTAAACATTTCATCTGTCTCCTCAAACTATGCCAACAGCTTTATTTGACATAGAACATTTTAGAAAGCTATTAACAACACAAACTAAAAATCATAAAGAATAAAAGAAAGCTAGCATCATATTAAAAAAAGAAACTACTATTTTGGAGTCTTGTGATAATTAACATGGAAAAATACATTCTTTCCATGTTGAATTTTTTTGGTATGAAAAATCACTAATTTCTAAGCCACTCGTACTAATCTGCCTATCATTATAATTAACTTCTGTACTCACCAACAATTAAATTTTAAATTTTTTCCCAGTTCTTTTAGAGAGATGTACTTTCTTAGAGTAATTGCCTTTTTCCAAAGTGGAAATATAAGTTTAGAGTCAAGGCTTTGTGCTCCATCTGTCTTTGAATTAAATATATAGGCTGTTATCTATATTTATATAAGTTAAGGTATCCTGAAATATACCAAGAGATATTCAAAAGAGGTCATGAAGGAGGTCAACTGTTGCACTGAATTTCATAAATTCTAATGTTTAGTGGGACTCTGTATATATAATACTGATATTCCAAGTATAAAGAGAAAATAAAATCAAATATAAATCGGAGTAGTTAAAATAGATTAGTACCCACACCAGACTTGATATTTCGCATTAGTTCAATAAATATCTCTAGTGTTCCTATTGACTTTAAAGCTACATGATAAGAGCTGAATATGGCCTAGGGAAAGGCTCAAACCAAGAAGATTAAACACTGTGCTTGTTCTTCATTTTGGTGATGAAATGATTCAACCTTTGAGAACATTTCTCAAAGAAAGCAGAGTTAAAATTAAAACATATGATTTTAGGATTTATAATAATTATCTTTTATATAGTGTATGTTTAAATCTTTTTGCCATTTTTAATTGTATTTTATTTATAGGAGTTGATTTATATGTTATGGATAAAAACCTTTTTCAAATATCTGTATTGAAAGTATCTTCTCCATTGTTATGACTTGCCTCTTCATTCTCCTAAAGGTATATTTTAATGAACATTCTTAATATTAATGAATTTCAATTTATCAATATTCTCCTTTAAAGTAATTCCTTTTCTTAATGTAATTTTGATAATCCAAGTTCATGAAGACATTCTAAGTATTTGATCCATCAGAAATTGATTATTACTGTTTTTAAAGAACGTAAAAGTCATAATTTCTTGATTTTTTTTCATTAATAAAGGTGTCAAATTCATCCACCACCTTTTACAAAAGGAGAAAAAACTTTCCCCCATGGTTTTTCAGAGGACTTTTATCCTAAATTTGGTAACCATTTTGTTTTCAATTATTTCTGCTATCTCTTTAGGTTCATTGGTCGATTTCATCTAAGTTTACATTTTTATCACATTGTTTTAAGTATCAATACTTAATGATAATTGTCACTGTATGGTAGTATAAATCCCCAAATTAGTTTTTCTTCTTCAAGAGTGTTTTGGCTATGGTCCTAAGTATATAGTTGCATATTTATTTTCTGTCCATTTATTTCCCACACACCTTTCAAATCATCCTATAAAATCCTACCAAAACACCTACTGGAACATTTTTTGGGATTTAATTGAACCCATAGGTCATTTCATGTAACAAAATGTGCTTCCAGCATGTTTATAGGCAAACATCATCTCTTCACACCTAATCTTAGGCCTCCATAACATCATATTCAAGAGAAATCATTGAATGCTGGCATATCTAGCCAGTGGCTTTCCTGGAGATTATGCCAAAAATAAAATAAACTAGACACTACAAACACATTACTGATAAATAATGCCATTAAAAATGTCCCCACTTATTTAGAATAATGCTCATGGAACACTGATATTTTTAGGACATTCAAACCTTCAACCCATAACAATACTATATTCCTAAAACAAAGGAAATAAAGCAATATGGGGATATATGTATGCATATGGCTGATTCACTTTGTTGTACAACAGAAACTTACACATCATTGTGAAGCGATTGTACTCCAGTAAAGATGCATAAAAAAAAAAAGACAAAAATAATTTACAGAAAAAAAAAAAAGCAAAACTAAACAAATGGGACCTAATTAAACTTAAAAGTTTTGCACCACAAAGGAAACTATAGACAAAACAAAAAGACAACCTACTGAATGGGACAAAATATTTGCAAATGATATGACTGATGGGGGTTAATATCAAAAATATATAAATGCTCATGATGATTAAGAAATAGGTAGAAGGACTGAACAGACACTTTTCCAAAGAGGAAATGCAGATCGCCAACAGGCACATGAAAAGATGCTCAACATTGCCAATCATCAGGGAAATGCAAATAAAAACCACAATGAGATGTCACCTCACACCAATCATCAAAAAGAACAAAAATAACAAATGCTGGGGAGGATGTGGAGAAAAGGGAACCTTCATATACTTTTGGTGGGAATGTAAATTGGTGTAGCCACTGTGGAAACAGTATGGAGGTTTCTCAAAACACTAAAAATAAAACTACCATATGACCCAGCAATTCCACTCCAGGGAATATATCCAAAAAAAAAAAAAAAAAAAAAAAACGAATTCAAAAAGATACAGGCATCCCAAAGTTCATAGCAACATTATTTACAATTGTCAAGATATGGAATCAACCAAGGTGTCCATCAACAGATGAATGGATAAAGAAGATGTGGTATATATATAATGGAATACAACTCAGCCATAAAAAAAAATGAAATTTTGCCATTTGCAGGAACATGGGTGGACTTGGAAGGCATTATGTTACGTGAAATAAGTTAGACAGGAAAAGACAAATACTATAATGATATCACTTATGTGTAGAATCTAAATAATATAACAAACTAGTGAATATAACAGAAAAGAAGCTGACTCAGATATAGAGAACAAACTAGTGGTTACCAATGGGAAGAGGGGAGGGGGAGGGGCAATAAAATGGTAGGGGATTAAGAAGTATAAACTACTATGTATAAAACAACCTACAAGGATATATTGTACAACTTGGGGAATAAAAGCATTACTTTATAATAACTATAAATGAAATATCACCTTTAAAAATTGTGAATCACTATATTGTACACTTCTAATTTGTATATTATACATCAGCTATACTACAATAAATAAATAAAGTTTCTATCTTTTTTTTGAAAGATAGCCTACATGTAGTAAAGCTAATAAAATAATCTTATTTGTACATTCCAATAATTCTGTACCCAGTAACCCTCATCCAGATGAAGGTATAGAACATTTCTTGCATCCCATTAGGTTCCTTCATGCACCCTATAGTCTAC
The DNA here is from genome assembly GCF_039906515.1 of Pseudorca crassidens. Taxonomy (NCBI): domain Eukaryota; kingdom Metazoa; phylum Chordata; class Mammalia; order Artiodactyla; family Delphinidae; genus Pseudorca; species Pseudorca crassidens. The sequence goes on from NC_090298.1 coordinate 22,123,922, forward strand.
ATCCCCTGCCTCTGTATAACAACCCTTCTGATTTCTATAAACATCAGTTAGTTATACCACTTTGTGAAAATAATTAAATGGAATCATACACCATGTATGATTGGCTTCCTTCACTCAACATACCTTTTTTGAAATTCATGGTGCTGTGTGAACTAATATACTCGTATCAATCAATATAACATACTACCAACTAATGCAATAATTGACTAATATACTGATATCAATATAATAATATCAATTACATGGATATATAACAATTATTTATCCATTTGTATTTTAGTTGGCATTTTGCTTATTTTCCATTTTTGAATTATCTGATCTGACTTGAAGTGTGGGTAAAGTTACAACACTGCTTCATTTGATTAATAGATTTTTATTATAAAAAAAAATTAAGCAATTTAATCTTCTATAGGATTTCTCTCCCTCCTGGCAATACTAAGGAGTATTTTCTCAGCCTCTTTCCCTTTATTTTAGCATCCTACTGTTAACTAAGATAAGTTTCAGTGACTGTATAATATGCCTAATTGTCTCTCCCACTCTTATGGTCTCCCAAAATGGAATAATGTGTTTTGGTGTGAAGGAGATGTTACATAACTCATTTGTAGAGACAGAAACAGGGGAATTTTCGTGATTAATGAATGCTTATCTATGAACTGTTACATAGGGCCAATCTACCTATTCTGTGTTTCACTTCCTGGACTAAGAAAGGAAACAATTATGAAAATATTGTATATGAAAAACTCTCAACCATAAGTCTGTTTATGTTCAATACAATTACATGTTCTGCATGTCTCTGCCTGCAGTGATAATATGTAAAACAATATGCTTATTCATTCACCTACTGACTGCTATTTGTTGTTGTTTCCTATTTTTTGGTTATTACATCCTCCAAATTAAATTGGCATAAACACTTGTAGGGACATATGCTGTTATTACTCTTGGGTAAATACCTAGAAGTGGAATAGTTAAGTCTTGTGGTAGGTGTATGTTGAACCTTACAAGAAATGGCCAAACTGTCTTCTGTATTGGTTGTATCCGCTTACAATCCTACCAGCAGGGTATGAGACTTCCACGTGTCCCTCATCCTCACCAACACGGGTATAATCGGCCTTTGTAACTTTAGACTTTCAAAAGACAGTAGTAGGGCTTCCCTGGTGGCGCAGTGGTTGAGAATCCGCCTGCCGATGCAGGGGACACGGCTTCGTGCCCCGGTCTGGGAAGATCCCACATGCCGCGGAGCAGCTGGGCCCGTGAGCCATGGCCGCTGAGCCTGCGTGTCCAGAGCCCGTGCTCCGCCACGGGTGAGGCCACAACAGTGAGAGGCCTGCGTACCGCAAAAATGACAGTAGTGATATCTCATTGGGGATAATAATTTGCATTTTCCCAATGACTAATGAAGTTTAGCATCTTTTTATGTGCATATTTGCCATCTTTTTTATCATCTTTGCTGAGCTTTCACTTCAATATTGTGCCCATGTTTAATTTTGTTTCTTCTAATTCAGATTTGATACTACTTTTTATAACGAGATACCTTATTAGACATGCAATTTCCAAATATTTTCTCCAAGTCTGTATCTTTTCATTCTTTTAACAGCCTTTCACTTTGTTTTTGATTCGTAGTTTTTACACATTATAAATACTAATCTTTTCTTGCATACATAAACTTAAAATATCATCAGTTTTATGGGGTAGCCCTGTCTTTGACTTTGTTGTTTAATGTAGGCTTTTAAATTATTATTTGAATGTAGTTAAATATTCTGATATTTTCAAATGTGGAATGTGTATTTGGTGTTTTTTCAAATAAGCTACCATAAACTGAAATCATCATGATATTCTTGCATTTTCCTCTATATTTTTAAAAATGTTTCCTTTTTTGTTTAGATCCTTAGTCCAATCAGTGTATATTAATACAGAACATTTTTAGACACACTTCTGCTGGTAATTCCAGAGTTTTCAACAAAACAGAATGAAGCCTTAAAGAAATTCTTCAACTTACAGGAAAACTAGTGAATTCCTACAAAAGTCATGCAGCTTCTACTTTTCATAGAATATATTTCCTTCTAACAGAGTCCTAGAGATAAAGTTTCTATGCCACCTCTGTTAGCACAGTTGTTTTATTTTCTCATTCAGTTAGTGGTCCCTACTCTACTCTTATTATAACAATTGGGTTAAGAGGTCCTTACTCCACTTCTCCATTCAGATGGTCCTGCATGGACGTTAAGTACTTAATCCCTAGATATTAAGGGCAATATTTGTAGCAAAAAACACCCTAGTTTCTGTGACTCTAAATCACAAGTTTCTCTACTTACATGTTGGTCGTTCTTTGAGTCTGAAATACAAGAAATCTGTTCATTTATTATTTATTTTTCATTCTTGAGCTCAACAGTGTTTTTAAAATTGTAGTATTATTTATTTAACATTATTATGAATTTGCGTATGTAAGTCTGTATTTTCTCAGACATATTGATGGTTATAATGCTTTCTTAAACCAATTAATTATTTTTGGTTTTCTAACATACATTTTTTTAAAATTATTGATTTTAAATTACATTGCACTGTAATCAAGGATTGTTCTCTCTGGGGTATTTATCCTTATGGACTTTTAAATAATTTCTTCATGATCAATTTTTCAGTAAATGTTTTATGAATATTACATGTGACCTCAAAAGGAAACACTAGTTTTAAGCTGTTAATTGAGTTACTCAATTGCTATATACACTTACTAAAATATATGTGCTTGATATGTCTGTCTCTGAAAAATTTGCTTGCAAATGTTTCAATGTGAAGGTGGTTTCCCAACTTCATAACATTTATAACTTCTTTTGTATACATATATATATATTTGCTTTGTGTATTTCAGAAGCTAGTTTGCAATATTCTACAAAGTTATAATTGCTATAATTTCCTACAGAAATTGTTCCTTTTAGTTCACTAACTCTGTGGTAATATCATTAATAACTAATTGACAATAATCGTTATTAAACTCCAAATATTTAAAAAATGAATATTTAATTATTAAAATAATTATGAAATCCATCTTACTAATTATTAAATTTCTTTAATTTCTACAAATAGACCATATTAAAACATAGTTATCTTATATTTAGTGTCTCTATGTGAGATTTGTATTTTTTTATATCATTTTTCATTGCCCTGCTTTCAGGCTTTCAGGGTTATCTATCATGTTTTAGATTTGTATTCCAGCTATTGCTAGATTTTTTATAAATAACGGAAGCTGGGTGACATTTGGTGGATATGCTTACCCTATTTACATTAATAAAAATTATTGATGTATTTAGATTTGTTTACTATCCCATTTTTTTAATTGACTTTTTAAAAATTAATTTATTTTTGGCTGCATTGGGTCTTTGTTGCTACACGTGGGCTTTCTCTAGTTGCGGCGAGCGAGGGCTACTCCTTGTTGAGGTGCACGGGCTTCTCATTGCGGTGGCTTCTCTTGTTGCAAAACGTGGGCTGTAGGCGCACAGGCTTCAGTAGTTATGGCTTGCGGGCTCTAGAGTGCAGGCTCAGTAGTTGTGGCACACAAGCTTAGCTGCTCCGTGGCATGTGGGATCTTCCAGGACCAGGGCTCGGACCCATGTTCCCTGCATTGGCAGGTGGATTCTTAACTACTGTGCCACCAAGGAAGTCCCAACTATCCCATTTATAACAACCTGATTTTTTGATGGCAGTTACTATTGACTAACCCAAAACCTATGCTTAAGCTTCTTTTCCCTTTTAAAGTGACCACATTTTGTCAATTACCACTCCTTTAAATGTCATGATCCAGATGACAGGCAGAGGCACCTGAGTAGAGAAACAAATGTAGCCAGTGCCACCCTTCCTCTTTTCTCCTAATCTTATTAAGGGCAAAGAGCCTGAAGCTGCCTAACCCTCACATAGGCATCAATCACAGATGGGGATAGGCAGCAACATGCTGAGGGAGATGGGGGTCAGGGGAATAACCTCATTCCTTGATGTAGATTCATTGAACAGTAGAACTGATGTCAGCACCTTCCTATTCCCAAACTTCTACATTTCCACTTTCTTTCAACATCTTTTTTTCTTAATGACTGTACATCAGTATATAACATTAAACTTCTCTCACTGGAAATTGACAAATTTAAGCCTAATAAGACAAATTACTCTTTTCTACAGAATCTATTCCTTCAGAGTGTTTCCTATCTTACAGACTCATCCCACAAGCCAGAAACCAAAGCATCGCTTTCGGTTCCCCACTCTTGTGATCTCCTAAACCAATTTGCTACTGAGTTCAGTTCATTTATATTCTATGCTTGAATTCATCCTTGCCTCTGCATTCTTCCTTCATTTTTGTAAGAGTTTTCTAATTTACCCTCCACTTTCCAGCTTGGCCCCTTCATATACATCTGATATTGCTGTAAGGAAACTTGTTACAATTCTACATTAATTATGTCAGTCCTATTATTAAAATTATGATGTGCCCTCCCCCATGATTTCAATATGATTTTCACACTCCTTGTCTTAAACATGCAATTCCTCCACAAACACATCTCTGTTTAACTTTCCCTTTCTAAGCCCACCTTTACTCCATATGCTGACTCATCTCTAGTCATATTAGAGAATTATCTTCTCTGAATGTTGGACAATTTAACACTTCTGCATCTAAGTATATAGCATTATTTCAAAAATAGACTATCTTTTCCTGTGCTCTTTTTTTTAAATTAAACTTAACTCTTAATCTTCCTCCAAAACTCAGCATCAGTGTGAATTTCTGCAAGCCTTCCTAGAAACTCTCTTCATAGTTCCTAGATGCTCCTTTCCAATGCCTGTGCAAACCTTAAAGCTCATTTTTAAATTGTTGTCATTGGCTGATATTTCTGTCTCTTGTCCTAATTGGACATCACAATGCAGTCTTAATATATTCCTCTGAATTATCTCCCAGCTGCACTGTAGAAAAAACTACTCATTACACTGGATCATCTGATCACCTGCCCAGGTTTTCTCAAACCATTTTTGGGAATCTTGTTAAAATGTTTTCATGCTTCAGAAATAAATCACCTTGGAGTTCCCTGGTGGCTCAGTGGTTCAGAATCTGCCTGCCAATGCAGGGGACACGGGTTGGAGCCCTGGTCTAGGAAGATCCCACATGCCGCGGAGCTGCTAAGCTCATGCGCCAAACTACTGAGCCTGCACTCGAGAGCCTGCGAGCCACAACTACTGAAGTCTGCGTGCCTAGAGCCTGTGCTCCACAACAAGAGACGCCACCGCAATGAGAAGTCCGCACACCACAACGAAAAGTAACCCCCGCTTGCTGCAACTAGAGAAAGCCGGTGCATAGCAACAAAGAACCAACGTAGTCAAAAATAAATTAATTAATTAATTAATTAAGAAAAGAAAGAAATCACCTCAAACCAGCTTATTATTCTACAAGTTATTCTTTCTCTCAATTCAAATTTACAGCAAGCAAAGAAAATAATCATATAGTAAACAATATTAGATAATTTCATGAAATATAAACTGTTAGTCTACATCTGGGCTACTTTCCAGTTCATAGCAATTTCCAGGGTGCCATGGTTGGGAAAATAGATAGCTAGTGGGAACCCCCTGTACAGCACAGGGAACTCAGCTTGGTGCTCTGTGATGACCTAGATGGGTAGGATGGGGGGAGGGCGTGGGAGGGAGGTCCAAGAGGGAGGGGATATATGTAAACATGTAGTTGGTTCACTTTGTTGTACAGCAGAAACACAATGTTGTAAAGCAAGTATACTCCAATTAAAAAAAAAATGGGACATTCATTATGAGTGAATCTCTGGGCCTTCTCATATTAAAAGTTAAAATGGGATTTTGAAAAATAAATTATTATTCAAATATAACAAATTATGAACTATTTGTACTAGTTTCTCTCTTAATTTGATACTAAACACCTGTTTCCACCATATTTGCATTTTAACCCCTTCACAAAATTTAAGCTTTTAAGAACAAGTTGAAGTGTCCTTTATTCACATGTAACAAGATAATCAGTGGATTGAGTTTCATCCAAGTATTTGTGTCTTTCTACCTTGCAGAGAGAAAATGCCTGCCCCCTTGAAATGTGGACATTACATCAATTGAAAAATAGAGTATAATTTTAAAGTTTTCCCCCTTTGCATCTAGACACATAATGTATGTTTGGTGCCTGGAATGTTGTAAAGAAATCCATCCGTCAGCATGCTGGAAAAAAAGGGAGCTAAGTCAAACTGGCAAACTTTGAGAAGAGTTTAATAAAGGGACTAAAGTGTGACAAAATTATAGGGAAATCAAAAGTAAAATACAGGACCCCAGGGTGCTGTAATTACCCCTAGGTCTTAAAGTACAGCAACACATCAAAGTCACTTTCCAAGGCAAGTAGCTGTAGGAGAGAACTGCCTTTCCAGAAAGGGAGAGTTCCTGGAGGGGTACAGCAGGTCTCAGCCACCACTAAAGCAGCGAGCCAAGAGAATAAATAACACAACCTTACTCAGGCTTCCTAGTGTTCCCAGTTGTTCTAACCACCCAAAGTTAGATAACAAGGGATCCCATGCTGTCCAGACAGGACAGCCTCCCATAGCAGAGAGCAGATGAAGAAAATGGAGAATGAACCAAGAGTCACAAAGGGAAAATCTCCAAACCAGTCTACTCCATAACTTCTCAGCATTCTTTCTTACATTTTACTCTGGTGAGAATTGAATTTTTATAGCACAGGAGAACTCAAAGTCCCACCAGCAACCACAATGCATTTGCTGAAGTCAACTCAGTTCAACTTCAGCCTGAAACTGAATATATTAGACATCATTAATGTTCTTCATATAAGGCAGTGGGTTGAAGGTGGCAGGAAGAATCAATCATTAATATAGTACAATCTTTCCTTCTTTAGCTGATCAGAAGAACAGAATTTGTAATCAAGTTCCTATATTGCTAGTACTTTCTACTATTTCTCTTCTCCTCAAATAGCCAATCAGTTAGATGGACTATTTAACCAATTGGGTGAGCTTAACCTTCATATCTTGGAGTTATTTTCTATTTGAGTTTACTTCAGTTTTCCATTAACCAGGATTATTAACTAAGAAAGTAGTAATAGGGACCCCCAGTGAATACTTAGGTTTCCAGGCTTGGTCCTGCTACCTTCCATGTGTATCAGAAGGCAATTTTCTTCTAGTGACTGGGATCACTCTCCCTGGCCAGCACATATTCTCCTCTTCATGTTCATTCAACAACATGAGAAACCCAGTCTGGCCAAACAACTGTCATGTATTTGAATTCTGACTATATTCCTCAGTGAAAGCATTTCTTTTTTGGGCTCAAAGACCTCTAAGCGTTTATGGCAGTTGCCATATCCTGTAGAATGACACCTCAACATTGTAGACATTCTGACTTTAGACATCAGCACACTTCCTTCATGCTAGCTCTTTCTAGGTGATAGAACACATAAGACCAGTTGATTCTGTGAGTGAAAATCTATTGCCACATTTCACTTCTTATAAAACGTGTCCAGTGGTCAGAGGAAATACTGTGTGTAAAACCATAGAAATAGATAACACGATTGCTATAGAGTCAGATTCCCTCTCCATGCTCCCTCAAAAATGAAATGCGCGGGCTTCCCTGGTGGCGCAGTGGTTGAGAGTCCACCTGCCGATGCAGGGGACACGAGTTCGTGCCCTGGTCTGGGAAGATGCCACATGCCGCGGAGCGGCTAGGCCCGTGAGCCATGGCCTCTGAGCCTGCGCGTCCGGAGCCTGTGCTACGCAACGGGAGAGGCCACAACAGTGAGAGGCCCGCGTACTGCACAAAAAAAAAAAAAAAAGTGAAATGTGCAAAATCAAATTTTCATGAAGTGATCAGCTATTTTCCTCAGATAAATGGGAATATCTCATGAATTTGGCATTGGCTCATGCTATAAGCACGTTGTACACTCAACAGTGGTGCCATCCAGATTAGCTTTGATGAGAAGTTCATGTTGAACTCATGTCTGTCCCTGTTTCTTGCCTCCATTACAACTTTATACATCAGGCCATTAAGATGGAGAGACTGAGAAAAGAAGCTGATAATTCTAGCACTGGTCATCCATCTGATATATCTGATAACTGCATGCTTTCTTTGCAGGAAATGCTCTTTGGTAGGCATTTATGTTCAACATAGATATTTTTGCACTCCATGTCATGCATTTACACATCTTTCTCCCAAACTTTTTGCACTCCGTTCCAATATTTGGAGTTTTTTTTGTTTATTTGTTTTGTTTTTTGAACCACTGGTCACCTAGTCAAAGCACTAACTATTAATTATGAATTTCTAATTCAGCCTCTCTATGTAGAAGGTCTTCTTTCCATGGATTGAACAAACAGGTGCACCACCCAGAGATCTATCTTTAAGGATAATTTCTCTTCTCCATTGTCTTTAGAGCTACCCCTGAGTGGGGCTTTAGGGAAGAAGTCATTCATTTCTGACTGGTGGCAGCAGAACGTGCAGATATATTCACAAATCAAGTTCCTGTTGTTCTCTGTTTTATTAATTTTGAGCAGAGGCCACAGGTATGAGCTTATAGGAAAGAAGAAAAGCAAAAGGAGATCTAGTGCAGGAATCTGTGATATCTGCTCAAGTAGCTTTTTTTTTTTTTTGAGCTTTCAGGAACTACTCAGGTCCAATCTCCTAAATACTATTTATATTATATAATTTAATGCTGTTGTGCATATCCATTTTTAATTTATGAAAGTATTTATGAATGGATGCATTTTGTATGTGATATTTATTTTGTGAATTGAATAACAACCACTACATAATGAGCAGTTGAACTTAATTAATGAGTTTGTATTTCATTGTATCAGTTTCCGATTGCCACCATAACAAATTACCACAAACCTAGTGGCTTAAACAATCCAAATTTATTTTCTTACAGTCCTGCATGTCAGGATTCCAAAATCAAGGTGTTGACAGGGCTGCATTCTTTTTGGAGGCTTTAAGGGATTATCTGTTTTCTTGCCTTTTCTAACTGTAAGAGGGCACCTGCATTCTTTGGCTCATGGAACCATCCTTCATCTTCAAAATCAGCTGTGTAGAACCTTCCAATCTCCCCCTCTCTATTTTATTTGACTTGGAACTCTGGCCTTCTGCTTATTAGGACCCTTGTGACTATATTGGGCCCACCTAGATAATTAGCGATAACTTCTTCATCTCAAGATCCTTAACTTAATCATATCTGCAAAGACCTTTTTTGCCACGTAAGGTAACATGTTCACGAGCAAATCCCAGTATGAACCAGACAACATTTCAAATGGAGAATAATTTGTCAGTAGAAAAGGGCATGGCCTTACTCCCAAATTCTCTGATTTAGGACTCAATCTCTCACTGGGATTTGTCAAGGCGCCATGAAAATTCTCTCTCTGACACAGACACTTGCAATAAGAATAGGTTTCTGGGTCATAAGGCCCAAGTAGCAGGGCAGTTTGCACAGCAACCTGGCTCTATTACAGGGCCCTTCTCGTTCTGGGCTCAACTCAAAATTAGCAGCCTTTCAAATTACCCAGGAAGAGGATTGGAATAGGATGGTCAAATGTGACATACATTGCCTTTAAAATCCATAAACATGATCCACTAAATATTGTGCCTCTTTATTGATAGTGATTGTTGAAAGGTGCAACATTTTTTTTACCTTTCTACAGCGTAAGAAAACATGCTCCAAGACCACTTGAATCCAAGATATTTCATCAGTTTTACAGATCCGTGAATACTGAGGGGCTTATTTGTCAACCTTTAGCACCCTGTAGTTTACTAAGGATCTAGGATGCTGGCTACTTCCTATGAATTTGTTTTGGAATAATCATACAACCAGGAATATAATGGACCAGTGTTGTATTCTGTGCAGTATCAACACATGTCCCTAGTCTAGAATATTTTATGACAGAGAGCTGGGGAGGTGACATAGCTCTGAAACAAGACAGGAAAGGTATGACCTTGTATTTATCATGTGACAGCAAACTGCTTATGTTTTCCTTTGCTGGCAGAGATAGGGGGAAAAAGGTGCATTTCTATTTCAATAGCTGTATACCAGGTGTCAGGGTCTGTGTTAATTTTCTCCAGGGGAGATATCATATCTGGAAATGCAGCTGTGATTGGAATCATTACCTAATTATGTGGGTAATAATCGACTGTCATTCTCCTTGACACATCTGGCTTTACACTCTCCAAATAGGCATATTAAATGGGGATGTGGTAGAAATTAGCACTCTTGAAAATTTCAAGTCATTGATGGTGGCACTAATCTTTGTAATTCCTTTAGGGGTGTGATATTTTTGTTTGTTTTGTTTTCTAGCAAGTCAGCATTGGGCAGGTGCAATTCCAGTGGCTTCTACTGGGTCCTTCCTACCATAACAGTCCTTTGTCCATGGATCAGAAAATCAATGTGGGAATTTTGACAGCTATTTCTTATTTCTATTCCCTATATATGTTTGGGGTTGAAAGAAATAACCATAGAAGGGGTCAAGATTGCACTGGAGGTAAATTGGGTCAAGACTCCATTTATTACCTGACCTCCATAAGTCACCCACTTCATCATTAGTTTCCAGAAACAGTTTAAAGTCAGGAGCTGATAATCCCTATTAGATTTGGTATTTTCCTTCCTCCTGAGAAGGTCTGAAGGAAGATTCAAGGTATATATCTGTGACCATATTGTAAGGTTCTTCCTCAAGTTGGTCCTGGCTTCCCCTCACTCAAGACACTGTAGGTCTATAAAGTGGCTTCATTTTTGAAATGGGTGAAGAGGTCATGAATTTGTACTAGGATGTAATCTCATTCATTTCTAAACCCCAGCAAATAAATTATCCAGCACACTACATCCCTGATGATCAAAAAATAAATAACTCACAATATGTGGCTTATGGCTCTAATTGTTCCTATCATGTCTCTAAAATTAAAGGCTACCACCAGCCTATAAAAAAAAAAATCCCATTATTCCCATTGAGATCAAGCAACCCAATTCCACTACAGCATCTCCTACCATCATCTCCATATTAGAGTTCAGTCACCATAAAACCTTTCAAGGGTTCTGGCAGCCCTCTCATCAAAGCATTTCTCCATGCCTTGGTAAAGGGTGAATCTTTTTCAGGCTCTCTCTCCCTGGTAATGTGAATAAAGGGTGGCTGAGCAGATTGTATATAATAGATTTGTTCCAACATTCCCATCTCCCTCAAACTTTGGACCAATTGAATTATAGTGTAGAATATATATTGGAATTTCAATCTCATTAACTATAGGTCACCACTGAAACCAGGATTTATTTAGCCAATTTAGCAGATTCTTAAAGTGACTTTCAGGTACTTGAGCCACTGCATCAAATAATGAATTCCTATCTATTAATTTTTCTTGGTCAATCTTTCTCCTCTATCTCAACCCCTCATAATTCCTGCCAAATACCTCCTTCCTCAGTGAGGCAATACAATTTGCTGAGTCTTATAATTCTTTATGTGTATAGACGATATCTTATAATCTGCTGGAATAGGCCTTCTACTTCTTTTTTTCCCTTTTCCTTTCAAGCCATTTTTCCACCTGTGATATAGTCTTTTGCTTGTTTGTTTTAATTCTATCTTGACCTAGTTTTGAGGTCCTACCCAAAGGCTTGTCAGGTCTTTTTTTTTTTAATTCTTTTATTTTTTTAATTTTTATTGGAGTATAATTGATTCACAATCTTGTGTTACTTTTGGGCATACAGCAAAGTGAATCAGTTATACATATACATAAATCCACTCTTTTTTTTCCTTCTGAATTATTTATTTATTTTTTAACATCTTGTCACTTGTTGAGCAGCTGATTTAGTCCTCACTGCAGTCACTTTCCTTATCTGATTCTCACATTCCAGGCCACCAAGCACCCACCCTAATGACCCCAGGGCCAGATACTAGATAACTAAGGACAGTCCTTATGCCCAGGAGCCCACAAAATTATTCAAATTAGCTAATAATCTGTAGGGAAACAGGGCCAAACCCAGCTAACCCTTACCCACTCACCATACACAAACTGCTCCCTAAGCTTCAGACTGCTGTTACCCTTTCACCAGATGCAAACCTGTATGTGGCCTTGCCTGGCAGCCTTCTCTGCTTGAAGCTGTAGATAACAGAGTTCTACCTAGCATCAACCTCATAGTATATGTATGTGTGTTGAATTGCATCATCAGAAGAATCTTTAAAGTTTATAAGACATTGGTACCATCAGGTGAACTGTGAAGCCATGACCATTGACTCTGAGATAGTTTCTTGGGGGATGGCTCTTGGATTACTAAGTATCTATAAACCTCCACAACAGTGGCTTGGAAAGGAAATACTCCTGACACTGAGCTCAGTCCTGCTTGAGACTTATTGCTTGCTGCTGTGTCTACTGATGGTTGCCGCATCACCAGACCCAAATGTCCTCAGGGTGGGAATATTCAAAACTAGCAGTGCTAATTTCTAAACTCTGGTAGCTAGACACTCACCCAAACAGGCACAACCTAGGACAGAAGGAATGATGGATCACTCGGACTGCAGTTTCTGGGACCAGTTTCAGTGGGTTTTAGTGGCCTCACTTGGGCCTTAGTGAGTTCTTCTGCATATCAACATGCCAAGGGACTCATACTTCCAACGAGGGGGTTACCTTTGCTGTCCCAAGGAGAGTGTGCTATAGTTCTCTAAGTACAAATACTAGACCTTATACTTAGTCTAAGTACAAAAGCTTAGTCTCACTCTCTTTAGAATGAGAGAGACAACTGGACTCCTTCTCCCTCTCCCTTTTCCTACAAGTTCCTAGGATGCACCCAGAAGTTTTGCAGAAGAAGTTATCAAACAAAACAAAACCTAGATACAGTGGGAGGAAATTTTAAAAATTAGAAAAAAATTATGCGTGTGTGGATGTATAATTTGGCACAATTGAAAATCCAAACTTTACTAGAAGAATTTATATAAGATAAAGGTAAAAACAGCACTGACTGGCTTTTGTGCCTTTACATCAGAAGTTCTAAATTATATTTCACATGTGCCAACATGCACCAACTGATAAGGCTTCATGCATTAATCAATACTGGGGTTCAAATTAAAGATATATCTGGGGATCACTCTGAATTTATACATGGTGCCTCCTATAATTTGAAGAGAGTGATTAAATATGACAGAGAAAACTAAGTATACTTCACCTTAACTATAGCTTTGCCTAAATTTCCCCTAGTTATACTACCCATTGTCCTATAAGAGGCCATATTGGGTATAAACAATATGACACTTGTACAAAATTAAAATTAAATTAAGCCCTGGGCAATTACAAATTGGTTTGCCAAAATAAGACTCTATGGAACCACCATTTAAACTGGTTAAGATGGTTCAATGTAAGTTATAATAGGGCCTTCAAGTGTTAAAACTTATTATATAAGAACTAAGTAATGAATTAATGGAGATTATCCTCACTGCTTCTCCATCTGAAAATCCAATTTTGCCTGTTCTTAAACATAAAAAAATTATGAATGGTGCCTCATGGTGGATTACTGCAAGCTTAATGCTATGGTCTCATCCATTAAGGTCCCTGAACCTGATACCCAGTATTATTGAAGTTACTAATATCATCCATTCAACAACTGGTAAATATTTTGCTACAGTAGATTAGCTAATACATTCTGTTCAGTGCCTATTTCAACAGCCTCTTGGCTGCAGTTTACCTTTACCTCCAAAGTGACACAATACGACTTTTTCAAACTACCCACGGGTTACCTTAGCAGCCTTGCCTTTGCACACAAGTTTTGCAGGAAAGATTTTTAACTGCAACCAACTTTCTCCAGGAGCACACATATGACATTACACTGAAGACATCCTCCTCCAAGGAGTTTGATTTGACACAGTTCTTAAGGATCTACATGTCTAGTATCTTTTAGTCCTTTTTGAGTTCTGGAGGCAACATATTCCTCATTTACAATTTTTACTTAGCCTCACTGATGTTGCTACTTACAAATCAGTCCACTACAAAAGGTGCTCTCTCCAACAAAGGCTCTAAAATTTATACAAATTAAAATCAACACACATTTCTATTAGTGCCCCCAGGGGCTCCTTCACTGTAGAGACTTTAACAACCTCCTCTCATGTTTTCTGGAATCTCTGGACCACCTATGATGAACATAAGGTGTTAATGGGCTTCTGACTCAAGAGACTATCTTTCTCTACCCAGTGCTATACACTGTTAAAGTGAAAATTGCTGGTCACATACTGGGCTCTTTTGAAAACAGAGACTCACAGATGCTGAGCCTATGACCCTCTCTCTACCCACCTGCCCATTATGCCTTGATCCATGGAAGCAGCACCCCACAAGCTCCACAAGGCTGCCAAATCCTTCCTGATTCAGTATGATACCAAACCTGGGCCCTGTGGCATATTCCACCTGCAGGAGGGGGCGGTCTCTTCTGTTCTTAGTCTCTAGCCAGATACCACTGCTGTAAGGGTCAATCCTCCCCAAGACCCATTGGCTACCTGGGGAATCCCCTGAGATTAACTGAGTCAACACCAAGGAAAGCTCATAGACTGTGTGAATAGCCTTACCACCATCATAAACATGATGGAGCTAAGTGAAAAGTAGCTGCTTTCCATACCTTAGCCAGGATGTCCCAAATAAATAATGAGCCCCAAAGTGAGCACAAGTGGCCAAACTTCAGGCAGTCATTTTAGCACTGGATGTCAGCAAATGGCTCCATCTGTGCAATTTTAAAAACTCTTGGGCTTTTTACCCCATCAGGATAAAAATTGCTGGGAATCTCTTGCCCCACAGACACTCAAAATAGAAATCAAGGTCAAATGTCTCTACATATACTAAGGCCACATAGAAGGTCTAACAGGATATTTCTTATCCCCTTGCAGTTTCGGATGTTGCTAACCAAGGCACACACTTCACTCCCTGGATGCAAAATCCTGTGCTCTTTAAAAGGCTTCCAATGGAACTTTCATCTCTCCAGTAGGTCCCGGGCAGCCTGTTTAGTTGAGAGACATAAGGATTTCTTCAGTCAACTCCTATTTAAACTCTTTGGTTTGACAAATGGGATTCCTAAACGGGTCTCTATTTGACCCAAGGCCTTAATCTCTCTTCATGCAAAGCCCCTTGGCTGACTCACATCTCACACCAACTATAAAAATACATTCCCATTGCCCTTTCCTCTGTTTAAAGGGGAATATGTCTCACTGCCATGTAAATAAAGAGTAACTCTACATGAGGCCCTTCAATAAAATTGCCCCTTATCTTTATGGATTTTTCATCGTGCTCCCATCCCATAGGGCTGGAGGTCAAATCAAGGGTGCATACTCTCCTAGGACCAGTTACCCATCGCCTGTCCCTATGGCATGGAACCCGTGTGAACCTAAACTTCAGTCAATTAAAAAACCTCCTCAGTATTGGGGTTAAAAGGAGTAGTTGATTAATCCAGGCTCTCCATCAAATTCCCTCCAAGAAATTGAAGTGAGTTCTCCAGAGCCATTTCCACAGACAGTGTAAACTACCAAAAAGGGAGATTTAAAAACTTTGTTTTATAAGTAAAAATCACATTCAGAAATAATATTAAAATCAGCACAATATTCCATAATTGTAAACCACACATTGGTATATTACCTTCCTTATAATACACGCTGGAGAAAAATCAACATTAGACAACAAAAGCATATCAAGTGCAGCTGCACGGCAAGGTGTTAACTGTTGGTCTTGTTACTACCGGTCTGGGTGCTTTTACTGCTTTGGGATCCAGAGGTTTAAACAGTCGAAGTAAGCTATTATTTCAACCAAATATGGCAAATGCTAAGGCCCAAATGCCATCGAGTTTGGTTCATACAAGCCCTGCAGCCCAAAGACCTCGCTTACTTACTTATCAGTCACCAAACCAACAAGTGAGGCTTAGAGCCCATGGTAATTGGTTAAATTGGAGGGTCCACAGGCAGAAAGGATCAAAGCTCTACCAACACCTTGACTGTAGCCTTGTGGGACCCTAAGCAGAGGACCCGAGTGAGCCTTTGCATCCTGCGTCTTCTGACCCATAAACAGTGAGATATTACATTTGTGCTGTTTTTACATGCTAGTTTCATGGTAAAATGTTATGAAAACAAGAGGCAATAAGAATTATACATAGAAACATATATGTATATATTTGTATATTTTAATGGAAGACACAAAATAATCATATTGAGATGGATATATTTAAAAAATATTTATAGACACATACCTTGTTTAACAAACACTCCCATTTGTTAAGGTTCTCAGTACCTACAACAGGATTCACTGTGGCTAGATAAAACAGAAAAGTTGTAACATTTAAAACATTTTAAAATATATTAGGAATTCCAGGGAAACTAGAGAGCCAATATTATAACATATATAGCGAGATCAATGCACTGGGCCTTACTAACAACAGTACCAATTTTCCTGCCCAAAATTGTGTTGCTCACTAACACTATAGCTTCTTCGGGTCATACCAATTATTCTCAGAGTTACCAGCCAAAATCTCCAATATGGTGGCTCAAAAGGATCACGCCATGAAACACCCTAAAATATGGTTTCTATATGTAAAAGGAATATTTGATTGACAGTATCTGAGACCAAGCATCAAAGGAACTTATAAGAATCAGCTTGGGTATATACATTAGAAAAGCAATAGTCATCATATGGGAAACAGTACAAATACATGTAGGGCTTTAAGAACAACAACAATTAAAAAAAGAAAAAACAAGAACATCAAACACTAATATTTCCATTTATTGTTAGAGTAGGAGTTGCTGTTAAATGTCAAAAATATATTTTCAGTGAAATACTTTTCATAAAATTGTGCTTAATCCTATTAACTAAGTCTTCTTTTCCCCATTTTCTATCATGGTACTCCACCATCTTTTTTTTTTTTTTTTTTTGCGGTACAAGGGCCTCACTGTTGTGGCCTCTCCGGTTGCGGAGCACAGGCTCCGGACGCGCAGGCTCAGCCGCCATGGCTCACGGGCCCAGCCACTTCGCGGCACATGGGATCCTCCCGGACCAGGGCACGAAGCCGTGTCCCCTGCATCGGCAGGCAGACTCTCAACCACTGAGCCACCAAGGAAGCCCTCATTCCAGAATACTCCAAACTAAATAGAATCAGTAAGAATATACAATATACAATATGTGTAAAAATACTTTCCAACCAGTAAAACGTGAAAGATATATATTATAGAGTTTTCAAAAATGGTCTTAGGGCTTCCCTAGTGGCACAGTGGTTAAGAATCCACCTGCCAGTGCAGGGGACACGGGTTTGAGTCCTGGTCCAGGAAGACCCACATGCCGCTGAGCAACTAAGCCTGTGTGCCACAACTACTGAGCCTGAGCTCTGGAGCCCACAAGCCACAACTACTGAAGCCCATCCACCTAGAGCCCGTGCTCCACAACAAGAGAAGCCACTGCAGTGAGAAGCCCACATACCACAATGAAGAGTAGCCCCTATTCACTGCAACTACAGAAAAGCCCACGTGCAGCAACAAAGACCCAACGCAGCCAAAGATAAAATAAATAAAAAATAAAATAAATAAATTTTAAAAAAAGGTCTTAAATTACAGATACAAGTTAGCTTTAGATAGATTATAGTACCCAGTGATTATATTAACTAACAGCATAATTTTATAGAATTCAAACTCTCAGGTTACATGGTTAGAGAGGTGAATACAAGTGGCTATCTGTTTTAGATCTCATTACAGAAAAAAACCTCTTTCAAATCTGTAAGACATTTGTTTGAAATGATTTTTCTTCCTTCATTTTAAGATTCTTAGCACAGCTCCTTTTTGTAACGAGAACTGAGTTATGATGTTTCCACATTTTGCATCATGGCATAATTTAGTGCATAGTTTTCAAAACCATAATTGCTAACCATGTACTTTGCCTGTAGATTCACTTGAGAAATCTCATCCTTATCATACATCCTGCATTGAAACAGGCAGTTTGCTTGTACCTACAAATAATGTATTAATAATAATAATAATGAAAACATGTAAAGGGAAAGTATTTTAAAGTAAAATTTCCCAGGGAAAAAATTAAGTTATTAAGTGTTTGTTAATTAAGAAGGACTAAGGTCCTTTATCTTTTACTCTCTGTGGGGATAGAGCAGTGATAATGTATCTTCTGTGGTTCAAGGATAAAACCATATTTTTAAAAAAAAGAGTCAAATGAATATTAACCTGAGTGATTCTGTGAACTTGCAGGATGGTTGTTTGACTTGCAGAGACCGGACAGAATCTGTAAAAATAAAACAAAGAAAACAGTCTTCAAAAATCTTCAAGAGAAATGTGTGTAGTCTGGAAAAGAGGGTGATAACTATCTTTGCACCTGGTGAGAAGCACAAAAAAATTACACTGTAAATTAAGTCAGTAGGAGATGTGTGTAAACTTGTAGTGCAAAACCTGATGAAAATGACATGGGTAATCTAAGGAATGTGGGGATACCACAGATAGCCAAATCATCTCTGTTGGGGCAACAGATAAATGCAAAATCCCCAATTTTATACAATTATCCTGCACAACTTTCAAATGTGACACACAAAACTTCCCTTGGGCATAACCATCCTATGTTAAACATGTGCCCATGTGTGGTACAATATCAGAGCTTCATGAGCTTACTTAATTTCCCTAGAGCAGAGGCAGTGACTTGTGTAGTTTCAAATGATTACCCAATGAAAATATTTTTACTCCAAAAGCTTATGCTAAGAAACACTAGGCTTAGAGCAACACTTTTTCTTTTCTTTTTTTTTTGCAGTACGTGGGCCTCTCACTGTTGTGGCCTCTCCCGTTGCAGAGCACAGGCTCCAGACGCACAGGCTCAGCGGCCATGGCTCACGGGCCTAGCCACTCTGCGGCATGTGGGATCTTCCTGGACCGGGGCACGAACCCATGTCCCCTGCATCGGCAGGCATACTCTCAACCACTGTGCCACCAGGGAAGCCCAACACTTCTTTTATAAGCTCTAAGTTTGTAAGTTTTATGGCTTTAGGAACTTGTTAATAACATCCAGTCCCAGGCCTTGTTTCACTAGTTTGAGCTTAAACTTAAGACAGGCAGAATTCTGAGAAGATCTCCCATGACCTTTGTATAATCCCCTCCCGCTATGCCCTTCCCTGCCATAGGGTAGGCAGAACCTATGAATACGATGGAGTATCACTCCCATGATTAGGGTTCTTATCAGTTAACTTTTGTTAATCAGATAGGAGATTATTCTGGGTGGGCCTGACCTAGTCATGTAATGTCTTAAAAGAAAGTGATGTTTTGAGAGATTCTCCTGCTAAACTCAGAGGAAAGAAACAAATGGCCATATTAATGAACTACACTGAGAACTGCACACTTAGGGCCTTAGTTCTACAGCCACAAGAGATGACATCTGCCAACAACCTGCAAGAGCTTGGAAGAGCGCTGAGTCTCAGATGGGACTGCAGCCCCAGCTAGTGCCTTGAATTTAGCCTTTTGAGAACCCGAACTGAGGACCCTGCTAACTTGTGCCTGGACTCCTGATCCAGGGAAACTATGAGCTAATAAATATAATCTTTTTCAGCTGCTAAATGTGTGGTAATTTGTCACACCGCAATAGAAAATGAATACAATATGGTCTTACAAAATGATAACTAGTGTTCTAAAAATAATTTGTAATTGCAACAACTCAACCTCTCTGTAGGGTCCAGATGACAATTTAAATTTCTGTAATGCCAAGCAAAGAAATATAACTAAGTAAATAGAGGAGAATATTGTAGGATGTGTGGCAAATTGAAGGGTCAGCTGTAATCCAGCAATTGACAACAATGTTGAACGTGGCCAAATATTGCATTTTTTAAACAAACCAAAAAATCTGGTTTGTTCATTTGTTTGTTTGCTTGATTTTATCTGGGAATCAGTTGGCAGCAACATACCCCTTCCCCCTCCAACAAATTAAAAAAAAAATAAAATCTGTGTTTGGACCAAAAAAAAGAAGTCAGTAGGACACCATTTTGTAACCTGTGGTATAAAGTTTAAGAATAAGTATATTTGCTTAAGCTCTCCTGTCTAAGATCATCTTTATGAATGTTTCGACATATGTAAACTCTTCTACTTTCTGTCTCATTGACTAATTTTATCCTCTACATTCATTTATCCATAAAATAAATACCTCCTGAGTACCTACTATACAACAGACAGACACTATACAAGACATAATGTGCAAAAAACCCCCAAATATTCCAGCTCACATGAGGTATTTTTAGCAGCAGTATACACAAAAAAATAATTAAAATATATACAATGTAAATGTTCATAAGACCTATAAGGGAAAAATATGAAGAAATTATGGAGAGAATGCAAGATTAGAGGTGGGTGGTGGGTGGAGGAGGACTGTTTCATGTGCATGTACTTTATTCCAGGTGGTTTCCTATGTGCTAGACCAACAAGGGTAAAGAGAACATAATGTTTACTCTCAAACAACTTATTATTCAGTGAAGTTGACATACAGGTTATTGAACTATATTCTAATCATCTGTGATGTGTGACAGCATACAGTAAAGTACGGCGTATTAATCAAATATATAGGAATGCCAGAAGTAGACTCTCAAAGTTCCTAGAAAGTATGTAAACTATATTTTAGTTAGCACTTTCAAATATTTGCTAGGCATTTTAATTAAATAACCTCTAAGTACCCTTCTGAGACTTTATGATTTAAATTGAAGATCCCACATGGTCCTGTAGGAAAATCTTTCCAAATTCTGGATGAGAATTCAACCTATAAAATTTGAAATCCCTATAACATCCCATGAATCCTTTGGAAAGTAATTTTTCCCATAGATAGTCATATAAAGTTATGCCTATAAAGAATTTTGATATCTGTAAAACATAGAGACAGTTTGGTTCTGAATTTTGGAACTTTTCCAGAAGCACAAGAAACCCAAAAAATCTCCATTCACAAAGTAGCTATGTGACAATGGTAATCTGAGATACTTCAAAAAATTTTACCAAAATTGGAGCCCCACATGTCCTCAGGAGTCCCTGAGTTATGGTGGGGAAAAACTGGGAGACAGGAAGGATCTAGTCTAGGTAGAACAGTCACTCCAGGAAGGAGGGAAACTGCCAAATCCAGGATGCAGAACAAACAGGGCTTAAGCGCTAGTGAAAGCCAATAGAGAAGGCAAGAAGTTTTCTCTGAGTGACCTAAATATCTCAATGTCAGAAAGCTCTAGTGAATTAACATTTATGCAAACAAATTCAGTTCATGGCTTTGGAAATTAAGGGCTGTGTCTCTTGATGATGGTGGCCCATAACGTAGTCTGAGAAGAAAACAGGAAAGCACTGGAACTGCACAAGTTCTCCTGCCCCAGGTTGGTTCTTCGTGTCAGAGGAGCTGTGGCTGCACAAAGATCCATGCTATAAAGTAACAACAGTCTCTACTGTCGCAATAGAGGAGGGAGACTTTGAGTGGCAAAGCTTGAAAGCTTTCTTCCCTACCTTCACTCCTTCCTGAGGAACCTCTTGAAACAATTCAGGAAAAGTCAACTCATTCAAATATGAGTAACAAAAAATGGAGTATACCTTCTGTAAAGACAGAGTTACATGGACAAGGACTTGCTGAGAAAAAAATACAAAGTGTAAATTGATTTTTGCCCCCTACACACTGCTTTCAAAATATGGAGACTTTTCTTTCAAAGGTGCTCCTTGTTAGAAACCAGGGAGGATATTTTTAACTACCATGTTTAGCAGTAAATGAGTTTCCAAGTCTGGTGAGTGGTAATCACAAAATTCTCTTTTTGAAAGAGATTCTATAGTGAATTGTGACCATATTAAAAGTTCTCATGTGTTTTTCTCCCAATTTAACAGTCTTGTTTATTTTCTTAAACACTTTATATCTCTTCTAAAAATATCTGAAAAGTTCTCTGACTCCAAAAGCAAGGGGAAAATTACTGGCCCGTTGAAAGAAGAAACAGAAGACTGAACTAAATTGCTTTTCTAAGGGGCAACACAAAGTAATTACATAGTAAGGGGTTAAGATCTGGAACAAATTTAGCGGGATACAGTAGTTAAACATTGCCCTCTAAAATCTACAATACTGGGGGATTAAGATAAAAGTAAGCCACTCATTATCTATAATTGGTCACTTTTTAGAAAATAAATGAACGCTTTTTATGCTATTACTTGGGTACAACTGTTAAATTTTGTTTCCCTCTTTAAAAATCAGTGCCAAAGATTCTCAGTAGAAACAGGTTAACTATTTTTGCTCTTTATATAATTTTCTGTGATAAAACTTTGAATATAGTTTCAACTTATTATACCACTTTTACCTGGACTTGACTATGCACATAATAAGATATTAATAATATATTTGGTTTGACTTCACCAGTTAACTTAGTCAAATTGTCAGTTGATCACTGTCACTGAATTGACTAATTCATCAGTGTTTCACAGTTGAAGCATTTTGCTGTAAAGAGATCAAAAATGTCTCACAATATCTCAGTTCCTAGTAGCAAAATACAGTTAATTTATAACCCATTTCCCTGTGAGGGGTTTGTCTACCTTATTAATCTCTCGTCTCAAGGATAGTACCCTCATGATGGTAGGAGTAAAGATCTTGGTCCACATGGTTTCTTCTATGTCTTTGTTGGAATTTGCTGCACAGTGGATGGTCACAACTGCATCCCTGTGATCCTGCAGTGAGGAGTCTCATTGTCCATTTTTACCAGGCCCTTGTGGATGTCATGCTAACAATCACTTCAGAAGTTCAGGTGCTTACTTTTTTCCTTCAAACGTTAGGTCTTTCTTGTGGCTTCCTTGAATGACCTCACATTATTGAGCAGCCACTAATTCTCTCAGCACAGGTGTGTCCATCATGCGGCATACTGGTTTCTTGCGCACCAAATCAAGGCTATGGGAGATCAAGGTACCATTTGGTA
Organism: Pseudorca crassidens; assembly: GCF_039906515.1. NCBI lineage: Eukaryota > Metazoa > Chordata > Mammalia > Artiodactyla > Delphinidae > Pseudorca > Pseudorca crassidens. The sequence goes on from NC_090298.1 coordinate 22,146,804, forward strand.
CTTACCAATCTAGTCTCCATCTTAAACTTTGGCTTTTCTATTGCTCCAACACTCTGCTGGATGAAGTGGGGACACAAAGTCCCAGCTTATATGTTCCAATATGTTTTCCTCACTATCTGGGTGCCTTTTAGTGCTATAATCATCAAAAAACAAATAAGTTTTACTTTCAAAGTCTCTCCACCCTGTCATGGCACGGCCTTTTTTGTTTCACCTAGTGGAAATATCCTCTGCATTATAGTCTCCCTTTTTCCTACCCAATGTCTTCTTAGTGCCACACAGAAATCCACTAATCCAAGCTTAATGGCAGAGGAACTGCAAGGAAAAATATACTTCAATTGATTATAGTTACAGTAAGTCCCCTACATATGAAACGTCAAATTGCAAACTTTCAAAGAGACAAAGATGCGTTCACATGTCCAATCACGTAAGTTAGTTCACGTGTCTGGCGTACATTGTCACATGCGTGCATCCTCTACAAGTGGTTGTTCTTTTGTGTACTTTACTATATAGTACTGTATAGAGGACAGTAGTACAGTATCTTTATTTTAAGCCCAGGATGTCCGGAAGCAAGCGTAAAAGCAGCAGTGATGCAGCTGGTACTGCTAAGAAGCTCCAAGAGGTAATGATGGAAACAAAAGTGAAAATAATTGAGACAGTGGAGCGAAGCAAAAAGCTGGCAGAAGTCGCTTGTTCTTATAACATTGAACTCCTTGCTCTGTGACAGGAGAAGATTACTAATGAAGACCTGATAGGACTGGAGGTCCAGAGAAAGGACGAAGAGAGACAAGAGGAAGAAGTAATTGAAGAACCAAAGAGATTCACGATGCAGGAAATGGCAAGGGGATTTTCTTTATTTGAGGAGGCACTGTTAGTTTTTGAGGCACAGGACCCCAACGTAGGATGGTACACAAAGGTTGCAGCAGCCATTCAGAATGCAATCCAGGGCTACTGTGCCATCTATGATGAAAAAGAAAGACCTACTACCCAGACATCACTGTATCGTTTTTTTAAGAGGGTAGATAGAATTGAATCCAGCAAGGAACTGGAACCTGTGCCATCAACGTCAGGCGTGAGTGACATTGCAACTTGCCTTCTGTCTCCTATTGCTGACGATCCTTCAGCTCTACCATCTCCCACCTCCTCTCCCTCCTCCAGTCAGTAACTCTTCTTACCTGTTCACTCGATGCCAGCCCCTGGATGCCAGCTGTTGTACTGTACTACTGTACTTTTCAAGGTACTGGACTGTAAGATTTAAAATGTTTTCCTTATATTTTGTGTTTGTTTGTTTTTTATGTATTATTTGTGTGAAAAGTATTATAAACCTATTACAGTACAGTACTATACAGCTGATTTTGTTAGTTGGGTACCTAGGCTAACTTTGATGGAATTACGAACAAAGTGGACTTTCGAAAGCGCTCTTGCAACAGAATTCGTTCGTATGGAGGGGACTTACTGTATTTTTTTTAAACACCTCAAAGTTCACTATTTCATCAGGATTCCCCAAATAAATGTCAAATTTTCCCCTGAAATTACCTTACCTCAGGATTATTAGGTTCTAATAATCCATTCTTCTTTTCTTACTGCAGTAGGTTACAGTGCCCAACTCCTGTGTTTAATGGTAGGGTTCAAAATGGAACTGGAAACACACAAAATAAAAGAAAATTATTAATGTCATTATAATACATTATGTGCTCAGGGAGTAACAGTTATTAGCCATGTATTTCTTTTGAGTCATTCATCTTAATCAACCCATTTTAAATAATTATCAGATAATATCTGGGCAGGCTCAATAACTCAGGATTTAGAAACGCAATACAGAATTTGTTAATAATGATAATTATGGTTAGGGAACAAATGATATACAATTTACTAGTGACTACCAAAGACCCAAATTAATAAATGTCAAATTATAATGTTATATATGTGTGGTTTTGCTAATAGCATACAATCCTTAAACACTAGGGAACTGCTGAAACTTTTCAGTAAGGGTAGATATAAACATTGTCTTAGTTTAGTCAGGACCTTCTCCCTTTGTTTTTCTGAGTTGCAGTATTCATTGATCTTTTGAACCCCTTGTGTTCAAATCCCATATTGATTCATATCTATCATTTCTTTGCATTAGCACTTTGAATACCAATTATATAGTGTACTAATCTGTCCTCATTTAGACAGATATCATACTCTAAATGTAATATGTTCAGTTGATAAACTTCTGGAGCCAAAAGTGTTCTTTTCATTCTAGTCAATATGCAAGTTTCTTTTTTTTTTTTTCATTCAGTGCAGAATACAACTGGATATGGTTACTTCAAATCAATCTGAAAATGAAAACTACAAACCACAGCTGCTGGTTACTGGGACGTTATGTGTCCAACTTGCCCACATACAATTACTTAAATGAACCCACAGTGACAAATTGTAGTGGCCTGAAAATCTGTCTTTTTATGTCTCTCTGAACTTCACTTGCTCAGAAAAAGCACTTTTTTTTTTTTTTTTTTCTGAACATACTGAGGCTAAGTGGATCTCGTTGAGGATATCTACGATCTGTTCTTTAAAAGGAATACCACTGAGACAATCTTTTGGTCCTAACATGCTTGCAGTAAAACAATATTTAATGTTTCCCCTGGCTCCAGAAGCTGAACTAGATTGTTCAAATTGTTTGCCCTCATTCTGAAATTAAATGCCTACCATAATTTGGCAAATATCTGACACTTGACATACTATCATTTTTATACTTGTTGGTCCAAAGAAGTGTATTTGAGTTTACATGACAATGACGCTAAGTAAATAACTGAAACTTTCAATTAGTCAAATATCTGTGGCATACTAGATGAAAAATATTTTAAGTTTTTATATTTGCTTTTCTCATTCAACTCTTTTGATGCCATACAAAATGCACTGAATTCAAATATTTCCTGTGAATCTACACTTAAACTCATAAATAACACAGTGGATAGTTATCATTTTCAGAAAAAATTAACGACTTTACATTTTGAAACCATCTTTTTTCACCTTTGACATTCTAGAAACTTTTCTGTATTTTAATGATTTAAATGTTTTCCAAATGAAATAAAATATGGTAAATATAAAAGCAGAGATAACAGTAATAATTGTAATGTCTATATATGTAATAAAATCCATTTCTAAAATTAAATTTCAATTTTGTCACATCTAAAATTGCAGTCATGGAAGTTTCTGGAATACCTATTAAATGAATACTGTCTATGAAAATTCTGTGCTAAACCATTGTTCTACAAATAAAAATAGTCCAAAATCACCATTTTGTTAGTCACTAATTAATATTAATACATTTACTTATTAAATGGAAAGGATCATCTAAAATAACTGAGAAGTATTTCAAAGCTAGTGACAGCTAGGACAACTCAATATTAACATCATGTCCTGAAAATTATTTATTTAACCATATATTTGACCAGAAAAAAATAGTTTTCAAAGGTGATTTTCACTTTCAAGTGTGCATTTAAATGAATTTAAAATGTTGTAGCAGTGGAAATTCTTAAGGAGCTGAAATTTATTGGAAGTTCACCTAGCAGTATGGATTTCCTTAAAGATAGAGTTATGTATAAAAGCTATTTAGGAGATTCATCAAACATATATCTATCTCTCCAACTAAGTTTCACATAATTTTTTATTATAGGACTACTTCAAATCAAATTTTTAAAATCAACGTGCAGGAGTCCGTGAGATCCACATTCAATAATTCAAAGAGATTATTTACTTTCTAAATTACTACCATTCTCTACTATGCAGCAGTTTACTGATTACCTTCAAATGACAGAAATTCTTCAACAAAATGATTCTCGTATAAAATGTAATGCTGAGAGGAGACCTTCAAGATGGCGGAAGAGTAGGACATGGAGATCACCTTCCTACCCACAAATACATCAGAAATACACCTACATGTGGAACAACTCCTACAGAACACCTACTGAACACTGGCAGAAGACCTCAGCCCTCCCAAAAGGCAAGAAACTCCCCACGAACCTGAGTAAGGCAAAAGAAAAAAGAAAAAACAGTGACAAAAGAATAGGTACGGGACCTGCACCTCTGGGAGGGAGCTATGAAGGAGGGAAAGTTTCCACACACTAGAAGCCCCTTCACTGGTGGAGATGGGGGGTGGGCGTGGGGGAAGCTTCAGAGCCACGGAGGAGAGCGCAGCAACAGGGGTGCAGAGAGCAAAGCAGAGAGATTCCCACACAGAGGATCGGTGCCGACCGGCACTTACTAGCCCGAGAGGCTTGTCTGCTCACCCGCCGGGGTGGGCGGGTCTGGGAGCTGAGGCTCGGGCTTTGGTAGGATCCCAGGGAGAGGACTGGGGTTGGCTGTGTGAACACAGCCTGAAGGGGGCTAGTGCACCACAGCTAGCCGGGAGGGAGTCCGAGAACAGGTCTGGACCTGCCTAATACCATTGTTTTGGGTTGCGTGAGGAGAGGGGATTCAGAGCACCGTCTAAATGTGCTCCAGAGACGGGCGCAAGTCAGGCTACCAGCACGGACCCCAGAGATGGGGATGAGACGCTAAGGCTGCTGCTGCCGCCACCAAGAAGCCTGTGTGCGAGCACAGGTCACTGTCCACACCTCCCCTCCCGGGAGCCTGTGCAGCCCGCCACTGCCAGGGTCCAGTGATCCAGGGACAACTTCCCTGGAAGAACACACAGCATGCCTCAGGCTATTGTAACGTCACGCCGGCCTCTTCCGCTGCAGGTTCACCCCGCATTCCATACCCGTCCCTCCCCCCGGCCTGAGTGAGCCAGAGCGCCTGAATCGGCTGCTCCTTTAACCCCATCCTGTCTCAGTGAAAAACAGACGCCCTCAGGTGACCTACACGCAGAGGCGGGGCCAAATCCAAAGCTGAACCCCAGGAGCTGTGCGAACAAAGAACCAAAAGGGAAATCTCTCCCAGCAGCCTCAGGAGCAGCGGAATAAGTCTCCGCAATCAATTTGATGTACCCTGCATCTGTGGAATACATGAATAGACAATGAATCCTCCCAAATTGAGGTGGTGGACTTTGGGAGCAATGATATATATTTTGTTTTCCTTTTTTTCTTTTCTTGAGTGTGTATGTGTATGCTTCTGCGTGTGATTTTGTCAATATAGCTTTGCTTTTACCATTTGTCCTAGGGTTCTGTTGGGTTTTTTTTTTAAGTATAGTTTTTAGCACTTGTCATCATTGGTGGATTCGTTTTTAGGTTTGCTTGCTCTCTTCTTTCTTTTCTTCCTTCTTTTATTTCTAACTTTTTAATTTTTAATAATTATTTTTTATTTTAATAACATTATTTTATTTATTTATTTTTCTTTCTTTTTTTCTCCCTTTTATTCTGAGCTGTGTGGATGGCAGGGTCTTGGTGCTCCACTCAGGTGTCAGGTCTGTGCCTCTGAGGTGGGAGAGCCGAGTTCAGGACATTTGTCCACCAGAGATCTCCTAGCTCCATGTAATATCAAACGGTGAAAATCTCCAGAGATCTCCATCTCAACGCCAAGAACCAGCTCCACTCAATGACCAGCAAGCTACACTGCTGGACACCTTATGCCAAACAACTAGCAAGGCAGGAACACAACACCACTAACTAGCAGAAAGGCTGCCTAAAATCATAATAAGGTCACAGACAACCCAAAAACATACCACCGGACACAGAGCTGCCCACCAGAAAGACGAGATGCAGCCTCATCCACCAGAACACAGGCACTAGACCCCTCTACCACGAAGCCTACAAAACCCACTGAACCAACCTTAGCCCCTGGGAGCAAGCACCAAGAACAACAGGAACTACGAACATGCAGCCTGTGAAAAGGAGACCCCAAACACAGTAACTTAAGCAAAATGAGAAGATAGAGAAAAAGACAGCAGATGAAGGAGCAAGGTAAAAACCCACCACAACAAACAAATGAAGAGAAAATAGGCAGTCTACCTGAAAAAGAATTCAGAAGAATGATAGTAAAGGTGATCCAAAATCTTGGAAATAGAATGGAGAAAATAAAAGAAACATTTAACAAGGACCTAGAGAACTAAAGAGCAAACAAACAATGATGAACAACACAATAAATGAAATTAAAAATTCTCTAGAAGGAATCAATAGCAGAATAACTAAGGCAGAAGTAAGAATAAGTGACCTGGAAGATAAAATAGTGGAAATTAGTACTGCAAAGCAGAATATAGGAAAAAGAATGAAAAGAATTGAGGACAGTCTCAGAGACCTCTGGGACAACATTAAATGCACCAACATTCGAATTATAGGGGTCCCAGAAGAAGAAGAGAAAAAGAAGGGGACTGAGAGAATATTTGAAGAGATTATAGTTGAAAACTACCCTAATATAGGAAAGGAAATAGTCGATCAAGTCCAGGAAGTGCAGAGAGTCCCATACAGGATAAATCCAAGGAGAAACACACCAAGACACATATTAATCAAACTATCAAAAATTAAATACAATGAAAAAATATTAAAAGAAGCAAGGGAAAAACAACAAATAACATACAAGGGAATCCCCATAAGGTTAACAGCTGATCCTTCAGCAGAAACTCTGAAAGCCAGAAGGGAGTGGCAGGACATATTTAAAGTGATGAAAGGGAAAAAACTACAACCAAGATTACTCTACCCAGCAAGGATCTCATTCAGATTCGATGGAGAAATTAAAACCTTTACAGACAAGCAAAAGCTAAGAGAATTCAGCACCACCAAACCAGCTTTACAACAAATGCTAAGGAACTGCTCTAGGCAGGAAACACACGAAAATGAAAAGACCTACAAGAACAAACTGAAAACAATTAAGAGAATGGTAATAGGAACATACATATCGATAATTATCTTACATGTAAATGGATTAAATGTTCCAACCAAAAGACATAGACTGGCTGAATGTATACAAAAACAAGACATATATATGCTGTCTACAAGAGACGCACTTCAGACCCTGGGACACATACAGACTAAAAGTAAGGGGATGGAAAAAGATATTCCATGCAAAAGGAAATCAAAAGAAAGCTGGAGTAGCGATTCTCATATCAGACAAAATAAACTTTAAAATTAAGACTATTCCAAGAGACAAAGAAGGACACTACGTAATGATCAAGGGATCAATGCAAGAAGAAGATATAAGAATTGTAAATATTTTTGCACCCAACATAGGAACACCTCAACACATAAGGCAAATGCTAACAGCCATAAAAGGGGGAATCAACAGTAACACAATAATAGTAGGGGACTTTAACACCCCAGTTTCACCAATGGACAGATCTTCCAAAATAAAAATAAGGAAACACAAGCTTTAAATGATACATTAAACAAGATGGACTTAATTGATATTTATAGGACATTCCATCCAAATACTTTCAAGTGATCGTGGAACATTCTCCAGGATAGATCATCTTTTGGGTCACAAATAAACCCTTGGTAAATTTTTGAAAATTTAAATTGTATCAAGTATCTTTTCCGACCACAACGCTATGAGACTAGATATCAATTACAGGAAATAATGTAAAAACTACAAACACATGGAGGCTAAACAATACACTACTTAATAACCAAGAGATCACTGAGGAAATCAAACAGGAAATCAAAAAATACCTAGAAACAAATGACAATGAAAACACACCGAACCAAAACCTATGGGATGCAGCAAAAGCAGTTCTAACAGGGAAGTTTATAGTAATACAATCCTACCTCAAGAAACAAGAAACAGCTCAAATAAACAACATAACTTTACACCTAAAGCAAGTAGATAAAGAAGAACAAAAAACCCAAAGTTAGCAGAAGGAAAGAAATCATAAAGATGAAATCAGAAATAAATGAAAAAGAAATGAAGGAAACAATAGCAAAGATCAATAAAACTAAAAGTTGCTTCTTTGAGAAGGTAAACAAAATTGATAAACCATTAGGCAGACACATCTAGAAAAAAAAAAAGGAGAAGCCTCAAATCAATAAAATTAGAAATGAAAAAGGAGAAGTAACAACTGACACTGAAGAAATACAAAGGATCACAAGAGATTACTACAAGCAAGTATATGCCAATAAAATGGACAACCTGGAAGAAATGGACAAATTCTTAGAAAAGCACAACCTACTGAGACTGAACCAGGAAGAAATAGAAAACATAAACAGACCAATCAGAAGCACTGAAATTGAGACTGTGATTGAAAATCTTCCAACAAGCAAAGGCCCAAGACCAGATGGCTTCAGAGGCAAATTCCATCAAACATTTAGAGAAGAGCTAACACCTATCCTTCTCAAACTCTTCCAAAATATACAGAGGGAGGAACACTACCAAACTCATTCTATGAGGCCACCATCACCCTGATACCAAAACCAGAGAAAGATGTCACAAAGAAAGAAAACTACAGGGCCAACATCACTGATGAACATAGATGCAAAAATCCTCAACAAAATACTAGCAAACAGAATCCAACAGCACATTAAAAGGATTATACACCATGATCAATTGGGGTTTATCCCAGGATGCAAGGATTCTTTGATATATGGAAATCAATCAATGTGATACACCATATTAACAAATTGAAGATTAAAAACCATATGATCATCTCAATAGGTGCAGAAAAAGCTTGTGACAACATTCCACACCAATTTATAATAAAAACTCTCCAGAAAGTAGACATAGAGGGAACTTACCTTAACATAATAAAGGCCATATATGACAAACCCACAGCCAACATCGTCCTCAATGGTGAAAAACTGAAACTATTTCCACTAAGATTAGAAGAAGAAAAGGTTGCCCACTCTCACCACTGTTATTCAACATAGTTTTGGAAGTTTTAGTCACAGCAATCAGAGAAGTAAAAGAATAAAAGGAATCCATTTCGGAGAAGTAAAACTGTCGCTGTTTGCAGATAACATGATACTATACATAGAGAATCCTAAAGATGCTACCAGAAAACTACTAGAGCTAATCAATGAATTTGGTAAAGTAGCAGGATACAAAATTCATGCACAGCAATCTCTTGCATTCCTATACACTAATGATGAAAAATCTGTAAAGTAATTAACGAAACACTCCCATTTACCACTGCAACAAAAAGAATAAAATATCTAGGAATAAACCTACCTAAGGAAACAAAAGACCTGTATGCAGAAAACTATCAGGCACTGAGGAAAGAAATTAAGGATGATACAAATGGATGGAAAGATATACCATGTTTTGGATTGGAAGCATCAACATTGTGAAAATGACTCTACTACCCAAAGCAATCTACAGATTCAATGCAATCCCTATCAAACTACCAATGACATTTTTCACAGAACTAGAAGAAAAAATTTCACAATTTTTATGGAAACACAAAAGACCCCAAATAGTCACAGCAATCTTGAGAAAGAAAAACAGAACTGGAGGAATCAGGCTCCCTGATGTCAGACTATATGACAAAGCTACAGTAATCAAGACAGTATGGTACTGGCACAAAAATAGAAATATAGATCAATGGAATGGGATAGATATCCCACAGATAAACACATGCACATATGGTCAACTTATTTTTGAAAAAGGAGGCAAGAATATACAATGGAGAAAAGACAGCCTCTTGAATAAGTGGTGCGGGGAAAACTGGACAGCTATATGTAAAAGAATGAAATTATAACACTCTCTAACTCCATACACCAAAAAATAAACTCAAAATGGAGTAAATACCTAAATGTAAGTCCAGACACTATAAAACTCTTAGAGGAAAACATAGGCAGAACACTCTATGACATAAATCACAGCAAGCTCCTTTTTGACCCACCTCCTAGAGAAATGGAAGTAAAAACAAAAATAAACAAATGGAACATAATGAAACTCAAAAGCTTTTGCACAGCAAAGGAAACCATAAACAAGCTGAAAAGAGAACGCTTAGAATGGGAGAAAATATTTGCAAATGAAGCAACTGAAAAAGGATTAATCTCCAAAATTTACAAGCAGCTCATGCAGCTCAATATCAAAAAAACAAACAACCGAATCCAAAAATGGGCAGAAGACCTAAACATACATTTCTCTAAAGAAGATATTTAAAATAAATAAAAGGAATCCAAATTGGCAAAAAAAAAGTAAAACTGTGACTGTTTGCAGATGACACAATAGTATACATAGAAAATCCTAAAAACGCCACTGGAAAACTACTAATCAATTAATTTAGCAAAGTTGCAGGATACAAAATTAATACACAGAAATCTCTTGCATTCCTATATACTAACAATGAAAGATCAAAAAGAGAAATTAAGGAAACAATCCCATTCACCATTACAACAAAAAGAATAAAATACCTAGGAATAAACCTACCTAAGGAGACAAAAGACCTGTATGCAGAAAACTATAAGACACTAATGAAAGAAAACAAAGATGACACAAACAGATGGAGAGATATACCTGTTCTTTAGTTGGAAGAATCAATATTGTGAAAATGACTATACTACCCAAAGCAATCTACAGATTCAGTGCAATCCCTATCAAACTACCAATGGCATTTTTCACAGAACTAGACCAAAAATCTTACAATTAGTATTGAAACACAAAAGACCTCGAATAGCAAAAGCAATCTTGAGAAACAAAAATGGACCTGGAGGAATCATGTTCCCTGACTTCAGACTATACTACAAAGCTATAGTAATCAAGATAGTATGGTACTGGCACAAAAACAGAAATATAGATTAATGGAACAGGATAGAAAGCCCAGAGATAAACCCACACACCTACGGTCACCTAATTTATGATGAAGGAGGCCAAAACATACAATGGAGCAAAGATGCCTCTTCAACAACTGGTGCTGGGAAAACTGGACAGCTACATGTAAAAGAATGAAATTGGAACACTCCGTAACAACACACACAAAAATAAACTCAAAATGGATTACAGACCTAAATTTAAGGCCAGACACTATAAAACTCTTAAAGGAAAACATAGGCAGAACACTCTTTGACATAAATTGCAGCAAGATCTTATTTGACCCACCTCTTAGAATAATGAGAATAAAAACAAAAATAAACAAATGGGACCTAATGAAACTTCAAAGCTTTTGCACAGCAAAGGAAACCATAAACAAGATGAAAAGACAAGCCTCAGAATGGGAGAAAATATTTGCAAATGAAGCAACTGACAAGGGATTAATCTCCAAAATATGCAAACAGCTCAAGCAGCTCAGTATCAAAAAAATAAACAACCCAATTAAAAAATGGGCAGAAGACCTAAATAGATATTTTCCTAAAGAAGATATACAGATGGCCAATAAACACAGGAAAACCATAATTCAAAAAGACACATGCATCCCAATGTTCATTGCAGCACTATTTACAATAGCCAGGACATGGAAGCAACCTAAATGTCCATCAACAGAGGAATGGTAAAGAAGATATGGTACATATATATAATGGAATATTGCTCAGCCATAAAAAGGAACAAAACTGGGTCATTTGTAGAGACATGGATGGACCTAGAGACTGTCATACAGAGTGAAGTAAGTCAGAAAGAGAAAAACAAATATCGTATATTAATGCATATATGTGGAATCTGAAAAAATTGGTATAGACGATCTTGTTTACAGAGCAGAAATAGAGACACAGATGAAGAGATCAAACATACGGATACCAAGGGGGAAAGCGGGTGGGGGGGGGCTGGTGGTGTGGGATGAACTGGGATATTGGGATTGACATATATACACTACTGACACTATGTATAAAATTGATAACTAATGAGAACCTACTGAATAGCACAGGGAACTCTACTCAGTGCTCTGTGGTGACTGAAATGAGAAGGAAATCCAAAAAAGAGGGGATATATGTATACGTATAGCTGATTCACTTTGCTGTATAGTATAAACTAATAAAATATTGTAAAGCATCTATACCCCAATAAAAGTTTTTTTTAAAAAAAAGAAACTAGCATTAATAATAATTCTTTGCCAACATACCCAGAATCCTTCAACAGATCATCATGGCAAAGAGGCCTCCAATCTGAATCATGTTCTATTTTAGTTTCTTGAAACAAAAGTATCTACAAATGCAGAACTGTGTGACTTAAAATGCATTTTCACATGAATTATTTTATTTTTCAAAATCAGACATGAAACAGACAGTGTAGGAATTATATAACCATGCAAGTAAAAATCAATAAATGAGGACACTAAGGCTCACAATTACTAATTATATAAGCCACATGAGTATTCTTTAATGCAAGAATTAGAACAGTGATCTTATGATTCTCCCATCAGTTTTAAACTATTAATATTACTGCCCAGTTATAACTATGGAGGTATAGAAGTGGTTAATAATACAAATCACAGTTTATGTTGCATAAAGCCATAAAGATGTTCAAGGTTCTTATTTCATTTTTATGTGCACTAATGACAGTTTGTATTTATTCAGCATTATCTTCATATACATGTGAATAGGTGAGGACACTCTCCTTCCATATGCCTCCTTTATTTTCTGCCGCATTCACTTTATGGTCTGCTGCCTTTAAAAACACATTGCTATCCTGGGCACTCTCACTGTACACTCCCCTTTCAGCGATAAGTTGTAATTTTTTTTTTTTTTTTTTTTTTTTTTTTTTTTTGCGGTACACGGGCCTCTCACTGTTGTGGCCTCTCCCATTGCGGAGCAAAGGCTCCGGACGCACAGGCTCAGTGGCCATGGCTCACAGGCCCAGCCGTTCCGCGGCATGTGGGATCTTCCCGGACCGGGGCACGAACCCGTGTCCCCTGCATCGGCAGGCGGACTCTCAACCACTGCGCCACCAGGGAAGCCCTAAGCTGTAATTTTTGAAAGACTCTGTGGTCTTACTGTTAGCCCTTATCACATTACTGCATAACATGATTCCTTACTGTTAAACAAATTCATAAAATCCTAGGGCATTGCTAAGGTCAAAAGTTTCTCTAAAATTTATTTTTATCTACTTAATTTGGAAGCATCACTTTGCTAATTGTATAGTTTATTTATATATAAAATGCAGTGGATTTTCATTTTGCTGAGACATTTCAAAAGCATATATTTACAACAAAATCTGCCTACATATACTAATTCTTTTAGTGTCTTGTACAATGGCAGTTTTATAGGATTGTTTTTCTCAAGTCAACTTAAGGCTTCAAATTTCTTGAATACATGTCACAAAAATGTTTTGTTCTTTTATTACGCAAGTGAAGCAAGCGTTCCAAAATGAATCACTTTTGTGTTCACATGTCTGACAGATTTTCTGATGGGTACTTAAGTAATCAGTTTATGCGAGAAATTCTTGGAAGAAGAATAAGAGAATTTTTTGGTATATTAATTTAAAATAGGGTTGGGTAGGAAACATGTCATCATAGATTGTATACATGAATGAAATTTAGTCTATCACTTATAATTTTAAGGTGTGTTGCATTTACTTAAGAAAATTTATGACATGTGGTTCCAAGCAGCACTCATTTATGGGTAAAAGGGATGTTTTTCACACTTGTGTCACAGAGCACCAAATGTGCTGGCAGAGAAACCAGGAAAATCATCAAAGATATCCAGAAAACATAACAATCACCAAACTTATTGGTACGCAATGGCAGAATATGGGGCAGGTGTTGTTAAATAGTGTGAGAGGAAAGAAACCAAGTCAGAAGACCAGGTAGATGAGTAGATTTTTTAAAAGAATGTGCAAGAAAATCCTTGGAACTCCAAAAGTACTTGATTAAGGCTTAATCAGGAAACAGATACTAAAATAAGCTACCCTGTGCAAATATAGCTTGTGAAAATATAAATTAAATAAAATACAAATAAATAAATCTGTTCTATTATTTTGCCTCATTCCCAAGAGCTGTATTTTCTACCTAACATAATATTTGAAAATGGTAAAACAAATGCATGGAGAAATCAACCTGAATTCAACATTCAATTTTGCCACCTGAGTGTGTACACTTGAACAAGTTATTCATTTTCCATAATAGTTTATTTGCATTACACACATAAAACACAACTCAATTTTTTCCCCAAAATTATGGTAATGTAACTTCAAAAATCCAGAGGTGGAACTAAATCAGGCACATTTTGATCTGAAATTTCCCAATGCAGTCAGAATTCTTCCTTATCAATTCTTTGCTCCTCTGAATTTTGGCTTCAGTTTGAGGCTGGTACTCTTCATGACAGCAAAAATTACTGTGTGCCTTTTAGTTCTTAAAAAACCATATCATTTCGTTTCTAGGACAATTCCTACCTTCCCAGAAAATGATCTAAATTTACTATGATTGATAAGGTCAAATGTCTACCCCAGAATAATGCAGGGCTGTCAGGTAAATGGACAGACTGATTAGCTTAACTTAGGTAAAGGGTTTGACACTTTGAACCAGAAGTGAAGTAGCTTCCCTGGAAGAAGATATTCAGTTCCTAAAGTGTGTGTGGGCAGGGGTGAGGCGGGTGGTTATAAGAAGACAGAGAAGTTCATTGTTGCTAAGAGAGCAACTATCAATTATCTGCTACATTATTTCATCAAGTTGTACAAATTAAATAACGCACTTATAGCCATTTATACAATATGTGGCCCCTATTAAGCAATTACGTTTTCAGCAATAATGATGTGATGTTCTTAGGATGTGAACTTACAATACAGAAATTCATTTAGGCAACTAAACCAACTTCGAGGCATCTTGGGAATTGGGTATTGGTGTCTCATTCTGGAGTTCCTAGTTTAACATTGAAAGCACTGTTTTTATGTGAAAATAAGGATTATAATACGTATCTGTGCTGGAAGTACACATTGGAAAAGGTTAGTGCACCCACCAACAGCATAGAAAACTATCTGCCAAGGAAGACTATCTGAAAGAAGAGCCAAATGATCTGCAATTATTCTCAAATGCCTTCTGAGAGGTACACAGAAAAGACTAGAGACTACATTAACCATTTTCTAAAGTGAGTGAGTAGTAGAAACCATTGTACAGCTATCCAGTTACAGAATACATGTGGGCAGTGCACTGATACTGGTGCCTTACCAAGCAAGAACAATGTGTCTCATCTTTACCACATAAAGGGGGTAAATAAAAGAAAATAGTACCAGTTAATTGCTAACCGCCACACGAAACTTTAAATAGTTCTTCATCATAAAAGCGATGGTTGTACAGTAAACGTCCCTGAAAGAGTTCTCTACTTGTTCTTCGTATTGGTTCTCTGAATTGGCAAAATTAAACTACCCTATATTTCAACATTTTCTATATGCTACCTAGTCCTGAACTATTTCTATAGCAATTAAATCACTAACAAAATTCATCTCAATTTTAAATACTGACAAAGCAGAGGATTTCCATTGGAAGAATAAATAAGTAAGTAAAATAATCAGATGCATGAAAAATTTTGTTTTTAAAATAAAATCTCTGAGGAAGTAGATCAATAATTGAATTAAAAAATAGGATGTTTATGAAAATTTTACAATTTTTATTATCAAAAATTTAAAAGGACTATGCATAAAAAGAGAAAAATTTAAATTGGAAAATATCACAAGAGTCAGAAAATATGACTGGTACATTAAACACATATTGGAGATGTCAAATAATCAATTTAACGATGCAACAAGTCAGAACAGCGAAATCGAAAATATTGTCAAGATTTTTTTTCTGAAAGGGATGGTATTTTAAAGTCAAGTGAAATAAAAAAAGTAAGGAAGAATAAATACACAGAAAAAAGGTAAGGAAGAATAAAGATACAGCAAATTTAACATTAACATTGTATAATAGGAATTTAGAAGGAAATAACAGTTTACAAGAATCAAAATAACTATTTAAAAAGAGAATTTATGGGGACTTCCCTGATGTTCCAGTGGTTAAGCATCCGTCTTGCAATGCAGGGGACACCGGTTCAATCCCTGGTTGGGGAACTAATATCCCACATGCCACGGGGCAACTAAGGCCGCGGGACACAACTAGAGAGGCTGCGCTCTCTGGAGCCCGTGCACTACAACTAGAGAGAAGCCTGCACGCCGCAAGGAAACATTCTGCAAGCCGCAACTAAGAC
The DNA here is from genome assembly GCF_039906515.1 of Pseudorca crassidens. Classification (NCBI taxonomy): domain Eukaryota; kingdom Metazoa; phylum Chordata; class Mammalia; order Artiodactyla; family Delphinidae; genus Pseudorca; species Pseudorca crassidens. The sequence continues at coordinate 22,162,760 of NC_090298.1, forward strand.
TTGATGCAGCCAAAAAAATAAATTAACAAAGTTTTATAAAAGAGCATTTATGATGTAGAAGCAAATAATAAAGCTTCTACATAGAAGCTTTGAAAATAGATTTTCAAATCAAAAAGGCTCACAAAAAAGCAAGGTAATATGAACAAAATGTGACTCCAAGATTTAGAAAATCTGATTGTAAATTTCAAAGACAAAAAAAAAATCCCATCTGTATATGGAAGAGGAAATGGTTTATAAAAAGAAAGAAACAGATATAAGTATGTGAGTAAACACAGAGGATCAGATTGTCAAATCAGATTCATATAAATCAGAGTTCTTCCCCAGGATCAAGCTTTACTAATAACATAAAAGAAGTAGACAAATAAAGAGACTCTGATACACCTGGGAGAGTTGGGGGTTTCTGCATGTCTCTTGTTCTTGAATTGGACACACATTCTCTGCCCCAGAGAGAAAGAAGTCTAAGGCTTGTGTGTTCCTTCATACAAACGGCACCATTTAAGATAACAAACATCTTCATTTCATACCAAGATTGCTGAGTATTTTGTATAATATTTTCAGGAAGTCACATTTCCCTAAATCCTTGGATGTTAGCTTTGCTTACTTTAAGTAATCCTAAACCAAAAATATCCAGCTAAGAGTTTCCTTAGATAAGTCCTCTCCTTCCTTCTAAACAATATTAGCAGTCTTATTAAGGAGGAGTTTTGTTTAACACAGTTACAAGGCATTTAAACCAGGTCACCTTCCTCTTGCTCCAGGAACATTCCTCCAGTATTCAGGAGAGATGAAACACAATCCAGCTGCTTTAACATTTTCCTCCCAAGTGTATCCCTTTTAGTCCAGTATCCCTTGCCGTATATTTTTCAAGTTGTTGTTCTTATTTGGCTTAGAAAATTTTCTCCAAAATCTTTTACAAAATGATAAGGCAATTAACAACCAAAAGACAACCAGGATTTGAACCTTTTAATGGGAAATAATGATTCCCCCTACCAACAGGGTAATTTTGACTATATGCCTTCTACCTTCTCCTTAAGTCAGACTTTCCAGCTCAGCAGATGTAAGATTTACCACAAAGCTAATAATAACAATATTTTCACAGAAATTATTCTTGACCCCTGATCCCAGGCACATAGCATGTGTTTTGGCAAATAAACACTCATAGAACTATCTCTGCCACTTGGTAATGGAGGGATTCTCAATTAGCCTTAATGAAGCTAGATGAGGTAAATTTATGTCACAAACCAATATGCCTCTGGAATACATACTATCAAAAATAATGTTATTGCTATGATGTTTGGGGCATCTTTTTGGGGAATGCTTATTTAGTCTCAGGCCTGGGACCACTAGATCTGAAAAACAAAAGAAAAAGTGATGTCTTTCTTATTTACATGGGGCACCATTCCTTGGATGGATCAATAATCTCATAGTTTGGTGATTTGGTCCATGTGTTTCTGTCATCTCTTAGTCCACAAATGCAAAGTCTAATTTATCACATACATAGAAACAGGCAGCTATTTGGGGGGGTGGGCGCCGGAGATAATGACCAAGGTATCTGACTGGGCCTTACAATCCTTTCTGAGTCTGCAACTATGTTTTTTTTTGGTGGCCATCTACATTATCCACTTTACTTCTTCAAATGTCCCCAAAGATTCCCATACATTCTGAGCCTATTTACCTAATTATATATAAGTGTGGCTTGTCTTTGTCCTAAGATCCTGTGAATATTCAAATGATGCACTAAGAATGGGAGCTTGGTGTTTCCTCCACTGCTTTAAAAAAAATGTTTCTTAACTTCAACCACTGTACAAACTTGGCCTTGCCCTCCTTCACCAAGGCTGTACCATCTCTAAGGTGTATTGCTTCTGATTTCCAAAGAATAAAGTATCACTCTATCCAGAAATTCTCGTCAGTGAATCAGGTGTTCAGTTTTGCCTTGGCTGGAACAGAATCATAAGGCCTTGATCAGAGAGTGATGGGAGGAGAAGGTCTTTGGATGCTTCTATCCTTGGCCATTTGGGTAGTTAATCAACATATTCCTGAAGGCAGTAAGCTCCCCTTGAATTCTGCTCCTTTAATATGTTCTTTAATATAATCTACCTTATGAGTGGGCTTTGATATGCTGCTTCCCCTCTTGTTTACTAGCCAAAGGCCATTTCCCCAAACTATTGAATACAGCCTAATATTCCACCTCCATTTCAGTCTCAGTGCTAGGGCAAGATATTGGCTTTTTGTTCAGTCTTTTTCAGATTCTGTGGCCTTAATTAAAGCAATAAATTCAGCACCTTATTTGAGAATCATCTGTTATGAACCATGATCCTCATAACTGGATTTGAATTCTTTAAGAGTAGGATATAGAGAGAGTGAGTTTGCTAAGGTGTTTAAGGAGCAGGAAGTGGGGTTGGAGCTGCTTCCTTCACCAATCAAATTTTGATCATAAACCGTCAAACTCTTAATAGAAAAACTCCACATAATTATGTTTATCACTCCATTTTTATAAGCCAAACAAACAAGTCCACCCAGCTGATCTGGCTGTCATTTCCTCACCTGCCTTTTCAAGTCTCTTCATGCTTTCTTTCTTTTGTAAGGTGCAGACCTTTTCCCACATTATGCAGTCCCTCTGTACGGTACTTAGCCAGTTAAGATCCTGCCTGATGACTATTCCCTTGGTTTCCCAAGAGCAAGCTTACACAAGGCATCCAAGATCAAAAAGCCCAATCAACATCCCTGTCAATGGCTTTAAACTGTTTTTGTCTATGATCATTATAAAAGTAGTATAAAGTCACATATTGCTAACATTTCAGCCTCTTAAGAAGGATTCTTTTTGTGTATGGAAAACGATAGGGCAGTTACCCCTCTCAGGGTAGATGTGCCCAATAGTTGCATTTAGCTACTGCTGCAGATTAGCTGGCATATTTCTGGAAGATCCTACCCAAGAAAGTTTGCTATCTGTTGAGGATGGATCAACTCAAATAATCCATTCTATTCAGTAGAATCAAAATCTAGTAATGTGCCTTCTGAACATTACTTCTGAGAATATAACCCTGTATAATTCACTAGGTTTCTGCTAATATTGTTCTATGAAACAATCTGACTATTTAAAAGAATACTCTCCTTGACATCCAGATATCTGTATATTCTTACAGATAATAGATGACCTTTACTGAGTTACTTTGTAGGTGAATACTACATTTCCCCACAGCCATAAGGCTGCTTATGCCAAAGGCTTAAGAATGCTTTCCAGTGACAGGAAAAATTAGTCTTATATATGGATCTTTCTGCCAATTCCATCTACTCTTCTTTTAGATTTTTAGACTGGACAAGAGCTGTTAGTAAAAACTAAGGAATAGAAATTTTGCTACTTTTCCTTCAGCCTTATACTGCCCAACAATCTATTTAGCCAGTTTCATTGGATCTATTTTCTCCAAATTCCACTGATAAGATATCCCACATGAATTTACCCCATTATTTCCCTCATACAAAGGATGGGTAGGTAGTAATTCTGTCATCAGAGCCTCATTACATTTTCCCATCCCCACCCTTATCTTTTAAAAAGTGTTCTAGCCATTATGATTTATGAGTCTGTAAAGTAATCCTGTTCACAATGCTACTGAAAGCTAACACAAAAATTGAATTGTCAGATCTGACTCACACAAATCAGAGACGTTACCCAGCATTAAATACTACTAATAATCTGAAAGATACAATCAAGCAAGAAGCAAAGGAAAAGGTGGGAGGGCTCTGGCATATTCTGCATGGCTCCTTGGTACTCCAGTCTCACATTGGACACATTCGCTCTGGCTCAGTGTGATAGATGAGGTCACTAAGTGCAATTTGTGGGCTACCTCACCCAACAGAGTTTAAATTGTGAAGCACCTTTGTTTTATACCCAGATGATTTCAGGACTTGTATGACATTTTCCAAGGAGTCATGCTTCATAAATCCACAGATTCTAGGTTTGTTTACTTTAAGCAATCCTAAAGTATAGTCATTTTGCTAGGACTAAACGATACATAGTACTCTCTTCCTAGCAAATATCAGAAGTTTATTTACCAGTAGATCAAGATATAACTACATTTACAAGAAAATAAGACGAAAACACCAATCTCCTTCCCGAGGACTCCCCCCAGCCCCACGGCATTCTTTTGTAGTTTGGAGAGACATGGATTTCAGGCCAGCTGCTTAACTTCTACCCCTACAACCCAGGATGGGTTTAGTGTTTTCTATAATTCTAAAATCTATAAATTAACAGGTAACAGTGTCAGAAACTTGATGGGAAATGAGTTTGATCCAAGAATCCCAAATCTAAAAATACATGTTGTACATACAACATAAACAATGTATGTCCAAGTATAGATAAATTGTTTTAATGCTTCACATAAATATTTACAAAATATATATATTTTTTGTTTGTTTTATACATTTGGTTCCATTTGAGTTAATTCTGGCGTATGTTGTGGTATGGATCCAATTTCATCTTGTTTCAAATTGACTCTCTACTTTACCAATATCTTTTATACAGTTCTCTTAACTCCATTGATTTGAGTTATTCTCCTCCGTATGTAACAAATCTTCATAATATGTTGGTTCTATTTCTGGATTTCTATTCTATTCCATTGGTTTTTAATATTCATCATAAACCAATGCCAAAACATGTTTTATTATGGGATGTATTAGTCTACCAAGGCTGCTGTAAAAAATGCCACAAGCTGGGTGGTTTAAATAACAAATTAATTTTTCACAGTTTTGGATGCTGGGAAGTTCAAGATCAAGGTACTGGCTGATTTAGTTCCTACTGAGAGCTCCCTTTGTGACTTGTAGATGAGTTCACAAAGCCCTTTGGTGCATATGTGAGAGAGAAAGAGAGAGAAGAGGGAGAGGGAGAAGGAGAAGGGGAAAGGATAGAGAGAGTGTGGTCTGGTATCTATTCTTAGAAGGATACTAATTTTATCTGATAAAGGTCTTATCCTTAAGATCTCATTTAAACCTAATTATTTTTTAAAGCCCCTATATACAAATTCAGTCACATTGGGAGATAGAGCTTCAACATATGAATTTTGTGGGAACACAAACATTCAGTCCATACATGGGATCTTATCATATATTTTATTTTCTAGTAGAAATCTTCCACTCTGTATGATAGCACATCACTTTCGGGTTATTTTTGCTATTTATTCTTATTTATTTTCCTATATGAATCAGTTCCTCTCATTCACACACAAAAAATGATTCAATATGAAGTAAGTTTAATACAATCAAGATATTTCACATATGAGTATGTGTTTCTATACTTATAGTTATGTTTATGTGTCTTTGAATCCTTGTAATAAAAAAACAAAATTGTTTTCCAGGATTCATGAACATTTTCAAAAGCCATATTACCTATATCAAAGCGTTTGTTAAAAAGTCACAATACACACCATAAAGTAAATCTAATAAAACACAGTGTATGGGGCTTCCCTGGTGGCGCAGTGGTTGAGAGTCCGCCTGCCGATGCAGGGGACATGGGTTCGTGCCCCGGTCCGGGAAGATCCCACATGCCGTGGAGCACCTAGGCCCGTGAGCCATGGCCGCTGGGCCTGCGCGTCCGGAGCCTGTGCTCCGCAACAGTGGTGAGAGGCCTGCGTACCGCAAAAAAAAACCACAGTGTATGATCAAAGTACAAAGAAGGAGATATTCGTAAGAAAAAATAATGGATTTCCCACTCAGTTAAACACTTTAGGTCAAAGCAAAAATAAAAACAGATGGAAAATATTTTTTAAAGTTAATGAATATAAAATATAAATGAAATCATGAGACAAAATAAAGTTAGAGAGTACTGTTCAATATTCATATAAGTGAAATGAAAGAATGAAAAATAAATGGGTTAAGGAACAACTTCAAAACTATATGAAACTTCAACAAAGTAAACCAAAATGAAGCAAAAATAAGGACTAATATAAAAATTCAAAATCACTGACATAAAATATCCATAAAATGGAGCTTTTAAGTAAATGAAAATGCTAAATATGTCCAAAAATATACACAAAATGGACAAACTATTCACCAATCTAATGAAAGAAAAAGAAGAATTACAAATATAAGAAATTACAAGGGAGAAATAATTATTGGAATGAGAATAATTTAGTCTATTTATAAAATATTTATTTCTAAAACTTTATGCAAGTATTTTCAAATTATTTTAAATGTATAATTTCCAAAAGAATATATTTTCTGAAAACGGGCCTAAAGATAACATTTTTAAACAGATAAATTTCCAAGGGAGGAATAGAGAAAATTTTTAAAGAGCCAGCTCACAGAAATACAACTGGTCCAGCTGGCTTCACAGGGAATTCTACAGAACATTCGAAAACTGCCATCCTGTGCTATTTTATTGGTTTAAGACAATACAACATACTATGCCTAGCTTGTTCTGAGCTCCTTGTGGAACAGAATCTAAAACCAAACCAAACAAAAAAGAAACATACAAAAATCAAACCAGTAAAAAGCTCCTCTTGAAATTTTGGGATCACAGCCTTGTCAAGATGCAGGAGTGGTATCTGAATTTCTATTCACTTTCGGGAGTACCCTCTAATAGGGTCTAAGTGTTCATAAATAATTTCAGGGAATATGGCAAAAATAAATGTAAATTATCACTAGTAGCTTGAAGCCTTAGCCTTGCTTTAAGTGATTGTATCATATAAAAACAAACACTCAGATATACCTGCAATAATAATCATGTGTACACACAACACACATATATTTCATAAATCTACACATCTGAGAGTAACATCAAACAATAGCAAAATAAAACCCAAGTACTCTAGTTAACAGAATTATCAGTTAAATAATATAAAAATGTTTTGTTTCTTAGAAAAAAATTACATGAACAAAAGACAGGCTAATAATAAATACAAGATAGATTGTGGTAAAACCAAATAATATATCTTAAAATAAAAACAAAATATGGAAAATACAATTTAAATTGAGTTAAATTGCAATTTGGAAACAGAGGAAGTTGAGATTACCTAGCCGAAATGCATATCAGAAGAAATTACGTAGTATTGAGTTTGGAGTAAAAAATATAGAAAATATGAAAAAAGTTAAGTTACAAATTAAAATGAAAGGTCTAAAACACATCTAATTTGAATTGCAGACAAAAGGAATAGAGACAATATGGGATGGTAGCATTCAAAGAAGTTATATCTAATAAAATTCCAAAAGTGTTAAAGTCAGGTGTCTTCCAATTCCAGAATCACAATGAATTTCAGACAAGCAAGTACAAGAAACGCACACTTAGATGCATGGAAATGGGTGTCAAAATCATCCTATAAAAGAGAATATCTTAAAAACAGCCAAAGAGAAAGGAGGATCACATCAAATGGAATGCCAAGTATACTACTGGTAGATTGCTCACCTCGACAATGAAAGATAAATGACCTCTCCTTACCTTTACAGTTTTGAGACAAACTATTGTACACTGAATTGAATTTTCAGCAAAGTTACTTTTAATAATGAATATAAATGGATATTTTCAGAAAAACAAAAATTTAACTGTGACCCCTTAACAGTGACAAGCGGAACTTCTAAATCATGTTGTTGAAGTATTTTCAGTGGTTCTTGACAGAAGGTTAGCCCCCCTGTGATTTCAGCCAGACCTGCATTGAACAGTACCCTGTGCACTCACGTTCCCTTCACAGCTGCCAGAATTAATACCAGCCTTGTTGCTTTCTGCTTTCTTCCTCCAGGCATTCTCTACAGAGTTCTCTGGATGTGCTGGCAAACAAGCCAAGAAATAAATAGCTCCAGAGCCCCCTCTCACATAAGAGGAATAGTAGCTGGTAGACAACCAACCAGACGATTCTGGGAGGACTTTTACCATCTTGACCCTTTTCTAACTCTCTTGGCTCCTTCAGGCCTGTTTTCTGGGACAGTCTCCAAAACTGCCTGCATCTTCATCCTTATTTCAAGCTCTGATTCCAGAGGCCTCAAACAAAAATAGTTGTACTTAATATGGGATATGAATTAGCTTAGAAGGGAAGTTTGAAGTATAAGAAGGTCAGTTGACTTACAACACTAAGGGCTATGTCGGTAAATCTAAGTTGGCGTTGTAATATCATATAAAGTGGTAAGAGTGATGTAATATTTTAGGGTGAAATACAAAACACAAGACAGAACCTAAATACTGGACAGCAATATTATCTACATCAGAATGTGAGAAGCATAATGAGAGCTAAATTTTTGGAACTTTTTTAGTCTTTACAAGGTTAATGTGCATTTTAAAATTTTGTGGGTAAAAGAGGTAAATAGCAATAAAGAGTATATCTTCAAAACCAGCTGAAGACAAGAAGAGTATGAAAAATTTCCCTTCTTCCCAAAAAAAACATAAAAAGAGAAATATTTAGAGTTAAGAATGCATGCACGAATAACAGTATAAGGAAAACCATTGTGATTATTGATGATAATTAAGGATAGGGTTTACTTCTCAGATGAGGGAAAAGTGATATGATTGAAGAGTGATAATCAACTATCTGATATTTTTTAAAAATTTTACAGAAATAATCAGAGTGTTGGGTACTTATTACCCTCTTCTTTACAACTTTTTGTAAACCTAAAATGTTTCATAATGTGTTTAAAGGAAATTAGTGAAGCATCTAAAATTAAAACGAATCATTAAATGGCATGAGTAATACACATGAAGCAGAAAAAAATACTCAGTTGAAAGAATTAAATGGTTTTTAAAGAATTACATCAGAATGGACTTCCATGGTGGTCCAGTGGTTAAGACTCTGCACTCCCAATGCCAGGGGCCCTGCGTTTGATCCCTGGCCAGGGAACTAGATCCCACATGCCATAGCAACTAACAATCCCGTGTGCCACAACTAAGACCCAGAGCAGCCAAATAAATAAATAAATAATTAATTAAAAAAAAAGAATTACATCAGATTGTGTGTGTGTGCATGTGTGTGTAAGTACATAACACAAAATGTTATTAGTACTTCTTGTCTCTGGTGGCAGGAAATTTTTTGTTCTACCTTCTATTTTTTCATTTTGAAATATTCTGTAATGGATATGCACTGATTTTAAAATAAAAATAAAAGTTATTTTCAAATGCGGCAAAATTATGAAAAATATTTTTAACAACTATGCAACACAGGATTGATTACTCTGTGACAGTTTGTGTATCTAAATTGGAGAACTATAATATGCCCTGAAATGTTATTTAGAATATGATTTAATGCTTAAATGTAATTCTTTTTATTTAGAAGCAACCATGTAGAAAGAAAATGGGATTCCTACCAATTCCTTTAGTTACCTGAGTTCAAACTCCCCATGAGAGTTTTAAATATACTTTACTACAAACTTTAGAAGGGTACCAATTTGGGAACACTTGTTCAGCTGAGCCCACGGTGATTCAATGATCCCTTTCAAAGAAAACTTAAATGGCAGCTAAGATTCTGTTATACAGAGAACATTGCTTTCCTAATGCAATTTCTTAGAAACAAATGAGCCTCGCTGTGGTTGCCACTAGAAAACACAGCAGGAACTCTACTGGAAGGAGCCTTTTAAATTGGAGCCATTTACAAGTTTTTTGTAATATTTGTGTGTTTTTTTTTTTTTTTTTCTGAGAAAGAGCTAATGGTAAACCATGGCCATGCTATCTAAAGAAATATGTATCTTATAAGCAGAATTTTGACTACGTGGGCATGATGGTTAATTTTATGTTTCAACTTGACTGGGCCATGAGATATCCAGATACTTGATCAAACATTATTCTGGGAGTGTCTGTGAAAGTGTTTTGGGTGAGATTAACATTTGAATTCACAGACTGAGTAAAGCAGATTTCCCTCCCTAATATGGTTGGCCTTCATGGAATCAGCTGAAGGTCTGAATAGGGAAAAAAAGGCTGGTCCTCCTAAAAATAGGAGGGAACTCCTGCCTTTGGACTCAAACCAAAAAACTGGTGGTTCTTGGATTTTAAGACTGCCAGCTTTCACATATGAATTTATATCATCAGCTTTTTGGGTCTCCAGCTTGCCAAATGAGATCTCCCCATGATCACATGAGCCACTCCTTTATAATAAATAAATAAATAAATGTGTGTGTGTGTGTGTGTGTGTGTGTGTGTGTGTGTACACATAAGCGTATTCCATTAGGAAGGTTTCTCTGGAGAATCCTGACTAACGTTAATTTTGGAGCTGAGAAGTGGGGTGCAATACCTAAAACTACGGGAGCAGCTTTGGAACTGGGTAATAGGTAGAGGCTAAAAGAATTCTGAGATGCATGTTAGGAATATGGACACTAAAGACAATTCTAGTGAGGTCTTACACAGAAACGAGGAACATCTTATTTGGAAACTGGGGGAAAGGTAATTCTTGTTAAGTGGCAAAGAACTTGGCTGAACTGTATTCTAGTGTTTTGTGGAAGGTAGAACTTGTGTGTGATGAAATTTAGCTTAGGAAATTTGTAAGTAAAATGCTGAAGGAGTGGCTTGGTTCTTCCTGTTTATAGTAAAATGCAAAAAGAGAGAGAAGAATTTAATAAGGAATTGTTAAGCAAAAAGCAAATAAAGCTTGAAATTTTGGAAAATTCTCATCCAATCCATATTGGAAAAAAATGAAAAAGCTTGTTCTTTACTAAGGTTGTGGCTGAATAACCATTTGATTAACAGATCAGGGGTATGATTATGGACTTAATTAGCAACCTCTGCAGAAATCAGGAATAAAGATGAGCTTATACCAACAGGGACACAGACAGTTTGAATTATAGGAGACAGAAAAAGCAGGATGAAGTGAAGGAAGGCTGTTGGACCTCTTGAATTCTGCAGGACCATACCATAGAGGTATTTTGCTATAAATGTGTGTTATTCTTCAAGGAAAGGGAAGAATGACCCAGAAGGTGATTCAGAGATCATCATATCTGTACTCTCCCCATTGGCCTAGCGGGCAAGGTTTTTCCCTTGCTTGTGTCAGAGCGTAGGGCTACCTCTGTGGTTTCAAGGAGCCAGGATGATCCTGCCCACTGCCTCAGCGGTAAGACTGCCCTTGTAAGAGCTGAAGGGCCAACACCGCCCACAGAGCCTTAGGGGTGACTCTGCACTGTCCTAAGCCTGGAGGGCAAAGTATTTAACTCAAGAGGATTATTCTCAAGCCTTAAATCTAATGGAATTTGCCTTGCTAGGATTTGGACCTGCAGGGGACTCATCACCCCTTCCTCTTGAATGAGAACGTCTATCTTATACATGTCCACCATTGTATTTTGGAAGCACATAACTTGTCTGGTTTCACAGGTTCACAGCTGGAGAGAAATTTTTCCTCAGGACAAATCATACTTTGATTTAGATGACACATTTTAGAGTTGATGCTGGAATGAGTTAAAACTTTTGGAGATGTTAGGATGGAATGCCAGAAGGACCTGAATTTTGGTGGTTCAGGGTAAGAATGCTATGGACTGAATTGTGGTGCCCCCCCCCACCCCGGCCAGATTCATATGTTGTAGTCCTCCCTCCTCCCCAGCCCCCCATGAACTCACTGGAGATTAGGGATTTAAAGAGGTGATTCAGGTGAGGTCATAAATTGGAGCCCTAATCTGACAGACCTGCACTTTTACTAAGACAAAGAGACACCTGAGCTCTCCCTCCATGTGCAAGGACCTAGGAAAGGCCATGTGAGAACACCGTAAAGAAGGCAGCCATCTACAAAGCAGGAAGAGAGCTATCACCAGAAACTGAACTGGCTGGCACCTTGCCCCTGGACTTCCTAGTCTCCAGTACTGTGAGAAATTAATTTGTTGTTTAAGCTACTCAGTCTATAGTATTTTGTTAAGGCAGCCTGAGTAGGATAAAACAATGAGTTTTATAGCCACATGAATCCCCTCCCCTGGTATCCAAGGAGCCTCTGACTAGATATAATATAGCTATGGTGACGAGTAGAAGGACTCTTCAAAAATACCAGTCACCCCAAGGAAATTTTGAAAAGCCCTGAATACTGCTATAAATTGCTACTTATATTACTAGCTAACATTAACAAGAACTGTCACTGTTAGTTTCACAAGCAGCCAGGAACTCCTGTCTCTAGGAGGGTTTGACAGCTGAGGGAGACACTGCTGGTAGGCCTAGCTATTGAGGGTCTGCATCAGGAAACGTTTCTGTCAAGTGTGTCTTCATCTGCCAAGAGGCACTGCTGTCAGTACAGCCCTGAGGACAAGGCAGATCCTGTACCTTCACTTTTAGAGAGAAAGTAACTGGATGGTGAATGTATTAAAAACCTTTTACATGATATAAAGCTGAAGGACTAGAGTGTTTAACGTGGAAAAGTTAACATTTTGGCGATGTGGTTAAGTCCATTCAAATATCTGAAACTATCCGTCACAGACAAGGGATTAACTGTGTTCTATAGTTTCTCTATAGTTTCTCTTTCTCAAGAGATAAGGTTAGAATGTATGGGTGGAAGCTTCAGGAAGACAAATAATGGCTCAGTATAAAAATTCTTTTTCTTTACTTTTAGAACTGTCCAAAAATGGAATCAAACTGCGATGACTTTTTTGTTTAACTTGTTAGTGTGAAATAATTTTAGATTTACGGAAGAAGTTGCAAAAATGTACAGAGTTGCACACATTCTTCACCCAGATTTCCTAATGTTAACATCTTACATAACTACAGTATAATGATCAAAACTAAAAATAAATAAATAATATTGATATAATATTCTGAACTAAACTACAGATTTTATTTAGAAGTCACCTCCTTTTTCCACTGAATTCTTTTTTCTGTTTCATGATCTAATTTAGGCTCTCACATTACATTTTGCTTTTACAAGTCAATGACTTTTAATATTTGCTGAAGGCTTGCTACTTTGTTACTGAAGTCTTTGTTATTAAAACTTTATTGTTAGCTGTGTTTGTCATTATAATAATTGCACATTAGGTAATCCCAACTATTTTATAATAAGGCAAGTTAAAATTCATTTGAATAAAGCCATTTAGAGTTTTGACTGAATGCATATTACAATTATTAGAAAAGACTGGCAAGAATGTACTTATGCAGAGTTTTAGACACTCTATTTTTTATGAGACTCCAGTGAGAGAATAGTAATAATAAGAAAGTACTGATGCACAAAATTTTGCAGGAGTCTAAGTACAAACCTCTGGAAATTGGATTTTAAGTATTAATTCTATGCATCTTGATGATTATAAAAGTATTTCACGCTTTTACTTAAACATCTAGTCAGGCCAACTATACCTCACTCAGGTATCCATGGGTAACATAGATGAGGGGCAGGAAACAGGTGATGAGACGGATTTAGCTCTGTCACAGTTTATTGGCCTCCAATTTAATACAGATAAATTACTAAGGAAAAATCCCTATACATATGCACTATTTTCAAAACTATTCCTGATCCAGACGTGCTTCATTTCAAGGTTAGAGTTATAAAGAAAAGAAGATGGTGAGATGTGAGGAGGATTTTCATATAAATCTCCTTCTACCACACTAACTTTTTGTGGTACAATTTGAGAAAAACCTTTTAGCTTTGTGAAGGGAGACATTTGGGTAAAACTCTCAATTTCCTCTCTTCTTACAGAGGTGGAATGGTAGAGATTTGGGCTAAATGAGACTTTTGCTTTATATATGAATGGCACAGCTTGAAGGAAATGAGTATCAGAAAACCTAGGTACTTTTCTGTTATCAAAGAAAGATACCAGCCACTTAGGAATAAGGCTTCAGATAAATTGCTCTTTCTGGTCACTTGAGGTATCAGTCATTCTCTATTTTGGCTGCATATTATGATTGTCCCAGAAATGTAAAAATGTTTTGAATTAATTCATGTAGAAATGAAATACTTTGTTCATGAAAGACAATGTTTTAGCATCACCTTAAAATACTGTTTAAGAGGCAAAGTTGGAAATGGTAAATTATGATTTAAAATGACAAATTTCTATAATTATACATAAAATAGTTAGCTCTATATGAGGCAATATAAATAAATCATCACACCTGAAGATTAAGAGAAATATAGATTTCTGATTCTTATTCTAGTTTAATAGAGTGATGTGAAATAGAGAGATTCTGAAATATAGATGTGTTTGTGTATGTGTGTTTTTATTTTTAGACAGGTCATTGGGGGAAAATGAAAGAGGGATTGTGAATGATTACATATGTGATTCTGTATCATCAACTCTGCATTTTCTAGAAAGAAGAATAGTAAAGTCACTAAGAGAATATGCTTTTGAAATTAAATAAAACCAGATTTTTATCTCAGCCCTTACTAGATTCATACTCCTGTTGAAGTTACTTACATAACCATAAAGTCTCAGTTTTCATCCTTGAAAAAGGAGAATCTAATTTTCAGTTTACAAACTAGTTGAGAAGATTGAATCAGATTGTACATACAAAATGCTTTTCAATTGTTTATGTTATTTATTGCTACTACTGTAATCCTACCCTCTATAGTGTGACATTTGGTAAAGTCACAGGGACTTACACTCTGGTTATTTCTCAGAAGCATAGTCTCTAATATGGGCAAAAGAGTTTTAAATGTAATTTCAGCAAATGAAAATGACTTTCCAAAAACCAGTGTGACTATGTGCATTTACAAATGTTCCTTCCTGATTCTGCTTCTTGATGCAAGCAATTTCTGGGCCTTGCCGAGTTAGTGACAACAATATGTGACATACAAAATGATGCCATCTCCATAGGAGAATCTACGGAGTGTTGATAGGGTCAGCAGAAGAATCTCTTCTTTACTCTGAGAGCAATGTGTAGGCTCAACATAATGAGATGAGATTTTATGAGAATTCTCATTCTGAATGCACTGTGGGGGGTGAAGCAAGGTGGGGCAAGTGTGAAGACTCTCTTCTGACACCATTCCTGGCAGTGCTCCATACGAGCTTTTTCTCCAAAGAACAAATTGATAAATGATAGGAAGAGCAGATTCTATAATTTCCTCCAAGTTTAGAAGCAGCTAAACTTTGGAATAATATGGAAATATGATGCTGATTTCTAATCCCTCCTTGCTGGGAGGGATTAGAATTTATACCATCTTAGAAAAATATGGTAATTGTAAATCATTCAATTTAGGGGGTCCATTTTCCTTTACCTCTCACTTTTGTGGTTCTGCACTTAGTGAAATCTGACTTCAGTTACTTTTCATTCCCTTGCTTACTTTATTTTTAAACCTGATTTAGAGGGTGATGTTGTGCTCATTGATTCTATATAACATACAGAACTGCAGAGAAGGTAAGAGGAAATTTCAATGTTCTAAATAAGTTGTTTTACATAAGATCACATCTTCACAGTCATTTTGAGTGATATTAAGAATCTCCTATTCTGAAGGTTTATTAGAAAATCCTTTTATATTGCCTTTATATTAAAAGAGAGAAAAGGAGGTAGGTTTTTATGGGTATTGCTATGGACTGAATGTGTGCCCCCCAAATTTATATGTTGAAGCCCTAATCCACAATGTGACAGTATTAGGAAGTGGAAGGTAGTTACGTTTAGATGAAGTCATCAGGGTAGAGTCCCCAGAATGGAACTAATACCCTGACAAGAAAAGATATAAGAGAGATCTTTCTGGGATGTGAATGCTCATCAAGAAGACTGTCCTGTGCAAGTCAGGAAGAGAGTTCTCACCAGGAAATGATTTGGCCTGCCCCTTGATCTTGGACTTCCCAACCTCCAGAATTGTGAGAAATAAATGTCTGTTGTTTAAGCCAAACACTCTATAATATATAGCAGCATGAGCTAAGAGAGGTATATAACAATTCTTAAGCTTTTTTTTTTTTTTTTTTTTTTTAACAGCCATGAACTACGTATGGAAACTTTCTCTACTTGTTGCTGGCTAGGGTTCTTGGCCTCTTTAATCAATAGAAATTGATCAGAGGTCAGACAACAAATTCAGATGAGGCTTTACTGGTGTCCCTGCTGCAGCAGAGAGGAGTGAGAACAAACAACAGGTTCCTTTGTTTGCCCACTAGGTCAGTGGGGGCAAGATTGTCCTTTATATGGGGTGAGGGTAGTGGTGTGTCTAGGGGTCGGGCCGGAAGTGTGACTTAGGTGGTTTGCCCACCCCTTAGGTGGTGTTGTGTGCAGGGAGCATGTGCAGTACCCTGCTTTTGCTCCCAACACCCAGTTTTTGCTCCCCCGACTTTTCAGAAGCGGCAGTTGAGTTTTTTATTGGTCTTTTGTATCTTTGGTCCAGAATTTGCCCCAACTGCACATGCATGCAGTTGTTTTTAGTCTCATATAGTTTCTTAGTATTTTGTTGCTCCAGGAGATGTTTGTCCAGGTACAAGCATTGCAGCACTGCAGCAAAGAGTCCGAGGTCCCAGCCTGTCTCATACTGACACAGTGAAATATTTAATTTTTTAATAACGTGAAAACTACTTCTTCCCCACCTCCTCAACTTTTCTCATCAATAAGCCGTAGGAGAACAAAAGTCAAAACTTCAGCCTATGGGGTATGCAAGTAAAATCTTCCCATTTAAAATGTTAATAACTAAATCAAACAAAATATATACATGAGATGAAGACAGCTCATGAGCCAATATGACTTTTTGAGCTACAGTATCATTTGGACGGCATGCTTTTATAACTTATTCTTGTTTACACATCAAATTCAGTCTTCAAAATTTAAGCACATATAGCTTTCAAATTGAAATACGTATGTTTAATGTGCAAAAATGCATATGTCGCATATTAATGTGTATACACACATATATGTTCCGTGACCTAGGATATAATAAAGAGCATCAAAAATGAGAACTGGTTTAGTTTGAAGTGACTGTAGCAAGTTGTTTAAGAATATTCATACCAATGTTTCTGACATGGAGAAATAAGCAACTGGAATGCTTAAGAAATTTGAAAAAATAATCACTAAGACACATGAAAAGAAATTTTTTGAACTAGATTAGAAAATAACAAATAAAAATTCTCTCTTAAAGTATAATTTTTCTTTAGTTATTTCAAGAATTATTGAAGTGACTTAAACTAAAAAACAGAGCAAAAATTTTGGAAAGCTAAATAATTTCCTTTAAAGATATTAACCTGAAATGGTTATGAAGGGTTTTAATTTCTACAATAATGTAAAGAGCTTTTTGTCAAAGCCAAAAGAAAAAAACGAGTTTAAATGCAGTTTAGCACAGACATAAAAATACACTCCAGGCTACTGAGGAAAGTCTACCTAATTTTATTGATTCTTTTTTCCTTCAGTTTAAATTCCCTAGTCCCTGTGGACTTCTATCATTTTTACCCAGAGGTGAATAAGAGGTCAAAATTCAATTTCACTGTATCTTTTAGATTATCATTTATAATAATATCCCAGAATACTGACTATCACTAACTACCCATTTGAATTTCCAACCCAAGAAAGAGGTTTTAGAATTTTCTCTAGAAGAAACTACATTTCCCATATATTTTATCTAGTTTATATATTTATAAACAAACAAAATCACATCTGAGGGAGAAAAGCAGTAGCAGTGTTTACTGTTATTAAGCCATGAGTGGATTTTAAAAAGCATAAATAACTTTTTGACTTACTTTTCTAAATAATTACAAAACTGTTATATTATAGAATGATGGAGATAACTCTTCCCATGTATACATCCTGACAGATTTCATAAAAGGTTTTATGCCATTTCAAAAAATATTCCAAATGTCATATATCAATGTATACAAGAAATTTAAGAGAGGTACACACTTGGGTTTTACACCATAAGTGGCTTTCCTCCTTGGGTTGTAATTATACCGTGCCATCCCTTACTATTTGAATCAGTTCCATAGAGAAGTGGATTTAAGGATTGGCAAAAATAGACATCCCAACACACACACAAAATGTGCACAAAATAAACATTACTTTTATTATTCATAGGTTTCAGCCTGAGGAATATTAATGAACATACATTGCTGCGTCTCCCTACTCCTTACTTTTATGAGCAGTCACTCTGTTTGCCAACGGTTGCCAGCATGGGCAGGGTGGAGTCCACAATCTCAGGTTGGGGCCGAGCTTATCAGACTTCTTGTAGCCTAGCCACATACCCAAGTAATTCCAGGATAATTTTCTTATATACATATTTTCCAAAATCTCTATATGGTGAGCTATTTTACCCAGACCTAGCATCTCAGTTTTGGGTAGAAATAATTCCTATGACATCAATGTCATATCACTACACTATCCACTCATGTGATAGTGACTAGGCATCATACCCACTCAGTCACACCACAAGTATGTAACGTAAGTCTTAAGGATTAGGAAAGATGGGTGATAAGAAAATACAATAACAAAATCATATTTGATTAAAGATGCATTCAAAGTACAAGACACACCAATGGATTTTATCATTGATTAGATTCCACACCATGTTTGCTGTAGTATCAAAGAAGATCCACAATTATCTGAAAAGTCTTTTAAAAATGTTTACCCTTTTCCAACTACATATTTCTGTGAGGATAGACTTTTTTTAAATGCCATTCAACAAAATAACATGGTAAAACATATTGAATGCAGAAGCAGATATGAGAATCCACCTGTCTTCAATTAAGGGAGACAGCAATGTAAATGATGCTATTCTTTTCACAATTTTTATAATGGAAATGTGTTTTAAATAAAAATATGCTATTTATGTTAACATAAATTGGGCTTATTAAGATTATTTTAATATCATTTAATAAATATAAATATCTCAGTTTTTATTTCAAATATGGTAAATATTATTGGCTATATCCCACATCATAAAAGCTTTTTCAGATTCTCAGTGGTTTTTAAGAAAGTAAAAGATTTCTGAGATGAAAAACTTTGAGAAACACTGTCTTATAATTAAAACCTTTAGACCTGGAAGCCAAAGATTGTATCTGTTTTAGTAACATAGCCTAGAATTATATAATGTTCCTTACTGGATTTTCTTTTGGAATCTCTTCTTCCATTGGATCTTTTGAGGCTTGCCTTCATTTTTATTTTTTTTTTTGGTGGTACGCGGGCCTCTCACTGTTGTGGCCTCTCCCGTTATGGAGCACAGGCTCCGGACGCGCAGGCTCAGCGGCCATGGCTCACGGGCCCAGCCGCTCCGCGGCATGTGGGATCTTCCCAGACCGGGGCACGAACCTGCGTCCCCTGAATCGGCAGGCGGACTCTCAACCACTGCGCCACCAGGGAAGCCCTTCCCTTCATTTTTTTTTGGACAATCTATCCTTCTTTTTCTCTTTTCTTAATCCTGCCAATGCAAGTTTCATCTTCTTTCATATATTGTCACTCTTCCCTGATATACTGTGGTTTACATTTTTAAACTCTTTATGTAGGATACAGATTTATGATTTTTGAATAATAATATTTGTTCACAACATTAATGCAGCACCTCAAACAATATTATTGTTCTTAATAAGTGTACTTCATATTCACTTCTTTCATTTCCTTTTTATGTTTTAAATTTATATGACTCATTTTTAAGTTATTAATATTTATAGGAGGTAAGTTTTTTTTCTGGACCAACTATTTGAGGGAAGTTTGTGTTGTAGAGAGGCTAGAGCAATATTCCTGACTGAGAACTTCCTTATTTAAAAAAGTTTTAGTCTTTATTTCTCCCTAGCCAACTGACTTGAAGAATTATTTTTTTTCAACAATGTAGCCTTTCTTTTCTCTTAATGCCAAATGATAGACTGTTTCCTACAAATATGAATCATCTGCGCATCACTTGTTTCAAACCACTTTTGATTCAAGTATCTGTCACTTGCCTATAATCTCTGTTTCTACATTCATAAAAATAGAGATTTAGGATTTGCAATAGGTTTCAACAAAGAAATTCACTCTAATTTTAGAAAAAGTTTGAAAACATGGTGATTTTTGAAGTGTATAATATTCTTATGAATATGCATTTTTCCTACGAAAATAACTGCTATACTCTGCAACTGTGTATTTTCTAATTGCCATATTATATTTTATTCATAGCATTACCTTGAAAAGCCAAAGTATGAAATACATTTATGCATCTTTAGAATATTAGCACAGATCTCAATTTTGTTTCATTTTACTTTCTATAAAATGAAATATTGTTTTTAACAGTAATTTTTCTTTTCTAAGCCTACAAGGCTTTTGTGTCAAAGTGTTACTGTAAGTCTATTTGTGGCATTTTGAACTTATTTTTTTAACTTATTTTTTATTTATTATTTTTGTTCAAATAAATGTATGTCAATTGTTATGATGCACAATGATTAAAAAGTAATACTTATTCTGAGATTTGTGATTTAGATTTAAGGTAACTTTTTTACTTCCCTGCTAACAGAAATTCTATTTTATATTTAAGTATAGTAACCAATGATATATTATTTATATCATATATATATAAACATATATATAGACATAGACATTCTTTATATGTGCATATCTATATATAATGTTCCTTTTATCTGTATGTATATGTGTATATATGTGTTAATTTTGCTCACAAAACTTAGATGTTTTTATATCTATACAAATGTTTCTATACATATCTTTCTTTTCTATATATTTACTTATACCTTAGTGACTACTGATTATATTTGTACTCTTCACTTGTGTTTAAATTTTACAAATTCAAAGAAAATGTAGAATTATATCATAGAGGTTATTAGAGTCTGAAATTACTTATTGGTTTTATATAGTCATTTTAATCATAAAGCATAACTATTTCTCAGTTATTTGACATTTTCCTCTTTGTGAACTTGCCAATTATATCTATGCTTTTGAACAAATACTTCCATTTCTTTATTTTTCTAACACAAACTATACAGATACCCCAACTATTCTTTTCCTTTCATTAAAAATTCTTGTTTTATTTGATACTTCTGTAAAACTGCTTCAAATATGATCTGCCTTTTTAATCTTTATATGGCCTTAATGATGGTTCCTTGTGATTTCCTGTCAAATATAGAACATGTTTGGTCAATTTTTAAGTAATTATGTTTCAAAGTTGTGTATATAATGTTCAAGTCAGATACAAATAACAAAATCCTCAAAATAAGTGGAGTCTCTCCTCGGGAAACCATTAACTTGGTTGGATAACGTGCTCTGCCTCCTGCCATCTTGAAGGTCATGCTGATTTTATTGATCTGGTTTGCTATTTTTTCCCATTAACTTTCCTTTTAAAGGCAATTGTGCTGAAGAAGAAGCAGTATTCACTGACAGCTTTCAGCTCCATGTCACACATGGAGATCTTTAGTTCTCTGTGGTGTGTTTTCATGGTTTAGGTTGCTAATGAGCTGTCTTCTTCAGGCTGATTGTCAGTTAATAATACTATGCTGATTCAGCAAAGTCATCTCTAATCTCCTTATGTGTGCACTTGTAAAGAATGGCTATCAGTTTTCTAAAGTTTCTTAGTTACTAATATCTAAAGGGCTTGTGATAATGCCCTTGGCCTATTGGACTAGAGATTTTCCTTAGAGAGACTCAGAAAGGAGGAATCTATCATGGTTTTCTGAATATCTTGTTTCCATTTTGTACACGAGTATATAAAATAACTGATTAAGATTAATCCTACACTGTCCTTTTATAAACTTTCATGGTGAAGAAAGAACATTTTGCTGCTATATTCAAATAATTCTCAAGGAATGAGTAGCTAACATAACACATAGTGTATAGTCTTATACAAATAAGGTGTTAATTTTTGTTATAAAATTATTTATACACAAGAGAGCCAATTTAACGTCTATTCATTAGAAATATTTTATATCAAAGAGGTGAAAACTTACTCAAACTGTCTTAAACAATGAAGGAAATTTATGAATCAAAAAACATCAAGTCTGGGCTTCCCTGGTGGCGCAGTGGTTGAGAGTCCGCCTGCCGATGCAGGGGACACGGGTTCGTGCCCCGGTCCGGGAAGATCCCACATGCTGCGGAGCGGCTGGGCCCGTGAGCCATGGCTGCTGAGCCTGCGCGTCCAGAGCCTGTGCGCCGCAATGGGAGAGGCCACAACAGTGAGACGCCCGCATACGGCAAAAAAAAAAAAAAAAAATCAAGCCTGGTGTTAAGGAGGCCCTACTACAATTTCTTTGTGGTTTTCTTGACTCTGTCCTTTCTCATATGTTGGCTTTCATCATAGCAGCTGATCCAGGCACCACAAATACCTTCCACTGGCTCTGGCTCTCAGGCCTTCAGAGTACACCACAGTCTCCAGCTTGCAGATGGCAGATTGTGGGGATTTAGCCTACATAATTGTGTGAGCCAACACTTTACTTAACATATGTATAAAATCTCCTATTGGTTGTGTTTTTCTGGAGAACCCTGACTAATATAGATATTGATACTTAAGTCTACAGTCTTCAAGGATCTAGATTTGTTTTGTTATTATTTGCTTTGTTTGTATGTTTCTGATAACCCAGACTTAAAGTAGTTTTCTTTTTCTGGGTTTGATAATCTCTGCACACGCACTCATTCCTTCAATATTTGTCCTATAAACTTAAAATGGGAACATTTTCCTCCATAGAAAATCTGCCTCGGCTTTGGATTGCAACCAGAAGCAACATCAAACTGGGGATTTCTTGGATGCAATGGATGACCTGGCTCAGTGAGTGTGGTGGGTGAGGGAGAAAGAGAGAGACACACACACAGAGTGGAGAACCAGAGATCCAAGCTCAGGGATTTCACTTTACTACTGCTGTAAGTTTTGTATCAGATGTCCCTGCTTCTCTTAGTGTTCTATTAACGTTTGCCCTCAAGGAGACTCATGATTCCCTTTCCCAGAAGTTTGCCTGCTGCTTGATCCTTGGTGCTCCCAGCTCTAACTATAGTATTTAACATTCCCATGAAGAAGCATTTCTTGGCACTTCCCTACCATTTGGGGAACCATCATCACCTCAAAGAATGTGGCTTTTGTAAAATCTGGTTATTCTTAGAGCGACGGTCTCTCAGAGTACTTAATACCTACTTCAAATTAGTTTGCCATGTGATATTTACATATGTGCCTATGTGACCATTTCTTGCATTTATCTCATTTTATTGTGATGTTTGCATAAAGGAACACTTCTATTATACTGCTAATGATATCTAATTCTGTTAGAGGGCTTTGATCTGGAAGAGTTTTTGATAGCCCTTTATAAAAATCACAGAGCACATACGGGGTTTGCCAAATATAATGTAAATGTAAAGGGTGTGATCAATAACATTGTAATAAAATTTAAATCTAAGGTAGATTCACAATGAATTTTGTGCCTTATTGGATGTTCATGGATAAGAAAACTATTTTCTTCAAAAAGCATTTTTTGAAGTAACACTAAGCATGCATTGCAGCTTTGCATCAATTCCTCCTTCATAAACTGAGTGTAATATGAAACACTAAATATATGAAAATATATGAGATTTAAAAGAATAAAAGGTTTAGAGGTCATACCTATCTTAGGGTACTAGAATAAATAAATATAGTTGTGTTTTTATTTTTTAACAATATTTAGCATTATACATATAAGTAACTTGTATTTTGAGTGATTATGACCAATTACTTTTTTGTTTAAATATAAAATCAATTTTATATATTTTTAGCTGTTAGTAGATTGAACAACACAGAGTTACCAGGTCCCTAGGAATATTTACGAAAACATATAAAAACATGGGTTTTGACAGGAATCCCTTGTGAGTTTAGTTAGCCATAATAATACACGAAGTGTTTAAATAGCATGTTTTTTTATAACTATAGTACAAATAATAACCTAATAAGAATCAGAAACAAACACAGTTTAATCACAAAATTGTTTCCTTGGAGAAACAATTTTTTTTACTGGATATAAGGTCTATACTTGACTTATTTCCCCTTTGATATATAATACTTTCTATAATTTTGTTATACTTTCGATAAAGTTTTAGAAGGCATTTAGACAGGAGCATTCTGTCAATTCTCTTCTGCATTTCCATGGACTTTCAAAAATGATGAGGCCAAACCTCAAATCAGAAAATGTGTATTATCTAGCAAGTTAGCCCTTTATTGAAAAAAAAATTTTTAAGTGCATACTTTCTACAGCATACACAGTGTATGGACTTGGATTAACAATATTTATGTAATTTAAGTTGCACACTGAATACCACTGAGTATTGATGTGAATGGAAGTTATGACACAAAGACACGTTAAATGGCGACCTTGCACAGATGGGTTTCAAGCATTCAGAGGTCTAGTGAGGTAGGGGAGTGCAGAGAAGAGTTGGATTTAAATATCAAGGCACATATTTTCATTGTGGATGTATTTAATTTATGAAAAATGTCACATGAGGAATCAATTTCAGATCAGATGATTGGTCTCAGGCTATATAATAGGGTGCAATTTTTTTTTCCAAAAATGTGAATAATCTTTCCTCCATCCTGGCATAAAGTAGATAAGGGCAGTACCTTCCTAAGACAGAAAAAGATTCTGAAGTTTCTGTCTTTTGTTTGCAACAGAAACGTGCTTTTAAAAGTTAACACGAGGCTCTTCAAAGGTCTTTCTTGAGTAACGTACATACAGGGATGCTTTGCTAATTAGAGCCAGTATCTTTTACTGCCTTGCTAATTAGAGCCAGTATCTTTTACTCCTCACTATGCATTCAAGGAAAGGAATAGTAATATCCTTAACACTTTATTACAAATTTGATAGCAAATTTATTGAATATTTGATACTACACTTGTGGAAATATGTGAATCTTGATATATATTTAAATAATCTTAAAATGTATTCTATTTATATTTTGTAGGGTTAACATTAGGAAACATATATGTGCTACTGTAGCATCTAATTTTCTACTATAAATACATTCGTTTTGTTTTATAGGAAGCTGATTATTTGAGTCAGTACATTTTAATTTGGTCTATAAAAATATCCCTAAGGAGTATCCAATTAATTGAGATTTGGAAACCCCAATATTGACAGAAGTAACATTAAAAACAGATACATGACTATAGAATTTCAGAATAATATGTACTTGATTTAGGAATTGTCTTCCCTCATTATACAAGGAGAATTTTCTCAACCCCAGAAAGACTCTTTCTCATAAAGATCATTTTGATGAGTTATTAAAGGCTGCAAGAATGTTCTCAACTAGATATTTCTCAATGTTTTTTCCCATATGCTTAAAACTTCATATGGGAAAAAACAGTGAGATAAATGTTTGAAATTGAGATAATGATAAATTATTGAGATAATGATAAAAAGAAATTATCATTATATTGTCATATAATTTACTATTATTTTTTGCTTATTATTAGTGATTATTTTTAATTATATCCTGAGAGTTAGAGGTGTTTTCACTTGCTCCTAATTATTAGCTTTTTGTTTTGTTTTGGTTTGTTTTCTTTTTGATTTTCCAAAATAGACTGAGCAATCCACCTGTCGGGAAGGCTAGTATTTTTGGAGACGTATTATCTGTTGAATGTTTTAAACACTGTATCAAACAACTAGTTTTGTATCAAACAATGCTGTAGGTCATATATTATTTTGTTCAAGATCTTTGTGCAATTGATGCCTTGTGGAAGTGACTTGCTAACTGTCTTTCATGTGATGCTAATTATTACATAATGAATTTTCATGGGCCTAGTACAAATACAAGGCTTAACACTCCCAGAATGCTTATCTTTGCCACAAATAAGGGGAAAGGCATTTTCTTCTCCTAATTAACTATATTCATACCTCCATCATAGAGCCACCTTAACGATAATAAGCCCTTTCCCCACTTGGCTGAACTAATCTGAGTCATGTGCTCCAAAAAAGAAGGTATAGCAACTCATAAGGGAATGTATTTGTTTCCCAGGACATATACCTATTTGTGGATATCATGAGATTTTGTGGCTCATGGAACTTTAGAAAAATACAGGCACTCCCAACATATGGATTGTGTGATCTCTTTGGAGGAAAGAAAGGGCAACAATTTAAAGGAATTTAGTATTAACAAATCTCTCAGGACACAATTAAAATAAAATATATGGTTGATAATTCTTAATTAATCTCTTGGTATTATTCAGTTGAATAATGAAGGAGTATGTCCTCTCTTTGTTAAAGACCAGTTAACATACTTTCCTGATAATTCAGAAATTATCCAAAATTGTTTACTAATTTTGTTAGAAAGGGAAGGGCAATATCACACCAGATTAGAAAGTAGGATTGTGTCCTTGTGTCCCTTAAATTATAAGGGAAATTAAAATCTAAATTGCATGGTATATTATATCTCTGGCTTAAATGTGGTAGAAATGGTGATAAAATGCTACCTAGGCTACACTACTAATAAAAAGAAAAAATATTTACTGATGGAAATATTATATTTATTTAGAAATAAGACTGACACAATCAGGAGAATGCTTCTACTCAAAACATTTGATTGTGAAGCAAATTGGTTCAAAGGAAGCACTAGAACTGAAAAAT
Organism: Pseudorca crassidens; assembly: GCF_039906515.1. Classification (NCBI taxonomy): domain Eukaryota; kingdom Metazoa; phylum Chordata; class Mammalia; order Artiodactyla; family Delphinidae; genus Pseudorca; species Pseudorca crassidens. The sequence goes on from NC_090298.1 coordinate 22,189,070, forward strand.
GGAATTAGAAAATGATAAGACCGAAATATCCTCATTCATTCTTGATTAAAATGAAAAGAAACCAGAGACCACAAATCTCTTTTGCATTTAATGGCAAAACTTGGGAGGAAATAAAATTGTTTACACAATATTGTGAATATAAAAAGTGTCAGATTAATTATTGTGCTTGGTTGCAAAAGTAGGGGAGAATTTAAGAAGATGGTTACATAAGGGTAACTGTAAATGAGATGAATTTCTTGTGTTAAATTTATATATATTCTGTAATTGTGCTAATTAAATTGCATTTAAGATGTTTCTTTCCAGGAAAAAAAAATAGCTTCCATGTGATATTCTGCAATTAGTTACAAAAACTGTACAGAAAGATCCTATGGAAAACAGCCATCACCTGCAAGGGTAAAATTATTTCAGTGTTTAATTTCAAATTTGCTGCAGTCAATAGTGTTTGCAAGGATGCTTATTAGGGGAAATTTAGGTGAATCATTCAAAGGACATCTCTGCTTTTAATGGATGACTTATTAAACATAAAATTACATTGATTACTCCACCATAATAAAATTACACATCTTCTCTTTCTAGACAGAAAACATTTAGACACTTGCTTAAGTGCCTCTTGAAAAATAAAAGATAATAAATGGATGCTGGCTAGAAATATGCTTTCAAGTTAAAGCTTTTATTTCATTTTAAAGCTTATATTTCCCTATATACCTAGCATCATATTGAGAAATGTCTCCTCTATAGTTGGTTGCTTGAATAAAACTATTATGAATAGATGATGAATTTTTATCAAGTTAGAATTTTTTAACTTCAACTAAAAGAAGCATAGGCTTCATCTCCTTTAATCTGTTAACATATTCAGTTATATAAGGAATTCTTCTAAGATAAACTTTCCCTGATATTGCCAGATATATATTTAATGCATTGCTGTTCATTAACCTAATATTTACATATATATAATATATTTACATATATAATATATTTACATATATATTTACATATTTATATAGATAGATATACATACACATATACATATACATATAGATCTCCTTTTCCTTTGCAGTGGTGTTCTTACCCACTTTGGAGCAGTGTTACATGGGTCTCATATAAGGTGAGTAAATTTCCTGCTCTAGACCCTTGAGTTTCTATAAGACAATATCTGTTTCTTGAAGATTATTAAAACTGGCCTGTAAAATTGTTAGGTTTAATACAATTTGTGTGGATCTTTTCTTTCTCCTTACACCGTGTGCAGTGGGTTGAGGAGTGTACTCAAAAATTTATGTCTAATGGTACCTTAGAAAGTGTTTTGTTTGGAAATAGTGTCTTCTGCAGATGTAACTAGTTAAGATAAGATATATTGGGCCAGAGTGGGTCCTAAATTCAATGTCATTGGTGTCCTTATAATTAATATCACTTTAAAAGCATTAGTTTTATGGGATATAAGATTATCAGATAACCCACTATATCCGAATTAGTTTCTAAAATGAAATTCTATAGTATCCATAAAACAAGGTCATTTAAATTAATAAAAGATGTGCCTTTGCTTTTAACTTAAAATATTACCTTATTATAAGAACACTGATTCTATATGTTCATTAACATTTAAGACACATAGCTTAGACAAATTTTAAGCCCTCCAAAAATTTCATATTGATAAAGCTGATGAAAATGAATCAGATTGAAAATGTTAAAATTGATTAGTGGTGGAAAAGCTGTGAATACTGGTCAAGAAAGTTATTATTAAATAAATGTTTATCATCATTTTTGAAAAGATTATCATAACAGTACTTTAAGTTTTGACACCTTCTATCTAGTTTTCTGAAACTATGGCCAACACAATTATACCACTAAGAATATTTTTTTTTAAGTAAGATGAATTTAAATTACCATTCTCTTGTAATGAATGGTGACATCATTACCAGTGACTTAAATTATAACAATCATAAAATGAGTCAAAAATCTTTAAACATGTTGTAGACAAATACAGGTAATTTCATTAATAGTTTTGTTTTTTTTTTTACGTTACGCGGGCCTCTCACTGTTGTGGCCTCTACCGTTGCGGAGCACAGGCTCCAGATGCGCAGGCTCAGTGGCCATGGCCCACGGGCCCAGCCGCTCCGCGGCATGTGGGATCCTCTCAGACCAGGTCATGAACCCGTGTCTCCTGCATCGGCAGGTGGACTCTCAACCACTGCGCCACCAGGGAAGTCCCATTAATAGGTTTTGATGTATAAAGTTTAATCTAGAGCTGAGAACAATAAAAATTATCAAATAAAACCTAGAATTTTCCTCTAGTCTTTCAAAATATTTTCTAAGTTTTCATAGCTGTTTCAGTGGAAAACATCATGTGAAGTCTTTAATGCATAAAGTTTTCTTCAACTCAAATTTTAGCCTTGTCTTGGAATATAGATGATTTTCTATTAAATGTTAGAATGGGAAAATCAATCCATTTAATATAAGCCACCAAGTAGTCGTTAAATTGAACCTGTCTTTCATTTTATTCTGATGTCTTAAAGTGACATTTCTTTTATCAATTTATTTTTTTCTTTTAGCAATTTTAGTTCATCTTTCCCCCTTGACTACTTTTAGTTTCTGTCTTTGGAACTTTATCATTGTTACCTTGCTATTCTTCTTTCTGTCTTTATTTCAACTAAGTTTCAGAATCATTTTTAAACTAATATTCTAAATGATGCTTGGAGAAAAAGAATAACACTACAATACAAGAAAACAAAAATATATCTCAATAAAGATTTCTATGTTCCAGCAATACTATTCATCTTTTCAGAACAACATTCTATTGAGGACTCATTCTCTTGAGGGAGCAATTCTAAAGAATTTCTGCTACTCACAAGCCAAGTTCCAATATTTTATTTTATAGCAAGAAATAAAGTTACAAAAAGTCCAAATCAACTTGCATCAGCAAATAAACTACTTGTGATGTGCAAAACATGGCAAGCTAGACTATCTTATCTAAAACTTTTTGTTTAATAAAAGTAAATCCAGATCTAAGTATCTGAGTATTTTTATCTAAGTATAGAAACAACTGTAGCATTTTGAGGAAATATGAATTTTTCACCTTCTTATTAAGCAAATATTAATCTAAAAGGAACAAGTTCAGCATTCTGTGTTTTATACTTTTTCATAATGTTGACCCTGATGAGATTATTTTCTTCTGAAGGTAGGATTTTTAACTATATATGAATATACATAAAGCTTATTATAGTGGGACGAGATCATAGAGATCATACAATTTACATCAGATGTACATCACACATGAATAGGAAAACATGCAATGAACACATGCAAGAAAAATGCTGTGTCCCAAGTGCCACAGAAATCTCTAGCTGTAGAGATTTTGGTGTGTCTTTACTCCTGTACTCATTTACCTCTTATTGTCTCTCATTTTCTTTATTATATAATCTCATATATATTAAAATGATTTTGCTAGGAATTCACAATTAAACAAGACAAGCAAGATTGTCAAAAAGTGTTCTCATGAAGGATACAACCTAATAGAAAAAATATTCATGTTAAAAAATAAGTAATAATATAAGAGTGACTAGTAAAATTAATAAAATAAAACAGAGTGATAATTAGGGAGGGGCAGAGAGTTGGGAAACTTTAAACAGGTATTCAAGAAGGATTTTCTTAAAGCTGAGGCATGAATAATTACAGGAGGTAACCATGTAAAATGTGGGGTAAAAGAGAATAAGCAGGGCCCAAAAACTAAGGTGAGAACTGGTTTAACTTAATCTGGGAACACATAGAAGGTAGTGTGGTGTCAACTACAAATTGGCATTTTCCCATTGGCACTTGCCATTTACCTCTATAAGGATTAAGTCATGTGCTGTTGCAGCTGCTGACTTTCAACACCCCCTGAAAGGAGTTCCGGTGAAGAGCAGAAATGAGGCACTCTGTGCTCTGGGAAAAACTGGCAGAACAGGTCTTCAGATAGTCGATATTTTCAGGAGCCAATTTTATGAGCTGAATTCTTGTATCTCCTCATATCTAGAAAAAATCCTTCATGGTGACGTCTGCTTCTCGTGACTAGCAGTGACCTGCACGAGGCTAGCAGAGACCTTCTGTAAAAAAATATGTGCTTGATTGCATGTATTTCTCCTTCACCAAAATCACATATTTACTGACTTTCCCCCCTGCCTCTTTGGAGCAGTTTGTCAGAGCCATCTGAAATGCTGTCTCCCGGGCTGCAGTCCTCATTTTGCCCCAAGTAAAACTTAACTCGCAACTCTCATGTTGTTGTTGTATTTTTTCAAGTCGACAGTGGATAATTCAGAATGGGCAAAGGAGCTGGTGTTAAAGGCGGGTTCAGCATTGCAATGGAGTATGTGGATGGTCTGAGTCAGAAAGGATGAATTGGCATCGATATTTTTGCCTTATAAAGAAAATGGATCATGTCAGATGAAGAATGATACCAAGGAGCAATTAACAAAATTGTATTCATGATCAGGGAGGCTTTGATTGGAGTGACAGTTGTAGATATGAAGAGAAGTGATCAAATTCAGGCCAAATTTTGGAAGTGTAAAACAAAAACTTTTGGTAAGTGTAAATACATGAAGTTACAGCATAAAAAGCCACAAAGTCAACCCACTTCCTAAATACTCAAGTAGCTTCACCTCCCCCAGTTGCGGTAGGGTGCTGTAGAGGTACAGGCACTAATATGCAACTCTGCTTGGTAGCTACTTTGTACATAGCTGTGTGTAGCTCCCTTAGCGCTGGTACCCAAGGTCCCAATGCCCCCATCCTGTATGCCAGGTCATTGGAATGCTAACAAAATCCACCGCCTTCACACATCTGTTATGAAAAATGCTGGGTAGCAGTGGGATAGGAAGGCTTTATGGAAGAATAATCTGCAGTATGTCCATGGGATAGGAACCTTCTTTGTTCTTATGTCTCATTATTCCATTGGAGATAAGGGAAAGGAATGAAGTGAAAATGTTTTCTGGTTTGAAGACGGTCCAAGTGGATTGATTAAGATGCAGGAACTAGGAGGACTGTCATCTTTGTAAGAAGGGTTCTATAATCATTTTATTTTATTTTATTTATTATTATTTTTTTGTGTGGTGCACGGGCCTCTTACCGCTGCAGCCTCTCCCGTTGTGGAGCACAGGCTCCGGATGCGCAGGCTCAGCGGCCATGGCTCACGGGCCCAGCCGCTCCGCGGCATGCGGGATCCTCCCGGACCGGGGCACGAACCCGTGTCCCCCGCATCGGCAGGTGGACTCCCAACCACTGCGCCACCAGGGAAGCCCTCATTTCATTTTTAAAAAAATTATTTTAGGGGCTTCCCTGGTGGCGCAGTGGTTGAGAATCTGCCTGCCGATGCAGAGGACACGGGTTCGAGCCCTGGTCTGGGAAAATCCTACATGCCGCGGAGCAACTAGGCCCGTGTGCCACAACTACTGAGCCTGCGCATCTGGAGCTTGTGCTCCGTACCGCGATGAAGAGTGGCCCCTGCTCGCCGCCAACTAAAGAAAGCCCTCGCACAGAAATGAAGACCCAACACAGCAAAAAATAAATAAAATTAAAAAAAATATATTTTAAGGCTCAAAATAAGCATATAGATTATCTAGTCAATTCCCTCATATTAAAAGTAAAAAAAAAAAATATGACCCAGAAACATGAAATGACGACTTCTCCAAGGTCATACAAGTTATTGCCATAGCTGAGACCAGAAGGCAGAATAGCCCTCAGTTCAGTGTCTTTCCACTGACAGCACAATATATTTTAGTTTACCACTTATCTGCCAAGGAAATATATTAGTTAATGAGTGCTTAGAAGTTAACTTCCTGGAAAACATCATAGGATGCATTTCTTGTGTATACTGATGTTTAATTCAAATCACAAACTGCCTTTGGAATGTAAATTAGTGTGTTCTTCTCAGGTTAAGTGGTAACATTGTGACAGAGAATAATTTAAAATGTAAGCAGTTTTATTACTTATTATGCACAGTGTAGAACAGAGATACAATCTTGTGGGTATTAACATTTTATCTTTCTCTAAGGGGAAAAATGCCTTGGCATTCTAGGGATCATATGGCATAATAAAACATACCTAGAGTTTGGAGTCAATTAATTATACCTTGGCTCAGCCCCATCTCGGCTACAAAAACTCACAAATGCACTCTATTCCACTGAGCCTCAGTTTCCTTTTTGTGAATTATGAATAAGTTAAAAGAATGTTATTATAAAAATTAAACAAGATAGCTCCTAAGAGAATGTCTGGAGCATAATCTGCACTCATTAAATGTTAGATTTAACCAATATTAAAAGGTAGCATGCTTTTTAATTCCAAAAAGGTTGCTCTTTGCAGGACTCTTAAAATGCCACCTATGTCTTTTCAGGCATAACTACTCCTACAGTTTCTCTTACAGATATCATTACATGCCATTTTAGAAATATGATTATTAACATTTGAATCACTAGGAGGAATGATAAAAAACATAAGATGTTAGAGTATACTTTTAATGATTGTTCAGCAGTTTTCCTTAGCAGTTTTCATCATTAAACCTTCCCAGGTATTTTATTATCATCTCACACAATTCCCTGAATAACCATATCCATTTTTAATCCACTAATTTATTCTGTGGTTGGTCCTACTGACTAATGTCCCCAGATGTCTTTTAACTGAGTAGCAATACAGTCAGTTATAGTTTCTTTTGACCTTTCGACATTTTAATTTTTTACCTATGCTGATGATGAATATTGGAAGGGTATACATTATGCAAATAGCATTTTAACTAAGTGAACTACTAGGTATAAATTAAAGCAAAAGTCACAATTTCCCTACTAAACTAATACTGAGTGTGTGGTTCCAAGAAGGAGCTCTATTTCTGGAAAAATCTAGACTAGTCTATTCATCTGGGTATCTAACTACAAATATAGAGCTTTCAGATCTATGTCCCCCTCCCACATTCCTATAGAGTTGGCATGGATAATGCTTGGGATTAAGTGTTCGTAATAATAGGAGAGTCTGACAGATGTTTTATTTTCCAAAATACAAAACCACTTCACACTCTATAAGAATACCATGAAAATGCGTGTCATAATAACATACATATGAGAATATTAAGATATTTAGTAAAAATCATGGAACTTATTTTATTCATACTTTACCTATTAATCCATTTTACATATATTTAAGGGACACCTTCCATCTATCAGGTTTTTTCTAGACACTGGGAATAAAATAATGAAAGAAAAATGAAAAGACAAATTCTTTAGCACAGAATCTACTAAGGGACAGATATTAATGAATCACACAAATAAATATAAAATTAAAAGTTATTTATAAAGTGCTAAATAGACGCTTGGTGTTATGAAAATGCATCATGAAGAAAATTTATAGTTAGGGAGGTTAGCAAAGGATTATCTAATGAAATGATAGAGCTGAAATTGAAGACAGAATTGAAATTAACATGGCAAATGGAGGAATGAATGGAAATGTTCTAGGCTGAGAGAAGAGAGTATAAGCAAAGCAAAGGCCTTGTGCTAGAGCAAACATGGAGTACATAATATAATAAAATAATTGTGTATCTGGAGCACCACGATCAAGATGGGAATATGTTTAGATGAAGGTAGACAGGTAGGTAGGGTCAGAATATCTAGTCTTGTTTTCTATTTTAATACATTTTGCCTTTTATCTAAGAACAAATGAAAATAATTGAGATACTTTAAGCAGAGGGCAATATAATCAGATCTGAATTTTGATAGGGGGACTCTACTTGTCACATAGGAAATGGCTTTGTTAGAATCAGCTTTGTATATACTGAGATAGACTGAATTATCCCATTGGGTACGTGCAATATTTCCAACTAAGGATTATGGTGGCTAAAAATTGCCAGATAGTAAAGAAGAAAAGCTGATAGATTCAAGGGATATTTAAGTAATAAAATGACTAAAAAATATTGGAAGATGTTGAATTTGGTTCCTAGGTTTTCAAGTTTAAAATTTATAGTGCTGTCATGTATTAAAATAAGGAACCCTACTAGAGTATAAAATTGTGGAAGGAGAGTTCATGGGTTTTATTTCAAACTTGTTCTTTTTAAGGTGAATTGAGACTTCAAAGAAAGCTGTCATAGAGGAATATAAATACATAGGTATGAAGCTCAGAGGACAGAGTTGGGCTAAAAGTATTAATGTGAGAAAAATCTGATAAAAGTGGCAATTGAATTCACTGACATGAATATTTTTTATTGGGGAAAAACTGAAGTAAGGAGAATGATGTTCTACAAACAAGATTTGAAGAAATTCAAGAAAGGATGTGGGGCTGGGGGGAGAAGATCAAGAGGCCAGTGTTAAAAAAAAAAAAAATCAAAGAAACCAAAAAAGGTGAGGGTTTCAAGAAGAGAGTGGTCAGCAATATAAACTGCTGTAGGGTTTAGTGTCATATAAATCACTATTGATCTTAGAAAAATATATTTTAGGGAATGGGATGGGGGAAGTCCAAATTACAGTGAGGTGAAAAATGAGTGATTAAAAAATAGGTATGGCAACCTTTACCAACTGAAAAAGTTGGCTACATAGGTAAGCATAGACATGTGATTGCTGCATAAGATGCAGAACAGTTTAATTTAGAATTGCTTGTTTTATTCTATAAAACATAAAATATGCAACATCTAATAAAATACATGAGATAAGAATAAGTATGTTAATGAGGTTGAGAAATAGAGATAGAAAAAAAACTTCAAAGTGTAGTCTTGCAATAAAACAGGAGGTGGTGATATTATATGAAAAATAATATGTTCAACAAGAAAATTCTAGTAAATGCAGGTAAACACAGGATGGACTTTGCAATGGAATAGTGAGTGTAGAAGGCATTGGCACTTGGTAGGTAAATTATAATGAATAGACATAGCATATTTTTAATTTGCTATATAAGACACTTCAGATTACAAATCAGTTAGTCACATATTCAACCTGAAAAAGTGCAGGGGAGAATCTCTGTATTCAATTCTCCGGAAGTCAAAGACTCACAAGCTAAACTTCACAGTGAGTCTATCACTTCCTGGTTGATACAGAATAAAACTTCCAAAGCATCACGATGCAATTTCAGTCCATGGAGTAACCACTGTTATTTCTTTAATTTTCTATTCTTCTTATTCTTCACAGTTTCCTTGTATTCTAAATGTTCCTAATCTCATTTCTCTCTGCTCTAACCTGCTTTTGAAAGCCATTTCATAACTTTCATAGTATTTGTAAACGTCTAGGACCTATTTTTATTAGTTATTGGCTATTACTGAAACTAATTACTATTGTAAAAATAATGCATGATTAGGATGAGTTAAAAACATACACAAAGGCTTCCCTGGTGGCGCAGTGGTTGAGAGTCTGCCTGTCAATGCAAGGGACATGGGTTTGAGCCCTGGTCTGGGAAGATCGCACATGTTGCAGAGCAACTAAGCCCGTGTGCCACAACTACAGAGCCTGTGCTCTAGAGCCTGTGAGTCACAACTACTGAGCCTGCATCCCACAACTACTGAAGCCCGCGCACCTAGAGCCCATGCTCTGCAAGGAGAAGCCACCTCAATGAGAAGCCCACACACCGCAACAAAGAGTAGCCCCTGCTCTCTGCAACTAGAGAAAATCCCACGTGCAGCAGCGAAGACCCAACGCAGCCAAAAATAAATAAATTAAATTAAATTAACTAAAAATAAATAAGTAAACATGTTTTACATGAAGTGTTCAACTTACAGTCTTACAATTCACAAGCAGCATGGTAGTGGATATTTTATTCAACATTTTACTAAGGTATTAGAGATATTCCATTATATTTTATCCCTGATAACTTTCCTCACCTTGAGGTCTGCTCTGTCTGAAATTAACATAGTTACTCCTCTTTCTTTTGATTATTATAAACATGGTACACCTTTATGTATTTATATTATTTTATTTTTTTAGAGTATAGTTATTTACAATGTTGTGTTAGTTTCTGCTGTATAGCAAAGTGAATCAGTTATACATATGTATATATCCGTTCTTTTTTAGATTATTTTCACATATAGGTTGTTACACAGTATTGAGTAGAATTCCCTGTGCTATACAGTAGGTCCTTATTAGTTTCCTATTTTATATATAGTAGTGTGTATATTTCAATCCCAATATCCCTCCCCACTCTTTCCCCCTGGTAACCACAAGTGTGCTTTCTACACCTTTTACCCTATTTCTGTTTTGTAAATATATTTGTAACATTTTTTTAGATTCCACATATAAACGATATCATATGATATTTGTCTTTCTCTCTCTGACTTACTTCACTTAATATGATAATTTCTAGGTCCATCCAATAGAACTACCACACGATCCAGCAATCCCACTCCTGAGCATATTATCCAGAGAAAACTCTAATTCAAAAAGATACATGCACCCCAATATTCACAGCAGCACTATTTACAATAGCCAAGACATGGAGGCAACCTAAATGTCCATCAACAGATGAATGGATAAAGAAGATGTGGTACTTATGCACAATGGAATATTACTTAGCCATAAAAAAGAACGAAATATTTTACTTTTTAAAAAGATTTCTCTTTATAGGTGTATTTATATTTAAAGTGGGTTTCCTGTAGTCAACATTTAATTGGGTCTTTGTTTTCAATCCGCTCTGACAATCTCTTTTAATTGGTGCATTTAAAACATTGACATTCAAAATGATTATTGGTATAGTTAGATTAATATCTACCATATTTGTTACTCTTTTCTATTTGTTACTCTTGTTCTTTCTTCCTAGTTGTCTTTCACTCTTTCTTCTTTTCTGTGCTGTTAACTGAGCATTCTATATAATTCCGTTATTTTCTATTTTCTTACAGTATCAGTTATACTTCTTTCTACTTTTTTTGACTGGCTGCCCTAGAATTTGCAATATACCTTTATGACTAATCCAAGTCCACTTTCAAGTAACACTGCACTACTTCACAGGAAATGTGAGTACCTTACATAACAAAATAATACCAATTCTTCCCTCCCATCCTTTGTATCATTGTTGTCAATCATTTCACTTATAATTAAGCATGTGTAAGCATATATGTAAGCATGTACATATATAGATAGACAGGCAGATAGATAGATATAGGTATATGTACATATATACATATATATATATGACAAGTGAAATTATAATGAAGTAATTATTGTTCAGGCATACAAAAATGGAGTCAGGCATCCACCAAGGATCTGGCCTCAGACACACCCCTGCACCACTGAGAACTGTATCACACTCAAGGACACCACTAGCCACGTTCAAAACAATTCCTGCAAGCAGCTGCTAGCTGCAACCTTGTAGTTTCAAAGTTCTCCCTGCTTCACAACTCTGTAGTAATTTCAAACCCCAACCAATACTGGCTTAACAAGCACCTTTACTTCTTGCCAGCTCCAGTTCTAATCCTTGACAAACAACTTAATGTAACCTTGCAGTACCCTTTATAAGCCTCCCACATTTTCTAGTTCATGGGAACACAATGCAAGTGTTCTTGAATCTATGTCTCCTAGGCTGCAGTCCTAAAAAACCACAAATAAATGCCTCTTTATTTTAATCAGGTCTGTTTCTGAAATTTATGTATATATCTCCATAAACAAATATATTATTGGTATTATCATTTTTAATGATTTTGAATACCATATACATGTCGGAATATTTCAAATATAAATATATATATATGTATATGTGTATATATAGACACACACACATAATCAACCCAGACCTCTTCTTTGAGATCTAGATTGTATTATTATTTTGAACAAACTATTGTCCGTTAGTTCAATTCAGAATAAAAATAAGAAATTAAAGGTTTTTCTTTTAACTTATTCATTTTTATGTTCTTCCTTTCTTTACGTACATCTGAGTTTCTGAGTTATATTATTTTCTCACTCTCTAAAGAACTTCGTTTAACAATGTTTTGCAGGGCAGTTCTACGGGAAACAAATTTCCTCAATGTTTGTCTGAGAAAGTCCTTATTTCTCCTTCACTTTTGAAGGATAATTTCACAAAGTGCAGAATTCTAGGGCGATGTTTTTTTTTTCTATCAACATATTAAATATTTCACTCTACTCTCTTCTTCTTGTATGGTTTTTGAAGAGAAGCAGATGTAATTCTTCTTTGCTCCTTTGTAGGTAAGGTATTCCCCCAGCCTCCAGGCTTCCTTCAGGATTTTTTTCTTTGATTTTCTATAGCTTAAAAATGATTATGTCTAGGTGTAGTGTTTTTTTTATTGGTTTGTTTGATTGTTTTTGGAATTTATCCTGCTGGGTGTTCTCTGAGCTTCCTAGATCTCTGGTTTGGTGTCTGATATTAATTTGGGGATATCCTCCATTATTATTCTTTCAAAATATTTCTTCTGTCCCTTTCTCTATTGCTTCTCCTTTTGGTACTCTCATTATGAATATGCTACAACTTCTGTTGTTGTCCCACAGTCCCTGGATATTCTATTCTGGTTTTTTTTTGTTTTTTGCTTGTTTGATTGTTTTTTCAGTCTGTTCTCTTTGCTTTTCAGGTTTTAAGAATTCTGTTGATATATCCTCCACCTCAGAGATTCTTTCCACAACTGTGTCCAGTCTACTGAACACCTATCAAAGGCACCCTTTATTTGTGTTACAATGGTTTTGATCTGTAGCATTTTTTTAACGTGTTTTTTTTTTTTAGGATTTTCACCTCTTTGCTTACATGGCCCATTTGTTCTTGTATGCTGTCTACTTCCTCCATCGGGGCACTTAGCATATTAATCATAGTTGTTTTAAATACCCAGTCTGATAATTCTAACAACCCTGCCATGTCTGGTTCTGATGCTTGCTCTGTTTTTCCAAATTGTACCTTTTACCTTTTGGTAATACTTTTATTTTTTTCTTGATAACCAGACACGATGTACTACATAAAATGAACTGCTGCAAATAAGCCTTTAGTAATGTGGTGGTGAGGCATGGGAGGAGGGGAAACTTTCTATAGTCCTATGATGAGGTCTCCTTTTTTTTTTTTTTTTTTTTTTTGCGGTACGCGGGCCTCTCACTGCTGTGGCCTCTCCCCTTGTGAAGCACAGGCTCAGCGGCCATGGCTCACGGGCCTAGCCGCTCCGTGCATGTGGGATCTTCCCGGACCGGGTCATGAACCTGTGTCCCCTGCATTGGCAGGCGGACTCTCAACCACTGCGCCACCAGGGAAGCCCTAGGTCTCACTTTTTTTAGTGAGTCTATGCCTATGGACTGTGAACTCCACAAGTGATTTTATTTTTCTTCTCCCTTCTTAGGTGGGACAGGATGGCTAGAGGCAGCTGAAGTTGCATACTTCCCTTCTATATGGAAGGCTGGCAGTGACTGGAGCTGGCTGTTTCCTTTCCCCCAGGTGAATTAGGCTCTGATAAAACCCCAGAAGGTTAGGCTTCTGGTTAACTAGTTTCCCCTGAGGACAAGCTTGTTAAGAAGAGCTGAATGCTCTGGCTTATTTCAAAATGGTTCCTGTTCCCCTCCCCCTTCTTAGTAATTAGGAGGGAACATTTCTCTAATATTTGCTGTGGGAACCTGGTCAAGCTCCTGGAGGTAAGTCTCAGAAAAGTCTCTGGGTCCCCCTGAAGTTTTTAACTCTCAGACTTGTACATTGAGATGCTAGCAATTCAGCAATTACAGTTCAGGTGTTCCTACTCTGGTACTCCTAAACATGAGTTCATACTAATGACTTCAACTCTAATCCATTACCAACCAAATGAATCACTCTAGCATCCCCCCTTGCTTATATATAAATTTCCACCACAGGAGTGAGAAACATGGCTTCCATTATTCACCAGCCACTTATTTAATTTCAGCATACATGTATAGCAGCATAAGAAATGCTGACCCATACTCCACGGGAAGCAACTTTATCAACTAGATAGAATGATGATGGGAAGTTTCTTTTTGTTCTTAGTCCAAAAGATTCCATTTATTTCCAAAGTTACTTAGGTCAGCACCTTTTTCTCCAAACCCAGGCAATGAAGTTGTTTCATACATTTATCATACAGGTAGATCCTCAGACTCTACTTTCTGTTACCGACCCTTTAAAGTCAGGCTCCAAAAAGGGTTCTCCTGTCCAGTGTCACTCATGTCAATAGAAGGAGTTTGGTTCAGAAGCAAAGGAAAGTTTTATCCTTTGATTAAAGAATGGAGAGGTGCGAGCTCTTGCTCTAGAGTACACACTTTCACCAACAGGCCATTGGCAGGGTTGCTTTATAGGGTTCTTGTCAATGGGGAGGGAGGGGCGCAGTTCTTACCGGTCAACATCTTGAATTGAGGTGTTGTGTGCAGCTCTTCTACAAACAGTCTGCCAAGTTGGTGTGTTGGGTGCAGTGGTTCTGCACTGGGAACTCTAATCCTACATGTTAGGTGCAAGGTCTCTGCACAGAGCCCCCTATAATAGGCAAGTGAATCTAGACTAAGCACAAAAGAAGAGATTAGACCTTATCACCTACCATCTTATTTTTCCCCCCAGGGACCCCAGTGGGCTTTGCCACTAACACATCCCTCCTCTGTCTTTTGTCCTGCTCCTAATTCTTTACCCTGCTGAGGGGCAATTGTCTTTCTTCTGTAACTGCTTTCTGACAAATTTGGATGTTGTCATAACACAACGTCCAAAGATGTTGAGGAGAACTTTTCCCTAGCTACCTTTAGATATTTTGATTGTCATCAGGCCTTAGCCCAAACTGCTCATATCCCTGAGTGACCACCATTTGAAGTTTTATGGATTCCCAAATATTAGCCAGAGAACAATGGTTATTAAGGAGCTCAGAAAAGGTAGAAACCAAGCAGCGCTGGGGAGGGCCTGTTTTATCCCATTGCGAATTTGTTCGGCCAGATGAGGCTGGGCTGGCTTCTGTTACTTGAGTTGCTTTTCCTAGTAGCCTGTCTGCACTTTCCTCAGTCAGGCCACCTGCACTGACATGAAAGCAACATGACACACTGGCCAGCCCACAAACCTCTCCTTGATCGGCTAATAGATAATCTAGGGCAATTCTAAACATTAGGATGCCCAGCCCCTCCCTCACTGAGTTTAGGGGCTTACCCAAGAACATGTACCCTCTTTGCAAATACATGGGCCTTGTACCATTGTCTTGAGTCCTCAATGGGTTGGTGCTCTGGTTTTTCATCCATGTAAGTATATTTAGAGTCCTACTGGGGCGCTCGTGTGCCAAACTCAACTGTGTCTTCCCTCATTGGACTACCTTATTCACATATTGTTGGTGCTGTTGGTCCATAAGTGTCACAACTGGGACCAGCAATTTGTTTACAGTTTATCACCTGCTGGGAGGAGGTGGTATTTCCTCTTAAATATGTCTGATGGTGGTGCTTCCTCCTTGGTTATTGGGGTTGACTTGAAAAATTACTGGTTCTAGAATCACTCTTTCGGCAGTTGTTTCCTTTTATTACCTCTGCATTCCCCCTTTTGGTTACCACTGCAATGAATCACTGCCCCCTTTTTTAGAAGCAGTCTTCAATATGCTTAAGCCATGTTTCACCTGTTTACTCTCTGCAGCAAGCATACCTCTTTCCTTCCAAATAGCCGCGCGCGCGTGTGTGTGTGTGTGTGTGTGTGTGTGTGTGTGTAGGATGGCATATGCATACTGGGAATCTGTATAAACATTTAGTACCTTTCCTGTCCTGAGCTCTAAGGCTTGGGTGAGGGTTATCAGCTCCCAGAAGCCCCTGGGGGTATCTTCTTGCTTCTACGACTTGAGTCTGGGAACTTACTGAGGGAGCTTACTGAGTAGCCCACCAACCTTTTTCCTTTCCTCATAAAACTACTCCTATCTATAAGCCATTCCTCTTCAGTGTTCAGGAGAGGCTCAATTCCTGGGTCAGGGCAACTGTAATAGACTGTGTCTATTGTTTCTATACAATCATGTACCAAGGGCCCTGTTTCTGTCGGTAGTACAGTGGCAGAATTTTGTGCGTGACACTTCTTTATAGTAACCACTGGGTTTCTAGTTTCCAAGTTTACACCTAACGTCGGAGGCACTTTGGGAAATGACCCAAATAAGAATTCCAGGGTTTCCCTGGTGGCGCAGTGGTTGAGAGTCCGCCTGCAGATGCAGGCGACACGGGTTCGTGCCCCGGTCCGGGAAGATCCCACATGCCGCGGAGCGGCTGCACCCGTGAGCCATGGCCGCTGAGCCTGCGCGTCCGGAGCCTATGCTCCGCAACGGGAGAGGCCGCAATGGTAAGAGGCCCGCGCACCACAAAAAAAAAAAAAAAGAATTCCAGTTCGGAAATTTGGAACCAGCACCAAACTGTTAATACATTCCTCAAAAGGCCAAAATAAGAGGGGTCCAAATGGCATGGACTCTGATTTAACTGGGGGTCCCCCTTGAATGCGTAATGGCCCGTTAGTCCCTCCTCAGTCAGAACGTCTCACAGGAGGCTAGACGCGACCGCCTCGGGCCAGAGCAGCTTAGCCATGCTAGTTCCCGACCAACCTGGTCTCATGCGGGGGTCACAGCTCTCTGAGGTGGGGGTCTTCTCTTTCCCCCTTTCACCCAAACAGGAGGAGTTTTCAGACTTCCAGCCGGCTGAGAGCTAAAAGCACGCAGGATTCCCATGGGGTACTCACCAGATCACCGGGGCAGCTGGTATTCTGTGCTGATCCTGGAGGAGACCTGGGAGAACCTTGGTGGATGAAGAATCACCTAAAGTTCGCTTCACAAGCAGAGGGGGAGGTGAGGTGGGGTGGCGGGTGTTTCCTGTTCTCGCCAGCAGCTCACGAGGTTTCCAGATAATAGGGTTCCTGGTCTCGAGAGCAACTCACAGTGTTCCCCAGCCCACTTCAGAGAAATTAGCTCTGACCAGAAGAGGTCAGTCCCAGGTTGGGTCGCATACCTACACTGGGACCCTTTCATACTCGGGTATCCCCGGTGCCTTTTCCTGACCCCGAATTCAGCGTCCTCACTCATTTTGTCGGGCGGTCCTCACTACCTGTTTCCGGGTACCGCCTCCTGGCTCACGGGGCTGCTCGTTTCCTTACCAAACCGGAAGTGACAACGGAAAAATCTGCTGTTGACTCCAGGAAGTCGGCAAACAGGGGAAAAAGCCCTGGAGCAGCTGCTGCTGCCTTGTACAGGGGTCAGGAGGGCAGCACGGCTGGCGAGACAGTGGGCAGACTGCCGCGGCCCCCTCTTGTCCACAGGACCCCACCGTCACCGGGCATCCAGCACCAAGGGGAGGGCAGCCAGGGACAGTGGGCAGACATGCGTGAGTGTCAGTCTCTGATGCCCAGCGATGCCACCGTCGTACCCCATCACAGTGTCCTCAGAGGCCAGAGGCAGTCATCTTCACGCCAACCTCCCAAAGCCTCTGCCGTCTTCCCCTTGGAGCCAGGTAAGCCCAGAGCACAGTGAGTGGATGGATGCAAGCGAAAAGACCCTGGCTGGTCCTGAACAAGGAGCCTCCTGCCGAGTCTGGTTCAAAAGCAAAGGAAAGTTTTATTCTTTGATAAAAGAATGGAGAGGGATGAGCTTGTACTCTAGAGCACAAACTCCCAGATGCACAGGCCATTGTGCTGCTCGCAGGCTCCAGATTGCAGTGTCGCACGCAGTGCCTCTGCAAGAGGCCCGCTGAGCTGAGGCGCGGGTGCGGCCGTTTTGCACTGGGAACTCTGGTCTGAAGTGCCGGGGGCAGCGCCTCTGCACGTGACACCCCACCATCAATTGAAACGAGTAAGCACAAAGGAAAAAAAAAAGTTTAGACTTTATTACCCAGATTCTATTTTCAGTTCCCGGGAATTGTTAATGGGCTTTCCCAGTGACGATGTTCCCAAGGGAGTGGTTCCCCATAGGGAAAGGGTTGGATTATTGGAGGAGCTGGTGTTAGTAGAATTGGGTTTGTCCATAAACCAAGTAGCCCCTGCCCATCATGGTCCAGTTCTGAACAGAGGAAACACATTTCCTGGAGTAGAGAAAATTTTCATCCCCACTGGTGAATGTTCTCAGTTGCCCATTTCATACACTCTGCTTTTGTCTTGACCAAACAATTAGTCTGGCTTTTCTCCTCCCTACAAGTTCCTGAATTTTAACTTCTCTCAAGTCTGAGCAGGAGCTGAAAGAGTGGATCATGCCCCTTGTCAGCTCTTCCTGGGAACTGGCTGGCTGCAGGGAGACACTGTTCCTGTCAGACTCCACTAATCATTTTCCCTTGCGTTTGCAAATTTCCCTTATAAGTTCTTGCTGACCTTTGTTACCCCTCCTTTAGTCTGCAGAGGGAGGAGGGAGTTCTTGCAGTCCTGATGCTTCAGTCTGAAGTGTGGGGTGCAGCATCT
This sequence comes from Pseudorca crassidens, assembly GCF_039906515.1. Classification (NCBI taxonomy): domain Eukaryota; kingdom Metazoa; phylum Chordata; class Mammalia; order Artiodactyla; family Delphinidae; genus Pseudorca; species Pseudorca crassidens. The sequence continues at coordinate 22,207,346 of NC_090298.1, forward strand.
CTGTACACAGTGTGCCGTCACTGTCTTGAATTGCAGTCCTGAGCAGTGTTTCTACACAAGGTCCCGCCAAGTTGGGGTGTTGGGCGAGCACAATGATTCTGTGCTGGGAACTCTATTCCTACATGTTAGGTGCAAGACCTCCCCCTGTAGGCTAGCAAAACTAGACCAAGCACAAAAGAAGAGATTAGACCTTACATTATCTCCTAGATTCCACCTTATTTTTCTGGAGGACCTTTCTTGTGTTTTAAAATTAGGCTGTTTTATTTTCTTATCATGAGATTGAAAAGTTCTTTAGAAGCTTTGAATACAAGTTTTTTATCAGATAAGGGCTTTGCAAGTTTTGCCTTACATGGGTTTTGTTTTTCCTTCTTTTAATAGTGTTTGTCACAGAGTAGATTTTAAATTAATAACATTTAATTTTTCTGTTTTTATTTTTTTCATAGATCATGATTATTGTGTTGTGTCTAAAAGCTTATTTGCAAACCTAAGGTCAACCAAATTTTCTACTATGTTTTCTTCTAGAATTTTGATAATTTTGCATTTTACATTTAGGTTTATGATTCATCTTGAGGTAATTTTTGTAAGATTTGTAAATTCTTTGTCAAGATTAACATCTTTTTTGCATTTTGTTGTACAATTTTTCCAGCCATTTGTTGAATAGACTGTTTTTTTCCCCATTCTCTTTGTGCCTTAGTCAAAAATTTGTAGAATATATTTGTAGAGACTTATTTCTGGGCTTTCTTTTCTTTCCCTTTAATCTAGATGTCCATTTTTTGCCAAGACCCCACTGTCTCTATTATTGTTGCTTTATAGTTAATTTTGATGTTGGGTAGTGTCAGTCCTCCAACTTTGTTGTTCTTTTTCATTGTTATTATCACTATTCCACATCTCTTTTCTTTGCATATAAACTTCAGACTAAGTTTCTATCATGAACCTCAAGACACTTCCAGACTCTAGTGATTACTCAATTCCAAGTCAACTTCAAAGTTTTCAAGTAATTGTTACACTAGCACCGCACTCTCATCACCAAAATCTTTATTAGTATCCTAGGTATGCCGTAACGAGTGATAATTCAGGTGGCTTTAAACAACAGAAATTTATTTGTTCTTTCAGTTTTGTAACCTAGAAGTCCAAACTAAAGCTGTTGAAAAGGCCATTCTCTCTGAAGGCTCTAGTGAAGTATCTTTCTTTGCCTTTCTCTGGCTTCTTGTGGTTGCCAGAAACCGCTGGTATTCCTTGGCTTGCAGGTGTATCACTCCAATATCTGCCTTCATTGTCACATGGTATTATTTCTGTGTGTCTCTATGTTCAAATTTCCCTGTTCTTATGAAGGCACCAGTCATTGGATTAGGGCCCACTGTAATATAGTATGACCTCATACTAACTTGATTACACTGGCAAAGACCCTATTTACAGATGAGGTCATATTCCCGGGTACCAGGAGTTAGAAATTCAACATATATTTGGGAGATGCAATTCAAGTCACAACATTGGTTAAAGAAATTGATGTAAGTAAACCTTTCATGTGAGACTTTATGTTAATCTGGTGAACATTGGGATGTTTTTAATGTTTGCTGTACCTTTAAATGCAAAGGGCTTCAAAATTCTCAGGTGTTCTTGTTTTGTCTTCCCAGGTGTGTCCGTTTCCCTAAGACAGCCTCTTAAATAGAGGCTGACGCCCTGCAGCTCTTTCAGCTTTCCTCCATTGCTGAGCCCTGATGGTGTGGCGGTAAGTAGATGCAGAGGAAAAAAACCTTCTATGGTTTTATGATTAAGTTTCAGTATTTTGGTGAGCCTGTATTTCTGGACTGCAAACTTCAAGGTGTCTGTTCATCCTCTCTCCTTCTATAGGTGAAAAAGAAAGGCTAGAAGAAGGTGGAATCAGGGAGATGCCCTTCCACCAGGGAACTAAGGCTCTTGAGAAGTCTGTTTTGCTGGAAAGTAAGCCTGTGTTATGGAAAACACTTTCAGCATATTTCAAAATGGTTACTTTCTTCTCTTCCTGCCAGAGGTATGAGGTGAGTTTTTTCTTGTTCTTGATTTTTAAAGTTTAGAACCTTGTGGGGTTGTTATAGGAAGAACACACAGAAGCATGGGGTTCCCCTAAAACTGCAAACCAAACCTCATGAGATTCACACTATTTCACACACATCCTCCAGCAGTTTGTCAAAATTAACGTTTATGTATTCCAACCAGTTTATGGCTCCAGCAATTTCTGCTCCAGGTGAGCTTTATCTGCAATATTTTGTGTTTGCCTATCTCTCCAGATTTCAATGTCAGTTTGGCCTATGCTCTCCTTTCTCTGATGGATTCAAGAAAAGTTATTCTCAGTTTGTTCAGAATTTTTCGTGTTGTAAGAATGGGATTGAGAACACTCAAGTCAGGGACAAAACTACAATCCTGTTTTGGAAAGATAGTTTTGCCGTTTATAAGATTATTGGTTGACCAATACTTTAAGACTCTGACTCTGTCTTTGCATTGCCCTCTGAACTGCATTGTTTCTGTTGAGTAGTCAGCCTTTATTTACATTGGATGTTTGTATGTTATGAGTAGCTTTACTCTGCTCCTTTCAAGATTTCATTGTATTTGGCTCTCAGCATTTTTACTATAACATATCTGGGTAATATGTTGGCTTTTATCATGATTTTTCTGCTTCTATTATTGTTACATTGATTGAGTTCTGAATATTATTCTAATAGACATTCCTGGTATGAAAGCAACTTACCTTTGATTTATCTTTTTATGTATTGTTGGATTTGACCTTCCAATATATTATGTTTTTGCATCTATATTCAGGAGATAACTTTCTTTTCCTGTACTGTCCTTGGTAGTGGTTTTTACTATGTAGGTTACTCTGGACTCATAAAAATATTGGGGATTTTTCCTTTATTCATATCGAGAGTTTATGTAAATTTGTTTATTCGTTAAATGTTTCAAATGTTTCATTAGTGAAGCTGTAAAGTTGTGTAGGTTTTTTTGGGGTGTGAGTGATTTTTAACAATTACTGTGAATCACAAAATTATTCATTCAGTCTTATTTAATTGTGCTTTTGAAGAATTTTTATTTAAATCCAATTTTATGTTTTAGAGTAAAGCTGTTGCTGATATCCACTTAATTTTTTTCTCCATTATATTAGCTCATTAATTTTCTGCTGTTGTCCTTATTTAGTTCCTCATATTTCCTTTTAGTTTGATTTGTATTTTCCCCTAAACTTTAATATGAAGAATATATCACATATTCTCAGACTTATCCCTTTTCTTTCATATATCTAAACATAAATTTCCCTCTGAGCTTTTAGACTCAGATACATGTTTTGAAATATAACACTTGTTTCTCTGTTTTATGAATTCTCTTGATTCATGTAATATTTAGAATTATATTTTAACTCTAAGTGATGCGGAGGGGGTAGCTCCAGACTTCGCTCCTTCTAAAATAATGGCTAGAACTCCACAGTCACAGAACCAATGTGACTGTTTTGCCTGCTGCTTTTTCTGTCTTGTTAATGCAGTTGAGTGTGGGAAATAACCACCAGCTGTATCCACAGCTTCAAAGTGTTTTACAGTTGAGCTGGAATATCATTATTTTACCCTGGCCCAGTTACAACTAGATTGCATTCAGGTGCCACTGCTTCCACATATAGCAACGCTCCCTGTTGTCCCTCACGATAAAACATCAATAACTGCAATACTACCCTATACTCCAAGGGTCCTTGTCACCCAACATACCAGCATCAATGGGGTCTTATCACCACTGAACCAGAGATGGAGGTCATATTCTAAAATTCCATCCTGAAGTTCTTTCTAGGACTACCGATGGTACTGATTGTATTATTGTATTAGCTTTGGCTTCTCCAAGAAAGAGCTTGAGGCAAGATTTGAGTGTATATATTTTAATGTGGAAAATATTCTATGATGAGGTTGGCTAGTTGCTCATAATCAAGCTAGAGAAAATAAGGAAAGAAAGAGATGATCAATGGGCTTCAAAACAATCAGGCAGCTTAAGTTACACATAAATGACTTGAGATCTTTTATATCTGCTGTCAAATAAATCCTATGTCCTAGAGCTGCAGGGCCATGCTTTCTGAAAGTCAAGTTCTGTGAGAAGCTAAATTACAACACAGATTGAATTCTCAACTTAGCAGTGAAACTTCTGTTAAAGTTAGGGCACTTATGGGGGGAAAATGGCATCCTGAAAAGTGAAATGGGAACCTATGGTTAGATCCTGATGAACCTAGGGACATTGATCTAGATGTTACCAAGTTGTCTTCGCCTATAGAAATGGCTCTTCCACCACTGGCTATGGAGTTTAACCCTTCTTTTCCCAAAGAACCTGTGATGATCTCCACTGAATTAGCTGCCCTTCAAGAAACTGATAATCCTCTTCAGAACCTACCCCAATCACCCTTCTTTGTTTCTAGACCAGTAACAAATCCCATTAACAAATCCTAAAAGGCCATACAGGGGAAGGAACAAAGTGTTAGCCACAGTGTTGTACTATATACCAAGAGAACTTCATGGTTTTTCAAATTTTGATACCAAAATTGGTATAATATCCAAGTAATATATAGAAAGAAAGTAACCAACAATTATGTCTAAGCACATATGCTAATTAAAAACATAAACTGACAATTTAGAGGATGATTTCCCGTCACACTGAAATCTGAAGCAATGTATATTAAAATAACTTCCTAACTTCCTTAAAGACATTACATGTAGCATTATCTACAATTTCTAATAGGCAAAAGGAATACAAAAATATACTGTTGATTTATTTTTATATTATTAAATTACTCAAGCTATTTCTATTTTCAAAACAAGTTTTCCCTTTGTGCAGATATGTGTTTAATCCCTTAAGCAAATTAGTGAAATCTTTATAAATCAGTTTTGCCTGTGTTTTCTAATGTACTGTAAAGAGTTTTACCTAATTGCCTATTAATATTTAAATAACATAAAACTCATGAAAAAATTTAGAAACAGCCTTTTAGTGTGTTAGATTTGTCAGAACTGACAGAAATGTTTAACTATAATAGTTTAATAAATTGTTATGTATTGATTCATATCCTGGATTGATTCATATCCTTTCTCTTTAGTTATAGATGTGATAATGAACAATAAACTCTGGTAGGAAAAAATGTAAATGTTTAAGTTATGTGTTATTTAGTACACCTTTACTAGGCAGAAGAGGTTTTTGGGTTTTGTTTTGTTTTGTTTTCATTGTTTTAAATTTTTGGTTGCACCGTGCAGCATGCAGGATCTTAATTCTCCAACCAGGGATGGAACCCATGCCCCCTGCAGTGGAAGCACAAAGTCTTAACCACTGACCACTAGGGAAGTCCCTGGAGGAGGGTTTTTGATACACCTCCTCCCCCTAAGTAAAGAAAGAAATCTACCAGTGTTTTCTGTAGAATAAATTTAAAAATATATTCAGTATGGATTTACTTCTAAAATAAACTCTTTTCTGTTGAAGAAAAAATGTAGGAAGATAGGCTCATTTCATTCGTTACTAAGGAAAATTTATAAAAGGGTATATATGCAAAGTTACTTTAGTTTTTAACTAAAAATGTGTCTATCACATTTAGATGACTAATAACATTTTCTGTGTCCAAAATTAGTTAATATCAGTGAGATTCATCTTCCTGCAGTATAATGTGAATCATTCTTTTGGTTCACCTGATTCTAAAGGAACAAATGGTGAAAATAGATTCTTTTTCATTCATCTATATTATTATTATTTTTTTTGATGTTGGGGGTAGGAGTTTATTAATTATTTATTTTTTGCTGTGTTGGGTCTTCGTTTCTGTGCGAGGGCTTTCTCTAGTTGTGGCAAGCCGGGGCCACTCTTCATCGTGGTGCGTGGGCCTCTCACTATCACGGCCTCTCTTGTTGCGGAGCACAGGCTCCAGACACGCAGGCTCAGTAGTTGTGGCTCACGGGCCCAGCTGCCCCACGGCCTGTGGGATCCTCCCAGACCAGGGCTCGAACCCATGTCCCCTGCATTAGCAGGCAGATTCTCAACCACTGTGCCACCAGGGAAGCCCCCATCTATATTATTGATGTACAGATTATTTATTGGTCTATTATGAACTGTATTCTCACAAAAATCTCCAGTGCCAGCAACATTTTGAGTCCATTGATTTGGTTCCAAATTTGCCTAGATAAACTTATGTTTACTTATACTTTCCATTAGAAAGTTGACACATTGACCTCCTAGAATGAAATGGCTCTTTGCTATGGAGTTTAGAACCTTTAATGTTTGATCAAGGGCCATCTTAGCACACTCAAACTTCTAGATGTGTTTCAGAAGGACTGAGTGGCAAAGATAAAACTTAACATCATCTTCTAATTGAAGATGTTAAATGCAACAGCTAGATATTCAGTAGTGTGTTGCTGTGTTCAACATACATATTAATGTATAAAACGTGTATTAACGCAAAATTTCATGGAGGTTGCTTTTTTTAAAACTCTGGAAACTTAACTTTTCCTCTGTATTGATGTAAAAATGAGTTATCATAATTTTTAAATGACATAAGTTTAAAATTTCCAATAAATGTTAGAAGTAACACTTTTATCTAGTTCTCTGAACCCTTTACAAAATATGTATAACAAATGTAACATCTTGGTAGATTATGGAGTAGAGGTTTAGAGATGATGTTTTATTCCCTTAAGACCACAAAGCTGATAAATGGTGAAAGCAGAATTTATACTCAAGTTTTTTGTGATATCATGGAATAAATTCTTACATATTATTGGATTCTTTTTTAGTATAAACATAAATAGTTTATAAACTGATTTCTTAAATATTAAACAACAACTAAATGTACTGTTGGCTGGGAGAGAGTGAAGGAAAGAACGAATGAACAACTGCATGGTTCCCTCTCTTCTTCTTGCCCCCCCATGCATGCAAGCACAGACACACATGCTTGCACACACACACTATCTCTGACACTTAAGTGTTAATTTTAGTATTTGCTTTGCTCTGTTTCACATGAAAAATATGTATGTGGGGGGAAAAATCAGATATGAAAAACAAAGGGGAAAGAATGTATCCATAAAAATTACTTGGATAAATCCCAAAAAAGCACAAAACTACTTTTGAATTTAACATTAAATGTGTGGAAATTAATGAAACAATCAGGCAGGTGAGTAATGAGGTTTGATTTCTACAAGGAAATCACCCTTCCTTTAGTTTAATTCCAAATAGTAGCATTTTTATGTGCCAATATGAAGAGAAGATTAGGACACAAATTATGTGCAAATTCTGTTCTTTGGGGTACAGTGTGCTGTAAATAAGACATAGAAACACCAAAATGCTGTGTACTATGGAAGCATATCCTGAAGAAATAAGAAATTCAGTGGTTATTATGTTTAATTTAGACCATATTAACATTAAAAAGCAATTTTTTAAAAAGGTAGACTATCTTAAGGGGCATAAAAATTAAATAGATACTAATATCTCCACTACAAGGATAAAAAAATTAATAAAAAATTACTTCCCAAGGACTCTTCTTATCTACCACAGGGGAAAAAAAGTTTGAGAGAAACAAAATCAACAGGAAAATAGACAATAAGAATTAATTTAATATAGCTTTAAAAATATTTCAAATTTTTAAATGATTTACTGAATCAAGAATATGTGAAATAGAGAAAGAAACTAGGGCTGGAATAAACAGGAGAATTATGGTGTCTCATTCCAGTATAGATAAAGTACATGAGTTTCCTAAAATAGTTCATCTATTTTTAACTTTTTATTTTATATTGGATTATAGTTGATTAACAATGTTGTGATAGTTTCAGGTGTGTACAGCAAAGTGGTTCAGTTATACATATACATGTATCTATTCTTTTTCAAATTCTATTCCTATTTAGTTTGTTACATCAAAAATATCAGAATGTTATAAAACATTAAGTAAAGCTGAATTTACAGAAAATAGGAATGGTTGTAATTTTTCAACATACTGATTAAGTTTCAGGTTGAGCTATATAAGATGATTTTTTTTCAGCCTGTAAATGTTATTTTACTCCATTCTTTCCCATGAGTTTTTATTTCTCATAATTCATTGACAAATGTGTCACTAGTATACACGCTAGGAGTGATGTCAGTGAAAATAGTAAAGGTATCTGAAAATTCTCTTCCATAACAACAATGGGAAAACTGGCAAAAAAAGTCAGACAACTCTTCCAGAACTCTGGAAATCAACCAGTCTTCCATAAAGTAGGAAATGTTTATTTCAAAAACAATGGAATTCCAGCATTAACAGCATTTTGTATGTTTTAACTTGCCCTGTTCCTATTCTCCAAGACCCACCTCTGTAGTGGCTTTGAAAACCAGCAGCCAGGTAGCCAATGAAAGTGGAAAGAGCAGTGTTTAGGCTCCTTCATAGTAGATATGTTGAACTACATAAAAATTAACAATATTTGTGCCTCGAATGACACTATTAACAGTGAAAGGGCAGCAAACCAAATAGTAGGAAATGTTTACAAATCATATCTGATGAGAGGTTAATATCCAGAACATGTAAAGAACTCCTATAACACAATAACAACAGCAAAAAAAAAAAAAAAAAAATCAAAAATAGGCAAAGTGCTTGAATAAACTTTTCTCCGACCGTGACATACATATGGCCTGTAGCACAGAAAAAGATGCTTAACATCACTAATCGTTAGAGAAATGCAAATTTCTCCAAACCACAATGACATTCCACTATACTAATTAGGAAAGCAATGAGAGAGAATTTCTTTTACTATCTCTGTAATATCTCCTTTTTCGTAGCATTAAGTAGTTGGAATCAAGCAGTGTGTATCCTTCTTAGATTGGCTTGTTTTACTTAGTAGTAGGTGTTAAAGTTCCTCCATGTGTTTTCATAGCTTGTTAGCTCATTTCTTTTTAGAGCTTGATAATATTTTACTGTCTGCATGTAAGACAATTTATCCATTCACCCGCTAAAGGATATCTTGGTTTCTTCTAAGTTTTGGCAATTATTAATAAAGCTGCTATAAACATTCGTGTACAGGCTTTTGTGTAGACATAAGTTTTCAGCACATTTGGGCAAATAACAATGAGCACGATTTCTGGATTGGTATGTCTAGTTTTGTAAGAAACTGCCAAAATTTCTTAAGTGTTTGAACCATTTTGCATCTCCACCAGCGTTGAGAGTTCCAGTTGCAACACATGAACTATAATTTTCAGTTGTCTCATTGTCTTGTATTGTCACCTGGAAGATTTGAGGTTTTATGTGGAAGCATCAAATTGGTGGCCAAGCTTAGTTCACATTTCCTTCTTCCCACTTTCTGGGGCAGTGAAAAGTAGTATCTTGCTCCTTCATGTTCTGTATCAGTTCATGAAACACTTTCATTATGAAACTATAATAGGAAGACTATTGAACTATCAAAATAAGTGAATAAAAAAACAAAGCTCCTGAACATTATAATTGGATAGTGTTAAATATTTCATTTCTTAACTGTAAAGTGGTGATGTATAAAAAGGGCTGTTGTAAGGAATACCTGACCAATGGCCCAATACCCATTTTTATGTGTTAGAAATGTCACAATTATATACTCTTAAAAATTAAATAATTTTTGTATGATAGATAAAATCTTATTTAAAGAATCCAAGGCTTAGAAAGTTTTCATTACTTTACAGGTTTATTTCCCAAGATTTTATGACTAGAAAGTAACAGGAAATGACTTTTTTTTTCTGGACAAATATGAAGTAGTATAGCATTCTGTGAATTTTCAGAAGAGTTAAAATTTAGAAAGGGAGCTATAGTATTCTGATGGTAGAGGTGGGCGCCTGACATAAATTCACAGGTATACTTTAATCAAAAGTCTTTATAATACTATGGTACCACATGCTGTTGCTATATATTAATTATTAATGTTCTTGTCCATATGCCATACAAATTTTGAGCACCTACAGTTTTAAAACAGTGTATCCTTTAATTACTCTTCAAATCTTAGAGCCTTTAGCATGGAGCTCAATTTACAGTGCTTGATATAAATTAAGAGTTAATGAAGTGGCTTATAAATTCAAATTACTATAGAAGAGTAGCAAAAGTGGTATAATGAATATTTGGCATCTAACATGTTCAACTGGAGAAAAGTGTCTGCTTCTCCAGTATATTATCATGGATTACATAAATATATGTATATATACATATGCATATATGGCATTTATATACACAACATATATATTTATATAGATGATACATACTTCATTGTAAATGTAGAGTGAAAACTGCTATATGGAGACAAGAAAGGAGTGTTTATAGCTTTCTGAGTCTGTTATGGAGCTTATATCTAGTGATCCTGCTGAGTCCATAGTTCTAAAAGGGCTTCTTTCCTGCTGAGCAAGCAGTGCTTGGTGCACGCATGACTGAGCTTTCTGAATAAGTGTAGCATCCTGCAGCAATGAGTCACGGAGGTGCTGAGAGGACTCAATCTTTGTTGATTCAGGTGGCATTCATGGGAAAATTGTCCAATTGATTTATTGTTATTTGTCCAGTCCCAGATTATTTTATGAATATATGTCACTAAAAACAAATAAAATTTATTTTGGTATTAGAAGTAAGAACTTTTATACTAAAAACTGTAGTTTCAGTGATTATTCTTAGGGTAAATAAATAAAAAATAGCTTTTTCCTATTTTTCAGCCTTTTGCAGATTTGGGGAATCAAGGCAATTCTCATGTGGTTTATTTCTTTGCAGCGATTTTTACAATAGAAGAAAATAAATCCATCCACTCAGATTTTTTTTTCTGGGAGTGAAGAAAATAGGAAAAATATAAAGGCAATGAGAGATGGGTTTGAGAAGTATTTTTTATGATTTATTTTTCTTTAAAGGAATTAGTATGAGTTTATCATGCATTCATTGGTTCTTAGTAGGGAGGGGTTTTTAATGACAAAAATTATGAACAGAATTTTCAGCTGATTTCTACGCTAGTACATTTAGAAATATTGACCAACCTAATTGGATATTTTTTCTTTGCTAATATGAACAATTCTAATAAAATTTTTTTGCAGAGAAATAAATAGTATGATCATCTAACCAAATATAATGTCTATTTTCTTCCAGTTGTTTCACAAGAATTATTGACTAATATATCAGAAGGACTTAGTGGGCATTTGGGGTTCATTTGTTTCCTCCATAGTGAAGGTCCTCAAAGCTTGGGTGTGCTCTTATCTATATTTAGTGAACTGGCTTCTTTTTAAAACCCATCCTATAGCATCACCTGTGCTATCTTCAAGGGCAAATATAATTTCTTTCCTCAGGCCTCACTCCCTTTAACTTTTTTTCAACATTCAATGATGCTCATTAGTCATCTCAGCTAATCCTTTATCACCCTCTATATTAATACCATCTTTAATTTCCCCATCTCTCACTGTCACTTTCTTGTGTTTCTTTTAGTCACATCTCTTATTTGCATTCACTAAATACCTGAGAAATTTCTCTCTAGCATCAATGTGCTTTTATTTCTCTAAATAAAATGGGTCTTCATGTTAAATTTGACTCTACATTTCTAGCTAATATAACACATGACTACTCAGATGTCACAACTGTCTTGAAACAACGTATATAAAGTTGAATTTATTTTGTACCCCACCTCTACCATTAGAATAGGTCCTTTTCTATATTTTACTTCTTAAAATCCACAGAATGATCTCTTTCACCTTCTTTCTCCAGAAAGAGACTTCTTTTGCCTGTTCCTTTCCTTTGTATCTCTCATATGAGATATATGTATTCATTTATTATGTGTAAAATCACTTACATCTATTTTGTCAGCTGATATTTGTGCCAAAGCACTTTTTTTTTATAGGAAGATCAAACGACTTTTTAGAAAAGTCAATGTATTTTTAAGGATCTCCATACACATTCAGATCTTTATCTTCTGAAAAGACAAAGTACAATTGGCTTTAATTTGGATAAGAAGTAGGGTATAAAATATCACATACCCACAGGAAAAATGGGTTATATAACAGAACATTTAGATAAGTTTAAAAAAATACTTTGCTTAATAGGCCAGGAAACTACAAGGTAGGGTCGAGTAGAATGAGGAAAGGCAAAATGCCTACATACCTCAGCACAGTCAAATAAAAGAGGACATTAAGAGTTTTCTGCTTCTTGTATATAGATAGAAGTGGGACAGCTTTTCTTCCTTGATTCTGGGGAACTGATATAAAAACCCTAACAAGTCTAGTTAGAATAGTTTCCAGGTAGGAATTTTCTTGGCATTCTTAGGAAAATTATGTTTTTTTTTATTTTTTTCTGAATCTTATATTCTGGGGAAAATTGGTTAAGAACTTTTGCCTGTGAGAATTAGGTTTTTAACAGTCAACAGATGTTACTGCTTCAAAGGGATCCACTGACGTCAGTTCAAAAGCAAAATCAGGATATGTTGCTGTGCTGTCAAGGGATAAGTTGAACATTTCTGAGACCCAGAGAAGGACCAGACAGGACAAGAAGTGGTCATGATCTAGTCAGTGAGTCCTGCTTGTATTCACTGAAGTGTTATAAGTGTGTGTTCATGGCCCTGTCTTCTGTAAAAAGTGAGCCATTGTGCAAACAACATAAATATTGTTTATATACATAGTACGTTATATAAACCCTATGAGTGGTAATACAAAAAATTACTTTTGGAGCAAATTGTGCCCTAACTTTGGTAATTTTCAGGGAAATTCGAAGGTTATGTTTACTTGAATACTACTTGAAAACATTTGCTGGAATTTCTCAGTGCATCATTATTCAACACGGGCTGCAGTCCATTGTAAGCCTATATTTCTCATACTTTAATTTTTAGATATATATATAATAATGATAAAAAGTGAAAAGTTTAAAATATTTAAAAAATAACTCATGGTTCTGAAATTTTATAGAATTCCTAGGAATTCTGATTTCTAGTTTCTGAATCCCAAAGATTAATCTCTCTCAGTAAATGGGAAATGAGATTACAATGTGCGGAGTTTTAAATTATTGAGATTGACTCTGTTACTGTAAATTTATCTCTGTAGTTTAGAAAACTCCAACAAAATCTAGAATCAAGCAGAGATTTTAATTTCAGTTCTAATTGCTGTATTTCTGTTATTACCTATAATGTAACAATATTCTACTCATTCTTGTTTCAAAGTGCTGTAGAATTTTTCTCTTCTAAATCTAATGAAGACCTCATCACTGCTACCACAGGGTAAATTGTTTTCTTTTAACTAGCCTCCACTTCCTCTGTTTGACACTTACTACCTCTTACCTCTTATGCTGTCTTCCTAAATTAACTCCTTTTTTCTTTATTCCTTGTTTTAATGACTATTTTAGTCCTCTTTTTTTATGTAGATAATCTGTATGTCTTTAAAAAAGAAATTGTTTCCCTAACTTCTGTCTTTCAAGTCTTGTAAAATATCTTATGGCCCACAATAATTTGGAACAATGCAAAAAAAGGAATGCTAGGAAGTGGAGTTCTAGTTTAATTAGGCTGATCCCTTCCAAAACCCACCACAAATTAACATTATCAACTTGGTGTTCATACATATTACTTTCAGCCAAATTTAATATACAAGTAATATTCACAAAATCATGCTTCTCACTCATAAAATATTCTAAACAGCAACCGTTTCCAAATTGGATGGAAAGTACTTTTACCGATCTCGAGATCTTTTCCTCTTCAAGCTGTGGAATTCCTCCTTTAATATCGCATAACTTAATACTGAGATATGTGGTTAACTATTCTTAAACTATTATGCATGGGCTAGGAAACAGGAAAGGAGGAAAAAAATGATTATATAGAAATTATTTCAAACCAAGTAAATTCTCTTCTAAATTGGGTCTCATTGTTGTAACTAGTCGTAAATCTGTTTAGAGAGCTCATTTTAATAAACTCAAACTGATCCAGCCAACGTTCTTTCCACAATGATCCCCAGTTTTAAAATACATCTCCACATGTTCCCAAGTTTCTGTTGATATCAATTGCTAAAATCAAGTGCTTATATTGTGTATCACATCTCCTAAGGGGTCATACTTTGTCAATCACACTCTAAGTCCTTTTTAACTTGAGTCTAATGATAGAAAGTGGAAGAGTGTAATAAACCAAATAATAGCTGTCCTAAAATGTCCCTGTCTTAATCCCTGGAACCTGTGAATATGTTACCTGTATGGCAAAAGGGACTTTGCAAATTATGATTAAGTTAAGAGAAGAGATAAAATTTTATCCTTGGTTAACTGGGTGGGTCTAAGAGTAAGATAGGAAGGCCAGAGTCAGATAAGGAGACATGGTGATGATGAAAGAGTAAGAGATTGGAAGGTGCTACACTGCTGTGTCTGAAAATGGAGAAAGAGGACCCAAGCCAAGGAATGTGAGAATCCTCTACAAGGTGGAAAAGATAAGGAAACATATTCTCTAGTACTTGGCAGAAGTACTGTCAAAATTTGTTATAGTTTGTTTACAAAAGCAATAGGAAACTAATATAAGGGGATAAATCCTGAAGAGGGTCATATGTCTTATAAAGCCATTATTTCATAGGAAGTTATAGTTTTTTCAGGCAAGGGAAGATTAACCTCCCTGCAGAAGGTGTGAAAAGACACTTCTGTTGAAGGAGGATCAGAACAATTTCGAAGTGTAAGTTCCTTGGAATTTAATTATAGATGCATCCCAGTTTTCAAAATTCTACTACTAAATTGATTCCCTACTTTAAAATAATGGACCTTGAAAACTTTGGAATTTCTTTTGTGGTATAACTCGATCACAAGGAGGATAAGATTTAGGGTTTTGTTTTCAGAAATCTTAACCTTGGAGCTATAAGAGTTTATAGTATTCAAAGAAGCAAGACCTTGGGCTTGGTAGTTAAAATCATGTTTTATTCCCTAAGTTCTCCAGTATATTTTGAAACAATCACCTAACCCTATTATACTGTTTATTTCCACTATATTATGGCAGCAAATAATCTGTCACCTAATACGTTTTGTTCTTTAATCACTGGATTACAGCTGATATTTTAAGACATTGTTTTGTCACTTTCCATGTTTTTCCACATTATATGATCTAGCATTGTCTTTACCATTGGAAATACTGTCATTAAATGTCTAATCATATAAGATCACTGTGGATAAACTACACAATTCAAATAATCCATTTTAAGGTTCTGTTCCACTGGAAACACTTCCTGTACTAAATTCTGTATCAGAAAATTAGAGAAGCAGAACTCACTAAAGAATATGTATAGAAGCATTTGTTACAGGCATCATTGGGGATAATTAAAAAGTCTAGGTGAGTCTGATTTTTTTTTTTTTTTTTTTAACATCTGCAGTTAGACCCTGAAGTCAGTAGGGCCATCGGCAAGGAGAAATAAACACAAATTTAGGGAAGCAAGGAAAAACTTGAACCAGTGAGGATGTGCTGGAACCCACAAGGATAGCCTAGAACCCTCCTCAGTCTCTCAATACCTAGACATCTTCACCTTTAGTGATAGAGATGTTCCACAGGAGAGGATGATGCCCTTCATCATGAAGCAAAACATACACCTGGTCCAGTAGTTGGACGATCTTAAGAAATCCATCAGGAAGTAGAGGAGCCTAGTTGCTGCCTCATACCAATGGCAGAAGAGACAATTATGTGATGAGCTATAATCTTTCATGCCCTGCACTGACTCTTCGAGATTGAAAGAAGAATGTGTCTGCTGCTTCACTTCCATCTTCAGCATCTCAAACTATCTCTGTTCCCTTCCCTACAGGGAGGAGAATTCTGGGAAATGTAGTTGACTCAATACAAATCCACAGTAGTATCCGCAATAGAATGTTTAAAGCCATATGATGCTAGTATTGTCTATTCACAGTAGATTGGAGTCAGAGTTGAAGTAGTGTCCATGAGACCACCAGTTCTACTTGGATTTGAGTCTTTAACTGCAGGGAGTTTAGGGGTTCTGAAGTAAAGGTCAGGGTGTGGGAGAATAGTGCTAGTGGGAAGGTTAGGATAGTGCCTAATAAATAACCTATCCGTGACTACAAACTTAACAACTCATATGACTACGTTATTAGCATACGTAACAGTTCAATGAATACTTTTTGGATGAAGGATGAATGAACGTTCCAGTGATCCTGGTGTTTAATAGAATAAGTGTCTTTCCTGTTCATTGCATCTTCCAACTAATTTTTACACCTTTCTCCTTTTAAACTCCTAATTTAATATACTGTTTCTAATGTACTTGACATTGTTTTTAAATTAATTTATATCTTGTGGTGAATGTACTTTTCAAAAATTCTCCAGATCACAAACTCAATGATAATTATTTGAATGTATTTGTTTACTCAGTAAGTATTTCAAATAGATTAAAATATCAGGGAGATGTGAGGAATCTCAAAATATTTAGTGCTTTAACTTGATTATATATATGAACTAAACTAATATGTTAGTGTTTGATTTGTTCATTTTATGCTAATTTCTGTTTACATAATTTTGTGAAAATTTTTAAAAATCAGTATTTGTTATATACCAAAATAATTTTACATTCTCTAACTTAATTTTATATTTTTAAGATTAAAATTTATAATTTAGTCATTTTATGTAAGATACAAATTTTATATTTATAATCTCACAAAATATTTATATAATAAATAACCATGTGTTTCTTCTATTCAGGTGAATGTCCCAATTCAGTGCTTATATAATTTAATGTTTTGTGATAGTAGCCTAAATATTGTTTTTTTTCTAAATTCTGAGTTTGATATTTATACTATATAAAATCAAAAGATAAAATTTTCTCAGGAGGAAGCTAAAGTTGATTTGACCCTTAAATCTCATTTTCTTCCTAAAACTCTAAAGAGTCTAGTTCATTATTTCTTCTAATACTAATAGTTTTTTTCTGGGCATATAAAATCTCCATTAATACATAAGGTTAATTTGCACTTTTATAATATATTTTGGCTTTAGCCAATCTGCTGTTAATATATGAAATAAACCTAAATGACAGACATTTTAAAATTGCAATCCATTATGCTATTTATAGTGCTATTCCGTAGGTCTTTTTAATAGCTTATATTTTAAATAATTCAGTTTTTTAATATAAAATCAATTTGATCACTAGTATTTTCAGGCAATTAAAAACAAGTGTGTGTCGGATGAGGGTTATGCATAGAAACCCATCTGGGAAACCCAATGAACTATGTCCTTCAAAGTGAGCAAAGTTATGGTTGATGTGTTTGGTGATTGTCTTTAATAATATTTCACCTTTCTATATTTAATGATGGTGTAGTAGAGAAATAATAGAGTCCTTAATATGTCCCAGACAATAATGACTTTACATACTTGTATATTTACCCATTTTTAATGTGGATCTTTTGTACTTTCATAACAGTATGCCATTCATTCACTCGTGAAATACTGGCTGCGTGGTGGTGAATAATCTCCCAGGCCAGATAGCCGCTATTTAGGGTTATTCATTCTGGAGAAGGGAGCAATTGTGCAATTGTTAAGAGAATTTGATAAGAGGGCAGACAAGAAATTCAGGCAAGCCTTTGCTGGGACTCATGCTGCAGCAGGAGAGAGTGAAAACAAGTAACAGGTCCCCCTGCTCCCCTCCCTGGAGGAGGCGTGGGGAGCTGGTTTCTTATATGGGGTGAGAGTAGGGATGGGTCCAGGGGTTGGTCCGGAGGGGTGGCTTAGGTGGCAGATGTTGTGTGCAGGGTGTGCATGTTCAGTACCCTGCTTTTGCTGGGTTTTTGGTCTTTTTGTATCTTGTTCATAATTTGTCCCTACTGCGCATGCACTCATTTTTTAGTCCCTTATAGTTTCTTTGTATTTTTTGCTCTAGGAGACATTTGTCTAGGTGCAAGCACTGCAGCAAAGGGTCCCAGGTCCCAGCCTGTCTTACAATTAGGTACCATCAGCATCCAATAGTTAAAAGAGTTCTAGGGTGTGTGTCCCAGACTCTTAAATGGATCTTAGCATGACTCCTTTGGCATTGCTTTAACTCATTTACTCTTTACATTAAGTTTACCCCATTCAGGCAGAGCTTCGACAGATTTATTTTCAGTCACAACTTGAGCACCCTGTCTTTAATAACACTCATCTGTTTGGCTGACAGTTTTCTCCAGGTATATCTTGGCATCCTGACTTTTCTGTTTCTTCTTTTCTATGGCCAGGAAGTCTGATTCTCCAACTATATTTTTATTTTCTAACTGTATTTAATACTTGTTCATTAAATGTGTTCCTTAGGGGCTTATCCTTGTTTCTCTTCTCTCAGGGTTCTCTGACTGCAAGAGAGAATATATTTCTCCCAAATCTGTGGCCTCATAGAACTCTAAACGTAACTGCAGCCTTTCCTACTTTTGTCATAATAATTTCCATGTCCATTTTCACTCCTACGCACATCATTCACTATGTTTCTACCCCAAGCAACTGCCTATTTGCTTTCTATCATTCCAGTTCTTCACTTTTGATATCGTGTCATGGAAAGTCACTGGAATCATTGAAGTGTCTTGACAAATTCAGATGGAAATACAAATTAGGAAATTAAGTGAATGTGAAACTCAAAATAAAGCTCAATTGCAGGAACTATCTATTCATATTCTGGAATCCATGGTGCTACAGAAACTGATGGGGTGAGGTTCCTAAAATTCTTTAAAACAGACCAGTAATTTCAAGGTAAACATGATCTCCAGTTGCTCATATCCAAAAGGACACTACTGCAAATTGGATAGTTGGCACGTATTACTAAATATCATGTTTTTTCCCCTCTAGAATTAGGTATACCTTTGAAATTATATACTGTCCATCTTTATTCAGGTTATACTGGAGTTAGAATGAACTCTGTGAAACAATGTAGAAGTTTCAATGTAAAGTAAAATCTGTTGTATGACTAATGCTGTACCATGTTCTAATTTTTTTTCAAATTGACATTTTATATCTGTATAACTGAGTTTCTTATTGTAAAATATGAACTTTTTCTCCCCTCTGCATTGACTCTTTCTAGCTAAGTGAAAATAGAGAAACTTTTTATTTCTTGACAAAGAGTACCATAGTATAATTAAAACAACTTATTGTTTTTGACCTAACCAATTTAATGAACCGCTATTTTATTGTTTCTAAAGGAAGTCAGACCCTTTGACTAATCAAAATTTAGCATATCAAAATGCTATTTGTATAAGTTATTAGTAAATCAAGTTATCTGAATTTACCAAATATTCAGATATATTATCTCCAGAAACTCATAAATAACACTGTCAAAAATGGCAATACACAAACTCCTAGACTGTAGTCTAATTCTGAAAGATGCAGATGAAATGAAAGTCTCTATACTAAGGAACTGTTCATTTTTCCATAGCCCAATTGTTGCTGCCTCTCTCCTCTTACTTTATTAGATCCATTATATTTTTTAATATTCAAAAGAAATATTGATACCATCTATCCAGTAGTATGTCATAGGAGAGAGTCAATTCATGGAAAATTATTTTTCACATCCAGTGGCATAAAAATTAATATCTTAAGTTTAATGTGTAGTTTTATCAAAAGAAAATATGAACAGGTACACACTAGATGCTATGGACACAATTTTAGCAGTTACTACTTCTCTAGGCAACAGTTGTAAACATTTTCTTTTAGGTATATTTAGAAGTAGATGTAGAAATTTTAAATATATAGCCATTTGAAAACCTGTTCAGGAACTAAATTAACCATTTACTTTTTCTTAAACTATATTATATTGTATTCACATATTGGTACAGTAATGTTTTATTATAAGCTATAGGGATTCACTAAAAAGTGGGCAAAGAAAAATACTACTGAAGGCATCCTAAATTATTTGAAGCCATGTTTTTAAAAGTTGAATGAAGCTTTGAGAAATCATCGAATGGTCAGAACCTCACCAAAATTAGTTTTTCCCAAGATGTTTGACAACATTTAGCAAACAATAGTTTATAAAATATAAAAACTATAGCATCAATGTGGATAATTTTTTTTAAATTCCAAGTGTACAAGGTAGGGGTTATTCACACAGACACTGATGATATATCCTACCAAGATGAGAAATTAAATGGTATGTATACCTTATTAGTATTTATGGGCATATGAGAAGCCCAGTAGTGGAAGTGAGTACAATAATGAATAATGAGGGTGGATATGTAAAGAAGGAAAATATTGTGCTGTGGATTTTATTCTTATAAACATGTTTAGTGTTCCAAAATGCATTATTACACTTATTGGTTTCAGTTTCAGAAAATGAGTTTAATTTTGCTACTGCATTCACTGCTTGTATCTTTTTGACAAGTGGAAGTTGTAACTTGGAACCAAGTGCCTTGACTAAACTCCCACAGAGAATAGATTACAGGTTGCCACCCTCCTTGATGTTAATATTCCAAGATCCTCAACAAAGACACCCCTGGAATGCAAGAGGCTCATTTATCTTTTTGAAAAATTGCATACATCTCAAAGTTACAGAGAAACGATTTACAAACACTTTTTTTTTTTTTTTTACGGAAAATGCTAAAAGAGGGGTTTAGTTCAGTTTCCCTTTTGGCACTAGGAAAATCTAAGATTTATTTTTCTTAGATTTGTGTTTACCTTTATGTTGTCTCCTGTTTTGTTCATATTTGTTACTAACACTACAATTTTTCCATTATCCCCATTTCTAGTTCCACCTTTCTCTAGGCAGCTACAGAGAAATCTGGCTGTCTAAATATCTACCAAGTCCCTAATAAAATGTAAAAAAAAAAAAGCAATTATCAGAATTACAATAGGATGAATTTTTTAAATCAAGTACAGTGTTTGTCTTGGGGGAATTACCTTTCAATATATCATACTAATAATGAACGGTTAAGGCAGATTCTTGATTAGCAATATGATAAAATTGTTCCTTATCATACATTAATTTCACAACTTGTTATATCTTTACTGCTTGACTCTTTAGCTTGATAATTTTTTTATCTGAGTTTTTCTTGTAAAGCCAATAAATTTTCTTGAGTTTTCATCAATCACATAAGTAACATTACATTTACACACTAATCTAGGTGCTTTGGTAATTATTCTGCCTTCCCAGATAATTTTTCCTGGATGTGAAACACAATGATGCCCATGGCCATTAGCAGATTTCAAAGTCTTATTAGGAGGTACTCACTGAAGTGTTCAGATTGAAATTCTAGTGTTTAATGTACATAGCTCTAATTGTTTTAAGTCATTAGAACAAATACAACCAGTGGGCCATTTTTCACATTGATCAAAATCAATAGGTATATTATGATAAATTAATTACGTCTCCATGAATAATAGGCATCCACCTTTGTTTATCTTCACTTTTACCAGCAAGAACTTACGTTCCAATATTAATTGAGTGACATTAGACCTGTCTTTTTGCAGTCCTCTGTCTGTAAATGCCAGATTTTGTCTATTAATTAAAAGCTTTCCTTTTCTACATCTTTCACTCTTTTCTGGGGTAGCCTCATAGTCTCAGTACCCAGCTGTTCCCTTCTGTATGCTTTACGAGAAGTACAGGAAGAAAAGTAATATTGCAAGTTAAATTTTGTCAATTTGATCCTTCAAGTCGTTGAAATAATGAATATGACATTAAGATAAAATATAAGAATAGTATAGTAAGGTAAAATATTAGAATAGTAAGTTCTCTAGAACACCTCCTTTCAACGGAATTTAGTACCAGTATCAGTTACTCTGGAAAGCTTAGATTTCAGGTATTTATTTTACGGAAGCCACAATTCAGTACTTCTGAGGTGCTGCTTCACATGGGAATCATGAATCCCACTGGGTATTCATTTCACCGTAATAGTTTTCTGAATGATCAGCAATCCTTGAAAGGATCCCTTTCAGCATGGGACAGCCCATCTTTCCTCTGGAACACTTATGTAGATGAAACCTCCCAATGGAAAGGACAGACTTCTCTGTGTTGGTCCTCCTAGGTCCTTAGGACTTTGGTTTCCAGGGAAGGGAGAATCCCTTTTTTTTTGTTTTTCTTTGGGTTTTTTTTTTTTTTTTGCATATAGACATTTTTATTTGCTTAGCAGAAAATTAAATCCAATATGCACAAATTGACTGTACCCTACTTGCAATAAGCAGACTTTTTAAACAGCGGCAGTAATAGGCAATATGGAAATAAAAAGTCCCAAAGTATCCCTTTATGAATACTTATCAGTAATTATTAAAAGCCAGAATCAAAACAAAACTTGAAATATTCACAGTGAAACTATGTTTTAAATGAAGAGAGTCACTATTTTCACATCAGAATTAAAGTAATTGATCATTTGCTGCCAAAGTCTATGCCCTGTTGTCTTTGAAGGTTTAAGCTCAAGTTAACGGAAGGCTAGAGATTTAGTGGAAGCCTTCAAGTCACCTTGTTTCCAAGACATGACCTTTTGTTATTGATCTTGGACATAGGTTGGATAAAGGACAAATTTTCATGATTTAGTAACAACTGTTTAATTCAAAATGATAGATGGTTTTCACATCGCTGTTTCCTCTCTGGGTTAGCCTGGGCTTGAGCAAGTTGATAGATAAATGAATCAAACTCTCTGAGTTTCCAGTCATTTGTTGTAATAGGTGAGTTAAGCGAAAACCACAGTCAAAGGTAAGATGACTTCTCTCACACCAGGATGCTATAAACTACTAAGTACTTGGATCTAAAGTTCTCATCCCAGTTGACACTTCGCTTTTCATATTTAGCCTTCCTGGACCCCCGCCTTTCCTCCCTCCCCACTTTAAGAATACAATACTTTCTTGCTTATACCATAACAACAGCGACAGTGACAGAATACAGGCTTCATTACATTTTTTTCTTTCCACAGACCCTTTCAAAATGATCCAGTTTCATTTGCTAAACTGTTTTTAACACAACTGTCCTGCCCAGAGGAGGAAAAGAGAAATATACTTCAAAACTTCTTTATGATCCTCCTTTTTCATCTCAGCAATTTATTTATTTTATAAATCAAATAGAAAGGATTTTTTTTGTTTCTGCTTTATAACAAAGTGAATCAGCTATACATATACATATATCCCCATATCTCCTCCTTCTTGCATCTCCCTCCCACCCTCCCTACCCACCCCCTAGGTGGTCACAAAGCACCGAGCTGATCTCCCTGTGCTATGCGGCTGCTTCCCACTAGCTATTTTACATTTGGTAGTGTATATATGTCCATGCCACGCTATCACTTCGTCCCAACTTACCCTTCCTCCTCCCTGTGTCCTCAAGTCCATTCTCTACAACAGCGTCTTTATTCCTGCCCTGCCCCTAGGTTCTTCAGAACCATTTTTTTTTTTTTTTTAGATTCCATATATATGTGTTAGCATATGGTATTTGTTTTTCTTTCTGATTTACTCTGTATGACAGACTCTGGGTCCATCCACCTCACTACAAATAATTCAATTTCATTTCTTTTTGTGGCTGAGTAATATTTCATTGTATATATGTGCCACATCTTCTTTATCCATTGATCTGTTGTTGGACACTTAGGTTGCCTCCATGTCTTGACTATTGTAAATAGAGCTGCAATGAACATTGTGGTACATGACTCTTTTTTTTTTTTTTGTGGTACGCGGGCCTCTCACTGTGGTGGCCCCTCCTGCTGAGAAGCACAGGCTCTGGACACACAGGCTCAGCGGCCATGGCTCACGGGCCCAGCGGCTCCACGGCATGTGGGATCTTCCCAGACCGGGGCATGAACCCTTGTCCCCTGCATCGGCAGGCGGACTCTCAACCACTGCGCCACCAGGGAAGCCACATGACTCTTTTTGAACTATGGTTTTCTCCGGGTGTATGTCCAGTAGTGGGATTGCTGGGTCAAACGGTAGTTCTGTTTGTAGTTTTTTAAGAAACCTCCATACCGTTCTCCATAGTGGCTGAACCAATTCACATTCCCACCAGCAGTGCAAGAGTGTTCCCTTTTCTCCACACCCTCTCCAGCATTTATTGTTTGTAGATTTTTTGACGATGGCCATTCTGACTGGTGTGAGGTGATACCTCATTGTAGTTTTGATTTGCATTTCTCTAATGATTAGTGATGTTGAGCATTCTTTCATGTGTTTGTTGGCAATCTGTATGTCTTCTTTGGTGAAATGTCTGTTTAGGTCTTCTGTCCATTTTTGAATTGGGTTGTTTGTTTTTTTGATATTGAGCTGCATGAGCTGCTTGTAAATTTTGGAGATTAATCCTTTGTCAGTTGCTTCATTTGCAAATATTTTCTCCCATTCTGAGGGTTGTCTTTTGGTTTTGTTTATGGTTTCCTTTGCTGTGCAAAAGCTTTTAAGTTTCATTAGGTCCCATTTGTTTAGTTTTTATTTCTGTTTTTCTAGGAGGTGGGTCAAAAAGGATCTTGCTGTGGTTTATGTCCTAGTGTTCTGCCTATGTTTTCCTCTAAGAGTTTTATAGTGCCTGGACTTACACTTAGGTCTTTAATCCATTTAGAGTTTATTTTTGTGTATGGTGTTAGGGAGTTTTCTAATTTCATTCTTTTACGTGTAGCTGTCCAGTCTTCCCAGCACCACTTACTGAAGAGGCTGTCTTTTCTCTATTGTATATTCTTGCCTCCTTTATCAAAAATAAGGTGACCATATGTGTGTGGATTTATCTCTGGCCTTTCTATCCTGTTCCATTGATCTATATTTCTGTTTTTGTGCCACTACTATACTGTCTTGATTACTGTAGCTATGTAGTATAGTCTGAAGTCTGGGAACCTGATGAGAAGCCCTTTTTTAAATGTTGAAAACAATTATGGAGGATTCAGTTAAATCAGGCACAGGACAGGATTGTGGACCCAAGTCTGTAGACCTGTCAAATGTAAGTTCAAAGGGAGAGGTATTTTTTGCTTGCAGGATTACTGTAGTTTTTACCAAGGCTAGTATAATAGTAAAGCTGCAGGCCGTTTTAACCTGGTAGACTGTTGAATCTTAGCCAATGAATTGTTGAATTGTTTTGTTGGATTTTGTTTTCTTTTTAAAGTTCAGTTCAACGATTCTGTTTGTTCAAAGGAGTGAGGGTAAAGAAATGTGATATCTAATAGATATCCACAAACATTTGTGTAACTTCTACATGGCAGTGAAAACAAAATTAATTCCTATATGATTCAATATGTTCTGATACCCCAAAGTAGGAATTTTATGTATTATAAGAGTTATTACTCCTGTCTGATAATCACCTTTTTAGAAGGAAAAGATTTTAGGTGATCCAGGTATCATACATACCATATACAAAATATCTTACATTCCACAGGTGTTGATTTTATGAAACCCAGCTGCCACCAGATTCCTTATAAAGTTGATGGGGAAACTTCTGCATATATCTTGGAAGCGGCCTATAAAGAACTCTGACAAAGAGCTTGTATCTTTAATATGTTTTGAATAATTTCATCTTTTTTGGTGGGTGTACTAAGAGTCTAGTTACTCACATGGCTTTACTGGTGACACAACAATTTTAACAAAGCAAATAAAGACTGATACAGGAATTATTTCATCAGATAATTCCCATTACTCACTGAGTTTTTATCATTCTAAATACATGTAATTCCTCCGTGAAGCCTTTTTTCAATGAATGAAAATTTCTTTTTTGGGGGGCAGGTGTCAGGTACAACTCACATTTTTATTCCTAAGAGAAATTTTGAGCACTTTACAGTGATAATCATGTTGCAAAAATCATGATATATTTGAATGATTTAACTTCAATAAGATTTTCTTTCCTTTGTAATCATGAGTTTAACTTCTGCCTCCAACATTTATTATTCATAAGACTATGTCATTCAGAATTGTTTCTACATGCACTGAGGGTTTATTGCAGAGAATTATATAAGATATTAGGACTTGTTAGAATAAAAAAATCAAAATTGTATTTGAGTATATGGCAACACTGATACTAGCTATCTGCATGTCCAATTCCAGATAGTTAGGATTACTTGATTTTTTTAATTTTTATTTTATGTTGGAGTATAATTGATTAACAATATCGTGTTAGTTTCAGGTATACAGCAAAGTGATTCAGTTACACATATACATGCATCTATTCTTTGAACATCTCTCATTGTATTAAAAGTGGGGCTTCTGAGTTTGGAGTCTGCCATGTTTTAACAATGCTTTTTTTCCAGCTTTGTCAAAAATATCATTGCCTTTAGAAATTTTGTTGTTCTGCCTTGTGTAAGCTCTACAGTGATACCTAAGTAGGCAATTAGTTGTAAAGCTTCTGACAAATTGGCTATGAATTTTCCATGAGACATTTTAGTTCCCATCAAAATCAAGAATTCCCTATTTTTCCAAATGTTCCCTATTGCTTGATAGAGACCAAATACTCACACACATGCACTTATGTGTACCTACTCCCTCTCACACACTAATTACATATAATCATGTGTGTTTGGAACAGGAATATCTGGTATTCCAGTCAGGGACTAATGTCCTCTATTATCACTGTGCAATCATGGTCATCTGTTTCCTCAGGATCTGATTTTATTTTAATCTTTTAGAAAGTAAGGTTTAGGGAACTGCATTTCCTAAGTAATACCATGATTAGAAAATACCACTCATTCATAGCTAGTTTGACAGTGCATTGATGAATGTTTACAGGTCTTATGCACCTGTAAGGCAGTTGTCAGGTAACCCAAGGTAGGTCTTGAGCTTTGTCAAAAGTGTGGCTTCTAGATTCCATGTATAAAATAGATATCTAATGAGAACCTACTGTATAGCTCAGGGAACTGTACTCAATGCTCTGTGGTGACCTAAATGGGAAGAAAATCTAAAAAAGGGGGTATATGTATATGTATAGCTGATTCACTTTGCTGTACAGTAGAAACCAACACAACATTGTAAAGCAACTATATTCCAGTAAAAATTAACCCCCCCTCACACAAAAAAAGTGTGGCTTCTGTTTACCTTCTTGGAGGCATCCAGGCATTCCCAGCGCCACTACTTGCAGAAGAATGGAGAAATATGTTATTGCTCTCTAGTCTACTCACAAGTTTTCAGTTAAAATTTCACTATTAGCACATTTATTTTCATAACAAAGCAAGTGGAAAGGCTTCCCAAAGTCTGGAATCCCCAAAGCTGAAAGACAGACTGTAGCCCATTTCAGTTGTTCAAAAACCTGTACAGCTCCTAGGAGCAAACCCAGACGATCTAGAGCAGGGGTCCCCAACCCCCAGGCGGCGGACCAATAGAGGTCCGCAGCCTGTTAGGAACAGGGCTGCACAGTAGGAGGTGAGTGTCAGGTGAGCATCTGCCGCTCCCCGGAACCATCTCCCGCTCACCCCTGTGGAAAAATTGTCTTCCATGAAACCGGTCCCGGGTGCCGAAAAGGTTGGGGACCGCTGATCTAGAGAATTACCACATAATTGCTCGTTTGGTGGTTTTTGTGGCTTTTGCAAAAGCTGAGACCCACTGTCTGTAATATCCTACTTGTCCCCAAATTGTCAATTTGGGTGTTATTTGCTCCTTTGGTTTTTAGTAGCCCATCTCATGCAGAATTAGCTGACTCCTAGATTGTAACACTTGCTGGCTTCAGCTGACAACAGATGCCCTAGATATTTTACTTCATTTTGGCAGTATTGTAATTTGTCTACTGAGGTCTTCTGCCCCTGTGAAGCAAGGGTACTTAGCCAAATACAAGTATCAGCTTTCCTTTGCTGTCTAGTTTCCAAGAGTACCAGCAAATAATCTACATTGTAAATATTTCATAAATCTCTCTGGTGGGACAAATTTCTTCAAGTTTTCCTGTAAATAACAAGAGAAAATAAGAAGAAACCTGAAATCTTGTGAACTCCTTTGCCATAAATACTGGACTCATTTATAAGCGAGCACCAACAAAACTTCAATACTCATTCACTAGAGGAATAGGGAGAAAAAGGCATCGGTGGAGTGGTGACACCTTGATCAAATTTATCTTCCTCTTTACTGAAAGTATGGGAGTATTGCAGAATGACTTCCCTTTTTACCAATCCCTCATTTTCTAATTCTTGTATGACTGTTTTCCTCCTAATTGGGTGTTTGATAAATGATATTATTTTCTACCTGGTCATGGCTTATTGTTTTATTAGCTATATTTATTAGTTTTACATATCAAATTAAACCAGTATCATTATTTTCCAGGGCCCAAAGTGATACATTTATTTGTTTCCATTGAGGATATTTTTCCAACATACTGTGAGACTGACACTCTGTCATAACCCCTTTTCTTTCTGAAAGGGCAAAATAACCAAATAAAATGCCTTTTATTCCCCCAGGAAGCTCTATAATCATTCCGTCTGGAGTGCAGAATATGGAGGCCTTTAATTTGCATAACCTATGTCTCCACAGTTGGTTTACAGGTGAATTGAGAGGGGAAAAAAGCATGTTCCTCAGTTAGAAGAACATACTTGTATTGAAAAATTCTGAAGAAAAGGAAAAGAGTGAAAGGCTGAGTAAAAATACCAACAGCTGATATTGATTTATCATCAGTTTGAAAGAAAGAAACTTGTATGGAATAAATATCACCAGTATGTACTAGAAAAGGCAAGGAATAAGATAGCATAAAGGAAATGTATTGAAACATATTTCACCAGTTATTACCTCTGAGATTCCCTCAGTCCATCAATTTTAAGCCATTTGCCTATTATTCCCTAGCTGAGGACTTTGTCCTTCTGGGATTTCCTGAATCCCTGTTCCTGCCATTTCTGTGTTTCTCAGAGTCTCTGTGTACAATCCATCTTCTAGTCTCCTGGACTCTTGCAGTAATGATACACAGTGTTTCTTTCTTAGCTCCCTTCAGAGGATGTACAGAGTAAGGGTTATATTGAGTAAATAGTTCTAACTCAGCAGCAGCAGACACTGTATTCTTTAAATTATTTCTTCTTTTCTTTGTCTTTTCTCTATGTTGTCCCTAAACTGAGTAGCTGCTGCTAAGATTTAAGTAATAGTCTGTCTTTGCCACCCTACCTCACTTTTCGCTCACGTGAGTTTGAACAGTCGACAAGAGAGCACAGGGGGAAGAAGAAAAAAAAAAAACTTTAAATGAGTAATAACAGCAGGTAAGGAAAACAGGTGGATTACATAGGAGGCCTGGGTAGCTTTGCAATGTCATCAGCTCCATTGGCAGTCTGTATAGGAAGGGCTGATTTTCCTCCTGTTGAGATAAAAATGTAGAATTTATGGCATTTTGATTTTTCCCTTTGGTATTTTTCCACCTAATACTTCTGTTTGCCTTTTTCCAAGTGACTAATGCAATGACTGTACAACTTATTGCCTTCACATAGGGACACAGCCTTTTATCCAAGTTCTCAATTATCCTCTATCATTTCTGCTTCCTAGCTACACGGTATGTGGATGATAAAGGATTCTTGGAGGTTAAATCCAGGCTAATACATGAAGTGATCCCAGCTAGGTCATGAGATTCACAAACTTGTGTCCTCCAACAAAGAAAGTGGTTCATTACCAGCTGAAGATATCGTGCACCTGTCCCTCTTTGCATGGAAATCCACACATGAAGGGGACCATGCATCTAAAAGACCATTCCTTCCCTCTTTCCGGGAGTTGATTTTGAGGAATAGAGAGACTAAGAGATGTAGAAGGATGAAAGAGGAAGGAAACAGTAGGGAAAGCAGGGTTCTGTGAACAAGAAAGTAACTTTAATCATATTTCCTCTTCAATTTTTTTCTCAATATTTTCTTCTGGCTATTTTTAACTTTCCTCTTAGAGTGATATTCACTCCACAAATAGCAACATCCCATTTACTTGTGACAAATTCCTTCTAAGAACCCCTATAAATACCTTATTTATTCATCTAAGACACTATCCTCTGGTTTACTGGAAGACTAGATTCATATATATATACCTGTTCCAAATATAATGGAGAGATATAAGCCATTTATGAGAAAGACCTGCAGGATACATTCCTGGCTTACATATTTTTATATCATCAGAACTAACAGTGATCTTTACAGGATGTAAGAGCCCATTGCCAATGCTTACTCTCCCATAAACTCTTAAATTTGGAGAGAATGTTTTGTCTGGCTCTATACCAAAAAAAAAGTGGAGAACCAGAAGGGAGACTTTTTGTAAGTTGGGGTCTCTTACCTGATATTTGTGTTGCCACTAGACCATCAGCTGTGTCTGCTCAATTCAGGAACTGCCACACTAATCCTGTCCTCATTGTTAAATTGTCAGAGAAATACAATTAAAAATCAAATACCCTGCCAACCAAGTAAACCTATCCACAAAATTTAAAAAAGAATAAAACAGTTTTAGCCCTTAATAAGCATTAAAGTAGATTATGCAGTGCATCACAGGTAATCTGCTGAAGAGATTCCAAAGACCAAAAGAAATCTTACCCTGTTTATATAGCCAGATAGATACAATCCATTATATATATTCTCTCTTTTTTTTTTTAGGTTGTCCAATCTTGAATTTATTTTATTTTTTAAAAAAAATTTTAAGATTTTATTTTATATTGGAGTATAGTTGATTAACAATGTTGTGTTTCAAGTGTACAACAAAGTGATTCAGTTATCCTTATACTTGTATCTATTCTTTTTTTCAAATTCTTTTCCCGTTTAGGTTATTACAGAATATTGAGCAGAGTTCCCTGTGTTTTACAGTAGGTCCTTGTTGGTTATCTATTTTAAATATAGCAGTGTGTATATGTCAATCCCAAACTCCCAGTCTATCTCTCTGCCCCACCCATCACCCATGGTAATCATAAATTCATTCTCTAAGTCTGTAAATCTCTCTGTTTTGTAAATAAGTTCATTTGTATCATTTTTTTTTTAGATTCTGCATATAAGCGATATCATGTGATACTTGTCTTTCTCTGTCTGACTTCATGTAATATGATAATCTCCGGGTCCATCTATGTTGCTGCAAATGGCATTATTTCATTTTTTTAATGGCTGAGTAATATTCCACTGTATATATGTACCACATCTTCTTTATCCATTCATCTGTTGATGGACATTCAGGTTGCTTCCGTGTCTTGGCTACTGTAAACAGTGCTGCAATGAACATTAGGGTGCCTGTATCCTTTCAAACTATGTTTTTCTCCAGATATATGCCCAGGAGTGGGGTTGCTGGATCATGTGTTTAACATTGCAGTATAGGGCTACCCTGGTGGCACAGTGGTTGAGAGTCTGCCTGCCGGTGCAGGGGACGTGGGTTCGTGCCCCGGTCCGGGAAGATCCCACGTGCTGCGGAGCGGCTGGGCCCGTGAGCCATGGCCGCTGAGCCTGTGCGTCCGGAGCCTGTGCTCCACAATGGGAGAGGCCACGGCATTGGGAGGCCCGTGTACCGCAAAAACAAACAAAAAACCATTGCAGTATCCATTTTTTAATATGATCACAAGTAATGAAACAATTTTTTGCATAAATACATATAATATATAATTAGCTTAGTGATTTCAGTAATGGAAAAATGATTATTCTGATTTCATGATTATGTCCTTATAATTTGAGTGAAGTAAAATAGTATATATTCATTGTTTATCATTTACATAAAATTAATAATGGTTAATACTTGTCAAATTCTGATGTATATTCAATATTTCATTTAATCTTATCATAAACCTTAATCTTATAATAATAAACCTATTATCTTCTAAATTTTATAGATAAGAAAAGGTTGAATTATTGAAACTAAGAAATACATATTTCACATTAGAATATTCTTTCATGGTAGGTGATTGATATCACAGGTATGCATTCTATTATAATTCTTTAATATCTGCATATATCTTTGACTAACTAGTCTTCACTACTATGTTTTTTGGTTTTTTTTTTTCCACTGAGAGTAGTTGGATTGTCTAGAAAAAGAACTGGGTTACTACCATTTTATGGTTATTTTATGCAGATAGGGAGTATATAATAAATCATGTGAAACAGTTCCAGTTTCTTTTCTGGTTCCCGAATCTTTCACTTTGGGAAATTTACTTAAATTGTCTTAGATTATTTTGGCTACAAATAGGTTAAATGAAACATCTCAGAATGTTTGATATATCACAAAATATATGAATGCTCTTATAACATTTTAGGTGATCAATAAATGCCAGTTTCTTCCCTCTTAATATGTCATCAATACCATCTACTCCCACAAGTAACTAGTTTCATTGTAAGGCAGTCGTAAAATTACGCTCTGAAATCAAATAATGTTCTATTTTTAAGATCATCTGTCTCCAGTTTAGGAGCTATCACCTCACACCTGTCAGAATGGCTATTGTCAAAAAGACCACAAATAGCAAACATTGGCGAGGATATGAAGAAAAGGGAACTGTTGGTGGGAGTGTAAATTGGTGTAGCCACTATGGAAGACATTATGGAAGTTCCTCAAACTAAAAATAGAGCTACAATATTATCCAGCAATTCCACTCCTTGGTATATATCGGAAGAAGATGAAAACACTAATTTGAAAAGACACATGCACCCCAGTGTTCATAGCAGCATTATTTACAATAGCCAAGAAATTAAAGCAACTTAAGTGTCCAACAACAGATGAATAAAGATGTGGTGGATATATATATATATAATAGAATGTTATTCAGCCATAAAAAGACTGCAGTCCTGCCATTTGAAACAAAATGGATGGACCTGGAGGGAGTTGTGCTTAGTGAAATAAGGCAGAGGAAGACAAATACTGTATGTTATCACTTACAAGTGGAATCTAAAAAGTGAAATGAATGAATATAACAAAACAGAAACAGACTCACAGATACAGAGAACAAACTAGTAGTTACAGTTGGGGCAATGGATGGGGGGCAGGAGACAAGATAATAGCTTGTACCTCTTAAATCCCTACCCCTATGTATAAAATAAGATACAAGGGTATATTGTGCAGCACAGGGAATATAGCCAATAGTTTATAAATAACTTTAAATGGGCTATGAACCATAAAAATACTGAATCACTATATTGTACAACTGAAACTAATATAATATTGTAAATCAGCTATAATTTAAAAAGGTACAACAGGAATACCACCTATTTTGGGCTACATGGGTTCTTTGTTTTTATATGGAAGGCAGGTTCAATGACACATTGTCTAAGTGATTTATCCAGAGGTACAGTGTCTTTGCTAATTTTGCCAGGTAATAATTTTTTTTAATTTACTCTTTTCAATGCAAAATTATCTAAGTTATTTTCTCTATTATAGTTGAACAGTCCTGTATATAACAATAAACTAGGAATTTGCTGAGAAAAAAGCTGAGAAAACCATGACCCCTTCTCTTTGCCTGCATCACTTCCTTGGTGACCAGCCCATAGCTGACATGATGCCTTGTGTTTCATGAAATTCTTACGGTCCTCATGAGGATGTGATCAACTCCTTCTACTGAATGCTTTACCATGAAGATAAAGAGCCTCGACTTCATGGTACAGCATGGTAGTTAGAGGAGATGGCTGAAATTAAATTCTATCTTTTTGGCAAAAAGATACTGGAAGAGACAAAGATATGGCAAAGGGCACAAGCTGCTTACTTATAAGGAGGTTTCTTGGCATCAACTACATACCACTTCTGTTTACATATATTTGGCCCAAATTTAGACACATGTGTATGCCTCAGGGAGAAGGAAATGAGGAGATGTGACTCTTACTCAGAGAAGGAATATACCCTGTAAGGGGTTCTCTGCAGAAAGGCAGAGCTGAGATTTGGAGGCAACTTGGCATATTGGTCACAGAATGTGGTCTCTATTTCTTCTTCTTGAGATGCCCTCCTCTCTGGTATTTTTATGACCGCTTTTAAAATTTTTATTATTTATATCTTAGCATGTGTGTGATGTTGTCAGAGACCCCTCCCATTGCCAACCAATCTACATTTGTCATTTACCTCTTACCACATTTTACCATATATTATTTGCAGAATATGAATCATACTCATATTTTTCAATTGGGTATTTGATCAGTTATTCATTTTATTTGTCCCTTCTTCTAAGAAGAATGCCAGCATTCTAGGAAGAGAGACCTGTATGTCTTGTTCAGAGATGCATTCCCAGACCTTCAAACTGTGATTGGCATATAATAGAACCAAATAAACAAGAGTAGATTAGATACATGCACAAAAAATCAACTGTTTCTAAATATTTTGAAATAACTGAAGGACTCCATGTAAACTAACAGCTACCTATTTTATCCATCTAACCACTTCAAGTATCTCAGGAATGCATTACATTAGAAATTATAAATATATGGGGAGAAATTCAATAGTTCTGCACACTCCCACATTTGAAATGAGACTAAGTGGAAATATAGATGAAAGAAACCATGAAAAATTATGTAATTGCTATAAAGGAAAATTGTCAGAATATTCATACACATTAAAAATGATACTTTGAGGATACTTAGAACAATTTTTCAGCTTGATGGAAAAATGCACTATTTCAGCATAAAGACAACATAGGCTTAGATATAGTTACAGCTAATAGATCATTTTGCACAACATTAAGCCTGCAAATGCTTTCAAGAATTTTTGATGCTGCAGTACTTTTAAACAACTGTGATGCAATTAATTTCTACTGTGCATACAGTCAGCTAGTAACTGTAGTGGCAACATTCAGGCAGTTATACAGCAAATATAGAAATGGTGAACAAGTAAATTAGAATTGAAAGAAACTTGGAGTAAAGGAAAATCATTCTGGTTTGCATGTAAATATATGAAGACCGAACTGTGAATCCACAGCACAAATTCCCTTTGTTTCCAAAATAATTAAATTAGAGATAAAAACTTATATAACACATACATACCAGTCTAGGATTCCAGTAGTTATACTAAGCCAGTGTCATATCTGTAGCTGAGCTTGCCTTGAAATTTGGTGATTCCATGACAGTTTGGAGATTATTGTACTATGTTAATTACCACCTTGATGTAAACTGTTTTATTTCCTTAAGGCTGCATTTTTTCATGTTTAGTTGTACCTCATTTTTTATGTTCAGGATGATTGGGACAGTGTTTCTTGCATCTCCTTCAACTTTGATAATTCCTTTATGGCTTATTGCTGTATCACTCACATTCCCATCAGTATAGTACTTGTCTTTTAGGATTATGCTATCCTATGGTCCATATTGTCTACTTTGACTTTTGAATCTTCATCTGAAATAACTCTTGCCAAACTTCTTAATTTTTATTTTCCCTAATTAGGTTTGGATTTCTTTCAATGATCCATATATTTTCAGATATTTTAGAACAAAATGCTACAGGTTTTAAAAAGTTTGGTACTTAAGAAAATGTGAATTTACTATTTCAGTGGTTAGTACCTTTTCCCATTACATAAATTTTTAAATATATATATATAATAATAACTCTGACCAAATTAAGGATTCTTTGTGCGTTTTTAAAGTGGGTGGTTTCTTATGACAAAGCCTAGTGGGAAACATTTCAAATTGTGGAAAGCCGCTTCTCTAGTATGTTTTGTTACAGGGCACATCAGATCATTTGCCAGGCTCTATCTTTTTGGTCACTTCCTCTAAACAAATTGGATTTCCTAGAGGAGTTTGGCCTGTGTGCAGCTGATAAGTAGTGCAGCAGGCTATACTTGCATTTGGTATTCCTCCTACAACTTTGACTTCATTCTTTTCATCCAATTTTCTGGTTATAGTTTGTACTGATGTTTTTCCTCCTCTGCCTCTCCTTTCCCTTTCACTCAAATACAATTTCTTGTCCCTTTCAGTGCTTGAATAATAAGGTGCTTTGTTAAGCAATGCTAATATGTTGTCTCTAGTCATATTCCTTGAAGTGACTCATCCCACAAAAAGGCATTTTGCATTACTTGCCTCTAAAAATACAGATAAATAACGACAAAATCTTTTGCGAACCTGGATTAGAATTTAGCATAACATGCAATGAAAAATAAAAGCCACATTAACTCTAAGATTTTTTAAATCTCTGCCATAGTAACCTAAACTTGTATTTGAGCTTAGAAAAATCATAAGAGATTTATAGGTCCATGGACTGTGAGTATTAATTAGGCTGGAAGCGCAGGAACAGCCACTATGTGATTGAAACACACAACGGCAATAACAAACCCTCTGAATAAAAGTGTACAAAAATAAATATGGCAAATCTTATCTATTGCTTGCTATAGACGTAAAGATTTTCTTCATGTTAATGAAGTCACTGGAATGAAGAAGGTAGAATGTTTGGACTGGCAATTCTGGTTATTATCAGACATGTTTATTTGAATTTGGTGAGCACAGAAACAATTTCCATCCAAGAATTTAACATAGTAATTATAAACATTGTATTATTCACCATATTGCTGGGACTGATGAGGTTAAATAAATGTTACATATAAACCCTTTATAATCATTAGAATCAACTCCATAGGTCAAATAAACTTGCATTAAAACATGTTATAAACAATGTAATACTAAAATATAATCAAAACAATAAGGCCAAAGAGAGCTGCTTTTTTGTGTTGTGAATCAATCTACTGCAACAGATAGGAAATGATTAACTTCTATGTAAAATACTCACCTTCAATCCAGAGTAGAATTAGCTTAAAAGCCACAGTAATGTTCATGGTAAACAATAAAAATATACACAGCAATATATCAGGAGATGGAGATATATTCACCTTGAAATGTGAATATTTTATATTTGCTTTATGTATTTTATTTTAGATTATCTAAAGACAGTAGCATATAATAGCAGAGATAGTTTAAATAGCTTAATGAACCATAACCAAAATATCTTACTTTTAAATTAGGCAATTTTCCAGAGGCTGTAATGCCTACGAAATATCACTATGTCAACTGTACTTTTTCCTACAGGGTACCATTTTACTAAACCTGATAAATTGTATCGTTGAAGAAATTGACCTAGAAAATAATGTTCTGGTTCTTTTTAGAGCTACTTTCTCTGCTATGGTATGTAGATGCCAAAATTAAAAACTTACTTTACCTCAGTATTTTAAAAGCAAATACAAATTTAATTCAATCTGTTCATTATGGGGAAAATCTTTAATTGGATTTTAAGCTATTTTCTTTACATGCTCACTGTAATTCTTTTGCACCAATATTGGAGAGAGAAATCTAGAAAAAAATATATTGACCCTTGCCCAAATGCTTTTCAGTCTTTGAGAACTGCATTTTATCATTTTGAGTATTGAAATAGCCACTAGGACATTCAAAAAACAAAAATATAAAGAAAAGGGCTAAACAAACAAAACAATGAAGAAAACCATGATTTTAAAAAATTAAGATATAATTGACATTTAACACTGTAAGTTTAAAGTACACAACATGTCGATTTGATACATTTATACATTGCAATATGATTACCACCATAGGGTTAGCTAACGCCTGTCTTCTCACATAATTATTTCCTTCCTGTGATGAGAACGATAAAGATCTAGTCTCTTAGCAACTTTGAAGTTTATAATACAATCACTGTGCTGTATACTGAATTATTTATCTACTGGTTGCACATTTGTGCTCTTAAAAAACATCTCCCCAGTTTTCCCACCCCCTAGCCCCTGGTAACCACAATTCTACTCTGACATGTAAAGAAAACATTTTTTTTCAAAAAGTAAGTTAAAATTATAATAAGGAAAATAAATCTATAGAAGCATCAAAAAGTAGAACACTAGTCTAATTTGAAATAATAAGTGATGTTGTATCTGATGCCTGCAAGGTGAAGGAAAGGGGGAATAAGTATTCAAAATATAGAGAAAGGATATGCAAAGTCCTTGTAGCAATAAAGACCCATAGAGACAAGAGACCAAGGTAGCTAGAGATTAATGAATGAGGCAGAGAGTGCAATGAAATTAAGTCAAGATGAAACAAGAGGCTATGTCTGCTAGGCATGTTGAAATTCATTCTAAATTTAATAGCAATAGGGTGAGTGATATTAAGCCAGAGAGCAACAAGAATAAATTTGCTTTTTTAAAATATCAGTCTCTCTGTCATTTGGAGAAGAGAGAAGTGACAAGTTTAATGGCAATAAAGGGATCCTTTATGAATTTATTCAGGTGGTCCAGGTAAGATGATGGTGTTGTGTTGGAAAGCAGAAAATGTCTGCCAAAAGGGGCAGATTAGATAAATATCTTTATGTCACATAATTTATATAATTCACATATCACACATCAGTCACATCTTTTTAAAACAATATGTACTATTGCTTTCAATTATATTTAATGCATAAGTGTACTTTGTGCAAAGAGATTGTTATGACCAGCTTTAGCATAAACATACTTTGATAACTGAATTATATTTTATACAGACTTAAAGATCTAATATTTGAAGAAAAAATATTTTTAAAATATTTTGCTTATCAAGTTATTTTCTTGCAGTGTACCCATTTAAGTCATATGTATTATGTATGATATCACATTTTCTCCTAGGTATGATATATATTTTATATAATATAACATAACATATACAGAAAAACAAACCTCAGCATGAGAGTATTCTAATTCCCAAACCCAACAGAGCATCCCACTTGCCACATCTAGAGGAGATTCTTGCCTTCTATAATCAACTATGACCCATTAATCTATTTTTTAAAAATCAAAAACAAAAGCAAAAATACTATGCACTTAAAACATAACTTTCAAAGAGTAATTAATTTTTATTTACTCACCATACTCTGTGGAATAAGAAAAGCATATCTCTTCTGCGTAGTTAAATCACACAGTATTGGATTTAAATATAAACTCCCCAACAAGTAGTTGATGATTTTAAAAAAGTCAACGTGTGCCTATTAGAGATTTTGGTTGTAGGATAAGATAAACAGTATGCAGTGAAATAGAAATGAGATTGCTTGGGCTGTGTGTCCTTTAAGACATTATCAAACAACTTTGAGTCTTTATCCCTTTTATAAAATGGGGGAAAAAACTTGCTTTGAAAAACAAAGCAAAGGCTTTAAAATATAATATTTATAAAGATATAGTGTGATTATACAAACTTAAACAAATGATAGCTATGATTAATATAGTAAAATCCAGATTTTAATTTCTTTTTTTGATTTATCCTTTTCAATACACTGTTGCAGACATGTATAATGTATAAAAAACTTTGAATGTTTTTTTCTGAAACAGCTTTAGTATTTGATTTATTTATTCAATGTTTATAAAACAAATTTGACCATTGGTTTTATTTTGCATCATTATTTTTCTATTCATTATAAAATACTATTTGTTTTCACTCTGGAATTAGAGTGTTTTATTTTGCAATGATATAGCTCAGCTTTTTAAGTTTGAAAATTTTTGTTTTGATCCTTTATTTTCTCCAACTGTTTCTGTATTCATATGTTTTCATGATAAGAAACATTAAATTCTCCTTTCTTTCACAGAAAGTTTGAATTCTTCATAGATGCATAAGCTTAAAGAAAATTTTATAGTAGGCTAAAATATAAACATAGTTCAGGTTTAAGGATTTCACATAACCTCTCTCTCCTCCAACACTGGCTCAGTGTAACTCTAATCCTGTCATCACAAAGTCTCAGTGAGGGATAAATGTGGTGTTATGGGGTTTTCTTTTTTTCTTCATTAATTTCTCCCAACTGTTACCACCTGGAAGTAAGAGGATCTTTCAGTGTAGTAATACAAAATGTTACGCTAACAGAAGTGGTTAGTAACACCAAGGAAAAGTATTCTATTTTCTAAGTAGTCTACACTCTAAGAATCTACTACTGAGCATCTACTCATCTAGATTCACATCTAGTTAGCAGTAGGAGATTTCAAGAAGCAAACATTCCTTTTTGAGTATGCATATTGGACCATTTTGAGTAATACAAATACACATTTTATAAGACATAACTCTATCTGAAAAAGTGATATTTTAAAATTCCATGTGCCTTCATTGAATTATTGAATGTGACTATTTTTAATCTTTCTTACTAGCCTAAGAAATAGTTTATATTCATTTATATTTAGTATTCATTTGTACTTTAAGCTCATCCATTTTTAAATATGGTATATAAAATGGTCTACAACACTCCACAGTTAGCGTTTGACACAATATAGCATGTCTATTAATATATATCTTCTGGACTCTACAGTCTAACAACTTGTTAATAAGTATATCAATTACATTTAAAAGTTGGCATATCTTCTTGTTTAAATTATAGTTAAATATTAATGTCTTTATCTAACTGATATATATAATCATTTTAAAAATTGGTCTCCAAAACTCATTTCCTCTTCTTTGTCTCTTTCTCCTCTGCATGTGTGTGTCTCTCTGTCTCCATACACAGACAGTCACATACATACATTTTTTATTACAAAAAAGATTGTACTAAAATAATATAACTGAATTACTAAGAACTGACTTGACACATTATCAATAAATATAACAAACATTTCTTGAAAATGAATTTAAATCCTTTTTATTTTAAAAAGTGGTTTAAATTGTACTTCTATTTCTATTTTATACTATTTAAATGACTCCAATATAAGCTTTATGACAATTAAATTCCCACTGATAAGTGGGGATTTGAGTTGAAGTGTAAAGAATTTGAACATTGTTTTATTAATACTGGAAAAAGTAATAAAATGTTGCCATTTCTGTATTTTCATTAACAGAAAAAATATGTTATTTTATACTAACCACTAAATTGTTACTTTTAAAAAAACTTGAAGTGCCACAACTTCATCTAAAGTCCATTGTTTTCCCCAAGACCATATGGTTAATACAACAAATATTGTGTATAAATTCTGTCATGTTTTTCATCCTTATTCTTTCTTTGGTTTATTCTACTATAGCTTTCTTTCTCAACGTGCCAATGAAAAAGTCCTTACTAAGGACACCAGCACTTTATATCTTACAAAATGTTAATCCTATGTTTTCATCTTAATTTTCCTCTCAGCGGGATTTGATTGAACACGACTTACAACTTCTTGGTGGCAGGGGGTGGGGGAACAACTCCATTCCCAGGCTTCAGTGACAATAGAGTATATCGGTTTTCTTTCCTCCCTAGCCCTACAGCTAAGGCTTTCCTTAAAGGGGCCTCAAAACTATAGAGTGCTTTAGGGCTTCACCTTGGGCTCTTTTCTTCTCATAGTGCATAATGTCATTTAGCCTCAAGGCTTTAAAATAATCTACACGCTGATGATTGCCAGATTTATGGTTATAGACTTGCTATCTCCCTTGAGTTCCAGGCTCATATATCCATTTATCCAACAGGCTACTCAGAATCTTCCTTTGGAAATGTAATAGATATCCATATTTAATCTGTCCAAAAGAAGGTACATGAATTGCTCACTCCCTTGCATCAGTTCACAATTGATCCATTCTCACATTATGGCATCAGCATTCTGCTATGGCATAAATTATCCTGAATTTATCTATTCCCTTAGTGCTCTCAGAAAATTCATTCTCTTGGTTGTACCTCCAAAATATTTCCCAAACGAGCTTATTTCCCTCCATCTCCACTAATTCCATTTATTGCACACCCATTATCTCCTACTTAGACTAATACCAGAGCCTAACAATTAGTTAGCTTCGGATTGCTGTTTTAAATATATTGAATCATGTCAACCACTTGATTAAATCACCCAGAGGCTTTCTACTGGAATTAGAAAATATCCAACCTTCCTGCCACGATTAGAAATCTGATCCCTGCCTCTTCCTGCAATGAGACCTCTGCAGTCTTCCTCGCTACGTTGTAGCTACTAGCATTCTTCTTACTCATCAGTTAGTTCTGGTTTATTCCCATCTCTTGGTATTTGTGCTTTTGT
Source organism: Pseudorca crassidens (assembly GCF_039906515.1). Lineage (NCBI taxonomy): Eukaryota > Metazoa > Chordata > Mammalia > Artiodactyla > Delphinidae > Pseudorca > Pseudorca crassidens. Next base: position 22,248,923 of record NC_090298.1, read on the forward strand.
TTCCTCTGCATGGAAATCTATTTTCCTAGGATGTAGGACTGGTTTCTCTTTATCATGAAGCCTGTAGTTTAGCTGTTGCCTCATTACCCTTTCCATTCTATTTAAAATAAGTTCCCAGTCAGTAGTTTATCACCATATTGATCACTTTCTGAAATATCATATTTATTTATTTTGTGAGTAATTTTTTGTATCCCTACCTCTCAGACACATGCTGATAAGGGAGGCTCCATGTGGCCAAAAACTTGTTTGTCTTGCTCAATTTTGCATCTCCGGTACTTACTACAGTGATTGACACGTTATAGAGAAATATTGGTAAATATTTTCCAAGTAAATATTGATTAAATGTCAACTAGTTAAGCAAAATAACAGGTGAACAATTTAATATCTCAGAAACAAAATTAAATTTCAACTTTATAAAAAGTCATTTCATTACTTAAGCTTTTAAATTCTGTACTTACTAGTTTAATGACTTCCTTGTGCCAAGCATTAGTGATAAAGTTTAGCTCAGTTGACCCTGGCATTGACTTGTGAGGAAGATAATATCTATACCTCATGGTGTAGTTATAGAGGAGTTAATTCACTTATGGTTACACTACTATTAAGTTATGGATCAGGTAATTTAGTATCTCTAGTGTTCTTTGTCTTTCAATTTAGAATGTTAAATGATTGAAAAACTCATACGTTTACACACATGGTTTTCAAAAATGTGGTTTTATGTTAATGTCATCATTAAATATATCCAGAATTTATTTTCTGGGGAAGACTTACATGGTGGCATGCTTATGGCTTTCTCACATCATAAAAATAATGGCACATCATAAGAAAAACAAAATATATTTTTAAAATGATAAAAATGTGAGTTTTTAGCCCCTCTGTCTTTATTTTTTATAACAGCCACTATTCAAGCAGCTATTATAGATGCCATCAAGCTCATACTTCATTTAGACAGGTTAACATAACTATCAATATAGAAATGAATAGGTCATGAAAATAATAAGCAGCGTTCCAAAGAACTATACATTTATCTTTTTTCCTAAAAACAGAAGAGACCCATAAGTAATAGCCAATTACTATACAGGTCAGGAAAGTATCATACTCCTAAACAAAACTGTATCATTAAAACTTGAAAAAAATAATACCAATGCCCTTGGCTAATGTAAACATTATTAATAATAATATATTATTTAATTCTGTTATTCTAAGTTAATTATTTAACAAGTCTAAGTTAAAACAATTTGAATTAGGAATTAAAATATACATTTGAAAATATTTTTTTCAACGAAGGAATTTAAATACCGTTATAATACAGTAGTTTCCATATGCATGCAAAGGTGCCCCTGGAAACCTCAGTGAATGAACTTACAAGGGTGCCCTAGGGTATTTTAAATTTTCAAAGGAAACATAGAGACATAAGTCAAAATCATATAAAGTAATATATTAAGTGGTTTGGTCTTAACTATTTACTAAATTTAGTAAACTGTATTCTTAAAAGTTCTGTTTTTTATTAAGTATTTTTTCTTACTAGGGGTGGCCTGAAAATCTGACTGATAAACTAAAGTGGCATGAACTTAAAACATTTGGAAAACATATTTCTAGAGATAGTTTTCAAAATCTGTTAATATAGCATAAAATTATGAGTAATATGGTCTCATTTTCAATAATTAAAATAACATAGAAGAAGTAAAGTGTACCACTGTGCTTCCCCCAAATGCGTCCCTTTATGCAAAGGTAAGCACTGTGAACATTCAGTCAGCCCATCACTCAGTAAGTCCGTAACATTTATCAAATGCTTAACCTCAGCAAGGCTCTGTTGCTGGAGAGAAAGCTTTATACAAAACAGCTACAGCATCAGCTTTTATAATATTAATAATAGTGTATATTCTGGTGCCACAGGTAGAAGTTTGATGTTTTATCTTACCATTCTTTTTAAAGCATTTGTGTCAGTTTATAATGACAGGATGTTTTTTTTTTCCTACAAAGAGGATCGTTTATTCTCTCTTTATCTCTCTTTAAGACACACCCACACCAGCACACACATTCACTACTGGGTTTGTGTGTGTGTGCATACACATACATGTGTGTATGTATACGTATATGCATGTATCTCCCACTAGGAATAACACAGGCTGGGGAACAGGCTGCCTTGGTTTGTTTCCAAGTTTCACCAGGTTCACTAATCCCGCAATCTTGAGCAAGACCCTAAAACCCCTCAGTGACTCCGTTTCCTCATTTGTAAAAAGAGGATTATAATTGTACCTACACCATATAGTTATTGTGAGAGTATAAATGTAACACATTTGAGATGTTTATACCAATATTTGACATGGAGAAAGTACCCAATAACTATTAGCTATAATAGTAATTTTACTTCTTAATTCTACCGCTTAACCTATGCCTTAGAGAGTCTTCCTTACAAGGAATATTTCCACATAAAGTCACTTCATATACAACTTTAACAGCTTCATAGTATTTCATAGAATACATATTCAATAATTTATTTAATTATTCCTTTCAAGGTTGTTTGTGACATTTTGGAATAAAAAGGAATACAATGATGAACATCTTTATACATTTTTTCACAAATATGCAAGAACTATTGGAACTAGTGCAATGCATAGTTTAGGAATTTTGATGGACAGTGATGTAACTAGTCCCCCCCCAAAAAACTTTAACAGTTTATCCTAGCAGAAATGACAGCTTGTTTCCCCTGCATCATATTTTTTTCTTTACATTTTATTATTGAAGTTCAGAGGAGGTAGTATTTTTGTAGCTTTGCATTTCTTTTTCACTAAGAAATGATTAACAACTCTTAATTTTAATGTCTGTTTTAGTGACTTTCCATATTGACATATTCCTGCACCCTTTTAAATGTTCTTCATTCCTGCTGCTTATCTTGCCCAATGCCCATAAGGCATAGCTAATTAACACAAACATGCATGTTAAAATTTCAAGAGCTCATATTAGATTCATTTCCTCTCTTTACCAGAGGCAATTATAATTTAATATTGAATAAAATTTGTGAATTTATTTGTAAATTTGTAAAATAAAAAATTTAATTTGTAAACTGTAGAGTAGAAAGTGATTTGTAATCCTATTTGTAAGTACAGAAAGTTTAGTGCTGTGGGAGTTATGGAAGCATTTTGGGGAAAAATGCTTTCAGGAGAGCTTCTTATGTTATTTTTTTTTTCAGTTTAATTTTATTTATTTTTTTTTAATGCAGCAGGTTCTTATTAGTTACCTATTTTATACATATTAATCAATCCCAATCTCCCAATTCATCCCACCACCACCACCACCCCTTCTTAAATCACAGAAAATAGAAAAATTCTTGCTTAATCTTCTGCCCCAGGGGTCTTGAGAAAATCATTTGGAATGATACGTGAAAGGGCTCATATTATGAAGCTCAGTTTAGTTAAGCACTTCTCTTAGCCAGACTGGGATACAGACATGGAAATATAAAGTGTAATTAGGCATATTTGAAGCAATTCATTATATTTCAAATCATTTTGCCTCCTAACATAGAAACATCTATATTACAGTAAATTGTCATTTCTGTTTTAGTTCTCATTTTTCCCCAAATTATTGCAGTGACAACACTTACCAAGTATTCTATGTGCTCACCATATTTTCTTATTCTCCTTGTAGTTAGGCAAAGTCATGTTCCTTATTCTGGCTAATGAGCTCTGAATGATGATGTATGTCACTTGCAGCGGGACACAGTGAAAAGTACACATTTAGTTCTCACTTTGTGACATTTCCCTGTTGCAGCAACTGAGGTAGTCCACATGGTCTTGATGTTGCCATGCATGTTGGTAGAATTGCTGTCAACCTGGATCCCTGGGCATCTTAAAAACAGAGCCCCCTGCTGTAGAGCTCTGTAGATTGCTTGTCACTGAAGGATGGCCTACTTGACCCTGACTAAGGCATAGTTCAACTCTTAAAACCTTAACTTTTTAGAGACAGGCTAAATTGTAAAGATCCTCCATCGTTGGAAAAGAGATCAATTCCATTGTTAATTTACTAAGCACTGATAATAACATTATATTTATTTAATTATATAACAGAGCTCAAAAGTACCAAGTTTGGCTATAATCAGCAAAATTTATGGCTTTGAATTCTAAGTACTAAAGTCTGCTGATTAGTGTATGCAGAACTTTTCACTTGCCAAATCTGTAAATTGCAGTTTTATGCAAATAAGTGCTTGGACAATCTTCAGAGTGTAGAGATTTACTTAAAAGCTGACTATTTATCATCTTAAAGTATAATAAAATCTTAATCAGAATCTCCGGGATAGAGTATCCTAGTTGAATTAAATGTATGTTAGCTACACTCTTTCCTCAGAAAGCATAGTGTATACAATGGCATTTGATCTCTCTTTGAAGTTTTTTAACCATGGGAAAAGAAAAATTAAAGACTGTTCTTTACTTTGCAAGGTCTGTTTTGTTTATTCAAATCAACCACAATTAGTCAGGGGTACAAGGATAGGGTCAAGGAAAGCATGGGTAAAACAATTACAAAAAAACTGAGGTTGTGATCTTTGGGAACATGGTTTGATGGAATTTAGTTGCACACTATACAGGTTTAAGCATAATTATAATCTACGCTACTATAACAAGTTAAGGAATACTAAAGTTGTATGTTGGGCCTCTACAGAGAGATGGTTCTGTGAAATATAATGTCAAAGCTCAGATGGGAGCCTAAGAGACAGAATTTGTAGGAATACAGGTATATTAAAAACTGTCATAGAATGGAAGTTTATTATGAAACTATTTTTATTTTTAATAAATCTTCAAAAACCAGACCTTGTAGTAATGCTCCTTTACATTCAAGAGTCCTGGACTCTGAATAGGATACACTCCTGCCCTGGCAACTAATGTATTTTGACACATATTTTATCACGACTTTTTACCCTATTATCATATAAATTCATATCCAAAGATATACCACCTACTAGAACAACTCCATGTCTATTATATTTGCTTACTTTATTTTGTGGGCTACCTAGGTGATTTACACTTATACATGATTAATGTTAGTAGTGAGAATTTTAATCTAATTCGTTGAAAAGTTTGGTGAATTGAGTAAATATTCACAAGGTTTGTTACAAAATAACCTGTAATATTGACCCTTTTAATTGCTGTTAGGTCTAGATTTGATCATTGTAACCCTGTATAAGAGCATATTCTCTTAAGCTGAAGAACATACACAATTTTTTATATTTATAAAACTGGGAAAGTTTAGTTTTCATTATATATCACATAGGATTTCTAGAACTTTTTCGAATACCTCTAAATTTTATTTTATTGATGGAAAAAGGAGAGAAAGAAAAATACTTGGATTACTTTCTTGAAACAAATTGAATTTTCCTTTTCTTATATTCTAACTTATCAATTTACATACATATATATGAGAAATATTGATTGGGCCTTTGGCAAAATATAGAACAGACATTTTTAAATAGCTGTATTTTCCTTTCTATTTATTTTCTATAGAAATTATTATTATTATTATTTTTTTGTGGTATGCGGCCCTCTCACTGTTGTGGCCTCTCCCGTTGCGGAGCACAGGCTCCGGACGCGCAGGCTCAGCGGCCATGGCTCATGGGCCCAGCTGCTCCACGGCATGTGGGATCTTTCCGGACCGGGGCTCGAACCCACGTCCCCTGCATCAGCAGGCATACTCTCAACCATTGCGCCACCAGGGAAACCCCAATAGAAATTATTTTTAAAGTATTGTTGTTGACTCACTTTCTGTTAAGATTGTGTTAATCATAATACCAGATCATAAAACATACATAAAACTCACTTTCAATGTGGTTGTTATAGTATTGTTAGAAAAATGGCATTAGATATAGTTGAAGTATGTTTCCTTTATGATAGAGGATATAGAAACACATTTGTAACATTGAGCTACTTAAAAAAGATAGGATAAAGTGCTCCCAGATGGAAATAACAACTTCCTCAGCATCCACATTTCCCCTGAATGCACAGCCATCATCAATACCATGTATGTGGACTGGGGGTTACAGTAGGAATGATTGTAAATTCACATCTTCTCTTTATCAGGTATCTGTATACCCTCCTAACTCCTCCTGACTGATGGCGGAATTCTGGCTTTGGGCTCACCATGCATAAATAACTTGAACAAAACAACCCAGCACTCTTCTCATAAGACTGAGTGACTTACAAGCTAATTTGTCTCTGTATAATTCCCTAAGAAAATAAACTTTAATCCTACTTGAAACAACTTACGAGTTCAAAATAAAATAACCAAAAAAATAGTTTTGCCAAAGTATGCTTGTAATGTGATTCATTTGGCACACTGTTACCTTTCTCTGTGTGCACACACAAAACCATGAATTCTGAGCATACATGCATGTGAATCACACAACATTGGTTTCCTTTGAAACACAGTATTGTCCATACACAAATCATACATTAGGAAGTATCAAAGGATGAAACCACCTCCACAAATTTTAAATTACTAAATTTTGATTTTAAAATTTTAGAATATCATGTTCATAGTTCAAGTGCTATGCATAATATAATATTTTACAATTGTAATGTTGAGAAGTGAAAACAACTTGTTCCATTTGAAATTGAAGAATAACCATTTACCTTCCTTTTCTTTATATAGTTATTTTAACAGTATCAAATCCAAAATGACAACAAAGCTCGCAAATCAATAAGAAAATGGCATAAAATTCAAAAGGATTAAGCCCATAAAAATCTAAAACACCCTTCCTACTCTCATAGATATTGCCCATTTTCTTTTATCACATCATATATTGACTGGATTTGTAGTGAGCAATGCTTATATTTTGACATTAAAAATTTAACAACAAAGGTAATATTTTAGTAAATATTTAAAATTACAAATAGAGCACCTGTCCAAAGTAGTTTTTATAAGTCATATTTCATTATACTATCAGTAAATTATCATAAGGAAAATTATTATGTCAAAATGAAGTGTCATGTGCACTTGACCAAAATTAGGTTATTAAAGTTTTGTTTTCTGAAGAATAACTTGGTATTAGATAATCACATAGGACACAGAAAGGCTTTATTTTCTTATTTTAAAGTAGGTGTTATCCTATAGTTTTTTGCTGATAATGAAATATGATAGGTTTTGTATACAGTGCTTGAATACATGTCTAAAGAAATAAGTATACATGTCTAAAGAAATAAGTATAAAAGCATTATTATCATAGTCTTTCAAAAATAACAAAATTCACTGAGCATTATAAAGCTTCCTTAAACAAGACTACAACATAACTGTAACTATCTCTCCATCAGTGGGAACCATGACCTGCTGCCATTTATCCAATCAGATAACTTGCAGAGGTAATGGTATTCTTGAATCATTTTACTAGCTTTCAAGCAGTACTCATAAGAAGAATAATATGGAATCAAGAATTGCTGAAAAATGTCTCTTTTCTTCTCCAACCATTCATCTCTGTAGGCAGGCATCAATATCTATTACATTATCAGTGTGAGTGCTTGGTACAGATACAGTAGGATGCCTGATTTCCATTCTTTCCTCAACTTACCTCAGTTCCAAAGTTCATCAGCTCTGGGGAAGTACAGTTACTTCCCACTGAGTACTCTTTCAGTCCTTCATCTGACTTGAATTTCTGCCATAAAAGCATAGTCATTATTCAGTGAATTAAGGCATGCCTGTGAGCAACCTGTTCTCATTACAGCTAGTAGATTTTCATTTTAAGAGGAAGACAAGCAATGCCTTTAGGTTCTCACTCCATGAAATTTCTTCTCACCATGGGTGATTATGATTGAGCTGCCATTATACATCTCTGATCACATTTGTATTCATCTTGTGTTATTTTGTCTTTTATAAAGAATAATCTAAATAGAAGACTTTCTTTATAATCCATACTTACAAATCAATTTGCATTATGTTCATTAAAATGCTATAGCATTACTGAAGCAAACCAAATAGATGTATATAGCAATTGACTATGCTGCTTTCAATATACTTAAAACCTCTCAACAGAAAATAATTTTGGAGGTAAAGGTTGTTTTCCTTGATACTGAATTGTAAGTATAGTATATTACAGTTTCTAGTAAAAATAGCACAAATGTACAATTTTCTAATATTTTGCTTCTTTCTCAGTTATTAGTGACAATATATGGTTAAGTAACCTAAAATCATAATTATCCCTTTATAAGTTACAAAAATTAAGAATAAGAATATTAACCTGGATTATTTTTTTTATTTTTGCTTTTCCTTGTTCTGGACAAAATCAAAATGATTATATTTAAAGAATTCTAATCCATCATCTATTCCTCATCTGAAAATTTAAAATCACTCTAAAACTGAACATATCTATTTCATGATTTCTAAGGCATTTACAAAGCAACATGTATTAGATTTATTCTTTTAAAATTTATATTTATTTTATAAATGTTTTATTTATATTTTAAGTAAGCAAAAGGACAAGCTAAACTTAAAACAAGCATAAGTATGGGGCTTCCCTGGTGGCGCAGTGGTTGAGAGTCCACCTGCCGATTCAGGGGACACGGGTTCGTGCCCCGGTCCGGGAGGATCCCACATGCTGCGGAGCAGCTGGGCCCGTGAGCCATGGCCGCTGAGCCTGCGCATTCGGAGCCTGTGCTCCGCAACGGGAGAGGCCACAACAGTGAGGCCCACATACCACAAAAAAAAAAAAAAAACAAGCATAAGTAAAACTAATTATACTCAATTAATTGGCACTTGATAAATAAAATTCTGTCTATACTGAAAGCAAAGAAGTGGTCCAGGCACATAGTAGGTGCTTACTACATATTTGGTACATTTGTATTATATTAATCATATTATACTTATTTCATACAAATGATAACCATTAGATATATAACAATGTTGTAAAGCCATGGCTGTTGTTTTTTACACAGAAGGAGACACTCCATCTACATTTATACTCAATGAATTTATATATTTCCCACATGGATCCTTTCTTTAGTTAGTCTTTCTATTGAAAGGCTGCCTTTTTTGAGCTCTTTCTCTAAAGCAGCACTGACATTCTGCCAGAGAATAAAATGAAAGAATTTGTTAGAGAATACTGGGTTTAGAGATAAAAAAGTTAAGAGATCAAGGAAAAACAATCTACTTGCTATATATAAGAAACTTTCAGGGGCAGGTGCACATTGCAATATTAGAAACTATAGACAACATTGCATATGTTACAAATGTTACAGGTTTGCAAACATATGTCAAGATGTTGCAGAATTTGCGTGATTACATCTCCTGCTCTGTATATCAGAGGGGCCCTTCTCCTACGTCTTTTCTCCCAATGATTTGACCTCTCTTGTTACCTCTATTCAATTATATTTTCTAGTTTTCCAGTCATAGGTTATTTAAATCTTTTATGTTTGGATGAATCCCTGCTGAATTCTAACTCTATTGCAATGACTTAATCCATAGACCACTCCATACCCTTTACCATCCTACCTCTGAGATCTGCCTACATACACTATTCATTAATCCAGGTGTTCTTGCCTGCAAAACTCAAGTTGAATCTCTCACCAGGAAGCTGGAGTACCTTCTGTTATGTCAGGTAATGTATTCTTCTGAATATAGAATAGTTGCCAGAGTGTAACCTCTAATGACCGAACATCTATTTCTTCAAGATATCAACAAAATTTCTAGTTATTTTAGCTTTTCTTATGGATTTCATGCATCCATCCGCTATTTACTCATTCATTAATCTATTCAAAAAGTTACTAAACTATCCATTATATCATAGAAATAACTTCTATAAACTAATGTGTACATTAATGAATAATATAGTTAGGGTGTCAGTCTTTATGGTTTTTATAATTTAGAGTGGCACACAGATAACTCATACTAAGTAAGAGAACACTGGCTTTAAGAAAATGTATGCTCTCATTTTCAAGTTTCCTTTGCTATTTAGGTCATAAAGAAAATGATTTTAACATTTTCAAGGGAAGTAAACCTAGGTTCACCATTTGGATTTCTGACAATTGTAATCCCTTAACCAATTTAATGAGATTATTTCTCCTCCTGTTTTGGATAACTAAATAAGACAAAATACTAGTATGCACTCTTTATCCGTTAACACACTTATGTATTAACATTAATTCAATAACTATCACATTTCTACTTCAGGCCAGACACTATTTTAAGAGCTGGTGATAAAATGTGAATACAGAATATCCCATAACCCTTGTCTTCATGGAGTTTAAAATTCTTAAAAACCAAATGAAACTGGTGATTTTAAACCACATTGTATTGAGTAGACTATATTAATTAAGTAAATTTCTCTGTAAACCTGAATGAATTAGTGGTAGGACTTCTGACACTCTAAAGTCAGAATGAAATAGAACATTTGTCATCCCAGTGAAACATTTTTCTAGCTACAGATTCTTTATGTAAAATGGTAATTTTCTCAGTAAATAGATTTCTAAAGAGACTTGCTGAATGTTAGATACCTGAGTTGATGGTTTCAAAATATTTATTCATGGGAATCTTCCTGTGAAATCACAACACAAAGGAGACTAACAATTCTGCCTATTTAAGTAGCGGAAACAGTTCTTTGGAGTCATATAACAAGAATGAATCCTTGCTGGAGAGGAAGTCTTGTATTCAAACAGACTTTTGGGATAATGAGTTGGATGCTAGAATACACTGAGTAGCTTTAAAAGTCATCTGTAGACATTTAACAGACTTTTGTCCTTTTTAGATTTGCCTTAAATTTGTTTTTTTATATTTTAAACTTATTGCTTCAGTTAAAATAACAACAGAACTGTAGTTAACCGGTTATAAAAAAACAAAAAGGCTTTGAGATATTTTTAATTGGCATTTTTGGAATGCCTAAAACACTTCTATATGGTATATTTGAGGCTTAAGAGAAAAGATGAAGCCCATTTCTTTTTTTCCTTTCTGTGACAGAGACTGCTCTTTCTTCCCCAATATTTCTTCTCCCATTATTCTCTATTTAAAGCGTCCTGTCAATACTTACTAGGCACATGACCACCTAAAATAAAAACTAAATTTCCCATCCTCCTTTGCCCCAAAGCTTGTCCTTGTGATAATCTTGATCCAAAGGTGATCTTTTAAATTACTGAAAAGTGTCTTTAAACTGAGGGGAATTCTCTCCCCTTTTTCTTGAATCTTCTGGAAGTTTGTAAAGCAGATTCAGCCATATTTGATTAGAATGCATAAGTTTTCTTATTGAACAAGATAGAAAATACAATGGAAGAGGCATTTGTCCCTGATGGTCAAAGAAGTCTAGGTTAACCCTGAATTGCCCATATGTACGTGAGAAAAAAAAACTTTGATCTTTTTGAATTCAGTTATTTGGGCTTTACTGTTGCCCTCAGCCTGACCTAATTGCCACGAAAACACCTCTCCATACTAGGAATTATGGCACATATTTATCAGTCAATTCATATTGAATTAATTTTCTTGAGCTTTGGGAGAAATAAAGTAAAAGTATAACATCACTGCTGTGAGTTGGGTTCTCCAGAATCAAACCTTAGATGAGGATTCTTTGTGCAAGTGATTTATTAAGAATTTGGTTCCAGGAAAAAAATTGTGAGTGGAAGAAACAGGTCAAGAGAAGAAGAAACCAAGAATGTGTTTGGCTCTAGACAGTTCCAAGCTTCAGTGTGATCATGCAGCAGAGCACTGCAGTATAAACGATGCCTCAGAATTTGGTCCAAATCCAGGCAAAAGAGCTGGGCTTTCCTACTCCACCAGTGCTTAGTCACTGGGGACTGGTTGTGTGGACTAAATTCCCAGGTGTTTCTAAACCTCTGTTCTTGTGGGTAATGACTCCAGTAGTACAAGGGCAGTTGTGGGAAAAAAGTCCAGATGCCAGACTTTAGAAGTGAGTACAACAAAGCTTGATAAATCATTGCTCAGAAGTACTGAGAAGGATCTGTGATACAATTAAATTAGAGAAACATAGTACAGAAATCATTTCACTAAACATAATTGTCATATTTTTTGGTTTGACCTAATTAAGAAAAATTAACAAATTATTCATAGAGAACAATACAAGTATAAAAGCAACATGTACATAAATCTTTAAATTTAAAAATATATTTGAAATCTTCACATTTCAAAAGACTATATTTGGCATTTACCTAGATCAAAGAGGCAACTGCTCTCATGGATTGGTTTCAAGAATGGCAAGATAAATCAAACATCTACAATATAACCCATTATTTACTTTGCCGTGTTGACTTAGTTTTGCCAATTGCCATTCAAACATTACCCATTTTTTTCCCAGAAAAGTCAAAAGCAGCTATACAAATGTAAATATTTTTGAAGACTGTAAGCTATTTAATTAATTGAATTTATTAACAAAATTAAATATGCCCCTTTCGCTAATGAATTGTCCAAAGTGTAAAAAGAAAATGGACAAACTCATAAAGAACTGTGAATAATCATGAAATTGTATTCAGTGAAATAAGAGTCTTGATACATCTAGGTCTAAACATGGATCACTGAAGAAAGTTACCAAATGAAAAGGTAGTCTATAATAGCAACATGAAAAAAAAGAGAAATATATTCAAATTAAAAATGTTTAATTATGCCTGATCCTTACATATAAATGTATAAAATATATTTTTGCAGAAAGACATAACAGTCTCATTCTATATTTTTTCCTTTCAAGAAGAAAAAATCATAAAACAAGAATTCTAAGACACGAGAGTACAAAATCATCTTACTAGCACTACAAATTCAATATCTATCTCATTCACATTTTATGTATTCATGTTAAAATTAGCTGCAACTGCAATGATTCATTTGAATTTACTGACATTAAAGTTCTATAAAAATATTAAAATGTCAAGGGATATAACAAAAGTATAACAGAACATAGAATTCAGAATTGTTTTCCACTTTACCTAGAATCACTCTTAAAACAGCAAAAATTTTCTTCTGAGTTTTGTTTCCGTAGGTATTTTGACTCAGAGTCTTTAAAAAAAGTTAACAATTGACAGATCTTCTGGAATGATTTAGATATTTGTCTGCATTTTAAATGACAGATCTTCCTTACATCAGATGGATGTTGTAAGTCAAGCCATATTTCTCCTTGAAAATCATAATTCTGAAATAATGTTCATTATACTTCAGAGGAAAAGCCTCAAGACAGAAGGAAATCACTTAATACTTTAAAACATAAAGAAACAAGATAATTTTAATCTTTATTAATTTAATCTTTCAAGTTATCCTTCACTCAGAAGTACCAAATGAAGTCAATATAAGTTAATGACAAATGGTGGAGATTTGATGTAACAGATTTGAGTCAAAACACAGCACTCTGCACCTGAGGAAAGGGCTTTACTCCTCTGAGCATCAGTTACCATATTTGTTTAAAAGAGAGAGAAAGAGAGAGAGGGAGGGAGAGAGAGAACCTTTAAATCAACTGTTTTTGAAGGTTATATGAGATAATGCATATAATGACCTGTAATAAATGTAGAGTAAGTAGCAGAAGGCTTTAAAAAGTACATAATACATTATAATGTTTGGATATTTGCCTACTCTTGCTATTAATTGCTGGCATAGGATTTAAATGTTTTATTGAAACAAGGCAAAAAGCAAACAGTTCTCAAATGACTTTCTTTTCAGTCTTAGTATTTGGCAATTACCCAAATCTAACACCTTGAAATCCTTACTTCTTGATGATTGAGATTTAAAGTGTTACAGTAAGAATGAATTAGTTGATGGCAAGATTATGTCATCAAGAACACAGAAATATCACAGAAGTATCTTATCTCCCATCTCTTTACTTCATATCCGGATGAGTTTATTTTTTATTTATTTATTTTTTTTGCGGTATGCGGGCCTCCCACCGCCGCGGCCTCTCCCGTCGCGGAGCACAGGCCCCGGACGCGCAGGCCCAGCGGCCACGGCTTACGGGCCCAGCCACTCTGCGGCACGCGGTATCCTCCCGGACCGGGGCACGAACCCGCACCCCCTGCATCGGCAGGCGGACTCTCAACCACTGCTCCACCAGGGAATCCCTCCGGATGATATTTTAATTCAATTCAAGATTATAATACAGAATACAATATCAAGATAAAATGAACATATCTTTAATTTATATTCTGTTGATTCCTATTTCTTCTTTTATCAACAAAAGTTATATTTGAATTATCAAATGAAAAAATATAAAAACTGGAACAAAATAGTCCAGTTTTTGGAATAATAACTCCAAATTTTTGTTCAGCTTATTTTTTTCTTTCAATTGAACCATATTCTAGGAGAGAGAAAATTAAGAGGGGAAGAAAAGGAAAATATTGATAAGTAATCCAAAGTGCCTGTACTGTCCTTGAGGTCTTTTTGTTGAAAAGGCCCATTTTAAACACCCATATTACAAGAGGAACCATCTTTATGAAAATGCTTTATAACAAGCATTCTGATTTAGGAATACATTTTTCTGTGTGGCACAAATTCAATTTTCCTTTACAAATTATTTTACTTTTTTTTTCCCTTTAGTGTTATGTCATATGTTATCCTAAGAGCATCATAAAAACTATGCTTTTCATTGAGTTAAGTCTTCCTTGGTGTTACATTTCCTTGAATAAAACTCTGCAGGTATTTACTGTAAGATACAACACATTTGAAGGACTTTTATCACGTCCAGATTAGAGGTTTCTTATCTATGAAGATTAAATATGTATACAACATCCAAATGTTTGTATGATTTATCTGTTCTCCATATGATTATTATTTCAAATGCCTCCAATTCTGCACTCAGTGCAGAGTTTCATATAATGTAATATATGTAATATCATGAGATAGACAATATATATAGAGTAAGTTTTTTAAATCAACATGACTTGTTGCTAATTTTTTTCAAAGCATGTTTTAATTCATCTTACATTTACGTATGCCCAAAGATGAATCATCAAACTACATGCAAATGTTTTCAAATCATCTTATTTAAAAATTTGTTTAATAATTTAAATGTCTAACTGCTGTTTCAAGGTATGCTTTTCAATTCACAATACTTTTTTTGTTGTTGCGGTCATTCCATTATAAAGGAACCTATTTTTTTCTGCTCAAACATCATTCTTCTCCGTATTTTACCTGCCACATCCTCAGGAAGTCCTTCCTATTTCAAATATATTCTCTCTACCACATATGTGGTATTTTTCATCTGAATGATGATTTCCTCACTTAGCAGGAGTGACTTGCTGATTGTAACTTTTCTATAATGCTAAATAAATTCCTGATTTTGTTATAACTGGGCATATAGCTTCTGTTGCCCAATGACTTGATGACCATTGTTCCCTTGTGAATATATAGATGATTCTGAATGGGATGTCACAGAAAATGTGGTTTATTACCATTAAAAACAGTGATTTCACTTTGAGGACAATTAATGGCTGGTTTAAGGATATCATAGTCATCACAAACTCACTGATGAGTGTTACATATCACTGATACAATAGCATTAGTTCAGGGACATTGACCTTTAGTTGACTTTTTGATTTTGACAAGTTTTAAATTTTCAAATAAAGCAAAGGGGGGGAAATGTGCCTGTTTCCAGAAGGCTTGAAATTAAACAATGAATAATTTTTCCAGTACTCTGGACTACTTAAACCTGTAATGGATGTTGGGTTTATGCCAGTAGGAGGAATGTAGAGAGATTTGAAAGCAGTCCCTCTCCATTTGGATTTACTAACATCTCCAGTGCTTCAAATTCTACGCCTAGCGCCTCAGCAGATAAAGTGAAGAACCAGACTTTCATCACAGAACTTACAGGGAAATAGACAAAAAAGCAATCACAATATAATGAAAATAAAGGGCTTTGGTTGGAGAAGGGCTGTGTACTAACCCTAGTAAATGTTAGGGTTACTACACCAGATTAGGTTATTAAAATTTTTTAGCCTAATATCTGGCATACATAAGTAGATTATACACATTAATTTCCACTCATTTTATGGGGCTGTTCTAACCACCACCTTTTTATGGGCCATGGGGAAAAGTGAGCTGTCTCACTCTAATTTTTCTTTGATGGAGGAGCAGATTACCTGTCACTCAACTATAAAAATAAATAACTGACTTGAGTATATGTTGATGGTTGCCCTAAAACTGACTTGCCTTGAAAGTGCTGACTAGCCACAGCACTTGAACTTCCTCTCTTACGTTTCATTGGGTCAAATAACACTTGCGTCAGACAGAGGGTCATCATGGCTAAGATGTGCCATTTGAAATAAAAGCTAGGAATCCTTGTTAGATTCACACATTAACTGGTAGCAGGACTAATTGGCTGTCTATAGCCATTAATATGTGACCGTGAATATGTTTACATATTGATATAATGAATAAACATGCCAGTAAAAGGAAAGTACATACACACTGAATACATTGTCAGAGAACCAAAGCAGCATTTTGTGGAAGAATAATGGAGAAAGGGAAGTGGAGAAAAACAGCTGAAAGATGAGGAAGTGAAACGAGGGCACTGGACCCCTAAAGCAGGAGTGTCAAAAAGGGGGAAATAAAGAATCAGCATTTGGAGGAGCGGGTAACTGCTGAAAACTTTAGTCTGTTTTGAAACTAGCATGTACTTTACTTTAAAGTAAAACGTAGAGGTGAAAAGAAACAGATCAGAAATAATAGTGTTGTATTTACCTAAAATCACACTGATTGTTTGATTTGAGGAATGACGGCTTTAATATATTTTCAGTAAATGAAAAAGAATGTCTCCTACTAGGAATCTTGACATATATTGAGAAATTCCAAAGTAACCCAATTGATAAGATTATTTAAGGTCTCCTGTGAGTCATAAGTTTGAATCATGAATGGCAAAGGCTATCGCCTTACCCTAAAGTAGAAAAGTCACAAAAGAAAATAAATCCTTTTAAATCCAGATACTTTGTCACTGAACCGTTTGTGCTGAGATTTATGGACTGAATTATTCTGCACATATTTCTAGAAATCTTAAATTAATATTAACAAACAACAGATATGTATATTAGACACAGAACGTTTCACCACAGCTTATAAATTTTCTCTAAAAAATGGATCAGAAAGTATCTGTCTATATTTGCACTTAGCACATTTTTATCAATATTGCAATTTTTGCTGTGTTTTTTACAACGAGAGCTAATTGCAATTCATGTCAGATACTCAGTTGAAATATGGATGTTTGGGAAGGATAAGGAACAGTGACCATTCTTTTCTCTGTGCATGAGTCCAGCATCAGGATAGGTCACTTGAATTTTATCAGGTTGGCTAACTTGCTATAAAAGTAGGTCCACAGATACAGTGTGTTTTAGCTGTTGTAGATGATTGATATAATATGGATATTAAACATTCTACATTTAAATGTGTTCTCCCAGTTATATCTGTCACTGTATAACCTTTCAGCTGTTTCACCATGGTTTTGTAGGGATTAAATGAGATATAGCATATAGAGGCCTTAGAAAAAGAAGACTGTTAAGCATTCAAATACTTTAGCCATTTTTAGTATCATTGTGATATATTCCTTCTTGATTATTTTAAACATGTTTTTTTATAATATATTCCTTATTTGTGTTCAGTGGGTAATATAGATTTTATGTCTTTTAAATTTTACATAATATATATATTTTTAGATTGCTGTATAATCTCTCATAATGGTATGAATTCTCACATTCTTGGGAGTGACTACAATGCTTTTGATGATTTTCAACTTCATCACTTTCTGTGTATGTGTTTCTTTGTTGTGAGTTTATCGTTCCTGGATAACATCTTTCCCAGGAGGTGACTCTGGCACATTCTGTGTATGGGTGTGTGTTTGTGTGTGTGTACGTGCACATGCTGTGTAAATTTGTCCTGATCTTAAAATATTCTACAGCTTTGACTCAATTTTTCAATTGGATCAGCATGGTGAGGAATTGGCAATTTATTTTTTGCTGCAAACATGGCTAAGGTTGAAAAAGTTAGCTTGGTCCGCATTTGTACATAATCCTTTGACTTACAACAGGAAGCCCAGAGTGGGGTCTGAGGAACTATGGGGGAGTAGCTCTAGCTCCTATCTAATAATGGCTTTCAAACCACAACCCCTAACATCTGCCTTTGATATCTGCACAGTACCCATTTTGCAATTTTATTTCTCCTGCATTCAGTGTTACAGATTTCCTTTCTATTCTACTTCTGGAGATTTTTCTTTGTTACCTTTGCATCTGGTAATGAATTTTAAAGTATTTTAAAATGTATTCCCACTGTACTAATGTGCTTTGAGCAGTAAGATATATCTTAATATGTGCTCAGTCTTCTGCCTTGATCTTGAAGCTGATAAGTGTTTTCATTTTTTAATAATCAGGCATAGCAACAATTTTTTTATCATGCAAATCATGTAACTTTCATGTTTATTAATTCTTTCATGGAGGAATCAACATCCACTCTTTCTTCTTTTTTTTTAACATCTTTATTGGAGTATAATTGCTTTACAGTGGTGTGTTAGTTTCTGCTTTATAACAAAGTGAATCAGCTATACATATACATATATCCCCATATCTCTTCCCTCTTGCATCTCCCTCCCACCCTCCCTATCCCACCCCTCTAGGTGGTCACAAAGCATCGAGCTGATCTCCCTGTGCTATGTGGCTGCTTCCCACTAGCTATCTATTTTACATTTGGTAGTATGTATATAAGTCCATGACACTTTCTCACTTCGTCTCAGCTTACCCTTCCCCCTCCCCGTGACCTCAAGTCCATTCTCTACGTCTGCGTCTTTATTCCTGTCCTGCCCCTAGGTTCTTCAGAACCATTTTTTTTTTTTAGATTCCATATATATGTGTTAGCATATGGTATTTGTTTTTCTCTTTCCGACTTACTTCACTCTGTATGACAGACTCTAGGTCCACCCACCTCACTACAAATAACTCAATTTTGTTTCTTTTTATGGCTGAGTAATATTCCATTGTATATATGTGCCACATCTTCTTTATCCATTCATCTGTTGATGGACACTTAGGTTGCTTCCATGTCCTGGCTATTGTAAATAGAGCTGCAGTGAACATTGTGGTACATGACTCTTTTTGAATTATGGTTTTCTCGGGGCATATCAACAATTGACGTGGCCTGTGACTAGCAAATAAGAAGCACAGTTAGAATGGTAATTCAAGGAATTATAAGATCTATCTCAAAATTATTGACTGCTGTGAAGTATTAGTTTAATGTCAAGAAGTGGGCAAAACTGAATTTTAAAGAACCAAGCAATGAAATTGTTTTTTAGTGTTCTGTGGCTAATCAATTTTTAATGTACTACATCTTGAAGAAACAGATAATAACAATAATGTCAGTAATAAAGGCACCTAATGCTTAGTGCTGATGAGGTGCTAAATACCCTACTGATTTCTTCAGATTTATCTCCTTTAATTCTCACAGCCATCATTTCAGGAGTTACTTCTTTTGTCCCCATTCCACAGATGAAGAAACTGAGTGCAGAAAGGTAATTAGTTTGCCTGAGGGCACACAGTCATGTGTTGAGTATCCAGAAATCAAACTTAAGCTGCTTGGTTTGAAAACTTATGATTTTACCATCTATGTGACAACTTATTTTAATATTGAATCATATTGATAATAATGCTGATTTATTACATACATTGATAAAAGTAAACCTGATTCCTGATTCTGAGACTAGAGTGACACAGCCTCGTTTTTCACAGCATCATATGCTCTGTCAAAAGCTGAGGCTGAAATTAGGACTACTTTTAACCTCACATGACTTATAGGCCACATGGATTATTTTCTATATAACAATTACATAAATTATGTTTTAATTTCCTCTAAACATTTCTGAATACAAATAACATGCAAATAGCATTGCTGTCTTAGAAAAAATATTTTTATTAAACAGTAAACTAGGTAATAGAAATATTAGTGGAACGCGATACTGTTAAGAGATACCCTTGATCAGAGGCTGTTTGGGGCAATTTTTAGCCTTTTCTATAGATGAATGACATTAAACACACCCAGTTGTCAGACTGCCATTCTGTGGTGAATATTCTGACTGTGAGAGTTTTTCAAAGCCTGAGACCAACCATAGTAACATTTAGATGGAGGCGTCACTGTCCACCAGAGGAGGTTAGCATCCTTTTTGTTTGCTTGACATAAATCTTTCTGCAACAACAAATGAGCCTCTATTCCTGCTGTTTTTCAAATGCAAGCTTTGTTCCTTTTTGGTATTTCTAAGGCAAATGCATCACATGAGGGGTGGGAAGAGAGGGTGAGAAATCAGAAAACATTTTTGGAGTGAATATTTCTCAGCAAAGACAAATACCACAACTATACTGCATCAGTAACTCAAATATTCTTGACTTTCTAATTAGAAAAATAAGTCAAGAAAATGGGTAAATTACCAAAATCTAATGATCCTAATTAAATATCATTTTAATAGTATTCTTTTTGAATATTTTCAGTAGTTTCGATACTTTTCTTTGTAAAATAGTTCATACTTTTTTGTTAAGTACTTTTGCTTTTCTATAGTAAAATGAATCTTATGTATTTTACCTGAGATATATGTATTATATATATATAAACACATTCATATGATTTTAATAAATAAATACATCAAATCTTTTCTGATACACACACACACACAAAGGGAGGAATGTTCTATAGGGTAATTTTATACTTTGCTATTTGACTGTTTTCTCTTGTTGCTTATGAAAATTTTCGCCTGACTCTGAAAATCATTCCATTATACTACCATATCAATGGTGAATAGCTGTAGTTTAACCTGTTCCTGCCCAGTTGTTGCATATCTAAATTCATCCCTCTTTCAATGCAAGCTCATACGTACAAAAGGCTGATAAATAGGCACAATAGCCAGCTCCTATTATTGTTTTGGCCCTGGCTTTAGTGCATGTGTCTCAGGTGTTTCATTGTTTCCCTATTGTGTATGATGATGGCTTTGGGGCTCAGATGTATGTCATCACATTAAGGTGGTTCCTGTTGATTTTTGAATGTCTTTATATAGCACATGTGTTGAATTTTGTCAAATGCCTTTTCATTGTTTGTGAAAAAGATGTTTTCTCATTAGGTTTATTAAAAAGAGGAGTATTTGTTATATGTTTTCCATCATTGAACTCTTTTTGTATTTCTGAGATAAACTACTTTGGTCGTGTTTTAACAGTCTGCTAAATTTTGTTTGCTAATATTTAAAAATTTTTTATTAATATCAATTGTTGAGGTCGATATAGTTATTTTTTAGGGGACAATCTTTGTTAGGTTTTAGTGAAAATGATATACATGATTTATAAATAATTTTATTTCACTTAGCATAACACGCTCTAGATCCATCCATGTTGTCACAAATGACAAGACTTCGTTTTTTATTTTTAACATCTTTATTGGAGTATAACTGCTTTACAATGGTGTGTTAGTTTCTGCTTTATAACAAAGTGAATCACCTATACATATACATATATACCCATATCTCCTCCCTCTTGCGTCTCCCTCCCACCCTCCCTATCCCACCGCTCTAGGTGGTCAGAAAGCACCGAGCTGATCTCCCTGTGCTATGCAGCTGCTTCCCACTAGCTATCTATTTTACATTTGGAAGTGTATATATGTCCATGCCACTCTCTCACTTCATCCCAGCTTAACCTTCCCCCTCCCCGTGTCCTCAAGTCCATTCTCTACGTCTGCGTCTTTATTCCTGTCCTGCCACAAGGTTCTTCAGAACCATCTTTTTTTTCTTTTTTTTTTTAGATTCCTTATATATGTGTTAGCATACGGTGTTTGTTTCTCTCTTTCTGACTTACTCCATATGACAGACTCTAGGTCCATCCACCTCACTGCAAATAACTCAATTTCATTTCCTTTTATGGCTATTATTCCATTGTATATATGTGCCACGTCTTCTTTATCCATTCATCTGTCGATGGACACTTAGGTTGCCTCTATGTCCTGGCTATTGTAAACAGAGCTGCAATGAACATTGTGGTACATGACTCTTCTTGAATTATGGTTTTCTCAGGGTATAGGACCAGTAGTGGGATTGTTGGGTCGTATGGTAGTTCTATTTTTAATTTTTTAAGGAACCTCCATACTGTTCTCCATAGTGATTGTATCAATTTACATTCCCACCAACAGTGCAAGAGGGTTCCCTTTTCTCCACACCCTCTCCAGCATTTATTGTTTGTAGATTTTTTGGTGATGGCCATTCTGACCGGTGTGAGGTGATACCTCATTATAGTTTTGATTTGCATTTCTCTAATGATTAGTGACGTTGAGCATCCTTTCATGTGTTTGTTGGCATTCTGTATACCTGCTTTCGAGAAATGTCTATTTAGGTCTTCTGCCAATTTTTGGATTGTGTTGTTTGTTTAATCCTTTGTCAGTTGCTTCATTTGCAAATATTTTCTCCCATTCTGAGGGTTGTCTTTTGGTCTTGTTTATGGTTTCCTTTGCTGTGCAAAAGCTTTTAAGTTTCATTAGGTCCCATTTGTTTATTTTTGTTTTTATTTCCACTTCTCTAGGAGGTGGGTCAAAAAGGATCTTGCTGTGATTTATGTCATAGAGTGTTCTGACTATGTTTTCCTCTAAGAGTTTGACAGTTTCTGGCCTTACATTTAGGTCTTTAATCCATTTTGAGCTTATTTTTGTTTATGGTGTTAGGGAGTGTTCTAATTTCACTCTTTTACATGTAGCTATCCAGTTTTCCCACCACCACTTATTGAAGAGGCCGTCCTTTCTCCATTGTATATTCTTGCAAAAACAAGGTGACCATATGTGTGTGGGTTTATCACTGGGCTTTTTATCCTGTTCCATTGATCTGTATTTCTGTTTTTATGCCAGTACCACACTGTCTTGATTACTGTACCTTTGTAGTACAGTCTGAAGTCCAGGAGCCTGATTCCTCCAGCTCTGTTATTATTTCTCAAGATTTCTTTGGCTATTTGGGTCTTCTGTGTTTCCATAAAACTGTGAAAATTTTGTTCTAGTTCTGTGAAAAATGCCATTGGTAGTTTGATCGGCATTGCATTGAATCTGTAGTTTGCTTTGGGTAGTATAGTCACTTTCACAATGTTGATTCTTCCAATCCAAGAACACAGTATATCTCTCCATCTGTTTGTATCATCTTTTATTTCTTTCATCAGTGTCTTATAGTTTTCTGCATACAGGTCTATTGTCTCCTTAGGTAGGTTTATTCCTAGGTATTTTATTCTTTTTGTTGCAAAGGTAAATGGGAGTGTTTCCTTAATTTCTCTTTCACATTTTTCATCATTAGTGTATAAGAATGCAAGAGATTTCTGTGCATTAATTTTGTATCCTGCTACTTTACCATATTCATTGATTAGCTCTAGTAGTTTTCTGGTAGAATCTTTAGGATTCTCTGTGTATAGTATCATGCCACCTGAAAACAGTGACTGTTTTACTTCTTTTCCGATTTGGTTTCCTTTTATTTCTTTTTCTTCTCTGATTGCTGTGGCTGAAACTTCCAAAACTATGGGGAATAATAGTGGTCAGAGTGGGCAACCTAGTCTTGTTCCTGATATTAGTGGAAATGGTTTCAGTTTTTCACCATTGAGAATGATGTTGACTGTGGGTTTGTCATGTATGACCTTTATTATGTTGAGGTAAGTTCCCTCTATGTCTACTTTCTGGAGAGTTTTTATCATAAATGGGTGTTGAATTTTGTCGAAAGCTTCTTCTACATCTATTGAGATGATCATATGGTTTTTATCCTTCCTTTTGTTAATATGGTGTATCACATTGATTAATTTGCATATACTGAAGAATCCTTGCTTTCCTGGGATAAATCACACTTGATCAATGTGTATGATCCCTTAATGTGCTGTTGGATTCTGTTTGCTATTTTGTTGAGGATTTTTGCATCTGTGTTCATCAGTGATATTGGCCTGTAGTTTTCTTTCTTTGTGACATCTTTGTCTGGTTTTGGTATCAGGGTGATGGTGGCCTCATAGAATGAGTTTGGGAGTGTTCCTCCCTCTGTATATTTTGGAAGAGTTTGAGAAGGATAGGTATTAGCTCTCCTCTAAATGTTTGTTAGAATTCGCCTGTGAAGCCATCTGGTCTTGAGCTTTTGTTTGGGAAGATTTTAAATCACAGTCTCAATTTCATTACTTGTGATTGGTTTGTTTATATTTTCTATTTCTTCCTGGTTCAGTCTCCGAAGGTTGTGCTTTGCTAAGAATGTGTCCATTTCTTCCAGGTTGTCCATTTTATTGGCATGTAGTTGCTTGTAGTAATCTCTCATGACCCTTTGTATTTCTGCAGTGTCAGTTGTTACTTCTCCTTTTTCTTTTCTAATTCTATTGCTTTGAATCTTCTCCCTTTTTTCTTGATGAGTCTGGCTAATGGTTTATCAATTTTATCTTCTCAGAGAACCAACTTTTAGTTTTATTGATCTTTGCTACTGTTTCCTTCATTTCTTTTTCATTTATTTCTGATTTGATCTTTATGATCTCTTTCCTTCTGCTAACTTTGGGGTTTTTTTGTTCTTCTTTCTCTAATTGCTATAGGTGTAAGGTTAGGTTGTATATTTGAGATGTTTCTTGTTTCTTGAGATAGGATTGTGTTGCTATAAACTTCCATCTTAGAACTGCTTTTGCTGCATCCCATAGGTTTTGGGTCGTGCGTTTCCATTGTCATTTGTTTCTAGGTATTTTTTTATTTCCTCTTTGATTTCTCCAGTGATCTCTTGGTTATTAAGTAGTGTATTGTTTAGCCTCCACGTGTTTGTATTTTTTACAGATTTTTTCCTGTAATTGATATCTAGTCTCATAGCATTGCGGTCGGAAAAGATACTTGTTACGATTTCAATTTTCATAAATTTAGCAAGGCTTGCTATGTGACCCAAGATATGATCTATCCTGGAGAATGTTCCATGAGCACTTGAGAAGAAAGTGTATTCTGTTGTTTTTGGATGGAATGTCCTGTAAATATCAATTAAGTCCATCTTGTTTAATGTATCATTTAAAGCTTGTGTTTCATTATTTAGTTTCATTTTGGATGATCTGTTCATTGGTGAAAGTAGGGTGTTAGAGTCCCCTACTATGATTGTGTTACTGTTGATTTCTCCTTTTATGGCTGTTAGCATTTGCCTTATGTACTGAGGTGCTCTTATTTTGGGTGCATAAATATTTATAATTGTTATATCTTCTTATTGAATTGATACCTTGATCATTATATAGTGTCCTTCTTTGTCTCTTGTAATTGTCTTTGTTTTAAAATCTATTTTGTCTGATATGAGTGTTGCTACTCCAGCTTTCTTTTGATTTCCATTTGCATGGGATATCTTTTTCCATCCCCTCACTTTCAGTGTGTATGTGTCCCTAGGTCTGAAGTGGGTCTCTTGTAGATAGCATAAATATGGGTCTTCTTTTTGTATCCATTCAGCTAGTGTATGTATTTTGGTTGGAGAATTTAATCCATTTACATTTAAGGTAGTTTTCGGTATGTTTGTTACTATAACCATTTTCTTAATTGTTTCGGGTTTGTTATTGTAGGTTTTTCCTTCTCTTGTGTTTCCTGCCTTGAGAAGTTCTTTTAGCATTTGTCATAATGCTGGTTTAGTGGTGCTGAATTCTCCTGTTTTCAACCTTTGTTTTGGCCCCGTCTCTGTGTGTAAGTCACCTGAGGGCATCTCTTCCCAGCCCAGACAGGATGGGGTTTAAGTAGCAGCTGGTTAGGGGGCTCTGCCTCACTCAGCCTGGGGAGAGGGAGGGGTACGGAATGCGGGGTGAGCCGGCGGTGGCAGAGGCCAGCGTGATGTTGCAACCGCCTGAGGTGCACCATGTGTTCTCCTGGGAAATTGTCCCTGCATCACAGGACCCTGGCAGTGGCAGGCTGCACAGGCTCCCTGGAGGGGAGGTGTGGATAGTGAGCTGTGCTTGCATACTGGCTTCTTGGTGGCTGCAGCAGCAGCCTTAGCATTTCATGCCGGTCTCTGGTGTCTGTGCTGATAGCCGCAGCTTGCGCCCATCTCTGGAGCTCATTTAGGCGGTGCTCTGCCTTCTGTGGGCAGACAGGGAAGGAATCCTCTCTCCTCATGCACCCTGAAACAATGGTCTCTTGCCTCTTAGGCAGGTCTAGACTTTTTCCTGGACTACCTCCAGGCTAGATGTGGTGCACTAGCGCCCTTCAGGCTATGTTCACACAGCCAAGCCCAGCCCCTCCCTAGTATCTGAACTCTGAAGCCAGAACCTCAGCTCCCAGCCCCCACCTGCCTCAGTGGGTGAGCAGCAAGCCTCTCAGGTTGGTGAGTGCTGGTTGGCACTTATTCTCTGTGCTGGAATCTCTCCTCTTTGCTCTCTGCACTGCTGTTGCTGTGCTCTCCTCCATGGCTCCGAAGCTTCCCCCCCGCCTGCCCCCTGTCTCCACCAGTGAAGGTGTTTCCTAGTGTGTGGAAACCGTTCCTCCTTCACATCTCCCTCCCCGAGGTGCTGGTCCCATCCCTAATCTTTTGTCTCTGTTTTTTCTTTGTTCTTTTGCCTTACGCAGGTATGTGGGGGAGTTTCTTGCCTTTTGGGAAGTCTGAGGTCTTCTGCCAGCATTCAGTAGGTGTTCTGTAGGAGTGTAGATGTAGGATGTAGATCTGTAGATCTGTAGGATGTACAGTGTAGATCTGTAGGATGTAGATGTGTTTCTGATGTATCTGTGGTGAGGAAGGTGATCTCCACGTCTTACTCCTCTAGCATCTTGAAGGTCTTCCAAGACTTCATTTTTTTAATGACTGAGTAATATTCCAGTGTGTGTGTGTGTGTGTGTGTGTGTGTGCGCGCGTGTGTGTGTGTACACCACATCTTTATTCATTTGTCTACCAGTGGGCACTTAGGTTGCTTCTGTATCTTGGCTATGATAAAGGTACAATGAACGTTGGAGTGCATATATACTAAGAGAACTAAAAAACAAGTCAAAACGAGAAATACTGCATGGTCACACTTATATGTGGAATCTAAAAATTAAAACAAGACAACAACAGACAACAAATGTGTGGTTGCCAGAATGGTGGGGCGTTAGATAGTTAGAGATATAGCTGAGGATGATTAAGAGGTGCAAACCTCCAGTTGTATAAATCATTGGGCTGTAATATCCAGTGTAAGGAATATGGTCAATATTATTGTAATAACTATAATATGGGGACAGATGATTACTTGGCTTATTACTTGACTTATCTTGATTATTTCATAATATATGCAAATGTCAAATCAATATGCAGTGCACCTGAAACTAACATAATATTGTATGTCAACTACAATTAAATGAAAAATTTAAAAATAAAAAATAACTTAAAATTTTCTTCTTTCTCTGTTTTGAAAGTATTAGTCTAAGAATCTTCTGATCTTTAAATCCTTAGTTGAGTGCTTAGGTAAATTCACCAGGGGTTTGGGGAAGATTAATTCTTTTAAAAATTCTATACTTTCTCATTGTAAATAAGCCTGTTAAAAGTTGTTTTTGGTAACATATATTTCTAGAAAATTACTCATTTTATAAAATTTGTAAAATGTTTTTGCATAGAATTAAGTAAATTATTTTTTTAGCCAATTCTTTGATGGTTATTTTTATCTTTAAAAAGATATTTATTGAGTCTTGAGATTATCCCTCAGTTTACTCTTTTTTCAAATAATAATTAACTTTTAAACATTTTATTAGTGCTAGTTTTCCTATATATATCTACAGATATATATTTACAGTAAAGGGTTAACTTACTGAAGGCTTGGGGTGCTCAAACTCTGCCCATTCCAAAGAAAGGATGCATCTTTAACCCACTTTTGGAAGATATCCTATGAACCCTTGGAATATTCTGCCTGATAAGAGTGTCTTTTAATCGTGTCTGTATGCTTCTATATGTGGGGCCTTTGGCTATGCCATACAGTTTGTGGTAACAATGTGATTAATGGTGAGTTGTTTTTTTTTTTAATTTTTGTTCACCTGTGGGCTTTGGCTATGTTATATCAGTTAGACTTCTGGAGATGGGGGAGGGAGACAGCTGAATACTAAATAGTTAACATCAGACCTGTGGACCTCCCATGCCTACATCACTGACCCCCAGTAAAAACGCTGGACACCAGTCTCAGGTGAGCATCCTTGTTTGTCAATACTGTATTATTTCTGGGAGAATTAAGTGCCATGTGCATGACTCCACAGGGAAGGGACAACTGAATGCTCATGACTGGTTTCTCTCTAAGTCATATGCACCTTTTGCCTTTGCTCATTTAAATTTGTGTCCTTTCACTGTAATAAACTATAACCATGAATATAACAACTTATCTGAGTTCTGTCAGTCCTTCTAGCAAATCATTGAATCAGTGTAATCTTGGGAACCTCTGACACAATATATGATATATACATACACATATTTTTCCTTTTCTATTAGTTTTCTCTCTTCTCCCTCCATTGTCTATCACCCACTGCACAATTTTAATCAAATTAATTATTGTTCTTTGTGTTTACCTTCATACTTTATATACTTATAAACTTCATTTGCCATATTTACATAATTATTTATGGCTTTCAACTGTTAAAAAAAGAATAAGCAAGTTTACTATACGGTCTACTATTTCTTTTCTGTTCTAATTTTTCTTGCATCATGTTGTCATTGGTAGGAAAAAAAAACACACATAAACATTCTATTGTCATACACCACATTGGTTTTTGTCTTAGCTCTGCAGTTAAATGTACCAACACTTACTTCTGGTCCTTTGTTGTAGTTTCACAGGTTATCTTTATTGGGAGATAGTTAATCTTTCAAGTGTTTTCTTCAAGAACGTTCATGGGAGCAATATTCCTTGGTATAGCTTTATAGAACTATTAAATTTATATTTGAATATAGCCTGTCTCAATAAAAATTCTTACTGTCTTCTTTTTTTCCACCAAATATCCTGTAGATATTGCTGAGTTTTCATTTAATTTCATTGTCTGCATTTAATTTCATTGTCTGCATAATTTCATTGTTCTTATTCTACGTAAAATCAATTTAGAAAATTTTCTTGACTCTCCAAAGGATGCTTTTTTTTATACTTAATGACCATATACTTAATTAGGATATGCTTAATGTGGACAACTGTTTTTGGCTCACAGTGGTCCCACTGAATGTATATGTCCCATATGCTTTGGATTGGCATTCCCAAAGGGAAAAAACAAAACATGAAACAAAAAAAAAAGTGAAATAGTTAAAGAAACTTTTCTGACATTATTAAGGAAGTTAAACCATTCTAAATCAATACTCTTTATGTTAGATTTCTTAGAACCAGAAAGGTATATCCTGGCGACTTTGCATTTTGTGCTATTTTTACTTTAAAATTTCTTTTTCCCTTTTTGTCTTCCTTCCACTGTCTCCTCTTCTTCCTCAATCACCATTTTTTCACTTTTTGTTTTTCTTCTTTGTATTGTCACATAATTTTTACAAAGTTTCCCTAGATAATATTTGGCTATATTGTGTGAGGGAAAAGCAATGAAGCATTTATTACCGTTTGTGTTGAGACAGTTACTTTGTTTTGATTCAAAGTTTAAACATAGGTATACTGGTTTCCCAGAGTAGCACGTAATTTTGACAGTAGGAATGAAAACTACAGAGTCTTTAAGGAATATTGATACTCAGTTGGAGGCCATTTATTTAGAGATTACCTTTTAAGTGGATGAAATGTACACTCCCTTAGAATAGTTGCCAGTATTAATCAATGACATTGATCAATGAAGCACTGAGATTTATTAGGAATTAGGAAGTTAAATCTATGACAGTTTGAAAAAATTATTTTATTTATCAGTAGACAAAATAATTTACCTATACTTATATTTAAAAGCAGGTTACTTAAATTGAGTTTATCAAATCACTTTTGAGAAATGATTAAAAAGGAAAACGTTTAAATAAAAATTTTTAAATGAAAAATATTACCTAAAAATTATTATAAAGCTTATAACTGTTCTCTACCACACACTTTATATTTGCAAACATGACTAGCTTTTCATATACCCATGTCTTGACACTAACATTAACTGAAATTGTCCTGTGCTAGTATTGAATTCTGCTGTCTTTACCCTGATAAACTCAACTGAAAAGTATTTGCATTTTAATCCTATAAAGTGTAATATTAAAATTTTACATTGGCACAATGAAAGTATGAAGTGATCACTTAATTTAAATAAATTATTCCATTTAATATGCAAATTATGCATCCATGCCAAGTAGAGAGTAAATGACATCATGCCACACTCTAGGAACAGAGATTTCACGGTATTCCAAATAGCAAAAGGCAGTGATAGAACATGCTCATTACACAGAATAGACATTCAAACAAAAGTGAGCTGATAGTCTCCATAAAGTTGATATATTCACTACTCTGATTTTCTGTTTACTCATACCAACTTATCAAATTTACTTGAGTATTGATAAATGTTTCATTTGTTGGTACTACTTATGGCTTGTGATAGAAAACAACTTCTAAGTGACTTAAGCAAAGCTGGAAGTATAAGGGTAAAGTAGGCTCACATTGTACAAAAGATTGTCACCAGTAGCTCCAGAAAACAAAAAAACAAGGTAGCAATATTTCTATTCAAAATAACCAGTCTGCCTCTTGGGCAAATTGATTTATCAGACCATGCCTAAACCATGATCTGTTCCCAGAGAAAAAGAATACATTTAAGGGGCAGACCTAGGTGATATGATTATAGCTGAAATAAGGTGATAGATCAGCTTGAATCACCAGAACCAGAATGGAAGAACGTTTTACCAAAAATAAAGACTGCAAAAATAAGTGGTATATGCTGATCAGTCAAAATAATATGCCCATTACAATATTCCATGAAAAATATTCATGGAACAACATTTTTTCTTCAGTACAACATTATAGATATCAAACAGATTGCTTCTTCAAAGCTTAGCAAATAATTGGTTATACCAACTTATTAAAGTGGAAATATTTATTATTCTGCAAGGATAATGTTGATTAATGTTTGTTAATGTGATGTTTTACCATCCTTAAAATTAAAAAGAATCAAATTTACAAGCAAATATAGAAAATACAAATGCATGCTTTTCTTATTAAACCCAGATTGGAGAATTGAACCAAGCAAGAAAATACCATTTATAATATCAAGATATATGCTTAATTAGATTGATTTTTGTTTTATGTAATTTATACATTGATTTTAAATGAAAATTGAATAAGAGCCAGGATTTTAAGAATAAGTTATGTTAGTGGGTATGTAATTTAAATCATTTTTAAAAATCTGTCAACCTGGGTGCATATAGATTTTATTTTCCATTTAAATGGTATCTTGATATTATTAAAGTTTGAGATATTATATGGCACATTGCAAAAATGTCCATAAAGTTATCCTACACTTCTATGCATACCCTCTGAAATATGACTTAGATCTTATTTCTTGACAGTAAGAATATCAATTTCCACACTTAGCTTACCTTAAGATTTGATTTGACCAACAGAATACCACAGAGGGTTGATATTGTATGACTTCTGAGAATAGTCCTCAAGAAGTCTTGCTTCTTTGACTCTCACCCACTTTGACTCTATTTTCATAGTCCTGAGAGGACTATGAAAATAAGTCCTGTGTAACCTCTATGAGGACAAGACCACATGCAGAGAGAGGCTTAGTGTACATATACGTGACTATTTTTCAGTCATGAGCAAGAAGAAAATCCTGCCAATAGTGACATGAATGGACCTTGAAACCATCATGCTAAATGAAATAAGTCAGAAAGAGGAAGACAAATGCTGTACGATCTCACTTATATGTGAAATATATGTGAAATATAAAAAGCCAAACTCATAGAAACAGAGTAAAATGGTTGTTAATAGGGATTGGGGAGTGGGGCATATCAGGAGATGTTGGTCAAAGACTACAAACTTCCAGTTAGAAGATGAATACTTGTTTTCAGTTTTGGTGTGGTGAGATACACAGCAATAGATAACTCACACACTCTGTTTTAGAAGTGAGATTTTTGTTGAAATTATTCTTTTAAAACAGTTATTTTGCAATAAACAGAAATAATGAAAGGTATAAAGGATACAAGATACAAAGTTTCTTAGTTTAGTCAGACAAAGTTTTATAATGCTGTTTGTAAATTATTATGATTAACAAACAACTACATATGCATTTGGTATATTCATTTAAATTGATACTCTATTTTTATCTCTTACCTTCACCTGTTTAATATACTATTATAAAGTACTTAAGTTGATTTTCCTTTCATCCATCATTCTTTCATTTATATGTAATTATCAGCATATTTTCAACTATAAAGTGGAATATAAGTTTATTGAGTAATGACTGGCATAGCTTAAAATAAAACATGGGGATAAAAAAGAATGACAGTTTTAAATAGTAGGAAATAAGTGTGCAAATTAATTCCACAGCCTGATGAACTTGATTAATGTGTAGTTCCCTTTCAGTAGGTTTGCAAAAGGAAAGCTTATTGATGGGGTGGAAAAGTTGTAAGCAAATGTCTAAGATCCATTTGGCTTTAAGAATTAATTTGTGGTTAAAAATATTGTCTGGCTAATGAAAGTGATAGTTTTTAAGTTCTCAGCAAATCATACTATTTTTAAAAGGCATGGTCAGAGCCACAAATGTTGGTACTGAATAGAAAAAAATTGGCTGATAATGCAGGGACTATTTGGTACACTGAGACTCAATGTATTCTTTTAATGTTCCCACGAAGGTAAAAAATAGATTCTTTTCTTAATATAAGCAAATAATTACACATCTTAAACAATATTTCTCAAACCATGGGTCAGGAAATCATTTTAATGTTACAACCAGACGTTAAATAAATAAAATGGAATGGAGCAGAATAAAATGTATCTCAAACTATGCATATTTTCATCAAACTCTTCTTCTACATTTACTGTATATGCCTTAGTGTGTGTGTGCACATGCTTGTGTCATTTTAATATAAGATATTGTGGATTGCAATCAAAAGTAAAACACATTGAGGCACATGTTTTCTCATTTCCATTAAAACAACACAAAAACAATTTTTATATTTGACTACACAGAAAATCACAATGAACTCCATAGAGTAGGACTTGCACAGCCATATTTTCTGAACATGAAGGTAGAAAGTAGCAACAAAATATAATCCCAATCTTATATTTATTCACATACAAATGTTTTTATAAAATAATCCAACGATTTCTAAATTTGAAAAAAAACTCTTAAAAGTGATCAGAGAAAAATAAATAACCATAAATTTACAACATTGAAATTTCAATCTATTAAAAAATTAGGATATCACTAAAGCCTAAATCAGATGAAATAAATAGCATAAAGTGTTTCATTGTCATCAAATATAAATTAAAATTTAATACAATTAATAAATTTATTAAAATTTAATAAATTAAAATGTAATAAAGCTTCATTAAAATTTAATAAATTTAACTCAAGTGGTGACAAAATGAAATACCAACTGGAGGAAAATGTATGAAGTAGTTAATGAAGCTAAAAACAGATCTTTTAAATCTAGAAAGACAATGGAAGAACTGATGTATTATATAGATTAAAAAAAAAAAACTGTAAATATCTCCTAGAATCAGTTGACCAGTGAGTATGTCAGGACCTCACTATGCCTCCCAAATGTTACTTCTGATCATTTAAAATGAGGATAATGAAAATAATGATTCCTTATATTTGTACAAGAATTGCACTGACTTCACTCACAGTGCCATTTTAGGAAGGCAAATCAAGAATTGTCATTCCCAGTTTACAGTGAGGAAAACAGAAGGTGGGCTTCAGCGATATTAGTGCTATCAAGAACCTCTACAAAGCTGCTTATAATCACTAGCAACATAAAATATTTAGTTTTAAGTATATTCATTCTAAAATTTCCATACAAAGAGGTTAATCATCATGATGATAATAATCTGTATGCCACTTTTAATTCATAGCCCATCCTTTTTGTTTGTAGTAAAAGTGTTATTTGGAACAGCTTCAAGGTGTTATGTATATAAAACAAATACAAAATCAAGCAAGCAAGATGTTATCAGTCTTTTGGCTATAATTTTAGTGCATCATTTTCTATTGTACTTTAAAAGCATGTTCCATGAAGAAAAAAAATACCTATTAAAAATATCTTTGAAAGGACTTCATTTTTAAATGAGGAATGACTTTTTAGTCCATATAAATAATAACTTGTAGATAGAACCTTATAGGTTACGAAAAGCACTTGCCCATATTATCATTTTTATTTCTCGATATAAATTCTGTGAGAGTGATAATATATTTACTTTAAAATAGGTAATACTCAGTTTTCTACAAGGTCATGGAGCTACAAAACTTCAAGACTCAGAATTCGAATACAGAGCTTCTAAATCTTACCTCAAAATACAATAATAATAGGACATGAATTCTTTACCATATTAGCAAAAATAGGAATCTTGTTTTTTTAATAACTAATACTTTTGAAGTATTTAAAAATATATGAAAAGCAAATGAATTTGAACTGTGGAAAAACAATAAAAATTAGAATCTCATCTGACAAGATAGCCAACTGAAAAAAAATTGGGTCACATTTAAATATCAAGAAAAGAGTTGCTTTAGTTTTTACTTAAGTAATGAGTTATAATTATTAAAAGAACCTCTTTATATCTCTTTAAAAATTTAATTCAGGCAACAAAAAATCCAAACTCCAATTGCAATCATAGTTAAAATTGTAAAAATATATATATATATAGATTAACTTAATGATCCATTTAGTAAAAATTGACAATAAGAAAAATCTCACATCCATACACCTGTGCAAAATATACTAATTGTGACATGATAACATTTAAGTAATCGAGCCTGGAATTATTTAGAAATGTTAAAATTTTTTTGAACATCTTGGAATTTTTTTACTTACATATATGTAAATAGGAGTTGATAATGGTGTTTCATTTGTAGAGTTATGTTACTTGTTAGAGAAAATGCTTTAGTTCATATCCATTTAGGTTTAGTCTATAAATGAAATAATCAGTGATGGATAAATATCTTGTTTAAATTCAGTGTTACTAGATTAAAGAATAAAGCTTAATTTTCTAATTTACTTCACTGTTAACTTCCTATAATTAGGAAACTTAATTTCATTATTGTTATTCTCACAGTAAATTATCAAATAGTTATATTTTTATTTTATTATTCTACAGTGTTGTTTTGCAATTTTAATTGCATTCCTTATGTCTTAATAACAAAAATAATTGTGCATGCTGAGAAAATAAACTACAGTCTAAAATCTATTAAATATTTTCTTATGAAAATGAATGGCCTGTAATTTCTTCCTTTTGAGAACTTGTTATCTTTTACCTAAAATAGGTCAGTAATTTTCTGCCTTTCTAAAATAAAAAAAACTTTTATCATTAGTTCTTACCAGATAACTTAGAATAGAATATTGGTATGTATTATGAAAGATTTGATTTTCTATATTTTATTAAATACATATGTTTTTTACAAAATTAAATTTTAGAGCAGATCAATATTTGACATATAAAGGTAATAGAAATTTAGTCAAAAGCAAATTTATTTAACATTCTATTTAATGTGTAAAACATTAGGTAAGAGTATAATTTCTACAGAATTGTATGTTTCCCTCCTCCATTATAACTTTATAAGACAGAAATTCTCAACTTTCAAATTGAGGTAGCTCTGCAGTAGGACTGATATGAATTTTTAACAAAGTCCCAGTTCCAAGCAACAGTTTGAGTAGCAGGTTTTAAGTTTCAACTCTTGAACACCAAAAAAAAAAAAAATCCTGTTGTTACAGTTTCCTAAGTTCCCTAATAGCTGAAAAATTTTGGAATAAATGTTTAAGCATTGGAAACTTTTATACTAAAGGATATAATTCTACAATCATCTAAATTAAAAGCCTATGACAATACTGCAGAGATATTTCTCCTGCCACAGATCAGGTTCTTAATTGTCATTTAGAATTGACAAGTAAATGCAAAATATTCACACAAGAAATCTTAAAATTCTAACTATTTTAAGAAAAAATTCAAATGTAACATGAAATCTAAAACTGGAATCTCCAGATATTTTTTTTTTCCAGATAAAGATTTATTTCACTTTGAAGAGGATAGTGGTAAACCTTGTGAAATCTATTCCTCTTTATTGAAAAGTAATACTTTTCCTTGAATAAGTATTATTTAGAGTGCATATATAACAACACTGTTTTTGCCTTAGAGTTTTCAAAAATCAAGTATATTCTATACTTTATAGTTTTTATTTTCAGAGAAAAATTAACATATACATACCTATAGCCATGTTCTTCTGATTTGATTTTCTGAATTAACCAAGAAGTTTCAGTGTTGACTAAACATCCTGAAGAATCTCAATAATTGAGGAATAGTCGTACAATAATGCTATACAGACACTTTCATTGGAATTCTGGATTAATTTAATAATTAATTTAATCTAAATAGTACATTTTATCAAAAAATTTAAGGATTGTATTTCAGGTGCTCACCCAACTGAAAATATAAACCCTTTCTTAGATTAGGATGTCATAATTTCTCACTTACTCTCATATTCCAAAAACAGGGTTATCAAATTAGAGCTACTAAATACAGGGAATATTTACTACCTTAAAAGAAGATTAGTTACTTTGGTTTTGACTATAGTAGAAAATAACATGATTTGAGACCTGCTGGTAATATTTGTCTACATTAGGATTTCAAAAATTCTCTAATACATTAATATCAGAAGTATTAAACTGTAGGGAGGCAGTTTTCTTTTCTCAGGAGAAAAAATCCTCTCTTTTTTAAAAAAACTCACAAAATAATAAAATATGATGCATAAGTTTCCTGTCATAATTTAAAACACAAACTAGTAAATAACGAAAATTGCATTAGGGATATTTTGTCGTTAACCTAGACTTGGCACTTCATGTGAAGTGTATTTGTGAGATGCACAATGAGCATTCTACAAGCTAGGAATGGATTTCCAAACATTTGAAATTCATTTTAGTTTTTAATAACACTAAAGAATAATGGCTATGTATTCTATTTATTCATGAAGCTTATGGAATTGCGGTACTCCAAGTTATTACATACATAGAAATATGAAGTTTAGATTGTTTTTCTTCATAACAGATGCTTTTCATAATTCACAAAATATGTTGATCAGATTAGTTCTCAAACCATCTGTCCTTTATGGACTTTATTAATAAAGTCCAAAAGGCTTTGGAAATAAACTATTTTAATAATAGACATTTTACAATACACATATTCATTCAATATATATATTTTTATTGATTTACCACTGTTAGTGGTATGCTGGTAAACTACACAGTCTCTCACAAAAAGCTCTGATTTGTAATGTTTGTCGATTTACATGGTGTAAATAATCCCATCATAGTGGATTTCAAGTTATTATCGTGACATCACTGAAAGAGGAGTTGGGAAGAGATGCACAGAATCCTCCCTCTCTTGGCTTTTCTTGGGCTGTGTCCTGCACATGCTCATGCAATTGTCTGAGACACAGTGGGGAACAAAAAAATTCATCACAGCCTCTACCCCCAGAGCTGCTTGAAAAGCTCCTTTTTTTCTGAACAAGGCAGTGTGAGTAACTAGTCTCTAACATTTAAGTTCATTAATGATTCTTACAAAAGTTATCATGATTTGAGAGTATTTTCATGTAATCATTTACACAAATATTCTTGATATGGTCCATACTTCAGGACATGAATATTTTCATATAATCTATTTTTAATTGAAATATATTTCACATACAACATTGTATAAATTTAAGGTATGCAACATGTTAATGTGTTACATTTATATATTATTATTGCCATTGTCGCTATAATTAGCACTTCTATCACATTACATAATTGTAAATTTTTTTTAGTAGTTGAAATAATTAAGTTCTAGTCTCTTAGCAAGTTGGTTGTAATGCAATATTGTTGTCTATATTTACTGTGCTTTAGATTTCTAGGATTATTTACTATTCCTCTTAAGTTTGTACCCTTAAACAACATCCGTCCTATCCCCCACTCCTCATGCCCTGGTAATCACCATTTTACTCTGTTTTTAGGAGTCTGGATTTTTTTTAGATTCCACGTGCAAGTGATATGATACAGTTCTTGTCTTTCTCTGTCTGACATCTCACTTAGCATAACATGCTCAAGGTCCATCTGTGTTGTTGCAAATGCAGGATGTCCTCCTTTCTCATAGCTGCCATATTTTTTATTCATCTATTATTGGTCACTTAGATTGTTTCCATTTCTTAGCTATTTTGAATAATGCTGTAGTCAACATGGGAGTATGTATATCTCCTTGAAATCCTGTTCTCCTTTTATTTTATCTTTTTTAGGCATAAGTGGAATTGCTTGACCATGTGGTATATCTATCTTTAATTTTTTGAGGAAACTCCATAATGTTTTTCACAGTGGTTGAACAAATTTGCATTAATGGTTCTGGGAAAACTGGATAAACACAGAACAATGAAATTTGACCCCTATTAGACACCACTCACAATATTAACTTGAAATGAATCAAAGACTTAAACATAAAACCTCATACTCTAAAACTCCTAGAAGAAAACACAGGGAAGAATCTCCTTGACATTAGCCTTGGCAATGATTTTTTGGATATGACTTTGGATATGATGCTAAAAGCACAAAAAACAAAAGCAAAAGCAACAAATGTGGCTACATCAAACTTAAAAGCCTCTGCACAGAAAAAGAAACAATTACCAAAATGAAAAGGCAACCTACAGAATGGGAGAAAACTTTTGCAAACCATATACTGGACAAGGGTTTAATATCCAAAATAATTATCTTTGAAATGTGAGAGTGCCTAGGCATTTATAAAAGAAATAAATGACCAGATACAGTGGGAACTGTAATGTTGAGCAGAAAAAAACACTCTAATCCTCTTTACTGAAGTCAACCGAATTTTTGTTCACATTCTTCTTTCAGTTTTTAAAGGAATTTGGTTGAGGTTAGTCTAAATAATTTTCATGCTGGAAGATATTTATAATGATAATAGCATGAATGGAAGTCACAGTTATCTAAGAGTGAGTGAACAGCATAAACAAATCTGATAGTGCATGATGAAATTTTGGTATGCCAAAGTCATTTTCTCTGAGTATTGCTCTTTGAAGGGAATAACAACAGAAGACACGTTTTGGATCCAAAAAGGATTCCTGCTGTTTTTCATTAACAAAACAATCTAAGCATTTGATTAAGTTTTCCCATGAATAACTGAAGAGTAAATATATAGGATTCATATAAATGTTATAAACTAATAAACATAAATTCCAAATTTTTATATTGATATCTTCATTTGTTCTTCATTAGCATGTAGTTCCTTAGCTGAGGAATAGTAAGTTAAGTGGTTACCATGGGACTAAACATGCTCACACAGTTGAAGGAGCAGTTTACGATGATCAGTCACCAGTGCTTAGCGTTACACCTGAGTTTGGAAAATTTTTCATTAGGAGAATATTTTCAGGAATTTCAAGCTCTACATAACTCAAGTGAATGGACAGAAAAATCTCTATTAGAAGAGTATTGTTTCAGAATGGATTTTACATAAGTTCATTAAAACCCTTCCTGGCTCATTTCCATGATTCAGTTTGATTTGTGTGCTCAACACCAGACACTTGAAATGGAGAGCTAGAGTTCTATTTAATGAGTGTTGTGGCAGAAAGAAGCACAGCACACATCATACCTCAATCCCCAGTCTGCCACTAGAATTTCTAGTATAAGCTAGTCAATGATCAGTGCTTATTTTAGCACTATTAAAAAGTTAAAACATAACCTTTTTTTTTTTTTTAACTGGTTCTGGGGATAAAGCAATGGAAAAGGAGAAAGAATTCTCCCTTTAATGAGACACAGAAGTAATATAAATATATTAGGTAATAATGTGTTAAAAAAAAAAAAAAAAGCAAGATAGGGGACTAGAGTATATAGGGATGACTCTTATGCTGGAAGGCCAAAAGAGGACATGAATGAAAGAGTAAGCCACATAGATATTTTGAGATGGATATTCCAGAGACAACAGCAGATATAAGGCTTTGTGTTGATTGTTTACATGGTGTGTATGAGGGTTGGAATGAATCAGAGTGGGAGGGAGTAACAGAAGATTAGAATGGAGAAGTAGTCGGTAGCCGGAATTAATTTAATTGTATTTTAAGTGGGATAGCAACAGAACCATTGAAGGTTCAAATAGGGAAGTGTCAAAATAAGATTTATGTTTTTTTTAAAATATCAGTCTGATGCTGAATAAGAGCAGAATTGGGGATGGGAAGCATGTAGTTAGAAACAGGAAATAATTCCAGTGGAGTAGGCAAGGGAGGATGGCAGTGATGGACATTATGAGTATAATTTGAAAGCAGAGTCATCAGGACTTGCATACGTTTTGGGATATGAGAAAGTAGAGGAGCCATGGTTTTGCCAAGTTTTTTTGGCCTGGGTATCTATGTGAGTTAGGGTGCATTTTAATGAAATGGAGAGCACAGAGGGAGCTGTGTTTTAGTCATAGGGTGAATAGTTTTCTTAGGTAGGATTGGACCAAAGAGAAATAGGATTTTAATTGCCTCTTAGTTATAATATGACGGGGCAGGGTACCCTGAAAATTTCTGGGCAAAGATAATGAAAGGTAGTTTCTGGCCAGGCATTATGTATCAAATCACAGTAGCTTTATGCAATATTCATAATAGGAATATGCATGCACACAAAAATATCAAGTCGACCTCTCACTGGACCCTCTGTGAGGTATCTTTGGTCACTTACGCCTAACATCTATGTGGAGGAATGAAGGACTTAATCACTACAGCTATGTGTGATTTAACTCTTTAGAAAGAAACATATTACAATAAATTCCAATAATCAAAATATTTCTATGGTTATCTGCGATTGGCCAGCTTAGTGCTACCTCTGATTCACTCCATACTCTTAGAATACATAGATGCTCTTATGCGTTCTTAAAGAAAAGGACAGTTTGTTCTGTAAACATAGCAACTTGTAACCACTAAAGCTAGTTTTAAACCTGTCATAATTAATGACAACTTTCCAGGAGTAATTGTAATACAGAATATCGGTCAATCAGTAGCAACCCCACTCTTCTGAAAGGCTCCCAGCACTTGAGCTCTACACTTCATACAACGCTGATAGGACAAACAGTGTGCTTTGTTCAGATAGACATTGTATTACAGAACAGATCTTCCTTCTTTGACTAACAATAAACTCAGGTTTTTGTTCTGATACCAAACGGTAGCCTCTTTCTTTGATAATTGAAGCTTCCATCAATATTATTTTAAAGACTATCATTTGGAAGCATTCCATACGAACTTTGGACAGGAAGACATTATGACTAGGCATCTTGGCCCAACTTCAGTTTTGTTTTTTTTGGTTTTTTTTCACTGCCAAGTAAATGTTTCTATATCCATCTCAGCTCTGAATTATTTAATTAAATAATTGTTGAACTTATTTTGTTACTTTAGGGTTTTTTAAATAGTCCTTCGCGTTGAGAGAGGGAAACCAATAAAGAAGAGTCAATGACCTACATAGATTGTTTCCGGAGTCTTTTCCTTGAGGATAGATTGGAAAAGCTTCAGAATTGTGGTGGAAGAAGATTAAAGGAAACTTCAAAAAATAGAATCCAGGGATATTTCAAACAATGTTCTAGGATAGATCCAATATTCAAAGTAAGAGAACATTGTTTTCTTTTTGTAAATGGGCTTAGATCTGAAAAGGAGACTTGGTTGAAAAATTAAGTTAGAATGGGTAATTTCTAAGTGAGAAGATGTTCATCAGGTAGCTAAATATTTTTAATAAGAGCTAAAAGGTAAAAAAGTATGAAAATCAAAACAGACTTATGACACTTCAAATAAATTCTGTCTCCTAAAAGAAAACAAGACTGATTTACCTGTTGTCCTCCAAGAACTGGAAATCTTCGGGTATGGATACCTGTAGAGATTACAAGCATAAAGGTCATTGAAAACAAACAAACAAAAAAAACTAATGTTCTCTCTTGATTAAGAATCAGGAGGACAGATGTTAAAAATGTATAAAATAATGTCACTCTGTGGGGGATTTTAGCCCCTAGCAGTGTTGTATCCTTCCTTTAAATTCTCAAAGGAAATTTTTAATACATATAGATGCACAAAATACAGCTTGCTTATTGACATGGGTGATATATCTAACCAACACTCTATAAATATCAGATCCCCTGAAGTGCTAAAATCACTAGTGAAATAGGAATGGTTGCCAGTACTAAGTTCTTTCACATGTCCCTAACTATAATCAATTGAGACCAGTATTAGAAAAATACTCCTTTATTCTCTGTGATACAACCTCTGTAAGTTTAATAGTAAACTAATTTACAAATGGAGCTACCAGATCAAATATCCTGTAGGAAGTCTATTAATAGAAGTTCAGATTTTTTGTCCTCACCACCAAATTCGTATTGATTTTGACATCCTGACATTAGTATACATACATTGAATGTCTCAAGAAATAACCCAATAATTAAATATGACTGTAGAATTCCCATTGGCAAAAGACTCTGCCCAATTATAAGCATAACATTTGGAGCAGAGCTTATCATATTTCAGATTTTCTCCCCCAATTACATATATCTATATTTTATGTGTATGAACATTTAGGTCATGCTTTACAGAGATTAACTCAACAACATAGCCCACCTCAAAAATCATCGCTTATCCTAGCCTATCTCTTGATCCAAGAGCCAAAACATATTCTTTTTGGATCAGAACAATTGCTTACTGGAATAAGTTAAGGAAATCATCTTCATATCTTATAGAATCATTTGTATATTTAATGGTAAACATCAAATCTTAATAAATAAAACCATCTGACATTTTGTGCCTTGAGCAGGTGAAAAATCTGCTGATCATCATGTTGAAGAGGCTGCTTTTACAAAAGTTCTTATGAAAGGACTTGTTAAAAAACCAGCAAAACAAATTCATAGATAAATTCAAATGTCTCAACATAGATGCCTGGAATCTTTCCCCAATTCTAAAAGATAGCACTGGAAATGATCATGTTGTAAAATCCACGGGGATACCTCCACAGGAAGCCTAGTGGCATCAGATAATTTCATGGATGTTTTCTAAAATTATCATGAGATAAACTTTAACAATAGGAGTAGATATAATACGATATTAAGAAATGTCACTAGGGAAATTTTTTTCTAAGTTAACAGATGATATGGCCAGTTCATGCATCAATTATATCCAATATAATTCTGAAATTGATGATAAGGTAGAAATGGAAGCTGCCCAAAGGAACACTTTCAGCATGTCCAAATGGATTTTATACATCTGCTTCCTCTGTTTGTTATGAATATGTAATACTGATAGTTTTTTATTTTATGGATTTGTTGAAGCAGTCTCAGCTATGTAAATCTAAATAT
This sequence comes from Pseudorca crassidens, assembly GCF_039906515.1. NCBI lineage: Eukaryota > Metazoa > Chordata > Mammalia > Artiodactyla > Delphinidae > Pseudorca > Pseudorca crassidens. Next base: position 22,292,254 of record NC_090298.1, read on the forward strand.
AGTTCTTATGCTTTTTTTTTTGGTAAACATTATCTAAGAGTTGGTAAAGGCTTTCGGCAAATATTTTTCTCCATCAATATAAATTAACATGAATGTATACAAAAAATTACTGAGAAAGGTTATCAACTTTTGCTTTTTAGTAAATGAATGGGCAAATAACCAGTGTATATCAAGCAGGTAAAAAATAATTGGAAGATCACAGTTTAGGCCAGGAGAAATCTTTGTATGTCTTTCTGTGTCCTCCCTTTTGAATCTGAATTTCCCAGGTACAAAGAGCAGTTCTTCCCTGAATTATCCACCTAATTACAGAAGTCGAAGATAGAAAAAATGAGAAAGAAGGTGACCAAACTTGAATTAATTCCCAAGCTATTTATCTTAACACTTGGATTTAACACCCAACACTGTATTTTGCATACCACATTATCACAGGGTTAATCCCAGAACCAAACTTGATTCACTGGAACTTAGCTGTTCCATGGAAAGCAGAAGTCTTGGCTATTCCATTATTGCTCACAAACTTTTGAAATGGCAAGAAAAAATATACAGAATATGTATTTTTAAAATATTTAATAACTGTAGGAAATGCTCATCATATATATATTATGTGACACATGATATTATAGAAAATGCACGAATAGTATATATTAAATGTTAAGAGTGCATGTGTATGTGTGTAAGCCAGGAAAATAACCAATAACAAACATCAAAACTTCAATATTCAATATCCCTGGAAGATAGTAATATAGTTGACTTTTATTATATATTTCTGTGGTTTACAGTTCCTCCATGCCAAGCATATATTGTCTTTATAAGTAGGAAATATAAAATAAAGGTATTTAAATGTAAGTATAAAATTTGTCATAATGATTCTGATGTATTTTGGGTTTATAAATTAATACATTTCTTATTTTAACATTAATAAACTTATAAAATATTTAATACTTTACAGCACAAGCAATTCTCTGTTATAGCAAGTGCTTGTTTTATAGTGGAAAATAAAATAGAGAAAGATTTAGGCAGTTTTGTAGCCACTTAAATACTAAAAGAGCATGATGGAATATATTATCAGTTCCTAGTCAGCCAATATTTAAGCATACTGTTTAAAAGTTTCATTTACTTAATTTTGTTGTTGAACAGAAATATATATAAATATATATGTGTGTGTGTGTATATACATCTATATATATAGATAGATATATAGATATAGATATAGATTTTTTTTTTTTGGTGAGGGGTGTTTAAATGATAAATTGAAGAAATCTCACCAGAGTAAACATTGTCTTGTTAAAAAGAAAAAACAAACAAACAAAAACCTTAAGTTTAAAGTTCAGTTAATATTTTCTAATAAAAAATGATTGTTACCTTTTCATTAAAAATGATTATATGTGAACATTTTAATACTATTGGAATCTACAATTACATATAAAAATAAAACTTTAAAAATTGATCTGTATTTATGAATGGCATGGCATACAATTTAATAATTTCAAGTGTTATCAAATTAATGTAAGTTTATAGACTGCATAATAATCTGAAAGAGTTAACTCCAAACATTTTTCTAAAATATAAACATTTTTAGTTTTGTGAGAGGAGATTAAAAGTGATGTGAGTTTGGAGGTGTGAGTTTGGATGTCTATTTTAAGTTGTGTGGATGTAAGAGTGAGAGGGAGAAAGACAATGGGTGGGGACAGAGGGAGGGAGAGAGTGAGAAAGAGAAGGAAGTGGGGCAATACTCTGTGTGAATGTGTGTGTGTGTGTGTGTGTGTGTGTATGTGTGTATGTGTATATGTATGGGGAGCAGTAGTGATTCATGTCCAATAAGCATGAATGTGTCTAAGGGTGAATGAACATGAGGATGTGTGGGTGCACATGTGAGTGAGAGGATAGCTGTGGTTATGCATGTGTTATTCACTATACCATTCTGTAAAAATTAAATCTGTGGCTAAGTATGGAAAACACTTCCTCTTAAAGGTCCACAATGTATGTATATATGAGAGGGTCTTTTTAAATAAATGTATTTTTAAAGGTTTTATCCAAACTTACTTGAACAAGTGATATTTGTATTCATGCAAAGCATGTTGTCGGCCTACGGAACTGGAAAGAAACATACTTTGGTAAATAGGTGTATAGGTGTAGGACATTACATGCTGAGAATCCATGTGGGCCCTGTCTACCCTGCAGTGTGACTCCACAATAGGGCAGAAGTAGTGGAGGCTGGGGGGAGTGATTGGCTGTGAAGAACAAAGTGATTGGCTGTGAAGGCTGCATCTGAGCAGAGCAAGGGAAACAATTGTGGGTTCCTGCACAGGCAGTGCATTGGAAACAGCTGAGACCTCTGTCTGCAGCCAACATGAGCCAAGAGCCCTCATGGTCCCCCTTACTTCAGCATTCTCCGTCTCTGGGGCAAGGGTCCTGATGCTGGGAGAGGAGAAACCACATGCTTAAAGGGAACAGAGTCAGCTCAGGCATGAACCTCAGGACTTCTGCTCCAGCAACTTGGGATCAGACCCTGCCCTGATAGGGTAGTGATAGGCCCTGAACAGAGGGGAAGTCCCACCTCACACCCAGCTACAGCTCTAGCCCCTCCATCTCTAGCCCCACACCTACTAAGGTGATAGCTTCCAGCACACCCTGAGAAATGATGTGACTTGTGTCCACATCAAATCCAGGTCTCCAACCAAAGGTATTGGGAAAATGCAGTCTTTATAAGAATGCTTCCATATAAGAACACCCCTTCAAGACTGCAATAGGTAACTGTTTCAACTAAATTTATAGAGGCAGAGAAGCTAAGCAAAATGAAAAGGCAGAAACTCCTTTTCATTCAAGAGAAAGCCCCTGAAAAAATAATGAAACAAATAAATAACTTACCAGATAAAGAATTCAAAGCATTGGTATTAAAAATGTTAACTGAATTAGGGAGAAAAGAATAGATGAACACGGTGAGAATTTTAACATGGAGCTAGAAAATGTAAAAAAGACCCAATCAGAAGTGAAGAATTCAATAACTGAAAAAAAAATAATACCAGAAGGAATAAATAGCAGACTAAGTGATTAAGAAGAATGCATAAGTGATCTGCAATTCAGAATGATAGAAATCACCCAATCAGAACAGCAAAACAAACAAACAAAAACAACAACAAATCAAAGCTTAAGTGATCTCTGGGTTAACATTAAGCTTAGCAACATTCATATTATAGGGATCCAAGAAGAAGAGGGGGGTATAGAAAGTGTATTTGAGGAAATTATTGCTGAAATCTTTCCAAACCTGAAGAAGGAAACAAATATCTGTGTACAGGAAGCACAGAGGATCCCAAACAAGATGAACCAAACAGACCCACACCAAGACATAATTAAAATGACAAAAGTTAAAGAGAGAATCTAAAGGCAGTAAGAGAAAAACAGTCATATACAAAGGAACCCCTGTAAGGCTATCAGCTGATTTCACTGCAGAAACTTTGCAGGCCAGAGAGGAGTGGCATGATATATTCAAAGTGCAGAAGTGAAAAACCTACAACCTAGGATACACTACCCAGCAAGATTATCATTTAGAATTGAAGGAAAGATAAAGAACTGAGATAAGCAAAAACTAACAGAGTTCATGAATACTAAACCTATTTTAAAAGAAATGGTAAACAGTCTTCTCAAGTGGAAAAGAAATAAGAATCTATAGAAAAGGAATTGTCCCATTGGGACTTAGGAAAGGCAAATATGTAGTAAGGACTGAGGATCAACCACTTAAATGTGCCATTTCAAAGATTAAAAGACAAGAAATCATAAAAGCAACTATAACTACTAAAAACAGTTAAGGAATAAACATGAAGATGTAAAATATGACATCAAAAAACCCAAAATGTTGGGTAGGGGAGTAAAACAAGTAGGTCTTTTAGAGTGTTTTTGAACTTAAATGACTACCAGTTTCAAACAAGCAGATATAGGTCAATATATGAACCGTATGTTAAGCATAAATCAAAAACCTGCAATAGATACACAGAAACTAAAAAGAAAGGAACACAAACATCCTACTAAAGAAAATCATGGAACCACAAGGGAAGAAACAGAAGAAATGAACAGAAAAACTACAAAAATAACCAGAAAACATAATAAAATGACAAAAAGTATATAGCTATCAATAATTTATTTAAATGTCAATGGAATAAGTGTTCCAGTTATAAGACAAAGGGTGTCTAATTGGGGAAAACAAAACAAAAAAACGAAACAGGAACCTTCTATATGTTGCCTACAAAAAGTCACTTCAGAGCTAAAGACACAGATTGAAACTGAGGGCGTGGAAAACAATATTTCATGCAAACAGAAATGCCAAGAAAGCAGAGGTAGCAAAATTCATATCAGACAAAATAGACTTTAAAACAAAGGCTATAACAAAAAACAGAAAAGGCCATTATATAATGATAAAGGGATCAAAACAAAAAGAGGATATTACACTCAACATATATATACCCAACATAGGAGAACTGAAATATATAAAGAAAATAACAGACATAAAGGGAGAAAGGGACAACAGTACAATAATAGTAGGGGACTTAAACACCACACTTTTATCAATGGACAGATCATGCAGACAGAAAATCAGTAAGACAGCAGTGATCTTAAATGTCACAATAGACTAGTTGCACTTATTAGATATCTACAGGACATTATATCCAAAAACAGATTACACATTATTTTCAAGTACACATGGAGATTTCTCCAGGATAGATCACAGGCTAGGCCACAAAACAACTGTCAACAAATTTAAGAGGACTGAAATTATATCAAGAATTTCCTCTGATCACAACAGTGTAAAAGTAAAAATAAATTACATAAAGAAAAATGGGAAAAGAAAAAACACGTGGAGACTAACCAACATGCTACTAAAAAACCAAGAGGTCAATGAAGTAATCAAAGAGGAAGCCAGAAAATACCTTAAGACAAACAAAAATAGAAACACAACTTTCCAAAATCCGTGAGATGCAGCAAAACAGCTCTAAGAGGAAAGTTTACAATGATTCACACCTTCCTTAACAAACAAAAAAAATCTCAAACAACCTAACTTACCACCTAAAAGAATTATAAAAAGAAGAAACCAGGCCCAAAGTCAGCAGAAGGAAGGAAATGCTGAAGATCAGAGAGGAAATAAATAGAGAACAACAACAACAAAAACAATATAAAATATTAATGAAATCAAAACCTGGTTTTTGGAAAAAAAACATTTAGCTATGTTCCCCAAGAAGAAAAAGAGAGGGGACTGAAATAAAAGAAGAAATGAAAGAGGAGAAATAACAACTGATACCACAGAGATACAAAAAAAAATCATTAAAAAATACTATGAAAAATTTTACGTCAACAAATTGGACAGGGCTTCCCTGGTGGCACAGTGGTTGAGAGTCCGCCTGCCGATGCAGGGGACACGGGTTCGTGCCCCAGTCCGCGAAGATCCCACATGCCGCAGAGCGGCTGGGCCCGTGAGCCACGGCCGCTGAGCCTGCGCATCCGGAGCCTGTGCTCCGCAACGGGAGAGGCCACAGCAGTGAGAGGCCCGCGCACCGCAAAAAAAAAAAAAAAAAAAAAAAAAAAACAAATTGGACAACGTAAAAGAAATGGACAAATTTCTAGAAACATAAACCTGACAAGACTGAGTCAAGAAGAAATGGATGTGAACAGATTAATCACTAGTAGTAAAATTGAATTAATAATTTAAAAAAACTCCCAGAAAACAAAAAGTCCAAACCAGATGGCTCCACAGAGGAACTCTACTAAAAATATTAAGAAAAACTAATACTTATCCTTCTCAAGCTATTCCAAAAAACTGAAGGGACAGAACACTCCCAAATTCATTCTACAAGGCCACCATGACCCTGATGCCAAAGCCAGACAAAGACACTATCAAAAAAAGTTACAGGCCAATGTCTTTGATGAATATAGATGCAAAAGTCCTCAACAAAATATTAGAAAGCGAAATTGAACAATATGTAAAAAGGTTCATACTCCATGGTCAGTTTGGATTTATTCCAGGGTCATAAGGATGGTTTCAATATTTGCAAATAAGTCAGCATAAAACATCACATTAACAAAAGGATGGGTAAAAATCACATGATCATCTCAATAGAAGCAAAAAAGCATTTGACAAAATTCAACATACATTCAACGTAAAAACTTTCATCAAAGTGGGTATAGAAGGCACATATCTCAACATAAAAAAGGCCATTTATGACAAACCCACAGCTAACGTCAACTCAATGGTGAAAAGCTAAAAACCTTCCCACTAGATTCAGGAGCAAGACAAAGATGTCCACTCTTGCCACTTCTATTTAACATACTTCTATTTAACATATGGAAGTCCTAGCCATAGCAATCACAAAAAAGAAATAAAATGCATCCAAATTCAAGGGAAGAAGTAAAACTGTCACAATTTGCAGATGATATCATACTTCATATAGAAAACCCTAAAGTATCAACCAAAACACTATTAGTACTAATAAATGAATTCAGCAAAGTTGCAAGATACAAGATTATATATACAAAAATCTGTTGCTTTTCTATACACGAATAATAAACTGTCAGAAAAAGAAAGTTTAAAAAATCCTATTTAAAATTACACCAAAGAGAATAAAACAACAAGGAATAAACTTAACCAAGGAGGTGAAAATACTATACTCTGAAAACTATAAAGCATTAATGAAGGAAATTGAAGATGATACAAAGAAATGGAAAGATATCACATGCTCTTGGACTGGAAGAATTAATATTGTTGAAATGTACTTCTCAAAATAATCTACAGATTGAATGCAATCCCTATCAAAATACCCATGACATTTTCACAGAACTAGAATAATCCAAAAATTTATATGGAGCCACAACAGACCCCAAACTGACAAAGCAATCTTGAGAAAAAAAAGAACAAAGCTGGAGGTGTCACCCTCCCTCACTTCAGACTATTTTACAAAGCTACAGTAATCAAAACAGCACAGTAATGGCACAAAAACAGACATATAGAGCAATATATCAGAATAGAGAATTCAAAAATAAACCCTCATACCTATGGCTGATTAATCTTCAACAAAGGAGGCAAGAATATACAATGAAGCAAAGACTGTGCACTGGGAAAAGTGGACAGTTACATGTAAAACGATGAGATTTAGAACATTTCCTTACACGACATACAAAACTAAACTAAAATGGTTTAAAGGCCTGCATATAAGACCTGAAACCATAAAGCTCCTAGAAGAGACAATTGGCAGAACACTCTTTGACATAAATCTTAACATTTTTTTTGATCTGTCTTCCAATACAAAAGAAATAAAAGCAAAAATAAACAAATGGGACCTGATTAAACTTAAAAGCTTTTGCATAGCAAAGGAAACCATCAACAGAACAAAAGGACAACCTATGGAATCAGAGAACTTATTTGCAAATGATATAACTGATAAGGGGTTAATATCAAAAAATATATAAACAACTAATAAAACTCAATATCAGTAAAACAACCCAGTCAAAAAATGGTCAGAAGACCTAAATGAAGACATTTTTCCAAAGAAGACATACAGATGGCTAACAGGCACATGAAAAGATGCTCAACATTGCTAATTATTAGAGCAGTGCAAATCAAAACAAGGAGATATTAAATCACACATGTCAGAATGACTGTCATCAAAATGTCTAGAAAAGCAAATGTTGGAGAGGACGTGGAGAAAAGGGAACCCTCATACACTGTTGTTGGAAATGTAAATTGGTACAGCTACTATTAAAAAAAATGCAGAATTTCCTCAAAAAACTATAAATAGATCTACCACATGATCCAGCAATTCCACTCCTGGGTATATATCTGGAAAAAACAAAAACACTGTTAGTAGCAGCACTATTTACAATAGCCAAGATATGAAAGTAACCCAAGTGTCCATCAAAGGACGAATGGATAAAGGTATATATATATATGTATATATATATATATACGTATATGTATATAATGTATCCATGCACACACACAAAATGGAATATTGCTCAGCCATAAAAGAATGAAATTCTGCCATTTGCAACAACATGGATGGACCTAGAGAATATTATGCTTAGTGAAATAAGTCAGAGAAAGACAAATACTGTATTATATCACTTATATTTGGAATGTAAAAAATAATTGATTGTATATAGCAAAACAAAAACAGACTCACAGATGTAGAAAAGGAACTGTTAAAAGGAGGGACATTATATCCATTAGCTGCAAAATATTACCTTGAAGCACTCTGTTCTTAACAATTTTGTTGAATCAAGGTAAAGAAGTATGTGTGGTTCTCAGAATATATGACTCCCTTTCAGAGTGTAGTATGTATATATTGCATGCATCAACTGGAATTTCTGTACTTCTCTGAGAGGTACATTGATATATTTCCTGCAAGTCTCACATCTACTTTATAGAACATCTAATATCTCTGATATCTGTAGGCATTCTTGTATATCACCTCTCCTGTGATCCCACAGTGTCCAGTATAATTTGCTATTATATTTTCTAATATATACTGGCATTATTTAGTTATAAAATTCCACACACATTTATATAATTGTATAGGTATTAGAAATTAATTTCATCAAAGCAGGAACTCTCTCTCATCATCTTTGTATTCCCAGTCATTGAGCCTACTACCCGGCAAACAGAAAGCATTCAAAAATGTTTTTTGAGTGAATGATGAATGTCTGAACTTCCACAAAACTACTCCCATGGAAAAAGACTAGTAGACATTTCATTTTTCACTAAAGTTTCCAAAAAATGAAACTCTGAGTGTTAATAATTTCAAAACCAAAAAGCGACTAGTTATCACAATCTATAAATCAAGTGTCAACATTCAATCATAAACTTGGGATAGTAGGTATAATCTGAGATAGAATCAAACAAGGAAGACAAACAATGATTTTTAAGATGTCTGGTGGATTGTATTCCTTTTAACCAAAGACCATGCAGTCATAGAAAGGGCAGTTAATTTTTTTAAAAAAAGACTTGAGTTCTATTAATGAATTATTAACTTATTTGCTCTAAATTCTGGACAAATCTTTCTCTCTCACACCTTCATTTTTCTCATCTTTTAAAAAAGTAAAATATTAATGTCTACTAAGTTTAATTTGTATAAAATGTATTAAGAAATATGTATTTTATTTTTTATAGTTGTGTTGAATATTAACCTCATTTCTTGTATGATTTTAATTGTGTTTTATTTTATGCCTATTATGTACACCAAACTGTGTGGGTCAATATGAAAATTACAGAAATATTCAAGATATATTCTGTTTTCACAAGCTTAAAATCTAGGATATATAAATGGATTTTTCAGAAAGGAAAATAAAGTTCAGATTGTTTTAAATTAAAACATTGAGGTCAATGGTACATCTTCTATAAACAATATTAGGTTTTTAAAACTATTTATTGTGTCAAAAATTTCCTGGCAGGAAGTTTTTAAAGGAAGTAAACTTACATGGCCCTAATTATTATTAGAAGAAATTATATCAAATTCTCTTGGCAGTGCATCATTTTTCAACATAAATTCTAAGAACAGAAAAACATTGTTGGGTGTTTTTATAAAGGATTGAATGGATGATATTTAGACAGTGTCCTCAGTATCTTGGTTTGAGTATAAAGGCAGATGTAAATCTCATACTGTTTAGATTTGTGATGATTTAGTAGAAACTTTCCAGAATATCTGTAGATAGAACATTGAAATTCAACCCAGTGAAAATTTGTGCTACACATACATAAAGAAATGGTACGGTTGTGTAGCCTTATAGTGAACCAAATTTATTCCCCAAATGGAAGTTGAAGTACCATATGTCTAAAGTCAGCTTACTTAAGTATCACTTGTGGTTGGTATTTTGTAAAGTTTTGCCTGTAACAAAGAAGCGCTGAAAGATTGAATGATTTATATATGACATAAAGACAGTAGTAGGTTATATACAATTATATTTTTGAATGGTTAAAATGATAATACTTATTTTTTAATTGAAAATAGGGGAAAATGTATGTATGCAACTTGACGATAACTAAACATGTGGTAATATTTCCATATCTTTTTTAAAAAATTTTTTTATTGAAGTATTGTTGATTTACAGTGTTGTGTTAGCTTCAGGTGTACAGAAAAGTGATTCAGTTATACAAACATATACATAATATAATATATATATTCTTTATCAGGTTCTTTTCCCTTGTAGGTTATTACAAAATATTGAGTCTAGTTCCCTGTGTTATACAGCAGGGCCTTGTTGGTTATCTATTTTATATGCAGTAGTGTGTATATGTTAATCTTAAACTCCTAATTTATCCCTCTCTCTGCTTTCCCCTTTGGTGGACTGTATTCCTTTTAACCAAAGACCGTAAGTTTGTTTTCTATGTCTGTGGATCCATTCCTGTTTTGTATATAAACTCAATTGTATCATTTATTTAGATTCCACATATAAGTGATATCCTATGATAAAATTTGTCTTCATCTGTCTTACTTCACTTAGTATGATAATTTCTAGGTCCATCCATGTTTCTGCAAATGGAATTATTTCTTTTTGTTTTTGTGGCTGAGTAATATTCCCTTGTATACATATATCACATTTTCTTTATCCATTCATCTGTCAATGGACATTTAGGTTGCTTTGATGTCTTGGCTATTGTAAATAGTGCTTCTATGAACATTGAGGTGCACATATCTTTTTTTACCATGTCCTGGTAAAATTTAGAAACTTCTTTAAGCTGTCAGAAAAAAATACATTTGAGAGTCTTTCCACTTATCCATCTTAAATACATGATATAAGAAGAAAGTTTTGAAACATTCAGAATAGAATGTAAATAATAATAAAATTTATCACCTAGAGTGAGAACAGAAATTTTCTTTGCACTAGAAATGAAGCAAAAAATTTAAATCACCAGGCAAATATGAGAGACAGCCCTGAGTGAATATATTCCCTGAGTGAAGCCAGATGACTTGACTTTAGGCTCTTGAACATGCTAACAAATTTTTACCACACTGCATGGGTAATTGGGGGAAACTAGTCCTCCAGTTAACCAGGAAAGAGACTGTCATATTTTGATCCAGACATGAAAATTGTAAAGTATACATAGGCCAAGCTCTCAGAACAATTAATATGTGTTTAAGTAGTAATCTATAAACTCTGAGTCAACTGATGGGTTGAGTTACTGCAAAGCTATCCATCAGTGAGTATCCAGCCTATTAAGAGAGTAAGAAAAACAATAAATTCACTCATTCACAATGAGCAATCAAACAAAAATTTGCAAAACTATGAAAGTCCTAGAAACTTAAGGGAAAACCTATATTACCTTCAGAATGGTGATTACTTTTTAGGGACAACACCAGAAAAAATGATCCATGAAAGAAATAAGTGACAAGTTTGATTTCATGAAAATTGAAAATGTTTATACTGTGAAAGGTTATGTCAGGAAAATTGGAAGACAAATCACAGACTTGGAGAAAATATTTGCAAAAGATACATCTAAAAAAGACTATATCTAAAATATGCAAAGAATTCTTAAAACTCAACGATAAGAAACACCTAGATTAAAAATGGGCTAGCGACCTCAACATACATTTCACCAAAGAAGATATACAGATGGCAAAAAAAAAGCATATGACAAAATGCTGCAACTCATAAGTTACCAAGGAAAAATGAATTAAAAAAGCAATGAGATACCACTGTACACCTAGAATGACCAAATCTGGAACACTGACAACACCAAATATAAAGCAACAGGAACTCTCATTTATTGTTGTTGGGAGTACAAAATGGTACAGCTACTTTGCAAAACAGTTTGGTAATTTCTTATAAAACTAAACATAGGATCCAACAATTGTACGCCTTGGTATTTACCCAATAACAACTTATGTCCACATAAAAACCTACATACAAATATTTATAGAAGCCTCATAATTGCCAAAACTGGGAAGCACTAGATGAATGGATAAACAAACTGGTATACCCAGATGATAGTATACTATTCAGCACTAAAAGGAGATGAGCTATCAAGCCATGAAAAGATATTGAGAAAGCTTGAATGCATACTACTAAGTGAAATAATCCAGTATGAACAAAGCTATATACTTTATGATTCCAACTATTTGATATTCTGCATGAGGGAAAACTATGGAGACAGTATAAATTTCAGTTGTTGCCAGTGTTGGGTTGTGGGAATGAGGATTGTTGAATAGGGTAAGAACAGAGGATTTTTAGGGTATTAAGAATTTCTGTATGATACCATAAGATGGATACATGTCATCATACATTTGTTCAAACCCATAAAATGTACAACATCAAGAGTGAATAGTAACATAAACTATGGTCTTTGAGTATATTGTGTCATTTTAGTTTCATTAATTCTAACAAATGTACTATGATGTTCAATGATTTGATGATGGAGAAGTCTATGGAGAAAGGGATATATAGAAAATCTCTGAACTTCCCCTCAATTTTACTATGAACCTGCTCTAAAAAATAATATCACAAATATACGGTGGTGTTTTTCAATTTCCAGATATGATTTATAGGCTCAATGATATAGGACCAACTGTATTGGTGACCATTGTATCTTTACAGTCTCTAAACACCAATTAATACTTAGCATCATTAAAAGTGTGAGGGTAGAAAACAAAACTTCTCCTTTACCACTGTGTGCCAATTTAGCTTTGAGTAAGAACATATTTATAAAAGCAAATTCATGAAAACTCTGAAGTTTGGAGACATTTTTGGAAACATAAATTCATTTTACTCTAATTCCAGTTTTGGTATTTATCACAGATAATCTCAATAATCCAAGAGTAGTAAAAAGGAGTTACTAATATTTACCTCACAGTGATAATTTAGGCCCAAAATAAAAAATTATTTTGTGAAACTTCTTTGTAAGGTATATAGTGCTATATTTACAGATTTGTTAATGCCAATTACAAAAGGTGTGGGATAGTTATATGAAGTCTGACTAAAAATAAGGATTTTCCTATCTGAGAGGAAAAAAAGTGTGTGTTTGGAATCTATACAAACATACACTATATACACATATTCTAGAATATTAGATGCAACTATAATAGCGTGTTATATAACACTCTATATGGAAACCTTATGACTATGACTGTATGATTCAAGGAGACATAATGAGTTAAACTATAAGTTTATATAGTTTGGCCATATGAAGATTTTGCTGATCCGTATTGCATTATTCAGATATTCAGACAAAGCAGTATGTTTTGCTCTTTGCTCCTAGCTTTAGGTATTGAAATCTTGAATATAAAGCACACCCTTAGCCTTCTAATCTGATTATCCTATTACTTTTGTTTTTGTAACAAAGCATAAACTCACTAAGAAAATATATGTAGCTCAGTCTTGTGTAAACCAAAGCATTATGTCATATTCATCCAAGTTACCTGGAAATTAACAGAAACAAATTCTTCTTGAGCATTTCCAAAAATACTGCTTCCCATTTGTTTAGCATAAATTCCTCATGGTGTACAGTTGACTCTTGAACAACAGGAGTTTGAACTACAAGGGTTCACGTATATGCAGATTTTTTTTTTTCAGTAAATATACAGTTGGCCTACCATGTTTGTGGTTCTACATCCATGGATTAAACCAATAGTGGTTGTTGTACTATGTCTATGATCCTCAGTTGGTTGAATCCGAGGATGCAGAATCCACATATTCAGATGGTCAACTATGGGACATTAGCATCCATGGATTTTGATATGTACAGTGGGTCCTGGAAACAATCCCCCATGGATACCAAGAAACAACGGTAGTACGCTATTCTACTCATTTTGAAATGATTCCACTAGCCTGATGACATCAAGAGCCTCATGGTGTTGCCACTTTACCGATAACAAACAGGACAGACTGGACTGCAGAAGGATGACACTCTGTGCTACTTTGCTACAGTTGGGTTTTAAATCCTTCCTAAATTCTCCTTTGTTCAACTGAGACTAAGTTATTAAATTTAGTAGCAATTTAAACAAAGGTTTTGGGAAAATTAAAAGAAATAAATCCCTGGTTGTATCTGTTTCTTGTTTCCTTTAGTTTGAATATACTTTTCAAAATGGTTATGATGAAAGACTTCTAATTGCAATGATGAAAAATCAAAACTAAAATCAGTAAATCCTTTTATGTAAAACATTTTCCTTATGGATTTGCTACATATACCTAATTAAATTATTGATTCTTCAAAAACTTAACTAAAATGTTTGAACATTATTCTGCACATGTCCTGCAGAAACTAGTTTTTTTTCTTTTCATTTCCTATAAAAAAGTCAAAGCATCTGTATTTTGGACTCTCTGCAACACCTCCTCCACACGCACACACATGCATTCACAAACACAGCATACACAGCTCGGAAAACACTTGGGATGGAGGGATAGTGTGGTACAGCTGGAAGTTAGTTTGTTGAAGCTGTGTATTGAGGCCAAAGGAACCTCTTTTTGCTTGAAAGAGTGCATTGGTTATGCAAAAGGAAATTAGAACTACGAAATATATTTGATGACAAGTTTCAACTTAGAATTTCTGCCTCTTGCAATTTCTGTCAGAGACAGAATTCTCATCAAAACAGGAAGCTTATTACAGAATGTACAGGACAACTAGATTGAATCAGGGCTTTAGCTCTGGCTTTTTAAGTAAATGTTATTATACCAACACTTTTCAGATATAGACATTGATATGGATATGTATTGCTATAGTGATCTTGGAAGTGTAGGTATTGCCAGGGATATCTTGGTTTCAGATTCATAGGAGCAAAAATGTGTTACATGGAGAATGATTAAGAGGTAGATATAAAATCTTCAGCATTAAACTCCAGTGTTTATCCTTAAACCACTAATTAATGAGTGAATAAGACATATTCTTTCATTTTGGCACTCTATTCTTGGGAGTCTTCTCTCTTGATAGGTAAAAGACTTGTGATTGTGCATTAAAACTAGTATGGGACTCATTTCCTTGTAGAGGGCTATCAATTTTACCTTCTCTTTCTCATCCTCTTTGCTCTTTGAGAGTGGTTAGAAGTGAAAAGGGATTGTGCTAAATCAGGTCAAACCTACAGCTGAGAAAATCGCTGATTTGTTATTTTCCTAACCAGATCTCTGTCTCAGGCCATGCCAGTGCTCTTCTCTGTATTAATATTTCTGACCATGAATGCAAAACCTCTCACCTATCAGAAGCTCAGTGTCATATTTACTTGACAAATTCTCTTATCCTAAGCATGCCATAAAGTTGGTACTACAGTACTCATGCTCAAATAGTCCACCCAGATTGCTGCAATGCTGTATTACCTGAAAACCCAACAAACTGTAATGACTGAGCTGCTTTAATCAAAGCAGCAGGGTCAAGAGTTGCTTTTTTTTGGTCCTTGGATATAAGACAATTTTGCATAAGCTCAGTATGATATAGTCACCAAGATCAAATATCTTTCATCCTTGGAAGAATGGACTTCATAAAATATCTAGTTTCTGATTAGTCATCACTTCAGAGATGATAATGCCCTCAACATGTTCATATCTCCAGTGGTTTATCTAGACTCGTGCAGCCACTCATTATGCTCCTCCCATTATACATCCTCCCTCCTCAGGATATGATTTAGTTATTTTAATAACTCACCTCTAAAATGCCCAATGATGATGCCTTTTGAAAAAAGCAAACAAGCAAGCTTCTCTAAAAATTACATTTGAGTTAAATCTGAGAAGAAATCTTAATAAAAGCATATCAAGGAACTTATACAGTTGGGTAAAATTTGAGTTATTCCTTGATTATAGGAGTAGACTTATTGTTAACCATAACAAATAAAGAGAGTTGAAGTATTTTTTTTTTTGTTAAGTGGAAGATAGGCATGCTTAAAAGTATAACAAAAATGAAAGTACTTCGTGTTAATATTTAAGGTTAATATTCATTTTTTTCTTTTTCTAACCATTTTTTTAAAATTGAAGTATAGTTAATTTACAATGTTGTGTTAGTTTCAGGTGTACAGCAAAGTTATTCAGCCATGTATATATATATATATATATATATATAACTTTTTAGATTCTTTTCCATTATAGGTTATTACAAGATATTAAATACAGTTCCCTGTGCTATATAGTAGGTCCTTATTGTTTATTTTATATATAGTAGTGTGCATATATTAATCCCAAACTCCTAATTAAAAAGAATTCTGAATCAAGGTAATAGTAAAAATTGTTTTTACTGATTTTATAATTGTTTTACAGTGTGTAAATACTCATATAACTAAAAATAATAATCAGTTTTCTATTATTTGATCCCCAGGGCAGTAAGAAACAAATACTGTAAGGAAAGTGTCAACAATGTTAACTCTTCCATAAATCTAGGTCATCCAAGATTTAAAGTACTGTAGGGAAAAGCCACTACAAAATAAATTTAAAGGCTCAAGGGGAACAAATCCCAAGGGTTAATTCCCACCAGGAAGAATAAAAATTTGCGATGGGTTCTGGGAAGTCCAATTATAGGAACAGACAACAAGAGATTTTCAGCCAATTTGAAACTAATTCAGTATGTTCTGGAGGGAAAAGGCAGTTGCACAGATAACATCAGCTTGAAGCTGAAAGTTGTAACCTTAGGAGAGACACTAACAAATGGGCTTATAGTTTGAGCTCCAAGGAAAGAAAGAGGATAGTGATAAAGAGAGAAACAAAGAAAGGGACAAAATTATATTCTGTCATGCTCACACTCTACAGCTAATACAATAAGTTGGAAATACTTGGATAATTCAAGGAACACATGATATCTTTTGATTAAGAGGCAGTAAAAAATAAGGGCATAGAAAAGAATTGTAGGAATATGGCAAAAGCATAAAATCAGTAAAGTAAGATGGTATATATCCCAAAAGAATAAAACAAACGTCTGCTAGTCAGTGTTACAGCAGTCCATTGTTCATTTTTGTCTTTGTTCAAATGCCCTGTTTTGTGTTTCTCTTCTATATATCCTTTTACTAAAATTGATCCGGATATGTGATTGTAGACATACACGTTCCAAACTAATATGTGATAACATACATAACAATATTTTATAATATGTTTAAAAAGAAATAAGAAAAGTTACACCAGAGCATATATTTCCCCAAAAGTGGGACATGTAGAAAAATACTGAGATTTTTACATTTACAGTATAATATTGTCAGGTTCAGACAACTTCAACTATTCCAAACATGCTTTAAATAATATCAATATTATGACAGAAAATAACACTATTTTTATTCTTTTATTGAAGAACATTTTACTTTTTCAACCTGCAAAAAAGAAAGTTTCATAAGGTTTATCCTGATACACTTTTCTGCTATTCTAGTCTATGAGTAAGTACATACCAAAGTTTCCAATCTTTTATTCCTGATCTATTGTTTCACTGTTTTTTTAAAAAGTATAAATTTACTAGTATTCATGGAAAGCTCTAATACCTAGAAAAATCTTTAAAATTTTGTAAGATACACATATGTAAATTAATATTTTCCTTGATCTAAAAATATATTGTTATTGGAAATGTTCACCTGCTTGAAAAACTTAAAAGTTTCTGCATTTTCAAAGAAGTTATGACATGTTATATTTTCTGAGGAGTCACAGTATTCATAATCTGTTATTATTATAATAAAATGGTTTTATAATTATTAATAATATTTTTCACATTCAATATATATTTTAAATGTCCTGGCTCCCATGCCAACAAGGCTATATCATTTATTAAAAGTGGATTTTTATGAATTGTAACATAAAATAAATAAAATAATATTTATTAACAGGAGCAGAGAAAAATCACAGTTCAGTTTTCATGCCCCTGTCATGTAGAAAGTCCAGGGCAAGGTAACCTTCCTTACCATGTTACCCTTCTGAATGTATTACACTAGACAGTGATTAGAGAGTCTCATGTTGTTAGCTACTTTAAAGCAGAAACTTCTTAGAGTTAACCTCTGCTGCCTAGTATAGGAAGTTGTATTAGTTATTGGTAATTGTTTGTTGAGATAATAAAATAATGGGAATTTCCAGTGTCTGATGCAATAATTAGCTTGGATTTTCACCTTTATATGATGAAATATCAAAAATCTGTGCTTCAAGGAAGTTACATTCCCACATAGGATGTAGAAAACCATTGGGAATTATTGCTTCTTTATTAAATGAGAAAATCCAGATAATGTGCAATATCATAAATTAAACTGAACCTCAGCAATCTGAAGTCACAAGGAAAAAACTGAATTCCAAAATGACAGGTGCCTCAGAGGAGAGATGAAACATCTGGACTGCTTCATCTTTGGTAGAGCATTGGTGGGGGGGGGGGGAGCAAAATCAGTTAAGGAGAAACCAGCTAAAATTTTAATAAAGCCCTAAAGGTAAAGTATAATCACCTTAGGGCGGTGGTTCTCAATCTAGGGGAATTGTGCCCTTCGGGGACATTTGGCAATGTCTGTACACATTTTTGTTTGTCACAACTGTTGTAGGTGTTGTGGACACACCCTAAGGTCATTCCCAATGATCTACACCCTCATGTTATCACCTCCCACTTGCCCTTGGTGTGGGTGCAACTTTTGTCTCCTTTTTAACCAACAGTATGGCAAAGGTGAAGGGGTATCACTCCAGTGGCTGTGTTTCATCACATAAGACTACATCTTGGCCATGGAGTGAGGGTCTCTCTCTCTCTCTCCCCCCCTCCCTCGCTCTCTCACTGGCACTAAAGAAGCAAGTTGCTATGATGTGAACAACATATAGAGAGGGCCACATGGCAGGAAACTATAGGTTGTGTCTAAAAACTGAGGGTCTCAGTCTTACAACTGCAAGAAGCTGAATCTGTCAAATATCCATGTGAGCTTGGAAGAGAAGCCAAGCACCAGATGAAAACACAGCCCAGCCACATCTTGATTGCAGCCTTGTGAAACTCTGAGCAGAGGACCCAGCTAAGCCAGGTCTAGACTTTGGACCCAAAGAAACTGTGAGGTAGTAAATGTGCATGTTATTTTAAGCCTCTGCATTTGTGATGATTTGTTATGCAGTAATAGAAAAGTAATACAGAGTACTACTGGCATCTAGTGGGTAGAGATAAGGGACTTTGTCAGACATCCTAAAATGCACAGGAAGGCCCCCTACAACAAAGAACTGTTTGGCTCACTTGACAGTAATATGCAGATTTAGAAAATGTGGGCCAAGATAGGGGACCAAAGATAATCCCTGTCCCACAGCACCAACTCTGCCTTGGAGATGTACCCATAGTGGGAGGTGATGGCCTGTGACTATGGAAACAACTTCCCCTGTACCATTCTCTTACGTGAGTCAAAAATCTTCAGTTGATGGGAAAGGAGCAGCAAAAACCCCCTCCCCTATGTAGCCATGAAAAATCCTTTGTTTCAGGGGGAGGGGCAGAAACAAAATATATCTGCTGCTGTAAGAGATGTAGGAAATAATCCTCCCCCCAGGATCCAGGCACTGCTTTGGGAATAGCTTATAGTGAGAGAGAGAGGCACAAAACCCTTGGGCTCAAAATTCTGTGCCAATTCAAAGGAGAAGTCTTATAACACTGGGAAGGGACAGAAAACTCTTTCCTTCCCAAAACCCACCACACAAAGCAGGCAGAGTTTGGCTGCTGACAGGGAGATACAGGAATGGTAAGAAGGAAACATCCACAGGCCAAGGTTCTTAGAACCTGCCTAAGATTGAAGTTTGTGGTAGGGGAAATAACAGGCCCCCAGTGGTATCCACATCGTAATTCCAGGAACCAGTGAATATGTTACCTTACTGGCAAAAGGAACCTTGCACATGTAATTAAGGATCTTTTGATGGGAAGAGTATCACTGTGAGCTTAATGTAATGGTAAGTCTTTTTACAAGGGAGGTAGGAAGGTTGAAGCAGAGAAGGCAGTGTGATGATGGAAGCTGAGTCAGTGAAGAGCCTCCGAGTCAGTGAAGAGCCTCTGAGGCAGGAATGCAGATGGCCTCTAGATGCTGACAAAAGCAGTCTTTAGTCTTTCCTAAAGACTCCAGAAAGAACTAGCCCTGATGACACACCATGCCATTAGTTCAGTAATATGAAGTTTAAACTCGGACACACCAGGATTGTAATAAAAATGTGTGTTGTTTTAAGGCACTAAGTTTGTGATAATGTGTTACATTAGCAACAGGAAATTAATATAAGTTTGGACCAGAAGAACGAAGAAAACCCACCCCCTCATTGTGACACAAGTTCTGCTCATCAGCCTTAGAAGGCTACTAAAGCAGAGGGATGAGGGCAAGAATAGGAGAAAGATCTTTTCTATGACAAAAGTGCTTCAAACAGTGATGAGAGCTGAGGCTGTAGAAGGAACAATTAGTAAAACACTCTGGCACCCCAAGTACTACACTAAGCCTAAGGTAACAACAGGAAGTTAATGAGTATTAAGATTCCTACATCCTTGCATATCTAAACATCTTTTTCTGCATCCCTTGACTGAGGGTATGATAGTTAGGTTGTGGTTCTTTTAATCTAGTAACCCACAGATATTATTTGGGAGGTTCTAAATCTCTGTTTTATAGATAATAATTCTACATTTTAGTGACATATTCCTTCTCTTTTCAGGCCTGTAAGGCTTGATATGGACCCAATTCTAATCAAATTTACCCAGACTTCTCTACTGGTCTACAAAGGCTGAAAAGGTGGCAGAACTCAATATCTTTGGAATCCATAGATCTTCATAATCCTTATTCTGTTCCCAGGTTTGTAACTTGCCACAAGAGAAAAACAGAATCAAGAATGTCTTTCTTCTTCAAGATTCCAAAAGAGCCCAGGGCTCCCTCATTTCCTCCTAATCATACTTATTGCTTTGTCCAGAATAGATGTAGTTGTTCTTTGAATCTGGAAAATTAGAATGGTGGGGATAAAATCCAGCCCCTATCTTCCCAGAAGCTGCTCTTCATAAAAACACTAATTTATTTTGTTTTACTTATATGACTAATACACAAATATATCATAGAAGTTTTTATTTTAAGAAGAAAAGTAAGTCTGTAAGGATTGTGTATGCATTTATCTCTCCCTTCCTTCACTAAAGAGCTAATTAAAATGTCAGTAAAATAACTAAATGTTCTCCACAGAAATTTAAGAAGACAGCAGTAGATAAAAGGGTTCAACAAATCTTCAGAAGATAGTAAGCAATTGTACCTGAATTAACAGAGAGGAAGTGGCAGCATAAACCCTCCAGAAGGAAATGCTAATAGAAACAAGTCACAGGCAAATCAAAACCAAAACAGTAGCAAGCCATGAGTGAGTGACCATCAAACCCCCTTGGGAGTTTCAGGTTTTTGAGATTATCTACGGCAGAGTGCTAAAAACAGGGACATTGATTCAAATTTATTTTAGAAAATGATCATCACTGCAGTCATCATCACATGATTCTCTTCTCTCCCTAACACTTATACCCCAAAACATAATATAATATATAGAATTTTTATACTCCTTTTTGTTTATGTGTGGTTTTTTTTTATGGGAGATATTATGACTTTGTTGAAGCAGAGCAAAGGATGAGGATGAGTCAATCGATATAAAACATTGATAACATGAGGAGGATAACATGAGGGTTGGCTTTCTGATCTGTCTGAAGAGTCGTTGACTCTTCCCTAGCCCAAATCTCAGATCCATGCAAAATGCAAATAGATGCTGGTTTCTCCTTTTGCACAAAGGAAGTATCTGTGAAAAAAACAACTTAATTATATTAATAGATACATATGCAGACAGTTATATTGTTGGAAACTTTCTCCTCAAAAAGTTTTCACCATACTGTTTTGCTAAATTGTGCTAGTTAATAATCCCCCAACATACATGCACATCTACAATCACACAACCAGATTTCAATCAGAAACTTAATGCTTCACTGTTAAATATTTGTGTACTGGACAATAAAGTTTCCATTTGAAGAAATTTCTGACATGAAAGCCAAAATAAAAATGAATAAAGTAACAGAAGAAACAAATATGCCAATAAAAATAAATAGGTGAATAAACAAACAAAAAAGAATATGTATTTTTTGGTAGACTGTAGAATTAATTGCTTCCACAAAGCAAGAAAAGCATGTTTTTGAAAGAAACAGCAAGTAATAAAGAATGTCCCTAGAAACTAAATATATCAAAGTAGAAAAGGAAGGTTGAAATAAATTGGGTAATTTTCTAGAACAGTGGTCTGTAAATTCTGGTTTTTCTCTAAAGAGGCAACTAGTAAATATTTTAGGCTTTGCAGACCATACAATATCTGTGACCACTACCCAACTCTGCAATTTTAGAGGGAAAGCACCCATGGAAAATATTTAAACAAATGAGTAGGAGGCTGTGCTCCAGTAAAATTTTATAAAAACAGGCAGCAGACTGGAATTGGAATTGGTATTACTGACCCTGTCATAGAGAGGAGAATTTTTAAAAAGAAAATGACGGAAAAAGAAAGCCAAAATTGGAGCTCAAACCCTGATATCTTATATGTAACTAAAAAAAATTCGAGAAAGAAAATAGCAAAAGCCAAGAGGAGATTACCAAAAAAAAATAACAGAATTCACTAGAATTAAAACTCACATCTCAAGATTAGAAAGAAAATTCAAAGTGGACTCGTGGAATATTAAGCAGAAGTAAAAACAAAAAAGCATTAATTCTACATGCCAAAATGTAATGTTTGAAATATGTTCAAACTAAATAAAAAATAACATCTACAAAATATTATGTACTTTATAGTACTGCATATATAATATATATATATGTATGTACATTCAATACTTACTCCTTGAATTAAAAAAAAATTCCACTCACATATTTTCATATTCAGTTCTATTTTATCCTGTATTAATACTTTTTTTGATAATTTGTCTCCCATAATTTTACTCACGTATTTTTAAACATCCTGTGTTTATTTTGTTTTTATATATCCCTTTCAATATTATAAAGACAACATTTTTCAAGTTAGAAATATATGTGGAATTTCTCTTTCCTGTTAATGAGAAAGAAATGTTTTCACATATGCTGTAACTTATTGATATCTAATACTGATACATAATTACTACTTATTTTATGCTTCTGATTCATCTGTCTTTGGAAACTTTTATATTGTTTGATATTACATATTTCTGTTTTTAATGGATTATTTTAAAGTATTTAACCAACATATTTTAGGACAAGAAGTGTTTAGTAAACAAAATCTCTTTCTTTTCATTATTGAGTTAAAATATTTTTTAATGTTGAAATTAATCTTTCCACATCAATATTCATATTGAAATAATCTTGTATTTATTTTCAAATTTTAATGTGATATAATACTCTACCATAAGTATTGAGAATACCTATAAATTCTACGAAGTAATCAGATATTAGTAAGGTAAAAATAGGACTATTTTGAGAGACAAAATTATCCTTCTGAAGTGAGTGGAAAGCAAAAACATTTAAATATTTACTTTTTTCCTGTGAATTTTATAAACATCTTTATATTATATAAATTTTAAATTAATATTTCCCTTTAATACTGAATGTTTCATATATTTTGAAAAGAAATTCTTTTTTCATGTATTCATTTTTCTAGACTCAATGTAAAATTTCTTTAAAGTTTTAAAGACACTAAATCATCTGGCAAAAAGAAATCTCTCTGGGAAATTGATCTTTGAATTTATTGTTATATATTAGCTTATCTTGCCATTTTTCTTCATTTGTTTTGTTGATTTTCTTGTTAATTTGTAAGTAAAACAGCTTTCATTTTGCAGTTTTCACTATTGATATAATTTAGTGCAACTTTTTGTGCAGAAAATGAAAACTAGAGACTAAAGTAATAAAATGGGTTAACTTTTATCACACACCTGATCAGTATATGAATCTACATTTCTTGGCACACCGTCAACTTTTTCCGTAGCATCATGTTGCCTCTTTCAGATGTTATTTATTTATTTATTTTTAAATTTTTATTGGAGTATAGTTGCTTTACAGTGTTGTGTTAGTTTCTGCTGTACAGCAAAGTGAATCAGCTACAAGTATACATATATCCCCTATTTTTTGGATTTCCTTCTCATTTCAGTCACCAAAGAGCACTGAGTAGAGTTCCCTGTGCTATTCAGTAGGTTCTCATTAGTTATCAATTTTATACATAGTGTCAGTAGTGTATATATGTCAACCCCAATCTCCCAGTTCATCCCACGCCACCCCCCCCACTTTCCCCCACCACTACCCCCTTATCCCTTGGTATCCATACGTCTGTTCTCTACATCTGTGTCTCTATTTCTAAATTAGGTCATTTGTAGAGATGTGTATGGACCTAGAGACTGTCATACAGAGTGAAGTAAGTCAGAAAGAGAAAAACAAATATCGTATATTAATGCATATATGTGGAATCTGAAAAAATTGGTATAGATCTTATTTACAAAGCAGATGTAATTTAGAATTTTATTTTTTTAATTATAATGAAATCATTTTAGAAGTTAAAATTTCTTTTACCTAACATATTTTTAGGTTCTCTAATCCGTAATGAAGTACCTATTTAATGGTTATTCTATCTCTAGTTAACCGGATATTCTTTGGATTTATAGAAAATACACATGATCCGTAAACTTCAATGTTGTATCAATAGATGGAGAAAGTGAGCTTTAATTGAGAAGAAAATGTGTAGCAGAATGGTATGGAAAGGTAGAATGGGCCGCTTGTGATTTTATAAAACAGGAAATCATTCTATAAGTACATTTTCCCAGAAACACTTTTTAAAAAAACAATTTGGTTATTTATAGTGAGTGTTTAACAGAATCATTCTGTGAGAACATGAACTGTTGATATTATTTATAGTCATTCTGGCTATTCATGCTGTCTTATAATTAGCTTCTACATGGGTTTAAAATTGTTGCAATAGTTGAACTGGAAGTAGGAGTTCACTGAGTCCTTTATGATAATCAGAAAGCCTAATACATAATCCAAATTATAGGATGATGACATCATTGAGATAATGAAAAATTAATCACTATTAAAGATACATAATGATAATTCTGATTAGAAAACAAACGTGCCCACTAAAATTTTTGAGATGCTGCTTTATCTCCATTAAAGTATACTTGCATTTGAGTGGGAGTGTTTTTGTTTATGGGGGAATTTAAATGATGAAATAGTCACTTGGGTTTGTGTTGTTTACAGTGTGAATAACTGTTAATAATTCAAGCAATTTAATCTCAATATCTATAATTTTTTAATTTTAAATTATAGATATTTTAAATACATTATCACTTAATCAAATCTGATTCTATGTATTGTAACAATTAAAATTTAAATGCTATTAATTTCTTTAATGCAATTGCTATTTTCAGAGGTCTCTTTTTAATACTGAAATAAAGCATCACTTGGAGTTTGTATATGGGGAGAGTTTTGAATTCTATTTTGAGAAAAATAAGTCAAGTGAGATTGTATAATAGGTTGTGGTGATATTTTGACTAAGGAAATGCATTCGTTTTTTTGGCTCAAATTATCTGGAAAAGGAAGGCTCTTTGAATCTTACATATGTTTGTATATTTAGAGAACTGAGAGGCATTCTGCTCTTACTTATCAAGCCTATTCACCTTTCTCCATAGGAGTAAAAACAAACAGCTCACGAATCCATAAATACATGTTAGCTCAAGCGCAAAAAAATAGCATTAAAATAGTGATTACTATGCATGCATATTCGTATTTTCTAATGGATAAAAGCTGTACCAATTTATGTAGGTGAAGTCAAAATGGTTAAGAGTGGAAGCAAAATTAGATTAAAGTTATCACAGAAATGTCCTAAAGATGAATTAGTAATATAAAAAATATAATGAGTCAATGAATTTATTTCGGATTACATAGGTAAATGTGATAGAGAAAAAAATTCCATTTGGTTAACCTCTTCTTTCTCTAATTATGTATCACAATGGTATGTTTAAATTTAGAGGACATATATATGTAAATGTAAATTATATAACATGTAATATTCTGTAGGTAATATAGTATCCATGTATATTATAAATATAATTTTAATACACTTTGACATTCAGTAGGACTGATACAGGAGGCTTAGAAATGCAATCAGCAGAGTAGCCCTTCTTAATCTTGAGCAGCAAAGGAGAGTGTAAAGAATGGAACTGATCTCCAACAGTCCCAGGACTAGTATATCAGGTGTTGCCTTCATCCTTATTGTCCAACATGACGGACAGATCCAACCATTAGAGCCTCATTCCAGGAAACAGGATAGATTGAAGGAGTGGGCTGGGGATTTCCATTACTTCCACCTACTTTGATTAAGGTAAATGAACAGACAAACACACACATACACACACACAGAGTTTCTCAGTCTTAAGCATAATAATATTTTGGTTCAGGTAATTCCTTTTTCATGAATAGATATAGACATAGATATATTACATATGTTGCATATATTTTTATTAAAAATGGAAAGATGAGTAAAATTTTAATATCAATAATCTTGGGTAGTAGAGAATTACATTTTTTTCTTTAAAGCTTCTATTTGTTCTCATTTGTAATTAATACTGAATATGTATTACTTTTATAATTAGATAGTTTAATAACTTATGGATGGATTTTTATGGTTATATATACTTATTCATAATGCTTGAATGTTTTTCTGTATTACTATCAGAATGGTATAAGATGAGAACTTTAATTTTACTATTGTTTTATTATGGTGGTACAAAATCAAATTTTCCACTAATAAAGGCAAATTTAAAAAATCATACTGGTGAAGAATATTTCCACATCAGTGTTAACATTTTTATTGAAGCATATACACACACAACAAGAAATGAGTTACATTGAATAAAAGATGCCCACACGTGTATTGCAACATTCAAAATTAAACTACGAATATTTAATATTACTAAGAAAATATAGATTATTTCTATGCATAGATAACTTTTTGTATTATCTTGCATTGCCTGTATTACTTTCAATCCAAATTGATTGTATTAAATAATATATCTTTTAGATGAATATTGCAAAGCAGTGTTTATTTTCCTAACTTCAACACCAGGACCATTTACTTCGCTGTGTTATTGGAAAGACTAAAATTCAATATGAATAGTCAAAAATTAAATTAAAAATTAGAAATATTTTACTACCCAAAAGAGTAATTTATAAATATCTTCAATTCAACTTAGATTATGAAACAATATTCAGCATCCAATGTCAGTGAAAAATAAGTACATTCACTGCAATTTCTTTTTATTGGGAAGATCTATCCAACACTTGAAGAGTGTTTACTCTATGCCCTAGGCACTGTTCTTAGTGTTTTCATTTATTAACTCCTTTAGTTCAAAACCACTCTAAGAAGTAGGACTATTCTTATCTCCATTTTACAATGGGGAAACCTATGGCATAAGAAGTAAATTAGTAAATGAAGCAGGCGGGACTTGAGAACACGTGGTATTTTTCTAGACTTGGAATTTTCAACAACTGCACTTGGATTTTATGGTATGTTAATATTTAAAAAGTGTTTCCAATGTAGCTCCAGTTTTTTTTTTCTTTCTTTAATTGGAGTATAATTGCTTTACAATGGTGTGTTAGTTTCTGCTTTATAACAAAGTGAATCAGTTATACATATACATATGTTCCCATATATCTTCCCTCTTGCATCTCCCTCCTTCCCACCCTCCCTATCCCACCCTTCTAGGTGAGCACAAAGCACCAAGCTGATCTCCCTGTGCTATGCGGCTGCTTCTCACTAGCTATCTATTTTACATTTGGTAGTGTACATTTTTTTTTCTTAGATTCCATATATATGTCTTAGCATACGGTATTTGTCTTTCTTTTTCTGACTTACTTCACTCAGTGTGACAGACTCTAGGTCCATCCACCTCACTACAGATAACTCAATTTCGTTTCTTTTTATGGCTAAGTAATATTCCATTGTATATATGTGCCACATCTTCTTTATCCATTCATCCGATGATGGACACTTAGGTTGCTTCCATGTCCTGGCTATTGTAAATAGAGCTGCAATGAACATTTTGGTACATGACTCTTTTTGAATTATGGTTTTCTCAGGGTATAGGCCCAATAGTGGAATTGCTGGGTCATATGGTAGTTCTATTTGTAGTTTTTTAAGGAAGATCCATACTGTTCTCCATAGTGGCTGTATCAATTTACATTCCCACCAGCAGTGCAAGAGGGTTCCCTTTTCTCCACACCCTCTCCAGCATTTATTGTTTCTAGATTTTTTGATGATGGCCATTCTGGCTGGTGTGAGATGATATCTCATTGTACTTTTGACTTGCATTTCTCTAATGATTAATGATGTTGAGCATTCTTTCATGTGTTTGTTGGCAATCCATTTATCTTCTTTGGATAAATGTCTATTTAGGTCTTCTGCCTATTTTTGGATTGGGTTGTTTGTTTTTTTGTTATTGAGCTGCATGAGCTGCTTGTAAATTTTAGAGATTAATCCTTTGTCAGTTGCTTCATTTGCAAATATTTTCTCCCATTCTGAGGGTTGTCTTTTGGTCTTATTTATGGTTTCCTTTGCTGTGCAAAAGCTTTGAAGTTTCATTAGGTCCCATTTGTTTATTTTTGTTTTTATTTCCATTTCTCTAGGAGGTGGGTCAAAAAGGATCTTGCTGGGGCTTCCCTGGTGGTGCAGTGGTTGAGAGTCCGCCTGCCGATGCAGGGGACACGGGTTCGTGCCCCGGTCCGGGAGAATCCCACATGCTGTGGAGTGGCTGGGCCCGTGAGCCATGGCCGCTGGGCCTACGCGTCCAGAGCCTGTGCTCCACAACGGGAGAGGCTGTGGCAATGAGAGGCCCGCGTACCGCAAAAAAAAAAAAAAAAAAAAAAACAGATTCTTGCTGTGATTTATGTCATAGAGTGTTCTGCCTATGTTTTCCTCTAAGAGTTTGCCAGTTTCTGGCCTTACATTTAGGTCTTTAATCCATTTTGAGCTTATTTTTGTGTATGGTATTAGGGAGTGTTATAATCTCATACTTTTACATGTACCTGTCCAGTTTTCCCAGCTCCACTTATTGAAGAGGCTGTCCTTTCTCTACTGTACATTCCTGCCTCCTTTATCAAAGATAAGGTGACCATATGTGCGTGGGTTTATTTCTGGACTTTCTATCCGGTTCCATTGATCTATATTTCTGTTTTATTGCCAGTACCGTACTGTCTTGATTACTGTAGCTTTGTAGTATAGTCTGAAGTCAGGGAGCCGTATTCCTCCAACTCATTATGCTTTCTCAAGATTGCTTTGGCTATTCGGGGTCTTTTGTGTTTCCATACAAATTGTGAAATTTTTTGTTCTAGCTCTGTGAAAAATGCCATTGGTTGTTTGACAGGGATTGCATTGAATCTGTAGATTGCTTTGGGTAGTAGAGTCATTTTCACAATGTTCATTCTTCCAATCCAAGGACATGGTATATCTCTCCATCTATTTGTATCATCTTTACTTTCTTTCATCAGTGTCTTATAATTTTCTGCATACAGGTCTTTTGTCTGTTAGGTAGGTTTATTCCTAGATATTTTGTTCTTTTTGTTGCAGTAGTAAATGGGAGAGTTTTCTTAATTTCACTTTCAGATTTTTTATCATTAGTGTATAGGAATGCCAGAGATTTCTGTGCATTAATTTTGTATCCAGCTACTTTACCAAATTCATTGAATAGCTCTAGTAGTGTTCTGGTGGCATCTTTAGGATTCTCTATGTATAGTATCATGTCATCTGCAAACAGTGACAGCTTTACTTCTACTTTTCCAATTTGGATTCCTTTTATTTCCTTTTCTTCTCTGATTTCTGTGGCTAAAACTTCCAAAACTATGATGAATAATAGTGGTTAGAGTGGGCAACCTGTCTTGTTCCTGCTTTTAGTGGAAATGGTTTCAGTTTTTCACCATTGAGGACGATGTTGGCTATGGGTTTGTCATATACGGCCTTTATTATGCTGAGGTTCTTAAGGTAGGATTGTATTGCTATAAACTTCCCTCTTAGAACTGCTTTTGCTGCATCCCATAGGTTTTGGGTCGTCATGTCTCCATTGTCATTTGTTTCTAGGTATTTTTTGATTTCCTCTTTGATTTCTTCAGTGATCACTTCGTTATTAAATAGTGTATTGTTTAGCCTCCATGTGTTTGTATTTTTTACAGATCTTTTCCTGTAATTGGTATATAGTCTCATAGCATTGTGATTGGAAAAGATACTTGATACAATTCCAATTTTCTTAAATTTACCAAGGCTTGATTTGTGATATGATCTATCCTGGAGAATGTTCCATGAGCACTTGAGAAAAATGTATATTCTGTTGTTTTTGGATGGAATGTCCAATAAATATCAATTAAGTCTATCTTGTTTAATATATCATTTAAAGCTTGTGTTTCCTTATTTATTTTCATTTTGGATGATCTGTCCATTGGTGAAAGTGGGGTGTTAAAGTCCCCTATTATGAATGTGTTACTGTCAATTTCCCCTTTTATGGCTGTTAGTATTTCCCTTATGTATTGAGGTGCTCCTGTGTTAGGTGCATTAATATTTACAATTGTTATATCTTCTTCTTGGATCGATCCCTTGATCATTACGTAGTGTCCTTCTTTGTCTCTTGTAATAGTCTTTGTTTTAAAGTCTGTTTTGTCTGATATGAGAATTGCTACTCCAGCTTTCTTTTGATTTCGTTTTGCATGGAATATCTTTTCCATCCCCTCACTTTCTGTCTGTATGTGTCCCTAGGTCTGAAGTGGGTCTCTTGTAGACAGCATATATATGGGTCTTGTTTTTGTATCCATTCAGCCAGTCTGTGTCTTTTGGTGGGAGCATTTAATCCATTTACATTTAAGGTAATTATCGATATGTATATTCCTATTCCCATATTCTTAATTGTTTTGGGTTTGTATTGTAGGTCTTTTCCTTCTCTTGTGTTTCCTGTGTAGAGAAGTTCCCTTAGCATTTGTTGTAAAGCTGGTTTGGTGGTGCTGAACGCTCTCAGCTTTTCCTTGTCTGTAAAGGTTTTAATTTCTCCATCAAATCTGAATGATATCCTTGCAGGGTAGAGTAATCTTGGTTGTAGGTTTTTCTCCTTCATCACTTTAAATATGTCCTGCCACTCCCTTCTGGCTTGCAGAGTTTCTGCTGACAGATCAGCTGTTAACCTTATGGGGATTCCCTTGTGTGTTATTTGTTGTTTTTCCCTTGCTGCTTTTAATATGTTTTCTTTCTATTTAATTTTTGATAGTTTGATTAATATGTGTCTTGGCTTGTTTCTCCTTGGATTTATGCTGTATGGGACTCTCTGTGCTTCCTGGACTTGATTAACTATTTCCTTTCCCATATTAGGGAAGTTTTCAACTATAATCTCTTCAAATATGTTCTCAGTCCCTTTCTTTTTCCCTTCTTCTGGGGCCCCTATAATTCGAATGTTGGTGCATTTAATGTTGTCCCAGAGGTCTCTGAGACTGTCCTCAGTTCTTTTCATTCTTTTTTCTTTATTCTGCTCTGCAGTAGTTATTTCCACTATTTTATCTACCAGGTCACTTATCCATTCTTCTTCCTCAGTTTTTCTGCTATTGATCCCTTCTAGAGTATTTTTAATTTCATCTATTTTGTTGTTCATCGTTGCTTGTTTCCTCTTTAGTTCTTCTAGGTCCTTGTTAAATGTTTCTCGCATTTTCTCTATTCTGTTTCCAAGATTTTGAATCCTCTTTACTATCATTATTCTGAATTCTTTTTCAGGTAGACTGCCTATTTCCTCTTCATTTGTTAGGACTGGTGAGTTTTTTTCTTGCTCCTTCATCTGCTGTGTGTTTTTCTGTCTTCTCATTTTGCTTATCTTACTGTGTTTGCAGTCTCCTTTTTGCAGGTTGCACGTTCGTAGTTCCCGTTGTTTTTGGTGTCTGTCCCCAGTGGCTAAAGTTGGTTCAGTGGGTTGTGTAGGCTTCCTGGTGGAGGGGACTAGTGCCTGTGTTCTGGTGGATGAGGCTGGCTCTTGTTTTTCTGGTGGGTAGGTCCACATCTGGTGGTGTGTTTTGGGGTGTCTGTGGCCTTATTATGATTTTAGGCAGCCTCTTTGCTAATGGGTGGTGTTGTGTTCCTGTCTTACTAGTTGTTTGGCATATTGTGTCCAGCACTGTAGCTTGCTGGTCGTTCAGTGAAGTCTGGTGTTGGTGTTGAGATGCAGATCTCTTGGAGATTTTCGCCATTTGATATTACGTGGAGCTGGGAGGTCTCTTGTGGATCAGTGTCCTGAAGTTGGCTCTCCATGTCAGAGGCACAGCACTGACTCCTGGCTGCAGCACCAAGAGCCTTTCATCCACACGGGGCTCAGAATAAAAGGGAGAAAAAGTAGAAAGAAAGAAAGAGGATAAAATAAAATAAAATAAAGAAAAAATAAAATAAAGTTATTAAAATAAAAAATATTAAGAAAAAAAAATTTTTTAAGTAAAAAACAAACAACCAAAAAAATGGACGGACAGAGCCGTAGGACAAATGGTGAAAGCAAAGCTATACAGACAAAGTCTCACACAGAAGCATACACATACACACAAAAAGAGGAAAAAGGTAAAAAATAATATATCTTGCTCTCAAAGTCTACTTCCTCAATTTGGGATGATCCGTTGTCTATTCAGGTATTCCACAGATGCAAGGTACATCAAGTTGATTGTGGAGATTTAATCTGCTGCTCCTGAGGCTGCTGGGAGAGATTTCCCTTTCTCTTCTTTGTTCACACAGCTCCCGGGGTTCAGCTTTGGATTTGGCCCCGCCTCTGCGTGTAGGTCGCCGCAGGGCATCTGTTCTTCCCTCAGACAGGACGGGGTTAAAGGAGCTGCTGATTCTGGGGCTCTGGCTCACTCAGGCCGGGGGGAGGGCGGGGCACGGAGTGCGGAGTGAACCTGCGGCGGCAGACGCCGGCGTGATGTTGCACCAGCCTGAGGCGCGCTGTGCGTTCTCCTGGAGAAGTTGTCCCTGGATCACGGGACCCTGGCAGTGGCAGGCTGCACAGACTCCTGGGAGGGGAGGTGTGGTGTGGATAGTGACTTGTGCTCGCACACAGGCTTCTTGGTGGTGGCAGCAGCAGCCTTAGCGTCTCATGCCTGTCTCTGGGGTCCGCGCTTTTAGCCACGGCTTGCGCCTGTTTCTGGAGCTCCTTTAAGCAGTGCTCTTAATCCCCTCTCCTCATGCACCAGGAAACAAAGAGGGAAGAAAAAGTCTCTTGCCTCTTCGGCAGCTCCAGACTTTTCCCGGACCCCCTCCCGGCTAGCCGTGGTGCACTAAGCCCCTGCAGGCTGTGTTCACGCCGACAACCCCAGTCCTCTCCTGGCGCTCCGACCGAACCCCGAGCCTCAGCTCCCAGCCCCCACCCTCCCCAGCGGGCGAGCAGACAAGCCTCTCGGGCTGGTGAGTGCTGGTCTGCCCCGATCCTCTGTGCGGGAATCTCCCCGCTTTGCCCTCCGCACCCCTGTTGCTGTGCTCTCCTCCGCAGTTCCGAAGCTTTCCGCCTGCACCACCCGTAGTCTCCGCCCGCGAAGGGGCTTCCTAGTGTGTGGAAACCTTTCCTCCTTCACGGCTCCCTCCCACTGGTGCAGGTGCCGTCCCTATTCTTTTGTCTCTGTTTTTTCTCTTTTCTTTTGCCCTACCCACGTACGTGGGGAGTTTCTTGCCTTTTGGGTGGTCTGAGGTCTTATGTCAGCATTCAGTAGGTGTTCTGTAGGCGTTGTTCCATGTGTAGATGTATTTCTGATGTATCTGTGGGGAGGAAGGTGACCTCAGCGTCTTACTCTTCCGCCATCTTACCCCCCTCCCATGTAGCTCCAGTTTTAAAAATAATAAATTCAAAGAACTTTTAGATACTCATAATGTTGTATTTATTTAATCTGATACTAAGGTATTCAGTATGTCATTATTCTTTTGCCTTTGGCAAAATATCGAAGTATAAGAATCTATCTTTGAAAATTAGCTTTATAAATAATTAAAGAAATTTTGGACCTTTCATATTTAACATCAGCTTTTGATCCAAGTTCTATGTTCTTACACTTGCCTCTGTCTGTCTTCCCACATAGCCTGTACCTTGCTTCCTGTACCTTTCCTGATTACTTAGTTCTCATGTCATGTGTTGCCTACACATGTGTTTGAAATCCCAGAATCTAGCCATATCGTCCCCCAGTGTTTTATGTTTTAATTGATCCGTTTTTCTGGGCTAACTCATAGAGCTAACAGATTCTAGTGGTGTTCTTGGTTAAGCTTGACTCTTAGAGCCTCAGTGACCTGAATATTTGACTGTTTTGGAAGATACTGGGCCTAATGATATGCACCATGCCTATTCATATGAGTTGTAACTCGGAGTTTACATGTGTAGTACTTTGACATAAATGAATTGCTACTCAATTTAAACTATTACTTTTTTTTTTTTTTAAAGTGAACTTTAAAGATCAGATTTATTTGGAGAAAACAAAAAACCCCACAACCTAAAGGATGGGATTTTGCATCTCAAGACATCTCCCAGGTATTAAGTCTACAGATTACAAATCATTTTCATAGAAGATATTTTTGTACAAATTTTACATGTATTGAGGAGCGGGTCATAAATCCCTGTTTGTTTTAACAGGGTGGCAGGGTAGAGGAATGGGGGAAAAAACAGCTTTTTTGGACACATCTATTTGGAACCAGACATGAAGAGGGCAAACCCTACTTTTTCATCATCTATAGCAAATGGTTAAAAAAAAATACCCTCTCAACCTTGGGTATCTCTAAAAGCCACTTCCTAGCTACTACCCACTCCAAGCCAATTATTTAAAGTTACTTCACTTGGTATGTCTTTTATGTCCACTGGGTAAATGATTCATTATGCTCACTGCTGCAGCACTCATAAACCAACACCCCTGCACGGCTGTAAAGGGTCTAACCTAGGACTGATGCGAGAAGAGACCAAGGTGTCTTTTCTCTGCAGGTACCAATATTGCCTGTAAGGACACCATCTGTTGAGCTGACAGTACCAAGGTGCACATAAAAGCAGGCAAGTAAAGCTAGTGTGTTGCAAGAGAAGCCAGGACCTTGTGAAATTGTTCTTCTCCATTATCATTTATTCTCTCAAGGGGATGCTAAAAAAACAGAACCAAAAAAAAACACACATTGGTCTAGGCCACATTATAAATCCAAACATTGGTGTGGGATTTCACTTGGAGAGAAGGAAACTTTTGTTTTTTAAAAAGCCCCTCAAACCCCAATCAAGGTTGTAAGAAAGGCTCCCAATTTAACCACCCTCGCTCACCACCTAAGACTGGTAATTCTTTTCTGAGGTGTAAAAGGGGTCAAAGCAGCAGGAGCACGAATGGCTGGAGGGAAGGAGTGTCAAAACATGAAGGAGGCAAGATTTGCTTGAGAAAAAGCAGTGATGATTCCTCATTGGACAGCTCCCAGGGGCTCTTAGAGAATGCTTAGGAGGTCAAGTATGTGACTTAAGCAGAAGCTGCCTGTAGGAAGGTTAACAGGAAAGATGAACATAAGATGATGACAAGAGTCTAAATTTTTAAAGCTCCAAGATTTCAACAGAATGTGGATATATTTGAACTTTCAGAAGGGATAGGGTTTAAGAAAGGGTGAAACCAGGACACATAAAAGACCTGGGAATTCCCACAACCCCTAAGTGCTTCCTGCTCCAGGAGGTAAACGATTATGTGTTTACTGGAGGTCATACCATTTTCCCTGTTACTGGTGCAAAATAATTCATCAAATCCCCAAGCTTCTTTTCAAATCACGATTTCCCCATTTACTTTGGTCACCAAACAGTCCTATTCTTCAGTGGCCTGTAGACTCACTCCCACCTACCCACCTGGGGGGCACAAATGAAGGAACTCCCCCTTAGGCTGGCCCCAGTAACTCAGAATTAAATAAGAGGTGGGGCTGGCAGCCTCCTGGAGACTAAAACAACATCAGAGACTAAACCTACCTTGCCAAGAATGGAGAGTTTATTCAGATACTGTTTGCTAATTCATGTATGCCACAACGGGATAAGAATTAAAGGTAGAAACCTCACACTCTTCCTTATACCTGCCTACTGCCCAACTAGATTCCAGACACTGCATCACTATCACTGCCATCTTGCTAAACGGAGGCCCCTAGGCACTAATCACACAGGCAACTGCACGTGTCATAAAAATGCACCACAACTTTAAACTTACAGCATTAAAAGCTGTACGTCTCTCTCTGGCTACATTGGTGATTCTCCAGTTAGTTCAATATTTTAAAGGCTGCAGCAGCATGCAAAAGAATTTCATTTTGTTTCTTTTTTTTAAAAAAAAAAAGTTAAGAAAGGTATCCAGGAGATGGTGGGTTTTATTTTATCTTGTCTGGATAGAGGTTTGATTTGCTCTCGAAATGTTCCCGGGTGGTGAGAGACTAGGAGAAAGCACAGAATGCAGAGGTCTATTCGGTGTAATCTTCTCCCTCATTTTCATCTTCACCATCAACGGCAAGAGCAGCATACTTGCTTGCAGAACTGAACTTAGAGGCTGGATCTTCAGCTTTCTTTGGCTCAGGTGCAGATCTGGAGTCTTGATCCTTTTTGCCATCTTTCCTATCTGACTCCTTCCAGAGGTCTTTGTTCCCTCCATCTCCTGGACCACGGCTGGAATTTCCACTTTGGCCTTTTGGGGCACTCACCCCATCTACTTTATTTTCATCTGCTTTCCTTACTGGTCCTTCCTCAGATGGTTGAGCTGGAACTACTTTCCCTCCACCACTTGTAGGGGACTGCTGCTCTGTGTCTGAGCTCTGAGATCGAGCAGGAGGGTTAGAACTTCGCTTCACCCAAGCATTCTCCTTTGGTGGAGGGGCTGGCATTACCTTTAGAGGCTGTTCAGGTTTGGGAGGCTTAGAAGTTGGAGACTGACAGTCTTCCTCTTCATTGGGTGTTTCATTTTCTAGAGACTTCTCACTCTCTCTCCTTCGTGCATTTCTGCCAGATGTGGATGAGGTCCCCGTTTGTGATGACTCACTTCCTGTCCTCGATCGTTCCTGAGTTTCTTCACTTCGCCAGCTTGGGTGTCTCTCCCGAGGCCGTCGTTCTAGTTTTGGCTCATCCAGCTGACGCTGCAGTTTCTCCTGTTCCTGTAGCCGCTCTTCTACTTCTCGTTCTCTAGCAGCTGTGTCAACAGGCTTTGCCCCTCCAAAGATAGAGGCTGCTCGACTGGACTGGGATGTGCTAGCAGAGGAATCATCTTCCTTAGGAGTACTCCGAGGCTTTAGGTTCAGTTTGGGTCTTTGGGGGGGACCTCTATCATCTCGCCTATAATCATCCCGAGAGTAATCGTCTCTGGAGCTCCGTGACCGGTCATCTCGTCTTTCGTATCTGTCTTCATAGCGGTCCCCGCCTCCTCTGTAGTCATCATCCCTACGGTACCCACTACCAAATGCTCTTCTGCCACTGCCTATCCTGGAATCGTAGCCTCTATCATAGTCTCTGCTGCCTCGGTCATCATAGCGATCTCGGCCCCCGTATCGATCCATGTCCCGGCATGGGCCATCACGGTAACTGTCCCGATACCCATCACGATATCGGTCTGAATCGTAACGATCTCGATACTTGTCTCCAAAGCTATCATCACCTCTTCTAGGTGGGTAGTCATCAAAGCTGTCTGTAGCAGGACGGGCCCTCCAGTCTGTATCTGTTTTGTCAGAATCCCGATTTCTATCGCGGCCAAAAGAACGATCATCCCTGTCTTTATCCTGTGCTTGATCAGCAACGTCCACTCGAATTCTCCTGTTACCTAGAGACTCTTCATTGAGGCTCAGGGCAGTGAACAAGGAATCCAGGTCCTCAAACTCAGCATAACCAAAACCTTTCAACCTCTCAGGATTGCTGGGTTCACGTGGTAAACGCACTGCACTGATATTTAATCCTCTAAAGAATTCCTTAATGGAGTCTTCTGTCACATCATAGGGCAGGTTCCCTAGAAAAGCAGTGTAGGGTGGTGATTTGGGAAGACGGCTCCGGTCGATGTTGGGTTCCCGAGCAGCCCGTGGAGCAGTGGGCAGGATGGAACGGT
This sequence comes from Pseudorca crassidens, assembly GCF_039906515.1. Taxonomy (NCBI): domain Eukaryota; kingdom Metazoa; phylum Chordata; class Mammalia; order Artiodactyla; family Delphinidae; genus Pseudorca; species Pseudorca crassidens. The sequence goes on from NC_090298.1 coordinate 22,330,209, forward strand.
CAATTGGAGGTGCCCTATACACGTCATCATCATTACTATGCCAAGTGGTTGAAACATCTCCTTCTAGGTCATCTGTTTCATCAGCCCAGCTGACTGGTTTGGGGACATAGGTGCTTCCTCCACCAGTCCCTCCATCCTCAGCCAGGAAGTCTGTTAGGGAGATAGTCTTCCCCTTCTTATTCTTCTTTTTTGCTGAGGCCGCCATGTTGGGAGAGGGAGAGAGAACGCAAAAGCTAAACTATTACTTTTAACTAACTCAATTTTTAATCCCTTGTCAATGTGAAAAACAAGTAACTTTCTCCTATGGCCTAGCTTCTAGTCATAGACCCTCTTAACTGTAACTTTCTTTATGATACTGCAACCTATTATTGCCATAAGTATTATTATCAAGTTAAAGAATCCCCTTGTATTTCTAGCTGGCTCAAAAAACTTATAAATATGTTTTGATTTTTTGTCAGTTACTTTTTGTGCATTGCTCAAGACAATGATCATGTGATTTATCTCCTGTCCTCTGTTATTATGGTGAATTTTAGTTGATTAATCAACATGAGCTCCTGAAATGAATGCATCTAGATAGTGGTGTATTATCTTTGGCTATACTGCTGATTCACTTTATTAATATTTTGTAATTGGCCTGTAACATTCATGTCAAGATGACCTTATAATTAGAGGTAAAGAATATTTCCTCATTTTCTAATTTCAAGGGGTTTAGTAAGGTAAATACCATTATTTTTTCCTTACACGTTTAATAGAATTTACTGGTGAAACTATTATGCTGTCAGTTTTCTTTGTGGGAAAGCTTTCAGTACTAACTTAATAGATATAAAACACTTTACATTTTCTTATTTGAGATCTGTCTTAATAATTTCTATTTTTCCAGAATATGTTCCATTCCAGCTAAAATTTTCAAATATATTTCCCAAAGTTTGTCCAATGAAGTATCATTTTATTTTTGATGTTGAGGATCTATAGACCTGTTCTTTCTCTTAATTTATGACAGTAATCCTGAATTCCTCCTATAATTTTTTCCATTAAATTTTAATCTGTTTAATCAATGATATGTTTTTAATTATTTGAAGAAAATCCTTTCTTATTTTCTATTTTTCCAGATAAATATTTGCTTTTTCAATATAACGCATTTTTCTAATATTTGTTGTCTTTGAACCATGTGTTATTTAAAGGAGATGTTTTAATTTTGGAATATACTTTAATTTTCTGCCTATATTGTTGTTTTAATTTCAAATATAATCCTCTTGTGGTCAGAAAGCATATTTACTAGGACTGTGTCCCTTTGAAAACTATTGAGACTTGCTTTATGCCCTGCTTGTGGTCAATTTAATTATTGTTCCAACTGAATGGGTATTGTTCAGTTGATGACTTTAATATCTCAGTATGTTATGTATGTTGGCCAAATCATCAGTATTCTTTTTGTCTGCTTGTTCCACTAGTTTCTAAAAGAGGTGTGTTAAAACTTTATTATGATTATGGATTTCTACTGATATAACTGTACCCAATTTTATTAGAGTTTACATGATAATTTTTCTCATCATTTTAATCTCAGCCTTTTCATATTCTCATATATAAAATATTTCAAACTATATGTATACAGGCTTTTTTTAAATCAGCCTGACAATCTTTGTCCATATTTTGGACAGTTTATCCCTCAATGTTTATTATCTGTGGTTTAAATATAATATCTTACTAGTCATTGTTGTTTTTATTTGATCCAGTTAAATGATCCCATATTTCTCTATCTGTGCATGAATTTTAGTTGATTATATTTTATTATTCCACTTTGAATTGTTAGGTTGGGAACAAGAAAGACCACAAAACTGATCTCTCTATCCCACCTTATTACCAGCATTACGTTTATTTTGTGACTGTGTGTGTGTGTGTTTGTGTGTGTGTATGAATATGTATATTTTAGAAAAAATGGGTGGGGTAGTATTTGAATGACAGAGTCTCAATGCATTTCAGAGAATTAAAGGGATGATTTATGATTTCCTCTGGAGTTCTGGAAAATTGAATGCCCTCCATATATTTCTAATACCATTAGATTATTGGGGACTTAGATTGAGAATCCTAGAAGAGGGTCCTAACAGTGATGAACTTGAAGAATTACTGGTGAATATCAGCATGCTTTATATGCCTAAATAGAAGGTTGGGAAACTATATCTTCCTGCAGGTCTAAAGTTTTGTGCATCTGATTTAAACCAGTGGTTTTCAAAGTGTGGTTCCCTCACATCATGTCTGATCTTTTAGAAATTCAAATTATCACTCCCTCCTCCCAACCAACTGAGGCAGAAAGGTTATGGTAGATACCAGCAATCTATGTGTTAGTAAGCTCACCAGATGATTCTAATACCCACTAACTTTTGAGAGTAACTCTCTTAAATATTTGGCTGCAGTGGGAGACCCATTTTAAAAAAAGATATATCAGCAGTGTCAGTGTGGATGAGATACAATTTTATGACACACTGAAAGCCAGGGTAGAAGAGATTAAGAAGTAGACAACTTTCGCCCAGCTTTTTGTTCTTCATAAAGTTCCCACCTTAGAATAATTCCAGGAGAAGACTCAACTAAGAAGATCATTTGGCTCATTTTAAATCATAAATGAGCAGAAATTATTTAGAGTTGCATAGAGTAGTTGACTAGACCTTTGAATGAGGAGGTTACCAGAAGATGACACCATTCAGTAAGGATGTTTGAGGTTGTCCTGTCTTTCTCTACTAACAAGCAATATCTACAAATTCAGTGTTACTGAGCTGCTAAACATCGAGATTTCCTTTTCCTTGAAAACCGGGGCCATGGTTTATTTGCATTTTTAACCAGTGAATTGAACAATACTGACATAAAGAAAATACATAAAAAACATACTGGTCCCAGTATCTTTATTAGGTACTGTCCCAGGAAACAAATAAAGCCAAAACTGGGTGAAAACATTTATGGTTCCTTCCTTCACAAAATATTTATAACTAATGAGGTACCCTTCAACAATCAGCTGCACATTTTACAAAGCTCACAGTGCTGAAATGTGGGAAATGGAAGATAGACCAACATTTGAATGAAAATAGAAAGGTAAGGAAGGAATTGCATTATTCCTGCTTCAAGATTATGGTTTGGATATAGAAATCTTGGTGAAAACTGTCAAAAATTGATGGAATAAGGAAACTAAAATTGACAGAATATGCAGAATATAGTGACAGGTGGGTAATGCTAGTTGAAGTAAGCAAAAGTATTAATAGTAACTCCTATGTGTGTAACATGGAAACTCGATGGATGTTTGGTTGTTACCGATTTTGAGGTAGAAAACACAGAAGAGGGAGGAAATTTGGAGTTGGAAGGCTTATAGAAATAATAAATCATTTTTGATAAATTGAGTCTGAGATTTATTGAGTTATCAAGTGGAAATGTTAAATTAATGGTTGATTATATGTATTCAGAGTTCAGAGGTCTAGGTTGGATATTAGAATCTTGGCGCCACCAGGAAGTGAATGGCTTTGCCTAGAAATAGTAACTTGTTGAGAAGAGACTTCAGAGTTGAGCCTTAATAAAATCCAACATTCAGAGGCCACACAGAATGATCTCAAAAAGAAGTGTCAGTATAGATAGGGCAAATTTCCACTGAGTGTGAGGACTAATATAGACAGAAGTCAGATTTAAAGGCAAATATTTGAAGACTGAAAGGTTGGGAGAAGTAGAGACCAAGTACAGACCACTCTTGCTTGAATTGTTTGAAGGTTGCTTGTAAAAGAGACAAAAGAAATAAAATGACAACAGGAGAGGTTAATGGTGATTGAGGAGGTTTTATCTGAAATAGAAAATATCTGAGAAATCTCAAATCCCAATTAGGAAAAAACAAAAACAAAAACCACCACAATGGGAACATTTAGAGATATAAGAAACAGAAAAGATCACTGGTGATTAAATAAATTATTTAAGCATCTAAATCACACAGTTTAAACAGTGAGTAAAATGATGAACTAGGGCTTCCCTGGTGGCGCAGTGGTTGAGAGTCCGCCTGCCGATGCAGGGGACACGGGTTTGTGCCCCGGTCCAGGAAGATCCCACATGCCGCGGAGCGGCTGGGCCCGTGAGCCATGGCCTCTGAGCCTGCGCGTCCGGAGCCTGTTGCTCCACAACGGGAGAGGCCACAACAGTGAGAGGCCTGCGTACCACAAAAAAAAAAAAAAAAAAGATGAAATAATAAAAAAAAATCAGTTAATATTACTTGAAAAATAAAAATAAGGGAGATCATAACTGCTTTAAAACTTCAAAACCTTTTTACAAAAATAAAATAAAATATTCAAAACCAAATGGGAAAGAAAGAGTGGGTACAAACACCAAAAATTAGAAGTGAAAAGGCACTTATACTCCCTGAAAGAGGAAATTAAAAGTACCATAAAAACACTTTATAAAATATTATGCAAGTGAGTTTTAATATCTCATTGAAAGAGGTGATTTCCTAGGAAAATATAAATTACAAAAATGTATCTCAAGAGGGATCCAAAACCTTAGCAGATCCTAACAGTGGAAGAGTTGGGGACAGTCATCAGAGTACTATTCTCCAGGCTCTAGCCCAAAGGGATATATTTAGTTATATTCATGGATGAATTATTTCAATCTTCCAGGGAAAAGACACTTCTGATATTATATAAATCATACCAAAGAATGGTCTCCCTGTTTCTCCCTGTCTTGCAAACAGAGGTACTTTTTTTTTGTAACCTTTTGTGTAAGACTAACTTCTCAAGATTTTATAGTGAACGGCCTTAGGAGTGTTCACTCACAGTTCACTGCAATGTCTGCCTCCAGAACAGAGGGCACTTCTGTTTGCTGTCCAGTATAATAAATATAATCTCTCTCTCTCTTTGAGGCAAAGGTTGGGCAGATGGTTTGTACCCCCTCATAAGAATAAAGTTTCATAAGCTTAGCTTCCTCAGCCTTCATGCAAACCCATTGTGTGAGCAGCATCCTTGGGGCCCATTCTAGGCACCTCACCCCCACACACGCCTGGACTTCAGGCGGTAAGGTGAAAGAACATGAACAAGGAGCTCACGTTGTTGGCTGTTCTGTAATAATGTCCTTTTTTCCTGATCCAGGAATTGTGTGCCTCCCCTTTTTTTCCAGCATTTATGATATCGCTGTAGGCTAACTTGTTAGCATGCAGATGGATAAAATCCCAGACCCTTCAGAAGACTTCCCACATCTTATATGTGTTTTCCTCCATCTGGAATCTTTTCTTTCCTTGTCTCCAACTTTGACACCCTGGTCCAGTAGTACCCTCTCTGCCTGATATTGACCCTTCTAACCTCATCTGATCCCTTATGCATGGACTAAATCCCCATTTGCATGCTCATATAGTAGCTTGAATATTTTATATTGTAGTGTGTAGCAATAGATTGTTAGCTGTATTATAGTTTCATTAGTGTCAAGTTGGAAATTATGTCTATTTTGTTTAGTTTCATGTTTAACACCTAACATAATGTCTATTATCAGCACTTAGTAAAATTTGAAGAAATGATCTAAGTATCCAGAACTATGTCTGATACACTGGGTGTTTAATAAACTCTACCTATTATTATCAATAGTAGGAAACATACTTTTGTTTTATTTTCTGTGTTTATTTTCCTTAGAGAAGGCTTATTAGTTCTTTTTTTTTTTTTTTCTGATTGTCTAGGCTTCTTTTCCCTTTATTGGAAAAGATTTTTTTAAGAGTATGTATTTGTGATGGACAGTGTGTCAGGACCTCCTGAAGGTTGAAGGTTTATCTTCTTGTTTCCTTTGTACCACCATTTTATAATATGTCAGAAAATCACTAATTATAAGAATAAGCCAAAAATTTTTAACATTTTCTAGGAGTTAGTTTAAAATGGTGGTTTGAAAAATGAATTGTTAAAGAATATTGATAGTCAAAACATGAAAACTTTATGGCAGCATTGGCATATATACATTACTAAATGTAAAATGGATGGCTAGTGGGAAGCTGCTGCATAGCACAGGGAGATCACCTCTGTGCTTTGTGACGACCTAGAGGGGTGGGATAGGGAGGGTGGGACGGAGGCTCAAGAGGGAGGGGATATGGGGGTATATGTATACATATAGCTGATTCACTTTGTTGTACAATAGAAACTAACGCAATATTGTAAAACAATTATACTCCAACAAAGATATGAAAAAAAACTTTATGGTAATTTTTTTTTTTTTTTGCTGTACACGGTCCTCTCACTGTTGTGGCCTCTCCCATTGCGGAGCACAGGCTCCAGACTCGCAGGCTCAGTGGCCATGGCTCACGGGCCCAGCCGCTCTGCAGCATGTGGGATCTTCCCGGACCGGGGCACGAACCCATGTCCCCTGCATCGGCAGGTGGACTCTCAACCACTGCGCCACCAGGGAAGCCCCAATGGTAATATTTTAATTATGAAGTTGTCTTAAATATCCAAACATATTTTCATATATTACACTAAACAATATACATAGTGTCTATAGAAAAATATAAATAAAAAGACAGATACAGAAGGCTTCACTTAGGAAATTTTTGTTAATACTTTATATTTCCTACGGCTCCTTTACTTGACTTTGTTTTTACTCTTTTCATGATCTTTAGTGGAAATATACTGAAAACTAAGTTTAGTACTTTAAATAATGGCATAAGCAGAATTTAAAGGACAAGACTCTTGAATAGCTTATGTAACTAAAATAAATGAAAGCTTGAAAATATCAGTAATAACAAAATATCTGTTTGATGTTACCTAGAGAAAATTCTTTTTTGCTTGGAAATATTATTTTAAAGTCCACAGAAACAGTGCAGAGTTTTGGGGGGGTTTTGTTTTGTTTTGTTTTGCTTTTTCTGTACGCGGGCCTCTCACTGTTGTGGCCTCTTCCGTTGCGGAGCACAGGCTCCGGACGCGCAGGCTCAGCGGCCATGGCTCATGGGCCCAGCCGCTTCGCGGCATGTGGGATCTTCCCGGACTGGGGCATGAACCCGCGTCCCCTGCATCGGCAGATGGACTCTCAACCACTGCGCCACCAGGGAAGTCCTGCAGAGTTTATTTTAAAATCACAGTTGTGGTCTTGATAATCTCAGAGTTCTATAAGAAAATTAGAGAATTACAAGAATATGATAGTAAAATCCCAGAGCTCCAGTTTGAAGTAATTCATAGGAAAAAGAATATCATTGAAGAGATAGATAGAAATAAAGCAAAATAAAATGAAATAAAATATATAAGCACAGATTTCTGTGATGTTAACGGACTCATATGATATTACCAAAATGGTTTTCAGTTTAACATCCCCAGAAGGATTTTGTGTGAGAGATCTATATATAGTCATTGAATGATAATGAATAAAGTAATTTTACAGTTCACATCAGGAAGAATACTTTCCTAGAATTCCAAAAGGACACTTTTACATTTGCATTGCTTTAATGATTGTAAAACATTATGTACTCCTGCACCATACAGAGAAAGTGCTGGCTACAGGATAAGATTGAGAGCTTTAGCTCTTTTTGAACAAAAGCTTTGTCTCTTTTGTGTGCTCTCAGAAGCCTTTTCTCACAGGCTCCAAATTATGGGTCTCAGTAGTATTGGAATTTTTATCTCTCCAATTTCTTCTCAGTTTTCTTGATTGTTAAACAATGGTACCTGCACCTTGCGACCAGGGTTTATAGCTTTCGGTTTATTTCTATGTAGAGGCAGATAACTATCACTCTTCCTCATTTAAGTTTTAAGGAAAATCAACAGTAAAAATACAACTGTATATATGAAACATATAAGAAATATTTTTACATCATAGTTGAAAGATTATGTTCTAAAAGTAAGCAGTATTTAAAATTTGAGTTTTTTCATGTATTTAAAAGGTTAATATACTCTTTAATATTTCTGTTTGTAGGACATTTGTCCTTCCACTGCAAAATCCACTTATGCATAAGATATTGAAGAATCTAAATATATTTATTTCTTCAACTCCAAAATATCCTAATGTTCATTGTATAATTACCTGATTAAAGCAAGAATTTTAAAAAGTGGTAACATTTTCAGAGTATGAGTGAGGCAAGTCTGACTCACTTTAGTCTTTTCCTCCCAAAATAACAACAATTTGTTCAAAAATGCACTAAGGTATACCCTAAGGAACCCCACTTCACACAATATGTATGTAGCTTACCCAATGGAAAATCAAGGTAAACACATCAACTCTGACAGGCTGTTATCAACATTTTACAGAGCCTAAAATCAACCTGAAAGATAACCTTTTGAAACTCAGAAAATACACATTTTAAAATTTCTCAGTCATTCTCTCTCAGTGGAGACAAAGGTAGAGAACATGTCTTTAAAACCATATAGTCTCCTGTGAATCATTTCAAAAATGGGTTTCCTATTGGAAGTAACTTTTATCAGAATGAGACAAAGCTTTGGATTACATTGTTTGACAAAATATGACACACTCACATATTTTGTTGTAAGGGTTATCTAACTGCAGATACTCAGTCTTTACTAACATCACTCCTGACTCTGATGTAAAGGGACCTACTACCCAGAGAAGTAGGAAGCATTCAAAGTTTGTCTATTTTAATTTAATCTGTTTTTTTAAAAATAGTTAAATGTCTTCTCTGTTCCAAGCACTTTAGATAATTTACTTCATAATAATTACATTCAAGCAAGTTAGGCATTATTAGCCTCATTTTAGAACTGAGGAAACTAGGGTTTAAAGAATATAACTTTTTTCAAGTTCACATAGGTAATAAGTGTTGGATAGCATTCTACTACACAAAGGTTATTTTTGAAAGTCTGTGCTAATGTCTTGACATTCTTGTGGTTTTGAAGAAGTGCTGTATCATGGAGCATACACTTCTAGGGGTGATTAGGTATTGTTGGTTTAGAACAGATACATGGAAGAGTACAAAAAACGTGCCTTAAGCATTAGTTCTTTTAGGTTATTGTAAAAATATGTATTACTATAGTTCTGAGTATTTTTCTTATCACGACTAATGCTTAAGCAAATAATTTATCAGTGTGTATGTGTTTTTTTAAATCTTTATTAATGTTTCACAGAAATCATATGGAACAGCTATTGAGTTCTCTGTAATGCCCTGCATTTGAAAATAGAGAAGCAAACAGATTTCCTTGGGTGGGAGGAGCACAAGAGAATTAAAATTTTCTATACGAATTAAGCACATAGATGTCTCTGTTCTCATCCTGAAAACCTGTGGGTTGTTTTCTACAAAAAGAAATTAATGACATGTAGGTAGAGGCAACATGATATTCTGAAAAAGCATAACTTCAGGGTCAGTCAGCCTAACCTGTAGGGTTGTCAGCTTTTAATAGGAGCTTTACTAGAACAAAGAAAATATTTAGTTATAGGAAGTTATTACTGTTTGCGTGCACATATGTGTATATGTGCCATATCCACAGTGTTTACATGAAGAATTTAAAAGACATAGGAAACATTGCCACTTCATATTTTTTCATCAAACATATTGAGGTAAAAAAGAGAAAAGAACTAGTCCACATTTAATATATAAACAATGAGAAAAACTTTTACTCTCTTTATCAGAAAGTTTCTGTGACAGTAGATGTACCAGAAAAAATAATTAAGACAGAAATTCAAGAATGTCTTATTGAGTCATGAAACAAATATACACTGTTTGTTATGCTATTCACTGGGAACACAATTATACGAATGAGTGAGTCTCACCTTCAAAGAGCTCACAACTTCAGTTGTTCTAGCAAGGAAGATGGCATTTGAAATGAGCTTTGAAAATTCAATAGCATTTCCTTAAATGGCAAAATTGAGGAAGGTCATTACAAGTGAAATGAATAAACAAAAGCACAATGTATGACAAGTGGTCATGTATTTTGTAACACACGTTACGACACTTCCCTTTTGCTCTAAGGGCATTTCTATGTATCCTCTGCAAACAGAATAATTAGGAATTTTGCACACTATGTTCCTCCAGATCATCATCTGTAGGTAGCTACTTTTCACCATATGTTGGTCCATATGACGAATAATAAAGGTAACTGTCAGTTGGCTACAGACATCTGACAAACTTCCATATACTTGTCACCACCCCATTTGAACCAAAAATATGCTAGAATCCACTACACATTTAAGAAGTAAATGAATTAATGAATGTATTTTAAAGGAATTGGTCCCAAATTAGTATAGTAAACACTGATGGATGCTAGGGGTAGGAAAAATTTCATGTCTGTTATACTCAGTATAGATACCTCATTTCCTTATACCACCAGACCTTCAGACAGTGGTGCCTAGGCCTTCAGAAAGTGACCTCTGTGGATGTGCTCTAGGCTTTAAGAGGTCGTTCGGAAAAGAACAGCTGTTTTTCTCCTCCTCTCTTCCTGATCATGACAATTACTGAAATCCTCTCTTTTCACTTCTTCCCTTTCCCCAGCCCTCAGCACAACACACAGTGCACCCTCAAGGAATCACCTTTCCCATGAACTAAGTCCAGATAAACTTCTCTTTGTCTTATAAAATATAGAGTACCAGATATTGGTAGTTTACAATTTATTTTTCTTTATTTGTTTACTCACATTTTGAGAATAATTTAGAGAAGAGAATAATTTAGAGAATAATTTAGAGAAGAGATAGTAAAAAAAATAAGTCAGAAAAAGGTTACAGTTGGAAATAAAGATGATGATTTCTGTTTTGGGCGTTAGACTTTTCACTAAAGAATCTGAATTCTTTTTAAATTCAATGACTGATGACTTGACAAGCATCTCTTTTCTTGTATACATGGACTCTTTGTATCCTATATTTATTCTTTTGCCAATGCTCTAATCCTGTTTTTATAAAATAAAAATTTTGCCTTCTTATCACTAAGGCAGGATTAATAGTCTCTGCACATTATTGCATGTTTCTAAGCCCAAGATCACTCTCATGACCATGGAAGTGGAAAAATAATTTTATACAAGACATCATAAATGTACTGATGTACTGAAAAGTGATCTAAAATTGGAGAGTGCTTTCACAGAATGGAGAGCCTTCATGTAAAATAAAAATAGTTTTCTTCTTTATACATACATATATTTGAACATTTTTGTTCAAATCTGAAGGCCCACGATTTCTGATTTATATAATCGGGGTTTCTTATAGGTAAAGGTTACAGAATGTTTCGCTGCAAAATTTTATCCTTTCTCTTTACAGTCATATTACCAAAGAATTTTTCTTACCTACTTGACATAACAAATAACCAGTATTGCACATCCGTAAAAGTATTTAATTTCAACAAAACAAATAAAAGTGTTTTTGTAACAGGGATGTTATAAATTAGAATGTTTTACATTTAGATGAGTTCAGAAGACAATGCAGTGAAATAATGGCTGCTTAGAATAAAGGAGGGACCTGTTTGTAGTCATGGTTAAATGGACAACGGCAGTCCTAAATGAAAAGCAAACATGTAGAAGGGGGGACCTTCAAGATGACAAAGGAGCAAGACGTGGAAATCACTTTCCTCCCCCTCAGATACATAAAAAATACGTCTCATGTGGAACAACTCCTACGGAACACCTACTGAACGCTGGTGAAAGACCTCAGACTTCCCAAAAGGCAAGAAACTCCCCACATAACTGGATAGGGCAAAAGGAAAAACAGAGACAAAAAAATAGGGACAGGACCTGCACTTCTGGGAGGGAGATGTGAAGGAGGAACAGTTTCCACACACTAGGAAGTCCCTTCACTGGCGGAGACAGGGGATGGGTTGGGGGAAACTTCGGAACCATGGAGGAGAGCGCAGCAACAGGGGTGCAGAGGGCAAAGCAGAGAGATTCCCTCACAGAAGTTCAGTGCCAACCAGCACTCACCAGCCTGAGAGGCTTGTCTGCTCACCCGCCGGGGTGGGTGGGGGCTGGGAGCTGAGGCTCGGGCTTCAGAGGTCAGATCCCAGGGCTTCGGAGGTCAGATCCCAGGGAGAGGACTGGGCTTGGCTGTGTGAATACAGCCTGACAGGGGCTAGTGCACCACAGCTAGCATGGAGGGAGTCCAGGAAAAAGTCTGGACCTGCCTAAGAGGCAAGAGACCATTGTTTCGGGTGTGCAAGGAGAGGGCATTCCTTCCCTGTCTGCCCACAGAAGGCAGAGCACCACCTAAAGGAGCTCCAAAGATGGGCGCAAGCTGTGTCTGTCAGCGCAGGCATGAGACCAGCTTGATACGCTAAGGCTGCTACTGCAGTCACCAAGAAGTCTGTGTGCAAGCACAGGTCACTATACACACCTCCCCTCCCAGGAGCCTGTGCAGCCCGCGACTGCCAGGGTCCCATGATCCAGGGACAGCTTCCCAGGAGAACATATGGTGCCTCAGATTGTTGCAATGCCTTATTGGCCTCTGCTGCCGCAGGCTTGCCCAGCATTCTGTATCCCTCCCTCCCCCAAGCCTGAGTGAGCCAAAGTCCACTAATCAACTGCTACTTTAACCTCGTACTGGCTGGGCCGGGAACAAACTCCCTCAGGCGACCTACACACAGAAGCGGGGCCAAATCCAAAGCTGAAACCCAGAAGCTGTGCAAACAAAGAAGAGAAAGGGAAATGTCTCCCAGCAGCCTGAGGAGCAGTGGATTAAATCTCCACAATTAACTTGATGTACCCTGCATCTGTGGAATTCCTGAATAGACAACAAATCATCCCAAAATTGAGGCGGTGGACTTTGGGAGCAACTGTAGACTTGAAGTTTGCTTTCTGCATCTAATTTGTTTCTGGTTTTATGTTTATCTTAGTTTAGTATTTAGAGCTTATTACCATTGGTAGATTTGTTTATTGATTTGGTTGCTCTCTTCCTTTTTATTTATATATATATATTTATCCTTTTTCTCTTTTTGTGAGTGTGTATGTGTATGCTTCTTTGTGTGATTTTGTCTCTGTATCTTTGCTTTTACCATTTGTCCTAGGGTTCTGACTGTCCTTTTTTGTTGTTGTTGTTGTTGTTTTAGTATAGTTTTTAGTGCTTGTTATCATTGGTAGATTTGTTTTTTGCTTTGGTTGCTCTATTCTTTTGATTACTTTTTTATTTTTAATAATATATTTTTATTTTAATAACTTTATTTTATTTTTTCTTTCTATCTTTCTTTTTTTTATCTCCCTCTTGTTCTGAGCCATGTAACTGACAAGGTCTGGGTGCTCTGGGTGGGTATCAGGCCTGAGCCTTTGAGGTGGGAGAGCCAAGTTAAGGATATTGGTCCACCAGTGACTTCCTGACCACACATGGTATCAAATGGTGAAAGTTCTCCCAGAGATCTCCATCTCAATGCTAAGACCCAGCTCTACTTAACAACCAGCAAGCTACAGTGCTGGACACCCTATGACAAACAACTAGCAAGACAGGAACACAACACGACCCATTAGCAGAGAGGCTTCCTAAAATCATAATAAGTTCACAGACACCCCAAAACACACTACTGGACACACTCCTGCCTACCAGAAAGAGAAGATCCAGCCTCATCCTCCAGAATACAGGCACCAGTGCCCACCATTGGGAAGCCTACATAACCCACTGAACCAACCTTAGCCACCGGGGGCAGACACCAAAAACAATGGAAATTGTGAACCTGCAGCCTGCGAAAAGAAGACCCCAAACACAGGCAAAATGAGAAGACAGAGCTATACACAGCAGAAGAAGGAGCAAGGTAAAAACCCACAGACCAAACAAATAAAGAGGAAATAGGCAGTCTACATGAAAAAGAATTTAGAGTAATGATAGTAAAGATGACCCAAAATCTTGGAAGTAGAATGGAGACATTACAAGAAGCATTTAGCAAGGACCTAGAAGAACTAAAGAGCAAACAATGTTGAACAACACAGTAAATGAAATTAAAAATTCTCTAGAAGGATCAATAGCAGAATAACTGAGGCAGAAGGATGGATAAATGACCTGGAAGATAAAATAGTGGAAATAACTACCACAGAGCAGAATAAAGAAAAAAGAATGAAGAGAATTGAGGACAGTCTCAGAGACCTCTGGGACAACATTAAATGCACGAACATTCGAATTATAGGGGTCCCAGAAGAAGAAGAGAAAAAAAGGGACTGAGAAAATATTTGAAGAGATTATAGTTGAAACCTTCCCTAATATGGGAAAGGAAGTAGTCAATCAGATCCAGAAAGCACAGAGAGTCCCATACAGGATAAATCCAAGGAGAAACACAACAAGACACATATTAATCAAACTATCAAAAATTAAATTCAAAGAAAAAATATGAAAAGCAGCAAGGGAAAAGTGACAAATAACATACAAAGGAATCCCCATAATGTTAACAGCTGATCTTTCAGCAGAAACTCTGCAAGTCAAAAGGGAGTAGTAAGACATATTTAAAGTGATGAAAGGGAACGACCTACAACCAAGATTACTCTACCCAGAAAGGATCACATTCAGATTCGACGGAGAATTTAAAACCTTTACAGACAAGCAAAAGTTAAGAGAATTCAGCACCACCAAACCAGGTTTACAACAAATGCTAAAGGAACTTCTCTAGGCAAGAAACACAAGAGAAGGAAAAGACCTACAGAAAGAAACCCAGAACAATTAAGAAAATGGTAATAGGAACATACATATCAATAATTACCTTAAATGTAAATGGATTAAATGCTCCAACCAAAAGACATAGACTGGCTGAATGGATACAAAAACAAGACCTGTATATGTGCTGTCTCCAAGAGACCCACTTCAGACCTAGGGACACATACAGACTGAAAGTGAGGGGATGGAAAAAGATATTCCATGCAAATGGAAAACAAAAGAGAGCTGGAGTAGAAATTATCATGTCAGATAAAATAAACTTTAAAATAAAGACTATTACAAGAGACAAAGAAGGATACTACATAATGATCAAGGGATCAATCCAAGAAGAAGGTATAACAATTGTAAATATTTATGCACCCAACATAGGAGGACCTCAATACATAAGGTAAATGCTAACAGCCATAAAAGGGAAAATCGACAGTAACGCAATAATTGTAGGGGACTTTAACACTGCACTTTCACCAAAGGACAGATCATCCAAAATGAAAATAAATAAGGAAACACAAGTTTTAAATGATACATTAAACAAGATGGACTTAATTGATATTTATTGGACATTCCATCCAAAAACAACAGAATACACTTTCTTCTCAAGTGCTCATGGAACATTCTCCAGTTTAGATCATATCTTGGGTCACATATCAAGCCTTGCTAAATTTAAGAAAATTGAAATCATATCAAGTATCTTTTCCGATCACAGTGCTATGAGACTAGATATCAATTACAGGAAAAAAAACTGTAAAAAAGACAAACACATGGAGGCTAGACAATATACTACTAAATAACCAAGAGATCACTGAAGAAATCAAAGAGGAAATCAAATAATACCTAGAAACAAATGACAATGAAAACACGATGACTCAAAACCTATGGATGCAGCCAAAGCAGTTCTAAGAGGGAACTTTTATAGCAACACAGTCCTTAAAAAACTAAAAATAGATCTACCATATGACTGAACACTCCCATTACTTGGCATATACCCTGAGAAAACCATAATTCAAAAAGAGTCATGTACCAAAATGTTTATTGCAGCTCTATTTACAATAGCCAGGATATGGAAGCAACTTAAGTGTCCATCGAAAGATGAATGGATAAAGAAGATGTGGCACATATATACAATGGAATATTACTCAGCCATAAAAAGAAATGAAAGTGAGTTATTTGTAATGAGGTGGATAGATCTAGAGTCTGTCACACAGAGTGAAGTAAGTCAGAAAGAGAAAGACAAATGCCATATGCTAACACATATATATGGAACCTAAAAAAAAAGTTCTGAAGAACCTAGGGGCAGGACAGGAATAATGATGCAGATGTAGACAATGGAGATGAGGACATGCGGAGGGGAAAGAATAAGCTGGGCTGAAGTGAGAAAGTGGCGTGGACATATATATACTATCAAATGAAAAATAGGTAGCTAGTGGGAAGCAGATGCATGGCACAGGGAGATAGCTTCGTGCTTTGTGTCCACTTAGAGGGGTGGTGTAAGGAGCGGGGGAGGGAGACACAAGAGGGAGGAGATATGGGGATACATGAATATGTATAGCTGATTTAACTTGGTTTTACAGCAGAAACTAACACACCATTGTAAAACAATTATATTCCAATAAATACGTTAAGAAAAGGAAACGTATTAAAAAATAAAATAAACCATGATAAATGTCAAACAAAATGCAGTTATTTCATTCATCAATTATATACCAACACGTATTTGTTTCAGGCTCTTTTCAAGAGTGCTTGGGATGTGGCCTGTATCTCATTGTATCAACATGCTTTGAATAGACATAGAAGAAACCCATAAATCATCTTTTATGGAATTTGTGTAATAGTGACAGAGTGTAAACAATTAAACCTAATAAATAAATAAATAATATACAAATAGGTGATGCATGCTTTGGAAAAAAATAGCGAATGAGTATCAGGGATGGTTGGTGTGGGGGGGGATATGTTTTCAGCTGTATATAGAGTGCTCAGAGTTGGCTTTATTAGAAAATAATATTTGAGCCATAATTTGCCATAGGCAAGAGGGGTAGGCATGTGGATATCTTTGGAAAATAATTCAAGGGAGAGGAAGTAGTGACAATGCCTTAAGATAAACATTTGCCTGACTCATTCAATAAGCTATACGGGCACAGTGTGACTGGAGGAGAGTTTGCCAAGGGAGCAGTGATCCAATGTTCTGTTGAAACAGTAGTAGTGGACCAAATCTTAGAAGGGGCATTTGAACCAGCATGAAAAATTCGGTCAGAGATCCAGCCTGAAGAGAACTATTAGTCCCTTGAGGAAGGAAAATGTAATGCCACCGAAGTGTGTGTAAATATGTGTGTGTGTGTGTGTGTGTGTGTGTGTGTGCATACATAGTTATGCAATATGGGTATATATCTGTATCATTGAAACTAAAAATTACTAAGAAAAACACAATGTACTACAAAATGTGGGAAAAGTCAGCTCATCTTTTTTAATGGCCTCAAATTCAACAATCATGTAATATGCTGCAAGATCACTGTAATATAGAGAAAATCTCAAGCATTATATAGACTTAATTGACTTCTAATTGCTAAGTCAATAACACATAAGAAAAGTTTTTCTGCTATGACTTCTAACACTTGCAAAAGATTGCCCCATTATTTACGTTTTGACATTCATCAGTTCAGATTGGGATGTTTTGAAGTCTTAAGAAAGTATAGCACAGGGAACTCTACTCAATACTCTGTAATGCCCTACATATGAAAAGAATCTAAAAAAAAAAAAAAAGAGTGGATATATACATATGTATAACTGACTCACTTTGCTGTACATCTGAAACTAACACATCATTGTAAATCAACTATACTCCAATAAAAATTTTAAAAAACAACCAATAAATAAATAAATATGAATTTTTAAAAAAAATTTTAAATGAAATAACTGATTTCAAATACAATTTGATATTTAAAATAATGAGAAATAACTGTCATTGAGTGAACTGCCACCTTTCTTTAGAAACTGTGTTCTCTCTTACTGAGGTAATGCGTTACGACTGCCAAGTAACCATAATTTTTCTTGAAGCTAAATGTTGTAGCGCCATGTTTATGCAGTATAATTTGTAAATGGGTTGTCCGAGTTACTAAAATTACAGGTATTAAGTCATACCATCTAAGTACAAATAGTAACCTTTGTGTTCATTTGATCTAGACTTTTAACTTTTTGAATTAGGAAACTGAATTTCAGAGGTACTTACTGTCCTGCCTGCAGGTATAAGTGATATTTAACCCAGGTGTTATAGTTTTAACATTTAACATTAATGTTTAACATTATTCAGTGTTAATTTGTTTAAATATTTTAAATAATTTGTGGTAGCAGAGTTCTAAGATGGTCTCCAGGTTATATACTTGCCTCCTGAGTGGGGTTGAGAACAATAAATATGGTGGAATATCGTTCTGGTAATAAGGTTACTTCACGTGGCAAAAATGAAAGGATCTTGCAGATGTAATTAAGATTCCAAATCAGTTGACTTAATCAATAAGATGTTATCCTGGATGGAGTATAAAACCTTTAAAAGAGTGACTGGGTCCTCTTGATGGGTGAGAACTTCTCTTGCTGGCTTTTGCCACAACATGGATGGACCTAAAGATTGTCATACTGAGTGAAGTAAGTCAGACAGAGAAAGACATATTATATGATATTGCTTATATGTGGAACCTAAAAAAGTGGTACGAATGAAATTATTTACAAAATAAAAATAGAGTCACAGATGTAGAAAACAACCTATGGTTACCAAGGGGAAAAGGGTGGGATGGATAAATTGGGAGATTGGGATTGACATATACAAACTACTATATATAAAATAGATAACTAATAAGAACCTACTGTAGAGCACAGGGAACTCTACTCAATACTTTGCAATGACCTATGTGGGAAAAGAATGTGAAAAAGAGGGGATATATTTATATATATGTATAAATGATTCACTTTGCTGTACGGCAGAAACTAACCCAACATTGTAAATCAACTACACTGCAGTAAAAATTAATTTAAAAAAATTAAGCTGCCATATTGCATGAGGGCTTCAGTGGCAGTCTTGTGGCAAAGAACTCTTAGCCTCCAACAACCTGAGTGAGCTTGGAGGCACAATATTCCCTAAACAAGCCTACAGAGGAGATTACAGCCTAGCTGACTCCTTGGCCACAGTCTAGTGAGACCCTGAGAAGAAGACAGGGTTAAGTTATGTCCGATTGACTCCTAACCCATAATTTTGTGTTGTTTTAAGCTGCTACATTCCTTAAAATGTGTATATCTTATAAAGTTTGCTAAGCTAGAAGAAGAATTTTGCAGTTTTTTCAGTTACAAAATTATGCATAAATGATATGTTGATTTCACTTTTTAAATCTGTTTTTGTTGAATTAACTTGCATTTGACAGCTTTAGTTCACATGATTTAGTCAGAATCAACTGAAACAGGGAATCAATGCATCTCAGAGGTGAGCAATCTATTTTTTTAATGATTTTTCCCAAAAGTGTTCTCTATACTTCCCCCACCTGTTCTCCAGTTCAGTATTCAAGTTAGGAATTTAAAAGTCATACTTAAGTAGTTTCCTTCTGTTTAGAATTCTCATAAGGATTAACTGATAAATTTTTCAGGTGTTTTCAGTTGTATGTTTTTATAATCTCTTGGTTTTTTCCTTCAATAATTGATGTACTGTGTAAGCAAAGAAGAACAAAGGGCATTGCTCACCATTCAGTTCTATAAGGATTAAATCGTAAGACACTGCAGTCACTGATGGACAGTGCACTCTGAGAGGAAATTAAAATGATAACAGGATGCTCTGTGCTTTCGACAAGCAGGCCCCTTATACAGTTAGATATATGTAACTAAGGAAGAATCTTAATAAACCCAGATTCGTGCATCTTCTCATACATAGAAAAGAACTAAAATTATTAACTGGAGATAATCTGTTTTTTATGACTAACAGTAATTTTTTACCAAGATGTGTACTTGACTGCATGTATTCGCTAGCCAAACATCATATATACACTGGCTTCTCTCCTAGCTCTTTGGAGCAGTTCCCTCAGAGCTATTGAGAGGCTATCCCCCGGGCTATAGTTCCCAGTAAGTTCCCTGAATAAAACTCAAACTCACAACTATTATATTGTGCAATTTTCATTCATTCAACAGCTGAAGTATTTGATACACTTCCTAATGACATTTCTAATCCTTGGATTTCTAAAATAATTCTTATCACTTATTCTTTCAATATTTTTGGAATCATGCACTATTGTATTTAGATATTTGCTTCTGTAGTCACACATATAAGTGGACTGAAATCTGTGTGTTCATGCATGTACACAAGCATACACTATATTGGGTCTTGTTAGGTTGTGCTGTCTTTGTAAAATAAACTGGTGAGATTTCCAGTAGACTAGCATAGAAAAGATCTGTCCTTTGAAACGTAGTTCATCTGTTAAGCTTAATGTCTATTTTAAATAATCGATCCTTAATACCCATTAATTGTCTTACATATTGGTCCATTCAAGTTGTCTTTGATGAACAACCTTAAATGATGTTGGAAGGGCTCCCTCAGTTATTGGTCTTAGCAATGTTTGTAAGTATTTAGCCCAGGGAAAGAAACTAGATTAAGAATTCAAACCAGAGAAGAAAAATATTCTGTCGAAATAAAGGCTTTAATTTAATACATTAAATTAAACTTGAATTGCTTCACACTATCATATAAAAAGAGGTTGACTGACAGAAATCTAAATAAGAATCTGCTAGCACACTTCTGTGTGCCCCGAATTGAGTGTCCTCCAGAAAAGTATTATTAATGTAGATTTACCAACTGAACTGTGATTGCTTAAAAACAGCCAAGAAAAAGCATTGTATGAGTAAAGTGGTCAAAAATAAATTCTGTAAGTTAAGAAAAAATACTGAGTAAACTTGATCTACCTACCAGGTTAGGGGTTATAATTTCCCTTGAATGTTCTCACTTTTTTTGTTGTTGCGTTTGTGTGCACATGTGTGTGTGTGCCTGTGTGTTTAGAAGTAACATAAACACAGAACAATATAAAGGCTTTAACAGAGATTTGTAATTATTACAAGATAAGGTTATTGAGAAGGCTTGACTACTAATTGTCCCAGTGTTGAAATCAACATATGAACTCAACATTCTAGTAGGGGCATAATTTGAATTATAAGAGTCTTATTGGCAGAAAAAGGAACGGCAGAGGTCTAAGGGAGCAAGGTTAAAGTTTAGATTTGGAAAATCAGTTGTGAGTAGATTATGAAGCCCTTGCTAAAAAAGTGTTAATTCTAAGCAACATGTCTTGTATTATACAAGATGACATGACAAGGCTACTGAGATAACAACATCTGAGAAGAAGATGAGTAGATAAATGTTGGAGCTGGTGTATAGGGGAGAAATCTGATTGATAGGAAAGAGAAAGGAAAAAAAATAAATGGAATTTGGGCTGGGGAAAAAAATTGACCAGTGATATAGCTTGCAGGGAGTAACCAGCAATCTAAATTCCAGTGCAAACCAAGGCTTCTTTGGAGCCCTTTTTTTTCTATAAATGGAAGTATCATGCCATTTTCTACTTGGCTGAGGGTAGCGTAACTATAGCAAGTGTATTAGGAAGTTGTAAACCCTCAAATTAGGCACTTCTCTGCACTACAGTTCTATGATAGTCCATTTTTTAACGAGTCAAAAGCTAAGTCCAAAGCTGAGAGTAAAGATTTTGACCCTCTAAATCCTAGGGAAAACTCTGGCAAGGATTATTCCTAATACAATTTCTCCATTAATTTTCAATTTTAAAATAGAAACTAGTCATCAGGAAACTGAGACAAGAACCTGGGTAAATGTATACACAATTAACAGAGATCTTCTCAGGGATAGCACAGCAGGCTGTTATTTTATGAGTTTGAGCATATCTAGGCACACTTGATGCAAGGATAGGAAAAAGAAGACCTTATGATGTCTAAGTAGAAACCTACCTTAAATTTTAGCAATTTATAAATGGGGCTCTGATTGCTTTCTATCCAAGTTTATTGGAAACATTTAATAGTTGAGATGTTTAAAACCAAAACCCTAGAGTTTCTCAGGAATTACAGAGCCCCAATTTAGTGAACACGATATAATGTAATATTGTATACTTCTTTAGTAAATGGGTATTAAGATGCAAAGCCAATGCCCACGCTTTCTTTACTCTCCCTCGCCAGGCAGCTGGTCTGATTTTATACATTTGAAATGTTTCACATCATAGACACTCATGGCCAATGGACAATAGTAAAAGCCATAAATATTAAATTTGTCAAATCAAACATATGTTTCAACATAAATTGTTTATATTCCAATTCAAATGGTCATGGTATAGTCATTGAAGTATAAACCAAAACTAATGGACGTGTTTTATTGGTAACAGAGCTAGAGTCACATTTCATTCTTTTCATTCAAAACGACTCTGGCCTAATATTCACCCATACTCAGAATTTCAAAGGAATATATTCTGGCTGAGTATTTTATGGACCATAATCTCAACTGTACAGAAAAATAGTATGTTCTATATTTTTAGACAGCAAAATTTAATTTCAGCATTAAGCTAAATTTGATGGCTAGAAATGAATTTTAGCCAAATGAGGCTAAAGCCAGTCAGTTGAGGTATTTATTTCTTTCCACTATCCAACTTTATATCTTATTCTGGGACCCTCAGCTTGCATCAAAATATTGAGATTGGTGGGCAAAATGGAATATGAGTATTTGATCGTTGATTATCATCTGGTCACAATTTGTTCTTATGTTCTGACTTCTAAGAAATGTCAACGTAAATATGAGATTTTCAATTTATGGTCTATTTAACAATTTTTGTACTCCAGTGCATGGAGACCTAACATACCTAGGTTTAGGGTTGCTATCTGTAGTGCCCCTTATTAAACACAGTTAAACATAATAGAGTAATGGACAAGGATTGAGATTTTAAGAGCAAAGCATATCTGTATTAATTATGTGGTTTTAACAATTTCCTAGCGTGTTATTTTATAGAATAAATTGCTTGTGTAAAATTCCCTGAGATTGGAAATTTTTAATTTCTTTCTAAACCTCCCATATCATCTTTCATGTAATTCTCAGTTTACTCTTTATTATTCTACAACACCTACCCTAGTAATCTCCAAGCCAGAGTAATCCAATGTTTGCCTTTAGGCTGACTAGTAAAATAATCAAAATAACAGATTGTTGCAAACTTTATATAGTATCTCAGTCTGCCAAATAAGGTTCACTAACCTGCTGGTTAATATGGGTTTTTTTTTTGGTTTGTTTTTTGTTTCTTAAATTTATCTTATTTATTTTTGGCTGCATTGGGTCTTTGTTGCTGCGTGCGGCCTTTCTCTAGTTGCAGTGAGTGGGGGCTACTCTTTGTTGCTGTGCACGGGCTTCTCATTGTGGTAGCTTCCCTTGTTGTGGAGCACGGGCTCTAGGCACGTGGACTTCAGTAGTGGCGGCACGTGGGCTCAGGAGTTGTGGCTTGTGGGCTCTAGAGCACAGGCTTAGTAGTCCTGGCGCACGGATTTAGTTGCTCCGCGGCATGTGGGATCTTCCCGGGCCTGGGCTCGAACCCATGTCCCCTGCATTGGCAGGCAGATTCTTAACCACTGCGCCACCAGCGAAGTCCCAACATGGGTTTTGCATCCTGGACCAACTGCAGAACTTCCTCTTTTTCTGGATGCCATTAAGATACTTCACTGAAATGGCAGAATTCTGTATTCCTGATGTTAAGTTTGTACCCTCTGTCATATAAGTTAACTACAAAAACATCTAAAGTGCCAGCTATTCCCTTCTTCCCAGTTTTATCAGAATGATGTCATCAGTAGAAGAAACCAGTGTGATACATAGATGATAAGAATGCCTTTTTACTACTTGGGGAAGAGAAACAAATAAATATCTCTGAAAAAGGAAACTTAAAGGACACTTCACTTCTTGCCTGGTGAAAGCAGTCCTCTCTTATGCTTCTCTGCTTGTTGATATAAAACAGACATTGACACACTCTTTCTGTAAAGGACCAGAGTAGTAAGTATTTTAAGATTTGTGAGCCAGGAAGCCTGTTGCAAATACTCCAGTCTACCATTTCAAAATAAGAGCAGCCATAGACAATATGTAAGTAAATAATGTTTCTGTATTCCAATAAAACTTTATTTATAAAAACAGAAAGCAGGCGAGATTGCCCCAGAGTTCTAGTTTGCAGACCTATGCTATAGAGAAACATACATTTACCAGATTAATTGTCATTATTCCAAGTGCTATATTAGTGTGCTCTAGTAAAGAGAATGTGTTCAGAACTGCATCTCCAACGAGGACATGACTTGATTAGGTTAGAATTTGCAGTGTCATTCTTATGCCCTGTTATTTAAAATTTTTATTTTACTTATTAATTTAGCCAAAAAGGAGAATTAAAAGGGATGTGTAAAGAATCAAAACACCTGCATTATCCACATTCTTTACTATGGCCAAAATGAGACTTAAAATATTCAATACCAGCTTAAACATGGGCACTAAATTGTCAAATTGATGCTGACAAATCAGAATGGATACAGACAACAAAAACACTGTGTAACCTATTTGAAATGAATATCAACTCTGCTGGTGACACTGCATTGAAATAGATGTGGATGTGTGTTACAGGTATGACATGTGAGGACAGGTGCTTAGACAGTCCTACTACAAGGTTTGTTGCAACATGATTGAAGGTTGCCAATATGTGTATTCTGCAGGTGCTGAATATATCCATACCAGCTATTTTCAGAAGGAGATTTTCCCAGCTAGTGTGCCGTAACACCCTGGTTTGCTGTGACTGGGTAATCATGTCCTTGATGTTGATCCTCTTAGCCAGTGGAGTAGCAGGGTTTTTGGAAGTTGGTAACTCCCAGCTTGTTACCTATAGCTAAATGAACCTTTATTTTTTCATCCTTAAATGTTATACGAATCTTTTCATTTTCTTTGGATATCATAATGTGAAAAAATATGGTGTTCAACTGCTCTCAGGGAGTGTTGCATTCACCCTAGTGGACTTAATGTCACATGCTGGAATTGGGATTAATTTGGAGTCAGTTGCTTGGTTAGACAGTGAGTAACAGTTCCCTTTGGGAAAGGATCAGATCAATGTTTTCTGTCAATAAATATAATGCAAGAGCAAAATTCCTTAGGAGACTCACTGAACGTTTTTTTTCAAAGTGCTTGGATTTTTTACATAGGTTTGGAAACAGGACAAGACCGTGATTTTTAGAGTATTGTTCATGTGGTGACCCAGATGTTTTCAGTTATGCAATCTTACTTTTACAAGTTACTTGGTTAACTGTAGTTTAGTTACTTAGTTGCCTGTGGATTTCATTCTTGGGAGCAATATATTTTCAGTGTGATCTCTGCATGTCAGAACCACTCCCTGGGTTCTGAACGGTCTATCTGCTCTTCAGCCTTTCATAATGACCAGGATATTTTGATTTCCATAATACCTGCTAGCAACTGTTGATGCTAACTCTGTGTTTCTCCTATGTCTGTTAGGACGATGGACTCAATTTTAATTTTATCTTCTCCCACTAACATTCCAAATTACAACTACAAATATGTTTTTTAAGCAATCAAGTACTTCCCTCAGAAGTTTCTCAATGGCATAGGAAAGTGTAGTAGGCAGAATAATGCCCTCCTAAAGATGTCCACATCCTAAACTCTAGAACCTGTGCATGTATGATCTTACATGCCAAAACGGACTTTACAAATGTTATTACATTAAGAATCTTGAGATGGAAACATTATCCTGGATTGTCCTTATCTGAGTGAGCTGAATCTAATCACAGGGATCCTAAAGACAGAGATCTTTTTTAAACTGTGGTGAGTGGGAAATGTAGTGACAGAAGAATTGTCAGAGAGATGCACGCTATTGACTTTGAAAATGGAAGATGAGAACCATGAGGCACTGAATGGGGGAAGCCTCTAGAAACTGGAGAAGTCAGGGAAATCAGTTCTCACCTAGAGCAAGCCCAGTGAGACACCTATCTGAATTCTATCCTATAGAACTGTAAGATAAAAAATTTGTAGTGGTTTAAAGATATAAATTTGTGCTCATTTGTTACATCAACAATAGCAAACTAACACACAAAATAATTATCTGGTATCTTTCAAAAAGTTAAAAAATTAAGGTATCTTTGGTTGAAATGTACATTAATTTCAATTTAATATTTCTGATTTCCAAAGTTTTAAAATTCTCCCTCCACTTTATAAAAGGTTTTTCTCTCTTTCCATGACAACCTGCATGGTCATTTCTCCTTGGTGCCAGACACACTCAAGACAGGACAAGACAAGACAAGGTGAAGGCCAAGGCCTAACTGATTTGACTGGTAAAGAAAATGTTAGGGCAACCATTTTTACATTAGACAGTTTACTGCTTACATAGACAATGAAAACAAGAATAAACCTAAGTGCCAGCTCCCAGTGATTCTTGTCCCATATGTAAAAAGGGAGGACACACAAACAAAAATGATTGCACGATGAGATTTTGGATACCCTGTTGCTGAGGAGCACATTCTAGACTGCAGCTAAGTGGTTTTATATTCTGCAGTTTTATTCTGCGGGGTGCAGGACAGAGAGCCACATAGCTCATCAGAACCTGAGAGGTGATGAATAACTGCCTCATGACAGCCTCACGGATGAGGTACAATGGCAAGTGAGAGGTGGCCTTGGAGGAGCTCCTCACAGATGTTCCATCTTCTTCTGTTCTGGGAAAATCAGAAGGCCTTCTACCAAGACTCAGACTGTAGTTAAGCTTTTGTATGTGTGGTCTATGTGGATACAAGCAAGACTACCATAGTGGCCAAAGCTATTGCTCTATACTCTAAAGATCAGAGGAGGAAAGTTGTATTTTAGATTTGAAACTAAGAAGTGATTATATAAGTCTGGAAATGCTGGCAGTAATGGATAAGACTTCTATAGAGTAAAACCAGCAAAATAAAAGTAGCAAGGCCAAGAAATGGAGAAAAAGGGCTCCATCATAAATTTATAAAATTAGTCATTCTAATGATAATACAACCATTATATCTTCCAGTAGGAGTAGCCATTAATCCTTTATATATAGCTAATTTTAGCTATATGCCTTCCTTTTACATTTAAAAATGATCATGTTAATATATAAAACTAACATTATATAAAGTGATTGTATCCTCCTTGATTACTAAACAGTTAAACTGCATTTAAAGATGCAGTAATTGCTAATAACTTTTAAGTGTATAATTTCTATAGATAATACTTCTAATTAGTGATATGAACCTAGTTAGCAATTAAAAGTCACATCTGAGTTATTTTTTGAAGCTACAGCGTGTGATTTTAGACAAGTGGTAGAGTACTCAGCTGTACCTTAGATTATCTTTACCCTTAAAATGAGTCAAAATGTGTCTTTAACCACAATAGAATGATGATGTTACCGAGAGCAGTTCAAAACAGTGTTTGGTGTGGTGCTCTTTAAAATATCACGTAAAATAAGATGGCAATTGTGTAAACTGCATGTACAGTTCTGTTACCCATGAAGTTTACATGAATAGAGTACCTGTTAAATGCTTATCCAAACAATATGTAAAAGCTCCAACTTTAAGTTGAATGTACTCTCGGAAATCATGATTCAGGTTATTTAGATGATAATTTATGAGACTTACCCAGATTGACTGAACCTAAGAAAATTTCTTAAGACTATGTGTTGGGAGATACAATAGCATTCATTTAGTTCTATTCTCACAGTCATATAAAAGTTAAAAATCACTGGAAAAGCTTGAACATTTTTCTTAAAGATACATATTTAAAGGCATAGGGAGTTTTAAAGTTTGCAGACTCAAGATATATGGTCATTCTTCATTAAGAATCTTCTTAATGAAGTTTTTTTAAAAGAAATTCTCTATTGCTTGATTATACTTGTATTCAATTGATAGTTTTGCCCCTTTGACTAGTATTGTTTATTTGTCCATTTCCTTTGAACTTTTAGCTACATTATTGGCCACCTGCACCTACCTAGGCATTATAATGTTAACACTTAGCTTTTAGTGTTTATATCCATAACTGAATTTTGTTTCTGTCATGACATCAATCCCAAGTACCTCCTCTTAAATTTCTCAATTTATATTTGATGCCTGTGTTTTTTCCTTTAATTCTCTCAGGACTGGGTGTTTTTCTGGACATGATTTAATCAGAATGTGTTTCTAGGAAGAGTATTGCTCATCCTCATCACTCCATTCTTCCATGTTACAAGAAGTCAATCACCAAATTCTATGTATGCATTGAAAAGAATTTTCCCCATTGAAACTGGCAGGGTAAGGGCCTGAAATTAAATAATAGCAAAGTAATTTAAATGTATATAAGATTGCATCTTCAAAATGTCAATATGCAACAATAATTTTGTTGTGAGAATTGATAAATTCAGTTGTTCATAGTCAAAGAGATAAAATGTCACTACATGTCTGAGTTTTTCTCCATGACTCTGAAGAAAATAAAGGTAACTATCCCAAACATTTTTCAGTTAAGCCAATCAAAAAGTGTAACTAAAAGTCATCATGTTATCTTTGTTAAGAACATTATCTAAGTCAGGAAAACTATATGCATGTAGTGGCTAACGTATTGCATCCAACAATATTTAATTCCTGTTCTTCACCTTCATGTGTGTGCATGGGTGGGTGCAACACTGAAGTCTGCAGTGAGAACAAGAAAGGAGATTGCAGGGGCCAGTGCTCTGATTTGGAAAGTAATTAGGGATTCATAGTCAATGCCCTCATTTTGTTTGCTTTAGTTTTAGAAAAATTTTATTTTCTGCAGAAGCTGATGATCAAGCAAGGGTTAAAATTTCTTCCATTTCAGTAAGCAAGGTTTGTGGAAATTTTAACTGTGTTTGGAAAATTAGACAACAGGAAATATAGGATGATTGAGGGGACTAATTATCATTTATAGTGATTGACATCACAGGTTATAGAGAGGTAGGGCTTGGGACTCTCAAATAATAGAGTTTTTTGTTTGTTTGTTTAAATCCATCACTGCTCTTTATTTTTGTTGAGACGTTTCTCAACTTGACTTTGGCCTGAGAACATGACCTTTTCCCATCTACAAAGGTAGAACAGATATGTTCTTCTGGATATGTGAATATAATACTCGCTATTAAACCATTGTTTGATCTACTTGTATGCAATCCATTCACAGCAATTCAAACCACTGCAGTTTATATATTTCCTCAGTACTTATATGAGAGCTGTCTAGTTCTTTAAAGCTACACAATGTAAGCGAGCAAATTGTATCCAAAAAACATCTGAAAATAGCGTGAAGTTAGAATTGTCAGAAATATAGTACACTAGCCAAAGATGAAACTCTGAGGACTTTAACAGAGTGCTTTATTTATACTTCTTTAACAGTTTAAAATTTAAAAAAAGTATTGTAATGATGCATATTTTCATGCCGAGCTTATTCTTGCTACTGACAACATTGAAAAATAATAACAGAAAAATTGTATATTTTCTTCTCAATTTGTAGACCAGAAGCCAATATATGAGAGAAATTATAATTCTAAATATAATGACAAAATATCTTTTAGGTACCCATAGAACATTACTGGTGTTCATCAATTGGGGTTTATTCTATTATAGATTTATTTAGTTAAAAGTTTATAACATAATTTTTCCTTCATATGTTAATATTTTATTTTTATTCATCAATAAGTGATGAGTAGAATTTTTAAAAAATCAAAATGAAAATAGCAAAATAAATATTTCTAAATATCAAGCAAAAGAGTTATGTTGGACAAAATTTATATGAAACAATTTTCATTAATTATGCCTTCTATTTAGGAATAATTAGTGTGAATATTAAATAAAATACTGCATCCTTAAAATGATTCATACAATATTACTTTTAAAAGTAATCTTAAAATAATTTGAAATTGGAAAAATATGTTAAGCATTATTTACCAAATAGAATTAAAATTGACATGGTTTCTGAATTTCTATCAATTATACCTAAGTTTTAGCTAATACCACACTCCTTGTTATATAATTAAAATTATATGTTCCCACAATCTCACATTTTGTGACTAATAACCTTCCTTTTTGTTCATGAAATTTTTATTGTTCCCTTCTAAATTACCTACAAAGGGCTAATTTCTGTATTTGTGCTATACATAAAATTATTTTAGTAAAATTATTGAATAGATAGGTTGTCTTATTTCATTTCATGAGTATGTAAGGTTCATCTATGACAAGGTAAGACATAAAGAGATCCTTTATTACAATGTAAAGTTTATCAACGTAGAAAAACCCTACAAAAAAGACAGGAAAACAATGAAATCAGGACAACACAGAATGAGACGAATATTACTGCCCCCAAGTGCCTGACAGGAGATCCATGATGCCAGTGCCTCTTGGGAATAAAAAGTCACTGTGCTGCTCAACCTTGTTTTATAGTAATGCAGAATTATTTAATTATATAATTTTATACTACTGTCAAGGTTTGGTGATTTCTTAAGTCTTATTGTACTAAAAGCACTAACATGAATTTTTTTAAAATTTGGATTATCTACTTTTTATCACGGGAAAATTAAAAGTAAAGATCAGTATCCTGTCACTGTGAATTCACCAGTGTCCTATTTGCCCACATCTGTTGTTCTGAGAAAAAATATGGGAAATAAGAACTAATCTGAGATCCAGTCTCAGCTTCATTACTAAATGCTTGACCCTCTGAAGATTATGTAAGTAGAAGAGATCCATTTTTAAATTATGTTTAATTCTACATCACAATTATATTTCAATATAATATGACTATAGTATGAGTGTTTAGTGCAGTCATTCTTAGCAAGCAAGTAACCATTAATGGAAGTTTTCTCCATCTTAATCTCCAACATGAGTAGAGGACATATGGTTCAATTATAAGGCTGCCTACTCCCACTGATGTCTTGTTTAATCATAATTTAGTAACTGTGGGAGTACAAGTTATTACAGTAATTTAACAGAGGAGACCAATTGTAAAATATTAGCAGCTCAATACTTTTATGAAACGTCTCTAACTACTAACAGTAAGTAGGTAGTTGTGTCCCATATCAGGGTTATTTTACTTGGGATAAGAGAAATTTCATTTTTAAAAGTTAATCAGGGGCTTCCCTGGTGGCGCAGTGGTTGAGAGTCCACCTGCCGATGCAGGGGACAGGGGTTCATGCCCCGGTCCAAGAAGATCCCGGCCCATGAGCCATGGCAGCTGAGCCTGCGCATCTGGAGCCTGTGCTCTGCAACGGGAGAGGCCACAACAGTGAGAGGCCCGCATACAGCCAAAAAAAAAAAAAAAAAAAAAGGTTAATCAGGATAAGCACCATAAAATTGAAAAACAAAGGAAAGGGTATAGTTTTTAGTTCTGAAGCTATAACTTACTATATGAAATATTATACACCACTTGACTAATTTGAACATTGATTAAACTACACTGAAGATGCCATTTCTGACCTGTTAGTTTGGCAATAATTGAATACTGTAACACACTTTGTTGATAAGACCAGGAAAACGAACTTTTATTAATTGTCAGTCAGAGTGAAAAATAGTATAAATCTTATGAAAGAAAAATTGGAAACATCTGAAAAAATTACGTGTGCATTTATCCTCTGAACCAATGGTCTATAGAGAAGTATTTCCACAAGCAGGAAAAAACATATGTACAAAGTTATTTATTAAAGCATTATTCATCAGAGTGAAGTAAGTCAGAAAGAGAAAAACAAATACCGTATGCTAACACATATATATGGAATCTAAAAAAAAAAAAAAAGGTCAGAAGAACCTAGGGGCAAGATGGGAATAAAGATGCAGACCTACTAGAGAATGGGCTTGAGGATACGGGGAGGGGGAAGGGTAAGCTGGGACAAAGTGAGACAGTGGCATGGACGTATATACACTACCAAACATAAAATAGATAGCTAGTGGGAAGCAGCCGCATAGCACAGGGAGATTAGCTTGGTGCTTTTTGACCACCTACAGGGGTGGGATAGGGAGGGTGGAAGGGAAGGAGATGCAAGAGGGAAGAGATATGGGGACATATATATATATGTATAGCTGATTCACTTTGTTATAAAGCAGAAACTAACACACCATTGTAAAGCAATTATACTCCAATAAAGATGTTAAAAAAATATTATTCATAACATTATTCAATACCTAATTGTAGCATGATTGAATAAATACAGGGTAAAGGTTTAGTGAAAATACTAAAACTTCTCTATTTCATTTTATACAATTTAACATAGATATTTCACATGTTCAAATATAAAATTTCATTAAAATGGAAAAATTTAGATTGAATTGAATATGATTAAATAAAAGGAAGACAAATAAACTGAAATGTATAGCAAACTAAAAAATATGACCACCTAGAGAAAAATATTATTTAAGTAATTTATCATTAAGTATTTTAAGTAATATTATTTTAAGTCATTTAAAGTAAGAATTTAAGTAATTATTTTAAGTATTTTAAGTAATATTATTTTAAGTATATTGTATGAAGGATGTAATTTAACTCTACGTCCTTCATATAATCTAAGTACAAAAATTTTTTTATACTTGTCAGTTTATAGTAGTATTCACATTACAATTTTGAAACTAAAATAGATATAAATATACAAATATGTATATTTCAATATATAATTTATATTATATATTGCATGTGTATCAATCAATATGTAATATATTACAGTAAATAGGAATCAACATTTTTGTTCTTATAGTGAATAGACAAATTAAAATTAATTAATTAATTAGAAAGTCCTATAATTTGAATTGCATATTAGCATAAATTCATATTCCCAGCCTTGTACACTGAAAACACCTAAAATCAGTGACACTCCAGTCATAATTAAAGAGCTAGCACTGAGACCTTTTTGTTTCAATCCTATTGTCTTTAAATACCATTGCATATAAACACTGTTTGTGTTTAATTACCATTACCTATTAAAAGGAATCCTATATTTCTGGAGAAATGACCAATGCCAACTCTAAGCAGAAAGAGTACAAGAAAAATCTAGCTCTCTCATCCTTCCAGAATGGAAACAAACAAAAACAAAGCAAAAAAAAAAGAAAAGAAAAAAATAATATAGTAATATCAAAAAGGCACAAGGAGCAGGTTTAAAGAGGCTCCCACAAGTAAACATTTGAGATATTTTGAGCATTGAGAGAATACTTAATATAAATGACATTAACACATTGAAATAAAAAAAGAATGAGCCCACAGTGATATGACTTACAGTGTAATAGCTGCTAATACACATAAAGGAAGAAAAGACCATTAAATGTTATGAAAGATCATCTCGAAGGTTAAGACAAACTTCCATTTAGTGCCTTCTGATGTAATATGGCATGAAGTAGAAATCCTCACTTAAGAAGAGTTCTTGCCAGCAATTTATCCTGAACATAGCCAGGTTCCTAGACCTAACTTAGATTTTGCAGGGAATAGAAGAACACGTTAAATGACATTATGAGAAGACAATTAAACAAATCAAGAATCTATTATTAATTCCACCTGAAAACTGGCTTGGTCTCTTTACAAAAATCAATGTTTTGAAGAAAAAAACTCCACAACTGGGTGTATTGCTCAATGTTTAAAGTGACTTAATAAGCATAGCAAAAATATATAAGAAGGAAGCCTTGATTGAATCTCAGTTTGAAAAAAGAATAACTATGAACTAGTTTTGAGGCATTTGAATATAAACTACATATTAGTTTATATATTGGGATTGTTTTTATTTATCTTAGAAAAGATAAAGGTATTGTTCCTTTGTAAGAGAAAGTCATATATATATAATTTTTGCTATGTCAGATATTTAACTTGGAATTTATGCTTTTAATTTTTCTGTAGAAATGTAATTTAAAATGTATCATTTAGACCAACAGGACCAAATTCCCTTTGACAAGGTTCTGATAGACTGGCTATATCTAACTACAGTAAAAATAGCAGGTTACTCTAATTCCAAAATCTTTTGATACAGTAGATTGTAGTACGAAAAATATTTCTATTAGATTTTCTTTATTCTTTACAATTCATTATCAGAAAAACTAATTTAGACCACAGTTCGGTTCATATTTCAAGTACAAATAAGTAGAAGAGCTAAAACCTGTATCAACAGATCTGTGGGAAAAGGTAAACAATACAAAGAATGCAAAGATATTTGCCAAATATTGCCAAATATTCATATAAATATTTCTCATATGAATGGAAGGTGAAATACATTCAAATAATCAGAATATGATATGAATAAATCAATAAATTCTGCATTGACATAATTGATTAATGATATTTTCAACAAAGTCTTTCTATCAATAGTTTTTCAAAATCAAATGCAAAATTATTCTCAAAGAGTTTTTAATCTTGTCATAAAATTACATAACCATTTAAAGCATTGTACATATACTAAAATATATCACAATGCTATCTTGGAATGCATATGATAAAAAGACATAATATATTTCACTTTTATTTTGAATTTCTGTGGAGAATATACATTATCGTGACATTACTATATCTAGTATTAGATTGTGAGGACAAATTAATTTGAGATATTGAGTGTATTTTTATTATACAAGTATGATATTCCACCAACAAATTACATCAGGGAATGATGTGTCAGGTTAATTTTGAACTATTCCTTTTATATAATTTAATCTTTAAAAGTCATAAGGGTAAGGGCACCTATAATATGTCTAAAGCCCAACTAGATTTTTCTGCTTCTGTGGCTTAGAATTCTGTTTCTCAATCCAAGTCCAAATCAGTTCTGACAGGGAATGTCATCCACTCTATTTTATGGCCACTATAGTACATCAATGTCAAAGGAAATTTTTTTCAATACCCCACATTGATCAAATATAGTGTATAGATTTCATAGTTTCTCTTTCTCCAGATATGTTGTCTCTTTTAAATGCAAATAGTTTCTTTTTCTGACAGTATGTGGCTTCAGTAACTGATTGAATTTAGCTTACTAGTACAGAATAAAATATTATCTAGCGTGCATGAAAAAATCCATTTATAAAAACTAAAATGGTTTTAACAAGTATAATATATTGTTATCCTCTCCCATTTCAGATTAGAATCCATTTTTAGAATATAAATCATTCAACTTTTACTTGTCTCTCTACATATGGTAATTTAAGGGAGTTTAAACACTCCTGCTTCTTTCCATATTTGCTCCTACTTACTGTTTTCTCCCAAGATGGAAAAAGTAATCCAATTGGGTCAGATTCCAAGACTCTAAAAAGAATGTTTTTACTAGAGAGTGATGAATAATAAGTGGCATACAAGTGTGTGATAAAAATAAACTATCAGATAATTTTTAATATATTGAAGACTGTGGAGAAATCTGCTACTCTTGACAATGGAATCTCTTACACTGGAACAATGTGCCCCATTTTTCAGTACAATAAATGAAATATATATGTATATGTAATAAATATGTAATATTTATTTAAAATATACATATTATAATTATAAAAGGCATTGAAGAGCTGTCAAAACAGCCTGATCTTGAGAAATTTAGACCCCGGCGAGGAAATAAAAGCACAGAAAGGATGATATAATTATGTAATCATTTTCTTCTTGAACTATTTGCCAAATATTAAGCTGTCTAGGAGGAGAGACTAAGAAGTCAAGCTAAAAGAAGCTAAAAATTGAGGGGAGGTGTTTTCTTTGTTTGTTTTCTGTTTTGGGTGTTTTATTTTTACAATGTTGATGAACAAAAATCTGATCAGAACAGATTAAACTAAATGTGAGAAGAGGAGGTAAATCAGACAAACTGGACTAGCTCATACTTTAGTGAGGAACAAAGCACAAATCTCATTGTCCATAAACAGTTGCATTTGTCATTAATGCGATATATCCATTGTTGTTTGGGGGCCAGGTGGGAGGTCTGTTTATTGTATACACTTGGAAACCAAGACTGACAGTACTGCCATCATCTAGAATCTTCATTTCTGTGCACTGGGAGAGAGACCTGGAGGGTCTCAAGCCACCAATAAATTATTCTGGCCCAGAAAATATACATGGCCTTTCTATTCACACTTTACTGACCTGAATGGTTTTATATATATCCCCCTGGACTCAGTCCTATCCTGTGCCTAGTTCAGGGTAGAACCAGAAATATTTGACTAACACTAGTGACGACCATAAGGAAACAGTTTAGGGATTTATAGGAAATGCTGTAGAGAAAGAAAGAGCTGACCAGAAAGAACGGCTTTAGAGCAGGCAATACCCAATACCTAACAGGGATCTACAAGGACAATTGTCTTCATAAATGGGCTATCACTTCTCAGCAGCTTGGTAAAAGAATAGAAAAAGGATTCATTTAGAAGTGTGTAGAGGAAGAATTGGAAATTAATGCAAATGACATTTTTTTTCCAGGGGTCTTGCAAAGGGAACGTTGTGGTGGAAGGAAGTTTACTACGTTTTTTTTTTTTTTTTTTGTGGTACGCGGGCCTCTCACTGTTGTGGCCTCTCCCTTTGCAGAGCACAGGCTCCGTACACGCAGGCTCAGCAGCCATGGCTCACGGGCCCAGCCACCCCGCGGCATGTGGGATCTTCCCAGACCGGGGCACGAACCCGTGTCCCCTGCATCGGCAGGCGGACTCTCAACCACTGCACCACCAGGGAAGCCCAAGGAAGTTTACTACATTTTAATGGAGGTGTTGGGAGTGTTAAATTATGTTTGGGAGAATACGGAAGAGAGTGAACATGAATTAGAACAAATAGAGAGTTCTAGGGATAAGACGGTTATTTGAGTATTTATAAAACTTCCCAAATGGGCCATAATCCATATGATAAATTATTCTCCACTTGCTGAGAAATATGTGACTCGGGATGGAAGTTAACAAAGTTAGCTGAACATTCTAATAAATTTTAATGTTAGGTTCTTCAAACCTAATACTAAACAACTGCTAGAACATATTTCCCCTATAATTCCCCATGATTGTAAACTGAATTTGTAGCCTGAACCCTTTCATTAGTTCAGTCACAGGATAGAGGTTCTACTAGATTACTTGCAATTATTATTGTTATTATTATTATATTGTATTTATTATTTTGCCAGTTGTTCTTCCTGATACTCTAGCCTCAAGTTTTGATCACTGAAACTGCTGCTTAATATTAGGTTTTGTTCCAGGAGAATTGAACTATCTTTCTGATTTTCGCACACATTTACATTTCCCAATACTATGTCTGTTGCTAGTTTGCCTCCTGTGCTTCTCACCTGAATATTCTGAGGCTTTTCCCCATGATATCAAATCATGTCCCTGGTTCTGAATAGATTCCTAAATTACACTTTAGATTTCTATCTAATTTGCTGTATTTGGTTTGCTACTTTCTATGGTCAGCCTCTCAAACTGCGCCTTTCCCTTCATTTCCTGTCAAACTCAATCCTTGTTCTTTGTTACACCACACTGACTTTTATCAGACTCAAACGCTTTTCACATAAAGACTTTCAAAGAAAGGCAGTTATTCAACATATATATATATATGTTTGAAAAACCATATTTTATACCTACAAAGTAATTTCCAGACTATAAATAAGAGATATCCTTAATATAGCTTCATGAGTATAGGAAGGAAAAAGGTTATGCAAGACTAATGGTCCAACAGGAACTAATGAAAGGTAGATAAGAAAAATATACAAACATTGTACCATATTTTTGCCTTAAATATTGCTTTTATTTTTCTCTAAAATAGTACTTTCAATATTTTTTCCAGACTTTCTCCTAAATTAATATGTCAGATATAAAATATGGTAATCATTTTTGTTTGGTTTTGTATCTTAAATTTCAACTTTATTTTCTACATTTTCTTATGTTTCTCTGCATGTGTGTTTTAATAATAATACTAACACACCACTAAGTATATGCTTACATGGGACTAATTGGTCATTAATTTTATTTATTATAATAACGAATTAAGAGATAATAAAATATACTGAAATCACTTTTTGTATGTGATTTGATGCTTCAAAAATACTGTAGTTCACAAAATACTGTGATGATTACATTAAAGATGATTATGTTTAAGAATTAGGCACTCCCATGTATATATAGTTTAAATACCATTATTTTGTCCATTAGTTTTTAATACTGTATTTCTTGATTATTCTTTAAATTTGAGAAATTGTATTTCAAATGTCATAAACAAAAAAAATATAACGTTAATATCATCTGATTTCTATTTCTAAGTCATACAATTCATACAAACTACAGTTTCGGGGCTTTATAATAGAAGATACTAGTCATGAGATTATCAAATGATTGTTATACCAAAATCACTGATAATTTCTAAGCTAGAAATAAGTAAAGGAAAATAAAACTATATAAACTTATTTTTTACAGTATTCTAAATTGTCACTATTCAACTAATTATGTATAATGACAAAGATTCGCAAATAATTTGTTGACATTGTGTTTATTATATATTTTAGTATCACTGAGCACAGTAGTGTTGTGTGGAAAAGCTCTATATTAATAATTTATTTCAAATCACACCACAGTAAATATGTATCTAGAGAAAATTGTCCTTTCTCCATATTAAAATGGAATGGTGTAATTTCTGGGTATACCTGAGTGCGTTCTGCTACTTGTTATTTAAAAACAATCTTGTTATAAATTGGATTTATTTGTGCCATATAATTTTCTTATGAAAACGCCTGCCTTTTTTCAGGAGATAGAAGCACTGATGTGAATCCATATGTACTAATAAAATAACTTCAAGATCTGTTACCTTTTGAAAAATACCAAGATACTGATGGATTTGATTGAGAAAATTATAATATTTATTGAGACAAGGAACGCAAGCAGACTGCATTATCTCTATCTATGAATTTATGGTTTTAAAAGTTTTATAGACAGGGGAATTGAAAGTTACCAACCTCATTGATAACAATGAGTTTCTTGAGTTGAAGAAGTAGATTAGGGAGAAGTTAAGGGAGTTTCTTTTTTTAAATTTTATTATTTGTATTTGTACAATGTGGATAAATTGTGGTAGTTACTCAAACATACCTTTAGAATTTTTTGTAGTATTTTTATTCCTAGTTATTTTGGGACATAAAATACAATTTCAAAATTTTCCTAATAAATAATGTTACATATAGGTAACTTTTTGGAAAAATAAAAAATTATTTATTTTGGATGACATTTACCACAGAATAAAATTTCTTACATGATCTTCTTTTTAAAAAATATTTTTAATGAGAAATATTCTTTTCAAAAACACTGTGATAGAAGGCAATCAACATCTCTAGGAACCCTAGCCTACTACTTTGTCAATTATTCTTCCAATTCTTTTAAAAT
This sequence comes from Pseudorca crassidens, assembly GCF_039906515.1. Classification (NCBI taxonomy): domain Eukaryota; kingdom Metazoa; phylum Chordata; class Mammalia; order Artiodactyla; family Delphinidae; genus Pseudorca; species Pseudorca crassidens. Next base: position 22,369,053 of record NC_090298.1, read on the forward strand.
TCAAAAGAATTTTTTTCTTCAATAATCATGTGTGACGGTAACTTCAGTATTCCCCTTAACCAAGTGACCTCTTTAATCCCTCTTTTCTTCTTAACTAAAAGCATGTAAGGAAAAATTGAACAAATTGTACCAAAATACAATTCGTGTTGTAGGGTTTTGTAGATCAACACCTATGAGACATGGTTAAGTATTATTAAATGATTTCTCTCTATCAAGAAATATTTTCTACTTTTTATTGCTTCACAGTGTGTGAGTTTTTGATCAATAATTATTATGCTTTCTGTTTACTCTAAGTCATCAGTTTTCCTTAAATTACAAATAAATACTATACTGTGTACCTTACAAAATAAATATTTAGGTAGGAAAACTTGTCAAAGCATCTCAAACTATACCTGCACACAATTTATCAGTATAAAACTAACTGTGCTCTTCTTGCATAATCATGTGATTATTGAAACATGTGCAAACAAATAAAAACAATTGATACACCATAATATGTTTAGCAACATGTTTGATATAGAGACCTTGGAAAGTTGGTAAATGCTCTAACCTATATTTTCAAAAACTGGGTTTGAATATATTGAACAGTTGATATTTGAATTTAGGACTCACATTAAAAATAGACACCAAAATGTACCTTGTGTAATTTTTATTGCCCTACCAAAATGTTAGTTTCTAAGACATAAAAATAATTTAAATAACCTAAATACCTAAAAAGCTAAATTGTCCACAAAAATTGTCGTAGTAATGGAAGGGAGCTATTTCATGAAACTTGAGGAAACTAGAGAACATTTAACTTTTAACATTTGAATACATACTTTTAAGAGTAGAAAGATTTTGTATAAGATTTCGTTCTCTTCCTTACAATGTCTAATACTTTTGGTAGTGTTGATAAATATATTGATACCAAGGAAACATTTACAGCTCTATCAGGTAAATACAGTGTGCAAAAGACCTATGAGAACATTAGAAAAAAAAATTGGGAAGAGAGAAGAACTGCTGCTCAAATCAAATTTATCTTCTACTATACTGAAGTACATTTCTTTATGTAAATCTACCAGGTGTAATATCAGTTAAGGCATTCTTTATGATAGCTGCAACTCCTCCTTCAGAATTTCAGAGACACTAGAAAAATGTCTTTTAGCATCCCCAATGTATTTTTTTCTTTCCCTGATGATTCTTTATTTCCAGAAATCTCATGAATCAAGAGATGTGTATCTTTTACATGAGTGAAATTAAAATATCTTTAACAAATTATGACATCAGTCCTTTCTATCACATTATGAAATCAGCATTCAATATGACTGTAGGCCCTGGGAGGAGGAATGTACTACTCCCCAAGAGGACAGTCTCTGGCCTCCTTGTTCAGTGATGGGCCCCAGTAGTAAGATTGCATGACACGTAGTAAGTTCTCAATGAATGTTTTTGAATGATAGGTGTAATGGAATAAGAAGAAATATTGGAGAAGCAAAAATATGTTAAAAGATGTTTAATTCATCACAAGAAATATCTATATAAGAATAAAATTTTACTATCTAATAAAATTGGTGCAAACACTTAACAAAATTCAAATATTAAAGTAAATTGGGAAAAGGAAATATAATTTATTGTAAATAAGTTTGCATAGTCATTTCATATCGAAGAGATAACGAGATAACATGTAAATTGCATATAACAAAAATAAAAACAAAATAAATAGAATGAATAAACAAGACCATTTTCATTTTAGTTGGAAAAAAGTGAATTATAAGTTATTATTGAAAGATGCTATTTGTTAGAGTAACATAACATTTTTATTGAATTTTAATATTCACCTTTATTACAAGTCTCATGTATCTTGTATACAGGCATTTATAATATGTAACCACAGATGGAGAAATATGTTTCATTCAACAGTGTCAAAAATAGTCTGTGGTTTACTAGCCAGTACCTTAGCAAAATAGTGAAGAAAAATCTGTCTCCACTGGCACCCTCCAGCCAGAGATGCTTACCTGGCTGTCAAATTGTTCTCTATGGAGGCCTTGAGAAGGTGATAACTTATATGTTTTAGATATAGCATGGAAGCATTATTTAAAGTTTAAAGTTTCTAGAAAAGTTTAATCTCTTCTGCAAACAAATGAATGCATTTCACATGATGACTTTTAACACATAAATAAATGATAGGTACACTTAGGTAAGCCAGTTATTAAGTTCTTAAAAGTTAACCATGCAGGTGATCACTTCCTCAATCTTTTTTCTTTTTAACTCTATTTTTAGATCACTTTTAAGTTCACAGTAGAATCGATGAAAATGTACAGAGATTTTCTGTACAACCCCTGTCCCCACACATGGCTTATTACCAACATTACTCTCCAGAGTGGTACATTTGTTACAACTGATGAATCTACACTGACACACCCAAAGTCTGTAGTGACAAGTATTTATCATTATAATATCATACGGATTATTTTCAGTGCCTTAAAAATCCTCTCTATGCTCCACGTATTCATCACTCCCCCAGCCCCAACACCTGGTAACCAGTGATCTTTTTAATGCCTTCATAGTTTTACCTTTCCCAGAATGTCATATAGTTGGAATCATACAGTATGTAGCCTTTTAAGATTGGCTTCTTTCATTTAGTAATATGCGTGCAAGTTTTCTTCACATCTTTATGGCTAAGAGCTCATTTCTTTTTAACGCTGAAGAATATTTCATTGTTTGGATGTATCAGAGTTTTTATTTGTTCACTCACTGAAGGACATCTTGGTTGCTTCCAACTTTTGGCAATTATAAAAAAAGCTGATATAAACATCTTGTGCAGGTTGTCATGGGGGCATATGTTTCCAACTCCTTTGGGTAAACACAAAAGAGTGTGATTGCCAGATCGTATGGTAAAAGTAGGCTTAGTTTTGTTGGAAACTGCCAAACTGTCTTCCAAAGTGGCTCTACCATTTTTCATTCCCACCAGTAATGAATGAGCATTCCTATTGCTCCACACTAACACCAGCATTTGTTGCTATCAGGCTCCAATATTGGCCATTCTAGTAGGAGCATAGTGGTATCTCATTGTTATTTTAATTTGTATTTCCCCGATGACATACTATGTGAAGCTTCTTTTGATATGCTTATTTTCCATCTGTATGTCTCTTTTGGTAAGGTATCTATTAAAGTTTTTGATCCATTTTTAACCAGATTGATTGTTTTCTTATTGTTGAATTTTAAGAGATCTTTGCATATTTTGAATTGCAGTCTTTTATCAAACATACCTTTTACAAGTATTTTCTCTCAGTCTGAGGCTTGTCTTCTAATTCTCTTGATATTATCTTTTGCAAAGCAAAAGTTTTTAATTTTTATGAAGTTTAGCTTATGAATTACTTCTTTTGTGGACCATGTGTTTGGAGTTGTATCTAAAAACACCACCATTACCATACCCAAGGTCATCAAGGTTTTCTTCTATGTTATCTCCTAGGAATTGAACACTTTTGTGTTTTACATTTAGATCTATGATCCTTTTTGGATTAATTTTTGTGAAGGGTGAAGATGTGGGTCTAGATTAATTTTTAATTTAACTTCTAATTTTTAAAAAAGTATGGATGTCCACTTGTTTCAGCACCATTTGTTGAAGAGTCTATCTTTATTGTATTGCCTTTGCTCTTTTGTCAAATATCAGTTGATTGTATTTATGTAGGAGTACTTATGGGCTCTCTATTGTGTTTCATTGACCTACTTGTCACTTCTTTCACCAGTACCACATTATCTTGATGACTGTAGCTTATTAGTAAGGCTTGAATACAGCTAGTGTCTATCCTCCAACTTTGTTCTTCTCCTTCAATGTTGGCAATTCTGGGTTTTACCTCTCTGTATACACTTTAGAATAACTTTGTATTTACAAAATAACTTGCTGAGATTTTGGTTAGGCTTGCATTGAATCTATAGATCAAGTTGGTATCTTGACAATATTGAGTTTTCCTATTCATGAACATGGAATATCTCTCCATTTACTTTGTTCTTCTTTGATTTTGTTCATCAGATTATATAGTTTTCCTCATACAGATTTTGTTAAATTTATCCTTAAGATTTTCACTTTGTGGGGGTTGCTAATGTAAATAGTAGTATATTTTTAATTTTAAATTCCACTTGCTGGTGTGTAGGAAAGTAGTTGACTTTTGAATATTAGCCTCATGTCTTTCAACTTTTCAATAATCATTTTTTAGTTCCAGAAGATTTTTGTCAATTTTTGGATTTCCTACATAGATAGTCATGTCATCTGCAAGCAAAGGTAGTTTTATGTCTTTCTTCCCAATTTGTACATCTTTTATTTTTCTGTCTTGCCTTTTTGCATTAGCAAGGACTTCTAGTACAGTGTTGAAAAGGAGTGGTGAGAGGGTTCGTCCTTGCCTTGTACCTAATCTTAGTGGGAAAGCTTCAGGTTTCTCACCATTAAGTATGATGTTAGCTATAGCATTTCTGCAGTCTTTATGAAGCTGGGATAGATAAGCTCTCCTCAATTCCTAGTTTATTTAATGTTTTTATCATGTTTAATTTCTCAAATGCTTTTTTCTGCATCTATTGGTATAATCATGTAATGTTTTTACTCTGTTGATGTGATACATTAATTGATATTCATATGTTGTACCAGCCTGGCATACCTGAGATAAACCCTGCTTTGTTATGGCATACATGACATGGTATATTCTTTTTATACACTGCGGATTAGATTTGCCAATATTTTGTTAAGGATTTTACATCTATGTTCATTAGGGATATTGATCTGTAGTTTTCTTTTCTTATAATATCTCTGTCTAGTTTTGGTATTCAGGTAATCCTGGACTTATAAAATTAGTTAGGAAGTATTTCCTCTGCTTCTATCCTCTGAAAGAAATTGTAGAGAGTTGACATATTTTCTTCCTTAAATGTTGGGTAGAATTTACCAGTAAACCCATTTGGGCCTGGTGCTTTTTGTCTTGAAATGTTATTAATTATTGATTAAATTTCTTTAATAGGTATATGCCTATTCATAGGGTCTGTTTCTTCTTGTGTGCATTTTTATTGATTGACTCTTTCAAGGAATTGGTTCATTTCATATACATTAGCAAATTTGCGGGCATAAAGTTTGTCATGGCATCCCTTTATTGTCTTAAATGTCCTTAGGCTTGGTCCCATTAGTAACTTTGGCCTCACTGTTTTTTTTCTCAGTCAGTCTGGTTAGAGGCTTATCAATTTTTATTTATTTATTTGTTTGTTTATTTATTTTTGGCTGCACACAGGCTTTCTCTAGTTGCAGTGAGCGGGGGCTACTCTTTGTTGCAGTGCCTAGGCTGCTCATTGTGGTGGCTTCTCTTGTTGAGGAGCACAGGCTCTAGGTGTGCAGGCTTTAGTAGTTGTGGCGCATGGGGTTAGTTGCTCCACAGCATGTGGGATCTTCCAGGACCAGGGTTTGAACCCATGTCCCCTGCATTGTCAGGCAGATTCTTAACTACTGTGCCACCAGGGGAGTCCCAAGGCTTATCAATTTTAACTTTTTTGAAAAACCAACTTTTGGTTTCATTGATTTATCTCTATCATTTTCCTATTTCAATTTCATTGATTTCTATTCTCATTCTTATTATTTCTTTTTTTGTGCTCACTTTGGGTTTAATTTGATCTTCTATTTCTAATTTCCTAAGGTGAAATTTTAGATGATTAATTTTAGATCTTTCTTCTTTTCTAATATTCATTGATTCAGTGCTATAAATTTTCTTCTAAGTACCACTTTCTCTGCATCAAAAATTTTGTAAGTTGTATTTTCATTTTCATTTAGTTTAAAATATTTTTAAAATTCCTCCTGAGATTTCTTCTTTAATGCATGTGTTATTTAGAACTGTATTGTTTAATCTGTACATATTTTTGGATTTTCCAGTTGTCTTTCTGTTATTGATTTCTAGTTCAACTCCATTGTTATCTGAGCAGACATCATATGATGTTTATCCTTTGAAATTCGTTAAGGTGTGTTTTATGGCCTAGAATGTGGTCTATCTTGGTGAATGTTCCATGTGAACCCTAGAAGAGCATGTATTTTGCTGTTGTTGGATAAAGTAGTCTATAGATGTGAATTAAATTCAGTTGACTGATGGTGTTCTTGAGTTCAATTATGTCCTTACTGATTTCTCTGCCTGCTAGATTTGTCTATTTCTGGAAGAGGAATGTAGAACTCTCCAACTCTGATAATGGATTCAACTATTTCTCTTTACACATCTATTACTTTTTGCCTCACATAATTTAGGTACATATATATTAAGGAATAATACGTCTTCTTGGAGAACTGGCTCTTTATCATTACATAATGCTCTTCTTTATCCATGATAACTCTCTGTGTTTGAAGTCAACTCTGTCTGAAATTAATATAGCTACTCCTGATTTCTTTTTATTATTGTTAGCATAGTATGTTTTTCATCATTCATTTGCTTTGAACCTATATGTTCTTTTATATATAAAGTGGAGTTTTCAGTTTTCCAATTCTGTATACCAATATTTCTTAAATTGTGGTTGGTCAATGACTTGCATGGAATTTTGGGGGGTGTGGGTTTGAAATGCAAATTCATGCAGTAATAAAGGGAAACATCTACAGAATGTTAGCGATGAGAACCAATTACCTGCCTATTAAAAAAGAAATCCAAATGATTATGATACAGAATAAAATTTCAAAATCACAGGTGTAAAGAAAGATTGTTTACATATTTACATATTTACATAAATTATAGGCATTCACTTATTTGAAATTTTAAAATACATTAATACAGTTGTTTAAAGAAATAAACATTCAGGATAGCTTCAGCAGTGATAGCTCCAGTTCCAAAATGTTTTGACAGAAATGCTCAGATTTTACTTATAGTTTACTTTGGATATCAATGACCTCAACAGTTTGTTTTACCTACACTTTCACTTGTGGAGAAAAGCATTTACTGATAAAGTTTCTTCCAACTGTTGGGAAATAAATTTTCCAAATCTTCAAGAGTTAATTCTCTTCTTGTATTCTAGTAAATTTTGATCCAGTTCTATGGTAATGTGCTTTGCTCATACTATGTATGATTTGTATATGCCTATTAATAATTTCTGAAAATTTTAAGGAAATTCAATAATCTCATGATACTATGTTGCTATGTATGTAAATGTTTTTAATATTTTCTATCATATAAACTCATATTTTTCTCCAATTAAATGTGCACTACCAAATAATACTGCAAATTCTAATTTTGTTTTTAATTTTTAGTACATAATATAGATATCTAGTTTTGTGTATTTGTGTGTGTGTGTGTGTGTGCGTGTGTGTGTGTAATGCCTCTCAATAAGGTTACCATAAGTGGTTTACTATTTCCTAGTGTGTCTTAGATATCTTGTCAGCATTACTCTATTTCTTGATTGATTCCATTTTTGAGCTTCTGTCTAGAATCATATGGCATCTAAATCTATGTTCTGAGCCCCTTTTTGATATCTACTTCACAATATGTTGGCCTCACACTTGTGCTAGTGTAAAACTAGGGTGATCATCTTAACAACTGAAAGGTCACACTCTAAATACAGTATCTCATAGCAGTTGTCTTAAATTTTCATTACTACTGCTTCTTTACCAACTCTTTTAAGAGCAGGCTGTCCCCCAAACATGGCTCATGTGTGATGAAACTTCATGGATACGTGTCAGATGTTTGAAAATCTGGCATTCATTTAATATTTTTTTCAATATTGTAAAAAGTCTACCTCACATGCCTCTGACATAGTTAATGAATGTGTCAAGTATCAGGCATTATTTTTTTTATAACTTGTGCAAAATTGACAGGTGCCAGAGGCTATAGCACATATAGAATGTATTATTTACAAAAATAGTAATTATTTATATAGATAATCATAGGACCATGATTGTACAATGAGCTTTTTTAAGTAAAAGCTAATATGAAAGGGGTTATAGTCTCTAAATGTCAGTATATGTGTATATATATATATATATACACACATACACACACACACATATATACATATAAGTCTATTAGTAGGGAAAAAATAACAACTACCAGCCAAAAGAAAAAATAAACAGAAAAACAGAAACTCAGTAGCATTTCTCAGATTTGTAGCAGAAAGATGAGTTGATGAGCCAAAATCCTAATATCAATATATTCTCAACTTTCAATTTTGTAATTTCATTTTAGATTAAATTTCTATATCCTTTAAAGACAATGAACCAAAGCAGTACACAAAATTCTACAATCCTTATGCCTTATTATCAAAGCTTTACTGTTGATGACCTCAACTCCAATACCATAAAACGTGGGCCTCCAAGTCCAACTTATTCCTAATGTGTTATTGAAAGATATATATTTGTGGAAAAAAAAGAAAGACTCCACATGAAGAACAGTGACTAAAATTTTTGGTTTTGTTTGTTTGGTTTTTTGAGGGCACAAATCTTAGATCTTGAAGCTTGTGTTGAAGCAGGGGAGCATAATAATCACATTCTTAGTCTTTCAAAGAAGTGGATTTGCTCTTTGTCAAATATCTATGGAATAATAGCTACCAATTATTTTTACCTTTCATTTCTGTAAACCCTTATAGTTAGTAAAGAATCTTCCAAACTTTTGGGAAGAAGTTACTAGTGTGCCATAATTTTTGCTGAAAAGTTTGTCTGAAATGTGTGTTCTTTATTGGCCATTCTTGGTTGATTTTCCTAATTGAGTAATCATGTGTTCTTTTAATTTGCAGACTCAAGTCTCTCTGTCTTTGCTTCTGTCTCTTCTTTTTTCTTTCTCTCTCTCTCTTTTTTTTTTTTGTTTTGGCTGAGGGAGGTTGGTTGTTTGCTGCAGGATCCAATTCAGAATTGTGCATCAAATTTAGTTGCTGTGTCTCTGGTCTTCTCTATTCTGAAACAGTTCTGCACCACTCTTTGTACTTCATAAGACTTTTTTTTTAATTTCAGAAATGTTTTATTAAATTGTAACTTTTAATATTTGTTTTGTTCTATCAATTTTCTATAGTATTTTTTATTCTTACAGTTTTCCTTTTCATCTTCTATTTTTCTTGTTATAATTATTTCTTTAATTTTTGTCTCTTTTACTTTAGTCAAGGATTTTATTAATTCATTTTAATTATTTTTAGAGTTCTGTCATCTCTATTTATAAATCTTTCTATTCTTCTATCATCTCATATTAATTACTGCTTTTCTCACAGATTCCTTCTTTTTTTTAAATTTCTTTTTCAGTTATAAAATATTGGTTAGAGCTTCAGGTTTTTTTAATGTCTCTCTATTAATTCTTTGTTATTGTTAGGTATTTCTTTGGCTTCTTAATTTAATTTTCCAGTACTAATTGTTCACTTATTTGACAGTAATTTCTGCTGCTCAACTTTACATCACATGATTTTCCTACAGGAAAGCAGGCGATCAGAATAAATTTTCTAGTTTCATGATCCCAGAGCTCCCTCTTCTGTTATTCCTGTGAAGTTTTTATGCAATATGGCATGGTGTCTTCTTAGATCAGCCACCTCTGCTTCCTCTCATACTTTTAGCTGCACATCTCTCTCTCTCCAATTTTTCCATTTTTGCATAATTTAGATTCTATTTTCAGCAGTTTCTACTCAGTACAGGGGTCTTTGTCCAGTTTAAATAGACTTTGCTAGTTTTACAGGTTCATAGGCCCCTGACTACTTCATCTCTCTGCAACTTCTCCACACTTCCCTAACACTCATCTTAGTGCTTGTAAAATCCCACATGATTTCATCTTCTCACCTCCAGTAGGCCCACCATCTTTTCCTGTCAGTAGCATTTGACAACTCTGTGGTTCCTTGATTTCCATGCCTCCCACACAGGTACTTATATTATATTGGTCTTGTAGCTATCTCTGGTTTACTACTACTCCTTCATGTTTGAAGTTGGTCAGGATACTTTTTCACCTAGATGTTGTCAATGTGTTTTTGGGTTTGCTATTCTGATTGTCCGGTCTCACTTTATATGAGAATCTGGGGAGATATGAAAAGAGAAAGAACAACTATATTGTGCCCATTAACAACTTCTCTAAATCTCCTGTTTTATTTGAAACAAACTCCTAACTGGTTTCATTCCTCCAAGCTACTAAATATGCTTTAGTCAGAATATCCAATGACATTCATGTATTATTTACTATGGTTAAAATTTATATAATACACCCTTTAAACACTCTTATTATGTGTCTACTATGCACATATTCTATATTTTCCAAGGAATGAAATCAATAAAAAATTTAACTCACTAATGAGGAACCACCAAGATAGTAAAAAAATTGTTCAAAGAGAATTTGAAAAATTGAGTATTTATAGACATCAAAGAAAGAATGTTGAAATAAAATCACAAATTTAGATACATACCTTTAATATCCTTCAGGCAATAATAACCCTAAATACGTAGGGTTTTTTTCTTTTAACTAGAAAGCTTGAATCTCTGATTAAGAGAAACCTCCATTTTAACATGTACCTTCAGAGATTAAATAGCACACAGAAGCATATCCCTAGAAAATCAAGTAATCCTTGGACTCACCAGATAGACAAAGTTCCAGTGTGACACTGAAAGGTCATTCAACCACCTTTTTTGCCTTATCTTCAAGTTATTGAAATATTTCTTAATAATAAGTACTCTTTTATGTACATTTTATTATTGAAGAAACTGAGGCAGAGAGAGACTGAATAACTTGTCCACAATTACATATCTAGAAAGGGTCAGAGCCAAGGTTTAAACTCATACAATGTGGCTCCAGAGACATTTCTTTTAATAACTACACTATGCTAATATATTTTTACAAGAAGACAGCATTACTGAATAAATGAAGTCAGAATAAGCTGAAGGAACAAAGGAACCTACAAGATGTAGTGGTTTAAAGAACACGAAGTTTCTTTCTTTCTCATGTGACTTTAGAACAGATGATGTTGATTTTAAAGTCACTCAAGTTATTGCCCCTCCAGTTACCTGGAAGGAGAGAAGACCATGGGGAAGTATGTCTGTGTGTATGTGAGATTTTTATGCACCAGTCAAAGCACATCTCACTGCACTATTTCATCAGATAAAAATTAGTGATATGGTCTTATTAACTGCAGATTCCAGAGATGTATAGTTTAGTTAAGTGCACAAAGTGGGACGTGGTGGATGTTGTTTAACAGCTCATAGTCTTGATAACATTTGTACATATTTACTTTAAACATTATTTAACTAAATATATTATTAACATCTTTCCATATTCATAAATATGCTCATATTTCTTTTAATGTTTTTATAGTGTTTTATCATTTCAAAAAGCTCTAAACTTTTTATTATATTTCTACTTTTGAACATTTGTGGTCCTTCTGGATTTCATTATTCTAAAAATGCTGCGAAGAATATCCCTATAGCTAAAGCTACAAAGCAAATTTTGAGATTTAACATATATATGTACATATTATATATATTATATATACACATATAAATGTCCTCACTGAAACTACATGAGTTTAAATGTTCTTTGTATAACAATAATATTAGTTATTGAGCTTAAAAGCTGCAATTGTTATCTCATTTTTATATATTTATGAATATTTTATAGGTGATTTAATATTGTGTTAGCTTAAGTGACAGGAAATACAAAAAAGACAACATATAGAAACATAGCAAATGAATATTTATTAGAGTAAGTAAATTATATTAATATTATTTATAACCTAATCACAAAATATTAAAGTTTTGATAAATATCAGTATAAATTTCTCTGGTGAATTATCTTAATAGTTCTAGTTCTTTATCTCTCCCTATATCCATGATCTTTACCATATACCTTTACTGTATGTGGAAAATTTTACTTTTCAAAGATGTCCATCCACAATATCTTCCATCTTCCATATCCTGGTACAATCTGATTTGCCACTTCCCATCAAAAGATAAAGTCTAATTCTGCTCCCAGTGAATCAGATCTAGCTTTATGCCTTGCTTGTAATCAATAGAATGTAGTGGAATAGCCACTGCACGACTTCCAGGGCTCAATCGGAAAAGTTAATGCAGCATATACCTGGCTCACTTTGGATGCTTTTTCTGGAGGAAGAAATCACCATGTAGAAATCTAACTATTCTGGGACCATTATGCATGAGTAGTCATATCTACCCATACTGGTTAATAGTGCTAACTGAGAACAAAATTTCAGGCATTTCAGCCCAAATCCCAGACAGGTTAATGCAGTCAACTTGGACCCTCTGGCCCAGCCTATCCACTAGCTGAGAACTACTCAATGACCACAGTCAGTGCCATGTCAAGTAAGAGAATCACCCAGCCAATCTAACCTATAGTTTAGACATTCAGAATCCCTGACATATAATACAATGTTTGTTGTGTTAAGCCATTATTATTGGGGCTGGTTTTTTATACAGCAGTGGTAACTGGAACACAACACTCTCTCAGTTTGATTCCATTTGACTCGTTTTATCACTGGGTTGTCAGCAGGCATATCACAAGAAGATGTTTGACAAGTACTTACATATTCCTGCTTGTCTCTTGATCTTCTGTCATTACCATTAGAAGGATATGCTTGGGCTAGCCCACTGTTTTCAGAAGGGTAATGAGGAACACAGACAGCAGTGTTGAGCTAATGAAGCTTCAACAGATAGGCCCAGCTTAGAGTACGGCCCCAGTCAACCAGCAGACACATGAGTGAGCCCAGAATCCCATAGACCAATCATCAAGCCCTGCCAAAATGAGCAGAAGCAAACAAGATCACCTGAACTCCGTCAGTGTACAGATGTGTTTGTTTTGTAATCCCGAGATAACCAATACATAATACTCCAATGAGATTTCTCATTGAACAAACTGAATTATTTGAGGTTAAAGTTTGCAATGTTATTTTTTTTAATATTCCACACACTCTTTGAATGTAATACAACCCATTAAAATTTGTGTAACTAAATTTAGTGCCTTTTCTTGCTATGTATTCAATTTTAAAAATCCATATTTTTCTCCAGTTTTAACAACAAATAAATGCATATGTTTAGTTACCTCTTGGTTTTATCAAACAATGGCAATACATGTTTACTAATACAGTTAAATGGTATTTAGGGTGTACACACAGCATTAGCTAATTATTCTTGATAATGTAGAGCAACAGAAGTCAGCAAAAACTGCAATCCAATCAGCATACTATGTAAAGAAATATTAAGATTTACTGAAATTTGCAAAAGATTGTCATGATAAATAGAACTTAAATACTTACAGCTTGTGTGTAGCATAAATATTCCATTTACAGAGAAAGATAGAGCTAAAAGATTTTGGTTTAATCTTCACTATAGGCAAAATCAGGGTAATTTTGGCAAGTTACGTAGTATATTTTTATCTTTATTTTCTTATTATCATCTAATAATACCTTTTTATCTTCTACCATGTATACTTTTGACTGTGTGTGATGAAGTTTGGTGAGTAAAGACAGCAAAGTAGGCACAATTCCTCCACTGAAGACAAAAGAGATGTTATTAAGGAAGGTGATGATTTGATTGAGTAGCTAGTTCTCTTCAGTGATGAAGGTCTTGCATGCCATTTGTTTTTCAGGATCATTACTTCACACATTTATTAAAAATAAAGAGGCCAAGGATCTATTGCTTTATATTGACACACTAGAATTAAAGAAGAAATCTTGACACAAAATGAGCACTAGCGATGGAAGTCACTTTTATTAGTATATTATATGATGTAGGCATCTACCTCCTCCATTTTTTTTTCTGGTTTCATTCAGCATCATCCGTAGCATTCTTAAAAGCTGCCTGAGTGGAGGTTTTTTCTTCTTCAGCAGATATATCTTGTGAAGACATTCAAAGTTAGTAGTATTGCATCTTCAGGCTTAGCAAAATGAATTTATACTTCCACTAAGGCTGTGTTCTTGTTGGCCAAATTCTACAAAGTTTCAAATGCTCAACAGGATTGACGAGGCTGTTTCGCATCAGCTTCAAACCCAGTAGCAAGGAACAATGTTTATATACATTGCAATCTAGAACCATGTTTTCTTACCAGACTTTAGACCACAGGATAACATAAATAGGTACTGTGGAAGAGACTAGATTAGAAATAAATGTATGTGATTAAAATTTTAAAAAGCAAAGTCTTAGTATTTTCTACTCTGCCATGATTCCAACCAATTTTTGTCAGTGGCTAGAAATCCACGTGGGGTAACTGAAATCAAATATAGAGATTGTATTAGTATATTTGGGCTGCTATAATGCAATACCATAGACTGGATGACTTATAAACAACAAATTTGTTTCTCACCCCTCTGAGTCTGGAAAGTCCAAGATCAACGTGTCTGATGAAGGCTTATTTCCTGGTTAATAGAGGGTACCTGCTTACTCACATGTAGGAGTGAAGGATTTTTGTGGGGTCTCTCTTATAAAGGCACTAATCCCATTCATGAGAGATCTTCCCTCATGACCTGATCACCTCCTAAAGGCCCCACAGAGCTTATACTGTTCATAATAGAAACTATCCACACTAAGTTAATTTTCTTGCAGTCCTTGGTTTCCATTCTTCCACTTTAATTTATAAATCATTAACCTTATTGCAAAATCTTTCTTGGAGCTTTTCTGACATTGATATCACAAATTCTATAGTCTGCTGTTCTAAATTTATTTTATTACTGAGTTCTGTTTCCTTGGAGAAGCTGCCTTAATGAAATATGGATTGCAACTGCAGTTTCTCCAAAGTTGTTTTCTCAGTTTATTAACATTCAGTATATTAATATTTGTATTAAGTTTATAATCAGTATAAATTAAGTTTATAATCAATATAATCAATATAAATTGTATATTAATATTTAGTAATATATTCTTTCCCAGATATATTTTAAAATATTTCCTAGGTTATTCTAAATAGTCATTTTGGGGGAAACAGTGCTTTAGAGCCATCTGGTGATGAGGCTATCCATTATTTAAAAAAAAGCAAAACAAACACAAACAACAAACAAACAAAACACTCTGCCCAAGATATTCAGATGTTTAGCTGGGGTAAATCCTCAGATTTCTGTTCCATTTCCCTCTGATGCGCCTCTTCTCAGAAAAGAGAATGTAGACGGAGAAACAGAGAAATTCAATAAGGAAGTAAAATGAATGAAAGGCTTAGGTTCTTTATGACACACTTACCTACACTTACCTAATTCCTTTCCATTTTTTTATTATATAATATGTATTAACTATGTGTTGGTCTTGATTCCTTTGCATTGCAATCTTTATTTCAATAGCATAACTTTGGAGACTAGCATGATTTTTTTCCCCCTTCATCAACCTACCACATATTATAATGGTAATGTTCATCCTAAACATAGTATGCTGTGGCTTAATGTAACGGATTTTTTGCTTTATCAGGAAATACTGAGCCCATGTATTTAAGTATACACTACTAAAACTACCACTTAGTTACCCGATTGATTTTGCAGTATTGGGCATCATTGAAAGAAAAATATTTGATTGTCCTGTGGCTATACTGTTTTTGATTTCTAGCTTTGTTGCAATCTCAAATCCATTTAATGTCCTTCCATCATATGACCATTGTGTAATTTATACTGAAAGATTTATTTTGAGTTTAGAGACCAAATCTCTTTCTATATTATTTCCTCATACAGAAATTTGGACTTTGGCTCATTTGTTATGTGATGCATAAATCATTGTACATAGAACCATGAGACACATCATCTGTTGACCCCAGAGTGTAACTAAAGAACACAGCTATTTGGCCAGTAAATATATAGAATGATGATGCATGAATTTTGGTGGCATTTTTATCTATTATCAGAAGACAAACATCTATTATTGAAATTTTCCTCTACTTTAAATTGTAATAAAATAATTTTAAAAGCCATAAGTATTCTGTATATAATTATAGTCCTTTTAAAAACTAAACAGGTATATCTGTTTCATATATATATGAAAATAACTTGACTATTTTTAACATATGCTTTGATTCACTACCCTGCACTGGAATCGTATAATTGTGGGAACATCTGCATTCAGACAATTTATTTTTTTCCACAAGTCAACAATATTCAAAACAAAAATATTTTGCTTATTGTATATTCAACTACACAGGTTATCATACTGTGCTTCCTTGACACTCATCACAAAATGAAATCATTTTGTTTTCTTAAAATCAAACAGTTGTTGTAATTGCAGACTAGTTTATGACTATCTTCATCAAAACTGTAAGTATATTAATTTTTGAGCACATAAGCAACTTTTCACAAAGTGATTACATTGTTTAAAATATAATGAGCAGAAATGGTATTTCAACAGATAAAACCTTGTTTTTTTTCCCCTCAGAATAATGCTTTCTGATTCTCATTATAGATATGGAATTGTCTGTACAAAAGAAGTAGGGAAACTTTCTTTCTTTACATGCATACTACATCGTTTTAGTTCCATGAACTTCTGAGTGAACTCTTAAGGCTATTAGTATTAGCATACTTTTTCGATCTTAAACTTTACAGTTGTATGCTTATTATACATACATTCAAAAAATTGGTCAATTACTTAAGCCTGGTTTACATCAAGGGATTTTACTTATAAGCTGTTATAAATTACCAACTCCTATCACATATGAATATATTTATAGGGCACAGCTTTTATAATCCTATTTTAGGTATGAAAAAAACTGAGGTTCAGGAACTCAACTAATAAATGTGAGATCCAAACTTTGAATATAGACCAGCTGTAAAACAGTCTGATGTTTGTTCCACTAGACTGCACTGCTTTCATCATCTCTGTCAGTGAAGGTTATGGAATGAACTGATATAGTAGAATGGCAGGTATAACCACAACTACAACTGCACTCATTTATTCATTCCCATTTCGTGCCAGGGACCTTAACTCAGCAACTTGCATATTAATATTACAGCTGTAACAATGAAAACAAATTCGACATAGCAAAGTTAAGTAAACCTGCCCAGGGCATTTTTAAAATAAAACAACACTGGAATCTACTATCCACAGAGTTCAAATTAATTCTCCATACAGTAAACTTAATTACCTAGAATGCTATAGGGGGTATAAGAAATCTTGGTTAATTATTATATTTTCTAGAGAATACGGGATTAGCTATTTAAAAAGTCTTAGAGCCTAATAAAATTAATTCAGTGCTAAACATATTATTATTCCTTCAAAGAGTCAGAAAGTACACTGGAGTCTTACAGTTCCTCTGGGTTATTATTATGAACATGAATTATCACTATTCAGCATGTATGGTTTTGAGTAGAGTAAGAGAATTGAGGGAGGTAGAATTCTAAATGAACTGACTTTTCTGAAGATAGATGAGAGTTAATCACTAGGCCTCTAGGGTACTATTTAACACATTTCTCTTGTAATGTTAAAGAAAACCCGCAGTAACCCATTAAAAGAGTTTAGTTTTCTAAGTGTACAAATTACTACCAAGGTAAACTTGGAAACTGAAAAAATGTAATAGTTATTACTATTACATCCACACCCATTTGGTCAGGATAAGCTATGTACCAATATTACTTACTATTCAGATAAACCTTCATAAAATCATACACTAGAAAAACATGGGTCGATACATCTCACACCATTAAAGCCTATTACACTTAGTATATATCTCTATATCTATCTATGTCTATCTCTGTATCAGTCTATATATAGATCAATCTAAAGATAAATATAGATATAGATTATCTTCTATCTATATTCAGATATATAAATTTACAGAGATTGATGTAGATATAGGTATAGATATATAGAGATAATTTCCTTTGGGAAAATAGTTGTCACTTAGAAAATCATCATTCCAACTAAGTGATATGCTGCATTTTGTCAAGATAGTAGGTCAAAGGACTGGAAATTAAAAGCCAATCTTTTTAGTCTATTGGATATATATCTAAAGATTTTTTATTATATGAATACATCATTTATATTATATGTAAGACAATCTATTTTTTCCATTTTCTAGTTAAAACATAAATTTATAATACATTTAAAAACAAATCCAAATATGAAATGAAAAAAGATAATAATGACTGATATTTTTTACTATTTTCCAAGTATACTTTATATGCATTAAACTAATTTAAATTTTATAACAACCTTTCAGGTAGGCAAAATAACTCCCAACCTATTTTCCTAGTGAAGGCAACTGAGATATAGAGAGCTTCAGCAACTCTCCTATGCGTGCATCTTTCAAATGAGTAGAGGGGGAAAAAATTGTAAATAAAGAGTCACACATTAATGGAAGACAGAAAATTGTGGAAACCTATTGTTTGTCTGAGTCACATTCACTTCACTCCTTGAGTCACAATGAACCATGGGCAGTGCATCTTTCTCTCCCCCAATCAAGATGCCCTCTCTTGCCCACCTGGTTCTCTAGGGCTTCTTTATTTCAGTTTTTGCTATCTCTGGTTACTTTCCAGCCCTGGTATAGCAAAGCCTGCTGTGGAGACTGGAACCTGAGCCTGCAGATTCCTGAACAATTTACTGCTTGGGCGTTCATTTGTAAAGGGAAAAATTGCCCTTGTCAAGGAGCTGATGGGGAGAAGAATATACTGGAATCACCCAGATAAACACCGTGAGCTATGATCTGGTCATATTAGGCACACTAATTTTCCCTTCTCTATTATTAGCCATAAAGCTCACAGTTCTCATTTTTATCCCCCTCCTTTTTTTCTACCTTGGGAAAACATTAGAAATGCAAGTTTCCCTAGTTTCAGTTCTACTCTTTAGTATGCTAAAAGCTACTTAAATCCAGCTTTTACATTTACAGTTTATCTTAAATCTTTCTGTTTGTTTGTTTGATCTCACTCATCTTCATTTTCGTTTGATCTTTTTTTAAAAAATAGCTTAGCCATTTGTCTCTGATTTTTAGCTTCTGTTTGATAGATACATCTTATGATCTGTTGATAGTACTAAAAATAATGGCTAATGTTTATTTGGAAATTACCATTTGCCATCTAGACACTATGCTGAACAAGGGCTCATTTAATCTGCACAACCATATGATGTACATTTTTATTTCATAGATGGTGTCAGGAGATTAAGTAAATTATCTAAGGTAATAATACTCTGGAATTGTAGAGCTGATTCAACCTAGGCCATCTGAGTACAGTCTGTGATTTTAACCACTGTGGATGATGCACAATGATTACTTTAAAATATATTGCTTCTTATCATAATTCATTTCCAAACGTCTGCATCCCTGTGATGAATCCTTTTTCTACAATTTTGTTTGTCAGATTTTGTTGATCTTGTTTTATGTTTATCTCTGAATAAAGATGTGTTTTATCAAAACTATTTTTGTTTCGCTTTTAAAGTCATCCCTCTTTGTTCTTTTAAAGTCCTCTCTTTATAGGACTCAATGTATTGCTGAACTGTGATGGATGTTTTCTTGCATTTGTTGATTGGTTCACCTTATAGCTGCAAAATTAAAGTTGCCATGATGCATTGTTACTAGAAATATTTCTGTTTCAGCCTGAACTAGTGCATCCAGGAAGCAATGCAGTTATACTATATGTGAAAATGAAAGTAATTTATGTATTTGAGTGGATATATGAATATTTAGTACTCAAAATAACTAAGGACCGATGTTTGTTAAAAAGCAGTTTCTAACATCCACATAAGATGGCTCCACCCTTACTATATGCCACACTGTATTCTGCACATATTTCTGCATACAATTATTGAATTAATTATGTCTATTATATTCCTTAAGAAAAATTTACTTCTTATTATCTAAAGAGATTCAGGACTTGTATATAACGTGATACTTTTTAAACATCAGTAAGTATCTTTTGAATTAATGTTGCCTTTAAAGTGACCTTCAATTTAATTTAAAATAATTTTGACTTATTACTCTTCATTATTTTATGTCAATCAGTGACCCTTACCTGTTTTTTGTTTTGGAAAGAAAAGTCTACTCTCCTTTTTGAAAAATAGTATGCACATTTTATTTTGCAAAATGTATTTGTATATTTTTAAAAGGATACAGATACAAAAGACTAGTAAACAAGACAGACTGTTTGACTTTATATAATTTCATCTTTCTACGGAATAGGTGAGCAGCTGGGCCCGTGAGCCATGGCTGCTGAGCCTGCACGTCTGGAGCCTGTGCTCCACAACCGGAGAGGCCACAACAGTGAGAGGCCCATGTACTGCAAAAAAAAAAAAAAAAAACAAAACAAAAAAACAAAATAAAATAATAATAACAGAAAATGGGAAGGTCCTGGGGAAAATAGGATCCATTTTGTGCACTGTTGGTGGGAATGTAAAAAGGTAAGCTGCTGTGGAAAACAGTATAGTAGTTCCTGAAAAACTTAAAAATAGAATTACCAAGTGATCCAGCAATTCCATTTCTGAGTATATTTACTCAGAAAATAACTGAAACTATGATCTGGAAAATATATTTTTGCACCCCTGTTCATAGCAGTATTATTCACAATGACTAAAGTATGGAAGCAGTGCAAGTGTGAATCAACAGATGAAGGGGTAAGCAAAATGTGGTAAATACATGCAGTGGAATATCACTCATCCTTAAAAGGAAGACAATTTGGACATGTACTATCAATACAACATGGATGAAACTTGAGGACATTATACTAAGTGAAATAAGTGAGTCACAAAAAGACATATACTGTATGATTACACTTATGTGAGGGCCTTAGAGTAGTCAAAATTATAGAGACAAATAGAAAGGTGGTTGCCAAGGGCAGGGGCAAGAGGGAATAGTAAATTTTATGTTACGTGTGTTTTATCACAAGAACTGAAAAAAAAAATGACATGTATACATAATTCTAGATTAAAATGAAAATGTTTCCTATCTCTTCCCTATATTCACTGCACTCTGGGTCTCTGGTGTCTATATACATATGTAGTGTATATGTTCAATAACTATATTGAAATAATAAAGTTTGGATTAATTTCTAGTTGTTTAATAGAGATAACTAGGCATATTTTGTGCATTTTCTCTTCAAACACATCTGGTTAATGCTCATCAAAGTAATACTACCGGTAGTAAAATGGATCCTATTTTCCCCAGGACCTTCCCATTTTCTGTTATTATTATTTTATTTTCTGTTTTTTTTTTTTTTTTTTTTTTTTTTTTTTTTTGTGGTACGCGGGCCTCTCACTGTTGTGGCCTCTCCGGTTGCCGAGCACAGGCTCCGGACGCGCAGGCTCAGCAGCCAGGACTCACGGGCCCAGCCGCTCTGCGGCATGCGGGGCCTTCCCAGACCGGGGCACGAACCCGTGTCCCCTGCGTAGGCAGGCAGACTCTCAACCACTGCGCCACCAGGGAAGCCCTATTTTCTGTTTTTTGATAGTAGTCTTTTTTGATAGTAGTTGAATATGAGGTGGTATCTCATTGTAGCTTGATTTGCATTTCCTTAGTGATGAGTGATTTGAGCATCTATTCATGTGTTTATTGGCCATTTTTATACCTTCTTTGGAGAAATGTCTATTCAATCCCTTTGCCCATTTTTGAATCAGGTTGCTTATTGTTGTCATTCATGAATTTTGGGAATTCTCTATTCCTCCTATTAAATCTGTTTCAGACATATGATTTGCCAATATTTTCTCCCATTTTGTTGGTTGCCTTTTTACTCTCTTGATAGTGCCTTTTAATGCACAAATTTTTAACATTTTCATGAAGTCCAATCTGTCTATTTTTATTTATTGCTGCCTGTACATTTGGTATCATATCCAAGAAATTGTTGCCAAATCCAATGTAATGAAGGTTTTGCTGTATATTTTTTCCTAAAATTTTTATAGGTTTAGGTATTACACTTAGGTCAGGAATCCATTTTTAGCTAATTTTTTATATGATATAGTAACAGTCCAAATTCACTCTTTTGCATGTGGATATGCAGTTTTCCTAACAACATTTGTTGAAAAGATTGTCTTGCTCTCATTTAATAGTCTCTTTAACCTTATCCAAAATCATGTGAACATATATACAAAGATTTATTTCTGAACTTCCTATTGTATTCTACAGGTCTATATGTCTGTCATTATCCAGTACCAGTACTGTTTTGATTACTGCAATTTTGTAGTAAGTTTTGAAATGAGAAAGTATGATATTCCAGCTTTGGGTTTTTTTTTTTAGCACTGTTAGGCACATTTAAATTGGGTCAACCTTATAATAAGCATTGTTTTTAAATGATGAATGTCTTTTGAGAATCATATCTGGTCGCAGGATATTTTTTTCTCTTGTTTACAATAAACAATGTAGTAAGTTATAGGAAATACTTGATAATACACTATCAGAAATATTATCAGATAAAATCATACTTTTCAGCTAAATATCAAGCATTCTGTTTTTAATTTTGCTTCTTCCTTGACCTATTAATATGTAGGTTCTGTTGGTAATTTGGCCTGGACAACAGTTCTGTGGAACTTTTACCTTAGGATTTATGCACTAGTTTGTTCTCTCTGCCTTTTCTCTCATTCCCAGTGTCTACATGGTGCTTACCTACATCTGACTGTTCAAATGTCCCCTCCTTGGTTAGACCTAGTCTGACAAATACATTTAGAAATGCATTTCATGCCTTACATCTTAGCTCTCTAACCATTCCAATTATTTTGCATTCTCTAAGTACAAATTATCTCATAAAATATGTTATTTAGGTATTTATTAAATTTATTGTCACTTATCTATTTGAAGAACTCCTAGTATATCTGAAGCTCCTAGAACAATGTCTGAAATGTAGACAAAAATTATGTACAATATCTCATTCAGAAAAATTATTACATATGTTTTAACAAATCTTGTATACATTAACTTACATACACACTGCAAAATACTAATGTTGGATTTACTCTTTCATGTCATAACTTGGGTATCATTTTTTTTTAAGTCCTTATTGGAGTATAATTGTTTTACAATGGTGTGTTAGTTTCTACTTTATAACAAAGTGAATGAGTTATAAATATACATATATCCCCATATCTCTTCCCTCTTGCATCTCTCTCCCTCCCACGCTCCCTATCCCACCCTTCTAGCTGGTCAAAAAGCACCAAGCTGATCTCCCCGTGCTATGTGACTGCTTCCCACTAGCTATCTATTTTACATTTGGTAGTGTATATATATATCCATATATACACTACCACTCTCTCACTTTGTCCCAGCTTACCCTTCCCCCTCCCCGTGTCCTCAAGTCCATTCTCTAGTAGGTCTGTGTCTTTACTCCTGTCTTGCCCCTAGGTTCTTCAAGACCATTTTTTTTTTTTTTTTAGATTCCATATATATGTGTTAGCATACGGTATTTGTTTTTCTCTTTCTGACTTACTTCCCTCTGTATCACAAACTCTAGGTCCATCCAACCACTACAAATAATTCAATTTCGTTTCCTTTTATGGCTGAGGAATATTCCATTGTATATATGTGCCACATCTTCTTTATGCATTCATTTGTCAGTGGACACTTAGGTTGCTTCCATGTTCTGGCTACTGTAAATAGAGCTGCAAAGAACATTGTGGTGCATGACTCTTTTTGAATTATGGTTTTCTCAGGGTATATGCCCAGTAGTGGGATTGCTGGGTTGTATGGTAGTTCTATTTTTAGTTTCTTAAGGAACCTCCATAATGTTCTTCTTCGTGGCTGTATCAAGTTACATTCCCACGAACAGTGTATGAGGGATCCCTTTTCTCCACACCCTTTCCAGCATTCATTGTTTGTAGATTTTTTGAGGATGGCCATTATGACTGGTGTGAGATGATATCGCATTGTAGTTTTGATTTGCATTTCTCTAATGATTAATGATATTGAGCATTCGTTCATGTGTTTGTTGGCAATCTGTATATATTCTTTGGAGAAATGTCTATTTAGGGATTATGCCCATTTTTGGATTGGGTTGTTTGGTTTTTTTATATTGAGTGGCATGGGCTGCTTGTAAATTTTGGAGATTAATCCTTTCTCAGTTGCTTCATTTGCAAATATTTTCTCCCATTCTGAGGGCTGTCTTTTCATCTTGTTTATGGTTTCTTTGCTGTATAAAAGCTTTGAAGTTTCATTAGGTCCCCTTGTTTATTTTTGTTTTTATTTCCATTTCTCTAGGAGGTGGGTCAAAAAGGATATTGCTGTGATTTATATCATAGAGTGTTCTGCCTATGTTTTCCTTTAAGAGTTTGACAGTTTCTGGCCTTACATTTAGGTCTTTAATCCATTTTGAGTTTATTTTTGTGTATGGTGTTAGGGAGTGTTCTAATTTCACTCTTTTACATGTAGCTGTCCAGTTTTCCCAGGACCACTTATTGAAGTGGCTCTCTTTTCTCCATTGTATATTTGTGCCTCCTTTATCAAAGATAAGGTGACCGTATGTGTGTGGGTTTATTTCTGGCCTTTCTTTCCTGTTCCATTGATCTATATTTCTGTTTTTGTGCCAGTACCATACTGTACTGATTACTGTAGCTTTGTAGTATAGCCTGAAGTCTAGGAGCCTGATATTTCCAGCTCTGTTTTTCTTTCTCAAGATTGCTTTGGGTATTCAGAGTCTTTTGTGTTTCCATACAAATTGTGAATTTTTTGTTATAGTTCTGTGAAAAATGCCAGTGGTAATTTGGTAGGGATTGCATTGAATCTGTAGATTGCTTTGGGTAGTATAGTCATTTTCACAATGTTGATTCTTCCAATCCAAGAACATGGTATATCTCTCCATCTATTTGTATCATCTTTAATTTCTTTCATCAGTGTCTTATAGTTTTCTGCATACAGGTCTTTTTTCTCCTTAGGTGGGTTTATTCCTAAGTATTTTATTCTTTTTGTTGCAGTGGTAAATGGGAGTGTTTCCCTAATTTCTCTTTCAGATTTTTCATCATTAGTGTATAGGAATGCAAGAGATTTCTGTGCATTAATTTTGTATCCTGCTACTTTACCAAATTCATTGATTAGCTCTAGTACTTTTCTGGTGGCATCTTTAGGATTTTCTTTGTATAATGCAATGACGTCTGCAGAGAGTGACAGCTTTACTTCTTCTTTGCCAATTTGGATTCCTTTTATTTCTTTATCTTCTCTGATTGCTGTGGCTAAAACTTCCAAGACTATGTTAAATAATAGTGGTGAGAGTGGGCAACCTTTTCTTGTTCCAGATCTTAGTGGAAATGGTTTCAGTTTTTCACCATTGAGGATGATGTTGACTGTGGGTTTGTCATATATGGCCTTTATTATGTTGAGGTAAATTCACTCTATGCCTACTTTCTGGAGGGTTTTAATGATAAGTGAGTGTTGAATTTTGTAAAAAGCTTTCTCTGCATCTATAGAGATGATCATATGGTTTTTCTCCTTCAATTTGTCAATATGGTGTATCACATTGATTGATTTGCGTATATTAAAGAATCCTTGCATTCCTGGGATAAACCCCACTTGATCATGGTGTATGATCCTTTTAATGTGCTGTTGGATTCTGTTTGCTAGTGTTTTGTTGAGGATTGTTGCATCTATGTTCATCAGTGATATTGGCCAGTAGTTTTCTTTTTTTGTGACATCTTTGGTTTTGTTATCAGGGTGATGGTGGCCTCGTAGAATGGGTTGGGAGTGTTCCTCCATCTGCTATATTTCGGAAGAGTTTGACAAGGATAGGTGTTAGCTCTTCTCTAAATGTTTGATAGAATTCGCCTGTGAAGCCATCTGGTCCTGGGCTTTTGTTTGTTGGAAGATTTTTAATCACAGTTTCCATTTCAGTGCTTGTGATTGGCCTGTTCATATTTTCTATTTCTTCCTGGTTCAGTCTCAGAAGGTTGTGCTTTTCTAGGAATTTGTCCGTTTCTTCCAGGTTGTCCATTTATTTGGCATATACTTGCTTGTAGTAATCTCTCATGATCCTTTGTATTTCTGCAGTGTCAGTTGTTACTTCCCCTTTTTCTTTTCTAATTCTATTGATTTTAGTCTTCTCCCTTTTTTTCTTGATGAGTCTGGCTAATGGTTTATCAATTTTGTTTATCTTCTCAAAGTTCCAGCTTTTAGTTTTATTGATCTTTGCTCTTGTTTCCTTCATTGGTTTTTCATTTATTTCTGATCTGAGTTTTATTATTTATTTCCTTCTGCTAACTTTGGGGTTTATTTGTTCTTCTTTCTCTGATTGATTTAGGTGTAAGGTTAGGTTGTTTATTTGAAATGTTTCTTGTTTTTTAAGGTAGGAATGTATTGCTATAAACTTCCCTGTTAGAACTGCTTTTGCTGCATCCCATATGTTTTGGGTCGCCGTGTTTTCATTGTCATTTGTTTCTAGGTATTTTTTGATTTCCTCTTTGATTTCTTCAGTGATCTCTTGGGTATTAGGTAGTGTATTATTTAGCATCCATGTGTTTGTATTTTTTACAGATCTTTTCCTGTAATTGATATCTAGTCTCATAGCATTGTCTCTTTGGGTCCTTGTTAAACGTTTCTTATATTTTCTCCATTCTATTTCCAAGATTTTGGTTCATCTTTACTGTCATTATCATGAGTTCTTTTTCAGGTAGACTGCCTATTTCCTCTTTATTTGTTAGGTCTGGTGGGTGTTTACCTTGCTCCTTCATCTGCTGTGTGTTTCTCTCTCTTCTCATTTTGCTTAACTTACTTTGTTTGGGTCTCCTTTTCACAGGCTGCTGGTTCGTAGTTCCCGTTGTTTTTGGTGTCTGTCCCCAGTGGCCAAGGTTGGTTCACAGTGGGTTGTGTAGGCTTCCTGGTGGAAGGGACTAGTGCCTGTGTTCTGGTGGATGAGGTTGGGTCTTGTCTTTCTGGTGGGCAGGTCCATGTCTGGTTGTATGTTTTGGGGTGGCTGTGACCTTATTATGATTTTAGGCAGCCTCTCTCCTAGTGGGTGGGGTTGTGTTCCTGTCTTGCTAGTTGTTTGGCATAGGGTTTCCAGCACTGTAGCTTGCTGGTCATTGAGTGGAGCTGGGTCTTGGCATTGAGATAGAGATCTCTGGGAGATTTTCAGCATTTGATATTACATGGAGCTGGGAGGTCTCTGGTGGACCAATGTCCTGAAGTTGGCTCTCCCACCTCAGAGGCACAGCACTGACACCTGGCTGGAGCGCCAAGAGCCTGTCATCCACACGGCTCAGAATAAAAGGGAGAAAAAAAGAAAGAAAAAGATAAAATGAAATGAAATAAAATAAAATAAAAAAGTTATTAAAACAAAAAAAATCATTGTTAAAAGAATTTTTCAAAGTAATTAAAAGAAAAGAAATAAAGCAGAGAACAGCCAAACCAAAAGACAAATCCACCAATGATAACAAGCACTGCAAACTATACTAAGAAAAACAAAGAAACAGAGGGAAAAAAAACAGACAGACAGAACTATAGGACAAATGGTAAAAGCCAAGCTATACAGACAAAATCACACACAGGAGCATATGCATACAGACTCACAAAAAGAGGAAAAGGGGAAAAATAATAAATCTTGCTCCCGAAGTCCACCTTCTCAATTTGGGATGATTCGTTGTCTATTCAGGTATTCCACAGATGCAGGGTACATCAAGTTTCTTGTAGAGATTTAATCCACTGCTCCTGAGGCTGCTGGGAGAGATTTCCCTTTCTCTTCTTTGTTCGCACAGCTCCTGGGATTCATCTTTGGATTTGGCCCTGCCTCTGCCTGTAGGTCGTCTGAGTACACCTGTTCTTCACTCAGACTAGACAGGGTTAAAGGAGCAGCTGATTTGGAGGCTCTGGCTCACTCAGGCTGGGGGGAGGGAGGGGTACGGAGTGCAGGGAGAGCCTGTGGTGTGAAGTTGCACCAGCCTGAGGCATGCCATGTGTTCTCCTGGGGAAGTTGTCCCTGGATCACGGGACCCTGGCAGTGGCGGGCTGTACAGGCTCCCAGGAGGGGAGATGTGGTGGGTGACCTGTGCTTGCACACAGGCTTCTTGGTGGTGGCAGCAGCGACCTTAGCATCTCATGCCCGTCTCTGGGGTCCGCATTGTTAGCCACGGCTCACGCCCATCTCTGGAGCTCCTTTAAGCGGTGCTCTGAATCCCCTCTCCTCGTGCACCAGGAAACAAAGAGGCAAGAACAAGTCTCTTTCCTCTTTGCCAGTTCCAGACCTTTTCCCAGACTCCCTCCCGGCTAGCTGTGATGCCCTAGCCCCCTTCAGGCTGTGATCACGCAGCCAACCCCAATCCTTTCCCTGCGATACGACCGAAGCCTGAGCCTCAGCTCCCAGCCCCAACCCGTCCCGGCGGGTGACCAGACATCCGCCTGCAAAGGGGCTTCCTAGTGTGTGGAAACGTTTCCTCCTTCACAGCTGCCTCCCACTGGTGCAGGTCCCGTCCCTATTCTTTTGTCTCTGTTTTTTCTTTTTTCTTTTGCCCTACCCAGGTACGTGGGGAGTTTCTTGCCTTTCAGGAGGTCTGAGGTCTTTTGCCAGCATTCAGTAGGTGTTCTGTAGGAGTTGTTCCACATGTAGATGTATTTCTGATGTATTTGTGGGGAGGAAGGTGATCTCCATGTCTTACTCTTCCACCATCTTGAAACTCCTCTCCTGGGTATCATTTTATTTTAAATTATATATTAGCAAGCTAATGTAAAAAGACATGAATATAATCAATAATTTGTTATAAAACAAAATAAAAATATTTTAATATATATTCCCTTTCAATTATCCATAATAATTTGAAAGATGTCATAATTATTATCTGAAACTTGGACAAAAGAAACAACTAGGTGCTCTTCCAGTGCAGTGCTTGGCTTGATGTTCTACTTCCTAGCCTGTTTTACAATCTGTAGGGCCAGAGGTTAACTTGTATATTTCTGTCTGGTAGCAATGTGGATAATTTCTGTCCAGTGTGACAGATTACTCTTAAGGTTTTTTCTCCTGTAAAACTGTAAGACATATTCATTTTTGTATCTAACCCAGCAATCTTAACGTTTTTGGTTAAAGATCTCTCTCTGTATGTTTATACATTCATTTGTTTTTTGAGAATATATTTATGCATATTCTCAGAACTTCTTAAGTTTGTCATAATACCTTATTTTGCCCTCTATACTGAATTAAATAAAATCTTTGATGCATGTTTATTTTATAAACATTTGTAAAATCTATAAACCTTTTATACATGTATAATATTTAAATTTAAAAAAAAATTTTTTTTTTTTAGATGTTGGGGGTAGGAGTTTATTAATTTATTTATTTTTGCCGTGTTGGGTCTTCGTTTCTGTGTGAGGGCTTTCTCTAGTTGTAGCAAGCGGGGGCCACTCTTCATTGCGGTGTGCAGGCCTCTCACTATCGCAGCCTCTCTTGTTGCAGAGCACAGGCTCCAGACGCGCAGGCTCAGTATTTGTGGCTCACGAGCCTAGTTGCTCCACAGCATATGGGATCCTCCCAGACCAGGGCTCGAACCCATGTCCCTTGCATTAGCAGGCAGATTCTAAACCACTGTGCCACCAGGGAAGCCCTATAATATTTAATTTTATACTTAATTATAATCTTTCTGAAAATTAGAGCTTGTTCAAAGGAGAGCAATAGGCATAATTCATAGAATATTTTTAAATGTCTTTTGGAATTTAGTGTGGTGCAATGGGACATATTGCAATAAGACTGTTTAGTCAGGATTCAGAAATATGTCCCTCCTTTTTGTGCTTGTCAAAAAAAGAGTCTCAGTCATTTTTCTAACCTACTGAAGCAAAATGTATACTTTGTAGCATACTTGCTCATGATTTTTTTACTTAAGATTAAAAGCTAGTAAGTGTTACTTTGTCAGTCTAATTTGGATGCAGATTTCTTGAGTACATTAGTCACTAGGACTTAACCAGTCTGCACAGATATCTGTGTTTAATGTTACCTTTAATGTTTATCAATAAATAAGAAATGTTAGAAATATGCAAAAAGATTTGCTGAGATTTCTAGAACTGAAAATAATATTGACAACTATGAATTATCAAGAGGAAACTTGATAGATTACACTCTTAATTATATATACCTTAGGTCTTCCATGAAGTCATTTTGTAATAAAAAGATTAATGGTGTACCTGAAGAGAGTTTTTTAATATATTATCCATGTTCCTGATTTTTTAAGCCAATTATGTGACACATGATTTAACTTATGCTTTTTGATATCTTGCAGTCATTGTTATGCATATTATTATTGTACTGAGATTGAGAAATGTCCTTTGAAAATAATATATTGTTTGGGCTATGTTCCCTGATATTAAAACAGAATTCTGTGGCTTTGAATTTATATGTTTCTGATTTTTATTATCTGTATTTCCTTTATATCAGACTTCCAGTTGTTAAATCTTACTATTAATTCTATAGGTGTTTGCCTAAATCCTCCTCTTTTCCAATTCTCTTTGTTAATGAAGGGTAATGCCTGGAAAGTAGATAGTTAATATTCTTGATATTAGAAATGCAATAAAAATAAAAAGGTCTTGTTTACTCTTAGACTGGTGTTTGATGAAAAAAGTAATGTGACTTAGTTATTACATATTTTAACACCTATCTTATATACCATGTGTTTATTTTTGCAAATTCCTTTATTTCCAGATATATTTAATAAATGTAACTTTATTCATAACTGAGTTTCTAATGAGTAATAGATGGTACCTATTTCATATAGAAACAAAATAAAATAATGTTCATTTAAACATTGATTCTCCAATCAAAAGGTATAGAGTGGCTGACTGAATAACAACAAAAAAGACCCAACTATATGCTGCCTTTAAGAGGCTTATTTCAGCTTCAAGGATCATATAGGCTAAAAATGAAGTGATGGTAAAAGATATTCTATGCAAACAGAAACCAAAATAAAGCACAGGTAGCTATACTTATATTAGACAAAATAGACTTTAAGTTGAAGCCCATACTCATTTACCATTCTGAAAATCCAGGACAGTTAAGAATTACACTAAATCTCCTCTGCCTGTTATATTAATGGAACAACAAAGCCTGGATGATAGCATTTCTGTTTGCAACATGGTTCACTGAATATTTTAAGCCCACTGTTGAGACCTACTGCTCAGAAAAAATGATTCCTTTCAGAATAGTACTGTTCATTGACAATGCACCTGGTCACCAAAGAGCTCTGATGGAGATGTACAATGAGATTAATATTGTTTTTATACCTGCTAACACAACATCTATTCTGCAGCCCATGGATCAAGTAATTTTGACTTTTATACCTTATTCTTGAAGAAATACACTTCATAAGATCTAGCTGACATAGTGATTCCTTTGATTGATAGACCCGGGCAAAGTAAATTTAAAACTTTCTGGAAAAGATTCACCATCCTTGATGCCATTAAGAACATTTGTGATTCATAGGAAGACGTCAAAATATCAGCATTAACAGGAGTTTGGAAGAAGTTGATTCCAAACCTCATGGAATACTTTGAAAGTTTCAAGAGTGTATCAGAGGAAGTAACACTACAGACGTGGTAGAAAGAGAGAACTAGAATTAGAAGTGGAACTTGAAGATGTGACTGAATTGCTGAAATCTCATGATATGAATTTAATGGATGAGGAATTGCTTCTTATGAATGAGCAAAGAAGGTGGTTTCTTGAGATAGAATCTACTCTTGGTAAAGTTGCTGTGAAGATCATTGAAATGAAAACAAAAGGTTTAGAATATTACATAAACTTTGTTGATAAAGCAGTAACAGGTTTTGAGACGATTGTTGTACTGGGGGTAATATGCTATTAAAGTATTGCACTCTCTACAGAAATCATTAGTGAAAGGAAGAGTCAATTGATGTGGCAAACTTCACTCTTGTGTTATTTTAAAATATTGCATAGCCATTCCAACTGTCAGCAACCAACACCCTGATTAATCAGCAGCCATCAACATTGAGGCAAAATCTTCCATCAGCAAAAAGATTAGGATTCACTGAAGGCTTACATGATGGTTAGAATTTTTTTAGCAATAAAGTGTTTTTTTTAAATTAAGGTATGTACATTTTTAGATTTAATACTATTGCATACTTAATAGACTACAGTATAGTGTAAATATAACTTTTATATGCACTGGGAAACCAAAAAATTTCTTATGACTTTCCTTATTGCAATATTCATTTTATTGCGGTGGTCTGGAACCAAACCCACAATATGTATGCCTATATAAAAATTGTGAACAAAATACTAGCAAACCAATTTAAACAGTACATTAAAGGAATCATACACCATGATCAAATGGGACATCCCTGGGAATCAAGGATAGTTCAACATGTGCAAATCAATAAGTGTGATACACTGCATCAACGGAACTAAAGAGAAAAATCATGTAATCATCTCAATAGATGCATAAAAAGCATTTCACAAAATTCACCAACCTTTCATGTGAAAACTCTCAGCAAATTGGATATAAAAGAAAAATACCTCAATGTAATCAAGACCATATGTCAGAAAACCACAGCTAACACCATACTTAATGGTGAAAGGTTGAAAGATACCCTTCTAAAATCAAGAACAAGATATTCCTATTCAACATAGTACTGACAATCATAACCAGAGCAATTAGTTAAGAAAGACATAAAAGTCATCCACATATCAAAGAAAAAAGTAATAATGTCTTTGATGATGTCTTGTATATAGAAAATGCTAAAAGTTTCACCAAAAACTGTTAGAAGTAATAAATGAATTCAGTTTCTGGATTAAAAAACAATTAGTATAAGTCAGTTGCATTTCTAGACACTAACAATGAACTTGAACTATCTGAAAAAGAAATAGAGAAAACATCCCCATTTACAATAGCATCCAAAACCATAAAATAGTTCAAGTTAACTCTTGAACAACATGGGTTTGAATGGCACAGGTCCACTTATACACCAATTATTTTCAATAAATATGTATGACTGTACTGCATGAGCTGCAGTTTGTTGAATCTGCAGATTCATAACTGCAGATATGGAGAAGTCACTGTAAACATCTGTATATGCAGATTTTTAACTGTGTGGGAGGTCGGCACACCCCTTACCCCCAAGTTGTTAAATAAATGTTAACATGCAAAAATGTGTTGCATTTCAGTACACTAACAATGAGCTAGCAGAATGGATAACTGATTCACTTTGTTGTACATCAGAAACTAACACATTTTAAATCAACTATACTCAATAAAAATTTTAAAAAGACAAAGAAAACAATCCCACTTAAAATCCCAATGAAAAGAATAAATTACCTAGGAATAAATTTAATCAAGAAGATGAAAGATCTGTACACTGAAAACTGTAAGACATTGTTTAAAAAATTGAAGAATACACAAAGGAGTGGAAAGATATTCTGTGCTCATGGGTTGGAAGAGTTAACATTGTTAAAATATCCATATTACCTAAAGCAATCTACAGATTCAATACAATCACTATTAAATCCCAGTGACATTTTTCACAGAAATAGAATAAAAAATCCTAAAAATTATGTGGAACCACAAAAGACCCTGTATAACCAAGGCAATCCTTGGGGGGTAAGGGGGTGGAGACAAAGCTGAAGATATTACATTCCCTTATTTCAAATTATATTAAAAATCTGTAGCAATCAAAACAACATGGTACTGTCAGGAGAAGACACATAGATCAGTGGAACAGAACTGAAAGCCCATAAATAAACCAATACATGGACAATTAATTTGGACATGGACAAATTAATTTATGGACAATTAATTTACGACAGAGGAGCAAAGAACATACAATGGAGAAAGGATAGTCTCTTCAATAAGTGGTGTTGGGAAAACTGGACAACTACATGCAAAAGAAACTGAACTACTTTCTCACATCATATACAAAAGTAAAAGCACACCATTATGAATGAGGTTATAAGTTAATTATCCATTTACAGAAAATTGAGTTATGCCTTTTTTCAGTTAATAATTTTAACAGTGAATATTCAAAACACTAGTTGGGATTTGTTTCCAGATAGGAAATGATACATTTAAATAATTATAATTAATTGACATATACATATATTTTACAGTATCATGCAATTATAACATAATTACACATGCAAAAATTTGAGTATTTGTATAAACACTGCACTGTTTTGTGCTATTTCCAAAGTGGATGCTGTACATTTCTATGTAATCCTTGGTAACTCTATACTTTATTGAAATAATAGCACTGCTATCAAAATAGGTTATGAAATACATAAAATATTATAATATTTGAGTTTATTTAGGGAAAATTAAAGTTATATAAGGAAATAAATTTCATCATTTTATAATTACTACAGCTTTATTCTAAAACTTAAAAAGGAAGAGCACATTCATGATCACTAACATTTTGTGGGTTAACATCTTACATTCAGATTTGTTTATACTAGTTAAAGGGATATACATCAACTAGGGACATGTATTTCTAAGTCTGCTAGAAAACAGTAGAGATTTTGTGTCAGATTTCTAAATTTTTAGAGTTTAGACTTCAATAACAAGTTTTAAGTATCTTGGAAACATAAGGATGGCATTTAAAGGAAAATTGATTTTCTTTCTAACATTATGACATAAATTTCATTTTTGCTAACTACAGGAAACCACTCTTTAGTCACCTTTAACAGCCTAATTTTCCTTATATATATATGATTATATAAATCATATACCTATGTGTACACAATGCATAGATATAAACATATATGTATGCATATTTTATTAGGCTGATAATTAAGCCATCATTAAACATGGTTTTAAAAGGCCTGTTAATCATTTGTTAATTTATTTGTGGATTAGGATTTTGGAGATAATTTTTACATGAAGATATAAGCCCATGGGTATGTGTACGTACACCGCATATTTCTTAATAGACAAATACTATGGTTAAATTCAAAAGTTAAAATTGGATGTTGTAAAACAGAGCTAAACAGATGTTCCAAAAAATCCAGATGCTTGGTGTAATTAAAATGAAACATCTGGATTATTAACAGATTGCATTTTTTTAATTGAAATGACTGGAGGATTTGAAATAAGGACATTACATTTTTAAATGACATGATTTGCTATTAGCAACATGAAAGTCTTAGCCTTTTTTCCAGTTAAACTTAAAACGTGTTACAACATAAATGATACTCTGTGTATCTAGTACTACCAAATTCATTATCATTGTGCTAGATGACGGATTGCTTTCTTTTAAATTTTTGTCTTTAAAATACCTTCAGTTTAGTCCTTAGATGTAATTAAGTTTAAGAATTTGTAATTTTTTTAATTAACTATGTCAGCTAAGCTACTTTAAATGATAATATTTCTTGTAATCACATATGAACATAAATCAGTGTTTATTACTGAATAAAAAACTAAACAAAAGTAGATACAATTTAATACTTTTGAAAATTGATTTATTTTAACTACTTGATTAAAATAAACAATTATATTAATGTAACTTTTTGGTTCATTATTTTAATGACTGGCTCACTTAGTAAAATTTTGACATTTAAAAAATAATGCTTGGGTTATTTTGCCTGAGGCGACCCAGCACTGGAGCCTACAGGCTCTTTGATGGGGCTAATGGCAGACTCTGGGAGGGCTCATGCCAAGGAGTACTTCCCAGAACTTCTGCTGCCAATGTCCTTGTCCTCAAGGTAAGCCACAGCCACCCCCTGCCTCTGCAGGAGACTCTCCAACACTAGCAGTAGGATACAGCAAAGATCTAAGAAAATCAGTAAGAATACTAAAGTACATCAAGCCAGAATATAACATGAAAATAATTATAAAATATTGCAGAGGGCAGACAGCAGAAGCAAGAAGAACTACAATCCTGCAGACTGTGGAACAAAAACCACATTCACAGAAAGACAAGATGAAAAGGCAGAAGCCTATGTACCAGATGAAGGAACAAGATAAAACCCCAGAAAATCAATTAAATGAAGTGGACATAGGAAACCTTCCAGAAAAAGAATTCAGAATAATGATAGTGAAGATGATCCAGGACCTTGGAAAAACTATGGAGGCAAAGATCAAGAAGATACAAGAAATGTTTAACAAAGACCTAGAAGAATTAAAGAACAAACAAACAGAGATGAACAATACAATAACTGAAATGAAAAATACAGTAGAAGGAATCAATAGCAGAATAACTGAGGTAGAAGAATGGATAAGTGACCTGGAAGACAAAATGGTGGAATTCACTGCTGCAGAACAGAATAAAAAAAAAAGAATGAAAAGAAATGAAGACAGCCTAAGAGACCTCTGGGACAACATTAAATGCAACAACATTTGCATTATAGGGGTCACGGAAGGAGAAGAGAGAAAGGACCCAAGAAAGTATTTGAAGAGATTATAGTCAAACACTTCCCTATCACGGGAAAGGAAATAGCCACCCAAGTCCAAGAAGCACAGAGAGTCCCATATAGGATAAACCCAAGGAGAAATACGCCGAGACACATAGTAATCAAATTGGCAAAAATTAAAGACAAAAATTATTGAAAGCAGCAAGGGAAAAATGGAAAATAACATACAAGGGAACTCCCATAAGGTTAACAGCTGATTTCTCAGCAGAAACCCTACAAGCCAGAAGGGAGTGGCATGATATATTTAAAGTGATGAAAGCGAAGAACCTACAACCAAGAATACTCTACCTGGCAAGGATCTCATTCAGATTCAATGGAGAAATCAAAAGCTTTACAGACAAGCAAAAGCTAAGAGAACTCAGCACCACCAAACCAGCTCTACAACAAATGCTAAGGGAACTTCTCTAAGTGGGAAACACAAGAGAAGAAAGGAGCTACAAAAACAAACCCAAAACAATTAAGAAAATGTTAATAGGAACATACATATCGATAATTACCTTAAACATGAATGTTTTAAATGCTCCAATCAAAAGACACAGGCTTGCTGAATGGATACAAAAACAAGACCCATATATATATTGTCTACAAGAGACCCACTTCAGACCTGGGGACACATACAGACTGAAAGTGAGGGGATGGAAAAAGATATTCCATGCAAATGGAAATCAAAAGAAAGCTGGGGTCGCAATACTCATATCAGATCAAATAGACTTTAAAATAAAGAATGTTACAAGAGACAAGGAAGGACACTACATAATGATCAAGGGATCAATCCAAGAGGAAAATATAACAATTATAAATATATATGCACCCAACATAGGAGCACCTCAATACATAAGGCAATTGCTAACAGCTATAAGTGGAAATTGACAGTAACACAAAAGAGTGGGGGACATTAACACCTCACTTACACCCATGGACAGATATCCAAACAGAAAATTAATAAGGACACACAAGCTTTAAATGACACAATAGACCAGATAGATTTAATTGATATTTATAGGACATTCCATCCAAAAAACAGCAGATTACACTTCTTCTCAAGTGCACACGGAACATTCCCCAGGATATATCACATCTTTGGTCACAAACCAAACCTCAGTAAATTTAACAAAATTGAAATCATATCAAGGATCTTTTCTGACCACAACGCTATGAGATTAGAAATGAATTACAGGGGAAAATACGTAAAAAACACAAACACATGGCTAAACAATACGTTACTAAATAACCAAGAGATCACTGAAGAAATCAAAGAGGAAATAAAAAAATACCTAGAGACAAATGACAATGAAAACATGATGATCCAAAACCAATGGGATGTGGCAAAAGCAGTTCTAAGAGGGAATTTTATAGCTATACAAGCCTACCTCAAGAAACAAGAAAAATCTCAAATAAACAAACTAACCTTACACCTGAAGGAACTAGAGAAAGAACAAACAAAACCCAAAGTTTGCAGAAGGAAAGAAGTCATAAAGATTAGAGCAGAAATAAATGAAATGGAAACAAAGAAAACAATAGCAAGGATCAATAAAACTAAAAGGTGCTTCTTTGAGAAAATAAGCAAAATTGATAAACCATAATCCAGACTCATCAAGAAAAAGAGGGAGAGGATTCAAATCAATAAAATTAGAAATGAAAAAGTAGAAGTTACAACAGACACTGCATAAATACAAAGCATCCTAAAAGACTACTACAAGCAACTCTATGCCAATAAAATGCACAACCTCAAAGAGATGGAAAAAATCTTAGAAATGTATAACCTTCCAAGATTGAACCAGGAAGAAATAGAAAATATGAACTGATTAATCACAAGTAATGAAATTGAAACTGTGATTAAAAATCTTCCAAGAAACAAAAGTCCAGGACCAGAAGGCTTCACAGGTGAATTCTATCAAACATTTAGAGAAGAGCTAACACCCATCCTTCTCAAACTGTTCCAAAAAATTGCAGAGGAAGGAACACTCCCAAACTCATTCTATGAGGCCACCATCACCCTGATACCAAAACCAGACAAAGATACTACAAAAAAGAAAAATACAGACCAATATCACTGATGAATATAGACACAAAAATCCTCAACAAAATACTAGGAAACAGAATCCAACAACAATTAAAAGAACCATAGACCATGATCAAGTGGGATTTATCCCAGGGGTGCAAGTATTATTCAATATACTCAAATCAATCAATGTGATACACCATATTAACAAACTTAGGAATAAAAACCATATGATCATGTCAATTGATGCCGAAAAAGCTTTTGACAAAATTCAACACCATTTATGATAAAAGGTCTCCAGAAATTGGGCATAGAGGGAACCTACCTCAACATAATAAAGGCCATATACGACAAACCCACAGCAAACATCATTCTCAATGGTGTAAAACTGAAAACCTTTCCTCTAAGATCAGGAACAAGACAAGGATGTCTACTCTCACCACTATTATTCAACATAGTTTTGGAAGTCCTAGCCATGGCAATCAGAGAAGAAAAAGAAATAAAAGGAATACAAATTGGAAAAGAAGAAGTAAAACTGTCACTGTTTGCAGATGACATGGTACCATACATAGAGAATCCTAAAGATGCCACCAGAAAACTACTAGAGCTAATCAATGAATTTGGTAAAGTTGCAGGATACAAAATTAATGCACAGAAATCTCTTGCATTCCTATACACTAATGATGAAAAATCTGAAAGACAAATTAAGGGAACACTCCCATTTACCATTGAAACAAAAAGAATAAAATACCCAGGAATAAACCTACCTAAGGAGACAAAAGACTTGTATGCAGAAAACTATAAGACACTGATAAAAGAAATTAAAGATGATACAAACAGATGGAGATATATACCATGTTGTTAGATTGGAAGAATCAATATTGTGAAAATGACTATACTACCCAAAGCAATCTACAGATTCAATGCAATCCCTATCAAATCACCATTGGCATTTTTTATGGAACTAGAACAAAAATCTTAAAATTTGTTTGGAGACACAAAAGACCCCAAACAGCCAAAGCAGTCTTGAGGGAAAAAAACGGGACTGGAGGAATCAGTTTCCTTGACTTCAGACTATACTACAAAGCTACAGTAATCAAGCCAATATGGTACTTGCATAGAAACAGAAACATAGATCAATGGAACAAGATAGAAAGCCCAGAGATAAACCCACGCACCTATGGTCAACTAAACTATGACAAAGGAGACAAGGATATACAATGGAGAAAAGACAGTCTCTTCAATAAGTGGTGCTGGGAAAACTGGACTGCTACATGTAAAAGAATGAAATTAGAACACCGTAACACCATACACAACAATAAACTAAAAATGGATTAGAGACCTAACTGTAAGACCAGACACTATAAAACTCTTAGAGGAAAACATAGCAAGAACACTCTTTGACATAAATCACAGCAAGATCTTTTTTGATCTACCTCCTAGAGTAATGGAAATAAACACAAAAATAAACAAATGTGACCTAATGAAACTTAAAAGCTTTTATACAACAAAGGAAACCATAAACAAGATGAAAAGACAACCCTCAGAATGGGAGACAATTTTTGCAAATGAATCAATGGACAAAGGATTAATCTCCAAAATATATAAACATCTCATGAAGCTCAATATTAAAAAAATAAACAACCCAATCTTAAAATGGGCAGAAGACCTAAATAGACATTTCTCCAAAGGAGACATGCAGATGGCCAAGAAGCACATGAAAAGCTGCTCAACATCACTAATTATTAGAGAAATGCAAATCAAAACTACAATGAGGGGCTTCCCTGGTGGCACAGTGGTTGAGAGTCTGCCTGCCGTTGCAGGAGACATGGGTTCGTGCCCCGGTCCGGGAAGGTCCCACATGCCTTGGAGCGGCTGGGCCCATGAGCCATGGCCGCTGAGCCTGTGCATCTGGAGCCTGTGCTCCACAACGAGAGAGGCCACAACAGTGAGAGGACCGCGTACCACAAAAACAAAAACAAAAACAAAAACAAAAAAACTACAATGAGGTATCACCTCACACCAGTTACAATGGGCATCATCTGAAAATCTACAAACAACAAATGCTGGAGAGGGTGTGGAGAAAAGGGAACCCTCTTACACTGTTGGTGGGAATGTAAATTGATACAGCCACTATGGAGAACAGTATGGAGGTTCCTTAAAAATCTAAAAATAGAATTGCCATATGACCCAGCAATCCCACTACTGCATACACCCAGAGAAAACCACAATTCAAAAAGACATATGCACCCCTATGTTCATTGCAGCACTATTTACAATAGCCACGTCATGGAAGCAACCTAAATGCCCATCGACAGACGAATGGATAAAGAAGATGTGGTACATATATACAATGGTATATTACTCAGCCATAAAAAGAACAAAATTGGGTCATTTGTAGAGACGTGGATGGATCTAGAGACTGTCATACAGAGTGAAGTAATTCAGAAAGAGAAAAACAAATATCGTATATTAACGCATATGTGTAGAACCTAGAAA
Source organism: Pseudorca crassidens (assembly GCF_039906515.1). NCBI lineage: Eukaryota > Metazoa > Chordata > Mammalia > Artiodactyla > Delphinidae > Pseudorca > Pseudorca crassidens. The sequence goes on from NC_090298.1 coordinate 22,409,683, forward strand.
AATGGTATAGATGAACTGGTTTGCAGGGCTGAAATTGAGACATAGATGTAGAGAACAAACTTATGGACACCAAGGGGGGAATGCGGTGGGGGGTGTGGGTGGTGGTGTAAAAAAGAACAATAATAAATAATAATAATTATTATGAAATAAGTTTTAAAATGCTCGTGTATAAAATGTATTCCAAAATTTACTGCTAATTAGTTTTCAAATAACAATTACATTCAAATTTATTAAGCACGCAACTTCATGTTTTTATATTTGAGTCTCTCCCCATGGTGATTAAAAAAATGCCTAAATTTCTTGAGGAGAATAACTAAAAACAGGAAGAGTAGGCTCTGAATATAGAAAATTACAAAGTTCATGGTCTTTCTTTTAAAAGAACCATATTAGTTTTCCATGTGTGATTGTTATAATGTAGCCATCACCAATACTCTCTAAATGTGTATATATAGTTAAATATATATATATTTCAAAAGAATAAAATTTCATTTACTGTGTCCTCAACCAATATGTACTTTAATGCAACACATAAAATTTAGAGTAAATTCTTAGGTTAGATTACTCATCATCTTCACTCCCACCTCCTATCTCCTTGAGGAAACATTTAACTCCAGTTTAGTTGGGGTTTGGCTACAAGATGGGCTGATTGTTTATCCTCTCAGCTTGCCTATGGCTGACAGTGAGTCAGTAATACGACTCACTGTGACAAATGAGATATTATCTGATGTGATATATACAGATGTTTCTACTGTGATTCCATGGCCCATTTGTGCTTCTACCATCACGGAGAAAAGGTTTTCCTGGGTAGCTGCTGTTCCTTGAGCCTGAGTCCCAGAACGAGCACAATTGTAACACACTGATACTAGCCTGCAGTGAAGAGTCAAACTGGGTCCCTGGATAGAAGCAGAGTCCCCAAGTTAGGCTTTGTTTAGATTAACTAATCTAGAGTAGATCTATAGACTCATGAGCATGAGATTTATTGTTGAATGCCATTTAGTTTGGGAGATAAGTTGTCTAATTTTTTTTCCTCCAGTACTTAATTGATACAGGATGCCTTAACTATTTTGTGTATCTATAGTAATCTATGATCTTGATATTATCCTTAATGGTTTTAGATGTAGAAAGTAATGACAAGTTAGTTTCAGCTATTAATATGAACTGTGTATTTACCTCCATATGGCCTGTCCTCTAAATCAATGTGAAACACATGGAAGAATGCATGAGACAGAACAGGAGGGATTTTATCAACTACTTCATCCAGATGTCTATAAAAAGAGACACCATAAAATCATTTGTGTGAAACTTTTGAAAATTGTAAAACAGTATAGAATTTAAAGAATCTTTCATTTAATTATAGAAAAGAGAGACCGTGATGACCATTCTGCATGTCAACATTTGATTTCTGCTCTTATTTAAAAAATCTATTAGTTATGAAAACCAAGCCACCTCTACAACTTATTCTTTAAACTCTGGCTAAGTCTCAAATGGGAGAAGAATCTTGGCTGATAATTTCATCTGACATATGTTAAAGACCTGGGGTGATAACCAAAGAGCCACTGATAGGCAGGAACTATGAAGAGTAAATTGGCTATAATCGCATAATTTGAAAACTTCTGGTAAATTCTTCAATGGAATACATTAGCTCATAACTAGTTGTGTAGTATCTTGTGGACTCTGTCTATACAGAGATTGTAATAGAACAAACTAAAGTAAGTTATTGAACAAATTTACTGACCGTAGGAGATGTAGTTGGAAAACCTGCATTTCTGTCCTCTCTAATTAAATAACTAAAGGTCTTCCTAAAAAGCAATACCCCAAACAAAGCAAAAAAGCTGTCTCTCTAAACTAATTAGTAGAAGATGTAGAGAAGTGGGCAGTGAATTAAAGGAGGAAGATGGAATTGCTTAAACCTGAAGGAGATGTCAAATTTCTGATCTCTTCTGATTTATCCAGAAGAGTTGCCCTGGGAACCTGTTGATGTACCCATTGTTTTCAAATATAACCAGCAAATAAAGCATTCTCTTAATTAACCAGCAACACAGCAGAAAAAGGAGAGAGAATGATAATGAGAGCAAGATTCAGGTATATGGACAGTTTTAAATATGAAAGAAAAAGGAGTTATTTTAGCATATATGTAAATATTAAATTATTAAAAATGAAAATAAGACAACTTTTGAATTGTCTTATTCAAAGTGGTAGGTATTCAAAGTGGTAGGTTGTTCCTTATATCGTATGTTTATTAATACACAGATGCCCTGCAACTAAAAACAAGATAGGGGAATCTGAAACTACACTTCTAGAAAACGAATTATCATTATGTGGGGAAATACCACCCTTCTAAGAATGTATGTGTGTGTTTGTGTGTGTGTAAATATGTATGCGTGTGTATTTATGAAGTCTGTCATAAATCCAGGACAGGTTGCTAAGTCTGCTTAACATGGAGATATTGCCTGCTTCAAAACTAGATCCTAGATATTTTAACTTGTGGGGTCAGTATTTCCAGATGGGGCCCAGGATAGGTGCTCAGGGGCTGGAAATAAAACTGTTCTGAAATTAACGCACACATGTTTTAGATGTGAGCATGCTTTTGTAAGAAGAGGAAACATTTTATAAGGGGAACATGTGTCCTTCTCTCCCATGTGCATTTCAATGCCACCTTGACTTTGGACACAAATTTTAGTTCAGCACTTTATTACCTAGTATGTGGAGTTCAAAAGGTCTGTGTTTCTGTAATGGTTGTTTTTATATAAACTAGAGAAGCCATACTGAATTATATCAGAGGAAAGACATTCAGAAGGCAGGGGTGAACAAAATTTGACCAACACTTTTTATAAAAAATAACATAAAGGGCTTCTCTATTATATTCATGACAACTTGAGTACATTATTTTATATTTAAATCAAAGTAGCCCTTCCATCATATGAACAGAGGCTTTGCTTTCTCTGAGAAGCATTGCTATTCTTTAAGAGGATTGTATATATGCTTTTTGTGTTTAATTGGGCATATGTGTATGAATGCTGCATTCATGTATGTCTATGTTTAATTTTAAAATTCCTGCTGAATGACAAGAAAGATTAAGAACTTTGATCTTCATCTCACACTAAACACTAAAATATTAAAGTGAGGTGCCAGACTATGGGCTGTCAAAGCCCTGTATTAGCTACTCTCTGAAGGTTTCTGGGATATTATATATGCCTCCTTTCTATCACTCTGGCTCTTCAGTTCTGGGGTTAGTAGAACTGTCCTGTTGTGAGTAGCCCAACAGTGCTGTGCTTTCTTTTGTAGGTTCCCTATCCCAGCCCACACCATTGTATGGAGATGATTTATTAATCTCTCCTCAAATTTCCCAATTAAAACCTAGACCCTGAATGAAACACCTTGGCATTTCCATCTGAGGTAAGAACAATTAATAAGATTTTTACTTCTTTTATTTATAAAACACAGACACGACTTAAAACCAAAGTAAAAATAATAGAGCTTTTGGTAGTTGTAGATCCCTCAAAAGTATTGAAAGTTTAAATTTTCACTGAGGACAACGCTGTTTTTAAAATGTCATGTATATATATATTATATATATAAACAATTATATGTAATTCCCTGCTTTCTTTTTTTAAATTGAGGTAAAATTGACATATGATATTATGTAAGCTTCAGGTGTATATTTTAATTCAACATCTGTTTACACTACAAAGTGATCATCAACAAAAGTCTGTTTACCATCCACTACCATACAATAGATCCCCTTCACCCTTTTCTGCGTTATTAATATTTGACAATCTATCCAATGTAATTTTTTATACAGGCGAATAAACCATTTTACTGATTGGATTTAAAAAAATATGTTGTTTATTTGTTTCAAAATGCTCCCATTTCTCACTTTGTAAAAGAAACGTATTTATAAGAATAATCATCAGTATTTTGGATATTATTATGAAAATGCAATGTGAATAACTCCTGTTTCTGGAAATAATGTACATGTAAGATTATAGATGAAATATGAAAATCTATTGGGTACTATGGCTTACCTGACTCCAGCTATTCTTCCTCCTTCTTTTTCTCATCATTCTCCTTTTCTCGTTATCCTGACTCTCAAATGTTTTGAGAGAGAGGACTTAAGCTTTCTGTCACAATTACTCAACTCTGCTAGTTATAGCACAGAAAAAGCAGTATTTAAATACATGTGAGTGGCTATGTTTCAATAAGAAATAATTCATCAAGCCTGAAATTTGAAATTCAGATAATTTCCATGTACCATTAAAAAAAGGAAGTGCCCCCTCCCTACAGAAATACCTGTTCTTATCTTGCCCGCCATACAAATATTGGCAGTGGTCAAGATTCAACCTTCTCCTAATACAGTAAGTCCCCAACATACAAAATTTCAAGTTGCCAACTGTCAAAGATGTGAACGTGCATTTGCACGTCTAATTACATAAGTTAGTTCAAGTCTCTGGCATACATTGTCACATGTGTGCATCCTCTACAAGTGGTTGTGCTTTTGTGTACTTTACTGTAAAGTACTGTATAGAGTACAGTAGTACAGTATCTTTATTTCAAGCCCAGGATGTCTGGAAACAAGCGTAAGAGCAGCAGTGATGTAGCTGGTACTGCTAAGAAGTGCCAAGCGATAAAAATGGAAACAAAAGTGAAAATAATTGAGAGAGTGGAGCAAGGCGAAAAGATGGAATTGGAGGCCCAGAGAAAGGATGAAGAGAGACAAAAGGAAGAAGAAGTAACTGAAGAACTGAAGAGATTTATGACACAGGAAATGGCAGGGGGATTTTCTTTATTTGAGGAGGCGCTGTTAGTTCTTGAGGCACAGGACTCAAACATAGGACGGTACACGAAGTTTGCAGCAGCCGTTCAGAATGCAATCCAGTGTTACCGTGTCATCTATGACAAGAAAAGGAGAGCTACTACCCAGACATTACTGGATTATCTTTTCAAGAGGGTAGGTAGAATTGAATCCAGCAAGTAACCAGAACCTATACCATCAACATCAGGTGTGAGTGACATTGCGGCTTGCCCTCTGTCTCTTATTGCTGATGATCCTTCAGCTCTGCCATCTCCCACCTCCTCTCCCTCCTCCAGTCAGTAACTCTTCTTGCCTGTTCACTCGATGCCAGCCCCTGGATGCCAGCTGTTGTACTGTACTACTGTACTTTTCAAGGTACGGTACTGTAAGATTAAAAATGTTTTCTTTATTTTTTATTTGTTTTTTATGTATTATTTGTGTGAAAAGTTTTACAAACCTATTATATAGTACAGTACTATATAGAAGATTGTGTTAGTTGGGTACCTAGGCTAATTTTGTTGGACTTGTGAACAAATTGGACTTAACGAATACATTCTCAGAAAGGAACTCCTTCTTATGTAGGGGACTTACTGTAGTTTGTGTGACCTCCTACCTAAAAAAAAAAAAAAAAGAATCACCATGTATACAGACACTTTCCAACATTCTCCAACAATTGTTTCTTGTGAATAGCCAAAGCAGTCTTGAAGGAAAATAATGGGGCTGGAGGAATCAGACTCCCTGACTTCAGACTATACTACAAAGCCTCAGTAATCAAGAGAGTATGGTACTGGCACAAAAACAGAAATACAGATCAATGGAACAGGATAGAAAGCCCAGAGATAAACCCACGCACATATGGTCACCTTTTTTTCATAAAGGAGGCAAGAATATACAGTGAGGAAAGACAGGCTCTTCAATAAGTGGTGCTGGGAAAACTGGACAGCTACATGTAAAAGAATGAAATTAGAACACTCCCTAAGACCATACACAAAAATAAACTCAAAATGGATTAGAGACCTAAATGTAAGGCCAGACACTATAAAACTCTTACAGGAAAACATAGGTAGAACACTCTGTGGCATAAATCACAGCAAGGTCCTTTTTAACCCACCTCCTAGAGAAATGGAAGTAAAAACAAAAACAAATGGGACCTAATGAAACTTCAAAGGTTTTGCACAGCAAAGGAAACCATAAACAAGATGAAAAGATAACCCTCAGAATGGAGAAAATATTTGCAAATGAAGCAATTGACAAAGGATTAATCTCTAAAGTTCACAAGCAGCTCATTCAGCTCAATATCAAAAAACAAATAACCCAATCCAAAAATGGGCAGAAGACCTAAATAGACATTTCTCCAAATAAGATATACAGATTGCCAACAAACACATGAAAGGATGCTCAACATCACTAATCATTAGAGGGATGCCAATCAAACCTACAATGAGGTATCACCTCACACCAGTCAGAATGGCCATCATCAAAAAAATCTACAAACAATAAATGCTGCAGAGCGTGTGGAGAAAAGGGAACCCTCGTGCACTGTTGGTGGGAATGTAACTCAATACAGCCACTATGGAGAACAGTATGGAGGTTCCTTAAAAAGCTAAAAATAGAACTACCATATGACCCAGCATTCCCACTACTGGGCATATACCCTGAGAAAACCATAATTCAAAAAGTGTCATGTACCACAATATTCTTTGCAGCTCTATTTACAATATCTAGGACAGGGAAGCAACCTAAGCGTCCATCGACAGATGAATGGATAAAGAAGGTGTGGCACAGATATACAATGGAATATTACTCAGCCATAAAAAGAAATGAAATTGAGTTATTTTTAGTGAGGTGGTTGGACCTAAAGTCTGTCATACAGGGTGAAGTAAGTCAGAAAGAGAGAAACAAATACTGTATGCTAACATATATATATGGAATCTAAAAAAAAAAAATTGGTTATGAAGAACCTAGGGACAGGACAGGAATAAAGACACAGATGTAGGAATGAACTTGAGGACGCAGGGAGGGGGAAGGGTAAGCTGGGACGAGGTGAGAGAGTGGCATGGACTTATATATACTACCAAGTGTAAAATAGATAGCTAGTGGGAAGCAGCCGCATAGCACAGGGAGATCAGCTTGGTGCTTTGTGACCACCCAGAGAGGTGGGATAGGGAGGGCGGGAGGGAGAGGCAAGATGTAGGAAATATGGGGATATATGTATATGTATAGCTGATTCACTTTGTTTTAAAGGAGAAACTAACACACCTGTAAAGCAATTATACTCCAATAACGAAGTTAAAAAAAATGCACACAGTTAGATAGTTGTTACTGATTACACTATTTGAATTAAAGATTTTCATCAGCAAGCCGGTTAGTGTTTTAATAAGATTTATGCTAAGACTACAGCTATAAGTATTTGAGAAAGTCAGGGAACAGAATAAAATTAATGGTTCAAAACTAATACATAGAGACATTAAATTCTGTAGAGTGATGAAGAATGAAGGATGGAGAGTAAGATACTGAACAACGTACCAGTTCTTGGTGATGTGGGAAAAAATTTATATGACATCAGAAAATATTATTTCGAAAAGTTTATGCATTCTTCAAAATGTATTATCTCCCATTTTAATCAAATGGTTCATGGATTGTTTCACAATACAAATTCTCTGCTGGGGATGATCTCAGAGGATGCAGAGTCCTCAGAGGACCTTTATGAGAACTCATGATAATTCTAAAGTTTTTTTCTTGAGCAAAGGAGAGGATTGCACCATTAAGAAAGATAGAAATATAAATGGTAAAAACAGAATTGGGGTCACAGTATATCATTTGTTCTTCACTAGCCATACTAATTTTGAGATACTTTGGGGTATTCAAATAAACTGGTCATTCATACAGGTAAACATATGATTTTAAGAAACAAACCAGGATGCATTCAACGACAGGCAGAATGTGAGGAATTTTACCAAAAAAGAAAAAGAAATGAATGGGTGGCTATGTCAGATGAAACTTGATCTATATCAACCAAATATAAGGTATGGGTTTTCTGGAATATATTTGGATCTTGATTCAAAGAACTCAATTATTTAAAAGCAATTTTGAGATATTTTGTAAAGTTGAAAATCAAATGGCTATTTGATAATATTAAGGGATTATTTTCTATTTTGTTGATAGTTGTGTTTATATTTTTAAAATATGTTAGGAATACATGTGGAAGTAACTGTCTGCAAAAGAATATGATGTCTGTAATTTTTCTTTAAAATACTGTGAACAGAGAGAGGAAGTGGAGTTACAGAATATCAATAATTGTTGAGGATGCATTATGGGTGCTGTAGGTTCATTATATTATTCCCTCCACTTTTCTGTATGCCTAAAATATTTCTAGGAAAGTTAAATTAATTGTGTGAACAAATTTTTTGAACAAATGTTTTTAATAGTGAGAATCTTTAAATGGTTTTCTGTTTCCCCAGAGTCTATTTCTATTTTCTCATAAAATGATATACCTCATTGACATATGAAATTTCTTTAAACTATTTAAATTATACTTCTCTGAATGTAAGTAATTTTCTGTTGTTGTCGTTTTTCCTGTAGGAATCTAACTACTAAAAAATGTCTTCTGGGTTGCTTGACCTTTATGGTTACAGGCATACCTTATTTTATTGCTCTTCGCTTTAGTGCATTTTGCAGATACTAAATTTTTTACAGATTGAAGGTTCGTGCCAACCCTGCATCAAACAAGTCTATTGGTGCCATTTTTACTATATTTGTTATGTTGAACTGTGATCAGTAATCTCTGATGTTACTCCTATGACTCATTGAAGGCTCAGATGATTGTTAGCATTTTTTAGCAATAAAGTATTCCTTAATTAAGGTATGTACATTGTTTAGACATAATACTATTGCACACTTAGTAGACTGCAGTCGTGTGAACATTACTTTTATATGCACTGGGAAATCAAAAACTTTGTGTGACTTTCTTTATTGCAATATTTGCTTTATTGCAGTGGTCTGGAACAAAACCTACAATGTCTCAGAGGTATGTCTTTACATGATTGATTAAAACAATATAAAAATACTTCAAAATTGGATAAATAGCCATTGAACATTAAAGGGCTTTTAAAATTAATCTCTTAATGATCTAAGATTGATTGTACTTTTCATAATTAATGTACATTTATTTGAATAAATTTCATGTGTTGCTATAAGACAGTATTTACTAACAATTCTATGTCACCATTTTGTTTTCTGTTTCTATAGATCTAAAATCTTAATAATTTTCTTCATATAAATAAGGACATGGGGAATATCATTCAGATATTTGAATTACTTGTGTTTTAAGCAAAAAATCGTAGTGTTCTTTTATCTACAACTGTTTTTTTTTCTTATTAGCAGAAAAATTTTATTCCTTTTAAGGACAATTAAACCACATCCTTAATATAAAACTATTTATAATGATCTGTTAGCTGGTAATTGCTTTGATTCCCTCTTTAAGTACATAGAACACAGAGTAGAAATCTGACTTAAAAGTGGAATTGCTATGAGGCCTTTAGATCTATTTAACATTATAGCACCAATATCAATTTCAGTGTCTTTTTGCTGGTTATCCTAGAGGGCGTTTTGGAGGGTTTTGTTGGTTTTGTTTGAATTCCAGGACACTGCAGGAATATGACAGTTTTGAAAGGAAAAGTGGGAATGGGAAATCTGCATCTTCTCAAAAGAGCAATCTCATGCAGATCGATCTTAAGAGAAGAATACATACTTGAAGTTATTAAAACTGCCACACCCATGTTTCCCTTGAAAAGTTATTATATAACCCAGGAGTCATTTCTATACTTTCAAAACCACTTCTCTAAAGGACCTAAGCATTCTACTCACTGAAACAGCATTAGAATTCCTAGACCCCAGGTTGTCTATCATCACTTAGATTCTGTTCTGCACACTTAATACTCTATCCTAATTCTCTACCTTTTCCCATTCTCTAAGAACTTCTGTTGTGTACTGTCTTTGACAAGCTGTCATTAGCAATGTCCCTCCATATATCCTTATCTGTTCTCTGAACAGTCTCCTTACTACGGCCCCTACTAGTTCCCTGAGGACATGGCCTCCATGGCAGAATTCTCAAATGGGAACTGTTTAGATTTTCTCACACTTCACCTGTGTTATGGCCTATGTTAAAGTGTGCTCTCCTTTCCTCCTGTTTTAGCTTTCAAACAATTTCTCCCTCTTCTGTTAAACAGTCTAACACTTTATATCTTATAACAGTTATTTATATTTATATCAACATTATTGCTCCACTTCATGGTTTTGTATTAGCATGTGGAGTGAAAGTACTGGCTAGGTTTTGCACAATCAGGAGCTGTGCCATACACTTTGCTTACAGGCAGCAGGAGGTATTGGCACATACAAATCCAACCTCCAACATGCTTTCTTTACCGAAATTGGAAGCCAGTCTCTGGTCTTGCCTCTATGGCTTGGAATGGAAATAGGTACTGGTCATGCAACTTTCACAAAACTAGCTCCACTGATGACTTCCTAGAGCTGATCAAGCTGACTTTGGCTTCCATGTTGCTAGCAGTGGTCCTTTTTCTGGCTTGCATATGGGATCCATCTATTAATTCAAAACATGATTTATCCAAATATGTCTCAAGACACTTTTGGCCTGGGTTGTCTCAAAATTTTGTTTTCTCCTCTTAAAGTTAGTTCTTTCAAATACTTATAATCTGATGTGGGTTACAAACTCCTGGTTATGAAAATTCTCCCACTTGTTCTGCTGTCCAGAATCCCTCCACCACTCAATAGCTCACATAAAATACCAGTCTTTCATTACTAAACATATCTATAGCTATATTTGTCTGTAATCTATAATAATGATAGATAGATAGACAGACAGATAGATGTAACAACAAAATTTCTAGCTCCTGGAAATGTAGATAAATATTCCACCTAAAAAGATTGAAGCCCATTGGGATGATCCTAAAATTAAGATATTATTGCAAGTATGGTGTGTTCTACTTACTACACAGGGGAGTTATGGAAACATATAACAAGGGAATTTTAACTAGTTAAGGAAGCAAGGAGTATTTATTAAATGTGGCTTATAAACTTAGATCCAAAACATGAGTGAGAGAAACATGAAAGGGGTTGGTTGAGGTAAAGAGCAATATATAAAAACTTTCTCAGTTGACTCAGAAGTTGACAGCTTGTTAGTTCAGCAACCTATAAAGAATTCTGTATCCTGGGAAAGCTAGTGAGAGAAATTTGTTTGGGAGATTTTACATTAAGCAGCTACCACATATACAGTATTAAATTATTTCATAATGTTCTTAAGAAAAAATCAACTGAAGTAGATAACAGGTTCAAATGATTTCATTAATAATCATTCCTTCCTGTGTTTTTAATATATAATTAATTTCATGTAGGTTGTTATTTTTCCAAACTTTTCTTGTGAATCACAGGGGAAAATAAGCTATTACAAAGAAGTCATAGTTCATAATAGGAGAATTAGATAAAGTAAGTTGGAAGCTGTTCATATTCTCCTAATGGGAGATTTATTTTAATCATTAGCAATTAGGCATTCTTAAGATGACATTTTGTCTCAAAATTAAGAACACAGGAGTCCAGAGGAGTGAATGTAAATAAAACAGAGGGTAACATCAACACACTGATAAATGACTGTAAGTATAAACTCTATTGATTACATTGTTAAAGTCATTTGCTTTAATCATGATTTTTAAGAATCTTAGTTTCTGCTTGAAGATGAACACGTAAGCATAATGTTGTAAAGATAAATTACAAAGTTTGAAAATTACTACTGCGCTAACTCTAGAATAGAAAAGCAGAAAATGCATTTAGTGAAGACAAAATTATTAAACAAAAGAAACTTGTCTTTCAAAACACAGGCAAAATTCAAATGCACAAGTGCAAATAAATAGTCCTGAGTTATCAAAAACAAGATGAATAGAGAGGAAAAACTTCCATCAAAACACATTTTGAAGTGATATTCCTTTTTTGTAGGAAATTCTACAAAATTGGCAATTAGCAACTCTTGTTTATTGCGCAACTGCAATTCTATTTTAGTCTTGTTTGGAAGAAAGCCCAAAACTGGAATTGCATAGATAAGATCCTTTAAAAGAAGAGTAAGATATTTTGATAACCCTGAAAGAGTTACGTTATGCTTCAGATGACTGGATTAAATGGCTTTTTATTTAAAGGGTTTATGGAAACAAAAATAAATGTTCCACAAAGTAACAGCCAAAGGGCAGATGGAGGACATCAGCATCTAGAGAAAGGACAGACAGAATTGTGGAACACAATTTATGTGTTGCAATTGGCATGGAACATTACCTTAATTTTTTACATATAAACTCAATGTTTACAAAAGACTGTAAGAGCATATTTAAACGAATAACAAGTGAATTAATGTCTTTTACTGGCCTAAAAGTATTTTATCTAAAGTACAGGCTTAGGCTAAATAACAGGTTTATGCATGTTTTTATCTTCCAGTGTTGTTCTACCTTTTCCTACCCTGAAAATCTACTAGAGTTAGAAAATAAGTTAATGTCACAATGTATGTGTTTTTAATTTTGGGCTTGAGGAAAATGTTTTGTAGCTTTTATACAAATAACTAGTCACATTTATTCCCCAAACCCATCTTATTCATACTGCATTTAAATTTCTTATTTTATTCAACAACAACAAAATAACTTGGAACCATAGAACATTTACATGACATTTTCTGATATTTTTTCTTTGTGTCTGGATTCAACTCACCAATTATGTCATACCTCAATTAAAAAGCATATGTATTTTGCTGATGACAATATTATAAAAAATACTAGACTGCACTTTTCTTAAGCCCAAGAGCAAGGAAAAATAATTTTTAAAGCAACTGAATATGTAATATTCATCTAATATTATTTTGGTATATATCCAGCCTTATTTCACATGTGGGAATATCCCCTTATCAAGATGAGCTCATAGAAGTGAATGCCCCTTTACAATATCTATGCCATTCTTCTTTCCCTCCTCCACCAATTTTTGTTTCTAATGGTGTAATATCTTTATGTTTTTTAGTACAGAATTTTAATTTCAGATTAATAGTAATTCATTCTCTTAAACTTTTGAAAACTTCCAAAGACTATAAAAAGAAAAAAAGAAAAAACCTAAAAGGAACCCTTTTAGCTATCACTAGAAGAAAATAAATACTGTTAATTTTGGTAGATTTTTTTCAATTTAGAAAGTATTTTGAACAAATTTTAAACGTACAACTCCGTGATATTTTTCCAAAGTGAACTCGCTTCTAACACCACATCTTAATCAAGACGTACAGGATTACCAACATCAAATCCCCCCTTGAGCCCCATTCTGATCATTATCACATCTGAGAATAACCAATATTCTCACTTCTACACTTAAATTTTTCTATTTTTGAACTTTATTTAAATGGAATCATACTTCATGTTCATTTCTGTACCTGGTGCCTGGCTTCTTTCACCATTACGTTTTTGTTTTTGTGTTAAAATTCATCTAGCTATTGTTTGTAGTTTTAATTTGTGATTTGATTCCATGATGCAATTAATAAATATTTATTTTACATTTTCCCCTTATGAATTATGTTGCTATAAACATGCTTGTGCATGTCTTTTTAGTAAACATGTGCACATTTGTTTTGGATAAAGATGTAGATTAATCATGAGGTACATCTATGTTCAGTTTTTTAAGATACTGTCAAGTACTCTTCCAAAGTAGTTGTCCCAACTACTCAGCCATGTATCAGTTTTCCAGTTGTTTTATGGCTTTACCAATACTAAGTATTGTGTCTCATTGATTTTTTTTTTTAAGTGTCTCTTTGAATTAAACCATTTTGGTAGATCTGAGTAGTATCTATTCATGTTTTCAGTCTATGTTTCACTTTTCTTTTTTTTTCTTTTTTGCGGTACGCAGGCCTCTCACTGTTGTGGCCTCTCCCGTTGTGGAGCACAGGCTCCAGACGTGCAGGCTCAGCGGCCATGGCTCACGGGCCCAGCTGCTCCGTGGCATGTGGGATCTTCCCAGACCGGGGCACGAACCCGTGTCCCCTGCATCGGCAGGCGGACTCTCTACCACTGCGCCACCAGGGAAGCCCCTGTTTCCCTTTATATTTGAGGACTAATTGGATAACTATGGTTATCTATCCAGCACTATTTATTAAAAATGTCTTCCTTTACTCACTAACCTGTAAAGTCATTTTGCCAAATCAAGTGTCCTCAAATGTTTAGGTCTGCATTAAATTTAACCAATCATTCCTTTGGTCTATAGTCTTCTCTTACAGCAGTACTATAGTGTCTTATTTATTGAGCTTTATAGAAATTCGTGGAATTTTCATAGTTTAGGTCCTATAGTAAAAACTGTTTCTACTACATTTTGGCCCCTTTCAGTTCTATGAATTTTTAATAAGTTACTCAATTGCTATTAAACAAAAAACTTGCTAGTTAGTTTTTACTGAATGCTAGACATTTTGTATGAAAAAAATGAGGAAACTGTGGATGATGTTACTCCCTAGTAAAGGATTTATTTCATCTTCTGGTAATCATCATGGACATAGAAGGTTTCAAATTAATCAGGATCTGTACCTAATCGAGGCATATTTGTAGACTAAGTACACTGCAGTCAACTGCAGTTTTACCCTAGTCTGTAAATGTAGCACTCGTATCAAATTGAATCCTTAGTTTAATGTTTATAGCTTATGCTTTTCCATTGATTCAGTGCTATCAGGATGCCAAAAAATCTTCAATAATAGTTACAACTCATAATTGGTAGTTACAACTCATAATTGGAAAGTCAGAGCCAACTGTGGAGCTCACATTTGTGTAGCTCCTTTCTCTCTGGAATTTTGGTTTCTTATATCCTGATTGCTTTTATAATCCTATTATGCAACTTTTGTGGCACCACAACCATGAGATTATCCAAAGCACCGCTTTCACTTCTTCTATTAACACTACTATGCCAGGCTTCTTAGACTTTTGCCCCAAGCTAGCATTGGCAAATACTGATGTAAAAAAAAAGCAGGTGTAAGAAATTGAGCTTGACTAGCATAAATGGCGCATCCTCTTCACATCTGGTCCTTCAAGTCCTGGCTGCCTCAGCAGATCTCGTATATCTTAAAACAAGATTTTTGTTTGTTGTTGTTCATGTTTAATTTGCTTTTCTAGTTATCACTGGGATTATTTTTTGGCTATAGCTATCTAATAATAGGGGAAATGGAATATGTCTCATTTTTAAAAATGGAATGTATAGTTTGCAAAATTTGTAAGATAGTAAATGGCATGTGATCTTTTTTGCAAACTCCACCAATAACATTTCAGTCCACATTTGCTGAAGTTTTTAGATATTTCCTTTACTCTTGAATTTTTAAAAACTCCAATATATGTCTTTGATTCCCTCTCCAACCCAAGAATATGAATCCTCTAAATATGTTTTCTGATTAGGTCAAGGATCTGAGTTTTATGTTACCAATGTTTTCACTACTTTGTAATTTTTTACTTCTGGAGCTTTGGTTACTCTTAGATTTATATCTGCTGTGACTTATTCATACCTGTCATTGTCTCTTACCATCTTTATCTTTTTTTCTTTTCCTTGCATTTATAAAGTATATTTCTCATTTGTTAACTACATCTCTCTGTTATATACTTTTTCTACCATGGAAATTTTATTATTTTCATGAGTTTATTTTTCTTATGGTTCACCACTTTTTAATTTTTCAGAATGCATTTAATTTTCAAAGCAGATTCTTTCTAACATGTTCTAATTTCTGCAAGAAATATGTGTCCTATAACTTCCTCTGTGTGTTTAAGTCACTGATTTTTATTACACTAATTTTTCCAATATTCTAATTTTTAAGGTTTATTTTTTATTTATTATGGTTGTACAAAAAATTTATCCATATGTGTATTCTCTTTGATCCTCTTCACTGTTCATCTGAGTACTGGCAAGGTCTCTCAACATTTTAAACTGAGATAGATGCTTATAATCCATAAATGATTTTCTAGCTGGCATAAAACCATTTGAGTGTATATGTGTGAGTGTTTGATGATCTGACCGTGGTGAGATTCATTAATAGGTGGATAATTTGAAAGCAATCACAATCATTTAATTTTTTAAACCACTTTATTGTAGTAGGGTTGACATGTAAAAAGCTGTACATGTTTAATATGTGCAATTCAGTGAATTTGAGGATAGGTATACATCTATGAAACCATCACCATCATCAGGGTCACAGAAATATCTCTCATCTCCCAAATCTCCTTCTGCCCTTTACTACTACTACTACTACTATTATTATTAGTGGCTAAAACACTTAATAATATATATACTGTCTTGGCAAATTTTAAGTATGCAACAAGTATTGCTAGCTATAGGCACTATACTTTATAGTAAATCTCCAGACTTATTTATCTTGTATAACTATAACTTTATACTATTTGAACATCACCTCCCCGATTCGTCCTCTCCCCAGCCCTTGGGAACCATTCTTCTATACTTTGCTTCTATGAGTTTTACTATTTTAGGTTCCACATACAAGTGAGATCATACAGTATTTGTCATTTCGCATCTGGCTTATTTCAATTAGCATAATACCCTCCAGTTCCATCTATGTTGTTACAAATGGCAGAATTTCCTTCTTTCTTTAGGCTGAATAATAGTCCATTTTGTGTGTACATATTTTCCTTATATATTCCTTAAATATTCATCTGTCAGTGTGCATTTAGATTGTTTCCATATCTTGGCTATCATGAACAAAGCAGCAATGAACATGGAAGTTCCTCAGGGTAAGTTCCTGCCTCATCTCCTTCTATTCCTTCTTGTTTTTAACCCTGTAATTCTTTACTACAGGAATAAATTCCCCTTTCATACTCTGTAACCCTGTACCAAAGATCCTAGAATATAGATGAAGCTTGAAGAACTTAAGACATGTTTGTAACCCTAACGGACCTGGGTTACTCCAAACAATGGAAGTGTCTTATTTATAAATTCAACCTATAAGATTCCTTCGGACTCAACTGTTGATTGGAAAAAAGGATAATTACTGATGATTTTATTGATTTAGTATTGAGGGTATAAAATAGTAGCAATTCAAAGAAATAATGTAATGTCCCATCTCTGGGGATAAAGTAAAATTATTATCTGGAAACTATTAGCTTACATTAAGAGAGAGGGAGAGGTGGGAGATGGAGAGGGAAAGGGCAAGAGAGAAGGAAAGAGAGAGGAAAGAAGGAACAGATAGGTAGTAAGAAAGTGCAGGGCTTCCCTGTTGGCACAGTGGTTGAGAATCTGCCTGCTAATGCAGGGGACACGGGTTCGAGGCCTGATCTGGGAGGATCCCACATGCCGCGGAGCAACTAGGCCCATGAGCCACAAATACTGAGCCTGCGCCTCTGGAGCCTGTGCTCTGCAACAAGAGAGGCCACGATAGTGAGAGGCCCGTGCACTGCGATGAAGAGTGGCCCCCGCTTGCCACAACTAGAGAAAGCCCTCACACAGAAAAGAAGACCTAACACAGCAAAAATAAATTAATTAATAAAATCCTACTCCCAACATCTTAATTAAAAAAAAAAAAAGAAAGTGCAGAATAAAAAATGAAGAGAGAGGGGCTTCCCTGGTGGCGCAGTGGTTGAGAGTCCGCCTGCCGATGCAGGGGACGCGGGTTCCTGCCCCGGTCCGGGAAGATCCCACATGCCGCGGAGCGGCTGGGCCCGTGAGCCATGGCCGCTGAGCCTGCACGTCCAGAGCCTGTGCTCCACAACGGGAGAGGCCACAACAGTGAGAGGCCCGCGTACCGCAAAAAAAAAGAGAAAAAAAAAAATGAAGAGAGAAAAGAAAGAAGAAAAATCAAGGACAAATTCCAAATCAAAATATACTAGTATAATCAGAAATTTAAGATTTAATTTGAGCCTTCATAAAGAACAAACAGAAAGATTTACATACATCTTTATACAAATTTTATAAAGCATTTTTAAATTTGAGTTCTGTTGTCAGTGAGTACTATTTGGGAAAATATGTCATTTTCTATTTTTAAGTGTTGTATCAGTCAGATAATACAAGTGAAATATATGAAAAGATTAAATTGTTT
Organism: Pseudorca crassidens; assembly: GCF_039906515.1. Lineage (NCBI taxonomy): Eukaryota > Metazoa > Chordata > Mammalia > Artiodactyla > Delphinidae > Pseudorca > Pseudorca crassidens. The sequence goes on from NC_090298.1 coordinate 22,427,574, forward strand.
CAGTGAGCTTTAAAAAACACTATTAACACTTTTAATTTTTATTTTCCAGAATTTTAATGTACCTCATTCTTTGTCATTTACCTTATTATAGATTATCATGTTGAAATATTTTGTGATTAAATATAATTCTTCTTGGTATAATCAAACACAATTTCAATGTTAAAATTATATCCAAAATTGTGATCCAAGTCTCCATGGATAGGTTTATCTAACTTTTCAGGCATAATCACTTAAAATGTGTGTATTGGGATTAATTTGTCTACATGGAATGAGAAAAAAGATTGAATCATTAATTGTTACAATATTTACTTACCAAAGTATTTTTGTGATTTGCTGGAATCATTGATAACCAGATAGATTTAGTACCTAAATCATATACTCAAGTTAATAGGTCAGGGAAAATATTTTGATGTGTATATTAGCAAATAGAAATGAATTTGCCTTAAATTAACCTAAAAATGCTATTTATTACAAATTACTGACATGAATTAGCAATAAAAGGTTTAGAAATAATATTTTTATATCTCTTTTCTAAGCATAGAGCTTAATCTTCAAATATTTGCCTATTGACACCAGTGTCTAATTATGGACCTAACATAAATTCTTTATCACATTTATTATTTTGTGTTAAGCTAGCTTTTCATGCATAACCGTTATTTCACCCCAAACTTTTGCCTCAAATTTAATGTCTGAAAACAACAGCCACTTATTTAGTTCATGATTCTGTGGCTCATCAATTTGGCTTGGACTTAGCTGCGAAGTTTTTCTGGTGATTTGGACGAGGCTTAATTGTGCATTGGTACTCAGATGTCAATCAGCAACACAACCATCTAGAAACTCATTGCAAAACTCAAGGTCACACAGATTTCTCTCCTATGTTTTCTCTAGATATTATAGTTTTACATTCTACATTAATGTCTATGATCCATTATGAATTAACTTTTGTCTAAGTTGTGAGATAAGGGTCTAAATTAAACTTTTTGCATTTGATATCCAATTGTTCCACCATCTCTTAGTTGAAGAGACTAAAGTTTCTTCATTGAATTGCCTTTGCAGTTTTGTGATGAATCAGGTGACTCTATGTGGGTTATTTGGGGGGGTCTCTATTTTGTTTCATTAATCTATGTATATATATATTCATTACTTTACACTATCTTTATTATTATAGATTTGTAGTAAATATTAAAATCTTGTTCTATGACCCTTCCAACTTTTTTTTTTTTTTTAGAATTGTTTGTAAGCCCTTTTTCTTCTGAATTAATTTTGAATTCACCTTGTTAATATCTACAAAAAGTTTGCTGGAATTTCAAATTACATTGAATCTTTAGATCAGATTGGAGGTAATTAGCATCATAACAATATTGAGTCTTCCAATCCATGAATGTAGTTTATCTCTCAATTTATTTAGCTCATTGTCAATTCTTTTCATCAGAGTTTTGTAGTTTTTTAGCAAATGGCTACTGCCAACACTTTGTTCGATTTATATCAAATATTTTATTTTCTATTGGGGCTATTGTAATTTTTAAGATTTCAATACCAGTATCAAATTTCAATATTAGCTCATTGCTGATATATTGTAATTGACATTTATAAATACATATTTTATGCCACAACATTTCTAAACTCACTTATGAAATCTAGGAATTTGGGTATATTCTTTGGGATTTTCTATATAAAAATCATGTCATCTACAAATAAAGAAGGTTTTATATATTTCCAAACTTTTTCCTGCCTATTGCACTGGCTAGGACTTCCCGTATAATTTTGAAGAGGAATCGTGAGAGAGGACACCCTTGCGTTCTTCACAAACTTGTATTAGTCTGCTAGGGCCACCATAACAAAATACCACAGTCTGGGAGGCTTAAACAACACAAATTTATTTTCTCACAGTTTTAGATGCTGGAAGTCTAAGATCAAGGCGGCCACAGTTTGATTTCTCCTGAGACCTCTCTACTTGACATGCAGACAGCTGCCTTCTCTTAGCCATGTAGACATCGCCTTTTCTCTGCATATGCACAATCCTAGTGTCTCTCCCTCTTCTTTCAAGGACATTAGTCATATTGAATTAGGGCCCCCACTCCTATTATTCAATTTAACTTCACCCCTTTAAAGGTCCTATGCCCAAATACAGTTACATTGGGGGTTAGAGTTTTAACATATGAATTTTGGGTGAAAACATTTCAGTCCATAACAGTAGGAGAGCACCATTAAAAAGATGTTAGCTCTAGATTTTTAGTAGATAGCCTGTGTTAGGTTAAAGCTATTGCCTCTTCCCTTGCATAACTTGCTGGTAAAAATAGAATAGAGCAATATTGAGGGATGCCACATCTGAGATTAGGTTAGAGAAGATTATGATATCCATCATGCCAATAGACTCTCTTTATTCCTGGTGTGGAAAAGCAAACTGTCATTTTTGAGAGTCCATTTGCCAAGAAACTGAGAGTGGTCTCTGATGATTCTAATGAAAATTTCATTATGACTTTTACAAGTTTGACAATATAGTGTAATGAGAAAATACGTAAGAGTAGTTAATAAAATTCTGTAAAGTAAGAAACGAGAATCACGGCAACCAGATATCAAAATATATTAGAATATAAATATTATATATATCAATTTAATACATGATAAATTTAACATTTTGAATCACTGATGGTGACTTATAATATACAGTCCTTCATATTTGACAAAATATCTAAACAGTTTAAATAAGTTTAATTAGTTTTTACCTTACATACAAAAGTAACCTTCTTATAGATCAAAAACTTAAAAAAAACAGCATTAAGGAGAAGAATATTGTCTCAGGGAAATTTTTCTTGGTATGACACCAACTAATAATTGTAAGATAACAAACTCCCGCTGGAGAAGAGTTTCCATTTTTAAAAAAAGTGCTACATGTCCAATTTATAAGATTATTTGCTGTACATATTAAAAAGGAAACAATATTTATAGCCAACAAATCAATAATAAAAAGAATAGTACATGTGCAAAGAATATAAGAAGCCAATTTACTGCAGAAAAGAAATAAAATGGCAAATAAACATGAGTAAAAAATGAAATGTGATGAAAACTAAGGACATTAAAATGAAAGCATTCATTTTATGCTAATGCTTAACTATCATTCTAGAAAATATTTTAAAATATATTGTTAAATACCAATAATAAGAGAAAAATACACTCTAACAACTTGATGAAGTTCATAATTGCTAACATATGCCTGAAGAAGAATTTGGCAGTAGATATTTGTGAAATTATTTGTGAAATTCACATAAATTTTAACAAAGCAATTTCACTCTTAAAATGTAAATACCATGTATAAGTACTTCTCTATGTTCACAGAAATATATAGATGGTATTCTGAATGAATAATTTATATGCCATAATTTATAAGTTCTAATAGTCTAACTGATTTAATTAGTTATATATCTGCACATATTGGAATACCATGCAACTTAGAGTATTAGTGGGAAAATCACATGCCCACACATGCACATGTGTATATGCACTTAATAGGAAACATTTAATAAACATAATTGAGTGCTTATTTTGAGAGCAGTGTTTTCCTGGGGAATTTCACTTTATATTATACATTTAAAAAATTTTTAATTTTCTAAATTTTATTTTTTTGGTAACTGTCTTTTACATTTCATATTACTGAGAATATGGACAGCACTCATGATGTGACAGTAACGATAGACTTATGATCATTTTATTGCTACCAGAGGTTAATAAATAATGATGTAAATTTTGTATATGTATAAAAACAATAGATTTGGTCATACACATTCCCCTAATCCCATAAATCACTGAAGCGGATACTTCCTATATATGTGCCTACGTCTGAATATAGGAATTTATTAATATTCCTTTCATATGTAAATATCCCTTTCTTTCCTCCTTCTATTCAGTTACTTTGGGCTCAGTTGAATTCCCCACATCTCTACGCAAATATACCTCCTTTTATCCCCACAGCTTTATCTCAGATTACCAGATGTTCCTTGGGAAGCCATTACTCATACATTGGCTCAATCACGTATAGCGCCAGGGCCCCTATTATACAATCAATGCCTACCTAATATTTGCTTGAAACAATATTTATTTTCAAGTGACTTAATCAATGCTTTCTTAGAAGTCCTACTGATGACTATCTGACCAATGCATTTGAAATGCAATATATTTGGTCAATGCACAAGAATTATTGGTGAAAACTGATCAAATTTCAGGATTAGAAATTTAGATAAAGAATTAAAGTTATATCTGTATTTTAACAATTACTAATTAATAAGTAAACCAGGAAAATAAAGTCAGATTTTTTCAGAACAATTCACTAGAATGTGAACAGATATACAAAAGTATTAGAGTAAAAATTATTTGTGGAAGAGGGCAAAAAGAAACTTACATGGTGATTTCCATCTTTGAACTTTTCCCCTGAGACCCCTCATCAACTAGGATAAAGAGATACTATTAATCAAGGTTTTTGAGCCTATGCCTTCAGGTTTGTATAGGTTTAATTTCTAGGTCTCTCATTTATTTATGAAATTCCTTCCTTTCCTTCCCCAAGCCTCTTCTCTCTTACATCTATCTTCCATGTCATCTTGTGCTATTATAAATGGAGAAAAGGATACTCAAACAGTTATGTGCATTGTTCAAGGTCATAGAGTTTAATATGTGCCAAAAATAAAATGTAAATTCAAGTGTGACTAACTATAAAAGCAGCAATCTACCTTGTGTTTCAGGAAGCCTGATTATGGTTAATACTCACCTACTTATTAGATAAATAATAAGGCTATCTTTTTTTATGAAGTATGCTGACTTCATGAAAAATTTTCATATTTACTGTTTTGTTGAAATACTCAGAATATAGCAGTGGCTACGTAGAACCAAAAATGCATATGTTTAATATGTTTTTAATTATAATTTTGTAGGGAATATAATGGCATATTTCATTTAACATATTAAAACCACTGATGTTAAATTCCTTGTACAGGAATCTAAAAAAGTTACAGTACCTGGAATATCAATGATACTTTCTAGTAACACTGTGCAAATCATTACATTTATCCATTAAGTAATTTTAAAGTGGTTTTCCTTTTATTCCTATAAAACCCATTTACAAATCCATTTTATAAAAAACTCTTTTATAACTATTACATCATTTTACCCATATAACAAATTTAAAGGGTAGTAAATGAGCCATTATTTTCTAATAAGTAAATTAAGGTTCAGAGCTCTTAAGTTTCCATTTTTAATGTTTGTTTTGGCACTAAAATACCAATTATTGGATGCCGTTTCAGTTTTCTTACCATCTATATTCTTCTTCTGAATCACTGCTGCATCTGATAGCAATCAGAACTTCAAAGTCTACCCAAGAAAAAGGAAAAACACACGTAAAACCTTTACCTCTCAAAAATTACGATTCAATACGCTATTTCATAGTTTCACTGGTTCATAATTTCCTTTTACCTTCTAAAATAATCCAGGGGCAATACTGTTGGTAGATGTATTTTGAACTCATTGTACAAACTATGGCCTTTTTTTCTAATTTCAGTTTTTTGATGATATACATGGTTGCTTTATTTTTATGCCATTAAAAAGAAAGAAATAAATAAAAGATACCATAGCTGTATGAAGGTCTGAGTAGTTGAAAGCAGAGGAACACTGCATTATATCTTCAGTTATATGAATGCATTTCCTCAGAGTGTTTCTTGTTTTTAGTCAAGCAGGAAAGATCTCTTTTCCACTCTACTAGTATTTTTTACCATTAGATTCTGTGAGGCATGAGTCATTACCCTAATATCCATTTCTCTAAAAATCAAATGCATAAGCAAACCTCAAAGGAAGATGTATTCTTATAAAACTAAAAATAATAATACAAAAATAAAACATTTCTCAGATGTTTAAAATACAGGAAGGAAACTGATATACCTGTCTAGTTAACTCAATTCTATTCCACATCTTTAGTTAGCATTTTCAAACTGTTGCTAAGTTTATGTTTTGCACCTGGATGTAAATCACACTGTTTTTCACCTGAAGAGCTTCTTTTGGATGGCTTCCCAGATTGGAGCCATTTATACACAAAATTGCCTTTTTGGCAGGAGGCAAATGAAGCAAATAGTCTTGATTGGTCAGTACATAAAACCCACAAATGTACAGTTAGGAAAGGAGAGTTGGTACTGTAATTGTCCAAAAGCAGTGCTTGGCACTTGCAAAATGAAGTATTTTTATTGGATTCCTCTATACTAAGGAGGAGACAAGATTGTAGTTTTCATCTGGTAAATGGAATAAGTCCAACCCTTGTAATTTTCCATTCACTTTGAGATTTTTGTTGCCAGAGTGCCGTGAGAGTGATGCTCCAAATTGATTTGTATTCCTGCAGCTGAACCTCACCGGGCTTTAGGAGCAAAACAAGTGCTTACTGCCTCTACTTTGAATTTATGTATTTTTAAATAAGGTGAAGCTTCTGTTTATCCAGGATAAGTGAAGAAGATTGTGCAAATGACTAGGTTACCAGTGAAGAGTATTCATATATATTACACATTGTAGACTTCAAATTGCATGCATTCAAATCCTTGCTCAAAAGGTAGAGTCATGTGCTCAAGAGCAGCTTATGTGATGTCAACAGAATTCAGGTTCTTCATCCTTTATAACAAGCAAATATACAGAACATGCCTAATAGGGTGTGTATGAGGGGCAAATGAGGCAATAAATAGAAAGGATTAATAAATTATCAAAAATATTTGTTTCTGTTGGTGATCATAGTAGTATTTTCATGTTAAAATTAGAATTTTTTATATTCACATAAATCTTTTGAAGTTAATACTGTAAACATTTTATAGGTTTTATATTATTTTATAGATAAAGAAACTAGAATTCAGGAACATGTAGTAACCCCTTACTTGCCAAGTAGCAGAAGCAGACCCAAAATTACAAGTACCTTTTTCTCTTATATGTGATTTAGTATAAGGATAAACATTCGAAATTTCAGTCGTTGCTTATTCTTTTTTCAAAAGGCATTCTTTAAGGATCTTGCCATACCTTGGTTTTATCACTGTATCGGTTATCGTGCTTTAGTCTTATAGTAGGATTAAACTTTTTATGCACCTGGTATTTTGTACTGCATGTTGTACAAGTTTTATGCTATATATTAAAATACATAATGAAGAAAATATATGATGTTATTTATTCATTTTTTCCATAAAGTGAAAATTTCATTTCAATAACTAACAAATTTGATGTATTTATTTGAACTTATTACAGTAATAGATAAAGATGAGAAATACTGGACAAATTTAAACTTATTGGAACATTGGTAGTATTTCCTACTGTAAAGAAAGTAGCCTCTGATACAATAAAACATAAATAATAAGAATAAATAATAACAGTGGTAATAAAATTGTCTTTTCTCTACAAGCATATTTGTTACTTTTTATCATTAGAAGCATGTTAATAAGCAGCCTAAAAGGGAAACATATTATCAGTGAAAAACTTATTTGAATCTATTTGAAAAGAAAATTTCTAGATACTACTTTTCCCACTGAAAATTTTGTTTGCTAAAAATGAGCTTCTTTTCAATATTTTCCTGAATTAAATTTGTTTCATTAATGACCAAACTTAATTTAATCTACTTATTCACTTATTCAACACATATTCAAATATATGCTCTATGTATGAAACAATAAACACAACACTGGCCAAAAGGAGCTTACAGTTTACTTGAGGAGACAACTATTGTGGTGGTTAATTTTATGTGTTAATTTGACTAAGCTAAGGAATGCCCAAGTAGCTGGTAAAAAGTTATTTCTGGGTGTGTTAGTGTGAGTGTTTCCAGGAGAAATTAGCATTTGAATCAGTAGACTGAGTTAATAGTGGGCATCATCCAGTCCTTTGAAAGCCAAACAGAATGCAGAAGAAGAGCAAATTCTCCAGCATTTACTGTTTGTAGATTTTTTAATGATGGCCATTCTGACTGGTGTGAGGTGATACCTCACTGTAGTTTTGATTTGCATTTCTTTAATGATTAGTGATGTTGAGTATCCTTTCATGTGTTTGTTGGCAATCTGTATATCTTCTTTGGAGAAATGTCTATTTAGGTCTTCTGCCCATTTTTGGATTGGGTTGTTTGTTTTTTTTGATATTGAGCTGCATGAGCTGCTTGTAAATTTTAGAGATTAACCCTTTGTCAATTGCTTCATTTGAAAATATTTTCTCCCATTCTGAGGGCTGTCTTTTCGTCTTGTTTATGGTTTCCTTTGCTGTGCAAAAGCCTTTAAGTTTCATTAGGTTCCATTTGTTTATTTTTGTTTTTATTTCCATTTCTCTAGGAGGTGGGTCAAAAAGGATCTTTCTGTGATATATGTCATAGAGTGTTCTGACTATGTTTTCCTCTAAGAGTTTTACAGTGTCTGGCCTTACATTTAGGTCTTTAATCCATTCTGAGTTTATTTTTGTGTGTGGTGTTAGGGAGTTTTCTAATCTCATACTTTTACATGTACCTGTCCAGTTTTCCCAGCACCACTTATTGAAGAGGCTATCTTCTCTCCATTGTATATTCTTGCCTCCTTTATCAAATAAAGGTGACCATATATGCGTGGGTTTATCTCTGGCCTTCCTATCCTTCCTTCCTTCCTTCCATATCCTGTTCTATTGATCTATATTTCTGTTTTTGTGCCAGTACCATATTGTCTTGATTACTGTAGCTTTGTAGTGTAGTCTGAAGTCAGGGAGTCTTATTCCTCCAGCTCCATTATGCTTTCTCAACATTGCTTTGGCTATTCGGGGTCTTTGTGTTTCCATACAAATTGTGAAATTTTTTGTTCTAGTTCTGTGAAAAATGCTATTGGTAGTTTGACAGGGATTGCACTGAATCTGTAGATTGCTTTGGGTAGTATAGTTATTTTCACAATGTTGATTCTTCCAATCCAAGAACATAGTATATCTCTCCATCTGTTTGGATCATCTTTAATTTCTTTCATCAGTGACTTACAGTTTTCTTCATACAGGTCTTTTGTCTCCTTAGGTGGGTTTATTCCTATGTATTTTATTCTTTTTGTTGCAGTGGTAAGTGGGACTGTATCCTTAATTTGTCTTTCAGATTTTTCATCATTAGTGTATAGGAATGCAAGAGATTTCTGTGCATTAATTTTGTATCCTGCTACTTTACCAAATTCATTGATCAGCTCTAGTAGTTTTCTGGTAGCATCTTTAGGATTCTCTATGTATAGTATCATGTCATCTGCGAAGGAGAGGGTGTGGAGAAAAGGAAACCCTCTTGCACAGTTGGTGGGAATGTAAATTTATACAGCCACTGTGGAGAACAGTATGGAGGTTCCTTAAAAAACTAAAAATAGGGGCTTCCCTGGTGGCGCAGTGGTTGAGAGTCCGCCTGCCGATGCAGGGGACACGGGTTCGTGCCCCGGTTCGGGAAGATCCCACATGCCGCGGAGCGGCTGGGCTCGTGAGCCATGGCCGCTGAGCCTGCGCGTCCGGAGCCTGTGCTCCGCAACAGGAGAGGCCACAACAGTGAGAGGCCCGCGTACCGCAAAAAAAAAAAAAAAAAAAAAAAAAAAACACTAAAAATAGAAATACCATACGACACAGCAATCCCACTACTGGGCATATACCCTGAGAAAACCACAATTCAAAAAGAGTCATGTGCCACAATGTTCATTGCAGCCCTATTTACAATAGCCAGGACATGGAAGCAATCTAAGCATCCATCCACAGATGAATGGATAAAGAAGATGTGGCACATATATACAATGGAATATTACTCAGCCATAAAAAGAAATGATATTGAGTTATTTGTAGTGAGGTATATGAACGTAGAGTCTGTCATACAGAGTGAAGTAAGTCAGAAAGAGAAAAACAAATACTGTTTGCTAACATATATATGGAATCTAAAAAAAAAAAAATTGTTTATGAAGAACCTAGGGGCAGGACATGAATAAAGATTCAGACGTGCAGAATGGACTTGAGGACACAGGTAGGGGGAAGGGTAAGCTGGGACGAAGTCAGAGAGTGGCATGGACTTATATATACTACCAAATATAAAATAGATAGCTAGTGGGAAGCAGCTGCATAGCACAGGGAGATCAGCTAGGTGCTTTGTGACCACCTAGAGGGGTTGGATAGGGAGGGTGGAGGGAGAAGGAGGGGATATGGGGATGTACGTATACGTATAGCTGATTCACTTTGTTATAAAGGAGAAACTAACACACCATTGTAAAGCAATTATACTCCAATAAAGATGTTAAAAAAAAAGAACAAATTCTCTGATTAAGTTTAGCATTTAATTAAAAATACGAATCTATACATTCAAGAGGCTCAACAGACTCTAAGTATAATAAATTCAAAGACATCCTTTACTAGTCACATCATGCTCAAACGGTTGACAGACATTCTTTAAAATATCAAGAGAAAAATGATTCTTCAGGTTCAAAAGTACAGAATAAGATTAATAGTAGATCTCAGAAACAATGAACTATTAAAATTCTTATACTTTTTGTGATCTAGTCTAGTGCTCTACACTTATGTCAAAATATATATATGTTGAGGATATGTTATTAGGTCATGGTACAGACTGTAATACATTGTTGTTTAAGAAATATTAGTCTTGATTTTTTTGTGATAGCCTTGCTTTAAAATCCATTTGCTTGGTGTTAATATGGCTAAACTATCCTTCTCTGTTGAATTTCTACATGCTATATCCTTTTCATATTCTCTTTTCACCCCAGGTCTTATTTATTTATTTTTATTTATTTATTTATTTTTAGTGTGTTTCCTATAAGCAGCATTGAATTGGGCCTTTTATTTTATCCAGTTTTTTAATCTTTGTCTATAAGCATACTCTTCATTTATTTTGAAGTAATTATCATTATAAGTAGGTTAAAGTCCAACAGTTTACTGTTGGTTTCCTTCTTGCTGAATCAATGATTTGCTAATTTAATCCATCTGTCCTGACATTTTTGCATTCATTAACAATTTTTATTTCTTCTTCTACTATTTTATTATCATTTAGGAGAGAGAAATTGCAAACATATCCTCTCAGATGATAAAATTCATAGAGAGATTAAATGTCATATGATGCCCCGGTGGACTGCAGAGTACATCATCCAAAGTACAATTAGATTTTCCCTGTGGCTAAAAGTGTACAGTGTCACTTTCTACAAGTTTAATAATTAGTTATTAGATACAATCTATGTTTCCATATTTTACTTGAATTGCATTATCTTGTATATGGCAGCCAAATAAGTGATTAAATAGATCAAATAATGAATATACATATATTTAAAATTTTGACTCATAAGAAAGCCATTTAAATGTTAAGTACATAATGAGTGCACAAAGATTTTGGCATTTGGCACTTTAAATGTTAAAACTGAGCTCTAGAATTAAGTTCTAATTCTAAATATAGCACTGCATTTTTAGCATTGATATATATTTTATAAATGTTCTAGTTAAATCCATAACTTTCATAGCAAAATTTGAGATCTTTGAGGGAAAATTTTTCCTTCCCAAGGATACATGTAAGCAAAACTGGGCCTAAATTTCAAGTTGTGTATTGGCCTAATGCCAGTCCAATAACATTTTTCTAGTGGCATAACTCATTTATTGCTTTAAAAGCATTTTAGTTTTTAGCACATGAAATCCCTGACCCATGACAAAGTTGCATTTTTTTTTCAATTTCTTCAGAGTCTTCCATGAAGTTCTGGGAATAGCTTTCTGGAAGAGCGAAACTTTAAAGATTTAGTTTCATGATTCTTTATATGAGAAAATTAAAGTATATCATTTTTGTCTCTTTTAACTTTATACAAAAATTAGAATACCTACTAATTTTAAAAGTACAATAATCTGTTCCTCAGTTATTAATTATTAATACAGAACTTAAAGTATAAATTCAGATTATTTCCTAGAAAGTGTAGGAAACAAATTATATCACATCTCTAATAAAAACAAGAGATTATAAGTTTTTTCATTTTTGAAATTTACATTTAAATATGTAAAATTGAAAAGTACATTTGAGATTCTAGTGCATACAATTCCATATAAAAATGTCAAAATATTTGTTTTGTGATGAATATAAAACTAACTAAAATCAGTTCACACAGTAGAAACTGGGCAAGAAAATTCATTGTGATTCCCATTGCTCTGGTGATTATTACACTTTGACCAGTCAGTATCAGTTAATGGTGCTAGTATGTCATCCTTAACTCTAGACTTCTCCATTCACAGTCACTGGACTTTTTTATAATTAAATATTGTGATACCATTTATGCCCTTTGATTACATTCTACTTTCATGTCTAGGGAAAAAAATACGTAACATCAGCATACAATTCCCTAAATGATTGTTTCTAAGTTAAAATATCTTAATTATATTAATGAAAAATTTTAACGTGGATTTAAAAATTTACATGAAATTATTATATACAGGCAAAAACGTTCTTCCAAAATTTAGAAAAAAAATTGATTAGATGTTGAATAGAACAAATGTCAAGTCTTCAAGGGCAAAAATTAAAAATGTCAGCGTGAATGTCTTTATTACTTAAATCTGTCTAAAAATAAAATTAGAATTCTGGGCAGTAATAAAATGTCCATATGCAAATTATTTTATTTATTTTGGTTTTTTTATCTATTAATGAATCTTACTGATTTATTCCTTATCTTTAACTATACCTGTCTTTTCTCTCCACTAATGACATCAAGCTAAATTTATGGTCTCCCTTTTTCAAATTAATGAAGTATAGATCTGAGCTTAATGCAGTTACTGAGTTTGTTTTGTTTCTACATGCCTCCCAATTGCAAACTGTTTTATATGGATATAGGCATAAATACAGATGAAAATGGAGACATAGATGATGATGTAGAGTTCAATAGAGATGTATGTATAGGTAGAGATGTATGTATAGGTAGAGATTTAGATGAAGTAGAAAAAGAATATGCAAATGGAATTTGTTGAGTATTTATGTAGAGTTTCCAGGCACTTTGCTAATAACTTTGTATACTTTTCTTCACTTAATTTTCAAAATATTTCTGAATTGTGGATATTATTATTCTTATTTCTCCTAAGTGGTCTCTGAGACTCTCTGAGGGTTTAAAATGCCCAGGTTGTTTAGCTAGAAAGTGTTGGATCCAGGATTCAAACACAATCCTATTTTCATCATAGTTCTAAAACCAAAAGAAAATGTAAAATTTATCTAGCCCTGAACCATTGAAAAAGTATCACAAAGCTCTCAGAATAAAAGTATGTAGAATATGCTCCACTGTTAGCATCCTTGGACACTTATTGAATGGATATTGCTTTATTTTAAAGACAATCTAAAAAGCTTTCTTATATGATTTTCACACCTCAGAATATCAGAAGCAGCCAATTAGGATAAGAAACCTGTTAATTCGATCCAAATACACTGGCAGCAGGAGTTACTACTGATAACCTAGCAGTGCGGGGATTTAGGAAAACTTTTGTAAGAATTGATATGCACTTGTATAATATGACTCATCGTGCGAGGATTAGATTATACTGAGTATACTTTGCATATAAATTAAGTAGGTAATATGTATTAGGCTTATTAGAAATAAAGCTTGTATTAGGAAAATGAACATGGACATACATGAAGGGGTAAGATTCAATTAAGTAGGGAATTGTAACTTATGAAGAAACTATCTCTTTCACTAATGGTATCAAGTAAATGTGGAATTATTTTGTGTGTGTGTTGTACACAGAGGATTAAACATTAAGACCTGAAAAATATGAATTTTTGTATTCCTGAAATATACACGTGTATATATACATAACATGTACTTATATATGTTAAGCCTCAAAATCTGACATATGAAGAATCAAGGGGTAGATATCTTCATCTTCTGGTACTTGAAGAGTTTTATGAGAAAGTCATATATACTCATATAATTTGTAGCTTCAGAATAAAATTTGGGCTAAGAAGTAGAATTTTAGGACCATTACAAGGAGATGTTTTCTAAAATCAAGCTATACCCCAAAATAGAATAAGGTGTCTCACAAATGAATAAACCCTCAAAAGTAGAAGAATTCAAATAGATTAAGTAAACTATATTCAGTGATATTATACAGAAGTTTTATATGCCATTAATAAGATTAGATTAGGTGATCTCTAAAAGCATATGTAAAGATTTGGATGATCTCTATAAAAGATTCTAATTATTTTTGCCTGTAATATTTTATAATTTCTATATTTTTTATAATTTTATATTATTGAGAAAAGTAAACCTTTTATTTTTACTCTAATAACATTTGCTTTATTGCATTTCGATAGTCTTTAGGAGTCAAATAATGTTGCATTGTCTGGGTGAGCCTATACACAGGGGTGTGTGTGTATGTGTGTTTTTGTGTGTGTGCACTCGTGCAGTTTCTTGCCAAAATCATTCACGATATTGTAAAGACATTCCACCAAGGAATGAAAAACCTTTAAACCCTACTCCCTTGATTTTATCAACCTGGGGAGAAAGCAGACTAGTGTCCAAGAACCAACTTCAAAGATTCTGCTAGACCATGGAAGTGGGGTTTTTTTTGTTTGTTTATTAAAGTATAGTTGGTTTACAATGTTGTGTTAGTTTCAGGTGTACAGAAAAGTAATTCAGTTATATATGTGTGTGTGTGTGTGTGTGTGTATACACACACACACACACACACACAGATACACATTCTTTTTCAGATTCTTTTCCCTTATAGATTACTAAAAGTTATTGACTATAGTTCCCTATTCTATACAGTAGGTCCTTGTTGGTTATCTATTTTGTATTCAGTAGTGTGTATATGTTAATCTAAAACTCCCAATTTATCCCTCCACTGCCCTTTTCTCCCCTGGTAACCACAAGTCTGTTTCCTCTGTCTGTGAGTTTATTTCTGTTTTATAAATAAGATCATTTGTGTCATTTTCTTAGATTCCACATACAAATGATATCATGAGATTTGTCTTGCTCTGTCTGGCTTACTTCACTTCCTATGATAACCTCTAGATCCATTCATGTTGCTGCAAATGGCATTATTTCATTCTTTTTTATGGCTGGGTAATATTCTACTGTGTGTGTGTGTGTGTATATATATATATATATATATATATATATATATATATATATATATATATATACCACATCTTCTTTATCCATTCATCTGTGGGTGGACATTTAGGTTGCTTCCATGATTTGGCTATTGTAAACAGTGATGCAACCAACACTGGGGTGCATGTATCTTTTCAAATTAGTTTTCTCTAGATATATGCCCAGGATGGGATTGCTGGATCACATGGTAACTCTATTTTTAGTTTTTTAAGGACCCTCCATACTGTTCTCCATAGTGGCTATACCAATTTATATTTCCACCAACAGTGTAGGAGTGTTCCTTTTTTGCCACACTCTCTCCAGCATTTATTATTTGTAGAGTTTTTGCTCATGGCCATTTTGTCTGGTGTGAGGTGATAACTCATTTCAGTTTTGATTTGCATTTCTCTAGTAATTAGCAATGTTGAGCATTTTTTCATGGGCTTATTAGCCATCTGTACGTCTTCTTTGAAGAAATGTCTATTTCAATAGTCTGAAATCAGGGAGCCTGATTCCTACAGCTCCGTTTTTCTTTCTCAAGATTGTTTTGGCTATTCAGGGCCTCTTGTGTTTTCATACAATTTTTAAGATTTTTTTTTTGTTGTTGTTCTAGTCCTGTGAAGTCATGAACGTTTGTAAAGGGAGAAAGAGGAAGTTAATCACAGTTAATCATTTGGGGAAGGGATCAGAGTCTTTGTTATCTTTCACTGTGTGCAGACTTTCTTCTGATTAGTTGGTGGTGAGATAACAGGGTGGTGCTCCAGAGCTCTTGTGCTCAGCCTGGAGGTTTTCATCCTCCACTTGGGTTGTGGCCTTAGTTCCTGCGGAAGAGCCCAAAGATATTGTTATGTATATCCCTTATGGAGGAATCAGGACCCTGCTTTATTGTTCTTCACTATTGTTTCTTAATATCTCCTCCTTTGTTTCTGCATTCACTCACTTTTCTGATTAGCAACTGTTTGAATCTGCCCTTTGGTACTTGGGAGGTCTAGGAGGCTGAAGTCTCTTTCCTACAAAAAAGAAACAGGGAGCATAGAAAGGATGTGTACCCAGGAGGGCCCCACAGAATCCTACTTGGTTTTGGTCCCAGTTTCCATTGTTTTTACTTCATATTATTCCAAGGCTTGATAATTTCTTGAATAACAGTATTAAGTCCAGTCATTATTCTTTGGAAAATATGATGAACATTCCATTGTCCTATGGTACAGAAATCTATTGTGAATTTACCTGATATCAAAATGTCCTGCTTTTTTCTAGGCATATTTGAAAGGATCCTGTGCAGAGGGAACATAGGGTTTCTACTTGACTAGAATATATTGATATTTTAAATAGAGGTCAGTATTTTTAGTTTTCAGAATGGTTCATATATACAAAACCAGTTAGGCAACACTCTTCCTGCCAACACCCAATACTATCAACATCAAGGTCCATTTGGGTCCTTGTGTGGTCTGAAGAGAAAACAATTCACTTTCATGGAATTCTTAGAGACACTTCAGAACTATGCTTTGGACTCTATCAAGTATTTGTACCAGGTCCAATCTGAGGCTCTTCTGAATATCCTTACCCTCAATCCTTCTTATCCAGGAAGATATTCATATATTATGGGAAGCAGAGGCCGTAGTGTAAATGAAGGTATTTAGTTAAGTTTCTCATAGCTATGCTTTTGCCCCTGTCTTCCAATTAAAGTGAGTGATTCCAGGAAAGGAAAGGTGATTACCAACTTGCAAAGGAGAAAGGAGAGATCTATAGATTCAGCATCAGGTAAAATGTAGGTAATATTTCTAGAGGCTAACAAGCTGTAATAAATCACATACATGTAAATATACAATTTGCAGGCCTCAGGGAGTATCTGCAATAATAGGTAAAATAATCCCCCTGTACTCTATCTTTTTCCCCTTAGGAATTCATATCTGGAAGGTGATCTTTCCTAAAACCGAAAGTGGTTACCTTACAAGGAGGCTCCAAGAAAATCATCATGTCATAAAACTTTTTTGAGGTATATTCCCACTAAGGTTAGCATAGTACAAGCTCAGAGATATTTATAGAAAAAAAAAATTAGTCTTATTTCTATTCACTGCCTTGTACTGCCTAGGAATACTGATTACATTTGAAGTATAAAAAGTCATCATGTAACATAACATGAACTGTGCTAAGGAAATACACAGATTTGAATTTTTCATATGGACTTTTAAGATCATTTTTTGATTTAATACAATTCAGGTTTTGATCCAGGAAAAATATAATCCATTCACATGTGGAACTTGGCAATATTTAATATGTAAGCACCTGGAAAATTATCTGTTTTCAAAAAAATTAATTTCTAGGCCCTCTAAATGAAAAGTTCCTTTGAAGCAGAAAATAGGAAAAGATTGTGAGTGAGCGTGTGTGTGTGTGTGTGTGTGTGCATGCACCCGTGTGTGTTTAGAGAGGATAGAAATTAATATATGGAATCATGTGGAGACTACTTTATTCTCTAGGCAGCTAGTACAAGAAGTTCTTGAACTAGAGACTTGCCATTATTGAGAAAATATTTTAAGCACTCCAAACTCTAGGAACTTGAGTTAGCTCAAAGGAAGAAAGAAGCAACTTTGAGTAACAAAGGAAAGAAAAATGTCAAGGGTGAGCAGGAATTTTGCTGTGGAGCTCAAGTCAGAAGATAATTAAGATATCTAATGCTTAATGTAATTTTTTTTAATATAATTTTAAAATCATTATCTGAGAGCATGTGATTAAAACCTATTTTGTTGAATTCCAGCATTCTTCAAAATCATATTGTAAACTTGACATTGCTCACTAATATTGTCATGTATTGTTCTTTCCATATAAACTACAGAAGATTCAGAATTCTACACATGGATGGATCTTGCACAAAGAGGGAGCATATCTGACCAATGAAAACAGGACTTGAGAAGATCGGTCATTTTGTTTTTACATACAGATTTATAAAATTGTCTCCAGTTAGTGTCTGATTCTGGTACTGCTTAAGCTATGGTGTAATTATCGTGTGCTACTGTGTGCTATTATCTGCCCAAACTAACTGCCCTCTTTATAAAATTCTGAAGTGTAGTCTTGTAACCTTTCCACCTAAAGGTGGGTGCTGTTCGTTCAAATACAATTAGTGGTTTCTCTTCCTGTCCAATTCTCTTTACTATACACAGGATTCTATCAACACCTTTAAGTGATGAAAATAAACTTTTATTTCAAATCCCTTAAACCAAAGTATGGAGATTAAATTTATTACATGTCTCAATTTAATTATTGTATTATGAAGAAAGCTATTAACAAGAAAACAATTGTCAACTTACATTTTAAAGTAACTATTACACGTGATACTGTTTATTGTACATGGTGACTACAGTGCTAATTCATAAAATTTGCCTTATGTTGGCAGGATAAAATGCCAGCTGAAAAAGATAGTGTAGTTGTCATAATGTGAATGTTAAAAAAAAAAGTGTTCATA
The DNA here is from genome assembly GCF_039906515.1 of Pseudorca crassidens. Lineage (NCBI taxonomy): Eukaryota > Metazoa > Chordata > Mammalia > Artiodactyla > Delphinidae > Pseudorca > Pseudorca crassidens. The sequence continues at coordinate 22,446,105 of NC_090298.1, forward strand.
ATGGTCTATAACAGAAGATCTAATTGTAGCTCATAATTATTTAGGATAACCTCCTTCTTTAAAAATTAGGAATGTCAAATCATACTCAGAGTACCATATTTAAGTGAAATTTAGAGATTTATAAACACTGTTTAGCTTATATACTTATATCCTTTCTATTTTCAGTTTTATGTATTTTACCTTTCTAATAAAGACCTGAAAAGAAATCAAGTTTTGTTACCAAGTGCCTACTTTCCGCTAATTACAGTCTCATGGCTGTAATTTCACATTTTTTCTTTTTGTCCAGAAGATGCTGCTGCTGCTGCATAGATGCTGATACAACTTTGGCAACTGCTGTTCTGTAGCCTCACTGTCACATTTATCATTGACTAAAAAAGATATTGATGCATTTTTTTCTTACTGATTTAGTTCTTCATTCCACCCTCTGATTACTGCAATCTTGGGAAACAAGGTATCATAAAATGTAAAAGGTGTTCTAAGAAATCCGTTTATGTTATCTGATCCAGGAGAGAAGCGAAAATGAAGATTGGATTAAGATGGGATCAGGCAGTGAAGATTTAGGAGAGGAAGGGTAAATGTGGTAACTGTGCATTTGCAAATACTACCAAAACATAAAGAAATCATTTTAACTGAAAAGCTAGCACTCTACAAGAAAATACACTGTAATAAATCAGAATGGCATGTACCAAGGGGGGAAAAGAAAGGAAAAATAATGATTAGATTAGGAATAAATAAAATAAATAATCAGTTTTACTATTTTTGCTTACTTATGCTAAGGTATATGAAAATAAAAATACCTTTTTAAAAATTCCACATTGTAGTTTAAGGAGCTGCTGTGTATGATGCTACTCATGTATATATTCTGCCCTCCATCTTCCAGTTACAGTATTAATTAACTTAAAAACTGGAGAAGAATTCTGAAATAGTAAAGCTCTGCTTTTGCTCTGCAAAGATGAAGGGATCTTTACGGTAATAGACTTGTTCCATCTTCTGACCTCCTTGTTTATGTAATTGCTAGACTAATTGTAAGGTCTCTCAGTTTCCTCCACAGATACACATATGACTGTGCACACGCACACACATCAGTTATTTAGGTAGACATTTTTGGTTAGTTAGTTGTTATATGCAGTGCTTTTTAGAGAAAGTGTATATGCCTGTCACATCTATATTCCCAAAGTTGCTGTCTTAAAACAGAGTGGGTATTTTAAAAATATGCAAGTATAGACCTATGGATTATGAGTATTAGAGGTATTACAGTAGTATGTGATTTTAAAAAAATACTTAGGGATTCCAATAGAGTCAAAAGTTAATAAACAGTATGATCTTTTCTTCTGGCACAAATGAAAAAATAATGGTATTTATAAGCTGATTCTGGAATACAGTCATTCCTTTCAAGCACACATGAAATGAAAATTGACCATGTTCTCTTCCACCAAAGGAAGTCTCAGAAAATGCCAAATATAAAAATAATATATATCTTCTTTTTTGGTCATAATGCAAAAACCAAATAACTAAATAACAGTAAGATAGCCAGAATAACATAATTTGGTAAGAAATAATACTTCAGAAACATGCATATATAAAATAATAAATCATTAAGAAAATTATGATATGTTTAGAACTGAAACAACGAAACACTCATAAAAATATTTGGAATAGGCATGAAAATATTTATCTCAGTATACAATTGACCCTTGAATAGCGCAGGTTTGAACTGCATCGGTCCACTCATATGTTGATTTTTTTTCAATAAATACGAACTATTGTACTACACAGTCCACTGCTGCTTGAATCCTCAACTGCAGAACTGCAGATATGAAGAGCTGACTACAAAGTTATATACAGATTTTCTGCTGTGCAGGAGTCAGCATCCCTAACTTCCACATTATTCAAGGGCCAACTATATACTATTCTGTATAGCATATCTAGTAATTAACAACCAAAAAAATTTAGAAGGCATACAAACAATACAACAGAAAGCAATTATGAGAACTAAATTCAGACGTATCATGATATAGAATAGACAGAGTACTTAAAATAACTGTGAATGATATAATAAATCCTCTAACGAGAAAGGTAGATAACCGGCAGGAACAGATAGGTAGTTTCAGCAGTGAAATGGAAATTACAAAAAAAAAAAGAATCAGATGGAAAGGATAGATTAAAACAATGTATGGAGATGAAGAAAGTCTTTAATGAATTAATCAGAAGACTCAGCACAGTTGAGGAAAGAATCAGTAATCTTGAAAATAGGATGATTAAATTAAACAAAAAATAAATGCAAGGAGAAAAAAGAGTAAAAAACAAACAAAAAATCAAAGATCTGTGGCAAATATCAAATGCTCTAATAAATGCATAATTGGAATCCTGGAAGAAGATATGCTTGAAGATAAATGGCTGATATGTTTCAAAAAATATGACTGACAGCTAATCATTGTTCTAAAAAGGTTAGATAATACCAAACTTAATAAATACCAAAAACACCCACTTGTTTGCTTGCACATGCACATGTGCACATGCACAAACACACATACACACACCTGAGCATGTGACTGTCAACTGCAAAGAGCAAAGACTAAGAGAAAATGTTTAAGATAACCAGAGAAGACATCCTTTCAGAGAAACAATGATAAAAAACACAGCAGACTTATCATCAAAAACAATGCAAAAAAGAAGATTTAAATATTTAATGTGCTAAAGAAAACTTTTTCAACCCCAAATTCAAATATCCTTCCAAATTACTGGAGATAAAAAGGCTTACTAAGACAAACAAGACCTGAAGGACATCATTGTCAGCAGAACTCCTTTACAGAAAATGTTAAAGGAAGTTCTTCAAAAAGAAGAAATATGATATAGTCAGAAACTTAGATCTACATAGAGAAATAAAGAGAATCAACTGTTGAATAAATGACAATTAACTCTTTAAGCAAAAATGGTAATACACATATGTACTTATGCCTATGTAGCAATATACATTTGTAAAAGTAAAATGTATGAAAATCATAGAATATGGAATATGAGAATAGAATAGAATGTGGAAGATATTAAGAATTCAAGGTCATGTGAGTATAATATATGTATAATAGTGTATTAATATAGCCTCACATTATTTACAAAGGTATATTATAAACCTTACAGAAAGCACTGGAAAACTCAAACAGACAAGATAAATAAACAGTATAAAAATAGAGGAGATGTAAAAACTATAGAGTCATAAAATGCTAAAGTAGAATCAGAGAAGACTGAAAATATGGAAAAAGTAAGCAAAGAACAAACGGAACAAATATAATAGTGCTATAAAGATGATAGATTTTAATCCAGTTTTATCTATAATCAATTTAAATGAGAATGGTCTAAACACAATCACCAAAAGAGATAGATTATTAAGTTAAAATTTTTTAAAAGTGGAATTAACCTATATGCTGCCTAAAATAAATCCCAATTTAAATATAAAGATATAAACAGAATAAAAGGAAAAGAATGAAGAAAGATACACCATGTAAAGACTAAGTCAAAATAAAGCTAAATTAGCTATAATAATTTCAGATTAAGTAGATTTCAAAACAAAGAAACTTATCAGGGACAAAGAGTGGCACTAGATTATTGTAAAAGGATTAATTTTCTAAGAAGATATACCAGTCCTTAATGTATATGTATCTAACAAAAGAACTTCAAAATACTTGAGGCCAAAAATGATATGTCTGAAAAGAGAAATAGATATATCCACAATTACGGTTGAATTGTAATTTCACTCCTCTGTCAGTAATTAATAAATCATGCAAGCAGAAAATAAGTTAATTCAATACAGCCTGACAAACCAACTTGATCTAATTGACATTTTAGAACATTCTACCCACTAAGAATAGAATACATATTTTTGTCAAGTGGACATTGACCATTTTGCAAGATAGATTACATTTGGGCCATTAAATAAACCTTAATACAGATACAAGAATTGAAATCCTACAGAGTGTGCTCTAAGACCAAGAAGAAAATAAATTAGAAATAAATAGCGGAAAGATGTCTGGAAATCCCTAAATAGTTGGAAATTAAACACACTTTTAAATAAGATAGAGGTTCAAAAGAAAGTCTCGACACATTAAAAAAAATCAAACTAAATGAAAATAAAAAATAAAATGTCAAAATGTGAGGTCTGAACTAAAGCATCATCTAGTGAAAATCTTATAGCAATAAATGTTTATGTTAGAAAAAAAGATTGAAAATCGATACCCTGTTCTTTCACCTGAAGAAACAAAACAAGAGAAAGAAAATTAAACCCAAAGAAAGCAGAAGGAAGAAAATCATTGTGATTGGGACAAAAATCAATAAATCTAAAATTAGAATAATAAAATCAACGAATTGAAAAAAAGGGTTCTTTGATAAATTCATTAGAATTGATAAACAACTAATCAAGTTAACGAAGAAAAAAATCAGAGAAGGTAAAATTATCTGCCAGTGGTTTAAGAATGATGCCACAGGAGATATCCACATCCTAATCCCTGGAATTTGTAATATTAATTTACATGAAAACAAAGTCTTTGCCGATGTGATTAAATTAATAGTCTTGAGATAGTGAGGGTGTCCTAGGGTGTCCTAAGGGTAGGCCCTAACTGCAATCACATGCATCATTGCAAGAGGAAGATTTGACACAGACAGAAGAGGAGAAGGCAATAAGACAATGGGGGAAAGGAATGCAGGTAGCCACCAGAAATCGGAAGAGGCAAGGAATAAATTCTCCTTAGAGCCTCCAGAGGGAGTAAGGCCCTGCTGACACTATGGCTTTGGCCTGGTGATACAACTTCAGATTTCTGGCCTCAGGAGCTATAAAAAGAATACATTTCTATTATTTTAAGTCACCAAGTTTGTGGTAATTTGTTATGGTGACACAGGAACTTCATACATTCTACTACTTACAAATTTTATGTTTTTACAAAATAAATTACCTCCAATAACAAAAAATAAAATAATTGGTATTTTAAATCCTTCATTTAACCCCCCCAAATACATTAGTATACAAAAATAGTTTGATTATTTTTATATTTAAATATATAATTAATATTTAATCAGATATCATTATTTATGTGTGGCATATATATGAAGAAATCCATAGAAAAAATCCATTTGGTTTGTCTTTTTATGCACAGTTTTCCAATGGAGAAAAAATTAACTGCACAGTGAAGAAGTTTCCCAGTATGCTCTGAGATAGCAAATTCAATATATTTTCAGAATTTTTAATTTGATGCAGTGTAATACCCAAAATACATCAAACTACTGAATATGATTACAGCACAACAGCTCACAAAAACATAAAGTTCATTTGATGATAATACGTTAGGGATAGCCTCAACCTGAGAATATCATTTTATATCTTAGAACTAATGAAAATACTATCATTTCTCTAGAGTTCCTTCAGAGATCTTTTTGATATCTCTACTCATTTTTCATCCTATTTTCTGTCCCATGGAACTTCAAAGTATGACTTCAAAAATTCTGCTTAAGTGGCCCTCAGTTCAGAGTGATGGGTTTCTATCTTGTTCTTCTTTCACTTGATCTTTGTCCTTTGGAGCAATAAACAACCAAATGCAAGGGAAAAATAAAGCTAAGCAATGTAAAATCAGTTGGTCTGTGATCGTATGTTTCCATTGAGCATTTGCTAATAATTATTTCTAAGCTATAATTACAAATTACTTTGACTATTGAGGAAACTAAAAAATTTTACAGACTTATGCAAAACATAATGAGTTTTACAATTACCTGTAAAAATATTTTAAACTTCCATCATGATGTCAAAAGTGACAATATTTCAGATAAAATATTATCATATTTAAACCTTCAAAACAAGAGAAAGTGATTAAAATAAACACATAGATGAGTTTTAATGGGCAAACCTTTTACTAAACCTTTTATGTACATCTTCTCATTGAATCTTCATGATAATCTTGGGAAGTAAGTACTTTTATCTGTATTTTACAGAGGAAGAAATTGTCATGGTGACATTTGCATATTTGCATACACAAACATTCAATTTTGAAATTTTCTCTTGAAGAAGTATAAAACTGGGAAAAAGTATCTTAAAGAGATCTTTTATCATGATATTAGGATAAAAGCTTATCCTTTAACAATTAAAGATGATACTTCAATTGGAATTGTGGCAGAGAAAACAAAGGGAAGTAGATGAAGAAGACAGGATATGGAAAACATCTCCCTTTTTGTTGCTATTGCTGTTGTTAGATGCTAGATATTATTGCCCTATCATGAAATAAAATCAAAGGAAGTATGACAAGGTTTGATGGGGAAATAAAAAATTTTTTTTGAGAATTTTAAGATATTTATGAAATATGAAGTTGAAAGTATTAAAAAGTTATTTGGATTTTTGAATAATCTGAAACTCAGAGAATAACTGTAGGATGCAAAAGCAAACCCAAGGTATCTAAAACCATTAGGTAGGATAAACCCCGAAGGTGAGAGCACAGTGAGAACTTATTCTGGGAATGAGTCTTGAGAAATTTTACGAGTTGACTTTTGTAAGGGTTAGGAGCCAAATAGGAATAATAAAGCATACCAATTTGTTAAGAAGCAGTAGCTTAGGAGACTGTAGTAGAAATAGAAATAATTGTGTTGTAAGAATGAGGTCAAATTGAATAAGATGAGAAGGGAAAATGTAATTAATGGAGGAATTTTTGATGATCTTGAAAAGTGCAAGTTCCATGGAGTGGTAGAAAGGTTATACTAATTGAAATGGGTTTATTATATAAAGAAATATAATGTATTCAATGTTTTTTGAAGGTGGACATAAAAACAAATTGTTCTTCAGTGGGACAAATGAGGCTAGGGTAGTATTTAACACAACGTGGGCCAGTCAGTTTTAATACTGTTTTCCAGTAATGCAACTTTGTGGACCATCACTAAATAAGTCAGATATTTAAGCTGTTTTGAAGTAGAAATGTTAGAGTGTGTGTTTTAAGATGTGAGATATTAGAACCTGTTTGTATGTAAAGAGAATGATAACAAGATAAACTAATGATGTAGGCAAGAGACATCTTTAGAACTACAGACAGCTTTGGATTCTAGACTATAAGAAGAGAGTAAACCTAGGCAAGATAAGTAAAATTTCTCCTTGTACAAAAGAACTGAAGAACGATGGAAGGCGAGCAGGTAGAATTTCATAGTTAGAGTTGGGATTATGAATTAAATACACTGAAATGTATTATATTTTTGTGATGAAGTATAAGGCAAGGAGTTGGTTCACAACCATGAGGGTTCCAGGGTGAGATTTGAAACTGACCCTCATAAATGGAGACTAAAGAAAGAGGCAGGCCACTCCTGATTGGTAGGTGGCAGTTTTAATAAGCAAGGGAATTTACGTAAGAAGCTTATCTTGGGCTGCTGAAAAATGAATAGATCTCCACACCTACCCATCAGAATCTTAAGGGTTTATACAGAGGCCTTAACTGGCTTCAGTCACATATACCATCCAGATGGTCCCAACAACACATTGCTCTCTCAAGGCTGAATCCTTGAAGTATGGAAACCATGGGTGAAATGTACATTTCAAGGACCGGAAGGGGGTAAGGAGGCTCCCATTGGCCAGGTCCAGTTTGTGTTGCTCCAACACAAGGTCATCTATTGTATGTGGGGAGTACAGAGAGCAGACCATGTATAGGAACTGAGGAGAGGGGTAGAAATGAAATAATAATTTCATAATGTGATATATCAAATAATAGAACCAATATTTAGTTATGCTTAGTGTTGATATGAGGTTTGCATTTATGAATTTCAAATTAACTAATGTAAAAATATTAGCTTTAAACATGTATGAATGGGAGTAGCTACCACAGTTATATTTATTTATTATTATTTTTAAATATTTTTTATTTATTTTTGGCTGTGTTGGGTCTTTGCTGCTGCGTACGGGCTTTCTCTAGTTGCGGTGAGCGGGGCTACTCTTTGTAGCCCCTGCCCAGGCTTCTCATTGCAGTGGCTTCTCTTGTTAGGGAGCACCAGCTCTAGGCGTGCGAGCTCAATAGCTGTGGCACTCAGGCTCAGTAGCTGTGGCTTGCGGGTGCTAGAACGCAGGCTCAGTAGTTGTGGAGCACGGGCTTAGTTGCTCCGCGGCATGTGGGATCTTCCCAGACCAGGGCTCGAACCCATGTCCCCTGCATTGGCAGGCGGATTCTTAACCACTGCGCCACCAGGGAAGCCACCACAGCTATATTTAGTTGTTTTTTTCCTCTATCATTTCCAATACTTTTTAAAAAGCACACCAATATCTTCTCTTTAGCAGATATTTAAGATATGATACTTTTCTATCGAGATATTTGCTACTTATAAGTTAGGACATGACATTTCCTTACCATTTTTTTAAAAGATGATTTTACTTGGACAAACTGTGGTGGCCTGTTTCAGTGTTTATTATGCAAATCTATATTATGTTTTGCATATAACCACATGCTAAATAAATATTCTTCAAATGGGTAAGACATTTTACAAATTTAGGGTATTTTAGGAATTGTTGTTGATTGAAGAATTCTTATGCAGTAGCCTCAGTGAAGATATAACACATAACACTGTCTAAATAAGCAATGTCTTGGAATAGAGAGAAAGGAAAAAGGTAACCATGGAGAATATGAAGGTTGGCAACCTAAGTTTGAAAATAAGACTTATTGAAGAAAAGAAAACAGAAAGTGGAATTAATCCAAATAGATAATACTCTTAGCGTGAGGAAACAATGTTAAATTTTATTTATACAATGTTGGATTTAAAGAAGAAAAAATGTTTATCTAAATAATGCAAGTACTTATGGTACATAGGTGTAGTGTGAAATACACCAGTAGCAAAACATAGTGGGACAGTTTTCTATAAATATTGCTTTTTTCCTGATCTGCTTATTCTTGATATCAGATTCATAGCTGGGATTGGTGTTTATGGATCTTCCAACTCGACAGTATTTCTTTTAGAGTAGCTAAATGTACTTCCATTTAAAATGCATAAAATTAACAAGCATATGTTGAGAAATCATATACTACAGATTGTGAAATATAATGTGCCTTCAGAGTTAAACACGTTTGCATACATAGAAGACAACAAATTCAGAAGAGTGTGTTTCTGATATTAATTCGAATACCTCTTCTCTACAAAATGAGTGATAGGCTTAGGAATTAATAAGAACGTTTTATTTTTCTGATAATAATTTCCTTTTTGGTTTCATTTTACCACAAGTATTTTTCCCAGATCAGTGGGCATTTGAGTGGCATTTTCTTAGAATCAGGGCCTTCACTGACCATCTAATATAGTTCAATTTATTTTAGTTAGTAATTGCCTGAAATCTAAACTTTAAGTGGTCTTCAATGAATATATTTAGTGCAAAAACTATTTCTTCCATTTCTTTCTACATAATGGCAGTGTGTGTCTTAGCTTAGTGTGGTTAAGAGAACAAGGAGTGATGGCCTGGAGCTGAAATTAAACTTGAACAAGTACATCTGTATAACCTTGGATAAGTTACTCTTCCATATATAAGATACTGTTTTCAGATATATGCTTCAGAAATATTTAAACTTGGGGAAAATGTATGTCAATAAAATATAACATAATATTACTCAATGTTATCCTCTGTAAAAAATAATTTAAAATAGAGAGATAATGAATGGACCTCACGCTAAGGACGGTTGGAAGAATTAATGAGTTAATACATGTAAAGTGCTTAGAATAGCGCCTAGCATACAATAAATGATTAGTAATTAATAGTCATTTTATTACCATTATGGGATGTTTTGTTTATTTGTGCCATGCTCTAGCTCTAAGTGTTAATCTTCTATCTCATTTCTGCTGTAGCTCAATCTTGCAAAAATACCTCTTTAGAGACAGAACTGGAAGATTCTTTGTCATGTAATTGGAAGGTCCTGGGAAATGATATTAACAACATTCAGGATGAATCCAAGTTGAAAAGGGTCAGATGCAATTTCCTAGAAATACAGACTTTGTTGATTCTCATTAAACAAATATTCCTCTTCTTCAGGAGTTTTTACCGGTTAATTGTTTCATATCCTCCATGTAGTGATTTACAAAGCAAGGTAGTTATAAAAAATTGTTTAAAAGATATATTGCTTGAGAATTTTCCTGGAAATTCAATATTGTTAAAATATTTTATTATTTCTCTACTGGATACAAAATACAGTTTTATTAATAATGTGCATTTTAAATTACGGAAATTGTTAACACAAAATAGATTTTCTCCAGTTTTGATGATTTAGAGTAGGAAACTTCATGATTTTTTTAACTTAAAAATCTGTTTTGAACTTAGAAAATCAGGCTTAGACTCTATTTTTGCTTGGTATCATTACAAGATCAGAAATTTAAAATAACATATAGACATATATATTAAAAGACATATATATATAGACATATATATTATTGAAATTATATTATCAAATTATTTTGAACTTATAAAGTATAATCTAGTCTTAATTAATTTACTATTAATTTAAAATATCTATGCCCATTTTATTAGTTTATCATTAAAGCAATAATGCATATATGTGTATGTATATATATATATATATATTATGTAATTCAATATTTTAAAGACATCACATTTCATATTCAACAATGTGCAATATAAATCAGTCCAACTCGAATGTTAAACCCTGCTCTTAAAAAGTGCTGTGGGCCTAAATAAAAGAAGGATTTCTCACTGTTTGTAGAGTATCTATCACAAATGAGCTAAGTTTGTCTAACTACAATTTACTGTTCAGTTTCATAGTGAAATAACACGATTTAGTATCACTTATTAAGGTGAATATTAGGTGTCAGAATGAGATTGTAATTCAGATTTAGATTTTACCAGTCAAAAACTATTAATCCATATCCAACAGAAAATGAAAATATCCCAAATTTGATTATGTAGGTTAAATTAACTGAAATAAATGAGTTCGTATATCAGATTCAAAGAAACATTTAGAATTTGGTTAAAATGAATACTGAATAATTTGCATATATTTTGAAGAAAATATAACAAAGCAGAAACCAAAAATCAAACTAAAAAACAGACACAAGCAAAATCTCTTAGATGGTGCTCATTTTCATGTATGTAGAATTTTTTCAAGTGTTTTAAACACTACCTGAAATTTAGGTTCATCTTGTTTTTTGTATTTTTCCTGCAGGAAAAAATTTTAACGTGAGTTAACATTAAGTTTAAAACCCATATCCATGAAATGTGGCAGGTGCTTTAGAGAATTGTTTCCTATATTTTAAGTTTTTATTAAGCAGTAAACTTACAAAATCAACTTCTCATTTTAGTAGTAAGTGCATAATAAATGTAAAACAAAGCAAACTAAACATACAGTAACCCAAACAAAAGTACCATTTACTCTCACCATGTTTCACAACCTGAACACTAAAAATAATATTCTCACAATAAAAGACCGTCTTTTCCCAAAACAATGACATTGTCAACTTTACAAGATCTGTAATATAAATGTATATTAAAAGCAACAAAGCATAAGCAAAATTTATTTTAATACATTGCATTGTTTATGTTGAATTCACAGATACATTTTTGTTAATTTAGTAGCTATAATACAGTGCAATAGAATTGAATATCAGATTAATTTTTAAAAACCCTAATCCTTATAGAAAGTCTGGTGTCATATACGGTTACTGGCAAAAATGGAAGCAAATTCAATACTGCATCCAAATTTAATTATTTTTGTGAACAAAAAATTCTGAAAGATAATATCTTCCCAGACTACTATCATCCTTTGCCTTTTATTCACCAGGAACAAAAATAAATTGGCTTTGACAGGTCAGGAGTCTGACGAAACTGGTACATAGTGTTCCCCAGTGGGCTCTCAGCTGATTTATGTATTTCAGGATCCCCTCAAGAAAGGCTGAAAGGCAGAATATGTATTTAAATGCTAAAAAGAGTGCCTGAGACCAATAAAAGCCCTATGAAAGCATCAGCATAGACTTATTTTGGAATATATTGCCAGAGGTAATAGCATCAAAAGAATCTCTTAGAAATTTGGTCACCTTTCCTCCTGTCCTTTGGTGTTTCTATGCATTGCCCTAACTAAGGATTTGATGCAAGCTTTTCATGAGGACTAGCTCAAAGTAGTAAACAATTTATTTCCAGATCTTTCCACTAAGCATTATTGACAGGACTTGATTTCATTAAGATCTGGGCATTTTTCAGGGAAGCATATAAATTCTAAAGTTTTAGTCACCAACCCATAGAAAGCATATCACACCTTTTAAGAGACTGAGGTTACTCTGATGTGTGAGACTTGGCAGTCTTGTCATATTCCATGAACTAGTGATATATAAACTCTGATGTAAAATACACTGAAAGTTGTTTAAAAAATGTGTACTATATAGAAAATATTTTGATAAAAGGAATCAGAAAGTACATGTCTAATATCAAGGATAAGAATGCAAATCTGAAAAGAATAACCATAACTATATTTGTCTCTGCATAGCATTTTAAACAAATTTATTAAAAATACTTTTTAGGGCTTCCCTGGTGGTGCAGTGGTTGAGAGTCCACCTGCCAATGCAGGGGATACGGGTTCGTGCCCCAGTCCAGGAAGATCCCACATGCCGTGGAGCGGCTGGGCCTGTCAGCCATGGCCGCTGAGCCTGCGCATCCGGAGCCTGTGCTCCGCAAAGGGAGAGGCCACAGCAGTGAGAGGCCCGCGTACCGCAAAAAAAAACTTTTTATTTGATAATATACATCAAAATACTTTTATGAATTTCTACTTACTTTACTGATAATATATTCTTATAGGTACTAGTATTTAACATCTGGATAAATTGATGCTTAATATCTATCTGATAAAACAGCTACTGACTGAATTGTAAAAATATATTTTTTCTCTCTATATGAGCAAATTCTCAACATAGAAAATATTTGCAAATGAAGCAATGGGCAAAGGATTAATCTCCAAAATATACAAACAGCTCATGGAGCTCAATATCAAAAAAACAAACAACCCAATTAAAAAATAGGCAGAAGACCTAAATAGACATTTCACCAAAGAAGACATATAGATGGCCAAGAAGCACATGAAAAGAGGCTCAACATCACTATTAGAGAAATACAAATCAAAACTACAATGAGGTATTACCTCACACCAGTCAGAATGGCCATCATCAAAAAATCTACAAACAATAAATGATGGAGAGGGTGTGGAGAAAAAGGAACACTTTTGCACTGTTGGTGGGAATGTAAATTGATACAGCAACTGTGGAGAACATTAGAGTTTCCTTAAAAAACTAAAAATAGAACTACCATATGACCCAGCAATCCCACTACTGGGCATATACCCTGAGAAAACCATAATTCAAAAGGACACATGTACCCCAATGTTCATTGCAGCACTATTTACAATAGCCAGGACATGGAAACAACCTAAATATCCAATGACCAATGAATGGATAAAGAAGATGTGGTACATATATACAATGGAATATTACTCAGCCATAAAAAGGAACGAAACTGGGTCATTTGTAGAGATGTGGATGGACCTAGAGTCTGTCATATAGAGTGAAGTAAGCCAGAAAGAGAAAAACAAATATCATATATTAACGCATATATGTGAAATCTAGAAAAATGGTACAGATGAACCTATTGGCAAGGCAGGAATAGAGACACAGAGGTAGAGAATGGACATGTGGACACAGCAGGGGAAGGGGAGGGTGGGACAAATTGGGAGATTATGATTGACTTATATACACTACCATGCATAAATAGATAGCTAGCGGGAGCATGCTATAAAGCACAGGAAGCCCAGCTCAGTGCTCTGTGACGACCTAGATGGGTGGGATGGGGGGTGGGTGGGAGGTCCAAGAGGGAGGGGATATAGGTATATATATAGCTGATTCACTTCATTGTACAGCAGAAACTAACACAACACTGTAAAGCAATTATACTCCAATTAAAAAAATAAAAATAAAGAAAAATATTCCATTGTAAATCTAATCTTACTTTTTAGTCCTTCTCTACCCCTCTGCACCTGAAATGATTTTCAACTATTTGTGTACTTTTCTCTCGGTCTAAATGAGTTATTTCAAAGTACATTATATGAAACATTTATTCTTTAGTATGTTAAATAATTTTACTTGAACAAAGCCATCTTATGTTTTTTAATTTTATTTTTTATTGAGTTATAATTAACATACAATATTATATCAGTTTCAGGTGTAAAGCATACTGATTTGATATTTTTATATATTTTGAAATGATCACCACAGTATGACCAATGACCATACAAACTGTGACAATATTATGAACTATATTCCTATGTGTACATTACATACCTGTGACTTACTTATTTTATAGCTGGAAGTTTGTACCTCTTAATCCCCTTCACCTGTTTTGTCTGTGCCCACATTTCCCTCTTCTCTGGCAAACCACCAATTTGTTCTCTGTATCTATGAATCTGTTTTTGTTTAGTTTTTCTCATTTAGGTTTTTTTTTGGATTCCACATACGAACAAAATTGTATGGTATTCATTTTTTTCTGACTTATTTCACTTAGCATGATACTCTACAGTATAGTAAAGTCCCAGGTGATGCCTTGAACTGTAATTTCAATAGCAAAGTTGTACAGCAAGTAGTTTAGAGAATACTATGGTAGTTAAATATCCGTAAGAAAGTAGATCTGTTAACATGTGTCAGTAACTCTTCCTAAATTTTTATTACACTTAGGTTTATTAATAGTTTCTTTTTATATTGAAAATAAAATATGTGTAGTTTTATAACTACAAAGAAATGGAGAAAAATAATAAAAGGTCAATAGTACCCCAATTATAACCACTACTGATAGATTTTCTCTTATTACTATATTGGTTATCCAGTCTTTCACTTGTTTGTTTATATTGTACTTAATTTATAAATTATAGTGCTTGCAATAATAATTAAAGGAAATGTTAAATGAGAAATTAAAATAATAACTAAGGGATAGTTAGTTCATGAAAATGTATGTTATTAAGGTCATGTATAATTAGTTGACCTGTTCTACAAAATCGGCTATATGACTCTGCTAGGCGAAGAAAAAAGTAATTTAAAAAATCATAATCAGTTACAGTAATCATAATATACAGTGGATAAAAATAAATCTGGAGAAGTGCAGCAACAGGAGCAGCAACATCCTCTACAGAGATCTGTAGTCTCCTAAAGACTTTTACATCAGGTCTTGATCAGAAGTTGGCATTTTCAAAGGTCAGCCAGCTACTTGGTGCTAGTCAATTACTGAATAATGGGTACTACTGACAGTTAAACACTGCTGCAAAATTAGCTAAGGCACTACAGAGACACCAAGCACTTGTGACAGAAACATTCTGCATGTATTTCAGAAAATGTTCCTGGTAGCTTCACATTAGCTTATCCTCACCTGTGCATAATACATTCCATTCTGGTCTCCTTAAAAATTTCCTAGTTATGGGCTGTAGAACATGGTCAGAATTTCAATCATTATTTCTATTTTGAGGACGTGACTTGAAATTCATCCTTTAATGCTTTTTACAAAAACATTTTAAGAAAATCTCTTTAAAAATGAGCTAAGGGGACTTCCCTGGCAGTCCAGTGGTTAGGGCTCTGTACTTCCACTGTATACCACTGCCTAGATCAGCCCCTGGCTTTGAGCAGGTACTCAATAAACATCAAGTGAAACAAATAATGAAAAACAAACAGAGAAAGGAGGTATTGGTTAAGTTTTCAATAATCTGGTTATTGAGGAACCAGAATAAACATAGAAAAAATACATGGTTTGACATAACATAATGAAAAAAGTACAAACTATGGAGTCAGAAGACGTAGTTTCATATGCTTGTCTGTGACATCCAGCTGGAATATTACATAAATGTTCTGCTTGATTAAGATTTTGATCTCTGGAGTGAATCTGTCTAGACCAGAATCCCAATTCCACCTCCCACTTGCTGAACAGTCATGCAAAATGTATTCTATTTCTAGGCTATAGGATTTTCAAATAAAAGATAAAAGTAATATTATAATATTTAACTCCTTGGGTTAATCTAAGAATTCTGTAAGGTAATAGATTGAAAATATCTGGCATCTGTAGTGAGTTGAATTGTGTCTCTCAAAAAAATATGTTCAAGTTCTAACTCCAAGTACCCTGTAAACGTGACCTTACTTGAAATAGGATCTTCACAGAGTAATCAAGTTGAAATCATACTAGATTAGGGTGGGCATGGTCCTGTTCACACTTGGTTTTGGGCTTATGGCCTCCAGAACTCTGAGAAAATAAGCCATTTTATTTTAAGCAACTTAGTTTATGGTAGCTTGTTATGTCAGACCTGATATTTTAAAAATATAATCACTCCATGCCTTGATTTCTTCATGAATAAAAAAATGGAGCATGATAACACCCAGCTTGCTGGGTGTTATTAATATCAGAGTATTAATAATCAGAATATTTTTCTAAAGTACTCTGAATAATATATAGAAGTGTGTGTACATATATAAGTTTAGTGTGGGTATATATACACATTCTTAGAAAATAGATGATCAAATGTCCCTTTAAATTATCCCTAATAAATGTCATAAAAATATCTTTTTAGAAGAAGAATTTGGGGGAGTATATAGTCATGTAAGATGAAGATATTTGGTTAGTTACAGGCAAAACATTGCATCTTTCAATCAGTGTTCTAGAATGCATGGTGTACTGTTTTGTGCATGATTCCCTTAATAAATATTACCTAATATTTCTCATTGATATCACTGTTACCAATATACCTGAACAGAATATTTCCCTTCAAATTGATATTTTTTGAGACTAATATTAGCATGGGAAATATTTCAGAGGGAAAAGAATTTAAAGCAAATAAAAACATTCAAAATTATGCAGACCACCCAAACTTTAAATTAAAGCATGTAATTTATTTTCCTCTTTATTTTTGATATCTAACAGAAAAAAAGTCCACTGATTACGGAAAGTAATCCAGATAGATAGCTGTCCTTTTGGCCTCAAACAGCTCTGACATAAAACTCATCCCCTTCACTGGCTTCCGGAAGGCATCTAATCACACCAGCGTAATTTGTTTTCTGTAATTTCATTCAGGATGCATGGGGTTACAAGAAGGGTCACATTGCACAGTACACTAAATACAGCTTTTCACTTGAAAAATCCCCTTTGTACTTGTTTCTTGTCTAAGATTTTTATGGCTGCTCTTCCTTCATATAATACTCAGGTCTCTAGCTTTTCTTTCTTCTAGAAAACTTCCACCTAGTTTTTAATTTCTATTGAATCTATCTTTGATTAGGTAGAATAATTTAGTCTTTGTTTTTTCTATTATCTCCATAAATGAATATTCAAATTCAGCAAGGAAAATGCCTTATCTTTTCATATATTTGGAGGATCTTCTTTTAGAAATCTCTTTCTCTGTCTCTATTTACCTCTCCTTTCCCCCTTTCCCCAGAAAGGATAGATCATTTCAAGAATGTCTTAAGTGCCACATTTAAACTTCACCTTTCTACATCATTTAATTCTAAAAGAAAATTATTGTCACATCTCTGTGCTTCTAAATAAGGTATATTAGAAATGACAACAGGCTTAGAAGTTAATTTCTCACTATCTCTCTGAAATCATAGGATATGTGATGTCTATTATCAGTCTCTTTCTCTTTCTCTGATCCCGCATATTTCTACTTGTCTGAGAAATTAATAATTGTCAAACATACTACAGTAAAAAAAAGATGCCAATATATCTGACCTCTGCCTTGATATATACATATTTCCTACTACCTTAAAATAATTAGAGTTTAGATTCAGCACACATCTGTAGAAGATCTTCTGTAACAGGTGTTGTACTAAGAATCTGGAGATATGAGGACAAGAGGAGCCCTCAGTGAGCTCACAAACTGTAAGAGAACAGACACATGTATAGCTGAGCATCATACAAATGATAAATGTGCTATTTAAATACACATTATTTTACATTTAGATAAGTTTATATATTTGTAAAGAGGAATAGTAAAAAGAGTCATAAAGAGGACTCAAATCAAAATGTGGTGGTTTAAAACAGTATTCCACCACTCGCTATCTGATATTGAGTGATTTTCTTAATGTTCTACCACTCACTATCTGATATTGAGTGATTTTCTTAATATTCCACCACTCACTATCTGATATTGAGTGATTTTCTTAACATCAACTTGTGTGCAAAGACTTATATTTGGATAGAAGAGTTAAGTGTTATTCAGTGGCTATATACATTATTGTATCTGCCTGAAAAACAGGATGTTGCTAAAATGTGTGTGTGTGTGTGTGTGTGTTTATGTAAACATGGGCAAGTTTGTGTGAATAAGAGAAATACTTCCAGACTCTAAAGGAGTTTAGATGAAATCTTGCTGTTAGTTTTTGTTTGTTTTGTTTTGAAATTTTTTTTTTAAAGATCTGTTGTATGTTTTCAAACTACATTAAATAAATGTTTCCACCTGGTCCATCAGAGAGTAGGTGATTTCAGAGCATCTGGAGTAAGTTTAATGACATCAATATTATCATTTATACAAGGAATTAAGTCACTGAGCAGTAATGGGGGTCCATAAAGACAGGTTTGAGGCAATAAACCTGGGCAAGGTGGAGCTATAGCTAGAATAACTACATAGTACATACTCTATGGTGATTAAGATATCAGCCTGGGCTTCCTTGGTGGCGCAGTGGTTGAGAGTCCGCCTGCCGATTCAGGGGACACGGGTTCGTGCCCTGGTCCGGGAGGATCCCACATGCCGCGGAGCGGCTGGTCCCGTGAGGCATGGCCGTGGAGCCTGCGCATCCGAAGCCTGCGCGTCCGGAGCCTGTGCTCCGCAACAGGAGAGGCCACAACAGTGAGAGGCCCGCGTACCGCAAAAAAAACCAAAAACAAAAACAAAAAAAAACAGATATCAACCTAATCTGTGAGGACAAATAATAGCGTAACACTAGGTTTATTAGAAATTCTAGTTGATAATTGGATGGATCTTTGGGTAAGGTTTGTGGTTAGGTTAAGGTTTTGAGCTGGTAAGTGATTAAGTACATGTAATTAGACATTAATATTTATTATTAATTTTGTATCCAGAAAGATGGTTGTCCTTTGATGATGTTACTCACTTCTCTAGACTGTTGCCTTCCTAGATCTTCCTAAGACCATTCTCTATCTGGTCTGTTCAAGGCTAACCAAATCCTGAAAGATAACAGATACACTGGATTGTAATGAAACTGGGGTTAGTTTGAGGGTTTTAGGTTTTCTTCTTAATGGTAGTCTAGTTAGTGGCTTTCAAATAATAATAAGGTGATGAAAGAAGACAGCAACTTGCATATATGAGAGGACATAAATAATGAAAGTATAATAATTTCTTACTTCAAAAAAAATTGATCTTGATAACTAGATGAAATTTGGTTTAAGTCCAAATAAAGTCTTCATCTTTAACATAATTAGTTTAGTATACTTGAAAATATTAGTAAATGAGTGCTAGGACACCCAAGCTTGAAGCTAAACGTTAGAAATTTCTAAATAACTTTGTCTAAAAAATAAATATTATCATTCATTACAAGGCATCTATAAAATTTTAAGATATATGGGATAGATTCAGAAACAAAGCAAAGTTAAAAAAATTCCCTAGGTTCTGTGAGATATTTTCAGCTACTTTTTAAAAAATGCTACTATTTGGATAAGCATCTTGTACAAGGTTATATCTGAGACGCCATGATCACCTCAAAATTAGTCTAGATTCTAGAGTCTTAAGTGTAAATGACACTTTCAGGTGATGTTCCTTTCCAGTGAGAGATTCAATATGGTTAGCAGACAAGTTGCAAGGAACCTGAGTTTAGAGTATAACTATTCTTCCATGTACCTTTCAACACTAACATTTCCTTGTACTAATAACAATTACTCACATACCACATTCCTCAAAACAAAGAAAGAGGAGGGGTAATTCATCACCAGACTTGACTTGCGATGAGCTAGATGTAAGGCTGTAATCCTTCTTAATTTGTGAAATGACCCTAATCAACTATCTCTGCTATTGAAATATCCCCAAATATCCTTATTTTAGTTTTATAAAACAAGAGCAAGAGGGGAGCATTTGTTTGAGACTCATGATGCTCAGGTGCTTCATATAAGCTGTAGCTCTCTTCCTCTCAATCATTCCTCAAATGATAGGAAAAATATGCCACATATGGTTCTCTCGAAAAACTGTGACAAGTAAAAAAAAAAATGTATTTACACCCATTGCTTTCTGATGGAGACTGGTGGTATGAAATAGGCTAAATGGAAGGCAAAGATACTATGAACAACAATAAAAACTTCTCTCATAAAGATAATAAATTTGAGGATTGAACTTCTTCCTGGGATTATATATAGACTTTTCAATATAGAAAATAAATCTCTCTGCTTAAACTGGAAGGTAAGATGGGGAGGATGCTTGTGAAGGTCTGGGAGTTGGGTTGGTTGGGTGTAAAAATGGATTATTGAATGGGTAGAAAATGAAGAAGGAGGACTGCCATCTGGAGATTCAGCTAGGAAGAGGAGAGTGTGAACAATGATGAATACAATTTAACCTGTGAGATATTTAATGTACCTCCAAATAATATCTCTCATGATTAGTAATTAAGGAGTAGATGTTCTGCAAGTAGTGATTATACAAACATCCATTAACTCTGGGTCTAATCTCTGGCCGATCCTCACCTCCAACACACATCCGTCTCCCTTAAAATTTTCCTGCTTTGTGGTGATTCTGTAACTGGGGAGAAAAACTGAATATAATGATCTACTCCTCCAGTGTTGCTGAACTCAGAGTTTGCTTTTCTTACCACAAGCAAGTTTTATGCTTTCTGGATTATACATGTTCTTGATATAATGGAGTACCTGAAGATCAGATCAAGGTTTCATCATGCATGGTAAGAAAGCTCACTCATCCAGACTTTGTAAAGTCTAATCTTACTCCAAATGGAACATTTTATTAGATTCTAAAAAAAACAAGTATCCTGAACCCTAAGCACCTTCAAAAATCTTGAGTGATCTTCCCTAGCAGCAAACCAGAAGAAACTTTGGGGAATCCTATGTGTAACAATGGATTAGCATAAGGCCCCAGTACTCATACTTATTTTGGATGGGATCAAAAGATGAGAAAAAGTCACTGCTCATCAATCATTAGCCCAATATGTTGTGGGATACCTTTGATCCTTCAGTTCAGATTCTGTTATAGAATTAAGACTAAAACTGAATTGTATACATGATATATAATTGTTTTTCAAAAATAGATAACTATGTTCCTTCCTGTGGCTGCCAAACTGTGAGAAGAGGCCCAGTGAACTTTACCTCCTGGAATTCACATCCTATGCAGCCCTCTCTGAACTGTATAAGCAATACAATATCATGGAAATGACAGCATGAGGTGTTCAAGGCTAGATTATAAAAGAAATTGTGATTCCACCTTGTTTTTCCTGTAATATCTTGCTCCAGAAGCCTACTGTCATGTTGTGAGAATACTGAAGTAACCTTATGGAGAAGTCCACATGGTCAGGAAATGTTGGTCCTGGCTTCCCATCACAAGCCAGGACCAACTTACTAGACATGCGAGTGAGGAACCATCTTGAAAATAAATCCTCCAACCAGAGTTAAGCCTTCTGATGACTGAACTGCAGTTCAAGCCAACCTCTTAACTACAGCTTCATGAGAGACCATGAACCAGGACAGTCCAGCTCCTATGCACCGGATTTTCTGACCCACAGAAACTGTGTGAGATAAAATAAGTGTGAGATAAAATAAATGTGTTGTTTTAAGCCACCAAACTGTTAAGTAATTTATTATGCAGCAGTAGGTTACTAAGAGACCTGTTTCCTTATCTTTCTTTTTTACTTTGCTTTTTTCTTTTAATCCTAATCATCCAGAATAAAATATGTTCTTATAATTATTGATCTGGATCATAACACTCATATCACATAATCCTTACATTTAAATGTGACATACTTAGAGAAACGCCCATATTTCAATCTCCATTAGGAAATTTTTCTTTTGCAATTACAGTGGGGTTTCAATAGAAAAAAATAGCTGCATATTGGACCCTAAGATAAATAGATGTTAGCTAAAAAAGCTATCTTTTTGGTTCGGTTAGCTGCTATCCTTTCTTTTTATTTTCTGTTTTAAGCTATGACTAGATAATTTGTTTTTCTGTTTTACAGGCTCAAAAGTGTTTGTCTTAAAATAGCAGCAATAAAGTATTCAATACATAATTTTACAGATAGTTACTGACTTTTTTCTTTGACTTTTACATTAAGCACTGACATTTCAGTTTTGACAATTTATCTACCACATAATTAGAATGAGTAAGTATCCTGTTAAGATAAAGTGAAAAGAAAAATATTGCCAGAAATAACACATGGAAATGGAATGTTATATAATACAAACTTGTATACAACACAAAATATAGTATATTAAATACTATTGACAATTGAAGTGAAATGTTGAGATCTTTTAAAAAATGAATTCACACTCTTCATTCAAACTCTGCTAAAATAGCCTAAAGCTGGGGTCTATTCCTTCTTTATCTCTCAACTCCGTTCTAAATTCCAGATTTATATCATGATATTAATTTGCTTAATAAATATTTGTGTACGTTTAGTTTTACTTCATGGCTATTTGTTTAAGTTTCAATTCATGCTTGTTATTGTTTCGTTGTTATTACTATTTTATTATTATTTATTTATTTATTTATTTTCTCTTTGCGGTATGTGGGCTTCTCACTGTTGTGGCCTCTCCCGTTGCGGAGCACAGGCTCCGGAGGCGCAGGCTCAGCGGCCAGGGCTCACGGGCCCATCCGCTCCGCGACATGTGGGATCTTCCCGGACTGGGGCACGAACCCGTGTCCCCTGCATCGGCAGGCAGACTCTCAACCACTGCGCCACCAGGGAAGCCCCACTATTTTATTATTAACTGTAGTGTATGTTCTTTCCTGCTCACTTGCTTAGCTACTCATGCTTTGTAAGTAAAGGATTATCTCTACACCTAGTTGTATATTTCCATTTCTCTTCCTATCATGGAACAGAAAATTAACAAATTAATAAATCACAAAACCTTTTTTTTCCGCTTTCAAGTGTTTCCTAATTTTCAATTACTTGTTTATTTTTTCTGTTGAAAAATCTTTTGTGAACTTTCTTTTAACAGACTATAAAGAAATAATTAAGGGTG
Organism: Pseudorca crassidens; assembly: GCF_039906515.1. Classification (NCBI taxonomy): domain Eukaryota; kingdom Metazoa; phylum Chordata; class Mammalia; order Artiodactyla; family Delphinidae; genus Pseudorca; species Pseudorca crassidens. Next base: position 22,469,284 of record NC_090298.1, read on the forward strand.
ATTTTTTTAAAGGATGGTTATAACACAAATTTATTTTATTAATGCCAGTGCACTCTGTTGTTTTATATGTCTCTCTCTATGTTTATTTCAAACTTCCCTGGAAGTAAATATATTTTGCTTCCTTGAATATATGTTTTTTTAGTATCTTACCTGACTTTATTATTTTGTCATAGTGTGTGGGGGAGTGTGTGTGGGGGCGTTTGCTTAACATGTCTGACATGCAGTAGCAATGCAAAGGACAGTCCAAGAATTATACAGTCGGAGAAGTATTTAGAATTGAAGAAAATTGCTGTCAGCTTGAAAAGAGGTATTAATTGTGAGGAAAAAAAAAAGATTTATGGGAACTGATGTGTGGCCAAAAAATAATGGTGGTGGGGATTTCTAAAGAATGTATTAAAAATAAAATTCTTTTTATAGCACCTTTTAATTGAGGATAATATATTCTTTTGAAAGAAATGTTGGGGGGGAACAACAAATGACAATCATTTCATTAAAAAATTTATTTAGCAAGTGTGTCAAAAGTTAATGTGATATTTTAAAATTACTTCAGGAAGCCCTACATTCAAAATCAGAAAATATGATATTCTCTGAGTAAAGTCTTAAACAATATATAGATGCAAAACTTACTGATTATGCTTGCTTAATAAACTCAATATCTTAAAAAAAAGTGATATTGGGGAAAGGGAATGACCAAATCTCCTTTAAACTCTGAGATAATTAAAATGTAAGAAAAATCCTGGAAAGTAGCTGTTGTGTGCTTTCCTGTAAGTACCTTTTTTCAGAAACATTGAATCCCTAAATCCTAAAGAAAATCAAGCTTAGTTATATGTGAATATTTTAATTGTAAGAATATTTGCTTGAAATGAAAACATTTTGAATTTAACTTAAATGTATGGATAATTAATAAGGATTTTAGAGTCATCACAGATAGTTAAAAGAATTCCATGGTTCCTTGAGTAATAATCGCTTGTAAAATGTTATGATATTGCAAAGCATGCATCTAAAAGCCACAGATTATTTTAGTTAAAATAGTTTTTCTTAGCAACAAGTATAAAATAATTCTAGTTATAGCTGAGAATAATAGAAATATAAGAGATACATTTCATTTTGTTTACATATTTGGACAGATTTGTAAATTTCATTTTTGTCTATGGGTCTCATGGATGATAGCTTTGACATGACAATAATCAATCCAAAATTACAGCATTTCCAGTAAATGTAAAATAAAAAGTTGATTCCAATATTCCTCCCCCCAATTTTATGATATTAAGTTCTCTCTGAGGGATCTTGCCTCTCTGACTTCGAGTGACTTAGAGGTTTATATATTATGAAGAAGAATCAGGTTGGCTTTAGTATATATTTGGCAATAAAAATCTATAGCAGTAGCCAAGAGTTATCATCAAGACTGCAAATACATCAGTGTTGCTGCTGGATTTCACATACCTCACAATCTTCTTCTCCAAACCAACCCATTAACCATGGCCACCATTTCATCCTATATCCAGCCAAATGTTCTGGAAATAAAACTCAGCATTGCCCAAGACACAGGTGTTATAAAATTTTGGTTTATAAGAGATGAATAAAGAGTAGAGGGCCTAGAAGCTCAAATGAGATAACTACCCCTATTTAGGGGCTCAGGTAAGACAACTATCCCTGTTTACCCAGAACTGAGAGGTTATAGAAGAACACTACTTTTGGTAATAAAAACGGATACAATTCTGCTCAAACAGGGAAAGTGGGTCTTTGTAGGATTCTTGGTATACGGATTAACATCATGGATGTAACTTGAAGTTATATGTTACTGCAGTGTGGTAGACAGAAAAATGCCCCCCACCCCCAAGGATATTCACCTCCTAATGCCTAGAACATTTGAATATGTAACTTTAAAGGGCACTTTGCAGATGAGATTAAGGATACTGAGGTGAGATTCTCCTGGATTTTCCAGGTGAGTACAATGCAATCACAAGGCTACTTATAAAAGGGAAGCAGAAAGGTCAGAGTCAGAAAAGTAAATGTGACTGTGGAAACAGAGAGAGCTTTGAAGGTGCAACACTGCTGGCTTTGAGAAGGAGGGAGAGATGGCTTAAGGAATCAAGGTAGCCTCTAGAAGCTAGGAAAGAGAGGAAATGAATTGTCCCCTAGAGACTAGAAGGAACCAGATCTCCTGACAACATGCCTTTATCCCCATGCTACTGATTTTGGACTTCTTTTGGACTTCTATCCAAAATTGTAAGATAATATGTTTATATTGTGTTAAACCATTAATGTGTGGTGGTTTGTAACAGCAGCAGTGGAAAACTATCTTCCTGAGGTTTGTTGTAATTTTTTTGGATAGTTACTATTTTTTCTTCTTAACACTGTCTCCTCCTTTTATCCATCTGATTAAAATATATATTAGCTATCAATTATTAACATCTTACTTTGTGCCAAGAATTGTGCTAAGATTTTTCTGCACTTAATCTCAGTGTATTCTTTTCAGTCATGGAATCTTATGTGTAAATGTGAATTTCCTCTTTTTTCTCTTTCTTATTTTACCTAGCATAAATTACTAATAATATCTACCATATTTTAATCATTTATTAATTAGAAAGAAGTATAAATATATACATGCACTGATATATACCATGATTTCAACCAGAATTCCTTCATAATTGATTGGAATCTCTCTCAAGTACAAATGATGGTCAAGCTTTTTAGGGAGTCCATTCTCCAACATTTTCCCAAAGGTACTCATTATACAAGACTAAAATATTTTTGGCAGTGTCAACCTAATAATTCCAAACCGTCCTGAAGATAAATTTCTTCTAATGACTGAGAATTCTTTCTATACTAATATGAAAAATATAATGTTTTGACAATCATGGTACTATCATGTGCTAGAGCCTTAAATAATTTTATGGGTCTTTTTGTTTGTTTTGCTTTTCAAATTCTAGACAGGGAAGGGTTTTTTTCCTTCAGTTTTAGGAAATGGTTGAAACAGTTGGCTACTCATACTTTAGTGAGTCATTTGGTTCTTGTGATTTGTCCTAAATGCAGCAGGATTCTCTAAAAAAATTAAGAGAAGGAAAACTAAACTCAAGCTTATAGCGTAATGAAGCTGTGATGCTGTGAATATCATTCTTTTAGATATTTTGGAAGGCTGCTTAAGAAATCAACTCCAGTTGGGAGATGCATTGACATTAGGATGAATATGACAATTATGTTTGGTTTTTCAGAATTACTAAGAGGAAATTTTAGCTTATTTTTTCTAGTGGTGACAAAAATGTACCAAATATCTGTGCATATAAACTTCATGGTCGTAAACAGAGTCACATAATTTTATAACAGGTAGAAAGCAGATACTAGAAAAAAGATTTTTAAAGACTATTTTAGACAGTTTTACCACTCAATCATCAAGGTATAAAATAAAATAAAGCTATAAAAATGAATGAAGTATATTGTCATCAAAATCAGATTTAATTTATCTTCCTATCTGAATCATTAGCATGCCTTTCTATCATTGTGTTTGTATACAGAAGGTACTTGTTGTATTCTTAGCATTCATGTAAAACTCATTCCTAAATAACTGAACAATTATATATTGTCTCTTATGTATTAACTCAAATAATGTGAGGAGGAGGCATAAATGCACTCCAAATCATGATAACTGTTAATTTCAAGACCTTTTATCTGCTAGGGTGGTTTTGGCTAAAATTATAGAATACCTGACTAAAAGTTTTTGAAAAGTCATTCCTATTTGTTTGTTTGTTTATTTATCTACTTACTTAATACCAAGAAATCTAAGGGAATCACTCAATAATGTTGGGATTTCTCAGAGTCAGCTTTTCTGTTATTTTCTGTCCTTTCCTTTTGATGATGAGTGTGACTTTTAGTCTTTAGTATTCCCAAAACAATGTCCCCTAGCAGGAAGGCCAAGGCTGGTCACTCCTTTTTTCATCTTTCAGTTTATTTGACTTTTCAGAAGCTCCCAGCATATTTCACTTTGGATTCAATCAGCCAGAATCAGGCCTGGTGTCTGACTCCTAGCTACAATAGAGGTGAGGAATTCAGCCTGTAACTCGCCTCTCAACCTCCAGAGGGATGGATTAGGCACTGCTGCAAGAAAGATTCATTTGGGAAATGTTGATGTTTAGGTAACCAGAGAAGTCTGCTATATGCTTGACTATGGAGGCCCCAAGAGAAAGACAAGTCAGTTCAAGGTCTCAGATGCACACTTACAGAGACTTATTTGAGGATTTGGCTGGTACCAGTAATTGAGATTTGATTTTATAGAGAGAATATATTTATAACTGTATATTTTATATATAGCTGGAAATCAGTTGTAAGCATATTAAAAGATATGAAAAAATAATTCTGTAAAAAATAAGAATAAGAAAATAGCATTGGCAATTTCATGACAATTTATCAATTACTTTCAAAAGGAAAAATTATCAATGTGTTAGAAAACAATATAATTAAAAATGTACGGATTTGTGAATCTACTCAGTTTTGTCTACGCTACTTATTAGCCCTTTGATGTTGAAAAAATAATGTCACTCTTTTGAGTTCTAGTCTCCTCACATGTGATGAAGTTAATGATACTGATATTTGAGGAGTAAAATGAAATGACCTAGGTGGACACTTACAGCACAGTTACTAACCCTTAGAAAATCTTCTGGATATTTTGTTACTCCATCCTTCATCCCACACATCCAGTTAATTTCTTCTTCTTAAAAATTTCTTATTAACAAGAACTCAATAATTTGTAGCTCATAATAACCTAGACGATGGCTTAAAGTTTAGTTTGTTACGTAAAAATACGCTTGCTTAACAAAACAGAATTGTAAACTTTCAAGAAATATTTGAAATATAAAATTCTCTTTTTTGTAAATCATTGTATTAGCCATTTCCTGAAATGCATTATCTTTCATAAAAGCACATCAGTCAATATATAGTAAACAATATTCAGAAAATCTTACTTTTTATTTTGATAAAAGTCAAACAATGAAAAAAATAAAATTATACTTAATCATCATCTTCTTAGAAGTAGATCCCTTGGAATTTTCTACTAACATACTAAGGCTACCAACCTACTATTTTTTTAACTCAAATTTGAGTTGTCTTTGGTGCATATAGTCATATTTAGAGTGTTTATTGACTTAAATATTGGAAACCAATTAAAAGTTTCATGTGGTTAATTAGCATGAAGTTATTAACCAGCAAAATAGCATTTTTGGTAAACAAAACAATGTAAGCAAATTATAAACACAAGAAACAAATAAATACAAAAGAAAACAAAAGGATGCTAAATTTTTGTTATGTGGGATTATAAAAAAAATGGGCAGTACTACAAGGTGGACATAAGTCTTGCTGTGTAATTTGCATTTGTCAGTGTTATTACATTTTATTCACTTTGAATAATGATGAATACTTGCAGTCAACTTCCCATAACCCTCAGGAAGTGATGTATGTGATATACGGGCTAAAGTCAAATTCCATTTCATAAATCAAGAGAATGTGCCTCTCAATGACACTAAAATTTAAAGTTTAAGTAAATGCTTTGTCTTCTAGATTATAAGGTCATAACTGTATGTTTAGGAAAATATCTCCAAATAGTGATCCATTTCAATATTTTATTCAAAATAAATAATATTTTGTTTTTCTCCAAATTTCTTATTTTAGTATGTAGAATATATATTTATAACTATATATCTATCTATATACACATGTAGGTGAAAGATGAGTAAGGAAAGATGAATAAAAAGATATTCTGGGGATTCTCTGGTTGCGCAGTGGTTAAGAATCCACCTGCCAATTCAAGGGACAAGGGTTCGAGCCCTGGTCCGGGAAGATCCCACATGCCGCGGATCAACCAAGCCTGTGTGCCACAACTACTGAGCCTGTGCTCTAGAGCCCACGTGCCACAACTACCGAAGCCCGAGCGCCTAGAGCCCGTGCTCCACAACAAGAGAAGCCACCGCAATGAGAAGCCCGTGCACCGCAATGAAGGGTAGCCCCCACTCACCTCAACTAGAGAAAACCCGCAGCAACAAAGACGCAATGCAGCCAAAAATAAATAAAATAAACTTATTATAAAAAAGACATTCCCACAGTAATGAAAATCTTCATTTTATTCCATAATATTTAATCCCTAAAATAGATTTGAAACGAAGTATAAAATATTTACTTCCATAAATTACCTGGGATTCTGGTATCTAGTTTTCTAAATCATTACACATAATTTATTATCTATCAATGAAAATGTTAAAGCTTAAAGTGATCTGAATTTGCTTAATATGTCATTTAAGGTACTTTTAATTTTATCTTCCTAAAATAACAGTTGAAAGTTATTTCATATAAGTATATTACAAATTGCCATTAGTTTGTATTATGTCCTTTGGTAGCATATTTCCTTTTCATTTTCCCATTTTTATAACAACCTCCTCTTCCCTTAGTGAGCTCTCTTATGTCCGATCCCACCCCCATCCCCACATCCCCCAGCTTATTTCTGATTCTGGGCTTCCCTGCCCTTCCCCTCTCCATCAAACCGTATCATACTACAACACATTTATTCATGCAGCTATTTAGTTATTTACATTGACTGGTGTATGTTCTTAGTACTTCCTATCTCTTACATCTTTTGATCTTTACACTGAACACTGAAACACTGCTTATTAAACTGGTTGATTACAAGGATATCTAAGTGACAGAGAGCAAACAGGAATCTCTAGAAATTCATTTTTTTCTCCAAAAGTACAGAATTTCCTGGAAATTCCTGACTTTACTTTGCAAATTTAAGGCAAAGTTTATATTTTGCTCTGTAATGTGTTCATGTTGACTACATGAAAGAAAATTCTAACTTACTTAAATTGTGAATTAGAAATTTTCTGAAAACCAGATTATCTTCTGATCCAAAAAAAAAACACACAAAAAACACAAACTGTTGTGAACTGGTATGAAGTATTTATAGTCTTAATTTATCCTTTTTAATGAATATTCATGTTTCATTGCATACATATGTTTGGTTAGGGGATAGGATAATCAATACACAGTAAATACATCAAATTAGATTTTTGAAATCCAAAATTTCTTAATTTGAAACACATTTGGCCTCATGGGTTTCTAACTATGTACTGTGGACCAGAACCAGCTAACTTTCATACTTCTTTCTTTTATTTGCAAGTATAATTATTATTTTTTAATTTCTCGTGGCTAATTATCTCATCCGTGGAGGTCAGGGTGATAGGTTAATAATACCTTATTTTGAAAAGAAATTATCTACATCTTACAAATGTAATGAGTGCAAGTATTAACCCTTCTTTATAAATAGGAGGCTGAGTTATTAGAAGATAAAATAGTTCACCTGATGTCATATCATTGGGTCACCCCTGAATCATAGCTCAATACCTTCCCCAGTGATCATACTATTGCTTTCATCTCTGTCATCACTCGTCCCTGTAGTATTCTGCTTAGACGCAGGATTCTTAATCTAAGAAATTAATTCAAGCTGAGATGTTTGCAGGTGACAATGGCTTTTGAAAACATAAATATGTTATCAGAAGTTTTTAGTTGTGTATAATATGGCAACATGACAAGGCCTAAAGCCCATATTTTTAAAACGTAACTCCTTTCTTAGGACTTAGACCAGCATGAGCCTCAAATCTGATTCTTACACCTAGTGCAAATCAATGCTAGAGGATTTCAATTTAATTTAATCAATTTAGAGGATTTCAATTTAACTACAATTTCTATTTAAAAAAATAATTAGGTGATTAATTTATCAATTACTAATGAGTAGTCTTTTTATATTTGTGCTATTTTATTCAGTAATATTTCTAAACAGAAATGTTTTCAACAAATTGAAGAACTAGTAAGTTAAAAGCAATGTCACAACCATTCCAATCAGTGGTAAAAGTAAGTCACAGGGAAGATGATTATAACATTATTTATACAAATTTAAGAATTAAAGGTATTTCCTTGCTTACCCGGTCACCTGTACATTTTCAGCTATGTTTCCTTTAAATAAAAGTATGAAACAAAAAGATATCATAGTTAAGCGACTTACCAAATACTCATGCCTCATGTATACTGGGGTCTCATAATAAATTGAAACTTTTTAATCTGAAAATAGATTGAATAGATACTTCTATCTATATGGCTTATTGTGGCGTTCTGCATTAATGAATTTTTGGATTGTACTTTATTGTTCTTTATGTTACACATATACTAAATACTGTTATCTCTTGTTTCAAATATAACTACAGTCAAAAAAAACAAAACAAAACAAAACAAAAAAAAGGGCTTCCCTGGTGGCGCAGTGGTTGAGAGTCTGCCTGCCAATGCAGGGGACACGGGTTCGTGCCCCGGTCCGGGAAGATCCCACATGCCGCGGAGCGGCTGGGCCCGTGAGGCATGGCCGCGGAGCCTGCACGTCCGGAGCCTGCGTGTCCGGAGCTTGTGCTCCGCAACGGGAGAAGCCACAACAGTGAGAGGCCCGCGTATCACACACACACAAAAATATATATATAACTACAGTCATACTGAATAATTTAAAATGGGCCTTTTAAAAGCACATATAAGTCTCACATCATTATACCCAAAAAGAATATATCATTGAAAACTTTGTTTATAGGAGTCCACAGAGAAAACTCTAAGTTAAACAGAACCAGAACTCACAGAACTTTCCGGAGCCCACTGAGCAAACTCGGAATTAAACAGAACCAGAACTCACAGAAGCTTCCAGAGCCCACTGAGCAAACTCGGAATTAAACAGAACCAGAACTCACAGAAGCTTCCAGAGCCCACTGAGCAAACTCGGAATTAAACAGAACCAGAACTCACCAGGAGGCTCCAGGCTCACAGAACCTTCTGGAGTCCACCATGAATCCTTCCCCCGTCAGGCCTGATGCTCGAGGTGGGCCGCCGCTGCTGTGCTGGGCTGTCTTCGCCGTCCGCACAGCCTGGCTGCTCTGACCCCTCCTGCAGTGCGGAATCTGCGGACATGGGCACTGTTTTGTGTTAGTGCCTCTCACTGTAGCGGGGGTGGAGCCCTAATCCTCCTCCTGGACCTGGATCATGGACCACCTGCCGGCCCACTGGCATCATCACCTCGATCTTGTTAAAGTGCCGAATCCTACGCTTTCAACAGCGGATTGTTAAAGAAACTGCATTCGTCAAGGTTTCTCGATTATCTATAGCTACATACCAAATCACTCCAAAACATAGATGCTAAAAACAGTAAACGTTTATGATCTCACACTGTTTCTGAGGGTCAGGGAGCAGCTTCATTGGATGGCTCTGGCTCAGTCCTTCCTAAAGCTGCAGTAAGATTTGTCCAAGGCTTGCCTGGGGCTGGAGGGCCACTCACTGTCTGGCCAGTTAATGCTGGTGTGGCTGCGGGGGTGACAGCTTCTCATCATGCGGCCTCTCCACCTCACGGGACAGCTGAAGTGTCCTTACAGCATGGCAGCTGGGGCCCCACAGCAAGTGATTCAAGAGAGCCAAGAGGAAATCCCAGTGCCTCCAAAGTCACCTGTGTCATTTCACTGGTTGGCCTCACTCAGACTGGGAGGGACGACCAGGACCATGACTGCCACTGGGCAAGCTCACTGGGGCCAACATGAGGCTGCCGACCACACTCGTTACACTTGGGGAAGCACTAGCTTCTCCCCCAGCTCACACCCCCAATGCGTGGGGGGCTGCGCAGGTTTTTGAGATTCACTGTTGTTGGTGGCATGGGGTCTCCTTCAGGGCAATGGGCTGCTCTCATTGGCCAGTCCTGGAAAGGCCTTGTTCATCCCCTGCTGCAGAAGCCCATTGGATGAATGCACCACTACTCACAGACCCGCCAACATATGGGGCTATTTGAACAGCACGGTGGCCAGTGAATGCCACTGTCTTTCCAAGGAGTTGAGGCAACTTGCTCTCCCACCACCATCTCCATTCCTCTACATCCCATCAGTGCTAGGTTTTGTTCAATTGCTATTTTTTACCCCTTTGGTGGGTGTGAAATGGATCTCATTGTTTTCATGTGAATTTCCAAGGTTACTAATAAAACTTATTAGCCGTTTAGATTTCCTTTGTGTGAAGTGCCACTCTTCTACTACGCTGTTTCTTCCTTGATCATTGGTGAACTTTATATATTTTGGATATTAATCCTTTGCAGTAACATGTGTTACAAATAAAAAGAAATTCTAATGATGGGTAAAATTACCAGATGCTGGGGGGGATGCAAATGGCTGATTAACTCTCCTCCTATGAGCATTCAAGCCCTAAATAATGATTACTTGACCTCACTCAGTAGCCACAGTCTTGAAGCAGACTTTTCTTTATGAAAAATTAGTATTGGAATGAGGTGCCACTTCTACTGTATAGCCAAGAACAGTGCCTTGGAGGATATTGCTTCATCGCAGAGAAGGATATAAAGACCCTCTAAGTCATGAAAATTTAAGGCAAACAGGAAATCCTTGCCAGTGAAAGTTTGTGTGTAGGTGTAGGTGTAGGTATGTAAAATGGGTATATGTTTATTGCTTAACAACGTTTGCCTTTCCCCTTTATGTGCAATGGGGAGATCCCTTGTTGGGATGTGCCAAGGTGATCCCATGCAGGCGGAGCGAACCAGGCTCCATGCGGAAGACTTATTCCAGGACCTGAGGAGACTGGGGCTGGGTTCTTCTCCAGTGTTGTCCACCTGGCACTGTGCTAAGCATTAGGGGGACAAGGCTGAGCATGTGAGTGTGATCTAAAAGAGAAGTGTCCTCAGAGCTCAGGGGGATGCTGCTGGAGTGATGGGAAGAAAAGAGCTGAATCAATAGTAGTATTGTAGTAAACATGAACAAATTTCCTGCCATCAGAATGTGCAGGACCACCTGTAACCTCACGTGGCAGAGACCCGAGCCACGGCATTAGTGGACTAGCCACGCTTCCTAGTTTTCTCTTTCTGGCTTCTTGCAGCAGGACCTATCTTCTTTGAACTAAGTCCCTAGTGTTCCTGCCAGAGTAGGGTGGTTGGGGGAGGCTTTGGGGAATAAGGGGACTTCCCATCACTGAGGGCAGTTGGGTGCTCATGTAATAAACTGAGTAAATAAAAGTGAGGTGATTGTGTTTGTACTCCAAGCTAGTAATGTGGATCATTCCAGATAAACTATTGACATGGATTTCTACCAAGTGAGTCATTTCCCTTATGGCTTTTCTCTAAATTTCATAAATGTATTCCCACAACACTTGCAATTAAGCCCAATGTTTCTGGGAATATAAGAAGCAAAGCACATAGTCTATCTGAGAAAAATGGATCCAGAGGGTAATAATGAGAGCTTTGAGAACAGGAAATCTGCAAAAAAAAAAAAAAGGAAAATTATGATTTCATAGATTCAGTCATTTCAACAGAAATCAGGAGTCAGTGGCTAAACAATTTTCAGAGTTAAATTAATGTTTTCTACCCTGAAGGATTATTCATAATAGTTATATGATTATGAATATATACTTATAAAGCATAAACATTGCTGAGAAAATTCTGACATTGGTAAGATCTGTCCTTTGTTTTAGTAAAATTACTTTATTTTCCTATTGCATCATTAATGTATTTCTTATATAGTTCTATCACCTTTATCATCTTTAGCCCCCACTGTTTCAGAAAAAAAATAAAACTTCATGTTTACAAATTGACATTTATTGATAAGAGATGAGTATTCGTTTAAAGTGTTCTGTAATTTGTTTTCTTATGTTGCTTCAATTTATAAAATGCACTGTTTTAAAATAACTTCAAGATACATGGAAAATAAAGCATCATTAAAGAATAGTATATTTGAATAATTATTTAATATTAAAGATACATTTGCTTGTTTTTTTTTTAACAGAGATTAAAGGCTCCTATATTCTAAGTTTAAAAAACAAAAACAAAAAACAGTGTTTCCCTGGAGATTTGTTTTGAGACTTCACAGCTTTGCCGGTTTCCAAGCGTAGAGGATGTTATAAGTTATTCCCCAAAAAAGTGATTTAGTGAAGTTCTTACAACCCTCCCAAGTTGATCCTAACAAGCGTCCTCCTGCCCAGTGTAGCTTGCACCAATAGAACATGACCAAGCTCGATTCAGAAACTAAGGAAAGCTTTAATCTTTGATCGGAGAATGGAGAGGTGTGAGCTCAGACTAGAGTCCACGCTCTGCGAACAGGCTGTGAGCGGGATTGCGTTCTAGGGCTCCACAACGGGGAGGGAAGTGGGCGGAGTTCTCTCCAGGCAGGCACAGCTGTGCTGCTCAGGCTCCAGCTTGCAGTGCCTTGCAGGGCGCTTGCGCGGCGTCTCTGCACACGGCCCACTGCCGCCATCTTGAATTGAAGGTGTTAGAGCTGAGGTGTCGGGCACCGCGGTTTTGCAAACTCTGACGTGAAGTGCCAGTTGCAAGGCCTCTGCGAGCGTCACGTTATGAGCAAGCACAAAGGAAAAAAAAAAAGGTTAGACTTTATTTTATTACAGATTCTATTTTTAGTTCCTAGAAATTGTTAATGGGCTTTCGCCCTGACAATGTCTAAAAGGGAGTGCTTCCCCGGTAGGGAAAGGGGTTGGATTACCGGAGGAGATGGTGTTAATAAAATTGGGTTTGGTCTGCAAAACTACCAAGCAACCCCTGTTCATCATGGTCTAGTTTGAACAGAGGAACCACATTTCCTGGAGTAGAGGTTTTCATCCCCCACTGACCAAATGTTCTCGGTTGCCCATTTCATACACTCTGCCTTGTCTTGAACAAACATTAGTCAGGCTTTTCTCCTTTCTACAAGTTTCTGAATTTTAACTTCCCCCAAATCTAAGCAAGAGCTGAAAGAGTGGTTCATGCCCCTTGTCAGCTCGTCCTGGGAACCAATAGGACCAATTATTTGTTCTGAGAAAATACCCAGGCTGATTTCCATACATGTTCGCCCATCCCTTATCTGTGATACATCCTTCCATGGGCCTAGAGAGCTGGGGCAGATGGAGAATTGCTTGGATTCCTCTCCATATTAGCACTGGAGTAAAAACTCATTTAACAGTGAAAACTTGTGGAAAAGCCTTAGCCAAAACTTATTTTTATTGTGGTCTTCCCCATCATGGATAAAAAGATAAACAAGCTATCTCTTCCTATTTATCTTCATAAACAGAGGCATTGAAGATTAACAAAAACAACCACCATAACAAAATAGTTTGTATCAAGTCTGAATTTATTAACTTGCGAGGAAAGAGAGAGTCATATCACTCTGGAGAGAGTTCAGCGATTCACTCTGCAGCGTAGGTGCTTGATATAGGACCAAAACAAACTGGTACTTTAAAATATGATAGGCTTCTCACGACATTGTTTGATTGGTTACTAAAAAAAATCTAAACATTTCTCTTTTGACTGATCATTTTTCATCATGACATTATTTGGGTGGGTATTAAACTGGGGCTCAGCTGGGTGGGTATTCTTAACAAGTTCTGGAATGGTTTAAGAATCATGCAGGTATATAGACATGTGAAGATTTAAGTAGGGAATTCCTTTACAGAAGTCAATGATATGTTTCTGAGATATTAATCTCTAATATAGTAGGTGAAAAATGTAATGGTATCACATTTGTGTCAAATAATGGTAGAATGTATGTTAGGAAAGTGTTATATTGTTAAAGCCCAAGAATACCAGATTTCTCATTGTCAGCCTTCTGCATTCCCATGAAATCTTAAAGGAAGTGTGTATTTAGCATAACATAGACCAATGAACAGAAGTCTAACAAACTGGGTTAATGTCTTAAAATGTTCCTAGGCCTTAAACTCAAACCATAGTTTTAACATTTAATTAGTTTGCTAAGGCTGCCATAACAAAGTACACTAACTGGGTGGCTTAAGTAACAGATATTTACTCTTTCAAGATGGTAGAAGCTAGAAGTACAAAATCAAGGTGTTGGCAATGTTGGTTCCTTCCGAGGGATGTGAAGTACTGGGGAAATATAATTAAAAACAAAATCCTCACCTATCCAAGAAAATAGCCCCATATAGGTAAGTAGACAAAGAAAATACTTTTATTATTGAATAAGCATTAAAGCAGAATGGGATGCTCTAACAGGCAATCCCCTAAGAGATTGCAAAGACAGAAAAAACTCTCATCCTTTTATATAATCAAGCAGATACAACCCATTACCTACATGTTCTCAAGATGAACAATAATAAGTCCTGAGGTAAGAGTACTTGACAGCACCATTTTTCACACATAGCTTATTCTAGACTCATCTGGTAAGTAGGGTGATCACCTTTGTTATCTAACTGGCTTTATGAAGAGAAAAAGCAAACTTCTCATCTTTTTTGTAACAGGAGACAGTTTTGCAATTCAGAAAAATTACCCATAGAGGTTAAGCTCCTACCATCCCACAAAAACTGGGAAGTTGGAGTGCTGTCATTTTAGATGATTAGATTTCAAAGAGATGGCTCCCAGCTCCTTAAAAAAGACATTCCTGGGTCATAGAGCTGACAAAAAGCTCATTTAGTTTCTAAAAATATTTACATACATTTCAAAGAGGCAGTGAAAGAACTTATACTTCCAAGTTTTCTAAAGTAAATGATCTGAGAAAAGGGAGGTGGAGGAAAAGTATCCTTATTTATGAGGCAGAATTAAAATCTTATTTTTAATTTTTATTTGTTCTTACAGAGGGAACAGTCTGTTCCAGGCCTCTCTCCCTGACTTGTAGATGACCATCTTCGTTCTGTTTCTTCACATCATCTTCCTTTATGCTTCTCTGTTTCTGTGTCCAAATTCCTGCTTTTTATAAGGACACCAGTCAGGTTGGATTAGGGCTCACCCTAATGAACTCATTTTAACTTGATTTCTTTTGTAAAGATCCCATCTTTATTTTTTTTCTTTTTTTGTAATTCTTTTTTTTTTTTACATCTTTATTGGAGTTTGATTGCTTTACAGTGGTGTGTTAGTTTCTGCTTTATAACAAAGTGAATCAGTTATACATATACATATGTTCCCATATCTCTTCCCTCTTGCGTCTCCCTCCCTCCCACCCTCCCTATCCCACCCCTCTAGGTGGTCACAAAGCACAGAGCTGATCTCCCTGTGCTATGCGGCTGCTTCCCACTAGCTATCTACCTTACGTTTGGTAGTGTATATATGTCCATGCGTCTCTTGCTTTGCCACAGCTTACCCTTCCCCCTCCCCATATCCTCAAGTCCATTCTCTAGTAGGTCTGTGCCTTTATTCCTGTCCTACCCTTAGGTTCTTCATGACATTTTTTTTCATAAATTCCATATATATGTGTTAGCATACGGTATTTGTCTTTATCTTTCTGACTTACTTCATCCTGTATGACAGACTCTGGGTATATCCACCTCATTACAAATAGCTCAATTTCGTTTGTTTTTATGGCTGAGTAATATTCCATTGTATATATGTGCCACATCTTCTTTATCCATTCATCTGATGATGGACACTTAGGTTGTTTCCATCTCCGGGCTATTGTAAATAGAGCTGCAATGAACATTTTGGTACATGACTCTTTTTGAATTATGGTTTTCTCAGGGTATATGCCCAGTAGTGGGATTGCTGGGTCATATGGTAGTTCTATTTGTGGTTTTTTAAGGAACCTCCATACTGTTCTCCATAGTTGCTGTACCAATTCACATTCCCACCAGCAGTGCAAGAGTGTTCCTTTTCTCCACACCCTCTCCAGCATTTATTGTTTCTAGATTCTTTGATGATGGCCATTCTGACTGGTGTGAGATGATATCTCATTGTAGTTTTGATTTGCGTTTCTCTAATGATTAATGATGTTGAGCATTCTTTCATGTGTTTGTTGGCAGTCTGCATATCTTCTTTGGAGAAATGTCTATTAAGGTCTTCTGCCCATTTTTGGATTGGGCTGTTTGTTTTTTTGTTATTGAGCTGCATGAGCTGCTTATAAATTTTGGAGATTAATCCTTTGTCAGTTGCTTCATTTGCAAATATTTTCTCCCATTCTGAGGGTTGTCTTTTGGTTTTGTTTATGGTTTCCTTTGCTGTGCAAAAGCTTTGAAGTTTCATTAGGTCCCATTTGTTTATTTTTGTTTTTATTTCCATTTCTCTAGGAGGTGGGTCAAAAAGGATCTTGCTGTGATTTATGTCATAGAGTGTTCTGCCTATGTTTTCCTCTAAGAGTTTGATAGTTTCTGGCCTTACATTTAGGTCTTTAATCCATTTTGAGCTTATTTTTGTGTATGGTGTTAGGGAGTGATCTCATCTCATACTGTTACATGTACCTGTCCAGTTTTCCCAGCACCACCCATCTTTAAGTAAGGCCACACTCTGAGTTTCTAAGGTTTAGGACTACGGTGGGGGGGGTGGGGGGTGGGGATGGGGCAGAGTTCAACCCATAACAGCATCATACTACCACCTGCAAAGATAAGAGACTGAAGAAATAATCATTACAAAAAGAGACAGAAGACACAGATTGCTGGCTGGAAGTCTGATCCAGCAGGAAAAAGGTTAATTCTGTAGCCCACTTTCTCAGCCATAGGAGGTATAGAAAGGCAGAAAGAGTGAGAAGAAGGAAACAATATCATTGTTCTTTACAAGGGAGTTGTCACTTTTCACACTCCTGCTGCATGAAAAGAGGAAGGAAAAAAGATGTTCTTGATCTTTTAGTTCATTATAATTTTATCAATTAGTAAAAGTATCTTAATTAGAGATAAAAATTCAGAATTTGCATCTAAAGCCTGAAAAGATCTGCAGTTCTTTCTGTGGATTGTCTCAAAATTGCAGGCAAACATTTAATTGGTGAAATGTAATTAAGAAGCAATGCCCTTCCCCCAGGGGCCTATGGAAACTCAGGGTTACTGCCCTGAGGCAGGTAACCACTTGTTAAGAACTAGTATATTGTAATCCTCTAAGAATAGGATTTTTACTCATTACAAGAGTATAAATCTTCTTGTTTGATAAAACAGATATAAGAAAATTTGTCTACTCTTTATCAGCCACAAACCAAGAGTTCTGTATTTTTGTACTGATATATTTGTAGAGAAACTTGAGAAACATTATTGAAATTTGCTATCCTATCTGCCAGTCTCTGGTGATGAAAAGAGCACCAGATGGAATATTTTAAATCTTCTAGAAGTGCAGTTATATCAACTGAATTTTGAGCTAAGCCACAAATCACAGACCATTTGTATTAGATGCAGGGAGTGAGAATGGAGAACAGCCAGGTCTCCAATTCTTATGGCCAGTTCTTACAAGAACCATGGCAAATTGTCACATCAGTTCCCTTCATGTGAAACCTAGGGTTTTCAATAGCTAGTGCCTTTATGTTTGTCCAAAACCTTGAACAGAGAAATTCCCACTCAAGACCTTAGAGGAATGTCAAAATCATGGATCAAGTAAAGTTATGAATGCAGGGGTAAGCCAAAGTAAACATAAGTCAGAACAAGGGTCAGGATGGATAATGCATAAATTAGATGAGACAGAAGGATATACAAGCACTAAGTACAAGTGATGAGCTATGAAAACCACAGATTAAGAGAAAAAATTAGCAGATCAAGAACAAACCAAAAAACATTCACAATAGTTCCTAAAAGGTAATTTCAATCTAAGTTCAAATGGAAAGAAATGCATGTACTTAAGGTGTGTATTTTTTATTAAAAAAAAATTCAATATTTCCCAGTTGTTACGTAGTATACGGTTGAATTAATTTAAAGAATCTGGAGTAGAACATTAAATAAAATATTTTATTTTAGATTAAATTAAATGCATTAAAAGTATATACTAATTTTATCATTGAAAAATACTTTTGAATCAAAATTAATTAACTGTGAGTTCTCAGATATCTCACATAAAGAAGAGAATTAACAATATCAATATACACAGTGTACAATTTGATATGTTATTGTATAAAATGTAAATATTATACTAAAGCAAACTGCTTGCTCTGTTTCAGATTCTTTATTCCAGTATATACCCCAGGTATAAAATGGTACAATATATGAGAAAAACACAAATTCAGAAAAAAGTAATTAACAGTCAAGGCAAGACAAAGTTCATTACATGATTAATTTTAACAAAATGGTGGATCAGCAGAACTCAACAATCTGATACATGTATTATACAAAAATATGTTGAGTAATATGTTACCTAATGTTAGTTGTTCCAAGCATGTAATTGAAAAAAAAAACCTCCATATGAAGAATAATTAGCTGTTTAAAAGAGTAAGTTAGATCTTAATTTACTTGATGAGTATCTGTGATTCATTATTAGCTAGAAAAGCATGTCGGAGGGCAGTTTTATTAAACATACATGTTCTGACTTTGTGATGTGTGTATGTAAATACATATATACATACATATGTATGTACATACATATTATATAATACATATAAGCATGCAATTTATTTCTGATTTGCTATATAAAATTAACTTTTCAAATTAAAAATTTATTTAACTTCTAAATAAATCTAATATGTAGAAAGATGAAATATGTTCTAGTTTTAAATTGATGAGATGGTGATTTTTGTTGGCCTTCACGTCCCTGCAGAGAATTTTTTTAATGGTCTCTGAGGAAGGATAATGATGCAGTATCCCTGAGTGAGTATCTCAAGAGCGCACAAGATTATAGTTTTTAAATGATAATGTGTTTGAATTAAAGTTTGGCCCAATAATGAGTTTACACCATTTCATTCTTTGTCCTTGCTTAAATCTCTTTTTTGAAAAGGAGGTATAAGACTGTTAACAGCTGATATTGTCAGAGCAAATAATGGTAATATAGACATCTTTTCTGAGGGATTTTGACAGAATGTGTACCATGGAAACAATCTCTCGGCAACAAAATCCAAATTGGGAAATAATCCCCAGGTCTACTTACCCTTTTTACTTTTACTTTTGTGATTTTCTTTAAGCTATTTTAATTTCCCCCATTAAAGAAACTCCAGGGATAAAAATCTATGACTACATTAATGCTGCATTCTATTTGAATTAGAAAATCAAACTGCAGAATCATGGCTTTGAATGTTCCCTTAGAAATAATCAAGAGTAGCACATTCATTTGAGTTATGAGGAAACAAGCTCCAGGATGCCAGTGTGCATTTCCCAAGGCCAAGTAGCTAACGACTGGCAGAGCCTCCAGGGAAATACAACTCTCCCTATTCCTTTTCAGGGACTATTGTACTTAAACTGTAACAAATACAGAATATAAATTGAAGGAGTCATCCATATAATTAGGAATGAAGTATATTTTACACAACATATATTATTTTTTTAAAAAAGGCTTGAGTATAAAATACTTCCTTTATGAAATTTTCCCATTAATATTATGTTTAAAATTCATATTGATTAGAACTGATACTTAATAATTTTTAATGTATATTAAATTGAGTTTTAAATATTACACTATATATGTTATTTCTTGTAAAACACAGCAGAATAATTATGTATAAGAAAATCATTAGGTTGTCCTCAATTGTAAAAGAAACTTTCTTCAAATTAGACTAAGAAAATTTGAGTAATGATTTATGAACAGTCATTGGAAGAATAAGTGTTTCCTCTATAGATAGATATATCATTAACCTAAATATATTTTGTTATTTGATTTTAATTTGTGTTATTCATTTATTTTTTATATAGCATGTATTTTCTTACTTGAGCGCCTGCCATCTGTTCAAACAAACAAAAAGTTTGCAGAATCCTCTTTTAGCTTGTGCAATTCTTAACAATTAATTTCAGAATTGCTTCTGGCACCTTGTTTCTGTAAAGAAAAAGAAAAAAAAAGCATGTTTTTGTTAGTTTAAAACCAGAATGTTTCTAATAAGTCTATAATGGCTCTGTCTTTGGAAAGTTATATATTCTATGGAGCACTGTTTCTCTACATAAGTGTGTCTGTGTATTTTTATTTAGCTGTCCTCTCAGCAATATTTAATAAGGACATTCTATGAGCTCATTTTTTTTCTTTTTGTGCGGTGAGCGGGCCTCTCACTGTTGTGGCCTCTCCCGCTGTGGAGCACAGGCTCTGGACGTGCAGGCTCAGCAGCCATGGCTCACGGGCCTAGCCACTCCGCGGCATGTGGGATCTTCCTGGACCAGGGCTCGAACCCGTGTCCCCGGCATCGGCAGGTGGACTCTCAACCACTGCACCACCAGGGACGCTCTAGAAGTAATTTTTTTAAAGTAATTTTGGCAGACAATGTAGAACAGTTATTAAAATTGTGTTCATCCCAACCCAGTTAAATGCAATCATACCCTAAAATCCACTCTCAAATATGACTGTTATGCAAATGAGTAATATCTCCTCTATTTTTAAATTAGTGCTGATCTTTAAACTACTATTTAGGAACATATTTAAATTTCAAGTAAAAATTACAATCTAATAGACACAAAACAAATAGTGGTATCTGAATGGAATACTCCTATATACTTACAGATTCAAGTATAGGCCAAAATAAAGTCCCTTACCCAAGATAATGTCATTGGCTTGATTTGCTTTACTAGTGAAGATTTAGGCTTCAGAAGCACCAAAGACATTTTAAGTACTCCAAGTAGATTACTGAAGGCACTTATGCTGAAACCCTAGATTTCTGAGACTATGTAAATAGTGCAATTTAGAATATTCCTTATTTTATTTTTTTTTAACATCTTTATTGGGGTATAATTGCTTTACAATGGTGTGTTAGTTTCTGCTTTATAATAAAGTGAATCAGTTATACATATACATGTGTTCCCATATCTCTGCCCTCTTGCGTCTCCCTCCCTCCCACCCTCCCCATCCCACCCCTCCAGGCGGTCACAAAACACCGAGCCAATACCCTTGTGCCATGCGGCTGCTTCCCACTAGCTACCCACCTTACGTTTGTTAGTGTATATATGTCCATGACTCCCTCTCGCCCTGTCACAGCTCACCCTTCCCCCTCCCTATATCCTCAAGTCCGTTCTCCAGTAGGTCTGCGTCTTTATTCCTGTCTTACCCCTAGGTTCTTCATGACATTTTTTTTTTCTTAAATTCCATATATATGTGTTAGCATACGGTATTTGTCTTTTTCTTTCTGACTTACTTCACTCTGTATGACAGACTCTAGGTCTATCCACCTCATTACAAATAGCTCAATTTCGTTTCTTTTTATGGCTGAGTAATATTCCATTGTATATATGTGCCACATCTTTATCCATTCATCCGATGATGGACACATAGGTTGTTTCCATCTCCGGGCTATTGTAATTAGAGCTGCAATGAACATTTTGGTACATGACTCTTTTTGAATTATGGTTTTCTCAGGGTATATGCCCAGTAGTGGGATTGCTGGGTCATATGGTAGTTCTATTTGTAGTTTTTTAAGGAACCTCCATACTGTTCTCCATAGTGGCTGAACCAATTCACATTCCCACCAGCAGTGCAAGAGTGTTCCCTTTTCTCCACACCCTCTCCAGCATTTATTGTTTCTAGATTTTTTGATGATGGCCATTCTGACTGGTATGAGATGATATCTCATTGTAGTTTTGATATGCATTTCTCTAATGATTAATGATGCTGAGCATTCTTTCATGTGTTTGTTGGCAGTCTGTATATCTTCTTTGGAGAAATGTCTATTAAGGTCTTCTGCCCATTTTTGGATTGGGCTGTTTGTTTTTTTGTTATTGAGCTGCATGAGCTGCTTATAAATTTTGGAGATTAATCCTTTGTCAGTTGCTTCATTTGCAAATATTTTCTCCCATTCTGAGGGTTGTCTTTTGGTCTTGTTTATGGTTTCCTTTGCTGTGCAAAAGCTTTGAAGTTTCATTAGGTCCCATTTGTTTATTTTTGTTTTTATTTCCATTTCTCTAGGAGGTGGGTCAAAAAGGATCTTGCTGTGATTTATGTCATAGAGTGTTCTGCCTATGTTTTCCTCTAAGAGTTTGATAGTTTCTGGCCTTACATTTAGGTCTTTAATCCATTTTGAGCTTATTTTTGTGTATGGTGTTAGGGAGTGATCTCATCTCATACTGTTACATGTACCTGTCCAGTTTTCCCAGCACCACTTATTGAAGAGGCTGTCCTTTCTCCACTGTACA
This sequence comes from Pseudorca crassidens, assembly GCF_039906515.1. Lineage (NCBI taxonomy): Eukaryota > Metazoa > Chordata > Mammalia > Artiodactyla > Delphinidae > Pseudorca > Pseudorca crassidens. Next base: position 22,491,262 of record NC_090298.1, read on the forward strand.
TTCCTGCCACCTTTATCAAAGATAAGGTGTCCATATGTGTGTGGGTTTATCTCTGGACTTCCTATCCTGTTCCACTGATCTATCTTTCTTTTTTTGTGCCAGTACCATACTGTCTTGATTACTGTAGCTTTGTAGTATAGTCTGAAGTCAGGGAGCCTGATTCCTCCAGCTCCTTTTTTCGTTCTCAAGATTGCTTTGGCTATTGGCGGTCTTGTGTTTCCATACAAATTGTGAAATTTTTTGTTCTACTTCTGTGAAAAATGCTGGTGGTAGTTTGATAGGGATTGCATTGAATCTATAGATTGCTTTGGGTAGTAGAGTCATTTTCACAATGTTGATTCTTCCAATCCAAGAACATGGTATATCTCTCCATCTATTTGTATCATCTTTAATTTCTTTCATCAGTGTCTTATAATTTTCTGCATACAGGTCTTTTGTCTCCTTAGGTAGGTTTGTTTCTAGATATTTTATTTTTTTTGTTGCAGTGGTAAATGGGAATGTTTTCTTGATTTCACTTTCAGATTTTTCATCATTAGTATATAGGAATGCCAGAGATTTGTGTGCATTAATTTTGTATCCTGCTACTTTACCAAATTCATTGATTAGCTCTAGTAGTTTACTGGTGGCATCTTTAGGATTCTCTATGTATAGTATCATGTCATCTGCAAACAGTGACAGCTTTACTTCTTTTCCGATTTGGATTCCTTTTATTTCCTTTTCTTCTCTGATTGCTGTGGCTAAAACTTCCAAAACTGTGTTGAATAAGAGTGGTGAGAGTGGGCAACCTTGTCTTGTTCCTGATCTTAGTGGAAATGCTTTCAGTTTTTCACCATTGAGGGTGACGTTTGCTGTGGGCTTGTCATATATGGCCTTTATTATGTTGAGGAAAGTTCCCTCTATGCCTACTTTCTGCAGGGTTTTTATCATAAATGGGTGTTGAATTTTGTCAAAAGCTTTCTCTGCATCTATTGAGATGATCATATGGTTTTTCTCCTTCAATTTGTTAATATGGTTTATCACATTGATAGATTTGCGTATATTGAAGAATCCTTGCATTCCTGGAAAAAACCCCACTTGATCATGGTGTATGATCCTTTTAATGTGCTGTTGGATTCTGTTTGCTAGTATTTTGTTGAGGATTTTTGCATCTATGTTCATCAGTGATATTGGCCTGTAGTTTTCTTTCTTTGTGACATCCTTGTCTGGTTTTGGTATCAAGGTGATGGTGGCCTCGTAGAAGGAATTTGGGAGTGTTCCTCCCTCTGCTATATTTTGGAAGAGTTTGAGAAGGATAGGTATTAGCTCTTCTCTAAATGTTTGATAGAATTCGCCTGTGAAGCCATCTGGTCCTGGGCTTTTGTTTGTTGGAAGATTTTTAATCACAGTTTCAATTTCAGTGCTTGTGATTGGTCTGTTCATATTTTCTATTTCTTCCTGATTCAGTCTTGGCAGGTTGTGCATTTCTAAGAATTTGTCCATTTCTTCCAGATTGTCCATTTTATTGGCATAGAGTTGCTTGTAGTAATGTCTCATGATCTTTTGTATTTCTGTAGTGTCAGTTGTTACTTCTCCTTTTTCATTTCTAATTCTATTGAATTGAGTCTTCTCCCTTTTTTTCTTGATGAGTCTGGCTAGTGGTTTATGTATTTTGTTTATCTTCTCAAAGAACCAGCTTTTAGTTTTATTGATCTTTGCTATTGTTTCCTTCATTTCTTTTTCATTTATTTCTGATCTGATTTTTATGATTTCTTTCCTTCTGCTAGCTTTGGGGTTTTTTTGTTCTTCTTTCTCTGATTGCTTGAGGTGCAAGGTTAGGTTGTTTATTCGAGATGTTTCCTGCTTCTTAAGGTGGGCTTGTATTGCTATAAACTTCCCCCTTAGAACTGCTTTTGCTGCATCCCATAGGTTTTGGGTCGTTGTGTCTCCATTGTCATTTGTTTCTAGGTATTTTTTGATTTCCTCTTTGATTTCTTCAATGATCACTTCATTATTAAGTAGTGTATTGTTTAGTCTCCATGTGTTTGTATTTTTTACAGATCTTTTCCTGTAACTGATATCTAGTCTCATGGCGTTGTGGTCAGAAAAGATACTTGATACAATTTCAATTTTCTTAAATTTACCAAGGCTTGATTTGTGACCCAAGATATGATCTATCCTGGAGAATGTTCCATGAGCACTTGAGAAAAATGTGTATTCTGTTGTTTTTGGATGGAGTGTCCTATAAATATCAATTAAGTCCATCTTGTTTAATGTATCATTTAAAGCTTGTGTTTCCTTATTTATTTTCATTTTGGATGATCTGTCCATGGGTGAAAGTGGGGTGTTAAAGTCCCCTACTATGAATGTGTTACTGTCGATTTCCCCTTTTATGGCTGTTAGTATTTGCCTTCTGTATTGAGGTGCTCCTATGTTGGGTGCATAAATATTTACAATTGTTATATCTTCTTCTTGGATCGATCCCTTGATCATTATGTAGTGTCCTTCTTTGTCTCTTTTAATAGTCCTTATTTTAAAGTCTATTTTGTCTGATATGAGAATTGCTACTCCAGCTTTCTTTTGGTTTCCATTTGCATGGAATATCTTTTTCCATCCCCTTACTTTCAGTCTGTATGTGTCTCTAGGTCTGAAGTGGGTCTCTTGTAGACAGCATATATAAGGGTCTTGTTTTTGTATCCATTCAGCCAACCTGTGTCTTTTGGTGGGAGCATTTAGTCCATTTACATTTAAGGTAATTATCGATATGTATGTTCCTATTCCCATTTTCTGAATTGTTTTGGGTTCGTTATTATAGGTCGTTTCCTTCTCTTGTGTTTCTTGCCTAGAGAAGATCCTTTAGCATTTGTTGTAAAGCTGGTTTGGTGGTGCTGAACTCTCTCAGCTTTTGCTTGTCTGTAAAGGTTTTAATTTCTCCATCAAATCTGAATGAGCTCCTTGCTGGGTAGAGTAGTCTTGGTTGCAGGTTTTTCTCCTTCATCACTTTCAGTATGTCCTGCCACTCCCTTCTGGCTTGTAGGGTTTCTGCTGAGAGATCAGCTGTTAACCTTATGGGGATTCCCTTGTGTGTTATTTGTTGTTTTTCCCTTGCTGCTTTTAATATGCTTTCTTTATATTTAATTTTTGACAGTTTGATTAATATGTGTCTTGGCGTATTTCTCCTTGGATTTATCCTGTATGGGACTCTCTGTGCTTCCTGAACTTGATTAACATTTCCTTTCCCATATTAGGGAAGTTTTCAACTATAATCTGTTCAAATATTTTCTCAGTCCCTTTCTTTTTCTCTTCTTCTTCTGGAACCCCTATAATTCGAATGTTGGTGCGTTTAATGTTGTCCCAGAGGTCTCTGAGACTGTCCTCAGTTCTTTTCATCCTTTTTTCTTTATTCTGCTCTGCAGTAGTTATTTCCACTATTTTATCTTCCAGGTCACTTATCTGTTCTTCTGCCTCAGTTATTCTGCTATTGATCCCATCTAGAGTACTTTTAATTTCATTTATTGTGTTGTTCATCGTTGCTTGTTTCATCTTTATTTCTTCTAGGTCCTTGTTAACTGTTTCTTGCATTTTGTCCATTCTATTTCCAAGATTTCGGATCATCCTTACTATAATTATTCTGAATTCTTTTTCAGGTAGACTGCCTATTTCCTCTTCATTTGTTAGGTCTGGTGCATTTTTATCTTGCTCCTTTATCTGCTTTGTGTTTTTCTGTCTTCTCATTTTGCTTATCTTGCTGTGTTTGGGGTCTCCTTTTTGCAGGCTGCAGGTTCGTAGTTCCCGCTGTTTTTGATGTCTGTCTCCAGTGGCTAAGGTTGGTTCAGTGGGTTGTGTAGGCTTCCTGGTGGAGGGGACTACTGCCTGTGTTCTGGTGGATGAGGCTGGATCTTGTGTTTCTGGTGGGCAGTTCCACGTCTGGTGGTGTGTTTTGGGGTGTCTGTGGCCTTATTATGATTTTAGGCAGCCTCTCTGCTAATGGGTGGGGTTGTGTTCCTGTTTTGCTAGTTGTTTGGCATAGGTTGTCCAGCACTGTAGCTTGCTGGTCGTTGAGTGAAGCTGGGTGCTGGTGTTAAGATGGAGGTCTCTGGGAGATTTTCGCCGTTGGATATTATGTGGAGCTGGGAGGTCTCTTGTTGACCAGTGTCCTGAAGTTGGCTCTCCTACCTCAGAGGCAGAGCCCTGACTCCTGGCTGAAGCACCAAGATCCTTTCATCCACATGGCTCAGAATAAAAGGGAGAGAATTAGTAGAAGTATGAGGAAAGAAAGAAGGAAAGGAGGGAAGGAAGGAATAAAGAAAGAAAGAAAGAAGCAAAGAAGGCAAGAAGGAAAGAAAGGAGGGAGGGAGGGAGGGAGGAAGGAAGGAAGGAGGGAAAGAAGGAAAAAAGAAAGAAAGAAGATACAGTACAAATAAAATAAAGTATAATAAAGTTATTGAATTAAAAAATACTTATTTAGAAAAAAAAAGGGACAGATAGAACCTTAGGACAAATGTTGGAAGCAAAGCTATACAGACAAAATCTTACACAGAAGCATACACATACACCCTCACAAAAAGAGGTAAAGGGGGAAAAATCATAAATCTTGTTCTCAGAGATCCCCTCCTCAATTTGGGATGATTCGTTGTCTAAAGGAGGGAAGGAAGGGAGGAAAGAAAGAAAGAAAGAACGAAGGTAAAGTATACTAAAGTTATTAAAATTAAAATTAATTATTAAGAAAAAAAATTTTTAAAAAAACCATGGACGGATAGAACCCTAGGACAAATGGTGGAAGCAAGACTATGCAGACAAGATCTCACACAGAAGCATACACATACACATTCACAAAAAGAGGAAAAGGGGAAAAAAATCATAGATCTTGCTCCTAAAGTCCACCTCCTCAATTTGGGATCATTCCTTGTCTATTCAGGTATTCCACAGATGCAGGGTACATCAAGTTGATTGTGGAGCTTTAATCCGCTGCTTCTGACGCTGCTGGGAGAGATTTCCCTTTCTCTTCTTTGTTCTCACAGCTCACAGGGGCTCAGCTTTGGATTTGGCCCTGCCTCTGCGTGTAGGTCGCTGGAGGGCGTCTGTTTTTTGCTCAGACAGGACGGGGTTAAAGGAGCCACTGATTCGGGGGCTCTGGCGCACTCAGGCCGGGGGGCGGAGGGAGGGGCACGGAGTGCGGGGCGGGCCTGCGGCGGCAGAGGCCGGCGTGACTTTGCACCAGCCTGAGGCCCGCTGTGCGTTCTCCCGGGGAAGTTGTCCCTGGATCCCGGGAACCTGGCAGTGGCGGGCTGCACAGGCTCCACGGAAGAGGGGCGTGGAGAGTGACCTGTGCTCGCACACAGGCCCCTTGGTGGCGGCAGCAGCAGCCTTAGCGTCTCCCGCCCGTCTCTGGGGTCCGCGCTTTTAGCTGCGGCTCGCGCCCGTCTCTGGGGTCTGCGCTTTTAGCCGCAGCTCGCGCGCGTCTCTGGGGTTCGCGCTTTTAGCCGCGGCTCGCGCCCGTCTCTGGAGTTCCTTTAAGCAGCGCTCTTAAACCCCTCTCCTCGCGAACCAGGAGACAAAGAGGGAAGAAAAAGTCTCTTGCCTCTTCGGCAGGTGCAGACTTTTCCCCCGACTCCCTCCCGGCTAGACGTGGTGCACTAACCCCTTCAGGCTATGTTCAAGCCGCCAACCCCAGTCCTCTCCCTGCACTCTGTCCAAAACGGAAACCCGAGCCTCAGCTCGCAGCCCCGCCCGCCCCGGCGGTGAGCAGACAAGCCTCTCGGGCTGGTGAGTGCCGGTCCGCACCGATCCTCTGTGCGGGAATCTCCCCGCTTTGCCCTCCGCACCCGTTGCTGTGCACTGCTCCGCGGCTTCGAAGCTCCCCCCTCCGCCACCCGCAGTCTCCGCCCGCGAAGGGGCTCCTAGTGTGTGGAAACTTTTCCTCCTTCACAGCTCCCTCCCACTGGTGCAGGTGCCGTCCCTATTCTTTTGTCTCTGTTTTTTCTTTTTTTCTTTTGCCCTACCTAGGTACGTGGGGAGTTTCTTGCCTTTTGGGAGGTCTGAGGTCTTCTGCCAGCGTTCAGTAGGTGTTCTGTAGGAGTTGTTCCATGTGTACATGTATTTCTGGTGTATCTGTGGGGAGGAAGGTGATCTCTGCGCCTTACTCTTCCGCCATCTTCCCAATTCTCCGGAATATTCCTTATTTATCATGCTGTGGGAATTGTCTGATATTTAAGCTTATGATGAGGGCTTCAAATTGTATCTCTTAATTAAGACTTCATTAGTGTATAAAGTATCATTTGTTCCTTTAATGAAACATATAGTAAGAGAATAGTATGTGAAAAGCACTGGGCATACTTTGAACTGTAAGATAAGAGTTCTTACCTTTGAGCCACTTAGTGTATCAGAGTGAGACCATGATAAAACTAAAACGCCAGAGAGTGTTACAGAAGGAGAACAAAACTCAGAGGCAAGTAGTAACCCAGAAGAAAGAGTAGTCAATTCTACCTGGGGTCATTTCTACTCTACTGGGGGTTAGAGTCTTAAAAGGGTAAAAGGGAGTAAGTGCTCTTATTCTGGATAGAATTAATTTAAGTACAGTTGATAGCAGAGATGTACTCTCTTAGATACCTATGTCACACCTTCTCTCTCTCCTTTAAGAAGAAAGGAAAGGACTTCCTTTCCTTTCATTTAAGACTTCCTTTTCTTGCCTTGTTCTAAGATAAGTTTAGCTCTTTTCCACTGAGAAAATGGAAGAATTGAGAAGAAAATTTCTCCCTGTGTCTACCACCAAATCTATCAAATCTGTCTGAATCTGTTCTTTGTCTTCTTCCTATCACAGTGGATCACTGTTTTGATTCTTTCCTAAGGCAAAAATATCCACTTGTGCTTTTTATCCCTTCCGTTCTTTACCATCACTTCAGAAATTATCCCTGCTTTCTACTTCCTCTACCAGCATGTTTTCTTTCTGTTGAATCATTTTCATCAACATATACCTGGCTTTAATATCTCCCAACTTCAAGACTCTCCTTTGACTCTGAACTCCTTCCAATTAGCATAAACTTTGTTGGCTTGTCACTTAGAGGAAATTATTTAAATTTGAATTTTTAAATCCTCTGGTCTAGTCCTCCCTTTCTTCTTCAAAAACACTTCAGTCATGATTCATTTCCCATGACTCCATTGACATAGCTCTTCTTGGAATCACAAATAGACCCTGGATGCTAAATCCAGTGGACAGTTTGAAAACATCTTTCTCAACCATGAGCAGCATTTGACAAACTGATCTTTTTCTAGATAATCTTATTCAGTCTCTAAACTTTTAAAATGTTCTATACATTGATGAGTGCAAATTCATATCCCCAGCCCAGAGTCTACTCCTTAACTCCATATAAGTATGTCCTAAGTTCTTGTACTTAGATGCCTAAAAAGTACTTCAAACTTAATGTGTAAAAAATGAAACTCTTGGTAATTTCCCATTAAACCAACACCTTCTACAGTACTCCAATCTAATGAAAATAGACCCTTTTTCTTCTGCTTGCCCAGACTGAATGAATCTGGGGAATCATCCTTGAGTCTTCTTCATCATATTTCATACCAACACGTCAATAATACTGATTGTTCCACTGACATGTATACCTTGTCTGACCACTTCTCACCACCTCCACTGCAGCCATCCTTGACTATGACACCAAATTTGATCCTTTTAAAATATTTCACATCATATTGCTCAAAATTCTCCAGTGTTTCCCAATCCTACTCAGACTAAAATCTAAATTCCATATAATGGTCCTCTTCTAGGACCATTACCTGAGCCACTGCTATGCCTATAACATTATCTCTTACCTCTTTCCCTCTTTCTCAATTTCATTTTGACACATTGGATTTCTTGCTCCAGAGATCATGCCAAGCAAATTCCTGTCTTGATGACTTTGTGTTTTTTTCTCTCTGCCTGGGAAATATTCCTCTGGGATTTTCGAGCACTTTTTTCTCCCATTTTTGCCTAGTATCTATCTGCTCAAATATTACCACATCAGGAAACGTTTTACTAATACCCTTATATAAAATAATAAACACTAAAAAATACTTGTCTTGCTTAACCTACTTTATTTTCTTCATAGACTTAATCAGCTCTCTGTTATATTGTTTAATGTCTATATATTTGTTTCTGTCTATTCTTCACTAAAGTAGAAGTTGCATCCACTAGAATATGACTACAGTGAACTTTTCTGTTTTTATTCACAGCTGTATTAATGATGCAGAAATCTGAGGGTAGCACATATTAATCCCACACTCTTTTCTAAATAAACAATTGATTGATTGAATAAACAAATGAATAAATGAAAGGAATAATGTGAATACATTTCAGAGGTTACAGAAAACCCAAGTGTGTCTAGAAATATGCAAACATTAAAATACGATTTCAGAATATAATTAGAATTTGTTTGTGTAGGAAAAAATTAACATAGCTGATCATTGTTTTTCCAGATAAACAATTAATAACTATTTTTCTATGTTCATTTATAAAACCTTAGAACTCAATTTTTTTCAGGGTTTCCTGATATGAATAGTTTTGAGTGTCTATCATGTGTTTGACATCACAGTACGTAACTGATATACAAAAATAAATGAAAACTAGATATCATTGACTAGGGAGAACAACCATCATACAGTTTCTACATAGGAAAATAAGTGCTATGATTGGAGAGAGTAGTTTTAAAGTATACTTAGCAGAGTCTTTTCACATGGTCTTTATTGTAGGCTTTGAAGATTTAGCCATTAGATAAACTGTTTACTTAAAGCACCAGCTGGGCAGGTACACCAGTTAAAAAAATAAACTTATTAAAGTTTTTGATGCCTATAAAGACCTCCAAGAAGTTTTAAGACTGCCTCAATTGTCTTGTTTCTTCAAGTGGCACAGATCGCAAGTCTTTAAACACATTTTTCTAAGGATAAGTCTACATCTTTAATTTTATCACCATACACTCAGTACAAGAGCCTTTTGCTTAATGCTTATGACTATATTTACCTAAAAACTGTGAAGAGCACCACTGAAGGCTGATGGATAGAGACATCTGCCAATGCAGATCTAAAATTTTGCTGGATCATTTCAGTCTACACGTGGTGGACCATAAAAAGTTAAATGTGAAAGCACTCATTCTATTTCCTACTTTCCCTGACTCCAGTGTCTTCTTTGATTTTGCTCAGCAGCTAGAATTGGGACACTTTAGAGTGACCTAACCAGGAGTTTCATTTGCAAGTGAGTAATTTTGTTTCCTGAGGTTCTGATCATCCTTTTGGTATTTTGCCAAGGATCATGTTTTTTTAAATCCAAATATATTGAACGGATTCCTAAGAATACACAATGTTCCTACTGTGCAAAAATTGGTAAAGTAACCATCCTCCAAAATAAAGGGATCACACTACATAATGGAAAGCTATTTTGCATTGATATTATTATTACATGAAGTGAGATAGAATGACAAGAAGAGAGTCACAATAAGTGACAGAAGCAAAATCTTCAGAGAGAAAAAAGTGTGAAAAAGAAAGAACAAAGGACATAGAGAATTTATAAATTTTCTCAATAAGTAAAATGAAAGTTTAATGAAATTAATCCTTTTTACACATTGGATCATTTCAGAGAAATCTCTTGCTTACAGAGTACATTGAAACAGGTAAAAGTCAATAGAGGGCAAGAAGGCAATTTGAATGAAGATAGCTCAGAAAGAAGTAAGAAATTTCTAAAAATCCATCCCAAAGTAGAGAGTTTTACAAACTACCTAGTGAATACCTTGACACAAAATTGAATACACTTTTGCTATGATAGGTGTTTTTTTATTTATGTGAAATATATAGTATTTAATGTAATGACTTAATAAATTTAAATATACATTTAATCATAAACTAAGTTCTTTGTGCCACATTCTGTATTGGGTAAATAATACAGTATGTTTTGATTGACTTAAAATGAGGACATACGTCAGATGACGTAAGCTGAGTAAATAACTTTGTATTATTTTCCTTATTGTCCATAGTTGTCATGGAATAAACCCTTTATGATGAATAACAACTTAGTTTAGTTTTGTACAATTTTTCAGCCCTGGAATTGTTGATTAATTAAATTAATATGCTTTTTTCATATTTTTCTGTAATTGTAAGTTAGTATTTTTAAATAATTATTTTATGTTCACAGATTGTCAGGGAGCCATCTGGAAAGATCAAAGTAGAGTTTTATTGTAAGATTGATTCAAGTGTTTTATTGTAAACTTGATCCAAGATTACAGTGTTAGTTGATATATCATATAGTTCTACGAATTCAGAAGAAGAAAATAAGAATTTCAGATGATAATATTAAGAGAAATATTACAGGTTCCCACATTCACTTCTGAGGAGGGTAATTGCCTTAAATGATATTATGAAAAATGTTTATGGGCTTATGCAAAAAGGCTAATTTTACATGAGATTGGAAATGATTCTGCTGAGTTGACCTATGCAGTAACTTCTGCATGCTTTGAGGAAGACTTTTCTTTCAGCAGACTTGAAGAATTCTTTTGTCTTCTTAAATGAATACACTGGAACTTTTACTTCAATAAATAGCCATAAAAATCATGTGAACCTCAAAGAGTTATACTTTGGCCCTCATTCTTTCACTCTGAAATGTAATGGGCCAATCATTTGACCATTCTCTTCCATCCCAATTCTTTCCTATGTCTTCAACCTCTCCAGTTTTACTTACTTTTACTCTTGCTCTCTAAGTGTTTACTCTTCTCTAAGATGTTAAAGTGGAATTCTATCAGAGATACAGTGATATGATTAATGCTGTGATATCAGTCCCAAATACAAATTGACAAATGGTCAAAATTATTGCCCTAGACCCTGTAGCATGAGTCTGGAATCTCTTGGATAGAAACCTTACGCTAAACCTGAAGTAGTAAAATTACAAAGAAAAATTAATAGCAATGATTTTTCTGGAGACATATTTGGGGTGCTTTGTCTAGAGGGAAAAACTTCAGTGGGACCAGTAGAAGAGACTGAGAGGTATCGCTGAAGTTTGCAAGACACAGAAGTCTGGGGTTTGTTCAGAGAATAGCTATTATTTTGTCTACTGATTCACTAAAATAATTTATCTTTCTTCCTTTGACTATATATAGATGATGGTTGCCCACTTCCCTTACATGTGGCTGTATGTTTACCTTCTGGGCAAAGGAGTTAGATACAATACTTCCAAGCCTTCCCCCAAAGACCCTCCTCTCTTTCTCTCTCTCTCTCTGTCTCTCTCTCTCTCTCTCTCTCCTGTCTGGCCAAATACAAAGGCTGATAGAATTGCAAAATGGAAGAGCCTAGTTTATTTCTTGAATGGCTGTATGGAAAATCACCCTCAGTATAACCACTTTGAACTAATGGATGAGCATAAAACAAACGTCACTTATATTAAGCCGTTGGGACATGAAGGCTGTTTCTTCCTTATTGGTTAATAGAAGTAATTTTTGCCTAAGAAATTTGGAGGGCTTAAGATTTATACCGATGAGATACTTTGAAAGAGCTGTATTGAGGAAGCACACTGCTACATCTGGAAAACAAATATTTGTAGACAAAGTTCCAAGTATATGTGCATGTTTGTTTAGAAGTACCAGATGTGGACCACACAGAGAAAGAACTGAGCTATCTTATAGCAGCCTTTTTACCTCCCCTTCTTAATTTTTTGTGATCCAAACCTGGAAAGGTCAGGAATATTAGCTACCCAGTGAGGAAGGAAATATCAAGAGATATGATGGAACTAAACTCCAAAACAAAGAATCCACAGAACATTCCAAAAACCTATAGACACCATGTTTTCAACATTTAATAACTGTTGGCAATTTTTTGTAAGCTAGAAATGTATCTCTTTATCTTATAAAAAGTCTGAGCTAGTATTTTGGCTCTGCTTCATCTATTTCTTTCACCACTATCCCTAGTAATTTACCTTTATACATATATTTCCAACTTTCCTGCATTAAAGGCAGTGGAAGAGGCAAAGAGCACCACTACAGTGGTTGAACACATGAATCCTGCTCACATTCAGTATCAGTGATATGGCCACACTTGCTGCAAGGGACACTGAGGTATGATATTTATTGTGCATGACCATTTGCTAATCAAAAAGTATTACTACTTTGGAGAAAGACAGTAATAGATATTAGATAAAACCCAGCAATTTCTACCGTATTTTACTAAATTAATTTTAAAGAAGCAATTGCATTTGTATTATATCCCATGGGGCACCTTTCTTTAATATACTAGTAACATGTACCAAAAAAAAAAGAAAGCCTGAAAAGAAACCAACTAACTAAATAAAATAAGACCCCTCTTTTATCAGTTCCCCAATTTTTAGATGGAATCTTCTGCCTTTGTCTTTTTTTCTTAATCTCTCATCCTTTAGTTCACAGTAACATGGTTCTGCTGACACTATTTTACTGATACCACACTCATAAAAACAAAGTAAAACAAAATCTCTTGTTTCCAGCTCTTGTTCCTTATAATCTTCCTGTGTTATAGCTGTTGTGTATAGCTGTCAAGGTGACAAAGATAAAATGAACATAAGCCAGCCACTTGTTGCCTGGTTGGTGTGTGTGTGTGTGCATGCATATGTGAGTATGTGATGAGTAGGATACTAACGCTGGATTTCCAGATAGAATTTACTAAGTATGGGGCATTTCATATAAATGGCATGAGGATTCCAGTGCTGCTAAGGATAATATTTAGTAAATGTCTGAAAATCTAAAAGGGCTGCTGTTCTATATTTGGAGGACAGCAAATAGATAAGCTAAATTCAATTTTTCTTCCAAATACATGACTTATTTGGTACTGTTAATTACACCCTTTTCTAATGAGAAGACTTGAGTTAAATTATTTACTAATCATCTTTTTTTGGTCATGGTAAAGTTATGTTGTAACAGAGAGATACAACAATAATTTAGTTACTTAAAAAGGATAGGAATTTCTTTCTCTTTCGTGTTATAAATCAAGGTCAGTGTTACAATCAGCTGATAGCTGTGCTCCACACAGGCATGGCTCTGTTCTCTATGATCTCCAGTTTACGAATTCCGGCTTATATTTGAGGCTTGTGTATCTTCCTATTATAAACTATAATATTTAACTTATTCAAGAACTTTTTCCATCTTTAGACTCCATTATTTATCCTTAAGGGAGCAGATTTTTGGGTTGACTAAAATAAGCAGTTTAGAAGCTATGATAGCCCTCTGGTAAACTACTCCTGGATTATTATATAGTGGTTACATCTGCAGGATTTAGAGGCCGACTTACTGGGGAATATTTTCAACTTTGTTATTTATTAACTGTGAGAAGAACTTAAGTGAATTATCTAATCTGTGTCTATTTACTTATATCAGAAATGCATGTTTGGGATTGACATATATACACTCATATGTATAAAATAGATAACTAATAAGAATTTGCTGTGTAAAAAAATAAAATTCAAAAAAAAAGAAATGCATGTAATAACAGTCCTACCTCAATGATAGATTGAATCAATTAATAGATTTAAAAAGCTGAGAATAGTAGCAAAGCCACAGTCAATATTCAATAAGTAATATTGAATACTGTCAACTAAAATAATAAGCACTTTTAAGTAGGGTAAGGAATAAGGTAAGGTGTTGTCTCTTTTGTTTACTCTTTTATCTCCAGTGCCCAAAAAGCCTGGTATGGAGTAAGCACGAAAATGTTTCTTGGGTTAATAAATTTTAAGGTATTTCACTAAAATATCTTACATCATTTATATTTGTTAACACAAAGAATTCAAAACTCAAAATATGGTTTAATGTAATTGATATATTCATCCCAAATATTTTCATTCATGTAACCAACAAATATATGTAAACTAATTCCAGAGTGTTGGCATGTGCTATGTGCTAAGGATAAGTGAATAAGTAGGATTTGATCTGTGTTATCCTGGAGCTGCCACACTGGTGCAGTAGACGGCCGTAGAAAAATAAAAGTAAGAAATGTAGCTAGTGCATTTAAAGCTTATATTAAAGGGATTTAATTTGTTAAATTTTTAAAAACAAAGGGAAATGTATACATCTCACCTGGGATATTAATTGGGTTAACTTTTGAACTTCATGAATGTCCCTTACTTTACTGTCAGTTACTATATTTTAAGACAGTCTATTATCAAGAAATAGGAATTATTTATTTTAGACATATAAGATCATTCACATATTTTCTGCTGAAATAGTGCTAAGATGAATAAAGTACAATAACCCACTAAATAATCAAAAAGAATATTTTCTGAGAATTTATTAACTTCAGACTGTAGGAATCCAGTAATCTTTACATTTTTGCAAGTATATTAATATCAAGAAGTTATTGCTTTAACAGTAAGATCTAATACTTCCAAGTGATCTTTTTGATTTTGGTGTAGTATTTTTTTTGGAGTATGGAATAATTGCGTAATCATAGTTTGACCTTTAGAGTGTTTTATAATAATAGACTTCTATACATGTAGGTTAACCAAAACTATGATTAGTTGGAATGTTATTACCGCTAATATAGAAGTTTGTAATGCCATCCCAGACATATAGAATTGGATATAAATTAAATTGACAAATTTCTTATCAAAACTGAAATCATAGAATTAATATGGATTGACTATTCTGGTAATATTGTCTTTCAAAAATAATTTGAAATCACTTGCTCTTCAGATTATCATTTGATTTATAACTGATATGACAGTTTCTTATAAAGTCTCTGAAGCAAATCACAGTCCCGTAATATCATGTTCAGGTTGATAGGAGATACTGTCTGCCTTGGGTTATAAGAATGCTCACCAGGGTTGGGGCCTTTGGAAAGAGTTGACACAGTTATTCAGCTTGTTCAGAATCCCCTTAGGAGATTCATAGGAGACAGGTTTAGGCCAATTGACTGAGTGATCTGCTGACTGAACAGCTACTAGGTATGTATTAAACAAGTTTTAGTACAAAGCACTATGCTAGAGTGTTCTTCCAGGTGTTAGGGGAGAATTGTTATGGAATCCCCAGGGGTGGAATGAGTGTGACTGTCTCTTCTAATTGCACTGAGCATGTTTATAGGGGTAGCTCCTGGCTGAGTCTGCTCAATGTTTGTGGGAAATGATAGGGATATAGTGCTTATACCTCTAGATATTCGGGTTCCTTTTGAAAAACCTATTTTAACTTCTGCTAATTAATTTCAGTGGAGCTTTTTAGCTCTAGGTTTCCAGGGCTGTCAACATTACTTATTTAGCCAGTGATGATACTATAAAATCTTTTGAAAGCAATGCAGGGAAGTGCACAAAACCATATATTCTGGAGCCAGAGTGTCTTTTGTTTGAATCCTCAGTCTTCTTCCTTTTAGCTATGTGATTCTGGTAAAATATCTCTCTGTGCTTTGGTTTCCACAAGTGAGGAATAGGGACAATAATAATACAAATCTTATAGTAATTTTGAGAGGAATAAGTGCATACAGAGACATAAAGCACTTAGCAAAATGCCTGGCACATAAGCTCTTTCGGGAAGCATTAGTTTTATGTGTGTTAGATGGGACTTACACTAAGATCTCATAATAGACCTTTTTTATTGTCTCTCCAGATAAATTTTCCAAGCTTCTCTGATCTGCTGTGTTGACCTGCTCTGTGCTGCAGGATGCTAAAATATAACAGTGTGTGACTACATCACTGGGCTTCCATGTCTTTTAGCTTCCTATAGCATTTAGCCAATGGAAAACACCAGAAGTCGCTAAGAGAGAGATGTCAAAATATTGATGCCCCTCTCCCCTTGCTTTGAGTGTGGTATTAGACAGATTTCTCGATACAGATCCTGATTAGGAACCTTATTCCAAATTTTGTTCCTGTCACATTGCTTTAATCCGTATTGTTTTTGGAATTGGGGGAAAGTCTTATTGTCATTGGTCACTGGGTGCTTCACTCTCTCTTGTTGGTTCTCTTAACTCTGTTCTCTCATATATAATCCCTTTCTTCAGTTAAACACATGGAACATGTTGGATATGACATCTTTCTTTTTTGATAAATTAAATATAAGATGAGGACAAAAATATGTCATTAAATACTTCTCTGAAGCTCACTAAGAGATTCCTGAAATGCGTTTGCTGTCCAGTCACCAAGCACCTACTCTTCATCTAATTTTATGTGCTTAAGGTTACAGGGAAGCAGAGGGATAACATGAGACGTCAGATTTACGAAGGATCTTGTTCATGGAAAATTGACATTTTAACTTGACTCCTCAATGTGCCGGGTAGGAAATGATTCTTCCTTAGTGCTTTCACTATTTTTTTCTGTATAATAAGCCACCCTAATACTTAGTGCTATAAAACAAAAGCACTTTCATTTAGGTCACCATTCAATGGGTTGGCAGTTTGGACTAGGCTCAGGTGTGTGGTCCTTCTCATATTGGCCTGGATATTATTTTCTGGACTTGATCACGATTCTGGGGCATTTGCTGGAATAGCTAGATGCTCTCTTCATATGAGTGTGATCTCTTATCCTCCAGAAGGCTAGCCAGGCTTGTTCAAGTGAGGGAGGAATAGGTCTCAGGGAATGGGCAGAGCTGCAAGTCCTCCCTCTTGAGGTATAGGCTTGGAACTTGTACAAATCACTTCTCCCACATTCTATTAGATTAAAACAAGTTGAATTGCCAGTCCAGATTCAAGGTATTGGGACGTAGATTACTATTGTGGTCTGAGGAGTTGTAAAGAGAATCTATGTCCATTTTTTCAGTCTACCATAGTCCTACCTCCCAAAGTCAGGTGAAGTGTTACTCCAAGAGAATCAAGCATAATTCACATAAGCAGATCAAGGATATCTGTTAAAAATAAAATCTGACTTTTTCTTCTTAATTAGATGCTTTCTAAGCTCCTGAATAGGTGATTTGCTCTAGTGCTGTCAAAGCAGAATAGAGAAAATGGACCAGAATACCTTTTAGGGAAAATCCAACATGTATCTCCTGATTTTGAATGGTGAGCAAAATTCTGGAGGCTTTTTCCACTACTGCTTATATTCTTAAAACTATTATACTGAAATAGCCTATGATGGTGGGGTGAGAACAAAGTAAGAATAACTGCCTGTGAAAAAGATGGAAGCTGTCTCTCAATTTCTCAATCCTGCCCCCTTCCCCACTTTCTCCATGACCCTTAAGAGTATCTTAGAACTTTTGAAATTCCATATGAAGGACTACAGAGAGCACAGAGAATTTTCCTGAAGTAAAATGACTAATGATCCCTAGAAAACAAGAAAATTTAAATCTGGGAGTGGGAAGACAGCTGGTCAAGTCAGTAAATAGTACTATACAGAATTGCCTAATGGCAAGGAGGTGACTTTTTTACAGATACTGTTAGAATTTGATGGTAAAAATTTTTATGTTGTCTTGAGTTTTTTAATTCCATTAGGTGTGCTATCAAAATTTTAATATTTAAAGTTGTGTTATTAGCACAAAAATTTGACCATCATTGTCCTAGTGGGAATATACTTTCGTATCAGACATTAAGCTACAGAGGTTCAAACCCTATTGTCATTTGTGCTCAATTAATTTCTAGCATAGTGCCTGGGTCTAAAACACATGTACACAACAAAGCAATTAAATGTTGTGTCCATGCAAAAGTCTGCAGCTTAGTATAGAACAGATTTTAGTGTAATGACCTTAACAGTAATTTTTGTAATGTTTATGTTTGTAAGCATTTGTTTTTATTTTCCCTTGAAACTACCTATGAGATGCTAATCAGAATATAATAAAATGCATGTTCTGTGGTGTGTGTGTGTATATATATATATATATATATGTATGTTTACACTTGATTCTTTTCCCGTTTGAAATTTTATACTTGCTCCAAGGAAGTAAATTTTCTAAGAATTTTTATCCAGATTTTGATTCCAGAATTTATTTTGCCCCTTTGTACTTGACAGTCATAATATACTCATATGCATATTCCTATTCATTATAAACAGTTTCAGAGCTGAAGATTTCTCCTTTGGCAGTGTATATTATTGAGTAAGCTAATGATGATGGACACTTGACAAATCCTAAAATGGAAATGGTAAAAAACATAATTTAAGATAAGCAAGATAAACCAGGGGAAGATTTATGGCCTTTCTTCTTATTTACTGTCTCCCTGGCCACTTATTTTTCTCCTGTCAATATGCATTGATAGGCTTGTATTAGTAAAGAACATTTGTCTAGAAAGTTGATGAATGCTATAAGAGAACATGAAAACTTTCATATGAGCATATTATTGCTTAAATCATTGTCATCTTGGTTCTCAGTAGATTAGAACTTAACTCATTTTTCTATGATTGATTTTATTTTATTTGGGATTTAATTTTAAGTTAAAATTTAATGAGGTAATTTCCTTTCCCTCATAATTGAAGAATAAGGATAAACTTTCTCCCCTTTTTCTCAGAACAGTATTCTCCTTTTGGAAAAATTCTGAAAATGCAACTACCTTTTGAGGTTTGAACATATTTTTTAGCTTGGGGCTTTTCTTTTTGTTCACTTATATTTCACTGCCTTTCCCTCATATGAATCTGTAAAAAGAGATTTTCCCTCAAAGATGAGTAGAATTTCCTCTTAATCTTAAATTCACATCCTTGATCCCAATTCACAAAGGTGTTTTTACCGCATATGCAGAAATTTATCAACAATAGATGCCCAAAATTGTTAAGTACACATTTGTTTTTCTTCTGAAATATTCCTTTATTCATAGGCTTCTGTTGCCTGGTGGCATGCATATTTATTCTTAAAAGGAAGGTGAATATAGTATTTAGAGAATAAATAGAACATTTTTTGTTAAGCTGCTGAAAATAACAAATCATGCTAATTAATTAATTTGTCATATATGAACTAACAGCAAGCAGTTTAACTCTACTAGTTTCAACTGAATTAAAGTCAGTTTTTAAATAAAAATTTTTAGGAATTCAGATCACTCTTCCATTTAACATCGATTTGCATTTAAATATCTTTTAACATTGTTTCTAAATTATTTGTTATTCAGTGAGCAAAACTGATGGTTATTGCGTTAAAGTTTTAATGAATAAAGGTTGAGAATATTTAATATAATTTCATGATAATATGTATGAGAGTAGATTATTAATGAAAAATGCAGAAAATGATCTGTCATTATAGCTGGAAGGTTAAGGAATTAATTTTACAGACCATGAAATGGAAGTAACTTCCCCACTATTTTATTAACCAATGCTTAGGTAAGTATAATCAACTCCCCTGTTCAGAGCATGTCTCTTCTCTTATTTAGTGACACTAGATCGACATTTCCATCAGTTCATTAGGTTAATATAATTCAATAAATAATACCCAAGTAAGAACCAGATCACATTACATGATTATTTCTTGATAAGATGCCTTATTTCATTAAGCAAATACATCAACAATTATGAAAGTGCAACAAGTGTGAATCTGTTAACTCCATTTTTTATAAGTTATGTAGTTTATTAGCATGATGGCATCAATACAGGAAAACAAGGGGATATTTAGAATAAGCTTCACAGATAGTTTTTCTCTATTGTTTGGATAGTTGTAATTTAAAGTATGTGTTTTTCCTATAAATGTTAAAATCGAGTATAAAAACACACTCAGATAACATATGAACTGTCCTCTTCATTTTCAAAATATTTCATTATGTAGATGCCAACAATGTCTAGGAGTCAGTAAATGAACCTGTTTAGCACAGTATTATTTTAGTTTTACCCTTGGCAGTGTTTCGAATTTTTCATCATTGAAAAGTTGTCTCAGCACTTCAGAAATATTTGGATTTAGACAAATTTAAAATCATGCTGGGGAATGGGTGTGTGGGGCAGAGGGGAGGGCCATCAAAATGCTACCTTGGCTTACCTGTGATTTGATTTAATTGAATACACATGGCAGAAAAATAAATAAATAAATACATATATTTTATTCAGTGACCAGAGAAAGAGGTAATGGGACTACTGTCACCATTGCCCATTTCCCTTCTTTCATCCTTGTTAGAGATGCCCAAGTTCCAGATTGTCCTCCTTAGAATTAATATGGCTAATGACAGGTATAATGTACAATAACCCTTCTTGGAATTAGATTTAATTGCTACTAGGCCCCATCTTCATTGCTTGCTCCACAGACTAACTCAAAGAGGTCTTTCAAAAGTTTTAAAGTATCATGTGGAAATTCAGAATGTAAGGTCTCACTTCTGACCTCAAATCCCTGCTCTTTCATTGTGCTTTCTCTGCCCAATCCTGTGCAAGGAAACAGGGCAAGCTTCCCACTGTTACCCACCTTCAAGGTATGAATACCTATTGTTGTCAGTTTTAACGGAAGATTCAAAATAAACTCAACTCTATTTTAGCTTTTAAAGAAAAGTAGACATATTTAATTCTATACATATTTCCATATTACTTATTTTTCAAGGCAAAGTAATAATATACATAATTCTATGGGAATTTCTCCAGTCACAGGTAATTTTCCCACCTAAGGAAAAATAACCAACAGAAATATTGTTCATTTTGTTGCATCTTAGTTTTGCTGTCAGTGATATTATTTGGACACTATCCTAACATTTTATTATGTTTAAATAATAAAAAATATGTATTGACTCTGATTCTTTTCTATAATTTAGAGATTATTATATATGTTGTTATTTAACAGTAAGCATTTCAATGATGAAAGTTTCCATTGCTCTATCCAGCCTATGCTTGATGTTCATGCCATTAAAGAATGGTAATGAAGCACTCAGTCCTTGGCTCACTCCAAGAACACAATAAATCTTCGTTGTATGTGCTCCCCTGAACAGCTTGTTTTATACTATAGCAGAGTATACATTTTTTTTTTTTTTTTTAGAGTATACATTTTTAATACTTTGTTTTAATATATTGTAGTTCTGTTAGACTTTGCTATTTATTATTAGATGGCTTCAGTTTCAGATATTATTATTATCTAAAACTTCTGTAATCAGATGCCTCACTGTGTTGTGGGTAGAACTTTTCAAAACCTTTGAAAGACCACTTAGAATATATATGTATATATATAAATATATATATATATATGCACGCATACATATAATGGAATATTATTCAGCCATGAAAGGAATGAAATCTTGCCATTTGCAACAAATGGATGGACCTAGAGGGTATTAAGCTAAGTCCGCGGTCCCCAACCTTTTTGGCACCAGGGACCAGTTTTGTGGAAGAAAATTTTTCCACAGACCAGTGGTGGGGTCGGGGGGGGGGTGTTCTAATGCAAGTGATGGGGAGAGATAGGGAGCGGCAGATGAAGCTTCCCTCGCTCGCCTGCCACTCACCTCCTGCTCTGCAGCCAGATTCCTAACAGGCCGCAGACTGGTACCAGTCCACGGCCCGTGGGTTGGGGACCCACGGGCTAAGTGAAAGGTCAGACAGAGAAAGACAAATACTGTATAATTTCACTTTTATCTGGAATCTAAGAAAACAAACGAATAAATATAACTTAACAGAAACAGATCACAGATACAGAGAACAAAGAGGTCATTGCCGGAGGGGAGGGGTTTGGGGTGGGGAGGAAAGACATAGTTGAGGGAGATTGAGGTACAAATTTCCAGTTGCAAAATAAATGAGTCATGAGTATGAAATCTACAGTGTGGGGAGTATAGTCAATAGTTATGTAATATCTTTGTACGGGGATAGATGGTAACTAGACTTATCAAGGTGATCATTCTGAAATATTAATCACTATGTTGTGTTATAGGAACTAACATAGTGTTGCAGGTCAATTTATACTTCAAAACCAAACCAACAAATAAACTCATAGAAAAAGAGATCAGATTGTAGTTACCAGAGGTGGGAGGTGGGGGGATGGGGAATAGGATGAAGGTAGTCAAAAGGTGCACACTTCCAGTTATAAGATAAAAAAGTACTCGTGATGTACAACATGATAAATATAATTAACACTGCTGTACATTATTCATGAAAGTTAAGAGAGTAAATTTTGAGTCCTCATCACAAGGAAAAAAAATTTTCTATTTCTTTAATTCTGTATATGAGACGACAGATGTTCACTAAATTTATTCTGGTAATCATTTCATGATGTATGTAAGTCACATCATTATTCTATACATGTTAAACTCATATAGTGCTATATATCAATTATATCTCAATAAAATTGGAAGAAAAATATAATGGACTACAATATTAGACACAAATAAGCAGTGCCATCACTAGGTAGATATGTAGACCAAATTATTTTCAATGCGATGGGGAGAAGGATCAGGGAAAGCAAGCTGACATGACATGTGGGAATCAGGACGTAACTCTGAAGGAGAGATCCAGGGAAAGCCCAGGTTGATCAGGGGAGGAGGTACCTGGATACAGTTGGCATACAGGGTAATTAATGTCTCAGTTGAGTGGTTTAGTGACTGAAGGAAAGATTTCTTCAAGGAGTGAAATTGGTTCCTACATTTTTGGGCTTCTAAATTTCTAGAGAGAAAATTTAGACAATTGACACAGAGTTTGGAGTTAAACTAGCAATAAGGACACACAGAAAACCAAGCCAGAAATAGCAGGGAAACCATAAACCATAGCATATATCATTTTGGTTATATTGAAATAAATTATAGTGAAAACACAAGCCACATATTTGTGAAAGATACTTGTAATATACATCACTTAAAAATTATTGCTATCAAAATTATATAATTATGTGTTTAGAAACAATAAGAAAATAAAAATATCTGAAAGAAAACTATTCCAGACATGAATTGGCAATTTGTGAAATTAACTGAGTGACGCATACACATAAGAAAAAAATGCTTAATTTCACTAGTAAATTCTTCAAGAAAATCTAGAGGAAATGATTTATAAGTAAAATATCTTGAATTTTAAATGCTGACAATAATATGGTGATTTTTATGCATGTTATTAACCCTAAGTTAGCTAACAATATCCCATCAAACAATAGCAACAAAGACTGCAAATCAGATAATGTTGGTGCATTGCTATTTTGAATGTATAGATTTAAATGGGTGTTTCTATTTCATATAAATTATCATCAAATAATATTCTTTAAAAATAAGCACATATTATTACTGAAATTTATTTAAACATATTTAAGTAAGAAAATGTTTTCTTAGATTTGGTCAGTTACCTTCACCCTTACTCTACTATCCAAGTACTAGAAAATTGTGGGCTGAGAACAGTTTAATGATTAGATAATTGTAAAAATAATTAAAACAGCAGAGGCAAAAGATATTTATTTTATTCCTCCTTTGTGTTGGCTTCTGTTTTGATTCTCACATTTGGAACTGATGACCTGAAATCTAGTAACTCTCACTACTATATTCTTTGAGAAGCAAAGATCATTGAGTGTAATTTTAGTTCAGTGTGAAGCTTAAAAAAAAAAACTGGAAAAATTATTCATGCTTTTTTTGTAATTTTGAAAAGGCCTTTTCAAATAGTAACTTGATGATTAACCAAAATTCAGTAAACAATATTTTGATTTAAAATCTAGGCTATAATCAATATCATATTGAAGGCATGCACACTTATAAATTTGAGTATAATTATTTTTGTTTACATTTGTTTTTTAATCTCCTATGTATTCATAATATTTTACCAAATTAATTATTATATCTAAATATTGCACATTCCATTCCCCATTTGTAAAATATTTGCTGCTTTTCAACAAGGTATGAGGCACTAACCTAGACACATGGGATATTTTAGTTAATATAGCATATGAAAAGATTATAATATCTGAAAATTGTCAACCAGAGGTACCAGTCATTGCTGGAGGAAGTTATCAAGAGGATGTGACTGCTGGTTAACCTGCACACTGGACCCGGGCAATTGGAGGCTCCACACCCACTCTCCGCCCTTGGGAAGCACCTTCTGCCCACCATTCCCACACCAAGGAGTTGTTTTAAAGACACAGCCTTGAGAGAGTAAGGTATGTTGAGACCATCTGGATTGAATACGTGACTGGACCCAGGTAAGGCTTCTATATAAACCTTTAAGATTTTGGTGGGAGATTGCAGAGATCTACTTGTCTTAAGGCCACAAAGGCAGGTCTCACATGTAAGATTCCTTGGTTATTAAAACTGCCACATATTAATCTGGAGTAGCCTGCCTCTTCTCTCCTTGTCCTATGTGTACAGGGTCCAGTTTAAGAACCAAAAAGAATTCTAGTAGAAGTGGGCAGACAACAATTAGGTGACCAACAAATTATGTATAATGTTGGATGGTGATATTTGCTGAGAAAATATTTATTTTAAAATAAATGTGGAAAAGAGAAATGAGTTTGGAGGATTGCAGTTTTAAATAGATTGTTTAATATAGTCCTCATCTAGAAAGTTAGATTGTTTAATATAGTCCTCATCTAGAAAGTGGCATCTGACCCAAGACTTACAGAAAGTTACACAGTTAATTTCATGGATATCTGGGGAAAGATTGTTCCAAAGAGAGTGATCAGTCAGTTCAAAGGGAAAAATGTTAGCATCTTTAAGGAACAAGAAAGCCAGAATAACTGAAGTGACATGAGTTAAGGATATAGAGGCAAATAAGATCAAAGAGATAATATGATCGAGATCTAGTAGATCATTTGGGAGGACTGACTCTAATTTTGAAGAACAGTTGATAAGTTTTGAGTCAAGAAATGAGATGCTCACCCTTATCTAATTAAAATAAACAAAAGAAAAAAGAAATGCAACCCGCTCTGTATTTGGTGTTCAAATAGATGGTAGGGGCAAAGGCCAGTAAGAAAGAACACTTAGAAGCATATTGCAGTTATCCAGGTAATACTTTTAGGCCAGGATTGTAGCAGGAGACGTGATGAAAAGTCATTGTATATCAGATAAATTTGAAGGTACAGTCAACACGATTTTCGAAAATATTGGATATGAATGAGAGGAATGAAGGATGACTGTAAGGTTTTTGGCCTGGGCAAGTAAAAGATCGATTTGTCATCAACCTACATAAAACAGGTGGAGAATAGGATAAATTTTGGGTGAAAATTAAAAGTTAAAATCTGGACATATCCCACTTAATTAGACATGCAAGTGGAAATTTAGAATAGTTGTATATATGTTTGGATTTTAAGAAAGGGGTACAGATGGGAGGTCTAAATTTCAAAATTTTCAGTTTATGTCTGTAATTATTGCTATATCTATTATCAAGATACAGATATAGATATGTATAGTAACTGAAAGAATAAGTAAGATCATCAAGGGCCAGGATTTAAATAGAGAAAAAAACAGATTAGAGCCTGGATTACTCCAAAATACGGAGTTAGGAAGAAGAAGAGGAACCAGTAAAGAAAACTGAGTAAAATAAAAGAAAAAACAGAAGAATGAAGAATCCTGGAAGCCACTTGTGCTTTTGCCAGGATAAAAGGAATAATCAACTGAGGTCAGTTCAACCACTGGCTAAGGTAAGATGTTGTTACTTTTTTTGTTGTATTTGTTGGCTTGTTTTTGTTGTTAATGCTCTTTAGTTTTCTTTACTAAGTTTGATTTTTAAGTCATTGGAATCTATTTCATATGTCTGAGAGCAGGATTGAAAGTAATAACATTCAGGTTGTGTGTTAAAGTTCTAATAATGTAGGTAGCTTCCTCTCAATGAAAAATATTCAGATATGAATATAGACAGATATTATATTTTCTGAAAATTATTGAACATGCAGAATAAAACAATGATTGTTTTAATTATATTTGGAACAGTGGTTACTCAAATGGCTTTAATTTAATTCTATCTCAAGTGTAAGCAGTCAAAGCTAATTAAGTTATTTTGTTTGAAAAGTAAGCACACATTAAGTATTAATTTTCCTCAGATATTACCAACTCCACAGTCAAAGAGAATCAAGTGATTGAAACTAATATTATTGAGTGTATTGTGTGCATTTAGTGAAATAAAATTAACCAAACCCAATAGGGTAAATATTTTCAAGTCTATTTTTCTGGAGAAGTTAGGTAATTTTTTTACTTGCCAGTAAGGAAATAATAAAATCTCATCTGACTCCTAAATACATTTTTCCACTGAAGGAATTTCAAGCATTACTGGAAAATTATGGGAAGTATCAGTATTACACAGATCTGGTAATTTATTTGATCAAATCTGACCCTCCAGTTTATGGCAGAAACAATCTGTACCTATTAAGTATGAAATCTGTTAACTCTGCCCTTATGAACACTCCAGTACTACATCATTGATTTCCAGATGAAGGAAAGGAATAACTCTGAAATTAAATTCAATATTTAATTGCCAATAAATGGTAGTTAAATTAACAATTCTTCATAATCGAGCTTAAAAACTTAATATGCCTTATCTGGTATCAATATGATTTTCTCATAGCAATTATAGGTCTACAACTGAAGCTTGGTTTGTTGTGGTGCTCTTAGTATTTATGGCATGGTGAACTCAGGCAGGCGATGCAACTACCAATTCCCCCATTTCTGATTTGACATAATCTCTTCTTTTATAAATAGTTGTTACTCATATGGTAATTATGGGCCTTCTTAGAATGTGTTTACTTATTGTCGCTTATCCCCCTGGTGATTATAGAATAAATGATTATAAGGGGCATTAATAGGCATCTAACTCATTTTTTCTTACTACCTTAAGCCACTCTATATAATCCTCCTCAAATATTTGTCTGATTTATGCAGGAAGATTTCTAGCAATGGAGAAACTAATTACTTATTAAGGTTAAAAACTAATACTTTCTTAACTAAAACTAAAAATTTTCTGTTTTCTGGGCAATTCCAATGATAAGAAATTTTCGATTATTTTTTAAATACCCAGTATGTTTTTGTTTTCTTAGCATTAAATTAAACCTTTAATATGTGTTAGCTACTGGTGGTAAAGTTATTGAAATAGTCTTGGTCTTTAAATATTTTACAACATAGTAACAGAATACATAAGTGCCTATTTGTAAGTTAATAAGTCGTTGCTATTTTAAAAGGCTTGCTAACAGACTAGTCAAAGCCAAATTTCTATATAAATTCCACCTAGAAATTACCCTGGGCAAGATATTTGTTCCTCAAAGGAACAATAATACAGGAGAAAAAGAGGATAATTCATGACATAGAAAATGGATATCATGTAATCTCCTTGTGAAGTTTCTGTCTTTCAGTTTAGGTTTTATTCTCCAGACTAATCCAGGGCAAGTTTTCTACATTGCAGTCTTTCAAAATTTGCAAATGATTACTATGCACAATTATCCCTCTCTATTCTTATTTCCTATGTCTTAGGTTGTCCATATTCTGTTTTCTGGACAGTCCCAATCATTAATAAAACTTTACATTCCTTATCTCCAGTCTACCTGTCACTAGTTTTTTCAAGATTTCTTCAAATACAATGGCTTCCAACATCCTCAACAAAATTATCAATAAAAAAAAACTCCACTAATTTGTTAATGCACATTTTAAATATTACCCAAATTATATTTCATCAATTATCTAATCATAAAGAGAAAAGTTGGAACTATCATTTCTCATTCTAAAACTATACTATTGATGAAGGAAGAGGGGTTTAGATTTTTTTCCTCATCTACACATCACTGACACATAGTTCATTTACTCTCAATAAATTTTACTGGTTGATCCCATAGGAAAGAATTGTACAAAAAAATTGTTCACAAGTATATTTATAATATTTTTGTATTGTAAATGTGTCTCACATCCTTATTGATGGGTAGACATCAGTGATTGAATAAACACTTGTCCATATTCAGGTGGTTGCAGGAGAAGATCACAACTTGTACCAAAGCTCACTATAGTCCTACCACATTCTATTTCCAAATTACATGCAATAATTTAGCTGCTTTTTCCCCTGAGTAAATCATGTTTTACCTTTAAAGATGTTTAAAAAATGTTATAAGTGAGATTAGAACTGCTTCTAGGAATTAAATAAAGTGAAATTTATTTTTATAAATACTATTTTATTTCACAAAAATATAAAAATATAAATATACATTTATAAAAATATGAATGAATTAACAGAAAGACATTCTTCAACTAAATAAATATGGCAGTAATAGTCATTCCTATTTCTTTAGAGATATATTTTTTCATATTAATTTACAAAGCAGTTGCACAAAGTTTCATTTAATAGTAAAGGTGACTGTCAGTCAGTTAAGAAAACATTATTTATAAAGTTCTTATATCTAAGCCAAGGCACAAAAAGCCTTTTATGTACTTTTTATCGGTTATTGATGTGATATACTTTCCTTCAGAGATTGTTAGTCAAAGAGGGTGAACTGGTTATTATTACTTTTTAAAATCTATGTCATTCGTGTTCATTCACAGAAACTTACTGATTAAGCAAACTTTTACTAAGACAACACCTAAGTATTGTTTGTAGTTTTGATTTTTAAAAAATTTTCCTCCAAGGAAGAGAATGCAGGCCACTCCATCTAGTAACAAAGAGAGTACTTCCACTGATGTCCGTGAAGTCATACCATACTCTTAATCTCGGTCACTATCATCACCCCCATACATATCAGCAAGTTTTTTAAAACGAGGCCCCCAGTCGCTGAGGTAACCATAATCTTGGTTACAATCTACTGTGGGAGATTCCAAAGAACTGAGTGAATCTGCTATGGAATCATTCCCTTCATAGGCGTACGTTGCCAGTGAATCATAAGGAGGTGCACTTGGGTCTGAGTCATTTTCTTTTAATCTTCGATGGATAAAATCTTGCACATCAATATTTTCCCACAGAGGTACAGTCCTCCTTATCTGAAAAATTGTTTCAGGCATTACATCCCTTCTAAATTTACTATCTTCTCTTGCTTCTGGATTCCTTAATGTGCCAATGTCAAAAGCTTGGGTATCTTCTTCCCCGCCGCCTTCATCATTGTAGGTCACAATGTTGTCCCGGACATCGTCTTTTGAAATTATCAAAGGTTCCTTTTTTCTTTGCCTCTTCAATGCAGCAAACAGCACAACTAAAACTATTAACAAAAACAAAAAAAAAACAAATACAACAACAACAAGAAGAAAAAACCAAAGAGAGAAAATTGTGAGATTCCATGATTCGGGTTTAAATTAATATAGCGCACTTTTGTATTTGTGACCTTGGTGTGGTGTAAGAAGTGTTAAGTTCATTTGGATATAAAGAGTAACTATCCTACACAAATACAGGATGATTTGGGCCAGTGACTGGATGTACTATATTGATAAAGAAACAGATACTGCAATGCCATTTATTTACTTTCAAGACTCAATCTCCTATGGGGCTCTGGCACTGAAAATCTTCAATTATGGCGAATGCATTTAGCCAACTATAAGTATGTAATACCTCATTCTTCCCCAATGCATGTTTGTTTCAAAATACTAAAATTCTAAAGCTACAATCATTATTATCCCAAGAGAAATTCAGTACCAATTTAATATTATCTTAAGGACTCAAGGGAATACAGGCAAAGTATTGCTCACATATATGCATGTGTCATGTGTATATATATGTATAATACGTTATGTGAATATATATCATACATATGTACACACACACACACACACACATATATATGCTACTAATCTCATCTATTCCCATATGTCACATCTGTTTAGTTAATTTCTTTTATTGACCTGGTTTTGAAAGCCTGCTTAAAATCTGAAATATAACTCTGTAAGCTACAATATAAAATTAAAAACTCAAACTCATCCTTACCTTCTTCTCATCTTACAGATATTACCCTATTTCTGAGGACTTCCTTGATACATAGTTGCATTCAAACTTTGGGGCTGAAATGTTAATTGTGCTCCCTATAAATGCTGTATTATTATTTACATGCTTATGTTATCAAGTTAACTATGAACTTCCCCACATATGACATACTTCCTTATTTCTTGTTATACTACTGGAATTTAAATTATTATGCATGTATTTGACAATGAACATTTGAAATATAAATATATTTTGAAATTAAAAATTACATTTTAAAACATAAGAAAGATCACATGATTTCCAACAAAATACGTTTCCATAGAAAATGAACCAAGTACATAATTTTATACATAAGAAAGTTAAGAATTAAAGAATATTTTCCAAAAGCATACTTATACATTTCTGGGGAGAAATAAAAACCAGGTTTTCCTTACTTTATGGAAGTTAAATGTTTTGTCAGTACTACTGAAGTCTCACTGAAAAATAAGAACATGTTGCCTCAGAAACCTACCATTCATTTTCTCAGTCTTTGTTTTGAGATTACACAAACTCATTTCCATTGAGACTGCACTTCACCATGGCCCTTGAGGCCTCTGTAACTACGCTTAAGGCCCATACAATGCTATTGTCATATTGGCCAATACATTTTCCTCAGCTCTTACTAACTGGTAATAAGAAAACAAAAGATTCATTAGAAGTATCTTCACTAACCTCTGCAGATCAGGCTTTGGGTGCCGAGCTATATTCAGAATCATGTTGAAGACATTTTAAAAAACTTTTCATTAATAATGAGACATATCTATACTGTCTTCTGTTAAAGGATGATCATAAATTAAGTCCAACATAGACCTGAAATCCACAAATCTAGTGAATCATGCAGTAGAAAAACAGGGTTCTTTCTAAGTTTAATACTGAATGAATTAATTTATAAATTCTCTATGCATAGAAGAACAACCATATAGTCAAATAGTTTTAAGGGTTTCTTAACTAATATAATGTTTACGAACTTTCACAAATGGTCCTCAGAATCTGCTCTGAGGGTTTTCTGCTTTGTCAGGCCAGAATTATCTGCTTCTTTTCCCTTGACTGAGGTTTTTAATCTGGTGTTTGTGAACGAAATTCAAAGAGACTAAGGTAAGGAGTAGAAAAAAATGCTATATTCTGTAATATAGAAAGTTATATTTTCACTATAACTTGAATTTAACATTTTTTTCTATTACGGATATCAGCATAAACTGTAGTGATAGTAACAGTATGTGTGACTTTTAAACCAATAGAAATCACAGATACTTTATATTGTATTATAGTTAGGATATATTACAAATAATCATTAGGCTTGTTCTAGAACAAAGCACATACGACAATAATTAAACACGTTTTGCTTTTATGTATTTTGTTTAATTTGGATAAATGTATTTCCTTTTGTGTTACATGTCTTATTTTTATAAATATAAATTATTATTCTAAATAGATCCATAGCTTCATCTTCACTATGAAAGGTGTCCAAGGAACCAAAAAGATTAAAAAGCCCTGCCCTAGGTTTTAACCTGCTACTTTGCCTTGTAACATAGATAATAAACTATGAATTACATTTCTTCAAACTGTATAGCAGGATAGGTCTAAAATATTATTGTCCATGCTATATCACCATTTTGCAAAAAGCAGACTCTTCTAACTTCAGAGATATAGAAACTATGTCCAGCCATTAGTATAAAGACGTGAAATAACAGCAAGGATGCTTAAAGAACTTCTATAATGAAACCTTATGAGTTAGAACCCATTTTAACTAAAATAATAGAAAATCATTCCACATTTAGGCAATAAATTGAGAAGGTAAAATACAGGAATTGTGTGCCTTCTATATTCCCTGGGGCAGAAAGATGGCAGACTTTTCAGAATAAAAGAAGCCTTTTAGGATTTCTGCGTAGAGAAAAATATTATCCAATTTAGTTGGATAATGTTATAATATCTAAACCTATCTTTTTGGGTGGATTATGTTCCCTCATGTATGCATGCATGTCTTTATGTGTTAGTATGTGTTATATTAATATTGAAATTAAAAAATCAAATTTGAAATATACATATTTCCATCTTGTCCTAAATTAGGAAAGTAGAACTATTTGAGCAAATAAAGCAATATGATATCAGTAGCACTTAGCTAAAAGCGTAAGCCAACATTTAATCTCCATGAGGATACAAAAATATTTTATGGAGGAGTTGAACTTTCTAGCAGCAGGTGGAGATGTGGACTGCTGCTGCTGCTGATGGTAGTAGTGTGTTAAGTTCTAAACCATCCTACGAAAATATTTTTCTAAATAGTTGGATCATCATAACTGAGACAAATGTTTTCCCCTCACTTTCATCAGTTCCCCACTGAAGTCCTGCAAGAATATCTGGCCAAAGGGATTTTATCCAGATAGCCTGAGAGGATTTGCAGTGAAAAGGACCCAGCACATATGAGCATTGGGACATAAATTTGGCTAGCTCTCCTGCCCTAAGCATTCATTTTGGATGAATATTTGATGGAAACAAGTTTTGGGGGAATGTGTTACAGTGGAACAACTGTTTAATTGAATTAAATCATTGTCCTGTTAGGGCATGCTCAAAGAAAGCATTTGCACTTGGAAGCATGACTTTATTTAGAAAATATTGCTGGAGTAGGTATGACCACAATGCCATAGTGATATTTTAAGAAATGAGCTTAAAATTTAATTTGGTGTGTTGTGCCTACATTTAACAAATTTTATGAAAAAAAAAAGTTTATCTTACTGTGACAAGTTAAATGCACTGGCCAATTCCATTTATGATATACATAACTTAGTATTTGTTAGGAATATTATTTGTAAAGTAGTCTTTTGTTTTGAGGATAATGCTTAGAAAGGTGGATTCTGAAATAGAATAATCTGGGTTTTAATGCTAGTTAAAACACTTTCTGAATGAGTGACTGTGTAAGTTATCTAACCTTTCTGTAGAAGAATAAAAGCATTTACCTTATAGAGTTGATATGAAAATTAAATCAATTATTAAATGAAATGTCCTTAGAAATGGGACGATCTTAGTTAACACTAAACACTATAAATATAAAACATATTTTAAAATATACGTATATATCACTAGCTATTATATCCTTGTTTTCGGTCTCTTTAAAGCTAGAACTATCCACAGTCAAAAACTCAATTGTTTTTCAATTGGAAGAACAATTTTAATAACAAGTTAAAATTTTCAGCCTTTAGCTCTAAAGAAGAGTGCTTTTCAGTGTGCAATCACTGGGTAATGAGGGAGAGAATTCCTTGAGTTGAATGAGCATATCTCAGGGGCATATCTTTCAGGGGCATAGTTTACCAAGTAGTATGACGACACAGAGAAGGATAGCGATGAGAGCTCCTGTGCTCAGGCCAGCAGAGAGGACCAAGGCCTCGGCATTGCAGGACTGCATGTTACCTTGATTATCACAGGCACACACACGAATGGTGAGTGTGCCAGTGCTGCTTTGGATTGGATAATCATTGTCAAAGATTAAAATTGGCAGCAGATACGTGCTCATTTTGTTGCGGCTATACCCATCTTTTCGAGTCATGATTCCTGCTGTATTATCTGAAAAAACAAAAAGTCAGACCAGTTTTAAAATTTTGCCTCTTAAGGTATCATAATATTTGTCTTCAAAAATGTTCTGTACCTTTATTATCTACAATGGTGAAGTTTGGATTGAGGGGAAATTCTGGCACTGGTTCAAAGAAGAATTTGTGGCCTCGGGGAGGATCATCTTTGTCCATGACACTGACAGTCTGAATCAACTAAAACCAAAGAAAAATTAATTAAATAGAGCACACAAAGCAACTCTTGTTATTACAAGATATTTTAAATCAGTGTTTGAGCTTTAAATATATCACTGAAATTAAATACTGAAATTAAACAAAAAATTCCATTTTCAGAAAATTTTGCCAAGATTTTTTTTGTAGTTCTGTCTAATGTAACTTATTTAATGAAGAATGAAAAATGCCCATCAAGTATCAGTTTGCAGAGCACCTCTATGGATCATTATCTGATTCCTGGCCACTATAGTATCCAAGAAAAGAAAAGAAAAATTTGATCACGCCAGTCTTTTGTCTTTTAACATTGTTAATATATACTACCAGCCCATTTTATTATGAATTGGTTACCAATATGTTGCCTCCACGAGATAATGATTGTTTCAAAGGCAAAGGACATAACAGAGGTGTTTTTTTTAAAAAAACAAAAGTGCTTAGCACAACCACTCCTGGAGATTAAGGAAACTATAAATATAGTTTTGGGAATATGAGCAATATGCCATATAATATGAGAAAGGAGAAGATTTTAAAGCTGTGGGGCACCATAATTACAATCATATTGCATACTTTATTCAAATTGTTTGCTCTTCTTTTTAATGGTATTTGCAAAATTTAGAAGAATATACAAATAAATTCTTCTAAAGTTTTGTAAAATCATTGTTGAATTTGAGAAATTATAGCACCTCTCCGCTGTGCTCCCTGTAGGTCAGAGGTGTACCATAGTGTGAAGATGGAGCAGCAAATGACAGGTTGGGCAGAAAAATTCCATTGAGCATTTTATTGTGGATAAAACACAGAGCTACACATCAGGGTGCCTGTTTTCCAGTCCTGGGTCTGCTGTCTGTGTGATTTATAATTACAGTCATTTAATTACCATTACTTTCAAACTTCTCTTCTACAAAAACAAATAGTGGCACCACTTCCAGGTATAATAGTCTAACATTCTGTGATGAAGAATTATTAGAATTTCACAGTAGTTTAATGTATCCATTGTTTTGGTTATTGTGTATCTTCTATGGCCATACCAACCTGCATACTCACTAGTTAATACTTTTTCCTCTTTGATATTAACTATAATTTTGTTCATTTTATTGACAGAGACACGTGTAACCTTATGTTTCTTTATACAATACTTCTGAAAGTGCATAATTATTAATATAAACTTGATATGATTTTTCTCCTTACAAGATTGGCACATGACATAGAAAAATTTATATAAGATCTAATATTCTTGCTCAAACTTCTGTTCCAGAATAGCAATAATGTAACAAATATTTAGTAATATTTTAATCATAAACATCATTGATCCTTTCATTGTATGACTCTGAGTTCTTGAAATGATTAGATGAGCCATTGTTTAAACATATTTTAAGAGAGAATATATATCAGTAGCTTGACATCTATATTATGTTTTATTTTTAACCTTGTTAAATTTAACAGGAAAATTGTTTTCCGATTATATGAACAATGACATAGACATGTTAATAGCAGTAGTATATATTAAAAGAATTTTAATTAGTTAATATCAATTATACTTTATCATTATCAAATATTAATTTTGTAATATATAAATAACTCACATGAAACAATAAAAAAGCATGCTAATAGATAAATAAGTAAAGAATATCTACAGGCTATTATCAGTTGACTTTGTGTGCCTTCAAATTATATGTTTAAGACCTAATCCCCAGTACCTGTGTTGTGACTTTATTTGGCATAAGCTCTTTGCAGGTGTAATCAAGTTAAGATGAGGTCATACCGAATTAGGGTGGACCCTAATCCAGTGAATGGAGTTCTCACAAAAAGAGGGAAATATGGACACAAATAGAGATACAGAAATATCATATAACAATGGAGACAGAGATTGGAGTAATTTGGGTCCACAAACCAAGGAACGCTAAGAATCACCAGCAAACACAGAGGCTAGGAAGTGGCAAGGAAGGATCCTCCCCTAAAGCCTTCTGAGAGAGCATGAACCTGCTGACACATTGATTCTGGACTTCTAGCCTCCAGAACCGTGTCAAAGAATACATTTCTGTTGTTTCAAGCTATCTAGTTTGTGTAAATTTGTCATGGTAGCCTTGGGAAACTAACATAGCTATAAAATGTTTAGCCTCAATAATTTTGGAGGAATTCATGTTAAAATTATTAATGAGGGCTTCCCTGGTGGCGCAGTGGTTGAGAGTCTGTCTGCCGATGCAGGGGACACGGGTTCGTGCCCCGGTCCGGGAAGATCCCACATGCCGTGGAGCGGCTGGGCCCGTGAGCCATGGCCGCTGGGCCTGCGCGTCCGGAGCCTGTGCTCCACAACGGGAGAGGCCACAACAGTGAGAAGCCCACGTACCGCCAAAAAAAAAAAAAAATTATGAGATTTTACATATTGGTAGATAGTATTTAAAATTTAGTGTTGCCCAATAAATGAGCAATTATACACATTTGGTGGAAGTTATTACTAGGTATATAACATATTGTGAGCACTATTTGGAAGCATTGATGAGTATTTATAGATAAAATTTATTTCTTCTTTGAGGATTTCATCAAAGAAAAATGATTCCAGGTAGTATACAACTATACATGTATTATAATGCTCACTGTAGTGCTGTCTGCTAGAGTAACATTTTGTTGGTAAACCAAATTTCCATTAATAAATGGGTATTTGAATAAGCTAACTAATGTGTAGCTATGCTCTGAAAAGTAAGCAGCAAATTAAAAATAATCGAACTGAGAATATGCCCATTACTTGTTACAAAGTGAAAAAAGGAAAACAATTTTTTTTTTTTTTTTTTTGGCGGTATGCGGGCCTCTCACTGCTGTGGCCTCTCCCGTTGCGGAGCACAGGTTCCGGATGCGTAGGCTCAGCGGCCATGGCTCACGGGCCTAGCCGCTCCGCGGCATGCGGTATCTTCCCGGACCGGGGCAGGAATCCTTGTCCCCTGCATTGGCAGGCGGACTCTCAACCACTGCGCCACCAGGGAAGCCCAGGAAAACAATTTTTAATCCAAATAACTGTGTAATGATTCTTTGCTGGTGAAAAGAAAATAAAAACTTCATTTGTATTTCTGTGTATGTAAGTGGAATGTGGTATGTACCTCTTTCTTAGTCTGCTTGAGCTGCCATAACAAAACACCATATACTGAATGGCTTAAATAGCAGAAATTTATTTTCTCACAATTCTGGAGGTTGGAAGACCGAGATCAGTGTATCAGCATAGTGGGCTTCTAGTGAGAGGTCTCTTCCTGGCTTTCAGACAGCTTCCTTCTTGCTACATCTTCACATAGCCTTTCCTTTGATCGTGTGTATGACAATAGAGGGTGATCTCTCTGGTGTCTCTTCTTTAACGGACACTAATACTGTCAGATCAGAGCCCCACTTTATGACCTCATTTAACCTTAATTCCTTCCTTATAGACCCCCATCTTCAGATGATACAGCCACACTGGGGGATAGGGCTTCAACATATGAATTCTGAGGGGGCAGAAATATTCAGTTCATTATAATCTCTACTGGAATAGAAGAAAGACTATATTTCACTTTATTTTCTATATTAAAAGAACATGATAGAATTATATATGATTCTTACCATCTACCTACTTTTTCCTCAAGGAAATATCTAAATAACTTGTTAAAATTTCTTTCAATAACATTTATGTAGTTTATATTTGTAAAATACAGTATTTATATTTGTAAAATACTGTAGTAGTGTAAAAAATGAACATATTCTGCATTTTCTTAAAATTACTTTAGAGATACCTGAAATATTACTTTATATGAGGACTTTTTAACTCTTGTACACTCTTTTTTATCTCACTAATATTAAAGTCAAAAAATCAGAAACAAAATATAACTTGTCTCAAAACCAAAATGTCCTGATTGAGCAACTCAAAGTAGCAAAATGTAATCAACAAGACAATTATTATGATTTCCTTTATATTAACACAATTTTATTTTCATACTTCATGTTTTATTTAATAATGTATGTTCATTCTATTTATGATTATAGCTCAGTATCAGTATGATTATGAATCCAGGTAGGAAATTTTTATATATGTGATATTCATTATGTACCTAGTCTATAAATTAAAGCATATATTATAATTTTTCCTATTATATCATAGATTATAAAATATTTAAAAAATCATCTTTTTAAGATTATTGTGATTTTTTTGGTAAGGAGAGATAAACAAGTGACGAGGAAGACTGACAATAGTTTGCATGAAAAAAAATGTGCAAGTAAATTAATGTAGTGTCATCTGCCTTTGTGAAGAGAAAATTTTTTTTTAAGTTTATAATAACTTACCTGCCCAGGTTTTGCATTTTCACAGACAAATGTTTCATAGTACATGGCAAGCTCTGGAGCATGGTCATTTATATCCAGAATTCTGATGAAAACAGGAATGCGGCTACTTTGTTTTGAGTTATCTGCAATGAGAACATGTGTAAGATTTCAGTCTCATTTACAGAGTAGTAGTGATATTGCTTGCCCCGTTTGTAACTTAGCAACAGATCATTTCTGGGGTGTTCACTTCTTGATTGGATTGCTGATGGATATCTCAGCTTTCTTACACGGTTCAGATGAAGAGCATGACAGAAAGAGGAGAATATAATTGAGAGTGAATATTATTTGTAAGAGATAATTTTCTTAGACTGATTAATTATTTTTATAAGGTTAGCTTATATTTTTATCCTACAGTGAGTTGTAAAAGAAAATCAAGTTTAAAATAAAATGAATATTTGATAATCATTAAAATAATTTAAAAATCCAACACATTCTAAATCATTTCTCTCAGCTCTTGCTGAGAGAATTAATTCAGCAAGAGTGGAAATTCATTCCACTCAAGTAAAAGAGTCTACTTAATGCTATTATTTTACTATTTTGGTGAAAAATAATGT
This sequence comes from Pseudorca crassidens, assembly GCF_039906515.1. Lineage (NCBI taxonomy): Eukaryota > Metazoa > Chordata > Mammalia > Artiodactyla > Delphinidae > Pseudorca > Pseudorca crassidens. Next base: position 22,529,553 of record NC_090298.1, read on the forward strand.
GTTCAGGTGGATGTATTTCCAACTTACTTATCTCTGTGGCTGTAATGGTGATGTTATGCCAAGGGGTTGACTCCCGGTCAAGAGGCTTCAGAGTGAAAATAGAACCATTTTCTGAGTGAATACTGAAAATCCGGTCCATATCCGAATGCCGATCAACAGAGTATCTAGCAGAAAAGAGACTCATAATTCCAGGCATTGTTTTAAAATTATTAATTCATCTACCATTTCTTAAAATTATAGGCAGTTCACATGATGGTCTGATAAATATGACAAGTAAAATACCGATAATTTTCTTGGATTTTTATTTAATGTAATTGTCATTTAGATAATTTGATGTAGTTGGCTGTTTTCATTATTACTGTTCTATGATATGTGTACTTCAGAGTCCTTAGTTATACTCATGAATCCTTGTGGCAGCTTTTAAGTGAGTTTTTAATTGTCACTTGATTAATTTATCCTATCATAGACCTATTGCAGTGCTTGAGACATATTAAAGTCATATTAAAGTTGATAGAGTCAATTGCATTGGATAAATTGAAATTATATTGAAAATAACACATAAAAACATATGTCCACAGAGTCCTTAATAAGTGAATATGCAGAGGCTGTTGTAAAATACATGGCTCTTGAATGGTTCTCTATTCAAAGATCATTTCAGCTGAATCAAAGGTCTTCCTCCAATCTCTCCCTTTAGCCTTTTCCAAATAAAAACTGAAATGACAAAGAACCACAGATGTACTAGCTACCATTTTTGCATGTTTGAGATTTCTGCTGCTGAGTGTTTAATTGAGCCATGTAGGAATCTAATTGTGTCTCAAACATTAATGTTCATATGAGTCACATGGGGATCTTGGTAAAAACAGATTCTGATTCAGTAAGTCTAGTGTGGGAACTGTTATTCTGCATTCCTGAAAACTCTTAGGTGAATCCCATGTTGTAAAGTCCATAGATAAGGCTTTGTATAGCAAGGTTAAGACCATGGGATAAACTGGTTAGAATAAGGACAGCCAAAGGAGCAACAATGACAAGAGAACTAACACACTAATCAGCATCTGGTGGCATCCTCATTTTTCTAGGTTTCTATTAAAGACACTTAGCAAATGAACTCCCTTTTAATCTGGTGAATTAGGGAATTAACAACTCCCATTATAAATCCATAATATATCCACTATCAGGCACTGACTTTGACAAAAAATAGACATTTAGGTTTCTAAACATTGTGAAACATTGGCAGTTTTTAAAATATTGGATAAAAGTACATTTATCTAAATTCGATGATTTCTTTGGGTTATTTTAATAAAGAACATGTGACTTAGTCCATTATTATAAGGACTGTGCTTAACTTAAGGGATCCGTTAGTAAACTCAGATTTCAAAAATTTTAACAACTTAATATAGTATATGATGGTGCTTACCTAATTTACTTTCTGCTAAATTTTGTAAAATTATTGTTTCAAACTCAAAAATACTGCTTCAAAGTGAATATTTGGGCATGTGGAAAATATACATATTACATGTATATATATATTAGATTTCATCTCAAAGATAAAATAGCTAAAAGCTTAGCATAGTTGGTCTCAGATTTCTTCCTGTACCTCACTCCCAAAATAAGAAACCAGGACATTCACCTTGTTATCCTTTGGAAGTGTTGTGCAGTGTACAATAGAGCTACGTGGAAATGGTAGTATTCCCTTATTTTTGCAATAATTATGATTGTAATTTTTCTACATGGTTGCTATAAAAAGAATTTGGGGATTTAGGAAAAAAAAAACTCATGTGACATATGGTCGCTGCCCAAGATTAACTATCCTTCTGGGGTGGGAAATCCTAAGTAAATAGAGAAAAATTTTAAACCTAAATATAAAAATAATTATATAAAAATGCATAGTAGTGTATATATTTCCTAGAAGCAAAAGTTATGTTGAGTTTTAAGCATTCATTGTCAGACAAGGATCTGAGAAAGTTCTTATTTTTTAAAATACTCATTGATGTACTAAGATCAAGAATAAAAGTCATATGAAATTTTCTTTTTAATTTTTATTGCTTAAATAGTGCTAAGACAAAAGATAATAGAGTGTTTCCTATGTCTACGTTTCAATCCTCCTACAATTTAGTTCCTAATGTGGCCTGAGAAACATTGGAACATTTAAACATTAAACATTGGAACATTTAAAAAATGGGGTTTTTTTCCTGAAGTACTTACACCAAATTCTGCTTATGAATACAAACAATCCTAAAAGGAACACAAAGAAAGCAAATAAAAGAGCATAACCACATAACCACATCTATGTGTTGAATGAATCTCAATTCATAATATTCACCTGTATATATTTATCTCCATTATTGGAAAGGTCAGTCGTTAACCATTATCTGCTTATCGCTGAATAGATCTTGGATTCCTTCCTATCACTTGCATCAAAGATCAGAAGTAAATTAAAAATCGCTTTTTACCCATTGCTACATGCCCTAGAGATTAGCATGGAGATTTCTATGATTGAGGAATAGTTAACAATTCTAACATTATACAAATCTAGCTTTGGCTCACTTTGAGCTTATGTGGGATCAAAATAGGTCTGTGTTTCTGGCTGCCCTACTCTTAGGTTCAGCCTTGAAAAGCACTGTTTTCAAGTTAATAATTCATGAAGGAGAGTCACTTTGATGATTTTTAAATAGTTCACTTTAACATTAACACTGCAAACTTCCAGATCTGTATTTATAAATTTGCCCCACTGCAAATGATGTCTTGCAGTTTTTCAAAGCCCAGAGATAATTTTCATTTATTTATCAGCCAGTGCTCGATTTTCAACACAGAATAGGATGTTCTGGTTTACCTATTAATAATAAGTACACTGGATTACAACAAATGACCAAAAAGAGCCTGTTAAACACATAACGCGAGACAAAACTGTCTCTATATCCCAGCAGATGGCTTATTAAAACAATACTTTATTGATCTCATTATATTGAATTTATAGCAATAAGTTTTAAAAAAGATCATTGGCATAATTTTTTGAATGAATATGTTTTGCAGAAACAGGAGCCAGTCACATAGGCAGCAAAAATAACAAGGTAAAAAGATCACAAGTGAGCTGACACTGTGGAAGCTGAACTCTGGTTCTAGTTTGTTTGTTTTTTAAGCTCTACAATTAAGAATTAAACACATAGCAGATCCCTATATTTTCACCTACTACAAAAAAACATGTAAATTAAATTACACCAGAACAAATCAGTAATATGTAGGAATACATCAAAGATAGTATTCCTTTTCCTTTCCTGAATTCCAGGTACATCTTCCACTAAGTCAATATAATTAGGCTATGAGTTTGCTCATTCCTTTCCAGGTACTGCTTTCCAGAAATGTGTTTTCTAGCTACAAACTATGAAACCTTCCTTGAGAATGGCTATACTGCTTCAACAAATAGTTCAAACCTTTATTTTTTTCCAAATATCATTGACATGATTTTAAAATTACTATTATTTTACTCTAATAAAATCAAGCAAATATTAAAGAAGTACTGGTATATATGAAGGCACTTATTCCAGTTTATGGTGGAATCATGTACATTTTATGGTGACATAACTAAATTTCTCACCAGCAAGTTTGTTTTGTATTTACTTCTCTATTTGACTGTGGTAGAACTGATTTCTTCTAAAATTCGTTGAACCTTTAAATATGTTGAGCATAAAATTGGTGTGAAATGAGACAACATGTTCTTTCAGAACCTGTAAAGCTATAATCAACCCTATAACGTAGGAAATCCATGATTACTAATGAGGTGAAGTGGAGCTGACAACAGCTGCTAATTGTAACCATAATCTTATGTTGCAAGTGGCAGATGTATTTCAGAAAATATGTTTGTTGAACAGATTTACTGGTGGGTGAGAATTACTTCCCAAACTGTCCCTGGAAAATGTTCCATGATGTTTATCATAGCCTATTTCTGCTCTGGGGATCAGTCATCCTTCTAAATGCTATCAGAGCAAATGAAAGAGTTAAATATTATAATGTTGTCTCCTTGTTGAATTATTGCTGTTTTTTCACACTATAATTGAATATCTAAAGCTTTTTTTTTTTGCATACATTTTTATGCTAACAGGAGTCAGTCTAATGTTATATTTTCAGGCATGGCCTTATATTTTGTCAGACTTGACAGTATAATTTTAGGAACATAATTTCAGATTCATTTGTTCTCCAAATATTTTTCTTCCCTTTGTCATAATTCTTGAGATTTTACAGGTAAAACTACTGCTCATTGTTTTTTCAAGACTTGAGTACCCTATAAAAAGTAAATATTTTTGGAAGAGCTATGGACTTAAAAAGGTATTAGTTGGGCTTCCCTGGTGGCGCAGTGGTTGAGAGTCCGCCTGCTGATGCAGGGGACACAGGTTCGTGCCCCGGTCTGGGAGGATCCCACGTGCCGCGGAGCGGCTGGGCCCATGGGCCATGGCCGCTGGGCCTGCGCGTCCGGAGCCTGTGCTCCGCAATGGGAGAGGCCACAGCAGTGAGAGGCCCGCATACAGCCAAAAAAAAAGGTATTAGCCACTTTTATATACCATAAAACAAGGTTGCAAGTTTTACTATCAGTCTCTGCTCAAGAAATTTTTCTCCTAAAATTGTATCGTGAGGAAATTGTCAGATATATATTTCCAGACAATCTAAATTTTCATCAGTCATGCATTACCTACATGATAGTATGTTATCTATACAATAGAAGTTTATCAAGAACTGTAATGACATTAGCAAATATTCACAATTAGTAAAATACATAAACCCATATATATTATATAAGCTCTACTTAATTAAAAAAATAGGAGATTGATAAACTGTTTAAAAGATGAAGTACTTGATGGAAGTAGAATAAATAGCACTGGAGTATCTACTGAGGGGAGAATTATAGATGTCTTATTTGCTACAAAATTACCTATGCAATCCATTTTTTCTAAAATGAATGGCTACAATTATATTATCAAAAACATGTTCAAAATGATATTTTGAATGTCCTCTTCAAATATAAAATGACAGGGGCTGGATTTACCACACACACACACACACACACACACACACCCTGCTAAAACCCACTAAAATCCAAATAAAAAATATATATGAAACAATTATTTTTGAAGCATTGGATACCAGGAGACAGAGAGGGTAATTCCTGAGAAAAGAGGAAGAAATAAGGTGATCCTCAAAACTGGCTGCTGCCTGGGAGGGTTTCTAAACAATAATGCAGGAAGTGGGAGCCCAGATGGAGCCTGTCAATCCCTTGAATTCAGGAGATAATGCTGAGAGTCCAGGGAGACCAAGGTGGGTAGAATTTGCTGGGCAGAGGACTTCATAGGATAGAGCTTCACAGAGAGAGAGCCACAGGAATATTAAGAGGATCCTGCTCAACTCTTCAGCTGAGTGCTAATCAGAGCATGCATGAGAGCAGATAAAATGAAGCCATAGATGTAACCAATTATAAGGGCCAGAGGGAGCACAATTGAACTGGCATGTGTCTGGAAATAATTCCCATCAGCCAAAGTAGAAAACTCATAACTCATGGGGCTTTGGTAGAATTTCAGAACTGTCTTACTTGATTTATGGGGCAAAATTAGATCTAGACAAAGGGCTGCTAAAGCAAGGGCCAAAAGGTTTAAGCTGTTTCAAGTAACTTAGCTACACATCTGAACACAGATCAATAGTATTTATAGAAATGAAAAGCTATCACACAGTTAACACAGCATAAACACAATACTTGTCAGGCAATCAAAAATCACAGGTAAGCAAAAATGGGAAATGTGACTGCAAAGAAAAATCTGTCAATTGAAACTAACCCAGAAATGACACGGTTGACAGAATTAGCTGACAGTGGTATTTAAAAAGTTATTTAAAATGCATTCTCTATATTTAACTAGAGGAAAGGTTAAGGAAATAATATAGGTAGATAAATAGATAGATATAGATATATATCTTCTATAGAACTTCTAGAGGAGAAACTACAGTCTGTGAGTTGAAAATTATACTCTGATGGAATTAAAGCAGGTTAGATATTGCAGGAAAAAAAAAATAGTAAACTTGAAGGTGAATGGGAAATATTTTAAATAATTAAGGTGGGGGGATTAAAAATTAGAGCACCAGTGAGCTGTGTTGCACTTTCAAGACACCTAACATAATTAAATGATCTAAAAGAGAGGAGGGTAGGGTAAAATTATTGAAGAAAGAGTGGTTGAAAAGTTTTCCAAGTTTGAGAAAACTCATAAACTCACAGATCCAAGAAGCTTAATAAACTTCAAGTACAAAATATATGAAGCATGTTATAGAAAATCACATCGTAATCAAATTGCTTAAAACCAGTGACAAAATTTAAATGCATCCTAAGGAACCACTAAGTTACAAAGAGAAAAAATAAACATAAAGGCAGTGAAAAATCTTTACTATAGAGCTAGGTAAAAAAAAAAAAAACTACCCTCAATCTAAAATTCTATACCCAGCAAAAAAAAAAAAAAAAACAAAGAAATGAAAGAGTGATAACATAAAAAAAGGAAATAAAAAGGAATGCAAAATAAAATACAGTATTAATCCAAAGAAAGCAGAAAATAAGAAAGATGAAACAAAGACTGAGCAATAAGAAAACAAATAGCAAGATGATAAATTAGACCTAATAGTATCAATAGTCACATTAAATATACATGGTCTAAACATCACAATTAAAAGGAACAGAATGTTACATTGTGCAATAAAGCAAAACACAGCTATATGATTCTATAAGGAACATATTTTAAATACAAAAGCAGAAATTGACTAATAGCATCATACTTAATAATGAAAAACTAATTTCTTCATAAGGCAAGGAGGAAGGAAAGGACTTCTCTTCTTATCACTTCTATTTAGCATTGTCCTGGACATTCTTGCCAGTGCAATAAAGCAACAAAAAATATAAAATATGTTCTTGATATATAGACATAAAACCACAAAACATGGCTGAAAAAACCCTCCGTGAGTGGAGAAATGCACATTGTATATGGATTAATATATTCAATATCATTAAGTTATTATCAATTCTGCCTACATTGATCAATGGACTCAACACAATCCCAATGAAAATTTCAGGAGACTCTTTTATAGCACTTGATATATGAAAATGTAAAGGGCCTAGAATTACCAAGCAACTTCAGGTAGAAAAAAAAAAAAGTTAAATGATGAATACTACCTAATTTACAGACTTTTTTTATAAAGCTATACAACAGTATGCCATTTTTGTAAACATAGATAAATATATAATTGGAATAGAAGAGACAGTCCAGAGTTAGTTTCATACTTATATAAACAATTGAGTTTTGACAAATGTACAAAGTTTATTCAGTGAAAAGTATAGTCTTTTCAACCAATGGTGCAGGAAACATATAGGAAACTAACCATATACAAAAAAGAAAAAAAAACTTTGATCCATAACTCACACCATATAAAAATTAACTTAAAATGAATCATAGATATAAATATGACTAAAAGCAATAAATCTCCTACATGAAAAAAAACAGAATGAGAATTTTGAGATTAGGCAGATGCTTCCTATATAAGACACTAAAAACTTCATCCATAAATTTAAAAGTTAATAAACTGGATTTTACTCAAATTGAGAATTTTTGCTTTTTGAAAGTCACTTTAAGGAAATGGATATACAATCCACTGACTTGGGGAGAATATATTTGCAAATCATATATCTGATAAAGGACTTGTATCCAGTGTGTGTGTGTTTGTGTGTGTTTGTGTGTGTGTTTGTGTGTGTTTGTGTGTGTGTGTGTGTGTGTGTGTCTTCAAATCAATAACAAAGACATAACCCAGTAAAATTTAGGCAAATTTTGAATAGACACTTCATCAAAAAACATATATTGGTGACATATAAACATATGAAAAAAATTCTCAACATCATTAGCCATAAAGGTAATGGAGATATTATTATACATCTATTAGAATGACTAAAATTAAAATAGTTGACAGTACCAAGGGTTGGTGAGGATGTAGAGAAATTGGAACCATCACACGTGCTGATAGGAATTTAAAATTGTATAACCATTTTAAAAGTTAGACATATAACCACCACATGTTCCAATCATAACCCTCCTAGATATTTACTCTAGAAAAGTGAATGCATGTAACTATACAAATACTGATACACAAATATTTGTATGTGTACTTATATACAAATGTGTGTAAATGTATTGTAATATCCAAGTATTTGAAACAACTCAAAATATCAATGAATAAGTACAGATAAGCAATGAACAGATAAGCAAGTTGTGGTATTTCCACACTTTGGAATACTATTCAGCAATTAGAAAATTAAACTATTAATGTACACAACAATACGGAAAATCTCAAGATAGTTATGCTAAATGAAAGAAGTTGGACAGAAGAGAATAAATACTGTATGATTTCATTTGTATAAAGTCAAGAAAGTCCAATCAAATTTAATCTATATTGCCATAAAGTAGTTCATTGTTTGCCTGGGAACAGGGTTTGGTTCCAGGATGTTTGGGAGGGAAGTATTACAAAGGGGAATTAGGAAACTTTGGGGGACAATTTTGGGGATATTTTAATAGGTGTACTAACATGCTTCACCCACCAGTGGGCTGGTACTTGCCCTGGGACCAGCCTCATCAGCCAGTGGGCAGGCACAAGCCCCAGGACCCCCTGGGCCCTATCCCTACCCCACAGAAGGCTGGCACCAACTCTGGGGCCCCTGGTCCCTGAAACCAGAGACTCCAAGACCCAGCTCTGCCACTAGTGCCCAGACTAGCCACAGTACCCAACATCACCCACTTGTGGGCAGACACCAGTCCAGGGATCCCCTGGGACCTCGCCCTGTCCAACAACAGGCTGACATGAAATTCAGGATCCCTGGCCCCACAATCACCCCAGTCACCAGCTCTGCCCACCTGTGGGCCAGTAATAGCCCCGGGATATCTGGGGCCCCAGAGCCAGCTACCATGTCACCCTGCCCCTTGAGACCCAGCAGCCTGCAGCCTCCACACAAGGCAGAGCCTGGTAACCAACTAGACCTGGGGCCAGCCACTCCTACCAGACCATCTGCAATACTCAATCTGCCTCAACAGAAGAACCATGCAGGCCACATGAGGGCACCCCTAGAGGATATAGCTCTGGTGACTAGAGGGGAGTGCACTGCTGGAGCACATGGGATATCTACTACAAAAGGTCACTTCCAGGGTCAGGAAATGTAACCAACCTACCAAATACATAGAAATAAAAACAGCAGATTAGGCAAAATGAGGTGACAGAGCAATATGTTCCAAATGAAGGAACAAGATAATACCCCACAAGAAGGAGTAAGTGAAGTGGAGAGAAGCAATCAACACAATAAAGAGTTCAAGGTAATGATCATAAAAATGTTCAAAGAACTTGGGAGAAGATTGGATGAACAAAGTGACAAGTTAGAAGATTTTAACAAAGAGTTAAGAAAATATAAAGAAGAAACAAAATACATGAGGAATACAATAACTGAAATAAAAAATAGACCAGAATGAATCAACAGATTAGATGATACAGTAGAACACATCAGCAAGCTGGAAGAAGACAGAGTAGTGGAAATCACTGAAGCTGAACAACAAAAAGAAAAAACATAATAAAAATAAAGGAGGACAACTTAAGAGACCTCTAGTACAACATTAAGCATACTAAGATTCACATTTTGGGGTCCAGAAGGAGAAGAGAGAGAAAGGGGCAGAGAACATATTTGAAGACATTATAGCAGAAAACTTCCCTAACCTGAGAAAGGGAACAGGCATTCAGGCCAAGAAGCAGAGTCCAAAACAGGATCAACCCAAAGAGGACCACACCAAGATATATCATAACTAAATTACAAAAATTAAAGAAAAGAGAGACTATTAAAAGCAGCAAGGAAAAAGCCACAAATTATGTACAAGGGAATTCCCATAAGGCTATCAGGCAGCTTTTCAGCAGTTACTATACAGGCCAGAAGGGAGTGACACAGTATATTTAAAGTGATGAAAAGGGAAAAACCTACAAGCAATAATACTCTCCCGGGCAAGGTTTCATTCAGATTTGATGGAGATATCAAAAGTTTTACAGACAAGCCAAATCTAAAGAGTTCAGCACCACCAAACCAAATTTAAAGAAAAAGGATTTCTCTGAGTAGAAAAGAAAAGCAGAACTAGAAATAGAAAATTACAAAAGGAAAAATCTCTTTTGTAAAGATAAGTATACAGTAAAGGTGGTAAATCAACGATGTATGAAGCTAGTAGGAAGGTTAAAAGACCAAAGTGGTAAAATCATCTATATATATATAATAAATAACTAAGGGATACACAAAACAAAAAGATGTAAAATATGATGTCAAAACAGTAAATGTGGAGTGGGGCTGGGGAGTAAAAAATGCAGGGTTGTTAAATTTTGAGTTTAAGAGATCTGAAACTTAAAATAATCTCATATATATGGATGGCTATATATAAACCTCATGGTAACAACCTCACGGTAACTCTCAACAAACAAAAGTTCAGGACCAGATGTCTTCACAGATGAATTCTACCAAACATTTATAGAAGAGTTATTACCTATCCTTCTCAAATTATTCCAAAAATTTAAAGAAGAATGAATAATTGCGAACTCATACCAAGAGGCCAGCATCATCCTGATACCACTCAAGCATCTATAGCAGATACATACATGCAAATGGAAAGGAATCCAAGCAAAACACTAAAGGCAGCCATCAAATCAAAAGGGAGAAGAGAAAACGAAGAAGATAGGAACAAAAAAGAACTATAAAACCACCCCTAAACAATTAACAAAATGGCAGTAGGTACTTACCTCTCAGCAATTACTTTAAATGTAAATGGACTAAGTGAAAAAAACATAATGACCCAAAACCTTTGGGATACAGCAAAAACAGGTCTAAGAGAGAGGTTTATAGCAAGAAAAGCCTATCTCAGGAAACAAGAAAAACCTCAAAGAAACAACCTAACTTTACATCTAAAGGAACTAGGAAAAGAAGAAAAAATAAAATCCAAAGTTAGTAGAAGGAAAGCAGTTATAAAGATAAGAGCAGAAATAAATGAAATAGAGACCAAAAAAAAAAAAAAAAAAACCACAATAGGAAAGATCAATAAAACTAGGAGCTGGTTCTTGGTAAAGATAAACAAAATTGATAAACTTTTAGCCAGACACTTTAAGAAGAAAGAGAGAGGGCCCAAATTAACAAAATCAGAAATGAAAAAGGAGAAGTTACAACCTACATCACAGAAATACAAAGGATCATAAGAGATTATTATGAACAATTATACACCAAGAAAATGGACAACCTAGAAGAAATGGACAAATTCTTAGAAATGTGCAACCTCCCAAGATTGAACCAGGAAGAAATAGAAAATTATTATTTTATTACCAGTAATAAAATTGAATCAGTAATTAAAAAAAAAATCCCAACAAACAAAAATCCAGGACCAGATATTTTCTCAGATGAATGCTACCAAACATTTATAGAAGAGTTAACACCAATCTCTCAAACTATATTCCAAAAAATTAAAAAGGATAAGAGGTCAGCATCATCCTGATACCAAAAGCAGATGAAGATAACACAAAAAAATTACAAGCCTATACCACTGATGAACAAAGATGCAAGAATCCATAACAAAATGTTAGCAAAATGAATTCAACAATACATTAAAAGGTTCATACCCCATGATCAAATGGGGTTTATCCCAGGGAAGAAAGGATGGTTCAGTATTTGCAAATCAATGTGATATACCACATTAACAAATTGAAGAATAAAAATCATATGATCTTTCAATAGATGCAGAAAAAGCTTTTGACAAAATTCAACATTCATTTATATAAGAAAAAAACTCTCCACAAAGTGGGTGTAGATGGACTATACCTCAACATAAAGTAGGCCATATATTACAAGCCCACAGCTAAAATCATACTCAGTGTTGAAAAGCTGAAAGAGTTTCTCTAAAATCAGTAACAAGACCTGGATACACACTTTCACCACTTTTATTCAACATAGTTTTGGAAGTCCTAGCCACAGCAGTCAGACAAGAAAAAGAAATAAAAGTCATCCAGATTAGAAAGGAAGAATAAAAACTGTCACTGTTTGCAGATGACATGATACTACACTTAGAAAATCCTAAAGATGCCACCAAAAAAATACTAGAACTCATCAATAATTTGGTAAAGTTGGAAGATACAAAATTATTGATAATATACAGAAATCTGTTGTATTTCTAGACACTAAAAATGAACTATCAGAAAGAGAAATTAAGAAGACAATACCATTTACAATCACATCAAAAAGAATAAAATACGTAGGAATAAATCTAAAGAGGTTAAGGACCTGTACTTGCTAAACTATGCAACACTGATGAAAGAAATTGAAGAATACACAAACAGATGGAAAGATATACCATGTTCATGGATTATAAGAATCAGTTCTGTGTATAATGTATATAAAATATCCATATTCCCTAAGGCAACCTACAGAATCAATACAATCTCTATCAAAATACCAAAGTGATTTCTCACAGAGCTAGAAGAAATATTCTAAAATTTGTATGAAACATGAAAGACCCTGAATAGCCAAAACAATCTGGAGAAAGAAGAACAAAGCTGGAGGTATCATGAGCTCTGATTTCAAACTATACTACAAAGCTACAGCAATCAAAACAGTATGGTACTCGTACAAAAACAGGCACATAAATCATTGAAACAGAATAGAGAGCCCAGAAGTGAACCTGCACTTACATGGGCAATCTACCACAAAGGAGGCAAAAATATACAATGGAGAAAAGATAGTCTCTTCAATGAGTGGTTGTGGGAAAACTGGATGGATACATTTAGAAGAATCAAACTGGACTACTTTTACACACCATGCATAAAAATAAATTCAAAATGGATTAAAGACTTAAATGTAAGAACTGCAACCATAAAAGTTCTAAAAGAAAACATGGGCAATAAGCTCTTTGACATTGGTCTTAGTAATATTTTTTGGATATATCTACTCAAGCAAGGGAAACAAAAGCAAAAATAAATAAATGGGACTTAATCAAACTAAAAAGTTTTTGACCAGTGAAAGAAACAATCAACAAAATGAAATGGCTGCCTACTGAATGGAAGAAGATATCTGCAAATGATAGATCCAGTAAGTGGTTAATAGCCAAAATAGATCCAATAAGTGGTTAATAGCCAAAATATACAAAAACCAAACAACCTGTTTAAAAGATGGGCAGAGGTTCTGAATAGACGTGTTTTCAAAGACATGTAGATGGTGAACAGGCACATGAAAAGATGCTCAACATCACTCATCATCAGGGAAATGCAAATCAAAACCACAGTGAGATATCCCCTCGCAACTGTCATAATGCTATTATCAAAAAACAACAAACAACAAAGGTTAACAGGATGTGTACAAAAGGGAACTCTCATGCACTGTTGGTGGGAATATAAATTGGTGCAGCCAATGTGGGAAACAGTGTGGAGATTCATCAAAACTATTAAAACCAAACTACCATATGATCCAGCAGTTCCACCTGGATATTTATCCAAAGAAAAAGAAAACACTCATTAGAAAAGATATATGCACCCCTACGTTTATTGCAGCATTGTTTACAATATCCAAGATATGGAAGCAACCTAAGTTCCCAGTGGTAAATGAATGGATAAAGAAGATGTGGTATATATGCATATATGCACAATGGAATATTACTTAGCCATCAAAAGAATGAAATTATGCCATTTGTGACAGCATGGATGGATCTAGAGTAAATAAAATAAGTCAGACAGAGAAAGACACATACTGTATGATTTTGCTTGTATGTGAAATGTAAAAAGCAAAACAAATGATCAAACATAACAAAACAGAAACAGTTATAGATACAGAGAACAGATAATTTCCAGAGAGGAAGGTATAGGGGAGGAAAGAAGTAGGTGAGGGAGATTAAGAGGTACAAACTTCTACTTAGCAAATAAATGAGCCATAGGTATGAAATGTATAGTGTGGGGAATATAGTTAATAACTATGTAATACCTTTGTAAGGTGGCAGATGGTAGCTAGACTTATCGTGGTGATCATTTTGAAATGTATAGACATTTTGAATTACTATGTTGCTCAACAGGAAAAAACATAGTGTTGTAAGAAAATTATACTTCAAAAACAAACTCATAAAGATCATATTTGTGGTTACCAGAGGTGGGGCTAGGTGGAGGGAGAATTGGATGAAGGCAGCCAAAAGGTACAAATTTTCAGTTATATGTAAGTACTAGTGATATTGATATAATACACAACATGAGAAATATAATTAACACTGCTGTATGTTATATATAGGTGTTGTTAAAGAGTAAATCCTAAGTGTTCTCTTCAGAAGGAAAAAAAAATTCTGTTTCTTTAACTTTGTATCTATATGAGATGATAGATGCTCACTAAACTTATTGCGTTAATCATTTCATGATGTATGCACATCAAATCGTTATGCTGTACACCTTAAACTTTTACAGTGCTATATGTCAATTATATCTCAATAAAGCTGGAAGGAAAAAAAAGAAATTGCCTATTGTGGAAAATGGAAAAAATGATGAAAAACTAGACCAAATTCTCAGGGACAAAAGCCATATTTTGCTTTTTGTATAATTTTGTCCTTGAGGCTTTGCTTTGTACCACTGAGGTTGGTCAAAGCAGTTTATGAATGTGAAACAATATTAATTATCTCTAATTAATATTTTGGTCAGTAAGAAAGCAAAATATATCTGCTAAAGATATATTGGCTGTGCATTCAGATCATCAGTAGTTTAAACCTCAGTCTGCTAATTATTTGTTCAGTGTCCTTAGTAAAGTTCCTTAAACTCTTTGCATCTCAATTTATGGTTTTTAAAATGTAGGTGTACTTGTCAATTCCAAACTGCCAGTCTATCCCTCCTCCTCCCCCTTCCCCCCTGTTTAACCATAAGTTCGTTCTCTAAGTCTGTGAGCCTGACTACTGTATTTAAAATTAGATAATCAATAAGGACCTACTGTACAGCACAGGAAACTTGGCTGAGTGTTCTGTAATAACCAAAATGGGAAAAGAATTTGAAAAAATAATAGATGCATAAATATGTCTAACTGAATCACTTTGCTGTGCAACTGAAACTAACACATTGTTAATCAACTTTGCTCCAATATAAAATAAAACTTTTAAAAAATGTAGGTGATAACAGTTATACTCACCTTATAATGTTGTGATGAGGTTTAAATGATCTAATAAATGTAAAGCTCTTTGGATAGTCTCCAGCTCATAGCAAGGGCTCAATAAATGATAACAATTATTTTATAGAGGAAAGGATAGGCAAAATATTTGTCTCATGTCATGAATCTGGTGCCACAATTGAAGTAGAAAAGACATTGACTACTATTTTTTGAAAATTGCAAAATCTATCAAGAACAGATACTTACTGAGCATTTATAGCTATTGGTATGGACATTCCCTTATCCATTTTTAATATAAGTGGTGATTTATTTGTACTGCAATATTGCAAAGAACACACACAAAAAATGCACATATAAGAGTTGCCAAAACCAATCAGCCACACTCAATTTCAGTAAAAAATAAATAAACATTTTGGATATAAAAGTGCTGGAACATATGTGTAGACCACTGGAAAACTAGATTACTTATTCATTTCATTTTAGGAGTTTTGTTTTATATAATATGAAAATTTTAAATTAATCCATTTCATGTATGCTGATACAAAAGTGTCAGTAAAATAATCTTTTATGCATTGGTATCATTATGTCATGTTTTTAAATTAATAACAATACACAAAATATATAATTTAAACCTGAACATTTATTTAAAAGAGAAAGTTAAGTCAATTCTATTCTAATTAACCTAAAACTAACCAAATATTTCAAGCTAAACTCTGAGTACTAACTACAGATTAAAATTTCACAAACTTTCTTTATTTTAAAAATATATTAATTGACCAACAAATTAAATATAAATTAGGGCATATTTAGTTCAACAAACGTTGCTTTGTAAATTAACATGAATAGTTATTACATCTTAAACTAAATTTAATACTTATAAACTCAGTATTGTGCTCACTGATTTTCAATGTGATGGTATGACATGAATTCCAGGAAATCTGGGCATTCCCAATAAATATTTAACCATTTATTTTCCTTAATTAAAAATTAAATTTGATCAAAAAATTTATTGAAATATAGTTTATTTACTACAATATTGTGTTAGTTTTAGGTATACAGCAAAATGATTCAGTTATATATACATATAAATATATATATATATATTTTTACATTCCCTTCCATTACAGGTTATTACAAGATATTTAGTACAGTTCCATATGCTATACAGTCGGTCCTTGTTGGATAAAAAATTAAATTTTAAACAAAGCATAATTTTAGGTATTTTACTAGCTACACATTAACAGACAATATATTATTTGTCTGTCTCTTTTGTCTTCATCAACATACCTACCCATCTTCATCCACCCATCCTATTCATCCATTTATGTCACAACTATATTTATATTCTCCTTAAGCATAGTTTCTGGCATATTTGAAAACTTTTAAATGGTTAATACAATATTCAAATTTTGGGAAAGTATTACACTATTCTGCAGTATACTATACCAATTTTTAATAGTTTTACTGTTCTCAAATATCACTCATTTTACCAATTCTCTGTTTTATTAACGGAATATAATTGATATTTTGCTTCTCAAGAATTTTGATGTAAAATGTGCCTAGGGACTATTTTCAAAAGACGTTTTTCATCAGTTTTCAAGGTATCTCTTAAGCTTTTCTAGAAGAACTTCTTTTCAAATGTATTTGTTTAGATATCTTATTATTTGAACTATGATTTATCAAAGAAGGGCAATGAGACAAGAATTACATCAATAACTAAGGGATTAGAATCATGGACACTGGAGCCAGACAGCCTGAACCTCAAACCCAGCTTTGCCAGTGACTAATTATTTGGCAAGTTATTTAAATGTTCAGTACCTTAGTCTTATCATTTACAAAAGATATAATAACAGGAGCTACCTTGTAATATGTGATAAGAGTCAAATGAAATAATATATCCAGAGCACTTAGAAGACTGCCCAGCTAAAAGTCTGTGCTATGGAAGTGTTTGGTTGTATTACTGTACTTGATCATACATGGTACATTTTTTTTTCACACAGCTTATAAATAGTGAGGTTATCATTTTTCTGCAAACTTAAGTTTTCTCAAAATACTTACTTTATTAAATTGTTCATGGCATCTGGGTCATATGCTGTAACCTGTCCAATGATGCTGCCTTCCTTTACATCTTCATCTACTTCTATCAAGTAAAAAATTTTACTGAACACAGGAGGCTCATCCGTATCTTCCACAGATATTTTGACCACAGCTGTGTCTTTGAAAGGTCCCAGGTACAGGAATCGTGGATCAGGGTGAGTGTTACTTGCATCCACTTTTAAAGTGTACAGCATTTTGTTTTCATAATCTAAATTCTGAAGTTAAATAAAATAAGAAAAATTAGTATAATATAGCAGACATAAAAATGGAAGACAATTTCAAAATTTAATAACCACCTCTCTTAATAGTCCCAGTAATTCTGGTTAAATAACTTTCCCAATTATTGCTTCATGGGTATAACAAATAAATTAGGAAATTTTTTTTGCCTTACACATTTATAAGGAGTAATTCAATATAATAGTATACACATTAAGATTGATTCACACTTAGTAATGCATTTTACATTTTGGTAGTCATAGGTAAATGAAGTATTATCTAGTAAATACATAGGCTATTTATTACTATATTATTATTATTAAAGTTATAAAAATTTTAAATCAGCAGAAACATAAAATTGAGATTTAACAAACCATTCACATAAGTTGCTTCCTTAAGTCCTACAGTTCTAAAACTGTTTTAAAAAGAAAAAAAAATTATTAATCTGACCACTGTGGAAAAAAAGATGTGAATGAAAGCAGGGAAATTAGGGTGATATAAAGTAATCAGTATTTAGCTTGATTATTCTGTGTAACACTTTATAATGTTCTCCTCCACTGCTTTAAAAATCAAGCATCTTCAGGCTTCATCTATTTTAATAAACCATCACACTTAACAATTTAAATATTTTAAACAGTGAATGAAATAATACCATGGAGAAATATAAAACAAAGACTTTTGAGAGTATCTAAAACTTGTTTGACTGTTGTCTACTATAAGCACAAGCTGTTGAGGTTTTATATCAGTTTTTAAGTGTCAATGATAAAGATGCTTAACTTATTTGAAGTGAAATCGCAACTATTCCCACTTATATATGAAGGATAGAAGCATGTAAAGGATGGGAAAAATAAATTCTAGGCTTTTCTTCCTTGAAAACAAAAATAAACTATAAAGCACTCAATGAGGAAATGAAGACAGCAAGAAGAAACCTGTTTGACAGTTATAATCCCTTCCTGTGTATCCTTGTCAGTGATGACATCAAACACGTCTGCTCCGTCTCCTTCAGCAATGCTGTATTCCATCTCAGCATTTTCCCCCACATCAGGGTCATTGGCTTTTATCCTTCCAAGATGAGTTCCAAGAGGTACAGACTCAGGAGAATAAAATTGATATGTACCTGAAAATTAAATCAAAGCTGTTTCATCTTTAGATAACAAAAATCTTTCATTTCCTCTGCCTTTTTTACTTAAATAAATTAATTTCAAATTAGAGTTTTTCATCATATTGAATTGTAAGCCATCAAAAATTATAGATTTATTAAGTTAGAAAAACAATTTATAAAGGCAGAGTACTCTCATTTTGTAAATGAGAAATATATGTTCCAGAAAGATTAAGTGAATGTCTCAAGGTTATTTAGATAATAGATGGTAGTCCTGATATTAGAATCCAGAACTTTTGACTTAAGAGGGCAAGGACAACAATTATTTACTGCTTATCTGAAGCATTCAACATTGTCATTACACATCTTTACTTATACTAAATGATTTAGAACATGCATTATTCTTATATTCTAACTCAGGGATAGAAAAAAAGAAATCCACACACAGCAAGTTCTTTCTTTCTTTCTTTTTTTGCTTGTTAATGTCTTTAAGTGGGATATGAATGTTTCTGTCTCCTGCAGTTTCAGCCATTACATTGTCCTGTTCATGAAAACATTTTAGTTTGTGAGGATTTATTTAAGAGATAATAGGAAAATATCACAAAAAATGTTAATGAAAGTTAGAAATGTTTTTAAACATTTTAATGTATGTTGAAATCTATATAAGGCCAAAGGCCCTCTATGTTAGTTTATTTAATTCTAACATTAGTCCTTATAGAATGAAGGCAGGTGTATTATCCTCAGATAAGGCTCAAGGAAATCATCCTTTAAAGCTGGGAAAAGCAGAAGGCAAAACTAAGTCTCCCTGACTTCAAAGTCTGTTCTCTTTCCAATTTGCTTGGTGGTTAAGAAGAGGGACTTCTAAATCCAACTGCCCTGGATTTGAATTTTCATCACTAGGCAAGTTAGTTAAATTCTCTAACCCTTAATTTACACATCTATAAAATAGAGATGATGATAGCTATTAACTCATAGGTTTGTTATGAAGATTCCATGAAATGACGTCTTTAACATGCTTAGCCCAGTTCTTAGTTCAAGAACATTTTTACTATTACTATTAGAGTTCCAAACCTTCTGCTGAGATTATAATAGATCATAAAATTATAGAGTGGCAAGTCATTTGAGAATTCATCACATCATACTTTTTCAGTTTATGTTTAAGGAACCTGAATGCAAAGTTTAGATTTATGTTAATTAGTCTTATTATTTATATTCTCTGCAAAGTTTATTTTTTAATATTTGTCATTTGTACATGTCCACCATCTAGAGCTGTATCATCAAGTATTTCAAATTTGATTAGCTTGAAAAAAATGCTTTACTGTATTGGAATCAATGTTATAAATTGAAATTTCAGGGCCCTTAACAGAACATTTCAAGATAGGACTTCTTATAATTTTATTTGCTGCAACATAGAAATATTTTCAGCAGAGAATTAGTCTGTTTTTGTAGGACCTCATGGCTTGCAAAGAATCCATGGTTTAACATAGAAATCGTGACAACTGAAAGGCTATTAACTGATTTAATCATCACAGGTAGGTAGGTAACAGATACCAGAAAACTCTAACATATCTCAGATGCCATCACAACCAAGTTATTTCATGAGATTATGGGCCAATAAGAAAGAAAAATGTGGCTAATTAAACTAACTTGCATTGATTTTAATATAGTATCTGATTTCAGAGATGTTAAAACATCAACAAACCTGTGTTTTAGAATTGATTAAATAAGGGATTATAATTCTTACATACAAACAAGAGAACTGAGGCAAGACAAGTGATAGACATGGGATTTGCAGCCTGGTGGTCAAACTTGAGAGTCCACACTCATAACCAGGAAATAGATGAGAAAAAGAACTAGATGATCATAGGAAATGTTGGGAAAGGTAGTCTGGAAAATTTTATAACTCTTCAAAAGGTAGAAGAAGATAATTAAAGTTGCCAAAAAGAACCTCATTTCCTTGTTTTCTCCATTACCTACTCAATGATGAAATGATCCTAGTCACTGTTAATAAATTTGTGGGAAATTGTGATATTCTGTGGGAGGAGGGGTTGTGGATTCATCTTTATCCATAAACTAGTAGTGAAACTACTAGTAAAAGTATTAAACTATTCATAGTGTGTTTGAGAAACTTTCCACATGGTATCACTGAAACCTCTCTTACTCTGGGGAAATCGAGGAGGATTGTTGTTGACGTCTGTCAGAGTGATGTTCACTGTGGTGGTTCCAGAAAGGCCTCCCATCTGGCCACCCATGTCTTTGGCTTGTATAACCACTTGGTACTGCTCTCTATTTTCTCTGCTCATGTCTGGTAATGCAGTTTTTATTATGCCTTTTGGAAAAAATAGACAAATATTTTGCAGTTCAATCATTGTGTTTTAAAATTAAGCCATGCAAGATCCATTTTACAGACATTAATCAGAACAAACAGATGATAAGATGTCAGTGTACCTAGATAAGTCTTTCAATCCATACGTAACCAATTTAACATAATTCACGGAACAGAAAAAAATTCTTCCATGAGCTGTTGTTCAGGAAAAAATTTTTGCTAGATCAATTTAATTATCCTTTTGACTAGAAAAACTAACTTTAGTCAGAAGTCTTTAGATGAATAAGCTTAATTTTGATGATTGTCACATTGTTTTTGGTTTTGAGTATTTCCTAAGACATGTAATGTGTTGAATCCCTGTGAAATTTTGTATTTAATGTAATAAATTTAAACTCAATAAATACTAGTCTAGGGCTTCCCTGGTGGCGCAGTGGTTGAGAGTCCGCCTGCCGATGCAGGGGACACGGGTTCGTGCCCCAGTCCGGGAAGATCCCACATGCCGCGGAGCAGCTGAGCCAGTGAGCCATGGCCGCTGAGCCTGCGCATCCGGAGCCTGTGCTCCGCAATGGGAGAGGCCACGACAGTGAGAGGCCCGTGTACGGTAAAAAAAAAAAAAAAAAAACTCTAGGTGATTTAAGTAAATACTAGTCTAAAGGGCTAAGGATTCAAATCTTTTTAAATAATAGGAATTCTGCTTCTGTATCCATGGAATAACTATCAATATAAGGAATAAATAAAAACATGATACTTAATAGCTTTTTAAATATAGAAAATCTATAAATGTGCATCCAGATGTATTGCATAATGAGAAAGAGACCAAGTATTAGATGTTGTTACCTGATTCTGGGTCCACTGAAAAATATGGCTGTCCTTGCAATATGCTGTAGACCACTTTGGCACTATTTCCATAGTTGGCGTCATCTGCATCTGTTGCAGTAACTTGTATAACAGATGTACCTACATGAATCCCCACCCAAACACAGACACTTAAGTACTTAGAAATTTGAAGCTATCTTTATGAAACCATATTACTGGGAATGTGGTGTGTTAAACCATGGTACATGTTTCAAGAAATTTGTTTAAATTATGCTGCTAAAAATCACTTATCTTTCATTTTTTTTAATTTAAATATTCCTTAATAATATTGTTACTATTATTGAGCTATCTAAAAAAGTCAGAAGCAAAATTTATCATAAAGATGAATATGCACTAATTGGTTGAAAATACTGTGACAGAAAACAATTTTTCACTGAATACAGTGCACATACAATTTTCAATTAATACATTTATTGCTAACTGGAAATGTGAATTCAAAGATAAATCCAACATTGAAAGCACTCCTGCTGCTTTTTATTCTGATAAATTAACTAAATAATGTAAATTGAAAATAAAGAGGCCCTGTTTTTATCAAGACACAAAAGGTAAAATTGCCAAAATTTTTGGTATGCAAGATATATATGATTATTGTATCTGTGCCTCTCATTGTAATGTAGTTAACATAGTCATATATAATTATACCTATTGATATGCTGTGTATTATTTGCTACACATATGTAGATCAGCAGATAGACCCCTCCAGAGTTAAGAAAGTGTATAATTGTCTCACATGCAATACGTAATTTACCAATACTCTCCGTTTAATTTTATTTTATAAAAATTAAATTATTTTCTCTTAACTTTGTCACATATAATTATGTTTCAAAAGATAAAAGAGCTTTAAAGGAGCTAGTTTTAGGAGCTAAAAGTAATGTAATATATTGATGGACCTTTCTTATATTTTCTAGAACTCTATAAAGATTCAAGGCATGATTCTAAAACTACCATTAACTAAAGCCTACCATGTATTCCTTGAGCAAAATGAGTTTGTAGGACATTTTCTAGTATATTACACACAATTTTTCAAAATGTTGACTCTGATACTTACATAGATTTAAAAATTCTTTAGAAAAAGTGAGTTCCACGTTGGCTCTGTAACCTACTTTAATATCCAGCATACAT
Organism: Pseudorca crassidens; assembly: GCF_039906515.1. Taxonomy (NCBI): domain Eukaryota; kingdom Metazoa; phylum Chordata; class Mammalia; order Artiodactyla; family Delphinidae; genus Pseudorca; species Pseudorca crassidens. The sequence continues at coordinate 22,552,482 of NC_090298.1, forward strand.
TACACACGCATAGCTTGTCTAATTGAGTTGTAGTGAATGTTTCTCAAAATTTGCATATATTTGCTTATGCAGATTCTAGAAATTAATATATTGAACATTAAGATTAAACTAACAGCTTTATTTTCCATCAGTATATTTGAATATATGAATTTAGGAAGTATTTTTATGTTTTCTCAAAATTAATTAGTGTAAGATGAGAACTTGAGCTCTTCCTCTTGAAGCCTCTGTTTCCTCAGCTGCAATGGAATTGATATGTCCTGTGAGAGGACACAGTACAATTTACTCAGTCAGTCCCAGGTGTACTGTTTTATCATTTAAAAAACATCCACTCGTGTCCCAGTTAGACCAAAGCAGAAATCATAAAGAGATTTCCATCCCACAATAATGTTCAAATGTTCAACTAGAGTGGTTTTCAGATTTATATTTATTTTTATATAACCTTATGTGAACATAGATTAATAATTGCTTTCATACTTGAAGGTTATTTGAAATATGAATTATTAAGCATAACCAAGATGCTAAATGCAAGTAGTTAATTCATTGATTTCATGACATTTCTTTTGCTACCAGACTCATTTTTCTTTGGCTGTGGCTATCATTTCATAATGGGCACAGGTAAAAACACACCTTTATCCTTTTTTGACACTTTTAATAATATGTTTGTTGTTAAATTTGTTTTGATCATTTGCTCTTTATCATGGGTATATGATCTTCAAACCTACCTGAAAATACTTGGCCTAAAAATAATAAATTAAAGATTGGAAATCAATCCTATAATGTGGCTAAAATGCTACAAATACCCATATAAAATACTGTTCCCCCTCTCAGAATCATGGTAATAATTAGAATGTTGTTAAACACTAATAAACACTGGTAGCATATCACTGATACGTTATTTATAATAGCAAAATGAGAAAAAGAAAAATATGTAGTGTGTTGAACACTAGGGAATGGCTAGATTTTTCCTTAAATATAAGGACATTTTACAGTTCATACTATTTAGTAATAAAATTAGATAGAAAATGGTTTATATGTTTTGTACTAATTTTATAAATATTTGCTTATAAAGACAGAATAAAAGGAAATACACCACTTTGATTTTTATATCCCTCTAAATTTTCTGAGCTATATATGCTTCATTTATTCTCAAATAATTTAAAATAAGTATTTACTTTTCTTTTTTTTTTTTTGCGGTACGCGGGCCTCTCACTGTTGTGGCCTGTCCCGTGGCGGAGCACAGGCCCGTGAGCGCAGGCTCAGCGGCCATGGCTCATGGGCCTAGCTGCTCCGCAGCATGTGGGATCTTCCCGGACTGGGGCACGAACCCATGTCCCCTGCATTGGCAGGCGGACTCTCAACCACTGCGCCACCAGCGAAACCCAGTATTTACTTTTTTATTAAACAAATATTAAGTAAAATATAGTGAAGCCTGAATGACAAATTTATGTCATTTGTTATATGTAGGTTTTGTGTGATGTAAACTCTCCAAAGGAAAGGGCTATGTCTGCTTTTGTTCAACATTTTATCTCTAAAGCCCAGTAGAGTTTCTAGTTCAAAGTCATAACAAGATCTAACATTTACAAATTGCTTAACGTAGACTAGGCAGAGTTCTCAGCAGTTGATTTGTATTATTATTTTATCCTCATGATAAACATGGGATGCAGGCCTTGGAGCATATAGAGGTTGCTCATGATTACACAGCTAGTAGGTGATAGGATGGGATTCGATCTAGCCAGTATGAAGAAGCTTCATTCTAAATACTGTATTAAATGGCCTGTCTAGACATATGATTAGACACATATTTGAATCTACAGGCAGTGTACCTCTAAGAAAGGGCCTAGTTTAGGACATGAAGCATTCAATGGTGAGTTACTTGTGTGATCTGTGAAAAACTACAGATAGATTCCTTGTTGGGCAGACAGTGTGGGAGGGGAACTGGATCAGTTTTTGAGGGACCTACCCAGTCAATGAGAAACCTCCAAAATTGCACAATAGGAATTTGCCTTGAGGGAGATGAATGCATGCAAATATAGAAAAATAATAGATAATCTTTAATCAAAGTATAATGACCACAAAAAATGGAAAACATAAAATGTAGGAATCTGCTACAAATACCTAATTCAAAGTGTATCTCATTTTCTTTCACTATATATCCTCATGTATTATCCAGATTAAGTGTTCTGATCAGAATATGCTAATGTGTTTCAGATTTAAAGAGTTCACTGGAGTCATTTGATTTTAAATACCAATAAAAGGGATGGGGAGGAATATGTCTGAACCAAAATGAAATATGGCGTATTTGATAGAAAGAAGCAGAGGCAGAGGGAAAAAGCAAGGAGAGGATTTGGTGAGACAGAAAAAGAAAAGACAAATATATTAAGACAAAAATAATCACGTAGTGGGGGGACAGTATAAAGGAGAACATTGGACTACAATGTTGGAAAGAAGGATAAAATGGGAATAAAGAATTTTTATATTTTATTCCATTAGACTTCATTTACCCTCAAAGTTAATAATAGTAGTTTTTCAAGTGTTTGATTTAAATTAAAATCACTAATGAAAATAAGGTTAGAATTCAATAATTGTACATTACTTCATTTAGAGAGGAGGCATTCTTTATTATGTGATTATGCACAGGCTTTAGCTGTTAATATATGGGTTACACATAGCCTGACAAAGTTCCTAAGTATCACCCTTTACATTTCTCTGTAAATGGTTATGTGTATAGGTAAAAGCAGAGAAAATCACATCTATAAAACTATAATACATTTATTTTCCTTTAAATCAGGTAGGAGAGTTACAAAAGAACAATACATTTCAGGATATAAATGCACATACTTTTTATTTAGACATATATTTTATGTGTATACATATTTAATATCAATCACTCAGTAAAGATGGATATGTTTGTTTTCTTCTTTAAGAAATTATTTGACTTACCCATGTATTAATTACAATAATGTCAAAGTTATATACTTATAACTGATTTTGAAATAATATTCAACTAAATGTCAATTTTTCAAAATCAGTTACATGTTTGGGATATTATAGTAAGTTTACATCACTTATTTTTTTAGAAATATGATTTAAGAGTCAGCTCTTATCTCATTAACAAATCTAAACCTTTCATATAATTATAGCTAAATGTAGTTACATATACAGATAAAAACATTGCATAATAACAAATGGCATTTAAAATTATGGGCAGGCTTAAAAAATGAAATGATTATTTTCAGTTTTCAGGATAAACCATTGCTGGATGGAACATATCTAAAATAATATTAAAAAGACTTGGGATATTGTTGTTATGCTACCAGGTTATTTGATCTTAATTCAGTTCCTTAATCTTTCTGAATCCAGGGTTCCTAATTAACAGAATGGGGATTTAAAGTTCTATTTCCCATGCCTACCACATCAAGTTGTTTCAATGATCAAATGAGATGATCAAAAGAAATTTATCAAATACAAGCATTAATTGTTTTTATGCAAAATAATGCAAACAAAACTGTCTAAAACTGCTGACACTATTTGATATTCCTTTCATTTCAGGCCAAAATACATTAAACTTGCCTGCCATTTGAATAGCATTTGAGTAAAGGTAAAGACGTTTGTTGAAATGCAATGGAACAGTTGTTCTCAGTAATCATTTTAGATGTCAGTTACAAAATAGCAGGAAACATTAAGAAACATACAACCGAAAATAATTAGAAGTAAGATAGCTAACACTAAATAGTAGTTTCAGTTATAGTTCTTATCTTGAAAGAGATCACATCTAACTGTATGTCCATAATAACTACCTTAGCAAAAAATAAAATAAAATAAAAAACTTAGTTTACATGGATTAACATATACCTACCGACTCCAGACATTTCAGGAACACTGGCAGTGTACAAGTCTTTTGTGAATTTTGGTTCATTGTCATTGATATCGTGGATTTTAATTATAAATTCAGATTCAGGCTCCACCTGCCGCCCAGTCTTTCTGTCTATAGCCTTGGCACGAAGAACGTACAGGGACTTTTCTTCTCTGTCTAATTTCTTTGCCGCATGAATATCTCCTGTGTTTTCATCTATTACGAACAGACTGCCAGCCCCATCTCCTGTTAATATGTATTTTAAATTTCCATCTCCTTTATCTTGGTCAGTGTGAAGCTTCAGAGAGGTAGAAAAGAAGAGTTCTATAAATATATGAATTGTTATTACAGAAAAAATAATTTTGGCAAATATTAATTTATCTCTACATGACATCACTGAAACAATGATTGCAATGGTTATCTTAATTTTCACTGTGGAGAGATTAAACATTTTAGTTTGATCATTCTCAAAATTTTTAAACACTTATTTATATGAGACTACATTTGAAATAAAATAAAAAGTATATATATATATATTTTTCAAAACACAGTATTTCCAAGACATTTTTGAATAGAATGCTACCAAGATTTAAATGTCTAGTACATTAAAAAAAAAAATCCATTGGTCTAATAAATCTTAAGTGTAAAATATTAATATACTCGATTACGTCAAAAATCACTAAACTCAAAGAGGTGATGTGAGAAATTTCTGACCTTATTATGATGATAAGTTTAGGATATATACCATAATTTTAAATGATTTTACCTCCCTTCAGTATAATATCACTTGCAGATGCACAGGCTCTGTCATCAGAGACCAACCAGAGACAGAATATTAATCTCATAGATTATTCTCTACATGACTTTGGGAGAGTACTCTTTCAACCAGGATGTTCTCACTTTTGGAAGTTGATGTATTTTATAGACATTTGAAATTTCAAGTGATATAAAACACACAGGGCTTTTCCATTGGTCATATAAATAATTTGATGAAAATATTAGGATTTTTTTCATAAATTATCTTCCTTCTATTCATTCCCATCTTAAAAGTAAACTTCTTAGTATAGAAGATTTTTCACTGAGTACTTAAAACAAACGGATTGTGTATTTACAGAAATTTTGAGTTGGAAAAAATCCTAATGTTTTTGCAAACCTAACACTGTTCTGAAACTTGAATCTTTACTAGCCTATGCCTGCTCTGTTTTCTTCCATCATATACTTCACAATTCCCAATACATTCTTACTCCATCTATTTCTTTAGTGTCCCATTCCATCTTTGAACAATTTGACTATTTGAATCTATTTTTTATGGTAGCCAAAATTACAGACTTGAGATTCATACTTTACTCCTCCTTTACCCAATGTTAAAATAACCATATGCAGCCTTTTCTTCTCTGAAATATCTCCCCCCACCCATCCATCTGTCTCCATCTCTATGGCTACCACCCAGGTTTTGTTCATCATATCTTATCTGTACCACTGCAACAATCTTCTAATTGATGCCTACCTCCCTCTTGTTCTACTCCAAACAATTTTCCATACTAAAGAAGCTGATTTTTCTATATCACAAATCAAGTCATATTACTTCTTAGCTTAAAAATCTTCAACCAGGTACAGTGCATAAGAACCATGAATCTAAAGTCTTATAAACCAGGCTTGGTCTCATGCAAATTTCTGTTATATTGGGCAAATTGTGTGTGTGTGTGTGTGTGTGTGTGTGTGTGTGTATAATCTAAGCCACTTCTATTAAAAGGGGATAATATTCTTTTTTAAAAGAATCGTTACTTTTATTGTTATTCTATTTCCTTGGACTCTATAGCCTTATTTATGCATTATCCATAATCTTGTTCTCATCTCCAGATGTGTTTTCTGTCACTTTTATCCACTTTGCTATACACTCTGTACATACCAATTGTTTTGTTTTGCTTGTTTTGTTTTTTTCATTTCTCAGAAGGCCTGTTCTAGCTTTCATACCTGATGTTTGCAGATGTTTCTCTCACCCTTTAACACCCTTTCTCTTCTCTGTATTTTCCCCTAACTAAATATTTATCAAATCTCATTAAAAAATTTTTTTCTTAAGGATGCTTTCCCTAACCCTCTCGACTAGAATAAATATTCCTGCTCTGTAATTATAAAGCACATTTCACTTTCCTATCATGATACCCCATTTGGTAAAATTGTTTGTTGTGCCCACTAAACTGTAAAATCCAAAAGAGAAAGATTGATATATATATAAAAAATTTCTATGGCCTCAACACATATTTCTTAAAAACCAAATATTTTCTTTTTTTAACAATATGTTTTTACATGTATAAAGCAGGTTTAGTTGTCAGTGATTATTAGAAAAATCAGATTATAAATAACATAAAACTTGCCTTTTTTTTACTAAAATTACATCTTAGAAATCTCTGTATGTAAATAAAATTATTTTAATGATTGCATTTTTCAAAGTTTTTTCAACCTACTTTATAATAAATATTTTTGTACATTTATCTTTGTATTGCTAGTACTTTTATTCTAAGAGGAGAAAAAGAAGATACTGTTAATGGAAGGAAATAATTAGGAAAATATGAAAAAGATAGATGTATAGATAGATAATTTATATGTATTAGAAGCTTTATTTAATTTGGCAAAAAATGTTGAGACAACTAAAATGTTCACCTTATTAATGTTAGAATGTGTACAATGCTATTATAGTCATTAAAATTATGGTCTACATATATACTGTTGGATGTAAATCATTTAAATGAGATATTATGTTAAAATACAATGTCTAGAGTATAATTTCAACTTTTTATACCTTTATTTTTCATAAAAATACTCTTAACGTATACATAATATTGCAAGCAGTTGTATAGTTTTAAAATGTTTCCCTTTGTTTTTAAGTTGTACATGTTTTATACATTTTTATGAATAAATTTGTATTAATTTCTCCATAAAATAAAGGAAAACTAAATAAAACTAGTCTGGAGAGATATAGGAAATAAACTACACGATGTCTCCCACAACGTGTAGTCTAGTGTTCTCACATTTATACACAGAAAAAGAAACATGAGAGATTAGTCAGTTATCAATGTTGTCAAATATATTGTCAGACTGAAACAAAGATAATCCAGGGATAATGCTGCAATTTACTGAAAATTGTGGAATATTAAGTGCGGTGGGGCAAAGATTGTGTATTGTCAGGAGTCCCTATCCCATGCTTATATTATGGAAATTATTAATAAGTAGCCAAAATAAAAGGCAGGAACGCATTTATACTGTTACAGAATTTCTGTGGAAATTTGCATATGTATACACAAATGAAAATTAGTTTAAAATTTTCTATATCCCTCCCCACTATCTTTCCATATATTTAACATAACACTATAATAAATATTGTTATATCTTTATTTTCTACATTTAATAAAGATTTAACATTCTATTGTGATGATTAAAATGTGCAGGAAACTGAATCTGTGTCTATCACACTAAATTATATATGATTCTACATGTTGGATTCAAACACCTGTGGAAACAATTTACTTCTCAGAGATTTTCTACTCATTCAAAATATGTTGAAGTCTACAAAAGTATTTAGTCAAACATAATAATAATCCTAGTAATTATACTTTCCTCTGAATGGTTTTATATTCAATATTTAAAATTTCAAGGAAAATTCAGTATTATAATATGGTGCTTGGACTGAGGATTATGTCCAAAGGGAAATTAAAATATTTATGGAATTACAAGACTTTCAGAATAAGTATGTTGTCTGAATATATTAAATTTTAGTTACTAAATCTTTGCAACAAACAGTAATATTATTTTAGTCATTCATATATTGAAATCATTGTAATTTAGATTTATTATTCTATTTCTACCTGTTTTAAACCCTGTCCCAATATTTCATATATATTCCTTATTCTGTTAATTTAAAATGCCATTTTAAAAGTACTATTTTACACAAAGTCAAACACATTTTAAAGCATTGTCTTTAATTCACAATTTCATTTTAAGAACAAAAGCTCCCAATAGTTATTTCCTGGTGCAATATAACAAAAATGAAAACTACTAGCTTAAAATACTGAATTTCTCTATTATGTACATTATTAATTTTGAATTATACATTTAGAATTGATAGTAAAACCTATTATACAATAACTTAAATATAAACAAAATTCTTAAAAAATAAACCCAAAATTCAACATTTTGTAGTATCATAAGAAAATAGAAATCTTGAAAATATTGTTTATCTATTATAGAACAAAGCCCACATAAAATCCCTTAAGAAATAAGAGTACCAAAAAGTAATTATTTTCTTCAGACATCAATAAACCAAATAGTCTTCGTTTCCTGGTCATAACTTAGTTGCCTCTTCTGAACTTGAATAAATACACTGAAAGCAAAATAAATCATGGATAAATATTTTAAATGCTAACTATTATTTTCCAACATTACATTTTTAGTTTTGCTCTGCTACAATTTTTTTGTTTTTAGAAATTTTGAAAAAGTAAATATGTACATGCAAAATAGGCTAAGAATTTAAACTGTGATGGTTAATTTTATATGTCAATTTAACTGGGCCACAGAATGTCCAAATATTTGGTTAAATGTTATTCTGAATGTGTCTATGGGGATACTTCTGGAAGAGATGCACAACTCAATCTGTAGACTGTGTAAAGTAGATTGTCCTTTCCTAAAGTGGGTGGGCCTCATCTAATCCTTTAAAGGCCAGAATACAAAAAGACTGAAAATGGGAGAATTCACTCTTTCTGCCTGCTGTCTGTGATTCAGACTGGAAGTTACACCACTGAGTCTCCGGTTCTCAAGCATTTGGACTTGGACTTGAATTATTCCATCAGCATTCTGGGTGTCCAGCTTGCCAACTGCAGATCTTAGGACTTTCCAGGCTCCATAATCATGGGAGCCAATTCTTTACATATATATGTTTATATAATAATATAATATAAATGTGTATTGGTATATAATAATGTAATGGATATGTATTTATATATTTTTTCCAGAGAAACAGAATTAATTTTGTGTGTATTTATAATATATATACATAATGTATATATAAATATAAATATATATATATATATTACAATTTATAAAAATAAAATCTGTATTAGTCTGGGTTTTCCAGAGAAAGAAAACCAATAGTCTTTAGGGAGATTGGAATGTTAGAGTAGCTTTGCCGTTTAAGATCTAGTCACCCACACTGAGAGGGTCCAGAAGACATCTTTCACCACTATGGTGAGAAACAAATAGTGAGAGAGCCCAGGCATCCTTGAAGAGCTTTGTGATCACTCTTTTCTGTAGGCCAGATCTTATAGTGGGAACTGCTATCAATGAATTGGGAAACCTATATGCAATGGGAGTAATTGGATCCCAGAGTGACGGAGGCTAAGTTCAGCACTCACCTGCCAAAAGATAGGTGGCAGGATTATCATAATGGACAGCAGAGTCAAAGCAGCAGTCAGAATAGTCTGACTCGCACAGACGTATGGCATTGGCTAATTGATTACAGTGTTCCTAGAAGTAGATAGGAAGGCTACTAAATCCGTACTTAACCCGTAAAAGCAGAAAAGTTCAAGGTCAAGAGAGCAAAACACCAACATAAATCATAAAAAGAGTCAATCAGTTCCCAGGCCTGAGCCAGTTTACAGACTCAGAATCTCTTGAATAAAGAGGATGCCAAGTCTTCTTGAAGTACCCACCAAAAATTTGTACTCTTAGTCTTTTTCCCAGCCTTCCCTAAAAAACCTATGCCTTTTACCAGGATAACTGTGCAGTGAGGAAAATAAAATAATTGGACATTTTGGTATTACTGGACACTGACTCTGAACTAATATTGATTCCAGGAGATCTAAAATATCAGTGTCATCTGCCTACCCAAGTAGAGGCATATGAAAGTCAGGTGACGGATGGAGTTTTACCTGAGGTTCATCTCATACTGGGCTCAGAGGGTCCCTAAACCCATCCTGTGGTAAATAATAAATTGTCACTTCTGGCCCATCCTACAACCAAAAAAGAGGCACAATGGCTAGTGGGCCTCTTTGGACTTTGGAGGCAGCATATTCCTCATTTGGGTGTTTCATCCCTATCCATTTACCAAGTCACCTGAAAAGCTTCTGGCTTTAAGTTGGACTCAGAACTTGAGAAGTCTCTGCAACAAGTCTGGACTGGTATGCGAGCTACTCTATCACTTTGACCGTATAATCCAACAGATCCAGAGGTGCTTAAAGTGTCAGTGGCAGATAGAGATGCTGGTTGGAGCCTGTGACAGGCCCCTATAGGTGAATTGCAGTGCAGACTCTCCTAATTTTGGAGCAAAGCCCTGATATCCTCTGTGGATAACTAATCTCCTTTTGAGAAAAACCTCTTGGCCTACAAACTGATTGCTTAACCGTGGGTACCAAGTTACCATGCAATCTGAGATGCTCATCATGAACTGCATGTTATCTGACCTATCAAGCCATAAAGTTGAGTGTGCACAACAGCATTCCATCATCAAATGGAACTGGTACATATGTGATCAGGCCTGGACATGCCCTGAAAACGCAAGTTACAGGAAGTAGTGGCCCAAATGCCCATGGTCCCCACTCCTGCTACACTGCCCTCTCTCCCCAGTCTGCACCTGTAGCCTCATGAGGGGTTTCTTCTTCAGGTGATGGAAGAAGAAAAGTCTTGGGTCTGGTTTAAAAAGAGTTCTGCATGATTTTCAGGCATCACTCAAAACTGGACTACAATACTACAGTCCCTTTCTGGGACATCCTTGAAGGACAGTGCTGAAGAGAAATCCTCTCAGTGGACAGAACTTTAAGCAGTGCATGTGTATATACGTGTGTGTGTACATAAATATGTTAACATATATATAACCTATTCAACATGTTATATGTGTTCTGTTTCTCTGAAGAACTCAAGAGTAAAGTTTGCAAAATCAAAGTAAATTCATCTCTAATCAATCTTCCTTTAAAAATTAGAAATAAGGGTCTTTTGCTTGCTTATTTTAATTTTTGTTTAAAGTGTTTTTAATTGCAAAAGTATGCCATATTGCCCAACTCTTATTATGAACAATCAATACACATCCTTAAAATTATATTTGGAATTTTCTAACATCTTGCTCAATTTTTAATGAAGAAAGCCATAGAGCTGTTGCTGACAGTTGCTAAAAATAACCATTAATAACAATTACAATATATTTCTGATGTTTTAGTAATGTTAAAATGCATTTCCAATATATTTGGAAATATATTCTGTGTCAGTCTTAACAGTATATTTTTTGTGTTTGTTTCAGATAAAACAATTTATTATCTTTAAGTTTACTTATATTAGGTATGGGCTTCATGACTGTTATATTAATATCGAGTTTTATGATAAATAAAACCTAAATAGAAGGCCACTGATATGCAATATATTTACACCATAAACATTTCCAGTTTGGGCTAACCTGGGTTAACTGGGCTTACCCTCTCATAGTAAGCAACTACAAATCTGGACAAAATATATGAAGCCAATATTTTCGAGAACTGAACAGCAGAGGGCAAGCAACAAGATGAACTATAAATTCACTCTAGCCTAGCATCCTGCCTGCGAAGAGTTTTACTGCAGGGAAGTGGAGCCTATACAGAGATTAGTGATTCTGCTGGGCATATATCCAATTTCAGTGAATTTCAATCAAAATAATTAGAAAAAATGTAAATCTGGGCACGTCATTGTCAAATCGATGAAAACTATGATTTAGAGAAAATATTCATATTTCTTAATTTTTTGTGATTTCCTCTTTGATTATCTAGAAGTGTACTATTAATTTTCCAAAATTTTAATGTTTTCTAGTTATTTTTTGATCAGTTTTAAATCTGATTCTATTGTGAACAAAGAGATCTTTAAAGCATCCAAGGAATAAACATATATTCAGGGAAAAAATATAACAATAAAGACAGCTGAATTCACATTAGAAGTAATAAAACCCAGAATTGTTCAGTAAAATAACCTTCAAAAATGAAGAAATAATAACATTTTGAGAAAAAGAATGGCAAGAGAATACACTGTAATAGGACTTTCATTTCAAAAAATACTAAATGAATATCTTTAGGCTGCATAGAAATATTCCTAGATTGAATCCTTGACATAAAGAAAGAAATGAGGAGCCATGGAAAGGGCAAAACAGTTGCTAAATATGAGACGTTAAAAATATTTCTTAAAGACAATTGACTGTTTAAATCTAGGATAATATCAATATATTATGAGGTTTATACAACACAGTAAAAGTAAATTATATAGCAATTATCGCCAGGTGTGTAAAAGGTAAATGGATTGTACTTTTTGCAAAGTTATAACATTTTGCAATATGGCATCATATTCCAGTTGGACTTAAGTAAATTAAGGATGGATATTTATCTTTATAATCCTTCCATAATCCTTAGCACAACTGGTAAATATTACAAGAAGATAAAGCTGAAAAGATCATAGTAAAAGTAAAATGCAATACTAATTAGGGGAGAAAGAAAGATGGGGAAATTGAAACACTGTTCCATAAAGAAAGGCAAGAAATAAAAAAAAGAATAAGTAGAACAAATGTAATACAAGTAAATAGTCCAGTACATATTAATGGACTAAAACCTCAAGTAATAAAGAGATTTTGAGAATACACTAAAAAATAATTAATTACTTGTAGATTACAAGAGCCATGATTTAAATATAGCCAAGAACACAAATACATCTGAAGTAAAGAAATAAAAAACATAGGAAATAATAATTGTAAGGAAGCATATGGGGCTATATTAATATCAGACAAAATAAACTTTGAGAAATTATAAAGAGGAATGTTTTATAAAGATAAAAGGGGCATTATCTCAGAAAGATATAACAATTATTGATATTATTGTGGATGGAACAATGATAAATTTTAAAATACATGAAGCACATTTCATAAAACTAAAGTAGTAGACAAATCCAAATCACAGTTGAATTTTATTATGGAGATGATTAGCTTTTATTTCTTATAAGAAACTAATACATTAGATATATAACTGAAATTATGAGATTTTAGAATAGATCACAGTGAGTCATTATACTATCCACATGTAATTAAAACAGCAAATTAACAATTTAGGTACAAAAAGCAGATAGGTTCACTTAATATTGTATGTGCATATTAATAATGTTTTTAGAATATTTTTTGATTTACAGGAAAAATACAAAGATACTACAGTTAGTTCCCACACACCTCACACCCAGTTTCTCTCTTATTAATCTCTTACATTATTATAGCATATTTCCTACAATTAATGAGCCAATATTGACAAATATTATTATTAACTAAAGTCTGTATTTTATTTGGAGTCCTTTACTTTTAGCCTAATATCTTTTATCTGTTCCACATTACGTTTAGTCCTCGTATTCCTTAGGCTTCTCTATACTGTGATGGTTTCTCAGACTCTCTGTGTTTTTTATTACCTCCATAGTTTTTAGGTGTGCATGTCATGTATTTAGTAGTATGTCCTTCTAATAGGATTTATCTGATTTTCTTTCTCAAGATTATACTAGGATTATGTGTTTGGGGAAGAAAGACCACAGGGGTCAAGTGCCATTTCATTACATCATATCAAGGGTATTTATTTTCAACATGATGTATTATGGTTGATGCTAACTTAGTTGATTTAGTGTTTGCCCAGTGTCTCCACTGTAAAGTTACTCTGTTTTCTCCCTTCCCTTAGTATATTCTTGTAAGGAAGTCACTATGTTCTACCAACATTTAAGGAGTGAGGAGTTATGCTTCACCTCCTTGAAGAAGGAGTATCTTCCTAAATTACTTGGATTTGCTCTATGTGGAAGATTTGTTTATTCTCTTCCATTTACTTATTTATGATTATGTATTAATATCAGTATGGTCTCTTTGGATTTTCATTTTATTGCTCCAATGTTTGCATCTTTGCCCTTTGGGAACCCTCACAGTCAGTTCTTGTGTCCTTTTGACACACCCTCATCTTCACTGTGTGTTTCTGTGTGTGTGCATTTTCTCAATTTCCAGCAATACAAGATATTCCAGGACCATCTTGTGTATTTCCTTTCCAAGTCCTAGAATCAACCATTTATTCAGTAAGCCTTGGTTCGTTTTACTGAAGAATGGCATTAGAAACCAAGATCTGCATGCTAGGTTGCTACTAGGAATTTCTACTGGAGTATTGCTTTTAGAACTGCTCAGCAGTTCATTGATAGAACAATGAAATTATATGTGGGTGTATACTAAGCCTTGGTTCCTTTTACTGAAGAATGGCATTAGAAACCAAGATCTGGATGCTAGGTTGCTACTAGGAATTTCTACGGGAGTACTGCTTTTAGAACTGCTCAGCAGTTCATTGATAGAACAATGAAATTATATGTGGGTGTATACTAATCCAGGTATATGCATATATCTATATGAAAGTAGCTGTATCAATATAAAGTTCATTCTATATTTATGCTTGGATATTTTAATATACTAATTTTAATAACTATAGAACAAAAAGACAAATACTAGTAAAGTTATAAAATATTTGCACAATGCTATTAACCAAATCAATCCCAATAATATTTCTATAGCACAAAAACTAACATCTGCACAACACATATTTTTTTCAGTTACACATGAAACATTCACCACAATGTGCTCTGTGCTAAATTGGGCTGGGATTGACCAAAATTCTGGCCCACAGCCTGTTTACATACGATCTGTATTACATCTTTCCTCTCCCTTCCCCAAAATATATATTTAACAGTTTATATCATATATGGAGTCAATGCAAACTCTATCAGAATTCCAGGAAGTATTTTTAATAATACATTGACAACTTAAAATTAAAATTAACATGAAAATACAAATGGCCTAGAGTAGCCTAGACAATCTCGAAGAAAAACAAAGTAAGAGAACTTATATTCTATATTCCAAAACTTATTGTATGCCTACAATAATGAAGCCAGTGAGGTATTAGAAACACAAACAAGGACAAACAGAAAATCTAGAAATAAACTCACAGGTATACAGTCACTTGAGTTTAGAAAAAAGTGCCAATGCAATTTCATTTTGAAAGAATTCTTAGTAAATCCTGCTGAAGCAACTTGATATCAGTATTTTAAAAATGAAGAAACTTCAACCATACCTCACATCATCCACAAAAACTAATTTGAGATGTATTACCGACTTAAATGTGATAGCAGGAACAAAACATTTTGGAAAAAAAATGACTTCATGATACAAAGGTAGGCAAATATTTCTTATACAAAACCAGTAAGCACTAACAATAAAGAAAATGAAACAATATTTTTGATTTAATAAAAATTAAAATATACTCATCAAACGACAAGGAATTTTGATGTTATATGGTTTGGTGCATACACATTAAGTGCTGTTTTGCCTCTTTGGAGAACAGACCTTTTTATCATTATGTATTGTACCTATTTATTCCTGATAAGTGTTTTTGATCTGATATTGGCTGTGACTGAAATTAATGTAGATCCTTCAACATACGACTACTCCTAGCTTGGAATATCTTTATCTCTTCACTTTTAATCTTCCTGTATCTTTATATTTAAAGTGAGTCCATTTAGACAACATCTAGTGAAGTTTTGCATTATTTATCCATTCTCTATCATTGGTGTATTTAAACCATTCACACTTAAAGGCTTTATTGATGTAGTTGGTTTAATATCTACCATATTTGTAATTATTTTTATTCATCACCCTGATTCTTTGTTTCTTTTCTTATTTGTTTAATCTTTTTCTGCCTTTTCTGGTTTTATTAAACATTTTCTAGATTACATTTTCTCTCTACTCTTGGCAAATAAATTATAATTCTTTAAAAAAAAGAGACATAAAAGAAATTTAAATTCGTATTACTAAGTGAAAGAAGCTAGTCTGAAAAGACTATACACTGTATGATTTAAATATATTATATATTCTGGAAAAGGCAAAACTTAAGAGATAGAAATATATCAGTGGTGCCAGGGCCTTGGGGGGAGTAAGGGAAAGATGAACAGAGGGAGCACATGGGATTTTTAGGGCCCACTACACTGTATGACACAGTAATGGTGGATCCAAGACATTATCCACTTTTCAAAACCCATAGGACTGTATGACACAGAGTAAACTCTAATGTAAACTATGAACTTTAATTACAATGTTACAATATTTGTTACATCAATTTTAACGAATGTATGGCATTATTGCATGTTGTTAATAATAGGGGAAGCTATATGGAGAGGAAACTCTTCTTTTGGATCCATTTTTTGGTAAATATAAAACTGCTTTAAAAAATAAAGGCTGTTAATTAAAAACGAAACAAAAAATGCAAAATCACAAAAAAGTCAGTGTAAAGAGAGTGAAAATCAAGCCATAGACTGGAATAAAATATTCGCAGAGTACACATATTAGGACAGGCCTCATCTCTATAAATATGAAAATATGACAAATCAGTAAACCAAAGAAAAAGAATCCAACCAATACAAGATGGGTAAAAGAACAACAGGCATTTCATAGAAGTAGATACTTGAATAGTCAATAAACATAAAAACGTTCTCAACAATGCTATTCTTCATCAAAATGCTTCAACCTTGAAAGCTCAATGGGTAATACTACACATCTTCCAGAATACCTGAAATTGAAAACTAAATTGACAAAGATAGGCTGTGCAAAACACTGTCCAGTTTGAAGGGTAACTTATTTTACAGATCTGATACACTATTTTGCAGTTTTTAATAAACTCAATTATATACTACTTATCCAAAGACCAACTATAAGCACTCCTTAGTATGCACCCATATATGACAATGCACACTTAAACACCTGTATAAAAATTTTATATTGTATTATTCATATTTTTATTGTATCAAATTTTTCATATAAATTTTATGCAAAATAATCTGACAATTAATAGACTTGATAAACAAATTATGTATATCCATACAGTTAAACACTACTCAGCATCAAAAAACAAAATGCTGGGGCTTCCCTGGTGGCGCAGTGGTTGAGAGTCCGCCTGCCGATGCAGGGGACACGGGTTCGTGCCCCGGTCCAGGAAGATCCCACATGCCGCGGAGCGGCTGGGCACGTGAGCCATGGCCACTGAACCTGCGCGTCCGGAGCTTGTGCTCCGCAACGGGAGAGGCCACAACAGTGAGAGGCCCGCGTACGGCAAAAAAAAAAAAAAAAAAAAAAAAAAAATGCTGATGCATTCAGCAACATGTATGCATTTCAAATACAGTACAGTGACTAAAAAAAATCAAACATACAAATGAACATCCTGTATGATTTTATTTATATAAAGGTCAAAAACAAGCAAAACTTATTTAGAGGATAATAAATCACAATATCAGTATATCGATTGGAAAGGTCAGAATGGCACTTTCAGAAATGATGGAGACTCTGTACCTTGTTCTGAGAAGTGGTCACAAATGTGTGTGTATGTGTGTGTGTGAGTACATGCAAACATATATGACATCATCAAGCTCTTAAGAATAGTTGAATAGTTTATTGTTGTATGTAAATTATGACTTATAGTCACTATAAAATGATGTTCTTTGAACAATATTAAAAACAGATGACAGCTCAGAAAGGCAATAGAATGCTAGGGCAGTGCCCTAGTTAGATTTATAGAGCTAGCTATTTGGGTTAATGAAATGAAAGGACATGTTGGGGCTCAGCCAATCACTGATGGGTTGAGAGATAACAAATTCTCCTAGTACCCTGCAAAATATCTTATGTGTCCAGAAGTTCATTCAATATCAACAGAAAAGGAATTGCTTGAAAATGGCTGTGGCTAAAGTTCCTAAGAAATAGGACATGACATAGCTCATAACACATGACCTCTACTGGTAGCCCTAAGGATTACAAATATGTGTTAGCCAGGCCTGACACCAATTCTCATTTCAGTTTTGCTAATCACGTAGTAGATGTACATCAAAAAATACATGGAGAGGTTTAGAACGGCAGTTTTCTGTCAATGTGGCCTACATGGGTATAATTCTTCTATTCAAGTTACACATTTTTTTACATTGTTATTGCCATACTGAAAGAATCAGGGAAACAAATTTTTTGAACATATCACAACACTTATTACACGTAGAGAACTGCTCTATTCAATAGACAATAAAAACACTTGTTATTAAAAATGTGTGGCTAAAAAGACTGGTTTGTCTTAATCATTTAAATGAATATGTCCTAAGTTTGAGTATGAGAGGAAGTAATGTGAGATCCTCCGTGGAATTGTTTATAGAATCTAGAGGTAGGAATTGAGGAGTGGAGGAATGCAATTATGAAACACTCCATCTTTCCATCTAAGAACATTTTTCTTCCATTATTCCTTCTCCAGTGATGCCAGACCCATTTAAAAATGTTGTATATCTAAAGAATGCCTAAGGCTTGATTTAGATGTCATTAAATTTACTGTGCATATTTCTAAAGGTATTTAGGGATGAGTCATAATATCAATCCTTGTGGCCTAATTATGCCTACCTATAAAATGTGGTTCCATTACCAAGCAGCAGGGCTTGTCCTATTCAGATCCCTCATCTGCCTAGAGATAAGGGTGGGAGAAGTCAAGTATTAATAAGGCTGCTTTTAGTACCAGCTCTATGTGTACATAAGCCTGCTAAGCTTAAAAGTCATTCTTGTGTGGAAAAAAAAGTAATAAATAGAAATGGGAGACATAACAAATGAAAAAGATACTCATAAAAGAATTTAAATACTAGGGAGGGTGCAACTATGCAATTTCCAAATGAGCATCTCAGCACAAGAGAGTAATACTCTTACTTATTCCCCTCATATCTAATGATGACCAATGGCAAGTAAAGGGAGAAACCACAGGACTTGTTATCCCCACAGAATATTGAACTCCTGCTCATTATTCCATGGCAACAACATATGTGGTGGCTTGATAAGCACCAGCCCCATTGTTTCAAATATACTGTGGGTATGTTAGGAGCTTGTCTGGAGATTCTCAGTAGGATTGAAATAATATTCCTAGAATGTTGTCAAGATGATGAAAAAGTCTTTACACAAATAAAGGCATTAGAAAAGCTATTTTCCAGGAGACTGAGAATGGCTGGAAATCGGTTTTACAAGAAAACAAAGCTCTAATTATGTGGATTAATTTAATAATAACTTTAGCAGAGCTGTCAACAATGGTGACAGAGGGCTTATTCATTACAAGCATAGGGAATCAGATATAATCCCTGATGGCTTTAAAGGTCAGTAACTGTGTGTCTTAGAGAGCCAAGCAAAGGAAGTTCAATTGTATGAATACCATATTAAACTTAAACGAATAGTGGATCATTGCAAAAAAATGTGGCTTTTATCATTGTTTTCTAATGGCCTGAATATCATAAATTAAAAAATTACAACAATTCAATTCATTGGGTTTGAATAAATAGAGGAGCAAAACTGTGTCATCACTACTGGGTATATATAGATGGACTGTGTAACACACTAGCACTTGGACTCCAGTGTCCTAAACCTTTTCCTATTATCACTGGAATATGTTATGTTCACAAACCAAGTGAAACCCAGAAGTCACAGTATAATGTTCTTCGGTTACCATCTCAGTCAGTCAAAAAGTATGATACATAGGGATATTACTACATTAACCTCTCTGACAAAGCTATACAATGAACAAATGCTTTGAAAATTGATTTATAGAATTAAATTAAAACCAGATTTCTGTAAATGATAATTCATCAGGATGAGAAAATATTTTATGATCTGAATTGAAGTTGCCACTTGAGGAAAGCCCTCTGAAAACTGTCCAGAAGAGGAAGTAAAGTTGGCCTTATGAAAATTAAACATTCAGTAAATGCTTACATCAGCACATAAAAAGTTCACATGATTTTGGTCACTGAAGGAATAAGAGTAATTGCACTGACAAAAGAAGACTAAAACAACTCTGAAGACATATCATCATGTACAACAAGTTTTGCAAAGGAAATTCTTATTAGTGTATGACTAAAAAGTCCAGTTCATTGTCATCACGTTAGTAAGATTAAACTTTGTAGAAAATATAACACAAAATATAAGACAGAAAATGAAAATGTGTCTATGAAGCATACAGTATGGAATACTGACTGAGGACAGAGGATAAACTAGGAAATAGTTCACCTATAAAATGTTTTCTTTGCATTACTGAAGAGACATTCCTTAGGTTGAAAGAAGACAGGTGAACATGATCTAATCTCATTGCAAACATGCTAAGAATAGATGTCCTAAAAAAAAACTAATGGTATTTAGTAGGAGGAAAATACTTACCTTCAAAATGCTTTAGTAGACTATACCTTGTTTAGGGTTGCCTTTGGTAATTAAATCAAGAATCTGTGATTAATGAGGCATGCTGTCTGGAAAATATCATGTAAGTTATATGAGTATAAAATGGAGATGCTTCATAACCTAAATACACCATGTTTTATAAAGCAAGTGACTGCCCTTCTTACTTAGACCTATTCTTTAGATGTGGGCTTGAGATGCACCAAGTAGGGATCTGGGAAGCCACACTAAATACCCTGCACCTCTCCCTCCTTCCTATTTTTCCATAGATTGTATGTGTCCTTGAAACCATTAGTAAAGCTTACTGCTGGGCAATAATCTCTGATTTATGTGAGTCTGATCTGACAATTCTCTATCATTTGTCTTAGCTCGGAAGGAAAGGACAATCATTTTTCATTTCTTAATCAGTGACATCACAATGCTGTTCTCACAGATTCCACTTTTATTGATTCAAATGTGCCTACAAAACTTCCATCTTCAACACGTAGGTCCAGTAAAAAAAAAAAAACCACAAGAAAACAATTCTCCTTAGGAATTTTGCTGTGCTAAAACTAACGTTCATGGAATTAATCCAAAATGTTTCCATTCCTTAAGGAACAAACAGTTTAAGAAAAAATAGTCAAAGTTGAACAGTGAGGCTGTTTTCAAAACAGTAAAGGAAACTAAAATAAATATGTAATTAGGAAGCATGTTATATAATTAATATTCTATGTGGTATCAGCATAAAACAGACTGCCTGCAGTGGGTTCTTCACACCAACTTCAGTGTAACCTCAGTGTTTATAGAAGCTACACATTTCCTCATTTTCATTGGAAAACAAAGTTCATACTTAGTAATATATCATTCTTCCTTAAAAAACCTAATGAGACAGTAATTGACATATACATACATTACATAACTTTGATTAAATTATTACAGAGTGAATTGGACTATCATTCTGTTAAATTTTTCTCTGTTATACTTCAAGAATATTTTTTAACATAAAACTTATGCACCTAGTGCACTGCAAGTGTGCTCATAAAGCATTTTCTCCTAGACTTTTCCATGGATACTGCCTTAAAGAATTTATTATTACACAATAAGAAGAGCCCTGGGCTTCCCTGGTGGTGCAGTGGTTGAGAGCCCGCCTGCCGATGCAGGGGACATGGGTTTGTGCCCCGGTCCGGGAAGATCCCACATGCCGCAGAACGGCTGGGCCCGTGAGCCATGGCCGCTGAGCCTGCGCGTCCGGAGCCTGTGCTCCGCAACGGGAGAGGCCACAACAGTGAGAGGCCCGCGTACGGCAAAAAAAAAGAAGAGCCCTTATCCCTGTCTTCTATTTATACTTTGTCTCTAAGTAGTTCACCTATTCAGATGTCTACATACAAATTTTTTGTGAATGATACCACATGTGACATCTCCACGCTAATTTTTCCACTGTCTTTTCAAATCTAACATTTAAATGCCTGCCTTTCATACACATCAGTTTGTCAAATAAGCCATTTAAAACTTTATATAGTCCCAAAAGAATTCTCTGAGTCATCCACTGCTCATCCCCTCACCTTGCCTTTTCCAGTAGACTCCATTGTGGCCAGTAGTGCTACCCATTGTTCAACTGATCACATCAAAAGTATTTCCTCTCTTTTTCTCATCCCCTTTATCCAGTCTATCTGCAAGTAGTCCTATCATCACACTTTTTCTGTTAACATCTTAGTTCCAGCCACCACTGTTGATGGCCTATAAGTAATCAGTGGACTCCTAATCAGTCTCCCTGAATCTGTCACTTTTAGAAACCATGTTCCACACAACAACCAGACTGATTCTTTCCAAAATAGGATCAATTTATGTAAAAGTCGCTTGGTTAAAACACATCCATGGCTTTTTATCTTTTCATTGTGCTAAATCACACACATACACACACACACACATACATGCACACACAAAGGCGAAAGCTTACCATGGCTTCCAAGAACCCACATGGCCTTGACTCCTTTTACCTCTCCAAATTTATCTAGGCATTATTTTCCTCCTTGCTCACTAAACTATAACCGTATTAGCTTGCTTTATTCACCATGGATCTCTATATAATTGAGCACAACCCCTTCAATTGAGAGTGACAGATGAATTACTGTGTCCAAGGTCATGCTAGCATTTTATTGCAGAAACGTATTTAAACCAAGATTTCCTGACTCCTCATCATTGTTCACGCCTTTTTATAAATATGTAAATTCCAATTAACAACAACACTTTCCACAGCTTCCTTCATTTCTGATTAATTATCAATGAACATTAATTCTCTACCTAACTAGATTTCTAGAAATTTAGAGCGTTTTCTTTTTGGTAACTACCCAATTTTTCCTATTCTTGAAAAACTAAATCACCGCTCTTTGCATCTTAAAAACCCACCTCCTGGGGCTTCCCTGGTGGCGCAGTGGTTGGGAGTCCGCCTGCCGATGCAGGAGACGCGGGTTCGTGCCCCGGTCCGGGAGGATCCCATGTGCCGCGGAGCGGCTGGGCCCGTGAGCCATGGCCGCTGAGCCTGCGCGTCCGGAGCCTGTGCTCCGCAACGGGAGAGGCCACAGCAGTGAGAGGCCCGCGTACCGCAAAAACAAAAAACAAAAAACAAACAAACAAACAAAACCCAGCTCCTGAGGTGAAGGTAGAAAAATACAATGATAATTTAGAAAAAAATGACAGTTTTCAAATTATAATAACTTTGACAAAGCTTCATAAAATCAAATGCTGACTGTTACGTATGTCATCATAAACTTCATTTAAATAACAACTTAAAATGGGCTGTTAGAATATTATCATAACAAGCTGTTAAACAGTCACTGTAAACTAAAACCAAACATCACTAGTCTATCATTCCACAATTATTCTGTTCCTTTTTAGCTGTTGGCTCTCTCTTTACACACATTAGCTTCCACTATCTGGAATGTCTTCTCCCCACTTCCCTGAAGCGTTAACTTCTGACTGTTCTTCAAGGCTCAGGTTAAATGTTACACTATTGAGAAGCCCATAGTTATACCCTGTATTCGTTTTCTGTTGCTGCTGTAACAATTTACCACAATCTTAATGGCCTAGAGTGACACAAATTAACTATCTTCCAGTCCTTACAGTTTTCTAGGTCAGAAGTCTGACAGGTCTAACTAGGCTAAAATCAAGATTTCATCAGGGGTGCTTTCCTTTCTGGAAGCTCTAAGGGAGAATCCACTTTCTTGCCTTTTTAAGTTTCTAAGGACTGCCTGATTCCTTGGCTCGTAAACCCCTTCCTCCACCTTCAAAACCAGCAATAGCAAGTCAAATGATTTTCATATGGTATCTCTCTGAACTTTCTTTTGTGGTTACATCTCTCTCTCTCTCTCTTTGTCTCTCCCTCTCCCTCTGGCCATCAGAGGGATTAGCTGATTAGCAACCTCCATTTTCTTTTGCCATATAATGTACCAAAGTCACAGATTCTGGGTATTAGAATATAGGCATATTTGGGACCATCATTCTGCTTATCATATATTTTCAGGTACGGTTTCTTACACTAATTGTTCTACAGTTAGCAGATATACTAGTTATATACCATACACTAAGCTAAACTGAGCATCAGTATAATGTAGTGGTTTAAAGTATGTTTCTTAGAGGCAGACTGACTGGATCCAAATCCTAGGGCTGCAAATTGATATTATGTGACCTGAACAAGTGATTTAACCTTTTTGTATCTCCATAAAATCATCCTAACAATAGCAGTCATTGTTAGAATTGAGGAATAAATTCGTTAAAATATATAAAAAACTTAGAAAAATTCCTAGACCATGGTTAGTGCTCAATGAACATTAGACATAATCATTAGCATAATTCAATGAAGTTGTCCTTCCATGTGCTTTTTTCACTTATCTGAAGACATTTAATTACGTTTCTATCCTTAGTACTTAGCTTTTAATATTTCCTTAAAATATTATAGTGGGATTAATTGAATAATTTCTGTACATCGGATTTTTATATTTCATTAACTTGTTCCTTCAAAATATCCATTTATTTAGTTAAATTTTAATATTGCATTATTTATATTTAGTGGATTTTTTAATATCACATATCAAATATTAAATAAACGTCTCTTTGAAATTTATAATCAGGTTTGGTGCTGGCAAATTTGATGCACAACAATAGGCATGCTGCAGATTCCATGCTATACAATTTTATGCTTTCTTTAAATTAATGAATACATTCTGGCACTTCTCTTATTTTAAACAAATTACCATTATTTTATATGTGAATTCTATTTAAAGCTTACCTCAAAGTCATTGAGACTTCTAATTTAAAAAGACAGATCAAGGAAACATTTAGTTTTCTGTTCTTTCTCACAAGCCAAATGAAATATGAAAAAAATACTCAAGTGAATGAATTTAGAATAATGTTGAGGACAAAGACGAATACAGTAATTAATTCTAGCCAATTCCTGGAGTGGAGCAAATGGGTGGGAGGATTTACTAATACGTGATTCTGAGAAAAGAGACACAAAACTTAGAGAGCAACAACGAAGAATACTCTAGAGAGCAATGGAGAAGTTTTTTTTGTTTATTTTTTACATACTAAATCCTGAGATTAACAGAAAAGGAAAGTGAAAATGAGAAGAAAGATGAACATTGAAGAAGTTAATCCAAGAATGGTTTAAGCAATTGCATCACTGGTTGATTGAGTTTTGTTACCCTTTTTCCCTAACCAACATGGGGGAAAGAGGCAGTTTACCTTCAGATTGAAACAGGAGATCTAAACAAGAGATTGAAACAAGGCTCTCTAAAAAATCAGAAATCTTTCTTACACTAGTCTCCCTTGTTTATTTAAGGAAAGAATGTCCTCCTTGTTTGCCTGCGTGATTCCCATATGTGCCTCCTGAGATAAAGTCTGTTATTCTGTAGCGATCTCTCATATGCACAAAGGGAAAGGTCACCTACAAATTATGGAATAGGGGGTATAATAATAGACATAGATATGAACAGACAAAAATGCTTGTGATTGGTTTGAAGAAAACTGGTGACTTGAAGGTAAGTAAATTAAAATTAAAAAACTGCACCCAGAAGATAGTGCATCAGTACAGTGAAGACAAATTTACTTTAAAAAAATTCTAAATTGTATGTTTTTTATCTCCAGGAAGAACATAATTCACCCTAGTAAAATATTTCACTCTAAAAGAAGGGCAGTTAGAAATCCAGAAGGAATCTATGTAATAAGAACCTATGCAAAAATATTAATAAGAGTGACTGGTCAAAAGTAAGGATAAAAATAACATGGTGTCAAAAATTAAGATAGATCAATGACCTAAGTTTAAGAGCTAAAAAATATAAAACTCTTAGAAGAAAACATAAAGGTAAATCTCTATGACCTTGGATTTGGCAGTGGATTCCTACATATGACACCAAACTTACAAGCAACAAAAGAAGACTTAGATAAATTGGATGTCATAGAAATAACAAAAACAAACAAACAAAAACTTGTGCATCAAAAGACACTATCAGGAAAGTAAAAAAGTAACCTACATAATGGGAGGAAATATTTTCAAAACACATATCTGATAAGTGTCCAGTATCTAGAATACATAAAGAATTCTTACAACTTAACACTAAAAGACAATACAATTAAAAAATGGTTAAAGGACTTGAATAGTTTTTTCCCAAAGATGATACACAAAAGATCAATAAAACATGAAAAGGTTTTTGTAACATCAATAAGTGAAAAATATAATTATCATATGCCCCAGCATTTTCACTCCTAATTGTATACCCTCCAAAATTAAAAACATGTATTGAAACAAATACTTGTACCTGAATGTTCATAGCAGCACTATTCACAATAGCAAAAAAGTGGAACCAGAGATCCATTACTGGATGAATGGATAAAACAAAATGTGGTGTATTCATATAATGAATATTACTCAACTATAAAAAGAAACAAAGGACAGATATGTGCTACAGTGTGTATGAACATTAGAAATATTATACTAAGTTAAAGAAGCTAGAAATAAAAGATGATATTTTATAGATTCCATTTATATGAAATATCCAAAATAGGTAAATACTTAAAGATAGAAAAAAGGTTAGTAGTTGACAGGGCTGGAGGTAGGGGGACTGGGTATGATTGCTTAGTGAATATAGGGTTTATATGAGGGGTGATAAAATGTTTTGGAACTAGGAGTGATGGTTGCACACTGAAAATGTATGAAATGCCATTGAATTATATACTTCAAAATGATTAATTTTATATTAGTAATATTTCCTTAAAAGTTTAAAAAATTCCAAAAAGTTTAAAAAAAGTTTTAAAAAATAAAGTGA
Source organism: Pseudorca crassidens (assembly GCF_039906515.1). Lineage (NCBI taxonomy): Eukaryota > Metazoa > Chordata > Mammalia > Artiodactyla > Delphinidae > Pseudorca > Pseudorca crassidens. Next base: position 22,578,910 of record NC_090298.1, read on the forward strand.
TGAAACATAAGAATTTGGATCCTTTTGCTTTTGAATTTCTTTCTCTCCTGTTATCAGGAAGTTTTACAACACTACATAAAGAGAAGGCATCCTAGATGCTTCCAATGAGGAGATCACCAGCCCAGGAATATTCTTATGAACAGCTTTGGACATTAAAAGACAAAGGAGTGATCAATGCTACTCATGTTCATGTTGAAGTAATTTTGAAAATTCTATACTCAGTAAAGTTATTAGTTAAACGTGAGAATAAAATCAAGACAGTTCATTCATGGACACAGTTTACCTTCCATATGCCATTATCAAACAACTGAAGAGTTTAGACATCACATGAGACTTTCCAATTAATCATATTGTTATGGCACTGGAGGTTTCCTGTTGAGAATGGTATTCATACATTTTGTCAACATAAAAAAGACTAATCAGCTACCACAAAAAAATAAATTCTCTGTAAAGTATCAATAGTTCAATTAAGAGACAAACTAAAGAGTAGCATGATTTTAATGACTAGTAGATATTGAGGAGAAAATTGATATGATCTTGAAGCTTTGCGTATTTTCATTTGTCATTTAAGTGACACTAATTTTCAAACATACATTATAGCTCCCAGTTGTAAACTGGTGTATCATTTGGCATATTCTGACCTTTTGAAATTTTAGATAGAACTGCACTAACCTCTTTTAATGTCCTACTAAAATGCAGAGTCCTCTCCATCTAGCTGAACATCCCATTTATAATATTTTTAAGTAAATAAAATGAAAAAAAAATTAATTGACAATTTCTATCCAAACCAATCAATGAACCAACCAACATAACTACTAATGGATCCGTACATAATTTTAATTTTGTTGTAGGAGATTTTATTTATTACATGAAAGCCCTAGCACAGTGTCACCTTGACCACTATACAGAAATTTAGCACTATGTGTTCATTATCTTAGAGCCTTTTCTGCTGTCAAATGCATGGTGTTATTACTTTTATTGACCTTTCATCAAAGCAGTTAGCCTCCTGTTGCCAGTAGTCTCCTTACCTCTGTCCTCTTCTGTTGTACTACCCACCAATAGGAGCAAAAAGCCCTAGACTTTCTCATTTTACTATATTTTGTGTTGGGTTTGATTTTGCTCTAAAGATCTCACTCTCTAATCTGTTTAACAATTTTTTTCTAAATAAGAATTATTTTCTTAATATAAATAACCTTCCTAAAAACTAAGACATTACATTTTCCTACAAAAAAAATCTATTCTCTTTCAGCAAGTTAATCTGCAGTGATTTCATGAGGATATAAAAGTTAAAAAACTACCCATGTTACTATTATTTGCAAATATAGTTACTATGATACATGTGAGTACTGAATAATAATTGATCAGAACTCACTAAATCATATTAGAATTGATCATTTAGAACTGGTAATTATATAATCTTCAATCTACAGCATTTAGACTTTTTTCCTTTTAAAGGAATAGTGCTTCTTTTGTCTAGAGGAAAATGTAGAGCATAAAACAGTACCCAAATAATTTACATTCCTTTGTAGGATAGCAGCTAATCGAGCTTCTGGCTCCAGTCCACTTTGGGGTGCTCCCTGCTAGACTACTTTTAAATCTATTTTGGATAAGCCATTTAGGTCTTAGACTCCCTCAAAATATATAGAGAAAATAAGGCTAAGTACAAAGAATGTCAGTTCTATCTTTCCTTGTTTGTGGTGACAGCAACTGTTCATTGCTGACATTTGAGCCCAACAAGAGCATTGCAGATTAATACTTTATAGCTTGCTACAGAGATGTGAAATGAGTACCAAGTCAATCATCAATCAATCAATAGCCACCATTAGCCTTCTTCTAAAAGTTCCTGGAATAGAAAAACCCAGGAGCTTTTACTTCATTATTGTAGATATTTTTCTAGAGTGATGGACACAAATGCAAGTTGACCTTAACCGTTTATCATATGAACATTAGTGCAGATTGGTAATTATTCCTTTTTAAAATAATACAGTATTTCACTGGACATTGTGAAGTGTTCCCCAGAGATCACTGGAATATATGTATATGTATATATATATATGTATATATATATATATATATATGTATATATATATATAAAATCAGGCACTTTTTTAGGCATTAGGAATATAACAATGAAATACATGAGTGAAAATGCCTGCTGAATGGAGTTTACATTCTATAGAGAGAAATGGTGAAACAGTGAAAGGTACTCACACTATCTTTTTGAAATTACACCCAGCCGTTTAAACCTCTATTTGTTATTTCTTATAGTCTTCTTTTACTTTTTCATTAGATGCAAATTATAGACCCTACTGTGTACCAGCAACTATGCAATACATTGTATCTGCAGAGGTAAAAAACATAAACATTAATTTAATGGATTTACATTTTAGTGGAATGCAAAACATCCAAACAAAGGAAATATAAAATGGTGTTATTAAAGTATATATAGAAATATGTTCAGAGAAGAGGAAACCCAGGGAAGATTTGAGGTAACTTTTCTGGAATTGGTGATATATGAGGTAAATTTTGAAAGATGAATAGGTGTTATATCCAGTTGATGGGAAACAAAAGAGGTGAGAGATGGTTCAGGACACTTAAAAAAGAACAAACCATTTATAAAATGCTGGAGGTATAAGAAGCATAATCCAATCTAAAGACAATAATAATTTTGGTATGATTAGGCAGTCTAACCTTTGGTAGAGGAAGAGCCTAGTATTTAAAGAGAATGATGGGGCCAAGTCTGGACAGGATCTCATGCCAGGCAAAGTTGAATTTAAGTGTTAGTACTTTTCCTTACTATGAAAGCAATATGTGACAATGATAAAGAATTAAGGTATCCTACAAACTGTATATAAAGATCCCATCTGTCTTACCTCATTGACCTGAAATACAGTCTAATATATCAGAGGTATAAATATGCAATATTAACTGGTGTTGTCTGTCCTCCTAAAATTTGGTGTCCTGTACTTTTGTTTTTGTTTTTCTTTTTTTTTTTACTAAATAATTTTCCTCGGAGAGCTTCTCATATCATTTTAAGTAGTTTCCTATACTCATTTTTCTCTGTGAAGGTATTGTTCATTCTTATTTAAGCAATTTTCAGTGAATGGATGTTTAAATCGTTTTTGTTGTTGTTGGTTATAATATAGAGTGATATATTGAATAATAAATACTCACATACATATAGCTTCAAATATTTCTGAGCTTGTATCTAATGGGTACACTTCTGGTGGGAGAGTCACAGTATCAACTATTAACTATTATTTTATCTTTTGTCATTTTTGGATACTTGTAGCTAAAATACACTTCAAAATCCCTTGCCAAGTCTCAAACTTTTTCATTTTTACAAGGCTCATTGGAAAAGAACTACATTTAATAATTGTTTGGATATTATTTTTGTTATTGTGAGTGAAGTAGAGAATCTGTTCTTATGTAAATTGGCCAGAAAAAGATTTTCGGAATGATTATCATTTTAAATTCTGGAAATAACATTGTGATAAATTAGAGCATGGAAGTAAGGAAAAGCAGAGATTCCAATTAAGTGGGTTGTTAAAATAAATTTAGCTTTTTCCCTTGGGTGTATGCTCCTGATCCCCATGACACTGGGCTATAAGATTTTTGTAAACATTCATTGTAAACCTTAGATGTCATATAGCATAGTGCCTAGAACTAACAATACATAGTTGTAGCATTTAATTATACTGTATTAATACTTTAAAATTCAAAATTTCCTTTGCCTGATATATATGCTTATTATTTCTTTTAATTCCCTTTTTCTTGTTTTATTGCTAACTGACCTCAACAATTCTATATTTTTATTTTTCTTCTACTGATGGGTGGGTTAAAAATTTATATATATATATATATATATATATATATATATTATATATATATATATATATCTTTTTCAAGGTAAGTCATGGGTCTAAAACTTTCTTCATAACAAAACCAATTTTAAGTTCTTGAGCATTTTTAATGACACTTTGAATTTTTAAATTAAAATGAATGTTTAAAATATAGTAGTAAATCCTGAATTCTAATATTTTGAGAGATGTCAGGTTTTTGTTTTTATGGAAATGTCACAAAATTAAATAGTCATTGACTTTTTCTTTATACATATAATTGAAATTATATAGTTACTGACCTTAAATTACTCTTCTGTGTAATCAGTTAAACTTTTTCAAGTAGCTAGGTGAGTGACCATAAGGCACATTATTTTACTGTAAATAATCTTTATAGATTTATTTATAGTTTTTCTAACAAATTACCTAACCTTAGAAATATATGAGAAAAAGCAAACTCACTATATCAATATATATACATATACATGATGTATGTGGCTCCACATGTCATATAAATAATCTTCCCAACATTGTGTTGCTTGGATATTTATGACCAAGCTTCACTTTTCAAGTTATGTCATATTTACTTGGCTAGTTAGCTAAAATAAACATAGAAAATAACTAAGTCATTACAATCCAGAGAAGTATGACAGAATAATTGAGTATACCTTGAAGGTTTTTCATTAGTAATCTTCATTTCTCTGCCTTCACTGAATTTTTCCATATATTTACATAGACTACATCTTATTTATTTGAGAACAAACTCACTTTGCAAATTTGACCTTGTCTTGTATACTAGTATACATATAAATAAGATGATATTTCTCATAAATGTTGCAAGTCCTACAGTAATTCAGATGTCTACTGTGAATACAGTAAGAACAGTCCTGGGATCTTCACATATAATTCAAATTGAATACCAACATAAACTTTCATTTCCTCTAACTTTTCTGATCCATAGTGAGGAAAAGAATGTTAGCAGTAAAAAGTTCAAAAAGGCTTCTGACACAGAAGAGGCCATTCTTATCACAATTCACACATTTCAGCTACCTTTTATTCTATGAAATTCCTTGTAACATAAATGCCAACTCTGCTTCTTTTCAGCTTTATGCAAAGCTAAAAAAGGGAGCTTCTATTTCTAGCTTAGACCAAAAGTCAGAAAAGACAATGTGTACTGTATGATTCCAGCATTGTTCACCATAAAAATGGTCAAGATGAAGCACATATTACAAGGAGTGAAATGACATGAGAGAAAATTAGGATTCATTTATCAGTCATATTATATCTCATAGAATAGAAATGAAGGTTATAGCCTTCAACACTTCATTTTAAAAAGTCAATTTTTATACTCTGGGGAGTGCTAACTTCGGTAGTGTATTATCACTCTCACTATTTTATTCCAACTTTAGAGAAATAACTGTTTAGTAGGAACAACTTTAAATAGTATTATCCATTATGATCTCAATGCACAAAATTCATTAAATATAAAAACCTGCAAGTCAAAAAGAAGGGAGTTTAGAGTGAATCATTATCATGCATCATAATATTTGTATATGTTGCTAAAATCAACTACATGGTTGAAATGTACTTTAACAACAGTATTTGTCTTAGAATATTTGCTTGCAAAGTTTAATCTCCTTACAAAGAAAGCTGTTCTTATTGCTCTGATGTGTGTGTGTGCATATGCCTGCACTGTACTAGGGGCATTGAATTTGAAAAGGACTTTGTTTTTATTCACAGCATGCATACAACTGCATACACACACACACAGATACAACTGTGTGATAAGAACATTTAAAAACCCTATAAAATATACAGTGACATCACAGAGAAAACAACAACTGCTAACTGGCAGATGGATAAATGAATCATAAAGAGTGATATTAAATGTAGACCTTTTAAATTGAACAAGATTTAATAGTCAGAGAATTGATTGGAGAGGATAAATAAACTGTGAAGAGATGGGGGTTAAAGGGCACTTTAAACATAGTGTGATTATGCTGTGAATAATAGTGAATATTCAACTGTTAACAGTTTTAAAAGAATTGTAATCTCGTTCAGATTTGACGGAGAAATCAAAGCTATAAAGACAAGCAAAAGCTAAAAGAATTCAGCCCCAACAAACGAGCTGTACAACAAATGCTAAAGCAACTTTTCTAGGTAGTATACACAAGAGAAGGAAAAGATCTACAAAAATAAACCCAAAACAATTAAGAAAATGGTAATAGGAACATACATATTGATAATTACCTTAAATGTGAATGGATTAAATGTTCCAACCAAAAGACACAGGCTCACTAAATGGATACAAAACCAAGACCCATATATATGCTGTCTACAATAGACCCACTTCAGACCTAGGGAGGCACACAGACTGAAAGTGAGGGGATGGAAAAAAATATCCCATGCAAATGGAAATCAAAAGAAAGCTGGAGTAGCAATACTCATATCAGATAAAACAGACTTTAAATAAAGAATGTTACAAGGGACAAGGAAGAACACTACATAATTATCAAGGGATCGATCCAAGAAGAAGATATAACAATTATAAATACATATACACCCAACATAGGAACACCTCAATACATAAGGCAAATGCTAACAGCTATAAAAGAGAAAATCAACAGTAACACAATAACAGTGGGGTACTTTAACACCTCACTTACACCAATGGACAGATCATCCAGACAGAAAATTAATAAACACAAGCTTTAAATGACACAATAGACCAGATAGATTGAATTGATATTTATAGGACATTCCATCTGAAAACAGCAGATTACACTTTGTTCACAAGTGCACATGGAATATTCTCCAGGATAGATCACATCTTGGGTCACAAATTAAGCCTCTGTAAATTTAAGAAAACTGAAATGATATCAAGCATCTTTTCCGACCACAGTCCTATGAGATTAGGAATCAATTACAGGGAAAAAAATGTAAAAAACACAAACACATGGAGGCTAAATAATACATTACTAAATAATCAAGACATCACTGAAGAAATCAAAGAGGAAATCAAAAAATACCTAGAGACAAATGACAATGAAAACATGATGATACAAAACCTATGGGATGCAGCAAAAGCAGTTCTAGCAGGGAAGTTTATAGCAATACAATCCTACCTCAAGAAACAAGAAACATCTCAAATAAACAATCTAACCTTACACCTAAAGGAACTAGAGAAAGAAGAACAAACAAAACCCAAAGTTAGTAGAAGGAAAGAAATCATAAAGATCAGAGCAGAAATAACTGAAATAGAAACAAACAATAGCAAAGATCAATAAAACTAAAAGCTGGTTCTTTGAGAAGATAAAAAAGATTGATAAACAATTAGGCAGACTCATCAAGAAAGAGAGGAAGAGGACTCAAATCAATAAAATTAGAAATGAAAAATGAAAAGTTACAGTGGACACTGCAGAAATACAAAGTATCATAAGAGACTACTACAAGCAACTCTATGCCAATAAATTGGACAACCTAGAAGAAATGGACAAATTCTTAGAAAGGTATAACTTTCCAAGACTGAACCAGGAAGAAAGAAAATATGAACAGACAAATCACAAGTAATGAAATTGAAACTGTGATTAAAAATCTTCCAACAAACAAAAGTCCAGAACCTGATGGCTTCACAGGTGAATTCTATCAAACATTTATAGAAGAGCTAACACCCATCCTTCTTAAACTCTTCCAAAAAATTGCAGGGGAAGGAAAACTCCCAAACTCATTCCACGAGGCCACCATCACCCTGATACCAAAACCAGACATAGATATTACAAAAAAAGAAAATTACAGACCAATATCACTGAAAAACATAGATGCAAAAATTCTGAACAAAATACTAACAGAATCCAACATAAAAGGATCATACACCATGATCAAGTGGGATTTATCCCAGGGATGCAAGGATTCTTCAACATATGCAAATCAATCAATGTGATACACCATATTAACAAATTGAAGAATAAAAACCATATGATCGTCTTAATAGATGCAGAAAAAGCCTTTGAAAAAAATTAGCATCCACTTATGATAAAAACTCTCCAGAAAGTGGGCGTAGAGGGACCATACCTCAACATAATAAAGGCCATATAGGACAAACCCACAGCAAACATCATTCTCAGTGGTGAAAAACTGAAAGCATTCCTCTAAGATCAGGAATAAGACAAAGATGACCGCTCTCGCCACTATTTTTCAACATAGTTTTGGAAATCCTAGCCACGGCAATCAGAGAAGAAAAAGAAATGAAATGAGTACAAATTGGAAAAGAAGTAAAACTGTCATTGTTTGCAGATGACATGATACTATACATACATAATCCTAAAGATGCCACCAGAAAACTACTAGAGCTAATCAGTGAATTTGGTAAAGTTGCAGGATACAAAATTAATGCACAGAAATCTCTTGCATTCCTATACACTAACAACAAAATATCAGAAAGAGAAATTAAGGAAACAATCCCATTCACTACTGCAACAAAAAGAATAAAATACCTAGGAATAAAACTACCTAAGGAGGTAAAAGACCTGTACTCAGAAAACTATAAGACACTGATGAAAGAAATCAAAGGTAACACAACAGATGGAGGGATATACCATGTTTTTGGATTGGAAGACTCATTACTGTCAAAGTGACTATACTATCCAAAGCAATCTACAGGTTAAATGCAACCCCTATCAAATTACCAGTAGCATTTTTTACAGAGGTAGGACAAAAACTCTTAAAATTTGTATGAGACACAAAAGACCGCAAATAGCCAAAGCAAAATTGAGGGAAAAAAACAGAGCTGGAAGAATCAGACTCCCTGACTTCAGACTATAGTACAAAGCTACAGTAATCAAGACAATATGGTGCTGGCACAAACACAGAAATATAGATCAATGGAACAGGATAGGAAGTCCAGAGATAAACCCATGCACCTATTGTCAACTAATCTATGACAAAGGAGGCAAGGATATACAATGGAGAAAATACAGTCTCTTCAGTAAGTGGTGCTGGGAAAACTGGACAGCTACATGTAAAAAATGAAACTAGAACACTCCCTAACACTGTATACAAATATAAACTCAAAATGAATTAAAGACCTAAATGTAAGACCGGACACTGTAAAACTCTTAGAGGAAAACATAGGAAGAACACTCTTTGTCATAAATCACAGTAAGATCCTTTTTGACCCACCTCCTAGAGAAATGGAAATAAAAACAGAAATAAACAAATGGAACCTAATGAAACTTAAAAGCTTTTGCACAGAAAAGGAAGCCATTAAAAAGACGAAAAGACAGCCCTCAGAATGGGAGAAAATATTTGCAAATGAAGCAACTGACAAAGGGTTAATCTCCAAAATATACAAGCAGCTCATGCAGCTCAATATCAAAAAACAAACAACCCAATCCGAAAATGGGCCGAAGACCTAAATAGACGTTTCTCCAAAGAAGATATACAGATTGCCAACAAACACATGAAAGGATGCTCAACATCACGAATCATCAGAGAAAGGCAAATCAAAACTACAATGAGGTATCACCTCACACCAGTCAGAATGGCCATCGTCAGAAAATCTAGAAACAATAAATGCTAGAGAGGGTGTGGAGAAAAGAGAACTCTCTTGCACTGTTAGTGGGAATGTAAGTTGATACAGCCACCATGGAGAACAGTATGGAGACTTCTTAAAAAACTAAAAATATTACTACCATATGACCCAGCAATCCCACTACTGGGCATATACCCTGAGAAGACCATAATTCAAAAAGAGTCATGTCACACAATGTTCATTGCAGCTCTGTTTACAATAGCCAGAACATGGAAGCAACCTATGTGTCCATCAATAGATGAATGGATAAAGAAGATGTGTTACGTATATACAATGGAATATTACTCAGCCATAAAAAGAAATGAAATTGAGTTATTTGTAGTTTGGTGGATGGACCTAGAGTCTGCCATACAGAGTGAAGTAAGTCAGAAAGGGAAAAACAAATACCGTATGCTAATACATATATATGGAATCTTAAAAAAAAAAAAAGTTTCTGAGGTACCTAGTGGCAGAACAGGAATAAAGACACAGACGTAGAGAATGGTCTTGAGGACATGGGGAGGGGGAAGGGTAAGCTGGGATGAAGTGAGAGAGTAGCTTTGACATATATACACTACCAAATGTAAAACAGATGGCTAGTGGGAAGCAGCTACATAGCACAGGGCGATCAACTCGTTGCTTTGTGACCACCCAGAGGGGTGGGATAGGGAGGGTGGGACGGAGATGCAAGAGGGAGGGGATATGGAGATATATGTATACATATAGCTGATTCACTTTGTTATACAGCAGAAGCTAACACAACATTGTAAAGCAATTATACTACAATAAAGATGTTAAAAAAATTTTTAAGTTAAAAAAAGTTTATATTTTTATCATTGAAGTGATACCTAATAATGAGATGGGGCTTTAAAATTAGTTACTCGATGTGCTTTCCATATTAGTTCTCTACTATGACTTCAGTTAATGGCCTAAGAAGTTGGAAAACCTAAGTTACTAAGTTCAGTGTAGCCTGTGGAAAGTCCTGCTAGATATCTGATTACATAATTATATCACTTGCTTTTGTACTTTAGCTTGCAGTCACCTTTATAGCCTCTATTTTTGTTTGTATTCTTTACTTCAAAGTTTCCTTGAAGATTAGCAGTGCAAATCATATTAACTATTGATATACATTTGAGACTGAGTTTAAATTCATCACAAACATATAACTGTAAAACAATATCCAATTTCACCTCCTTCCATGACCAAGGCTTTTCAAGTAATTCTAACAACAAAACCAACAGCAAGAAGTTTCACTGATTTGAGTGTGTGTCTCTAGCGTAATATATCTTCAGAAACGTGTCAATAAATATTTCTTTGTATGGACTTTCATTTTTGTACTGTGATTTCATTCTCTGCTTTAATATCATGAATGAATTTAAGGTTAAAACAGTGTTTATAATGCATCTTTACTTTTTAAATCTCATTACAAATTAACAAAGTAACATGTATTGCTTATAATATTTAATGTGGCTCAATTTTACCAACTTATTTTGCATAATATATTTTAAGACAGTTTTTCCCTCTTCTGCTCCATTTTGTTAAAATCGTCTTGATGTTAAAGAAAGGCCATCTTTAATGAGCAAAATAATGATTTTTGTACTTATGAAAATTAATACGTATAACATCACGATATGTGATATTTCTTTCCTTTTGCAAAACTCCATTAAAGCAGTTTAATGAGTTTGGAAGACATCCGCCTGTTCATTTTCAGTTCTATCTTGTGCTTAATCAGTGCAGTGATTATAATAGTGATGATAACATCACACTCTTGTGTTCAAAAACCTAGATTACTTTCAACATTGAATTGAGTGCTAATAAATGCCAGACACTGAACTAGGGGGAATAATCTATATTTTCAAAGAATAAGCCAGTCTGAATGGATATAATGGAAGTATTTTTATGAAATGCTCTTTATGTTTATTTTATATAACCCCATTATGTACATAGTAGAAGAGTAGATAGTTCAAAAGAAGCAGGCTAACTAGTGACACCTGACTTCTGCCCTCATGCTCTCACTGATGTACTGGTAGATTGAGTGGTGGTGTTCAAAACTGCCCTGGAAAGAAGGGACATCTATCATTGTTCTCAGTGGGCATTTGAGATAGGAATGGAAAAGCAGAAATGTGACTCTAAAATAGGCTTGCTGGTCCAGACAAGAAGTGAATAGAAAACATTTACAAATGGCCACAGCAAATTTCCATTTGAAGGTCTGAGTTCTTTGTCAGGAAGAAAACAGTGCACCATCATGTTTCTTAACATGCCAGAGAACCTTAAAATACCAAGGATCGTATTGTTTAGAGTAACATATCACAGTAAGGAACTAATTCTCACTACCACTTATGATATAAAACACTCTGAAAGTCCTACCTGATATAATAAACCATGAAACAGAAATAATAAGTATACCTTTGGGGAAAAAATAGAGCTTATTTTGACTTAGCACATTTGAAACATTTTTAAATCTTACAATATTGTAATAAGCCTTACTGGTTCATGAAATGTGCATAGTCACATCATGATGTGATTTCTCAAAAGCAGTCTTGACGTTTAGGTTTTTATCCTCACAGGTAATTTCACTGGACAAATAAATCCACTGAGAATAATTATGGAAGCATGACCCAAATAAAGGATATACAGACAGACAAAACTGCTTGATGACACGAAACACCAATCAAAAGAGGTGGTGTTGCAAAGCCTATGACCTTGAGTTAAATTTTTGTGGCCTAATATCATTACCAGACTTTTCCTCTAAGGGTACTTTCCTGATACAGTTAGGAACATATAATTAGAGCCCAAGCAGGAAGAAGCAGTATTACTGGGCTGAGGAGACACTGATTGGAGCTTGGGTTTGCCAGGGTAGATAGAAACTGGAGAGCACAATCTTAGGGAGGAGAGGGTCACAGAGAATGGAACCCTCAGGTCTCTGTTAACATCTCCAAGTTGATATCTAAACTTCACATGCACAATATCCAACTCCAAGAAACTTAGTAGAAAATGTCAGCAAGAAGGCTAAGGAGTTGTGAATTTCATCATCAAGAAACAGAAATTAGAGTTCAATCTTGCCGAGTTATTGTGGGTTTGCAACTACTCCTATAGAGCTCAGAAAGAGACAAGTCCTAGAAGTAATGACAAAACTGAAATGGTTCAGCCACAATATAAAATCTGTATAAATAAAAAGAGTGATAAAACAAAATGGGTGAGATGTTGATAATTGGTAAATCTTGCTGAATGCTGTATAGTTCTTTGTACAATTTGAATGCCCCTCAGAATGTTTGAAATTAATTCTAAATAAAGTTAAAAGAAATACATGGGGATATTGATTATGATGGCATTTAATCTTTAGATTATTTTTTAATCTTCTAATCCCTAAGCATATTGTATTTCTCCATTTTGGTCTCCTTTAATGTTTCTAGCATTCATAGTTCAACTAGAATTCATTGAGAGTTCCAGCTTGTTCATATCACATTCACTTGGGATTTTCTGGCATTTTACTCTTGGTCATTCTGGTGTTTGAGTGGTTTAAATCTACATGTCCATGCTGTTTATTAATTTTGTAGAACTGGCCACAAAAATAAAATGATCGTACATTTTAAAATTTGGTGCAGAAAGATCTGCTGGTCTAAGAAGGCCAGTGAATACCAAGCAGGATTAATAAAACACATTTGGTATCAAAGTAAGATACTTGCTAAGACAAACTACTGAGAACTTTAAAAGCAACCAGAGACAAATACTAATTATATACAGAGCAACAATGGTAAGAATAATGACTGACTTATTAAAAGTACTAGAATCCACAATGCAATGTAACAAAAATTTAAAGTGCTGAAAGGAAAAAGTAAATAAGAACTGTCAAATCAGTATATATTTCTATAACCAATTAAAATATTTTTCAAAATTAAAAGTCAAATAGTGATATTTTCAGATTAAAAAGAGGTAAGAAAATTTGCTTCCAGCAAATTCACACTACAAGTGATGCTAAAGGAAGTCTTCAGTTTGAAGGGAAATGATAGCATACAGAAATTAAGATCTACATGAAAGAATGAAAAGCATGACTGGAAGTGGTAATCATGTAATATAACATATTTTTTTTTAATTTTTTGCTTTTAAATAAATAATAAAATGCCTAAATAATAAACATTAGCAATGTATGATGCACTTTATAATATATACAGAAGGAAAATATATGACAAAAATAGAATGAAGTCCTACAGGCAAGAGAAATTATATTGTTGAAAGATTACTGTAATAATTGTAAACATGTTATAAACAATTATAAAATATATAATATTAATTCACTTCACAGTATAATAGGTTAAGGATGAATTATAAAGGACATAAATTCAGATATTGAAAAATATGCAATTAACAAAAAAGATGGTAGGAAAGCAGAAACAAAGGTATGAAAAGAAATGGGACAAAAGAAAATAAGAAAATGGCAGACTCGAATCCAAGTATATCAATAATTGCATTTTATATGAATGGACTTAACATTCCAATTAAATGTTAAATATTATCAGACTGGATAAAAAAGCGTAAACCAACTCTGAGCTGTTTATAAGAGCTGCATTTTTACTATAATTACACAGAAAGACTGAAAACAAAAGCATGGAAAAAGATAAACAACAAAAACACAAACATAAGTGAGTTGGCATGGATAAATTTGGATCAGGCAAAGTAAACTTCAGGCAAGTAGTATTATCAGAGATAAAGGTGATGTTTCATAATGATGAAACATCAATTAATCAGAAACATAAAAGATAATTGGCCATACACCTAATACTTGCATAGAAATAAATGAAAAAATCGACAAACGTAAGAAGATAACTTTTTAAATGGAACTGTTTAATATTCTTCTAACAGTAAGAATTGGACAAAGGAGATACACAAATTATAATGACAGAGAACTGAAAAATACCGTCATCATCTTTACCTAAGATTGCAGAATACTATACTCTGTAACTAAGCAATGCACAATTTTTTCAAGTATTAAGACACATTTACCAAAATAGTTTTTAAAATGAAGTTTTTTTCTAAAACCAATAACACACAATAGCAACAAATCTTGATTGTATTCATAGAGGAAAAATAGAATATACACTGGGAGAGAATGTAATTTTAATTTCAAAAAACCTTTTGTTGTTAGAAAGCACTGAGGGAGTTGAAACTTCACAAAATAACAAACATATCACTTCGCACTGTAGGAGAAGAAGGCCTCTTTCCCCTTAGATTTGCCAAGTTACTTATTCATTAACCTTGAACCCTTGTTTTTGCCTCTAATTTTTAGTTTATAGTTCTAACTATGATGATTTATAGCAATCACATCACTAGGAAATTCTGGCTGAGAAACAGAATATTTACTGAGGAAATTCCACTAATTATAAATTTAATAGCATATCTAGAGTGACCACAATTACTTTATAATTTAAATCAGTGTAAAGAAGGCTAGACAATTTTTAGAATAACTTTCTAACACCTTTCCCATGAACACCACCATCATAGCTATAAGACCCTTAACGTGAGTTATTAGGATTTATTGTGGACAAATTACAAAATGTTTGCACGAGGAAAGTTTGAATATTTGTGATTATCTGGTAAAAATGTCTGTGTTCACTGGAACAGGGAAATATGGCAGTTCCTAAATTAATGAATAAACAAACATTATTAATTTAGAGAATGATTCCAGTTTAGGTGAAAGTTTAGGTATTAGGAATTCAGTCCATTGGATAAGAAAAACAATGTGTCATCTTTCCCCTAAATTGAGACTTCTATTGGGTCTTTCTCCTAGCAGGCCAGCAATAATAGCATTTAGCTTATTATAGATAGAGAATTTCCTATCTACAATAAGCTATTTCTATCTCTTTCGAATATAAGGACCAGTTCATCTTACTGACTCCTATTTTTAGGACTCAGCGTAGTGTCCCACATTGTAGGTGTTCAGTTTTTCAAGCTAATTGAACAGTAATGCACAGGGTTAACATCCATATTAAAATACAGTGATAAATTTACAAATAAATATCCAACATACAAATATCCTATGTTGTTGAAAGAGAAGTCATATAAATTTTCTGAAATGCAGTTGACTAATATACATCCAGAACTTTAAACTCATTCATATCTTTGATTCTGCGAAATTCACTTTCAATAATTTATCCTAAATAAAGATAATTTTTTTGAATTTTTGAATTCTATTTTATTTTTTTATACAGCAGGTTCTTATTAGTTATCCATTTTATACATATTAGTGTATATATGTCAACCCCAGTCTCCCAATTCATCCTAAAGATAGTTTAAAACACACTAAAAATTATCAGATACAAAATTTTTATCACAGAGAGATGTGTGTGTGTGTGTATGTGTGTGTGCGTGTGCACACGCATGTATAAAACCAGACAGTCTAAATAGAACATTTGGAAATTTTTTAAATGATTATGATTATGTATACGACATAATATGACATGGCTAATATTGACATTTTAACAATATCCAAAAACAACATCGAATGAGAAAGGCAAAATAAAATATTCATAAACAATAGAAAATCAAGAATGTTTAGAAAATACAACTAGTAAATAAGTAGAAATATGTAAACAATTTACCTTGTCTTGGTGGTATGCTTATAGTTATCTTTGATTTTTTTAATTAATTTTTAATTTTCTAGACCTGTTTTTTTGTAGGTAGCACAAATTCCTTTTATTATAATGATAATAATGATAATTACTACTACTAATAATAATGATGCTTGTGCTTAAATACTTTCCCCTATCGCTCTCCCTGTACCCTCCTGAAGAATCTACTACTTCTATTTCTTTCTTTTTTCTTTTATTTTCTTCCTTTTTTAACACTGATGAGTATGTAAGGGTGCATTTGATCCTCTGAAAGTTTGGAAGTAGAGGAAGAGAATGTTGGAGTATTAGAAACAGTTCAAAAGCAGCGAAATCGGTAGAAGATATCAGGAAACGTCACACATATAATTGGGAATCATACTAATAAACATTTTCTACCACATTCTAATATTTTTTGAATGTTTTTTTACTTATATTCCAGAAAAAATATGCTCACTAATATATTTTAAATGAAAATTTTCCTAGAAGTAGTTATAATTCCTAATTCCATCAGAACTTATTTAACTTTTAATTCTAAATACTTGTGGTAGTTATTTTGGAGTGAAATGATTCTAAACTGTATGTGCTGTTTTGAGGTCCTAGAGCAAAATGGGAGGGGCTTGGTTACAATTAGGGCCCTCAAGTATAACAGAAATATAGAAAGGGAATCAACTTTGGTGTAACGTGTCAGGAACAGGAAATATATTTCTTTTAATTTTGCTCTTTCTGTGCTTTATAGTGTCGATCTCTCAGGACCCAGATTAATAAATACTCAGTAAAGATCTATTGAGATATCAACTGAATATTAATTTTGAGTAAATATGTCAAATATTTTGAGAAAATAAGAAAAAAACCTTAAATCTAACACTGATTCAAATCCCAAATGTCACAGATTCTAGGAGATAAATTACTAGACCAAGATAATTAAAATTGTGCCATAAATAAGGTTTTGATAGATGATTTCATAACTTTGACAGGAAATTCTAGCTGGGGAGAATGAAGATGGGCTTAATGTAGGAGGATATACTTGATGTAGGACTTAAAGCAGAGAAGAGATGAGATTATGGAAAAGGATGTTAGATACTCTGTGGAAAAGTGCCTGTGAACATGATCAGATAGAGGTCAAGTATTTGGAAAAGGAAAGCTTTCACTGTTTTAGGAGCCAAGGCTACTTAATTATAGGAATATAGAACATAGGCAGGAATACACAATGATACTGAACTCTGAAATCTACCTAAGTAAATTTAGGTTATTTTTCTATATACATTTTGTCCAAGAGATTGATATCATTCAAGAAACAGTGTATAATATATTTTTGAGAATTAAAAACTAAATAAAGTCAAGTGAAAAGACTATATTTAGTGTGCTGATGCAATGGTGCAGAGATGTGGTATTACAGTACTGGCAGCGAGAGGATTGGCAGTAAGAATGAAATGATAGCACTCTATTGTAAAAGTAGATTTTGTAGAATTCAGTATGAAATAAGCTTTTGTAGACTGTCCTGAGCACCTAGCCTTAATGCTTAATATTTTTCTCATATGTTCTTAGTTTTAAACAATGAAACTGTAAAGAGCGTTTTGGGGTACAGTGTGCCCATAAATCAGAAGCAGCTGGTACATGTACTGCACCATAAATAATGACATTCTAAAACCTTTATAAAGATCATTTATTTAGATTCTGAAAAACACTATAATGTGCTATAAAAACTTATTAAATATCCTTCAGGAAATTTCAGACTTTATTTCTATCTCTGTACAAATCATACTGCCATTCTCTAAAAGCCTAAGAGAAAATCGCTTATCCAAGAACATCATTTTATATATGCTTGGGGAAAATATCCATATTTAGTGCACACATCAACATATGAAAGTTCAAGAGAGAGAGTCATCCCACCATTTGATAATCAAATATAAACCAGATTCCTAACGATTTGGCAACTGGTGTTTCTGTTTCCCATCATTTTAGTTAACACCTACACCAGTACTATCCAGTTGTAACCAAGAGTTTCATGAATGTTAGAATTCTCTTCCAGTTCAGAATTCTATGATTATACTTTGGATAATTTCAGCTATGGAATAGTAAACGTTTTGGAATTAAAACTATGAAAAAATGAGAGCTAATTCTGTAAAAAAGATACCTTATTGAATTTAGATGGTGACTATTTATAGGCAGTTCGACAATTGCACTTAGCAAATCAAGTACAAATACATACCTCTGGGACTTCCCTCGTGGTCCAGTGGTTAAGATTCTGTGCTTCCAAAGCAGGGGGGGCGCGGGTTTGATCCCTGGTCAGGGAACTAAGATCCCACGTGACGCGTGAAGTGGCCAAATAATTTTTTAAAAATACATATCTTTTAACTAAAATGTATTGGTCAATTAAGTTGATATTTCAGAATTATTGTATGAATACTGTTTCCTTTAGAATTAATAAATACTATCTCTGTAAATTTATCTCTTCATGTAATAAATATGTTTTAACAACCAGATATTAAAATACTTAAATCTGCTCAGTTCTCAATAATTATAGACATGTGAGCAATCGATTATTAATCCATGATAGCTATGGATTTTTCAAGATCTAGATCTAATGTGTAAAAAATCAATTGCATATGAAGTTTCTCTAACAGAATAGTAGGAGACTTTGCTATGCTTCTTGTTAAATTTAATTCTTCTCTTGAGCAGTATTACTATTCTGCCCAAGTAATTCAGTCACATGTGTCTGTTCAAATTACTGTGAAACTACATGGCAATTGTTATTACTTTGTAATCTTCCTGAGTAAGAACCAAAGGTGTCCCTTATTATAGAAAACAGACTTAGTAAACTTCAGTTTGCATTATTGTGAAAACAAAAAATTGCTCTTCATTTCAACACTTCTGACTTTTCTCTCTTATATTGCAAACATCTGAAATGACATAAAATATTCTACAGTATTTCCTTATAAAAAATCCTGATAATTCATCCTCTTGGTCCTTTGGTACACCCTGACACTGAAAGCAAATTGATCATCCCAGATTTGTGCTCCACCCACGGTGAATTTGTACAAGAGAGTTTAACACAGATTCACATCCCATGCTGTGTGTAAAAACATCTCAGCATGTTTGGGTGTTTCATAGTAGTGGTCTGACTTCATCCCATTAGACTAACATTTGTGTAGATGTGTGCGTGTGTGTACGCATGTATATTTGTGTTTCTTTGGCCATATGTAATCCCACCACCTTGGATTTATCCACGTGCAATTTTTAATTTTTTACTAGCACTTCCTACCTACAGACCCAGCTCCCTCCACAATCCTAGAAAATATCAGAAATTTGGAGTTAAGAAATCTTAATGACATTTTAATTTAACTTTTTTGATAAATTATTCATCAGCAAAGACCAATACGTTTTGTTAACTTTTGGTATATTGCAATTGCATTTTGCTTTGCTTCATATAACACAGTTATTATTTACCCATAACTTTAAATTTCAAAGAAAGTTTTTTTTAATCATTTAGGTGCACACGCATAATATTAAATCATATCTAGCTGATTAATAAGGAATTAAGTCCACAAATTAGTTTTTTTATTTTGAGGCTTACTATGGTTACTGACCTAAACTAACTACCTGAATAAATCACATTCCCCACGCTAACCTACCGAAAGAATTTACATGATGCCTTCTGCACATCGCCATTTGTCAAATATTTTAAAATAATCATTAGTGATGTGGAAAGCTGCTGTAAAAAATAACTATCACTTTCAGCTTCTAGACTTATATAAAAATTCTTACCTTGCCTACATATTGTGTGTCTGTACCTGTGTACTCTTCCAACAAGAAGAATTGATTCCACATCCAGCCACGCTTGGTGCGATGTAGCGTTTTACCATCATCTTGTGTCAGACCCACTATCCTTTCACTTGGTAAATCACTGTTAGCTTTTTCTTGAAATGGGATAGCATCAATTGTATGAAACATATAGGTCCAGATGAATAGTGGTAGGCAGTGATAAGTCCTCATTATCTGCGGCTTCAGCAGGAAATCAAATTCAGTGTACTGTCTGTTTCCCCTGAAAAGTAGCGTGAGAAAAATGGTTTATTAGGTTGTGTTTCATTTTCACATAACTTGTAAACTATAAAACTTTTCTGAATGTTATTTAAATGTTATAAATAATATATCATTAATACATTATTTTTCCATGTTACATCAGTGAACTGTCATTAAAAACTCATATCATACAGATAAGTAGGGAGACATATATAATACAAATAAATTAAATAGGAATTTAACAGCTGACTTTACTACCACTGTATTACAGCATGTAAATGTGAATATATTAGTAATTTAAATATTCATTATTTTGAAAAGATAAGTTCCAAAATACACCAAAGATCATATCAAGTGTTCCTAAAGTCCTCAAGACTAATAAAAGTAGAATATTTATTAATATATACATATATATGAATAAGAACACTGTTTTCTGTTAACAATCTACCAACTTTTGCAAGCTGTTCTCCACCTCTTCCTCTTCTTCTCCTCCTCCTTATTCTTCTCTAATACGTTGAGATGTTGCCTCAGGGCAAATTAAATGATACCAAATATACTTTGGATTGTGTCTAGCATTACCTAGCACTGTACCACGTTGATCCTTTACAATCAATAACATTTTTTCCCAAAAATCAGTTGAGTAAGTCACTCAAATTTATTTGAGACTGAGGAGAACATGCTCTCCTCATGTT
The DNA here is from genome assembly GCF_039906515.1 of Pseudorca crassidens. Classification (NCBI taxonomy): domain Eukaryota; kingdom Metazoa; phylum Chordata; class Mammalia; order Artiodactyla; family Delphinidae; genus Pseudorca; species Pseudorca crassidens. The sequence goes on from NC_090298.1 coordinate 22,599,635, forward strand.
CAGGAACATTTTACCTTATAATTAAAAACAACATCACATATATTTCCTAAAATAATAAAAATAACAGAGCACACAAAATTGGTATTGCAAAATTAGATATGAGGTCTTACCTATGGGATAATTGATCCAGAATTTTGAAATAAACAATGTTTTTCTATTGAGATAGTAAGTTGATTCTTCTTGAAGTAAAAATAATTCATTGGGTATTTCAAATTTAATTTTATTTATTAGTAAATTTGTTTAATTAGTAAGGGATTTAATCTAGAAGATGTGAGATATTGCTGCTGATGTTAATGATTTGATAAGCAATAAAAACCCATCTCCAACTAGTGTAGGCAAAAAAAAAAAGAATTCATTGGATTATAATATCAAGTTGTGGAAAGGAAAGAATGAAAGGAGTATAGAAGCAACTGGGCATTTCCTGCTTATGAAAACTAGAATTAGGGGCTTGAGTACTTGAGCTCTCTCTCTCTCTCTCTCTCTCTTCTCTCTGGCTTTGACCTAAGCCTTCTCAACCTGATGAAATATACAAATACATGAAGTTCAGATTTAACATCATCCAATCCAGAAAGCAACTGATAGTCTTTTCTGTCTTGAGTTTAAAAAATTCTGGAAATGGACTCTAATTTACATGGCTAAGGCCAGATGTCCAATGCTGGACCATGTATCTGTGGATTCAGTTGCAGTTATCAAGTCATAAAGGTCAAATATAAGCATCTAGCTTGGCTTTATCCCTTATTATCTGAGACTTTTGGATATTTACTCACATCATTATGTTTCAACTACTTCTTGTATAAAAAGAGAATAATCAATACCTGATTCACAAGGTATTGTTATTAATTTTACTTGAACTTTTATCACAAAGTCATAGTTATTTGTAACACAAAGATTTATTTAATTTTTACAGCAGCATATACCTGTGAGAAAACTGAGGTGTGAGGAATTTAAGTAATTTGACAAAGGTCATACAGATAGTAAGTGTTGGAGCTAGTTTTTAGATCCACAGCTTTAAACAATATTTTTTACATAAGATAATACATGTAGCTTATAGTACATTAGCATAGTGCTAGCATACAAATTCTCAACATGTTAGTGTTTTCATTAGCAACATCATCATCGCCATTATCAGCCATGTTTGCTTCCAATATAGTCATATATATGTATTAATCTATCACCAACATAACAGAGTAAATAATGGATGCTTGCTATTGGTACAGAGCTATTAGCTTGTCCAGCTATATGTACCCTAGTTTCCATACCTATTATTAAAAAAAATGTTCTTACTTAACAAAATACACATATGTGGCCACAAATCTCTCATTCGGAATGAGAGAAATCAAAGTCACATTATTGTCTTTTACTCTGAAATCTTGGGCAATGATAATTATTTTTGATGGGAGAAATTTTCACATATTGAGGTATGAGGAAGTCATTCTGGCTTATACATTGTTTAACTTGAACTTTATGCTAATTAAAAGAGTGTATCCATGGCTTATTGAGCATGCATTGTACATCTGCTTTAACCATTTAAGAAAAGAGGGCATTTAAAAACCAAAATGGAGTAATTGTGGTTCAGTCATCCAAACTGGAGATGCGTGGCCATTGAGGACATGGTTTTAGACACTTTCCTGCGTCACTGAGAACTTGAATTTCCTAAACTGTATCAGACTCAAGGACACCACCCGCATTCTCTAAACAACATCTCCTAGCAGCTGCAACATTATGATCTCAAGGTCTCTCCTTGAAATTATGCAACCATTTTGGACCCCAACCAATCCTTGATTAACAAGGATTGTTGTTCTTGATAGCTCCAATTCTAATTCTTGACAAACAGCTTATGTAATTTTTTAATGTATAAAGGTTTTTGCCCTTGTAAGCCTCCTTCATTTCATAGTCTGGCGGAACACAATTCAAGTTCTTGAATCTATGTCTTTCGGGCTAAAGTCCTCAGCTTGGCCCAAATAAAACTCTTTTTATTCTTATTATAGATTGTTTATTGATTTTTCCATCAACATCCTTATTTTAGATTGTTTATTGATTATTTCCGTCAACTTTATGTGGCTATTACCAATCCTGTAAACTACTGGAAACTGGTAAATTTAACCACAACCTGTAAAACTCTGAAATAAATGTCAGAACACTACAATGTCAAATAATGCTTACAAAAGTGTAATGGAAAAGTAATATCTAATGACCAGTAGATTAGAATATGCCTGCATTTTATTGATCAGGGATGGTGCAGTAGAAAATGAGCAGCCAGAGAATCTCAAGAATAACTGTTAATTCACTTTGATGAAATACAACAAATTCCTTAGTTGACTACACTGGGTAACCTGGTTTCTTCCCACTGGGAAATTTCCTTTGGCCATCGTCCTTGCTGATGACACTTGCAAGAGAAATTGAAGAGCATTCTTCATTTCCTGTGGCCTGTTCTATGATGTCCACTTTGGGTAGAATGTAAGCCTTTAAGCGAAAAGTTTAGCTGTATATTAGATGGAGCCAGAGACTTAGGCAGAGACCAGGATCCCATAGGCCACTATAAGCTATAGTAAGAAATTTGTTTTCGTTTCCAGTGCAAGCAGTTGGAAGACTTTAACATGCCATGTTTAGAAAAGATCAATCTGGCTACAGATCAGAAAATAGGTTAGAGGATAGGAAAGGCTTTGGTTAAGGGGGAGACAGTTAAAGTCATCACTGCAGGGCAGAGAGAGATGATGATGGCTCATAGAGAAGTTTGAAGTGGACACTGTTATTCTACTCAGGTTTCCTTTGATTCTTTAATATGGGCAACACACACACACACACACACACACACACACACACACACACACACACACACACACACACACACACACACACACTGCATGCACTACAATTTTTGTATGCTTTGCTTCTAATGGCCTGCACCTGCAACTCTTTGAAGGCCTTCCCTTGGCTACTGGAGCCACTTTGCTCACAGGCACAGAGAGCCTAAATGCCTGCAAGTTTACAGTTGTCTCCCTTGGAATCCCTGAGCCATTGTCTAACAGGTACAGAAGTATTAAAACCAACATGTTATTTGCATCCCAGAGCTCCCCTAAAGAATCATGCTGGGCTTCCCTGGTGACACAGTGATTGAGAATCCGCCTGCCAATGCAGGGGACATGGATTTGATCCCTGGTCCGGGAAGATCCCACATGCCGCAGAGCAACTAAGCCCGTGTACCACAACTACTGAGCCTGCACTCTAGAGCCCACGAGCCACAACTGCTGAGGGCGTGTGCCACAAATACTGAAGCCTGAACACCTAAAGCCCATGCTCCTCAACAAGAGAAGCCACCACAATGAGAAGCCCGTGCACGGCAACGAAGAGTAGCCCCTGCTCTCCACAACTAGAGAAAGCCTACGTGCAGCAACGAAGACTCAATGCAGCCAAAAATAAAATAAATAAATAAATTTATTAAAAAAAAGAAAAAAAGATTCATGCTGAGGCTGGAACTGACTGAAATTATACTCTCACTTGGATTCTTCTTCCTGTCTTGCTTTCGCACTCTCTCCCTCACTTCCTGACCTAGAAGCAATCTGTTAACCTATCACTGGCACCCAAATCCTTGCCTCAAGGTCTGTTTCTGAGGAACCAGACCTAAGACCAGAGTAAGATCTTCATAGTCAATATTCAGAAAAGGAAATACTACTTTCTCATGTATTGATTATAAAGGATTAAATAAAGGAGAAATAAAATATAACTCCTAGATTATTAGTTTGTGAACTAGGTAGATGATTATTTTTTATTTTATTTATTTTTTTTGCGGTACGCGGGCCTCTCACTGCTGTGGCCTCTCCCGTTGCGGAGCACAGGCTCCGGACGCGCAGGCTCAGCGGCCATGGCTCACGGGCCCAGCCGCTCCGCGGCATGTGGGATCTTCCTGGACCGGGGCACGAACCCGTGTCCCCTGCATCGGCAGGCGGACTCCCGACCACTGTGCCACCAGGGAAGCCTGATTGAGTTATTTTTGAGTGTCATTTATATCAGGGGAAAAGAAAATCTATTAGAAAAATAAAGAATCATTTTTCTTCTTGTTTTTGGTCAAAATGAAGTCATTTTTATACTGCTACTACTAACATTTCAGATAATTAACAATAGGAAGCACAGTGATCCACTGGTCTACTCATTTTATGTAATTTAATTTATATATTTATGGCAACCTTTTAAAATAGATCCTTTTATAATCCTTCATATCCCTCATATTATTATAAGGAAACTGAGGCACAGAGAGGTTAAATGACTGCACAAGTTCATATAAATAGCAACAGAAAGATTGAAAATTAAATCTAGGCACTCCCTTGCACTTGGGCTCTACTACTCTAGAAATAGCTTACTAACATCTGTGATGCTGGCAACCAACATTTATTCTAACTTGCCTTCTGTGTTGTAGGCACTGTGCTAAGTCTTTTTTCAGACACCGTTTCTTTAACACTCCTTGTAACAATATTATAAGGAACGTATGACCATATTAGAAAGAGGGGTAAACTGGAGTTGAAGTAACTTGCTAAAATCACAGAATGGCAGGCACCTGTGGGAAAGTGGAAGGCATCCAGGATTTGAATTCTGTCAGACTGATGTCAGTGCTCCTGATATTAATTGTACTGCTGTTAAGTAATATTCCTCCGTATTCACCCACCTGGAAGCCGCCTTCAGGAGCTTTACGTGCTTGCCCAGATAAAGTTTTTTGCCTTACTTATACTCTGACCTTGAACAATCTTACCTGGCTCATCCATAGTCAACTCCTCATTATTTTCAGTTTCTATATCATATTTTGCTTTCTTGCAAAGTCTTCCATAACAACATTTTCAAAAAGAGCTTACCCAACTTCAGTCTCTACTGATTTCTTTCATACCATCCATTTATTTCCTTCATATAATTTACAGTGATTTTAATTATACCTTTCATTTAGTGGATTATGTTTGTTGACTGTTTCCTTTAGTTATAATGTAACTTGTATGGTGGTGAGATATTTTGTAAATCACTGTGTCCTACATGAAACAATTATTGACATGCCATAGGTAATTAAAAATGTATTTGTAAAATTAATTGGTTAGTTGATTCATGCCTAAAATGGATAATCCTAATTTGAGCCTGGGATCACATATGAGATTGACAGTATTCAGTTGCAAAAGCAAGCTGTTAGAGATATGGAAAGAGTTTAACTGGGAGGAAATGTGCCTTTTAAAAGAGTTCTGGTGTTTTTTCTAACAAATGAAATACAGTCTGCAGTGAAGTAAGAGTAATAATCATAAAAGTTCGCATAACATGGGATTAAGTATGAACTTCACAAAGTGATTGGTATAAATTATACAGTGTTTTAACAGTGAAGCCCTTTTATTAAATACCTTCATTTTCCTCATAATTCTAGGCATAATTCTTTCACCTTTAGGAAAAATTAGTGTATCCCTCCCGGGCCAATTTAACACCTATACATTCCTCAGCTCTTAGACAAAAGTGCACATTATAAAGGATTTTTGTTGCATTTGTTTTTAAAGTTAGCAAGCTCTTATCCCATAGGGTTTATTAAAAATTCTTCATATCCTTTATTAATTCAATAGCAACAAGCTGATTACTAATTTTTTCTATGGTTAATTATCTCTATCAGCCTTAAATGCTCTGCATTTTAATCACATGTTTTGTTGATAAATAAATACCATCGGATGCATTATGAAGTGTAATATTTTAAGTTTGGTTTAATTTTGATTTTGTAATCAGGGAATTCACTTGAATCTTGTTAACTTTAAAAACTGAAAATTATTTTATTATAATTCCCTTGTTCTCTTAATTATATTTCAATTGCATTTGTGAAAAATGACTGTTGGCTATTTGTGAACCAAGAAAAAATGTAAATTACTGTAATTAAATAGGATGTTCAGCATATAAAATCCACATCCAAAATTGAATTATATCATTATTTCTTATCACTATAGTTTAAACTCAGATAAAGAATTTTCATTATCCCAATCATGTTTTTCAGGCAAAGTTTCTCAGATAAAATGTACATACAAAACATGTGTATGTGATTGATTTTAATATATTATCACTTTAAGATTTGTAGTCAACAAAGTACTTCCACATACATTAACGTATTTATCAAAAAAAAAATAACTTCTGGGCTATAGGCATATTTTCTGAATCCTTTTCCAGATGAGATATATAAGGTTTGGAGAGATAAGAAAGCTATTTGTGATTACGCAGTTATTTTGTGGATTTGACAAAAGGCATACATATGTTGTTTGATCTTTCCAACACACTATTGTATTTTTTTATACTGTTTGGTGAGATAAGTCTGAAATTTCAGCTAGTTAAATGACACATATACAAAGAATCAATTCTGTGAATATGAACAGACACCAAAATTACAAGTCTTTTAAGTCTTGTAATCAAGGAACTATTTAGGGATGTATGTTTTAACATATCTATTTTTCATAGTAATTGATAATTCTTACATTTATTATATAAATATATGTGTATATATATGAAATTGATCATTTTTTGTTATATTTATTTAATTTATATATAAGTTTGCTAAAATAATTTACTGATATTTTTGGAAGAATTTCATGTCCAATTATTATCACATTATAATTTGGGATTCTATCTTTATCTAACTAAATGTGATAAAACTATTTCAAGAAAAACAGACATTAATGGAATAAATATGAGCTGCCAGCTTTCTATAAGCATCCTTAATAGTTTCCACCACTAAACTAAACTTCAAAAATTTAGCTTAAGGTCTTCTCCAGAAATCTGAGAGTGTAAACCGGTGTCAGCAGAGAAGCTCTACAACAGGTTTTGCCAATATCCTACCAAAATAACAATAATAACATTATACATAACAGAATATAAATATATACATATAAGATTATAGAATATAAAGACATGTAAACAACTTATTGCCAGCAACTGAGAAAAATAAACACTGTAAGAAAAGTGGAGCTAGATTAAACAATAAATAATGGTGGATGATTCTCTATGATTTATGGAAAACATATCACTTTCAAACAAAAAGAGTTAGGCAAAGCAGGTTTTTTCCCAGTATCAGTCCCCTGAATGGGAATCAAGGGGTCAAAACTTCCCTAAGACCCTCTATTACAAAGATGCCCCCTTTGTAGTTGGCCAAGATACTACTATATCTATTCAATTAAGGCACCCCCTATAATACAACAGGACAAAGAAAAAATGGGACACATTAGGGGGTATTATTTTGGACATATTTTAATTTGGAGATATACCTTATAAGTGAATCATCTTAGGGTCAGCGATGGAAAAACTATTAGGAGAGAGCTATGTTCACAATTTCTTTAAGAAGGTTGGCTATCAAGGCATTATTGATGTAGGGAACAAGTGGAATTTGATATTATCACAAATGGGGATATTTTTAGTCTGTGTGTTCTGAAACTCTGGAAACTGGACAAAAAGTTTTTCAAGTTGGTGTGGCAAAATGACATAATATGCAGCATGAAATTGGGCTATAATAAAACTAGGGGGACTGCACACCATTTTATTAGCGTAAGCACATGCAGTTACACTTTCATCTGATGGAAAAAACAAAGCACAACAGAGAGTCTATGAAGATGTAGGAAATCAGATAAAGAGAAGGCTTTCCACAGGAAAAAATAATTAAGCTAGTACAGAAGTTAAAGTTTCCCAGTCTCAACACTTCTCGTAGTCTGTGAGCCACTTGTTTTTCTCTTCCTGCACCTTAAATTTCTGCTCTTACTTTTTAAATTCACCAATAAAGAGTGAGAAACCCTAGGCCCCCACTCTCGACCCCAGTAAAAATAGAACCCCAGACCCATGCACTAGTTATCGCGCTCTCTCTCTCTCTGTCTCTCTCTCCAGCTCCTCCTCCCCAAGACCTACATGTGTGCTCCTAGGTGTGCCATGTGCTTTCCAGGAGTTGTGAGTAATAAACCTTCGGGTTTTTTTCCCCAGAGTTTTCTGATGGTTATTGCTGAGGGTGTTTTGCAATGATAAGAAACACAAGGACTTGTCTAGCCACGACATTGCTTATCAGTAGGCTCAGACTAGCACAAAATGTAGATCAATGGGTAAACAAATTGTGGTATACCTATATAATATTATTCAGTGATAAAAAGAAATGAGCTATCAAGTCACACACACACAAAAACGAGGAAACTAAAATGCATAGTGCTAAGTGAAAAACTAAAATGCATATTTCAAGTTCGATAAAGCTAGATAATGATTCAAACACTATGACAATCTTGAAAAGGCAAAAGTATAGAGACAATAGAAAGATCAGTGGTTGCAGTGGTTTGAGAGGAAGATAGTAGGGATGAATAGGTGAACAAAGATGAACTTTAAAGCAGTGAATTCTGTATGATACTGGTTATATGACATTATACATTTGCCAAAACCCATACAGTGTTACAGCACAGAATAAACTTTAATATATGCACATTAAAAGAAAAAATCATTTAGGAATTGGGGACTGGAGAGGTGAGGTCCAAGAAGGAATGCAGACTACTTACAAGATAATCTAACTTTAAAATTGTATGACACAACCTGAGTGAAATGAGGAGGAGGGAAAGGTACTGCCCTAAATAACTCTGGAAATGAGTCAAGTCTCTAAGACTAAATGGAAAGAAATTACATGTATGTACTGCATTCTAGTTAATAAAGTTGTTTCTTCTGAGGATATAGGTTAACAATTATGCTGTTCTACATTTATACTGAAATTGAATAAGTAAATGGATGACAGATATTGGGAGTTACATTTCTTGCTGCTGTTGTGAGAATTTACAGATAAGCAAGGGGAGGAAGACAGCCTGATCCATGTGGTAATGGATTAGAGTTGGAGAAGTCAATGAAAACTCATGTACTTTAATATAATTACAGATGGCTATATATTGAAATATTTATAGATATGTGTATACGTACAAGGTAGTCTACACACATATGTATTCCTTGCTCTGTTAGCTGAGATGAGCTAGCAGCAATACCATCCAGTACCAGTGAACTCACCTAGCATCCAGATCTTTGTTTCTAATACCATTTTCTAATTAAAGGAACCAGGGCTCCTTGGAGAAATGTCTGATTCTAGGACTAGAGCAGGAAATGTACAAGATGAGGCAGTAGCATCTTATAGTGCCAGAAGCAGTGAAGCAGTGTTTAACACACACACACACACACACACACACACACACCCCTAAAACACTACACCATCCCTTTAACCCTGACCACACTCTCCATTAAGTCCTTCCCAATCATTCAGTATGTCATCTGTTTCCTGAAAATATCCTGACAGAAACACTGGGGAAAATGTAAAAATGAACTAAATGTCTAAGACTAGGAAAAAGGTAAATAAATCATGCAATTTGTATGTAATATGAGGACATATCATGAAGTCAACAAAAAAATCCACGTAGTAATTCTTTCACCAGATATATATAAAGTGCCTACTCTTTTTCTAGACATTTTTCTAGTTGAACAGAATAGCAGTTTCTTTAAGGAGTTTATATTCTAGGAATGTGTTGTACATTTATAACAAGAGAGTGTTTATGCCACATTCCTGAATAGGTTACTGACATTATAAGTCATTTATTGAATAATACTTAATCTATCAGGAAAATGAAAGAAAAATTTATATTTCAAATTTTTAATCAGTGGAGAAAGGTGTAAATGGATTTTCTACCTGTGGTTTCATGTCAGCTTTCAGTGTCAAAAATGAGCATCAGAGCCTGTCAGATGCAAGTTAATGAATGTCCCACATGCATCAGCCTACACTGTTTCTCATTTAACAGAGAGCACATAGTGCTAAAAATTGTCCATATTTAAAACTGTATTTGATTTGACATAGCTTTTTTCCTGAGTTAGCTCTAGAAAGCAATAGTTCAGACCAAACTGTTGGCCAGCTTATGTCTTAGGGTGGAGCAGGAGAGCATGGGAACAAGTGGGTGGGTTGTAGGATGTGCTTGGCAGTACCGAGGAGAGGAGGGTAAATTAAATAGCTATGAAAGGGCAAATTACAAAACAAATATGCAAGCATTTATAATAATTACCACAGTACAGATGACAAGTTAATATTATTATCAAAAATCAAGAGAGTATTATGGATTTTAAACAAGAATTTTAACTTTTTTGTTTCATGAATCTTTCTGTCAGTCTGATGACAGAATAATATTTTTAATGCATGAATTAAGAAATAAGATATATAGTATTAAAAAGGAAATCAATTTTATTAAAATATAGCTATCAAATTATTTTTAGAAACTGGTTGTTATAAAATAATACCTATGCTTCTTAAGTAATGCAATAAATAACAAGACCTAGTAGCAGATCTGATTAGTTCCAAAACTTCTGTAGATGGATACCCATAAACATAATTTGGGGATATGTTAAACTTCAATTAGAGATTAGTACAGATATTAATGTAATGTTTCTCAGTTTAAATTTATGGACTCCATGTTTCAAAATAAAAGGGACTTAAAATTTGAAAAAAAAATGTATTTACGTTGACATTGTAGATGTAGGCAGAAGAGTGGAATGAACAGTAAATACGGAGAGAGGGATAGGGGTTAATATCCTGAGTGTGTCACTGTTTTAATGAGCTTAGGTGAGTTTATTAACTAGACTTTATTTTCATCATATCTAGAATGGGAATCATAAGCTTACCTTAACAGGAGATATAATAATTAAATAAAATCATGTGTATAAAAAGAATTTGAAATATAGTACATCCATGACACATAATTAAAGTCTTCCTTTCCTTCAAAGTAACCTATTGATTAGGTCGTTATATAATTATATTCTATTACTGTGCAATAAAACATTATGCATTTGCCTAGAAAACTATAATGAGATTTGAGAGGGTTGTAACTATTACATTAACCATTTTACAGGCATAAGCACATCCCTGGTTTACCCTAAGTGCTAATCTGGAATCTGTAGTAGTAGACTCTATTGTGTTCCATGCTGATCTCATTTACCATGTTAACCTACTTACCAGCCAGCTGCTCTGAGGTTTGCCTGCTAAGTGCCTATAGCCTCTCCCTTCTTCTGAGAATTTTTCTGGACTGATGAGAACCACTAAACTAGGGTGTTTTCTTCCACTTTCTCTCTCCTGATTCATTCCCTATTTACAGTTTCCTCCTGAGAAGCACGTTTTCAGTCAATCACCTGTACTCAAATCCAAGTCTCAGTCTGATTCTAGAGAATTACCTAAGATTATCTATATGGTCCGAATGAGCATTGGGTCTGTTAGAAGGGAGCCATTCACCTATTCTTCAAATATTTGTCTGGTGCCTACTATTGCCAGGCATATAGCACACTTCAGGTGCTTGGGATACAAACAAAACATGCAGAAAGAGAAACACTATACAATAAACACAATAAATATGAAAAACATATAGTAGAAAGTATTCAGTGCTATTGAAAAAAAAACTTAGAGCAATACGGTGGGATGTGAATATAGGGGCTGGGCAGGGGAAGGGAAGTGAAATCCCAGGTTGGTCTCATTGAGAAAGCATTGAGTAAATACTTGAAGAAAGGGGAGCCATCCAATTAGATATGTGGGGGATGTTCTTTCAGTCATAGTAAAAGCTAGATCAAGGGTCCTACAGCAATAGAGTGCCTGGTTTGTTTCAGTTGTGTCTATCTGATAGAAGTAAGTGAGGGAGAGAGTATAGGAGAAGCAGGACAGAGCAACTGAAGGAGTGGTGCGTGGAGAGGGTTCTTGTAGCCCAGAGAGGAAAGTGTATGAAGGAGGAGGTAGTGACATCAAACCAAGTGATCAAAACTATGGGGACTGGAAGTTGACCATTGGATTGAAACCATAACCTTCACTATGTAATTAATATATTGCAGTGCTTTTATGAACAAATATAGACTGTCTTTTACCATTCAAGTGGTCTCTAAATGTTCAAAAAATCAAATGGTCTAGCTTTTAATTCCTAGAAGATGCTACAATCTCTCTTAGTGACGAATACATTTGCAAATGTTCTAATATCTGTCATGATTTCATTTTTCTGTAGAGTCAGCCTTGAAAACTGTTCAAATATTAAGATTCGGATTCTTACAGGTCACTGTTTGAAGCATGACCTCTGGCTCTTTCAAGTCCTAGCTAGGTGACCCTGAACGTGTTATTTAATCATTGGTTCCCTGGTTGCCTTGATGTGCCTGTTGTATTGTTGCCTTTTTTAGTGTTTTGAGTTAAACTGCTTGATACACATAAAATAAATAGAATAATGCCTGACTATACTAGTTTGAATGGGTTAGTTAATACAGTGATAACATTATATTAAAACAATAATGTATATTTCTCACACACACAGCAAGTTTATCATAGGTCAGCTAGTGAAGGTCGTTCTACCTCATCTTTATCAGAATTTCAGGCTGAGGGAGACATGCTCCAATCTCTGCTTCTACCTTTGCCAAGGCAGGAAAAAAATAACTTTGGCATTTGGTCAATTCCATTAACTTTTCATTGACCAAATCAGGTTGCTTTGTCTAACTTCAAAGGTATTGGTGAAGTACCTTCCTACAAAACACTCAGAAATATTTGGCAAATAACAAGGATGATCATTATAATTAAAGCCCTAGCTACCAAATATAAGGCTGATTCTTCCTCCTGGAGAAAAATATACCAAAATACAACTCACAGGTCACATGCAGACTTGTCATGAAGTTCAAATTGAGGGATTGTACAAAGGGGATAGCGTGCAGTAGTCTGTACATCAAGTCTAGATGAAGTGTCACATGACCTGAGACCTATGAACTAAAATAGTATATCTATTCCCCACACATGCAACAAATAGGTTGAGACAGGGGCAATATAAACATAATGCTTTTCTTCTGAAATCCATGGCAATTTTGAAATCAGGTTTGCATATCCTACTATCCTGGCAGTGGAGAATTAGGCCATAATTAGACCTTATTCTTCAAGTCTGGTTCCTGAGAGGGTCTCCCTTGTCCACTGTTCTTTGTAGCTCTTCACCTTCTGGAATTCTTTCATATTCATTGATCTCTCTGACCACAGCTGAAGAAGGCCGTATGACTCCTTGACAGTTGAAAAAAAATTCTTAGCCAGTTTACTGGCTGTGGAAATTGATAGCCCAAAGATCATTTTAACAATGAGACCCAGGTTTTTTGGTCTGGGCTCGTGGTTTTTTGGCAGTACTACTCTTAAAAACTAAATCCTCTTTTTCTATTTGGCTCTTTTCAGTTTCATGTGTCAAGAGACACTCCATAGAATATTTTCTGCTTATACATACTTAGATTTTCTATACTTATTTTCTTACCACTGCTCCACAGGTCTTGCTATATTAACTTGATTTTAGGTTCCTTAGTCTTATTGGGCTTTACAGGACAAACCACAGCTTTAGTGTCTTTAACATGAGAAATTTTGTCCAAGTAAAAGGATTTATTGGGAACACTTAACTGGGTCCTGAATTATTTGCTGTAGGGTCAGACCACACAAGATGCCTGTTCACTTGCTCTCTGTACATTCCTTGCTAGACCAGTGCCTGCTTCACTTATACTCTACTCACATTACTGAACTTCATACATATTAGCTCCAGGCCCCAGCTAATGATTGTTCTGGCTTTAGATCATAACATCTCTACTATGATAGCTTATCAAAGGGGCAGTGAGGGGCATCCCTCTCTGCTGGTTTCCCTGGTAACCCATGAGCCAACCTGCCCTCAATTCCCCCTGTAACTGGCAATCTCCCCTTCCCACCCTGGAGCGAAGACTGCCACCAGGTCCTGCCCGCCTTCTGCAACATGTGGTGAGGTGTCCTCCAGGACCTTGCTTCAGACATGTAAGATCCCTCATCCATTAAACCATTGATGTCTCTGTTGCTGACTCCGGGCTCTTTCTTTGGTGTTGAAGCTGGGCATGTACAGGCCTTGTAGGCCTGCAGGGTGCAGCCCAACACTTGCTGATATAATCCATTCAGAAGTTTAAAAATAGAAGTGATGGCCATTCTCTTGATTTTCTTTTTGCTACAAAAGTTTTAATCAGCCATTTTCACACCAAATACTATTTCTTTTTTATGAGAAAGCATCAAAAAAGTTGCCTCTTCCTCTCGCCATGCCGGTACCCCATTCATGCCATCTCCTTTTCCTTATATTCCTGCTAACAAACTGGCAATAGCTCTCTAAATTTATCTCTTTTTTATAGTACTTTGATGACACAGCCATAGTGACAAGTACACCCTACTGATAGTCTGTTTTTCCACATTTTCCCCTATAGCTACAAGCTCATTGGTCCCAGAATCTGCCTTCCAAGTTATCACAGGTCATAGTTTTACCAAATATTACACCCCTGTATGAAATGAATTTCCATCTTTTGAGATTCTGACAAGGCTTTCTTGACTGCTGGATGGCCAGGCCTTAAGTCAGTGCTACAAATTTTATGGATTTTGTTGTTGTTGTTGTTGTTGTTAGGACAGCATATGACTTCTAGTAGATATTTATGCACCAGTCACATTGTTCCATGGTAACATAAAACTCTCAAATTCTCAGTGGCTTTGGAAACAAATGCTTATTCTTGCTCAGGGTATATAATCACTGTGGTTTTCCTGGGAGGCTGTGATAAATCTTATCACCAGGAACCCAAGGCAAGTTAAGTCCCATCTCTGTGCTCCCAGGATTGCCAAGAGAAGACAGAAGGAACATGGAGCACCTCATGCTGGCCCTTATGCTGTCCACACAGAAGAGACATACTCATTTGCACTCATATTTCAGTGTGCAAAGCACATCCCATGGTTATGTCTAAATTCAGATGTTGGGAAGAAGGATAAACAGTCTTATGATATATTTGGAAGAAAGAAATCCAGAAATATTCAGTCAACAGTTTGGATGATTGCTTAATTAGTATATGAGAGTACTTGTTATGTGTTGAATTGTGTCCCCCAAAAGATATATTGAACTCCTCACCCCTGGTACATATGAATGTGAGTTCATTTGGAAATAGGGTCTGGGAAGATGTAATCAGGTTAAGATGAAGTCATTCTTAATTAGTGTGGGCCTTAATCTGATATTACTGGATTATAAGAAGAAAGGAAACAAATGTAGAGTGAAGACAGCCATGTGAAGGCGGATGTACAGACTGGAGTTATGCTGCCACAAATTAACCTCCCAGAAGCTGGAAGAGTCTATGGAGAGAGTAGCGACCTGCCAACACCTTGATTTCAGACAGCTAGCCTCCATAACTGTAAGATAATAAATTTCAGTTGTTTTAAGCCACCCAGTTTACTGTACTTTGTTATAGCAGCCCTAGGAAACTAATACAGTGCTAATTAAATATTAATATTTATTACCAATTTGTAATATTTTCTTGACTATACCTGGTAAAAGTAAGAGATTCTTTTTCATGCTTCAGCATCATTGACTACATAATATTTAGGTCAGGGAGTTAACATGAAGCATTTTTAAGACCACAAACTTGGAAATGTTTCAGAAAGCTGTGCTCTCTACTAGTTGTATAACTTTGGGCAAGACACTAACCTCTCTCTATTTCTCAGTTTCTTAATTTGTAAAACTTACAATAATAATAATATTCATGAGCTTCTTGCTAATTCTCATAAAAGGCTTACAAAAATGCTCAATTAAGGTTAGCTATCTTTAAATTACTTATGACTCTCTCTTTTCCAGACTATTATTCAAAATCAGAATAAGCTTTTTTTTAATCTTTATATTAAATCATCTTGCACAGAGCAGATTAGAAATATGCGTTGAGGGACTAAATAACTTAATAGACTTAAATACTTAATATTTAGTATATTGAATTACATAGTATATATCTTAATTTCTTTTAGAATTCAAGCTGAAAATATAATGTGATATGGAAGAAAACTGCATGAGGTACTCTGATGTCATTAAAATATAAAATCATGTATAAAGCATGAACGTTTGCATTTAATGATTTTTTATTAAAAATCTATTTTTACTTCAAAACATATATACTTGCTCCTTTTCTCAGTCTATACAAATGAAATACCAGCAAATTTTCATTTGTATTCTTGAAATTTATTGTGAAAAAAATCTCTATCAGATCAATAATAAAGATTTCTTGGCACTGATGCCAATTTAAATGTTACTATAGCAATCACCATGGTAATGCTTTCAATTAGGGTTCACAGTCACAGCACAATGTGAGTCTAGTATACCATTTGGCAATTTCATAATGGAGCTACAGATTATTTAATTTTACCAGTCAAATAAAATCTAAACTGGCCCCAAAAATGAAAAAAGCATCAACCATGAACTATTCTTAGTTTTAAATTTCAAATACTCTCTATCTAAACTTTACAAATAGTCTAGTGTAAGAATATATTAGCATGGTTTCCTCTGCAAATCACCTATTCAAACACAACACAGTTACAAAGAAATTGCTTCATATCTCATTAACAGATATTAAAAATCCAGTGTTTATTTCATCTGGAAAGTTCATCTGCAAATAAGCTCACATATGATAGATAAGTCATTATTATTAAATTTTATGGAGGGAAAGGAAATGGAGATGATAATAATGTCATTTATTATTGCTATATCTAGCATTTATGAAGCACATCTTACAGACCAAGCACTGTTCTAAGTTCCTTGCAGTTTTGGTTATCATCTGTTCTGCTCACAAACAGCCCATATATCCCTCTTCTAGCCCACTAGGATTGTGCTTCACTGCCATCTTGAAGTTCCCTATAGCTATTTAGCCAGTGAAGTTTGAGTGGATGTGATCTATGCTCTTTTGGGGAAGAAGATTTACAAACTGCTAAATAATCCTCCCACTATCTTTTTCCCTTTGCCATACCAAGTATCAAGTCTTCCCAAAGACCCAAAATGAAGACCACAAGAAGCTCCCTGATACCCCAACTAGGCTCCTATAATGAATATATAGGGGGAGAGGAAATTAAACTTTTTGTTTGTTTTAAGCTCCCTGAACACCCTAGTCCTTTAGGACTGATATATCTACCTTAAATCACATAACAGTGTCAACATCCTCTTGATGAAGTGCTATATTGTTCCCATTTTATATACAAAAAAAAAAAAAAAAGAAAGTTTTGAGTGCTTAAATAAATTGCCCAAGTTAAACATCCATTAGGTGATAAGGGAGAAAATAAAAATCAGCTCTGAGAGCTGACAGCTGGTACCTGGCCTGGCAACTAAGAGCTAGGTTATTGTTTCTTCTGATGAGCACAAACAATTTAACAGAATATCATCATTAGACGAGCTCCCTCTATGAGTGAACAAGGCAAAAATCATGGCCACTAGGCACCCCCAAAGTGACCAAATAGCTTCCTCTCTTACTATGTCTTTATCAAAGACAACTTCAAACTGTTTTTCCAGCTTCCATATAGAAATTAACATACCTGTACAGAATTGCCCCAGTTTCCTGATATTACCCAATCAAGTGCTGATTCGTGCTTTTAGAAGCACTTCCCAAATGCCCCAGCATATTCCCAAACTCTATAATAAACCTATCTGAACTCCCTCCAACCAAAATATCTCCAATTTCCCCATGATGGGCAGTATGCCTTGTTGCAGGAAGTTAATACACCTAACTTTGACTAAAACTTTTTTCTTGGTCATCTTTTGGGCATTGGGCTTTTTCAGTGATAATACAACCAGTATGCTGTAATCTAAATAAAGCAGTGTGAATTTTGAGAATTAATAAGATTAGTTAACATAAATTAGTTCCTTTCTTAAAGTAATTCCATGATAGACAGTTTTTACTGAACAAAACAAGGGATATGATTTAAACAATATGTCAAAGAACTGTAGTAAAATTGGCACTGATATGACTTATTGGTGTGTGTGTGTGAGTGTGTGTGTCTGTGTGTGAACACACACTTATGAATTTATAAGGAAATTTGTTAAGGAATAGACTCAGTTCCCACCCCACTGCCCAACATCATGTGTAGAGGGTTGAATCAATTATACTCCCAGCTCATGGGCTGTAATAATTGTTGGGTCATCCAAGGACCTTCTCTTGTTTCTTGATTTATTTTTATTTTATCCCCATCCGCCACTCTCAGGTCCCCAGTTTTCCTAAGGATATTTCAATAAATAAGTACCTGTGAATCAAAAGTGTTTTACAATAAAATTAATTATCTGCATCATGTACCCAGAGGTTAGTATAGAATTATGGTCTGATTTGGAGGAGGACTAATGGACCAAGAGATCAAAGGACTCAATACACTGTCTGTGCATTAAAAGATGGGAACACCTAAGTGTAGCAGACAGTTTCAAAAATTTGAACATGTTATCTTTCACTTTACACATATTGCACATAATTGGATCTCTTTTTTAAGGCACTGTAACATTAAAAATGCTTAAAATTTAGTTAGAAATACTGCACAGCCAACAAGATTAATAAAGGTTTGAAATGTCTCTATTAACCCACTGAATTCCAAAGGGAGAGTATTTACTATTTTCATTTTAAATTATCATGCTCTCACTATTAATCCTCATTAGGCTATCTCTTCTTTGCTATAAGAGGAAATCTAAGAAGTAAAAATGCATCATAATTAACCTTCTAAAATCAGGCCTTATTGAGGTTCCTTACACCTCTTGCTATGGATCCTTCTCTGTAGGAAACTCTTTTAAGTCTGCAGTAGGATAAGATCAGTTAATTTTAATTTTTTTCTCTATATATTTGCCAAGGGAACAGATGATTGCTGCTTAAATGGCATCATTAAGCATCAGAGATACAAAATACTAAATGTAATATATTAAAGCCAAAAAACCCTCAAATGTTTGCTTCTTAGGAAGATACCTATTACACATATAAATTCTAGAATATATGCTCTGGTTTCCTGAACATTAATAGTGATTCCCAGAATTCTTTAATTCATGTTTCCATTGCATAATATTATAACCATATACCCTGCCAAACACTTGACACAGATGTCTTTTCTAAAAGGATTCTGCTCATTAAGCATATAAGGGTCACCTGTGTCAACACTGCAACTCAGAACATCCAGTATGTTATTATCTCCTAATAATAACTTAGTCAACAACTATTTCTAGTTCATGATTTTGTCATCCTGATCTAACAAGACATCATCATCATCAGAACTAATGTAGGTAAATAGAGGGACTGAATAAAGACAAATGCAATGTGTACTGACATTTTGTATAATTTTTATTAGTGAGATAATCTATCCTTTAACATTTCTACATATCTTACTGGTTTTGAACAGTTTAATTTTTCCTTAATTATAACCATCTCAGAAATTGATACTGTAACATTTCAATATATCTCTAACAGACAGTACTGGCATATGAATACCCATTATTTACAAACTTTATCTTGGATTTTCCAGAACACTGATGGAATATCAAGTATGGGTTTTGGCCATGCATTCACAAGTCATTTCTACAATACAGTGCTGAAATCAATAGACTGTACTAGGCTGAGGAGAGAGATGCAGGTGAGAAAGATTGTTGTTCGATGAAAAAATACAGTACTCATCACAAAATGCCACTATGTGAACACAAACAATTAGAGGATTTGTATACAAAAAGTATAATCATTGTGCATTTTTGAGTCTGCCATCAATTCAGAAAGGGAATTCATTTGGCCAGGAGACTTAAAAACTATATGCTATTTACCTTATAATAATGCTTATCTAAGGTTTAGCTATTTATGAACTTTGAATTTTTCAGTGGTTGCATTAAAAAATCTGAGGATTTGGTTCTATCCATTTTGGGAGAACGTTTATGTGTCATGATTGGCCACATAATTTTCTCCTGAGTAGTAGTTTTAAATCCAAGAGTAAATTAAGTCCAATGTGGAAATTACTCATGAAATAAAATTCTGTTTTCTTCAACCGACTGTTAAAAATGCTTTTGAGAGTATAAAACTTAGGATATGATAACTTTTATTTATGAAATTTTTGGTGAAATTGAGAGAAAATTAAGGAAGCAGAAAGTTACAAAGAACACATCATTCCTTAATCCACAGAGAGAAAAGACATGTTTTTACTCATTTAAATTAATCCCTGATAGTTTTTGAAAGGGTTGCATTAAGATCATTTGGAGTTTCAGTACCAGGGTGTTATCAAGTTCTTTCATTATTTTTTTTTTTCTTTGTCTCCTCTTCTTCAACATGAGAAGCTTCAAGCTTAATAAATACAGGAACTCATTACCTCAAAACTGTTCGTGTCTTCTTTCTATTCCTTTTTTCTTTGATTTCTGACATACATATGTCAAAGTACTTTTCTTAAAATATTTTTCTGCCTAATATTTCTTTTATCATAATAGACACTTTTTAGGTATATTTCCTTGAGCCTCACAAATGAACATATATGAAAAATTAGTATGGGTCTCTTATAGAGAAATAAATTAGGGCTCAGAAGGATCAAATCACTCCTCTAGGACTGGAGTTAGAACATGACTAGGTTGGAATATGAAACCATATGATCTCATTTCAGAGCGCAGTCTTGTAAATTCTCATTTACTTGCTAGACTAGTCTCTGGTGCTGCCACCTACATCAGGTTCAAGTTCCTTTGCTTACTTTGCAGAATTCCATTATCTAACCCATGCTACCATTTCAACCTTGGGATCCACTATTTCTTAACACATATGCTCTTTTCCAATTATGACATGCATGTGAGAGAGATCGTATTATCTTTGGTTTTCATAATAAGCTGAAAGACATTAATTCTAATTTTTATTCATTTTTTAAAAGAAACAGTTTAAGGCCCATTATCTTTCTCAAAATTATTTGAATCAATTCCTATGTTACAAGTGGACTATTTCATAAGCAGGGGTAACCGAAAAAAAAGGGAAGCCATTCAGACTGATTTGGGCTTTTGTTTATTTATAGGAAGAGCAAAAGAAATTTGGTTTTCACATATTATACATAGAAAATTTATCAGATATGTATCACCTTCACTGAACTACATATTAAAGATAAAAAAAGTTAAGTATTTTTATATCTACCCAAAATTAGAAGAGATAGTATAAAATATTTCTGACCCATGGGTAGTTATTAGTGACAAAATATTATTGACAAAGTTAATAGAATTATATTTTAGATTCTATAATTACAAGGTGTGATTTGTCCTCATGAAAGCGCTTTCTGTTCTCGGGGGCCCTATAAATCATGTAGATATAGGTTAAGTAATGGTCTTGTGATTTCTAATTGAAAAATCCAAGTGCTCATGTGTTATGCAGGTATATTAAGCTTCCTCTTTAATAATGTAAATTTTTTAAAATGTTGGCATCTCTGGGATAATGTTATCAGAGTAAATTATTTTATTTTTTGTTAATCTCTTCCTATAGTCTGAGAAAAATTGAGGATTCTGGGCTCCCAAGTAACAATTAGTGTCAAGGTATAACACCTGTTGGTTAGAGAGGAGCCCTCCAGCTTCATGGCAGCAAAGCTGAGAGCAAAGGATGGAGATATCCGAGAGTTAAGTCCTGGGAAACTGCCTGGACTATTTGGATTTAGCAGTGAAATACTGTATTGTAAATTTCTTTCCTGATGTCTTCTGTTCCCTAACATCATTTTTATTTTATCCTTCTGTAAACGGTGTTCAATGTTATTATTATTATTAATTGTCATTCTGTCCTAGAATTAGTAGGGCTCAGGGAAACAAGCAGGAAGCTATTAAGGTTGAGCATTGAGATCAATTGAGAAACTTGCAGAGGAATCCTAAGCAAGTAGTAACAGGTGAAATCAGAATTTTGGAAACACTCCTAGAAATTTTAACGAAATATTTGGAGGGGTGGACTCAGTGTGTTTTATCATGCAAACTGGAACTAGGATTAAATATTTGGTTATGAAAGGAAAGAACAAATTTGAAGACTGGAAAAATTAGGCTGGAAAAATCTGCTACTACAGTTGAGAATATAGATCTAGAGATACAGATATTGATAGAGTGTGAGAAACAGATATATGTGACATATATGCTCATACTTTATTTGGAGAAATCATATTTGAAAATCCTCATAAAATTAAGTAAATACTGATTTATTTTAAATAATATGTAGTTAAACTGTGTCAAAATACATCTTTAACTTTAAAATGAAGTGTTCAATAATTTAGCATTCAACTGGTAAAAAAAGTCCAGTTGTAGATTTGACTTATTTTTATTAGAAAAGTGATTTAGGTGATTAATTTTATGCAGTAAAATTTATGCAGTAAAATTTTATGCAGTAATTTTATGCAGTAAAATTTCATTATGCAGTAATAATGAAATAAATATTGTCTCAAATATCATAAAATGCCAGTAGAAATGAAAGCATGTTAGGGCATTTCCTTGTATTTTCATATTACAATCTGGGCCAACCAAAAGAGGGAGCTGAAGTATTGTGCTAGGTAGCTTGATTTCATAAATGGATCGATTTCACATATGAATTGCACAATGTGTTAAGATGTAAATTTAACTCTGTCTGATATTGACTTATTAACATTGACATATTATGGGCAATACTTAACTTATGGTCTTAAAACTGAATATTCCCCCAAAAGAAAAGTATTTTTTCAGGCATCATAAAATTATAAAAATAAAGTAGAAAAGACAGAAGGAATATTAAGTAAAATCTCTTAAAATTGAGTCTTACAAAGGAAGGAAGGAGAGGAATCACATAAGCCTCAAGTAACTTGAATCACATGATTTTTCTCTACACTTGTATAAATAGGGCTAATAATATTGAGGCTGTTTCCATGTACATAAATACAATTAAAAGTAATATGAAATATGACACATTTATAAAATACACACCAAGAATGTATATTTTACATAACCAGCGATATCATTGGCAAAGAGATCCTATGTGATAATTATGTGTGGTTTATCCAGCACAGCTGCTACCCATTTTCCCCATAGACTAGGGCAAGATACCATTATAAATAAACGTTCATTGCCAAAGAAAAATAGAATCTGTAGTTCCTTATTACAAAATGTTATTCTACAATGAGATTAATTTAATTAGTGAATAGTTTAATTTCCTTCTTCAAATCATAAGGAAATCTGTAACTCCAGTAAGAAATCTAAAGGAGAGGAAATAATTTACCTAAAAATAATTAATTTTCACGTAAATAGATTGAGAAAACAAAATGTTTAATTGACTATCAGATACTTGTATTGTTATGTTTCCTCAAGACATTACACTGAAACAGAGGGTGTTGCTCTTTTGTGATCTGGGAGAACTTATCTTACACACTCATACATTTATTACTCTCATAACACTATAGAAAAAACATGGTTAGGTATAGTAATTTCTTCTAGGTTTAACTGAGGGGTCTAACACCTGAAGTACCTGAGAGATTATTTTTTGACATAAACCAATGACATGATATGCAAGGACAGAATCATTGAAAGACACCAATATATAAATGTCTCAAAGAAATAACTAACCTATATTCCTTTTTTTTAAAAAAAAAATATATAGTCTACTACAAATTGAGTGTTTTCTGGAATTCATTTGATATTAGAATTATGCATTCTTCAAATGAATCCAGTTGTTGTCTTTAAAACTGGCAAACTGACATACTTTTTTTTCCCCAAAGACTGAGCAGTTGTATTAGAAAATTGTTCCATTTCATGCAATCTTTGCTATAATATAGAAATAATTTATACACATAAATAGTGTTAAAGAGCACAGTTTTATAACTGCAGAAATATATATATATATAAATTCAATCAAATGAGATTACACTATGAATTATCTGAACAAAAAATGATTTAAGATAAATCATTTCTTTAGAAAACTATTTCTTTTAAGTGGTTGATGTTTAAATGGGTTATAATTGTCGTGAATATGCCAACAGAATGCGTGAAGCAGCACAGAATGCTTGGTGCTGTAAACATGATAAATTAATACATTTCTGAATATCTGTGACAATAATAAAATTCAAACTCATATATTTTTTAATGCACAGAAATTCTGATATGAATGCAGGAAATTTAGGCAATATGGAGAAGGTCAATTGAACAGATGCAGTTGATCTAATACTAGAGGGACATCAACACACAGGGATCCACATCTCAGAAAAGGCCTTCAAAAAGACCAGGTATAAGAGCATAATCCAGCTCTTTAGATACTTCCAAATTGTTTTATTTCCATTTTTCTGTTTTTTCCTCACAAGATGGAAGCTTGTTAGAGAAACAATGGAAACAGTAGTTTAATATAACTATTTTCACAAACTTAATTGACTTCAGAACTGAAAAAGCCCTTAGATGTCTGCTTATATCCCTCCATCATTTTTAAAATGAAGAAATGAAATCCCAGAGTGGTAAATGAATACAAAGCCCCTATCTCTAGTCTTTTTAGTCCCATCCCTTGTTCTCTTTACTAAACCAGACTGGAATGTAATTCCACCATGTAAATTTTTGGAAATAATTAGTTAACTCCACTTTCGTTCTTGCAGATAGCATAGACAATTGGCATAAAGCTATTTTTCCTTCTCTACATGCAGAGTTGAGTTGGTTCATTCTGTTCTTTCTGTAAGGCTTGTAGAGAAAGCCAGGCCCAATCACAGTGGTGAATTAAATGGCAGTCATTTTTTGCCTCTGGCTATTCATGCTTACTATGATGCCGTTTTTTACATGCAAAGGTATGAATCAAAACCGATTTTAAAAAATATAATGATTTACATTGATAAGGAATTCTTAATCACATAACTTATTCCTGGAGACCTAGATTCTAGGTCTTGGTATCCCTACCTGTAAAAAATCAGTCAATTAAATGAAATGTCAGTTAGGTTCCTTCTTGCTGTAATAACCCCTGATTGCATTGAATCATCCTTTTCTTAATTTAAAATCTTCCATCCAAGAGAGAGATCACATTTTAAAGGTAAACTTTTTCATTTAAAAATAGCATTAGAAATCATTATGACAACTTGGCCGTATTTTTATTAATAATGAAAACTGGGCAAATGTTCTTCCAAGACCAATGTATTTTTCATAAATTTTCAAACATATTTTTCATCCTCTGATAATTGGGAGCTTTTTTAGTGCTCTGTGCTTTTTCAAAGTGTGATTGTTTACATAATTTTAAACAACATTTCTTTAATGTTTCCAATATGTTCTTATTGTTACTCCTACTCTCTGCATTCATGATTGATCATATGGTATTTTTAAAAGCCAGTGAAGATTTCTTTGGAGAAAATATGTTGCCTAATCAAGTAAAATCCTAGCATTGAGCAAAAACATCTTTTTCAATCAATTATTTGGAAGTATAATTATATTTCATTTTCTGCCTTCTTTTAAAAGCTTAGACAGGGGACTTCTATGGTGGTGCAGTGGTTAAGAATCTACTTGACAATGCAGGGGACTTGGGTTCGAGCCCTGGTCCAGGAGGATCCCACATGCCGCGGAGCAAGTAAGCCCATGAGCCACAACTACTGAGCCTGTGTGTCACAACTACTGAAGCCTGTGCACCTAGAGCCCATGCTCTGCAACAGGAAAAGCCACCACAATGAGAAGCCTGCACACTGCAACGAAGAGTAGCCCCCGCTCGCCACAACTAGAGAAAGCCCACCCGCAGCAACAATTGACTTCAGAACGCAGCCAAAAATACATAAATAATGAGTTAAAAAAAAGAAAGAAAAAAAAGTTTAGACAAAGAAAAGTCCTGAAACATGTACAGAATATTATAACTACTTTTTCCCAAATATACTGGTAAAATTCCTGGTTAAATTCCCTAAAAACAGTATTAGAAACTGACAGTTTGAGTACATTCTGAATATAATAAGAATAGTGGCAAAATTAATATTTATTAAATGACTATTATAATAAGCACTTTGATATATGTATTATCATAATCAATCTTGCAACAACCCTAATATTACAATTATCCACATTTTCACCTGAGGAAATTGAAATTTAGGAAGATGAAATAAATTCATTGAGACCACACTGGAGGCAAGAGATAAAGCTGGTGTTTCTGGCTCAAGAATCCAAGCTTTTAACCATTACAGTTAGTATTTAAGTAAACATGATTTCTTCCCTTCTCTGTAGCTCAAAAGAATGGCAGGCAGATTTAACACTGGGAAGGGAAGAAAGAGGGAGTTAGGAGATATAGAGTTAGCATCAGATCAAAAGTTATAAACACCACACCTTCCAATGTGGTGTATGAATCAGTTTTATAATTAAGCAGTGTAGAACTTACTGAAAGAATTATTTACCAAAGCATGATTCACCCAAAATACATAGACCATTGTGTTTCCTTATTGAAAACATCCAATAACCAATAACGATTTATGATATAATCTTAAAACTCCAAATTGGGCATATTTTCATTTTTGTTTTATAACTGTAAATTACATTTTAGCCAAAATGAACACAATTTGGTAGGATAAGAAGCATATTATCTACATGTTATTTGGGGTGAGAATATTGTCATTATAATTGTTTATTTTGCACAAATGGTGTAGTCCTATCAATGTACATTGAGTACTGTGCTGCCAGGTGCTTTTAAAGAAGGGTATCCAACCAGTCCTTGTGAGGTCAAAGGTCACTTTTCCAGCAAATACATTGTATATAAGGACGTAAGAGAATATGACTAGGGTCACCTAATTCAGATATGGTAAGGAAAATATTGAGCACCAACAAAAAGACTGTCTACAGTCCTGGGACAAAGAGTTAACAGTTAGACTAATACAAATGTCTCTGAAACTTTAACCAAAGATCATCGAAAAGAGGAGATCAGAAAAAAAGAAAGAGAAGCTGTAAAAGTGCCAGAAAATAAAGGTAGGCATAACATAACAAACAAAATGATGAAAGTGGAACTTGTAGGACAGCAGATCCTTAGAAGTAGAGAAGAACTGCAATCACATAATTAGACTCCTTCTTTTGGAAACTATAAAAAAGTATGAAAATTATGTTCAAAATATAATCACACAGATAGGAAGGAATCAACATGTGGAGACATTAGAGACAATTCTAGAACAGATCCTGCTGTCCCTAGTGCCTTCAAGAAGGATAGAACCTCCCTCAACATTCAGGATAAAGGAGGAATTCTTTTTCATTTTTTCCTTTGGAGAGTTGTAAGACTAACTGTCCCTTATCATTACACATAATGATACAGAAATATACAGACATATATACAGGTATATATGTCCTCGTTACAATAAGATACGCTTTCCTGCCTTAGCTTCAGTGAGTCTTCAACTTACAACCAGGAGAAACTAGAAAACTAAAAATCTTGGACACTAAGAGTTGATATCTAAATATTCTATAGTAGCTGTCTGAAATTCCCACCACTATATAAACAGTAACATTTAATAAAATGCTAACTTTATATACATACAAAGATGAATATTATATTAGAACCACTTGTTTCATGAAGCAAGAAAAAATGCAAGAATGCACGTTGTTAACATTAAGGTGAGAAATAGAAAGTGTCCACTTCACATTTTTATTAATAAGTTTGTAAGTATCTAAGTAAGCATAATATAACAATCTAGTTTTTATAAATTAAATTACTTTTAATTAGAATATTATATAGAAAAAGAGCAAAATTTATTAACATGCCAGAGCTTTTGAACTTGCCATTTCTTCTACCTAAAATGATGCTTTTCATATTTCCTTCTCTCCATTCAGAACCAATTTAAATATCACCGTCTCAAAAAATGCCCCCTAACTACCTTGATAAAGTCCACCCACCCCTTCAGAAACTCTCCACTCCACTGCCTATTCTCTCAGCATTCATCAGTACTATATTTGTCTTATTTGTTATTTGTATTACTCCCCAAGAAAGTATCTTCTGGTGATTAGAAACACTTGGTATCATGTTCACTGCTATAACCTCAGCACCCAGAAAAATGCTATATCATAGTAAATATTTACTAAATATAACTTAAAACAGTTTCTATATTTTATGAATACTAACTCATTTTACAAAGATTAGGAATAAACAATCAAATCATTCACCACAAATATAACTTCCAAGTTAATTTTAGTGAATGTTACAAGCATGCAATCTTTATTATCTTTTTTTTTTTTTTTTTTTGTGGTACACAGGGCACTCACTGTTGTGGCCTCTCCTGTTGCAGAGCACAGGCTCCGGACACGCAGGCTCAGTGGCCATGGCTCACAG
Organism: Pseudorca crassidens; assembly: GCF_039906515.1. NCBI lineage: Eukaryota > Metazoa > Chordata > Mammalia > Artiodactyla > Delphinidae > Pseudorca > Pseudorca crassidens. The sequence continues at coordinate 22,627,679 of NC_090298.1, forward strand.
GCCCAGCCGCTCTGCGGCATGCAGGATCCTCCCGGACAGGGGCACGAACCCGTGTCCCCTGCATCAGCAGGCAGACTCTCAACCACTGTGCCACCAGGGAAGCCCCATTATTATCATTTTTGTGTGAACTACATTTTTCAAACCACAGTAAAATTCTTGTACAAATAAACCATCTTTATAAGCTCTATTCACTTTAAGTTCAAGAATACCATTCACTTTAGTTATTAATGTAATTCAAAAAATAAAAGGGAGAAAACCATAAAAATGATAGAAAAGGAAAGTTAAATACCCAGCATTAAAATATGTGATGATAGGAGATACTATGAAATTTTATTACCATTGATTTCAAAGACTTTCATAACTCATTCATATCTCCAAGATCCATGTGTAATGTACTCATTCTAACTTAAAGCAATAAACTTTATCGTATTCTACCTATGATTGTAAATATTCTATATTAATTTCAATATGGTATAAATTTACACCACAAAATTTTTCAGAATATAAAATATTTTCATTGTATGCTATGTCAACTTAAGGAACCACATGATATGTATGAATATTTATATTCATAATGTTGTAACTGACTTCCAGATTTACCTTATCTAATTTCAAGAGCAATGAGAGTCATCAAATTAAGCTAGGTGTCTCTTACGCTACATGAAAAGTTTCAGTGCACTTTACCTAGTTATAATGAACCTGAGCAATAACATTCTTAATAAGAGCAGTTATTATAGGATCAGAAGTGTCTCTTCATAATACACTGTAATGTAGATATTGTTCTTATCTTTTCTCAGGAAGCTTCAAGAGCTCTGAAGCATTAAAAGACTTTCTCAAACTCATACATGAAGTAGATAGTAAAACTGGCTTTTCTGCTTTGAATGTCTGACTCCAGGACTTTGCTTGACCTTCCAACCATAAAATATTACCTATCTACACTTCCTGTTCATTGCATTTTATTATACATGAGACATTTGCACCCAGAAATGAAGATAAACTACTAATAAGACAACTAGTATATACAGCTGGGAAGACATTGTATGTCTACTGACACCACCAACCAAGTGCATTTTTACTATTATTTTGATAAACTTGTTAAGTACAAATATTTTAACTTATAAACTGTTAAGCAGTCCATACTTTTTCAGGATGATATGAAAACTCCATAAATATCATGAAAGCTTTGGCCTTTCTTCCAGGGAACTTACACTAAATCATACCTAAACTATTTTTATAAAGATTTCAAGATAGGAGAGGGTGTGGAGAAAAGGCAACACTCTTGCACTGCTGTTGGGAATGTGAATTGGTACAGGCACTATGGAGAACAGTATGGAGTTTCCTTAAAAAACTACAAATAGAGCTACCATATGACCCAGCAATCCCAGAACTGGGCATATACCCTGAGAAAACCGTAATTCAAAAAGAGTCATGTACCAAAATGTTCATTGCAGTTCTATTTACAATAGCCAGGAGATGGAAATGACCTAAGTGTCCATCATCGTATGAATTGATAAAGAAGATGTGGCACATATATGCAATGGAATATTACTCAGCTATAAAAAGAAACGAAATTGAGTTATTTGTAGTGAGGTGGATGGACCTAGAGTCTGTCATACAGAGTGAAGTAAGTCAGAAAGAGAAAGACAAAAACCATATGCTAAGACATATATATGGAATCTAAGAAAAAAAAATGTCATGAAGAACCTACAGGTAAGACAGGAATAAAGACACAGACCTACTAGAGAATGGAGTTGAGGATACGGGGAGAGGGAAGGGTAAGCTGTGACAAAGTGAGAGAGTGGCATGGACATATATACACTACCAAACGTAAAATAGATAGCTAGTGGGAAGCAGCTGCATAGCACAGGGAGATCAGCTCAGTGCTTTGTGACCACCTAGAGGGGTGGGATAGGGAGGGTGGGAGGGAGGGAGACGCAAGAGGGAAGAGATATGAGAACATATGTATATGTATAGTTTATTCACTTTGTTATAAAACAGAAACTAATACACCATTGTAAAGCAATTATACTCCAATAAAGATGTAAAAAAAAAAAAAAGATTTCAGGATAGTTTTTACAGGCCAATATCCTTGATGAACATAGATGCAAAAATCCTCAACAAAATATAGCAAACAGAAACCAGCAGCACATTAAAAGGATCATACACCGTGATCAAGTGGGGTCTATCCCAGGAATGCAAGGATTCTTCAATATACGCAAATCAATCAATGTGATACACCATATTAACAAATTGAAGAATAAAAGCCATATGATAGCCAATAGATGCAGAAAAGCTTTCAACAAAATTCAACACCCATTTATGATAAAAACCCTGCAGAAAGTAGGCATAGAGGGAACTTACCTCAACATAATAAAGGGCATATATGATAAAGCCACAGCCAACATCGTCCTCAATGGTGAAAAACTGAAACCATTTCCACTAAGACCAGGAACAAGACAAGGTTGCCCACTCTCACCACTATTATTCAACATTGTTTTGGAAGTTTTAGCCACAGCAGTCAGAGAAGAAAAAGAAATAAAAGGACTCCAAATTGGAAAAGAAGAAGTAAAGCTGTCACTGTTTGCAGGTGACATGATACTATACATAGAGAATCCTAAAGATGCTACCAGAAAACTACTAGAGCTAATCAATGAATTCGGTAAAATAGCAGCATACAAAATTAATGCACAGAAATCTCTTGCATTCCTATACACTAATGATGAAAAAATCTGAAAGTGAAATTAAGGAAACACTCCCATTTACCATTGCAACAAAAAGAATAAAATACCTAGGAATAAACCTACCTAAGGAGACAAAGGACCTGTATGCAGAAAACTGTAAGACACTGATGAAAGAAATTAAAGATGATACAAACAGATGGAGAGATATACCATGTTCCTGGATTGGAAGAATCAACATTGTGAAAATGACTGTATTACCCAAAGCAATCTACAGACTCAGTGCAATCCCTATCAAACTACCAATGGCATTTTTCACAGAAGTAGAAAAAAAAAAATTAACAATTTTGATGGCAACACAAAAGACCCCGAATAGCCAAAGCAATCTTGAGAAAGAAAAATGGAGGGCTTCCCTGGTGGCACAGGGGTTGAGAGTCCGCCTGCCGATGCAGGGGACACGGGTTCGTGTCCTGGTCTGGGAAGATCCCACATGCCACGAAGTGGCTGGGCCCGTGTGAGCCATGGCCTCTGAGCCTGTGCATCCGGAGCCTGTGCTACGCAACGGGAGAGGCCACAACAGTGAGAGGGCTGCGTACCGCAAAAAAAAACAAAAAAGAAAGAAAAATGGAGCTGGAGGAATCAGGCTCCCGGACTTCAGGCTATACTACAAAGCTACAGTAATCAAGACAGTATGGTACTGACACAAAAACAGAAATATAGATCAGTGGAACAGGATAGAAAGCCCAGAGATAAACCCACACACATATGGTCACCTTATGTTTGATAAAGGAGGCAAGAATATATAATGGAGAAAAGACAGCCTCTTCAATAAGTGGTGCTGGGAAAACTGGACAGGTACATGTAAAAATATGAGATTAGGTCACTCCCTAACACCATACACAAAAATAAACTCAAAATGGATTAAAGACCTAAATGTAAGGCCAGACAGTATCAAACTCTTAGAGGAAAACATAAGCAGAACACTCTATGACATAAATCACAGCAAGATCCTTTTTGACCCACCTCCTACAGAAATGGAAATAAAAACAAAAATAAACAAATGGGACCTACTGAAACTTAAAAGCTTTTGCACAGCAAAGGAAACCATAAACAAGACGAAAAGACAGCCCTCAGAATGGGAGAAAATATTTGCAAATGAAGCAACTGACAAAAGATTAATCTCCAAAATTTATAAGCAGCTCATGCAGCTCAATATGAAAAAAAACAAACAACCCAATCCAGAAATGGGCAGAAGACCTAAATAGACGTTTCTCCAAAGAAGATATACAGATTGTCAGCAAACACATGAAAGAATGTTCAACATCATTAATCATTAGAGAAATGCAAATCAGAACTACAATGAGATATCATCTCACACCAGTCAGAATGGCCATCATCAAACAATCTACAATCAAGGGTGTGGAGAAAAGGGAACCCTTTTGCACTCTTGGTGGGAATGTAAATTGTTACAGCCACTATGGGGAACAGTATGGAGCTTCCTTAAAAAACTAAAAATAGAACTACCATACGACCCAGCAATTCCACTACTGGGCATATACCCTGAGAACACCATAATTCAAAAAGAGTCATGTACCACAATGTTCACTGCAGCTCTGTTTACAATAGCCAGGACATGGAAGCCACCTGAGGGAAGGGTAAGCTGTGACAAAGTGAGAGAGTGGCATGGACATATATACACTACCAAATGTAAAACCGATAGCTAGTGGGAAGCAGCTGCATAGCACAGGGAGATCAGCTCTGCGCTTTGTGACCACCTAGAGAGTTGGGATAGGGAGGGTGGGAGGGAGGGAGATGCAAGAGGGAGGAGATACGAGGATATATGTATATGTATAGTTGATTCACTTTGTTATAAAGCAGAAACTAACACACCATTGTAAAGCAATTATACTCCAATAAAGATGTTAAAAAAAAAAGATTTCAGGATAGTTTTGATCATGAAATGTATACTTTGGGCCCTTTAAGTATGTGGTCATATTTTTAAGACTCATAATTTAGCAGGAAAACATTAAAATATAAGATAAAAACCAATGGCTGAAGACTTGGATCCAAGGCTGAGATGTACTTGATGTATTTCTAGATGTGATGGGTTGGTGATAAGGGAGAAATTGTTATTGAGTATATTCTTAATTTATAAAATTATACTTTGTGGAATGTATTATTAATTAAATATACTGTTGGCTAGGTGAGCAACTAAACGGTTATTATAACAATACAGCAAAGAGATATGAAGGTTTTTATAAGAAGAGTGGTTGAAGGACTAGATAGTAAAAGACCAATGTAAGATGTGACTAGTGTATATATGTAAGGATTTGGCATTTTTTCTTACAAGACACAATTACAAATCATAAAGACTTTTTTTTTTTTCTTTGTATGTGTTTTGGAAGCAGTGAAGAGGAATAGAAAAACGGTCTTGGATTAATTTGAAAAGTAGCTTTTAAAAGGGAGTTATAGTCCCACTTATTGTGTGCTCCCTGTTACGTATTAGGACTATTGATTTCAATTTTAGGGACAATATCAAACAAGAGTTCAATTCACACAGGACAACTAGAATGGTAGAGCAGTCTGTAAAATGTTACTTACTTTAAAATTGAAGTAATGAGTGTTGTTTATACTGAAGAAAAAATATAGGCTGGACAAAGTTTTCTTTGAATGCTTTTCTTTTAATACTATTACATAGGGGTGAAATAAAGATTAGTACCAAGCAAAACTAAGACAAAATAAAGAGAGAATTTACAAACAGATAAATGTTGTCACTTATGGCAAAAGGAAAATCTCTAACAACTGAAGCTGTTTGGAAATAAGAGTGGTTTCCATGTGAAGATCTTCTCAGCACATGTTCCACAACAGCATAGAGCCTAGGACGTGTAGCAGGTGTTCAATAATGAGTAAATTCAAAGGTAAGAAAATGAAATAATCAGCCAACAGATAAATTAATTAACTACTACAAATAATCCGAAGATCTTTTTCCTGATAGTGAGCTTAAAAGAAAAGAATACAAAGAGTGCCTATAGGATTCTGAACAGACTTCTGCACACATTTAGGACACTACATTATTCTACTGATGTTATGAGAAGCACTGCTTCTACCAACACCTGCAAACTGTAAGATGGACTGTCATTTCTACTACATGAAAATGGAACACAAAATCAGCTTCTTAATGTAAAAAGTTTGTATGTATCCAATTTGGGATTCCTGAGGCCAAGCAGTCAATATCAAAACACTGCCAACTTGTCGCCTCACACACACAACTTATGAGTATTAACATACAAGGATACAAGGATAGCCTTAGATTTTCAAGTCCCAATTTTTCTTAACGATTCTCCAAAATCCTCCTGCAGCTGTATACGTGGCAGGGCTCCATTCCTGGACCTGCAGTCAAATCCACTTGTCAGTAGTACCACGTCTCCTTGTTCTACTTATCTCTTTTTAATGAATTGTGACCTTGGTAATATTCAACTCCCTATAAGACCCATTTTCAGTCAATTAGAAAATAAAAGTTGGGAGAGGTGGAACAGAAGAGAAGAGTTTCTAAAATTGCCCACAAATATATTGACCAGTTTTTATTAGCACCTCATCTAAGGAGTTTCTCATGTTAGAAAAGCTACTTTTCTATTACAGGTCACTGAATCATCTCCCCAAAGTGCAAGCCAAATTAAGGAGGAAAAGCACTGGTAGTTAAATATATTCTGTCTTGGATGTAGAGGAGGAGTGGGGCTAGGGAAAACTGATATGGAGTTAGAAGCAAAGCCATAAGTATGGAAACAGAAGTAGCAGCAAAGCTAAAGCTGCAGTGAAGGTAAGAAAGCACAAGTAGTTAAAAGTAGCAAGAGAAATAAATTATCACAGTTCATTGCATGGAAAAAGAAATCTGCTTTCTGTGAATCACTATAGACTTACATTCAATTTGGAAGACGTCAGTGGGCAACGTATAACTTAAGTCTATTTTAGCCACCAAACAATTCAGAATTCAAGCAAAAGGGAAAGGATAAAAGAAGATGGATGTGGATGATTTCTTTCCTCATAGATTATAGTTATAGTTAAAGGAGAAAATAACATTTAACACTTTCAGCACAATACATCACCTAGCATATTAGAAATAGTAACTTATTAATGAATTATATAGTTATATATTACTAGTATATCATTTGATATATCTTATCAGTATATTTTTTATTGAGAACTTTTTAATCACATGTTAAAGACTAAAAATTCCTTCCATAATCTTACTGTATGCTTACTTTCTTATATATTAAATTGGTTAAAAATCTACTTTTAGCAAATTGACTATTTAATACTTTAAAATTTTTCTCACCATGGAGATAAAGATTAGTTTCAAATGGGTTCCTGTTGACATATGTAAAAATACTGGATGAAAGGTAATAAAAACATCAAGTAATTACATTTAGAAAAATGATATAAAATTGTAATTTTAATAAAATGTATATCCCTGATAGTTTATAAAACATCTCTTATTTATAGAAAGCCACTGTAATGTATGACTATGTATCGAATTCTATAATGATTATTTTCTAAAATCTGCTTTCAGTTCCATATTTTATATAACAAAACATTACTTATAAATACTTAAGGATATGTTTGTCCAAACCCACAATCTAAATAAAATTTTCATTCTGGGGTAGAGTTTCCTCAACGCTCTTTCCATAGGGGCTGTTTACCTACATTTTCTTGTAATTTTAGAAGAGTGCAATTTAAAAATATGGTCATTGAAATATAATGCAAGACATATAGAAGTGACATATTTATCCTGAAATAAAATTTTATTCCTCCTTGAATATGTTTAAAGCTCAATTTCAATGTAAGACTTCGATAAACACAGTTTAGTCTTGGGTAAAATGGAGCGCCATCTCCATGCTTGTGTTTAAATAAAGGGTTGCAGTGATCTCAAAGCAATGCTTCATTTGTCAGCAACAAACCACAAGAAGCATAGATCTGGGGAGACACCAGACATCCATGATAGCATTATTATTAAATTATTGTGTGACTCTGCTACTGAGTCTGCAATTGAATCTCACTACTTTCTTAGTCTCCATTCTGTCATTTGGTCTCCGTCAGTTTCAGTATTCATCTTTGGGTATAAGGAATTATAAACTCAAGCAGTTTCCTGATATATATTTATTTTTTTTAAATTCTATTAGAACAATTATCCTCTTAACTTTCTAAAATTGCAAAAAAATTTCCAAAATTGGAAGTTTATTTCTTATTTAAATAAAACAGTCTTCCCTATTTATCTATTGAAAGCAAAATTTAACACAGGTCTCAAGTCCAAAGTAGTGAGCTCGAGACACCTCATACATATATGTGTGTATATATATATATATATCTGTCTATCTGTAATAGATATAGAGAGATAAATATATAGATACAGACAGCACTGTTTAAAAAGTCTTCATTGTAATGAACTAAAATAACTGCAATATTTAAAACTGTAAGCTTATTATTGGTATTCACTATTTGTATTTCAATAGAACTCCCTATTCTAAACTGACCAAAGTTAATTTTAATTATAAAGAAAAATATATTTATTCCCGGTATGATAATAACTTTCTTCACTGTTAATGATTGTATTAGGTACCTCAATTCTAAGCTAAACAGAAAAGACAGACACATATGATTTGCATACAAAACCATATATATTATTATAATAGTGTATTAATTATTTAGTCATTGGAAGAGTAATATTGTCAGAAATACAAATCTGAATCTTATTTAATGCTATTGTACGAAAAAGCATAACTGAATTGAAACTATATATAAAATGTCACATCATCTAGTTAAACTGGCACGATTAGGGGAGAAGAAAAAATATTGTTTCTCTTCTAATAGTTAAACCTATTTCAATCCCTGCTCAGTACATGCATGGCTGATTTATAATGTTCTAATAAGTTATAACATTTACCTGGTGAGTGGAATTAATACAAATATTTATCCTTGACTGTTTTATTAAATTATTATATATATGTTATTAGACATAAAGCAATGCTATTTAATCTTAGTATGTTTTTAATATAAAGAAAATTTGGAATTAAGCAAATAATTAACTTACCCAATAATACAAGAAATATAAAATGCCTATTGACTGACCCTCGGCTATGGAAAATGACCAAATAAATAAAATTCCATCATGTAATGTGCTCTCTCTGTATTTTATATAACAAATAAAAAATAATAAAGATCTTTTCTGATAATAATAATCTAATTTTTACCTAATATGGTTTGAGATAGCATTATGATTCCTACTTTACTTTCCCACCCACCATAAGAGTGGGTAAAGAGATTATAATTTTATGAGGTCAAGACTTTTAGACATTCAATGGAGAATGATTATTTCTAGTTACAGTTTTAAAAAATGCAAGTCTAATTCTCCCTATTCAAAAAATTATTCAAATCAATCACAACACACGAACTTTAAATTTTTCCAAAATTTAAAAATAGTTTTAATTGCCATTTTATTATTTGTTCATAATATAATATCCATAACTGCCTGACAAAATAGATTCTTAGTGTCTAATGTTACACCATTGTAACAATTTAAAGGCTATAATTAATTTATACATTGAAATAATTGATTGTGTTATTCCTTTCTATTTTCCATATATATTTTTTGGGTACATACACACACATACAGATCTACCTGTAGATACAGATACACAGAAATACATATGGATGCAGATGTATAGATAAATACCTGAAGATATAGATATGTAGATGTTACTTTGTAATTTGACCTGTAAGTTTTCTCCAATGTTTCATCTGTGGCTTAATTACCATTACAGTGAAAAAGAGATTTGAGTTTCTTAGATTTCTGATATATTCTTTGCATTGTGAAGTATTTATAACACATAAATGTGAATATTTTGAAAAATATTTTGTGCAATTACATTAAATTATTTAAGTAACCTGTTTGGTAGAAAAAAATAGATGATAAAGAAATTACTTGTCTGGGGAAGAACCCCCTTTGAAAACTTTTAGGATTGATGGCCTAGTTTATAAAAGCAGTATGATTTAAATTATATCTTTTATCATAGGAAGTGAACTGTTGGTGTTTATTTGCTTAGATTACACATTGTTATGCTATACATTGTTGTCATCCTTATTATACTTCCTTCCTATAAATATTGTCCCTTGTTTTTTATGACTTTCCTAACATCCTGTTTCAAGTAAATATGAAGGAAAAGTCCATTATGCGTTGGATACTCTATTAATAATACATAAACTGTAGTGAGTTTAGCATATTCCAATATAAATTCTGTCGGGTATATCTATTTCTTACAGTACATTTAGGAACATGTTCATCTTTAAACTCAAAAATCAAATAATAACTGTTAGCCACTGCTATCTCCTTTCTTTGCAATTGTAGGATTAATCTCAAAGAGTGATATGTAGAGCAGGCTTTTTAATTCAACCTTACAAAACAGTCATATGCTGTGGTGTTTCATTGATTAATTAGAAAGACCAAGAATTATCTTGCTCATGAATAGAAATAGAGACTATGAGAGCACACATTCCCCCTGCAATTGATTTATAATTTAGAAAAGTAATGGAATAAGGAAAAAAAAGAGAAAAAAGGAAAACCTTGAATATCACTTAAAGAAAATATTCAGGTCTTCTCCTTTTCCCCACCTTTTCTCTTAAAAATAAATAAATATGTATTATACACACACACACACACACACACACACACACACACACACACACAGCAACAACAATACCTCGTGAGGTTTCCATTTTCTCTTCATAAGCAGTAAGATCCGTTATTAGGACTTTTGTGTTTTGGGAGGTGTTTCTCAGTAGTTCTAATATAAAATGTCTTGGTTAGGCTCCAGAGATCCTGCTTTTATTCAGACACTTTGCATCTTAATGAGGCTGTAAGACCATCTCTTAGTAGTGCTAAATTTAGGGATAAGTGCATTAACATATTAGACTGCTATGAAAATATTTAAGAGTGCTATAAAGACACTCCTCACTGTGCATTCCTTACCATATTTTAATGATGAGGATAATGGTGGTTCCAGGCAGAGGAATTTGAAGTGAATCATAGGAGAAAAAACTTTTTCAGGATGTTTAAAACTATCTAGTAGTCAGTGTTTTCAACTCATCACTGTGTGCGTGTGTGCGTGTATACATTCCTAATATGATTCTCATGACTCAACTTTCACACAATGTTTCCACATGATGATATATTTTCACACAACGTTGACAATTTTTCATATATAATTTGACAGCCTTGGTTATGTAATCTGATTTTTCTAAACCTCAGTTTTCCTGTGCAACATCAAAGTTGGAGGTGGTTAAAACCCCATTTCTAAAGTTCTAGAATTTTATGTTAACACCTAAATAAGGTAATGTCGTAGACATTAAGAAACTTTTGGGGATATATTTTAAGACACAACTCATTTTTGAAAACAGATATGCAAGATACGAAGAAAGAAATTGCTTTACCTTAGGAAACGTCTCATGTTCTACAATAAAAATAATCATATGTATAAATTTACATCAGGTAAAAACAAAGCTAATTAAAACCAATGTCCTTTGGTCCCATTTAGCATGTTTTCTTCTAGAAAATTTCATTAAATAGAAAAATTAAGTAAAATGCCTAAGAACCTAAATAGAGTTTTTATAATAAAATACCTCACCATAAACCAAACTTGCTCTACTAATGTTACTATTCGATAATACATATAATAGGATCATATATTATATATATAATTATATATATATATATATATATATATATATATATCCTTGAAGTCAGAAGTATAAATATTTAAAATATCACATTGGACGTTCTTAAAGTATCACACTCGGTTTTTTTAAAATGTTAAATTTATTTATACTTTAAATTTACCTTTGAGGGAACAAAATTAGTCTTAAAGAGTATAGCAAACTAATGAAGCATTTGTATTATTGCAGCATTTGTATTAACACTAAGTAATGATCCATTCTAGGCTCTTCACTTTCACAGAGAACAAGTTACAGCCAATGTTTATTGGTGACACACTCACATGTATTTTTTAAATTAACTCTCAACTTAATTTATACTTTCTTGCATACAATATATTGCCGTATTACTCACATATTTTGTTATGTAATTTTAAGCACTGTCCAAAGCATTCTGATTAGCTGCACCTATACATTGTGTAAATATTGTATGGAATGCGTGTTTGCCTCAAAACACTAAAAAGAGGTAACCCAGCAGAAAAAAAAATCTCTGATTATTTTTTTTTATTCCCATTTGGTGTATGTACCAAAGAATCGATATTAAACTGGCTAAACTTTGCATGTATGAGGGGCACAGTAAAATACCAAGTGAAATCTTTTCATGCAAGTTAACATTCAGAAGAGCTTCTGATCTAACATACAATTGATCAAGTCAAGCAACGTATCATTTAAAAATGTAATTTCAAAGCCAACTTTGATATTGTGATATTTTACACATAGGCAGTGGTACAAGACATTTTTATTTCAATTATGCAAAGGATACAATAATGGTGACATAATTATGTGAACCATTTCACAATTGTTTTTTAAGCTGTCAAATAGTGTAATAAAGGGAAAACTTATTTTTCCATCCTAGAAAATAATATTATCTTATATGACTTGCTTTATTAGTCCTACCAAATCTTTCTGACTTAAAGTTAGAAAAACTGACACTACCTGCTTCCTCTGAAGCATTTTTTTATTCATTATTTCCAGAATTAGATTTGCTCATATCATGAGCTTTATCTTACATTTTCTCATTTTTCAAAGCAAATACAGAGATGACAGTATTTCAGCATCTCAGCATATATCTATTAAGTGCATACAATTATTTTGTACTCTTCCTTTGTGAAAACTTCAGTTGAATCCATAATATGCTTGATGACAAGACCGCAAATGCATGTTGTTCATGTTATGTCCAAGTTCTTTGCTGCTATGTGCTGGAATAGCATGTTATTTCATTTTCTTTATTTTTCAAAAAAATCTACCATTCAAACCTGTATTAACCGGTTTTGTAGTTCTACACTTGACACAGCATTGTCTAGGTAATGAAGCAGTGTCTGAATCTGAAAATAGGATTTATCCTCTCTTGAATCAGTTAGAGGTTTTTAAATCATACTTTTTTTCCAAGTTAAGAACACTTGAGTGATCAAGTTCATTCTTAGCTATGGCTGAAAATAGACGACACTGCTAATTTTACATATAAGTAAAGAGAGCCAAATGAAGATTTCCTCCTTTCATGAAAAGGTTACCACCTTTTGCTGTTATAAAAATCACTTATTTTTTCATGCTACATAGATTTCAAAGACCTTGTGAAAAAATCTTGATTAGTAATCTCATAGATATATAACACAATATTAAATTACAACAAATCTCCTGAAAAGACCTCCAGTTTCTCCTCACAAATCTATAGTCCATTACATTCTCATCTGAAGTTATTAATACAAATAAATGTGAACTCATCTACTACAGATGATCACTTTTATGCACTTTTGCTATTTAGAATAGATTCTGAGAACACACACTGTTAACAGTATCTAAATGTAAACACTGTAGAATATTGATAACCTTTTAGTTAAAATTCGACATGCCTTTTTAGAGATTAGCGTGCTTGAAAATACAATTGATGCGAATGGTTATTTTAAGTATGCAAAGTAAAAAAAAAAATGCTCCATCAAGTCATTACATTTTCCATATCACTTCAAATAAAACACAATTTTGCCTTTGAAACTCTCTCCCTCCTGTGGTTTTCATCCACAGTCTTTATTACATTAAGATACATTTGCCTGCAATAATGGAGAGCAATTATAGCCAACAGATGTACACATTCAGAATATTGACCTGAGTGAGAACTACAAATATGTGAAGAAACCTCCTTCACCAGGTAAAGTGATCACCATAATCCTGACATCCTATGTCCATCTATATATGTGTTATTTTTACTGTTTATGTATCATTTCATTTTAATATTAAAAATAAATCATTTCTTATTAAGACATGAAAAAAGTGTCTTTTATTTTTGACAGTTCTGAGTCAAATTATGTAAACAAAAGTTATGAGAAAACCAGGAGTCCATTTAAAATTGATATAATAGTATACACAAACACAATTAATATGTGAGTAATTCAAAGCCACCAAAATCAACACAATGTGAAGTTTAGTTTTATTTTTATAATAATGCTCCATATGCAAGTTTGAGCTCTATAAAAAGAGCTTTGGTAGGTATCAGTTTTGTAAAAGTAAAATAAGAAGCAAACATTGCAAGCTTTTTCACTGAGCATTTTAATATCTTATTCAAATACTATAAAACGTTTTCTTACCTGCTTTTAAATGTTGAGAGAGAGAGGGGGAAAGAGAAAAATATAGCAACTAGGAGAAAAGCAATATTTGTATTACTACATTACAGGAAAGCAAAAAATAAAGAGCTTATATTGTCAAGCAAAGTGAATAACATTTACCTTGTTTAGCAATGGAATCGAGTTTAGCCCTGCTCAGCGCTGACAATTCTGGTGTTGCTTCTCTCTCATTCCCTCTCCTCTTTTTATAGTATCTTCACAGCTGAATCTCAGTGTGCCTCCCTCTTCCAGCGAGCATCACTTTTAACTCAGACAGGCAGGAAGCTGAAGCCAAAGGAACTCTCTATCTGATTGGTTTCCATTCAGCGTTTCTGTTTAATAAGAGACGTCCCTCACATAGGAAGATATTGCCACTGATGGCGCTGCAGGGCTCCAGGTTTGGGCTGGGGGAGGAAAGACTCTTTAGGCACAGTGATTTGCAAGCGAATAAAGTAGGAGGGCTCAGAGAAGAGGGCTTTGTCAAAGACCCCTGTAAGAGAAAATAACCCAGTGTTTTTCGTCTCCGTTAATCAGCTCTGCTTAATATGTTTGCAATTGGGAGAGAAAGGTCACAGCCTGTCTGTAACCTGTAAATCATCTGTAGAAAATATATATCACATGGAGAGTGCTGTTTCTCAAAAGGAATTTTGTGTATAGTCTCTGAAGAATTCACAACTACCTATTTCAATTTCAATATCAAAATTCCAAGTTCAAGGAAAAGAAAGAATCCAGATTATATTTATCAATGATCATGAATTTTTATCTCTGAGTTTATCGACTAAATAATCTTTCAAAAACAATAATTTAAAAACATCTAATCATTGATGTCTTAACATGATCTTTTTCAGTGAAGAGAATGATTTCAAGCATAATTTCAAATTTCTGCAACACTTTGCTTTTTACTTGATAATGCAATTGAGGGATTTTCACCTTCCTTGGAAATGTACAAATATAATTGGGACAATAGCAACATCACAAGAACTAGATGGTCCACCTGTTACATTTGCTGTTGTACATTGTACAGCTATTACAGAGGGTAAACCATAACAGAATCAAATCCTGTTACAGAAGAGAAGTCTCTTTAGTACTTCCGGAAATGGCACAATAAGAAAAATATTGATTAGAAGATAAATCCTTCTGAAAAGAAGTTCTAGTAATAGTTGTATGAAATGCACGGTGGGAATATGGCTCACTTTATAACAGTTCGTTAAGTCACAGTAAGTAAATAGCTTAAGTGCCAAAAAAAATATCAATATCCTATTTGATGTTTCAAAGGAAAACTGACAATAGAAATTATAAATAAAATTGTACTCCTGCCCCCCCACCCCCAGTGGTGAAGCTTATCCATGAAGTGTAGATAATAGAGCTGCCTATCTGAGGCATTATTATTATGTGCATTATGGAAATTCATTTCTTAAAAGGGAAAACAAATACTTGGAATATACAGTTTTACATGTCCCCAAATAAAATGTGACACAGCTAATGCATGGTAATATAACTTGTAGTACACAGTTTTTAAATACTTGTGAATTTGAAGTGTAGGAAATGGACCCACACACACACACACAAAAGGGACTTCACTTTGTTCATCTACAAATGAAGGAAGAGAAAGAAGAAATAAAGCAAATTGTTCAGAGCTGGTTAGATCCAAGTGGTTAAGAAAAGCTTAGTGAATTCTTCATGGAGGCTAAGAGTGTTTTCTTGAAGCAAAGACACTTAATATAAAATTCACATTCTCCTTTATATTCATTTCTTCCAGTTCTACTTGTTCCTTTAAATAAACATATTATAGAAGTCTCTCTGTTAATGCTGAGATAAAGTAATGCATGTAAAGTGGGAAAAAGGAACCAAACAAAATATTTTATCATAGTTTAAGGTAAATATTCACAAATAAAAGCTTTGAATCCCTAAAGTTGCATGCATTTCATTTCCCACTGAAACCCAACTGTAGGGAAAGGCTGTTTTGTATGAAATCCACAATCCAACAAAACATTCTATTGCCTGATTTGAAGTTATTTTCACTACTTCTAGATAAAAGGGGAAGGAGGATTTGCCAACTAAAAAGTGGTTACTGTCTTATTATCTCAGGAGTCCTCTGCCTTTCTCTCCTTTGTCACAGTGATTATGGAGCATTTGAAAACAAGGGGCCTAAACCTTGGAATTATTGAAAATTATCTTCTATCATGTGTATAGCTACTTGTAAGTTTTCAAATGTAAATAGCATTCTGCATCATATAAAACAGTTTTTGATACTTAGAATAATGTTTATAAATATTTAGCAAACAGGTATGCATAAAACTACTAATCATCATCATTATTTACAGTAGTAGGAGTATATTTCCTTTTCTAATGTATTTAGACATGAAAATTAATTTACAGTAAATGTAAAATATTATTTGAATTATTCTTTTCAAAGTTACTTTAGCTTGAATTAACTTTTCTTAATCATTTGGTACTTTAAAAGTACTACCTTATGGCAAAAACATGTCATGAAATTTTTTTCTTTTCTTTTTCTTTGAATATAATGTGTCCCCATACCTGAGGACTCCATCTGTGTAATACTGTTCAAGACAGCTGGCTTATTCCTGTGTGACATTGTGATTTATAATAAGAAATATATATATTTATTTATTTACTCTTCATCCCGGTTTCTGGCACAGAGCTCCTAAAACCATTGGGATTTCCTAAGAGATAAGATCCATAAAGGTATCTTTTCTTAAGTTAGTGAGGTGACTGTTGGACTGCACCTAAGGATGGGGGCTGAATGCCGGGAGAACTGATGCCGAAAGCTCAGCCTCTGTACACCAGTGCCTAATTGAATCTCTCGGAGACAGAGTTTTGGGTGAAGTAGAAAAGAATAGCTTTATTGCTTTGTCAGGCAAAGTGGGACAGAGCAGGCTTCTGCCCTAGAAAACTGTTGTGTCCCAACCCAGGGGAGTTTGGTGAGGAGTTGTATGGTGATGGTTCAAGGGTGGGGTTGCTGGTAAGATTAGGGTGTGTGAAAGGCTTTCATTCCTCTAATCTGGTCTCAGGTAATCTTCTTGATGAGCTTCTCTGGTTCCATTAATGTAGCCTCAGGTGGTCTTTCTCTGGTATGAAGAATGCTGACCTCTTAAAAGAATTTAAAGACATTGTTATATGTATCCCTTGAGGTCAACCAGGACCCTGCCCGAAGGCTGCACTCTTGTTTCCTGGCTGCCCTTCCCTTGTCTTTGCATCCCTTCCCTTCCTGGATTAGCAGCTGTTTGAATCTGCCCTTTGGAACTCAGGGAAGATCATGGAGGCTGGAGTCAAGAAAGGGACAGAAAGGCTTCCGTGCTTAGGAGGCTCACAGGGTCCTGCTCAGGTTTAGAACTGACCAGGTGATTAGAGGTTTGGAGATTTCAGTCCCACTCCCCTGATTTGGGAAGGAGAGAGTGTTGGAGGTTGAATTAATGGCCAATGGCCAATGATTTAATCAATTATACCTATGTAATGAAGCCTCCACAAAAAAACCAAAAAGACAGGGTTTGGAGAGCATCCAGTTGGTGTACCAGTGGAGATTTGGGGAGAGTGGTGCCCTTGGGTAGAACATAGAAGCTCCAGGTCTTTCCCCCATACCATGTCCTATGCATCTCTTTCATCTGGTTATTCCTGTTACATCCTTTCATAGTAAACCAGTGATCTAGTAAGTAAAATGTTTCTCTGTGAGTTTTGTGGGCCACTTTAGCAAATTAATCAAATCCAAAGTGGGGGTCACGGGAACTTCTGATTTATAGCCAGTTGGGCAGAAGTACAGTAGCATATGTATGGCTGATTCACTTTGTTATAAAGCAGAAACTAACACACCATTGTAAAGCAATTATACTCCAATAAAAATGTTAAAAAAAAAAAAGTACAGTAGCAACCTCATCTTGAAGCTGAGAAGGCAGTCTTGTAGGACTGAACCCTTTAACTTGTGGAATCTGATGAATTGAGTTAAATTATAGGACACTCATCTGGTGTCCTGAGACTTCTTTGTTGGTGTGAGGACCCACCCACACACATTTAAATTGGTACCAGAACCTATTTACCATGCCACATAGAAGACGCCAATATTTTTTGCATTTTATTATTAAAATACTATTCTATTATACAGTAATTATTTTACAAATTGTTGATAAAGACATTGAAAAAGTTAGTCACAATGCTAGTTTATCTTGCAGTGAAGTGGAAATTTCTTTTAGAAAAAGATGAATTTATGAATAAAATAAACTTTATACTCAAGTTAATTTTTCAGCATACAATTTGTCCTGCAGTGTTTAAGGAGGACCATAAAGACATGGACCTTGCACTGGGACAACTGTGAGACAAAAGCTTCCTGTGCTGTGACACCACACATGGGACTACCCTGGAATTTAAGACCACTAGCTGGATTTAAGACCACTAGCTGGGAAAGAATTGCTCACTCTTTTCCTAGCTAAAACGGAAATGCTTTGCACAAGAGCTTTTGCATACCACTATCATGAATATCCCCTACCAGACCTCAGCGCCAAGGATTTGCTCCTGCAATGAAGACTAAACTATACTTAGGAATGGAGCAAAAATTATAAATTATTCTTTTTCCTCTATAGTAATCCCATCATTGCTCACATTCTTACTTACATCAGGCCCTCTCCAGAGTTGAAGCTTCTCCAGTCATCTATCATCACCTTGATTCTTATCACTCTATAACTTGAGGTATCCCCAAATCTCATCAGAGTTCCCTCATTCCAAATATGCCCACTGGCAAATCTGTTTAACATTAGGAAATCCTTTGTATCCTCAGCCTTCTCTTTGAACATTTCCTTCAGTTCCCTGCTTTAACTCAAGGCTGGCTACTGTCTGAAGATTCTTTTCCATTTCATGTTTCTCACTTGAGAGATGGTGTTATTCCCATAGCCTGGAGTACCACAGGCCTGGAGTTAGGATAAATGATCTCCTTGCTTGTCTTTGCTAGGCCATTTTTCCTCACTCCTTTATCCATGCTTGACATAGATTTTATCATACCTATGGTCAGTTAATCCATGACAAAGGAGGCAAGAATATACAATGGAGAAAAGACTGTCTTTTCAACAGTTGTCATCATTTTTAATAAATTCAGCAACCACTTAGTTGATCTACACAACACACTGACTCCTTGCTTTGATTTTCCTATTCTGACTTCTCCTTTCAAGTCATTCTCTCTGGGATCTTACACCAGCAATTCTATCTCCACTTCAGGACCTCTCCCCCATTGACCTCACATCTTCTTTCAGTGTTTGTCACGCCTCTGTGATTCTAACTTCTCGGCTCACTCAGGTTTGATCCCAGGGCCCATTATCAAAATGACTCCCTTGCATACTCTCTTGTTCTACTCTTGATTCACAACTACACACACACTGCTTCCTCTAGAGAGCAATACTTTTGGAAAGAATGGTGAAAAAAAGATAAAAGAGAAGGGGCTTTATATCATGTTTGTGGCAATGAAATATGAACCATGGACAGACTCTGGGATCATGAAATGATCCACACACAAAATAATGCAGCAGAAGTAGAATTTTAGAGTCAATATTCTTAGTTGCTCTTTGTTTTTTCATCATAGTTCAAAGCACTTCAACATTTTCCAGTCTTTATATAGATGATGAAAATTTAGGAAGTTCTCAGAATCCTTGAAATCTTTCTTTGGATATTCATAAACCATGCAGAAGATGGATGGCTTATACAAGTCCTCTGTTATTTTTTAAAATTCTGCTTATAGTTATAATTGTCACCTGAATACCACTGTTATTATTATTGCAACTGCTACTGCTATCAATAGTAATAATAATACAACTAATTATAATAATAGCAATGACTTTAACTTATTGTATATTTGCATAAATAACTACAAGCATTTTACATATGTCTCTACAAGATGGATTTTGTTTTCACTTGATATAGTATACGGATACTGACGATCAGTGAAGTTGTTTGTCAAAATTTACTTAGCTAGGCATTGACAGAACCAGGAGTAGAAACCAGTCCTATTTAAATTTAATGCCCATTCTGTTAAGCACTATACAGCCTCTTCAACTGCCTATTGGCAACAAAGCACATCACAACTCCAGGCACTGCTGGCCAAAGGTAGCTGGAATATTGTGTATCCCCTGGAGAGATTTCTCATCCACAAAGTTTCTATAAAGTAAAGAATTATACCTAACATGTTTATTCTTACTAAAGAGATTTTTTATATGATATAGAACATAAGAAATGTGTATCTAGATTTAGAATAAGTTCTAGTAAGGAATTAGGTTAGAAGGACATATCAATTAATAAATGATTGGTAAGTATTAAACATATGTTAAAGCTTTTTCTTTCTGGCTCATGAGTAAATCTTTGGAAATACTTACAAATGCTTGTCCAGATTATGTTAATCAGATAAGTATTCTAAAAATAATATAACAAAAATTCCACTGACACCTACATTAAAGATATATTTTAAAAAACCCTAGAGTTTTACTCATCTTTGTATCCTTTTAGGACATGAAAGAAAACCAGAGCAGTTAGCCAGTAAATGGTATTTTATGCACTTTATATGTTTCAAACAAAAGAAAATTTGATAAAAACAGTATCATTTATTTTCTTTTTTAATTAAAATGACGTTATTATATGCTGGTACATAAACACTATATGCTTATCCTAAAACTCAAACAGAGAGTAAAACCACTTGATAGCACTCAAATATAAGAAAATTTCTATTGCTATTATTTACCATGTAAATTAAATCACTCACACAATTAATTTTAAATAAATGGGATTATATCCTGTATATTATTTTTAGCATGGAAACTTTAAAACTTTTAACACTTCTTCTTTTTCCTTTATTTTTCCTCCTTTCTGTCCCTCTTTTCTTTTACTACCCCTTCTTTCAGTGTAGGTACTGACATTAACAGCCTCTTACACAATTTTTTGTACCTTATGTAATCAAATTTAAAAATCTATTCATCTTTTAATCTGTGTATCTTTGTATCTATGCATCTATGTCTCTGTGTCTCTGTCACCTATGTATATCTATGATCTCTCTACCTATATTGCTTATATGTACCCTTAGTGTTTTAATTAAAAATAAACAGCATATTTCATTACCTTCTCTGAATCCTGCTTTTCTATCTAATATATTGTGAACATCTCTACAAGCCAATTGATAAATGTATTGTTTCAAAGGCTGCTAAACATGTTATTTTATGTAATATTTATGGACATTTTCTCTTTTTAAAGTTTGTATCAGCTTTTTCAAATGAAATTTTAGGATTTACTTTTCTCGGTAAAACAATTCAGTCATCTGTTTTCAAGCTTTTTTTTTTTTTTTTTTTTTGGCCGCTCTGCATGGCATGCAGGATCTTATATCCCAGACCAAGGATAGAACACATGCTCCCTGCAGTGGAAGCTCAGAGTCCTAACCACTGGACTGCCAGGGAATACCTTGTTTTCAAGCTTCTGAAGCTTACTGACTACATTCTCCTTTTATGCTATTTTCTTCCTTGGGATATAGTTCATTTGGATATCAGGAAGGAGGGAAATTACGTATCTGTGTTCAATTTTCAGAGTTATGCAGATTTTATGTTTAGGTTTTAGTTTATTAATTAATAGAAGAACAAAAAATAATGGCATTTGCTCCACCAAATTTGAAAAGAAAATATAATTGAGAAAGTTTGATATTAAAAAGACTGGTATTAACAATTTAGATTCTAAAAACGTCGATTCTTAAATCAAAGAGCTTTGTAATTAACAGTATCTCAAAGCTTCAAAAGAGGAGCCTACCCATACAAATAGCAGAAATTGTAGACAATTGAAAGAAGAAAAACATTTCCCAAAAAGTAAGCTAATACATATCTTTATGTGTGTGTCATGTTTTGATTTATTTAATAGCAATTTCTAATAGGTGCCTTTAATATAAATGTCTTGCAAATCTTTCACCTGATGATGTCCTTTTTGATTTTTTCCCAAGTCTTTTAAAGATAGAAATATAATTTGTATGGTCAGTCTTTTCTTTTTTTAGAATTAAAAAAAATTTAAAATATTGTTAAATTTATTTATTTAACCTTTGCAAATTTTTATATTGTGTTTTACAATGTGTGTAATATATCAGCATATATTGTAACATTTTACAATCATAGTAAATATATTAGAAATTGTACAAAAACTATTGTTAACATATTACAAGACGATATTCATATATCTTAAGTGCGCAGCCAAAAAAAGATTGAAAGCTCTGAGCTAAACAGTGTCTTTAACATCATCTCCATAAATAAGCAAACCTTTAAAGAATATCTTCACACACAGTACTTTGCTAGAAGCACTGAAACACCACAGTAGAAAGTCTGAGTTTCTTCTCTTAAGACACCATAGGGATAATTTATACCCTGCAAAGTGAAAGTGACCTTGAGAAGTTTTCTTTTTAAACCAACCAAAAGGAAAGACTTTAGACTCTTATCTACTGTCTGTTAGCATCTAACCCTGGTTGGAGTAACTAGGTCAGTGGCTCTTGGCCCTGGTGACAGATGAGAATCACCTGAGCCTAGGTTTCTCATCCTGAGATTCTGACTCAGTTGTTCTAGGGTGTGTAAAGCCCAGACCCTGGCAATTCCCTTGGCTTCCCTGGTGATTCCAATGAGCAGATGGGTCAGATAACAACCACAGGCTTGGGAGTTGATCTGAGAATGAGCTTGCACATTCACCCTGTGGTTAAGTTCAGGAGAGGGTCTAAGCATTTGATGTCTGGAGGGCTCCAAAGACTCTAGCTTCCAGTGCTTCCAATCCTGATATGCAGTGCTCAAGGTGAATGGAATTTTTCATACTTCCTTGAATGTAATCCTTTTTGTTTGTTTGTTTTGCATTCTTCGCACACACTGTTCCTTCTGCCAGGGAACTCTTACTGCTTTCTGTACTTTGTTTTTTTAATCCTTCAAGACAGTGTAAGGGCCATCTCCTCTGTGAGGGTGTCCCTCATGCAAGGGTAATGATTTACCACTCTTCTTCAGATATCACTAATGGGCATACATTTCTTTCTGTCTCTTGGAGGGAGGCAGGTCCATTTCCCTCCATCAGAGAGTAAATTCCTTGGAGGCTAAAATCTTGTCTTATTTACACATTGTGATCTTACCAGCACATACATTATTACATGCCTGGCGTATAATAAGGTTCATAAAAGGGACCCCTAATTTTGAAATTGGCTAATTGGTTAATATATAAGACCTCAATTTTTTTCTCTAAAAGAAAGAGCCATCTGCAATTATCACATTATCTGTAAAATATAGCTAACCTTATCTACACAGCAGCATATTTTAACAGGCAGAGCTAGAATAAGTTATTACGAATACGTCTTAAAAGGAAATGTAATATTTTTCAAACTTTGGTTTTATAGTTTCAGCTATTGTGTATAAAGATTAATATCTTAGTACCTATATATTAACTTCTGGTCTTAAAATGAAAAATGCAGACAGAAGAATAAAACTGTACCTACAGTTTGTTTTGCTTTAAATATAATTGGTGTTATTTTTTAACAGTAGTTTGAAAACTAGCTATGATGGTATTGCACTAGGTACCTCCTACATTTACCTTATTGTATCTTCTCAATAATATTAAAAAAAGGCATGCATGCATTTTCTTACCTTACAAATAAAGAACATTAGGCTTGGAAATGGTCAAATGTAACAGCCAAATCACACAGCTCACAGGTGGCACAGCTGTGATTGAACCCAGGTCTGTTTTACTCTGACACCTTTGTTATTTTTAGTGCGCTATACACAAGAACATCAGATTACATGGTCTGAGTACATTATCAGATTTATTTTCATAGTCCACCCTTCAAGAGAATGGGTTTGATAACTTAGATAATAATTCTGTGTTTTCCTGTGTGAATCTAAGCAAGTTATCCAACCTCTTACAGCCTCGGTTTTCACACAACAAAGGGGGAAATAATCATAGGATCTCTGTGAAGGCCAAATGAGGCAATGGCATTGCTGTAGGGAACTAAGTTTTAAGGGACTGGTGTCAAATTTGGAATTTTTGCTTTTAAAACAGACAGAAGTACACCTACAGGGACAAGGCCCCGGTCTAGTTCAAGCATTCTTCTGGTCCCAGTGGCCTACTTATATCATCCTATTTGACACTGGCTATTTCTGCAGTTTGGCTACTGGGTATAGAGAAAAGCTAAAGGAGGAAATACAGATTATATTTACTGAACCTCTGCAGTGTGCAACATGAGAGCACATCTCCTGACTAATGGGGAGAAAAGCACAGTAGTAAAAAAAATTGTGGTAGTAGTGTCGTCAGTGTTAGATTTGTGCTTTATGTAATATATATTTTTATAGTAGCGCATGACTCTACTGGGTGTGTCAGCTTCATATATAATTAATTACGTTTAATGTGTGTATGTGTTTAAAATAGTTTGAGCTTTTTAAAACTCCTGTGTGGCAATCTTTATGTTTTAAAGTGAATGTTTATATAATTCACATATAATAGCTAATGTAGTTGAGTTCAAATCTACCATGTTGCTCTTTGTTGTCTGCTTGTCATTTTCTCCTTTATTCTACCTTTCCTGCCATTCTTTATATTAGGTACTTTTTAAAAATTTCATTTATTTCCTTTTCCATTTTCTACTAGCTGTTTTGTTATACCGATTGTTACTATCTCCCACTGGTTATCTTAGAAACTGAAAATGCAGCTTTAACATATGAGACAACAATATATATTTTTATTTTCAGAGGCAACAAATCAGTATTTTTAAAGCATATAAAACAATGGAAAATATAATGATAATGGAATAACCTCATTTACTGTGCTTACATTTTATACAATTATTGTTATATATTCCACATATTTTTATAAAACACAAGACATAGTGTTTAATATTGTTTCACACAGTGAATAGAACTTTATATTTAGTCATATTTTACCATTTCCAATATTATTCACTCCTTCTTAGATTTATCTGCTTCCATTTGAGATATAGCATTTCCCATAGTGAAGGTATACTTGAAAACAAATGTCTTAGCCTTTGTTTTTCTGAGACTATGTTTATTTCATCTTCACTTTGAAGGGTATTTTTGCTTTATATAGAATTCTTTGTTAACCATTCTATTTTCTTTCATTACTTAACATATCTTTGCCTTCTGCTGAGACAGAGTTTCTGTTGAGAAGTTGGTTTTCTTATTATTGATCATGAAAGATAATATTTCTTTATCTCTGGCTAATTTTAAATTTACTCTTCATACTTCTTCTTTGAGGTTTGGTTATGTTTGTCCTAGGCGTAGTTTTCTCTGTGTTTCTTCGTATGGTTTATTTATTTACTTTCTTGAACATGTGGCTTAATATCCTTTTTATATTTGGAAAATTATTTTTCATTTTCCTTTTAAAAAATTGCTTCTGTTCCATTCTCCCACTCTCTACTTCTTCTAGGACCTCAATCACATGCTTGTTAGTTTTTTATCATATGCTACATTTCTCCTATACTCACTCTCTTTTCCTTTTTTTTTTTCTCTGTTTTCAGAAAGGATATTTTCCCTTGAACAGTCTTCAGGTTTTCTAATCCTATTTTTTTTGTTTGCTAATACCAGCCTGGTGTTAACTTATTAAACCATTTTGTCAACTATTTTCTCTGTTTAAAAAATTAGGGGCGTCCCTGGTGGCGCAGTGGTTGAGAGTCCTCCTGCCAATGCAGGGGACACGGGTTCATGCCCCGGTCCGGGAAGATCCCACATGCCGCAGAGCGGCTGGGACCATGAGCCATGAGCCTGCGTTACTTCAACATCTGCATTATTTCCAAGTATGGTTCTGTTGCCAGTTTCACCTCCTGAATACCACTTGACTGTTTTATCTCCTAACATGTCAAGTTATTTTTATGATGTACTGAACATTGTGGGTAATGTCCTGAGAATTGGGATTATGCTGTCTTCTTCTGAAGGGTACTGATAGTTGTTCTGATAAGCAGTCGAAACCTCATGGAGCACCTTGATCCTGTTGAAACTTGATTTTAGGCCCATTAGGGCAAATTTACTTCTGCTTGATCTTTCAGAGTCTCAACTGAATACTCAGAATCTTCACTGTTATCTCTATTCTGGCTGCGTTCATACACCAGTATACTTCAGCACTGTGATAACTCTGACATTTTCATTTGGCTCTAAGTCTGCCAGCATTTGTTCTATCCTAGGTATCCCAAAGTTTTCCAATGAATATCTATAGTCATGGACCCAGGGAAATTTTTATATAGATTTTGGAGAATGCTTGTATGTAGTTTTCACCTGTCTCATATCTTTTCTTCAAAACTTAGTTGCCCTGACTACCTTGGTGTCCAATCTGTGTTTCATCTATGTAGTAATATAGCTACTTTCTTTTTGTACTCCATTTTCCTATGCACCTTTGGAAAACATACCCAGGAAAAAAAGCTAAGATAAATGTGGAGATCACTTCTTATGCTTTCCTTATCTCAAGTATCAGCATTGAATTGGCTATTGTCCTAGAGAAAAGTTGGTTTCTCAATTAAATTAACCTTTAGTAGGGAAGAGGTAACTCACACATCTGCTACTGTTATCTCCTTTTTTTTTTCACAGATGCCTTATGTGAATCTTTATGGTATAAAATCTCATCTCTTGCACACATGCCTGAATTTAAGCCATGTTCTCTTACTTTCAGGTAGCTGAATATGGCAGTTCATTTTTTACTTCCATATGTTGGTCCCTCTGCTTAGAAAGTTTCCAGTTCAATTTAGTCTCTCCCTCCCTGCCCATTTTACCTTCAAACTCAATCTACCTAAAGAACACATACTCAGTTCTCAAGACATTGTTCAAATATCACCTTTTCTTTTAACTCTTCTTTTCCATGTTCAAGTAGAATTAAGAGCTTCTTGCTTTATTTTTCAGAAATGACTGAACATGATACTATATTAGCATTTTTATGTTTAATATCACATACTGGACTATATGCTTTTGAAACAGAACATACTTTTCTCTATTATTTATATTTCTCTCTCTTCCACTGTAACAGGTACATGGAGGTGAGGGTGATTAACACTTGTTAGGTAAAGAATAAATGACCATGTGAATAAACTGTGTAATAATACATTTGATTCCTTAAGCAATACTGGTATGATATATTTAGTGCATTAGGTAAAATATCTCTGATTATTCTAACCACATCCCAATTAAGATTAGACAAACAACAACTGAGGAAGAGGAATTTTCCATAATAGGTAGTCATGAATCTAGTACCAGGAGCCTGTTTTTCTAAGACTCTAGAATCCATATTCTTTCCACTAATCAAAACTATGTAATTCTTCATTTGAATCAAGGTTTCAGAAAAAATTATTATAAATTATGCAGATGACATATTATGGCAATAAGAAATAAGAGAAAAGCTTTTAATTTTGTGTTATTATCCAGATTAATAGAATAGAATCATTAAAATGAACTAAGTGTAATCTCTTAATACACATATACAGATATACACACATATATATAAATTTTAGAAAATATATACCACTAATTTCTTAAAATATAACTCATAACTTCAAGAAAGAAACATAACACTCTGAAAAAGTAAATAATATATTCAGAATTTCCCAGCATTAAGAAGCATGTATGTAAAATGTGTATAATTTGAAGTAGTAAGCATGTGACTAATTTAACTTTTACCACTAAAAATTTATAAAACTGTAAACTATACAAGCAAATGATGTCTTATAAATCTTTATAAATATGTACACTTAATTTTAATCAAAATTTTCTCTAAAAGTTAAGTCTGAATGGTTTATATATACAAATATAAAGTAATTATTCTATTTGAATAGCAATTTATACCATCTAAGTAAAATCATTCTTTTGTTAATCACTAATTCAGAAACAGAAAAGGCACTTGTGACAATGTATTTAATTATGACTGTACAGTGAGACAGATTTAGACAGAATTATACATCTCTATTGTTCTACTATGAAAGTGGAATTAGGCTGCTCGCTGATGTTGGATTTGACGATTGACTTAGGTCTTCTGTTTCAAACAGATTTTATCAATCACACAGTTAATAAATTAAACAGTTTCTGATTTCAGCACCCTGAGATGTTTCTCCTGCCATTATATAATACTACTGATTAAACCAAAAATGCAGAA
This sequence comes from Pseudorca crassidens, assembly GCF_039906515.1. Lineage (NCBI taxonomy): Eukaryota > Metazoa > Chordata > Mammalia > Artiodactyla > Delphinidae > Pseudorca > Pseudorca crassidens. Next base: position 22,655,832 of record NC_090298.1, read on the forward strand.
ATGTATTTTACAAGTGATTATCTAAACTCAAACTACCAAACACACTGAGACTGGACCTACTATTACATTTATTTTTCAAGTAATTGACACAGTTTCAAATTTCTTCGTGCAGAAGTGTCATTGTCCTTCTCTTTCTCTCTTTTATTTCTTTCTATTTTTCCCCTTCTTCACTCAGATTGATTTCTAGTTTGGGACACATTATTGGCAAATAGCAACTAACCATGAAATCATTGTATCTATGTTGGCAGTTTAATTTTGATGTTCAAATAAAAGAGCTTTTCCCAATTCCTTAGGTATACAGATTTTTGTACTAAGGTACAAAGTGTCACAAAATTAGATTACATAATCAACTACTTGGAAGCTAGGAAACTAAAAAACTAGAAAAAATAAAATTTAGTATCTTACTTTTCAATATCTTACTGAAAGGTCACAGTCTATGTAGAATTCTGTAGAAACAGCTTCTAGGATACAGATAAAGAACTAAAATACAATGAAAATTAGCAGACATGAAAAGATGAGGTTGTATTAGTTCTGCTTAGTTCCTGAAATAGCAAAATACCAAAGGGAAATATCTGCACATCTGCCTAGCTGTGGGTTCTCTTGCCCCCAAGCAAACAGGGAAGCCTTTTTTTCTATATTGTATTAACTTATTTCTTTCTAAAATTGTATCTGACTGACCATTAAATCAGATCAATTTATGTATGGCTATTCCTTTCCATTGTTTTAAAATAAGTAGGCATTGAACACTGTGAGCTATCAAAAAGAAAAAATGTTTTTACTTTGAGTTTCCTTGTAGCAGAAATGAATAATGAACATCAGGATGCTAAGAGCCTGTCAGCAATTGCATTATACACCTAACTTTGTAAAGACTATTGAAATTCAATTGAAAAATAGTTGAAATTTAACTTTATAATGCTGTAAATTGAAAGTGAATTAGAGAACCTAGGAAATGTTTCTCTTATTCTAGTAGATCAAGTAAATTTTCAAAGTGGAATTTAAACACGAGTTTAGCTTTGAGTATGAACTTCTACTTTTATTGAAATCCCAAACTTTCCCAAGATTTTTTAAACAATGGTATTGAATGATCTGGTAACCATTTAAGTACTAAAGGAAGAGAAAGGTGATTTTTTATTTCATTGTTAAAATACATTTTATAAAATGGTTTCACAAAGGGTTTTGAGTTCACAGAGACTTATTTTTTGGAATATGTAATTGCTGTCTACCCAAGGAATTTAGGAGGAAAACATTACCAAAGCTCTCTTTATTAATTTATTAAAGTGAATAATATATTCTACGTGGATAATAAAACGGTCCCCCAAAACAAGGATTGATGGATTTTCAGGGGTTGAACATGTTAAATGTTGACTATGTTTATAATTATATAAACATAGGAAGAAGCTTATTTGCTTCCCTTATTCAAATTCTATATTTAAATGAGGGTTCTTAATACCTTCATTAAGAAATCTGTGTGTATGTTCTATTTACACTCCTGTTTTGCTTGTCTGTTTTTAGATTTTTTTAAGTATGATTATGGTATAGATTTTTAAAAAGAGTCTTCTGTCAGCCTCTCATTTTGACCCTGAAGGTACCAGTGTGGGTGCTTTAGTAGCTATCTCTTTTTTTTCTTTGATATTTTTTTCAATTGTCTCTCTCCTCACCTCTCCTCCCCTTCCACCTCTTCCCCGCTCCTCATCCCTTCCGTCTCCTTTCATGTATGTACTTGTGCAACCTGCTTTTATATTTAGCTATGATGGCTTGACCTGAATGTGTGTCATTACAATTCCATTGAATGGGTATAGAAAACGTCAACTATTCCTCACTGATGGACATTTAATTTCTTTCTCATGTTCTCCCACTACAGTTTAACAAGGTATATGCATAGTGTTATCATGTATGTTAGAATTCTAAAATCAGGTTTAATGTGTAAAGGTAATGCACATGGTTTGATGTGTAAAGGTAATTTACACTATCAGATATTTTCTTAAAAGTTTGTCACAATTTATATTCCCACCATGCACAACTGAATTGCTTTCCAACACCACTGCTGCTACTAGAAATTATCATTTGTGTGTATGTGTGTATGCATATGTGTGTGTGCATATCTGATCAGCAATTCTGATCTGCCTCCTAAAATTAGGATGCAAGCTTCATGCATGCTTAAGCAAATTTAAATCAGAAAGGTCAGAAGTTCGGACCTTAAAACTGGACACACCTCACTTGCCTTAACCCTAAGCAAAATTTAGAATTTTGATACTATATTCAAAGGGCTGTTTTTATTTAGCTATGGCTAATAGAAAGGAACAAATTGAAGCCTTAATTACCCATCTCATTTTAACAGAAAAAAGTAGATTTCATTTTTTAAGAACTGTAGATTTATTTCTTTACTTATTTCCTTGATCTGCTTATAATTAGTAAACCAATTTTCCTATGACATGTGTTATCAAGATATTAAGCTAATTTAGTTAAAAATAGATTTTTTTTCAGATTTTTGAGTTACAGAACCTTAGGGAATATAGATATTTATTCTTTATCACATTACATCATCTGGCCCTCTGTATCTGTGTGTTCCCAATCTGCAGATACAGATACAGAGCACCAACTTTACCAAGTCATTTTATATAAGAGATTTGAACATCCACAGATTTTGGTGTTGGGGAAGGTGTCCTGGAACCAATATTGCAGGTACCAAGTGACAACTGTATACTGAAAATGTGTTGTTATCTGTCAGGTTACCACTGTGAGTACTTGGCACCTAATCCCACTGGGGAAGTCCAGGAGACAGAATGAAACATGTACATAGGAATTGTCCTGCTGAAAGGGAGTGAGCTACAGTATGCCTACCCTGTCTTCCTTCAGTCTTTCATTGAGGTCTGCTCCTGAGGAATGAGTGTCAATTCCACAGTATTTTCAGGCTGTTGAATGTGTAGCCAAGCGTTCTCAGAGAAAGCATTCAGGCTAGCAGTAAAAAATTAGATAGGTATGCAGTGATTAGACCTGGTGGCAATGTTGATTAGACCTGGTGACTGAGAATTAGTAAATTAGACCTGGTGTCTAATTAGTAGATTAGACCTGGTGACTGAGAATTAGTAAATACCTTATATGCCTTATTTAGAAACAAGTATGAAAAAGAGTGAGAAATATGACCCACGAATCAGAAACCAGTAATGTTTCTATGCTTCCAGTGGCCTGGGGTGAGTTTCAGATTCTGTATTCTTCTACTTTTTTCAAATCTAATTTTCAATACTAAATGATAACTCCTTATTTTTCACTTAAAAAACGGGTATCACCTGCCAAATGAATATACTCAGTAAGCATTATTAGACTTTTCCACTCTATTAAATTAGTATTTCATTTCTTTATTCAAAAAAAATTTAATGAACTCATATCTTGTGCTTGGAACTGAGCTAAAATCTGAAGATACAAAAATGAATAAGACATCCCTTGTCCTCAAGAAGATCACATTCTACTAAACAAATCAGGGAGAAAACAAAGCTAACACCATGGGCTTTGTGCAAGACCAATGATAAGCAGAGATAATTATCATTTGACACAAAGGTACTGCCACTGCATTCATTAACCAAACAACAAATTAATCATTTAATAGAGAGAATCAAATCAGGTAATTCATCTGACTAAAATAATTTGTTGCCTATTCCTGGCATATAGAGTAAAATTAAATTCTCCACCTAAGCCTGCAGGAAACTGAGTAATCTGCCTCCTTCTGTTTCTAATTTTTTCTAGTATTCTTAACTTACACTAGTTTCTTCTCAGTTCCTAGAGCCTACCAAACTCTTTTTCCATTGCATGACTTTCCATTTGTTTTTTTCATATGGTTAGAGCTTTTTTTCCTTGATCTAGCTATGCCTGGTTTATCTACATAATTTAGTCCTCATATTAAATGTCACTATCAAAGAAATAATTTTCTAACCACTCAACTCAATAATACCTATAAATGTACTGGAGTTGTCTGTTTATTACTAAGGTACATTGACACTTTCCAGGGGGACAATAGAAATTGAAGTCAGTTATCAACCAGTAAAAATGATTTTTGAAAGAGCACGGAACATTTTCTGTATTATTTCTCCTAGTAGCCCTTATCTTTTGTAGTAGGAGGACACCACTGATGACATATTCAGAATTTAATAGTTATAATTTCAGACTTTTAAAGATTGATTTGTCAGCTGAGACAAGCCTGTTATGCTAAAGTCAGAGCCATGGTAGAGAAAACCTGGGACTCTTAAATATCAGGTGGAAACATCTCGATGGATCCCAATATGATTGTGGCTCCAGTGATTCCTCTGAACTCAAGAGGAAGTTCAACTCTTGCTAATAAGAAGTAGCACTTACCCCATGTGGAAATACACTGTAAAGAGAGACCTCTTGTGCACAAAGCAAAGCTGCTCTCACCTTCCCTCCTAGCTTCCAGGCCAATAACTAATATTAAAACAAAGATATGCAAGCTGGACATATTCTGGGCCTAATAATGTAAAGAAGAGATTACACATCAAAGTGGCTAGCAAGTACCAGCAAGGATGTGGGTAGCACCAGTGGGTTTGAGAATGCTTGATCAATGGATTTAGTACATAAAACTAAATGAGCAAGAGTTAATTGATTTGGGAACACTCTTTTGCAATAGATGGTTTACCTCCCTAGCAGGAACCCCAGCAAATAAGGTAAACTCACGTCTAGAGAGGCTCTAAGAAGTCTGGAGAAAGTAATGGCCTATACTGAAAGAAGTTGAAATGCTTAAGTTCTCATCTCAGATGGAGGAGAAAATGGCCCAGGGATACAGGCATGCAGGAGTGGATATATTATATAGGGTCAGAAGAAACACCAGAAGATTTTGTTCCACAGGAAGGCTCAGAGGATATATCATTAAATAAGGCCATGAGGATTATGCTGGTGGGAGGACACCAGCTTCACTAAGAAGTTCGGTTTTGGATCTCTTCTGCTGCCCAGGGTTGAAGTTGGGAGATACAGTTTCTTGGTTCATTAATAGCCGTGGGGATTTTTGAGTTCTGAAGCAATTGAGGCTACATTGTAGGCTACCGAAGTCAGAGGGCTTCAGTTACTTTAACCACATTGGAGGGACAGCCAAATGGTTTCAGAAGTCCAGCTCCAGATCATAACTTTCTGTGTGATCAATCAGCCTGACTACAGACAATTACAAAGGCTTTACCTTGAAAGCCTCACAGGGGAAGATGCCCTTCCCATAGCAGACTTGGTGCGCAGCTAATGCACTGCAGTCTCTAAGGAGAAATACAGTCAGAATCATGGGCCCTTCCACAGAGCGGTAGAGATTAGCACCAACATTAGTCTGAAGAATGCAAGGCTGATGATCTCCATCATATGTGTATTTAACCTACCAGCCTGGTTACAATGGCAACCAGATGAATCCTGGAGAATTATTGTAGACTAGAACAAGCTAAAACAGTTAGTAGTCATGATTACAGCTCCATGCTGAATGTGGCATCATTGCTAATGTAAATTAAAAGGGCTTCAGGTATGTGATATATGGCTATTGATTTGGCAAATATTTTCATTTCTATTCCAACCTGCAGAAAGGATCAAATATAGTTTGCATTCATAGAGTAGTCAACAATGTTCCTTTACTGTTTTGCCCTATAGCTATGTAACTGTCCTGCTTTCAATTCAAAGTGATCTGGGTGTCTGGACATCCCAAAGAATATCACATTGCTCAGTTACATCAATAATATTAGGATTATAAGGCAGGATGAGCAAGAGGTGTCTAAGCTGCTAGAAGCATTGATGAAAAATGTGTGCTTCAGAGATGAGAGATAAATCTGACAAAGTTTCACAAGCCTACCACTTCTATAAAGTTCTGGAGGACATGCTAAGATATTCCCTTCAAAGTAAAAGACAAATAGTTCCTTGCATCTTGCATCCTCTAATACAAAGAAGGAAGCACAGCAGTTACTGGGCCTCTTGGTTTCTAAAGCCATCATTTCATACCTAGTAATACTGCTCTGACCCACAGTCTATGTGGCATGAAAAGATCTGATTAAGACCAAAAGACAGTAGGTTCAGGCTATGACCCAAGCAGCCCTGCTGTTTGGAACATGCAACCTGGCAGAGCCTATTGGGGTTGTCAGTAAGAGGAAATATTTCAATGTGGAGTTTATGAAAAAACTCTGTGGCAGAATCACAACAAATGTTCTTGAAAATCTGGAGCAAGGCCTTGGTACCTCCATCAGAGAATTATGTTTTTTGAGAAAGTTCCTGGATGCTACTGTAGGTAGCATGGACTCCTACTTATCAAAACTGAGCTAGCTATTGCCACAGATATGTGACAGATTTACCAGCCAAACAGACTAATGCCAGGCTCCTAGTTGGCACCATTCCTGAAAGAAACCAATTTGGCCACATGGTTGCAAGTCAAATACATCAAGTTCCTTCTATCCTGTATGAGCCAGAGGTTCATTCTGACAAGAATAGATAAATATTCCAGGTGTGGATTTACCTTTCTGACATGAAGAGCCTCAGACAGCACCACCATCCAGGAGCATATAGGATATCTGACCCACAGACATGGGATTCCACACAATATAGCACTTAAACAGCAGACATATTTCACAGAAGAGGAAATGCCACACTATCCAGGAGTAGGTGGCTCCAGAATGGTCTGCTGAAGGAGCTGATGAGGCACAAGCGTAGAGGCAGTACTCTGTGAGGGTGGGGTGTAATATACTCACAGAATCAGAAACATTTGAATGGAGCAGTGTTCCCAATTGGAAGAATAAATGAAGCTGAGAACAAACGGATGGAAACAAGAGTAACCCCACTTATCATTACTCTCAAAGACCCATTGGAACCTTTTTGCTTCCTGTTGCCACAGTTGTGTATTTTGTAGGGTCAGAGTTCTGGGTCACAAAGGGGGTGTACTCTTACCAGGGGACACAGCAAGAGCCCTATTGAACAAAAAATTATAGTTGTCTGCTATATAAATGATACAACAATGGATCCTGTATATTGGCCCCTAAATTATTTATTTATTCACAGGCAGTTGAGACATATCAGCTCAAAAACCACCTGCACCAAATAGATATTTTTTAAATCTAATTTTTAAAAATGGCCCAATTTGTTAGTTATGTTAGAGTATGCTTGCTTTGCCTGTTCCACTAAATTACACCCAGCATCTGCTGGTCATTGAGAAGAAAGAGTCTGGGATTATAAGACTAAACTACTACTGCCCTTTGGAGCTCTCTGACCCAGAGACTCCTTGCTCTGCTGCTGTGACATCACCTAGACATGTAAGCCCTCTCCGATTCTCTTCTTCTTTTGTATGGTCTCATGCTGTGAGAGACGTTCCCTCTCATGCAGCCATCTGTCCAAACACTGCCCAGTAAAACTTGTTATACATTCCTACCTCTTGTGGTTATATCTATTTCACCGGTCAGCGCCCAAATCCCTTGAACTCCCTATACTCTCTACAGTGCCCTTTGGACTCCTGTGTCAAATGACCAGCTGGTGAGAAAAGGAATCCTGTTGTGGCAAAGTTCACTGACTCTCATCAGCAGGACAAGCAAAGCTGCTGTTTTACAATGAGGACAAGGAGGAAAATATGCAGAACTCAGAATCAACCAGGGCTTTCTTGATACTCATTTGTCAAATTTTGATTGTGAACGGAAAGTGTGACAACACTAGCCTGAGAAGGTTATGGTTACTACAGACTCAGATTCCTTAGACATGAGGGTTTGGGTCACATCCCCAGAAAAGCTGCCAAGATCTGTTAAGGTGATAGTTGAGTGTGATGTGAATTTAGAATGGGTAGTAGGTGTGAGAAGATTGAGTACCAGTTAAAGCCCAAAGGCCTTGCAAGATAAGGTCTGCTGTTCTTTTCACTAACCTACCTCTTCTGAGTTTGCCCTTGGGAAGAGAGATCCGTGGGAACCTTGGAGGAGCTGCACCCTAAACATGTATATCGAATACGGTCTACAGAGCAAAAGGGGTTATTCTGGCAGCATGGAGAGATACAGCTCAGATCCCACATAAGAGAATTTATAGTAAGGAAGCCAGTGATCTTCCAGCTGCCTCAAAATCCACTGTAGCCTAAGAGCTAGGTCTACTTTCTCCCCAGGTAATTCCCTGGCACCTGAATCTGTTGGGAGTACTAATTTCTTCCCAAAACAGGACTCCTCTGAAGGGTCATCTTTGCTCTTGAAGTTTCCATCAGGTTGGCTCAGATTTTCTCAGAACTTCACTGCAGCCCATTCTCCCTCTCCTATCACATGTTTTTCAGCTGCATCACAGCCTGTGGGATTTTCCAATCTACTCTTACTCCCCCTCCTCTAAAGGAGTAAACCAGGTGTTACTCTCAATAAATCTTTGCACTTCCTGTAGAACCCCAAATCACATACCTTCACACACACACACACACACAAACACACACACCCCACACACACACCATAAAGTAAGCAGTAATAAGAGGAATAAAATAATATTCAAATTGTTGTAGCATAGACTAGGTAAGAGACTATTATCATCACTTATCAGAATGCAATACAGAAAGTTTTAATTTAAATTAATTAATGTTAGACAAAACCCCAAATTCATTTCCTCCATCTCACCAGCCACATTTCAATAGTTACAAGTTATTGACTACTGTATTACAGCAGAAAGTTCTACAGGACTGTGCTGCTTTAGAAGTGTTGAAATGACCAATCAATGTTGGAAAACATTTCAAAAAACATAATCAAAATACTAAAAATTATAAAAATTCTTATATAGTAAACAGTTACATTAACTAAATCAAAGAAAATCCCAATGAATTCAAATTGTTCAATTAAAAAATTTTTAATGAAGAGAAAAATGTCCTATATTTTTCACTTTTTAATAGATTTAATATTACCAATATTTGATAACATTGCTCGGTTGGCATATGCAGTACCTCACTGTCTTTTCCTCTACTCTCTCAATTGTATACTCTGTCTCTCTCATAGATATCCCTTTCTCCTTTTTCTCCCTAAATACCTGCTACTTTTTTTTTCAATAGCCTTTTATAGTCCCATCAGCAATGCAATTTTGAGTAAGTTGACAAAGCCCTCTAAGCCCCAGTTCCTGTATCAATAAAGTGTAGTTAATATTAACCCTTGTGATATTTTGAGGATTAAAGTTAAATTAGTATTATTTTTCACTGGATAGATTCTTTATGAAGAACTGGAGTCTAGACCCCCACAGAATATTTCAGTGCAGATCATAGGGAAGGTTAATTTTTTTTTTTTTTTTTTTTTGGCGGTACGCGGGCCTCTCACTGTTGTGGCCTCTCCGGTTGCGGAGCACAGGCTCCGGATGCGCAGGCTCAGCGGCCATGGCTCACGGGCCCAGCCGCTCCGCGGCATGTGGGATCTTCCCGGACCGGGGCTCATGAACCCGCGTCCCCGGCATCGACAGGTGGACTCTCAAGCACTGCGCCACCAGGGAAGCCCGGAAAGGTTAAATTTTTGAGGCTCCTATAATTGTTGTTTGGACTTGCCCTAAAGGAAAACTTAACCTTTCTAGCCTTACTTATTAGGAGATAGGAATGCTGAGAGAAAGGAAAATTATGACATCAATTTTTAAACCTGTTCTTTCTGTCCTTCGATACTTCTGTAACTTCCCATCATGTTCTGTTCTCCCAGCAGGCCTCATTGTGTGCAGAAACTGGTGGGGGTTGTGCTGTATCCCCCACTCCTGCTTCCAGTGAGTGTTGTGAGAGTGTCACTGCTCCTGAGTCTTTTTGACCCAAAAGCTTATGGCAGGTAGACACATAGAGTTGGATCACTTTTTTCTTAACGGTGAAATAAATGGTTTTTCAACTTAAAAAAAAAAACAAAACAAACCAACAGGGAAATAGGCAGGAGAGAGGAAAGAAGAGGTGGTCTGAACTTAACAAGGTAAATTAAAGTCCATGGTTCCTGGGGGACTGAACGCACAGAGCTGAGAACGTCCCGGAGATGGGGTACTACAAAGGGTGTATTCTCATGCACAACCGCAGCTCGCAGATGGGAATTTCAGTCCCCACACATCCCACCTCAAGCTGCAAAAGGCTGAATACCGCGCCCCAGGTACATGCGCTTCGAGGCAAAGGCAGCACGTGCAGATGGAAATAGCCTATAAATTGCTTGAGAGATAGGAAACTAGGACTCATATATAATAAGGTCAGGGCTGGAAAGTTGGATGGAGTGCCATAGTAGTAAACATCGGGCAGTCGTAACTTGCGGTTGTGCATCATTAAGAAACTTTTTGTTAAAACATAATTAAAATATAGTTTAATAGACTATATTAAATCTTTGTTTTTATTCTTTAACGTTTCTGGCTATTGTTCATTAGCAATGTAAGGTATAAATAAAGGCTTTATTTACCATAGGTCTAAATATGCTACTATGGAAACAAATTCGGAAACCATAATGGTTAACATTAGACAAGTCCAGTTAGCTTACTGTACTTGAGGAATTTACCTAAAGTAGTGGATCCCCGTTGACATTAATGAAATCCACTAAGATATCTGCTTGGATATTCAATGGCCATTGCAGAGACTTTGGCCCAAGAATTTTTATCATCAGTCATTTGTATTGCTTTCTCATGGGCAAAAATGACACCAATAACTATAGTAATTTTATAATCCACAGAGAAGATATTGTATTAATTTTTAGATACTCTTTGGGCTCCTGCAAGCTCCATGATTATTCTCATATTCAATAATATAAGAATTAAAGATTTTACAGTGTAAATTTTAATCATAAAGTGAAACTTGGTATGCTAAGAAAAATTTCCATTTTCTAACTGAGACATAATAATTTATTAAAATTAATTTTATTAAAAGTAAAACTCCCACCTGATTTTTATAAACTGGTATTTCTCATATGTATCTGTTAATAAATAAAATTATAATCCATAAATATAACTTTTCCTGAGCAAAAACAAAACTCTTCTAGATAATTTCCTATTTCTGATTATCTATACCAGTATGGCTCTCGGTTCCCACAAGAACAAAATCCTCCTTTCAGATTGCACTCTCAATGTGCTAAACATTTTTTCCCCATGTGATTTGTTAACGGGATGTTAACAGTGAATACTAACAAAGGTTTGCATATTCTGTTAGAATAAAGAATATCAGCAGGCTAGAATGAAATATGAATATTAATACTATAATTGACTACTAAAATAGGCTGTAATTTACAGAAATAAATGTGCTTCTAAATAACTTTATGCAGACATTTTGAAATGCTAAATTAAAATATGAAATAAACTTAGTTTTCAGAAGAAACCTCTCACTGATACAACAAAATTTACTGAAAAATGTCAGCATTGTATCTTATGTTTGGCTGAGAGTATCTACTTCAGAGGCATGAGAAACTTGTTTATATAATATGTATTTTAGCTAAATGTATTTTTCCATTACAAATCTTACATAGAGTCATCGGTATTAAACATAGAAATTAAGGTTACCTAATGGGAATAGTATCAATATTTTTCTTCTTATGTTATAGACCCATCAAACTGTACAAACTATTACCAGTAGTTGTGGATGACTGTATATATTATTCACAGAGAAATATGCAATAATAATCTTCTCACTGAGGAATATACATTAATCATTAGCTTCTATAACCAGAATCCTTTTAATGAAGTTTAAGCTTTGCTGAAGACAGGATCTGCACTACTAAATTATAAGTAAAATATCATTTTTAAGAACTAAAATATTAATAAATGTTTCCAATGAAAAACTATTCTTGTATTTATCTCTTCACCATACACTTATTAAGTCCACACTAGGTGCCAAGAACTTTGTTTGGTACCAGTTACAAGGTAGTAAACAAAACACATATGGTCCCTTTCCCACAGATGTTCCTGCTGGTGAGGAAGTCATAGTCTAAAACAGGGATTCAGCAAACTGTGGCCCTTGGACCAAATCTGGCCCAGCACCTGGTTTTGCAATCAAAGTTTATTGTAACACAGACGATCTATAATTCATTTATATTTTATCAAAGGTGCTTTCACTTGAAAAAGCAGAGTTAAATAGTTGAGACATAGAACCTATTGTTCACAAGCCTATAATATATACTGTCTGACTCTTTAGTAAAAAAGTTTGCCAATTCTTGCTCTAGAATATAAAATATACCTGAAAAACAATTCTCAGTCTGTATTTTATTAAATTAGAAAAAGAAAACCTTTCCCAACAGAATATTAAAGGAGAAGAAAAAAGTCAAAAACTTGACACCACCCAACTTCGAAACTTACATAAATCTACAGTAATCAGGAAAGTGTGGTATTAGCAAAAGAATAGGAAAATAGATCAATGGATCACAATAGAGAGCCCAGAAATAGACCCACATAAATATAGTTAACTGATCTTTGAAAAAGAAGAAAATGCAATACAATGATAAAAAGATAGTCTTTTCAATAAATGGTGCTGGGACAACTGGACATCCATATGCACAAAAGTGAATCTAGACACAGACTTTACATCCTCCACAAAAATTAACTCAAAGTGGGTCACAGACCTAAATGTGAAATAGAAAATGATAATACTATTAAAAGATAATATAGGCTAAAATCTAGGTAACTTGCAAATAATGATGACTTTTTAGGTACACATTAAAGGCATAGTCCATGAAAAAAGAAATTAATAAGCTGGACTTCATTAAAATTCAAAATTTTTACTCTGTAAAAGACATTGTCAAAAGAATAAGACAAAAAGCTGCAGACTAGAAAAAAATATTTGCAAAAGACATATCTAATAAAGGACTGTTAACCAAAACATACGAAGAACTCTTAAAACTAAACAATAAGAAAATGAACAATCCAATCAAAATATGGGCAAAAGACTCAAACAGATACCTTTCCAAAGAGGTATACAGATGGCAAATAAGTGTATGAAAAGATACTCAAGATCGTAAGTCATTAAGGAATTGCATATTAAAACAATAATGAAATAACACTACATACCTATAAGGATGACAAAAATCCCAAACACTGGGCAGTACCAAATTTTGGCAAGGATATGGAGTAACAAAAACTCTCATTTATTGTTGGTGAGAATACAAAATGGTGTAGCCATTTAGGAAGACAGTTTGACATTTTCTTACTTAACTAAATGTATTCTTACCATATGATCCATCAACTGTACTTCTTGATATTTACCCATAAAAGTTGAAAATTTATGTCCATTCAAAAACCTCCACATGTACATTTATCGCAACTTTGTTCATAATTTCCAAAGCTTGGAAGCAAACGAGATGTCCTTAAATGATGAATGAATTACCTTTGGTACATGCTGATAATGGAATATTATTCTGTGCTAAAAATAAATATGATATCAAGGCATGAGAAGACATGGAACAATCTTAAATGCATATCACGAAGTGAAAGAAGTCAATCTGAAAAGGCTACGTATTGTACAATTCCAACTATATGACAGTCTGGATAAAGCAAAACAATGGGGATAGTAAAAAGATCAATGATTGCCAGGGTGTGTGGGGGAGGGAGGGATGAATAGGCAGAATACAGAGGATTATATGATACTACAATTGTGGATACATGTCATTATACATTTGTCAAAACCTACGGAATATACAATACCAAGAGTGAAATCTGATGTAAATCATGGGTTTTGAGTAATAAATTTTTTTTAATTGGAGAAAGAAAGTAGAATTGGTAAGAAGCCCCATGTAACAATAATTACATTATAGAAAAACAGAATTTCTTTGATTTCAGTTGAATTATTAATAGTATACTACAGGTACACTTGTAAAAATAAAAATAGTTTTTTCTGTGCATTCATTTGACAACTGACAGCTGTCATCTTAAGCAGGATCCATCTATCACAAAGTATATTAGACTTCTCAAAAGCCCCTAACAAAAACAAAAACAAAACACAGGAAAAAAAATCATGATGTCAAAGGACACTTTTCAATAGAAACTATTAATATGCTTATCTTCGTTTTGTTAATATGGCGTATTTTCTTTTTCTATGTATTTATCTTTTGGGGAGCTGATATTCATGTAGTTTCTAATAGTTCTCGCTTATTGGCAGTTCATACTCGACATCTATTTTGATTTGATCATGCCCAATATCTTACCAGTCACAAAATTTTTAGTTTCACCCTATTTCATGGTGATTCATTAGTTATTAGTTAATTATCATAAAAACTAACTTAATATTGGAAGTAAAAATATCTTCTCCAATTGAAGAAATAACTATAATTGGGTGAAAAGCAAACACCCCTCTGATAAATCTTCATGATTGTGAATTAGAAAGAGATTTCTCTGGACTAGTCAGTTATAATTTCATTAAATCTAGAAAATTATCTCATACAATCATCATAACAGTTTCACTATATCATTGTGATGTCATTATCCTACTTTTAGTGATCAAGAAACAAAATAGAGGGGCTAGATTACTTGGAAAAACTTATTTGCTGGTGCTTGATAGGTAGAACTAAAGACATTAGTCCAAGTCTCTGTAGCTCAGAAATCTATGTTCTTAACCATACTGTTAATATTCTTTTACATCAGTTGGAAATTATTTTAACTATCCAATTATTGGAGAGCTATTATTCTTGCTATAATTTTTTTTGTAATCCGTATAACAAATTTCTAAGAATACACTATTATCTTGTCCTCATTTGGTTATTACCTGAGAATTACAATATCTTTCTAATAGAGATCTCAAATAAACACATAATTTTCAGATGGATATAATAGTCTGTGATGTGAATATTTCAGAAGGACTATGATTAATTGCTTATTTCATTAAATTTGAATTTTTGTATTATATCTTAGGATAATAGGAACAAGAGGTAGTTTTATAGGACTATATCTAAAAATCTAACAATTCAAAAAAGCATAATCATATAAAATATGTTCATTGAAACAGTCTTCTTAGTTTAAATGTGACAGATTTCTTTTCTTGGAGTCTTTTGAACTAACATGTAAAGTTCCTAAATCTTCATATCAACTTTTGTCTAAAAGTAGCAGAATGAGGATAATAATAATGTGACCTCAGGAGGGTTGTCACCATCACTACATTCTACTATTTACACTTCTAACTGAAAATAGAATAAGTTCAATTTTCCAACTTTCAGAATAACAAAGTTATATTCTCTTTTAAAAAGATGACCAGTTTATGCAATGGAAAGTCATTTTATTGTTTTTCTAAAGGAACTCATTAGAGACCCTTGAATGATATTACTATATGGAAAATGACTAGTCGCACTGTTTATATGTCACCACTTTCAGCTTCACATTCCTAGTTCTGATGACATTAACAGTTACCTCTCCACTTCAGCAACCTGGGGATTGGGTTTACTATGTTCATCCAACAGAGAAAATCCTGAAACCAGTGTGTAATTGTTCACTGAAAAGGTGAACCCAAACAAATAAAATGAATAAAAATGACTATCAGAAAGATTTCTACCCTGGAAAATTACTTTGATACACAAACCAAAATAGAATCTATATCCATAATTTCTAAAGAAGTGGAGTATAAAAATATACTACTATATTAAAAGAAATCTCTTCATGTTCTTTATATTTTCATTGTACAACACCCATGAAAACTATATCCTTCCCCCTGTGTTTGGGTAAAAGTTTTATAATTAGTATTATTAGTTTCCCAAATGTTAAGACTCTATCTTTTTATTGCTATTGTTTCTAAAACATGATAGCAAGTGATCTCATTTGATTGACACAGGAAAGCTATCTAGAAGGATAATTCTACTAAAAGAAAAACACAAAGAGTAAATGATTATTTTCAAAATGGTTTAGAAATGAAAACCATCAAGATACTTAAGTTTTTAAAGTATTTTAAAGAAATACTGCTGCTTAATTTATAAAACACTAACAATTTTGTATTACATATATTTGGAGTCACTCAAAAACAAGGAAGTAGGTATGCTTAATTTAGCTGCAGGTTTCATTAAATGAGCTAAGAAGGATCCTTTAGTGCTTACTATGTCTTAAGTACTTGTATAAACACATTAGATTATCACATCAGCCATATTAGATATGGGCTATTATTGTCTTCCATTTCTAGTTGAAAAATTTTTACACAGAGGTTAGCATCTTTCCCAAGGTCATACAACTTACAAGTGGCAGAGCAGGGATTTGAACCCAGGCAGTCTATCCCTGTAATAAACTTATTTCACCACTATAAATTACTGCCTCTTTCCAAATACAGCAAAAACCATTGTCGAAGAGATATACCGTATATTTCCAAACCAAAAGCTTAAAATACACTTCTCAAAGCCAGCAGGGCAAAAAATATTATTTAGTATCTCATTACCAAACATTTATTAATTACTATGTGGTAGGAAAGATAATAAGTGCCAAGGACATAGCAGTGAACAAGGTGATGCTTCAGTCCTTAGAGATCCTAGGTTTATGAGATGCATTCTCCATCTTTATGTTTATCCACACCACTGTCCAGATTGAACTATTCCAGTTCTAATTTTATCTGCCATCACCAGGGCAAGAGAGAAAAAAAGCCTGACACAGTGGTATTTTAAAAAAATCACCATCTACAGTGACAGGGTCACAATCATGACAAAATTTACAAACTAATTAATAGGCATGGCTTGAATATAAAAGATAAATAACAATTCAAGGTTACATATAAATTCAAATATTGTTTGGCATTCTTTGTATAGATGGAAATAGTTTCTCATTTTGTTTAATTACATTTGACTCTATCAGAATTCTTTGCTGCAGGAAAAAATAACAAGAAGAAACTGAACATCAAGGATAGTAAAACTCTGCTTCACCTGAAGGTTTTTTCCCCCTGTGAGGAAATCTTTGAAAATTAAAGAAAAACTTCTTTTATTCATGATATTTTTGTTTAATTTTTAAGTTTCTAAGACCTGCTTCTTTCTTTATAGATACACACAATACAATGGGTACATTAGATGTTTTAAAACACTATATAGAATAAATATGCATAGAGTAGATCTAAAGAATTGATTAAATTGTTCTTTACAATGTATAACAAGTCAGTTATAATTATGGTTGGTCAAAAATGATCACCCTCACTCATCTTATTTTTAGCAAACTAGTTGGAGAAATTTGTACTGTTCTGTATTTTAAATAAGTTTATTATTTATTTTTTAGCTTGTTTAATTTACCTTTCAAATGTTAAGTTTTAGGCAACTATTCTATTTTGTGCTTTCTGTTCACAGTTGGGACAATCTAGAAGCACCATAGTACAGATGGATCACATTCCTCAATTCCCTGGGCCCTAGACACAACCATGTAACTAAACTCTGGCCAATGGAATGATAGCAAGTTGGTGTACACCACTCCCAGTCCTAGTCATTAAATCATCTCACACTGGGCCAAAGCAAACCCTAACAGCCTCACATTCAGAGGCTTTGGATTGTGGTAAATTTATGCATTGCTTGTGCAATATGACTCTATGTAATAATACTGATCATAATATACAAATAAAATGATGTAGAAAGATAATCACCAAACCCAACACAAGATGACTGAGATTATGATTGCTCTATATGTTCTTGTTGCATCTGTATTTTCTGATTTTCTTGTAAGGAGTTTGCCTTACTTTCTCAATAAGAGGAATTTATGAAGTTAGAAGTAAAGGAAAGAATAAAACAGTCTGTAAGTTTTTGTTCTCTGATTTGTTTGATGGGATCTTTAAGGTTTTGGGCAGTGATTTCATGATTTTTTTTTTTTTTTTTTGCGGTACGTGGGCCTCTCACTGTTGTGGCCTCTCCCATTGTGGAGCACAGGCTCTGGACGCGCAGGCTCAGCAGCCATGGCTCACGGGCCTAGCTGCTCCATGGCATGTGGGATCTTCCCGGACTGGGGCACGAACCCGTGTCCCCTGCATCGGCAGGCGGACTCTCAACCACTGCGCCACCAGGGAAGCCCTTCATGATTGTTTTTAACTCTGCAAATTAGTGAAAAGTACATCATCATAGTTATCAATTTTTATAATCTTTGCTTTTAGTATATATACACTGTTTTTTTAACCAATCTAATTTCCTCAACAATTTTCCTGTTGTAGGAGGTATAAATTGTTTCTAACTATTAACTATTATGAGTGGATTTTTTAGCAGAACTACTGAACTGAAAATAAATTAGACACAATGTTTAGAATTTCAAAAAGTCACAACCAAGAGTGAGAGGGTCAATGTCTGATGGATATAAATGCATTGAAATGCCTAAATTTTTAATGCCATATCATAACCCAATATATGAGTGATACAAACGAAATTGAGCTATTTGAGTAAATCTCTGCATAGGAATGGATCAAAATAAATATAAATCAGATTTTTTAAGTGAAAATTAATGTAGCTTTATATGGAGGATCTCTCAAGAGAGGAAAATGATAACACAAGATATACAGCAAAATCTCTTTAAAAGTCCCCCTGCTGGATGTTGTTCCACATCAAGTTAGCTCTTCCATTCATATCTCATTTATTTATGTTTCCCAAACTCCTCTCTCAGCCAGTTATTAGGTTGCTTCTTTCCCTTTGCTCTCACTATTTCCTGACTCTTGTCTCTTCCTGTCTTTTCTTCTCACCAAATACTAATCTATGCAAAGTTGCTACCTTTTATTTCTTAATTTCTTCAAATCTGTAGCTCCCTATCCAGGACAACAGCAGACTGTCATCTATAGTAGTACAAAAAAAAGAGGCGAGGAATGGGAGGAAGAATTTTGATAATGGTCATACACATAGACATTAATATTTTTACTGTCATCCCAGGTAAAATCTCCTAATTGGAGATATTTATTGTTGACCAAATTTATTTTGACCAAATCAAAAGCACAACCAATTTTCTGTAATTGTTTTTGCTCCACATGTTTTAGCCAAATCACTGTTATAAGAAGTGTCACATACCACAACATGTGGTAATCCTTGAGACTCCAATAGTTTAAAAAGTGGACAAAAGTAACACAATTTAACCACAGGTCGAAGAATTCTGTCTTAAGTTTATAAATACAGTTTATATAAATAAGTTTATAAATAATTTTGCTGTAAATACATAGGATAATCAAAGACCCAAAGTAAAATATTTACCTGAACAAAACTTATTTGTTCTTGCATATAACTACTGGTATTAAGGTTTTTTTCCCCTTGTCTAGAGCTTTACAAAGATGGTAATTATATAAAATGTTTCTATTTTTGCATCTGACTTCTGCTTAGCATAGCGTTTTATGTGAATCAGTAGTTTATTCCATTTTTTTGCTGAAGAATATCTCAGAATGTAAAAATTTTCTGCAACTCCATATTATAGTGTGCATGTTTGTGTATTGCATATTCTGTATGGAGGTAAATGGTGTGGATTGTGTTAGACATGGGTAAAGATTTCTGTTTTTATCACATGGTATATAGTTCAGTATGCTTCTTTTTTTTTTCTTTTGTAAAGAATCTGTCCCTAACTGAGTTACACTGGCACCTTAGGAGAGTATTGAATGATTATGTATGTGAATGTTTTTTGGGTCGTCTATTTCTATATCTACCTTTATATTGATGCTACATTCTCTTGATTACTGTGGCTTTACAGTAATTCTTGAAATCAGGTGGATTAGGTCCTCCAACTTTGTTCTTAATTTTCAAAATATATATATTTTTTATTCTAGGTTCTTTTTTTTTAACATCTTTATTGGAGTATAATTGCTTTACAATGCTGTGTTAGTTTCTGCTTTATAACAAAGTGAATCAGCTATACATATACATGTATGCCCATATCTCTTCCCTCTTGTGTCTCCCTCCCACCCTCCCTATCCCACCCCTCTTAAGTGGTCACAAAGCACTGAGCTGATCTCCCTGTGTCTTTATTCCTGTCCTGCCCATAGGTTCTTCAGAACCATTTTTGGTTTATTTTTAGATTCCATATATATGTGTTAGCATATGGTATTTATTTTTTTCTTTCTGACTTACTTCACTCTGTATGACAGTCTCTAGGTCCATCCACCTCCATACAAATAACTTAATTTTGTTTCTTTTTATGGCTGAGTAATATTCCATTGTATATATGTGCCACATCTTCTTTATCCATTCATCTGTCAATGGACACTTAGGTTGCTTCTGTGTCCTGGTTATTGTAAATACAGCTGCAGTGAACATTGTGGTGCATGTCTCTTTTTGAATTATGGTTTTCTCAGGGTATATGCCCAGTAGTGGGATTGCTGGGTCATATGATAGTTCTATTTTTAGTTTTTTAAGGAACCTTCGTACTGTTTTCCATAGTGGTTGTATCAATTTACATTCCCACCAACAGTGTAGGAGGGTTCCCTTTTCACCACACCCTTACCAGCATTTATTGTTTCTAGCTTTTTTTATACTGGGCATTCTGACCACCATGAGGTGATACCTCATTGTAGTTTTGATTTGCATTTCACTAATAACTAGTGATGCTGAGCATCTTTTCATGTGCCTCTTGTCCATCTGTATGTCTTCCTTGGTGAAATGTCTATTTAGGCCTTTCACCCATTTTTTAACTGGATTGTTTGTTTTTTTGATACTGAGCTCCATTAGCTGTTTGTATATTTTGGAGTTTAATCCTTTGTCTGTTATTTCATTTGCAAATATTTTCTCCCATTCTGAGAGTTGTCTTTCTGTCTTGTTTATGGTTTCCTTTGCTGTGCAAAAGATTTGAAGTTTAATTAAGTCCCATTTGTTTATTTTTGTTTTTATTTCTGTTACTCTAGGAGGTGGGTCAAAAAAGATCTTGCTGTGATTTATGTCATAGAGTGTTTTTCCTATGTTTTCCTCTAAAATTTTATAGTATATGGTCTTACATTTAAGTCTTTAATCCATTTTGAGTTTATTTTTGTGTATGGTGTTAGGCAGTGTTCTGATTTCATTCTTTTACATGTACCTGTCCAGTTTTCCCAGCACCACTTATTGAAGAGGTTGTCTTTCCTCCATTGTATGTTCTTGCCTCCTTTGTTGTAAATTAGGTGCCCATATGTGCGTGGGTTTATCTCTGGGCATTCTATCATGTACCATTGATCTATATTTCTGTTTTTGTGCCAGTATAATACTGTCTTGATTACTGTAGCTTTGTGGTATAGTTTGAAGTTGGGGAGCCTGATTCCTCCAACTCTGTTTTTCTTTCTCAAGATTGCTTTAGCTATTCATGGTCTTTTGTGTTTCCATACGAATTGTAAGATTTTTTGTTCTAATTCTGTGAAAAATGCCATTGGTAATTTGATAGGAATTGCATTGAATCTGTAGATTGCTTTGGGCAGTATAGCCATTTTCACAATATTGATTCTTCCAATCCAAGAACATGGTATATTTCTCCATCTGTTTATGTCATCTTTGATTTCTTTCATCAATGTTTTATAGTTTTGTGAGTACAAGTCTTTTGCCTCCTTAGGCAGGTTTATTCCTAGGTATTTTATTCTTTTTGTTGCAGTGGTAAATGGGAGTGTTCCCTTAATTTCTCTTTCTGGTTTTTCATTGTTGGTGTATAGGAATGCCAGAGATTTCTGTGTATTAATTGTGTATCCTGCAACCTTACCAAAATCATTGATTAGTTCTAGTAGTGTTCTGGTGGCATCTTTAGGATTCTCTGTATATAGTATCATGTCATCAGCAAATAGTGACAGTTTTACTTCTTCTTTTCCAATTTGTATTCCTTTTATTTCTTTGTCTTCTCTGATTGCTGTGTCTAGGACTTCCAAAACTATGTTGAATAAGAGTGGCGAGAGTGGACATCCTTTTCTTTTCCTAAACCTAGTGGAAATGCTTTCAATTTTTCACCATTGAGTATGATGCTTGCTGTGGGTTTGTCATATATGGCTTTTATTCTGTTGAGGTAGGTTCTCCCTCTGTGCCCATTTTCTGAATAGTTATCATAAATGGGCGTTGAATTTTGTCAAAAGCTTTTTCTGCAACTATTGAGATGATCATATTTTTTTATTCCTTAATTTATTAATGTGGTGTATCACATTGATTGATTTGCATATGTTGAAGAATCCTTGTATCCCTGGGATAAATCCCTCTTGATCATGGTGTATGATCCTTTTAATGTGCTGCTGGATTCTGTTTGCTAGTATTTCATTGAGGATTTTTGTGTCTATGTTCATCAGTGATATTGGTCTATCATTTTCCTTTTTGTGATATCTTTTTCTGGTTTTGGTATCAGGGTGATGGTGGCTTCATAGAATGAATTTGGGAGTGTTTCTCCCTCTGCAATTTTTTGGAAGAGTTTGAGAAGGATAGGTGTTAGCTCTTCTCTAAATGTTTGATAGAATTCACCTGTGAAGCTATCTGGCTGGACTTTTGTTTGTTTGAAGATTTTTAATTACGGTTTCAATTTCATTACTTGTGATAGGTCTGTTTAGATTTTCTATTTCTTCCTGGTTCAATCTTGGAAAACTGTACCTTTCCAAGCATTTATCCATTTCTTTGTGGTTGTCCATTTTATTGGCATACAGTTGTTTGTAGTAATCTCTTACAATCCTTTGTATTTCTGCATTGTCTGTTGTGATTTCTCCTTTTCCTTTCTAATTTTATTGATTTGCATCCTCGCCCTATTCTTCTTGATGAGTCTGGCTAAGGGTTTATCAATTTTGTTTATCTTCTCAAGGAACCAGTTTTAGTTTTATTGATCTTTGCTATTTTCTTCATTTCTATTTCTTTTATTTATGCTCTGGTCTTTATGATTTCTTTCCCTCTACTGACTTTGGGTTTTCATTATTCTTCTTTCTCTAGTTGTTTTACGTTTAGGGTTAGATTGTTTATTTGAGATTTTTCTTGTTTCTTGAGGTGAGATTGAATTGCTATAATCTTCCTTCTTAGAACTGCTGTTGCTGCATCCTGTAGGTTTTATGCTGTCGTGTTGTCATCATCATTTGTTTCTATGTATTTTTTTATTTCTTCTTTGATTTCTTCAGTGATCTCTTGGTTATTTAGTAGCACACTGTTTAGCCTCCATGTATTTGTGTTTTTTACAGTTTTTTTCCTGTAAGTGACTTCCAATCTCATAGCGTTGTGGTGAGAAAAGATGATTGATACGATTTCAATTTTCTTAGATTTTCCAAGGCTTGATTTGTGACGCAAGATGTGACCTATCCTAGAGAATGTTCCATGTGCACTTGACAAGAAAGTGTATTCTGCCACTTTTGGGTGTAAAGTTATATAAATATCAATTAGATCTATCTGGTCTATTGTGTCATTTAAAGCTTGTGTTTCCTTTTTTATTTTCTGTTTGGATGATCCGTCCATTGGTGTAAGTGGGGTGTTAAACTCCCCTACTATTATTGTGTTACTGTTGATTTCTCCTTTCATGGTTGTTAGCATTTGCCTTATGTATTGAGGTGTTCCTATGTTGGGTGCATAAACATTTATAATTTTTATATCTTCTTCTTGGATTGATCCTTTGATCATTATGTAGTGTCCCTCCTTATCTCTTGTAAGAGTCTTTATTTTAAAGTCTATTTTATGTGATATGAGTATTGCTACTCCAGCTTTCTTTTGATTTCCATTTGCATGGAGTATCTTTTTCCATCCCTTCACTTTCAGACTATATTTGTCCCTAGGTCTGAAGTGGGTCTCTTGTAGATAGCATGTATATGGGTCTTATTTTTATATCCTTCAGCCAGTCTGTGTCTTTTGGTTGAGGCATTTAATCCATTTGCATTCAAGGTTATTGTCAATATGTATATTCCTAGTACCATTTTCTTAATTGTTTTGGGTTTGTTTTTGGGGTCTTTTTCTTTTCTTGTGTTTCCCACCTTAGAAAAGTTTCTTTAGCATTTGTTGTAAAGCTGGTGTGATGGTGTTGAATTCTCTTTGCTTTTGTTTGTCTGAAAAATTTTTGACTTTTCCATCGAATCTGAATGAGATCCTTGCTGGGTAGGGAAATCTTGGTTGTAGGTTTTTCTCTTTCATCACCTTAAGTATATCCTGCCATTCCCTTCTGGCCTGCAGAGTTTCCACTGAAAAATCAACTGATAACCTTATGGGGATTCCTTTGTATGTTATTTTTTGTTTTACCCTTGCTGCTCTTAATATTTTTTCTTTGAATTTAATTTTTGTTAGTTTGATTATTATGTGTCTTGGTGTGTTTTTCCTAGGGTTTATCCTGTATAGGACTCTCTGTGTTTCCTGGACTTCGGTGACTATTTCCGTTCCCATGTTAGGGAAGTTTTACACTATAATCTCTTCAAAGATATTCTCAGACCCTTTCTTTTTCTCTTCTTCTTCTGGGACACCTATAATTCGAATGTTGGTGCATTTAGTATTGGCCCAGAGGTCTCTGAGCTTGTCTTCAATTCGTTTCATTCTTTTTTCTTTATTCTGCTCCTCGGCAGTTATTTCCACCATTTTGTCTTCCAGCTCACTTATTCATTCTTCTGCCTCCTTTATTCTGTGATTGATTCCTTCTAGTGTATTTTTCATTTCAGTTATTGTGTTGTTCATCTCTGTTTGTTCTTTAGTTCTTCTAGATCTTTGTTAGACATTTCTTGTATTTTCTCAATCCGTGCTTCCATTCTATTTCCGCGATTCTGGATCATCTTACTGTCATTACTCTGAATTCTTTTTCAGGTAGATTGCCTATTTCCTCTTCATTTATTTGATCTTGTAGGTTTTTACCTTAAACTTTCATCTATGACATTTTTTTTTTGCCGTCTCATTTTTTTTTTATGAGTGGGATTGTGTTCCTGTTTTACTGGTTGTTTGGACTGAGGCTTCCAAAACTGGAGTTTGTAGGCTATTGGGTATAGCTGGCTCTTGGTGTTGAGATGAGGAACTCTGTGAGACCTCACTCTTATGAATATTCCCTGGGTCTGAGGTTCTCTGTAGTCCAGTGGTTTGGACTCGGAGCTCCCACTGCAGGAGCTTGCGTCCGACCCTGGGCTCACAAATCAAGATCCCACAAGCCGCATGAGGCAGCAAACATAAAAAGAGAGAACAATGACAAAGTAAAAAATCAAAGTAGACTGGGAAACTAACAGATATGTTAGAAAGAATGTAAAAATAAAAATATAGATGAATGAAGAACCAGAAGGTACATCAGTACCTCAGTAGTAAGAAAGAGGAGGAGGAAGAAGCAAAAGAGAAAAAAAATAAAGGGTGGTGTGGGGGGAAGGCCTTGACTGTGGAGAGTGGGGCCTAAGCAACGGTGAGGTTTGGGTGTTGGGCAGGGTCAATGCTCAGGACCCACAGGGCTGGAAAAGGTCCTAGGGGCTGTGGGGGTTGAGGCTTAGGCTCAAGGAACAGAAGGGGCCGAGGCATGCTCTCCACCCCTGGTCTCAAAGGGCAGGAGACCTCACCTGGGAGCCCAGCAGGCTTCCTGGGCTCAAGTGGGTGGGGTAAACACCCTCATCTCCTCTCCTGCTCCTCCAGTCTGGGGTCTGAGAGGGCCCCTCCTGCCTGCCTCTCCTGATCTCCGGGGCCTCCCTTCTATGCCCCCAGGACCAATGCTGCTGGGGCGTGGGAGCCTTGGAGAGGAGGGGACCAGCCTGGGAGCCCCGGAGATCAGGAGAGGCAGGCAGGAGGGGCCCTCTCAGACCCCAGACTGGAGGAGCCTAGCAGGTTCCCTATGCCCAGTTGGGCAGGGCAATCACACTTTGGCTCCTCTCCTGCTCCTCCCACAGGGCCCCTCTCGCCTGCCTCTCCTCATCTCCCCAGCCTCCCTCCTATGCCCACAAGGACCCATGCAGTCTGCAGGGGGCATTGGAGGGCAGGGGACTGGACTGAGAGCTCAGCAAGCTCCCCATGTCTGAGTGGGGGGGACAATTGCCCTCTGTTCCTCTCCCGCTCTTCCTGGAGGGCCCCTCTCACCTGCCACTCCTGATATCCCCAGTCCCCCTCCTATGTTCCCAGGACCCACGTAGGCTGGGTGGGGCTTTGGAGTGGGGGAACTGGCTTGGGAGCTCAGCAAGCTCCCCAGCCCGAGTGGGCCAGGAAATCCCCCTCCATCCTCTCATGCTTTTCCAGGAGAGTTCCTTCCACCTGCCTCTCCTGATCTCCCCAGCCAAGATCGACCTCCCCAGACCGATCTTGTCTGGCTTCCACTTCTCCTCCCCAGCTCAGTCCCCCCTACATCCTACTGGTTCACTCTGTGGTTCATCCCATCCTCTTGGGGGTCAGAGTCCCCTACCAATGGCTGGCAGGTGCCCTAGTTGTGGGGAGACACTAACTCCATGTCTTCCCACACCGCCATCTTGACTCCTCCCTTGACCTCTGACTTTTAATTGTATCATAGGGTAGCAAATATAGATGTGTTATGGGTAGAAAATAAACCTGAAGGAAAGATATTTCCGTTAAACATATAAAATTCCCTGTCCTTTACATGTTTGTGTATTCAAGATGAGCTATATGGCCTTTTATTTTCAACCAAGTGGTAAATTTAATATTTCAAATGAAAATGCTTATAAAATTACTCAGTTCATAAAATAATTGAGGTGCAATATCAGTTTAAGGATTTTTTCAGTCCAGAATTCTGTTTCCCATTTAGTATAAAAATACAAGTTGCAGAGTAATTTGAAGGTATTCAAAATGTCAACCTCAAATAATTCAGCTTTATATAATCAACATTTCTTACTTCCCATAATTAAATGTTCTTATTATTTACTAAAACTCTACTAAAACTCATTCCTAAAACATATATATAGTTTTGGCTATACAGTATAATATTTTATAATTTATTAATTACTTATAAAATATTCTTTTCAATTGTCCTAAACTGATATTTGAGCATTGCAAGTAGAAAAGTTAATGGAAATATAAGTATAGTTTTGTGTCTAGTTATAGGAAAAAGATAAATTACTTTTAAGTGTAGTAGTTTTTGAATTCAGTGCACCTTTAAAAAGAGCTTAGTAATGTTGCCTTTGAATAATTTGTATAAACTAACTATTGAACCACATTTCACAATTGCTATTGTTTTCTGACTTATAAAATGTGTCTAACAATAATTCATAAATAACTGAAACATATGAAGAGTCTTAATGTGTGTAATGATAATGCACAATTATCATTAGTAAAAGGGGAATGCCTGTGTTTTCCTTAGCAACTAGAGGCCTGATGAAATAAGTTTATTTGAGCAAAAATGTATCACTTGTAGACTTTTATCCACATTCAGTATGTAGATAGGCAGCACTTTCTATTTGTAATAAGGAAATCCATGTATTCTTTCTAATTAAAAGTCTTTCTTATGAACATCTAATTATGTCTCTCTTACTAACAATATATGTTCTTTTTCTAATTTTTTTTTTAAATTTGAGGTACAAGTATAGCTATTTAAATGGCTTTATTATATCCCTTAATCCTGATAAACAAACATGCTATTCTTATGTGGAAAGTCCTTCATATATTTTTTTAATTAAATTAATCTTAAATTAATTTAACAAAATAGATTCATATGTTTTTATTTGCAATATCCTTTAATTTGATATTTTCACGTTAATTACAAGCAGCTAAAAAGTAGTAAGCAAACCACTCAGGTAAGAAAACTAGGTGTATTTATCAGTGATAGAAAGGACTATAAATTTGAGAATTTGGGACAATCTAGAGTATTTTCCCCATTTTGAGTCATATCTTTTTCTTGTAGATCTATCATGGCTTTTGAATAACTATATTTAAGGACCAGTTATATTAGTTTAACTCCCTATGTGCTTAAATACTTTCTTGATGCTAGCAGTATGAGAATAAATAGTGAAGATACATTTACAGTTAAAAGTTTGAGGTGTAAGCTTTGATAAGCACTAACACTGTAGCTATCGAGAAAACAAAGCTATAAACTCCCTCAGAGCATTGCAGAATTAACATGTGATATTCCCAAGGCCACCTCTGATTAGAAGTCTAGGAAATCACCACATCCTTACTATATGCAAGAACTGCTGGCCTCATGGCATGTCATTGGCTGGACTCTGGTGTCCTAAGGGCTGTTTGGCTTTTGCAGGATTTTCTGAGTTGGCAGTTTAATTCTAATGGATAATAGGAGTCAATTTTAGGGTGAGGACTATTATTTTAATGTCATAAACATCTTTTTTTTTTTAAATCAAAGACATGATTTCTTACAAATCTCTACTTCAAAGTATAATAACATGAGGGCTTCCCTGGTGGCGCAGTGGTTGAGAGTCTGCCTGCCGATGCAGGGGACGCGGGTTCGTGCCCCGATCTGGGAAGATCCCACATGCCGCGTAGCGGCTGGGCCCGTTGAGCCATGGCCGCTGAGCCTGCGCGTCCGGAGCCTGTGCTCCGCAACGGGAGAGGCCACAACAGTGAGAGGCCCACATACCGCAAAAAACAAACAAACAAACAAAGTATAATAACATGATACCCAGTGATATTATCAGTGTCAAATTAATGATAAATTGTCTGGAAACTTGACACCAACTACCAAATTCCCCTGTGGTTAAAACTGTTAGCAATTACCGGTCTGAATTCCTCACGTTTCTTATATTCATATTCAGAGTCAAATACAGATTATAATATAGAATGAGAAAAAAAGGCAAACTTAAATAAAACACTTTTCTTTTGCATAATACAGAAATACCAATGTTTATTTTCAAATAGAAACCTATTCACAAATACCTAGAAATACTATGAAAGACTTAGGATTGAAGAAAAAATGTATTCATTACCTAAAGATAGAATATTATGAAAGACTTAGAGAGGATTGAAGAAAACATGTGAGTATTCATTACCTAAAGGTAGAATATTTTGTATCTTAAGAAGCATTTTACTAAGCATCAGAGAAATTAATCCAAGTTTCATGACATGCATTTTCATCTAACCTAAAAATGTTTCTTTGTTGTATAGGACGCTTCAACAGTAAACCTTATTTTCTTTAAAATATGTAAATTAGTACAAATTCCAGATCCAGAGCTTGAAAAACACTTCTGAATCTGGCCCCCAAAATGTTAGGTAATCAGCAAGTAATTATTTAAAAGAAAAGAAAAACTCCAACTCATTGCCCTTGTATTGAACTCTTCTAAAGACTGGTTTGTGAGTGCATAAAAGGCTTCTGTTAATATTTGTCTTTGATTTTAACTTAATCATCATTGATGCTCAAAGCACCCTTATGGGGTGGGCCAACCAAGTGGTATTATCCACACTTACAGATGAAAGAGAGGCCCAGAATGGGTAATGTTTTGTTGAAGGTCATACTGTAAAGGGCAGAATCTGGACAGTCTGCTGCACATTACCGAAAATGGCCAAACAAGAATTTCTGTGTTTGTGAATGATGGACTTTCTCTTCAATAATGGTGAAAATGCAGAAGAGAACATAAAAACTAAAGGTTAGCTAATATAAAGATTTACCAATGGGGGAAGGGTGTTATAGGGTGAAGTGATGTATGAAAGCTTTTTAAGGCTCATCTTTGTTTCTTGTTAAAGAAACAACAACAAACCTTATAATCAACAATAATTGCTAACTAGAAAATATGCTTACTTGAAATATTGTATTCTGCAATATTAGAAAAGTTGATCCAATACAAATTATGCTCCCACTTCTAATGCAGTACCTTGAATGAGCTGAAAGAGCCAAGTTCAGGACCTTGTTTAAGTACAAGAGACGAAACAAAAAATAAAACATGGTCACCATCAGGGCTGTGATATTTGGAATATTTGTCATTTTTTTTCTGACAATGTCTTAAGAATTAACTTGGTTCTGTAACATTTTCCCAATTCAAGTATTTTTTCTAGGTCTAGCTATTGTTATGAACACAAAGAATCACAAGCAGCCAATCTATTCTCCACATCTATCTGGTGGGAGAGTATCCTGCCTGTAATCAAAACTAGGCATTTAGTCCAGGCAAGTGGTTGATTCTGCTACAAATATTTCCTTCTTGGTTTACTAAAACCTAACAAATTGTACTCTACCTAATTACCTGTCTACTGATAACAGTATTAGTTACATAAGATCCTGTACCTATACTGAGATTAGAACTAATCTTGATGGGTGACAAACCAATCTTAAGAATTGACACAGTGACATGATTTCCCTAATACTCTTTTAAAAAGCCTATGTCATAGGCGATGCAATCTCATTGGCCTGTAAGAGATAAGTTAATAAAAAGTAGTGAAGCAGAACAGTATGAAAGTTAAATGGATCCTTAAACTGGAGAATACCCTCCAAATGCAAAGCTTATTCCTGCATCCCCCCAAGCATCTATGTGAGGATAAGGCAGAAATTCTGACTGCTAGATAAATTCTCCCAGATTTTAATTATCATTACCTTTTTAAACATTGAACAGAGCAAACAAAACACTTGTTAGAAATGTGGAACTTCTTTCCTCCTATTTGTACCTGAATTAAGTCTTAGATACTCTGAGCCAGTTAACTAAAACATCTAGAACAATGAGTCAAGTTGACTCAATTAAGAACAAAATAAAAATAAATTTCCATGGAAATAGCTGCATTCACACAAATGCCAAAATAATGTCTTATGAATAACATTATTACAGTGAATACAAATGAAATCATGATTTGCCATTTACTTAATTTGTGCTATTTAATGCTTGAGAAGAATGTCAGAACTGTTTTTAAAAATGCTCATTAAAATGATTTATTATAATGATGAGGTAGAATTAGTATTAAAGGATTAATATGAATCAGGCATGTAATGGGGAAGAATTACAAGGGAAAATTGTAAGGAAAAAAGAGAAAATATGACCCCAAAATAGAGAGCATGAATATACTTCTCTGAGAATGTCATAGGGTAACTGTACGTAATTTAAGAGTATAAGGTTATTGATAAAAATAAAGCATATAACATTCTTTCCAATAAATGTGTATCTAACCTAAGGAATAAATACCGATAAATAGTTTCATATTTTCAAGATTTAAACTTTAGATTATAGTAATGTAACTATAGAAAATGTGTATTGCTATATAAGCGATTTATATTATTTTTTTGAAACTTTATTATTGGCTGGGTTTTTTTATGCTTTAACAATGTAATGACATTTATCTTTGCAGTATTTTTTTTTTTTTTTTTTTGCTGTATGTGGGCCTCTCACTGTTGTGGCCTCTCCCGTTGCAACGGAGCACAGGCTCCGGACATGCAGGCTCAGAGGCCATGGCTCACGGGCCCAGCCGCTCCACGGCATGTGGGATCTTCCTGGACCGGGGCACGAACCCGTGTCCCCTGCATCGGCAGGCAGACTCTCAACCACTGCGCCACCAGGGAAATCCTTTGCAGTATTTTTTAAAAGTATTTTATATTAAAGCCATAATAAACACTCTATTTATATACATATTTTAAATTTGTGATGTTCAATGTTCATTACCCTTGAATATTATGAGGAAAGATATTATGAGGAAAGTCTAAATTATTCTAGACTCTAAAATTGAAGAGTTTTACTTTCAGGAGCCATCTTCACAAGGAAAGTTAAAAAGAGAGAAGTAAAAAATTATCTGCTGAATTTGGCTTATGTGTTTTGAAAAGCATTTTATGCAAGCCAGTTCAAAATTCTTCTATCATCTGCTGGAATAACAAGCATGTTTTCACACACTGAATGTTTTACTCCTATTTGTCAGGTTGTTAGTTTGTGTTTCCAAATCTCTGATTTAAACTGGCCCACAGAATCTCTGGTTAACTAAAGTCTAGCAAAAGGAAATGAGTCTCTGTCACAGGCTGTTAAAAGGTCAAAGAGTGACAGCTTCACCATCTCAATTGCAGATTTGCAGCTAAAAGCCAGCTGATGTCAAGATTAAGTCAAAGCTGAGACCTCATCATAATAAACAGATTGTCAAAACAACAAACTGCACAGCTTAAAACTGGAAGCATAGGAGCCTGGCTTTGTGTCAATTTGAGGGTATGACAGAGAGTCGGATGGCTATCAAAAACCCAACCTACTGCTTTGTCATTCTAACACTACTATTTTGATCTTGAAAGTTTGTTGGTCTTCCATACATAATTCCAGAGAGAGATATTGGACAGGAAAGACTATATGTTTATATGTCTCTTGTTTTCAATTACCATATTAATTTTGATATCTCTGTTAATATAGAAGTAGTAGAAACAAGTAGTAGAAATTTGACAATAGGTAATAACAGTATCAACAAATGGAAATTAAACTGATGGTGGACATGAAAATGGAGAATGAAATCAGTTTATCTGCCATTATTCTTAATTAAAACTATATCTTGGAAGTTAGATCTCCAGGACAGAGACATAAATTTAGAAGAAAATTTTTTAAAGTTTTTGAATGAATGGGAGACATTTTTGGGAATTGGCTTGTGGATCAATTTGCAGAGTTATATAAATATCTTAAAATCATACAATTACACATGGAATCTTGAAGTTATATACTATAAACTTGAGGATACTGTGCAATGAGACATATTGGGTTGTCCCATATATACACAAGAAAGTGCAAATAATATATATTGAGGTCTTATTATGCACCAGGCTCTCTTCTAGGCTTTTTAAATAAATTAGATCTTAAAAGACAGAAATTCCCACCTTTATGGTGTTTACATTCTCATAGTTAACTGGGAAGTGGTAAGGGTTATATAAAAATATAGATGTTGTAATAGGAATTTGGATGCCTTGTTCGGAGGGAGGTTGGGAAAGTTGAAATTTTAAATAGAACAGAGTGTTCAAGGCAGGATTGATTGAGAAAATATTTCTGCAAAGATTTGCACAGCTATCATAAAAATCTTGACTAATAATTTAAAAATAATAACATGATTAACTTTAAAATAGATAAAAAAGAAGCATAGATGGAAAAGGGCTGGATAAATGGGCAGATATATGTTAAACATATTAAAATATTAATGGTAGGTGATGGGTACTCAATGTAAATTTCTTTCACCTTTACAGAATGTTTCAACATCTTAAATAAAATATTGGAGAAAATATAGAAGAATTTTCTCTGTACACGTATATTCTGTTTTATACATTTATTCCTTTTCTTTCTTTCTTAGCCCTCAGGCCCATACCTCTAAAAATTACATATGAGAAGTTACTTTAAACTTTATTCTGTTCTATTTTGACAACTATTAAGTTCCAGAAGTAGTTTAGTTTTTTTATGTGACTTTGTTTAGAACTTCACATCTAAACATTCATTAACATTTTATGTAACTTTTTTTGCTAAAATTTAGAACGTGGATAAACCAGAGGGGAAGCCTCAGATAAAGTCATACTGGAAGTTACATTAGAATTAAGTTTGTATATCAAAAAGACAAGAACATGGACTCTAGAAATGCACCGTGTCTTTTGAAAGATGTACAGTAATATCTGCCTAGCCACTACCAAATTATTAGCTAATTCCATAAAATAGAGTGACTTCAATAAGTCAAAGATAGATTTTTCAAATTCTAAACTCATAATTGCTTCTCACAGCTTACTGAATGATATCCCTAAAGTTACATGCATATATATTGTTATCAATTATCATGTGATTTTTTTTCAAAGAAAACAACAAAACTCCCTTTTTGTTGAAGCTCCCTTTTTAAAAAAGAAAACAAATTTTTTTTTCCTATACCAATGCATTTCTTAAAAAGGCTCTAATTAAAGAGAGGAATCCCTAATTTCCAAAAGTTGGCTCCCATGAGTGCAAGATACTTTACGTGTCTGTCCCTAGTGCATAATAGGTGCTCACTTTTGTTGAACTACTTAACTAAGTAATTACAGCTCAATATATGGGGTATAGAAATCTATCAAGTCAATGCATATTCATGTGTTTCTCTTTCGTTACCATATATATGTTACACTATTATAGTGTGCAATGGCAGTGTCTCATCTTTATGTCTTCTTTTCATGATTTTTTTTCTCTCCACCCATTCTTCCTGTTAGCACAATGGATTTCACTGATTTTAATGATGGAAGCTTCTCAAGTGTATATGGGGCATGATCATATTTTCATGTTTTTTGCTAAATGGCAAATTTCTTTATCCTCTTTAAACCTCAGTTTACTTATCTGTAAAAAGTAGATAATTACATTGACCCTGTGAAAGACTGGCAAGAAGATATAAGGAGCCGTTCTAGGGATTCTGAAGTGTGAATGGTTTTACTGAATTCTATTATGTTATCACATTGCTAAACACCAACGTGGCATTTTTATTTAAGTTTATTGGGTGATTTAAATTATAGCTTTTTTTATTTTTAAAATTTACCTAGCACAATTTTCATAATAAGATATATTCAGAAATTTCAAATACTATATTTTCTCTAAGACTTTGTAAAATCTTTTCTTCCATATTAATATGTATTTACCTACTGGTTAAACATGTGTTCAAACGTCAACAAAATATTTAGGTGCTTTCTTACCAAAAATTGACTTTGTAATGTTTTTGGACAAATTTCAATACCCCCAAATGTAACAATACACATATTTATAAGACATCAATATCATTAGCAGCATAGAAAAGTTAATAAATAGCATTTTTATTAATTAAAATGGATGAAAACGTTCTGATCTCTTCCAGTATTTAAGGTAATATTATACATTGTTAATTATGAAAACAGTGCTAAATTTTAAATAATAGGCTGAAGTTTACATGCAAAGTAGTGTTGATAAATAGAAACTCGACAGGGTAGTGAAAGCTGAGACCCTCACTGGGAATTGCTCTTAGAGGAAGAAAGTCGCCTTGCCCAAGTCTGTCTTGTTCTCAGAGCAGCCCATATCCAGTAAGTAATTCTGCTGGGGTTTTAAGTCCTGGTCTCCTTGCTTAAAGATCCATCCTAGCTCCAAAGCTGACCTTTGGACCAGATGAGTCCTTTGTTGCCACAATGTTCAAGTCCCACTCTCCACCCTGTCCAATCCTACTTCCCCTCAATACAGACCTTTCTGAGAACAGGTCTCAACAGATTACCTTCCCATTGATCTCAAGTCCTTAGATCCTATTTTCTGGGGAACTCAAGATGAGAGATTGTGAGAAAAAACAAAAATATGATATTTCTAAGGATTTTAAAAATTACCATTATGTTTTATATAACAAATGATAACTACAGTGAATTTCTATTTTATCCACAATATCCAGGATAGTGCTTTGGTTGTAATTTCAACTCGGCTAGTGCCAGGAGTGTGGCCTTCTGTGTTACCATAATTTCTCTAATTTCCTTATATGCATAATGTATTATTCATAGAACAAACTCATTATATAATGAACTAAATAATGTAAGAAAGCACACTTAATGGCTTTTCTAACAGGTTAAACATACTGAATTAAGGCATGTTTTAGTAGATAAACACAGGATACATGCTGATCTTTTAATAGCAGCTAGTATTCACAGATGGAATTCCACAAATTGTTTGCATTTGAATATTAATCTCAATTTCAAGACCAAGACAAGATGCAGAGAAAAAAAAATGAGCTCCATATTTATACTCCTCAAATCAACTGAGCGATCTCTCTAACCAGTAGGTAGCTTAAGAAAAAACAATGCTGTTTACTTTTGACGTGCCAGAACTTAAAGCGCATTTATGAATTTCTATTTTTAATACTTGTAAGAATAACTTAGTAAGAAAACCTCATTGTTACACTGTCAACACTCAGTTGTAAGCTGTAATGTCAAAGACCACATAGTTTTTTACAGTGCTAGGGAATGCAACACGAAACTAATAAGTGATGGGAACATCAAAAATATGTAATAAATACTATAATCTGATTGTTTGCAAAACCCAGTTTTTCTCAGAAGAAGAAACAAAAATTACAGGTGAGCTATTGCAGTATTAACTCCTTAACAAAAACCTTACTAAATAATAGCTTCTGGAAAACTTCTGATTTTACATTTTTCCTTTCACACTATGTGATTCTGTGCTCTATTTCACAGAACAATGCTCCGCTGAATGCTGTCACTCTCACAAATGGTATGGTAGCTGTCAGTGATTTTCAAAGAAAGCTGAATAATATGTACATATTGTATTTTAATGTGTTCAAAACACATGGGCCTTTTTGGTGTTAGGAAAGAGTAAAGAATGTGACCATAAGGTGAAGCATGGCTCATACTGCGGGGCCAAGCAGCATGAAATCTCATGCTTCATTAATGATTCTCCTCGTAGCAGCTGGCCAATGGATCACGAAAATGAATCAGAAATATTAGGGATTTTTTTCTTATTCTCACTTTATGCATTCACAAACAATTATGAGCAGTTGGAGTCCACCTTTAAGTGAGCAGTATTTCAAACCTCAGCTTTTAACTCTATAGGTTTCTGTTGTAAAATCATATGCCCTAACTCATGCATTTGTTACAGATAACAAACCCATTTGAAGATCTTTAAGTTGAGTATCTTCCAGTAAAAAATGGATGTTAAAAAATAGGCTATTCTTTTAAGTGGAAAAAGTCCCTCAGTTGTTTTGAAGTAAGTCAAACCACTCTTACTAAAAAAAAAAAAAAAAAAATGTGCACGGGCACCGTGTGTCTTTCTCAAGAGAACAAAGCAAGACTATAAATCAGAGTAATACTTAACCTCATTTTTGAGAACTATGCTGCAATTGTCTCCCCAGGCCCTGTAGGAACAAAAAAAGCAGGAATTCAAATTAATTAACTTGATGTTCCTAAGAATCTTTTACATCATATGCATTGCTGGGAATTCTGGCGTTGGATGTATGTTGTTTCTGAATGAGCATGTTTAATATGTTATTCTCCTAATATGCAAAACAAGAGTGCCTGTTGTGAAAGGGGAAAAAAGCCTCACTGCATCAAAAATATAAATTACTCATTAAAATTAGCACCTACAATTTGTTGTAGTTCCATTTCAAGGGAAGCTTGAATTGTTACCAGTTCCCATTTTCTTTCTGTTTGTAGTGGTTTAATATTACCTACCCCAGCCAACAGTGTTAACCAAATGAATTAGTTAACACTGTATTTAATTGCGGAATAAAGTTCCAGTCCTATTTATTCTTTGAGGGTACATGTTAGACTCTCTGATTACAGTTGATGCAATTTGTATTCTAAAATCACCATAATGATTTTAACAATTGAAATAAAACTATATTAAAGACAAAAAAAAGAACTAGCCAATCAACTAAATAACTGGTGAAGCTTCTACCGCAGGGAAAGTAACTTATTTAAAGAATATCTGGAATTGTTAAAAAATAATGATTATCCTACAGTCTATTTATCTTCTAGTGACTTAATCCTTGGAAATGCCTGTCTAAACATTGATAAATTTCAAGAAGAAAAATAAATTTAAAAAGAAATATATTTTTTAAATGGATTGAAAAATAAAATAGAAATGAAGCAAGATTGTTACCTATTATTCTAAAGTACTGCATAATTTTACATATCATGTAATCCACCGTGTGATGTCCTCTCTAACCAGCCGGCTCACTTCATACATCATTTTTTGAGGTAATCATTTTACACAGTGAAGCAGTACTATTTATTTCACTTGAATAGTTATGATTTAACTTTCATTTATGTCAGTGTTAACCTTTTTGCCTAGATGAATTTCTCAGGTTAATTATATAGGGCCAGATTTTCCTCATTGAAAATGCCATTGAAATTTCTCAAATAATGAAAGTTAGTACAAGCCAGATGAAACTTATTATCAATCTTTCTCAAACTTCTTTCCTTCTAATTGTTTCAGTTTGTTTTTTGTTTTTACTAGCATCATGTATAATTTCAAATAATGTTTCTCCATTCTTTATTATAAAACTGTTCTTGTCATGGTTGTCAATGACATGCAATATGACAAATCTGCAGGACATAACACTTTTTAAAAAAATCTTATGTGACCTATCCATGGCATTTAATGGAGCTGACCACAGTTTGCCTCTTGAAACACATATACTTCCTGTCTTCTGTGACACCATAGCATTGTATTTTTCTTACTATCTCACAGGACATTTCTTCTCAGTTGCAACTGCTACCTTCCATTCGTTGTGCTAGAGATACCCAGAGCTTGATTTTATACTGTCACTGTTTTTCTTTAGTCTCACTAAAGGGAAACTTCTTAAAGCACATGACTCAAAAATAACATCTATATGCAGATGCCTTCACATTTATCCCCTTACCAAGAAGAGTGCCTTGAACTCCAGACTCATATATCCAATGACCTACTTGACATCACTATCTTGTTGTCCCATACATTTCTTAAATGCAACATGTCCAAATTTGAATTCCCAATTCTTACTGTACCACAGCCCTGTTCCTTAAGGATGCCACAGCCCACCCAGTTGCTCAGGCCCCAAACTTGGAATTCACTCAATTAGCCTTATCTCTCACATCTCATGTTGTATTTATGTTGAAGATTTGTTAGGCCTAGCCACAAAGTATAAAGGTAGGTATCCAATGATACCCCCTTTTTAACTGCTGGAACTTTAGTCAAAGCAGTTTTTAACATTTTCTGAATTAAAGCAATAGCCTTATAATGGATTTCTTTGATTCCACTATTGCCCCTCTATAAATCAATCTATTCACATCAGCCAAATCTCATAGCTGCTTTGATGAAAATATGCCAGTGTCTTTTTATATCTTGGGTACCTCAAGTTCATTCTGTCTTTTTAAATTTGAGAGTCTTAAGCCTCTCTGCCTGAAATGCTTAAACCAATTTCTTCATGAGGCAGACCCCTTGTTATTCAAGACCCAGCTCAAATATCACCTTATCAGGTGATATTGTTACTGACTAGGGTTCTTGGCTTTCCCCAATCAATAGAAATCGACTAGAGGCCAGATAAGAAATTCCGGCAAGGCTTCACTGGGGCCCCTGCTGTAGCAAGGGGGAGCGAGAACAAACAACAAGTTCCCTTGCTCACTTGCTCCCTCAGGGGGGCGAGCTTGTTCCCTATGTGGGTTGAGGGCAGGGGTGTGACCAGGGGTTGGGCCAAATGGGTGGCTTAGGTGTTTTGCCCACCCCTTTGGTTGGGTTGAGTGCAGGGTCATGCGCAGTACACTGCTTTTGCTCCCGATGCCATGTTTTTGCTCTAGGCTCTTCAGAAGTGGCAATTGGGTTTTTTGTTTTTGTTTTTGGTCTCTCTGTATCTTGTTGTTCATAATTTGCCCCAGCTGCGCATGCATGCAGTTATTTTTTAGTCCCTTATAGTTTCTTTGTAATTTGTTGCTTGAGGAGACGTTTGTCCACATGCAAGCACTGCAGCAAAAGGTCCGAGGTTGCAGGTCCCAGCCTGTCTCATTATCACATTCACTCATTTTATTCTGAGTATTATCATTTGATAATAATAATACATTTATTATTTTTCATCCCTTTTTTATTACCTGTGTGCCCAATTAGAATCTAAACTATATCCTAACAGGGAACATGTCTCGTTCTCAACACTATCCTCAGTCCTCGGAAAATATCTGACTAATACAATGTGTCCAATAAATATTTATTTTTCAACTAGATAAATGAAATGCTTTATTATTTTTTTC
Source organism: Pseudorca crassidens (assembly GCF_039906515.1). NCBI lineage: Eukaryota > Metazoa > Chordata > Mammalia > Artiodactyla > Delphinidae > Pseudorca > Pseudorca crassidens. The sequence goes on from NC_090298.1 coordinate 22,695,084, forward strand.
TTTATACAAACTAAAAATCAAGCAAGGGCTAGCAGTCCTATATGTTAATCCCTGTTCTAATAATGACTGGCTTTTCTCTCATAAATGTGTGCAAATCACTTCACTTCTCTGTGCCCCAATTTTTCTGAGGGATTTGGTTAAATCATATCTAAGCTCCTTTCCAATGTTTCTATCTCAATGACTGAAGGAGTCTATAAACTATAATATTATATGTATTTTATATTTTATTTCATTTCTCTCCCTTAGATTTGAGGCACAGCAAGGAATTTCATCACCGGAAAATATGAGGAAGTATACACCTACCACTTGCTGCCATTCCATCCCACTTTCTCATACTTTAGGATATATACTGACCTGAAATGATATTGTGCAATGATATTTTTATTCATTTATTGTATGCTTCCCCTGATTTCATTAAACCCTGTGAGAGAAGCAGCCTGGCTTCTCTTATCTATTGATGAATCCCTGGTGCTTAGAATTCTGCTTGACTAATTGAAGATGCTCAATAAGATTTTATTCAATTAATGAATTAAATATTGCTGGTGTTCACTATCCACTTTCTGTCTATAGGAACAAAGTTTCTACAAGTTAAGAAGCTTTTTTTATATTGTAAATGTGATAATTCTTTTAATTTTGTTCTTTTTTATCTGACATTTCATAAAGCTTGACATTTTTATATTAGTTACCTTGAATGTATATTCTGTATCTCTTCTTTGCTTCTTATCTGTGGTTTCCATTATTTTAAAAGAATATATGTGCTTTACTTTGAGAAATATTTCTCAAAGTATCAATTCAATGTCCAGTAATGATGACTCTTTCCTCAATTTCTCTTAGTATTTTTAAAGTTTGATATAGGAATATGTACCTTTTGTTGGGCCTGAAGCTCATATAATTCGGGACCCATCTTCAAGAAAAAGAATATGAATTTATAAAAACAGATTGCTTGGGCCCTTCAGAAATCATATGTTTGCCTCAGAAATACTCTTCAGTTCTGTATTCATGCACAGTTTCAGTTTACGAGTTCCTAATCTGATTCATGTACAGTTTCAGTTTACGAGTTCCTAATCTGATTCTATGAATATTTCTTCTTTTTCTCATTAGATGTTTCTCCATAGTTGCCTTCTCTTTCTGCTTTTTCAGCTTATCTGATTTTTTTTTTCTAAGTAGAGACCTCTTCTTGCTAAGGATGGTGTGTTAAAAACATCCTTAACATATTTTCAACTTCTTCCTCAGTCAGAGACCTGCTGTAAAGGAGTGACATGTACACTTGGATAGATGTTTTTCTGGTAGAGATCCATGGATTTTATCAAGATGTTAAGTTCTATGAATTATGGAATTGCCAATGTCCCCTGCATGGCAGGAACAACAGTTCTCTCAGGTGATATGGCTTGAAAAAAATGACTCTTTTTTGACTAGAATGTCTCCTATTCAACTCTTCTCAGTGTAGAATCTTCCAGGACTGGTCACTGAATATTTTTTTTAATTTTTATTTATTTATTTATTTTGGCTGCATTGGGTCTTCATTGCTGTGTGTGGGCTTTATCTTGTTGCAGTGAGCAGGGGCTACTCTTCGTTGTGGTGCATGGGCTTCTCATTGTGGTGGCTTCTCTTGTTGCTGAGCATGGGCTCTAGGCACGTGGGCTTCAGTAGTTACAGCACACGGGCTCTAAAGTGCATGGGCTTCAGCAGTTGCAGCATGTGGGCTCAGTAGTTGGGGCGCATGGGCCCTAGGGCACGCAGGCTTCAGTAGTTGTGGCATGCGGGCTGAGTAGTTGTGGCTTGCAGGCTCTAGACTGCAGGCTCAGTAGTTGTGGCACACGAGCTTAGTTGCTGTGCAGCATGTGGGATCTTCCTGGACCAGGGATAAAACCCGTGTCCCCTACATTGGTAGGCAGATTCTTAACCACTCTGCCACCAGGGAAGTCCCTGATTATTTTTAATACAATATTTAAAAAATAAATAAATAAAACCGTATAACAATATGTCTGGAATGAAGTGTTACACAAACTTTAATATTCCATTTTTCTAGCTATAGAACCTGTCCGTGATTGTTATACCATAATGGGATCAGAAAAAAATAATATTATATATCCACAAATAGTAACAGAGCCAGTTTTAGAGAAGAAAAGATTTTAACACACAGGGAGCACCTCCTATTATCTACTTGGCATTCAAATGTATATGGACAGCCTTCCCATTACATTTTCTATTTAAACACTCAGAAATATTGTCTAATTTCCAGTTAATCCTAGAAACAGTGTATAACTAATACGATCATGATTTTTCACAGTATGGTAGAATAATAAATGTGCTTTGGAATTTCAAAGACTTCAGTTGGAATCTCTTGCTTAACACTTAGAATCTTTGTAGAAAGATAAACTATCAAATTCATTTTCTAGTATATTGTGATATGTATAATGTTAGACATTTTATATATCTTATCATATAACAGGTTTATAATAAAATTCAGAAGCATATATGTAGTATTATAACCTTCAAGAGATTATCACCTATTTTTAAATAGCTTGGATGTTACCATGGCATTTAGGATATGGATAAGAATATTAATGTTTTAAGATATATATGTTGAAGTAATTAGGGATAAGGTATCATGTCATGCTAAGTGCAACTTATTTTCAAGTGATTCAGAAAAGGAAAAAGAAAAGAATGAGAAAGAAAGAAAGATGAAACAAGTATGACAAAGTGTCAAAAAATAATGAATTTTAGTGAAGATTATGCTGGTGTTCATTGTATTCTTTCAAAATATATTTAAGGTTAAATCTTTCACAATAATCAGTTGGAAAATAGGTGGTATTTCTGGCTTGATATTTCCACATAATTAGGTAACATTGTAGGATAAAATGGAAACATTAACTTTAGCATGAAACATGACTTCATTCCTTTAACATATTTATTTATTTATTATATAAATTGTCCTGGGCACTGCACTAGACCCACTTAACAATGAGAAAAATCAGACATGTTCATTTTCCTCATAAAATATATTTGCACACAAAGTAGGGAAGACATTGAATAATCACATGAGTAAATATTCAATTATAGTTACAAAGCAATCTTTTTGTTGTACAACAGAGTAAATGGAGGTTGTATTAATCTGAAACTCAGTGAATGCTATTTTAAGGAAATGGTATTTGGACTAAAAGAAGGATTAATAGATGTAGACAAGGGCTAAGTAAGTTTCTGGTGGCGAACACCTTTCTAAGAAAGACAGCAATGCAAAGGCACTGTAGCAGGAGTTAATGGGGTTCATTTGAGAAACTTAAAGAAATCTACAGTGGCTGAACTATCAAAAGGAAGGAAAAAAGTGTTATAGAATGAAAGGAATTTGGTATGCCAGGCTTTAAATCATTTGACTGTATTGTGAAGAAATGAATGAAGGAAAGAGAAGATGATGTCTGTGGAGAGCTATTGGGAGGTCACTGCAGTATCTGTGTGAGAGAGAGGAGGAAAGAGTTCTGTAGTAATCAATGATGTCAATGGTGACAAACAAATGTGAACAGATATAAGAAATACCTATCAATCAAAGATGACAGAACAGAGTAATAGACTGGATGTAGTAAACAAAGAAAGAGTTGTGAAATGTGAAGGCTAGATTCTAGGCTTATGAACTTGGTTGCATGGTGGCATTATTCATTGAAATAAGTAAAAATTGAAGGCTGACTTTTAGCAATTTGGGGTAAAAATGTGTTTGCACCATCCAAATGGGTGTGTTGAGAAGCCATATCTGGGAAGTGGGCGTGATCCTTAGGACATAAGTCTGGACTAGAGATAATCCTTTGGGATAGATGAGCATTGAAGCTTGGATGCAAATTGTGTCGAATTCCAATTTGAATTCTGATTGTGAGACTTAGTGACTGTGTCAAGTTAGAAGATTCAATTATCTTCTCTGATCCAAAGATTATTCATCTCTAAAACAGAGAGCTAAACCTGCTCAATTTTAACCATAGCTGCATATAAGACAGAGCATAAATTTATAAAGTAAGCAGAAAGACACCTAGGATTTGGGGGCTTTTTGTTTGGTTTTGTTTTGTTTTCTGGATACAGTAGCATTCAATGATCAGAGAAGAGTGAATGATTTTTAGAGTTAATCTCTTGAAGAAATTATTAGACTCTGATATCTGTGTGGCTGTCAACTCTGTGTAAGGGCAAGGTGCTAGTCTCTCTCCCTAACCCACACCAATGGAAACAGTGAGACATACAAAAGCAAACATGAACGTCAACACTCCGTTTTTCTTTCTAGGCCAAAGAGGAAAAAACAAAACAAACAGAGCAAATAAATTTGTTTAAATCTTTGTTTATAGTTCATGAACTTTATCAGTTGTCTTCTTAAATGTTAATTCTTGGTCTATTCATACTTGGTTCAATATAATTCTGACACTTGGTTTTCCTATCTGTTTGCATAAATTTAAAAAAAAAAGAGTAATTGTTACATTTACAGAAGAAAAGGATATGAAGCACTAGTAAAACATGTACTATGTGCTGAGTATTTGACATAAGAAACAGACAGGAAAACATACTCTAGGACATAGTCCCTCTCTATATATATCAGTTTGGAGCCAGCTGGTGAAAGTATAATAGCCATATGTGACTTATTGTGCTTAGAATATCACTGTATAAAATAAGTCCAACACATGGTCCAACCAGTAATGCAACATACTCTTATGTGGCGAGTAAAAAAAATTAGTATTTCCTAGGAAAAAAATTATATTTGATTTCCTGTTTTCATTCTTGTCAAGCACTACATTTCCTTTCACATTTTACACTTAGGCAAACCAGTGTAATTAACATCACCTACTTATTCTTACTTCATTAGTGACATTTACACTTGCACTATTAAAAAATGTGCTAATATTTTATTTATGATTTGTATAGCCTTACTTATTGCCATTCACGTCATTCACATTTAACAAAGACAGAAACTAATAAAAGCCAGGTATATTATTTATCCTTGTCCCTGGCTTCATAACAGCTTTAATGAAAAAAGGAATAAAAACTTAGATGGTAGTAATTACTCGAATCACATTTACCTCACAATGCAGATGGAGCATAATGCAGTCAGTTTTTATGCTGTGTCCTTCATGTATTCACATCACAGTGAAAAATACACAGAGCTGTCACTAAGCATAAGTCAAGCTGAACAAATGGATATTTAATTTGCACTAGAAAATACAGTCAACTCACTGTACCTGATCTTAACATGGAAGGACATTACAAAGACATATGAGAGGTTAAAGCATTTAAAATCGTGGACTCTAGGAGATTTGGTGGGGGGAAAAATAGGTACTTAAAGTGAAGCAATATAACAACACACCCACACATCAATCAACAAGAATACTTTGCTATGAAAATCCATGTTGAAAAGGGACATGACAAAGAGGTACAAATTGAATGCAGATCAATATGCCTAAACAGAGGTTATAATAAGTCCTAAAGAGATTAATGATTTAGATTAAGGAACAAGCCTGAAATAATAGAAGAGTTAAAACCATGTAGTTGAAAATCAGGATGATTAAATAATCAGGATTATTAAAATCATTAATCTGTTGAATCTGATTGAGGGCAGTCACAAAAAAATGCAAGTGTTTTTAACATATGGGCCTATCCTGTTTGTGACAACTCTCTGTAAGTCAATGATGTATGAAAAAGAGAATTATGGAGGACTAAATAGAGCTAAAGATTTAAACTGGACTTGTTTAAAAATGCTGTCATAATTTTAGGACACATTTAATATATAATACTCAAATATATTCTTCACCAAAAATGTGTTGCTTTTACAAGGCAAAGTGAAGATACATTATTTAAATTTTAGCATTTTCTATCATGTTATTTCCTTAATCTCAGGATGTATGAAAACACATGATGCCATTGATACAAAATGCATATTAGATAAATGAATTGCTAATACGAATAAGGCAATATGTCCGGTATTCTCTATATGTTATCATATAACAATTATCTTGAGATGGTTATTATTTCCATATACAGAAGACAAACTGGGGTTCAGAGATTTTGAGTTGCTTATTAAATGTCATAAAACTATTTTAATCTAGATTTGCTGACTTCAACTTTAATGCTGACTTAATCCACAATTACCTTTAGAATATGCTGAATTATGGGCGGAATTGTGCCCCTCCAAATTCATAGGTTGAAGGCCTAAACCCCAATACCTCAGAATGTGACTGTATTTCTAGATAGGACCTTTAAAGAGGTAGTTAAGTTAAAGTGAGGCTGGAGGAGATTGGTTCAAAATGACAGAGTAGAAAGACGTGCGTTCACTCCCTCTTGCAAGAGCACTGGAATCACAACTAACTGCTGAACAATCATCGACAGGAAGACACTGGCACTCACCAAAAAAGATACCCCACAGAAAAAGACAAAGGAGAAGCCACAATGAGACTGTAGGAGGGGCTCAATCACAATAAAATCAAATCCCATAATTGCTTGATGGGTGACTCACAAAATGGAGAACACTTATACCACAGAAGTCCACCCATTGGAATGAAGTTTCTGAGCCCCACATCAGGCTTCCCAACCTGGGTGTCTGGCAATGAGAGTACAAATTCCCAGAGAACCAGACTTTGAAGGCTAGCAGGATTTGATTGTAGGACTTCAACAAGACTGGGGGAAACAGAGACTCCACCCTTGGAGGGCACACACAAAGTAGTGCATACATCAGGACCCAGGGAGAAGGAGCAATGACCCTATAGGAGACTGAACCAGACCTACCTGACTACCAGCTAGTGTTGGAGGGTCTCCTGCAGAGGCGACAGGTGGCTATGGCTCCCCATGGGGACAAGGACACTGGCAGCAGAAGCTCTGGGAAGTACTTCTTGGTGGGAGACTTCCTGGAGTCAGCCATTAGCCCCACCAAAGAGACTGAAGGCTCCAGTACTGGGTCACCTCAGGCCAAACAACCAACAGGGACAGAACTCAGCCCTACCCATCAGCAGACAAGCAGATAAAAGTTTTATTGAGCTCTGCCTACCAGAGCAACACCCAGCTCTACTCATCACTGGTCCCTCCCATCAGGAAGCTTGCACAAGCCTCTTAGATAGCCTTGTCCACAAGAGGGAAGACAGCAGAAGCAAGAGGAACTACAATCCTGCAGCCTGTGGAACAAAAACCACATTCAAAGGAAGACAGACAAAATGAAAAGGCACAGGACTATGCACCAGATGAAGGAATAAGATAAAACCCCAGAAAAACAACTAAATGAAGTGGAAATAGGCAACATTCAAGACAAAGAATTTAGAATAATGATAGTGAAGATGATCCAGAACCTCAGAAAAAGAATGGAGACACAGATTAGGAAGATACAAGAAATGTTTAACAAAGACCTAGAAGAATTAAAGAACAAACAACTAGAAGAATTAAAGAACAAAAAAACAGAGATGAACCATACAATAACTGAAATGAAAAATACACTAGAAGGAATCAATAGCAGAATAATGGAGGCAGAAGAATGGATAAGTGACCTGGAAGATAGAAAGATAGAATTCACTGCCATGGAGCAGAATAAAGAAAAAGGAATGAAAAGAAATGAAGACAGCCTAAGAGACTTCTGGGACAACATTAAATGCACCAACATTCGCATTATAGGGGACCCAGAAGGAGAAGAGAGAGAGAAAGGACCCAAGAAAATATTTGAAGAGATTATAGTTGAAAACTTTCCTATATGGGAAAGGAAATAGCCACCCAAGTCTAGGAAGTGCAGAGAGTCCCAGGAAGGATAAAGCCAAGGAGAAACATGCCGAGAAACATAGTAATCAAATTTATAAAAATTAAAGACAGAGGAATTATTAAAAACAATAAAGGAAAAATGACAAATAATATACAAGGGAACTCCCATAAGGTTAACAGCTGATTTCTCAGCAGAAACTCTACAAGCCAGAAGGGAGTGGAATGATATACTTAAAGTAATGAAAGGGAAGAATCTACAAGCAGGATTACTCTAACCAACAAGGATCTCATTCAGATTCAACAGAGAAGTCAAAAGCTTTACAAACAAGGAAAAACTAAGAGAATTCAGCACCACCAAACCAGCTGTACAACAAATGCTAAAAGAACTTCTCTAACTGGGAAACACAAGAGAAGAAAAGGACCTACAAAAACAAACCAAAACAATTAAGAAAAATAGGAACATACATATCAATAATTTCCTTAAATGTGAATGTATTAAATGTTCCAACCAAAAGACAAAGACCACTGAATGGATACAGAAACAAGATGCATATATATGCTGTCTCCAATAGACCCACTTCAGACCTAGGGACACATACAGACTGAAAGTGAGCAGATGGAAAAAGATATTCCATGCAAATGGAAATCAAAATAAAGCTGGAGTAACAATACTCATATCAGATAAAGTAGACTTTAAAATAAAGCATGTTACAAGAGACAAGGAAGGACACTACATAATGATCAAAGGATCAATCCAAGAAGAAGATATAACAATTATAAATATATATGCACCTAATATAGGAGAACCTCAATACATAAGGCAAAAGCTAACAGCTATAAAAAAGGAAATTGACAGTAACACAATATTAGTGGGGGACTTTAATACCTCACTTACACCAAAGGACAGATCATCAAGACAGAAAATTAATAAGGAAACATAAGCTTTAAATGACACAGTAGACCAGATCTAATTGATATTTATAAGACATTCCATCTGAAAACAGCAGATTACACTTTGTTCTCAAGTGCACACAGAACATTCTCCAGGACAGATCACATCTTCAGTCACAGATCAAGCCTCAGTAAATTTAAGAAAATTGAAATCATATCAAGCATCTTTTCTGAACACAATGCTATGAGATTAGAAATCGATCACAGAGGAAAAAAATGTAAAAAACACAAACACATGGGGGCTAAACAATACATTACTAAATAACCAAGAGATCACTGGAGAAATCAAAGAGGAAATCAAAAAATACCTAGAGACAAATGACAACAAAAACACAATGATCCAAAACCTATGTGATGCAGGAAAAGCAGTCTTAGAGGGAAGTTTATAGCAATACAATCCTACCTCAAGAAACAAGAAAAATCTCAAATAAACAATCTAACCTTACACCTAAAGGAACTAGATAAAGAAGAACAAATAAAACCCAAAGTTAGTAGAAGGAAAGAAATCATAAAGATCAGAGCAGAAATAAATGAAATAGAAACAAAGAAAACAATAGCAAAGATCAATAAAACTAAAACTGGTTCTTTGAGAAGATAAACAAGACTGATAAAACTTTAGCCAGAATCCTCAGGAGAAAGAGGGAGAGGACTCAAATAAATAAAATTAGAAATGAATAGGAGAAGTTACAACAGACACTGCAGAAATACAAAGCATCCTAAGAGGCTACTACAAGCAACACTATGCAAATAAATGGACAATTTGGAAGAAATGGAGAAGTTCTTAGAAAGGTATAACCTTCCAAGACTGAACCAGGAAGAAATAGAAAATATGAACAGACCAATCACAAGAAATGAAATTGTGATTAAAAATCTTCCAACAAACAGAAGTCCAGGACCAGATGGCTTCACAGGTGAATCCTATGAAACATTTAGAGAGGAGCTAACACCCATCCTTCTTAAACTCTTCCAAAAAATTGCAGGGGAAAGAACACTCCCAAACTCATTCCACAAGGCCACCATCACCCTGATATCAAAACTAGACAAAGATCCTACAAAAAAAGAAAATTACAGAAATTAAATTACAGAAAATTACAGAAATTAAAAGGATCATACACCATGATCAAGTGGGATTTATCTCAGGGATGCAAGGATTCTTCAATATACGCTTATCAATCCATGTGATACACCATATTAACAAATTGAAGGAGAAAAAAACATATGATCATCTCATTAGATGCAGAAAAAGCTTTTGACAAAATTGAACAGCCATTTATGGTAAAAAACTCTCCTGATAGTGGGCATAGAGGGAGCCCACCTCAACATAATAAAGGCCATATACAACAAATCCACAGCAAACATCATTCTCATTGGTGAAAAACTGAAAGCATTTCCTCTAAGATCAGGAAGAAGACACGATGTCCACTCTTGCCACTATTATTCAACTTAGTTTTGGAAGTCCTAGCCACAGCAATCTGAGAAGCAAAAGAAATAAAAAGGAATACAAATTGGAATAGAAGAAGTTAAACTATTACTGTTTGCAGATGACATGATACTATACATAGAGAATCCTAAGGATGCCACCAGAAAACTACTAGAGCTAATCAATGAATCTGATAAAGTTGCAGGATACAAAATTAGTGCACAGAAATCTCTTGCATTCCTATACACTAACAATGAAAGATGAAAAGAGAAGTTAATGAAACAATCCCACTAACCATTGCAACAAAAAGAATAAAATACCTAGGAATAAACCTAAGGAGGTAAAAGACCTATACTCAGAAAACTATAATACACTGATGAAAGAAATCAAAGATGACACAAACAGATGGAGAGATATACCATGTTCTTGGATTGGAAGAATCAATATTGTGAAAATGACTATACTACCCAAAGCAATCTACAGATTCAATGAATCACTGTCAAATTACCAATGGCTTTTTTAAAGAACTAGAACAAAAAATCTTAAAATTTGTATGAAGACACAAAAGACCCAGAATAGCCAAAGCAGCCTTGAGAGAAAAAACGGAACTGGAGGAATCAGGCTCCCTGACTTCAGACTATACTACAAAGCTACAGTAATCAAGACAATATGGTACTGGCACAGAAACAGTTATATAGATCAATGGAACAGGACAGAAAGCCCAGCAATAAACCCACGCACCTATGGTCAACTAATCTATGACAAAGGATGCAAGGATATACAATGGAGAAGAGACAGTCTTTTCAATAAGTGGTGCTGGGAAAACTAGACAGCTACATGTAAAAGAATGAAATTAGAACATGCCCTAACACTATATACAAAAATAAACTCAAAATGGATTAAAGACCTAAATGTAAGACTGGACACTATAAAACTCTTACAGGAAAACATAGGAAGAACACACTTTGACATAAATCACAGCAGGATCTTTTTTGACCCACTTCCCAGAGTAATGGAAATAAAAACAAAATTAAACAAATGGGACCTAATGAAACTTAAACACTTTTGCACAGCAAAGGAAATTATAAACAAGATGAAAAGACAGTACTCAGAATGGGAGAAAATATTTGCAAATGAATCAACAGACAAAGGATTAATCTCCAAAATATTTAAACAGCTCATGCAGCTCAATATTAAAAAAACAAAAACCCAATGAAAAAAATGGGCAGAAGACCTAAATAGACATCCTTCCAAGGAAGACATACAGATGGCCAAGAGGTACATGAAAAGGTGCTCGACATTACTAATTGTAAGAGAAATGCAAATCAAAACTACAATGGCGTATCACCTCACAGCAGTTAGAATGGGCATCATCAGAAAATCTACAAACAACAAATGCTGGAGAGGGTGTGGAGAAAAGGGAACCCTCTTGCACCGTTGGTGGGAATGTAAACTGATATAGCCACTATGGAGAACAGTATGGAAGTTCCTTAAAAAACTAAAAATAGAACTACTATGTGACCCAGCAATCCCACTGGATATATACCCTGAGAAAACCATAATTCAAAAAGAGTCATGTACCACAGTGTTCATTGCAGCACTGTTTACGATAGCAGGACATGGAAGCAACCTAAGTGTCCCCTGACAGATGAATGGATAAAGAATATGTTTTACATATATACAATGGAATATTACTCAGCCATGAAAAGGAATGAAATTGGGTCATTTGTTGAGACGTGGAAGGATCTAGAAACTGTCATACAGAGTGAAGTAACTCAGAAAGAGAAAAACAAATATCATATATTAACACATATATGTGAAATCTAGAAAAATGGTGCAGTAAACCTGTTTGCAAGCCAGAAATAGAGACACAGATGTAGAGAACAAAAGTATGGACACCAAGGGGGAGAAAGTGGGGTTGAGGTGTGGTGGTGGGATGAACTGGGAGATTGTGATTGACATATATACAGTAATATGTATAAAATAGATAACTAATAAGAACCTGCTGTATACAAATAAATAAATTAAAAAGAAAAAGAAAGTTAAATTGCGGCTGTTAGGGTGGGCCCCAATCTAATCTGACTGGTGTCCTTATAAGAGTAAATTTGTACACATCAAGAGGAACCAGGGATGCTCACATACTGAGGAAAGATCATGTTAGGACACAGTGAAAAAGGGACCTGTGTTCAAGCCAGGGAGAAAGACCATAGAATGAAACACAACCCACCTGCTGACACATTGATCTTGGACTTGCAGCCTCCAGAACTGCGAGAAAAGCAATTTCTGCTGTTTAAACCACACAGTCTGTGGTATTTTGCTACAGCAGCCTAGCAAACTAATACACCTTCTGATCTAGGAAACAAATAAGATATTCTTAATTATTATACCTTACTATAGTCAGATAATTTTCATTTTTAGTGGCAGTAGAAAGAAAAGAAAACTAAATTGAAATCCCACAGATTGGGATCGACTCTGAGCTCTCCAAATTCTTAATATCTATTTACCCTTGGTTAAAGAATTCACCCTTATAAGGCTTTGCTTTTACCATTAAAAAGAAAAAGTAGGTATTACATATGCAGGGCTGTGGTTTGCATGTATATACACAGTTGTCCCTTGAAGCATATGGGTTTGAGCTGCCCCGATCCACTTACACGTGGGTTTTTTTCAATAAATAGTACAGTACTATGTGATTCATGATCAGTTGAATCCACAGATGTGGAACTGTGGATATGTATATCCAGCGGACTACCTAAGTTATATGTGGTTTTTCGACTGTGTGGTGGGTCAGTGTCCCTTACCCTACATTGTTCAAGTCAACTGTGTATACGTGTGTGTATATGTAAGCACAGTTCCAAGAACATAACTGACATAATCTATGTTCATTGTCTTCTTCCCCTGGGTATGTGATTCTACCAGCAGATCTCCAGTCAGACAACGAAATATGACATCATGATTACAGGAAAGGGATTGGGAATGATTTCAACTCAATTTTCAGGATGAGAAGCTGGAGTATAGACCTTATTCTTATCTTACCCTATTAGGAGGTTATATGCAGATTGCATTTCATATATCTAGCCCAAGCCACCAGAACAAGTCTTAGAATCCAAAAGTGTGTTGTCCTTTTCTTACTTACTTGTCCCACCTTATGGATTCTGGCTCAGGTGAGCTGGATCCTAGCCTCTAGCCCAAAAACAGCATATCAGCAAGTGAAGTTGGCACATTTCCTTTTCCAGAAATTACCCCTGTCCCACCCAGGTCCTCACCCTAGTGATGTGAATGTCCTTGCTCTCCTGCATTATTTTACTCTAAGACTGTGAAGGAGAGTTTTCTCTGCCATAGTATAAGAATATTAAATAAGGCTCCTGAGATGTTGTTTATTACTAGTTCATCTGCGACAGTCAGTTTATTTCTCATGATATTAGGTGTGACTTTTGAGATATAAATAACCTGGAATTCCAATAATTGAAATCCAATGATTTTTCTCTTCTATAGAAAATTCTGTGGGGAATGCGGGGTGGTGGGGGGAGAGCAACTACAGCAACCAATACAAAAGCTTTCTTTAAAAACAATCTCCTAGGGCTTCCCTGGTGGCACAGTTGTTGAGAGTCCGCCTGCCGATGCAGGGGACACGGGTTCGTTCTGGGAAGATCCCACATGCCGCGGAGCGGCTGGGCCCGTGAGCCATGGCTGCTGAGCCTGCGCGTCCGGATACTGTGCTCCGCAACGGGAGAGGCCACAACAGTGAGAAGCCCGTGTACCGCCAAAAAAAAAGAAACAAAAAACAATCTCCTAGTAAAAAAAAAGACAAATGAAATAGAATAAGACCAATAATGAATTCAGAAAAAGAATCATCTGCTTCAGTTTATCTCCCCCTAAAAAAAAAAGCACAGAATTAACACAGATGAGCTTCCTGAAAGAACTCAATTATTTGATCCAAGTCAGCCCTGAGATAATGCAGTGTTATAGTTCACAAAACAGAAAGTACACAGAATGACTTATGAACACTGAAATCCATTATAAAGGTATTGAAAACCAGAATACAATTTTAAACACCAGCTACTCAGGATAAGAATAATAGTAGTTTCCATGCAACTTTTGAGATTCTAACATGATCATTTTCCTTTAGAAACTTTGAACTTATAAGGTATTTACAGTCTTTGGAACTCAGAGAGGAGGTTGAAGTAGCTATAAGTCAGTTATCTGACTTTTAATCAAAATTGTACAGATATTTCTGTGGAAATTTAGTTGGCATTTAGTAACTAAATGTTATTCAGACAATGTACATTTTAAAAAATAAAGAACTAAATTCAAAGAAAAAAGTGATGATCGTCCTTGTAGTAGTATTCCTGGAAAAGTTTAGGTTTATAAATTCCTGTATATATTCCACAAAAGGGAAGAATTATGTAAAATATTATTGAAGATTCCTTGATTAAAGCTAAAGACTATGGGAGTTAATTTTTACACACTAAATATTCTAAATATAGAAAAGGCATAAGTACATGTTTGTAAATCATTTTTCAAATGATAAATAAAAAATAAGAGTCTCCTTTATTTATAAGAAAAACAAATACTACAAAGGATGAAATAGCTCTAGAATACCTTACAAGGTAGTTAAAGCTAGATAACTGACCAAATGAAGCAGGATTATAGAGATTATAGTGATATCAAGATTATAGAGAACAATTTCACAATTTGATTTTATGATAGGTAAATTAAGATAAAGCTATGCTTTTTATGTATGCTTTTAAACTCTTGGCTCATTTAAGTGCTGACATAATAAAGTTTTCCAATTAAAGTGTCATAATATTAATGATAAATTAAAAATACTTTGTTATAAAACATGCAACGTCATCACACTGTTTTTAATGAGGAAAAAATCATTGTTTTAAGATTTAATAATTCTGGAAATTAAAACAAAGTTATAGTATGTAAAATAGAGTTGATATCATGGCACTCTAAAACATAAGAAAGCTCAGTGGTGTGGTGAAAGGAAACCTAGAGTGGGAATTAAGTCCTAGGACCTAGTTCTAGTTCTACCATCAGTTAAGTGACAAGGAAATGTTGTTTGACAGCCACAGTCTTGTCATCAGTAACAGTAACAGACCATTAAGGTCCATTACAACCCAGGCCTGTATAGCCCATTCCCACTTCAGTAGAATGTATTACCTATAAAGTTATCTCCACTTTTAATATACAAACTTCTGGTTCTAAATTGATTATTTTAGCCTTCTGAATTTCAGCAGAATTCAAAATTAGTTTATGTACATGATAAAGCAAAATACACTTCTTATAATATATTCTCCAGTTGAACTGAAAACTAGGCATCACCAATAAGAGATTATATTTACACAAGAGGAATATATCTTTATAAGGAATATGTAGCCCTTGTATGTGTTTGACTACAGTAATACTTAATCTTCTAAGAGCTTTGAAATATACAATATATATAAGGTTATATTTTATAAATATTTAAAATTTTATACTGATTTGTTAGTGAATATAGCTTTTAAGTAGAAATGTTTTGTTACAATTGTTTCTAGCAGGTTTTTTTGGCAAAATTAAAAAAAAAACTCTCCTTCTTTATATGTTGTTTGTGTATATAATTAGTTTTCATCCTGTGCCTGAAAAAAATATTATTATAAATTTTAGTTGTCTAAATAGATACTACAGTATTTACTTGTGGATTGCATGACCAGATTTTACTTTTTGGAATCCAGTTTATTTTTCCCTACACATCCTTACCTTGTGTTTGGAGGGAAGCAGAGTTTCAGGGCACCTTTGCATCTTACTTGAACTCTTGCAGAAATCCTTTAAATGGTCTCTTTGTGTTTTTTTACAACACCTCATTTCCAAACTCTGTTACATTTTACTGACAGAGCTATTTCCCTTACATTTTACTGACAAAGATGTTTAATAAACTATGTCATTTTTCTGCTCACAAATCGCCAATGATTTCGGAGTCCAAACTCTATCCTATGCCAGCACATCACTCTTAGGCTCTGGTTTTTCCTTCTTCTACCTCACAAATGGCTTCCTATTCCATCCAAAATAACAAAAAAATTAATAGAGTGATATTTAAAGCTCTGCTCCACAAGCATGCACACACACACACACACACACGCGCACACACACACACACACGCCAGTGACATGGCAATAGTCAATCTCACCTTCTTTATTTCTCAGGATACTCTTTCTTTCATCTTTTGTTAAGACCACAGTGGACTTTCTGCCAATGCCCGAATGTGCCCTACAGATGTTTTTCTCTGTCTCTACGTATTTGACATTTTTACCCTTGTACCTTTACTCATCCATCTCTGTGGCTCAAAATTCCACACTTACTTCAAAACAGAGCCTATGTGCAACCCTTTCAGTGACATTCGCTCTAATTATTCCTGCCAGAGCTGTGCTCCCATGAGACTTTATTTTTTATAAACAACTATGGTATCTACCACTCATTATTTTTGATATCTTATTGATAAATTCAATTGTCTCCATAATAGATTGTAAACATTGTGAAAGCAGAAATTATTCCATTCATTTTTTTCTCTTCTACCATGTAATAGTTCAAATGTTTAATGAATGAAAATGAAGTACACATATTATTTATCTCAAACAATTACAGAATCCATATGATTTTAATATAATCTATTTCAGGTACCTTTTGGAAATAAAATTGAAAACAATTATGGAAACGATACATATTTCCAAAGAACTTCTTAGATTTTATTTGGAGGTGTAGTCACTTTGACATCAAGATGAATTAAATTCACTAGAAGACTAAAGAATGTAGCAAAACTCTAGTCTTGGTCCTCATTTATTCACATAAATATTATCACCATTAACTTTCAACTGTCTCTCCAGATATAGAGAAGGCAAACTGTCGAGTACCTCAAAGCCATATCAAATGTTCTGAAAAACTGCTTTGCACCTCCATCTCCTGAATCAACTGTCATAACTTTCCTCCTCCTAAATCATACAACTCCACTAAAGCCCTGGCCTTCAAATCTCTGATAAGCCAGTCTGTATGTCTCCAAATTTATCACTCACTACCTCCCTAAGTGAATTCTTTACTTTAGAAAATTGATTTAATTTTACCCATAAAATGTGCTGCAAATCCCAGCCTCTGTTCCATTGTTTACTTCATTCCTGCCACCTGGAATGTCCTTGCCTTTTCCCTCCTCTCATTAAAGTCGAACTCTCCATGGAAATTTCACTTAACTGGAGTAATCCACAGTGATGTTTCTCTTCCCTGAACTCTTACAGAATTTATTACCTGAACTACTAATTAGTCAAATAAACTATAAGTACTATATTGAAATTCATCCCTTTTTCCCATGGAAATGCTTTATCTGCTCAAATTAATTTTTAGCAATAATTTTTATACTTTTTTATCTACAACTTTTTCAAGATGGTACTTAACATATAGCTTTAAATATATATTTGGAGAAATGTAAATATTTGCTTTAAAACATCTGAGAATATGATTATTTCTTTTTTATTTACTTTCTGCTATTTTTCATAGGTAGCTACTGAAATGATAAGATATGGAGTCTGTAACATAAGAGTTTATTGTCTAACAGTAAGAACAAATAAATAAATTGAAATCAAGTAATGAAAGTCATGTGCATACAAGCTGTACTAAGGCTAATTTGAGTAAAGTTCATAAGTTTGGGAAGGAGGAAATGCTTGTGAAATTTTTGGGTGAGTTTGCAAATAGTTCATCCAGGGGAGAGTATATAGAGAAAAGATGCTCATGATCATCTAGATTTTAGGAGTTCTTGAATAAATTGCTAAGAAACAGTCAAAGTAATAGGTAGAAATAGAGAGGCAATGATTTCATGCAAGAGAAGATGGTGCTTCAAGGCTGAAGTCCTCAACAGAGTAAGTAGTTGTAATTTTATTAGAAGCTGGAATGAAATTTAAAATGGAAAAGTTTTAGAGGGCTTTGGTAACATAATAGTGATTGCAGTGAAGTTGTAGGAACAGAAAACTGAATGCCATGGATGAGCCTAGCTATAGGTAGAATGTTCTTTGAAGTAACTTGCTTGTAAAAATAGAGAGTAAAACAGGAAATTGTCCAGATTGGTAATAGAAAAATAAATAAAGAATGGAAGTATAACCTCATAAGCACCAATCAGGCCATAACGTGTCATCTAAAAAATAATACATGTATAGTAAATCCTGATTGGATGTCTGGGTTTTCAAAAACATGACTGTTTCTTGCTAGTTCATCAACTACTAAACTTTTACAATGGATAAAAGTACTATGTTGACAATATCTTTATATTACTTATTCTATTAATACATTATGTTATTGCAATGAAGTTAATATTCTTTTTGGCTGCTCAAAATCTGAACCTCCTTGCTATGTGTGATTTCTTCATCTTAGTTGAAGGCAGAGTCTCCTTAAAGATTAGGGTACAGACATTAGACCAAGACTCAGTTCATTGCCTGAGCAGGCCATGAAGTTTCAGTCAGGACACAAAAAAGAAGGCACAGCAGAAACACCTATTTGTGGCTAGCAGCTGTGGCAACAAGTTCAAGTTTCCAGGGATAGCACTGGGATGGATGTGTGTTACAGCATTCAATGTCCGATAGCAACTATGCTGGCAGCAGAAAGAACAGTATTTGTACCTGTGGATGCTGCAATAATTCTGCATTATAATTTCCAGCATCGTTTTAAGTTACCTCAAAACCTATTTTTACTGAACTCTTATTTCTCTGAAATCCCTATTTTATTTCTGTTAAATTAGCTAAACTTGGCTTAACTTACTTGAACCTAAGAAGCTTAACTAATCCATGTTTTTTTCTTTTTCAAGTTAATAAACTATTACTTGAGCAGTTTTGGGTTTATGAGAGCATTGAGCAGAAAGTATAGAGTCCTCATATCCTCCTCACCTCCACCATTCCCATCCCAGTCCACTCCTGTAATTAACATGCTGAATTAGTGTTACACCTGTTACAGTTAAGGAGCCAATATTGATACATTGTTATTAACTAAAGCTCATATTTGAAATCAGGGTTCACTCTTTGTGTGTTGTAAATTTTATGGGTTTTGACATGTATTCAACATTACAGTGTCGTACAGTATAGTTTCTAATGCTCTAAAAATCATCTGTGCTCCATATTTTTATTCTTCTCTCCCTTCCCGTGAACCTCTACCAACCACCAAACTTTTTACTGTCTCTATAGTTGTATATTTTCCAGAATGTTAGCTAGTTGGAATCATATATAACATGTAGCATGTTCAGATGAAATTATAGAAATACGTATTTAAGATTCCTCCATGTCTTTTTATGGCTTGACAGCTCATTTCTTTATATTGCTGAGTAATACTTCATTGTCTGGATGTACCAAAGCTTGCTTATCCATTTACTATTGAGGGGCATCTTGGTTGCTTCCAAGCTTTGGCAATTATAAATAAAGCTGCTATAAACATTCATATGCAGGTTTTTGTGTGGCTGTAAATTTTCAACTTATTTAAGTCAATACCAAGGAGTGCAATTGATGGAACTTATCCATTTTTTATACCAGGTAATAAATTAATATATTTCTACAAATAAAAAATGACCATGGTAGGGAAATATAGTTGATTCTCATTAGTCACGACAATTATATTCTATAAAGTCTGGGAGAATATAGAATTAGCAAATACTGAACAATTGCTTTTAAAGGAAATATAGGGTTAGGTCCTCTGGTGGCAACGTTTTTGTCAGCCAATAAGTACATAACCTTTTGTTATATATACTTGTGTTTTTGTGTATAGACAGTTATATACATAGAATTATATATACATATATAATTTATATATACATATATATTATATAAGTATATATATATATACACATACACCAAAATACACACACATACGCACATATAGTTGATTCATTAACAATGAACTCATGTTCCAACAGTACTATAACACATGTCTAAATTAAGACTATCTAATGCACCTAGTTTCTCCAGAAGGCAAATTGTAGTTTACTTGTACTTAGTTACTAGACAGTACCTCAGCACTATGCTTGAGGGGACATTTTAAACAGTGAAATCACTAACAAAAAACACAAAAGTTCTAAAAATGCATTTGTGCCCTAAATGTGACACTAAACAGACTACGAAAAGGACACTTGTTTAAAACATGAGAGCTGAAACAAAATGGGCAGAGGATCACCTTGTTCATCCTCAGCTGTGAATGTTAAGCATTGGGCGACTCAAGTTTTTCAGTTCTGTGCACGTCTGCAAATGATCACAAAAGTGCAGCAGGTATTGATTTGGGGGGTACAAACTAGTTTTAATAAGTTAGCAAATTCACAATACAGAATCCATGAACAATGAGGATCAACTTTATGAATGCCTGGAAAAGTTCCCCTATTTATAACACATATTGTTCATCATACACTTTCAGTGTGGACCTTCTCTAGTAAAAATTTTCCTATCTGTATGGCAACTGCAAGGAGAATGCTGAAATACTTCCTTTAAATTGGGTAGAAAGAGAAATTGAGCTGCTTCATCAACATTAGGAATATTTGTTTTGTTTTGAAGATTTATAGTCAACATTTTTGTAATTGTATATATTACCAACGACTTTGTAATGGCGCAACCCGTGAATATAATTTCACTTGTATAAAGTGGTGTGATTTTTATAACTGGAATTTTATAAACAATGAGTCATTAGAAATTGAACATTTAGTTAGTCAAGAGGTGCTATAGGAAAGTTCCATCATAACATGCTCATATAGGTTTGGTCCACAGGTTACCAAATAATTTCTCCAGCATATTTTCCAGTGCAACCATATTATTGATTTATTTTTTTCAAAGAACCTTCAAATTTCTCACAAGTATACCAAATATTGAAATATTTGGTAAATTCAGAATGATATAAGCTATAGGATTTCTAAATGTTATTATAGATTATATAAATTCATTTACATTACTAAATTCAATTACATCACTGAATTCTCATAACAAATTTGATGAGGAAATTATGACTCATATATTAATTAACTTCCTAAAAATCAGTTGGTTAAATAATTGAAAACCACAAGTTTTACTTTGTTGTTCAAGTTTTTATATGCTGTATTATGTCTCTAGTACAAGGCCCATATCTTTAGGCCTTTGAAATTGTATTGAACTGGAATTCTTTAACTACTACCACTTAGAGTTCATGTCTGTCAAAGCCATTCTTGTAAGTCCAGTAGGGAGCTGATGATCAAGACATCACAAATTGTTCATTATTGGAACAATGTCTACAGATTAAATCTACATTATGTATTCTTAACCTGAATATATATTCTGCATTTTAAAATTAAGGAATCTCAGAATCAACAAGGATGATCATAGAGCTAAATAAATTCAGATATCAAAAATTTCTAAGAAATTATGCTTCACTTGGCATTATTTAATTACAGTACTTAAATATTTAAAAATTGTGAAATAAGACTTATTTTTAAATAATATATTAATATTTAACCTATTTGATTTAAAATGTGTAAGTGTACTTTAGAAGAATTTGATGGAGGATTAAGTGGAAAACCCTAACGTTTTTGAGTATCTAATATTTAAAGATGCTATGGTTATTCTTAAAATGACAACCTCTTCAGTCACATTAGCACTTAAAATGTGATTTTTTCTTTTATTATTTGCTTCAGATCTTGTACTTCCAGAGAGATTAATCCTATAAAGGGTAGAGATATTCTAAACCTTTGACAGTTCTGCTGAACTTGTTGTTTCTCCCCCTAGAGTTTTACAGTAATACACTCAATTAGCTTCTTTGTCCCAGATTTCATGGAATAATTGCTAGAACTTTATCTAGTGCTTATGAGTCAGAAGTGTTTATTCTTCAGAGAATATTTTCTGAACATTTTAATACTTTCTATGCAAAGTAAAAAAAAAATTAAATCAAAGCCCAACCAATAGTTCCAATTTTTGAATTACTGCTTCACATTTAAATTAACGTATAAAATGCACAAGATATTCTTATAATAATGTTCCTATTCATATCCTGTTAGCACAGCTTCACTAGCAATTTTCTCCATTATCTATGACTAACATATATTGGTCACAATCACTTGTGATTGTTTTTGTTTATAAACAACAGAAATTTATTTCTTACGGAGCTGGAGACTAGAAGTCTGAGACTAGGGTGCCAGCATGGTTGAGTGAAGGCCTTCTTCCAGCTTTTTGCTGTGTCCTTACATGGGAGAAGCGGCTAGGGAGTGCTCTCTTTCTCTGACCTCTTTTTTTTTTTTCTTTTTTTAAAATTTTTATTGGAGTATAGTTCATTTACAATGTTGTGTTAGTTTCAGGTGTACAGCAAAGTGAATGTTATACGTATACATATATCCACTCTATTTCAGAATTGTTTCCCATATAGGCCATTACAGAGTATTGAGTAGAGTTCCCTGTGCTATACACTAGGCTGTTACTAGTTACCTATTTTATTATATATTGTGTATATGTCAACCCTAATCTTCCAGTTTATCTCTTGTGATTTTTTAAGGCTGATTTTATTATTTTCAGATACACAGTTTCATTAATAAATATTATTCATGTTCATTTGAAACACCAGGTATTCTATAAATTGAATTTCAGTGAAAAAAAGAGGTCTTGATGAAACACTTCAATGGATATATACATATATTAACGTCTAATTCTATTTGCATTTGTCATTCTAGAAGAAACAACAGCTAGTTGATATTTAGTAACCCTCTATAAATAAAGATTGGTTTTCAAAGCCTCAGTAAACATTCCACTCTTTTAGTAGGCAGGATGCCAATTTTATAAGCCATAAAGTTAATAGAAGTTTTACTTATTAATAAATGAGAAGGGTTGAGGGACCAAAATATGGCTAAATGAGGATAAAAAATACTATCCTGTATAAAGGAAGATTTGTCATTTATAAAAATAGTCTTATTAAAACTTTTTTTTTCCATTTCAAAGAGCTAGACAAAAGAGATAAAGGAATGTAAAAACTCATCTCTTTCATTGGTGGAAAAAATTATACTAACTTGTAAAGGAAGGATATTTTAAACTTTTATAATTAACATCCATTTTTAATTAGTATCACTGTTGCTGGTAGGAAAAATGAAGACCTAGAGAGAGTTCAAAAAGAGATGAACTATCCCAGTGTAATTACCACAACTCCCAGCAGGGTCTTCTCTCATCTGATTAACACCACAGCAGGAGAGTTATTCCAACACACAGCTAACTGCCATAATCATGAGGAAAATAACAGGGGTGAGAAGACTCAAAGAATTTCCGTGACATTTAAAATCAAGAATCCAAACTTCTTTATGTTGATATTCATTAACTCATAATTCCAAACATTTCTGGAAAACCCAAACCAACAGTAAAGTCAAACAATATTAAACACATTTAAAAGACCTAAAGGTGACTCTTTCAATAACATAAGACAGGCTGTGTAAAAATGTTTTATTCCTCTCATATCAAGGAACTATTTTAACTGCCAGTTCACAATTCTGTTGTGGTTCATTGGCACCTCTAATCAAGATACTGATTGAAATAATTTTTTCAATAGTTGATAATCATGGATATTACTATAAACTATAGGGGATTTGAGTTTTTCTGCTGGTGTACATTTATGATTTCACAGATATTTAAATGTTTATTAAAAAATACAAGTGGCATTTTCAATAGTTATAGTCACACACTGCAGTTAATGTTTTGCTCCAGGTTAGTCTGATGTTACTTGAAAGTCCACTCCAGAAGGTTGTTTTTCTAAGTTATTTGGTTTTTTTTTTGTTTTTGTAAATTCCACCTTTTCTTGAATATTTTGTGGGCGTGTAACTAGCATAGTTCTTTAATTTTAAAGGTGACAATTTTAATGATGTGTTCTAGGAGTGCTAGCAGAAATATTTAATGACAAGTGTGAAATGAGCATTAGCCAATTAGAAAAGATGCTCAACAGAACATAATGGGCAGTGCCTAGTCCACTACATTGCTATGTATTAGCTGAGTTTTCAATATTCATGCTTAGGGAAGTAAAGCTACGCATATTATATTACTAACAAATTTTTATGATATTCCCAAAACAAAAGCAGAAAGCAAAATAGGATAAGCTGCAATACAAATGGGTTTTGAGGGGTCTACAGCCCCCAAACTCAGAGCAAGATGTGACCCAAACTAGATGAAATGTTATCATTAACTTGTGTTTTCTAGGACACCTGTAACAAAGTACCACAAACAGTGAAACTTAAAAAAAAAATTATGCTCTCACAGTTCTGGAGGCTAAAAGTCCAAAATCAGGTTGTTGACAAGGCAGTGTTCTCTCTGAAATCTCAAGGGGACAATCTGTCATTTGCTCTTAGTTTCTGATGTGGGACGATCCTTGGCATTGCTTGGCTTGCAGCTATGTAACTCCAATCTCAGCCTCCATCATCACATGGGATCTTCCCTGTGTGTCTTTCTATCTCTGTATCTCTTCTCTTCTCATAAGGACACCAGTCATATTGGATTAAGGGCCCAGCTGAATTCAGAATGACCTCATCTTAGCTAATCACATCTGAAACAACCCCAGTTCCAAATAAGATCACATTCTGAGGTGGGGGTTAGGAGTTCATTATATCATTTGAGAGACACAATTAAAGCCATAACAACAGGCTTATTACTAATAAAACATTGCAAAATTTATAGCTTTTAGCCATCATAGGCATCTTCAGAAGATTAACAATTCAACATGTGGAATTTCTTTTTTCCTTTTTTAAGTTTTTTAATTTAATTTATTTTTTTATACAGCAGGTTCTTATTAGTTATCCATTTTTTACATATTAGCATATAAATGTCAGTTCCAATCTCGCAATTCATCACACCACCACCACCCCTGCCAATTTCCCCCCTTGGTGTCCATACTTTTGTTCTCTACAACTGTGTCTCTATTTCTGCTCTGCAAACCGGTTCATCTGTACCATTTTTCTAGGTTCCACATATATGCATTAATATACGATATTTGTTTTTCTCTTTCTGACTTACTTCACTCTGTGTGACAATCTCTAGATCCATCCATGTCTCTACAAATGACCCAATTTCGTTCCTTTTTATGGCTGAGTAATATTCCATTGTATATAAAAACATGTGGAATTTTTAATTTAATATATCATTAAGAAGACAATGCATTAGTAATGATATGAAATTTCATGATGGGTAGCATAAGACATGAATTACTCTTAAGAATAGTTTCTTTACCATACTGTAAATACCCTGTACAGGTATTCAACCTTTCCATGCCCACCCAGCCTTTTCTGAATACTCCTTTTGCACAACATTATAGCTAACTTTTTTTTTTTTTTTGCGGTACGCGGGCCTCTCACTGTGGTGGCCTCTCCCGTTGCGGAGCACAGGCTCAATGGCCATGACTCACGGGCCCAGCTGCTCCGCGGCATGTGGGATCATCCCGGACCGGGGCATGAACCCGTGTCCCCTGCATCGGCAGGCGGACTCTCAACCACTGCTCCACCAGGGAAGCCCCTATAGCTAACTTTTTGAATTGTCAGCATAGAAGGCTCATGGTAGGCCTTGTATGTTTCATGTTTATAAATGAATTGAAGAGAAAATCTTTCTTAAAAGAGCAACTAGATCCTATGTGGTATGAGATGGTGGATGAAAAGTAATATTATTCTGAGTCAGTATAAGGGAAGACCATCTATAAATGACAATATTATCAATAAGGAGAATTCTCATGAGAAAGAAAATAAGCAATAAGCACAGATTTTAAGATCATAAGCCATAAAATGTATTGTTCCAGGGGAAAATATATACTTTTTAAAGTTGCAGAAGTTACTGAGGATGCTGAGTCTAAATAAATAAAAATAGAAGAACATAGAAAGAAGAATCATTAAGGGAATAAAAAAAAGCTAAAATGTT
Organism: Pseudorca crassidens; assembly: GCF_039906515.1. NCBI lineage: Eukaryota > Metazoa > Chordata > Mammalia > Artiodactyla > Delphinidae > Pseudorca > Pseudorca crassidens. The sequence goes on from NC_090298.1 coordinate 22,721,037, forward strand.
ACATGAAAATGAACTTGAAGACAGGTGGAAAAGAACTATTTTTTAAGAAAAGGAGATCTTCGTTTTAAAGATGCTAAATTTTACCTAATTACTTTCTAAGAAAGACTAGATGCCATACTTGTTCCAAGCTATGTGACTAAGTTTTGTGATTATATGGTACACATCAACTGCAATCAGCCATGAAAACTTTAATGAGAACCTTAGCTCAGAAACAAGTAGTTTTTCAGAGGATGATGCAAATTCAAATAGAAGAAGTGCAAACTACACAAAGCAATCATCTTAGAAACGAAGAATTTTGCAAAACAACAGGTGCAAATCATGCGTGATGATATGGAATCACATTGAAAAAATAAATTATCTTCTGGAGAAGAAAAATAATGATTTCTATAATGATAAATTTTTCATATATTTTGTTTTGAAACAGATTTTCACTGAAACATTTTCATAATTATGTACAGATTTCATTTCAATAAAGGAGGTCTTCAGCCATAGCCCTGAACTTGTGAACTTTTAAAAATAATTTCTAGGCTTTGCCCAGAGGCATTCTGATGCACTAGGCCAGAGTTCATCAATTGTGGAGTTTGATATTTACTTTACAATTTATTGTTTACATATATTATTTCACAAAACATAGCTTGTTTTGTATTTTTTAATAAGAATAATTGTATCATACAGAATAGGTTCAATTATGCTGCCACAGGAACCATCAAAATTTCAGTGGTATGGTAAAACAAAGTTTAGTTCTCTCTCCTTCAAATTTAAAAATGTGTCCAAACAAATCTCTCTTCAACTCTCCTTCATGTGGTGGCTTGTTATTTTAAGAGGCATTGATATGTTTGCACTTATGTCTTAATATGAGGTTTCAGGATCATCAGGGCAAGAGAAAAAGTCATGGAAAATTATAAAAATATTAACTTATTTGTTCCCAAAGTCTCCCAAAATACTTCCATGCACAGTCCGTTGGTCAAAAGAAGTAGCATGGTGCTACCCAAATATAACAAGATAGACTGTATATATCAAGTCTACCTTTACTTCTGGAAATATTTCTAGATTATAGATTGAAATATTAGTTCTGGTCCATTATTTTGATTTTTTTCTTCAGGGAAAACAATAATACAAATATTCACCCTTGCTTGTCTTCCATCTCAAACACTTTAGCTCTGTTCCTTTATACTTGTTTTTATAAATCTCAGATTTACTATCTTGATTAATTTCCTGCCTTGATCCAATATTCTTTATTAAGGGTTCACTCAGATCTATTCTATCTTGAGTACTCTGTAATTTTGTCTTCATTTTTTATATGATTTTGTCTTTTACATATACCTCTTTCCTGATTTGAATCAACTTTCCTTTTATTTTCTTTAATCCTTGTATATATATATGTACACATGCTATTCTTAGGTTTTGTATTTCTTATTCAAGCCAACATTTCATATTTATAATGTAATTTTTTAGGATATTTAGTTTAACTTTCAATGTCCTGTGAGTTTTCTTCAGCTTCATGGTTCATTTGTTGTTGAGATTTTCTACCAATAGAAAATCTGTATTTTGCAGCATCTGAATTTCTGCATTTTTATATTGAAGTTTTCTATTTTTTCTTCTTATTTAGAAAAAATAAACTAGGAACCAGCAGGGTTCCTAGTTGCTATTCCTTCTTCTGTCAGTTCTGCCCAATTCTGTGAATTTAATTTTATGATTGTGAGGAGAGAAAGGAAAAAAAAATGATGTTGTCTTTTCTCTTTTATTTATGTAGGATATTTAATTTCCCCCACTCTTTCCTTCATTTTCTTCACTATATCTTCTCCAAGGTATGCCATCTCCTTTCTGATTCTTTCCCAGAAGCACAGCATCTCCAAAGTTGGCACTATGGTTCCACACATTTTCAATCTCCTAGTCTATAACTAAATAAAATAAACTAAGTCATTAGTCTATGAATACTATGAACTAACAATTCCCATTCTGTGTTCAGTATGTTTATATTTATTATTTCACTTTCTCTTTCTGAGAATGATTTTGTGTGTTTCCTCTTCTCCTGTCTGTTCTTTGTTGTGCAGTCCTTCCAGCATCTCCTTTCTTGCTCACTGTACCCACAGGCTGAGAACAGACATGGAATGGTGGTTGATGTTCAGATAGGATTTTTTTTCCATTTCCTTCTATGTAAAGATTACCTAGGGTTGTGGTGTTCTCTGTCTTCTAGTAATGTTGAAAACATGTGTTGCTTTTGTTAATTTTATCATTGTTTCAGAAGGGTAAGAAAGAGATTCTGAATCAGGCTATTGCACTTGCTCTCCAAGCCCAGATATCCTTTAATAGGAAAATATCATTTTAATGGATGATTGAAACTGGAAGAAAATTATAATATCAACATTTAAGCACTAGGGTCACACATTGTTTTTATTTTATTTTTTTTACATCTTTATTGGAGTATAATTGCTTTACACATGGTTGCTAATGTTTAACACCAAATCTGTTCCTGAGGTTCTTGCAATAGAAAATTTAATCAATTAAATGATCTTTATTGTTTATCAGGAAAAATAATACATTTCATACCTCAGGATAAAAAATGCAGCTTTCCCAGCACCTAAATCTTCAAGACATTTCTTACAGAATTTTTGTATAGGTTATATTGAATAACAGTGAATAATAATCTCTAGATCAACTCTTTTTCATTTTATCTATGACATAGGACTTATTTACAGGACCCATTGAGTTAATATTTTTTAATTATACAGCAGAAAGTTAATACATTGAAACACATAAAGTATTGCTTATAATTATCAATTATTTACTTTTAAAATAATTATATACTTTACTCTCTCATATCCGCTGCCACCTATAGACTCGTAATGGGTCACGTCCAGACCTTCAGGAATGAGTTATCTCATAATAGCCCATCAGCATATTTCAAGCTGCATCACCACAGTGATAGATTCCTGATTGAGTAGGTAAGCGAAGTGAGCAAGTGATGACCTATACTTTCTTCAACTTTTAGGTGGGAGGTTTTTGTTTCTTCTAGATTTGGATGATTTATCTTGTGTCCCTGAAATTTAAACAATCATTGTGCAGCCACAAAGATCCAGTTTGGGGCTGAAGGCAAGACAGAAAAAAGTGAAGATAACGAGTCTTTAAAGTTAATGCTTCCTCAAAATGACTATTCCTCTCTAAAATACTAACATAACTCAATAAATTCCCACGCTAATTATGCCATTTTGAGCCAGGTTTTGTGTTTACTTGCATGTAAAATCATCCTGAATGAAACAATAAGAACGGTATGTCTCTATTCTAAATATAATTTATGGGCATAACAAAGTATAGCTCATGTAAAACAATTACTTTAAGGGACAAATAAATAAATTTCAAATATTTGGGGTTTTATGATGACAATCAAAATTCAAATTTATATTCCAAAGAGTATTTCTGAGTATAGTCTTTTCTATAACATTTACTAATTTTGAATAAGCACACACCTGCAAACAAATACATATGATACATGAAACATACAAAAGAAGAAACATACAAAAAAAAAAAAAGAAAACATCTGAAGAAGAAAGTAAAAAAGTACTCATAAGCCAGAACAAAAATCAAAAGATATAATGTGGCGCACAAGCTCTGGAGATTTAGTCTCTTAAAAAGATGTATACCAATGGAGAATTAGATATATAATTTTACTTGTGTTGTTTTACCATATACTAACTTCCACCTGTTTCCTAATAAATGGATTCTTTATTAATCTGTAAGAATATATCCGACTGGAATGCATTAAGGATTTTGGATAACTAGAGGCCTAGGGCTATTAATTCCGCTATTCGTGGTGCTAAGACTGGATCTGGCATCAGCCTGGAGCTGGCTGCTACTGTTCAGTTGCTAAGTGAGTAAGGGGTATCAGAAAGAGAAATTATTCTGAAAAATAGATAAAACATTTACATAGCCTGATGCTAAGAAGCCAGAAGAATGAGGATGACACAAAGAACTGAACTTAAGGGCAAGACTGAAATCAAATATCTTTTATCTTCATTTTAGAATCACATGTGGCATATGTGATATTTGGATGCATTGTAAACTTTGAAAAATACTGATTTCTTATCCTGGAAAAAATATTTCAATAGAAAAGAAATTTTATAATAGCCTTGTTTTTTTACATTGATACACTGATGTCTAGAAAATTATAGTAGTTTTAAATTAAGATCTATTATTTCACAACACATTTACTGTACAAATTATTTTAATAAATGATTGAAAATATATCTATATATACTTTACATACACAGATTATTTTACTTTAAGTTAAAATTAATTTAAATAATAGAGTGATTTTAGTAGTTTGAACTTTAGAAGACTATTTTCAAATAGGAATTAATAAGAAGAAAATATATTTGGAGGGTGTTAAAATTAATCATATGAATATTTACTATGAGTAGCAACATCTATTTTTTATCTAAATTTTTGAAAATAAGTATTTATAGAACTCTAAATTAAATAGATCTTATTTATATAGCAAACCTTTGCATTTGAGTCACTATATGAGCCAAAAGAAAAATTTAGCCAAAATTTTCGATCTTTCCTCTAAAAATCCTTTAAACCAACTCATTGATACCTAGGCATTTATTTTAGTGTCAATCATATTGCATTAAGGGGAACCATGTTAAAATGCCATTGTGTTTGTGTATTTATTTGTATATTTTTTATTTTCTTGTCTAAATTTGTTTAGATAGAAGCAGTGAGGATCAAATTATTCCAGATCCCAACTATGCACAAAAGGAGTGTTCTGTGCTGAGAGCGATTATAAAGAACTGCTCTCTTCCTCTGTTGACAAGCCTTTGAAGTAAAAGAATAAAACTCCTCACACATAATCAGCCAGTACAAACAGATGAAAGAATTAAACAAAATGTGTTCTGCTTAAAGACATGATCATCAATCTGTAATCCACTCCATCACTACTGATTTGTAAATGTGATGAATTAGTCAAATCATCCCATCCTCCCACACCACTCTTAAGGAGCAAAGATGAGGGTCTTAAACTCATATGAATCTTTTAAAATATAGTTACTTGAGCTTAATTAGTTCAGTCACAAAAGTACGCAAAGAAGAAAAGTGTTTATAAGGCTTCAATGGAATTTATTTAAAATAAGAAACTTTTAAACCAAATTTCATATCTAGTGACTTTCTAGAACAAAGTTTTAATGTCTGAACAAAGGTCAATAATTTAATAAACAAAACTTCAATAATTTATCATTGATTGAAGTTGAATTTGTAAGAGATAACTTTTAATAATGGAGTGGTTATGACTATTGATTATTTGGGGGTAATGCCTACTGTATTCTGAACACAATCCAACCGAAGGAGAAATCCTTCTTTAATTAGAGAGCCAACCAAAGCTGTTAAGTGTGGTAAACATTGTTCTTTTGATGTGACTTTAAGTAACTAGCCATACTAATATAATGTATTATGTATACCCCCATTCTTAGTCTCTTTATATATATAACATATATGCCTATGCATTGATTTTATAAATATGTGTGTGTATATCCCTATATCTATAGATCTCTACATCTATATCTATCTACTGTATCTATCATCTATCTATCTTTCTACCTAGTAGAACTTTAGCTTATACTATTTTTCATAAGAAATTATATGCAACAAACCACCCAAAAAATAGCTGCTTAAAGAAAGTAAAATTTATTGTTATGAGCCTGTAGATTGGCTGACTGTTGACTGTTGGACTGAGCTGGGAGGTCTACTGATCTTGAGTAGGCTTGCTCACCCCACGGGCGTGGGGTCAGATTTTGTTTAACGTGTCTCTCATCTACTTTTTGGGTCAAATAGATTAGCTCTGACATTTTTTATATAGAAACAACAGCAGCATAAGAGAGAAAATGGTAAAAGATGAGACCAACAGTCAGAATGGCCTGTTGCAATTTCTGCCTTATTCTTTGACCAAATTAGGTTACAGGGTTGAACCCAAAGTCAAGAGGAAGGAAAAGTTACTTCATAAGTTAGTGTGTGATACCATGAGGTCAAAAGGTAAAGTTTCAAGTGGATAGAGAATCGATATGTAATACAATCTGATTGATTTCAAATAACTCGTTCCCAGTGCTCTGATAAATAGACATAAAAATCCAAGTTGCTTTTATCCTATGCTTCCTCAGTTTTCTTAACATTTACTGTATCAGTCTGTGTTCAATTGTGATTTCCTCAAAATTCATAATAGAGATTAAAATTAATTCTATTTTTTAAGGCTGAGAGAGTGAAATGCACTTGCTTGGGAGAAAGTGACTCTGACACCTTAACTTTCACAATAATAATGGTTAATAGTGAACACTCTAGTGCCAAGAAAGCCTACAAGTGCATTATTTTATTTACTTCATCAAATGTAGATATTATTACTCCATTACCCAATTCTCCTACTGGGAACTAAGGCTCAGAGAGGAGGCTAAACAATGTTGAGTAGGTTACAGAGTTAAGAATCATAAGACTTGTTCCAAAACCGAGAACTCTTTGACATCAAAGCACATGCTTTAACTGCCAGCAGGCACCTGCTCCCGTAAACAAAGAAACAGGCACCATCAGATGCACACCTTCAATGAACTTTAATATGTAACACATGGGTTTGGAGTCAGCCCACCTATATTTAAACATCAGGTTGAATTATTAATAACAGGAGTAACTTTGGAAAATACCTGGATTTCCTTATGTGCTAACAGAATAATAATAGTATCTATACCTTAAGGATTCTTTAGGATCCCATGAGAGGCTTGTAAAATGTTTGCAGAGTTCATACACATAGTGAGATAAAATAATTACTATTATTATTGTAATTAGTATTATCCTAGATTTCAGGAAGCATATTTCAAATCTGTCTAAGCAGTGTGATGAGAACAACTAATAAAATTTACTGTTGTGTGATGGTTATTTATCCTTTTCTCTCCTATTTTCTTTTTAATTTTCCAAAAATGTAATGCCTATGTTATGAAACTTCTCTTTACCTCATAACTAAAGTCATATTTTCTGAGTGACCTTCCTCTTGCTGGCATTCAGGATATGACTATCTGAGTCCTTCCTAGGCTTTTTTACACAGATTCTAGGGGAAGAAACCATGCATATCTGGCACTGAAGTTAGGAGGAAAAAATGATCTCAGAAGTGGGTGAAAAAAAGATGCAGTGAGACAGTAAGCTAACCAACAGAGACCAGAGAAAGAGAGAGAGAAAGACAGGGAGAGTAATAATGTCTTTGAATTAGGATCTAGTCTCTCATTGTGCCCAGCTGTCCTTCTGTCCTTCCCATGTTTAAAAAAGTGAGATAATAAATTTATCTTTACCAAAGATAGAATTGAGTTTCAATACCTTGAAGACCACCAGTTCTAACTGAAATATAGGGCGTTGACTATATTGTAGGCAAGGTTATTGTAGAGTCCAAGGAAATCCATACATTAAAAATGTGGGAAGAAAATAACGACCCAGCAAAAGAGACTGAGAAATATCAACCTGAGCATTGGAGGAAAAGCAAAGATGTGACAGAGCTAGAAGTTAAGTAAACAAAAAAGAAGGGAGTGTGATATAAATGAACTAATTTACAAAACAGAAGCAGACTCACAAATTTCAAAAGCAAACCTGGGATTACCAGAGGGGAAATGTGGTGGGAGGGGGGATAAATTGGGAGCTTGGGATTGACATATACACACTACTATATATAAAATAGATAACCAACAAGGACCTACTGTATAGTACAGGAAACTCTACTCAATATCCTGTAGTAACCTATATGGGAAAAAGAATGAATACATGTATATGTATAACTAAATCGCTATGCTGTACACCTGAACCTAACACAACATTGTAAATCAACTATACTCCAATGAAATTTTTTTTAAAAAGTAGAAGAAAGGAATGATAAACCATGTTAACTACAGCTGATAGAGCAGGTAAGAGATAATAAGAACCGATCACTAGATTTAACATCATAGCAGTTGTTAGTGACCTGGACAAGTATTATCTTTTGCTGTAAAACAATATTAACCCAGACTTAGCAGCTTAAAACAACATACGTTTTTTTAATCTCACAGATTCTGTGGGTCGGGAATCTATGTACGACTTTTCTAGATTCTCTGCTACAGGATATTATCTGAAAGATACAATCAGGGTGACAGCTGGGTCCCATCTCAACTGTGAAAGGATCTTTTCCAAGTTCATATGGTTGTTGTCAGAAGTCAATTCCTTATGGGCTGTTAGACTGAGAGCCTCAGGTTTTTGCTGTTGGCCAGAGGCTGCTCTCAGTTTTTTGTTAGATGGAAGTAGTCTCCCAGTTCCATGACAAGTGAGCCTCTTTAACATGGTCACTTGCTTCATCACAGCCATCAAGGGAGAGAGAATCACAACAAAAGGCTTCCCTGAGATTGTTACATATTCACTTGAACATGATCACGTACAGCCCATCACCTCTGCCATATTGTAATGGTTAAAAGACAGTCACATTTCCCACCTATAGAAGGGAGAGGGATTACACAAGGACATAAATATTAAAAGGCAGAGATTATGAGGATTTCTTTATGTGCTGTCCACTAGAATGAGTGTAGCTATAATACAACAGTAGGTAAGAAAGCCTGAACTGAGCAAATTTAAAAGGAAATGGGAGTGGAACTGGAAATAATGGGAATTGTCAATAGTATCAAGGAGATTTGCTGCAAATGCAAGCAAAGAAATAGTGTTGTATCTGATATGGAAAGTGAGATAAAATATTATTATCTCTTATTGATGAAAGACTGTGATAATGAAAATATTACAGTAGAGAGGGAAGATTTTATTATGTAGAAAGGACTCAGGAAGATTGCTGAAGTGACACCCTTGAAGAGATGAGGGGAATGAAGGGATTTATTTTAAATAGCAGCAAAGATATTCCATCTATGACATTCAGCAATAATGCAGATATGTTTATGCAGATGTTGTTGGGTGAGTGTATTTTATAAAAAGAGCCTCTAGAAGACATCTTTTTGATATTTTCTGATGACTCTAATATTATTAGAGTAGTAGGAAGTGAAATCATCATCTCACTGAAGTCATCATCAGGCTGAGAATGGAGTATGTGTTACTGGTGGTGAGAAGAGGTGGGTATTGTGAGATGGGAGAATAAGCAGGTGAACATCTTAAGAGTCTGCATTAGTTTTCTAGGGATGCCATAACAAAGCATCACAGGTTGGGTGGCTTAAACAACAGAAATTTATTGTCTCACAGTTCTGGATGCTAGAAGTTGAAAATTGAGGTGTCTGCCTAGTTGATTCCTTCTAGGGCTATGAGTGAAGAATCTGTTCCATGCCTCTACTTGGTTTGTAGATGACTGTCTTTTCCCTGTGTTCTTCATATGGCATCTTCCATCTCTGTGTCTCTCTGTCCAAATGTTCCCTCTTTATAAGGACATCAGTCATATTGGATTAAGACCCTCTCTAATGACCCCATTTTAATGTAATTATCTATGTAAAAATCCTATCTTCAAATAAGGTCACATTCTTAGGTACTAGGGTTTATGACTTCAGCATTATGAATTTGGGGGGATGACAAATTCAACTCGTAAGAGAGACCTATTGTTTCACTTCTTGGTATTATTAGTAACCCATTTGATATTTATGGTCACCCATTTGGTGACCAGTTCATGAGTTGGTATATTTTTTCCCTCTAGTCTTGTCCAGCAGTGTGGGTGCAGATGAGAGTAACCAGAGACAATTGGAATTAGCTAAGGCTACAGTTTTGCCAAGTAAGTTTGACTCTTGAGAAAGGACAAAAGTCTGTCAGACACCTTCTCGTGGTCCTCATCCTTAGGTATCTTATACTTTCAATCTTGGCCACATTATTATTTGGGCCAATAACATTTTAGTGGAAATGACATATTCAAATTAATGGTAGGATCTTTTAGGGCTGTTGCATCAATGTGCCATATTTCCTTTCTCCACCATGATAGACAAGTTCAAGATATAAACTGATGCTGGTTGGATAGAGGAGAACCTAAGGTAACTCACAATTTACATAAAATGTAGGTAATATTTAAAGCCTTGTTTTGGGGAGTCACTAATATTTGGGAGTCATTTGTTATCACAGCATAATTTATCCCAAACTGATTGATACACTAGGATATATGCAAGGGAATGACTATAATTTAAGATTCATGAAGACAGAGGTCTTTTCATCTTTGTTTACTAATATATACAGAGCACTTAAAATTGTGCTTAGCTCTTAGTGGATATCTGTTGAGTTAATTAATGGGCATGGAATTAAACCTGAGAAGTGAGAATATAAGACATCAAGTGAATGAGGTACCATGAAAAGTTGGTATCAACGGAATGGAGGTTTTAATAGATTTGAAGTTTATTCAGGGAAAGATGATAGAGTGAATTAGAGAGAAGAGGTGGTGATCAAGTAATAGGATACAAGAAACTCAGATCATGGAGATGTTGCATTCATTGGTAATCACAAGATCCAGACTATGTATAAAGCCATGAAAGATTATAGCTAAGATGAAGACAAGAATTTGGAGAAATGAAGTTCAAGGAATTGTATCAGGGGTTGGTTGAAATGATCATCAGAGAATGAAGGCAGGAGTAGTATTGAAACCAGTGCTAAAATTTTTGAGCTATGAGGGGAAATAAGGGGAAATGAACGAGGAGGTTGTAGATATTAGCAAGAGTGGGGGTTAATGGGTCAAAAAATCTGATAATATGCATGAGCATCAAAGCCAGAAGTCTTTAAGGGGGAAGAGAGAAATAAAGGTCTGGAACTAGGAATAAATTCTGAAGAAAATATTTAAGCTCACACGTATGAGAGCTTCAGGATCAAAAACAGGTATCAGTTGAGAAGCCAGCAGTGGAAGCTATGTCCTCAGAGGAGACCCATGTTTCATCAGAAAAATAATCTGAAGGGATTGGTCAGAGAAGAATTTAATCTCAGAATGTAAAATAATTCCACATGCACAGTGTAAGGTTGTCAGGAACTCAAATAATAGATTAAGGGGAAAAAAAGGAATTACAGAGCTTTAAAGGAGATTGGATTTGGGGAGGTGAGGGTGACTGAGTCTGAGGTTTCTTATGGTTACTACAAACAAGAATGAAGGATATAATTAGACTGATCCTAACGGATTTAGGGCAGACTGTGTTGGGGAGGGCCTGGATTTGGGAGTGATTATCTGGGGACCCACCCCCTAACTCACCAGGGCGGGAGCATTAGTGTTAAATTAGCCTGACTTTTTCTCAGTGACCTCTTTCAACCTGCGTTGAGCTTGGAATGCAAGAATGAGTATGCTTTATTCCCTTGTACAGCCCTTTTCCCACCTTTACTTTTGCCTCTTCAAGAAAAATGAAATTGATAGAAAACAAGGTTGAGGAATTTTTTTTTCTTTTGGTTGGTTTGTGTTTTTCATTTGGGAAGAAAGGATCGATATTAGCACCAGCCTCAAAGGTATGTGTAAATGAATGAAGTTGGTGGCAATATGATGTGTTCCCTCATTACTTTTCACTACAGGGATTAAAAAACCTGGCTGAAGATATTTTTTGTCTTTTCCGACTATTTGGCTTCACATGCTGTCCTATTGGTTATCTTCCGCCACACATAATTGAGCACATTGGAGCAATAAATAGCCTCCATCCCTAAGCAACAGAATTGTCAAAATTGTTCACTCTTTGGGTAGAACATTCTCTTTTTTATGATTAGGCATGGAGGAAAATTGATATAAAAATAAGGTACATGACCATTAGATATTGAGAAGTTGTCATAAAGAAATGCATTTCCATTTTTGTAACAAGCTTAGAGACTAAAATAGGAAGGGATGGAGGGGTATTTTATATATATAATATTACATATGGTTATATGTAATATTATTATAAAATATATTTATATTTTATATAAATATATTTTATTTATAATATATTATTCAATTTATATATACATATTTGTCATATTTCAAATATGAGGTGTGTACTTGTGTTATATTTTGACTACTGAATCTTTACAAAGGTGAGCTTGTGTGAAAATAGGATACAGGACTTGAATCAACAAATGCCTTTTTCTCAAATGCTGCAGAAGCCGTAAAAGGATTTCACTAGTTTTTCACAGACTCATCAAAAGGGATGAATGGATATTCATGGTGAGCATAGAAACCTGACCCAGAGGAAGTAGTTTAGCTATTTTATCATAATATCTGTGTATCTGGAACTAAGACTATAATAAATATTTAATCTGTGATATCCATACTGGTTATGGTGTATATATATATCTTTGTTGCCTTATAGAAACATACACCACTAAAATGCATTCATGTGTGAACACATGCACACATATATAACTACAGTATATATATCCTCTTAACTAGAAAGTATTTGAACTATCTCTAGACCTGTTCATTTATTAGTCAAGCGCTTTTATTTGCAATGCACAAAGAAGGAAACAAGAGACATGGACAACTTAAATCCCTGCCTCTGAATTTCTTGCTATGAATAAGAAGCTCTCACTTTGCCCAGGTTAAATACACATAGTATTATGTGGCCAATTCTTTCTTTTAAACAATACTTTAAAATTCAGTTTTATTTGTGTTTGAATTAATAGGCTTTATTTTTTAAAACAATTTTAGGTTTACAGAAAATTAAGTAGATAGTAGAGAGTCCTCATATATCCCTTACCCCTATCCCAACAGAGTTTCCCATACTATTAACATCTTGTATTAATGTGATACACTTGTTACAATTAATAAATCACTGTTAAGATATTATTAACTAAAGCACATAGTTTACATCAAGGCTCACACTTTGTGTTGTACTTATTTATGAATTTTGACAAATGCATAATGCCATGTATCCAACATTAGGTTATAATACAGAATAGTTTTGCTACCCCCCCAAATCCCTTGTGCTTCACCTATTTATCCTTCTGCCTTCTTTTCCCTACCCTCCTGGCAAACATTGATCATTTTACTCTCTCTACAGTTTTTCCATTAGCAGAGTGTATATAGTTAGCATACAATATACAGATTTTTCAGACTGTTTCTTTCACTTAGCAATACGCACTTCAGTTTCCTCCATATCTTTTTACAGCTTGATAGCTCATTTCTTTTTATCACAGAAAAACATTCCATTATACAGATATACCACACTTTGGTTCTAGTTCCATTCAGCTATTGCACCTCTTGGTTGCTTCCCATTTTTTATAATTATAAATAAAGATGCTATGCACACTCACGTACAGGTTTTTGTGTGAAACTTAAAGCAAATTTAAGGACTGTTACATATGCACTAACTTCTGATCTTCTTATCTTGCTTCTAACTATGCATACTTTTCTCAATAATGTCCTCTAACAAAAGAATCTTATGTAGCCTTAAGATTTTAGGCACTTTTGTCTGCAAACTTATATCCCTAATCCAGCTTATGCATTCACTTGGCTTTTTAAATATTGACTATTTCCTGAAAGCCATGCTCTGAAAGATTCATTGGACTTTCCAAGTTGATGAAATTTGATTAATTCCTAGATATAGTTCTCATTCAATCACAGTAAGTGTAAGTAGTTTAAGTTATCATCCTTTCTTTAATATATACTGCTAACAGAATATCCTAACATAATCATCTCTATGGGCAAATATGTGTATTCAATGAGCTTTACTATTTCATTTTTCCTTAATAAGAGAAATAGGCATAAATACTAGTAATAGGCTCTCAGCTAATATCAAATTATCACTAGATTCAGTTGTCATCTTCAGTGACTTCTGCTGGCTGTGTCAAACATTTCTTCTCTGAATGAGTGGTATCGAAAGAAACGAGACATTGGTTAATGAATCTTGGACAGAGATGAATTGGTGTAAAAATAGCATATACAAAACTCAACATGCATTTAATACCACAATCCAGAAATCTCCAGTGACAATACTCAGTCAGAGAACCCTAGAACAAATGCATTGGATTCATTGGTTAATTTGAAGGAATTACTATAATTATGCATCTATGCTACCACAATAACCTAAAAACTGGTTTCTCTCAAGTGACTTTGTTCCTCCTTAAACTACTGTCCTTCTATAGATGGAACGATCTTTCCAAAAATATGTATTTTTTCATGTTACACCAACTACCATACAAAACTCAAAGTTTTCTTATTGCACTTAAAAAATATAAGATCTTTAACATGGCCTATAAAATTTAAGTATTTGTTTATAGTCAACATTGTTTCCTATTATGCTCCTTTATTTCCTAGGTACAATGGGCTCCAAGTTGATTCACTAAAAACATTTTAACCAATTTGTTGGATTTGGTTTTTGTCATTGTTTTTGTTGTTTTCTGATCATGCATATCTTAAAATGTCTTTATTTTGCTTTTATTATTTTTTATTGAGATATAATTGATATACAATATTATATGTTACAGGTGTACAACATAGTTATTCACAATTTTTAAAGGTTATACTCCATTTATAGTTATAAAATATTGGCTGTATTCCCTGTGTTGTAAAATATATTCTCGTAGTTTATTTATACTGTACATAGTAGTTAGTAACTTTTAATCCCTTACCCCTAACTTGTCACTCCCTCCTCCCCTCTCCCTACTAGTAACCCCTAGTGTGTTTTCTATATCTGTGAGTTTGTTTCTGTTTTGTTATATACATTCGTTTCATTTTTTTGGATTCCATATATAAGAGAGCAGATATGGTTTTATTTTAAGTTTTTATGTTAGATAGAGCCAGTCCTCAATTCTTCCTGCTCCTCATTTTCTCTACTTTTTCTCCTCCATCTCTTCTTCCTTCTCCAATTCTTCCCTTTTATTTTTTCAACATTTTATTGGATATGCTTAAATCTTTACTCTTCCACATAAATGTTAGAGCCATCTTAAAAATCCCTAATAATGATTTTAATTAAATTTTTTTGGATTCATGAATTTATCAGAGGTGAATTAATATCTTGATATGATTGAGCTTTCCCATATAGATACAGAATATATTTGGGGGGTTATTATTATTATTGCATTTTATTAAAGGTTTTACACAGAAAATCTATTTAAAAATACTAATTTTCTACTATATGTCAAGATATTATTACTCTCTCTCTTTTTTAATAATTGAAAAAAACCCTGCCATATGTAAAATGGAAAATTTTAAATTTCAATAGCTAGAGATACAAAATTGTTTGTTATCTCATGTGAGGAATTTTGTTTATAATTTGCTTAAAATACTTTATAAGTACCAGTAATGTTAATTTACATTCCTTACCTTCTAAATTTTAATATGAAAATGCACCTATGAATTCAGAAATTTTGTGAAATAACTCTTCTTTCAAGGTACAAAACTTATGCCCATTAAAAAATATATTTTCAAGAGCATGCAGAAAATAATTTACTGAAATTTTGTATTAAAAAATTCAGAATGCTACTTTGGAGTCTACCTCAAAGAATAGGATTATTAAGTTAAAATTATAATAAAATGAGAAAATATGAAATCACCCAGTGGGAAGCACAAAAAGAAAACTAACTGGAATGTGTTAAACTAAAATATGGAAAAGAAACAATACTGTTGCAAATTTTCTCATTGCAATAATATCCAGCAGTCCATATCAATATTAAATGACTTCAAATATCTTAAGTTAAACTTCTGATGTATTTTTATTTAAAATTTGAAATAAAATGGCTTACTAATTTTGTTTATTAAAATATAAATAAAGAAAATTCTCTGTTATTAAGAAATTTCTTATGGTTAGAAATGGTTCCCACCTACAATTTTCCTAATATACCATATGGTTAAGCTGTCTTTTCATAAATTTAAAATGATAATCTCTTCTTTTTCTGATAGCATATATATTTACTAGAAAATAAATCTGGATTATATTATCCAGTACATAAGTTAAATTATTCAAATAAAAATATACAAATTTATTAAGTTACTCAAGTTAATCAATTTGGTGGTTTAACTCATGTGATAACCAAAATAGTGATCCATGCCTTATTCCTCAGAATCTATGAATATGATGTTATATAGCAAAAAAAAAAAAAAAAAGATTTTGCAGATGGAAGTAAGTTTACAGATCTTTTAAATAAGGAGGATAATTTGTTGGACTAATATGATTATATAGGTCCTTAAAGCTAGAAGAACAAAGAAAGGTAAGAGAAAAAAGGTGAAGAGACTGGAGAGATACAAGGGGTAACAAGGAAACAAACCAGTGTTCTGATTTTGAAGATAGGATAGGGGGCTATCAGTTGACAGATAGCAAGGAAATGAGGACCTCAGTCCTACAACTACAAACAATTGAATTCTTCAAAAACCTTAAATGTAAAGCAAACAGATTTTCTCCATTGTCCAGAAAGATGCAGTCCAGCTGATATCTTTTTATTTTTGCTCTTTTTAAAAAAATTATAGTTGATTTACAACGTGTTAATTTCTGCTGTACAGCAAGGTGATTCAGTTATATATATATATGTATATACATTCTTTTTTTATATTCTTTTCCATTATGATTTCTCATAGGATATTGAATATAGTTCCTTTTGCTCTACAGTAGGACCTTGTTGTTTATCCATTCTACATATAATAGCTTACATCTGGTAACTCCAACAAACAAACAACCCAATCGAAAAATGGGCAGAAGACCTAAATAGACATTTCTCCAAAGGACACATACAGATGCCCAATAGGTACATGAAAAGATACTCAACATCTCTAATCATTAGAGAAATGCAAATCAAAACTACAATGAGGTACCACCTCACACCAGTCAGAATGGCCATCACTAAAAAGTCTACAAGTAACAAATGTTGGAGAGGGTGTGGAGAAAAGGTGGGAATATAAGTTGTGCAGCCACTTAGAAAACAGTATGGAGGTTCCCAAGAAAACTAAACATAGAATTACCATATGATCCAGCAATCCCATTTCTGTGCATATACCCAGACAAAACTATAATTCAAAAAGATACATGCACCCCTATGTTCATAGCGGCACTATTCAGAACAGCCAAGACATGGAAGCAACCAGCTGATATCTTGATTTTAGCTGGGTGAGGCCCACATTGGACTTCTAACCCACAAAATATTAAGATTGCAGATTTGGGTAGTTTTAGGCCACTAAATTAGTGGTAACTTTTTACAACAGCATTAGAAAACTAGTTCAATATTTAGCCAATATTGATAAACTGTGCATTGCAAAATAGAAAATGACTATATAAACTCTTCCTCTTGCAAATGAGTAAGTCAAGTTTACATGATCTCTCTGGACCTCACTTTCCATGTCTCCTGCAGTGAATATGAAAACATGTGCCCAACAGACTCAATAAAACACAGGCCCCATTTTAGACGTTCAATAAAGCTCACTTATATTAATATTAAATGCTTACTAATAGTTTTCCAAATGCCTGACATTATACTAGGTGCTGTCAATATAAAGAAAATGACTCTTCTCAAGAAGTCAGCCATCTAATATATTTTTAGTAAAGTCCAGAACTAAATTTTCAAACTAATAAATGTATGAAAATAATGAATAGTAATTCATGTTCACATATTCTAATCTAGAACTCTCTGCTGTGTCTCCAGTGAATTCAGATATTACTCATAAGTTGTTTCAACAGCTTTAGAATTTATGAACTATTACCTGAAAGCATGTGTCCTCTATAACATTATTTGATTCATATACTAAACTGATAATTTTATTTTTTTGTAGCTGTGTTTACAATTGAGATTGATCTGTAGAGTTCACCCTTGTTTATTCCTTCTCAAACTGCAGTATTGTAATATAATGAATTGGCATACTTCTTCTCTATCTTCTTTACCCCTGTGGGTAAAGAAGAATCTTGTCACTAAGATTCTTCAATAATTTGAAGAATTCTCCAAAAATGTCAAGGTCCAAAAATTAGTGAATTTTGCATTTTCTAGAATACTAAACAGTTTATTTATGTTTTCAAATTTGATATAATTACAAGGAGATGGATTTTACCCCTCATGCAAGCTAGCGAGTCAGCATGTCATGATTCCATGGATACTGACAAGGACATGGAATTTCTCGGTCAGAGACAAATAATTATGTTGTTCACAGCACAGCCAGTACTAGGAATGGCAGAAACTTGTGCAAGTTTTCCTTGCCCCCAAGTCTCAGGAGGTTACACAGAGGGTCAGATAAAGCCTGCCTCGGCGGTATGTTGCACACTAAGGGACTTTTCCACACAAGGTGATCTTGAGGTTAAGGAATCCTTCAACTCTGCTTTTTGTCCAGAAAGAGACACTTCTCAGTTTTCAAGATTTCTGGTTGCATAAACATTCTGAGAAAAAAGTGACCTGGATGAAAGAGTTGTTAGAGCTTTGTAATCTCAACACACTAAGATATGTAGTATAAGAAGCTCTTGGCAAATTGCCTCCCAACAATAGTTTATTAAATCAATATAAGTACACATATATTTAAAAATGCACTTGTGTCTTCTTTCTTGGTTTTACAACTACTATATTGTCTATATTTTTCATGATCAAATTTTCTAATAAGTGTCCCAATTTAATAATCTTTGCAAGAGGGTGATTTGGGGTTTCAATTACTAAAGCTAATATTTTGTTTACTATGATTACTATTATAATTTTCAATTTTATTTCTTTATCTTAATAATTCTGCCTCTATCTTACTTAAAATCTTTCTTATTGCCTTTACTGTAAAGTCAATTTAAGTTGTTATTACTTAAATTTTTCTCCCAGAACTTCTCACTTATTATCTCTTATTCTGTGGCATCTCTCTCTTCCAGCTACCTTGTAAATTCTGGCAATTCTGAATTACTTCAAGTCCCTGAAAGTGTCACTCTCTAATTTTCTTTTTCCCATGTTTATTCTACTTCTTAAAAGTATCCGTCTTTTGTTTACCCCTTCTTTCATGTAGAGCAACCTAAAGTTCTCCCTAAGTTCAAGATCATGTTGTCTTTCTCTTGACTACGCCTATAGGTTCTTTAAGTATTTTGTAATTTCTTATGTTCATCCTGTATTTTATGTTCCATAACATGGCAAATCTAATTTTTTAAAAAGCAATCAATACTAGCCATTTTATTATTAAGTTCTTTTTCCCCTCCAGCTTTATTGAGGTATATTTTACATTAAAATTGTATATATTTAAGGTGTACAACACTCTCTTTTGACATATGTATACATACATCATGAAATGATTACCATATTCAAGCTAAATAAAACCAGAAACATAGATCAATGGATCAGAATAGAGAGACCAGATCTTCAACAAGGGTGCCAAGAACACCCTTGAAAAGATAGTCTGCTCAATAAATGATGTTGGAAAACTGAATATACACATGCAGAAAAATGAAACTGGACCATCATGACACACCATATACAAAAATCAACTCAAAATGGCTTAAAGACTTAAATGGAACACCAAAACCTGTAAAACTTTTGAAGAAAACAGGGGAAAGCTTCTTGGAGATAAGACCAAAAGCAAAGGCAACAAAAGTAAAAATGGACAAGTGAGATTGCATCCAACTAAAAAGCAGTGCATTGCAAAGTAAATAAATCTTTTTGGCCATCATTGTATCTCCAATGCATACTTCAATAGCAGAGAAACAAAGTCCAACAAGTAATGATTGAAATAATTAAAGACTTTTACTTCCACTGTGAAGATGTTAAAAATATATATAGTTGACCAAAATTACATTGCCAGTATGAATTTGAAAAAAGTCTAGAGTTTGGTGTGTTCTTATTCCTACTCCCATTTATATTCACTTTTTTCTGATTTTTAAATTTTTGTATATATTGTTTTTTAAGACAAATATTGAAATACTATCTTACTGGCTGAATCCTAAAAGATGCATCAGAATAGGGAAGATAAAAATGAACATGTTGAATGATAAAATATAATATTCTTAGAGGAAAAATAAATAGTTTTTTACTTTTGCTATGGCTCTACCAGCCCTTTTGGTTTCTAATTTCTGAGTTTCACTCTTATTTTTTTATTGAAAATTAGAAAAATATTTGCTTGTGGTACTATGCTGGTTCAATATATAGCCCTACTTTTTGTCTGTATCACTACCAATTTATGTATTTTGTTTTATTATCAGAGAAGGATGAAACAAAGAGAATGGAATGCAGCCAAATCTCTTGAGAGGGAAAATCAGTATCTTACATGCATTAATTTGAGAAAGAAATGAAGAAACATAAAAGAACAATTAAATATCTAACTGAAAAAAAGTACAGAAAGGAACCAATTAAGATTTTTAAATTGGAGAAAGAAAGCATTACTATGACAAACCAGAATAAAATGAAATAGGAATTAAACAAACAAAAAGAAAATTCTCACATATTTTCTTCAGTTTATGCAAAAAGAAATTCTAATTCCAATATTCAAATTTAAAGTTCCATACTAGCCACATCATGTGAAGACAAGATTCAAGAGAAATTCAAAAGCATTTCCACAAATAAAATAATGACAAAACATAGACACACAAAAAGGAACAAACACAAAGATATCCAAGAGTGACTACAGTTACTGATCAGTGGTCATAAAGTTTCAGTTAAACAAGATGAATTAGCTACAGAGATCTGTTCTGCAACGTTGTACCTATAGTCAGCAGTTCTACATTGTACAATGAAAAGTTTTATTAAGATGGCAGACCTCATCCTAAGTGTTTTTGCCACAATAAAATTTTAAAAATTAAAGAATTACATTTAAGTAATTTTCTCAATAGGAACAATTCATGCTAGAATATACTCAAACAATCACTTCAGTGGTTTGAAACAAAGAGAAAAAGTTATTTTGTACTTAGAAGTCTTTGCTCCAGTGTCACCCAAGACAAGGGTAAATAATGATGGTCTAAGACTTTAAACTATATAGACAACATTTACTATGGATCTCCTCAAAATAAATTAAGGAAGGTAGACAGTAAAAAATAGAAAGGAGGGGCTTCCCTGGTGGCGCAGTGGTTGAGAGTCCGCCTGCCGATGCAGGGGACACGGGTTCGTGCCCCGGTCCGGGAAGATCCCCATGCCACGGAGCGGCTGGGCCCGTGAGCCATGGTCGCTGAACCTGCGCGTCCGGAGGCTGTGCTCCGCAACGGGAGAGGCCACAACAGTGAGAGTCCCGTGTACCGCAAAAAAAAAAATAGAAAGGAGGAGGGTGAGAATCTCAATGGAAGGATTTAAATAGTGCTAAGCAAGGAAACTGAAAATACGTACAGTTAAGTCTACATGGTAAGAGAATGTACTCTGAAGCCAGTCAGGTTGGATTTGAATCCTGCTTCTACTAGTAGCTGTTTGGTATTTAGTGAATCATTCAACTTATCTGTAAATTGGTAATAAAGCAATAAAAGCTAACTATTATTATGAAAATGAAAGGAGTTAATACCTTTAAGGCACTTAGAATAGCACTCGGACTATAGAAAGTGCTGTATAAGTGTTTATACAATAAATATGCATATTGCTATATAAATAAAATATGCTTTAATATCTAATTTATAACAATCAGGATCCTAAATAAATAATCTCAAATAGAATTTGGAGAGGTAGAGGGAGAAATGAAAGATAGTAAAGAATGGCAAAATTCTATTTTTGAAGAGAAGAGAGAATTTTTCACTATATATTTTTGAAGAAAATGTTTAAATTATGCCTAAACATTAAAATTTAAAGCACTAAAGTATTAAAATTTAAAGGCAAATGCTAAAATACAAATAGGATATTGAGGTTAACAAACTATGACCTGTAAGCTAACAATAATTTTTATAATTTTAAAGGTTTATAAAGCAAAAATGTGTGACACAGACAAAATGTGGTGCAAAAAGTCTAGAATATTTACTATGTGGCCCTTTAAGTAAAAGTGTTATCACCCCTGTATGAGAGGAATAAAAGAAAAAACAAAACAAATATAAAGAAAACCAATCCAAATAAGACAGAAATGTTACAGAAAGGAGATTATAGTAAACAAATAAAAGTATACTATACATATATCCAGAAATATCATTAATCACAATTAATATGAATAAAATTTCCTGTTAAAAAACAGAAAATCCTAGAAATAAAATGACACATTAAAAAGAATGAACAGGAGAAAAGCAAAAACAAAAGAAATGCTATACCTAGCATATTCTAAATTACAAACATAATAGAGATTGAAAACCATTTAATACAATTTGAAAATAACAATAAAATATAGTTAACCAATGTTCTTTTCATTTAGAGGGTAAAAATAGAATTTGACTAACTCACAGTTTAGAACTTTAAATTGTAAATTAGACATAAATTAAAATAACATATCTGCATATCAAAACTCAGGGGGTACAGTAAAGTCATTTTAAGAGCAGATTACATAGGATCAAAATTTTATTAGAATAAAACTTGAAAGTGATTCTACTAAGTTTTTAACATAGGAGTAATAAGGAGTATACAAAAATAACTCCAAAATATAAAATTACAAAGATAAAACAGAATGCTAAGACTAAAGAAAAATCAGTTTCTGGTTTTACATAATAAATACATAAAAGCTGTTTAAAATTAGTAAAACATCATCAAGCTAAATAAGGAAACAAAAAGATAGAAAACATGATTATACACCAGAAATAATAAAACTTAATTCTATATACTGATCAGTTTCAAGCATTTAAGAGATTTTAATATCATTTGTATGATTATATTTGAAAACTATAATGATCAGTTTTCAAGGAAAACATAAATGCAACTTTAAGACCAAGTAGAAAACATTAAATTTAAATGGTAATGAAAAAAAACCTATCCCCAGGTTGATCATAGTTCCACCACACACCTAAGAAAGATATTATTTTTATTTTATTTTATTTTTTATTTTTTTTTATTTTTTTTTTGCGGTACACGGGCCTCTCACTGTTGTGGCCTTTCCCATTACGGAGCACAGGCTCCGGATGCGCAGGCTTAGCGGCCGTGGCTCACGGGCCCAGCTGCTGCGCGGCATGTGGGATCCTCCCGGACCGGGGCACGAACCCATGTCCCCTGCATCGGCAGGCAGACTCTCAACCGCTGCACCACCAGAGAAGCCCAGAAAGATATTATATTCTTTAAACATTTTAAACTAATATAGTAGCTGAAATATTCTCAATTAATTCAACTAGACTAGTGTAATCCTGATAACAAATCTTAGCAAGGAAATCAGTTACACCAAAGTTAAATAATATGGCAAACTCCGCTACACGTTTTTATGGAAGTTTATATTAAATATTGAGACAAAGCAAATTTAACAGAATATTAATCAAATGTCCAAGCAAATTTTATCTTAAGATTTTGTGAAATTTTCAACATTATTATGTTTATTAAGGTATTACTATGTTACATTAAAAGATTAAAGTAGAAAAGACAAATAATTGATACCATAAATTAACCACTCCCCCAAAATACAAACATACACCTATAAACACACCTTAAAAAACTGTTGATACTAAAGATGATTGCGTTTTGCCATTATCTACACTATAATGCATTGCATTTTGCATTAGAACTGACTATACATATACCTACTTCTCTTTCTATAGTTTTCAAAATGCATGCACATGTTCACCGAATGTCAACTGCATAAATGTTCATCATTACCTTGAGCCCTGAACAAGGCTGAAAACTCTACTTCCTATTTCTACTGGGAAGTTCAGTATCAAAAGCAATGAAAAAAGCCGTCTTATTTTGCTTCAAAGAGAGTTTCTTCTCCCCTCTGTGCACAAATGAAGATAGTAACTCCTAGTTTTCCTGCATTAAACCCCACAGATTATTGGGAGTTCTAACACCTTTCTTCTAGATATTCATAGTAACATATGTGACCTACAGTATTAATTTATACTATGTTTTGGTATTCTATGATGAAAGTCTGCAAAAATGTCATATGTGGAGTTGTTTTTTAATTATTTAGGGGAAATAGTCTGCATTAATCACTACTACAGTTTAGTTACTGAATTCTGATAGCACTTTCAAATAAATCAGCTTAACAAATGATCAAGGTGTAGCTAAATAATTAAGGAATAGTTAAGAAACATATTAACATGTTAAACATGTTGACTAAATCACATAAGGTATTGGTGATAGAAATGAGGTCAGGATATCAGTCTTATGATTGCTATTTATGATTTTAAATTATGCATGATATACCAGTGTAAGAGTTCTTACATGGATAATCGCATTTAATTGTTGCAACAGTCCTGTAAGAAAGGCTTTATTATTATTGTCATTTTATAGATGGGGATGCTGAAACTTTAGTTACTTCAGTGTTTTCTCAAAGTTTTACCTGCTGGTTACTGATTAAGGACAGACTTGACACCAAGAAATCCAACAACATTTTGCTATCATCAGCTGTTATTATTTTGAGCCAGTTCATTTCATCAATGAGTTTTAGTAAATTCTTAGTGAGTTCATTCTTTCAGTCTGATAATTTGTTAAAAATAACTGCAGCATTATAATATTTCTGAAAATGTTTCTACATACAATTTTCTTAATTATTTCAAGACAACTCCAACACATGATAAATAAATAGTGTACATGTAGGAACACAAGTATGGAGAGGTGTGGTTGCAGAACTTTACTTCCTGCAATTCATCTTTGGGATGCACCTAAGATCACTTAAAGTCATTCTAAGAATCAGTTGGGAGCAATTCTAGAAGTGTCACCAGAAACAACACTTGTCTGTTTTTTTTCAATCAAAACCCCAATCTTGCTGCATGTAGTGTGACTAAGATAGGATGACATTTCCACGAGTATCATTTTGACTCTATGAACTTCTTATGCATAGACAGGAAACACATTCAGATGAAAGGCTAATGGCTTGAATTCCTTAATTCTCTTTGGAGCTGACAGCCACATCCTACCTCATCCTGCCCTGGGATGTATCTTTTTTTTTTATAGTCAGAAAACATATCAGGATGCATTAAGTAAGCAACAAAAATCATGTAATAGAAAGTAAACTAATGCAGAATTAGGCAGATTTCCATATATAAGTGGGAAATAGCAAAGGGGAAAAGTAGCATCACTATCAAATGAAGTCAGGGTGTTCGAAGAACACATGTTTGGGCTTCCCTGGTGGCGCAGTGGTTGAGAGTCCGCCTGCCGATGCAGGGGACACGGGTTCGTGCCCCGGTCTGGGAAGATCCCACATGCCGCGGAGCGGCTGGGCCCGTGAGCCATGGCCGCTGAGCCTGCGCGTCCGGAGCCTGTGCGCCGCAACGGGAGAGGCCACAACAGTGAGAGGCCTGCGTAGCGCAGAAAAAATAAATAAATAAAAACAAAGAACACATGTTTGCAAACAGCACTGTTAAGGGAGATGGTGTTATATAAGACACCAAACTGTCTGCCAGTACACAGAGCATTCAAATCCCTCTTTTTCACATTCCATTTATTAATAAGTTAATTTAAGGTATTTATTTGTTAAGGCCATTTCTTTAAGTACTTTTTTTCCCTTATGTACACTTTCATTTATTCTATTTGAGATTCATAAACCTACACTTTAGGCATGTCACTAATTCAGACTGATCTTTTTTCTAACTAATGCAAATAATTGGGGTTCATTTTATGAATTACCTGTTATATGCTCACTTCTTAATATATGTACACTTTTAAAAGGAAAAAGTTCTAGCCAGAGAGTTACCTTAACCTTCTGGCAATCAAAAGATGATTATTTCCAGTGTCATTTGCCATTTCACAGAGACAAATAATGCACATTATGGAAGTTAATACACTTGTTCTTGCTGATTCAGGAGGGGGGAAAAAGCTCTAATAGGAAATAAAACCCCTAAGTATCTTATTCATTTTAAATTTTTCTAAGTACTTGTAAGTATTCAAGATTTGAATATCAAGTACAATGCCTAGTTTGGAGGATCAAAAGTTTTTCTGCAATTAGCACACTCTTTTCATTGTGATATTAACATAATGGATTACTAATAATAACACTAAATATTTATCTACACTGCTTGCTCTGAAGATACCATATGAAGATGTGAGATTTTGTCATGAGTAGTTGGTTCTGAGAGATATTACAGATGTGTGTTTCCTAAAGCAATCCAATATATGAATTCATTGCAAAAAAGCAATGGTGTGTTTCGCCCAGATTATTTATCAGGATATCTGTGCCACCTGCTTGTAACACGAGGTATATGGTAGACGTTAAATGATACTTATTGATCACATGAAGGAAAGGAGTTAGGAGAAGGAAGATTTGACATTGGGAGCTGTAATATTTATCCTACAGAAAATTACAGTTGCGTGAATGGTTTAATGAAGGCCTATTGGAAGGAATGTCCGAGCCAATATTTAGGCACTTGCATCATCTCCTAGAAAAAAGATTAAAATGTAACTGCATTTTATTTTTATGAGTCAATCCTATATTTGTCTTGGCTATGAAAAGACATGCTATAAATTTCTATACTAGCTAGATTGGTGATGTACATAGAAGAAGTAATATATAAATATGTAGTAAGAGTCTGTTTCTTTAGCTAAATCCTGGATAACTTGTGTGAGAGGGCTTTTTTTTTTTTTGTAATAATGGCCATAATTTGAGTGAATAATAGCAAGGACTCTGGGACACACAAAAAGTCAGCTTTTGGTCACATAGTCATATATAAAATGAATAATTTTTGGAGGCAAGAAACAGTTCTCCAATCCTAGATTTGTCTCTTGATTGTTGTGCATGTGATCTGGGCACTTAGGACTTCAGCGCCTCATTTTACTTATCACAAAATTACTGAAATTTATTTATTTATTTATTTTTGATATTTACAATGGAATGGTGCATCAGAAACTATTTGAAAATTATCTGTTGTCACTAACATATTGATAATTACCTTACATAGATATTGTATGTTATTTTGGTTACTTTCATTTCCCTCACTGTCAACTGCCTTTTATTAAGAAAGACCAAGGAATGCATGATATGTATTGAGCAAACCCAACTATTTTTCATATCAGAGTATAGTATTAATGAACTATCAGGAAGAACTGTATTAGCACTGACACTAACCTTCTGATATATGAAGAATACCATAATCTTAAGTAAGTGTGAGCTCTGAGTTCAGGAAGATCAACTAAATCAAGTAAGAGCAAATGATAAATAATCTGAAGACTGGGACACTGGGCTCGACGAAAGCTACACTAAACTGCAGCAGGTCCTAGGCAAAGGCCTTTAACTTTTCTTTCTTCCTTTTCTTTCTTCCTCCCTTTCCTTCTTTCGTCCCTTTCTTTGTTTTTTTTTCTTTTATTTATTCTTTAGCCTGAATAATTGGTACAGGGTTCCTAATTCTGTGTATAGAAGGATATTTTTAAAAAGAAAAAAGTCGGCAGTTTAGGCCAAATGGTGAACTTCTTGAGGATAAGTATTATACCTCTTTACCTTCATTTGTTCAGTGTATAGTCCAATATACAATATGTTAGAGAATGACCTGAACTGATGTACCTATTCAGAATATGTTATGTGGTAAGGAAAGAAAATCTTAGATCCAAATTCTGCCCCAAAGTGGAAATATTTATTTTACATAAACAGGCACAGAAACAATCACACAAATTCTTCTGTTGTTTCAGGAAGACCCATTCTGTGCCCTGGACAACCTTGCCTTCACCATGATGACATTAAGTAGGCAGGTATAACTGTATTTTGATACTTTAGACAGCAGCGTCCTCTCTAAAGTAGCAGAACTGATGATGCTCTCAATCTTGATTGCTATCCCAATGGTACTAACTACTGAGTTTATCTGCTCTTATATATCTCATTCACTAAAGAATAGCGGGACCTGAATAATCATCTTAAATAAGCTTCTATTTTGAGCCCCACTCATTTCACCAATGGCAAGATATCTCTAAGGTCAATTATGTGACTTAACAAAGTCTCATTTAGTTGCTTTCTAATAGAATTTCAAATATTAATCAATCACCTTCTAGAATGTTCAGATATTATAAAGATACTTCAAATGCTAATTAACTCAACACAAGGTATAGATAAGAGGTAATTTCTACAGCCATAGAGATGTTTCCCTATTTGTATTAATTTTAATTTTTTAAATAGTAAATTACACCGCCTTTTGAATAATGTTACAAACTACAGTCTCCTATTCACTTCAACAGTTTTCTCCTTTCTACCTCAGTTGGCTGTAAAGTAGATGCTTTCTCCTGAGGTCCCCAGTCCCTTAGGAAAACTACAAAAGCCTTCCCCTTTTTAGTGTTTAACTCCAAGGCATTAGGGAAAATAAACAAACAAAGTTAAAACTAACATATATAGGAATATACAGTTTTAAATAGATTTAGAACATATCAAGGTCCCTTTCTGCGGTATCTGACTTCCTACTGAGATGTTTCCTGAATGATTCATTGGAGTTTGCCCACCATGTTGATATCTGAGGAGGAGGCTTACAAAACCTGTACCCTCCAGAAATTATCTCTTTTCCCCTCCCTCTTAATGAAGACCATGCCTCTGTCTCTGCCACCTACTCCCCAAATGGTTTAAATAGAAGTATTGTCCTGGGAACTGTCATGGAAATCTCTGTCTCCAGTCCATATGATACCAGTTTTAATGGTCTTTCATCTGGCTTAGTAAGAAATCCATTTGGAGCATTTTAAAATACCAATCTGAAGAAGGAATGAGTTTTATATATAGGTACATTTTTTCTTTCTTATTTCTACATTGGCAGAATGGAGCTTGAGTAGAAAGTAAAAATTCAATTACCTAACATTGCCTACCAAAATGGACACAGACTTTTAAAAATGAATTTTTACTACCCATATGCAAACTCAAAACCTTTTATCATCCTGTATATTTAGTTATTAATGATAAGTACTTAAATAAAAATTGACATATTTTAGTCTAATCTTTTAAGCCAAATTATGAATTCTATTTTTTAATAGAGAATATTGGTAAAGAAATAGTAAGTTTGTTTGAATTGGCTACTGTATATAACATGTTAGACTGATAATAATTTGGTGGATTCTGAAACCTCTACACTATGACAAAGGAAAGACAAACTGCTTTAGTTTTATAATTCATCCTTTACTGACTTTAATCCTAGCACAATGAAACATACCACCATTTATGATTTTCTGCAGACTATCAATCCGTCAATCAATGTGAGCCAAATTATGATGAAATCAGATAATTTTAAGATTGGCTTCAAAATCCATGATTTTGCACTATTCCAACACATTTTTACAGTGATGACAGCAGATGATTATGTAAAATTCTATCAGTAGAATCATAGATATTAACTTTTAGTTAGTCATTGAAATTTGAGCTTGTTTTCCTAAAGGATTTAATGAAATTTCAAATTTATATACAAGTATAAGATAAAGGTAATACAAATTATAATGTGTACTTAAACTAAAAAAACTGTGTCATATTTAGTAAGAAAATTTAGTAAGGAAATAATAAATTTGAAGATAATGTTATATAATTTCAAAATATTTTTACTATTATTTGCTATTTATTTCCAATTTTACCAAATCAGCTTTTGTAAACTGATATTTTACAGATATTTTATCCCATGTTTTTATTACACCTTCCTAAATCTATCATAAGAAGCTTAGTTACTTGGTACCAAAATGGGACTTTTTAGTGTTTACCAGATATTGTCGACTTATGTGTACCAAATTATCTGGAGTTAAATTCCTTAGTACATCATCAAAGGAATACCTTCATGGCTAATTTTATGGTTTGTTAGATTCTGAAACTATGACCTTAATATTTTTAATAAACTCCTAAAATATGCAACACAAATATAGACCAGAGGAAAAAACATAAAGAGCTCAATAAAGTTTTCAGAAAGTAAAAATATATCCATGTTACCAACATCCATATCAGTAAATAATAGTTGTTTTTATTATGTCAACTTTATTTAAATTTAGCTTTTTTTAGTTGATTTATTAGTAAACCAGATCACGATTAATACTTTAATTTGTGAAAGTATAAAAAAATTTTAAGGAAAAAACCCTTAATTATCAGGCCTTCAACTCTTGCCATCTGTTGCCTAAACAATGTTCAAGCTAAGAACCTTGCAAATAATTTTGGAAAATAAAAAAAAGACTTGAAGACAGAAGATTTATTTACTTATGAGTTAGGCGAGCTAGCCAAGCCAATTAACCTCATTGAACCTTGATTTCCTTATTTAATGATGATTAAATGGGACATTTCTTTGCATATAATTTATAAACTCCTAATGATACAAAATAGCTCCATTCAATAGAAATATAATGAGTGTGATGTATATAATTTTAACTTTCTAGTGGCTACATTAAAAAATAAAAAGGTGAAAATAATTTTGTTTTATTTAACCCAAAATTATCTCAAACATTATAATTTCCATGTGTCATCAATATCAAAAGATATTCCTGAGATATTTTACATACTTTTTTTTTCATATTTAGTTTTTGCCATCCAGTATGTATTTTACACTTACGGTGCATTTCAGTTATAACTAGTCATATATCAAGTGTTCAATAGCCACATGGTGCTTGTGGCTATGATGTTGAACAGGTACAAACATTGAGTTTTACTGAAAGTTGTTTGATTAATATTATTTTCTATTTACAACAATGGAAGATATCAGGTAATATAAAATAGGACAAGGAGATGTCATTACAGATAAACAACTTCAAGTGAAGTAAATTTAATTCTACATAAAATAAATATACATTAAATACACATAAAATAAGAAAAACTTCTTGACTCTGTATATAAATTGAAATGTATTATGCTATATTGTTTCCTGGTTTGTACATAATAAGCAAGTAAAAGTCATCGGTTTGCCACTTAAGATAATGCCCAACACTTGGAGGAGAAAGAACTCAAATAGATTCCTTCCTGAAGATAGTTTTTCTAATAAATTTGCTAGTGGATTAGAAGATTTCTGTAGTACTTCTAGCTATATTTTCTGAGGGATATTATTTTGCAAAATATTAAAATGAGTCATGCAATATTCATAAAACAAGGGAAGATTATTTGTATAGCATAGAAACTATGTTCTAGAGGATTTTTTTCTTACTCTACAAGTCCCACTAGGTTAGTAACTGTAAAGTTAACTTTTTTCCCCATCCCTGCATATGGATTATGTTTACCTATATTGTAGACTTGATAATTTGCCTGAAAGCTAGTTATGCTGGTTCAAACAATTCAGTTATATTGTGCATGTAAGCATAGTCTCTAAGACACATTATCTGTAAGGAAAAAAAAAGTTAGGTCTTTTTTTCTATCACAAATGATAAATGCCAGTAGCAATTTGCTTTGAATAAAGAAAGGTGCTTATAAATAGGGGGAAAAATCCGATCTGAAATATTTGAATAAGTTCCTGATAGCTATAAAAATTGATTCATTGCAGGGAAATAATAATCCCATTGGTAGCTTACAGAAAAGAAGAATCACAATGACTGTATTAGGAATCATAACAGACTACTTAAATTACAACTGACTCTGAATAAATATTTTTTATATCAGTATTTCAAGGCTACTGATTTTTCTTACCTCATATACACATATGTAGCTACAGAGGAGCCATTATTTATACAAATGAATCTAAAATACATATTTGGTAAAGGAAACATCCTCTTTGGCAATAAATAAATCACTTTTGGATGTAAATGCATAACATCCTTTTTAGGTAAATACACCGCATTTCTTTTCAATTCATATTATTATAAATAAACTACAAATATTGGCCTTTTATTTACAACTATCAGCAGTTTTTTTTTTTTTTTTTTTTGCGGTACGCAGGCCTCTCACCGCTGTGGCCCCTCCCGCTGCGGAGCACAGGCTCCGGACACGAAGGCTCAGCGGCCACGGCTCACGGGCCCAGCCGCTCCGCGGCATGTGGGATCTTCCCGGACCGGGGCACGAACCCTTGTCCCCTGCATCGGCAGGCAGACTCTCAACCACTGCGCCACCAGGGAAGCCCTATCAGCAGCTTTTTATTCCATTAATAGGGAGATGCTTGCAATTTACAATGTTTAATATTAATATTCTAGGTCAGATGTATAAATCTAATTACTAAGTACTTTGGATAATATGAAATCAAATATATGTGTGTCCATGAATATTAGTTTAGTTGAGAGGTCCCTATTATAATAAACAAAACATTTATTTACAAAGTTATTTGAAAGTAATATTACCAAATATGTCAATCCATTGGACATAGAAAAACAGAAAGACTACTAAACAGATGCATATTTTATTTACAGGTTGACTTTCATTTGAACAACAAAATTGGCTTTTTCCAAAATTGAGTAAACATAAGAATGGCAATGAAATTATCCCCCAGGTTTGGGAGACTGTCTAAAGGTAATCAGTAGCATATAGGTTTAAATAAAGATATCTTTGAGTAGAAAAGTATAAGAAATGAAATTGTTGCTATTGTTATTCTTTTTTAGATTTTTCATCAGTAATTTTAAGGCAAAAGTGACGAGCTTTTAAATTTGTAGATTTTAAATGACATTCATTTATTTGAGGATAAAGAAAAGTGATGGAAATAAACTAAAGAAACAAAAATGAGTTTGTATTAATGTTAAGAGAAGTGGCAGAATATCTTTAAAATGTGTGGTCTGTGGACTACCTGTTGTAGAGTCTGCAATGAGATAAGGAGTTTGTGACACAAGATAAATCATCTATGCTATGTCCTTAAGTGAACTGTATATATAAAAAGTACAAAAGTCAGAACACAGTATTACAGGGCTGATATCGAGAAACAAGTTGCCAGCACTTGTTTGGAGTGCTTTGGAGGTTCACTCCCTTTGGAGGTTCTAGGGGAGAATCTGTCCCTTGTTTCTTTCAACTTCAGGTGGCTGCCAGAATTCTTTATTTTGTGGCTGCAACACTCCAATTTCTCCCTCCCTGATCACACTGCTTTCTACTCTTTTATGTGAAATATCCTTTTGCCTCCTTCTTATTAAGGACACTGGTGGGTCCCATTACATATGGGACCCACCAAATAATCCAGTATAATCTCCTCATATCAAGATTCTTAATATAACATCTGCAAAGTCTTTGCCATCTAAGGGAACATTCACTGGTTCTAGAGATTAGTATATGGACATCTTATATGGTCCTGTTACTCAGCCTTCTATAACAATGAAGAAATTGATCAAGAGTTTAATGGTAAAGAAGTAAAAAATAAAAATATATGTTTACCATACATTAATTTAAAAAAAAAGTTTGAAGAATATAGTGGTAGAGCACTTTTTTGTATTTTTATGCATTTTCAACCCTTAGTAATACTCAATTTTTTACAAAATTAAATTTTCATAATAAATTTTATAAGAAACTTCTCATTGTTGAGTTTAACTCCGCTAAGTATGTTTTATGAATTTAATTATATTTTATATTGCCAAATGATAGCCTTTATGTGAAAGATATTACATTTATGTAATAATGCATGATCCTTAATTTTATACATACATGCATATATGATATTAAACTCATAATTTAAAATGTTTTAATTTAAAATGTTTTAAAATGCATTCTGGAATTTTGAGAAAACGTCAGGCACTTGAGTGTGTTAAACAAAATTCAAGAGAGTAAATTAGAAGAACTAATTGGCTTTAACAGATGATTCATGAGTTGGGCAGTACCTCTTCTAGTAACTAGAAGGGCTTTCCAAGAGGTTATACAGAATAGAAGGTTTTAATGGGAAGAAGGATGGGGCCAGAGAGCTATTAGCAAAAGAAAAAGAATGGATTATTTTTAGGACAGAACATCTTTTGCGGGGGAAGGGAACAGCAGAACACCATGGGTTTTATCATGCAGATAGCTTCTTTTTTCTTTGGAGTGGTATAGAGAGGGCTCATGTGACAGATAACCTCAATGACCAGAAAATTCCAAATGGTTGATTAAGATTACATTTCTGGAGAATATCGAAACCACAGTTAGGTTAGGTATTAAGTCTAGGTTTGGTGGACCTGTGATTTTTCTTAACAATTCTCCCCTTTTGATCAAAATTCATAGCCTAACTGAGAGGTATAATCAAAATTTGAGGTATTAGCTTCACTCTCAGTACAGCTCTACAGCTTGTTGATCCTTGGTATGGCATGACATTTTTGCTTAATCCCTGTGACATTCACAGGTAATGGTTCTAGGTTCATAAACCTTAAATCGGTCATTCTCTTTGCTTCCATCCTGATGTTCCAGTGTTAGGGAGATTGGTGGTTAGCCACCACGAACATCTGTTTAAAGTTCCTGATAGAATACGATGTGCCAGTGGAATTACTATGATTATAATAAACAAAGTAATTCCCAGTATTTGGAGTGTACTTTGAAGTTATGGTCCCCAAGACCCAAGCCAATCAAAGAAACTCCCTGTTGAGTCATCTTTATAAGCCAAGTGGCTTGCTTAATGATTTTACTTAACTAAGTTTCAACTTCCCCAGAAAGTCAATCTAGGCACAGCAGGTGATGTTGGCCACAGAAAAAATACCTTCTTTTTCAGCGGAAAGATAATGAAGGGCTATCCTATATTCAAGAACAACTTTGGCCAGAGAGTTTAAGGATCTTTGCTGGGCAGCTAATGTCTTAGCAACAGAATCTGCAATGTCTTCAAGAGTTAAGGAGAGGTTTCTGATTGGAATTGTTATTTTGGTGAGTCATTTGAGGAAAGTAGAAGAATTTACGATCCAGTTCAGTTTACAGATATATAACAAAATCTCAAAGACAATTAACAAGACTAGAATCTTATGCCTACAAAGGTGAAAACATAATTTTTCTCTCTACAATTACCCCCATGTTTTACTAAAGATAATCAGATAAAACTAATATATTTATATTAAACTTGGCCTGAATATTTATATAAATGCAGCAAGAATGGTAATTGAGCATAAATTCTTTTTTTTTTTTTTTTTTGCAGTACGTGGGCCTCTCACTGCCGGGGCCTCTCCCCTCGTGGAGCGCGCTCCGCACGCGCAGGCCCAGCGGCCATGGCTCACGGCCCCAGCCGCTCCGCGGCATGTGGGATTCTCCTGGACCGGGGCACGAACCCGTGTCCCCTGCATCGGCAGGCAGACTCTCAACCACTGTGCCACCAGGGAAGCCCAAGCATAAATTCTTTTTAAATACTGTTTTGCCAAAACCTAGTAAGCAAATTCCTGGGTTTATTTTTTCCAAGCAGTTCCTTGAAGCTGTCTGGGCATATCTGAGTCTATACATATCTTTCTCAAATATGACATTCCAGTCAGAACCTTGGTAATATAACCAATGTTTCTAATTATGCCCTGTTACAAAGAGAATAGATTCTTACTGAACTTATGCAAACAAATATATTGTCATGAAAATAAGAATATTGAGAGTTTCTGAATTCTGGAGGAATCAAGTGGGGATAAAAAAATGTTCCACCTTTGTTCACAGAGGTGTAATTTACCAAATTACTGTAAGTCATAGATAGCTTAAGAGAAAAGTCTCAAGTCTAGAAAAAAAAAATTAGAGCATCTTTCTCAGTTCATGTTGTCCCATGTAATTGATAATTGTTCTGTTTGAATCCGTTTTTTTCCATGGGTTCTCCTGACTTTGCCTGATGGTTGAAGGTAACAGAAGCAGTGGTAATTTGAAGAAGTTTGCAAGATTTCCATTAAGACTTGTATGGGACTTCCCTGGTGGCGCAGTGGTTGAGAGACCACCTGCCGATGCAGGGGACACGGGTTCGTGCCCCGGTCCGGGAAGATCCCACATGCCGCGGAGCGGCTAGGCCTGTGAGCCATGGCCGCTGAGCCTGTGTGTCCGGAGCCTGTGCTCCACAACGGGAGAGGCCACAACAGTGAGAGGCCCGCGTACCGCAAAAAAAAAAAAAAAAAAAAAAAAAGACTTGTATGATTAGCCCAGTGAAATGGGTGCCTTAATCACTGGAGATTGTGGAAGGTATACCTCAAGTGGGAAACACATTTTCTAAGTTTCTTTGCCACAATGAGGGCATCAGAATTGTGGAAGGGAAAGGCTTCCACCCATCCAGAAAACGTAGATACAATAACAAGAACATACTGATAACTCATACTAAGTGGTAGTTGAATGAATTCCAACCACAGGTGTTCAAAGAGTCCAGAGGGAGGAGATCTGAGGCCTCTAGGAAGAAAGGTAGTTTTTTGTTTTGTTTTGTTTTAATGTACTGTGGTAAATGAAGAGATGCAAAAACTGAAAAATGGGGTTTTGCAAGGGAGCAGGGAGAACCAAATGGTTGTCTTGAGTTTCCCATAGCTCCAACTGTTCACTTAATGTATGGCCATTGTTTACCCATCTTAATTCATTTGATTCAGAATCAGACTTTTGCACTGTTGCAAGGACATCAAGATGGCAAAAGTCTGACAGTAAGGGGGTCATTTTTTGCAGAAGCAGAATTAATGCCTTTCCTGCCAAAATATTTATAGATTCTGTGGCTGCTGCTTTTCCATGAAAGTCAGCCCTGATACTCAGGTCCATTCCTTTTAGTGTGAGCATCAATTTTGATGACAGCAATTTCAGAAGGTAAGAGAATAGCAGTAAGAAGGTCATTTAGGGCTTCGCTGGTGACGCAGTGGTTGAGAGTCCGCCTGCCGATGCAGGGAACACGGGTTTGTATCCCGGTCCGGAAAGATCCCACATGCCGCAGAGCGGCTGGGCCCATGAGCCATGGCTGCTGAGCCTGCGTGTCCGGAACCTGTGCTCCGCAATGGGAGAGGCCACAACAGTGAGAGGCCCGCGTACAGAAAAAAAAAAAAAAGAAGGTCATTTTACATTTTGCCCATGTCTAATTGGGTTCCCAGAGGATGACATACAATATTTTAAAATAATAACTAGAATTACAGGTGATAACATTGTACTAGAACATATCATATTTCTAGGAATCTCACACAATTTCTAGAACACTTATATATTTATACAAAAACAACATAAAGAAGGCTTAGTGTTACTTAGTCTTATTTGGCAATGCTTCCCACGTGATTTAACATGTCATAACCTTAATTAATCTAACAAATAAAATATTTGAAATGTTACAGAAGCGCTCTGGAAAACTTTGACCTCAAAGTTAATTTGTGGTCAAGACTTCATCTAGAATTTGATTTTGGGGAAGAGTATCAAAAATGTCAAAAGCTTTGGATACTTGACTAAATGGGATCACAGATCAATATGAAACAATATTTCTCTATTCAACAGATAAAAGAAAATTAAGTTGTACTTTTACCTAAGTCCCTATTCATATTAAAGCTTAATTTTTAAAATCTTTATAATAACAATTAAATTTTAGCCAGCTTAATTACACAAGGTAGAGTTCTCTCTCTCTTCAACATTTTGTATACCTTTAGTTTGTTCTTCATACCCAGAAGTTCTAGTTTAGGCAAAGTTGCTCTCATTCCCTTAACAAAAATGCATATTTATCCCTCATACTTTTCTTAGCCAAAAGCACGTTCTAGTTTCTTGCATATGAAGATGTTTCCTTTTTTGTTTTTCAGTAGCTTTAATTACATTAGAATCCTTAACTCTTAGAAACTTTAATTTCTAGTGACAATTTAGGAAGTAAATAATTGTGGACTATTTCTTACACTAACATTCTTTAGATTGACAAAATTATAAATTCTTTTTATAATTTCTAGAAACATGTGCTTTCTCATAGAAGATCATTTCAGCTTGGCAACAAACATGTTTACTAATAGCCCCAAATTTTATCTTTAGTTTTTTTCCACTAAGAAGTCAAAAGTAGACGAACCTATGTTCAGTAATGAATGTTGTACTACTTTGTCTTACTTGGAAATGATCTAAATCTTCAATAAATTTCCATCATTTAACTTGATCTTAACAAAACTTTAAGGTTTCTGGTTACTGAAAAGATTTGGGAAACTTATTTAAAGAGTTCACTTCAAATAACTTTTCATCCTACTTTCATTTATTTAATTTACTTGCTCTTAACAATTGTTTAGATTAGTTATGAAAATTTTATCATACTGAGTTATTTTTCTTGCTGACACATTTGTAAACACAGATAGAATAAAAATATTATATTTCATGTTGATAACTTTAAAGACATGTCTATTTTAATTAAACCAACAAACTTAAACTAGCTTTTATTTACAAAAGAATATCTTAGATCAAGTAAACTTGAAAAACATTTGGGTTAGTTTCTGTTATACTTTTGAAAACTTTGGAATGCCCAATTCTTACAAACCTGTCTTCAACTAAATAGAGCCCTTTTACAAATTAATCTTGGCAATACCATCTGAAGGTAGAAAAATACCATATTTCTACAACCATTTCTACAACCAATACCATATTTCTCTATAAATATATATAGATCCACATAAGCAGATGGAAACAGAGACCTTAGAAGACGATTAAGGTTTTTCATTCCCTAAATTTCAAATGACCTTTTTCCTCCTTTTTGTTTTCCTTCTGATGAGAATCACCCGCCCTGAAGTTTGTACTTTAATGAGATTTCCTAGATAGAAGTTAATATTTACAGCTCAAAGACACAAGAACAAGACTTTTGAGATAAATAAGGGAGGTTTGGGATTGGTAAAATGGATTGGTAGGCTTTGAATGTTTCTGGAGCCACACTCCTGGCCCTATAAAGACTAGAGTTGTAAAACAAGGACAGGTGTTTTCCATAACTCAAATAATCGGGTTGCCTGCCTAAAGGATGTTAGAGGACTGACACACCCATTCACATATGGACAGCTATTTGCCAGCTTAGTTGGGCTCCAGGCAGAATTGTCTACCTGCTCAAGTTAACCTGCTCTACAAAGTAAAGCCAATTAGATTAGGAGCTCCAAAACAAAAAAGAGTTCACATTTTAGAGATATGATGAAAGGTACTCCCACTTTTAAAAGATATTTGCATTTTGGAATGTTGAAATTGATGGATCAAGGTCCTGATTTGATAGGCAAGTATGATTATGAAGAAGTTTTTTTTAAAACATGAATTTTGAAATTCTAAATATATTTCTTCTGTTTGTTGTTATTTTGGTTAAGTTCTACTACAGTAGTTATTCTTGATATCCTTTTCATTGTTTTGAAAAACCCTTTAAGTTTAACGAAGAGTTTGCTTAAAGATTTATTTTTTTATAAAACTCTAATCTATAATTACTATTAACACATGCCTAAAATATGCCAGGCCCTCACTTTCACATATATTTTCTAATTTAATTTTCACAATATCCCATCCAGAGATGTATGTTAAGGAGGAAGAAATTTTTCTCTACCCTTCTATGTTCTTCTGGCAAATCTAAGAATTAAATTGACATGACACAGATTAACAGGAGAAAATCAAACAAAAGTTTAATGATGTTAATGAACAGAACTTGGATCCACTTGCCTGCTGTGCAGCAAAGTCCATTTACTGACACTGAGTTTTGGTGAAGGAAAGTACAGCATTTATTGTAGGTGCCAAAAAGAAATATAGGAAGCTCATGCTCAAAAGTCCCAAACTCCCTAGTGGATTTCAGGGAAGCATTTTTAAAGCGTCTACAAAAAACTAATCAGTTGATCTAAGAAAGAACAGGAAAATTTTATGTGAGCCAAATTTGAGGATTATAATTCAGTAAGAGCATCACAGTAAGCTCTGAGAACTCTTCCACCAGTTACAAATCAAGACACAGTTATATAAGTTTTTTGAGATGGAGGGCTGTATATCAAATGATGTATTATTGACAGTTTACATAATCCAGATCTAAGCAGCATCCTGGTGGGTCATGAGGCCTCTTACAAGATCAAGGAAAGTTATCTTTAAGGAGTTATCTTGCTGATGCCTGGAGAAAGTTGCTCTTTATGGTTGAGCTTGTGTTCCTGCTGATGGGGAAGGTTTTGTTATGCATAATGGAAATACACAATGCACAGTGGGAGGAGAGAGGAGGCCAAAGGGCAGAGAAGAATATTTTTATCTTTAAATTTTTCTTTTTTTTTTAACATCTTTATTGGAGTATAATTGCTTTACAATGGTGTGTTAGTTTCTGCTTTATAACAAAGTGAATCAGTTATACATATACATATGTCCCCATATCTCTTCCCTCTTGCATCTCCCTCCCTCCCACCCTCCCTATCCCAGCCCTCTAGATGTTCACTTGTCTTGCCATAAAATATGAATTTTATTTCACGAAAAGCAACATTTGGGCGTGAGGACAGCAGGACGCATGACTTTCCTCTGATTGGTTCGTGGTGAGGTAATAGGGTGGTGTTTCAGGAACCTTAATCATCAACCTTCTGTTTCCAACCAGTTCTGTGGTCTGTGTGCCTGTGCTTGGTGTGTAGTCACCGTCCTCCACCTGGTGGGCTTGGAGGGGGGAGGTATCTTAGCTCCTGAAGAACAACTCAAAGATGTCCCTCATGTTATTATGTATACCCTTTGAGGAGGAACTAGGGCTATGTTTTATTGCTGAACTATTGTCATTACTTTTATTGTTTAACTGCTTTTCCTTTGTTTCTGCCTTTCCTCACTTCCAGAATTAGTAACTATGCCTGCTCTTTGGAGCTCAGAGAAGGCCTAGGAGACTAAAACCTTTCTCTATAAACAAGAAGCAGGGGACTTGGAGGAGCTTTTGTACCAAGGAGAGTCCCTCAGGATCCTGCTTGGTTTCAGTATCATGTATACATGGGAGAGACCCAGGGAAACTGAGTAACTTTCCAAAATGGATGAAACTCTCATTTTTAATGTCATCTTCAGCTAAAGATAAAAGAAGATGTTGGGGATAGTGATTTAGGTCTTCAAAGGAGAGAAAGGTAATTCACATGGAGATGAAATGTTTGATAAACAAATGTTTGCTGAGCCATACAGAAACAATTGGACGCAAAGAGGAATTTTAACAAATTTTGCTAGAGTCCTCCCTGTCTACCACATCTAGCTCATATTATGGTTATCTATGGTGATAGCATCCTTCCTGGAACAGCTCCTCTAATCTACACTCTTTTACGTACTTAGGTGGAAGGTGTAAGATTTTTCCTGCGTCTTTTGGGCCTGAAAAATAACAGCTTAATCTTCATGCCAAAGAGACAAATTTCAGGGTGACAAATTTTGCTCCCCTACATATGATATCTGCACATGTAATGGAATATCAGCTTGAGACTCAAATAGTTAAGTCTCATACCATAACTAACCAGTGAAGATACCTCAGAGTTGGAATTGAAATCCAGGTCTGACTGCCACAAAAGACCTTGTTTCTGATTTAACATCATCTCATTAAGATTCACTCAAAGGCAATTTATCACCATTTTAATTTTAAGACAGCTAGCAATGTATTTCAGTTTCCATGTATTATTTAGCTATATTTTCTCCTCTTCAGGAACAATTTACTAAAGAGAGGAAAAATAGATATATATTCTTTTAATCTAACCTATTATAAAGGAAAAAGTCCAATAAATTCGTTTTCTAATTCCAGACCTAGGTTATAGTTTTTCCTATAACTGTTTAATGAAATAATCTGATCTTAGTTTTCATTTTGGATAGTCTGTGTTAATAATCTCAGAGACAAACCTGGGGTAAGATTCATAATGTGAGACAGTAAACATTTCCAACATGTCACACAGAGATCTAGGCTTATGACACACATCATAACTATCATTTTACCTCTTATAGACAGTCTGATTATAATGCTTTAGTTAAAAAAACACATTTTATAACCTTTATCAAGTCCCGTTAAGTATTATTGGAGACTTCTGCTATTATGATTTCAATTTACATGTTTGAAATGCATCTTTTAGGATTTTTTCCTCTAAGTTTTCAAAATTAAATACATACTTCAATAGTCTCTAACAATTTAAAAATGTTAAAGATTGTATTCTGTAAATGTGCTTTTACTTTTTAATATAGATAGAAGATAATGTTTCTTTAAAATGCATAATATTGATAGTTTTTTTCCAGAGATATCTTTAAAAAAATTTTTCCCCTTAATGAGTATAAGAAACCAAAGATTACAGCTCTTTGTATCCATGTGAAGATAAAAAACAACTTAAGCTCTTAAAGAAATTAAACCCCAAGAAATGCATTTTGAACAGTTTATTAAAGATAGAAAAAGCAGAAATAAAGTGGCAAATGAAATCTCCACCTTTATAGCATAAGGGAGTTTTATTAGCAAGAAGGGTGTGACTGGTTCTAAGTATTTTTAGCCAAAAAGAGATTTCTTCCAGCTCCAAGGAAAAAATAGAAAAAGAAATACACAATGATACATGTTGAAATGATGAATAAATGAAGTGTAAAGAAGACAAAAAATGGGAACACCTTTTAATGCAAAAGGCATCTTTGGCTTGCAATAAACATGTTAAGGAAGAAAAAAGTTATGAACATTAAGACATCTAGTTCTGCTTCCTAACTTACAGCCCTCTGATTTAGCAAACTATGTTTTGTTACATGCATTCTTTTATAAAGTTGATAAGATGTTTTCTTCTTCCAGAAACTCTATTTTCCAGGCAGGCCTAAATTTGAGAGCTTTACCTGAAGATGTATTACTCATCTGTCACTAAAGCACCGTCATCACAATGATGTATAGTTCCAATACATCATCAGATTGCCATCACCCCTGTGATATATTACTTACATTGAAATAGCTGTCAGGAACAGGTGGTGGAAATTCAGCAACTTTTAATATATTCTTTTGAAAAAGATAAACATTTCTTTCCATGAAAAACTTCATGGTGAATGTTGTTTGATTCAAAATAGAATTTTATCTATACATTCTAGAACATAATGCATTTTTTCTTAATTTTGGATTACCCATAATTAAGAGCTGAAAATGGATAATACCAAAGCCTCTGAGACTGTGTATAAAAAAAAAGATCTTTAGACCAATAAGTTTTGTTTGGATTAAAAAGCATTCCAAAATATGCGAATGAGTTATTCTCGCTTTGAGAGAAATCTGTAGTTATTTAATAATAAAGCCATTTCTCAAAATATGTTGCAACTCTTCTTTCTGCTTAGAAATTTTTAAAAGAATCATTAAAATACTTTATAATCTAACTTTTTAAATTCATCTTAATGATAGCAATTTTCAAGATATTGTACCTGGGAGTATAAGGGATCCCTTTATCTATAACCTCAAAGGTTATTTGGACCATAAGCAGTTTGATTACAGATTTTTCTTCAGCAAACTTTGTTTCACATTATTTGCAGCTGTTTTCATGAAACAAAATATTTTTTGTTCTATTCAATAAACTTTTAATTTCAAGGAAAACATAAACTGGCTCAAGTCAAGAGAGGGTTTCTAGAATTCGAATATCAGTATCCTATCCTAGGGATTCCTAATTCCCCAGGGAGCTACTTCCTTTCTCATGTGCATCTGCTCTATTCCCTTCCTTCAGTTGGTAAAAAAGACCAGCTGTTCTCTATTATTCCCATGAGTAATTTCACCTCTGATTTTACATACTTTTAAACTTAAAATTCAGGTGATCATTATTATCCATTTCTCAGCAGTTTCCTGAATCAGAATTCCAGCAGAAGGGACTTGGATTGATCTACTTAGGTTAAGTGTCCAGGCTAATCAAATCAAATCCAGCTGTGCCAAGAGGCATTTATTGTTAAGTAGGCAGTGTGAATGAGAAGTGGTGTCCACTAAAAAAGAAATGTCTACTATAAATCCAAAGAGAGATTTTTCTGAATTTTCAGAATATCCAGAATAAACTATCACAGCTCTGAAGACATTTCAAGAAAAGACCTTCCAAAATTATTTTAAGTATTATAGCTTCG
The DNA here is from genome assembly GCF_039906515.1 of Pseudorca crassidens. Classification (NCBI taxonomy): domain Eukaryota; kingdom Metazoa; phylum Chordata; class Mammalia; order Artiodactyla; family Delphinidae; genus Pseudorca; species Pseudorca crassidens. The sequence goes on from NC_090298.1 coordinate 22,764,589, forward strand.
TTCAGATGAATAAAAGGCCTCTGAAGGTTTACAATTAGTCATAATAAGGACTCAGCAATTTCTTGGGTACAGTTTTGAAAAATAACATATGTCCCCAAATCTATAGCTTATGCCACAAAGAACCTTTTGTTTCATCCATGCATCCCTAACGTAGTACTTGCCATGGGGTGAGTATTGAATACACATCTAATAAACAGAGGAGTAAGTGGTGGAAAAATGTCTCTTTAAAATTGATATCACTGTGTGATAAACTTAGCATTGCATTTTAAGTGTAAGAACTGATATTGGCATAGTAACAACCTGTTTGATAATTCACTCAACAGCTGCTTTAATTGAATAAGGCAATGAGCAGCTGAATTTATTTAACATTCACCATATAAAATGTCTCACTCAAAAGTACACACACACACACACACACACACGCTATTTATGGCAAACAATAGTACGATGAGATCTGACTCTTGGGATTAGGAAAAAGAAGCTCAATTTTATCACTCAAATGTAAGCAACATTTCTCCCAGAGAAAGCTTTAACCTTGAACTATGTTCCATTGATTTATGACAACCAGTTTTACCTAAGATAATTTTGTAGGAGTTTAAGAAAGGTAAATCCAATATTGAATAATGTATATTTTAACCTCTACAGCAAAGCTAACTATGGCATATTTGGGAAAACCAAAGTCAATAGAAGGAGATTGATTCAAGATTGTGGAGTACAAGGAAGTGTGCTCACTCCCTCTTGTGAGAGCACCAGAATCACAACTAACTGCTCAACAGTCATTGACAGGAAGACACTGGAACAAAAAATATACCCCACATCCAAAGACAAAGGAGAAGCTGCAATGAGATGGTAGGAGGGGCACAATCACAAAATCAAATCCCATAACCCTGGGTGGGTGACTCACAAACTGAAGAACAATTATACCACAGAAGTCCACCCACCGAGTGAAGGTTCTGAGCCCCACATCAGGCTTCCCATCCTGGGGGTCCAGCAGGGTGGAAATCCCAGAGAATCAGACTTTGAAGGCTAGTGGGATTTGATTGCAGGACTTTGACATGACTAGGGGAAACAGAGACTCCAATATTGGAGGGCACACACAAAGTAGTGCACGCATCAGGACCAAGGGGAAGAGCACTGACCCCATAGGAGACTGAACCAGACCTACTTGCTAATGTTGGAGGGTCTCCTGCAGAGGCGGGGGTGGCTGTGGCTCACCATGGGGACAAGGACACTGGCAGCAGAAGTTTTGGGGAGTACTCCTTGGTGGGAGCCTTCCTGGACTCCACCATTAGCCCCACCAAAGGGCCTGTAGCCTCCAGTACTGGGTTGCCTCAGGCCAAACGACCAACAGGGAGGGAACTCAGCCCTACCCATCAGCAGACTAGCAGATTAAAGTTACACTGAGCTCTGCCCACCAGAGCAACACTCCACTCTATCCACCACCAGTCTCTCCCATCAGGAATCTTGCACAAGCCTCTTAAATAGCCTTATCCACCAGAGGGCAGAGAGCAGAAGCAAGAAGAACTACAATCCTGCAGCCTGTGGAACAAAAACCACATTCACAGAAAGACAGACAAAATGAAAAGGCATAGGACTATATACCAGATGAAGGAACAAGATAAAACCCCAGAAAAACAATTAAATGAAGTGGAGATAGGCAACTTTCCAGAAAAAGAATCCTAAATAATGATAGTGAAGATGATCCAGGACCTCAGAAAAAGAATGGAGGCAAAGATCGAGAAGATGCAAGAAATGTTTAACAAAGACCTAGCACAATTAAAGAACAAACAAACAAAAATGAACAATACAATAAATGAAATGAAAAATACACTAAAAGGAATCAATAGCAGAATAACGGAGGCAGAAGAATGGGTAAGTGAACTGTCTTTCAGGACAGAAAGGTCGCATTCACTGCTGCAGAACAGAATAAAGAAAAAAGAATGAAAAGAACTGAAGACAGCCTAAGAGACCTCTGGGACAACATTAAACACACCACCAATTGCATTATAGGGGTCGCAGAGGGAGAAGAGAGAGAGAAAGGACCCAAGAAAATATTTGAAGAGATTATAGTTGAAACTTCCCTAACATGGGAAAAGAAATAGCCACCCAAGTCCAGGAAGCGCAAAGAGGCCTAGGCAGGATAAACTCAAGGAGAAAGAAGCCAAGTCACATAGTAATCAAACTGACAAAGATTAAAGACAAAGAAAAATTATTAAAAGCAACAAGGGAAAAACAACAAATAACATAAAACAGAACTCCCATAAGGTTAAGAGCTGATTTCTCAACAGACACTCTACAAGCCAGAAGGGAGTGGCACGATACACAAAGTGATGAAAGGGTAGACTCTACAACCAAGATTACTCTACCCGTCAAGGATCTCATTCAGATTTGACGGAGAAATCAAAAGCTTTACAGACAAGGAAAAGCAGAGAGAATTCAGCACCACAAAACCAGCTTTACAAAAAATGCTGAAGGAACTTCTCTAAGTGGGAAACACAAAAGAAGAAAAGGACCTACAAAAACAAACCCAAAACAATTAAGAAAATGGTAATAAGAACCCACATATTGATAATTTCCATAAATGTTAATGGATTAAATGGTCCAAACAAAAGACACAGGCTTGCTAAATGGATACAAAAACAACACCTGTATATATGCTGTATACAAGAGACCCACTTCAGACCTAGGGACACCTACAGACTGAAAGTGAGGGGATGGAAAAAGATATTCCAAGCAAATGGGAATCAGAATAAAGCTGGAGTAGCAATACTCATATCAGATAACATGGACATTAAAATAAAGAATGTTACAAAAGACAAGGAAGGGCACTACATAATGATCAAAGGATCAATCCAAGAAGAATATGTAATAATTATAAATATATATGCAACCAATATAGGAGCACCTCAATACATAAAGCAAAAGCTAACAGCTATAAAAGAGGAAATTGACAGTAACACAATAATAGTAGGGGATTTTAACCCCTCACTTACACCAATGGACAGATCATCCAAACAGAAAATTAATAAGGAAAGCTTTAAATGACACAGTAGACCAGATAGATCTAATTGGTATTTATAGGACATTCCATCTGAAAACAGCAGATTACACTTTGTTCTCTAGTGCACATGGAACATTCTCCAGGATAGATCACATCTTGGGTCACAAGTCAAGCCTCGGTAAGTTTAAGAAAATTGAAATCATATCAAGCATCTTTTCTGACCACAACACTATGAGATTAGAAATCAATTACAAGAAAAAAACGTAAAAAACACAAACACATGGAGGCTAAACAATATGTTGCTAAATAACCGAGAGATCACTGAAGAAATCAAAGAGGAAATCAAAACACACCTAGAGACAGATGACAACAAAAACATGATCTGAAACCTATGGGATGGAGCAAAAGCAGTTCTAAGAGGGAAGTTTATAGCAATACAATCTTACCTCAAGAAACAAGAAAAATCTCAAACAATCTAACCTTATACCTAAAGGAACTAGAGGGAGAAGAACAAACAAAACCCAAAGTTAGTAGAAGGAAAGAAATCATAAAGATCAGAACAGAAATAAATGAAATAGAATCAAAGAAAACAATAGCAAGGATCAATAAAGCTAAAAGTTCATTCTTTGAGAAGATAAACAAAATTGATAAACCTTTAGCCAGACTCCTCAAAAAAAAAGAGGGAGAGGACTCAAATCAATAAAATTAGAAATGAAAAATGAGAAGTTACAATGGACACTGAAAAAATACAAAGCATCCTAAGAGACTACTACAAGCAACTCTATGCCAATAAAATGGACAATCTGGAAGAAATGGACAGATTCTTAGAAAGGTATAAACATCCAAGACTGAACTAGGAAGAAACAGAAAATATGAACAAATCACAAGCACTGAGATTGAAACTGTGTTTAAAAATCTTCCTACAAACAAAATCCAGGACCAGATAGCTTCACAGGTGAATTCTATCAAACATTTAGAGAAGAGCTAACACCCATCCTTCTCAAACTCTTATTGTAGAGGAAGGAACACTCCCAAACACATTCTATGAGGCCACCATCACCCTTATACCAAAACCAGACCAAGATACTACAAAAAAAGAAAATCACAGACCAATATCACTGATGAATATAGATGTAAAAATCCTCACAAAATACTAGCAAACAGAATCCAGCAACACATTAAAAGGATCATACACCATGATCAAGTGGGATTTATCCCTGGCATGCAGGGATTCTTCAGTATACGCAAATCAATCAATGTGATACACCTTATTAACAAATTGAAGAATAAAAACCATATGATCATCTCAAAAGATGCAGAAAAAGCTTTTGACAAAATTCAATACCCATTTATGATAAATACTCTCCAGAAAGTGCACATAGAGGGAACCTACCTCAACATAATAAAGGCCATATACAACAAACCCACAGCAAACATCATGCTCAGTGGTGAAACCTGAAAGCATTTCCTCTAAGATCAGGAACAAGACAAGGATGTCTACTGTCGCCACTGTTATTCAACATAGTTTTGGAAGTTTTAGCCACAGAAATCAGAGAAGAAAAAGAAATAAATGGAATACAAATTGGAAAAGAAGTAAAACTGTCACTGTTTGCAGATGACATGATACTATACACAGATAATCCTAAAGATGCCACCATAAACCTACTAGAGTTCGTCAATGAAATTGGTAAAGTAGCAGGATACCAAATTAATGCACAGAAATATCTTGCATTCCTATACACTAACAATAAAAGATCAGAAAGAGAAATTAAGGAAACAATCCCATTCACCATTGGAACAAAAAGAATAAAATATCTAGGAATAAACCTACATAAGGAGGTAAAAGACCTGTACTCAAAAAACTCTAAGACACTGATGAAAGAAATTAAGATGATGACAAACAGATAGAGAGATATGCCATGTTCTTGGATTGGAAGAATCAATATTGTGGAAATGACTATAACACCCAAAGCAATCTATAGATTCAATGCAATCCCTGTGAAATTACCAATGGCATTTTTTACAGAACTAGAACAAAAAATCTTAAAATTTGTATGGAGACACAAAAGACCCCAAATAGCCAAAGCAATTTGGAGGGAAAAAACTAGAGCTGGAGGAATCAGACTCCCTGGCTTCAGACTATACTACAAAGCTACAGTAATCAAGACAATATTGTACTGGCACAAAACAGTTATGTATATGAATGGAACAGGATAGAAAGCCCAGTAATAAACCCATGCGCCTATGGTAAACTAATCTATGACAAAGGAGGCAAGGATATACAATGGAGAAAAGACAGTCTCTTCAATAAACAGTGCTGGGAAAACTGGACAGCTACATGTAAAAGAATGAAATTAGCACACTCCCTAACACCATATACAAAAATAAACTCAAAATGGATTAAAGACCTAAATGTAAGACCAGACACTATAAAACTCTTAGAGGAAAACATAGGAAGAACACACTTTGACATAAATTGCAGCAAGATCTTTTTTGACCCACCTCCCAGAGTAATGGAAATAAAAACAAAAATAAAAAAATGGTACCTAATGAAACTTAAAGACTTTTGCACAGCAAAGGAAACTATAAACAAGACGAAAAGACAACCCTCAGAATGGGAGAAAATATTTGCAAAAGAATCAATGGAAAAAGGATTAATCTCCAAAATATATAAATAGCCCATGCAGCTTAATATTAAAAAAACAAACAAACCAATACAAAAATGGGCAGAAGACCTAAATAGACACCTCTCCAAAGAAGACATACGGATGGCCAAGAGGCACATGAAAAGCTCCTCAACATCACTAATTATTAAGGAAATGTTAATCAAAACTACAGTGAGGTATCACGTCACATTGGTTAGAAAGGGCATCATCAGAAAATCTACAAACAGCAAATGCTGGAGAGTGTGTGGAGAAAAGGGAACCCTCTTGCACTGTTGGTGGGAATGTAAATTGATACAGCCACTGTGGAGAACAGTATGGAGCTTCCTTAAAAAACTACAAATAGAACTACCATATGACCCAGCAATCCCACTACTGGGCATGTACCCAAGAAAAACCACAATTCAAAAAGACACATGCACCCCAATGTTCATTGCAGCACTATTTACAATAGCCAGGTCATGGAAGCAACCTTAATGCCCATCAAGAGACAAATGGATAAAGAAGATGTGGTACATATATACAATAGAATATTTATTACTCAGACAAAAAAGGAATGAAATTGGGTCATTTGTAGAGAAGTGGATGGACCTAGAGACTGTCATACAGAGTGAAGTAAGTCAGAATGGGAAAAACAAATATCATATATTAATGCATATATGTGAACTCTAGAAAAATGGTACAGGTAAACCTGTTTGCAAGGCAGAAATAGAGACACAGATGTAGAGAACTAATGTATGGACACCAACGTGGGAAAGCGGGGGTGGGGTCATGGTCGTGGGATGAAATGGGAGATTGGGATTGACATATATACACCAATATGTATAAAATTGGTAACTAATAAGAACCTGCCATATAAAAATAAAATAAAATTCAAATATAAATAAATAAATAAAGTCAATGGAGGATTTATACTAAGGAGAAGTTACAAAGTATTAGTAAGAGTTGAAGTACAATTATATTTATTGTAGTTGACCACTAGAAATCATATGAAAGGATATAGTTAGGGAATGGTTTGGGACACATACTGAAATTCTTATATGGAGTTAAAGCTAGGCCTTGTTACTTTGATGCATATTTTTATTCCTGCTTTTTATAACTGGACAAATATAAAAATGCTAAAAAGTAATTTGAACATGCTTTTACTTCTGTTCTTTTTTACACATTTCTTAGTGAATATGGGCATAACAAAAAGTATCTTTAAACTCATTTCACATCTGAATTACAAACATCAAAATATTGGTGTTACTATAAATTTGTAAAATGATGCAATAAGTAAGTAATAATGATATTTCTACATTTATGAATCAGAAATAGTTAAAAGTGCACAATTAAAGAGAGGTTTTGATAAGGCATTCTATTTAGATTTTTAAGAAGTTGTATTACATATACTTATGTCATTTCAGAATAGATTAGGTTGCTTGGATACAAGAACAGCTATGTGGATTAGAAACAAGTTCACCAACTGGACCAAAGTACTAAACTTAGGGGTAGCTTTTAGTTTACCTTTTTTGAACATTTTAATAAATATTTCCAGACCAGCAGCAGTAGCATCAGATGGGACCTTCTTAGACATGCAAATTCTTAGGCCCCTACTGAATTTGAAACTCTGGGGGCAGGTACAGTAATCTTATAAGAAGCTTTTCACAGGATTCTGATTTTAGAGTTTTGGTATCACAGGTTTACAGAATGCAGATTCAATGAGGACTTAGGCTTGTTGAATGAAACAGGGAGGAACAAATGCAGGTCTTACACTTAGTAATAAAAACAGCAACAACAATAAAAAAATTGTGTATCTGTAGAATTATGCCAAAGAGACTTAGAAGCAAATATGGAAAACAATGCACAGACGATACTAAGCAGCTTAAGATCATTGTTTGTATAACAATTGTAATGAAGGCTTATGATGAAGGACCTAGGGCTTTTCCATTTGAGTGGGGAGATAGAGAAAGTGCCAAACTCAGAGCAGAATTCTCTCCTAATAAGGCTGGGAATTTTTTTCTTATATTAATGAAATATATTAGAAAAGTTAATCTTCTCACTGACCAGACAATAAATATGCTACAGATGAATATAAAGCTATTGAAAAAAATCTATAAATGATGTTTTAATGGCTTATATTTATAGTATAGGTGACTCCTAAATTTACTTGTGAATTGATAATGTTCAAGTGACCATGTGTAGCAACGATTTAGTAAGATATTTATTCTTGCTTCAAAATAAATGCTAATATCAACAGATATTCTAATGGCTGGAAAAAAAATTTGATAGTCTTATTTCTGACTCATAAATATAGAACAGAAAGCTAATTTCTTCTACATGGAAAAATCATTTCTCTCTATATTTTTTATTTTAACGAACCATATATCAATGGAAGTTAGTTTATATTTATGCTGCCTATATTACATACTAAAATGATTGTATTTCCCCAATTCTTTTGGATTCAAGTGTTTATTCCTTTCCATTATGGAGTAAATACAGTAATGTGTTTCAGATGCTAATTTGAGAAGCAGTGCATTTTAGTTGTAAAGCAGGACATATGTAGCGCATAAAATATTCTGATATACTTCTGATGAGTTATGTGTGGCAAACAGCAATTATGTTAATATATTTCTTTCTAAAGATAATATTTTGTCCACGACATTGTACTCATTTGTACAATGCATTTGCATACTTTTTTTTTCTTACCTATTTAAGAGGTTGAAGAATAAATATCTCAGAAAGCAGGTGCTAATTATATTAATTGAGCATCTCTTAGAGAATATTAACACAAATGGTAAATCTTTTCTCATGGACCAACCTTTTTCTTGTGTTCATTATTTAAAAAATAGTCCTGTGAACATGTGTATTTAACTAGGACTTTGATTAATCTTCGAGTATACCCATATGCTGAAAGTAATACATTATAGCACTGTGAATCTACATTTTTATTGGCAGTTCTCCTCAACATTACAATTTCTGTTTATGTTGTATGAATATTCTAGAGAAAACCCAAATCACCTGAAACATCTCAGATAGTGTAAAATCCATTTTCATCATGGTGTTTTAGATTTCTTCCTTTAGACAGTGTAATCTGCATGGCTTTAGAGATTGGAATGCCATTTGGCAAAGTTCTGGTTTCCTTCATGCAGATACACTTTCTTTAGGTATTTTATTGTGTTACTTGAGTTCATGAAGACTGCTTGGAAGAAAGAGGGCTCTGATCATCTCAGTTAGTGCCAGATTATTAAAAAGTCTCATGGAAATGGGGAAGAACAGGAAGCTTGAGGCTGTAGGGTTCTAACTCAAGGAGACTATATCCCCAGTTGACATACAACACTCCTTTCATGTTTAACTTGTCTCCCCCAAGTAGATATACTCTGTTCTTTATTCTAGCTCTGCCTTCATGGCGTTTAATAACTCTGTTTTTGCTTACACTGCTTATGTATGCTTATGTGCAGTCTTTTTGAATTGAGTAATTTCATCTACTCCTAACACGGTTACTACTTGCTCATGACTGCTTTGCCTTGTGATTGCTGCTTCTACTGCTTGTTGTTTTCTGTTGGTATCTCTTTGTGTGTTTGTGCAGTTTTGTGCATTCTGATCTCTATGTTACTCTTTGTAGGTCACATACTCAGACTCCTGGAGAGAGAATGATTGTCAATGTCCGATGTGGAGCGGATATTTGTTGAGCCTCATGCCAGTGTATCTCAAGCTATGGCCATAAGAAACGAGATAAGGGTGTATTGGAGCACTTAAAGATTACCTGTGAACTACATGTTTTATCTAAGTTACAGTTTCCAAGCTACAATGTAGACTTTTAATAAATAATAATAATCAAACCTACTACATACAAAATAAAATGTAGGGAATAAACAAATATTAAGGAGGAGATGGTCTTGATTAAATACCAGCATTTTCCTGACCATTACTCTGTCATGCTCCCAGAGTTAATGTCTCGTTCACAAAGCAAAGTCTCCATTATGTTCAGAAAAGACTTTAATATTAAATAAATACATCAGGGAAGTTGGTATTATAGGCACTCTCCCTTACTTTAGTCATATTCAAACACATAAACATACACAAACACAGCGCTCAGGATAATGTTTTTAACTTGAGTATTTATTTTTTAAATCCAATAAAAGTGACAATCACATAAAGGATTGAGTGAAATAGAGCCTAAGAATTTTTCATTTTCACTGGGGCAGGGTCGAATTAAAAAATGTTTTGGTGTTTGTGAGATATTCTGGATGATTTTAAGATTTTAATGAATCATGATTCCACACTGCTTCAACCCCTCCTGTATCAAATCGTGATTAGTGTGTGTCAAGATACATTAATTTCTATGTCTGCCAAGAGCATCTAACTGTAAAAACTGTCATGTAGTGAAAAGAGCATGTGTTTTGGATTTGAAATGAGCTGAATTTGAATCCTTACACTAATAGGCTGTTCAGTCTTTTCTCTCAAGTAAACCCAGTTGGTTGTTGGTTGCCAGATTTTATCAGATATTATTCCTAGCATGCTATTCATTGTCACTTACAAATAAGGCTTAAAACATGCTTGTAGCCTTTCCTCTACCTATTCTACATTAGCTTTCAGTGCCTCAACGTCTCCAACCAGTACTTCAGAATTCACTTGAGACTAATAATGCCTATCTTGTCTACCTTCAAGGATTGTTGAAAGAAACAAATGAGCCTCATGGGAGAAGAGTGAGGGCCTCCAGGAAACATAGTAGCAATTCAAACACTCAGACCAAAAGCTTGGAAGAGGATCAGCCAGGCAGAACCTAGAAAGACAGAAAAGCAGTAATAAAAAAGAACAGGCAAAAAAGAATTGAAGAGTTTGAATATATGCCCTGAATTTTTTCTCCCTTAATATTAGTCAAAATTATAAAGAGTATATCTCTCGGGTATAAATGAAAACACGGAGGAAGGACAAAAGTAGAAAAAAGTTAATAAGGCATTCAAGATAGAAAAGGAGAGAGGAGCAGTTGTGAGAAAGTTATGTGCTTAATTATTTTAAATGACCCTTAAAGAATATAGGTATATAGTCATTCAAATATCAGACAGTAAAGGATATGCTGTGGAGTTTGGGAGCATAGAGAGAAAATTGACAGAATGAATCATGAGAAAAGAAGAATCTCTGGAATGCTTTCATCTGTATTTAGGTCAAAAAAATGTATGTACAAAGAATGAAAAAGTAACATTTAATTTAAAACATATATTGTTATATGTTTATAATTTTCATGTAAAAACCTGTCAGATTTGGGATTTATACAGGAGAATAAGTATTATAACTGTGACTGATACATGGAATTTGATAAAGGATGATAGTTAAGCTTTGGAAAGATTTGCAGAATTCAAATATTTATTTAGTCCTTATTAAGCATTGCAAATGGATATGAATAAAACATAATTCTTGCCATGTTAGAAAAATAAGTAAAATAGTCAATTTTATTTTGTCAATGTTATAACTAATTCAGTTAAAGTATATATAAAGTGATATGCTATAAAAGAAAAAATTACATGGAAGCTACTGGCCTCCATCCTTAGGTTACCTAAGAGCTTTCCAAAAGTCAACTCATTAACATAAACTCAGGTGTGGCTGAAAAGGACTTATCATGACTAACAAGACACCCATTTCACTTTTACATGGCTCTGGAATGATTTCAGGAACTAAGGACAAAAGATCAAATCTTAAAGATGCTCCCATTGCTCTATGGCTTAGGAAATTCCAAGAGTTTGGGGACCTGTGAGCCAGGAACCATGGACAAGAACAAAATATTTATTATAAATCACATCATAACCACATCTACAAAATACCTCCATAGCAACATCTAGATTAGTGTTTGATTAAATAACTGGGTTATTAACTGTATTAACTGTAGTCTAGCTAAATTAATCATAAAATTAATCATCACACTTGGTAAAAAAAAAGCAGATTATATACAGTTGAAGAGTTAATTCATGATTTTAAAGTAAATATCTGAAAATTTACAGAGTTAATAAATACATGATTTTTTTCAAATTGAATTTATCCACATGGTACTAGTAGGATAGAGAGCAAAGCAAACAATCAATAGCAGAACACAACAGTGACAATAAGAACAAATTCTTGGATCCATCTCTGAATTCAATGAAGAGCCATTGCATGTTTTGAGAAGTGGAGTAAAAGATTTCATACATGTTTTAATAGGACCACCTTGTACTATGTTTTGGACCAACTGTAGAGAATCACTGAACTGGTGGTAGGTAGAGTAGTGGTGGAGGAAGTGGGAGAAGTGGGTGGATTCTTGGTGTACTTTGAAGGTAGCAAGATTTCCCAATGCACTGACTGTTGTTTATAAGGAAATGAAGAGAATCAAGAATGAATACATTTATTGATTGGGAACAAAAGGAAGGATGGAGGGAGCATCAAGACGATGGGTGGAGGTTTTAATGTGATGATCAGAATTTTGGCTATGTCAAGCATGAACGTATTCTATCTCCCCAGGAATAAACCTGCTTCACCTACACTACCCTTCTTTCTTCTCCAGAACTTTCACGCTTGCATAGAGTCTTTGTGCTTGCAAGAAACCTCTTCCCTCAGATATCTGCATTTTCTTCAGGCTTTTACCAAAATGTCACTCCACATATTCAGTGAGGTCTTCCCTGCCTTGACTGCTTAGAGTTGTACTTGATCCCCAACACCTACATTTATTATCTTCCTTTCATACTTACTTTCTCCTCTGACATTTGTCTCTAACAGAGTGCTGCAGGTTTGTTTGTTTGTTTGTTTTTAAATATATTTGTAATAGGATAGTAGACCATATTTATTTAAATTGCCTGGGGGTGAAATCCAACCTCCACTACTTACAGGCTGTGCCTCCCGGGACAAGTTACTAAACCTCTCTGTACTTTAGGTTTCATACCTATAAAATCAGGATTGTAATACTTAATAATGATGGTGTTGCTGTTAGAGTTTCTTGAGTATTAATTTATGCCAAACCAAATGAGCAAAAATGGCTTATAAAAAACATGAAATAAAATGTTAAAATTTAAATAAGAAACTTAGTTGGAAAAGTCAGGAAAAAATAATTCTAATTAAAAATTGTGACAAGTATGGGGGAGTAGAGAAGACAAACATAAGCTTTTAAAGTGAAAATTAGGCTTGAACTCAGAATTAGAATATGAATTCCTTTTGTAGTTCATGTTTGGCAGCTGATCCATAGGGGAAAGTAAGCCTATATTAGAGCCAGTGTGAACAAACATTCCTTTAACAACTACTGTGTGGCAGACTTAGTCTTAGATGCATTGAAGAAGAGGTAATTTTTCCATTCCTGTAATAACAAGAAGATAGGCAAAATCATTGCTGTTATACAGAGGAAAAGTCTGTGTATCAAAGAGGTCAAATATAATTTATGTCCAATAAAATGTGGATTAATTTATGTCCAATAAAATGTGGATTAAGTATACAAAGTAGGCTTGCACATCAGAATATATAGACTCTATTTCATATAACATTTCATTAAATGAAACTGACTTGCACAAAGACCAATTTTACAACTTCCTACTTGTTGATGTTGGAACAATGTGAAGCAAAAATAAGCAAATCCCTTTGTTGTTATGCTCAGAAATAGAGGGTACAGAAGTAAAAGGGCCTGAAGAAAATGAAATTGAAGATATTTAAATATTCGTCCCTTATTTTAGCCATCATGTAAACACTGTATTAAACATCACTTTTGTAAAATTTGGAAACAAACAGAAACAAACAGAGTTGGGAGACCAGAAGGGGGAGCTCTCACACCCTGAGACAAAAACAGCCCAATATGAAGAAGACTCCTCTTCTTTCCTGGTTGAACTCCGCCAGTGAAAAGCCATGGACTGTCTGTTTACTGTAGCCCTCCCAACTTCCTTTCCCGTCAACAAAAGTATTCTTCATTTGGCATGGGGGCAGTTGCACATGGCTCATCATGTTTGCAGAATTAACAATTCTCTGCTGATCCCAAAACAACCCATCTTTCCTGGAGAAATATCTTGCAGTCTGTTTGTTTCAGGTCAACATTTGGTGGCCTGTACAGGGACCAGAGAAGATTCCTGAAGTCTCCAGGGCTGGTGAGCGAGGGTCTGGTACTCACAGTTGACCCCATTGTCACTCACTACTTTCTTGGGTACTTTTTTCTTCTGGATCTGAGCCCATGACCTCTTTGCATCCAAACCGCTCCAGGCTTTTTTGGGATCTGTTTAAAATTTTGTCTTTCTGTTGAAGGCCTTATTCTGTATATAAGTACTCATTTGGCATTTTGGTCTGATCTTGAGATCAGACTGATTCAACTGAAGCTGGCTAGAAATGCCTTTGGTCCAATACCTTCTGGAAGGGACTGCTTTAAATGACACTGTGCTGGTTCAGCCTTTGACCTAATCCTTTGAAAGGGTTTATTCTCTGGAAAATGGCTGAAAATGCCTTCAGCTTTGCTCCTCCAGGACCACACTGTTTCTTTTGAATTGGTTGGTACTTGCAAACCTGGTTTGAACTGAGCTGTTTGTGCTGAAAGCTGTGTCAGCTGTTAGAAAATTGTTCTTTACTCTAGAGATAAACCTCTGAGAAATGGGATCCTAGTATTCTAAATATTTTTAGGGTGCCCCCCTACAGGGTATCTGGCCGATTTTATGTTTAAAAACCACCACCCTTTCTCATATGCATTTCTAACTAAAGGGGCCAACCTGACCAAAAGCAATTTAGAATATCAGTGGCCATTATGAGGAAATTTTGAAATACCCAAACTTAATTTCCTTTAAACTGAATTGTACTACAAAGCTCAACAATTTCCAGAACTGAGTGATGAGCTTATTTCAATTGATATTTTGAGGCTTCTCAACATTATCAGGAGTCTAAGATTGCCTTTCTGCAAAGCAAGATTTTAAAATTCACTGAGACAAACAAGCAAAGAAAAATGGAGTGGCTCCTGAAGCCTCAGGCTCTTCTTCCTTGGCTTCCTTATCTCAGACTTCATCTCCAGTGCTAGCTTGTCTCTCCCTCAGCTGGTTCCTCTTAATCAGACTCCTCTTCTGACACTGTCTTCCTCCTCTTCTATGTCATCAATACCTCCTTTATATCCTCAGTTCCCACAAAATAATTCTCTAGCCAAACTTCCCCTTTTCTCTGAAACTCTCCCCACTTCCTTTTCCTCTGACCTAGTCAGAAACTGTCGCTTTAAAATTAAGCCTTCTGAATATCCATCCATGAAACCCTTAATTTCTTATATTCCCTGGACTAAAACTGAATTGTGGGCCATGGTCAAAGATTTTCCCAAAGTATATGAAGGTCCTCACAGTCTTGCTGAGAAATTTCCTACAGACATTCAAAATTATCACCTTTGTTTCTCTGATTTATATCATCTTGTTTATATGCTTATCAGTGAAGGGAAGGCCCAGCCTTGGATGAAAAACACTAACTTGGAAAATCCTGAAAGATCTCTAGAATTACAGCCCAGAGGCAAGTCTGCTAACTTATTATATCATCAGGCTCAAGCAAACATTAGGCAACTTTATTGAGCAATTCCTAGGGCTTTTCCAAAGCCTGTTGATTGGAACAAAATTCAGGCTTGCACACAAAAATCTGATGAAAGTGTTTATTAAAATGCAATTCAGATTTTTTAAAAGAAAATTCTGGTCTTCCTTCAGATGTTCATTCCACTTGGGTAACATTTAACTCTCTGTTTATTAATGGGTTGAACCAGGATCTTTCCCTTCTAGTAAAAAGGACAAGGATGGAATGGGAAACTATGCCCACTCCAGATTTAATTAATCTGGCCAACAAGCTCTCTTGCACTCAAGATGAGTCACCTCAAAGGAAGACCACCAGAATACATCTTCAGCTCCAGCAAATGAAGGCTCCAAAATGAAACCAAAACAATTCTAGCTTCTGCTATTTTTGCAAAGATTCAGGACATTGGAAAATGTGATTGTTACAAATTTAAGCACTTTGGGTTCCTTCAGCCCTCTAACCAGACTTTCCTTTTCTCTTTTTTAATAAATTTATTTATTTATTTATTCATTTTTGACTGCATCGGGTCTTCGTTTCTGCGTGCGGGCTTTCTCTAGTTGTGGCGAGTGGGGGCTACTCTTCATTGCAATCCGCGGGCTTCTCATTGTGGTGGCTTCTCTTGTTGTGGAGCACGGGCTCTAGGCATGTGGGCTTCAGCAGTTGTGGTTCATGGGCTTAGTTGCTCTGTGGCATGTGGGATCTTCTTGGCCCAGGGCTCGAACCTGTGTCCCCTGCATTGGCAGGTGGATTCTTAACCACTGTGCCACCAGGGAAGTCCCTAACCAGCCTTTTCAACTTCCCCCCCAATTCCCAATGATGAGGGCTCTGAGGATCTACAGGAGCTTTTCCAATCCTTCCTCTTAATTGGCTTGGAGAAACATTTCTACAGATTGAGATTGAATCTCTTCCAGTCTTAAATGACACTGTAGCACTGTAGCCAAACTCTTGGTGCTCAACCCCACTACTATAAAACAGTCCCTGCCTCAAAGTACTGAAACAGTTCAAGTAGTGGGGATCTCTAATGAACCACCAGAGGTTTCTGTCTGAGAAACAATTCCCTTTTCTTTAGGTCCTTTGTGAGATACACACCCTTTTCTCCTTAGTTCCTCTGCCCCTAACCACTTATTTGTCTGAGACTTCTTATAGAAGTATTATGATGGAATTCCTTCCTCCTAAATGGGGGAAATACTCTAGAATTTGACAGTAGTCATCAAAGTCACCAACCAGGTGAATTAAATGAACTTTGATGCCCTTTATTTGTTCCATTGCTGACAGTACTAAAGCTGATTCTGGAAACACCAATAATCTGTCCCTATTGAATCAGCTATCCCCTTCCTTATGGGCAAAATCTCCAACTGATTGGCAAAATTCACAGTGCACCTCCCTTCAAGGTTCGGATAGATCCGTCAAGACCTCTCCCTAGAATTAATCAATACCCTATAAGTAAAGAAGCCCTTCAAAGTATAAAACTCTTAATAAAATATTACAGTGCTCAAGGCCTCATCATCGCTTGTACTAGCCCCTGTAACACTACCCTTTTACCTGTGAGAAAACCAAAGAGTCAAGGGAGGAGGTTTGTCCAGGACCTCCAAGCAATAAGTAACATTGTTATCTCTCTCGATACCCTGTTGTTCCTAATCCTCAACTTTTACTAGCATCCATTCCCACTGCAAGTAAATTCTTCACTGTAATTGATTTATGCAGTACATTCCTTAGTATTCCAGTTGATGAAGCTAGCCAATGTCTTTTGCTTTCATTTGGATAGCAATGCTTCACGGTTTTGCTGAGAGTCCTTATTTCTAACAAATCTTGAAGGCTGATATGGATGATATAAAGTTCCCTTTCTCAAACTTTTTCACAGGAAAGCAGCTGTAAAGGGACATTAGCATTAAAGGGACATAAAGTCAGCAAAGAAAAATTGCAGTTTGCCCAAACTCAGGTTCAATATTTAGGGCATCTGATATCAGAACAAAAGCTACACCTAGATACAGAAAACAAACCTAAATGCCACCTTGATGTATCCCCAGGCTAGTTGGTTATTGCCAAAATTGGATTCAAAATTTCTCTTTGATTGCCAAACCTCTATATGGTAAACTAAACCATAAGAACCCCAGCCCAATTTTATGAGAAGAGCCTGATGACATAGCCTTCAAGGTCTTAAAGGAGAGTTTGAAGTACTCGCCTCCTTTGGGCATCCCAATTATCAGATTCCCTTCTTCCTTTTTGTATATGAAAAGGAATTAAATGCCCTTGAGGTATTCACCCAAATACCCTGGGACCACCATCGACCCATAGGGTGTTATAGCCAGCAGCTGGACCCTGTGACACAGGGATACTGACCCCTTGCCTTAGAGCTATTATGGACACTGTTATTTTGGTTAAGTTTACCAAGAAAATTATTGTGGGATCTGCTTTAACCATTTTTGTACCTCGTACAATGGAATATTTCCTAAATTCTCATCACACTCAATGTTTCTTCTCAGTTCCCTCACTGCCTATGAAGTCCTTTTGTTACTGCTCCTCACCTAATTTTTTATGGTGTAATAACCTTAACCCAGCTACTGTTCTCCTCTCTGTCACATTAAAGTAACAAGGAGGGGTAGGAGGGGTAGGAGAACCCAACTACTCTTCTCCCCTCTGTCACGGACAAAGTCCCTCACAACTACTTAATGCTGACTGACCACTTCCTGACTCTTCTTGATGTTCTACAGGAAATTCTATTGGGTAATGCTGACTTCTCATGGTTTACAGATGATTTTTATTTAAAAGGTGACAGTAGCAATATTGTGCTGAGTACGCTATTACAAATCCTTTTGATGTTGTTGAGGCAGCATCTTTACCTATGACTATTTCGTTTCAACAGGATGAATTATATACTCTTATACAAGCTTGTACATTAGCCAAGGGCAAAACTGTCAATATTTTCACTGATATTAGATATGTTTTCAGAATAGCTCATGATTTTGGAATGTTGTGGAAGCAAAGGGGCTTTCTTACTTCTAGCCGAAATAAAACTTAAAATAGCCCCTACGTTCAGGAATTATTGGATGCAGTGCTATTACCTTCCCCTTTAACTGTAGTTGGATCCTGGAGCATTCTTAACTTGACTGTCTGAAAGCTAAGCTAAGCTATACCTTGCTGATATTTCTGTGAGGAATGCTGCACTTAAAGGGACAGAGGCCAAACCTCTGTCATGGTCCAAGTAGTTAATTCCCCAAGTGATAATTAAAAAAACAAAAAACAAAAACAAAAAACCTGGCTAGAGAAGCCCAACAATTGGTCTCAGAAAAGAAAACATAAGATTGGAAATTCAACAATTGTTGATTTGTTAAAAAGAGAAAGATCTTGTTTGGACCAAATGACAACCCTGTCCTACTAGAGACTCTAAAATTCCCACTCCTCACTACTGTACATGCAACTAAATCATTGCACTACTGACAAAATTATAGCCTTCATTAATCAGTATTGGTGAGGAAACATTAGCAAGGCTGCAAAATGTACCTACCTCACTTGTCCCAGTTGCCCAAAGTACAACCCAGGGAAGCCTGTTTATACTGCTTCTGGACATTTTAAACTGCATAATGGGCCATTTAAGTTCTGGTAAATGGATTTCATACAACTTCCTCTGTCTCATGGATAGAAATGTTTTAGTCATGGTCGGTATGTTTTTACACTGGACTGAAGTCGTCGCTTACAGACATGCTACTGCTTCATCTGTGGCTAAAGTTCTTTTGGAAAAGATTATCCCTCCCTGGGGAACTCTTCTCAAACTTCATAATGATCAGGGAATCCATTTTGCTGGCCGGGTACTTCAACAAGTCTGTACTGTTTGGCCAGTTTTGCCACACCACATTTTAACTGTGCTTACCACTCTCAATCCTTTGGTTTAATCAAATGCACTAATGGCATTATTAAGACTCAATTGGCAAAATTTGTAGAGGCCCTTCAAATACCTTGGCCCAAAGCATTGCTGTTGATCATTCTAAATCTGAACTCCACCCATTTTGGAACTCATAAACTATCACCCTTCGAGATAGTCACAGGATTCCCAATGCACTTGGCTCTTGCTTCTTTTGACCCACAATTGATAAAAGAAGATATACTCCAATATTTCAAAGGTCTAATTGCTTCTCTTAAAAATAACCATGATTTGGTAGCACAATCTTTTTACAATGAGCCCTCAGGAGAGGAAGACCTTAAGCATCACACCTTGCAACCTGGAGATTACATTGGAAAAGACTTCTCCAGAAGGGCTCTCTTCAACCTTGCTGGAAAGGCCCCTACCAGCTACTGTTAACCAACCCTTTTGTTGCCAAATTCCAATTAATAGACTCTTGGATTCACATGACACAACTAAAGAAAGCACCAAACCCTGACTGCACCTGAACATCTTCTGGTGACCTGAAAGTAAACATTTCCTGGAATTAAAACAGACAATATCTGATGAAACAGCTTTCCCAGGATATCTGTACCAGACCTGTTGGAAATTTGTTGCCAAACCTTTGGTAATGGCATTAAGATTCAGATTACTTCCAATATCAATGATCTTGATAACATATGGATTTTAGATAAAAAGTGCTTGAGTGTTCTCCCTCCTACCCCTCCTTGTTACTTTAATGTAGCCTTAGTAAGTTTCCAGTCTGTGCACTTTCCCTCCAACATGAGACACTATACTCAGAAAAGGTTCTTCTTGGCATTGAAGGAAAAAAATCCTCTGAAAGTAGAAAACCAGACTCTTGATCAGTGATGCTTTCAGAAAGATCTTGATCAAAAGGGGAAAATGTTAAATTAATAAACAGAAACCTCAATTAAATAGAATTGGGGTACCAAAAGTGGGCGCTCCTAGCCCTGCAATAATAGCAGAGTCCAACAGAAAGAAGAAAGACTGCTCTTCTTTCCTGGCAAGAATTCATCCAATAAAAAGCCATGGACTCTTTGTTTCTATAGGCCTGCTAACTTCCTTTCTCTATAAAAGTTTTCTCCTCTTTTGTGCAGGAACTTGCATGTGGCTCACCATGTTGCAGACCTTGAATTGCAGTTCTCTGCTGATCTCAAACTTATCTTTGCTGGAGAAATATCTGACAGTGTACTTGTTTTAGGTTACTATTTCAGAATTTTATGAAGCACAGGAGAGCTTGTAATTAAAATAAAGTTCACAAAAGAACTGTGAAATTGTTAAATGATAATAACTCCTCTGAGTTTTTTTTTTTTTTGAGTTACTGTGAGAGACACAAAAAGTACTTGACATTTAAAATTTGGAAGCTAGGGGCCATACTTTAATGAAGTTAATAATTGTATTCTAAATATTGCTGGCATTAAATTTGTTAAGAATTTAATCTCAAAATTGAATGCAATTGGCTATTATCCTGAGGGACAATTTACTTAGGCTTTAATCAATTTCATCATTATACTGTCACTTGCTGTAAATTTTTGGATAATGACACACACAAAAAAAGCACACAAATCTTTATACAAAGGTCAGAAACTAATTGATATTAATCTTTTTTTAAAGTCTGTTTGGAAAGAATTTGTACTCTCTCTCTCTAACTACGTACCATATAGGGTGAGTGTTATGTGTGTATATGGGTGTGTGAAAGTGGTGCTGACAAAGAGTGTATATTTTAAAATACTTCCATCAGGGCAAAGTTAGTACTCAGCCTGCCACCCTAACAGGTAATGCAGCTTTGACAGCATTTTGAAAATTTTTTTCTATTATTAAATAATTTAAATGAGAGTGAATTTTTTTTTGAGGATTAAATTATTTTGAGGACATTTTGATGATTAAAGTTAAATTAGTATTATTCTTCATTGGATATATTCTTTATGAAAAACTGAAATCTAGACCCCCACAGAATATTTCAGTGCAGATCATAGGGAAGGTTACATTTTTTTTTTTGGCGGTACGCGGGCCTCTCACTGTTGTGGCCTCTCCCATTGCGGAGCACAGGCTCTGGACGCTCAGGCCCAGCGGCCATGGCTCACGGGCCCAGCCACTCCACTGCATGTGGGATCTTCCCGGACCGGGGCACGAACCCATGTTCCTGCATCGGCAGGCGGACTCTCAACCACTGCGCCACCAGGGAAGCCCCTGAGAGTGAATTTTTATATTCTGCTTATTTAATTTTATTTTTACCTCTAATCTCTTTCTTCTTCTTTCTTTAAATATAGTTTGCTATAGACATTTTAATATTTGAAGAAAAGTTTATATATGTTCTCTTTAGTAAATGTATGTAAGACCATCAATTTTCTTTAAGGATGTAGATATCTAAAATATACCTTAGGAGCGGGAATGGAGGAGTATCTCTGAAAATCCTCTCCTCGATAAAACAAAAAAGAACCCAGGAAAGGGTTGTCTAAATCAACTGTTCCAGAATTCTGGGAATTAACCAAAACCTTGCAACAATCCAGGAAGTATTTATTCAAGAAAAGCTGAATCTCAGAATAAATAGTGAGTTGTGTGGTGTTTTAATTTACCCTATTCCTATCTCCTCCTATTCAGCTCCACAGCAGCATTGAAAACTAAGGACCCATAATTGTAGTGAAATCCAGAAACCTACTAGCCACTAGAAGGGCCAGATCATGGTAGGAAGTCTTCCAAATCCCCATTCCCGGATAACTGGCATTATTTAATCTGTTTGGAAGTCCCTTGGAAAATAAAGATTGGCAAGGCTTGTCTTTATTTGACCTGAGTTAAACTTGTCCAGTCTAAATATCATTTTCCCTGGGGGCATTTGTCAAAAATAACCAACAGCAATTGTGTAACATAACAGATGCCTGAGGCAACAATAACAGTTGTGTTAAACAACAGAGTGACCACAAAGTTAAATTGAAACCTTGGGAATGTTCTATCCATAGGAGACTTTGAAACTCTTTGATAAATTTCTGGATTGGACATACATACGCATAAGGCTGTGCCCAGAACTGTGGGCATGTTCAGGAAAGACCTGAAAAATCTCTAAACTCTCAACTGTGGATGACCTTAAGGCTCTGTGTAAGCAGGAAGTGAAAACTAGGCCAACACTATAAAATGCCTGAGCATTGAAGATGTGTCACAGTATGCCCACAGAGCTCTTGTCAAAGGTAAGAAGACTTACTGGTTCCAAGGATTTGAGGAAATATCTGTCAGTCATTAGCTGACCACTAAGAAAACTGAGCAGAGACTTCAGTTGCCACACACAAAAGAAAACTTTTTAGAATTAGATCAGAAAAGCCACTAAATAAACATTATCAACAACAACAAAAAAAACAACAACAATGAGCACATGGAAAAAGGGGATTCTGAATTCCAAAATCATATTATTCAAAATGGGCAATTTTCAATGAAATATTATAAAACATGCAAAGAAACAAGAAATTGTGATCCATATATAGGAAAAAAAAAATCAGTCAACAAGAATTGTTCCTAAAGAAGACCAAACATTGAACTTACTAGACAGAGATTTTTTTTTCTTCTTTTTTTTTTTTTTTTGGCTGCATTGGGTTTTTGTTGCTGCTCACGAGCTTTCACTAGTTGTGGTGAGTGGGGGCTACTCTTTGTTGTGGTGCGCAGGCTTCTCATTGCAGTTGTTTCTCTTGTTGAGTAGCATGGGCTCTAGGCATATGGGTTTCAGTAGCTGTGGCACGTGGGCTCAGTAGTTGTGGCTCGCCAGCTTTAAAGTGCATGCTCAGTAGTTGTGGCACAAGGGCTTAGTTGCTCTGCGACATGTGGTATTTTCCTGGACCAGGGCTCAAACCTGTGTGCCCTGCATTGGCAGGCAGTCTCCCAACTACTGCACCACCAGGAAAGTCCTAGACAGAGTTATTTAAATAAGCTCTTTAAAATATGTTCAAATAACTAATAGAAGCTATGTCTAAAGAACTAAAGGAAAGTGGGAGAATGATATCTCACCAAATAGAGACTATCAATAAAGACATAGATATCATAAAAAGGAACAAAATATAAATTCTGGAGTTAAAATGGACAATCATTGAAATTCTTAAAAAATCACCTAAAGGATTTAGCAGCTGATTTGAGCTGGCAGAAGAAAGAATTACCAAATCTAAGGATAGGTCGATTGAGATTACTGAGTCTGAGGAACAAAAAGAAATAGCATAAAGAAAAATCAGCAGAGTGTCAGAGGTCTGTGGAAGACCATCAGGCACAACAACATGCATATGTTGAAAGTCCCAGGAGAGGAGAAAAAGTGGCAGAAAGAATATATGAAGAAATAATGGCTGAAATTTTCCCAAATATTATAAAACTAAGTTAATATGCACACCCAAGAAACTCACCAAACTCCAAGCAGAATATACTCAGAGAGAGCCACCTGAGAACCATCAAAATCAGACTGTCTATATCAAAAAAGAAAGAGAGCATCTTTTTTTTTTTTTTTTTTTTTTTTTTTTTGCGGTACGCGGGCCTCTCAACTGTCGTGGCCTCTCCCGTTGCGGAGCACAGGCTCTGGACGTGCAGGCTCAGCGGCCATCGGTTACGGGCCCAGCCGCTCCGCGGCATGTGGGATCTTCTCGGACCGGGGCACGAACCCGTATCCACTGCATCGGCAGGTGGACTCTCAACCACTGCGCCACCAGGGAAGCCCGAGAGAGCATCTTGAAAGTAAGAAGAGAGAAGTTAGTCATCATGCAATGGGGCTCCTCAATATGATTAACAACTGATTATAATTAGAAAACAAGGAATCTAAAAGAACACAGAATACATAGTCTAAGTGCTGAAAGAAAAAAATAATAATTCTATACCTAGCAAAATGATCCTTCAAAAATGAAGAAGAAATTGATAGGTAAACAAAACCTGAGAGAATTCTGCATTAGCAGATCTGTCCTTTGAGAAATACTAAAAGGAGTCTTTCAGGCTAGAATAAAAAGAAATTAGATGTAAATAAAATCCACGTGAAAACATAAAGAGCACTGGTAGAGATAACTCCATAGGTAAATATAAAGACAGTATAAAGGAATTTTGTTTGAAACACTTCTTTCTCCTATATTATTTAAAAGACAACTGCATGGAGCAATAAGTACGCATCTGTGTTGATGTGCATACAAGATAAAAAGGTGCAATTTGCACAAAATACAGGGAGGAAATGAGCTATATAGTAGCAAAATTTTTATAAAATACACAAAGTAAGTTGGTATTAATCTGAACTAAATTCTTATAAATTAATATGTTAATTGCCCAAGGGGGAGGTGGGGGTGGGGAGGGATGGATTGGGAGCTTGGGATTAGCAGATGCAAACTATTATACATAGAATGGATAAACAACAAGGTCCTACTGTGTAGCACAAGGAACTATGTCCAATATCCTGTAATATTCCATAATGGAAAGGAGTATGAAAAAGAATATGTATAGGGAGAACTGAATCACTTTGCTGTACAGCAGAAATTAACACACTGTGGCAAATCAACTATATTTCAATACAATAGATTTTAAAAAATATGTTAATTGTAATCCTCAGGGAAACCACTGAGTTATCTAAAAACTATTTATTATTTGTAAATATATAAATGTATATATTATGCTAAAAACATACTACTTAACATAAAAGGTGACAGTAATCGAGGATAGAAGAATGAAAAGATATGACAAAGAAAAGCAAAATGGCAGATATAAATCCTACCTTATTAGTGATTACGTTAAATGTAAATGTATTGAACACTCCAATCATATGACAAATATTGCAAGATGAATTTAAATTTAAAATTTAGCCAATTATACATAGTTACAAGAAAGAAATATTTGATTTGAACTTGAATTTGAATACAAAAGTAGGCTGAGGATAGAAAAAATATACCATGAAAGGTATAGGAAGGATATATTATACCATGAAAATAATAACCAAAGAGGACCAGAAGGACTACAGTAATACAGTGTTAGACAAAACAGATTTTAAGACAAAATTCTTACTAAAGACAAAACAGACATATTATAAACATATATGCACCTAACAAGAAACACAAACCGATAGAATTGATAAGAGAACAGATAATTTAACAATAATAATTGGAGACTTTATTATCCTACTTTTAATAATAAATAGACTAGGCAGAAGATCAGTATGGAAATGGAAGAGCTGAACAACACCATAAGCCAACTTGACCTGACAAATATCTATAGAACACCGCCCCAAGGCAGCAGAATACACATTCTTCTGAAACGTGTTAGAAGGATTCTCCAGGATAGACTACACATTGTGGCATTAAATGTGTATCAATGTGTTTAACAGTATTAAGATTTTACAGAGTTCTTCTTTGACCACAATGGAATACAATTGGAAATCAACAAAAAAGGAAATTTAGAAAATTTACAAATATGAGAAAATTACACAACACTTCTAAATAATCAGTACGTCGCAGAGGAAATCACAAAGGAAATTAGAAAACATTTTAAGATGAATGAAAATGAAAACATACCAAAATTTATAGGATGCTACTAAAGCAGGGCTGAAGGTAAAATTTATACCTGTAAGCACCTATATTTAAAAAGAAAGATCTCAAACAATAGCCTAAATTTCCACCTTAAGAAACTAGAAAAGTAAACCCATAGGAAGCAGAAGTAAGGAAATTAAGATTACAGCTGAAATAAAGTAGAAAATAGAATAAACAATAGAGAAAAATTCCTGAAACCAAAAGCTGATTCTTTGAAAGATAACCAGATTTACAAACCATTAGCTAGACAGATGAAGAAAAAGGACAGATGACTCAAATTACTAAATTCAGGACTGAATGAGAGACATAAAAAACAACCTTCAGAAGTAAAAATCATTAAAACAGAATACTATGAACAATTCTGTGTCAACATAACTAGACAACATAGATGAAAGGAAGATTCATAGATGAAAAATCCTCAACAAATATGAATAAATGAAATCCAACAAAATATAAAAGAATATACACCATGATCAAATGGGATTTATCCTTGTAATGCAAGGTTAGTTCAATTAATTTAATATACCATATTAGTAGTTTTAAAGGGAAAACATTTATGATCCTTTCAATAAACCTCAAAAACACATTTGACCAAATCTGAACACTTTCATGATAAAACCCCTTGACATCCGGGAATTCTACTGGGAAGAGTCTATATTAGGGAAATATCTATATCAGGGAGCTTTCTTCAACTGATAAAGGCATCTATGAAAAGCCCATATCAAATAACGTACGTCATGGTGAAAGCCTGGAAACTTTCCCTCTAAGGTAAGGAATAAGGCAAGGATGTCTGCTCTCATCACTTCTATTCAACTATGTACTGAAATTTCTAGCCAGTGGAATTAGGAGAGAAAAAAAATAATGAAGACACCCAGATTGGAAGGGAAGCAGTATAATTATCTCCATTCATAGATAATATAGTCTTATATATAGAAAGCACTAATAATCCACAAAAAAGGGAAAATATTAGTGCTAATAAGCAAGTCCCATAAGTTTGCAGGGTACAAATATACAATATGAAAAAATTAATTATATTCCTATACATCAGCAATAAACAATCCAAAGATGAAATTAATGAGACAGTTCCATTTACAATAGCATCAAAAAGTTTAAAATACTTAGAAATAAATACAACAAATAAGTGCAAGATTTGTACACCAAAAATTATGAACATCATTGAAAGAAATGTAAAAGATTTATACCAATGAAGAGATATCCTGTGTTTGTGAATTAGAAGACAATATTATAAAAATGGTAATATTATTTCAAATTGAAGAATACATTTCATGTGATCCCTATCAAAATCTGAGATGCCTTTTTTTTAGCAGAAGTTGACAAGCTGATCCTAAAATTCATATGAAAATGCAAGAGGCCCAAAATAGCTAAAACAAATATGAAAAAGAATGAGATTGGAGGATTCACACTTACTGATTTCAAAAATTAGTACAAAGTTACATTATTCAAGAAAATATGACACTGGCATAAGGCTAGACGTACAGATCAATAGAATAAAATTGAGAGTCTAGAAATAACTTTTTACATTTATGGTCAGTTGATTTTCAGCAGGGGTGACAAGATGATTCAATGAAGAAAAATCATTTATCAACAAATGAATCTGACACAATTGGATATTAACACAGGAAAGAATGTAGTTGGATTCCTCACATCATATAGGTAAAATAACAAAGTGAAACAAAAATCTACATGTCAAAGCTAAAACAATAAAACTCATGAAAGGAAACACAGGTATAAACACTTGTGATCTTGGATTGAGCAATAATAGCTATGACACCAAAATGGCAAACAGTAAACAAATAAAAATAAGCAAATTGGATTTCATCAAAATTTTAAAAATTTCGCTTCAAAGGACACTATCAAAAAAGTGAAAAGACAACCCACAGAATGGCAAAAATATTTTCATATATTTAATAAGGGATTGTTATTGAATAACGAATAATATAAAGAAGCCATGCTATTTAATGATTAAAAAATGACCCACTTCAGAAGCAGCCACATGGCACAGGGAGATCAGCTCAGTGCTTTGTGACCACCTAGAGGGGTGGGGTAGGGAGGGTGGGAGGGAGGGAGATGCAAGAGGGAAGAGATATGGGGGTATATGTATATGTATAGCTGACTCACTTTGTTATAAAGCAGAAACTAATGCACCATTGTAAAGCAATTACACTCCAATAAAGATGTTAAAAAAAAAAAAGACCCACTTCAAGAAAATGGGCAAAAGAATTAAACAGACTTTTGTTCAAATAAGATATACTAATAGCCAGTAAATACATGACAATATGCTCAACAATTTTATGCCTTAGGGAAATGCAAATTAAAGCCACATTAAGATACACTTCACACTCTAGTATAACAAAAGGAGGAGATATGGAGAAACTGTAATTCTCATACATTGCTAGTCAGAATATAAAATGGTACAGATGCTTTGAATTGCAGTTTGTTACTTCCTCAAAATGTTAATCATAGAATTAGTATATGACCCACCAATTTCTCTACCTAATGCATTCCACAACATAGATACACCTTGGAAACTTGGTGCTAAGTGAAAGAAGCCAGAAAAAGTGGCCACTTATTCTTTAAGTCCATTTGTATGAAATGTGCTCAATAGTAAAATCCATAGAGACAAAGTACACTAGTTGTTGCCAGGGGCTGAGGGGATGAAGGTGAGGAGTTAACAGCTACTGGTATGGGGTTTCTTTTGAGGTGATTAAAATGTTCTGGAATTAGATAGCGGTGATAGTTTCATAACCTTATGAATATACTAAAACTCACAAACTGCACTCTTTAAAATGATGGATTTTTTAACATGTGAATTATACTTCAGTAAAAATATACATTAAGCTTGGATAGGAATTGAATATATGAAGTATTTTACTTTGCCTTCATTTAAACATACTATTTTCTTTTCTTTCTAAAAAATATTAAACATTGTGTTAGTTTTCTAATGCCACCTTAATAGAGAGCCACAAATGCAACTGGCTGAAAACAGAACACATTTATTTTCTCAAAATCCTGTAAGTCAGAAGTGTAAGTCCTCTGCTTAGAGTTTCACAAAGCTGGGAAGGAGGTGGCAGCAAGGCTGTTTCTCTTGAAGCTTATTAGGAAGAATCTGTATTCAAGTTTATTAAGGCTGTAGGCTGGATTAAGTTGCTTATAGTTGCAGTACTGAATTTCTTTTTTCCTTGCAGCTTGTCAGCAGGAGCCTCTCTTAGCTTCCTAAGGCCGCCTAAATTCTCTGTCCCATTACCCCTTCATCTTCAAAGCCAGCAAAGTTGGGTGGAGTTCTCATGTTTTGAATCCCCCTGATATCCCCTTCTCCTGAATCTCTCATGTCTTCAGCTCAAGGAATGTACTCTGCTTTTAAGGGCTGATGTAATTAGATTGACTTACCCAGATAAATCAGGATAATCTCCCTGTTTTAAAGTACCTAATCTTAATTCGATCTAGAAGATACTTTTGGGTAACATAATCACAGGTATTGGGGATTAGGTCAGGGACATCCCTAAATCCAAGGTCATTACTTAGCATACCCCAAGAATTAGAAATAATGTATAAAGAAATGGAAAAGTTGGCTATCTTTTGGTTATCAATTTTGAGTGCATCAGGGAAATTACATAACAATAAATACTGCTTTATAGTATATAGATATTTATTATGTTTGAGCATAAATTTGGTAATTCTTTCTTCTGCCAGCTCAAATCTGCTGCTAAGTCCTTTAGGTGATTTTTTAAAGAATTTTAATGACTGAGCATATTAATTGCATTATTTAAATCACAATTTTTATTTTTAAAATAAGATGATTTCTAAGAGATTTGTGTTAAAGGAATCCACTATCAGGATTATAAATTTTAATTCTATGTCCTTTGAAGTTTATGTGGATGAACACTTAAATAATAACATATTTGTTATTTTATGTAATTCAGCATAAAATAACCCCCTTTTTCTGTTTTCACTATGTTACATTTAAACTATTATTATGGTTAAACATATTTTTTTTTGTTAGGTGTTTCTCCTATATCTTTCCAATTATTTAATTTTCTATTTTCACCTGTTTTTTTCAAAATTGTCTATAGAAGAGTCATTAAAATCATGAATTCTGAAGATAAAAATACATAGACTTGAATATTAGCTTCAGTGATAATTAGTAGTGTGACTTCACCAAATGACTTCTTTGCATATCAATTTTCTCATCTTTAGAGTATGGATCATATATCACCTTCCTCAGGGGTTAATATAATTAAACAAGTTTAACATAGGTAAAGCAACACCTATATAAACATTGTAAGTGCTTTATATGATCATCATACTGTTTTAGATGTTTGCCATATGCACACTCTAAAAATGTATTTACTGAAGTTTTATTTACTTTTTCAATTTTTATGTTTAGAATAAATCTGAGTCCCTTTTTAATGCTGGGTTTAGCTTACTCACAATGATCGTATTTACTGACATGTGTAGACCTCTCTCTCTCTCTCTTATCAAGGATGCAAAACTGTTGACTCTATTTTCTTCCCTAATTTTATTGGGTTAGTTGAATTGCTTTGTTCTAGTTTTTCTTTACTTGTTTAGAAATTATACATTAGGGCTTCCCTGGTGGCGCAGTGGTTGAGAGTCCTCCTGCCGATGCAGGGGACACGGGTTCGTGCCCCAGTCCGGAAAGATCCCGCATGCCGTGGAGTGGCTGGACCCGTGAGCCATGGCCGCTGAGCCTGTGTGTCCGGAGCCTGTGCTCCGCAACGGGAGAGGCCACAACAGTGAGAGGCCCGCGTACAGCAAAAAAATAAATTAATTAAGTAAATAAATCAATAAATGTCACAGGGATGTAAAATACAGTATAGGAAATATAGTCAATAATATTGTAATAACTTTGGTGACAGTAACTAGATCTATCATGGTGATCATATCATATATATAAAAATATTTAATAACTGTGGTACATCTGAAACTAATATAATATTGTAAATCAATTTTACTTCTATAAAAATAAAATTAAAATTTTAAATTATCACTATAATTTATCACTCCAGATGATAAAAATTTGATAAATAATAGTTAATTTTTAAAATATTTGACCCACTACTTGGAGAGAAATCAGATTATAGACTTACAAGTATGTGAGATTGATACATCCAAAAGATGTATAAAATGTGAGCAAAGAACTAGAAAAATAAACAATTCAATGAGAATTTTAGAAATAAAGGAAAAAATCACCAAATAAAATTAAAACTCAGTATTAGTTTAAGCACATCTAAACAGATACTTCAGGACTTGTAAAATTTACCTGAAGAAAACAACTTGTACTGAATTATAGAGGGACAGAAGTTTGGAGATTAGAGAAAATTGTGTAGGAGATAGCAGAAAATAGGATCATTGCAGGCTATATGAGAAGATAATTCATAATATCACACTTTCGAAAATATTTGGGAAGGAGAACTTTTAAGATTTGTACATTAAACACTGAATTCCTTTGTGTTAATGAAATTAGCTGTTTATTTCTGCAATAGATATTCCATTTCTCTAGTTTAGATGTCTTCTAATGCAAATATTCCATTAAACAAAACGATCCAAAAAATCCACATTAAAATATATCCACATGTGGTTTTATACTTTTTACATTCCCTTTCTGTCCCTTGTTTTTTTCTATTACACACAAACAGACACACATGCGCATGCATATATAACTGTGTGCAAAACACACTCATATGTTTAAATACATGAGTTTGAGGTGATCCATTGTGAGTCCATCCCTAGCCTCATATCATTATAATAATCAGATGATAATAAATCCATTTCAAATTCTGCAACATTTCTGGGTAATTAATGATGAAGCAAATGTGAAATGATGTGAATTTGATAAAGTCATCATTTTAAAGTTGAAGTGAGTTATAATGATAGTTCATTGCTGTAATCCCTTATATTACTGTAAGATACGTAAATCTTCTCCACTGAACATGTAAAAATTGCAACTCAGGCTACCTGCTTAGATCATTCAAACTTAATTAAAAAATAAAACAAAACTAAGAAAAATCTCTCGATTCAGGAAATTCCACCTGTCATGACGAAGAGCTTCACTTCTACTGGCCCATTCTTTCTCTATTTGCCTGTAGTAGTTTGAAATAAAAGATGTTTTATAGATTTATAAATATTATTTGCTTATAATTCTTTATTCAAAACAGTTTTATAGCCAGTTAGGCTACATCTATAGGCATATTGTTACCCATTTTATTTTTGAAAACATTAAAATGAACAATGAGTTCCATTGCTGAAATAAGAATTCTAGGCCCAAGTGAACAATCTTTGTGTGTCCTCGAGCAAGTAACTTAATAGATCTGGGCCTAAATTTCTTTGTCTGTAATAGGAGAGACTTCCTTCCAGGTATAAAATTTTATCACCATGAGGCAAATCATGTGCTGGCTTTCTGCCCCCTCAGCAAGTTGATTGATATTGTATTTTATATTCACTTGTAATTCAGATGTTTGCTATGATGAAACTGAACACTTAATGCTTCAATTCAATTTTGCAAGATATAAATTATAAAAGGAAGTGAGCCACAATATAAAGAAGTGAAGACGTAAAATAAATTATCCTTTTGATGACTATTTGTATCATCTATAATTAGTTATGTAAGTGATGGTATAGTATGCACATAGTGCATTAACTTTGGATAAACTGCATTTAC
The DNA here is from genome assembly GCF_039906515.1 of Pseudorca crassidens. Lineage (NCBI taxonomy): Eukaryota > Metazoa > Chordata > Mammalia > Artiodactyla > Delphinidae > Pseudorca > Pseudorca crassidens. Next base: position 22,796,873 of record NC_090298.1, read on the forward strand.
CAAACTCAGAATTTCATTTTGTAATCTGACAATTGCTACTGTGATGAGATGTTGCCTGGAGATGAGTTACAGCATTTGGAGCTTAATATTGTCTATAATGTTGTCTAAAATGAAGGAATATTACATACCAAGCTTATTATTACAGTGATGACTTCCTGCTTTCTGAATCAAATTAGGATTATAGCTGGTACTGAAAGTAATAAAAGAGAAACCTCAATATTTCCGTAAAATAACTACTAATGTATACCCAACAGTAGTGAAAATTAAAAAAATACCCTAGTAAAATTGTAAAGTATAAACTATCAATCAAAAAAATCCAATAACTCCTGAAAGTTCCTACCTCTGAAAATGCAAAGGAAAAAGAAAAGCTAGAAATCACTCAGCTTTCAACTACTGTGACTTTGGATATCAAGCTTTGAGTAATACTGTTATTTTTATTTTAACCACTATGTTATTTTAACCACTATGTTAGACAAAATTTTAGACTTGTTTTGAAATTGAGAACAGCATGTATTTTGATCTGATACCTCAAGATGAAGCATTCACTTCTACTTTGATAAACCAGAGAATATTTAAAAGAGAAGGTCTATTATTTATTAATTATTCTGAAACACCACAGCTTTAGATGAAATTTAAGCCTGGGAGGGGAGGAGAAAAATAAACAAACAACAGCAACAACAAAAATATTATAACAATTTCAGGAGCATTATAAATATATTTGACTTTCTAATTTATAGACATGTTTTTGTTTTAAGTATTAGATGCATGTCTTCTTGAAAGGTTACCACTTTGTTTTCTCTACTCTACTGGTGCTAGTTTAACACAGGTCAAGAATAGTTCCTACTCTACTGGTGCTAGTTTAATACAGGTCAAGAATAGTTCCTAAGAGGTTTATACCACAATGGTGATAGAATCTCCACATATAAAACAAGAAAAGGTGAAAAATTTGAAATATGAAACTATGTATAAAAGAACTGACCACTAAAACTATTGACCAATCATGAATTTGTTTTATACATGATAATCTATATATAAATAATATAAACAGTGTTTCAAGGATAGGATGATAGGACTTAAAATGTTATTGTGAAAGATCCAAGTGTGTTTTATATTTCTGTGACAGTTATGTATTTCCTATTTCAACAAAACTGTGTTAGCACCAATGATGTACAGTAACTTCCCTACATATGAACCTTCAAGTTGCGAACTTTCAAAGACGTGAATGTGTGTCACTGGATCGTTTTTTCAAGAGCGTAGATAGAATTGAATCTAGCAAGGAACCAGAACCTGTTTTATCCATGTCAGGTGTGAGTGACATTGCAGCTTGCCCTCCGTCTCCTAGTGCTGACGATCCTTCAGCTCTACCGTCTCCCACCTCCTCTCACTCCTCCAGTCAGAAACTCTTCTTGCCTGTTCACTCGATGCCAGCCCCTGTATGCCAGCTGTTGTACTATACTACTGTACTTTTCAAGATACTGTACTATAAGATTAAAAATCTTTTCTTTATTTGTTGTATCTGTTTTTTAATGTATTATTTGTGTGAAAAAGTATTATAAACCTATTACAGTACAGTACTATATAGCCGATTGTGTTAGTTGGGTACCTAGGCTAACTTTGTTGGACTTTAGAACATGCTCTCAGAATAGAACTCATTCATATGTAGGGGACTTATGTACATATAACATGTAAAATATTGACCAATAGCTTAAATTGTCTAAAACGGTTAATGAGTCAAGTATTTGAGAGATATAAATAATTTATAATTATTTTACTTTTTGCAGTATTGTTGATTTATAATATTATGGTAGCTTCAGGTGTACAACATAGTGAGTCAATATTTTTATAGATTATACTCCATTTAAAGTTATAAAATATTGGCTATATAACCTGTAAAATATATCCTTGTAACATTTATTTTATAAATGGTAGTTAGTACGATTTAATAATGATTTTAAACAAAATGGTATATTGGAATTGAAATAGCTCAGTCAATTTTAAGAATATGGATGTCACATAATCATATTGGGGGAAATGTGTCAATTATAGTTATACACTTATTGCTATAAATAATATAATAAGACTCCTAGATACTATCCTTTAGCAAGTAGATACACTTGTGTATGGGTCTAATGTGATTGTAGCAGATATTGCTGATGCAGTGGTCTGTATCATTTCATTCCACCTCTCAAGTTCACCTACAGGTCTCATACATATTCTGGAAGGCAGACAGCACAAGTTTCTTTACTGCACTTCTCTGCTCTTCTTCCTGCGAGTTTTCTCTGGCAACAGAGCAGCTGGTAGTAGGCAACTTGAAAGTCTCAGGAAAGTGATGTTCCAGAGACAACCCTCAGCCAATGAGAGATTAGAGGGTACACCTCCCAAACCCCTCATCTTAAAATGAGATTGTTCTGAAGTGTGCCCCACGTGATTTCTCAGAATATCGCCAACAGGATCATGTCCAATTACTCACAACAGTAATTCATTCATTGACACACTCTTGGTTTAGCTCTCTTTCTCAGCACCCCCTCCTTCTCCTGCTCTTCCTGAGAGCAGCTCTAAACAAACTACCTTCACACAAATCTTTGTCTTATGATTGCCTTTGGGAGAACCTGAACTATTGATAAAAAAGTGGGGTTTATATACCAAAGAGGTTATTGGGGTGTGTGTGTGTGTGTGTGTGTGTGTGTGTGTGTCAATACAATTAAAAGAGAGGCGGAAAATCGGAAACCACATTATGTAACAAAATAATATCTAAACTAGAAATCTGAGGAAATATTGTATAGCTATTTTTTGCACTAACCTGCTGTGCAATTTTTCTAAACCATTTAAAAGTTTAGATAATATACATCTTAAACTTAAAAAAAAGTTCAGAAGTGAGGATAGTAGGAATAGATGATCTCTAAAATTGCCGGCAGTTCAAAAGAATGCTATACTAGAAAACCTTTTTCTTATCTGACGCCATTAGACCACGTGGTGAATAAGTTAATTGAAAACTTTTGTTAAAATGTTATATAAAAATGACACATTCACAACTTACACACTTTATTTTAAACCATATGCTTGTATTTTACTTCAGAATTCTTGTATGTTTTAGACAACTTTTGAGTGTGGGTTGACTTACTTTCCTTCTTTCATAAACCACATGCACAATGCAGTCTTTTGGGATTAAAGTGGAAAGACAAATCAAAGACACTGTTAATAGAGGTGCTAACTATTGCTATAATGGCAGTCGTATTTTAATATATAGTTTTATCAAATAAACATGTATACCTTAAAAAATGAAGACACTGTTGAAGTGATTTCACTGCAGAATCCTTTCTGGTTTTTATATTTCCTCCAATATTTATCATGCATATTTCCAATAATAATTGAAAAGAATTTTGTAACTATTTGCCTGTATCAGTCCTTTTTAAATAATTAAAATAAATAGAAACAAATTTATTTTACATATATTTCATTATTTTACATACTCTGGTAATATAATTAATTTAATTAACAGATACAACTAGAAAAACACATTTATACCTCTCATTACTACTCGATGAATAGGCAGTGGGTTTGTGGGTGGCTTCAAGAGTATCCACCTAGATGCATAATTTCAATACACTGTGTTCTTTAGTCTGAATAATTTAATCCAATAAGTCAGTTATATGAGAGTTCATTAATAGAGTTTCTGCTCTCTTAAGCTTCCAGAACTTCAAGTGAGTTTCAAAACAAAAGTTAGCATGGCTTTAGCAGTCTTATAACCCAGAAAAGTATATGAAGCATCCACATGAGGGGCCCTCGTTGTATTTATGCTGATAAAAAGCCAAATATTCAACCAACATTTAAGCTTAAAATGGTATTACTAAGAAGTGTTTTGAAATTCAATAATAAGTCACCCACTTTGGAGAACATCTAGTAGCCTAAGATTCTAGGCATATCATTAGTGAATCTTAGAACCCAGGGATATACTTGATCAGGAAGCTGCTGAATAAACAGGGCTCTGTGTTCTTTCCTATTAGTTCTGCCCAGTGAATCCAAAATGGCAACTGCAGTTATCGGCTGTCATGTCAATTGGCGTTGGAGATTTTTGCACTATGCCCATAAAACTACAGCCTGTAAACTTAGCACTAAATGGTATATAGCCATAAAATATAATACATATGTTACTAATACAGCATGTCAAAAGCTGATACTTGCTATTGAAAAGACTGAGCATGGTAATGAAAAGTCACAGGTATAAAGGATATATTTGTGTAGATTTCAATTTCTAATAGGGACTCAGGATAAATGTCATTGAGAAAATGACACTTAGCAAAGATCTGAAGTTGCTGAAGAGGTATATTAGTAAAAACAGGTTAGGCTATTCTGCAGTAACAATAAAGAGCCAAATCTCACTGGTTTAAAACCAAAAAGTTCAAATTCTTATTTGATGTCTATTGCAGATTAACCTGCAGCTCTACTCTTCCTCAGCCTCCTCAGAACACAGGCTGACAAAGCCTCTATTATCTGATGTATAAAAATAAGGGAACATGGCAAATTGTGCACTGACTTGTAAAGGCTTCCAACAAAAGATGACATATGGTAATCCTTTTCACATTTTATTGGCGGAAGCAAGTCATGTGGATGAGCTAAACTTCAAGGGAGCAGAAAAGTACAAATGGAGCATGTGCTCACAAGTTGGAGAAATCATTTTGTGCCCTGATGACTACCACTGAGAATGAGCAATTCAGCCTCACACCCAGGGCCAGGACTAAGGTGAGAAGAGGAAGGCAGTCACCTCAAGTGCAAAACTTAGGGAGGCACCAAAAACTCAAAAATAATATTTTGATTTAATATTTTTAAAACAACTCGAAATTAATGCAAAAATCCATGATGAGCAAATATCCACATTTTAAATAAAGATGGGATCAGTATACAGTTCCACGTAGAGCCACATCAGAGCCTGAGGCAAAAGAAGAGATAAATAATTCTGATACAAAAGAAGAGAGAAATAATTCTGATTTTTATTTAAAATATTGATAATATGTTCATCATGAAAATTTTGTATTTATATTGTTTATTTACAATAATGAATTAAAATATTTTTAATTTTCCTTACTGGGATTTGTGGTGCCACCGTAAATTTCAGTCATGAGGCAAGCACTCCACTCACCTCACTCTAGACTTAGCCATGCATATTCCATGTAGCATTACCAAGGAGATAGTAAGTACAGTGGTTTAGAATATGCATTCAGGCTTCATATTTTCTAAATTTGAATCTTATTTTCATTTTTAAGGAGTTTTGAAACAGTAGGTTAACCTCCTATTCTATCTCAGCCTCACCTCATTTGTAAAACAAGATTCCACATACTCAAAAGGTCATTATGAGGACAATCTGAAAAAATGCTTAAAACAGTTTTTAATATATTGCTCCTACCATGTAAACACTTAATAGGTACTATGTTATTACTAATTAAAAGCAGAAATATAGCATAATTTTTTATAAAGTGCACTAAAAGAAGCTTTGCAGGCGAGGAAACAAAAATGGATACCATGAACATTTTTTTTTGGGGGGGGCATGAACATATTTTTAATGAAACATTTGTACTGCTGTTTCTAAGATATATGCATTTGTATTTTAATATATCTTTGGAGTACTCAAGCATATAATTATACAAAATCCAGAAGATATAAAAATAAGAATTCAGATTAGTCACTAATTCAATCTATGTACATCAAAGCAAAATATGGAGAGGTCATTCAGACCCTTCAAAGAGACCTACTAATATTAAGAGAATATTTGAGCATAATTGGCATCACAGAATTCAAGGTAACAGAACAAGTATAGAAAGAATGATGATGGAAGATAGCACCTTAATAATAAGGCCAAAACTTAAATGTCCAATAAAGGAGATATTAAAAATGAAGAAATATCACATGCATTTTAGTTATGTGATTTAGGTAGGAAGAACTGCAGCATTAAAGGAAAACCAGCTCATTGAGAAAATATAGAACTATTGGTACAGAAAAAGGATCACATCCAACACTCGAAAAGGAATTTACCTGCTCAGTCTTAACAATTACATATTTCTCAAAGGAAATATCTTTGGCAGAGCAGTACAGAAGAGTGAATGCCTTGTGCTTTATACTCAATTTTTCCATCAATGGTGAATTAGTAATTATTTGGCTGAGCGTCTCTCCAAATGCTTCTATACACTACCCTGTCATACTCACAAATGTTTAAACTAAAAAGCCTTTCTATGCCACACTGAATAGGAATTCCTGTCAGAAAGTCAATAGGCCAGGCAGAAAGGATCAAGTAAAATGCGGTGAGGAATAAAATGATAGTTTTAGTTGGCAAAATAAAATAAAAAGCCCATGAAAATTCAGTGAGGCTTAAGAGTCACTGTTAATGATTTGAAGGAAAGCTAACCCAATCAGTTTCATTAAAAGTTGTTAATATAAAAGAAGACCAGATGAGTCTCCATAAGAGGTTACTTTGTGGATTACTTTACCTTTGATAAAGAGAAAAGGAAGAGAGATCAGGTGGGAATGACTGTGGAGACTTGCCATGACAGATAACTTAGGAAGTAAAATTAGAAAACAAATATTTGAACCCAGCAGATAATTCTTTAGTTAAAGCAACATTCAAAATTCTTTCAATTTACAACTTTATTGGATACTTAAATAAGATGGCCTAGACTCAAGGGAATTTTCTAAGTGTTTTCATTATTGTTATTAATGATAATGTATTGAATATTTATAGTTAGCAAGGTGTGCTAAATAATTTATAAGCATTATTTGTTTAGGGAAGTAATGTTATGGTTTCCATCTTGCCTGTGTAGAAATTGAACCTTGGATGATAGACAGGACTTATATAAAATTACACATTTAATAAATGTAGAATCAGTGTTTTTATCACAGGTATGAAGGGCATGTGTTACTTAAGTAATACTATACATTCCTTTTTTGAAAATATATCTGTAACTATTTCCGTTTGTGTCATGTATGCATATATGTACATATGTATGTATGTATACATGTATGTATCTATATATCTATCTATGCATCTATATATCATCTGTATACTTATCTATAAATCTTACTGAACAGCAAAAATCCTACAGTACAACTCACCTCTTCAAATATCTTATTTGCAGACCAAGAAGGTGCCATCCAAAGAAATGTTTGCACAGTAGCTGCTAGCAAAGCAATACAATTTTTTTTATTGCTTTTATCGTTGTTGTTAATGGTGGTGGTGGTGGTGGTCATTAGTTGGCTTTTTTGTTTGTTTGTTTTGTGTGTGTTTTGGTGGTTGGGGGGGCTTTTGTGCTTGTGTGTGTGTGATTATGAGGAATCAGAATAACAGAACCCTTTGGAATAAGCTGATTTAACAAGCCATATCCAGTGTAAACTTTAGTATCAGTCTGATATACCAATGAAACCTTGACAATCTCCTGGATTCTTAAGGATAAGAAGATATTTTATGAACTGAAATCTCTGTATCATTGACCATTGTATATTAGTTATATGTTTGTACTCACCACTGGGTTATAAGTCCTCAAAATTAGAGATCAGGTTATTCGTCATAAACAAATATTTTCTGACTTCCAATAATGTATATAATTCATTATCTGAATGATTCCATTGATTACAACTGTTTTTTAATAAGGTCAAGGGCATAGATATTTACAGATAAGCCACTCAGCTTTATATTAAACTACAACACATAAACACAGAAAAGCTAGAAGCAATAATTATAGCTACATATTTGACAAATAGGTATGCTCATTTTCTTTTAAATTGGACACAATGGATTGTATTTTGAAACTATCCTTAATTTATAATTATGTTTACTTGAATTTCTTATTATATAGAAGACTCAACTGGGCCACTTGATTTGGAAGGATAGGGGTATATATTAAATGCTATGGATTTTAGGGCGTGTAATATCTGACAGACGATTTGGACTATAGGAGCTGTGAACAAAGCACTGCTGCTATCATCTGGTAGAGATTTTGAACCTGTTTAGAATTTCTGAAGCATTCAACAGCTATCAAAATGTGGATGTGTATCAAGAGTTGATGTTGAACTAATTAAATGGAAAAGCCATCTTTCTCCCTTGCTTAAAATATGAAACCTATTCATACTTATTTTTCCTAAACTTGGTCACTTGTTTACCAAGTAAAATGTTAACATCAAAAGAAGATAGAAAATGAGTATATTTACAAATATTAAAAGAAAAGATGAAAGTCTGAAATAATTAAAAATTTTAAAAAAAGAGGGAATAAAAATTTTGGAAATAAAATTGTAAAAAGAGAAAACAGAATATGATAAATAGAAATGGGTTGTAAACAAAATAATCCTTTACAGGAAGATGATTTTTGAAAAAGCAAAGATTAGTATTAGATATTATCTCTAGAGCAGTACCCCATGGGAGAAGAAAAGCTGGGCTCTGGAATCAGGTGAACTGGATTTGAAGATTTTTGGACTCCAAATTTTTCACTCTTCTGACTAGAACAGTCAGTTTTAACTTGCTGAATGAGTTTCCTCAACAGTTTTTAGTGGTGAGTTTCTGGTAGGCTGATTATGATAAGCACTACAGTTTTGTAGCTGGTTTCAGTTGAGTATGATCTTTGCATTTGCCTTGCAAAACATCTTGAATTTTTGATTAGCAAAAATTGGTAAATAAAGAACTAACCGAACATTAATTTCCTTGCTCCTTTCCAGTTCTAATCTGTAGACAACAAAATGAAAACCAGTTTGTTGATATAAGAAAACTCAATTTACATGTTTATGTTGTTGTCATAATAATTACTGTTCTTTTTCACTTGCCTTGACAGGGAGTTGAAACTATAAAGAAAGTGATGAATAATTTGCAATGAATCAAAAACACGGATGTTGAATTTTTTGTGGACAATTTTTAGTTTAAAAAGCTAGCATAACTTGCCTTCACGTCATTGTATTTATAATAGAAATATTACTAAGAAGTAGTTACAACAATTACATGTAATTATTTTCTTTGGACATCAATTTCACTAACCCTCCAAGGTAGCTGACATTTTGATTACTTCTTTTGTCATTTTTTCTTTGTGGTCAACTATGATTATACCATGAGAAGCAGAATATACGTGGACCTAACGTCTCTGATTTTTTTTTAACATCTTTATTGGAGTATAATTGCTTTACAATGGTGTGTTAATTTCTGCTGTATAACAAAGTGAATCAGCTATACTATACACATATCCCCATATCTCCTCCCTCTTGTGTCTCCCTCCCACCCTCCCTATCCCACCCCTCTAGGAAGACACAAAGCACCAAGCTAATCTCCCTGTGCTATGTGGCTGCTTCCCACAAGCTATCTATTTTACATTTGGTAGTGTATATATGTCCATGCCACTCTCTCACTTCGTCATAGCTTACCCTTCCCCGTCCCCATGTCCTCAAGTCCATTCTCTGTGTCTGCATCTTTATTCCTGTCCTGCCCCTAGGCTCTTCAGAACTTTTTTTTTTTTGGATTCCATATATATATGTTAGCATATGGTATTTGTTTTTCTCTTTCTGACTTACTTCACTCTGTATAACATCTCTGATTTTTAAACATAGTAGAAACTCATACATCTTTTTAAATACATAAAATGCAATCTTTGCTTGAAACCAATAGTATTTTTAACCCACAATGAATTTGTCTAAGATTTCTTCCATCGTATAAAATTATTTTAAATTTTAAAATCATTTTAAAATTTTGAAACTCTATAATTATCGGTGAAATGAAACAATTGGATTTTAATGTTTACAAACAAAACCTCTTTCCTCTTGCTCACAAATTAAAATTGAATTGAATTCTCTTGTATATTTTTTTCTTTTTCCAAACAAAATCAGTTTAGGTTCTGTTTCTTAAATTGGAGACAAGTTAAAAATATGATAGAAAGCTTTAGCGTGCTGCCAAGCCAATTATGATTTATGGTGGTAAAATCAAGAAAACAAGGCAAGGTCATAGAGGTGAGCCTGATATTAGCATCATACTGAAAGCAGTCTTAAAGAACCGGTAAAGCTGAGCAAAGCTGAACAGAATCTCAGGGCTAATGGTTGGTGCTAGAGTTTAGTATTTTTATGAATTAGGGAGCCTGGTGAACATTGTAGGCTATTTGTGGGGGGATCTAGATGAGCCAAAACCTCAGAAAAGATTTAACCAGAAATAGGCCAGCACTTGCAGGAACTAAAACATTCTTCGAATTACCTAAATTTCTGATTGGTTGAAGATGTTGATTAAATATTCTCTGAAGGACCATAATAAAATACAGCATTTCAAATTATCTCTAACTTTGTTCAAGTACAATGCCATAGCCCAACTTCCCTAAAATTATATAGTATTGCTCTAGAGATTGCTAGTATTTAATCATTTGCTCTTAAGAAATATTATTAATTTCCAGGAAGGATTTAATTTTCATAATTCACAATGTTTATCATATGTAGTTTTAATTTATTCCAAATGTAATTTTCATAATTTTAATTTCATTTGTATTTTATAAATTTAATTACCTATTATATCAACTATATTTTTATTGTCTTTGCTTTTCTCTGCAATATTACCAAATGTACTCACTTTTTTATCTTTAGTATTATTAAATAGAATATAGGTTACATATGTATGAAAATAAGAAGTATGAAGATATTCCAATATTTTATACCTTAATCAAAAATAGTGTATTTATTAAAATGATTGGGTTTAAGTAAACTCTCAAGCCACTTATTTTCTTACTGTCCCTTTTCTGTTTTACTTTGCTTCTCAATTTTTCCTTTTCAGTCATTTTTGGGAGATTCACCAAATGTATTTAATATTCTATTTTGTTTTCTCTATCACATGTTGACACTATTCTGGTAGTTATAATATGTGCCATTATGTTATCATAATCTACTTACATGTATATTGTTCCACTTCATATAAAATGTTATAGTTTACAACAGTATAATTCTCTTAACTTCCCATACCTTGTAGTATTTAAGTATTGTTAGTATTGTAATATTGCTATTATATTTTACTCCTACATAGTTGTAAGCTACATAACACAACATTATTATTTTTGCTTACAGAGTTCTCTTGAAGGAAATTAGGAGAGAATCAAAAAACATAGTGTTTTAGACTAACCCATATATTTACCATTTCTATTACACTGTTCATTCCTCCTGTAGATCTCAGCTTCCATCTGGTGTTTTCCATGAAGAACTTCCTGTAGCATTTCTTATAGTTCAGGTCTGCTGGCAACATGTTTTCTCAGCTTTCCTTTATCTAATGTATGTTTATATCCTCTCATTTTTAAAGAAATAATTGGCAAATATAGAATTATGTGTTGATAGACATTTTTTCTTTATTCAGAATTGTAAAGAAGTTTTTCCATCATTTCCAGTGGGAAGTAGCTGTCATTTATATCATTGTCCTATGGTACAAAACATGTTTTCCCTCCCTCCCAACTGCTGCTGGTTATTTATTTATTTTTGGTACGCGGGCCTCTCACTGTTGTGGCCTCTCCCGTTGTGGAGCACAGGCTCCGGACGCGCAGGCTCAGCGGCCATGGCTCACGGGCCCAGCCGCTCCGCGGCATGTGGTATATTCCCGGACCGGGGCACGAACCCGTGTCCCCTGCATCGGCAGGCGGATCCTCAACCACTGCGCCACCAGGGAAGCCCTATATTTCCTTAATTTAAATATTACATTCTTGACTCTATGAGTTGCCCAGGTGTGTGAGTGTTTAGATTAGTATGCCTGATGTTCCTAAGCTTGGATGTGAGGTTGCCTTTTTACTCTCTTATGAAATTTGGAAAATTTTGAAATTAATGTCTTCAAATATATTTTTCTATTAGTTGTATTTACTCTCTATGTAATTCCAACTACATAACTATGTAAGACCTCTTGGTGGGCTCTATACATCAATGAGGCTCTCAGGGTTTTTTTTTTTTTTTTAATCTCCTTATTTCTCTTTGTTACTGGTTTGTAAAACTTCTATTATTCTGTCTCCAAATTCACTGATTCTTTTGCAGTTTGATATCTGTTTCAAACCCATCCAGTGAATTTTATATTCAGCTGTTAAAATTTTAAGTCTTAAAATTTTCATTTGCTTCTTTCTAAAAAAAATTTAATTGAGATAGAATTGACATATTTGCTTCGTTCTGGTAGTTTCAATTTCTTTTCAGAGATTTTCCATCTCTTCATTTATTATGCCTAAATTCTCACTCAAGTCCTTGGACATATTTTTAAAAGATTTCTCAAAACCCTTATCTGATGATTCCAAAATTTGAGGTATCTTGTGACCTGTTTCTAACTACTGTTCTTTTCTCTTGTTTATAGATCATATATTTCTGTTTTTTTCAGAAATCTGTCTTATTTATTTTAAACTGGGCTCTGTGGATGATACAGTTTAGTAATGTCAATGCTATTTTTCCATTCAATGTTAAAATTTTCTATTTTTTAAAGAATCGTGCATTTTGTTCTATTAGGCAGTTAAATTGTTGATATGTCCTCTTATTTTGTCAAATTTTACCTATTGTTTAAAAAGTGCCAATTTTGGCCTTATTTTTAGTTCTAGAATGTAACCTCTTATTTAGTATTACTTATTCTTAACACATAACCCCTTTGAGGTCTCTTTGAATGCACAAATGTCAGTGATGTTTGCCCACCATGGTTGAGCCAGAAAGCCAATATTTCCAGGCCCTGTTGAACTTCAGTATCTCTATTCACTTCTCAGCCCTGCAGCAGCTGCCGGTAGAGACCTTCCAAAGTTTCATTTTATGCATATGCAATGTAGCCCTCTGAAACCAATATGCTGAGAAACTCCACACAAACTTCTGAAATCACTCCTCCATGGTACTCCACCCTGAAGATATTCATTGCTTCAACAAAATGGAATTCATTTTTCTACCTCTTTAGTCACGCTTTTCTTCCATTATCTGGAAAGCACACTAGTAGGATGGCCTCAAACTCAAGGAAAACACAGGGCTTGTGTGTCTACTTTGACCTAAATATCATACTTCTGTGCTGCCTGCCCAATGCCAATAAAGTTTTATATCATTCTATAAAGATTACAATCCTGGTACTAATTATTCTACCATCACCAGATATGCTATGTTCTTATGATGGAATATTACATAATAATAAAAAGAATAAACTACTGATAGACACAACAACACGATTACTCCCAAAATCATGGTGCTCAGTAAAAGAAACTACACAGGTGCCTGCCAGTGTCGAATTCCTCGCAGTAGAATCAGTTCCTAGGAATGGCCACTGCCAGTGTCTATGTACCCAGGGTGAGCGAGAGCAGCAACCTCCTCCACTAGGAGACTCTCCAAGACCAGCACCTGTGTGGCTGAAAGGGTCTTGGTGTACCGCCTGGTTGTCAGGACTGAGCCTCTGAGGTGGGAGAGCCAAGTTCAGGACATTGGACCACCGAGACCTCCTAGCCCCACGTAATATCAATCAGCGAGAGCTCTTCCATAGATCTGTGTCTCAATGCTAATACCCAACACCACCCAACGCAGCAAGCTCCACTGCTGGACGCCCCATGCCAAACAACTAGCAAGACAGGAACACAACCCCACCCAGTAGCAGAGAGGCTGCCTAAAATCATACTAAGTAAACAGACACCCCAAAACACAGCACTGGACAAGGTCCTGCCCACCAGAAAGACAACATCCAGCCCCACCCACCAGAACACAAGCACCAGTCCCCTCCACCTGGAAGCCTACACAACCCACAGAAACAAACCTAACCACTGGGGCAGACACCAAAAACAACAGGAATTACGAATGTGCAGCCTGTGAAAAGGAGACCCCAAACACAGTAAGTTAAGAAAAATGAGAAGACAGAGAAATACACAGCAGATGAAGGAGCAAGGTAAAAAACCACCAGACCAAACAAATGAAGAGGAAATAGGCAGTCTACCTGAAAAAGAATTCAGAGTAATGATAGTAAAGATGGTCCAAAATCTTGGAAATCTAATGGAGAAATACAAGAAACGTTTAACAAACCAAGAACAACTAAAGAGCAAAAAAAGAATGATGAATAATGCAATAAATGAAATTAAAAATTCTCTAGAAAGAATCAATGGTAGAATAACTGAGGCAGAAAAATGGATAAATGACCGAGAAGATAAAATAGTGGAATAACTACTGCAGAGCAGAATAAAGAATGAAAAGAATTGAAGACAGTATCAGATATTACTGAGACAACATTAAATGCACCAACATTCGAATTATAGGGGACCCAGAATAAGAAGAGAAAAAGAAAGGGTCTGAGAAAATATTTGAAGAGATTATAGTGGAAAACTTCCCTAATATGGGAAAGGAAATAGTCAATCAAGTCCAGAAAGCGCAGAGAGCCCCATACAAGATAAATCCAAGGAGAAACACACCAAGACACATATAAATCAAACTATCAAAAATTAAATACAAAAAAAAAATATTAAAAGCAGCAAGGGAAAAGCAACAAATAACATACAAGGGAATCCCCATGAGGTTAACAGCTGATCTTTCAGCAGAAACTTTGCAAGGCAGAAGGCAGTGCCAGGACCTAATGAAAGTGATGACAGGGAACAATCTACAACCAAGATTATTTTACCAAGCAAGGATCTCATTGAGATTCTACAGAGATAATAAAATATTTACAGAGAAGCAAAAGTTAAGGGGATTCAGCACCACCAAACCAGCTTTACAACAAATGCTAAAGGAACTTCTTTACACAGGAAACACAAGAGAAGGAAAAGACCTACAAAAACACACCCAAAACAATTAAGAAAATGGTAATAGGAACATACATATTGATAATTACCTTAAATGTAAATGGATTAAATGCTCCAACCAAAAGATATAGACTGGCTGAATGGATACAAAAATAAGTCCCGTGTATATGCTGTCTACAAGAGACCAAGTTCAGACCTAGGGACACATACAGACTGAAAGTGAGGGGTTGGAAAAATGTACCCCATGCAAATGGAAATCAAAAGAAAACTGTAGTAGCAATTCACATATCAGACAAAGTAGACTTTAAAATAAAGACTATTGCAAGAGATAAGGAGGGACACTACATAATGATCAAGGAATCAATCACAAAAGAAGATATAACAATGGTAAATATTTATGCACCCAATATAGGAGTACGTCAATACATAAGGCAAATGCTAACAGCCATAAAAGTTAAAATTGACAGTAACACAATCATGGTGGGGGGCTTTAACATCCCACTTTCACCAATGGACAGATTATCCAAAATGAAAATAAATAAGGAAACACAAGATTTAAATGACACATTAAACAAGATGGACTTAATTGATATTTATAGAACATTCCATCCAAAACAACAGAATAGACTTTCTTCTCAAGTGTTCATGGAACATTATCCAGGATAGATCATATCTTCAGTCACAAATAAAGTCTTGGTAAGTTTAAGAAAATTGAAATCACATCAAGTATCTTTTCGGACCACAACACTAGGAGACTAGATAACAATTACAGGCAAACAACTGTAAAAAATACAAACACACGGAGGCTAAACAATACACTACTAAATAAAGAAGAGATCACTTAAGAAATCAAAGAGGAAATCAAAATATACCTAGAAACAAATGACAATGAAAACTGGACGACCCAAAACTTATGGGATGCACTAAAAGCATTTCTAAGAGGGAAGTTTATAGCAATACAATCGTACCTCAAGAAATAAGAAAAATCTCATATAAACAACCTAAACTTACACTTAAAGCAATTAGAGAAAGAAGAACAAAAAAACCCCAAAATTAGCAGAAGTAAAGAAATTATAAAGATCAGATCACAAAAATATGAAACAGAAATGAAGGAAACAATAGCAAAGATCAATAAAACTAAAAGCTGGTTCTTTGAGAAGGTAAACAAAATTGATAAACCACTAGCCAGACTCATCAAAAAAAAACAGGGAGTAGATGCAAGTCAACAGAACTAGAAATGAAAAAGGAGAAGTAACAACTGACACTGCAGAAAAACAAAGTATCATGAGAGATTACTACAAGCAACTATACGCAAATAAAATTAACAAACAGGAAGAAATGGACAAATTCTTAGAAAAGCACAATGTTCTGAGACTGAACCAGGAAGAAATAGAAAATATAAACAGAACAATCACAGACACTGAAATTGAAACTGTGACTAAAAATCTTTCAACAAACAAAAGCCCAGGACCAGATGGCTTCACAGGCAAATTCTATCAAACATTTAGAGAAGAGCTAACACCTATCCTTCCCAAACTTTTCCAAAATATAGCAGAGGGAGGAAAACTTCCCACATCATTCTACGAGGCCACCATCAGCCTGATACCAAAACCAGACAAAGAAAGAAAACTACCGGCCAAAAGCACTGATGCACATAGATGCAAAAATTCTCTACAAAATATTAGCTAACAGAATGCAACAGCACATTAAAAGGATCATATACCATGATCAAGTGGGGTTTATCACAGGAATGCAAAGATTCTTCAATATACACAAATCAATCAATGTGATACACCATATTAACACATTCAAAGATAGAAACCATATAATAATCTCAATAGATGAAGAAAAAGCTTTTGACAGAATTCAACACTGATTTATCATAAAAACTCTCCAGAAGGTAACCATAGAGGGAACTTACCTCAACATAATAAAGGCCATATATGACAAACCCACAGTGAACATCGTTCTCAATGGTGAAAAACTGAAACCATTTCCACTAAGATCAGAAACAAGACAAGGTTGCCCACTCTCACCACTATTATTCAACATAGTTTTGGAACTTTTAGCCACACCAATCAGAGAAGAAAAAGGAATTCAAATGAAAAAAGAAGAAGTAAAGCTGTCACTGTTTGCAGATGACATGATACTATACGTAGAGAATCCAAAAGATGCTACCAGAAAACTATTGGAGCTAATCAATGAATTTGGTAAAGTAGCAGGATACAAACTTAATGCACATAAATCTCTTCCATTCCTATACACTAATGATGAAAAATCTGAAAGAGAAATTAAGGAAACACTCCTATTTACCACTGCAGCAAAAAGAGTAAAATACCCAGTAATAAACCTACCTACGGAGACAAAGACCTGTATGCAGAAAACTATAAGACACTGATGAAAGAAATTAAAAATGATACAAACAGATGGAAAGATATACCATGTTCTTGGATTGGAAGACTCAATACTGTCAAAATGACTATACTGTCAAAATGACTATACTATCCAAAGCAATCTACACATTCAATGCAATCCCTATGAAACTATCAATGGCATTTTTCACAGAAGTAGTACAAAGTATTTCACAATTTGGATGGAACCGCAAAAGACCCCAAATAGCCCATGCAGTCTTGAGAAAGAAAAATGGAGCTGGAGGAATCAGGATCCCTGACTTCAGACTATACTACTAAGCTACAGTAATCAAGGCAGTATGGTGCTGGCACAAAAACAGAAAGATAGATCAATGGAACAGGATAGAAAGCCCAGAGATAAACCTATGCACGTATGGTCACCTTATCTTTGATAAAGGTGGCAAGAATATACAATGGAGAAAGACAGCCTCTTCAATAAATGGTGCTGGGAAAACTGGACAGCTACATGTAAAAGAATGAAATTAGAACACTTCCTAACACCATACATGAAAATAAACTCAAAATGGATTAAAGACCTAAATATAAAGCCAGACACTATCAAACTCTTAGAGGAAAACATAGGCAGAACACTCTATGACGTCAATCACAGCAAGATCCTTTTTGACCCACTTCCTAGAGAAATGGAAATAAAAACAAAAATAAACAAATGAGACCTAATGAAACTTCAAAGCTTTTGCACAGCAAAGGTTACCATAGAAAGACAAAAAGATAACCCTCAGAATGGGAGAAAATATTTGCAAATGAAGCAACTGACAAAGGATTAATCTCTAAAATTTACAAGCAGCTCATGCAGCTCAATATCAAAGAAACAAACAACAGAATCCAAAAATGGGCAGAAGACCTAAATAAACATTTCTCCAAAGAAGATATACAGATTGCCAACAAACACATGCAAGGATGCTCAACATCACTAATCATTAGAGAAATCAAATCAAAACTAAAATGAGGTATCACCTCACACGGGTCAGAATGGCCATCATCCAAAAATCTACAAACAATAAATGCTGGAGAGGGTGTGGAGAAAAGGGAACCCTCTTGCACTCTTGGTGGGAATGTAGATTGATACAGCCACTATGGAGAACAGTATGGAGGTTCCTTAAAAAGCTAAAAATAGAACTACCATATGACCCAGCAATCCCAGTACTGGGCATATACCCTGAGAAAACCATAATTCAAAAAGGGACATGTACCACAATATTCTTTGTGGCACTATTTATAGTAGCCTGGACATGGAAGCAACCTAAATGTCCATTGACAGAGGAATGGATAAAGAAGATGTGGCACATATATACAATGGAATATTACTCAGCCATAAAAAGAAACGAAATTGAGTTATTTGTAGTGAGGTGGATGGACCTAGAATCTGTCATACAGAGTGAAGTAAGACAGAATGAGAAAAACAAATACCGTATGCTAACACATATATACGGACTCTAAAAAAAAAAAAATGGTACTGATGAACCTCGTAGCAGGGCAGGAATATAGATGCAGACATAGAGAATAGAATTGAGAGCATGGGATGGGAGGGGGAAGCTGGGGCAAAGTGAGAGTAGCATGGACATATATACACGACCAAGTTTAAAATAATTAGTGGCAAGCAGCAGCATAGCACAGGGAGATCAGCTCTGTGCTTTGCGACACCTAGAAGGGTGGGTTAAGGAGTGTGGGAGAGAGACTCAAGAGGGAGGGGATATGGGGATATATGTATGCATATGGCTGTTTCACTTTGTTGTACAACAGAAACTAACACAGTACTGTGAAGCAATTATATCCAATAAAGATTTATTAAAAAAATAATAACTGAGTGGCTTAATATTTACTAGCCCCCAAATAGAGAAAATTTGCATTCCCTATTCCATCTGTAGGCAGGCCACGGATTAGTAATTATCAATGGAGAATACCTGGCTGATTTCCCCAGTTGTCTAGCCCTAGCAGACAAGTTATCTATTTTTAACTTTTGATAGAGATTGATTTTTCTAGTCCGTGCTTTTACTGATGGTTTATTGTTTTGAGAATTCCATCCTCATGCTGGGTTCAGAAGTCCAACATTCTACCTGGCATTATTTCCCTGCATGTCAGTTAAAACCCTGTCCTCACTGGTATCCAGTATGACAAACTCTCCAAAAGCACACCACACTTCCATTTTAAAAGTATTGTTTTGGTGCCTTGTGATTTCATTTATGATTTTGCAAGTTCAGCTATTAATTTAAAATGGTATTGTATATGTTATCCTTCATTTCCAAGTCCCTTTAGCAAATGTGTTTTCTACTTTTGTTTGCCATATTCC
The DNA here is from genome assembly GCF_039906515.1 of Pseudorca crassidens. Classification (NCBI taxonomy): domain Eukaryota; kingdom Metazoa; phylum Chordata; class Mammalia; order Artiodactyla; family Delphinidae; genus Pseudorca; species Pseudorca crassidens. The sequence goes on from NC_090298.1 coordinate 22,816,291, forward strand.
CTGAAAAGAAAGCCCTCTCTTATCACACAACACAATGTAATAACTTGTAGTGGAGGTATTAGAGTAATTTGAGATTCAATTGTATGATACCAGGCAAACAAATGCAGGAAGTAGTGTTATCAATTTAGGATGCTCTCTCAGTTTCTGTCCAGATAAAATTTATTACTTATCAATCATTGTGTTCACTCTATTTTTTAGCAGAAGAATTTGCAAGGGTTTACTTTTGCTAAGATCTTTTTCTTTAGTTTTCATCTCAGTCTATGAACATTTAGATGCACTGTTTATTTTACACCTGTGTTTCATTCATGTTTGTTAAATTTCCCATTGAAATAAGTTTTGACACCAACTGCAAAAATATCTTGTCATTTTACAGTAACAATACAAAGTAACTGTGACTGATTTGGCTATTTACTCACCCTTTATTACCTTCTGTGTGCAAACATGGTAACAGTCAAACTTAGACTTTCATCTCAGTGAAATTGAACACATGCAGAAAATAATAAATTTAGCAATAAACTTAATATGCATATTTTAATATTATGACATATACTATATATTATTTTATAAATAACCAAGCTGTGTGTTGTGAAAAATAACAATGAAGCAAGCAAAGTAGAAGTCCTTTCTTGAAGAGTGACATTAATGTGTGTCCTTAAGGATGAGGAGGAGCCATCAAATGGAAAAGTGTGAGCAAGGTGAAAGTTGGAAGAAACCCACCAGGAACAGAGAACAGCACATGCAAAAATTTGAAGTCATGAAGTAGGGCACATCTTTATGCTTTCAATAATTTTGTGGAACTGAGGAAGGTCACTGTGACTAGAAAATACTAAATAGGATATTAATTGAATTTTTATATAACTACTACTTGAAACAAACTTGATTAATGGTGATTTTTTAAACCATAGAAAAACTTATGTGAACACTCACTCTGAAGAAAACTGCTTTGACAAAAGCTAAAATAATGCAGAAATAGAATTATACTAAAATGTAACACTAAAAATAAAAATCATTGTAAAACTTGGCAGCCTCTATGTCAGAATTCATGTTTAACATATAACATTATAATTAATATTAAATTATTAATAAACTCAGAAACAAAATAGGATGCTAAACTGAATCATTATATAGTCATTTTACACTGCCTCAGAAATGGTGATGGTTGGAATATACATAAAAAAGAAATTTTTAAGCCAATAATTTGAAAAGAAATTTTAAATGATCAAAGTTATAGTTGCTACTTTTGTCCAATTAGTAAATTTGAATCACCAGACTTGTAATTTTTTTTAATCAGCAAATATATGGATTTGAGATACATAAGTATCTATGGATAGCCATTATCAATAATTGTCCAATGAATTAGAAACACATAAGATAATTTGGTAGGAAATAAAAGTTCTAGCAATAAACATAATACAAAATCTGGTGTTGTATTTATTAAAAACAGATAACTTAAATGATACAGAAAAATGGAGAGACAGTTATGTCTTTAATTTCATCACTGAATATTCTAAAGATGAGAAATTTTATTAAATGCATTTATAATTTTAATGCAGTTTTTATTAAAATCAATTTTCACATACATTTTTTCACATCTACTTAAAAATAATTCAGAAAAACATTACAAGGATATTGCTGAGGCATTTCCTCACCTATCAGATATAAAACTGTGATTATTAAGTTAGTATATTATTAATGTAAGAATAGTCAAATATATTAATGCAATAGAATAGGTGACCCATAAGAACTAAAGAACCACTATTTATAAATTGACATCAGAAATTGATTGAGCAGAAATTTGTTTTTCTAAGAAGGGTGAGAAATTTAGTAACTTTGAAAAAAATAGTAAGGAAAAGAAGAATACGGAAAGATATATATATATATGTCATTCATTTATTCATTCATACAGTCATTTATGAAGTAACGTTTATTGGTCATCTATCTTGTGCTATGCATTGAGCATAAGGTAGACAGAAAATCAGATACTGTCCTTATTCCTAAGGAACTTCTATATACGTCATTTATATACACATGCATTAGCATATGATTATTTATACATTTTTAACCTACCTATTACTGTTTTTCACTATATTCACATACAATTTTGTTCTAAAAAAAGGCCTTTGAAGAATGTTACAAAAAAAGTACAATGGAAAGAAAAATTAGAAATTCAAGGTGAAGGGAAAATAAGTAAAGACAACAAGAAGCTTCATTCTTTATCACTAAACATTTCATTATAGGTTTTTTTAATATCCTTCATATTCTTTTCCTTCATCAACAATATATTTAAAATCTATAGTCATACCACAAAATAAGCTTCTAATTACATTTGGAAAGGGATAATTGTCTCCCATCCCCTCTACTTCTCTCTATACGATAAATAGATATAGAACATACAGACATTTGTCTATTTATAACTATATCAAACTAACTACATATAATATATTTAAAACTATACTATAAGGGACTAAAAAGTAACGCACAAAGGAGTATTATAAGCAATGCAATAAGAAATGAAATAATAAAAACTACTGTGTTTTAATAATATCTGCCTCCTTGTTCTCTTCATTAATATACACTATAAAATTATCCTTCAGCATTTCCAAATTTTAGATATACTGTGATAAACAGAACATTTTGTATTCATCCTCCAAAATGAAAATTGTTACAAAGCATTAGCTTAGATCAAAGGGGATAAAGCTAGTGGACCCTAGATAAAGTTAGGGTGTTTCAGGTCCTATGGGCAGAGGGTAAAAGGGTAACATCTTTTAATCCAACATACTAACATTTTATATTTATTTCACAAGGGTATTTAGAGTTTAATGATAAAATAGAAATAACACACATGGAGCTTTTCAAAGAAAGCAGTATTATATACAGTCCAAAGTAACATTGCATGTAACATTGCAAAATTTTGTGTTTGCTACTCATTATCACCATCAGAATCACCATGTTCCAGATTTGTTTGATTAAATGACCACTTTTCATAGATGCATCACTTTGCATTTTTCCAGATTGAAACTCCTTTTTATTACATTTTTAAACTTTCAAACTATGTAATATTTTTAGATGTATTGTAATGGTTCTACTTACCTACTTGGCAATTTAACATGGCCTAAAAATGATTTTGAATGTGTTGTTTTCTCACCCCTGCAGGGTTGGTAACAGTGCTTCTCACTCAGAGCAAACATGACCTACACAGACATTACCTACACTGCAGCATGTTTGTTTGTTTTTTTTTAACCTTTTCTTTCATTTTATTTTGGAATACAGCTGATCAACAACGTCGTGTTAGTTTCAGGCATACAGCAAAGTTCATATACATTGCAGCATGTTCTTTGGCTGCAAGACAAGGTTGATTTACAAGCATGCTTTCTTAATTTACACCATATGAAATCACAGGATGTCACTTTCATTTACTGAAAGTTATATAAATGTCAATTACATAATATTTGGAAGTGGGAGTATTTGCTTTGGTTCTTCTTCTCCTCTCCCTCCCCCATTTAAACAATGTTAGGTGAAGCTTGAATCTTCTCTATAGCCTGAATATAGATAATCATATTCTCTTTATTTTCTACATTTTTTATTATTTATGAAGAAATCTATGTAATTCCTGGATGTGATATTATTTTTGGAAGTCTATTTTTTTTTAATTTATTGAATGAGTATCAACTAGGATTAGAACATTTCTATTATCTATATCCAAAGCCAAAGATTGCCAAAAGCAAGAGCAGTCTGTATTATCATGAACCCTGAAGATCACTGGCATTTTTGTTTAATAGCATCTCCTAAATATATAATATTGTTCTGTAGAAATCGTGGTATGTTCACATTTTACAATAGAAGTATAACTGTTTAATTTTATTTTCAGTTGTGAAGTACATATAAAAAATAAATCTTCTCTTTTAAATTAGAAGCAGTTTGAAACCAGATGGCAATATTACTAGAACTGAGAAAGTTGGAAACCAGATAGCAATATTACTGTAACTTGGAAAGTAACAGTTTGTGGTTGTTGATTACTTAGTAAATCCCTGCTAGATGCCTAATGGGAGGGCAAAAGGAGTGTTACCAAGCCATACTCGGGTCCACTCGCCCATGCACAGTAAAACCAATCTACTGACACCGGGTTGTGGTGAAGGAAAGGGCAGCATTTATTGCAGGGCACCAAGCAAGGAGTCCAGGGCAGCTAGTGCTTAAAAGATCCAAATTCCCCAAAGGCTTTCAGGGAAAGGTTTATAAAGACAGGGTGAGGGAAGGGATTTGTGGGGTGTGTGGCCAGATCATGGACATTCTTTTGATTGGCTGGTGGTGAGGTAATTGGGAGTCAGCATCATCAACCATCTGGTTCTAACCGGTCTGGGGTCTAAGTGCTTGTGGGCAGTATATAGTTAACTTCTTCCTCCTGATGGGGGTTTCAGTATCTGCAAAACAGCTCAAAGGACATGGCTCAGAATATTATCTATAGTCCTTGAGGAAGAACTAAAGGTCCTTGACTTTGTTTAATGGCTAAAGTATTATTTTGTCTTTCTTGACTGTTTTCTTTCTGCACATTCTCACTTCTCTGATTGAATTTATTCTTTGACTAAAGTTTTTTTACAGACAAAGGCAGGCAGAGGACATGAGTGGGGGTCTATTCTGAGAAGGCCTCCTAGGGTTCTGCTCAGTTACAGGAGGACAATATGTCAAATAATTTATACCAGTAAGAATGTGATAAGAACTATGGGAGCAGTATAAACACACGGTATCTAAAGAGTGAATTGTAGAGGAGAGGTTAATAAATTCTGACTGGGGTTATTCAAGGAGTATTTCCTGAAAAAATTTTAAAAACACCTTTATTCTGGGCCATGAACTATAAAAACTATGTGTGGAAGAGAGCATGAGGAAGTAGTCATGACCCTTGATAACCTAACACTTTCTGACTTGATGTTAAGTGCTTGTGAAAACCTGTCCATACCTTGGAGTCCGTCTACTCTGTCAATAGCAGCTTCTATAACTTCACCCTGCAATCTGCAAATCTAGGACAATAATTTTGTAAATCAGATATATATATTGGGAATAAGAATTGGTTTTATACATGACAACTTTAAGGCTCATAGGAACTACCTTGAAAAAGCTCTATCATCCCATGGTAGTGGATACATGCACAAAATAAATTCAGTCTGATGTTAACTCATCTAGAGGCAGTCTTGATATGTGTAGAATTCTGAAACTTTATGATGGATAGCCCAGCTATCCATGTGTATGTCAAAATATACTTGTCTTCACTGTAAAGCATTCTAAACAATCTATTGTGAACCGTTAAAGCATTAAAGAGATTATCATTGGCTTTTGGTGACTTCTTATTCAATATGACAGTGCTGTGCTGCCATCACCTAGAAAACGAGAGGTCAAGGCCATTTCCTTATATTATGTACCCATTCACCACCAGTTGTTTCAAATAGTAATAGTTAAATATAAAATTATTTATTGAGTGCCTTACTATTTGCAAAATATACAATGGTGAAAAAATATTTCTAAATAATATAAAATAAAAAGCCAATAATTCTTCCAGTTTTTCTCCTCCTATTAAAAACACTGTCCATCCATTACCATTCTTACATTTACTTACAGTTCACTGTACATCTTCACGTAGAGCACTCCCTTTAATAACTTCGTATTTCCTCCCCAATAGGTTTGTGAAGACGATACTATAATTGATATACTAGCAGCTCATTAGTCCCTAGGAAGGGTCTGAGACACTATTAAAAACTGCAAGATGTAATACTGTTGATTCGATTCTAAACACAGAAGTAAGCTGAACAGCACTTTACCTGGAATAAATGTATTTTAGTAGTCATCCCAATCTGGCTCTTTTCTGGATGTGCCAGACACAAACGTGCTAGAACCTGAAAGGTGGTTATCTTTGACCTTTGATGTAAGTGGGACACTAGCGTGCTCTACCTTTCTATCTTTCCTTGCTCTTACACGTGACTTTCTACCTGGGAATCAACAAGACTATCCTCAGCAAACCTGAATGCATAAGCATCTACCATCAGAGTGGTCTTCTTCAGAAGATATTTCCTGTTAAACAGATAACCTCTTCTTCTTTTTTTTTTTTGCGGTACGCGGGCCTCTCACTGCTGTGGCCTCTCCCGTTGCGGAGCACAGGCTCCGGACGCGCAGGCTCAGCGGCCATGGCTCACGGGCCTAGCCGCTCCGTGGCATGTGGGATCTTCCCGGACCGGGTCACGAACCCGTGTCCCCTGCATCGGCAGGCGGACTCTCAACCACTGTGGCACCAGGGAAGCCCAGACGCCTTCTTCTTGAGCTGAAGGTAGCAAAAGCTGAATTGCTCTGAATAATATAGGTGGGAAAAAGTTAGAGCTACTTTGGCAAACTATTAAAATCTATTACATGCACAAATTCTTTCTCTGAGTGATTTTTATTTTTTGTTGAAATTGGATATGGAGCTGAGATTTATGTTCAGGTCAATGAAGTGTACGATGGTAGATGAAACCAGTGCTCAGGAGACCCAGGAGGCAATGAAAGTATAAGCCCACATACTGCAAGAGTTTGCATAAATCAGGGCTTGAACTCCCACAGTAGCTTAAAGAATTCTTCAGGTCAATGAAGTTTAAGTAGATATCAAGAGGCAGGGATGCATCCATTAAATTCTGGATTGTAATAAATTGTAACAGTTTTTGTTTCAAATTTCTGAACCTGTGAATTCCACCATTCACAGTATAATTGCATGCAAGCATTTTGTCAAAAAAGATGTACTTCAGCATACTCCATCAACTTCTGCCTGCAAATGATGAGGACGCAGATCCCATGCCAAATAGAAGTCAGGATCTGTGTAAGAAGTGATGTCTGATATGGTTTAGCAATTCAAAAATCAGCAAGAGCTACCATCTGTTTTCCTGAAATATCCCCTGGCTTTGTACCCCTGCCCTACTTCTACTTTTTGATTTAAATTTTCCATATATTTTTTTCAATTCCTTGTTCGACAGTGTTCTTCAGATAGATGACTGAATTATCTTTTTTCCTGTTTTTGTTGTGCTTGATTTTATTTGTCTCTGATCCTATCTCCTCAAGGATGATTGACACCTAATCTCTGGGTACAGCATGGATTTAGATTGTTAATTTCCTTTCCCAACTGTGATTCATTGTGCTGCTGCCCAGATTATCTAGGATATAGGAAATCACACTGCTTAAATACCAGTTTTAGCTAATATTTGAAAATTAAAACTGTATCCCCAAAGGTGGATGCATGCCTAAAAAATATATTTTAAATTTATTTCCTACTTTTCACTATGAAAATTGTACACTATGTCATCACTTTAAAACTCAGAATTATTTTGTAAGTTTTAGCCATAATTACCTGTTAATCTATTGCTTAAAATTGCTTTAATAAAGCTTTCAATTAAAATTTAGATGTTTTTAATGTATATTAAATTAAAAATCACCAATTCCACAGTTGCATTTCAATGAGAATTGGCTTGTATGCTAGCTTAATCACGTTTGTGGTCATTTAACCCTTTGAGTTGTATATAGATCCTTCACCTGCAAAATGTTCATGAAATAACTACATTAAGGTGCAGTATTGTGAAGATGAAGTGAGATAATAGTAAAAGTGATCATTAAATATGATCAATTAATATCACAGGTTTGTACAATCTGGCTTGTTTTCCTTAAGACTCGATGAAGATTTATCACTAAAATTTATATGTTAAATAAAACCCTTGATGAATTTTCAGCATCATTTTTATTGTTAAACATTATTGGAAATGACATATTGCTTTGAATTATAAATAATAACAAAATACCCTTGACTTTTAAGATGTAGGTAAATATTCTTCAAGCATCATTATGAGACATTTCTCTTTACATAACCTAAAGAGATTATTTTATGTTTCCCTTCAACCCACAGCTGAGCTGCAGGTGCTGTTCATGCATCACTGCTTTAGCTACTTCAATATTTGTTATCAGAATATACCCTAAAGCTGAAAGCCTATGCCAATTAATGACACTACTGCACTTAAGGTCTCTATTATTATAGAAGCTCTATTGGATTCACTCAGTTCCACATCATGTCTTTGCCATATCCTGCAGTATTCTCCTGACATTGATGCCTTTGCTTCTTGTTTCCCTAGCCAAGTTATAGCTTAGCTTTTCAAATTTAAAAAGCAATAAATAATAGGGTGTAACAGAAAACATTACAAATATGAAGAATGCTCAATGAATAACTTTGTAGAGAAAGAGAGAGAGAAGGAATAGAGAGAGAGGGAGAAAGAGAGGAGAAATTCAATCATTATAAAATAATATATGTACATGTGTAATTTTATGATATTTCTTGTAAGCACATATTAAAGCGAGATAGCTGGAATCAAGTATTACAAAATACCCTGAGTTATGTGGACCCTGGCAGAATAACACTAAGTCTGAGGTTGTGAGAGGTTTTTAGTTTGATGCTGTATAAATTGCTGGCTGATGCTTTATGTGCAATTTTTTATGGTATTTTCTATTTTGTCTTCAGCACAGTAAATTTCTCTGTATTTCAAGTTTCAATATGCTTAGATTTCACATGGACATGTACTTGTAAGCCCCTTGAATTTAGATACTGAAGGCCACAGCCTCAAACATTTATCTTGAGTGTCAAAGAATACTAATGCTTTCTTTAATAAAGAAATGATTCTTTTTCAATAAATCAAGGGTATTCTACATTTGTGCTGATTTCATAGGAAGTGTTTTTAGTTTTGACATTTTAAAATAATTTTAAATTTACTTAATGTGGTACTCAGAGTAAGGCCAGAGAATCAGATAAAATCCCGCAACCACATTTTCATTTTTTAAAAACTTTTTATACTCAAGATAATTTCTCCAAAACAGAAAAGAAAAGAAATGTATACAATAAAACACAAAGAACAATTTGTATCAAGTTGGAACTGCACATTTAGGCTTCAAAACTCATCTAAATTCTGCAGTAACAATAGTCTTTCTTGAAAGAATGGAGAGAGGCAGGGAGGTAGCCAGGCAGGAAAGAAGGAAGTGAGAGAGAAGGAAGAAGAGGAGGAAGAAAGAAACAAAGATTTCCTCCTTTACTCTTTTTCTAGGTGGAATAAAATTAAAATCATGAAAGTTCAAGACAGTTTTAATTTTTTTGTTGTGTCGGAGCCACAACATACACAGGCCTTTTATTTTGCTTGCTTCCAATAAAAATTTAAATACTTTATATATGTGTACATGTTAGGTATGGAAATTGAGATTTCATTTCAATTATGTTATTGTTCCTTCTCTTATGTTTATTTTGTAAACCTAGAAAAGAAAGTGTACTTGAAACCTTTTGATAATTTCAATGTGAAATATCATTTCTGAGACTATTTCATTCATTAATACTATGTTCAATAGGGCCAAGTAACAAGTTAACTTCTCCTTGAAGGAAAAATTAAGACAATCAAAGTCTTCAAGTGCTTTTCAATTAGCTAGGCATACTGTTATATGGCAATGATTTGCAGATAAAGAAAGATACAGCAATTAAAAATTCCAAAATTCAGCAAGTGACTTCTATTTGTGTAAAAAATACTCTATATTCATATTTACTTTATATATATGGTATATGCATAAAGAAAGTGCATACTTTATATATATGCTATATGTTATAATATGAGAATAGTTTTAAAAATAAATTCTAGACTGAAAATTAAATTAATTAATTAGTTCTTTTAATTATATTATGTTCAGACTTTCCACAGAGAATAGTATGTGAAAGTGTGAAAGAAAAAATAATTTATGCCTATCATAGAAATCTTGGTACATTAAGAGAATAATTGACATACCTTGGGCCAAGGAATAAATCCCAGGAAGGATATTTAATATGGTATTTAGGGGCTACAGAGAGAGTAGTTGTAACAGTATTCAAGCAAAGCAAACAGCATGTAAAAAGTCATTAGGGCAAGAAAATGTTACAAGGAAGATGAAAAAGTGTTAGGTTTCAGCCTGATCAATAGTTGGGTTGAAAGTGAGAGCAGTATATAATAAGTAATGGGTTCAGCGGGGCATCTTTAAAGTGTTTCATGCTGAGAAGAGAGGAATTATTACCCTACATGTATTTGAAAAATAATTTTTGAAACTAAGTACAAAAATGGGTAGGAGTTCATATTAATATAAGTAAATGATTGAATAAATGAATGAATGGAAGATAATTGACTGATATCCTATGCAGAAAAATTCCAAATAATTTATGATGATATTCTGCCTTCAAAGAGATGAAATGTTAACTTCTCATATATTTAAATGTGGGCTGCACATATTGACTTTCTTCTAAAAAGTACAGTACAGATTGGATGTAAAATGAGTATCCTGTGGTGGAGAAACCTGACAAACACTACTTCATCTAGGCGCTCAAAATTATTACCAACAATCCTAAATCATATTGAAAGTAGGTACCCTTGATATGATGTGATGAGAATTGCACATTACCTCTGTGGTCCTCTCTCCAAAACATATAACCCCAGTATATACATGAGAAAAATACTAGATAATCCTAATTGAAGGGCATTCAGCAAAATAACTGACCAGTACTCCTCACAACTGTCAAAGTTATCAAAAACAGGTCTGAGGAACTGTCACAACAAAGAGGAGCCTAAGGAGATATGACCGCTAAGTGTAATAATATGACATCCTGTATGAGATCATGGAACAGAAAAAGGACATTAAGTGAAAAATAAGGAAATCTAAATAATGTATGAACTTTAGTTAATAACAGTGTTTCAATATTGGTTCACTAATTTTGACAAATGCACCACACTAAATTTAAGATGTCAATAATAGGGTCAAATGAGTGAGGAATACTTGGGGTCTCTGTACTATCTTCACAACTTTACTGTAATTCTAAAACTATTATAAATTAAAACCTTTTTTTTTTAATGGATGAAAGGAGACAAAATTGAAATAACAAAACAAGACAGGAGACTTTTAAGAGATCGTTGGCATAATCGAAGAGACAAATGAGAGTTCTGAGCTAAGTTATATCAAGAGAAATGGAAAGATGTAGGTGGGAACAGAATTACATGTTAGAGATTAAGTGGACTTGATGTGTGGGATGGTGAGGAAAAGTATTACATTGAATATCATTTGAATGTTTTCAGTGTGAGTAACTAAATTGCTGCTGATATAATTTACTCTGATTAAGCAAATATAATATGTTAGAAAAGAAGATGTAAGAGAATAAATTGGCAGTTCTGTTTTGGACACATTACTATATTGTAGGTCACAAATGTAGATACTATATAAGTAATTTTTTAGAGCAAAAAAAGTAATTTGAGTTGTATATGTAATTTTTGTTTCATAAGAATATATGTTATTTAAATCATGTTATTTAATGATATAATTTAAGGAAATCATGTAGTGACAGAAAAGTAGAAAATCTACAATGAGTCCCCTTGGAAACCATGCATTAGTTATTTATTTGGGAAAGGGAGATGAAACCAAAAAGAAAAAGAAAGGGAATAAACAGGGATGTTGAAATCTCAAAAAAAAAAAAAAAAAGGTATCACAGAAGCTAAGTAGGAAAAGACATATTCAATCCTTTTGACTGATACTGAGAAATCAATTGATGCAATTGTTGTTTTGTCTACATATTGGAAGGAGAGGAACATCACTCAGTATATCAAATAATTTTTATTTTTTATCTTTTAAAATTTTTTGGAGTATAGTTAATTTACAATGTTGTGTTAGTTTCAGGAATACAGCAAAGTGAATCAGTTATACATATATGTATATCCACTCTTTTTTAGATTCTTTCTGCATGTAGGCCATTACAGAGTATTGAGTAGAGTTCCCTGTGCTATACAGATCTTTATTAGTTATCAGTTTTATGTATAGTAGTGTGTATATGTCAATCCCAATCTCCGAATTTATCCTTCCCCACCCTTTCCCCCCGGTAACCATAAGTTTGTTTTTACATCTGTGGCTCTATTTCTGTTTTGTGAGTAAGTTCATTTGTACCATTATTTTAGATTTCAAGTATAAGTGATACCATGATATTTGTCTTTCTCTGAGTTACTTCACTCAATATGACAATCTCTAGGTCCATCCATGCACTGCAAATGGCATTATTTTGTTCTTTTTTATGGCTGACTAATATTCCACTGTATATATATATATATATATATATATATATATATATACCACATAAATAAGATATATTAGGAAATATATCTTATTTATTTAATTAGAATAATACATTCAATGTACCTTTGTACATTAAACTGAAGTGAATTTAAAAAGAAATTAAGTTATGGCCTGTATACTATAAAATCACACAAATATAATGGCATATGTTAAATATTTATTTTAAACATAGACTTCAAAGACACACATAAACTCTTTTTTTTTAATTTAACATCTCTACTGGAGTATAATTACTTTACAATGTTGTGTTAGTTTCTGCTGTATAACAAAGTGAATCAGCTACATGTATAAATATATCCCCATATCCCCTCCCTCCTGCATCTCCCTCCCACACTCTCTATCCCACCCCTGTAGGTGGTCACAAAGCACCGAGCTAATCTCCCTGTGCCATGCAACTGCTTCCCACTGGCTATCTATTTTACATTTGGTAGTGTATATATGTCAGTGCTACTCTTTCACTTAGTCCCAGCATACACATACCCCTCCCCAGGTCCTCAATTACATTCTCTACATCTGCGTCTTTATTCCTGTCCTGCCCCTAGGTTCATCAGAACCTTTTTTTTTTTTAGATTCCATATATACGTGTTAGCATACTGTATTTGTTTCTCTCTTTCTGACTTACTTCACTCTGTATGACAAGATTCTAGGTCTATATACCTCCCTACAAATAACTCAGTTTCGTTTCTTTTTATGGCTGAGCAATATTCCATTGTATATATGGGCCACATCTTTATTCAGTCATCTGAAGATGGACACGTAGGTTGCTTCCATGTCCTGGCTATTGTAAACAGTGCTGCAATGAACATGGTGGGACATGACTCTTCTTGAACTACGGTTTTCTCAGGGTATATGCCCAGTAGTGGGGTTGCTAGGTCGTATGGTAGTTCTATTTTTAGTTTATAAGGAACCTCCATACTGATCTCCATAGTGGCTGTATCAATTTACATTCCCACAAACAGTGCAAGAGGGTTCCCTTTTCTCCACACCCTCTCCAGCATTTACTGATTGTAGATTTTTTGATCATGGCTATTGTGACCGGTGTGAGGTGATACCTCACTGTAGTTTTGATTTCCATTTCTTGAATGATTAGTGATGTTGAGCATCCTTTCATATGTTTGTTGGCAATCTGTATATCTTCTTTGGAGAAATCTCTATTTAAGTCTTCTGCCCATTTTTAGATTGGGTTGTTTGCCTTTTTGATATTGAGCTGCATGAGCTGCTTATATATTCTGGAGATTAATCCTTTGTCAGTTTCTTCATTTGCAAATATTTTGTCCCATTCTGAGGGTTGTCTTTTCATCTTGTTTATGGTTTCCTTTGCTGTGAAAAAGTTTTTATGTTTTATTAGGTCCCATTTGTTTATTTTTGTTTTTATTGCCATTTCTCTAGGAGGTGGGTTGAAAAGGATCTTGCTGTGCTTTATGTCATAGAGTGTTCTTCCTATGTTTTCCTCAAAGAGTTTTATAGTGTCTGACCTTACATTTAGGTCTTTAATCCATTTTGAGTTTAATTTTGTTTATGGTATTAGGAAGTGTTCTAACTTCATTCTTTCACATGTAGTTGTCCACTTTTCCCAGCATCACTTATTGAAGAGGCTGTCTTTTCTCCATTGTATATTCTTGCCTCCTCTATTAAAGATAAGGTGACCATATGTGCGTGGGTTTAACTCTGGGCTTTCTATCCTCTTCCATTGATCTATCTTTCTGTTTTTGTGCCAGTACCATACTGCCTTCATTACTGTAGCTTTGTAGTATAGTCTGAAGTCAGGGAGCCTGATTCCTCCAGCTCCATTTTTCTTTCTCAAAATTGCTTTGACTATTCGGGGTCTTTTGTGTTTACATACAAATTGTGAAATTTTTTGTTCTAGTTCTGTGAAATTTGCCTTTGGTAGTTTGATAGGGATTGCACTGAATCTGTAGATTGCTTGGGATAGTATAGTCATTTTCACAATGTTGAATCTTCCAATCCAAGAACATGTTATATCTCTCCATTTTTTGTATCATCTTTAATTTCTTTCATCAGTGTTTTATAGTTTTCTGCATACAGGTGTTTTGCCTCCTTAGGTAGGTTTATTCCTAGGTATTTTATTCTTTTTGTTGCAGTGGTAAATCGGAGTGTTTCCTTAATTTCTCTTTCAGATTTTTCATCATTAGTGTATAGGAATGCAAGAGATTTCTGTGCATTAACTTTGTATCCTGCTCCTTTACCAAATTCATTGATTAGCTCTAGTAGTTTCTGGAAGCTTCTTTAGGATTCTCTATGTATAGTATCATGTCATCTGCAACCAGTGACAGTTCTTCTTCTTCTTTTCCAATTTGCATTCCTTTAATTTCTTTTTCTTTTCTGATTGCTGTGGCTAAAACTTCCAAAACTATGGTGAATAATAATGGGGAGAGTGGGCAAGCTTGTCTTGTTCCTGATCTTAGAGGAAATGGTTTCAGTTTTTCACCATTGAGAATGATGTTGGCTGTGGGTTTGTCATATATGGCCTTTATTAGGTTGAGGTAGGTTCCCTCTGCCTGCTTTCTGAGAGTTTTTATCATAAATGGGTGTTGAATTTTGTCAAAAGCTTTTTCTGTATCTGTTAGATTTTTATATGGTTTTTATCCTTCAGTTTATTAATATGGTGTATCACATTGATTGATTTGTGTATATTGAAGAATTCTTGCATTCCTGGGATAAATCCCACTTGATCATAGTGTATGTTCTTTTAATGTGCTGTTGGACTCTGTTTTTTAGTGTTTTGTTGAGGATTTTTGCATCTATGTTCATCAGTGATATTGGCCTGTAGTTTTCTTTTTTTGTGACATCTTTGTCTGGTTTTGATATCAGGGTGATGTTGGCCTCGTAGAATGAGTTTGGGAGTGACCCTCCCTCTGCTATATTTTGGAAAAGTTTGAGAAGGGTAAATGTTATCTCTTCTCTAAATGATTGATAGAATTCGCCTCTGAAGCCATCTGGTCCTGGGCTTTTGTTTGTTGGAAGATTTTTAATCACAGTCTCAATTTCAGTGCTTGTGATTGTTCTGTTTATATTTTCTATTTCTTCCTGGTTCAGTCTTGGAAGGTTGTGCTTTTCTAAGAATTTGTCCATTTCTTCCAGGTTGTCTATTTTATTGGTGTTTAGTTGCTTGTAGTAATCTCTCATGATCCTTTGTATTTCTGCAGTGTCAGTTGTTAGTTCTCCTTTTTCATTTCTAATTCTGTTGATTTGAGTTTTCCCCCTTTTTTTCTTAATGAGTCTGGCTAATGGTTTATTAATTTTGTTTATCTTTTCAAAGAACCAACTTTTAGTTTTGTTGATATGTGCTATTGTTTCTTTCATTGCTTTTTCATTTATTTCTGATCTGATCTTTATGATTTCTTTTCTTTGGCTAACGTTGGTTTTTTTTTTGTTCTTTCTCTAATTGCTTTAGGTGTAAGATTAGGTTGTTTATTTGAGATGTTTCTTGGTTCTTGAGGTAGGATTGTATTGCTCTATACTTCCCTCTTAGACCTGCTTTTGCTGCATCCCATAGGTTTTGGGTCGTCGTGTTTTCATTGTCATTTTTTTCTAGGTATTTTTTGATTTCCTCTTTGATTTCTTCAATGATGTCTTGGTTATTAAGTAGTGTATTGTTTAGCCTCCATGTGTTTGTATTTTTTTAAGTTTTTTTTTCCTGTAATTGATATCTAGTCTAATATCATTGTGGTCCAAAAAGACACTTGGTATGATTTTAATTTTCTTAAATTTACCAAGGTTTGATTTGTGACCCAAGATACGATCTATCCTGGAGAATGTTCCATGAGCACTTGAAAAGAAAGTGTATTGTGTTGTTTTTGGATGGAATGTCCTATAAATATCATTTAAGTCATCTTGTTTAATGTATTGTTTAAAGCTTGTGTTTCCTTACTTACTTTCATATTGCATAATCTGTCTGTTGGTGAAAGTGGGGTGTTAAAGTCTCCTGCAATGATTGTGTTACTGTTGAATTCCCCTTTTATAGCTGTTAGTATTTGCCTTACGTATTGAGGTGCTCCTATGTTGGGTGCATAAATATTTACCATTGTTATATCTTCTTCTTGGATTGATCCCTTGATCATTATGTAGTGTCCTTCTTTGTCTCTTGTAATAGTCTTTTTTTTTAAGTCTATTTTGTCTGATATGAGGATTGCTACTCCAGCTTTCTTTTGATTTCCATTTGCATGGAATATCTTTTTCCACATACTCACGTTCAGTCTGTATGTGTCCCTGGATCTGAAGTGGGTTTCTTGTAGACAGCATATATATGGGTCTTGTTTTTGTATCCATTCAGCCAGTCTGTGTCTTTTGGTTGGAACATTTAATCCATTTACAATTAAGGTAATTATCGATATGTATGTTCCTATTACCATTTTCGTAATTGTTTTGGGTGTGTTTTTGTAGGTCTTTTCCTTCTCTTTTGTTTCCTGTGTAGAGAAGTTCCTTTAGCATTTGTTGTAAAGCTGGTTTGGTGGTGCTGAATTCTCTTAACTTTTGCTCGTCTGTAAAGGTTTTAAATTCTCCATTGAATCTGAATGAGATCCTTCCTTGGTATAGTAATCTTGGTTGTAGGTTGTTCCCTTTCATCACTTTAAATAGGTCCTGCCACTCTCTTCTGGCTTGCTGAGTTTCTGCTGAAAGATCAGCCATTAACCTTATGTGGTTTCCCATGTATGCTATTTGTTGCTTTTCCCTTGCTGCTTTAATATTTTTTCTTTTTCTTTAATTTTTGATAGTTTGATTAATATGTGTCTTGGTGTGTTTCTCCTTGGATTTATCCTTTGTGGGACTCCCTGTGCTTCCTAGACTTGATTGATTATTTCCTTTCCCCTATTAGGGAAGTTTTCAACTATAATCTCTTCAAATATTTTCTCAGACCCTTTATTTTTCTCTTCTTCTTGTGGGAGCCCTATAATTCGAATGTTGGTGCATTTAATATTGTCCCAGAGGTCTCTGAGACTGTCCTCAATTGTTTTCATTCTTTTTTTCTTTATTGTGCTCTGTCATAGTTATTTCCACTATTTTATCTTCCAGCTCACTTTTCTGTTCTTCTGCCTCTGTTTTTCTGCTATTGATCCCTTCTAGAGAATTTTATTTTCATTTACTATGTTGTTCATCATTGTTTGCTCTTTAGTTCTTCTTGGTCCTTGTTAAATGTTTCTTGTATTTTCTCCTTTCTGTTTCCAAGATTTGGGGTCATCTTTACTATCATTACTCTGAATTCTTTTTCAGGTAGACTGCTTATTTCCTCTTCATTTGTTAGGTCTGGTGGGTTTTTACCTTGCTTCTTCATCTGCTGTGTATTTCTATGTCTTCTCATTTTGCTTAACTTATTGTGTTTGGGGTCTCCTTTTCACAGGCTGCAGGTTCATAGTTCCTGTTGTTTTTCGTGTCTGCCCCCAGTTGGTAAGTTTAGTTCAGGGGCTTGTGTAGGCTTCCTGGTGGAGGGGACTGGTGCCTGTGTTGTGGTGGGTGGAGCTGGATCTTTTCTTTATGGTGTGCCAGCCTGTGTCTGGTGGCATGTTTTGGGGTGTCTGTGAACTTTTATGATTTTAGGCATCCTTTCTGCTAATGGGTGGAGTTGTGTTCCTATCTTGCTAGTTGTTTGGCATGGTGCATCCCGCACTGGAGTTTGCTGGCTGTTGGGTGGTGTTGGGTATTAGCGTTGAGACAGGGATCTCTGGGAGAGCTCTCACTGAATGATATTACATGGGGCCATGAGGTCTCTGGTGGTCAAATGTTCTGAACTCAGCTCTCCCACCACAGGGGCTCAGGCCTGACATCAAGCTGGAGCACCAAGACCCAATCAGCCACATGGCTTGGAAGAAAAGTGAGAAAAAAATAATAAATAAAACAAAATAAAATTGTTAAAATAAAAAGCTAGAGAAAAATTATTAAAGTAAAAATGTAATAAAAAAAAGAAGAGAGCAACCACACCGATAAACAAATCAACCAATGATAACAACCACTGAAAACTATACTAAGATAAACATAAAAATCAGAAACAAGTCAGTCGTAGACAGGAAACCCCAAGTCTACAGTTGTTCCCAAAGTCCACCGCCTCAATTTTGGCATGATTCATTGTCTATTCAGGTATCCCACAGTTGCAGGGTACATCAGGTTGATTGTGGGGATTTAATTTGCTGCTCCTGAGGCTGCATGGGGAAATTTCCTTTTCTCTTCTTTGTTCACACAGCCCTTGGGGTTCAGCTTTGGTTTTGACCCCACCTCTGCATGTAGGTTGCCCTCAGGCATCTGTTCCCCACCCAGACTGGAGGGGGTTAAATCAATGGCTGATTAGAGAGCTTTGGCTCACTCAGGCTGGGCGGTGGGAGGGGCATGGTAGTAATAAGTGGAATGTGGGGTGAGCCTGCAGTGGTAGAGGCCAGCGTGACATTGCAACAGCCTGAAGCACCGCATGTGGTCTCATGGTGAAGCTGTCCCTGGCTCACGGGACCCTGGCAGTGGCAGGCTGCACAGGCTCCTGGTGGCAGTGTGGACTGTAACCTGTACTTGCACACAGGATTCTTGGTGGCTGCAGCAGCAGCTTTAGCATTTCATGCCCATCTTGTCTCTGGTGTCCGAGCTGATAGCTGTGGCTCACGCCCATCTCTGGAGCTCCTTTAGGCAGTGCTCTGCCTTCTGTGGGCAAACAGGGAAGTAATCCCCTCTTCTCAGCACCCTGAAACAATGGTCTCTTGCTTCTTAGGCAGTTCCAGACTTTTTCCTGGACTCCTTCCTAGCTAGCTGTGGCACACTAGTTCCCTTCAGGCTGTGTTCACACCGCCAACCCCAATCATCTCCCTGGGGTCTGACCTCCAAAACCCAAGACTCAGCTCCCAGCCCCCACCTGCCCTGGCGGGTGAGCAGACAAGCCTCTCAGGTTTGTGAGTGCTGGTCGGCGCCAATACTCTGTGCAGGAATGTCTCCGCTTTGCCCTCTGCACCCCTATTGCTGCGCTCTCCTCCATGGCTCCAAAGCTTCCCCGCAACCCACCCTCTGTCACTGCCAGAGAAGGGGCTTCCTAGTGTGTGGAAACTTTCTCCTTCACAGCTCCCTCCCAGAGGTGCAGGTCCCATCCCTATTCTTTTGTCTCTGTGTTTTTTCTTCTTTCTTTTGCCCTACCCAGGTACGCGGAGATTTTCTTGCCTTTTGTGAAGTCTGAGGTTTTCTGCCAGCATTCAGTACGTGTTCTGTAGGAGTTGTTCCACGTGTAGATGTATTTCTGATGTATTTGTGGGGAGGAAGGTGATCTCCACGTCTTAGTCCTCTGCCATCTTGAAGGTCCCCCCACCACATAAACACTTAATGTAATATTTCATTACCTACTTTTATTCCCAAATGGCACTAGACATTTTCTAGTGTATAACTGGAGAAAATTTTCTTTTTATGAAGTGTTACATGAATTGGTATGCATGTATATATATATATATATATATATATATATATATATATATATATATATATATATATATATAAACAGATTCCATAAATCAAATAACCCTCAGCATGGATACTATAAAATGGAAAAAAAATAGTTATAAATTTTGATGCTGTTATAAAGGATGCTCTTCCTTAATTAAATAAAAATACTTTTGTTTTTTAATCTGGAAAATGTTGAAATTTTGCAAACCTTACAGAAAAATTTCGTATTAAAATGTACCAAAAGCCAGAAATTATAATTAGGAATCCCATCAAATAAGAAATGTGAACACCCATGAGGAATTACTAGAAAATCAGCCATACCACAGTTGAAAATAGTGTTTCCAACTTTCCCATATGTAATAAACAAGATGTCTAAAGCATTATATGTGACTGTGCAGATGACACATTGTGTTAAATTTGTGTTAGCAATAATTTCATGCAACCCACGGTACTACTCTGTGGAAGTTTTGTGATCTACTCTGAAAGCTGGGCTACAGATTTATCCATGAACAGATGCATAAGTTTTTGTCTTCCTTCTGTGGGATTTAAGATGTTTGGAATTTTTAAAATCAATTTAAGGTGTATTTAGTTTCTGCTTTGATTTTTTATATTTATTTGCCAAAACAAACAAAAATTCACAAGAGACACTGTGAATGAATCCCAGTTATATAGGTGTACACTGTTTCTTGTACCAGACATCTGTTTGGTGATTGGCAAAGAAGTTTCTCCAGAGAGGAAAATTTTTCTTATTTATCTTTCCTTACTTGAGACGGATACAATTTTATTCCATTCTTTTGGGGTGAAAGTTGGTATTACAAGCCCTAATATATAAAAGAAAATTTTGTTAATTCTAATGCATAAATATCTGGGACATTTTCAGTACTCAACTATATGAATATACTCTTACCAGTCCTAATACTTGACTCCATGGATGAAGACAACTCAGTGTGTGATGTTACTGTGTCTCTACAGTGTGTGTAACATATACAGGCAGTTTTTATTCAAAGGTTGGAAAGTTATTATGCAATATGTGTTTCCAACTAAAAAGACATTGAAAATTAATTGATAATTTGAGTAAGGTAGAGAACAACATTTTCACATAAGGGTCAGAATAGAATAGATTATAAATAAATAAATGCTTTGAGGGCTTCCCTGGTGGTGCAGTGGTTAAGAATCTGCCTGGCAATGCAGGGGACATGGGTTCAAGCCCTGGTCTGGGATGATCCCACATATCACGAAGCAAGTAAGCCTGTGTGCCACAACTACTGAGCCTGTGCTCTAGAGCCCACGAGCTACAACTACTGAGCCTGTGTGCCACAACTACTGAAGCCCATGTGCCTAGAACCTGTGCTCCGCAGCAAGAAAAGCCACTGCAACAAGAAGCCCGCGCTCCACAATGAAGAGTAGCCCCCGCTCACCGCAGCTAGAGAAAAACCATGCACAGCAACGAAGATCCAATGCAGCCAAAAATAAATAAATTTAGGGCTTCCCTAGTGGCGCAGTGGTTGAGAGTCCGCCTGCTAATGCAGGGGACGTGGGTTCGTGCCCCGGTCCGGGAGGATCCCACATCCCACGGAGCAGCTAGGCCCGTGAGCCATGGCTGCTGAGCCTGCGAGTCCAGAACCTGTGCTCTGCAACGGGAGAGGCCACAGCAGTGAGAGGCCCGCGTACCACAAAAAAGGAAAAAAAAAAAATTTTTTTTAAATAAAAAATATAATAAATAAAAGCTTTGAATGACACATTATATATTTCAGATGTTGATTGTGATTACTCATGATCATGGAATCTTTTATTTTTTCCTTCATTTTTTAAAGTTTTTTTTTTTTAAGTAGACTACTTTCTTCCTATGTAGTATGATTTAGAATGCTGATGGCTAAAGTCTGAGTAAAAGAATTAAATAATCCATTTTCTATTACTTCATTTCTATACTTGGTTCTATTAACTACTAAATAACTTACTCCTAAATACTAATTGAATAGATTTAGTTACATATATAGTGTCATTTCAAGAGACTAAAATTAATACTGGGATGTTCCTAAATTTGAATATGAAAACATACCATATTATTATAAAGTTTGAGGAAACTTGAACTATGTCTTTTAAGAATGGATTTCCATTGCAAAATCTGCAATTTTCTTTAAATTTGTCCTATATTTATTTGCTTGTTATGTAATGTAGTAATTTCTAATATTCCACTTATATTCTTATTTTTATAACAATTCTTTAGACCAAATATCATTAGTAATTTTATTTTTAAAAACTATTATATCATTATCTGTAAACTTCTATTAACGTACTAATTAAATCTCATCAACAATATGCTCTAGCTTTCTGCTTTCAATCACTATATTCATTTATGATTTTTATAAAACCATGGTATGAGTAAGAAATAAAGAGACATAGTTAAATATATGTCCCTGCTTTCTTATTTAGGCAAACTATTTAATTGAATGTACATTTGTGTATAAAATAAAACTATGCACTAAAATATTTCATGATAGATTTATAGCTCTGTCATTTTCTCAGTTTTGCTCATATCCCTCAGTTTTATATTATCATATATGAAAACATTGATTATTCTTCTTGCTAGACAAAAGCACATGTATACTTAAGGAAAATGAAAAAGAATCTTGACTTCAATTTTTGGCTTATTCAGTCATTTAGCTGATAAAGCAATTATGTAGTCAGCAAATACATGGAGAATACTAATTGTGTTTTATTTTTCCAAGTGAGAATAAAAGTAAGTTTCTTGCTAACTTATAGTTCTGACAAACCACTGCTCCAGCTGAATATTTTAGGAAGCTACAGTTTGGCTTTTTAGGAGTCTCAAAGGAAAAATATGATCAATACTTGTCACAGCAGGAGATACTTTACTGTCAGTGGAATGCAGTAGTATAGCACTAAGGATGAAAAAAATACACCAACACTTCTCAGCTTGGCCTTATGTAATGCACAGGCTTCTATTAAGAAAATGAAATCACTTTTCCTCAGAATTTAATGCCCAGATCAAAAGGCTTAAGTGTTGCTTTGTAGTTCTATTTCCATGTTTAGTCTATTTTAAAAACTGCATATATAGAATCTGCCAAACATTTTGATGTGTATGTGACATAATGCCTACACATTATGTATATTGTTCTGGCAATTCTTAGTGGTAGGAAAGAAACTCAACAACTCAATATCTTAAGTGTCAATGCACTAATTCTCTGAAAGCATAGGATATTTGACGGTCCTTTTTTTCTCTTTCATGCTTTCCTTCTATGCCTCCTTTATTGCTTTAAAGATTATTTCCTTAATTTCCCCATTTTTTCTTTAATGCCTAAACAAAATTTTGAATTCTAGTAAATATATGTATAGATGTTTTTAGATCAATTATCTTAAGTAACCTGTTCTTTCTCATCTATATACATTTTAATTTTATGTAAAGATAGCAACAATAATTAAGGCTTAGGTCACACTCATAGGTAAGTGACCAATCAGAAGTAGAAACTGAAGGTGCAGGGATCTGATGATGAATCATAGTGGAGGTGATGAGTGTCAGTATAAAGACCTAAGATCAGCTGCAGAAGCTAGGAACTTCAGTCATACTATTAACTCTTGTTTCTTAAGTTTTCCCAAGGAAGAGAAGCCTAGTGGAATCTTGAAGGAGCTGGCTCCAAATATATGAAGAGAATCTTAGTGGTGTAAGGAATATACTGTGTTGGATAGGGTTGCACCATCCAGTTCACCCTACAAGGAAGGATCTCTTTCCCAGTGTTTTAAGTGTGGTCAGTAGACTGCCGTTAACTCTTTAGGGCTTGTCTCAGCTGCAAATAACTGACTTTGTCAAGGATACATCTTCCTGGGTGACTATCCAAAGACTGACTGCAGTAAGAGGGTAAATCAGCGCCACGCTGGGCCACCTGTGAAAATTCTGATGGACCACATGTGCTGCAAAGGTCTGGGTGGGCTAGGACAAGACTTCTTGTGCTCATAGCACAGTTTGACTTCTTTTGTTGCCTAATCTCTCTCTGTTGCCCCTCCTCCACATTAGTTGCTCCCACCCAGCTATTTTCCCTATCAGTTGAACAAATTGTTTTTTACTTGGTCTTGAACCTAGCAGGTTTTATTTCCCAGCCAGCCCACAAAATTATTCAGACGAGTCAATCACATCTTTCTGCAGGGATCAGGGCCCAACTCCCAGTCTTGTTACTATAAAGCTTGCCCTTCATACCTCCTACTTGTTCACTCTATTCCCAATTGCAACCTCTGAGTGGCTCTGTAAGGAGCAGTGTCCTTCTCCACCAGGCTGTGAATATATGTGGTTAATTAACTGCTGTTGATCTCATCTGCCCAGTGTTGATGAGAAAAAAAAAAAATTAATATATATATTCTGATTATCTTCTATTCATTATATATATTTATAATTATTATCCCCATTTATCAAAAACAGAAATTAAGACAGTGAGAAGCTTACTAAATTCTGCAGCAGTGTATAATCTTAGGTCCTGAAGGGATTTCAACACCAGGGTCTGGTTCCAGAGTCTTTGCTCATAACCAGGGCACTATAAATTAAATCACACTAGTTATGCAGTTAACAGTTTACTTTTGCAATAAAAGTAAACTGTTAACTGCATAACTAGTGTGATTTAATTTATATCAGAAAATACAGTTATCAATAAAGGAAAAACTAAGCTTCATGTTTAGTTTTATCAGTAAAGGACACAAGATTTTATACTGTAAAAACTTGTTGACACATATTAGCAGTGGTTACTCCATTTTTACTATTCTTGGCTGCCAGTTTTCATGTATGGTATATTTTCTGGGAGCTGAACATTTGTGTTTAGAAGTTATACATTAACATATTCAATCTACTTGTGCATGCTTTAAAAGGCAATATTGAAAGATAAAATATTGCACAAAATTCTTTTCTCACACTAAGAATAAAAGAATGGTAAGAAGTTTTCAGAGAAGAAGTAGGAAAGTAAATAGTAGATGTTTTCTAGGAAAATTAAAATCAAAAATTAAAAATAAGGCCTTTGTGTTTTGGTAGTAAAAATGAGGGAAAAAACAAAAGAAAGAAAGAGAGCGAAGAAAGAAAAAGAAGAAAGGAAGAAAGAAAGAAAGAAAGAAAGAAAGAAAGAAAGAAAGAAAGAAAGAAAGAAAGAAAGAAAGAAAGAAAGAAAGAAAGGAAGGGAAAGAAAGAAAAAGGAAGAAAAGGAGGAAGGGAGAGAGGGAAGGAGAGAGAGAGGAAGGAAGGAAAGAAAGGAGAAAAGGAAGAAAGAACAGAAAGAAAAGGAAAAGATGTAAAAATGAATGGCCTGCTGTTGAGCTCTAAGAATTCTGTATACATATATATTTCATATATGTATGTATATATATTATATGTATATTGAATTATTGATTCAGAGAAAATTTTACTGCTTTAGGCAAAAAGTGTGTGAGGAACGAGCTAGAACCTGTGAGCCCAGGATAAGGGTGAAATGCCATATGTCTCCAGTTAGCCGACATGCCAAGTGAGGGCTTGGAATTCAGCATGTGGTTCACAGACTGTTCAACATGAACCCACTGGAAACTGAAGAGGTGAAATTTGAAACTTAGACAAAGGTTTTCACAGTGGCAGAACTACAGCAAATGTAAGGCAGTAAGGATTGGACTGTGGGCGTTTTCACCCTTTAAACTAGTCCAAGAATTTCAAACAAGAGAGAGGACGAAGTGATGATGGAGAGTAAGCATCCAGAAATACTCAGTTTGTAAAAAGTTACATGGTCTAGCTCTAAGAGAAAAATGTGATAGCCACAGTCAGGGTAGGAAATTCACTTCCTTCGCTTAAGTTTTTGAAACATTGGATTCCTGTTCCCTGGAGGTTTCTGCCACCTAAGTCAAAAGTCTTATGTTTTATAGTAAAATGAAATTTTAAGGCAGAATATATGAATAAATTGTCAAGAAGACAAACATAGATAAGGGAGGAAAATATGTGGACATCCTAAAGTATACAATTACTACCTTAATTTTTCATAATTGGCTGCTCCAGACCATGCAATTAATGTCATAATTTTTCAATAGAACTATTTTAATTTTGAATAGTCAAACATGGGCTCTCAAATCATCTATTTTGTCATGTATTCGTAGACATACAGTTTTGAATACTTGGATAACTCAAAAAGGGTTAAAATTCTCACTGTGGATGAGCGGTTGAAATCTGTGATTCTCAATTACCTTTTAAACAGTGCAGTGTAGCCCTTTTAGATTAAAGGTTCCTGGAAGAATGCACTATTTTTATGTTATCATGTGTAGCTATGTATACAGCTAAAACACAACTTACTGTTTTTGTAGAGCTGAAAGAAGATCAGAGAGTACTTTCTTCAACTCCTGTGATTTGTAGGTGAGATCAGTTCAAAACTACTTAGTGTCATGTTCTAGAATATTTCAGTTTAATTGTACAAACATATATTTTGCAATTATATATAGAGGCATACTTTTTTAAGAAAAAAGGTGATTATAAGACAGATTTGGAGATAATGTATTCATTAGGATTTACTGATTTTTTTTCTGTAACAAAAAAATGCAACAGAAATTTTATATGTAAAAACAAACTCATGTGGGCTCTGTGTTCACATCACAAAACTCTCTGATGGGGGCATGATATCTTCAAACAGAGATAATGCACTATTTTAGCTCTTTTATATTGACTCTATTTAGAATCCAATTAATTAGTTCAAATAATCGAGGTCACAATCTTGGTTAGTTCTTGTTGGCACAGAGATTAACCAGAGACAATTACTCCCTTTTTTTCTCCAGTTTTATTGAGATATAATTAACATACAGCACTGTCTAAATTTAAGGTATACTGATTTGACTTATCACAAGTTTAGTGAACTCCCATTATATAGATAGAAAATCTAAAAAATAGAAAAAGCTATTTTTTTCCTTGTGATGAGAACTCAGGATTTACTCTTAACTTTCATATATAACATACAGCAGTGTTAATTGTATTTGTCATGTTGTACATTACGTCACTAGTACTTATTTATCTTACAACTGGAAGTTTGTACCTTCAGCCAGTTCCCTCCCACCCCCACCCCCACTGCCTCTGGCCCCAAAAATCTGATCTCTTTTTCTGTGAGTTTGTTTTTCAAGTATAATTGACCTCCAACACTATGCTAGTTCCTGGTACACAACATAATGATTCAATATTTCTATACAGTTCAAAATGATCACCATAATGTCTAGGTACCATCTGTCACCATACAAAAATGTTACATAGTTATTGACTATATTCCACACACTGTACATTTCATACCTGTAACTCATTTATTTTGCAGCTGGAAGTTTGTATCTCTTAATCTCCCTCACTTATTTCTCTTCTCCTCCCCCCCTTTATTCCCTTTAAGATCTATTAATATAGGCTGAAATATCTTCTTTCTGGCACAGGTTTGCTTACTACTAAGGAAGTCTTCCTCTTCTTCAAGCATTCAAGCTTATTCTCAACATCATTTTACAATTATTATTCCCTGAGCCTGGACAGTCTTTGTTCACATCTCCACATATTGGCTCCTTGAAACACTTCTGGTCTCAGCTTCAAGGTCATATCCTTGGAAAAGCCTATCCTAATCTCAATCACAGTCTCCCCTCTTATTGTCAATCATATCATCGATCATCTGATTGAGCATCACTATCTGAAATCATTATTTTCATTTATTTGGTAATTGGATCTTGTCAACAGGAACTTATTAAAATTCTAACCAGGGCAGAGAAGATGCTTGTGCTGTTCATGGGCTTCCCCTATTGAACAGGTATTCTGGTACAGAATATACCATTAATAAAGATTATTGAATGAAATAGAAGAAGACATCTAGAAAATCTGGAAGAAAAAGAAGGTCTAAATGGATAAATATAGGGACTCATTTCAATGAAACATATTATGTATTTAGAAAATTGATGATGTATCAGACACTGTACTAGGTACCAAAGGGGACAGATGTATGAAATAGATAGGTGATTACAGAACCATCTTCAACAAGAGAATTTAGTGAGAAAGACAAGTATGCACATACTTGTTATACAAATACACAGGACTGCAATGATGACAAATTGAAATTTTAATGGAGTAATCACAGTTCAGGCATGCAAAAATGGAGCTGGGTGGGCCATTGAGGATCTGGTCTCAGACACATCTCTGCACCACTGAAATCTTGAGCTTTCTTTGAATTGTACCAGACCCTACCTAGGACACCACCGACAGTATTGAGAACAACACCTGCCAGGTGCAACCTTACAGTCTCAAAGTCTCCCCTTGTACCTATGCAACCATTTTGAACCCCAACCAGTCTTTACTTACTAAGCATCCTTACTTCTTGCTAACTCCAGTTATAAGACTTGATAAACACTATACGACTAACTGTAACCTTGCATTTTTTGCCTTTATAATTTCCCCTCTATTTTGTAATTCTTCTTGAATCTTTGTCTCCTGGGCTCCTCAAAAACCCCAAATAAACATCTTTTTATTTCAATCAGGTCTCCATTGCTAAAATTTTGGTTAACAGTTACATAGGAATAATGATTTCTCAGAATGGAAAGATAAAGTATTTGACATATGAATTGGACCTCAAAAAAATGAATAGTATTTTGGCAGGAAGAAAGAGTGATAAAGAACAATGTAAGGAATGAAAGAAGATACTATATTAGTTTTTTATTGCTGCCTTGACAAGTTACCGTATACTTAGCACTTCGTTTTAAAACAAAACAAATTTTTCATTTCACAGCAGCTTCTGTAGCTCAGATGTCTGGGTGACCTCAACTGGTTCTCTGCTTAGGGACTCACAAAGCTGAAATGAAAGTGTCAGCAGGGTTTTGTTCCTTACTGGAGCCCTAGGAAAGAATCTGCTCCCAAGCTCATTCAGCTTATTGGCCAAATTTATTTCCTCCTGGGTATAGAACTGTTTCTTTCTGTTTTTCAGTCTGGGGGCCAGTCTTTGCTCCTAGATGCTGACTTCATCCCTTCTCATGCTTTCCTTGGGGTTGCCCTCCAGCAATGTCAGGTTAAGTCTCTCCTAAACTTGGAATCTCTTTGACTTCCCCTTCTGTCACCTGTCAGAAAAAGTTCTCTGTTTTCAGTACCTCAAGTGATTACATTGTGTTGTGTAGTGGTTTGATAAGATTTCAAACCCACTTGCTGGTGACAAAAAAAATGTTATTTTTAGGAATGAAATTGTTTTGATCTAAGAATGAAGTTTTTTACAATGAGGTATCACCTCACACCAGTTAAAATGGGCATCATCAAAAAATCTACAAACAACAAATGCTGGAGAGGGTGTGGAGAAAAGGGAGCCCTCTTGCACTGCTGGTGGGAATGTAAATTGATACAGCCACTATGGAGAACAGTATGGAGGTTCCTTAAAAAAACTAAAAATAAAATTACCATACAACCCAACAATCCCACTACTGGACATATACCCAGAGAAAACCATAATTCAAAAAGACACATGCACCCCAGTGTTCACTGCAGCACTATTTACAATAACCAGGTCATGGTTTCTTCCATGGAAGCAACCTAAATGCCTATCGACAGACGAATGGATAAAGAAGATGTGGTACATATATACAATGGAATATTACTCAGCCATAAAAAGGAATGAATTGGGGTCATTTGTAGAGATGTGAATGGATCTAGAGACTGTCATACAGAGTGAAGTAAGAAAGAGAAAAACGAATATCATATATTAACGCATATATGTGGAACCCAGAAAAATGGTACAGATGAACCGGTTTGCAGGGCAGAAATAGAGACACAGATGTAGAGAACAAATGTATGGACACCAAGGGGGGAAAGCGGCGGGGAGTGGTGGTGGTGGTGTGATGAATTGGGTGATTGGGATTGACATGTATACACTAATATGTATAAAATGGATAACTAATAAGAACCTGCTATATAAAAAAATAAATAAAATAAAATTCAAAAAGAAAAGAATGAAGTTTTGCTTTGATATAAAAGTGTAAATGTTGTGTCAGGATGTCATCATCCACATCTCTGGTTGTTGATAAGCACTCAGCAGCTCAGCTGCTAAGGGGCACTGTTGGAGGCTTATCAATAAGAACAGATGCTGAAGCAACTATGGTCAAGTGACACTGACTATAAACACTCAGAGTTTGTGAGGACTATCAGTGTTTGGTCTGGGCAAGGCTACCCTTTGCTGATCTAAATAGCTCTCCGAAGACCTTGGGACCTTAGCTCTAGTAGTTGAAGAGGTGACTCGTAACCAGCAGTGGCGAAAGACTTGCAACCCCCTAGAAGGAAATCATCTTGCCCTCCAACACCTGCATCTCGGTTCCCTAGCAACCTGCTCTAGCAACAAGGAACTTTTCTTTTCTCTGGCAGCTGGAAGTCAGCTCATGGTTGTTTAAACTGTCTCTCCTGAGAACCAGCTCGTAGAAAGATACACCTCAAGTAAATTGAACTTTATTCTTTTCATCTCCCCTTGCCTGGAAAAATAGTGCAATTAATCTATCATTGGTTTGGAGTATGTTTTTTCTTTATTGGCTTTTTAAGAAACATTATCCTATATGCTAATGGTTTGTGAAATTATTACAATTCCCACAGTGAACCATATTAAATAAAACATTGGCTGAGTCTCTGATCATAATTTGCCATGAAATAAAACACATTGGGTCCAGCTAGATAATAAAGGATAATTTTTCATTTTTAAGTACATGGATTAAAAACCTTAATTACATCTGCAATATTCCTTTTGCTAGGGAGCATAACAAATTCACAAACATAATACCATGGGCTGAAAATCACGGGGGGCAAAATTCTGTCTATAAGAACTTTGTTCCTAAAAACTCTAGAAAAATCTAAATTCCTTGTCATTTGCCATGTAATAACCCTCCTAGTGATATATTTGTTACATAAAAACTAGGAGACTAATGTACTACATAGTTTGGACCATTTTATTCCTCAGAAATTGTAC
The DNA here is from genome assembly GCF_039906515.1 of Pseudorca crassidens. Classification (NCBI taxonomy): domain Eukaryota; kingdom Metazoa; phylum Chordata; class Mammalia; order Artiodactyla; family Delphinidae; genus Pseudorca; species Pseudorca crassidens. The sequence goes on from NC_090298.1 coordinate 22,846,830, forward strand.
ACAGCTTCTAAAGTGAAACAAAAAATGAGATCTTAAAAGAAAATCTTGAAATTTGAATGCCACATATTGCAATGTAGCAAATTGTAATATTTCTATTATTCGAATAGAGACCACCTATCTCTCAGGGTCCAATCAAGAAGAAAATGTTGTAACTGAATGTCTCTCTTATCAAACATTTTAAAATAAGAGATAATTAAAGCCATTATGTAAGCTCAAGGGAATTCCTTAGTTTTACTCATCTTGCCTAAGAAATCGTGAATGGATAGGATAAGTTTACATCTCAAGCTTTTGAGAAAAGTTAAGGAAGGAGCTGAGAATCAGAGGTCAATATCAGAGTATTCTTAATATTAATATGAGAATAAAATAAAGGAAATTCTGTTGTAAACTATTTGGCAATATAGGCCTCCTGGAGTTATATATATAATGCAATGATTTCCTTAAAAAAATAACTTATTAAACCCAGCAAGCAAAGGGTGTGTCACTGACCTTTGTCCAAGAAACCCTCAAAACAGGGGCTGAATTAATGGCTAAAAATCAGATTTGGATCATTGTGATTATATGTAGCATTAAGGAACTGGTGGACATGATGAGACCAGAAAGGTACCATGGGTTAAAAAGAAGCAGTCTTAACACTATGGTAAATAGTTTAAATTTAATCTGTAATAAATGGAATCCATCCAAGTTATTCAAGTAGTGATGATATGATCACATTTATATTGGAGGAGGAGAAGGAGGTGAGAAGGGGAAAAAGAGACAACTCTTCCACTAATTTGGTACTTAGTTGAAGAAAGGTATAACAGGGAGAAAAGTGCAAAAATTATATTGTTAGTCCAGATAAGAAATGTTGGAATCCAATGTAAAATTCTCTTGAAATGGAAAAATGTTAACCAGATGTTGCAACAGACTGGGATTAAGAATGAAGGATTAGTTAAATAAGGCATCAAGGAAAAACCTGAGTGATCTGGTGAGTAATGTTGTTTAAAGGCAATAAAGAACACTGTGTGAAAGTGGGGAGGACCAAAATTGGTGGAAAGGAACCTAGTAAATTTATTCTGGAAATGATGGGATTGAAGAGTTTGTGAAATATAAGAGTAACATTAGTTCTGTGGACAGTTGTAAATTTTCATCAAGGATTAAGGGATGAGTTCACACTAGATATTTTTTAATATTGCTTTAAAAGCAATATTAAAATAATAGTTAAGATGATACTGCAATTTAGTTAGATTTTAAACTAGTTATAAGATCTCCAGTGTTAAGCTATGAAAATCGAATTGTCATCTTTCCTGAATATCTGTAGGAGTACAGCCCAACAGAGTTATTTGGTTTCTGAAGATGTTCGTTGTAAAAAATGAAAACCAACTGGAAAAAATGTAAACTATACAGGCAAAACAGAACAGAACAAAAGATCCAGTCTCTTGTGAATGTATTCAGGGTAGTTGTGCTGGATATAACTGTCTGTTTAGGTTTTGAGGAGGGAAGATAGGAGTGTATTTTCTGTCAGAGCAATAAAGATGGAAATTACATTTAGTGGGAAGACACAGGGGGAAACTTGATCTCTCAAAGTATTTTATATTTAAAAAAATAGATTTCCTGCCTTAATATTTAAAGTCAAATGGAAATTAGGATTATGTTTATTTTACTTCTAATTGCCAGTCCAGGAAAGTGAAGCTAATTCAGGCCTGACTTTCAACAACACACTTAAATTAAGGTCTTTTCCAGAATTAAAAAAGAAAGTGTGAGAAAACCCAATTTTGGCACAATGGAAAAGGCGGCTTTAAAAAAGTGGCACGTTGACAAATTATGAGTCAATATTCAATGACTGGGCAAAATTTTAATTACAAAATATAGACTTTACTTTGGGTAACTTCACCATAGTTTTTCCAAGGACTAGTGGATGCTAACATGAGATAGAGTGACTCGGTACATCTTTCAGAAGAGTCATCTCTGAGAGTTAGAAAAAAAAGAAAAAGAAAAATGTTAAATCTGTAGTAACCAAGTAAGCTATGTTTGCCTGAGGAAATTAAGAGAATATTGCAGTAAAATCATAGGGAGAACAATGATCCCTTCTATCCAACAATATTTCTCTTAAAAATGCTCTCAGGGAATGTCAACTGGGCTATCATTTACCATATCCAAATACCAAGTTCGTAAATTATTAAGTTGTTTGACAGAGAGTTTGGTTTCCAGTGGATTCATGGATCAAGCTGCCGAATTCTCTAGGTAGTCTAATAGTCATCATGTTAAAAATATACTCCACTATTTTGGGGAATTTTACAGTTATTTATTAATTGGTGCAGTTTTGTTTTTGGCTAGGTGGGCCATGATTAATTCAGAAAAAAATGATGAGAATACATTTTCAGGGTTTTGAGCCTATCAAGACAATGTAGTCTATATTTCAGTAAAATTTATTGGTTTAATTTTTGTATATTAACTTCTGCTTTTTCAGTCTGCCTGAAAGTATATATCAGGTATCTGCCCATCACATAAATTTGGCCATGTGGCAAGCTTGGTACCAAAAACGTTTTAGCAATTTTTGAGAAGCTGGACTAAGGTAAAAGAAGCTGGACAGAGCTTCTTTAAGCTGAAGCCTAAGGAAAGCTGGACTGAGCTTCCTGCAGGCCCAGTTGAACTGAATATTTGATGATGGACCTTGGTATTGTTTTGGATTTATTACTCCAGTTTGGAAAGTGTTCTGATATCAAACTGTAGTAGAACCATGTTATTGGTACCATATGGATTACATTTTGTGGTGGCATATTCTGCTCCCCTTTACTGGTGACATAGACGGGTGTTAAACTGCCTCTGCTCTTTTAAATGCAAGTGAGATTTAAATGCGAGGTATCTTGAAAAGTAGCTGTAGAATTTTGTAAATTCTGTGGTAATTTAAAATTATTTTTTGTACTGTACTTTGATCCCTGTCATCACTGAAGCTTTATTACAAGTTCAAGCCTAGTCTTCATTATGTTGAGTTGGAAAGAAATATCCCACAATTTTTGGGTTCTGTACCCAATTCCACCATGTAGGTATAGGGGGTGTTTCTGCCACAACACCAAGCAGGCACCACCTGGATATCCAACAGTTCAACTCAATTCTGACACTATCTACCTGGAGAGAGCATCAAATTCCACAGGTTGAGGGCTCAGTCTCACAAGACTGCTCCCCCGCACCAGCCAGACTGCAAATATCAGTTGCAAACCTGTGTTTCTGACCAAACTGACTATAAATCAGAGATTCCCACAACCCCCTATTTGGGTTCATTTAATTTGCTAGAGAGGCTCAGAGAACTTAGGAAAATTATTTACTCATTAGATTACCAGTTTATTGTAAAAGGATATAAGTGATATATCCAAGAGATGCATAGGGCAAAGTACGGAGAAAGGGCATGGAACTTCCATGCCACCTCCAGGCATGCCACTATCCCCCAACTCTACATGTTCACCAACCTGCAAGCTCTCTAAACCCTGTCCTTGTGTGTTTTTACGGAGGCTTTATTATATAAGCATGATTGATTAAATCATTGACCATAGGCGATTGATCCAACCTCCAGCCCCTCTCCCTTCCCCAGAGGTCAACGGGGGTGGGACTGAAAGTTCCAACCCTCTAATCATGTGGTGGGTTCTTCAGACGATAGCCCCCATCCTTAGGTGAGGTCCAAAAGTCACCTTGTTAACATAACATTGTTAACATAACATTGTTAACATAATGAGACACTTTTATTGCTCTGTTCCAAGGGTTTCAGGAGCTCTGTGCCAGAAAAGGGGATAAAGACCACACGTATTTTTCTTATTATAAATTGAATTATCATACCACATTTTATAACATATTGGTAAACAAAGATCAGTGTCTCCATTCTCATAGCTATTTTGTGAGGCTGTGTTAAAGGTGTTACGTTTTTTTTGTTTGTTTGTTTGTTTTGCGGTACATGGGCCTCTCACTGTTGTGGCCTCTCCCGCTGCGGAGCACAGGCTCCGGACGCGCAGGCTCAGTGGCCGTGGCTCACGGGCCCAGCCGCTCCGCGGCATGTGGGATCTTCCTGGACCGGGGCACAAACCTGTGTCCCCTGCATCGGCAGGCGGACTCTCAACCACTGCACCACCAGGGAAGCCCAGGTGTTATGTTTAATGACATAAGAGGCCACAGGCTGGTGGCATGAATAGAAGACTCTAGTATATTATGATAAACATAAAAGATATGTTCCTGTTAATATCCAAGAAATAGATGAGGATGTGTGCATCCAAATTTGTAGCAACAAAACCAGTCAAGACTCATTATTTTCAAGTATGACTTAGGATCACACACTGGTCTGTTTATATATTATTCATTATTATTTTACAAAAATGTTTAAATGATACAGCAAGTTACACTCCACTTGTTAGATTTAACAGTGTTTATTTGGAGCAATACTGCAGGCTGAAAAAACATTATAAATTATTTTTCTAGATTTTACATCTTCCCATAAGCATTTTAATGAGCTTAATCTATATAACATGTAGGCTTCTTAAATTGATATTCTTTGTATAGCTTATTTCTATAATTATTGTTTTGTTTTGTTTTGTTTTATTTTTGCGGTACGCGGGCCTCTCACTGTTGTGGCCTCTCCCATTGTGGAGCACAGGCTCTGGACGTGCAGGTTCAGCAGCCATGGCTCACGGGCCCAGCCGCTCCACAGCATGTGGGATCTTCCCGGACTGGGGCACAAACCCGTGTCCCCTGCATCAGCAGGCGGACTCTCAACCACTGCGCCACCAGGGAAGCCCTATTTCTATAATTATTATTTACAAATTCAATCTTTCAGTCATGAGGAGACATTCATTTAATTTCCATACATTGAAAGTCATGTGTTATAAATTTAAAATGTTTAGGTCCCACTTTCTCCTGTCACATTTTTTTCTTACTTTTGCAACTGGGTAAATGTTATACAAACATGAGACATACAGCTGCTTATCTGAAAGGTCTTCTTCATTTAAAACATAACTTTCAGTTTAATTTACAATGTGAAAATAAACCATATTAATCATCGAGACAGAGAGTTTGTTCAATTATTTGTTAGGTCAGAATGCTAATGTGTAGGGCACCAAATTTGTCACCCCAAAATATGTCTGGCGTGTGGATTATTTCCAGCTGAAAATAATCAAGGCCCAGAAGACTCAGTTGGAACCTTTGACCTTCCCCCTAACTGCCTAAAAGAATTTAGATAGAGGACCAGCTCCAGGAAGGAACTTACCACCTGAGATAACCATCACATAATATGAACTCCGTGTGTAGAGGGAGGAGTCTAGTAAAGTGAGTTTGTTAAAATTCTTCTCTGTCCATTGTTTTTGTATGGCCCAGCAAACATTTGTGTGCCAAACTTTGCCCTTTTTGTCTTCCTGTGAATTACCTTTCTTCCCTGTGGAGTCCCAAACCCCTATCCAGTCTCCTCTCAGATGGCATATAAGCCTCAATTGACTAACTTTGGGAGGGTCTCATATTCTATGGAGCTCCCGTATGTATGTAACTAAATTTTATTTTCTCCTGTTAATCTGTCTTGTGTCAGTCTAATTCTAAGACCAGCCACAAGAACCTAGACAGGTAGTAGAAAGTTTTTTTTTCTTCCCTACAGTGGCCACAAGAATGGGTTTGAAATGGTTAAAAAGCAATTTCTTTCTGTTTAGGGAGGAACCCTGGCTGCCCAATAAGAGCTCCATTTTCAGATCTAACCTCAATAGGGAAGTGATTCTCTGTCAGAGATAATCAGATTTATTCCTTCTCTTGGCCACAGTGTGACAGAGAAATATCACTGCATAACACATAGACACACAGGGAACACTCAAGTTGGAGAGATACGCTTTTCTAAGGTTAAATGGAAAAACATCCAGTCAGTATTTAGCAAAGCATACAGAAGAAAAGCCAGCCCACCATAAAAATGAATTTATACAGCAAGACTTAAAGCAAACATTGAACAGTTTCATTATCAAAGGCAGAGTGCAGGGTAGATGTATGACTTCCACAAACCTCAAATTCAGATTGCAAACATGTAACATTATTTCCAGATAACTGGGCTTAATTTGTATCACAAGCCCTCACTTCTACATGATAATAGAAACTAATTTAATCACTTCCATGTAGACTGTCAAATTCAATTATTCTAAGGTATTAAACACAGTGACTTTGAAGATTTTGTCTTTTCACTCTATCTCATTCTTTCTCAAATTGATCCCTACTCTAGGATATTTAATTAATTCGACCTGAGCTTGTGATGTCCTGGCAGGAGTGGTGTCTAGCCAGTGGGCACATTGGGTGCTATGCTCATTTCACTGAAGTTTACAATTCTGTGTGTCCTCACCGGTGGGCTTCCTTCAATCCTACCATACACTGAGTTCTGGCCTACTTTGCTGCCTTGGGGTTCAGTGTTTCATGTTCTGCCCTATTTTGTTATATGTTCCCCCTGCAAAATTTGGCAGGCTTTTTGTCTAGTAATTGTAACTTGTGAAGTCACTATTCCACAAACGCCATCAGTGAACTCAGATATTCTATCTTAGATAGTACCAGAACCTTATTCCAACTCAACCAGTACCACTGTCTCCCAGTTTTTAGAGGCCAGAGATCTCTACCAGGTTGACCGCTTTAAAAAACAATTGGGCATGAAGCACCCACAACCACAATACACATTTTTCTTTGGATTCTCTCATCTTGTCCCTCCCCTATGAAGGTGTCTTGTGGTATATCCAGGATTTCAGTGCATGTTGGCACTATCTGAAGGTCACTCTCATCAAAAACTCGTGCTTCTACTTCATATTATCTCCTCTTTTTTTTGACAACCTGAAGGATCTTGTCTAATATGGGATTGAGGGAGTAGCACACAAAAACAAAATCACTTCCTCAATAGTAAACTGTTACCAAATCTTTCTCTACTTCTTCTAGAATGAGTCTTTTTACCTGAAAACTCAGAATTTGATATCTATCTATCTATCTATCTATATATATATATTTTTTTTCCCTTTTATGTCTATTGTCTCCTTCCTTTTGTGTTGCTGTAATTCCCTCTGGAAGAATGAGGAAGGGGAGTCTAATAGTAACAAAGAAATTGTTGAGAATAATATCAAAAGGCACAAAACAGTTTACACACAAAATGTTTATTGTTTCCTCCATAAGAGTAACAATATAACAACACATATATTTCCCTGTTCTGTCAGATGAGAAGGCCTAGAAACATTGCCATTCCAATAGCAACAAGCACAACTATTGCCCAGGGCTTGATACTATTCTACTGTAAAAGTAACCACAGTTTTTAAAGAAATGACTGATTCTATAAATGGAGCAGGAAGTATACAAGATGAGGCTGGAACATGTTGTAGTGTCACACATTAAGGAAATTTAAAATAAACAAACACAAAATTGTTTATGTCAAAGGGACACAGAAGCCACCAACTGAAAGGGTTCTCAATGGCGAAAAAGGAAACAAATTAAACAACCAAGTAAATAAACTAGTATTGAAATATAACTTAAAGTTTAAATAAGTATCCATGAGCTCATACTGATATAAAAAATTACTGAATGAAGCAATAAATGGGAGAGAATAGAAAAATCTTCCATGCATAAGCATTCCAATTAAATTGTGTAGATACCCTCCTCTGAAGGAGGTGGAGCATAACTCCCCACTCCTTACCTGTGGCCTGTGATAGTGATTTCCTTCCAAAGACTGCAGTAGGAAAGGGGAGTTAGGAGTAACTACCATGGAGAAAGCTGACGAACACTACTTCAGTCGGATGACCACTGTTTTCAGTGATGTAACATTGGCACTTGTATCTCTGATATGATGGGATGCAATGGCATTTTACCTCTGTGGTCTTCCTTCCAAAAATATATTGGATTGGCCAAAAAGTTCATTCAGGTATTTCAGTAACATCTTACTTAAAAACCCAAACGAACTTTTTGGCCAACCCAATATATCCCAATCTAATCAGGAAAACACACACACACACACACACACACACACACACACACACACACACACAAATTCCAATAGAGGAACATCTTACAAAATACCTAACCAGTACTCCTCACAAGTGTCGAGGTCATCAAAAAACAAGGAAAGTCTGAAAAACTCTTACAGCCAAGAGCTCTGAGTTTAAGTAGGAATGGTGAACAAATGTGATGTGGTATTCTAGATGGGATCCTGGAACAGAAAAAGGACATTAGGTTAAAAACAAAGAAACTGAAAAAAAACTGTAGCTTTTAGTTAATATATAAATACGGTTTCATTATTTGTACCAAATGTACCATAATGTAGGATGTCAGTGGGGGAAACTAGGTATGAGGCATATGGTAATTCTCAGTACAATCTTCAGAATTTTTGGTAAGTTGAAAATTTTTCTAAAATTAAAAGTTTATTTTAAAAAGGAAGTAAAGGAAATGAGGGAGAAAGGCAAGAAGACAGAGAAGAAGTAAAGAAAATCCTGATTGATTTTTAAAACAAATTTATTCTTTTGCTAAGACTGTGGACAACATTTTGCCGCTGGGGATTTGTCACAACCTGATCATATTATGGGTCCTTGGGAGTTTCTTCCTACCTAGCTTTGCTGATCCTATTATCCATGGATGTCTTCTCTCTGTTTTTGTGTGGAGAACTATGCCACTGCCTTCACTGTCATTCCAGAATAAGTAGTATTCTTTTAATTATGCCTTCAAACATACATTAGCTACATTTTATTAAAACAGTTTCTGAAGCTATCATGTGATGTGGCTTTACTCTATACCTGTTTTATACCTAGACAGTTATAGACAATTATTTTCATGACGTTAAAGAATGGATTGCTTTATATTTTCATACAATGTCTCATCTCCTTGCTCATCACTAAATTTTTTTGCGATTTGATAAAATAATATACCATATTCTTATTAATGTTACGCTAAGATGTTCTAGCTGTTCACATAGTATATTTTCAAAGTAAAAACAATTCTTGTATTAAAACTGAAACATATTTATGTTTGTCAGAATTGTACACTGTTTTGTAAACTTCTATGTTTTTAATTTGATAAAGTTATACTGTTAATACAACTGACAATTCCTTAGTATGGGGAGGATCTAATTAGATTTCATGTCACTCAGTAAAACTGAAAATTTAATCCAAATGTAAATCATGGCAGGATGGGAATATGAGACTTGAAAGAACATCTGCTGAGGTTTTTGACTTTGCGTTTTACATTATTTTTATTTTGTTTTGTTCGTTTGGGTTTGTTTGACCTACAACCTTCCTTTATTTTTTATAGGCTGGTATGGTACTTGATGGCTAAGAGTTGTTGAGCTAAAAGAATCCCATTGTGCTTCACAGTTTACTATACCTAAGTAAACACATCACACATTTTGGAATATATGCTTCAGAGAAAACAGAACACCAAAACCACACTAATCTTTAAATTATGAATATTTTAGCATTCATGTAAGATAAAATGCATATTTGAAATCTTATGTTCATTGAACTGCAGGCTCCTACTGCCATGACTAGTGAAATGAATAAAAATTAATTGCAGTTTAAAATCTAGAATACCTTATACATATATTAGAATTTTATACTGTGTATTCAAGTTAATTAGGGGAATTTCAGAGCAGAAACTGCTTCCATCTGCTATGAACAACAAAAACAGATTCCCCAAAAATAATTTGGCCCAAAGTGTCCTCTCATCTTGCAGTGTACTACATGAACTACTGTCCACTTGCTTCAGTTGTGATGTGAACAGCACCAGCTCAATCCACACAAGATAACTCTCCCATCACATAGGAGAGTCAGTCTCACAAATATATGTCATTGTGTCCAAAGAGAGCTTGTGAAATAGAAATACTAGAAAACACACAAATGCAAGTTTCAAATTCCCAATCTTGCATTTAGGGTGGGAATTGGCTTACCAGAGGGAATTTATGAATGTCTGCTCCACCTTCTGTTTTGGGTCTTTATGCACTGTAACCTGAGAGGGTTTCTCTCCATGGTGCTTTAACTCTCTCAGCAGTATTCCACTGGTGCTTGACCTTGATGTTTGTTATCTTGGTGATGAGGGAGCAATGCTTTTTCTCTATCTTTATGTGCCAAGTGGAGACAAGACGTGGCAGCAATTCATTTTAGACTGTTGTCATCTATCATACTGATTTTACTATAAATCAGGCCCAAGTTTTGTCCTCTTTTAGAAAATGTTGTGATTCCCTAAATGTGGATTGAGGCAGAGGCAATTTTGCAAAAGAGTTGAACAATATGAGAGTCTAGAGCACATATTTATGAATTTTCTCATGTCTTCTGGACCTACTCAAGCCTACCCTACAATACTTCCATTACAAAATGGTTTGCAGTTGCATAAGCCTCACCATTTGACCCAGGCAACTCAAGTTGCATAGTCACATGAGGACCCTGCACAAACATTCTGCCTCTACCAAGGCTCTATAACAAGCCAGTATTGTTTTTCTCTTTGCTCACACAGAGTGAATTTCTCTGTTCTCAATGTCATGGTCTTGAATCAGAATCCTAGGGGATCTTTGCTCAAACTCCAGTTTGGCTTGTTAGATACTCCACAGACATCTTTATCCATCAGTGTTACCTTCACCTCATCTTATCCAGTGAGTCATACGATCCAGTGGCAGAGCAGTATCCACTTCGGGCTTCCCCTGATGCAGAGCACTCATGCTTTGGGATGCATACAGAACTGTCAGCCTATCAAGATATCTGATATTTTGTAGTGAAGTCATTTCCCTAAATGCTCTATAATCTGCCGCTAAATTTCATGTAGCACAGTCAAGCATATTAACTTTTTATAAGTGGAGGAAGTCTAAGATGCAACAACATGCCCTTCACCTAACAATGGGACTCTCATAATGCTGCAGATCACTGGACCTTTAAAACCTTCACTGACATAATAGTACCCTGAGTGTTCATGGGGGGTATCTCCCATCCTCCAGTATGCATTTGCTTTATTAACTCATCTAGATCACTTGCTGTACACTGATTATTAGGTCTAATCTTCATGTGTCAATGTGCTGTCCTGCCCTGTGGACTCTTTTGTGACAGAGCCCAGGAGAGTTTACCAAGTGATCAGGCAAAATAGAAAATATGTATAACTGTGACCGACTTTCCTATGGAAGAAGGTATGCTTTTGATCTTCCCTACTGACAGATTGAGAAGAAAGTATTCATGTTATCCTTAGTACATATGAAGTACCAGAGGCCAAGTTAATCTAATCCTGGAAAGAATATATTTAGAACAGTGGCTGAAATTGGGGCAAAGATATTGTTAATATATATCAGTGCACTGTCATCTGCCATAAGTCATGTCCCTTCCAGTTTTCTGCGGAGGCCTTACATGGTGAGACGAAAGCAAATATAGTAAGACTGCCTCCACTGCATTCTTCAAATGTATGATAGTGGTGCTTATCTCTGCAATTTCTCATAGATTCAGTAGTGCTTCTGATTCTGATTTGCTTTCTTGACTAGAAGTGAGGGAGCAGCGTCAGGGGTTCCCACTTAACCCTCTCTATCACAATAGTCATAATCCAGGTTTCAGGAAACCAATATGAGGCTTCTGTCTGATGCTAAGTACATGTAATCTATCCAAAATTGCTATAGAGACATGGTTTTGTCTGAAAAAGCACAAGAACCTCTGTTCATGGCTTTCTGGCTCCACTGAATGTTACAGTCTGTTACAGACACTTTGAAAACCATTGGAAACCCTCACATGTGATGGCCAAGTTATTACTTTTATTGAAGTCTGAATGAGTGAGAAAAAAACTCCTTTGCTCCAAGGCCTACTAAAAACTTAAAGCCTGATAAAGGAGTCAGGGCAGCACAGCCACATCTGTTATGTATTTCCCTAATATCTGATGAAGTTTATGGAACATTTCACATTTTTCTTAGAAGTAGTGAGTGCAAGGTACAACAATGTGGCCTTTATTGTGTAGGGGGTATATTGATATACCTCCAACCTATGCACCACCAGAAACTTCACAAAGAATAGAGCCTTTGTATTTTTGTAGACTTTACTTCTCGTTCCATGGCACAAATTACCCTCACTAGATCATCTGGGATGACTGCTACTTCCTGATCCCTAGTACTCATCAGCTTATTGATATCAACATGCTGGATCAGTGTGATGTCCTGTAGGATGTAAGAGAGCCAAGCTCTTTGCAGACTGATTTGTAGCACAGAACTGGAGAAGGCAATTAGCCTTGAACAATAGTCCTTTTCATTTTAGGTATACAGTTTTTACGAGACAGAGAAAAGAAACATTTGACAAATCAATAACGACACAAGAGGGTAAGAGGTCTTTGTTTACTAAAGGAAAGAGACCATGTATATAATGGCATCGATTGAAATAATTGACTCTAATTCTCTAAGATCAATTTATCTTTACAAGAAGGTTAGTTAAGTGTGTATATTATAGGATTTACCATTATATACTTTAAAATCATTGAGTATGTCTCCTTGAAGACACGATTTCCTTTTTACTAATATTTTTAGAATGCTGTGCAGCTCCAGGGTGTTTACCTTGCCTTCCTACCATAATAGTGCTAAAAAAAAAATTTTTTTTTTCAGGATCTAATGCTAGGATTTTTGTGTGTGTGCTCTGAATATCTGTTCAAACTATACATTGGGCCTAAGTTAAGTAGACTCAAAGCAATAATTGCACTGATCATCCAAAAGCCATAAGATTCCCCTCTGACCAGAGGGGAATATCCCCCATGACCAGAGGGCCATGGTGATACTTACCCTCAGTAATTAACTCCAGTTCAGGTTCAGTGTACACTAATTCCCCCAAATGTATAGGATATTTGTACTTTTTACTATTTACTGTCCATACTAAACACCAGTATGGTGCTCAAAGTGCTCTATATTTTCTAGATTGACTGAAGTGTTAGGTATAGGACTATTGCTTCCTGTTATCCAGCTCAATCTGGCCTCCACTTAATTTTTGCTTTTGATATTGCTGCTACACATGAGAAGTAGAACTTTAGTGACTTGTCTATATATTTTTACTCTAGAGACCTACATGACTAACCCCAACCAACCTTTAATTTAAGCCATGTTGATACTTCTATGGCTGTACTGCCTATGTGGAAACCTTACTCATAGAGCCACAGAGAACTTGCACTGCTACTTGGCCTCTGCTCCCCAGAAGTCTGACCCATCCATTCTATGGTACTGGAGACTTGGAATGGGGTGGCAGTCCAAAATGGATTTAGCTTGTTTTAATTTTTCTTCAGGTAGAATGCATCAATATGCGTTTTGCTAGTTAAAAAATTAGTAAATATATAATAATGTGGTATAGGCACTAGGTTTTACATGTGAAAGTGAAGAGTCAGTGAATGTATAGCCCATGTTTGTCAGGTCCTCATTATGATCATTCTTTAATTCAGTTAAATTATTGTGTATTGTTTAGGAATGTGTGATAATTAATGACTTCTTAATTCTCAGATTTATCCAGTTCCCCCTTCCTTTCAGGCACTTGAGAGTCCATATGCAGCCTCTTTGAGTTGGGAGGAGCTACTAGTTCTGGCAGGTGGGCTGTGAATGACACGTGACATTTCCTGAAGCACTTTGTTATAGGAGACTTCTTGCTCTACTAGGACAGCCCCTGAAGCTTCATGTTGAAATGGTGGCATTTTAAGAAAGTAGAGTTTCCCTCCACTTAGGCTTCTCTGTCATGAGCAGAAGTCTCACAGTACCTTGGACATAAAATATGAGCCAGAAATAAATGTTTTGACATTTTCTAGTACATTTTATCATAGAATGGCTTAGACCACCATAGTTAGTTGAGATTAACAGGCAGCCATCCATAGAAAATCATGGTAGCTAAATTAAGTAAAATCAAGTTTACAGGAAGAATGTTAGAAATTAAACGGATTGATGGGAGGCTGGAAAACAGACCTGAGAATGAGTTTGAGGAGATTCCAGGGTATCAAGTCTATAGAAGCAAAAACCCTGTGATAACAGTAGCAATCTGGATGTATATTGTATTATAAGTAATAGACAACTGTTTCTTTACTTCTTGAATTGTTCCTTCACAATACTTTTCCAGGATCTGGGATGAAATACCATGGTACTTCGTTTTCCTTGGCTTATTTAATCCTAACAAGATTAAAAAATTGGGAAGAGGCAGTGATTCTCCAAAAGGAAATAAGATATTATTAGGAAGAAAATTCTGACAGATGCTTGAAGGCGGGTGAAATCTAGCAGAAGTTCACAACATACGATCTGTATTTGGAAATTGGACATGGATGACTCCAGTGCCATCAGAACAGGATGGTACACGTATGGCATTAAACATGAACTTGCTAAATGCAATGTAAAGAGACTTTCTTATATAATCATTTTTTTCTTCAGTTGAAAACATTGTTAAAATATTTATGGCATTTATTAAATGTTACTAATTAGATTAGGAGAACAAAAGGCATTTTAAGATGATTTCTTTTGAAAAAAGATTCTGTTTTTGTATTTGATTTTTCTCCTTAAGATTTCTTATAATTGCAAGCATTTATATTTTTGTTAGTGAGAAAAATATAATTTAAATATTTCTCTCAGAATTTATTGGGACAAGAATATCACAGTGGGACAGGAATATCACAGTGATATATTTTGGTAAAGCCCAAATATTGAATGCCAAAATTATTAAAATATTTTCTTAATATTTTCATATTATATTCCCATATGGGTAGAGCTCTTGTCTAAGCATTAAGTAATGCGGTTATTGACCATTTTCTTATGTGTTTCTTATTATTTTTATATGTCTGATGTTACCAAAGACTTACATTAGAAAAAGTTGAAACACTGAAAATGGATATAATTAATTTCTAAAAAATCTTTTTTATATCGTATTGGCCATATGTAATGTAGAAAATATAATACAAAACTACTTCATAAAGCTTTGATTATATTACATGAGAAATAACATAACTTAATTGAGTGGATTAAAAGTGATTTAAAAGTTACCTGAATGGACAAGTCACTGTTTTTCAGTGTATGTGGAATTTCATTTTGTACCCTAGAGTAAGTGAATCTATCATTACATTCATGCTGATGTAGTTTCTAAAATCATTTGGTCCTTACCAAAAAGTTGCCTAAATAGGAAAATTTACAGATAAATCCTAATTTTTTAATTTCTTTCATGATTTAGTGTTAAAGGTATTATTCATTTATAGTGAATATGATTAATTTATAAACCATGATGCAAATAAGATGGCAAATAATTAGAAAAATTGCATTATAGATCAAGTTTTTGGAGTAGTCAGTAAATAAAATGCAAAAAAAATTGAGATTGTATTAATGAATGTTTGGACTCATGAAGGAAAATGTATTGAATGTACCTTTAAAATTGTCCTGCCACATGTTGTTCTGGCATCTAGAACCCTGCACCTAAAGTTATACTACTACTAAGAATCCAGTGACAATTAGTGATAAATGCAGGGAAATTAAGATGCAAGTTTCCTTGGGAATATATGAAACTTCAGAGAAATGTATCTTGTCTTAGACTTACAATATTCCTTCGGTAAATTGTGTGTATAACCCTCTTATGCCAAAACACTTAGGGTCACCTTCCTTTGTTTATGGTAGCCAAGTATATAATATGCTGATTCTATAGGGGTATATTTATTTTTAAAACTATCACTTAGTATTATTTTGCATTCTATTGAGCATATTTCTTGAAAATATGAAATTTTGCACCATTGTTATTTTCTAGTTATAATTTTGTTCCAGTTGTTCCAATTATGGTCTTATCCATAATACCACATTGAGGATATAATTTGTAACTCATACTTTATTGCCTATATACTAAGTTACCAAGCCCAAAATGTTGTTTTCATGTTTGAATTACTAGAAATCTCCTGAATTATGTTTTTTAAAGGTATATAGTGGGCTGTTATCCTATCCATTATCTAATTTTAATAACACCACTCTCTTCAAATTTCACTTTACCTGTTTTTGATCAGGTCAAAATGATACCTCTAGTATATTCTTGGAGGTTTTATATAAACTTAGTCTCATGACTAAGTTTATTTTTCTCATGACTAAGTTTATTTTATTTTTCTCTTTATTTTTCAAATCTGTTATTTGCCATCACATAGGCACTCTATTTTTGTAGTTACACTCAAACATGCATATGTATATGTAAACTCACACTCAGACACACTCACTAGACACACATATACACAAACATAATATAAATCCCTATATTTCCTACCTAAATATTCATTCTCTAAAGTTGAATGATATTCAACTTTATCATTCAAATATCCTACCTAAATATTCGTTCTCTAAAGTTTGTGTCCTTCAAACTGAATTATTTTTTTCCAAATAAAATAAGCAACACTGGGCAATAGGCAGTGATTGAAATTATTTTATAGTCTTAGCAAATTTTCAGAAAACATATAACATCTTTCAAACAGAAATACTCAAATTACATTGCATTTTATACCTTGTGAAAGATTATCACTAACCATCTTCACTGTGATTTCTTTTGCTAGATGTAGTAATAAGGTAATATAATTTTTTTAAACTTCTGTTATACTTTTACTATTCCTCCATTAAATAAAGTGTTTCTTATTCCTCAGATAAATCTGTATTTATTCTCACTACTATGACCATTTAGTTTCGCATCCTTTCTGTTGAAATAATTCAATATTGACTGAGTGAATACTCAGAGAAGGGTGCTCTTCTAGATGAAGTAAGACGAACAAACACATAAGCATATGCTGGAAGGAGATATGTGCTGTGGAAATAAATAGAGCCGATTAAGGGGTATTAGAAGGGCAGCATTTGTGGGATGCAATTTTAGTTGAAATGGTCAGGGTTGGACTTATTGAGAAGGTAAAATTTGAGCAAGGACTTGAAGTGAGAGAGTAAGTCTTGAAGATGCATGGAGGCTTTCAGGCAGAGGAAAGAGAAAATATAAAGATCTTGAGACAGTTCTGAGTAGGTTTGAGGAAGATCAAATAAACCAGTGTGACAGGAAAAGGATAAGGCAGAGTAGTTGATGATGACATCAGAAATGTCCTTAAAGGTAATAATACTTTTGGGGCTTCCCTGGTGGGGCAGTGGTTGAGAGTCCGCCTGCCGATGCAGGGGACACGGGTTCGTGCCCCGGTCTAGGAAGATCCCACATGCCACAGAGCGGCTGGGCCCGTGAGCCATGGCCGCTGAGCCTGCGCGTCCGGAGCCTGTGCTCTGCAACGGGAGAGGCCACAACAGTGAAAGGCCCGCGTCCCGCAAAAAAAAAAAAAAAAGGTAATAATACTCTTGACTTTTATTACAAGTGAAGGAGGAGGCAGTATTGAAGGATTTTGAATAGTTGAATATCTTGATGTGATTCATATTTTAAAAGCATACACCTAGTTTCCCTGTAGAAAGCAAATTATAAAGGGCAATACCCCAATTATCTCTTGACTTCTCCCTTTTTTTCCATTCTGATCAGCATTGCTATTGTTAAATTTCTCATCAACCTTCTTAAGGATTACTTCAATACTTTACTACACTACCTCCTTCTCTTGCCCTTTAAAATTCATTCTGTAGACCACAGTAAAGTAGTATTTTTCCAATTACAAATTTTGTAATATTATCTACCTTCGTTCCACAAACCTTTCATGATAAATTTCAAATTACTTGACTGGCACAAAAATCCTTCATGACTGGACGTGTGTGTGTATATAGCACATTATTTTGCCATTTTCTGTGCCACCCCTATTGACTGTTACCTAGGTATCAAATGTTATTGTAAACCTCCGTACCTGGCCACATGTTTTCCCATTTATCAGGAACGTTCTCTGTTCTCACTAATTTTATGTTGGGAGAACTGCTGTATATCTGTGAATGCTATCAGGTCTGGACCGGGGCACGAACCTGTGTGCCCTGCATCAGCAGGTGGACTCTCAACCACTGCGCCACCAGGGAAGCCCAATGAAGTCCTTTTGTACGTTCTTCATACCCAAAGTTTTCAAAGTTTCCATCATGAGATGTTTTATTTTATCTCCTTTACAGGGTTTGACAATCACCTTGGACACGGTACATGATACTGCACTTCTTGTGGAGTCACTATGGCTCCAAGATTTTTACCATATTCTCACCTACTCTTAAATTAATTTTTATTGACTATTAGAAAAATGTCATTTTCACTCCAGTATTTTGAATCATTCATTTGAAGTAATCCACAATCCATTTGAAGTCAAAATTCTTGCTATTTTTTCTCCTATCCTGAAAAAGGAAATCAAACATTTAACTCAAACATTGTGAAATTAATTCATGCCAATTAATAACTTGATAATCCACGTTCAGATTATCATCCTTGTTGGATGTCCTATGTACTATGTTTCTCCATTCACCTTCAAATGTTTTGTCTTTTGAATTCTCTCCACTATATGACAAAAATTTCACTACATTTTTTCCAGAAATCCTTTTTCCAGGCCCTCTTGAAAGATTGTGTTTTCCATAAAAAGCTAAAGGGATAATAGATATATTTCCAGCAATTTCATCTTCTCATTTTATAGAATTTTATATTGCATTTTCAGGGTATACAAAACAATTGTTTATATCACTAAATATGTCATTTAGTGTACAAACTTCTGGAGTCACTTCAGCTAAAATCCTCTGTGGTTCTCCCAGTAATTCCAGTTAGAAGCACAGTCCATGTCTTTATTTTCAATGCTCCTAGAAATTATTGCTTTAATAAATATTTAGATTTGAGTTTACTACCCTGTTATTCTACCTTTCTCCTCCAGTGTGTTTAACACACACGGTATTTAGAAGAATCATTATCACTTATTGACATTCAAATTATTTCCTAAAACTAAACTAGAACTTTGATCCCCTTCCTGTTTTCCTACTTCTTTCCTGTCAAAATATCCGTTTTTACTTTGGTTATATCTATAGTCAAAATTTGCATGAACTGTCCCCATATGTCACTTTACCATGTGGAGTTGGACTAATTATTACTACTTTCATAATTAATATAGCAATGTGATGCTGCACTGCTTTTTCTTTCGTTTTGTAAAAGCCTATTTTGAAGAGATTTATAGTTTTATAGTGGAAGTAAATTTACTTTCACAGATGCAGGAGTTCTGCTGCTGCTTTTGAGAGTAAATATAGATGACGCTCATCCAATTTACTAACCAAATGCAAACTTGCTTATATGTCATAAATGACATTACCGTTCAAAGATGAAAGCTGAATTGATGGTTGGGAACTAAGTGACGAGGTGCATAATCCGCTTACCAAGAAAGATATTTAAACCTGAAACACATTAAATGGATTTTACTTCAAAAGCCATCAACTGGGTATATATTAATTCAATTTTTGGAGCATTACTTCTGAAACTAACAGTTATTTTTTCAAAACAATAAGCTTTAACACTGTGTTATTATTTAAACAGCCAAAAGTGGCTTATTAAAGTTTCATGAAGAGTTCTGAAAAATTGGAGAAAAAAGAGAAACTAATTATAATTCCATAGCAAGGTGTTAATAACCTTAGCTTTTAAATATCTAAAATGTATAATTAATATGATAATCAATTACTGTACTGTAATATAATATAAAGTGCTACTTTACTGGATTTGTAGAATATCTCTCCTCATATTAAATTATCTTATATCATTGTGGGAAAAAAAGCAACACAATATATCATGGCAAAAAACAGTAAACTTTTTTCCCCCCACAGGACTATAGGTTTGTTAGCGAGACAGTGATAAGGAAGGTGGGGTTAAACCAGAGTATGCCATATCTTGCAGAAGGAGAATACGAGGCAATAAGAGAAGTTGTAACAAAGACTGGACACGCTTAAGTTAAGAACTGGAGTGTGAATTTCAGAACACTTTCGTGTTCTCTTTACTCATGATTGAGAGAAAGGTGAACTATGGCCTGGTCTAGTCCACCTAGGTCTTCATGTGGAAATAAAAAAATAGGTCTCAGTAATTAATGATTTCAAAAAGAACAAAGAATGCAGGAACAAATGACTGCTATCATGCAAGAGAAGTAACCATAGCAAAGATAATAAATCAGACATAAAAACTCCCAGTTCTATTTCAAAGGTAAAAATCAGACTAAAGCACAGTCTTGAGCTGTTTTGTAGAATCCAAATCCCCTGGAGCACTCAGCCACCTAACTGGAGTCTAAGGAATAGTGATGCTGACCTTTGCTCATCCTTGTGGCTTCACTCAACTGGGTAGCTGGATTTTATCAACCTAGAATGACCTTTGCCTCATTTTAATGTTAAAATCTTCACCCCCAGGGTGAAAACTGCCGCCATTTTTAAACATGCAACGTATGTTTGAGCATGTTGTCACACTGTGCAAGTGCATCTAGAACTCCACCTCCACTGGAAGATCACTCGCCCTTTCATGAATATGCATGGATCCTTAGCCTAAGACTTCCCTTGTTTTGCTGTTCAGGAAGACAGTGCTTTGAGAGCTATCTCCCTGTCTCTTTGTTTGTCACAAGTAATAAATGCTTCTGCTTTAATCCAAAGTACTTGGCATGTTCATTGGCCAAGCACTCTAAGTGATGGACCCACTGAGTCTGGTAACAGGATGGCTGACACATTCTTCTGAACCAGTACAGGTTTGCTGATATCAGCTGGATTTGCACAGTTAGTTGGTGGGCTGACTAGTCTAGGCTGACTTTGCAGAAGCTAGGTCTTGACTATGCTACAAGTAGACTCTGAAACTTTAGCTTGTCTTTGTAGTGAAAAACATAATGAAATATAAATGAAAATAAATGATCACCTTATCATAAGCATAAAAATGTTGATGTGTCTGACAAAACATAATCGATCAAATTTTGGATTTATTTTAATGTAAAGCATATAGGATTTATTCATGATGTGAACTGAGAGGTGTGGGAAAGGGAAATCAAAGTTGAATTCCAAGTTTTGACTTGAACAAGTGGGTGAGTAACGTTGCCATTTACCAACTTGTGGAAGAGTGGAAGAAGGTAGGGTTTGGTGATGAAAGGGAGCAGAATTTTCCACGCCCAAATGTCTTTTTGACATAAGGATTATCTTCAACTAGTTATGTTTAGGAAACAGAGACACAAGAGAAGCTGTGAAATCTAAGTACAAGTTACCTTTTTGTAAGAGACATTTACATTTATAAGGGAAATCTCCATTTGTAAGGATGTCTTACTCTGTGTCAGGAAGGGGAGGATGACTACATCTCTAGAAACTCTTAACAAGGGAGAAGGCATTGACGTAAATCTTTACTGTGCTTTTCCTGGTCACCTCCCGTAACTGGCCTTTCTCCCCCCACAGCATCTTTTTTTCTTTAGATGGAGATGGTATTTAAGGTGATGGTTTGGGCCATTTCAAAGAGTTGCTCAGTTTTCTTTGGTATCTTCCTTGTATTCAAGAGGTATACATGTTACTAAAATTCTGTTTTTCTCCTATGAATGTCTTTTCTCACAGAGGGGGTCTCAGTCAAGATTTTGAAGCCTAAAAGGAAAATTATTCTTCCACCCCTATAGTGATAAGGTTGTAAACAAAAATGTTGTCCACCATTCCAGTTCTACAAGGGTCAAATCATTAGCCACACAGACCTACTAGTGCACCTGAAAAGAACTGAGGATAAAGCATTCTGTGTTTTGTACATATGGACCTTTAGATAGTTAAGATGCATATTTAAGGAAAGAGATCAATGACCTCAGATTGTTGCATCTTTTCATATATAGATAAGCACTAAAATCATTATCCTGACATATCTGTGTGTGTGTGTGTGTGTGCGTGTGTGTGCATGTGTGATTAGCAGTAATCTTTTAACAAGATGAACCTTTGACTACATGTACTTCCCAGTCAAAATATTCACATATATACTGACTTTTTCCCTACCTCTTCAGAGCAGCTCCTCAGAGCTATCTGAGAGGCTGTCTCCTGGGCTTTAGTCCTCAGTAAACTGAATAAAACTCAATTCACTGTGCATTTTTTTCCCTAGTTGACAAGGTAGTGATGGCAAAAACAAGATTTCTATTTTACATGTGTTTAGTTGAAAATACATTGTAGACACATCAATATCAATTAGCCAGTTCATTATGAGTCTGGAAATCAGACAAGGTCACACAAGGAGGAATTTATTTGGGAATTATTAGTGCATATTCAAATTAAATAGAAAATAAAAGTAAAAAGGATATTCAATGTTTTGGTTAATTACTTTGGATTTGAAAAATGAGAAATTTGTAAAAATCTAATAGGTAAGAGTCAGGTGTCGCTAAGCCCTTATTAGCACCAGATATTTGGAGAAAAAAATGTAATTACAGTAACCTACAGATTAGAAGATGAGTAGCAAATAAATATAAAGCTCTATATTTTCTGACTGAATTAAATTGGATTTATACAAAGTTAATATACAGAGTTTATGTTTATTGAAACTTTGAAATATATGGAGACTTACCAAAAAACAAGGATTGGTTTTAAAGACAGCCTAAGTGCAGGTCTAGCCTAAAACTAATAGAGTCATCACAAATAATATAAAGCTAAAAATAATTAATGCATAAATAGCATTAAATGGCATCAGTAGACTACTAAAAATAAGATCCCAGAGTATATTAACGTTTGTCAGCAAAAGAATAACACCTGTCTTAGGGGCAGTGTGGTATACTGGGGGAAAAATTATGGAATAAGGACAATGAATATATTTTATAACTCAGGGACAGGAACTTTGAGCACGTTACTGAACCTTTTTATATAAAAAATTAATCAACAGACTTCAGTTAAATAGAGACAGGAGGCCAGAAGGGGGAGAGTTCAAGCCCTGCAATGATAGCAGAGCCCAAAAGGACAAAGAAAAACTCCTCTTCTTCCCTGGCAAGGACTCAGCCAATGAAAACCATGGACTCTTTTTTTATTGTAGCCCTCCCAGCTTCTTTTTCCCCTCTATAAAAGCATTCTCCTTCCCTTGCTGTTTGGGGACTTGCATGTGGCGCACCATGATTGTAGACCATGTTGTAATTCTCTGTTGATCCCTCCAGCAAAAAATATCTTTGCTGGAGAATA
Source organism: Pseudorca crassidens (assembly GCF_039906515.1). Lineage (NCBI taxonomy): Eukaryota > Metazoa > Chordata > Mammalia > Artiodactyla > Delphinidae > Pseudorca > Pseudorca crassidens. Next base: position 22,869,811 of record NC_090298.1, read on the forward strand.
ATCTGGCAGTCTAGTTGTTTTACATCAACATTTTGGTGGCCCATACAGTGACCAGGGAAGACTCCCAACAGCTCCAAGGCTGGTGAGCAAATGGGTGCAGTTACCCACAGTTGAGCCCATTGTCACTCTACAGCTTTTCTCTCCAACTCTAGAATTTGAAGGTAAGCCTTTCTCCTGGATCTGAGCTCATGCCCTCCTTGTGTCTGAAGCCATCTATGCTTTAGTTAGCATCTTTTTTAAGGTTTTGTCTTTCTGGTTAAGGCCTTGTTCTATATGTGCGTACTTGTTTGTCACTTGGGTCCGATTTTGAGGTCAGACTCTTACAAATGAATCTTGCTGAAAATGCCTTCAGCCCAACTCCTTTGGGAATAGGGGCTGCTTCTCTGAAACTCTGCAGGTTTTTCAGTCTTTGGCTTATTTGTTTGGAAGGGGCTGTTCTCTGGAACCTGGCTGAAAAGCCTTCAGCCTGGCTTTTCTGCAACCAAGCTGTCTCCTTAGAACTGTCTGGTGTTAGGCCTGCAGGCTGTTTGAATGAGCTGTTTGAGCTGTTTAAAAATTGTTCTTTTACTCTAGAGAAAAACTTCTGAAACATGAAATCCCGGTTATCTAAATATTTTGAGGGCACCACTGCTACAGAAAATCCAGCCTATTTTACATTTAAAACTACACTTTTTCCTTATTCCCATTTCTAACTAAATCAGCTGACTTGACCAAAGGCAACTTAGAATATCAATGAGGAACTTTTGAAATCCCCAAACATAATTTCCTTAAAACTGAATTGGACTACCATAGCTCAAAAATTTCCAAAACTGAGTGGAATGCTTATTTTTTTATTTTTGGTCACGCTGCACAGCATGTGGGATCTTAGTTTCCCGACCAGGGATCGAACCTGGGCCCCCTGTAGTGGAAACATGGAGTATTAACCACTGAACCTCCAGGGAAGCCCCTGGAATGCTTATTTTGATTGGTATTCCAACATTATCAGAAGTCTAAAATTGCATCTCTGCAAAATAAGATTTTAAGTTTCACTGAGGCAAACAAACAATTATATAAAGACTAAATGGCTCCATAAGCCTCAGGCTCTTCTTCCTTGATTTCTTTGTCTCAAGCTTTCCCTGTGGTGCCGTTTTTCTCCTTCCCTTATATGTCATCCACACCTCCTCTATACCCTCAGTTCCCACATACTAATTCCCTCTCCAAACTTCCCCTTTTTCTTCACTCCCTTTTCTTCAGAACTTGTCAGAACCTGTCCCTTTAAAACTAGGCCTTCTGAGGATCCAGAGGTTAAGCTCTTAATTTCTTATATTCCCTGGACTAAAGCTGAACTGCAAGCCATAGTCAAAGATTTTCCCAGAGTAACCAAAGATCCTCACATCTTTGCTGAGGAATTTAATATAGTCATTCAAACTTATCAACCTGGTTTCTCTGACTTATATCAGCCCGTTCATATGCTTGTCAGTGAAGGCCAGGCCAAGCATTAGATTAAAAAACTACTGGGAAAATCCTGAAAGATCTCTATAATTAGAACCAGGAGACTAGCCTACTAACTTATTATATGATCAGGCTTAATCAATCACTAGGTGACTTCACTGAATAATTCCTAGGGCTTTTTTTGAGCCTATTGTTTGAAACAAAATTCAAGCTTGCACACAAAAACCTGGTGAATCTGTTCATGACTATTACGATCAAATTTAGATTGCTTTTAAAGAAAATTCTGGTCTTCCTTCAGATGTTAATTCCACCCAGGTAACTTTTAACTCTATGTTTATGAATGGACTAAAACAGAACATTTTCCTCTATTGAAAAGGACGAGGATGAAATGGGAAACAATGTCCACTCCTTTTTACTTAAATGAGACCACAATAAGTTTCCATCTGTGCAGTTTTCCCCAACATTTTGATCAAAAGGGAGAAATGTAAAACATTAATAAACAGAAATCTCTATTAAATAGAGTTGGGAGACCAGAAGGGGGAGCTCTCACAGACTGCAATGACAGCAGAGTCCAACAGGAAGAAAAAAAAGACTCTTCTTTTCTGTCAAGGACTCACCCATGGAAAGCTATGGACTCTGTTTGCCATAGCCCTCCCAGCTTCCTTTTCCCCTCTATAAAAGCATTCTCCTTCCCTTGCTGTGTGGGGACTTGCACATGGCTTGCCATGGTTGCAGACCCCAAATTTCAATTCTCTGGTGATCTCAAATAAACCCATCTTTGCTGGAGAAATATCTTGTCGCTATTTGTTTTAGGTCAACACTGAACTTCAATTTATGTATGCACATCTCCTAACATTAGATAAAACAATAGCTATTAAACCGGCTAGTTCTTTTTATATAAGCATATTATATCGTTCCTCTAAATCTTAATACAAAAACACCTAGGGGGAAAAAAAGAATATCTAAAAAACATGAATTTGTGTCCAGTTAGAATTAGAATGCAGCTGCTTCTTGGAGACAACCAGATAGACAACAACTTGTCCAGCTGTTTGGGCAACTAAATGGCACAAGGATATTCATACATGCCACTTTTGATTTGGTCTACTTCTTGAAAATTGACTCTATGGATGTTTCTTTTGTTTTGTAGGATGAGGGAGAATACCAGCTAGAGTAAACACTATGGAAAAAAAATTTTTTTTAAATATTCTGCAACTTTATCCAAAAGGATATAGAGACCAGGCTCACAAGATGTATGAGGGTAACCCTAAACCAATGAAAGCCATAATCAAGAAACCATTTCCAGGTAACTGAGCTAGAAAGACACAATGATCTTTTATACCATATTTATGTAAGTAAATATAATCATCATCAGTGGGAAGTAAAAAACAGTTTGGGGGAGGAGATGAACAGAATTAAAGAAGCACATGGGCATATTTTTTACTGATTTATTGCCATCATACAGATGGTCTAGGATGAATCACAACAAAACATTTGTAGTATACCCTTGAAGCCTTAGAGGTTTTTGTTTTTCCCCACCACTTTGATAATTAATTGTTCATTTTCTTCATGGAAGATAAATGAATATGAATATTCAAATAATAGTTCCATTGATAGTATTATAAATCCTGGTAATAGTGTTATGTTTATTTGAATTCTCTTGTCTGAAAGTCAGTGTCAACAAAAATAAAGTATTCTTAATAAATTAAATTTAAAGTTGAAATTTTAACTATTGTAGAAATAGTATTTTCAAAGGAAATTATAATAAACGCACACAATATTAAATATAAATGATAGCATATATATACATATATATATGTATACACACACACACACACACACACACACACACACACATAGTTTTCCGTCTAACTTGACATGAACTGAAAGCAAAGTAGTATTAGGGGTTTGTTTGTTTGTTTGTTTTGGTATAATAATGTAGATACTATAATTGAGATTTTCTTTCCAAAAAAAGAAAATCTGGGAATAATGTAAAATTCCAAGCAAGAGAGATGCTTCACTCTTTTTTATTAAAAGTTTTCTTCTAATATCACTTAAGAAAAATGTTATTGTTTTCTCCGAAACATAGAGTATATTAAATTAAAGGTAATAGGCTGCTTGTATAAATAAATTAGTATTTATGTATAAAGAGATACTCTCTTGAAACAGTATAACATTAATGCATAGATTTGCATTTCTGTGATTCTTTTGCAAATGATGACTCCAAATTCTGATGACTTTCTCATATTTCTGGGAGGAAAAATATTACTGGACATAATTTAAGAGATTTTCCTGAATGCTTTCCGTTTAATATCGTTTTGTATGATTCTGTCATAGATTGAGGTCTAAAATATGTTCTGAGTTACTTAATGTTTTTTCTGGTACAGCATTATAATCCAACATCTGTGTACATGACAAAATGATCACCACTACAATTCTAGTTACCATCCATCACCATATGGCCGACCTCTTTCACTCACTCATCCATACCCCCAACCACCTTTCCATCTGGTAATAACCAATCTCTGTATCTATAAATTTGTTTTTGTTTATTTTGTTTGTATTTTATTTGTTTTGTTTTACATTTCACATGAGTCATATTATACATTAATTGTCTTTCTCTGTCTGACTTATTTCACTTAACATAATACCTTCAAGGTCCATCCATATTGTCGCAAATGGCAGGATTTCATTCTTTTTTGTGGCCAATTAGTATTCCATTGTGTATATATATGAGCTACTAAATTTTTGATTGAAATCTTATTCTCTCAGGTAAACATGTACTTGTTTATATTGTGAATATATGGTTTGTAAATCATATTGAAAAGCTGTTTGTAAAACACTGTCTTATATGTTCTAATTGAATGAATAACTAATTCTTACTAAATCATTTAATGGAAGATTAAGTACAAAAAGAGGAGGAAAAACTTTGAAATGTGCCAAATAGCCAAGACACCAGTTTCTGTCTGGAAAAGACAATCAAGAAAGGCAATGGAGATTGTGCTAGTTCAGAAATACCTAACTCACCACTCTATTATTCATCCAGCTACCATAAGGAACAACACAAAGCAGGGAAACAGGAAGGCTAAGTAATGTCTAAGCTTAAAACTAATGAAACATGAAATTAAGCCTTTATCACTAAGAGGGGGTCAAACTTGTTGGCTGCATACTTAATATAGATGCATGGGAAAAAGTGGAATTTGTTTTAGGTTAATCAATGATAATACTTTGGGACATTCTCAAGTGTAACTATAAGAACTATTCATTATCAGATTTTTCCTGCAATTTATATTTTCAAATTCAGTAGTTACTACATATAGTGAACCTATGTGCACACATAGGCACACATTCTTACACATATACAAGCATCTGTTGTCTACCAGCATCTCTGTTCTAATTTTCCATAAGCAATTCAACCATGATATGTCCAATAGACCTTATTATCCGTGTTGTTTGTCTTTTATATGTATTTCATATCTGGAGAAGGGAATCAACATGTAATCAGTTGTCAGAATTATCATGCTTGAAGTCTTCTGAGCTTCATACATGTTACAGGATGCATTATATCCTCCAAAATTCATATGTTGAAACCTTAAACTCCAGTACCCCAGAATGTGACTGTATTTGGAGACAGGGCCTTTTAAGAGGTGATTACATTAAAATGAGGCCCGTGGGATGGGGTCTAATCCAGTATGACTGGTGTCCTTATAAGAAGGAGAAAGGCCTCAGGAGAAACCAAACTTGCTGACACCTAGATCTTGGACTTCTAGTCTCCAGAACTATTTTTTGTTAAGTCACCCAGTCTGTGGTATTTTGTTATGGCAGCTTGTACAAACCAAATAGATTACCCTTATCCCTGATATTTAATCTTATCCTTTAAAGCCACCCTTTCCTTTCTAAGTGCCCCAGTCAAAGTCCCATTATGTGTCTTCCTCACTGGACATCTGGGTCACAAATGTCATTTATTGGCTTTCTTGCCTTGACCACCACTTATCTCATGCTGTCAGAGTTATCTTTCTATGGTACATGTTTTCTCACTCATTCGTAATAAAAATATTTCAATAATTCCTCATCTACTGTGAAAACAAAGTGTCTTATCACAACAGGAGGACTCCCCCTACTTATTATTGTCAGTCATGTGGTACATCCAGCCTTGAACTTAAGTTCCAGATATAATCATCAGAGTATACACATCATTTGAGACACTTATTAAAACCAGAATTCCCATGCCCCTTCTCTGGAGAATCTGCTTCATTAAGCCTGCATTGTGTCTTGGGGATCTGTTTTATTAACAAATCTCCCAGGTGATTCTTATTAGCAGCCAAGTTTATAAGCCATAAAGTATAATATATTCTTGTAGTCCTTCCCCAAGACATGCACTTCACTGAGATTTATGGTACTTTACATTTTCTAAATTTAATTGGTCCTTACTGAGGAGTAAAATTGTTTCTTATTTCAAACCAAAGAGAGCTTAATACAGTTACTTAGATGTTACAGGAACATCCTTATTATGGCAGTAGCAAAACTGCATTACAATTGCTAAACATTATAGTTGCTGTGTAAATGTCCTCATAATTTGATTTGGAGGGATGTGGTTAGCAAAGATTAATTAGCAAGGACACTGCATGGAGGTAAAAGAAGTAAGAAAAGAATGGGGCGTTCTCTGGAAAGAATCTATTACAATAGCAAAATATTTTCAACAGTTCAAATTCTAAGTAGAATTTGTTACATTCTAAGCAGACATCCCTCATGGTTATTATTTTGTGAAACTTGCTTTAAATCTGTTGGTAAATAGTAAACTCTCATGAGAGTGCTTGTTACTTTAGCTTAGCTTTAGAAACTTCAATGTAAAGAGCGTAGTGTAGACAAGCTTTCTCTCTTAAACATTATCTTCCTTTAACAGAAAAAAAAAAAAGATTGCATCTTGCCTCCTCATGTTAAATCTTGAAAAGTCATTCTCACAACCAAAAATGTTAGAAAAGTATAAGAAAGGCAAAAATCCTATTAATTTCTAAAAAAGTCTCAGGAATCCAAATTTAGTATTCAAGAAAGTTAAACTGGAATATAGATCCTCACAACTACAATAAATAGTAAGAAAACTGTGAAGTATGTTTGCAGTGTTGAACTTGCTGAATTATATTACGGTGACCCGCCAAGAGAAGGACATTTCTCAGCCTGCGTCTCAAAATAAGACATGTGGAGATGACGCTGCAGCCCTGCAACCTGCAACCGCTGCTGGAATATATGTATATGTATAACTGATTCACTTTGTTATAAAGCAGAAACTAACACGCCATTGTACAGCAATTATACTCCAATAAAGATGTTAAAAAAAAAAAAAAAAAGAAGTAGACTGGAAGTCAATCTGTAGCCTGGAACCTAGAGGCTGAAAGCCAGAGGTTAGAAGTTGGAGACTAGCCAACCTGCAGGCCATAGAGTGATTAATATCACTCTCCTTGATTTAAGCCACTGAATTTAAGGCTCTAAGTTTTGCCACAGCTCTTACTGTGGAAATAACTCACTAATTCTCAACCTCTCTCTCTCTCTCTCTCTCTCTTTCGCTGTTTCTGTCTAATGCTTAGTTGAGTTTCTTTAGACTTGGTACAATTTTTACCAATGAGTGTATAAGTAAGTGTACTGGCTGGAAAGATTATTTACAAACCATGCTTAGTTCAACTTTAGGAAAATCCTCTCGGAAAAAAAATAATCCAGTGAACGTTGGGGAAATGTAAATTACAAATACAGACACATATGTGTTTGTGTTTATATGTCTGGGATTATATATAAAACATATAAATACATTTTAAAACTCATACAAAATTTATTGGTGTACACTTTTGTATTTCTTTTTGTCAAAAGGAAAAATTAAGCCCACATTGAATTTGTTTCAATTTAGAATGGTTAAAAAAACAAATTAGAGGTTTTGTATTTTTTTGGGTTGTTTGATTTTGTTTTGTCATATATCAACATATGGCTAAAAAATGCTATGCTGTGCAGCCTCACCATTTTGTTTTTTAATGAAAAAGTCAGTCATGCCAGTAATAACCAAATTCTAAAATTTTTGAGAGAGTCTTATGAAAATGTAGTGGCTCATTTTTAAATTATCAACAAGTGAGAAGCAGATTTCCCTTTAAATGGGTCTGCCCACTAGAAGAGAACAAAACTTCACTGCTCTGGCACACACCAAGCTTGTTGGTATAATATCCGTGCCTTTGATATCCTTAATTAAACAATGGTGCACTGCAGTCAAATATGATCACTCGTGGCACCTCTGTCGTAGGCCATGCACTTCCCAAGAGAAAACTTATGCACCTATAAAATGTTCTGTTTTGATCCTAAGGTTCAGAGTCTATAGAGAATTGGGGCTGATTTGGGGCTAGTGTTAGCTGTCGTCTTTTCCTTCATGGCTCATTATACACAATAAACAGGGCTGGTATTAGAGGGAATGGAGTGACACAGGACCATTTATAATCCTGGAGGAGGATATCCCCAAACAAAGGTGATGGTGGTGGATATGGTCCACCATTTAGTAGAAGTAAAGGAGTTAAAAGTGGAGGATCAATTCCTGCCGGTAGATGGCGCTGGTTGAGCTCATGGTGGGCATGGCCCTTCGCCTGCCCATGGATACGGGGGAGGAAAGCCTGGAATTTATGAGCAAACTATGTGTCCATGATCTTGGGTTCGAAGCTGGAATTTTGTTCCAAGGTGCTTGGAAATTTATTCCAATTTTTGCAGCTTGTCTTGAGTCTGCACAGGATTTGGTTAAATTATGCTGATTGCCTTAGCTAACATAGTAGATGTTTGCATGCTAAAGCAACTCTTCACAAATTTCATTGTACCTGATTTTCTCAGAAAAGTTTTGTCTGTTTGTTTATTACTTTTTTCCCCAGCTCTATTGAGGGATGAGTAACAAATAAAAATTATATAAATGTATATTTAGCTTGGAAAACATGATTTTTTAAAGGCGTACAATGTGATGATGTAATATGTGTACATTGTGAAATGATGACCACAGTCATGTTAATTAACACATTCATCTCCTTACGTAGTTATCGTGTGTGTGTGTGTGTGTGTGTGTGTGTGTACATTTAAAATCTACTCTCTTAGCAACTTTCAAGTATACAGTATAATATTATTAACTATAATCACCATGCTGTACATGAGGTTTCCAGAACTTATTCATCTTATAGCTCGAAGTTCATATCTTTTGACCTACATCTTCCCATTTCTCACAAACCCCAGTCCCTGGCAACCACCATTGTGCTTTCTGTAGTTTGTTGATACATGTATATGAGAGTAAAAGATACAATTTTAATTTTCTCTTTGTAAACTTAAAAATGTCCATTTTGGGGCTTCCCTGGTGGCGCAGTGGTTGAGAGTCCGCTTGCTGACGCAGGGGACACAGGTTGTGCCCTGGTCCGGGAAGATCCCACATGCTGTGGAGCGGGTAGGCCCATGAGCCATGGCCGCTGAGCCTGCGCGTCTGGAGCCTGTGCTCCGCAATGGGAGAGGCCACAACAGTGAGAGGCCTGCGTACCACAAAAAAAAAAAAAAGTCCATTTTGTTTTTCAAATATTTTATATGTGTGTGCCTTACTTTGATATATTAAGAAATCCACAGTTAGGTTGAAAATTTATACATACAGGTATATAACAGATATTCTCCAATGAAAACTTTAAAATTCAAAAAATTTTAAAGTAATAAATGTAATATCTATATACAAGCACACGGACATCCATTTGTACAGCTGGAACTCACCAAATACGATGGTCTGACTGATATTCTTAAGTGTAATAAAAACAAATTATTTTAAAGCATTCTAAAGATTCTTAAAAATAATGCTTAATTTTATTCATTTTATGGTGAACAAATAACATTTAGCCAATAAATTATAAACATATAAATCACATTTTACCTGAGGTTGATGCAAAGGCAGTGCATTTTTCAGTTTGTAGAATTTCGATACTCTTTGGGCCAAAAAGGAGAATAGGAATTAGGTTGTGTGAATAGACTTTCATGAGAAAAGAAATCTTTCTTTTTTTTTTTTTACGTTTTATCTGGAGAGTTTTCAAAACAGATTTTCCCCCTTGTTTTGCACTACAGTTTGTAGTATTTGTACTACAAACTATGAGACAATAGTAGAGACAACCAATTCTTTGGTACTCACTTATTTCATTAAAAAAATGGTGCTACAACATGTCCTCTGGACTGTTTCCAGTTTCAAGATTATACTAAGAGTTTGACAAACATAAATTTGTATACCTTCATCAAAATTACAAATTTGGAAGAATAAGTCTAGGAGACTATTTCAAAACAGACACATTAAAATAACTGTGTTATTCATTTGATTTATACGAAGATCTAGAACATGTAACCTGGTTCTAATCCCAAGTGTTACTAAACATTTGCACACAATTATAACAAGTAGCCATCTTAATAGTTATGCCAGGTTCAATAATGTTTAGTATTGTTTTCTGTTCACCAAAGATTTTGCTAAGTATGTACAGCATGGAGAGAAAGGCATGTGCTTTGGTGAATAAGATTCTATTTTAGGAGACTAGGTAATAGAAAAAAAAAAACATTTATTGACCAAATGGATGAATATATTAATATTATTTTCTGTTTCTAAATGTCACTGATTTGGGGAATTATTTCTTTTTTATTAGCTGACTATGTATTAGCATAATTTTGTTTTCTAGCAAGTTTGCCTTCATCACTCAAAATGCTATGCATAAAGTTCCTGAATTCATTTTCTCTTGCACTGTTTGATATATTATTTTGTTTCTTGGACTGTTTCTAACAACTAAAAAATGAAAGCAACCAATCACATAAAGACAACCTTCATCAGAATGTCACACTTACAGACTCTGCTGAATGATGATACTGGGAAAGCAAACCAGGATTGCTCATGAATGCAAAACTGTCATTACTTTCAGTCCTAATACTTTCTACTCTTAAGTTATTTCCTTATCTAATGTTAACACTGGTGTTTGCGTAATTCTTTTCATCATATATACCAATACATAACCCTGCCATGTTGGTGTGTGATTGTATTCATAACTTATATGGAACCATATTAAGTGTATTATGAACTCAGTGATCTAATAGTATCCCTACAACATTCAACATGGTTGCATTTTCCCTACTTACAGGAGATTAACATAACGTTGTCTGCAGAAATACTGGAATGAATGAGCAGTCTGGAAAAAGTGTAATTTAGGAAAAATATAAAGGTGCCAATCTCCATGTGCTTCAAACAATAGTAAGAAATTTAGAAGATTAAAACTTGAAAGAACAAAGTGTAATTTTTTTGGTAATAGTATAAATATAACATTTGAAGATACAGAGGTGATTAAATATGTGTAGAAACAATCTTCGTTTGGCTCTACTTCCTTTGCCTATGTATGTTTCCTGTTTTCTAGCTACTCAACTTCTCACTATAATCAAGATTTAGTAATTTATGATTTGGGTCATAAGTAATTCAAAATTATAAGTTTGTTTTCTTACAATTTTACAAACATACTCATTGTAATTAATGAACTTATCTAAACCACATTGAGACAATACTAGCTTCCTTTAGATATCTGATATTTTAAGTAAATTTTGATAGAAATTACTATAAACTGTTATCTGAAAGAGTTTTGACTTGGAATATCTCCAAATTTGTTTATATTAGCTATTCAAACAGACATAAAATATAAATACATTCAATTTACCTCTTTTTTCCAAATTTTGTTTATCTACCAACTAGATTATGAAAAGGTGCATTTATTTCAATCTTTGTTTAAAGCGTTTTCATTGGGGATTTAGTGTTATCTCATGACTTTTGAACGGGAGCAGAATTTGCCACCTCCAAATATACTTCTTTGGCATTCAGATTGTCTTGAGCTGGTTCTATTTAAGAAATAACAGACACAAGAGAAGCTCTGAAATCAAAGTAGAAGTTATTCTTTTACAAGAGACTTTTACATTTATAACGGTCATCGCTGTTTGGAAGGGTGTCTCCCTCTCTGTACCAGGGAGAGGAGGATAACTAAATCTGTAGAAACTCTTATCAATGGAGAAGATATGAACTTAAGTCTGCATAACAGCCTTACCCTTCTTTACTGTGAGTTTCCTCCCTTCACTGGCCTTTACTGTCCCCACATCTCCAACATCTCTTGTCTTCAGTTGGAGATGGTATTCAAGGTGATGACTTATGTCATTTTGAAGAGTTACTCAGTTTTTCTGGGTATCTCTCATGTATACGAGAGGTATACATGTTATTAAACTTATGTTTGTTTTCCCCCAGTTACTCTTTTATTACAGGGGGCTCTCTGTGAAGAACCTAGAATGGTAGAAGGAAAATTATCCTCCCGCCCCCCACTACACTTTCAGTAGCCAGTTTATTAGTATTATTATTAGTTAGCACTTCATCTTATATTTTGAGGAGAGCAAAAGGAGTGTAATGAAAAGAGTCGTTGAAGAAAAACAATAGTAACAACAAACTAGAATCTAGAGTGAGAAGACCTGGATTGTTGGCAGACCAACCACTTGCTAATGCTATGTTTTTTTCTCATTAAACCAGAAGTTTTTTTATCAGTAAAATGTGAACAGTTATAAGATCTTCCCTGACTATACATATATATCAATTATATAATATGTTATGTCTACTGTATTGACTAAGATTTTCAAAGGTAATATGTCTCAGGGGTAAATATTTCTGAAGTGATTTTAAAATACTATCTTGGTGATTTTTATTTCATTTATGTGTATTTCATTATACAGTCTCTGAACATATTCATGTCTTATTAAATTTCAAATAAGATCTTCATCTCTAATACCATTTTACAAGAAAGGATGTAAAATTTCTATTCAATTAATTATGTCAACTTAATCTCAATAAGCCTTTATTCAGCTCAAGGAGCCAAACTGTGTCTAAAGTCTTTTTCTTACAAATGAGCACATTTACTATTTCCTCCATTTCCCCCTGCTGTTTCTTTTCAATAAAGTTAAATGTCCCCAGTCAATCACAGTTAAATAATTTCCTCCTAAAGTAGTCAGTATCAATCAATTATGATAAATTAAGACTGACAAGGGATAAACCAAGGATTGATGTATGGGCAAATTGAAACAGAAGAAGTCTTAAATGGGAAGGAAGTAGTTACAAGGAGCAGAAAGTAACCCTTTATAATTAAAAAACCCCACAATATTTCATTATAAAAGATCATTTCAATTATATGTATGCATGTGTATGTGTATGTATTTGCACACATGCAAATACAGTTATTTTTCAATCTTCAAAATACTTCCAGCCTGCTACACTGGTATAACTTTAAAGTCAATAGGATATAAGTTTTGCTTCTTTCCGTTTCCTCTAAAATATATCCACTTATTGCAATTACTTGCATCTGTTCTTTCATAGATGAAAAAATTAATCATTCTATCTAAGAAAGAAATAGAAAATTTTATTTGAGCCAAACTGAGGATTAAAACCCAGGAACAGCCTCTCAGAAAGCTCTGAGAATTGTTCCAATTGTTAGAAGTCAAAGCAGAGACATATAAGTTTATGAGACAGGGGGCTGTACATTAAATGACATATAATTGATAGTTTACACAATCCAGATAAAGCCTACAAAGTGAGTAGTGGGTCATGAGTCATCATGGCCCCCTTACAAGATTAAGAAGGAATGTTGTCTTTTAAGGAGTTGTCTTGTTGGTGCTAGGAGAATGTTTCTCTTTATGGTTGAGCAGGTATTTCTACCCATGGGGAGGTTTGGTCGATGCACAACGCAGATACACAATGCACAGTAAAGGCGGGAGAGGAGGTCAAAGGGTAGAGAAAATTTTTTATGTTTAATTTTTTTTTGTCTTGCCCGAAATTAAGAATTTTATTTCACACTTTTGTCCTCTTCTTACATACTTAACAAATAACCTTAGACTTGGACTAATTTCTTGTCTTTTTTCTCATGGTTTCTTCTCGATGAGAAATCAGTCTTCAAAACATATTACACATTTATGCAAAGGATCTTAATTTCAACACCAAATATATTTTACAGTCAAATAAACACTATTATCTTTTCTTTCTCCAATATGAGAAAACATTCACCAAACGAGTAGGTCAAAATTAGTTGCATATATAATGTGTTTTCAGAAATGCATTTTACAAATTATGTTACTTCCTTGTACAAATAATTGAGAAATTTAGTTGAATGATAGAAAAGTCAAATATAATTATAACTGATGGATTTTATACTATGAGTAGTGATAAAGCATGGATGTTAGTATGGAGGAGTGGTTTCTAAAAGTATAATTGGTCTTTGTCTTAAATTTGGTCCAACAATCATATAAGTTCATTAGAGATACTAAATAGGTACTGACAACATGACACCTGCAAACAGGTAATCTGCATAACATGATAATGATACCAAACCTTATTGCTAAGGAAATAAAGTAAATGTCTGAAGTTTTTTTTGTTTTGTTTTGTTTTTTGCGGTACGCGGGCCTCTCACTGTTGTGGCCTCTCCCGTTGCGGAGCACAGGCTCTGGATGCGCAGGCTCAGCGGCCATGGCTCACAGGCCTAGCTGCTCCGTGGCATGTGGGATCTTCCCGGACCGGGGCACGAACCCGTTTCCCCTGCATTGGCAGGCGGACTCTCAACCACTGCGCCACCAGGGAAGCCCTGAAGTTTTTTAAAGAAACAATTTTGTAAGTATAGTATAGATTAGCTGTGATTTAGCAGCGGGCTAAGAAAGACTGAAAGGTTTTAGTATACACTGCTAAATATGTCATCAATGTACTGTGAGTACACAAATATGATTTCTATTCCTTTTAGTACTAGCTGAAATGTTTTTTAATAATGGCAATAGTTTATATGTTAATGTTTATATTTTCAAAAGACTGAATTTTAGGTGTATTTTCTGAAATAATCTTCCTTAAAATGCTGTTAGAAATCATTAACACCCTTTTAAAAATGAGTGAACTACATCTCAGTAAGCTTATGTCTTCCTCTTGATCTCACTGCTAATAATCTTTTCCGAAAAATTGCAAGATTTTGCCAATTTACGTTGACAGAAATCTGGAAAACACATATAGGAATAGAGTCTAAAGGTCGTGAAACAGAATGGAAGGAACATACTATTGTTTCGGAACAACTCTATGGATAGGGATTCACTAATCAGAGTCTGGGGTTATTGTGTTAAGTTGAATGACTTTAGAGTGATTGATTGAAACTTGGACCCAAACAGTAACTTAAAATAAGTGAAGTTGAAATGTCAGAACTTCCTTGATATATCCTAGAGAAATGTATTCCCTGGTCCAGGCCCCTTTCTGTGCAAGGGGCTCTTCTACTTGGCTGCATGACAAAGTAGATGAGTTTGGTGCTTGAAGTGTCTATGGCAAATAGGGATGTTTGTGGAGACTTTGGCAGGTCCTTGTTGAAGAATCACAGTAAAACATTTAGGATTTTAGAGCAATTACTCTTTGAGACCCAGGTTTCAATAGAGACTGAATGCTTGAGGGTGTGCCAAGAAGTTACCATGTGACCTAAGCACATAAGATTCAGTAACTTTGGCCTCATGAAAAATTTACCAGTTGACTGAAGCAATATCCTGGGAAATGAAAAGTGTTTTCAACAAATGATGCTGAGACAATTAGATAACCATGAACAAAAAAAATTAATTTAGACCCGTATTCCACACCATAAAGAATGTCAATTCAAAATGGATCAAAAAGATAAAAACATAAAACTTTTAGAAGAAAAATTGAGATATTCCTGACTCTGGATTAAGAGTTTTTAGATATAACACCGAAAGCACAATGCATAAAGGAAAAAATAATAATAAATTAGACTTGATCAAAATTAAAAACTTGGTTCTTTCAAAGGACGCCAATAAGGACCTGAAAAACAAGCCACACGCTGGGAAGAACTATTTCTAAAGTCTTCATTTAGTCGGATTGGGCTGGTATAACAGAATACCATAGAGTGGGTGGTTTATAATTAAAAGAAATTTATTTCTTACTGTTCTGAAGTCCAAGTCCAAGGTCAAGGCATGGGCAGGCACGTTTAGTATACAGTGAGGGCCTACTTCCTGGTTCATAGGTGGCTTTCTCTTCACTATGTCTTCACTTGTTGGAAAGGTCAAAAAAGCTCTCTGAGGTCTCTTTTATAAGGACACGAATTTCATTCATGAAGCTCCATCCTCATAACCTAAACACCCTTCAAATGCCCCACTTCCAAATACCATCAAATTGGGCACTAGCATTTAGCATATGAATTTGAGGAATTGGCATAAATATTTAGCCTATAGCATAGGTATCCTAGGTTCCTGGGGTGATTCTGTCTATAAAGGATGGCAGCAAAATGTCACAAGGAATAGAATGTTAGCAACTTCTTCCACAATCATGACAAAGGATGCTTAAGAAACACAACTCAAATTATTTTTTGAAATAGCCACAACTTCCCAAATAACTTCCAAGTTCATACGCAAAGGAAATCACTTTGTTCGCATTTATTCTTATAGGATCTGTATGCAATCTGAATCTGAAATAAATATCAATAAATGTTGTTCATACTTTTATGGACTTATTAAAAACTCAAAATAATGATTGCTTCATAAAATCATGCACAATAAATAAGGCTTTGTCGGACAGAATCTGGAATTAACTTGACATGATGTAACTAAAATGATTAAGTGAATACTGATTGTTATCTCAATATAAGATCAAAAATTAGCACAGATACAAGTTTTTTTATAGTACAGCTTTACATTATCACGACATTCTCACATATATGATTTATCCACTACATAGTATGAGAAAGATGAAATATAATAATGGTTAAAGTGAGACCATTCTAACTAAAAATATTTTAAGGTAGTTTTTTTTCTCGGTAAACTAACCTCAAAGATTTCAGATATTTCCATTGTGGCTATTTGCTCCAATTGACAAAAAAAGCATTGCTATTTCTTATGAACTTTTCCACCTCTTCAAGGTGAAAAACTTAGTGGACATTGGACTCATTTCAGTCTCAGTGTCTGTTTTAGAAGTGAGACAATTTAACAATCACTCCTGACTGGCTTCTTTGTGACAGACTCAGAGTGAAATCAATGCTGAATGACCAGAGAACTTAAAGCCAAGCTGGCGGCAGCAATCTAGTGGGCCGAGATGAGGACAGCATGTGTTCTTTCAGACCTTCCTTGCCAGCTGTGTGGAAGCATACTTCCTGTGGTTTGCTGTTATCCCCAAAGCCTTTTAAAAGTGTGACTATAGGACTACAATGAGTTGAAACCTTCTATTTGAATTGATGTCTTGGAAACTTGTCTATACCCAATTTGGGTCATATTTTTTCCAACTTTCAAAAGGAGCAAATTAGCCAAAGATATTTTATTTTATTTATACTATATTGTTAATGCTTAAGGAGGTTTGGATTCTCTATACTGGCCATATTTAAGCATTGTTCTCCATATGACTAGTGAATCGCTTTTATCATAGAAGGTAAAATATGTTGGGACTATTGACAGAATCTCATTTCTTGATCCACTTAATTGAAATTTGAAAATATCTCCTTTATGATTCATACCCAACAGAGGTTTATAACAGCAAAATGAAAAGAAGGAAGCAGAACTGCTATGTTGATGAATTGCTATTCTTTATAGCTTCATTTGCCTAATAGAGTATAGAAATATGCCCTAATGTACATATGATATTTCTGGAGTACACATAGTATACATTTTTTAACTCATTATAAGAAAAAGACTGACACTGAATTATAGAATGCAGGTAATTTGAATAATACATATTTTGTGGGAACCATCCCAATATGTTTATAAATAACTGTATACAGCTATCATTAATAAATGCACACCTTTGCATATCTTTCAATGGAAAAATGAAACAAGTTAGGAAGTAAATGCAAGCATGATTTGCCTTAAGGAAACTTGACAAAAGAGGAAAATCTTTTAGAATACATATATTGATTACAATAATTTTCATAATCAAGTAATGGTTCTAGTGATAGACTTAGCATTTGAATCATGTAATTTATTTTTATGGGAATGATACTGAGGTAAAGTTTTAGATCTACATCATTGCCGAAGACAAAAAAAACACAACCTACAATTAAATAACACTATAGTTACCCATAAAGCAAATTCATTACTTTCTGTTTTGGGAAATCTGAATTATACTATTGTATTTATTGTAACAGAATCATAGTTAAAGATGAGAATGACACAAAATCCTTCTTAAAAACAGTTGGTTGTTAAGTTTTAATTTTTAAAATATTGGAACCACCAGTCTCTTAGAGTTCTACCTAAGGAATAACTTGATGACAATTAACAGAATTTGAATTTTCTTTGCAACTTCTCTTTCCGCATGAAACCAACTTAAGTGGTTGTGTGTGGTTTCACCGAATTAGAGTAAAAAAGATAGGGTGTAGGGAGATAAGAAGAGAGCAGCAGCATTACCCCTCTTTAGGATATTCTGACACTGACTAAGAGGAAATGCCTATTTCCTTCATGCTTCCACCAAGTACAGGCAACGTTCAGCTAACTCACCTCACAAAGGCCATGAGAGTTGATACTGTTTCCTGGTGGAAATCATGAGAGATAATATACTTTTTAAGAACAATTCAGGAAAAAAACGTGGTCATGTTGTAAAGTGAAAAGTTTTCAACAATCTTGTTTACTATACAATGATCCCAGTACATCAGACACACTGACCTCACCCTTAAAAATAATTGTGTAAAGAGTTATAAGAAAATAGTTTGTATATATTAATGATATATCATATATATTCATTGAGTAGCATTTGAATTAGCATTTTATACATATATTTTTATATATGTATGTGTGTATTTGTTGAAAAATAAAATTCAGCTGAGTAAATTTGAAGATCTAATAAGTTTACTAAATGATTCATGAATTGGGCAGCATCCTATCTAGCAAATAGAAAGGAGCTACAAAGAACTACAGGAAAAGAAATGGTTTTAAAGGCAGAGAGGGGCTGGGACAAGGAAATGATAAATGAAAAAAGGATTATTTCAGGCAAGATCACCTTCCTTTGGGTGACAAAAGTGTCAGGTGAATTATTTCACTGGTGGTGACCAGGAAATTCCAGACTGACTGCTTAAGAGTACATTCTTGGGGAAGGTTGAAACTGCAATTAGGTGAGGTATTAAGTCTTTGTTTTGTGATGTGGGTTTAGCACAAGTGACTCCATTTTGGCTTGTTGTTTCCTTTTTTAACAATCCCCTGGTTTTTATCAAACTCTAAGCTTAGCTGAGAGATGTGGTCAAAATTTAAGGCATTAGTGCCTCTCTCAGCTACCACTCGAAGATTTTTTTAAAAATCTTTCATGTGGTACCCATAGGTCAAGACATTTTTGCTTAATCTCTGTGGCATTCACAGGTTATGGTTCCTGCTTCACAATAGTTAAATTGGTCATTCTCTTTGCTTCTTTTCTGACACTGCAGTCTTAGGGAGATCATTTGCTTGGCAGTTAGTAGCTGTGAACACACATTTAAAGTTTTGAGAGACTACAACATATCAGGGAGATTATTATGATTATAATAAGCAAGATAGTTCCCAATGTTTGGAATGCACTTTGGAGTCACATTCCCCAAGACCCAAACCAATCAAAATCAAGTAAGTCAAAGCAAGACCTCATTCAAGGAGTTACCCGTTTAAGCCAAGTGGTTTGCTTGGTGATATTATGTAACTGAGTTTCAATATACGCAGAAGTGTTAATCCAGGTGCAGCAGGTGGTGTTGTCTATAGAACGGACACCTCCCTGCTTGGCTTGAAGATAAGCAAGGAATACCCTATTATTAAGAACAAATTTGGCTAGAAAGTTTAAGGATTTTTGTCTTAGCAGCAGATTCTGAAATTTCTTTAGGAGTTAAGGAAAGATTTCTTATCACTTTTTCATTTACATTTACTCCTAACCAGTATGGCCCTGTCAAAGGAAGCAAATCTTGAGGCATGAACACCTCCTGGTAGGTCCTTTCTAACTTGATGATGTAAATCAAGGGTAGTCGAGCATGAGGTGTCTTAGCTCATCGGTTTATAGGTGACTATTTCATGTGGAGTGAGCTTATGTTTCCCAAAGTGGGTACTTTAAACAGTCAGCAAGGCCAGAGGCAATATCTTAGGCCACGAGAGTCCACTAGTTTCAGGAAGTTTAATGATTTTAAGTTTGAGGATCCCATTAGTTCTCTTGGCTTTGCCTGATAATTGAGGGTGATAGGGATAGTGATAGTCCCAAGAAGTTTGCAAAGTTTTCATTGAGGCTTGTATGATTTGCCCAGTGAAGTGGATGCCTCTATCACTGGAAACTATGAAAGGTATACCCAAGTGGGAAACATGTTTTTTAACAGTTTCTTTGGCATCAGCCTGAAGCAGGGGAAAGCTTCAACTTATCCTGAAAACATACATACAGTAACAAGAACATATTGATAATTCATACTAAGTCATAGTTGAATGAGTCCAGCTGCAAGTGTGCAAAGTGTGCAGAGGGAAGCAGTTTGAGGCCTCTGGGAACAGAAATAGTCTTTCCAGGGTTATGGACATTGGTAGGTCATACATTGGTGGTGAACTGTTTTTCATATTCTTTTCCATTATAGGTTATTACAATATATTAAATATAGTTCCCTGCGCTATACAGTAGGACCTTGTTGTTTATCTTTTATATATAGTAGTGTGTATCCATTAATCCCAAACTCCTAATTTATCCCTTTCCCCCACTTTCCTCTTTGGTAACCATAAGTTTGTTTTCTATGTCTGTGAGTTGTTTGTTTTGTAAATAAGTTCATTTGTATCATTTTTTAGATTCCACATATAAGTGATATCATATGATATTTATCTGTCTCTGACTTACTTCACTTAGTATGATAATCTCTAGGTCCATCCATGTTGCTGCAAATGGCATTATTTCATTCTTTTTATGGCTGAGTAATTTTCCATTGTGTGTGTGTGTGTGTGTGTGTGTGTGTGTGTGTGTACACCACATCTTCTTTATCCATTCATCTGTCAGTGGACGTTTAGGTTGCTTCCATGTCTTGGCTATTGTAAATAGTGCTGCTATGAACATTGGGGTGCATGAATTTTTTCAAACTAGAGTTTTCTTTGGATATATGCCCAGGAGTGGGATTGCTGGATCATATGGTAACTCTATTTTTAATTTTTTAAAGAACCTCCATACTATTTTCCATAGTGGCTGCACCAATATACATTCCCACCAGTAGTGGAGGAGGGTTCCCTTTTCTGCACACGCTCTCCAGCATTTATTATTTGTAGACTTTTTGATGGTGGTCATTCTAACTGGTATGAGCTGATAGCTACGGTACCTAGAGATAATTGTAATTTTTCTTTAAATATTTTATGCCCCTTTTCAGGTAAATATTGCAACAAATAAATGGAATCTTTTCTGGAAAGCCTCTTTGGTAACTGAGCACAGCAAGAGGTTGTCTACATATTGTAAAAGGGTCAATTTCTCTGGGGAATTGGCGGGCACTTAAATCTTGGTGGAGCACTTGGAAGAGATAAGATGGAGCCTCAGTAACCCTTAAGGAATGATTATTCAGGTATATTTTGATTGTTTCTAGTAAAGGCAAATAGATATTAGCCATTAGGATCTACAGAGATGCTGAAAAAGGCTGAATAAAAGTCCACAACAGTAAACTGTTTTGAGTATGTCAGATGTTGTAACAAAAGAGTGTAGGGTTTGCAAAAACTGGGAAATACAGAATAACTCTCTTGTTCACTGCTCTCAAGTCTTGGACAAATTGCCATCCCCTCCCATTAAGTTTCCAGCCTGGCAAAATTAGTATGTTTCAGGGGCTGGTATAGGGAGGGATCAGCCCCTGCACTATTAGATCTTCTACTTTTGGTGAGTGTTGTGAAGCCTGTATGGCCTCAGGCTTTAATGGATATTGGTGCAATTTAGAAGAAGGTTTAGTCATATCTATCCAGTTTTATAGGTTCTGTGCTTTCTATCCTACCAATTTCAGTGTTAGAATTAGCCCACAGATTTCTGGGAACCATGATTAAATCCAGAGTTTCCTATTGGAGTTTTCCTCTTCTGTATGGAGTATAAATTATAAAGAACATAAAAGATCTGGTTCAGGTTGGTCAGACAATTCTAAAGCAAGGTCTCCATTGGAAGTAAAAGGTATTAGGCCTTTTAAGTTACAAGGAGATCTCTACCTAATAGATTGGGATCATATCCCATAAAAAAACAAATGCTTTTCAGTAAAATGTCCCAGAGTCATTTGAACTGGTTGAGATAGAAATTCTATCTGAACTTTATTAAATACCACCACTATGGAAAACTTTTGTCACCCAAAGGGATTTACTTTCCTGTGAGAGGGGTTTTAAAGTAGAAAGTGTAGCTCCAGTATCAACTAGAATTTGGCAAGGTTTCCCATTAATTTTAATTGTAGTTTCCCCTTGGCTGTTTAAGTGTATTACGGTAACAGTTTACTGGAGAACCACTTAGAGTCCCATCACTTCTGGGAGGGACTTGTATGGGGGCCCTTGAGCTGAAGAATTTGCATAGGACCTTTGAGGACACACATCTTTCCAGTGTCCCAGTTGATTACAGATGAATCAGTCCTTGGGCCATAGTTTTGACCCCTAGAAAGTGCAGTGTAGGGGGTCCAGGTATTATTTCAGGTCTCTGGCCTTGGAGCTGTTGGAGCTGTAAGGCCAACAGCTTGGCAGACTTTTTGCCTGCAGTCTATCTCCAAAGTCCTTTCAAAGTGTTCAGCTATGGTCATGAATTCAGTCTGACTGGTGGCCTCCCATTCTATTTTCTGCCTTTTTATCAGTCTGCTAATCTCAGGAGATAATCTACTTACAAATAGGGCAACTAGAGCAGATTGGTTGACCTTATTTATTGTATGAAACCCTGAATGCTATAGAAAGAGCGTTCTAAACAGTCTTTAAAGTCTGCCACAGGGGAGGGGGAAGGGTAAACTGGGATGAAGTGAGAGAGTGGCATGGACATATATACAGTACGAAATGTAAAATAGATAGCTAGTGGGAAGCAGCCCCATAGCACAGGGAGATCAGCTCGGTGCTTTGTGACCACCTAGAGGGGTGGGGTAGGGAGTGTGGGAGGGAGGGAGACGCAAGAGGGAAGAGATATGGGGATATATGTATACATATAGCTGATTCACTTTGTTATACAGCAGAAACTAACACACTATTGTAAAGCAATTATACTCCAATAAAGATGTTAAAAAAAAATAAAGTCTGCCACAGATTGATCTTTTTTGGTTTGTATGTTTGAATAATTGACCTATCATTGTGGGCAGGGAAGACTCTAGGAACGGCTTGTAAAGAAGTTCAGTTGCTATTTTGCAAACTTTTTCTGGTCCATTAAGGGAACATATTGAAGATGGAGAATCTCCAATATCATCCTTGGGGTTTTGCAGTTTTTCTTCCTGCTTCCATTTTTGGGCTTCGTCAGTTCCTACCAATATGTGCACAAGCTGGTAAAGATCTGGCAGCTTGGGATCTTATAGGCCCGATAATGACTCTAAGTTCTTCAAAAAACCTTTAGGTTTCCTCCCTTAGGTTTAGGAAATTCTTTAACTATGACTCATAGTTTGGTCTTTGACCAAGTGGTGAAAGATACCCATGGAGGTTCCTCTGCCATTTTAGGTAATTTTATGTTAAAAAGTTTTATAGTCTCTTCAGAGTGGAAAGACAGTTCAGACAATAGTAAAATGTGAGTACTCAAAGAGGGATGGAGTGGAGCAGTAAGAGTCGGATTAGTCCTAATGTTTTTTATATTAGGTACTTCTTGTATCTCTAATTTTTCATTAGCCTTTTGTACTAAATCTTTTAACGAGGTATTTGGAATCTTGAAGACTTTTGGAAGCTTCTGCATACCAATTAAAACAGGTATCCCATTCTGTTTGTTTAATTTGGGAACCCTTACTTTCAAGTGCACTTCTTAAATGAATAATCTTGTCTAAATGGAAGATTTCCCATAGTGGCCATTGTAATTCTAGGTTGTTTTTGCCATTTTTGCAGATATCTACAGCTTCTAGGACTATATTTCTTAGACATAAAATAAGCAAGTGTGCCAGGAGGTGACACACTTGACTCTTTGGAAGTTAAGGATTTCATTTTACTATTATTTATTATTTTGTTTTAGCTAAGCCTTTAGGTTTCTCAGAGCCAAACTAAGACCTGAGATGGGTGTGCCATGGGGTGGGAGGATTGTGTGGTGTTTTACCGTGCACCTTGTTGTATGGAAATTTTCTTGATATCATGGTGACCTAGTGTAATCTAATCTGTTTCATGACCAATTTATCCTAGCACAGGAATCTTTGGATTAGGTGGTGAATGCTCTGATAGCTCTTAAATGTTCAACCAAGCCCACCACCTTTTGTGGCTTCTTTGACTTCCAAGATTCCCACTAGCAATTAACCTTTATCTATACAAAAAAAGGAAAAACATGGGCACCTTAATATATGGGCTGTAACCAAGAGATGTTACTGCATCCTGGCCAAGAAAAGGCCCTGTGCTCTCTACCACCTATTTTCCACTATGGAACTTTGGACTGGAACAACAGAACTGGAACTTTGGAATGAACCAGAAGATCTCAGCTAATGGGAATTGTGGACTGGGGACTCCACACTGTCACTAACAGGTCCCATTTGGATTTGGGGAAAGAATTAAGGGCTGGGGTTTCCATTCAAAAACCCAAGAATTGCAGTCTGAAATAAAGGCTAGGAATTTGGGCTCTGGGTGGAACAGTTTACCAGCTCAAGCTGACTGCCTTGTAAGGAAAAGCCTGTTAGATTGGGAGTTTGACACAAAAAAAATGAGATTCAGAACTAAGAGGAATTTATCTACAGCCCTCAGAAACAGCGAGAATGACAGTGAACACAAAAAGGGGTTTGCGGTTACCACACCAGTGTTTCTCCTCACAGAATCCCTTCAGAAGTTTGCTTTGGATCTTATCACTGCCATCAATCACTGCCACCAAATCAGTTAAAAAGAAAGTTCACTTGAGTAAATTTGAAGATTTAATTAGCTTGTTAAATGATTCATTAATTGGGCAGCATCCCACCTAACAAATACAAAGGAGCTCCAAAGAGCTACAGAAAAGGAAAGGGTTTTATAGTAAGAGAGGGGTAAGACAAGGAAGTCATGATTTAAAAAAAGGATTATTTTAGGCAAGGTCACCTTCCTTTGAGGGACAAAAGGGTCTATTTGGGGGATTACATCATTGGTGCTAACCAGGAAATTCCAGACAAACTGGTTAAGATTATATTCTTGGAGAAGGCTGAAACTACAATTAAGTTGGTATTAAGTCTTGGTTTGGTGACGTGGGTTTAGCACAAGTGACTCCATTTTGGGCCTAATGTGTCTTTATATATATTTGTATATATATATAGATAGATATACAATGCAGGGTTCAAATTTTAAAATTAAAAGAGACATTAATATATCAAATATAGGAGAGAGAACCGTCTTTGTTTTCTAGGGCTCCCATAACAAATTTTCACAAATATGTGGTTTAAAACAACATAAATTTATTTTCTAACAATTCTGGAGGCCAGAGGTTTGCAATCAAGGGGTTGGTTATGTTGGTTCTTTCCAGAGGCTCTAAGGGAGAATCTGTCCCATGCCTCCCTCCTAGTTTCTGGTGGCTGCCAGCATCTGGTGGCTTATGGACACATCACTCCAATCTCTGCCTCTATCTTCACATGATCTTCCTCTCTGTGTGTCCCTGTGTCTTCTTTTCTGTCTCTTTTAAGGACACTATCATTGGATTTAGGATTTAGAGATATGTAATTACATCTGTGAATATATTTCCAAGTAAGTTTCCATATACAGGTACCAGGGATTAAAAACTTGGATATTCCATTTTGGGGTCACTGTTCAATCCACTATAGCAGCATGCAGGGTAAAATTAGTTTTTATAACAAAAACAGTAAAGTAAATTGCCAGGATGGACTCACAATACTGAATGTTCATGTCTAACTTCCTTATTCCCAGAAAAATGCCTGCAAAATTTTAGAGATATAGCAAAGCAGATTTTTTGGTTGTTCTTTATGATCCTGCATTCATTTCCAGAATTTCACATGATTTACTTTGTTAATATTGTTAATACTGTTGTTTTTATTATTGTTCATTATTGTTTTGTCATTAGACAAAACATGAAATCATTATTCATACAGTACCTATTACAGGCCTGGAACTATGCTAAGTGAAATAACCCTATAAAGTAGATACTATTTTAAATGCCTTTGTTATAGACATTGGTGTTTAAGAATAGAGAGGAATAGTTACTTGTCTAAGGCTGGACAGTTATTAACAGTGAAACTGTTAACAGTGAACCAGGATTTAATTCAAGGTCTGACCTGAGTCTGAATGTAATCACTGTGCTATATTAGGAACACTTTGTGATCACTATTTCAGTGGCATAAATCTTGTTTCATCTGGATTTTATGATCTGGGAGAACAAGAAACACATTAAGTACTTGAAAAATATTTCTTTCTGTCCCTAAATGGGGAAAAAGTATTAGGTATAATTAAGACTATCAAATACTGTTTATTTTCATAAAGCAATCTACCCGAAGGATCTTCTTTAGTTCTCAGAATCATTATGGATGCCAGTGGCAAGCAATGTCTAGAAAGAAATTTATTATATATGTGTGGAGGAACTATTGTGGCTATGCCTACATAAATGGTAGGGTTAGGGGGAAGGACAAATATAAAAGACAGAATTCTGGGCTTGGATCTGATTCTCACTACCATAACTCTTCAGGACCTTTGGGGTTCACTGAACACTAGTGGAGTTCACTGTTCTGCATTCAGCTGCTATTGTCTGTTTTGCTAAGGGAGAATTGAAGAAAATAATATAACCACAGTTTTTTCATATGAATTACATTATTTTGATCTTTAATGATCAATAAGCAAATCTGAAATGTATCAATTAAAAATAAGAGAATTGTAATAATCACTATAAGAATACTGTTATAGACATCATTCACTTTATTTCATTGCGTCTCATTTTGGCAGAATCAAGAGAAAAAAAATTCTTAGTCCTATTACCAATTGTCCCATTATCCAAAAAATAATTTTATATCTATTGAACAATAAGTAATGTATATCATATATCTTCTCTCCTTCTTAAAATTTTAAAGCCAAATTTTTAAGTTTTTCACTAATATTAGCTCTGGCTTCATCATGTTTTCTACCTTTAACTTCTGTTTATGCTACTTATGCTATTTTTTCAGACAGTTTTTCTTTGCCTTATTTTCAGTATCATACTTAAACCCAGCAAGAGAGGCACGTGCCCTGGGTCCTGCACTTTAAAGGGCCCTTTTTGGACTATCCCCCCGTTCATGTGAGAGATCCACCGAGCAAAGGGGATGTGAACACCCATGACTCACATTTCCCTTTTAATCCACAATCTCAGTACCTGGAAATATGGGATTTCCTTCACAAATGATCTCATATCCATTTCCAGGGCCTATGCAGCAGATTTCTTCCCTGAGTCCATCCTATGGAATGCACGTTCTACAACCAGTGTGTGCATCATTAGGCCCAAGGGGCTGACAAAGAGCAGCTTCTTGAAGAGGGTTGGACAGAGACTGGACATTAGGTTTTGTGTGTTCACTTATGTTGTGTGAGGCTCCTTCTGGTGCAGGATAAAGCCAGGAGTAAGAATAGAAGATGTGTTGGCCAAGGGTCTGCTGTCTGGCTCTCTTTGTGCCGCCATATTTAAAGAGGGAACACTGAGCAGTCCAAGTGTACTAATTGAACGTGTTCTTTGTTTAGTTCATAACTTTTACATATATATATTTATATATATACGTATGTATGTATATTTATAGGCTTCCATTTGTTCTTTTGTCCTAGTTTCCACAGATGTTAAGGAGAAGTGTGCTTTTAGTTTTGTGTGTATTTTTGTAAATTTCTTTACTCCTCTACAGCATAATTTATAAATAACCAAGATCACAAAGTTAGTCTGAGGAATGGTTTTGTCTCTTTTAGGAATAAAACATTGTAATGGATTGCTTACCAACTGATATTTCATAAATCAATTTTATTTTTCAGTCATTCTTTTCTCAGTAATTATTTGATCTTTTGTCTTCAAGAATGAAATTTGTTATAAATCTTTTTATGTACTTATTTTTGTGTCTAACTATGCATTTATCTTCTTTTTATCATAAATGTATCAATAGATCCATTAGTTAATAAATGACAACAAAATATCTTCTTTATCCTCCTGAGATTTGTATAAGTTTAGAATATTGTTTTATCAATATTTCCCTTTATAAAAGTTTGAGTCACACCCGTATTTTTATTTATATATATTTTTTGCGGTAGGCGGGCCTCTCACTGTTGTGGCCTTTCCCGTTGTGGAGCACAGGCTCCGGACGCATGGGCTCAGCGGCCATGGCTCACGGGCCCAGCCGCTCCATGGCATGTGGGATCTTCCTGGACCGGGGCACGAACCCATGTCCTTTGTATCGGCAGGTGGACTCTCAACCACTGCGCCACCAGGGAAGCCCCCCACCCGTATTTTTTAACTCAATATACTTAAGAGCCTAACATGTAGAACTAGTAGGAATTGAGGTGCTGAGATCCACCTGCTCTTTTTCCCTAGGGCAGTGTCCAGAAATGCTCAGGTGTTGGGGAAAAGTTACAGTTCCCTCCTTGCCTCTTTTTTTTTTTTTAATTTTTATTGGAGTATAGTTGCTTTACAATGTTGTGTTATTTTCTACTGTACAGCAAAGTGATTCAGCTATATGCATAAATATATCCCCTCCTTTTTGCATTTCCTTCCCATTTAGGTCACCACAGACCATTGAGTAGAGTTCCCTGTGCTATACAGTAGGTTCTCATTAGTTATCTATTTTATACATAGTATCAATAGTGTCACCTAATCTATAACAAAGGAGGCCAGAATATACAATGGAGCAAAGACAGCCTCTTCAATAAGTGGTGCTGGGAAAACTGGACAGCTACATGTAAAAGAATAAAATTAGAACGCTCCCTAACACCATACACAAAAATAAACTCAAAATGGATTAAAGACCTAAATGTAAGACCAGACACTATAAGACTCTTAGAGGAAAACATAGGCAGAACACTCTTTGACATAAATCGCAGCAAGATCTTTTTTGACCCACCTCCCAGAGTAATGAGAATAAAAACAAAAATAAACAATGGGACCTAATGAAACTTAAAAGCTTTTGCACAGCAAAGGAAATCATAAAGAAGATGAAAAGACAACCCTCAGAATGGGAGAAAATATTTGCAAATGAATCAATGGACAAAGGATTAATCTCCAAAATATACAAACAGCTCATGCAGCTCGATATCAAAAAACCAACCCAATCCAAAAATGGGCACAAGACCTAAATAGACATTTCTCCAAAGAAGATATACCGATTGCCAAAAAACACATGAAAAAATGCTCAACATCACTAATTATTAGAGAAATGCAAATCAAAACTACAGTGATATATCACCTCACACCAGTCAGAATGGCCATGATCAAAAAAATCTACAAACAATAAATGCTGGAGAGGGTGTAAAGAAAAGGGAACCCTCCTACACTGTCGGTGGGAATGTAAATTGATACAGTCACTATGGAGAGCAGTATGGGGGTTCCTTAAAAATCTAAAAATAGAACTATCATGTGACCCAGGAATCCCACTACTGGGCATATGCTCAGAGAAAATCACAATTGAAAAAGATATATGCACCCCAATGTTCACTGAAGCACTATCTACAATAGCCAGAACATGGAAACACCCTAAATGTCCATTAACAGAGAAATGGATAAAGAAGATGTGGTACATATATCTAATGCAGTATTACTCAGCCATAAAAAGGAACAAAATGGGGTCATTTGTAGAGACGTGGATGGACCTAGAGACTGTCATACAGAGTGAAGTAAGTTAGAAAGAGAAAAACAAATATCATATATTAACACATATATGTGGAATCTGAAAATATTGGTATAGACGATCTTATTTACAAAGCAGAAATAGAGACACAGACGTAGAGAACAAACGTATGGCTCTCCTTGCCTCTTGAAGGAGAGGTTTCAGGGTCGTGCACCTTCTCCCAGTCCCATAGAGTTGCACCAGCTGTAGAGATCCACATTTTATTCTAAAGAAAGAAACTGATTTTAAATTTTAAATTTTAAAATTTTAAATCAAATTTTAAATCTCTCTCTCACTCAGTTGGAAATTTTAAATCTCTCTCTCACTCAGTTGGAAATAGAGTGGCCAAACACAGAATTTAGTGGTAAAATGACCTTTTGCTATTACCAAAGGGTGACACTTTGAGAGTGCATTTTCCTGCAGTTTTAATATTGCAATCATTGGCAATTTCATGCTACAAGGTCACTCTTTTCTCTACTTCCAAGTGGATTTTCCTATTTTGTAGACGAGACATTTTCAGAGCTGTTGTCTATTTTTAACGTGAAAATAGGCTTTTTTATCATAAAGGTGGTAATTCTTATGTGCTGTTTCCTCGTGTGTTATAACTGAATGATTAAACTGAACCAGAACAGTTTCATAAAATTCTTACATAAATATTTCCAATTTAATATCCGAAATACATTTTACAGACTAGACATTGTATTGAACATTCTTGTTTTTGCTTGACATTTAATAATCTACCTGAAATAAGGAGTTTTCAAGACCTGACATGGTCTGAAAATACAGTAATACTAGATTAGAGAAAGACTGTTAAACTTTTACTTGGAAAAGGATACTAGTTTTAAAATTTTTGTTCTCCAAGAGTTCTTTGCTAACAAAAAATGAAGCAAAATTTAGACAGACTATGCCTTATTCTGTCATTAATTCTAAAATCATGTCAGAAAATATACAGTGTATAACCATGTATTGAAAATCAAGTATAAAATGTATAATGAATACAATATATGAAATCACAAAAGTCACTAATGATTTTCTAAAATATTCATTTATTTAGTCTTCAGTTCTCTGCTGTAAGATCACAATACTATGCTATGCCAGACCAGATAAATCTTACTGATTTAAACACTAATAACTTGAAATTAAAATCATCTAATATAAGATTTTATAGTACAAATTAAGGGGGAAACTGGTGTGTTAATCTGAAAAGAATACACATTTAAAATATTTTAGAAGTATGTATGTATATATACACATATACAAACTT
Source organism: Pseudorca crassidens (assembly GCF_039906515.1). Classification (NCBI taxonomy): domain Eukaryota; kingdom Metazoa; phylum Chordata; class Mammalia; order Artiodactyla; family Delphinidae; genus Pseudorca; species Pseudorca crassidens. Next base: position 22,900,408 of record NC_090298.1, read on the forward strand.
ACAATTATGATAGGTATGGAAATATATATAAGCATATATATATATATATATATATAAAATTATATAGTAAAGTCATTTGGTCTCACTGTTGTAAAGAACCATGAAGGTTGGGCAATGCTATTTGTCATTGAATATCTGAATGTTACTCTCATAATTCCTGGTTGTTTATCAGATATTTTATAATTATATTAGTTATATTATTAATTTATGCATTATTTATTATATATACATACATACTTAATATATCAATATATATTAAATTTTTAAAATGTATTTGAAGTCACATATAAATATAGTTAAAAAGCACGTGGATAATGTTCAGATAAGAGTTGTAAGGAAATATGGCAAAATTCTTAGATAAAATTCTTAATTTTAGAAATGATTTAAAAATTCCTTGTTGAATATTATTGCCTGTCTTTTGTAATGTTCAAATGTCACATTTACCAAACTGACCAACTCAGGACATAATAGCTTTTACAAAATATTATTATCTCAACTAAAGGAATAAGGGTGTTTAAGATCCATATGTAATGAGTTATGCTACACCAACTTCAAAGTAGAATTACTGTCAAACAGTGGTCACTATTCAGGATATGTTTATATACATATAATTAAATGTTGGATTTACAAAATAAATTTCTTCAGGGAAGTGTTCTCCCTCTTACTGGAATCTGGGAAAAAAAACTGGTTAAATTTTCTGTCTCAAAGAAATTATCTCAAATTATTGGATCATGAGAAGGAAAACCAAATGTGTTTTGAAACAAGGATTTTCCAGTATTATGAATCAACTCTCTTCTGTTAAGATTTAGTTTTGATATAATAAAAGATTTTTAAGACTCAAATCTTGAACAAAACCTCTTACAAATACTACTTGCACAATTGACTGCATTAAGAAAATAAATCTAGAAAGTCAAATTTACCAGCTAAAACTGAAATATCATTTGTTATAATATTTACTTTTTCTACTTATTTATGAATTTGTTTATTCTCCACTTTTTTCTCTAAATAATTTAAGGCAACATTTAGTGATACATAATATACATTTGAATTAGCTGAAAAAGAGTAAAATAAGGAAGCATATTGAATAATTTGGAGAATAAAATAACGTTTATAAAATGCATATGTAAGGAGGTTATACACTTGCCAAAGATGTGCTTTGATGTAGTTTTTAGCATTCCAGCATCAAGACAGAAATGAGAAACCTTGTCTGTGTAACAATATACAGAGTCCATAAGATCAAAGCAAATTTACTTGCTCAGGAGAAATACAAGCAATCCTAAAAAACAAACAAACAAACAAAACAGAAAGAAGTTTCATCAAAGGAAATATCCCCTATTGTGTCCTAACTAAAAATAACATGACTGGTTATTTCTTTTAATGGCAGTGGATTTACACAAGTGCATAATTCAATAGCTGTGATTATTTAGGGAAGAATTGGAAAAATATGATATGATGAAATTACTCATTTTTGTGATTGTCTGAACTATTGCACAATAGATTTCAGATTATGTGGAAGAACTGATAAACAGAATAGCCTTGAAGAAATGCTCCACAAATAGACTGTTCTCAGAAGGGCCTTTGATAGATAGATATTGGGCAGGAAGGAATTTGAGATTGTATTCCCTGGCAAGTAATTGGAATAAAGCAATTCTATGCTGCCAGATAAATATTGACCTATATGTGCTAACAGACAGTCAACCTCAGAATAGAGTTGACCTTCTCTTGTGGAAATTGAATAGTCTAGCCAGGATGTGTGCCTGAATGAAAAGCTATCTGACTTTGGCTCAGTGGGTACTTGAATGAGTGTCTGTAGGCAGGCAGGGTAGAGATCTTTTGCACATAGCTTCTAACTCACCACATTGTACAGATGACTAGGGGACTGAGTATCCAGCACTCTTTTACATATAGCATACTCACAACTCTTTTAATTAGAAATGTTTTAAGTCAAGAGTAATTGTGTAGCTACCTCAGTCATTGATAATAAAACAAAATAAGTGTCCACAGAGCTCTTAGCACTGAGAAATCATTCTTCTTATAATAAAACTGTTTTATCTAATACAAAAAAATACACCTGTTATATCAAGGAATAGGTGCAAATTTAATTGCTATATGGAACCATTATATGAAAATAGTTAAACACTGATAGAAGTCTAAAACAATTGGTAGAAACTTCAGATTTATAGTAGTTTATTTGCTGTCCTACTGAATAGTAATGATAAAATGAGTATACTAGATGCCTGTTGAATCTATTTCTTGGATCATTAAAATATTTCATATGAATATCAGATATATATGTGTTTTCTCTATAGTTTTAGTGCATGCAGACAATGTATATTTTAAATAATGTTATCAAATCACTTATGAAATCTTTCTTTAAAGCTGAGATTAAAGGAGATCCTTCCTTTACCCTACAGAATGCATCCATTACTCTTGTCAACAACAGATTCAACTGATAAAACTTTCCCTATAGTTATAGGATGAAGAGCTTGAGTAAGAATCAATTGAAAAAAAAATCCAGTCCCTGATGGACCCAGTGTTGAATTTTCCCCAAATATTTAAAGAATAAATTATACTCATCTTACACAAATACCTCCACTGAATTGAAAAATAAGGTACTCTTCCCAGCTTATATTTGAGTCCAATATAACTTCGATATAAAAAATTGACAAGCATATTCCACAAAACTAAAATTTGAAACAAAGTACTCAAATAAAAAATATCAGCAGTTCAAATAATATATAAAAAGCATAATGTGGAAAGACTTCTTTACATTTATTCCAGGAAATCAAGGAGGGTTTACAGTTTTAAAATCACTACATTAACAACAACAACCAAAATGGGAGTGAGGGAGTACAATGTGATCATATCAACCAGTGAAGAAAAATCATTTGATAAAGCACAATAATGTATTCATGATTTAAAGAAAACCTTTAAGTAAAGAAAGAATAGAGGAGAAGTGTCCTCATCAGATAAGAGTTGTCTAACAAGTAGCCTATAGCAAACATAGTAAGTAATGGTAAAATATTGAAGCCTTTCTCCTGAGAGAAAGGGTACTGACAGAAGGGCAGGGAGAGGATGAGCAGGGAAGCTCTTGAATGCCAGGAGCAGCTCAGATCAGAATCAGGCAGGACTCAGTAGCTGCATCCCCTACCCCCCTCCCAGTAGAAATCCCATCTCTCTAGATCTCGGGAGTTCTACTGGCTGACAAGGCTGTCCTAGATGAGAAACACCTGGGTGCCCGGGATGCCAGAGGCCCCCCCACCCTTGTCCCAGACTTGTTCCTAAGGAGTCTGGGACACACCACCTATAAGGCAACCACGGTGCTCCTGGACGCATTGCCCCATTCCACACACACACCCCCAAACCAATTTACGTTAATTCAGGGAAATCGAGGTGGGTTTAGAGTTTTTAAATCAACACATTAACTACAATAAAAATGACAAGGAACGCTGAGAAGTCAATTGAACTTGACTATCTGGAGGAAGCAAATTTGTGCGTGTCATATGTTTTCATTAAATCATAGAAAATTCACTGGTATACAAACTTTTCCACTTTGAGCAAACTAGAATATTAAATAGCTGGGTAACAAAACAGTTAGAAGATACATCTCCATTTAAGTAGAGACAAGTTTCAAGTTGTTACTTTTTTTTTTTTTTAATGTTGAAATAATCAGTAATAGGTTGTTGGCTTTTCTCACAATTAGACCAGAGGAATAATATCTCTTATAACTTCAAATTCTCTGTAAGGATGCTTTTCATTGCTTAAATCAACCATAAGTTTAACAGATGGTTAACTTGAAGTTTTTTTTTTTTTTTTTTTTTGCGGTAAGCGGGCCTCTCACTGTTGTGGCCTCTCCCGTTGCGGAGCACCGGCTCCGGACGCGCAGGCTCAGAGGCCATGGTTCACGGGCCTAGCCGCTCCGCGGCATGTGGGATCCCCCCGGACCGGGGCACAAACCCGTGTCCCCTGCATCGGCAGGCGGGCTTTCAACCACTGCGCCACCAGGGAAGCCCTAACTTGAAGTTTTAATACCAAGTCAATTTCCTTTTACCTACCACAGGCTTTTAGAGTACTGCAAATGCTGACTAAGCTTTCTTTCTACTATGGCAAACATGTATAACAATATGGAATATATTTCAGAATAAGTTAAATATAAGTCATACGGTATGGCAATAATGTCCTACTTTTCTTCTTACCATGTAAATTTGAAAGTTCATCCTAATCTTACACATTTATAAAAGGGTGAAGACTAAAGGATCCAGTGTGAAAATGCATAACCATCCTCAGAACCACATTCTCATTCCAAAATAACAGGGTACTTTTTATTACTGCATAGCATTGTCTCTTCACGATTATACTGTAGAACTTATCCAAGGTAATAAAGACATAGTATGAAATGTAAGTTGTAAGAAATGGAATAAGGAAATGAAATTGTCATTATTTGCAGAGGAAATGAATGTGTACTTAGAAAACTCAAGAATCTTCAGGTAAACTCTTACAATTGATGAAGGAATTCAGCATCCTACAAAGTCGATGTAAAAACACCAATTGTTTGGCCACATGAAAGCAACAAGCAGAAAATAATTTTAAAAGATGATACCACTTACAGTGTTATACACAAAATCAAATAAATGTAACATTGTAAGACGTCTATATACATACACATACACAAAATTGTTGAGAGAAATTTAAGACCTGTATAAATATAGAAATATACTGTGTGCATGTACTGGAAGACACAAATTAAATACAATCACCATCACAGCAGATTTGTATGTGTGTTTGTTTTAATTGGTGACTTGATTTTAAAGTATTGTATGTAAAAAGAGCTAAGAATAAGAAAACTATTCGAGGAAGAGCAAGTTTGGAAGAATAGCATGACCAGATATCAAGAACTATTATGAAGCTAATATAAATTTAACATCATATATGCACAAGGATAAAACCAATGAATAGAACATATAGTTCAGAAATATCTTCTTCACATATGTTCACTTAATTTATGATAGGTAATATCATAATATATTCAGGGAAGGATAGCTTTTTCAATAAATGGTGTGAGATCAACTGAATACATAAATTGGAAAAAAATGAAACTTGACCTCTACTTCAAACCATATACGAAAATGAATTCAACATACACTGTATACCTAAATGTGAAAAGTGAAACACTAAAGCTTTCAGAAGTTAATATAGAAAAATACTGTTATGATTTTGGGGTAAGTCAACATTTTGTAAAACAGGATGCAAAATGTCCTTAATTATAAAAGACTGACAAGTTAGATTACATTAAATTACGAATATTTGTTAATCATAGTATTGGTGTTGGAGAAGATATTTGATATACATACAACCAACAAGGTTCTAATATTCTGAATACATAGAGGACGTCTTCAAGTCACAACAGAAAGACAAACCAGTAGGAAAATGTGAGAAAAAAAAGCAAACATTTGAACGAACACTTTGCAATGATATTCAGGTAATCAATAAGAAAATGACAAGTTACTCATTTTAGATACAGCGTAAAGCAAATTAAAGCCAATCAAAATGCTCATAACAAAGTGGCTAAATTTTTAAAAGGGAAAGTCACAATTGTTGTTGAAAAAGTAGAATTACAGGAAGTACCACACACAAGAGATGAGAGCCTATATTGGTAGAAACACTTCAGAAAACTCTTTGACAATATATACTAAAGTTGAGCACATATACACTCCAAGACCTAGCACTTTAAATTTTAGAAATATACTCAACAAAAAATGTGTATATATATGCATTTAAAGATACACATATTAATATCCCTGGCATCACTTTGAATACAAAAAATCTAGAAGCAACTAAATGTCTATCATTAGATGAACAGATAAATTGTGTAGCCAAATAATTGGTATTCAGCAATAAAAATGGGCTAATGAAAAGAATTTCACATCATAAAATTGTATAAAAACTGTTAGGCACATAGAAGTATATACTGTGTAACTCCATTTATATGAAATAAAAATGGTAAAAGTAATCTGTGATGATGGAAATCAGAAGGGTTCTTGCTATTGAGACTTTAGATAGTATTTAGAAAAACCTTCAAAAATGTTTTTTGGGGGTTCTGGTAATATTTTAATTTTTTATCTATGTAATAGTAACACAGGTGTGTACATTTTGTGAAACTTCACTAACCTGTACATATAAGATTTATACACTCCTTAATGCATATTTTAGTTTAATTAAAAGTTTATCTAATAAAAATATAATAAAATGAAGAGACATAATCGAATACAACATATTTCCTGCAAACAAAATTCTTGCTATATATCATTGGAGTACCTTTTGTGTTTCCTCTCTAGTACCTGAAATGGTTGGAAAATACAAAAAAAGTCATAATTCAGTTTTCAATAACAATTACAATTTTTCCCAATCTATGATATGCTCATTACATGATAAAAATTGAAATATTAGAATAAAAGTTCGGTAAAATTAGGCACATATATTTCCAGTGTATGGTTAATCACATTATATGGGTACATGAGAAGACAGGTATTAATAGTTCATTTGTTCAATTTCACCTTTAAATTAAAAAGCTGATGTTAATGAAGTGAAACAACTCTTATTAAAATGCCCTTAGAATTGTCAGAAATACATATTGCTTCATCCTCAACTGCAGGTGTACTCACGTTCTCATAAATGAAATCATCCATCTTTAAGCAAGCTAAAATTACCTTTGTTTTAACTGTTGTATATGTAACCAAACTTTGTGGATCCCTCTTTGTTAACAGGAGTGGACATTTTATAGACAAGTAACTTTCTTCAAGAATTGAATATATTTTGAAATGGAAAATTTCAATCATCCATGAAATTAAACAGTGATTTAGAAAGAAAAAAAAAAGCTTTTCAATTATAGATTCTGCCCTCCTATCTTAGATTCTCTGTTTAAGTTTCCATGTCAAAGTAAATAGTATCTTATTCCAAAACAAACTCCCAGGAAGTTTTTGTCTCCTGCAAATTTCCCTGTTACTCTAACAGTCTCTATGTGTAGTGATCATGTTGGTTCAGCTAGTCTTCTGGTGGGACATCTTTGCTTCATAATTCTACTTGCTTGCTTGTTCTTACCATATCTTATGATCTTGTTGGCCTCCTAACACTCTGTTCTATTTTATATTTCAGTTTTGTTTTTCTAATTCACCATTTAGCAGGTGTTTAACTTTGCAGAAGGAAGGAAGGAAGGGAAGGAGGGAAGAAGGGAGGGAGGAAGGAAGGAAGGGAGGGAAGGAGGAGGGAGGGATTAGGAGGATAACTTTCATCCTTGTCAATAGTGGTATAAAACGGTATTCAGCTACCTTCTTGTCCCCCATTTTGCCCCTCAGGTAAATATACTGGTCATTTGGCATTTTCTGAGGGTTAGATTTTGTTGCTGCTGTTATTGTTTTTTTTTTTTTTAAATTAAAAAAAAGTCTTAATATTATGGAGAAATCATGGGGGCTAAAATAAACATAAGGTGGAAATTCTGAATAGAACTAGTCTGCAAGTTTCAGTTTTAAAAACTCTGATATGCAATAGAATAAAAATGAAACTAGGTCTAATCCTCCCTAGCTACTCATTAAATTTCCTTCAATCTTGTCTAGTAAGGATAAATCCACTCAATTCTTTTATTCATCTTTTAAGCTTCTGTCTTGTGCTCCAGGATCCCACAAGAATTTTCTTGTGCTGTAGAACATATTAGGAAAGTTGTAAGTACAGATAATATTGCTTTAGTAATATAAAGTAGTCAGATAAAATATATCTCTTAGAAAATTTTGCATGGTCTGGTCTCAATCTGAATATATCTTTCTTTGCCTGGAAAAACGTGTCTGATGTATTTGCCTGTCAGAGTAAGACATAAATTTCTGAAATTTTCTTTAAATTAGAAGTTTGAGTATTCAAAGCATTAATGGCCTATCTGCAAGCACTCTTCTGTAACCTGTTTGTGAAACCAAATTTTATTGTGAATTTCAAATAAATCAAATGGATATATTGTTTTCAATCCAAAACGTTCAGAGTTGTAAGTTAAAGTAATGCCTAAATCTTGGTCAGATTTTAAGGAACACGACACTGAAATTAGGGATTGCATTCCCAGGATCAGGGTTAAGATCTCCTACCAGATATAAGACAGAATTAGTAGATTTTAATGTCACCACACATAAAGATGTAAGAGAAAATAGAATTATGAATACTGTGCCAGTAATAATTTGAGCTGGCAAGTTCAGAGGAAAATATACGTAAGTGTTGTGTAATTATTTAACAGGCTAAGGGAATAGCATGTACAAAGAGTAGGAGGTGAGAGAGGACATCACACATTGGAGATCCCATCAGCCATTCATGTGATTTAAGTGCAGAGTCAGAGAAGGGAGACAGGTAAGTGCTTTGAGGAAGAGGTAAATGGACCTTAAATTAGGGAGTTTACATTTTGTTCAAAACAGTTTCATGTGATTGCTTGTCTAAGAAATATATGAGAGGACAGAATCGAACCTAAGAAAGGTATGTTTCTAGATATCATTTAAATAGGAAAAATATTATGAGATAAAGGATAAAGTTGTGGAAGCATTTCTTTTTAAGTTATGGAGCACTGTTTCCATTTAGCTATCTATTTTTATTTTTATCGTCATTGTCATGGTCCAATGAATTGGATATGCCTCTAATGTACTAATGTATTTATACTGCTATAATGGAATAACATGAACAGAGAAAAAATTTCTTCATTATAATACAAATGCATAGTATTGTTTTCAACCACATTGTGTTTCCAGACTGAATGGACCTATAATCATATATTTTTTCTATAGTTACAAATTTGATTATGTACTTAAAAGTTTGGTAATGAACATAGATTAGTTCCCAAATGTGTCTCATTTTGGTTACACACAGACACAGACACACACACACACAGCCTCCCATGATGAAAATGAAAATTTAATGATATTATCTCAATAATTTAGCAAAATGCATATCAGTTTTAGTAATAAGATGTGCTAATTTGAGGAGATTAATCCCATTAAAATAACTGTAGATTTTTATTTAATTTTTAAAAAGGATATGTGATTTTAAATAAGTGAATGTTATCTATTCATTTTTCTATATACTAAAGTAAAAGTATGATTTTAAGATCAAATCTTTCTCCCACTTACATTAAACACAATTTCATCCTGCAGTATTAGCCAGTTACACATTATTTTAATGAGCTATGCACATTAGGAGAAATTATGAATATGAGGCCACATATTACACTTTACCATGTCTTTCATTGACCTTCATTGACATATATTTTATGTGTCTTGTATACTTAATATTTTTAGGAAGCACCTAAGTGCTATTGGTGGTTCCCATATATGACTTTATGTACTCTAAATGAATGCTATTTTATTATTTTCTTAGTGCTGCTGTAAAAAATTACAACAAATTTTGTGGCTTAAAACAACACATATTGATTATCTTAAAGTTCTGGAGGTCAGAAGCCTGAAACTAGTCTAACTGGCCTAAGTTCAAAGTTTAGAGAGGGTTCTACTCCCTCTGGAGGCTCTAGGAGAAAATCCCTTTTATTCATTGTCCAGATACTAGGGGCCAAGGGCACTTTGTGGCCTGTGAGCCCATTGCTCTGTCTTCAAAGCCAATAAAGTCAGACTACATCCTCATGTTGCCATCTCTCTGACTCTCTCTCTTTTCTTCCTCCCTTGTGCATGTATGAGGATCCCTGTCATTACATTGGAACTACTTGGATAATCCCAGATAATCCCACCATTTTAATATCACCTGATTAGCAATCTTAATTCCCATTGCAACCTTTATGCTCTTTGTCATGTAACCTAACACATTCACTGGTTCCAGAGATTAAGATGTGGACATCACTATGAAGGGAAGGGGCATTATTTTGACTACCATGCCTAGTTACAGGTGGAGAATCACTGGTAGAAGAATAAGTGTGAATAACTAAGTATACACCGAATAATCATAGTGATGGCAAAGCAGAAATGGTCACAGTATAAAAGTTCACAGGGTACCAAAATAATAATAAATTTTATTACACTCTGTTATATACTACTTACTAAATGTTTATGTTAAATGAAAAGAGTTGTACAGTTTTAGATTCATGGTAAATCATGGAGTTACCTTATCCAAGCCTGAAATGATAGTTTTTAGATGAAATTACTTATGTGATTTTACCAATGTTTCAATTTAGTTACAGATTAAAATAATTTTAATTATTTTTGATTATCCCATCAGAAAGTAAACTTTAAAAAAATTATCTATCTATCTAAACTCTATCCATCTTCATACACATGCATACATATATTAAAATTCTTACCATCTCTGTATTAATCACACATTAATACCAAGTATAACAATTATAAAAATTTGATAAGGTCAGGATAACTTAGTTCAATGTAAAACTATTTACTGAAGAAACTACTTGTAATAGTCCATGTTCAATAAGAAAAACTGAATTCTCTACTGGTTCTATAGCATAGGAATAGTGGTTAATATAAACTTTGCAACAAAAAAAATTGGAAATAATCAGAACTAATCAAAAGTTCCCATAAACCTGTTTGATATCAACAAAAGGACAAATTTTAAAATCCCCAAAATCTATATACAGGAAATCTACAGAATCTCTGTAAAGTATCAATAAAAAATGAAAGATGTTCATCATAATTGATAAACAATAAGTTGCAACTCAAGTCAAGGGTGAAATCTTACTTTTTCTCATAAACTTGGCAAATTAACAAGAGGTCTGACATAAAGTACAAGAAAATGAGAATTTTTATATATGTGATTTGTGTGAGAGTGTACAGTGGTATAAATTAGAGAAAACATTTTAGAAGTATTTGTGAATCATTGGAATTTTATATAATTTCCCATTTACTTTTTCAATTACACTTGTAGAAATCTATAGTAGTAAAAATGCTAATAATAGTCATCATTTATTAAGTATTTACTCTGGGCCAAAACTAATCTAAGGCATTTGCTTGTACAAATTATTTAATTCTCAAAATGATACCATGAAATAGTTACTATCATTGCCTCATTTTATGAATTTGGAAACAGAGGCACAGAAAGGTCAGAGCAGCTCACTTACGTACAAACAGCTAATCAGTAGCAGATAGGTTTGACTCCAGGCTCTGGATTCCAAGCTCTTCACCATTTTGTTACACTGTCTCTTTAATGTGAGAAAGAGACGTGCCCAGGATGACATATATGGAAAGATATCTTATTTGTATCTTTTCATGAAAAGTTGACAATAATTTTGTGTCTATTAATGTGAAAACAATTAATTATTGTTCATTTTACTCCAGAAAAAAACGGAGTTATTTTACAGAGTAAGATAAAAGAAAAGCAAGTGATATAGTATGTGTGATATTGTGATTTCTAATAGAAATATATATTTGGTCTTCATCCCATTTTTGCACATGGTTGCACAACACTGTGCATGTACTTAATATCACTTAATTGTACACTTAAAAGTAAATAAATGGTAAATTTTATTTTATGTGTATTTTACAATGAAAAAATAAAAACGATAAATTAAAAAATAACATGGACAACATAAACTTTTTTCAATAAGATTTTTTCCATCCATCCTTCCATGTGCATCAAAAGCAGTCTAGAAAATGTCATCTAATGTTGTGAGTTGTACATAGATAGTATGAGTTTAGATATTATTTTCATATTTTTTGTTTAGTTGTGCTTTTTCTTCTTTATGCTTTGCCATATTGTTCAAAAACTCCCTCATAAGCATATGTAATTTAAAAAATAAACTATACAAACATTTTGAAAAAGCAAATGTTATCCCAATAGGTAACATAAAAAATAGACTGATAAACATACATGGAAATAAAAGACTGCTCAAGAAAACAGTAACATATATTTAAGTGTTTTTTTGTTGTTGTCTATCTGATTGTCACTTCTAAACCCAGAATGGGTTTTTATCTCTCCTCCCAAGATAACTAAAGGTAAAAAATGCCAAATTCCTGAAGCCTTGGCTGTAGGAGCAAAACGTTCAAAATAGTTTCAATCTAAGTACTTGAATACATTAAACTGGATCAAATGCTTTGTATACCTAAATCATAAAATATTTTGTTTTATTATTTTTCCTCTTTATTTTTATGATTCAGGATAGGTATTTATTGTTTCTTTCCTAACCAGAATCTAACTACCTTCCAGTAGAGAAAAAAATAAAAGTCACTGATGAAACTTAATGGCACTTCATTGCCTCCAGTATAAAATCTAAAGTGTTCTTTATTGTAAAGACTCACTGAAATATGTCTCTTTCAGATTTGTAAAAATATTTTTTAATTCATCTCAAAATGTCAATTTAACTCCAGCCAATATTGCTTGTAGACAATGCTTCAGACATCATGCTAATTTAATTACTCTTTTTTGTCCCCAAACTAAAATTTACCTCTCTCCCACCTTCCATTCTTCTTCTGTTCCAAACTTGAATGCTAGAGTCAAGATCTAAACTTAAATAAGGCCTTCTCTGTCTATGGTGAAAAGGTCTTCCATCTTTATATGTATTTCTCTGACTATATTTTTTCACTAGTGTAGTATTTAATATAGGGTCTGCTTAATATTTATCTTCTATTTACTATTCTGTCCTTAATTTTGATTCTTCAAATAGATTTCAAACTAATTGAGAGCAATCGTTGTGATGTATATTTCATTTTTTATAATAAATAGCACAGTTTTTGATATATAATAGGCATTTATTACTTGATCGACTCATTTGAAAATACTTCTGTTTAAAGGCAAATAATTTTCTCTAATGTACCTTTCATTTAAATTAATTCCATCTACCTCAGGAGCCAAATACAAGTAAGCTTTTACCATTAAAACATCTGTTGCACTTTAAGTCTTAGAAGTATTACTAAAAGGAAAAAAAAAAATGACCTCCAGTTGGAGACAATATTTTGAATTAAAATGACAAAAATTAAGTGCTATGAAATCAAATAAGTGGGTTGATGTGTTTATTAAGGATAGGAGAGTAAAGGAGAACATTATCTTTTAATATCAGTCAATAAATATTCATTGAATACCTACCATGTGCTAGGAAATCTGTTAGGTACTAGGGATGCCAGTAGACCAAGTTAGGCATGGTCACTGATCCACCAATATAGAGCTTCCTACAAAGTGGAAGGGTCTACAGACAATTGCAATGAAATGTGATTAGCAATATAACAAGTACAAGATATTATGGAAGCAGAGGGTGCTTCCCAGAGGAAGTATAGTCTAAGTGGATAGCTTTCAGTGTCTAAGTAGAGAGGAAATATGTAAAGTGAAGGGAAAGCACTTTTTTGGACTGAAACAAAATATTATATGACTGCAGGATAAATTGTTGGTTGGAGAGAGAGTGAGGAGAGAGAGTAAGGAGATGATAAGGGATCAGGCTGTCCTCTCAAAAACAGTATAAAATATATCTGCCACTGCTATAGTCCATGATATATCAGCTCTTCCTTGATCTATTGTAGTAGCTTCCTAGCCTGCCTCCTGACTTCCCCTCTTTCCCCCACACAGCAGAATGTATGAGCTTTAAAATATATATATATATAAATTAAATATATGGTAATAGTTATCTTCTTAAAGCCATCCAATACTTTATACTTTTATCAATATGAAAGGCAATTTGAACCCTGTCTCCCAAGCAAGCATCATCTCTTTCCACTACTCTACTTACTGAATTTCAACCACAGTGATCTTTCAATTTCTCAAAATCAACAAGATCTTTCTTATGCAAGCAAGTTCAAATTTACTTTTCGTGTAACCTAAATCCTCTCTTCTATCCTCATGTTTTCGCTGGCTGACACATATTCATCCTTTAATTCTCAGCTTCAATATTTTACTTTCAACAAGGTATTGCCTGGAAGCCCAGTGTAATCTACCTTGTTTATTTGGCTCATCACCATCTGATCAGTGCATAGAATTATGATTGGCACATAGTAGGTGCTCAATAAATATCTGTTGAAATGAATGAGTGGAGGAAAGATAAATAATGCCTAAGAAATACAGAGTTGTAAGCTTATCTGGGTGCCTTATGTAAATGGATTGGAGAATGTTTGTTTGAAAACAAACAAAATGTAATTAGGAGACAGAGTAATCCCATTATCCCATTGATTGAGGAAGAGATAATGGTGGAAAAATCTAGGAAGATGAAGGATTATGGGAAAATGCATGGTTTGAAGAGGCATTCTAGACATGTAATTAATGGCATTTTTAAACTGATTGGATGTGGTTAATAAGTGGGACACAGACAAGAGAATCATGGACGATATCTAATTTTTTGCCTTAGAAAACAAAGTGAATTGTGTCTTTTTTTTTTTTTGAGAAGAGAAACAAAGAAACAAAAAAAAGCAAGCTAAATTTAATGAAAAGATGTGAACAACCCAATTTTACGTACTTGTTGGACATACAAGTGAAAATGTCCAGATAACAGTGATATATGAGGACTTGCTCAGAAGAGCAATCTAAACAGGAGATATGATGATGCAGTCATTTCTTTTATGGTGGATAACTGCAAGCATGCTATTGAATGAGTTTGCTTTGACAGAGCTTTGGGGAAAAAGAAATTAAGATTCTTAAGACATTAAAATGTTAAAAAAAATTAAAGGAAGTAGAGACTGCAAAGGAAACCAGAAGAAATGGCTTTGGACAAAACTATGGGAATTTGATATAAAATGCAAAGGATGAAAATGCTTGCTGTGTGAGGATACAATCCACAGACTCAATGCAGAGTGCCCTTCAGCTAAAGAGTTCATGGCATTCTTCACCAAGATGATTGGCAAGAGTTTTATTTCATTCTGGGTGCCGTGGCTAAAATGCAGAGCTTAAGCCTGAATGGAATTATAAAACAATAGGATGAAAAATATTTTTTCAACAGCTCTACCTTATAAAGGGAAAGAGAAAAAAACAATAGCAGAGAGAGGGGATTTTATGTACAAAGTATTTTTTGACAATGAAGAGACATGTGTATCATTAACTTTCTCTGGGAAGGATCTAATTTAGAAGGAGTAGCAGAAGAAAGTTGATTATTGAAAAAGGGACAGCCCACTCATGAGACGGCAGGAATATTTGAGAATCGTAATCCAGATGGATGAATTAGGTTTAGGAAATAGGATAGACAGTAGGGATTGATGAAAATGTTAAAGTTTAGTGGCAAGAAAATAGTTCCATTTTTATCTAGAGTCTTTTATTTTCTATGAAAAGTGGAATTAATGTCACTTAGAGTGAGACAAAGTGGGCTCATCAAAGATAACAGAAGACTAAAGTTTTGAAATGGCTACACGACACTGCGCTGGATGATGAAAATTATTAGACTGATGTTTTCTTATTTGCTATGTGTTTAACTAAATTCTACTTTGTATTCCCATCAATTTCAAAATGTTTAAAATGCTTCTATTGTGTAAATTTGCATGAACTAGAATAATTGAATATTGTAGAATAAAGAGATAATAATATCACACATATATCTTACTCTTTTCTCCATAGCCAGTTGAAAAATCTAGTGGGATTGTCTAAAACTGCATTTCTCAAATGGGAGGGAATTGTAGGAAGAGGCAAGTCATGATCAGTTTTAAAGGAGCAGATTTTGCTTTGGGATGAAGCTTACCGGTGTGCTTGAATAAACACTTTCAGGTGAAAATGACTGGCCTTTCTTCTCCCCTATGCAACTAATCTTTTAATGTAAAGAAAAGCATTAAAATTGTTGTCTTAAATAGTTCCAGATTATATTAATACTCCAGTTTTATTTTTATAACTGCCTTAAATGAGAATTTAATATACTTAATTTTGAAACACACAAAAAACATTTTCAACTTTATAATGCTGCCTAGGGATAGCTTAGGCCCTGCTATGTCAAGATAGTCAGAGATCTATTATTTCTAGAAATCTATTCTTATCTAAATGGATAAATGAGCAATTATTGCATTATAGAATACAAAAACAAAACAAATAAATCCCAAATTCTTACACATCAGCTTTTTATAGTCAGTGCAAGAAACTCTAATGGGAAAAAATACATCAAAATACCTTGTATTGCTTTTGCTATTATGTTTCTATATCAATCTCTAGAGAAAGTATTATTATTAATAGTAGTTATTGCTCTTGAAACTATATTGCCTTTCCAATAAAATATAATCCACAAGTCTTGAACTTTATAAAAGTAGCCTGGAAACACATGTAATAATAGCAAAGGTATCTCTGGTTTTCCTCTCCAAAAATCAGAAAAGTAATTACAGGACTTGCTGCCTATGTGAAATCCCCCTGATAATTTTAGTAAATATTTTTTCTTTCCTAAACTATTGAGTAGTTTTACTTTTTGCCATTTGATAAGGAATTGTGAACTAGCTTTTGGTTTTAACCAAACAGGAACAATTTTGGGAAACATTTTTAAGAGTGGGGGTCTGTGTATAAACAGATAATATCTTACACTGTATATTTTCATGATTACTTGAAAATATTCACATTTTCATCATTGTTTGAAAATATGCACTCCAGATTTTCTCTTATTCAGTTATGCTCAAATGACATTGAAAAGCAGACAAAACATTTTATTTAATTATATGAGTTAGTGAAATGCAGCTTAAATAAATATATATTAACTTCATGAAGCAAGCTTTTTATAAAGTTGATGATTTTTCAGTTTTTGACTAACTTGTCTACTGTAATAATCAGTTAAAATCTACTTGGGATTAGAATTCTGTATTTTGGGAGTACTGAGAAAAAAAATGTAGAAGATGTTTGAAATTACTTGATGATATAAGAAATATTTAAGATTTTTAAACATTTATCTACAAATAACATAATTATATAATATATGGTAAAACCACTTATAAATGTTTATGTTTTCTATACAGAGAAAACAATAGAACAATTAAGCAATGTAGCAAAGTAGACAGTTTTTATTTTAGCCCATGATGGATTCCATTATTTCTTTCAAATGAATTTGACCATCTATATTGATGTCATAAGCCATCCTGGACGCCACTGTATTCTATACAGGGGTAGATATGCCCTTGATTGAGAAAGTATGCTATTTTTTCAGAATACCCTAAGTTACTACTCAAAATTATCCCAGTAAAATCATATCAGTGGCTTCTGTGGAGGTAGGTAGACCTCTTTTCTATATGCCCTGAAAAATGCTGTTGTTTGCTTACTTATTCCATATCATTTCCTGTATCTAGGCTGAATCTATTTCTTTGTCTATTTCTTCTCTACCATTATGTGCTCTATAATATGAGGGCAGAGGAAGAATTCTCATCTCTGCCCAGAAATAATCGTTTACAGACTGGAGTTGAAGATAGAAAGGGTTCCTTAGATAGAAGTGGAGATATAATAATACTTCATGGTATAAAACAATGAATTCTTTCTTCACCTTAGCAGCTAATGAAACACTTTTTGTTTAACCAAAGAGAACCAAGAAGATGTAAGACTGCTTAGGAGGAAATACTTATGTGTGTGAGCGATTTAAATCATGAGAAAACAGCCTTTTATTAATTTGCAATTTTTTTGACTGATTCTTTGCATTTTTCCAATATTTACAATTATTTCAGTAATGTAAAACAAGGTTTATAATTAAACTTATAAATTTAACACTTACATAAAATAGACCAAAAGAAATAAGCTAAATTCAAAATGAGTTACTCAGCAAAAGGCAGGATTGGGTGTGTATGTGTAGCTTTTGAATTCTTTTATAGCTGCTTAGACTAAAATGGACAGTAAATTACACATTGGCAGTTGTGATTATTAGTAGAACTACTGCATTTTGTGTGGAAAATATATATTTTGTAGAATTGGCACATAAAAGTAATTCAGTTTGCTTGATTTCAAGCCCTTCTGCCAATATAGTAGATATAATCAGTTTACAATGTATTTTAGGATTGATGGACTAGAATACTTTTTTTTTTAAGATTTTACTCATTGTTTAAGGACCATATATCAAGGATCTACTGTTTCTAGGCTGTTGACTATGTACTGAATCTAAAGTTGTGGCTAAATCTATATCGATATCTCCTGTATATCTATATCTATCTATGTATTTCCCTCACCTCACAGAGCTTTGAGTTTAACAGGAGAAAAAGAGGGAAGAAAATTAATAACAGAAAATATTCTACATGCTACAGCTACATAATGGAACAACTGGGATTAAATATGAAAGAAGATTTAGGCATCTAGTATAATTTATTTTTATTTATTTATTTATTTAACATCTTTATTGGAGTATAATTGCTTTACAATGTTGTGTTAGTTTCTGCTGTATAGCAAACTGAATCAGTTATATGTATACATATATGCCCATATCCCCTCTGTCTTGTATCTCCCTCCCACTCTCCCTATCCCACCCCTCTAAGTGGTCACAAAGTACCGAGCTGCTCTCCCGTGCTATGGAGCTGATTCCCACTAGCTAACTATTTTACATTTGGTAGTGTATATATGTCAATGCTACCCTCTCACTTCATCCCAGCTACACTTCCCCCTCCCTGTGTCCTCAAGTCCATTCTCTGGTAGGTCTGTGTCTTTATTCCTGTCCTGCCCCCAGGTACATCAGAACTTTTTTTTTTTTTAGATTCCATATATATGTGTTAGCATATGGTATTTGTTTTTCCCCTTCTGACTTACTTCACTCTGTATGACAGACTCTATGTCCATCCACCTCACTACAAATAACTCAATTTCATTTCTTTTTATGGCTGAGTAATATTCTATTGTATATATGTGCCATATCTTCTTTACACTTTCATCTGAAGATGGACACTTAGGTTGCTTCCATGTCCTGGCTATTTTAAATGGAGCTGCAATGAACATTGTGGTACATGACTCTTTTTGAATTGTAGTTTTCTCAGGGTATATGCCCAGTAGTGGGATTGCTGGGTCATATGGTAGTTCTATTTTTAGTTTTTTAAGGAACCTCCACACTATACTTCATAGTGGTTGTATCAATTTACATTCCCACAAACAGTGCAAGAGGGTTCCCTCTTCTCCACACCCTCTCCAGCATTTACTGTTTGTAGATTTTTTGATGATGGCCATTCTGACTGGTGTGAAGTGATAACCTCATTGTAGTTTTGATTTGCATTTCTCTAATGATTAGTGATGTTGAGCATTCTTTCATGTGTTTCTTGGCAATCTGTATATCTTCTTTGGAGAAATGTCTATTTAGGTCTACTGCCCATTTTTGGAATGGGTTGGTTTTCTTTCTTTGATATTGAGCTGCATGAGCTGCTTGTATATTTTGGAGATTAATCCTTTGTCAGTTGCTTCATTTGCAAATATTTTCTCCCATTCTGAGGGCTGTCTTTTCATCTTGCTTATGGTTTCCTTTGCTGTGCAAAAGCCTTTAAGTTTCATTAGCTTCCATTTGTTTATTTTCTCTTGGAGGTGGGTCAAAAAGGATCTTGCTGTGATTTATGTCATAGAGTGTTCTGCCTATGTTTTCCTCTAAGTGTTTTATAGTGTCTGGCCTTACATTTAGGTCTTTAATCCATTTTGAGTTTATTTTTGTGTATGGTGTTAGGAAGTGTTCTAATTTCACTCTTTTACATGTAGCTGTCCAGTTTTCCCAGCACCACTTATTGAACAGGCTGTCTTTTCTCCATTGTATATTCTTGCCTCCTTTATCAAAGATAAGGTGACCATAGTGCATGGGTTTATCTCTGGGCTTTCTATCCTGTTCCATTGACCTATATTTCTGTTTTTGTGCCAGTACCATACTGCCTTCATTACTGTAGCTTTGTAGTATAGTCTGAAGTAAGGGAGCCTGATTCCTCCAGCTCCGTTTTTCTTTCTCAAGATTGCTCTGGCTATTCGGGGTCTTTTGTGTTGCCATCCAAATTGTGAAATTTTTTGTTCTAGTTCTGTGAAAAATGCCATTAGTAGTTTGATAGGGATTGCACTGAATCTGTAGATTGCTTTGGGTAGTAGAGTCATTTTCACAATGTTGATTCTTCCAATCTAAGAACATGGTAGATCTCTCCATCTGTTTATATCATCTTTAATTTCTTTCATCAATGTCTTATAATTTTCTGCATACAATCTTTGTCTCTATAGGTAGGTTTATTCCTAGGTATTTTATTCTTTTTGTTGCAGTGGTAAATTGGAGTGTATCTTTAATTTCTCTTTCAGATTTTTCATTATTAGTGAATAGGAATGCAGGAGATTTCTGTGCATTACTTTTGTATCCTGCTACTTTACCAAATTCATTGATTAGGTCTAATAGTTTTCTGGTAGCTTCTTTAGGATTCTCTATGTATAGTAACATGCCATCTGCAAACAGTGACAGCTTTACTTCTTCTTTCCGACCTGGAGTTCTTTTATTTTTTTTTTCTCTGATTGCTGTGGCTAAAACTTCCAAAGCTATGTTGAATAATAACAGTGCGAGTGGGCAAACTTTTCTTGCTTCTGATCTTAGAGGAAATGGTTTCAGTTTTTCATCATTGAGAACAATGTTGGCTGTGGGTTTGTCACATATGGTGTTTATTATGTTGATGTAGGTTCCCTCTATGCCTACTTTCTGGAGAGTTTTTATCAAATGGGTGTTGAATTTTGTCGAAAGATTTTTTGCATCTTTGAGATTATCATATGGTTTTTATCCTTCAATTTGTTAATATGGTATATCACATTGATTGATTTGTGTATATTGAAAAATCCTTGCATTCCTGGAATAAACCCCACTTGATCATGGTGTATGGATCCTTTTAATGTGCTGTTGGATTCTGTTTGCTAGTATTTTGTTGAGGGTTTCTGCATCTGTGTTCATCTGTAATATTGGCCTGTAGTTTTCTTTTTTTGTGACATCTTTGTCTGGTTTTGGTATCAGCGTGGTTGTGGCCTTGTAGAATGAGTTTGGGAGTGTTCCTCCCTCTGGTATATTTTGGAAGAGTTTGAGAAGGATACATGTTAGCTCTTCTCTAAATCTTTTTTAGAATTCTCCTGTGAAGCCATCTGGTCCTGGGCTTTTGTTTGTTGGAAGATTTTCAATCACAGTTTCAGTTTCAGTGCTTGTGATTGGTCTGTTCATATTTTCTATTTCTTCCAGGTTCAATCTCAGAAAGTTGTGCTTTTCTAAGAATCTGTCCATTTCCTTCCAGGTTGTCCATTTTATTGGCATATAGTTGCTGTAGTAATCTCTCATGATCCTTTGTATTTCTGCAGTGTCAGTTGTTACTTCTACTTTTTCATTTCTAATTCTGTTGATTTGAGTCTTGCCCTTTTTTTCTCTTGATGAGTCTGGCTAATAGTTTATCAATTTTGTTTATCTTCTCAAAGAACCAGCTTTTAGTTTTATTGATCTTTGCTATTGTTCCCTTCATTTCTTTTTCATTTATTTTTGATCTGAACTTTATGATCAGTTTCCTTCTGGTAACTTTGGACGGTTTTTTTTTTTTTTTTTTTTTTTGTCCCTCTTTCTCTAATTGCTTTAGGTGTAAGGTTAGGTTGAGTTTTTTCTTGTTTCTTAAGGTAGGATTGTATTACTATAAACTTCCATCGTAAAACTGCTTTTGTAGCAGTCCATAGGTTTTGGGTCGTCGTGTTTTCATTGTCATTTGTTTCTAGGTATTTTTTGATTTTCCACTTTGATTTCTTCAGTGATCTCTTGGTTATTTAGTAGCATATTGTTTAGCCTCCATGTGTTTGTATTTTTTACAGTTTTTTTTCCTGTATTTGTATCTAGTCTCATAGTGTTGTGGTCAGAAAAGATACTTGATATGATTTTAATTTTCTTAAATTTACTGAGGCTTGATTTGTGACCCAAGATATGATCTATCCTGGAGAATGTTCCATGAGCACTTGAGGAGAAAATATATTCTATTGTTTTTGGATGGAATGTCCTAAAAATATCAATTAAGTCCACCTTGTTTAATGTGTCATTTAAAGCTTGTGTTTCCTTATTTATTTTCATTTTGGGTGATCTGTCCATTGGTGAAAGTGGGCTGTTAAAGTCCCCTACTATTATTATGTTACGGTCAGTTTCCCCTTTTATGGCTGTTAGCGTTTGCTTTATGTATTGAGGTGCTCCTATTTTGGGTGCATAAATATTTACAGTTGTTATATCTTCTTCTTGGTTTGATCCCTTGGTCATTATGTAGTGTCCTTCTTGGTCCTTGTAATAGTGTTTATTTTAAAGTCTATTTTGTGTGATATGAGAATTGCTACTCCAGCTTTCTTTTGATTTCCATTTTCATGGAATATCTTTTTCCATCCCCTCACTTTCAGTCTGTATGTGTCCCTAAGTCTGAAGTGGGTCTCTTGTAGACATCATATATATGGGTCTTGTTTTTCTATCCATTCAGCCAGTCTATGTCTTTTGGTTGGAGATTTAAACCATTTACATTTAAGGTAGTTATTGATATGTATGTTCCTATTACCATTTTCTCAATTGTTTTGGGTTTGTTATTGTAGGTCTTTTCCTTCTCTTGTGTTTCCTACCTAGAGATGTTCCATTAGCGTATGTTGTAAAGCTGGTTTGTTTATGCTGAATTCTCTTGGCTTTTGCTTGTCTGTAAAGGTTTTAATTTCTCTGTTGCATCTGAGTGAGACCCTTGCTGGGTAGAGTAATCTTGGTTGTAAGTTTTTCCCTTTCATCACTTTAAATATGTCCTGCCACTCCCTTCTGGTTTGCAGTTTCTGCTGAAAGATCAGCTGTTAACCCTATGGGGTTTCCCTTATATGTTATTTGTTGCTTTTCCCTTGCTGCTTTTAACATTTTTTTCTTTGTATTTAATTTTTGATAGTTTGATTAATACGGTTCCTGGCATGTTTCTCCTTGGATTTATCCTGTATGGGACTCACTGCGCTTCCTGGACTTGATTGAGTCTTTCCTTTCCCATGTTAGGGAAGTTTTTAACTATAATCTCTTCAAATATTTTCTCAGACCCTTCCTTTTTCTCTTCTTCTTCTGGGACCCCTATAATTCAAATGTTGGTGTGTTTAACATTGTCCCAGAGCTCTCTGAGACTGTCCTCAATTCTTTTCATTCTTTTTTCTTTATTCTCCTCTGTGGTAGTTATTTCCATGATTTTATCTTCCAGGTTACTTATCCGTTTTTCTGCCTCAGTTATTCTGCTATTGAGCTCATTTAGGCAGTGCTCTGCCTTCTGTGGGCAGACTGGGAAGGAATCCTTTCTCCTTGTGCACCCTGAAACAATGGCCTCTTGCCTCTTAGGCAGGTCCAGACTTCTTCCCAGACTCTCTCCCAGCTAGTTATGGCACACTAATCCCCTTCAGGCTGTGTTCACACAGCCAACTCCAGTCTTCTCCCTGGGATCTGAACACTGAAGCCCGAGCCTCACCGCCCAGCCCCCCACCCCCAGCGGGTGAGCAGACAAGCCTCTCAGGCTTGTGAGTGCTGGTTGGCACCAATACTCTGTGTGGGAATCTCTCCACTTTGCCCTCTGCACCACTATTTCTGTGCTCTCCCCCGTGGATCCGAAGCTCCCCCCCCCACCCACCCTCTGTCACCGCCAGAGAAGGGGCTTACTACTGTGTGGAAACTATTCCTCCTTCACAGCTTCCTCCCAGAGGTGCAGGTCCCGTCCCTATCCTTTTGTCTCTGTTTATTCTTTATTCTTTTGCCCTAACCAGGTATGTGGGGATTTTCTTGCCTTTTGGGAAGTCTGGGGTCTTCTGCCAGCGTTCAGTAGCTGTTCTGTAGGAGTTGTTCCACGTGTACATGTATTTCTGGTGTATCTGTGGGGAGGAAGGTGATCTCCGTGTCTTACCCCTCCGCCATCTTGAAGGTCCCCATCTAGTATACTTTAGATTGAGGTTATAAACTGGGAAAGTTGTTTAAAATTTGAACAGATTTTCAACATTTTAAAATTGATATTAGAGAGGAAAGTCTGTTTTCCTGGACTCTTTTGAAAAGCTGGAAGATGTTACAATACTGGGCAAATACCCATGTTATAGTGGTCCACTGGGTCTGAGAGGAGCCACCTCTGTTAGACAAGGGACATATCAGTCGAATCTATGTATTCCACTATCCCATATTTACAGATTTACACTGATGTTGACAATTGACATTTTCATTTGCTATCCAGCCAGTTAAAATATAATTTGTATTATAAAAATGTAAAGGGCTTCCCTGGTGGTGCAGTGGTTGAGAGTCCGCCTGCTAATGCAGGGTACACGGGTTCATGCCCCAGTCTGGGTAG
Organism: Pseudorca crassidens; assembly: GCF_039906515.1. Classification (NCBI taxonomy): domain Eukaryota; kingdom Metazoa; phylum Chordata; class Mammalia; order Artiodactyla; family Delphinidae; genus Pseudorca; species Pseudorca crassidens. The sequence goes on from NC_090298.1 coordinate 22,924,566, forward strand.
ATCCCACATGCCACGGAGCGGCTGGGCCCGTGAGCCATGGCTGCTGGGCCTGCGCGTCCAGAGCATGTGCTCCGCAACTGGAGAGGCCACAACAGTGAGAGGCCCATGTACCGCCAAACCATAAAATAAAAAAAAAAAAAAGTAAAAACTACACAAACAAAGAAAACAACAACAACTATAACAACAAAACACTTGGTTTTCTTGAATAACAGGCCTTTGTAGTTATGTGTGATTCTTCTAGAGCAAGGAATTTAAAGCTTTCTGAAGGAAGTGATATATAAGCTGAAACCTGAAGGAGGAACAAGGAAACAACAAGGGTGAATTTAGCTGTTAGGCATTTATCCTCTCAAATAATAAACGCTCACAAGTACCTAATATGTGGCAGGCATTGTGGCATATTGGTTTGGACATATACTTAGTTCCTGCTCTAATGGAGCTCACAGTCCACGAAGGAAAATGTATGTGCCAGACCCAGGATTTGGCAGGCATGAAATATGGAATTTGAATAAATTCACTATGGTTGAAGGTAGAGCCTGAGGGTGAAAAATGTTGATACATTACTTTGAAAAGAGAGATAGGATTTACACTGAAGGCCTTATAAGTCATGTTAAGAAAATATGACTTTATTCTACAGACAAATAAATGAGAAGGCACTGCACAATTTTAGTGAACTAACATAACTCTGTGTGTGTGTGTGTGTGTGTGTGTGTGTGTGTGTGTGTTACACTTGAAAAGGATATCTTTGACCACAGATTGGACAATTATTAAGAGAGGTGGAGCATGGAAGCATGTAGTCTGGTTAGTTTACTGTATCAGTAACAAAAGTGGGAGTGACTGTGGGCTGAAGTAGTTAAGATGGAGATGGTCAGGAGTGAACTGAATAAAGAGTTGCATGATTCAGAAATAAGCATGAATATAGAGACATTCACCTCATCTTTCTCAGTGGCTAATACATTTCCTGGTACATAGGAGACATCAGCAATTTTGTTATAAGTTGTCTTATTTGTTATAAATTGTGCCTGGCTCACAATAGGCCCTCAGTCAATATCATCGATGTGACAGACGAAGAAAGGTATTGTAATGACAATGAACATAAGCTCTGGAATCAGACTGTTTGAATTCAGATATCAGACAATGTTGTTTAACTAGATTCCAACTTTCATCAGCTTTGTAACATGGAGGCACGTTATTTAACTTTATTGTGCCTCAGTTTCCTCAGTTGTAAAATAGGGCTTATACTGGTGCAAGGATTCAGTGTGATACTGCATGCAAAGGGCTTAGAGCAGTGCTTATCAAATATGGAGAGATCAAAAGTCCTGGGTCTGTCCTAATTAGCAAGATGGGCAGTTGTGCCTCTTTAACCTTTGATCTAAGCGAGTACAACCTAAGAGAAATTCTAGACACCAAAAAATAGCTGGATGTGAAAATATAAAGAGGGACAGTTAAGGCACGATAGAATATAGGTGGTGTAGTTACCATAAGCAACTCTTACAGTTCTAAGCCTATTAGAAACAGAAAAAAGATGGTTAAATACATCAGCTAAACTATAGTTTCTCATGAACCATAATGTTCAGAGTAACAGAGAAATGTAACCAGACCAGAAAGTAGGATTACATTAAATTACAATTACAATTACCTTAAATTACCTTAAAGCACAATTACAAAGGAGAGGAGCTACCAGAGAGCAGAAATAGAGTGCTCACACTGATTTGTCCTTCCTTTTAGATTTGAAAAACCATTCAACAGACAAAAGACAATAGACTAAAGTGTAACTCACTTGTTTGAAGTTAGCCACTGGTCTAAATAGATGTTGCCTTATGTAATAATGAGTAAAATTTATTGAGATGCAGCAAACTAACCAAGGATGCTGGCAAAGGAGTCTCCAGAAAGCTTGAAAAGAAACAATCATAAAATATAAGTGATCAAAATATTTGAGTGGAAAAATTTTGATGTTTTCGGATTAGAGGGGCTTTTCTAAAGTAAGACCTTATCTTGATCAATGACAGCCCCTCCTTCCCTAAAGGTAAAACCTGAATTGGAGGCTTGCAAATAGTTAATTTTCAAAGCAGTATTAAGGAGTGAGCAATATAGAAATGGAACAGAGAGAGCAAAAATAAAAAGATAGGGCTTCCCTGGTGGCACAGTGGTTGAGTCCGCCTGTTGATGCAGGGGACACGGGTTCGTGCCCTGGTCTGGGAAGATCCCACATGCCGCGGAGCGACTAGGCCCGTGAGCCATGGCCACTGAGCCTGCGCGTCCGGAGCGTGTGCTCCGCAACGGGAGAGGCCACAACAGTGAGAGGCCCGCGTACCGCAAAAATAAATAAATAAATAAAAAGATAAAGAATTAGTTATGAAGGATGGTTTATGAAGTTGGTCACCAATTTGACAACTGATGTTTAATCCTGTGTGACATTCTGTGGAGCCTTTGTAAAAGAATAGCAGAACTATACACAAGGGTTGGGTTATTAAAGGGGAACCCTTATCCACTGTCCAGCATCCATCATTGGTCAAGCAATGCATTTACAGGGTTCCTCTGTGAATGGCAGTTGTGTCACTTGGAAAAGTTTTAAGGCTGGCAGCAAGAGACACTGCAGCCATGTGCTTGTAGGGTGAACGTGTGAAGTAGGTAAAATCTGCTCTGAACCAATCAATTCGACATTGGCAGTCGGGGCTGGAAAGATTTAAGTAATCTACAAAAGGAGGCTAATACAGTCTGTAACATTATTAGGGAAAAGTGTTGAACTATAAGAATGAGGAACATATCCTATAAGTCTTCAGTGAAGGAGGAGAGATTTTCTTCAGTCGCTTCAAAATTTTTTTGCCTCAGACTCCTAAACAATAATGAATACTGCAAGAACGAGTAGAGTTTTACTCTGCTTTATTTGGAAGCTGTTATTACCCAATAACTTTATTCTCAGCAAATGAATAAAGATTGTTTTTGTTGCAGTTGATGTTTTTGTTGTTGTTCTTAAAATGATGATAGAAAGACATTCTTGTACATGAAAGGGCTCAGATGTCATTAGAGTCTTATATTCCTGGAAAAAATAATTATCTAAAGTTACTTTCCAGGCAAGGAGGGTAGAATATGAAAAAGAACTACAGCAATGTGGAAGAGAAAATATGAAAGAACAGGAAGTAAACACTGAGGAGACAGAGAACCCTATAAAGTCTCACCTACTCATTTTATCTAGAGTACTACATTCCCTCTCCTTATTTTTTATCATAGTCAAACCATTGATTTCCTTCCTAAAGCTTACTGTTAATATTTTAAAATATTATGTGTAAAATAGATGAATTATTCTTAATCTCCACTAAATTGTAAAGACCAGGAGCACTAAAGGCATATCTTTTCTTTACCATTCTACAGTCAAGGCCGTGTTCATTGTATCAAATTATATGTTTATTGAATTAATTAATGCATTAATTTCCAGCTAATGTCAGGGGAGAGTGAAATTGTACTCCCAAATAGCATAAATAGATGTTCCACAAACTCAAAGAGTCTTTGAAGTTGCTTGATTTGTTTTAGAAATTCAAGCACATTTTGAATTTTATTACCCACTCTATCCATGTTTGTACTGATTAACCAAAATAATGGTTTAATTTGCTTATCTGGAATAACATTCTTGCTTTAGGGAGATGGCAAATGTTTACTAATTAACAATTCAGCCCCTCCAGTGCTGCCTGCCTCTATTTAGAAGAAAAATGATAAAAATCTAAATATAATATATAATTAATGTTTTACTAGATAAATTCACACTTTTGAATAACAGACATGTTTTTAGCTTTCAAATGGCTTTTAGAAATTTGATAAATCAAGATTTAAGGGTTCTTTCTCTCTTCTTCTGCAGAGTCTGTTCTCTCATACTTGAGTATCATGAAGCCTTAATCCCTTGCTTAACCATAAAACAATTTAAAATACATATATTTCAGGTATTACCAATATATAAAAGAGCCCTGCCATTTTGAATTTTTATATTTAGGACATGAAGTGTGAGAGTCACCTAGCTTCTGGTTGGTGAGCATTTTCCTCATTCCTTCCTGGGCATCACAGATGAGTAGACTCTTAGTAAAGTCTGATTTAAATTCTGATTCTTAGCATACTTTCACGTTCTACTCCTCAAACTGTGCAGCAATTAAAACACACACACATACTTATGAAATAATTATCCAAATCATAAGTTAATAATTATAGTGAAGAGAATTGCATTGCTTCAACCAAAGATGTACCTTGCCACTCTTATTTAACACACCAGCCCTTGCTAACATACCCACATGAGCTGATAATGGAATTTAGACAAGGCACTTCTTTCTCATTCTATACCCTCCATGATAACAAGGACTCAAGTCTTCTCAATCTGCTTTCCTTATTTATGCTATCTCCTTATTCCCTTAGAAACAAGAGATCCTTATCCTCTTGGATTCTATTCTAAGTGGTTTTAAGCTTAAGACTTTCTCTTCAAATCCAAAATGGGATAAGTCACTTAAAGTAGCTCTCTTAGGGAATTCCCTGGTGGTGCAGTGGTTTTATTTTTTATTTAAAAAATTATTTATTTATTAATAAATTAATTAATTAAAAAATAAATTAAATAGTTCTCTTATTTAAGTGGATTTTCATAATAATATTTTAACAAAATGAAAAAAATAAAACCAGGAGATTCTTTCTCATTTTTTTCTTTCATTTTGAAGGTCAATTTATTAGGACTTGCTTTTCATTGACTTATTTCAATTTTATGATTTTTTTAAGAACATAGGTATCTAATAATTAAATTGAGGTCATCACCTTTTTCAAAAAGAAACTAATATTGTTATTATGATAATTAACATGTGTTTTATTATGTCTCGTTGAATGATAAAAATTCCCTTGTAATTCAGTTATTCAAAATAATATAATTTAACAAAATTGTATTTCACTTTCATTGTCTCATTGTAAAACATTAAAAAGTAGTATCATTTGTGCATATAGTATTATGTATTTTATGTAATAGTGTTTTCTTCTTAGTATAATCAGTTTATCTTAAATTTTATTTTTTTCTGTATTTCTCTACAACCAGCTTGTGACATGACTTTTAATATCAATAAATTATTAGTATATTTCAAAACATATAAATTTGCTTTCATAAAGTTAATTACTCACTAAATGTTTCTATGTATTCCTCTGTGTGTATTTCTTACTTCATACCTACTGTGAAAACAATCTTGTTCTTGAGAAATATTCTCAGACACTAAATAAATATATAGATAATTCCTTGATGATTGATAACTGAAAATCTACTAGAAAAATATTTCAAGGGATGTTTAGAATCCTTTGAAGTAGTTTTGTCTAATAATTCAATTTATAATCTGACTCCATATAGTAAGTGGTATCTTATGGGAAGATATTGTCCTGAATCTATTATTCTTTTATAATTTATATATTCTGTATCTTTAAGTAATTTATGTAGAGAAAATAAACTGGTTCTCTCCAATCCAATTATAAACTAATCACCATGAAAACAAAATGCTAAGCACATTGGTGTAAAATGGTCCTAAATTATATCACTAGAAAGTGTTTACATAATAGGTTTTCATTTTGGTTTTCTAAAGAAAGCAGATACTTACTTTTGACAATTTAAATACTGTAATTCAATGACAGGATGAAATATTATTTCAAGAGAGATACACATGGTTCCAGTAGACCTTTGTGTAATGATTATTAACCCTAGGTAACCTAAGTACAAATAGGTGTAAAAAGACTTGGTAATTGATCTACCTGCATAGGTGTGGTCAGTGACAGAGCAGAACTGAGATGCATGCTGTTCTGACTCCATAGCCCATTTTTCTTTTTAGATATGATGAGTTTCTCAGCAATTGTACAACATCATCAGTTGTCTATATGAGTACTTTTGTCCTTTGCTAGCTACTACGCAAAATAGTTAACAGACATACTCTTTCAGTATTAGCTTCCAAAATGAGAAAAAACACAAATGTGGATTTAATAAAATTAGAGCAATAATTTTAAATACCCCAAATATACATTTGAAGGGAAAAGTAATACATATCTTGTGGGGAGATAATTTTTTATATGTAATGAAGATTAAATTGAGGTATTTAGAAATTGGTTGTCGAGGTGTTCAGTTCTATTGCCAGTATAAAGGGAAAAAATCAATGATATAGAAAGTAATTTACTGAAGGTGGTAACCCCACTTTGAAAATGTAAAAAATCATTTTTTAATTTGTTATTTAATTAATTTCTACACTGTAGGAGGTCCAGGAGAACCTAATTATTACTCCTCCCTAAAGAATTCTAATTAATTAGAATTTCATTTAATAGACATATTCTTCAAATGGGAATAAAAGTATCTTTTTTCCGCTATCGCTAGACTGGAGAACTTGTTTCCTAGGTAAGGATAAAAACTGTATTAAACAAATTCCATAATGAAGTAAAATAATCCTTATTCTCTCCTCCATCTCTTATATGAATATACAGTTGGAGAATATGCCCCAGTAGTGGGTAGATACATGGAGAGCTTCATGGTAGGGGTGAGGAGGCAGGTAATGGAGAATTCCTGCTGCAAGGACCTTAAGTATCAAAATAATGTATGGTTTGTATCCATCCCAGATATTTGCTACAAACTTGGCAGAAATAACTAGAACTGTATACTTTCAGTTGTGTTACCAGATCTTCTCTTGAAATATCTGCTTCAGAGGAGAATTGTTTCAAGTGGTGAGCTGAGGGGCCTAAACTAGGAAATGTGCTCAATGTAACCAAATTTGTTGTTAAAAATTTGGTAAATATCAACTGAATTCGCAGAGTAACCTGAAGAAGAAATTTTTAGGTTTTGACTGGTCTTAGAATAAGAAGCTTCAATTTTATCAGTCATTTGCCTTTTTTATTTAATAAAAAAATATAGCAAACACTTGACTGCTTAGTAAGGGATGGGACTATTTCATCTTTACACCAGCTCTATAAGCCAGGTTTTACTAGGGTCATCTTTTCCTTGATTGGAAATCAAAAGTTTGGAGGCTAAATACCTTGTCCGAAGTCTTTAGAGTAATTAAGGTTGATGGAGTTTTTATTATAACCCAAGCCAATTAAATTTAAGAATCATTATTTTCATCATCATGTAATATCATTCTTGAGTTTGTAGTCACATTTGAATACCTTGAGAGTATTCTTCCAATACATTATTCAAAATAATAAGGTAGGGTTTCATACATATTCAATTTCATGCTAAAAATCTAAAAGAATAGCATTACAATTTCTCAAAGTCTTGAACTTGGTGTCAGCAGAACATCCCATAAGAGTAAGTTGCTTAAATTATTAACATTTCTGAAGATCATTTCATTAATATACGATACTTAAAATATAGTATGTTTTTTGTCTGCCGTTGGGAGCTATAGAGTTCCTTGCCTGTGGATCTGTGTTAACTACCATTATTTTTTCTAAAGTGGGAAATTAAGTCTTATTTTAATTTTAATATACTGTGTTTATCACATGACCATAACATAGCACTAGTAAGAGGGTGTCGAATTAATGTATGCATCCATGAATGAATAAATTATAATTATAGTATTATTAGTTATAAGTAATTATAAGTAACCAAATTACAGAGAAATCTGTCAATTTAAGAAGCATTATGTATATAAATAGATGATCATATTTTAAAATACCATGCAAACATATTTTGCATGCAATTCCAAAATGACTTAAATTACATTTTAACAAGCAATTATGAAACAGAACTTGTATATTTCCAAAATGGCCATTTTGAAAAAAATTACACTCAAGGATGTATATAAATATGGTTAGTATTAATACATTACAAGTTGAGTCATAGGATTTTATATTCTCACATTATGAATTTTATGATATGTCTTACTTATTATACTACAGAACTGGCATAATTATTCATTGTGCCCAAATTTACTCTCTAAAGTATTAAAGAAACCTTTAAAAAGTAGTTTATCCCAATGCTGCTTAATCTATTACGGAGAATAGAAAATAAAGGAAAACTTCCAAATTAATTTTATGATGAAACCATAATATTCTTTAAGAAAATTGTCAAGAACTACACCAAAAAGAAAGCCATATACCAGGCTCATTTATGAATATAAATTCAGAAATATTAAATGAAAAATACCAAACAAAATTCAATAGCATATTGAAAAAGTAAAAAGAAATTAAAAACATGACTAAATAGTTTCAACTATCCCAGAAATCCAAGCATTTCAATAGAAGCAACTGTTTCAATATAGTCAATCATAATAATATAAGGAGAATCACATAGTAATTTATAATATTTTATAATTTTATAAATTATAAAAAATGAAAAAAATGCCCATTTGTGGTAAAGAGCTCTAAATAAAATAATAATTGATAGAACGATATGCATTCACCCAAAGATCTTTATCTATTTAATGGAAAAACATAAAAACCTTTTCTGCTACTGTCAAATATATAAGGCGTTACATTTTCACTACTATTTAAAATAATGTAAGAAACATTAGTCAATGCAGTTGGAGAAGAGAAAAAACATAGAATTTGAGAGAAAGAAATTAAACATTATAGATGATGTCACAGCCTAAATAAGCCAATGTAAAACTACCATGAAAACAGGAAAACTTACTAAAGTAATAACAATGAAATGTACATAAAACCAATAGTTTATGTACAGGCAAAGAAAGCCTATCAAAAGAGATAAAAATATAGAGAAAACCCCCATTTACAATAAAATAATAAACAATTTACAAGGATGACTGGAAGTAAAATTAGAAAGAAATCAATTTAAAGTAGATGTTAACATCTATAAAATTTTCCTGCATCAAAAGAAAGTAGATTTGAAAAAAATGAAAAATTCTCTTTGAATAGGAGTGATCAATATAATAGGTATTACATTTTATAGGTTAATTTATAAATTTATTACAATTCCAAATAAAGTGCTGTCGTTTTCCACTTTTTAATAGTTATTAAAATCAATTACAAAGTTTATTTTGAACAACAAATATGCCAAAAGAAGAGCAATGATGGGGAATTACTTCTTTAAGACATCAAATGTACTATTAGGCCTCTATAATGTAAATAATTTGGAATTGTCACACATACAAAATACATCTCAAAAAATAGAATAGAAAATCCAGGAAAAAACAAGATTGCTATATACAAGAGTTCATATATATACAACTGTTTATATAATTTAAAGTGACACCACAGTGGTTTCTGCTCTAACATATAAAGACCCTGGAAGTCATAGCTTCCACCCTCATTACAAGAAAAAAAATCTCTGAAAAACTGAAAATCAGCAACTCTTCTTAGATCTATCAGAGAATTGAGGTCACAAGGCAAACTGTCTCAGAAAACGGGGGGAAAATGCAAGTACACAGAATCATGACTTATCAGGAGAGAAGCCACTGAAGACAGTGACTGGTAGAAACCCCAAACAGTTACTGATGAACTGCTGTAGACTGAGTGTGGAACAGACTGAAAGTTAAATTCCTATAGGCCCAGGATAAGGGCAGCCCCCACAGTTTCATTAGTTTTACCTTCAGGAATACCACCAGGTTCACACTGCAAAAATTGGAGAAACATCCCCTTTCCTCAGCCCTTACTCTCCAACAGTTCAGGCAGGGAAAGGGGAAAAGTAACCGCTTCGAAAATGCTCAAGGGAGAGAAATTATTTTGAAATCACCATATCCAACTATGCATAGAACACTTAAAAGTAAGCAATAAGAAAATAAACAACCCACACTGAAATGCAGGAAATATCTGAAAAGATAGACCACCAAAGAAGATATATAGTTGGCAAGTGAGCTTAGGAAATGATGGTCAACATCATTTGTAATTAAGAAGCTGCACATCAGGACTGCCAGTTCCCAGTCCTGCATGTTAGGGGCTTAAAAGCCTGTCCTAGTAACAAGTAAAAAGCTGAACAATGTGAAAAATCAACTCTTCTTAGATATGTCAGAGAAGTGAGGTCACAGGGTAAATTGCTTCTCTAAAAGTTGGAGAGGCAGACAGGTAGATAGAGAGAACTGCAGCTTTTCAGAGCAAAAATAAGGGAGCAGAGGTCTCCGTGGGATTCAATACTAGGGCAGGAAAATCTGAATTGAAAAATTGCTGGACGATCAGTGATAACAAGTTTGTGAGTTTAAAACTCCATGGGGGAGCCCCACACTTTAGTTAGTTTTATTTCCTGGAGCTCTTCCAGTTTCCCAAGGTGAATACTGGAGAAATATTCCCTTTGGTTTCCTACAAGACGGGGGGAAAGTAACCACTCTGAAATATGCCAGAGCATTCCATTCTTCTTAACAAGACCTACCCTCAAAAGGAACTATTTCACCACAGCCTATTGGGGTTTAGTCAGAGACTCACTGATCTACAGCAAGGGAAATACCCAAATCCAGTCTCCTCTAGCCTTCTAACAGCGGTGGAAATACCCAACTCCAGTCCCCCCCACCCATACTATCCCACCTAAGATGGGGGTGGGAGGATTGACAGGTACTTGTGAAATTCACAGGTTCACAAAAAGACTAGTACCGAATCATAGGGCTACAGAATGCTTCCCCTGCCCCTACACCTCACCACCGCATCACTAAAACACTAATTACTGGAGTTCCCTTTACCGAGCACATCATGTCCAACTTTCAACAAAACGTTGCAAGGCATAATAAAAGACAAAAACAAAGTTTGAAGATACAAAACAAGACTGAAAACCAGACTCAGGTATAGTAGGGATTTTGGAATTATCAGACTGTGAATTTAAAACAACTTTGATTAAAACATTAAAGGCTCTAATAGAAAAAAAAAAAGACAATATGCAAGAACATAAGGATAGTCTAAACAAGGAGATGGAAAGAATCAGAAAGAAATTGCTAGAGATCAAAAACACTAAACAGAAATAAAAGTCTTTGATGCACTTACTAGTAGAATGGATACAGCTGAAGAAAGAATCTCTGAGCTTGAAGATATGTCAATAGAAACTTCCAAAACTGAAAGCAAAGAGAACAGAGACTGAAAAAAATGCAACAGAATATCTAAGAAATGTGGGGTAAGAACAAAAACTGTAACATAGCATATAATGTAACATACATATATGGGGATATCAGACAGGAAAGAAAGAGAGAAAGGAACAGAAGCAGTATTTGAAGCAATAATGATGGAGAAGTTCCCTAAATTAATACCAAACCAGACACCAAACCACAGATGCACGAAGCTCAAGAACACCAGGCAGGAAAAATGCCAAGACAAAACGAAACAAAACAACAACAACAAAATTATACCTAAGTGTATCATAACTGCAGAATATCAAAGATAAAGAAATAATCTTGAGAGGAACTGCAAATTAAACTACAATTTGTTACCACTACACCCCTATTAAAATCCAAAAATCACCGACAATACCAAATTCTAGCAAGAATGTAAAGGAAAAGGAACTTTCATTCATTGCTGGCAGGAATGTTAAATGGAGCATCCACTTTGCAAGACTTTTTGATAGTTTGTTACAAAGCTAAACACAGTCTTGCCATATGATCTAGCTAAGCTCCTCAGTATTTACTGCAATGAATTGAAAACTAATATTCACACAAAAATCTTCATGTGACTATTGACAGTAGTTTTACACATAGTTGCCAGAATGGAGGCAGTCAATAAGTCCCTTAATTGATGAATGGATAAACAAAATACCATGTTTATATCCATACAATGGAATATTATTCAGTAATAAAAAGAAAAGAACTATCAAGCCATGAAAATACGCAGAGGTATCTTGCATGTATGTTGCTAAGTGAAAGAAGCCAGTCTAAAAGGGCTACTTACTGTATGATTTTAACTATGTAATATTCATGAAAAGGCAGAACTATAAGGATGATAAAAATATCAGTGATTTCCAGGGTTTACACAAGTAGAAGGAGAGATAAGTGAAGCACAAAGAAATTTGGAATGGTGAAACTATTCTATATTTAGAGAAATAAGAAATGTGGCTTGTGGTTGCTTCTGGGGAAAAAACTGCCCTAAGAGGTATATAGAGAAATGTTTTTAGCTAATATTAAGGTGGTAAACATATTGCAATATATAAATATATTGAATCAACATATTGTACACCTTAAACTTACATGATTTTGTATGTCAATTATATCTAAATTAAAAACAAATAAACAAAAAAGCACTTAAAACCATCTAATATACCATTTAAAATAAAGAGAAATTCTCTGGGGTAAAGGAAATCATATACATCTCAAATGATAGATAAATAGATCTAAAGATTATATATATGTAAAAACTCATCCAATGTACACATAAGATCTGTGAACTTCACTAAATGCAAATTATATGTCCAATTTTAAAAACTGAGAAAGAAAAAGAAAAAAAAGACTTGAGGGTTATATCATCCAATTATATACACAGATATTACTTAGCTTTGTCTTCAAACTGTTAAAAAAGAAATTAAAAATGGATTTATAATACAATCGATATCATGTGAACAATGGAACCAACCTAAATGTCCATCAACAGATGAATGGATAAAGAAGATGTGGCACATATATACAATGGAATATTACTCAGCCATAAAAAGAAATGAAAATGAGTTATTTGTAGTGAGGTGGACAGACCTAGAGTCTGTCATACAGAGTGAAGTAAATCAGAAAGAGAAAAACAAATACCGTATGCTAACACATATATACGGAATCTAAAAAAAAAAAAAGGTTCTGATGAACCTAGGGGCAGGACAAGAATAAAGACGCAGACGTAGAGAAGGGACTTGAGGACACAGGGAGGGGGAAGTGTAGCTGGGATGAAGTGAGAGAGTAGCATTGACATATATACAGTTCCAAATGTAAAACAGATAGCTAGTGGGAAGCAGCTGCATAGCACAGGGAGATCAGCTCGGTGCTTTGTGACCACTTAAAGGTGTTGGATAGGGAAAGTGGGAGGGAGATGCAAGAGGGAGGGGATATGGGCATATATGTATACATATAGCTGATTCACTTTGCTATACAGCAGAAACTAACACAACATTGTAAAGCAATTATACTCCAATAAATATGTTAAAAAAATAAAATAAAATAAAGCCCTCCCAAGTTTCTACAGTTATCAATTCGTGTTGGATCTTGAATGCAAACACCTAACTACAAAGGTAGTTCAACTTCAAATTTTCAGAAGAATAAAGTGTATTCTTTGTATTGTGGTCCGTTATACTTTAACTGCATTCCTTCAATTCTCCAGTAACTAGACCCTTGCTTTATTACTTAACAGCTAAACAATAATAAATGTTTTATTGGAATACTTAATATCTTGGTTTTAATCCTTGCATGGCAATCTACTTCTTTATATTGTTCAATTAATCTTCATTTAACTTGTGCCTATCTCGCTTTTTCCTCAATAGTCTTTCACTTTAGCTTTCTAATTTCTCAATCTTAAACCAATTTGGGATTCCATACATCAATAGGCCCATGACGTTTTTTCATATTTGAATTTTTATCAGTTATTAGACTGTGTTTTTCCCACTTAGTACTTTTCTGTGTGATCTCTTTTGGAATCTATAAATCTCTGATTCAGACAAGTGGATGCTTAATAAAAGCTTATTAATAATATATACACAGGGGCGGGCGGGGTCAGGCGGTTTGAATGAGACGAAGATGGAACCGGAGCCGGGTATGGACAGCGGACGTAGTCCAGCCGAGAGCCGAAGATGGCAGTGAATGTGTACTCAACGTCTGTCACCAGTGATAACCTCAGTCGACGTGACATGCTAGCCTGGATCAATGAGTCTCTGCAGTTGAATCTGACAAAGATTGAACATCTGTGCTCAGGGGCTGCCTATTGTCAGTTAATGGACATGCTGTTCCCTGGCTCCATTGCCCTGAAGAAAGTGAAATTCCAAGCTAAGCTAGAACACGAATACATCCAGAACTTCAAAATACTACAAGCAGGTTTTAAGAGGATGGGTGTTGACAAAATAATTCCTGTGGACAAATTAGTGAAAGGAAAGTTTCAGGACAATTTTGAATTCGTTCAGTGGTTCAAGAAGTTTTTTGTTGCAAACCATGATGGGAAAGACTATGACCCTGTAGCTGCCAGACAAGGTCAAGAAACTGCTGTGGCCCCCTCCCTTTTTGCTCCAGCTCTGAACAAACCGAAGAAACCTCTCAGCTCTAGCAGTGCAGCTCCACAGAGGCCCATTGCAACACACAGAACTACTGCAACCCCTAAGGCTGGCCCGGGCGTGGTGCGGAAGAATCCTGGTGTGGGGAACGGGGATGACGAAGCAGCCGAATTGATGCAGCAGGTCAACGTATTGAAACTTGCCGTCGAAGACTTGGAGAAAGAGAGAGATTTCTACTCTGGAAAGCTAAGTAACATTGAATTGGTTTGCCAGGAGAACAAGGGGGAGAACAACCCTGTATTGCAGAGGATTGTGGATATTCTCTATGCCACAGACGAAGGCTTCGTGATACCTGATGAAGGGGGCCCGCAGGAGGAGCAAGAAGAGTATTAACAGCCTGGACCAGCTGAGCACCATCCGAATTCTTCACTCCAAATCATGTGCTTAAGTGTAAAATATTCCCTTTTATTATTCTTAGAGGACTCACTGGTTTCTTTTCATAAGGAAAAAGTACCTCTTCTTTTATTTTTTTTGCTGTACGCGGGCCTCTCACTGTTGTAGCCTCTCCCGTTGCGGAGCACAGGCTCCGGACGCGCAGGCTCAGCGGCCATGGCTCACGGGCCCAGCCGCTCCGCGGCATGTGGGATCTTCCCGGGCCGGTGCACGAACCCGTGTCTCCTGCATCGGCAGGCGGTCTCTCAACCACTTCGCCACCAGGGAAGCCCAGTACCTCTTCTTAAAGTGCACTTTGCAGAAGTTTCACTCCTTTTCCAATAAGTTTGAGTTAGGAGCTTTTACCTTGTAGCAGAGCAGTATTAACATCTAGTTGGTTCACCCAGGGAACAAAGAGGCTGACCATGGGGCTCACTCTGTAGATGCTGGTAGCACTGATGGCTGGAGAAGGTGGAGACCTCAGTAGAGAAATGTAAAGACTGATTTGAATTTTAAGCTAATGTGAAATCTTGACAGAGAACGCTTTAATAAATAAATGCCTTAAGAGTATTTAAAAGATGTTTCAATATTTCAAAATGTAACATGACAGGAGCTTTTGTGTGTTTGACATTGTGTCTGGGAAGGAAGGGCCAGAACTTGGACCCTTTGGGACCTGCTGTTCCCAGCCCTCACGGGGCTGCCTGATCCTCACAGGCCCAGACCTTGGCCCAAAAGGAAAGTTTGAAAAGCTGCTTTGTAAAGCCAGTTAGTGTCCTTGACCAGTTGCATCCTTGATAAGAAGCAGGAGGCATTGTTGCCTGGATGAAAAAGGGTGTGTTTCAGCCCTGAGACGTTTTGAGTCGAAGAGCTTGATTTTCATAGAACATTTCTCTGGTGATTTTTCCAGTTATCCCTGATATTTCTATGTACTGTGTTTTGTTGTTGTTGTTTGAAATGCGGTGTGTCTAGTTTTTAAATCTAACAACTACTTTTGGGGACTTGCCCACATCTCTGGGATTTGAACGGGGGTTGTGACCCATTTTACTGTCTTTTAAGTTTACATTTAACATGTTTCTCTTCTCTGTCCCCTTGCCCACTGGGGACTCCTCTTTGGCTCCTTAAAGTTTGCTGCTTAGAGTGGAAGTTCAGCAGGCAGGTGATCATGCTGCAAGTTCTTTCTGGACCTCTGGCAAAGGGAGTGATCAGTGAAGGAAGGCCACTGCTACCTTGGGATCTGCAAGGCTGGGTGTTTTCAGTACCTGCTGTCCACAGCCCTCCACTGTTATCGGAATACTTTGCCAGCACACTAATCTCTTTGGAGATAAAAATGTTAGTGTGTTACTAAATGTTAATTTTCTTTTGCAGAAAATACAGTACCATGTCTGAGTTAATTATTAATATTTAAAATATTTCATTCCTTAACTCCCTCATTTGCTTTGCCCACAGCCTATTCAGTTCCTTTGTTCAGCAGAATTTTGCAAAATGTGTGTTACCCACTACTGAGATTGTTCCCTGATGTATTTGTATTGATTGGTTTCTGGTGGTAGCTTGTCCTAAAATGTGTGTAGCAAGCAGGTATTTTATGATAAAATTGTTGTGTAGTGCATGCTCTGTGTGGAATTCAGAGGAAAACCCAGATTCAGTGATGAACAATGCCAAAAAATGCAGGTAACTAGCCAATGTTCAAATGACAGTGGTGCTATTTCTCTTTTGTAGCCTTTTAGACTTTTGCTGCCCTAAAATTCCATTTTATTGGGAACCCATTTTCCACCCATTTTCTTGACAGGGTGTTTTGCTACTTTAAACAGTTTCTAAATAAAATTCTGTATTTAAAAAATAATAATAATAATATATACACAAATACTACTGTTAATATCTCAACAGATGTTGTTTTCATCCACCATTTTATTTTGAGAAAAACCAAGAAACCATCATTTTAATTGAAATGCTAATATAAATGCAAGCCACATATCTTCTGGGAGATAAAAATACAACTGCTTTGCTTTAATTAGATATGGCAAAAGACCTTTAGTATGAAGTACCTATATTTAGAAGGTTAATTATCAATTTACAAAATGACCTTGAAAAAGATGTGCCTGCCTTAAGACTACAGACAGATGGACTTTTATGGATTTTAAAGAGCAGCTTAATTGTGCTAATAAAATCTAATATGAAACAAAATGGATTAGGTGAAATTCTTTAGTATCACTAATTATGCATATGTTAGAGAGATTAAAATTACCATCAGACCAAGACAATTTCACTAATTTACCCAAATTTCTGATAATACTTATAAGCTATTTTTCACCATTGCCTCCATTTAGAATTAGGGTAGTTATAATATTCATAATCTATTAATGTCAAATTCAAAGATACATACTGAACTCCAAGAGGCAATATATGACTCATTAATAGCACAAAGTTTGGAGTAAGGGAGATTAGATCGACGGTTCTCAAAACTGGGCAAATCTCCCCTCCCCTGTGGGACTTTGGGAATATCTAGAGACATTTTTGGTTGTCACAACTGAGTGAAAAGGTAGATGCTACTGGCATCTAATGAGTAGAGCCCAGGGATCCTACAATGCACAGGACAACTGCCCCCAGGAATTACCTGGCTTTAAAATGTCATCAGTGCCAAGGGTTACAAACCCTGGGTTAGTGCATGTTCTCTGTTCTGCCTCATAGTATCCATGCTACTCAACTGCATTAAAACTGAGTTTCCTAACCTGTAAAAATGTGATCAAAATAATATATATTTGAAGGGTGACTGTGAAGATTAAATAAAAGAATACATCTGAAAGACAACAGCTCAGTTACACACAAAAAAGAGCTTAAATAATGTCTACTACTTGTCTTCTTTGCAAAACCTTTTATCTTACTTGTATAACTTGCTATAAGTAAGACTTTCACACTCTTCACAGCCACACAAAGAAAAAACATGGGTATCCTTCTCTTTATCTACTTCTTAAATATCTCAGAAATAAATAAATCATTAAATTAATTCTCTTCTGCTTCTTGAACCCACCATTTCTTTTCCATCCATATTACCACATTCCTCATTAAGAGTCTGAACTTTTTCTTATCCAGGATCATTTCAAACTTACCTACTTCTAGCCCCGTGTCTCTCAACAGCAAGGTCGCGTTACCGATCTTACAAGGAGTCTTGGAAAAAAATTAGCTCCAATAAGAAGATATGTGTTGGGTGGAGATTTTTACCATTCAGCTAAACCAGAAGGAGGGGAACCGAGCTGAATTTTGGAAACATGTGCCTGCTATGCTGAAAATCTTCAAAGTATGGCTAAAGGACTGTGTGACTTTTGGCTTCCATTTAGGATGTAAAAAGCTTGAAACAGCATCATTCCCACTCTTAACAACAGCAAAAGCAAACCAACACACAGAAGACACCAGACAATCAGCAAATTCAAATTTTCTTGTTTCCATCAAAAACTGAGGTCACAGGGTGACCAACTAAATAGAAACCTAAGAAAAGACAGGCACTTCTAAACAGAGAAGTAACGCTAGTACTAGCTCAGCTGGGACGGCTGCTGCTGGCCACCAGTAAGAATAATTCTGGGGCTTCCCTGGTGGTACAGTGGTTGAGAATCTGCCTGCTAATGCAGGGGACACAGGTTCGAGCCCTGGTCTGGGAAGATCCCACATGCCGCGGAGCAACTAGGCCCGTGAGCCACAACTACTGAGCCTGCGCGTCTGGAGCTTGGCTCCGCAACAAGAGAGGCCGCGACAGTGAGAGGCCCACACACCGCGATGAAGAGTGGCCCCCCCTTGCCACAACTAGAGAAAGCCCTCGCACAGAAACGAAGACCCAACACAGCAAAAATTAATTAATTAATTAATAAACTCCTACCCCCAACCTCTTCTTTAAAAAAAAAAAAAAGAATTCTGGAAAAATTTTAATTAGTAAGAGAAGCTAGGAAAATATTATAGCAGGGGTTCCAAACCCCTGGTCCATGGACTGGTACCGGTCCACAGCCTGTTAGGAACTGGGCCTCACAGCAGGAGGTGGCAGCAGGCGAGTGAGCAAAGCTTCATCTGCCGCTCCCCATTGCTTCCCATCACTCGAGTTACTGCCCGAACCGTACGCCCCACACCCCGCACGTGGAAAAATTGTCTTCCACGAAACAGGTCCCTGGTGCCAAAAAGGTTGGGGACCTCTGTATTACAGAACTCTTTAAAGCCATATACACTGAAGAAATTTCCAACCTCTCTCAGGCTCTTTTCTAAGGACAGTATCAGGTGTTCACTCAAAATTTGCGAGGTCCTGAGAAAGTCTCACTCTTGCTTGAGGCTTTGGGGGCAGGGTGAACAGTGGCCACTGTGGAACTCAGATTCTTCTCTCCATGTCTCCTTTAGAATAAAAACATGAAACTTCTGGGAATGACAACGAATTACAATAGCCAAAGCTATACTGAAAAAGAAAAAGTTGAAAGTTTCATATGGTTAACTATCTAGTGCCCAGACCTACAGTAATGTTTCATTAATCACAATAATGTGGTTGGAGAAGGTATAGGCAAATATATCAATAAAAGAGAACAGGGTCCAGAAAGAGTACTACATATACTTGTCAATTGATTGAGATTTAATGGACTCCAATCCAATGGGAAAAAAGCTGGTGTTTCCAATAGTGCTGGAATATTCGGAATAGTCACATTAAAAAAACAACACACACACAACATATACACAACTTAAAAAAATTAACTAAAACTAGGTCATTGTCCTAAATGTAAAACCTAAAGCCATAAATTTTCTAGAATAAATATAGGAAAAAAACATTTGTGCCTTGAAGTTAGTTGAAAATATTTTAGCTATAACACTGAAAATAGCATTTAAAAATCATAGTAAATTAGACTTTATCAATGTTACAAGTTGGCTCTTCAAAAAGCACTAGTAAGAAAATGAAAAGAGTCACAGGATGGGAGAGTGTAATTGAAAATTGCATTCCTACCTATAGATTATATTCAGGATTAAAAAAAAATCAAAACTTAACAATAAGAAAATAAATAATTTAAAATAAACAAGGTTGCTCTATAAAGCCAAAAAGTACCATAAAGAAAATGACTATTCCAGAGATTTAAGTATCATTGAAAGTATCAATTCCCTCCAGGTTCCTTGCTTATCCCTGTGGTCTATATTTTTGAACTTTAATTAAGCATGAATTGGGGATAGAAGAATCAACAGTCTGGAAGTAGCAAGACGGAAGGTTGGATCAGACATCTTCACATGGATACATGTGCCCAAAAGGCAAAACTTTCAGTGGATAGAAGAGTATAATAATGTATACTTTCAGAAAGGAAACAGTAACTTCCATTATACCTACTGTTCTCTAGATCCTAACCAGTATTCTTAAACAGTAAAAAAAAAAAAAAAAAAAAAAAGGATAAAACAAGAATTTGAAAGAAAACACAAATTTATAATTAGGAGATAATGTAATATGCATGTAGCACATCACAAACACTATAAGAAATTCAATAAATCAATAGGTTCAAAATCCCTAAATATGGAGAAATAAGGATAATATTTAAATAAACAAAACTATTTTAAAAAGCAATAAAATCATTTTTTTTCTGACCACACCACGTGGTTTGTGGGATCTTAATTCCCCAACCAGGGATTGAACCCAGGCCATCAGCAGTGAAAGTGCAGAGTCCTAACCACTGGACTGCCATGGAATTCCCTGAAATCTTTTTCAATAGCAATAAAATATATGATTTATATTAAAGCAGAGAAAGAGATATTCTCCTGCTCTGAATTTTCTGGTCTATAGGAAAGGTTCTGGTGAATGAAATACAGGCAGAAATGTTTTTCAACTCCAAGAAGGGTCGGAGAACTCTTTACTTACCGTTAACTACTCCATTCTTTCTCTACTGCTGTGATGGAGGAGGCTGTATGTCCCATGTGATATATTTAAAACTAGTAAACTCTCCATCATCCAGTAACCCAGAATTATTGATTTCCCAAAGTTCCCTGCCAACCTACATGCGACATGGTGTGTGAATAGAAAATAAACTTTTGCTATATAAATCCCTTGAGAATATTGTCATTGTTGTTGTTTCTGCAGCATAATTTAGTCCGTGCTTACTAACTTACAATACTGGTATCAGGAACTGGGTGTTATTGTTGCAAAATATCTAAATGTGTGGCAATGGCTTAGAAAGTAAGTTCCAAAAATGAGGATGCTAATCTCAGAGATTGAAAAGATGGTACCACATGTTATGCAGTGGCAAAATAGCTTTTTAAAAAATGGATGACTTTTCTTAAAAAAGAAAACATTGTAGGTTCTAAGTGAATAGGTTGGAAAGCCATATGTGAGTGTTCAAAGTTATTGTAAATTTTTATCAAGTTAATACAAAAAAGAAGAGTTTAGAAAAATTATTGGCCTATTGCAAGCAAAGTTGAAAGGAATACAAAGAGTTCAGAAATTCAGGCAGTGTTGGATAAGTCAATTGTTTTAATTTCTTTTTAAGAGCAAGAAAACCCTCCTAAAACTTCCTTAGTTAACTTAACTCCAAATATGATTAGCCAATATTGTAATCCAGGCCAAAGCCTAAATCATTAGAAAGGAACACATTCTAATATATAGTGCACAGAAAACACCCATCCCTGTGGTTTATGATTCCATAGTTTCTTGACTCAACAAATTTGCTTTCAGGAAGAATAGGAGAGCATGAATGGATAGTAAAAGAAAAAAAAAGTGTTTCCTGCATATAACATACAAAAAAACTACTTATGCCTGTGTACATTTTTACCTTTCTCCTGCAGCTAACACCTCCTCACTCAAATCTGCGCTCTTATACACAACTTATGATCTTCCAAACATAACATATTGTTTCAAGTCTGTATTTTCTTATGCTACCTTTTTACTGATCTGCACTCTGAGACTTGGTCTACCAAAGGAATGCTTTAACCTAATAGACTCCACTCAAGTAACTGCCTCTGAGAGAGCCTTCCTTAACCTCTCTTAATCTCTTTCCCAAGACTAGTTGAGTTTACCTCTCTATTTTTATGTCACTATGATGTTTAGGAATTACACCTTCTGTAACCCTTTACTTTTGCTATTATGTTTTATTTATTTATTTTTTACATCTTTATTGGAGTATAATTGCTTTACAATGGTGTGTTAGTTTCTGCTTTATAACAAAGTGAATCAGTTATACATATACATATGTTACCATATCTCTTCCCTCTTGTGTCTCCCTCCCTCCCACCCTCCCTATCCCACCCCTCTAGGTGGTCGCAATGCACCGAGCTGATCTCCCTGTGCTATGTGGCTGCTTCCCACTAGCTATCTATTTTATGTTTGGTAGTGTATATATGTCCATGCCACTCTCTCACTTTGTCACAGCTTACCCTTCCCCCTCCCCATATCCTCAAGTCCATTCTCTGGTAGGTCTATGTCTTTATTCCTGTCTTACCACTAGGTTCTTCATGACATTTTTTTCCCTTAAATTCCATATATATGTGTTAGCATACGGTATTTGTCTTTCTCTTTCTGACTTACTTCACTCTGTATGACAAACTCTAGGTCCATTCACCTCATTACAAATAACTCAATTTCGTTTCTTTTTATGGCTGAGTAATATTCCATTGTATATATGTGCCACATCTTCTTTATCCATTCATTCAATGATGGACACTTAGGTTGTTTCCATCTCCGGGTTATTGTAAATAGAGCTGCAATGAACATTGTGGTACATGACTCTTTTTGAATTATGATTTTCTCAGGGTATATGCCCAGTAGTGGGATTGCTGGGTCATATGGTAGTTCTATTTGTAGTTTTTTAAGGAACCTCCATACTGTTCTCCATAGTGGCTGTACCAATTCACATCCCCACTAGCAGTGCAAGAGTTTTCCCTTTTCTCCACACCCTCTCCAGCATTTATTGTTTCTAGATTTTTTGATGATGGCCATTCTGACTGGTGTGAGATGATATCTCATTGTAGTTTTGATTTGCATTTCTCTAGTGATTAATGATGCTGAGCATTCTTTCATGTGTTTGTTGGCAGTCTGTATATCTTCTTTGGAGAAATGTCTATTTAGGTCTTCTGCCCACTTTTGGATTGGGTTGTTTGTTTTTTTTGTTATTGAGCTGCATGAGCTGCTTGTAAATTTCGGAGATTAATCCTTTGTCAGTTGCTTCATTTGAAAATATTTTCTCCCATTTTGAGGATTGTCTTTTGGTCTTGTTCATGGTTTCCTTTGCTGTGCAAAAGCTTTGAAGTTTCATTAGGTCCCATTTGTTTATTTTTGTTTTTATTTCCATTTCTCTAGGAGGTGGGTCAAAAAGGACCTTGCTGTGATTTATGTCATAGTGTTCTGCCTATGTTTTCCTCTAAGAGTATGATAGTTTCTGGCCTTACATTTAGGTCTTTAATCCATTTTGAGCTTATTTTTGTGTATGGTGTTAGGGAGTGACCTAATCTCATATTTTTACATGTACCTGTCCAGTTTTCCCAGCACCACTTATTGAAGAGGCTGTCTTTTCTCCATTGTATATTCTTGCCTCCTTTATCAAAGATAAGGTGACCATATGTGCATGGGTTTATCTCTGGGCTTTCTATCCTGTTCCATTGATCTATCTTTCTGTTTTTGTGCCAGTACCATACTGTCTTGATTACTGTAGCTTTGTAGTATAGTCTGAAGTCAGGGAGCCTGATTCCCCAGCTCTGTTTTTTGTTCTCAAGATTGCTTTGGCTATTCAGGGTCTTTCGTGTTTCCATACAAATTGTGAAATTTTTTGTTCTAGTTCTGTGAAAAATGCCAGTGGTAGTTTGACAGGGATTGCATTGAATCTGTAGATTGCTTTGGGTAGTATAGTCATTTTCACAATGTTGATTCTTCCAGTCCAAGAACATGGTATATCTCTCCATCTGTTTGTATCATCTTTAATTTCTTTTATCAGTGTCTTATAATGTTCTGCATACAGGTCTTTTGTCTCCTTAGGTAGGTTTATTCCTAGATATATTATTCTTTTTGTTGCAATGGTAAATGGGAGTGTTTTCTTGATTTAACTTTCAGATATTTCATTAGTGTATAGGAATGCCAGAGATATCTATGCATTAATTTTGTATCCTGCTACTTTACCAAATTCATTGATTAGGTCTAGTAGTTTTCTGGTAGCATCTTTAGGATTCTCTATGTATAATATCATGTCATATGCAAACAGTGACAGCTTTACTTCTTCTTTTCCGATTTGGATTCCTTTTATTTCCTTTTCTTCTCTGATTGCTGTGGCTAAAACTTCCAAAACTATGTTGAATAAGAGTGGTGAGAGTGGGCAACCTTGTCTTTTTCCTGATCTTAGTGGAAATGGTTTCAGTTTTTCACCATTGAGGACGATGTTGGCTGTGGGTTTGTCATATATGGCCTTTATTATGTTGAGGAAATTTCCCTCTATGCCTACTTTCTGGAGAGTTTTTATCATAAATGGGTGTTGAATTTTGTCGAATGATTTCTCTGCATGTATTGAGATGACCATATGGTTTTTCTCCTTCAGTTTGTTAATATGGTATATCACATTGATTGATTTGTGTATATTGAAGAATCCTTGCATTCCTGGAATAAACCCCACTTGATCATGGTGTATGATCCTTTTAATGTGCTGTTGGATTCTGTTTGCTAGTATTTTGTTGAGGGTTTCTGCACCTGTGTTCATCTGTAATATTGGCCTGTAGTTTTCTTTTTTTGTGACGTCTTTCTCTGGTTTTGGTATCAGGGTGATGGTGGCCTCGTAGAATGAGTTTGCGAGTGTTCCTCTCTCTGCTATATTTTGGAAGAGTTTGAGAAGGATAGGTGTTAGCTCTTCTCTAAATGTTTGATAGAATTCACCTGTGAGGCCATCTGGTCCTGGGCTTTTGTTTGTTGGAAGATTTTTTAATCACAGTTTCAATTTCAGTGCTTGTGATTGGTCTGTTCATATTTTCTATTTCTTCCTGATTCAGTCTTGGCAGGTTGTGCATTTCTAAAAATTTGTCCATTTCTTCCAGGTTGTCCATTTTATTGGCATAGAATTGCTTGTAGTAATCTCTCATGATCTTTTGTATTTCTGCAGTGTCAGTTGTTACTTCTCCTTTTCAATTTCTAATTCTATTGATTTGAGTCTTCTCCCTTTTTTTCTTGATGAGTCTGGTTAATGGTTTATCAATTTTGTTTATCTTCTCAAAGAACCAGCTTTTAGTTTTATTGATCTTTGCTATCATTTCCTTCTTTTCTTTTATTTCTGATCTGATCTTTATGATTTCTTTCCTTCTGCTAACTTTGGGGTTTCTTTGTTCTTCTTTCTCTAATTGCTTTAGGTGCAAGGTTAGGTTATTTATTCGAGATGTTTCCTGTTTCTTAAGGTAGGATTGTATTGCTATAAAATTCCCTCTTAGAACTGCTTTTGCTGCATCCCATAGGTTTTGGGTCATCGTGTCTCCACTGTCATTTGTTTCTAGGTATTTTTGATTTCCTGTTTGGTTTCTTCAGTGATCACTTCGTTATTAAGTAGTGTATTGTTTAGCCTCCGTGTGTTTGTAGTTTTTACAAATCTTTTCCTGTAACTGATATCTAGTCCCATAGCATTGTGGTCCAAAAAGATACTTGATACAATTTCAATTTTCTTAAATTTACCAAGGCTTGATTTGTGACCCAAGATATGATCTATCCTGGAGAATGTTCCATGAGCACTTGAGGAGAAAATATATTCTATTGTTTTTGGATGGAATGTCCTATAAATATCAATTAAGTCCATCTTGTTTAACGTGTCATTTAAAGCTTGTGTTTCCTTATTTATTTTCATTTTGGATGATCTGTCCATGGGTGAAAGTGGGGTGTTAAAGTCCCCTACTATGAATGTGTTACTGTCGATTCTCCCTTTTATGGCTGTTAGTATTTGCCTTATGTATTGAGGTATTCCTGTGTTGGGTGCATAAATATTTACAATTGTTATATCTTCTTCTTGGATCGATCCCTTGATCATTATGTAGTGTCCTTCTTTGTCTCTTGTATTTGTCTCTTTATTTTAAAGTCTATTTTGTCTGATATGAGAATTGCTTCTCCAGCTCTCTTTTGGTTTCCGTTTGCAGGGAATATCTTTTTCCATCCCCTCACTTTCAGTCTGTATGTGTCTCAAGGTCTGAAGTGGGTCTCTTGTAGACAGCATATATATGGGTCTTGTTTTTGTATCCATTCAGCCAGTCTGTGTCTTTTGGTGGGAGCATTTAATCCATTTACATTTAAGGTAATTATCGTTATGTATGTTCCTATTCCCATTTTCTTAATTGTTTTGCATTTGTTATTATAGGTCTTTTCCTTCTCTTGTGTTTCTTGCCTAGAGAAGATCCTTTAGCATTTGTTGTAAAGCTGGTTTGGTGGTGCTGAACTCTCTCAGCTTTTGCTTGTCTGTAAAGCTTTTAATTTCTCCATCAAATCTGAATGAGATCCTTGCTGGGTAGAGTAATCTTGGTTTTAGGTTTTTCTCCTTCATCACTTAAATATGTCCTGCCAGTCCCTTCTGGCTTGCAGAGTTTCTGCTGAAAGATCAGCTGTTAACCTTATGGGGATTCCCTTGTGTGTTATTTGTTGTTTTTCCCTTGCTGCTTTTAATATGTTTTGTTTGTATTTAATTTTTGACAGTTTGATTAATATGTGTCTTGGCATGCTTCTCCTTGAATTTATCCTGTATGGGACTCTCTGTGATTCCTGGACTTGATTAACTATTTCTTTTCCCATAATAGGGAAGTTTTCAACTATAATCACTTCAAATATTTTCTCAGTCCCTTTCTTTTTCTCTTCTTCTTCTGGGACCCTTATAATTCTAATGTTGGTGCGTTAAAGTTGTCCCAGAGGTCTCTGAGACTGTCCTTAGTTCTTTTCATTCTTTTTTCTTTATTCTGCTCTGCAGTAGTTATTTCCACTATTTTATCTTCCAGGTCACTTATCCTTTCTTCTGTCTCAGTTACTCTGCTATTGATCCCATCTAGAGTATTTTTAATTTCATTTATTGTGTTGTTCATCATTGCTTATTTCATCTTTAGTTCTTCTAGGTCCTTGTTAAATGTTTCTTGCGTCTTCTCTATTCTATTTCCAAGATTTTGGATCATGTCTACTATCATTATTCTGAATTCTTTTTCAGGTAGACTGCCTATTTCTTCTTCATTTGTTAGGTCTGGTGGGTTTTTATCTTGCTCCTTCATCTGCTGTGTGTTTTTCTGTCTTCTCATTTTGCTTATCTTACTGTGTTTGGGGTCTCCTTTTTGGAGGTTGCAGGTTTGTAGTTTCCATTGTTTTTGGTGTTTGTCCCCAGTGGCTAAAGTTGGTTCAGTGGGTTGTGTAGGCTTTCTGGTTGAGGGGACTAGTGCCTGTGTTCTGGTGGATGAGGCTGGATCTTGTCTTTCTGGTGGCCAGGTCCACGTCTGGTGGTGTGTTTTGGGGCATCTGTGGACTTATTATGATTTTAGGCAGCCTCTCTGCTAATAGGTGGGGTTGTGTTCCTGTCTTGCTAGTTGTTTGGCATAGAGTGTCCAGCACTGTAGCTTGCTGGTCGTTGAGTGAAGCTGGGTGTTGGTGTTGAGATGGAGATCTCTGGGAGATTTTTGCCGTTTGATATTACATGGAGCTGGGAGGTCTCTTGTGGACCAGTGTCCTGAAGTTGGCTCTCCCACGTCAGAGGCACAGCACTGACTCCTGGCTGCAGCACCAAGAGCCTTTCATCCACACAGCCGGCCCGCCGGCCCCACGACTGTTGCGGCTTCGGCTGCCGGGGCCCCTCCAGAGCCAGCAGCCTCAGTGAGGCCGCCCTTCCCTCGGGCTCCGGGGCAGTTCTGTGATGGCGGAGGGAAGAGACCACTATTATGTTTTTAAATATGACTTTGCTTCACCAAATTTTGAGTGCCTTTGAAACCAGGTCTTCTGTCTTATAATTGTTATAAGCTCAGTATCCAGCATTTAGTAGACACTAAGTCAATACTTGCCAAATGACAGAATAAAAATAAAACAGGTTTTTTTTGCCTTATACTCAGTTGAATATCACATTAAATGATGACATTTTGAAATAAAAAATTAAGCAGCATATTACAATTAATGATGTTTTAAAAAATGTTTTCTTCTTCTAAGTTTCTACTTTTCTACTAATAGTTTCCTGTGTTTATGGAAGCTAATTAGTGAAGTGTCTGATTTTCTTCACTAGCCTAAAAAATCTTAGATCTTCACAATGATTTTAATATTTTAGTAGTAAGAGAACTTTATTTTCTTCCTCATTATGCTGTTGATAGGATTCAATTAATCCCATTGTCTAGTTCTATAAATAGCTGCCTTTACAAAAAATTGTTTGCTGTTTTCATTTTATGTTTTCTAGTTGTTCTTCCAAGAAATACCATGTTACAATAATTATATATGTTTATATATATATATATACACACGTGTATATATATGTGTTTGTGTATATATATATATATATATATATAAATATATATATAAAGAGGTAAGAGCTGAGATCTGTAGTGTGAGTTAGCAAGCTGAAAATCCAGGAGAGCTAATTGTTTAGTTTCAGTCCAAGTCAGAAGTCTTGAGAACTAGAAAAGCCAATGCTGTTGTTCCAATCCAAAGGTCAGCAGGCTCGAGACATAGGAGGGGCCATTGTTTCAGTTCAATTCTGAAGTCAGGAAAAAAGCCGATCATTCAGTTTGAAGGCTATCAGGCAGAAAGAATTCTCCCTTACTTGGAGGAAGGTAAGCTGTTTTAATTTTTTTTTTTTTTAGTTTAAGTTATCAACAGATGGTCTCTACATTATAGAGACCAATCTACTTCACTCTACCAATTTAAATGTTAATCGCATCCAAAACACCCTCAGAAAAACACCTAGAGTAATGTTTGAAGAAATATCTGGCCACTTTGCAGCCCAGTCAATTTGACACATAAAATTAACAAACAATGTGTCTATAATTGCATTTGCATTGTGCATATAAGGTTTCTGTCTATTATAAAAATGTTATAATTATTTCAATTATAATGTTCATGTCACATTTAAAAATATAGGGGAAGAATCTCAAGGCCATATAAGAATATAGAATAACCATAGCTAGAATCAATTGTGGAGAAGGTCAGGGAATAATTGAACAATGAATGTCAGTGGCTGAGTAGAAATACAGCTCAACTATGAATCAGAGGAGAAATGAGTACAGTTCCGATGGTCAGAGAGAAGACAAAAAAACTGTTCTTGGAGTGATTATTTTTATACATTAACCCCCAAATCCAGTGATTTAATGCAATAGGAGTGTCTTTCTTACTCATGGGAGGTCCAAAATGGGTTTGTCTGATGAATATGTGGTCTTATAAATGGTCTTTCAGGTACACAGGTCCCCTCCCCGGTTTGGTCTACCCTGCTTCAGAACTTTGAATCCTCTGAATTCAGCCAGCATGTCTGATAAAGATGGTAGAAATAACACATGGGAAATATTTGGGGCCAGGCCTGGAAGTCATCTGTGTAACTTCTGATGACTTACTTGCCACAACTGAGTCACATGACCACACTAACTGCATAGAGCCTAGGAAAGGAAATCTGGCTCTGTTCAGAAAGAAAAAAAAATCGTTTGGAGAACAAATGGGCAACCTTTGCCACAAATGAGAAGCAAACCACTGCTGATTTTAAAGTGATGAATCGAAAAATTGAGGTTAAAAGACCAGAGGGTCTTTTCTGAAATCTGTGTGCATGGTATATTGCCGTATCTAAAGATAATACAATGAGCAAATTCAAAATTAAAATTTATCCCTTGAAAAATCATTCTCATTCATCGTCTATAAAGTATATAATTCTCTATTATATATTTCTTCAAATAAAGACATTTTATAAAAAATTGCCAATAAATAAATGAATTAACATAATAAAAACAAACAATATTCCTGAAGATATATAATAAATGGTCATGACATTTGCCCCCATAGTTTATGCCTAAACTTTAGCAGTATATTTTTAACCCTGAGTCAACAGAAAAAAAGAAGTTATGAATTAGATTCTGATTAAAAAGAAAATCTTCCCCAAAACTTATGAGAATCAATAGGGGTTTTAGAAAAAAAACAATAAATACACAAAACTTTTTGGGTATCACTGAAGTTAAGAGAAATGAAAATTAAACTACCCAAAATATTTGATTTTGCTATTAGAATTTGAAAAGACAATTATGAAAATAAACATTGAGCCTGAAGGGTAATTTTTAAAGGTAAATATTAATTTTGAAAATTAAAGAACAAGGACATAGATAGGTAGAAAATTGAAATAAAAGTACTATCATCTTCCTCTGCCAAATTCTTACCAAAATAAATTTTAAATTATGCATTTATGTATATGTGTGTATATATGTTTGTTAGTTGTTAGCTTGTGCAAGTGTGCTTTATATGTATATATGTACTATATATATATAGTAATTAAAATATGTGGCTTTAAGCTTAAGTAACTGTTATTCATGTCAGCTATAGTCTGGACTATAGCCATAATGAATAGCTTGATAAGTGCTTAATAAGTTTATGATATTATCACCACATATTATCCAGTATAGAATATCCTTTTTAAACAAATATTCATAATAAAAAGGTATTTTAGATTTATTTAGACATAGATACTAAGAATATATCATTTTAAAATTAAATATATGGTCAATGAGAAAATAAAACGGTTAAGGTTTTTTAAAATACTTTTCCCACACAGTATCGTCTCTTTCCAGTAAAGAGTCATGAGAATATAGCAGGTTTTTGAGTGTTTTCTCTTTAAGGGCTTTCATCCAAAAATCTTCAATATTTTCCCAAGTTGTTGACATCCATTTTTATATTTTTGATGCTTGTGTTTTTTTTTTTGTTTGTTTGTTTTTTTTGCGGTATGCGGGCCTCTCACTATCGTGGCCTCTCCCGTTGCGGAGCACAGGCTCCGGACGCACAGGCTCAGCGGCCATGGCTCACGGGCCCAGCCGCTGCGCGGCATGTGGGATCTTCCCGGACCGGGGCACAAACCCGTGTCCCCTGCATCGACAGGCAGACTCTCAACCACTGCGCCACAAGGGAAGCCCCTGATGCTTGTTCTTAATCGATGTTTCCTGCAAGTGAACGTTTTCACCCAACAACTAGGACTCGTGCCTGCTTTCACTGTTTCTTAGTTTGTTGACTAAATTGTTGAGAGTTTACAGTGGGCAGTCATACCACTAAGAATAACAGCCAAGTTGGCACATGCTGGGCTGATAGCAATTTTAAATGTCATTGATTGTTAGACAGTTTCAGTGATATTGAAAAGTGTAAAAAGTAGATTTAACATAGTAATATTAACTTCTTGAAAATGAAGAGATATAGGCACATGAACAATCAATTTTTCCTTTCCTTCAGTCAGTTTATACTTTATTAATACAGTTTAATGATAGGAGAGAAATTTATAGTAAAGTGTACATGGAATCAGAACATAAGGCCACTTTCCATTCTGCTGTTAGATGTGATGCTTTTATAAAAAAAGGTATAATTCAAATTATATATTGATACTTTATAGGATCAACCACACATTCAACATTCCAGAAAGTTCATCATATTTGGTTACATGAAATAGTTTGTATATGAACAGATTCTTTTTCAATGACTGTCAAAGTTTTGTATTTAAAAAAACATATATTTGAGTACTTGCTATATTCTGAGACGTGCCTAGGTGTATA
This sequence comes from Pseudorca crassidens, assembly GCF_039906515.1. Classification (NCBI taxonomy): domain Eukaryota; kingdom Metazoa; phylum Chordata; class Mammalia; order Artiodactyla; family Delphinidae; genus Pseudorca; species Pseudorca crassidens. The sequence goes on from NC_090298.1 coordinate 22,955,758, forward strand.
CATATAAAGATGTGTTAAATTTAATTTCCGACTCTAAAGTATTTCTTAGAAAATGAAGACAACAAGAAATAATCAAGTAAAAGTGCAATAGGGAATGCCATAACTGAGTACAGAACACAGTGCAATGAGTGTGAAGAAGAAAGAATAATGAATTGTCAAGATATACAGACATTTTTAGAACTTGGATTTGTGTGACTTTAAGAGGGAACACCAATGGATAAGGCTATTCCAGCCAGATGAAATAGCATAAGCCAAGACACAGAAGTATGAAACTATATAGGACATTAAGGACGGAAGTAGCTTGGCCTGCTGAAATTATTCACTGCATTTACAGAAATGCTATATTAGTAAAAATTATATTATATATCCATATAAGATGTTATATATCCATGTAAGCATGCTGAGAGTTTTAAGCTTCATCATTGGCACATGATGCAAAAATAAACCTTTGCTGGTATTGTGAAAAATAGGTTAAAGGTAAAAATATTGAAAGTTGACCAGTTATATTGCAAAAAGAGCCTAAACTCAAGATGATGAGGTTTAATTAAGATGTTAAACTTGGCTATAGATGTTAGAAAATAAAATGGGGAGTCATGGAGAGGGTAAAATTGGCAATTAACTAGGAAACTGGTTAAGAAGGAGAAAAAAGTTAATTAATGAATAAACCCCATAATCAATGATGAGATTTTTTTAAAAGCTCAATTTAAGACATCTATCTCTCTATGGATAGATGATAAATAGATATTTATAGATGATAAATAGATATGTAGAGATATAGATATATGTATAGAGCTATCATATACATGTGATATCATATATATATCTATAACATATATGATATATTATATATGATATATATGTCATATATGTATGGGCAGAGACAAAAATAATAGTCACTAGTACCTTTCAATCTAGCATGCCTTAGATATTATTAAGAGACTGACATTATTCAAAGCCATTCATTAAGCTTAAATAAAATGAGTTAATTCATTTTTTTAAACATTTTTATTTTATCACTATCATTCTCCATGGTATCACTTCAAGTTGTTAAATCTAATCAGTCAATTTATTTATTGTCTTGAAGTAAGGCTTAATGTAATTATTGTTCAATAAATAGTTTTTGACATAGTAAGTAATAGCAACAGTAAAAATAAGATTATCTAATATTTTTTCACAAACAAACAATGACTATTATTCCTGAATCATTTACTACTACAGAAATAACATAGAAACACAGAAAAGGCAGATAAAAGGATGCCAAAGTACCAAAGTATTTTAAGGTAAGTAGTAATGAATACACAAAATTTGCTAAAATTATAAAGAATAAAAACATTGCTAAAAGGACAATAAAATGGTACGGATATTCCTACAATAAGAATACTCTCTACAAAAAACTATTAATATGATTGTGCTTGGGTTCTAAAATGAAAAATAATCAGAATATTTCATGTAACAATTGCCTGCAAGAATTTTCTCTCTGAAAATCTCTAACATTTTTAAGTCTCTCAAATTATGTAATCAATCAATGCAAACATTATTTTTGAAACTATCATTTTCCCTTAGAGATAGTAAATGCTTTGAAGATGAAAGGACAATGCATTTAGATGGCTTGTAAAAAGAAATCTATTTCCAAACACATTCTTCTTAATATTTTTCTTTAGGTAATTTTATAATTATCTCACAATTGATGTAAAAATGAGATTTTGATGTGAATTTTTTCATAATTTGACCACATACTTTGCTTTTTTATACTTATTGATAGTTGGATAACAATACAGTAGAAAATCATACAAGGCAGTGCTGGAAATCTATGTTGCTTGAACTGAAGATTTATTGATAAGACATTGCATCATAATTTGTAAAAGATAGAGAATCACATTGTAGTGAATAAGATTAGTCCTCTCTGCTGTTGAAATAATCAGTAAGTGAGGTAAGCCAGAAAGGGGATGAGGACAATTCCTAACCCCACACATCATTTCTATTGATTATACCCAGATCTTACACTAGCCATGATATGTGCCTGCCCAGATATCCAAAGATTAGATTTGAATCCAACCCTGTGCTGTTGTTTGCTCTTATGTCCATAGATTTCCATTTATCATCAGCAACCAACATAGTGCCCCAAGAGTAACTGAGAATTTTCAAGCATTCTTCAAATGTCCCATAAGTTAAAAGACAAGTTAAAGATGCTCAAACTTCAGCTCTAGGCCAAGCTTTAGGTAAACATATTTTAGAAGATATGTATCATTCCCTTAAAAATCAACCATAAATTAAATAACCCATTGCCGGGTGTAAGACTACCATTAAAAAGCAAATGTAGCAAAGTTATCATTAGATTTATTGACCTTTAAATAATGTAAAGTTTGAACCACTGAGTTTTCTTATATTTCATTTTTTCTAGGATATTCGTGTGTAACAAATCCATAGTCTGCTATAATCAGAAACCACTGACAGGCCTCCTCGAAAATGTTAATTTGTAAGCCACAATAATGAACCTCTGGCTGAAGTAAAACCACAGGAAACATTTCCCCATAGATTCAGAAGAAATAGGAGTCACTCCTGAGGCTCATTTGCGCTGCATTCTCGCTCTAGGCACAACACGTTAATAAACTCAGTTTTGATTACAACAGAGGTGTGTCCTTGGTTGCCCCCTCTTGGTGGACTCAATAATATTATAGTACTCACATGTGAGACCCCTTTACTTCCAGCTGTTAGAGACCACCTAGCTTGTTACAGTGAAATACTATGCTGAATATAATCTCAAAGTTTTTCTTGAACCCTGTGCTGTTGTTTATTTTTATTCATAAGATTAAGTATATAATTTAGGAATCTGATCAGATTATGTCATTTTATGTCCCTGAGTGAAACCTGGCCTATATCTTTATTTTCTATTATTGTTTCCCTTTTATATTTGTAGATTTTATTGTTGCTAATAAGAGAAAGTGGCAACAGGTAGGAGAATATGCACAATAAACCTGACAACATGAATTAGCCCTGAAGGCCAATAAGTAGAATGTCTCAAAACACTGGTGAGCTTTGGACAAATTTGCCTTGGGTCACTACTCAAGACCTCATATGGACTCTTTTCTGTTTGTCTCCCTGAGAATCAATTTGTTTATTCCATCTACCAGGAAGTGCAGCAAGTAAGGTTTACTGATGGTGACAGCTGGCATTTGGTCAGGATATAGACACCCAGGATGTAAAAGCAGCATATTTATTTCCAACTATCTCAGCTCTCATAGGTTGTCCCAGTGGAATCCTCATCCCCACCCAGGGAAATTCATGCTTCATCCATGTACTCTCACCATAGACCTAAACAGTGTTTGTATCTTTTGAAATTTTACACTTTTACCAAACACACTTACATGGACCAAGAGTCAGAGAAGCTGAAGGAAGATCCTAGGGAAGGTGGAATATTTTAAGGGTCAGCAGCTGTGTCATGCTAATAAGATGAGCAAGTAATTAAGTAGCAGTATGTGTGATCTACAAAATGGCTGTTGCTTCACTTCTGTCTTTCAAATACAATCTACCCTCCATATCCACGGATTCTAGGGCTCCACATCCAAGAAGTCAACCAACAACACATTGAAAATTTTGGAAAAAAAATTTCAGAATTTCCAAACATCAAAACTTGAATTTACAGCACTGACAATTATTTACATAGCATTTACTTTGTATTTACAACTATTTACATAGCATTTACATTGTATTAGGTACTATAAGTAGTCTAGAGATATTTTAAAATATATGAGGATATACATAGATATATCCTCATATACATAGGATAGGATATACATATACATAGTGTTTGTCTATAACTATACATGGTTATAGACAAACACTATGCCATTTTATATAGGGTATTTGAGTATCTGAGGATTTTGGTATCCTTGGGGGTCCTGGAATCAGTCCCCCACAGACACTGAGAGATGACTGTATCATGCACAAGAATCTCTCTTATGACCCATCTTAATGGGAAATCAGTGGGAAAAGGATTTCTGGGAAAGGCAGTTTGGCCTAGCCAAATGGATATATTATAAAGGCACCCAAGTATGTTTTATTGTTATTTAGTATGTTAAAATATCTGTATTGATTAAATGTGTTTGTTTTCTACTTATTTAAAAACTTCTAACATTCTATAAATATATAGATTTTGTAATTTTCTAGGAATTATTCCCTTAAATTAATATGAAAATATTCAGAGAGTAAATTTGTTATTAAATATAAAAATTTGCCAATTGTTACAATATTCCATGGAATGATTATGGGGGGGTTTGGGCACTTTATTGATTATGGTTCAACTATTTTGATCTACATACAAGGATTATTTTGGCTTTCTGTTGCTTCTTCTTCAAACATTGTCAATATTTTTTGCAATTGATATTTCCTGGAAGTACAATAAATCCAATTATTTTAAAGTTTTATTTGTGAAAAATACTTTGTCAAGTACAAAGATTAATTAATGAAAGCAATGTCTTTGCACAATCATCTTCCTGACAGTAAACTGTTTGAATTATGTTGTCATGCTCATATTAGGTAGATAGGGTTTAATTTTTAGGCAATGATAAATATATTCTAGGAATACAACAATAATAATGCATACATATGTTAATTGATGAAAGAGCAAGTATAAATGCATATGTTTTAAATTAATTTATTTTCTGGGTTCACTTACCTTTCCATAATAGCTTACACTTAATTTACATTATGTTCTTCTATGTTTACATCCACACTAGAGTCTACATGTTCCTGAAAAATTAAATATTTTGTTGCATTAACAATGTCAAGTAGAGTTAGACTCTTCTGTTAACACTTGTTATTATGTAGGCAATCACTAAGCATACAATGATTTCATAATGCTATTATGTGCTTCTACGGTGATAAAGAGCTTGTATTGATGGACAAAAATAGTTGAAAAAGCAATGGTGTTTCTTGCATTATAAAATCTGTTACCATTATCTGTATAACTCCTTAATCCCATACGTTCATCCTAAATCTTCTCCAAGTACATGAAACCTTAAAATAGACTTTTTTGTGAAACTCCATAGGCTCTGCAGCTGGTTAATTTGTTCATCTCCAGTAGTGCTGAAATAGACCGGTGACACCTAAATGAACTCTCTGGCATACTGTGAGAGTGCTAACATGTCAATTATAGATGCCTCTGTTAAACTTTCCTGGAATTATGTGTCCCAGGGAGCTAATTTATAGGACTAAAGGATTTGATATAGGTGTCGATTAAGCTGAATTTGGATTTCCCATAATTGGCAAATCTTAATTGAAATGTGCTCTCATTTGTCAGTATAGTCAGTTCCAGTCTTTAGTATATTAATTCTACAATTTTCCTCATTTCTCTTCAACATTTCACTAATAACCTTTATATGAAGTTGAATATGGTATTGTATAGTGACAATTTTTCTCTCATAGAAGACTGTAAAAGCTGATGTATGTGATAATTTTACTGGAAAGGAAAGAATGCAGCTGTTTATGGCATTGGAGGACCATGTACAATCCTGCATTATTCCAACCACCCTTCTTCCCATGAATTTTTTTGGGAACATTACTATGCCCTGGGCCAGTGTCTAAAATCAGAAACGCATAGTTTTCTGGTTATCTGGACTATCGCATAAGGTTGAAACTCAAAGTTAAATACAGCCCTTCTACTCTTAAAAAACTCCAATATATTTATATATATATATAATATATATATTTTTATGAATAGAAAGGCTCTATTTGACTTTTATATTAATTATATAGCTAATGTATATAATTATATAATTAATGTAATTTTATACAATTAAATATAATTAACATATATCATGTTTAATATTATTATATAATTAATACATAAATCCTGCTTTATCCAAACATTTAATGATATTTTTCACTCTACTGGGAAAATATTAACATTTCATGAGATATTTCTTTTCTGGCATAAATATTAAAAATAATCGATGTCACTTCAGGGCTTAAATGGGAGAAAATTAACTGAATCTTATGGATCAATGAATTCAAACCTTATTAACAACCATGTGGCATTAGTACTATTAATATTCTCATTTTACAGAGAAGGAGAGTGAAACAAAACATGGCTAACTTTGGATCTGGGCCTTTACCAACTTCCTTCCATTTCTTTCCAGAAAGAAGAAAGTGTGAATTTTAACCATTATTAACTAGGGACTGCTATCAATATCTCAGTGCAATACTGACTCCCTAAAAAAGGTCACCAGAAACCTTATTGATTAAGCAAACTAATTTTTAGACCAGTGCAGGTATGGAGAAAAATGCCTTGACTGAATCTTAGTGCATCTCAGAAGGGGAAGATACATACAGAATTATCAGAGTCTGGGGCCAACTGGTTTAAAGCAAGTCTTTCATTGTGAGAAGCTCATTGGGGCTGGAAACATTTTTCACACAAAAGTTTAGGATTGTAGGCACAGGCAGGAAATGGCCTTAATAAGTAAACTTGTCTGATAACCAAACTGCTTCCCCAGGTGAGCAAAATTTTTCCTTTTAGAAGAGCTATTTGCCTAAATAAGCAAATTATGTTATCATATATTGGCTTACAGGATTTCCTTGAATCAAATACAATATCTACCTACTGGTTTCTAGCCCTAAATTCATGAGCAAGAATGTCTAGGGACAAAGTCAAGACAAGTTAAAATGGTAGGAGGGGTGGGGTTCAGTTCTTAGTTAAGATTCCTAGGCTATGTTAATGCAATTCAATTCTCAGTACCTTTCTTGGAAAAGAAAATTTCTCATCGTATCATATGAACAAGTTATACTTAGAAAAGCTTGTGGGAAATCTTTGTAAAATATGTGCCAGCTTTCTCTTTGGTGCTTAAGTTCAGAGGAAGAACAGATCATTGATCTTGTGTCAAATAAAAAATCCTGCTTCCCTCCCATCAGTTACTAATCCCTGTTGTGGATAATTGTCCAATGTGGAAATAACTCCCATTATCAATCTAAGACTGTTCTAATACAATAGCCACTAGCCACATATAACTATTTAAATTTGAACTTTGATTAATTCAAATGTAAAAGGCAATTCCTCAGTCATCCTAATCACATTTCAAGTGCTTAACAGCTACCTGTGGCTAGTAACTACCATGTCAGATAATCCAGAATTGCAGAACATTTCTATCATTTTCCATGGCACAACTTTGATCAGAGATAATTCTTCACGTTCTGAGAGTTGATTCAGAATATATTCACCTTTAACAAAACATAAATGTCATTTCAGGGCTTTCAGAGCAATAGTTTTATTTATGAATAGGGTTAATGCAAATTGTCATGTAGTGGCATTTCACATTAATTATTATTTTTCATGTGAATGACAGCATGTTTTGCATTCCAATTTTGTATCAAACTCACATTGGACCGTCAATTTTTCCTTTCATTATTTTTTGATAAAAAGCTATTAGGGGCAGTGGGAAATACTTTTTCTCTTAATGTTTCATTGAATGTTCATTAGATATTTATGGGCACACTAAAAATAATACCACTGAGTCATTTCTGGGAAATGCAAAAATACACAAGAAGAATCCCATCATGTGCTATAAAACTTTAATGTATATTAAAATTAAACACCTATGACTTCATAGCTTTACTCTATTCCACGATAGGAAAACAAAAGAATTTCATAAATGAAAGCGAGACATAAGTAGTTGATTCTACTTGATTAGTTTCTTTCAGAACAGAATAATTTAGTTGGAAGTATAAGGAAACAAACTATTTGATCTTTTGTTGTGAAACAGTCCAACATTAACTAAAATTGAGCATCTTCAAGTTTCCATGTAATGTGTGTCCCAACACAGACCATCTGATAGGGCAGTAAAGGCACTTTTTGGTCTGAGTCTGGGCTAATACATTATTACAAGTTCCTTTTTAAAAAGAAATACTTTGAGATAGTAAATTACCAAACCTTGTCTATTAAACATCAATGGGTAAAGTATGATAAATTAAGAAATAAATGCAGTAAATTATGAATTGTCTCATATATATAAGTGTGTTTTCTTATTTTCTAACTGGCTCTTAAGGCTAATTTCACCTAGTTATATTCTTACATTTTGAATAACATCCCCATAAATTGAGTCTCTGAACATTTAGTCACGTCTTCTTTGGTCTTGATCTTCTCAATAAAAACACCTGACTCGTGCCATCTCTCTAAGTTAGCGAAAGTAGAGCTACCTCCCCCTGGCAACACACAGTGTGCTCCAAAACGGTAGATGTCACAAGATCAGACAGATGCATTTACCTTGTTCTTTTAAGGTAAATCCTCCAATCCCCTATTTAAAATCTCCTCAACCTCAGCAGATTATCCGCGGAAGAGAGGCGCCTACAACCGAGCCTGCGGTGCGCACGCGCAGTGCACGCCGGCCCGCCGCCGGCCCGCTGCCGGCCCGCTTTGGCTCTCTGCCCGCTTCCGGCTCTCAGCCAGTCATCTGACCAGCCGCAGCCAGCGGCATCTCTGGCAGCACGTTCAGCTGGCTTGGCAAGAACGCTCGCCACAAGAAGGAGCCAGAGCGCTTCCAAATGGTGGCCGAGGGGCTGCGGTCACTGTATCCCCCGGAAGCTGCTGCCCTGGAGGAGCAGTAAGGCTCTCACGAGTTCCACTCCCCGCCGCCGGAGGACTCTGACTCTGACTCTGACCGTAGCCCAAGCTACTCCTCGTGGGCCTGTACAGTATGCGCAAAACCACCTTCAGGAGGCGTCTGATGAAGAAGGGCTTCCTGGGAATGCGTATAGGGCCGAGCACACCACTGACTCCTTTTTCGCCACCAAACACAGCCTCGCCGAGGATGTGGTGCCCGGCGACACCTGCTCGTTGTGACCTCTGTGGCACCACTTCCACAAGCTCAGCATCTTCGGTACAGATTCCCCAACAGGTTCATGCGTGCCCAGCTGCCTAGCCCAGTGTTGGACAGCATACACACCCTCGGCCCTCCCGGGATTCTGTCTGGAAAGAAGGCACCTCAGGAGAGGTTATGACCTTGTGGAGGGCCTGGAGTGGTTCACCAAGCGTGTGGACCGCATCATCCTGCCCTTTGACGCTTCTGAAGTGGGTATCTCCAAAGAGTTCTCAGAGGTCATCAAGGCCCATAGGACAAGAGATGCATTGTGTTGAAGTTCCAGGCCTTGAAGCCCAAACTGCTGGACATGGTGGACGATATGCTGGTCAGTGACACCGCCCGGATGATGGCATGGTGTGCCGGGCCAGGCTGTGAAGGGCCGTGCCTTGTATGGCTCCAGAATAGGCGCTTGGGGCATGACTATGGTGAGGGGCCCGGTGAGGACACTGATGACGTTGAGTGGGTGGTGGACAAGCAGAAGCCCACCTGCAACGAGATCTACGTACTGTCACCTTTCAGCTGTCAGATCATGCGTGCCAGTGCCAAGTAGGAGATGGTGAAGTCCGTAGGAGATGGTGAAGTCCGTGCTGCCCCGTACGGTGCCGGGGGAGGTCTGGAAGCTGGTCGATGTAGACCAGGACGGGCTGCTGGGAGATGAGGTATTTGTCCTGGGCAAACACCTTGCCAAAGTCAAGCTCAAGGGCCACAAGGTGCCCGCTGACCTGCCCCCTTGCCTGATCTCATCCTCCAAGCAGAAGCACCAGTGACCCACCCTGCCCCGCCCCCCCAAGCCATCCCAGCACCCGGCCAGGCAGAGACTGAGGAGGGGAAGGGTCACCAGTTCTCAAGGACCCTAAAGACTGAGCGGATGTTTCCTCAGCTTTTGAAAAAGGTAAGGAAAAAAAAATTTTTTTTATAGGATAACAGCACTGATAGGATAACAGTATTGATATCTATCTACTCCTCACTTGAAATTAGTTTACTATGAGCCAGATACTCCATTAAGCACTTTAATATGTATCATGCCTTTTCATAATTACCAAAGCCCAATGAGAAAAGTTATGTCAAATGCTGGTTATAGGATTTTGAATCTCAGTAAGACACCATAACTTTCTAAAGAGTTTATAGCTAATACATAATAGAACTGAAACTTAAATCTGAATTTCAGGTATCTTGATTTCCAAAATAATGTTTTTTTAAAAAGTTTTAGCTGTAATATACAAGTGCAGGAAATTTAATATCCCAAATCTATTTATCAAAAAAACTATCATTACCTCCATAATTAAGGGTTTTCTTATCAAGCCATCAAAAAAATCTTACCTTAAGCAGTCCTGCATGCGTGATGTTTTCTATAATTAGTTTTGCTGTTTGGGAATTTAATGTAAACGTGTTTTCTTGTGCCTGGCTTCTTTCATGCAACATAATGTTCTTGAGATTTTTCTGTGTTGCTGCATGCATCATGGTTGATCCTTTGTCATTGCTAAAAAAAAAATCATTGCATAAGTATACTTCCATCTGTTTATCCAGTCTCCCGTTGATGGATATTTGGGTTGCTTCCAAGTTTTGGCTACTGTAAATCATTGGTTATTTGAGGCTGAAGAGGGGTGAGTTTGATTGCTAACAGGCATGAAGGAACATTTGGGGTGATGGAGTTAGTTATGCAAGTATATACATTCAGGTGCATTTTAATGTGTGTAAATTTTATCTCAGTAAACTGAATAAAATATCTGTTTTTCATATGGAAGAATGAGCTGTAACACAAATATGACTGCTCCACCACTTTTCTTCAAGCACTTCAGTTATTTCCTAATATTCTTCAGGAAAATATCAAGCTTCATAGCATTTATACAGCGGCTTCTCTGATCTGATTAACTCACAATTGCCTATTTTACTTTCTGACTACCCAACTTTCTAACTTGATCTTCTTACAATACCTTCATGTTCAAATAAAAAATATGTTTACTTTCCTGAACATGTTGTGGTAATTTATGTCTTTACACACTTCCTGAAATGACTTTCTATTTTATTCTATTATGTGATTTGTTTTTTTACTGCCCCCAATTACACAACCCCCCACACACCATAGCATCAGCATCACCATCAACACAGCAAACACGATCCACAACTCTACCACTCTCCACTCTAAGTAATTATAAATCACACTTCAGATTTGGATCACGTGTCATCTCTGTAAATTCTGTGGTTAAATGACTGTGGTTTATAATCTCTGCTCCACCATCCACAAGCTGTGGAACAATGGAAAAGATATCAAACCTTTCTAATCCTGATATTCCTCATTACCAAATACGGATATAGCAGAATAGCAATAATTATAGTGATAGTAATTGATTCACATGTTGATTCCCATGGAGGATTAAACAAGAAAAGGAATATAGGTAGTTCATCTAAATGAATGGCATATGACAAACATCTACCTATGTTACTGCAATGCAATAAGTTGGATGAATTACTTCTCCTTTAGCTACTTTATTACCTTTACTTTCTTAAAATTTATACAACAGTGTTGAAATTATCTCATGCTTTTTCATATAATTATATTTTTATAGAGATATAAACATTTTAAATAGATATAATTTTATACACCAAGTTACCGTCACAGTGTTTGGTAAATAGTAATATCTAAAATAGTTTATTGAATTCTTTCAATTGAAATAAGGAATACATACTTTAAATACAATGCCTTCCTTATAGCTAAAACAATTTGAATGATTTTTTTGGCTTCATTACACAAGCATATGGTGGAAGGTACTTTCTGTGTACGCCTAAACCCTCTTTTTCACATCAATCTGACATTGTTTTATCACATTTTCATGTCATAAATACTTTGGAGACTAACTTTTTCTCCTCAAATAACTTTATTTCTTCAACACTTATTTAGCATTTGCTTTAAAGAAAACCTAATCTTATGTGAGAGGATTTCCTTTGAGGTCAACAAAATTCATCATACTGTGAATTTTCCTTAGTTTGATTTTAGCTAGCAATAAAAATATTCTAATGTTCACGTAACATAGAGAATCCAGCTGATTTTTCCTCTTTTCTAGAATAAATTAGTGAATTAGAATCTAATTAAAGTATATTGTACATATCTCCACAAGGAGTTCCTATAAAGACTGATAAAAAGGAAGGCACTGATATGAGCAAAATATGTCTCTCATAGCCTTATGTATTTCAAAGAATCCAAGGGACTTCCCTGGTGTTCCAGTGGTTAAGACTGCACTTTCACTGCAGGGGGCACAGGTTTGATCCCTGGTCAGGGAACTAAGATCCCACATGCTACGTGGCCAAAAAATAAAAAATCCAAAGCAATGATGTTAATAAATAGTCATGATTTTTATATTATATAGTAAACTGCATGTACACATGCACAACACTATGCATAATAATATGAATATCAATAAATAAAATTAAGTAATATGGGTAATTTAAAAAATATGTGGATTTGTACACTTGGATATAATCTGCATGGAAATAATTAAACTGTTATAAAACTTTAATACACCTTCTTATAGACCTTTTTATATAGAATAAAGAGAAAGGGGTTCAAAAAAGCCCCAAGCAACAATGGTTACATGCACAATAGTTGTTTAGGAAATATTCGTTAAATGAAGGGGTAAATATATGTCTTCTCTGGATAGTAATGCTGATGATGTGAGTAATATATAATAATTGATCCATATCCTAGTAGATATCTTATAAAAGCATGTATAGGCTGGAGCCTCAGTTATTTCCTTGTAAAATAATCATGATAATCATTTTTATTTCATTGGGTAACTGAATAAATTTATTAAAACAATGCCTGGCACATGGTAAGCACTGTATAATTGTTAGTTGTTAACACAACTGTGGCTGTTACTAATGCTACCATAACTACCGCTCGGTTTTCTACTCTGTCCCTCAGTTTTGTCCACTGCAATTGAGGTTTATAATAGCATGCCTGTCTTTGTGAGGATTCATTGAGTTAATATATGTAAAGAAGTAGTAAACACTTGGAGAATATTAGTCATTGAGTAAGTACAATAAAAGTGTTAGCTCTTATTTTTATTTTTTGTTGTGTTTTTGAGAAGTCATATTCTTCCAGATCCTTAGTTTCTCCACTCATAGAGTATAAGGTAAATTATATTGGGAATGTGTTCACATTTAAATTTTGTAATTCTGCATTTGAGGCTCCATCCAATGAAGAGTTTTATTTATCAATATTCTGTAAATTTAGCCAAATATAAACAGATGTACTTGTCAATATGTACTTTGCAACATATAAAAAAAGAATAAATCAACCCCAATGCCTAGCCAACAAATGTTTAGTTACACTAGAGTGTGTTAATAATAGAATACTGAATACTATTTTTGACCTCAAAAATTTTGATACTTCTATAAGTATTTAGAGAGATATTCAAAGTATTATATATATAGTGCAAATAAAAGAAAATTAAGAATATGTAGTTTATTATTTAAACAATAATTTAATTATAATTTAAATAAAATTAATTTTATATTATGATTTAAATAATTCAATTTAATAATATAATTTTAATAAATTACATATAATTTACATAAATTTATATAAAGTTAATTTAATTTATAATTTAAATAAAATATAATTATAATTTATTATAATTTAAATGAAAAGAAAAAAGAAATTATTATGGAAGCTTATCAATCATACGTGAGCATTGAATTTGGAGAAATATAAAAATACATATATATAATACATAAGTTTACACATATAATTTTTATATATAATATATGTTTATGAATTTTAGAGGAGATACATATATAATGTAATATAATCTGTATGTGCATATTTCAGTGATAATTACAGTTCCTGAATTCTCAAATTATAATTTACTTTTGAGTAACTATAATTATTAAAATTATAATTGTGGTTTAAATGAAGTAAAGTACAGAAGAGTTAATAAATAACCTTTCTGGGAAAAAATAGCTTGTTTCTATTTAATCATATCCATAGCCCACCAATTTTATGAAATTGTTGCAAAACTGTTTGATTTTTGGTGTAATACATATTTTCAAAGGATAAAAATACCCTAAAAATTGAATTGCCTTAAATTATTAAGAAAGTCATCAGCTCATCCATGGTAAATTCCAGCTAATAGGAAATAATCTCTGGTGACAGGGCTTTCACTAGTGAAGTATTGATATGCTATATTACTCTCATTTAAGTAAATTAAAATACAGACTCATAATCATCTAAAGCAGCAAACTGCATTGCCCGGAACCCCATCCCATGTTTGGTTTCAGGTTAAATTTTGTCAATGAAAGGATAATGTGAATAAGATGTCTCAGTTGAAAGAGAAGTCATTATCTTCAGAAGCTTGTGGGGTCAGAATCAGTACCGTTATAAGGTTTAGTGGTTTCAGCTAATGAGACAATTTTCTATTAGTAGTAAGCTTTGCAGACACCCAAACAAACTCCTTGTATTTTTCCTTGTACATGAACATGACTATATTCCTAAAAATTGAAATCATTTAGATATACTGATAATTTTTCTTACATTTAAAAAATGTAATTAAATTTGGAGAATGCCAAGGAAACATAATTACTTTTTCTCTGCTTCCTTTCAAAAAGTGAAGGAGTCTATCTTTGTATAAACTGGTGACGATTCCAGGAAACCCAAACATGATTTAAGTTTAAAAGAAAAAAAAAGGAGATTCTCCCTAAACTGTACAGAGCACAGGGACACTTTTCTTAGTTCTTTGGCCAAAATAATTGTTTCTCTTGGAATTTTTCCTGTGCAACAAAACTCTGCTAGGATCTCACTGGAGGGTGCTGGGCAAAGAAGTAACAAAACAAAACCAAAGACCAAAACAAACAAACAAAGCCTCATAGCTCACCTCTGTATGAATTACTCCTTCGAGTTTTCATTCCCATTCCTTTTTGCTGGTTTTTCCTTAATTTTACAAGTTCTCAGTGTGTTATTTAAATTTTTTCCAGAGATTGTAGTTGTGACCAGCAATACAGATGGGCTGTTAGTGGGCTTACTCTGTCGAGACTGGATTGAGTAGTCAATAAAGATTTAATTATTCTTAATCTAGGAATTTAATTTATCATAAGCAAAATCAAGAAGGATTGTGAGAAGACACAAGATATGAACAAAAATCAGTACTAAAGGCAAGAAACAGTTCCTGGCAGATTCTGAAAATAAATTTAAAAAAGCAAAATTGATAATTAGCAAATATTTTTTAAATAAGAAATTTTTGGTATAAATAAACCAGGAGTATGCCAAATGTTTTGAGCACTAACAGAATAATATAATTATTAAACTAAACTGTTTTTGAGCACAAAAATCTTGGTCATTTTATAGAAACAAATACAGATTTTAAATTTACTTTTTGTGGTTCTCCATGTAATAATTTGGTATAAATTACTCTACTTGCGTGAATAAATTCATTAACGTTAAACTTTATTTTAGAAAGACAATTTGTTATTTCTTTTGAATTTATTGTTGGAAAGCAAGATAAACCAAGGCAAGTAGAGATGATTTTATCTGACTTTTAGGTTTGCATTGTGACCTCAATTTGTATTTAAATTATTTTTTACTATTGATTACCTTTGTTTTAGTCTTAATATGCTGTTTAATCTTAATGTGCTGGGGGCTATGTGTGTGTGTGTGTGTGTATGTGTGTATTGTATGTGTGTTTAGACATGTGCAAATCTGTAACTATGGTTATAATAGATAAAATCCAATTAAAATGTTTACTTTTGCTTCATTACATATGTATATGTATATAATGTATCAACTAAAATAATGTGTTAGCATAACTAAATGACAATACAATGAATTAAAAGACATACAATATTTTAAAACTAAAGTGAAATTATTCTAATTTGTTGAAAAAACTTTATCAGAAATACTACCTGGACTCAATAAAAATAAAACTCTGTATCAAAAGAGAGTTACAATCAAAAGTTTTATATCAAAATTTGTTACAGTTCTTTAATTCATACAGAAATCTCTAAGTATCTACTTTTTCTTCCTACCTAGGAAGGAAGGCCATTACCAATTCATTTTTGCTTTCCCTGAAAAATAAGAATTTATTTTGTTTTAGGTACAAATTTGTCAAAATAACACAGCAAAACAACAATAATGGAAACAACAATAGCAAAAATAAACTCAGCTCTGCTTATTCATCTACATACCAAACATACAATGACCAATTCTTTATTAAAATTTTTCTTCTGAGGTCCAGTTACAATACGGGAAAATGATGGAAAAATTACGTTTTAAAATTTTTAGAAAATATAGATTTTTTTGCATTAGGTACTCCAGAGTATACACATAATAATAGAAAAATATTTTTATGTTATATAATCTCCAAAGTTTCTCAAGAGAAGGCACAATAAGAAGGAAAGAATTGCAAAAGAAGGGTCTGGAATTTACTTTCAACAAAAGTAAAATTACCACTGTGAAAAGCTGATTCCCTGCGTGCAAGCTAAGGAGAGGACTTTTTTCTGGGGGGGGGGGTGTTGAGGAAGATCCATTTTGACAAAACACATAGGAGAAAGAGATCTTTCACCTTCTTGGTTAAATTTATTCCCAAGTACTATTGTTTTTGAATGAGATTGTTTTCTTTATTTCTTTTTCTGATGTTTTGTTGTTAGTGTGTAGGAAAGCAACAGCTTTCTGTATGTTGATTTTCTGTATCTTGCAAGTTTACTGAATTTGTTGATTTGTTCTAGTAGTTTTTTGGTTGAGTTTTTATTATTTTCTATATTTAAGATCAAATTATCTGCAAACAAAGATATTTTTACTTCTTCCTTTCCTATCTGGATGTTTTATATTTCTTTTTCTTGCTAAATTACTACGGCTTGGGCTTCCAGTACTATGCTGAGTAGGACTGGTAAGAATGGGTACTCTTGTCTTGGTCCTGACCTTAGAGGAAAAGCTTTCAACTTTTCAGCATTTTGTATGATGTTGGCTGTGGGTTTGTCATACATGGCCTTTATTTTGTTGAGGTATGTTACTTCTATACCCAATTTGTTGAGTGTTTTTTTTTTTTATGATAGAATGTTGTTTTTTGTTAACTCCTTTTTCAGCATTTAGCAAAATTTAAATGCATTATTGAGATGATCATATGATTATTTTTCATTCTATTAATATGGTGCATCATGTTTATTATTTGCATATGTTGACCCATCATTGCATTCCAAGGATAAATCCAACTGATCATGATATATAATCCTTTGAATGTGCTGTTCAACTCAGTTTGCTCATATTTTTCTTGATAACTTTTACCTTTATAATCATCAGGGATATTGGTCTGTAATTTTCTTATAGTTTCCTTATTGGGCTTTGGTATAAGGGTAATTTTGGCCTCTTAAAATGAGTTTGGGAGTGTTTTCTCATCTTCAATTTTTTGGAAGAGTTTGAGAAGGACTGGCATTAATTCTTTAGATGTTTGGTAGAATTCACCACTGAAGCAATCTGGTCCTAGGCTTTTCTGTGTTGGGAGGTTTTTGATTTTATCTCCTTACTTGTGTTGAAGGAAGTAATCAATAGCCAGTCAACAATAAGAATAGAAGAGAGTTTTATTCAAGCTAAACTGAGGACTGTAGCAGGGGAGATAGCCTCTCAGATAGCTCTGAGGAACTGTTCCAAAGAAGCTTGGTTTTCAGCACAGTTTTATGTCCTGTCGGAACAAAGAACATTAAACATGACAGGGATACATTCCTTCAAGATTTCAAAAAGGACAGATCACCAACTACACAGGCAGTCAGTATGGCCTTGGCTCTTGGGAAGGGAGCCTTATCATCTAAGGAGTACTAGCACTAACATGCCAGGAAGGGAGGCATTTATCTCTATCTTTAAAATGGACATTCTTTACTTCTGGGCCATGTACCCATTTCTTAAACGGTTAAAGCAGATATACAATCTCTGGGTCCATCCATGTTGCTGCAAATGGCGTTATTTTGTTATTTTTTTATGGCTGACTAATATTCCATTGTATATATGTACCACTTCTTTATGCATTCCTCTGTCGATGGACATTTAAGTTGCTTCCATGTCCTGGCTATTGTAAACAGTGCTTCAGTGAACATTAGGGTGCATGTAACTTTTTGAATTATGGTTTTCTCTGGATATATGCCCAGGAGTGGGATTGCTGGATCATATAGTAGCTGTATTTTTAGTTTTTTAAGGAACCTCGGTACTGTTCTCTATAGTGGCCGTACCAATTTACATTCCTACTAACAGTGTAGGAGGGTTCCCTTTTCTTCACACCCTCTCCAGCATTTATTGTTTGTAGATTTTTTTATGATGGCCATTCTTACCGGTGTGAGGTGATACCTTATTTGTAGTTCTGATTTGCATTTCTCTAATAATTAGCGACGTTGAACATCTTTTCATGTGCTTTTTGGCATCTGTATGTCTTCTTTGGAGAAATGTCAAAATGGTAAAATGTTCTTATTTACAAAACAGAAATAGAGTCACAGATGTAGAAAACAAACTTATGGTTACCAGGGGGAAAGGGGAGGAAGAGATAAACTGGGAGATTGGGATTAACATATACACACTGCTATATACAAAATAGGTAACTAATAAGGACCTACTGTATAGCACAGGGAACTCTACTCAATACTCTGTAATGTCCTATATGGGAAAAGAATCTAAAAAAAGAGTGGATTTATGGACATTTATAACTGATTCACTCTGTTGTACACCTGAAACTAATACAATGTTGGAAATCAACTATACTCCAGTTTAAAAAAAACAAAACAAAACAGATGTACCATATATGTTTAATAGGCCACAAACAGGTTATTCCTCAATATGTGATAATTTCACCCATCACTTGTTATTGGTCTGTTCAGATTTTCTATTTCTTCATGATTTAGTCTTGGTAAGTTGTATGTTTCTATGAGTTTATCCATTTCTTCTAGGTTATCCAGTTTTTTGGCATATAATTATATCATTATAAAATCACATTTTCTTTAATATTTCTTATAGATACTATTATTGGCTCACAAAGACCTCTCCGTCGGATGCATTGCATCCTTTGACAATAACTAGTGAATGACTACCAAATGTAAAACTGATAGCTAGTGGGAAGCAGCCGCATAGCACAGGGAGATCAGCTCGGTGCTTTGTGACCACCTAGAGGGGTGGGATAGGGAGGGTGGGAGGGAGGGAGACGCAAGAGGGAAGAGATATGGGGATATATGTATATGTATAGCTGATTCACTTTGTTATAAAGCAGAAACTAACACACTATTGTAAAGCAATTATACTCCAATAAAGATGTTAAAAAAAGAAACATAATTACTGAAACATATTTACATCAGTAATACTTTAGCTATACAAAATTAATCTAGAAATTGATTTTCTCTTTTTGATCTAATAGTTTTTCTACAATGTTATATGAAAAAAATAGTAGTTCTTCTAACACTGTGGATCCAGTTGTGAAATAAAGAGCATAACAAATACAAAAATAAATAATAATAACTAGTGAATGAAAAAGTCAAGTAAATTAATTTTAAAATTTCAACTCCACTCTATTGCCCTACTCTGAATATATCTGAGTTTGGAACATATCAATGAAGGTTGAAGTATTGCATTTTGTATTGATAGTTTTATCCTTATTCAAAATATGCGTAAAAGGAAGAGAAGACTTTGTTTGTTTTGTTTTGTTTTTTTGAGGTATGTGAGCCTCTCACTGTTGTGGCCTCTCCTGTTGCAGAGCACAGGCTCCGGATGCGCAGGCTCAGCAGCCATGGCTCACGGGCCCAGCCGCTCTGCGGCATGTGGGATGTTCCTGGACCAGGGCACGAACCCGTGTCCCCTGCTCCGGCAGGTGGACTCTCAACCACTGCGCCACCAGGGAAGCCTTAGAAGACTTTTTATGGGTTTATGGTGCCTTCACTATTGGAAAATTTATTATGATCTTATTTTGACAAAACTTAAAATCATGAATCTTATAAAAAATAAAGGTAAAATGAACATATGGCAAAAATTATTTGATTCCTTTATTAGAGAATCAATATCATAGTGAAGTTGGTCCAAAGGAGAAGTTGAGGAATGTAGACTTTTATTGTCAGTCAGCCAAAGGAATGCTAAAATGAATTGCTAATAGATACAAAAAATAGTTAAGGTATCATTTGTAGTAAACTGAAACATTTCAGGTTATATTTTATTATCTGTTAGATAATTTACAAGTTAATAAGTGATTTCGCAGTATCTGAAATATTGTTAAATAGCAGATAACAAATTCAAAGATACATTTTTCCAGGAACAAATTATCCTTGTGAAGGCCTGTGCTCCAGTATGATGTTGTAAGCTCATCCATTCATCCTCTTGCTTTATGTCTAAATTTTGGATAATTGTTCTTTATAGTCAACGTTAATATTTTTAACCTTTTTAATTTAAAAATAATTTAAGTCTTATAAAAATTGCAACACAGTATGAAGAGTTCATTTATATCCCTTAACTTTCTTCATCTAATGTTAACATTGATATTTTACATTGGTTTCTGAGCACCAGTGTCCAACAAAAGGAACCAGGGTTCCTTGTAGAAATAGTTGATTCTAGGGCTGAGGCAGACATTATACAAGATGTCTGGAACATATTCTGGTTCCAGAAAGTAAGAACATAATTAGAAAGGAGAGGGGGATGGAGAAGAGGGGCAGGAAGAGAAAGGGGAGGGGGACAGGGAGAGAGAAGGAGGCAGGAAGGGGAGGAAGGGGAGAAGAGGAAAGAGAAGGAGAGAAGGAGAAGAAAGAGAAAAATAAGAAGAAGGGGTACTGAAAGAATACAGGAGTCACCCTGAAGAATTTCCTAGTGACTACAGCTGGAACAATTTGAGCAATGAATCAGTATTTTTTATAACACAAAAGGGAAGAGGCTATGGTACTAATTGGAGTAGGAGAAATGAAGACCTCCTTTGTGTAAAATGGAAATATTAAAATGTCAAAAGCCACCTAAGGCAGACTGTTTTTTTTTGGTAATGTGGAATATTTACTGTAGTTGGGAATTTAAAAGTTAATTCTCTATGACTATCTTTGCCTACATACACCTTGGAAAATCTTGTTTAAATGGAGAGTTGCACCTTTCCCAGTTTGAAGACCACTGGTATAAAATGTGGGGTTCCTATTTCACATGTACTATTCTAAAATCCAATAAAAAAGATATTATCTGTGAACTCCAAATTTAATTAACATATTTTTAAATGCCTACTATATGCCAGTTACTCTCAGAAATCCCTTCCTTTGCAGAGCTTGCAAATGTTGTAGTGAAAACATTTATGTAACACTTAAACATGCACAAGGAACATTTCTAAGTACTGTACTTGTATTAACTCATATGATTCTTACAACCTTGTAAAATAGCTTACATTAATATTTTAATTTTACCAACTAGTAAACCAAAATTAAGCAAAGGAAAAGAAAAAAGAAAAAAAAAAGCACCAGAGCTTAAGTAATATTCACTTGAGCATTTAAATTAAATCTGGGATTATTTTTTGCAGATTTTGTCTTGAAGTATATGTGTTGACTTTATAAATAGTCAAAAGTATATTAGTTTTATAGAATGGTTAATCAAAGAGTTAATTGTCACAGCCTTAGAAACAGCCCTATAAATAACATTATTTGATTTCAGTAAAAGAAGATAAATAAGGATCAGCTCTAGTGATTACTCAAATTCCATGGAAACTAGAAACATATATTTATAGAAAACTTGTTACTTTATAAATATCAAATTGTACCATTATCTGCAGATGTGCCAGTTCTGTCAAACTTTGCCAAAATTATATAACTATTTCTAAAACAAATGGCTTTATGATGAAAATGGCAAAGTGAAAAATGTAATGTCTCTTTCTACCTTCAATTTTTTATTTTTATGTAATGGAGTGAGAAAAATTTAATTGTTAATTTAAATTTTTTAAATGATTGCATAATATTATAGAATATATCATACTTTGCTATTAGATTGCAAATATTAAGGTTTTATAATATTCCTTGATATTTTAAAGGTAAAGTTACCATGCTATTTTCATCATTTTGAAACTTTTAAAGAATAATCATAAAAGGAACCTAATTGAAAGGTACAGTCTTTACTAAACATTAGTTTATGGATCATGATTTTAATTATTTTTTAGTAATATGAAACATGGAAAGATCTTATATATTAAATGTTGAATATTTCTAGTCCTGCACTAATCAAATCTAGGAAGGAAGAGAGATTTTTCTTTCATACTTGCTTGCTATTTCCTTTTTTTCCTCATTTCTCAGATACATACTTTATGTAACTCGATGCTGTAAAGAAAAAATGGTACTACATCAATCAAGAGATAGTTTAACAGCTCAACAGATAACTGTAATGCTTTTATAAGCCAATTATTTGTATTAAAAATATTTGGGGCGGGACTTCCCTGGTGGTGCAGTGGTTAAGAGTCCACCTGCCGATGCACGGGACACGGGTTCGTGCCCCGGCCTGGGAGGATCCCACATGCCGCAGAATGGCTGGGCCCGTGAGCCATGGCCGCTGAGCCTGCGCATCCGGAGCCTGTGCTCCGCAACGGGAGAGGCCACAACAGTGAGAGGCCCGCGTACCAAAAAAAAAAAAAAAAAATTTGGGCAATGCAATGTTAATCATATTTGCCTCTTAAAATACCAGTTATATCACATTATTCATAAATGCATCTCATACACAGCTTGCCCAGGAAATAATTAATTAGTATTTATTAATGTCTAATGAAATTATCTAGTACTCACTTTTCTCTATTTTGTATAATTAACATCACATTGATGTAATTACTGAAACATGTATGTCATTAGTTGCATTAACATTGTTTCTAATGAGATCATGGGCATAAATAAACTTCTACTTTTATACTTTAATTTTGGAATTATGTGCTCAGATTAATCTACCTCAAATTATTTAGCAATTATGCAACTGTTCTTGTTTAATATAGAAGTATTTTGCCAGGTACACTGCAACCTTATCATTGAATTATTTTTAAAACTACCCATGTCTTTTTTATTTGTGTATCATGTTTATATCAATTCCAGCCTTTGTTGATACCAGTTTGGCAGCAAAAGTCCAGGTTATCAGCCTTTCTGAACTGATGAAAGTGGTCTCCTTAGCAACCAAAGCACTGTAGAATCTCTCAGAACACCTGTCCTTCCCACTCATAATTCCTGCAGCTGAGATGTATGCACTTGAAAACTGCCTTTTCATTTTGATTTTTGCTTTTCTGTGTTTGGGTTGGTTAGGACAGTGGGAGTTTGCTGAGCTTGGCTGCTCACATAGATCAAAAGATTAGTGTCTACATGCTTTAGACTCACTGTCATGGTTAGCAATTAGCATTTCATCTTCTCCACCCTCGAAGTACTCCTCCTGTATTTCCTTAGCAGCCAGTCCTTAGCAGCCAGTTATAATGGTAAGATTTGGAAATCCAGCTAGGGCAGTAGACATTCTGTAAGTGCAGATGACAAAATGTGGCTCTGTTGTCACCCTCAGGCTTTTTATCCAGCCAACATTCATAATTCATTGGGCCTAGTAATATAAAAGGGCAATGTGCCTGACTGCTTGTGAAAATTACTGTCATATTTTAGTTTATAAATTTTTAAAATTATTCATTTTCTTGATTGTGTAAGGTCATTCTTCTCTTTTTCTTGAAAATTTACCTGAACTTATTCAGATACACTATCTGTATTAGGCCTCATAAGAGAGATTTAAAGAAAAAAAAAAAGATCCCCCAGTTTTTTTCTTTCTTAGAACAAGTTCCTAAGAAACCTAAACTTAAGTAGTATTTTAATGTTTCATTTTAACAATTCCATAAACAGTTTCATTTAATTTAAGAGTTCCTATTTTAAGATATCTCTTAAGAGATTAAATAAAATAAAGAATGCATAATAAGTTGTCTTTATAAACATACAGCCTGTCATATGTAGTGAAACATGTCATAAAAAATAAAAGCTCATGCAGGGAGGGAATTAAAGTTAATTTTCCACATATTGATTAATAATCCTATCATCTATCAAAGTTTTCTTTATACACAAACATATGCTACCATTTATTTAATTTTCAACTTATTTTTTGGTCACAATCTGATTTTCTAAATAAGTTGGTAAGTCATTTCCTCAAACTAACCTTTACCAGTTAATTAAATATTACAGGCAAATTGTTTTACATGTTCACCCAATATAAAATATGGCTCTGATTAGAGGAAATAATTATTTTTCTATTAACAGAAAAAAACTGTGTAAAAATGATTTATATTTTATTATTCTAAAATATGCCTGTTTAAAATGATTTATAAAACAGGGCATATTCTTTGTAGTAGGCCTTTTACTATTTGACTGTTGAAATACAGATATTAAAAACCTTTGTTGGGCTTCCCTGGTGGCGCAGTGGTTGAGAGTCCGCCTGCCGATTCAGGGGACACGGGTTTGTGCCCCGGTCCGGGAAGATCCCTCATGCCGCGGAGCGGCTAGGCCCGTAAGCCATGGCCGTTGAGCCTGTACGTCCGGAGCCTGTGCTCCGCAAAGGGAGAGGCCACAACAGTGAGAGGCCCACATACCGCAAAACGAAAACAAACAAACAAAAAGAAAAACCTTTGTTATGAGAGACCCACGTATGTAAATTAAAGATGATTATTCTGCTTTTTTTCCCTCATACACTACCATTGAACATATATCTTCCTTCTGGAAGTTATAGATATCCCAACATGTGCTAAAAATCCAAAGGATCTAAATATTTAAACATTCCTTGGTGTTGTTTAGAAGTTCTTCCACTTCAGGACATCGTTTCTTTTGCATTTTGAAATAGACACAGCAATTTGAGGAAGAAATAACTTGAAAAAATTTTAAATATTACTTTCATTCTTTCTCCTTTTCAACAATTACCAGTATTAAGATTCCCCCAGGGCCCTTGTTCTCTTTTTCTAACATCACAGCTTCTTTCCTCCCTTTCCTCTTTTCCTCTCCCTCCCCTTCCACATTCTTCTCCTTTCCAGATGACTTTGCTCTCCTAATGCAAAGAGCAGATACTTTTGCTGTTCATCACTCTATCCCTAGTGACTAACACAGTGCCAAACTTATAAAACTGGCTTAATTTTACTTTCTGAAAGATCAGATCAATCCCCAATTTTAACTGTCATCTTTTACATCTAGCTACATTTATCCAGTTATTGGATATCTTCTTACCTTTTAGTATCTGCAACCTAAAATCACACATACAGAATGCCAAACATATTAAAGTGAACATCCTAATAAGATTGTGTGTCATCGGGGGATTCTAGCTGCTGGAGCAAATAAATGCACGCGTTTTCATGGTATAACACAATAGGCATTTATTTCATGCTGATGTAATAATGTGGTGTGTCATTACAAGTCTGCAGGCAGCGTTCCTGCAGGATGCCTGCATGGTGTCAGGGACTAAGACGCCTTCTGTCTTGTGGTTTCATAGGCCTTCAAAGAGCTCTGCATTCTATTAACTAATGGGGTTGACAGCATTAGACACACTGTTTTTTTATAAAGTACATTTATTTTTAGAGCAGTTTTAGATTTACGGAAAAATCGAGAATATAGCACAGAGGGTTCCCATGTATTTTGCACCCAGTTTTCTCTATTAACACTTTTATTAGTATAATATTTGTTATAATTAAGGGATTGATATTGATACATTATTATTAGTCAAAGACCATACTTTCTTCAGATTATCTAACGTCTTTTTTCTGTTCCATGATCCTAAACAGGATACTGTATTACATTTATTTGCATGTTTTCTTTAGGCTATTCTTAGGCTTTCTTTAGGCTATCTTTAGTATGTGACCATATTTCAGAATTTCCATGTTTTTGATGAGCTTGACTGGTCAGGTATTTTTATCGAATACTACTCTATTGTAATTTCTATGATGTTTTTCTTCTAATTAGACTGGAACTATGGATTTTAAGGTGGAAGATCACAGAGGTAAAATTCCGCTTCATCATGTCATGTCAAGAGTATTTACTATCAACATGATTGATCATTGTTTATACTAATCTTAATCACCTGGCTGAGGTCGTGTTTGTCAGGTTTCTCCACTGTAAAGTTACTCTTTTTCCTCTTTTCCATTTTGTACTCTTTGGAAGGAGGTGACTTGGTGCAGCTCACATTTATGGAATGGGGGTTTATATTCTCTCTCCTTGAGGGCAGGATATCTACATAAATTGTTTAGAATTCTTCTGCATGAGAGATTTGTCTGTTCTCCACACATGTTTACTTATTCGATTGTTTATTTATATCAATCTGAACTAATAGATATTTATTTTACCCTTTGGGTTATAATTCAATACTTCTTTATTAATATTGCTACTCAAGTTTTCTAGCTTTGGCCATTGGGTGCTCTTTTAGTTGGATCCTGCTGTACCCCTTGGACATATTTCCATCAATTCATTTTTGTATTTGTTTTGTTTTTATCTGTTTTTTAGCACTTTGTTGCTCCCTAGCACTACAAGCAATACTTGTGCCAGATACTCCAGGCTCATCATGTATAATTCCTGCCTCAGTCTTAAAAATAGCCATTTCTCCAAAGACCCATGGTTCCTTTTATTGGAGAATAGTATTAGAAACCAAGATCTTGGTGCTAAGTGTGCTTATTGCTACCAGAATGTTCTTCCTTTTAGACACTCTAAGCTGACAAAGCAAGGAAATGTGTGTGTATATTAGCCTATGTATAAACACATATATTAAAATCTTTCTACATCTGTGTCTAATTAAGCTAAAAACATGTACAAACTGATGTCTCAATTCTATTCCATTACCACAGGGATCTTTCAGTCCTCCTCTTACTTATTTATGAATTTCCTTGCCAGCAGTGAGAAATCTGACTCCCATCTATTTATTTAACTGTTCAATTTCACTACACAAGTATAGCAGTTCTACACCTGTACCCTCATGAGAAATAACTTTATCAACAAAAATACAGTGCTTATGTACTGTTTTTACCTTTAGTCTTACAGAATTTATCCTTTTTTAATTGAAGTATAATTCATATACAATGTTATATTTGTTTCAAGTGTACAACATGGTGATTTGACATTCATATACATTATAAGATGATTACCACACATCTATTTATTGTCTGTCACCATTTAGAGCTATTACAATATTATTGACTATATTACCTATTCTGTACATTACACTCCCATGACTTACTTATTTTATAACTGGAAGTTTGTGCCTCTTAATCCTCTTTACCTATTTCGTCCATCTGTTCAACCTCCTCCTCTCTTGGAACCACTAGTTTGTTCTTTGTATCTTTGACTCTGATTCCATTTTGTTTTGTTTTGTTTGTTTGTATGTTTTAGATTCTACATACATGTGAAATCATATAGTATTTGTCTTTGTCTCTCTGACTTATTTCACCTAGCATAATACCCTCTAGGTCCATCCCAGTTGTCACAAATGGCAAGATTTAATTCTTTTCTACGGCTGAGCAATATTTCATTATCTATCTATCTAATCTAATCTATCTATCTAACATCTTCTTTATCCAGTCATCTATAAATGGATACAGGTAGCAATCATATCTTCACTATTGTAAATAATGCTTCAATGAACATAAAGGGTGCATATATCTTTGGAAATTAGTATTTTCATTTTCTTCAGGTAAATACTCAGAAGTGGAATTGCTGGATCTATTCTATTTTACTTTTTTTGAGGAACCTCCATACTGTTTTCTATAGTGGCTGCACCACTTTACAATCCCACTAACAGTGCACGAGAGTTCCCTTTTCTCTACATCCTCACCAACACTTGTTATTTGTTGTCTTTTTGATAATAGCCATACTGACATGTGTGAGGTGATATTTCATTGTGGTTTTTATTTTCATTTCTCTGATGATTAGCGATGTCGAGCATTTTTTCATGTGCCTGTTGGCTATTTGTATGTCTTCTTTGAAGAAATGACTTCAATTCCTCTGCCCATTTTTTAAATTGGGGTTTAGTTTTTTTTGATATTAAGTTGTATTAGTTCTTTATATATTCTGGTATTAACCCCTTATTGCACATATCATTTGCAAATATCTTCTCTCATCAGTCATTTGTCTTTTTGTTTGTTGCTGGTTTTCTTTGCTTTGCAAAAGCTTTTTTGATGTAGTCCTGTTTATTTTTGCTTTTGTTGCCCTTGCCTGAGGAGATAGATTCACAAAAATATTGCTAAGACCAGTATCAAAGAGTGTACTGCCCATGCTTTCTTCTAGTAGTTTTATGGTTTCATGTTTTACATTCAAATCTTTAATCCTCTTTCACTTTATCTTTTTTTTTTTTTTTTGCTGTACGCGGGCCTCTCGCTGTTGTGGTCTCTCCCGTTGTGGCGCACAGGCTCCAGATGCGCAGGCTCAGCGACCATGGCTCATGGGCCCAGCTGCTCCGTGGCATGTGGGATCTTCCCAGACCGGGACATGAACCCGTGTCCCCTGCATCGGCAGGCAGACTCTCAACCACTGCACCACCAGGGAAGTCCTCAGTTTATCTTTGTATATGGTGTAAGAAAGTGGTCCACATTCATTCTTTTGCATGTAGGTATCTAGTTTTCCTAACACAATTTATTGAAGAGATGGTCTTTTTCTGTTGTATATTCCTGCCTCCTTTGTCATAGATTAATTGACCATATGTGTGTGGGTTTATTTCTGGGCACTCTGTTCTGTTCCATTGATCCATGTTTCTGTTTTTGTGCCGGTACCATACGGTTTTGATTACTGCATGTATATATATAATTTGAAACCAGGGAGCCTGATACCTCCAGTTTTGTTCTTCTTTCTCAAGATTGTTGTGTCTATTTGGGGTCTTTTGTGGTTCCCTATAAAGTTTAGAATTATTTGTTACTGTTCTGTGAAAAATACTATTGGTATTTTGATAAGGATTGCATTGAAACTGTAGATTGCCTTGGGTGGTATTGACATTTTGACAAGATTAATTTCAATCCATAAGCATGGTATATTTTTCCATTTATTTGTGCCATTTTTGTGTCATCAATATCTTATAGTTTTCAGAGTATAGGTCTTTCACCTCCTTAGTTAAATTTACTCCTAGGTATACGATTCTTTTTGATGCAATTGTAAATGGTATTGTTTTCTTCATTTCTCTTTCTGATAGTTTGTTATTAGTGTAGAGAAATTCAATGGATTTCTATGTATTAATATTGTATCCTGCAACTTTGTTGAATTCACTTATTTTAATTGTTTTTTGATGGTGTCTTTCTTTAGGGTTTCCTACACATAATATCAAATCATATGCAAATAGTGACAATTTTTATCAATATTTCTTTCTAAAGTTTCTTAGGTCAGCTTGTCAGCATCTTCCTCCCTCCTCCCCACTCTTTACAGGAGATTGTTTTATATATTTGTAATACATTTAGAATATTCATTGTCAGAGTCTGATTTCTATTTTGAGATCACTCAACTTCTTAAATTATTTTTTTTTAATTTGCATTCATTAAGGTCAACTCTATGTGCTGTAAAGTTCTACAGGTTTTGACTAATATGTAGTGTAATTTATCTGCAATTACATTATCACAGAGAATAGTTTCACCATCATAAAAATCCCCTTTTTTTCACATATTCAACCCTTCTTCTCTTCTCCTAAACCCCTGGTAGCAACGGATCTTTTTACTGTCTTTATACTTTTGCCTTTTCTAGGTGTCATATAATTGGAAAATACAGTAGGTAGCCTTTTCAGACTGGCTTCTTTCACCTTTCAATATACACATATCAAGATACATTTAAGTTTCATCAGTATCCTTCTGTGGTTTCATAAATCAGTTCTTTTTATCACTGAAAACTATTTTATTGCATGGTTGTATCATAGTTTGTTTACCCATTTATCTATTGACGGATATCTTGATTGCTTCTAGTTTTTGGTCATTATGAGTAAACTGCTGTAAAATATTCATATATTGTTTTTTGTGTGAACATAAGTTTTAAAATCAGTTGGATAAATGCCAAGGAGTACTACTGATGGATCTTATATTAAGACCATATACTGCTGAACTACTTTCAATTTCATTTATTCTATTAGGTGTGTGGTAGTATCCCATTGTTGTTTTGATTTGCATTCCCTTAGTGAAAAATATGGTACATCTTTGTGTATGCTTATTTGCCATCTGTATATCTTCTTTGGTCTATATCTCTTCATATCTTTTGTCCTTTTCTGGTCTTTAAGTTTTTCTTTGTTTGGTTTGTTTTATTATTGAGTTTTAAGTGTTGTTAGTTTGGGATACAAATCCTTCATTATATGTGGTTTACCAAATTTTTTTTCTCAGTCTGTGGCTATTTTTCATTCTCTTAACACTGCTTTACATTACCCACATGCTCATACATGTTGTATACTTTTTCCATTAGGGTCCTTAATGTATTAATTGTCACTATCTTAAATTTTCTGCCTAATAATTCCAAAACAGATGTCATATATGAGACTGATTTTGATGATTTTCTTGTCTCTTTATACCTTTTATTTCTTGTCTTTTAGGATGCCTTGTAAATTTTTGTTGAAAATCAAACATGATGTATTTGGTAATAGCAGCTTAGGTAAAAGACTTTTAGCATAAAGTTTTAAGTTTCTCTGGCTAAGAGTAAGTCTGTGTTTATTCTTTGTTGTAGCTGTAGGTACCTGATGCTTCAAAATTCCTCTGACCTACTCTGTTTGTCTTTCTTGTTGTCCTGGGCTTCCATAAGAAATCTTCCTTAAATAGGTCAGTGCCTTGCAGCTCTTCCAGTTGCAATTACAGTTATTAAACTGGAGCCCTTTTGATTTGGTAATAAAGTATGGGGGACAGGAAGCATTCTGTAATCTTATGATTAAATTGTGCTTTTTTGGGATTAAATGTGGTATTAAAATGTGGCTTGTGGGGGCTTCCCTGGTGGCGCAGCGGTTGAGAGTCCACCTGCCAATGCAGGGGACACGGGTTCGTGCCCCGGTCTGGGAGGATCCCACATGCCGCGGAGCGGCTGGGCCCGTGAGCCACGGCCGCTGGGCCTGCGCGTCTGGAGCCTGTGCTCCGCAACGGGAGAGGCCACAACAGTGAGAGGCCCACGTACAGCAAAAAAAAAAAAAAAAAATGTGGCCTGTGGGATCTTAGTTCCCTGACCAGGGACAAACCCTGGGCCATGGCAATGAAAGCGCCAAGTCCTAATCACTGGACTGCAGGGGAATTCCCTGAATTGTGGTATTTTAGTGGGCCTTTGCGCCTGTGCTGTGACCTTCAAAAGTTTCTTACTCTGCCTTCCCATACCTTAGGTGGGACAGAAAGTTTAGAGGGAGTGGGGTTGGGTAAATTCTCTTTCACTGACTCAGATGAGGCTCTGGAAAAGTATTTTTTCCTTACTGAGTGAAACTTTTTTGTGGAGAATGACCTGGGCAATTTCAGAATAGTTACTTTTCGAATCATCCAGCCAGAAGCATGAGAGTTTCCCTTGAGGGCTTACCTTGAGAACGTGGAGGGGTTTCTGGAGGTAAGCCTGTGGACATGAAGGGATTCTTTAGAGTGTGGGCCCTAGAGTTTCTTACTCTCACACAGATTATACTCCACCTCTAGCAATTTATCCAGTTACTGTGAAAGCGTTCATGATAGTTTGTGGCTTCAGCATCTTCTGCTCCTAGCAATTATATCCTGGCTGTGATTACCTGATTCATCTGTCTCCCTAGATCTTGGGGTTACAGTTTGCCCTGCGACCTCAGTTCTCTGATGGATCCAAGAAAAGTTATTGATTTCAGTTTGTTCATCGTTCTTTGCATCCTGAGTCCAAGAATGACAACTTTCGAACTCTATACATGGCAGAGCTGAAACCGAAAGTCCAGCATATTGATTTTTAGCATTTCTGTCCAGAAGAGGCATGTCACTTTTGTCTATATATGAGTGACAAGGACTTTTAACAAGGCCCCAACTAGCTGCAAGGGGTCTGGGGAATGTGGTCCCTGGCTGAGCAAATACATCCTAGTCATTGCTCTGTGAGGAGAAGCACAAGTCTTGGTGGACAGTCTCTCATCCATGAAGCTTGTGAAGGAAAAGGCAAAATCAACATTTAGAAAGCACTTTCTGAGCTTCGAACACTATGCTAGATATTTTATATATGTGATCTTATTTATAATCGTTAGTTACTACAAAAGAATATTAGATCCTGTAGGAGATTGGATCAAAGAATTTAGTCAAAATCCTAAGGGTAAATAACTCAATTGATATTTTACCATAAAATTGATAAATATTTGCAAATTAAGCAACTGACAAAGGATTAATCTCCAAAATTTACAAGCAGCTTGTGCAGCTCAATACAAAAAAACAAACAACCCAATCCAAAAATGGGCAGAAGACCTAAATAGACATTTCTCCAAAGAAGATATACAGATTGTCAAACCCATGAAAGGATGCTCAACATCACTAATCATTAGAGAAATGCAAATCGAAACTACAGTGAGATATCACCTCACACCAGTCAGAATGGACATCATCAGAAAATCTACAAACAATAAATGCTGGAGAGGGTGTGGAGAAAAGGGAACCCTGTTGCACTGTTGGTGGGAATGTAAATTGATACAGCCACTACGGCAAACAGTATGGAGGTTCCTTAAAAAACTAAAAATAGAACTACCATAAGACCCAGCAATCTCACTACTGGGCATATACCCTGTGAAAGCCATAATTCAAAAAGAGTCATGTACCACAATGTTCATTGCAGCTCTATTTACAATAGCCAAGACGTGGAAGCAACCTAAGTGTCCATTGACAGATGAATGGATAAAGAAGATGTGGCACATATATACAATGGAATATTACTCGGCCATAAAATGAAATGAAACTGAGTTATTTGTAGGGAGGTGGACGGACCTAGAGTCTGTTATACAGAGTGAACTAAGTCAGAAAGAGAAAAACAAATACCGTATGCTAACACATATATATGGAATCTAAAAAAGAAAAAAAATGTAAAATAGATAGCTAGTGAGAAGCAGCCACATAGCACAGGGAGATCAGCTTGGCTTTGTGACCATCTAGAGGGGGGGATAGGGAGGGTGGGAGGGAGACGCAAGAGGGAGGGGATATGGGGATATAGGTATATGTATAGCTGATTCACTTTGTTATACGGAAGAAACTAACACAACATTGTAAAGCAATTATACTCCAATAAAGATGTTAAAAAATAACAAAAAACTCCAAAGGCCATGTACTATGGAAAGTGATTGATTAGGTTAGAGATTTTATTGGAATTTTAATCTAAATATGATTACATTTACAAAATCGTTTGAGAATTAATAATTTATACTTGAAAATCTTCTTATCAAAAACACTGTAGTTTCTTTCATTAATGAAGTTGATTCCTATATATTTGCTGTTGTCTCTGGGTAAAATATACAGTATCCTCACTCTTGCTTTTCCTAGGCAAGACCACAGTTGTCTAGGCCGTAGCTGTTTTTATAAGGGCTTCCAGCCTAAAGCCTTAAGCAGATCTCCTCACCAGTCCAGAGTTCCCTTTCCTTTATATTGCATTCATCTTTGCTATGGTGAATATTTAACTGTAGTACCTCTTTGTTTTTCATAAAAAGGAAATATATTCAGATAGTAACTGACTTCCTTACTGAATTCAATTTTAATATTTTCTTAGTTGAATCTCCTGGGTATAACAAGTAGCCAAACATATCACCTGAAAATAATAACGCTGTCTCATTTTCAATATTTATACACCTTTTATCTTATTGTACTTGTCAGGATATTATAAAGTAATACCAATATTAGCAAGTATGCTTGTCTTTTTACACATCAGTCTTTGCTGGGACCATTGCAATGACCTCATGACTAGGTCCCTAGACTCCACTGTTCTATACAATCAGCTCCTCACATAGGTGGTAGTGGCTTGTTTGACGTCTGTGTCATGCATTAGCTGGTCAGATCAGTGATAGCTGAATGTATGAAAGTTAATCCAACAACAATAACTGCCACCAATAAAGATTTCCATAGCATCTGAGAGAATAGCTGCACAATTTATGTTAAAATATTCCTTTTATTTATCTATTTTAAGATTTTCCTGGCCCTTTGACACATCTGTATAACTAAAGGCATTGAGAAAATAGCAAAAACAGAGTTCTGTTAACAGCTCTATTCCATGGAGAAATTACAAGAATTTGGAAATATTATAAAATTGAGCTTCCCGATGCATGGCACTCTGGCACAGGGAGGGTTCTAGGAATAGCCATCCCAATCTTATTCTTCTGTTACTTTCTGGTCACCTGCCACTAATTCTAGTGGACAAATTCCCTTGGAAGGCAGAGGACAAGGTCGCTCATTGATGAAGTCCAGACAAATTAGTTTTATGAGTACTGAGTAGGTTGGAGGGAGCGAAAAAGAAGTGGAGGAGCATTGTGAAGATTCAAATGGAAGTAATCCAACATAGAAACCTAACCATTGTTGGGCTGTGTCCAGACAAAACATTCTTTTTTCCAACACAGAGCATGTACAGAATCATATCAACTGTTATAATGTGGCATGGTAATATCAATTCAGTCATACTACTTCAACCTTAAAATGTTAATCATCAGTGACTTTTACATAAGCTATTGGGGACAAAAGAGGAGAAAGAAATAGTTAAATAATATTAAACAGAGCTGTCTCAGCCTTTGTTTCTCTATCTGGACACAAAGTCTAAATTGATAATAATAACTTCCTTTTTTTCAATTTTCCTTAAATTCTGCTGGAACCTTAGCAGAGTAGAGTACCTGAAGGGGTAAATTAATCATTCATTTCTGTGAGATCTGAAGCCCTAGTGTCCTGTGTTTGTTGGAGAGTGCACTTTAACCGGGACTGTTAAACTAGTAACTGTTAAGAGGTGTCTCACTAATAATCTGGTTTTCAGATTTTGTCCCCCTTCTCTTATTATATAAGAGCAGCACAAATTCTCCTTGAAGTAAGGATCTATCACTGTGGTAATCAACTTTCTGTTTGTTGTTTGAGACTGGAAAACCGCATTAACTTCTGATTTAACAGAAAAACAAAGCAATATATTTATTGCTAATCGATGTATTCCTCCCTGTGTGTCTAAGACCTTCAAACCTACTGAACCAGATTGTGGGGGACAGAGCAAGCATTTAGTCAGAGGATTATTTGGAGTCATAATGAGAAAAGAGCCACTCTCAAATTCACTCTGTGATTCATACATGTTCATTCTTACGGTGGGGCTATGACAACATATACTGGCTTTTTGTTGAGGCATATGACGAAAACTCTCCAGGTATCGGTATCTTTCAACTGAGAATATAATAAGAACTTCAGTAGAACATTCTGCTCTTCTCTCAAGCCAGCTGCTTTGTGGTGAAGGAACACTAGAAAAATTAAACCTTTAAGCTTGAGTTCACTGTCCCACTACTTTCTCCATTAAAGAAGACCTTTCGTTGGTATTCTATAATTCCAAAGATGATGATGGCAGAAACACTGCAGGTAAAGAAGGCACATCTGCATCCAAAGTAATATGTCTATCTTTTGGAGGACAAATAGCTGCTGTCTCCATGATGGAAAGGATCCAACATGATCCATCTGTTGTCTGGCCCCTCTAGGAATACTGTCATATGAGGGGCTAAGTGTTGGCCAATGTTTTAGGGAAACTGGACACTCAGCAGGATCTTGGTCAACCCACGCCCACTTCCATTTCTGCCACCATGGCAAATTTGTCTATAGATCCTTGATCAAGACTGAGGTGACAAGGTTAAAAAGGCTGGAATGTGTCTACAAAACTTTGAAATGAGTTTATTTTGTTTTATTTTTAACCTACTTTGGGAATTAGTAAATCTTGTAAAGGACTAGATAGTAAATATTTTAGGCTTTGTGGTCCATATGGTCTCTATTGTAACTACTCATCTCTGTGGCTCTAAGCACAAAAACAGCCACAGAGAGTACATAAATGAACAGATGTGGCTGTGTGCCAATAAAATTTAATTTATACAAATAGATGGCGTGGCAGATTTAGTCCACAGGCCATAGTTTGCCAACCCCTGATCTACTTGGTTATTGAACACTTCATCAGTTTGTAAGCCAGTTAACTGGTAATGCGAAAACACCAAGAGGCCAGTTTCAGCATGTATCTCATGAGTTTGATCCAGTGGTGTGATAGAGCTGTCTTGCACAGGCTCCCATGAGCCAATTATATACACCTCTTGCTATCTCCAGGTATTGACCAAGACGGGAGTACTACGCTATGGAAATCAGAAAATCTAGTAATCAGGGCTTCTGATCACTTCCAGCTGGGAAGCTGGTTGTTAAACATGACCAGCACAGCACTGGTCTCATCCATTGCTCATGCAGTTAATTGTCTTGAAGCCTGGTTTACTATTTGCCAGTTCTGTTTTATAAGGTGCAGCTTCTCTACATGTCCAGTTTCATGACTGGTTAGGTCAGATAACATCCAATGTATGATGTTCTGTTAGATTTCTGCTCTCTAGTCTTAGAAATTTTCTGATCATTTATATCAAGCAGGATCTCATTAGACCACCCATCTGTTTCATTTATGCAGACTGCATTGTCAAACAGCAGTGATCAGATCCCTGCTGGTCAAAACACTGTGAGAACTGTTTTGGTTCTGTCACCTGCTATGATAATTAAGTTCCCATGTCTTTGCTGGATAAGCATAAAACCTGGCTTATACTCCAATTCCAATATTTCCATTAAGCTTAGAAATTTAACATCATTGTGGCTTCATCCACCTTTGTCTCTGCCTATGGAGGACTGCCACCACAGATCTTTCTAGAAAAGTTTGTGGCCGCTTCTCCAAAGAATTCCCTAACACAGCGTAAAGTGTATAACCTCCAGACCCTTTAGAGGTTATGTTAGGAGGTAGCTGAGTAGGAGCAACATTATTATTCCCTCTCAATATTTTCCACTCTCTAAACCTTTCAACTTGTTTTTCTATAAAAAAGGCAAAGTAATTCCAGCATTCAACCTCCTTTACTCCAACCATGAATCTTGGCCTGAAATTAGTCAACTAGCAGATCATAAATGGCACTCCTAGGTGACTGATCCAAAACAACCTCTGAAGGTTTGTTTTTCTGTGCCACTCTGGTCTCAGTTCCCTTGTGAGTCAGAATTGTGGTTGGAAACAGCACATTTAAATAGGTAACTGAGAATCGCTTAAGAAGGCAACTCTTTCAAATGTGTGGGGAGGACTCTGAAAACGGCACGTAATGGTATCATCTCGGACACAGCAGTAGAAAAGGACTCTACTACCATAGATCTGAAGAGGAAGAGGAAGGGGCAGTTTCCTCAGGCTAGGCTGCCCATCAAGCTGCCACCTTTAGTAGAGGATCACAGTAAACATGTAGCGATATGACAGGGAAGGGACCAGAGGAATAAATGCCCCAACTTACCTAAACCCAGTTGATAGCCACGGTTCCAGGGAGACCATTGTCAATTACAGTCAGAGCAGTAGGCCACAGAGCTGATTCAAGAATAGGAAAGAGTGAATTTGTGAAATTCTAGATTCCATGTCACAAGAGAATATCTAGCACAGATATAATGTAATAGGCATAAAAGTTGTTCTGAGAAAACTATAAATTAAAAGGAAGAGTTGGAGAAAGAAATAGTCTCAGAAAAGCAAAGAAAAATTTTCAAAGGTGAATGATTTGGTCAATAATAACATTAACAATAATCGCAATAATTATAACAGTTTCCATTTGTTAAATATTTTCCAGGAACTGGAAAAATTGCATTATTTCGTAAAATTTCTATATGCGGTATTAATTTTTTTTTCTTAATGATGAGGAATATGTATCTCAGAGAAGTTGTGTAACATTCCTAAGGTTACACAGAGAGTAAGTTAAAGGCTGTTACTTGCCAAAGTCAGCCTTTTAAATACTGGATTCTCCATAATCGAGTCAAGTGCTATGAGCAGTTGAGGAAGAAAAGATGTGTTGGATTTGACAAAGTTGCTGATTAGTGATCATAGATTCCTGATGTTAAACTTATGGGCAACATATGAAGCAGCAGTTATAGATCACACATCCTCAGGAATTTGCTTTTGAACGAAAAGAAATAAGTAGGTTGGGAACTAAGGGCCACCAGTGTCAGGTGAATATATATGTTAAAACACACACACACACACACACACACACACTCACACACATTGATATTTTAAACAGGACACCTCTACATATTTGAAAAGAAATGGAGTGAAACATTTTTCAAAGAAAAAATTGAAAATATTTTTGAGTGGGGTGATAGATAGGCAATGGAATCCCAAGTTTTGTAGGGAGGACTAGTTTTAGTGTATAGTGGTGTGCTTTGTGGAATTCTCTGGGTAAGACAGAATGAGCATTATAATGGAATTATTTTGATTTTGTTGGACATCTATTTTTTATATAAAATGTGGGTAGAACATGTCAAATTCATACACACAAAGACACTATATTTGAGATAAAAGTATTAAGAAATTATTCTTTTATCTTCTATCTCCTTTTGTCTCTAGTCTTAGACTTTTAGGAAATATTTTGTATTAGAAAGTTATATTTTGACACTGACTTTTTTCTGCCTATGCTATTAACTTGTAAATTATTTGCAATTTTTACCTATTTGAAGTGAAAAAAAATCAAATTTGGTGACCTAGAATATCTTTCCAAAGAGTCTACATAGCTTTCGAAAAGTAGAAGAAAGTAGAGTAGCTTTTATGACTTCGAAACACCAAGTAAATCTCAACTTTTTTTTCCTTTTGAATAAATTTATTAGTTTCCTTATTTAATCTAATTGATGAGTTCACTTCAGCCTCCTGTGAAATAGATAAGTGCAGTCAACTAAAAATGGTAGTTCTGAAACCATACGCACTTCTCATTTACATTGATCCCTGACAGTGGTTCTTTACTTTCTACGTCAAGCTAGCTAATTAAGAAAATAATAATCACTCACTGTCAGCGAATGCTTTTTATAAGTCAGGTACTGTTATAAATAACATGAAAATTGTTTCATCCTCACATCACCTCTCTGAGGAAAGTTCAAGTAAGATTACATCCATTTTACAGAAACAGTACAAGATGGTTAAATAACATGCCCAAAATAGTCAGCTCAAAAGTATTGGAGCTGCCTGGCTGTCAGTGTTCGTACCTTACACGGTAAGCACTACTCTACCCATCTTCTAGGTTTGCCACTCCAGTCAACAAAACTAAGACCCTTAATATAAACAGCATGTTTTAGTCCCCATGTTAATCTGCATATTTATACTGAAAGGACTGAAGAAGAGAGAAGTGTAAGCCTTTCCTCTCTCTGATTTGGGAAGAACTTAGTCACGGTGTCTGTGGCATTCCTGAATCAAGCTTCAGTGTTTAAAGGAGAGTGAAAATAATTTAGTTGATATTTTAACTTCAGGAAAATGAGATACATGTTTTTCTTCTTAGCTGCCTTCTACCCTCCCACCTTGCCCCTGATACATTGACAAATGCATAATCTGAAGGGGAAAACACAGCTATGAAAATTAAGGCCAGAATATCTAAAGCTAAATATAACTGCCTTTTCATTTGCTAAAATAAAATGAATTTTACCTGGCATTTTGTCCTAGTTGTCACGCATTATTCCTATTATAAGAAAAACATGAATTTCTGAAGATTAGCTCCCTACATTTAAAGATGCCAAAAAATGCTGTGCTCTTGATTTAACCAAAATTTACTGTTATTTATGAAAGATTAAAACACTGAATAGGAGAAAATAACACTTTATTAAATATTTATACATGCTATTTAAAAATATATTTTAATCTAAATCAATATGGTTTTTGATTTCACAATTTTTTTCATATTTATAATTTCTCACTTTTCCTATAATTCAATAGAAGGTAAAAGAGACAATTTTTCACTTCAGGGTTAATTTATTGTGTTCAGGTGAGCAAAGCAATACATTAGTGATATGTACCAGTTTCCATGAAATGAATAAGAAGATAAGGTGTCACACATTAAAGTGCTTGAAGATAAGTAAAATATTATTTTTGGAAAAAACATCAAATATTATTATCTAAAGTTTAAAAAATATGTGAAAGACAAACCAGATGCACTGTAAATGTGATTCAGAACCTCCTGGAAATAAGAAAACCATTTTTTATCAAATGGCCACATCAACATCTATCTTCTTTAGTGCAAATTTTTCTCTACTGTCAAATACAGTTTTCACCTGTCTAGCAGTTAGTTGGTTTGGTAAAAAGTTCCTAAAGCAAAAATATGTTAGAATCTAGAATGTTATATATTAATTACTTGCAGCTTTTCCAACTTTTCTCTAGGCCTGAGCAAGATTTTTTCACATTTAAAAATAAAAAGAATTAAGGACATCTGTTATGACTTCTGATGTCTCTTGAATATTCATGGTTGGGTCATTATCTTTCCAAGAGCAGTAGAAACTGATTGATTCCTGAGCTGTCTAGTGGGCATATTACTTTAGGCATCAACAACTAGGAAAGAACTCTAAATTGTATTTATGCCTAATAGTGAAAGAGTACATGAAACAATCTCTT
Organism: Pseudorca crassidens; assembly: GCF_039906515.1. NCBI lineage: Eukaryota > Metazoa > Chordata > Mammalia > Artiodactyla > Delphinidae > Pseudorca > Pseudorca crassidens. The sequence continues at coordinate 22,996,077 of NC_090298.1, forward strand.
CTTAGTGTCTCTTTTGCTATGAATTCCCCTATTTTAGTTCAGTCTGTGAGATACTAAAATCCTCATTGAGATCAACATCAGTATTTTTATTTCAAATGTTTCTTTCCTATTCTATACTATGAGATGCAGTAGAGAGTTAAATATATAGAAATTACTTATACATGAAAATGTGAAAATGAATTTTTTGAACTGTTCTTCATCAGACTATAGAGGCTAATATACTGTAGAGCTCTACTTTACAGAAGGATATTTTGGGTTGCATTGGTGTGTTGAGGAAATCAGCTATTTTCTTTCTAAAAATATATTTCTTTCATAATGGTGTATTTAGTATTATAGATTTAAGTAAAACATTTCTTAGAGGACACATTCCACATTGTTTGAAATCATTATATAAGATTTAAAGCCAAATAAATCTGCAAGGCATAATTAGTATTGAACTATGGTTTATTTCAATAATTCTGAAAAAATATTTGAAGCTAATATAAAATAGTTTTAATTTACCTGTGAATTTGATCATTCTCAATTTATAAATTAAGTATGTTTATGACTATTTCCATTTGACTCTCTGCCTCACCATCCTAGACATGTGAAATACTTTGAATGCAATACTGCCAAATTTATATGGATTCAGTCCATGTATGTATAAGATATTTCTCCACATAGGTAAAAGTTATTCATTTTCTGGACAGTTGGATCTAACAAACTGACACAAATATTAATTAATGACTATGTAAACTATCTTATACCATTAGCTTTTGACTTTAAAAGTTATATATATTGTTTTAGGATTTCCAAAGGTTGATTTGAATTTTGTATGATTTTTGCTTTACATAGAGCAGTATGATTCAGTTGATATTTATGTAATACCAGATTTACCATCAAACAACGAAGACATATTTTATTAAATTATAATTTACATAAGGTTAACAGAAGCAAAGGCAGAGTATGACACTTAGATAAATTCTGAAATAATAAAACATTTCAAAAATTTTACATGATGTTCCTACTATTGTCAATTAATAATGCTGATGTAAGAAATCTATTTATTTAAGAATTACAATTCATTGTAGTCTTTAATTGCCATTAGTGGGAACTACCATTTGTTTAATGCTTATTATTTCCAAGACACTAAAATAAAGGTTTTATATGCAGTATTTTACAATCCTTACAAAATAATTCTTCAAGGCATTAATTATATATTCCTTTTTATGTGAGCACAGAAGTAACCTGCCCAAGGTCACAGAGCTACTTGGTTGATTAGCCAGTACTCTGAGTCTAAATTTTACGGTATTTCCATTACACTCTGTTCTCACTGTACTAAACTTTGAAATATACATAGAAACTTTATGGCTTTATGCAATATTTATCAGAATAAAAAACCATGCTCTGTATTTTAATATATACTGTCAGCCCAAACTGAATTGTGAACTCCATGAAAGCAAGGATATTTTCATTTCATTTCCTTTATTTTTTGAAAGGCAGCATAGGAACACTCGGAAGATATTATGTAAGGACCAGATTGTTCTGGTTCAGATTCTAACACCTAACTTATTACTGTAAGTTTGAGTAATCATCTCAGTTTCCTCATTTATAAAATGGGGACAATAATTATAACCTCATTATATTGTTATGTAAATTCAGTATTTACAATAAATGAAAGATTGGCACATCCAAGGCAGTTAACACTTTTTCTTTAGTATTTTGCCTGAGGTAAATATTTAATTACTGATAAAGATAGAACACAAAGTTTATTGTTGTATTCAAATATCTATATCTATATATATTTGAATGAGTTAGTGCAATGTAAACTGATATTAAGAGAACACTGATTTTTGTTTGTTTGTTTGTTTGTTTTGGTTTTTTGTGGTACGCGGGCCTCTCACTGCTGTGGCCTCTCCCGTTGCGGAGCACAGGCTCCGGACGCGCAGGCTCAGCGGCCATGGCTCACGGGCCCAGCCGCTCCGCGGCATGTGGGATCTTCCCGGACCAGGGCATGAACCCGCGTCCCCTGCAATGGCAGGCGGACTCTCAACCACTGCGCCACCAGGGAAGCCCCAGAACACTGATTTTTTTTAAAGGCATATGGCTTAAATTTTTCTCCCTAGTATTGTCTGAACACATGGAAAACAAAAAGTTGGTTATCATTCTCTCTGCTTGAGACTAGGGCCATAGAGTATGGAGTAAACATCCAGTCATCACAGGGTCCTCTTTCTGGGTGCTAAATTTTAAAACCCAGAAACATGAGGCCACCACCACCAGAGCTCCACTGTGACTACCACACTTGATAAGACAATATGAACTCGCCAGGCCTCATACCCAATATCTCTTGTTCACTGACCAAACCAAAATTTTCCCTCATCAAACATCTCTTCCCAACTTTTTCTTCCATAATGGGTTATACTTTCTCCAACATTAGCCAAACTTCCCCTGCTCTTTCCCTATACACCTGGGATTTTTAAAAGATCACACACTACACTGTCTTAGTCCCTATCTCAAACTCTGGTCATTTCAGCAGCCACATGGCTAATACATCTAACACATTAATCTGTGTTGTTTTACTGACATTTAACCACATTCCTTTTGATATTCGTGATGACTTAAAACATCTATCCTCAGAGGTGCTAAATTCGATTATATGTAGTAGTTCACAGAAATATCACAGCCATTCAGCCCTCTCTTATTTGGGCCACTTCATCTTTAATTTCCTGGAAGTGGACAGTCCATTTACCAGTCTAATTTCCATTGACAATTATGTTTTCCACTATAAAGTTAATTCTCAGCTAAATTTCAGTCAGTCTCTTTTTGTAAGACACCACCATTTTTCCACATTTCTGGCAAAATTCCAATAATAAATCTACTCACTTTTCCCTTGCCTATGTCCAAGATGCAAAGAGTTCCCAGAGAAAATCTTTCAGCCATGTCTCCAATCCCAATAAAAGCCTAAAGACTAACTAGCAAAGCTTTTACCTCTCTCTGTTTACTTATCTATCCTGTGCTCCACACAGGTTATTGCACATCTTTTCCTATCACCGTAAGCCTCCCTGCCCCATATTTCCCTTTCAGCAGCCAACTCTCCATTCTACTTCAAGACAAAAATAGACGTCATATAAACGAAAGACAGATACACACATACATACACATTGTTACTACCAACCCACTGACTTACCAGCTAACCTGTCCATATTCAAGTTTTTTTTCACTTGTAATATTTTCACAATAAAATAGATGGCTCTTCTCAGTCTAATCTAAATAGCTGTTAAATGGATCATGTTCTTAGTTGCCTCTGTTTCCCTCTCTTTGTTTTTTAGTTCAGCCTCCGCTCTCTCTAAGGACTCCTTCTAATAGTAGTTTAAACATGCACAATTGAGATCTCTTTTGTAAAACCAAGTAATGGAAAAACAATATAGTTGTCCTTTGATGCTGAGTTTGTCTCCATCCACAGCCTGTTCTCTCATTTTCCTCCCATTAAAACTTTATGAAAGTCTGTATATCTTCTTTGGAGAAATGTCTATTTAGGTCTTCTGCCCATTTTTGGATTGGGTTGTTTGTTTTTTTGTTATTGAGCTGCATGAGCTGCTTATAAATTTTGGAGATCAAACCCAGCAATCCCATTACTGGGCATATACCCAGAGAAAACCATAATTCAAAGAGTCATGTACCAAAATGTTTATTGCAGCTCTATTTACAATAGCCCGGAGATGGAAACAACCTAAGTGTCCATCATCGGATGAATGGATAAAGAAGATGTGGCACATATATACAATGGAATATTACTCAGCCATAAAAAGAAACGAAATTGAGCTCTTCATAATGAGGTGGATAGACCTAGAGTCTGTCATACAGAGTGAAGTAAGTCAGAAAGAGAAAGACAAATACCGTATGCTAACACATATATATGGAATTTAAGAAAAAAAAGTGTCATGAAGAACCTAGGGGTAAGACAGGAATAAAGACACAGACCTACTAGAGAATGGACTTGAGGATATGGGGAGCGGGAAGGGTAAGCTGTGACAAAGCGAGAGAGAGGCATGGACATATATACACTACCAAACGTAAGGTAGATAGCTAGTGGGAAGCAGCCGCATAGCACAGGGAGATCAGCTCAGTGCTTTGTGACTGCCTGGAGGGGTGGGATAGGGAGGGTGGGAGGGAGGGAGACGCAAGAGGGAAGAGATATGGTAACATATGTATATGTATAACTGATTCACTTTGTTATAAAGCAGAAACTAACACACCATTGTGAAGCAATTATACTCCAATAATGATGTAAAAGAAAAAAAAACTATGAAAAATGCATGCATGGCTACTGCCTTCGCTTACTTTTCCACTTACTTATTCTCAACTCAGTACCATATAAACATGGGCATCTTAACCACACACCATTATGACACTGGAAAATTATTTTCAAGGCCATTAAAAGTCTTTGGATATATATGGAATGATCACTGTCAGTCTTTACCCTAATTCACCTCTTAGAAGTACTCAACACCCCATCTGTTAACATAGCATCATGTTCCTCTGGCTTTCATGTAAACCTCTAATCAGTTCCAAGCAACAGCAACATATATTCAATGAGCTGGCGAAGAAAAGACTGCATAGAAAGTTGCCTTGATTTCCTACATCCTGTTTATTTTTTAACGTCCTTTTCTGACTCTCTTGTCAATGCTCAGTTCCTAGAAAATGCTTTAAATGAGCTCCTAAGGGATTTTGCAAAGATCTCCTCTGACCTAGAATACACCTGTCATCACAAGCACACTCCTGTTTCATCTGTATTACTAACAATAATATTCTTTATTCTGTTAATGTGCATGAGTTGTCCCTCTCTTCTGCTCCCACAGAACTATTTTCGATGTATATACATGTATAACACAGAATTGTTGCTTGTCTGGTCATTCATCTACTTCCTGCACCAGACCTTAAGCTATGTGATGGCAAATCATTCATTCACTCCTTTATTCTTGAATTCAACAAGTGTTGGTTGTGCCTAAGATAAGCCTTTGTATTTGTTTTTATGACAGAGCAGCAAACAAATCATACTTAGCATCTAATCTCATAATTTATTAGGTGAGACATATCCTAAGACAAACAAATGTACAAATCTTTGTCCAATTTCAATTATTTTAAGTGCTATAAAAGAAAAATACAAGACTTTTTTTTTAGATTAAGGGATTATATGTCAATAAAGCAGTGTTCATTGTTGTAGGATATTATTTCAGAAAATTGTCCAGGTGATCTTCGCAACTCAGTGTTTTAGCAAAAATAAGTGAATGTATTTCTTACCATCATTGCATTTAAATTTCTGTGTTTCATCTCCCATGTGTTTGTTTTTATAGACTACTGAATGGGTTATTTCCTGGTTTTCCAGAGCTGAGGCTAAACTCCAAATGGGAAAACAAAAGACTGTTAATAGTGCATATTCCAAGATTAAAGAACTACTGAATGATGGGAGCCAGCTATGTCCCATAGGGTTTACTAAGAGGAATATAGAATAAATAGATAAGAAAAAAATAACTTTTGGCAGATAAAATAGCAGCCCAAAGAAACATACCCAGATCACTGTTAGTGGGAAGGAAGAAACCAGGAAACCTTAGGAGAGAGAGAACATTGAAGTTTTCGTTTTGATAATCACTGCAGATTCTTACTCATTACCAATATCACCTATTTCTCTCAGTGATCTGCAGAAGAAAGAAAATAGGCAATTAAAATAAAATCAGATTAAATCACCAAATAGGAATTTAATACCTCTTCAATCAAATTTTTGTATATTTGTATTCTCTCCAACCCTGACATTTAACACTGAGTATGGCATGAATAGTTAAATACTGTGCTTCTCAGGAGAGAACGTGTAATGTTATTCTTACTCTGCGTCAGCTGACCTGAAGAAATCTATTTGAAGTTAATATTCTTGCTTCTTTTATGTTGACATATATTCTGAAGGACTGAGAGGAGCCTGGGGTCAAAATCTACATAGTGAGCTTTATGAACTTTTCATGCAATGTCTGTTAGCATGAAGTTTTACGTTTAGTTAGCTCACATACCTGGTACCTTCTACCCTAATCAGGCAGTTTACTTAGTATCTCCTATAGTGTCCACAGTTTTTAAACTCTTTTCTTCCTGATATAAATTAGTCTCCTTTTCTTTTTTTTTTTTTCCAACTATGCAAAGGTTATCTTACTAGGACCAGACTGGGCCCTTCCATTCATGAAGACTTTTCTAACTAATCTGATCAATATTAGTTATGATTTCTGAATTATAGTGAAATGTATTTTCTTTCATACCACATTTTTTTAATCTAGAAAGAATTTTAAACCTTTCCAGATTGTCCCAGAATTTGTAGTCTTTATGGCTAAGATTGGTATTCTTTTATTATTTTAAATTATAAATGTTTCAGATATATAAGTATGTAGTAGGAGATTTTAATGAAATGTTGAGAAGCTCTTTCAAATCCCTGCAGTGTGCTAGGTTAGGACATTTCATTCATTTTGAGTATTTTTAAATGAATACATCATAGAAAGATTTATAGAACCAACATAAATAACAAAGACCTTTGAAAGATAAAAAGTCAAAGGATTAATAAAATAAATATCTGAGAATTTCTCCCCTTTCTGCACAAGACCCAACAATAGAAATGATCAATCTGAAATGAATCTCTCTTTCTGACATCAAGAGGTAGTGCATTAGAACATAGAACACTGGTAAAAAATCAAATCTGTTCTTGCAATCAAGTTTTAGATCATCCTAGGGATTTTTGAAGCTATCGAGTCATGCTCTTACATATCAACCTCAGAATAAACACACACAACATACACAAAGTGACAACAAAACAAATAAAAACAAAATAATTACACTGTAAGGCCAGCCACTTTTGATCAGTTTATTAAAAGCTCAATTCTGTCAGAGCCATGATTTCTGCCTTTAAGAGGGCTCCTATTTCTAGCTCTAGATTTATGCTAACTCTAGGACCAAAGTTTATCAAAAGAGAGATATTTCTGTTTTTGTCTCTACACTCCGAAAATTTGCCTCTGGATTAAGAGGCAATATTTAAATTTATTAGACTCCATTTGCTTAGAAAGCCTTAAAATTGTAACCTCTCATCCAAGAGTTAAAAGGTGCCACTTTAAAAAAGAACAACATTGACATCTTTGAGTGATTTTTGTACCTCAAATAATTCTACTTACATACGCATTTTGCCAACCTTTATAGCCTTCTTGATTTATTTAGATAACAGAAGCCTACACAACAACTATGTGGAAAAACATGCTTTCACCAGCAGGGAAAATGTTGGATCTCTAGAGTTTACATTGTTTAAGCTTAATTAAAAATCTGCATTTCCCTTAAAAAAGATTCAGACTGAGCCTAGGGTTATTCTTAAGCAGGAAAATAAACACAACACAAGATAACAAAAACTAAAACTGAGAGGAAATAAGTTGAAAAGGCAAGGCTTAGATATAAACCAGAGATTGGAAGAAAATTGAAATGCATAGAGTATGGGCTAAAATTTAGCTTTATGCTATGTTGCTGCAAAACAACAACAAAAACAAACCTGCTTAGCTATACAATCGTAATAACCATTAGATAAATACAGAGACAATGCAAAAGTACAAATATTCATAAACAATATACTGACTGACAGCACTAAAAATATCTTTGATAAAATTCTTATGAAATACGCAGTGGTTAACTTTACATACAGTGATTACTTTCGTTGTTAACGTTACAGCATCAAATGCATTCAGAAAAAAAGGATACCTGGGAGGCAAGTAATGTGCATGTATAGGGGTGAGCTGTACAATTTAATCATCTTGCATAAGTATTTCTCTCCTGGTCTGACATAGAGCAGCAGCATACTAGTATATATATATAAGTGCGGGGAAATGGTATGTCATTCAACCATTCCTTTCTGAGTAGCATTTTTTTCCCCCACCATTGAACTTTCAGCAACACCCACGTTCTTCTATTTTTAATTTAGTGCTAGATAATCTTATTCCTTTGTTTGTTATGCAAACTCTGGTATACTATATATATGTCCTGAGTTTACTTATTAGAGTTTGATTAATCAGTATTTGTTTTAGGAAATGATGCACAGTTAGCTTTAGGGCTTGGTGAACCTATACCATAGTATTACTTGAAGATAGTTAAACATCTTTGAATGAATTATAAAACTGAAATTGGTGAAGGTAAAATTGATATTCTGTGAAAGTGCAGTTGTTTAACAGATGTATGTGCCTGTAAGGGAGTTAATTCTCCCTCTGCTTAAAAGACTTCCCAGAATATATTCCCTTTGATCTGCTTGAGCAAGCAAGCATTCAGCCATGTAAGCCACAAAAATTTTAATGCATATTGCAAAGCCCTAGTAATTTTATAGTTAGTATAAGGGAAAAAAAAGCTTCAAGTTAATTTTCGGTCCAAATGTTCCTCATTCAAAACAGATTTTCAGTAATATATTATAGAATGTCTAGCTTTAAACAATATTACTTATATAGTCTATAAGATAAATCATTTATATACTCTATGCCAACCTAATCAATTGAGATAACTAGTTATATGGACTGATATTTTTAAACAGACTATAGTGAGGAAACCTCTGCCAAAATTAATAATAATTTTAGTTTAAAATAGTTGATCTTTTTATGATTATCTATACATAAATATAAGTATATATGTACAGTTTTTAAAAAATAAACTTTTTGTTTTAGTATAGTTAAGATTTACAGAAAAGTTGCAAAGATAATAGAGAGTTCTGATATACCTTCACCCGTTTTCCCCTGTTTTTGATATCTAGCATTATCATTATGCACAACAACAAAGAAACCAACTTTGGTATATTACTACTGACAGAAATCCAGACTTTATTTGGATTTCACTATTTTCTCCACAGTTGTTCTTTTTCTGTTCCAAGAATCCATCCAGAATACCACATTACATTATGTACAAACAAATATGTTACTCCTTGGTAATATATCCAAAATGTGGTCTAAAAGCTTCATGACACTGGGTTTGGCAATGACTTTTTGGGTGTGACATCAAAAACACAGGAACCAAAAGAAACAATAGAGAAATTAGACTACATCAAAATTTAAAACTTCTGTGCATCAAAGAAAAAGGCAACCTATTAGAGAAAATAGTCACAAATCATACATCTGATGCTGGGTTAATGTCAAGAATATGTAAAGAACTCCTGCAGCTCAACAATAAAAAAAAATCTGAAAAAATGTGTAAAGGACTTGAATAGACATTTTTCCAAAGAAGATGTATGAATGGCCAATAAGCAAATGAAAAGATGTTCAACATCTCTAAGCTTAGGAAATTGCAAATCAAAACCACATGGAGATACCACTTCACATCCATTAGAATGGCAAATATCAAGAAAAAAACGATACCAAAACAAAACAAGAAACTAACAGATGTTGGCAAGAATGTGGAGAAATTGGAGCCTTTGCACTGCTGATGGGAATATAGAACTGTGTAGCCAACTGTGGAAAACAGTATGATGGTTCCTCAAAAAAATTAAACATAAAATCACAATGTGATCCATCAGTTCCACTTCTGGGTATGTACTCAAAAGAATTGAAAACAGGGACTTGAACAGACACGTGTACACTCAAATTCATAGCAGCATTATTCAAAATAGTCAAAAGGTGTAAGCAACTCATATGTCCATAGACATATGAATAAATAAACAAAATGTGGTATATACTTACAATGAACATTATTGATTCTTTAAAAGGAATGCCGTCCTGACACATGCTACAACATGGTTGAACGTTGACGACATAATGCTAAGTGAAATAAGCCAGACATGAAAGGACTAGTATTGTATGATTCCACTTATTTGAAGTACCTAGTATAGACAAATCATAGAGACAGAATGTAGAATAGGCTGGGTGTGGAGGTTGTGGGAACACTGGGGAGTTATTGCTTAATGCATATAGGGTTTCAGCTTTGCAGGATGAGAAGAGTTCTGGAGGTAGATAGTGGTAATGACTGCACAACAATGTGAAAATACTTAATGCCACTGAACTGTATACTTAAAAATGATTAAAATGATAAATTTTACCTTATGTGTATTCTACCACAATAAAATAAACAAATAAATAAGGTCTATAATGGAAGAAGTTTGTTTAAGCATGCCTGATATTCATGTAGAATATGTGCAAGAGATCATCAAATTTTCATTTAAGCAAAGAGGTGACAAATATTTGCACTATGGAATTCCTTGGATAAATGAAAGATCTTAATCAAATATCCTTGAAAACGTGCTATTAAAAAGACCTCTTGGTAAACCCACTAATGGTGTTAAGGAGTGAAAAATTCTTATCTTTAAAATGTTTTGGAGGTCTGTTTTACAATGTGTTAATACAAAAGCTATGTATGTTTTAAATTGCATGAGGCTTTAGATGTTTTAGTAATCTTCAGTTAACTTAAAATATTTTTAAAATACCCAGCAATTCTTGATAAACCAGGTATTAGAAAAGTAAGTCCTATTTTGTCATCATTTTTTACCGTAAGAATTGTTATCTGAAATTCACTGATTGCAGATACAGTAATAACGTCAGCTAAGGAAGTTCAGAATGGAAGGTGGAATTTTAAATAGTCCCCTGTCAGCAATAGGTAATCTATAGGTTCTGAAAACCCCTCTACTGACCTGCCCAGTGTACTAGGGCTCTACAACAATGGTTAAAATAAGGCAAGCAATGGCACTTTATTCTGAATTCTGAATATTTATTCTAAAATTATTTGGAAGCCTGGAATGGTTATTCATAAAATAAATATGGGTACATATCTTTAGAAATTAAAATATTAACATGATTTAATTCTTATATGGTATAAAATGTTTGCATTAAACACACATGATTATTAAAATCTAATCAAGGAGAAAGTTTCTTTTTGTCTTTATACTGCCTCTAAAATTTTTTCAGGAGGGAATGATAACTTCACTGCAGCTTAATGAAAAATTTGGACATTCCCATGAATTTTTTATTACTGTCACGTAATCATAATGTCATATAATAATAGTCACATTGAGGTTCAAACACACAGCATCAATTTGGTAATTTCATGTGTCCAATCTCATAATTAAGACATCAATTTGCATTTGAAGAGTGACTTCTGCAATTTCTCAAATAGGACATGGCTCAAATGGATTCATCTGCTTTTAGAGAATGGAGTGTGGTAAGTATCCCTCTAGCTCTGTATATTCCTTTTCTCAGTAGAAAAATTTCCCTAAAAACCAAAGCAAATGAGAAAGGTGATAATACCCTAAGATGCAAACACTGTGACCAACCATCAGAAGGAAGTTTATTTTCTAATGTACCCTACAGTGACTTTGTGCTGGATCAGTTTAACAAACCTGAAATTAGATTTTCAAAAATATTCTTGCCTGTATGGTTCAATGTTTGGGTTGACTGCAAAAGAAATTCTCTTGACATTTGGATGACAGAGGTGAAATAGCATCCATTATCATGCTGCAAAGGGTGGAGTAAGGCCAGACGTGGTTGCAGCTTGCATGTACTGTCCCCAATCTAGAAGCTCACCTTGTTGGCTTGGGCCAGAATCTCAGATTGCAGCTCCTTTAGCATCCAGTAGATGTTTTCCTTCAACAGTTAAATCCTGAGCCAGGTACATTTGCAGTTCTTTAAGGAAGGGCTCCAGTTTATCCTATAGTTTGTCTGCACCAGAGAAATTAGAAGTTATGAGAGAGATATAAAGATTAAACTTATCCTCACCGGTTACAGTTTGTTCTTCTCCAGGCCCAACACAATCTCAAAACAACAGTATTATGTAGACTGCTTAACCAACTCTCACAAATGTGCATGGTCCAGCCCCTATAGTAAGCCCTTTATATACCACTATTATAGGCAACTTTAGATTGTCTCTTGGTAAGATACCAGTTGTGTATCAAATACCACTCCAAACAGTGTTCTTCTGAATTTCAAGGGAGATAGACATGTCCCCAATTTTAGGGACATGGGTGAATCTTTCCAGTGGTCTTCTTTGAAGCCCCACTCACTAAATCTGAAAGGAGGGTGGTGCTTTATTACAGGAGATCACTCCCTTCTCCTTGAATAGGTTGGGAATTATAGCCCAGTGCCTCACCAAAGATATCTTCTTACAAAACCTTTTCTCAGTCTCCACACCCTTGAATAACTTAATTTCTTCTTGTAGATTGGAGACCATTGGAATCCTACTTTGATATTTCCACATGGTGTTCTAACGCACTTGGTGATCTTTTTCATATTAATGCTATTTTCAAAGCTGATATTTTAGCATATTTTATGTAATAGAAGATGGCCCAAATATTTTAGATATAACAACTCATTTAATTCACCCTGTTCCTTTCACGAGGTGAAAGCTGAAGTTCTAGTTTAAACTGAAAGTAAATGGCGATTCTTGTTTGCTTCTTAGCCAATCTGGCTACAGACTACCTTTTAATATATTAATACATTGCTACACTGCTTTCCATGAATTTCAGTCAGGAATAGTGGAAATATAGAGCATTTTACTGAATTTTGATTTAGATCTATAGAAAAAGCACAGGTTTTTCTTTCTTGTCTCAAATTATTCGTGAACTAATGTAAGAACCATGGGGAAATGTGTCTCCCTCACTGGCATTCAGTTTAACTTTAGTGTTTCCATGGACTGGCCCCTTCATGAGATTGCAAAAGTGCTCAGTTAAGTTCTGTACTCAGTTCAATAAAAGGGCCTTGTAACTGTAGGGGAGAAAAGAGTTTTCCTCAGCTCTCTTAGAATCCTTGGCTTGATCTGAACAATAATCCGACAAAGACAGATTAACAGGAGAAGAGCATACACATTTTATTAAATTTTTACATATGTATCACAAGAGAATGGAGACTTGAAGAAATGACCAGATGAGGAACTTTTTTACCTCTCAGACAAAGAAACAATAAATTTGTGAAGAACTGACAAGACAAAGAAGTTTGGACTAGGGGTAGTAAATGGTGAAGAAGTAACTAGAAAGACAAGGGTAGTTTAGCAAGGTTTTTTTTTTTTAAGTTCCTCTGGTACTATCTCTGGACTGATAAGAGTCTGTCTCCAGCAAGAGAATTTATTTCCTGCCTTTCTGCATTTACTCTTTCTTTTTTTTAACCTTTTTTATGGAAGTATAGTTGATTTACAATATTGTGTTTTTTGTTATGTTCATCTCTGATAAATATCACCACCCAAGAGAAGTCTTCTTTGACCATGCAGTTACCATATCCCATGTTTTTAGTTTCAACATAGCTAATGACTGCATGAAAAACACCTGATTGTTTTCCTTCTATTAAGTGTCTGTCTCTTCAGCTTGAGTGTAAGTTTGAAGAGAGGTAAAAATGTATATCTCTTGATCAACTTTCTCTGTGCTCTAAAGTGTATCTTGTACACAAGGGACATCCAGTAAAACGTGTGAGTTGAATGACTGAATGAATAGCTCTTTACCATTAGATTTTTGTTTTACCTCATGCATGAAGTTGTTTAGGTTATGCATGCATATATTGAACATAGGGTCTCAGTTTGTTCCACATTAGAACACTGCAAATACTTTAATTTTACCTTACAATTTTGCCTGACACAGACCTTTGAGATTTGGTATTTTTTTTTTAGCAGGGGACCTTCAGGCTTATTTTTCGCCATATGACATTTTAAGGCCTGATACATCACTGGTTCACTAATATGAGCCAGTTGTATTCTTTTAAGAGAAAGAAAGATAATGATTTACATTGATTATGAGAGGGGACATAAAACACTCAGTGAAACTTTCCAGCATCAGGGAGTTCTTCCAATGACCATTCATGTGGGGGGTAATGGCATTTTACCATTACCCAAGCAATCTTTCAGCATTGGTTGTGTCTCAAAATCAGAAAGAAAAAACAATCCCCTTTATTACCCAAGAACAGGACCTGAGGTTTAAAATAATGTGTAGTCGCAGAACAAATTATACAATGTTTAAAATCTATTAAGGGAGACTCCTTCTGTCACCATCTAAAATCCTTAGAGTTCATGATAAGGATTGAGGATTGCAGAGGGAGGTATTGAGGTAAAAACACTTAGATCCCTTGTCCATCAAGTTTTTACCTAATAGGAGCAAGTATCACAGTAACAGAGAAATAGGATAAAAAATATGCTTTATAAAGGACTAAGAAAATAGCTCATAATTCCTAATTTATGGATCTCTTTGCAGTACTAAATTGAGGAATATACCTTTATTACAGAACCAAATAAACATCTCTTCTTCTCCAAATCTGCATTTTTGGGCCCTTTATTTTATGTTTGCTGAGCAGTCTTGTTAAATTTCTTAGCCAGTCATAAGGGCTATCAAAGTCTGGTCTCATATACTCGTTCATTATTTATTCATTTTTTAAAATGTAGTAACACATTATTGGCTGTCCACTGTGTCCTAGGCACCTAGCAAGGTGATAGTAATAAAATGATGAAAAAAAAATCTGTCTACCTTCTAGAAGCTTACATTCTCCTAGGGGTGGCAACAGAGAGCAAGTAAATAGAAAATAGAAAAGATAATATTGAAGGTACTTAAGTAAGTTCAGCGGGGCTGCAGGATTGTGGAGAAGTGTGTGTCCTGAGTAAGTAAGCCAGATTAACATTCTTTTTTTCACTGGTATTATAATTAAAAAGCTGATAGGAAGAAGTAATATTTTTAGTAAAATTTTATTTTTTATGCCAAACCACGAATCCTGGAAATGTTTGTAATATATATATAGTAAGAGTTTTTAACACCATCATCTTCCCTGAGTTATTGCCTTATGACTCGATAGGTACACACAATTAGAAATAATTTACAGTAATCTACTAGGAAGAACTGATTTAGTTCATAGAGGGATTCACTTTTTGAGTTCAAAGAAACAAATTATTATTTATGCTTACCTCAGTGGAGGTATCAAGATGTATTATGATCAAATAATCTCTTCTATCTAATGAAATAAATATTTCAGGTAAATAATTAAGAAAAAAAGTCTTTAGGAAATATAGAACTCTTCTCTTTTTTCCCCCGAGGGAAAACATTTGTTATAAAATGTTTTGTAGAAAATCTGTTCATTTCCATTTTTCATCTTATTTCAATATTCATTATTAGGTCATGTCTGTAAAAATCAAATTACTTTATTCATCTGAAAAGATTTTGCTAACATGGGAGACTTAAATACATGAGAGTTTTGATTCCTTTCTCTTTTTTTGCCTGCTTTCTCTTTTGGAAACATATGTTGAAATTATTAAAAAAGAAAAAAATTCATTTGTGCATCATTTTAACTATTCAGAAATATAAAATATTTAATTAGCTTTTAAAATACATATATAATAAGGTTATTTTTTCTTTTGATAAGACATAGAGAAATGAAGAAGTTGTGGAACCACTCCTTAAACTAAGTGAAACTATCATGAAGGAAAATTATTCATGCTTAGTCTACCATTAGAGGTAGTTAAAAAAGCAGATAACAGAAAGTTAAAAGTTAAGTTAAAGTGAGAAAACCGAGATTTTTAACAGCCTATTATCTCATTACATATCTCTTTAATTCCAATACATAATTTAAAAAAAAATTATCATACAGTAATTCAAATAACATGGTATTTGGACATTTACCATTAATTAAATGAAATGCACATCTCACTTTTCATTTCAAACTACCATTTTAAAATGCATACTCCAACCTCCAACTGAATTATTTGTTTCTTTCGAAGATACTAGGAGTGTGAAAAATAAGGAAGTTCTAATATAATGAAATCCAAAATATTTTAAATTGGCTTAGAAAAAAATATATTGTGTTATAAATATAGAAACATTTGACACGCAAGTGAAATCAGATTTCACATTATTTTGTTTTCAGTAACAGCACTGCCACTCACAATTTTCAGCACAGAGTTATTCCAAAGTGTTTATTTGCTTTTATTGACAGGCTAACTGTGATCATGTTCACTTCACCCAAAAATCAACCTGTGCTAAGAGAGACCTCTGAAATATTTTCCTGGTCAGAGGTTGAATTTTTAGAACATTAGTACTCAGAGATATTAGAGAAGTAAACCTCTAACTTCAGGTTTTGAAAATATAGTTAATTTTGAAAAATAAGCTCCCTTTGACTTGGGTTATGGTTTTATTAGACATGTCAATGTATATCTCATTGAAACATGGAAACAGTATTTGCATTAATTTAAGATAGTAATTTTGCATCTGCAAATAGTCTGTACGTAATCGAAAGTTCTTGGACACATCTATATGAGGAAGTTTACAAAACTTAGTAATCACTAGGAACAGTTGTTCTTTTTTAGTTATTTGTATGTGCAAATGGGAGAAATGTGAATTATTTTGTTTACAGTATTTTGGTATAAGAATCTATTTTCTGTTGAAACTTATTGCATTCATTATAATATTATTCCTATAGTAGAATCATATGGTTTTATCCAAATCAGCTCACATGGCACTGTACAACTACTTAGGATAACCTATTTGATTTCTGGAGTGAGGGGGAAAAAAGGAGCAGGACAAATTCAGCGCAGATGGCTTGAGATAAATGTAGCAATCTGACAATTTGGGCACAGGTCATATGGGCTAACAAACACTTTGGCCAATTTTCTAGTCCATATCCAGTTTGCAATTGGCATACAGACAAGATATAAAGCTTTTATTGACTGCATCCTTCTCTGATGGCTTTGCATGTGAGCAGAGAAAGACACTGTTGCCTGTGTTGTGATGTGAGGAGCTTTGCTGTATCATTTCTAATGAGAACACAATTGTAGCTGTGGTTCATGACAACAACGTGATGCTTGTATCCGAGAATGAATACTAATTCCTTGAGTCTATTTCTCTGCTATTGAAGATCTACAGGAGTAGAAATAGTGAAAGAGCATGTAGTGCTGGGTAATGTAATAAAGTGCTGTTTCCAATGTAACTACTGAAAATGCTTCTCTGATATTCTCAGCTTTTTGACACAACTAGTATCTAATGTGATAAATATGCTTCAAGCCATTAGTTGACAAAGTGTCATGATATCCAGATATTATCAGTAGGAATCTATCAGCACCATGAGAAGCATTAGGTAACTGACTATGGCATGACACTTTGAAACGCAGAATACCCTGTTTTAAAACTAGATTGAAGACTCATTTTCTCTGGTGCTCCTTAGATACTAGTTTGCCTTTTTTTGTGTGCCTCTGAAAAAGAGACACTGGTTAATAAATATTAGTTATGTCTTATGACAAAATTAAGAGATATTTTGCATTATGTGACAGATTCTTCCAAGATTGTGAAATTACAGAGTGTGAATTGCTTATGTTATCTCTATATTAATTTAATTTTAAATAACGTCAAAATTATCTAGTCTTACTTGGGCACATGTTTTTTTCTTTTTCTGAACACAGTCTACCTAGAGTGGAAACTTATAGCACAGTTATCTTATTCTGTTTCTTTGCAATATACATTTTTAATAAAGTATAAATAATTTAGAGAAACCCATGACCTTCCAACACTAGCAGGTAGGTCTGGTTCAGTCTCTCCTTGGGTCACTGCTCCTTCCCCTAGGTCCAAATGCGCATACTACTTTGTGTGTGCCCTCCAGCAGTGGAGTTTCTGTTTCCCCCAGCCCTGTCAAAGTCCTGTAATCAAATCCCACTAGCCTTCAAAGTCTGATTCTCTAGAAATTCTTCCTCCCGTTGCCGGACCCCCAGGTTGGGAAGCTTGACATGGGGCTCAGAACCTTCACTCCAGTGGTTGGACTTCTGTGGTATAAGTGTTCTGCAGTTTGTGAGTCACCCACCCAGCAGTTATGGGATTTGATTTTACTGTGATTGCGCCCCTCCTACCATCTCATTGTGGCTTCTCCTTTGTCTTCGGATGTGGGGTATCTTTTTTGGTGAGTTCCAGTGTCTTCCTGTCGATGATTGTCCAGCGCTAGTTGTGATTCTGGTGTTCCCACAAGAGGGAGTGAGAGCACGTCTTACTCCGCCATCTTGCTTCCGATTCTGAAGCAGTTCGGAACATCTCTACTTCAAATTCCAGAATTTTTTTTAATAGCTTATGTGTCTTTATCCAGGAAGTCACACCTCATAGGTTCTGTATTTATGTCATTACTTATCCTTAATATTCTCCTAAGGTCTTTCAATAGATGAGCTTCCTTTCTGCTAGAAAATACATTAGTGTATTTATTCAGAGGTCCAGTTATGGCTGATAATCTGTTTAGGTGTGTGTGTATGTATGTGTGGGTGTCTTGATTGTTACTATTTTTGTGTTTTACTTTCCTAATCTTTTTTATCAAATATTTAAATGGCTTGATTTTCCTGTTTTAATTCTAAAATGACTTTGTGCAGACCTAAAAAATATTATGTCTGATATTGAGCAAGATAAAAGTATAATTATAATTTGGAAAGAAGTTATAGTTTTCAGTTATTTCTTATATGAAATTTATAGATATTTAGATAGGTTGATAGATCAACTTGTGAATAGATAACCAACTTATGAAAATTTCTAACTAAATTTAATATTGAGTTGATTTTTTTCATCATTTTAAAGGAATAATAACTTACGTTAAAATAATTCTAAATGTGTCTCTTTTGGTCCATATTTATTAGTAATTTATAGTTCAGTTCATTACATCAAGTAAAGTTTTATTACTTTATTCCTGGAATAAACTCTATTGGCTAAAATACATAATTGAACTAACATTTTAGTAATCTATTTTGCTGTTATCTAAATTTTTCCTAGGAGATCAGTCTGTAGTTTTTACCTTTTTGTGTATGTAGTAACCTTGGTATTTTGGCACTACTCTTTTTAAAAAATATATTCCTCTGTAATTTCTATTTATTGGAAGTTTGAGGTAATTTAGTTAAACTCTAGTTTTAGAACTCTTAAAATTTTGAGTGTGATCATATTATTTGTTCATTTTATTACTTACTTTATCTAATAATTTTTCCTGTTAATTTTTGTAATTTCCAGTATAAGAAAATAATGAGAATTTGGGGTTTATTGGCATTAAGTAGTACATAATATTTTCTTATAATGCTTTGGTTTTTAAAAGTTCTTTTGGATAATAATATTTTTTAATCAATCTTCTTTAATTTTATTGAGGTATAATTCATATACAAAAATCTTGCATATAGTTTATGTATACATTTTGATGAGTTTGGACATATGTACATACCTGTGAAACCATCGCCCCCTCAAGGCACTAAATATATTCATCACCTCTTTGTGTGTCTGTGTCCTTGTTAATAGTACTTAACATGAGATCATCCTCATAACATATTTAAGAAAATTTTAGAAATACAAACATCATCATAAATTGTGCTCATACGGTTTCTCATGAGGGAGGATTTTCAGTTTTCTTTATGACCAAAAACATGATCTATTTGCTAAGATGAATATATGCTATTTTAAAATTTAAAAATATATGAAATATATAAAATAATGTGAACATATATATTACATTCCTGGCCAAATAATACAATATCTTAAGGAAAAAATGAATTACTTCAATATAAGGAAAATATTATTATGATTCGTAGGTAGATGATATGATTCTTCTCCATAAAACCCTTAAGAAATAAACAAATTAGCATTCTAACAGAATGCTGTTATGTTGCTGGATAGAGCATAACATACAAAAGTCAATAAGTTTTGTATTTACCATGAACCAATTAGAAAATGTAATTTTATTTAAAAAGCTTAGTAGAGTATAGCAACAAATTTTTATAAGGGACATAGACATGCATCTAATAAATGTTATGAAAGTCATACTTAAAAATTGTAAAATGTATTGAGGAAAATTAAGAATTATTTGAGAGATAAAGCATTTATATAAATCATAAGTTGCCATAAAATTTTCAACATACCCAATTAAATCTATAAATTTGACAACTTTAGTAATTATCTTTAAGCTTACCCTTGAAACTTACAAGGTGGTTGAAACATTTAAACAGAATATTAACGGAGCCACGATTAGCAAGAAAGTATTGGGACAGAATGGGTAGGTGCTTGATCTACTAGATATTACACTTTATTATAAAGTTAGATAATCAAAATAATGTGGTATGGCACAGAGATAGAACATGCCAATTAATCAGAATTGAGAGCCTGTGGATTCACGCATTTACAGGAAGTTGATAACTAAAACAAAAGAACAAATAAATCTGGGAAGAAAAGCTTTGTAAAAGCTAGTTCTCTGTATAAGTTTAGAGTCCCCAGCACCCCTCACAGAAGAGCAGTTGAATTGAACACATTTTTGGTATGTCCAAAATTTGGCATGTCCTCATCTAATAAGGCTTATCATTACTGTATACAACATACTTTTGTATCTCTAACTCCAGATAATCAGTTTATCATTAGGGCTTTTTATTGACATTACCATAACAAGGCTTGTGCATGAAACATGTCATGTCTTTTGTAACGTGTCCTCAGTTTACACACGATGCTTCAACATTATTTGAGAAATATTTTTCCCCCCATAAAGGAGACATCAGAGAGAATAGTTCAGAGGTCTTTACTATGATATTTAACTTTCTTTCATTCAAGTATATGTGTTTTTGTACTGTACTTACTGTTACACTTTGTGACACGTCTTTCAGAACTTGTCAACAGATCAGCAAGAGTTATCTTTTGGAGAGGCAATAAGAATGGAAGTAATTCTTTCAAAGTTATCCAGATTCAATTTCATATTTTAGCTCCACTTATATTACGACTTACACATACCTCTTGGTGTTTCTGAAGCTCGTTTCTTAAATAGTATATTGGAATAACACTGTCTTGTCATAATGGATTCTTTTAAATAAAAAAATAATGTAAAATAAATGAAAACTGTAAACCTTTAAAATGAATAATGTTTTTAAAAATCTCTATGCTAACAGCAAGAAAATGACATCGTTTTGTCTAAAGGTGAATTCTAATATATATGTTTACTTAGCCAATAATTCTCTATAGTTAGATTAAGAATAATAAAAATAGAAGTTTTTATTTTATTTTCACTTATTCCTACTTTGATGCACATCCTGTCTTTATGTAGATTTCAACTTCTAACCTCTCTTATCTTCATTCTCTCTAAAGAACTTCTTTTAACATTTCCTGCAAAGCAGGTCTGCTGGTAAGGAATTCTCTCAATTTTTGTTTTGGGAAGTTCATATTTCTCTTTCAGTCTTGAAGCATAATTTTGAAGAGCACATAAATTTAGGTTGTTTTTTTTCCTCAATACTTTAAATATTTCACTCCACTCTTTTCTTGCTTGCATGGTTTTTGAGAAGTCATATGTCATTCTTCTCATTGCTTCTTTATAGATGTCCCCCCTCTGGCTTTTTTCAAGTTTTTTTTTCTTTTTTTCACATTTATCCTGCTTGGTGTTCTCTGAGATGCCTGCATATGGTTTGGTGTAATTAATTTGAGGAAACACTGAGTCATGATCGTTCCAAAGATTTCTTCTGTTCCTTTTTCTCTGTTTTCTTCTGGTGTTCTTATTATGTGCAATTTCACCTTTTGTGGTTGTTCTGTAGTTCTTATATATTCTGTTCTTTTCTTTCTTTAGTATGTTTTGTCATTACTTTTCAGTATTGGAAGTTTTTACTGAAATATCCTAGGCTCAGAAAAATTTTCCTAGTCATTTCTAGTCTATTAATAAAGGCATCAAAGGCATTTTCCCATCAAAGACATTATCATTTATTTTCAGTGTATTTGAACGCTGGCATTTCTTTTTGTTTCTTTCTTAGAATGTCCATTCTGTGTTTATATTACCCATCTGTTCTTGCATGTTGTCTACTTTTTCCATTAAAGTCCTTAGCATATTAATCATATGTTTTGTTTTGTTTTAGTTCTCAGTCTGTTAAACCCACCATTCTTGACACATCTGACTCTGGTTCTGATGTTTGTTCAGTCTCTTCAAACTGTGTTCTTTACCATTCATTACGCCTTGTAATTTTTAGTTGAAAAGCAGGCATACTGAACTGAACCCTAAAAGGGGTTAGGACCTTGACATATGAATTTTAGAAGGATAGAAATTAACCCATAACACTTTTTATTTGTCTTTCTTTTTTCCCTATACTTTCTCATTAGTCCATAAATAACTTTAGAGCATATTGTACTGTTTCCAGGATCTTACTATGGAAGATTTGGAAGGCAGAAGAACCTTCACAATATTTTCTCTACCTATGTGAATGCCTCTCTTACTTTTTCAATTCTCTTACTTTTTCTTTAAATTCCATGGGATTTTATTTATTAACTCTGACCCTTTGATATCTCTACATTTGTTAACTTCATTATTCAAATTGCTGACTTTGCCAAAATGGAATGAGGTTTTAACAATAGTGTAAAATCAATTCTAGTCACACATAGTCACAGTTAGGCAAATAAGGGAACCTCAAATTTCTAGGAATAGTGTCTATTGCTATCAGTTGTTCTTAAACTATGCTCCCTTGTCCATCGAATTGAATCTTCTGTTCACTAAAATATAACAATGGTGATTCCTTTTTCTAAAAACTACAGTAAATATTTCATAAATTACTTATTTCTCACTTTTTGTTAAATCTTGGCAATTATTTCTTAGCAATCAAGTCGAAAAGTATTTATTCATTTTTTTCTTCCTATCACAAGTATTTGATGTCAAGTTGGATCTTTAACATTTGGAATATGTGTATTTTAGAAACATAACTGATTCTCAATAACACTGTAAATTTGATTAACATATTCACAAAGTGTTAATTAGACTGTACACCAGGAATTAAAATCAAGATACATTTTGATGTCTCCAGACACTTTGAGAGATGCTTGCATCTTCCAAATTTAGTCAAAGCCTTTAGCCTGTGGTTACTTACCATATTTTAATACACTACTAGATGTTGTTTTGTAAATAGATCACATAGTTAACATTTTTACTTATGACTCTCAAGTTTCTTTTGTTTCACGGACACTTTAGTGACCATCTTGAAGATATGGGCAATTTAAAATGGAGCTCTTCCCATAAAAAGAGAAGCTCTGAATGGACAAATCTCAATGTCATTTTAGAGTTACTGACAATGAAAGGGGATATATTGAAGGCTTTTCCCTGCCTTTCAGTAGTGAAGAAAGCTGTAGGTTGGTTTACATCCTGAATGCTTCATTTACAATTCAATTAGGATGAATGCCACTGGAGGCAAATACTGTGAACAGCATTTCTAGATTCATTTATAAAGATGCCTACCAGATAATGCAGGTTCAGTTTCAGGAGTTAGGTTCCTATGGAATTATAGGTAGGCTAGGGAGAATTATAATCCTTTCTGATCATTAAAATGCATGCATGAATTACTTCAAGCCAGTTTATTCATCACTTCTGAAATGCTGACAAAGTGCTTAAGGGTCTACTTCTTCACTAAGGTGAAACAAATCCACTATTCTTTAAGGTTCATGATGATATTGTGCATAGGTAGGTCCATTTTTAAATGCTACTTATTATCTGTAGACAAAACTATGCATTAGTTACTGTGGCTATGCAGCATACTGTTTTGTATGTAATCATGAATTTACATCAGGGAGAGAAAACACACTGCTAAGATGTTAAAGCATTAGATAGCATGCCCTTAATATCACTTTTGCAAATATCATTATTCTGAAGATTGTATCTCTCCCTGAAAATTCTATTCATACTTAAGGCTACCAATTCTTAACCTAAGAGTAGTCACACTTGCAAAACAATAGGTATTGTTTAAAATTTATATATCCAGTTTATTATTTAGTGAAATAATGTATCTACTGATAATAAAAGCATACTGTATTAATACTAGTTTATTTGCATAATGCACTTTCTTGTAGTAGCATATACTGATATAGCACATAGTAAATACTGTAAAATCATTTGGTGGCACAGTTTTAATAGAATCAGAATTCCTCTGAACTTCCCTTGGCCTTTAGTCTGACATTACAAATTATAATCAGTGGAACTTCACTGATTTTCCTGAAATAAATTGTGAAAGTTCTGGAAATTAAGACTTTCAAAAAATATTTCAAAATATATTTTCATATTTTAAATGTATGCTATGAATGGTTGAAAAGTTAAACAGTAGCGAATTAGTTTATTTATCAAAGAACTTTCGTTTTTCAAATTAGAATTGAAGTTGGAATGACTCCAGCAATTTGAAATCTTTCTAATATTCCACACTGAAGCTCTGATCACCTTTAAATGAAGTGCTTATAAAAAACACTAAAGTGCTCTTAGTAATTTTCAAGCAGTATGTACAACATTGCCCAGAATTTGAACTCTTCCAGATTTCATTTCCAATAAATTTTAATTGCTTTGTATAGTGAAGAGTAATTTAAAATTATTGAAGTGCTCCCAGAGTAGAATACCCATAAAATGTAAAGCCTTTCAGTGATTTTCATCAGTATGCACACTTTAGAATAATTTCAACACATAAAATGCTTTGATTTTTAGTTTCCATTGCTTTAATTTGAAAGAATGAAAAATGCCAAATCAAAATAGTATTTATAATCAGTGAAAATTGTAACCAACCTGAATTTCAAAATTGACATTAAACATGGGAAATATAACTATTATTGATAGGGGAAAAAAATTAGCCACCATTATAACGATTATCTATAATACTAATTTAAATACCCTTGTCAGACTAGATTGAATTTATTATTCTAGTATGTTTCTACAATGGACCAGTAGTATACTTCTATTTTATACATTCCATGTGGGTGTGGAAAATTGACGGTGCCTGCTTACAGATCCCTAAAGTGTTTATATTATAATTTGAGAACAATCTCAATTGACCCAAGATTGCAAAGGAGACACAATAATTTAGTTACATTTGAAAATCTTCAAAGAATGACCAGTGAGGGCCATAAAATTACTTCAAAAGGTAAGGAAACAAAAAAATTCCTATTTTGATTCTAACATACATAACATTTTGTTGTTTTTAGCTAAAAAATTAGAATATTACATATATGATGAAATAGAATTCATAGGATTTATAGTACAAACAATTAAGTTAAGAATGATAAAATGCTGGTGTTAAAGGAGGCCAATAAATTACACCCCTCTATTTTTTTTTTTTTTGCGGTACGCGGGCCTCTCACTGTTGTGGCTTCTCCCATTGCGGAGCACAGGCTCCGGACACACAGGCTCAGCAGCCATGGCTCACGGGCCCAGCCACTGCGCAGCATGTGGGATCTTCCCGGACCGGGGCACGAACCCGTGTCCCCTGCATCGACAGGCGGACTCTCAACCACTGCGCCACCAGGGAAGCCCTACACCCCTCTATTTACCCAAGTTCTGAACTAAATGAGAAACTGGGTCAGAAAAAGAAGTGAAATTAAGTGTGTACCTTATTAATGATTTTCTGTACAGAAGGGGGTTTTATAATACTAGATCTGGGAGTTGAATAAAGTTATAAATGTGTTTAAGGGGATGCGAAAAACAATTATTCCTCAGGAACAGGTCCTTTTATAATGAGCCAGAGGGAAAAGCAG
This sequence comes from Pseudorca crassidens, assembly GCF_039906515.1. Lineage (NCBI taxonomy): Eukaryota > Metazoa > Chordata > Mammalia > Artiodactyla > Delphinidae > Pseudorca > Pseudorca crassidens. The sequence continues at coordinate 23,021,503 of NC_090298.1, forward strand.
AGTATATAGCTTTTGAAAAGCAGAGAATATGGATCTTCAAGCTTGAATAAAAAGAGGAAAGAGATTTTTGTTTTTTATGAGGAATTCTTCTTTTCCAACTAATCAATGAATTAAAATGAACTCATCCTCACATTTTCTGGACAGAATGAAGTTAAGACTGGATAGATGATAAAATATTATACTAATAATAAAACATCAGTAATGGGGTTCAAGCATTCTCCTCTAATATGAGAGAATACATCAATGTAGAACAACCTATGAATATAAACATATCTCAATAAAAATAATAGGCCAATGTAAATTATTGTGTCAATAAATGCTATAAATGTCAATGAAATATTTGAAGGTAAAATACATTTATATAAAATACCTACATTATCATTAATCATGGAAAAAACAAATTATATAAAATCACATAGAATACAAAAATTTGGAAAGTCTGATAAAATTAATTTAAGTGGCAAAAATTTATCTCTGTAAAAGAAAATAAATCAGAAATTATCAACTAAAATTATCAGAAATTTTAAAAGTATAGTAAATCCACTAAATATTATTATATCAATATATATGTATTTATTTAATTATTATAAATATTATATTTATTTATTTAAATCAATTTATACATACATAAAATTCAGTCTTTTTTTATACCAGTGTTTATGGAATAAATGGTAAACAGCCATCTGTTTAACAATTGTGACAAATAATAAGGAAACATTTTTTTAAAAGGGGTCTATTAGGTAAATGTGTACCCAAGTCCAACATGATTAAAGAGCTTTGTTTTTTATATATATATTTATATAAATATAGAATAGGTCAAACCTGTATATAAATAAAACCTATATGTGGCTTCTTTATGTGGAACCTAAATAAACTAAACCTGTCAATTAAAAAAAATTAACTTACTGATTGTGTGAAATTCTGATTTACATTAAGTAAAGTATCAGGGAAGAGACTTAATAATTTATTTGAAATTTTAATTAATCTTAAAAATGAAAACAAAATTACTCCCTGAAATTCTTGTTGCTCTTTGGCAGTGAAAGCCCTCTATGCTTCATGCATCATTCTAATTGCAACTATAAACTCAATAATTTTTTAATAATGAATTGAAAAAAAAATACCAAAGAACTTTGGAGAAAGTAAGCAAATTTGTCTTATTTTAAAGGGTGGTCAAAATTTGGAGAAGCAACTGTTATCACTGTGATTTTCACTATTTTTCTTTCCTGCCTGTGCTGTTTTTCCCCCCACTCATAAAGTAGTGGACCTTAGATAGCTATCACTCAGGATAGACACTCTGCTGGCTAAAAATACTAGGGAAGGACACTTGGTGAATCAGAGAGGAAAATGAGACTCCAGATAGAGCTGGGTGAAGATTCTCTATTCTGCATATGAACTTGCACAAATCTTAAGCTAATCCCTGAAACATGTATTTCATGATACATACAAACGAACATAAAACACTTAGAGAAAGTTAACTAAGGTTTGGACTACTAGCTGCAAAAGACAAGATAGAACCTATCATTGGCTGAACCTAGCTAGGCTGATTGTCTGCTAAAACAGAAACATCAACATTCTCCAGATGATTATAACAGAATCTGTGTGTGTACAACATGACATTAAATATTCAGAATACCTCACAAACATAACTTGATGTGAAAAGAATTAGAAAAATATGACTGATTCTCAAGGGAAAACGTAATTATGAGATATTAACCCTGAGAAGACCCAGAGTGGAATTATCAGACTTTAATGCAGGTATTTAACTATGTTTCATGAGGTGAAGGAAAACATACTTGACTTGAATGAAAAAATAATAAATATAACTGAGATAAAGGAATGGTACAAAAGAACCAAATGAAAATTTTATAAATTAAAAATACAATATCTGAAATTAAAAATTCCACTAGATAAGCTCAGTAACTATATGAAGATGACAGTGGAAAGAAACACTGAACCTGAAGATAGATCAGTAGAAATTATCCATGAAGAAAAAAATTGAGAATAAAATGAATTTTTGAAAAAGAAAAATAAGGGTCTCAGAAACCTGTGGGGCAATATTAGAAAGTCTAACATATGTGTAATCTGAGTACCAGAAGGGAAGATTGGGACATATTTCAAAAAATAATGTGCAAAAATATCCGAATGCAGTAAATAACGTACATTTACAACTTCAAAAATCTCAGAAAATTTCAAATAAGTTCCAAGAAGATCATGCCAATGTTCATAAAATCAAAGTGTTGAAAAGCAAACAAATAAAAATCTTGAAAATAAGTAGATAAAAATGAAAAATTATACATATGAAGACAATTTGAATGACTGCTCAGAAGCCATGAGACTAGAAAATAGTGGAGTGTCATCTTCAAAGTTCAGATGGTGAAGGGAAAAAATGAAAAGAGAAGAGAAGAAACTAAATGGAAAGAAAAGAAAGAAAAAAGAGGAAAGGAAAGGAAAGGAAAAACATGTCAACTTAGAATTCTATACCCATTGAACATCCTTCAGGAGTGAATGTAAAGTAGATTTTAAGGTGAATAAAAAGCATGAGACCAATGGAGCTGGTCTCCATTTCTCTACAAGAAATGCTAAAGGAAGTTTCTCAAACTGTATGGAACTTATACTAGATGGAAACTTAGATTCTAAGTTAGTCGACTAAAGGAAGAGATTGTTAGAGACTGGCAGAATGAATATAAAAAGCTGAATATAACTTCTTATTGCCTACAAGGAAGTCACTTTGAACATAACAGAGCTAGGTTACAATTAAATTGAGAGAAAAGATATATCAAACAAAGAGTTATTAGCATATACAATTTGGAGTGGATATATTAAGTTCAGAAAAAAAAAGACTTCAATAAAATGAGTATTACTAGAGACAAAATGTAATACTTCATAGTGATAAAAAGGAAAATTCATCAGAAAAATGACAGTGATCAATTATGTTCCTAATAAAAGAATAGTAAAATACGTGAAGCAAAAACCAACAGAATGAAAAAGGAGAATGAATAGACATTTACACAATTATAGTAAAAGATTGTACACAACTTAGCAATTGATGTAATCACCGGTCAATAATAATAACAATAAATAAATAAAAATAAAGACATATATCTGAACCACACCTTCGTTCAATTTATATTTATAGAACATTACATCCCAAAACTATAGAATACATATTCTTTTCAAGTGCATATGTATATTTACCAAGATAGACCATTCACTGTACCAGAAAACTAGTGTTGATAAATTTAAAGGGATTTAGAATGCATTCTCTAACCACAAAGAAATGTAATTACAAGTCAGTAACAGTAATCTAGGAAAGTCCCCAATATATGGAAACTAAGCAATTTACTTCAAAATGATTCCTTGGTTAAAGGAAATTTCTAAATGCAGACTCCATGAAATTAGGGTTTGGTTCACACTTTGCTTTGTCCCCAGCAAGGAGAACAATGTCTGGCACATAGTAAACATTCAATAATTATTTCCATAAGAAATGTCAGAGAGGAGAGAGAGAAAATGATTAAGTAATCTGTCACTTTATTTTGAGAAATAAAAGTAGAACAGGTTTTCATAAAGGATTCAACAAAGCCTGGCATGTGTTAGGATCTCAACAAACATTGGTCTCTCTTCGGAGAAGATAGACAGGCTTAATGGTTAAGAATATACCTGTGAGGTAATTCCCTGGTGGTCCAGAGGTTAGGACTTGGCACTTTCACTGCTGGGGCCAGGGTTCAATCCCTGATTGGGGAAGTAAGATCCTTCAAGCCGTGTGGTGCAGCCAAAACAACAACAACAACAACAACTATATATATATATATATATATATGTATACACACACACACACACATATACATACATATCTGTGAAAGACAGTACTTACAGTCTTCCAATCAGACTCTGTTACTGACTATATAAAACAGAGCAATTTTCTATAATTACTGATTCCTTAGCTTCAAAATATGAAAAGGTTAAGGAAAATAAAGCATAGGATTTTCTTTTTTGCCATGCTTAATTTAAATGATATGTGTTAAAATGCTCAGTACAGTGACTGGTTCAAAGCAAAGAAATCAACAAATAATACTACTATAAGAAAAGCATGTTTATGCCAGAAAGATTGGTTTTTGATCCCTAGTATCAAAGTTTGTGAGACTGTGTAAACTTTATAACATTACTTAATCTCCTATATTTAGTTTCCTTAAAAGAAGAAAAAAAGTTAAAAAAAAAGTCATTTACTTTCTTTGGAGGAATTTAGAAATAGTTTCTAGAAGAAAGGGTATTAATAATATTATTATGATTAGTTGCATTAACAAAGGTTTTTGAAAGAAAAGTAGGCTAATTTAGAAAATAAATGCAATCTAGAGATATAATAACTGTTTTAATAGAATAATATTTTTAACCATTATGAATTTTTATGCAGGGAGCAAAGCATATTTTATTTTCTTTAGGAATGGAAGTGCTATTATTAAGAAATAAGGGTATAGAGGCCTGGATCCTATTTTTGAAATGATTCTTTAAAGTTTTATAAATTAGAAAAACAAAAACAAAGATAAAAAAAAACTTGGAATAGTTATTATATAATCTAAGTGAATTAGCAACGAAAAAGGCTTGAATTTGTAAATATTCAATTTGAGGTTTTTTTACTTTTAATATTTATAAAAATATTATTTTCCTTCTCTTCTTTAAAGTAAACCCATACTTTGGTTTGTCTTATAAATACATACTGAGTGTGAACTGTGCATAAATTCCTAAGCAGATTGCCACAAAGTATGTTGAGATAAATAATACAGAGCCTTATGATGTATTAGAAGCAATAAGGACAGAATATCTACAGAGAAATAAAACGAGAATAGGATATGTCGAAAATTGTTCTTTTAAAAAAATCATGATTTCTAATTCAACCAAATTCTTCCTGTCTGGATAGCCTTGAGATTTTATTTCAATTCTTTGCATTGTATTTTAAACCAAGGATGAAAATAAATAGCCTGCAAAATTGCTGTACAGATTTATTAGAATAGTATATATGAAGTGCATGCCTGGCAAGTAGTAAGTTACTTAACAAATAGTAGCTACAATTATCTGTTTGGAAAAAACAGTGAGGATTTTATGGAGGTTTCATTTGAGCTTGGACAAGCTACTTAGAAGAGATGTTCTGTATTTGTGTATGTGCAGGCACAGTGCATCATGGGCCACTTTTGAAGTCTGTAGACAACATTTTAAAATACATAAGTAAAATATGAATGCATAGTATTACAAAGAAAAGCAAATATATTAAAATATTATTAAAATATTTAATAAATTGTGATATGGTAATATGTATACTTCTCAACACAATAAAAACAAGAAAATATTTAAATTTAGGCAAGTTACATTTTATGTTTTAAGACAGATCAGTGTAGACTATAATTGCTTAACTTTAAAATCTAGGCTGGTTGTTGATTAACTTCTTCACACTGATCGACAAATGATTGTCAATTGGTAATGCTGCAAAGCAACTGCTTTGTCTGGATCAGCAATGGAGAATTTATATTCTTAGGTGTTTTGTGGCCAAAGGACTGCTAGGCTCAAAGTAGCTCAATAGGTGTCCAGTTTTATTGCATAAGCATCTATATACAGCACAATGGCAATTACTGGTAATTTCCTTATCAAAATAACTACTGTGATTTTTCAGTAATGAAAACTGTAAATGGTATTTTTAGATATATTCAAAAGTATAATGTCAAATAAAAATATCTCTGATATCAAAAACTTTTTTTCAAGCCAAATTCACCCCTACATTCCACCCACAGACTACACAGACTCAGGTTAAGAACCCATGATCTAAATATTTGACACTGGACTGAATTACCTACAGGAGGAAGAATGGAAACTGACCTATCTGTGCACATATTGAAATTCAGAAACTGTTCAAAAACCTTAGAAGTAATCACTTAATCTTCATAAAAATCTGTGTTAGGTAAAATTATCCTGTATTATATATGAGGCAACTGAGACATGGGATAGTTAAGTAATTTGCTAAGATTAAGTAGATTGTGAGTAGGGAAACAAAATTGAACTCCAACTGTATTGCTCCACAGTCATAACTAGGCTAAAATATTTACTGGAAAGATTTTTTCATAGATGTGCTTACCATCTTCTATGTAATTAGTAATGAAATTGTAGTAATGTATTTAGTCTAAAGAATGAAGTTTAAATTCACATACAGAATGACAAAGGCAAAGAGGTCCAACTATACCACAAAAAAAGATTGTTTAAATACTCAAATCCACCTACTAAAAGCAACAATGGCAGTATGAAGGTTTCTCTTGAAGAGATCCTTCAAAGGTCTATTAAATCTTACATCCCCTATATTACTTTAAAATTTTTCATTTAGTATTTTTATACCTAACCCTACATATGTCATTTCCCAGGCTTCATGCTTTAGAAGGGTTTTATTTCAAACAATAAAACAAAATGACTGATCACGCACTCAATATTGGGCATTCATATATTTTAGGCTCAATTATTTATTCTTTTTTAAAAAATAAATTTATTTATTTATTTTTGGCTGCATTGGGTCTTCGTTGCTGTGCGTGGGCTTTGTCTAGTTGTGGCGAGCGGGGGCTACTGTTTGCTGCGATGCGTGGGCTTCTTATTGCGGTGGCTTCTCTTGTTGTGGAGCATGGGCTCTAGGCATGTGGGCTTCAGTAGTTGTGGCACACGGGCTCAGTAGTTGTGGCTCAGGGGCTCTAGAGCACAGGCTCAGTATTGTGGCGCACAGGCTTAGTTGCTCCGCGGCATGTGGGATCTTCCCGGACCAGGGTTCGAACCCGTGTCCCCTGCGTTGGCAGGTGGATTCTTAACCACCGCACCACCAGGGAAGTCCTCAATTATTTATTCTTATACAAAAGAAAATATTCTAACTGATTGGTACTGGAAAGTAATCAGTATATATCTGATTAAATCAGTATATATCTGATTAAATCATTATGATTTTCTTATTGATAGTAACATAGAATGGAAAACAGGTTTCCAAAGTACTGATTGGTAAAACAGAATTATTAATGTTAATATATGATACTTAGCCATTTTTGAATAATATTTTAATTTCGTTGATAATCATTTGTGCACTATGAAAGATTAGATCTTATTTCCTGAGGCTTTCATCTATACCATTTTATCTTTTTAAAAGACACTAAACAATCTAAATATAATAACCAAAGTTATCTGAAGATGTAGATTTTCAGATGTTAATAATCTTTATTTATTTAATCGACTTCCTAGAAGCATTTCACACGTGCAGGAAACTTGATGTGAACTTCACAGGTTACTACCAAAAAATGGCATGAAATCAATGTGCTTCATTATGTTACTGCCAAAAAAAAGTGATATATGTGCAAGAAAAAATAAATCTGTCTCATATTATGCACTAACTATTTTTAACATTTGGATATTCTAAAAGTATCAAATTTAGTCAGGTCATGTATACCTAATATATCTAGGTCTTCTCAGTTGCATCTTGAGGATTAGATACAAGAATATTTTATGAAGGTTGACTGCAATTTAGAAATGAGAATTTTGTCAACCAGAAAATGTATGAGATGTGAAGACTGCTGTGGCTGGTTCTTCAGATATCCTTTAGAGCGACTGTCTAGATTTATTGATTAACCATAGCTATAGTATAATAAATTCCACATTTGCTCTCATACGCTCTGTGTGATTCCATATGGGAAGTCCATAAAACACTGCTATGGCCTCTGAAGATCGAAATGCGAGTCTGAGCAACAGGTTGTTGAAGAGATGTCAGACTACTACAAGTTCAGTCCACTAATACAACTAAAATTTAACTCTAGAACTGAAACAATAAGGTAAAGCTCCTATAAAATCTTCCTCTCTGGGGAGAAAAAAAATTCATGTTAACTTTTCATTTCAAAAAATTCTGATGTCTCTTTTATGTAGAATCTAAAAAAGCCAAACTCATAGAAACAGAGAACAGAATGGTGGTTACCAGGGACTGTGTGGTGGAGGAATTGGGGAGATATTGTCCAAGGGTACAAACTTGAAACTAGTAGATAAATAAGTTCTGGAGATCTAATGCATAGCGTAGCAATTGTGTTCAACAATACTGTATTGTAAACTTCAGAGTTGCTAAGAGACTAGATCTTAATTGTTCTCATCACACAAAAGAAATCATTATGTGACATGATGGAGGTGTTAGCTAACACTGGTGGTAATCATCTCGAAACATAAATGTATCAAATCAACAAGTTGTGCACTTTAAACTTACACAGTGTTATACAGCAATTATATATCACTTTAAAAACATTTGGATATTGGCTAAAATTCAATGAGCCATTATGTTAGTTTTGTAACATTTTTAACATAAAATTATAGTGAACAAGGTCTGATATCCAACATAAAGAAATGAATTTCACTTCTTATGTCTCATTTTATGATATGCTTTGTCATTTAATGCTTAAATGTGAAGGGCCTAAAGTCCACTAAGATCATGCAGATATAAAATTGCATATATAGTATAGGACTTTTCAGGGGGCTTGAGGAGTAGGCATAAGGATATTTTATGTAGATTAATCTGTGATTAGTAGTATGAAGTCTGTCACAGAATACATGTCATCTAGGAAGAAGGATACACTTTCAAAAATACAACAACGTAAATTAGAGGTTGCTGATGTGCCCAGTAGACTGCAAAGAACAAAGAGGTTATTATCTGACTGCAGGCAGGTTCCATCTTTTATACACTTGCATTTTCTTTCTCTTCTTATTAAACAGTCTCAGCTTTCTTTTTCAGGAAACACTTTCTGAAGATGTTAGAATACTTGAAAACAGGGGTGCAAGCAGGAATAAGGACTGAGTTATGCTTGCCTTATTAATTTTGAAGTAGATATTTTGAAGGTACTTTAAAGGGTACCCCTATTATTGATTCAGAGTAGACTTCCAAGGATGTAAATGATAGAAATCTACAAAATATTAATAAACAATAAGAACCCATGACCTAAGTGTCCTTGAAATTGCATTGTGATTTATTTAGTAAGATATTGAACAGCTCCGCCTGTAGCTCTAAGATTCTATTGGAGCAAATTGAAAATATACTAACCTGAAGTGTTTTGTACAGTATTGTAGGAGGGGAGTATATGTATAATTCAGTCTTGGAGAATCAGCATCTTTTAGTCAGATGGAATTAGAAGGAAGTAAAGGGAGATTTTGTTCAAAGGAAGAGTGTAAGCTAAGGAATGAAATCCCCAACAATTATTGAATTAGGTAAAGCGCAATTAGCTTAGCAGTGCAGATACAGAGGTATGGGAAAGGGAGAAAAAGGAGTGACAATACAAAGCCAAGAGGTAAGAGAACTCAAGATAAAAATAAGCTTCAGTGGATATTCTGAGAAATTTTATTTCTGAGGGCAATAGGGAAGAGCTGAAAGAATGTAAGAGGGAAAAATATGTATAGTTTGTGTTTTAGAGAAAAGACTGGCAGTGAAATGGCGGATGGAGTGAAGTAGTGGTAGGACTGAAAATACAAAAACTAGCTGAATTTCATCAGTAATTATAGAAACTGTGGAAAATAGTAAATTAATACTATAAATCTATTCTATTTTTTAGAATAATAAATCTGTTTCTAATTCACCAAGTGAATGAACAGGAGAAATGGAGTTAAAAGCTCGTAAGAATATATTTATATTAAATAGGATTTCTTGATTGAACACATAGCAAATTAAGGAGAGGGGACAATTTGAGTAGTACTATAAGACTTCTTGCTCGGAGGATAGTAAAATGTAATATAAGAAATCATTGGAAATACTTTTTGTCGATGTCATAAAGGAGAATCCTGTTTGGAACAAATTGTTTTTGAAATACTTGTGATAAATGCAGGTGAAAATGCCTTTATGCAACTGGAAAATTGTTGCTTAGTGGAAAAGTCTGTACTGGACAAATAGACTTCAGAATGATATATATGTTATCTTAAGCTAAGTTAATGGAGACAAATATTCTTGTTCAATTTAAAGATTAAAATTTGAGATAATTTACTCATTAGAAGATAAGTAATTTTATATACTTATACAAGAAATATAGTGATGTATATTTGTATACATATATGTGTGTGTGATGCTATTTTAAGTGACTTTTTATGTTTTTACTTATATTACTGTTGTTACTCTGTGTTTTTTCACTCACCAAAACCTATTTCTATAACAGTTTATAGAGACTCTTTCACAGGCACTTTACCTTATAATTTACTAAACTACAGCGCCAGAGAAGATTGTCTCAAAAAAACCAATTATGATTCTGCCATTTTTCCTTCTTATAATCCTTAGGTTTTCCCATGTTCTTTTCATATCAAAAGCAAAATTCCTTGTAACGCACTCAGGATTTGTAATAATTTATCCCCTCACTTCATCCGTGACCTTCTTTCATGACACTTCTCCAAATGCAAACTATGCTCCATCAATGCTAATTCATTACATTATTTGATTTTGCCCTGTTCCTTCACTTCCATGTATTCTCACAGGCCTATGTCCTAGTCACATTCTATCTAGTTAATGACAGCTTAACTTAAAATGCTGCTTAGGATTTATTTCTGTGTCAATATTTTCTCTTCATATTCCATGAGTTTTTGGCTTGGCAGCCAATCCTCTTTGGTGCCAGAGAATTCTAAAATATCTCTTTAAAAATAGAACTAAAGAGAGAGAGAGAAAGGGAAAGAGGAAGAAGGGAAAAGAGGGAGAAAGAAGATAACAGTAAAAGAGGAAAGATATGACACTGGATTAAATTGTTCATATTCAGATATGGTTTCATACTGTAATATAGTAATACATATTAGTTAAATTAATGAATTATTTTTAAAAAGTGATTTGATTTATAGAAATTACCGATGACCATTCAGTAGTATTACATTGAAATATGTATCAATTTCAAAAGAAAACTGGACTGCAAAAATAGCCTTTGCACATACATATGGGGCCAGATTATTATATTTTGCTGAAGTCTGAAGCATCAAAGATATCCAGTTCATTCTTATTTTAACCTAGCAAGTAATTTTCCAGAGAATTTTTTTTTTTTTTTTTTTTTTTGCGGCACACGGGCCTCTCACTGTTGTGGCCTCTCCCGTTGCGGAGCACAGGCTCCGGACGCACAGGCTCAGCAGCCTTGGCTCACGGGCCCAGCCGCTCCGCGGCATGTGGGATCCTCCCAGACCGGGGCACGAACCCGTGTCCCCTGCATTGGCAGGTGGACTCTCAACCACTGCGCCACCAGGGAAGCCCCAGATAATTTCTTATTATAGTATTTGTTTTATTCATCTTCCACACCAATTGGAATTCTAGTTTATTGAAAGTTGGGTGAGAATGTTAAAAACATCCTTATTATTGCAGTTATGTAACCTCAGACAAAATGGTCAATAAATTATTAAACTGAAATCAAACCCACCAAACATAGCAAGTTAAGAAAAATGTTTTTTAAAAATGTATAATTTTAAAGACTAATGCATTTTAAATATTATGGTTAGGAAGGAAGAGATAAACCTTGTCTTATTTAATTTACCAAGAGTATGAGTATATTAAACTTTTATTTTCCTCTCATATGTTATACTGTCTGATGCATTCAGCTGTGATTTTAATCCAGGAAACACCACCTTAAAAAATTTCCAGGATTTGTGTTATGATGCTAGCAAATCTGTTTTTTTTTTTTAGTGTTGTAGCAAAGCTCCTAAAAGTATTATGTGAGAAATGTTCTCAAAGCAACCAGTAAAATTATATTATTTATCATACATAGATGGCAGGTAATGTGTTATTCTTAGCATTTGAAAGGCAAATTTAAACACGTGTGTGGACACACACCAATACCAATTAAACTTAGAAATACATAATAATTCACTTTCAAATATATTAATATTTGCCCCTTGTTTGTAGTGTAGTATTATAACAGGGCTCATTTTGGTTCTCTGGAATTGAAGTTTAATGCAATGTTTGTCAAGAACTTAAAATCATTAAGTTTTGTTATGATTCAGATTTTTCACGGCTCAGAGTAGTGAAGAGAATGCTACTTCACTTTAAGGAATTTAAAGGAATTTAAATTTTTAAGGAATTTAAGGAATTAAATTCCTTAAAATTTAAGGAATACCGTATTCATTGGGATTTTAACTAGAGATAAGAAAGGTGTGACAAAAAAAGAGGGAAAAGATAAAGCCAGGGAAATGAAGAGAAAGTCAATGAACATCTTAAATGTAATCTGAATTTGCACAATAACAGTGTATTATGCCATAAATGTCCTTTTTATCTGTTGTAAACCTAATGACAGTTCAGTGATCCAAAACATTTTCTCTGAGTATAAAACTCAGATTTTTGATGGCTATTTTTTATATTGATTTATTCAAATATCTCTACTTAAACAGAAGAGTATTGTAGATATTTTAGAATAAAATTATCTTATTTGATTTTAGATAACATTTGGGATAATTGGTATAATTTTGTCAGAACATGTAGCTAAAATCAGTCATCAATGTAAACCTCAAATATCTTTAGAATTATAGGTCTTTTTTGAAATTTCAAAATTTCACTGTGAAATTAATGTTAATATTTGTATTGGACCACTATAAATGTACAAATAAGATTAGAAAGGCTCCAGATAATGATTTATTTAAACCACACATATTTTGTGATAGTTCCAAACAACTAAAAGGTCTACTAATTTGTCGTGTTCAACAACATTATCAAATTATTGAAGTATAATAAACCATATTTCCATAAAAGTTTTTGAATAATCATAAATGCAGAAAATTTAATAAAAATATATAGTATACTATTTAAAATTATTTCTATAAAATACTTATTTAGGGAAGAAGTATTGTGGTTTCTATTTGTTTGAAAAATTAGCTTTTTACTGACTGATTTAGGAATGGTTAGAAATATGCTGAGAGGAAGAAACAGTTTTCTCTGTGCACAAAGATGAAGTCAGTTATTTTTTGGAGCGTTTACCATGTTTGAGAGCTAGTGCAGTTACATTGCTAGAAGAGCAAATAAAGAAACCCAGAGTCTTCATATATCGTATTATAGTTGTAGTACAAATCTCTAAGATTACATTTTAGACTAAACCACACATTCAGACTTTGAGATTGAATGTCTCACAACTTTGACAGTCTAACTCCTCAGAAAACATTATTCTTTGGCATCAATATGTCTTGAGCAAAATTGAATGGCAAGTAAAAGACTTTCCACAGTGAGATTCTGGAAAATAGTACATAAATGTGAAGGCCTTGCTCATTACAAATCACTTGTACGGGACAGTCTTCTATAGTGACTATATTTGGGAATAGAGAGGTACTGTGGAATGGGATACGACACAAGCAAGCAGAATAAATATTCAAATATCTGGATGAACAATTGGAAGCAATAAAACACTACAACAAATAGGAAAAAAAGACAGTAGAAAAAATACCTTATACATTTTTGAGAATAAAAAGTGGTATAGTTTTGTTGGTGACATGAGGTGAGTTGATGTATTGATATTATGTAGGTGACTACTATTGTTTGTTTAGAGGAAATGTAAACAAATAGAATCTATGAAAGTAAAATTAAGACCAAATGTTTAAATTCCTTCACCGTGGTTTTTAAGACAGAATAAAACTGAGTTATAAATACATAATATCACAGTAAAGTAATCCATGATGCCTTATAAAAAGTATAACTAGAGGGGACTTCCCTGGTGGCGCAGTGGTTGAGAGTCCGCCTGCCGATTCAGGGGACACGGGTTCGTGCCCCGGTCTGGGAGGATCCCACATGCCGCAGAGCGGCTGGGCCCGTGAGCCATGGCCGCTGAGCCTGCGCGTCCGGAGCCTGTGCTCCGCAACGGGAGAGGCCACAACAGTGAGAGGCCTGCGTACCGCAAAAAAAAAAAAAAAAAAAAAAAAAAAAAAGTATAACTAGAAAGAGAGACATTTATTTGTAGTTGATTTGTTTCTTGTTAATATTATAACAGGACTGTAATATTTCCACTCTTCTAGATCCCATCCCATTTACCTTTTAAAAGAACAAGATTCTTATAATTATTCTCTATTTCCTTATTTATTTGTTTGCCTTTATTTGCAGAAGTATTTCAAATAGCATATAAACATGTCCTGGTTTTCCATGTTTGAAAAGAAACAAACTGGAAAGCTTTTCTTGTCCTGACATTTATCATCCCCCATATCAATAGCTCCCATAATACCCTCCTGAAGCAAAATGCCTCCAAGAATAGACATTGCTGTCTTCCCTCAATGACTGTTCTGTAAATGTCTCTGATCTGGCTTCTTCCCCCACCATTTCACTAAACTTGAAAATGACATTCCCAGTGTCAAATCTAATGATCAGGTTTTTGTTCTTATTTTACTCCACCTGTCAACTATGCTGAGTATAGTTTATTACTCCATTTTCTCTTTAAACATATATCTGTCTTGAATTTCATAACCAAGCACTCCTAAGATTGTTCTCTTACACAATAGCCATCCCTTCTTAGCATCCTTTGCTCATTCTATTCCTTTTACCAATCTCTGTTGCAATAACTGGAGTCATTCTTGATCTCTCTTCTTTCTCAAACTAAAATGAGGCTTTCAGGCTTCTGAATTTCAGTACTAATACGTGCTTAGGATTCCGCATTGTATATGTGTATATCCCAGGTCAGATTCAGATATTTAATTACTCCGTATTATTTCCACTTGGAAAGTAAATTAAGTAATTTACTTAAGTAAATTAAACTTAAAATGCTCTAAGTATTTCTCCAAAAGTCGTCTGTGTTTTATTAGGTATCACTTCTATCAACAGAAGAGAATAATGTAAGAATTTATATAGCATCCTAGATCTCTTATTTATCTGATCTGCTACATCAAATATAATAGAAGACCTTTCAGTTAAACCTCTAAAATATATCATACATTTTCCATTTCACTACATTTTCATTGTTGCCATCCTAGAAACATCCCCATAATTTCTAAAATGGAATTATATAATAATTGATCTCTAAGTTTCCACTATTGTATTTTACAATCCATTTGCCCCAAAATACAGAAAGATTCAATCCGAAGTATTAGTAAGGAAATACTGATTTTTCAGTTTAACTTGTGTTTTCTTCTTTATGGTAAATGGAACTAAGTGCAACAATTTGTCCTTTATTTTGGAGGGCAGTGCAGACATGCTCCATGTCTCCTGAAATAGTTTTTTTTTTTTTTTTTTTTGCCACAACCTCTGTGCCAACATACTGGCTACTTTCTGATTTGATCTAATTAAGATGATCTCAACAATATAGTGGGACAATGTGATATTCTATGTCATATATCATTGATGCAGATCTCCAGATTATTTTATGGCAGAAAGCATTAGAGTTAACATAAATTCATACTGTTATCTATTCCACAGGAATGTAACCTTTTAAGCCTCAGTTTTCTCGTAGGGGTGGGGAAAAATTTCTGTCCCCAGATCAATGTCTATCTACCACCTTTCTGAGGTAGTGTCAACTACTTTAGCAAATATACTGCATTGGAATAGAAGCTGTAATTGGATCTATGATTTGTTTGAGTTTAAAATCATCTGCTTTCATTCTCCAGAATGTTTATTTCTAAGGGCCAGACTGGCAAATTAAAAGGAATATTTAATGAGGAACATTGTCTTGTCATTTAACGTCTTTAAGCATACCCTTGATCTCTGATATTTCTCCTATTCTACAGTACTACCTTACTTTTGATATACTATCTTGGTTAGGAAGCAGCATTTATTGGTGCTTCTACTTGCCCTTCTGCACTGCTATAGATCTTACACTATTAGCCATAGAACCAATGTGGGCTTTCTTTCAGCTACCACCAATGTCCATGCAAATTATACAGTTTTTGTGGGAAAAGGAAATAACAGTCCATGTTCCCAAGGAACCCACTGTGAGCCCAACCTGCACCAAGACACTATTTATTACTTGGAATCCCATTAGCTACATTCTAGCAGGAGGATCTCTTGTTATCAGTGTCTACTGGGCCCTTTGATAAATGAACCATTCTCAAAAGTTTTGGACACTCCCCTTTCCCCAGTGCTGGTTACCTGAATAAGTAACTGTAGTCCCTATCAGGAAGGACTAAGATAATTATTACCGTATACACTCAACATAGTATTACAGGGCTGTTTCTCTGGGGGACCTGGCGTCTCCTTCAGTTAGTGATTTCTGAGTCTACAATATGGTTGAAGAACTGGGCAAGGGAATACGGCTTTTAATTGGAGTTGCTATTTTCAACCTCCTGATCTTTCCATTTTTTAATATTTTATTTTAAAAAAATTTAGTAGATTGATCAATTCTTTTTTTGGCTGGGACCATCATTTTTGCCCCTATGGACATTGTATTCTGTTAACTATCTTCATAATTATCTTTGTGTCACCTTTTTTCTCTCCATCCTCCCTTTCTAATTTCGATAATTGTACTCACCTTACTTCCGATGTTCAAATGCTGTCATTTGGCCTCCAAGATATCAGGACTCTGTCATTCTCATTGCTATCACAAAACAGAGTCGTGTGTCAACAGTTTCTACTCTCAGTCCTAAACTATAGAAGACAGAAACCTCTGAGCTTCACCATCACATTTCTGATTCCTTTGGTAAATGGAATGTCCTTTGAGGTTTGCCCATGAAACATAATCCTCTTGTGGATTTGCTGGCTTTGTGCAATATATCGCTTTAGCATGCTCACTTTCTCCAAATACTTTTATTTCATTTCATTATATTTTGTTCTATGATACACAGTTTACATATGACATTGTGTAAGTTTAAGGTGTACAGTGTGTTTATTTGATAAATTTATATATTGCAGTATAATTACCACCATAGCTTTAACTAACACCTCTACCATGTCACATAATTATTTCTTTTTTGTAATTAGGATATTTGATTGTTTCCTAACAATTTTGAAGGATATAATACAGTATTGTTGACTATAATCACTATATGTGCATTAGATCTCCAGAACTTATTCATCTTCTAGTTGCAAATGTATACCCTTTAACAATATCTCCAAGTATTTCAAATTGTACTCATGATATCTGCCATAGCAGTTCTGGAATTCCTACTTCACTTGCTTTCTCCAAATTTTTAAGATCAATCCTAGTAATGAGTTAATACTGTATCTCAGAGTATTAGCCAAAGTATTAACTATTGTGTCCTGGGAGAGTGCTCCTAAAATGATAAATGTTTCCTTATCCATCTTGATGTTTTTGTTCCCCTTGATGCAGCTCCCTCAGAATCTAATCCCAGCTGTAGTCTCTCACTTCTTGGTGATACATGCCGACTTGTTATTGCTCTATTTGGGGGAGGTAATGCCTTTTCTCCCTTGGCATACTCAGCACCTCTCAAACAGGATTATGTTGTACCTTCATCCTAGTTTTGTTCTGATGATCAGGAGGGGAAGGAGGGATAGGCCCTGGGCAGGGAGTGTGTTTTCATACAAGGCACCCTCTTCCTGTAAGTTATATTCTGTCTTCTGGTATTTAACTGATAGGATTTGGGCCACTTCAGCAGGCTCAGGAGGTCAGATATATCTTTTAGATTCATGATTTTGAACTGTTTGAAATGTGTGTTCATCTAAAATCGCAATTCCCCATTCTTTCCCAATGAATGCCTTAATATTTTTGTAGCCAGATATTTGCAGACTGAAAATTCAAACTTCTCAGGAATTTTCTAAGGTTATAACTAAGCTGTGGGCGTGCTTCTCAGCTTTTTCTTGCACTCTGGCTTCATGAGAGTCTACTTATATGCCACCAGGACTGCTTCTGATATTCACACTTAGTATTTGATTGTGGATCAGTCACTCTCAGTCTCTTAATATCTTTCTCTAGTGCATCAATTGTCCCCAGCAACAGCCGTCCAGTTCTGCTGTCCTCATGATTACTATTTTCCTTGTATTTCAAGACATCTTCTACTTTACTTGAGCCAGTGCATTTTCTTCCACTAGTGTACCATCTTAGTTCATCACCAGTGGAAGCTTCAATAATTGCACATTTGCAATACTGCCCCCATATCAAGGGCTATCCACGGTTCGCCTACCACCACTGAAGGAAACCTCTTTGCCAACTGGTCAATGCATAATCCAGGTCAAATATTACATTTTAGCATCTGTTTTTTTGTACCACTATTTCCAACTGTTACTAGTTGTATTACCCATGAAGCAGACTCCAACACAGAGATATTTGCATGTGTAAATATTGGTGGAAAATAATTTCAGGACTAACAGCAGTAGGGAGTTAAGGAACCAAGATTGGGCAGAGGAAGAGAAGTCAGTTGCTGTCATACAGAAAAAGCTGGTTGCTGATGCAGTGAAACAAAAGCTTCAGTCAATCTCATGGGGAGCTCAGGATCCAGGATAACCATGCAGAGTTGCCCGGATTGAGACAGGGAGGCCAGGACCCTTTAACCATTTATGGTCCTGTCACTGGATGTATGTTACCCACAAGGAAGGGAGTCCTTCTTTACAGAGGCAACTCACTTCAACTAAGGTCATTATTTTAAGGGGGACTCAGCTGTGAAAAGGCAGTCCCTAACACTCTCAATAGCTGGGAGAGAGGGAATGTTTCATTCCTGAAAGCAGAAAGTTGGGAATCTTGAGAGCAAACCATGGTGTTCATTTCAAAGAGCAAATCATCACAATCTGATGTACAAAATTCCCTCTCTTCACAATCATTTTCTTTAACATTGCCTACTTTTACTTTATTTTCTTATGACTCCCATAAGTGATCTTATTTTTATTGGTATTCCTTACTCATTTATTTTGTCTCCCTACACTAGAGTATATTATCCATAAGAGCAAAGAACTTTTTGACTTGTTCAAAGCTATTTCCCCAGCATTTAGAAAGTACTTCCTACACAGATATATAATTAATAACTATTTGTACTGGTTGTGACTAATAGAAACATTTATACTGGAGAATAATAGGTACTCTGATAATATTATGTTAAGGGAATAGTTAGAGCAGTTAGGAAGAGCATTACTCAGATTGGGTTGGTGTCTTATTCTGCGCAGGCTGCCGTAAAAAACACCACTGACTGGGTGACTTCAACAACAGACATTTACTTTTCACAGTCTGGAGGCTGGGAAGTCCAAGATCAAGATGTTGGCAAATTAGGTTCCTGCTGAGACCTTTCTTCCAGACTGCTTTTCCCCTGTGTTCTTGCATGGTGGCGCAAGAGAGGGCTCTGGTGCTTCTTCTTTTTCTCGTAAGACACCAGGCCTATTAGATTAGGGGCCCACCCTTATGGTCTCATTTGTATCATCTCCTTACAGACTCAATGTTCAAGTACAATCATTTTGGGGGCTAGGACTTTAATGCATGAATTTTGGGTAGACATAAACATTCAGTCTACAGTAGTTAGATTATCATGAAGAACTTGCTGAAAGAAGATTATGGAAAAAAACTTCCTGAATGAGGCAAACTTTTGTGCAGTGGTGTGCTAGTTTATGTTTAACAACTGGCTGTCAAGTTCTGTTTCTGCTGTGAATGTTGATTATACTTTCATTTATGTTGGCGAATAAGATAATAGCAAAACAATGAAAATGTATGTTAGAACTGTGCTTGTTCATCAAGAATGTAACTTCTTTGCTAAGTTAGGTAATGGGTTTTGAATACCAGAAAAATATTTCTTCAACATTTTTGTGTGTATTTGGTTTATTTTTAAGTTTAATCCACTTTATTAACATTTTCTCCAACACTTTCCTAAGCCTAGACAATACATAAAAGAATCAATCCAGCCATGTCTGGTAGTATTTGTTTGATATCTTGTTATAAATATTCCCACCATGACTGATTTCAAGCGACCAAGCTATCATTGAACTCAGAGCTGAGATGCATAGTAGTACAACTTACTGTTATTTTCAACATACATACAAAGTAGACATAAATAGCCACAAGAACATAGAAAATAGTAAAATGAGAAAAAATTGAGAGGTAAATTGGGAGATTGGGATTAACATATACACACTACTATATATAAAATAGATAACTAATAAGAACCTACTGTATAGTGCAGGGGACTCTACTCAATATTCTGTAATGGCCTATATGGGAAAAGAATCTAAAAAAGAGTGGATATATGTATATGTATAACTGATTGACTTTGCTGTACACCTGAAACTAACACAACATTGTAAATCAACTAGACTCCAATAAAAATTTTTTAAAAAGGAACATAGAAAATAATAAAATGAGAAAAAAAGTTTTGAGTATGTATTTTGTTTATAATGTAATTTATTTAATTATAAGTTATATAATTTAATTCTTAAGCCCTTTGAAAACTGGATTGCACAGTTGCTGAAAATATAACACCTGGCTCTCATGGGTGGATATGGACTGGCCCTAGCTCAGCACTGCTTTTGTGTGAATAAGGTGATCTGGTGGGGCTGCGTGGAGTCAGTGAGTCAAGGAATGGTAAGAAATGCATTTCAGTAGAAGGACCATACATGAATGTAAACATGCTTAGAGAGAGAAGCACGGCACGGTTGATGGACTTAACGTAGTTCTGTGTATGTGAAGAGTGGTGTTCTTTTGGTAAATTACATGAAGTAGGAAGTGGGTAAATCATTAAAGAGACTGTATCATGCAAGATGGGTGTTATGGACTGAAAGTTTGTGTTTCCCTCCCACCCCAAATTCAAATGTTGAAGCCAAATCCCAATGCGATGATATATCAAGGTGGGGGCTTTGGGAGAAAATTAGGTCATGCGGGTAGAGCCCTCATGAATGGGATAGGTGCCCCTATAAGAAAAGGTTGAAGAGCTCTGTAGACTTTTTTGTGCCATACAATGAGAAGTGGACAATCCATAACCCTAAAAGAGACTAACCAGGACCTAGATGATGCTGACACCCTGATCTCAGGCTTCCATCCTCCAGAACTGTGAGAAATAAAGTTCCATTGTTTATAAGCTACCTAGTTTATGGTATTTTGTTATGGTAGCCCAAGCTGATTAAGACAATTGACTAGCTTATACTGCAGTGCAAAACAGTCCCCCAAAATTCAGGGTCTTAAAACAGCAAAAGTTAATTCTCACTCTTTCTACATGTCTGATGCTGGTCAACTGGCGAACTCTGCTCATTGTAATCAAACAAGTATCAAAGCTGATGCAGACTCTACCATATCACACTAGAGCCTTATTGGTGCTGGACTTCAGTGAACCATGATAAGGGAGAAAAATGTGGAGAATTGTGCACTGGCTTTTAAGTGGAGCCTGGCAGAAGTGACACACATCACTATCCTCATGATTAAATGGCCAAAGCCAATCGTATTGGTGAATCTTATCGTGGTATTGACATTTTGAATATTTAAACTATTTATTTATGAAATGGCTAAAGGAATAACTTGATGAACTTAACTACTCCACTGAAGTCCTGTGTTTTAATTGATTTCATAGATGGTGAAAGAATGAATCATACCTAGATCATCTCTGGAAATTGAACTCTGCTGCAGATATATAAAGGAAGGTGAAATGGCATCCCAATTTGTACAATGCTATTTAGAAAGACTCTGGAAGCCAGGAAAATTGAACAGTCACTTTTATACAGGATTTATCCAGAACTTGAGAAAACTGCTTTCTGTTTAAACATGTAATGTTTTTATTACAGATCTCTTTGGGGCATGTGGAGCATGTAGTCACTTAAGAAATGGTCAGTTTCACTCATGCCCAGCCCCACACATGTTTCAAAGGTTAATGTTCCTTTAATCTACTTTGGAAGGAATGTTAACCTAGGGATTGGTCTCCAAAATTTACAAACAGCTCATGAGGCTTAATATCATCAAAACATACAACCCAGTCAAACAAATGGGCAGAAGACCTAAATAGACATTTCTCCAAAGAAGACATACAGATGGCCAAGAGGCACATGAAAAGATGTTCAACATTGCTAATTATTAGAGAAATGCAAATCAAAACTCCAATGAGATATCACCTCACACCAGTCAAAATGGCTATCATCAAAAAATCCACAAACAATAAATGCTGGAGAGGGTGTGGAGAGAAGGGAACCCTCCTACACTCTTGGTGGGAATGTAAACTGGTACAGTTACTGTGGAGAATAGTATGGAAGTTCCTTAACAAACTAAAAATAAAGCCACCACTGTGCAATCCCTCTCCTGGCCATGTATCTGGAGAAAAACATAGCTAGAAAAGATACATGCACCCCAGTGTTCATTGCAGCACTGTTTACAATAGCCAAGATGTGGAAGCAACCTAAATGTCCATTGACAGAGGAATGGATAAAGAAGATGCGGTGTATACAATGGAATATTACTCAGCCATTAAAAAAAATGAAATAATGCCGTTTGCAGCAACATGGATGGACCTAGAGATTGTCATACTGAGTGAAGTAAGTCAGACAGAGAAAGAGAAATAGCGTATGATATCCTTATATGCAGAATCTAAAAAGAAATGGTACAAATGAACTTATTTACACAACAGAAACAAACTCACAGACTTAGAAAAAGAACTTATGGTTACCGGGGTGGGGGAACGATAGGAGGAAGGGATAGTCAGGGAGTTTGGGATCAACATGTACACACTGCTATATTTAAAATGGATAACCAACAAAGACCTACTGTATAGCCCAGGGAACTCTGCTCAATGTTATGTGGCAGCCTGGATGGGAGGGGAGTTTGGGGGAGAACGGATACATGCTTATGTATGGCTGAGTCCCTTTTATGTGCACTTGAAACTATCACAACATTGTTAATTGGCTATACTCCAATCTAAAATAAAAAGTTAAAAAAAAGAAGATTGATGTTCCTGGTGCAACTAATTTAGGCCAGGATATTTTCACTTGACAAACATGATATGAGTCAGAGCAATCTTCTGCAGAAAAAGCTGTTTTTGATCATTTGCCTAGAATGAAGCTGTGGATGAGGAAGATGCATATACTCTCCTATAATTTATTCCAGTTATTTTCCTTCCTTGTCTGAAAGACATGCCACAAATTCTTTGCTGGATATTTTCCTTTCGCCCTCCAGAGCCACTTGCCATGTGGTTCTACCCTGCTCTTGCCTCTGAGAGACTTATTCATATAGGCTTGGTAAACAGGTTCCCTTCCCTCTGGCTTATGATTGGGTTTGGCCATTTACAGTTATCAAGAGAAGATCAGAGTATAGGAGATGGGTAAGAGGGGAGTTTATTTTCTAGCTCATTCCCTTCCAGTTTTCCACAGGTTAGTTGCATTTCTCCACCAAACGACACAATTCCTGTGGAGATCATGTAACTTCCCTTTCCTTCTGCCTTTGAGACAACAGCTCTTTGCTTTTATTAGCCTAAAATGATTGCCCATATTTTTAAATTTTAAACTCTCCACAATGACATCTTTTTCCTGCCAGACCATGACTGATACACCTTCTTAAGCATGTAAATGCAAATATATCTCTGCCTAATAATATCCCCTTCACACAGCCTCAGATGCACTCCCATGCAATGGCATGGCCACATGATGAAAGCAGCAAGTAACTGCAATTACAAAATGCCCATCACAATCTAAGCTGTTTCTTCCTTACAGTGGCCTTTTAATATCAAATGAATTAATGTATGTGAAAATGTTTTATAAATTTTAAAATGTGATAAGTATTATTTTCTGTGGATGATAAATGTAACTGTGGGTTCTATTGCCTGTAAGACAAGCACTGTTCCTGCATGAATCAAACCATTAATTCTTGATGGTTCTTAATTATTATTGAACATATTTTTCTTTACAGGAGCTGTCATTTAAATGTGCTTGCCAACTAGCTTGCTTATCAAAACATTCCAGTCCTATCAAATTCTCATTTATGTTGCCTTGTGTTTACCACTCCCATAAATTTGTATTATCAGCAGATTTAACTATCCAGGCTATTTTGGAGATTGAAAAGATGAGAGTTGATTCATCATGTACGATATCTTATATATCTGTCATTTCTATTCTACTGCCGTTTGCTGAGCTCAGCCTCTTATTACTTCATGTTTGGATAATTGCAATAAATTTCATGTGTTCTTCTTGCCTCTGAACTTGCTCCCTCTATTCTAAAATGTACACTCATAGTCATCTGGCAAAATGCCACTAGATTATCCTTTTTACCCCTCTGTCTTCCTAGAATATTTGTCCTCCACTTTCTCCTTTGTTTTTTCCCAGCCTTCATTGTAGCCCTTATTAGAACACACATTATCAATTCTCTCACTCTATGTATGCATTCACTTCTCAAAATCTAAGTAAAACCTCACCTTCTCGGAAGTGATTTAACAGGAAAACCTATAAAGCAAAACTCCTAGGATATTTATAGTTTGTAACAGTTTTTAAGGACATCTTTTAGGCTGTAGTCATGTGGTTATCTCATAGTAATCTTATTTTACATAAACACCTTGAGATAAGTACACATCTCAAACTTCCTTATCCATTTCAACAAGACAGGTTCTGTTGATTTTTGTAATAAATATTTATTAAGAACATACTCTCTCCCAGGCCAGTTTTTCCCACCATGTTTGGTATGCTCTGTGAAAATCTGTTAACTTATTTACTGATGGAGTGAACTGATTAGTAATTTGAGACTAGAAAACTTTTTTAAATGTACAATTTTCTTTTTGGCACATCAAGCTGCTGTGTGCCTGTAGGCACTATTTCTGTTAAGTGAACAAACATCTGGATATTGTGTATCTGGTTAGCCAGTTCTCTGAGTGAATAAAGTAGTCATCATATAGAAGCAACTTAAAAGAATGGGTCAGGGGCTTCCCTGGTGGCACAGTGGTTGAGAGTCCGCCTGCCGATGCAGGGGACATGGGTTCGTGCCCCGGTCTGGGAAGATCCCACATGCTGCGGAGCGGCTGGGTCCGTGAGCCATGGCCGCTGAGCCTGTGCGTCGGGAGCCTGTGCTCCGCAACGGGAGAGGCCACAATAGTGAGAGGCCCGCGTACCGCAAAAAAAAAAAAAAAAGAATGAGTCAGGCTGATAACCGTTTCACTTTGAGGAAAGGAAAAGGAGCAGGCAAAATTTTGTAAGGTTTTGTCATCATGTTTATCATCCATACAGATATAAGGCACAATCCCATCAACAGAAATGAATTCAAATAAAAAAATGGCCTCAATATAGATGTTTTTCTTTTAATCTGCATCTAAGCATTAAAGAGATACTTAATGATTTTTTAATTTCTGACAGCCATAAAATCAGTGGAGATGAATCATTTAACTTTTGAAGATCTTCTATGTGGTTGGAACTAAGCTCTGTGTTTTAAGTATGTTATAAATCTGCCAAAAAAAATGGCATTGCACACCAGGAGACTGCTAAATGTATTTAAACAGAAGTTGTAAAGACTATTTAAATTCACAATGAGTTTGACTTTTTACACGGGTTATGTGGCACCACAACCCACGCTGTTGAACTTAAATATTTACAAATAACCCATCTCTTCTAGGAAGAGATTCCTAGAGTGACTTTGAGGTTGCTTACAAAAATACATATAAAAATATATACAGTAAAATAAGACTGTAGTGATAAAGACAAATCAGAATTATAATGACAATACAATGAAGCCAGAGTTGATGTGAACACAAAAAATGAAATACTAAACTATTTTCTTCAATTTTGTTTGAGTTTTCTACATGCTAATGTAGCTGAGGCATAGTATTTACTGTACAGTAAAAACCAAACTAGTTTATCAGGAGAAGGCTGATTATTCTTCCTGCGAGTCTTAAAAAGAGACTACTTTTTACAATACTTTACAACAGAGTGACGCTTACCAACTCTTACCTTTTAGATATAAGGTGTTCAAACACTGCTTCTTTTCCAAGTAGGAAACATAAAAGAAATTTAAGGCAGCATAATCTAATCCTTATTCATAGATTTTGAATTCAGACAGACTTGAATAATGATATTTACTACCTATATGACTGGGGAATTATTTACTATATATTAACCTTATTTTTCACCTCTGTAAAATAAGGGCAAAAATCATATTTATGTTATATCTTGTGCAGTTAAAATAAAATATAACTGACAATAAGCATTGTTTTATAATTATTCGTTGCTGAGGCAGAATATAAGGATTACTAGTGTTCTGTATCCATTGCCTGGCTTGATTTTGATTCATTCCTGGCTCTTATGCATAAAAAAGGGATGAATTTTTTATCCACTGCCTAACTCCTTTCCCTAAGCCATTGATTCTCAACCAGAGGTGATTTTGACACCCATGGAACATTCGGCAGTGTCTGGAGATATTGATGATTGCACAGGATAGCTTTTCATAACATAGAATTATCTGGCCCCAAATGTTAGTAGTGCCAAGATTGAAAAAGCCTGCACTAAGCTTTTATGTCTGGTTACCCAACTCTCTGCTTTGCCCTGATTTTATAGATATTGAATATCCTGATTTTTCACTGCCTCACTCACACTTATAGATGTTCTTTTTTGATTTGTACATATCTTCCTAGTTTTAACCCATTGCCTTTCTCTGAGTTTTACTGTATTTGTGAAACATTAAATGCCATTTCCTTGGAGCTTAGTAATGATATTTACTAAATTTCCATTTGCTTCAGTCTGAGGTAGAGCTCTATATTAAAAAAAAATCAAATTCATGTAAGACTTAATAGCGTAGTCACTTAAATGTGTAACCTTTCCCTCATATGATTTTAAATTTAGTGAGCGACTTGTAGTATTCAGGCTGGATCAGAAGGTTTTTCTGGACCAGGAGGCTTTATTTTCTGAGACATGAGATTTTTAGCTGCCGATCTGGGTTCTTGCTTGTTACAGACTTCTTAGGGTTCCCTGACAGAAGTTAATTCTAGTTATTGTCACCAGCTCAAGAATGTAAGTGGTTTATGATAGTACTGGTGGTATCACTGCAGCAGGGACTGGTCCATTTGTGAACCCAACTCTTCTGCATAGGCAATATTTATTTTGCCGTTTTGGGCAGTTAAGTTGAGAAGGTAGATCTACCAAAATACATCCCACTTTCTAACTTATCAATGTCTGTACTCATTTTCTTTGTTGACACATACTCTCTGCAGTACATTGATATCCACCTCTGACACTCATACGTAGGAGAATACTACAAAGCCTAAACCACCCTCTAATTAAATATTATTCATGCTAATAAGCTTTTCTTCCCCCCAGAAATCTCTAAACATTTAAAAAAGGATTAGAAGAGATACATGCCTGTGGGACAAACAGAAGAAGTAGTACTGACTAAGTTGGGCCTACTGGCCTAACACAAAATAGATTAAATTAATGAAAGCAAGGTGTTCTGTATGTTGTCTTTTTAATGTGTATGCCTCATTAATGAGTTTAGAATTAGATTTTGAAGAGTTTGATTCTGGATTTCGTAGATTACCTGTATTTGTCCTGGTAAATCAAGATGTTTGATTTTTCAGTAAAAGGTCTCTAGAAACCCCTGTAACAAGTAAGAAATATTTAAATTTTATAGGAATTTTTTGCTTATTTAATAAATAACTGCACTACATTTAGTATGAGCTAATAGCTAGAGATAAAGCATTTCTAAACAAGGCAAATTCTATCATCTGGCTTTTATACTTCAGATTTTAAGACAACGTTGAGTGCCTTGGAATTTTAGCTATATCCAAAAAATTTCCTAAGTAGTGAGTTATTGTTACAACTTTTTCTTACTCTGATTCTGTAAGACCTGTGTTTATACATTTTCATATTTTTCATATTTCAGATTTGAATCATTACTATTGTACATGTTATTGCAATATATTTTAGAAGTCATTTTAGCTTTTAAAAATTAACTTAATTCATTTTAATTTTGATCATCATTTTAATGCAGCTGCTTGCCTCTAGTCCCTGATTCTTCTATATTATTTAACAGTTGTTGTTTTCTAAAATAGAAAATGAAGTGTTTTGCTCATATACACCAAAGTTCAAACTTAGTTTGGAAATCAAGGATCTCCAAAATATTTTTTTCTGACTTTAATTTCAAGCCTAAGGAGCCAGCAGAAGATTGATAAGTACTGTAGTCTAGACGTGTATTTTAAACACTTCATGTTTTCCATATATACACCATATATGGACTATCACTTCAAATTCCAAGTCCTCAATGAAGTCATCATTTACCCATTACATAATTCAGTTTTTAAAAATAAATGTTTAGTAAATGATTTCTGTATGTCAGGAACTGTAATGTGTTTGGGGATAAAGTGATGGACTAAATCAGAATGTTTTATCCTTAATAGAGTGTGTATTTTAGCTGACGTGGTTACATGGATATCTCAAAGCAAAGCTAAATACATTGAAAAGGGAGAGACATTTGTGGGTGCCAGATAGCCAACAACGAATGCACGACCCATTGATTTTATACATTTTTCAGAGCCCCATTTATAGAGTCCTTTATTTTGTAAACTTAAGTGTGAGACTCTTAAATTCCTTGTTTTAATAAGGAATCTGTCAAAGTCATAGTTTATGCTTTCATTCACGAGGGAGAAGATGATAAATCCATTTTATTCTCTGGTTTTACAAAGGTGTTTACAAGTATTTAAGTGTTTATAAAAAACATAAAAAGCATTTTAAATGTTATTAATGTCACAACTATAAATTAAGAAAAAGAACCAAAAGAAGTGCAGACATTTAGGGATTAAGGATTACATTTTTGAGAACATAGTAACATTCTCAGTGGAACATTTGCCTTAAAATATGTGTTTATTAAACACTAAATTGAACAGGGGTATACATATTCATGCAAATCTTCACATTTAAAAGGCAAGTAAGATTGACACTTTCGTTAATATTCTGTTCATCACTTTATCAAAACTAGCTCTTTGATGTAGAATAGTCTCTGCATTTCCACAGCCATAAGGGAGAAGAAAACACTTTTTCTTTTTTATCTTTCTGATTTTTCTTTTGCCCTAGCAGCTTTCTCAGGCCTAAGCACTGGAATTTCATTTGTCAGCTTTGAAAGAAAACCCAACCAGAAGAGCTTAATACTAAGAATACAGAATCACGAAAGGGCAGAAAAGAATTTCTAACAAATGAGATATGAGGCTTGCAGTGCTTTGCTTCTACATCTTTAACACATTTCTATATCGTTTCCAGGGTCATTTTGTGCTATTATAATTTGGTTATACAGTCAAACTGTAACAAACAAATTATGGATGCTAGAAATTATTCTACCTACATGTTCACTTCGTTAAGCAATTTTGAAGATTCATTTTCTTGTGCTGTGCAGAAATGAGACATGAACTTCTACTTCTCCAACCCACATATCCCTGTTCATGAATAGGGTTTTACAATTTCCTTAAGCATTGTTTACCATTAGGTTGGATGTTCCATAGTAGTAGTTGTTCTAAAGTCCCCAAATAAAACAATATTTTAAACAGTTTTGTACCCTATAGTATCACCTTATTTTATCAAAGTGAGAGTTATTATAGAGAATGCAGTGTTTTACAAATATAATGATTATAATAAATGTATAAAGCTCAACTTTTTATATAATAAATGCTAACCTGACTATCTAATATAATGGAAGAAGACAGATACATTTTTAAAGAAGCTGAATTCCCTTTGAACAGATTTCTACCTCTGTGTGTAATGTTAACCACTATACCATTCTACTTCATTTACTCATATTCATGATTTTCTATGCTTATGAATCTATCTATCTAATCTATCTGTTAGTTTATATGGGTTATCTCTTCTCAATACTGAGATTCTTATGCATTTTACATTTATTAGTAAAAACCCATTTTTTCTGTATATTCTAGTTCTGTGTTTTTGTAAGGTAAAACAAGTGAAAATCATTTAAAATGAATTATTAATATTCCATGATTTCTCTTTCATGTATTCCATGAAAATAGTTTTCCATGTTAAAGTAAGTTTGGGAATTGCTGGCATAAATAATTTCCTAACCTCAGTGCATCACAGCTTTTTTATTCTGTCTCTCTTATGAATCTCTAAACAAGGTTATGTAGCCAAAGTTTTCTAGTCATATAAGAACCTCTCCTACAATGTTATTGCATAAACACAGACTACTAAGAGCAGGCAAATTATAACGTCATCTTAATATCTCAAAGGCTCACCTAACTCTTTCTAACTCAAAAAGTCTAGGAGTTGGCATTGCAGCCAGTTTGCCAATATTCAGTATCTGCTCTTCCACCAATCTATTATGTGAATTTGGTAAGTTACTTTAGTCTCTGTGCTGTAGTTTCTTTCTTTTAATATGGGTGATTAAAAGAATTTTTATCTAAAAGATTATATGCTCTATAAATCTTAGTAATTATAATATAGTTTCAGTAACTTTGTCTACAAACTATAATATACTGAAAAAAAATTTACTTCTCATTTGCTACTTTGTATTACCTCTGAATCTCACCCAGAATTTCTGGTCCAGTTGGTAATTTCAATTATTTTATATTCGATTTTTTACTTTAAAATAAACATATTCTGATATAGAGTATTTCCTCTACCTAAATGCATATTAATCTCATATTGCCATTTTAAATATTATTTTCTATGATAAATTTATTAATTTACCAAATTTGCATGTGCAGTTTGGATAGAAATATGCATAGTATTTGTAATGGACTGTAACGAAAACAGTGATTGTCTCATATTCCTGAAATAGTGGGTGGATAAATAATGTGAGATCCATGCAACAGCTCCTACACTTCAGTGCTTCAGTAGCCTTTAAATAAATTTTATAATTAGAATATATAAACATTATAATTCTATGAACTTGTAATAATCATAATAGTTTAAAAGTATTTTTTTCAAAATCACATTTTTGGAGTGGAAATACAGAAGTTCTTGGAAATATTCTTTGATTAATATTTTCATAACTTTCTTAAAATTTCCAGTGTTAGAACATTATACAAACTCCTTCAACCAGTGATAGAATAAATATGAAGTACAAGTCAGCCGAGTATATTTAGCTCAAATAACCAAATTTAGTAGTTTTCGTTGTAATTTTGACCATGCTTCTGATAAGATATGAAATGTACTAACAATTTATTTTCTAAAATTGCATTCATAATTTTTCATAATCCTGCCAAGTGGAAAACAAGTTAAATGATTGGAAATGACCATTTCCCTTTCATTCACTTATGTTTGTAAAGTAGGAAAGTTCCAATATAGCTATTAGGGCATCATGTATTAATGTATTCATAGGATTTCATTCCTAAAGGCAACCGCTTCATCAAAAAGTCTAGGATTTAATCCAACAACAGTCTCTGGAATGTATATTTTTGAAGGTGAAAATTACACATGAATACGTTAAATTAGGCAAAATAAATCTTGGCAACAACACTTGAGAATACAAAATATTGTTTAAAAACATGAAAAACTATATTCGTCTAATGATTTGCTTTTAACAACTATGTTTCTTTGCCTCTTTTAAGAGTTCCAAAGAGGGCAAAAATTCACTATTTTCTGAAATATCTATCCCTGCAAAATATTTTCATTTCTATAGGTGATGTGATAAGAAACCTGATGAAAGTCGAGTGGAAGGAAACTGAAATGATACTTGTGAGTGTTAGTACTCTGGCATGGGAGAGGTCTTGTTCATGGGCTTAGCTGTAGATTCATGTGCTCATGTGTGCACATACACTAGTATTAAATTATGATATATTTTTAGGGCGATGACAGCATCAGCAAGACATAGCTTTGTGATTTATTATTGAGAAAATAACAAAAATATTTTATACAGTATATTCACTTATCATTTATGGATACCAGAAACAAAATTGGAATAATATTTAGAAAATGTTAAAGCAAGGTAAAAGAAACCAAGCAAACCAACCAACAAACAGCTCATCAATTTAAGCTGAGAGTTCTTTATGCAAGTGATATTAGAAAAATACAAAAATGTTGCTAGGAATATTTTTATAGTAAATATAAGTTTGGTTTATATTCATGTGGCTGGAAAAAAAAATAGAACTTTCTACTTCCACAATATAATTCATCCCAGGTTCTAGGAATTCCGAAATTTAGTGGTTTATTTCTTGTCTTTTCTTTTCTTTGGTAATTTAAAACTATCATCTGTTAATTTAATTTTTATTTTCACTTTAAAATGTGCTATTAAGATAATTGCCTTATTCATGATTCTGATTTTATAAATTTGTAGTCAGAATCTTTCTGTTGAGAACTGCCTATCATGGTAGCCTCCTCCCTCTAATTAAGGTTCACAAAAAAGTTCTATTAATCCCTACTTATTCCAAGAAATGACTAGCCACAGAAACACTCAGGCCCTAACATTGAACAATCTTTCCTCTTTTGAAATGCCAGCAGACTTGCCCCCGTACAGCCAACCAAGGACTGTCAAGTATATCTGAAGATCAATTAGAAAATCTCCCCATTTGCAAATATTGCTAGAATGCTTGCCAATCAAAGACTGTCTCAGTAATTCCTATTCTTACTCTGTAAGATCTACTCTCCTTTCTAATACCTTTGAACCCCACTGAAACAAAAGTGATACAGGTGGCTTCTCTTCTCTTGCTGCAAGTTTATGAATAAACAACGTTCATTAATTTTGTGTCATACTTAGATTTGTCTATGGCACTTATATAATATGCTATGTGACAAATCAGTTGGATGGTAGGAGTCAACATATTGGAAATCTTTTTGTAGGAAATGAAACATAGTCATAATTTGTGGACTGAAGGAAATGTATAAAATATACAATGTTATTTATGTATTTGTAGGTGATGAACTGATTGTTCTATGCCATAAACTAGAAACAGTGAGAGCTGGGATTAAAATCCAGAGTTTCTGATTTTCTTTTCCAGGTCACTGGTTTTTTTAAAAAGAAGGAAATTTCCTTTATAAGAAATTAAATGGTGAAGAGACAAGTCTCCTTATAAGATTAATGTATTTGAAGCCTCAGTCTTGACTCCAACATATTCTCTCTGGGTGGAATTATATAAATTACTCACAATTTCTATACATTGGTTTTTCTCATCTCTAAAGTTGGGGTAGAATAGCTTTGCTTCATAAAATTGTGGCATGGATTATATCAGATGATACTAAAGTAAATCATTTATAATTGCATCTGGCATATAGGAGTTAATAAACATTAGCAATGATGATAATGATAATAGTGATTCTATGGAACTTTGATTTTAGATATACAGGAAAAAAGTTAACATCATTCATATAATAATCTCTTTATTGTTATTCATAAAAGAGTGAAAAATTATTTATGGCTCTAGGTTGTCATTGATAAATCAAAATTAATTTGGATTCTATATAGACTGAAATGATTTCAAGTTTAAAATTTGGATATTTGCCTATAATTTATTATTTCATTTAACTCAATGAATACCTAAGTCACATATGCTTGTCTTTAACTATAATGGTACTATAGCCTAAATATATATTTTTATGATTTTTCTATTTCTACTCATGAGGACAAATATAGAATATTATTCAGCTTTTATGTATTTTATTTGACTAAACTTAAATTGACTTCTTAACAGTTACTTTTTAAAAGTATGTAATTTAATGTTAACTTTTCCAAAAATCTTGACATATGCAAGTTTTCATGTCTTCTCTCATCTTGAAATGGTCTCAACCTAAGTAATGACCTCATCCTTTTTACTGAGTTTATGACTGATTGCAATTCCTTGAGAGTAAAAAAAAAAAAAAAAAAGGTTAACATTTTTTATATCCCGTATGAAGTATGTTACTTTCACTTTACCATTAACATAAGAAATAGCTCTTTAAGTCAAGAAAGATAATAATTTTTCACTAATCTCCATAGGGGTACCAAGTAAGATCAACAAAGAACATTTTGTTTCATTTTACACTGGGGACCCTTGAAAGGTACATAGTTAAATGTTATCCTTTTGTAAGTAAATCATTCCCACTTTTGGAAGACAGCTTAGAGCTTCTTAAACATGATTTACTGCCAAGACCTCTACAGTTTTTAAGGAGTCAAACCAAATGCATAGTGTATATTTTATAGGTACATTCATGTATTAAAAATTTGCAAAAAGAGTTTGGAGACATATAAAATAAAACAATTTTTAAAAATTGTCCCTAATTTTACCTCTCCGAGAAACAGATCAATCTAATTATAAACCTAATAATTGTAGATCACCCTTCAAACCAAAATGCTCTAAGTTCATAAAATGTATAAATTAATATTCTCAATTTAAAATTCATGTAAAATGCATTGATTTATTATTTTGACAAATTTTATAACTTTATCAAGATGTAATTCAATAAAATTACATCCTTTTTAAAGTATGCAATTCAGTGTTTTTTAAATTCTATTCATAGAATTGTACGAGCATTACCATTATCTAATTCCAGAACTCACGCCAAAAGAAAGTTGTATCAAGAAGCGTTCTTGAGAATTATAAATAAGACTGCTGTTTATAGGTAAATACCAGTACAGCAGTACCAGTTATTAAAATTTTGAAATGCTTTTGTACCAGATGGTGCCAACCTCTGCTCCTAGTGCCTGGGTTGCTTCCTAACCTTTTGTGAGTATCCTCGGACCTCTCCATGGTTCAGAAATAGAAGATTAGAATCTGGTACAAAAGGGAGCATCTGAACTACTACTGCTCAATAGTGAGGCCAATATTATTTATACTGGTCAGTAACAATGCTAAATGATATTTGTTTTTTTTAATGTCATCAATAAAGAGAATTATATCTTCATTTAAAGGGATAATCAGTAGAAAATCCATAATGGTGAAAAAAAATAACTAGTAATAGAAAAGAAAAAGACATTAAGTTACTTAAATAAGGAGTGAAAGAGGTGATATTATTTTTGACCTTACAGAAATAAAAAGGAATATAAGGGAATAATATGAAAATTGTATGCAAACAAATTATATGCTCTATGTAAAGTGGACAGATTCCTAGAAAGACATTACCAAGACTGATTCAAAATGAAATAGACTATCTCAATAAATCTATAACTAGGAAAACTAATTACTAATTGTGAACCTTCCTACAAAGAAAAATCCAGGATTAGATGGTTTCGTTGGTAATTTCTAGCAAGTGTTTGACGGAAAAATTAGCACAATCATTCAAAACCTCTTCCAAAATTAGAGGAGAAGGGAATATTCCAAACTTATTCCACGAGGCCACTATTACGCTACTATTTAAACAAGATAAAGACATTACAAGAAAACTACAAACCAATGTAACTTACAACTATAGACAGAAAAATTCTTACCACATTTTAGCAAACCAAAATTAGAAACATATAAAGAGGATTATACACTACAGCCATGTGAAATTTACCCCAGGAATTCAAGGTTACTTTAAAATAGGAAAAATCAACTGATGAACTATGCCATATTAGTATAATAAGGACACAAATTGATATGGCTATCTCAGTAGATGCAGTAAAAGCATTTGATAAAATTCAGTATCCTTACATGATAAAAAAAAAAACACTTAACAAACTAGGAAGAAAAAAGAATTTCCTCAATCTGATGAAGGCCATCTAATAAAATTCCATAGCTAACATCATACTTAATGGTGAAAGATTGGATTATTTCCCACTAGAATCAGGATGTCTGCTTACCACAGCAGTAGGAGATGTGATGATGGAAGCAAGCATGGTGGGAGGAAGGGGTCATGAGCCAGCGAATGTAAACCGTCTCCAGAAAGCCAAGGAGGCCAGGAAAGGCAAGGAAACAGTTTCTCGCCTAGAGATTCCCAAAGGAACCAAGACTCTTGACTCCTTTATTTTAACCCAGTTAAACTGATTTGGGGCTTCTGGACTCCAGACTGTAAGATATTAATGTGTTGTTTTAAGCCACAAGTTTATAATAATTGGCTACAATATCATAGGAAGCTAATGCATTCCATAACAATATATCCCACCAAACCTCAAAATACAAATGAGAAAGGTCCAGCCACAGCTGCAAGAATCTCATGGTATCAGAATCTGAGCTGGAAGAAAAGAGGAATGGTAACGGAACCTTTCACAGTCCTGGTTCCAGAGAACCTATGTGTTACCATCATGTACTCCGGAAATTTCTAAGAGCATCAGGAGAAATTAGAGAAAGGCACCACTAGTTAAAATTTACAGGGAGTGTCTGGGGAGCGTGGGAAGATCTCTTGGGGTTTGAGCAATTTTAGAATCTAATTAACAAACCTAAGCATCAATCAAGGATAAAGCCTGGCACTAAGGAGAAACTGCTAAGAGTGGAAACTGGCAAGACAGGGACAACAGAGGAAATGAAAAAGCCAGGTTCAGATGAAACTTGGGAGCTCTCATAAAGCAAGAAACCATATGTTTATGACTTTGAGAACAGAACAGAATAGGACGCTTTAAAAAAAATTACCTGACATTCAGGGGAATATGAACACTGGCTGTTCAATGGTATTAAAGATTTGAAAAAATTGCCTATATGTTTTAAAAGGGGACATAAATTTATCTTTAATAGGCATTCAGAAATACTTAGAATAGATATTATATCTGTAATTTGCTTCAAAAAAATCTGGTGCTAAAATGGGGACAATGAGAAATGTTGTAGGGGTGTATTTGTGCATAGAGGAAGTTTGCTGTGAATTGATAACTCTTGGGTATGTGAGTTTTCATTATACTATTTTTTCTAATTTTTGCATGTCTAAAATTTCCCAAATAAAAAAGTTTAAAAAGAAAGGAAAAATGGAAAGTCCTACCATACTGGCTGGACTGCAATGGCCAGTTTCTAACCTATACACTCAAATGTTCATTTGCATCATCTTTAGCTATTATCCCTTGTTGTTTAATATTTGATTGTGAAAAAGAACCTTAAAGATATTTTCAAAACAGTACACACTTTTACTTCAACTATGTAATTAAGCCAACAGAACTTTTTCTATTGTCTATGAAATTTTTTTCATATTTTTATTACATATCTACTTTTCCTAAGAGCAATTTTAGTACTGATCACCTTATTTCTATTAAATTAGATGTCACTCTGACAAACCAAAATGGCATGACAATACTCAAGCACAGAATGAACAGTAAGAGGGGTTGACCTCTTCACAGAAAAACGATTTTAATTAATTTAAAACCCTCAGATGAAAAATAGGATCTTGTCTACTTGATGTCAAAATTAGCAATACGGGGTTACCCAATTGATTTCCTTTTTGAGATACCAAACTTGCATATGCATGCTCAGCATTTTTTTTCCATTTCTGATGTTCTATCATCACATGGGCATGTTACATAAGGAGAATATTCTTAAACGTGCTTCGTGGCAGAGAAGGGACTATCACCCACCTGATGTGATACATAAATATTTGTATGTATGCATTATTTTTGGAAATGGGGTTCAAAAATTTTCTGAGTTGTACATGAAACCAATAAAGAGGTATGTTATATTCCTAATATATACGTGCTAAGAACCACATTTGGTCTTCATTAAGCAAACTTTGCTTCAACGCCAAAGCTAGCTGTTTCTCTAAACTATGAAAGATTTGGGGTAAAGAAAATGAGTATCTTACCTTAAAAGAAACTTCCTTCCATAGTTAAGTTTAAATAAAAAATATGTTTTATTTTTTATAAAAAAAGAAGCCACAGACTAGGAAGAATTTTCAAAACACATATCTGATTCAGGACTGATATCCAAAATATACAAAGAATTCTTAAAGCTGAACATTAAGAAAACACACAATAAATTTAAAAAATGGACAAAATATCTAAAGACACATCTCACCAAATAAGGTATACAGAAGGCAAGTAAGCATAGGAAAAGAAGCTCAACAACACGTGTCATTAGGGAATTGCAAATTAAAGCAAGATACCACTACATGCCTATTAGTCAGCTTTTTTTTTCACTTTTTATTTGTTTATTTTTTATTGAAGTATAGTTGATTTACAGTGTTGTGTTAGTTTCAGGTGTACAGCAAAGGGATTCAGTCATATATATGTACACACACACACACACACACACACAGACACACACATATATATATTCTTTTTCAGATTCTTTTCCATTATAGGTTATTACAGGATATTGAATATAGTTCCCTGTGCTGTACAATAGGTCCTTGTTGTTTATCTAATTTATGTATAGTAGTGTGTATCCGTTAATCCTAAACTCCTAATTTATCCCTCCTCCCCCCTTTCCCCTTTGGTAACCATAAGTTTGTTTTCTATATCTATGAGTCTATTTCTGTTTTGTAAATAAATGCATTTGTATCATTTTTTAGAT
Organism: Pseudorca crassidens; assembly: GCF_039906515.1. NCBI lineage: Eukaryota > Metazoa > Chordata > Mammalia > Artiodactyla > Delphinidae > Pseudorca > Pseudorca crassidens. Next base: position 23,059,585 of record NC_090298.1, read on the forward strand.
CCTACATGTAAGTGATATCATATGATATTTGTCTTTGTCTGACTTACTTCACTTAATATGATAATCTCTAGGTCCATCCATGTCGCTGCAAATGGCATTATTTCATTCTTTTTTCATGGATGAGTAATATTCCATTGTATATAACTATACCACATCTTCTTTATCCATTCAACTATGAGAATGGCTAAAATCAAAACACTGACAACACTAAGTGCTGTTGAGCTTGTGGAGTAACAGGAACCCTCATTCATTGCTAGTAGGAATGCAGAATAGTACAGCCACTTTGGAGGACAGTTTGGCAGTTTCTTACAGAGGTAGACTTTGTGTTACCATAAAACCCACCAATTGCACTCCAAATGTGTTGAACATTTATGTCCACAGAAAAGCCTGAACATGATTGTTTCAAGCAGACTTATTCATAATTGTCAAAACTTGGAAGCAACCTAGATATACTTCAATAGGTGAATGTATGAACAAACTGTGGTATAGCCATATAATGAAATATTACAATTTAGAGATAAAAAAAGAAATGTTATCAAACCACAAACCAATATGGAGGTGCCTTAAATGTATATTTCTCAGTGAAAGTAATTGGTTTAAAAATGCTACATACTATATGATTTCAATTATATGACATTCTGAAAAGACAAAATCACGAAGACAATAAAGAGAAGAGGGGTTTTAGGGGCTGGGTGGGGCAGGGGGGTGATTCCCCTGGAGGATAGGGGATTTTTAAGGTAGTGAAACTACTGTTGTGTATGATACTATAATAGTGGAGACATGTTATTATACATTCATCAAAAGTCATAGAATGTACAGCACAAAGAGTAAACCCTAATGTAAATTATGGGCTTTACTTAATAACAGTGTATCAGTATTGGCTTATCTAGTGTAACAAATGTATTACACTAATGCAAGATGTTAAATAATCTGGGAAACCAGCTGGGAGGTGAAGTATTTGGGAATTCTCTGTACTTTCCACTCATTTTTTGCTGTAAACGTTTCCACTCATTTTTTGCTGTAAACGTAAAACTGCTCCAAAAAGTAAAATCTATTAATTGAAAGAGAGTAATGAAGAGTATTTATTAACCCAAAGGTGGGGGCAGCAAGGAGCGGGGGATACTAAGTTGTCTGACTTGTCTTTGTATGACAAGATAATTTAAAGCCACACAATCCTTGTATTGTGTTGCAACTTGACTTTTTAACAGATATCTCTAGATAATATTTAAACTGGAGATGTTTTTATTAATCTCAAATGGGATGCACGATATTGTGAACTGAAAATGACTAACACTTGTGGTCAACTTACTACATTAATGGAGGTATTTTGAAGGTGAACAAAATTAAGTTAAGGAAGTAAAATATCTTAAATTGTTCTAGGAAATAAAGCTCTCACTTTCTTTTCATGAAAAACATCAATCAAAATGTGGTATAGAGGGAAACTTTGTAACATCAGAGTTATTTATAAAATCAAAGGAACACTATGTTTCAATATGTTTGTACTGTTACTGAATCCTCAATTGTTTCTTTCATATGGCCATGGTTAATTATGGCCTTCAGTCTAGCTTTATCATTGTTGAATAATAATTTAGATTTGTATTATGTGAAATGTGTTGTCAATTAAGTCAAGTACAGAAATTCAAAGACTATCTTGATCTGCAGATATTGGAAAATTATAGTTGACATCTCCCATGAAATTTTAAAGAATACTTTCTTTGAATATTATCTAAGAAAAAATAACTATGTGCAAAACATATTTTCTTCCGAAAAACACACTCTCGAATCACACAGTGTAGAATATGGGCACCTTTTCCAACTTTTCAATGCCTATATTGACATTTCTATAACATTTTAATCTCTAAAGAAATTATACATTGGAATTTTAGCCATATAAGGCCAATGCTCAATTTTAATTAATATCTAGCCTATGACTTCCTCTCACTTTTTGTAGAGTATCTGAGCGTCTTATAGATTGTTAAGGTTCTTGTATTACAAAGATGAATAAAAGATATGTTGAAGAGTTAAAACTGAGATTAATCAGTATTAGTATTTGTCTGTAAAAGTTTCAGCAGCTATAATAAAGCTACAAATAACTCAATTTTGTTGCACGGAATGTACACATTTAATACTTTGGTTTTTATTTTAATTTCTTTGTGGCTGTCTGTTCTCTGCTGTATATTGTAAGAATCCAGAAGTCAGGGGCCATGTCTATATAAATTACTTTGTGTAACATCATGTGAGATATTCCACACACAAGAATTTATAATTAAATTTTGTTGATAAAGTAAATAATGTTTGAGAAGATTATTCATAATTTTTGTTTTCCTCTTTCTCACCCGTATTCCTTCATTCTTCTCCAGTGAAAATAAGTATATTATTTCTAAAACAGTGATTTTAAAAGAAAAGTGTGATATAAATATTGGAATTTAAATTATTCTATCTGCTGTTTATCTTATCAGAAAGTTGGTTCTTATTTATATCCTCCAAAATGTTTATTTTATTTTATATACATTCTTTCAAGGATAAAATATGTGGAATTATTGGCTGAAACTATTTCAATAAAAAAAAAAAATGAAGCTCCTAAAATATTTCAAGGTATATCCTGAAGTTTCAGAAACTTAACACTTCCAGAAATAGAGAAATTGTTCTATTTTGGCAGATAACTAGCCTGAGACTAACTCATCCACTCACTTTCAAGAATAATTACGATAATGTAAATAAGTATTATTTTCCAAAGTAAAAATAAATGAATAATAATTTCTTTTTATACAAAAGCAAATTGCTATGGAATAAAATCTCCATATTCCATTACCTGCCATTATTACAAACCTTTGGGAAAAATCAGTTTGTCCAGTAGTACTTTTATGCATTTATTTTTTCAATTATTTAAAAAATATATATTGAATATCTACTCTATGCCAGTAACTTTGGGAAAAATGATGAGAAGATGATGTGTAATAGAGAACTTTTTCCAGAGCTTCCAGTCCAGTGGGAAACTCAAACAAATAATTTTCTATTAAAATGCAGTGCGACAATGTTGTGAAAAGGCAATTAACCTTTTCTTAGTAAGACAGGAGAGGTTTTCAAAGCTGATACATGAAGGGTAGATTGAAGTTGCCAGGGAAACGATAGTCTGAGTGTGTGTTTAATGTTTGTGTCAATGTGTATGTGCGTGTTGTCTATGTGTTTGTGTGTATGTTGTGTGTATAGGAGGGGTAGACAAATTCAAACCTGAGAAAACAGCAGTAACAAAAGATTAGCAACTGATAGGGTTTCAGGTAAGACTGATTTAATTATTCTACAGTAAGCCTATTTTATTTCATTTTGGTTCTTGTAACCTTGCCTTGTAGAGTCAGTTGACACTTGTGGAAGTATTTCTCCCTTCCACTGAGTCCACCGTAATGAATCATCTCAAGTTGCACTTAGTGCCCATGCAATTTTCCAAAAAGGGCCTCAAAAATATTTCCATCCCACAAACTCTTCTACCATTTGACTTTCTCACTCTCTTATGGAGGAGTGCAGTCTCTTTCTTAACTCCCTTGACTTTACAGAGGTTCTGTGATTTACAGTATTACATTAGTTTCAGGTGTACAGCATAGTGATTCAGTATTTATGCAGATCAGACTCCATTATAGGATATTATAAGATAATGGCTATAATTCCCTGTGCTATACAGTATATTCTTGTTGCTTATAGTAGCTCTACAGGTGAGGATCATTAATATCTCATGAGAACTATATCTCAACTGTTTTATTGTTTATTTCAGATGAGAGGTGCGTGTATGTCAAAGAAATACTGAAATCTGTACAAATTCTGTGTAGTATATGCAATATAAAATTATTTTAATGTTAGGAGGGCAAGTCTGCAAAATCCTTCTGGGCCACTTTGATCTCTCTCTTCTGGATTCATCTCAAATATTTCTGAAAGTGCTTCACCTACTATAGGACACACATTAAATCTCACACTTCAGTGGAATTTTATCTTTTCAGTCCTCAAGCAGAAATAATGCCTATTCGATATTATTTGGTTACTTTCTTCTTACGAAAATACATTTTTGTTTCTTTACCAAACACTTTTTTTCCCCAATATGTCTATGCTTTTAAGCGTTGAACATATGCTTTTTTGTGTTTGTTTTTTTTTCTTTTTTTTTTTTTTTTTGCGGTACGCGGGCCTCTCACTGTTGTGGTCTCTCCCGTAGTGGAGCACAGGCTCCGGACGCGCAGGCTCAGCGGCCATGGCTCACGGGCCTATTCGCTCCATGGCATGTGGGATCTTCCCGGACCGGGGCACGAACCCGTGTCCCCTGCATCGGCAGGCGGACTCTCAACCACTGCATCACCAGGGAAGCCCTGAACATATGTTTTATATAAGGAAATAGAGAAGGCTTCTGGGCTAAGGAAAAGAATGAATGTTGGGTTTATCAAAGCAGTGTGCCTCCAGGGGTCACTTTCTCAGAAGTGGTTTCCATTTCTATAAGGTTTTCATGAATTTATAAAATAATAGGGTTAGATAAGAGATTAAGGAGATAATGTCTTATTGTTGATGTCTATTTTCCTTGCCCAAGAATATTCTTTAGTAGTCCTTTTTGAATATTTTATATTATTCCTCCCCTGCTCAAATGTTATTATCGGTTGAGATATTCTTGGAATGCAAATGGCAAAATGCTTTTAACTGTTGCCATGGATCACTGTGGCTTAGCTTCAAGACAAAACCACAATTCCCAACTGCATCCTCAAGTTCCCTATCGCAGAATCATCTTAACTGTGTCATTAGATGATCCTTGTTTCTACATCTAGAATTCCTTAGTTTTCTATGACAACACCCACAAGTTATTTTGTATTTATTTCTACTTTTCCTTCCTTCCAACTTCAAAAGATTTTATATCTTTATAAAGTATTGTTCTTTATCTTTTCAAAAGTTCTAAGGGATGATTTTCCGTAGCATAATAGAATGCTCTATTATTTCCATCTCAAAACAATGAAATCTTCCTTAAATATGCATTCCTTTTTAAATGACTAGGCTGTTTAAATCCGCTAAAGCATTGCTACAAATCTTTGCCTCCCTTCTTTATTCCAAGCTCACTCCTCAATCCGCTTGAATCTACTTACTATTAAAATGACTCTGACCACTAGTCACTTCCTAATAACTTGGATTGATTGGCTCACTTAGTTGCCATCTTACTTGATCTAGGAAACATTTGGCTTTATTTATAATTTAAGGGATTATATTTATAGATTTCTTTGTTTTTTTTTTCTTTCCTACCATATCTCCTGTACTTTAGTTCTCTCGGACTGCTCCTTCTTTTTTGTGCTCCTGTTTTTCTAGTGGCCACTCTTTCCCTGCCCACATGTTTGGAAGGTAGTGCAGAACAGAAGCGATCTGTGCCTCTGTTTGCAGGATGTGGCAGAATGCAAGAGGTAAAGGTAGAATTCTTTCCCCACAGCATAAGGTCAAGAGTCTTTAACACAGCATATGAAATTCTGCTTGATCTTGTCCCACAACCTGCATTACCCCATACATCATAATACACTCTGTGTTCTATTAAAATTCTTAATTAATGTTTATTCCAAATACCTTAAGCATTATACCTTTTCACTAGTTTGATCCTAGCCTAAATGTGTATTTTCTATATAACTGTTTTGACCATTGCCCTTTTATGTAGAATCTGTGACTCCGTTGACCGCACAAGTGACACTTTTCTCTTACGCATTATCAATCAGTTTTTCCTTAGCTACTGGAACCATCCAGTATCATAAAAATCTGCTCCAGTCTTTACATCTTAAAACAACAAAAACAGTAATAGCAATGACAACAGTAACGGTAACGAAGGAAACTATAAAACTCAGTTACTCTCTGGATACCACAACCCTCTATTATTAGTTTATGATTTTATGCTTCTTTTTCACGGTAAAATTTCTATAAAGATCTGTTAACTCTTGGCACTTCTACTTTCTGTAATCCCATTTACTGTACATCCCTCTCAAAAATGCTTTGTTTTAGATAAACCAAACCATTGTTATTATTAGATACAGCAAACATACAGTTATTCTACCAAATTGCTATTGGAATTTGAAAATGCTTACACACAGTTTCCTAGCTCACAATTTCTATACCTAGCTCATCTAGAAAACAGCTACTGGAGCAGCAACCATCTGTGGATTCCTCTCCTTTGCTTCTGGCAGTCGCGCTCTGTCTGTTGTCCTCTTGGCTTAGTGGTAGTAAAAGCTCTGCTGCTGTTAGCCCCAGGTTCACGTAGCATCTGCTGGGGTTTTCCTAAGCCCCACTTGCATATTTGTAATTACTTTCTTTGTGAACAAATGAACCCACCTCACCTTAACCTAGGTTGAGTGGGCTGTGTGTTTCCCACAGGGACTGTGACTAATCAGTACTAAATGCCTTATCCTGGAATAGGAGGTGACTTTGTGAATTTGGCGGGGCTAGGGGGATGAGGAGGCAAAGATACTGCTCTTGTAAAGGTTTACAGAACTCTGCCAGGTCCAGGTCCAAAATACAGGGCTAAATCTGCATCTCCTTGAGCTCTTCCTTTATTGCTTCATTCATCATTCTCCTCACATAGGTCCTGTAACAGTTTCCTGGTTTTACTCTAGCTCAATGGCTACACCTTGTCAGTCTACTTCTATGAGCTTCTCCTTTATTATGTGTATTCTGAACAGTGGTGTCCCCCAGGGTTTGATCCCAGGCCCTTTTCTCTTCTATACCTATCCCCCACCCACCATGATTGCATATATTCTCAAAATTGTGAAGACCATGTATATGGTGATAATGCCCCAAGCTTATAACTCCATTCTAGATCACTACCAAGTTCCAAACAAATCTCTAATTCGTGACAGTATATAGCCACTCAGAAGTCTAAAGCCATCTTGAATTTAACATATGCAAAATAGAATTTCTCTCCATATCTGCCCCTCCCCTCAACCCCCTCAATTAATTAACCAACCAGTTAATACTAAAAGTTAGGAGTCATTTTGTTCCTCCTCTTTCTTCATTGCCTACATCCAACCTTCAACAAATCCTAAAAGATCTGCATCTGAAATGTACCCAGGTCATCCCATCTCTCTTTATCTCTGCCACTCAAATTAAAGTAACAGTCCTGGGACTTCCCTGGTGGCGCAGTGGTTAAGAATCCGCCTGCCAATGCAGGGAACACGGGTTCGAGCCCTGGTCCAGGAAGATCCCACAAGCTGTGGAGCAACTAAGCCCATGCACCACAACTATTAAGCCTGAGCTCTAGAGCCCAGGAGCCACAGCTACTGAAGCCTGTGCACCTAGAGCCCATGCTCCGCAACAAGAGAAGCCACTGCAGTGAGAAGCCCACGCACCCCAGCGAAGAGTAGCCCCCACTAACTGCAACTAGAGAAAGCCCGCATGCAGCAACAAAGACCTAGTGCAGCAAAAAATAAATAAATAAATTAAAAAAAATAAAGTAACAGTCCTTAGTCATTTCTAATGTCATCTAATTCCATCTTTCCTTTTTCCATTTATTGCTATCAATTCATTGCCCACATAGGAAGCCAGAGTGATATTTTTGAACTATAACTGAGGTAAAGTCACTCCCCATTTTAAAAGTATTAGATGGCTTCACCGTGTACTAAGAATAATCTTACTTATCGTCAAATCCACCATCAACTACAAGACAGTTCTTCATTTTGCTTCTGACTGTATCTTCATCTTAATCTAATGCTAGGATTTCCTCTGTTTACTAACTCCAGGACCAATAGCCTGTTTCTGTTACCTGAACTTGCCTTCCTTCACCCTTTTCCCTCCTGCTTAGCAATAGATACTGCGATGGCAGCCACACAAGCACTCTTATTCTAGAAAGTGAAACACACACTGGTGACAAAGGCCCATGTGATGAGTTTTTGGGGTAGGAAGATGGCATGAGTTTGGAGCCTGATGATTCATTAGTCCTACACTGCCTACCATTGGACTTGTTATATGAAATAGATACCGCCTGTGTGTTTCGACCGATATTATTTGTGACTACAGTAACAACAATAATAAAACCAGTATATTTTGTTTTAACATCCTAACCGACCTTTAACTGAAAAGTCTCTGTTATAATGGTGTTATCTGCTTTTCTGATATTAGTACAGCTTTTCAAGATTTCTTTTGATAAGTTTTAACGTGATATAAGTATTTTCACCGGATATGAGCCTGGAAAGCTAGGGAGCACAGGAATTCGGTGCATACCCTACCACCTAGGAGGAATAAGGCTCTACTAAAGTCTTTTCCCATGATGAGTAGGACTTTGTTACACAGAACTCTCTGTAAATCTTTCATAATGGTTCTTTTTTTTCTCTACCTACCAGTGCCACCGAGTCTTTCCTGACTTTACCAAGGGAGAACCTGGTGGGGTTGCTGCAGATAAAACCAAAGAGAAGCATCCCCACTCGACCACAAGACTGTGGCTCTGTGGAGTTTCTCAAGGTCCTGTTAGTCTGTAATCAGCCCCAGCAATTTCACAGCATTACCATTTAAACGTACTTTATAATTTATGGCTCCAGAACTTTCATACATAGATCTTTGCTGTGATTTTATCTAGTCACCTTTCTCTCCACATTTTAGGGTGGCTGTCTGTCCTGCACCTCAGTTCTCTTATAGGTCCAACTCAAATAATAGATTTTCAATGTATTCAGTTTTTTGTTGTTGTTGTTTGTTTTATAATTGAAGTAATGGTATCCAGTCTCTTTACATGTCAGAGCTAAAACTGGAAGTCTAGAACACTGATTTTTAATATTTCATCCTCAAAGAGGCCCATCACTTTATTCATATTTCCTTTGCAAGAACTACTAACATGATCCTACCTAGATACAGATGGGTCTGGAGCATATAGTCCCTGGTTGGGCAGCTACTTTCTCTGTGAGGAGGAAGTGCAGATTTTGGTGGTCAAATAGGTTTTGCAGTCACAGACTGTATAAAGGAGAAAGGAGAAGTTGACATTCAGGAAGCACTTTCTAAGTGTCAGAAACTATACTAAATATTTTATATGTGATCTTATTTACTCTTCTTAATTACTATAAGAGATAATATTATTTTTCTCTTGTAGGAAATTGGACCAGAGAAGTTAGTCAGAAGCCCAAGGGCACATAGCTTATTAACAAGTGATTTGATATTTTAACCTAAATTCATATAACCCCCCAGACCGTGTGCTTTGGAATAAGGTTGACCTTGGTTAGTAATTTTATTGAGATTTTAATTTAAATGTGATTACATTTATAAAATCATTTGAGAAGAATCAGTCACTTACATTGGAAAATCTTCTAATCAAAGAACATTGCAAGGCTTCCCTGGTGGCGCAGTGGTTGCGAGTCCACCTGCCGATGCAGGGGACACGGGTTCGTGCCCCGGTCCAGGAAGATCCCACATGCCGCGAAGCGGCTGGGCCCGTGAGCCATGGCCACTGAGCCTGCGCATCCGGAGCCTGTGCTCCGCCATGTGAGAGGCCACAACAGTGAGAGGCCTGCGTACCGCAAAAAAAAAAAAAAAAAAAAAAAAAAAGAACATTGCATCTTTCTTCACGTAGTCAAGTTGATTCTGATACACTTGTCATTATCCATGTATAAAATATGCAACACGTTCACTCTTGTTTTTCCTAAACATGATCACATTTGTTAGATCACAGTTGTTGCTGTAGGGCGTTCTGCCTCAACCAGGCACCATCAGCAGTCTGGAATTCCCTTTTCTTTATATTACATTTCTCTCCACTTTGGTGAGTAGTATTTTCTAAATGCAGTACCTCTTTATTTTGGTATACAGGAAAGTTACTGAGATAATAACTTATGCCCTTACCTGCTGTGGTTCTTGTGTGGTTTTAGTCTTCTCTTTTCAAAAGATACCCTATCTGTCCTCTAATTTTTGACTTAGGTTTTATTTTTGTGCCTTTTAATGTATATAATAAAAATAAAGACCTTTCTTTCCTTCACATCTGTGTCTACTACAAAGATCCTGACACATTTTAAGAGCTTAATGAATATTTATTAAATAAATGAATAACATAGTAAAACCAGATCACATTGTATATATTTACATACATGTAATGAATACATTAGTATAAAATCCTGACTTATCTTCCTATGTTATAGCTGAGCCCAGTTCATTGCAATTCGATATAGGAAATATTACCATTCAGGATTAAAATGATTATGTTATTTTAAGTCTTTCTCAGAATTCAAAGTAATACCTATAAAGTTAAGTTTGAAGAAATCTGAACTATGAACCACTATTGAAAATAAAACTCATAAATTGTCGATGGTTTGTACATGAAAATAAACAATGTATCTTTCTTTAAATTTGTTGATGGATTTCTTTAACTTAAAAAATGATATTGCATACTTGTAGCTGCATAGCTACTAAAGGTAAATAGTGTATTTCAATGCAAATCATGCTGATTTACTACCAACAAATGGACAACTTTTAGATGAATAAAGCTATAAATGTTTGTAAACATTGGATTCCACATAACACATCTCCTCAGAGAGCTGTTTCACGTTAATGAGCTTTATATTTTTGAATTTGCAGTACCCGGAAGAGACACAAAGCAATAATGCTATCATCAAAGCATAATGTGGAGCAGTTCATTCAGATAACTTAATGTAAGGGGCCATTTCTATATATACAATGCTGGGTAAAGCAAATGAAATAAATTAACTTGGAGCTGATCACAGATTATGGTGGATGATATAAATACAGTGATATAATAAAACTGAATTATTGTAACTTTTTTATGCATTAGAATATATTTACATTTAAGGGTGCCATATAGAAAGGGTGATAGATTCGAACTCCAGTGATCTATTTTAGCCTCTACTTTTCTAGTTACTATATCTGTGGTTTAAAGTATATCAGATAAATTCTAAGAGACCCAGTTTTCTTACCTATAAAATGTCAATGATATATATCTATTAATTGGTTCTCCTTTTCCAGAAAATGTTGTGGATGGAAGGATTTCACATGTAGAAATAACCAGCAACTGTTGAAAATGCAGAATCTAATTAGAGAAGTCAGAGTGCCAGATGCAGAACTGGGACAGCCTCATAACTGGGAATGTTAAAATGATAGCAGTCCATGAGGTTTTCAACAGGAAGTTTATAGAAAGAGAAAAGTAAAGAGTTAAAGACAGAACTTGAAAAATTTCTCTCGTCAGCCTCGCTCATGAAATTCCATTCCATATATCCAAATACCTACTGGCCATGTCAATGCAAATACAGAACACACACACAAATATTGCTGTACAATAGACTCAAAAGAGTGAATGTATATTAAAATCATTAGAAACTTTCTAAGCTACATTTAAAAATTAAATTCTGGTTGGTTTCTATGATCATGATCATGTGATTATGACCATTAACAATCCATTATCTCCAATTATTTCAATAACTTCAGTAGTACCTACAGTGACACTAAAGAATCATAGACTTTTATCTTGATTTTAAATGTTTCTTGTGTCTTTCATTATTATCAGACTCCTATTATTTTTAGAAAAGCTAAAGAATAAATGAGTAAATCAAATACAAATACACATTTATTTGATATTAAAATAAATAACTGTAAGTATGTATTATATACATTGAAATTTCATAGAGTAAGCTTCTGTCATAAAGTAATAACTATTATGTTATTAATTATTCCAAATTTATGGATGACTGACCTAAAATGATAGAGGTTTGGTTACTTATAAATGATCACATGGTCACTAATTTAGTTACTTTTTGAAATCAGGAAGTTTGACCTCAGAGACAGCACGCTTTACACTATAAAGTTTCCCATATGTATAGTCTTTCATGGAAATAGTACAGTAATAATTGTTACATTAACATATACTCACATGCACATACATACTTGTTTATTTAGAAATCTGTGTCTAGATTTCTGTATTGTACCTATGTGAGAAAGACAAAATACTTTTGTCAGAATCTAATAACTGCATGCAATCTGTAAACTTAGCTTCTCTTACTGTCTCCCTCAATTCTGACAGATGATTAGGATAAAAGGTAATTCTTTGTAAATAATAATCAGGAGAAAAGAGAAAATACTCAATAGCTCAATTCACACTCAAGATATGATGCTGTATTCATATATGATGCTGTATCACAATCAGATATTTATATATGATGCTATATAACAATCAAATACTCTTTTCATTCCTTTCTTCCTTTGCATTTTCATAAAACTTTACCTAAAAATTCACATGCTGGTAGTGAATTTTGTTTTTATTATGCCAGAATGAAAAAGAAAACCATTAACTCTTCAGTTTCAAGCTATGGTTGCTTTTTTTTCCTATTATTCTATTTTATACATTAGATAATTGTCTTGATATTACTAAAGCAAAGGAAGCAGAGGAGGTAACAATGGAAAATATTTGTAGTCATAGTGGCTTCTAGAAACCACCTCTTTGTATAATATTTTGGTATAAGCAATGGTAAGATTATTTTACCTAGTTGTGTTGTCTTCTAGTCTTTTATTCTTGACTCAAAGGAAGATCAATAAGGTAATCAAATCCCCCTGAAAGACAGAGACAACACTAGGAAGGAAACAAACTAAAGAAGATGAAGAAAAGGAGAAGCAGAAGGAGAAGAAGAGGGAAGAGGAGGAGGAGAAGAAGAAATAAGAGGGAAAAGGAAAGGAAGAAAAAGAAGGAATAGGGGACAAAGGAGGAGTGTCAACAATAATAGCAAAAATGATTTTTTATGTTGAATCAGACATTCACTGAGCCTTTCACATGTAACAAAATGGATTTTAACTCTATGTTGTTTTCAAATATTTTGTAAAAATATTATAAATATGCTTTTCTCTCTCTAACTACTGAATTCCCAATCTCCTGTTCATTGCCTCCCATTCACCAAACCTTACCCAAAGCCTGACGGCAAAGGAACCAAGTTGATGCAAGCCAGGCTCCTATGGCACAGACCAGGTCGAAGCATGATGACAAAATGCAATTAATTCAGTATTTTTGCCTCAAAGATTTTCATTTTAATTGAAGTATATACCTTTGTATACATAAATAATATATAACTTCTGTTTGTGTGTTCGTATGCTTTCTCATTTGGCGTCATCTTAAATAGGCTTTGAAAAACACTTAATGACTTTTAAAATGATAAGGGAAAAAATCCAAATAATTGTGAATTGTAGAACACATAGTACCTCAACATTGTACCCACTGATGCAGGATAAAGAACAATGATAACATGAGTCCACTTGAAATTTTGGTTTAAGATATCAGTCATTGCCAAATAAAAGGCTTGTACCATTTTCCTCCTCTCTGTTTATATCTCCTTATCTCCTCTTGTAAGGTATCATTCTTCTATCTTTAGTGAGAATCATTACCCCACTTTTCTTTATTGTTTTATAGTGATATATACACTCAAAATGTAGTTAATTTTTGAATGATAATTCTAGTAGGCAGAAAGATGGCCCCCTAAAAGATATCCATATCCGAATCCCTGGAATGTGCGTGACCTTAAGAAAATGGAAATGTCAAAGAAAGGAAGTTTCCTCTAGAGCCTCTAGAAGGAATGCAGCCCCGCCCGACATTTTATTTTTAGCACATTGAGACCCATTTAGAACTCTAACCTTCAAAACTGTAAGATAAATTTGTACTAAGAAACAAAGTTTATGGTAATTTGTTCCAATAGCAATAGAAATCTAATCAAATGATCAGTTATAATGAAATGTGCATGCTTATTATAAATAGAATCACATTATATCCATTCTACTATGATTTGAAACTTAAGCTCAACATTTTTGTGAGATTCAACCATCAAGCATCAATAATGCTTGAGGCTACAGATTATTCATATTCATTACTGTATGATTTCCCATTGTATGAATAATCCACAATATATTTACTCATTCCAATATTAATAAATCTTTGAGATTTTTCCAATTTTGAACTTTACAAAAAATGTTTACAAACCATTCTGGAAAAATAAAAAAAGGAGATCAAGGGCCCTTGGAGAAATGGCTGATTCTGGGACCAGGGCAGGGAATAGACAAGATGATCCTGCAGTAACTTGTAGTGCCAGAGAGTAAGGATTTATTAAAAAAAAAAAAAAGCAATGATGATGAGGTGCGCCAAAAGAACTCAGGAACCAAATGAAAGAGCTCCCAATGGCTAATTCTAGAACAATTTGTGCAAAAAACCACATAGTGTATAATTGGATTTAACCCAGAGCATAAAATAAATATTCCTTGGTCCATACTGACATAAAAAATGATTTTAAAAAATATATTAGATACAGAAGAATTCCAAATAATTTATGTGGATACTCTATCCTCAAAGAAATAGGGCTTAACTCCACACTACTTGTGTCAGTTGTGCATATTGAGTTTCTCCAAATGAGGACAGTATGGAAAGGGCATAATATTACCTTTAGAATGGAGAAACCTGACAAATACTACTTGTTCAAGAGGTCAACGTCAACAGTGACGTCGTGTTGATAGCATGTATCCTTGATATGTTGTGATAGAAATTCACTTTACGTCTGTGATCCTCCTTCCTAAAACCAGAAGTATAACCATGAGAAAAATAACAAATCTAATTTGAGGGACCTTCTATAAACACATGATCATTACTTCTCAAAATTGGCAAGGTCGTTAAAACAAGAAAAGTTTAAGAAATTCTCAAAACCAAGAGGAGAATAAGGAGACCTACTGACTACAGGTCATGTGATATCTTGGGGGGAGGGGTGGATCCTGGATTAGAAAAAGAAAATTAGGTTAACTATAGAAATCGAAATAATATATGGATGTTTTGTAAAAATAATGTATAAATATTGATTCATTCATTGTAAACAATGTACCTTTCTAATGTGAGGTATTAGTAACAGGGGAAACTGGGTGTGGGCTGCAAGGAAACTACTATATTTGTAATTTTTTCGTAAATTTAAAACTGTTCTAAAAAATAAAGTTTACTTATAAATCAGTCATTTTCATCCCATCTGCAATTTCATCTGTGTAATATATCAAGCTTTTAATAGATTTGTGTATTTGCTTCTGAGGTCTCTATGTTAAATTGATTATGTGTCTATCGGAATGTCAAAAACATACCCTTTTAATTACTATAGATTTTAAGTGAGGCAGTATTGGGTACAGCAGATTCTTTCACTTTGTAATTCTTATACATAGGTTCTTGTGTGTCCTGGCCCTTTGCCAGGACATACAAGTTTTTGAGACCCCCTATACCAAGGTCCATAAAAAGCATGTTTCAATTTTGATTTGAATTTTTTGAATCCATAGTTCAGTTGGCAGAGAATTGACATCTTTCCAGTATTAAGTATTTCCAGCTAAGAACTTGGAAGATGTTTTCATTTGTTTAGGAGGGTTTTTATGTCTCATAGAGGTCTTGTTTATGTTTTTATTCTTGTTTTTTTATTCACATGTACTTCCTATTGTGGATGCTGTTGTAAAATGACATCCTTTTAAGCTAATTTTTAAAATACATTTCGTTGTATATAGAAATGGAACTTTTATGTTGATTTTATATACGGCAAATTTGCTGTGCTCATTTTTTAAATATCTAGTGAACATATGTTTTTCTATTTATTCTGTTTATATGGCAGATTGCATTAATGAATTTTTCTAATGTTTAAGCAGCCTTGCATTCTTGGAGTAACTCACATGGTAATTCTGCTACCCATTTTATACTTTGCTGATATTGTTTTGCTAAGAATAAGATTTTTCCATGTTCTTCATGAAGAACCTGACCTATAGCTGTTTATTCTTATATTGTGCTTCTTATTTTTTGGTATCAAAGTTATAAGCATAAGGGTATGAGTTGGGTATAATCTCCTCTTTGCCCTTTCCTCTGGAATACTGTGTTTATGTTTAGGTGTGGTTTGTGTTTTTGTGTGTATGTGTGTATGTGATTAGAAGTAGAATTTCTGAGTATACAGTATTCAACTTTATTAACAGTTGGTCTCCAAAGTGATTGTAGTAATTCATACTTCTGCTAGTTTTGCTAGTTAGTGCATAAATGTTATGTTGATTTTTACATCAGTGAAATTCTTGTAAGTGTCAGGCATTTTATATTTATCAATCTGATGTCAGTGAAATGATGTCTCATTGTTTCATTATCTATTGTCTAGATTATGTGTAAGATTCAACCTCTTTTCACGTAGTTATTGAGAATTCAGAATTCTTCACCTTTGTGTTTTATTGTATCCTCTGTATATTTTTAATTAGGTTTTTAAAATTATTATTGCTTTGCAGAAATTCTGTATATATTTTGGATAATGATCTTTGGTTAGTTACATATTTTGAAATATCTTCCCTCAGTTTGTGGCCTATACTTTAATGTTATTAATTTTATCTTTTGTTGTTTGGGAAAAAATATTTAAAATACAACCAAATATCTAATTTATTTTAATCCTTGTGCTTTTATTTTTTAAAACAAATTCTATTCTACTCAATATCATAAAGATAGTATCCTATTTTCTAGATATCATTTGGGAATTTTTGTTTAGACATTTATGTCGTTAATGTGTATGGGAATTATACTTCATGAGGTATGATTAGATCAAACTTTATTTTTTTCCCTATGGTTAGCCAACTTTCTAATATTTACTGAGTGAATTTCCTCATGGATTTGTAATGCTTCTTTAGTAAATAGCAAATTTACAGGTTAAAATGACTTGTTCTCTTATTTTTCTCTATTCCCTTTGACTCTTTATCTACTATTTTACCAACATCATACCATAGTTTCATCATAATTGTTGCTATCTTGTAGGAAAATTTCCTTGCCTTATTCTTTTTAATATTCTCAAACTTCTTGGCCTTTTATTTGACCTTAAAATGTGTAATTATTTATCAATTAATGTCCTTATCATTATATTCAAATCATTGGTGTAAATAAGGATGTTTAGATTTAAATCTGATTTTTATTTCAGAAACTAAACATCTTTAGTGACTCTAGTTGACCAAGTTTGGTTTAAAATAAGCATGGCTATGCCATTTTGTAACATGTATTTCCTCATGGCATGATTTTATGATTTAGTCCATTCTAAATGAATTCAGTGCTTCACTGCATTACTGATGTATCTTCAAGAAAGTGCCTCTGATGAATTTCAAATGACTAAACTTTGTCCTTGTGAAACCATCGAAAATCAGCTCCATGAAGGGGTTCATCTGGTAATTTTTCAAAGTCATGATGCAGACTTAAAAATCTTGCCTGTAAAGTTAATAGATATTCATAGAAATCTGAGTACAAGCATGCACACACGCAAAAAAGTGTGTGTGCATTTCCATTTTCTTTGGTCTTTTAAAAAGGTTTCAAATATTATCAGCCAAAAGTTGTGAGTGAGTTGTGTCTATATATGTGTGTGTGTGTGTGTGTGTGTGTGTATATATATATGTGTATATGTATATATATATATTTATGTAACAATTGCATGTTATTTTGGGGGGCATAATGTTTTTCAATGTTGTGAAATGTTTGGCTGAATCCCCTTGTTTTTGTTTTTGTATTTTTTTAAGTTATTTTATTTCTTTATTTTTGGCTGTGTTGGGTCTTCTTTGCTGTGCGCGGGCTTTCTCTAGTTGTAGTGAGCGGGGGCTACTCTTTGTTGCAGTGTGTGGGCTTCTCATTGTGGGTGGCTTCTCTTGTTGTGGAGCACGGGCTCTAGTCACGTGGGCTTCAGTAGTTATGGCACATGGGCTCAGTAGTTGTGGATCACGAGCTCTAGAGCGCAGGCTCAGTAGTTGTGGTGCACGGGCTTAGTTGCTCTGCGTCATGTGGGATCTTCCCGGACTAGGGCTCGGATGCATGTCCCCTGCTTTGGCAGACGGCTTCTTAACCACTGCGCCGCCAGGGAAGCCCTGAATCCCCTTGTTTTTAACGACAAGAACAAATGTAATGTGAATGCTTACATTTAAAGGATTAAAAATACGTATTTCTTTTTCTTTCCCAATATTCTCAGTGAAAGAAAATATAATGACCAAGGACAATTGAATGCCTCATGTATATAAGTAATTCTGACTTTTCCATGCAGTCACTGTCTTTGTTTTATTGACCATGTTGTAAACACTTACATTATAAAATGGATATAACCACAATATCAAAATTTAGTAAAAGTGAATTTTCGTTATACTTTAATTCATTAAATGATTGTATTATTGGATCTCATATTTCCCCAAGGCTATTTAATAAACCAAAACTTAAAAAAAATCAATATTTCCTTTTGGTTTCACTTTGCATTGATGCATTAATTTTTAACGTACTCATAATATCCTAATATTTCAAAATAGGCAGATGTACTGAGGCATATGATATCAGCATTTAAACAACATATATTTGTTCATTGTATTGATTTACAATAAAAACAGATACATTTTCTGGCGTGGATATATTGATTTACAAAACTAATCTCAAGAAGTTATGATGAGTAAAAATAAACAAAACAGAGCTTTTTACTGTCTTCCATATCCTGAAATATTCTTCAATTAATAGGAATAAAGAGAAGGTATGCTGTGGGCAAGGCATATTAATTGTGTAGGAGAAACATCTAAGTTTTTCTCTAAGGAAAACCATTTCACTAAAAGTATAACGCCAAAATAAAAATGAATCAGGAGCTTTAAAATGGTGCCTGTGGAGGGATAGAACTCTCAGAGGGCATCTAGAGTTGGATTTCAGGTCAAGGTATTTTCATTAATATGCATTACTTTTCTCAGTGGAGTTCATAGCTTTCCTACATTTATATGAAATTTTAATTTATGTATCATATACCTCTCTCTATACTGTATCCTAAGCTCTCAGAGCAAAGGTTTTTGTTTTGTTTGTTTCTGGTTTTGCTTTAATGCATTTCCGTATCACCAGTGTTTGTCACAGTTCCTGGCAAGTAGGTTTTCTAAGCATTTTTTGGATGAATGCATGAATGAATAAATGAACGAAGTGTTTCATATTTAAATTATAGTTTAAAGCATGATGAAAATACATTTAAAATAATTTAAATTTTTTAAAACAAAAATTGGCATTCACAGGAACCATGTCACGTTTTTTCTTTGCCCGACGAGAACCTAGATGAGTGTTACAGTTATATTTATTAAATGAATGAATGAGTGAATGACCAACATAATTTGTACCTAAGAATTATATTAGTCAATTCTTATTTAAACTATATGTGAAAAATTCCAAAAAACTAGTTATGTTTCTTTAGACAATCTGTTCTGTGATTATCTCTTACACCATTCAAAGGAAAAGCAGATGGTGAGCAAGATTACAGTCTCCAGGGTCATAGCTTATCCTTGCTCGAATAATTGTTAAATCGTATCTGGGGGGGAAGTACATTTATTTCTCTAGATGATTAGCAACTATATAGACTTTTTAGCGTAGTTAAAAAGTATGTACTAGCCTTGTATGTTGGGCTAGTGGAAATTGTCAGTGGGTAAATGAGAACAGGGGACAAAGAGAAGTGATGAAATTAACATCTGCTTCCAATGAGAGGGAAACGAACTTATCTATCCTCAAGAGAAACACATTTAAGAAAGATGAATTTCATTCTATTTTAAGTTTACCCTACAACATATTTAACATGTTAATTGCGTTCATTGGTGCATATTAGTCCATTGCTAAGCAGCAAAACCCTGCCCATTTATTTAGGCTGCTAATCTATTTATTCCGTATCTAAACTCATCAGGGTAACTCATTATAATGCTTATTAACTGCTGTGTTCCTAGCAAAAATATTAATACATTTTTGCTGCAGAAAAGATGAACTTTTAAGCCATTGACATTATTTCTCATTGTTTCAAAATACCAGATAAATAGACAGTATTTTGTACCTTTATTGCAGATGTCTGTGTAAATATTCATATAGACCTGAATGAAAATATTAAGAAAAATAATTGCTATGCAATTAATGACCAAGAAATTCTACTAATCAATGAGGCAACAGTTAATACATTTAGTATTTGTATTAAACCTTAGGCAATAGTTATTTGCATATAATTTACATATCAATGGGTAAAAGAAGTACATTTTAAATTTGTAAATATTAAAGTTTCTTTCCTAGTATATGGCAAGGAATAATAAATTTTGTTCAAGAAAACAAATTTTCACATCTCCCAATAAAATGGTAGTTACTAGGGTTAGTATAACATATACAATGGTTTGTATTAATTATGAGAGTGAATTTGAAATTATAGATGTAATGATACACAAAACATTCTTGAAATAAAGATAGCAGATTACAATATTAAACATTATTTAGGAAAGAAATAAAGCTATTTCTTGTAAAAGAGTCTAAATTATTTTCTGGTACAGGAGCAAACGCTTATACACTTACAGTGAACTCTTATTTGATTTTCATCCTCAGGGAAACTCTGTTTCAAGTTTTAATCAACAAATTTACTAGTAGATTTTAAAATCCAAACTATAGACAAGTTGTAGTCTGCATACAGATATGCACACATTTAGTTTTACATTTTTGCGTGAAATAAATGTTTGATATAAATATTTGCCACTTGGAGATAGTGCAGGTTCTATTTAAGTGGAGTTATTGTGAAACCGTAGCTTGTTCTATGAATGCCAATGTTTTTTACTGTGAATATCAGATAAAATTTTTGACAATTTTCGTTATCACTTAACATTATTGAACATAATCCATTTTCCATCACAATATATTATTAACTTAGTTTGCCATAATATGATGTTTATTTTAGGAAATATTAAATTGAATATATTAAGTAGGTCCTCATCTGTTTGAACTTTATTTGAGCAATGAAATTCTCCTGTTATACATTCCAGATTGGGTCACACAAATTTCTAATTTTTGTCATCTAATGTTCTTCTTACTAAACAGTGTACTTGACTTTAAGAATCCGTCCTTTTTAAAAACTATATACTAGGAAAGTAAAATACAAAAATGTTAGAAATTGAAAGCAAGTAACATGAGAGGCAATTTATGATTAAAATGTTTCTGACACATTGTCTGAATAGATCTAAAGTCCAATTTTCATTCCAATAAAGTGCTAACAACAATAAAGTGCTAACCTTTTTTCTGACATTCAGGGTTTTTGTGAAGAGCAAAAACAAGATATGTAAATCAGGTTACAAAGTATTTTGTAACAAGAATGTATTCAATATGAAACTAATTGATATGAGTTGACTTCTCTCTGCTGTTTTAGGTTTTTGTTTTGCTCTGCTCTGTTTTGTTTTACAGCCTTTTAGCTGCATTTTAAATGGCTATAAATGAATCATCCTTTCATTTTCTAATGGCTTGTCTGTGGAGTTGTCCTTGGGGGTTATATTCTATATTTAGTGCTAAGGTAAAACTATGAAACAGGCAAAATTTCCCATGAAGCTGGGACACGCAGTCTCATCATCGAGTCTTTTAACTTTCTCTTAGCCACATAAGAATGGGCATTGGGTCTGGAACATTTCCTTACCAAGAGAGAAAGAGTCCTCATAGCTTGTGCCTGACTTATCACCTTGTGTGGGTAAGTTTTTCCCTGTTTCAGACTCAGTGTGTACTCTTTTGTTCCACTTAAGACAGTGTGTCATATGGCACTTGGCCAGCCCACTGCTGTATCTGTCCCCTGCGGGGAGGGGATAAGGCCCTTCTGCTGCAGCACAAGAGGTGTGAGTACAGGTCAGCTGCTCGGGGTTGGCTACGTGTAGGAACCCGCTAGCTGTGGGAGACTGAAGCCCACTATTTTTTTTTGTTTGTTTTTTGTTTTTGTTGTTGTTCTTTTTTGTGGTACGCGGGCCTCTCACTGCTGTGGCCTCTCCCGCTGCGGAGCACAGGATCCGGACGCGCAGGCCCAGCGGCCGTGGCCCACGGGCCCAGCCGCTACGCGGCACGTGGGATCCTCCCGGACCAGGGCACGAACCCGCGTCCCCTGCATCGGCAGGCGGACTCCCAACCCCTGCGCCACCAGGGAAGCCCTGAAGCCCACTATTGAAGCTGATCTTGCTCCTCTCTTCTCCTTGCAAGTAAAGCGTTGTTCCATCCAGCGTTGATGTTTTCCTTGATGACTCAGATACCAAGATGCAGTGGGCAGAAGTGCTCATCTTCTGTTCCTAACAGGCAACTGATGCCACTTGCTAATCAGAAAGCAAGCACATTAATTAAAATATGACTGATTTTACATATTCACAACTAAAGTACAAATATTTATGGACATAAAATTCCTGGGGAAAATTCTATATACTCTATATAATTCCATAGAGGGATAAATTAATTCAAGTTGTTTCCTACTAATCTATAACATAATTTACACGTGTTGTTTGAGTTTCCTTAGCAGAGGTGACATAGTTAACTGATTATGAGCACAAGCTGAACTCTATCTTTTCCTTTTGATCTTTGTATCTGACTTCTAAATACAATCATTTATAGGCACATTTTTTTGTAAATCCTACGTATTTTACTTTTCTGTTGTCTTTGTATTACATCCACATATCACTGTGTGTCCTTTAAAGATTTGATTGGATTAGTAGAATTAAATATGAATAAGGGATGCTTGAATAGGAAATAATTTCATATGTAGAGGGTTTATTATTAATTACTTAATCTTTTCTAAACAACCTTGTTATTCTGAGAACTGAAATAAATAAATTTTATAATAATCTTGTTTATATCTACAAAAACTTTGTTGGGATTTTGATAGGAATTGGGTTAAATCTGTGTATCAATTTGGGAAAAACTGACATCATATTATATTAAGTTGTCCTATCTGGTAGGACAGATAGGTATGTCCCTCCATTTATTTAGACCTTTATTTTCTTTCATCCGTATTTTGTGGTTTTTCAGCATACAAGTCCTGTATATGTTTTTTTTCGATTTACCTTAAGAGTTTTATTTTTTGAGCAATTGTAAAAATTAGTAATTGGTATTTTTTCAAAGTGTTAATGCTAATATGTATACTTTCTAAAATGACAGATTTAAAAATAAAATACAGTAGAGACTCAGCATTCCTGTAAATACGAGCATTAACAGGAGTTTGCAGACCCATGGAAAACATTCAGTTGTCTAAGATCTTGAATTATAAACAAATCAAAGCAGACAAACAAAAGCTTTATTCACATTAAGCTGCAATATTGAGCATTTATTTAAATTACGTTCACAGTCCACAAAACACAGTACGTTAGCAGTAGTCATGAATAAAATTCACAGTAGGAATCTTTGGTATTTCCTGTTGCTTTACACTTTCATACCTAGCACAAAGTATTACTTAAACTAATTCACTTCAAAATCATGGTAATAATTAGATCTATTTCTAAATCTCAATTTTAATGTATTAATTGAAAAGCATACATATTACTATATCTCACTTTTAAAAATTTTGAAAAATGTTTTCGTATATAAAATAGATAATTTTTTCATTTAACAAGGGGGTCTTTATATGCTATATGAAATGGTCTCCAAGATTTGTTAAATAAACACTGAATAAAACAAAATGAAAAGTTTTAGAACAATATGCATATTATGCTAAAATCTGTGTGAAAAGAATATATAAGCAAATATATATACTTTAAGGAAAGTATCTCTTAAAGACCACCCAATAAACTCATAACACTGAGCAATTTCAGAAGAATTAGGTGTGTGAAAGACAGAGGCAAGCAAGAGAAATCCCTTCATAATTTTTGAGCTGTGAGCCAGGTGTTTATTAACTTTAAAGCAATAATAATAAAAATAAAATTATAAAATATAATCAAAATAATAGTTTACTCAGGGATAATAAACATACAAACAGTTGTTTGTATGTTTAAGCACAATTTAAGTTCACGTCCTTTATGTTTATAATTATATTTTTAACTTAATTGTTGGGGCTAGTCATGTGTTTCATATAAGAAAGAGCTCAATCAATATAAGTAATAAATTGTAAGAGATACTAGCTCAGAATGTTCTTTTCATGTGTGGTATTGGAATCATCATAGGGAGCATTCAGTTCTTATATGACTTACATTCCATTCAAAATTACCAGACTTCTATTAATGTAAAACAATTTTAGAACACTACTAACAACTCTGACTTAATTTTGACTTATCAACTAGACACAAACTGTTCTAAATAGTATCATCCATTCTCTCTGCCATCACATGGTTTTACTGCATCAGAATTAAATGACTTTAATGACTTGTCATGATTTATCATCCAGAGAATGAATAAATCTATACTTTCTGTTATTAATCTCATTACTCCCATGCATGACTTGACATTATAAATTATCTTGAAAAGAAACATGTTTTACTCATTTTTCTTTAGCATAATGTATTAAAATATAACTCTCATTCTGAGGGAAAATGTATACCTGATTAGCAATAAAAATGTGTATTTTACATCCATTTAAACTTTACTTGAAAATACGTTCATCTCGTGCATCAGGTTTTAATTGAACAAGAATCCACTTTAGGCATATGTATTTTTGTGTACTAGAGATAACTAATACATAATGATGAATCATTATATATTTATATATTTAATAAGCAAATAGTCTGTAAGTATAGAGAGAGCTAATTAATAATAATATAATAGTCTAAAAGGGACATGTTTCTTTTTTTTCTTTTTATTGAAGTACAGTTGATTTACAATATTGTGTTAGTTTAGGTGTACAGCATAATAATTCAGTTATACCTATATTCTTTTTCAGTTTTTTTCAAAAGAATTATGCTGTTAATATATGATATTGTTAGGTTTATTACAGTTTTGACTGTGTGGTTAAAGCAATCTAAACATGGGTATAGTTGGTTCAATAATTGTTTTTCCAACTTATTTGCTATCTACCACCAGATTTTAGAATAGACACTGTGTATAGTTTGCATATAATAATATTTATAGAGTTATTAATACTTCCAAGAAGGACACTATTTAATTAGCATCAAAGGCAAATGCTTGAATTGTTAATTGTGAACTCTGGATTTGCTTTATACCTCAGTTGCAATAATGGATATTTCTTATTGTGTATATGTTTGTGTTCATTAATTTAAATAAACTCTATCCATTTATAAATTATAGTTGAATAAAAATAATAATAGAGGCAGAACAATGTGCAAACACACAGCTTTTGTCACCAGGCATCCTAGGCCAAACCTTACACTATATATCCCTGGTATTGTAGAAGATTAATTAGTCTCTAGAGTGGTCAGATTTCTCTTCTACAAGTTTACATTATACAGATCTCTTAGATAAAATGCATTCCATATTTATTTGTCCTAAAAGGTTTAATATTCATGCCAAAAGTAAATCTTACTTTTTTGCCTAAATTTTTCTATCCTTCCCCTGGGTACAAGTAAAGCATTGTGTTCCCACTCACTTGCATTTGTCTGGTGTTGAAGTTCTCAGATAATGGCCTGGGAGAATCAGCTACTAGTCACTTAGTATAATTAGGTGGTGGTATGGTGTATGGTTAAGAACAGGTCCTGGAGCCACATTCCCAGGCTTTGATCTCAGTTCTGTCACTTACTAACTCCATGACCTTGAGCAAGTTCCTTAATCTCACTATATTTCAATCCTTACTTATAGAGTAGGGATAAATGAAAATACCTATCTATCTCATAGTTTTTGTGAAAACACTAAGTTATATATAAAAAACTTATAACATTACTTAGCATATATTAAGTATTATGAAATTGTTACCTGTTTTTATAATCATCATCATTATCATCATTGTAACCATCATCACCAAAAGCTTGTAAACTCACTTTGTTCGCTAATATATTCCAAGCACATAGAACAATGATTTGCATGCAGTAATTATTCAATAACTTTTTGTTTAATGAGTCAATGTAAGAGTGAATGTATGACATTATCCTTTTTCCTATATAGTATCATTCAATATCCACAAACCTGTGAGTTGACATTATCCTAATATAGAGATGACAGTGAAGTTGAGAAAGGAAAAAAGAGGTATATAGATGTAGTGCTTATAAGGATTTAATCTTAGTCCAATGATTCATACACTCATTCAGTTAATTATAATTGAATGCCTTCAAACTCTCAAGTCTAATATATCCAATATTTACTCCTAAAACAAAGAAATAACAACAGGCATAAGGAGAATTTAGCATGAAAAGAGTGTCCAGTTACTTGAAACTCTATCCAGAGTCACTATGTGACTACACCCTCTAACACATTTTTTCTAAAATAATTTTCCTCAAGTTTAAAATCACATTCCTTAAGATCTTATCCTTTCCCTTTCCAAAAGCTTGGTAAATGTTAGAATAGTTATAGAGGGTCTCTTCATTTGAAACAGTGTAATTACATTATCTAGCCTACTGCATTCCTAATGTACACTGGCCCTTAGCAATCATCATTTGCACAGGAGTGGCTCAAAGCCACTGTGTCAAACTGAACACAACTTAAAATAAATATATAAAATAATACCATTACAGTTAGATAGGAAGAATCACTACATTGAACTGTACTACCTTAAATATCATGCCTCCTAACTATCATTTTTGGGTAGAACAAACATCAAACTTTAAATGTTAGAGAAGTATATCAGATATCCTGAGTTTTCCCTTTAGATCTGATTATGGGAGTTTGGAAAATAAGTTCCATAGCTGATGAAAATAAAGGGATCCAAAATGTGATGAGACAGTAAGTTAGGTGTCAGCTACCATATAAAAGACAATGAGATTACTCATCATTATTTAATTATTTAAAATTAAATCTTTGAAATATTCAAGGAATTCAGTAAACAATTTTTGACTACAGTTTTTAGTATGCTGATTCAATTGGACATCAACAGACAAGCTTGAGTAAAGTGAACATAGAGAAATAATGTATTGAACACATGTGAAATATCAGACTGTAGATGTGGAGGTGTGATTTCATTTAATTATTACAATAGCCCTATAAAATAGAAATAGATATTAAATAAACTTTACTCAGAGACATTAAGTGAATTGTCATTGTTCAGTTAAGAAATGATAAGTTTAGGATTGAATCATTTGTCCCTACAATACTATCTATCTTTTCCCAGGAAGTCCCGTGAACCAAAAATATTGGCAAAACCGTATATTTAATTTTGAAAATAGAATTATTTTTGACTTAGTGCATATTTAATAGTTTAGAGGAGGATGTTGACTAGTTTGTATGAGTAGAAAAGGGATAAAATATGCTTTATTGAAACAGGATTTTTGTTTTTGGCTGTACAAATGGCTTTCTTCATGATATCAATGGTGTAATATTGAAATATGTAATCAGGGGAACTTTGATGTCTTAGTGCCTTCAAAAGTATTTATTTTCTGAAAATAATTTATTTTCTGAATTGTTTTAGACTTCCCTGAAAAGCAAAAAACAGAGCCAAAAAACTTATCAAGTTCTAAGTTTTTTTCATGAATCTGAGTTTTCCTTTTTCCAATGTGGACAAAAGTAAAATGACAGAAATGTAATTACAGAAAAAAAAAACCCACATTTGATAATTTTATTAATTTGAAGAAAATTTAAAACTTGAAACCTTTATTTTATTCTTAGACTATTCAAAGCATAAGCTCAGTAAAATTATTCTTTTTTTAACATCTAGGCACTTAAAATAAGCAAGCAGAGAGAAGTACACTTCTTTTTTTGACACACTGCTATCATATAACTGGTTCCAATTTCTTTTCTCTATCCTCTCTTTTTCCCTTAAGCTTAATCCTGAGTAAGACTTGGAAGAATTTAATTTAATTTAATTTTTATTTCATACAAATATAAGTGATATGGTAGAATGGGATCTATAGTGTTGACCTGTGCTTTGTTTTCCCCAGCTTGTGGAAGGAAACAAAGACTAAGATCCTGTCTAAACTACTATATCTGTAGTAATTAGATAACCTCTTGCCTTGGTATCAGAACTCTTCCAAAACAGAGGAAGTCAGTTTGTTAAATCCAGGTAAAGATCTCTAAGAAGTGAATCCCCAAATTGGTGATATTTTAAATGCTCTTTAATCTTTACTAGTGGAAACACTTTTTTTTCCAGAGAAATTATATCTATAAAACAAAATTAAATTTTTATCCTAATTCCAGTTGTCTTAATAAAGGGCACTTGGATATATTACCCCAACATAGTGCATGTGAAGGTTTGCCTAAGCAATGGATAGTTATGTTTCCATCAACACTGATCAATTCATGATTATATCTAAAACTATCAATTCCCTAAGAACATTATACAAAAATACAACTAGTAAGGCAGGCCCAAATAGTGTGTATTTTCTAAGCTTCTTCTGTCACATTAAATAAGGAAGGTAACATTTGGGGTGCTGTAACTAATTGGTCTTTTTTTTTTCACCTATAGAATATTGCAATCTGTTTTGATTACTTACAGGGTATGTAAATAATGGGACCCCTTCGTCCCCCATTTCACAATTTCAATACTTTTTTTTTTTAAGGTGAGAAACAGTTACTGCTTGAGCTACTTTAATATTTAGATTCCACCCACAATGATCTCTGAAAAAGAAATACATTACATTACGTTTTAGAAGCTCAAAGCACTTCCATGTCTACTACATTACTAACTCCTAGGGAAGATATTCAGGTGTAGGAAAAGAAAATAGATTAATATGAATCCATTCAGAAATCATACATTGAATAGTTACTGATTACCAGCACTCTGGTAGGTATTTATGATATCACGTTGAAAGTGGTATTATCCCTTGTTCTCAAGATGTTGGATATGCTTCAGGATTGCTTGAAATCCTTCTGTTCACTTTAAAATGTAGAGGACTTAGTATCATAACCATCTAGAAATATGTTGAAATAAAGTAAGAGATTTATCTGAAAATATAAAAATTTAGTACCATAAAGCAGAAAAGAGTTTATTTTTTAAGGAGAAAAGTTTAATAACTGCCTACAATGCAGGGCAACCCTTATATATAAAAGAATGTAGAAAAAAAGTCTAGTAAAACAACTTTTAAAAGATCATTTAATTACCATAGGAGATTCTGTGTGACAAATATCCACAGTTCAGTTCAGTTAATTTTATATAGGAAATGCCAAACATATGTCTGTGCATATTTTCCCTTTTTATTCTCTCTCTCCTCTCCACTCTTACACACACACATATTTACAAACTCTTTTCTATACTAATTTTGTTCAGTCTTTACAGTCTAAAGAAAGCTTTTGTCATTACAAAATTTTATATTTCAAACTTAAAATTGTGGTGGTAAATGTTTAGGATTTCAGGGTTTTTTTTAAGAAAAATCTTAAGAATATTAAAATATATTAATTTAATTGGACACTTCATTTATTCATTCATAATTTATTTATTCATTGGTTTTTCATTCCATAAAATATTTATTTAGCATAGAACTCAGGCCAGGAAATATGCCTGGAGATGGATGGTTCGATGGTTGGATGTTTGGATACATGGAAGGATGGATGGGAGGGAGGAAAGGATGGAGAGAGAGAATAGATGATAGATAGATAGATAGATAGATAGATAGATAGATGAGTGAATCAATCAATTGAATAGATAAATGCCATACCTTACTTGCATAAAGGAGTTCAACATCTTAAAGGGGTAAAAGAACTCTAATAAAAAATTCAATCTTTATTTCATATTATAATCTATGTGCCATATATAATCTAGAATCTAGATATGTTTGCCTCAATACATACTTGTCAGAATGTAGAGCATGCTTTCTTTTATTTCATATTTCCCAGGTTAATTTGTGTTTAAACAATGAAATCCATTATCACGTTTAATAAATCATCACTGTGATCAGAATTCTACCACATTATCAAGGATTTAAAAATGAATAGGGCAAACTTCTCTCCCTAAATCACACAATCTTCAAGAACACACTCAAGTAATTGCAGCCAACCCTTTATATATATATACATGCACATATATATATATATATAATTATTCTAAGATATGAAAATTTTGATACAAACCAAGGGGACATTTTGAAAAATATCATGAGCCAAAACACAGAACAATATATATAATATTATCCATATTTACTTCAGTCACTAATTAAAATATTCATTGTAGTGGAGACTTTATTCCTCAAAATTTAAAATTTTAACATGGAGTAAATGCTATGTCTTATGACAGAGAACATGTTGACTATATATGTTCTAATTGTAAAAATAGATATTTAGAGGCTAAATCAAAAGTTTATTACCTAGTATAATTTTCTTATAATTTTAGATCATGTTCCCAGTATTTTACTTAATTTTTAAAATTGATGACACATAATTTGATAGATTTCAATTGCTATTTGTTAAGTAAGGTAAAATAAATGTATTTATTTATTGAGAATCTAAGCAGAGATATTTCTTATCAATATATTATGCATCTATCAATCAAAAATTAGTAATATCAAGGAGATATGTTTGAATTCTAAGTAGAATTTTTTGAAATGGAGAGAGTATTCACTTTGTGGTTAATTTTTCTCTCTGACATAGTAAAAATTGAAGCTTCTTTCCAATATCTACTAGTATCAAGACTTTCAAAATCTATTTGAATGCCTACTTAAGAGTGTTTCTATATATAACTCAAAGTAATATAAATTGGCATAATCTACTATTTCAGTCATTTAAATATCTTTTACTATTCCTAACTAAAAATAAATATTTTGTGTTTCATTTCTTTAACATTTATTACATAATTAGATTATTCAGATTTAGCCAGTTACATACATAATTTATCTCTTTTAAAAATGTCAATTGACAGAGAACACAAGAGGCGTTGAAGCATTAACCCCCCAAAAAAAACCCTGTTTTCATAAAACTGCTAGATTTTAGGCATAGTTTGAAATGTAGGCAAATGAAATGTAATGAACAACATATATCTATACAAAAATTGAAAGAAAATATTTCATTGGCTTATGTTTCTGAATCTTGTTTCTCAGTGACTTAAGGAAGTTGGCTAATAGTTTTCCTAGGTTAACAGTGTTCTATTTCATTGGCTATTTTTTGAAGGTATTGTCATGGAAACCTCCCTATGGATTCACCAACCGTTTTTTCCGTTAAAATTGTGTCCCAGAGAAGGTGTGAAATAGGTTTACTGCTGACAGCTCATTACACTGGTAACTTTTAGGTGAGGTGTGCATTGGGATGTCTGAGGGAACACTGCTCTCTACTATTTGAGAATGCTTGAGGCTTCATCAAAGAAGAATAAAAAGTGTTCCAAAATTCTCTCTGCTAGATGATATCTAATGCATAAAAATTATTACCAACCTAAAACACGATTTTCTTGCATTTAACCTAATAATTAGAAGTTAGATAAGACTGGGTCTGAGAGGTTAATGCAACATCAAAATCATATTTCTGTTACTTCTTAGAGAATTTATTTTAAAACATTGAATTCAAGGAATTGAATGTTACTGTAGAATCAGGAAACATCAAGGGTCACTTAACAAGACATCATTTTAAGAAAATTTTATTCATTAGGATCAGGTCTCTTCACTTGACTTTATGAAAATCACTTCCTCTCTTTGGGTCTTCCTTTTCTCATCATTAAACTGAAGGCACTGATTGAGACAATCTCTATAACAGGTTCTAGCTCTAATATCTATGATTTTATAAAAGAAAGAGTCTGATGTTCTACTTCTAGCTCTTAAAATGAACTACCTTTAAGCAATAATTTAAATAAAAAGACTATAAATCTTCTCTAAATTAATGATCCCCATGTTTTTCTTAAGTAGAGCTTTCAAGTTTTCTAAGCTGCCTTATTGAAGTGCTGAAACAGCAAAGAAATCCTTTCAAATGTGTTATGGGAAAATGACTCAGTATGTCGTGTTAGATGATTAGATAGCTATAGCCTTAGCTTTATTAAGAAATTTAAAATAAATTAAAATATTAAAAGAAGGAAATGATCCATTCTAAGATAAGCTCATTCTGCACAAGAATTTCCTGATTTTTAATCGTTATAATTTATTAATAAGTTAGAGAAAATAACTCAGTGGGTAAAAAATGTGGAGTATTATATATAAAATATATATCAAGCAATATAAAGTAGCATTCTATATTTATAACAGTATACATGTGAGGACAGTTATAAATTCAATATAAATTATGTATTTGTATTATATTTTAAATTAGTTTTTTTAATTCAAGAAGAAAATATTGATATAATGACACATTCTTAGAGATGTTATATAATCCAAATACAAATAAATTTAAAATGTAAAATTGCAACCTATCTTTAATAGTAATAGAAATAATAACTCTTGGTGTTAAATATTCTCGAGGTAATTGTGTGCTTTCTTATGTATAATTTTTCTTCTTAGATGTATTGTGCAATATGACATAGATGCAAAGAAATTCATAAAAAGCACTTTGATGAATAAGTATGGTGCTATCACCCATGTCATCACTCCCTAGTTCAATAATAAAAAAAGTTCCATCATCCACAAAAGCTCCACTGTGCTAGTCCTTCACCCTTAGAATTAATTAGAATCTTGATTTGTACAAATTATCATGTTTATTTCTTTATTGGTTTATGATCTGTATAAATAATAGAGTTTAGTTTTACCTGATACTAAACTACATACATAAAATACGATTTCTGTGTAAGTTGTGCTGTTGTTTAACATGCATCCCAGCAGTAAAAAACACTAAGTAGTTTTCATTATGCAAATTTTGAAAGATATTTCAATACTGTAAGTTTGGATATACTGAAATATTGAACCAACTTTATATGAAAGTTTAATTAAAGAAACATTTACTGGTATTAATTTATAAAGTTATATAATAAGTAAAACCAAACAAGTTTCCCGTTAAATCAAGGTTCATACTACAAGGTAGTGACTAATCAATACTAACCAGCAAACACATTAAATTATATAGTAATTGAGTTCCTTATAAAATGCATCAGCCAAAAGCAGATGTAGTAATACAAATGAATTCAGAAAAATCAACAAAATATGACAAACTGGCATAAATCCCTATCAGTACAAGTAGGCACCATAGAGCTCGACCATTTTTTTAAAGAAAGTCCAAGAAAGAGAAAAATTCTAAATTTGAGGAAATCTATTGCCATAATAATGAAACTATTTCATTGAATATCAGTAAATTATAATAAACGGAAAAATAATTGCATCCAAATAGAATAATTTTCAATATCATAAATGTATAAGGTGGACAATTTATTCTTATAAATGTATCTTCATACAATGTGAAACCCATATTCTCAATTCTTCAAAACTTGTCATCACCGTCATAATCTAAATGAATCTCTTCATGATGCAATTATCTTTAATAAAATCACAAATATACTAATCATCTCCCCAAAAGATGAAACAATGTCCCAAAGGTCAATTTATTCTTACAGTGATGCTTATTTTGCTTGTAGATGAGACACCCTTATCTTTGGATTATTGAAACAAATATAAGTTAACTACTATGAATTATTTTTATTTTAGATGGTAAATGTATGGGTGAGGAGAAATAAAAAAGGAAAGAACTGGTTAATATATTTATAATTATATCCATATTAATGCAGAAATACAACTAATGAAGTCCCAATTTCTGTAACTGGTCACATGGTTACCACTTATTTATGATATTTATGATCATAACTGCTCATTCTTATACTCTTTGTCCTGAACTGTGAACCTAGTTTCTCCTGTTTTGTTGCCTAATTGGGTGACCTAAATATTCCTCCCTGATGGGTCTTGGTCATTGGCAAGACTGCTTACAACAGTAGTTTTCCATTAAATATTATGACCTGTGAATACAAATAATAGATATACCCTGCATGCCAAACAAAATTTTTTCTTATCCCTGATGGGTAGTAGGGATATAATTTCCCCTTGGTAGTCAGACATTTACCTTAGCCAGTGTAATAACACCCTTCTTTGCCTGTTCGTTGACTGGAATAAGGAGTTCAAAGTGGCCAAGTAGCCAAGCAGACATTTCACTGGTGTATCATAAAGGGAGTCATCCCATTTCCACCCTTTGATTTCTGGTGTCCTGTGAATCCTGGCTTTGGTAGAGACAACACTCTATGTTGGTTGCTGATTCTGAGCATATAACACATTGAAGAAGGATTTTTCTCAGTAGGATAAAACATTACCCTCATTCTGATGCTATAATGGAATCGTTAAAGACCGTTCCACCATTCCTCAGGCCAGCTGCTTTAGCCTGATTAGGAATATAGCAAAAACGATTGAATTTTATGACCAGAAGCCCAATCCGGACCCTCATTTACTGTAAAATGAGTTTCTCAGTTAGAAGCAATGCTGTGTGCCAGAAGTGTTACTGGCACAAAAAGGAAATGCATATCCAGGCAAAGTGTCTGTTTCAGTGAAGAAAAGGTACTGCCCCTTCTGTGATGAAAGTTCTCCAGTGTGATCCATGTACAACCTGATGTCTAGATGACACCCTAGGAAGTGAGCCACAGTGTGTGTTTAGTGTAGGTCTTTGCTCTGGACATGGTTATGCTCAGTAGCAGCTCTAGCAACATCAGCCTGGACCAGGGAAAGTCTACTTTATTTAGTTCATTAATAAACCCCAACCTTGTCAACGTAGTCACTTTGTTCATAAGCTCAGTGGGAAAAGTCTAAATATGAAATGGGTGGCTGGGGAAAGAGGCTATCTGAGATCCACACAGTGGATTGTCTTATATATGATTTTTAAGTTCTACTTCTGCTTTCAATTGTCTGGCTCTCTTTTGAACAATTTCAGTCATATGAACCTAAATTTTCCCAGATTATAAAACTTGGGCTCTGTAAGAGCTCACAACAGGCCTAAGAAAATATTCAGTACATTCGCAAAATTATTTTTTTCTCATCCATTCAATCTTGCAAATAGACAAGCATATAAATTCCAGGTGGATTTTCTTTATTTCCTTTATTAAAAAACTAAGCAGGGCTTCCCTGGTGGCACAGTGGTTGAGAGTCTGCCTGCCGCTGCAGGGGGACACGGGTTCGTGCCTCGGTCCGGGAAGATCCCACATGCCGCGATCCTCTAGGCCCGTGAGACATGGCCGCTGAGCCTGTGCGCCCGGAGCCTGTGTTCCGCAACGGGAGAGGCTACAGCAGTGAGAGACCCGCGTACCGCAAAAAACAAACCAAAAACAAAAAAAAACTAAGCAGTTTGGCAGCTGTGACATTAACACAATTTGCTAACACTAGTGCATTGTGTATTACCTAATGTTAATTAGTTTTAATTTAGAGTAACAATAGATTTTATTTTTGTGTAGAATAACAATAGATTTTATTTTTGTGGTACGCGGGCCTCTCACTGTTGTAGCCTCTCCCGTTGCGGAGCACAGGGTCCGGACGCGCAGGCTCAGCGGCCATGGCTCACGAGCCCAGCCGCTCCGCGGCATGTGGGATACTCCCGGACCGGGGCACGAACCCACGGCCCTTGCATCGGCAGGCGGACTCTCAACCACTGCGCCACCAGGGAAGTCCTATAGATTTTATTTTAGTTTTAGATTCTACCTTGATTTTTAGGTACTTAAGATTTTACCTTGGTGCTTAGCCTTTAGCTATTACCTTGGTGTTTAGTGGTACATATAGTTAGAGCAACATTGATTAAGTTTACTATCTGTGAAAGGCCAAAATTACTTGGATTCTAGAATCAGTCAGCTCTTTGAAAATTGATAGTTGTATCTTCAAGCACATTTATGGCTTTTGTAATATTTTTTATTACAGAAAATATTAGTTCCTGGTGAAAGGGACTTTGGAGATGGAATTAAGCATAAGGATATTAAACTAGAGATATTACCCTTGACTGGAGTATTATATACATAATCATGGGGGTCCTTAAAAGTGGAAGAGGAAGGCAAAAGAGTGGGTGAGAGAAATGCTACTATAGAAGAAGAAACATGAGGGACTTGCTATGTGATGAGAAAGCCATCTTTGAGTTGCTGCCTAAGCATTATACAATATGACAACCTGCTTACACCCAGAGTCTGGACATTTAAATATGGACCACAGCTTAGGATTCCCACCTTTCTTTTCCCAGGACACCTTTTAAAATGACCACTCAGAATTGAGCCCATTAAAAATTAGTGACCTCTGCCCCAACCACTTTATTAGTACAGAATAGGTGTTTGCTATCCTGCTGTCTGTCTCCTGCTCACTTGTGACCTGGGACAGAGGACTACCCTTCCCCCAGCTCGTTGCACCGTGTTCTGGGATTTGTAAGTGATAAATCTTATGACTTTATTTCCTTTGTGTAAGTGTACTGGAACTACTCCCTCACTCAAAATGGCTAGGGTTTTCACCTCCCCATATTGGAAGCTTGGAGGCTGAGGGAGTACCTGCAGACCCCGAGAGGGTGGCTTGTACATCCTCATTGAGTAGGTCTTAATCTGCATATTGTTAACACATCAGCCCCGGGGGTTCCAACACAAGCTGTTTTTGCTGACTTTGAAGATGGGGGAAGGGGACCGTGAATCAAGGAGTTTGAGCAGCTTCTAGAAGCTGGGAATTGCCCTCAACTGTTAGCCAGCAAGAAAATATATCCTCTGCCTTACAAATTTAAGGAAATAAATTCTACTAACACACTGAATGATCAGGCAAACAGACTCTCCCTCAGAGCTTCCAGAAAGGAACTCAGCCCTGCTGACATCTTGATTTTAGCTACAGAGAACTGTGTCAAGATTTCTGACCTACAAATCTGTAAGTTAATAAATTTGTGGGTTTTTTTAAGCCACTAAGAAATGTGTTATAGTAGCAATAGAAAACAAACACATATATTTTTACCATTCCCACTTTGACTGGAGGCACATACAAGCAGCCTACTCTCTATATTACCTTTATTGTTTATGTGTTTCTTGCCTCTTATCTGATAAATGATAGGCAGTTCTGCTCACAGCACTACTAGTGGCATGGAGGAATTCTGTGCCTCTGTTTTCAATCTAGGTTGTTTTAGATGTCATCAAAATCACATTTAAGCTATTAACCAAGGTAAATTTGTTTAAAAAAAAGTTTTTGTAAGATCTTTGATTGGCAAGTGTGACAGAAATCATGCAAAAAAAAAAAGATGGAAAGATTTCAAGATTCTAAAACAGAAAAACAAATAAAACCTCTGGATTCCCAACTATCTAAAAGCAAAATTTAGGTTGAAAAAGCTGCAAGCCACCAAGAGAGCATACTTTCCTATCTAGAAGTGACCAAGTAGATCTATGGAAAAAACAAGAGGATAGAGGCAAGAGTTGTGGAGCACACTGGAAATGGGAGTTACTTCCCAGGAGTAAAATTGGACCTAAGATAGAAACGGTATCTATGCCCATTGTAGAGGAACCTGGTAACATTTGCCTAATGAGATTTCAGAATTGCTATGAATGAGGAAATACTGTGTGTCATATATTTTTTAGTTTAGGTTTTTTTTTTATAAGGTAAGGTTGTCTGTTGCTATCCTGTCCCTGTACCACAAGTGTACTTTGCATAAATGTTTATGAGTGTTTGGGAGGAGTGCAGAAAATTCATTTATAAATCTATAAATAAATAAATATATATATATATATATACACACACATATATATATACACACACACACACATACACATATATTAGCCAGATATATATATCATAACATTGTGACTTTTAAGCCTAGTGTTATAATTGAAGAAATTTGGGTGTGCTGGGAAGAAGGTGAAAAGGTGAGATTGTTTTCATATGGGAAAGTTTTGAATATTTATGGACTTGAGGGAACCCTGTGGTAATTAGATTATTATAAAAAAATATTTACTCATTTCTTCTTATATCATCATAAGAGTGGTAAACTTCCCTTTCCATTAGTGATAGACACAGCTTTATCATTTTCGTTGGCCAGTAGGATGATAGAACATGTACTGCAAGCAAAGACTTGCATTGTACTCATACAAAGAAGCTTGCCAACTTTATCTTCTACTAAGACCATGAGAAAAGCGTTACATGAAACAGACCAGAATCCAAGCTATGAACCCCATAGCAATGGCAGTGAGAAATAAATGCTTCTATTGCAAGCCACTGAGTTTTGTCATGGTTTTCTTTGCATAATTATAGTGGCAATAGATGATCAATACGAACATAGTATCTCATCTCCATATTGTTTATTTGAGTTTACAGTTTTCATTGCTTGAGTATGTTGGTTGAGTAACTTGACCAAAGTTAGAAATGTAAAGCCTAGTTTAAAACCCAGGAAATCTATTTGAGCTACAATATTAATTAATGTTTTGTACCAACTTAGCGTCAATATCCCAAATGAACCCCTATTCCCATACACAATATAATCCTGATAAGCAATGGGGTAAAATGGGAACTGGCTTTTACACAAAGTTACATCAGGAAACTAAAATATGACTTAAAGAGATACACACTAGATTAAATTGTGGGTCATTAATGTAGGTTTTCTTAAAGAGGTAGTCAGTTTTATACAATATAATAACATGCAGTAGGTTTTCCTGAAAACGTCAAATGTTTCATCTCCCCTAAGTTTCATATGTTTGAGGCAGTTGTGTCTCTCTAGCTCTGTAATATCTATTTTTTTCCTTAGTACCTGCAGTTGTTGTTCATTTCCTTCTTCACTACATCAAGCAGTGACCATAAATGGCTTTTCTGATCTTATTTCCAAATTGCTGGCTATAGGCGCTCGTATTTGGTTGCTGGAAATGAACATAGTTCTAGGCCCATTTTGCTTTCTTGAGAGAAGCTGTTAAACTGTTGGGACATTCATTTTCTTGTCTTTCTCTAAACCCTTTTCTATGACCTGATCATAAGGAGAACTTCTGACTAAAATATTCTACAACCAGTTGTAGTAGATTTATTTTATTCTTACATTTTAAATTCATTGATGAAATTAAATTCTTTATTAATCTCTGCCATCTTCAGTTCTCTCCCCAGAGGTAAGAGATGTTATCAATAAGATATATGATCTCCTAAATATTTTCTCTGTATCTTCAGATATATATACATACTACTGCAATATCTGTTGGAGTTTCAGAATGTATATGTGTGAGTTTGTACATAATTGAGATAATACCATTGTACTATCTTCAAATTTGCTTTTGACTCTTAAAAATTTCCTTAGCTAGGTATGTGTAATCCCTTGTTTATAACATCAGCAAGATATTCCATAGTATGGATTTATAATAATTTATTTAAAGTTATTTATTCATATAATTATTTAAAATTTTTATTAGAAACCTTGATTGAATTAATATATTTGTATGCCACCTAAACATAGCATTTCAGGGCCAAAATAGTTGAACTCCAAAAGATTATATTAATTTACACCCCTATGAAGTCCATTTATTCTTCCAGATTGCCTAGGGGATAACTGTTGAAATGTTCATATACATTTCTCTTTCAAGGACAAGCGATAATTTGCCAAGCCTATACAATCTAAATCACTGAAGAAGACAATAAATGTTTTCCTAATGATTCCGTAGTTTTCAAGACCCCTCTTCCACAAAAGAACTAAGACTTCACAGTATAATAAAGAGCAGCACTAGTTTCATTTCTTGAGTCCCTTACAAAAATACATTTTAAAAAAGTCATTTTTCTCTTTCTGACTTAGTTCACTCTGTATGACAGATGCTAGGTCCATCCACCTTACTACAAATAACTCAATTTTATTTCTTTTTATGGCTGAGTAATATTCCATTGTATATATGTGCCACATCTTCTTTATCCATTCATCTGTCGATGGACACTTAGGTTGCTTCCATGTGCAACTAACACAACAATGTAAAGCAATTATCCTCCAATAAAGATGGTAAAAAAAATAAATAGATAAAAATAAAAAGTCCTTTTTGAAATACTTATATCTTAATGGTCATGATTTTATCAAAGCAGACACCTGTGGATGAAAGTATTAGTTATAAGGACCTGAATTAATTTTTAGCTTTTGTACACTTCCCAGTTATTATCTTTTATCTGAGTGAGTAGGGTTTCTGTTGGTATTTAATGTTTTTTTTTCTTTAAAATAATTAACTATACTATCAGGTTAACTAGTGTCATATCATAGTTTTTAAATAATATTTGTTGTTAAACACACATACACACACACACACCTACACACACACACACACACACCCAAATGAGCTAAAAAATCACAGCAAATGGTTCTTTGTTTTTGTAGGTCCTCTTATTGTCTTGTATTACAAATGACCAAAGTGAGGTAAAGAGGTTAGCTAAACTTTCCCAAGGTCATTCATTTACATGGTAAGCCATGGATCTGGTTTCTGAACTTGAACTTTTAAACAACAAATAAAATATACCACATATAGTACATTGTGGTTTTTAATGGATATGTCAAATATCTAATATCTGAAACACATTTTGATATGTTAGTTCATCTAGAATTTGACATTAAAATCAGGAACAGTGGGAGATTGATAAGGAACTAGAGATCACTGATTAATAGAAGAACTTCATAGAATATGTTTGTTTCTTAAACATTAAATCAACTTGTCCATTTATGTTGTTGCTAACATGTTCTCCCAAATGAGAAAGAAGCAAACTCTTATTTTACTATTCCAAATAATTTGAAATAAATTTTTTGTGGAAGCAAATTAAATTATATTCATTATAAAGGTAAAAGAATTTGTAAAATATACTTGAATTAGAAGTTATTGCTGTCATGCCTGTATACTTCCTCTTCTCAGTTTGGAGAAATGAAATGTAATTTGAACAATACTAGATTAAAAATAGGGAAATTGCTTTCAAAATCATTTAGCACTCTAAATTTCTGTGATCCCAGAATAGTTCTATTCCAAATCCTACATTAGTTCCAGTTTTGTTTTAAAATAGCAAATAAACATAAACCATGATATTATGTTACCACATGCATCAATTTTTTTAAGCTCAAAGCTATTTCTGATTAGGTTTTTTTTTTTTTTTTTGTAAAGAGTAATAAAAAGTAATTCTCTGATTATTTCCTAATCTATATTTCTTTCATAGCATAATGGTGGCTGGCAATATCAGATTCATTGGTATATTGACAGTGAGCCATTTAAAATGTTTTAAAGCAGAAAAAATCAGTAAATTTTGATTAAGATATAATTCAAGGAAATTATTCTGCTCAGCTTTCACCTTTTGAATTAGACCCAGGACATATATACAGTATATAAAAATATATGTCTGAATTTACACTATTTATACTTAGAAGCTTTCTGTAAGAAGGGAAAGAGTGGTACTTGGCCCATTTTACTCATGAATATCAAAATACTCATGAATGTCTCATTTGCAGGAAGCCACAAAACAGGATGTGCACATTCCCATTGTCCCAGATCATTAAACTGAGTGAACCATGCATATTGTTGAAACACTTCTGAGGAAAGTGAATGAGGTGACATTAAACCTTGATGACCTTAGGAGATATAACTTAGCCAGTCTCAAATTACCCAACTTCAAAAACTATTAATATCAAGGAGAAATTTGCAAAGGAACCCCTACTGAATTCATGTATAAGAAAATACAATAATCAAGTCATTTTCTCAATATAATCAATTTCCCATTATCACAGTCTGGATCTTGCTATCTATACATATTAGAATTATAATGTTTGTAATACTGATTCATAAAAATTGACTTTATTTTTAATAGAGAAATTCCTGATTTTTATATACTTTTTATGTTGTAAAATGTATATATAAAACATTAAATTTTCCATTTTAAGTGTACAATACAGTGGTATTAATTACATTCACAGTGTTCTGCAACCGTCACCACTCTTTATTTCCAAAATTGTTTCATCAACCCAAATGGAAATTATGTGCCCATTAAGATACATGGAGCATCAACCATGAGGTTGATGACAGGAAACAGATCTGGGTAAAAGGAGTATATCTTTGTAACAAATATAGAGGAAAAATAGACTAGAAGAAAATAAAATAATTGTTGATTATCTAATGGTAGTAGAATACTACTCTATTTTACTTTCTAATTTTTGACAATTAATTTTTCCCATCTTTATTAAGACATAATTGACATATAACACTGGGTAAGTTTAAAGTTTAAACATGTTGATTGACATGACACATATATTGCAAAATGATTACCACCATAGCACTTGCTAATGTATCCATCATGTCACATAATGACCATTTCTTTTTTAGAGTGAGAAGTTTTAAGATACACTCTCTGAGCAACTTTCAATTACAGTTGACCCTTGACAAATGCAAAGGTTGTGGGTGCTGAGGCCCCACACAGTTGAAAATCCACATAAAACTTTACAGTTGGCCCTCTGTGTCAGCAATTCTGTATCCATGGATTCAATCAGCCTCAGATCGTGTAGAGCTCTAGTATGTATATATTCTTAAAGAATCCAGGTATAAGTGGACCCATACAGTCAAACCAAGTTGTCCAAGGGTCAGCTGTATAAATTACAGTATCATTAACTATAAACACCATTAGACCTTCAGAACTTATTCATCTCATACCTGGAACTTTATACCTTTTAACCAACAGCTCACCATTTCCTCCAAGCACCTGGCCCCTGGTAACAACAACTCTGCTCTCTGTTCCTATGAGTTCAACTTTTTTAGATTCCATATATAAGTGACATCATACATTATTTGTCTTTCTCTGTCTGACTTATTTCTCCTCACATAATGCCCTTAAGATTCACCCACATTGTTGCAAATGACAGGATTTCCTTCTTTCTCATCGCTGAATAATATTCCATCATATATACACACCAAATTTTCTTTATCCATTCATCCACTGACAGACACTTCGGTGGTTTCCATATCCTGGCTATTGTAAATAATGCTGCAATGAACATAGGTATGAAAATATCTCTTTTATATCCTGTTATTATCTTTTATTTTTGAATATATAACAAGAAGTGGGTCATATGATACCTATCTTAATTTTTTGAGGAAACTCCATACTGTTTTCGATAGTGATTGTACCAATTTACATTACCACCAACAATGAACAAAGACTCCTTTTTCTCCACATCCTCAACAAAATTTATCTCTTGTCTTTTTGATGACAGCCATTCTAACAGATGTGAAGTGATATTGTGGTTTTGTTTTGCGTTTCCCTAGTGATTAGTGATATCTAGCACCTTTCCATGTACCTGTTGGCCATTTGTACATCTTTGGGAAAATGTCTATTCAATTCCACTGCCCATTTCTTAATTGGATTTTCTTTTGCTATTGAGTTGTATGACTTTATATATTTTGGATATTATCCTCTTTTCAGATAACTGACTTGTAAATATTTTCTCCCATTTTACAGGTTACCTTTTTATTTTGTTTATTGTTTCTTTTGCTGTGCAGAAGCTTTTTATTTTGGTATACAGTTAGCCCTTGGGTTCCACATCTGCGGATTCCACCAAATATGGATCAAAAAAAATTCTGGAAAAAAAATTATAGAAAGTTCCTAAAAGCATAACTTGAATTTGCCGCACTGGCAATTATATGCATAACATTTACATTGTATTTACAGCTATTTACATAGAATTTACATTGTATTAGATATTATAAGTTATCTAGAGATAATTTAAAGCATACAGGAGGATGTAGTAGGTTATATGCAAATACTACACCATTTTATATAAGGGACTTGAACATCTATAGATTTTGGTATCATGGAGGG
This sequence comes from Pseudorca crassidens, assembly GCF_039906515.1. NCBI lineage: Eukaryota > Metazoa > Chordata > Mammalia > Artiodactyla > Delphinidae > Pseudorca > Pseudorca crassidens. The sequence continues at coordinate 23,103,010 of NC_090298.1, forward strand.
TCCTGGAACCAATTCCCCCAAAATACTGAGGGACAACCGTAGTCCCACTTGTGTTTTGTTTTTGTTGCATATGCTTTAATCATGTCCAAAAAAATCATTATTTACAGATCCCATTTTGTGCCCAAATTTTTCTAAAGTTTGAATGAGTATCATTTGATACATGCAATAGATACAAATTACACAAATAATAAGATAAAATGAACCACCTACCACTAATTTAAGAACCAGACCATTACTAGAAACTGCCCAAGCCCCCTGTTTGTCCCCCTTTGATTCTTTCCCATTGCTTCACCCCAGAGGTAGCTAATTTCTTTATTGTTGTAATGATCGTTTCTTCATTCCTTTGATTTCTTTTTGAAAAGGAATTTTGCCCCACCAGATATACACATTGGTCTAAACAATACAATATTTATTTTTTTTCTTGCCTTTGAGCTTTATACAAATGGTATTATATTGTATGTAGTCTTCTGAAACTTGCTTTTTCTCAGTCAACATTGTTTGTAAGATTCATACTTGTTGTGTGTAGCTTCTGTTACTTCCACTGTTTTGAATTACACAATTTACCCATTTTCCTGCTGTGCACATTTGGATTGTTCTCTGGTTTCAGTTTTGTAATTATAAACCTTATTGATTTGAAAAAAATCTATGTGTGCTACTGGATGTTCACTAACAATGTGGTGATCATGTGTGTGTGTGTGTGTGTGTGTGTGTGTGTGTGTGTGTGTGTGTATATGTATTTGGATCATCCTTGTTGTATACCTGAAACTAATATACTGTTATATGTCACGTATATCTTGATAAAAAACCACAGATAGAAAAACAAATCATTCTCAAGACCAATGTCAAGGAGATTTTGCTTATGTTTTCTTCTAGGACTTTTTAGTTTTCAGTTCTTATGTTTTGTTTAAGTCCATAAACCATTTCAAGTTAATTTTTGTGAGTGGTGTAAGATAGGGTTCCAATTTCATTCTTTTGCATTTGGTTACCTAGTTTTCCCAGCACCATTTATTCAAGAAACTACCATTTCCCCATTGAATATTTTGTCTTCCATGTCAAATATTACTTGACTGTAGTAGTATAGTTTTAAATCAGAAAGTGTGATGCTTCCAGCTTTGTTCTTCTTTTTCAGGATTATTTTACCTATTTGGGGTCTTTTTTAGTTCCGTACAACTTGTGAAAAATGTCATCAGAATTTTGATAGGGATTGCATTGAATCTGCAGATGGCTTTGGGTAGTATTGACATTTTAACAATATTAATTCTTCCAATCCAAGAACGTGAGATATCTTTTAATTTATTTCTGTCTTCTTTAGATTTTTCATCAAAATCTTATACTTTTCAGTATTTGGATCTTTCACCTCTCTGGTTAAATTGAATGCTAATTATTTTTTTATGTTATTGTAAGTGGGATTGTATTCTTCATTTCTTTTTCAGATCATTTGTTGTTAGTGTATAGAAACACAATTGATTTTTCTTTATTGATTTTCTGTCCTGCCACTTCACTGAATTCATTGATTGGGTCTAACAGGTGTTGTGTGTGTGTGTGTGTGTGTGTGTGTGTGTGTGTGTGTGTTTGCTAGATTCTTTAGGATTTTCGAGATGTAGCATCTGCAAAACAAAAAAGAGCTTAGTTTTATTAATCTTTTCAATTGTTTTTCTGGTCTCTGCTAATTTTGGGCTTAGTTTGCTCTTCTTGTTCAGTTTTTTGAGTCATAAAATTGGGTTGTTTATTTCAGAACCTATTTTTCTTAATGTGTTTATCACTATAAACCTCTCTTTTAAGTGCTTTTGCTGAATCCCATAAGTTCTTAAATATCATGATTGCATTTTTGTTTGTTTCAAGATTTTTTAAATTTTACTTTGATTTCTTCTTTGACCCATTAGCTGTTCAAGAGTGTGTGGTTTAATTTCCACAAATTTGTGGAAATTTCTTCCTGATACTGATTTTTATTTTCATCTCATTGTGGTAAAAGATACTTGGCATGATTTCAGTCCTCTTAAATTTGATGTCTTGTTTTGTTGAATGTAATCTTTTGTTGTTTTATTAAATTTGTCAGAATATGATCAGTGCTGGAGAATGTTCCATGTGTATTTGAGAAGAATATGTATTCTCCTGCTGTTGGATAGAATGTCCTGTATATATCTGTTAGGGGCATTTGGTCTAAAGTGTAGTTCAGGTCCAACTTTTTTTGTTGATTTTCTGTCTGGATGATATATCCATTGCTTAGAGTAAGATATTGAGGCTCCCTACTATCATTATATTGTTTTCTATTTTTCCCTTCAAATCTGTTAGTATCGGCCTAATATATTTAGGTGCTCCAATGTTGGGTGCACATATATTTACAACTGTTGTATCTCTTGATGAATTGACACCCTTATCATTATATAATGACCATCTTGGTCTCATTATCATTTTTGTCTTAAAATCTATTTTGTCTGATATAAGTATAGTTACAGCTGCTGAAAAGTCAGCTGATTGTCTTATGGGAGGACTCTTATATGTAACAACTTGCTTTTTTTCTTGCTGCTTTTAAGATTTTTCTCTTTATATTTAATTTTTACCATTTTAATTATAAGGTGTTTTAATGTGGGTTTCTTTGTGTTCATCTTGTTTGGGATTCTCTGTACTTCCTGGACTTGGATGTCTGTTTCCTTCCCCAGGTTAGGGAAGTTTTCAGCCATTATTTCTTCAAATAGGTTTTCTGTCTCTTTCTCTCTTCTCCTTCTGAGATTCCTATAATGTTAATGTTAGTATATTTGATGTTGTTCTAGGAGTCTCTTAAACTACGCTCATTTTTATGATTTTTTTTTTAAATTTTCTGTTCTGATTGGGTGATTTTCACTACCTTGTTTTTCAGATTGCTGATCCATTCTTCTGCCTCCCGCAGTCTGCTGTCAATTTCCCTCTAGTGTATTTTCAAATTTCAATTATTCTATTTTTCAGTCTTATTTTTCTTTTTATTTATTCTGTCTTTTTGTTGTTGTTCTCACTGAGTTCATCCTTTCTTCTCCTGAATTCAGTGAGCATTTTTATGACTATTACTTTTAACTCTTTATCTGGTAAATTGCTTATCTACATTTAGTTTAGTTCTTTCTCTGAGGTTTTGTCTTCTCATTTCATTTGGAAGGTATTCCTTCGTCTCCTCATTTTGCCTAACTCTCTGTGTTTGTTTGTACACTCTAGGTATATCAGCTACATATTCAGGTTTTGAAACAGTGTCCTTATGTAAAAGGTGCCCTGTGGGGCCCAGTGGCACCATCACCCTGATCACCAGAGCCAGGTGCTCTGGGGGTATCCCTTATGTGGCCTGTGTGTGCCCTCCTGTTGTGGTTGAGCTTCGTTTGCTCTGTGCTCACTGGTGGGTGGGGCTGGTCCCCCTCTACAAGCTCCAGCTGCAACTGCTGTGGGTGTGCTGATGTGTGGGGCTGGCCCTCCAGTGTGACTGGTTACAAGGCCCAACCACTACTGTGGAGGGCATGCTGGTGTGTGGGTCTGGTTCCCAGGATGGGGAGCCACTTTGGAGGGGCACCAGTTTCAACTAGGGCCACCCGCTGGATGGGTGATGTGGGGTTAGACTGAATAGGTGGTTTGGGTGTGTCTAGTCCTAAAGTGAAATGGTAAGGTGGGGCACATAGCGTTAGTTAAGTTGATAGAGAATGAAAGAAATGCCAACTGCCAGTGCCAGACCTACCAGGTGGAAGAAAAGTAAAAATAGAAAAAATAAATAACAATTAAAAAAAAAAAAGTCCCCACCAGCACTTCCATCCTTGGAGAAAGTTCCACTATCTCCCTTTCCCTCTGACACATGCTCTAAAATTAGTCAATGAATATCCCTCTTATATGACCCAGGTGCTTTTCAAGCTGCTGCCTCCTCACTGGTGTTTGGAGAGAGTGAGCTTGTATGTGAGCCCTTTAAGAGTGGAGTCTCAGTGTCTCAGTTTTCCAGAGCACTCTCACTCTCTTGGACATAAGCTCTACTGATTTTCAAAGTCAGACGTTATGGGGATTCATCTTCCCAATGTAGGTCTTCTGGGTTGGGGAGCTCGACATGGGGCTTGAACCCTCACTCCTCAGTTGGTACCTTTGCAGTTGTGTCACTGCACTGGGGGTGTGGGTTCTGATTAGACCGCATCTCTGCCCCACCCATCTCAATGGGCCATTTCCTCATATTCTTAGTTGTAAAAAATCAGTTTTGTCAGTTTTCAGGTGGTTCTCAGAAACAGTGGTTCAATTTTTAGTTGTAAGTTTGGTGTGCCCATGGGAGGAGGTGAGCTCAGGATCCTCCTGCTCTGTCATCTTGATCCCAAGGTCCTTACACATATGATTAAAATGAAAGATATTTTTTTCCTTCCTTATATTTTGCATCCAGAATCTCTACCATAAGAACATCTCTGCTTTGAAAGTAAAATAATCAAACATTAGTAAATGATTAAGAGGTGGATAAGTGTTCTAGCAGCTATGTTATTTGTATTTATTTCTTAGGTCTATAATTTTTTCTAAATAGCTATGAGAACCCACATGAGCCTCATCTTCTCTAAAGTATAGTAAAAATAATTGACTTTAAATGCTTATTTTTTTTCCCTAGTGTTATATAAGCTGTATTATTTACTATTTTTAAGCCCCCAGCCCCACCCCCCCACTTCTGGGAAGGAATAGAAAAGTATTTTTTTTAAACACAACAGTGTTTCTATTTCCTTTTAGTCAGGATGAGAAAAAAAGGATTGAAATGGAATTTACTACATTAAACATATTTAGCTTTTAAATTTAAATTGCCCCACCTCTGTCCTTTGTGTCTTTCTTCAAGAGTGAACCGAAGAAAAGAACATATATATTACCTAGAATAACGTATCATTGATTGGTTGTGACTTTCTTGATCCTTTTTACAAGACTGTGTTCCTGAAAGAAGGAAAGCTCTCCTTTTCGTAAATCCAGATCAGAGACTGATGGTGTTTCTCAAACTGTGGACAAAGGGAACGTATGTAATCATTAAGGTTAAGCGTTACTTTAATACTGGAAGAAGAAGAAGTAGTGTATTGCTTACATCAAATCCTTGCAAGAACTGGAGTTGAAAATGTCTACAATTTATATGAAAATAATTGTTTAAACTGAAAAGATAACTTTTTAAACTGAAAAACATTCACATATAGTTAATTGCTAATTGTAAATTTTACTACTACCAGAGAGAAGTTGGCAGGGGTTGGAGTGTTACAAAAAATTATTAGGTGCATTATAGAAAAAAAGCAACCTCTAATTTTTTTGGATGTTGAAATACAGTGTGAGTAATTTTTTAAATCTTATTACAGAGGAACAATAATATAGACTCACATAGATCAACAGGTTTGGGTTTCTTAGAGCAACAGTGACCTCATTTATATATATTATATGAACATTAAGGAAGACTGAAGGATTATTTTAACGTATCTCAATTGTCCTGTAGAAAACTAGCAAAAGAATGAGAAACTATTTTATGATTTTTTTCAATGATGTTCTAAAGGCTTAATGCTCCATTATTAAAATTTAGCCTAACATAACCTAGAATATGTGGACATTATTAAGTTATTCGTAAGGACCACAAAATATAGAGTCTTGAAAAGTTGCCATTTTTTTCTCCCAAATGGCTTATTCTTCACCCCTGCATATTTTTAGCCTTGTTTCACATGAAAGTTGTCTTAATAATATCTATTTCAATACAGTCAACTGTTCTTTCTTTTTGACAGAGATCTAAAAGTGTTTAAATACTCTGATGGCATCCTGCCAGGAATTAGCTGCAGGTAGAAAGGTGGAAGGAATCAAAAAGTAAACAAAGGTTCAACCCACTGAGAGAGCTGCTCCAAGCTAGATAATAAAGACAGCAGATTTATATGCTGGTTTTTCTTCAGGGAAAGAATGTTGAACAGTTTCCTGTTGATTGATTCTCTAAATCTTTCCCTTTCATGTTCAGTCTTTCCACAGTCTTTACTACTATTTCTACTTTTCTTTCAAGGAGGGAGTTTGATTCCCAGCAGTGCTAATATTGGTTTCTTCCCAGACAAGAAAGTTTTGAAAATCTTAAAGCCAATGAGATGGAATTTTTACATCATCCATTCATGTGACAAGTTTGTTACTATCTTTGAAAATTATATTACTGAGTTGCATTGTAGTCATCTTGTAGTAGTAGACAATGAAAATGTAGCTTAACAATTCAATTTTTTATAATAAAAAAGATGTATGAGGAATTTTTATGTGGGTTCTCAAGTTTATGCCAAAGAGAAAAGCTCATATGAGGAATTTATGAAAGCCTGGATTCAGCTTTCTTAGACTGACTCTTTTTCCATTTGCTGTGGTATACAGACCAGTGATGAACATAGTAGTATCATGGACAAAAAGATTTGTCTGAGCTTAAAAAGGTAGCTTCTATCACTTTGATTCATATAATCTGTGTTCTTTTCATTCTTTCCAGCTTCCTGGAAAGCCCCTTCCCTACAAATTGAGAACTTTTTCTGTTCATGAAGATGTGAAAATTGCTTGTCAGTTCCAATGGCACTTGCATTCATAAGGCTGTATCTGGTTCAAGGAGGCAACTATGGCCTTGGTTTTATAACTCCTTCTTCAATAAGTTTGTGTCGTCCCTGAAGACACCTCACAATTTTTAGTATCCCTTCTCTGAGGCTATGGAAAGCCACTTGAGGAGGTGCTCTTGTTTTTGTTAACTAGAGGAAGGACATGAAGAATAAGATGCCAGGGAGAGAGTTGGGTTTAATATTAGTGTTTCATTGCCAATGAATCTACCTCCTAGCCTATGTAGCCATTGAGAAAACTAAGGAGACTACAACAAAAAAAAAATCAGATAGTATATCTAATTTATATTAATTTTATAATTTTTAACTTTATAATACATTTAAAGTCAATGTGAATATAATGCATTTAAATGCAGATATGTGTGTGTGTGTGTGTGTATATATATATACATATACATATATATATATATATAGAGAGAGAGAGAGAGAGAGAGAGAGAGAAAGAGAGAGAGAGAGAAAATGGGTACTGGAGATAAAGAAAGGTGTTTCAAAATTAATGTAAGATGCCAACTCATACTAGTGAGCAATACCCACTCTAACCCTCTAGCACCTAACCCGCATAACATAAGAATAGAGCTTGTCAAGAAAGAGAAGCATGGACTTTGTAGGTCTGTGAGAGCTACCAATCTTGACATTTCTTCTATCCACCCTGGTCTCACCTCTATGCTAAGCCAACTACTCCCATGAGGAAAAGCAAGAGTGCATCACTGGAGCTGTGGCAGCCTTTACCCTTGGTTTATGAAGGGCAAAGCAGTTAAGAGTTCCTGTAGGTAACATGGCTTTATTCGGAAATAGCCAGGCTCAAATAATTTTGATGAGATTCTTCTGAAGAAAGTAGCCAGCTGGGGTGAGGGACTCCATAAATCCAGTATACTGCTCTGGAATGAATTGAAAGAATGTGGTCAAGAAGTTTTCTGCCAAATACTGCAGTATGTCAGGGAACTCTGAGGCATAGAAGACCACTGAAGCCTCTGAAAACTCACAGGTTCATCCCAAGGTAATTCAGAATTTGGATGCCTGCTACGCAGAGAATTATGAACAGCATAAGCTGTATTAGTTATCTTTTGTATTAGTTTTCTATTGCTGCTGTAACAATTACCTCATATTCAGTGGCTTAAAATGACACAAATTTACTATCCTACAGTTACGTAGATCAGAAATCCCTATGAGTCTCACCAGACTAAAATCAAGGTGTCAACAGACTATTCTGGAGGCTCTAGAAGAGAATCTGTCTTCTTGATCATTCACCCACTGGCATAATTCAGTTCCATTCAGCTATAAGACTGAGGTCTCCGATTCCTTGCCTGTGGTCAGTGGGAGGCAGCCCATATCTCCTAGAGGCCTCTTTTCAGTCTTTTCACATAATACCCTACCTCTCAGAACCAGGAACTGGGCGTAAAATCCTCATGTTGCTGTTTGTTTCTCTGACCTTCTTCCTTCAAAGCATCTCTGATCACAGCTGGGGAAGTTTCTCTACTTTTAAGGACTCACTTGGTTAGACTGGGTCCACTCAGACAATCCAGGATAATCTCATCTCAAACTCTGTAATCTCAATCACATCTGCAAAATACCTTTTGTCATGTAAGGCTTATTGTCATAAGTTCTGAGAATTTGTATGTGGACATCTTTGGGAGACCATTATTCTGTGTATCATATACATCTTTTGTTATTTCCCTTCCTCTCAACTAACTCTGGAAGAACCAGAAGATGGAGAGACTTATAGTGAAAATATAAGTACTGCTATCCAGGTACTTCCAGTCCTCAAATCTCAGTTACCTGGCTTGAGGAGGGGAAAATTGTAAATCAAGGTGAGATTGGAGTTTAATTTGTGCTAGAAAAAGCTTTGCAATACCTTGGACTGGCTAGAAAGCTGTAAGATCTGCCCAAGGTGACATCAAAAAAAGGGAAAGGGTGATTTGAGATAACTGACTGAAAGGCAAAGCTAGAGAAAAAAGTTGTTTCCCATTTATGTATCCACAATGAATTCAACACATTCAATTAACACATTACACATATTTTAATGTTTTTGTTATTGTATTACATTATTAGCAGCATGGCTGTTTAGAAATGGCAGAGAATATATACTCATTTGTAACAGGTTTGTTTTTCCCTTGTGCTGGGGTTGCTATGATGGGGAAAAGAGAATCTTTGCTCTTGTTCAACTGGCAGATATATTCAATTACATATTTTTATGCAACTTAAAAAAACTTTTCATAAAATATAATCATAATAAACATAAAATATAATCGTAATAAAAAACAATATATTTCATAAAATATGATCAAAATTACTTACATATTCCAGGAATTATACAGATATTTTAGAATTATTATCATGTTCAACCTCACACAAATAATTGTTTTATTTTTATTTCTGCTACACATATGAGGGACCCATGTCAAGCAAATTATCTTAAGTCACACAGCCAGTAAATGGCAGAAGGCAACTTGAATCTGCATTCACCTTACTTCAAATTAGGGGTCTTAATAGATAGAACACTTATTTTTTTCTCTCATGTTTTCATAAATATATTTTTGTGGATTCACAAACAGCAAGAAAAAATTCCATACTCTCCTAAAAGTTTTATGTCAGAGAATTCTGAAAGATGACCTTGTTATTTTACAGAAGTGTGCATATAAGGAAATCTCAACAATTATGCTCTATTTCTAAAATTATAAGATAAGATATAATTTTCAGACATAATGGAGTTTATCAATTTATCAAGGAAGGAAGAATGTAGTGAGGAAATTTTTTGAAATATGTTACAAGCCTCACTTATTTTTTCAGTTTTGTAAGAAATTTTTGGAACAGGGTAATGTTATACTATATGTAAATGGAAGAAGCTAGAAGCAATCTCCAAAACAAGACAGCAGCATTTACACCTCCTGTCACTTTAAAACACCACTAATTATATACAGTAGTTGTAAAAGCATTATGTTTTCAAATGGTTAGCACACTTGAAAATATTTAAAAATTCAACATTAAGCTATATAAGCATACAGAGAGGCTGAACAATTTTTAAAAAGAAGTAAAACATGTATGAGAAATATCAGAAATGAGAAAGGACATGCTACTACATATCTTACAAACTTTTAAAGCAAAATAAGAGAATAAAGAGAGACCAAATCTACACAAAGCACTAAACAATCTGAGTTGTTCAAATCTATTTTAAAAAATGATTCTATAATCAAAAATCTTGAATTGGAAAATCAATAAACAACAAAGCCATTAGACCCATATGGCTTCACTGAGGATTCTATTAAACATTTAAGAAAGAAAAAAATATTAATACTACAGAAACTCTTTTAAAAATAGAGGACTAAACACTTCTCACCTTATTTTATGAGATTTAACCCAGGATAATAATATCAAAATCTGAGGAAGAAGTTACAAGAACAGAAAATCACATGCAAAAGAAATTTATTATAAAACTAGTTGGAAAAATTCTTAACAAAATATTAGCAAACTGAATACAGCAATATATTAAAAGTATAATGCATCACAAACAAATGGGGTTTATCTCAGGAAATCTAGTTGCTTTATTAACATTTGAAATTAAATTAATAAAATTCACTTAATAAAAATAATAAAAATGAAAAATTACATGATCATTTCAATGGTTGAAGAAAAAGCATTTGAGAAACTTCAACATCCCATGCATGCTTAAAAAATTCAGACTATTATGAATAGAAAGAAATGTCTTCCATTTGTTAGCAGGCATATTAAAAAATATCTAGTGTTAATTAATAAGTCAATGGAAAAGAACACAGAGTTTTGAAACAGAGCTACATGAGTGGTCAATTTATTTTCAGCAAAAGTACCAAGAAGACTGAATGTGTAACGGAAAGTCTTTTCAATAAATGGTGCTGGAACAAATGGATAAATATATAGCAAAATAGTGAGCCTTGACCCCTATCTCATACCATCCTCAAAAGTTAAATCAAGATGGATTAAGGACTTGAATACAAAAGTTTAAGATTTTAGCTTTAGTAAATACAGGAGAAAGCCTTCACAACTTTGGGGTAAGCAAAGATTTCATAGACAAAACTAACTCTAAATGAATAAGCAGTGCTACATTAGACTTAATTAAATTAAAATTAGATCATGAAAAGATACCACTAAGAACTTGATAAAGGAAAATGTAGATAGGGAGAAAATATTTTCAATACATACAATATGAGAATTTTTTAGAATATATAAAAAATTAATTAAAAGTCAGTAATATAAAGATAATCTGATGAAAAATGGATATTTGAACTGAAATTTTTATAGTCATTAAAATATGAAAAGGAACTCAGCAGCATCACTGTCTATAAAATGCAAATTAAAACCATAATGAGATATTATTTTACATCTACTAGCCTGGGTTTAACAATATCAAATATTGTGAAGGATGTATATGGAACTCTCATACTTTACTAGAAACAGTGTAAAATGATACATTTTTGTAAAACTACTTGGAGGTTTTATATAAATTTAAAATCTATCCTGTGACCCAGAAATTTCACTCCTGTGTATTTGCACAAGATAAATAAAAACATGCCTACAGTAATACTTGTACAAAAGTGTTCTTTCCTCATAAGAGCCCCAAACTGTAAATAACCCAAACACCCATCAACATAAGAATGGATATTCAATTTAAATTATAGTCCTACAGTGGTATATTCCTTAGCAATAAAAAGAAAAAGAAACTACTAATAAATACAGCAACATGGATCAATCCTAAAAATATTATTGTTTCAGATTCCACGTATAGGTGAGATTATACAGTATTTGTTCTTTGTCTGACTTATTTCACTTAGCATAATGCCCTTGAGTTTCATCCACGTTGTTGCAAATGGCAAGATGTCCTTTTTTTGTCTGGAAAATATTCTATTTTTATACACCATTTTCTTTATTCATTTATCCACTGAAGGATACTTACATTGCTTCTATGTCTTGTCTACTGTAAATAAAGCTGCAGTGAACATGGTGGTGCATTTCAAGTGAGTTTTTTTTTTTTTTCCACTTCCTTCAGATAAATACCCAGATGTAGAATTGTTGGATCATATGGTAGATCTATTTTTAATTTTTGGAGGATCCTCCACCCTGTATTACACAGTGGCTGCACCAATTTGCATTCACACCCATAGTGCACAAGGACTCTCTTTTCTCCACATCCTCACCAACACTTGCTATTTTTTTATCTCACTTACATTGGTGGAAATTTAATTAACAATAAAATTCAGAAAAAGAGGGAATTTTATCTGAGCCAGACTGAGGATTATGACCTATAAAACAAAGCTCTGAGAACTGTTCTACATGTTAGAAGTAGAAGGCACATTCATACACATATCTGAAGCAAAGGATTGTATATCAAAATGGCAAAATGACATTTTACATAAAGTTCACCAAGGGTAAGCACGTGCCAACTGAGCAGCAAGGCACCGTGACCCCTTACAGACCTGGGAAAGAACACTGTTCTTTTAGGAAGTTACATTGCTACCATTAAAAGAAAGAAAAAAAAGATTGATCTTTACCGTTGGGCAGGCACTCCCATCTTTGAAGAGCTCTGGTTAATGTGTAATGCGGATGCACACTGCACATTAGGGAGGGAGGGAGGAGACCCAAACAAACACAGAGAGAGAATTTAATTTTTAGTCTTTTTTTTCTGTCCTGTCTTAAAATATAAATTTTATTTCATCATTTATATGTGAAATCTAAAACAACAGCAATAACAACAAAACCCCTGAACTCATAGATACAGAGAACAGATTGGTGGGAGGTGGAGGATGGACAAAGTTGGTGAAGGCAGTCAAACAGTACAAACTTCCAGTCATAAAACAAATAAGTCCTGGGGATATAATATACAGCATAGTGACTATAGTTAATAATTCTGTATTGTATATTTGAAAGTTCCTATGAGAGTAGATCTTAAAAGTTCTCATTACAGGAAAAAAATTGTAACTGTGTAGTGATGGATGTTGACTAAATATATCGTGATGGTCATTTTGTAATATATACAAATATCAAATCATTAGTTGTACATCTGAAACCAGTATAATGTTTTATGTCAGTTGTACCTCAATTAAAAAACATGCTTTTGGCAAAAGAAGCTAGTTAAAAAATGAATTCATGTTTATGGTTGTACTTATATGAAGCTAAAGAACAGACGAAAGATATGGCAAATGAAATCAGAGCATTTCATTTCTTATATGATGGGGATTGAACAGAAAGAGGTTTATTTTCAGGAGAAAATGAACCATGTTTAGAAATACAAGGAAAAGGGATGACAGAAGAGAGGTAGTAAACAATATTCTTCAAGCAGAATCGTGACACTATCAACTCCTACTCCCACAAGCCCCAGACACTGGTAACCGGTATTGGAGATTATATCTAGTAGGGAGCAAAGACGTGGTTTACTTATTGATTTACCTGTTAATTGATTAATTAATTAATTTGTTTGTAAAACTGAACCATAGTAGAGAAAGATATATTGAAACTGATATCATGGGTGACTGTTAGTGTACCAAACCTAGAAAACAACTAGTAGAGACTGAGGCAGAATAAAGGAGTGTTTGAGGACTTTTATCTTCTGGAGGAAATGACATTAATCAATTACCTATGACCTGGTGGGGTTCAAGTGTTGGGAAAAGATAATTAAAAACAAAATATCTTATAAATACACTATATTTCAATAAAAATTAAAAAACAACACAGGACAAATAAAAAACCCAGAATCTCTTCCCAATGCAAAAAACCTCTCCGCAAGTGTAAAAGAGAAAAAAAAAGTTTATTATTGAATAAACCTTGAACTAGAATGTAATATGCATCACAGGCAATCACTAAGAGATTGCAAAGACATGAAGAAATCCCACCCTTTTATATAGCCAAGAAGATACTACCCATGACATATATGTCCTCAGGTGAGAGGACTTGACAGTACCATTTGTCACAAATAGTTCATCCTAAATGCTCTTGGTAGTGGAGTGACCGTCTGTGTTCCTGATTGGCTTTATCGACAGGAAAGATGTAGTTTTGCAGCTTGGAGCAAGGCATCTGCAGAAGTTAGGCACCTACTAGCCCAGGTGAACTGGGAGATACAAGCTGTCTCTTTCATGATAACATTTAAAAGAGATAGCTCCCAGTTCCTTGAGAAAGACAGTTTTGGGTGGTAAAGCTGTTTATTTAGGCTTTTAAAAGTTTACATTCATTTAGCTTTTTAAAAGTTTACATTCATTTCAAAGAGATAAAGAATTTATAATTACAAGCTTTCTAATGTAAATGAGTTAAGAAAAGGGAGGGGAAGTGACATTCTTTCCCTTATTTTCAACAAGAAAGCCTTTCATTTTAAGTTTATATTTGACCTTACACAGGCTCCTTTATTTCTTCTACCCAATTTTTTAATTTTTTTAAGCATTACTAGGTAACGCTCTGATTGAAAATTAAGATTTAGCACACAATTATATTTCCCATTGTTTACTCAGTAACTCTTTAAATGCACTTAATATAAGCACTCCAAAATCTTTAACAAGTCCAACAAGACTGCATCTTTGTATCTGCCTGTACTTGCAATCTCATCTCACTGTACTTTCTCCTTATCTCACTAGTTTCAGCCATGTTAATTTAATTAATTTTAATTTTGTAATTCATACAATTTGGCAAGTTATTTCTCTCTCCATCCTTTCTCTAAATAGAGTTTCCTTTTCCCTGCTCCCCATCTGGAGAGCTCATATTCATCCTGAAACCTAGCTTTCTCTGATTCCAATAACTTGGATCACTCTGCTATACTCTTTCAGGCTACCTTATGTTTTCCTTAATTTATGCTCATTACCCAGAAGAGTTCTTGAGTTATAGTGGGTATTCAATTAATATTTGCTTAATGTCAATGCTTTTGAATCAAATGGTCATAGTAATTATAACTCTATTCAAAAATCCTAAACCACTAGGTGTTCAAAACCAGAAAAAAAAGAAGAAAATCCATCAGAAACCATTTTAATCATTAACTACTTTGATTTAGCATCTGTCTAAACTTGTCTATAACATCAAAACTTGAATAATTTATCATCTAATAATAAAGGCACATGGAATGTAAGCTATTAATTAAAATTTAGTATGGAATTTAAAATGAAATACTTAAGCAGTTAATTGCGTACATCTCATTGGGGATATCAAAATTATTTTAATAGACTTATAGCATCAGTCATTAGATCAATCAGTCTATTCCAATAGCTATTTAAAATTACTTTGCCATTGAGTTTTATTCAGGTAAAATTGTTCAGGTTTTCAAATTTCTCAAAACTCTCCTCAACATTCTGAAACAAATGGAACTTTAAGTAAGGAACAATGGAGTTTCAGTAGCATAAAGCAAAGCTTAGAATGCAGCAAGGATGTGAGAAAAATAATATTCAAATCAATGTGAACTAACAATTAATAACAGGCTCTCCTCCTACCAATGACCAATAAAATGTTTCAGTAAAAAGCCTTGTCATTGAGGAAAGAAATGGACAGAACTCTGAAATGCTAGAAAGAACAAAAATAAAAAGTTAATATGTTTGAATACTTATTATCTGGCAGATAGTGTTATCTAGATAAAGAAACAGGGAGAAAGTTTAATGGTTTTACTCATCCTAATTTGTAGGATGGAATAAAATAGGTCTTTAAATCAAGTTATAAATTAGTTATAAAAATAATCTCAAAGAACCATCCTTTCAAAATATATCCTACTCCCGATTAAGAGATTATCATTTCTGCCCACCAAATATTTTTAATTGTTTTTATTAGGATTATTATTGTTATTATTTTTTTCAGAACAGTGCTGTAATCTGTTTTATTATTTATTTATTATTTTTTAACATCTTTATTGGAGTATATTATTATATATCTCAGTGATTTTTCTTTTTAATACAGCTGCATAAAATACTAAGAAAATTACAATTGATTCAACTCCTACAGTGTACTGGAGTGCTTTTTTAGTATATGTAAATAGATGACAGATAGATAGGTAGAGATAGATCCAGATAGATGGATGGATTTATAAAATCTTTTTCCCATTTAAAAAAATGATGAAATTGAAGTGCAGAAATTTTGAATTAGCATACATATATAGCTAGGAACCAGAAAAAGGTGACTGGAACTCAGAACTCTCTGATTCTCAATTTAGTTTCCCCTCTGCCACTCTCCCTACCACACACATGTGCACAGGTAGTAAAACAATCAAAATCACTACTTTTAAAAATACAGCTGCATTATTAATAAAGACCCCTAGGTCTTAGAGTTTTTCTAATATATGATAATATTTTGATTAGAATAAAATATTCACATGACTGCTCATAATATATTTTCAGTGCTCAGAGCACAATCATAATGAGAATAGGGATTTTAAAATTTGATTACTGATTAAGTTGTGTATTGAAGTGCTTTAATAATTATTCCAGTAACTTTTACTGCTTATTTATTTGCATTTGTTTTCTTCATGTTTAGAAAGATATATTGACTCATTCACCTTCTCACTGCATTTGAAAGGTGAATACTAGTTGGAACCCTTGTTATATAGCAGAGATCAGAGAAATTAAGTAATTTGCCCAAGGTCACACAGCGCCATGGTGGCAGAGTTAAGGTTAATATCTGTCTAACTCAAAACCTAAAACCCATATTGGCTGTCACCATCCTACATTGTCAATAAATAGCATGGAGTAAAGATCATAAAACTAGTGGCAGTGTTGTTTCCATGGTTATCAAGACCTCCTCTTTCAATTCTTAGACATTTTGCCATACCAATATCTTTGTAAAATCTTCTCCTTTGCAGGCTTGCTACTTGATGGACTGTTGAATGACATTATCAACAAGTGGGTACTGGTCAAATCTTTAAAAAAAATTTTAAATACTGGTCAGTCAGTGAGCTCTAATCTGTACCAGTTTTGTCAGGTACTGTAGGTTATCTGTCTGACAGCTGTCCCTTGTCATCCCCAAGTGAAATCTCACTTTTTGTTCTGGGAGCCAGTGCATCCAGATCCACAGGATGATTCATAATTTACCTAGTCCAGTCGTGATGATCCTAATCCTTTGTGCAATGTTTGATCAAGGAGCGAGCTATGAAGTATTTCTCACAATAGAAATATTTACATCCCAGAAAGAAGATGGAATGTGAGAAAAAAAGTCATATGCAGCTATCTTGGAACCATAAAAGTAAACATTTTCATACACTGAGGAAGGCAGAATCGCAAGATGGAAAGAGTTTGTATCCTCAACCCCCTTATCACATACTTGACACCACATACTAGCTTTCTTGTCAAGTTGGTATGCTTTTAGGCAATTTTAACCAAAAGCATCCTTCAGTGAAACACAAGTTGAACAGGTAGGGAGAGCAAATAAATAAACTATTTTTTTCATTTACAAGGTATCACTAATTAAAATTGTAACTTTTTCCTCAATACTTATTTTTAATTATCTGTTGTTTCTAGGAATACAGAAACCAACAATACTGACAAATCCCTTCCTTTGTAGTTTTACATTTTGGGGGGAATCAGACAATATACAATTAATAAGTTAAATTTACCCTATGGGGGGAGGGTGATGTAAATAGAGAATTTAGGAGAAGTCTCACTGGAATGATAATACCTGAACAAAGAACTGAAGGAAGTGTGGGAGCAAAATATATAGATATTTGTATGAAGGATATTCAGCTAGCAGGAGTAGCATGTACAAAAGCCATGTGGCATATTCACAGAAAGCAAGGGGTCTAGTATGGATGGAGAAGAGTACCAGGGAAAGTAGTTGGAGATGAGGTCAGAGATGTTGCAGAGAGCAGTGAGGGGGATACACATACCATTTAAAGAAGTTGGTCTTTATTTTGTATAATAAAAAAGCTCACTAGGGGACTGAGCAAAAGAATGATATATTAATAAGATAATTTTGACTGTATGGAGAATAGAATAAGCATGGTGAAGGCAGAAGCAGAAATATCAGGTAGGAGGATATTACAGTTGACAAGGGGAGAGATGACTCGTCCAATTATGCATCTAATCCCTGAAGAGATTTGTATGTTCTTATATGTAAATTTTAAGAAGGATTTCTGATAGCATTTGGAGAGGTGAAGGGATCAGCAAAAGTATTTTAGACAAGGAAATACTGAAGAGTCACAGTGGTATGAATAATCATGAGATACTTGAATAAGAAGGAGGAGAATGCTTGGTAAGCTGTGTTTTAGCTCACTCAGACTGCCATAACAAATACCACAGACTGGTGGCTTAAAGAGTTGACATTTATTTCTCTCAGTTGGTTCAGAATGCTGGAAGTTCAAGATCAAAGTGCCAGCAGTTTCAGTGTTTGGTGAGAACCTTCCTTGTGGCTTGCAGATTAATGCTTTCTTCCTGTGTCTTCTTACTATATGGTAGAGAGAGACTTGTGGTCTCTAGTCTTCTTCTTAAAAGGACACTAATCCCATCATGGGTGCCGCATCCTCATGACCTCATATAAACATAATTATCTCCCAAAAACCCCACCTCCAAATACCATAACAGTGGAGGTTAGGGCTTCAACACAGACATATGAATTTTGTGGGGGGTCAAGGAGTACACAATTTCAGTCCATAACAGGCTGTTTTTGAGGAATTATAATGATGCACTATATTCAATAGTAGTTATCTTCACTGTCAGATGTTGCTTAGCCAAGCCTTCTACTTAGTTACTAGACCACCACCTATTTCAAGTTGATTTTTTAATTTATTGAAATGAGTTCCTTTCCTTTACCTTTTTTCTTATCTTGTCCTCACAGCTGACCCCTCACTCCACACCCCCAAAAATGTATATCCATGTTGAACAGTACACATTATGAAGATGTTTTACATCAGTGTAACCTGGGGATTATCCAACCTGTGGTTCAAATTTGATGTGTTCCTGTGAACCTGAAGATGAAGAATCTTTAACTTCAAGCTATTATAGTCTGAGGATTGCTGAGCTTCTGATTGAGACATACACTAAGGCTGAAAATTGTTGATAGGCTTTATCCCATGGAACTCTCAAAACGGAATCTCATAAAGGTCCACAAGAGAAACATCAAGTGCTAGGATACAAACAGACCTGCAAAACATGGCAGATATCAGAGCAAATGTATATGACAGGTGGAAAAAATGTCCTGTTATGCACCCTCAGAAAAAATGGCAGCAGACAGCAGGGATCAGTCATGCCTAGAGCAGGGGCGAAGGCCAGATGGACTGCAGGCAAACCAGAACTTCAGTATTGAAAGCACTTGAGCCCCACACTTTAAATTAATATATAAATTAGAGAATTTTAATTAGAATATCAAATACTTAATCTGAAAAACAAGACAAAAGAGGGCATAAAGGAAAGCTTTCTGATCGTTCAGATGAGACCCAGCCCCAGTTGATTTCATGGATGTACAAATTTTAAAGTAATAGTATGATGTCAGCTCTGAAAATAAAAGTAGTTTTTAGATAGATGACAGAAGAAAGTGCAAGGATTTAATACTATAATCATTTTCAGAGAACTGATTAAAATTGTGGTTATATATTTGTGGTTTGTTATACAGTTTGATGAATAACAACATGATTTTTCAAAATAAAACAATAATAATAAACATTAAAATAGTTGCCTCTTTTGAGGGCATGCTATGTAGCAGGCACTGCAATACAATTCTCTGTATTTTATTTTGTGAAATCAATGCAATAAACCTGAATTCTAGGTACCAATATTCAGCTTCCAAGGACAGGAAAGTGAGTTTCAAAGAGGTTAAGTAATTTGTCCAAGGTCACAGAGTCAGTGGTTTAAACCCAAAACCTCATCTGTGCTCACTAAATCTCCCTGAATCTAACTAATCTGCAATAGAAATGTCTTTGCAATGTCCATGTTCATTGTTTGTTCTAAGCAAAACACATTGTGATAAGAAACCACCAGAGAATATTAGAGGTGGATGGAAGCTTATGAATCAAGGGGAACAGTGGTTCTCACAGAGAAGAGAAAGACGGTGACTTCAGCTTGTGTGATGTGGTGGGAGGAGGTGGCAGGAGATTGTTACAATCAAACATTTAGGGAGATTTTTAAATTGTAATCACTTTGATAAACTTCTCTAGGTGATTTATGTTAAAGATCCTGAATTACAGGCCACCTATATGGTCAAAGATTAAGAAATTAATGTCTTGAAAATGTTTCTTGGATCTCTCATAACCCTCTAGGATGATTTCTAGAATCAACCCTTTAGCCTTTTATTGTGATGCCCAGAAATCTGCATTGTAACAAACAGGCCAATTTATTCTTATTTGTAGGAAAGCTTATTTGAACACCCCATCTAAAAGTTTTGAAGCATTTGCAAAAGTTTTGCACCTAATTAGTATCTGAAACAGTTAGAATTCCAGTCTCTTCATGAATCAGAGTAATTCAAAAAGCATAATATTTGAAGAAGTTAGGAGAAACCACTGTTTCATCATGTAGGTTGTATGCCCAATACTAATATGCACAAAACAGTGAGTCCATAATAGGTGTCAGCAGAATGAGGCCACATCACATAGGCTGACAGAAGTTAACTGAAATGGAAAATTCCTGAGTACTTAGGTTTCCATGGTTTGAAAATGGAACACACTAAAATTGCAGGCAAGCTGAACTGACTGCATTTTTCTGTGTTGAACTGAGTTTATTGTGGCCTCACATTACCTTTCATCTAGTTAGAGAAAGAAGGCTTCTTGAAAAAAAGTGAGATCATAGTTTTGAAAGTTGGCAAAGAGTAAGGGAAGTTGCTTCTAACATAAGAACTGTGGATCTTAATCTCAGGAAAGTAACCATAAAAAATGTTTCATTAATACAAATACATTACTCCATATTGGCTAAAAATTAGTGGGATTAAATTTCAAAATAAAAAGAAATCATGTACATTCTTGCTATGTTTGATAATATGATGATCTTCTTTATTATGGTTCTACAATTCAGTATTTCCTGAGTTTATCTTTACCATGAAAATCATACCTAAGTTACATAAGTACTTTCTCAGAATCTATAATTTTAAAGTATACTTATGCCTGATACAAAGCATTGTTTTGCTGTCCATTTTAAATGATAATATTATATTCAAATCCTTCAATTTCAGATAAAAGATTTTTCTTACTCTTGTCTAGATTGTTAAATATTCAATATATTATGTGTGTAGTTGTTAGTTTTTCTATAGGCTACAATATAGAATAGTCTTGAAATTTCAGTCTTCTTAAGGGAAAACTACAAAACCAACTTGTGGTTTTCAGTGCAGTAGATTGTTTTTATAAACTTTTGTTTTGATATCTTGTGGTGCAGATGTCCAAGCATCTTGACCAGAGAAAATCTTCCTCATGCCATATGGGTCGTGTTTCTCTCCTCCTCCTCTCCTTCTGCCATAGGCTCCTGGAGTGCCATCCTTCCTTTAAACAGATGAAATGTGTGATCTCCTTCGAGATCGATATTAATGCCATTTTGGCCATTTGTAAAAATGAGATTAGAATTCTAAATGTTCAAAATCCAACAGCGTTTAATGAAAAATTGATAGGAATTATCACGTACCTAGAGCTTAGAAAGGATAGAATCGTATTTGCACATTATTAAAGATCTGAATAATTTAGGTTATTTTTAGATTTGAACTGCTTAGGGGACTTTATAGAAAGCTCAATTTAAACTGCTCAAGAAATGTACTTGCTCGTCCTGATTTCAGCAATCTTATATCACTTAACATTTTTTCATATAATGGAGTGGTTTGGCTGTTACAAAATGAACACATTTTGGACCTCAGATTAATCGTGGGGAAATACTGAAATTTTAAAATAAAATGTATTTAATTCCTCTACTAACTTTAAAACTTGTTTTTGTTAGATGAATGCTTTGCTTTGTTTCTACTTTTTTCCCCAGTTCTCTGGTAAAAATTATTTTTTCTAAGTCTTGTAAGAAGTATAGAATAATAGCACTGTAATTATACATCAATAAACAGTGGAGGTGAAAATGATTTGCTATAATCCAAATGTGCTTTTTATTTTCTCCAACAATCTATTAATTCTAAACATTTTGTTTGTTCACTTTCCTCATGGATAAGTGTGAAAATATTATGTCTCTGTCTTGTGAGGACAACTGGTGGATTATAGGTACACTAGACATATTTGGTATTATCATTTATGAACCATAGATGGTGAGACAAAGATGTTTGGAGCTAGTAGGATAGTGTATTTTAAAATTAAAGATAAATAAATATGAACAAAATAATACAGGAGGTATCGTCAAGAAACACAAACCACACAATTTGCCAATCCTCAGCGAAACTAGAAAACATTTTAAACCAAAACAATATTTCCATCTAAAAATTAAAATAAGAGAAGTGGATGAAAAAAACAAACAAATTAAAAAAAAATCATGATTTGTGACCATAGGTCGCTAAAATGACCAAGAATCTAAAAATAAAACTGTAGCTTTTATTTTTTTAACCTAGTGAGTGGAATAGGTAATACTAATATATTAAGGAATTTGGGGCTATTACTCTCTATAACAGAATCTGTATCTCCACTCAAGACCCTCATCATCATCTCCTTTGCTCTTTAAATCTCCTAACCTTTTTATTAGCAAGAAGGGCTTCAAGATTATTGAATTTGTAATGGAAACTTCACAAAAGATGATTGCAAGCTGTTAGTCTAATTAAAAACTTTTTTCACAAAAGCCTTGGAATCCAAAGGAATAGTGACTATGTAACTTCAACTCTAAAAATAATATTTTGATATGGTGATTTAAATGCCTGATTTGAAATACTGTATTTATTTTTATTATTAATTTTAAAATTGTTTTAATTATCATGAACTGAAATGGACTGTTTTCTTTTTATGTAAAATCCTGGGAATGTTATTACATGTGTAGATTCACGTAAACATCACCACAGTTAGGTTAGAGAACAGTCCCATCACCTCCAAAAACAATCTTGTGCTTAATACTCCCCCACTTCTCCTACCCACAACCCTTGGCAATCACTGACCTGTTTTCAATATCTGTATTTCTAATTTTTTACTTTTTTTAATTTCAAGAATTTAATATAAATGGAAGCATATGGTATGCTACCCTTTGAGACCTGCTTGTTTCACTCAGAACAATGTATTTGAGATTCATCCAGATTGTTGCATCTATCAAAAGTGTGTTCACTTTTATTGCTGAATAGTGTTCTATTTAATTCCATTGTCCATAGTATTCCATTTGTTTATTCACTGGCCTCTTGTAAGTTATTTGAGTTGTTTCCAGTTTTCAGCGATATGAACATGCTACATATCTTCATGTAAGGGTTTTTTTTTGTGTGGAAATAAGTTTACTTTTTGGAAAATACTGAGCAGTGGGATTGCATGGTCATACCCTAAGTGGATGTTTAACTTTATAAAGAAACACCAAGACTATTTTCCATAGCATCTGTGAAATTCTGCATTGTGACTAACAGTGTTTGAGAGTTCAAGTTGTTCCACATCCTCACTAGTGTGTAGTATTTTCAGCATTATTTTTATTTTAGCTACTCTACTAGTCTGTGGCTTACCTTTTTCGTTTGTTCAACAGTATCTTCCATAAAGGAAACATTTTTAGTTTTGATGTAGTCTGATTTATCCATCTCTAAAAAATGGATTGTACTTTTGGTTCCATGTGTAAGAATTCATCACTTGAAACCAGATCAGGGAACATGAACAGGATCTGAGGTGTTGCTGGGTCAAGGTGATTCCAGAGCCTCCTCCAAGATGTGGCTCAAAGGGTTAGAGTTCTTCCATTTAGAAATCACAGAGATTCTCTGACAGTTTCTGCCTGTACGTAGGGGTCTGGGGGAGGTATGTCTGAACATCACAGCTATTGTACAGCTGTTTTCCTACCAAGGTCGTCAGCCAGCACTTTCATTTTAGTCTGGTGAGACTTGTGTAAGACTTCTGACCTATAGAACAGTAAGATAAGAAGTATGTGCTGCTTTATGCCACTAAGATTTTTGGTGATTTGTTACCCGAGCAGTGGAAACTAATATAGGAAAAAAAGGGCTATTCAAATCATATTGGAGGTGTTGGCTCTCAATGTAGAAAAAGTACGTTGGATCTCATACTCTGCACAAAAATCACTTTTATGTGGATTAAGTACTAAATATGAAACGATTAAAACTTTTTGATGAAAATGTTTCTGTAGAGAAAAAGTTTAAAAGACAACCTTGTTTGTTCAATAAAATATTAAGAGATTCTCAATATTCCTACTATTTAGAAAAATAAAAATGTTAAAAATGAGTTGATACTTAATTCCTGCAGGATTAGTAATTAAAAACTACTCATCATACTAATTGCTGACAGGAATTTGAGATAATAGGAACTCATGTGCTCTTGGTAAGTTTATAAATTGGTACAATCTCCTTGGAGTTTAATTGCCATTATGTAGTAATGTTAAAAATGTGAGAAACCTAGGATCCTGCAATAGTACAACTAGTTAGATCAGCTGGAAAGTTTTTCATATTAGTAAAAAAGGACACCTAAAAGAATAATTTGCTTCAGTGGCTTATGAACCTAGATGATTTTTTTATTTTTGGCTTTGACCTCTTCTGTTAAGATGCTCAGATTCTTCTCCATTTAGCCATTGGATGCAGGAACAGGAAAAAAATCTCTGCATGGGGTTATTTTAGGGGCCATCAGTTTGCTCAGACCCTATGAGCCAGAATTTAATCACATGGCCATACCTCACTTCAAGGAGGCAGGAAATATAAACTATCTGTGTGCCCTGAGGAAGAAGAAGACTGTGTTTTAGTAAATAAGTATCCTATCTCTATCATAAATACAAATAAGCAAAATCAGAGAAAACTAAATACAAATGGACAATACACTTATGAAATTATATTCAGTCTCATACCAGTATTACAAAATTGAAATTGAAAGATGATATTTCCACTTTTGTGCATTGATTGTTGTGATGTTATTTATCTAGGTCCAAGTGATGTTGAAATGGGCACATATGGTTATATAGATAAATACAAGTGGAGCTACAGCCTGCAATTCCATTTCTTATAATCTAACCAAAGATTGAAGTCTCACAAGGATATTTTTAAGATAACAAACAATTAAAAAAATTTAAAACAAACTTAAATGAAAACTTGATCATTCAGTACACTGTTTAAAATTCATCAATAATTATCAATTACTCTTAGAAAATTTATAATTTTTACTCAGAAGGTACAATTTCTGTCCTTCAAGGCCCTGCAGTCTCTGGTCTTTGCACACCTCATCAGCTCTCTCATACCTTCCCCTCCCCTTTCTTCAGTGTCCCTTGTTCCCATTGACTTTCAGTTTTGGGGGGCACACAAAACTTCTGCTTTTTCTTCTTGAAATGTTCTCCCTCCACAATCCCCATACTTAACACCTACTCACTCTTTGTGCCGAACATCAGTGTTATTCCTTCATAGAAGTTTTCCTTGATACTCCAGTCTAAATGATGCCTCTAAATACAAAAATATATAATGAAAAATTGCAATGATTGTGACAGTATTTTTATTTGATGACTAATCAATGCTTTCTCAGCATTCAAATATAATCCCAGTGGGGCTTTGATCTTATTTCTTTTGTCCACAATCGGATCACTGGATCTAGTCAAATACCTAGTATGTGATAAAAGCTCAATATATGTTTGGATAGGAAAAAAAAATCTCCTCCTGGGTTTCTCCTTTACTCTTGCACTACTGCTACACTCACAACACTTCTGAGACCAGTTATGGGGAGAGTTTTTCCCTTAGTAAGCATTTTTCTGCAACGCCAGCTGGATGTCCCACAATTTAACTTTATTCTGACATTATCCTCCTGGAGATAGAATCCAAACTCACAGGTGAAGGGCTCAGTCCCATGAGACTTTCCCCCACTTCCAGAAGCCAATCACAAGTGGTAGGTCTTCAGGTCTCCTGCAACTTCTGTTAGATCTGGCTACAAATTGGAAGTTCTCATGATTACCCCCTCATTGTATGTGAACATTTGCTAGAAGAGCTCACAGAATTCCAGGAAACACATACTTACGTGTATAGTTTATTATAAAATAAAGGATATTTTAAAGGATACAGATGAACAGCCAGATGAGTGATACATAGAGCAAAGTCTGGAAGAGTCCCAAGTTCAGGAGCTCTGTCCCCATGGATCTGGGGTGCACCACCCTCCCAGTAGGTGTGTTCCCCAACCAAGAAGCTCTCTGAACTCCATGCTTTTGGTATTTTTATGGAGGCTTCATCACATAGGCATGATCAATCTTGAACTCAATCTCCAGCCCCTCTCTTGTTCCTGGAGGATGGGGCAGGGGTGGGGCCAGTAGGGCAGTGAGTTGGAAGCTTCTAATAATGGCTCGATGTTTCTGGTGACCAGCCTCCATCCCAAAGCTATCCAGGAGCTCACCAAGAGTCATCTCATTAGGTCAAAAGACACTCCTGTCACCTAGTAAATGCCAAGGGATTTAGGAACTCTGCCAGAAACTGGAGTCAAAGACCAAATATCAGAAAAAAAAGATACTCCTAGTGCTGGCTCTCATCACTTAGGAAATCACAAGGATTTTAGCATCTCTGTGCCAGGAACCAGAGGCAGAGACCAATATGTATTTTTTATATTATTTTAAAATATTTATTGACTGACTAAAATTGTTTCTGTATAAAGCTACACAAAGGAAAAACATGATTTAATTCACACTATACTGAGAAAAAGGTATCCTCTGAAATCAGACACAGTTGGGCTTGTTTTTCAATTCTGGTCCAATTCTGTGACATTGGTTAACTTATTCATGTTTTCTGTGCCTTTATTTCTATGTATGTAAAGTAGATGTAGCTTTCCATATCATATATAACTATATGTCTACATTATATGTGATTAGCATAAATATAAAACACATTCAGTAATATTCTTAGCATATTAATTGGAACATATTAATGTTCCAAATATTAGTTCCTGTACTAAATACTTTACTGTAGTTCTGCTTATTTTGTCTGATATTTTCTCACTATACCTAAATTGTCTATTGCACTTGCACAATAAAGGTGAATATGGAAAAAGGTAATTTTGTAATGCCACCCAAGTGCATCTGTTTATTTTTGCTGCATATGAAACCACCTTGAAATATAGTGGCTGAAGACAACAATTCTATCATTTGCTCATGATTTGCAGCAGTTAGATTGGGCTCAGCTTCAGCTGAGCACTTCCAGTTGTCTCTTGTGGGTGTCTCCTGTGGCTGTGGTCATCCGTGACTCAACTGTGGCTGGGTGGTCAAATATATAGCTACACTAGCTCTTCTGGCAGTTGACATTTGCTCCACCAGACTTTCAGCCTCCTGTATGAGAGTAAAGATCTTCATTTTGATTTTCGGGAAACATTCCATGAGGGCAAGATCAAAGATGGAAAGCCTAGAAATCCATACTCATTTTGCAGTCTCAAATTGGACAAAATAAGTCACAAATCTGGCCCAGGTTCAAAGAGTGAGGAAATAAGCTCAATTTTCTTGATGGAAGAAACTGTAAAGTTACATTACAAAAGGAAACAGGAACTATTATGGTTTTCTGTGCAACTCTTTACCAAACCAAGAAACTGTTTTAATTATTGACATACTCTCTGCAGTACTTATAAATCATGCATGCTTTGAAAATAATTGGTTTGACAATAATTTATTTGATATTTATTAAGGTAATGCTAATTATGATAATTTAATTTCTGTGGGAATTTATATAATTCAAGTTATATTTGAGCATAATATGTTAATTATTAATGTGCATCATTTAAAATTATGTGATCAAATTAAAGTCATTCCCAGAACTCTATATTTATGCCCCTCAATTAAAGTACCCATGTAATACATCATTTTGACTGTTACACGGAGTAGTATATAAATCTTGCATTATCTGATTGCAGTGAACTAATGTTCTTGGAACTCTTCAGTCATTCATTAAAAGCTATCTTAAGATGACCTAAGGTAGAAGCTTGCTTCTTCCCTCCTTAAAAGTGGTAACAAAACTGAGGGAAAGCAAGAGCTGAATACTACAGAAGAAGGCACTATCATACTCTTGTTAGGGACTGATACTCATTGATGATGAATCTAAGGCAAATCAGAGAAATGACTCTCCTCTCCTGGTGTATTTGGAATTAGCTAATAGCAAAATGCTTTTCTTTTTACTAATGGATGATAATTTTACAACTTTTATACATTTGAGGACATTGAAAAGAGTTACAAATACTAGAGACAAAGTTTGCCTCAGGGCATTCCCAGTGGTATTATTTCTCTTTTCTAGAGCAACCCACAAAAAAGTCAACTCCCTTTTTTATAAAATAATAATACCATTGTTTATTCTCCAAAGTTGTCAGTACTTTTTGTTCTCAGTTGCAAATTTTACTTCATATTCTTCTTCAGTGTGTGTGTGAAGGGGGCAGTTGGTCTCAGATTAGTAAGTAGATAAAGTGGATGGATGGATAGAAAAGTAAGTGAATGGAGGGGTGGATGGAAGATGGACAAATAGATTAGAGAAACCAAGAAAACAATACAGATTACATTATGACACTTTGCATTTAAAAACCATCAAATGACTCCCATTTAGGATTAATTTCATACCTTTTGCTTGATATACCCTTTCATGAGTTCTGCTTAATGACTTCATCTGCCTCATTTCCCACTACTTCCCAACATGCTCTAGCTCTAGCCACAATAAAATAACTGCAAGTATCCAAAGGCTTTGTGTATTTCCAGACTATGTCTATAAGTTTTACATAACCAAAACTTCCTCCTCTGTGCCTAGCCCATGCTAGTTGTTAAAAACTCATCTCAAGTGTTACTTCATTTGGTTAGCATTCCCTAGAATTGCTGAGCTAGATGCTCATTGTACATTCGTGTATATACCCTAAGTATACACCCTGGCCCTATCAGGGTATCTAGACCATAGGTCCTCAAGCTTTAATATGAAATCAAAATATCTGGGAGATTATTAAAATGTAGATTGCTGAGCCCTACTTTGGATAGTCTGATTATTTAGGTATAGTAAAACGCTTCAATACTTTATACTCTCTAGGGAAGACTTATTCAGGTTGATGAACACAATGTAAAAAAATAAAATCTGAACAGCTCTCAATGATGCCAAAGTTATAATGGTTTGGCTTATTTTATCCTCCAACCCAGGATACTCTCTAATTTTCAAGAGCCAACATTCTCATTTGTTTTCTTTTTAATGATTTCAGATGTCTCTGGGTTTATGAATAGTTATTGAATATATATTCATTGATTAAAATCAGAAAATGCAGAGAAGGAATAGTGGGCATTTGTTTACTATTTAATTCACAAAAACTTGAAGACAGTTGTTAGGAGAATCAGTTAAATAATCTCACAGTGATTCCACCCTCATCCTCCTCTTTCCTTCTCCTTCCTCCTCTCCTTCTTCTCTCCTTTTCTCTCCTTTTTTATAAGAATACATTTATACATTTATATCTTTTCTCTGATGACAAACATGTCATAGTTGTTGGACTACATTGTACACTACAGAAAAAAATTAAGTTTAAAAAGAACAAACAATACTAACAAGCACTGATAGACACTATTAATATGGTTACATATTTATCCATATTTTAATATA
This sequence comes from Pseudorca crassidens, assembly GCF_039906515.1. Lineage (NCBI taxonomy): Eukaryota > Metazoa > Chordata > Mammalia > Artiodactyla > Delphinidae > Pseudorca > Pseudorca crassidens. The sequence continues at coordinate 23,132,133 of NC_090298.1, forward strand.
TTAATATGCATACAAATTTTATTTTGTCATACTTTTTTTACAAATTTATCACTAAAAATTGTGTCAAACACATTTGCAGTGAAAATTCCATTACCCTGAATTAATGTTATCAGAATGCCACTTTAGATCACATTAAGTTAGAAAAATTGAAAAGTTTAAAGTAATTTATTTTCATTTAAAAATAATTCTAAAAAAATAAATAATAAAAATAATTCTGTACTGAATAATGGTTGTTGACAATTTATAAATTCTGACATATGGAAGAAAGTTGTTTAAGCGTTAGTCAACAATGGTCCTTAAGAAAAAACAGTTCTAGTAAAATGATATTTATGTATTTGTTCAACTATATAGACCAAAGTTTTTAATACATTTTAACTGATCAGTTGGATTAAGACAAAACATAGATCTTTATCATACCTAAGAGTTTCTTAATAATACATTGCATGTGTCTACCAAAGTTTACTTAACAAAATCTATAACTTGATGGTTATTTAAATTGTTTTAATTATTCAGATTTTTTTATAATACAGCTATGCAAATTGATATTTATCATGTAAATGGGGATTTATGAGTTTGATTTTGAACATAATAAGTATATTCTCATGTTAATCAAGTTGCTTCATTAGGAAATAACACTAGAAGTGGAAATGTTCATCAAATTGTGTATATAAATTACACATTGACACATATTAATGAAATACTTTCTAGAATGTTTTTTTAAAAAATTTCTACCAGAAGAAAATGAGAATGCCTATTTCTTCTTATCCTTATTCAGGCTCCCTACTAGTGATATTCTTTTTTAAGTTTGGACACCATTACAGGTGATTTTTATTTTATGATTAATCATGATACAAACATCTCTTCACATACGTATTTGATAGTTTATTTTTTCTTACGTGAATTATCTGTTCATGCCTTGATCCCATTTTCATTGCGATGACTTTCTCACATTGATTTGTCATAGCTGAGATTTGAAAAGTAGATAAATTCAACAATTAATTTAATGTTTCGGTAAGAATATTACATTCTATTATAATAAGTTTTACTTACTATATTAAAGTAAAAAAAGAAATAATTACTCTAATTCCTCCATCCAGAAGTCACAGTTTCCCTCTTTTTTTTTTGACCTTTTATGATCTATTTGTTGCTGTTTTGGAAATTCATAATGATGAGTCTTGATCTCTGTGTGTGTGTGTGTGTGTGTGTGTGTGTGCGTGTGTGTGTGTGCCTTCTTTCATTGGACAATTGATGGGTACATTTAGGGTGAAAGCTCATATCCTTTAGTTGTGGGAAATTTCTTAAAGCAAGCTTCAATATTTTTTTCTGTTTTCTATTTCAGAAGATCCTATTAGTCATATATCAGAATTTATGAATTAGTAATCTAATTTCCTTATGTTTTCTATTTTTTTGTTTTCTAACCTACATTCCCAGATAATTCTTCAACCTAATTTCCAATTAATCTATATTTAAATGATATACTATTTTCTTATTTATAAGATCTCTTTTTCTTTTTATGTCTATTTCTATCCCCTCTCCCTCACTCTTCATCAACTCCATTCTTTGAAGCATGTATATAACATTTTTTCATCTCTCTTAGGATACAAATGAGTAGTTTATTTTTTTAACTTATTTTTTTTAATTTTTAGTTTAATTTAATTTAATTTAATTTTTATTTATTTATTTTTGGTTGCATTGGGTCTCTGCTGCTGCTTGTGGGCTTTCTCTAGTTGAGTCAAGTGGGGGCTACTCTGTTACGGTGTGTGGTCTTCTCACTGCAGTGGCTTCTCTTGTGGAGCACGGGCTCTAGGCACGCGGGCTTCAGTAGTTGCAGCATGTGGGCTCAGTAGTTGTGGCTTGTGGGCTCTAGAGCACAGGCTCAGGAATTGTGGCACACAGGCTTAGTTGCTCCACGGCATGTGGGATCTTCCCAGACCAGGGCTCGAACCCATGTTCCCTGCATTGGCAGGCATATTCTTAACGACTGCACCACGAAGGAAGTCCACACATGAGTAGTTTTAATATTAATTTTGTTTACTTCCTGTATTTTTCTTTTAGTTTCTCTAAGCCATATTTTGGTGTCTTTCTTTCTCTTTTTTACTTTTTTTGTTTTCTCTGTTACCCTAACTTAATGTTTAAAGTTTTTCTACAATGTATCATAATTCTTAATTCTCCAAATATAAAAATGTGCAGGAAACTCTGAAGCTGATTGGTGGGAGCTTCTGGTGGGAATAGGAATTGATTTTGGAGGAATTTTCTGTAGATCAGGAATGACCTGGCTGCTTTACAAAGGACAGCGAATGTCAGCATCTGGATATTCCACTCTACTCTCTTTGGCCAAGCTTTCCTCCAGGAAACATTTTTTGGACTATTGACTGGGGACGGAATAAAGGGGAGGTGGAAGACCATGGGATAACAGCTACAAAGGTGATTGAACAAGCCCTCCTGGCAGCATTCTGGGAGCTAATGGATTTAGATTTAAGGAAAGTCTCAGTTTAATTTTCAAGCATCTCATCACACCTTTTCTCAGGCCCAGAGATAATATGTATGTTTCAGGTTTTCAGAGAATAAATCTGCCTAGGTAGGGAAGGAGAACGGGGATTCTAAATAATCCTTATAAACACTTTTAATAAATCATTTGGTATTAACCTCATTTCTTAATTGCGCCTTTTGAGGTACTTAATCCCTACAATTTCTGAGTCTGTACTGTATCCTGAATGTTAAACAGCTTACTTCTAACTTTGTGTCCTTCTTTATAGTAGATATCAAAGCATCTGATTTATTCATTTCATGACTCTGTCCATTTACATCTTCCTAAAATTAGCAGACATTATATGTCTACTTTTTTCTTCTTTCCCATTCTGTATATCATTGGGAGCTTACGTCTTATTGTTTCCTTATTTTCAGAAGGCAGGATAGTGTGTAGACAACTGTGCTCAATCCATATTGTTTGTTCAAGACTATAATCCACTCCATTTAGTTCAGCACTTGTTTTTGTTTTTTGTTCTTTCTTTCTTTGCTTTTCCTTTTTTCCTTTTGTGGGTAGATAGGCCCATGCACATAGTTCCAGATGTTAAATATTTGGCATGGTTCAACAGCTCATAGTCCTCGGTTTAAATGGAATCTTACTACTATTATAATTATTGTTGACTTTTGTTTATGAAATTCAATTGTGGGGTTTTTTGAGCTATGCAAAATTTAAACCCTGGTAAATACTTAAATATAAGTATATACATTGAAATATTTAATATATAAAATATCAAGATAATAATTTATTCATAAAATGAAAATATATTTATACCAATAACACAGTAAAAAGTTAGGAAGTTTGTTTCAAACTTCTTTTAAAAATTCTATGTAACATTTTATAAGACTTGCATTTTTCCTTAGCGACTATAATTTTCACATATTTACTGAGTCTCTGAATACTCCTCTGTCCCTGTATTTTGGTGCTTAATTATTTAAATTGTTTAAAATTATTAGGAGACAAAATAATTTTTGCCCAATAAATATGGTTGTAGTTAAATTTTCTTATTAAATAAGTGGAGGAAAAAACTAAAATGTGAGTAAGTACATTATCTGTATGGTAATATTTATAATTTATAAAATGACTATAAATATAAACATAGAGATATAGATTTATTTTCTTATATGTTTACATAAAGAACATAAAGCTACTTGCCTTTCTTGTTTTAGGTAATTACCTGAATAGAATTTCTAACATTATTTTATCTAATCTTGTATTTATGAATTAATTTTTAAAAATATTTTTGTATTTTACATATTCTACCTTTCTGCAGTGACCTACAATAAATTAACATATCCTGAAAATATTAGAAAAATACAAGGTATTAAAAGTCTAATACAATATTATCATTTTTTTTTCTTTTCACTATTATCTTTTTAAAGTGAAAACTAAACCCATAACCTCTCTAAATTATATTTGAAAATATTCCCCTGTTTGGACATTAACTGATAAGTTTGCTTTTTAAAAATGTCAGTATATCATTAAAGTAGCTATTTAGCTGCTAATAGGAACTTACCATTGTGGTAGCTTATCACAAATAGTGTTGGTCCTACAACTTTTCCATGCAGGTCACTTACATACATGTAAGTGATCATCTAAAATAAAATGAAAATGACAATATTTAAGTAAAATAGATTCAGAGATGGGACATTGTTTACAAAGCTTGCAGGTGGTTTATGATGTCACTTTCTATGACCTTAAATTCCATATATGTGTTTGTAATAATATTTCAGAATTTAATTTTGCCCTAACTTACCTCATAAGTACATTTTCAATATGTTTAAAATGTGATTTTTAATGAAATGTAATTCTAAATTTTAAAGAATTTATATTTAATGAAAATAAAAAGCAAACCACAAGAAGAGAGATTTAGCATTCTCTTATCCAGACATCCATCAAGAGCTAGAACAGCAGATTATTTAATAATTAATAATAATTATTAATAACATCAATATTATTATAATATATTATAAGTGTTATTTAATATTTAAGCATTAATAATACTTATTATTAAGCTGCAGAAAGTGTAGTGCAAAGACATGTCCTCAGATGTTCTTAGCAGCACTAATTATAATATCTAAAAGTTAGAAATGACCCATATGCCCAGCACTTGATGGATAGGTAAATAAATGTGGTATATCCAGACAATGTTATATTGATTGGCCATGTTATAGGATGAATTGTGTCCTGCCAAATTTAATATGTTGCAGTCCTAACCCCCATTACCTTAGAATTTTGACTGTATTTGGAGATAAGGTCTTTAAAGTGATATTTCATTTAAGATGAGGTCATTAATGTGAGGCCTAATCCATTGTGACCAGTGTCCTTACAAGAAGAGAATATTTGAACACAAAAATGTAAAGAAGGAAGACCATGTGAAGACACAGGGAAGAGATGGCCATCTGCAAGCTAAGGAGAGAGGACACAGGAGAAACCAATTCTGCTGACACCTTGACCTCTGACTTCTAACTTTCAGAATTATGAGAAAATACATTTCTGTTTTCAAGTCATCCAGTCTCTGGATGTCATAGCAGCTCTAGCACACTAACACAGGCTATAAAAAAACAAGTACTGATACATGCCACAACATGGATGAAGCTTGACAACATTATGCTAAGTGAAAAAAATCAGACATGAAAGATTTTATTTATATGAAATATGGAGAATAGGCAAATTCGTAAAGATGAAAGTAGATTAGTATTGGTCATTTGCTGGATAAAGGGGGGAATCAAAACTGACTACTAATTAATATAAAATTTCTTTCCATGGTGAATAAAATATTCTGGAGTTAGAGAGCTGGGACGTATGAACAAATTTGTGTATATGCAAAAACTTTGAATTATATACTTTAAAATGGTGAATTTTATTTTTTTTATGGTATGAGAACTATATCTTAATAAAGCTGATATAGAAAGATAAATTTTAAAATTAAAAAATATTGTGTACATACACATATATTCATATATATTTTTATATATACACACATATATAATTTCTTTATACTTTCACAGTTTTTTGGCAAATTAAAAAGCCATATGGCTTGTGTCCCATTTGTGTGTCTGAGGTTTAGCTTGGTATCCTGAGGTAAAAGTACATATTATCCAGGTCTTTAGGTAGCCTTTCTGAGGCAAAAACTTTGTGGTCATTGTAGGTCACTCATCTTCCTTCCTCTTTGATGTGGCAATCATAATGGCCACTCATTGTAGATGTTCCCATGTGACTGATGAACACATAATTCATACACTGAATATCAAGCTGGTTCTACCACAAGCAAGTCAGTCAACTTAGCAGTTGCCACTTCCTCATATGAATACCAAGCTGTGTATATACAGAGAGAGAGAGAGAGACACCAGGAGAGACCAGCCTTTCATCTGTATATGGAGTCTTATCTTGTACAGACTTCACAGAGATCTCATTCTGTTTATCACCAGTTCCTAGCTCTCTTCAAACTTTTGCTCTCTCATGGATCCTTCAAACTTGTGTTCAAACCCTGCTCAAGTCTCATAGAAGAAACTTCTACAACTCTAAAAACCTCTCTAGATGTAAAAGAATTGTTCTCCCCTTTCCAGTCTAAATTTTGGAGGAATCTAAATCCACTGAATCACTTTTTAATGCTTCTCAATTTACTGTTATTGGATTTCAGTCTTCATCTTCATTCACTCCCCTGAAACTTCCCTCTCCAAGACCAACTTCAATGTTATGGGATTCCAAAATCCAGGCCTCTATTGTTAATTTCTTTCTGACATGTTTATTTGTATGTTCTACTTTTAAAACATCTAATTATTATTAATCCACCCTGATTTTTCTCCAGAGTCCCATCTTCATATAAATGAATATAACCAGATTATCTACTTTACCCAAGCCAGAAAGATGACATTTTGGAGCACTTTCTGTTGCTCACCATCCCTGCAACCACTTAATTTATAAATTCTGTAAATTCAATATTTCTTACTAATCTTTCAATTTTTTGGCCCATACCACTTCCATTGTCCTTGTTTACCATAAGTTTGCCTGGGTTTCAGTTAAGAGTCTCTTACCTACTACCTCTGTGTTCACGTACTGTCCCGCCACTCTACGTGTACAATGTGATTTATAGGCCAAATTTGATCATGAACCTTTATTATTTAAAGAACTACAAAGAATCCCTACTATGTACTTTCAGGATAAAATCTAAGCACACTGTGTTGGCTTTCAAATTTCTGTATTTAATTGACCACTACCTCTTCAGTGTCATCTCTTATAACGGCTCCCTTTCCCTTCATTCTCCAGACAAACTGAATTACTTATAGTTTCCCCAATGTACATACTTCTCTTCCTCATGTCTAGGCCTTCAAATATTATATGCAGTCTTCTTCAAGTGGTCCAAAAATGGTCCTCCCTTGACTTATCATCTAGTTAAATGCTGCTTCTAACTCAGAAATTAATTTAGAAATTATTTCTACTAGATAGAAATATCTTTTTAAATCTAAAAGCAAAAAGTATCTTTTTTACTCTGAAAGAACATTAGATTTCCCTCTTTCAGTGACCAAACCATGCTTTAATATAACTGTCCATTACATTGCTAGTGTGAACCCTACAGTACAACTGTTTAAGAATATATGGGATGGTTGCTCATTGCTACATACAAGTGCCTGTACAATCCAATAATTTTATAAATATTTATAGAATGGCTATATAACATAAATGAAAATTTTCTCTCAGAAAATTTCTCTCTGGTCACTTAATGTAACACAGATATATGTTTTTCCTCTGCCTGGGATGTTTGCTTTTCAAAAAATTAAATAATAGATTCAAGTTTTCAAATGTGAGACATCAGAAAGACTAAAGAAAATCCTAAATTTCTAAAAATGAGTTTCACTTAGGTGGTTTATTCTTACATTTATGTATTAAGTCTGTCTAGCTGGTAATAATTTTTTGTTGAATAAAATTCCGTTGAAGTAACAGTATTTGCCCAAGTTTGGTGCATTAAAATATAGCTGATGGATAGGTAGGTAGACAGATAGATGTGGTGATTATATCTGTGTATTACGTCCCATAATACCCTTTTTAATTTAAAATCTTTTGATTTGAGGGTTCTTTTTTCATTTGAATGTTTAATACAGTCAAAGGTTATTTATAGTTAATATTAGATAAATAGCAATAAAATGAGCACAGGTGAATCCACACACATAGAAAAATTTCAAGATTTGAAGCCATCTGTGTGCTCGTCACTCTCTCCTGTCCATGTGCTAACAGTTTTGCTAAATTTTAGGTAAATATTCAATTGTTTTTTGAAATATGCCATATAAGTATGTAATTTTAAACAATATACTCTTGAGCTTTGTATGCCTTTTAATGTTATTTAAGTGGAATTTTATATATACGTGTGTAATGAATAGACCAAAAATTATTTTCCATTCTCTTGTTGGACATTTAGGTTGATTCCAATTTTTTGCTATAATAAACATTGCTGTTGTGAATTTGTTAAACTGTCTTCAGATTCATTTGTGCAAGGGTTTCTCTTGGGTTGATGTTTAGCAGTGGAATTACTTATGCAAATTCTAGATTTACAAAATATTTTAATCATTTTTCAATATAAAATGATAAATTATTTTCCAATGGGTTTATAAAATTTATATATTCTCTAGCAATATATGAGATTCCCACTGTTTCAGTCCTTGAAGTTAGCTCTTCAATCTACAATTGCTTCAGTCTCTGAAGTTATCAGAACTTAAATATTTTGCTCTACTGTACCATGCAATTTGTTGGTTTTTAATTTCCATGTTCCACATTGCTGATGTTCTTAGTATTACACCAGAAGATTGTTGGCTATTCAGACTTTCTGTTCACAAAAATGACTGCCTAAGAATTTTGCTTATTTTTTTCTATTTGATTGGTTATCATGATATTATTTAGTAGGCATTCTTTATATATTTTGGGAAAAAAACCTTTACCAGTGTAATATATATTGTCTCCTAATTGACACCTATCTTTTTGCTTTCTTTATACGAATTCTAATAAATTGAATTCTTAGTGAAACGTGCCAATCTTTTATATTAAGGCTTATTTTTTTTGTGTCTTTTAGGGTTTTTCTTTTTTTTTCTATTTTTGTGTCTTTTCGGGTTTCCTTTGTTTGCCCTTTCTCAGGTTTTTGTTTCCTCAGGTCATAAATGTATAACCTATAATGTTTTATAATTTTGCTTTCTTTACTTAAGTTTTTAATGTACTTAGAATTGGCTTCTGTGTGTGAGGTGAAATAGTGTTAGATTATATTTTTACATAGATAACAAATTATTCTAGGATCATTCAGTGAATAGTCTTTTCCAAGTTCCATTACTTCTACTGATCAAAGATTGGTGGTAACTTTACAAGTTTGAGGAAGTTTTTTAGCATTACAGCTTTGTATGACAAGGAAGATTGAAATAGAAGGCTAAGAAATTATCCAGCAAGTTTTCTTTTCTTTGACAGTTGATATAATGTATTTTAAATGAAAAATAAAACCTCTCCATTAAATACTTCCTATCTGTGCCCATGTCACATTGTTCCATTTAATTATACTATATAGTTAGAATCCATTTTATACAATAGTGTTTAAACCATTAATATAAAAGTGTATGAGTGATTATTCAATATGACATTTGTATCTTAATTGGTGAGTGTTTGCATATAATTTTCTATTTAACTTTTAAGTGGAAGATTAATCAAGCTCTATATCATATGATTTTTAATAATTTTGTTAACTTTATATGTACCAGGTTTTATTTAAAAAAAATACTGTGCCATTCCTCTTTGTAAAAATACTATACTAATCCTCTTTGCATTTTAATCTGACATACAAAATTTTTAAAACATTTTGTTTTTTATTTATTTTAAGCTATAATTTCAGTCTGTGATAAACTAGATTGTGTTTCAGCCACTTAGGGACATTTACGCAAGTTTTTATTCACAATTTGTTTTAATATTAATTCTTATCATGTCAAAAAGAGACATTGAAGAGAAAATGGTTTCAACTAAACAACTCAGATGATTTAGAAATACCTTTATCTTATACCCTTCATCCAAACTTCTTGATTCAGACAGAAAGGGATTCTTAAGTGTATTCTTTTATTCTTTCTTAAAATAAGAGCTTTACCTTATATTATCTTAACATTGTGAATATAAAGATTTCCAAAGGTAAAATCTCTACATATATTATAAACAGACAGTATATTTATCTTTGAAAATCACTTCTGCATGATATTTTCTAGTGCCTCTTTTAAATTAAAGAAAGGCAGTGATTTTTTATTTCTATTTTGTAACATGTATTAGTAGGTAAATAAATGAAATATTTTAAATAAATTTTCTCTGTATTTAAATACATGTCTACTTTTCTGTGAAAGTTCTTTTAAAACTGTTAAACAGGAATGGAATATTATTTTGTAGTAAAATTTGCATCTAGGAAAGGAAGGAAAACAAAAATCATAAAAAGCAATTAGAGAATATTAGCCATAAAAAGAAATGAAATTGAGTTATTTGCAGGGAGGTGGATGGACCTTGAGTCTGTCATACAGAGTGAAGTAAGTCAGAAAGAGAAAAACAAATACCGTATGCTAACACATATATATGGAATCTAAAAAAATATATATGGTTCTGATGAACCTAGCCGCAGGACAGGAATAAAGACACAGACATAGAGAACAGACTTGAGGACATGGGGTGGGTGGGGAGAAGGGGAAGCTGGGACGGAGTGAGAGACTAGCATTGACATATATACACTACCAAATGTAAAATAGATAGCTAGTGGGAAGCAGCTGCATAGCACAGGGAGATCAGCTCTGTGCCTTGTGACCACTTAGAGGGGTGGGATAGGGAGGGTGGGAGGGAGACTCAAGACGGAGGGGATATGGGGATATATGTATACATATAGCTGACTCACTTTGTTATACAGCAGAAAGTAACACAACATTGTAAAGCAATTATACTCCAATAAAGATGTAAAAAAAAGAAAACCAATTTGACATTCTTTTTTTTTAATGATTTAAATCATCTTGAGAAGTTAATGATGCAGTAAGGATGACATCAAATTTAAAAAGGAAAGAAGTCTTTAAGTAGAATCTGCTTCTCATTTCATGATATTTTGTGTTACATGGATTATTGAAGCTTTCCTCATTCAGTCAGGGCATCATTCATCCTCCATTTAGCAGGGTCTGCATGCAAAGTGGCCAGCAAAGAAGGAGGTATAACCCCCTTCCGCTGAATCCAGATGTCAGTGGAAGCTCTTCACCTCTGCACTTCTACCATAGCCCACTGAAAGAAACCTTATACTTGCTTATTAAAGCATCCTTCTCTGTATAGAGTGAAAATGTTTATCATTTAATGTGATGTGTGTGGAGGGGAAGTGGGATTCATATTAGTTACTCGCTAATGAGAACAATATTTTTCTTTGAATGTTGAGGTCTTCATCCATTTTACAGGTTTGCCTGCAACTTTTAAAAATTTATTTCTTTTAATTTAATTTTATTTTTTATTGGCGTATAGTTGCTTTACAGTATTGTGTTAGTTTATACTGTACAGTAAAGTGAATCAGCTATACGTATACATATATCCCCTCTTTTTTGGATTTCCTTCTCATTTAGGTCACCACAGAGCATTGAGTAGAGTTCTCTGTGCTATACAGTAGGTTCTCATTAGTTATCTATTTTATACATAGTATCAATAGTGTATATATGTCAATCCCAATCTCCCAATTCACCCCCACTCCTTTCCCCCTTGGTATCCATACTTTTGTTCTCTATATCTGTGCCTGCAACTTTTAGCTTGTCCTAACCCTGTCTTCTTAATTTCCTTATTCTAGTCTATTTCCTCAATCCTTCCTTGCTATTCTTTCACATCTCCCTCATTTTCTTCCACTAGAAACAAGACCATGTTTCTTTCACCTAAAAATACCCTCTCATGAAATTGGCTTCCACCAGATTCAGACTTTCATTTTACTACCAACTATATCCAGCAGGCTTCTGTCAAACAGAAATGCATACCTTTGCCATACATAATGTACATTTCTTAAAAAAAAAGTGTGTTTCTTAGGCTGTTTTGTCTGCTTCCCTATTGACATTCCAGGTCTGCCAGAACAAGGGAAATTCTTTATGTAATCAGACTCTGGGCATTACCTTTCAATATATGTGTGTGTGTGTTTATCTGTATCTGTGTAATGTATGTCAATGTTTAATCATTTGGATGTTAACTAAATGCTGTATTTCTCCAAGGAATACCTGTTATAGATGTTAATTATAGATAAAAGAGCAATACTATACTGAGAAAAATGTCATCTTTGTTGATTTAAAATCTCATCATTGTGATTTCTGAGAACAGCTTACCATTTATTCCTGATTACTTTGAAATGGAGAAACTGTTGAATCTGTATAATTAAATGTTTCAGGTTAATTTGACTGTAAGTTATTCAATAGTAAATTTTAGCCACGTATCCTCAGTTTTGATTGTTTTAAGCACATGCCACTGAATTGTAGAGTGACTGAATTGGAATAGGGGAGGCCTCTGCATATAAAAAGCCAGGCATTTCTCCAAAGAAGATACACAGATTGCCAACAAACACAAGAAAGAATGCTCAACATCATTAATCATTAGAGAAATGCAAATCAAAATTACAATGAGATATCATCTCACACCAGTCAGAATGTCCATCATCAAAACATCTAGAAACAATAAGTGCTGGAGACGGTGTGGAGAAAAGGGAACACTCTTGCACTTTTGGTGGGAATGTAAATTGATACAGCCACTACAGAGAACAGTATGGAGGTTCCTTAAAAAACTACAAATAGAACTACCATACGACCCAGCAATCCCACTACTGGGCATATACCTTGAGAAAACTATAATTCAAAAAAAGTCGTGTACCAAAATGTTCATTGCAGCTCTATTTACAATAGCCAGGACATGGAAACAACCTAAGTGTCCATCGACAGATGAATGGATAAAGAAGATGTGGCACATATATATAATGGAATATTACTCAGCCATAAAAAGAAATGAAATTGTTATTTGTAGTGAGGTGGATGGACCAAGAGACTGTCATGCAGAGTGAAGTTAAGTCAGAAAGAGAAAAACAAATATCTTATGCTAACACATATATATGGAATCTAAGGGAAAAAAAATGTCATGGAGAACCTAGGGGTAAGACGGGAATAAAGACACAGACCTACTAGAGCATGGACTTGAGGTTATGGGGAGGGGGAAGGGTAAGCTGTGGCAAAGTGAGAGAGTGGCATGGACATATATACACTACCAAACGTAAAATAGATAGCTAGTGGGAAGCAGCCGCATAACACAGGGAGATCAGCTAGGTGGTTTGTGACCACCTAGAGGGGTGGAATAGGGAGGGAGATGCAAGAGGGAAGAGATATGGGAACATATGTATATGTATAACTGATTCACTTTGTTATAAAGCAGAAACTAACACACCATTGTAAAGCAATTATACTCCAATAAATATGTTAAAAAAAAAAAGAAGAGTGAATAAGAGTAACAGCATGTATATGCTCTCAAGAAACTTTGAACTTTAGAATAAATGTCATAAAGCATGCTATAGCAGACATCTGTACAGGCTATGGAATAAATAAAAGTGTTTCAGTTGTGCTTGGGAAAACTGAGGGAAATCTTCATAGAGTAAATGATGCTTGACCTGGGTTCTAAGATGTTAGTGGGTCACTGCCAAGAGGAGCTGAATGTCGGGCCAGGGTCTAGTGAGGGAACAAATACACGGATGAACAACACAGTATGGCGCATTTGAGAACTGCCCGGATAGGCTGAGAGACATAAGGTGGTTGAGATAAAAATAAGTAGATTATGATGTAAACTCCATTTCTTGACTGAGAAACAAAGAACTATTTAAACACAGGCACAGAAGAACTAGTTTTGAATTTTAGAAAGATCAGACAAGTAGGCAGGAATAAGGATAGTTAATTTTGATTTAGATATGGGAAGTTAAATTAAGAGATGATTTAATGTAGTCTAGACAAGAAATAATCATGCTGAAATACTGTGGATTGAGGGAACGGTGCATTTATGAATGAGATCAGGAAATCTGAATATTGAATCATCATTATTGAGTAGATGGGGGAGTGATAGAGATGTGTCTTGGACAATACTTATAATTTTGTTGTCTGTGAGGTGATGGAACTTATTTTTAAATTAGAAAACATAACCAAAAGTGTAAGTTTAGAGTGAAAGTGAGTACCTCCTTAAATTTTGTGTGCTAGGCGCCTCACTTTCTTTACTCTGTTAACCACACTGATAATACATTGGTCCCTTAGATCTTGTTTACTTTTGGCACATGTGAAGTTTTGATAGGCCTCATAGAGATGCTTAATGAGCTGGGTTCTTTCTATGAGATGTACAATTTGTAGGTAGTTGAATTTTGAAATTAATACCTTATTTATTAAAATTCAAAAGCCTACTATAATAAGATGTTAAATGGAGATTCCAGATTCCTACCATCCTTAAATAGGAATCGTGACAGTTATCAGATACTAAAGTTAGTGTAAGACTCTTATTTCTTGGAAATATTTTCAAAATAATGTTGAAAATTCAGTTCAGTTTGTCTAGTATCCTTCTACCAGAGCATGAATATGAAAGGCAATCTGACTTTGGAGAGGAAAAAGACTAAGACGGTTTATAGAAGAAAGCTTTTGCAGTGCTGAGTCCAGAGCTTTTCTAACCCCAGAGCAAATGTTCAGGGGTAAAATCTCTCTCTTCTCAATTCTAGTGAGTTGGATTTTCATGACAATTTCTTTTCATGCTTAGAATCTATTCTCTGAATGGGGATACACAAATCACCAGCAAGACTCACAACTGAGAAAACTAAAGCTAAATGATAGACATGCTCTATTGGAATTGGTCTCCCCGAGTCTCTGGAGACAAAGGATACATCAATGTTTCTATTGATGAGATGTTGGCCAATCAGGGCAGAGAGTCAGAATAAGACCCTCAGAGGGGTCAAATGTCCTTCTAAGCAAGAAGCTGAAGGTGACTGATGGATTCCTAGATCTTGAGGAAGGCATCACAAGTGACAGATCCTCTTCTCAGTATCAGTTCCATTAGTCTCAAGGGGACACTACCATAAACTATTTCTGCAGAACATTTCATCTAGTACCCCAACTCCAAGAACTCTTTGACCAAGTCAGAACTTTAAATTCACTGCCTGACCAATAGTTTAACTATCTCCCACCCTTCAAATTATCTCCTCTCTCTTTCACACTAAAATTCTGTAATTCCAGGGTCCATCAATACAATCACTTCTTAGGGTATACCCACAACTCTCTTGTTCCTCTCTCAAATCTTGTGTTCACCTTGCAAAACACAACCATGTGCAAACCAACTGTACTGAGTCAAATTGTATTATCAAAAGGATGTAAATTACGAATCAATGGACAAAGGATTAATCTCCAAAATACATAAACAGCTCATGCAGCTCAATATTAAAAAAACAACCCAATCAAACAATGGGCAGAAGACCTAAATAGACATTTCGCCAAAGAAGACATACAGATGGCCAAGAAGTACATGAAAAGCTGCTCAACATCACTAATTATTAGAGAAATGCAAATCAAAACTACAATGCGGTATCACCTCACACCAGTTAGAATGGGCATCATCAGAAAATCTACAAAAAACAAATGCTGGAGAGGGTGTGGAGAAAAGGGAACCCTCTTGCACTGTTGGTGGGAACGTAACTTGATACAGCCACTATGGAGAACAGTATGGAGTTTCCTTAAAAAACTAAAAATAGAATTATGATATGACCCAGCAATCCCACCACTGGGCTTATACCCAGAGAAAACCATAATTCGAAAGGACATATGCATCCCAATGTTCATTGCAGCACTATTTACAATAGCCAGGACATGGAAGCAACCTAAATGCCCATTGACAGATGAATGGGTAAAGAAGATGTGGTACCTATATACAATGGAATATTACTGAGCCATAAAAAGGAATGAAATTGGGTCATTTGTAGAGACGTGGATGGATCTAGAGACTCATACAGAGTGAAGTAAGTCAGAAAGAGAAAAAACAAATATCGTATATTAACGCATATATGTGGAACCTAGAAAAATGGTACAGATGAACCGATTTGCAGGGCAGAAATAGAGACACAGATGTAGAGAACAAACATATGGACACTAAGGGAGGAAAGTAGCAGGGGGGTTGGTGGTGGTGGGATGAATTGGGAGATTGGGATTGACATATATACACTAATATACATGAAATAGATAACTAATAAAAACCTGCTATATAAAAAATAAATAAAATAAAATTTAAAAAACAAACAAAAAAAAGCAGAGGCTTTGGAATCAGAGAAACCAGTCTTCAAATCCCAGATCCATTACTTGCATTTTGGTACCATGTACAGATTCCTACCTCTGCTGTAAATGAATCATAGTTTCCTCTGCTGTAAAAATTTAGACTCTGGGCTAATTATTTCTACCTCATAGATTTGTTCTGAAAATTAAAAGAGAAACTGTATGAAAAGCACTTAGCATAGTGAATGACACGTTAAGTGCAGTTTACATGTGTTGTTATTATTCATTTACTGTTATTATTATTATTTCTGGTTTAGAATGTGTGGGTATGAGAGAATAAAAGAACACAATGCATATGGGGGAAAAAAGATATGTAAATCAACTCTACTCCAATAAAAATTAATTTAAAAAAAAGGTACTTTCAAAACCTAATAACCAGTACCTCTGAATGTGACCTTATTTAGAAATAGGGTCTTTGAAGATGTACATAGTTAAGATGAGGTCATACTGGACTAGAGAATACCTTAATCTGATGACAGGTGCCTTTATAAGAGAAAGTAGAGACATGCACAGACATAGACAGAGCAGCATGTGATGATGGAAGCAGAGGAGCTGCACTGCCACAATCCAAGGACTGAGCTCCAGCCACCAGAAGTCAAGAGAGAGGCATGGCAAACATTATCCCTCTGAATCCAAAAGAAGGAAACAACCTGCTGATACCTTAACTTTGGACTTCTAAAGTCCAAAACTGGGATAAAATAAATTTCTGTTTTTTAACCACCCAGTTTGGAGTAATTTATTATGGCAGCCATAGGAACCTAATACATCAGCCTACTAACTTCTCCATGTATCGATATACAGCTGACAATGACTGAAGAAAATGAAGGGAAAAGCAAATGAGCAAATAAATAAGCAAAGGAATAGAACCATGATTACTAGATGTATTTCAAGTTTAAAATGACAAAACTCAAGAAGGCTTTTACAGTTTCCCCACAGCCATAATATATTTTTCTGACCCATTCAATCTCCGACTTTCCTAGACAACTCTTGTTGGTTCTCTCATTTCAAAAATCCCACCTTAGTATAAATCATGTAGTAGTTCACCAATTGGTTTCCTTTTCTAGCTAGTACATAACTAGATTAGATTTTCCAGCATCTCTTGGTGTAGGTATGATCATGTGGCTGAATTCTTTGTGTGTGTGTGTGTGTGTGTGTGTGCTTGTATGTGTGTGTGTTTGATTTTTCTTTTTTCTTTTTTAAATTGGAGTATAGTTGCTTTACAATATTGTGTTAGTTTATACTGTACAGCAAAGTGAATCAGCTATACTTACACATATACCCCCTCTTTTTTGTATTCCTTTCTCATTTAGGTCACCACAGAGCACTGAGTAGAGTTCCCTGTGCTATAACAGTAGGTTCTCGTTAGTTATCTATTTTATACATAGTATCAATAGTGTGTATATGTCAGTCCTCATGCTTTGCTGGTGGGAATGTAAATTGATATAGACACTATGGAGAACAGTATGGAGATTCCTTAAAAAAAATTAAAAACAGAATCCAGCAATCCCACTATTGGGCATATACCCAGAGAAAACCATAATTCAAAAAGACACATACACCCCAATGTTCATTGCAGTGCTATTTATAGCCAGGACATGGAAGCAACCTAAATGTCCATCAGCAGAGGAATGGATAAAGAAGATATGGTACATATATAGAATGGAATATTACTCAGCCATAAAAAGGAACAAAATTGGGTCATTTGTAGAGACATGCATGAACCTAGAGACTGTCATACAGAGTGAAGTTAAATCAGAAAGAGAAAAACAAATATCGTATATTAACGCATATATGTGAATCTGAAAAAAATTGGTATAGACGATCTTATTTACAAAGCAGAAACAGAGACACAGACGTAGAGAACAAATGTATGGATACCAAGAGGGAAGGAGAGAGTGGGATGAATTGGGAGATTGGGAGTGGCCAAATTCTTATAAGTGGAGTAAGAACAAAATTGGTGCATGTATGCCACTTCAAGGTTTGGCTCATATATATCTGGGTAGTCCTCTGCTCCTAATTTTACTGTGATTTATTTCCTTATGCTTCTTTTGTTGTAGGACTTTGGCTCTTATTGATATCTAAAGGCCATGAAATTTGATTTTGCATATTTATCCCTAGTCTCTCTGGCTCTAATGTCACAACACTTAAGTTATGTTGGAACTGCTTCTACCTTAGGCACAACAAAAAATTACCTGCTACTTTCCTCCAATCACAAGGGCATATGATCCACTCCACCAACTTTTAGTGGGCCTTATCCAAACACTCCAGATAAAGTGGTCCATCCACTACATCCCTTTTGTTTATTTTTTTCTCTTTGTAAATGCTAATTTCCTTACTTGATTTACAGAAATTTCAGAAACTGATTCAGAATAAAAGAAAATAAAACCATAAATAAAGACTGTGAAGAGATGGAGAATACAAAATAAAAAAGCCAGAGATGGTGTTTATTACCAGACCCATTAAACCTATGCTCTTCAAGAAACAGGTCATATTTAGGGAAATGAAACATATCACAACAGATGAGGTAGAGGCTATTCCTTTAGTTTTTTTCATTCCTTTTTTCTTTGCCTAGAGTCAGATATTCAAGGTAATGATGAAATTTTAACATTTCTGCTATCTCAAGTGTATCTTCTTATTTCTCTGACTCACTCAATATTTTTAATGATAAAACTTTATAAGAATACCTACTGAGGGAAAATTTCCTAAAAATAATTTTAAATGAAGTAATAGAGTTTAAATTGAGATAAATATGTTGATTTTGGAATTAACAAATGGGTTTTGTTCACATTAGGGAAAATAATATTTTTCCAAATTGTGTAATTTTTCTTAAAATTTAAGTAAATTACATTGAGTTTAAATCCTAAGTGTTTTATGCTCTCTTTTTAAAGAATGGTAATATCGAATATAATTTCAGAGGATTGGAAGATTGTAGATAAGACACTGCTAGAATAGCCTAAAGAATATATTCTTGGGGGGAAAAAGTAGAATTTCTATTCAAATTCACCTTCTGTGTGCTTCATACAAAACTGATTGTGTTCAGTTTATGAATTCCCCTTGAGTTAATTAAGTTACAAGACAACCAGCTGAATAGCCTTGTTTGTTTGAGTTTTTGACATTGGTACTGTAAGTAAAATTGATTTTCTAGAGAATTTTCGTTCAGTATTACCAACTGGAGTCTGGCTATCTGAGTATGAAAAACATGTTTTTTAAAATGGATGATCTATAAGGAATAAGGAAGAATGTTTTGGAAGACCACAACAATCCCCATGAATAATGCTTACATGAATAAGAAATTTGACTTTGGAATACAATGTCCCTATGTCTTTAGTAAGTTGTTGAGCAAGCCAAGGATTCTTAATTCAGAGCATATCCAGCATTTATATAAGCCCAATTTTGTACTCATTTCTTCTGTTTTCAGAGAGGTATACAGCATTAGTATAAGCTCTCCAAACAATTACATAATCCAGGAACCTACAACATAATAAATAAATAAATAAATGGATCAAACCAATTTACTGTTTTTTAATTAGAGCTAAGTATACTAAAAAGAGTTAGTCAAAGTGCAAGTTATTATTAGTGGCATATAATTATCCGTGAAGTACTTAAACAGTTTTTTCTTTACTTTTAAATCATTAAGTTGCTGTAAAAATCTAACTGTAGTGACCAAAGGCAGTTCTTTGTTAAATGACACTGGAGTGTCATAGTTAATTATGATTTCCAACATTCTCCAGCAAATTCGTAGAAATGTATTTACATAATTAAAGGTTATCCATAGAGGGCATGTTCATTAGTATGCCTACAGCTGAATCCAGGAGTAGAGTGTGGAGGGACTTCCTCCCAGTGGAAACCAGAAGCCTCTTGAGTAATGATGGGGAGGGTAATCATTTATTTACCTCCCTACAGCATCTAATCCATACATTAGCATTTTTGTTCTTGGAGTTTCCATTCTGTAACCATGTGTTTCTCTAATGTGAATTGGCTAACCCACACGAATGAGTTGAGGAAAATCTCACAGATCCTATAAAACAGTGGTTTTCATCCTGTGATACGTGTATCTTTGGCCTCACAGGAAAGCTTTCCAAAAACTCATGCACAGATTGTTTCAAAGGAGTGTTTCTCCAGATCCTTTACCTCTGTATACACTTTTTTTCCTAACATGACCTTCTTGACAACTACATTTCCTATTCCAACCTCCTCCTTCACAATTATGCTTCTATCATTTTCACAGCAACAAGTACATTTTACATCCCAATAAGGTGCATTGCCCTACAGTAATGTAAAAACCTCAGGACCATTAAGCAAGGAGATAATTATAATATCTAAGGACATCCTTTTACAAGCTTTATAACACTGCCACACATCTTAATTAACTGCAATTTCAATAAAATTTGCTCTTATGATTAAGCATTTTAAAAAGTTGTAATATATATAATGTTATTATGGCCAATGGTGAACCACTAATAAATGAAATGCTTTCTCAAGCCAGAATAAATGTTTTATAAAGTAAAGCCTAATTGGCACAGGAAACTTTTTTGAAATTATATGTAAATTATAAACAATTTAAATATACACAATATGTTTTGTTTAAAACATAAACATATGTTTTATGTATAATATGTATAAAAATATTTATTGTAGGAATTCTTTGGAAAATTGAAATTGAAGGTCAAAGGAATAAATGCAAAATATATGACTACTTAACAGGAGCTTGTTTATTCTTTCAGTGGGTGATTGCAGACTTGAAATTATTAAATTCAATGCATTTGGAAGTGATGTAAAATTCAAACAATTTAAAATGTGGGAAATACATTTTTGCTTCTATTGGCATTGATGATAAAATTTTAAGAGGTCAACTTGAAAATGCATTGAGTATAAAAAATCATTTGTGATTTCAAGAGAAAAAAATAATTAAAGATCAATGATCCAGAGGCCATTCTCTTTGCCTAATCTGCCTGTTCTCTGCTCTCTGGTTATTGCTTTAATCTTTTCACAAACACTGTGGCTTCGTAGCAGCTCCTAGTGTTATTTGGTTCCCTTGATGGGCAAACATGTTTAGATTCATTTTGCAAACCTTGATATTGGTTGCAATCTTTCTCTAAATGTATACCATGGGGAGCAGGGACCCTGATTTCAACGTTCTGGCATTGATATTCTAGGTTTATTAAAAACTAATCTCTGACTGCCAGGGCAGAGAACCTGTACAATGGCTACAGCTGGGTCATACTTGAATTACTTTAGAAGTTCCATCTTCCATCCTTGAATAACAACTTTTCCCCACTCTCTAATATTTTAAACTTTGTAGCTTTAAATGAATATTACAGTTGTTATTTAATATGTTCTGGATAGTTGTCATTCACCAGAAAATGTCATTGATGATTACATTATTTGAATCTATGAAAAAAATATCAATTATATAAGATAAATGCACATTAGCAATGAATTAGGTACTTCAGATGGAAGATAAAAAGAAACTATTTTTAAAAAGTACAATTTGATTTGGAGATCTAGGGAGATAAAATATATATCCAGCTAAGGGTATCTGAGAGTAATTGATGGAGATATTTAAGCTAGGATTTGAGTAAAAAAAGTAACAATATCTAACATTTATTGAGCCCTTACTATATACCAAGTATTTTTTATTATTTAGGTAGGACATGGGTTATTACTATTTTTATCCCCATTTTATACATGAGGAATCTAGTCTTTGAAAGATTAAATAACTTATCCAAGTTCTACGAGTCACAATCAAAAGTCAATTGGATTTCAGACTACCTTGCGACCATATCTTAGAATTTACCAGTGGAGTGAAATACATAAACACTGGCAGGAAGAAAGGAAGGAAAGTGATACAGTTTGCCTGATACCTAATGTTATGCATAATAGAGCAATAGACATCACAGCTGTAAAGTTATTGAGCCCAATTTGACAGTGCTGACATGAGTTTGTGTTTATCAAGATCAATGTGATTTCATAGTCATCTACATCAAAGGGAACAGAAAATCTACATTTTATGAACATGTCAAACAAACATATTACTTTCTCTTTTCTCCATATATTAAGTACTTTTACAAAATATTATTATCAATATTTATTTAAATATTTAATTTAAATATTTCATTTAAATTATTATGTTAATCTTTAAAGGCCCAAAGTTTTATGTAATGTAAAATGTGAAATTCAGTGAATGAGGAGTATTAGTTATCAACAGCACCTACTTAAACACAAATTTTGGCAGATACTTAAATCCTGATAAGAAAGTATAGATGACCCCTGTAGTGATTATATAGCTTTTAAATTAATATAATGTGGTCTTTTAAAAAATATTATTTGTTACTATTTTCAAAGTAAAATTATATGTAGAGAAAGCACTGCAAATACATGTATGATTTACAAGCAGTTGAAAATACCAACAGATCTCAAACCTTGAAAAGATAGTCATCTCCTGTTACCTAACTCAGGATTTGATCATTTGCAACCAGGAGGTTGGGAAGCCACAAATTGCAAATAACCCTCTACTACTATGAACCCTTGTCAGATTATCCTTTTGCCCATATTTTATAATATAATTTAAAAATCTTTATAATAAATCTGTAGTAAAAGATTCACCCACAATGTCCCATCTGAGGTCTTTGGTATAAACACAAGCACAAAGTTTAAAAAAAGCATAGTAAATATTCAGGTGATATGAAATGTGACACCAAATGCAAAGTGACTTTATTCCCAGCAATTGAGTTCCTACACAATGAGCAATTTAACATGTGTTCTATGAATCTCCTGGACTCAACTCCCACATCAGAGAGAAAGTGCAGATCAAGGTAGTGTAATGGGTCCCACCAAATTCAGTGTGTGCCTTAGATTTTAAAGAAGAAGGCCTGAGGCAGGGTTACTCTTAGAGAGTGAGAAGAAGGTCTTGCACAATCTCCACCGAGAGCCAGCTAATTGCAGCAGATACACAGATGCTTTCTTAATTCAAATGTACAGAAAAAATTACAATGATATAATATTTGTACAAGCCATTGAGAGACTTGTGCTATAATACATTGAGAGTTTGTGGGCGAGCATTGGGTCTTATACACAGATTCCTTCTTGATAAGTGAGTACAGTCTTTGGCTTTCATTACTGTAACAAAAAGGATAAGAAATTCCATAAAAAGTAGGTTTACTGGAGAGAGAAGGAAGACAAATATTAACAGAGGATTTCCCTACTCTTAGATTTAGATACTGCCCTATATGAGATTCCTGGAAACATACCTTTATATCTCTCTCTCTTTTTAAACACTTTCATATATGTCTTTGAACTTACCAGCTACTTTTTTTCTTTTTAACTGAAGTGTAGTTGATTTACAATACTGTGTTAAATTCAGGTGTAGAGCATAGTGATTCAGTTTTTCTTTCAGATTATATTCCATTATATGTTATTATAAGATATTGAATATAATTGCCATGTACTATACAGTAAATCCTTGTTGCTTATCTACTTTATGTATAGCAGTTTGTCTCTATTAATCCCATACTCCTAATTTGTCCCTCCCTCCCTCCCTCTCCCCTTTGGTAACCTTAATTTTGTTTTCTGTGTCTGTAAGTCTGTTTCTATTTTGTACATAGATTCATTTGTATTATTTTTTAAATTCCACATATAAGTGATATCATATAGTATTTGTCTTTCTCTAACTTACTTCACTGAGTATAATATTGTCTGGGTCCATTCACGTTGGTTCAAATTACCATATTTCATTCTTTTTTATGGCTGAGTGTATTCCATTGTGTGTGTGTGTGTGTGTGTGTGTGTGTGTATATATAATACATATATACACATACCACATGTTCTTAAGCCAGTCGTCTGTTGATCGGCACTTGGGTTGTTTCCATGTCTTGGCTATTGTAAATAGTGCTGCTGTGAACATTTAGGTGCATGTATCTTTTTGTATTAGAATTTTTGTTTTCTTCTGGGTATATACTCAGGAGTAGGATTGCTGGATCATATGGAAGCTCTATTGTTAGTTTTTTAAGGAACCTCCACACTATTTTCCGTAGTGGCACACCAGTTTACATTCCCAGCATTTATTATTTATAGACTTTTTGATGATGGCCATTCTGACTGGTGTGAGGTGTTACCTCATTGTGGTTTTGAGTTGCATTTTGCTAATAATTACCATTGTTGAGTATCTTTTCATGTTCCTGTTGGCCATCTGTGTGTCTTTTTTTTTCTTTTGGAATTTTATTTCATTTTTTTTTTTATACAGCAGGTAATTATTGGTTATCCATTTTATACATATTCATCTGTGTGTCTTCTTTGAAAAAATGTTATTTAGGTCTTTTGCCCATATTTTGTTTGGTTTTTTTTTTTTTTTTCCCAACATTATGTTCTATGAGCTGTTTGTATATTTTGGATACACACACACACTGTATATATATTTAGAATGACCCCTTGTCAGTTGCATCATTTGCAAATATTTTCTTCCATTCCATAGGTTGTCTTTTCATTTTGTTGATGGTTTCCTTTGCTGTGCAAAAGCTTTAAATTGGATTATGTCCGATTTGTTTATTTTTGCTTTTATTTCTTTTGCCTTGGGAGACTGATCTAAGAAAACATTGCTACGATTTTCAGAGAATGTTTTGCCTGTGTTCTCTTCTAGGAGTTTTATGTGTCACATCTTATATTTAGGTCTTTAAATCATTTTGATTTTATATTTGTATAAGGTGTGAGGGAGTGTTCTAATTTCATTGATTCACATGTCATGAACTTACCAGCTACTTTTACAGCTATGCATTTTGACACAGACTTAATATAATTCTGGAGATCACTGGTGCACAGGTTCAAATCTTGTGTGGTTTCTAAGGCACTACACCCATCACTGGTTCCTGAGACACTGAAGATGGCCTCAAGGGGACCCAGTCAATAATAAGGGAGAGAGTTATTTCCAGGAGTGAGGAGAGAGATAACTTGCAGAAGGAGTCTTAGTTTATGTGAGATGAATAGTAAACCCACCCAAAATCTGACAATTACCATTGATTACCAAGATAGAACTAGATTACTTTTAGAGGAGAACACAAAGTCTCAGAGAAGATGAGTTACTTTCAAAGTGGCAACAGGATAGTAATTGTTAGGATGACTATATTTCAGTCACACCTGATGCATTTGATAACAAAAGGAAGATGCTTAAAATAATTACTAAGTATTAAATCTATGGCTTGCCCCAAATAGGACTATCATGCACAAATTAGGTGGTTTTTTTTTTAAACCAGCTTGAAAGGTGTGATTTTCCGGACAGAAGTCCCTCTCAAGTTCTGAAATCTTCACTTAGGACCCCAGGCTAGAAAAGATCTCAAGGATAGACATGGAAACTACTATATATCACCCATTTCTGGGTTATACCATCTGAACTCTAAGGCTTCTAAAAGCAATGCAGACAGGATCATATACGTCCTGTAGAACTGAAGGTACCTTGACCATCTGTTCTCTTCCTCAAGAGTATCCCAGGTCAGGTTACAGATCAGGGGATTAATTATTCTCTAGCAGATATAGGAGCTTAAATATATACTAGGACCTAGAGCTTAGGCTGAAAGTTTTTCATTAATCGTTACTTTAAAACCAATCTTTAAATTTTATCAAATCTAATACTTACTAGCTTGTATCTTAAATGTAAATTTATGGAAGTAGGCATATTAAACTCTCCCTTCACTGGATGTTATTTAATATAGAATTTTGTGGAACTACTATTCAAATTATTTTGTAAATCCTCACATAAACTGATAGCAATATATAGAATGAAATGAAAAGTTATGTGCAAAATTGGTATATGTGCCTTGAGATTAAATTTGTCATGTTTGTGGAAGTTTAAAGATTATTTCGTTGTTTTTCAAAGTTTTAATCATAGATACCATTTGGCCCAAGTGCTATTATAGCACTGATATAAATACTGTTATAACTAAATACTTACATTTTTATTTAGATTTTTAGACTTTAATTTGAGGAGGGGATTTACTGGCTTCAAAGATATAAGTATCTGAAAAACTTTTGGTATTTTTAACCAATGAAATATGCAAATCTTATTGTATTTAAATTACATGTAACTATTCTTTTTAAAAAATTCAATGATCTTAATATAGTCACAGATTTGTGCTCATATCTCCATAATCTCATTTTAGAATATTTTCATCATCCCCAAAGCAATCCTGGAACCAACAGCAATCACTTTCCCTTCCCTCCTCTCTCCAGCCCCTGGCAGCTATGAATCTACTTTCTGTCTCTATGGACTTGCCTATTCTGGACATTTCCTTTAAATGGCCTTGTTATTATTTTTAAAACTTTTCTCACCACTGGTTATTGTTCAAAGATTATTTCAATAGAATCCAAAGAAAATCACTGCACTAAATCAAATTAGCACCATTTTACCATTCTACAATTATAGACATAGAAGAAAAAGTACGCTATTTTCTATACTTTATAAAAAGAAATAGGTAAATATAATTATTATAAAAATAAAATAACAAGCAGTAAAATATAATATTGTGAAAAGGAAAAGGAACAGTTTGAGTATGCTTACTAAACCTTATTCAAAGCTCCCTGAAGAACAGCTATTGTTTCTTTCCTGGGATAATTCTTCCTCACTCACATTACTGCCCATGTAAGCCCCTAGCACTTTAATTCACAACTAAAGATTCCATGCCAGTCCCTTTACTTAACACAGTAGGAAAGAATTAACTTATGCATTTCAATAATATGTTGTACTTAATTCCACTTTTCCCCAATTTAAGCTGCTTTTCTTAAATATTGCATAAGCCAGTGGTAATTTGATTTCATGTTTTCATTTAAATTATATACATTAGTACCACTGAAATTAATCTCAATACAGCATTTAAAAATAATTAGAAGAGAAGCAGACTGGGAGTAACAAAACACATACCAAAATCATATGGCTCCCTAAGAAAGAATAGTGTTTAGAAATAATTACATTTAGGGAGGAAAACAAGCCTAATTTGTATTCCGTTTAAACTGTGGGCTATAGGTTACCATGCTACATAAAAGAAAGTTAAAATAATTATTCAGGAAAAAAATGATATACATTTGTGTGTGTGTGCACGTGTGTATAACACTTTAATTCTTTTATTTAAACTTTGAATTTAGTGATGATGAATTCCTTTTCTTACCTTTCATACTTTTGGAGAATCTCTATAGATTTTATATCCTGGAACAATACACAAAGGTCCAGTTACTCTAATAAGTAAATGCTGTGTGCTATAGTAAAAGTAAATTGACCAGGTCAAGTTAATTGACTTCTAATCTTCATTTTAGTACAACTGGACAAATGATGTCATTTGACCTCTCTCAAACTGTTTCATTTCTGAAATGTTAAGCTCTGTGTCATTTCAGCATTTCTCAAACACAGATCCATTTTCTTCCTCATGTAATATAGAAGACATTTGAAAATGTTAGTTAGATAATCTCTAAGTTCCTTTGACTTTACTTTTTGTTTGTTGACGAGACTTATAACGTGTTGGAAAGTATACAACCTTAAAGCAATTTCTAGTCGTATACCACAAGTGAAAACTTTACTTTTTTCGTAGAATTTCAGGGTTAGTAAACTGCTTTCAATATTGTTCACATACAAAAGATACTAAATGTTTCTTTTGATTGGTATAAAAAATGAGTAAAGGTGAAAACTATTTTGACTATATTTTAGACATGTAGGGTAACTACATAATTTATTGCCTAAATCAGAGCTCTTTTGAGATGGAAATGAGGTGTTAATAAAGCATACACTAGAAGACAGTAGTTAAATGGGAATGTCCTGGGAAATCTGAGGCATATGTTCACCCTATTTGCAAACAGATAGGTAGGCAAAAAGCAAAATAATCTTACAGAGGAAACTAGCACCTATGTATCAATGTATCAATGAGCACACCAATTTGAATATTTCTGTTAGCTTCTCAGGAAAGATTGATCTCATTGGACACAGTGTTTTGTTGTTGTTGTTTGGCATTCAGTCTGTTTCCAAACATCACTTACAACCAACTGTCAATGTAAGTATCATAATCAATCCAGGTAATATCAAGGCAGCATTCTGGTTCTCCCTCACCCAGCATAAAGAAATAAGATCTCTATCTGGAATGTTTCAAACTCACCACTCACACAAATATATTTATGATTTCTTTTACTCAAAAAATATGTATAGTATTATATATATTATTTTTAATTGAATTATCTTTAAAACATTACATTATACTGTATTTAGGTATATTATTTTTAATTTTTATATTATAAAAGTCATGTATGACAATGATACTCTCACATAGAAACTTTGAAAGAAAGGGGGGAAATGTTTACTTGTTTGTAGATAAACGTATTGTCAAATCATCACTCTCATGGGAATTAATCCTTGCATCCTCAATCTTAATGACATGTTGTCAGCATATTGCCAAGAAAGTGACACATACATAATGTGAATGACAAGAACCATTAATGCATTTCAAAATGTAGAGCTAAGTGGTAAGGCATAATCCATTGTCTCTCATTGCTACACATGCTAGTCCTTAAAAGATATAAAGAGGCTAATTAAGAAGGACTAGGGTTAATAGTATTTCTAGTGATCTTGGAGGAATGGTGCAACTTAAATTTTCAAAAATATGTACAGAGTTACTTCTATCATTACTTCAACACATTAATTTGGACTGAAATAGCTAAATTAGGATCCTTAGTTTTTATTTGAACATCTTTACAAATAACTTTTGCTCATTATCATATCTAAGCTCATAATATCCCCATCTGATATATAAGAAAGGAAACTGAACCACAATATGGAGGATTATGAGGATGCTTAAATGAAAATAATAAAAATAAATATAATTTTTATGGTAATGAGATTTAAATGTGCTACAAAATTTAGTAGTAAAGAATTTGCAGTGTTTTTCCCAGCTCAGGGTACCATAGATTTTTTTGCTTCATGTTCCTATATTTGTTGCCTCAAGTAATCTTCTTTTTTCACAATGTATTTGGACACACTATGGAAAATCAAATAAAGAAAATATATCCTGGCCGCATTGTGTGTTAGATGCTTGAAGGACATAAATAACCAAGGAATCTTTTCTATCTGTTCACTTGTTTAATCCTGTAGTCACAAAATAAAAGCTGTATTATATGTACAGTACTGTATTCTCTAACTTTCACCAAAAATGATTGTTCAATACTCTCTGGTAATGAGTTTAAGTACTCCTCAAGCCTAAAATCAATTTATTACCATTTAATTTATATTGTCGTTGTGTCTTGTGTGTGTCTTTAGCTGGAGAGAAGAAACACTGTTCCTGTTCGTAAAGAACTCAGAATTTCATAGGAAATTGTATATGCAATCAAGTCAAAAAACATTGTGATGTTCACAACGATAAGCGTAGCATAGAGAGAACAAAGAATAACTTTGCCTTTAGTAAGGTGTATTGCATGAGTTGCATATAAGCCTCCATCTGGAAAAAGATATTTAAACCATGTAATACCAATAAAGAATCATGATCCAAAAACTAAAAATATCTACTACATATTATTGAGGGGAATACAAATAAATCAACTTACAAGTGTAAAGTTATGATCATGTAAACCGCAGGAGAGAATATCTGAAATCCCAGTGAACATATGAATATGTGAACTTCACCAGTAATCAGGGAACTGCAAATTAAAACAAGGAAGGAGTATAATTTCTCACTTAACTGATTGGCAAAAACAACCAACCAACAACAACAAAAAGTTGACAACAGAAATGTTGCTCTAGTAATACTAACCTTGGCAGTAACAAGAAGCAAAGTGATTTCCTATGCATTCCTGATGAATTTGAAAATTACTACACTAATTTGAGGAGCAATTTAGCAATACCACATTAATTTGAAGAATTGCATTGCCTACTCATTTATACAATGTATATACAAAAAGACAAGTATAAGATATATTTGTAATAGCTATCAATCGTGAACGATATAAATGTCCATTAACAAGAGAAACTATATATACCTGTGTATATATTTCTATATTTATTTATGGAATGGGATAGTATTCCATAGTTAAGCTAAAAGAAATCAACATAGTATTTAGAGAAACGAATAGCATAAAAATAGAAACAATTTGATTCCATTTATATAAAGTATTAATATATGAAAAATAATAGCATATGTATTCTAACTGATCAGTATATACATATGAGAAACTATAAAGACATTCAGGGACATAATCTTCGCATTAGATTCCTAGGGATGCTGCAACAGTGTCACAAGTTGAGTGGCTTAAAATAACAGAAATTTATTCTCTCATAGAACTGATGGCTAGAACTCCGAAATCAACTTAGCAGGGCTGTGCTCCTTCTGAAAGCTCCAGGGAAGAATACTTCTTTACCTCTTCTATCTTCTTTTCATTGAAGGCGGTCCCTGGCATTTTTTGTCTTGTAGCTGCGTCACACCAATTTCTGCCTTGGCCATCACATGGTCATCTTGATTCTGTGTGTGTCTCTCTGCTTGTGTGTGTTTTTCTCTTTAAGAGGAGCCAGTCATTACATTTAGGGTCCACCCTAATCTCATTTTAACTTGATTACATCTCAAAGATTTTATTTCCGAAAAAGGTCTCATTCACTGGGAAAGGGGGCTTCTGCGTCTACTTGGAGGGGTCACAACTCCGTCCACAGCAACACATATATCTATAACCTCAGAATTCAGAAAAGAATTTAGAAAAGACAGGAAGGTGGGATTGGATAGTACCAAGGTATTTCTAAAGTTTATTGTTAACTGAATGGTTGGCACTTATATAGTCATTTTATTTAGGGTGATCAAATAATTTATTGTCAAAACTAGGCCACTTCAGGGAGTGAACTGGATGTAGTTAACCATTACTCATAAATCATAGTCCTAAATCAGAATCATCCCAGGCAACCCAAAATGTGTGGACATCTCATTATTTTTTTTATTTTTATATCCATAATGTTTCAAAGTAAGAAGATATTTTATTCAGATTAATTCACAACAGTGGGTCATGGCTTTTTCACAAATGAGAAAATGTTCAGATAGTGCACTTTGACACACACAGTGTGTTAATAAATATTTTTTGAATGAAAACTTTGAGTGAATACGGGTGAAAGACCACATGTAGCACAGAAGTGGGAATCGTGCTTTATTTTGCTTATCTACAGTAAGGCCATAATATATTCTTTCCATAAGCATAAGGAATAAGAACTTGCACATTATTTAGAAATTTAGTTATGTATTGTTTTAAAATGTTATGATGATGACTCTGAACCACAAGTATATCCCCATTTTAGTTATTGTTCTGTCTCCTTAAACATTCCTCCCATTGACTCTTATATTAAATGAAATCTCCCATGACAGGTCAAAAATTCTCCCAAACTCCAAAACTTCTCTATGGTTTAGTAATGAATTCGTTAAAGATAATGGAAATTCAAGTCTTATATTTATCCAGATACTTTAATCTCAGCAACATTTTATTCAGCCTACCCTGGTGGCATCATCTACATCTTTTTATATTCCCTGTCACCTTTTAGAAAGATCTTACTGAGTAAGCAGACAAGGCAATTCTAGATACTTCTAATTAACCAGAAGCAGTGCTTTCATGAGTGTGTGTTGGGGGAGGGGAGTTGGCAGGAAGGAGAAAAAGGATATGGGAATAATGTTTATGCAAATAATGCATAAACTCAAAATAATGTCTATTCGAAGGTGATACATTGACATGACTTATTAAGGCTGAATGAAACACTTTACATTAAGAAAATTGAAAGCAAGACCGTAAAACCTGTAGAGAAGGTGGTCAAAACATGGCACCTTTATATTCAGTTGTTACCTTCACCAACAGTGGGGAAAGTCCCGTACCCTTAACCTCACCGGGTCATTTGTGGAGTTTTCCTGTGATATTGGAACCTGGGTACAATTTGGCAAATATTTATTTATCCTTGACAGATGAGAAACAGATTTTTCACACATGAGCTGATACCATTGGGAAAGTCCTTCTCTCTCATCTGAATAACACAATGAAGGTAATTTACAATTGGTCATATTTTTAAATTGAAGAAATATTTTCTTAATGACTATTTCTATCTGAAAACGTGATATGCCTAGTTTGAGAAGGAAGCAGCTATAGTCATCTATTTATTATACTCACTCACCTTCAAGCACATGTGCACATGCCTTTTCAGATTTGCAGAGTGGTCATTTGAATATTACTCTCTGTTGCAAGCAAATAGTAAGGAAAAATGTCTCATTTTCTTCTCCCCTGCTCTATGATTGCTCGTTAGTAGTTTAACACTTATGTATTCACGTAAAAGAGGTGTCCCTGTTCTCAATTGAGAGAAATTACAAAAAAAAAAAATCAAACAAAAAAATCAAAATTATAGATTTTTGTTTGATTTTGCTAAGTGCATTTTTCTGCTAAAACCTTTTTCTATATTGAGAACTTCAAAAGCTAGTCAATCTAAACTTCTAAGGAAAACTGTTTATATGTCTAACTGAGCAATAAATGTAGAGGAGCATTATTTTAATCATGTTGACAAGTGAATTTGTAATCAATAAATTAATTCAATTCCGGATAACTAGCATAATAAGTATGGCTTTGCATAAGATAAAAACTCAAGGGAAAAATATGAAATACTAAGAGTACCGAGAATAACTAATTGGTATTACAATTTTCACTTTATTTTCAATAGCAATTTGTATTATTCAAGCATATCCACCAGCATTATCTTGGTTATGTTATTTTTACATAATTGTACCTCCAAATTTATGCCAAATCACAAAATTAAGTTCAAAGAAATTTTCTCTGAAATTAGAAATGTGACTTAGACATTCTCTATATGTATTATGAAGCTCTTTTATTGTTTTTCTTTTTTTGAGGTTTGTAAATACCTTAAAATAGGTCAAAATATATAAAAAATGTATGCAGTGAGTCTTCTTTTAGTACAAGGGAAATACCAGCATGTAAAAGTTTAGTCACATTCCTCTGACCATGATAATATCTTATATTTGAATAGAATTTTGACTAAACTAATAATAAGGCATCCGTATTTTTGTGGCAAATCTACTTCTGCATTGTTTATAAAGTGATCTGTGCCTGTCTATAGATCTACAAAGGCTGACGATGCTGCAGTTATGGACATTTTTGGTAAGATGGCCCTCTTGACTCTCATCTTTTTGTGGCCATGGAAACTCACAAGAAGATTATCACGAGGTTGACATAGCAGAAGACAGCATACTTTCTGGAATTCCTTGATTCATAATCTTTCTGTAGCTCTTTCCATTGTCAAGAGAATATTAAGAAAAAATTAGCAACTCTAACCAAGTTAGTAAAATAATTCTCTCACATGTTGCGGTGCACAGATCCCAATGTGATCTTCAATGTCCCATCTCCTGGTATCTACTCCCTTGTTTTATTTCATCCTCTGGGGTGTGGACAAGACCACCTGCTTCTAGTAAATCCCTTGATTTGATTACATTATATGACAAAGAAAACAGGATATCACTCCTATGATTTCGTTATGTTATAAATAAGACTCCATTACAGTGACTGTAGTGGAAGATTCTCCTTGCTGGCTTAATGAAGGGAGCAGTCATGTTGAGGAAGCTCATATATCAAGGAAGTGCAGGTGGTCGCCAGGAACTCTGAGCAGCCTCTGGGACCTGAGGGTGGCCTCCAGCCAACAGCCAGTAAAATCCGAGGCCATAAATGAATTGTGCCAAAAACTTGAATAAGCTTGGAGACAGATTCTTCCCTAGCCAAGCCTACAGATGAGAACATAGGTCAGCTGCCACCTTGAGTGCAGCCTTGTGAGACTCTAAGCAGAGTGCCTATCAGAGCTGTGCTGGGACTCCTGAACCATCATGAAACAAAAATATGTGTGCTATTTTAAGCCAATAAGTTTGTGTTGTGATAATTATTTGTTCAGCAAGAGAATATCAATACACGTATTATATAATAATAAATACCTATATCCAAATTGAAGTATAATATACCAAAAGATATCCAGTAGTTAGATCCATTTGTATATGGGTAATTGTTTTCTTATCTTTCTTGATAATCACTGCCACAAATGGGTTTAATAAAAAAATTGATTTTTTTCAGCCATCTTAAACACACACACTTGACCAGGCCACAGAAATGTCAGGTCTGTAATATCCTGAGTCCAAATAGATCTTATAAAGGTGTTTGGTAAGAGAAAAAATGGTAGGGTGGGAAATGCCACATGTGTGGAGCAAATTTAGGAATAAGTATCAGGAATATAGCAAGTGGAAGGTTCAAAGCTGCTTCGAACTGCACTCCCCATCCCCCACTCAACCCAGGCCAAACTTATTAAATCAGAAAATTTTTCTGCCCAATGTTCTGGAACTTCAAACCTCATGGACCAGAATCCATTTTTTAACAATCTAAATATATCCATGTGGGTAAGAGTACACTCATTTTTTTTTAATAACTTACCAAAAAAGCATTTTGGACTCCCAATTATGCAAATCAACCTACATAAAAATATACATTTTTAAAACATAAGATTATTAATTTGGGTATGACATACTGAGATATTTATTCAAAGGTATATTTTACAAATGCTAGTCTACTGAAGATCAATATATTTTAAATGTGTTCATCTCAGAAACAGACTGTGAAATAAACATGGACTGCCTATCAAAAACAACATGTGTTTCCTGTCAAACTAGGCTATCGATTAGGCGGTATCTAAACTTTCAGCTTCTATACATGCCACAGATCTGCTAAAAGTATACTATATGATTGGAAAGTGCTATAGAAAACAAATAGCCTTTGACAAACAGTGCACTTATAATACAGCTGACCTCTGTTAATCAGACAATAGACTAGAATAGCAGTTTTCTGGTGTAGTTTGGACTGCAATTTTTGAAGGAAGAAGAAACAAATGAAAAGTGTGAAACTGATGCCACCTAATTTTTTCTCATTGAAGGTATTTCTGCCATATGTTCTGTGCTCAGTATCCACATGGATTGACCATTGCTATTTCTGTGTCTTTATCCAGCTCACTGGGCCATACCAGAGCAAATGCATATACTTGGGACTCTCATCCAAGCATTCAATTTTAATACATTGATCCAATGTTTTTGGTCTATGAGTGGATGTTGTACAACAGCCTTTCTCTTGGCCAACTGCCTCTTTTCTTTTATAAAAAATTTCTGTGAACATTTTTCTTTTGTAAATTTTCTTTTGTAAAGAAATTTGCTGAGTAAATTTTGTTGAATAAATTTAAATTTCCTTAAGTAAATGAAATATGTGGTGAACATATATTTGAATTTCTCAGAATCCTAAAATATCTTGATGATAGGTAGACTAAAACAAGATTTTTAAATGAAATAAATCCATTTATTTTATTTCTAAATAAAATCATGTATTTTATTTTAATGAAATATATTAATAAATGTCCTCAATGTCATTATTTAAATATAAAATAAAGGAATATATAGAAAAACCTGAACAGAAGAGAACAGTAATTTAAATGAGCAATTACTATGGATTATCATTATAAAATAAATAAACGTATGAAGTTATCTGCATTAAGGATAGATAGGCAGTAGAGCCTCACTTTGTGCTAGCCATATCATGTCTATAATAGAGTAAAACACTGTAAGAATTCAAACTGTAATAAAATGTCATTAGGACTCCAGTCATCCACCTAGCCCAAATCTCTGGGGTCCAAGATAATGCTCTTATTTTGAGGGAATATTGAGAAAGACACAGATATGAGAAAGCAAGGCCTGGAAATTTGCTCTTCTTGGGAATCTCATCTTGAATGTTCACAAGACAGTGAGACAGTCCCAGAGTCCCTGGAGTTATATTTTGTTATTTATTTATTGGCTGCGTCGGGTCTTTGCTGCTGCGCGCTGGCTTTCTCTAGTTGCAGAGAGTGGGAGCTACTCTTCATTTTGGTGTGCTTGCTTCTCATTGCAGTGGTTTCTCTTGTTGTGTAGTATGGGCTCTAGGCAAGTGGGCTTCAGTAGTTGTGGCACATGGTCTCAGTAGTTGTGGCTTGCAGGCTCTAGAGCACAGGCTCAGCAGTTACAGTGCACGTGCTTAGTTGGTCCGTGGCATGTGGGATCTTCCCGGACCAGGGCTCTAACCCGTGTCCCTTGCACTGGTCGGTGGATTCTTAATCACTGTGCCAACAGGGAAGCCCCCCTGGAGGTATACTTTTAAAACAATATACAGATCTTATTGTCTCAGTGCAATCTCCTTCAAACCATGAAATTGGCCTGAAATGACAGTACATTTCTTGGGTTCATCTTGGAAGCTTCAACTAGCCACAGGAACCAGAAACATTTGTATCACCCAGAAGACCCTGTGGAACACTTGAGCTGCCTGGGTTCTCTCTAGCTATGTGTTTAATCTCAGAAAGTTACAACCGAAAATTTTAAAGAATCAAATTTTTGTTCTCACTAATTTAAATGGGGCCCAATATATTAAGAAAGTTGAGGGGTGAGAGGCTATGTAGAAAAATTAGATATGCTATCTTAGATCCTAAGGAGTACAACACAAAATTTCTATAAATAGAGAATTTGTTTTGAAATAAACATTCTAATAATGAGATTATATTGAATTATTCTTGTAAGTAATAACTTGAGTAACCTATAATTTAAATTGATCAGTGAGAGACTGGTTGACTATTTCTCCCATATTGTGGGGGGAAAAGTCTTAAACACTGGTTATAAGTCGATTAGATGGCTGCTCTCACAAGGAATCCCATTCCTGACAGTTTATGTTTCTTGTGATCCAAAATCTTTAAGATGCTAGTGTAGGTAGAAATTGTGAGACTATTTAA
Source organism: Pseudorca crassidens (assembly GCF_039906515.1). Classification (NCBI taxonomy): domain Eukaryota; kingdom Metazoa; phylum Chordata; class Mammalia; order Artiodactyla; family Delphinidae; genus Pseudorca; species Pseudorca crassidens. Next base: position 23,168,803 of record NC_090298.1, read on the forward strand.
GGGGAAAGTAGGATTCTGATTTTTTGAACATAGTAGAAAGAAAAATTCTTGAGGGTTTGAGTTAAATGGACTTGATTTAAAACCATAATTCAGTCATTTTCAAGCTAAGTGATTTTAGGCAAGCTACTTAAAGTCTTGGGAATTAGGTTTCTTCATTTATAAAATGGGGATAATAAGACAAAATTACAGAGTTATCACTGGAATCACATGAGAAAATGATTATGAAAGACAATCACATGGCTGTAAAAACTCAATCATAGTAGAGAAATGTGGAATATAACACAAAAGATCCATCATGCTAAAAACTGAAAAGTGTTTGACTAAACTGTGTAAAATATACAATAAAATCCAACATAGCTCTTTAGAACAAAGTGAACTCTTGGGGTTGGAACTGTTTCTTAGGTACCTATTATCTGTATTGCATTGTTTTCTGTACTTGATTTAAAGTAATGAAACATCAATAAATGTTATTTGTGTTGATTTATTTTAGGAATAACTTGTGATTTTACCCTCGATATATAGATATCATAGAATGGACAAATAGTGTTGTTTTATTTCTGTTGCTTAATATGATCTTTGAATATAATTGTGCATCTGTTTTGTGTTTTGTGTTGATAGAACATCACTTGTTAAAAATTTAGGCAAACATACATTTTGTTCCATCTGGTTTTAGTAAGAAAAATACAGTAAATAGGAGTTATGTTAGCAGGGAAAATTAGCTTTTCATATGAATTAGTATTTTTATGATACTTTAAATCTCAGTTGGGAGTAGATGAAGCAAAAAATTCTCAAGGTTGATCAGTTACATTTTTATCAGTATTGATTTACTTATGTGCCACTGTAACCCAATTTGTGACCATTGTGGATCACAGACAAAATCCCAGAATAAGCAATTTTAAACAAACACTTACCATACACATTTCAATTTAACAATATTTTTCAAGTATCTATTCTGTTCATGGCACAGTGTTAGATTCTGGGGATAAAAATGTAAATAAGCAATAGTCACTGACCTTAAGAACAGATTACAAAAGGCATCACTGTAAACAGATATTTGCCATCTAAGAGGTGAAGGTTGCTATGGAGGCATGTATAAAGTTATAAAGTGCTAGAAGCACACAGCCAGGTTAACAATTAACTCTGCTTTATCAAAGGGATTCAGTAGTAAGGTAGATAAATAAACCCTTAGGAAAAGAGTTCATGTAGAATAGAAAATGTATATAATGTATATATTATATAATGAGGATTTAATTATATTGCATTCAGAGATGGATCAAAAGAAAATTGTGAAAAGCTGTATATTTCCACTTACAAACTTTGAAGTTATATGACTAAAGGCATTGTCAGAAGTTTAACAAAACAGATAATTTCTCCCAATTCCAAGCAGCAATAAATCCTAAGGAGCAGATAGCTACATATTTTGTGGACTTCCTTCAACTGGTCACAAGAATCACAGGAATGGTGAAAAATGACAAGCTGTAGATGACCCTCTCTGAGTCAGCACACTTGCTCTTAATATATTTCTACCTTGTGCCATGCCCAATAAAAAAGAAACCTAAATTTTTCTCAGAGAATCACTGTCTTGATTGTTTCCTACTGTAGTAGTTTGAATAATTTGCTTACCTTCACCCTGTCTGATCTCAGGGTTTTTGCTTTGACAGAGCCCAAATCATCTTCCAAGAATACTTTGAGATAAACAATTTAAAAAATAAGGGCTTCCCTGGTGGCACTGTGGTTGAGAGTCCTCCTGCTGATGCAGGGGACACGGGTTCGTACCCTGGTCCGGGAAGATCCCCCATGCCGCCGAGCGGCTGAGCCCGTGAGCCATGGCCGCTGAGCCTGCACATCTGGAGCCTGTGCTCTGCAACGGGAGAGGCCACAACAGTGAGAGGCCCGCGTACCGCAAAAAAAAAAAAATAAGAATAGGCTTTTATTTAATAAAACAAAAATAAGTTCGTAATAATGAAATTCAAATACATGGAGAGGTTGCAAAGATAAGAAAAATTTAAATTTAAAGAAAAATTTAATTTAAAGAAAAATTTAAATAATGCAAATGATTGGGGAATTTATCTTTTTACATGCATTTTAATGGTTTAATACTTGCTACATCCATAGTTAAATTATATAAAAAAAAAAACCCTATATTACTAAAGAAAGAAAATAAGTATAAGGCCAACAACTAATAACTTTTACTCTACTGTGAAGGTCAGGTACAAGTAAAATGATAAATATTACAGTTTTCTCCTAACTATATCTCCTGCTACTCACCTTTTTCTTCTCTTCATGCTATTTGTTTTCTCCAAGTTTGGTGTAAATCTTTCGTCTGTTTACATAGTTAAATAAGGTTGTAGATTACTCATTATTGGCTTTATGTCAATAATTAACATTCATTTTCCCACTAAGTGCTGAAGACATTGAGAATTTTCTCAAAATTAACAGTTTGAGAATCTAAATATCCTACTTGCTGATGTTTAAAACTTAGAAGACTGGGCTTCCTAAGAGCAAATCCTGCATTTGGAAAGACTCCCCCCTCCCACCTCCCACATCATCCTCAGGCCCAGGCAGTCTGCTGAGAAAGCCCCAGATCCCCACCCTGGTGGTTGGCCTTTTAAAGCTGACAAGACAGAGAGGCACTTACAGCACAATTCCTAAAACACCTGCAGTGTGACTCCCAAAGAAAAAAAATGGGAATTACACACCATTTCTCCTTCTAAATCTGTGGTTAAGAAAAACTCATGTCACCTATGCAGAGATGAATGAGGAAACAAGAGGACTAAGGGCAAGAGGATTGCAGTACCAGGGTTCTCTCCTCGTGGAATAAAACCAGGGTTAGGGAAGAAATGCACCCCTGCCCAACCAGAATTGATGGTGGACTATAGGTCTTGAGCCTGAGGGGAAAAGCTCCCATTTCCCAACAACATTTTTCTCTGTGATTTGAAAAATGACCAGCTTTGCTAACTTGTGTGACTCACTTTGTGGTTATGAGGGAGGGATATGACCATTTCATCCTGAGGCACCCAAATGTGTGTTTTCCATTGTTTTCCTTCCCATTATGTCAGAATATACTTAGCTAGTTAACTGAATTCTGGCCTGGGAACATTAGGTAGGTGTCTAAATTATTTAATATGTCCAAGTTCATTTATTCAGTTTGTTTCCATGAGTTCAACTTTTTTTCACACAGAAAATAAATCCTGGTCTCCTGTTGTGATTGGAGAGAGATTGCCTCTTGCTGAATTCAGGTGTATTAGTTTTCTGTTGAATAACAAGTTACTATAGAGTTAGAAACTTAAAACAAAGCCCACTTAATATCTCACAGTTCTGTAGCTCAGAAGCCTAGGCAAGCTCAAATGGGTTCTCTGCTTAGGGTCTCACAGTCTGGGTCTCTGCTTAGGGTCTCTCAGGCTGGATCTTACAGGCTCACAAGCTTAGGGTCCCTTGGTGATTAGTGATGTTGATCACCTTTTTATATACCTATTGACCATTTGTATGTTTTCTGTAGAAACATGCCTATTCAGGTCTTTTGGTCATGTTTTAATTGGATTATTTGTGTTTTTGCTATTGAGTTCTTTATTATTTTGGATATTAACCCCTTATCAGATATATAATTTGCAAATATCATCTCATTCTGTAGGTTGTCTTTTCCATTTACTGATTATTTCCTGTGTTGTTCAGAAGCTTTTCATTTTGATGTAACCCCACTTTTTTTTTCAGCTTTTGTTGCTTGTGCTTTTGGTGACTTATCCAAGAAATTGTTGCCAAGACCATTATCAAAGATATTTTTGCCATGTTTTCTTTTAGACATTTTATAGTTTCTGGTCTTACATTTAAGTATTTGATCCATTTTGAGTTAATTTTTGTGAGTGCTGTAAGAGGAGTCCGATTAAGCTATATCTCATTGGGGACCTGTGTTACCATTTTTTCCTACAGTTAGTTCTTCATGGACTGGTACATCTGATATGTCTGATTTTCAGAAATCAGAAATCTTATACCAAGACATTGAATAAAAGAAATAATATGTTTTATTTATGGTAATGGTTTTCAGGATGGATTAAATTGAACAGGTTTTTCCTTCTTTCATCTAAATTCTAAAACAAGTTATAGACCACATACTTTTCTTCTCTTCCTATAAAATAATTCATTCATATATTTAAAATACATTTACTGAGGTCTAACAATGTCTGAATACTATTCTAAGTGCTGGGGATTTTAAAATAATAATAGTAATGATAACACTAATAACAAGAGCAAAAACTATCATTTAGAGAACCATTGACAATATACAGTTCTCAAACATCATGCTAAGCATTTTACATGTACTAGGAAAAGTGCTTGGAGTTTCATATTTTGTTCCTTATTGAGAAAAATGAGCTTAAATGAATTTAGTAATTTGCCAGAGATCAAAAGTTTAGGGTCAGGTTTGGGTGCCTGACTTGGGTCTACCACAAAAGTCTGTGTTCTTACCTGATGTGGAATGCTGAACCGTGTTAACCCAAGATACCTATATTCATGAGTCTAGGGAAGTGAACTTAAACTTCATCATAACTTTATAACTTAAGAGAACACCCAGAAACATAGAGGTAAAGACACAAGTTAATATGATCGTGCAATTATTTTCAAAATGGTATGATTTGTCTGAATTTCTTTACTTTCTAAGTTAAGTCCCAACGGTATTGAGGAATTAATATATGTTGGGAATCAACAAAGGAAATGACTAAGGTAGAATTTGGGAGTATAATGTGCTTTAGCAGAGGAAGCTACCTTACCTTAGGAAGGTTACCTTAGGAAGCTCTGGATTAAACAAACAAACAAACAAAGAAAAAACTCTAACACCATGAAGGCAGTGGGTTCCAGTGGTAGGAAAGTTTGGAATAGGGGGTGAAGAATAATATTGGGTCTCAACAAAGATAAATTTCTGGTACATACACTATATATTGTCTCTCAATTATCCATTCCCCCATTCTTTCTTGCTAATAGAACTACCACTCAGAAAAGGTGACTATATCATCAGTTTCAGGGAAAATCATAAATTATTTGAACCAACCAATTACCTTCACTAGTGACTGGTTTTACCATAAATATATTACCCAAATCTTGACCTAATAAGAATTCAGGTGTAGTATGTGGATGAGCCCTCTGGGAAAGGTTTCTTTGCTCTAAAGACAGAAAAATGTATCCATGCTATACTTAGGATTATATTCAACCTTTAGAGAACATAAAGGTGAAGGTCCAAAGAATAGTAAACCAGAAAGATGGAAATAATTTTAATTCTTAAGGATATCATTGAGCAGCTGATGTGAAAACATGCTATATGATTTATTTCTCATATTTACATTTTTTAAAGTTAAGTTCTGCCCAACTCACATCCCTAAAATACCAAGATGAGCTCTAATGCCAAACTAAAATGTAATCGCTGATGTGCTTCCTCCATAACCCCTGCAACATTAAGTCAAGAAATAAGGCTGTAGTGAGTTAGGGGATAAGCTAGCTTGAGTAAGCTAACTTAACAATAACTCTGAATTTACTCTCTCAGATAGGCCTGGAATTAGCTCTTTACAGTGCATGGATGTGCATAGGGAATTTATGAACTGCACTTTGCTGATTAACAGTAATTTGTTCCTTTTTGAATTGGTTTAAATCAAATCAAAGAACTGATGACTTACACCCATAATTACTTATCAGTTGAAAGTAAGAGAGAAAATAAAAGAACATTTAATTCCTCATTTTTAGTCTCCATGCCCTTTGATCTCTGTCTTATTGATGTGATCCATGTTTCCTTGGACTGAGAAGGAGCTTATAAGATATTTTGCTTTCATGTAATCAACATAAAATGTGAGAGGAATCAAAACTCTTCAGTTAAAAATTGATGTTTTATTCCCTTGATTCAAGTTAAGCAAAGTTTAATGTAATGCTATTTCAATAGATAAATAACCAAGAATTTTTAGTTCCTTCATACAACAGATATTTATTGAACACCCGTTTCTATTCCAGGCATCTAAGTATTCAAGAAGTAAACAAAGTGGAAAAAAGTGTTCCTGACCTCAATGAACTTACACTGTAGAGGAGAAATGAAGAAACAAGTAAATATATTAAGAAGTCAGAAATTATGCAGAAAAACAAAGCAGAGAAAGGGAATAGGAAAAACTAGCTCTATATGTGTATGTCTAGTATTGAGGGGTTATATTTTATAAATGATGGTCAGATAAGGCCTCACAATTAAGGGAAAATTGAGCAGACACCTAAAGGAAGTGAAAGGGTAAGTCATATAAATATATGTTCAAAATATATTCCAAGTAGAGAGAGAAGCAAATACTAAGGCCCTGATACAAAAGCATATTTGCCATAGTCTATGAAGGCCACTATCAATGGAAATGAGTGAGGTGTCATAAGAGGGGATGAGATCAGAGAAATAGCAGGGGACCAGGTATTATGGGACCTTGTAGGCAATTAATTTCAAGGATGTTGTTTTCACTCAGAGTGAGATGGGAATCCATTGGAAAGTTTTGAAAAGGGTGAGACTTACATCTTTTAAATTAATTTTTATTGGAGTATAGTGGATTTACAATGTTGTGTTACTTTCTGCTGTACAGCAAAGTGAGTCAGTTATACATGTACATACATCCACTCTTTTTTAGATTAATTTCCCATATACTTCATTACAGAGTATTGAGTAGAGTTCCCTGTGCTATATAGTAGGGTCTTATTAGGTATCCATTATATATATATATATATAGTAGTGTGAATATGGCAATCCCAATTTATCCCTCCCCCCTTTTTACCCCTGGGTAACCCTAAGATTGTTTTCTACATCTGTAATTCTATTTCTGTTTTTTAAATAAGTTCATTTTTTTAGATTCCACATATAAGCAATATCATACGATATTTGTCTTTGTCTGTCTTTCCTCACTCAGTATGACAATCTCCAGGTCCATCCATGTTGCTGCAAATGGCATTATTTCGTTCTTTTTTATGACTAATATTCCGTTGTATATATGTACCACACCTTCTTTATCCATTCCCCTGTTGATGGACATTTACATTGCTTCCATGTCCTGCAGTGAACATTGGGGTGCATGTATCTTTTTGAATTATGGTTTTCTCCAGATATATGCCCAGGTGTGGGATTGCTGGATCACATGGTAGCTCTATTTTTAGTTTTTTAAGGAACCTCCATACGGTTCTCCACAGTGGCTGTACTAATTTACATTCCCACCAACAGTGCAAGAGGGTTCCCTTTCTTCCACATTCTCTCCAGCATTTATTATTTGTAGATTTTTTTGATGATGGCCATTCTAACTGGTGTGAGGTGATACCCTGATTTAGTTTTAATTTGCATTTCTCCACTAATTAGTGATGTTGATTTCCATTTCTCTCCTAATTAATGATTAAAGTGCTTTTTGGCCCTCTGTATATCTTCTTTGGAGACATTTAGATCTTCTACCCATTTTCTGATTGGGTTGTTTGTTTTTTTGATATTGAGCTGAGCTGCATGAGCTGTCTGTATATTTTAGAAAAGAGTTTGTGACTGTGATGTTGGGTAGGATAAGTCTTTGCCAGGACGCGGGTGGTGGGGGGGTGCTTTCCTATGCATTGCAGGATCTTTAGCAGCTTCTCTGGCCTCTGTCCACTAGATGTCAGTAGTTTTCCCCCAATTTTAACACCAAAGTCATTTGCAGACATAGCCAAATATTCCCCAGGAGAGACAAAATCACCATTAGTAACTAACCACTGTTTTAAATGGATCACAGTGATTGCTTTCAGAGAAGGCACCAGAGGGTGAGATGGCGGGGAGAGGAAACAGGAAGGGAATTCTGTAACAGCCTTTACCAATAATCCAAACATACTCTGTGGAGTTGTGGACTTTCATAGTACTGGATATTGGTGAGAACTGGCTGGATTCTGGGTACATTTTAAAGATAAAGCCTAAGCTTTACAGAATTTGTTAATGTGAAATAAAAACAAAGAGAAGAGTCAAGATATTTATATATTTTTGCCTCAGTACTTACAAAATCTACCATATTATATAAATGTTTAGATGGTTCTCAAATATAGCTCAATTAGAAAATTGATTGTATTAATTCCAAGCCTGAAAGTTTAAGTTTGAAGGAACATAAATATCCCTTGGAGTTTTTGTTTACTAAGGTAAGAGAGGCACAGAAGAAGTAATTTTTGGGTTGAGAATATATAAATCAAGACTTCAGTTTTGGACCTGATAAGTATGAGACCTCGAAACACAGGTATTCAGTATGGATTTGAGCATATGAGTTTAGAGTACCGGAGGAAAATTATTGATCGGAGTTACCCACTGTGGAGCCATCAGTACACATATTAATCATCAAATGAGTATGATTAATACTGGACCCAGGGGTATTTAAATATTAGGAAGTCAGGGAGATAAGCAGGAAGCAGGCTAGGAGACTGAGAAAGAGTCTTCAGTGAGAAGAGATAACCAATTGCAGGGGATATACCGGAAGTATGTGAAGAAGTTGCCAAAATATCATTAATAAGAGAAGGAAAAAAAGGTAGAGAATTTATTTAGGAATGTGGGGGTTATCTGTAACCTAGGTTGCTATTTTTGTAGGTTGCTGTGATGCTCATTCATTACAGTATGCACCAAACAGAATTAAAGAGAGGAAGTAAACACAGAGGATGTGGACAATTCATTTGAAAAGTTTTGTCATAAAGAGGTGGGGGTGCATTGGGGTGAGAGTAAATGTAGAGAGAAGTAGAATAAAGAAGGTTCTTTGTTCTAAAATGGGAGGCATTAGAACAGGTTTCCTTGCTGAAAGAGATGATCCGGTTGAGAGGAGAAACTGGTGCAGAGGAGAGAGGGATAATTGCTGAAGTGTTAGGCTTGAGTGAGCTCCATGGGAGACAATCCAATGTAAAGAGAAATGGTCAGCTCAGATAGAATCTCAAAAGTGCATCTGTCAGAAGAACAGAGACGACTGAGCACGTGGCTAGCAATAAAGGTAAATTGGTATGGAGGTGGAGTATGTAGCTCCTCTCTTCTGATTACTTCTATTTTCTTATTGAGATTACGAATAAGGTATTCAGCTGAGAGGGTTGTTGGAAAAAGAGTTGGTGAAAGTTTCACGAGAAAAATGATGTAGTGCTTTAAAGAGTGGGAGATTGTTCAAAAAAATAGAGTAAGTTTCCTGGAACCAATTTGTGTGTGTGTGTGTGATTGTCTTCTCTAAATATAATATTTTAAGCAAATGTTTTTACATTCATTCTATATGTTTTGCTTGGATGTTTAGTTAAGTCCTCTGTATACCCATCCTCACTATTACATAAATGTTTACATGGTTCTCAAATATAACTCAGTTAGAAAATTTACTGTATTAATCCTAAGTCTGAAAGTTTGTTTGAAAGGATATGAATATCCCTTGAGCTCTTCAAGGAGATCTTAAAAACTTGAAGCAATGTAGAGTAGTCATTGCTTTAAAGGAAAGATGACTTACAGAAGAGGAGATCATAAAATAAGATGGAATTTAGTCCTAAATTATCCAAGCCTCTATTAGTTTCCTACTATACTGTGTCTTAAACAGATAAGCAAGTCATGGAGAGTAACAAAATGGATAATTATTTCATTGTAAGGGCTCTAACAGTAGTTTAAAAAAAGGTCTGAGTGACACACATGGGATTAGTTAATTTATGGAGAGTGCTTTAATGAAGGGCTTCACTGAGTAGGTGACATGTGATCTGGATCTTCAAGAATGAATAGGAGTAGAGACTATTTCAAACACAGAAATTAGAAATTGGAAAGACGTGCAGTTTTGCATGGACTGTGAAGGAAAAGTAGTTGACTCTGGTTCGAACCACTTTGAAAGGAAGGTAAATAGAGATAAACAGATCTATAGCCACTATAGAGGTGTAGATTCTAGACTTTGCTGAGGTATTTGGAAGTTTCCTTTAGGCGATGAGCAGCTGACACTTTTCAAGATGACCTGACAATTTTCAAGAAGAATTGCATGAAAAGATTTCTACTTTAGAAAGTTAATGGCATGGAGAGTGGGCTGAAATGGGGAGGACTGGGTACAATGAGGTCAATTGGCTGATTAATGTCGTCTGGTAGCTCCTGATGAGTGACAGTGTCAGTGAGTTTGGTGAAAGGAACCAGTTTAAAGGAAACATTTGAAGGCCTCGGTGACCTGTTGGACGGGAGGATGGAGTGATAAGTTAGAGAATGGAACAGTAACATCTCAATAGCTGTCCTTTGAAATTACTCTTGAATGACCTTCAGTGAACTAGATTTAGATGTCTTAGATACAAGTGAGTCATATTCAAATGTGCATATGATTAATAAAAGGGATGCTTTGATAGAAATGAGGGAGATACATCCCCTCTACTTTCTCAAGGCAGAGAACACCTAGATAATTATGTTTTTGACCGCCTTAACAGATGTGTTTAATAAGATTTTTAAGGATTTTATAATAGTTGTTTGTAGAATGGAGTTGGTTTTAGTTGATCGTTAAGGAAAAAGGAAATAAAGTTTACATTTCCTTCATTCCTTATGAATCTGTGAGTTCTCCTTTTACTTGAATACCCTGATGCTTCTTTGTTTCTAATTCCTACCGAATCGTAGACTTCAGAAATCAGCAGTTAATGAAATAAAAGCCTGGAGCATACTTAACATTCTTTTATTAGCTCTATAGTTGATATAGCCAAACTTTCAGAATAGTAAATCCCTTCTTTGCTAGAAGGGTTAGAGCCTGATCTGACAGTTTGTATACTAAATCCAAGGGCAGTAAATTAAATAACCTCAGAAAATTAAAAATCACTTTACGATGAACATTCTTATTACAAAACAGAACCATGATAAATAACGGCCCATCTCTATTCTACTGTAAAGGACTATACATAGTAATTGGGCAGAATTAATTCCAATGAGACTCATGACTGTTTTCTCCCCTGATGACATTAGTATAAACTGACAAGATTTTGTCAACTGCCAATTATTTTAAAAAATCACTGCACTAAAATTTTCAGATTATTAATTCTCTTTACATCTTTAATCGTAACTATTTTTTTAATCACTGAAAATAGAAATGCTGCCAGAAATAAATATGCTACTGAGGATTTATCTTCTTATAGATCTACATGCAAACAGTCAACTGCGTTTTTCACCTTCCCATCAAGCAAAGCTAAACAATTGATTTAAATTATAATCAGGATATTCTGGAACATTTTCAATAAATAATCCTTTTCAGTTAATATTACAGAGGAATACTTTTGAATGTAACTTTCAGTGAAATATAATTTTCATTTTCTTGATAATTTACACTAATACATTTATAATATAGATCAATGGAACAGGATAGAAAGCCCAGACATAAATCCACACACATATGTTAACCTTATTTTTGATAAAGGAGGCAAGAATATACAATGGAGAAAAGACAGCCTCTTTAATAAATGGTGCCGGGAAAACTGGACAGCTACTATAAAAGAATGAAATTAGAACACTCCCTAACACCATACACAAAAGTAAACTCAAAATGGATTAAGGACATAAATGTAAGTCTCGACACTATAAAACTCTTAGAGGATAACACAGAACACTCTTTGACATAAATCACAGTAAGATCCTTTTTGACCCACCTCCTAGAGAAATGGAAATAAAAACAAAAATAAACAAATGGGACCTAATGAAACTTAAAAGCTTTTGCACAGCAGAGGAAACCATAAGCGAGATGAAAAGACAACCCTCAGAATGGGAGAAAATATTTACAAACGAAGCAACTGACAAAGGATTAATCTCCAAAATATACAAGCAGTTCGTGCAGCTCAATATCAAAAAACCAAAAATGGACAGAAGATCTAAATAGAGATTTCTCCAAAGAAGATACACAGATTGCCAACAAACTCATGGAAGGATGCTCAACATCACTAATCATTAGAGAAATGCAAATCAAAACTACAGTGAGGTATCACCTCACACCAGTCAGAATGGCCATCATCAAAAAATCTACAAACAATAGATGCTGGAGAGGAAGTGGAGAAAAGGGAACCCTCTTGCACTGTTGGTGGGAATGTAAATTGATACAACCACTATGGAGGACAGTATGGAGGTTCCTTAAAAAACTAAAAATAGAACTATGATACCACCCAGCAATCCCACTACTGGGCATATACCCTGAGAGAACCATAATTCAAAAAGTGTCATGTACCACAGTGTTCATTGCAGCACTATTTATAATAGCCAGGACATGGAAGCAACTTAAGTGTCCATTGACAGATGAATGGATAAAGAAGATGTGGCACATGTGTACAATGGAATATTACTCAGCCATAAAAAGAAACAAAATTGAGTTATTTGTAGTGAGATGGATAGACCTAGAGTCTGTCATAGAGAGTGAGTAAGTCAGAAAGAGAAAAATAAATACCTTATGCTAACACATATATATGAAATCTAAAAAAAAAATAAAAGAATGGTTCTGAAGAACCTAGGGGCAGCACAGGAATAAAGATGCAGCTGTAGAGAATGGACCTGAGGTGACAGGGAGGGGGAAGGGTAAGCTGGAACAAAGTGAGAGAGTGACATTCACATATATACACTACCAAATGCCAAATAGATAGCTAGTGGGAAGCAGCCACATAGCACAGGGAGATCAGCTCGGTTCTTTGTGACCACCTAGACGGTGGGTAGGGAGGTTGGGAGGGAGATGCAGGAGGGAGGGGATATGAGGATATGAGGACATATGTATATATGTATATGTATGTATATATGTATATATAGCTGATTCACTTTGTTGTACAGCAGAAACTAACACAACAATGTAAAGCAATTATACTTCAATAAAGTTAAAAATTTTTTTAATAATTTATTTTATCAAAAAATGATGTGGTTGCCTAGATATTGTTTTGCCTACATAGGTCACCATGGCATTAAGGACCCCTCAAACTAATGGCCTCCTTGTTAATTAACCCCCCCCAAATTCCCAAAACACAAAGAAAAAGCCAACGGAGCAATATGAACTATCTGAAAAAAAAATGATGCTGATTTTGTTTATTTTATGGCCTCTTATATCTGCATATTTACTGTTATGAACTGGAAATTATGAATATTTTACCTTTTTAAATACACTGACAACTACATGAGAGTATACCTATAAAACTTCTATATATTTATTTTTACAAATATTTTTACAAATGTTTTCCATATTCTATTTTTTTATACATGTGTGGTCACAGTTTGATTTTGTGATGCAAACAAAGTGGCAATCAAGTTTAGAAAAGAACCAGTGTTCTTTTGGACCTTGAATTATTCCTTCTTTTTTGAGAAATTTTCAACATATACACATGTCGCTGAGAACTAGTTAGGAGTGTTTTGATCCCTGGAATTGTGTAGAAAATAATTCAAACAGGCTTCCATTTGTTACTGAATGCAGTGTTGCTAACCATGGGGTGTAATATAGCAATAGCTATGCATCATGACTCTGTGTGTGTGTGTATGTCTGTATATGAGAGAGAGCAAGTGTTTCTATTTAAAGTAAAATAAAAATCAATTGAGTGATGTGATACTATATATAGAAAAGCCTAAAGACTCCACCAGAAAACTATTATAACTGATAAATAAATTCAGTAAGGTTTCAAGGTACAAAATTAATATACAGAAGTCTTTTATATTTCTATATACTAATAATGAACTATCAGAAACCAAAATTAGGAAAAAAATTCCATTTAAGATTGCATAAAAAACCCAGGAATAAATTTAACCAAAAAAGTGAAAAACCTGTACCCTGAAACTATAAGGTACTGTTGAAAGAAATTGAAGACAACAAATAAGTGGAAAGATGCACAGTGCTAATGGATCAGAAGAATTAATATTGTTAAAATATCCATACTAAACAAAGCAATCTACAGATTTAACTAAATCTCTATCAAAATACCCATAGCATTTTTCACGGAACTAGAATAAATATCTTAAATTTGTATGGAACCACAGAAGACTCTGAATAGCCAAAGCAATCTTGAGAAAGAAAAAAATCTGGATTTTTCCCTCCCTGACTTCAAACTATACTACAAACCTATAGTAATCAAAACAACATGGTACTGGCATTTAAAAAAAAATAAATGTAGATCAATGGAACAGAAAGCCCAGAAATAAACCCTTGCACATATGGTCAATTAATCTACAACAAAGGGGGAAAGAATATACAGTTGGGAAAAGAGAGTTTCTTCCATAAATGGTGTTGGAAAAACTGGACAGCTACATGTAAAATAATGAAATTAGACCACTTCTTACACCATATACAAAAGTAAACTCAAAATTAATTAAAGACTTTAAGACATGAAACCATAAACCTTCTAGAAGAAAACATAGGCAGTACATCCTTTGACATAAATCATAGCAATATTTTTGGGAATCTGTCACAAGGCAAAGGAAACTATAGCAAAAATAAACAAATGAAACCAAATTAAATTTAAAAGCTTTTTCACAGCAAAGGAAACCATTGACAAAATGAAAAGACAACCAACTGAAATGAAGAAATATTTTCAAATGATATGACTAATAACAGGTTAATATCCAAAATATATAAACATTCACACAACTCAATATCAAAAAACCAAACAACCTGAATTAAAAAAAAAAAAAAGGAAGAAAACCCGAATAGATGCTTTTCCAGTGAAGACATACAGATGGCCAATAGGCACATGAAAATATGCTCAACATCACTAATCATCAGAGATATCACCCTGTGATGAGATCAAAACTCTTGATATAATGAGATAGCACCCAATACCTGTCAGAATGGGTATTATCAAAAAGACAAAAAATAAGAAGAGTTGGCGAGGATGTGGAGAAAAGGGAGTCCTCATGCACTGAGGGTGGAAATGTAAGTTGGTTTAGTCACCATTGAAAACAATATGGAGATTCCTTCATAATTAAGAACAGAATTACCTTATGACCCAGCAATTCCACTTCTGAATATTTATCCAAAGAAAACAAAAACACTAATTTGAAAAGATATATGCACCCCCATGTTCATTTCAGTATTATTTACAATAGCCAAGATGTGACTGCAACTTAAGTGCCCATCCATAGAGGAATGGATAAAGAAGTGATATATATATATAGATAGATAGATAGATAGATAGATAGATAGATAGATAGATAGATACACACACACACACACACACACACACACACATACACATACATACATACATACAATGGAATGTTACTCAGCCAAGAAAAAGAAGGAAATCTTGTCATTTGGAACAACATGAATGGATCTAGAGGGTTTTTTGCTGAATGATATAACTCAGACAGAAGAAGGCAAATGACATATGATTTTACTTATCTGTGGAATCTAAACAACAAAACAAACAAAACCAAACAGAAACAGACTCAGACACAGAGAACAAGCTGGTGATCCATAGAGAGAGGAAGTTGGGAGTTGGGTGAAATAGATGAAAGGGGTTAAGAGGTATAAATTTCCAGTTATAAAATACATAAGTCATGGAGATGTAATTTACAGCACAGGGAATAAGTAATAATCTTGTGATAACTTTTTGTGGTGACAAATGGTAACCAGACTCATAGTAGTGAGCATTTTGTAGTGTATATAAATGTCAAATCATTATGTTGTAAACCTGAAGCTAATATAATAATCTAAGTCAACTATATACAAATTAAAAAAGAGAAAAAAGTAGAAAAAACAGTGGTTATGAATCAGAGATGGAAATCTCTAAAATAATGATTACAATATTGTGAAGTAAACTGGGTAAAATTTATGCACCTTCAAGTTTCCATAGAGCTGAACAATTCTATAAAACTTTAAACATGAAGCTTGGCAGTTTTTGGCTCTGAGGTGAAAGCTTATTTCCAAAACGCAATATATTTGTGGCAGGATCACTTAAAATATTTAATTTTTTTGACCTCCCCATAGGTTTCTCTTCCTCATTTTAAACACCTAGCTGGGATTTGTAATTCTTTGTGTCCTAGAGTTTGAAGAAACTCATGTTAAATGGACAGTTCGTTTTTATGAATGTCCAATTCAGTGAAGGGATAATGAAGGCTGTTCTAGAGCAGTTGAAGAGGAGAAGAGGGTTTAGGGAAAGTTACTACAAGGAGGAGAATTCCCACTATTTGGAAAAAGACTAAGAACTGTGATTCCTGCCAGTTGGGATGACAGAACTCTTGATTCCTGGTTATGCCCTAGAAGGGTGGTAAAACCTAAAGGAGAAGTTTAAATGGCAAACCCAGGAACGCTGGATGCTACACTCAGCAGTTTCCAGCTTCATCAAAAAGTTCAAGTCCTTTTTATGACATGGAAAGACAGAGAAACATGAAGGATTCCCCCGCCACGCACCAATGATGTGGTGTAATCTAAGATGGAGGAAATTTTATATAATATGGTATGATAATAGACTAGGAAATAGAAATTCTCAACAGTTCAATGTTAGTAATTTAGTATTGCATTTATTTTGACCAAGGATAGACAGGCAGTCAGATCAAAAGGCAGAGAGTGACAGAAGACAAATTTCAAAATGTTTTGCACAATGCAGTCCTGAAACCAGATTTACACCCCAACCAATTATTTAACTTTTTAACAACCAAAGTGCTACTGCATCTGACCCTAGTGTTTAATTTTGTTCTTTTAAAGAACTGTTCAGTTTCTTAATTTGTTTCCACAACTGTGAAATAAGTGTTTTAATATTATGAAATAGATCCTGTGATACTTTTCCTTTCCTTCAAAGATGATGCTGAAAGTATGAGCTGTATTGCCAAACGTGACTTATATTTGCAAGTCTAAGACTAGGAGCAGAACAAATTATTTCCCTTCTGCAAAGCCTCTGGCCTCTCCCCCATCTTTCTCTTGCTTGGCATACTTTTTTTTTTCCTTTATAGATGGCCACATGTTATTCTTTCCTCACATTTCCTGAAGGGCGAGCCATGATCATTTCTGTCTGGAAAGCATAACTGTGGCCTGCATAATGGAGGAAGCAGTGGGAGAGCTGCAGATTGTGCATCTGTCAGAGCTGCTCATTTGATGAGTTTGATGAGTTAGGAATCAGATCTACAGCTTCCTCCCTAATTTTTACTTTGACCTTTTACGCCAAGGAGTATAGAAACGTTAAGAAAGTAAGACAGTCACAATTCAATTTTGCTATTGTAGCCACAGACACAAGCTTTTAAATGAAATGTGTTCTTAATGGAGATGTCTTCTAAAATCCAGGTAGTTTGCATGTTCTTACTTTGGTAAAATTGTGAAGGAAAGGAATGACTTCCAGAATTTAACTTCATTAACAGTGTGCATATCACATTTAAGAATTCCACATTTCACCTTTTTTTTTATAGTTGTGGTCATTGGTAGCAGGAAATATATTTTATTTGGAAGTAATTGACCTTTTGACTCCAATCAATACACATGAGGACAAAATGAAAGTTAGTTAGCAAGTATTTCAAATGTTACTTCTTTATACTTTTTAAAATACTCTATATGCTTCAGCTTTCAAAAGCTTGAAAAGGCAATGCAGGCAAGTAGGTCCCTTTCTTGCCAAATGAGCAAGTTTTGTTGTTTGCCAGGAAAAAAAATATTCTTCTATAGTTCAAGATTTTTTTCAAAGTGAGAAATCGTTTGGAAAAATGTCCTATTCTCATTTGTAAATCACAGAACTATTTTTGCTTCCTGTCCATTCTCACATTTGGATAAAACAATTTTGGTTTTGAATGCATACATAAGCCGCCTGGCTTGCTTTTTATCCTCAGCCTAATGGGGGAATGGAATGAGACTGCCTGCAGCTTGAAGCAAATCTAGAAAGGGCTGTTCTGACAATTTCTAACTCCTGAAAATAGCATACTGCCTTGCTGATAGTGTATTCAATTTATTTAAATTGTTGTGCTAAGGGAAAATCATTTTTCCTTCTGTTGCTCTTCCCATTATTCTCAGCGTCTTGTGCCATTTGACTTGATTCACTGACTCTCAGATCCCCATCACCTTCCTGAATACAACATTGAAAATAGATAACTTTCCCAAGAATGGAAGATTTTATAATTTTTCACAGATCAAATTCAATTGCATATCCAACTAGTTATTAAAATATACATATACAACATACATGGGTATTTTTGCAACTCAAGACAAATGGATAATAGCAGTTGATCAACAAATGTAAATATCCCACGTAGAATTAGAACCTAAGCAAAATCCTCAGCAGTGGTTACTGACAGAATAGTTCCTAGAAAAGGAAGAAAAAAAAGGATGGGACATCAATTCCCTACACTTTTGTCAAGTATTTATCATTTTGAGTTGGAAATGCCAATATTATTCTCGTCAAAATTTTTAATTTATATTTTGTATTTGTTGTTTTTTTAAAAATTTATAGGTGTCTCACTTTGTTTCAGAAAGGATTTGAAGTGATTTAAATACATTCAGTACAAAAGAAGATGTTGAAAAATGATCTGGAAAAAAAAAATGACATGAAGAGAAAACATCACTGAGAAAGACAGTGCCAGCAAAGCACAAAGTACATGCCATGGCCAAAATTGTTTGCCAAGCTTACTACTAATAAAGGGCTAAAAATTATCTTAGACCAGTCTCAAAGTTAATGCAAAGAAGACGGCATATAATGCAAAGACAGCAGTTAAATAATTCATCATGGCAATAAAATCAAATTTATTACATACAAGAACGAGAATTACACTACTACTAAAACTAACTTCCAGTTAAAAGTCAGTAAAATCAGTTCTTACTGAGTCAGAATAATGCAGCCCACATATTTTTTTCTGCTGTTACTGAGACTACCTATATAATTACACTAGTTTAATGGTTTCACTGTATCTCTTAACATAAGCCAGTTAAATGTGAGAGTATAGCAATAATAACAGCAACAAAAGCAACGCTAAACCCCATGACCTTGACTCAATAATTTTTGATATACAGCCCTTCAGCTGATTTTGATTTACAAAAGTGAGAGAGGATGTAGAATCACCAGCAGAGACTGTTATCTGATCACAATTTCCACCAACCCTGCTTCTCCCATGAATATTAAAGTCTTTTATAAGCATCAGTATCCAGAGCTCTCTATTCAACTCTAGCTCTTTAACTCATTGTGACTGTCTTACCACAAAACCAAAGCCTGAGGAAAAGTCTGTAAAGTCCCCAATCTCATATTATTCCTAATAGAAGTCTCCACAAGTTTATAAAAAGTATAACAAGGAATCACTTTTTACCTGATCTAGAGTAATCCTCCACAGCTTGCCGTATATATAGAATAACTGAAGTTACATACAATATTCGCTTCCCAAATAGAGATGCAATTAAAATGTTCTGTATTTGTACCATATTATTTCACTCAGAAATATTGTTATTTAAAAATGCTATTTGATACATCTGTATCTAAACTGAGTATCTGCATAAAAGGTATCTAGTACTTTCACCAATATTAGGATTTAAGTCCCCAAACATGATCAAGTCTGCCCTGCAGTAAGTCTTCAAAATAAGATTGAAAGAGTTCTCAATAAGAGATCCTACTTCAGAGACAATAACGTGCTTTGGTTTGTAGTTCTCAAGCTGGGCCTCATATTAGAATCATATTATAATGTCTTGTCCCTGCTCCCAGAGTTTCTGATTTAATCACCCTGAGGTAGGATGCAGTGAATTGGGTATTTTAAAAAAGCAACGAAGGTGATTTTAATAACCTGAGATTCACCATGTTAAACCAATCAGTTCCAGCTTACCAGGAAATTAAAACAAGTCTAGTGAGAAAGCTCCAGGCTCATAAAGTGAAAAGATCAATTCGTTTTCTTAAAGTTTTCAGGGTTAAAGTCAACTACTCAGTTTTTCCAGCATTTATTTTTTTCCTGAAAATGTTGATGTAGTGAGAGATCTAATTATGAAAATGGAGTCATGAAGTTTCAAACACCAACAGAAGGTAAAATTACAACCCAGTTGAAGAACCAAGACATACAGGCCCTAACTTATGGAAATCAAAAAACAAAAACAAAGTTCAGTAGACAAGTCTTTGTCACTAGAATGAGTTCCTAATATAAACCATTGGATTAATCTGAACACATCTGGAGGTTCCTCCCCCTTACCTGAGGATCTCTTTCTACACATAAGGATAGAATGTCAACTTGGTTATAGGAAATGGAAACATTTTCTGGAATTCTGGCTTAGATCACCTGTGTTAGATTGGAACTTATTGATGAATTAGCTAATTAAAGAGGATTCTTCAAGCGAGAGTTTCAGCCACCAAACAAACAATCCACAAAGACTCTCACGGTGGAGACGGTGTCAGGAAACTAGGAAGTCAGTCTCTTGGGCCAGTCTTTAATCAAAATGAGGCCAAGGAAATGCTCCTTTCTGAGATCAGAATGGGTGGTAATTAGATTCTCACTATGCCTTGATGGGACATGTAAGGAAATAGAGCTTCCCTTCTGTGAAGATAAAAGTACATGGATATTTTATATTTAGAAATCTGGAAATATTCTCATTGTGCTCAGAAAATCATAAAATCTAGATCTGATTAAGTTACCCTTCAAAGTCTTTAATCTTCCTATACTTTTCTCTTGGATGAAGGACAGTAAATTGAAGATTGTCATCATTTTCAGAATTTTCCCTACACGTCAATTACATTCCTGGGTAAGACAGGCTCCACTATATTCTCAAGCCAAATTTTGTATAAATTCAATAGAATTAGAGAAAAGATAAAATTTGATGTCTTTCAAATTTTATTTTTGCTTGAGGAGAAATATACTTTATGCACAAATAGTTTGCATATATAAAAATTGAAAATTGGAAATTATGTACTTTCTAGTTTTTGAAATTAGATTCAATAATACCATCCTGCAACACCAAGATGAACTAATTTAAATACAGTGACTGAGATTTTATTTTAAGAATATAAATTTCTCAAAAATATATTAAACTGAGAGCAAAATAATAAATTTGAAATATAATAAAAAATAAATTTCTAATAAGCAGTTACTGGGTACATTCAATACTGTGGTGAAATATCCATACAAGCTATTTAAAGAATATTGATAAAAATATAAATTGTTTGCCAAAATAAATCTAGGGTTTCTTTTTTTAAAACATTTTCCAACTTCCTCTCCACCCCTAATGACATGGCTTTGTTCTTTCAAATTGAGAATCAGTGAACCAACATGAGTATTGATTGAATTAGAATGTGGAAGGGCATCTGAGTTGCTGACAGTATATAAAATTGAATATATTTGTATTAGAGGGACCAACATGTGAAGTCAGAATTCCTGTGCAGCATAGGCGACATTTAAAAATATCCTATTTATCACACCATCCTCTACTTGCCTGAGAGTAGGGAAAGGATAGTAGATATTGAAATAACTAACTCTTACCATTCATCCCACCCCCAAGGATATGCTTCATCTTGTGTCCGCTCACTATATTGTATGTCTGTTTGTGTGGTTTTGAGTGCATGTGCACCTTTTGAGGTTCTCCCTCATCTGTCCTTCCCTGCCTTTCCTTTTGGCAGATTTCTGCCTTGCATTGGGGAGAAACCTGTTTTCCTCTAGGCAATCTTCTCAGCCCTCTGGCAGTGCTCCAATCCTTAGGTGCATCATCCCCATGCAGTTGGTAGAGGTCTAATGGGAAAGAGTAAGTACCTGGATGCTGTTTCCTGAATATCAAATCTGTCATGCCAGCCTTTGTGCAGCCATTAAAAGTTTATTAAAATTCGGGCTGCTTACTAGTTTCCTTACTGGCTTCTACTTATTATGCTGAGTGATGAAATGAGCAGTAGGACTCTTCCCTCTTATAAAGCATGTACCTCTTTCTGAAGTTTATTTTATTTAGGAATTTTTGCACCCTCAGCTCTCAGATGGATTTTTTTTAATTAATTATTTTGTAAGTTTTCTGGGCTAACCCAATCATTAGGGTGGAAGCAAGACTCTTGTGACACTCTATATCTTTACCATCAGGTAAGGTCTGCTTGACTGTCATTGGCATATGATTCTACAGATATATACTTAGTTTAAACCTTGCACATTCTTTCAAGTCCGATAATAGTCCTCAAATAATTTGGGGATTAAGTGTACATAAATGGCATCTCATTGTACATTGCAGGAAGTCTTAAATAACTGCAAGATTATATGATTTGAAAATTATATTTTTACCTAGGTTTATCTTGGTAGTAAAAGGAAAACAACTCTTGAATCTAGGCATATGGAAAATCCTGAAACTGAGAAAAGTGCCTTAAATTATAGTTAGGTATTTAGCAATATTTATGAAAATTACTTGTCATGGATTTTGTAATTCTAGGAAAACATTACAAAAAAAACAATAATTTGTTTACACAGTATCTGACTGTGGAGTTAACAATATGGTATAGTGTCAAAACATGGACCAGATACACCTGTTTTAGATTTACAATTTGTTCCCTAAGTTTGTGATGGTTACTTTAACATCATTTCTTTACTTAAGGCAAATTAACAAAAGGAAACAGATTGATATAAGGGTTATTTTGATAAGAAAATATGAAAGTTATAAAATTGCCTATTACAATACTTGACATATATTTGCTCACTTGTTAACTATAGTTATTTTTAGTAAGACAGCTTGTTATAGAGAGGTTCACTTTGTCATCATCAGCCAACAGGTGTAAAAATACAAATTAATACCAATAATTGTAAATATTCGCTGAATATTTGTTTTGTATCCAATTCTGTGCTAAGTGCTTTATAAAGATTATAGAATATAATTTTTGCCACAGCCCTGTCCAAAGATACTATTATCCTATTCATTATACCAATAATGATACTGAGAGTCAGTTTTCCAGATCAGTAACTGATGGTTTCATAATTCTATTACAAAGAGTCTCAATTCATAGATCTTAATTTTAGCCACTATACTATCCTATTTCCTTGCTACATATTTGCCATTACATGAAATTCATGCTTATGTCCCAATATTTGCTCTCATTCTTTTTGTTCATATTGTACCTTATGCAACTTTGGCAATTGCTATATCATAGGTACACAAACAACTTGTAATTAAACTAGGGCTAAAGACTTTTTAAATCAATGCTGCTTACAGCTAATTTGTTAATCATTGTACATTATTTGAAATGGAAGGAAAAACAGCCTAGACAGTTGTTCAGCTGTCTTAACCAGCAGCATTATTCTCATTGAAAAAAATTCCCAAAGGGCAGAGTGATATTTTTTTGTATAGGGAGTTAGCCTGCTGGCCTCTGATATGCTGGGAAAATTCAGAAAGACTTTTGCCTAAATTCTCCCTTAAAATCCTTAAAAAGAAATGTTGAGTGGCTATAATGGGAATAATTGGGTAAGGATCTCTGAAAATCTGCTCCACCATAAAGGCAAAGAGAACAGTAGAAAAAAATCAACTTTTTCAAACTGTGGAATTTACCAAAGTGTTGCAGTAATCTTACAGGAGTTTATTTAAGAAAAACGACTGAATCTGATGAGTATAAACAGTGAATTTTATGGCATTTTTACTTGCCTATCCCCCTTCCATATCAGAGTTCTGTAATAACCTTGAAAACCAAGAACTTTGTAGCAATAACAGTAGCCAGGAAAACTGGCATCCTAGAACTCACTGGGAGGGGCAGAACAGTTTTGAAGCTCCCCAAAAGGCTCAAGTATGGAAGGTTCATGGAAAGCCCAACTTGCAGTTTTATGTTTATTTTAACTGATTCAGAGTTTATATTTACTGCAAGAAAATGAATTTTTTGTTTGTGAGAAGTTTGTTTTCAAAACAAACAATACCAACTGCTTAACATTGCTGTTTCCTGAGACAGTGATAACCACGGATACAAAAGAAGAATACAACCAGAAGACTTAAAAGGAAAAGTTGCAGAATTGCTGTGTGTAATGGGCTTCAAAACCTCCCATATATTCCTTGAAATTTAGAAAGTCATGTGTATGTGCAGGACTGTGTGCATACTCAGTAAAGATGTGAAAAGCCTCTGATTTCTCACTTTTGTCTTGCCTTGAAGCTCCACACAAGCAGACAGGGAAGCTTAAGATAGAATTGTAATCTGCCATCTGGAGTTTTGAAGGCATGTCCCAGCATGCACACAGAGCCTCTCAGCTAAATCTTGGTTCAAAGCACTGAGGAAGTTTTTGTCTAATAATTAGCTGCCCACTAATAAAACTGAACACAGACTTCAGTGCATATGCAACAAAGAGTGTAGAATTTACAAAATTAGGAAAGTCACAAAATACGTAAAGAGCAGCAGCAGAAAAACAAAATAACAGAGAAACAAGAACAACAGATCCCAAGGAAAGAGACAGATCTATTTTCCAGAGTGACCACATTATTTTATTTAAAATGTCAAATTTTCAACAACAAAAAATGTAAGTCATGCAAAGAAATGAGGAAATGTGCATAAACACAGGGAACAAAGTTAGTAGATACTGTCCATGAGGAAGTCCAGATTTTGCACTTACTACACAAACTCTTCAAATCAGTTATTTTAAATGCATTCAAAGAACTAAAGAAACCCATGTATAAAGAACTATAGGAACTATGAAAATAATTTCTCAAAAAATAGAAGATGTCAATAAAAGATAGAAATACACTAGAAAGGCTCAACTGTATATTTGAGCCAGCAGCGTAAATAATCAGTAAACTTTCAAGATAAATCATAAAACAAACAAAAAATATTATAAAGAAAACTAAAGAGAGCCTCAGAGACTTTTAGAACATGACCAAATGTACAACATATGCAAAATGGGAGTCCCTCAAGGATAGGAGAGAGATTAAGGGACAGAAAAATATTTGGAAAAAAAATGATGGCCTAAAACTTCTCAAATTTGATTGAGTACATTACACATCAAAGAAATTCAATTAACCCAAGTTGGATGCTATGACTATTCATTCAACTTGACTATTATAGATAAAGTCAAAAATACCTACACCTAGACACATAATAATCAAATTGTCAAACATCAAAGTCAGACAGTATTTTCAAAGTAGCAGTAGAGAAGTGACTCACTGTGTACAAGCAATCCTCAGTAAGATTAGCAGTGCATTTCTCACCAGTAACTAGGAAGGTCAGAAGACCTTCATAGGTCTTCATAGGCTGATGTATTCAAAGTGCCCAAAGAAAGACTGTCAACCAAGAATCTATATACAGAAAAACTATCCTAAGAATTGAATGAAAAATTAAGTCATTCTCAGTTAAACAAAACTCAGAGAATCTGTCACTAGCAGACCTGCCTCAGAAAAACACTAAAGAGAAAGAACACTAGGGAGTAACTCAAATACACTTGAAGAAATAAGAAATACTAGTAAAGGTAATTGCACTGGTAAATATAAGACAGTATACATGTTTTCGGTATTTTGTGGGAGAACACTTTTCTGCTCTCATTTGATTTAAAAAACAACTCCATACATAAAATTTGTGTTGATGGGCTTATAATGTATAAATATATAATTTTATGTCAATATTAACACAAAGAAGGAAGAGAGATAATATTGAAGTTAAGTTGCCCTTATTGGAAGTAGATCACTGTAAGCTAAGGTGTTAATTGTAATCCCAAGAGCAACCGCTAATAAAATAATTCAAACAATAGAGTTAAAGTAAAAATAAGGGACTAAAAATGACATTGTAGAAAACACGTATTTGACACAAAGCTAGGCAGTAATGGAGGGAGAGAAGAATAAAAAAGACAAATGACATATAGAAAAACATAATAAGGCAGGCTAACTCCTACCTTTTCAGCATATCAGTTAATTACATTATAGGTGAGGAAAAAAACTCTTCAATCAAAAGACAGATTGACAGATGGATAAAAACACGATCCAACTATATGCTGTCTACAAGTAACACTAGATTCGAAGGCACAAATGTGTTCGGTAAGCAAAGGAGAGCAGAAGTGGCTATACAAATATTGCATAAAATAGATACTCAGACAAAATTTGTTATTAAAGACAAAGGCCATTTTATCAAAAAGTTAAGTCCATCAAGAGTATGTAACAATTATAGACATAAGCACCTAAACCACCAGATCCCCCATATTTTATGAAGAAAAATAGAGAAAAGTAAAAGAAGAAACTATTTAAAAATAATAGTTCAAGAATTCAATGACCCACTTTTAGTAATAGATAAAGCAAATAGGCAGAAGATTTTTTTTTTAAATTTATTTTTGGCTGCGTTGGGTCTTCGTTGCTGCGAGTGGGCTTTTCTCTAGTTGAAGAGAGCGGGGGCTACTCTTTGTTGTGGTGCATGGTCTTCTCATTGCAGTGAGTTCTCTTGTTGCGGAGCATGGGCTCTAGGTGCCCAGGCTTCAGTAGTTGTGGCCCGTGGGCTCAATAGTTGCGGCTTGCGAGCTCTAGAGCGCAGGCTCAGTAGTTGTGGTGCACGGGCTTAGTTGCTCTGTGACATGTGGGATCTTCCTGGACCAGGGCTCGAACCCATGTCCCCTGCATTAGCAGGCGGATTCTTAACCACTGCACCACCAGGGAAGTCCAGATAGAAGATTAATATGGAAAGGGAAGACATGAAAACTGTTATGAACTAATTAGACTGACCAACCATCTATAGAACACTCCCAACAATGGCCTAATACACATTCTACCAAAATGCACATGGAACATTCTCCATGAAAAACCATATATTAGATTATAACAAAGCCTCAATTTAAAAGGATAAAACTCATACAAAATATGTTCTCTTACCACATGGGTTGAAATTAGGAATCAAAACAGAAGGAAATTTGCAATCCACAAATATATGGAAGTTAAACAAGACTACTACGTAATCAATGGATCATAGAAGAAATCGCAAGGGAAATTAGAAATAGTTTGAGATGAATGAAAACAAAACCACAATATATGTAAACTTACAGAAATGCTTAGCGGTAAATTAATAACTATAAATGCCTATATTAAAAAAAGAAGAAATATATCAAATCAATAACATAACCTTCCAACATAAGAACTTGGAAAAAGAGGAAAAAAAAAAGAAACAAAGTAAGCAAAATGAAGGGAAGGCTGATAATATTAAAATCAGGAGAGAGGCAGGTCTACTACCACATTAAAAATTAGAAAATGAAAAATATGTGTCAACAAAATACGCAACTCAGACGTAATGTAATATTTTCTAGAAAGACACAAAGTTTCTAAAATGTTTTAAGGAAAAATATAAAATTTTAATATGCCTATAATAAGTAAAGACATTGAATTACTAAACAAAAGCTCAGTAGAAAGGAAATACCAGGCCCAGCTCTCTCCATTGGTAAATTCTACCAACTGTTAAAGGAGAATTAATATTAGTTATTGACAAATAGATGTAAGAGGGAATGAATCTCCTAAAATCACATTTGGCCATTTGATCCTGTCAATTACCAGTAACACAAGGGTAAAATTTAAACTCTACTGTATGACATACAAGTTCTTCAAAATAATATATATGTAGGGCTTCCCTGGTGGCGCAGTGGTTAAGAGTCTGCCTGCCGATGCAGGGGATACGGGTTCGGGTTCGTGCCCTGGTCTGGGAAGATCCCAGATGCCGCAGAGCGGCTGGGCCCGTGCGCCATGGCTGCTGAGCCTGCGCGTCCAGAGCCTGTGCTCCACAACGGGAGAGGCCACAGCAGTGAGAGGCCCGCGTACCAAAATAAATAAATAAATAAAATAAATAATATATATGTATATATGATATTCCTTAAAAACTGTAATTTGAAACATTATTTTCTGAAAGCATTATATATTTCCCCATACCATTACATTTGATTGACTAATTGCTATTATGGTCAGTTGACATGCTATCTCCTCCATTAAAATAGCTTTGTGGCACCACTAAAAATAATGGCTCCTTCAAGTGTTCTGTGACTGTAATAATTTAAATTCTAATTATTAATAATTTCTTCTAGAGTACATACTATATCTTTATGATGATAACTATTATTCTATAGCACCAGGAGATAGAAAACATCTCATTTACTTTTCTCTTTCTTAAATGACTAACAGTTGAATTGCACATGGTGGGTACATTAAAACTACATATGTTGAATTTAATTTCTCTTTTATGATATGTGAGATACTATTGGATCTAAAAGGAATAAACTGACATTCAAATAGACTGGGTCTAAAAAAAATTGTATCTTTCCTTTTAGTTGGCTTAATTTTTTGGTTTACACGAGTCATTTTTCTCATTTTCGTTTCCAGTTCTGTTTGCACCTTCTGTTAGGCAAGGTATTTTGCACTCTTAGTCAAGTATTGTAGAAAACAGAGAGGTATCCAATGAACAAATTTTGGCTGGTCAGCTTAATCCCCAGAAATGTTCTGGTCCATGTTTGGCTCCCCCAGTAATAGTAATAGCTTCTTGGAGGTCTTGATTTTAATTGTAATAGTTCTTCTATTGTGTAATAGTTGCCATACAGCCATAATTTATTACTTGAAATTTGGCATTTCCTTTGCTTAAATAATTGCTTTGTATCTTTGCCATCCTATTTTTTAACTGTAGCATATAATTTTTGAGGTGGGTAGAATATAACCAATAAATAAAAACAGTATCATCCCCTTAACTCAGAATATCTTCAGTTTGGAAAGCACTTTGCTTCTCTCAGTTTTCAATCAGTGGTAACTTGGACACAAAGGGATATAGTTAAGCTTGTCTGAATTTACTTGTTTCAGGAAATTCATTGTGAGTTATTGTAGTAGATGAATGATTTGCCATCACATTTGCCAGATAAGTTGAAAAAGAAAAATCAAGTTTTGATAGTTTTGATTATTAATGTTGTGTATTTAAGATCCACATCTCAACGTGTGTTGACTTTTCATGTGCTTTTAAAATGAACCATAGAGGTTTAGGACCACTTAAATAAAAATAATCATTGCCATAGAAATAAGCCCTTTGATAAGAACCTTTATTTACATAAGTTCTTTTTCTGCTCATAAAACTATGGATACTTATAAAAATTATCAGTTTTATTAAGTATTTTTAAAGGTTATTTTAGATAGGTACTCTCATCAAACATGAGAAACTTATTTTTTCCCTTAGCCTTATGTCTCTTGTATACTTATCTACTTCACATCCCATTTTGTTTCTCAAATTGCCTCCTCCACTGTGTAAAGCCCACTTATGGCAAGTTGACATTTTTATAAATGATGTGTAGAATATTTTCAAGTGCAAGGAAAGGTAAAATAAAATTTAATAAACAATTAAATTCCAGCTGCACTTCATGTCTAAACTACTTCGCACTGCTCATCAAGAAGCTTTTTGTGTCATCCTGATGGAACCCTTCTGTCTCCCTCATCAATTTTATTCATCTTTCCCCCCAGACCACAGCCATAGATTATAAGCGGAGTTTGTTGGAAGCCAAATGAGTGAAATATGCTTGGTTATGGTTGGTTCCTTCCGTTTCTCCTCATCTCTTCTACAATTCATGAAATGCCTTTTGAATTTTTGTAAGGCAGTTTTCCGATCAGTTGGAAGTCAGCGAAAGGTTAGCATTAATGAGTTCACTTTCACAAAAATTGGCTTATTACCATGCAGTTTTGCAGTGTTATATGCTAGTGGTTTTATAGTCATTTTCTGTATTCTTTTATAAAGATATTCTTTTACCTGCCATATGTGCAAATAATGAGCCCAGTGAGACTCTCTTTTTATAAGTAATTGTAAGTAATAAAAACATCACTTCCATAACTCATGGTAAATTAGCTAAGTAAAATGAAATTTTTGTACAAAGAAATTACATTTGATAGCAGAGAAATTTTTATTAAGCCTGTTCTTTAAAATAAATATTATGGTGATGATTTTGTTAATAATAAAATCTCACATAATAGAGGTTTATGAATACAAGGAACTTTAGATAATTATGAGTATAATGTTCTTGAGTTACTATTATGTAAAATGTTATGTACTCAACAGATTTAAAACATAGGCATCTGAAAACAAATTCATATATAAAAATTATTTAAAACAGCAACCGATCACAATTTAAAAATTTAGTTTTAAATTTGCTTATTTTCTACTGTAAATGTTTATCATAATTTGTAAAAGTGAATATTAACTAATAAATGTTATTTTCCTGTTTTCTTTTTGCTTTAGTTCATTATCCTGCCGTGATAAAACTAAAGGTAGTGTAAAATAAATTATTTATCATCAAGGAAGAGTTTTGTAAAATCATACCTTTTCAGTTAATACTTAGACTTGTTCTTATATAAAAAATTGAAAGAGATAGCAACTTATAAACTTATTCATGATTAATATTATTTTGTCTGCTGATTGAGAGAGTGGTCAGTAAAACATGCTGTGTACCAATATAGTATTTGTGTAAACTTAGAGCTTGGATTCACTGATTATAACTATATTGAGCAGTTTAAAGGAGATTACTTTTCAATTACATTAAAATACAGACATGAAAAACTCATTTTTAAAAAATTTATTGGAAGAAAACAAACTCACAATAATTGTCATTTTGCAGTTAACTCTTTAAGTGAATAATACTTGAGAAAAATTGATTTTTCTTAAAATATATTCAACTCTGACTTTAATAGAAAATGTGTTTTTCAAAACTAGTTTAAACATTTATACCAATGATTTTTTGGAGTATTTTTATAAAACTGTGTACAAATATTAATAATCTTTTAAAGAGGAAATTCTATGTTCAATCAACATGTTTCACTCTTTCAATTTTGTAATTTTTATCTTGAACACCAAGTCCTTTTGGTTTAGGAGCAAAATATTTCAAAAACATTTTTATTTATTTATTTTTTGCTTTTATACAAAATGACACCAATCTTTATGGGTTTTATTATTTTTGTTCGTTTTAACTTATCTTTCTCTTTCAGTCATCAGTTGCAAATTATGATCGTTTGTCATTGTTCTTCTGTTGAGCTGTATGCTCAGTTTTCCAAATGGCTCCTTTTAATACACTTTGGGCCTGGAAAATGATTAGTAAGACTGGAAAACTATGTTTTTTATAGAGGGTAAATGAAACTCTTGACTGACCTATGCATGATCAGTATTATAGGAGGGCAAGTCAGACAAATGTTTGGTTTATGTATGTAGACTTGAGCTTTAATAATTCAGTATTTTTAAAAATCCATGTATTCTGTATGATATAAACTTTAGGCTCCTTTCATATTAAAAGAATCAGCTAGGTAGATAAATGTGATAGCTCCAATCAAACTTCCAAATATCCATTTGTCCTTTTTAATCTGGATCCTTCCTTGCATATAGGTTGAAGTCTTCTGATTGTATTATGGCCAATTGGATAAGGGTCAGAATGATGGAAGACACTTCCAGAATAGATTATTAAAAGTATTTTGTGGGGTTCTTTAATTCATCGTTACCCTTATACAGTTACTTTGAAGGCCATGTTCCTTTAATGACAAATAGTGCTTCTCAAACTTAATGTTCATACTGCCTCCCAGGGTTCTGGTTACAAGCCAAGTTCTAAAAAAGCATACTTATGAGATCGTGTGAGATCTCTCGTGTGAGATCGTTCATTTCTAGCAAGCTCTCAAATGATGCTATTGCTACTGGTTCATAGAACCCACTTTGACTATCAAGGTGCTGTTTTGAATAACTTAAGGTAGACTGAGGGTCACTAACCTAGATCTGATTTTAGATGAATAAAAAGCAAAGCATCACTCTTTTAAGCCAATGAGATATTTTTTCTTTTTTTAAATTAATTTTTATTGGAGTATAGTTGCTTTACAATGTTGTGTCTTCCCATTTAGGTCACCACAGAGCACTGAGTAGAGTTCCCTGTGCTATACAGTAGCTTCTCATTAGTATATGTGTCAATCCCAATCTCCCAGTTCATCCCACCCACCCCTTACACCCTTGGTACCCATAAGTTTGTTCTCTACATCTGTGTCTCTATTTCTGCTTTGCAAATAAGTTAATCTGTACCACTTTTCTAGATTCCACATATAAGCAATATTATACGATATTTGTTTTTCTCTTTCTGACTTACTTCACTCTGTATGACAGTCTCTAAGTCTATAGACATCTCTGCAAATGGCACTATTTCATTCCTTTTTATGGCTGAGTAATATTCCATTGTATATATGTATGATATCTTCTTTATCCATTCCTCTGTTGATGGACATTTAGGTTGCTTCCATGTCTCAGAGAAATTCCACCTGATGCAATCATGTTTGCCTCTCTGCTCTTAGGCTCTCCTTTCGCTCATATGTTCAGCCCTTCATTTTATTTAGATTTAATATTTGTAACTCCTAGAACTAACTTCTCCTAAAATTTAATAGCTGCTTTTCATCATCTTTCATTAACCTTCAATAGTTTTAGTAGTGGTTAATTTTTCAGGGAAGCAGAGAAATTTTTTGACCTGATCTTCCATCTTATTTGTCTGGAAGCATTTTTAAGGATATTTACTTATACTAGTGGAAAACTTATCATCAGTTTTCATAAAAGAAAACAATCTTTCCTTCCTCTTCTCTTTCTAAAACAGGTTTGTGTAGGATTTGCACCATTTCTTTGTCAAATGTTTTATAGAATTCACCAATGTATCCTTCTGGCCTTGGGGTTTACTTTCTGTGAAAGTTTCTAATCGTGAATTTATTTTTCAAAATGTTTATAGTGTATTCAGGTTTCCTATTTCTTAAGTCAGTATTGCATTTAAATTGTTCTTTGCAGGTCTTTATTATCCCTTTAATATCTGGAGTATCTGTAATGCCCTCTTTAATTCCTAATATTGGTAATTTGGGGGAATAAGATAATTTTCTATCTTTTAAGCTTTTTTAATATTATTTTGGCAGGAATTCAAATTACTTAAGGATTATTTGAACCTCTCAATGTTTGTTTCTTTAAATTTGTTAGTTTGCATTCACAGGAGCTATGGTACATAGAACGTTGCTCTCATAAAATATTCATAGACTTAATGTTTTAGGTGGAATTAATACCCTGAGTGTTCAACATGGCGTCTCCACTCCACTGATTGTGAATTAAGCATCTCTCATCCTTGTGTGTGTTCTGGGCATTTTTCAGTTACTAGCTCCCATTAGTTGTTCTTACAGTTCTTAGTGGGAATTTAAGAATCTGTTGCACTACTCACACTTATTTGTTGTCACCCTATGAACACACAGCTTGAAAATTATCCAGGGAATCAAGTAGGTGCCATGCATATTACAGAGAACATTTATTCTGTGTAGCTTTCACCTCTGTAGTACTCTGCACCACAGATTTCAATTATCTCAGTCTCTTGGAATTTCAGTCTTTCTTCTCCACTGTGCAAGATCTGAGTACTCTGCTTGGATGCTTCCTTCCTTGGCTACAATTCAGGAAGTGTCCCACAAAGATATAAATCGTGGGTGAAATCATAGTGTTGGTCTCATTTGTTTCCCTTCTCTCAGATATCACATTTATTAGCTTCCTTCCAATTGCTAAATGTGTGAAAACAGATTTTTTTGTTTTTATTTTTTTCTAAATGTTTTATCTAATTTTCTAATTCATTCTAATTCAAGGACAAGTCTCATATCAGTTCTCTGTCCTGGCTAGATGTGAAGATAGAACATTCATTTATTAAGGACAGAAAATAATAACTATAAAATGTCTGTTTTCTCAGTTCTATTCACTAATTCCATGAGTTTGTGTACATTAATTTCAGATTTTTATACTCACTGTTTAATATTCCATTTGTTCATATTTATGTTCATTTATACATATAAAAGCATTTTTGCATTTTGGCTTTCACTTTTTCAGGTACATAAACATGCTATCTAAATACTTTGTTGAACTTAATGAAGAAGTAATTAAAAATTGAATATGACTTATATTATGCTTGAATTGACTAGACAGCTCTCTGGGTACGTTGTTTTAACCTACACTCAGGCTAACCTGTACCAGATTTTTAACTCCAGGGACAAAACCAGGAACATCAACAAGCACACTACACTTTTCTCAGTCTTCTTTAACAGGACAAGCTTGTAAAAGGGTAACATCACATTTAGGACAATGAAAAGAATTACATATTCATGCTTTCTGTTTCAACCTCCTTTGCTGGTGTACTATAGAGAAATCAAGACGGTTACTATTTACTTTCCTACTTTATGTTTTAGTCTATAAACAATATAAATCCAGAAAATTTGCCTATAAGGATTTTTTAAAAATAAACATATCATTGGGCACTGATTAACTCTTTCCCACATAATTCAAATAATTTAATTGTTAACTAGTAAATATATCACCTCGATAGTGAGTTCAAAAGTTGAAATAAAATGTATAGTAAATCTTTTAGCTTTACGGAGTGCTCTCTCAAAAAGACTGAAAGACATCAGTGGATTATTCTGAGAAGCTACCACTAACATTCTTACCTCAGTCGACTTGCTCTGCTTTACTGCCTTCTAAATAATGTAAATATAATTTATATCACATATAATTCATAAAACTATGTTTATTATTACTGATTCTTGTGATTACCTAGAAAGTTTACAGTAGGATCTCATGAACTCAGGACCTGCTCAGAAAACGTGTGATAAATTTAATATTTTAAAACATAAGCAATCCTCAAAAATATATATACACATTTTTGTCTTATAATCTGAAGCATCCTAACACTCTTTACATCATCCCAACTAGGACACAAGTCATTTACTCACTATAAATCTGTTTTCTTTTTCTTTTTTTTAAATTTATCTTATTTTATTTTTTAAATTTTTTTGTCTGCATTGGGTCTGCTGCACGCGGGCTTTCTCTCATTGTGGCGAGCGGGGGCTACTCTTCATTGTGGTGTGCATGCTTCTCATTGCGGTGGCTTTTCTCGTTGCGGAGCACAGGCTCTAGGCACTCAGCCTTCAGTAGTTGTGGCACGTGGGCTCAGTAGTTGTGGCTCGCAGGCTCTAGAGCGCAGGCTCAGTAGTTGTGGCACACGGGCTTAGTTGCTCCGCGGCATGTGGGGTCTTCCCGGACCAGGGCTCGAACCCGTGTCCCCTGCATTGGCAGGCGGATTCTTAACCACTGTGCCACCAGGGAAGCCCTAAATCTGTTTTCTATATTAAAGTATTTCTGATAACTGCCTTCATAAACATGAATAAATTAATTATGGTTATTATTAGTGAAAGTATTCTTAATGCAATAAATGAGTCATTTATTGTGATCTGTATGAACCCTACAAGCAAAGAGCCTGGTACATTCTGTGTAACATAGTAGAATTCACAAATATTAGTTTCCTAGAAAATTCTCCCACTTTATATAGTGAAATATGAATATTTCAGTTTTTATTGGCTTCTGTAAATGTGGATTTGTTATATTTAATATTTATAACAACACTACCATCTATGATAAAATTTGTCACATAAAATAGTTGTAACAGTCACAAAAATCTAAGATGACAGACAGCCATGGCAGAACTCTTGGCAGAACTTTTGTTCACTCTCCTCCTAATGTCTCTTTGCAGATTCTAGGCTTCTCTCCTATTCCAGGTATAGAATCTTATTATTGCAAACCAGTTACTGTAGAGTCATTCACTTGACATGGAAGCTTTGGGTATGGTCACTGCTGAGAATCTCTCCAATACAATGTAAAAGGAAGCCTTCTGGAGTTCTTCTGAGAGGTTCTGTTATTCTTTTGAAGGAAGACAAAAGAGCAAGATTCCTTTCTTTTATATTTTTCTGGAAATATGTATAATTGGTAGATGCAGTTATCAGCATATGATGTCTATAACTAGTGTAGTCACTCTTGGAATCTAAAGTCAAAACAGGTGTGTCACAGAAATGATGAGTTATCCATGACATTCTGAAATACAGAACTAACCACTGTGTAACTACACTGCCTCTGCCCTCACTCTTTCAGGCTATTTTAACAACTGTTACTCACTGGTCATTGATTATGTAAGTTTTAGCATACAGTATTAGTGGAAGCATAGTAACAATTTCCTGTTAATGATATGAATTTCCAACAATAATAAATAATTAAATAGGCATTATTTACTTATTACATGGAATAATATGAAACTTAAAATATTGATATCTAAACTTCATAATATCATAGAAAATATTTAG
Organism: Pseudorca crassidens; assembly: GCF_039906515.1. Classification (NCBI taxonomy): domain Eukaryota; kingdom Metazoa; phylum Chordata; class Mammalia; order Artiodactyla; family Delphinidae; genus Pseudorca; species Pseudorca crassidens. Next base: position 23,204,727 of record NC_090298.1, read on the forward strand.
TGAGAGAGCAAACAAATCAAAACCTAAGGAAGGTATATGCCATATATTTGTAATTATAGAATTTTAGATGTACTTTCTGTCTGCTTCTCTCAGTCTCTTTTTCTTATATGATATTTTTCAATTAATATGCATTTTATCATTTTATACCAGAAGTTTATACAAATTTAATTTCTTTCTAAAATAAAACTATGTAACAGAATTAAGCATGTCGGGGGATAGCCCCAATGTCTGAATTCAGTATCACTGAATTAAAATATTCACAAAAGAGTGTTCAAAAGAAAACTTTACATAAATTCTGTATTTTAAAAATCACGTTTACTATGACAGACTCTAATGCAACATATGAGAAGAAAGTTCAATTCCATGAAAAATAGTTGTCAAAAATAATTGTTTGGGTTTCTGTACATTGTTAACAATGGATTTAATAATTATTTTAAACTAAAGTTATCTTTCAAATTTGTGATTATCTGAAATTAATACATACAATAGAAAAATCTTATTTGTCAGTTATGGTTTCTTATATCAATGCAAAACATTGACTTAATATTCAATGATTTCTTTCTATAACTTAAAATTTATACACAATTTAGGGGAAAAAAGTGTTTAAAAACTACTTCAGAACACAATGAGTATTTTCTCACCAAACAAAGTATTTTAAATTATTCATTCTTAAGATCATCTAGATAAAATGTTAAATGTGATATTCTGATTGTCTGTTTAGAATATATTGTATTTATTCTTCCTGCCAGATATTGTACAATCTTCCTTATATTTATATTACTTTAAGTTAAATGATAAGCAGGGTTGTGTTTGTATGAAACCAGTTAATTATAATAATAAAAACCACCTGACTCTACTTATTATGTTAAAATAGAATTCAGTATAGTTTGTAAGGTTTTTTCTGTTATTATTTTCATTTATTTTCACTATGCTCAACAGTATTAGTGCTAATTTGCATTCCAAAAGATAGTTTCAAATGGTATCTTGGATTTAAGTTGAAACATAAAAGCCAAGAAATTCAAAGTTAAGCTCATATTCGATTTTGTTATAATCCCCATTAAAACTGGGCTATTTTAAAAAATTTGCATATTTTTCATTTATAATGCTCTCTAATAGTGTTGGCCTTACTGCTCAAAGAGACAGAATAAATACTTTAAGACTCAAGATTTAAAGGACTTTGTAGACCCCTTTGTCCATCGATGTTTCTCTTTACCCTAACTGACTTTAAACTATTTACTGTGAAAAAAATGTTTCTGTTATTCAGCAGTAATCAATGTGTACCTACTGTGTGTGACACTTAGCTTGTTGCTGGGGATTCAGAGATAAAAATCACAGTATCTTGTCCTAGAATTCTTCACAGTGTAATGGGAAAGACAAAATTATAATTTGATTGTTTTATTTATTACAAATGAATTTCAGAGACATAAAACTTACAATGCTCATCTTAGAATCATGAAAATATGGTAATTTAGTAAATAATATTTTTGCTGTTCATTAAGAAATTGTATCATTTAACTTGTAAGCATGGACATTAAATATTTCAGCATCAACTTCATGGGGGCTCAGACCCTGTGTGATTCTCTTGGGATTATTCTCCCAAAGTTTCTAAGATGTGCTTATATTCATTGAATTTCCTGGTGACTTCCTATTCTATAGTCAATCTCCAGTAAATTATAGCTTGTTTAAGCAACTTTTCTACAGTAATCAAGATCCCACTTTATTTCAAATACTTAAGACTACAAATGATAGAGCAGTTGAAAGGGACTGGGTTATGCATCTATCATCATTTAGTTCCAATTTCTTCCTTGCCAGTTAACTAGGTGTGCAATTGAATATCTGCAAAGCTCAGTTTTAACATTAATGCAAGCAAAGCCTTTACATAAAGTGGTTTAAAAATTGTTTTAAATATCTTCTTAATGCCATCTCTTTTTGACCAATATATATGTACCCAAGATACATAATTTTAAAACAGTATCATTCAACACAGTTTGAATCAAAATCACCAGCTATGCATTCTCAACCTATACAAACTCATTTCAATTTCTTTCCCAAGTGTACTTATGTGAGTAGTACAGAACAGAAGGATGGAGATGTTTAATTTCAGACACTCTCTGTACCTCTGTGCTGCCCCGGAAGTCAGGGAAGCATCAACATTCATGTATTCCTTCTTTCTTTCACTTAATACATTTTTAGAAGTTGCATTCTGTGAGTTGAGCACTGGGCCGTCCACTAAAAATACAACAGTGAGGAGGAAAGAAATGGACCCTACACCGTGGGACCATTACATTAACAGTGCACTGGGCATCCTGTCAGAGAAACGAAGGAGTCCACAGAAAGTGTTAGGCTGAAGCTGGCATGTAGCAGCTCATGAGAACAGGTTGTTAACTGTTCAGGATTTGTTCACTTTTTAGGAATTTTGCTGACCAGTTGATGTCATGTTACTCAAAATCAACCATAGTGGGAGTATTCAAACCATGGAAATCAACAAATGCCAAGATACAAATGTTTTTGCTTGTATTTTGCTCTTGTTCGCTTCTCTGAGAGCTAGTTTTAAATATTTTTCATCACACCACTTTTTGAAATGTAAAATAATGGCAGTCTACAGGGTCAGAATTGGAAGAGGTATCCTTGAAAGTCTCCTGAATGAAGTGATGTTTAAACTGAGTAGTTTAACACAGACAAAATAGATCTTGATAGAGAAAGTGGAATTTTTTGTAGATGAAATGGCATAAACACAAAGATACATAGAAAGAGGTATGATGCCTTAAATGCAATCAAAGAAGTCCAATATAGCTTAAATTAGAAAATAAAGAAGAGAATGACAGAAATTTAAGATGTGGACATGGATAGGGAAATTTTCACATAAAAACTTCCAAATCATATAAATGTCTTGATTTTTAACTCAGAGGCAATGGGGATATAATGCAGTATAATTTTATCTTAACTGCATTTAAAAATTAATTTTGCTATGGTTGCAGAGTGGATTGAAGAGGAAATAAGCGTTTTGTGGGTATTGAATAGGTAGAAAATTTTTTCTCTAGTTAGAGAAATGTAATTTTGGCTTGGATGGTAGTGGCCATGGAGTTGAAGAGAACTGGATATGAAAGCTTTTTCATGAAAAATTTAGAGGATTTGGTCATTTGGATATGTAAAGCAACAACAAAGGGGAAAGTTATGACCCACAGATTTCTTATTTGATCTTTTCACTCATTTAGTGAATGCCATTATTGGGATAGGAGGCACAGGGGCATAAGTGGGAGCTAGGGAAGATTTAGAAATATACATTTGATATGTTTAGTTTGAAGTCCCTGTATAGGTAACATTCTTATAGAAGGGATGTTGAGAAGGGAGTTGGAAGTGAGGGTCTAGAGGATTGAAAGGTAGTTATAATTTGATGATACCATCTGGGAGTGATGGAAAGAGAACACAACCATAGACTGGAAAAACATACAAGACATTTAGGAAACTTGTTTCATCTATTTTTGTGTAATAAACAACCCCTAAACTAAGTAGCTTAAAAATTAGCAATAATTTTATTTGTTTACTTTTGCCTGTGTCAGCAATTTGGATTGAGTTAAGCTAAGCAGTTTTTTGGCTGGTTTCAAATGAGATTACTCAGCACTCTGTCTTGGTCTAGATGTTTTAAAATTGCCTTACTCATTTGATTGACAGTTGGTCCTAGCTGTTACCCAGACCACACATTTTCATTAGGCTAGCTTAGGATTCTTCACATTGGGACTTGGTTCCAAAATCAGCAAAGAGATGATCTCAATGCTCATCATTTTTCAAGTTGCTGCTTGCATGATATTTGATAATATCTCACTGGCCAAAGAAAGTCACATGGACAGTCCCAGACAATCTGTGAAGAAAGTATCCATGAGTATAGAGGCAAGGACACAGGACACATTGCGGGCTACTTCAGTAACAGTCTGTTATAAACCTGAATGGTCAAGTAGATGGTAAACTAGCAAAGAAGATGGAAAAGAGACAACTAGGGTGTTAGAGATAACAATAGAAGTAATTGCAAATGACAAAGGAAGATAGTAAGAATGACAGAGTACTGTTAATAAGAGAAAAGGTTACATTTTTGGTCCGCATGGGGTATCTTTGCATCTTTACTGTTTCCTTCATCCATCAACTTTGTGTCAATTAGGATTACTTTCAACTGTACATAATGAAAAGGAACTCTTACAATGGCTTAATCACAGAGATACATGCTTTACCGTCATAAAATGAGGTCCAGGTATAGATAGTTCAGCCCTGGTACTTTGTCTTAACAAGAACTCAGATTCCATTTTTTGTCCACGATTTGTATTGTCATTTTCCATCTTAATACTGTTACTGACCAGGGTTCTTGCCCTCCTTACTCAATAGAAGTTGATAAGAGGCCAGACAAGAAATTGAGGCAAGGCTTTATTGGGGCCTCTGCTGCAGCAGTGGGGAGAGAGAACAAGTAACAGGTTCCCTTGCTCACTCAATCGCTCCCCGAGTGGAGGTGAGCTGGTTCCTTATATGGGGTGAAGGTAGAGGTGTGTCCAGGGGTCGGGCCAGAGGGGTGGCTAACGTGTTTTGCCCACCCCTTTGGTGGTGGTGTGTGCAGGGGGCCTCCTGCTTTTGCTCCCAGCATTTCATAGTGGCAGTTGGGCTATTTGGTCTTTTCGTATCTTGTTGTCCATAATTTGCCCTAACTGTGCATGCACTCAGTTATTTTTAGCCTACTTTAGTTTCTTTGTATTTTGTCACTGGAGAAGATGTTTGTCCAGGTGCAAGCACTGCAGCAGAGGCTCCCAGGTCGCGGGTCCCAGCCTGTCTCAATACTTGTTGCCTGACTGTTGTAATATGACTGCTATACTTCCAGGTATGAAGATGCAAGAAGGTAAAAAAGAAGTGAAAGCAGTCTTTTAATGAGGCTGTAGGAAGGACTGCTTCTAACACTTGTCATTGCCAAGTGCTCTGCAATATGGTCATATTTAATTTCACAAGGGGAACATTGGAGTATATGTTTAACTGACCAAGGGGTCCCCATAAACAGAATCAGAGTTCTCCTAATGAGGTTATTCTATATGAGAACAACAGAACCTGCCACAAGCTTTTTCCTACTTAGACATAAATAGAAACTTAGCGTTCCCCTTAAGGCCCTAAGAGTTACATGACTCAATTTTCTCCCCCTTATTTTTTTTATTCTAGTAATATGTACTAATTGTATGAGCTTTCAGGAATAAACTGACAGCATGGATTTATTTTAAACGTTAGAAGATAAAAAAGCTCACATTTACTGAGCATTTAATCTGTACCCAGTATTGTTTTAAGTGTTTATGAATATTATCTCATTTAAAACCCCACAGCAATCCTTTGAAATAAGTACTAATATTTTTATTAAATTTAAAGATAAAAAAATTGATCAGAGATTAACTTACTCAAATTCATGTAATTAATGAACTTTTGAACTTCTGACACAAAAAGTCATGTTTTAGCTGGTACCATCTGTAATACTGCCTACCAGTGTGATTAAAAAGTAAATGACAGAGAGTGCCTTCTATCTAGTATTAACATTTTAGCCTAACATGGGATTTGACACAAGTAAATTTCCCAGTAAAGAAAAAGGTTTTGGTGTGAGACATCTTATTCACCATTATTTTTTTATACATCTTTATTGGCGTATAATTGTTTCACAATGCTGTTAGTTTCTGTTGTAAAACAAAGTGAATCAGCCATGTGCATACATATATCCCCATATCCCCTCCCTCTTGAGCCTCCCTTCCACCGTCCTTATCCCACCCCTCTAGATCATCGCAAAGCACCAAGCTGATCTCCCTGTGCTATTCTGCTGCTTCCCACTAGCTAGCTATTTCACATTAGGTAGTGTATATATATCGATGCTACTCTCACTTCACCTCAGCTTCTCCTTCCCCAACCGTGTCCTCAATTCCATTCTCTATGTCTACATCTTTATTCCTGCCCTGCCACTACATTTATCAATACCTTTTTGTTTTTTAGATTCTATATATATTTGCTAGCTAAGGTATTTGTTTTTCTCTTTCTGACTTACTTCACTCTGTATGACAGACTCTAGGTCCATCCACCTCACAACAAATAACAACTCAATTTTGTTTCTTTTTATGGCTGAGTAATATTCCATTGTATATTATCACCACATATCTTCTTTTTTTTTTTTTTTTTTTTTTGGTGTACGCAGGCCTCTCACTGCTGTGGCCTCTCCCACTGTGGAGCACAGGCTCTGGACGCGCAGGCCCAGCAGCCATGGCTCATGGGCCCAGCCGCTCCGCAGCATGTGGGATCCTCCCAGACCGGGGCACGAACCCACGTCCCCTGCATCAGCAGGTGGACCCTCAACCACTGCGCCACCAGGGAAGCCCCCCATATATCTTCTTTATCCATTTATTGTTGATGGACATTTAGGTTGGTTCCATGTCCTGGCTACTGTAAATAGTGCTGCAATGAACATTGCAGTACATGACTCTTTTTTAATTATGGTTTTCTCAGGGTATATGCCCAGTATTGGGATTGCTGGGTCATATGGTACTTCTATTTTTAGTTTTTTAAGGAACCTCCATACTGTTCTCCATAGTGGCTGTATCAATTTACATTCCCACCAACAGTGCAGGAGGGTTCCCTTTTCACCACACCCTTCCCAGCATTTATTGTTTCTAGATTTTTTGATAATTGCCATTCTGACTGGTGTGAGGTGATACCTCTTTATTGTATGTTTCTTTCCAAAATGTACTGTAACAAAGATCCTGAGAAAGTCTCTCATGATAGAAAGCCTGTATATGATGAGAGCATCAACCCAGGCAAGCTTGTTACATTTATTCAAACTATAAAATTGCTAGTATCTGGAGAACTTGTGCTGATTCAACTTTATTTAAATGGAATATTGCAGCACATTCACAATAGAAGCCTATACCTTTTCTTCTACATGGTAGTATAAGCCTTTATGTTGTTCAGAAAGAAAATTCTCAGAACATTAAAGAAAGTAGAAATTCTTATTATTAAAGAGGTTGGTTAGAAGAAATGTGATGACTCTGACTTCAATAAAAGGCAAGTTTTATTCCAAACAGTGGATTCACTTTTATCAGGCACTCTATATTTTTATGGTAATTGTTAGTACAGTTTATGCTGGGAAGTTTGAGCTATGGGCTAATATAAGTTTCATTATTTTCAATAGAAAAGAAAGTAAGGTAAGTCTATCTTATCTCGAAGACTGATATATTCTGATTTTTTATTTAATTTTCTCATAATATTAGACTTACCAGTTGAGCCTTTTGGGAAAATTCAAAATTTAATGATACATACCTTACACTTACACAATGCTTATAAGTCAAATCTATTTCAATTAAAAAGCACACAAAGATTAATGAATTTTCCTGTATTAACTACACTTGTGTGGCCTTTAAAATTCTCATCATCATTTTTTAACATCTTTTTAAAGTACTTTTCATGTTGTTTCTAACTTTGGGGTTAAGTAGTTTGTATACCCATGTTTACTGCTACCTACAGACAGTTTTCTTTAAAAATTCTATTCCATTGAAGTTAATTAAATTTCTCTGAGTCAGTATTGAGTACTTGCAATGCACGAGGTGCTATTCATGACCAAAAAAAGATAAAATGGCATTTGATGTAATTTCTGCTGTTGATTAGTTCATTGTTTAATTAATTCATCTTCCAAATTAAGTATCAGTTATTAAATAACTACTTTTATTCAATAACTATAGTTGTCTCTAGTTGTAACACAATAATTTAATCCAAAATTAACTATTCTGGTAATACCTTTAGCATTTTAAATATGTGTGACTGAGTTTGCCATGCTCGAGAATAAGTAGAGAAGGAGATGTGATGAGATATGAGGTATGCAATGAAGCCAATGGCTAGACTGTAACTTGTAATTCACAGCTGAAATCTGTGTTTCAAATCCATGTTCACTGGGAACTTTGGGAGAGTTTAAAGGAGGGAAATTACATGATTCAAATTATCATGCTTCAAAATCATTTAAAAAAAAGAATAGAAGACTTGGAGCATATAATAAAAACTCTAGATGGGTAGTGTAGGGAAGAAGCAATATTAAAAAAAATATTTCAGAAATAATGAAAAACATGAGTCCTCTGACTAAGAAAATGTAGTTGGTTTGGGGAAAGATAAGTAAATATAAATGAATATCAACAGGTCAGTTAGGACAGAGAAAACCATTTTAAAAGCAACTTCAAATAAAATGCAGATTACTAGGCTGACAGGATATTTCTTAAAAACAAAAATGTAAGCCAGAAGGTGATAAAATAATTTCTTTAAAGTGCCTACACAAAATGTTACCAACTTACAATCTGATACCCAGATAACCTGTTTGATTTAAATGCAAATAAACTATTTTCAGTAAAAACATAAAAACTAAGATAACTGAACTACAAGAACTGCTAAATATGGCATTTCAACAAAAACAACACTGAATCCAGATAGAAGAAATAAAGTGTAAGAAAAAATTTGGAGAAAATAAATTGCTTAATATAGAGGAATTTTAAAAGATGTTAATTCTGGAGGTGGAACATGTTAGCATTAATGTAATACACCTTCATGAGGCTAGAAGGACATAATGAACAAATTTAAAGATTTTTAAGGACCTTATATTGTTCAGCTGGAGGGAGGAGATACTAATTAAATTTTCACCTTTAAAAAATGTGCATGTATTTTTAAAAGATAAGCACAAAAAGAAAATGATAGAATGCAGTCATTCCAAACCTTTAGAGTTGGGAGAAATAGATGGCAACTAAAAGAAAAGAAAACAGAAAACTTGATCAATCCAGTGGGAGGCAGAAAAGGAGAAAAACTAGACATAAAATGAGTGATAATAGTACAAAGTAAGATAGCATAAATTATTAAAATTACATTAGTGATAATACACACTCACCATGATACTTAAGAAAAGTAACTAAGAGACTGAATAAAAATCTTAATTAATTTTCAAATTACTAAAGACAAATCCAAATCAAAATGATATATATAAAAGACATGGGATGAAAGATACATAGATAGGCAGATAGATAGATAGATAGATAGATAGATAAATAGATACCCGCCCACATATACCTCAGGTAAATATAAACCAAATAATGCTGGATCAGCTGCATTAATATAAGATAAAATAATCTCATAAAATGTCATTGCTAGGGATGAAGAGAATCACTACAATTAAATAAAATATTAAATTACTGAAAAATTATAGCAACCCTAATGTAATATTTAGCTCATAAAACTCAACAATATATGAAGCAAAAAACTCAACATAATTACAAAGATAACTGTTAAAAATCAATCAATGTGATAAACCATATCAACAGATTGAAGGAGAAAAACCATATGATCATCTCAATAGATGCAGAGAAAGCTTTTGACAAAGTCAACACCCATTTATGATTAAAAAAACATCCAGAAAGTAGGCATAGAGCAAACTTACCTCAACATGATAAAGGACATATTATATGACAAACCAACAGCCAACATCATTCTTAATGGTGAAAAACTGAATCCATTTCCTCTAAGATCAGGAACAAGACAAGGTCCACTCTCACCACTTTTATTCAACATAGTTTTGGAAGTTTTAGCTGCAATAATCAGAGAAGAAAAAGAAATAAAAGGAATCCAAATTGGAAAAAAGAAGTAAAGCTGTCACTGTTTGCAGATGACATAATACTATACATAGAGAATCCTAAAGGTGCTACCAGAAAATTACTACAGCTAATCAGTCAGTTTGGTAAAGTAGCAGGATACAAAATAAATGCACAGAAATCTCTTGCATTCTTATACACGAATAATGAAAAATCTGAAAGAGAAATTAAGGAAACACTCTCATTTACAATTGCAACAAAAAGAATAAATTACCTAGCAATAAACCTACCTAAGGAGACAAAAGACCTGTATGCAGAAAACTATAAGACACTGATGAAATTAAAGGTGATACAAACAGATGGAGAGATATGCCATGTTCTTAGACTGGAAGAATCAACATTGTGAAAATGAATATACTACCCAAAGCAATCTACAGATTCAATGCAATCCCTATCAAAAATGGCATTTTTCACAGAACCAGAACAAAAAATTTCACAATTTGTATGCAAACACAAAAGACCCCGAATCACCAAAGCAATCTTGAGAAAGAATAATGGAGCTGGAGGAATCAGGCTCCCTGACTTCAGACTATATTACAAAGCTACAGTAATCAAGACAGTATGGTATTGGCACAAAAACAGAAATATCATTCAATGGAACAGGATAGAAAGCCCAGAGATAAACCCACGTACATATGGTCACCTTATCTTTGATAAAGGAGGCAAGAATATACAATGGAGAAAAGACAGTCTCTTCAGTAAGTGGTGCTGGGAAAACTGGACAGCTACATATAAAAGAATGAAATTAGAACACTCCCTAACATCATACAAAAAAATAAACTCAAAATGGATTAAAGACCTCAATGTAAGGCCAGACACTATAAAACTCTTAGAGGAAAACCTAGGAAGAACACTCTATGACATAAATCACAGCAAGATCCTTTTTGACCTACTTCCTAGAAAAATGGAAATAGAAACAAACGGGACCTAATGAAACTTCAAAGCTTTTGCACAGCAAAGGAAACCATAAACAAGAGCAAAAGACAACCCTCAGAATGGGAGAAAATATTTGCAAATGAAGGAACTGACAAATGATTAATCTACAAAAGTTACAAGCAGCTCATGCAGCTCAATATCAATAAAAGCAAACCATCCAATCCAAAAATGGGCAGACCTAAATATCTTCTTCTACAAAGAAGATATACAGATTGCCAACAAACACATGAAAGGATGCTCAACATCACTAATCATTAGAGAAATGCAATCAAAACTACAATGAGGTATCTCCTCACACCTGTCAGAATGACCATCATCAAAAAATCTATAAAAAATAAAGTGCTGGAGAAGGTGTGGAGAAAAGGGAACCCTCTTGCACTGTTGGTGGAAATGTAAATTGATACAACCACTGTGGAGAACAGTATGGAGGTTCCTTAAAAAAACTAAAAATAGAACTACCATACGACCGAGCAATCCACTACTGGGCATATACCCTGAGAAAACCATAATTCAAAGAGTCATGTACCACAATCACAATGTTCATTGCAGCTCTATTTACAATAGCCAGGACATGGAAGCAACCTAAGTGTCCATCGACAGATGAATGGATAAAGAAGATGTGGCACATATATACAGTAGGAATATTACTCAGCCATAAAAAGAAACGAAATTGAGTTATTTGTAGTGAGGTGGATGGACCTAGAGTGTGTCATACAGAGTGTGAAGTAAGAAAGAGAAAAACAAATACCGTATGCTAACACATATATATGGAACCAAAAAAAAAAAGAGTTCTGAAGAACCTAAGAGCAGGACAGGGATAAAGATGCCGACATAGAAAATGGACTAGAGGACACGGGGAGGGGGAAAGGTAAGCTGGGACAAAGTGAGAGAGTCGCATGTACTTATATATACTACCTAATGTAAAATAGATAGCTAGTGGGAAGCAGCTGCATAGCACAGGCAGATCAGCTCGGTGCTTTGTGACCACCCAGAGGGATGAGATAGGGAGGGTGGGAGGGAGATAAAAGAGGGAGGGGTTATGAGGACATATATATACATATAGCTGATTCACTTTGTTATAAAGCAGAAACTAACACACCATTGTAAAGCAATTATACTCCAATAAAGATGTTAAATAAATAAATAAATAAACTCAGGATAATAAAAAAATGCAATCAAAATGAGAGATTTTTAACACCTCTCTCATGGTAATAGATCAGAAAAACAATTGATAAGGATTTAGACAATTGGAACAACATAATTTATAACAATGATTGAAGATACATATAGAAATCACTACATCCAGTGCATAGAAATATGGATGATTTCCAATTATATGAGGAATACACTATTTTAACATGAGCTAGGCTGTAAAGAATATCTCAACAATGTTCAAAAAATGGCAAGCATAAGTATTTGTTCTTTGATCAAAATAAAATTAAATTGAAATAATTAATAAACACATATAAGTTTCAATACTTAAAAACTTCAGAATAATGCAGTGTTCAAAGAAGGAATCACAGTATAAAAGTGGACATATTTATAACTGAAAACTGATAAAATATTTCACATTAAATGTTTCAGGTTGCAATTTAATTAGCTATTAAAAGAAAATACAAGTTCCTAAAGGCATGTACATAGATACATGTATTTATCTATATATAAACTCAGCCAACATACACTTAATATTTGTGTACTTCATCAAATTCTATTTTACACCAAAAGAAAAAAAAATCAACACTTATTGAACTCTAGTTAACAAATGCATTTGGAAATATTTAGGAGTAAGCATATTGATAGCTTCAATTAACTTTGATATGCTTCAAAAAGTAAGGTGGACAAATACATGTATAAAGGCATGGATAGACAAATGATAAAGCAAATATATCAACATGTTAATGTTAGAATCCAGTTTGGAATATATCTAATTATTCCCTACAAAATTCTTTCATCTTTGCTGTATGTTTGAAAATTTTAAATAAGTTATATCTTAAAGGATGTATAGCATTCTAATCAGCATGGATTGGGAGTTATCTACTATATCACAGCAATGAGGTAAAAGAGATTGATAAGGTTGTATATAAGGCTGTTGCTATTGGAGTTAAACAAGGGTTACTCTACTTTTATGGACACAGGCAAGGTACTTTGTGTAGTTATTACTCAGAAGGAATAAAAACACTCTTCTCATTGTCATGCTTCTCCCAATATTGCTTTCAGAAAATGTTTAATAGTCTGGCATTGTCATAGACAATGTACTGGAATGTAGATATCTGATTTTTTTTCAAAGTTAAATCTAAATTTTTATTGAAATATATAGATTCACAATATATTACTTTCAGATGAACAACATAGTGGTTGAATATTTTTATAGATTATACCTCATTTAAAGTATTTATGAAATATTGGCTATATTATCTATCCTGTACAAAATATTCTTGTAGCTTATTTATTTTATACATAGTTGTTTGTACCTTTAATCCCCTTCCCCTATCTTGCCCCTCCTTCCCTCTCACCACTGGTAACCACTAGTTTGTTTTCTATATCTGTGTGTTTGTTTCTGTTCTGTTATATTCATTCTTTCTTTTTTTAAATTCTACATATAAGTGATAAAATACAGTATTTGTCTTTCTATCTGCCTAATTTCACTAAGCATAATACCCTTCATTTCTATCCATGTTATTGCACATGGCAATATTTCATCCTTTTTCATGGCTGAGTAATAGCCCCATATATATATATATATATATATATACTTTATCCATTCATCTCTTGTTGGACATTTAGGTTGTTTCCACACATTGGCTGTTGTAAATAATACTGCTATGAACAGGTATCTTTTCAAATTAGTGTCTTTGTTTTCTTTGAATATATTCCCAGGAGTAGAATTGCTGGATCATATGATAGTTCTATTTTTATTTTTTTGAGGAACCTCCATACTGTTTTCCATAGTGGCTGCACCAATTTATATTCCCATCAGCAGTGTACTAGGGTTCCCTTTTCTTTCTTCACATTCTTGCCAACATTTGTTATTTGTGTTCTTTCTGATGACAGCCATTCTCACAGGTGTGAGGTGATGTGTCATTGTGGTTTTTATTTGCATTTTACTGATGATTAGTGATGTTGAGCATCTTTTCATGTGCCTGTTGGCCATCTCTATGTTTCCTTTGGAAAAATGTCTATTCAGATCTTCTTCCCATTTTTTAAATGAGTTGTTTGTTTTTTTGATATTGAATTGTATTTGGTGTTTTTTTTATTTTGGATATTAACCCATGTCAGTCCTATCATTTGCAAATATTTTCTCCCATTCAGTAGGTTCCCTTTTTATTCTGTTCATGGTTTCCTTTACTGTGCAAAAGATTTTAATTTTAATTAGGCCCCATTTGTTTATTTTTGCTTTTGTTTCCTTTGTGTTAGGAGAGAGATCCAAAAAAATATTGCTATGATTTGTATCACAGAGTGTTCTGCCTATGTTTTTCTCTAGGAGTTTTATAGTATCTGGTCTTACATTTAGGTCTTTAATCATTTTGAGTTTATTCTTGTATATGATGTGAGAAAATGTTCTAATTTCATTCTTTTACATGTAGCCTTCCAGTTTTCCAGCACCACTTATTGAAGAGACTCTTCCCCATTGTACATTCTTGCCTCCTTTGTCATAGATTATTTGACCATAAGTGCATGGATTTATTTCTGGGCTCTTTATTCTGTTCCATTGATCTATATGTCTGTTTTTGTGCTAGTACAATACTGTTTTGATTAATGTATCTTTGTACTATAATCTGAAGTTAGGGAGCATGATACCTCCAGCTTTGTTCTTTCTTATCAGGATTGCTTTAGCTATTCAGGGTCTTTTGTTCTTCCATATAAATTTTTGGATTATTAGTTCTAGTTCTGTGAAAATTGTCATGGGTATTTTGATAAAGATAGCACTCAATCTGTAAATTTCTTTAGGTCATATTTACATTTTAAAAATATTAATTCTTCCAATCCATGAACCAGTGATATCTTTTTATTTCTTTGTATCATCTTCAATTTCCTTCATCATTGTTTTATAGTTTTCAGAATATAGGTCCTTTTCTTCCTTGGTTAAGTTTATTCCTAGGTATTTTATTCTTTTTGGTGCAATTTTAAAAGGGATTGCTTTCTTTCTTTTTCTTTGTGATAGGTCATTATTGGTGTATAGAAAAACAATAGATTTCTGTATATTAATCTTATATCCTGCAACATTACTGAATTCATTTATTAGTTTTAATTTTTTGGTGGAGACTTTAAGGTTTTATATATATAGTATTATGTCATCTGCAAAATAGTGACAATTTTACTTCTTCCCTTGCAATTTGGATGCCTTTTGTTTCTTTTCTTCTGATTGTTGTGGCTAGGACTTCTAATGCTATGTTAAATAGAAGTGGCAAGACTGGTAATCCTTGCCTTGTTTCTGATTTTAGAGGATAAGCTTTCAGCTTTTTGCCATTGAGTATGATGTTAGCTGTGGGTTTGTCATAAATGGCCTTTATTATATTGAAATATGTTCCCTCTATACCAACTTTGATGAGAGTTTTTATCATGAATGGATGTTGACTTTTGTCAAAAGCTTTTTCTGTGTCTAAAATTCAGACATCTGAATTTTAGTCTTCAGCTTAGACATATCCTGTGTCACTAGACATCTACTTCAGTCCATACGCCATTCAATTATTACTCATCTACTATGGCAAATCGCTGGACTAATCTTCTAGAAATTCGAATAGTAGTAAATGTTGGTCTTGTAGAGTAAAGAGCAAATCTTGGTAAGGTAAAGATGTGTGAAAAATGGTTAATATTTCTGAATAGATTTTATTAGATGGCAGAAATGGAGATGATAACTATTATGAAGGTAGAGCTAGTAGAATTTAAAAATGGGATGACATGTGAAGGAATGAGAGAGAGAGAGAGAAACTTCTCTGTCTCAGTCTTTGATTTGGGCATTTCATATTTCCATTTAACACCATGGTTTCCAAGTTGATTGAAGAAATTTGCCCCAAGAGACCCAGAAAACTCACAGGGAGTATTTTAAATTTGGGGACAATACTTGAGACTTGCCAGACACCATATGAATTACCAGCTGGAGGAAGTTACTCTTCTCAGATTAGATTGCACTATTCTTCTCTCAATGACACATTTTTGGGAAGCTGAGTTTTTAGAGTGCCTTATGAAAGGCAAGTACAATGAAAAAATCAATATAGAACAGGAAATGAGAGCGGTGGTGTCAAATCAGAGTGTTGTGTCTTAGAAAGTGAACAGTATTTAATAAGTATTGGTATTTTTTGTAATGGAACAGGTGATATACTGAATAAAAGGAAATACTTGTTATAGTTATTGATTCTAGGTAATAGCAAACCTATAAAAGAATTAAGAACAGTTATTTCTCTTTCAATTTTTATGGATTATTTTTTAAATGACCATTAAGTTGTCAAGACATAAATATTTTTAACTGTGATAGAACTCACTACTTAATAAATGGAACTGTTACCTATTTCCTTTGGGCTATGTGTACCAGGACAAAATAAAAAAAATGGTTACTATGAGCATTCTGAACTCTGATAATCTGCAAACCTCTGATTTAGCAGATAAGTCAATAAAGACACTGCAAATCTAAGTAAATTTCCCAAAGCTGTATGTCTTGCAAATGACCTCTTGAAGTTTTAGACTCAAGCTCTTTGACTCCCTGAGCCTGTGCTTATTATACTGTAAAATATATTTAAAAATATAGATATATAAAATATTCCCATGAACTCTTATGAATGTATAATTGGAAAGTTTAGAATATTCTGAAAAATAACAATAATTAAAGTTTAATAGTGTAGATATATGTATAAATCCATGGTCTGCAAGCATTCTATAACTGTGACAATACAAAAGACAGTAACATACTTGCATGTATTTGGTGTGTCATACCTGGTGACAAGTTGACACTGTCAGCAAATTCCAATTTTTGGTCTTTTGTTTTCCCACTGAAATAATTGTAAGTTATGTGTCCTTGCTTAAGAGTACAAAATTTCATACATTTAGATCTTGAGAAAAAAATGATAAATTATACTTTTCAAAATTAAAAAAATTTGCTTCAAAAGACCCTGTTAAGAAAATGAAAAACCAAGCCACAGAATAGGCTCTAAAAAAGGACACTTTACTTAACACTCAATATAAGAAAAAAACAATAACAATTGGGTACAAAATTTCAACAGACATTTCACTAAAAAAATCAATTGCAAATAAACATATGAAGAGACAGTCAACATCAGTAATCATTAAGTGAATTAAAACCACAATGTGATATCACTAAACACTATCAGAATGGCTAAAATCAACAAAATGGAAAATATCAAATATTGGTGGAAATATCCTGTAACTGATATTCTCATATGTTGCTGATAGGAACCTGAAATAGTATCTCTACTTTGAAAAACTGTTTGTAAGCCTCTCAAAGATTAAACATACACTTACTCTGTTACCCTCTAATCTTATTTCTAGTTGTTTACCTGACATGAAAATGTATATACACTCAAAAACCTGTATTTGAATGTATTATGGGACAGATTCAGATCAGTGGTTGACAGAGTTTGGGTAGGAGGGAGGAGACTGACTAAAAATCACAAAGGAAATTTTGATATGATGTGGTGGTTATATATACATTTGTGAAACTTATTAGAATTTAAATTTTAAAACCATTAATATGACTTGATGTGAAATATGTTTCACCAATCCTAACTTCATAAAAATCCAATTTTACTTTAAAAGACTCATATCATATTCAAACACAATTAAATATTTGGTCAGTTTTTCAGAGCTTTCTAAATAATGCCTCAAACATACTCCATTAGAATTTATTTTTTAAGATCACTTATATCTTTTGTCATCTAGAATAAGAAATTTAAGATGAAAACCAGATTTCTGACTTTCTAAATTATCATATTTATGACATATAAATGTTTAATATATACATATTTATACTACACAGAATGCAATGAAAACCAACTTGATTATAAGTTTTATCATTTATCAGATTATAAAACCTGATAAATAATCTACACTTTATGCTCTCCCAAGCACAGGTGGATGCAGTAATAACTAGCCTAAGGCTTTTTCCCACTCTCTAGTCTCTTCTGGAACCACACATACTTGGCCAAAGATGAAAAATGTCACCAGTCTCCCAGCTGTTGAGTTTGGGTTTTTTTTATCAGCTTAATACAGTTAATCAGTTGCTAAATTTAAAGTGTCACTTTCTCCACTTTCTTTTATAACCTAATCTGTCCCCACCTTCCTCTTGCAATTAGTGTTTAGCTGCACATAAATTTATGTGTAATTCCCATGAAGCTTCTAGCACACATCTGGCACAAAATATGGGCTCAAAACTTATAGCTATTATAATGATAACTTTTAATATTATTTTATCTTCACAAGAGATATTTTAATTTTATGTGATTAAAAGGAAGTTATTTTAATTTCCTTTGTAGAAATTTATTTTTCAGTCCATTAAGTTTTATGAGCAACAACTTCTTATAGCATATTTCTAAACACTGCTTAAAATGTTTCACTGTTTTCTATTTTGAGAGGTTTTAAACATTAGATATACAATAAAAGTGTTTGAAAGTAAATCTATTAAAAGCTCATTCTATGCTAGACATTATGCTAAGGGTTTGAGATTCAGTAATGTATAAAAACAAATACGTCACTTGCATTCATATAAACAGTGTTTATGTAACCAATGGTATAAATGACTTATGTAGGAAAAGTATATGCTGGTTTGTATTTAAGTTATATAAACATTTAGATAACATAAGCAATCTTCAATAGGGAAAAATAGCCTTTTCAGTAAAATTTAAGGTGTTAAGTAGAAGTAACATTGAAAAACAACACGTTTAGGTTTTACATGTAATTTTTTACCATATGAAATGGAGTATTATAAGGTTTTAAGGAAGTTTCATATATGGGATTGTATATATGTGATTTCAATAGATGAATAACTTGTTATTTCAAAAGACAGATGAAAACACAAATGAAATAAAACTGGACACTTCGGACCTTCAAGATGGCAGAAGAGTAAGACATGGAGATCACCTTTCTCCCCACAAATATATCAAAAATACATCTACATGTGGAACATCTCCTACAGAACACCTACTGAATGCTGGCAGAAGACCTCAGGCTCCCAAAAGGCAAGAAACTCCCCACATACCTAGGTAGGGCAAAAGAAAAAAGAAAAAACAGAGACAAAAGAATAGGGACAGGGCTTCCCTGGTGGCGCAGTGGTTGAGAGTCCACTTGCCGATGCAGGGGACACGGGTTCGTGCCCAAGTCCGGGAAGATCCCACATGCCATGGAGCGGCTGGGCCTGTGAGCCACGGCCGCTGAGCCTGTGCATCCAGAGCCTGTGCTTCTCAATGGGAGAGGGCACAACAGTGATAGGCCCGTGCACCGCCAAAAAAGAAAAAGAAAAAGAATAGAGACAGGACCTGCACCTCTGGGAGGGAGTTGTGAAGGAGGAAAATTTTCCACACACTAGGAAGCCCCTTCACTGGTGGACACGGGGTGTGGGTGGGGGGAAAGCTTTGGAGCCACAGAGGAGAGCATACCAACAGGGGTGCAGAGGGCAAAGCAGAGAGATTCCCACACAGAGGATTGGTGCCGACCAGCACTCACCAGCCTGAGAGGCTTGTCTGCTCACCCACCGGGGTGGGTGGGGGCTGGGAACTGAGGCTCAGGCTTCGGAGTTCAGATCCCAGGGAGAGGACTGGGGCTGGCTGCGTAAACACAGCCTGAAGGGGACTAGTGTGCCACAGCTAGCCAGGAGGGAGTCCGGGAAAAAATTGGGACCTGTGTAAGAGTCAAGAGACCATTGTTTCAGGGTGCACGAGGAGAGGGGATTCAGAGCATCATACCCCTCCATCCCCCCAGCCTGAGTGAGCCAGAGCCCCCTAACCAGCTGCTACTTTAACCCTGTCCTGTCTGGGTGGGGAACAGACGCACTCAGGTGACCTACACGCAGAGGTGGGGCCAAACCAAACCTGAACCCCAGGAGCTGTGCAAACAAAGAAGAGAAAGGGAAATTTCTCTCAGCAGCCTCAGGAGCAGTGGAATAAATCTCCACAATCAACCTGATGTATGCTGCATCTGTGGAATACCTGAATAGAAAACAAATCATCGCAAAATTGAGGTGGTAGACTTTGGGAGCAACTGTAGACTTGGGGCTTGCTTTCTGCACCTAGTTTGTTTCTGGTTTTATGTTCATCTTAGTTTGGTATTTAGACTTTATTATCATTGGTAGATTTGTTTATCAATTTGGTTGCTTTCTTCCTTTTTTTAAATATAGATATATACATATACATTTTTTTTCCTTTTTCTCTTTTTGTGAGTGTGTATGTGAATGCTTCTTTGTGTGATTTTGTCTGTATAGCTTTGCTTTTGCCATTTGTCCTAGAGCTCTGTCTGTCCTTTTTTTTTTTTTTGTATAGTTTTTAGTGCTTATTATCATTGGTGGATTTGTTTTTTGGTTTGTTGCTCTCTTCTTTCTTTACTTTTTATTACTTTTTTTTACTTCTAATAATATTTTTTTATTTTAATAACTTATTTTTATTTATTTATTTATTTTTCTTTCTTTCTTTCTTTTTCACCCTTTTCTTCTGAGCCATGTGGCTGACAGGGTCTTGGTGCTTGAGCCAGGTGTCAGGCCTGAGGCTCTGAGGTGGGAGAACTGAGTTCACGACATAGGTCCACCAGAGACTTCCCAGCCCCAGGTAATATCAAACAGCAAAAGATCTCCCAGAGATCTTCAGCTCAAGGCTAAAACCTTGGTCCACTCAAGGACCAGCAAGCTATAGTGCTAGACACCCTATGCCAAACAAATAGCAAGACAGGAGCACAAACTCACCCAGTAGCAGAGAGGCTGCCTAAAATCATAAAAAGTTCACAGACACCCCAAAACACACCACAGGATGTGGCCCTGATCACCAGAAAGACAAGATACAGCCTCATCCACCAGAACACAGGCACCAGTCCCCTCCACCAGGAGGCCTACACAACCCACTGAACCAAACTTACCCACTGGCAGCAGACACCAAAAAACAACAGGAACTAACAATGTGCAGCCTATGAAAAGGAAACCCCAAACACAGTAAGTTAAGCAAAATGAGAAGACAGAGAAATACACAGGAGATGAAGAAGCAAAGTAAAAATCCATCAGACCAAACAAATGAAGAGGAAATAGGCAGTCTACTGAAAAAGAATTCAGGTAATGATAGTAAAGATAATCCAGAATCTTGGAAACAGAATAGAGAAAATGCAAGAAGCATTTAACAAGGACCTAGAAGAACAAAAGAGGAAACAAGCAACGATGAACAACACAATAAATGAAATTAAAAATACTCTAGAAGGGATCAATAGCAGAATAATTGAGGCAGAAGAACGGATAAGTGACCTGGAAGATAAAATAGTGGAAATAACTACCGCAGAGCAGAATAAAGAAAAAAGAATGAAAACAATTAGGGACAGTCTCAGAGACCTCTGGGACAACAAAAAACACATAAACATTTGAATTATAGGGGTCCCAGAAGAAGAAGAGAAAAAGAAAGGGACTGAGAAAATATTGGAAGAGATTATAGTTGAAAATTTCCCTAATATGGGAAAGGAAATAGTCAATCAAGTCCAGGAAGTGCAAAGAGTCCCATACAGGATAAATCCAAAGAGAAACACGCCAAGACACATATTAATCAAACTATCAAAAATTAAATACAAAGAAAAAATATTAAAAGCAGCAGGGAGAAGCAACAAATAACATACAAGAAAATCCCCATAAGGTTAACAGCTGATCTTTCAGCAGAAACCCTGCAAAGCAGAAGGGAATGGCAGGACATATTTAAAGTGATGAAAGGGAAAAACCTACAACCAAGATCATTCTACCCAGCAAGGATATCATTCAGATTCAACAGAGAAATTAAAACCTTTACAGACAAGCAAAAGCTAAGAGACTTCCACACCGCCAAACCAGGTTTACAACAAATGCTAAAGGAACTTCTCTAGGCAGGAAACACAAGAGAAGGAAAAGACCTACAATAACAAACCCCAAACAATTAAGAACATGGTAATAGGAACATACATATCGATAACTACCTTAAATGTAAATGGATTAAATGCTCCAACCAATAGACATAGACTGGCTGAGTGGATACAAAAACAAGACCTGTATATATGCTGTCTACAAGAGACCCACTTCAGACGGAGGGACATACAGACTGAAAGTGACGGGATGGAAAACATATTCCATGCAAATGGAAATCAAAAGAAAGATGGAATAGCAATTCTCATATCAGACAATATAGACTTTAAAATAAAGACTATTACAAGAGAGAAAAAAGGACAGTACATAATATCAATCCAAGAAGAAGATATAACAATTGTAAATATATATGCATATATATATTTGGCATAGGAGCACCTCAATATATAAGGCAAGTGCTAACAGCCATAAAAGGGGAAATCGACAATAACACAATAATAGTAGGGGACTTTAACACCCTACTTTCACCAATGAAGAGATCATCCAAAAGGAATATAAATAAGGATGTGCAAGCTTTAAATGACACATTAAACAAGATGGGTTTAATTGATATTTATAGGACATTCCATCCAAAAACAACAGAATACATTTTCTTCTCAAGTGCTCATGGAACATTCTCCAGGGTACACCATATTTTGGGTCACAAATCAAGCCTTGGTAAATTTAAGAAAATTGAAATCTTATCAGGTATCTTTTCCAATGACATTGATATGAGACTAGATATCAATTACAGGAAAAAAACTGCAAAAAATACAAACACATGAAGGCTAAACAATACGCTACTAAATAATCAAGAGATCACTGAAGAAATCAAAGAGGAAATCAAAAAATACCTAGAAACAAATGACAATTAAAACACGATGGCGCAAAACCTATGGGATGCAGCAAAAACAGTTCTAAGAGGGAAGTTTATAGCAATACAAGCCTACCTTAAGAAATAAGAAACATCTCAAACAAACAACTTAACCTTACACCTAAAGCAATTAGAGAAAGAAGAACAAAAAACACCCAAAGTTAGCAGAAGGAAAGAAATCATAAAGATCAGATCAGAAATAAATGAAAAAGAAATAAAGGAAACGATAGCAAAGATCAATAAAACTAAAAGCTGGTTCTTTGAGAAGGTAAACAAAATTGATAAACTATTAGCCAGACTCATCAAGAAAAAAAAGGGAGAACACTTAAATCAAAGAATTAAAAGTGAAAAAGAAGTAACAACTGACACTGCAGAAATACAAAGGATCATGAGAGATTACTACAAGCAACTAAATGGTGTGGGGTAAACTGGACAGCTACATGTAAAAGAAGGAAATTAGAACACTCCCTAACACCATACACAAAAATAAACTCAAAGTGGATTAAGGACCTAAATGTAAGTCTAGAAACTATAAAACTCTTAGAGGAAAACATAGGCAGAACACTCTGACATAAATCACAGCAAGATCCTTTTTGACCCACCTCCTAGAGAAATGGAAATAAAAACAAATAGGACCTAATGAAACTTAAAAGCTTTTGCACAGCAAAGGAAACCATAAGCAAGTTGAAAAGACAACCCTTAGAATGGGAGAAAATATTTGCAAATGAGGCAATTGACAAAAGGATTAATCTCCAAAATATACAATCAACTCATGCAGCTCAATATCAAAAAAAAAAACAACTCAATCCAAAAATGTGCAGAAGACCTAAATAGACGTTTCTCCAGAGAAGATATACAGATTGCCAAAAAACACATGAAGGGATGCTCAACATCACTAATCATTAGAGAAATGCAAATCAAAGCTACAATGAGGTATCACCTCATACTGGTCAGAATGGCCATCGTCAAAAAATCTACAAACAATAAATGCTGGAGAGGGTGTGGAGAAAAGGGAACCCTCTTGCACTATTGGTGGGAATATAAATTGATACAGCCACTATGGAGAACAGTATGGATGCTTCTTAAAAAACTAAAACAGAACTACCATATGACCCAACGATCCCACTACTGGGCATATACCCTGAGAAAACCGTAATTCAAAAACAGTCATGTACTACAATGTTCACTGCAGCTGTATTTACAATAGCCAGGACATGGAAGCAACCTAAGTGTCCATCGACAGATGAATGAGTAAAGGAGATATGGCACATATATACAATGGAATATTACTCAGCCATAAAATGAAATGAAATTGAGTTATTTGTAGTGAGGTGAATGTACCTGGAGTCTGTTATACAGAGTGAAGTAAGTCAGAAAGAGAAAAACAAATACCTTATACTAACACATATATATGGAATCTAAAAAAAAAAAAAAAGGCTCCAAAGAAACTAAGAGCAGGACAGGAATAAAGACGCAGACGTATTGAATAGACTTAAGGCCATGGAGATGGGGAAGGGTAAGCTGGGACGAAGTGAGAAAGTGGCATGGACATGTATACACTACCAAATGTAAAATAGATAGCTAGTGGGAAGCAGCCGCATAGCACAGCGAGATCAGCTCAGTGCTTTGTGACCACTTAGAGGGTTGGGATAAGGAGGGTGGGAGGGAGACGCAAGAGGGAGGAGATATGGGGATATATGTATATGTATAGCTGATTCTGTTATACAGCAGAAACTAACACACCACTGTAAAGCAATTATACGCCAATAAAGATGTTAAAAAAAATATTGGACACTTATAACCCATCATAAACCACTAAAATTAAATTTTCAGTGAATTAAAAGTTTTGTGTTTATTAAATTATAATCTCTTTGCTCAGATTGGTGAGATATTTTAACCAGGCAGGAAAAAGCAGCTATTTAAAAAAAAAAGATGGGCTACTGATAGAAATTAAAACTTACAAATATCAAAACACAGTCAATAGAAAATACGATATTAAGAAAATATTTTCAATCCAAATTACAGATAATCTCTTACAATTTAACCATACAAAACCCTTACTATTATATAAATATTGGCAAAGTATATAGGTAAGGAATTAAAGACCAAATCAAAATAGCCAAATATACATTTAAATATAAGTTACTGGAAACTAATAGTAGTCAATTAGGGTAATCCATTAAATTAAAGAAGTTTGTAAACTTTTTCTGTAAAGGTCCAGATAATAAATATTTCAGGCTTTGTGGGCCACATGACCTCTCTGACATGTCTTCTGCCATTCTGTTGTTGTAGCCATAGATAATAGGAAGTGAATTGGTGTAGTCATGTTGGAACAAACTTTACTTATAAAAATATGTGGTTCATTAGATTTGGCCATTTGCTGGCCTAATCAGATTTACAGTTTTAAAAGAGATTAAAATATCTTGCATCAGGTATGTAGGAAGAATAATACTTTGACACATAGGTATAATATTAGTTATGGTAACCTTCTTGAAAAGCAATACTGAATGTACAAATACCTTTGATCCAACAGTTGCACTTCTGGGGATCTATTCCATTGCAAAGTTGGAGGAAACAGTTATACACATGGATATTGATTTCCATACACAGAAGATGTTTTGTGGCCGAGGAAAAAATTAAAATACAGAAAATGTCCATCAGTCAAGATATGGTTCCATAAATCATACCATATCAATAACATATCAGGCAACAATATATTAAACAAATAAACAACAAATACAACAATAACTACATCAGTTGCACAAGTACTACGCCCATCTGAAGAAACACTTTTACTGCGAGCAAATGGTGAAAAGAGATAAACACCAATATAATGTAGCATCAAATTGTTATAAAAAAGTATCCTAGGGCTTCCCTGGTGGCTCAGTGGTTGAGCGTCCGCCTGCTGATGCAGGGGACGCGGGTTCGTGCCCCGGTCCGGGAGGATCCCACGTGCCACGGAGTGGCTGGGCCCATGAGCGATGGCCGCTGAGCCGGCGCGTCCGGAGCCTGTGCTCTGCAATGGGAGAGGCCACAGCAGTGAGAGGCCTGCGTACTGCAAAAAAAAAAAAAGTATCCTAAAAGTATCTAGGCAAAAAATTCTGATTACTATCAAAAGAGAAAATTAACTTTGCCTAAGAGTTTTTGGAATACTAAATACTATAATACACAAGTCACTGATGCATCTTAAACCTTCCATTGTATTTGAGATTAAAAAAAAAATAGGGTCCAAAGTATGATGTACATTTCATGAGTAGATGCAAAAGTACAGGATACTCAGGTTTATTTCAGGAATGTTTAATATTAATGAATCTATATATGCACTAAATCAAATTAACAACTCAAGGAAAATTGCATTGATATACAAGATATAATTTTGTAATATTCATAGTTCCATTATCTTTTAAAATATTATGAGATTAGTAATGAAATTAAACCACAGAAATATATTTTATACATATGTATTTTTTAATATATGAAAAATTCTAAGCATTTAATAATAAGAATAAATTGCATCTCATTAGATACTTCACAAATGAAAAAAATTGAAAATATAAGAAATATTCCAATTGTTTTAATGATAATTAAATATTATATTTATTTTACAAAATTGGAGACATCTAAACTGAACATTACCATCATGAAAGCAAAGGAATTACAGGTGGACACTCATATTTGAATTGAGAGTTCATATATGTACTGCCTTTCTAAAGCAGCTTTAACACTGTACATAATGAGCCTTGGCAAGTATATATGCTCTGTGCTGTATGAATAAACTGTTAAAGGTTTATGTATAAGATATGTTTGGGTAACTCATTATGTTATTGAGTTATTGAGAAAACTGAATTACAAATAGCATGTAATTGTTATTGGATGATAGAATTATCTGTGATATTTATTACTCTATTTGCTTTTTTTTTTTTTTTTTTTTTGCGGTACGTGGGCCTCTCACTGTTGTGGCCTCTCCCGCTGTGGAGCACAGGCTCCAGATGCGCAGGCTCAGCGGACATGGCTCACGGGCCCAGCCGCTCCGCAGCATGTGGGATCCTCCCGGACCGGGGCACGAACCCGTGTCCCCTGCATCGGCAGGTGGACTCCCAACCACTGCGCCACCAGGGAAGCCCCTCTATGTGCTTTTTAATGTTTCATTTATTTTCAGTGTACATGTATTGCTCTAATATTCAGGATATGTAAGTAAATGTATTTCCAAGTTGTCTTTAAATCTATTGTATATAAACAGATTAACATTTTACTCACATGCCTTGAGGGGCTTCTTTCATATATAAACTATAAATTGGGAGAAGCTGTTCCATGCCTTTCTCCTAGCTTCTGGTGGTCTGCTGGCAGTCTTTGGCATTCCTTGGTGTGTAGGTGCATCATCTTCATTTCTGCCTCCATGTTCACATGACATTGTACCTGGGTGCTTGTCTTCTGCTCTTCACATGGCATTCTTTTTAATTTACTTTATTTTATTTTTGGCTGCGTTGGGTCTTTGTTGCTGTGCGGGCTTTCTCTAGTTGTGGCACGCGGGCTTCTCATTGCAATGGCTTCTCTTGTTGTGGAGCACAGGCTCTAGGTGTGTGGGCTTCAGTAGTTGTGGCACATGGGCTCAGTAGTTGTGGCTCACGAGCTCTAGAGCACAGGCTCAGTAACTGTGGTGCATGGGCTTAGTTGCTCCGTGGCATGTGGGATCTTCCTGGACCAGGGCTCCAACCCATGTCCCCTGCATTGGCAGGCGGATTCTTAACCACTGCACCACCAAGGAAGGGCATTCTTATTATAGGGACAACATTCATAATGGATGAGGGGCCCTTTGTACTTTAGTATGACCTCATCTTAATTATATCTGTAAGAACCCTCCTTCCAAATAAGGTCATATTCTAAAGTACTGGGGGTTAGGACTTCAACATAGAAATTTGAGGGGGGGCACAATTTAACCCATAATAGACCCTATAATGTATGTTCCCTGAAAATAAAAATATGTAGTATTTTACACTCTACAATTTGTGGTTACTTTAGTGATTTAAGATGTATATTTTTTAAAGTTTTTAATTTTCTTTCATTTTTATGTTTTTATTGAATGTGTTATTTATTAGAAAGAATGTATATTTAAAACTAAATTAAAATGAATAAACATATTGAAACATATCACACTTTGATAGAAAGTCTTTTCTAAGAAATGTTTATAAGGATAGCTGTTTACCTTATTTTAGTTTTCCTGAGAGTAAAATTCTTGACAGTGATATTATGATAAATTATGTCAAGCCAAGATTTAAGTTAATTTTTTTTCAGTAATTGAAGGGATAGTTTTGAAAAAATTTCTGAGCTAATATACTGGAACAAAAGCAACACCAATCACTGAGTTTATGAAAAAGTTAAGTGACTCAGACTCATATAAGGGATAAAGGAGTCGGGGAGAGAAGGGCAGGGAAATCTGGGCAAGAAATACAAAAGGAAAAACCATACTCTTAAAATGATGGCTTGCGGAAGCCTCATTAGAGATTTCTGATCTTTTTAATGTGCCAAGACTCAGAAGTGCTATAAATCACCTCTGTTTGGGGCTGGGGTGGAGGAGAGAGAAGGAAAGTCGGGTAAAGCTGGGGGTTTATAACCATATTGGATGCGTTAGGAAGGAAGGCTGGTGGGATTTTCATTCTCATTCTTATCTCTTTCCCCTCTTTTCCAAGAAAAGCAACTAAGAATAATAACCAGGTGATGCAAATGACTGAGTACCCTTCCCATGGATTCCCATTTCCGTAGAACATCCCCTCCTCATACTCACACTCTAATTCGGAGTGAATAGGAGAATACAATTTAGGGATATAGGTTTGAATGAACACTTCAGATCTCTGACTCCTGAATATCTGAATGTGCTTGCTGAGACGCAGAGACCATATCTGACCTCACTTTTTCAGTCTCGGATGCCAAAGAGGAGACCAGCCCTGAATGGTCATCTTCTGTAATTGTAATAGGGAAGTAGGAGGTATACAAGAATATTGATCAATCAGCTTAAGATGTTCACATTTTTCATCCTGAATAAATTTTTTTGAAGAACAGCAGTTGTTAATTTTGGCGTGTGAAATTAGTATGAATATTATGTTAGTGTTTTTGAAATAAGGTTGAATAACTATGTCCATGTCTTAAAGAGCTTTCACTCCATCAGCTTTCATATGTATATCAGCAGTACGCCAGAAATTTTTGTGTACATCGTGAGGCAGGAATACTTAAAGCAAAATTCACCAGCAACCTTTAAAAGGGAGGACGTTCTCTTTTTTATGAGACATCTATAAAAATATTGTTTTCTATAGACCTGTGTCTGTACTTGAATGGTTTTCAAAGAGTTGTCAACATTGGAATTTCTTACATTATGTATATTGTAGAGTACATATGTATATGTGTATATAGTTTTTTTTAAGACTGTAAATTCAAGAATAAGGTTAGTAAGTGTATGTTTAAATTATCTGGTGAGGTTATTTCTGTTAATGACTGTGGAAGCATCAATGGATATTATGTCCATATCTTCAAGTATATTGAATTAAATTAATACATTATGTGAAGAGCTAGCTTGCCTCTATGACCACGTGAACATCGTTATGAATATCAGGGTGAATTTTACCATAGCAACAAATGGGAACTTGACTGTAGGAACAGCCTATCTAAGAAACAAACAAAAAAATACCAAAAGAAATGTTTGCTAAACATGGAAGTGGCATTCACAGAAACAAAAGATTTCAGAATTCATCTCCTGCTGTCCAGCTGAAAAGTATACTAAATCTGGAAGCTATAAGAAATCTGATTTTCCTTTCTCATATTCTGATTTTATGCTCACTTAGTATATTTTAAGCAAAAACGTAACACTATAAAATAAAAGGGACTCATTAGTAGTGGGCTAACAAAATGGATGGGAGACTGATTGAACTAGAAAACAGGTAAGATTTCATGAGCAGCCTTGTGAGCAGCCACTCACTCTCATAACCATTCTTTACAGTTTGGCTTTTCCTAAATCTTAAACTCATAGAATATTCTCCAACCATAACCTCCCCATTTGCAAATTGCTTGCTCAGTTGTTCTTCTGACGCCTGATGTGTTAGTTGGCTCAGGCTGCCATAACAAAATACCATAAACTAGGTGGCTTAAACCACAGACATTTATTTTGTCACTGTTCTGGAGGCTAGAAATCCCAGCTCAACATCCAGCAGGGAGGTTTCTGATGAAAATCTCTCCAAGGCTTGCAGAGGGCCATCCTCTTGCTCTGTACTCACATGACCTCTTTGTGCACATGGAAAGAGAGAAAGAGAGCTTTCTGGTGTCCCTTCATATAAGGACATTAACCCTTTTGAATCAGACTCTACCCTCATTTCTCCATTTAATCTCTTTTTAAAAAATTTATTTATTTTATTTTGGTTGCGTTGGGTCTTCATTGCCGTGCACGGGCTTTCTGTAGTTGCGGAGAGCGGGGGCTACTCTTCGTTGTGGTGTGCAGGCTTCTCATTGTAATTACTTCCTTATTGACCCTATCTCCAAATACAGACACATTGGAAGTTAATACTTCAACATATGAATTTGGGAGGAGGATACAAATATTTAGTCCATAACACTTGTTGTGTGAAATGATGGGATCCCATTCTCTTATATCTTGATTTTTCCCTTCTCCACCTGCTCTGTTTACATTCTCTTCCTGACCCTGAAACTATATTTCAACATATAACAAGGGAGTGATAATATAAAAAAAGTGGCTAAAATTTTTCATGATGTAATCCAGGCTGGATAAGGAAATAAATGAAGGCAAGAGAGAGAAAGTAAAGGCATTAAGGAATTAAAAGTTATTGGTAAACACAATAATAGCTATAATTATAAAAATGTATTAGAGAAAATAGTTGGTTTCAAACAAAGATTAAATATTCAAGTTAAGAATTCATAGGTAGAGTATTTGGGGTTCATGGCAATCAACAGAATGGATACCTGAAGTACAATGGATGTGAAGAATTATCTTCTCTTAATTTGCTCAAAAGAACGAAGGGCAAGTTTGTTTTGTTGTTTGCTTGCTTGTTTTTCCATAAAAACATTAAAATTACCTAGAATGATGAAAAGAACTGTGGCTGGGAAAAATTATTAAGAACTATATATAAAAATATTCAATGCTTAAAATAATTTTGAGGGTTGATTAGTGGCTTAAATATTCTTTATTAATAGGAAGTACAGGGGATGCATATTTGTATATGTATTCAGATTTTAAAATATATATTTTATTTATGATCTATATATCTTGAAGTGGCTGAAATAATATTGTTAATTCCTGTTTTATTTTTAAAGTCTTGGGTCAAGCTTCATCTCTTTCTCTGATTCCTCCTCTCCACTGCTGTCCAAATTCTTGGTTAGTTGGTTCTTTTGTGTCTCTGCACATTGCTAACAATTAACATTTCCAGCCACTTATGTGTTCATATATCTATATCATCCACTAAATTGTAAATCCCTTGAGGAAATAGTACATGTCTTGTTATTTTATAAGCCACAGTAGGTTTCTTAAATGAATGAGTGAATGAATGAATGAAAAAATGATGATCTCTTTTCAACATTTGGTGTCTTTCATCCATGACAGTCATGTTTCCGATAGTGAAGAGAGAGGAATTTATTTTTAGTACCCAACTTATTTATTTTGATTTTTGACAAAGAC
The DNA here is from genome assembly GCF_039906515.1 of Pseudorca crassidens. NCBI lineage: Eukaryota > Metazoa > Chordata > Mammalia > Artiodactyla > Delphinidae > Pseudorca > Pseudorca crassidens. The sequence goes on from NC_090298.1 coordinate 23,235,947, forward strand.
CTATAAAGACTTTTGGCATTACTGCCAAAATAATGAGTTCATGTTACCAAAAGTTAAATATATCATTGCCAGTTACACTCTAAGTACACGTCAGTTATATAAGCAGTGTATTACAGAGTAAAAAATTCACAATAAGTTGCGATATAAGGAAATAATAATTGCTCAAAAATAATCATTGAGTGTTTATAATGTGTGAACTACTGTTGTAGATATAGTAATGGATGAAAGAGAAAAAAATAAAATTCTTGTCCTCAAGAGTTTATACCCCAAATACAGATATTTATATTCACCTGTTTATATAGATATATTCACTGAAAATTGGTTGCTTTTATATTATCTCATGCTATTTTATACTGTACATATAAAGTGCTATAAACATAATCATATTGCACATATTTTAAAATAACATACTGTGCTTCATTAAATAATATTTAACTTTACCTACTATGCTTCTATTTTCTTTGAAATAATAGTAATAATTTACAAGTTCAAGGCTCTTAGTTTTCTGTCCCTGTTATGCAAAAAATAATTTATTTATTCACCTATTTGCCCCTATAGATTTCAACCTACACATCTCCCTTCCCAATAAGGACACTCCACAGACACAGCAAGATACATTAAAATTTTATTTTTAGCATATACCTGAACCAAAATTATTAGGTAAAACTGACTTTTAATAGAAATGAAAACTCACTTTATATTTTAAAAATATAGTACAGGTTGTTGAAAGACACTTAAAGATGCTTGATTTTCCAATGTGCTAAAAACATTAATTTCCAGGGGGTGACAGTAATGTTTTGTACTCAGCCAAAATAATGCCATTTGCAGCAACATGGATGGACCTAGAGATTGTCATACTGAGTGAAATAAGTCAGACAGAGAAGGACAAATATCGTATGATATCGCATATATGTGGAATCTAAAAAAATGGTACAAATTAACTTATTTACAAAGCAGAAATAGAGTTACAGATGTAGAAAACAAACATGGTTAATGGTGGGATGGGGAAAGGGGGGGAGGGATAAATTGGGAGATTGGGATTGACCTATACACACTACTATATATAAAATAGATAACTAATAGGAATCTACTGTATAGCACAGGGAACTCTACTCAATACTCTGTAATGACCTATATGGGGAAAGAATCTAAAAAAGAGTGGATACATGTGTATGTATAACCAATTTGCTTTGCTGTACAGCAGAAACTAACAGAACATTGTAAATCAACTATACTCCAATAAAAATTTAAAAACTAAAATGACGCTACAGTATAAAATGAATCTAAATGCAGAATGTCAAGATTTTTAATAAATATTTTAACAACATAGTCCCCCCCCGATAAAAAGCGTGTACTTTGTAGAAACACATCAGCTAGTTCTTTGCCCTAAAATCCACTTTGAAATTGAATATTATACATTTGTTTTAAGTTAAATACCTACCATAATTGGTTATTTTAAAAACTAATTTATGATGGAAGCTTACATATTTTAAGCAGCAGCTTCTAAGAATCAGTTGGTTTTAAAACCATGGGATGCCACAGGCACTTTTACATTGTGACCTTTCATTTGCATTAAATATGCTTTGTAAAATTGAATTTTAATGTATTCCCTGCCTTAGTCATAGCCCTCAGTGACTTATAAAATCAAGCAATTAACGTATTTTGAAAAAAATCATTTTACTTCAGATTATCATAGAATATTTCTCCCACACCGTTGTGCCTGACTTGACCCATGGTGCCTGACCCTGTAAATGATTGCTTCACAGAATACTTGGAGCTCATCGTACCACGTGAACCAACATGAACGTACTGTTTCTCTCCCTTTTAACAAGCCATGTCAAAGTAAGGAGAGCTGATTTCACACATTAGAGGAAAAGAGAGAGAATCACTAATCAGGGATGAGGGAAAGCACATGTGAAATGAGTTTGGGGGAATGAACATTTTTCCAATTACCAGGTTATATACTAAAGGGGAAAGATGATAATAAACAAAATGAATAGCCTTTGCTTCACTCTTCCCTAGAAAGGAAAGATACTGATAATTAATATGGAATGATCACTGATTTGCCACACAAAAATATGGCCAAAAATGATTTAACTTTCATAGACTGGCAAGCTATTTCTCAAACAACAAGGAAATACAGACCATAAAATTGTAAGTGTGACAGTAGCACAAACAAATTGTAGTCATAATGCAATTTTCCCATTTCATTTTAATTTAATTAGAAAAATTTGTTAAATTCAATTAGAGAGAAAAATACATTAAAATAATTAAGTTGTTAGAAAATAAGAACAATATGAGAAAGATGAGAAAGTTTTTGAAAAAAGGAATAACGTGGTCTATGTAAAAAAAAAAAAGTTTCCAGTTTAGAAACAAACTTTAGACACATTTTTTATTCTGAATGCTCACACGTACACACACCAACATGCACAAACAAACTCATCAAGGATCATGATCTACAGTATGTATTTGAACTCTAGTTACTTTTTCCTCCTTTCCCTAGTCCCATATGGGTACATGTAACTAAAGATTGCCACCTATAACAAAGAAATATTATCCCTTTGGGTTCTCCATTTACAAAGCAATGGATAAAGGTATTAATATGGTATCATCTTTGAAGCTCTATTTCCTATAATACTTATTACAGGCTAATACTTATAATAAGGATATATATATATATATATATATATATATATATATCAGTATAGATGTTGCATTTTTTAGGTGGATTAACACTTAAATCAGGTGACTTTGAAGCAGATTATCCTCCATAATGTGTCTGGGCTTCATCCAATCAGTTGAAGGTCTTAAGAGCAAAGACAGGATTTACTGAAGAAGAAGCAATTTTGCCTCAAGACTGTAACATAAAAACCTTGCTTTATTTTCCAGCCTGCAGATTTGGGACTCAAGATTGAAGTATCCACTCTTATATGAGTTTCCAGCACACCAGCCTGCTCTTCAGATTTCAGTTTTACTAACCCCCATAATCTCATGAGCCAATTCCTTAAAATAAATCTCTCTTGCTTTCCTATTGTTTCTGTTTCTCTGTAGAACCCTAGTATATGATGATGATGGTGGTGATATTAAAAATATTTCTAATATTCACATCATTGGAATTTCAGAAAGAGAGGTGAAAGGGCGCTGTGCAAGACAAAAAAAATGTTTGAAGAAATAATAGTTAAAATCTTTCCAAATTAAGCAAAATACATAAATTTACAGATTCAAGTAGCTTACGGTTTGTATAAACATACACGGATAAGAGCCCCAAAGTGGAAATAACCCAAATATCCCACATAGATGAAGGGATAAGCAAATGGTGGTACAGACACACAATGGAATACTATAAAGAAGCAGACATGATACATGCAGCAACTTAAATGAATATCAAATTATGATGAGTGAAAACAAGAGCATCGAAAAGTTATGTACTGCATATTTATTTTCACATGACCTTTTTAAAAAGAAAACACTAGGGTTTCAGAGAAGAAATCAGTAGTCAGCAGGAGCTGGTGGTTGAGGTAGGCTGTGACTGCAAAGAGATAGCATGAGGGGGCTTTTTTGGACTGATGGAACTGTGGTGATTAAATAAATATATACATGTGCTAAAATTCATATCATGGCACACTTAAAAATAAAAAAGAGGCATACATGTTTAATTTATGCATTTTAATTAATTTGTGTGCCGTTATTTTGGTTTCAGGCCAAGTCTTTCCTTGGAGCATGGATATTGTGTTTGGGGTTCTGGGTTTTTGGTTTTTTGTTTGTTTGTTTCTTCTGTTTGTGAAAACACACTCATAATGACTCATATGCTGTTTTTTAATTCCTTTTCTCTAAAGTGGAATGATATATTCCAGACATTTATGAATAAATCTGAAAGGAAAAATCCACAAAAAAATGGTAGGATGAATAATTAGATGCATGCAAGGGGAAATTTTACATCATTGCATGTTCCTACACAGTTATTTGACTCTTTACTAGGCAAAATTTGTCCTTGAAACTCAAGAAAAATTTGTACTTATATTTCAATAGTGTTTGTGGTTATTTAAATGCCTGTAAGTTTCTGAGGTAGATTTCACATTAGATAAGAATTATTTTGCTAATGAGAATAAAGGGAGTAAGAAAATTCGTAGTGTTTTATTAAGTATCTAGATGCTCTATTCATTTTTTCTCATTAAATCACACAATTTTATGAATTAATTTTTCTTGATTTTGCACATGTGGAAATTAAAGATCAAATGGTTTAGATGTTCTCCAATGTCAGATAGCTGGTAGGAAAAACAAGTAGAACAGAAACTAGGTACTCTTTATTATATTAATAATTATTACTTCAGTTCCATTTTATCTAATTTGGTGAAATACAGAATAAAGAAAAATAGGAGTGATGTGTTTCTAGTAAAGCATAGAGAGGAATATGTCTGATCCATATGACTGAGAAATACAAATGTTCCTCCCTTGGGATCTTGGTGTGGCAAATTGCTAGGTGATCCCAAATCCTGTCTTCTTCCCAAGAGATGTTGCTGGATACATGTCCATATTACCAGAAACTGTGTTTCTTGACTAGAAGCACCCATGAGATTTTGGTCTTGCCAGGAGGAAGAGAAAGAAAGAGAATTTTACTACTTCATTATTTCCATAAAATGAAAGTGCTTGTCCTTCTTTTCAGCTTTTTTTGTCCTTTCTGTGTGCCAGAATATATATATATATATATATATATTATATATTATATATAATATATATATATAACCTAGCTTCAACCATGCAGACTAGAACAATGCCCTTAGGTATGGGGGAGGAAACTTGATCCCTGAATGACATAGTGGATCTGAGCCACACTGCACTGCTGGCTTTTACTCAAGCCTGTCACTAGAATGCTATGTGAAGAGTAAGATGGATGAGTAAGAAAAATGAAAAAGAGACTCTAACTTATGTGGCTTTATTTTTGTATAACTATGTTGCAACGACGTACCTATGCTCTGGTTACTACATTTGGAAAACCTATTAATTTGTATGTATAGAAATACCATGAAAAATTTTCACAAGTCAGAAGAGAAGAATAAATTTAATAAGGTATAGTGGAAGAAGTAGCCATGTCATTTTGTAAGCTTTTGGATAATCCTGGAGAAATGTATTGTGATTGATTTGATTGTGATAACAATTTTCCCAAAAAAATGATGTTTAATTTAAAGGAAAGCTCATATATTCATCTTTATAGTCTGATTATATGCATTCTTATGATAATATTTCAGTCATTAATAGGCCATTAACTTTTTTTTTTTTTTTTTTTTTTTTTTGCGGTACGCGGGCCTCTCACTGTTGTGGCCTCTCCCGTTGCGGAGCACAGGCTCCAGACGCGCAGGCTCAGCGGCCATGGCTCACGGGCCCAGCCGCTCCACGGCATGTGGGATCCTCCCGGACTGGGGCACAAACCCCCATCCCCTGCATCGGCAGGGGGACTGTCAACCACTGCGCCACCGCAGTGGTGGCGGGAAGCCTGACTATTAACATTTTATATAATCATTATGATCAGACATCTGCTTAGATTATAAAGCAATTCATCATATATAGTTTACTATCATTCATTTAATTTCAGTTCATCAAATTGCAGTTAATAATTTAGAAGGCTAGAGTAATAACGTGGACCATATTGCCATTGAATGAAGAAAGATAAAACGGTCTGCCACAGAAATAGCCTTTATTAAAATATAAGAAAGAGAAAAAAATCTAATGTTAAAAAGCAAATTAAAAATGCTTACCTATAGTAACAAGTACCTACTCCTTGACCTGCACCCAAAAGTAAATTATATGAATAAGTTAATAAATCTTTCAGGTCCACAGAGTAAAATAAAGGTTAAGGACTGAGAAGAAAATTGGAACATATTTTATTGGAACACATTTATATTTCAGGAACAAGTCAGTTGTGTTCCAGAAGTATGTTCCTAAATCAGTTGTTTAAGGCTTAAAGCACATATCCCTTTCACAAACATTATTGTTCATGGATTAGTTCCCCAAGCTACCCTGCAAAGTCCTCTTATCTGTAAATTATCTGAAGAAAAGTATAAATCATACATCTATATCTGTTGTGTAATTTTAGATTCCCCAGTCACTCTGACTCATTGCCAAGAGTTGGCATTTAACAATCTGTCTCTCTTCCTCAAATATCACAGCCATCCTAAGTAATTAATCTAGCTTCCTGCTTTTTTACCTCATCAAATTACCTAGGGTACACTTCAGCCACCAAAAGTATGGCAGCATCATAGGTTTTTTTTCCTGCCTAAAAACCATTCCTCCACTAAAAAAAACTAAAACCTCTAAATACATCTAAACAATTTAAAATTCTTCCCACACACTCATTTGGTTATTTTCGCAATACCAGTACTTGTCCCTAGAGAAACCTACTTTTCTGACCATCGTCTGTCATTTCTACTACTATTCTTGACTCCTTTGCTCTGTTGGCCTTCTTAACTCCCTTCATTTAAAACTGTACTTTCATTCTAGAGGTATTAATTGCTACTGGAAAAAAAACCCCTACATTTTGGTCACCATATATTCATTATCAAGTTCACCTAGTCTTTACTGCTGCTAAGCTACACCATATTTGCCAAGTTGACTCCTTCTGTTATTCTCCTCAAGGGAATATCCAACCGCACCCCCCTTTTTGTCACTAAATTTGTTTCCTATATTTCAGATTGAAACTCCTTCAGATTTCAGCCACCATAACTGTAAATGTGTTTATATTTATATCCACTTTCCTTCTTTATCTGTCAGTGCTGAGTCAAGAAAGCACAGACTGTTCTAGGTCTTTCAACTGGAAGGGATGATATAGAGGGAATTAGCTATTGGCAAACCTGTGGTAGAGCTAGTAGATGGAAGGACACATAAAAATGCTTCTGGCTTTCAGAAAATGAGGAAGCCTCCCAACAAGTTTCGCAGTCACTAATAGCACTAAAGTGGATTATTCTCAAGAGAATTCCCAGAATGAGGGCAAAATTTTATTTCTTCTTTCTGTTCATGGTATTCCTATTCTGCTGGAAGTCAATTATAGCTTCCAGTTTCTAGGTATTGTGCAAATGCCTTTTGATGGTAGAATCTGTATTGGTAAGAATTCGGAGAAAAATTGTTCTCAGGTTTCCAGTCCTTATGATATCAGAGAGAGTTGCAAAAGTTGATAGTGCTGAAGATTAATTGACAACTGAATATCTATCTCATATTCCTTTGCTTTTGCCAACAACTGCAATGGAAGAGATGTCTTCTTAGGGGCTAGAAATAAGCCTCTGTATGTTCACTGTATTCCATTCATTTCTGTGCTCCCTAGTGACATTTTTCAATCAATTATGCCTTCTATCACTAATGTTTTCAGGATATTCCTCATTACTGGATTCTATCAGCACTTAAATTTTATTTCTCTCCAGTTTCAGGAAAATATCATAAATAAAATTTCACAGAACACATACTCCCATTCTAACACATTAGCTTTCTCTTCTGTAAAATCAAATTTCTTATTTTTAATAGTTATTCTCTAGTAATGTTTTTAAAAGTAATGCCTACTCTTTATACTTATAAACTGCTTTTGCCATTTCAATCTCCTGAATGCTTTTGGTATTTAATGCAAAATATTTTGGATGTTTTAATCATGACCATAGTTTAAAAGTCATTCAAAAATATTATTGATGAAAAGTCCTTCACCAAGTAAGTCAAGATTAATCAAATAAGATTTACTTATTCCATAGAGTAGTGAAGAAAATTATCTCAATTACAATAAGTAGATCAAGGACCTCCATGTTTTGTTATGGAAGGAAATTTAAGCTACTATATTCTTAATCCAAACAATTGTGGATGATAATGTCTGGGGAAGTAAGTCTGTCAGATCTTGTGGAAGTACCAAAATCTCTCATAATGCCCAGCCGTACTGCAGAGTTGGATATGTTAGAGACTTATTTTTCTTGTTCAGAGCATCTCCTCAGTGTCAAAGTGTTTCAGTAACAACATGACATCTAAGCTTAAATATACACCGCATTAGTGAATAAACAAATTTCCACTCACCATAGTGTCTTTCTAGGCTAACAGCTTGAATGCCAGTATATTGCCAAATTAAAGACTGTGAAGATAAAATAGAGGTGACTTTCTTAGAAGCCTCCATGAATCATGCAGAGAAATCTGAGAATTTCTAATTCAACAAACATTCATTTACTAGGCAATCTGTGAGGACCTGGGAAAATAAAAGTTTATTGAGGAACAGCCCTCATCCTTTATATGAATGATATTTATAGTATATTAGTAGTAAGCATTCTTTAAAGGAAAAGAACTGACAGGATGTATATAAGGAATTGGCTCATGCGATTGTGGAGGATGACGAGTCCCAAGAACTGCAGGGTGAATTAGTAAGCTGAAGACCCAGGGGAGTGGATGGTGCAATTCTGGTCTGAGTCTGAAAGCTTGAGAACCAGGAGATCTAAAGGTGTATTTCTAGTCTGAAGGCCAGGAGGCTCCAGGCCCAGGAAGAGCTGATGTTTCAGTTTGAGTCCAAAGGCAGGAAAAATTTTCTGTTACTTGAGGGAGGGTCAGCCTTTTTGTTCTATTCAGGCCTTCAGCTGAATGAAGCCTACCCACATTAGGGAGAGCAATCTGCTCTGCTCAGTTTACTGATTCAAATGTTAGTCTCATCAGAAACACCTTAATAGACACACCCAGAATAATATCTGACCAAATATCTGGGCACTCCTTGGCCCAAGTCAAGTTGACACATTAAATGAACCATCACATACAATCAGAGTCCTAACTTCATAATTACAGATGCTCTTCATTTAATTAAGTTGGCATTTTGACTATAATCCTACTGAGTATAGCGAAAAATTTTTGAACTTTTTGTACATAACACTTTCAAATATGTGGAAATTACTGTTTTCATTTCTACAGCTACTCAAAATTTATAATGAACTTCTATGTGTTTTATCTCATTGGATCTGGACAACTGCATTTTTGTTAAATTCTATTGACTTATTTTGCTAAGTGAATTTACTAAATTCCATTATATTTTGACTGTTAGAGAAGATGGCATCTCTCAGTTATGCCAATGTGTATAGAAATTAAATTTGCAATTTGCTTTCCATATATTCCATAATGAAAACTACTTTACTGTAATTTTCTAGTATATGTTAATAATATGTGTAACTAGAATCTAACTGATATTTTATGGCGTCTGTTCAGTGACTGAATGAATATATCTGATTCGTTATATGCTGGTCTGTGATGTTCCAGTTCAATACTACATCCAGATGAATGTACATGAAGTGATAATTGAGTAATTAATGAACAGATGCAGTCTAAATACACTAGTGTAGGGTATAGATTATGCATTTGAAATCACAGTTGGTTTGAGTTGTAGTAATCACCAATATTACAGAACTGATTACAGCATTTTATTAAGGTCTTAATTTATAACTTAAAATGGTGTATAATTACTGAAAGTATCAATGATCTATTCTCTGATCATCAGAGGCTTATGGGCATGTTACCCTCAAGACATAGCTTCTGGGGTCAAATATTTTAAGATATGTAAAGAAACTCTCTAAGGGGACACTTCTCATTGACAAATAAAACATAATACTTGAGAATTTCTTCATTATTTTGATAAATGTTCAGGTTACTTAAGATCTCCACCCCAATCACTTGGATTGAAAGTTAGCATGGAAATAGAGAACGCATGGACATTGTAATTAAATAGTCTAGAATATAAACTTAAGCTTTAGCAATGACCAGTGACATAATGCTAGCCAATGTACTTCCTTCTAATATTTTCATATTTACATATATATGGTAGGGGATACTTGTTTTAATAAAAGAGATACTTGTTTTAATAAAAATAACATCTAATTTGACACATAATAGTTACTAAATTAATATAAATTTACCCTTTCCGTAGCACTGAATTAAATGCTTATATTGTCCTTGGTTTAGATGTTACGAAGTGAAGAAAAAAGAGAGCAAGAATGTCTCTGGAAAAAAGGTAAATACCTGCATGTAAATACTACTTCCTTTTTGAAAAAAATTAGGTAAAAAAGCGAAATTGTTTATTATTGATCAATATATTCAGAAATATACTTTTAAGTTAAACCAATTTTATTGGATAACTCATATAGCAACAACTAAATTATAGAACCCTTTTAAAACTTGTTTTAAATAATGTATTAATAACTATAAACAATTTCAAATTTCAATTCTACATATAAGAAAATTGAGGTACAATTTATTGACCAACATTAAATTGTAGCAACATAAACGCTAGAGACCAAGTAGTATCTCTTTGTTTCTTTTATGCTCCCCCGCAACTTACCCCTTTTGCTGGTAAGACACAGGTGACATCTCCTTATATCTATGCTTTAAGAATAAACTTTCATTGGTATTTTTGGTTTACCAAACCTAACAGTGAAGGTTCTGCTACAACATAATAGCCCAATACTTGTCTATGGAATTCAATCATTTCTACATTCAAATTCAAATTACACTTCAGCTTAGGTTCTCAACTTGCTACTTGAGTATCATAAAACAAATCAGATTATGATAATCATCATATACAACTTATTCTACTAACATATGGGATAGTTGGTAATCAACTATGACAAAATTCTGAGTGTAATACTGGCAGTAGGAACAGGTGGGGGACAATTAAAATTCTGGAGTGGAAAAGAAATGTGACATATATTACATGATTGATGTTTCTCCACTTTACTTCTTTTTAACAGTACAAATATGGCCAATTTTTATTTACCTGAGTAGGCTTTAATGCATGCATATTTGAAAGTTTTTAAAAAACTGATTTTTTTCACAGAAAAGAGTATAAAAATATTCATATTAATACTGAAATTATCTTTTTGAGGGCTTTTTCTGACTTTTTAAAAGAGAGGTTCAAAATGCATTATGATCCATATTAAATTGTTTATTTTGTAATGACAAGCCCTCTGACATTATGTCTTACAATATTATGTGTTCTAATCTCCTGAGACCTCTTGCGTTAATAAATTGTCAGCCAACTGGGAGGTGATTTTCCTTCTTGACATTAAAAAAATCTCACTTCAAAGTAAAGTGCTGTCATAATAGGAAGCTTAATTCAAATTAACTGAAATCAAAAAGCCAGAAGAAGTTTAATTCAATATATATAATAAGGTCATAACAGTTTTAAAAAATATTAACAGCTCAGAGAACTCATTCAAACAACAGGATCCATGAAATGATAGTAGATAATATAAAGAAACAGTATTGTTTAAAACATGACAAACTTTTATTAATTTAAAATTAAATTACAATTAAGTTTAAATTTAAAAAAAATGCCAGAGATTTCTAAAAGCAAAACAGAATCCAAACAACTTTTGCCCTGTGAGTACTCTGTAAAAACTAATTCTTTTAATTTTATTAACTTTTGTTTAACACCAAGCTGATATAAATTTTCTTGATATTATTTTATACATAAACATTTCATATTACTAGTTCTTATAGAAATGAAAGCCCTTCTAAGCCATTTTAAAGATTTAAATAACACATATGGGCACAATTGAGAAATCTGAGAATGTTATTCCCAAGTAATGCTGTTACTCCTTAACAATATTTGCCTAAATGAAGTGAAAAATACTTAAAAAGGGATCTAGAATTATTGACAGGATGCTTCTATGAACTCAAGGTGCTAACTGAATCAAGTCACAATGTGGAGATCTGTGTCCAGAAAGTTTGCGTGTGGATGTGGGGTTAAGCTGTTACACGAAAATTGTTTATTTTAATTCATAAATGCCATTGCTACATTTCTCTTTAATTCACTCAAAACCAAACATATTTTATTCCAGGATATCTTGAACTGTACATCTAGAATGTTGTCAAATTTGAAGTCATATACACTAAATATTGCTAATATTTTTCTGATAGAAAAAGTATAAATGATAGGCATCTAATTATCACTAAATAACTGTAAATTTATTTATAAGTAACAGTTTTAAGGAGGAAAAGAAGCAAAACTTAGGCTCATTTATTCAGAAAGTAATTTCAAATATTTTATGGTCCCTTCTGTTATCAATTTTTCAGTTTATATGTCCTAGAAAATGTTGTCTTAGTTTATTTGGATGATATAATAAAATAAATTTAGTTTTTAAATACTGGATTCAAATTATTATGCATAACTTTCAGTGCCTCCAAAAAATGCCTTTTATTAGCCACCAAAGAAATTCAAGTGATGGTATAGGATAGTTAATCAATCAAGTAACTAGTACTACTAGATACATGTGTTCAACATACATGGTTGTAAGGAATAAAGATGTTTGAACAAAAGGTAAGCTATAATAATCCTTCTGCTCCTTAGTATGTTTGGGGCGGGGTGGGGGGTGATGGTGGTTAATGCTCAGAAGGAATGATACCAACTTTTAGAATTAACTAAGAATAATAAATAAAATATAGGATCATGCGTAGAGTACATTATCAGCCAGGAATATAAATCTCCTGATAATATTATTAAGCTAAAAGTCAATGATAGATTTGTGTAATCAATTTTAAAACAGTAGAGTCAAATTAAGCAAATATGTATTTCATATGTAAATACTTACAATGATGACTTTTTTAAAATCCTGGGCAATATCAAATAGGATAAAATATGTTGAGAATTTTTATTAATGTCTTGAAACTAAGCATACTTTATGGAAGAAAGCAACGTGGGGTCTTAAATTTATCTTAAAGCAGCTTTTTAAAAGAAAATATTATCACAACTTATATAGACTGGTAATTCTCAAATGGGCCCCCTTGTTAAAAATGTAAAATATTGAGCCTAGCCCAAACCTATGAATCAGAATCCTGGAGTGAGGCCCAAGCAATCTGTCTTAACAACCAAGTAGTACTAATGCACTGAAAGAAACAAATGGATAATGTTTGTAAAATTCCTACCAGGATGTCTTGAACATTTACAACCTCAAATTTATTGCAGTTCCTATTATTATTATTATGATTTGCTATTTATTACTTACCCTTTATTATGATACTTATGAATTGTATTTAAAATATTTTAACACCCATTTTGAATAAACTATTTTTCATTGATTTGAATTATTTATTCATTATTTATGTATTATTAGGAGTGTCTTGAATTTCTGCTTTGATGCATTGATTGGTCTATGCACATGTGTTATTATTAGACTGATTTATATTAATTCTTTGTATTATAAATTCTTTGTATTACAAATTCTTTGTATTGTATTATATTGTATTACCTTAGTGAGACAGTCTCACTGCTATCTTTCAACACATTCTTTTATCATTCCCTGTTAGTATAGTAGTATGTTTTTTAGTTTGTTTTGTTTTGTTTTAAAACCTTGCACACACCAGGCGTTGCACTAGATTCTGAGAAAATGGTAAAGTATGAAGTCTCTGTATTCCAGTGGGAGAGACAGATTGTGTGTTTTCCATGACAAAATACCAATTTAGTGATTATCTTTTGCTCCTTACTTGGGATGCATTTATTCTGTCTCTCATCTTTTCAAGGGGCTATCTTAGAATCCCTCAAGTATTTCCTACTTCAGATCATAATATATATTTTATAGAGAAATTGGCAGAAGACATGGTGCTAACCTTCTCCATCTTAAAAAAGAAAAGAAAAGCTCCCTTAAGTCTTGCTTCCCTCTATGTATCCTGGCTCTGCTGACTCAGTCTCTATGATTCTGTGATTTTGATTGTGATGGTTAATTTTATGTGTCAACTTGGCTGGGCCACGGTACCCAGATATTTGGTCAAATATCATTCTGGATGTTTCTATGAGGGTGTTTTTGGATGAGATTTACACATAAATCAGTGGACTTTGAGTAAAGTATATTGTCTTCTGTAATATGGTGGATATCATCTAATTAGTTGAAGGCCTGAAAAGAATAAAAGATGCCCTCCCTCAGGCAGAAGGGAATTCTTCCAGTAGACTGCCATTGGACTTTTTCCTGAGTCTCTAGCCTGTCAGATATCCCCATCAGATTTTGGATTTGCCAAACCTACAATCACATGAGACAATTCTTTAAAATCTATCTACCTATCTACCTATCATCTATCTATCTATCTATCTATCTATCTATCTATCTATCTATCATCTAGCATCCCCTATCTACATAAGTTCTGTTTCTCTGGAGGACCTTGATTAACACCGTTATTGTGAGGTTGTATGTCTATGAACCTTGAGAGCTTATGTGAGTGCCCTGATACCATATGGAACACATGCCAGGAGCTGCTTGGTGACCAAAGTTTACTCCCTCCATGACTGTGAATACGAATTGCCTGTATGGTTCGTGATGTGTTTTTCTATGGATGTCTGTATCTCTGCAAGGTTGGAGTTAGAATAATGAGTTTATTGATATAAAGTCTGTTTGCACAGTATGAGGCACATATAGTTTATTTGTTGAGTTTCACCCTGCTTTCTGCACCTCAAAGAAATCAGTTTTTTATTATCTACAAAACAATACTAATAGTAAAATTATAAAAAACTTAAATGCCTTCATTTAGCCAATATTTACATGTCTGATATCTGTTTCATCTAGTGTTGTTGATGCTGAAGTAAAAATGGTGAATGCAAGCAGTATGGTCCATGATTTCATAAATCTTAGTTTAGTGGAAGATACAGCAAAGAATTAATGAATAGATAAACAATTATTAATTTTGATCTGTGCTATAGAGAAAACCAACTGAGATTACATTAACGAGTGAAAAGAGAGGAGAGTAATCAGGATACAACTCTCTGAGAAGGTAATATTTAAGCTGAGCATGGAAAAAATGCAATGGAGCCAACTGTGCAAAGAACTGGGGCAATATCAACAGAGGCAGAGAGAATAGCATGGGCAAAGGCCCTGAGGCAGGATGGAACTTAGCTAATTACAGAAAGAAAGATTGCCATCATGACCTTAAATATTAGATTATTATTTGAATCACCTTTAATGCTCCAAGGAACAGCACCCCAAACTTGCTGGCTATCCAAGCCTTTTATTTATTCATTTATTTTCAACAAATAAACAAAGGCTTAGCATTATAAGTAACTTTTTCAAGGCTTCATAACTCATAAATGTCAAAAGACAGATTTGAACTTACCTCTTAGGAGTCACAACACTTTCTATTTCTTCATCCACCTAACTCTTCTCTCTGGCATTGAGATTCATTTTTCACTTGACCTGCATTTCCAGTCACTTCTCAGTGTACCTTATATGTACAGAAATGCACTTTTAACAAGTTGAGCAGCCTTTCATCCTCTGAATTCAACTTCTGTTTTCTCGTATCTAACATTTTACTCATTAATTTATTTTTCTACTTTTCTTTGCCTTTCTAAAATGTATCCTGTCTTTACTTTCTAATTTAAATCCTATCAAGTTAACTGTTCAACCTAGCTAAAAGGAATTATGTTCTCCTCTTATAGCTGATGTCTGTAACATTTAGTTAGCAATTAATCAAGCATAATCTTTTATTGTCTTTGAGTTGTTCTAGCTCTTGTCATTTATATATTTATGTATTTAAACTTAATCCCACTCAGTACACTGTGCATTTGATATACAGAGAATGCCTTACTATACTTGCAAGCCCTGTAGCATTTACTTGGACATTTAAAAATTTATTTTGACCTGTGGGAAACATATCTCTGAAAAGAAATATTCAGGAATGATTTCTAAATTACTCATATTAGCATTCCAGATAGGGTTTTTCCCAGTAACTCAAAACACAAAATTTAAGTAATTGAAATCAATAAATGGCAAAAGTTATTGTTATTGAAATGTGTCCCTCAGAAGATTTAAAAGTTCTAGTTCTCAGTACCTGTGAATGTGACCTTATTTGGAAATACAGTCATTACGGATGATCTAGTTAAGATGAGGTTCTTAGGATGGACTCTAATCCAGTATGACTGCCAACCTTATAAAAAGGGCAGTGCCATCTGCAGGCCAGAGGTTACTAAAAGCTAAGAGAGAGATACACATTCTCTTCACAGACCACAGAAGGAAGCAACCCTGCTGACACCTTGATCTCTGACTCTAAGTTGTTTAAGCCACCCAGGGTGTGGTTTTTGTTACAGCAGCCCTAGTAAACTAATACATTTAACATAGTATTCAATAAATTGATTTAAATCTATAGATTTATACAATATTATTTTACAAATACAAAGTGGACTCTATGTGCTTCAAATTGTATAGAGGGGGAAGTCAAACTAAAAACATTCTCATGAGTGTTTATAACAATTTAGATATGGCTAAAATGTAATAGTATATACCCTTGATACTGCTTATTTATCTGCTAATTGCATGCTACATTGAACTATGAGGTAGTTCATAAAATTGAAGTTCAACTCTTCCCATCTTTGGGTTTTTGAAAAACAAAAACAAAATAAAACACAGAGTTTAACTTAAAATTTAAGTGAATAATATTAAACAGAGTAGTTATTGACCTAGGTAACTAATTGTCTGTATTATGTGTCATTAACCCTGGATAAAAGCAAAAAGGTTAATAATAAGGACAAAGGACACAATAGAGTAGTTTATTAGTTGTGTTTAATCCACTTTTATTGCACTGAATAACTCATTTTTGACCTGGTGATCTTCCAGGTAAGATAAATATTATTCTGAAACTGCCCTGACTGTGCTGTTATATGTGTTTCCCTGCTTTTGCTGTATGCTGGCTTTTCTTCAGTGCTAGAAACTTCAGAGCATTTTATTCATCTAAGCATAATAGGTACAAAAGCTTTTAATCACACTAATTCCTCTCACTGTTCCGAATCTATATCTATGACTCTCATCTGTTCCTATTCTGACACAGCTGCTGCTGGACAAAAAAAAAAAAAAAAGTTTCTTGCATTCTACTTTAACTGAACTAAACTTAGAATTTAACTAGAAGGATCATTGCCTTTTCCTTTCCATGGCAATGCTCCTCTGACCACAGTGGGTACTCACATGTCTGTGTTGAGGGGGTGACTGTTAGATTCTCCCTACACAGTAGCTGTCTTTGTACTGCTTTAAGAGTCAGTTGGCAAACAATAGGGAAAATTGACAAAATATGTGTATTTAGTTCTGCTGAACTTCAAAAGCTTGGATTTCTGTCAGAAGCAAACTGCCTCCTAATAGATACTTGTCCATTTTCGCCCATTTAAAATCTCTCCCTTCATTGAGAAGATTTAAAATAATTTGGGGTCAACTATACTCTAATAAAAAATTTTAAAAATAAAAAATAATAAAAAAAGAAAGATGATAGGGAAACCCAGAAAAAAAAAGAAAAAAATTAAATAAAATATTTGGGGGACTACAGAAATCTTCCAAAACTACATTTTTTGGTCTTAAGTTACCTCACTACCTAAAATTACTCTCAAAGTCCACTCCCATCTACCCTCAATGTCTTTCCCTTCCTTTCTTCATAATTTGTGGTACTCACAATAGTATCTTGCTATTTATACTTTGGAGACTAGCTATTTACCAATTTTAAATGTCTACAATAAGAAATGATTTATGTTTGATAAAAGTAGTTTTCCTGTATGTTTTGAAAATATTTGTGAATTTCAGTGAAATTACATTACATGAGAAACAAACAAAATTCACATTTTGCATAAGTGAAATGCCTCAAAGGGAAAAGTAGTTGGTAGTGAAGAGTGAAGTGTTGATGTTTGGGGACATTAGATATATGGGGCAAATTAAAGTAAATAAATTATTCATAGAGGGGATAATGGTCTTCTTGGAGGATAAAGGAGACACTTCTTTCTCTGAGACATGATAAAAAACATGCCAGACACACCAGATATAATGCAGAAAAGCAATTTTTAAATTTTCTCCAGTGACTTAAACCTCTGTATATTCATTAATTGATTCAGCGTATTAACATCATCGTGTGTCCGGAGTATAGTCATTATAATAAGTAACTAGACTCTACAGGCAAAAAAATGTTTTCTATCACTAAAGATTTTAAGCAAAGTAAACTATATAAATATTCTAAAATGTTTTGATCAAGAGATTGTAGCACTGATACTCCCATTCTCAATTTGAAGATTGTCGTAATTTTTAAAAGAGACAGTAGGTGGTGATAATCTAACACATAATTTGTATATTATATTTGTTTAAAAGTTGTTTTTCCCCCACAGATTACTTTAAATATAAGTCTCCAGATTAACAACCCCTTGTAAAATTTTAAGAGCCTGTTTGAGATTATGAAAATATGTAATTGTACTCCAGAAAAATGCACAATTTTGATGGTTATAGTGATGACAGTATTGATAACATTAATAAAAGAGGTATTATTTATTAAATACCTAATTAGAACTGTGCTATATTTGATATATGCCATTGTATAAAATCTTCATAGCAGATTTATAAGAAAAAGTTTATTAAATTAAATTTTTAAAAGAAGAAAAGAGGTTAATGGAAATCAAGAGTCAAGTAACCTATGGTAACCCAGTAAACTCTGTGTAGTGAAGTCTATGCTTTGGAGACTAGCATTATCTGCCTTTAAAGCCTAGACTATATTCTCATTCCAAACTCCTTCCTTTTTCTTTTTACTCGTTTCGCTTTACCTTATAACAACTATTTTTAGTACGAGTTTTGTTTATTTTGGCTCAGGGGCATAACAGTATTTCTGTGGAATGAAGATTATTTGAAGAGAGGAGACAACAGAAAATAATAGTTCACAGTAACCTGTGGAGTATGACTAACTTTGCTGCGCACCTCGATGCTTTAATCCTTGCAACAACCTAGAAGGGTCATAGGAGAGCCTTCTTAGAAATGACTAAGTAGGTTTAAATACGTAATTAGCCTGAGATCACGCAACTCGTAAATGGCAAGCTAGAAATTCAGATAAGTGGTACCTTCACTCGAAAGACTATATTATAAAACTATGATCTGATCTTTTTTAAAAGAATCTCTATTTTAAAGAAACACTTGAATCATGAGAACAGAAATAATCAAAAACCGACATTAAACTAAATTTGCTTTAAGCGTGCAATAGACCCAGGAGGAAATGACTATAAAGGGGTCGATTTAAGAAACGTGTATAATAAACACCCCCTTGTCTCTGGAGTAATACATTTTTATTCCTCATATACCTCTTATGTCTCTGAACTAGAGCTATGGCAACCATGAATTAATATAGCACTTTTGAATTTATAAAGCACATTGATTCATTTATATTTAGTTGCCTTGGAAAATAACAGATTATACAGTTAATTTAAAAAAGAGGTCTAGGAACTTTAAGATAATTAATGAGGTAAATCAATAAATTATTATTAAAAACCTAGTAACTTTATAACTACAGGTTAGGAAATTGTAGGATTAAGGAACTGTTGCATTTCTAAATTTTGAATAAGATGTAAGAATAAGGGAGAATTCAGAAGAGAAATACATTATTTAGGAAAAAAGAAGGACAAAGAATAGGTTATAGAGAAATAAGTCAAGCAGACCTTCATGAGAAGAAGAGAAAGATTGAGAGAGAAAGAGAATGTTACAGAGAATGAGAGAGACTATAGAAAATGAGACAAATTTAAGTGAGTGCAGATAGAAATATGCAATATAGAATTTTTATATATCTCATTTTAAAAAACAACAGCACATTTTCTTAAGCTAACTTCAATATATATCGTTTACCCCATGGAAATTCAATATTACATATCTTACAGCTCTGTTCAGATATATGTTTGGACTTAATGATTCATCACATCGATAGATGTTTTTCTCTGGAGGAACAAAATAGCTATCATTACATATTTTTAAAATTTTATTGGGAAGAACCAATAGACTTATTCCTTGAGTCTCATAGGACAAAAAATATTGCATGGATAAAATTATTTAAAATTTTTTAATTGTATATAAGATTTTTTATAATTATTAAATTTTCAAATAATTGCATTAGCTGTGTCATCCAGAAAAGAGTCCACAAGGCCCTGGAGCAAACAGTAAGCAACAGCTGATCAGTCACATGTCAATGGTCATTAAGGAAATTCACATATTGGCTAGTTAGTTGTATGTGATCACCAAACCAATATTAATTTTATATCTTTTGATTTCAGGTTGAAATCTAGATGGCCTTTCAAACAGTACAACACCATACATAGTAATAGATACACACACATAATCTAATTATGGACTTTTTTTTGCTGTAACTGGTTTAATATATTTTTATTACAAATTTCTAAAATTAGAGTGTAAGACAAAAATTTAAATCTATCATCTTGTTATTAAATATTTACTGTTATCAAATTTAGAGAGCTATTTTTTCAATAGAAAATAGAGTCTGGAATTGTATGGTGGACCCTCCATAGAGAATGGCATAATGGTTCCCTCCATCTTTCCATCATTAGACATGATTGAAGAAAAGAAAATATAGCTGTATATAATTGAGGAAAAATAATAGGGGTTGCAAACACTTGATTAAAAACAGGCTTTGGGCTTCCCTGGTGGCGCAGTGGTTGAGAGCCCGCCTGCCGATGCAGGGGACATGGGTTCTTTCCCCAGGCTGGGAAGATCCCACATGCCGCGGAGCAGCTGGGCCCGTGAGCCATGGCTGCTGAGCGTGCGCGTCCGGAGCCTGTGCTCCGCAAGGGGAGAGGCCACAACAATCAGAGGCCCGCGTACTGCAAAAAAAAATAAGTAAAATAATAATAATAAAAAAACCCAGAAAAACAGGCTTGAATTATAGGCCCTTACCTTATACTCTTTAACATATTTGCCTGTTATTTTAATCCCTTCAATAAATACAGATGACACTAAAGATCAGTATTAATAGGGGGATTACAAGTTTTAATGGACTTAAATTTCAAAACAAATTATTTAGGAGTTAACCTTTTAAAAGTTAATTAGAACATAATTAGCAAGTCATTAATATATTGAGCTTCCTTTTCATGAAATTAATTTTACTATCAAAATATAGGGGCAAGGACAAACATATTTTTCTTGGAGAATAGCAAGTACAACTGTGGAGTGCCTGTGACTGTGAACACACAGTAGTATCTTACTCCACATCAGAATAAATTATTTGGAGTACAGTGGAATTTTTTCACTTGGACACTATCTTTAAGTTACTAAACAAAGTCCTTTCTGTATAAGAGAAGTCTGACCTACAATGATAGACATTTGAAATTGATGGTTTTACAGATTTATGCTCAAAGTGAAAAGGAGTAAAAGTTATTTTAAGCAGAGGGAACAGAGATACGTTCCAGACCCCATCATGAGGTGGTGAGATAACCATTACTGAAAGCATTTTGCCTGAAACTAGGTGATTAATTCTTGCATATGTTGTAGTTGAAAGTTAGTCATCTTATACAATTTTAACTTGAGGGATTGTTCTTCTAAAACTTGCTGAATAGTAAATTGAATGTGACATAAGTTTTGTGTATATGCATGACGACTTCAACATATGAATGACAGATTAAATGCATTGAAATAGGAAAATGTCAAAGAATATAGCTGATTATTTAGAGAGTCTAGAAAAATCAAGTATAACATAGCCTAAAAAGCCTAGGTAAATTATTGCCCAGTAATGTCTCACAAATGATTTACTCATAAAAGAAACAATTTACTCTTCAGATAATTGGCCAAACCAGATAGGCAGCTCCTAATTGGTCAGTACATTTCATTCTCAAAGATGATCTCATGTGGGCTAGTTCTGTTTCTAAGTTGATCTGCCTTGCTTATAAAGTAAACTTTGGAAGTTACGCTTTAAGTAGAATAGTGAGAGTAAAAACTAGCACTCAAATGGGCATATATTTGTTGTGGATTTTAGAAAGTCCAAAAAAATGGTGACCTAGTAAAGGCTTTAGCTTTTTGGGTATATGGTACTAGGCTGGGGAGTGTGAGGGCAACAACAGGGGGAGGGAAGATTCCAATTCCCTTTTACCTTAATAGGTTATGATTTCCATAGATATGATTGCTACAATTACTGGAAACATGATCTTATTTATGAATGTGTTCTCATATTGTTTATTACCCCTTTTAAGTTTAGAAGAGAGTAATATAAAATTATCCCTGGCAAATGTTTAGTGCTGAGAAGGAAAGCATATCATTTTTATTTCTGGCTTTCACACTAAATAAAAAACAAAGCTCAAAGTAAATGTAGAGAGAATGATTGTTTAATTTAATCATTTCATTTTCCCTGGTATGTTTCTGCTCACCTTGTAAAGGTTATGTGTATTATTTCCAGTTTCACAAGTTTTAACATTACACTCATTTTATTTATATTTTAATTTCATGCTTAGTTTTCTTTTTCTTTTTTTTTTTGGTCTCCTGAGCCCTTTTTCAATTTTGCATAATCAGAGTGAAGAGAATTACCAGCTATAACAGAATCTTTGGGAGGCTTAATTTAATTTTCTAAAGTCAACCCCTTTAAAATGAGTTTTTTGTTAACTTGGAGAAATAGGGACTTTTTTATCAATTATAAAAATAGCAAAAAGAAATTAAAGAAACAAAAAAACCTCTCTGAGAATGTTTACTTATCTAAATAGGATGACAATAGAGATGGAAAGTAAACTTGAATGTAGGTAAATATAGCTTATCAACAGATATTTATTGATGATGTTTACTATAAAATCAGTCATTACTTCAATGAGAATGTCCAGGAAGTTAATGATGAAGTCTTCAAATTTATTTGAACCTCCATATTCGGGATGCAGTTTAAGCCAAATGAACACTACCTCATCCAGTTTAGTTTACCATTGTTTGAAGAATATCATTTACAAATGTTTAGAATACCTTGTAATGTTATTTTATGATAAATCATGTATTTATTTATCTAAAATCATATTAAATAGCCCCTTGCTATTCTGTGTCACTAAGACAGGTCCTCATTCAAAGTTTGAAAATCTTCACCATTTTCTCTCTGCAAAGCTGTAGCAGAGGAAGGATGCCACATTGAATGCAATCTTTATTATATTTTTACTGTTGTCACTTTTTATTCCTGTGAACTGAAAAGCCACCAGTTCACCTTTGGCTACCTTGTTCACAGTTTTTTCACACCAGGAATTTACTGAGATGTAACCTGCTGTTGCCGGGATGTCCCCAATGTCACAAAGTACTGTCAAACATAGCTCATTCACCTCGTTAAAATATTAGAAAATTGTAGACTGGGGTTACCATATTATACAACATTAAATTGAGTTAATTTAGTTTATTGTGCACATTTTTGTCATCTGAAATAATCATATTAAGGCAACTTTATGTATAAATTCTAAAATGCATTATCACTTAAATTAAATAGGCACTTCAGCTGACTGAACTTTTTGAAGTCCCTAAGGGCATGTTACCAGGACTTATTCACAATTTACAATCGTCCCTTGGTTTTTACCATTGTGATACTACCTATGGTATAGATTGTATATTCCATAAATCATATCGAAATCACCATTTTCACCTATTCAGACAAAAATCTTCATAAGCCCAAACTTGTGTATTACATTGACTATATATTATTCCCTATTTGATAACTCCTAATCACATAAACATAATGCACTAAATAATAATGCTTTTGAAGCTTGCCTGTTTATACCTCCTCTACCTGTTATGTTTCTACTATCTTCAATACACATTTACCAAAATGAGAAATCTGGGAGGATTCTTTTATTTATTTGTTTGTTTGTTTATTACCATTTAATCTAATTTTTTTTTTTTTTTTTTTTGCTGTACACGGGCCTCTCACGTGCTGTGGCCTCTCCCGTTGCGGAGCACAGGCTCCGGACGCGCAGGCTCAGTGGCCATGGCTCACGGGCCCAGCCGCTCCGCGGCATGTGGGATCTTCCCAGACTGGGGCACGAACCCGTGTCCCCTGCATCGGCAGGCGGACTCTCAACCACTGCGCCACCAGGGAAGCCCCCATTTAATCTATTTGATCAAAAAGTTCTATTGGACCTCCCTTCAAATATATACTTATATTCTTCTCATTCTCTCCCACCTCTGAAACTATTCTCAAACTTTCCACTATGACATACAAGTCTATGATATATTTACATCTTGGACAGCATCTTGCCCTTGTGAAGGTCACTTTAGATATACAGGTCTTTTGAATAACCCTAGAAAATTGCATGGTGTTTATATTAGGCCTTTCCACCTTGTGAAACTATTTTAGGAGAATAACTTATCACTATCCTTTTTAATACATATATATTGGTTGAATTCTGTTCTTTTAAAACAAAAGTTACACTCAAGAATCTCTTTTTGTTAGGAATTACGTTTTTTAATAAGAAATAAAAATACTCTATGGCAATAAGAGCAAGAAAGGGGCAGCATAGATTGGAAAATTGACATAATTCTGACTCCTGTGAAGGCATCCTGCAAAATTACACACAATGCATGTCTGCAAAATGTATAGAGAAACACAAGGGAAATATTATTGTACTTATATTCTGAATCGCTACATGCAGTCTTTCGCCTAATGCATTGGCTTTATCTAGAGTTCTAAAAAAAGATTAGAGGTTCCATCATGCTTCCCATAATTTAGCTCAGACATGTTACCTTTACTTTGTGCAAAAGGGCTCTCATACTGAGTACCTATACCTCATGTTACCAAAATCATGTTCAGATAATAGAGAATATCTTTTCTCATTGTAAAGGTGTGGAGTAGTTCTACAAGTTCAAAGGTAAACATATAGATCTTGCTGTCTGAAACTGGACGTTTGGATAAGGAACAAAACAGATTTTTAACTGTAATTCATTTAGTAAATAAGGCTAATGTCTTCAGCATCTCCAAGGGGCATAATTCTGAAAAATCAATTTGAGGAAGGAAAAGTCATTAATCTCAAAGTAGAATTTTACACATACCAAGAAAGTCATATGAAGAGTAGCCCTGAGTTACCCCTCGTTGTCAAGGCAACTGTAGTTTTAGTTTCTCTACTAAGCAAGCCTCTCTTATCCTCAGATGCACCATGGATGTTAATTAGAGTGCCATGTCCTCCTGCAAAGAGTTTTAGGATGCTGTTCTCAGAAGGACTAATCAATATATGAGATTCCCCATTAAGGTAACCCAGACAAATACATCATGACCTAATTTTCTTTTTATCCACCCAGTAAATCAACTGTGAGAATAAGAACTGACCCATGTGTTTTGGGGCTAGACGTAATTACAGATAACCTAATCAAGATGAAAAAGTCATTTATATATTTTTTATAAAAGATACCAAACCAGGAAGAAATTAATAATACTTTATTGAACCACGTTTGAATTTTGCGTCCCTTTGTTTTAGGTGGATATAGATTGTGGAGGTGAGAGAAGCACTTGCTATATGCTAATTATTTGCAGAGATCTGAAATAAGAATTATATTAGGACATCAAGTTGATGGTAATATAAATATAGCAGAATTTATCAATGTTTACAAGTCTAATAATTTTCTAACATTTTCATTTACGCTGGGGACAATCTCTAACACCCTTTCTCTCTCTTTTGATATCCTTAAGTCATAACTCAAAATTAGAGTTTTCACTATATTCTAAACACTCTATTTGTATTTTATATAAATCTTTAGCAGAGAAGTTTAAAGTAAAGAAGATTATTCTTTACTTTACTAATATTACTAATAAAAAAGAGCATGGAATAAAGCATTATACTAGAGTGTTCAGTATTTGAATTTTCCCTTCAAAGGGAGATTAATAATACCCTTATCACAGAGTAAATATGAGAATTAAGATAGTAAAAACAGTTCAACACTTTACAACGTGTAAATAATCCCCATTTTCCCCTTATTTTTTTATATGTATTTTAGTAATTCAAATGAAGTAAATTCAATGAAGCCATGATCTTCAAGGAAAATAGTTTATGGGAAGTGAATCTGGATTGATACTTTTCAAACGCTATAGACTTTGGATAATTTGGGACCTTGTCGTTTATGGTGATCAACATGAGAAAAAGTAGGAATAAGAATAAATTATCAATAATTAAATGACAAAAGAGCATAGTGAATATTAAAAGAGAATGGATTAACTCATCACTGATTTTGTAGTGTAACAAAGAGGAAAAGGGAGATGTAAAAAGTTCATAGTCTTTCCAAATCAGGTTTAAACTTCCAGGTAAAAATGAAGCTGTTTTTCTGGCTTGTAGTGATTTGGATTTTCTACATCTATGAATTCAAAATCTAAATTTTGAATTAATACATTTGTACTGCTATACATAAGGTGTAAGAAAAATACAAGACCATTGTCTAGAAGATAGTGTTGCTCAAAAAAGTAGAAAGGACTTTCAAGGGCACTTAAATATGTAGAGGAAATTTTCCTCCTGAAGATCACAAGACTGTGGTACATAACTTTATGCCAAGTCTTAAGATTATTTGAAGGAATTAAAAATAACATAGGTGTAGAAATACAAATTGATACACAAGCCACTTATTGTGAAAAAGGGAAAGCAGTATCACTGAAGCACAGTCTCATGTGGGAGGATATCTTCCCAGAGGCAGTCTAAGGGCAGAAAAAAACATTGTCCCTATTAATAGAAATAGGAAGTTGTCATCACTTAAGGAGCAATTTTATGTGCATGAGAATATTCTTCTAGGTGAGAGAACAGTGCTGTCAGGAACAATTTTTCTATGATGGTGCAATATATTAGCATTATTGACTCATCCATGTTTAAATTCAAACGAAGACTTGCATTAAAGGATGTAAATAGATGAATGTGTTTAAGTGTAAATATTTCAAAAAGTGTATTTTACTTGTATGTGCATATTTGAGGGTTGTATTTCCTGTAGATATCACAAAATAATTAATATCTAAGTAGAGATATAGTAAAAACAAGGGTCAGATAGGATAGCATTTTGAGGGTGAATTGTTGAAGCTGAAAATATAACAGATATTTATCTCAAGAGTTTTAAAAACTTTTAAAATTTAGAAATAATGTATTTCAGAAGAGCAAAGATAGTACAGAGAATTTCCTTATATTCTTCACTCACCTTCCATTAATGTTAAAATTTAATAATGTGTCTTGGCATGTTCTTTATTGGATTTATCTTGCTTGAGTTTCCTTCAACTTTTTGATTTTATAGATTTATATATGTTGTCTATTATCAAAACTTATTAAGTTTGGTACCATAATAATAGCTAAATTACAGACTATATGAGATTCCTCTGGTCTTTTCACTATTGCCTTTTCTTCACTCCAGTTTACAATACAGAAAATTACATTGCATTTAGATATCATGTCACCTTAGCCTACTTTAATCTGTAACATTTTTCTCTCATTTTTTAAAATTTAGACACTTTTGAATGGTACTAGTCAAATAACTTATAGACCACCATCCTTCTACTTGAATATGTGTAAATACCACAGTGGTGGTGTTCTTTTCACCCCATTGTATCAGGAGATACATGATATCATCATGACTCATTCTTAGTGATAACCTGATCACTTAATGTGGTATCTGTCATGTTTCTCTATTATAAAGTTACTGCTTTTTCTTTTCTAAACTCTATCATATAGAAGCAAGTCACTAAGTTCAAGAGGAAGGGAACCAAACTCCATTTCTGGACATATATAAAAATCACCATAGTAATTACATATTTTGAGGGAGATATTTTGAAGCTATGCAACTATTCTGCTTCTCCTTAAAGTTTTGACCAGAAATTTGAAGATGAATTAGGCCATAACAACCATTACTGTGGTGTTCTAATGTTGATTCTGTATTAACTATTAAAAAATTATCCATGATACTTATTAAAGATGATAGTGAAGACTTTATTCTAGAGGGACTATAGCTGCAGGAGAGAGAGAAATCAGGCTCAACTAATAATACAACAAGGAAAAGTGGGGATTTATAGCCAAGGAATAGGGCAGGGGTCAGCAGATGGAAATTACTAAGAAGGAATATCTGGTGAAAGGGAAGAAGGACTCTGGCTAAACCAACATGACAGGATTCTTGTAGCTAGGCCAGGGTCGTCAGGTAGCATCTGGGGGATGGTAAGCAATGAGGAATTTGATCAAATATCAAAGATGATCAGATATTGAGGGTGAGGTTTTTTATTAAACTGACTTAGCAGGATTCTTGCTCTTGAAGACATGGCCCAAAGATGGAGCCTCATTGAAAAAGACCTAAGAGGGGTCTAATATTTGATTAAGGAGAATCTTTGTCATTACTTCATTCCTTTTGCATTTATAATCAGAATTCTCCAGTAAGGAAGATTTGTACCTTCTCTTCAATTTACTTATTTATTCAATTCTTTGTATCAGTTTGATATGGATATTTATTTTAGGGTAGGTCACGTGGACAAAAAATTCTCTTAGTTTACCTTCTTTTGAGATTTTCTTGAATTCCCCTTAAATTTTCTTGAATTATTCTGAAGGATTTTGTTTTTGCGGCGGGGGGGCGGCTGGATTTAGGATTCTGGATTAAGAGTTTTATTCCTCAGCACTTGAAAAATATTTTGGCACTTACTTCTTGTATCCATGTTTTCTGATGTGAAATCTGCTCTCATTTCAAATGTTTTTTTTCCCCTGTAGGTAAGGTGTCTCTTTTCTCTGGTTTATATATTTTTGACAAATTTCTGAAAAGTTTACCCCTATTTCTTCATTTACTTTTTAGCATTTCCAGCCCCACTCACTTTCTTCTCTTCTTCCAGGACTCCAATGATAGAAATGTTAGATTCTTCATTGTACCCCTACAGTTCCCTGAGGCTTTGTTCATTGTTTTTAGTCTATTTTCTCTCTTTTGTTTAGATTGGGCAATGTCTAAAATTCCACATCATATTCAGTGATTCTTCTGTCTTCTTCATTCTTCTCTTTAGCCCATCCAGTGATTATTCTCTCCTACCCCTCAGCCAAGGCTAGAATTTCTTATTTTTCCCTGTATTTCTCTCCTCCTCTTCCTGTTGCAGTGGATTTCCTCTAATTCAGACTACATTTTTTAAAATCCATGTATATTAAGCGATATATGTACATTTTTATATTATATTATAAACATATCTTTATGTACATATTATATAGAGTATACTACTATATGTGTTTATTTTTTTGTGATGTTCTGGATGGATTTTGGAAGTGCCTTCTGTGCCTACCAACTCAATCCCAAATGGGATAATTTTATAAGTATTTTCCCTGATCTTTCATGTAAGCACCCAGTGGAGTTCCAAGAGAAATAGCCTGCAAGTACCTGCAAATCTCCCTTTGTCTTAAGTCTGCTAGAGTTTCACACTGTCATGCTAACCCATAATCAGTCTTTAGCAACTCATTTAAATATTCTAGTTGAATCTACTGGCTAGATTATATGACCAACTATTTGTCCCAGGTAAACTAATACTCAAATTCCATTTTTCTCCTCAGTGACCTATCTTTCTTTAGATTTCAGGTAAGTGGCTTGACCTTCAGTTCTCCAATGTTTTTGAGAAAAGTCATTAATTTGTGTTAGTGTAGCTTTTTATTTTGTTCTAAGGATGGGGTAACATTCTTTCAAGCTCTTTCGAACTCTGACTTGAAAGCTGAAAAGTGGTTCTGCTTTCAGGTCAAAGTTTGAAAAGCTGAAAAAGTAAGAACAAGATAAAAAGCTATACCAACTACAGCAGAGGGATTATGAAGTAGAGATATGAAAGCATGAAATCTATCTGCTATCTCTTCCCAAAAGCATCTTAGTTATGGCTGTATCAGTTAAATATGCTAATCAAAAGAATCGATCTTTTTGTTTTCCATAAAATCCTGAGATTTGAATGACAAACTTGAAGAGAATCTGTGAGGAAAGTATATGTAATTCGTTTAAGAAAAATAATACCATACTGAATCCATTTTTTTTCCAGCTACAGCAAAACATTTTGAATAGATTGATTAAAAATAATAAGACTGGATTGATATTACATTTTTCCACAAATGGCAAAAATAGTAAAATGCATGACAAGGTAATTGAGTAATTTCTATACTATAAATAACACTATTATACAAAATTCAGCAGTACTCTTTTTACACTCAGCTGAATGAATCAGAATTAATTTTATCACCTTATTTAATTATAATTTTGCATTTCAGCACGCTTTATAGGATAACGTTCCATAAATCTGATGAAATAGAAACCAGTAGATGAAACATTGATTTGGTTAACTTAACAAATGTTATCTTCCTGAGCAACTGTTGAGTTGTTTTCACTCTTTATCAAACACATTTTCCCTCAAATACAATATTGCAATTACAGGCCGTGCATGAAAATGTCTGTGCATTGTACTAGTGCCAATGAGTAATCTCCTGTTTGGGGCTATAAACATTTCAGTTCAGCTGTTCAATGCGTGTTTACATAAGCTCACATCTTCCCACTCAACGAAATTTCTAAAAGAGCACAGCTCAGTGAAAAATTGAAGAGAGAATGATGAGTAGAAAACAAGTCTATTCTTAACAAACTATAATCAAATCATTACATGAAGCTCTATTCTTTATTCTGCATTTGGTATGATCGTCCTTCAAGCAAAGAAAGAGAATAGGGGAAAAAAGTTGACAAATAATGTTACAATTCAAAATAAAATTCTGTGTATCTTAAAAAATAGATGCTGAGTCACACACACATAAAAAAGATCATTAACGGTATTTTTCAAATGGCTCTGTAAAAGTTTCATTTCCAGATACAGCTTACATATGGAATATTGGTATCCAATTTAAAGTTAGGTTCCATAAGTGAAAATCACAGGAGGTAAAACATTCCCCAGATTTCTAAGCCCCAGTATTCAAGAACCAAAAAAGTTGAGTTACTAAGAGCAAACAGAGAAAGATAAATGTAGATAACTTCTCCTAAATTACTTATTTTGATGAACATTTTCACTCTTTTTACCACTAAATCATGTTTTGTCCATTTACAAAAAAGGTGATCAGAGGTAAAATGTCTGCTTTACTCTTAGTACGATAGTATATTACAGTGCAAAGCAGAAACATTTCATTAATGGTACTCCACAGGTGCTACAAGGGTGAAATGATCCCAAATCTGCACCCAACCCACAGATGGACAGATGTATGGTAGGCAAAAAGCAGGTGTTTAATTTCATTTGAAAGCTTCTGCACTCAGCTTAGTGTAAATGAAATCAACCTAATCAAATGAAATCAAGTCTAACCCTGCATCCCAGAGACTTTTTTTAAATAGTGCCTTTTAAATACTTTTATTTCAAATCCTATCATTTAAAAACATGTGAGCATTCAACCCAAATATATGTATTACTATTAATTTATAAACAGGATAGATAAGACTATTGTAATATGTTATCTATGTTATGAAATATGCAAATAAAGTTAACATTTTTAAATATAAGATAAAGATAAAACTTACTGACTTTATATTTGATACAGATAAACGCATTAAAATTACTACTTCTACCATTTTGATGAGAGCAATGTGATTGTACATTTTTCAGTTTCTTTTGTTGTTTTTAGAAGATCTGGTTATAACTTCACATTAATTGAACACTTGGTTTTAATATGGCAGCTGAAAAATATATTTCCCAAAGATCCACAGGTATATGTTCATCTCTACTTATTAAATTATGATACTTATTTTCAAATACATCCAGTATTTAAACAACATATTTATATAATATATACATATGTGTATACAGAGTTAGTTATATATGCACACATATTAATATGTACATGAACACACACACACAAACACACGTATCCTGTTGTGTGTATCAAGTTGTTTTTCTTTTTAAAGATTTTTTTTGATGTGGACCATTTTTAAAGTCTTTATTGAATGTGTTACAGTATTACTTCTGTTTTATGTTTTGGTTTTGTGATCATGAGGCATGTGGGATCTTAGCTCCATGACCGGAGATTAAACCCGCACCCCCTGCATTGGAAGGTGAAGCCTTAACCACTGGACTGCCAAGGAAGTCCCCATGTATCATGGTTTTAAAAGATGGCTGCAAGTTCTTTGACACTTCTCCCATTGAGAGGTGAAAGTTTATTTTCCTTCTCCCTTGTCTTATCAAGCGTTTGACTGCTTCATCTAAAGGAGAATGGCAGAAATGGTGTCATATGATTTCTGGGGCTAAATTATAAAAGGCAATGCATCTTTCTTCCTTTTTAATCACTGGAGCTCTCAGGGTTAGAACCATGGGCTGACAAGTACCAGTTACCCCAAGGCCACTATGCTGAAGAAGGAAAGAAACATAGTTGTACAAATCATACACACAGTTCCTGGTTGGAACTTAAATGAAGAGATATCAAATTCATATCCAAAAATCTTAATGTTGGGAAAGGATATTATTTATAGAACTGAAGAAAGCTTCATCTGCAGTTTGCTTTACATATCCTGGTCTGTGCACTGTGAATTGCTCAATCCATTTATGAAGCTTGTGTTAGGAGGGTTAACTTTTCTCCATGTTATAAAGAGATGTGCAGAGGACATTACTGTGTAGCAGGAGTATATGATGTCACCTACAACACTAACTGCTTTTAATTGTAGTCTTGATTCATACAGAAATATAGTGAAACAATTGGGGACACCTTTCTGCGGAGTAAAGACAATGTATTTCAAAATAACGCTACTCTGTGTCAAGCAGGTAAATATATCATTTACCTAAAAAGTAAAATACTTCATAATGTATTATTATACTTTGGAAGATATTATCTAAATATCTTAAAATTTTGATATGGAGATGTAATAAAATCAAATGTTATGAATAATCTCTGATTTATGTTCCATTTTGTGTTGCTGAAAATTTCTAATGTCCACTTCTGGTTCAGACACTTTTCCTGCTTTTCCCATTTCAGTTCACTAACACTATAATATAGACTGAGATGGCCATTATTCCATTGAGATATATATCTACATACATGTATATCATATATATATACACATATATGTATATATATATATATGTGAGCTGATAATCGATTCTGAAAGAAAATATTTTTTCTGAAACACTTTTACTTCATGTAAAGATTATTTTTGATTTCCAAGACATATGTGACTTTTACTGAAATTACTTTCTTTCAAGATTGACCTCTTCAGTAGAGTGGTATGAAGCATTCAGTTTGTGTGCACTTCTTACTCTAAAACAAGATAACAGACGAGAAAGGCAGATAATAATAATATAATAAAACAATAAATTCTACATTTTATTCCTTAAAAAATAAATTATTGATATAATTTCTCATTTATTAAAGTATTTATTTCCTCAGTTTCAATTATTTATTTTTATTAAGTATATCTTATTTGTACAAACAATTATGAACCCTTTCAGTAGGAGTAGGGAGTGCATTTCTTCCTAAGTGTTTGGACTTTGGTTAGGTATGTGTAATTCAATGTGTGATAGAAGGTCACTGTTAATCTAAAGAATAAATTTTCCAAAAGGAGAGCTAAACTTTGTAAGTTTCATTGTGCTTTAAAATTAAATTTCTAAATGTTTCAGCAGTAATTGTAAATCCAACATAGTAATTGTAAGTTCTATGTTTTGTTTTCCACAATATATCTAAATTTTTGCGGTATCTTCCAATTCATTCATACTTTAGATTCTTCTTTCCTACTTTAATCAGTTAAAATATACTTATTGTATACAGTCTGTATCCAGAAATCAATCAATCATCATAACTTTGTGAAAGTCCTTGGAATTATTTGTTGTTATTTTGCTTTACTTTGTCCATGGAAGATGCCTCTCTCTCTCTCTCTCTCTCTCTCTCTCTCTGTCTCTCTCTGTCTCTGTCTCTCTGTCTCTCTGTCTCTCTCTCTCTCCCTCTCTTTGTTTAGAATGTACAAGGCTTTGTTTTTGGCATCTACTGTGGCCTGTGTTGAATGTTTATCTAGCCAATGAAAATTTAACGTTACAGTTACGTCTTGTGTTGAGGATTATAAGGCAGAATGTGGGACAAGAAGGAAAGAAAGCATTGATCAATGATTAGGGACTGCCCCATGCAGGGTGGGAGATACTAGGACACGTGTCATATACTTATGTTCTGTTTGCAGCAGCCCTAGTTTATACTCATCTTCACTTCTCCTTCAGTTTAGCATTTTTTTCAGGTTTTTCCTTTTATAACAAGGTACTCTTTCTTTTCTTCCCTAACCCTTCCCAGATGCAATGTAATAGACACTTAGCTTCCAAGGACAAAGTATGCTTTAATGAATACTTAAGCATTGCATTTCAATATCTCAAGAAATTTTATTTTTATTTTATTAAAGTATAGTTGATTTACAATGTCATGTTAGTTTCAGGTGTACAAAAAAGTGATTCATTTATACATATATCTATTCTTTTTCAGATTATTTTCCCTTATAGGCTATTACAAAATATTGAGTATAATTCACTGTGCTACCCAGTAGGTCCTTGTTGTTTATCAATTTTATATATAGTAGTGTGTATCTGTTAATTCCAAACTCCTAAATTATCCTCCACCACTCCCTCTCCCTTTTGGTAACCACAAGTTTGTTTTCTATGTCTGTGAGTCTGTTTCTGTTTTGTAAGTAGATTCATTTGTATTATTTTTTAGTTTCCTCATATAAGCCATATCATATGATATTTGTCTTTCTCTGTCTGGCTTACTTCACTTAGTATGATAATTTCTAGGTCCCCCCCCCGTTGCTGCAAATGACATTATTTCATTCTTTTTTATGGCTGAGTAATATTCCACTGTGTGTGTGTGTGTGTGTGTGTGTGTGTGTGTGTGTGTGTGTATTTATACCACATCTTCTTTATCCATTCATATGTTGATGGACATTTAGGTTGGTTCTGTCTTGGTTATTTTAAAGTGTTGCAGTGAACACTGGGTGCATGTATCTTTTCAAATTATGGTTTTCTCTGGATATATGCCCAGGAGTGGGATTGCAGGATCATATGGTAGCTCTATTTTTTAGTTTTTTAAGGGACTTCCATACTGCTCTCCATGGTGGCTGTACCAGTTTACATTCCCACCAACAGTGTAGGAAGGTACCTTTTTTTCTGTATCCTCTCCAGCTTTTATTATTTGTAGACTTTTGATGACGGCCATTCTGACTGGTATGACGTGATACCTCATTGTAGTTTTGATTTGCGTTTCTCTAATAATTAGTGATGTTGAGCATCTTTTCATGTGCCTTTTGGCCGTCTGTTATGTCTTCTTTGGAGAAATGTCTATTTAGATGTTCTGCGTATTTTTTTGATTGTTTTTTTTTTGTTTTAGTGTGGGTTTTTTTTTTTAATATTGATACAAAGAGCTGTATGAGCTGTTTGTATATTTTGGAGATTAATCCCTTGTCGATCATAGCATTTGCAAATATTTTCTCCCATTCTGTAGGTTGTCTTTTTGTTTTGTTTATGGCTTCCTTTGCTGTGTAAAAGCTTTTAAGTTTACTTAGGTCCTATTTTTTTATTTTTGTTTTTATTTCCATTGCTCTAGGAGGCAGATACATAAGGATATTACTGTGATTCATGTCAAAGAGTGTTCTGCCTATGTTTTTCTCTAGGAGTTTTATAATATCTGGGTTTTTTTTCTTTTCTTTTCTTTTTTTTTTTTTTTTTTGTGGTACGCGGGCCTCTCACTGTTGTGGCCTCTCCCGTTGCGGAGCACAGGCTCCGGACGCGCAGGCTCAGCGGCCATGGCTCACGGGCCCAGCCACTCCGCGGCATGCGGGATCCTCCCGGACCGGGGCACGAACCCGTGTCCCCTGCATTGGCAGGCGGACTCTCATCCCCTGCGCCACCAGGGAAGCCCTATAATATCTGGTTTTATATTTAAGTCTTTAATCCATTTTGAGTTAATTTTTGTATGTGGTATTAAGGAGTGTTCTAATTTCATTCTTTTACATGTAGCTGTCCAGTTTTCCCAGCACCACTTATTGAAGAGACTGTCTTTTCTCCATTGTATACTATTGCCTCCTTTATCTCAAGAAATTTGATGATGAATATGTAACTTGAATAAAATGTTGACATTTGCATCCATAGTGGCAGCTATAGGAGTGTGGTCATGTGGGCCACAAATGTGTGGAGTGAATGATAACTTACTTATTTTAAGAAGATTATCTCACAGGAAGAGGAATTATCACAGGTGTCTATACAAATGTCAGTGGATATCACTTTTAGGAGCCTGGCTTTCCATTTAGATAAAATAACTTCTGTCCTAGGTGACTTCATTCACATTCCGTTCCAAACTTTCTTTGTAAACATGCAACATGGACCAATAGACATCGGTGTGCTGTCTCCTTAAGCAGAAATTTAGATTTCTTTTTATATCTTGTTTCAGATATAATTGTCCTTTCTCTTTTTACTACCTGTCACTCTAATCATATTTTAGAAATGTTTGAACCCTTGAAGAACTATGTTGTAAATCAATCTACATGCTACAAAGGTAGTAGATATATTTTTGTAAATGAATTCTCTATATTTTGGTTGTAGTTTAATACTAGTTGGAAATATTTAGTAAAATATTCCACAATTAAAAATGTCAGCAAACACAACTTTTAAGCTCTCAGTGAATTGCAGTTATTAAAAACAAGTACTTCAAAGGGATAAGGGATAAGACATTATACCTATAAAAGTAAGAGAGGACCTGAAAATATAAAATGAAGGGAGCTAAAATATTGAATGTGGTTTAATTTTGAATTTTGAATATCTCAAATTATTGGAAGAATACTATTATAGAATAGTCATTTCTTAATTGGGTCAATGTATATTCTGTACCAAAATGGAATAAAACTGAGAAGGGCTTGGACTTTTTAGCCTGCAACTCTAGAAAAAAATTGTTAATAATCATAAGTAGAACTTATTCAGTGAGTTTCATTTTATGAAATATTTGTTAAGGATAGATACTCTAAATGCAGAAAACAATACAGCATCTGTGAAAATGCTAGAGCTTCAATATTTACATATTCAAATACAGAAAAAAGGCTTTAAGAAAATACTCCATTAGTAGAATTTGTTTTCAGCTCAGCACTTTTAGAGAGATTACTTTTTCAATAAAAAAATATTATGGTTTAAAGAAAGGAGTGTCTCAATTTCAAACTTTGCAACAATTAAATACAAATTTGAAGATGATTGCTGTTGCTTTTATAAAAAATAAACTAATATGATCATATTGGAGAATGGATTTATGAAGAAAAAATGCAATAAAATATTAGAGACAATTAAGGCAAAGAAACTGATTCACATAAATTAATAAGCAAAGTGCTTCCTCTGATATTTTACTCTTAATTTGTTGTTCATATAATAAGAATAAAGAATTATATAAACATTTTACTTCACTGACAAGGTTGTGTTTCTGTTTTAGAAACAATTTTATTTTTGAAAATGTTGTAATATAAATATTTACTATACCCTCCAATATAATAAATTGATATTTTGGTAAAACAAAAAAGCTTCAAAATTAAATGATTTTATTTAATTTTATTCTCCCTTTTGACTCTGATAATTTCCCCTGTGTAGATGATAAGTCATACAGTCAGTCATATGCTACTCAACTTTCTTTTTGAACTTTTCTTTTACTGTCAGAATGAGAATGGAAAGGGAAATGGCAAGAATCAATTAGATTTTTATTTTAATTGAATGAGTCATCTAAGCTGTTTCTGTTTATTCTGGATACTTTCTGGAAAATAAACTGGAGTAGCAGAAGTCAATGGTCATGAGTGAGAGTGAACATGGTATAGATGAGAAATGCTGAGCTAAACTTCCTCCATCATACCATACCTGCCTTAGGACTGCCTCATCTGGAATCTGAATCAAATATTTTAATGCTCTTTTGTAATTGCCAGAAAACTCATTTCCGTTAAAGTAAGGAGGTGGCAGACCTTTCTGTAAATGTGTTAAGGACCAAAAAGTGTTCAGATGATAAAGAGTAAAGACATGTGAATTGAAAAATAAACATATCAGCAGGTCAGGTAAAAGGAAAAGAATCACAAGGTATCTTTCTTTCCACAATAAATTGCATTATTGAGCACCTATTGTGTGCTAAATAGTAGATATAAACTGTTAAAAATTATAATATCTGTTACAGAGAGTGTATTGTAGAAGTAGACATTTAACAGGTAGGAAGATATAATCATACAGGAGAGTTTAGGACAGGTCATATATAAAAATTAAGAATGTGGGAAAATAAGGAAAAGATTATGAACATGGTGTAATCCTAATAAAAATTTTAAAAGGAAACCCCCCAAAGGTAAATCCAAGTCAAGAAATGGTTTCTCAATATCCCAGTTTCTGAGTTACAGTGATAGCTGTTCTGCTATCTGAGATTGCTGTCTGCAATCTGGCTGTCTGCAGATCTGAGATTTTCATGGAAGCATGAAATGACCTGAGACAGTCTTCAATTAGAGCAGCACGGTTCTATATTCCCAAGGATCTGGTTTTCAAAAGCAATATTGCAAGGCTGAAGTCTGTCACATTAGCATTAAAAGATGTACATATTTAGCTGTCAGATCTCATCTCTGAGAGGAATGTCTAAGCTTTGCTCTTCCTGGCTAGGTCCAGACATAGAAACCAAGGACATTCTTGATAAGCTGGCAATAGAGCAGTGTATGATCTCCATGCATAAGCATCTGTAGGCTCTTATGAAGGAAAATAGATTTATAAAGTTGCAACGAGCTGGAAGAACAATAGGAAAATACGCTAACAAAACAGCAGAAAATCAAATATATTTTTCATAATCTTGGAAGAACAAGGCTTTCCTTTGCAAAATCCTGAAGTTGAGAGTTGAATCAGATATAATAACATGTTTCATATGAGACTATAGCTTAAGGAGCCTTGTATCTCTGTAAATGAGATACATCCAGGAAGAAGCCAAAAAGTCAGAGCTGACTACAAGAAACTTCTGAGAAATAAGGTAATGTATAGAATGTATGGACAAGAAGATTTCCTGCTAAAGGCCCCTTTCTCTGAGATCTGAGCAAGAAAGTCAGAACCTTAGGTCAAAGTCAGAGAAGGACCCAATGGGAGACAGGACATAGATAGCATTGCGCCAGGCCCAGGGTGTCAGTGGTGGAACAGGCCTGACTGTGCAAAGGTACATAACTAAGCAAAGAATCTCAAGGCCTAAACAGAGTGTAGACAAAGAGGATTTGCAAAAGAACCTGATTAATTCTAAAGGATGCAAGCCAAATATTCCTGTTAGGTAAGACAGTCCTCAAGACAACCCAACAAACTTCCTTTCCGAGGATAGGGTTAGAGAGAAATCTTAAAGCAGCCTGTATTAATCACAGTTTCTTGTTTAAGCATTATGGGATCAGCTGGCCACACTGTTGGTAAAAATCAGGAGCCCATGGAATTGACGTAACAGCTTTGTGGGGTGTGTGAAAGTTCCCTTTAAAAATTTCAGTTTGATACATAGCAGAGAAAATAGGCATGCAGGAGAGAGATGATTTAAATGCAATACCTGATATAAAGGCTTCCTGCAGCACTCAGTATGCAATGGATAACCTACAAAAGAGAGAGATGTTACATGTGTGATAATCTAAACAATTCACCCATGAGGCAACCTGCAAGGTCAAGACTAGATCCATCCAAAAGAGAACATATACCTATGGAAAGACTGTAGAAAATACTTAACCACAAGTTGAACCTTACAATTGTCTCTTAAAACTATGAATACAATTGAGTAATTATAACTTCTCTTCATTACAGAGAAGGGAAAGGACAGGATGCTATGAGATAATAAGAGTATGAGTGTGAGAAAATGTTTTGAAGTGATTGCTCAAGAAAATTCTAAGACAACAACATTTAAACAGAGATCTGAAGGATAGTTATAACTTAATTATAAGAAGTGTGGTAATAGGAATGATTATGTCAGAGGATAGAGGAAGGTATTGTGTTAAAAAAATAAAAAAAGATTTGATCTACTCAAGGAAATGAGGAAGACCAATGTGGCAGAAGTCTAAGTCCCTGAGGTGTAGAGCCCAGTGAGAGAGAAGGCTCAGGTCTCAGATCCAGTCATCCAATGCCTTGCAGACCATTATGGTTAGTTTTGTAGTTGTTTTTTGTTTTGGGGGTAATCTTTCGGTAGCTTTCAAGATTTTTTTGCCATTTTAGTGTCCTCTAGTTTTACTATATGTGTGTCTAGGTGTGTGAATTTGTTTCAGTTCATTGTTTTTGGTTCTCAGTGGCCCTTTCAAACTGAGAAGAGATGCCATTCTTAAATACAGGACAATTCTCAGCAATACCCCATCAATAATTGCTTTTCTGCCATTGTCTATGTTTTTACTCAAGAACAGCTATTGTTTGATGGGGTCTGGGAATCTCTTTGCCATCTATCCATACTTTGCTTTTATTTTATTCTTTTAATATCTATTTGTTATGTTCTGAGTGAATTTTTGAATATATCCAATTGACCAGTTTTTTTGACCTCCTACTCTGTGGCAATCATAATATCTTCCTGTCTTCTTTTACATGTAGTTTTACTTGCTTCTTTACCTTGGTACCATTTCCTGATTTCTATCATCATGTGCCCTGTAAGCACTTTATCCTTTCTTCTATTTAAGAAATATACATGCACTTATTTTGGGCTTCCCTGGTGGCGCAGTGGTTGAGAGTTCTCCTGCCGATGCAGGGGACATGGGTTCGTGCCCCGGTCCGGGAAGATCCCACATGCCACAGAGCAGCTAGGCCCGTGAGCCATGGCTGCTGAGCCTGCGCATCCGGAGGGAGAGGCCACATCAGTGAGAGGCCCACGTACTGCAAAAAAAAAAAAAAGAAAAGAAAAGAAAAGAAATATACATGCACTTATTTTAAAATCGTTTTCAGGTTCTCTACTATTGAATTCCTTTGTTAGTTGCTTCGTTTCATAAATAATATTTTTTTTTTACATTTACATTTAAAAATTTACATTTTTACCATTATTTTCTTCTCACTTGCATTGTGATCTTTATTTGCCAGCTCATTTGCTCACTATAAGAGGTTTTAGTTTCCACATTGTCTTTTGTTTTGTTGTTGTTGTTGGTTTTTTATCAGTGCCAACCTGTTTCCAACTTGAGATTTTGTAGTTGCCTCTCCCCAGCCCTGGGTACTACAACTTGAGGCTGTTGTTGAGAGATACCAGGGAGATATCATAGTTCAAGTAGCCTGGCCCAAGCCAAGGTTTAATGCTTTTCACTTTTCCTCTCACTACCCCAGGTGAGCAATATCCATAAAAGTTACAGTCATCAGGCTCAGTTTCAGATGGTTTATAGTCTTCGTTCCTGGGTGCCAACAGACGTCTTCAGTGACTAGTTTACATGTTGTGAGCTTAGTTTTGCGTCCCTGCAGTGCATGGACCACTTACCCACCAAAAATCAAACTCCACATGCTTCTCCTGTTCCTGGAATTGAAATGCAGCAGGCTCATAATTTTCACATTTATTTCCTGCTGATAAATTGAAAAGCTTATCTTATTTTTGAACATGTCCATATTCACAGCTATAGTGCAATATAAATTGGAATCACTTTATGCCAAGAAGTGACAAAATCCAAATTACAACTTAACAAAGATCACTCCTGCAGCTGAGTCCAGAACAGATGAGAGGGGCTAAGTGCAAACTATAATAGGAGTGTGGGAAAAGAGAGGCATCCACAACGATGTACTTGAACATGAAGAAGTGAATCAATGATGTGAACTGTGTCACTGACCTTACGGTGTAAGATAACAATAATCCCAGACCCTACTAGAAAGTGCAGTTGGCATAATTGAGAATCCAGGCCCCTAAATTAATTCCTCTCGACTTTATTCACCTTTTTCAGGCCTCAGCATAGATCACAACTTCCGCCCACTTATCACCCTCCTCCATTTGTAGAATTCTATGTTTAACTTATTTTATCTTATTTTTATGGTTTCTTCACAGTTTTTATCTTTGAGTTAGTAATTTACCAAATTTTTATATCCTAAGTCTCCTTTCTTATTTCCTCAAAAGCAGAATGATGTGGTCCAATTCCTTGTGGGTAATAAAGTTTCTGCCATGAAATAGAGTTGAAAATGTGTGCTTTTTATAAATTGTGATATTGCCCAGCATAAGACAAAATTCAAAATAAAAGGGAAATGAAAATATGAACTGAGTTGAAGAAACTCTCAACGGCCTCT
This sequence comes from Pseudorca crassidens, assembly GCF_039906515.1. Classification (NCBI taxonomy): domain Eukaryota; kingdom Metazoa; phylum Chordata; class Mammalia; order Artiodactyla; family Delphinidae; genus Pseudorca; species Pseudorca crassidens. Next base: position 23,277,833 of record NC_090298.1, read on the forward strand.
CCAAATTTCCTTTTGGCTTTAAAGGGTTTAGCACTCATATTTGGTCCCATATCTCAGGTATTTTGCCTGAGCATAGAAAGATAAACTGCCCTACCTTTTAAACTTATTTTATTATTATTATTTTTTTTTTTGCGGTATGCGGGCCTCTGACTGTTGTGGCCTCTCCCGTTGCGGAGCACAGGCTCCGGACGCACAGGCTCAGCGGCCATGGCTCACGGGCCTAGCCGCTCTGTGGCACGTGGGATCTTCCTGGACCGGGGCACGAACCCGTGTCCCCTGCATCGGCAGGCAGACTCTCAACCACTGCGCCACCAGGGAAGACCTTAAACTTATTTTTAAAAACTGATCCTGAAGTGGTTAAAAACGTCATACTGTGACATGTACTCTTGTGAAAACAATGATTACTTCAGTTGATCCTAATGCTTAATGCATTGAAGACATGAGAAATGTTAATTGGAGTCTGAAAAACTCTCATACATAGTTGTCAAGAAACTATTATGCACTATAATCTAGGTCTCACTGCCGCAGTTACAGCTATTTGAGGAGTTTCATTATATATACTTTCATTGAGCACCAGAATACTGTGAAATACTAAATACTTGGCAGGCATCCAAAGTTATCCTAATCAATTTACTCCAAAAGTAGCTTTTAAACTAAGAAGTTTAAGACATTTTTAAAATTTTAACCGAAAAATCAATATAATTTTTCATAATTGTCCTGTGAGATAATTAAAACTGTAGTTATTCTGGACATGAAATATTGACGATAAAATGCCTAAATGCCATGATATTATCTGTAAAAAGAGTTTTCTGAATAATATTTCATTCTAAGATACAAATATTTATTAAATAATTTTAAAGGCTACTGTATATCAAAATGTATAAAAGTGCAAGTTAAGAATAATTTACAGTTGATTTCTTCATATTTACTCTCCACCTAACCTTTCTACATCTTTTGCAATAAAGTCATTTTCATTGGTACAAAGAGACTCAAACTCACGCTCTCTTTACAGTAACAACTTTACTTGTTACTCTGGCATCCTACCTCCTTAATGGCATTTGCCAAGGCTTAACAAGGAGCTTTTCTATTTGTAGGCCTGTATTTCACAGAACATAAACCATATGTGGCAACCTCAAATCAAGAGCCTCCTGCTGGAGACGGAGAAATTTGTAGACTCTAATTGAACTTCTCTCTTCCCAGGCACTGCACAACCCCTCCCCCCAACCTCAGGAGGAAGTTTAAAGTTCAAAGTTAAAGCAGAATTTTCTCACAATGACACAATGCCCAAAATCTGTCAAATTCTTGCTGTTTTGGTCTTCAAGTTATGTGTATGTGTGTATATATATATATATATATATATATACACATATATACATATATATTTCTTACCACTCTTTTGTTTCAATGAAACATTCTGTGATCATCACTTCTTCTATAATGATGTTGACATTTCATATGTGTTTCTGTCTCATGGGCTTTTTTCTTAATAATTGACTTTTGATGCATACTTCATAGTTCTTTTCTTTTTCTCTTGTTCATTTTTCTCTTTTTCCCCCTAAAATAAAACTTACAGAAATGTGATGCTTAGAAGGAAGATAAGTTACTTATTTTTAATTGAATTTTTTCTCAATAATTATTTCACTGGATTCATACTTTTTACATGTGCTCTAATTTGTGTTCCAAATAATTAAAATGCAGCAAATTTAAAAGGTTAATATCAAACCATGAACATACCACCAAAATTAACCTATGGATATGTTATGTTACAGGCCAAGAGGGATTAAGATTGCAAATGGCATTAAATTTGTAAATTAGCTGATTAGTTTATAATAGGGAGATTATTCCTAGGTTATCCTATTGGGCCCAGTGTAATCACAGGTAGCCTTTAAAATGAGAAATAAAGCAAGAAGAGGGGTCAGAGTCAGAGAGAAATTTGAAGATACTATGCTGCTGGCTTTAAAGATGGAGAAAAACCACAAGCTAAGAAAGCAGGCAGCCTTCGAAAGTTTGAAGAGGCCAAAAACTGGATTTTCTCCTAAGACCTCCAGAAAAGAATGCAACTCTGCCAACACCTTGATTTTAGGGCAATGAGACTTCTAACCTTGATAATACATTTGTGTTATTTTAAGCCACTAAATTTGTGATAACTTCTTATAGCAGCACTAGGAAACTAAAGCTAATAATATGCACTATAAATGTATACATTCAAAAACCATAAATCGCATTGCTTTATATAATTAAATTTTAGTTTATCTGCCCTTACCTACAGATCATACTGCTTGACTATATTCCCTAGTCTTCCCTGCCTGTGGCTGTTTTTATGATCCTGACTGTGTACAATAAAATGTGAGCAGAAGCAGCCTGCAGCACCTCAAGGCAAGGCCCACTGAAAACATCACACTCAATCCACATTAGCTGCTGAATACGGAGAGGCAGGTGTCCCTAAATTTAAGTTGCAGAACCTCATGATCGAAGGAGTCTTGATCTCTGAATGACTGCATGGAGCAGAGTCTCCACCCCCTTCCCCATTGCTGACATACATACAGCTGTGACAGGACCAAAAAATACTATTACATAGCACTGATACTTCAGGGTGTTTAACTTATTGCATTTGCCACTTACCTTCTCAAAGATAATTTCCTTGTCAACATACCTTCAAAAGCACAATATTTGCTTGTAACTAATTTTTTAAACTTTTCCACACAGCACTATATTTGAGACCTATTGATGAGGTTACATAAAATCTAATCAGTTATTTCAATTACTAGAGAGTGTTTATTGCAAGAATGAATTATATTAATCTACTTTTCTGAATATGTATTATATATTTCGGGAAATTTTAAGGGGAGTAGTATTTGGGGGAATATGTGTATGCACGTATATATATGCATACATATACATATATATTAGTTTGAGAATAAATTTATATTTGGAGAACAAATATGCAAAATTGAAAAAGCTGTACTATAACTGAATATATTGCAAAACTAATTAAATGGATAAATGATGAAAAACATAGTTGGTTGTGGTATGTTTTTGGAGGTTTTGCCAAATTGCTCTCCAAATCATTCTTCAGTACTATCAAAAGTAAAATCACCAACTATGTAAAAGATCTCGAGTTGCACCAGTCCTTGCAATTATGTATTATTATCAGATTGAAAACAAATGTACGATACAGGTATAAAATAGTATCTCATTGCTATTTTGTTTTTTATTCTCTTTATATTAGGGGATTATCAGCATTTTTTTTTTTTTTTTGGTCATTTGCCATTCCGTGTCTCATTTCTTTGAATTACTTTTTAGAATTCTGTTCAGGCACATTTAATAGCTAAGTTTAATTTTGTATCACTGGTCTAAACATAGTCACATGGCCATACCCAGACTCAGGGTGAGAAAACAACATTTAGCCCCTAAATAAAACCTAGGGTGTATAACTGTGAAGAATGGATAACTGGAGTTTGGATGTGTAGTAGTAGTTTCTCTGTATTCACTCTTTTCTATAATTTTAAGTTGCCTATAATTTATTCACTTTAATAGTAGAAGCAGATATATGAATAAATTACCTCCAAATTTATCAATCTTTTAACCCATAATATCTGCTTTCCTCTGTTTTAAGATGTCCTTCTCTAAATTTTTAAAGAAATGTATTGCATTTTGGGGCATAAAATAACCTTTATTTTTCTAATTTCAGAATTTATTTGATTTAGAATTTTTGTTTATGACATATGATGGAAGACTATCTTTTAAAAAATATGGATAGCACATTAAATCACCATTTATTTAATAGCCAATTCTTTCTCAGTTTGTTTGTTTGTTTGTTTTTGGGTTTTTTTTTTTTTGCGGTACGCAGACCTCTCACTGTTGTGGCCTCTCCCGTTGCGGAGCACAGGCTCCAGACGCGCAGGCTCAGCAGCCATGGGTCACAGGCCCAGCCGCTCCACGGCATGTGAGATATTCCCGGACCGGGGCACGAACCCGTGTCCCCTGCATCGGCAGGCGGACTCTCAACCACTGCGCCACCAGGGAAGCCCGTCTCAGTTATTTTTTTATGATTTATCTATCAGATACCATATCAATTTGGATTAGGTCTTAAAATCATGATGTTTTTAATATCTATTAGGGTTTAAATGAATGTTGGAAAACTTAGGGGAGTGGAGTGTGGGGAAGACTCAAAGAAAGTAAGAGAAGCTGCAGCTGCAAGTTAAGGACACAGATACTGGAGACTTTGAAGCTTCAAAGTGACGGTTTTCCTAGTGTCATTAGGCATCTGCAGCAATTTTCAAGAGTCTTTGAGAGAGTTTCCACCAGTTATCTCAGGCTACAGCTTCAAAGCCATTTTCAATTCATTGCCAAGAAGCTACCATGAATCACATGTATCTTATTTTTTTATTTGGTCACATTGTTGAGCTTTCATACTGATTCTAATAATTAATAAATTATCAAAGACATTTTATGTTGACCAATATTTCCTCAGCAACCAGTAATACTTTGTTCAAACTTCATACATACTTTAAAAAACTCTCTAGACTGCCCAATGAATTGCCCAGTAAATGACATCTTAGGTAGTATGTAGGCTTTTAATGGAAGATCTTTATTTGGATAAAGAATATTCCATTAATGCTTGGTTTTCAAAAAGTATATATACTTAAATTTTGTTAAGTTTGAGTTATTTTTCTGTGAGTTCACAAAATAATATTTTATAATTTTCCTCTTTAATCTTTCAATGTGATAAGTAACATATATAATTTTTATCCTTGGACTCTTGGGGATAAAAATAATAGTCACTGATTTTTTATTCTATGCAATATTTCAGAATTCATGTTAATTATATTTATTAGGGGAGTTCATACACTTGTACATAAGTGACATAGATTTATACATTATTTTATTGTGTATTAACATATATAGGTAAAATAAATTTTGATGTTATCAGAAAACTATTTATTATTTTATCAGTAAAACAATTGTAAAAAAGCATATTTCTAATGTTTAACAAACTGACCCCATTTTGTATTTTTTAAATCTTTTTCCAGAATAAAATGCTAAAGCTTCATACAAGCATTTACTTGGTTTTACTCTCCTTCTCTTTTCCATCTTTGTGTACACTCATATCCATTCAGTATAATTTGGATGGATCTAGATTATTACCTAGCATCCAACTACTGATCTGCATTTTTTCGTTGAAAAGATTCAGGCAAAACACATGTGACATCAACAGTCACATCTTCCATGTTACAGAAAGTCCTCAACACAAAATCATGACAGAAGACTCTGATAATTAGAGATCCATATATGCACATTTCACTATTATACATAAGGAAAAGTAATTCTCCAAGGAGTGTACTTATATAAATTCTATAATGTAAGATCTGACAATACAGGTTTGCTACTTGGCTTTGGGAAGCTATTATGCACTCCCGGCTGGCACAGTTACACCCACAGGGATTATGCTCAGCACACGGCATACGGTTTCATTATTGCCATCTTTAAAAATGAACCTGAAAGCTTAGATGGACGGAAATGTGTAAAATGTACTTTCACATCAATCTCAATTCAAAACTCACTTCAAAAATTAGTGTATTAAATCTCAATGGAAATTGCATTAACGAGGTAATAAAGAGAAACAGAGGATTTGTTTTGTTTTATCCTTTTTGCCTAGTTTATCATATTTTTTGATTTAACATATGTAATGCTTTCAAAGCGACCACTTTGAAAGAGCTACACAGAGCACATCAGTATCAATTTTATCATTTGCTGTTGGAAATAAAAATATCTGATGGCCTTGACTATTTAGTGTATCTGAACATGTTTTATTTTTAGTAGCCTGGACTATGGATCCCATTGCACTTTGATTTAATATAAAGTCAATTAAAATCAAGACAGTCTTCCTTTCGACTGAAGTAATTTTGTAGAAAATGAAAGCTAGTGGAGCCATTTCCTAGGGTTGCTTTGCATACTAAGTAACAAATGTGAATTGCTGCAAGCAGTATTTTATGTCACTTTAATACTTCTGATGAATGACAGCAATTCATTTTTTACAGGTAAAGCTTTCATGATGAAACTTGACTTGTTTAACTTTTCCTCTTTTCTGTCTTCTTTGAGTGACAATCATCTATTTCATTGAGGCAGAAAAGTAACCCAAAATGTGTCAATGATAATGCATACAGGAACAAGTAAGCAAACAAATTAATAAATAAAATCATGAGACCATTACACACCAATTTGTACACACACACACAATACTGCAAAATTAAATAAAATTCTTAGAATGTACTTGCTTCAGAAATACTCTTGATGTCCTCCTCGGAGCTTCAGTATCATGATTTTTAAGATGATTTCTCCATCTATGCTTTGTTATGCATTGAATGAGGTGGTCTCGGTCTTACTGGCTTGATATAGCAAGCTTTCTGCACTTATACTTTTCCTTGTAATAGTATCAGTTATCACAAACATACATTAAACTTAAAGGAACCATTGTCATTTTAAGTGAATGAATCCTGGGCCTAGACCTAACCATTTACTGTGTGTTAAGAAAACCAACAGGTCTTGGATGGTCTTTCCCTGTAGTATCTGCCGTGGCTTGTTCGTATGGTAGCCAGGACAGGAGAAAATATCTAACATTTTTCTGATCCTTCAAGAGGACCAAAATGAACCAAGCATACGAAAACTGCAGATTTGAAATTTGTGGTGTACAAATATAATTCAGTGTTTTCTCAAAACCATGAAATGCAAAACTGTGGTTTCCCACAGTACTGCTGGCCAGAGATTCCTATGCATGTAAATTAGAATTGATCTCTCCAATGAGTGAGTAGAAGGCTTGTGGGCCTGGGTTAATGAGGGGCTACTCTGAATACGTAAAATTTCAGCTGAGTGCTTACAGAAGACAGAACTGTAAAATGGAAAAGATGCAGGGAATAGTTTGCTCCAAATGTCAAGGACAATTTAAGTAACGGAACAGAGGTGGAAGAGGGCAGAATATGTGAAATGAATGAAAACTAAGTTTGCCTTGTTATAAGGTATAGGCAGGGAAGTTTTATAATCCAGCTTGTATTGGTTCTGTGAGAGCAGAAAAAATGCTGCAAAGATCTGTTCTTGAACTGTGAGTACTAATTTAATTAGTTCTTCTAACATTTACTGAGCATCCTCTATACCTGATTTTATGTTCTGTAAATAAGATTGTAAATAAAGATCAGTATATTAAGAAAAATCTTTGGGGGAAGAGGCAGACATAGATTACCTGTGTTGTAAGAGCCAAGTATTTTTTCTTGAATAAGTGAATAAATAAATGATCTAGAGTTTTCATTTTCACCATTTTAAATGAACGTCTATAATTCAAAGCACACTGTACAGTCTTTAATGTTTGGAAAGCAAAAGAAGCACTCGGAGGAAACGAGGCAAAGGGGGCAAGTGGCAGGTTTCTTCAGGTTTTCATGGATTAAGGAATATAAATTCTGATAAATATATAAATAAACTTGTCTAATTCACAGTGTTAAAAGAACAGATAAAGATCTAGGGCTAAAGTGTTACTTCCTAGGCATGCATATATATATATATATATATATATATATATATGCTGCTTGGAGACTGAGTGAGAGAAATACCTGGGGCCATGTTTTTGTCACAATTAATTCAATAAAGTGTGCTATATATTCTCATGGCCTGATCTTTACTGAGAGAAGCTAGTCTAGCACTGAATCATCTGAGTTTATTAATCCTGTGATAAAGGTTTTGATGTTTCAGTATGTAAAGAACCACCAAGAAAAATGATTAAGATTTTTACCTTTGACTTCTGAAAGAATTGTGTGGCTCAGAGTTTCCATGTATATTGTTCCACATTATAACCCCTAATCTAGAGAATTCTGCCTATTTCCAATTTTATGGATCCTATTCCTTATGTATGTACCCCACTGCTCTTCAGTAATAATGGATTTGAAACCTGAATGAGACATGGAAACCTCTTTTTATGAAATTGAATAAAAGTATAAATAAATATTTATAGAAATCATGGTGTAAATGCGACCATGTTTCAACTTAAATATTCAATCAGTGTACATACCTAGCTAATTTCTCTATTTTACATTGTTCATTTTCAAATGAACAATGATTCAAGCCAAATTAGTTTCCTCTTGTCTGAGTAGTTTCCTATGTGCCTATTGTTTTTATTTTTCTATTTTAAATACTGATAGAATGTGAAATATTGTTTTTTAAACAGAACCTTTCAATATATCACTGGCAACGACATCTGTTAAATCCAATGAACAATTTAAGTTTACTATGTGCAAGGTATTATCTTGCCCTCTAGGGGTCACAATAAAGAATCCTCAAACATTAAACCTTTCTGTAAGCATCATATACAATAATTGAGAGGAAAGATATGATCATGTGCACAGTTAAAATACAAAAGTTTTTCCTGGAGTGGGGTGTGCTCCATGTTTTGCAATATTCCCATCACTTACCATGCTAGAGGAAACCATCTCTAGGCCCTATCCTCTTACAAACAGGAGAGAAAGAAGGACAGTATGAAATAGTCTTAAAACAATATAATAAAAACAACCACATATGTTCTAAGAACATAAACACATTGAAAAATATTTATTATATTCCTGTCACCGTTACATGCTTTACATGCATTCTATCATTTTATGCATACAAATCTTTGTAAGGCAGGTCTTGATAAAAATATGTATTTTTAAATATTTTCATAGATGACATATATATATGTATATATATATATGTATATATATATATATCTCAACATAATAATATCCTACTTTTCAGGATGAGAAAACCCAAGCTTACAAAGCTCAAGATTTTGATACAGGATTGTTGAAGTTAAAAGTACACTACAATGGGGAAGTTAGAGCTCAATATACATTTCAACTATATCCAAAGCAGACTATATCATGAGTTAATGTTATTTTCTAACATTTATGTGTACTTTTCTCTTCCCTTTGAAAACTGTACCCTATCACTTTTGCTCATCTGGAGCTTTTGATAAATATCAGAATTTCTCCATCTTGGATATAATGCAATTGGGAGAATGTATTTATTTTAAGCTTTAAGAAACAAACTTTTTAGGAAGGGACAAAAACTACCTTGTGAAGCTTATGATAAATTTATAATATGCATAAACACAATTATTCCCCCAAATGCATTTATTTCCATGTACATATAACCATAAACATAAATTCAGGTTTGAATAATCTGAATTCAGGTCCCTTTGGTCAGGGACCAAAGGTTAGAGGGAGCCATAGACATGCTCTTTATTAAAACTTTGGCATTTCCTTTATCTACTTCTGCTTTTAGATCCTCTAGGTAAGCCATATAAAAAATAAGTAACAGGTAGTCATTTTTTAAAATCTTTTTAATAAAAAGAAAATTCTCACTATTTATTGTTATTAAACACATTTTATTTTAAAGTCTAAATGCAAGAACCCTTAATTAGGTCCATTAATAAGTCATTAAAAGATAAAAATACAAAAAAAGATTGTAAGACTAATAGTATTTTGGATAGTGACTTCAGAAGTGTGTCTTCAGTGGTGTCCTGTTCAACATTTTAATCAGTAACTTGGATGAGCTTATAGAGAGGAAGCTAATATGTTCATTAAATTTGTGGGTCACTGAAAGCTTTAAGGGCTAGTGAATGCACTGCAGAAAAATTACAATCCAGAAATGATCACTGTATCCTGTAATGATGGGCTGAATTGAATAAATGAAATGTAGCAGGGATATGCACATGGAGGATACCATACATAGATCCAAATTGCAAATGATGTAGGTACTGAGCTAACATCAGCATGTGACAAAAATGTTTAAGTGATTCACAGCTCAGTAAACTAAATGTGAGTTAGCTTGTGATGTGGCTTTCAAGAAAGCTAATCACTCAGGCTCAGCCTGAAGTAAAACAGAACTCAACTGAGTATGTGTTATTTCTGTTCAGATTATTTCTGTTCAGATAATACCTGGATGTTACACTCAATTCTGACTACTACATTTTTAAAATAATAATAGGAAATTTTAGGATATTTTATTTAGGACAGTCAATAAAATAAATAATAATCTTATAAAGAATATTTAAAGGAGTGTATGGATATTACCTTTGAGGAAAGACAGTTTTCTTTGGGGAAAGGATGGGGACAGTGGAAGAATTAGTTGGGCAAACAGCATGAAGTAGGGAGATGAATATTCCAAATATTTCTTAAAACATCACTTTGAAAACTGAATGCCTTATGTATATATAGTTTGAAGGATTGAAACATAAAACAAAGACCAATGGATAAAAATTACAGATGAAGCTGTTTAGTGTGTATTTGTTTGCTTAACAGCTAAAATGCCGTTAGTACCACAGTTACTTTTCTTAGGGATAGAAGACACATATGTAGACACACTCTTGGCCAAGAAAGATCACACAAAGTAGTGCCTCAATGTAAAAATTATTTTTAAAAATACCACTTAAAGATCCCTTCTAATTTGACATTCTATGGCTCTTTTTATTTTTATTTCATAATCTTAGCAATTATAATTATTTATCTGATTACATCTACATTTAAAAATACCATGACAATTCCTTGGTGAGTGCAAATCTGCATCTAATTATTTGCATTGTAAGCAAACAAAAATAAATTTCTTAATTGATGATAATACAACTGAGAACACACGATGGTTGAAAACCTAGGCCAGTACCACACTTGTGATTCTAATATGGTTCTAATAAAAAATGTTCAGCCTGGGGGCTTCCCTGGTGGTGCAGTGGTTGAGAATCTGCCTGCCAATGCAGGGAACACGGGTTCGAGCCCTGGTCTGGGAAGATCCCACATGCTGCGGAGCAACTAGGCCTGTGAGCCACAACTGCTGAGCCTGCGCGTCTGGAGCCTGTGCTCCGCAATGGGAGAGGCCACAACAGTGAGAGGCCCGTGCACAGTGGCCCCCGCTCGCCTCAACTAGAGAAAGCCCTTGCACAGAAACTAAGACCCAACACAGCCAAAAATACATAAATAAATTTATTTTTAAAAAAAATGTTCAGCCTTTAGTGAAAAAACTTGAGCTTACCGTTTGACTCAGCCAGAATGTGAGCACATAGATCCTACTCAGGAGACAGACAAAAGTGTTCTCTTTGAAATGTCTGATGGAAGTCATTCCTTCCAAGAAGCCAGCTTTCACATGTATTTCCATAGCCTGATCCATGTTAAGCAAAATATCACATCAGACAGATGAGCAGATAGAAGTTGATTTTGTTGTCAGCAATAATGTAGAGAGCACAGGCCAAGACAAAAGGCTGTGGGATGGGGGCAGGGGGACGGGTCATAGGCCATTTCCATTTTCTAATTGGCCTTAAAGGAAACATTCTCTATCTTAATGTTATAACTTGGAATGATGTGCCCCGTGCTGCCCCACAGGATTTAGGCTTCTATTCTCTTACAAAGATTAGAGACAAAGAGTCTATGTTCTTTAGAAATTGCATTATAAATTGGTGATTCCAGAGTTTGTGAGAGAGACCTTACTGGGTTGTCATACTGGCAAGACGCTCTTTAAAAAATGTTTATCACAAAAGGCAGAAAAAGGATGACATGTGTTCTCAAGTAGAAGCTCTAAGAACAGGGAGGTCAGAGACCTAGAGTCAGGAAGAAGCTTGTCTAAAGTTGAGTCAAGCTGAGGGGAACATTCAGGCCATCTTGGTCACCTTGTAAGTCCAGAGAGCCTTGCCAAGTGGACAAGTCAATCAGTGTTAGAATTTCTCCAGGAAAAAGGCTCCGAAAGGCTGAGATCTCAAAATGAAAGCTTGCTCAAGTTTTCCTTTGAATAACATATTTATTATTCAAAAGAAATATACATTTTATATATATGTCTTTGAATAATATATTTTATTACTTGCAAATCTTGTGGTTCTGAGACACTCATCCATTGAGGTGGAGGTAGCCACTTTTCAAGGGAAATCAGAACCCAGGACATGGGAGAGAATGTCTATCTCTCAATTCTTGGCATAATCTATTGACACCAATTTTGGAGAAAATAGCTGTGAAAGCTAAAGTTTTTATTGGAAAACATAAGAGATTCTTTTCTGTCTTGTTTTGTTTGTTTTTTAAAGAGAAGAAAGGGTTTAGAGAGCTCAGGACAAAGTTTTTACTATAAGTCTTAGAGTAAGATATAGGATAAGATGTAAAGTAAGTTCTGCCACATGGGAAAGGAAAACCTTGGGAATGGAGAGAAACCTGGAGGACTAAGTAGAGATGTGATTTGGGGAACTATTCTACTTAGGACCCCAAGAGGAAATGTAAGTCTCCCTAAACCCTGTGCTAAACACAGAGAAGAGAAAGGTGAGATATTAGTAACACCAGGTGGGTTCAGGAAGTATCTGAAAGCAAGGGAGAACAGTCATTCATCTTGCTTAGAATTCTAATTGAACTTTCCGTCAAAGGATGCCCCACACAGAGCTTGGGTGGCTAGAATTACGTGTAAATTGTGGCATGGCAAAGTTATTTAGGCCTTGAGAATCCTCAGGATATGATTTCTCATCTCCCATCACTATGCATATCAGAGTGAATATGCAGATACCCGTATGCATTTCAAAAGAGGAATTGCCTAAGTGTTGAAAGCTTCTGGAAGGGAGGAGTCCAGAGGTCAAAATGATTAGGATTCAGTGTGTGGATCTCCAAGCAGAGAACTTACTGAGACCCACAGTTTTCAACAGTAAATGCCAGTACGTGATCAAAGACCAGAAAAGGTCAGTTTGTCAGCAGTGGTTTGGAGGGGCCCCAGTGGAAGTTGGGCTTTCTGGAAAACAGTTTCTGAGACTCAGATGTCCCTGGCAGGAGGTTCACTGAGGAATACTCTCAGCAGCATCACATAGGAGGGAGTGAGGGCAGCAGGGCTGGGCAGAAAGAGATGTTGAGTTGGGATGGAGCTCAGAAACTCAGATGGTCCTTCGGAGATGTATTCACTGAGATTAGTGCATCAATCAGTTTTTATATGAAAGCTGTGTGTAACCTGGGAAGTGGCACCTTACTTCCATCCAGGGAAATTGCTGAAGAAGGGCTCAGAGGTGAGCCCGCGGCATGCAGTGCCTTGGACACTTGTGGAGTAAGTGTCTTAGGCCTGAGGAGAGAGTCATACAGGCTCAGGAGGCCACATTGGATGGAACACCTCGGCAAAGGCCTCCTATCTGACAGGATGTTGTGTAAGATTTTCCCAGTCAGAAGAATTCTCTAATGGAGTAAGAGAGAGAAAAGGGTTCAGAGATTTGTATTTGTTTTTACCAAGTTCCTAGTGCCACTATCAATCCAGGGCTACTTTAAGTAAACTTTTTATTGTTAGTTATTTTGGACAGTGCAGATAATGAGAATTTGAGCAGTAAAGCTGTAGAAACAATTAGCTTGTAGCTACATTTTCATGCACTCTTTCTCCACTGCCCTGCTAAGGGTCAAGCCTTATTTCTTGCAAATCCAGTGTGTGTGTGTATGTGTGTGTGTGTGTGTGTGTGTGTGTGTGTATGTGCCCATGCTCGCAGTTTATTTTTTGTTTGCCCTTAACTTTAGGTCGCAACACTTTGGGTGTTCCCCCATAACAGGGGGGTTCTTCTCTTAGTCTCCCAATTTTAGGCAAATTCAGGATCCTTAACTCTTTCCGGTATATCATAAGGGTCTTGAAATCTAAGCTCACATTCCCTAAAACAGGATATGTTCTCAGGGAATGCTTTTCTTTCTGTTCACTTAATTTTGATCAATAAATTCTTACTATCTTGTCAGTTCTTTAAGACATTAAAGAATACTTTTTAAAGTATATTTTCAGGCTCTTCTTGTCTTCATTGAGAGAGTTGATCCAAATTCCTAATGATCCTTGTAAACAGAAAATCCAGCACTTCTTTTAAAATTACATTTAGACAAACACTAAACTAATAAAAAACTGTATTTTGGAAAAAATTAATTTATTTCTATTTATCCTTTTTGAAAATGTAGAACATTATTTGAAATACTGTATGTGTTAAAAATTATATACGTGTGTTTACATTTACATATATTTGAAACAAAATTTTTTAAAAAGGAATATTTGTGTCTCACCTAGCTTAGTTTTCATTCATAATTTAGTGTTTAAACAAGGCTACGATCAAATTACAGATTTTGTAAAGTATAACGTATGACTTTCAAAAATGTTACTTTTTTGTAAAAATAGTTTTTACTCTAATTACAATGCTTTGACATTATTAAAGACAGCTGTGCACTGTATGTGACTATCTTATGCCTTCTTTGATTCATCTTAGTGTTTTATACTGAAGACAATTCAGCTTTATCGAGGAATTTTTTCACTGATGAAAGATGATGATGATGATCTGATAGAACTAACTTTTAAATTGAAATATTTGTAACATCCTCTTTCCCCCAAAGTAACTTTCATTTCTAGTTAGGAGAAAACTAGTTATTAAAAAGAAAGAAAGAAAACTAGTTATTATTTTGTGGCTAAACTATTTCAATAGGAGAGAAAATTATAAACATTGGTTAGAAGAACTCACATTTATTGGGGACTGGCTCAAGCAACTCTAAGCACTTTACTCTTGTGAACATATTGATTTCTCACATCAAGCCTTTGATAGAGGCACTGTGACCCAGGGCAGTGGACAAGGGCATATGCTTTGGAGGCAGAAGGCTTCAATTCAAAGGGCTATGTAAACTCAGGTGAGTTCATTAGCTACTGATAACTATCAAATGTGAACAATAATCTGTCAACATCATGGGACTATACTAAGGGTTATGTGAATTGATTTGTAACTCTTTCAGTGCCAGTGCCTGAACAGTGCCTCACACTTAGTAAGCTCTTACTAGCTATGGTAGCTGATGAAATTGAGGCATTGGGAACTTAATGGGCTTTCCCATGCCACATAGCTATTAAGTAGCATAAAACTTAGATTAAAATTCCAAGTTCATCTGGGTCTGAGGTCTGCCTTCTTAATTACTACATCAGTTAGAAACTCTGTAGAAAGCAGATGTTGTACTCTTAAGTAATGTGAAGAGAGTTTTGCTAAAGGACAATTCACATAGGTGTAGGCAGAGTTTAAGAAAAACAACAAAGATTATTATAATATCATTCTTAGTTCATCACTATTCCTCTATTAATACTTATTATATACTTATATTACATATATATATATATATATATATATATATATATATAATACCAATAGTGCAATTCCGTTGTTAGTGCAATGTTATTTTTCAGTGTATACCAGAATGTGATACCATTCTTAATCTATTTTAAGTGCATTCAACTGAGAAATAGCAAAGAATGGTAACAGAGAGCCTTTCCCACCCATAGGCATAAAAGTGAAATAGGAAAGACACCCTATAAAAATCTGAAGGACTGGACTTCCCTGGTGGCCCAGTGGTTAAGATTCCATGCTTCCAAGGCAGGGGGCATGGGTTCGATCCCTGGTCGAGGAGCTAGGATCCCACATACCACATGGCATGGCCAAAAAAAATTTTTTTTTAAATCTGAAGGATGAATGGGCTGCTTTATGGAGCTGTGGACTTTGGCAGAAGGAAGCAACAAACACATGATGACCTGATAGGTAACAAGAATGAGGGGTAAAATAAACAAACTAGATCTTATATGTTTTTACCACACACACACACAAATGATAGTTATATGAAGTGATGGAGGTGTTAGTTAACTCCATGGTGGTAACCATGCTGCAATATATAAATCAATCAAATAAATCAAATCAATCAAATAAACTTACACATTGTTACATGCCAATTATACCTCAATAGAAGAAAGAAAAAAAAAGAGGAAAACCAAATTTCCTGGAGGGACTTTCATTGACTGAAATCCAATTAAATGTAGAAGGTAAGGGAATGGTAATGATTTTAAAGATATATTCACACTTATTTGATTTTCTGCTTCTCAATAAATCAAATGTAGCTTCCTTCCTCTTAAGTATGGTCTTCCTGACTATAATCTGAAGAATAGAATATGGCAAAAGTGATACAATGCCATTTCCATCATTAGGTTATACGAAGAGGGTAGCTTCCACCTCGGGTGTATGTGTCTTCCTTCTCTCTTTCTGTCTCTCTGTCTTTCTGTCTCTCTCCATCTCCCATTCCTCACTCTAGAGGAAACCAGCTAAGCTACCACTCGCTCATTTGAATGAGGTTTCCCCTAGATTTCCTTTCTAATATGCTCTCTCTATACTTTGTACTATATTTTTAAACAAGTATGCATTTTACAAGCTTTCATTCTTGGTGGTAGGGAATTTATCTTCTATTTATTGCTGTATCCCCAGAGTCTAGAACAGATCCTCACATAAAGTATGAACACAATAATTTGTTGGAATAACCAGTGATGAACGTGAATTTATCCACTGTAATTTTTCACGTGAATAGGCTTTAACTTATATGCGAGGATGCTGAAATAACTTAGTAAAGAAAACAAGAAAAAACATAAATAATGGCTATTTATATGTTAAGAGCTTATATCCCAAACGAGATGTTTATTTTATGTATTCAGAATTCTAAGTAAGCAAGCAACTAAATTAAATATTAAGTTGCATTGTTTAATAAAATGAAATTATATTATCTTAGAAATGACATTTTAGCTGTATTAGAAATGAAATTACCAAGTTATTTATTTATACTGTAACGTTTCAGATTCAAATTGTGTAAATCAGTTCTCTAGACCCTTTAAAGAAAATACTCTTATATTGGATAAGTGTAGACTTTGGAATAGATGATGACATTACTCAGCTGAAATAATGCTATCATAATAAATTCAGTGATGTTTGATTATTTCTCAATTGTTTGCCTTTATTTTTGCTAGCAAGTGCTAGCTAATCTTGCTTGAACAGGCGGAAGAATGAGAGGCAAAGTGAATATGTGTAATGGAAAATATTTTGAACACATCATCTAAAATTTACCAGGATCCTTAGTGTTAACTTACAGCATCCATATGTAGAGATTGTTTGTCTTAAATTTCCATTATAAGATAAAATGCCTTTTCTTGTAGTTCATCAAACTGTGAGAAAGAAATGATGATTTTGTTTCTTCTTTAGTTTCCATTACGTATTATGGAAACAGTCATCTGTTGGATAGTTCCATATTTTTAAAAAATCAGATATGATATAAGTGGTATTTATATCACTGAGCTTTAGGAGTAAGACATACAGGACTATTTTAATTATCCAGCCAATTGAGTTTCCCTCTATCTGTAGTATTCAGAAAAATACTGCCATGACATGTTTACTGGAGAGTAACTGGGCAGATATATGTATGACAGTATAACAGATATAGGAGGACTGAAACACTAGTTTCCTGAAAATGTCACTGCATATAGAAATATGAGTGTATGTGTGTTTGCTTATCTACATACCTATCTACTCAGCAGAAATGTGTTAATTAACTTTTTAAATAAATAGATGAGTACCTATTAGAGAATATGATACAAGTTAACTGAGAATAAAAATAATTGCATAAGGGATTCTACAGTTCATGAATATTGATAGGTTCATTCTAAAATTCAGGATTTCTGGCTTCAAGTGTAAGACAACTTCAAGAAAACTTTTTATGTTTTGTAATGTGCTTCCCATTAAAGATGAGATAAATTGATCATTGACAGCAGGCTGACATTTTCAGTGCTCCAGTTGATCCGTTGGATAACTAACTGCCTCAGGAGAATGGGTTGATTTCCCTACATTGCCACAAGTGGTGGCCATAAGAATGCACCTCTCAGACATCCAAATACAGTGAGCATAATTGATCAAGGGTCCTGGATGCTGTACTTGGAAATCTATCATTGTGTTTGTGTGGAAGCCAAGGTGAGTGCAGTACGAATTGAAAGATAGGTCCCTTCCTGGGAGTTATAGAACTTTTGATCAAGAAATACCCGATAGCCTTGCCTAAACTTAGCACCAACATTCTCATCCAACTTTCATTCTTTCTCTACTTCACTGGATCAAATTTATATTATGATCTGATGGCTGACGCAGCTCCTTCCTGCTACTTCTCTATTTGTTCTCACAGGGCTATCTTCTGATATCAGTACAAGTCTTACAAAATCTTTCCTTGGCATCTGCTTCTTGGAGAATCTGCACTAACACACTCCATGACAAAGTCTTCTCTATTTAGGAAGAGATAAGCTTTATGTTAAGCTTAGACATTTCAATATTCCCAAAGGTAAACTCCTTACAAAAAAAAAAAAAACTTCTGAATGGAGAATAATTATTTATAGCACATAAATGTACATAATTACATAAAACCATATATATATTTACATAATTCCAACACATCCCTATAACAATTTCTCATTAAATCCAGTAAACTGGCCTGGACTAAGACAATAAACTATTTTTATTTCTAGTTATTTCTTTCTACTCTTTGTAGGGATTTAAAATAGACAATAGTAATAGTAAGTTTGTGAGTAAATCAAAATTACTGAAAGTAATTATTATGTAGTGTAATGTACACGAGAACAGAGCATTTATAAAGTATAGCAGTACGGGATAATGAACTCTCTATGGTGGTTTGAGACTAAATGAAAAAATTCTTGCTAGGAAGTTAGCACCTTATCTAGGCTTCAGAAATGAACGTGAGTTTTCCAAGAAGCGGGAGGAAAAGATTGAGGTAGGCACACTAGTGAGAATGTAATCATTACAAGCAAGGGGTGAACATGAAAAAGTATGAAGTTTTGAAAGCACGTGGTATATCCAAGAAAGGCCAGAAATTCTGTGATACTAATCAAAAATTGTGAGGAAATACATGGAGATGAGTGAGCATATGAAAGAACTTATAACCAGGTAAAGAACCTGTACTAAGTAGTACAGACATTAATTTGTATGTAATGGGAAGGATATACGAGGCAGGAGAAAATAAAACTAAACTGTTTTAATTGATTATGTTAGCATTCAGATTGAGAAGAGATTTGAAAGGACCAGACTAAATTGATGGGAGATCAGTGAGAATGGTACTTGGAGTGGTAGTAGAAATAAAAGGCAGAGGGACTTCCCTGGAGGTCCAGTGGTTAAGACTCCACCCTTCCACTGTGAGGATCAGGGGTTCGATCCCTGGTCAGGGAACTAAGGTCCCACATGGTATGGCCAAAAATGAAAAAAAAAAAAAAAAAGAAAGAAATGTAATAAGAGGCAGAGGACAAAGCAGATTAAATATAGAAGTGGTAGGACTTGACAACTGTAGCTAGAAGGATAGGACAAAGTGGTAGAAAAAGAGGTGAACTTAAGTATGATGGGGAGCTTGCTGCTGTTACAGGGTTTTGGTAGTAAAGTGACATTTCACCTGTGGGTGTTTGAGAGTGGAAAGCTATTTGAGAACTCCTGGAATTGTGTAGCATCTCCTTTGAGGGGAATGCAATAAGGAGCTGAATATAGTGAGGGGGAAAATGAGAGAAGCTTTGTGATACTAACCAAGACAATAAACTATAGCTCTGTAGTGGTAGCAATTAAAATAGCTAACATTTATCAGGTATTTACTGAGTATTAGACACAATCATAAGATCTTTATACAGTAACTAATTTGATTGGGCAGCAACCCTATTTTTTGAATCTATTGATTGACCTATTGGCTTCAAGATTCAGAAACTTCCTGGAGTTTTATAATTCAGATTAACTTCCTGGAGTTTTATAATTCAGATTTGCATATTCATTGTCAATAACTCTGGTTATTATAGCTGTCTCTCTTTCATGTACTACAATATCCATAGCAGCAAAACCCAGAGTTTCAAAGACTGAAGAGCAAACATTGAGACTGTGTTTTTAGAAATTATTTTTAGAGGGGTTAACTCTATTGTTTTTTGTATCCTTGTAACTTGACTGTAAGGGAAACTTCTCTAAAGAAGTTCTTTATCTTGAATACTGTCTTTCAATAGCTTTTCATTAAAATGTGTGATTTCTTATGAATGCTAGGCTATATTTATTTGTCTTTAAACTGGGTTCTTGGAAGTAATCAGTTTTTTATGGACCACCTTGGTAAAATAATTGGCATTTAAGGAAGTATTTTCTGACATTTCCAGAGGCCAAAGGAATGTGGTCAATCCAAATCCAATATTAATATCTACACTAGTGTTCACTCTCCCCTTCACATCATAAAATTTTGATATATTCAACTTGCAACAATTAGTGTATCTAGCTGTTATCTTAGAGATACGCACCATGGCATCTGGGAGTTTTGCTGGAAAACTGGCAACTCTGTGGTGGCAAAAGCTGTTCAGTCTTGGGAGGTGATGTCCATTCTATGTACCCATGAGAATTTCTGCTTGTGTGGTCATGAGCCCAGTCAATGTTAGTTATGACTAATATTCATAGAACATGTTATTCTGTCCACTTTTAAGAGCCCCTTTGCCAATGGGAATAGTCTGGTGGTTTTTCACGTGTGACATAAAGAAATTCAGACCCTGAAACTCTTCTGGGAGTCTTCTTCACTCCTTTTCACCAGTTCTGCAATCTTGATTCTTGCCAGACCCTGAACATATAGTCCACCTCATAATTAGGTCTCAAGAAACAATGTAAATCTGATGTGTAACCAAGGGGAACAAGTTGTTATAGCAATTTTTCTCAAAGGATATTAGAAAGCCATAATAGAATATACTGCCGAATAGTTCCTAGCCACAATATGGCTCACTTTATTAATCTATCATTTATAGTCAGAAATAGAGCTGATTACTTGGTCCTCTGTAGTGTGGAGAGTATGTGACACATGAAATGGTGAAATAATCTAAACTTCTTTTCTTGAGCTGTTTTATTGTTTTCTCCCTCTATATTTTGGCAAGACCTAACTGATTCTTCAGCAATAGCTATAGCAAAACACCTTGTGTTATGTGTGGGTTAGGCAATTTAGTAAGCCATTGCCATTGTAGAAGGAGCATCATGCTAATGTTTTAAAAATAAAATGCCGGCATATGCGCTATTGTGTTTTTTTGTACATTCTGTGTTCATAATATCTCTTAATCATGTGCTTACAAATACCACCTCCATATAGTCTTCCAGGGATTTTAACACAGTTCCTCTATAGCTCCTTCCTCCTTCTCTGTTCCATTCCTCTTATCCTGATCTTTCATATTGCCCTTACACTTATTATCCATAGTGGGGCAGTTAGAGACATTTCTGTGTTGCTAGATTCTTGGGGGAAGTGTTTTGTAATAGGTTTAAGGACCGTCAATTTGCAAATCTATAAGATATGCCTATGTACATACTTATTATAATCCTATTCTGCATCCTATGCCCCTGACTAGGGTATTGACTTCAGTCATTGCCATTTTGTAGATTATCAAATTTAAAGAATGATGTAACTTCATTTATTAACTACTTGGGGAATATATTCTTATGCATAACACTGGCAATAAGGAAAATTTGTTTCCTGCAACAGAGTAAATGACCATATATTTTCATGCCCATCTTTTGCCTGGCAACCAAGGACTGGATTCCTTCTATTTTCATAGCTATTACTATTTTTCATCCAATCTTTTAGAAACAACACTTTAATATTAAAAATCTTTATAGCATGGTGACAAAGACTGAAAAAAGCTGGAAAACATTAAAAAATAAAAAGTAAGTCTATTATTTCAAAATATGATTTGAACTAAATTGATTGCTTTATAACTTCCCATTCAAGGGAAGTATCCCCAGTCCTTCCTGCCACCACCCCCATCCCATGCACACAGACTGACAGAATGCTGAAGCCAATTTGACATTTACTTTGAAAGTCTACAAGCCCACTCCTAGTTCTAATGCATATTATAGTTAGGCTTTGTGTGTGTGTGTGTGTGTGTAGCCAGAAGAAAAAAAATCACCCATGCCAATTTAAGCCACTTTAATATGAGTGTGTACTTAAGTATCTTACTTCAAAGAGATTGTTATGAATTTGTCAAATTAATACTTATTGAGTGGAGCACAGGTTATCAAATGATGAGCTGTGGTTAAATAACAGACCACAAGAGAAACTGAAATAGAGAAGTTTCATAAGGAATCTATACTTACTTGTGACTCTGTGGGCTGCTTTCTAGGGCATGTGCTTGCATGAGGGGGCTAGTGTCAGTTTCAGGTCACTACAGCCCACTTGGCCAAACAAAATGGATGCTGAGGCAGCAATACTATGGAGTAGCTTAGCTAAACTCTCAACAGAGATCTACTGGATTAGAAGACCAGTTGGATAATGTAATTACATTAACTTTTATCGATGTTCTAAAACTGGGCAGAGCCCTTCATTACAATTCATCTCATGAGTTACTGACCAGCCTATGCATTGCTTCCTCTGCATGGTCTTTCCTGGTCTGATTACAAAAAAAGCCCCTTGTCTCCTAATCTCCTCACCACCATGAAGACTCTCCTTTAAACAAAAAAATTTGAGAATAAGTAGTGCATATAGGATATAAAAAAATTTTTGAGAATAAGTAGTGCAGGAAATCTGAAAATAGAAAGAGAGCTAGAATTCATTTGAAACTTAAACGTATTTATTTGAAACATAAAAATTAAAAGTCAAGTCAAAAGTTGAGAATTCACTGAGATGAAAGGCAACAGCATAAAAGAAAATCAACTGATGAGATTGTAATCAAAGTGTGATGGACATAGCAAGCATGCTTTGCAAGGAACTGAAGCAAAGACAAGATTAATATATATTTCCTGGGCAGTATTGAGAAAAAAAATTATTGTGCAAAAAATTGAATCAATGTAAAAGAAGGTAAATTCAAGGTGCTTCAAAATACAGAATGAAAAAATAGGATTAGAAGAAGAAACAGGAAAAAGGAAGAAGTGGAGGAGGAAGGGTAGGAGTAGCCTGTGGAATAGAGAGAAGGAGAAGAGGAAGCATCAGCAGCAACAATGTCAGCTGTCTCCACCCCCAGCGTGTGTTCTGTGCCATCTGGACCTGAGCAGGTCAAATAGTGAAGAGGTTCGTGGGTGGGACATTACAGAGGACAAGTCTTTGTGCTTGAGAAGTATTCACCTTAGGATGAAGGCACCTGATAGACTCCTGTATGACAGACATGGAGATAGCATGACTCAGTATTTAAATTCCCTGTGTCATCCTCACCCCACTCACACCTCAGAAGGGCTGTGTAAAGCAGGGTCCGCGTGGACAGGGCACAGCTCAGATGCTTTCGCTTGGAGCCTCGGCTCTCTGCTCCATCCCTTTATAGAGAAATAAATTGTAAAATAATCATAGGAATAAGCTGAGGTTTTTTTTAAAGACAAACGTTTCTAGTCTGGAGTCTTGGTTCTTCAGTTCCCTAAGAACAAATCTAATTCCTTCAGTCGCTCAAAACCCCTCATTTCTTCAGGGGGCACATCCACCCTCTGACATGGTAATGCTGAATCCCACCACCTCCTCAGCTACCAAATACTAGATGGCACCTTGGAGCCACAGCTGCCGGTCACTGCCCTTGGCTCCTGGTCACCATCTCCCAGAAGCAGCGTTGTCTGGATCAGAGCACAACCAGATAAAGGTATCTGAAGAAATATACCCAATCTATAAAGATTTTTGTTCCAAATCATACATAATGTAAAAACAGACACTCTTCTTAATGAGAGGAGGAATTTATTTTCACTTCCTTTAATTGTTTTTCTTATAAGTTTACAGTTTTAATTTCTTTTGTTTGTTTGAAAAAAAAGTTTTGATTATATCCTTGAGTGAATTCATTCTTTAGAAAGGATAAGCTAAAGGTAAATATGCAAATGAAAAGAAATTCTATCCATGTACCTCTCATCTGCTTTCCTATCTCTCTACATTTGTTCTCTTTCATATGTATATATGTGTATATATATATACAAACACACACACACATATATATGTATATATACACATATATAATAGTTATGAGCAGGAACCTTGGAGTCATAAAGTCATACTTCCTGAGTGCTAAGTGTGAGCCCATAGCTACAACATTGTACTCTGAAGTTTTACTCAATATTTCATTGTCTTCATTTTGAAATGGAGTTAATAGCATAACTACCTCATAAAGATTTTTTGAGGATTAAATGAGTAAATGTAATAGCAAACTGGTTTATAGCTAATATAGATTGTTTATTTCCTCAAAAATGTAGCTTTTTGAGGGCTTAAAAAAGAAATATTACTGTATTCTTAGTGTCTAGTATATTGGCTAGTATATAAGGGGTGCTCTAAAATTTTACCAAATGAAATAAAAGGATAAAATGATACAGAATAAAAATATTACCAATTATGAAGATGAAACAAAATCATCTGGAACCAAAAGACTGGTGAACTATAAACTAAAATAAAACTATTCTGAGCTAAGTAAGGAAATTCAATTTCCCCAGAAGAATTTTGAGTTACAGGTTTTAAAAGTAATCCTATAACAATCTTTATTTTAATCAATTTTATCTTATATATCTCACTTTTCTCATGTTATATATTTTACTGTGAAATAATTTGGTGTATATAACTTTACAACATTTATCAAAAGCTGTGTGCTGAAAAAAAAGTCTATAAAGTATATTGTAAGCTATCTCTTCTGTATTAATCAATATTTGTATTCTTTTACTCAGATTGAATTAATAAATGGTACTTGTCCCAGAGATATACGGCATCGACTTCCTATATATATACATATGTATTGTATATATAGATATAATTTTAAAGTTTCATTCTTGTTTTAGAACCATTATTTCTTTCCCATATTTTTAGGCAAATGTAAATGTATGTAAATATAATTTTTGCATATAGTTTATATGTGCTGGCATAATTGCAGTTCTATAGAGTAGCAAATATATTATGAGTGACAAATTTAGATCTTTGCCTGTTAAACACATCCTTGCCTACTACTCAGTATATAAGTCCCTCAGTCACAATTGCTCCATCTCTAATAAAAGTACCTTGAGAGCTGGACCTTTATAGATTATTACAAAGAATTTAGACATTTGAGAGCGTGGGGCTACATAAATATAAATGAATACTGTTGATTTGAGAGAAACTTTAACAGGGTATTACACCTCATTTTTGATTAATATTCTCATGCTGGTCTTGGAAAAAACTGCCAAATATAAAGGCAAGAATAATACTATGTATGTTAGTAACATTTTGCTTATGACTATATTCTGTATCTTGAGTAGCTCAAACAATGATATAATAAATGGAACTGAATATAAATTTTATATTTGTTTATATTATATATATTTGATTAAATAGGAATTCCGTACAAATAATGTCTTTAAAATACATTAGTTGTTAGAAGATATTTTAGAAAAATGTGCTAACATAATATTAAAGGTCAGTGGCAGCATTGTGACCAAAAATTTGACAAAGAAGAAGAAATTAATGTGTGTGGTTACATTGTAATTCTGATTCTGGGTGAAAGATAACTCATGATTGTTTATATCCAGTCAGAAGAACCTGAGAGTGAGAGAGAAAGAGAGAGAGAGAGAGATTTTTCTTCAATTATCCTATGAGATAAGAAGTAAATTTTATTTCCTTTCATCTAAATGATATTTTTCCCTGGACACCAAATTTGTTACAAAATTTTTCATTTTCACAAAAACATGAGAAGTTTTGCAAAGAAGCTGGAAAAACTAATTAGAAATTCCTGAAAACACTTTTGTATCTTTTCTCAACCCCAGGATTCTGGTAATGAAAGACTTGAGCAGGAAAAAAAAATTAAAATGTGGAGAAAAATTTACCTTAGCAAGTCAACATACTTCCTCACACTGTAAGTATAATTCCAGACTTCCTAGATGTAGTATCCAGTGGAAAGAGTGTAGCTGGTAATAGCAAATAAACATTTTTTTAAGGTGAGGAAAATTCTGTCTTCATTTTACCACTGACCAAATATATGATACTGAATAAAATGCTTCATCTTTCTCACGTATTTTATTTCAATAACCTGAAAAATTAAGTAAAACTGTTGTTTGATTCTAAAGCTGTCTTCTGATCACCCATTAGTAGTTTCTCGAAGGTGTTCTAAGGGCCTGTGCTGAGGGGTATTGGGAAATTAGGAGCACAGAGAAATATACTGTAGATACTGTCTTGCACTTTTTTGATTTTTTTTTGTATTGACATTATTTAAATGATTTAATCTATTTGGAATGAATAGTGTATAGAATTCAAAGAGTACAAACCAGTATTTAATGTAAAATGGCTCTTACTTCTCCTGTGCCCTGACCAGCCAGCGCCCTCCTCAGTGGCAAGCACCACTATCAATTTCTTTCCTAACCCTTTGGAAATAATCTTTTTCTGTCTAGCTTTTTCTTTCCTTTTTTTTAAATTGGAGTAGAATTGCTTTACAATGTTGTGTTAGCCAGGACATAGAAACAACCTAAATGTCCAATGACAGATGAATGGATAAGAAGGATGTGGTACATATATACAATAGAATATAACTCAGCCATAAAAAGGAACAAAATTGGGTCACTTGTAGAGATGTGGACGGACCTAGAGTCTGTCATACAGAGTAAAGTAAGCCAGAAAGAGAAAAACAAATATTGTATATTAACGCATATATGTGGAATCTAGGGAAATGGTACAGATGAACCTTTTGCAGGGCAGGAATAGAGACACAGACATAGAGAACAGACGTGGACACAGGGGGGATGGGGAGGGTGGGACAAATGGGGAGATTAGGATGGACATATACACACTACCATACATAAAATAGATAGCATATACACACTACCATACATAAAATAGATAGCTAGTGGGAACGAGCTATAAAGCACAGGAAGCTCAACTTTGTGCTCTGTGATGACCTAGGTGGGTGGGATGGTGGGGGGTGTGTGTGTGGGAGGTCCAAGAGGGAGGGGATATAGGTATACATGTAGCTGACTCACTGCATTATACAGCAGAAACTAACACACTTTTTTCACTTAGAACAGCACTTTTTAAACTGAATTGCTTTTTAATATGTTGTGTTACTAGGTTAAATGTCACCTACAGAAAGTGACCTTGACTTTAAAAACAAATGGTGCAAGAAAAGCTTGGATCAACTGTTTCCTAAAATTCAGTGATACTTTTACTAGGAAACTCCTGTTTATTTTTCACATATTTAAGCTATTTTATAAAAAAGGATTTCAAGAAACTGGTACTGAAACTGATATTGTGATATTTGACACTTGTGACATTTGACAATGAACAATATGAAGTTTTGTCAATTATACTTGCCAGTTTAGGTAGAATTCAATTACCTGCTTAAGCTAAAAAGATCTTGTTTTCACATCAGTGAAACACTGAAACCGTGTAGATAAACAGAGTCTAATGCCTCAGCTATATTTTTCGTCAACTGGAAAGGTACCCCTTTGTAATGTAAGGAGTACAATTCCAGTAAAAATATTTATTAAAATGATTTCCCAGTACAGATATGACCTTCTTCAATGTAACATATTATATGAAAGTTCAAATTTGTACGTATTTAATTTAGCCTGTAAAAATTCATGTTATCAAATTGTTTGAACAAATGGCTTATGTCCTATGTAAAATAAAATATATTTCACATTTTTGAGTTAAACTTCTATTAATTTGCATTCATATAATTATATACACTGAATATAAGAAATGCACTTCCTGACAAGGTGAAAATTGACAACAGTTAAATAAAGATGTTAAACTAGTTTTTTGGTTTTGTTTTCTAATTATTTTGATCTTCTCAGGTTTCCTCTTAATTTTTTTCCTGATTCTTTAAAATAACATTTTTTACTGAATGTGAACAAATCATACGTGAAAAGTTTATGAACTGTCACAAAGTGAATATACCAGTGTAGCTACTATCCAGATTAAGAAATAAATATTAACTGTATTTCGGAAGCATCCTTTTATGCTCATTTTCAATCACTGACTTCTTCCTACTCCACAAAAGAAAAATAAACATCATGATTTCTAACATCATAGATTAGGTTGCCTGTGATTTATGTAAATGGAATGATACAGTATTCCTCCTTTTGTGCCTCTTCTCTCTCAATCAAATTTATGTTTGTTAAATTCATCTATATTTTTGTGTGTAGCACAGATTAGTTCTGTTTCTTTCTTACCACAGTGATAGAAATGTTCTATATCTGGTAACAATTGTGTTGGGCAACACCCTTATAGTATGTCTTTTTTAATTCATTCTACTATTGAACATTAGGTTTTTTCTAAATGGGACTATTATGAAGAGTGGTGCTAGGTATATGTGTGTGTACGTCTATAGGTGTACTTATGTACTCATTTTTGTTGTACCTATATCTACATCTGTATAATATAGATCTAGATCTAGATGTAAATATCTATCTAAGAGAATGTATATGTTCCAATCAAATAGTATTAAAGATTTTTTCAAAGTGTTTGTAATAATTTGCATACAGCAGCATTCGTGAGCATTCTTACTATTCAACAAACATTTTAACCCTCAGCATTATCATTTAGTTTACTTTTTTTTTCAGTTTTACTTATCCAGAGGAAATGCAGTGGCATAATATTGTGATTTAGTTTACATTTTCTTGTTCATTATTGAGGTTGAACAACTATTATATTCTTATTAACCAGCTGGATATCCAATTTTTATAAAATATTTTAAAAATTATATTTCCAATATGTCCTTTTTAACATGCAGAAGTTAAATCTTTCTGGCCCAGAATCTTTGTTTGGTATACATGTAGCATATATCTCCTACTATTCGTAGTTTTCCTTTCACTCTTAAAAAGGGGTTTTATGATGAACAAATTTGTACATTAAATTTTAGTGCAATTTCAGTTTATAAATGTTTTCCCTTAAGATTAGCAACGTTTGTGTTATATGTAAAAAACTATCCAAAATTTAAAGCCCTGAAATCACTCTTCCATGTTTTCTTTATAGTTTGAACATCAACATTTAGATCTACAGTTTCCCTGGGATTGATTTTCAAGAATGAGTTGAAGTAGGACTCAAATTCTATAGTTTTTCCATAAGGATACTAAAAAGATTAATCTCACTTTTCCTAAAATAAATGGCCACATATGTTTGGATTTTTTTGTTTTGTACTCACTATTCTGTTGAATTGATCTGTTTGTTCTTGCACCTTGCTCCTATTGGTGGGATTTTTCACAATTTCTGTCTTTACCTATTGATGATGGATAAGGAATATTGATTTTATTTTATGATTTATTTTATGCAACCATATAATTGAACACTCTAATTATTTTTCTACTTTGCTTTATGTTTAGGAATTTTCAGGAGAATGGTGCCATCTGCAATAATGATAGTGTTTTCTCATAATTTCTGGTATTCATGATCATGTGTGTACATATGTATGTGTTATCACTTTGACTAGAAAATTCAGATCAATGCTACTACCAGTGGTTATGGTACACAAGCACGCCTTTTTATTTTCTTGAAAATAAATACAGCTATTGTTATTCTTATGTATGATATTGAATTTTCAATTGAGATAGAAATTTGTTTTGTTGTCAAGAAAGGATAATGTTTGTTCTGGGAAATAACACATTTAAAACCACACCAATTACTAGTGAACACAATTATAAACACTACTTCTAAGGAAAGAATTACAAAGGAATCTTACTATGAATTTAACAGCACTTATTTTTGTTAACATTGCTAAATTTCCTGCTACTCTTAAAATAATACTTCATTAAAAAGCATGTAATTCACCTACTTGGATACAAAATGATGGTTTATTTTATTCAATGATATATTATGTGTTAAATGTTATTTCATATACTTTATTTTTGTTTCTGCTTACATTTTCTCTAAAAAAATATTATCTTCGACAGGTTTCCTTGACAAAATTGATAAAATATATTCAGAGCACATAGCTAATTTGATCCCTATATATGTCTAATTTTAGTGATAATTTGGAGGAAAACAGGCAGTGGTATTAAAAAACCTATTTTAGATGTAATAATCTGTGAAATCTGAAAAAGTGAGAAGATACACTAATATTTTGGAAAGGAGGGCCAATGAATGGGAAGAGTATAAGTCTGATTATGTGTTATGGCCTTTGGGGTTGGCAACTTCTGTCAATCAAAATATATTATACACTTAATGAACTTTCCTCAACAAGAACTACCATTATAGCTACTTTCCTTTTAAAAATGTGTTGTGTTGAGACAACTCAGATATGTAGCCACACATGATTGAGTTAGAGAAACTGTATGTAAAATGTTTTAAATTCCTCCATTGACAAGATGCTTTACCTTGGAAAAGTCAATCTCTCTACAAATTAATCCCCTCATACGTTACAGATAATATATTAGTAATTCATGTAGAATTTTGTGAAGATTAAATGATATGTTCCTGGTAAAACTCACAGTATATTGCCTGCTGCATAGTATCAGCTCAATAAATGTTATCTATTATTATCCTTGTGTAATTGCTATTATTGTTGCCCCTTAATTTGAAGCTAGTCAAATCTGCAGCCGTCCAAAAGGATTAAAAGAACCTTAAAATTCTAACACAGGTGGATTATTTTGCAGAGAGTGTTTTACACACCAGGCAAAATATGAGTCAGTTTTGAATTCCCTTACCTCTAGTTTGCTAGCACTGCATGTAGTTAAGATAGTTCAATGCTAAATTATGGCATGGGAAAGAAAGAAAATAATATTTTAATTATTCAAATTTTTGAGTAAGCTGGCAATAATAATTCATTCTAGCTTCCTGATCAGTAACTGGAAAGGAAAGGGACACAAATGCAGCACTCACTGAATATTTTGCAATCCATTTACATAAATATTGGTGAAATAAATTATATTTTGTAAACAGCACAGAACTCTACATCTAATAAAATATGCCACTCTCATTATTATTAACAGGACAGGTTCTAAAAATGTGGGCAGATCCATATAGTTAGGTTTGTAGGATTCACTCATTCACTTTTATGCCTACATAAACATATCAAAGATGGAAATAGGCATTTGTGGATGTGCTGTAGTTTATTTTTAAAGCATATATTGAGAAAGGAATGATTTCTTGCACAATGACAAAAACACACAAAAAAACTGTATGTTCACATGACATGACTATATAATTTACTATAAGCACATAAAAATTAAATTCTACTTCAAAATCCTAAAGCTAATTCTGTTTTGGTTGTATGTAGTTGTAATACTATACTGACAAAAACTCACAAGGAACTGTGAATTTTAGAGTTGTTAGGACCACTAACAACTGCAAGACTCACTGAATCAGTGGCTGCAGGAAAAAAAAATACAGTCAATTTAGCAAGACCATCATTAAGTTTGTAGAGGAATTACTGAGTTAAATGTGATGAAATTATCAAACTGTGCTTTATTTGTCATTCTATTTAAACAAGTAGTTTTGGTGTCTGCAAATATTTTTATAGTTTTTTAAAACTAATACTTGATAAGCCACTTCTGAGTTGAAGATGGATTAGAAAACTTAAGTTAAAAAAAATGAAGACGTTAAAGCAAAATGAAAAGTAAATTAACACAGAAGTTGCTGTCGTTTATCATACCTTAAGAGAAAAATTCTCTCTCCTGAAGAATTTAGCAGTCCATCATCTTCAGCAATCACCTTTGTAGTTCTGAAAGCTGGTAGCTGCTTCATTTGGGAATAGTCACATCCATCACGTCCTAAAGATTTCTACTCAGTGGAGTTAATAAGAATTGCGCACATCACTTTATGATTTAGTAGAGGTGAAAGAGAAACTTCTGATAATACAGCAGTCAGAGACGTTACGGGTGAATTACTGTTTTGAGGAAAATTTCAGAAAAAGTTACAAAATATGTCTTGATAACTTCAGACTGATATATTAGTTACTGTACTTGGATATAAATTATTGTGAATTAGTTATGTGTCTTTGAGTTAAGGCTAAATCAGGAAAAGTAGAAAAGTTTATGGTGTGTATAAGTTTGCTAAATGAAGGCATTTGGTAATTTCAATTAGTTTACTTATTTTAAAATAATTATCTGCCTAATATCTACTTTATATACTGGGATATAAACAAAAACATAGAGTGTTTTCTACAAACACACTGAAAAAAATGCACTTATTCAAATTTAAACTGTGCAACATATTCTAATATCTGTATAAAATTCTAGTGTATTCCTGTATTCATAGAGGTCCAAATAGCAAAGCTCAAGGAAAGCATAATAAGAGTGGAAGAAGTCTATGAAAGAAAATTAAAAGGAAGCAATAATAAACTTTAAAAACTCTTTACATCCAGAAATGAAAATTAGGAATAAATAATATCACATTTTATCTAGTGAAAGATACAGTGTCATAGAATATGTGTATACTTAAAAACCTTGAAAACACTAAAATTACGTTGGAATATGAAATATATAGAAGAAATATTTAATTTAAATAAAATACAAAGGCCACCATATAAAGATACCGTCACTAAGAAATTCATTGTTTTGAAAGTGGGTGATGTTCAACAGCACTAAATAACACAAAAACACTGCTGTCATGGAACAACTTAGTTTTTAATAAATAAATAAATTCTCTGTGCAAGATCCTGTTAAGTACTATGAAGAAAAATGAAAAAGATGAATAAAAATATATAGGTATACATATATACATATATATATATACACACTTGTATCTGCACATGCATACATATATATGTTTATATATGCATAGATATTTATATATATATGTTATATATATGTGTATGTATATAAATAGTTTTATTTTATTTTATTATTTTTATACAGCAAGTCCTTATTAGTTATCTATTTTATACATATTAGTGTATACATGTCAATCCCAATCTCCCAATTCATCCCACCATCACCAACACCCCACTTTCCCCGCTTGGTGTCCATAGTTTGTTCTCTACATCTGTGTCTCTATTTCTGCCTTACAAACCGGCTCATCGGTACCATTTTTCTAGATTCCACATGTTTGCGTTAATATACGATATTTGTTTTTCTCTTTCTGACTTACTTCACTCTGTATGACAGTCTATAGGTCCATCCACATCTCTACAAATGACCCAATTTCGTTCCATTTTATTGCTGAGTAATATTCCATTGTATATATGTATCACATCTTCTTTATCCATTCATTTGTCGATGGACATTTAGGTTGCTTCCATGACCTGGTTATTGTAAATAGTTCTGCAATGAACAGTGGGGTGCATGTATCTCTTTGAATTATGGTTTTCTCTGGATATATGCCCAGTAGTGGGATTGCTGGGTCATTTGGTAATTCTATTTTTAGTTTTTAAGGAACCTTCATACTGTTCTCTATAGTGACTATATCAATTTACATTCCCACCAACAGTGCAAGAGGGTTCCCTTTTCTCCACACCCTCTCCAGCATTTGTTGTTTTAGATTTTTTGATGATACCCATTCTAATCCGTGTGAGGTGATACCTCACTGTAGTTTTGATCTGCATTTCTCTAATAATCAGTGAGGTTGAGCAGTGTTTCATGTGCCTCTTTGCCATCTGTATGTCTTCTTTGGAGAGATGTCTATTAGATCTTCTGCCCATTTTCTGATTGGGATTTTGTTTTCTTAATATTGAGCTGCATGAGGTGTTTATATATATTGGAGATTAATCCCTTGTCCATTGATTCATTTGCAAATATTTTCTCCCATTCTGAGGGTTGTAATTTTGTCTTGTTTATAGTTTCCTTTGCTTTGCAAAAGCTTTTAAGTTTCATGAGGTCCCACTTATTTAGTTTTGCTTGTATTTTCATTACTCTAGGAGGTGGGTCACAAAAGATCTTGCTGTGATTTGTGTCACTGTTCTTCTTATGTTTTCCTCTAAGAGTTTTAGAGTGTCCAGTCTTACATTTAGGTCTCTAATCCATTTTGAGTTTATTTTTGTGTATGGTGTTAGGAAGTGTTCTTTTTTTTTTTTTTTTTTTGAATTTTTGAATTTTATTTAATTTATTTTTTATACAGCAGGTTCTTATTAGTTATCTATTTTATACATATTAGTATATATATGTCAATCAAAATTGTTAGGGAGTGCTCTAATTTCATTCTTTTACATGTAGCTGTCCAAATTTCCCTGAACCACTTATTGAAGAGACTGTCTTTTCTCCATTATATATCCTTGCCCCCTTTGTCATAGATTAGTTGACCATAGATGCGTGGGTTTATCTCTGAGCTTTCTATCCTGTTCCATTGATCTATATTTCTGCTTTTGTGCCAGTACCATATTGTCTTGATTACTGTAGCTTTGCAGTATAGTCTGAAGTCAGGGAGTCTGATTCCTCCAACTCCGTTTTATTTCCCTCAAGATTGCTTTGGCTATTTGGGGTCTTTTGTTTCTCCATACAAATTTTAAGATTTTTTGCTCTAGTTCTTTAAAAATGCCATTGGTACTTGGGTAGGGATTGAGTTGAATCTGTAGATTGCTTTGGGTAGTATAGTCATTTTCACAATATTGATTTTTCCAATGCAAGAACATGGTATATCTCTCTATCTGTTTGTGTCATTTTTGACTTCTTTCATCAGTGTATTATAGTTTTCTTTTTTTTTTTTTTTTGTCTTATAATTTTCTGAGTACAGGTCTTTTACCTCCTTAGGTAGGTTTATTCCTAGGGATTTTATTCTTTTTGTTCCAATGGTGAATATGATTGTTTCCTTAATTTCTCTTTCTGATCTTTCACTGTTAGTGTATAGGAATGCAAGAGATTTCTGTGCATTAATTTTGTATCCTGCAAGTTTAACAAATTTGTTGATTAGCTCTGGAAGTTTTCTGGTGGCATCTTTAGGATTATCTATGTTTAGTATCATGTCATCTGCAAACAGTGACAGTTATACTTCTTCTTTTCCAATCTGTATTCTTTTATTTCTTTTTCTTCTCTGATTGCCATGGCTAGGATTTCCAAAACTATGTTGAATAATAATGATGAGAGTGGACATCCTTGTCTTTTTCCTGATCCTAGAGGAAATGCTTTCAGCTTTTCACCATTGAGAATGATGTTTGCTGTGGGTTTGTCATATATAGCCTTAATTATATTGAGGTAGGTTCCCTCTGTGCCCACTTTCTGGAGAGTTTTTATCATAAATGGGTGTTGAATTTTGTCTAAAAGCTTTTTCTGCATCCATTGAGATGATCATATGGTTTTTATTCTTCAATTTGGTAATATGATGTATCACATTGATTGATTTGTGTATATTAAAGAATCCTTGCATCCCTGGGTTAAATCCCACTTGATCATGGTGTATGATCTTTTTAATGTGTTGTTGGATTCTGTTTGCTAGTATTTTGTTGAGGATTTTTGCGTCTATATTCATCAGTGATATTGGTCTGTGATTTTCTTTTTTTGTAGTATCTTTGTCTGGTTTTGGTATCAGCGTGATGGTGGCCTCATAGAATTGAGATTGGGAGTGTTCCTTCCTCTACAGTTTTTTGGCAGAGTTTGAGAAAGATGGGTGTTAGCTCTTCTCTAAATGTTTCATAGAATTCACCTGTGAAGCCATCTGTTCCTAGACTTTTGTTTGTTGGAAGATTTTTAATCACAACTTCAATCTCAGTGTTTGTGATTAGTCTGTTCATATTTTCTATTTCTTCCTGGTTCAGTCGTGGAAGGTTATACCTTTCTAAGAATTTGTCAATTTCTTCCAGGTTGTCCATTTATTGGCATAGAGTTGCTTGTAGTACTCTTTTATGATGCTTTGTATTTCTGCAGTGTCTGTTGTAACTTTCCTTTTTCACCTAATTTTATTGATTTGAGTCCTCTCCCTCATTTCCCTGATGAGTCTGTTTAAAGGTTTATCAATTTTGTTTATCTTCTCAAAGAACCAGCTTTTAGCTTTATTATCTTTGCTATTGTTTTCTTTGTTTCTATTTCATTTATTTCTGCTCTGATCTTTATGATTTCTTTCCTTCTACTAACTTTGGGTTTTGTTTGTTCCTCTTTCTCTAGTTCATTTAGGTGTAAGGTTAGCTTGAGATGTTTCTTGTTTCTTGAGGTAGGATTGTATTGCTGTAAAACTTCTCTCTTAGAACTGCTTTTGCTGCATCCCATAGGTCTTGGATTGTCGTCTTTTTGTTGTAATTTGTCTCTAGGTATTTTTTGATTTCCTCTTTGATTTCTTCAGTGATCTCTTGGTTATTAATTAATGTATTGCTTAGCCTCCATGTGTTTGTGTTTTTTACTTTTTTTCTCTGTAATTTATTTCTAATCTCATAGAGTTGTGGTTGGAAAAGATGCTTGATATGATTTCAATTTTCTTAAACTTACCAAGGCTTGATTTGTGACCCAAGATGTGATCTATCCTGGAGAATGTTCCATGTGTACTTAAGAAGAAAGAGTAATCTGCTGTTTTCAGATGAAATGTCCTATAAATATCAATTAAATCTATCTTGTCTATTGTGTCATTAAAAGCTTGTGTTTCCTTATTAATTTTCTGTCTGGATTATCTATCCATTGGTGTAAATGAGGTGTTAAAGTCCCCCACTCTTATTGTGTTACTGTCAATTTCCTTTTCTGTAGCTGTTAGCATTTGCCTTGTGTATTGAGGTGCTTCTATGTTGGGTCCATATATATTTAAAATTACTATATCTTCTTCTTGGATTGATACCTTGATCATTATGTAGTGTCCTTCCTTGTCTCTTGTAATATTCTTTATTTTATTTTTTTTCTTTATTTTAAAGTATTTTATCTGGTATGAATATTGCTACTCCAGGTTTCTTTTGATTTCTATTTGCATGGAACATCTTTTTCCATCCCCTCACTTTCAGTCTGTATGCGTCCCTAGGTCTGAAGTGGGTCTCTTGTAGACAGCATATATATGGGTCTTGTTTTTGTATCCATTCAGTGAACCTGTGTCTTTTGGTTGGAGCATTTAATCCATTCACATTTAAGGTAATTATCAATATGTATGTTCCTATGACCATTTTCTTAATTGTTTTGGCTTTGTTTTGGAGGTCCTTTTCTTCTCTTGTTTCCCTCTTAGAGAAGTTCCTTTTGCATTTGTTGTAGAGCTAGTTTGGTGGTGCTGAATTCTCTTAGCTTTTGCTTGTCTGTAAAGCTTTTGATTTCTCCGTCAAATCTGAATGAGATCCTTGCCGGGTAGAGTAATCTTGGTTGTAGTTTCTTCCCTTTCATCACTTTAAATATATCATGCCACTCCCTTCTGGCTTGTAGAGTTTTGGTTGATAAATCAGTTGTTAACCTTATGGGAGTTCCCTTGTATGTCATTTGTCATTTTTCCCTTGCTGTTTTTAATAATTTTATCTTTATCTTTAATTTTTGTCAGTTTGATTACTATGTGTCTCAGCATGCTTCTCCTTGGGTTTATCTTGCTTGGGACTCTCTGGACTTCCTGGACTTTGGTGGCTATTTCCTTTCCCATGTTAGGGAAGTTTTCAACTATCATCTCTTAAAGTATTTTCTCAGGTCCTTTCTCTCTCTCTTTTTCTTCTGGGACACCTATAATGCAAATGTTGGTGGATTTAATGTTGTCCCAGAGGTCTCTTAGGTTGTCTTCATTTCTTTTCATTCTTTTTTCTGTATTCTGTTTTGTGGCAGTGAATTCCACTATTCTGTCTTCAAGTTCACTTATCCGTTCTTCTGCCTCAGTCATTCTGTTTTTGATTCCTTCTAGTGTATTGTTCATTTCAATTGTTGTATTGTTCATCTGTTTGTTTTTTCTTTAATTCTTCTAGGTGTTTATTCTTCAATTCTTCTAGATCCTTTCTAAATATTTCTTGCATCTTCTCGAGCTTTGCCTCCATTCTTTTTCCAAGGTTGTGGATCATCTTCACTATCATTATTCTGAATTCTTTTTCTGGAAGGTTACCTATCTCCATTTCATTTAGTTGTTTTTCTAGCGTTTTATCTTGTTCCTTCATCTGGTACGTAGTCCTCTGCCTTTTCACTTTGTCTATCTTTCTGTGAATGTGGTTTTCTTTCCACAGCCTGCAGGATTATAGTGCTTCTTGCTTCTGCTGTCTGCCCTCTGGTGGATAAGGCTATCTGAGACGCTTGTGCAGGCTTCCTGTTGGGAGGGACTGGTGGTGGGTAGAGCTGGGTGTTGCTCTGGTGAGCAGAGCTCAGTAAAACTTTAATCTGCTTGTCTGCTGATGGGGTGGGGGGGGCTGGGTTCCCTCCCGGTTGGTTGTTTGGCCTGAGGCAACCCAGCACTGGAGCCTATCCAGCTCTTTGGTGGGGCTAATGGTGGACTCTGGGAGGGCTCACACTAAGGAGTACTTCCCAGAACTTCTGCTGCCAGTGTCCTTGTCCCCACGGTGAGCCACAGCCACCCCCGCCTCTGCAGGAGACCCTCTAACACTAGCAAGTAGGTCTGGTTCAGTCTTCTATGGGTTCACTGCTCCTTCCCCTTGGGTCCTGATGCACACACTACTTTGTGTGTGCCCTCCAAGAGTGGAGTCTCTGTTTCCCCCAGTGCTGCCAAAGTCCTGCAATCAAATCCCACTAGCCTTCAAAGTCTGACTCTCTGGGCATTACTCCTCCTGTTGCCAGACCCCCAGGTTGAGAAGCTTGACATGGGGCTCATAACCTTCACTCCAATGGGTGGACCTCTGTGGTATAATTGTTCTCCAGTTTGTGAGTCATCCACCCAGCAATTATGGGTTTTGATTTTATTATGATTGTGCCCTCCTACCATCTCATTGCAGCTTCTCCTTTGTCTTTGGTGAGTTCCAGTGTCTTCCTGTCGATGATTGTTCAGCAGTTAGTTGTGATTCTAGTACTCTTGCAAGAGGGAGTATAACTAGTTTTTAAAGTTAATTTATTTTCAAATTAAAATCCATATTATGTGAATTCAGAAAAAATATATAGATAAAAATGCAAACATAAATTTCTTCATAATTCTACCCTGCTCTGAGACAATATTCTCATTTTGTGATTATGTACATTATGAGAGATCATACAGGTCCACTATTTACAATAATATATTTTGCATGATGATATGGTAATTTATGGCTCATGATGGATTTAATCAACTTTATTTTGAGGTTGTCACTTTATTATCTCCAAGATGCTTAATATTACATTATTTTTATTTTTACTCCTTACATGAATCTTAAGAGATATTTTTGTCAGCTCTTGGTGTTATGTTTATGATAAACACAAGTACACAATATGATTCAAATACATTATCTCGTTAAATGTTCTATCATCAAAAACGTATTTCCCTTAAATTTTAAAGTTTTCTTCAATACAACAGCTTCTTCATAAAGCAATTTAGGCATATATATAGTCCCTTTCTGAAAAAAAAGATAAGTTTTCTTAAAATTATCCATTTATTCTTATATAATGTTTCATATTCTTTTAGATTAAAAATCATTTTACATATCCCTTTCTTGTGTTTTTATGTACTATTTTAGTGACATTTAATGTACGAATTAAAAGTGTGAAAAAATTATGAATTTTTTAGTACTTGAAGCCCTCCCCATTATTACCAAAAAGAGAACATAACCCTGTAAGGACAACTCAATCAAGATATAGTATGTTACTAGCATCCACAAACTCCTTAGTGCCACCTACAAGTTATTACTACCCTGAATATGTAACCAACAGTCCAACTGCTATCACCTAGAGGTACAGAGAATAATGGTCCCCCACAGATGGCCATGCTCTAATCCCTGGTACCCATGAACATGTTATGTTTCATAACAAGGAGGAATTAAGATTGCAGAAAGAATTCAGGTTGCTAATCAACTGACCTTAAAATAAGGAGATAATCCTGGTTTATCCAGGATGGCCCCATGTAATCCCAGGGACTCTAATAAGTGGAAGAGGAAGGCAGAAAGGTCAGAGTAAGAAGAGATGTAACAACAGAAGCAGAAGTTGGAGTGATGCAATCCCTGGCTTTGAAGATGAAAGGAGGGGGCACAAACCAGGGAATGCAGACATCCTCTACAAGCTAGGAAAGGCTAGGAAATGGTTTCTTCCATAGAGCTTCCAGAAGGAATGCAGCCCTGCCAACACACTGACTTTAGCTTAGTTAGACCCATTTTAGATTCCTGTCCTCCAGAATGGTATGAGAATAAATTTGTATTGTTTTAAGACACTAAAGTTGTGTTGATATTCTGTAGCAACTGTAGAAAACTAATACACACCTAGATTACTTTTATTTCTTTTTGAATTTTGTATAAATAAAATAATACAGTATGGACTTTTCGTGTCTGGTTTCCATTACATAGCATTATAATTATGATAGTGCTGTACAGGACCACTTTGTTCAATTCACTCCTGTTTAGTATTCCATTACAGGAATATATCCAAAAGTATGTCTCTCTTCTAGTGTTGCTGACCTTTTGTGGTATTTCCAGTTTTGGACAATTATAAATAATGCAACTTCAAACATTGCACATACATTTTAGAGATAGGTGATAGGTAGATAGGTAGATAGATAGATAGATAGATAGATAGATAGATAGATAGATAGATAGATAGATAGACAGGCACAAGTACATGGGCAAACACTCATGTTTATATATATGGGATTGCTTATATTTGAGTAGAATTTCTGTGTCATAATATATGCATACATTTAATTTAGGGGATAATTTTTAAAAATTTCCCAAGTTGCTGTACCAATTTACCCTCCCACAGGATATAAAATCCCAGATGTTCCACATCTTCAAATACTTAGCGTTGTCATTTACTTATTTGCTTTCATGTTTATTTAATTTTGGCCATTCCATCATGAGTATGGTAGACTATCATAGCGGTTTTAATTTGTATATCTCTGATCGTTTTATTTTGCACAAAACCATGTGTCAACTCTGGAAATAATTTGTTTTCAGAGATTCACACATTTTAAAAATGTACTGACCATCCAGAATATTTCCATCATCCCGAAAATGAACTTGAGCTGTCCTATTGAGTTTATCTCCCTCCTTACTCCTGCCCCAGCCCCCAGTCCCTAGCAACCACTGATCATTTCCCTATACCTTTAGCTTTACCTTTTTCAGAATATCATGTAAGTGGAAGCATACACTGTGTAGCTTTTTGAATCTGGCTTTTTGAAACTCATTCATACTGTTGTGTGAATCGGTAGTTTCTAAGTTTTTTATACCTGATTAGCATTACGTCGTATGGATGTACCACAGTCTATCTGTTCACTCATTGATAAATATCTAGAGTATTTTCTGTTTTTGTCTATAGTGAATAAAGTTGTTATAAATACTTAAATACAGAATTTTTATTAATTTGGTTAAATACTTAGAAATATGATTGCTTGGTAATAGCTGTATATTTAACTTTATTATAAACTGCTGAACTGTTTTCCAAAGTGGCTCTACCATTTTCAATTTCCAGCAACTATGTATGGGAGTTGCAGTTGTTGGTATTCCCCAATTTTCTTTCTCTTTTTAGCCATTATAATAGGTATTTACTGATATCTTGTTTATCTCATTATTATTTAAAATTGTATTTCCCTAATAATGAATGATGCTGAGCCATATTTCCATATGATTATTTGCTATCATATATATATTCTTTGGTGAATCATCTTATTCAATTTTTTTCCTATTGTTTAAAAAATTGGGTTATAATTTCCTTATCATTGAATTTTAAGTTATTTATATATATTCTGGATATAAGTCTTCTATCAGATATGTGTTTTGCAAATATTAACTCCAAACCATGTGTTGTTTTTCCATTTTTAAAATGTCTTTCACAGAACAAAATTTTTCATTTTGATAGTCACATTTATTATTTTTTTCTTTTATATAATGTTTTTTGTGTTGTATCTAAGAATTCACTGCTAAACACAAGGTTGTACAAGTTTTCTTCTATTTTTTTCTATGAATCTTATAGTTTTTTTATTTTACATTTATGTCGATTGCTTTATTTGAGTTAGTTTTTATGTGAGTCGTGATGTACATGTTAGGAATCTCTTTTTAGCATTCAAGCATCCAGTTATTCCTCCACAATTTGTTGCAAAGTCTATCCATTATCCAATGAAGTCTTGGTACCTTTATCTAAAGCAAATTGACTCTATTATTGACTATATGGAGCTATTTCTAGGCCCTTTATTTTTTTCTCTGATAACTTTCCTTGCATTTCATACATTCCTTAACTATTTGGAAATATTAATTTGTGAAGTGCCTGACCAAGTCCTTTGCCTTTTCGTTAATTAGATGATATTATGCTTTTAAAATGTGTTCTATTTAATTTTATGGATTTCTAAGAATCAATTTTAAATAAATGTCTACTTTTTCAATAAACTGATGTTAATTCTGATTTTTTGTTAATTATGTTTATAAATTGAATATGTTATTTTTTTAAGTTTTGTATAATTTATTTTACTTTATTTTATACTTTCTTGATATGAATGATATGTTAAGTTCTTTTCACTGTTGTTACACTACGGCTTTCTCTCTGAATATAGTTTTTTCTTGTAACTCCACCATGTATTCA
The DNA here is from genome assembly GCF_039906515.1 of Pseudorca crassidens. Lineage (NCBI taxonomy): Eukaryota > Metazoa > Chordata > Mammalia > Artiodactyla > Delphinidae > Pseudorca > Pseudorca crassidens. Next base: position 23,320,056 of record NC_090298.1, read on the forward strand.
CAGGTCTAATCTTTCTTCCTTGACCTCTTCATCCAGTATGTTCTATTTTAATTTTTGTCATGCCTCTCCCAGTTTCCTTGGAAAGTTGACAGATTCTCAAAATGTTTTTTGCACTACTAACCCATGCAGAATTTTTTTTTCTGCTCTGCAGTTTTACCTTCCTCAAAATATATCTTTATCTGAGTCTCTTTCAATGTGTACAGTCTCTTTCAAATATATATTAGTTATTTCCCCTTATGTTTATATATTTAGTTTCCAGAGACCATGCATTTTAAAAATATGCTAACAACTAAAATCTGCTATACAATCTACCTTACTCTGTATTTTCATGGTGCATTGTGCAGCAGTTAGTAATGAGTATAGCACATTTTATTATAATTTCAGGTTTATGTGTTTTTCTTCCTCCACTTACCTGTAAGATATTTTTGAGAGAAACTATGTTTTGTCTTTTTATTCCATAATATGGTATCATTTTCTTTAATTTTCTATATAGCCATCTATATCTATGTTTATATCTATATTTGTATTTATCAGTCATCTTTATATAGAGAGAAACATTTATTTACTAATGCATTTGTTTCATGATTTCTTTCCATTCCTTCCACTACTCATTTATAGCAGGTTATTTTCAGAGGAACCTATGTTGTTGTTATTTTTCCTCTCTTAAAAAAAAATTAATAAAGATATAACTTTTCATCTGACGTGTTCCCAAGAGTCAAGGTACATATATCACATACACTCCCCTGTTTAATCACTTGGGATTTAACAGAGTAGATTCACGTGTACTTCCCCTAACTATATGACCTTTTTATTTCCTAACCATTCAGGCCCTCAATATATGCTAAACAAATTGTGTACCAACCTGACATAGCACAACCTAAGCTTTCTGCACTTTGTATATTTCCTGCAAGTCACTTGGCACTGTCAGTTCTTTGCAACCGTTGTTTGTCTGATCTTGGTCATGGCAAAACATTTTAGATACTCAAAAGCCTATTTACTTTTGCCTTCTGATTGTTATCTCAAAACATCATTGTATCATTAAAATGGTAATTTAACGACTGTTAATAGCATATTTTCAAGAATATTCCCAATGCAGGTAAATGGTTTCCTTCTGCTTACTTAAGAAGTCTTACTTGAAGCCTGACTTAGGTACACATTCTTCTGTGTGAATAAGGACCACTGAGGAACAACACTGCTTTTCAGTCTCCCAGATATATGTTCCAAGATGGCATAAATCCTTTAGAATGTGTGTTTACAATAGCTTTGAAAAATGAGAGGAAAAATTTAACACGTTAAAGGAACTTTCTCTAATATTTCATGTCTTTAAAATCATGTATCAGTTATTCAGCATCATTAGTTGTATGCCTTCTCACAACTGGAATATTAATAAGCCATAGAATTTATTTGATTGTGTAAGGGTAGCCTCTCCCCACAGAGATTATCCATCCTGTCTTGCTTAGAGGTAGCCTGGACTCTCACTAGAGTGACAGCAAAGTCATCATGAAATAAAATTATTTACTAATGAACTGAGTCCACATAAAATTAGCTTCTATTTAACACTTGTCTTTATCCTAGCCCACTATCTCAACCTTTCTATCAACAACATCAAATACAATGCAAGAATAATTCAATTAACTTATGAAATTAGATTTTAAGATTTACAGAAGATGTAAGATGCCCTAGAAATCATGATAAGCTTCTCAAATCTCACACAATGCTATGGATGTGTGAGGAGCTGGTGGCATTTGACTAGTTACTATAAAAGAAGGAAAAACATGGAAATGTGTATGATTTATGTCTCCACTAGAGAATATGTTAAATACCAAGAGAGGCCAATGAAGGCCTGAAATAACTTTTGAAGAACTGACCCACTTTAAGGTTGATGCAAAAGACAAAGATGAAATAGATACTTTCATGTGATTTATCCTTAAAAATTAATATTTGTACATAACTTCTTCAGGAAACATGTAAAATAACAATATAATTCTAAATATAAAATGAAAGTTTATAAATGAAATAAAATAAGGATTGAGATTTATTTTTCAAGACAAGGAGTTACAGTATCCATAAAAACAAAAGTTTCCTCATTTTAATGGATTCACTTAAAGTGGTGCTTACCAATTAGATGTCTGATAGGCATTTCAAGCTAAACTTATGCAAAATTAAATTCTTTATTTCTCCTTGAAAAAAGTTATGTTTCCCCAAACTTATCCCTCTCTCTAAATGGTAACTCAATTACTCCAATTGCTCAGACCAAAATTTAAATAAATTTTAATTTAAATCTCTTATTTGAGTCTTTCTCACATCCCCATGATCAATCCATTAGTGATTTCTCTTAGCTGAATATTTGAAATGGATACAAACCAAGTTCTTATCAAATCTTTACTTCTGTTATTCTATTTCAAGTTACCATTATTCATCACTCAGAAAATAGCAACAGCTTCCAAATTGATCTCCCTGCTTCTGCTTTTGCCTATTTCAATTATAGTCTCTATCCATCAGCCAGTGATGCTTTTAAATCTGACGTAAGATTATGTGACTTTTATACTCAAAACCCTCCAGGAGTTTATAGTTCACTCAAAATAAAACTTGAAGTCCTCATTAGGGTCCATGTCCATAAGGCCCTGCAGGATATAGCTACCCTCACATACCGAATAACATCTCTAACCTCATCGCCTTTCATTGCCTTGTTTGTTCAGACACCAACCCTGGCTTCTTTGGTACTCTTTGAAATTTCCAGCCATAACAGCTGGAAACAGTGCCTTGGCTTTTGCTATTTCTCTTCCTGGAACACTTTCTCCCCTGATCTCTTTCATTTGTTTCTTCACTTTATTTAGGTCTTTGTTCAAATGTCTCCTTGTATAAGATGACTTCATTATTTATTATTAAATAACACTTCTCCAAAATACTCTATTCCATGACCATACTTCAATCTTTTTGCCACAGTTAGCACCATTGACAGGGTATATATTAATTTGTTTATTTTCTTTTTTATAAACATAGGGCCTTTCTTTTTTTTACCAGTATTTGTCTCACACCTATCATTTAGTAGATACTCAAGAAACACATCTTCCAAGTATTAACATGTTAATGGCAATGAGTGAGATAGGACTGTCAAGGAGGTCAAAGTAAATAGAAACCAGCAATCAAGAAATAAGTGTTGTCTATTTAAATTACTGTCTTTAATAAGTCTGACTACTATGGGGAATTTCTAAGGTTAAGAATAGACCTAAGAATCCATAAGGCTCTTTTGTGCATGTTTAACCCCTGTATTTACTGTGGATTTCATAATGAATATAGTAATTATATCCTTCCCTCAGAACTATGAGATAAGCTTGGTTATCATCATAATGAAAGTAATAGTAATATAACAATTATAGATATAATTTATTGAATGTCATAAATCAGGTATTGATCTTAGTATATTACATGTATTATCTTGTTACATAATACCTTCTTTAAAAAGTATTCTAATCATATGTTTTAAAGATGAACTGAGGGCTTCCCTGGTGGCGCAGTGGTTGAGAGTCCGCCTGCCAATGCAGGGGACACGGGTTCGTGCCCCGGTCCGGGAGGATCCCACATGCCACGGAGCGGCTGGGCCCGTGAGCCATGGCCGCTGAGCCTGCGTGTCCGGAGCCTGTGCTCCACAACGGGAGAGGCCACAGCAGTGAGAGGCCCGTGTACCACAAAAAAAAAAAAAAAAAAAGATGAACTGATTTAGAGAGGTCTAGAAATGTGCTCATAGTTGTATTCTATGTGATAGAAAACCCATAAGTAAACCCAAGTCCACTTGACTCTAAAATCTTAATAATGCCATATCCACCAAGATGATACAGATTTTCCAAAACAAATCTCCATATGTAACAGCCTATCATGATGATGAGTGAAGATCCACCCCCCTTATAGAGAGAGGAATAATATGACTACTAAAAATAATAGCTAATATTTTTAAGCACTTATTTGCCAGGTCTTATTCTAGGGATCTTTCATTTACTAACAGTTTAAACAAGAAATTTGGTGTAGATTTGTTATTATACTCATTTTACACATGAGGAATATACTCTATGGTGTAGAAATGTTATTATACTCATTTTGCACATGAGGAATCCAGGGCATTGAGTTACTTACACTTCTCCAAGTTGCAGTGCTCAGAAGTGGCAAAATAACTTCTTATAGTGTAATTGAGTGTTTTATGCTGAGACAAACAAAAGTCTGTACCATTGTAGGGAGTTCACAGGGTGTGCATGGAAGAGATTCTGTATTAAATGTTTCATAGGCCCATGCCTTTGTGGGCTGACCCTGCTTTTAGAGAGAATGGTGCAAGTGAGCTTGATTCTCTAGACAACAAGAATCACCTCTGCACTGGTACCTTAGTAACAGAGGGTGCTGGGAACCTTTTCTCTGTCCAATAGGCAGAGGATGACTCACAACTCCCTCAGGATAGACATGCTAAACGTTATGATTGCCAGAAATCACCATGTTTCCCTGATTGACATATTACTTGTACAGTTTTTCTTTGACTGACTCACTCATACTTTATCAGTTCATTGCCTCACTTAGATCTATCATCTCTGTAGAATCTAGCCAGGTTCAAACTGCATCTTTCCATTTGCCTCTCTGATTTCCTACTTGTGAAAGTGTCATTATCCATTTTTTATTCAAAGTACATCATGATGGTTTATTAAACCAGAGACCAAATTTTTAGCATACTAAAAGCTGCTTCAATTTACAAGCCTTTATGAGAGGAGAGTAGTCATTCATGGAGTAAAATATTTCATAATTCTTGCAATCACACACATACACACACACACACACACACAGTGTGTGTGTGTGTGTGCTGCTAAATGTTTACCAATCAAATCTTCAGGAACAAAAGATGTAGCTTCTAGACTTTTTCACTTTCCATGATGTAGAAACTTCTGTTGTGGCAAATTCCAAGCTAGTGTGTTAGTTTTCTAGGGCTGTATAACAAAGTACCACAAACGAAAGAAAATTATCTTATGTTTCTGGAGGATAGAAGTCTAAAATTAAGGTGTCAGCAGGGTTGGTTCCTTCTGATGGCTGTGAGGGAAGGATCTGTGTCAGGCCTCTTTCCTTGGCTTGTAGATGGCCATCTTTTCTCCATGTCTCTTCACATTGTCTTCCTTCTGTGCAGGTCTCTGTGTCCACATTTCCCATTTTTATAAAGACATCATCAAGATTGGAATAGAGCCCACCTTAATGATCTCATTTTAACTTGATTACTTCTGTACCTATCACTGAATGCTGACCCTATCACTAAATTCAGTCACATTCTGAGGTACCTGGTGTTAGGACTTCAATCTATGAATTATGGGGGGAGACAGTTGAACCCATAAAACTGCTTATGTCATGTTGCTGAACACAGATATGAGAAGGAATTAACAGTAGTACCATATTATAGACTCATTCCACCATAGAGGTACAGTAGACAAAAATAATCTTTATAGCAGAGATAATAGCAAAATTTAATAAAATAATTAGAAAGCAATGGGTTGCACCTTGCCTTTGTTTTTAATATATTTTTATTCACTTGTTTTTATATAAAATTTTAATAAAACCTGTGTTTAATGCCCAACTCATAAAATTCTTAGAATTTAGAAATAGGCTCTTGATAGCCAAGGTGAGACAGTTCTAATAAAACTATATAGAATCTCTCAATGTTGAATGCAAATATGAGTTTAGGCATTTATGTCTACTTAATTCCCACCTTCTCTCAGATCACTTCTTTAATAAATACCAAAAAGTTTTCATCTCTGTACATTTTGCTCAATTTTACTGTGAACCTAAAATTGCTCTAAAATACACTGTGTATTACAAAAATTTACAGTCTTCTTATATGTATAGATTTTTATGAACAGTTTGCCTATGTATTAATAATAACTTTTAGCTATGTTTCATTTGAATCAGTATCCTTGTATATAGGTGGTGTAACCCTGCCTGTTTACAATTCGTGATTATATCCATACTTGGTGAAATTTGTATCTTAAAACATGGACTAAAATAGACTAGATACATGATGAACAGTTTTTAAATTCTAATATTTAGTTTTATGAACCCATTTCTATAATATAAAGATTCCTAACTTTCATGTTTTGGATGTTTAAAATTATAATGAAAATTAAGGACATTACCAGTATAAAGATTCACATATTCATGCATACTCACACTCATGCATATGATTTCCAAAAGTTTATAGATAATCCAAAGTCAGTTTCAAGGAGAGAGCCAAGAACTCCTTTAAGAACATTTACTATGATACAAACAGAAAAAATATCCTTTCTGATAATATTTTCCTTATAGGTTATTACTTTTAGTGAATGTATAAATTCAATTTTTAGTGAAAAAAAAAGTTGTTAAATATTACATTTATAGGAAATTATTAGAATATAGCTAAAACCCACATACTATTTAAATAGCCATCTGCTATATGAATTATAATTAGATTTATACTTTTATATCAGAGAGTACAATGATAATGTTATTTCTTTAAACTTCCATAGCACTAATACTTTGGGTATTGATTAGGAATGAAGAATATCTTCTTGTTAATAATTTTGTTATATATAAAATTTCAAAAATTTTGCAAATGCAGATTCTATTTGTATGACTTTATGCAAAAATATTTTAAAAATTAAATGATTTAAGCATCTTTTTTCCATCAACATAAAATAAATAGGTAACCATTTTTAATTCACGAATTTTCTGTGTGCTGTGAATACTAACCTTTAGTTGTAACGTATAAATGACATAATCAATGGTCTACTTTCTTCTTTTTTAATAAATAAGCACTTGCTTCCCTTCCATCACATCATTATTGAATTTTTAGATTCTCTTCCCTCTAGTTTTCATAGAATATTTCCATGTGATGTCTTACTTCTTTTCTATAATGGCTAGCAGCCGTCTAGGATTAACCCTACTACATCTACCATTTGGACTTTTGTAACACTCTCCTCACAGAAGTAATTGCCTCACGCATGTCTTGCCTCAACGCACTATAAAAACCTCTCTCAAATTAGTCTTACTAAATTGCACATATGACTACATAACTGCCCTCCTCGAAAAGTCTTGCATGGACTCCCAACTGCCTACTCTTTAGTAAAAGCCCTGAATGAGCTGTTAAAACTTCAATTAAAATATGCCACAGAAGTATTTTTACAGACATTTATTTAACAATTTCCTGAAAGCATATATTACAACACATTACACCATGCTAATGGAAATACAAAAATGAACACAAGATCTCATTTCAAAGAGAACATAGTCGGGCTTACCTGGTGGCGCAGTGGTTGAGAGTCCGCCTGCCGATGCAGGGGATGCCCGTTCGTGCCCCGGTCCGGGTGGGCCATGGCCGCTGAGCCTGTGCATCCGGAGCCTGTGCTCCGCAACGGGAGAAGCCACAGCAGTGAGAGGCCCGCGTACTGCAAAAAAAAAAAAAAAAAAGAAGAAGAAGAACATAGTCTAATGAGGCACACAGCAAAAGAAAATGGACACAAATCAGTGTGATAAAGGGAATAAGGTGTGCTAACGAAGTAAATATGAAAGGTAATTAATAATCTACCTGAAAGCGTAAAACAAATACTCATGTGGAAACTGATATCCTGTAGAATATATTCTCCACAATGTGGAAACTGAGACTATGTAGGACATGTTCTCCCCAATGTGTTGAGGCTAACCAGAACGTCTTCCTGGGCTGAGGTAGTGTCACTGATTACATCAGCTATGGTCACAGATGAATTCTGTACTGCATTTTCTAATTAGATGAGTTCTATCACAGGGATAAATTTTCAGAGGGAGAATTCAATAACCCATGAAACTTCTTCCTGTAAATTCCTCCCCAAGACACCAGAGGGTGTTTGGAAGGGATGAATATATATTGATTTTATTTTGCATGTGGGATGTGCCTGAATCTTTGGAGGTCCGAGGTAGATGGTGTTCGGCTGAATAATTTTTTTTCTCTTTTTTTTTTTTTTGTGGGAGTAAGTGCGAGTCCTAATGGAGGGTCAGGGAGAGGATGGTCTGTGATGCACTAAGTGTCAGGGGAAACACAGAGAATCATGGAAACAGCCCTTAGGATCATCTGTTGACCCACACTCTTCCCAGAAGCCAGATCTCACAGGATTTCTACAGGGCCAGGCAGGGGAGTCCTGGGATGAGTGATACTTGGGTGCCCTGGGTGCCTGAGGCACCTCATCCCAGGCTTGTCTGTGAGAAGTCTGGCTCGCATCACCTATCAAACAAACCCCAACTTCCATGGATGCCTTGCCTCCCCTCTCCCCCATCTCAGAGTCACAGTGCACCAGCGCTGTCAACAGGGGCTAAGCCAGGTGTGTATGGGGAGTAGGGACGGTGGTTGGGAGCCTCTGGATCAAATTCTGTGCAGGAATGAGACTTTCAGGCCAGAACAAGGAACACTTGTTATCTCTTGTCTTTTTGATAACAGCCATTCTGACAGGTGTGAAGTGATAGCACATTGAGGTTTGAATTTGCATTTCCCTGATGATTACTGAAGTTGAGCATCTTTTTGTGTGCCTGTTGGCCATCTGTATGACTTCTTTGGAAAAATATCTATTTGGGTCCTCTGCTCATTCTTAATCAGGTTTTTGGATTTTTTAAAGTTAAGTTGTATGAGTTCTTTGTCTATTTTAGATATTAACCCCTTGTCAGATTGTAATTTGCAAATACCTTCTCCTATTCAGTAGTCTGCTTTTCCGTTTTGTTGATCGTTTACTTTGCTGAGCAAACATTTTTAGTTGATACAGTTCCATTTGTTTATTTTTGCTTTTGTTTCCCTAGTCCGAGGGACATATCCAAAAAATGTTTCTGAGACTCATATCAAAGAGTGCAATGCCTATGTTTTCTTCTAGGAGTTTTATGGTTTCACGTCTTACATTTAAGTCTTTAATCCAGTTTGAGGGTTTTGTATGTGTGTGTATGGTGTAAAAAAGTAGCCCAGTTTGATTCTTTTGCATGTAGTGGCCAGTTTTCCCAAAACTATGTATTGAAGAGGCTGTCTTTTCCCCATTGTATATTCTTGCCTTCTTTGGCAATAGATGAATTGACCATAAAAGTGTGGGTTTATTTCTGAGTTCTCTATTCTGTTCCATTGATCTTTGTGTCAGTTTTTGTGCCAGTACTATGCTTTTTTTTTTAACTGTAGCTTTGTAGTATGGTTTGAAATCAGGGAGTGTGATACTTCCAGTTTTGTTCTTCTTTCTCAAGATTGTTGTGGCTACTCAGGGTCTTTTACGTTTCCATACAAGTTTTAGAATTATCTGTTCTGGTCCTGTGAAAAATGCCCTTGGTGTTTTGATACAGATTGCATGGAATTTATAGATTGGTTTGGGGAGTATTATCCTATTAAAAATATTAATTCTTTCAATCTGTAGGCACAGTATATCTTTCCATTTGTTTGTGTCATCACAGTGTCTTTCATAAGTGTCTTATTTTCCAGTACAAGTCTTTTACCTGCTTAGTTAGATTTATTTCTAGGTATTTTATTCATTTTCATGCAATTGTAAATGGGATGGTTTTAGTAATTTTTCTTCTGATAGAAATGCAACAGATTTTTATATATTGATTTTGTATTCTGCAACTTTACTGAATTCATTAAGTTCTAATAGTTTTTTGGTGGCATTTTTAGGATTTTCTGTATATAGTATCATGTCATCTGAAAACAGTGACAGTTTTACTTCTTCCTTTCCAATTTGGATACCTTTTATTTATTTATTTTTTCTTGACTGATTGCTGTAACTTGTACATTCACTACTATGTTGTCTAAAAGTGGTAAGAGTGGGCATCCTGATCTTAGAGAAAACACTTTCAGCTGGTGGATGGGTAAGTGCCTGCACTAATAGGCTACAGGAAGATCTCCAATATGGCGTTTGCCAGCACCAATGTCCTCATGGTAGAATGAGTTCCTAAAAATGGCTGCTGCCATCATTTATTTTCCCAGGGGGAATTCCAGTTGCCTCCTGCTTCTCCAGAGGCTCTCCAAGATCAACAGGTGGGTCTGACCCAGGCTCCTTTCAAATTACTACCTCTGCACTGCGACTTAGAGCATGTGAGATTTAGCTCAAGCTCTTAAGAGTAGAGTTTCTGTTTCCTACAGCCCCTCTGCTCTTCTTACACCAGTGCTGCTGGTCTTTAAAGCCAGATGTTCTTGGGCTCGTCTTCCTGGTGCAGGACCCCCAGGCTGGGGAGCCAGATGTGGGGCTCAGACTCCTTACTCCTTGGGGAGAATCTCTGCCACTTTTATTATCCTCCTGCTGAAGGGTCGCCTACCTGGGCATGTGGATCACCTCCCCATGTGTGTGGATTTTAACTGTACCACATCTCCACCCTTCCTACCCATCTCATTGTGGTTCTTTCTTTGTGTCTTTAGCCCTCTTTACTGTAGGGCTCATCAGAACCATTCAAAATCTAATGTGCACTATGATCCTTGCGGGTTTTGTGTTGGAAATAAGGATAACTATTGACCTAGAAATACTTTGTTCTGCTTTTCTATGTTAACAGCTCCCTCAACTGAGTTCCATGGAAAATTCTTTGGAAATGGTATTCTCTGACTTGGCTGTTCTTTCTTGTTCAAATACAAAATTTTGTGCATAATTTTTTCATCCCTTTTTTAAAGATCTTTTATTTGAAAAAAAATGTTTTTCACTGGTTCTACTTAAATAAGTCTTTAAGATATGCACAATTTGTTAATTCACCTATAAGTGCTCTTTCATATTGATGCATGTGTATTAATAATGATCTAGGGCATGGATAAACATGATAAAGTTATGTTATTTAACATAACCAGAACAAGCTAGGTGGAGGATGTGATATATATAATATATTAAGAGTATTGAATCTGACCAGTGTATCATACTGAAGCTTGTTTTTAAAACACTTTTAGGTGTTCATAATATTATACTTTTATGCATATAAGTAGTACATAAATTAAATTGGCATTTAATGTCTTATACCCTTGAAGGAAGGATATAATGCTTAGTTTGAACAGTTCTTTAAAATGCAGTAAGATACCCTTTTTGTATATCGAAAAGATCTACAATAACTACATAATTATTTTTTACCAATGAAAGACACATTAATGGTTAATCTTGCCACTTTTAGAATGTACTTAATTAATTTTACTGACTCTATTCTCATCCATATAGTGTATGATTTGACCTAAACGTTTTCTAAGTTCTCTTCTACTTCTAAATTCCTATGAATTTCTTCTAAATTAAATTTTAAAAATAATTTGCCTGCCACCATGTACCAAATTAAAGTGTATGATAATGTAAAAATTTGTTTCAAAGCAGATAGGGTCTGTTCTTTAAACTGTGTGTGATTTAAGAAGTTTGGCACTAACTTTATTTGGATAATGCATATAGTGAAATCATCTCTGATTCTGTGACTATTTTTGGCTCTTTATCTTATAGAAAAAGAAAAGAAAAATGACTTTTCCTCACTAAATATCACATTTTATATCTAACCACATAGGGTATTTGGTCCTGTTGCTGTGGAAGCATCTGGCATCTGCTTTGCTTGGATGATCTTGGGAACTGAAATTTTCAGCAGCCAAATGAGTTACCAAGAACTTCTAGGGCCTTGGTGGATAGGATTTTTAATGAAGATCAGTTTTCATTTTTATACATGGAATTTCATTTAAAAAATACTGAAGTTCTTTAAAACACCAATGTCTTAGGTTTTGTGGCAAACGTTACATGATGCCAAATCAGTCATTTAAAATAATAAAAATTATTATCACCATTAGTTTTAATTTTTATCACAGCCAGTAAGATTAGTTAAATGCATTTCATTATTTAGATGTATTCTGAGTGATTGGTTTTCAATAAATACTAAGCATTCAATTTTTACTTTGGCTTTTTCTTTTCTGCTTCATGTTATGGTGTACCATCAGTAGAGAAATGTTTTTGAAATGGATTTTCCTTAGTAATAATTTCGAGGTTTTTCTGTTCCCATCTTTTCATTTTTCCAAAATATTAATGTTTAGAAGATCCTAAAAAATCTTTTAGTAGATCAGTGAATAGCATATACTGACCTATACAGCATTATCTTTTAGATAACTAAATATATGTATTCTGTGGATAGTCATTCAGAAGTTATAAGTAATTGACTATTGTAATCATATTTTTGCTATTATTCTTGATACTCAAGTTCATATTTTATTGCTAGAGAATAATTTAGTCGAAAATATTTTTAAATATTGAACTCACATACCTGATTTACAATAAATTTATCATACAGTCACTGACTGATATAATGATTTTGACAATCTTACATGTAGTGAATTAAACTTCTCTTACTTTTCACTTGCTAATAATGTATTCCTTGAAATCTTTCTATTACATAGTTACATAAAATAAACATTTTATATCATTTTTCCTGTGAAGACTTTATTAATAGATGCAGACTGGGATTTCCCTAGTGGCCCAGGTGGGATAGGGAGGGTGGGAGGGAGACACAAGAGGGAGGAGATATGGGCATATATGTATACATATAGCTGATTCACTTTGTTATACAGCAGAAACTAACACAACATTGTAAAGCAATTATACTCCAATAAAAATGTTAAAAAAAAAAGATGTTTATAGATTAAAAAAAAAGAATCCGCCTGCCATTGCAGGAGACACAGGTTTGAGCCCTGGTCTGGGAAGATCCTACATGCCACGGAGCAACTAAGCCTGTGTGCCACAACTACTGAGCCTGTGCTCTAGAGCCCGTGAGCCACAACTACTGAAGCCCACGTGCCTAGAGCCTGTACTCTGCAACAAGAGAAGCTACCACAGTGAGAAGCCCGTGCAACAAGAGAAAGCCCGCATGCAACAACGAAGACTCAATGTAGCCAAAAATAAATAAACTTATACATAAAAAAAGATACAGACTATTGAATTGATACTAGCATGTTTATTTATTTGTTCTATACCTTTGGATTATGGATATTTACTTGAATTATAATTTCTAGATTTATTAAACTTTTGCCTATTTACAAGAATGTAAATTACTGAATTAATCTAAACTAAATTAAATCAACAGCTCTTCTAATACTATCTGAGAATTACACATAACAACCAAATTGTAAATGCTGGTTATCTTCTATGTCTTTACTTACACCTATACCTATACCTAAGTCTATCCAAATTATTGATATTTATATAGAACAGTAAAGTTACAAAAATGTGGTTAGAAATATTAATTTCAATTAAGAAACTAATTTATAATATTTTAATATCATAAATACCACGATAACACTAAATGAGATCACACTAGTGAAATAACTAAATGAATACTAATGATAAATGATACTAATGATAACTTTAATAAAGCATTGGAGTAACTCTATTATTTTCTCCCTCCCAAATATATTGGAAAAATATTACTTGATTTTTATGATTTATTTTTAGGACTTTTTGAATGCATAATTTCTATATTTAATGACATATTCACTGATTTTCTAAATGATGTTATTTTATTTCTATTCTTGAAATTTAAGTCCTCAGAACTTTCCCAAAATCAATCATGTTCTACCTGGTATGAGTATTGACATAGCTGTAGAAAAGCTAATATCATTCCACCTAGTGTTTATATTAATGCATGAAACATGAGTACACATATATATTACATATATAATAGAAATCATGTATATGTGTACATATACACTTAAACATAATGTGCATATATACACTTAAACATATATGTGTATATATACATGTATATATACATATATACACTTAAACATATATGTGTATATATACATGTATATATATATACATGTATAAATGTATACATGTATACATATGTATATATATATATATGATTTCTATTTGAGTCACTTGGCCACAGATCTTGTGAGTGTTTAAAAATTGATAGTTAAAAAAACATAAAATTAATTGTATTTTACTTATGTTTTCCTTTATATTAGATACTTTTGGATTTATGGGTCTTTATTGTTTTTTACTGTATAGACCAAATTAAAATTAATTTGTATGTCAAAAGACTGTAAATTACTATTATGTTATATATTTTCCATTGCATTTCAAATATTAAATAGGCATTTATATTTCCACTAATATATATATAGATAAACATGTACTCTCTCTATATATATATTTTAGTGGTAGACACTGGTATGTCTTGGGTTTCAATATTTTATTACAGTAATTATCTGATTTAAATATATAGTTATAATTTTAAATGTATTTCTATTTTTAAATGTTTTAATTTAAAAATGTATTAATTATAACTGTAGTTTAATATGTGATAGTGTAACATGATAGTGTTACTACCTCTTATTCAATATTTCCTCCCTCCTTCTCTCTCTTCTTTTTTTCTTCTACCTCCTTCCTTTCTTCCCCTACTTTCTCCTCTTACCTTATCTGTAGTTTCTTTGCTATTCTTCCAAATAAACATTACAATAACGTTGCCAAATGAGAAAAATTGATAAACCCATTAGAATATTGATATGGCAATTGTGCCACATTTATAAATTCATTTTGGGAAAATTCATGTCTTTACAGTATTGAGTCTTCTTGTCCAAAATAGTGACATGTCTCGAACACTTTTCAGTTATTTTCTTAAGTATGTTTATTCCCATAGAAGTATTAAGGCTTCAATAGGTAGGCTATTTTATTATAGCTTATATACTGGCTTTGTACTAAGAAGCAAAAGAAAAGAAAACATAGGTCAAGCAGTTTGATTGTGGCATTGGAGAAGAAGTAAAATGATAATTGCACATTGTACTACATAATGCCTTGTTTTTCATAGTCAGAAAAACAAGTAGGAGAGTGAAGGTATTAAAATTGTAGATGTCCATTTGGTTTATGGCTTTATCACACACCAGCACACATTGTGGAACCAATTTTTTAGGAACACTGGCCAAATCTTTAGCCTTTCATGTTCTTGTTATTATTATTATTAGCAATGCATTATTTATTACTTGTCATTAGTGTACACTTTACATTATATAATTTTTTCAGTATCTCTTCTAGGTTTTATATTTTTGCATTCTTAACCAAGATTAAAAAGTGGGAGGTAGAACTCAACCATAAGAAAAAGAATAAAATGTTGTCATTTGCAGTAACATGGATGGACTTGGAGGACATGTGCTAAGTGAAATAAGACAAACAAAGACAGATACTGTATTTGTCTTTATATCTCTATTTATATCCATATTTGCCAAGTTTTCTCTCATTGTTCCATTTCTCTATTTCTTTCCTTTTTATTTTACTTTTTTAACTTTTTGTTTTATTTTGGATTATAGTTGATTAACAATATTGTGATAGTTTCAGGTGTACAACAAAGTGATTCAGTTATGCATATACACATGTCCATTCTTTTTCAAATTCTTTTCCCATTTAGGTTGTTATATAAAATTGATCAGAGTTCTATTTCTTTCTGCAGCCTTGTTTTATTGCTTCCATTTAGACTTGGCAGTGTCTTTCAACAACTCACCCAAATATATTATTCCCATTTTACTCTGAGCATTTTATTTTGCCTTTTCCCCATCTTTTACTATTGCACAATCAGATTTGTAAAATTTTTATTATTTTATTTTATTATTCTATTGTAAATTTTATTATAAATGGTTTTGTACATGTCTTCAAGTTTAATAGTGGTTAATCTCAAAAGTAAGATTTTGTTTTCTTACTCAGTGCTTTGGTTTGATTGGTTTTTCATTGTAGTTAGAGACATCAACATATGCAAAGTATGAAAACACACACAAAGATACACTCTCCATGGTTCTTCTTACTACATGCTTAGTTTTTTGTTAGAATAGTTCTCTCATATTTGAAGTTGGAGCACGGACTAATACTCATAGTTAACTCCTACACAGTGATTTAGCTTATTCAAGAACTGGAATGAGGGTGGCTTTTCTGTGCGAAATCCCATTATCCCTTCATACATACTCATGAGTCTCTTTTGAGTAAACAAATTATGAATTATCACTCTATTTTTCATTAAGGCAACATCAGTCTAGGTGTCATGATTACTAAGAGGAATTTTAGTCCTCACTTTCCCCTCTGCTGTGATTATGAGTATAGTGTACAAACTTCCTAGCTGTATTCAACTGATCTGCTTGCACTCTTGCTGCATGGTTACCTTAATATATGATATTTGCTCCTGGATAAACTGAAGCAGTCAGTAGTTCATCCTTTATCAGTGATAGTGAATGGCTACCTTACTTCTCAACAGCACTGATCCCAAAGCTCTCCCTAATGTTTACTTCAAAGTGTGTATATACATATACATGTATTACATATATATATTACATGTATACGTGTATAAAATGTATAGACTTAGAAGAATATGTATATAATATATAGTGAATATATATAAAATATATAACATATATAAACCTTACTAGTATATATACAAAGTATATATTTTTGTGTGTCTATAAAGTATAGTTATATATTTTGTATGTATATTATATATTGTATGTATATATGGAATATATATGAAATTCCAAAAGAAGTAAAGTTTTATATATGTATAGTTTTTATATCATTTAAAAGAAAGATAAATGAAGCAATCTCATAGACTACTACATAAACTCATTCTTTAGATTTTTTTTCCCCCTCAACATTCACTTTTGTTTCCATTCTTCTCTTATTCATTTAGTATCACAATGTGGTTTCACATGTATTCCAAATTTATTGGAAGACATTGCATGAAATTCAACATTTCAGAAGGTGATTAAACCAGCAAATACAACATCAAACTTTAGACTGAAAAATCACAGTCATATGGGACAAGGAAAAAAGAATCTTTGTTTCTTTAATTTTTCATAATGTCTTAAGAAGTTATTTAGGATGAATTTCCACTTTTTCATCTGATATGCTAATCTGAGTGTTCATTACAAGATATTCTTTACGTACTTTGAAAACTACTTGGGAAGCATTATATAACAGTTGTCTCCTTAATACCCTTACAGAAATTAGTTGTTCTATTTTGGGAAACTATCCCAGTGATCCCAATACAACTCCATAAATAAATATGTAAATCTATTTCAAAATTATTCACACGCTGTATATTATAGATGTCTGTAATTCAAAGTACTTGCTTGGTAAAATATATAACTATACACAATGATAATATGCAAATGTTTTAACTTGATATAATAAAAGCAGTTAAAACTAATGATGCAATAAAAATAAAAGACAGGTAGATAGACATACATGCAAAACTTATTCACAGTAATAACCATTCTGCAATTAAATTTTCCTCAATAAAGTTAACACTTTCCGTTAAAGAACTCCCTGCAATTCACTAATTTTAATATTTATGTTATAAAATAAACGTCTGCTTGTAATAAAGTTCATTTTTACATTTTAACACTAGTTGACCAAGAAAATTCATTCCTGCAATGAGTGAAATCAAAATAGGGACAAAAATTAGGAATGCCAGAATTACCATCTTGAATAATTGTTGAGAAAGTTGTTATGTGTAAAATAATCAGTTGTATAAAGTATTACAATAAAGGCATGAATGCTCTGTGTAAATATAATTTTAAATTATTAAATAATATGATTTAACTTGTAAAACACTATTTGAAAATTTTCATTAATTGACCATTCTTATTAGATGGAGAAAGAAATAACCTCTAGATCTGTGCTTTTATGGTTTTCTGTTGCAATTATTAAGTATACAGAGCTCTAACACTCTGTAGAACAAATATTGTGTATATTAATAGATTCATATGTTGCTGTGAAGTGACTATATCAGTTTATACACATAAACAAATAACAGTGAAACTTTTGCCTCCTGGTTAAGGTACTTTGATGTGAAATCCAACATTCTGCAAAACTTATGAATACCATTTAAAAGTCAACATTAATATTGCTGTGTTTTCCCTTTAGTGAATTAAATTTTCCCGTAGTAGCAAAAATAATGCTGTTTAAATGAAATTATTCAAAACTCAATGTTGTGGTCCATTTTTCATTTTTTCTTATAATACAGTTTAGTGACATGAGTGTTTTAAAACAACATTTGGGGCGTTTAGGTGTAATTAATGTATAATAATTGTTAGGATATTAAGTCAATACAAACTGTCAGTCTTTTTAAGTGAATACACAATCTTATTATCAGTTATATTCAATAAACAAAATCCATAAGTGAAAAATGTGTTTATTTGAGAGAAAGAATGATTTAGAATTATATGTAATCATGACTTATGATAGCTTAATTCAGTTGTAAATACTATGTTAAATTGTCAATAATGAATTTCTACCAAAGTATTTTAGAAGTACAGGTGGTATAGTAGCACAAATATTCTCTGAAGCATTGTTTAAACTTTCAGGTAAAAAAAACTCAGCAGATTTTTAGTGTTATGTTAGAAAATAACTTTCCTATATCAATACTAGAAAGAAACAGTCCCCAAATTGTATATATACAAGGTATTAAATCATTTAGAAACTGGAGAGAGGATTTTGATGCATTTAAAGTAAATTGCAGGGTCAAATCAATCTTTGCAAATATAATTATTTCATTGGTCTTTAAAACCATTAAAGAACAAATAGAAGCCTTTGTGTTCATTCAAATATGCTATTGTAAAAATAAGAAGTATATTGTAATATAATTTATATTTTATTTAGTAAGGTCAATTGTCATATCAGTTAAATAGAAATTTATCCAAACTTCCACCAGAATTGGCCAATACAATTCAGAAAAAAAAGAGGAGAATTTTGTAATAAACACCCTAGATTATTATACACACATTTTACCTTTACCTTACATCTATTTCCATAGGAAGATGAAATAGTTCACATAAAATGTGTCCTAATGTATTCCTTATGGATGCTTTAATTAATTTGCATGATATATTTTTTTTCAAATTTGCAAAGTTTATATTCTAATGGGAGGAGGAAATATATAGTACATCATAAAATTATCATATACATACATTTTTGTACCCTGTTTATTGGTTAAGCTTTCTAATATCAATATAAGTTTCTTTAAGATGCTAACATTTTGTCAGATACCAATGTAGATAGTTTATTATTTTAGAAATTTTTCTCATTAACAATGTACTATATACATTTATTGAAGAGAATATCGAAAGCAGAGGAGTATGAATAAAATACTAGTAATAATAGCTCCACAAAATAACCACTGTAAATTTTCTTCTGTGTTTCCTTTCATGTTTTATTTTCACTGTTTTTATTCCATTCATTTTTATTAAAAATGGAATCTTAGTGTAACTTGCTCCTTTAAAAAATAAAGTGATATATTCCATTATTATCAAATATTTTATATTAACTTCTTAATGATTTCGTTATTAAGTGCTAGCCCTTTATTTCAAGATCTATTTGGTTTCTTTATTTCAAGGTTTGTTTTTTCAAGAACTTAGTCTTTATACTATGTAATTTGACACAAAATATTTTAGTAAGAGTAAAGAGTAAGAGTAAAAATCTTTTTGAGTCTTTCAAAGCTATACACTTTTTTATATAACTTCTTGCTAGATTACATACACAAAAATTCCTTTTTTATATTTGTTAAATAGAAAAAGATATACAGTATGAAACACATTTTATAAACTCTGATCTACTCCATTATTTCTTCGGCAAAGGGAATGCACAATACCTTAACGTAGAAAGTAAAGGAAAGGAAATCTCTTAATATCCACTATAGAGGTGTAATTAATTCAATGTCCTTCCTTGATCAGGTAGAATTTCCATAAAATACCATTTATATGTCATCTTGCATTTGCTATTTCCAAGAAAAACTTGTATTTTAGTCACAGAATCACAACCGCCTTTATCTTAGGCCTATTCAAAATTTAGGGAAACTGCTTAGATATCGCTATATTTCCTATGTTTGATAAGTTTTGGAATTTTGAATGGAACCTCAGATCATTTCATATTAAGTTTCAAGTTCTAGATAATTACATAAGGCAATTTGGGTAATCCACATTATAATAAGAATCTGACTTTTTTTTCCAGTAAAATGGTACGAATACTTCAGAGTTAAAATGCTAAAATGGTTTGCATTTATTCTGAATTAGGTGGCTTTTTTCTTCTGTCACTGTAAATGTAACTATAGAAAGCACTTACAACATCTTCATCTGCCAAACATAATTTATATGTACTAGATCAACACTTTCAAATTGTAATTTACGTATAAATCACCTAGAGATCTTGTTCAAATGCAGACTTTATAGGCCTAGGGTAGGGTCCAATATTCCACATTTCTAATAAGCTCCCAGGTAGTGTTGATGCTGGCTGGACACAGAAAACTTTGACTATCAATATACTCAGGAAATAATTCTTCAACTGCTAGTCCTGATAAGTTTATATATTTCATAAGAGATGCATCTGTAGCCATTCTATTTATTTCCTTAAAGGAACTTTAAAATTAGAATCCAAAGGCAATTTAAGTATTTGCATCCATCAATATTGTCATTTTGCTGTCTGTAGATAGTATGGTATCTTCCAGTTGGCTGTTACTCATTTCAACAGGTTGACAAATGCTATCTTCACTACAGAATCTGCCATTTCATTCATTCTACTACTATGTCCTTCAGCTAAATGTAAATAAAAATTGAGAGGAAGAAGATTTTAATATTCAAATGTCATTGTTTCCACATTTCACCTTTATGTTCGAATAAATATGTGAGTCCGTAATTGAATATTTTGTTCCCTTCCTCTGCTACATTAAGTACCTTTTCTAGATTTATTGCAATTAACATTTTCAGTTTCTTTTCATTGTATCTCTTCATTTATACATTTCAGATTTATTCAGTGAAGAATTTGTCAACATTATATTTACCCCAAATAAGTATTACTTCAGAAAGAGTATTTCATTTTAGGATATTTTATAGAATACACTATCTGGGAGAGTTGCTTATACATTTCTTTATTTATCTCAATTTACTGAGTTAGTTTAGCTCTCCTCTGTCTATATGCTTCATATCTCTACCACCTCTGATTCCTTTAAAAAGTGCCACTTCACTTTTTTAAATGAGGTAATAACACCTGCTTCCATAAATTTTGCCTCACTTCCAATCAGAGCCACATATATTTGAAGGCAAAGTCTATAATAGTACAACTAATGCAATATTTTTTTACGTGTCATTTTTTTGCACACGTGTATTTCATACCTACCTAAAATAGACATTATATATGTTTACCTTATATTCACATTTCCTTATCCTTAACTTAGAGCAGATATAATCAGAAAATATTTGAAAGGACATTATTTCATAGTAATATGAAACATATTATGGGGACAAAATCTTATTTTATGAGAGGCACATGAACAGACCTAAGTTAAATTGATAAATAAAGAAAATTTATTCCCAGGGTGGTCACATTTTCTCCATCTGCTGCACTATATTGTAAACCTGCTTAATTTGGTTTTCAAATGTTAGCTAACAGCTTGTCCAAAGGTTTTCATATTTTCTTTTCATGATCCAAAATTTGTATGTTGCCTCTTAAAATCCATTCTCTGTTTGAAATAATAAAAATAAAGCCATTCAGTGCTCATCTATATTATGAATTATATACTTTTGTAAATAGGTATTACATTTTATGGTTTTCCTAGACTAATATTATAAAAAGTAAACATTGTATTTTCATGCAAACTCTAAATAAAACCAGACCACAAAAACATACACAATTGCCATATCATGCATAATATTTTTTTAAAAAATTGCCACCATCAAAGTTAGCATTAATAATATTTCAAACTTTATAAAGAGTTTGCAAAGGCATTATTGTGTGAATTTGAAAACCGTTTCTAGGATTTTTTTCTTTAACGGTCAGACGTGAAAGAAAATAATTCAATGTTTTTGACTTTTTTAACCTCTGATCTTAAACACGAAGATTAAAAGTACTTTTGAGATTATATGTTTTCCATATTTATCATGCTTTATAGACATTTGTTAGTAATATCTTCCTTAGATTTTCTCACACATATAAAACAAATAATAATTTTTAAAATGTACTAGTTATTTGCAAATTGAGCAGATATTATCCTCCTAGGACCTTTCAAGGCTACATCAGTAGAGCACACAGCAATTCAATGCACCCAATATTAATAATTGTTATAAGAAAGTTATATAATATACTCATAATGTTTATAGCATTTATCACATTTCCTTGAAAATAGTAAGTTTGAATAAGCATTTGTAAATACAAGAGTGAACAATATAAATTTAACTTCTTGAAGTTCTAAAAGTGTGTGTGGTCTTGGAACCCAAAGTTGATGGAGACTTGATTTTGCATAATTCACTGTTAGAATCCCTAGCCTAGGAAATGAACCTTGGGTCCATACCATGTAAGGTAGTAGGCTGCTGCCCCAGCACTGAAGACATATTCATCTGGATTTTAGAGGGTTAAGGTGGAATATAGAAACTTTTTCCCTTTAGGACATGCTTAGATAAGTTTAAGCACAGTTTCTCTTTTTAGTTCTCATACAATATGGGTGTCTCTTTTTCATCCGACAGTTTCCAATGCCCTATATTATTCCTGACTCACAAGCTGAGTTGGGGTCATCCCTCTCTTTTAGCCTGCCACTATTACTAACTGAAGAATTTTCTATTTTTCAAAGCTATTACTTTACGTAGATGCCACAATTGAAATAAAATTGTTTTTCCACAATGCTTTCCATTTAATGACTTCTACCATTTACTTATCAATTCAAGAATAGATTTTCCCTATCCCGCCCTAGGGTACAATTTTAACCTGCACTGGGCATTTTAATCAAATGTTTCTCTGTGCTTAATATTTTCATTCTCCAGTTCTGGCATTTCAGAGAAGAAATTTAGCCTCAGTCAATATGCTTTAATAGTAGATATCCATAGGTTTTAAACTGACATAGGATTTTAACTCAACTGTCGTAGGATTCCTTTTTACTCAGTTGCTATGGTAGATAAAAGAAACAGCATTGGAAGACATGCTAAGAAACTGGGACCTGTGCAGAGCTGCTGTAAAAGTATTTAGGGCATGTAGATTATCGGTGTATCTGGATTTCAAGGAAGACACGATAGAGCTAGTGGCATACCTGGGGAAAGGAAAAAATAAAAATGTAGTAAGATTGGGCACTTAATAGGGAAAAGTGGTCATTTCTCACAGTCAAGGTAAAAGTTTAGAGTATTAAAAAATGAGATTTTAACTCTCCAAAGACACTGATTGATTTGCACTTGGACTTAGGTGAAGTTAATTATATCTACTCCAAATTTTACTTTCCTATTTAGGTAGATTATGGTCTCAACCTGAGTTTATAGGTGGGAGAAAGATGCCACAGATAATTTCCACAAGTGATATAAGATTCTGCAAAATTCTCATGTTTTCAAACAAACTTCCCTTATCCCAACAGATTGGGTTATGTTTGTTTATTATTTACTTGTGTAGCACACTGTTTATATTATTATTATTTTCTATTGCCTGGCATATTATATAGTCCATAGAGATCTTAATAAATATTTATTGAATAAATGCATGAATGAAGATACTTGTATCATTAACATAAAAAATGGGTAAGAGTGTGGTACGTTGCAAAAAAAAATCTCATTATTCGTCAAGTAGGAGGCTTTAGCTAATCTTAGTAAAATAATTTTAATGAAGTAAGGAAGACACAACCTAAATTTCAATGGGTTGAAAGTGAAGAAGAGGTGATAAGCTGGAGAAACGAGCACAGACTATTCTTTCCAGAATTTTAAATAGGAAGGGAAAAGAAAGGTAATAATAAGAGCAGGATACTAGATGGATCAAAGAAAAAAAGTCAGAGAAAGAGAAATACTATTGCAATAAGCATAATAGGAGATAAATTAATTTCTTATAGAATGAAGAGGGGATACGATACCAAATGCAGGTAGTGATTTAAATAGCTTTTGTCTTAGGTGAGATTCCCTAGAAGTAGAACATATGATACATATTTATGTGCAAGTGATTTATTAGGGAAACATATAAGGGAGGAAAAGAAGCAAGAGGGGAGAAGTCAAAGTTGTGATTTCAAGTGCAGTCCCAGCGCTATCCTAATTCTGCAGGAACTTCTAGAATAAAAAGGACAATAAGAATTTCTTCTTACTCCAGGAAGGAGAACTGGGCTTTTCATTCTCTTGTATCAATAAGTCATTGGCTAAGCATACCCTAAGGCTATATAAACTTGTGGGGAAAGCATTTCTCGTAGTCCAAGGGCTTTCAGAAGCCCTTGTTAGGAGCAAAGTGTGTGGAGGCTGGGACAAGAAAACATAAAGGTAAAGGGCTTCTGAAGGACCTTCTGTGTGGAAGACTGACGGTGACAGCTACACATTTGGATAGGAATTTGATATTTTTTCCTTTGATACAGGAGACAAAGGTAGAGTTTAGCATACATAAGTTTCCTGGTGGCGCAAGAGTTTAATGCAGTACGTTTCTGATGGCTTCTGTTTTTTCAAGGAAGTAGGGTATGATTTTAACCACGGGAGCAAGCGTAGCCAAGTGTTTTAAGAAGATCGTATGAAAGACTCAAACATTAGTGAAAAATAAAGGACGTACAGCTCTTTACATAAATCTAGTGATATTCTTTAGTAAAATCACAAAAATTCCAGGGCTGATGTCTTACAGTAGAAAATTCAAAAATAAGACTTTATCAATGTGATAAGGCAGGATTCTCTTCATAGTGATATCACACTGAATGGAATTAGGAGATTGATTCATAAAGGTACAGAATTCTAATCTGTTAATTTGCCATAAAAAATATGGGTTACATGAATAAGACATCTTTTTTTGTCAACATGTCTTTTGTTGCATTTTCTCTTTGCTTCCGTATATTTGAAGTCATCAAGTCATAATTAGAAGGGCTTAAAGTAGTCAGATGGCCTTACAGATGAGTTAGAATACTTACAGTTCTTGGTTGGATATTGCTAATGATTATTCTTGATAATCTCCTTTTACTCTTCCCCAGGGTTAACCAACCCTTTCTAAACTTCTGGTTTTCACCCCTTACTGATATTTATCAATACAATCAATTAGATTTCACTCAAATCCAACCCAGCAGGTGACATTCTGTCTCTTGGAGATTACTTTGAATCATTGCGTTATTACTTACTAATGTAGATTTGGAAGTTTAATTCTGACCACAATAATTAAAAGGAGAGACAGAATTAAAAGAAAGGAAAGCATTAGCAAAGTGAGAAAGGGTTGATATAAGTTTCTAGAGGTGACAATTGGAGAGAGAACACAAGATTGGATTGCTAATATTCTATTTACATTTGCAGGGTATTTCACAGGAATTTGACAGACATATGATGAACATCATTTTCACTGAGAAAATTGGAGGCAATGTCGTAGCAGAAATCAATGAAAGCTTGGAATTGTTTCTCTGAGGAATGTAAACAACTGGCACAAAAATGTGCAAGGATTATAAACTGAGTCAAGTTAAGGACTTTACTCAGGGATGTGCCTAGAGGCAGTAGGGAGCAGGCTTTGGATGCTGAGCAGGGCAGGAAAAACGAATGTGCCTGGAAAAAGTCATCTGAAGTGCGGAAAGCTAGTTGAATAGGCAAATTCATGACCCTAGGAGAATGAAAATTGCCATTGAACAAAATAAATTTTGTGAGACTAGAATTTGAAATACAAGTGAAGTTTCTATAAGAGAACAGTTGGGATAAAGTTAATGAATAGGGGAAAATGATGAGACAGAAGCACATTAAAACAAGATTTCAGAGTTGGTAAAAGTATGAAAAAGGCTGTGTATTAACAATGGTTGCTTGATTTGATTACAGAGGAAAATAATTGTTTTTTAAAAGTAGATGTCATAAAGACCATGGAATATTACTCAGCAATAAAAAGGAAAAGACTAGGGCTTCCCTGATGGCGCAGTGGTTGAGAGTCCACCTGCCGATGCGGGGGACGCGGGTTCGTGTCCCCGTCCGGGAGGATCCCGTGTGCCGCGGAGCGGCAGGGCCCATGAGCCGTGGCCACTGGGCCTGCGTGTCCGGAGCCTGTGCTCCGCGACGGGAGAGGCCACAGCAGTGAGAGGCCCGTGTACCGCAAAAAAAAAAAAAAAGGAAAAGACTACTGATATATACGACAAGCTGTATGAATCTTGTCATACAGCTACATTTTGTCATACTACAAAAATATACTAAGTGAAAACAGTCAACACTGTAAGGTTACATACATATTCCATTGAATTGACACAATTATAGAAACAGAGAATAAAATCCTTGTTGCCAGGGATTAAAGACAGGGGTAAAAGGTGAGGAAGCTTGGAAGAAAGTGGATCTGGCTAAAATAGGGAAACATGAAGGATCCCTGTAGTGGTGGAAATGTTCAGTATCCAGAATTTTTCAATGTTAATATCCAGTTTGTGATATTGGACTATAATTTTGCAAAATATTACTACTGGGGGGAAATTAGCAAGGGGTATATTGTGATTGTTGTCTATTATTCTTGCAACTGCATATTAACCTACAAATATCTCAAAAATAATAAAAAGGTTAATGTTAGACTTTTTAATTTTTCATCCACGTGAATAATAAATTAGTTAGTGAAAAGAATGTGAGTGTTAGGTAAGTAATTCTTTAATTAAACACAGGCTAGTGATCCAGATTTGGTAGACTAGTGTAATCAAGCAAATAGAGCATCATTACTTGAAGATATTTGAATATAGATGAAAAACAATCAGTTTTCAATGCCCATGGATAAGCTAGAAGCATACCAACCATTTTCTTGGTCTTATTACCTGGTATGAAAAATCACAGAAAAAGGAATATTGTTTACTCCTGAATACTTCAAGAAAATTTATATTATGCTAAGAGAGCTAGCAGTCAGTAAGGAAATCATTGGAGGCAATGCTCACAAACAAAATGAAGGAATAGCTTTATTGAAAGGATGTCCAAATGACAGAGCAGGAGAGTTTGAGAAATAAACCAATAATGGAAGTTTTGTTTCAGAGAACGAAGGTAAGACATAGTAAAAAGAGAAGGGATTGTATGAGGCTGACTGTAAAGAAAAGTATATGGGAATTTCATCAAAAACGTCTGATTACATCAATCCTAAACCCTACAGAAATTTTCAGCTTCTGCCAAACTTGCAATGATGAAGAAAACTGACTGATTGAGATAAGCCAGAATTATAGTAACAACAGTATTATAATCAGAGATTAGTAAAGTGTTTCTTATGATGTAAAACGAGTCATCAAAATGCAAGGGAATTAGAGGATTGGTATGTAGATTATAGGGCCATCTGCTGAAAAGTATAGATTTATTTTCTTTGTCATAGATGCATATGCTGCTTGAAATTTGCCATGGCAATACATCTGAAATTTTTATCTAACTGCATGAGCGTGGGCGCGCACACACACACACACATTTCCAGATAATGAAAATGCCTTTGCACTTAAAATGAAGTATCTTCCCCCTTAAAAATTAATGATTCATCAATTTGGTCCTCTGTCTCTATAATTTGAAACAGTTTCTGTAATTAAGATGACCAAGATGGAAAAGTTGATAAAAATAATTGTATAACATTAAAAGAACAAACATTTTAATAATGGGTATATTAAGCTGTAATTCACAATATAAAGATTACTGTGCATATTTGTATAGGCTAATATGCATTTTACACACACATTCAGTTTTCAAATTTGATCTATACACATGGGCATACAAGTTGTTATTTTTCACTTTTGGTCTTTGAAGCAGCCATTATCATGCCAAAATGAAAACAAAAGTTTTACCATTCAAGAAAATCAGGAAAATCAACTTTTCTGTCACAGATTTTTGTAACTCCTCTCACCATATGTACAATATTTACACAAAATGGTTTTCTGATTCAAAAAGACGGGTTCGGGCTTCCCTGGTGGCGCAGTGGTTGAGAGTCCACCTGCCAACGTAGGGGACGTGCGTTCGTGCCCCGGTCCGGGAAGATCCCACATGCCGCGGAGCAACTGGGCCCGTGAGCCATGGCCGCTGAGCCTGCGCGTCCGGAGCCTGTGCTCCGCAGTGGGAGAGGCCGCAACAGTGAGAGGCCCGCGTACCGCAAATACAAAACAAAACAAACAAACAAAAAGACGGGTTCTGTTTGCTTCCTTCTTGTTGCTGGAGTGGGGATTCAAGCATGGTGCCTTGAGGCTCGGCAACTCCTCTATTGCTAAAGAAAGTGATCATACAATATCATATACTGTTGCCTCAGGCAATCCCGGAAGTCTATGTAGATAGAGTGACCCAGAGAGTTTGAAGTTTTCCCCTGCTTCTGCCACTTCTGGTGTTTGAAACTTCTATTATTGCTCAATGCAGACACCTGCTCTGATGACAACTCTGGAACAAGTGATCCCTTGGCAAAATTCGTGTTTGAGGTTACAGCATTTTTGGTTCACATATATGACTTCCGGATATTTAAGTAAATTTTTATCAAGAAAGACAGTGAATTTTAAAAGGAGTGAATGAAAATCCATTTTCTATATTTAGAAGTGGTAAACTCTATTTTCTGCCAATGTGTTCCTTTGTGGTTAAACAAGTTTTTCTCAGAAGTGGTTAATGGTGTAAACCTGTTTATCCCATGACAGATACGCACCTGGTTATCTTGCTCAAAGGAGATAAACATCTGCTATACCCCAAAGTCATAAATATGTTGGAAAGTACCACAGTAATTGGGACTATATTAGTAAGGATCAATATCTAAACAACTGATATTGCTGTATTTAATAGAATATTTGTAATGATTGTGTAAATCTGTAAGTCAACAAGGTTTAATTGTTGTTGTTACTTATTTTTTCCTTAAAAATTATATCTAGTAGTTTTATACAATATATAATGTTGACCTAAGGTATGAAAAATTATAAGAACAGCAATTTGAAAATTGCAAGGAAAGCAACTTTTGAAATATATCATTTTGATGGAGTATATTTGTTTGTAGAAAGCAAAGCAGAAATGCAGATGTGTCTTTTCATGCCTGTCATTTCCATCCCATCTTACACTTCACCTATATTTTGCTATCCCTTTTACATTCAATCTCTAGAGAAGTATATTTAGTAAACAATAACTATTATTTTTATTCTTCCTTCATGTGTCCAACTTTGCCTGACCCTTTAAATTTTTTCAGCCTAATGTCTTAAGTTCTTTATAGATTATTCACAAATATTGTTCAATGAATATTTTGGATGAGGGTAATGTCCAAGGTGACCTTCAATTTCAAATGTAAAATTCAATTAGTAATTTTTTATAGAAAAGCTAAACATTTAGTTTAGATTCCATACTTGTTTTAAGAACCACCTATATTCAATTTACTGAAATTTCTTCAACTCTAAATCTTAACTTTTACATGGTAAAACTAAATTAAGAAATCTAAATCAATATTATATGATGCTTATACCTATTCAACCATGACATGATATCATTTACAACTGTAAGTCAAAAGTAAAATTTTCATTCTGAATTCTAGTACTATGTCTTAGAATATTAAGAGTGATCATTAAAGACTTGAACTCTGCATCCACAATAGCTAATAATAATCTCATGCTAATATGATGTTTTAGCATATTATTATATCACAGATTGTTTTTATTTCTTAAATTACTATGTACAATTTTTGTTCTGTTGCACAATATGCTCCTAAATGAGATAAAAATTCCATCTATAAGGACACTTCAAAATGTTTAAAAAGAACAGTAAGATGTATATAAAAGATATCCAATAATTATTAGTTGTCATTTTCTTGTATTTTTATTTATCCAATTGTCCACTCACCTTTCAGCCATGTAAATAAGATTTTAATCTCTACTTGCTGCATACCACTTAATTTAAGATAAATTGGGTACAAATGAAAAATCCATGAGCATCAATGCTGACCTAAAATTGTTTTTAGTGATATAATAAGAAATCCATAAAATTTAAAATAGTTTTTATTAATGTCCTTTAAATGGATGTGTTTCTAATCCTGAATCTGTGACAAATCAGCAGTAGGGTTTAGAGAAGTTACACAGTCTGCCTCAGATTATTGCCTCATTTGTAAAATAAGTATGGAGCACTATTGTAAAGACTTTTGCATAATTTATGTGAAAACCTTAGTAGAGTTCCTAGTATTTTTAAAAAATAATAAATGATATATATATATTTATAACTAACAAAATTATTTTATACATCATACATAAAATAAGAAACATTGTTAAACCATATTTTAAAATATTTAAATGTTGATGTTGATAGATATTTTATTGTAATTGAATATGTATATGAAATACTCATATTTAGAGGTCATATCAAATTGCCCAATGGTTAAGAGCATGGACCTGAAAAAAGACTGAATATTTTCAAAATTATGACCCTGGACAATTTACTTAACCTCTCTGCCTTAGTTTCTTGACTCATAAAAATGGGAATAGTAATTCTGCCTATGGTATTTGTTTCTGAGGGTTACCTTGAAGTAATCAATATATATAATTAATATTTTAGATATAGATATTTGGAATATGATTTTTATCCTCTATGTTATTTCTCAAGATTGGACTACTCTTCATCAATCAAAAGGATCTTTCTTAGAGAAATGGAAAGTGAAAATATGAGTTATTGCCTTTTTTAAACCTGAAGTAACTATCCTTGATCAATATCTAAGTCTTGAGAATAGACACCGAAATAGCAAATGGATATACTGCTGTTTTCACTACAAATGAATCATAGAAAAGAGTTTGCAGAAAGATCCTAGCAGATGAGATCCTAGCTAGTATATATAAATTCCCTTCAGCATTTCTGTTGTCAGTGTGAAGTCTGCTTAAGTGCACAATTTCATGGTTGACTAGTTGTTGTCCTTGGTTGAATTTATTTTCAGTGACGGTAAAACGATCATTGGTTTTCCAGTTCCTGCTCAGCAATCATAAATCTATATGGAAAATACTTATTCCAGTGAGGTCTTAAACTGTAGATTACATATGTATCTTTATGTCAAGAATTCAACAATCCTAAGTGCATCAATATTGCACAATTGAACTTGAAAATTATCTTCTCAATCAGTAACAAATCCACTGTTCAAATAATAGCTTTTTAAATAAACATTTGAAGCTGCACACCACAAATATAAGCATATGAAATGAAAAGTAACTTATTCACAATAAAGATATAAAATTTATCAGGCTAAGTTTGTTTTAAATGAAAGGTCTTAAATAATCTATAATTCTTTTTATTGCTTTCAGAGCTAACCTTTTGACAAAAGACAATAATATTCTCAGAGTGTTGTTACACATCTTGATTCTGATAAGGTACCAAGAGTGCAAAAACTTTCAAGGAATATTAATATTAGAGTAAATCAAACAAAGAAACCAAAATGCCCAGATCAATTATCTCTATGTCAGAGAAATCATATTTTTGATGCATAAATTGAGAACTGAGTTATCCATACCCTTTTGTGAACTGTATTTCCTCTTAAAATTTATGTGTGGTTAACTCCACTAAGAAAAGTTTACTTTTTATATATTTATACAAATAACTACTTTTTTTATTGTTTACCTCTGAAAAGTGTTTCAGACATTTATTTGATTAGAATTTTATCTTTCAGGTTTTTTTCTTTGTCAACAAATGAATCAGTCAGTAAGAGTTATGCATATTTCTCAACATGCAAGACAAATGATAAAGCATACATTACTTTAAAATATGCAAATAAATTGAAAAAATGTTCTTCAGATAATAGTCTTTTCCAGGACACAGGATAAAGCAGCTTGTTAATTGCTATTCCATTGGTGTTTGGAAAATCCAATTGAGACTCATGTCTGAGTTGGTATATTAATTATCTATTGTTGCATAACAAATTACGCTAAAACTTAGTGGCTGTAAACGACATATATTTATTATCTCATCGTTTCAGTGGGTCAGGAACTTGCAAGTGGCTTAGATGCATGGTTCTGGCTTAAGGTATTTTATAGGGATGTAGTTAAGATGTTGGCAGGAGCTACAGTTATATGAACATCAAAAGGTGACTCACTCACATGGCTCTTGGCAGGAGGCCACAGTTCCCTCCTGACTGCTGGCCATTGGCCTCCTCAAATCTTTGCTATGTAAGCTTCTCCGTAGCAACTTAAGTGTACTCATGACATGGTAGCTGTCTTCCTCCAGAGCAAATAATCTGAAGTAGAGAGCAAATAGAAAGCCACAGTGGTTTATACATCTTAGTCTGCTAAGTTACAGACCATCATTTCTGCTCTATACTATTCATTAGAAGCAAGTAACCACATAATTGCAGACTCAAGCAGAGGAGGATTAAGCTTTACCTCTTAATAACTGGAGTATCAAAGTATTGCTAGACATGTGAAACCAAGCAGTCTACCCTCTAGCCACAGATTATTTCTATTTCTCCCACATGCAAAATATATGCACCCCCCTCACAAAGCCTCTACCAGTGTTATCCTACTATACAATAATAATAATAATTATTATCCTATTACAGAATCAACTAGAACTAGAACCAGCTAGAATTAACTAGAACTTCAGAATCTTGCCAACAGCGGCAGATTGAGCTCATCACGTGTGGTTCCTTAAGTATCTCCTTGATTGCAGTTCCGCTTGATCCAAAGATCAATGAACTATGAGAGGATCATCATCCCCTCATAGCCCCAACATGCAATGGTGGGACAGACATAGCATAACTGGCACAGATAACTCTATTCACAAAGGGAAAAACAGGAGGCACACAGCAGTCACACCATATTGTGTGTGTTTGCATGTGTGAACACATACCTAAATGTTAAACCTAAAGGCATAAAACTTCTAGAAGAAAGCATGTATGAAAGTATTTGAAGTCTTGGTTAGATAAAATTTTCTTAGCCATGATGCCAAGAGCATGATCTATAAAGGAAAAAAAAGTTGATAAATGAACTTTATCAGTATTAACTTTTGTAAGCCCTTGATCAGGAGAAAATATTTGCAAACCACGCATCTGATAAAACACTTGTTTCCATAATGTACAAAGCCCTAATAATTAAGTAGGAAAACAAGCAACCTTATAGAAAAATGTGTGAAGATTTGAAGAGACATTTTACTGAAAGAAGTCATATGGATGGAAAGTAAAGCTGATGAAAAGCTCTTTGATATCATTATATATAATCATCTATTCAATTCACGATCAAAAGCAAAATGATATATTGTCACACCCCTATTAGAGTGGCTAAAATTCTTTTTAAGGTGTGGCAGCACTAAGTGCTTCTAGGATGTAGGGCAACTGAATCTTTCATTCATAACTGGTAAGAATGTAAAATGGTAGAGCCACAGGAAAAAAAAATGTAACACTTTATTTTAAAGTTAACATGCGCTATCACAAGATCGAGAAATCTGAACTAGATAGAATTTCTATAAGGGAAATAAAAAACTTTGGATCACACAAAAACCTGTGTTATGAATGTTTATATTGGGTTTACCCATAATTGCCCCAGGAAAGGACTCAATGTCTATTAACTGGTGAATGAATGAATACCTGTGATATGTCCATACAATGGAATACTGTTCAGCAATAGAAATGAACTAACTGGTATATACAAGATCAGGAGTCAAGCTCAAATGCATTATACTAAGTGAAAGAAACCAGACCCAAAATACCATATAGCTGTGATCAAATATATAAAACATTCCAGAAAAGGCAAACTCGGTAGGGACAAAAACATAAATCAGTGGTTGTAAAGGGCTGGAGTTAGGGAAGTTTTCTATAAAGTCACCCAAAGGGATTTTTTTGGAGTGATGGAAATTTTCTATATCTTGATTTTGGTTTTGCTTACATTAATTTATATTTTTGTCAAAACCCATAGAAATGTCTGTTACAATGAGTCCGTTTTATTATACATATTCATCAATAATTTAAAAAAAGAAATAATGAAAAAGGAAAAATTCCTGAATAAAAATGTTTTGTTTCGAAATTAGGTCACAATAAATAGGAGACTTCAGTTTATCTCCAGTTAATTAAAGAACTGCAAATGTGAAAGCTGCACTCCTCTGAGAAAGGGCCAATGAGATTTTATTTGAAATGTTAATAAGGATTACAATATTGCAGTTTTATCATCAATTTATCTTTATATAGAATTCCTAATTGTGCTTGTCCATAAGTCTGAATAGAGCTAAACTACTTTTGCAGTGGACAAATATGCATGCTTTTCTGGTCATCTATACTCTATGGTATTCTCATCCTTCTATTATTCTGGGCCAACCTTCCACTAACATTCCATCAACTATTCTTCTACCTCTTTCCATCTTCAGGGTGTCCCTTGAAAGTCCTATCCCATTTGAAATAAAACACCTCCTGTGTAAATTATACTTAGCTTTATCCTGAAGACATCTCAAAGTGGATAATTCTCTAATTTCACACCCCTCCTAAGAGTGAACAGCAGAAAGTTTGTCTTCTAACTCCTCATCTGTGGCTTCAGATATCCTCTTGTATGAAGCATTCATTTCAAAACCATACTGCTCCCCTGCTTTTCTGATGTTCATGTTCATGTGCTTATTTTGAAGCTACTATGAAGCTTTCTTGAAATAAAAGAGATATTGTCAAGAAGTTGAAGTCTGACATTAAGAATAAAAAGAAAAATATATTTTAAAAATAATAATTTCTCTACTCTTCTTTGGTCATAGACAAGTAACCACAGAAGAGATTTCATGTTCAACAAT
Source organism: Pseudorca crassidens (assembly GCF_039906515.1). Classification (NCBI taxonomy): domain Eukaryota; kingdom Metazoa; phylum Chordata; class Mammalia; order Artiodactyla; family Delphinidae; genus Pseudorca; species Pseudorca crassidens. The sequence goes on from NC_090298.1 coordinate 23,354,647, forward strand.
CACTTATAGTTTGGCTGTGACTCTAACTTTTGAAATTTAGTCAAATCAGTATTTGTTCTGCTCCAGTACTCACGCTGAATGTCAGCCAGTCCTTTAATTTTATCTTAAAAATCTGCCAAAAACCTCAATCTTTCTGAGTTCTGAAAGTCATTCAATTCCTTAACTCCTTAGTTTCAAGGGAGATTGTTTTCTATAGGTACTCTTCACTTAAGTAATACATTCGGATTTGTTTCATGCATGTAAATAACGATCTCTTCTTTCAGAATCAACTCACAGTGTTTGAAGATAATCTTCAGCAAATAACTAGCTCAAACTACAAAGTGAGTAGCTGAGGAATTACTACAAATCAACTAACCACTTGTAGCTCTAAGTTGAAACCATGGCATAGATGATGAATTTAGTACATCAAAGGAGAAAATAAGTAAAATGATTAAGTAGTGAGACCAGCCTGAAGAAGAAACTGTACAATAACTAAGTGGTCGAGGGGAACGTGTTTGGCCAGAAGACTATTATGGTCATTTAAGGGTGTTTTAATCATCTATATTTGAGTATTCTAATCCCCAGGCCAGGTCTGGGACCTCGTAAATCTTTTATGCACTTCAGTTGGTGGAAAGTATGAGTCAGGGCTTGATAACTCCAGGCAGAGACCAAAGCAAGTGTTCAGAGTCCATTAACACAATAAGGGTACCATCTGGTCATGTCCTGCGTGGCTCCTGGGCATATTCTCAAAATTATACTTGTACAATTTTGAGTTAAAAATTACCTTGCGTCATCTGGTTACACAGCACAAAACCCTGCTTTGTCACTGACCCATGTGCCACTGTCAGTCATTAACTCATTGAAGATGTTGACATCTTTTATAATTTTCTTCATGTTAATGAAACATTTTTTTCCCAATTTAAATGTTATTCAATCCTCAGATATTCTTTGTCTATTCCTATTTGTTCTTTTCCTTTTATGCATCTGGTAAAACTTCTTCAGTTGCCTTTATGGATTCCTCTTCACCTGTTTTACTAATACAGTATTTAATGCTTGAGGAGCATTTGCAGAAGGTATAGATTCCTTAATGCTTGAAATGGCTTCTTACGATATGACTTATATTTTCCCCAATTGTTAATTGTATGTGATTTATAAATCATTGTTTTCATAAACAATGAAAATCAATAAAGCAAAGCTTGTGAATTAAAAATATATCAGTCACTGCAAAATCATTCTATAATCCCCTTTAAACAGTAATAAAAATTACAAGTCTAATATCTGGGAGTTGGAAAACATGCTTTAAACACTCTACAGCAGGATGGCCCAACCCCCAGGCCACGGACCAGTATCGGTATCAGTCGGTGGCCAGTTAGGAACCTGTCGCACAGCAGGAGGTGAGCGGCAGGCGAGTGAGTGAAGCTTAATCTCTATGTACAACCGCTCCCCATCGCTCGCATTACCACCTGAGCTCCGCCTCCTGTCAGATCAGTGGCGGCATTAGATTCTCATAGGAGTGCAAACCCTACTGTGAACTGGGCATGCGAGGGATCTAGGTCGCATGCTCCTTATGAGACACTAATGCCTGATGATCTGAGGTGCAGGTGAGGTGGTGATGACAGTGCTGGGGAGCGGCTGCAAATACAGATTATCATTAGCAGAGAGGTTTGACTGCACAGAGACCATAATAAATCAATCACTTGCAGACTCATATCAAAACCCTATCAGTGGGCTTCCCTGGTGGCACAGTGGTTGGGAGTTTGCCTGCCGGTTCGGGAGATGCGGGTTCGTGCCCCGGTCCGGGAGGATCCCACGTGCCGCAGAGCGGCTGAGCCCGTGGGCCGTGGCTGCTGGGCCTGCGCGTCTGGAGCCTGTGCTCCGCGGCGGGAGAGGCCACAGCGGTGGGAGGCCCAAGTACCGCCCCAAAAAACAAAAACAAAAACAAACAAAAAAATCCTATCAGTGAGTGGCAAGTGAAAACAAGCTCAGGGCTCCCACTGATTCTTCATTATGGTGAATTGTATAATTATTTCATTATATATTACAATGTATTAATAATAGAAATAAAGCACACAATAAATGTAATGTGCTTGAATCATCCGAAACCATCGCTGCTGCCCGCCTGCCACTCCGATCCATGGAAAAATTGTCTTCCACGAAACTGGTCCCTGGTGCCAAAAAGGTTGGGGACCGCTACTCTATCGTATATATAAATATGCTATTATAAAAAGATATTTGGTCTTTGTCTCCAGTTCTTGGCACAGAGCTCTTTTAGAATTTCCTGAGTGATAAGGGTGATAGGAACTTCTTTTGTTCTAATGAAGCAACTCTTGGAAGGCCCCTAGATAGATAACGTTAGGATGGAGACTGTTGTCAGGAAGCTCAAGCTTTGATTAGAAGCTTGGACCTTTTAGCCCCCTCCCTCAAGCTCCGGGGAGGGGAGAGGGGCTAGAGATTGAGTTAATAATTGATTGAACATGGGTATGCAATGAAGTCTCTATAAATACCCTTAAAAAATGGGGATGCAGGGAGTTTCCAAGTTGGTGAGTGCATCCACATGCCAGGAGGGTGGCTAGTCCCAACTCCATGTGATAGAGCACAATTGTTTGGAGAATCAGAAAATTGGTTGGCGGTGTTGGAACACACCACAGAATAAAGTACACATAAACTGTCAAAATGATTACAGAGGTGGAATTACTGTTATAACTATTTTAAACGTGAAAATGCCAAGTGTTTAATTGTATTCCTTACTCTCTATTCCAATTTTGTTTTTAAACGTCAAAGAGTTTTCTATTCCTTACCTTTTTAAGGTTGCTATTGTCTTAACATGCCCTAGGCTAAAATGAGAAATAAAAAAAAAAAAAAGATTGTCAAGGGTTTCTATAGATTTAAGGTGTTGAACAATTGATTCTTGCTGAGCATGGGGACTAGTTTCACAGTCCGATGTATATAAATTTGATGCATTTCATTAAGAATATTTTATTATTAAATTTATCATGTGTTATGTCTTATAATTCTTGTTCCTGATTATTACGTAGATTGCAGTTTTTTGACGTTCAATATATTTTGCAGAACTGACCTGTTGATTTTTTTTATAGCTGACATTGCCTCACCAATATGTCATTTTGCACATTGACTTGGTACATAAGTATTATATGAAAGCTGATAAGCAGAAATGTACACAATATAAGAACTAAAATATGTATATATATATATATACATACACATATATCACATTTATTTTAAAATTTTCTTTATACACATCTTTAATTTTTACTACAGTTCCCTTTCTTTATATATCATATTATTTTCCCTTGGAAATTTCCAAGGGAAAAAAATCTCATTAATAAATGCCTTCTGGGCTTCCCTGGTGGTGCAGTGGTTGAGAGTCCGCCTGCCGATGCAGGGGACACGGGTTCATGCCCCGGTCCAGGAAGATCCCACATGCCACGGAGTGGCTGGGCCCCTGAGCCATGGCCGCTGAGCCTGCGCGTCCGGAGCCTGTGCTCCGCAACGGAAGAGGCCACAACAGTGAGAGGCCCGCGTACCGCAAAAAAAAAAAATAAATAAATAATAAATAAATAAATGCCTTCTTTTGGAAATATCAACAGTCTCAACTTGTTCCAATTAAAGATTATTATTAATATGGTTTAACTTTATGCTCTCCTGTGCCTAGCTGTTGTAGTTTCTCATCTTAAGAATTTTTTCAGAAATTTTATTGGGAAAAATCACAACGTCAAAAGATACATATTTTATTTAAATGGTTTTGCAGATTTGTAAGAACCATTTTAATTCAATGTAAACACGTATTTTTTTAATCTAGTTCTTTCTCACAGCTCCTTTTCTTTCTTTGTTTTTTAATTCACCAGAATTATTGTTTTTGTGTTGTTAACGTTTTGTTTTGTTTTTTTTTTTTTTGGTTGTGCCACTTGGCTTGTGGGATCTTAGTACCCCAACCAGAGATTGAACCTGGGCCCTCGTCAGTGAAAGCGAAGAGTCCTAACCACTGGACCTCTGGGGAATTCCCTGTTAACATATTTCTTCTATCATTTGAACAAGATCTAAAGAGGAAAAGTCTGAAAACATTGTGTATTTGGCTTAATACTTGGCACCAGCAAGTACAAAATCATTGTTTAAAAAAAAAGATAATGCATGCCTAGGCCTCCAAACAATTTTGGGGAAACTGTTCTGGAACTATGAAACATTTTAAAAATATGGGCTGTATAATTCATATACGTGTGATAAAAACCTTTGTACACATAATTTCTGGGGACATTTGTGTTACACATGATTTACCATTAAACAATTGATGGTGCCCTAAAATTGAATCTAATACTATCATAAAAGTTACCTTTTTCTGCAGGAATATTACTTTGTCTCTCTATACCTCCATTTCATATTTTGTAAATTGGAGATGATGTTGACATACTCTAAACTTAAGGAGAAATTCTGAGCATAAATAAGTTGCACATGTGTGATACTTTGTCTATGTTGGAAGAGGGTTTTTTGTGGTTAATGTAAATTCAGATTATTATAGTAAAATATGAACAACTGCCTTATCATATGTAAATTATGGTGTCAAGGATTGGGCAGATAAGCTACTACCAAGTTCAGCAACATAATTGTGAAAGTTCTGCATTTTTTAGAATGTGATTTAGTGGCAATAGCTTTATTTTTTATAAGGGATTTTTAAAAATATTCACATTTCTGTTCTTTGGATTGTCAGTCTGAACTTCCAAATCAAAAGAACTTCTGAAAGAAGGGTTTGATTGTCTGAAACCAAGTATTCTAAATTATGGAAATGCATCTCAAAAGACATGAGAGAGAAATCGTAATGAAGCTGCTTTCTCTTTTGAATATAGTCCCCTAAAATGTTGCAAAATAGAAGTTATTAATATATTAAAATATTCTTTTTTAAGTTGAAAAATTCTGCCACCCTAAATAATCAGAAAACTTTACATTAACTTTCCACATAGTAGCCTTTTCAATACAAATCTTTAAAGTTTATCTTGACCAAAGCTATAAAAAATAACAATATATTTCATAAACAGAGGTAATTTTATGGTTTTTTTCCTCAAAACAATTTAACCATACTTTGATGCTTATGGTAAATGTGTACAAGGTTGGCATTTTTGATGAAATGGATATTCGAGTATATAACTTATTCATAGAGTCCAGTGGTTAGAGGTTATATATTACCTGGTAGCAACTAACAACAACTCTTCTATTTTACCCCAATCATTTAAAATATGAAGATATAAAAATATAAAGAATATTGGAAATTAATGATAAGATATAGCCATTTACCAAAATCTCAAGTATATGGGGAGAATTTCTAATGATTACAGCAAAACTGAGGTTGATATTACTCCTGGACTTGTGCATTCTGTGCTGTTTATCTTGCAAATGTATAGATGGATATAAAAGGGTTGAGATAAAATTATTGCATACTTCCACATTCTTCCGTAGTTTGGAGACATGGAGGCTAAATTAAGGAGAAAACGGGATAGTCATTTTTCATGATATTATGGAAAATGAATTCTGACCATTGTAGAATTTCTCAACTTTCTTCCCTACCCATTTCCCAGCTACAGTAAACCTCAATCCATCCTAGTCTTTGCATTTGCCTTTGGAAACTAAAATTTCCATTGTTCAAGGCAAGCATGTTTAAAGATGATGATACCATGTGTCTGGGGATACATAATAATCTCAAGTGAATTATTTGATGGACCATAAAAAGCCAGTAGAATAGAAAATTGGTAATGTTACTAAATCATACTCTACTTATACAACCAACTACAGACAGCATATAACAGTATTTGGTATTTAAGATAATCTGAAAAATAGCTATCACCAAGGAAGTGATCACTAAGACTATTTGAATAATGTTCTAATATAATTAAAGGTTTTTCAAGTATTCCTAATTTAAGCCTTACCATGTGAAATGTAAAAGTGGTGAGTCAGTTATACATGGCTTGAGAAGGTAGGAAAAAAAAAAAAGTCTTAAAAGTAGGAAGCCTGGACTTCCCTCATGGCGCAGTGGTTGAGAGTCCACCTGCTGATACAGGGGACACGGGTTCGTGCCCTGGTCCGGGAAGATCCCACATGCCGCGGAGAGGCTGGGCCTGTGAGCCATGGCCGCTGAGCCTGCGCGTCTGGAGCCTGTGCTCCGCAACGGGAGAGGCCACAACAGTGAGAGGCCCGTGTACCGCAAAAAAGAAAAAAAAAAAAAAAAAAAAGTAGGAGGCCTGCCAACCAGTTATATTTTATTCCTACAAAGTAAAAGCTATTTTTAAGTACAAGTGTTAAAAAATATATTGTATATTACTTTGACAAAGGCTGTCATTCATCTGATATATTTTGGAAGAATCATACACACACAAAAGTACATGCACATTATATATGTTATATTCTAATGAATTAATAGAGGGGGAAACACATAAGTATCAGATGCTTCTTTGGGAGAGTTATGAAAGAAGTAGATGGAGAAGGAAAATCCTATTTTATTCATAAAAAAATTAAAATATTTATAAATGACTAATAGAATTGTCAATTGTGATTGCTATTTATTATGCTTCTTTTTTTACCTCAGCAACTTATTATGAAAATTATCAAGCATACAGTACGGTTGAAATAATTTTACATAAATACTCACATACTCATACATAAATCTACAGTTAATATATTATCATTTATCTTGCTGCGCTATGCATTTCAAAATAAATTGCAGATATCACGACACTTATCCCAGAATATTATAACTAAATGCAACTCATTATTATTGACAGATTTAATTTTCTTTTGAACTAAAACTTAAATATAATGAAATGCAAAAACTTAAGTGTTTCATTAGGTAAGTTCTCATAAATACAGATACCTGTATAACCGAAAACTCTATCAAGATATAGAAAACTGTCAACACCCCAGAAAATTTCTTCAGGCTTATTTCTCACCCCCAAACACAGAAGCAACCACTTTTTAAATTTTTCCATCATAAATTGCTTCTATTTTAGAACTTCATATAAATGGATTCATACATTATATCTCTGTGTGTTTATTAATTTAGCATTTTTTCAGACTTATCTATTTTGTTGTGTGAATCAGAAATTCATTCGTTTTTAATGATTAACAATATTCTATTGTGTAAATATGTGAGATTTTGCTTATCCTTTCTGTATACCCAGTTTTGGATGATATTAATAAACCTGGTATTAAACATTCTTGCACAATTTTTACAGCAGATGTTCCCATTTATATAGGGTGAATGTTAAAAGAGGAATTGTTGAGTCAAGGGTAGTTTTTGCTTTTTCTTTTTAAATAAACTACTTGAAGTTTGTTTGTTTGTTTTGTGGTATGCGGACCTCTCACTGTTGTGGCCTCTCCCGTTGCGGAGCACAGGCTCCGGACGCGCAGGCTTAGCGGCCGTGGCTCACGGGCCCAGCTGCTCCGTGGCATGGGGGATCTTCCTGGACCGGGGCACGAACCCGTGTCCCCTGCATCGGCAGATGGACTCTCAATCACTGCGCCACCAGGGAAACCCCTACTTGAGGTTTTTAATAGAAGTTGTGAGTAAACATTATATTGCTCCAGATTCTCACTAATATTTTGTATTGTCGGTCATCATAATTTTAATTTTTTTGATAAATATACACTGGTTTCTCATTATTACCTAATTTTCAATTCCAATATGATAAAGTGTTGAATATTTTTGTGTATGTATGCTTTGTTGTCCATTCAGATATTTTCTTTGTGAAGTGTCTTTTAAAGTCTCTTGCTTATTTTATTAGGCTGTTGAGATTTTTGTTATGTATATCTTAAACAACAATCCTTTGTCAGATATATGTTTTGAAAATATTTTTTAGTTTGCAGCTAACTTTTTAATTGTTTACACTACATTTGGATTGTTTTCTTTTGATTTGGTCTAACTTATTATTTTTAAACATCATTTGTGGATTAAAAGAAAACTTTTTTATGTGCAAGTTGCAAAGATCTATAGTTTTTAAAATTATAATTTTAGCTGATATACTTCAATTTAAGATCTATACCAAATTACTTTTTAAGTATGTTGTAAGGTAGTGTTCAAAGTTCATTTTTGTCCCATGTGGCTACCCAACTCTTCTAGCACCATTTTTTGATGACAGTTCTTCCCTCATTGGAGTGCTTGGGCAAAGTTAAAGGAGAAAATAAGTTATGTCACAAATCAAATAGTCATAGAAGCATGATCTATTTATGGCCTTTTTATTCCACTCTGTTCTTCTATTTGTCAATCTTTGTGTTGATATCACTCTCTCTAATTTTCTGTAGCTTTATATCAGGCTGGAAATCAATTAGTGTGACTTTCCCAAATTTGTTCTTTTACAAGATTACTTAGTATATCTTATATTCTTTGTATTTTCACATATATTTCAGAATCAGCTGGTCAGTGTCTACCCAAAAAGTCTGCTGAGACTAGTATTTGGGGTATAATAATCCGTACATTAAATTAGAAAACAATGACATAATACTGAACCTTCCATATGCAAACAAATTTCCCTCTCAATTTATTTGGCCTTATTTATTTTTTATCAGCAATATTTTATAGTTTTTAAGTATAAACATTTTACATATATTTTGTTAAATCATTCCTAGCTATTTTATGCTCTATCAAAAGAAAAAATGCCCCACCCTGCGACCACTTTCCATTATCTTACCCTGCCGAATCTTCTTTGCACCTTGCATCATTACCCGAAATTATGCTAAATATTTATTTCCTGTCTTCCTCCCTTTCAACAGCCATTGAAACTCTGCTCCTGGCACCCACAGCAGAACCTGACATTTAGAAAGCAATCAGTAGATATCTCTGAATAATAAATAAATTAGTGAAAGTTATAGTAGTAGTGACATGAACATGACCAAAACATATTTATGTTTGTATATTTGTATTTATCCATATATATACGTACACACTTATGTGTGTATGTGTTTGTCTTAAAAATAATTTGAATGCTTACTGAAATTCTTCATTGTGTAAAGTGTCCTATAAAAGCAGTAGCATAACTGAGGCAAATTATTTATAGTCTAAGACATATAAAGACGAAAACATTTAAGTCTAATATCTAGTTTTATTAGTCTGCAAATTGTCTAACATTGCAAGAAATTACTTTTATTGTATTAAATTTACATTGCAGTTCCAATATATAATTTTTTGTAATATAGAACATATAGAATATGTAAATATTCTTCATTAATATAAATATCCCTTTGTTCACTTCAATATTATTTTTGCTCACTCTTTTCTTTTAAGAGAAAATGCTGACATTGATTAAATATCTTAAGAGCAAACAAGTATATCTAAACCAATTAAATGTATGTGTGATTAGTGAAGACAGACTTTTCAATGAGGAAGCTGAGACTGATATCCAGAGACACATTATATCCTAGGAATTTCTCCAGGAACTATAATGTCTGTGATAGTTGACCACAACTAGGACACTCATTTGTACTGATTGTACTTCTGATTACCTAGTGGAACAAATCAGAAGTTTGTATTTGGGCTCTAGCCACCACTGATTTTTAATAATCTATGTTTTTCCTTTTTGAAGCATGGCAATGGAATATGCGTGAATAATCTTATTTCTTGAAGATAATGGCCACCAATGACCAATTTTCAAACGTTATAAATCTTGACTACCACTTTGTTCATGTTTCCAATCAGGTGCAAAACTCAGCTGTATCAATATCTTTTAATTGCTTGGCAAAAAGTTGCAAACATCTGCTCATACCCAAACTGCCTTTGAATTAGTAATTAAAACAAGTATTTCTCTGTATTTTCAGATGTTGCATGATTCAGTAGGTTGAATACATCTGTGCTGTATATCAAAAGACAGTCATTTCACTGGAAACTGACATAGTTCCAAAAAAAATTACTGACTCAATTCTTAAATAAAGAATACTTTAGAAAGCACACTCTAGCACTCTCTCTCTCTCTCTCTCTCTCTCTCTCTCTTTCTCTCTCTCTTACGCACGCGTGCACACTTCTACAGCATGTAAGTTTAGATGTCAAAAAGTTTTCTAGGAAAATTCTGAAAATACAACTTGCAAATCGTACATGTTGCTTTAGTTTGCTTAGCATTATAGATTTGTTCTATAGTAATTGAGTATGAAAATGGGCACACTTTAGTTAAATATATTTTTTATCAGCACGTTTTATTCATAATAAAGAATGTTCTTAAATTAAGTAATTTAGTTTTGCCATATAATACAGAAAGACTTATTAGAAAGTGATGCTGCATTCTTGTTAGGTTTTGCATGAAGAAAAAAGTGTGAATGGTGCTTTTACATGAAATCTAGCTTAATAACAAGAATTGATATCTTTGGTAAAGATGATATTAAAACTTTTTGCCTAAACTTTACTACAATTATGGATAAAGGTCTAATACTAAGATATTGTTGTGTACTGATCATGTTCTGATCAGAAGATAATATTCCAGCTAGAGATAGAAAATCATGGTTCTAACGTAAGAAACTACAAGAGAGGGTACATCCATTACCAGACATATTTTCAGAGCTATTCATCCAAAGCATACTTTTATTTTAGTTGAAACTCAGATTATTATTGGTTTATTTTGATCATGACAGCTTTGTTCTTTGTGGTAAGGGTCTCTTCAATTCAAATTATCTATTCTTGAATAAATGAAGGAAAATACTGCTTAATTAATTGTAAATTACATACATACTAATACGAAAGACAACATTTTGCACCTACTACATTAAGCAAACTGCAGTAACAGTCTTAATGTTAAAGAGTTAAAGGTACATTATGTATATCCTCAAGATGTTTTTTATGGAAAGTCACAAAGGAAAAGTATAAAAACCAAAATAATTTTTATCGTTTGAAATAACACAACATATATAGACATGTGGGTTTATATCATTCTTTTAGATAATATTGATTTTAAAAATTCAATTAAAAAAATTCAATCAATATCAGAGGCATGATTAAATTTTTCACTTCCTATTCCATATCCATTAAAATTAAAACTGCAAAATTTGTATAGGAAAATGAAAACAAACATAATACCAAAAAAGTGACAAACAGGATGTTCTTAACTAGCTTTACCTTGTCTTCTCTATCTTCAGGACCTAGGCCTTCACCTCCTGGACTCTTGCTTCTTTGAGGAAAATGGCTCTGTTTAGAATAGCTTTCATTTACTTATGGAAAAATGACCTTAATTGTGCTTGTTCTAAGTTAAACTCAACAATATCTAGAATATTAAGTAATTTTTGTTTTGTTTATTTCACTTTTGTTTGAATAAGTTTTCCTACTATAATATGGGAAATATATGACTTGTCATAGTGTAGATGCACTCCAAAATATCATAATAAATAGTTTTTGTGGTAAAATCTATCATCAAAGTGATGAATTTTTATAATCTGCATTGGACAATTTTTTGTGAATCCGAGTTCCCCTAAAACCAAATTCCTGTGCTCAGTTAATGATTAACCGCTCTATCTAAACTTTATTCCCTTTGCTGTCCTGCTCCTGTTCCCTTGAAGACTGAGGAGTGTCAGAGAAAAGAGGAAACTGGAACCAAGCAGAGCCATGTGGCCCTTCCCGGGCACAATCCCCTCCATGTCCCCCACTTCTTGTTTGACCTTCCCTGAATTCCAAAGGGCATTTAATGATTAAAATAGAGTCACAGGACTCCTAGTTCCTCCTGAAGAGATAAAGATGACAATTGGATGCATGTCTTCGAGTTGTTCTGCAGAAATTTAAACCCCCTGACCCAGTGGAGGATGTTGACTACATGCTCACCACAAACATGTAGACTCAAGACTGGTTGGAACCAGAAGTTGATGATTGAGATTCCTGAAACGTCACCCTGTTACGTCACCACCAACCAATCAGAAGAATATCCACAAGCTGGTCAGGCACACTGCAACCCTTATAATGTTGCCTTTAAAATTCTTTCCCTGAAAGCCCCCTACCCCCACCAATAATCCAGAATAAGCTCCTCTCAATATCTTTAATCACTTCTGTTGTCATATAAGGTAGTATTTATTCTTTTGCCATATTAGGGGATATTTTCAGATTCAGGGGATTAGAGCATAAAAAAGTCTTCTGGGCTAAAATTTAGCCTACTACAATGACCAACTTTATTTTTCAATATGGGTTTGGTGGGGGGGAGAGGGTCTATTATTCAGAATACTCCGTATCATAATCTACCTACTCTCATGCACAGATGAAATCAATTAAGTGTACAAAACCAGAATATTTACAAAAAAATTGAATGATTGGATTTATAGTTAACAAAATTTGTCTACAGTTACAAACACAAGAGTCACTATATTAATATGACTCCTTTCACTCCATAATGACAACATTCTGCAATGCCTTCTAATTCCACCCTCACTACATTCTGCACCATGGGAAGACATCTCCTTCTCAGTGGCCAAGTGCAGCATCTACAGAACACAGTGAGGAATGTATGAAGTTTCTGTGGCTATTGTAATAAATTATCACAACCTTGGAGGATTAAAACAACAGGGATTTATTTTCTCACAGTTCTGGAGGCCAGATGTTGGCAAAGGTCATTTCAAAATCAAGGTGTTGACAAGGCCATGTTTCCTCCAGAGGCTGTGGGGGATAATCTGTTTCCTGATGCTTCTATCTTCTGGTGCCCGCTTGTGTGCCTTAGGTAGCCTAGTCTGAGGTGTTTTCTTTCCAATCTCTGTCTCCATGGTCGCATCGCCTCCTCCTCTTCCGTGTGCATAAAATATCCTTCTGCTTCTCTCTTATAATGACATTTGTGATTGGATATAGGAGTCACCACGACAATCCAGGATAATCTCCTCATATCAAAATCTTTAATTTAGTCACATCTGTAAAAATTTCAGCAAGTAACATAAAACTCACAGTTTCCAGGTATGAGGCTATATTTGGAAGTCATTGTCACATCACAATGTATATCAGAAAACATGCTGACAAGCATTAGGCAGTAAATGAGGTGACTACTGTTTAAATACCTCTTCTGAACCTAATCTACCATATTGCTGCTCACTAGCCAAACCATCCTTGAAGATTCACAACATGTTTTTACTTCAGATTCATTGCTGGTCTTCGATTTTACCACTTTTTCAGTTCGGCCTCGAACTCCTCAGATAGTTGAGTTTCAACTTTACCAGACATGTCTTGAATCAGCTCACTCTTCCAAGCGTCAGTTTACATTGCATCTAATGTAGCAATTTCTACAAATATAGTCCTGGTTCTTTATAACCCATTGATATAAGACACTTAGCCAATATTCTGGGTTTTGGTGCATGCCTAATGTCAGGGGACGAGGGAAAAGTTAGAGATTTTCACATTATTAAATAGTTTTAAAATACAAACAACACTGAGGAGATCATACATAAGCTAAAAAACGCTTGCATTTGTGAGGGATAATGATTGAGTCAGCAATTCTATAATTATACGGTAGATTGAGACATCCTGGCTGAAATCTTGCTGTTTGACTTTGAACAAATAATTTTACTATTATAAGGATTACTTTCATCATCTGTATAATGCATTGAAATCTATTATACCCACAGAAAACGGGTTATTATGAGGATTTGTTGAATGAACAAAGGCAACTGATGAGAAACTACACATACTAGACCTACCAGATCAGTGTTTATTGGAAAAGAACAGTAGCCCATTGCAACCTAAGGCTGCAAAAAGGGATGCAGCAGAACCAGGCACTAGGATACCAGGGGAATCCCAGATATATTTTTTTAAATAGTAAAATAAGTATTCATACCATAATATTTCATAGTATATATTTCTTCATATATATGTGTGTATATGGACATATATATGCATATTCAAACCATACGTAGTAAATGAAATAGTGTAAAATTAGGCATGATTTTTAAAGATTTTTAAAACCAAAGATAAATTTACAATTCAGTAAATTTTTATTATGAGTACAAAATTAAATCTACCCATTTAATTATGCATTTTATTGGCTTAAGGAACATGAAAAAAGGTTTCATGCAGCCACAACAAATAAACCTAGATCTGCTTGACTTAAAGCTCTTCCGTGCCAGTTTTTATGGTATTCCGAATTTCAGTCAAATGATTTAGTGTGTCTGTTTCTAACTATGTTCTGTGCCAAGTCATTCTTTGACTCCAAAATAATTCCGTACCTTCCTGTTTCTTCTTTGAAATAATTGAGTTATTATGGTATCTACCATATTATTAATAACTTTATATGCTGTTGGTAGGCCAAGTTGAATTTAATTTGAATATATATCATAATAGGAGGAAATGTGGCTCAAGACCTTTCCAAAGCAGGAGATACAGTTCAGTTTTAGAGAAATGGCCAGGAACCTCATAGAAGACATTTGGTAGTATAGAAAAGGCAGATAGAGTATTCCTTGAAATAGATTTATAACATAATGAGATTGAATTTAATATCTTTGCAAAATTAGGAGAAATATACACCTACCTGGGGGAAAAGGCAAATGGTTTAATGTTAAGAAGGAGTCCTTAAATGGCCTATCTTCCATGCCAAAGCCATAAAATGCATTCTAAAATCTGGCACCATGTTTTTCTTCACAGAATTCGTGATTGACTCCATGGGTTGTTGTAGAATTGCTGTACAAAAAAGAAACCTGAATCAGTATGAACTGTCAATTAAAAACCAAAAATCTGGTGTTAATCTCTAAGCTATCTAAAGAATATACTGGTTTTCCAGTAGGTTTGAGTCTATTTATTGAAGTTTGTATGTATACGAAGAGAGAAAAAAAATTATTTCCCCTCATATTTTTAAAACTGAGTAAAATTACACAGCTATTCAGTGATCATGTTTCTACAGACAGAAAAAATATATATACTTGATCTTTTATTTGGGTTACCTCAACTCATTTTACTAACAAAGAATGATTCTGCATAACTTTAAGGAGAATGACAGAGAAGAGGATTAACAGCTATTCAAATTTTGGTGTTCTCTCCCAGCTGCTTGAAAATTCTTTTAATTAATTCAATGGTTTTTTTTTTTTTTTTTTTGGTTAGAATGCTTATAAAGCTAAGGGCACTGACATTCAAAGAAAAAATTTACTCTTTTTTTAACTCACAAATCTTATGCACAAATCTGTCTTCCAAATTTTTAAATTTTATATATCTTAAAATTATAATATAGATTTTTTTTTTCTATCAGATTTCATTTACATGTCATCAGTGCCCTCCAGTTCACTTCACTGTGGTTTTTGCTGGCTTCTTCCACAGCAAAGTGGCTATTTTTGTAATTAATAGGCTTTTTGAAATAGACAATTTGCGATAATGCAAATATTTTGACTCTTCAAATTTTTGTCCTGCAACAATTTTGACAGTGGTGTTCTACTTTTCCTTATTTATTTTATTTATTCTTCTCACAGTAAATGAATGGTTTCTTCCATAAGAAAGAGCTTCTCCTCTGTAAATTTATTTATTTATTGGTAACAGTATGATTTTATGATTGTATGTATATTTATCTGATGGGTTATAATCCAATACTACTGCTATTTATTTTGCTGTTCAAATTATTTGACCACTGGGGGCTCTTTCAGTTTGGTTCTTTTGCACTTAGGACATACCTTGTTTTGTTTTGAGTGCTTCCTTTCTTTTTGCTGTTGTACGATTTCCCAGACTCATCTTGTATTTTCCTGGACTGAAATTAATCCCTTCTCCAAGGACTCCTATGAACGATATATTTCTATGACCTCTGCATTTAGTAAACATGCCAAGATACATATAGACATGTGACTTCTTTACGTTTTTCCTCTTCCTATGAGGGAATATATGTCTTCAATATTGAAGATTTAAGAAATTCTTTAGCACAGGGAATTGTTTTTGTCCCTGTCCTATTTATTTCCTTTCCCTCTCTCTGTAACTCCTATTGGATTGTTGAATCAATTATTCATGTGCCTTACTTTTTCCATTTTTAAAATCTATTTGACTTTCTGCAATAACTTTTGAAAATTTGCCACTGTTAAATTTTCTGCCTCAAAAAATGTATTCTTTAGAATGTACAGTTTTTGTTTTAAAAAATCTGTTCAACACTTCTGATAACAGCCTAATTTTGGTTTTACATGAGATGCTATTGTCAGTTACTTTGAGGGTATTAATTTTTATTTATATAAAATTCTGCTACTTTCTCAGCATTCTTTGTTTTTTTTTCCTTGAAAGAAAAACCTTGAAAGGTTATTTTTATTTTCCTTTCATACTATTGACTTCCCCCAACTATCAAATAATTTTATCTGCAATTATTTGCTAATACTTACAAATAGGGGCTTTCTCTATTTTGTATGTATGTTTTCCTTGCATTTATTTCCTTAGTGTAAGTAATACTTTTTGCTCCTTTGGCAATAATTAAAGGATCTCTGCTAATAGTGAGTTGGTGGCATGCAAGGTTGTTTTTAAGGAAATGTGGAAAAAGCCATTTCTAGTGGGCAGGGCACCCGGGGTTTCTGCTTAGGTCTCAGGATCTACTCTGGGTGTCTTCAGAGGTGTATTTCTCCAATTTAGATTGCTGTGCACAAAGTTTTATATGGAAGGAAAATGAAGAGAAAAGCTGTTTAGTAAGGGTGACAGGCACAGCTGTTCCACAGCCTTTAAACATTTACCCTGTCAAGAACCCCAGGGCCACTTCCAAAATTAAATAAATAAAACAAAACAACAAGAAACAAAAACAACAAAAAATCCTACTGATTCCTTACCTCTCATCTTTTAAGTATGATTCAAAGGTGGAAATATTCGCTTTTTTTGAGTCTGGGCAGGGGAAGGAGAGACTTTTTTTGCTTGTTCAGAATAGCAGGCTTCTGTTCCATTGAATTTAGCTATTTCTATAATCATCATATACATTATATTTCAAGAAATACCTGTTCATGTACTTAGGATGTATGCTTTATGATTTTTTAAGAATGGCATTTGTGCTGATTTTTAAAAATACTTATTATGTGATTTCATTGGGATTCTGGCAGGAGAAGTGATAATCATCTATGTTCAGTCAACCGTCTTTGAACTAGGAATGACCACTGAATTTTAAAGGAAGTCAGAATCAGAAAAAAACAGTTTTTCATAAAGATAAAGAAAATTACTGATTATCACTTTTCAGAAGTTGTCTGAATAAATCTTTTTAGCTTTTAATGAGGTTTTGTAATGCAAAATTATTTTCAGTTTTACTGTACTGTTTTCTCAATTGTTTATGTTTTGTTTAAAGTAAAAACAGCTGCTTTTCATTGCTTAGGATTTCTGATACTTCTGATTTTATTGCTTGTATGAACAAGTAGGGAAATAATGGTTTTTAATTTAATTTCTTAGCAATTTGTTTCATTATATAAAGTCAGAATGATAAAAAAAGAAAAAACAAACAGCCCATGGGGCATTTTTAGCCTGCAGATATGCTTGTTTTGCTCATAAATTGTTTACTTTAATTATTTTCCATATCTTAAAATTTGAAGTTTCATTTCCTCTCTAGATTTCCAGCTTCTTAAAAAAATAAATTCAACAGATCTGGCCATAGTGGATGAAATTCAGCTATCACATGGAAAAATTATCTGAAGATAATAAATATTATACTTCGAAATGGTGTCTGCTTTCCAAATTGCCACTTTTCTAGTCCCTATTGAAGGTCCAACAATATGTATTTATATGGCAATATATAACCCATTTGTATTCTTTATATTGCGTATATGACTTTATTAGGAATTTGACTTTTCAACACTTTCTATAATGAAACAAAATGAAGGAAATAACTGTAACACCATCAATATTTTGTTATGGGGAAGAGAGAAAGGAAGACAAGACCTATAAGTAGAAAAAATACAGGTATTCCCTGCTTTTCAAATGTTCTAGTTATGCCCCTTTACTTTTAGAAAGACTTACATTCGTACCTGTTTTCCCTAACTGAAAGAAATCTGAAGCAGACTTTCATTTTTAAGAAAAAAGTCAGAAAAGCAAACATAGCATTCAATGTTTGTTTTGAAGAAAGAAATCATAGAGGCAGCATATGCACCTTGAGCAGTGACAGTGGCATCTCCTGAACCACAATCAGGATCTCAGCATGCAGATGTCATAGCTTTGAACTGTGTCTGAGCATCGTGCTTCATCTCAACTTATTTTGTGCATTCCTTAGCAAGAAGTGTCCTAAGGTAACTGCTTCCTCACTTTTTGCCATTTTGCCTTTTGTCTTCCTATGACAGGTTTCATAGGAAGGCTCTACTTTCTGATAACAGGGGAAACCTGTACTTTGTTTTAGAGCACTAGTGTTAAATTACATTGCATTCAAATATTGCTATATAGAGCAGCAATAAAATTAGAAAAGTAACATTGTTTTCTGTCTGCTATTTTTTAGTATTACTGAAAATTACTTTTCTTGCAGCATTGACTGCCAATTAGTAACCAGCAGACGGTAGCCATCTTCTTAGTTTTCAATTTTTACTAGAAATAATTCTCATATAGTGCTGCTCCTTTAACAAGCACCTTTTCCATGCGAGAGGCATGTAAAAGTAATTAAATTTAATAGTCTCATTGCTTTTAAGCAAAGCCATATGGCATATGTAGATTGCAAATTCTAATTGAAGTCAATGAGATTTTACGTAGAAAATATGTACATTTTGAAAATGTAGCTATGTAATCAAATATATATTCAACGCACCACTTTTATCTTGACAGCAGCATCATTCGATACCTTTTTTTATTGTCTTTTTCATGCACACTCAAGAGCATTATAGTTGAACCCTATCTTGCTATAAAAAAAGAAAACTTTAAAATTAATAATAATTGCTTGTGCATGTGCAGTGCATCTTTTTCATTACCCCTCTATCTAAATTTTAAATATTGCAGTAATCCCTGGAACAATGTCTTGGATTATAAGAGCAGTATGTAACTGAGACATGGCCCAATCCATTCACATTTATTTGTTCAGTTATACACTATGAAATAAAAGCTCCATTAAAAAAGCTGTAAATGCAAAAAAACAAAATCAGAAAGAAACAAAACATGGAAATAACCATAGCCTTATTGGTTTTCCTTATTTAGAATAAATGTCATAGAGTTTTGTGTTCTCAGTGTAGATAAAGAGAGGGAGAGAGTGTAATTCACCAAGGAATATAAATTAGTGGGACTACAGAAGGAGGAAAATAATTTATCTTACCAACCTCTGGACTCTGGTCATACTCATATTCAATTTGGAAAATACTGGGCTTGGGTGATGTGTATGAACTGCCTCTGGTGAAGGGTAACTATTGCAAGGCCAGAAAATATTTCAAGGTAGAGGAGGAGTGATGAAAAGAGCAGAAAGGTAGTATCTATTCATAGAAAGCTCACAAAACCCTCTGCGTGTTGAGATTCTGGTGTTTAGAAATCACTAAGCATGTCTCATGGGACTGAAATCATAGACCATTATTACTGAGTTCTGTACTATGCTAAAAGATGTAATAATTAATGATAAGCTCCCAAAGATGAGGGAAATAATTGCAGCAACCCAGAAGGATTGGTTCCCCAATTTTACTTGCTAGATGGCCCAAGGACAATCTCATGTGCTGAATGCCTTTGCTAAAGAGAATTTAAAATAAATAAATTCCTCATTACACATAAATAATAGGTTACTTCCAAAAAATAAATGATATTGTATTTGCTAAGATGAAAATTTGCATTTATTTATTTCTCATAAAAATATCATTGCATTAAAAAGGAAATAAAGTTATAAAACTTTGTATTATAGCAATAGTAAAACTGATTTCCCAAATACATTTGGCAATTGCATTAATTCATATGAAGCTATGGTGTTACAGCCACACATACATACACATCTAAAGCACCTTGGTTATTAAAATACATTATTTAATATATTTTATATATAAACTTGGTAATTATTGCAAAAAAGTTTCAGATATTAAATAGATATTGAAATGCTAAATGGCTGCATAATTTTCCACCAAGTGGATGTTGATTGATTTATTGAATCTCTACATCTGTTTGTGCTTTTATAAGTGTTTTAAAATAAACTTTTAATTTTATAATAGTTTTAGATTTAGAAAAATTGCAAATATAATACAGATCCCATATAGCCCACACTCAATTTCTTTATTGTTAATAACTTATGCTGTGTGATATATTTGTTACAACTAATGAAAAAATAGTCATACATTATTATTAACTAAACTTCTTTTATACTTTATTTGTATTTCTTTGTTTTACTTAATGTCTTTTTTCTGTCCTATGATGATACCATATAGGATACCATATTACATTTAGTCATCCATGTCTCTCTTAAGCCTCTTTGGCTGTGACAGTTTTTCAGGATTTTGTTTTGTTTTGTTTTAATGACCTTGACTATTTTAAGGAATACTGGTTAGGTATTTTGTAGAATACCATGCAACTGGGATATGTCCTGATGTTTTCTCTTGTTAATAGATATGTTCTGTTTTTTGAGAGGAAGATCACAGGCACAAAGTGCCTTTCTTATCACATCATATCAAGGATATATGCAATCAACATGACTCATCACTGTTGTTAATCTTGATCACCTGACTGAGGTAATATTTGTTGGGTTTCTTCACCGTAAAGTAACTTTCTTTCCCTTTTCTGCATTTTTTGGAAGGAAATCACTATATGCAATTTTTGCTTAAGGAATAGAGAGTTATTCTCCACCTCTCTGAGAACAAAGTTTCTATATAAATTATTTGGAATTCTTCTGCACAAGAGATTGTCTATTTTCTCACATTTATTCATTTATTTAATTATTTATGTCAGTGTGGCATGTAAGTATTTTACTCTTTTGGTTATAATCTAATACACCTTTATTTATTTTGCTGCTCAAATTGTTCCAGCTTTGGCCTTTGGAAGCTCATTCTGTTGGTTCCTTTGGCATAACTCTATCATTGTGTGTGAGGGTGTATATTTTTTGAGAAGTTCTTTAATTTATAGGCCTATGAGATGGTCCAGGCTTATCTTGCATATTCCCTGTCCCAACTCTAGAATCAGCCATTTCTCCAAGGAGTACTATATTAGTTCCCTCAAATAGTGAAGAAATGTATTAGAAACCAAGAACTGGGTGCTGAATGTTCTCATTGTTATCTGGATGTCTCTGCTTCTAGGCCCACTCAGCTGACAGAAAAAGGAATATATGTGTCTATACTAACCCTATACAGCCTCATATTTGTATATACATATCTATAAGTACTTCTATATGTAACTATCTGTATCTATAGTAAGCTGTGTGTGGTTATACTGACGTGTCTGCCCTAATCCACGACCACCTCTATTATTCCAGCCTTCTCTCCATGCTTATCTGTAACCTTTCCCTCCAGTATTGAGAAACCTGACTGCCACCAGTTGTATCTATTTACTTAATTGTTCATGTCTAGTATACATGTATAGTGCTTTAAGAAACGTTAACCATATACCTGATTATGTGTATTTATAAAAATTTACTACATCAAAGTATTTTTGTAATATGCTTTGAAATGCTTGGGAAACCATATAATAATAAACAAAATACATACATATTCACTACATTTTATCCAACAAATTGTGTGAGATTGTATATAAGATGGAACTATCTTACAGCTCAGTGCTTATCTCCAGACATGCCTGAAAGTCTGGTAGTTTCTTTTGTCCAAATAAGAAAGATGTGGGCAAGATTGTTATTTATAACATGCTAGTAAAGTTTTAAATTCTCCTGGCAACACCCAGAGTCAGTTATGTTATATTATTTAGGTCTGTGTAGATTGATGGCTTATGTTTGCTTTAAAGGGTTATACAGCCTGGCTTGGCTTTGTAACCAATGAGACACTAAAAACACATTGCTGGAGACTTTTGCTTAAACTCCTCTGAAACTAATATTTCTTGCACATATCTTGATAGTTACAGTCTGGATAAGTGCATCCTGGGGAGCAGTGCCTGGAAGTCCCTTAGTCCCCACTGCTTATCTGTGCTTGTTTTTTCTCCTGCTAGCCTACATTCTTTGCCTTTAGGAAAGCCCCGTAATGAGTATACTCTGTTGAGTCTTGATTTTCAATCATATGACCCTGTGACAAAGACTCATTGGGCTGAGTAGGGATTTATTGAAACTCTAGTCTCATACAAAATTCAGACATCATTCTATAACTGGGACCCAAGAGAAAATGGAACTAAGTGTGATGACCGTAAGGACTTCCTACCCCTCTGTAGACTCTCTTCTTAATTGTGCATCTAATTTATCTTACTCTTTTTATAGTTTGTCATTTTCTAATTCCTTAAGACTTTGTGAGAAAGAAAAAAAAAAACTTTGTCTTAGCTTGTTGGTAAGTTTCTCTGAGACAAATTCTTATTCAGGTCCATTAACCCTTCTTTAACATGCATCACCTCTCAATAAAACACTGTGTCCAATTACACAAGGAGTAGGAAATGGATTGTCATTGGCCTAAGTGGGGTCAAGGGTTCAAAAGCAATCAACTCTGCCCAAGATCAGAATTGAATTATTTTCACTGGGAGTTTCCCACTGCCACTCTGTGACTAGAACAGATTAAATTTCTAGAAAGGAGGAAAGGCTCAAATAAGCCCAAGTGTTTATGCTACCTTATTTCAGTGGCATGGGCAATAAATTTTATTATGCTTTTTACTTATAATTTCTATAAAATTTAAGTTATTTTTCGTATGGTTTGGGCCCACCTTGAATTTCTTTTTTAATTAGCATATTTCCCAATTAAAAATACAAATTAGATTAAAATATTGGCTATAAGATCAACTGAATCAATAAATGTGAGATCTCTATTTATATCATAATTAAAATAAAATAGTAATTTGAGTAATAATTTTTAGTTTGATAATTAGAAAGTTGAATTCATTTTTTTTCTCTTTTATTTGTAAACATTGTTTAAAGTGTTTAAGAATACTGTATATGTGTTTTTTAAATCTCTGAATTATGATTTTTATTTTTGCAACAACCTGATGCTAAAGACAGAGTTGACACAGAACACTCCATTCTTGTTCAGTCTTTTTATTACCCAGGGAAAACTTTCTACCAGTCTTAAATGTCTTGGCTTCTTAGTAAATAGAGAAGTGCTACAGTAAATATAGCACAAAACCTAGGTGAAAGACCTGAAGTTTCCTTGGTTGAGGTGGATGTGGTTGAGATGTGTGGCTTTTGAATTATGGAAACAGATGGAAGGAAGATGTTATAGACATAATTCTGTGTGCTCCCCAAATTCATGTGTTGATGCCCTAACCTCCAAAATGCTGGTACTTGGAGGTTGCATTTGGGAGGTAATTAGGTTTAGACGAAGTCATGAGGGTGGAATCCTCATGATGGGAACCATGCTATATAAGTAGAGATCAGAGATCTTGCACTCTCTCTTTCTCTCTCTTTCCATCTCTCTTTCCATTATGTGAAGACACAGCAGGAAGATGGCCATCTGCAAGCGAGGAAGAGGGCCCTTATCTAGAACCCAACCATACTGGCATCCTAATCTCAGACTTCCAGCCTCTGTATCTGTGAGCAATAGATGTCTGTTGTTTAAGCAATAGATGTCTGTACATGGCATTTTGTTATAGTAGGCTGAGCCCAAACAGGCTTTGGTACCACAAGTGGGATGCTGCTATAACAAATAACTAAAAATGTGGAAGTGGCTTTGAAACCAGGTAATGGGTAGAGGCTGGAAGTGCATGCCAGAAAAAGCTGAAATTGCCATGTAGGGACTGTTAAAAGTTGTTCTGATGAAGGCTCAGAGAAAGCTTCCATCTTCATAGAAAATAGATAAATAATCATGAAAAGAATGTTGGTAGAAATATGGACAGTAAAGGCCATTCTGGTGAGGTTTCAGATGGACATGAAGAATATGTTATTGGAAACTGGAAGAAAGGTGTTTTTTGTTGTAAGTGGCAAAGAACTTGGTTGCACTGCATTTTAGTTTTTGTGTAAGGTAAAATTTGCAAGTGATGAACTTGGATAATTAACTGAAGAGATTTCTAAGCAAGTGTTGAAGGAGCAACTTGATTTCTACTGAGTGCTTACAGTAAAATGTGACTGGAGAGATATAAATTAAATCCAAAAGAACCAGCCTATTCATATTGCAAAATGTGAGAAAGCTTGTTCTGAAGAGTATGGCTAGATATTCATTTCATAAAGAGATTGTGGATGTCGCTCATAAACTTAATCAGCCATTTTAACAGAGGTTTGGAATAGAGATGGGATTATACCAGCACTGACACTTCCAGTTTGAACTAAAAGGGACAGATCAAGTGGGACTGAATGATGGAAGGCTGTCAGACTTTTTAGATTCTACAAGACAGGACACAGAGCTATTCTATGGTGAACAGCCGCTATTCCTCAAGAAAAGGAAGAATGATGCCAAAGGTAATTCAAAGATCATCAGGGCTACCACTTCCACCACAGGCCCAGGAGGCATGACTAGTTCCTCCTGAGTTTCAAAGGGTGGAGCTGCCTCTTTCTGGTTTTCTTGGGCCAGTTGCTGCCTCAGTGGATTTGGAGGGAAGATCATGGAACCAAGGGAGATTATTCTCATGCCTTAAGATCTAATGGGATTTTCCTTGCTAAGTTTTGAACTGGCTTAGGACCCATCACCTCTTCTTTCTTTCTTATTAGTCCCTTTTGGAAAAGGAATATTTATTCTATGCCTGTCCCATCATTGTATTTTGGAAGCATATAACTTTTCTGGTTTTACAGGTTTGCAGTGGGAGAGAAATTTTGCCTCAAGATGAAATGTACCTTGAGTCTTACCTGTGTCTGATTTGGATGATATTTAGAAGAGACTTTGGACTTTAGAGTTGATGATACATTGAGTTAAGACTGTGGGGCTGCTGAAATGGAATATATATATGTTTTGCATTCAAGAAGAACATGAATTTGTGGGGGGTGGTCAGGGGTGGAATGCTATGTACTGAACTGCATCCCTCCAAAATTTATATGTTGAAGCTCTAACCTCCAATGTAATGCTATTTGAAGATGGGGCCTTTGGGAGATAATTAGGGTTGGATGAGGTTATAAGGGTGGGGCCTAATGGTGATGGGATCAGTGCCCTTGTAATAAGAGGCCAGAGCTCACCCTTGCTCTCTCTCTCTCTGTCTCTCTCTCTGCCTTGTGAGAATACAGAAAGAAAGCAGCCTTCTACAAGCCAAGAAGAGGTTCTCACCAGAACCCCAACCCCACCATGCTGGCATCCTGATCTTGGACTTCCTAACCTCCAGGACTGTGAGAAGTAAATGTCTCTTGTTTAAGTCACTCAGTCTGTGGCATTTTTCTGTAGAAGCCTGAGCAAACTAATACAAAAGGGTATTATCATGCTATGGATGAAATTTTGTAGCATCAGGGAGAATTGATGACTGTGGTTCACTTTCTTGTTCCTTCTTTGCTCTGATTTAAAATACAAATCCGATGTTTGTCGTGCCTGTTTTCTCCATCTATGAAAAGGAATCTACTCATATGCCTATTAATGAGAACAAATACCATGAAGTCTTCTTGTGCAGTGCTAGGCATTGTCGTCATTATCTTCAATCCACTACAAGTTTTGTTCAATCTCATTTAAGCAGATAATAACTTTGATAACTTGATGTACTAAGCTTTTGTTTCTGCCACCCTTACCCTCACCCTTACCCTAAGATGTTTTCTTAGGCCTATTGCTCTATCTGGTTTCTTTCAAAATGTTTTACTAACTTCTCTTCAATACTTATGGCCTCTCTTTTTCAGTCACTATGTAAGTTCTTGTATCCTGGAGATGCTCTCATACTTGGGATGCTTCGTCAGATACATTTATTAAGAAAATCGCATAAATTTGGGAGAAGAACACATTGCCATCTTCTAGGATGGTACAGATTTTAAAACAGGGACATGAAAAAAAGATGAAGTGTTTGTATTCTGTATTTTCCTCTGAGTCACTACATTTAGTTGGATGGAAGGTTTGATTTTGAACTCATGTTTTTTGGTAGCCCAAAACATAGTGAACTAATGAAAAATCACACATGACCTCATTTTCCATGTTGTTATTTGCTGCCTACAAAGAAATTTACACATTACAGAAAGTACTGTGCTAAGGTAAAAGATGAATATCTTTGTTGCATGGAAAATTTTTATCTAAACATCTGTTTCCAACCAGTGATATCTCTATTTCTTTAACCAGAAGAAAATAAAAGAGTAAAACCCAAAACTCAAAAATACTCACACAAGATAATTTTACGGTTTAAAAATATTCTATGTGATTATGCTTATCCATTACAGTGAAATTATATGTTTGTTAATAATAATCACAGCTATTTGACTGTATAATTTTATATTGTAACAATACATGTATCTAATATGTATATTATACACTTTATATGCTATCAAGGAACACTGTAGGGCTAGAGCAAGACTCAGGAACGATCCATCTACAAAAGTTCACCTTAATTTAAAGTATTTGTAGAGATAATTAGAATACTAGATCTGTTCATTAACATTTCAAATCTCATTTAAATGTAAATTGTAATGTTCTCTTTTTCTGCAACACTAGGTCATTAGTGTCTTTCATGAGTAATAAGTAATTTGTTCCCCATTAGCTACAAAAATGGATAAAGAGATAAATCAAAATCTGATAAGAATCACAGTTAAAATGGTAACCTGTGTGGAAGGGAGTTTATACAAAACATTGTTTTCACTATTATTTCATTATTAAAAATACAACCAATTCACATTTCAACAGCTCTGATATTAATTGGTCTCTATGTGGTATCTGTAATAAATGCATGTAACTATGAAAATATATTTGTAAAATCATATGGAAAATGAGACTTATTTTGCAATATCTTTTTCATAGAAAATTTAGATTAAAAAATCAAAAATAGGTTTTCCCTGGTGGCACAGTGGTTAAGAATCCACCTGCCAGCTCAGGGGACATGGGTTCAAGCCCTGGTTCAGGAAGACCCCACATGCCATGGAGCAAATAAGCCCGTGCACCACAACTACTGAGCTTGTGCCCTAGAGCCCGCGAGCCACAACTACTGAAGCCCACGTGCCACAACTACTGAAGCCCGCATGCCTAGAGCCCGTGCTCCACAAAGAGAAGCCACTGCAGTGAGAAGCCCGCGCACCGCAACAAAGAGTAGCCCCACTCACTGCAACTAAAGAAAGCCCATGCACAGCAATGAAGACCCAGTGCAGCCAAAAATAAATAAATTAATTAATTGAAAAAAAATTAAAAATCTAAAATGCAGCCTTTTGCTTAGAAATAGATTGTAAGAAAAGGAAAAAAATCATTAAAAATCTAAGTAATATAAAACACATACAAAATGTTCTCATAAAGATATCATACCATAATAGAAATAGATTTTTGGAATTTATACAGATAAGAAACTTGTTAATGTCCAGTGAACTGGCCTCTGTTCGTTATCCTTATCTCACTCCTACTTACTCCTCCATTTTGTCAAGTAACTAGTAGGTGTTTTGTTTTTTTTTTTTTGCAATGCTCTTTTAAAAATAATGTTTTCTTAATTAAGAGAATATATTTGCCAATTCTTCATAAAATTATTTTCTATGTACATTCTATGTTAGAACATGTTAGAACATGTGTGGGAAAGTGTGTGTTTAATATGGCATGAAGCTAATTGTAAAAATCAGTATTTTGTCAATAGTTTACTAGTCATAAAAATACTATCATTGTCTCTAACATCTAATTCTCAATTGATGATCACTGCTCCACCTTGCCATGTCAAGAGGGTGAGCTCTCAGGACTTAGACTATGTTCAAATCTTAGCTAAGTGTGTTTGTTCATGTTACTTATCTTCTCTGTACTCTTGTTCTCTCATCAGGAAAGGGGGAATACTGATCTATCTTCCTTATACAGTTGTTGCAATGATTAGTTGAATACATGTAAATTACTTAGAACATGTTGTGTGTGCAATACACGTTATCACATGATGTTTTAATAACTTAATATTATTTAAAATATGTAAACTCACGTGTGTGTAAATATTCTCTCTAGTTTTTTCTCCCCATGGGTAGGTTATCCCCATGTGACATTTGTAAATTATTACTTTAGTCAGAGGTCTAGATCTTGAAATGGGCTGATTATCAACTTCGAATCAACTTCATGCTGTGATCCTTTCTAGTCTTGACTCAGCTTTCAAAAATAGAGGCTCCAGGGCTTCCCTGGTGGTGCAGTGGTTGAGAGTCCGCCTGCCGATGCAGGGGACATGGGTTCGTGCCCTGGTCCGGGAGGATCCCACATGCCGTGGAGCGGCTGGACCCGTGAGCCACGGCCGCTGAGCCTGCGCGTCCGGAGCCTGTGCTCTGCAACGGGAGAGGCCACAACAGTGAGAGGCCCACGTACCGCAAAAAAAAAAAAAAGATTCTGGAGATATAATGTACAGCATGATGATTATAGTCACCAGTACTGCATTATATACTTCAAAGTTTCTAAGAGACTAGATCTTAAATGTTCTTAGCACATACACGTACACACAAATAATAATTATGTGACATGATCAAGGTGTTAGGTAACAGTAAGCTGATAATCATGTTGCCATATATAAATGTATCAAATCAACACATTGCACACTTTAAGTTTACACAATGTTGTACATCAATTATATCTCAATTAAAAAATACTGTGATGGGGTGAGATTTTTCACTATCAAGTTGGGAAAAATTTAATGATAATATGCAGTGTTGTTGAAGACATGGGGAAATAAGCACTCTCTAACACCACACATGGGTATAATTTGATATAATTTTTCTGGAAGGCAATTTAGTAATATGTCTTCTGGTTGTCAGTAGATATTGATGAAAAGTCTGCAAGAACTGCAAAACAGAATCAATATGGGTTCCTCTTGGTGATGGATGGTGACAGTGTCTATGGTTGGGGGAATCAGCTTTCATGTGGTCTCTAATGCTGCCTTCAGGTGTGCCAGCATCTCCCAACCCCCTTCTAATGTATCTTTTTTTATTCCAAAGGTTGAAAAATCCAAAGAAAAATCACAGCATTTCCCAGACTCCCTTGTGGCTTAGTAACCTCAGTAACATTTAAAATACTGCTATGGACTAAATAGTGTCTCCCCAAAATTTATATGTTGAAGCCCAAACCCCAAATGCTATGGCATTGAAAGATGGGGTTTATGGGAGGTAATCAGGATTAGATGAGGTCATGAGGATGACAATATTAGTGCCCTTTTAAGTAGAGACACCAGACAACTTGCTCTGGAGTTCTCTCTACCATGTGAGGACACAGTGATAAGGTGATCTTCTGCAAGCCAGAAAGGGAGCTCTCATTGGTAACTGAGTCAGCCAGCTCCTTGATATTGAACTTCCAAGACTACAAAGATGTGAGAAATAAATATTTGTTATTTAAGCCAAAACAACAAAAAAGCAAAAACAAACAGTTGTTCCTCCTGATCAGTGCTGTTTGTAATTAGCATCTACATCAGCCTAGGGCTAAAACAAAGCTAGCAAAACACACTATGAAAAATTATCATGTTATCCCCTTACCCAAAGCTCAACCCTTATCATGGTGACTAAATTGGCTGAATCCAAAGATAACACCATTGGTACTTTAGCTATATCCTGCTTCCCCTTCTAAAGTTGAAGTGTTATCTGGAGAATCCATTAGCTTAAAATAGGTGACTATCATTTCATTGTTCTATTTGTTATATTTTATGTACTATATTTGAAGGATTTCAATTGTGCCAATGCTTTTATGGCATGTCTGTATTTCTTACTTCTTATAATGTGCTTTGATAAAAGGAATCTAAGTCCTATAAACAAGAATAAACAAATATAAACTGTATAATCGTATCAGTATTGAAAAAGTAATTTTGAAAATTTACATTTTCATATTTTCCCACTTAATTTAGCAACATGATAGGCTAGTGGTAGAGAGACAATAAATATATATTGATCTTTTTGATATAACTTGTTATTTCTATTAGTTCCCACTCCTACCTACTAGAGACATTTTCATTTGAAAAAAAAATTACAGATGATAGAGCATTTTGTTTTGTGTTTCATGATCACTATTACATTAAATTTTATTTGTCTTTGTTCTTGTTCCCTATTCCATTTTAGAATAGTACATGGAGATGATATCATGACCATTGATTTACCGTCTTATAAAATTGCTCTGCAAAATATATAAATTAATATAAAGATGGAACATTCAGATTGTACTTGGTTACTGGAATTGATTATTCTGAACTTTCTAATTGATGATGTGAAGGTGCACTAGGAAAAATATACATTGATATGTACTCAGAGAGACTATATAATAAGCACAATAAAAAAGATGGGTGATGATTTGAAGGTATAGCTTCTGTAAGTTGAAATTGTCTCCATCTTCTTCAGCTCATCTCTTTCAATCAAATGTTAGTCATGTCATTGAGGAGCCTGGAAGCTGAACTTGAAATACTGTTCAAACTCTGTTACCTGCCGTGTAAACTTTCATGTCAAATGTCTTTTAGATATTTATGTGAATTCCAAACATAGAACTAAATAATTTTGAGTTAGTGACTATGAAACACACAAGTTGGTAATGGTGGTGATATCTAATGCAAAGACACCTCCCGATAAATATGAAAAAAAGGTTTATTGGATTTAAAATAGGATAAATAGGAAGGTACTTACAATATCTTTGTGCTGGGATGGTTGCCAACTCATCCAAAGTTTTGAAGTAATGAAAATGTTGTGGCATATGACACAAATTGTTCATATAGTCCTTTTGCAAATGGCTAAATTAGTAGAAAAATGAGCCAAAGTGACAGGAAAATGACAAATGATACTATTCCATTGCTGCTATAGAAAGCACTCGCAAAAGTGAAACCAACAACCAGGGAGAAGGGAGGCCCTAATCATGTTACTTTAAGATTAGTATTGAAAACAAGAACTGGCTCACATTGCCATCCCCATGCTCCTATGATTCTTGGAAAATATCATATTCATAGTGTTATCCCATGAGACAGTTAATAACAAAATTTACAGCTCTCCAAGCTCAGCGTAAAAGTAAAGAATTAGCTACTGAGACTAAGGACTGCGGTGTAAAATAATTCGGACGTATACAGAAAAATAGCAGAAGATGCCTGAAGAATCTTTACCATTTTGAATTCTCAGATTGAGTGATAAGGAGTCTAATTACTTCATATGGGATATACCATTATCCAAGGTTTATTGGATCAGTACTAACTGATCGGTAATTGGATGTGATAGTCAACATTTATTAAACATTAGTTATATTTAAGATCTATATTGCATAACAAATTACCATAGTCTTAGTGCTTAAAATACAATGTGTTTTTTATGTCACCCTACCTATAGGTCAGGAATCTGGCAATGGCTTCACTGGGCCCTCTACTTTAGGGTCTCTCACAGGGGCTCATCTGAACGCTCAACTTGGGAAGGATCTGCTTCCAAGCTTTTATGGCTCTTGGCGGAATTCAGTCATCAGGGGCTGCGGGACAGAATCCCTCGGTGCTTTGCTGGTTTTTAGCTGGAGACCACTCTCAGGGTTTTTCTGTTGTTGTTTTTGCTTTGTTTTTGTTTGTTTGTTGTGGTTTTTTTGGCCACATGAGCCTCTCCAGCCCATCAAGCTTCATCAAAGTGTATGAGTAGAGAAGGCAATAGAGATAGTCTGCTAGCAAGACAACAGTCACAATTTCCTATAACTTAATCACGTTAGTGATCTTTTTGCTGTTATTTTAGTTGGAATTAAGCCACTAGGCCCAGCTCACACTCCAAGAGAAGGGATTAAAAGGAGTGTGAAGGTGATGGGGCTCATGAGGAGTCATTTTAGAGGCAGCTACCCCAAGTCAGAACCTAAATATAGTAGCTGTGCCCCTCTTCAAGTAACTCAAATTCCCAGTTAGACAAGTCAATACAGAAAATGGAAACTGTGCCTCTCCCTCTATCATAAAAGAACATGCTTGCTAAACTGGTTAGAAATGCTGTAAACATCAGCTATGTTGGATTTGTTACACAGTCATCAGTATTGACACTTCTCAAGTCATGTGTCCTTTACTGAAAACAGAGTGAATTCTTCAGTCCAGGGTCCGTTCAGACTGATTCTTCTTGTGTGGCTTTCTTTCTGGGAAGGGTGAGCAAAAGAACATACCAGTAACGGTGGGCGATATAATTTCTCAATCACCTCACATTGGATATGTGAATGGGAAAACAGTTTGAAAACTTCTGGAAAAAGAACAAATAAGAAATTAAGAAAATCTTTGACTTTTGTGTAATGGTGGGGAAGCAAGGCTAAACTGAATAGATTTTTCTGTCCCTGGAGGGGGCTTGAGCACAAGCACAGGAAGTTCAGGTTTAGGCATGTGGCGCCCACACACTAAGTCACGACATGGGGTCCTGAGAGCCTGTGAGAGTCTGCACTCACCTCGAGAGTATAAGGGCCAACGCAGTGCGACATTAAGCAGCACATAGAGAACACTATGACAGATCAAGAGGGAGAGGTGAAGAGAGATTGAAATGCTTTCCTACTTTTTTTTTTCTTTTCTTTTTTTGAGGTACGCGGGCCTCTCACTGTTGTGGCCTCTCCCGTTGCGGAGGACAGGCTCCAGACGCGCAGGCCCAGTGGCCATGGCTCACGGGCCCAGCCGCTCCGCGGCATGTGGGATCTTCCTGGACCGGGGCACGAGCCCGTGTCCCCTGCATCGGCAGGTGGACTCCCAACCACTGCGCCACCAGGGAAGCCCGCTTTCCTACTTTTGGGAAAAAAAAATAGGCCCCAGAATTTTATTTTATGCTGGACACCACAATTTACATAGCTTGCCTTAAATAGGAGGTTTGCCAAGAAGAGTTATTCACATAACATACGGAGGTTGACCGACACATCCTGGAACCAGCTAAATTTAGAGGCTAGTTATCACTATGAAGTTTTAGGAAATTATTGTGTGATGCTCCCAAGCACTGAAAGACAAATCACTGTGTTTGAAGGATGCCACAAATCAGAAGGAAGCACAACATTTAGTGGGCTTATTTGTGTACTGATGGGTACACACTTTTCATCTGAGATATATACATATATATGTGAGTATATATATATATATATATATATATATATATATATATATATATATATATATATATAAACTTCCATAAAGTGAAAAGAGACAGAATCCACTGGAGACTTGAAAAGCATCAGGAATTGTGAGACTTTACTCAAGACTATTATTCAGAGAGGGCAATTGACCCATTTAATCACAACGTACCCTTGATATTAGAAGTATCTGCCATGCTGTATTACAGAATCTTCTCTGCATCTTTGTATACACCACAAGTAAATGTGGTTGCATCTCAATAAAGGGCATGGAATGGCTCTAAAGATAATAAGGAGAATTAACATAGGGATGATATGGTGTTGTCTCTACACTGGATTTCTAAAAGGGCTGATTGGGGGAACCCTTATGATAAACACGGAACTGATATGGTTTTAGTAGTAAAATAAGCATGACTTTTATGACGTCACCCAACTGCAGTAAAATAGGAAATGTGATGGTATATATGGGAAGGGAGTCAGGAGAGGAAGGTTTTGCACTTGACCAGTGATTTTCTTCACACTCTTAAGTTTAACAGATTTGTTTTTGTTTATAGAAATGCATAATATCAACTAGTCAGCAGATGATTATATTTTTGTCATTCATATATTTATAACTTGATAATAACCAGGACCAAGCTTTGTTTATAATAGGTAACATATATTTTACAGTTTATCATGTATTCAGTAATAGGTATCCTATGGATATTCTTTTTATAGTAACAGTGTTTCTCAGAGTAACCATGTAATTAATGGAATTTTTTCCTAACTCACATTTTTGGAAACGATCTTTTGTGTTTATGTAAATTAGTGTAAGTTAGAATTTTTTAAAGGTATTTAGTTCCTAAAGCAGAATATGTACTATGGAAGATATATGCATTTTAAAGACATATCAATTTTGGAAAATGTCACCTAAATTATTTGCAGTGGAATAGCATAGATGGAATCCTTAACTGTGACAGGATTCCTTATACTTTTTTAAGCTTTATTGAGATATAATTGTCAAACAAACCTTGTACATATTTAAAGTACATAACTTGATATTTTGATCTACATTGTGAGATCACAATCAAGCTAATTAACATATCCATCACCTCAAAGAGTTACCATTCTTCCTTCTTTTTATATGTGGTGGAAACACTTAAGATCTACCTTAGAAAATTTCAAGTGTATAATACAGTTTTGCTAACCATAATCGCCATACTGTACATTAGATTTTCAGAACTTATTCATCTTGCATAACTGAAACTTTATATTCTTTGACCAGCATCACTCATTACCGCTTCCTCCCAGCTCCTGTAAACCATCCTTCTACACTCTGTTTCTGTGAGTTTGATTATTTTAGATCCCACATATAAGGGAGATCATGCAGTATTTGTCTTTATGTGTCTGGCTTATTTCATTTAGCCTAATGTCCTCCAGGTTTATTCATGTTGTTGCAAATGCCAGGATTTCATTCTTTTTAAGACTGAATAGTATCCCATTGTATGTATTTACCACATTTTCTTCATTCATCTCTTGATAGACATTTAAGATGTTTCCATATCCTGGCTATTGTGAATAAAGCTGCAATAAACATGAGAGTGCAGATAACTCTTCAAGATCCTGATATCAATTCCTTTGGATATATTTCCAGAAGTGGGATTGCTGGATCACGTAGTTGTTCTATTTTTAACTTTTTCACTAATCATCAGGGAAATGCAAATTAAAACCACAGTGACAGCTTCCCCTTCCCCTTCCCCATATCCTCAAGTCCATTCTCTAGTAGGTCTGTGTGTTTATTCCTATCTTACCCCTAGGTTCTTCATGACATTTTTTTTTCTTAGATTCCATATATATATGTTAGCATACGGTATTTGTCTTTCTCTTTCTGACTTACTTCACTCTGTATGACAGACTCTATGTCCATCCACCTCACTACAAATAACTCAATTTCATTTCTTTTTATGGCTGTGACAAAGTGAGAGAGTGGCATGGACATATATACACTACCAAATGTAAAATAGATAGCTAGTGGGAAGCAGCCGCATAGCACAGGGAGATCAACTTGGTGATTTGTGACCACCTAGAGGAGTGGGATAGGGAGGGTGGGAGGGAGGGAGACGCAAGAGGGGAGAGATATGGGAACATATGTATATGTATAACTGATTCACTTTGTTATAAAGCAGAAACTAACACACCATTGTAAAGCAATTATACTCCAATAAAGATGTAAAAAAAAAAAACAAAAACACAGTGAGATAGCACTTCACATCTGTTATAATGGCTAGTGTCAAAAAGACAAAAAGTAAGTGTTAATGGGGATGTGGAGGAAGGGGAACATTTACCCATTTTTGGTGAGACTGTAAATTGGTGAAGCCACTGTGGAAAACAGGATGTTTATACTCAGTGATGTTCTGTTGTTAATTAGCAGTGTGCCCTTTCACGTGTCACTTAAACTCTGAGCCTCGGTTTTCACATTTATAGAATAAAGCTGATGGAATGGGTTGTCTTCATTGTCTTTGTAAAATATTTATGCCTGTATAAATAGCCCAGATATAAAACTTGACATGTTGATTGAAATAAAATTGGGGGATTTCAAAGGGGATTGAAAAATCCCCTTTGACTTCAAGTATATACCTACATAAACACTAAAACTGCTAACAATGTTTTACCAAAAAATCGCACTACCATTTTAACTGGATAATTTAAACTCAAATGTTTATGCATGAAGAGAGGTTTGCCAGTTTGTATTTCTTTCAAAAATTCACTCTTACACTTTTAAAAACCTAGCGTGTAGCCATAGGAGAATAGCATTATCTGTTCCACCACCTGTTAGGGAGTAGACTGCAAGTGTAACATTGGTTATTACTGGAAACAACAGTGCACAAACATACCTGTGAGTTTGTAATGTGCAATAATCATTAAAGTATACTGATTCTTCAATTTTTCATTTTCAGAAGTTATCACATAAAATGCTTGTTTCGCCTTCGGATACTAATTTCCACACCTATGCTCACTTTAATATTATTTCTTTTTAGAAATGCTCAAGAAATTAAGAAAATGTCCCAACAAATCAAGGGTTATTACATATCAGTATAATAAATAACCAAGCTATCTTTATAAGTTTGCTGTTGCAAATCTGGCATGGTTACATTACCAAATATAAAATTTAGCCTTTTGAGGAATAACCATTTTGTAGTTACTATTCAATATCTGTGAAAGCATAATGGGCACATGCTATGTTGCCAAGGGGAAAAGAGTTTTATACATTTGCCCATGAAACAATCTGTAAATTGAGCATAGAAGGATCTCTGAACTGACACTTTTCATATAAGGGAAGATTTTTTTTTCACTTTATTGAATAAACTCACTGGTGAAAGATATTAATTTTCTGGCAAAAGATTGTTTTCATAAGTGAGTCTTTCTAGATCAGTAGTTTTGGTTGAACTCTACAAACTAGTACACTACTTTTTGGATTTTGTATCCATTAAAAGTCCACATTTGTTCCAAGTGTCAATATAGTCTAGCCACTTCAGTGAACTTTGCTCTCACTGCTTGCCAGGAATTTTATTCTAAACTGTCCAAAAACCTTGTGAGCCATCAAATTCATTGACTTTGGATTTGCTCTTACCATAATAACTTTTGAATTAAAAAAGGGACCATCTATTCTTTAGAAATATCACACAAAAAGTGACTGATTCCACCACACCTTTTCAATCCCATCTTGGTGTTTATGTTAGTTTTCAGATTTTGTACTTTCTAAACTAAAACTTTCATATGATGCTATTGCTTTTTCTATTCATGTTTCGTTGACAGTTATAGTTAAACATCTGCTTCTTGCTTGGCAAAATGCCATTAGTTGCTAAATTTCTTCCCCCCAAATGGCACTTTTTTCTTTGCCTGATTCTCTTGTGCTTTAGTAGTCTTTTGGTAGCCACTTCTGCCTATCAGTAATAGTGTCAAATAAAAGTAATATATGCCAATGGAAGAAAATTCCAAGATTATTTTGAGGTTATTTGAGATGTTAGTTGACTTCATATGGGCATATTAATATGGAACTAATTATTTTTATTAGTTATTTATTGATATATTTTATTCTTAATATCTGTATCCATAACATGAACCAATAGAATATGTTAATTTTAGAAGAGTTTAACAAATAGCCTAATTATGATTGTATGAACAGGATAGTTTCCCGGAACTATTAACACTGAGGAACTTTAACCTCCAGAGATCCGAAGGAGCAAGGGGAAGGAAGGGAGATGTGTTACCAGAACCCAGAGAGAGAACAGCACAGAGATGCCTTATGTAAGCAATGACTTTTGAGAAGAAGATACCACCAGAATGCAATAAACCCTCACAAGGGAGCTGAGGCAATAAATCTTCCAGCCTCACTCACCTTCTTACCTTTATTGTCTTGCTGATACCTTTCCTTGGTCATCAGCCAGCAGAGAACAAAGAGCAAGGGGCCTTTTGACTTAGTCAAGATAAGTTAGTGTTTGTGAAAGAAAAGTGAGGTTGGTTTAATGGAAATTATCCTGCACATTACACCCCTTTTGCACCACAACATTCATTATTTCCCTTTTTTCGGTTCAAAAATTGTGTAACAGAAAACACAAAAATGCCAATCAACTCTCAAATCATCCTGATATAAAGGCAGTTGTGTGAAACTTAAAATGTTAGCTACCGTCATGCTCTTCATATAAAACAGCAGGGAGATAAAGGGCATTATAATTAACATCACAGACAGCTTCTACTGTCTCATTTCTGCAATGGCTCTTGAGCCTAAGGTGGTAACCATTGTTGTTTCCTTCTATCAGCCTTTTCATATTCTCTTTTTTTTTTTTTTTTTTCCTTTTGCGGTACGCGGGCCCCTCATTGCTGTGGCCTCTCCCGTTGCGGAGCACAGGCTCCGGACGCGCAGGCTCAGCGGTCATGGCTCACGGGCCCAGCCACTCCGCGGCATGTGGGATCTTCCCGGACCGGGGCACGAACCCGCGTGCCCTGCATCGGCAGGCGGACTCTCTACCACTGCGCCACCAGGGAAGCCCCATATTCTCTTTATTTTCTACCAGCACCTCACCTAACAGGGCTCTTTAATCTTATAGGAGTTGAGTTGCCTTAGATCTGACCAAGATCTAACTGCAAGAAAGTACTAGAAGGCACTCAGTGAATCCTTTAGATTTCAGATACAATCCTCCATTCCTGCAATGTCGACCAGCAATCCACTTTACTTCTGGTAATTAGGACTCCCTGGCTAGTATCACCCATATCTGCTTATTCAGTAGGAAACCAATAGCCCCAGGACACACAGCCCCAGAATTACCATGTTCCCTATGGCAAGCAGTCCTTTAGGCTACTGGTGCCTCCAAACTAACTGTGCTTAAAGTTATGGTGCAGGAAGAAAAAAAAAATCGCCAAGGGTTATTTTAATAATCGTGATGGGTAGGTACATCGTATACTGGTAGGTACATCCTTTGCTTCCTTCCTATAACATAGTTGGCACCATCCTCTGGCTTCTGGTTTAAGGCATGTCTGAAACTATCCTACCAGGTGTGGTAGTTGGATATTCAGCAAGCTATTGTATTTCACTGTCCTATCAAATTAGCTGATTCCAGGATCAATGATTTCTTTAGATATGAATCCATAATCGTAGTGTAAAATGGACTGTCTAGATGGAAGAAATCTTGTTTGGGATTAATGTGGAATGGATAAACTAATCTGCAAATCCATGAATATTAGTGCTAGCAGTAACTCTGCAGCGAAAGAATGCAAATCTGTTCCCTGAATATGTATCTATCCCAATGCTGGGAAAGTACCAAACATCCATCGTAAAAAGCGTCCAGTGTAATTCTTCTGCTACCAGAGTGGTCTGATTGCTATTCATTCAAGAATGTCCATGGATTGGTACCACATATGGAGTTGTGTGTTAACCTCTGCAGTGGTGAGCACTTGGCAGTGGTGGTAACAGATGGGACTTGGTGAGCGGAAGTTCTTACTGCTGAGCCCGGCATTGCCCTTGATCCTTGTCATCATGACCATTCTGTACACAGGCCCATTGAACAGAGGAAGGGGCTGACTGACATTGACAAGATGGGCCTTAACATTTGCATTATCATTTAGATCTTCTTCCACAAATATATACATTCTGGTGGGCATTAAAGAAGGAAACACCATCTTCACACTCTGTTGCCATTTTTATTAACTTTATTTTTCTATGTCTGTATACAGCGAGACGGAATATTGGCCTTTGCCCATGAAATACTGCATATTTATAAGCAGCATACCATGACGATTGATCAGGAAATCAGGCTGTGTTTATTTCTCCTCCCCTTCAATAGTAATAGGCACCATTCCATGAGACTATAGAATGAGTTTAAGATGTGAAGACAAAACAGTAGTGTTATGGGATGAATTGTGTCCCCTAAGATTCATGTGTTGAAGCCCTAATGCCCAGTACCTCAGAATGTGACTGTGTTTTGAAATAGGACTTTTAAAGAGGTGATTAATCCCAAATGAGGCCTTAGGGTGGATCTGAATCCAGTCTGACTGGTGTCCTTATAAGAAGAGGAAATTTGGAAACACAAAGAAATACCAGAGATGTGCACACACCGGAAAAGACCATGTGAGGACACAATAAAGAGACAGTCATCTGGAAGCCAAGGAAAGGGGCCTCAGAAGAAAATAAATCTGCTGATACATTGATCTTGGGTGTCTAGCTTCCAGAACTTTGATAAAATAAGTTTCTGTTATTTTAGCCACCCAGTCTGTGTTATTTTATTATGGTAGTCCTAGCAATCTAATACATGTTGGAACAGGTATAATAGAAGTCTGAATCTACTCAGACCATTTGATCTTTTTCATACTGGTCACCTATTTAATATTTCCTTTACAGAAGTAAATTTTTCAGTGCACATCTTATTTTATGGGTCAATGAAACAACTAACCCTCAGTTCAAAATAGGTTGTTCAGGTTATATATTAATTTGGTGCAACTATAGTTATAGTTAGGTGATCAACCTCAATTCAAATGCCAAACCTTTTTCAAATAGAATAAAATGGCAGGGCCCTGTAGTTTACAATGTGTATTTTTGTTATTGGATTCATTTTTTAATACCGTGTTTGTGAGTTTCATCCACGTTGTTGTGTGCACCTACAGTTTGTTTATCTATATTAGTATATAATACTCCATTATATTAATAAACCATAGTGTATTTAGCAATAGATCAGCATAGGTTGTTTTCAGTTTCAGGCTACCATGAAAATGTTATTATGAATGTTCTCTATATCTTCTGGTTTACTTGTGCATGCTTTCAAGTTGGGTACATACCCCAATGTGGAATGGCTAAGTCACAGAACACAATAATTTTAACTCTAGTAAATAAGATAACAGCTTTCTCAAAGCAAATACATCACTTTGAAAATCCTACCAGCACACTGAGATTGTTCTGATGGTTTCCTAACTCCAACTCCCCTCTACACTTGTAACTGGCAGTTTTCTAATTTTAGACATTCTGAGAGTTTATATTAGTTTCTTCTTGTGATTTTAATTTGCACTTTTCTAATGAACTTGAACATCTTTTCATATGATTATTTGGCCACATGGGTAGCTTCTTGTGTGAAATAGCTGTTCATTTCTCTTGTCAATCCTATGTGGAATTAACTTTAATTTTTTATACTTGTTAAGTTATATGAGTCACAAATATCTTCTTTATTTTGAAATTTCTCTATTTAGTCTCTCAATTTTAATGCATCTGCATTTATTAGTAAGAGCATAATTGAATAAAAATGGCAGAAAAGCCAAATTATTCCAAAGAGAATGTTAGAGCACACTGTTAGGGAAAACAGAGGCGGAGTTGAATGGATGAGGGCAATTAAAAGCCACTAGAATATATAAAATTATTTAAAAATTAATATGTTGCAATCTCTCCTTCCAGAAAGAAAAAGAGAGAGAGAGAGATTCATGGAGTCGTGGGGGGTGGGGGGAAGGGAAGAAAGAAAGGGAGGAGAAAAAGAATAAAGAGGGGAAGGAAACAGGGCAGGAGAGGAAGAGGGAGGGAAAGGAAAATAGAGAGGAAAAGGGGGGAAAGGGAAGGGGAAGGGGAAGAAAGGAAAGGAAAGGAAAAGAAGGAAGGAAGGAAGGAAGGAAGCTTAGCCATCATAATGGCTCTTTAATCCTCCCAGTTACTCAAGCCCATCAAGCCCATTTCTTCTCTTTCCTTTCTCTTTCACTTGCAGTCATATGCAATCCCCACTTCCACATTAATCCACATATAATGGCTCTACCTCCAAAACATCAGAGAAGAGGCCAGGGTGGCTAAGAGTAGTAAGGACAGAATGGTATTATAAGAGTTCACAGAAACTGACTTGTCCAATCTTACTGGCTATCATTTATCACGGTACAAGTTTAGAATGTATCCTAATTGGAAAAAAAATATGATGGTATATAAGTGCACTTTAGATCTTACAGACAGGAAACCTCAGTTCAAATGTCATTTTCTCTGAGAGGTCATTCATGACCAAAGAACTAAAGTGCTCCAAATCAACCCAGCTTTCACTTTCTGTCATCATTGTCTTATTGTCTACACAGAACTCATAACTACATGATATTATTTTGTTTGACTATATGTGTTCATTTCTATGAAGCTCCATGTGAACAGAGATTTCCATGCTTTTTTTTCCACCTGCATTTCCCGTACCAGAGGGTCACTGACATAAAGTGGGAACTCAAAACAAAATTGTAGAATTGGTATTTGAATGTCTAATTCAATTGTCTGTCTAGAATTAGAAAAAAGAGGGAGGAGTTAAATAATGACACCTATTTCTCTTAATTTTCATCAATTACAAAAATTGGAAGTTGAGACACTTTATTACTTTTCATCTCTACTAAACTACATATGTTTCAGCAACCTGATTAGCAGGAATAGATATATACAAAAACACTTGAGTAATTCCAGCTGTCCTGAAAATTAATTGAAAATATGTAGGATAATATTCAATGTTGAAAACATAAGATACAATCTTCTATAATGTAAAAATGTTTAAACAATAAACTTTTTGAGTGGCTAATTGTGTACGGTAA
Organism: Pseudorca crassidens; assembly: GCF_039906515.1. Taxonomy (NCBI): domain Eukaryota; kingdom Metazoa; phylum Chordata; class Mammalia; order Artiodactyla; family Delphinidae; genus Pseudorca; species Pseudorca crassidens. The sequence continues at coordinate 23,396,686 of NC_090298.1, forward strand.
AGTTTTAAATCAAAAAAATGTAATATTACTAACGGCTGGACATTAAGCATACGGCCGTATTCATAGTTATCACGTTATCTAAGTAATCTATAAAACATTAGTTCCATGAGAGTGAACTGTTACCTTAATTTTGATCAACATCTGTGATTTTTGCACTAGAGAATAACCTGTTATAAAAATAAGAGTGGTGCATACGAGGGATGCTGGCTTTCTTACAGCATATTTAAAATAAAGCAAGATGATTGAACTTTTATTAATGCAACAGACTGACAATGGAATGTTCATGGTTTTCATCTTTGGTTATGTTATTTCCAAGTACCCAATTATCTTTTACTATATGTGGAATTGAAAGGTACCATTTGTATTTAGAAGGGGAGAAACGAGACACGTTAACAGTGAATAAAGAATTCATCTAATGAATGTTAATTCTTCCTTCCAGTCTTCAAATGTTTATAAAGGGATGTGTTCCAAGAACAGATATTCACACCTCAGAGTAATCAGATTGTCATTTCATGGGGATAGAGGTAGATAAACGCAACTCACAGAGAATTGGAAGTGATGTCACAAACTCATCTAATGATTCATCATAATTGTTTCTTTCTTATTTCCTAGAATGGGCTGGACCTCCTTGTTAAATTATCCCTCAAATTCTTTTAGGCCACCAACACTTGTTAGCTTTCCATGCTATGCTACTTATTACACATAAGAAGAATAAAATTATTTCTTAAGCTGAGTTTCTGTAAAATTCCATACAAACTTTTATCACCACACTTATACCAACTTATACCATAGTATTAAGTATTTTATATGCTCATCTTTCCTTATACTATGAAGTCTTTGATAGTAGAAATTATATTTATTCATATTCAAGAAAATAGACTTTCATCTTTTAGAACAAAGATTCTGGAGCCAATGGTCTTGAGTTGAGCTTTCAAAATATTAGCTACGTGACCTTGAACAAATTAGCTTCTGTCTTTCTCTTCTGTCTCCTATTTGTAAAAGAGGGTATTAATAGCCCTAAATTATTGAATTGTAGTGACAATGAAATTAGTTAAATCCTATCTCTTTTTATTTATATCCCAAGTTGTCCATAGAGTATCTGATTAGTTAGATTAAATGGTTACATGTTACTTTATCACTGAACTCCCATGGCGAGCTTCAACCTTGTAAAACTCTGCTGCCTGGCACAAGTAGATGCTTAGTAATGATTTCCTCATTTAATGAAGGCATCAATAAATAAACAGTGAAAGAATAGTATACTCTCTTTATCAAAGAGAGCTAGACTAAGACATATAAATTCATAGTGCAATTTTCTAAATTAAAAAAGGAGCTAATATCAACAAATCCTCCAACACATAGTTCACACCATTTTTCATATAAAACTTCACTTTGATAATAAAGGCATCTCTTGGATATCTCAACTCTATTTGGTGAGCAGTGACTCAATGAATCTAAATTGAGTTTATCTAAATGAAATCCATATTGAACTTTGTAGATCATGGAGAATTCCTTTTTGAGTATTCATCTTATACCTGTGGAAAACATAATACATTGAGGAAGAGTCACTTTAACTGACTCAAAGGGTACTACAGATGCTTGAAAAATTTAAATCCTTACTCTAAGGAGCTGTGATTCTTCTAAGACTCTTTCTTTTTCTTGGTACCTCGCATACTCAGATGGTCAGTGAGCTCTGTGACTTGGCCCCTACTTGTGAAAAGTAGGTCTCTATAATAAAGAGAACAATGTGAAGACCAGATAGGATAGAATTAGGACAAGTCAAAGTAAGAGTGAATTTACTGGAAAGGACTAATAAGTGTGAAGGTAATCCAAGCATCTAAAATCATTGATAAAGGGACACATAATTACTCATACATTTAGTAAATATTTATCAAACTCCATTTATGTACCATTTTGTACTGTGGACAGAATGTACAACAAACATATATATGGGATATCAAGTGCAAGGAGAGGAGATAAGGAGTTCTGGAAGTACCTCACTGAAAATCAACATCTGAAGAGATATAAAGGAAGTTAGGTATAGTCAGGGGAAAGATTAGCATCTGGGCATTAGGAGAAAAGAGTTTTTTGAAAAGTGGCATGTGGTGAACACAAGGTGGCAGGGTGCCAGGGTGAAGGATGAAGAGTGAGGAGCCTTGTGTGGCTGGAGTGGAGATAATGAACAGAAAGCACTTGGACGTGAACTCAGAAAGACAGTGAGAGGCAAATCCTAAAGGGCCTTTCAAGACATTGTTAGGATTTTGAATTTTATTTTGAGTAAATTAAGAATAAGTTAAACAGTTCTGAGCAGTGAAATGACATGAACTGACTCAAGTTTTAGCATAGTAATTTTTTCTGCCCTGTAGAGAATAGATAGTAAGGACAGGAAAGGAGTGATACCAGTAACAATGAACAGGCCTGGAGAAAGAGAATTAGGACAAGTCAAATGACCAAAATGACATCATTGAGGATTTGGAGGGTCTTATCACACTGCAGAAGGCCTCAGTGAGACACCCTGTGAGAAACACTTTAGCAAATGCAGGGAAGTGCACAGAACACAGAAACCTTACCAGTATATTGTGTCCATGCTGACAAATGAGATTGACATGTAGTTTTATTTTCTTTTTACTCTTTTTATCAAATTCTTTGTAAGGATTATACTATTAGATAAAAAGAAAAGGAAGGAATTGTTCCTTATTTGTATCCTTCTGTTATGACAATATAAGAGAGTGTTTACATACATGGGCGCTGTTGTCAGGTAATGTTTAAGGAACTGCAGGAGCATCAGTGTGTCTGGAATGGAGTGGAAGGCACAGTAGATAAGTTTTGACAGGTAAGGGGGATTCCAAGTGGATAAATCACAAAGGTCTTTTTGGTCATGGTAATGACTAATATAAAACTCCAATACAAAATGATCAAATATTTTATGAGGATCACTTTGGCTGCTGTATTAAGACTAGGCTACAGGGAGACATAGGCAGACAAGAAAAAACGAAAACCCTTGTAATAATCTTAATGAGAGTTGATGGAGTTTGGATCAAGTAATAGCTATGCGAGAGGTGAAAAATATATATACATATATCATTATTAGATTTTTTGAACTGTCACTTTGTTTGTTGTTTTATACTTTCTTCTCTCACATTTTGCTATTATAGCCTTTTTTGTATTCTCCCTCTTGTTATTTCAATGATTAACATACAATAATGAAATAGCACACAAGGATTCTTTAATTTAGAATGCTGCAAATTTCACTTATAGTTTTCTCTCATCTACTTCTCCTTCTGTCTTTGTTTTGCTACATTTGGTTAGCAACTGTTCTCTCTGTCTCTCTTCTGTGTGTGTAATATATATATATACATATAAAACAGCTTATAAGTTTGATGGTTTGTATCTTTTCTTTTATGAAGAATATTTACCCTTTCTTTTATAACCATATATCTTATAATTAACTAATGTTTTGTTCATTTTTTTCACAGTTTATTATCTGGCCCTTTAAATCACAGCTTCTCTATTTTTTGAATGATTTATTTTTACTTGTGTGTCTGTTGCCTGGAGTTCTGTAATTTTATTTTTCTAAGGCCTTTTACGTAATTGGTAACTGATTCCTTGAATTGTGACTCTGAGTGGAGAGAAGCATCAAGGAGGATTGGAGTTTACTTGGTAGGTGGCATCAGCTGGACTCTGACACCCCATAGAACTTCCTAGACCCTGCCAGATATGGCTTCCTCTGGATAGAGTGGTCCAGGCAGCACCACCTCTGCCTCTGGCCCAATTCTGCCATCCTCTGAGCCACCCCTGAAAATCAGCACATCACAGCCCATCCTCCCCCTGCCCTCCATCAGGCTCTGCTGATCAGCCTCCCCCACAGACCGCAAGCCACAGAGCACATCCTGTGGGCTCTGATTATACCGCACTCTTTGTCTCCTGGGTAACCCCACACTCCTCTCTCTCCCCCCTGAAAAAAAACCAATATGATTTTAATAATTTCACAAGTGAATGTCTACTGAAATAAGTAGATCATTCTTGAGTAAAAATATTTGATTTATTTAATTTTTTTCTCCCTCCCATTTTTTATTTTTATTTTTTTTTGCATTCTATTCAGTTTCTAGTATACAGTATTGGGTATGTGTTTTCATGCTGTCTTTATCTTGGACATCTCAATTGCTAAATGATGAATTATATTCTGTATAGCTATAGCGTGTTTTCTGTGACAAAAGTGGAAACAATTATTTTGAATTGTAGGTCAGTATATCTCAACATTTAAAAATATGCATGTCTTCTCAAAAAAAATGCAAAGGGGAAATTATTTGGACAGATGCTCTAGAGTCGTATGTGTATGTATTTGAATCACGGGGAGAGTAAGGAAGCTTAATTAAGCCAAAGTTACCCCATAGTGTGGAGGAAGGTATATATTAGAAGAATCATGAATTCATATATCTCTACTAAACAGTATTTTACTCAGGTAGGACCATAAGTTAATAGAATGGACTGGTTGGTACGTGATATACCCATCGGGTTACTTTTGTAAACCTGGAGTCATTTAAGGATTTATTTGCATAACTGAGTTCATTTTTCCTATAGATATCTAGTATGTAACTCCTGCTAAAGAAGTAAGATACGTACAAAATGCATTAAGTAGAGGTGAGATGCCTATTTTTCAGATGTCGTAATGTCAGACTTCTCTTGAGTGAGGCTGTCCTCAGTGTGCATAGTTATATATAAAAACAGAGAAAGATAGGATATTTTTCTGTAAAGCTCTGCAAACTTCCTCAGTAGAATGCACAAGGTTCACAATGCTGCCATGTGCAAAATGTTCACATTCAGTGAAAAAAAATCAATAGTGTCAACTGAGCAAAGTCATTAATGTGAACCCAGATTGAAAGTGGAACCTCAAAAGATTCCACTTTGAGGTTTTTTTCTTTTCAATGAGTTGTGCTTTTTTTTTTTGTATTTTGATATTAATTTAATTAAAACATGCAATTTACAGCATTGGAACTACTGCAGGATGCAAAACACAGTTCTATCCCGTTCTGTACTACTCCTTGGGTAAGGACTAACTTCAGCCCCAGCCCTGGACAACTGTTTGATACCTCCACTTCACAGACAACTTCACAGTAACACACAAAGCCTAAGCACATTTTGGTTCACTTGTACTCTGAGAAATATGCTTCCAGATAAAAATGTGGTTTTCCTCTTACTATCTACCCACCAAAGCACACTGGTCCCATCTGGAGGAGCAAGACACTTTACTGGGAAGGGAGTCTTCTTTCTTGCAAAACCTAAACCACCTGTCAGTCATCTGGATTCTCTCCTGTTGTCAGTGAACTACACACCAAAAGCATCTGGTTCAGGGAGAGCAGTATCTTGGAGGAAGTGCCTTCCTTTTTGGTAACTCTGACCTTGTAGTAACACTGGCTAGACTGTTTACAAACACATGGGAAAAACATAAAACTACAAAGTTATTATTGCAAATGTCTTTTAATTATAGATATTTTAGGGATCTATCCAGAAAAAATAGATTAAATAAAGCTTCCATATTAATAACTTGTTAAACAATGTATTTTTATTATGCTCATAATTCATGTATTTATAGTTTTGAATATACTGTTCTTAGCTATTTCCAAATTTTTAGTGAGCAAAATTAGCCATTCTTTGGTCTTCTTGTGAAAACATTTCTCTCAATTTATCATTTAAACTTCAATTTTCTTATAGGATTTTGTGTTTTATATATATATATATGTGTGTGTGTGTGTGTATGTATATATATATATATACATACATACATACATATACTTTCTCTTTGAGCTCAACAGTCTTTTTTAGGTACATAAGATAAATACAACAGTTTATAGTTTCAAAAATATAACTGCTTTTATGATACATGCAAATAACTATTATATCTTGCTGGATATGACAAAAAGCCTAAAAACCTTAAAATGTTGTGAGTTCAACTAACAGGTCAATCTTAGCCAATGTTCCTGGTGGGAAATATAATAATATTGACCTTTCAACTGAGTCCTTGAAAAAGGATAGGACTTGGAAATTGGAGATACAGGTATGGTATTTAGAGAGGAAGGGACTGCTAAAACAAAGTGAAAACTGCTGTATGTCTCAACCTTGACTAGAGCTTACAGAGTGGTTAGGAAAATTGTGACAGATATGTTCATGAAGGGAAAACAGACGGAATCCATGAAATCTAGAAGAGAGGTAACAAGAAATAGTTCTCCTACAAGAGTGGCAGGGAGAATGAAAAAGAGAAGATAGATGCTGACACATTGCAAACATGGGAGGGAGATGATGAAGTGGATGTGCCTAGGTCTGTACCTGGGAGGCAGAGGAAATGTTTATAGACTAACAATTCCAGGCAGCCAGAAAAAAAATAAAGTAAAATAATTTGGCATTTTCAATAATAAAAAATTTTAGATAAATCTCACATTACACATGTTCATTTCCAAAAACAAAGTTTCATAGAAATGGTGAAGGGGAAGTGTTACTCAGGGAGACTATTTATTTATCTAATTTTCTATCTGTTATCTTGCATGAGCGCGTGTGTGTCTCTGAAATGGTGATAATACTGGGTAGAGGGCTGTATTATCAGCCCTCTGTGTATGGGCTGCATAAGGGATGGCGTAGGGGATCCATTTAACATAGGTCACAAAGGAGACCCACTCTGAAAAAGTGAAATTTGAGCAGAGATCTGAAGGTGGTGAGGAAATAGGACATGAATATCAGGAAGAAACATATACCAGATGGAATGAGCAAGAATTAAGGCTCTGGTATGGGAATGAATATGCTTGATGAGTCTGACTAGTAGCAATGAGGCCAGAGTGGCTGGGCCAGAATGAATAAAAGATAGAGTGCTTAAAAAAAGGGAGAGAGAGAGAGAGAGAGAGAGAGATCAGAGGGGAAATCTGGAAGCTGACCTTTTAAGGCTTTGACACGTTTATAGGTATTTCTCTCCTAAGATTGAAAACTATGGCAAAAGCTTAGCAGAACACTTAATATATTACTTATTTTTTAGCATAATAACTCTGCTTCTGTTTAGAGAATTGACACTAGAGAAGCAAAGAGATCAGCTAGGAGAAAGGTCAGGAGATGATATTGTAGTTGCCTAGGTGAGAAATCGTGGCATTCTGGATCTGCATAGTTGCTTATATGAGAAAGTGAGAATAATCAGAATCAGGATATAATTTAAGGGTAGAGGAGGGAGGAGTTTCAGAGAGGAGCCCTACAATTTGGAAGAATGGTTTTTGCAATTTCCTCACATGGAAAAGATGGAGAGGAATGTGTTTGTAGAAGAAAATCAAGAGTGTAGTTTAAAACATAGCAAATGTGAGATGACTACTAAATAAGCAAATGAAAATAGAAAACACATTTGGATATGAGTCTGGAGTTCAGGAGAAATTTTAGGGATGTTGACATAAATCAGTGAGCATGCCAAGAGTCAGAGGTATTTAACTTAATAGGATCTTAATGCGGCTTAGTTTCGAATGTATATTTTAGTTAGTCTTCTTTCGCCATAACTCACCTCTCCTCTTATTCCCTTTTGGGTGGACCCAGGCTCTTCCTATTTAATAATATTTTCTGTGGTATCCCAAAGCCCTCTCATGCTCATAATAATGCACCCACAAATACATAATCACATATACCAAAAAATTGCTCTCACTCATTTTAAGGGGATTTTATTATGTAAAAATTTCTCAGTTTATAACATATGATAGACAACTTCCCATGGACCCCAGCTATATAATATCTGCATGATATTCTCTGATATTCTATATTAATCATTTGTTAATTTACTCAGTCACTTATAACATTGATTGATATGAATGATATTTCTACTATAAACTGCTACACATATCTGTGTATATAAAAATGCATATACTGGGCTTCCCTGGTGGCACAGTGGTTGAGAGTCCGCCTGCCGATGCAGGGGACATGGGTTCGTGCCCCGGTCCGGGAAGATCCCACATGCCGCAGAGCGGCTGGGCCCGTGAGCCATGCCGCTGAGCCTGCACGTCCGGAGCCTGTGCTCCACAACGGGAGAGGCCACAGCAGTGAGAGGCCCGCGTACCGAAAAAAAAAAAAAATGTATACACATGCAAACTTGTAATTACATATGTATACATTTTCATATTACATGTTTTTTCAGATTGTTGTATGAAAAGTTATAACAGTTCACATTTCTACTAATGATGCATGAGATTGTGCTTCTCTTATCGTCTTCATCCCTGCTAGCAGTAGGCCTTGTTGGTTTTTCATTTTTTCCTGATTACTCTCATGATTGTATAGTTATAGCCCATTGTTGCTCTAATTATGCATTTCCTTGATTACTAGGGAGAGTTTTCTCTTTCTTTGAATTGTTCCAATATCTAGGGAAATTTCTCACATATATTATGTATTTTTTTAATATATTTGTAGACTGATTGTTTCACATGAATTTCTGTCTTTTGATCTTTTAAATCTCTCAGTGTGTTTTTCTCAGGCTCTACCTTGCTGAAATGTTCAGTTTTCCAGTGGTGGTCCCCTATTAGTTGGAACCTGTGAAAATTCAAAATTTGCTACAAATATGTCCTTCAACAATTGATTAATACAGAGGCTTCATTTCTTCAAACTATCCTCTGCAATTGCATTTTTTGCTTATTTTGTGAACCTCAAGAAGGCTGGGGATTATCCTTGGAGCTACTGTTCTACACTGAGCATTGTCTTACATCATAAGAGCTACTTGTTCTTTTTTTTTTCCAGATGGGGAAGAGGGAGCTATTACACTAATGATTTTCTAATTTTTGTAGCTATTACGTATTACTATCTCGGTAACACCTTCCTGGACACAGTAGTTCAGGTGATTACTCTGAACACATATGCACTTTGCACCACAAGGCAACACAGATTAATGATACAATCTTGGACTCTGCACAAGCAGAGACATAGTTTGGTTCCAGGCTTTGTGCAACCTGATGGAATGCATAGAACACTTTCTGGCTTATGGTAAAAGCAAAATACATAACAGTAATAATACTAATAACATCAACAACAATAATAATAACAAGTTAACTACAGCAGCACAGATGGAGAGAGCAAAATGATAACAGCCGACTACCCCCAAATAATCAGAACACAGTCAGAAATAGCAGGATCAAACATTCCTGTGTTATATGACATTAAATATTATAGACAACTTCATGATTTCCTCAGCCAAGAGGTGAAACTTATATGTATATTAAGAAAATTTCTTCATGAATGATGATGCCTCGGGGTGCTTTCATATATTTCTTATGTAGCCCATTAAAATGTGACTCCAGTGAAATGTTGCAGTCATTTTCATCATTTAAATTACTAAAATTTCAGCTATAACATTCTCTAAATTCTGGCTAGCAGCTGCAATAGTTGCTTGCTCTTTTATAGATGAGAAAATGACCCAACGATGTCCTATGTCAAATGGTCACAAATCTGTCAAGAATTCAAGGCCTAACTCATAAATACAATGCCTTGCAATGCTTGGAAAATATTTGTTTTTTATTGGTGACATGTAAAATATCATCGCCAGTGGTAAAGACTTTTATATTCCTGTAAAACCCTATGGGGGAAAAAAAAAACTTTAGTTTTCTAAATTATGCTGTTGGTACTTTGCCTTTGAAGCCATTTGTATAGCACATAATATGTTTGTGCTATAACCAACACTTCTGAAAGTTATGTTTAATTTTATGTTAAATCAAATAATGCCATAATTTTGAATATTTTATATTAGAGCTAGTTTCTCTACCAAAAATTTTCTTGAAACATTTACACATTTAATAATGTATTGACTTTTGTATTTACCTCAAACCCATAAAGATTGCAAAATAATCATCTCCTGACATAGTGTGGAATTCTAAAAAGCAAAATGATCATCCTAATATTGATCATTCATATAATTGACAAAAGTTATGAATGACATATGTGGACAATGGGTGTCCACCTATTGTAGGTGTAGGTTGGGTTTGAAACACACAAATATAAATGATTTACTGGATGGAGACTAAAGACTCCAATTGCCAGGGAAGGTAAGAATCCTGTCCAACCATCTGAGGTAAACATGCATCCTCTGTATAAAATTTCTGATTTTTATACATTTACATTATATTATAGCTTAATTTGGGAAAAAAATAACAATAAAGACCAAAGGAATTGTCAGAATACATATAAAGATCAATTCTAAAATTCAGATAGCCGAGATGATTATTCTTTATTTCGTAAATTGTTCCATGTTATCATGTATGCTGTTATTTAGAACAGAATATGTAAAAATGACTTCTCTTTGCCTATTTGTTTTCTTAGTTTTAATTTTCTTCCTTGCATGGTTTTTCTCTCTTTTTACTTGCATATATTCCTTCTAGGATGGCAGACCAGAGTTCATTAATTTTATTTATAATTTCTGGGTTCTAGTTTCTATTTAAATAAATATCTATGCTAAGTTTTGATTGGCAGTTTGCCCTCATTCTCTACTTGTGTTACATAAAGTTCAGTCCTGAAAATTGATAGCTTAAGCTTTCTAGATTCTGATTCTTCACTTTTTGAGGTGGGGGCAGTCTTCTAGGTACTGTAAGTAGTGTCCTGATTTTCAGTTTTTATAATTCGTGTCATTCTTGAACTGCAAATCCCTGACCATGTACTATAGATTCCATTATTGTGAGGATGAGGCTGCTCTCTCCCTCTGAAGCCTCTGCTTGAACCAGGCATCCCCAGATGATAGCCCTGTGATGCCTGCCCTTTTGACCTTTATTACATCAGTGCATTTGCATCTTGCACTAACTGTTTCATCTGCCTTATATCATCTCAAGGTTGGCTCCTTGTGAATAAATGTTAAGTCCTCAGGAATTAACTGCCTTCCCTAAATAACTAATATCAGAGGTTCTCTCCCCTTATCTCTAGTCATTCTTTATCACATTATCCTTTTTTATTTTGTCATCTCCAATAGTACATTTCATATTATTATATGAAATTTTCTTATTATGTATATTCTCCTTTACTGTATATTTCTTTCAACTTAAAAAAATAGCATTCTTATGAACAAAGACTTTGCCTAAATTTTTGGTTCCCAACAAAACAGTTCTGGGTTCTCAAGTATACTTATTGAATGAATGAGGTAATGAATTAATGCAAAAACTATCACTAAGTCAGTTGAGTCCTTCTAATCTTTTCAAGCAAATTAAACAATATTATTAAATAGCATTTGAGCCCTAGAAAACTCGACATAATTCCTCATCATACAAATGTTTGCCAATCATATGTAATTACTTAGGATAGTTCTTTCTTAATGTAATTGTAATTTCAAATCTATAGCTGAAAATCAGGATTATCTTGATTTTATCATAAGTGATCAGTGCATTTAATAAACAATGAAAAATGTAAAATTTCTAAATCTAAGACCATTTATATATGATAGTATCATGCATTAGTTGTTTTTTTGTTGTTGTTGTTTTGTTTTTTGCTGTACGTGGGCCTCGCGCTGTTGTGGCCTCTCCCGTTGCGGAGCACAGGCTACGGACGCGCAGGCTCAGCGGCCATAGCTCACGGGCCCAGCTGCTCCGCAGCATGTGGGATCTTCCCGGACCGAGGCACGAACTCGTGTCCCCTGCATCGGCAGGCGGACTCTCAACCACTGCGCCACCAGGGAAGCCCCAATGCATTAGTTTTGCACTAACAAAATGCATTTGGTGCTTAATTACTGCACTGGTCATCTAAATTATATTACTAACTGTTTAAGAATGGCTGTTGAACCTGGATTCGCATCTTAGTTTGACTACAAAATGTTGGAATATATTTTCAAAAACACAACACCATGTCTTATTGAGAAAAAATATTCATTTCATTCAGGCAAATTATTCAGTCCCTATGAGTTGAAGTTTTATAGTCTGAGTGAAAATCTCATCCTTTAGCACCCTTGTGCTGAAAGATTTTTTGGCTGTGTTTGGTCTTCATTTCTGTGCGAGGGCTTTCTCTAGTTGAGGCAAGCGGGGGCCACTCTTCATCGCGGTGCGCGGGCCTCTCACTGTCGCGGCCTCTCTTGTTGCGGAGCACACGCTCCAGACGCGCAGGCTCAGTAGTTGTGGCTCACGGGCCTAGTTGCTCTGCGGCATGTGGGATCTTCCCAGACCAAGGCTCAAACCCGTGTTCCCTGCATTGGCAGGCAGATTCTCAACCACTGTGCCACCAGGGAAGCCCCTGTGCTGAAAGATTTAAATTAAAATGATAGTTTCTTTCTAGGGAAATCATTAATACGGAAGAGATGTACAATTTTAGCATGAGGGAAATCTAGTTTTAAACTAGAATTGGTCTTAATCCAATTGTTTTAGGAATATTCCTTTCCTCGCTCTAAGTGTATTTGCTGACAGTCCTGATTTCTCCCTTATACTGTTAAGGTTTCCATGAAAGCTAGCTGGAGACTTTAATGCAGACAAATGTTACAATTTAATTTTATGTTTAAAAACAAAATGGACTAGGCCCCAAAATTTCAATATTATTTTCTTCAGAAACTTTCTTTTGGAGCTGGACGTATAAACTCCTAGAAGTTTTATCTTGAAAGCTAGTTTTCCTGGATCCCTTTATATCAGAACAAATAATGAAACCAATTAAATATTTTTTGGTTGGTGAAAAATACATATAGATTAGAAATTCTACGGTGCTGATTTTAGCATGTTGTTTTGTCTCAAATGTAAGCTGTGTAAGAACAGCAAGCACTGTTTCTGTCCCAAAACAGCAGCAATTACCATTGCTCACAATCCTCTTTTATCAAATATGTCGTCTTGGTTTATAAAATTAAAGTGCTGGATTTTAATCCACCTCTTCAGTGTGTGTTCTTGTTCTGTTTTCTCTGAAAACAATTTTTCTTTTTCTCTTGTAATTTTAGTTTGGTTTGCTTTTAATACACATAGTTATCCTTTTAGGGATATTATCTATTCTCTTGGCTTACACATTAATTTTGTGCTAATGTTTTATGCACTTATCAGTCCTGCTCTTTTACCAAAGAATAAACCCCATATATACATGCAATATTTGTGATAGTATCCTAACTGGGTCCGTGATTTTAATAGCTTCTTCCCAGGCAAAGGAGCTGTACCAAAAACACCCTGTAGAGAGTGAAAAGCCCCACCATGTAGAGAATTGTGGCTTCCCATCAATGAACACTGTCCACTCCTTAACCAAACTTCTGTTTTCAACCACCTAGGCGTGATCTTGAGAGTACAGATTGTATGGAGTCACAAGACTTAGCATAAAATTATGTGATACAGTTGTGTTTCTGCAATGTTTTGATAATCTTCCAAGTCATAATGAACAACATTTTGAACTACTTCTTAGACTGGCACCCCTTTTTGAGAGTTTACATTTTGACATAAAACATAGCTGGTTCTCTCAAATGCCCTTATTTTAGTAGCCATGGGCCATTTGCTGGAGCATCACTTCCTGTAAAACTCTGAAATATATGTGCTTCCAAAATATAGTGTCTAATGCATACTTTATTCAGTAAAGAAATCTGCATAATGACAGGCAACTTGTATGCTGTTACCTACTCATGATTCATTCCTTCTTTATCTCTTTGCAGCTCCAAAAGTAATCTTTTTCAAGAAGTAGAAGGAGATTATCTGATCCTCAGAGACTGATATATTTTCTTGCTGTGAAAGACTTTATTTACCTAAATCTTCACGTGACTCTTTCTGTCTATTCTTGCAACATACTAAAAGTTGTGTGTTGCATCCTGGGCTTTAGTAGCTTTTCCCATAGTTTGTGATTAATAGTAGCCTCCTGACAAAGTAAGAGAGAGAGAGAAAAAGCAAACATTTTGGACAAAAGAATGATAAGGTCAGTGCCCTAATGCATTCTGGGGTAAGTCTGAGATCTTATAGGCTAAGTAGAAATAGATTGTGCAAGGTTTATCAGGCATAATTAAGAGATTAGATTGCATTCTTATGCAGGGAGAAGGTTGTGAGGGTTTTGATTAAGGAAATTATATGATCTGATTTGTGCTAAAAAAAATTTAGCTCTAGGATATGGTGAAGAATGGATCATAGGGCAGCAAGAATGAGAGCAGGAAGAGCAGTAATGAGCTATTTTATTTTATTATTATTATTTTTTTCAGTACGCGGGCCTCTCACTCTTGTGGCCTCTCCCACTGCGGAGCACAGGCTCCGGACGCGCAGGCTCAGCGGCCATGGCTCACGGGCCCAGCCGCTCCGCGGCATGTGGGATCTTCCTGGACCGGGGCACGAACCCATGTCCCCTGCATCGGCAGGCGGACTCTCAACCACTGCACCAACAGGGAAACCCCAGAGCTATTTTATTTTGAGAGTGCAGGCAAATCAGGATGGTGAACAGACTATGGCTATAATAAAATTGAAGAGAATTAGATAGATACAGGCATTTACTGAGGGATTGGAAGTGGACTATGAAGGGCAGTGGGAAATTATGGATAATCTCTGAAATGTTGATGAAGCAGATGGATGTCTGGTGATGACATTTAATAAAGTGGAGGAAGACTGGGCATGAGCTATATCGTGTACTAGAAAAAAGACAAAGATTTGTGTTTGTAACTTGTTAGGTTTCAAATGCTATTAGAAATGCAAATGGGGGATTATGCATGCAAATGGATATAAGAAATTGGAGAGTAAGGTAGAGGATAAATCTGGGAATTGCAAGCATATAATACGATAATATCACCGGGAAAAGATATGTAGAGAAGAGAGAGGGAATGAGGCCTGGATTTCATCATCAATAGTAAGCCTGTGTAACAGAATAAGAAGGTTCCAGTGATCTAGGAACAAAACTAAAGGACACGTGTCAGAAAATCCAAGAGAGGAAAGTGCCATCTACATTAAATGCTGCTAATAGATAATGCACAATGAGGATGGGGGTGGGGTATACTTTTGGGGGCAACAGTGAGTGAATGGATGACTTTTATAAGAGTGAGTTGAGTGATGCAAAAAAAAGTCATTTTGAAATAGGTGGAATATTATCGGAAGAAGAAAACTCTTCCTCACTGGTTTTTAAATGTACCTTCCTTTATATTATAGTTATTTATGTTAAGATATTTCTTTATCATTGTAAGCCAAAAATTTAGATTGGTGGTTGCCAGAGGCAGGGGGTGAAGGAGTAGGTGAAATGGGTGAGGTGTCAAAAGGTACAAACTTCCAGTTCAAAAATAAATAAGTCCTGGGGATGTAATATACATCATGGTGACTCTAGTTAATAATACTGTATCATGTATTTGAAAGTTGCTAAGATAGTAGATCTTAAAAGTTCTCATCAAGAGAAAAAACCTGTAACTGTGTGTGGTGATGGATGTTAACTAGACTGATTGTAGTGATCTTTTTGCAATATATACATGCATCGAATCATTATGTTGTAAAACTAATATAATAGCATATGACAATTATATCTCAATACAAAAAGAAAATTCCTTTGTTTTCAAATATTAGTCACGCAATCCTTAGTATCTATTTTAGTACATCATTAGGATCTGAAGAATTATAATCATTGGAAACTGAAGAACCAAATTTGACATATCAAAATTGGCCAACCCAGGTCATGTATCTTTTCCCAAACCAATGGTTTTACAAAAGGGGATATAATGCCCATATTGGCTCAGGTAGGCTTGGTTTCCTAACTCATCCACTAAGAGGAGTATGCAATTACAGTGATTAGCTAAGACTGATTGTATACCATCCTGGAGTAAATTCCCCAAGCCATATTACTCCAGAACCATATGGGAGAGATAACATGCATATTAGGAACTTATTCAAAATACCCACTACACAACGCTATGAGAGATCCATAATGGAGATCCAAGGCGAAGGTAATAAACAAATGAATGTGTTATACTTCGTAATTTCAAATGGTAGACTAACACAAGCTGAATGAAAATATAGGTTTTTGGGAGGAGCCACAATCAATAGTTGTGAGCAATTAACATTGTGTAACTGAAGGGCTAAAGAAAACTAGTTTAACTCAGGAAAAACTAGGATAGAATTACATGAGGGAAAAGCAACAATAATTACATTATACTCTGTTGTGTTCTTTAACAAATCAGAACAGATGCTCCTCCCATGTAAAGTTAAAAAGGATTAAATATTTCAGGTTTAATTATGAAAGTAATAAACTTTTGACATTACTATCAATATTTTGGCATGTTTTTTCATATCCTTGGGAATTGAATATACCATTCAAGATAGAGAGAATACATTATCATAATGCCATTTGTCATCCTTTACTGAGATGCCTCCAACTTCCTCCCACAGACACACTTTGCTCTGCTGTTTACAGCAACTAATAAGGCAGTCAATAAGATCAGGATTAATTCTGGGAATTAAAGTTGGGGAGTAATATAAGGGATTTTGCGGCTGCCACTGTGTAGTCTTTTGTATAATTATAACTTTAATTTTGTTCTGTATTTCAGAACAAGGACTTTACTTTTTTTTCTAAATTATAAGAACTAAAAACAAGTCCAGTTTTGACAAGTCATGTTATTATATTCTTACAGACTCTTTCTAAAATCTATTCTTTAGCATTAGGGAGAATTGAGTACACTAGTCCTCTGGGAAGCCTTTTTATGATTCTTTTGTGTCTAAAAGAAATTATGAGTAGCATTTTCCTCATTTCTTTCATTTTAAACTATATTTCATAAGGCTGGATAAGCATAATTTTTTTTTTCCAGCTGTTTCTATGGCTGCTTATTTTTTTGAGCACAGTCTTTGCAGCACTGATTTCTAATTCATAGAACATTCAGTGCACATTGTTCTTACTCAGTATGCATATTACTAAAGAATCTAAATTCGTTTTAGAAAGTTTAGGTACTTAAAACTATGATGATGTATGTAAGCTTGCAGTAATCATTAAAATAAAGGGAAATACAATTTTGCAAATGTTTTCTTTTAATTTTCTGGATTAATCCCCCTTTTAAAAATGTTATGGGTAAGGATATTTAGTTTACCTATTTTCTTGAAAAAGCAAGTACTAAATACTCTTAAATTGTACAGAATAGATTTGCACTGTGGTAACAATAAGAAGAAAGTTTAAAAAGTATAATGTTATGTAAAAGTTAAACATTCTTGAAGAAAACATTATTAGCATAATAGTGATTATGATGATCTTTGTGATGCTATTGATACAAACTTCCAATTCCATTAAGTCAGTTCAAAATCTATTTCTATTATTAAACAGTGAAAAATTTAGGTCATTTTTATTTTACTTTTCTCAAGAAAGTATTATACACAATATACAAGGGGACCTTTATGAAATCACTAATAATTTAATTGAAGGCTTAACAATTTTCCCCCCATATGCCACTCCTACCATCCCACATTGGTTTGACTTCTTATTCTTTTCTGATGTTCCCATATCCTCATATATTCTCCATATTTTCTCTCATCACTTTCCATTAAACATGAATTATATTTGAGGATATGATAAACATATTTTATCATGAGGATGGAATGAGATAATCCATACACAGAATTGGTATAATAGCAGCATATAATAAATAGTATATCAAATTTTGCTAATATTATCTTGAATTTTTCATTTTGCCTTATAGCTCTAATAATAATTCTCTGTGCTGGTCCACTATCTATATTCCAATAACAAGATGAGACTGTCTAGGAGATCATGTGGGATAAAATAATCAGTTGAACAATATATTTCTAGATTATCAAATACTTGGAGACCTTGACTAAGAAGATTCCCACAGTTATCCTTGTATGGTCTTTGTTGTTGAAACGTTATACAGATGTCATAACCTCAATTAGTTCCTGTGTGCCTTCCTACTTTTGTTAAAAAAAAATTTTTAAGTGAGAAAGATCTAGTAGAGTGGAAGAGTTTGAATATATACATAATATTTAAGAGAAAGTTAAAAAATTAGTGATGGAATCTAAAATATCTGGTAGATATTTGAATAGAAATAGGGCTATCTTTGTTCTAACAATTGGAAAAGAATATAGTTCTGCATACTTTGCATCTGTGAAATGAGTATATTTCAATCGGATTACTTCTATTTTCTATGTACATAGCAGAGATGAAAGGGGATTTAAAGAGTTATGGATTATTACAAGATTGTATTCACCAGAAAAAAATTAATGGGATTATTGAGATTGGTTTATTGCCAATATAGTATATATGAATCACTATGTCCACATTCTCTGTTATGTGACTTCCTCTATCAGTGCCAGGCAGCTCTGGTTCAGAAATGGAAAGAAGAGAAAGATGAATTCATCTAGGATTTGAGATTTGTTCAGGTTGTGAAACAAAGTGACAAAGTAGTTAGAGTTTGGATTAATGGAAAGCTATTTTTCAAGTGATGGACCAAGAAATCTGAGATTAATAATGAGAGACATAAAATGAATGAATGTAGTGAAACAGAAAACTCTGAACAAGCTTGAAGAAGTTGAGTGAAAAAACATGGAAGGATAAGAGTTTGTAAGTGGAGAGTGGGATTGTTTGAGAAATTTTGAAGATGGAAACAAGACAACTGATAAAGTCCAAGTTATGATGTTTGCTGCATTTTATTACTGGACACAATTTCTTACATGGAAAATTTGAATCACTATAAGACCACAAGATTAATATTTATCCCATGGACGCTGGAATTACCAGGAGGGTTATAAAAAAATATGGAAAAGAGAGGAACACTTTAAGTCAAGTGACAATGCTTCTCTCTCTCTCTCCTCTCTTTCTTTTCTTTTTTCTTTCTTTTTTCTTCTTCCTTTTGTTTCTATTCTTTACTTGTCTATTACTGTTATTACTTTACTTGTCTATTACTGTTATTCAGTAAGTGAGAAGTGCTCCGTATATTGGTGGAGAATTGATTAAAAGAGAGTGACAGCATGCTGGCCCCTTATGCTAAATGGCAGAAACCTCAACATATCAGAGGTTCTTAGGAAGCAATAGAGGCTAAAATCTGTTTGGATCAATAAGGATCAAATAGTATATCTATCCCACCTCCTGTACTGAAAGTAATAAGGGTATGAGAAAATAAACAGCCATGGTATGAAAGCCCTCAGTGGAACTGGTGCCCTCAATGTTGAGGATGAGTATGCAAGTAAAAGAAGGGAAGGTATAGAGTATGCTTGAGCAGATGGAAAACCAAGAACGTTCCTCATCTATGGTAAGGTTTTAGAGGAAAAGAGACTTGAAGAGATCAATAGTGGGGCAATGCTAGAACTTTGAGTTTTAGGCTGATGAAAATGGGGTGATTATGAGAGAACCCCTTTGTCCTAAGGATCACAGAACAATGTCTCTGAACCCATGGAAAGGCTCCATTGACTAGAGTCATGGCACATTTATGGATTGGATCCACAAACACAACAGAATATGAGTCTGGTGATCCATTTCTGTTACTTCCCCACTAACCAGGATACAGCTTGAAGTAGAGAAAAGAACATAGGGTTTGGCATTCTATTAACCTTGATTACAATTTCAGTTCTTGCACATATCATGTGTGTGTGAGCTTAAAGTTTACTGGGAGGCTTAGAAACAGTGTAAACAGTGCTTGGTTCTTGGAGATGTTGTCATTCTGCTCTTTTTCCTTGATCATGAGAAAACTATCACCTGTGGGATCTGGAAACCAGATGCCTGGTGTTATACCAGCTTCGCAACCTGAACTCCTTGGCATTGATGAGCCAGTGGAAATGCTAGCCTGTAACTTCTCTAATATCCAAAGCTCTGTACCTATTTCCTTTTCTCAGTTACAGCAGCCTTGTCCAGCTCTGTCTCCAGAAGCTCTAGAATAATCTCACTGTCCTTCATCCAGAGCTGGAGTAACCTATCTTTCTTTTGAATCATTTCTCTAATTTGCCCTGAACCTATGAAGATTGGCATATTTTGCTTCTGTAGAGTTGCGAAAGCTATTATTATTTATTTATTTTTTTTTGCGGTACGCGGGCCTCTCACTGTTGTGGCCTCTCCCGTTGCAGAGCACAGGCTCCAGACGCGCAGGCTCAGCAGCCATTTCTCACGGGCGCAGCCGCTCCGCGGCATGTGGGATCTTTCTGGACCGGGGCACGAACCCGTGTCCCCTGCATCGGCAGGCGGACTCTCAACCACTGCGCCACCAGGGAAGCCCGCAAAAGCTATTTCTGAAGCACTTTAAAGACTACTGAAATCATAACAGTGATTTTGTATTATCTAAGAAGCATATTTAAGAAATTAGTTTTGCACTTATCTGCCAAACCCAGAAAGTTTTTTTTTTTTTTTTGGTAATTTCCTTTAATCTTGTGGCCCCTAAACTTTAATGCTGACTGAACTCCTGAGGTGGTTCTTTGTAATACGAATATCAGGATAAAATTCCAGAGATTCAGATGAAGGAAACTGAAGTTTGGGGTCTAGAATCTTCCACTTTTACAACATCACAGGTGATTATGATTCAGTCTATTCAATTGAACATATTTGGAGGAATTGAGTCCTCAACCTACTGTGGTTCTTAAGACAAATTTTGAAGGCCACATTTCCCTTAGTTTTTGGAGAAACAAATTTAACTGAGTCAACAATTTTTCTTAAATTTAAAAAAAAAAAAAAAGGTAACTAGGGAATTCTCTGGCAGTCCAGTGGTTAGGAGTCTGCACTTCCACTGAAGAGGGCACAGGTTCAATCCCTGGTCAGGGAACTAAGATCCCACATGCTGTGGGGCATGGCCAAAGTAAATAAAAAAAAAAAAAACACAAAAAAAGTAACTATATGAAGAGATGATATATAATTAGCTTGACTATAGAAATCATTTCACTATGTATATGTTAGCAAAGTATCATGTTGTACACCTGAAATATATGAAATTTTTATTAAAAATAAGATTTAAAGAACTATATCACTGAGCTCAAATTCTGAAAGAGCTGTATATTTCCTAACTTCTGAAAAATTCCTTTAGTTTTCAATATGTCGTATATGTGTATAGGTCCCTGATCATGGGAAGCAGAATTCATAAAAATGGATAAGAATGTTGTGTTAACCTACAACAAATTACACATTCTCAAGAAAAATCACCAAGAGCTATAATATGAAGAACAATATTTTAGTCCAAAGAAGTTAAAAAAAGACAACCAAGGAAAAACTGATACTATGCTAAATGTGTCAGGATAAGAGCAGTTTCACAACACCCATTCAATTATGTAGAGATTGTTCATTTCAATCTAAAGTCTCTCAAATTATCAGCTGCAAGCTTATTCATCAGGAAACTAAAATTTACACAAAGGTAGCCATCTTGTGTACAAAAGTACCTGGAAATTAACTCTTACATTAGAGAGTACATGACTAGGACCACAGAGAATAATAAGTTCTGGTGTTTATAGAGAAATGATCATATAGAAATATATGCTTGCCAGTGAGATTGAGGATGCCATGTTATTACCATTCTGATGGTATTGTAATGACTGATCCTGAAGGATGTGTATAGGAAGCATATATTCCTTTCTTATAGGAAGCACACTTGGTAGACACACTGCTTGAGCTCCAAATCCAGTTCCACCTTTCTCTGTAATAGAGCTTTGATCAAGGTGCTTGTCTCTTAAGTCTGCAAAAAAATGGTGTATCCCATGAACTAACCTTCAGTAATGCAGTGGTCTTACAGAGTCATACAGTTTTTCTGCAATTGTGATATGTGGGATTAAAAATGGGAATTTAAAGAGAAGTAATTTTTGCTCTGTATTCATTCACTTTTAACTTACGCGATAGGAACAGGATTTCATTATGATGTGTCACCTGATGGCCAGGAACAAATTGCTTAGTGACCCAGGATGGAACTAACAATGGTGAAGAACATAGAAAATAGAGTAATAACTGCTAAAATACTGAACGAGGACTGGGAACAAAAGCTCCTCTTTTGAAGTGTACCAGGGCAGTTGTTTTCAAACATACTTGAGCATTAGACTACCCTTGTTAAAACTGATGTGCTTGTTAAAACTGAAATTCCTGGACCTTAGATCAACCAAAGGAGCATTTTGACAGAGATTCCCAGGAATTAGAATTTTGACGAGCAATCAAGTTATTGTTAGGCACATATACAATTGACAGCTGGGAAATTATATGATTTCTTAATAGTTTTTCTATGGAAAAGTTTTTCTCTTTTTGAGCAGAAAACAAATACATATGTTTAAAAAATAAATATATAAATTAATAAAAGTCATAATATTTACCAATAGTGGTGCTTTTTTGGTCTTAGAAAACCTAACATTTTCATAATTAGAACTATCGTTTTTGTCCTCAAAATATAAGGAATACACTTACCTTAATGTAGGTTTTAAAATAAATGCTGGAATACTTCTAACTTTAAAAATTTACTCAATTCAATTATATGCATTACAGAAGTGAGACAATTAACGTATAACAATTAAGTGATTCCATTATTGTTATCAAACTGAAAAGTGTGGACACAATTACTCTTTCTTGAATAGACTAGTTCTCAAGAGATTGATGGCAAAGGTTAGCTGAGCAGGATTGGTTTAATAGAAAAGCTTGCCTTCACATCCCGCCTTCTGCCCCTGCCCCCTCCTCAACTTTCAGTTGCCCCAACAGCTATATGATATTTTGTATCTTATCTCTCCAGTTTGAGAACTCTTGATTTAATATAGAAATGATACTTTACAGATGCGCTCTGTCAACATGTTGTCCAGTGAGTAAGCTGCACGCTTACCACGGAAAGAGCCTGAGGTAAAATCCCAACTTGTACTTACAAGTGGTCTTGAATAATATGTTTATCTCTAAGCATGTTTTATCAGATAACAAAAGTGGTGATAATATAATTTACCTTGAAAGAAATCAAATAGATCAACATTTGTGAAAAAATATACATATGTGTGTGCAATGCTCTGTGTATGTGTGTATATATACATGTATACATACAAAATACATATATGCATATACATATAAATCATATATACACTCATATAAATAAGTACATAAAATTTTGAGAAAAAAAAATTACATTGTAAATCACAAGCAATCAATGGATGTTATTAGCTCTTTCTTACCCTTTGAAAAAGACCAAAAAATCTCATAGGCCAACATGCTGTAGCATGAAGTGGTAAAATTATCAATACTTAGATATGTTGACATGTTTTGGGGACAAAGATAGTAATGCAAATCTATCAACTAACCAGGATTTTTCCAAACTGTCAATGTCATGAAAGACAAATGATATGGAAGGTAGACACAACCAAAGGAGACTCAAGTCACATGATAACTATGTGCAACCCTTGACCTTTTATTGGGCCCTGGATTGAATAGACCAATAAACAAACAAAAAATAAAACAGCTATAAAATATACATTGGGGAAAGTTTGAAAAGGGATTGTATGTTAGATAATATTGTTATCAGTATTATATCTCTGGTACAATAATTGCATTATGATTATATGCTATGTTCTTCAGTGATACATGCTAAAGTACATAAAGTGTCGGGATGTCTACAAATTTCAAGTGGTTAATAAAGGGGAAAGAGGGAGCAAGAAGGAAAGTGAGAAACTGAGAAATTAAAACTATACAAGATGTTAAAAAATTAGTGAACATAAATACAGGATATGTAGACTTTTCAAATTTTTTAAAAATGGCAAATAATTTAAAAATTAAAAATTCTTAGACACACATACAGGGGGTGATTTAGGAAATAGTATATTTTAGGTTATAAAATTTAATTTTCTTGAGGTATGATCATTTTTATTAAATGATTTTTGTTGCTTTCCTGTCATATGTAATATTTTCCCCAATTTTACAGTTCTATTAAGATTTTCAATTAAACATTATTAACTTAAATAAAGTATAAGGTATGACCTCATATTACTACTCAGAGAGAAACCTAGCAGAATGCTAAACGAGGAAAGCAGTTTAGTCAAGAGTAGAATTAGGTTGATTTAAATATTAAAGAATTTATCTTAAAGATGAAAGTAACTACTTATGTAAATTGAAAGAATTGCAAACATAAGAGCTAGTTTTTAGTACTTTAATTTGACTTTCTAAACTAAAACCTACAAAAGGAATAGTAAAAAATAAATGTCTGCTATTTTCAATTACTATTTTTAAAATTTACTTACAAAAAGAGTTGACATCATTTTAAGTTACGAAAATACAGAATGTGTCACTGATTGCCAGTTGTTGTTCAGATCCAGTCTTAGTCACATTTATTTGAAGAGAGAGATTATGATTTTATCAGAGTTGGATGCCTTTCCAAGCACTTTTTTTCACTAATTATTTTTGGAATTTTGGGGAGTCAGTAGCAGTTGAATTGATTTACAAAGGGATTAAGAATGAGATAGAAACATCTGCTCCTGTCAACATTGTTATTTTTCATAAGCATCAATTTTATAAAGAGCATTTTCTGTTTTTATTTCAAAAAAATTTGTGCTGCAGCAAATTAAAATACTCTCATTAATAATTTACAGATATGCTGTCAATGTGGCAGTAACTAATTATATGATGATGTAAAAGTCTAGAACAGTGGTAAGAAAGCAACTCTTTTTCCAAAAAGACTTGACCAAAAAAAAAAAAAATAGGTCTAATCATACCAGATGACTGTGTTTCCCTTTTAAAATGAAAGCTGCATCTAAGTACAAAATCTCCTTACTTTTTTTTAAATTTAATTTAATTTTATTTTTTTAATATTTTATTAGTCATCCATTTTATACACATCAGTGTATACATGTCAATCCCAATCTCCCAGTTCACCCCACCCCCCCCACCCCCACCACTTTCTCCACTTGGTGTCCATACGTTTGTTCTCTACATCTGTGTCTCTATTTCTGCCTTGCAGACCAGTTCACATGTACCATTTTTCTAGACTTCACATATATGCGTTAATATATATTTGTTTTTCTTTTTCTGATTTACTTCACTCTGTGTGACAGTCTCTAGGTCCATCCACGTCTCTACAAATGACCCAGTTTCGTTCCTTTTTATTGGTGAGTAATATTCCATTGTATATATATACCACATAATCTTTATCCATTCTTCTGTCAATTGGCATTTAGGTTGCTTCCATGACCTGGCTATTGTAAATAGTGCTGCAATGAACATTGGGGTGCATGTGTCTTTTTAAATTATGGTTTTCTCTGGGTACATGCCCAGTAGTGGGATTGCTGGATCATGTGGTAATTCTATTTTTCATTTTTAAAGGACCCTCCATACTGTTCTCCATAGTGGCTGTATCAATTTACATTCCCACAACAGTGCAAGAGGGTTCTCTTTTTTCCACACCCTCTCCAGCATTTGTTGTTTGTAGATTTTCTGATGATGCCCATTCTAACCAGTATGACGTGATACCTCATTGTAGTTTTGATTTTCATTTCTCTAATAATTAGTGATGTTGAGCAGCTTTTCATGTGCTTCTTGGCCATCTGTATGTCATCTTTGGAGAAATGTCTATTTAGGTCTTCTGTCCATTTTTTTATTGGGTTGTTTGTTTTTTTAATGTTGAGCTGCATGAGCTGTTTATATATTTTGGAGATGAATTCTTTATTGATTCATTTGCAAAGATTTTCTCCCATTCTCAGGGTTGTTTTTTTTGTCTTGTTTATAGTTTCCTTTGCTGTGCAAAAGCTTCTAAGTTTCATTAGGTCCTCTTTAAAATCTCCTCACTTTTCTTGAAACAAAGCTTACAGAACGTTTCTGAGACACTCAATTCATAATTAGCTTCCATTTTTATGTGGACGTTTATTAGGGATGTTTAAAATTATTTGTTTTCCCTGAAGTCGGCCTGTTCTCAGTTGAGCTGTAAGATATTCTGCACCTTAGTTTTTGTTTGTGCTTGGGGGCAAATGTAAGTCTAGGTACATGTGGGGAGGAGAAAAGCCTGACTAAATTTTGGTCAAACCTAGATAATGGGCAATTAAGAGGACTTATGAACTATCTCTCCTCTGCTGGCCAATAATCAAAAGGTCCCCACTTCAAAATAAAAGGTATGAGATACTGAACAATTATTGTTCATTATAGATTCAAGAGGAAAATAAAGAGAACCAAGTTCATCACAGAGGAGACAGAGAATCAGAGATAAAGTTTTGTCAAATAGTAAAGATTACTTATTTGGATCTAAGTCCTCAAGGGCAATATATCTTCAGAAATGGGTGCAGGAAGTTAAGAAATGCCAAGATAATACCTCTAATAATATATATTATTATATAATAATGTATATTTTCATTGCAGTTGGTACTGTAATTTGCTAATAAAAGTTATTTTTTCTAAGACTACTTATATATTAGAATAAGAAAATGAACAGTAATGCTTGAACATGACAGCTAAAGTTATTTTTCCCAAAAAGATCAATTATTTAAATTTATGGAGATTTCTCTTTTTGATTGGTGTTAATATAGCAAATATATTTAGTGTTTGCCAGTACATTTAACTTTTAACATATCCAACATTTCTTTCAGATAAACAAGAATCTTGTATATTGTATTTTAACAGATATGGCTTATATATTAGTTATGTGAATTTGATTGTAACAAACATGTAATCATATATACACACATAAATAAACTTTAGAATTTGTAAGTACTTAATATATGTTATAAAAGGCATTATAACTAATGAGAAAGCAAGAATCATTTACTCAGTGATGCTGTGGAAATCTCCTAACTCTTTGGCAAGAATAAAAATTAAAAATTAGTGTGAATAAACACATGCTGATTCATGCAAAAACGAGATTTGCTTGAATCCAAAATGTTAACACTTTTACAGCTGAGTTGGGGAATTAAGGCTAATTTCTTTCATCTTTTACATGGTTTTTCAAAAAATTTTTCTTTTATTATAAAAAGAAACAAAAAAGTATAATTCATTAATTTTGTCAGCAAGCCATTAATCACCTCTAATTAAATGAAATTCTGATATTTCCTTCTTTCAGTCAGTCATATCAACATTAGGAGGTTTATGGTTAGAAAACTTAGATAGATAGATAGATAGATAGATGATAAAGATACATACAGAGAAAGAGGTTTCTGTGTTACCCAGAAATCATATCACAAATATTTTATATTATGTCCTCAGTGTACATTTTTTTCTCATTCAATTGTTATAATAATCCTATGAAATAGGCATAATTTCCCCCATGTTATGGACAAAGAGATTTAGTGCCATGTACATATTCAAATATCTAGTAAGAAGAATTTCACCCAGAACTTTCTGATAACTGAACCTTATAGTTTTACCCACCTGTTTTTATTTTTAGTTCTGAACTGGGATAAAATGATTATAAAAATCATTTGGGGCACTTATTTAAAATGCATATTCCTGGTCTCCACTCCATCTACTCTGAATCAAGCGCTCTGGAAAGGGTCCTAGAAAATCACTGAATCTTTTACCTCAGTTAATGTATTAATCAGGGTTCTCCAGAAAAACAGAATCAATAGGCTCTCTCTCTCTCTCTCTCTCTCTCTCTCTCTATATATATATATATATATATATATATATATATATATATCTCCAAAGGCCTGAGAACCAGGGCAGCCAATCAGGTAAACCCCCTTCTGAAGGCAGGAGAAGACTGACATCCTAGTTTGACCAGTCAGGAAGAAGAAAGGGCAAAGTCTCCCTTCCTCCTCCACATTTTGTTCCATTCAGGCCCTCAGTGGACTGGATGGTGCCTACCCACATTAGTAAAGGTAATCTTCTTTACTGAGTTCACCAGTTCAAATTCAAATCTTATCCAGAAACACTTCACAGACAAAACCAGAAATAATGTTTAGCCAGATATCTCTGTATTCTGTATGTAACGTGCTCAAGTTGATACATAAAATTAACAATCACAAGTCTACTTCTTATCAACTTGGCACCCACACACATCTTCTTAAACCATACTTAATTTCTAAATGAAGGCAATAACAAGGTTATAATTCTGTCTAACATGGTATAACTCTCCTAAGTACAACTGAAAATGCACTAATCCTTTCCCCAGAAGAAAAGGTAAAGCCCTTGAGTGAGGTTCACTCTTTTCCTTGATCCCATAACTTAAATACTATGATGTAAAATTAAAAAATATTAAATAATTTGATATAAAGTCAATACCTCTTATGTTATATGGTAAGGGAATATGAAGGGAAAGAAAACAAAGATATTTTCATTACACACACACACACACACACACACACATCATATCACACAAATGTATTCATAACAAACTAAGGAGGAAAAATTCATAATTACAGTTCTTGTTTTTATAACTGGTCACATGGTCACAGCTGGTATTTATAACTACTTTCTTCCACTGCCCACTCTGTATTTGCTTTGCCCTCAGCAAGGACTTCAGTTGGTTGTGGTTAATTTTATGGAGTTACCCAAACCTGATCATTCCTGAAAAGTATGAGCCATTAGCAGTCTGTCTGGATTGGGTCTATGTAGTTTTCCATTTACCTTAAGCAAAAGACGTCATAATAATAAGAAACACTCTTAGGGATATCCTGTATCCCAGACATATACTTCCTGACCTCCAATGTGCAGTAGTAGTCCAATTTCCTCTTGGTAGTCAGCACCAGTCACCCCAACCAGCACAGTAACTCCCTTCTTTGCCTGTTGATTCAGTGGCATGAGGAAGCCAAAGTGACCAAGTGGTAGTCTTAAATTCCAGTTCAGTGGAATCATTGCCTTGTCATCTGGTGGAAGAATTTTTCCCTCTGGAATAAAACCTCTTGGCCAGCAAAGCATAAAGTCAGGGGAACAAGAAGAAAAAAATTTGCTATGGGGTCACTAGAGATAATATTGAGTGGTGCCACCTCCACTTCCACCCCTTGAATCCTGGACCCGTGAATTCTGCCTGTAGGAGAAATAGAATATATCGACTCACTGATTCATAGCATATACAGCCTCCTAGATAGCCTTGTCCCAGCCTTACAAGGTATTGCCATCTAACTGTTACTGTTAACTGTCTTCAAAAGGCCATTCCATTGTTCTGTCAAGCCAGCTACTTAGCATGATATAGAACATGGTAATACCAGTGAATTTCATGAACATGGGTCCCTTCTTGCACTTCTTCTGCTGTGAAATAAGTTCCTTCATCAGAAGCAATGCTGTGTGGAATACTATGACAGTGGATAAGGCATCCTGTAAGGCCACTGATGATAATTTTGGTAGGAGCGTGTGTACATGGGAAGGCAAATCCATTTCCAGAGTAATTGTCTATTCCTATAAGAACAAAATACTGCTCCTTCCTTGATGGAACTTGCCACCAGGGGAATGGAAGGCCGGTGTTGGTCTCTGTTCCTGGAAGATTAGGCACTTAGCAGTGGCTTTAGCTAGGTCATCCTTGATGAATGGAAGTCCATGTTGCTTCATCCATGCATAACCTCCTTTCCTGCCACCATGGACACTTTGTTCTTGAGCCTGTTGGACAGTGACAGAGGAGGCTGGGGAAAGTGGGTGACTGGTATCCACAGAAGAGGTCATCTTATCTGCTTGATTATTAATGCCTATTCTGCTGAGGTAAACCTTAGGTGAGCATTCATATGGGACACAAATATCCTCACATTTTTGCCCATTCAGAGTATGTCTATTCAAGCATGCATTCTGGAACTAGGGGAAAAAAAACACAGGATAGGTCTTGGGAATCCCTGGGCCCACTGTGAGATGGACTTGAGCTAAAACTCTATTGATCATCTTCTTAAGCCCCTACATTGATCGATACACCACAGTGATGTGTTGGGTCCTTGGAATTAATGTCAGTTCAAAGCCAGTGTTCAGTAGTTCCTGAAAGTTCTGATCATTTTCTTTTCCCCAAATCAAGGTTACCCTGGCAAAAGGATGTCAGTCCCCTTGGTGAAGGATATGAAAATGAGTAACAATATAAACTACGTTTACAGAGGTCTTTCCTCAAGGGGACCCAGCTTCCCCTTCATTTAAGCTGTTCTGGATCTGTCAACTGGCTCAAATCTGGGAATTGACCAACGGGCTTTGACTCTCTATTTTTATGATTCAGATTAGGGTTTTATTCACTTGACTTAGAAAATTTTGCTTATATAGATCAAGTAATAAAGGAGTAGACTTTCTATCTATTTCACTTCCTGAGACACTGTTATCAACTACTAAATGCCATAAGTCTGTGAGAGCCGACTATTTTTCCATTATGGCAAACCACACCCACCTTGCCTTTGGCAGTTGAATGCCACTGCTTGGCCCCTGCCTCCTAGGGATCCAGTTACTCCCACTGCATTTAGATTTCCCAATTCAGTGACTGCAGATGTCACTGTGAGGTCTGAGTTGCAGAGAAGTGTGATCACAGAGATCTGTCAAGGATGCTGGCTTTTGCTGTCTTTATACTATTATTTCTTATAGTACATGTTTTCTGGACACACCCAGTGTGGCTGAGTAGGTCTTAAATGACAAATCCACTCTAACATTCCAATCCCCTAAGCCTTTTCTACATTAAAGCAAGGCATGTCTGGAAGTTCCAGTTTGCTCACTGTGGGCTGACTTTTGTCCATGTTTCAGCCAACCAATCCCAAAATTGTTAGAGGTCTTCTAACTCCCAGAGCTGCAACTTTAAATGCAAAATTTCTGCTAAGGGAGCCCATATCAGTAAATACAGACCGATCCAACGTTATGTTCCTTCCAGCATTATTCCATACCATTAGTATCCATTCCCACTTATGTTCCCTGGATTTCCATACCTCTATATAAGAAAATTCAGTAGTTATTTTAGACAGTGGTGCTACTCCTCGTGAGTCACACTTTGCACCTCCCCTTTAGGGGCCTGCTGGGACTTGGGTCTAGTTATTGGTCTAAAAACAAAGTGGGGTAATGGTGGTGGGTCCTGAGAAGCATCTACATAGCCTTCCCATGGTAACTGCCTCAGGGAGGCCACTGCACTTTCTGAAGCAGCGCAGGGAGTGTAGAGAGGTTGATACAACTCGGGGTGAGGAAACTGTGGCTGATGGGGCTGGGGAGGTCTCTTCCACTGAGAGTGCCATTTGCACTGACAATGAAAACTCATTAGAATTTAGGAGCTCGATGTGTCTGGTCTCATAAGGGTTTCTCCACAAGTCACCATCCCAAATTATAAGATCCCATTCTTTCCCAATCAAAGTCCTCACTTTAACAGTAGACATCCTGTGAAGCTAGAATTTCACCTTGCATTGTAATTTAGCCATTCTCAGGGTCGGATACTGCATTTGATTTTCAGCAGTTTTAGCCCTGCAACTATAGGAGATAAAGGTCTTCTTCAAGGCACTCATGGAAGCTCTTAGGTTATTTATGTGGTGCTTGACCTGAATATTTAAATCTCTGAGATCATCTTTTTTTAATACCACTTCGTCCAGTGATATTAGGAGCAAGAGCCAACCCCACTATATTCGTTAGTTTTCCAAAAATATTTAAAAGTACTATATACATACTCATCCAGCTCCTTTCTTCTTTTAAGTTGTTGATTAGGAGATCTAGGGAAGATATTTTGCTAGATCATGGCATGGGCTATCAGTGCTCTCTTTACTACTAGAAATAGTGTCATGACCATCTGTAAATCTAATCAGATTAGAGAGTCAATTCCAGAACCCCTGGAACCGATTTGAAAAAGTCATCCTTAACATTCTGTTCCTTTAGAACTCCTCTTAACACCTCTTGGTGCGAAAATCTGTATTAGTCAGGGTTATCCAGAAAAACAGAACCAATAGAATATATTCAGAGAAAGAGATTATTATAAAGAGTTGGCTCAAGTGCTTATGGAGGCTGAGAATCCCGCAATCTGATATCTACAAGCAGGAAACAGAAGAAGATCAGTGGTGAGATTCAGTCTGAAAGCCTGAGAACCAGAGAGGCTGATGGCTTAAACCCAGTATTAGGGCAGGAGAAGACTGATGTCCCAGCTTAACAATCAGGCGGAAGAAGAGTTGAACTCTCCCTTCCTCCACATTGTGTTCTATTCAGGCCCACGAATGATTGAATGCTGCCCACTCACACAGGGGAGGATAATCTGCTTTACTGACTTCACGACTGAATTGTAAATCTCATTGGGAAACGCCTTCAGAAACACACCCAGATATAATATTTAGCCAAATATCAGAACAACTCATGGCCTAGTCAAATTGACACATAAAATTAATGATCACAGGTAATATTTATAATTTTCAGTGAACTAATGTACAAAATGATCTCTAAACCAGTTTTCATAATTATCCTTCAAAACTTTTATGGGAATTAAATTGAAATGGAATTTTCACTCTTTTCCTAACAATTAATTTTAGAAATGGTATCTATTTAGAATTCATTTTGTACTAAACATTGTGCTAAGCTAAGTGCTTCTTAAATTGTATCTATTTTCACCTTCACAGCCATACTCTAAGAGGTTAATCTAGTATGACTCATTTTAAATGTGATTTTAAATGTGATTATAATGTTAAGGAGGTTTAGATGGATCAAGTTACTTAATGTAAGACATGTAGTCATTGAACAACAAAGACAGTATTCACACCCAGGTTTTATTGTAATTTCCATTTCATAGTATAAAATTTTTCCTGTTAGCTATGAAAATCTACCTTGACCATAAAGAAATATTTTCTTTCTAAAGTCAACAGCAATTTACTCTATACACCAAGGGTTTAATTCAGTGTGATGTCCATAAAGAACACCATACATTCAGAACCAAAAGACTCAGGATATCTTTATTTCTATAAAATTGGACAGAGCTCACAATTTTAACTTTTTTATAAATAAAGGATACATTTGATGATTTCAAAATTTTCATCTAGTACTTTAGTTTCCTCCAGCTTGTTTTCCAAACTCTTTTGTCTAGGATCATCAAAATTAGCAAAATCTTTTATTCTCCATTCTTTAATTCTAAATCTTTAATTCTAATTCTAATCATCAAAATTAGCAAAATCTTTAATTGACTAATGAGACCTTAAGAATGTGAAAATGGAAAAACTATAACAAAAATCAGTATCCATAGACCCTTTTTAACACAATCTCAGGCTTGTTGCTCTGATTTATTATAATAGTCTAAATCCTCAAATATTTATAAAGACAGGGATAATGTTAAATATCTATATCGTTATAGATATAGATAAATATGAAGTATACATACATACACACATATATATACATACATGTTTATGTAGATAAATGATAGATGACTAGCTAGATAGATAAATAATTTTATAACAATTTTGATGTGTTTCCCCCTTGGATTCTGTGTACTTTTACTTTTATAGTCAACGAGAGTTACTGGAAAAATTCTAGTGACTTTTAATCATTTTGCATTAGTATATTATATTCAAAATAGTCTCACCAATTCCCTGAGTTTAGAATGACCAATGATATGTTTTGTTTACAATTTCTGGTTTCTTTGCTACTTGTTTTGTTTTTACTCAATAATTTTCACTCATAGTGAAAATTATGACACAAAGATTGCAATTGATAATGTCAAGATTACCACAATTAAATACAGGAAGCATTTTATACTCAGTGTTTTCTAACAAGCCAGCATTTCTAAGATCATGTTCCATGGAATTCAGTATTTGTACAAGGTTAATCACTATTGAGTGAAAAAGCATTCCATAGTTAAATAACTTTGAGAAATATTGGATTAAACAATGCTAAACAAATTTTGTTACTGTAAAGCTCCTCAGAGCTGTTCATATAATAATTTGTGGATCTGATATTCAAAAGAGGAACATAATACGTAACATTTTAGTAGATTTATGTACCATGGATCATACTTTGCAAAATCTTGTATTTTATTCCAATATCATTTCTGAATAATGAAAATCCTATAGCTCACTCAAACTAAGGGCCGTAACTATAGAAAATGAGACTTTCCTTATACTAACTGAATTTGTGGCATAGTCCCATCAACTACATTTTTATACAAACACATTGTTCAGTTTGCCACAAGGAATGAAATCCCTATGAATGAGAATATTTTAAGCCCCATAAGCTTCAGAGAAAAAAAATATTATTACTTAATTTCTGTGACAGATATTTTTGACTCATAAAGTATAAGAATGTTTCTGTTGTCAGAGTACTTTTCTTACATAGAAAAATGGACCAAAAAAGAGTATTTATAGTAATAAACATAAATTCAGTCTTGAAATTTTCCCTTACAAAACAGTTATAATGTTACTGAAAATGAACTTGAAAATGAATACTTGAAAATTACTAAGATGCATTTTTTCAATTCTTCAGAGGTTGTCTATGTAGATCCCTGTTTCCTAAATAAAGAACCTAAAAGTGTATTGACTAATAGTTTACTTAATGATAAATGTGATGCAAACATATTATTTTTTAAAAATCCTTATGATTAAATAAATTTGTTTCTTTTTTGGTAATTAATTTTTAAACTTTAGAATAGTTTAGATTTACAGAAAAACTGCAAATGTAAAAGAATTCCTTCCCAAACACCCTTCATCCAGTTCCATAATTATTAAAATCTTGCATTACTATGGTTCATTTATTTAGTTCATTAATTAGTGAAGCAATATTGATAGATCATTGTTAACTAAAAATCAAACCTTTTGACATACCCCCATTAAGACTGCTTGTCTGTTTGTTTTTCATTTTGAGTATGTTTTAATTTCTGGAACTACGAGTTGTTCCAGGTTCATGTGGTATATTTCCTGCCCCAGTCTTCCATTTGTTTTCGAAATCATATTCATTTGCATTATTCTAAAAAAATGTTGTCAGGGCTCAAAGAAAAAAGAGTTTTTATTCAGTTTGAATTTGTTCCTGAGAGTATTCCTTGTCTCCTCTTTATCTTTGCTTTAGAAGGATGTGAACCCAAGTCATCTGATAACATTCATATTAATGGGAATAGGTGTTGTGGTTTTTACCTATTTCAGTCCACTGCTAAATGGAAAACATATCTGTCAGGAACTCGAGAGGGAGATTTGGGTTTTTTCTGAGAAAACTAACCACGCTGACAGCTTTACTCCTATAATATCTACAGAGGTTTGAAGCATATCTGAATTTGAAGGGAAAAAAAATACCAGAATGTTAAGCTATATTTGCAAAATGTGATTCCTACAGATGTCAAAATACTGCCTCTCTAATTTTACCTTCATTATGAAATGCCTTCAGACTCAGACTGTGTAACTTTTCTGTGAAACACTTAATCTCTACTCAGGCCCCTTAGGAAGATGTAATAGCAATCAGTAAATAACAGTGCAGAGGCTGTTGATTACTATTGAATAAACTAAAATGCTTTCCATACATTGCAAACTAAAAATGGATCACTCTCATCACTTATCTTTTTTTTTTTAATGACATTTTAAAGTCTAAGGGCCTTATTAATCAATGCTTTATATGATGTTTTCCAAAGATGTGCATGTACCTTGCTTAGAAAACAGAAGAGAGGCAGATATACTGAGACTCTTCTGAGGAAATTAAATTAAATCAGTATTCATAAATGTTAGATACTTGATAGAGAATAAGAAAAAAGAAGATACTAAAAAAGTAAGAGATAATGGAAAAAAGAAAGCGTGGAAGAAAAGGAAAATATTATTTGGCAACAATGACAAACCCTTTGATAGCTAGTTTCTCAAAGTATTTTTAATAGGTATTTTGCCTTTTTACATTAAAAAAATGAGAATTTTGAAAAAAATCACTTGTTCAGGTCCTCAGAAGGAGTATGGTTAAAGCCAAATGTTGAAACCATGCCTGTTTGGCTCCAGAATTTGTGCTTCATTCACTCTACAGAAAAACCCTAACATATTGGCAATTTGATAACATTTTAAATGTAACGATGGTATTTAGCTGTTATTTGCAAAGGGGAAAGATTAGATTTTTACTTTTAGTTTATATTCCATATGGCTTTATCAAAATGATCAGTGTATCTATAGAAAAGTTTGAAAGGCAATTTTAATATACTGGATAAAAATTGAAAATTAATATTTATTGAAATATTATATTTACAATGTTTACATTTTAAAACTTTTATGGAGGAATAGACAAATATTAAATGACACATATTTATATTGTACAATTCGAAGAGTTTTGAAATTTTGTTACACTCCTGAAACCATTATCACAATCAAGATACTGAGCACATCTACTGACGTTACTCTCATCTGTACCACCATTCAGGTTAGAGAGGAGATTCATCCAGTTTTCTTCGCTCCTCCTTAGCTTTAACCTTCATCAAATAGCCAACTTATTTAATCAAAGTACATTTTAAAAAGCTTTATGTGATTGAAAAAGGTGTTATTTGGTGGGATTTTATTTAGAACAGATCATTTCTAAGGAGAAAATGCTCTTTATTTCAAGAAACCTTTCCTTTATGCTTATGTACGCATTTATACTTTTTAAGCCTTATGCTTACTTAATACTTTTACTGATTATTCAATTTCAAAAATCATTCTATTCAGAACTTTGAAGGTATTCCAATGGTTTTCTAGCAACCTCTGATGCTACTGAAAAATGTGCATGCGACCTTCCTTTTATAACCTTTTTAATTTTGGAAAAATCTTTTCTTAAAAAAATATGAATTGAATTTTTAGCTCTGGTAAAGTATCATATATATTGTTGTTTGTGTTGTCTGTTGCTTGAGATTCTGTGAGTCAGGTATTGGATATGAAGTGATTATTTTCTGTGCCTCTTTACTTACTTTTCCTATCTTTGTTTTAGGCTCAAGGACTACCTACGTAATCCTTTAGTTATGACCACTCCATTTAGCATGTCTATTGAAACTTTTATCCCTGTTTTGTGTGATTTTAGTATTCTCAAATATATCAAACAATACCATTTTATCTTATATTTCACTTCTTCTGAGGTAGTTGATATGTTTGTTCATTTCTGTACTTTTTCATAATAGTGTGGTGCACAGTATTTGGAAAGTGTCATTTAATACAATATTTGATTTTTGTTAGTAGTACACAGTTAAAGACAAAATCTTGAACTTAAAAAAAACACATCTCAGCCACCATTGCATCTCCTTAAGGTGACTGAATAAATTTCCAGTGGCAATAAGATGCATATGTATATAACATTTGAAATACAGTTTATAAATAGTAACATTTGAAGCACACATATAAAACATTTTTTTAAATAAGGACATTTTAATTGAGACACATTGAAAACTGAATTAAAATTTGCAAATCATGCTTGTGTGTTACCTTTAGAAATTTTAGAGCATAGAGGTTTCTCACAATAACCTGAAGAACTACTTGTAACTTGGATCCTCAAGAAGGAAAGAGCTACAAAGTTTCATTTTCTGAGGCTAGTGTGTTTAATCCTACTTACGATTAATTTTTTTAGCAATTTTTGTGACACTCACTTAAAATTATAATGGAGGTTTTATTCTTTTCTTATGAAAATTTGAATAATCAGTGTTTCTCTAAGGCTTTTGTTTCTGACATAAACTAAACCAGTCATCAACCAACCACTTGAAAAGAATCAATGAAAATGCTAGAAGGTGGTTTTTTGTTTTGTTTTGTTTTTTCTATATTATAAATGTCTCTTTTCTAATTTAATGATATTCTATTTTAGGAAGCATATATTGCTAGTTTATATAAAACTAATATTTACAAATGGGTAAACACAAGCATGTGTGTGTCTGTGTATTCTTGCATTCTGTGTCATCTTCTCTAAGTTACTTGAAAGATAGGCTTCGTTAAAAAAATTCAAACAAAATAGAAGCTAATACATCTAGAATCTGGTTTTTATTGGTGCCTAATATATGATTATCAAATAAAAAGCTTTCAAAGGTATTTGTAATGCATCGTGGTGCTCTAAAATAAGTGTCCTATGAATTGTTGTTTTGAGTACAGTACAAAAGATTGTTCCCTATCCTCTTAGGGGGTAGAGCTTCAGCAAAGTTAAAAAGGAAGAAGGTATTGTTTACTCAAATATTGTCTGTTCTTATGTAATCTTATCTCCAACCTCCATGACTTGCTTCTGATACCAAATAACATCCAGCTTTCAATCTCAGAGTTCTTTGCCTCATGAAGACCCATAAAGAGTCTATCACATCACCCTCTTCTCACTTGATATCACTAGACTGTGTGTTTTATCCCCTGCACAAATTAAAAAAAAAGACTTTATAGGTGGAGATAATTTTGAGTAACAGACTCAGTTTGGCAGGAACTATAAAACTGAATCAGACGATTGGAGTTTGGGTTCAGAGGTTCATATGCCTCGTGACCATCAAATCACCAGTTATATTAGTATTCCATTGCAGCCTTAAAAAATTACCACACATTTAGTGGATTCGAATAACACAAATATATTCTCACAAGTCTGTAGTTCAAAAGGCTAGGTTGACTCAGCTGGTTATTATGCTTTAAGTTTCACAGTGCCAAAACCAAGGTGTCACCTAGCTGAGCTATTATTAGCCAATTCTGAGAAGAATTCAATCTTAAATTCGCTCAGGTTGTCAGCAAAATACAGTTGCTTTTGGGACTAGGGCTGAGATGTGCCTTTCCTTGCTGGCTGTCAGTGGGTGGCCACCTTACCACCTAGAGGGTTCTTTCTCAGGTCCTTTCATACAGGATCCTACAGCACAGAGCCAGGAGCAGTGTGTTGGATCCTTCTCATGTTTATAATCTCTCTGACCTCTTCTTCTATTACATATACCTGAATGACTCTTCTGTTTTCTCTTCCGCTTTAAAGACTCGTAATTACATTGGGCCCACCTGCATAATCTAGAATGATCCCTCCCTTTTAAGATCAGTTTATTCGTAGCCTTAATTACACTTGCAAATTCCTTTATGGTAGTACATGGATTAGTGTTAGATGGAATAATAAAAGGACTATTATCTTAGGGACATATCTTTAGAATTATTCCTACCACACCAGCCTGTGAATGTTTTGCTTTGTCTGCATTTTACAGGGCCACAGTCCTGGATCCAAATATTAATATGCGGAAATCACGAGAAGTGGGCAGTGAACTCTAGGACTGTGAAAGTCTCCTGAATGTGACTGAAGTGGAATTACCTCTAATTAAAATATTTGGGGGTGGGGGGGGTTAAGAGCTATCAGTTGTGATTTTCTTTTTTTTTTTTTTGCGGTACGCGGGCCTCCCACCGCTGCTGCCCCTCCTGCTGCGGAGCACAGGCTCCGGATGCAAAGGCCCAGCGACCACGGCTCAGGGGCCCAGCCGCTCCGCGGCACCTGGGATCCTCCCAGACCGGGGCATGAACCCGCGTCCCCTGCATCGGCAGGTGGACCACCAAACCACTGCGCCACCAGGGAAGCCCATCAATTGTGATTTTTAAGAAAGCTAATATTTAATTAACCTTATTTTGTAAATTATATGTATCTATATTGATATTATCTGTTCAATGAACCCACCACGCCCTGGCAGAGTAGATCATATATGAAATTACATTATTTACCTCTGTACACTGACTGTAACCACCCCCAAAACCTTACAAACAGTCTTACAATCATCTGTTGCTATGGTTAGCTGCTATTTGGAATTTAGTCCAAACACCAAAATCTGATGTCAAATGACTTAGCAATTCTTAATTATTTCTCCACTAACTTCTCTGATTTTCATAGAACAAGGCATTATTCTGTTGTTTTTGGTGTGAGCTCTGGGTATTCATATGAATTTCAAGTTATGGAAACTATATGCTGACCCCAATTATAAGATTAATACATTACTTACCTTCCACTTATTTCAGTGCAAAAATATGTACAAGACGTTAGTTGGATAATTTTGCATTTAAGGAAACACTTCCTAAACATCAAATTAGTGGAGGAATTAACATATTTAAAAATCACATTTTCTTCTTTTCCAGTTTGTATTCCTTTTATTTATTTTTCTTCTCTGATTGCCATGGCTAGGACTTCCAAAACTATGTTGAATAATATTGGCGAGAGTGGACATCCTTGTCTTGTTCCTGATCTTAGAGGAAATGCTTTCAGTTTTTCACCATTGAGAATGATGTTTGCTGTGGGTTTTTCATATATGGCCTTTATTATGTTGAGAAGAAGTAAAGCTGTCACTGTTTGCAGATAACATGATACTATACATAAAAGATCCTAGAGATGCCACCAGAAAACTACTAGAGCTAATCAATGAATTTGGTAAAGTTTCAGGATACAAAATTAATGCACAGAAATCTCTTACATTCTTATACACTAATGATGAAAAACCTGAAGGAGAAATTAAGGAAACACTTCCACTTACCATTGCAACAAAAAGAATATAATATCTAGGAATAAACCTACATAGGGAGACAAAAGACCTGTATGCAGAAAACTATGACACTGGTGAAAGAAATGAAAGACGATAAAAACACATGGAGAGATACACCATGTTCTTGGACTGAAAGAATCAACATTGTGAAAATGACTATACTACCCAGAGCAATCTACAGATTCAATGCAATCCCTATCAAACTACCAATGGCATTATTCACAGAACTAGAACAATAAATTTCACAATTTGTATGGAAACACAAAAGACCCCAAATAGCCAAAGCAATCTTGAGAAAGAAAAAGCTGGAGGAATCAGGCTCCTTGACTTCAGACTATACGACAAAGCTACAGTAATCAAGACAGTATGGTACTGGCACAAAAACTGAAATATAGATCCATGGAACAGGATAGAAAGCCCAGAGGTAAATCCATGCACATATGGTCAATTAATCTATGACAAAGGAGGCAAGGATATACAATGGAGAAAACACAGTCTCTTCAATAAGTGGTGCTGGGAAATCCGGCCAGCTACATATAAAAGAATGAAATTAAAGCACTCCCTATCACTATACACAAAAATAAACTCAAAATGGATTAGAGACCTAAATGTAAGACCAGACACTATAAAACTTTTAGAGGAAAACATAGGAAGAACACTCTGTGACATAAATCACAGCAAGATCTTTTTTGATCCACCTCCTAGAGTAATGGAAATAAAAACAAAAATAAACAAATGGGATCTAATGAAACTTAAAAGCTATTGCAAAACAAAGGAAACTACAAAGAAGACAAAAAGACAACCCTCAGAATGGGAGAAAATATTTGCAAATGAATCAATGGACAAAGGATTAATCTCCAAAATATATAAACAGCTCATGCAGCTCAGTATTAAAAAAACAAACAACCCAATCAAAAAATGGGCAGAAGTCCTAAATAGACATTTCTCCAAAGAAGACATACAGATGGCCATGAAGTACATGAAAAGCTGCTCAATATCACTACTTATTAGAGAAATGAAAATCAAAACTACAATGAGATATCACCTCACACCAGTTAGAATGGACATCCTGAGAAAATCTACAAACAACAAATGCTGC
This sequence comes from Pseudorca crassidens, assembly GCF_039906515.1. Taxonomy (NCBI): domain Eukaryota; kingdom Metazoa; phylum Chordata; class Mammalia; order Artiodactyla; family Delphinidae; genus Pseudorca; species Pseudorca crassidens. Next base: position 23,437,842 of record NC_090298.1, read on the forward strand.
AGAGGGTGTGGAGAAAAGGGAACTCTCTTGCACTGTTGGTGGGAATGTAAATTGATACAGCCACTATGGAGAACAGTATAGTGGGTCCTTAAAAAACTAAAAATAGAATTATCATATGACCCAGCAATCTCACTGCTGAGCATATACCCAGAGAAAACCATAATTCAAACCCACACATGCATCCTAATGTTCATTGCAGCACTATTTACAATAGCCAGGTCATGGAAACAACCTAAATGCCCATCGACAGACGAATGGATAAAGATTATGTGGTACATATATACAATGGAATATTACTCAGCAATAAAATGGAACGAAATTGGGTCATTTGTAGAGACGTGGATGGATCTAGAGACTGTCATACAGAGTAAAGTAAGTCAGAAAGAGAAAAACAAATTTTGTATATTAACATATATGTGGAATCTAGAAAAATGGTACAGATGATCTGGTTTGCAGGGCAGAAATAAAGACAGATGCAGAGAACAAACGTATGGACACCAAGAGGAGAAAGTGGTGGGGGAGTGTGGTGGTGGGATGAATTGGGAGATTGAGATTTACATATATACACTAATATGTATAAAATGGATAACCAATAAGAACCTGCTGTATAAAAAAATAAATAAAATACAAAAAAAAATCACGTTCTGACCATCATAAAATGTATTTTAAGTTAAAAGGAATCAAAACTAAGAGAGGAACTACATTTATTTACAACAATGGGTTAATAATAAAATATTAATATCTTAATAAAATGAGTCAATAGTATTTGAAGAATGTTTACAGAAGAAGATGAACACACAACTTTGCATTAGCCCCAAATTAGGTACTTTTTAAGTTTATTGTAATTGTTGCACAATTCATGATAGGTAAATTATTTTAGACATTTTTGTTGGTGAAAAATGTTTCCAAGCTATTTCTTTAAAATGGAGAAAGGGTAGTGGTGTGCCTTCAATTCCTCGTGACCAAGAGAAAAGTATATGTATTTCCATTTTCAACGTCTAATCACAAAATATATCCAAACCAGATCAATAGGATACCTGAGACAAGTATAATTTCCTGAGTTAGATAGCCATAGGGAATGTATTATTTATCTATTCCTTTTTTTTGGCTTATTTTTTTTGAATTTTATTTTATTTATTTTTTTATACAGCAGGTTCTTATTAGTTATCCATTTTACACATATTAGTGTATATATGTTAATCCCAATCTCCCAATTCATCACACCTATATAACAAATTATTCCAAAACTTAGTGTTTTAAACGACACCTAGAAAGGGTAAAAAAGGAGATAAATCAAAAGAATTTAGTTAAATTTATAATAATTCAAAACTTATTAATCCCTTTGAAGTAATGTCTCATAATTATAACTGGGAAATCAATTGTTATAGATAATTTTATAATAGGGAATTAATGAATATGCTGATTCATGTCTTGATTAAGAAATTAACAATGGTTGAGCACACTAATTTTTGCTTGAAATTTCTCATACAGGAATATAATTTTAATTCAATATATGTTTTAAAAAGCATAATAGAAGTAATTTTATAAAGCATTTATAATAAATAAGTACATTTAAGAAAGACTCAGTCTATTACCTAAGTTCAAGGATATGTCATTATATTTTAAATTATGAGAATATTTAGCTTAGAATAATAACTGAGTTTCCAGATAAAACCCCCATTTTTTTCTTTTAAAGATATATACATCTGCTATAACTTATTCTATGAGGCCAGCATTACCCTGATACCAAAACCAGACATAGATGTTACAAAAAAAGAAGAACAACCGACAAATACCTCTCATATTCTCCACCGATGAATGAATGAAGAAAATGTGGTGTATATATTATACAATGGATTGTTATTCAGCCATAACAAATATGGAAATCTTGCCATCTGAGACAACATGGATGGACCTGAAGGACATTATGCTATGTGAAATGAGACATACAGGGAAGGACAAATGTCATATGATTTGGAATCTAAATACAATAACAGAAACAAAAACTAACTCATAAATACAGATAACAGACTGATGATCTTTGGAGGTAGGGGGTGGAAAGTGAGTGAAATGGGTGAAGGGGGTCAAAAGGTACAAACTTCTAGTTATAAAATAGATAAGTCCTGGGGCTGCAATATACAACATGGTGAATAACACTATATTATGTATTTAAAAGTTGCTAAGAAAGTAAACTTTTTTTCATTTTTACTTTATATTGGAGCATAGTTGATTAACAATGTTGTGTTAGTTTCACGTGTACAGCAAAGTGGTTCAGTTATACATATACCTGTATCTATTATTTTTCAAGGTTTTTTTCCATTTAGGTTATTATAGAATATTGAGGAGTGTTCCCAGTGCTATACAGTAGGTCCTTGTTGGTTATCTATTTTAAATATAGCAATGTGTAAATCTTAAAATTTCTCATCACAAGAAAAAAACACGTGTAACTATGTGTGGTGATACATGTTAACTAGACTTATTGTGGTAATTGTTTTCCAATATAAACAAATATGGAATAATTATGTTGTACATCTGAAACTAATATAATGTTATATTTGTTACTTTAAGTAACAAACCTAATAATCTGTAAAATTTTCATTTGAAAACACTTCCCAACCCTTCCAGCTATAGAAGAATGAATACAGTTCATAACTGGGAATTCTAACAGTCCTATTAGAAAAAATACAAAAGAATGGCAACTTTTATTTCCTTTGGATTCAAGAAAAGATTGTAGAATATCATTGTTTCAGCAAGATTATCTCCATATGACAATGTCAAGTATGGAAGGAATGAGAAAGTATACTTTCAACCTTTACTGAAAGAAAAGGAAAACTTCATGAAATGAAGAAAAAAGACAGGCATACATTATTACTGTTTTCATATATGTTTCTTCACCTCATATAATCTAATGTTACTGTTTACACTTAATTTGAAAGCCCTTCTATTCTATCCAAGTTTGAAGTTTAACTTCCTCCACACTTTATGCAAAGAAAATCTGCTGATTTCATTTGGCTCCCATAGACAATATGCAATCATCCAGAAGTCATCAGCAAATTCTAAGCAAAGGCATTTTTTCTCAGAAGCAAGTGTCCATAATTCTATACAGGAAGGATTTATGGGCACTTATCCAGTTGCAATGGAACATAGACATGGAGTCCTCAAACAATTTTGTTTGAGCATACGATTAAAGAACACTTAAATACTATAAATCTCCTCCAACATTTAAAACTCTAAATATAAAACTTTTCTCCCCCATAAGTTTGAATTAGCAGCAAATGATACAATTCCAATATATTGTATGTTTTGCAAAAAAAATCCTCAACAAAATATTAGCATATTGAATCCAATATTTTTTAAAAACAATCATATACCATAACCAAATGGGATTTATCACAAGCATGCAAGGCTGGTTTAACATTAAAAAATTATCCCAACAGACTAAGTAAGAAAAATCATATGACCATATCAGTAGATGCAGGGAAAGCATGCAACAAAATTCAAAACCCATTTATGATAAAAATTCTAAGTAAACTAGGAATAGAGAACTTCTTCTACTTGATAAAGAACATCTACCCAAAATGCTATAGCTGACGTCATACTTAATGGTGAGAAACTCAATGCTTTCTTGTTAAGACCAAGCACAACACAAGGATGTCCACTCAAACTACTGCTATTCAACTTTGTACTGGAACTCTTAGTTAATGCAATTAGACAAGGCACAACAAGAAAATATGTGAAAACTGGCAAAGAAGAAATAAAATTATCTTTTCAGATAATTGTTTATGTAGAAAATCCTTAAGAATTAACAACAAAAATCTCCTAGAAAGAAAAAGTGATTATAGCAAGGTTTCATGAATTAATGAAAAATTCAATTTCTCATATACCAACAATAAACAATTGGAATTTGAAATTAAGAACACAATAGCATTTATATTAACACCCCAAATTTGAAATACTTATATACAAATCTAATAAAATATGTACAAGACCCATAAGAAGAAAACTGTAAAACTCTGATGAAAGAAAGCAAAGATCTCCATAAAGGGACTTGACCATGGATAGGAATCCTCAATATTGTCAAGATGTCAGTAGTTTCCAATTTTTTCTATAGGTTCAATGCAATCACAACCAAAATCTCAACAAGTTATTTTATGGATGTTGACAAATTAATTCTAAAGTTTATATGTAAATGCAAAAGACCCCAAATAGCCAACACATTATTGAAGAAGAACAAAGTCAGAGGCCTAAAACTACTACACTACAAAACTTTCTATACAGATACGGTAATAAAGATGGTGTAGTACTGGCAAAAGAATAGCCAAATCGGTCAGTGGAACAGAACGGAAATCACAGAAATAGATTCAAACAAATTTAATCAACTGATCTTGGACAACAGGGAAAAGTCAATTCAATAAAAAGTGAATATTCTTTTAGTAACTGGTGTGGGAACAACTGGACATCCACATGCAGAAACATGAATCTAGTTACTGCCCTTACACCTTCCACTAAAGTTACCTCAAAATAGATCATAAATCCATTAAATAATTAAATGTAAAATGCAAACCTATAAAATATCAGGAAGGGAACCTAGGAGAAATCTAGGTGATTTTGGGTTTGGTGATGACTTTTTGGAAACAACCCCAAAAGTACAATCCATGAAAGAAAAAAAATTGATAACTTGGACCTCATTAAAGTTAAAAACTTCTGCTTTGTGAAAGACACTGTTCAGAAAATGAAAAGGCAAGCTACAAGACTCACAGATCTAGAGAACATTTTCAGTGGGGAGAAGGAAGGGGGGAGGGGCAATATAGAGAGAAAAAGGGTTTTTATGGGATTATATGAAATAATGTGTGTGTGAAACTTTTAAAAATTTTAAAGCACTATGAATTTAAAGAATCTTTCAATAAAAAAAGACAAGCTACAGACTGGAAGATAATCTTTGCAATACACATATCTGATAAAGGACTGGCATCTACAATATACAAAGAAGAGTTAAAACTCAAGAAAAAGAAAACAGCCCAATTTTAAAAATAAACAAAAGATTGGAACAGACATCCCACCAAAGAAGATATAAAGATAGCAAATAACCATATAAAAGATGCTCAACATCATATTTTATTAAGGAACTTCAAAGAACAATGAGATACTACTACACACCTATTAAAATGGCCAAAATACTAAACATTGACAGCACAAAGTGCTAACAAGGATGTGAAGCTACAGGAATTCTTTTTGTTGATGGTGGGAATGCAAAATGGTACTGCCAGTTTAGAAGACAGTTTGGCGATCTTTTATAAAACTAAGTTTACTCCTACCATATGATCTGTCAATTGCATTCCCTGATGTTCATCCAAATGAGTTGAAAACTCATTTCTACACAAAATCCTGCATGCAAATATTTATAACATGTTTTTTAAATCAATATTTTATGTTTTCAATGTACAAGTATTTTACTTCCTTTGTTAAGCTGATGCCTAAGTACATGTATATAAAGAGGATTTAAAATAATTATAATGATAATCTTATATTTGGTGATAAGAAATTGAGTATAAATCTCAAGACACAATTTATTCTTAAACTGCAAGTACATGCAAAGCAAACCTTCCAAATTAGTTCTTAATATGACTATATTTAGTTTACTTTGCAGTCATTTCATTTAATCATAATGAATTACAATAAAATCTAAATTTATAAGTAATAAATGGTATTAAGTCTCCATTTGTAATGTAAGAAACTTGGGAGAGGGCTTCGCTGGTGGCGAAGTGGTTGAGAGTCCACCTGCCGATGCAGGGGACACAGGTTCGTGCCCCGGTCCGGGAAGATCCCACATGCCGCGGAGCGGCTGGGCCCGTGGGCCATGGCCGCTGAGCCTGCGCGTCCGGAGCCTGTGCTCCGTGGCGGGAGAGGCCACAGCGGTGAGAGGCCCGCGTAGGGCAAAAAAAAGAAAAAAGAAAAAAGAAACTTGGGAGAGCTAGAATAATGCGAAAATCTACTCAGAATGAAGTCAGGAACAGTTTGTACACATAGTTTATCCACATTGCTAGATAAGATGGCTAAGGTGACTTAAAGAATTTTGACAATCTCAATTTCCCTAAAATCCCTTATTCCACTGTCCCTTTCATAGTTTCATAATCATTCCGTTATTCATGTCTATGAATTAATTTAACCTCAAATCAATAAAGTTAATTTACGTGAGAAGTAAAGAGAATACACGGTGATCAACGCTTGGACTCGGCTCCAAGTATTGGAGCCACAGTTCCCTAGAGCAAAGCTACAGGCAGAACCCAGTCAGGGAGAAGACATTCTATTAAATTGTCAGGGGCTTAAGCTATTGTCTGAAAAACATCCAGAATGGGAGAAGAACAAGAAGAAACCGTTGCTACAAGATGGATAGAGCGGTGCTATGTATAAACTTCAATGGTTTAAATAATTTCGTTCACGGTTTATTGAGCAAAAATATAAAATGGTTTATCATCCTCATGCGTGTATTACCAAGGAAAATGGTCAGTTTTAAAGGAATAGTAATTGACTTTTGTAGTGTTTTCCCATAAAAAGACAAAACATCCTCCGGGTTTCCCGTATCTTATGGCCTTTTTGATAATCTATTTCCGAATAGTTTCTTATGTTTTGCTGTGTGTATGCCACTACGTCTATAATTGCACTAGTATTATAACATAGGACAATTCAATTAAAGTGTTTGTTCAAGCTAGACTTAATTTATGAGCCTCAATACGTCACCTGCTTTATTTACTGAGCAATATATAACATAAACCAAAGCTCTTATAATCCATTATACAGACAGAAATAAATCACAACTGTCCTACCAAAATTCTGTCAATGAATCATAAGAAAAAGACAGAAGTAGAGAATTTGATTTTATTCCATCTCTTCTCTCTACATTTTCTTCTTTCTTATTGACTTAGGACATCATATTTATCGGAGAAAGAGCTATTAGAGATGTAGCAAGATCAACTCTTGCACCTGCCATTTTACAAAATCATAATAAAGGTACCTCTATAGCTTTTAAATAAGAAACATACAGTCAATCATCATGACAAAATTTATTACTTGTGATTTAAGTATTTGATTTAAATTCGTGCTATTTGCCTCTGGAAAGTAAATCATCTTCGAATATTTACTTTAAAAGTAGTAGGATTTTGGTCTCAACAGCAATGTGCCTTAAGAAACCAGGCTGCTTTCCAGCTTCTCAGCATTTTCACTCTAGCTCTTAGCCCCTGACTTCATCTCCCATCTTCAACCATGAAGGAAGAGGCTTTCTTCCATTCAAAAGGCTTCTTAGGGCTTCCCTGGTGACGCAGTCATTGAGAGTCCGCCTGCCGATGCAGGGGACACGGGTTCGTGTCCTGGTCCGGGAAGATCCCACATGCCACGGAGCAGCTGGGCCCGTGAGCCATGGCCGCTGGGCCTGTGCGTCCGGAGCCTGTGCTCTGCAACGGGAGAGGCCACAAAACAACTTGCCTTAAAAGGCTTCTTAGCAGTAATGCTGTCATGACTGAGATTATAATAGCCTCAGTCAACTGAGTCAAGCTGCTGATCTAGATGCAAGTAAAGGAATTACAAAACATACAGTAGAAATTCACAGTGGACTGTGAAGCCCTCATTCTAAAGAAAAGGTACTATCTGGAAAATGCCATTAGATAATTCCCTCTAGCTTATCTTTAAGGACAAGTAGAAGCAAATACTATTAGAAGGCATGGATAAACACACAGCTCTAGAGATATTTTGCTAGTAATCTGGCCTCTGGTCATGAAGCAGGAGCCACTTTGCTTTATTTGTCCTTTGGAATTTGACAAAACTCATTTTGTGCTGATGTTGGAAATTTGGCATTGAAATATAACTCAAAGAACTAGAAGACTGTTTTGTAAAAATGATCAAATCAGATTGGATTTGAGGCTGGAGTGAATGATTCAACATGTATAAGGCATGTTTTCAGAACACAAGACCATGCTTAACCAAGCAAGAAGATGGAGTACACCCACGGTGCCTGCTGTGGTGGGTAGGTAGGTATGAGCAATTGTCTTTCAGTAGTGAGAAGATACGTCTGGGCTATAAAAATGCGAGATTTCTAAATGATCCCCAAAGTGTATATTTCAAAATTCTCAGAGATGTAGTTGGGTCTTTGTTCTTTTTCTGCATGTCCTCAAGTCTAACTAGAAATGCAAACCCAAAGTATAAACCATGTACAATGTCTGTCAAGCTTGACATTTTGACAATTAACCTTTGAGAAACTTTTTATCCTAAGGTCAGGTTTATAGAGTAGTTTGTGAAAGGCTTAATATAGGAAACTTTATAATTATTTTACAGTACTGTGATTCCACACGAGAGGGAGCTCAGTAGAAGCAAATTTGAAACCATCAAGGGAAATGCTTCTTTGGGGATCTAGACTTGCGTCTAAGTATTTTTTCTAGAAACATAAATTCTATTTCTTTCAACAATGCTGTGCATTCTGCTTGATAAAAAATGTTAAAACATTAAATACGGTCTAACTAATAAAAAAGATGGCTAATTTTGCCAATACTAAACTGTTCCCTAGAATCCTCAATCACATATCTTGAAGTCAGATATATGATCAGTCTTGCATGGTTACAGAGTCATGTAAAGATTTGTCAACCCGGGACTTCCCTGGTGGCACAGTGGTTAGGAATCTGCCTGCCAATACAGGGGACGGGGGTTTGAGTCCTGGTCCGGGAAGATCCCACAAGCCGCGGAGCTGTTGAGCCCATGAGCCACAACTACTGAGGCTGCGTGCCTAGGGCCTATTCTCCGCAACAAACAGAGGCCGCCACAGTGCGAGGCCTGTGCACTGCAGCGAGGAGTGGCCCCCGCTCACTGCAGTTAGAGAGTCCGTGCACAGCAAAGAAAGATCCAGCGGAGCCAAAAATAAATACATAAATTAATTTATTAAAAAAAAAAAGAATTGTCAACTCATAGAAATAGCGTCACACAGTTAATGTGCCTAGAACAGAAATAGTCCTTCAGAAATAGAATTTGTAGAAATTTACAAAGCTTAAATAAAGTGTAAATCATGAGCATTCCAAGTTTTGTTATCAAAAACACTTTGATTTTATTTCATTCCAAATCAAAATATATTTACATATCAATAATCCATTATCCTTATGTTTTTTCTGGTTTTGGTTTTATGCTCTATCAAAAATAAGGTAATAATTTTTTAAATTATATTTTTATCCAAAGTCAGAAGATATCACTCCACCGAATTAAAGGATTACTTTCGGGCATTATCAATAATTGTGTAGCTGATTAATTGGCAGAATATATAATGGTCCATACACAGTTGACTTTCTTAGGTAATCTATTTCTCAGTGCAGCTATACATGTTCATATAGTGAAATATTAGTGAAAATAAATAGTATCAGCTAAACTCTTCAGAAGACTGGACATGTAGCTAAATTTTTTTTGGCATGCCCTACCATTTCTTGCTTTCATTATCATTCCATTTATTAAGTTCTTAATAAAATAGATTTAAAAAGAGGTAAATTTATCAACACATAGAATAAGAAAAATGTGGGAAAAATGAAAGTCAGGAAACACTCTCCCAAAATACTGTTTTTAAATAATATTTAAAAATTGATGATTTACACAGGTGCTTCTGTAAAGCTTGCTTAACAGCTTTATTGAGATATTATTCATGTACCTTACAACTTACCAATTTAAATTGCACAACACAATGTATTTTAGTATATTAACAGTTACATGCAACCATCACAACAATCATTGTCAAAAAAAATAACTTTCATCATCTCAAAAGGAAACGTTGTGCCATTTAGTTATCACTCCTTATTCCCCCAAGTCTCTGCAGTCCTAAGCAACCACTAATCTCTTTTCTGTCTTTATATAGATATGTCTCTTCTGGACATTTCATGAAGATGGAATCTTATGTAGTCTTTCATGACTAGCTACTTTCACTTTGCATAATGTTTCCAAGGTTCATTTGTGCTGCAAAATGTTATCAGTACTTCATTCTTTTTTAATATTTGAATTATATTTCAATGTATGGACATGCCACATTTACATATCCATTCATCATTAATGCGTTTGGAATTATTTCCATCTTTGACTATTATGGATACAGTTACTATGAATATTTGTGTGCAAGCTTTCTGTGGATTGCTGGGTGATGTATTAATGATATGTTTAGCCCAACTGAGTAACTGCCAGATGATTTTATAAAGTGGCTGCACCATTTTAAATTCTCACCAGCTGTGTATGAAGGTTCCATATCCTTTCCAACACTTTTTATTATGTTCTTTGTTGTTATTGTTTATAGTGAATGTGAAGTTGTATCTTATTGTGGTTTTTGCATTTCCCTTATAACTAATGCTGTTAGGCATATTTTCATGTGCTTATTGGCCATTTATATAACTTTTGGGGGAAATATCAATTCAGATCTTTAACCCATTTTTAAGTTGCACTATTTGTCTTATTTTAATTGAGTTCTAAGAGCTCTTCATATATTCTAGATACAAGGTTCTTAACAAATATATGATTGCTAATATTTTTCCAGTTCTATATGTTTCTTTTCACTTTCTTAATGGTATCCCTTGAAGCACAAATGTTTTCAGTTTTGATCAAGTCCAATTTATGCATATTTATTGTCATTGCTCATGGCTTTTGGTATCATATCTAAGAATCCTTTGCCAAATCTGAGATGATGAAGATTTAACTCTATGTTTTTTTTGAGAGTTCTGTAGTTTTTGTTCTTACACTTAGAACTTTGATCTCTTTTGAGTTAATTTTGTATACAGTATGAGTTAAAGTTAAATTTCATTCTTGTGTATATCAAGTTGTCCCAGCACTGTTTGTTAAAAAGGCAATTATATTCCCATTGAATGGTTTTAAATCTTTGTCTAAATCAGTTCCCCACAGATACGTGAGTTTGTTTTTAGACTCTCAATTCTATTGCATTGATCTATGTCTATTCTTATACTAATACAACAATGTTTTAATTACTGTTACTTTGTAGTAAGTTTGGAAATCAGGAAAACTGTGTTCTCCAACTTCTTTTCTTTCTCACTGTTGTTTTATTGTTTTGCCTATTTAGGGTCCCTCGAAATTTCATATGAAATTTAAGATAAACTTATCGATTTCTACAGACAGATGTGATTCTGATGGGAGATTGCATTGAATCTGCAGAACAATTTTTATTGCACTTTTTCACTATATCAAGTCTTGTGATCCATGATCTCCAGATAGTTTTTCATTTATTTTGAACTTCTTTATTTCAGCAATGTTTTATCATATTTGGAATATAAGGTACAAGTTTTTTTATGCAATTTTTCCCAAGTATTTTGCTCTCTTTGATGCTATTTTAAATCAAATTTTCTTCTTAATTTCTTTGTTTCTTTCCTTTTTGCAGACACTTTATATTAATTGTAAGTATTCCTTTTTAAATAACAGTACTATTGAGACAGAATTCACATACCATACAGTTCACCCATTTAAAGTACAATGCAATGGATTTTAGTATATTCACAGAGCTGTTTTTGAATTTTTATTTGCATGTTTATAGAAATACAATTGACTTTTGTATATTGGTATTTTATCCTGCCATCTTCTTATGTATATTTATTCGATCTAATCATTTTAGTAGATTCCTTAGGATTTACTAGGTACAAAATAATGTCGTTTTGAATTAAGATAGTTTGACGTCTTTTCCAGGATGGATGCCTTGTATTTCTTTTTCTTCCCTAATTGCCCTAACTAGAACCTCCAGTACCATGTTGAATAGTAGTGTCAAGAGTGGACATCATTGTTTTTACTTTCTTGATCTTAGAGGGAAAGTATCTGGTCTTTGAACATTAAAAAAAATTATTTATTTATTTACTTTCTTATTTTTTTTTGGTCACACCCCGTGGCATGTGGGATCTTAGTTCTCCTGAACATTAATATAATTTTAGCTATGAGTTTCCCATAGATATCCTTTATCTGGTTGAGGAAGCTCTCCTCCACTCTTAGTTATTGAGAGTTTTTTATCATGAAAGGAAGTTATATTTTTTTGTGTGTATTTATTAAGCTGGATTTTTCTTCTCTCCAGGATTTGGCCCTTCAAGACCTTTCTTCTCAAGCAACTTGCCAATGCCTTCACTAGGGTATTTATAATACATTCCTCAAATTTCCTAGTTATTCTCGGCAGGAAGGTTGATTTGAATCAAGTAAATTTGCCACTGCAAGCAAAATATCTCACAAATCAGAGTGTGTGTGTGTGTATGTTTTAAATTTCACATGTGGGAATATTTAATCCATGTTTTTGTTATTAATTTATGTTTTATTATAATTATGATCTGGTAATTATAATTTATACTTTTGAGGTTTTCTTTATGTTCTAGTACATGGTAATTTTGAGGGAAATATTTTATATGTGCTTCTAGAGAATGTTGAATATTAGTTGAAGCTTCTTACCCCTTTATATATCCTATAGCCCTTCCATTTGAGGGGAAGATATGTCAAATTATCTTAAGAATAGATTTTTTGTCATCCATTCTGTGGTGATCTACTTTATTTTCAGGTGGGCTCTGCAGAATCTTTTTTGTACAATTATAGCTAGATGGCCTTCAGAGGTGATGAAATGACTCAGAGACAGAGAGAGAGAAACAAACACAGAAAGAGGGGAGAGAGAGAGAAAGAGAGAATTGACCTTTTAGTAATAGCTCTAGGAATATTTCTAGGGATCACTATGACACTATGATCACGCTCATTTGTTCCAAATGCTTCTATATAAGTCTATCTCTGTGTCAAGGGAAGTTGGTTGTTCTAATTCACTTGACTTGTTTTACCTTCCCAGAGAATTGAGAAGAGAGTGGGGACAGATAATTGTTGAGGGGGAGAGTTTTCCATAGATATTCTAGACAGATACTCTATGTTTACACATTTGTTGTTTTTAAATATCCATATAAATGTGGAAATAATTTATTTCTTTAATAAGTATTAGATATTTGGACTCATGCACAGGGTTGCTGAAATAAGAATACATTCAGCAAATTAAAGTATATGGGAAGTAGACTATCTCTACTTCCCATATACTTGAGAAGAAAGGTCTTGAAGGGCCAAATCCTGGAGAGAAGAAAAATATGGAATATTTTTCACTTTTCTAATTAAATGGTGCCATGAATAAAGTTCCTGTCACATTGCTTCTCCATGGGAGATGTACTATTATTCCATTTTTAAGTGCTATGTAAAGAGATGTTTCTTCCTGTTAGCTCTGAAGTTTAGGCAGCATTTTTTTTTTCAACTTGAAACTAAAAGAGAAAAGTACACTCAATATGTCTTCTTTTTATTTCCAATTTGTTCATGAAATTTCCTTTTATAACAGCATTGATATCTCTCATTTTTGTACCCTGAGAACCCTGATCAAGAAATTCATCTTTTCATCAATGACTTACATCTTCCTTTCTTCACGTCTGTATCTTTTGCGTTTTTCACCTCAACAGTACTGTCTTTGTCACCTTCCTAACTTTTCAATAGTTCTTTATAAGTAAATTAGAGTTGCATTTGAAAATTTAAGCAGAGATCAACTTTATTTCATGGCTTATTAATATGAAAGTATTTGAAACAGACCTTTGTACTGAAAAGCTTTAAACACTATTAAGTCAATTCAGTTTATTTAAATCAAAACAAACTGAAGAATTTACAACTACACATTCTCACATTTTGTTTATATTAAACTTCCCATTTTCTGATAAATCTTTCCTATTCAAATTTACACTCTTAACCCATTTCTTCTTCCAATTACACTTTTATATTTACATTTTTACCAGTTTCTGTAAGCAATAGCCTTAACAGCTGTTTTTTAATGCTTTCTTCCACTCTGTCTTAAACTGATGTTTGTCAGGTTTTCACACTGTTAACGGACCCCCAGCAGTTAAGCCTCCATGCTGTTACCATCACTTGCTAGTCCTAATCTTCACCTCTTGGTAGCATTTGACATGTTTCATTATTCCTTCCTGCTTGATACACAGTTTTCATTTGGGTTCCATGTGATCACACTCTCCCTTTGTTCTCCCTCATTTCTTACTATTTCAGTCTCCTTTTTTTCTTCTTCTTCTTCTTTTTTTTGACTTTTTGATATAGAAATGCCCCAGGATCCATCTTTGTTCTTCTTATATGTTCTGTCTTTTCTGTCTTCTTTGTGATCTCATCCAGTCTAATGGCTTTAAAATACCATCTTTAGGCCAAGGACTTTGAAATTCACATCTTTAGCCCCCAACTCTCACAAATTTCACACACATGTCTACTCTTTACTGCTACTTGAATATCTAATGGACATCTCAAATGAAACATGAACAAAACTGCTGATTCTCTGTCCAAAACATACTCCACTTACATTTTTCCTTATGTCAGTTCATAGAAACTCCATACTTCCAGTGTCAGGTCAAATAGCTTGAACTCATTTTGACTCCTGTCTTTCCTCCTATGGTATAACCAAATCCAGGAAATACTGTTTCAAAATTTATGCAGAAATGGTCCCTTCCCATACCTTCACAGCTTCCATCTTTATCCAAGCCACAACAATTTATTTCCTGGATGATGGCAATAGATTCTTAATTGTTCTCCCTACTTCTATCCTTAACTTGTAAAGTCTATCCTCAACAAAATAGGACTGTCATGATCCTTTTAAAACACAAGTCAGGGGGCTTCCCTGGTGGTGCAGTTGTTGAGAGTCCACCTGCCAATGCAGGGGACACGGGTTTGTGCCCTGGTCCGGGAAGATCCCACATGCCGCGGAGCGGCTAGGCCCGTAAGCCATGGCTGCTGAGCCTGTGCGTCCAGAGCCTGTGCTCCACAACGAGAGAGGTCACAACAGTGAGAGACCCACGTACCGACAAAAAAAAAACAACAAAAAAAACACAAGTCAGTTTGTGACTCAGAGCTTACCAGTGGCTTACATTTCATTCAGCATAAAAGCCACAGTTCTCAAATTGGCTTGTAAGACCCTACATAATCCTGGCCGTCTATTGCCTTCCTATTTCCCACTGTTCACTCTCTTACTTTCCCTACTCCAATCACATTGGTATCTTTATTGTTTCCTGAATATACTAGTTATGCTGCCTTCTTACCTCTCTTGTTCTAGTCATTCTTATGACTAAAATAGTCTTCTCCCAGATATTTCCATAGGTAGCGCAATTACCTCTTTCAAATTTTTATCCAAATTGTATTTTTCTTGTTTTGAAAACTCGATCAATTTTTCCAGTTTTATTAAGAAATAATTGCCATATATCACTGTATAAGTTTAAGATGGACAGCATGATGGTTTGATTTACATATACAGTTGACACTTGAACAACGTGGGTTTGAACTGAGCAGGTCCACTTATATGCAGATTTTCTCCAATAAATATAGTACCTGTATTTTCATTTTATATATCTTTAAATTAACTGTAGTGGGGAAAAGTTTGTGGAATCCATAGAACTAGGATTTGAGTCCTGATTCTATCCAAATGGTTTCCACTACCTGCCCTTAGGTGAGTCATTTATCAGTTCCTTTGTTTTTGAGGCAGAGATAGCAGTATGGAATTTTCAATTGTGCAGTGTTTGGTGGCCTTAGCCCCCTTGTTGCTCAAGAGCCATCTGTATTGTGAAATGATTACTACTGTAGGTTCAGTTATCATTCATTATCTCATATAGAGATCGCAAACAATAAAATACTTAGGATACTTCAGAATAAGTTTAACCAAGTAGGTGAAAAATCTCTGCTCTGAAAACTACAAGACTTTTTTTTTTTTTGGCCCTGTCACGCAGCATGTGGGATCTTAATTCCCTGACCAGGGATCAAATGCACACCCCCTGGAGCAGAAGCGAGGAGTCTTAAGAACTGGACCGCCAGGAATGTACCTGAAAACTACAAGACATTGATGAAAGAAATCGAGGGAGACATAAATAAATGGAAATGTATCCCATATTTATGAATTGAAAGAATTAATGTTGTTAAAATTTCAATACTACCAAAAGCTATCTATAGATTCAGTGCAATTCCTATCATGATTCCAATGGAATCTTTTACAAAAGTAGAAAAAACACTCTTAAAATTTTTATGAAACTGCAAAAGACCCCTTATAGCCAAAGAAAATGTGAGAAAGAAGAACAAAGCAGGAGGCATCAGACTTAATGATTTCAAGCTATAGTGTAAACTATAGTCATTAAAGCAGTATGGTACTGGTACAAAAGGAAACATAATTGAATGATCATTAATTTTGTTATCCTTTTGTTTACTACAGATATTACCAATACCAACATAAAAATAAATTTAATAAATATACTATATTTTATTCAATGATATAATAAGGAATAAAGTTGTTGACAAATAATGCAGTGATTTTTACATCATAGGATTTGGGTTCCATTTTAGTCTGGCAATATTCATGAAATATGAACAAATATATTAAAGTCACAGTTGCAAAAAGAATATTTACTGGTCTACATGAGTTTTAGAATTTCTGCATTGCATTCAAGTATGGTGATAAGATTTCAAAAGACACAGCTGTGGAATAAAAATATACTTCACAAACAAGTGAAAAAGTGCATGCATGTGCATTGATTGTGAGTTTGTCTGGGGACTCATGAATAACTATAAGGCAGTGGTTGAGTAAGGCTCTGGAATCAGAATATATGGGTGTCAAACTTCTGCTTCCCAAATGAAGTGCCCTGTGGTACTGAATCTTTTAAATCTTCAATTCCCTTATCTGTAAAATAGGGTCTGAATAATGCCTATCCCATGGATTTGCTGATAGAATTAAATAAGATAAAGCACTTAGAGCACATAGGAACCTGTTTCTCACATAGTAAGCATTCAATAAATGTTTTTTTATTATACAGTATAGAGAGAAATTTTGGGTACATTTATACACAGTATGTTGAAGTTTCATGTTTGAACATTCTTTGGAGTATACAGGGTAACAGGATTTATCACACTATAAGAATTAACATTCAATCAAAATACACTAACGAATTGAAAAATAAAGACAGTAGATACAAATCAGATAAACATTTAATTTATATACAGTCAACTGTACTAGTCCAACATTAACTGAGAATGTATTAAGATATAAGTTTTATACATCATTAGCCTTAAATGTGAGATAACTATTTAATCTGATTCCTAGTAAAGGCTGTCTTTCATCACACATGAAAAACTCACTGTGTTAAACTTAACCATATTTATTTTGTTGCTTTTGAGTGTTTGAAGCCATTTTCCAAAATAATGTTGACTATACATGAGTTTACTTCATGTGCTCGCTCTACAATATAACTCAATATTTCATGCTCAGAAACTTATTTTGTGATGAACCAGATGTATCTATAAACAGATGTTAAAATAAAATATTAGAGTTAAAATAGAGATAAAGAACAGGGAACCACCATTCTATAATTTTACAGAATGGAGGAGGTTTTCTCTGAAAATAGTACAATGGTAAGATGATTAGAATGGCACTAAGAAATATTATATAAAATACAATCAAGATAAAACCAACCAAATGTAATAAATTATGTAAACTGGAAATAATGGAAAGAAACAAGTTAAAAATAAAGTCTCAGATCAGATAATAAGTGCATATTTCACAGACTAAAATCGATACCTCAAACATGTTAATTTAAAGAATGTTCAACATATTAATGATTGCACAATTTTCACATGTTGTATCTCATTTTCTTCTTTTTTAAATCACAATGTAACTTTCAATGGCAATCTATGACTTTAATTCTATATAAAATCTTTGCTTGGGCTGCTTGGGGAAAGTGAAGCTTCACAGTTTTATTTTTAAAACCCAGAAGCCAAATTTATTTACTCAAAGATCATTTATTATATAATTTTCTTTCAGGAAAAGCCTTACATTTTGAGAGAAGAGTATCCATTAATGACTACCATGTATAATGCTAGAGTAAATCCCAGAATTACAATTTTAAAAATGTTCTGCATACCAATAAAATTCAATATCTCCTACGCTTTTCCTTTTCTATGAGGAATATAAAATTTAAAGATTATTTTTTAAGCTAAGTGGACGTGAATAATTTTCAATCACTTGAGTCTTAGAACTTATTTGAATTTATAACATACTTCTCTTTAAAATGTTATTGTCATTCTACTCCATATACTTTTCAACATTTTAAACGACCTAACAATAGATATTCAATCTATTAAATTATTTCAATGCTTTAAAAATAATCTTTATAACATAGTTCTAACTTTATCTTAAAAATCATTCTGCATGCTGTGGTAGCTAATACTATAACTACTTGGGCAAAAAAACAAGGGCAAATTAGAAAATATAAAACTATTTGTAACTTATATAAACTAAGTCAAACAAAGAGCAATACACTTTAAAATAATTGTAATCTTCATCATTCATAGAAATAAAATTAATTTACAAAACTAGCACATATATATGTCCTTTTTTGAATAAACAAGGAATTTTGTGGATGATGTTTCTTCTAATATTACTGGAAAACTTGTTAGAATAGAGTAAAATTTATTATATGGAACATCATAACAATGAAGCTATTAAATGAGAAAATGGTTGCCAAATATATCACCGTAAAACATCTCTGATCTGTACTTAAATTTAAATAAATGATAAAAATTTGTATTTTCAATTAGTATATGGATGTTTACATACATATAATATATCTGAGCTTCAACCATAATTCATTATGTTGTAGAATCAGCAGAAGTATAAGTTTTGTTTGCCTTTTTTGAGCAATGATGCATAGTAAGAGATGACTTTAACTGTAAAAAGAGGCTTCACGAATGTTCTTTATACAGTAATATGCTTAATGTGTTCTTTCCTCTGCAAAACATTTTAAAAAGCAACAAAATGAAATTGAAAGAAAATGTAACTCTGCAGTTGTACAATCATATGCAATTTTTAAGTCTGCATAAAGCTAACGTTCAATATGAGATATTTTTATAAATTTACCATGTTTTAAGCATCAAAGATCTAATTTCCAAATGCCACTGATACTCAAATAAGTGAACAAGTAAATTATATATCCTCCTCTTTAGAAGTACTCTGTGTGTGTGTGTGTGTGTGTGTGTGTGTGTGTGTGTAAATATTATCTCTCACTCTCTCTCGTGGGGGCTATACGTGAATCATCACATGCAATGTTCAGTTGGTGTGGGACTCACAGAAGCAGAATTTCAGCTCCAGTTTCAGATGCAAATTCCAATGATATAAAAAATAAACCTCACTATCAGAATTTTGAGTCAATGGTGAGATGTTTTAGGTGATAGTGATAACTAATCCTTGACAGACTGATTTTCAAACCTTTGTTTATCCTGAATATATATCAGTAAGATTAAGGAAACAAAAGATCCTTGCCAGGTTGTCCAATAAATAATGGAAACATGATGGAAATTTCAATCTTTTCACTTAGATATTTTAGAGCATTGCTTTTCTTTGGCTTTATCAGGATTCCTGAATCTAAAATAGTTAATATCAAATATAAACATCTTCCATCTCTCTAGTTAATACCATCTCACCCAGCCTTTAGTTTAATAGGTAGAGTTGAATCAGCCACTAATAAACTGACACATACTAGTGACATGTCAAAAATACTCTATAATGTATAATAAATACTGATATATCAGTAATAACATATAGTGTTCTAGTGTCATTCATTCATTCAAAAAAGTCTATTGAGGAGTTGTTATATATCGAAACACTCTATTAGCCTGCAGAGCTGGAAAGAAGCGTCACAGTCTTCAGTTCATTGTTCAATTACTTAAGCAGGAATCATCCTACTGAACTCATATCATTAAGGTATTTTCTTTTTAGTTTTATTTAATTTATATGTTTTAGTAGTGGCCCACATGTCCTCTGTTCACACCCCAAATCTAGATCTGGTAACAGTTTTAAACAATACTTTGTTTCAGTCTGTCAAAATAAAATGAAGACCAGACTTAAAGATCCCTGGAGCAGACAAAACCCAGTTAAACCAGTAAGCAAGACAATTTAATTATTTCATGAAATTTAACTTATGTTATTTCTTTTAAATGCCTCCAATAATCATAAGCAAAACTTAAATCATCTTTCTAAAATGGTATAAGATAATCACTTTTAGCCAATCCCTTTGTTTTCTGGAAACCCCCATTTAATAGCCAGTCATTATAAAGGTTAAACAACTTCCTCATTTTCACTTTATAAGCCATCCTATAATGTCATGCTTGGGACTTTCATACTAGTTTGGAGTTTGAAGTTTCCTGGCTTGAGAACAGTTTGTTTTTGTTCAATAAAATATTCCCATCAAGTAAAGCTCTCTGAATTTTCCTTTGACAAGTTGCATAGTCATTAATCTTATGACTGTGTAATACATGTTAGATTACTACTTGAAATAAGTTAGAAAAAACAGATCAGCTCTACTCCAGAGCAGCATATACATATCAGCCAAGCAATACAACCAAGATGAAATTAAGGCAATAATCTCTTTCATTAAATCATTTGTTAAAGAAATATTTGAGAGATTTGTATTTGTATACCTAAAGCAAATTTTTTCTACTCAACTTCACTGTATGACTTAATTTCTTAACATCACTTTCCTCATTTTAAAAGGAGAAACATTGTAATATCCCTCTCTCAGGATTGTTATGAGAATCATATGAAACAACTTCATAACTTGGAAAATTTTACAAATTAGTATTTATACAAAAGAGATTGTTCAGTTTTGATCTCTTAATTTGCATACCCAAAAACATTCCTTAAGGAGTAAGAACAATTTGAAATTCTTTGAATATTTGCTGGCTAATTAATTGAAAAGAAATATTTAATCAATAGATAACAATTTATTGCTAAAAGCAAAGATATTCTTTATTTTCTATTCTTCAAGGGTACTTTCTGAATATATGTCATACTAACAGATAAAATCTTAAGAAAGCTGATGTAGTTCAAAGACACTTAACTATTAAATTCTGACAAAACATGCTCAAATATCAACTATTTTGCATTTTCTCTTATTCTACATTAATGTTTTCACACATTTCTAATTTAAAAGCTCTGCATGAATATGACATAACTTCATGAGTGTTTTAAGTTGCTTGAAAGATTTTATTATAGAAATAAATAATTCAGAGTAAAAGGGTTATTTCTTTTTTTCTTTCATATGGAAGAAAACAGATAAGTGTAATGATATTTTAGCAACACATTAGTGAAAAATGGGTGAATTAGAGGATAGTTTCATAATTTTGTGACAGTCACAGAATTACTCACACTACAGGCTGTTGAATGAAAAAAGAATTTCTTGTTTCCATCTACAGCTTTTGGTTTTTCCTTATTAACTCCCACTAGATACAGGTGGAGGGGAAATATATACATGTAAGATATTTTTACATTTTTTACTTAGGAATATAGGTTTAATTTTATGAAATGATCTTTGGCAACCATTAAGGTGCCCATATGTTGATGTTCATTTTCCAATTTAGTTCATATATTTGACATTTCTGTATTATAATTTGTAATATTTATCCATATTTTTATTCCTTAGGTAACACCTACCTACGAACTTTCAGTTTTTAACACATAGTATCTGGATTATTCCCACTGATTATTCATAACTTTCACATCAATAATGGCTATACAGTTGCATTTTGTAGTTTCTTTTTTTCCAGAGTTAATTTAGCTGTATAAATGAATTTAGGAAATCTTCCATCTTTTTCTATGTTTTGAACCATTAACTAGTTCAGAAAATATACATTTATTGAATGGCTGATAGAATCCACATGAAGGGAAATCTAGGCCATGGATTCTAATTCATAATGTTTTTTTTAAATTTTCTTTTCATGTCTAGTATTAATCTATTTTGGTTTGCTAATACATACTTTTAAAAATCTAGTAAAAAAAGATTTTTTGCTTGATAATTTTAAAACATACATAAAAGAATCAGTATTTACTTCTGGTGAAGGAGTGACTTTATGGATATCATAAAATCAATTTTATATTTATCTGTGATATTTAAGTGCTTTCTTTACCTGAACACTTAATTTCTTGTTTTCTGACAGATTTATTAAGAACTAAAATTTCCCTCTAAATAGTACGTCACCTGTATCTTGCCAGTTTTATCATATGTTGAAATTTTTCAATACATTTTAAATTATGTAATCTCATGATTTTTTTACAAAAATTTTCTCTTTTTTCCTAGATCTTTAGGTGGTGTTTAGCAAGATTTCTGCTACTGTTTAATCAGACATATTTAACAATATTCATTCATTAAAATGTACTCAGATTTTGTTGGCTGTTAAGCTGTCAATTGTACCAATAGTCCATATCTGCCTGAAACTAATTTTTGTTCCTGTTAATTACCATAACATTTTTCTTTTAAATGCATGTAATTTAGGTTTATTTTCACATGATACAAGTATATAATCCTATATACAGTTTTCTTTAAACTGGCTCTTTTACCCAGAGTTCTTTTAAAGAGGGCTACATATATATAAAGCCTAATAATTCTAATCTTTTATAAATGTTCTTATATTTTTCTACATTAATATAACAAAGACTATTATAAAATATCAAATTATAATTATTAACATATCTACATCACTGTATACTATTGATTAAATATATGACTATAATATTTTCTTGAGATGTTAATCTATTTACATAAATAAATATTCTCTAATGGTTTTTCCTTAAATTTTACAACACCTCATATAATATGCCCCCCAAGTGTGTTTTTTAAGTATGCATATTTCTCACGTATTTATTTCCAAAACTATTCAATACTTTTGATTGCAATGTATCTTTGTCAATATATTGACAAACTAGCTTATTAAGACTTAAACTCAATTTTCCTCTCATGTTGAAATTTACCAACATCTGTATCTTTCCTAGAACAGGAAAGTTGTCAACCCCTCTGGTCTCTCATGCTATTCCTGCCCTTCTTACATTAGTCCAATATTGGTTTCACCTGGAATAAGATATGTTGATTTCAACATTTATACTTTTATTATTTGATCATTTAAAGAAATTCAGCCATTGGTAGATTTTTATTAAGATTTTATTTATCTAATTTTTCATGTCTTATTGCTTCCAACTGGATTATTTACTCCTCCTGCTGTGAATATCCCCAAAGTTATTTCAAAGACTGTCTTTTTGTGGCACTATTCCTGAGATTATGTATGCCTGAGAACATCTGTAATTCACTCTGGTATTTAAATGATAGCTTAGATCAGAGGTCAATAAATGTTTTTCTGTAAAATGTGAGATAGTAAATATTTGAGGCCTTGCAGACTATGTAGTTTTTCTCTCAAGTATCAACTCTGTCATTGTAGCTGGAGAACATCCATAGACAAAATATAAATGAATGGGCAAGGCTGTGTTCCAATAATACAACTGTATGTACAAAACAGGTAGCAGGCTGGATTTGCCCTGAAGGCCATAGTTTATGACTTTTGCCTTGGATTTATACAAAGTGCTGGGTTTACTTTTCTTGTTGTTCTAAATGCATGTTACTACATTGTCTTTCTTCACCTGGTGATGTATTTGAGAAATAAATTTTATTTTATCTATCGTTTTTCTGTAAGTGGTATCCTCTTTTCTCCAAGAAATCTTAGATTTTTCTCCTTTTAAAAAAATCATCTCAAATTTCACAGTGTGTGTCTCAAATTCTTGATATGGCTCTTCCAGTTTGTGTTTATTGTTAGTCTATCCTATCTTGTTCAGAGCTTTATGAGCCCTTTCAATCTGTTTTTAATAATTCTAAGAAGTTATTGCTTGTTATTTGTATGGATATTAATCCCCTTCTATTTATATCATTCTTATCTTCTAGGTTCCTTAATGGTTGTTGGTAATTCTAATATGTTTTTCTCATTTTCTCCCTCATCTTATCCATCTTCTTTATACCTCCTGGGTGAAATTTTTTTTTTTTTGGGGGGGTACGCAGGCCTCTCACTGTTGCGACCTCTCCCGTTGTGGAGGCTCCGGACGCGCAGGCTCAGCGGCCATGGCTCACAGGCCCAGCCGCTCCGCGGCATGTGGGATCCTCCCAGACAGGGGCACGAACCCGTGTCCCCTGCATCGGCAGGCGGACTCTCAACCACTGCGCCACCAGAGAAGCCCCCTGGGTGAACTTTTTGATCCTGATTTCCAGCACACTCACAATCTTGCTGCTATATTATTCTGTCATTCACTTCTAACACTGGATTCTTTAGCTCAACAATTATATTTTATATATTTCTAATATCTTTTTATCAGTCTGAAGATATTGTTTAAATTTGAGCACTTTTTTCCCATTAATTCTGCTTATCCATGAATTTGTTTGTATCTGATTTTTTTTTTTTTCCATAGTCCTTCATCTTTACGGGTGTCTCACTAGTTTTCCTTGTCATTTATTCTCTTTTTTCCTTTTCAGGGCTGTCTGCTGCCAAAGCCAGTTACATTTACCTAACTCTACTCTGTGCTTTTTCAGAAGAGTCAATCTCAATTCATATGCTACTCACTTTCTTTCCACCCCAATAGTGGCCACCCTTGAATCTTTCATTCATGTCAAAATCTGTTCCCCTAGCCATCTTCACATCTGTGGGTCTTGAGCTTTTGTCATTACCACAGCAGGAAAAGAGAGGAACCTCCAGGATTCCAGCCTGCCTTATTGCTTTTGGAAAACAACCTTGGCTACACATTGGAGGGATTTCCAAATGAAAATAACATAGTAATTTATTGAGATTTAACATTGATTAGCACTATGCTACGATTTACGAGATATATGAATTATGATTTTAATTATACAAATCTGGTAATTAAGTAAAAAAGAAGTTGAGATGCATACAAGGAAATGTAGAGGTGGTTGGTAGGAGAGCTTTATTTCAAATCTATGAATGCTCTTGTGGGAAGGCTATGCTTTTCTCTGGTATGTCTTTGTCACCTACTTGAGAATTTGGTTTCCTCAGGAAGTGGACTGAATTAAAGTGTCTGACCCTGTTGCTTATTTTTAAAAAGTTCTATTATTCTATGAAGCATAGATTTTACAAATAAAATGGAAAGAAATCATGTTTTCCTCAAAACAAGAGGCTCCATCTTTTTAAAATTAGCTAGTACATGAAATGCATAAATGAGAATTATCAGGTGACAGGGGCCACATGCCTTAGTGGTCACTTTTGTCTTTAGGTTTTGGGGAGTAAAATACAGAAAAAGAGTTTGGATTTGAATTAACTTAAGGTTAAAAGCTGCCTAGTCAGATCTTATAGTCAGAAATTATCTGCATTCTCTTGAATGTAGGCGTCTTTTAACACATTCACCTTGTCATAAATTCCTTTATTAAACTATTTAAATAGATTTAATTGAATGAATTAAATTTATGTAAAAAGGTGGTAAGACAAAATAAAGTTATTTCCCTTGCTAC
This sequence comes from Pseudorca crassidens, assembly GCF_039906515.1. Lineage (NCBI taxonomy): Eukaryota > Metazoa > Chordata > Mammalia > Artiodactyla > Delphinidae > Pseudorca > Pseudorca crassidens. The sequence continues at coordinate 23,463,200 of NC_090298.1, forward strand.
TATCTATTCCTATCTCACTTCCAAAAAGTTCTCAAACTTTATTTGATCTTTTTAAAAAAATTATATATAAATATTTCAAATACTTCAAAGACCCTGAATTTCCTCTGAGGTTAGTTATTTTTCCTGCCTCAATTCAACTGCCTGGAGAATACCATTTTAAAATGTTATAAAATTATTTAATGCTGTCAGTATATATGAACTCACTGAAAGCATATTTATGAAAGCATAAGTTACAGTAATTTGAATTAATTTAAATTTGAAAGAATCAAATTTTTTCACTGAAATTCTTTTTTTCTTATATCCCATAATATAATTAATCTAATAATCCTTGAACCTCTATGATTTTGAAAGACCTGATGCAAAATCTAAGGATGGACTTGTATTATATTACTTTTGACTTGAGAAGATGTATAATATTGTAAATTATTCAATTTTGTGTAGAATTTTCAGAACGTTGAAAATTGTATTTACATTGGATTTTAAATACTGTTTTGAGAATTTATAGTAAAATATATTACAGTAACATTAAACTCCTAGTGGTATTCAATATTTGATCATCTTCAACTAGTTATCAGGAGTGAAATATCATTGCAATTTATCTTCTATGTAATTGCCTCATCAAATTTTGATATGGTAATATTTTTTTCTTAGACTTTTTGTTGAAGCTTAGTCATGTTGTCTTGCTTAAATACTTATTAACCAAAAAACATTACTGTGTGTTTTTTTTATACTGATGGCTAAGTAATTTATGCAGATAATTAAAGAAGTGCTTCAATTTTCATTACATCCTTAAGCATACTTTCTTTTTGATCTAGATTAAGCTTAATGGAGTCATTTGCATGCACTTTTCACTGATTTGGAGTTTGTTTGCAAACAAATTGTTATTGTAAAACTTATTGACTTAGTTTCAGCTTATTTCTTCAATATTGATATATTGAAATACTTTCAGTGCTATAACAAGCTTTCTTAAAGAAATCTTCATTAGAATCAAAGGTTTCCTTCTCTCTTGTTTATATATTGGTAAATAAAATTCTTTGTAAAGACTGGTGAATATAGATATTTTTACCCAAGGCCCTAAAGTAAAAATAAAATAAAGGTACAGAAATGAAAATTGTCTGTACTGCTTTCCTGTCACTTGATAGATTAAATAATCTTTATAACATACATATTATCCTATTCAGAATATGAATAATCCTGTCATTATATATAAGGAAATATTAAAGATGATTTACTTATATTGAAATGATACCATTTTGTTTATTTATTTAGGTTTTTTTGCATTCTTCATGTGGATTTGGTAATTTTCTTAGATAATATTTTCCTTCTAGGGTCCATTTTAGGATACTATTTTTCCTTCTAGCATACATGTAAAGAAATAGATAATAAAGCAATTAATTTTTAAATATAGCAGAAATAGTATGGTGACCTAAATTGAAATTGCCAAAAACAATTTACTACTCTACTTAAGCTATATTATAGAGTATAGCTCCCATAAATCACAAGAGTCACAATATATAATAACATTCTCTAGGAATTTCCTGGATAGAAGGCTCTTGGAAACATAGACTGAAAGTTGGTTTAGAGGTGATCTACAACAGTCCTTTAAGTTATTTGGAAAGATGTTTTATGTTCTGTTTTGTATAGTCTTCTGCTCCTTTCTTGTTATACCCTATGATCTTCACCATCTCATGTGCTTTTGATTTCCCTGCTTGTTTGACAATCTGCTAATCTGATAACGTAACAATTTGTGGGTACTCACTCCTTTGCTTCTTCATCCCCATGAACAATAGGCTTTACAAAGGAAAGGGTCATCAATGTGGTTTCCTACTTAATATATCAGACAATTTTTCCTAAATAGATTCTTTGTTGAATAAGTGGAGATAATAGCTCTATTAATTTCTTTAATTATTACAAATATGTGAAAATATTTGTGTCAGGTGACTATATTCATTACGAATTGAGATACAAATCCTGCTCTCATATAAGTTTACATCAATTTCCAAGAATTAGCACAGTCTTCTGAGTGTCAATCACTTGAAGTTTGTCTTGTTTAAATTATACTTTAAAAGTATCTGTCTTATAAAATATCATAGAATGAGAGAATCTTCACAAATTACTTTTGAATCAGTTTTCAAATTCATCTAGTTGTGATTACACATATGATATAGGCAATGGTAATTGTTCTCCTGGATTTAATTTAGTTTACATTATTTCTACAAATGTATGGCCACTTTTGGAAAAGTAAGGGAGTCCAATTGATTTGCTACTCTTAGGTATGTAAAACCCTTAGAGAGCTTATAAAATTCCAAAATCTGATATAATACAAATTAAATACAAACATTGAGGTGAACATGTCACTACAAAAATTTGCTAAGCATCTGAAAAACAGAAATTTCCTAAACATGCTATTTTTACTAGATCTTAATACTAAGCTTTTCAAGTTTATCCAAATTTAAGTATTAAGCCAAGTTGACTACTAAAATTTATTAAATCTTTTATTCTTTTTTTAGTAAACTTTCTTGGTATTATTAATAAAACCACTATTTAGAAAACATTTCATATTATGTTTGTAAAGGTAAAATTAAGTCATGACACACTTATCCATTACATCACTTATAGTATTATTGACACATTCATTTGACTTTTATGCAAGTACATAATGCTCTTTTTTGAGAGGCAATGATTTAGAATGAGATCATAAAAGGGATGAAATGAGATAATCAGAAAGTTAATATCAAATAGTTTTTGAGGTTAAACTTAATGACTGTGATCCTTTAAAACTAATTTACTTTGTAATTTCACACTACTCTTTGATACAACGTTTGATTTATTCTAACTTTATTTGATTGGCCCAGACACAAAAATAAGGTGACAATTGTGACCTTGAAACCACATCCTATGGAGATGTAGAGGTATAGAATTACCCCACTCTCTGAACACTTTTATACAGAGAAATGGTTAACACTGCATAAGAGATACTGTCTTTCTTGATTGGTCGAGGCTTTGTTTTCCAAATATCCAGAATGTGATCCTGATCTTGATTTACACTAATCGCTTTGACCTATGAACAACTATTGATCAAGGTCCCTCAATTCATTAGTGACAGGGACCATTCTATGATCCTATGATTCCTGAATTCCAGTCAAGGAGTCATTCTATTGTATCATCACTTCATCTCATCTTATTTTTCAAGGCACATGTCAGCTAATGGATATCCTTTTAAAAGGAAGAAAAGTTCAGAAGAATCTATGCATCCTCTATGTAACAAAAGCATGTTACTAAAAAGTTGGCTTTTACAACAGCATATGTGGTTAAAATTGTAGGATTTGAGTGTTCATTTCTTACCCCGGCCCTTTGTCAGTCCTTAATGATACTTGACAAGTTTTCATACTATCCCTGATGGAAGAACTCCCAAGCAAGTATATTTATACTAGACAAAGATTGCATTTCCTTTATTCCTCCTCCTAGATATTAAAAAAATTCTTTTGATTTTAGATAGTTGAGATTTTGCTGCATTCCAGTGGCTACAATTTTGCCTTGCTTTCTTCTCATACTGTTATAGATGTTATGAATAAGAATCATGGGGACAGTGACAGCAGCTCACTTAAGTGAGGTATTGTCATTCATCTGGAACTATCACTTATTGCTCCTTGAAGGTTGGACATTATTTTTTATAAGGCTGACACAAAGACATATTTTCACCAGCACCTGGGAATGCAGACTCATCTCCTGCCTGCTTTATTTTTCCCCTTCCTGACCAGTAAAGAGCTATGCTAAGCCACTATAAATTAATGGATAAAGGAAAACTATGACAAAATTTTATAGATAAACCTAATTCATGCCACTCTTTATATTCTTCTCTTCATAGCTCACTAAGTAACAGCTTGGCATAAGAACAAAGGGATGGGAAAGAAAGTCACTGGTGAAAGCACATAGTATTTGATCTTTGTCATAGGAAAAGAAAATATATTTAAATGGTATTTTAAAAATAAAACATGCTTGGGGTAAAAAACGAAAAAAGGCTTTTATCAGGGCTTCACATGTGCTTATTTTAGTAGTACATCTTTTCCAAATCTATAAAAAGAAATAAAATCCTATTTTATTTAATTGTTGTATGTGTTTTGTTTTTCCTTTTTATTTTATCTTATTTCAGTAAGAACATGTAACATGAGTTCTACACTATAACACATTTTAAAGTGTGCAGTACATTATTATTGACTATAGGCACAAGAGAAGATAATTTAAATATTAAACTGTCATTTTATCATAGGCCAATAACATGATATAACAATGTGAATTGTGTGTGTGCATAGTTGGAAAGAGAGTAAGAGAAATGGAAAGAGTACTTTAAAATAAATAAAATGAATCTCTGAAGGTAATTCTATGTTCAAATATTCTGGAGAGTTATATTTTTCTGTTTGACAGCTTTTAGAAAATCAAACTATATTAGATGTATAATGAGAAATAACATGATGATATAGTGCTATCATGGAGTAATAAAGTAATATTTGTCATTATATGAACTTTTAATTATGAACATCATGTTTTATGATGAGTTGGCATTAACTATTATTTTGGGGATATTTAATATTGCAAACATTACATTCTTTGTCCATCTTCAAACTATCATGCAGACAAATCCTTTTGATTTGATATAAAATAATAATTATTTAAATAAAACTAAATAATGTTTCTAAATATAACAATTTAAACATGCTTCATACTCTTCAAGTACTCAAAAGATGTGATGGTTTCTGACAGATCTTTCAACATAGTGGGCAAGTATTAAAATTATTTTATTAAAATGACACAGTCCAAAATCTGACTCTAAGCATTTATCTTACACACAATTTTTATTAGAGGCATATATTTCTCCTTAATTGTCTTGAAATTTTCTTTAACTGACCTCAAGCCAAGAAAATGAAATGACTGATTTGTGTTACTGATTTATTCTACCTTTTGAAATTTAATAATTTAATGATAAACATAGCATATTTTAATTATTATAGGAGTAGTAAACTAATATGTCTGTTATTTTGTAAGAGCAGTCTATTTTATAGACTATTGCATATTATTCTATCTGAAAAAGAAAGATTTCTACTAGTCAAAATGCACACCTAAGAAATTACTAAAGTGAGGATAGACCATTTTTTCACTATGATGTCCTCTTTATGTAAAAATCATCTATAATTTATTCTAAGTTAAAATGTAACTTTTTCAAAGTGTGCCTTCTTTCTAAGAATAGAGTTAATATGTGAAAAGAGCTTAATAAGAACTCTACATATTTGTGTCTTTTCATTATCCATGTTTTGTTTCATAAGTTTTCTGACAGGATATTACCAAAATAGTATAATATATAGATAATATAATATGGTAATTATGATCTGAATGTTTGTCTTCCCCAAATTTTTACACTGAAACTTAAATATCCAATGTGATGGTATTTGGAAGTAGGGCTTTGGGGAGATAATTCAGTCAGTTGTGTGGAGCCCTCATAAATGGGATTGGTGTCCTTTTTAGGCAATGAAGGGACCAGGGTGCTCTCTCTTTCCACCTTGTAAGGATAAAGTGAAAAGTAGGCAGTCTGCAACCTTAGAAGAGGGTCCTCACCAGAACCGGACTGTGTTGCACCTCATCTCCAACTTCCAGCCTCCAGCACTGTGAGAAATAAATATTTGTTGTTTAAGCCACCCTGTTTATGGTACTTTGCTGAGCTGACTAAGACAGTAATAAAATGTTCCCAAAATAAAATATTATATTGAGTATATGAAGTGTTTCATGTATCATAAATAAAAAGTATAGATGGATGTCATCTATACATGCAGCTGTGACTTAATTCTGTGAAGTCTAATATAACTATCTGAAAAATTCTCATACCCTAATTTCCTATATAGATTCCATAATTACTGGGCTTAAATTTAAGCAGTGTATTTCTGCTCACCAAGTGCTCAGAATTGCCTGTTACTTGTCTTGACCAAGAGTTAGTCAGGCTTCTCTCCTCTCCAAAGGTCCCTGAACTGTGCCTCAATCCTTAAGCTTAATCAAGAAAACATCTTCCTTTAATAGCTCATTCTGACTGTAGAAATAAATATTTCCTGTTAAACTGTCTTGATCATGTCTGCTCAATTCCACCACTCACCAAATAAAAGTTCCTGCTAGCCATGCTGATCTCTCTCTCTATTAAAAAAATGCCTTTTTTTTCCTGTTTGATTTGTCTTTATTTGGTACTGCCATTTACCTTCACTCACTATCTTAACATTCTAGGTAGAAAGAATTTGCCACATGTGGTTAAGAATTAAAGACCGAAGTTTTAAAACTTTGAGCAGGTATTATTTTGTTAAAAAATAAATATGTTGAAATGCAATGAGACATATGGCAGAATGAATCAGACAATTTTTTTGCTTGTACTCAACAAAGAGTAAACTCTGACTAAGGCATTATGGAAAATTCCGTGCTCTCAAATTGAAGAGAAATGCAATTCGGATGATAGAGCTGTAATTAAAACACTGGAAATCCAAATGAAGTAAGTAAGGTGAAAGGAAATGACTTAACACCCTTTGGGGGCACAAATACATTACGGAACATGATAGCAAGACAGTGAAGAAGTGCTCTTCATTTACTGTAAGGAAAGATAAGAGGAAATAATAGATCTATGGTCACACAGAATGAAGTTACAAAGATATAAATACTATTTACATATCCAAATGGAATACAGTGAAACATAGCAAATATCTTGGTTAGGAGAATTGGTTAGGTAAGAACAGAATTTTTTTTCTGATATCTCAATGTTGATATCAGAATGTTGCTTTTAGATTAAGAATAACACAATTTAACAGCTTTTTCAAAACCATGATTCTAAAACTTTTGAAATGTGATATTGCTTTTTGAGTGGAATTCTTTTCTTTGCTTGCATCTTTAAGATGGTAATGGAGAAACTCCTGTTAGTAAGGAAACATATGTAATTATTATTAAGGAGGTTATTAAGTTTCATTTTAGTTTTAATAGGGTAGTTATATCTGAATGAAATATACCACCACTATTTTTATTCTTTAGACAGAGCTAGTATTCATTTTCTTTGATTTATTGCCCTTCTATTGCTTATTCACCTTAAATTACATTTCATTGTTTCCATCTTGAACAGTAATAGTGTCATCATCATGAATGAGTTTCTCGCATCAGAAAGTGTGTACCTGCTGTTTTCCATCTGCTTTTCTTGCTCTTTCACCTTGCTGGGACATCTAAGAAGATATATAATAAATCAGGGAAAACCTCCTAGTATAAGAATCCTCTCGTTACAGGATTCTGAAAGAAATCAAGTTAATTTGCAAAATGGGAAGAAGTTTATGCTTTTCATATTCAGCTAACATTTTCTTTTATCATTTACATTGCAGCATAACACATAAAAATTCAAGTGTACATCATGAAGAATTTTTACAAATTGTATGAATTTCATAATCTATTCCAATAAAAAATGATTTATGAATTATAAGTTTGCAAGCCTAAAAAGCATAGTAAAAGATCTGTCTTCTAAAATTTCAGACACTGAGTTTACTTATGCTTTTCTACTAAAAATTCTGTTAGATATATTGCACTTCATTTCAAATTTCCCCAAAGCTTAATCAAAGGTATGCCTGTCTTCACAAGTGCTCTGTTTTTTAAGATATGATGCAAAAAATAAAAGAAAATTGTAAATGATTCTTCATTTGATTTGGATGGACCATTTATCCTTCTGGATTTTATTGCCTTGGAAATGAAAGTGAAGAACTAAACAGAATATATGCAGACTTTCAAAGTATTTTATTAATGCAACCATGAAATACTATATCATTTTTTGCTTTTAAAGGTAGATAGAAGTGAGCAGTGATAACGTAACAAAATTTGCATAGGCAGTTCAACCAGGCCATTCCTGCCCCCTAGATTGTTCAGTCAGGCACTTTGAATCTCACGAAGATATATTGTATCTATAAAAATAAACATATGTATATGAGTATATGTATATAATTTATATCAACACACTGTATATTCTAAATTACAGCATTTGAAAAGACATTTCTTTTCTAATATATAGATAATTTCTGATCAGGTTTAAGTTTCACCTGCCAAACGAAAGTGTATTTTTTCAATTTACTAACCTTGTCCCACATTTGTCAAAGCAAACTTCTGATATCAGAGTCCTAATTGGCCTCCTTGCCTCTATTTTTCTCCCAGAAAAGCATTCAAAATGTCAAATGTTGGCTACCCAGAACAATCTGTTGACAAAGCAAAGTGCAGTTTATTCTTTACCACAATAGTGGAGGTCCTTTCTTGACAGAATTTTAGAAGCTTCTCAGAAGGGGATGGGCATAGGTGAAATATATTAGAGGTTTGTTGGGGAGTCTGATTTAAGACGAGTCTTTCAATATGAAGTCTTGATTAGACTGGGAAAAAATTCATGATGTAATAATTTAGGATTGGTGGACACAGAGGATTAAGAGTCAAGGACAGGGCTTAGAGGCAACTTTTGTAGAGTAATTAAGCCTATTTGAGCTATTCATTTTTAGTAGCTGAATACTTTCCAAAAGTTTTTGAAACAAGTAATAAATATTATGTACACATTCATCTTCCTGAACAAATGTTTTCTGGAATAATAAGATCATGTTAATTAATGTGAATAATTGCATAGTAAGTTGTGTTAATAAAGACATCAAGGTGTGTGGGTGTACATAGATTTGATTCTCAGTATTGCCTTTAATTGTCATTGTTCAGCTTAAGCTAAAGAATAGAACATTTAGCATCTGGAGAAGTGGCAATCCATTTCTTCATTTCTTGTGAAGTGTTATAATCATATATTAGGTATTAGAGGGTGTTTGTTTCAAACTCCATGGAAGTCAGATTTCCCTGTTCTTTTACTTGGAGGGTCACTTGCTGGATCATTTGACAGGACAGCAGCTGCACAGGAACATTTAAATTCTGGAGATCACACACTTGAACATTGCAACACAGAAAATACTAAGAGAAGGATTGAGGTCAGAGCCTGTGAATCAGTTTTTAAGCCAAGGCTCAGAAGTGCCTACGTTAAGTCAAAGAACAGAATCTTAACTCCAACTGGAAAAGCCCGACACATACAGCATTACTATCTAAAATATCTACATTTATGATACTTGCGTGCTTCTTAGATTTTTTTTTTTAGAATATTGTTTATAAGAAGAGCTTCTCAAGTCTGTGGGAAATGCTCAAGGTTTTGAGGGGGGTGGATTAAGTGCCCCTGCCCCAGGTAGTTGTTCCTTGAACACGTCCTGCTTGCACCTTTGCATTTGCCTAACAGACTTTCCAGAGAAGGTGGCATAAGCATGGATATTGCCCCTGGAGCACAGCCTTCATCCTTGCACAAGTTCAGAGCTCCGAACCCACTCTCAGGTGGTGTTCCTGCATTTTCCACCACAAATTACCACCAGGTTGATGTGTATACTAATTACATTTCAGGAGGACTTATTCTATTTATGTTGTGATTCCGTAGGCACAGCCCTTATTCAATATTTTACACACTTTAAAAAATTTCATACATACTAAATACCTTCTTGAGAAGCCAATATTATCTATGGAGGCTTATTCCAAACTCACTGATGTTCAATTTAATGAACCTCTTGGGCAAGGAGTTCTGTAGCCTTGGCAGCTTTACCTACTTTTCTTGCTATTCTCTGTACTCTGGCAAGGAGTATTCTCCCTACTGTGCAGGCCTCTTCTAATGCAACATTTCAAGAAGCTTGAGGGAAAAAATTTAGAATTCACCTTAAATTATTAGCATTTAAGATTCCTGGATGTCTGGCACACTACGGTGTTTGCCATGGAAAAAATCACTTAGTGGTTGAGCAGTTTTCAAATTATACAGGAAATCAACTGATTGTTAAAAGAATATAGTAACAAGGGAAGCTTGGTGACTCCGAAAGCAAAAGGTGCCCAAATCAAACAAGTGAGTTTCACAATTCACTTGGGCCAAATCATGAAAAAATTGCAAGCAGTTATTGACTTGTGCCAGGAAATGAATAAGAAGGCAGAATGCAATTTTTTAAATGTGTGACTTATAGGTAATAGATGTCTATTAATTGTCCAAAATTTTAAACCACTAAAAAGAAAAGAAAGTAGCTAAGAAAAAAGTGTGCTTGCATATTTAAGCCTGTCAACATGTGGCTCTCCCTATCTGGATCTTATGTGGAACCTATCTACGTCCTGAAAACTATTTGCTCTAGAAGATTTCTAAGAGACTTCAGTTTGCCAGTCTTCAAGTGATTTGAGAATTACTGTGTCTCTACAAGGCAAACACTGACACAAGAATGAAATTTTTCCTCTTCACTGATGTGATAGTTGTTAACAGTATCTAATAAGGTCCTTTCTATCAGGGTTCAAATTATGTCTTTCTCTGATGTTGCTTCAGAGACCAGTTCTGTAGATTCTGTTCATGCAGAGATTGTTTAGGAGGATGTAGAGGAAAGGTTGTCCACACCTGCTGGAAAAACATGAGTCCCATGTGATACGTGTTCATGTTTGTTTGACAGAATATGAAAATTAGAAATGGAGGTGCTATTTTCAGAAATATAGGACATCCTTCTAGTAATTTTTAAAGGGAGCAATTAACCCAGAAGGTGTCAACCTCACTGTCATTAAAGGCAGTAACAATACCTTAGGTCATAAGAGTCTCTGAAAAGTTTGCTGATTTTAGTTCCAGAATTCCATTTCCATTTCTACCTTTTCCAAAGATTGGAGATGATAGGGGCAGTTAGATGTCTTTTTAATTGCTAAATTGCTAAGGCAATTAATATCTTTACAAAGATATTTATAATAGTCCCTGTGTTTCTGTCATTAGAGTTATTTTGGAATTTCCCAGGTTGAGAAGACAAAATCCAGTAGTTTATTACTGTTAGAGCCATAGTGCTCCAGCAAAGAAAAACTCCAGCTCATCCCAAGAATAAGCACACAATGAGAGGAACATATTTAAAAGATAAATTTATGGTTACCAAAGAAGAAAGGGGCAGGGAAGGATAAATAAAGAGCTGGGATTAGCAAATACAAACTATTTTATATAAAATAGATAAACAACAAGGTCCTATTGTACAGCACAGGGAACTGTATTCAATATCTTGTAATAAAACATAACGGAAAAGAGTAAATAAATAAAATATATTGCAAGTTAGCTGCATGAAATGCAGTAGAAGATGTTCAAAGGGACCCCAATGTTTGGTTCTTGACAATGTCTTGTTTTTACAGTTTTATCAGAATTACGAAAGTGACAGATAAAATCTATACTTCCTAAAATTTCAGTAACATTTCCACATAAATATTAATTGAAAATAGTGGCCAGTTTGTATTTATTGTGGTAAAAAAACTAAATGACTCTGGCTAATAAATTATGTTCATGACCATAAGCAAAAATGGAAGAAAGTAAAATTCCCAATTGAGTTTTAACACATAATAAGTAGTTATGCACTTAGGTACGTTCCTGGATCAAAAACAGATTATGAACAATAAGGGCATTATCTCTTGACATAATACATCTTCAGAAAATTGTCACAAAATTTCACCATATTGTCCCTGATTGATGAGGATGCTGAACTAGAAGAAAGAAAGGGAGAAAGAGAGAAGGAGAGAAGGAGAAAAAGAGAAAGAAAGAAAGAAAGAGAGAAAGGGAGAAAGGGAGGAAGGAAGGAAGAAAGGAAGGGAGGAAGGAAGAAAGAGAGGGATAATTGTTCTACTAATCTTTGTGATTGATCTTGAGTAAGTTTGTTATTAATTCAGAAAATTATAAAATCATTACAACATATATGTTTTAATTTAATGCATTCAATTTAAAGAAGACTGAATTTCTCTTTTGATTGTAAATATAATTAACAATACAGCTCTTAAAACAGTTTTGAGTTAAATACTTTTTGGAGAATGTCAAGACAAACCTAATTATTTCTTTTATTCTTCCTTTTATAATATAAAGGGACATCTTAGGTCATTTATAAAATTTAAAGTGGCAAAATAAATATACAACACCATTTTCAAAGACATTTGGACATTTTGTTATTTTATAACTATATTATAATGCTAAAGGATAATGGTGTATTAAAACTCTGTATTATTACCACAGCTTGTTTTTCCTTTTAAAAGCATCCAACTATTTATAGATTATTTATCAATTACTCAGTTTTATGTTTATATAGTATATTTATGTTAATTTCCTAATTCCATTTACCTTTAATATGTAAATGTTCACATATATATCAGTTTGTCTTCTGAGGTTGGCAAAGAAATTATAGTAAGATGTTGATAAAATAGGCAGCCATCTGGGAAAAAATAACTTTAGATTCATATTTTACTCCAGTTGATGTCTGCAAGCCAAAGACCCCAGGGACACACATGAACGCATAGGAACACACAAATGAGGTTGGGTTTATCACTTGCTGAAGTAAAGGACACCACCCCATGTAAGAAACCAAGGGAATGTCTGGTCATTTTTGTATCTGTGTAGTACCTTTGTTTCTAGTCTCTAATTATAAATGATTATGAATTATCATTTCTGTTGTTGTTGCATCCATGTCACAGAGAGTTCTAGTCAGATATTTATTTTCTGTGAAATCACTAATGTCAGTAAGGGAACCTATCTGGGAGAATTTGGCCAGCTACCAGCTGTCATCTGTCAGGTATAATTATTTCTTCCCTGACAAAATTTTACTGTGTTGAAGATAAAATACAAAAGTGAATCAATTAGAATATTAGAATAATAGCTATACATGTATTTACTCTTATGACAGAAAACCAAATAGTCATATGAGACTGAACATTTTGACTACACACAAAAATCAAAGATGCCTGCACACACACCAAAAAGAAAACCATGGCTAAATATCACATGGCAAAATGGATGGAAATATTTGTAGTAGAGAACATGGATAAAGAATTAATTCTAACAAGTATGAATTGCTATAAGTGAATTAGAATAGGACCAACAATCTAACAAACAATGGATGTGAACTGACAATTTATAGAGAGGGAGCTATAGTGGGCTGATAAATATATGCAAATGTGCTTACTTTCTTACAAAGAAAATTTAAAAGAACAATAAAATATTAAACAAATTCAAACAACAATAAAATATTATTTTTAGGTCTTGGTTGAGTTGTCAAAATATTAGGGAAACAGTAATTCTTATAGATAGTGTGAATTTATTTGTATTAAAATTAAAATATATTCAAAGTAGTTACAAAAAGTGAAATATATCACTATTAAGAAATCGTGTTATTACTAATGATTTTATTCATTAAAAAATGTGACAGGATGTTATAAAATGTCAATGTTGTTAACTGTGTATGATGATTACATAGTTGTTTTATATTACTTTTTATTATAGTGTGTTTTCTACATTATTTATTAATTGTAAGAAAATTTACAATTCAGTATAGAAAAAAACACAAGGTTGGATTAACAGAAAAATCAGTCTCAATGAAATGGAGAATTTTCAGGAGGCAAAAGAGCAGCTATTTTAGTTGAATGAAATTCATATATTTGTTGAATTTGTTTAAAATATAGTGTAAACCACATTTTGCTTATCCATTCATTCTTCAGTGAACACTGTGGTTGTCTCTACCTTTTAGCTACTGAGAATAATGCTGCTATGAACACAGGTGTAAAAATATTTCTTGAGATATTACATTCAGTTCTTTGGGTATATGTCTACAAGTAGAATTGCTGGATTACATGGTAAGTCTATTTTCAATTTTTTAAAGAATCACCAAACTATTTTCCACACGGTTGTAGCATTATACATTGCTTTCAGCAGTGCACTAAGGTCCCCAGTTTCTCCACACCTTCACTGACTTTTTTTATTTTCTGTTTTTTATGGTAGCTGTCTTAAGGGGTGTGATGTAATATCTCATTGTAGTTTTGATTTACATTTCCTTAGTGATTAGTGATATTGAGCATCTTTTAATGTGCTTACTAGGCATTTGTATATCTTCTTTGGAGAAATATCTACTTAAGTCCTTTACCCATTTTTGAGTTGTGTTATTTATTTTTTGTTGTTGAGTTTTATGAGTAGTAATCAGTCTTAAAAAGGAAGAAAGTTCTGACATATGCCACAACATGTATGACCTTAAGGGCATTATGCTAAGTGAAATAAGCCAGTCACAAAAAGACAAATACTGTATGATTCCACCTCTGTGAGGTACATAGAATAGTCTAAATCACAGATACAGAAAATATAACGGTGGTTGCCAAGAGCTGGGGGAGGAGGAAAATGGGGCATTAATGTGTAATGGCTGTAGAGCTTCAGTTTCACAAAATAAAAAGAGTTATGGAGATGGATGTTGGTAATGGTTGACAACATTGTCAATGTATTTAATATCATTAATACTTCTTTTCCTTTTCTTCTGTATGGATTTTGGAAGTAATTAGGGGACCAGAACCAGTCATAAGTACTGTCAATATACAGTCAAAATCTATGTGTCTCACTAAAGTTATGTCTTCTTATATGATTAAAAATATAAACCCATGAAGAAGCTACTAAGACCACTGGACTACTGCTTTAGACCCATACGAAATGCCTAACAGTATTATTGCTTGAACTAAAATGATTGTTTTGATATTAACCATTACTGAAATCTTGATAACTTTTTCATGACTTCGATAATATATTAACTGAAATATAAAATTTTGCTACTCATAATAGAGATAGAGAAATAAAGAGATCTCAACCAGTTCTGCAGATGCTGTCAAAAGATGATGATGATATTATAAATAACTCAAGAAAAAAATTAGGAGAACGAAAGAGAGAGAAAGAAAGAGAGAGGAGGAGAATATCACAAATATCACCTATAAATATATAGAATTTCATTCTAGTCTGATGATTTTTCTCTTAGGTAACAGTAAATACTGAAGCTTCAGGAAGACAAGAAACCTAGCACACTAATTATCTGTATTCTCCCAATATTATCCCTGACTTTATGAAACCTATAATTTTTAGGGAAACATTTTTACATATGGTCAACAAGATTCCCATCTTCTGTGCTCCCTTTGCTAAATTCCTTCAATTGTTCATCCTTGGTGCATTTGGGTGAAATAGGAAAAATATTATAAGCATGCCCTCAGAATTCTGCTATCTTTAATTATTCATACAGTTTTTGTTGATTGTCTTGAAATTCAAAACTAGGCTAATGATTTAGATTTTATCTAACTCTCTTTTCTCATGACTGTAATGTAAATACTAATGGTGTAATCCTCAGACAAACGGCAAATAGTTTACTAAAAATAATAAAATAATCTACATTTTATGCTAACTATTTATGCAGGAGTCATTCTTTTGAAATAACCATTTAACACTGTGGGATTTCAAAGTGTGTTAATGCTAAATCCCAAATTCAATATATTGAATTTATATTTTTAACATATATTTTAACATATATTTTCAAATACTATCAACTATAAATGACAGCTGAACATTTGCACATAAGAGATTAAACAATTATTTTTCAAGAGATTTTCAATAAACCTGATGACCAGAGCAGCATCTGTAGCTAAAATTTTCAAGCAATCCATGTGTGTGTGCTGTAAGTGGTGTGAGAATTTAGCATATGTAGTGTTTGATGTTTTAATCATAAGACTGAGTTATTAATTAAAGTAAACTTTTTACTCTAGCCAAGTGGAAGACATATTGCTATAATTAGAGTAACAAATGACATCTTAGTAACATTTATTCTGCAGATAAATAAAGCTCTTCCTAAAGGAAGTGGCCTTAATCTATCTGGTGTTAAAACACCAATCTTCCATTATCACAACTGTAGCCTCAAAATGTGCTGAAATTTAATATTTGCCAGCACTTGTTTGTACCCACAAATAATTGCCTATAGACTAGATGAGAATATCGGTTTCATCCTAACCTTAATTTTTTAAGTGCTAGTTCAATGTATGATCTTGCCTTGACGTGAAGTATGTTTCATAGGACATATCTGGAGTTATGTTCATGTAGACTCAGTCAGTGACTGCTCTGCCAACTGCTTTTCAAGCATAAGTAATTCTAGCATTTATTTTCAATCACCCATATTTTGATAGTTAGTACCTCTTCAGTCTGCCAAGTTTGACATCTGTTGCATCTCTCATTCATTGAAGAACTACTCAACATTTTATGCACTTAAGAAAATGAATGAATCAGATGAAGTCAGGTTAGTTACCTCTCTTTGATTTATATGTTAAGAGGAGAGAAACAATGAGAAAGAGAGTTTTAAGTGAAGTGATGTGTGAAGAAGGACAACTATGGACTCATTTTAATCTGTATAACAATTACACATGAATGTTAAAACAATATGATAGAAATTCAAAGTAAGAAAGAAACTACATATAGGAGATAAGTTACTTAAAAATCTTCATCTGAGTACTTTTATATGGCATAGGTAAAACTGGAAAAAAACATGTCTTAAATGATGTGCTAAGCTGTTTTCTAATTATTATTTTATAACTATTTAATTTTTCTATTCTTAATTTGAAGTATAATCTGAAATTAATGTCAATGACTGTTTAGGCTATAATATTATATAGTAATTTCTAAGTCAAATTAGCACTGCCATCTAAATGTGACACAAATAATTCTGCTATTTTCCTGGCCTGTTACCATAATTAATTGTATTGTGACACATAGAAGTGAGTTTAAGAGCTTATAAATAGTTGTTACTTACCATTGATAAATATTATACAGGATATAAGAATACTGTCTGAATAAATTATTTAGAGCACACATATTGTTTTTTTCATTTTTCCTTCTACTCATTAAAACAAAGCTCTTAAGTCTATACTCAGAAAGAGATGGTTAAAACTTCGTATTTATCAACTTCAACTTTGTATCACACCACAGAATATAATAACAGAGAAATGACTTAAATAATTATTTCCAAACCTTCCAAACGGTATGACTTAACATCTGGCAAATTTACAAGGGAAAGACATTAGAATTTTTATGACATAGAGTCTCCACTGTAACTAACTTTTATGAGCTACAATATGGAAACATGTTCTGGTTCACTGTTCCTCTTCCTTCATGTGGATAACATTACTGGAACAAAAAGTTTTGTGTATCCATTAATAAGTAAATAAATGTGGATACATACATACATGATATAGCAACATTTTAAATAGATGATACAGCTGTCAAAAAGATTTTCTGCATATTGTTTAAGCAATCAAAATGTTGATATTGACTTGAAAAATAAATGCTAAACTTAAGGGAGATCTTGGATATTAAAACATGGATGAAAAATAGTGAATATATACTTCTCAAAATGGGGGGATGGCTGTTCAAATCATCTTTTTATAATAAAAATTTAAATACTTATTACATATTTGAAATATATCACACAAAGCGAAAAACAAAAGCATCACAAACTAATTTGTGATAAATTTTCTTCTACGAATTTGCATGTGTACACACATGTGTAACATTCTCAAAATAAAATATTCAAATATAATCAGTTTTATTAAATAGTCATTTTTCTTAAAAATGATACAACTCATTCCTGAAAATTTTGCTTGAAAACAGAATGTAGGGAATTATTTTACTCTGAAATAATATTATATATATATGCAATATATATACGTGTATATATGAAACATCACTTTTTAAACCTGTGGATGAACTACCTTCACTGATATTGGGAAGATGTACTTTTAGACATATACTTCTGCAGAGGAACAGAAACCAGATAAAACTAATGAAAAATCAGATCATCTAATTGGAAAGTGAGCTACCTGCTCTCACTCTCACTCTCATCAATGGAGATAACAATTGAGCTACTCTGATCATCAACTAGTCATACAACACTGAGAGCTGAAGGGATCAATAAAGTAAAACAAACAGTCATGTTTCCTTTTCAAAAACCAGCTAGCCCCAAATACTGAAGATCACATTTTATAATTATTCTTACTTTTTACCATTTAAAACTATCAAAGACTTTTCTTCTTTCCCTTAGCAGTTCTTATTTATTTTAACGACGTTTAAGGGAAGCATAATGACGGTAAGTGATTTCCGTCACCTGTCAAATGAGTTAATAATATTTTAAGTTGAATTTCCTGTTGAAAATCTGCATCTGGAGATCTATCTCCATAACCTCATAAATATTCAATCCAGGAAGAGGAAATAGATCCAGTTTCAAATCCTTTTCTTCCATTAATTTTCTGTGTTGATTCACACATTTACATTTTGTGGATAATAAATGCATTCTAAAGCTCTTGTGTTTTAGGAGTTTTTTTTAATAATGAAATTCATACTACATCAAAATAATAAAATATTCTTGAATAAATAAAATCTATTACTAAATTACATCAATCCAATGGATGGAATTTCATTTAAATTCTCTAATTTTTTAAGGCTTATTATAGTGCTTATGAACATGGTTTGATTAAAATTAAAATTTAAACTACCACACTAAATTGTTATGTTATAGTACCTACAGTTTTGTTTGGCATTTTCTCTATGAAAAGATACAATTGCTTGTCAGATGCCATATCATGTGATTCAGTGGTTTGAAATCTATGTTGTTTGAAGGAACAGATAAATGTAATAGCAATATTTATTTATACACATGTGGAAAGATACATAAATAGATAAGGAAAGAAAGATGTGTATTGAAATTCTATTTGCATTATATTTTAAAGTAAGATACACTTTACCAATATTTATATCATGAAATCATGAACTATAATTCCTTTAGGAAAACACGTTGTAGTGGGCATGGTTTATTCATGTCTTCTTCTAAAGAACCATGTTATTACTGTGCGAGTTGACAAAATTTAAAATCTACACACATAAGTTTGAATAAAAATAATTACATTATATAGACATTGAATTATTGCAAACACATTTCTTTTGTATTCATCAAGTGGGACTTTATTTTCATATTGAACAAAGACGGAACTCAGAATGAGATGAGCACATTTTTACTATTCTTAGAGGATTGTGAAAACAGTTGCTGTTATGTTGATGTTTTTCTCACTGCCTCATTCAGTATCATTACTGTATTTAAGAAACAATGAGATACTTGCTTACTATTCAAAACTGTTAATGCAATAGTTACAGTCAAGTGTATGATCAGTTATAAAAGCCATAAAAAAGAGCAAAGTGAAATTTCTGTGTCAGTTTAAATTTAAATGTAAGTAGTAATATGAAAAATATCTTAACTACAGAGTTCCTTTTTAATATTTCAGAATTCTTAATATTGTATCTGTTTGCATATGTAGTTTTTTATAGTTCTCTTCTAAAAATTACATATGTTGAAAAACCATGTCCACTTTGTGAAAAAAAGCATATCTATAAAATACAAAGAGCCATATGCTGCTTTTCTTCTGCAATTTCTTGTGCTTCTTTTAAATTGAGTCTTTTTAAACCCAGCGGAATCTCATTTTAATATTAATTGTAACATTTTGCACTTAGGTAGTGCTTTTCCTCTGAAGAAAGCCAAAGTCTCTAGCAGTGAAAAATCTCAGCCATTGGCCAGGACAGATATGTGAGGAAGAACTTCATCAATGAAAAGCCAATTTAAACTTGGAAGTGATTTGAATTCATACCCCTTTCAATCAGGCAACGGGAAAAGAACCAATTTTTCACCAGCCCTCATGGTTTGCTGCAGAAGAGAAAGGTAAATTCCACTGCTGGAGACCTTGAGGTTCTAAAGACATATGGGAAAGAGGGAAGAACAAGAATTACACTCTAAACCTGTCTACATGAAGCTGATAAAATGGATTATAGCATGCTAGGCATGGCCTGATTCATTCCAGGAGCAAAATGTCGTAAGTGAGACATTTCTGGGCAAAGCATACTGATCAAAAAGCCCAGGAGCACAGCAGAAAACACACACACACATACACACACACACACACACACACACACACACACACTACATTTTCTATTGTATTCTGTGTATCAGTGGTAGTTTAATGTACATCCGTTAATGTCAGAAATAACTTTGTTTAAATCCTTATTCAGTCCATTGTCACTTTAAAAGTTCACAGCCTTTATGCCTTCATCTGAAAAGTGAAGACGATGACATATTTCTTGACAGATTGTGAAATTATAATGAAATAGAATATATAGTTTTTAAGTTAGCGTTTAGTTCATTGTAAGTATTTGGTAAATGATCAATGCCATCAGTATTCTTACGCAAATATAGCTTGTCAAATGACAAAAATAATACAATTTAGGAAAGAGTTTTATGTCCTTTATTCAAGAGAAAACAATCCATAGATGAGGGAGCACAGTGCCTTACAGGACTGGAGCACTCTTCCCAAGGGACTTTGGCAAGAGCGAGTATATAGAGAGCATTAGAAAAGGTAATGCAGAAACAGGGCATGATTGGTTAGGAAGTCAGGGATTTTCTTATAAGGCTAACAGGTCCTATTTTCTAGGGTAAGCTAAACTAGCTAAAGCTGAGTTGAAGGATTGTGATTGCTCTTAGGTTTCCTTGACAATGTGCTATTTCCCATAAGTGCAGGCTGATATATGTTTAGATCTGTGACTTGGGCCAGACCACTACAGCGGCCTCCATTTGGTGGGTCCCAATATACAAATTCACTTTATCAAGCTAAACTAAAACTGAACAGATTTCATCTTTACCTCAATTCAATATCCCTGATTGAAACACATATTTTGTTACATATTTTAAAGAGATATTTATCTCTACTTTATTAGAAAATAAAGATTATTTTAAATAGTGTTATGATCTCTTCCTGTTACCAATTTTTCATAAGTTCATTACTTGAAATTTTTAAGTACGCTTCTTAAAACTCAGAACTAATTTTACTCCATGCAGTTGTTTTTTGCAGATAAAAATTTTAAACATGAATTTTATTTTGTATTAAGTATAAACCTTTCCATATATAGTTGCTTATTTTAATGCTAGTTTAATTTGAAAATGTCTCAAGTTTTCCAAGAAAAATATAGTACCAAAATATATTATCAATAGTAATGAAAAATGTTCATATACATTTATCTCTGTGAATTAATAATGGCTTAATGTTAAGAGAAGTACTATTTTGTTTGGTACTTTAAGTAAAAATTATCTGAAAGAAAAGAAAATCTCCCTAAATTTCTTACACATATTCTTAAAAACAAAATCATCTCTCCTCTCTTGATATTCTTTCAATCTGTAGCAGAGCCTGAGGATAATTTTACCCTTCCAGTCTTCATTCTAAATTCTGTTTATTCCCATTGATACCATTGATCAGATTGCCTTGACTAACCTGAAAATTTGATGTAACAATTGCATTAACTCCATGATACCTTATTTGGACATCACCTATGTTATCCAGTATTTGCCTGTTTCCAATTTGCCTGTTCACTCTGGTAGAAAAAAAAAAGTTATCTATTTATTTCATCATTCTATTTTTATCCTATTCTCATTCTGTCTTACTCACCCACACATCCCTGTATTGACATACCATCTAGCCACTTTTAAATAAACAAACAAACATCACTTGCATTCATGATATTTGTAGGAGCTGCTATTTTGGACCACAGAGTATTAATCATCTTTATGACAGTGGTCAATGCCAACTCTAACTTTCCATGGAAGTTAGTTTACATCCTTCATTTCTCCATATTTCAAAACACTAATTTCCAAAACACCAGCAATACATCAGACCCTTATAGTAACTACAATAACTGTATTGACTTTGATCCAGGTAGAAACTTCAGTTTATGCAATTACATTTGACATATTAGGTCACACTTCACTATTGAACCAGTTAACTCTCTCTCTCTGTAATTCAGACCTTCTCAATTTCCCATGGCAAGTGCACATTTCCCAACTAAAATGATGGAGGAGAAAGAATATCAAGAGGTCCACCCTGAAACCCTATCCTTGCTGAGCAGTAGTGAGTGAAACCTGCTGATTGCAGTGCAAAAACAGGCTCTAGAATTAACCTCTAAATCTTTGAGGTGAATGCAGCTAACTCATGTAAATATATCCAGTAAAATGACTGTTGTCTTAAGACAAGTGTACATTAAAAGTTTATCATTTTTTTCCCTTGAGGCTTTATCTGGACATCCATTACTATTAAGGTCTTCATCTTCCACTTAAAGAGAAGGATGTTTTAGCCATAGGTTTTGGATGATTCATCAGATGTTGGTACATAACACTGGATGAAAGATTATTCAATGTTAGGTGATTTTTTTTGAAAGAGTTACTGTTTTTTAAAATATATAACAGATATCCATTATATGAAAATAACCTGATCATCAAGGGAAATTCTGACTCAGCTTGAAAATCAAGATTCCTATTTCCTGGGATACTTTGTAATTATTAAATACAATTTTAATTATAGGAAACATTTTATAATATATTTAATAATACAAATTAGAAAATGGGTCACGTAACAAACAAAATTACCTTCAATTTCCTTAGCACAGTGGGTAGCACATGAGTCTCATAATCTAAAGGTCCTACATTTCACAATGTTTAAGAATAGACAATATTTTACCAGTATTTATTGGGCACAAACTATGTACTAGATTTTACTCAGTGAATAAGTGTAACAAGATCACTACTTTTATGACATACACATTTCAATGGCTATGAGGGTGAGGGGCATTTTAGTTGGAGGGTGGAATAGAAACAGTATTTCTTTAAATATTCAAACCTTATTTCGTATCTGCATTTCCATTTTAGCAGCCACATAAGATCTATTTAAACTGAAACTTTCAAGAGACTTCTGTTTCTGTCTAGCAAGGTTATCAAAGAAGACAAGATCCACCATCTTTTATTTTTTTCTTGTTTGAGGATATTTGAGGTTATAATAATGCACTTATCTGTACAAGATCAAAAGGAAGTATTCGCAATATTAATGTTTGTTATTAAGCTTTTCAGCTATCTGGTAACTCAAGTGGTCTGTAGTTGAATACACTCTAAAGCCAGATGGAATATCAAAAAATGTGTATGAGGTTTTCATTATCTGAAAACCCGAAATGAACTGTTACTCATGATACCTGGGGATTTTAATGAAGAGCATACATATGTTCTTCTTGCTAATTGAAGATGAACTTCATTTTAACAGATTTAATCTCTTGAGTATTTAAAATAGAAAAAAGAGAAGGATTGAAAAGAATTTTAAAAACCCAAAGTAAACTTTTCTAAAACTCTGCATGTTGAATATAAAATTATTGGAGGTTTATATTTTTATATCACAAATGATTGTGTTGAATATGTAAAATATCAATGATATAGAAGTTCATGAAATGATAGGTATTAATTATTTCACAGTTAACAAACAAATGATTCAACCAAAACACTCATGATATATCTGAATAAAGCATTATATCTACATATTTAAAGCTGAGTATAGCATACATTAAAAAAATCGGACTGTACATAATACATTAATAATAACTAGTATTTAGAGTTAGAAAATTCTTAGATGTGGAGTTTAGAATAATTGAAGTTTTATTTTGTAAGTAGCCAATGGAGAAATTATAAAAACTTTAAAAGAAGAAAAAAAAGGGGTGCTATTTGAAAGTGAAAACAATGCATCAAAGTCGAGAAAGCAAAATAAATTTAAACACACTTTAAATGTGATAAAAATATATACTGAGAAATTCTAAAAGTTAGCTGGAAACCACGTGTTGAGCTATGTACAAGTCACAGAACTGTATCAGTTTCTAATCCAAGCATTGCTTTGGGGACACAAATGTAGAGAATTGCCCATGAAAAACTGGAAATATAAATATGAAT
The DNA here is from genome assembly GCF_039906515.1 of Pseudorca crassidens. Taxonomy (NCBI): domain Eukaryota; kingdom Metazoa; phylum Chordata; class Mammalia; order Artiodactyla; family Delphinidae; genus Pseudorca; species Pseudorca crassidens. Next base: position 23,486,920 of record NC_090298.1, read on the forward strand.
AAATCTGAGAAGAAAATGAGGCAGGGCAGAAGATCCTTTGTCAGAGGAAAAATAGTTAGTATCACTACAAAGGAGTTTATGGTTTAAACACGAGGGATAGTGGTGAATAGCCAGAGAGAGGTTCAAATCAGTATGAAAAAAAGTGGTGAGCGATGGCTGTTTGGCAGGATCTACCCGAGCACCACCCAAAGTAGATAGGGCAGTGCTGGCCCACCTGGTAGGTATGTTGCTTAACTTGTGGTAGATAACAAATGCCATGGCAACTTGATGCCATTGCACACTTGCTTGAAGCAACTGTCAGTATTTTGATTGCCCATTCACCAACAGCTGGCAGTGACAGATACCAATATGCTGACTGTGCCGGACACATATTTTTATTGCAAACTGTTTTGTTTTTTGCAATTTTATAAATTATTTTCTCCAAATAACATAAGTGAATACCCTGAATCTGCTCAATCCTGGGCCCCTGATGAGATCAAAGTTTTAGCTGAAGGCCTGGATTTTCAACCTTAAAGGTAATTTCACCAAGATAATGCCAACTTGTGGGTACCTGTCCCATAAGACCTTGACCAGGTGAGAGGCTGAATAAAAATCAAGTTGTTATCTTTGTTTTGAAAGAATGTCATTGTCATCATGATGTTTTGTTTTAACCTTATTTCTTCCAAACTTCTGCTTTTAATATGTCAAAGCACATCATCGTTCAAATTTCAATTTTGCTGATAACAGTATGGGGAGCTCTTATAGTTTGGAATGATATGCAACTTAGAATGAACTTAATCTTTTCTAGAAAAAAAAATGATTCGCTAATTTTAATATAACTCTAGAATGCAGAGCATATTGTTAAAAGAAGGCACATTTCTCCTGAGTGATAGTTCAGAGGACTTACCTGTTGAAATTACTGAATGCTGCATTATATATCTAAGGCTTGTAATCTACTTATAATGACATGCAGTAATTAAGGGGAAGGGGTTCAGGACCTCGCATAAACCACCCAGCAAGGAAGAAAAGAAAGCTTCACCTGACAAGTAAAATACATGTTTTAATAAAAATTAAGTAATGGAACCCAAAACAGGAGAGGATTCTGTCAGCAGATATGTAGAATAAGGAAGCAGGTAATTAAAAATTGTCATATTTGGGAGTTCAATAAGTGGAAAAGTAACTTGGATAACTGCCTGAGGATTTGTTGGTTTTGAGATTCCAAATGCAGATTAAATGGTCTATCCCATTCTTTGGATTGGGGTACCAAGCATAACATAACGTTATGCAATGATGCAACGCAATTATTGCATTAAGAAGTGGAATAAATTAGTGTTTACTTACTAGAACTGTTTATTTCCAAAGCATTTAAAATAAAAAATAGGATGATACAATCCTGACTGAGTACTAATCTGAACCTGTTTAAATACTGTTTAACTTGAGTTTGAATTAGTTTATAAAGTGGTGTAATTCATAAATTCTAGGACACCCAAGTAAAAGAAATTGGGAAAACAGATGACAAGATAATGAATTCAGGTTGATAAAATGTTGCAATAAATTTTACATATTTTCAGCTCTTTTAGAGGGCTTATTCTAACTTAGTGTCTAACCATCTGAGGAAACAAAATTGGTTTATCTTTCTAATATTATTATATGACTGGAGCAAATAGAAAATTCAAAGTTTTGTTTTTTAAACCTCTTCCTGGTTAGGTGTTATAAATCCATGACCTGTCTTTTTATCATTTTGGTTAATGCATATTTGTTCCCTAGCAATTGCTTTTTTTTTTTTTTTTGATTTTTAAAAATTTATTTATTTATTTTTGGCTGCATTGGGTCTTCGCTGCTGCACGCGGGCTTTCTCTAGATGCAGAGAGCGGAGGCTACTCTTCGTCGTGGTGCACAGGCATCTCATTGTGTGGCTTCTCTTGCTGCAGAGCACAGGCTCTAGGCACGAGGGCTTCAGTAGTTGTGGCGCATGGGCTCAGTAGTTGTGGCTCATGGGCTCTAGAGCGCAGGCTCAGTAGTTGTGGCACACTGGCTTAGTTGCTCCGCGGCATGTGGGATCTTCCTGGACAAAGCCTCGAACGCATGTTCCCTGCATTGGCAGGCGGATTCTTAACCCTTGTGCCACCAGGGAAGTCCCAGCAATTGCTTTTTATTCCATCATCTCTGGAAAATATATTTCATTTTGTTTTGTTTTTACATAACCAGAAATGTCATAATCTCCCACATCAATATGCTTTTTTAAGCCAAATATATGAATATATGTTTATACAATTAATAATAGGTCATTTTAACTTCCAATAAAGAATATATTATAGAGCATCTAACTGCATAATTTCCTTAAGAATATGTCTGGAATCATTTATTCCTACAAGTTTTCTCTCAGTTTTATTGGAATCTTTCTACAAACCTTTTTTTTTTTTCATCAAATTATAATTGCTACTGAATCAACATGAGGACATTTCAAGCACAGACAATATGACGATGAAGGATAAAGGCAGAAAATTAATTCCAGAATAATATCCTTCTTTGTCATGGTGAGGAAAGTGTCCATATTGACTTAAGTTGCATTATTGTCGCTACTGAATCGACACAATTGTAGGTCAGGAAGCCCAGTCTCTGCTATGAACATCCTCCTGAAGGGTTGGTTCATTTGAAGGTGAAAGAGGTCCTGGAATAAGTGCTCAACTTTCTCACGAGAGGTCAAGAGTTATACTTGGTATTGTGTTTTTCACTTTTCCCTTATTTTAGAAGAAGCAATTAAGCACACACTGTGAAAATCTTTAAGATGTGAACATTGTTACACTCAGGAGTTAACTCCTGTTTATACACAAGAGAAGTGCCAGAAAGTGTCAGTTAAAACCTTTATATAATTTTTGCTATATGATCCTCACCGATTTCATTTGCCTGAATCTTACTAGAGAAGCATACAACTGTGCACAGTGGTGGGTTAACATTAAATTCATGATGAAAAATCTCAAATGCATATTCACAACGGTCCTAAAAATGTTTTCTCATTTTTCTGGTATTGTCATCAGGTGTTCTTCACATACTTCAATATACCCTAGTGTTTGCTCTTACCTTCTCTTGCCTCATAAGTGTGAAAATATTTTAAGTAATAAAAATAAATAGGTGCATTCAGACAGGAATTATTTCCTCGAACAAATATATCCAAGTATATATCAATCCATACTCATTTTCTGTCTTATTACATTGTACCAAAAGTCAATCTCTCAACTTGTATTTAAAACCCCATTCTTTGTAGTTTCTCAGGAACTTTGTTACCGGAAGTATGTCTTTTTACTGGATCATCAATTGTTAGTCAACAACTCATTAATATATTAATATGGATGAATATGGTATTTCTTCTTTATCGTAAGATATCCTCCTTAAACTACATTTCTTCACAGCAATGCCCATTTCTTTATCCTTTTCACAGTAAAAATTCTTGAGAGTTCTTTAGGTTTGTTGTCTCATACCCTCGTTTCTAATTCTCTTCTCAAAACATTCAGATTCTGACTCCACCTCTTTGCTCAAACTGCCATATACAAAATTTCCAGAACTTTCATGCCTTTGAAATCTTTCTCCACTTCTCAGAAATGGTAACTCAGTGACCATGTCTTCTAGAAATCTTACTAATATTTTATACATTAAACATGTGCATTTTTTGGTATACAATTATATATCAACAAAGTATAAAAAATAGGAAACATCCTTTGCAGGACTATTTCTTTTCAGGGCGGTTAATTTCTGTATGCTTGGGTACATTTTATAAAATATCAAATAATATCAAGCATTATAATGGCTAAAATATGTTTATAAATTTAATTAAAAATATACGTTAGAAAATCTTTCCTAAATCTGATCCCTTCCTTCCCTGGAAAGTACCTGCTTGCAAAATTGATAATAACAGTTAATGTTTATCAAATATTTATTGTTGATTATATAAACATAACTACATTTTATAAATTATTTCATTAAATACACACAAAATTATTTTGATAATTAACCAAAAAATATATATATGGAGACTGAGGCTTAAAGACATAAATTCTTCAGGCTAAATCTTCCAGCCAGTAAGTGTTGGGAATTATAAGTTAAGGAAATGCATACAACACTTGCCTAAAGACTAGGAATTGTTGGAGAACTTTTTTCATTGGATTATTTATTTAATACAGTATGAAATACACTATGGATTCCTTTCTATATAACACATTTTCCAATAACACATGGATGCTTTTTACTGTTCTTTGGATTCATATTGTTTTGCTTTCTTCATATTAAATGCCAAATGCAGTTTTCAAAACTGCTAAACATTTTCATTTATTTTACTTTTCCTAGAGAATGTCCTTAAGCATAAGTAATTCTCTCTCTAATGTGGCTATTTAAATATTTCATTTATTTAGGTTCCCTTCATGAATCTTTAGCACGTATTTTAGGGAAATATTATAACTCAGCTGCACATTGCATTTTATATCTGTGTATATATGGGGTTTTTATTAAAATTTGGAGTTTGTGTTAAATGTTATTTTATTATAGCAATAAAACTTCATTAGCTTTGATCAGATAACTACACAAATAACCTATCTGAAACTTCCAAAGTATGCAAAAGAAGCAAGCTTACAGTGCCAAGATAATGAAACACTTCTAAACAGGAAAAAAATTCAAGGTTGGTAGAAAGGAAAGTTATGTGTAAAGCAGTTTAAATAGTACTAGTATTCTTTTTTTATGGAAACACCACAGAGTTGGCAAATTAGCAGAAAGAGATAAATAAAAGCTTAATATGTAAATGTATGCTTGGCCAGGAAAAGAGCACAGCAGCACGTGATATAAACTTCTCATTTAACAGAGTTGGAGCCACTGGTCTAGAGAAGCTGGATGGAGTCTTCGGGACCTTAAAGACATGACTTCTAGCTCCAAGTCCGGTTGGCTTTTCCTAACTCAAAGGTACCTTCTTTTAGGAAACAGAAGATGTACATTTACATGACACTACACTAGAAAAAGATAAATGCAGGCACAAATTTTTTCACTGGTTGTTCTCCATACTTTTATGAAATTTACAGATGATACAACTTTTATGTCTTGTGGACCACATAGTTTCTGTCTTTACTATTCAATTCTGTCTCAGGAGCATGAAGGTAGCCAGGGACAGTGCCTATATGAATGAGTGTGGCTGTGTGCTAATAATACATTTATGACACTTAATTTTGAATTTCATATAATTTCAACTCATCAGGAAAATTTAACTGCATTCAATCATTAAAAAATGTAAAAACTATTCTTAGTTTGAAGTGCTTACAAAAACTATGGTTGCGAGGATTTGGCCAGCAGATCCTAGATTGCAGACCCTCGTCTGCATGAATGAAACCACTACCACTCCCCATCACCTACCATAAGAGGGAATGGGTTTTGTCCTTGTTGTTGTTTCTTGTTAGATGTATAAGCAGGTATTTTATTTAAAGAGATAGAGATAGATTATTTAAACAATTATTTTGAGATTTGAAAAGGCACATGTTCTTAAGCTGTGAAGAAATTGAATTAATTTTGGTAGCCTCTGATTGCACTTCTCATCATTGAGATTGTTTTACATTTAATATGCAGGTGACTTTTATTTCAGAGAAACTACCATGACTAATTATGTCTAATTTACTTCTAGCTTATGAATTTTCTGAAATTGGACAACAGGTCTTATCAAATATGGTAGCTTCTCAGTATTTAGTATAATGTTTTACACCTTGCCACTTAAAGTGTGGTCTTCAGAACAGTCTCAGCATCACCAGTATTTTATTAAAAATGCAGAATCTCAGCTTCCAACCAGGCAGATACACTTAATCAGAATCTTCATTTTAACAAGGAATTCCTAAGACCAGCACAGTTGAGAAGCTCTGTTCTATCATACAGTGAACATTATGATATAAAAAACAAATTGCAAAAAATATGCCCTACTGAGGTAATTCCCTTAAGTGTTGAGCAGATAAGTTTACCTAAAAAATATTGAAACATTATGGATTATTTAAGATATACAAGTAGCAAACCCGCCTCTACTCCAGGATCACCTGTGTTATAGCATTGGAACTGACATTTGTATCTTGTAGCCACTTTGTGGACAAAGGGAAATGTTTAGTCTATGAAAATATTCTCATGAGAATTCATGGAAATAATGTTAACATGGCAGGCTGAATGATGTTTCAGGACCATCCTATCCCAAATGGCAGTATTCTAGGGGTCCAAACAGAACATGGCAAAGGCCCTCTACTTTTAGAGCCATATCTACCTAGCATCTTACCTTAACCCTTACTAAATATTTTTCAGGAATGAGGCATTCAGGTCACACAGAACCCAAATATCTGTAAAAATCATTATCAATTTCTTCCTTCCTACAATTCTCTGAACTGGAAGGAACCGACTTTCCATTTTCTCTTCCTCTGTGGCAAAGTATGATTACAGTCACATTCTACCCTAAGTTGTCCCTGGCTTATGATCTAATAAAATATTATTACATGATCAATTATCCATATAACCTGTCCTCCATATGCTAACAAGAGCTACATTTATTCAAAAATTTCTCTTCTTCCTTTTCTTAATAAATCTCAAAAGGACAATGTTATTATGGAGTTAACAGGATATTGACTGATCTTAAACATAAGTATTTTTTTCCCATAAACTGATATATGTCATTGATTAACTATTAAGAAGCCAATGTAACAGGATTTTGAGGAAAGGAAAAATACACAGAAAATGTAAATGCCTATGTCATGGCATATTAGATCATTCTAAAAGTTAAACTAAAACTAAGATTTAAGGAAAGCAATTAAGTTTTCAGATCTTTGATTTTTGGTTGCTTAGTTTATAATAAAAGTTGAACTTTTGGAATTGAAGCAGATGGAAGTTTGTTTGATAGACTCTTCTTATTCTACCACTCCACAGTCATTTGTGCAGATTTTAATGGGTTTGCAGAGCTGTATGAAGCAACATATATTATGATGTAAATGCCATCATTATGACATATGCTTAAACTTCTGCTGAGAAATAAATAAAATATCTTGAAATGCCTGCTGTTTATCCCAGCTGTTTATTTCTCACAGCCCATAAATGGAAAAGTCACACAGTTTAGCATTTATATGCTAGAGGCATTTGGAAATAATTAAAATTCTTCCAGAGAGTCCTTTCCTTTTGTTCTGAATTAGAATTAACTCATAATTTCAAGAAAAGAGGGCAAAAGCATTATTTGAGACTAAATAAAGTGTATATATATTTTCCCAGGAAAGTAAAGAGATTATCAAGATTTGCTTTTTTTCTCCCAAATTTCCAATAGTGGGATAAGTAAGTGAGAGGACATAACTGGGGACAAGTATAGGCCACCCAATCTGTATGCCTGGCTACATGTCCAATGAAGAAACAACTACCAGTGGGAAGCTTGCTTCTGTAGGTAAATTAGGTTGATTGCAATGATCTGACTTATATTGATGCTAATACACACAAATAAGGGAAAGCCAAGGGAGTTGCATTTCCTTCATTAAAAAATGGTGAAATACCTTATGAAATTAAAAACCAAACGTGTTAAAATGTTCTACAAATGGAATCTGAAAATATAGTATTTATATATAAACGTTTTAATAATTATTGTTTATTTTTTCATGAATGTGCTACAGCCACATGCCCATTATATAAATATTTCATTCTGTTTAAAATAAAATTTAAGTTACTTGATTTTTACGGAAAATGTGACAGTACATTTTGAATTTGTTATTATGACAATGGCTAAATTTTAAAACATGGTATAGTATCAGTTTTTTTTAATTTTTAATGTTGCAGAAACAAAAATACTATGAAGAACTTCTCAAACTTTTCACTCATAGTTGATAAACATAACCTAGTAATCTAAAAGCATTCTTATTATACAAAATAACTTGAGAGGAAATAATATTTGAATTATTTTTGCTGTCAAATTGATCTCATAATTATATCCCAACATTTTTATTTAAAACAATTTTGATCAACCAAATTATATACAAAATAAATATTGTATATCTAATTTATATTAATATTATAACTGTATGAAATAAATTTGTATACATTATATAATTTATATTAATATTATAAATTATATGTTATATATAAATGATCCTTTAAGACATATTAAACTTAATATGTTTAATATCTTCCATGCCTCAATTCATAATTATCTATTTTCTTGTGTGTAAGCAGGTCAAATAATTGATACTTTAATGTGAAAAGTAAATCTTCCACCTAAAAGTAGTTTGTTTTGGATGTGTGTCCATGTGTTGTGGTGACTGTGTCTCTGCTAATAAAGCAAATGGTTAGTGTTTAGTAGAAACATTTACTGATTTTTAAACATTAAGAAAGGTGTAAATGAATCTTTGCTAAATCTTGCTCTCATTCTTCATCTGGTAAAAAATGGCATTACTTTTTCACTCATATGAGATTCACAAATGGTGTGCCTGAAAACAGTCTCAAGGAAAGTCTTATTTAAAGTTCAACAATTATGTGTGCTCATTTGTTGAAACTTTAAAAAAGAGCGCAAATTACTAGTTTTTTTTTTAAGCTTCCCAATTTTTAATAATATAAAAAGTTTAGTTACACAATCTTTTCTTCAGTAATATGTCTAAAACAACAATATGGAGACAGAACTTAACCTCTAGGAATATTTACACAATTCCATGTGGGCATCACTATTCAGTCATTTTGAAAGATTTCAAAAACTTTAAAATGTGTAGTGTTTGAGCTCAATGTCTGAAAAACTAGAGAAAATTGTCTTTTATATGCAAAATTTACAAAGGTTAGAATTTGTAAACATGGCATATAAATAGTGTCTCTGTGTTTTTAATAATTTTGTCCTTAGAAAACCTAGGAGACTAAATTTACATCCTCTCTAAAATAAGAGAAAATTGAGACTGAATCACTTATTATCATAAAAATGCTTAAAATATCACTAGACTTTATAGTGTAATCATGAATGCATTCATTTTTCAAATACTCATGTTAAGATAGGCAGTAAAATTTTCTAAAATTTGTTATTTAAAATCATTCTGATTACTGGTGGAATAACATTATATTTATTAGTAAAATTCAAGAATATTTTCAGTTTAATAAATTATATTTTTCTGTTTACCCCTGGAATAAATGTTTAATTTTTAATGTGTATTTTCAAATCATTAGATTATTTCTCTTTTTAAAATATTACATTTTAGGGGTGTGTGTGTGTGTGTGTGTGTGTGTGTGTGTGTGTGCGTGCATGAGCTTGTGTTTTGGGAGATATACCTTTAAGAGTTGACTAAGTTAAAAGAGAATTCAAGTCATAACTTGTGGCAATATATTCTGGCCATTTTAATTAAGGGGGATTGATTTTGTCACAATAGTAACCATGCCAACTGAGAGAACTATTCTTGTGATCTTAATCTTCCTGAAACTATTAAAATTATATGGATAGAGCATTCCCTCTTAATATTTAAATATTTCTACAATATGGACTTCTCCCTGTATCCAACACTTTAGCCTAAACTACCTTCAGCTTTCATCTAAGCTAATAGAAGGAACTCTCTAAACCAACAGACTTTGGTTGGTTTTAAACATAATTTTTTACCAAAATTAAAAATAAAATCATTCCATAAAACAAATCATATTATGTGCTTCACTTTTTGTTTTAACATTTTTATTGGAGTATAATTGCTTTACAATGGTGTGTTAGTGTCTGCTTTATAACAAAGTGAATCCGTTATACATATACATATATCCCCATATCTCTTCCCTCTGGTGTCTCCCTCCCTCCTCCCTCCCTATCCCACTCTTCTAGCTGGTCACAAAGCACGGAGCTGATCTCCCTGTGCTTCACTTTTAATTTAAAATCCTTTCACGGTTTCTTAGGCTTTAAAAAAAATCTTAACATGTTCTCCGAAGACCCCTGTGTCTGGACCCTACTTACTTCTTTCTCCTCCTCTAACAAGTTATCTCTTGCTTTCTTAATTGTAGCTCCAGGGGTCCTCTTTCAGATTCTTAGATCCATTCACCCCTTGGCCTTTCTACATAATGCTCCCTCTTCAGACAATTCTTTACTCTTATGTCTACCAAGATAAAATTGAATCATTAGCCAAAGGGTCATATTATTAGTTAAAAAAACAAACAAACAAACAAAACCTTTCTGATCTCTGTAACCAGGTTTAATCTTCCTCATGGTTTAATATCAGGTACCTTCTTTCAAATATCACATATGTCATTTCACTGTGTGTGTGTTTGTGTGTGTGTGAGTGTGATCACGTACTTACTGTCCCCTAACTGAACTGCAAATTCAGGATCTTTATTTTCCTTAATGTGGTTTCCCCAACAGAGAAGTTGAATAGGAGGGACAGTGACAAAGAAAACAATCTTAAAATGCATGAAATTGGGTAGCACAGAATGGAATAATTTTATAGGAGACCAGCAATTATAATGACAACGTTGTATGTCAAGAGGAAATGGACTCCGACTCTAGATTGGAGGAGTGGCAAAGATTTGGGGCTTTCTGTATTTCACTGTGGAATGGCCTCTGCCTAAAGCTTACATAATCCAAGTGCAAATTATAATCTAAACCTCAAAAATCTCATCCAGCCATGGCACAAGCTCAGGATTTATGTACAAAGTCAAATCATCTAATTAAGACTTCGTGAACAGGGCTTTTGATACAAATCTTCAGGAACAGAGATCTGTGACCTAAAAAACCAAGTGATCTTGAAACCATCCCCACACAATATACAAGGTGAGATAGTAAATTAGTATCCTGTGGCTGCTGTAACAAGTTCCACTTGAGATTGACATGTATACACTAATATGTATAAAATAAATAACTAATAAGAACCTGCTATATAAAAAATAAGTAAAATTAAAATTAAAAAAAACAAAAATCAAACCAAAAAACCCCCCAATTCCACAAACTTGGGGGCTTAAAACAATGGAGATATTTTCTTTCATAGTTGTGGATGTTGGAAATCTGAATTTTGGCAGGGCTGTGGTCCTTCCACGGTCTCTCTGTCTCTCCCAGCTTTTTGTGGCTGCTGACATTCCTTGCCTCGGTCTATATCTCTTTCTGCCTAACTTTTCATCACCTCCCCCTTCCACGTGGCTCTCTCTCTCATCCCCCTCTGTCTCTGTCTTACGGGAATACCTGTGATGACATTTACAGCATACCCAGATAACACAGGACAAGCTTCCCCTCTCAACATCCCTAACTTATTCAAAACCTTTGCCCAAAAAGACAAATATTACCTTTGGCTGTATAAGATGATGTTCACAATCTGGGGATTAGGATGTGGATATATCTTTGGGGTGGGGGAGACCATTCATCCCACTACATAGAGGAAAAGGAGAGCTGCAGTAAATACTCATTTAAAAAAAAATTGGAACAGAAAGCATATAACTGGCATTGTTTCATAGTAACTTTGAAATTGAGCCTGGCACATGCTACCAATACCCCCTGCTCTGAAGGAAGGTAGTGAACATTGCTTAGGGTGCTGTTCTGATCCTTCAGAATAGTTGTTGTAGGTACTTTGCACCAACCTTGGACTCTTACTTCTGTTTTATTATCTATTCTTGTTTGCTTTTATTATTATTTTTTCCACAAAGAAAGTCCTATACTTTGGGCTGATTAGTTTTCTCATCCTTTGGAAACCCTGATGCTCCTTTTCATTTTAAATTGCCTCTATCTCTTTTAGTATAAACTGATGGTACTTCTGTCTACACAATTCTCCTAAAAACTCTGTGGATATCTTATTTTTTCTTTTTGTAGTTATAATAAATATATTTTATTTCAAAAATATGTTCAGCATGTTTTATAATTTTTAAAATTAATATTTATTGGAGTATAGTTACTTTACAATGTTGTGTTAGTCTCTACTGTACAGCAAAATGAATCAGCCATACATATATATATATATATATATCACCTCCCTTTTGGACTTCCTTCCCATTCAGGTAACCACAGTGCATTAAGTAGTGTTCCCTGTGCTATACAGTATGTTCTCATTAGTTACCAATTTTATACATAGTATCAGTAGTGTATATGTTTCAATCCCAATCTCCCAATTCCTCCCATTCCCCTCTTTCCTCCTTGGTATCCATACATTTGTTCTCTATGTCTGTGTCTCTATTTCTACTTTGCAAATAGGATCATCTATACCATTTTTCTAGATTTCACAGGTATGCATTAATATACAATATTTGTTTTTTCTTTTTCTGACTTACTTCACTCTGTATGACAGTCTCTAGGTCCATCCATGTCTCTACAAATAACCCAATTTCATTCCTTTTTATCGTTGAGTAATATTCCATTGTATATATGTACCACATCTTCTTTATCCATTCCTCTGTTAATGGACATTTAGATTGCTTCCATGTCCTGGCTATTGTAAATAGTGATGCTATGAACATTGGAGTGCAAGTATCTTTTTGAATTATGGTTTTCTCTGGGTATATGCCCAGTAGTGGGATTACTGGGTCATATGGTAGAAAAGACAGCCCTCCGAATGGAAGAAAATATTTGCAAATGAAGCAACTGACAAAGGATTAATCTCTAAAATATACAAGCAGCTCATGCAGCTCAATATCAAAAAAACAAACAACCCAATCAAAAAATGGATGGAAGTCCTAAATAGACATTGCTCCAAAGATGAAATACAGATGGCCAAGAAGCACATGAAAAGCTGCTCAACATCACTAATTATTAGAGAAATGCAAGTCAAAACTACAATGAGGTATCACCTCACATAAGTCAGAATGGCCATCATCAAAAAATCTACAAACAATAAATGCTAGAGAAGATGTGGAGAAAAGGGAACCCTCATGCACTGTTGGTGGGAGTGTAAATTGATACAGCCACTATGGAGAACAGTATGGAGGTTCCTTAAAAAACTAAAAATAGAACTCTGGGATATCTTAATGGCATTCTCTACATTAGATAAAAACCAGACCAACAAATCCTTCTGAGACAGGCCACTTTGGGCTATGGGTCAGGGCACTGTGTTATTTTTGTTTATAATCTTTGCAGTCTTTCTAAATAGCTGAGTGGGTCTATAATGCAAGACTTTAACTTTATTTTTTAATAAAATGCTTTATTAAAACACCCTTAACTTTACCTTGATATTTTGCTGGCAGTGCCCTGGATTAGATCTTTTTTTTCCCCCTAAGGCCTTGCTTTACTTTGAAAATTATTTTCCTATCCTGCTAGCAAAGCTGAGTGTGAAAAATAGCTTTATTTTGCAACATCACAAGCACTGAATTAGATACATTTTCTACCATTCACAATAAATAGACATAGTCTTGCCAACATTCCTGCATACGTAACATAAACCACCTTATTTTCAGCTTCCCAAAACAATATTCTTATTGCCTTTCCAACATCCTTTGTTTCTTCACAGGCAATGCAATGTAAAATTTCTTAGATTTTTGTTTTTGTTTTTGTTTTTTTTGCGGTACGCGGGCCTCTCACTGTTGTGGCCTCTCCCGTTGCGGAGCACAGGCTCCGGACGAGCAGGATCAACGGCCATGGCTCACGGGCCCAGCTGCTCCGCGGCATGTGGGATCTTCCCGGACCGGGACACGAACCTGTGCCCCCTGCATCGGCAGGCCGACTCTCAACCACTGCACCACCAGGGAAGCCCTGTATTTTTGTTTTTGTGTTTTTTTAATTTCTTAGATTTTTGTATTAGATAAAGTTCATTCAGGGAAGCAGAACATATATGAGTATTATGGGATATGGAATTTAATATAAAACCTTATATAACTGTTTCAGAATCTGGGAAATGTGGAGAATCAGGGAAAAAATCAGTAAGAAGACTCCTGAAATAGAAGTATAGGTAGATAAGTCAGAAATTGAAGGGGAATCTGGGAAACCATGTCCATCCCCCTGCTGAAGTGGGGAGATGAAGGGAAGGTTGAGGAAAAACCTATAGAAATACATCACAACTGTAGAGCTACCACATTTCTAGAACCACAGCTAACTGTCCAGTGGTGAGCTTAGGGCTGCTATGATCAATATATATATATATATATATTTTTTTTTTATCATGCTAAATATGTGGTTTCTAGTAAACATCAATTTGGAGAGATCTAGCAGTCAGTTGGAAATGTATTGCTGGAACAAAGTCAGGGCATTGATAAGGGATTCAATATCATAAATAGGTAATTGAAAGCTCTGCTTATTTAGAATAAAAACAATGGAAGACTAAAGTCAGAAGTAAGGGAGAGCAATACTTGAAAAAAGAAAAGGGAAGGAAGCTAAATGGATCAGTGAATTAAAAGAATTAAGGGAGGCATCCAAATTGAAAGGAAAGAAGTAAAATTATAACTCTTCACAGATGGCATGGTCTTATTTGTAGAAAACATTAAAAATTCCACAAAAATATCTGTCAGAACTAATAAGTGAATTCAGCAAAGTTGCAGGATAAAAAATTAACACTAGAATCGTTGTGTTTCTATACAATAAGAATGAACAATCTAAAAAAGTAATAAAGAAAATAATACCATTTACAATAGCATAAAAGAGAATAAAATACTTAGGAATAAACTTAACCAAGGTGGCAAAAGAATTGTGCACTGAAAACTACAGAACCTTGCTGAAATAAATTAAAGAAGACAAATTAATAGAAAAATATTCCATGTTTATGGATTGTAAAACTTAATGTTATTAGATATCAATATCACCCAAAGTGATCAATCTACAGATTCAATACAATCCTTCCCAAAATTCCAATGATATTTTTTGTAGAAATAGAAAAAAATCCTAAAATTTATATAGAATCTCAATGGACCCCAAAGAAGCAGAACTTTGAAAAAGAAGAATAAAGTTGGAAGTTTTACACTTCCTAATTTCAAGTAATTACAAAGCTACAGTAATCAAAACAATGTGGTATTGGCATAAAGACCAATGAAATAGAATAAAGAACCCAGAAGTAAACCCTCACATGCATGGCCAAGTGAATTTTGACCAAGAGCATTTACAGGGAAAAGGACAGTCTTTTCAACAAATAGTGTTGGGAAAACTATATAACCACAAGAAAAAAAAAGTTAGAACCTTACTTTAAACCATATAAAAAATACTAATTCAAAATGGATCAAATGTCTAAATGTAAAAGCTAAAACTACAAAAACCTTAGAAGAAAACATGGATAAAAGTTTCTTGATATTGGATTTGGCAGTGATTTCATGTACTGGACACCAAAAGCACTGGCAATAAAAATAATAACAGATAAATTGAACTATATCAAAATTTAAAACTGCACATCAAAGGATACAATCAGCAGAATGAAAAGGCTGCCAATGGACTGGGAGAAAATATTTTCAAATCATATATAATAAGAGGTTAATATCCAGAATATGTAAAGAACTCCTGAAAAGTTGAGACTAAAACTAAAGGATGAAAAAATATCCAGTTAAAAAATGAGCAAAGGACTTTAATATATATTTCTCCAAAGAAGATGTACAAGTGTCCATGAAGCAGGTGAAAAGGTGCTCAACATCACTAATCATTAAGGAAATGCAAACTAAACACACAATGAGATGTTACCTCATACCCATTAGGATTGCTACTATCATAAAAACAACAAATAACAAGTGTTATTGAGAATGTATAGAAACTGGAACCCCTTTATGCTGCTGATGGGAATATAAAGTGGTGCAGCCGGTATCGGAAGTAGTATGGTGGTTTCTCAACGAAATGAAAATAGCTTTACCATATAATCCAGCAATCCCACTCTGGATATATATCCAAAGTAATTGAAAGCAGGGACTCAGGCATGTGTACCCATGTTCAGAGCAGCATTCTTCACAATAGCTAAAAAGTAGAAACAACCCAACTGTCCAACAATTCATGAGTAGATAAACTAAACGTTGTACATATAATGGAATATTATTCAGCCTTAGAATGGAAGGGAATTCTGACTCATGGTACAGCTTGGATGATCATTGAGAACATTATGATAAGTGAAATAAGCCAGTCCCTAAAAGACAAATACTGTGTTATTCCACTTACATGAAGTAATTAGACTAATCAAGTTCATACAGACAGAAGGAAGAATGGTGGTTGCCAGGGTCTGGGAGAGGTTGGAATGGGGAGTCGTTGCTTAATGGTTATAGAGTTTCAATTTTTTGAAATGGAAAGAATTCTGAAGATTGGTGACATATGTGAATATACATAACACTACTGAACTGGACACTTAATGGTTAAAATGGTAAATTTTATTTGTATTTTACCATTATTAAAAATAAGAACTCTTCAACAGAAATAAAAGAATTAGGAAAGTGATATTGTGGAAATCAATATTAAATGTGTTATTAAGAAGTTAACTTCGCTGTACAGTAGAAACTAACACAACATTGTAAAACAATACAAAAAACAGTAGCTTTTAAGGCTACTTTGATATCTTGAATACATGCAATGTTAAAGAGCTTATAAATAAAAAGAGCAAGATAAGTTGGGATAATTTAAAAAAAAGTTAATAATGAATATGTTTTCAAGAATAGTAGGACTTAGGGGTCAACTTCAAATTCTTTTATTGAAAGACTATATATTTATCTCTAGATATGCAAACCATGAAAGAATAAATGCATACCTAAAATATTTCCAAGAATTAATATAGTCAGAATATTGAAAATAGAAAATTATCTTTATCAAAATAGTTTTAGTGGTGAACTAGAAAGGGAAATAAAGGATGTAATTGTTTGGGAAGTGAATGGGGGTTAGAAAAGAATATAGTTTATTATGGAAACTCTTAGAATATGAGATATGGAATATCTCATATGAATGTGAAATATGGAATATGAAATATGGAATAAGGGAACCATAGGTGTAAAATCAAAGGCAAATGTTACTCAAAGCTTACCTAATTGACTAGGGCTGTGTTTTACAACTTGTTTTACAGGCTGCCAACGAATGTTGCTTAGATGGCATTTTTTTCTGGGAAGTAGTTACTGACCTTTCCACTGTCCTTGATTTGGCTAGATCATGCATACATGTTCTCTCTATTTAATCCATCATAGAAATTATTACAAACCTCTGTAATTTTCTGCTGATTTTTCCCCCAAAAAGACTTCTGCAGAAGACAGAGTTTATGTCCATTGTGGTTAGCATTGTGCCCACCAAAACACTCAAACCAAAGGACATGAACAATTATGCTTTATAGTTTAAAGAACAATAGGCTTGAATTTAAAAAAGCAGAAGGAGATTTCTGGAAATATACATTTATTTATAAGAGATTTTTATGCTGGGGCAAAGGATGAAGGGGAGACAGAATTAAGAATGTTAATGAAAAGGTATACTAAATTATTTTCTATATATACAAGGTAATCATGGCAGGAAACAAAACTTGCTGTCAGCTGCTCAAAGACACTAAGTTTTTTTCAAAATCTAGTGAGAGGACAGTACAATTGAAAGACTTTGGCTACAGTTGAAAGTGAAATATTAATAGAAATTCTGATTTATGACTTGGCCATGGAGAGTTCAACTAAAGTTACAAAATTTTAATGAAATAGATATAAAGGAAACCAAGAACTAGGAACTGAGAGCATTACAACTGTTATACATAAAGACATTAAATTCTTTAATAAGACAACAAGAGTTTTAAAACCCAACCTCCTAGTTTTCCAGCGGTGAATATTCAGGTTTAAATAGGTTTAGATGACATGATTAAAACCACTTGAAATATCTGTCACGTTTAATACACCACTTATTTTTATGAATATGATTCTTTGTCCAATTTTTCATGGATCATTTTTTATTAATAGATTTAAGTTTCTTTTTTGTCAAGGGTCAGAAAAATAACATACTATACCTTTTTTTAACCAACTTTTTCAATTAATTCTTGTATTTAGGAAAACTACTAAGTTAGAGGAAACACAGTCCTAAATAAAACAAGACCATCCTTCCTTCTGACACTAATTGCAAGTTCAGGATTTCCTAGAAGGACTCAGAACTCACTAGAGGCTGCTTATGGTTCATCACAAAGAATGGATACAGATTAAAATCAGCCAACGGAAAAATCACATAGGGCTGCGTCTGGAGAAGTACTAAATGCAGAGCTTCCAAAATCCTCTCTCTGAGGAATCAGGAGGTGCTGCTTTCCTGGTATCCTTGTGCAACAGTACCCTAAGGTTTCAGCACTATGAACCAGGGAAGCTCACCCCAGTATTCAGCTTCAGTATTCAGTCACTACTGGGGTTCCACTTGCCCCCTGGTTGATCTCAGTCTCCATTTCAAGTGATATTGTATGACCCAAAGCCCTACTCTGTATCACATTGTTGGTCTTTCTATCCTGGTCAACCCCTACCTTAATCTGGTGTGGTCAGACCCCTATACAAAGATGCTCCTGTCAGGCATGACCTTCCAAAGGATATATCTCCCTGAGAGCAAAGGCAAAGGCCAGACCTCTTTAGGGTAAAGTTAAATTCCCTACAAGTACATTTATCAAAGTCACATTTATGCTATCATTTTAAGGATCTGAAATAGTGATTCCAAAGTTCAGACAACATTGTAAAGTTTCTTGTCCTTTTATTCTGTTGAAATAATGACACCTGCTTACTAGGAATATGAAAAAGCTCCAACCAAGGTGACACTTGGACACAATTTCACTTATATGCCAGCTCTAAGATGTCACTTGCCTGTTCACTACCCTTAATTTATCACAGAGTTAATTAAATTTTATGTTCTTCTTGTATAATCATTTGTACACCTTCTATGATTAACCTTACACAGTCATTTTTCCACAATAATTTAAACAAAATTTTAGTGTATTTAGCTCATTTTTATTGTATGTGTTCTGTGATATCAGGAAAATGTCACTTAATTTATGAAATTAAATCTAAATATTTTTATTATCCATAAATCTTATATTTATTTAGTATAGGCCTTGCCATCATGGAATGTTTTTTCTATTAGAAACTTTGATAAATGTGTTGTAACCATAGGAATGATTTGCAAGACAGCAGGAGTAGTCAAAATAGACTAAATTAATGTGTTAGGTTTAGTGTTCACACAGCATGCTTTACTTTAATTGATTACTCTATGGCCAAACTTAAATTACTAGTATCAGTGCTGATAGAAGAAAATGAATATTTAATAAAACACCCTTTGTATCATAGTAGCAGATTAATCTAAGTAAAAAAGCTATCATTTGTAATAAGCTTTTAAGGCTACTTTGATATCTTGAATACATGCAATGTTAAAGAGCTTATAAATAAAAAGAGCAAGATAAGTTGGGATAATTTAACAAAAAGTCTCTGCAATTAACTTTGAATTATGATGCATTTGGATTTAAAAATTAAGTAATACACTTACATTGAGAAGAAGTGGCAATACATTTTTTCTAGCTTTGAAATCGCAACAGATTCATTTATCAATAGAATTATATCAACAAAAATAACATAATGAGTAAATGGTAAATGATTAATTTATGAACTTCATAACTAACTCTTAGAGTTATAGATAATCTTAAGACAAATAATTCATGGATAATGTACATTTTATTCCCCCATCATCAATCATCATCATTGTCATCGATACAACAGAGTTTTTGGAATAAAACTCAAATGAATAACAATAAGGAATATCACATTACTAAAATGTAAAAAATTATATAACTAAGAAAAAACCTTGTTAGTTAATATTGAGAGTAAAAATAGAATAAAATTATAGATAAGGATAAAAGGCAAATTTTATGCATTCTTAAATATATTCTTTAAATCCCAAACATAATTTTGACTATTAAATTATTTAAATTCCTTAATCTGGAGATACGTTACAAAAAATAATCCTGTATACACTATAAAATCAGAAGTATATAATGCCTTAGTGGTTTATTATGACTATTCAACTTCAACTGTGTCTTTAGCTCCATGGATTTTATTCCATTGTATGTTAAAATTGAAAATCAGTGATTGCAAGAAAAAAAATTAATTCCCGTTTTTTCCCCCATGTTTCTCACAAAGTGGCTGAAGTAGGAGATGGAAACATTACCATTGAAAAAGAAGGTACAAGAAGAGCCAGATTTATGGGCATGCACCTAGTGCATCCACTCAGACCCAGACAGAAGGACAACACACTTGGTTTAATGCTCTATTGTTGCCGTCTTGAAATTCTGAAGAAATTTTGAATAAGGAGCACTGCATTTTCATTTTGCACTGAGTATGCATAGCCATAAATAAAGTCAAACCTGTTGGTGATGTCAATCTGGAAAACTCCTATCTGGGTCAAGGAGAGACTGACTGGGCATGGCTGCCAGGCATGTGCTTAAATGAATACTTGGAGAGACCATATATAAAATAGATAAGCAACAAGGATTTACTGTCTAGCATAGAGAAATATATTCAGTATCATATAGTAACCTATAATGGAAAAGAACTGAGAAAAAAGAATATATATTAATTTATTCATACAAATGTATAACCGAATCACTTTGCTGTACACCTGAAACTAACACAATATTGTAAATCAAATATACTTCAATTAAAGAAAAGAATACTTGGAGAGAACATGACTATTCTCTGAAACTTGGAATAAGCCTATGACCCTGGGTTTTATTCCTTTCCAGTACAGCTTTTCTGTGCTGAAGAGATTTTGACTGGCAAATAGTGAAGAGACCCTTCTTTACTTGATAAAAGCAAACAAATAAATACCAACAATAACCAAAAAAAAGGAGGATGGGCAATATCACTATTAAAATGGACAAATTCATGATCCACAAAGAATATATAATAATATGAATAGCAAACACTTTTAGAATAATGAGAAGATGATTAATATTGGTCTTATAATGTAAGTGGAAATTTTTGACTCATCTCTCAAAATGATTTTAAGCAAGTCCATAGAAAATTTTAAAAATGATATCGATTTTGGGCTTCCCTGGTGGCACAGTGGTTGAGAGTCCGCCTGCCGATGCAGGGGACACGGATTCGTGCCCTGGTCCGGGAAGATCCCACATGCCGCGGAGCGGCTGGGCCCGTGAGCCATGGCCGCTGAGCCTGCGCATCTGGAGCCTGTGCTCCGCAACGGGAGAGGCCACAACAGTGAGAGGCCCGCATACCGCAAAAAAAAAAAAAAAAAAAAAAAAGATATCGATTTTGAAGAGTATAAGTACAAGTCTGAATTAATAGGTTTATACTGAAATTAAAATTAGACTAAATAGACATGCAAAGAGCTCCCAAATATCTGAAAAACGTTCAAAATTTATGTTCTCAAAGCAATAAACTTTAATCAGTTATTAAAAATAGAAAAAAACCACAGTTTCTGGCCTCAGTGCAATAACTTGAGAAATTAATAAGCTTAATAACGCAATAACAAGTAGGAAATTATAACATAGAACTCATTTAAATAGCTCCAATTACTCTGAATGAAAGCAAAATTACAATGCCTATTTAGAAATTAAGTACTTACAGAACCAAACATAACAAAGTATATAAAATATACTAAACCTTTACTCAAAGAGAACATGAAAAGCTGTAAATCCTTTCATTATTAAGAAGAGAGAGTATATATATATATATATATATATATATATATAAAAAACATAATTATTAAATTTCAGTGCATTTATTGGAAAAATGGACATGAAATTAGATGAAGCTAGAAATAGATAACACTCCATGAGAGCTTAATATATGACAAGACTTTTCTATAAATATTGCTGGAATTATCAATCTCAGTCTTGAATGATACTATTATGAGCCTCATTTCACCTATGAAGAAACTCAGGCACAGAGATGTTAAGTAACTTGCCCAAGTAACTTGCCCAAGGTCACACAGAGGTATAAATGGAAGAGCTAGTTTATGAATAAAGTCAGTGTAGAACCATAACCTGGGCTCTTAACCTCTATGCTCCACCCCTTTGTATAATAAAATAGCTCATACTGACATTTGATTACTACTCACCAAGCCCTACTCTGAGTGTTTTACATGTTTTAATGAAAGACAAAATAGGTCAAAAAAATATGAAATCAAAGTGCATTTGACTGTTATGCTGTACCCACATGGACAGAAATTCTGTTCTTTTTATCTTAATTTCACTCTTTGGGGGCATAAACTATTGTTCAATAAGTTTTATTTTAAACTGTGAAGGACATTTGAGCTGTTCTTTCTGACCCTAGCTGTGTTTGTTTGTTTGTTTGTGTTTTGGCAGGTGGGAGAGGGAGATACATTAAGAGTAGATATAAATTGAAGCCGCATAGAATCAATGAGAGACAGCAATACTGAAATTATAACAAGGCACATGTCCATGGATGCTGGAAAGCAGAAATTAAGGGTAAGGACATGCAACAGCTTTATACTATTCAAGATGTCACCAGCAGTCCCTCTGTCAAGATCACAGGTGCCATGCTAGAGCTACCAGGGCAATTACTGCTGTCATGATAGTAATGACACAACAAAACAAAACTCTCCCAATTCTTGAGCCAAATGTCCCACTTTGAAAAGCCACATAGAAAGGGTGAATGTGCAATTGGTTAAGCTTGAGTCACATGTCTGACCATAGCCCGCAAAGAAGGATCTGCCCTCTCTACTTCATATGAGGCACTAAGGTGAGGAATATATAATGGGCATGGGAATCCTCCTCTGTCAGCACCACAAACAGGGTAATAGAGGAGTGTCTTGCAAGCAGGCCACCCTGACAGCACACATACAAAATAAAGCTCACATTCACATGATTGCTTGTTTGCTTCTCTTGCTTTTCCATGAGTTTCACAAAAGTGGAAACTATTCCACAGTTTTCATCATCTGTTACCCAAATCATTTCTTTCTTGAATTTATTAGGCATTTAATATAAGCACTTTGACAATTGATGAGCATTTAAAAGAATGAATGAATGAATAAATGAATAATCAAAAGTATGTTTCTTTCTAGAAGTTTAGAATCTACCTCTACCAAACAAACAAGGCACAACAATTAGAGATACCACAGCATAACAACATATACAATTTAATACATATCTTCTTCTTTACAACCCATAGTTGACCAGAACAATGTATAGTTTGCCTTGACTGTCATGAAAATTAAGAGAAAAATCTATTCACACTGAAAGACAGCAAAACAAGTTAATATATTGCTCATGTGTTGTTTACATCATGAACCATTTCCTGCAAAATGAAGAATGACAAATTGCAAATTACATGACCTTTGAAATACACTATCATTTATGGCAAGCCTTCCTTCAAGGATTTTATATAGTAGGATAAATAGGTTGTCAAAAAAAAAAAGAAGCGACTTATAAAACTGTCATCTAGTTGAGTGGCAGGTTTTTGTATGAACACTTTTTTTGAATAAGAATGCTGAGTTTCATATATATATATATATATATATACACATACAAATATATATATATACAAATATATATACAAATATATATATATTTGCATATATATATACAAAATTTGTATATATATATACAAATATATATATATATTTTTTAATGATCATGGGTACTAACTCTAAATCCTTACAGAGAAAAAAACCATGCAGAAAAGATTATCTGTTTTGAAAATGTGAAGTTAGTTCATATCTTGCTTCATGTTGTAAATATATTGAGCTTGAATTTGCACAAGGACTGGATTTGAAAGGAAAAGTTTAAGATTATCATTCCATTTCTTAGAATCAAATCAAGAGAAAAAAAATTTTTCTTTGTACATTTGGGAGTGGGAGATTCATGAATGAATTCTTTCTAAATTCCTTTTTAAATAATTTTTCAATAAAATTTATGTAAAATTCACACTCAGGAAAAAAACAAACAGTGAAACTGTGTGGAAAAATTAAATAAAATGGGAAATATGGAAACCACGATTTCAAAGTTCTTTAGTGACACTGTATAGAAGGTGTATATAAACAAATAATGTGTAATGCTTTGTACTAGTATATAGCTCTAGGAGTATTTTGATCCAAAAATGTCCTTGTTTTATAGATATCCATGAAATTTTTACATTTGAGTTCTGCTTTAAGGAATTTACAGTGAAAACCTTGAAATTGCCTTGAGGATGAATTAAATTAATTCATTATGTCAAAATTTGAGGAAGAGATTTCATAAATGAAACAGGAGAATTCATTTTACTTATTTTATTGGCTCAGAAGAACACACACATGAATTTTGAAAATTTGAATGACAAGAAAAATTGTTTCTTTGAGAACTCACTTGACATCCTCTTTCTTTTTGATTACTTTGGAGACCTGATATAAATTCACAGACATATTTTCAACCATAAAATCCATCTTTTGATAGATTTCTTAAAGTGGCTTCCAGTTTATAATGAATAATTTGTGCTTTAAAATGTAATGTGTGAAGAGACAGTTTTGGCCCCATGTAGGGCAGTGGAATTGGTTGTTTGGTAGACTTAGGGATGAACGGTGAGGAAGGGATGTTCAGAAAGATCTTGAAAGCTGTTGGTTGTCAAGTAAATGCACACGTGGTCTCAACACCAGAGCATCACGTACCTTGGTGATCCCTGACCCCTGGAACTGGAGCTGGTGTTTCAACCATTTTATTCTAATTTAATATTAATAAATTTATTCTTCTGTTAGTTTGATTTTTATGGAGTTGTGATTTTTTTTCATGCAGGACAGATTGATCAAGTAGATATGAGAGAAGGGCGGAGTCAAGATGGTGTACTAGGAGGACACAAAATTTGCATCTCCTCACAACTAGGGCACCTACCAGGCAATGGGGGGGGCACAGACACCTAAGGGGATGGGAGGAACCCCCAGTGACTGGGTAGGATGTGGGGCATGGGGGGAGTGAGGGAGGAGGAGAAGTGGAGGCGAGTCAGGACTGGCCCCCCTGAGGGGTGGCTGGGGGAGGGGAAGGGATCCCATGCCAGAAGGGGGAAATTGGAGGACCATTGGGAGGGAAGAAGATCAAAAGGGAGCACGGCTAGGTTTCCCCTGCCCATCACCTGGGCCCCTCCAGCCACACAGGTCCTGAGGGAATGGGAGGGAGGGAAGGGCGATCAAAAGTAAAGGCCAGGGCTTCCCTGGTGGCGCAGTGGTTGAGAGTCCGCCTGCCGATGCAGGGGACACGGGTTCGTGCCCTGGTCCGGGAGGATCCCACATGCCACAGAGCAGCTGGGCCCGTGGGCCATGGCCGCTGGGCCTGCGGGTCCGGAGTCTGTGCTACGCGGCGGGACAGGCTACAGCAGTGAGATGCCCGTGTACCGTAAAAAAAAAAAAAAAAAAAGTAAAGGCCAGACCTCTGGGACTGGCACCCCTGAGGGGCGGCTGGTGGAGGGGAAGAGTTCCTACACCCAGCGAGACCCACTCACAGTTAGGGGTCCAGCAGTGATGGGGGGAGACCCTGGGGGAGACCATGGGGGAGGGGTGCGAAGGAAGGGAAGGGAACACGGCTGGTGCTTTCCCTGTACACTTAAGCACCAGGAAGCCTGTTGGGCTCCCAGGCCTAATCCTCTGCATTCGGAGCCTCCCTCCTGCGGCGCAGAGCCCAAGCCCCCACCCAGGGCCATACCTCTACACTCAGAGACCCCCTCCAATGAGCTTGGCCTAAACCCCACCCACACACCCTCACTCAGGGTCCTACCTCCAAACTCCGGAAGCCCACAGTCCAGAGGCCCTCCTTTCCACGTGCTGCCTCTCCCCTTCTGCTCAGGTCCTAAGCAGAGGCCCCGCCCCACACTTGAAAGTCACCCCCCACCCACGCACCTAGGCCCCGTCCCACACTTGGACATCGCCCTATGTAGGTCCCGCCCCACGCTCAAAAGCCACCCCCCTACCCTAAACACCGTCCCAGCCTAAGTTCCCCCCCAAACTCCGCCCACATAACCAAGGCTGTTTTTCTTTTATTTTCTTCTATTCCTTTTTGCTCCGTCAGATTGGGGTTATGTTTTACCTTGTTGATTCATTATTGTTGATTCTTTTATATTTTTATTTTTCATAATAAATCTTTTATTTTTCTAATTTTATTTTATTCTTTATACTTTGTTAGTGATCTTTCCTTTTGGCTTGTTCTCCCCTCCAATATTTTTTTCTTTTTTCTGTTGTGTATTTATTTTACCTTGCTGCAATTGTTTCAATTATAGTTTTATTTATCCTAATAGATTTTTTATCTTTCTAATTTTATTTTGTTTTTTATTCTTTGATATTGTACTGCTCCTTATTTTCTTTCTTTCTTCCTTTTTTTTTTTTTTTTTTTTTTTACTATGCCATGAAGCTTGCAGGATCTTGGTTCCCCGGCTGGATGTCAGGCCCGAGCTCCAGTGGTGGGAGCTCTGAGTCAAAACCGCTGGACTAACAGAGAACCTCAGAGCTCAGGGAATATCAATCAGAGTGAGGCCTCCTGGAAGTCCTCATCTCAGCACCAAGACCCAGCTCTATCCAAGTGCCTACAAACTCCAGTGCTGCACGACTCATGACAAACAACCTGTAAGACAGGAATACAAACCCCCACCCCCCAAAAAACAGAAACAACAAAAAAATATGTTACAGATGAAGGAGCAAGGTAAAAACCTACAAGACCAAATAAATGAAGATGAAATAGGCAACCTACCTGAAAAGAATTCAGATTAATGATAGTAAAGGTGATCCAAAATCCAGGAAACAGAAGGGAGAAAATACAAGAAACATATAATGAGGACCTAGAAGAACTAAAGAGCAAACAAACACTGATGATCAACACAGTTACTGAAATTACAAATACTCTAGAAGGAATCAATAACAGAATAACTGAGGCAGAAGCTGGAAAAGTGAGCTGGAAGATAAAATGGCGGAAATAACTGCTACAGAGCAGAATAAAGAAAAAAGAATGAAAAGAATTGAGGACAGTCTCAGAGACCTCTGGGACAACATTAAACAGACCGAATTATATGGGTCCCAGAAGAAGAAGAGAAAAAAGGAAAGGGTCTGAGAAAAACTTTGAAGAGATTGTAGTCGAAACTTCCCTAACATGGGAAAGGAAATAGTCAATTAAATCGAGGAAGCACAGAGAGTACCATACAGGATAAACCCAAAGAGAAACTCACCGAGACATATATTAATCAAACTATCAAAAATTAAATACAAAGAAAAAATATTAAAAGCAACAAGGGAAAAGCAACAAATTTTCAGCAGAAACAAAGAAATTTTTCAACAGAAACAACAAATTTTTCAGCAGAAACTCTGCAAACCAGAAGGAAGTGGCAGGACATATTTAAAGTGATGAAAGGGAAAAACCTACAACCAAGATTACTCTACGCAGCAAGGATCTCATTCAGATTCTATGGAGAAATAAAAATCTTTACAGATAAGCAAAAGTTAATAGAATTCAGCAACACCAAACCAGCTTTACAACAAATGCTAAAGGAACTTCTCTAGGCAGGAAACACTAGAAAAAGTAAAGACCCACAAAAACAAAAACAAAACATTTAAGAAAAGGGTAATAGGAACATACATATTGAAAATTACCTTAAATAAATTGATTACATGCTCCAACCTAAAGACCTATACTGGCTGAAGGGATAAAAAAACAAGGCCTGTACATATGCTATCTACAAGAGACCCACCTCAGACCTAGGGAAACATACAGACGGAAAGTGAGGGGATGGAAAAAGATATTCCATGCAAATGGAATTCAAAAGAAAGCTGGAGTAGCAATTCTCATATCACACAAAATAGACTTTAAAATAAAGACTATTACAAGAGACAAAGAAGGACACTACATAATGATCAAGGGATCAATCCAATACATAAGGCACATGCTAACAGCCATAAAACGGGAAACTGACAGTAACACAAAAATAGTTGGGGACTTTAACACCCCACTTTCACCAGTGAACAGGTCATCCAAAATGAAAATAAATAAGGAAACACAAGCTTTAAATGACACATTAGACAAGATGGATTTAGTTCATATTTATAGCACATTCCATCCCAAAACAACAGAACACACTTTCTTCTCAAGTGCTCATGGAACATTCTCCAGGATAGACCATATAGAGAGTGACAAATCAAGTGTTCCTAAATTTAAGAAAATTGAAATCATATCAAGTATCTTTTCCTACCACAACCCTATAAGACAATATATCAATTATAGTAGAAAAACTGTAAAAAATACAAGCACACAGAGGCTAAACAATACACTACTAAATAACCAAGGGATCACTGAAGATATCAAAGAGGAAATCAAAAAATACCTAAAAACAAATGACAATGGAAACACAACGACCCAAAACCTATGGGATGCAGCAAAAGCAGTTCTAAGAGGAAAGTTTATAGCAATAGAGTCCTACCTCAGGAAACAAGAAAAATCTCAAGTAAACAACCAAATCTTACACCTAAAGCAATTAGAGAAAGAACAAACACACAAAAAGTCCCAAAGTTAGCAGAAAGAAAGAAATCATACAGATCAGATCAGAAATAAATGAAAAAGAAATGAAGGAAACAATAGCAAAGATCAATAAAACTAAAAGTTTGTTGTTTGAGAAGATAAACAAATTGATAAACCATTAGCCAGACTCATCAAGAAAAAAGGCAGAGGACTCAAATCAACAGAATTAGAAATGAAAAAGAAGAAGTAACAAATGACACTGCAGAAATACAGAGGATCATGAGAGATTACTACAAGCAACGACATACCAATAAAATGGACAACCTAGAAGAAGTGGACAAATTCTTAAAAAAGTACAACCTTCTGAGACTGAACCAGGAAGAAATAGAAAATATAAACAGACAAATCACAAGCACTGAAATTGAAACTGTGATTTAAAATCTTCCAACAAACAAAATCCCAGTACCAGATGGCTGCAGAGATGAATTCTATCAAACAATTAGAGAAGAGTTAACACCTATCCTTCTCAAACTCTTCCAAAATATACCAGAGGGAATAACACTCCCAAACTGATTCTATGAGGCCACCATCACCCTGATACCAAAACCAGACAAAGATGTTACAAAAAAAGAAAACTACAGGCCAATATCACGGATGAACATAGATACAAAAATCTTCAACAAAATACTAGCAAACAGAATCCAACAGCACATTACAAGTATCATACACCATGATCACGTGGGATTTATCCCAGGAATTCAAGGATTCTTCAATATATGCAAATCAATCAATGTGATAAACCATGTTACCAAATTGAATAATAAAAACCATATGATCATCTCAGTAGATGCAGACAAAGCTTTTGACAAAATTCAACACCTATTTATGATAAAAACTCTCCATAAAGTGGGTATAGAGGGAACCTACCTCAAAATAATAAAGGCCAAATATGAAAAACCCACAGCCAACATCATTCTCAATGGTGAAAAACTGAAACCATTTCCACTAAGATCAGGAACAAGACAAGGTTGCCCACTCTCACCACTATTATTCAACATAGTTTTAGAAGTTTTAGCCACAGCAATCAGAGAAAAAAAAAGAAATAAAAGGAATACAAATTGTAAAAGAAGTAAAGCTGTCACTATTTGCAGATGACATGATACTATGCATAGAGAATCCTAAAGACGCTACCAGAAAACTACTAGAGCTAATCAATGAATTTGGTAGAGTAGTAGGATACAAAATTAATGCACAGAAATCTCTTGCATTCCTATACACTAATGACGAAAAATCGAGAGATAAATTAAGGAAACACTCCCATTTACCACTGCAACAAAAAGAATAAATTACCTAGGAATAAAGCTACCTAAGGAGACAAAGGACCTGTATGCAGAAAACTATAAGACACCGATGAAAGAAAGATGATACAAACAGATGGAGAGATATACCATGTTCTTGGATTGGAAGGTCAACATTATGAAAATGACTATACTATCCAAAGCAATCTACAGATTCAATGCAATCCCTATGAAACTACCAATGGTATTCTTCACAGAACTAGAACAAAAAATTCACAATTTGTATGGCAACACAAAAGACCCCGAATAGCAAAAGCAATCTTGAGAAAGATAAATGGAGCTGGAGGAATCAGGTTTCCTGACTTCAGACTATACTACAAAGCTGCAGTAATCAAGACAGTACGGTACTGGCACAAAAACAGAAATATAGATCAATGGAACAAGATAGAGAGCCCTGAGACAAACCCACGCACCTATGGTCACCTTATCTTTGATAAAGGAGGCAAGAATAGGCAATGGGGAAAAGAGTGCCTCTTCAATAAGTGGTGCTGGGAAAACTGGACAGCTACATGTAAAAGAATGAAATTAGAACCCTCCCAAACACCATACACAAAAATAAACTCTAAATGGATTAAAGACATAAATGTAAAGCCAGACACTATAAAACTCTTAAAGGAAAACATAGGAAGAACACTCTATGACATAAATCACAGCAAGATTCTTTTTGATCCACCCTCTAGAGAAATGGAAATAAAAACAAAACTAAACAAATGGGGGCTTCCCTGGTGGCGCAGTGGCTGAGAGTCCGCCTGCCGATGCAGGGGACGCGGGTTTGTGCCCCGGTCCGGGAAGATCCCACATGCCACGGAGCGGTTGGGCCTGTGAGCTGTGGCCGCTGGGCCTGCACGTCTGGAGCCTGTGCTCCACAACGGCAGAGGCCACAACAGTAGGAGGCCCACGTACTGCAAAAAAAAAAAAGAAAAAACAAAAACTAAACAAATGGGACCTAATGAAACTTCAAAGCTTTTGAACAGCAAAGGAAACCATAAACAAGATGAAAAGACAACCTTCAGAATGGGAGAAAATATATGCCAATGAAGCAACTGACAAAGGATTAATCTCCAAAATATACAAGCAACTCATGTAGCTGAATATCAAAAAAAACAAACAACTGAATCCAAAAATGGGCAGAAGATCTAAACAAACATTTCTCCAAAGAAGTTATACAGGTTGCCAACAAACACATGAAAGGATGCTCAACATCACTAATGCAAGTCAGAGAAATGCAAGTCAAAACTACAGTGAGGTATCACCCCACCCTGGTCAGAATGGCCATCATCAAAATATCTACAAACAAATAAATGCTGGAGAGGGTGTGGAGAAAAAGGAACCCTCTTGCACTGTTGGTGGGAATGTGAATTGATACAGCCACTATGGAGAACACTGTGGAGGTTCCTTAAAAAGCTAAAAATAGAACTATCATATGACCCAGCAATCCCACTACTGGGCATATACCCTGAGAAAACCATAATTCAAAAAGAGTCATGTACCACAATGTTCATTGCAGCACTATTTACAATAGCCAGGACGTGGAAGCAACCTAAGTGTCCATAGACAGATGAATGGATAAAAAAGATGTGACACATATTTACAATGGAATATTACTCAGCCATAAAAAGAAACAAAATTGAGTTATTTGTAGTGAGGTGGATGGACCTAGAGTCTGTCATACAGAGCAAAGTAAGTCAGAAAGAGAAAAACAAGGACCATATGCTAACACATATATATGGAATCTAAAAAAAAAAAAAAAAGGTTCTGATGAACCTAGGGGCAGGCCAGGAATCAAGACACAGACGTAGAGTATGGTCTTGAGGACATGGTGTGGGGGAAGGGTAAACTGGGACGAAGTGAGAGAGTAGCACTGACATATATACACTACCAAATGTAAAATAGATAGCTAGTGTGAAGCAGCTGCATGGCACAGGCAGATCAGCTTGGTGCTTTGCGACCACCTAGAGGAGTGGAATAAGGAGGTTGGGAGGGAGATGCAAGAGGGAGGGGATATGGGGATATATGTATGTATATAGCTGATTCACTTTGTTATACAGCAGAAACTAACACAACACTGTAAACAATTATACTCCAGTAAAGATGTTAAAAAAGAAAAACATTAAAAAAAGAAAGTAGATTCAAAAACTGCCTTTAAGGTAGGGATTAACATATACACACTACTATATATAAAATGGATAATCAACAAGGACCTACTGTATTGCACAGGGAACTCTACTCAATGTTCTCTAATAAGCTATATGGGAAAAGAATATGAAAATTAGTAGATATGTGTATATGTATAACTGAATCACTTTGCTGTATACCTGAAACTAAACTGACACAATATTGTAAATCAACTATACTCCAAAATAAAAGAAAAAACTACCTTTATTCCTAACTGTTGCAATGATTTGTATAATTAGTTCAGTAAGATAATTTTTTTCTTCCTCTTTAAAAGCTTAGTCATTAGATCCAAAGTCACATTTTTTTCACTCTCTTCTTCTCAAATGAGGAAGGTTTCATTTACAGTTTTTTCATGTTACCCTGTGTCTCACATTTGACCTAAATATTACCCTTACATTTTACCAGTTGGATTCTTTCAATCTGTCTTCTTCTGTAAATATTGCTGATTTTTCAGTTGCGGTTCAGTCAGGAGATAAACCATGTGGTACGTGGAATGGGTGCAGTTTATCAAAAGAATTCATACCTAGTAACAGGTGAATGGAGTAAAGAATGCAGTAATACCTAATAGAGAAAGCAGCCACTACTCTTAGGGGTGATACCAGTGCAAAAGTTCCTCCCTCACTCCCACCCCCAAAACACCACCCCCCACCCCAAAATGAGGCTCAGAACCCCCTGGTGGCACATGGCTGTAGCCCAGCAGATAGTGGAGAAGTTCACTGAAGTTCCACAGGAGGATGTCAGCAAGCAGAGAACTGCCTCCTATATGTAGAGGAAACTCATGGAGAACTACATTTGGGGTAGGTGGGTGGGTCCTGAACTCGCAGGGAAGTGGCTGGAACACCCATTGGGATGTTGCTTAACTGAGGTCCCACAGTACTTGCTGGGAAACTGCCTGCAGGATGCAGTAAGGCTCACTCCAACTTTATTATTTAAAAATTTATTTCTGATTACAAATGCAATATGAGGTCAATATTGGAAAAATATGGAATCAGAATAGGATAAAATAGGGAAAACCACAGCCCTCAAAAGCATTTAAAAGTAACTTTTACAGAGTATATATATCCTACATGTAGATTGTATAGATTGTCCAAAAATTGTATTTTAGAGGATGGTAACACGATAGATGTTTATATTCAATAATGTAAGTCATTCCATTTTTTTCTATTTAATAAGGTAGTCTTGGCTATGTTCAGCTACTTGATTTTTAATATAAATATTATATTCTACTTGTCAGTTTTCACACATACCAACACACACACACAACTGGATTTTGAAATGTCTGGCACTTTTTGGTCATTTAACATTAAAGGAAATACATTTGATGGACTTTGTTTTTTTACACACTCCTTATATATTACTTTAATGGCATTAGAATAATATACTTTGTGAAATAGAAAATTACTAATTCCTAGTTTTGAAAATTCTGTTTCCAGGTTTTCATTTTGTAGAACTATGATGAACAGTTCTATGCATAAAGGTGATCTGAACTGTTTTTAAGATTCTTCAATATAGTGTCTATAAAGTTGAACTGAGAGGCAAAAGTCAAGCATTATCAAAGCTCATAGAAAATTGCTGTCTTGTGTATCATTTAAAAATATTTTCCATTTTAACCATCAGTATGTGTGAGTATACCACAGACTAACTCTAAGAGATTATGCCTTAGCATTAATTTTTCTTTTTTGTTGTTTCAAAACATCATGTAAGTATAATCTTTCAGACTTTGAGTAGAAAAGATATTGCAGTTGTGTGTGTGTGTGTGTGTGTGTGTGTTTTCTGTGCTTGTGAGAGCAAGAGAGACAGAGACAAAGACAGAGATACTAAGGATTGTAAAGGCGGCACAACTCTATCTCATTTTCAGTTTTTAGCTATATAAAGAATCAAAGTACTAATTATATTCTGAAAAATCAAAATTATGCCCTAAATGATACAAATTATAATTTCATAAACTTAATATAATTTATTATTTTTATTGTTCTCAATTCACATATATTGAGAATGCACATATAATTATAGGGCTACTATGCAAGGTTCTTTTCAGAACAGCAACCACTAGATGATTTCATAGCAACTAATTGTAATGCAATAATTCAGGAAGTTTTCTGAAAGCACAAATTTGAGTATGTTAAAATAGTTTCAAATTTTATTTTCCTTGGACAAAAGCTTCTTTTACAGTGCAAATGTATTTTAATTATAAATCTACACTTAAAAATCATATTAAAGGGAAACTATTTTTACTGATACATGCCAGGGGGTAAATAATATTAATGCTAAATGCATACCTTTTAAGAAAATAATAAAATGGACTATGATATGTCTTTGTTTAAGCACAAAGTTCCAAAGCTCTCCAATTATCCTTTAGATGAAAGTTGAATCACATTTTCTTTACTATAGAATCAAATCTGAGCATTTCAAGAGGTAAA
Organism: Pseudorca crassidens; assembly: GCF_039906515.1. Classification (NCBI taxonomy): domain Eukaryota; kingdom Metazoa; phylum Chordata; class Mammalia; order Artiodactyla; family Delphinidae; genus Pseudorca; species Pseudorca crassidens. Next base: position 23,521,120 of record NC_090298.1, read on the forward strand.
CAGTGATTCTTTGATGGCTTACTTCAAAGCATTCAGAGGAAATTAATCAAATTAATCCATCCTTCTTTCCACTGGTAACAAAAATTATTCACTGCTTTGGACTCAGGGCATTTCACAAGACCCTAATGAGTATTGGGAAGGAAAAAAAAAAGTATTAAATGGTGGCATTAAGGAGGAGACTGTAAAGCACTGAACATTCTTTTTTTTTAATGCCAGATTGGAAATGTAATTGAGTGAAGCAGGCCCCGGGTGGTTAGAAGCATTGCAAAGTGCATGGCCCGCCTAAAGGTGGCAGCTGCTACCCAGCAACCATGGATCATTGCCACATTGGAATTCAGAACCAGGTTTGGCAGATATTCCAGTGTTTGTGGAAAAGAAAGAAATTCATATTTTAATGTGAGCTCTCTAAATTTTTGAGTGTTGATGTTAACAAAAAAAAGTCCTTGTGAGCTGAATCAAATAAGTCAGGAAGTTCCTCCTTGTTAAATGAAAAAGATTATGTACTTGACCTTGGTCTTGCCCCTCCCCAATTTTAATCAAAGTCCTTAAAAGCATTTAGAAAATATTTAAGTGACAATTATTTCTTATGCCAATTTTTCCTTGAGGAGCATCAAGGGAAAAATTTATTTCCTTCCAAAAGCCATTGGTTGAAGACCAAGCAACTCTAAACATTTGGCTAATATGATTGCTTATATATTTCCCAATAATCAAATACTTGTTCTCAGTTGATAAAGGGGAAGAGTATTTAAAAGTTATTTTTAAATTACAGCAATACAGGTATTTTTTGAAACAAAGGGATATTGCTTTCAATACATTTTTTGCCTAAAATAGATGGTCTCTTCCAAATCTCTGAACGAATTCTCACATTTTTTCAAAATTGTTGCTGTTAAGCATGGTTAAATTATATCACCTCTATAGCCAGACTCTCATATTCTGAATCCAGTTCTGATGTTACTAGCTACTTCACCTTGTGTGTCTTACCCAAATTTCTTGAGTCTCAGGTTCCTCATCTAGAAAATAATGGTCATTTTGGGATCAACTTCAGAGGCTTACTATGAGGATTTTGTAAGGAGATCTTTAAAGCTATCAGTGATAGAAAGTGTTCCATACATCTTAGTTAACATTATGTCCTTTGAAGTCATTCTTTCCTCCTGGTTTACATGGAAATACTGCTGCAGATGTCAGAAGACACATTTTTCTCCCACCTGAAACATTGCACATTTGTAGCAACCATCTTCATAGAGGAAAACAGAATTCTTATTCACTGCTGCACATATTTAATGTGTGTTTGAGATCACTCTACCCCGTTTCTGGTCTTTATAAAGTTATCATAAAATTATAAGTGTCTTTGACAATTATCTAGTTACTAGACACAAAAGTATCAATACATGGGAACTCAGAGAGACTGAGTGATTTGCCTGGGATAAATAAATAAATAAATAAGAAAGTGGCAGAACTGGGACTAAAATTGTGTTTCTTTCTTTTGCTTTCATTATATATTTCTATCGAAATATATTTAAGTTGAAATTATAAATATTAAAAAAATTTGAATGCCTTAATTCATAGACTTTCTCCATTAAATTGGAAAGAAAAGGCTACATTAACAAGAGAAAACTATTATTTTTATAGGGAAATTTTGTCAGTTAAGCTGCAGTATGCCAAACATCTGTGTACCTGTCAACCAATTCTACATGATTGACATAGTTTGCATTCATATACAGATATTCCTGCATTTTGAGATCTAGTTTTACACATTGACATTTTAATATAAATGAACAATAGAAAATCATATTCCATGGGCATCATGAATGAGTCAACAAATTTATTTGGCTTACTCTAAATAAATATTTCTTAAATGTCACATTTGCACAGCGTTAAAAGTTTTAAGCAAATACTTGTGAAGCATGCCCCTGTGACACTGATGATTGAATATATTATCTTGTCTCTTTCTAATGAAGAAAACAGTGTAGTTGCCAACTTTATATGAACTAAGGGAAGTTCTCTGACCACATGAGATGTCATTTCAAAATAGATTTCCTTTGGAAGGATGATATTATGCTAAAATAATATGAGATTTATTTTTATTGTCCACTAAAGAAATAAGGAAAATACAATGCCATGGAAATTGTTATTTTAATGCTGTATTCAAAAGAATAAAAGTTAAATATAGAACTTTGAATTGCTTTTCTTCTCTCCTCACTAGTAGTATATGTTCGTATTCTGGAGATTGGGAAATTCAACTTCACACAACACATCCAGCTAATGAGATTGCAGAAACATTGTGCTCTCCATCATTTCCTTATCAGTGACAGTCCATTAAAAGCTCTAACCCCATGAAGTGAATTTCAGTTTTAAACTTTTGCATTCTGAAAACGGTCTTCCCAAGACCATTAATAGATAAGATGGATGCCACATTTGTTGACAGTTCAAGATACTTTTACCTTACTAGAACTGTTTTGAAACCAACAACAGACCTATTATCTTCTTTTACGAAGAAATTTTATAGTGCTATTTTAGTGAACTGCCAAACTCTGAAGGAAATTTTACTTTTATTTACCTGTGTTTTTATTTCCTTACACAATGCAGTAAAATATGTACAATGTGTGTTTGTAGTCTACATTTTAATTGCATCCTTTCAGAAAAATTGAGTAGGTCTACTAAAAACAATTTTCCTTTCGAGTGTGGCACTCTTTGTCCTTCTGAAAACAGAAAGATGATGATTTATTCCTGGATTCTTAATAGTTTTGGTTGCAATAAGTTAGTCATGATCACAATTGAATGTCAGGATTGTAAAATAATCAAAACAGCCTTTCCAAACTTAGTGTGGAGAAACTGAACAAACGCAAGCACAAAGATATGACTTTACCTCCTGACAAAGAAGGAGGAGGAGATTCCTGCCCAGACTGATGTCCCAAAGAAAAAACCATGATTGTGAGGCATGGCATCCAGGGGGAGTTAAAGTCTTACTATTTTAGGTAATTTTTAAAATTGAACATGTGTACAAGTTTCCTTCCATGAATGTAGTTAGAACATGTCAAAAAAGAATGGAATTCAACTCTCTGGATTCAGTCTCAGAGGTTTCAGAAAATAGTAGGGATAGTCACCTGAAGCAATTAGGCTTTTGAGAAGAATGACATATGGGCCACTGCTCTAGCTGTCCCTGAATGGGGACTGGAGACAAGGACACAAATCTAGGTTTCTGGAGCTGTCCAATCAGTAACTAGTGCCTTTGAAATATAAAATTCAGGAAACAATCAATGCATACTTAGGATTATTTGCTGATACAAAAAGTGCAGAAATAAATATGCCTGGAGATGGAGATACAGCTACTGATCTACAGTGCACAGAAAACTGGATACACTGAGTAGAGTGACAAATACATGGTGTGCTGAAGAGAAGAGCTGTGTTGTCCTGTCAGGTACTGAGATTAAAATCTGTTTACAAAAAATAAATAAGAAAAGAAGTCTGTTTACAACATTCAACAAAAGAGGGTTGGCTCCCTTTGGAAATTTATTTGTACTTCAAAGGATGCTAAATAGAAATAGGATTGAAGATATATTTGAAAGAAATATGCTGTATTTGAAGTGGAATCATCTCCCATCTTTAGTGAAAACAGCTCCATAATATCCCAGAAGCCAGGAGCACTATAGAGAGATTGTTTGGGTGGAATTACCAAATACACTTATTTACATTAAATTAATATCAATAGTAGTCAATACACTTTGATCATTTTCTATGTATAGTAGTATACTTTATGTGGCTTATATTATTTAATCTCTTCAATTAATCTATGAGGAGTCACTCAATATTTGTCAACGTCACAGATTAATAAATTGAGTTTAATACAGATTAGGTATCTTTTCTCAAGATTATGAAACTAGAAAGCATCAGAATAAGAGTTTTCAAACCCTTATTTAACAAGGCAGTATATACTTCCTAATGCATATGATTAAGAAACAAGTTATCTCATACTTTATGTATATGTTATTTGATACTAAGGGACTCAGTCAATCCTTCTGAGGGTACAGGTAATGGTAAACGCTTTTTCTTTCCACCCAAAAGCTTCAGATAAAATGTTTTTAAGTGAATTGACTATAAATAAAATTTTAATTTTTTCTTAACAATATGCTAGAAAGATAGTTTAAAAAGTTTTTCATAATTCAAGATGATTTATATAATTTATATAATGTTCACATTAATTAAAACATGGTAACTGGGGTATACGTATGGATAATTAGAGTAAGTTGGTAAGCTAAATATTCTGTCTAACACAGATTATAAATTTGAGTGGACAAGAAAAGTATGTTGCAATATCCATTTGAGCAACAGCAGCTTCTTATTACAAACACCATGCTTAATATAACTATCCCTAGATATAAGCAAAAAATATCTGATTATCACAGTTTTGCTTTTTGCTTTTTTTAGTAAACAAAGGAGATATTAAGTTTCAGAATGATGAGCACAACTTTCTTATTCCATGTGTCATTAGGATGTGGTATATAAATATTCTCCAACTTTGCTCTATATCTTCACAACAAAGTGCAATGATAAACTAATGCTTTGCAATCTGAAAATTACATTTGTCACTTTTTTCCTCTAAGGGTGTCAGATTGAAAAACCTTTCTGATTTATGATCTGTGCTTCAATTACAGTTGAATTCAAGACTACATGAAAGAACTTGGTGCTGACAGTATTCAATTTTCACATGGATATGGTTTTCCAAGACACCATAGTTTTCTGCTTTGTCCTTACTCATCTGTCTACTTGCCTCTTAGATTAAATATTTTCAACAAATATGCTTATTTGAAAGGGCCTTGTTTGAATTTTAGTGTTATTATTTTGCCGCCTCATTTATACCTTATATTTAAATAAATTGCTACTCCCCAATGCTGTAGCTTGTTACAAAGTCTCCATTGTGGATTACAAAAATGTTTCATAATATCTGACCCTGAGGTGGCTAACATGATTCCAACATAGTATCTACAGGATAAATCCAAGCACCTCAAGGATAGATATGTGTAGAAAGATCAAGTTAACAAAAACTAACACTTATAATATGAAAAAAAAAAAAAAACTAGAACAACATGCAGTGCTTAGCAAACAATATACTGAAAAGAATATGAATATTACAATGTCTATATTTGTTGTCACTCACATAGAAGTATGGTGTTATCATTAGTCATTGAATTAGCCTAGCTAGATTTTGATGGCTAAGAACACTCTCCAAATAGGCATCTTGATTTTTTCCACTGAGATGGGATTGGAATTTCAGTTCTCCAACTAAGAGATGTCTTATATCAACCCAACTTGACATAATTAGCCAATTCTCAATTTAATGTGTCATCCAATCTCTCCCCACTGATGTTCATAAATTTTGTATACACTCTGATTTCATTGGATTATTCATTATTTTTGACTTGACTCTCTATTCCAAGGGAAAAATAAAAGGTTTAATAGTACATTATAGTAGTTGCTAGATCAAATATGTAAATTTTAGCTTCTTTTCACATTTATAATCATAAATCTATTAAATTAATTTCCAGAACATTTTGAAATATAGGTGGATTGAGATACACATTCTTGTCATGTTTTGATATGTCTGTTGGTACTTATGCTTTCTTTGAATTTTATTAAACATTGAATTTACTAGTGATATTTGAGATTTACTTTTTTTAAAATAATGCGAGTCAGTCTGTGGTTTGACACAGCAAAGTCCATTTCAACTTATAGCCCAGAACTATTTAAATAATATGAGAATTAGTTGATTTTAGGTATATGAAAATTTCCTTTCTAAAGACCTGTGATTCTTGTACCTTTCAACATGGTAGTTTTTGTAGATCTTTTAAAAAATTTCTTCATTATTATGGTACTATTCAGTATTCTTCTCATACATTAATCAATGATGCTAATGTATCTTAATATAAATAATCAATTTTATTTAGTAATTAAATAAATTACCATAGAATTATTTTAAAAATACCTTATGATTTAACAACATTTATATTAGGAGCCATCAAGCCCTAAAATATTTTTCCTGAAGAGATCCGGCAAGAGTTTATATAAATTTTGAGTAAATGCTTATTTTTGCCTTTTTTCTACTTTATTTCATATTCACACCAAAATAATGACTCTTCTAATTTAAAATATAAACCATAGAGGTTTCCTTAAAGGTGGCAGGGGAGGACTGGAACTGTCAAAGACAGAGTGACAGGTGGGGTTGGGAATAAGTGAACGGTCTTGACAGACTCAAAGTTGCTGGCAGCTTGGAACTGCACCTGGTAGGACAGTGGATGGATCTTGCAACTGTACACTTTGGACATAAACTGGTTAGTGGGCTGCTTGGGCCGGCATTCAGTGTGCACCATGAAGAGCAATGTGAGGGAAACTGGTACCCAAGTAGGGGCCTTCTGTGTGGTGCTGCCTTGATGGTGTCTTAGGTGTGGAATTGTCCATGCACTTGGGGCAGTAGAGCTTCACCAAGGCCTCACCTGGGGTGTCAGAAAGGCTATTGGAAAGCATTGGCTTGTTCTCACAGTGCACATGGGGCAGTAGCCAAACTCTCCCTGCTGGTACTTTTCCAACATCCGGGTGGTGCCATGGTTTGTGAGGATATAGGTGGTCTGGGTGAACCCATACAGCATCTTGGCTGACTGCTTAATCAGGGTTCTCTGGTTGGGGTTGTCTTCCAGCTCTTCATCAGGCTCCAGGTCCAAGACCATGTCTAGAGCTTGTCTACAGTGAGGCACCTGCTCATTGAGTTGACTGAGATTAAATTTGTCCTGGATGGAGTCTTCATCCACTTCACAGAAGAATTCATAGTCATGGAGCCCACAGAACCAGTATAAATAACACTTCCTGATGTTTAAATCACTTTTTTTTTAATTTGTCATTTATTTTTCTTTACTGATTTCCTGATGCTTCTTTGTCTCTGTAATTTTGCTTTCTTGAGTGATCATAAAAGTCTTTGAAAGTTAGGGGTCTTTTTTTTCTTTTGTTTTGCAAAGCATGTCATGATTAAAATGTGTTTCTACTTATTTTAATGAATTAGTAAATAAAAAATATCATGGGAATGATATTTTTAATTTCTATGTACGTTTAAGTGTTTATTGAACATAGTATCAGTAAGACTAGTGACCACATCAAAAGAGTTCAGCTCAATGGATTGATTTCACATGTCAGAAGATACCTGCTTAGTCAGACTCAGATCAAAAACAGAATACCAGTAACCTAGTACATTCTCATCTCAGTATAAACTGTTCCAGTTAACTGCTCTCATGACTTCTAAAACCAGAGATTCGTCCTGTCTTTTTTTGTACTTAGTATTGATAAATTATGCATTATGCACATTATAGACGATCAATTCCCATTGTGTGAGTATTCCATAATTTTTATGGCTTCTCCTATGAGTGGATATTTATGTGGGTAGCATCCAGTTTGGGCCTACAAATAATGCTATAATGAATATTCTAGTGCATGCCTTTCAGTGAACTTATGAATGCACTCCTGTTGGGTTTAGGTATATATATAGGAGTGGAGCTGATTATCTTTGGAACTGTGTATCTTCAGCTTTTGTAAATACTGCAGTTTTTCGAACTGCCCTTATGCTTGAGGTTTTTTTTCTTTTACTGATACCATTTTTTTTTAGTACATCTTTATTGGAGTATAATTGCTTCACAATACCATGTTAGTTTCTGTTGCACAACAAAGCAAATCAGCCGTATGCATACACATGTCCCCATATCCCCTCCCTTTTAAGCCTCCCTCCCATCCTCCCTATCCCATCCCTCTAGGTCACCTCAAAGCACTGAGCTGATCTCCCTGTGCTATGCTGCTTCTTCCCACCAGCCAACTATTTTACATTCGGTAGTGTATATACATCAATGCTACTCTCACTTTGCCCCAGCTTCCCCTCCCACCCCATGTCATCAAGTCCATTTTCTATGTCTACCTCTTTATTCCTGCCCTGCAACTAGGTTCATCAGTACCATTTTTTTTTTTAGATTCCATATATATGCATTAACATATGGTGACATACTTCACTCTGTATGACAGACTCTAGGTCCACCCACCTCACTACAAATAACTCAATTTCGTTTCTTTTTATGGCTGAGTAATATTCCATTGTATATATGTGCCACATCTTCTTTATCCATTCCTCTGTCGATGGACACTTAGGTTGGTTCCATGTCCTGGCTATTGTAAATAGTGCTGCAATGAACATTGGGGTGCATGTCTCTTTTTGAATTATGGTTCTCTCAGGGTATATGCCCAGTAGTGGGATTGCTAGGTCATATGGTAGTTCTTTTTTTAGTTTTTTAAGGAACCTCCATACTGTTTTCCATAGTGGTTGGATCAATTTACATTCCCACAAACAGTGCAGGAGGGCTCCCTTTTCACCACACACTTTCCAGCATTTATTGTTTCTAGATTTTTTGATAATGGCCATTCTGACTGGCGTGAGAAAACTACTACTCATTGTAGTTTTGATTTGCATTTCTCTAATAATTAGTGATGTTGAGCATCTTTTCATGTGCTTTTTGGCCAACTGTATGTCTTCCTTGGTGAAATGTCTATTTAGGTCTTCTGCCCATTTTTTAACTGGATTGTTTGTTTGTTTGATATTGAGCTGCATGAGCTATTTGTATATTTTGGAGATTAATCCTTTGTCTGTTGTTTTATTTACAAATATTTTCTCCCATTTGGAGGGTTGTCTTTTTGTCTTGTTTATGGTTTCCTTTGTTGTGCAAAAGCTTTTACGTTTAATTAAGCCCCATTTGTTTATTTTTATTTCTGTTACTCTAGGAGGTGGGTCAAAAAAGTTCTTCCTGTGGTTTATGTCAAAGAGTATTTTTCCTATGTTTTCCTCCAAAAGTTTTATAGTGTCTGGTCTTACATTTAAGTCATTAATCCATTTGGAGCTTATTTTTGTGTATGGTGTTAGGTAGTGTTCTAATTTCATTCTTTTACATGTAGTTCTCCAGTTTTCCCAGCACCACTTATTGAAGAGGCTGTCTTTTCTCCATTGTATATTCTTGCCTCCTTTGTCATAAAACAGGCGTTCATATGTGTATGGATTTATCTCTGGTCATTCTGTCCTGTACCATTGATCTCTATTTGTTTTTGTGCCAGTACCTTACTGTCTTGATTACTGTATCTTTGTGGTATAGTTTGAAGTTGGGGAACCTAATTCCTCCAACTCCATTTTTTTTTTTTTATCAAGATTGCTTTGGCTATTCGGGGTCTTTTGTGTTTCCATATGAATTGTAAGATTTTTTGTTCCAATTCTGTGAAGAATGCCATTGGTAGTTTGATAGGGATTACACTGAATCTGTAGATTGCTTTAGGCTATATAGTCATTTTCACAATATTGATTCTTCCAATCCAAGAACATGGTATATTTCTCCATCTGTTTTATGTCATCTTTGGTTTCTTTCATCAGTGTTTTATAGTTTTCTGAGAACAAGTCTTTTGCCTCCTTAGGCAGGTTTATTCCTAGGTATTTTATTCTTTTTGCTGCAATGGTAAATGGGAGTGTTTCCTTAATTTCTCTTTCTGACTTTTTGTTGTTGGTGTGTAGGAATGCCAGAGATTTCTGTGCATTAATTTTGTATCCTGCAACTTTATCAAACTCTTTGATTAGTTCTAGGAGTTTTCTGGTGGTATCTTTAGGATTTTCTATGTATAGCATCATGTCATCAGCAAATAGTGACGGTTTTAATCCTTATTTTTCCAATTTGTATTCCTTTTTTTTCTCTAACTGCCATGGCTAGGACTTCCAAAACTATGTTGAATAAGAGTGGCGAGAGTGGACATCCTTCTCTTGTTCTTGATCCTAGTGGAAATGCTTTCAGTTTTTCACCATTGAGTATGATGCTTGCTGTGGGTTTGTCATATATGGACTTTATTATGTTGAGGTAGGTTCCCTCTATGCCCACTTTCTGGAGGGTTTTTATAATAAATTAGTGTTGAATCTTGTCAGAAGCTTTTTCTGCATCTACTGAGATGATCATATTGTTTTTATTCCTTAAATTGTTAATGTGGTGTATCACATTGATTGATTTACATATATTGAAGAATCCTTGCATCCCTGGGATAAATCCCACTTGATCATGGTGTGTGATCCTTTTAATGTGCTGTTGGATTCTGTTTGCTAGTGTTTTGTTCAGGATTTTTACATCTCTGTTCATCAGTGATATTGGCCTGTAGTTTTCATTTTTTGTGATACCTTTTGCTGGTTTTGGTATCAGGGTGTTGGTGGCTTCGTTGGGAGTGTTTCTCCCTCGGCAATTTTTTGGAAGAGTTTGAGAAGGATTGGTGTTTGCTCTTCTCTAAATGTGCTGTTCTCTAAATGTTTGATAGAATTTGCCTGAGAAGCCATCTGGTCCTGGACATTTTTTTGTTGGAAGATTTTTAATTATGGTTTCAATTTCATTACTTGTGATAGGTCTGTTCATATTTTCTTATTCTTCCTGGTTCAGTCTTGGAAAATTGTACCTTTCAAAGAATTTGTCCATTTCTTCATGGTTGTCCATTTTATTGGCATATGGTTGTTTGTAGTAGTCTCTTATAATCCTTTGTATTTCTGCAGTGTCAGTTGTGATTTCTCCTTTTTCATTTCTAATTTTAGTGATTTGTGTCCTCTCCCTCTTTTTCTTGATGATTTTGGCTAAGGATTTATCAATTTTGTTTATCTTCTCAAAGAATCAGCTTTTAGTTTTATTGATCTTTGCTATTGTTTTCTTCATTTCTATTTCATTTATTTCTGCTCTGATCTTTGTGATTTCTTTCCTTCCTCTGACTTTGGGTTCCTTTGCTCTTCTTTCTTTAGTTGTCTTAAAAGTAACATTAGATTGTTTATGTGGGATTTTTCTTGTTTCTTGAGGTGAGATTGAATTGCTGTAAACTTCCCTCTAAGAAGTGCTTTTGCTGTGCCGCATATGTTTTGGGACATTGTGTTTTCATTGTCATTTGTTTCTATGTATTTTTTATTTCTTCTTTGATTTCTTCAGTGATCTCTTGGTTATTTAGGAGTGACTGTTTAACTTCCATGTTTTTTTGTGATTTTTACAGGTTTTTTCTGTAATTGATTTCCAATCTCATAGTGTTGTGGTCAGAAAAAATGCTTAATAGGTTTCAATTTTCTTAAATTTACCGAGGCTTGATTTGTGACCCAAGATGTGATCTATCCTGGAGAATGTTCCATGAGCACTTGAGAATAAAGTGTATTCCATCACTTTTGGGTGGAATGTTCTATAAATATCAATTAGATCTATCTGGTCTATTATGTCATTTAAAGTTTGTGTTTCCTTATTAATTTTCTGTCTGGATAATCTGTCCATTGGTGTAAGTGAGATGTTAAAGTCCCCTACTATTATTTTGTTACTGTTGATTTTTCCTTTTATGGTTGTTAGGATTTGCCTTATGTATTGAAGTGCTCCTATGTTGGGTGCATAAACATTTATAATCGTTATATCTTCTTTTTGGACTGATCCTTTGATTATTATGTAATGTCCCTCCTTATCTCTTGTAACAGTCTTTATTTTAAAGTCTATTTTATCTGATACAAGTATTGCTACTCCAGCTTTCTTTTGATTTCCATTTGCATGGAATATCTATTTCCATCCCTTCACTTTCAGTCTGTATGTGTCCCTAGGACTGAATTGGGTCTCTTGTAGACAGCTTATATATGGGTCTTTTTTTGTATCCATTCAGCCAGTCTGAGTCCTTTGGTTGCGGCATTTAGTTTATTTACTTTCAAGGTTATTATCGATATGTATGTTCCTATTACCATTTTCTTAATTGTTTTTGATTTGGTTTTGTGGGTCATTTTCTTCTCTTTGTGTTTCCTGCTTAGGGAAGTTTCTTTAGCATTTGTTGTAAACTGGTTTCATGGTGCTGAATTCTCTTAGCTTTGGTTTGTCTGAAAAGCTTTTGACTTCTCCATCAAACCTGAATTAGATCCTTGCTGGGTACAGTAATCTTGGTTGTAGGTTTTTTTCTTTCATCACTTTAAGTATATCCTGTCACTCCCTTCTGGCTTGCAGAGTTTCCACTGAAAAATCAGCTGATAACCTTACGGGGATTCCTTTGTATATTATTTTTTTTGTTTTTCTCTTGCTGTTTTTAATATTTTTCTTTGCATTTAATTTTTGTTAATTTGATGAATATGTGTACTGGTGTATTTTTCCTAGGTTTTATGCTGTATTGGGACTCTCTCTGCTTCCCGGATTTGGGTGACTCTTTCCTTTCCCACGTTAAGGAAGTTTTCCATTATAATCTCTTCAAATATTTTCTCAGATCATTTGTTTTTCTCTTCTTCTTCTGGGACTCCTATAATTTGAATGTTGGTGCATTTAGTATTGTCCCAGTGGTCTCTGAGATTGTCTTCAATTCTTTTCATTCTTTTTTTCTTTATTTTTCTCCTCAGCAGTTATTTCCACCATTTTGCCTTCCAGCTCACTTTTTCGTTCTTCTGTTTCCACTATTCTTTTACTGATTCCTTCTAGTGTATTTTTCATTTCAGTTATTGGGTTGTTCATATCTGTTTGTTTGTTATTTAGTTCTTCTAGGTCTTTGTTAAACATTTCTTGTATTTTCTCAATCTGTGCTTCCATTCTATTTCTGAGATTCTGAATCATCTTTGCTATCATTACTCTGAATTCTTTTTCAGGTAGATTGCATATTTTCTTTTCATTTACTTGGTCTTGTAGGTTTTTACCTTGCTGCTTCAACTGTGACATATTTTTTGCCATCTCACTTTTTTTTTTTTTTTTAATGAGTAGGTTGTGTTCCTGTTTTACTGGTTGTTTGGCCTGAGGCTTCCAACACTAGAGTTTGTAGCCTATTGAGTAGAGATGGTCTTTGTGCTGAGATGAGGACCTCTGGGAGACCTCACTCTGAAGAATATTCCCTGGAGTCTGAGGTTCTCTGTTAGTCCAGTGATTCAGACTCAGAGCTCCCATTGCAAGAGTTTCTGCCCGACCCCGAGGTCATGAATCAAGATCCCGCAAGCCATGTGGGGCAGCAAAAAGAAGAAGAAGAAGAAAAAAAAAGAACAGTAACAAAGTAAAAATAAAATTAGACTAAGAAACTAACAGATTTATTAGAAAGAATGTAAAAATAAAAATATATATGAATCAACAACTGGAATGTACATCAGTACCCTATAATAAAAAAGAGGAGGAGGGAAAAGAAAAAAAAAAAGTGGGGGAGGGAAGGCCTTGGCTGTGGAGAGCGAGGCCTAAGCAAGGGTGAGGTTTGGGTGGTGTATGGGGCCAATGCTCAGGACCCACAAGGCTGGAAAAGGTCCTGAGGGCTGTGGGGGGTGGGGCTTATACTCAAAGAACAGTAGGGACCCAGGCGTGCCACCCACCCCTGGTCTCAGAGGGTAGGGGACCTCACCTGGGAGCCCAGCAGGGGCAGAGCAAATGCCTTCCTCTCTTCTCCTGTTCCTCTGGTCTGGGGTCTGGGAGGGCCCCTCCTACCTGCCTCTCTGATTTCCCAGGCCTCTCTCCTATGTCCCCAGGACCAATACGGTAGGGGGAAAAGGGGGTCTTGGAGGGCAGGGGAGCAGCCTGGGAGCTCAGCATGCTCCCTGTGCCCGAGTGAGTAGGGTAATCACCCTCTGCTCCTCTCCTGATCCTCCTGGATGACCCCTCCTGCCTGCCACTCCTGATCTCCCCAGCCTCCCTCCTATGTCCCCAGGACCCATGTGGCCTGGATGGGGCTTTGGGGGGAGGGGGAATTGGCTTGGGAACTCAGCAAGCTCCCCGGCCCAAGGGACGTCAATCCTGTCTGGGCTTCACTTCTCCCCTATTGGTCTGCCTACATCCTACTGGTTCACTCTGGGTTTCCTCCTGTCTCCTTGGGGGTCAGAGTCCCCTACCAGTGGCTGGCAGGCACACTAGTTGTGGGGAGAAGCTAACTCTGCGTGTTCCCACACTGCCATCTTGACTCTTCCCCTGAGCTTGAGTTTTGAGGTACATAATTTACTTTGATATTTATAAGGAATCTAAAAACTCAGCTTTTATTTTCCTATTTACACAAACTTTCAGAAATGTGTGTTTTAACTTCAAAATATTTTATCACATTTTGTTATAATTACTAGTTTTATAACATTGTGGTAAGAAAATGTGATGTAAACCCTTATAATTTATCTGTTTTCAAGTGTGTTGCAATTTATTTTAAAATGTCCAAAGTATGTTGGAAAAATAGGAGACAGAAAGTGGATAGAGTGAGAACATAGTTACATAGAAAGAACAGCCTACAGTTTAGTAGTTAAATGACCTCAATTTCCTTTTTCTATTATCTTCTTGTTTTGTTGAAATTTTTTCCTTTTTCATACTATCATTGATTTCTTATTAACTTCTCTTTTACCTTCTGGCACTCAATGGTTTCAGACTAATCATATCCCTAATTTAGACTGGTATATTTGTAAATATCAATTGACATTTCTTTCATTCTTCACTTTTTAAATATTTTTTGTATATAAGTTTTTTGTAACATTTTTGTCAAATATTTGGGTAATTTGTGTCTCTCTGTGTACATGTAGTTATCTCATCTTTAAAACTCAGACTTTATACTTTGCTTTTGATTCAGGAATTTAACCAAAAAAAGGATTATTGCTGTGACATTTATAATCATATTAATGTTTCTTGTTGTCTTAGGGCCTCTAGTGTGGCTGTAACTTTTAGATTTTGTTTTTTACTTTCTTAGCAGTATTTTTTAATCTCACCTAAACCCATTTTTGACTCATTATTCCTTTTTCATTCCAGCCTGTTCTTCCCATCTAATTAGTTGTTGCTGTTTTATAGACATTATGTATTTTTATGTGATTATGACAACAGAAGTTTTCCTGAAATTCCTCCTAGGTCATTGAGTGTTTTTTTGACACATATGTACTGGGCTCCTACTTTCCAAAAATGATTCTAGGTCTTGGGGACTGATCAACTAGCAAGAAAAACTTGAGTTATTGCACTTGAGGAACTTGAATTCTGGCAGGGGCAAGGGAGGCAATCAATAAAAAATTTGGAAAATAAAAGAATAAACAAAGGACATAAAAATTCATGTTATGAAAAAAATCTAACAGACCAAGAGTTTTCATAGTACATTGGGGCAGTTGATGTGGAGTGGTCAGGTGTGGCCTCTGTGAGGAATGAAATTGAAGGAGTAAGCCAGGTGATTATGTGGGGAAAGCCATTTCCAGACAAAGAAATATCCTGTGCAAAAGCCTTAAGTCAGGTCTAGTATAAAATACATCTTCTCACCATTGAAAAAATATTACTTTCATGTACATTTGCATCTTTACACTGTCAAAGTATCATTATTTAGTTTAATACAGTCTTTGCTCCAATTATCACAAACAAATGTAGAAATGCATTATCTCTTCTTTGGATGAACTTAATCTGGATACTTTATCAGAATATTTTAAGGTATATCATGAACTACAATTTGTTAATATAAAACTTAAAGAGCCAGTTAAAAAAACATGAAGTTGATTTTTTTATCATTAATTTAGAACAATTTTACATGCTTCCAATTAATGTAGAGATTACCAAAAAAGGGGCACTTAAAAAGAATTTGATCTTCAGAAAACCTTTACTAAGTAATTATAAGCTCTTAAAATCACTTTCCTTTAGGGCTTCCCTGGTGGCACAGTGGTTGAGAGTCCACCTGCCGATGCAGGGGACATGGGTTCGTGCCATGGTCTGGGAAGATCCCACATGCCGTGGAGTGGCTAGGCCCGTGAGCCATGGCTGCTGAGCCTGCATGTCCGGAGCCTCTGCTCCACAACGGGAGAAGCCGCAACATTGAGAGGCCTGTGTACCACCAAAAAAAAAAAAAAAAAAAAAAAAAAAAAAATCACTCTCCTTTGAAAAGAAAAGCATGTGTTCTTTTGTGTAATCCATCTTAAACTTTAAAGTTTTTCATTCTGGGCAAAAGAAGTTTGCTCAATATTTTCCAAAATAAATATTTCTAGATGCACAGTAAGTTAGCAAAAGATGAGAATTTGAGCTATGCAAATTTTGAAAATTTTAGTGGATTATGTTTGTCACTAATTTCTAGTACTGAATCCTCTCAGTAGATCTTTTTAGAACTGTATTTAGTTTTTTGTTTTTGTTGTTTCTTTTTTTTTTTTTTTTTTTTGCATATTGCCTTTATTTTGCAGAAAATGTTTTGCTGATTGTCTTTGGCTATTTTTTTCAGAAGAAAAATATTGCCATTGTAGGTTTAACAATACAAGAAGCAATTACATATGCTCAAAATAAACACATTCTATTGGGCAGAACAGTGAAATTTCCATTTCAATTAAAGTCTGTTGTCCTCAACTATGAATTTATTATTTTGTCCCTAACAGCTTAACTATAAGTATGATAGCTGTCACAAAAGGGACCTGAAAACTACTCTGAAGCAACAAGGAATGCAATTGAAAGTATGCTTTTTATTTCACTAAATAAGATGAACTGAGTTTATTAATTCTAGTGTGTCAAATCTTCTATATTCTGTAAGAGACACAAAAAAATAAGTTTCTGGATCTTAGCAAACAAAATGTTATTATGATCAAGTAATGGTGATTTAATAGTCCAACTGAGTTTTGTTTCCATGCTTAAATTCATCTGTAGCATATAAACACAACATAGGACTACACTTGTGTTGCAGATGATGGGTGGGGTTATTTTTTTGATGAACAACAGAACATATATTCCTTTTCATATTTTAAAGTGAAGTTAATAAGATTTTTTTTTTCTTTCTTGACCTATGAGACTGTCATTTTGTACCTAGATCAAATCCTGAGTAAAACTGGTAGACATAAAAAAAAAATAGTGTATATTTTAAGGAAAGACTTTGGTTTACATGGAAGGTGGTGACAGAGACATCCATGAGGTTATGAGGCCAAGGTGTGATATTGGCTGTCAGGAATATCTGTGGCCATGACATGGTTCTTATAGAGTGAGAATCCTGAGGAGAAGGGACCTGAGATTACTTGGGTAAGATAGGGTTCACTGGGAATGGACTCCCAGCCCATTAGGTAGCTATGCTGTCTGAGACCCTGGTGTGAAGGTGCTCTGCTAGCTGACCACAGGTTGGGGTACTGATGCAGTCCTGTTGTGCTCAGGAGTAACATGATAGTATGTACACACATGCTGAGGCTGGGCTAAGTTCATGGGATCAGATCATGGACAACTTGCAAATGAATTGTCAGAATAGGTTGGAGAATTTTTCCAATGAGTGTATGGGCTAAGTATGAGCTTGTCCAAGTCGGGAGGGGTCCTAGGCACAGCTTTGAGGACAGGGACAGGGATGGGTGAACTGTGGTTCCTCAGCATAGAGCATTTTTCACAGCCATGGGTGGAGAAAAGTGAGACAGGACCTCCAAACTGAAGATGGGGGTTGACAGCAGATAGAAGGAACTGAGTCCAGGGATAAGCTACTTCCATTAGAAATACACAGGTTGCTGTTTGTCTCTGGGTTCTTCCGTCTTATCTTTGTGATCCCTGCTTCTTTTTGCATCATAGCAAGCCCTTGCAAATCAGTTGTATTTAGTTTTAAGAGCTGTAATCTCTTTCTGGTAAGCCTTGACAGATATGCATTGAGTCTTGAGAATGCCGTGGCTGGTAGTCATCCCCTGTAGACCCTCAACTCATACTATATGAATTTAGAGTTTTTATTTATGTAAGGAGTTCAATATGCAGATATGGCTTGGACTGACCCTCCAGGCACCCACTCTCTGTTCACACACTTCCAGAAGTGGTTGCTCTCCGTCACAAAATCCAAGATGAAACAACACATGGTGTTCGGGTCCCGGCCAGACATACTCAACTTCAGCACTGGGAACATCCTCCTGCTGTTATTGGTGACCATCACCTGGTTGATGAGCTCTCTGAAGTGCAGCCATATCTAACTTTTCTTGGTTGACACTGGGGTCACCCTTCTCCCTGCCAGCCTGTAGCTCTCACTTCAAGGAGCTCAGCTGGTGGTCCACTCTATTGCAGGCTATTCTACAAGTTCTGGACACCAAGGGAGATTGTCCTCTTGCTGACCCTTCTTCATGGCCCTCCAACCAAGACTTACTTACCCAAGGGCCATATTTAATTCCTTTCAACAGCCACTCTTCCGAGAAAAGAAGCAGCAAAAGTCCGCAGTTCCCAGGCAGAGACCTGTGAGGAGAAGACTTGAAGGTAGGGGAGGGGCAGAGGGGTGAAGATAGAGGATATTCCCCTTGAACTTCTGCAAGGCATGACTAAAGTAGCTCTTTGTGGCATTGGATTTGCTTCAAACAATTAAAAATCAGACTATTGAATAGCATACAAATATTTATAAAATATACAAATAAAACTATTGATATCTTTGAAGGCCATTTTTAAACAAAAGGAACATTTTTAAATGTGCCAGGATATAAATTATGGGTACCTCAGGATTATTATAACTTTTCTATAACATTTTATTAGATCTTTATGGTGTTTTTAAAAATGTTGGCCACTGATATTTGAAATTTGATAGGTATTTATAAAGTTTCCTCAAAGGATTCTTATGACAGCTAAAATTTTTGACTATTTAGACAGACACTTTTGGCTGGCTACTCGGTAAAGTACCACATGCTGTGATTATTACTTTTTGTGCTTTCCAAGTCAACACCCAGATGCCTGTGAACCTGACCTGGACAGAGTAGTTATTTCGGTTTTTTAAACTCCTGCCAAACTGTTGCAGTAGCTTTTTCATATGGGCAGATGGCCACTTCAGAACAAATCAAAATATAATATTTGGTCTCTGAACTTACTTTTGAATTCAAATCTTTGAATATGAATGCTAACTCATATTGAATTTCGGGTTTGACTAATTGCTTTGATGTTCTTAGGCAGTTTTCATGAAACATATTTGATCAAATAACTTAACATGGACTTCACTTCTTATTAGTTGTATAATGTCCCTTCTGGTGTGTTAAATGCAATAAAATTTTGAGGATATATACTAATATGTAGCTCCTACCCAGCATATGATGAACAAAATATGTATTAACAAGAGACATCAATCCATTTCTGAGGTTATGCACATAGTTTAGTGCTGAAATGCAGTAAAACTTTAAAATTTGTAATTTCTGGTCAGAGTTTATGAGAAACATGAATATGAACAAAATAGGTAAATTTAGTGTTTTTTTTAACAAGGTAGGTATGGCACAGACTTCAAACTATAACACAGATTTCAAGCAAACAAGGGTAATTACATTGATTTAAGCAGTTCTTTCCCATTTATTCATATATATTTTTTGTCTTAATTCAGGCCTAGCTTAATTCACCCCTCCCTCCCTCCCTCCTTTCCTCCCTCTCTCCCTTCCTTCCTTCCTTCCTTCCTTCTTTCTGTCTTTCCTTCCCTTTCTTCTGTTCTGCCTTTCTTTCTCCTATCTCTTTAAACTGCAGTCCTGAGTAAAACAGATGGTTTCAAATTAATCTAATTAATTACAACTAAATAGCCACTTACGTCATTAACCCAGGATACTTCCCTGGGCTACTCAGATCCAAATGTAGATTTCATATTTTCAATGGAACAATGTTTGTTAGAAAATATATTTCATATTGTATTATAATCTTTATAATGAGAAAAATGCTAATTAAAACCAAAACCATTAGTCATCTGTAAGATTTGAAATATATGAAAAGTTTGGTAACACTCTGTTGGTGAGGCTAAGGAGGAAAAAGCAGTCTAATATTTTGTTTTTCAAAATGTAAAATGGGACAACATCCATGGAGAAGATTTTATCAATATCTAACAAAATCATAGCTGTATTTGGCCTTTGACCTATCAATCCCTCTTCCAGGAATCTGTTCCAAAGTTCCAAAAGTACACTGACATTAGTTTGAAATGACATGTATCAAATGTTCTTCAATGTAACATTATTGGGACTAGTAACAAAATTGAAATCACCCCCAAAATCCAAAATTCTAACACCAAAATCCAACAGTTATATAAACTGCAATATATCTACACAGTGGATTACTATGTACTTGCACAAAGCAGTTGGGAAGATCTCTACAAAATGGATTAAATGCATTATATATTGTATATTTTGGAGTATAAATTGTTAAGTGATAAAAGGAAGTTGCAGAAAACTGTGTATAGTATGTCACCTTTTGTGTAAGAAACCCTCCCTTCCTTCCTTCCTTCTTTCCATCCTTCCTTCCACCCCTTTCTCTCTCTTTCATCTCTGTTTCTTTTCTTTCTTTATTATTTCACAGTTTGTGTTTTTTTTAATATATATTTGCAAAAATAAATAAGGGAAGGAGAGAAGAAAAACTCATAAAAATTGTTCCCTATAAGGTAACTGTCTCTCCATTCTTAAAAGTGGGACATTGAAATCATCTACTATTATTACACTTCTGTCTATTTTTCTAGTCAATTCTGTCAGTGTTTGTTTTATATATTTAGGTGCTCTGACGTTGCATGAATATATATTTGTAATTGTTATATCTTCCTGGTGATTTGACCTTTTATCATTATATAATGTCCTACTTTGTTTTTGTGATAGTTTTTTGTTCAAATTGACAATAAATTTTAAGCATAATTAACTGTCATTAGCACAAATTCATGAACTGTATCTTTGCTTTTCTCATTTTTTGAAACCTTATATTTATAATCATAGTTATTCATATTTGATAAATAAAATTATTTATAAAGAATTCAAGTTATAAGTAAATGGAAATGCATCATTCAATTTTTGTTTTCTTGCTAGTGGAGGACATTAAGCAAAACTAAGATTTTTAATTCATAAATATGGTAATAAAATTGAACAGGGGCTTCCCTGGTGGCGCAGTGGTTGAGAGTCTGCCTGCCGATGCAGGGGACGCGGGTTCGTGCCCCGGTCCGGGAAGATCCCACATGCCGCAGAGCGGCTGGGCCTGTGAGCCATGGCCACTGAGCCTGCGCGTCCGGAGCCCGTGCTCCACAACGGGAGAGGCCACAACAGTGAGAGGCCCGCGTACCGCAAAAAAAAAAAAAAAAAAAAAAAAAAAAAAAAATTGAACATGTATTTAAAGTATTAAAATGGTATAACTGAAGAATAAAAGAAACATTATAATAAATGCTTTATTATCATTAATGTTAAATTCTTTTGATTACTGATTTTAATTGAAGATTTTAAAAATACACTATAAAAAATAAAAGTACATTATAAATATATTTGCATTATAAATCTATATTTAAAACTTGTAAATGTTGATAGAACTAATTGTCCTGTTGAATAATGGAACAGAGTTCCTCATCTAATTATTTAACTTTTATGATCCTTGTGAAATAACAGTTAACTATTTGAAACGTGCTGTTCATTTTTGTATGTGTTTTACAGAAAGAAATTGTATTCTGTCATAGCTTACATTTCTAAATTCAAAAAGGCAAATATTTCAAGACCTTTATTATCTTGATCATTTTGACACACTTAAAAATTATCCAATTTTAACAAAGATGTCCTTACCAGGAAATGGTAAGTTCTACTGACGAGTTAAAACAAATGATCAATTATTATTTTTAATTATATTTGTTGCTGGGAAAAAGAAATTGTAGAAAACTAGTCAGAGAAGAAGGATTATATCCTTTAATTTGTAATAAATTTATTTGTAAAGATGGGTGATGTGATGCCTAGCTGTGAAAATAAGTAACATGACAAGTAAATATTAAAGCCATGGAAGTGATCTAAAAATACCTGGGTAATTATTGCAGATTATATAAATGTGGGTTTCTGGGGTAGGATTGGAGGTGCCAGCCACTTTCCACTGGAAACAAAGCTTCAGTGACTTATATTCTATTGCCAGAAGAACTGGGGAATTTAAACATAGAAATAGAGTAATTGGATGATTTATTTCATAAGCATACATTTTTAAATGTTGCTGATGACTTTTCTTGAAAGTAAAGCCAGAAGGATTTTAAGATTCTTAATTGTAAATATTAGAAATGATTATTATAATACTTTCCATGATAAAATTATTTGAAACTTACTCTTGTATATTCCCAATGAAAGGTGATTCTTATTTTTTATTGTGGCTAATTTAATGAAATAATATTTTATACAAAACACAATTTTCCTAACTTGGAAATTATAATTAATTAAATTAAGAACACATTTGAGTTTTGAGTGTTGTCATTTAGACTGTGGGCATTATCAGGGCACAATAATCCACTTGGTGAAAATTTAGTCTAGTTGAAGGCCAATTATTTTACTTCCTTGTAATTCACGTGATATGTCCTTGCAAATAGAAGCAGCCGCTAGCCAACTAACTAGGGAGAAACAAAGAGCCTTGGGTGGGTGATATTTCAAATTCAACAGTATAAAGCAAAGAAAAATAACATATTTTAACACGTAAAAAATGCTAGAAAAAATGTTTACATGCATGATTCTAGTTTGGTAATTGCTTCTATTCTGAATTTTTTCATATCAATTCAACAATAAGCACCTTCCTATCATATAAATCACTATCACTTATAAGTGAGTAGGGTTGTAGTTTTAAAGCATTTGGTTTTATCAAGTAATATATGCTCATTAAAAAAATCACATGTTAAAGAATGTTTTATATTAAATATCAACAGAGTCAGAGCACTTCTTCACTTCTAAGTCTACTCTCCAGACAAATTCTTCACAATTGTTTATATTTTAGTTATTTCCTTTCTCAAACAATATATATTTTCTGAATTTATTAATATCAGATAACATTTATTATTCCCCCAATACCACATATAAATATTTAACTCACTCAGGTCCTCTTCTCCAACTGTTTTAGTCAATTATGTTATTGTTTTGGTTTTTCTGTCAATTATCTTTAGTATAAACAATGTAATTAAACTCAATCATTTTTCTATAGTCCTTTAATTCAGTTTTCATACTTTATATGACAATTTTAATGCCCTTGCTTCTCTACCCAATTTTCTTCACAATCTGCTTTGTGTAAGTTACATTTTTATCATAGCTCTTGGATTTTCATTCCATCCTTAAACATAGCATCTTCTTTCTGTGGCCTGAAGATTGACTCAAAATTGAAAGTAAATAAACAATATTTTCATCATTATGGTTGCAAACATATTGAGCAATAAAATACCAATTATCTTCCCATCTTTAGGAGTTCACCAAATGCTCCTTGAGGGAGAACGTTAGGCTGAAAGAATTTCCTCAGTTGGTAAAAAATCATTTAAAATTATATTTGGAAAATAATTTCCATCCTCAGTTTCTGTCATTTTTGGAGGTTATATTGACCATTTAAAAATTGCATGTACTGCTTTTATTCTCAACATTTTTCAGTTCTAAATCATGCTTATCATTATGTTCTACTACCTTTATTTCTTAAAAGTACCTGTAATGATCTCCACTGGAATTTTATTACCTTCTCTGTTGGGTTTTCTCTTTGTTTTTCTTTTATTATAACTTTCTTTTGCTTAATTTACATATTAGTTTCTTTTCTTCCCTTAAGCTCATAATGAAAGATCTTCATAAACTATGAAGTTAGCAAATAACATTTCTGAGTCCTAAGCACTATAGTGTTGATTTTATAGCTTAGGAATTTCTTTAATCTCCTAAAAATGAAATATATACATATATATAGACAGTATGTGTTCTCCCAGCTGATTGGTAAATAGAACTGTCTTCTATTTAGGTCTGTACTCAAGTGGGGTATTATAGGATGAGAGGCTACACACAGTAATCTCTCTTTTCCACCTGATCATAGCAGTCTGCCTTGCTGTTGATAGCACAAGCACCAAGCTGACAAAGGCTTTACTATGAATCAACATTCAGACTATTGATCTTATTTAGGATTTAAATGTTGTATTTAAATTTTTTAAAAAGTTTCATTTTGAAGTAATTGTAAGTTCATTAGCAGTAATAAGAAATAATGCAGAGGGGTCTCATGTACTCATTTCCCAGTTTCTCTCAATGGTGACATCTTAGATTATAGTACAATATCACAACGAGAATATTAATTTTTATGTAAGATGTGTGACAAGTCAAGGCTCAATTTTTTTTAACCTATCAGATTGCTCTAGTACCATTGGTTTAAAAGTCTATCTTTTCTCCATTGAATTGTTCCTTTCACTTTTGTCAAAAATCATTTGGGCATATTTGTGAGTTTATTTCTGAATTATCTGTTCTCTTCTATTGGCCTATGTGTCTATTCCTCCACTCACACCACACAGTCTTGATTACTAAAGATAGTATAAGGATGAATTGGGAGATTGGGATTGACATATATACACTATTGATACTACGTATAAAATAGATAACTAATGAGAACCTACTGTATAGCACAGGGAGCTCTACTCAGTGCTCTGTGGTGACCTAAATGGGAAGGAAATCCAAAAAAGAGAGGATATATGTATACGTATAGCTGATTCACTTTGCTGTACAGTAGAAACTAACAAAATATTGTAAAGTGACTGTACTCCAAAATAAATAAATAAATAAATAAAGCAGTAATAAAAGAAAGATAAAGAAAAAAAAATAAGGCTTAAAATTGGGTAGACTGGCTTCTTCTACTATATTCTTCATTTTCCAAATTCTTTTTGTTCTTCTAATTCCCTTGTTCTTTTCCATATATATTTTTAAATAATCTGGTCTATACAAAAATTCTTGCTGATGTCTTGATGAGAATTGTTTTAAAATTTTATATCAATTTTGGCATAATTGAAATCCTTACTGTTATGAGCTAAATTGACTCTCCCCAAAATTTATGTGTAGAAGTTTTAACACCCCAGACTTAACAATATGAGAATGTGACTATATTTGGGATATGGTCTTTAAAGAGGTATTTAAATTAAAATGAGGTAGTTAGGATGGGCTCTAATCCAACCTGATTTGCAATTAGGACACAGACACACATAGAGGAAGACTCTGAAGGTACAGAGAAGAGATGGCCATTTATGAGCAAAGAAGAGAAGGCTTAGGCAAAATAAAACCCTGCTGACATCTTGATCATAGACTTTAATAAGCCTCCAGGATCGTGAGAAAATATATTTATTTTATTTATGCTACCCAGTCTTTGATATTTTGTTATGATGGCCCTTGCAAAACTAACAGTTACCAAGCTGAAGCTTCCAATCTATAAACACTGAATGTCTTCCATTTATTTAGAACCTCTTTGATTTTTTTCATGAGCATTTTATAGTTTTTTGATGGCAAGTCTTGTAAATATTTGATTATTTGGATATATTTCTATAATCTCACTGCCCATATTTAATTCCTAGCAAATAGATTTACAATTAATATTTTATGTTTGTTTTATATCCTGTATCCTTGCTTAACTTATTAATTCTAAAAGGATATTTTTTTGAGTATATGTGTATTCCTAGACTTCAGTTTGTATATAATCATATCATCTGCGAATAGAGACAATTTTATTTCTTTCTTACCTACATATCTGTCTTTTAATTATTTTTCTTGCCTTACTGAACTTGCTAGAACACCTCATACTATGTTAAATGAGTGCGGTGAGAGTGAATATCCTTGCCATGTTCCTGATCTTAAGGAGGGAAATAATTCAGTCTTTCATCATTAAGTATAATGTTAACTTTGGGATTTTTGGTTTTCTTTTTGTGTTTGATTTCCATAGATGCTGTTTATCAAGTGGAAGAAGTTATTCTCTATTCCTATTTTTCTGAGAGCTTTTTGTTTGTTTGTTGTTTTTACAACATGAATGGTTGTGAAATTTGTCAAACCCTTTTTCTACATTGAATTATATGACCATGCAATTTTTTTTTCTTTAGGATTGGGTAAATTACATTGATAATTCTTGAATATTGAACTGGCTTTATATGCTGAGAATGAATATCAATTGGTAATGGTATATAATTATTTTTATATATTGCTAATTCTATTTATTAATATTTTGCTAAGGATTTCTACATTTATTTTATGATGGAAATTGGTGTGTAGTTTTCTTTTTGTGTATTGTCTTTTTCTTGTTTTGGTATTACTATAATAATACCATCATAGCAATAGAAATAAAAATCCAGTATTTTACTTCAAAAACTGTTATCCTCATGGACAAGATCTGTGATTTCTGTCATTAAAGATCTGGGGATAGGGAACTAACAAGCCATTATTTTTAAGTTTAACATTTGTAATTTATTCTCTGGAATCATATGATCATTTATCATATGTGATTGCCAATAGGTGAGTTTTACAACTACAGTAAGGGGTGGTGGGGAAGTACAAAGAGATTCTTCTAATACCAGACACAAAACTGAATTTCTGTGTAATTTAGAACAAATTGATTTAACCTAATGGAATTGAAATTTCTATGCTGTAAAATGGGAATTATGATGCCAACTATTAACAGTATTGGGGAAATCAAATGAAATAATATAAGTAACATCTTGTAAGAACATAGATTTTTTAATAAGCTTGGTGAGAAATTAACTATATCTCTATTCTCTATCATCTATAGAAATAGAAAAAAAATAGAAAGATGGATGTGGGCTGGGGATAAACAGGATTTCCATTTCCAACATCCATCATGTCCTTAAAAGAGAATGTAGACTAAGCTTTGGTGGGTTTGGCAGGAAAGTCAGAATCCAAGTTGCTCATAAATATTTCACAGGAAGGACATGGATGCTGCTTAAAGTTCTTTCTGAATGGTGTTAGGTGACTTGATTCTGAAAAAGTTTTGAGCTTAGAAAAAAATGAGCTTTGCATATTGACAAGAGTCCTCACATGGGAACAGAGTCAAAATTAACAGACTCTGCAACCCAAAGGAGGCTGGCTGAATATTCCCGCTACCTTTGCTCTGATCATGTGACCATCTCACGCTTCTGTCACTTTCATTAAATAAAAATTAATCTTAACATATTTGGGCAGGAGTGGGGGTGGGTTGGCATGGGTGTCTACTCTGTCAATTTAAAAAATATCCTTTAGTTCTCATCACCTAATCAGTTGATTTCAGCTCCATTTTCTCCCTTTTCTTTCTTTATCACTGCCTAACCTTGTCCCCTAGGAGTTTCAGACCTTGTTATTCATAAATGGCATAACTTTGTGCACCCTTTTCCTTTTTACTCAAAAGTTTTTTTTAAAATCAAAGGATTACTTGGCTGATTATAAAACTCTTGCATCACATATTCTTCTTCTCAGTATATTTTAGATACTGATCAAACTGTCTCCTTGCATGAATATTACTGTGAAGATGTCGAATCCATCTTGATATTTCACACTAGTAGGGGGCATGATTTTTTCCCCTCCTTCTCTTAGGACTCTTTCTTTGTACCTGAATTTTAACATCCTTACCAGAATATGCTTTGATTTGGAATGGTAAGTATGAATGTTAGGTTTCATTATTTCTTGGAAATCTATGAGCCCCTTCAGTCTACACATTCAACTTGTCTTTATTTCAGAAAAATGTTGAAAAAATTATACTTTAAACTCTTTCTATATTTTCATTTGCTTAGTTCTTCTTAAAAATATCAATAATGCATGTTAGATATACCTTTTTAAAGTCTAGCTTTCCTTCTGTGATCATGTTTACATTCCCCTTTCTCTCTCCCTGCTCCACCTCCCTCCCTCCCTGTCTTTCTTTCTCTCTGAGTCACCCTCATAACTACTTATAACTTTTTCCACCTATAACGGGCATTATTCTCTACACTGGCTTTTCATTTTTTTGTCATATTGTGACATTTTGCAACTCAATTCTATATTCTTTGGACATTCTATAAAGTCTCTTTGGAATACTTTTTTCTCATTGTTCAAATTTCACTTATTACTTATAAAGATGATATTATCTATAAATTTTGTGAGAATAATGAGAAGCATTTCTTTCATTCCTTTGTTTTACTGTAACCATCTTTTTATCGGAAATGACCATTTACTGATTTAAAGAAAAATGTTTTGCGCATAGAGCACATATCATTTTCTTTCTAAGTATGATCCATCTTTGAATTATTTTTGCTGCTTGCCAGAGATGTTGACAACTGTGGTAACTGGGACTATCTGGGGTGTGGATTCAGAGGTGTTGACTCCAAACTTTTCCTCAACAAATTGCTTGGGTGACAGAAAAATCTTCTTTGGTATTCAGCGTACCTTTGGCGGATGTGAAAACCATTCAATATTTAAGGATGGGGAAATTTATAGCTGATCACGGGTGACTAGAGTGATGGAATGGCTAAAGGTGTTAAGGGAAGAGGAGGGTTGTTCTTCACAGATCAAGAAACTGTCACTGCCTTAGACTACAGCTCATGTGACCATTTTCCCCCCAGAGCTGCTGACAGTATGAGGGGTAAGCTCTCTGTCTGTGTCTGCTACTGTTAGAAATGTATTCTGCTATTAAGCAAAAACCAGAAGCCCACTCTACCACTGCTGCTAAATTACTCTCAAAGTTGCTGACATTCACTGCTGCCTAAAATCACCTTTAAAAAAACAGCTTTATAAAATATAGGTTAAATATTATAAAATTCACCCATTTCACAAGCATTTAATTCAATAAATTTTTGTATATTACAGAGCTGGTCTGCCTTTCTTTGTCTCCACCCCTGCATACTCTTCTCCTAGAATGGAGGTTCCATGCCAAGAAGACCATGAGCAAGATGCCTTCTTTTGTCGTTATGGTACTGCTACTGTCACAGCCCTTAGGTGCTGAAAGAAACTGAAATAACAAAGTAATATTCTGTTTCTTCTTTCTTCCTTCTAAATTCCATCTAGTGCCTCCAACTGGCAGAAACCAAGAGAAATTCAGAAAGCTACGTTGTCTGAAATATGTGGCTTGCAGGTTTATCCCTCAAAAGTAGAGAAGAAAGTGCAGAAAGGAAAGTGTAATATTGACAGCCCATCGTATTGAAAGCTAGAGTATCCAGAGCAGCCCTCAACTTATAAAATCATGGATTGGCTCCTCTATTCCTGTCTTAGCCCATTCAGGATGCTATAACAAATTACCGTAGACTGGGTGACTTATAAACAACAGAAACTTATTTCTCACACTTCTGGAGCCTGGGAAATTCAAGATCAGGTGCCAGCAGGTTTGGTGTCATTCATTCATGAGGGATCTGCCCTTATGACCTGATCACCAACCAAAGGCCCCACCTCCAAATGATACCCCATTGTAAATTAAGTTTTAACATATGAATGGGGACACTAACATTTTGTCTATGGCAATGCTTTTCCTTCTCTCCTCTATTCAGCTCTCAATGAAGCAATTTTCAGGCTAGTAAAGAAAGTGTACAGATGGTTTTATTTATTTTTATTATTATTATTTCTTTATTTCCCAGGTATCTGCTTTTCTGTCACAAATATCTGGGTCCCAACAGGATATATTCCACAGTACTCAGAGCCTTCCTATAACTCTTGATGTCTTAATTGTCATTTTGTAGAGATTGTGCAGAATAAGATACTTAAGTTTTTGTAAATGTAAAAATATCTTGGAGACTGAGGACGTTTGTGAAAATAAATATCATG
The DNA here is from genome assembly GCF_039906515.1 of Pseudorca crassidens. Classification (NCBI taxonomy): domain Eukaryota; kingdom Metazoa; phylum Chordata; class Mammalia; order Artiodactyla; family Delphinidae; genus Pseudorca; species Pseudorca crassidens. The sequence goes on from NC_090298.1 coordinate 23,550,527, forward strand.
CACTCTTGTTTAGGTTAATATTTCACATTTTTTGGCTAGTATAATTCTATTTGTATATTGAAGTTTTTTTTTCTATTATATTAAATCTTGAATTTTCTACTATTCTTTTGTTCTTTGGGGCATTTGCCCGGGGTTGAAAAGATGAGATTGAAATAAGATGCTTTTATTCCACTGATTTTTAACAGAAAATTTGCATTCCTTACTTCCAGTCTGTCTGAAACAAGTTTCTAATTGTCTCTCAGGAGAAACAATACTGTTCCTTCACTCAGTACTTTTTGTTTGTTGTTGTTCCAAAGTTCATATCATGGGTCTGTCAAAGCAAAATTATAAATTGCAAGTCATTAAGGTAAGGTGAATGCCCATCTGTGTAAGAACATGTCAAAGAAATGTTTACCCAGTTGTAATATCACTGGCCAATCTACTATCTACTACTGTATATAGTATATGTATTAATATCCTAGGGCTGCTATAGCAAAATACTACAAGTATATGACTTAAAGCAACAGAAATTTATTTTCTCACAGTTCTGGTGCCTAGAAGTCTGGAACTGATGTGTCAGCAGTGCCAGGCTCCCTCTGGAGACTCTCGGGAAGAATACTTCATTGCCCCTTCCTAACTTCTGATGATCACTGGCAAACACTTGGCGTGCCTTGACTCGAAGTTTCATCCCTCCAACCTCTGTCTCCACCATCACATGGCTGTTTACCCTGCGTGTCTACCTCTCTGTGTCTCTTTCTCCTTATAAGGACACTAGTCATTGGACTTAGGGCCCACCTCAATCCAATATGACCTTACCTTAAGTTGGTTAAATCGCAGAGACCCCGTTTCCAAATAAGGTCACATTCACAGGTGTCTGGGTTCAGGACTTCAATATATCTTTTGTGGGGACACAATTCAGCTCACAACAGTACTAGATATTATTAGTAGCATGGAGCTGGAAGATCTGGTAGATTTTTAGACCAATGGCAGCCAACATATAGTATATTGATATTTATATCAAACTGACTAAAATTACCTAAAAATTTCCAAAAATGAATAAATCTTCAACTTTGAAACTACTCACCTGCTTATTCCATTTTCTATTCAAAATAAATATACAAAGTATGATGTGTGTGTGTGTGCACGTGCTATATGTATCTACATGGATTTATGTGTAGGACTTTTCAAAATCCTCATTTCTAATTTACAACTGTAAAACTGAATTCTGAAGCTTAGACTAGAAAGAAATCAGGGCTTCACATTGAGGTGGTAAAGTTACACATACATTAATTCTGATAACTAGATTATTCAACCAATTACTTTTTTTTCTTTTTTTAATTGAGATACTATTGACATATAACACTGTGTAATTTTAACCAAAGATAGGAAATCTGAGAGGAATGAAATATTATGATAAAACATCATAGCCTAATTGAAGTTGGAGGACAAAGTCTTGGTTGCTATGACAGTAAATTACTCTTAGTTTGAGTAAGAGCTTCTCACATATCACTATGTTCTATTTAAACATGACTAGGATTTCAGGTGATCCTATGACCAGAGCTACTCATCATCAACTGGGCAAAATCATATCATTAAGCCATAAAGTCAAGTGGGCACAGCAGAAGTTGACTATATAATGAAAATGTTACATTCAGGATTAGGCCAAACAGTTTGAATTTGACTTCCTATCTTCTAACTGTATTTTTTTTTCTTTTCTGTCATTATCCAAGATAATTTTCTTTCTCATGAGTAGTCCTAAATGGTTTCCTTACAAATCTATCATGGTAGTTTTGATATTAATTTGGGGGATGGAAATAGCAATAATAATAAATGTACATAGGGCATTCCAGTGACTTCTGGAGAAACATGTTCTCCTGATCTGAAAGGCAACAGGAAAAGGAGAGAGAGGGCACAGCCTCTGAATGTTTTTATGTTTTTTCAGAAATGCAGTTACCATAGAAATTCAATGGAGAGTCATGTTAAGGGGTTAAAATATACAAGCAACCCATCTTAAACACACTACATAAGGAAAAATCTGAATTTTGTTATATCTAGTGTAACACATTTAAATTAACCTTACTATCAAACACTCAGTAATTTGGCATTGTAAATCTCTTAAAAACAAAATTATCATAAACTTCAAACAAATAAGTCTTTCACAGCTTAAAAACAAACAAACAAGCAAAAAATGGGGCCTCAGGTTAGGATTCAATGTGACTTTTTTCAATTTTGAAAAACTCATGAGTTTAATAGGAGTTAAGAAGAGGAAGGACAGGGGAGAGATTGCTAAAGGATTTCTTCCTGGGGTGATGCAAATATTCCAAAATGAGATAGTGGTGATGCTTGCAGAACTCTGTGAATACACCAAACAATGAACACTTAACCACTAATGCTAAACATTGCACGCTTTAAAGTGGTAAAATGTATGGTAAGTAAACTGTATTGCCATAAAGCTGTTATTTTGAGAAAAACAACTTATGATAGGCAGTCTCTTCCTGGGTGCTGGCATTGTATATAAAGATCATATATTACCTAGTTCCTGAAATGTGACCACTTTTTTCTCTAATCAGACTCAGGAGTATATTTTTTCTCTTTGAGTACAATTAAAACAAAATTTTTAAAAGTAAATGATTCAAAACACAATTTAATTTATACCAGAACATGAATTTTATTAATTTGTAATTAATTTTAAAAACTGATTAAGACTGTAACTCTTAAATTTTTACCTAGATTTACTCATTCTGTTTCCTTATCCATAAAATGGGGGCATTTATCATATAATAAAAAAACATGTAAAGCAATTAGAATATTTCCTAGTGCCTAGAAGGTGCTTTGTAAATATTTATTATTATTAATAAGTAATGCACAGGCTATATTCACTTCTCCAATAGAATATTTTTATACTTTACCAAATAAATTTCTTATTTTCCAGTAAGTATTATTTTTTCCTCAATTTTTTTCACAAGCTGTCCACTCGAGAACACAAGAATTTTAAACACCAATCTTCAGCTCAATTAGTTTATAAAGTAGGTGTGAAATCACAAAACTTCAAGATATTGTCTATTTTTTTCAGAAGTCACAGGTCTTTTCAGGAATTAGGAGGTTCCCATCACATATGAAAACAAAGTAACATTGTTAAAAGAATACCATTCAACTGGCATAAACATTGAAACATTCTTTAAGAAAGAATTCTTCAGTTTTATAATTTAGTGAATTCTAAGCTCCTATTTACCATTTCCACACCTAAAATCTTGATATTAATCCAATTCCTCATGCTCAGTTCAGTAATGATTACGCATTCTCATTATGAAATTTGGAACTTACCCAGTTGTACCTGTGAGTGGATGGATGCAGCAACCCCAGCCAGACAGAGGGGTGATTACCAAGGTCTCGGTCCCTTTAGAAATTTAAGTTTGGGCCACAACAGGGCCAGATTCATGGGCACTTGACCTGGGCAGTCCCACAGGTCAAATGAAGGGCCCCATACTTAAAAGAACCTCATGCTTGGTCTATTGCTCTGCTGTCACTGTTTTGAAATTCTTAGTAATTTTTGAACAAGGAGTCCTACATTTCATTTTGCACTGAACACAGAAAATTATATAACTAATCCTGGGTCATAAAGCCAGGTAAGCTACCAAATCCTGTGGTAATAATTAAGCGTAGGAGGAAATTAGTATAGGTGCTTGAGGAGGGAGAGGATGAGTATTAATGATACCCTGAACCTACCTGCAGCAATGGTGTCTGTGCCTCTTCCCACTAGCCTCTCATAGGTTTCTCCTCAGAAACACGGACAAGAACTACGGAGGAGGGACTTCCCTGGTGGCACAGTGTTTAAGAATCCGCCGGCCAATGCAGGGTACACGGGTTTGAGCCCTGGTCCGGAAAGATCCCACATGCCGTGGAGCAACTAAGCCCGTGTGCCACAACTACTGAGCCTGCACTCTAGAGCCCGTGAGCGACAGCTACTGAGCCCGCATGCCTCAACTACTGAAGCCCGCGTGCCTAGAGCCTTGTGCTCCACAACAAGAGAAGCCACTGCAATGAGAAGCCCGCGCATCACAATGAAGAGCAGCCCCCACTCGCCGCATCTAGAGAAAGCCTGCACACAGCAACAAAGAATGGACATGGCCAAAAATAAAAAATAAAAATAATTAAAAAAAAAAGATTCTGGTTCAAAAGATAAAATGCATATACAAAGCTTAAAAAAAAAATGATGGAGGAGCTGTTTTCCAAACCTCATGCACAGAGAAGAGAATCTGTATGAAGCAAGGGATGGATGGGAGGTGTCTTGCTTACATCTCTATTCAAGGAAGACTTCTGCAGGAAGGATAGCTGGTTGACAGCCTCCAGCTGCCCCAAGACTGGCCAATGTGTTCTTGCCAGACTGCTTCCCCAGTGACTATGCACTTTGACGTACTAGAATCACTATATTCCTGCCCACCCCTAGATTCCTAGAATCCCTGTAATGGTAGACTTTGCTTAGGGAGTCTGATTACCTAGTCAGTTAGCTAGCATCCTCTCTCTCTCGCTTTCAAATATATATATAATCGCTATTGGGATCATGGGTAAATTTTTGTTTCTTTCACCCTGCTTTGCTTATGTGCATATTATTTTTTTTCTGCAAATACATGTGCTACTTCAAGGACTTATAATATTGTTGGAAATCATCAAGAATAACACATCTTGTGATCTGTTTTAAAGGAATAAATGATTTCACCCACCTACATTTACTGACTACTCATGAAATGCAAAGCTTCACCTTACTTTACCCTATCATCAGAAAAATGATTCCAGTTTTGGTACAAAAGGATACTTCCAAGTATCCTTTCTGCAAGATTGTAGAAAAGCAATCTCATGTATATTACATGATAGCTTTTACATGAATTACTGCGGCTGCAAATCAGTGGGCAATGTATGTGGACAAATACTCAATGTTTTAATGTTTTTTTAAGTATAGGTTGCACTTTTGCATTTCATGGTGCCTTTTAGAATTAACTATATCTTTATTTTTTCTTTAATGTCATGAACTATGTTTTGAAATATTCATACACATGAGAAAAAGGCTTATTGAAGTAAATATTCTGCAATTAGTATTTCTCCTGCCACTTATACCATGATTACATGAAATGTAAAATCACTGCTTTTGAGTATTAGGAAAAAAATAGAAGGAATCATAATTATAGGCAAGTTTTATTAGGAAATGTTTAGGTTAACTCAAATTCAAGTATAAATAGGATTTTTTTAAATCTCAGTTTATAGTTACCACAAGTATGTGTGATAAGTTAAGTTTTGCTAACCAGTAAACTGGGGTGGTCCTTGAATCTTCCTTTGGCAGTTCCTCCCCTTCATTTCAAATCAATCAGAAAGTCTTACAGACTACGTCCTAAACCTTTCTTGAAGCCCTCTCCTCCACCCTATTTCTGCTGGCATTGGGCTCATGCTCATTTTTTCTTCATTTGAGTGCTCACATTCTGGCCTCCCTTCTGACTCTCCACATTGTTGCCAGTGTGATTGTTCTGAAATGGAAATATGGTCATTCCTCTGCAATTCACATCTGTCATTGAGTTCCCAGAGCCTAGCTTGAAGTAAAATACTTGTTGGCAATATATTTGAGAACTTTTGTGATCTTACTCCTGCTTGCTTCTCAGACTCATCCCTGTCTGCCTACAAAACCTCTCTGCTCTGGCTCTGAACTCCCTGTCATCATTCAAAAGTTCCATGAGTTTTCACAGCCCTGCAAGTTGCATCTTCTGTTGCCACTGCCTGGAATATATTCCCCTCAGCTCAATCCTGAAAAATATAACTCATTTCTCTTTTTTCATCTATATTTTTTCTTAAGTTCATGATTAACATTGCCATTTTAAAAAACCTCAATGCAAAAAATTTAATTTGCACACCATAAAATAATTTAATATTTCTGTATAAAATGTTCGTTTCCCATTTCAGAATAACTAAACCATAATATCACATGACAGTTTTTCTCAGCTGATTTCACTGATTTTCCCCCAGCAGATAAACAACTTACCTTGAGTTAAACACTTCCTTCTCTGCCCTTTGCTGCATGCCGAATAAAGCTCTAATAAACATCTTCAGGTATTGCATGTGGCAAACATTCTAGCATGTCCAGGAAATTCTTAAAGCCAGAGACTCTCTTTATTTGTTTCCATTCCCTAAATGTCTTGGATACTTGTTACATGGCAAGTACTCATGTAATATTTGTTTAGAGAATGAAAGATAGCAAATAATTAAGAATAAAACTTGATTTTTTAGTGTTATTTTGAAATTTTTTTATCAAAATGACAGAACATAACTATTCAGTTATACATTTATCCTTGGTCATGTTCTTGCTTAAATCGTGTAACTGTTAACATACAGTTCACTCCAACAGCATTTTTATGTTCCTACGTATTAGGTATTTTGTTGTTTGCTTGGGAAACTCAGATAAATACAACACTGACTCTTTATTCAATGTTTTCTTATTATAAGTGAGTGATGAAATAATAGTTGGTACTATTCACTGTACTCTGTGCCACCTACTAATTAATCACCTAATAAGATACTTCGAGGTGAAATTTAATCATCAGCAGTCTTATTTTGTGTATGTGTGTAAAATAATTTAAATGCATTCAAAATATGCATTCTGTTGTGGCAATATAGGTAAATTTATGTGTAAAAATCATTGGATATAATGGTTATTCAATTAATATTTTGGATTGATTGAATATATCAGTAATATGAATGAGTAATTCATACTACTGTAATCCTTTCGTTTCAGTTGAGCTGTCTATATTTTCTTCTTTTTTGAAGAGAATGGCACTTCAGTATAATCACAAAGAGTGAATAGATGGGATTGCATAGTCTCAATCAACCTACTTTTTACATGCAAAAAATTTAAAAACACATAATTATAAATTTCCTATATTTCACAGTAAACCATATCATTATTGTTCAAATCTTAGAGTTACAACAACATAAAATGTTAGTAAAATCAATGTTTTGTTGAAATTATAGTAATTCATGCAAGATTTTTTAGAAACTGACACTAGTGAAAACTCTGAAGTATTGTAGTTTTTTGGCATTTATTTTTCAAACTTCCAATTGGAAACTCAATCACAAAGGACCATCCACAGAGCCACACACTATCTACCCTGATTGCATCTCATGATCCTTACTTCCCTGCCTCCACTAAAACACTGAGTTCTTAGTAGTAATTTTTCAGGATTTTGATCTCTGATCTGTGCCTTATAATTTGATGAAAGTAATTTTTGAAAGGTTAATATGTCAGGACATTTTTTGCATATGTCCTAAACAGGTTCTCTTGTATTACTATGATTATTAGTTTCATAATGTTGCCATAACAAATTGCCACAAATTCAGAGACTTAACACAGGCATCATCTCACAGTGCCTTCACAGTCTGAAGTCTAGCTTCCTTGGGTCTCAGAAGGCTAAAATCAAGGTGTCTACATGGCTGTGTTCCTTTCTTGATGCTTTAAGGGAGAATCCACATCCTGGCTTGTGTGAGTGATTGGTAGGATTCACTTCCTTGTGGTTGTAGGGCTAAGTTGCCTGTTTTTTTGCTGGTATTGCTGGTTGGCTATACCAACCACTTCCCTGAGAAAGACATCAGGGATCTTTCTCAGCTTCTAGAGGCTGCTAGCCTTCCTTGGCTCCTGGCCCCATTACTCCATCTTCAAACCAACAAGAGTGGGTCAAGTCCCTTTCATGCCTCAAGTCACTCAAGCTTCATCTCTTTGACTGATGATTCTGTCTTCCTCTTTAGCTTTTAAGGGCTCATATGATTACAGTAGGTCCACTCAGGCAATCCAGGTTAACCTTCCTAATATAAAGCAATTGATTAGTAACCTTAATTCCATGTGAAAGACTCTTCTCAGCAATACCTGTATCAGTGTTTTACTGAACAGCTAGGAAACAAAAAATCTTGGGGAGATATTTTTACAATTCTGTCAACCACATCATGTAATGATTTTTTTTTTCTTCCTGAAAGCATATTGAATAAGTTAACTAACTAAATATTGAGCATTTTTTTTAGCACTTTATCCTATGATGGTTTCCTTTTTCAAAGAAAGAGTACAAACAAGGGAGAGAAACATAAAAGAACATTCATTCTAAGTCTCTCTCTCTCTCTCATTCTCTCTCATCCTCTCTCATCCTCCTCTTCTTAGTTGTTTTGTTGCTGTTATAAGTTTTTCTTAAACATGCAGCTTCTGACCAATGCCATTGAAGGCCCAGGTACATTCTGTCTTCCTGCTTTGCCATTTTTAGCATGTGGATTCCATTCTCCCGTTCATAGTATGGTTGATAATCTTCTAACAACCTGCCATTATTCCAAGCATAAAGAAGAAGAAAGGGTGGAAAAAACATAAAGTGCCTAAGGGCAAAAGCATAACTGCCTGCCTATGGAGCCTCACCATTCTTCAAAACATTCCCAAAAGCTCAACTCAGTGACTTATTTCCATCTCATTGTTGGAACCATGCTACTTTGTTTTCCTTAGATAAAAAAAGACTAGGAAAACAGTGAGGCTGAATAGATTGGGTTGATGAACACCACTGTATCTGACACACTATCATCAGACAGAAGATAGTATGGTTTATATTTGAATATTTCTTGTCTAACACTGAACAGAGAAAATAAGGAAATTTGTGCTCATCTGACTGAACTGTGCCTTGGTGTCCTGAAATTAATTTTATGTGGATTGAAGAAATCAACAATCACTAAATTTCAGAACGGAATTTCAATTTTCATTTAGTAAATCCTAAACCATATGTAATATTTGTTTAAATTGTTAATCTTTCTCAAAAAATATTGAAGTTCTTAATGTTAACTTTATGGGATTAAGCCAAAGATATCAAGAGTGTTAGAAATTCCATGCCCTATATATTGTGAAGTGTGGAATGGTACGAATATATGATCTTTTGTCTTATTACAAATTATAATAAGCTATTTACTTGACTATCTGTTAAGTTCTGTAGCTTTTCTAAAATTAGGATTAAGTTAAATTTGAGCTAATATATTCTAATCCATGTAAAATTTACATATCTGATTTTGTGACTTTTTGTGACTATCCTTCAAATCAGCATTTCTATAGCAGAGCCTATCTACCAGCAACAACAAAATTTAAGACATGTTATTTTATACTTTCAGTGATCTTAGTCCTTGCACTTAAAAAACCTCCATATCAATATACGTTAATGGGAAGACTTTGTAATGTAACCAAAAAATCAACAATGTTTTTTTACTTCACTGTTCTCTTGTCTGGATGGCATAGTGTAGATGATGGGTAATAAAAAAAAAACAAAAATGAGATTCAAAGCAATTATTTTCCAAACTGCTGGCATTGAAAAAATTGTAGTCATTTGGAAACATTTAGGGCTCTGAACCAAATGAACTTACTATTATATAAAATGCAAGAATCAAAATACATAACAGTAATCCCTGAATTTCAAGGGCAAATCACTTAGCTATAATAATTTTAAGTCCTTGAGCATTTATTATAAAGCATACTGACAATGTGAATATCCACCTGGCTATATATCTCTCAATAACACATTGATTTTCAGCTATTTCAATAATGGAATAGATCTCAGCATAGGACTGTTCTATGATAGAAGCAATCATTCTAAGTGAGGTATATATTTAAGGTTATGTTAAGTTGTGAGAAACTTACTAAGTACTTCTGTTTAAAAAGTTCCCTGTTTAATATGTTAAAATTTTGTTTACACATTCCAAGGGTATTTTATTCCAAAGGTCTTTCATCATAAAATATTTTCAGTGTAACATTTACTATTATGTGACAATTCAAGCAGGTAATACATACTTAAGAATTTACAATTTGTCAGAGTCAGATGTGAAGTTGTGTTTCTTAGAAAGTGACATCTAAGAGAAGACTAATGTTCCAAATAATACAATAGTACTGCTATATACAGAAAAAAACACGTTCTTAAAACAACACAAAACAAAACAAAATTGGTAGGATGCTAGAAGAGCAGATACTTGAAGAAGGATGATTGCAGGCTGGCAATGCCATGTGAAACAACACTGTACTGAAGAAACTGGAGGAGTCTGCATGCCCTGAAGGACTCTTTCTTCATGAGCCCCGTTGGCCTCTCACAGCAAAGCGTCTGAAAAATCAACTAAGAAGCGCCTACGGTGATACAGACTGGAGAGGGGAACACAGTCATGTGGGTGGGACAAGTACATGCATCCTGATGCTTCCTCTTTATTTCCACCACAAGACAAAAGCTTTAATCAGCAAGAACAGTGACACTACTGGCCTTAGGGTATATTAAGGCCAGTTTTAACGAGCTTATATGATAGGTGAAACAATCATTTGAGGGTAGAACCTGATTAATTAAAGTATATTCATTAAAAAGATAACAATGTATATTTTTAATTAGCAGGAAATTACTACAAACTTTATAAGAGATGTATAAGTAATAAGTCAATAGTGGAGGTAAAATGATATACTATATAATGTTTATTTAATGCAAAAGAAGGCAGAGCAAGAGTATATAATAAATTAAATGAATACAAAACAGCTAGCAATTTAGTAAAGTTTTTATCCAACGACATCCATAATCACGTTACTTATGAATGGCTTAAATATAACTTTCTTAAGACTGCAATTGTCAGATTGGATCAGACAGCAAGATCCCATTCTACTGTGTCTATTAGAAATGCAGTTAATATATACTGATAAAGATAAGTTAAAAGTAAAAAGATGGAGAAAGATATGCCATGAAAATATCCCCCCAAACCTTGAATAGCTATGTTAATATCAGAAAAAGCCAGCTTTGGAATAAGGAATACTATCCAGAATAAAATGGGACAGTATATCATCATTAAGGGTCAATTCTCCAATAAGACATAATGACCATAAATATATATATATATATATATATATATATATATTACTGATAACAGAGCATCAAAATAAATGAGACAAAAATGGACATTAGTAAAACAAGTCGGCAGTTCTAAAATTATAATTAAGACATCAAAAATCCTTTCCCAGTAATTGATAGAACAAATAGGCAGAAAGACAGTAAGAGTATAGAAGATTTGAACACTATCAACCAAATAGTCCTAATTGACATTTATAGAACAATTCACCCAACAGTAGAATACACATTATTTTCAAAGACATATGAATATTCAACAAGATAGACCATATAATAAGCCAATAAAAATATCTCAAACAATTTAAAAGAGTAGAAATCATAGCTACATTTTAATAGCATAATAGAATTTAGCTATAAGTCAAACAGGAATAAATCTAAAAAATTATCAAATATGTAGATATTAAACATCCCATTTCTAAATAACCCAGGGTTAAAGGGGAAGTCTAAAACCAATGACAAAATAGTCTGTATGAAATACAGATAAAAATACAACACATCAAAATATGAGGGATACAGCTATAGCAGTGCTTTCAGGGTCATTTATACTATTGAATACTTATATTAGGAAAGAAGAAATGACTCAGATCAATAATCTAATTTTTCATCTTAAGAAATTTTTAAAGAAAAATAGAACAAATTAAACCCAAAGCAAGTAGAAAGAAGTAATAAAGAATGGAGAAGAAATTAATGAAATTGAAAATAGAAAAATAAAAAAATCAATGCAAATAAAAGCATATTCTTTGAAAAGTTCAATAAAATTGACAAACTTCTAGTTACAGTGACCAAGAAAAAAGGGAGAAGAGCTTCCCATAAGAATGAAAAATTTCAATATCAAGAATGGAAAGTAAAGGGACACTGTTACTGGCAACATCAGCTCCAAGAGGAGTCCCATTTATTCCATGAATCTGCCTTAGGGATAGCCTGTGACCTCAGTGTTATCACAGAGTTGGATTTCAGAGTGGTAGATTTGTAGCTCTTAGTCAAGTTCATTCCTGGTATTTAGAAGTAAGTGAAGAAAATTCTCACAGTCACAACTGTGAAAACGGCCATGTTATAAAAATAAAAGGAATATGGGTTGTTCTAGATGACCAAAAAATTCAATATGTGATCTTTTATTAGATCTTGGATCAGAACTAAGGAATAAAAACAACTAGAAAACTATTCAGTGGCATATTTGGGGGAAATTGTTATATTGAACACATGACATACATATTAAAGAACATTTTGTATATCAGGCTTAAATTTTCTGGGTGTGATAATTACATTACAATTAGTTAAAATATCTTTTTTAAAAAATGAAATACAAGCTAAAATACTTGTGTGAAGTATCAGAAACTTAGTTTTAAATAACGGATAAATATGTAATCAAAATGTGTATTGTTGTGAGTGTATGTTTAGGTAGGCCGAGGGTGAGAGATCAAGGATATATAGCAAATAATGAAACCTGGAAACTCTAGGTAAGGGATATAGGAATGCAAACTTCTAATTTTTGAAGGTCACATATTTTTAGACTAAAATTTGGGTTAAAAATAACAACGGTTTACAGTACATTCTTATGGTTAGCAGTTTAAAAAAGCCAACCCACTTCACAGTCCGTATAATTATTTTTTGCTGTCATACTGCTCAAGTGCCTTAGCCATTATAAATCTGAACTCTTCACCTTCCACCTATACCTCATCCAAATGACACATAAAATCTTTAGTGATTGTGCTGTTACATGGTGTTCTTATTGCTTTCAGTTGAGGGTAAAATTCAGTTCCAAAATTCCACCTTGAAGATTAGCATTCTAAGTACAAACTGGTAGCTTAGCCTTTCCAGAAAGCTGAGCCTGAGGCAGAGGAGTTATGTTCATTTCTCGGGAGCAGAAGTGAAAGACAAAGTGGCAAGGAGGAAGGGAGAGACGATACAAGTATAGATTATTGAACTGCCTACCACTAAGTAAGACAAATTGCAGAATACCATGATTACTCTCAAAAATCCATACTAGCTTCATTTTGGGTCCTTCTATTGGAAGGGATAAATACGAATGAATTTACCCACAAATTACTGAATCCTACTGTTCAAAGTTTATCCCTTGGGACATTAACTCCCACATACTTTCAGGTTGTGCAAAGGAACGTGCCAAAAGAGGTCCTGTAACGGCTCAAACAAAGAAGTCGTCAGACAGGGAGTAAGAGGGGCACAGTATGGGCGTTTTGCAAAGCACTGTCAGGTTATGCGTTCGTGAAGAGTTTTATGGTTCAGCCACAGCTTATGGTCATCCTGGGAACAGAAACAATAGACAGTGAGATGGAGAAGATCGGAAGGATGGAGTGTGCATGTGTGTGTGTGGTGGTGTGGGTTGGGGAGGGAGGGGCTGTGGGTGGTGGAGGCTGGACTTATGGAGTCCTTTGTAACATAGAATAGCAGAAGGAGTGACTTGTCATTTCCAAGATTAGGCTGTAAAGAGACTGGCTTCCATCTTGGCTGCTTTCTCTCATGCTTTCTTGGATTTGATCACCATGTTAGGCCACCTTGTCAAGCAGCCCTGTAGGAGGCTCATGTGTCGAGGGAGAGAGACTTGCCAACAACCACATGAATGGACTTGTAACTGGATTTATCCCCCCTCACTTTGAGTCTATAGGTGTGACCAGAGCCCCAGGTGGCCTACAGACTATAATTTCAGTATTGATGTTAGACAGAGGCACTTAACTAAGTCACACTCTGATCCCTGACTCCCAAAAACTGTTAGAAAATACATTTTTATTGTTAGAAACCATTAAATTAGGGGGTAATTTCTTACACAGTAGTAGATAATACACTCTCTTATCTCATCCCCCTTTGTGGTCTCTGCCTCAGTCACCAGGCCCTAGGCTCTCCATTGTGCCCTGTTTTCCCTCATGCCTGGAGCTTTCAAATAGTGCCACCCATGTAAAATAATATTCCGTAACAGTTCTAGTTAACTGCAGCATTTCTCTAAAATCTGAACTGCTAATCACATGCCCCGTGGCATACATTAAAAGCTTCCTGTATTTTCTTGGGCTTCCCTGGTGGTGCAGTGGTTAAGAGTCTGCCTGCCAATGCAAGGGACACAGGTTCGAGCCCTGGTTCAGGAAGATCCCACATGAGGAGCAAATAAACCTGTGGACCACAACTACTGAGGCTGCGTTCTAGAGCCCACAAGCCACAACTACTGAAGCCTGCATTCCTAGAGCCTGTGCTCCACAACAAGAGAAGCCACTGCAATGAGAAGCCCTCACACCGCAACAAAGAGTAGTCCCCGCTCGCCACAACTACAGAAAGCCTGTGTGCAACTAGAGAAAGCCTGCGTGCAGCAACAAAGACTCAACGCAGCCAAAAATAAATAAATAAAATAATAAATTTATTGGGAAAAAAACTTTCTGTATTTTCTTAATGGAACCTATCCAATTTGGAATTATATTTCTGTATGGTTATTTGGCAAATGCCTGAGATTACCAGTAAATTGTAAGTTTAATGAGGCAAGGTTTTGCTTTTTGTTTTTTTCACTCCAACACTCAATGCAGTGCTTGACACAGTTCTTGATTAATATGCATTTTTTCAACTATCATATGATTATGTGAGAGGCATAACTGGTATAAAATTTTAACAATTTACAGATACATTACCTAGAAAATTTTAGTAATGTAACAAAAAATTAAAATAAGCAATGTGTTAAATTGGTGATCTAATCATATACCAAAATTACTTCTCCTAATAAAAATTGATAAGAAACATCATAGAAAGAAAAAAAAAACTCTGTTGCAATAGAACAAAAATTTACATATTTAGAAATAACTCATTCAATACATTTTAGAAATTCAATAGATAAAATAGTGAAGCATTATGGAGAGTCTTAAAAAAAGATATGAGTAATGGAAATAAATACCTTGTTCTTGTATGGGAAGAATCAACATCAGAAAGGTGTCTTTCTATTAGTCATGTGATACATTAACATGGTACATAGTAATTATATAAATATATGTTGTTTTCAACTTGCACTATTAAAATTATGATTTTAAATAGAAGTGTCTAGCAGGGAGGATTATGGGAGAAGTCTCTACTGTCAGAGAGTGCTGATGCTTGCTACTTACAGGACATAGACAAATAGCTTCTCTTTTCTTAGACTAAATTCTTTATCAGAAGTATGAACTTAATTTGTAGGAACTCAGATTTTTATAAGGATTAGTAGAAACCATTAAAAGAAAGTTCATAGCAGACTGACAACTATAAAGCTATTAATTTGTTTGCTTTTGTAATTGTTATTATTACTATTACTCTTATAGTTAGCATTGCTGCAGCATTATCAAATCTGATTAACTATTTCTGTTGAGCTCTTCTATTGAGTGGTAAAATGAGTACATACTCTCTTGGAACAGTGTCTCTCATTAGAATTACCTGGAGATTCTTGTTAGGAATTTAGTTTCTTGTGAATCTCATTAGGATATTTGGAAATGAGAACCAGGAATGCACACTTTAAAAAGAAACCGAAGCGATTTTCCGCCCACACTCAAGTTATGATTTGTAAAACTCACCGTATTACCTTTTGAATTAAAGTTACATTCTCTGTGGGATTTCTATTCTATACCCAATTTAAATCTAGGATATGTCTATTTCTAATTATTTCAAACCAATTAACTTTCCTTATTTACTAATAAAATTCACATTTACTTTATTAGTGTATTTTTTTCTTGCTTAATTTTTAAAAACACTTTTAATGTGGATGTATTAATCATACCTTTCATTTTAATTAATGATAAACTGGATTCCAGAAAACTGTATGTAATTTTATTAAAATTAATCATAATGAAGTTAAAATAATCACATTTAAGAATGTGCATTTCCTTCTAATAGGGATTAGATTTCAACTGCTGTTTATATAAGTCCATGTATAACTCACAGAACCGTACTCTGTATTCAACTCTGATTGTTATTAACTGTTTTTTCTGTTCCCTCACTGTGATAATATTACCTAAAAAAAAAGAGAGACTTGGGGTTCAAAATGGCTGACTAAGGGCATGTTTTAATCTCTTTTTCCTTCAAAAATCCCATTGAGATTATAGAATAATCACAAAATATAGTAAATAAACAGTTAAAGACTTGGAGGTCCTGAAAAACTAAGAGAAGTCCCTAGTAAGAATAAATTATTCAGTTATTTCTGAAGGATACAGAGCCAATAAGATCAGATTGTCTTGAGAGGATAAACCTAATCTGAAACTTCCACAACCCGATATAAGCAAAATTAAGACACTTCAAAATAGTGTGATTTCAAACGTCCTTAAATGCATCAGGTCAAGAAACATCTGGGAAACTAGAGAAGACTGTCTTGTAGCCAAGTATGAAAGCTGTTAATTCTGTGCCAGTTACCTCTTAACATTTTCTGTATCTAGAGGATTTGTCCCAGAATACCTCTCCAAAGAGATCAAGTATGGCAGGTTCCCAGAGTGTTGAACCTGGAAAGAGAAGCTGAGAGGTGTGCTGAGGAAAACTTCTGGTCATCACCATAGAAAAGGCTATTTCTTCCTGTTCAACAGAAAAACCAGACCAGACTCAAGTTCATAATTACAACCACAGCTAGAAATCACATAAAGTAAAAGTGCATCTGCTGTTTGGAAAAGAAAAATATTTAGTGTTGTGCTGAGTGAATAAAAAGAAGCCACTTAAACTACTAATATTGATCAATGCTAACTACTGTTATAAATTTACACAGAAAAATCCATAATGACCAAATATCTGAGGGGAACTTAGAAAAGGAACACTGGCTGGAGCTAATGAAAGAACTATCTATTAAGGAAAGAAATTAATGGAAAAATAAACACAAATAACTTAATAAATATGCTTAGTAATATTTGAGAAGATAGCATTCCTGCAAAATATGAATATGAAACTTTTCTTTAAGGGAGTTTAGGAATTTAAAATAAATGCACATGCAACCTCAGTAACAAATATCCTACTAAGGGATAGAGAGAATATAAGAGAAAAAGGTATTTAGATAAATAAATAGTACAACATATCACTGAATTAAAAAAAAAAAACCAAAAACCCTGTTAAGATTGATGGTGCTTTCATCTGAAACATTCAGACAAAATTAATGAACAAACAAAATAATAATAAATTCCTACAAACTCCTAGAGAAAAGGAATATTTACACTTTAAAACAGTCATATTTTCTTTATTATCTGATGAGGTAATAAAACATGTATTAAGAGATGACCCCATTCTCCAAAACAATATAGCGATGTGTGAAAGTGTGGTCAAAAAAAGATATTGAAAAAACAACTCTGTAACTAATTATGCAAGTATACAAAAACAAACTATATTGAAGAAATATAAAAATTAAAAAATAAACTACATACATATTTTTTTCAGAAAAAGAAAATTAATCACATAGATAAGCTCAGTAAAACTGAGAATGAATTTATATATAAAAAACTACATATGTATGTACATATATATGTAAATAGCAAAACACAGCTCATGCTAAATTGTGATAGATAATTTTATGTGTCAACTTGCTTGACTGGGCTAAGGGATGCCCAGATACCTGGTGAAACATTATTTCTGGGTATGTCTGTGAGGGTGTTTCTGGAAGAGATTAGCATCTGAATCAGTAGACTGAGTCAAGAAGATGGCCCTCACCAATGCAGGGGGGCATCACACAATCCACTGAGGGCCTGAATAGAACAAGAAGGCAGAGGAAGGGTGAATTTACTCTCTGTTGAAGCCAGGAGGTCCCTCTTCTGCCCTTAGATATCAATGCTTTCGGTCTCAGGCCTTCAGACTCAGACTGGTACCTACGCCATTGGCTCCCCTCCACTTAGCCTTTGGGTTTGAAGAGGAACTATGTCACCAGCGTTCTGGACCTCCAGCAAGCCAACTGCAGATCGCGGAACTTCTCAGCCTCCATAATCACATCACCTTCATAAAAAAATTCTCTCTGTATATCTTTATATCTGCTACAGGCTCTGTTTTTCTGGAGAAAACTGACTAAAACATAAATAGTTTTTGACAGCACTGCTTTGGAATGTAATGCAATTTAAGTACTAAATATTTGTATTGCAAAATAATACAAGTTCAATGCAATCACAGAAATAAAACATTTTCTAGCTCCTTCAAGCAATGAGTTTTTTTTAATATATAATTTATTACATCTTTCCTCATGAATTTAAAAAGATACTGAAACCCAGCAGGACCCTATGGGGCTCCTGGGCACAAATGCCTTTCTATGTCCCCTTCTCTGAGTTTCAAAGGCCAGGTTCAAACAGTTGCTAATCAGGGGGGGGGGGGGATGCAGAGACAAGGGAGGAGCAGTCAAGAAACAATAGTGCAGCCTTGGGGGGTAGGGTCCTGGTCCCCCCCACCCCCACACCCCCAAAGGATATTCATAACAATATCTTTGAGCTCTTCTGCAGAACTAAAACCCTCACCAAATGGAAGATGTTAACTACTTGAAGCACTCTTCATTCCAGAGAAGGTAACAGTTTGCCCATCACCACCTGATGCCAGATGATATTTGGATTGAAGGAATGCACAGCCCGATCCTTATCAGCAACCCTGCCCCCTTGACTATAAGACTCTTCACAACACCCCCTCCCTTTTTGGACACACAGTTTTGAGGACATTATACCGCTGTATCCCCCTTTGCCTGGCAAAGTAATAAAGCTATTCTTTTCTACTTCACCCAAAACACTGTCTCTGAGATTCAATTCGGTGTCAGGGTACAGAGGCTGGATTCGGCTTCAATACCACGCACCCATACAAAAACATACATACACACAAACACATATGTAGATGTGTTTGCTGTTTACTTCCATAAAGAATGGAAGCAAGCTATGCACAGTACTCTGAAACCCACATTTCCCACTTAAACATCAATCAAGATATCATGTGAGGATGGACATACAAGTCACATATAAAAACGGTAATATTTCTGTATTTATATGTACTATCATTTATTCAGCATTTTTACCATTTAAGAACGTTCATGTTGTTTGCTGTTTTTGTTTGTATATATACAAACTTATAAACAAGAAGAGATGTTTTAGATGGTATGACCAACCCTTGGGTTTAGAGGTAGGGAGGGGAGAAGGATCAAGAAATTCCATGCAAAATGTATTGCTATGTTATAGGAGAAGTTATGCATATTGATATTTTTGTTATTTGTTTGTTTTACCAAGGATATATACATAGATGTTTATGCTGCAGTTAAAGTTGTTTTACATTTAGATAAGGTCATTTCAGTTACTTGTGATGTCGAAAGCTCAGCTTCTCTGTACACCAGTGCCGAACCGAACCTTGGAGACAGAGTTTTGGATGAGATAGAAGAAGATAGCTTTATAACTTTGCCAGGCAAGGGGGACACAGGGGGCTTCTGTCTCAAAAATCTGTGTGTCCCCACCCAGGAGGATTTGATAAGGAGTTTTATAACAATGCTTCCCAAGGGTGGGGTTGCTGACAAGATTAGGGTCTGTGCAGGGTCTCAGTGGTGGGTCTCCTCATCTAGATGAGCTTCTCTGCTCCCTTTAATCTTGCCTCAAGTGGTTTCCTGGCTGCTCCTCCCTTGATTAGCAACTGTTTGAATCTGCCCTGTGGAACTCAGGGAAGGTCATGGAGGCTGAAGTCTCGCCGACAAGAAATAGGGGACAAAAAAGAGACCTCCATGCCCGGGAGCCTCAAAAGGGCCCTGCTCGGTTTCACATGTACCATTTATAAAGAGAGGATAGACATTTTTAAGTATTAGAGAAAAATAAGAACCATAAATATAAAATACAAACTATTTCTAGAAAAAGTTTTTAAATTGGAACACAAGAAAATGCAGAAACAAGGGAAAAAGCAAAAGAATTTAAAGAAAACCAGATATAAGATGAAGTATATTATGGATCATAATAATTGTGAATTGATATAAAGCTTGCATTAAAAGACAAATTTTCCTCGACTGACTACATAAAATTCTATCACTATATTATTTAGAGTAGACAAATCAAAACCAAAATTTAAGACATTTAAAAGTATCTCCATTTATAGACCTGGAAATTTTAAGCAAGATTAAAACAAGATTTTCAATATAAATCTCAGTCAAAATAGAAGTTACGGTAAAAATGCTTTAAAAATCAAGGGGTTTGCTTTATATCAGTAAAAATTATGATAAACAAGAACAGAGAAACATCACAAGTGTGTAAAACTTGCACAATATAACACAACAAGTGAATGAGGGAAATACTCTAAAAAGTGGAATAAGAAATAGAAAATAGAAAATTCTAGCAGTTAAGACATACTTAAGAGTTTACAATTTGTCAGAGTCAGATGTGAAGCTGTCTTTCTTAGAAAATGACATCTAAGAGGTAACTAATGTTCCAAATAATGCAATAGTGTTACCGAGTCCAAGCTCGCTCTGCTCGCCACACGACAGGCCAATAAATCGGAACAGGAAGTGGTGAGGCAAGGAAGAGCGATTTCATTCAGAAAGCCGGCGGACCGAGAAGATGTCGGACTATGGTTCGGACTATGGTTCCCAAAAAACCATCTTATCGGGGGTCTGGATGCCAGTTTCTTTTATAGAATAGAGAGGGAGAGGAGGTGAAGAAGTAAAGTAAAAAGGCCATTTATCTTGCAAAATAGGAGGAGATGTGTTCATTTCTTCTTATCTGCAGCCATTCACAAGTGGACAGGGTCAGACCGGCCCCCTGTGAGCTGAACAAAGGCAGTTTAGTTTAACATTCAGGCAGAGGGGCAGTGTTCCTCGAGGCAGGCCATTATGTATGATATAATAATAAAAGCAATGAAAAGCAAAGGTTAAATTCAAAGAAACAGATCTAACCTGGAGTCCAATTTAGCTCTTCACTGTTACAATAGTACTGTTACATTCAGATAAAACAAGTTCTTAAAACAACACAAAAGTAAACAAAATTGGTAGACACAGCAGGACGCTGGTAAGAAGAACTTAGTTAGAAGGACAGACACTTGAGGAAGGTTAATTGCAGGCTGGGAATGCCATGTGAAACAACCCTACACTGAAGAAACTGGGGGAGTCTGCATGCCCTGGAGGACTCTTTCTTCATGAACCCCA
The DNA here is from genome assembly GCF_039906515.1 of Pseudorca crassidens. Taxonomy (NCBI): domain Eukaryota; kingdom Metazoa; phylum Chordata; class Mammalia; order Artiodactyla; family Delphinidae; genus Pseudorca; species Pseudorca crassidens. The sequence continues at coordinate 23,571,491 of NC_090298.1, forward strand.
TTGGCCTCTCACAGTAAAGGTCTGAAAGATCAACTAGAAATGCTTATTAGTGATGCAGACTGGAGAGCGGAACACAGCCACGTGGGTGGGACAAGTATATGCATCCTGATGCTTCCCCTTTATTTCCACCACAAAAGTCTTAAGCTAAAAAAACAGTGACAATGTTGGCCTTAGGGCATTTTAAGGCCAGTTTTAAAGACCTTATATGACAGGTGAAACAACATATCACCTATAGGTAGAAACTGGTTAACTAAAGGTCTATTAATTAAAGATATAACAATGTATATTTTAAATTCACAGGAAATCACTACAAACTGTATGACATGTGTAAGTAATAAGTCAATAGAAAACAGTTTTGTTCAAATATAGCAAAGCAAGCAAAAAACTAAGAGGAAAAAATAAAGAAGGAATTATATCATAATAAAACTTGGTTTTACTTGATATTAAAAAGTATCTATCCATACCCCTCTATATATTAACCTATAATATATGTGTCTACGATATGAATAACATTCAATCTATTCAAGTATCTATAATGTTTTACACACATAGAATATGGGCACTAAGAAAAATCTCACTAAATTTGCTTAAATGGCAACCATATGGATTATGAGCTGATGAATATATAATATGATAAAAATAGTTCTCAGAAAGACATTGATGTTTCAAGAATTAACTAAAAACCAAGAAATAAATTAGCTAAGCCCTCAATCAAGAAGATAACATAAGAATAATTTTTCCAAGTCATAAAAAGTTTCTGTAACAATTCAGCAGATACTTGGCTTAAAACAAGCAAAATGTGTTCCATTTATTCTCTCACAGTTCTGTCAGTTTTATTTAATCTGAGTCATAATGGCGGCAGGGCCATGGTCCCCCCAGAGGCTCTATAGGAGAATTTTTTCCTAGACTTTTCCAGTTTCTGGTGGCTGCAGGCATCCCGTCAAATGTGGCCCCATCATTCCAGGGTCTTTAAGTATCTCTCTGCTCCATCTTCACGTTGCATTCTCCCCCATATGTGTAAAATCTGAGTCCCTTTTATAGGGATACATGTGATGGAATTTAGGATAATCCAACATAATTTTCTATCTTAAGATCTCAATTTAATCACATCTGCAAATACCTCTGTTTTTTTGCAATATAAGGTAACATTCACAGGTTCCAAGGATTAGGATGTGAATATTTTGGGGGCAGACATTTTTCAGCCTACTATGAAGCAATTACAATATTAATAAATACACAGAGATATAATACTTTAATTTTAACTGGTATTGAAAATATTTAATATTTACTTTCAAAATATTTTTAATGACCATAGGAAAGGATTAGAAAAATGTTTCCTTCAACTGAGAATGTGTATTTATAGAAACCATCACCATCATTCTTCACTCAGGCACTGTGATAAGACAGATAATGCAAATGAATGAACTCTAAATCTCTGAACAAATAATAAATGTTGCTAAAAATCTACTGACTCTACTAGAGAGTCAAGGATGTCAAAATATCATCAGGATAGTATCGGTCATATTTTAAAGTCTACACGTTACCCTGAATCAGGCCTGAGGAACTAGAATTCACTGGTTATGGAGCAGAATTCCATGAGTAGTGGTCATAAATAAGTATATAAATAAGTTTTTCAAATATCAAACTAAGCTTTCATACTGTTCATTAATCTCACTGAACTAGCACCTGATCCTCAGAGAAATGGTCTCAATCTCATTAAGTTGAGGCAGCTGCCATTCCAAAGAAAATAAACAGAGAAGAAGAATATGTTCTATCTATAGGAGTATTTTAAAAGAATGTCCATCAGAAGCTCTGTGGTTTGAACAAGTACAAAAATACATCTATTACATTTAACTGGAATAAGGCAGAATGAATCAGTTTCCCAGTTCTGAAATGTTAAAGGGCAGACATTTCATTTTATTTCTTCCTGGCTTCTCTACATTAAAAAAATGATTCCATTCTTGACAGACGGCAGCAGTAGAAGGCCTTGTTACAATGCACGGTCATTCTGGTGAATGACTTTGATTACCCCGGGTCCTGGTGCTGTGAAAATCCAGTAAAAAATATAAGAATAGTTTCTTTTTAGTAAAAAATGGAAAATGCCAGGAAATTCTCTCTTAAAAGAAGAAAAATCCCTTCCTATGGAAGTGAGAGAAAAAGCTGAAGCATCCTTAGTTTACACAAGGTAAATGCTTTAATGAGAAATGGATAATTTTGTTTTTGAAAGATATACTTTCTCTCTCTTGTTTTTTTTCTTAACTTAAATCAACCTGAAATTTTATATGAGTATATAATTTATCTTTAATTCTTTGAATTGAGTCTGTTTTAGAAACAACAACGAAAGTTCTTTACGAAAGACTTTTTAATATAATTAAGATTTATAGGACTGAGCTCCATGAGTTTAGGACTGATGTCTTTTGGAAACTTACAGAAATTCCATAGCTTGGAGAAGGACCTGCCCCTGAATCAGTGCTCCATAAATATTGTTGAATGAATTAATGATAATTTATATTTAGTTTGGACTAAATGACCCTTAAGTAAATGAAAATTAATAAAATAGGTTGTTTTATTACTAGCTCAAGTCTGTTTCACAGTGAGCCCAGTGAATATTAGATAATATATATTCTGCAACTATTGTGATGCATTTCTAAGTGGTATCCTATTTCTCAATAAAGGATGTCTTTGTGGTTAAGTGACTTTCATTGCTTTAAACAACAAAATCCAGTATGTGAAAATGATCGGTGTTGAATTAGTTCATGGTACACCATTATTAGAAACATTCGGGCTTCTGTGGTGGCGCAGTGGTTAAGAATCTGCCTGCCAATGCAGGGGACACGGGTTCAAGCCCTGGTCCGGGAAGATCCCACATGCCGTGGAGCAACTAAGCCCGTGCGCCACAACTACTGAGCCTGAGCTCTAGAGACCGCGAGCCACAACTACTGAGGCTCACGTGCCTAGAGCCCTTGCTCCGCAGCAAGAGAAGCCACCACAATGAGAAGCCCGCACACCACAAGGAAGAGTAGTCCCCGCTCCTCACAACTGGAGAAAGCCCGTGCACAGCAACGAAGACCCAATGCAGCCAAAAATAAATTAATTAAATAAATAAAATAATAAAAAAAAGAAACATTCAAAAATATGCTGAAGTTCATAGGCTAAAAACCTAACTTGGAAAATAAAAAGTTAGATTGTTTCAGGAAATATACCGGGACTAACATTTATTTGGTGAAGGGAAATTCTTCTTTCAAAACTACAATACTGGCAGTACTTCGAGCTATTGGCTATTCATTTAAAAGTGAATGCATGTTATATTTCGTTTATTAACAAAATGCACATAAAATATTTCCCCCCACACCTAATCACTTATTAATAATATTTTATTATGATTGTATCTAAAATATTAATTTTATTGATTGTGGTTTTTGAATATGTCTGTTACCCAGTGGAATAATTTTCAAGTCACTGCTAATGTGAAAATGGGCCCAGTCTCACAGTTATCCAAAAATAAGCCCCAAAACCCTTAAAGTTTAACTCCAGTGACCTTAATTCTTGCATTCAGACTGAAGTATACAAAAGCCTGAAAAACGAGACCCATATTAGAGAGACACATCACACCATTTAAATTTTTTCCAAATAAAAATCTAAAACTTTTTCAAATACACACACATATACAGATGGGGGTGGGGATAAGGTGGAACCAGAGAACCTCTTTAAAGGGATAGATCATGAGATTGAAAACATTTCATTGAAACTTTTCTATAAATAAAGAAGACTCACATTGAACTCGCTGCTGCTTTTACATTTTTACTATATATAATATTGCCAACTTTTTCCATAAAATGAGGCATATGATTATATGTATGTTGAAAACGGTGTATAGTAAATATATAAGATTTTTTGATAGTTGCTGATTTTAAGAATTTCTTTTTCTCTTTCATTTCATGTATACCTATTTCTTCTATCTTATAGTTGCAGTTATTTTGACTTTCTCTTGAGATTAACTTAGAAATAAATACCTATATTTCAAATTTAAAAAATCCTATAAGATTTTTAAAGATAAAATCATTAAAAAACATTTGTGTATGACAGTCTCCTCCACTGAATATCAGAATGTATGAAAAACCCACTCTGGTACAATTATTTGGAAAAACAGAAAGTAACTTCTTCAAAATAAAATAAAGAAAAAAGGCATAAAAGGCAAAAATTTTCAGCCCCAAAGTAACATATTTGTTAACAAAATTCTTGCACAAAACAAAAAAGTATAAGGGGAAATAATCACATGTAATAGCACTAGACATAGTCAGTGTTAAGCTTTTGTTTGACTTCAAATAGATGCATTAGTAAAGTTCTTAAATTGTGTGATAAATAGTAGGAACTATAGGAATGTTTGTCCTTGCTGTTGTTTTTGTTATTACGTATTTTATCTAAATTATAAGGTTTTTTAGATTTATCTTGTGTTTAAGGCCCAAAGATTTAGAATATATCATATAGTTATATAATTAGAGAGAAGTCTTACTAATTTGTATGACATTTTTATTATTCATTATTATCCATTTTCAGAAGGTTTGTAAATTATTCAAATAGAAAACTAATTGGACAGTATACTTCTTGAAATATATTCTTATTAACAAAGTTACAGCAACTTAGTCATATTAATGCAATACCCAATGTTTGTAATATTATGGATGAGCACTATGTGAGAAAAATACATTTTAAAATATTGTAAAACCACTAGTAAATACAGAGGAAAATTACTACCTTTTCTTAAAGTTAAAATTAGAAAACAGAGCAAGGGCAAATGTTTATATAGATACCCACAAATAAAAGTATTTGAAAAATAATTGAATCTGAATTCTAACTATACATTACATAAGGTATTACATATACATATAAAGTATTAAGTTGAATATTCTAAAATCATTAGTTTTATAATTTAAAAATTAAAAAATTACCTATGAAACAACAAAGAAAAAGCTCAAGTTATACATGTGATGGAGAACGATTCAACTCAAAGCTCATAGATAAGTTATTTAAGATCTGGATGAGGATGAAAAAAAGTCAAAGCAGAATGAAATCTTTGCTACAACCGAGGTGATAATTATTATGGGACTTAAGATGGAGAGATGATCATTTATATCAGGGGATTTAGTTGGGCTTTAGGATGAAGGAGGGAATGTCTGAAATGAAATTTGAGAGGACAATATCATCAGGGAGAAATTTCAGTAAAGTAGGTTAAACAACTATAGAATGTAGATCAATCAAGGGGTAAAAACATACATACAGAAAGCATGTTGTGGAAGTGAAAATAATTGTGTTGAGAACTTTTTTGTTTTTATTGTGGTTTCTAGTTGTTATAAAATACCCCTAGGAAATTAAATGTGAAATGAAAATTTTTATCACTGGATAGGAAAATAGACTAAATATAATCACTAACACACAGTACTTTAATGTAGATAAGGCTGCATTCGAAGTGTTTCTCGTGTATTTATTTATCCTTGACAACAGATATGAATATATTATCTCCATTTTACAAATGAGGAACAAAGACCCAGAGACATTAAATAGCTTGCTCAAGTAAACACAGCCAATAAAAGGCAGATGTATTTATTTTACCCAAATAGTCTGACCTCAAATCTGTGCTCTTAACAATTACATTAAATACTGTTTCTCCAATTTTTAAGAGCAATGTCCTTGAACAAATATAACAACACTTCAAATTCTCATTGTTTTTCCACTTAAGAATTCAAGCTATGCCATTTGGTATAAAAATTTATTTTTCCAAGAATATCAAACTTACTAGAAATCTTATAAATATTCTTTTTTTTTTGCTTGTTTGTTTTTTGGTACGCGGGCCTCTCACTGTTGTGGCCTCTCCAGTTGCAGAGCACAGGCTCTGGACACACAGGCTCAGCAGCCATGGCTCACAGGCCTAGCTGCTCCGCGGCATGTGGGATCTTCCCGGACAGGGGCACGAACCCGTGTCCCCTGCATCGGCAGGCGGACTCTCAACCACTGCGCCACAAGGGATGCCCATAAATATTCTTAAATATTTATTCTCAGTACCCTCTCTGTTGTGTTCTTAAACCTGAATACATAACGTAAGTGGAAAAATGACAAACTCCTTTCTTTGAAGAGTAGGGAACATGCAGATAAATAAGATTATATTTAGAAATTCATCATTCCTTCTCCTATTAAATGGAAAATACTTATTGATAAAGAGCAGAGTGGTTGTTGCCAGAATTCAGTGAAATAAAATAAAACAGAATATATGAATAAGAATAAACAATCTGAACTATATATACTATACATGCCATGTACTAAAGAATATATGGATTTGATTCAAATCATGCTTTATTCTTTCTATTTTTATCTTGGACAATTTTTGTTCATTTACATTGAAAATAAATAATTTTCCAATTATTTATTGAAAAAGTGCTTGAGTGTACTCGGCAGACAAATTCAGAAAACTTGACAAAATCTGTAAACATTGATTTAAATAAAAATATCACCCAAGAGTTCTTTGAAGAGAGTCACAACAAATGTTTGGGTTCTGAGTCAGCCTTTGGTATTTGTTTTCTTTGACCACCCTGAGATCACTGATTTTAACTGTCTTCTGAGGTCTGGAGAGTGAATATTTCTCAGCTGCCCAATTTGTTCTGCAAATGTTAGCTCTCAGGAGAAAAATTCATCTTTCAGACCTCCTTTTCACATTACCCTCTAGCTGCCAATGCCATGGTATATATACTCCTAAGAGATGACCCAAAGTTTCTAAGATGTCTTCTAAGTAGCTAGAAGGGAATATCAGAGATAGTCTCTCTCTCTCAATCACTCACACACACACACACACACACACACACACACGCTTCCACAAACACAGAGCTTGTAGTCAGTAAATTGTGGATTGGTGTAGTATTTGCAACACTGCTTATCTGATTTCTTCCTAAAGATTTTAACCTTTACAGAGTATCAATCCTATGCAAAGTTGTGAAATAATCAAACCATGCCTTTAGTGCCTTTGGTCTGACACAGAGTATTGTTCCTTTTTGAAAGGCAGCTTATTCTAACTCTTCTGTTACTCCATGTCCTTCACGTGCTTCTCCTCCTATGAATCCCTCCAGCCTGCTGCATTGAAACCTACATAAAGATCTGAAAAGCTCACTCCCGAAAATGTATGTTAATATCTTACCAGCTTCAAAGTAGTTCCTATTTTATGTGTGTTTTGAATTTTCCTATCTTCCATCATCACATGTACTAGAGCATCATCTTTTGCTCCCTGAACAATCTCAGCATTTTTGACCATATATGTATGAGTTTATATCTAGACTCCTTATTCTGTTTGTTTGCCCTTATGTTAATACTACACTATTTTAATTATAGTAGCTTTATAATAAATCTTGAAATTATGTAGGTTATGTTCTCTTCCAAAATGGTTTTAGCTATCTTAGATCTTTTGTATTTATATATAAAACTTAGAATCAGTTTGATTATTTCTTTGTAAAAAGACTGCATTAAGTCTACAGAGCAACTTGGAGATAACTTCATAATATTGTTTCTCCATTTATTTTAGTTTTCTCTAGTTATCTCAGCAATGTTTTATAATTTCTAGTCCTCAGCACTTACATATATTTTATCAAATGTATCACAAAGTATTCATGTTTGTTGATGCTACTATAAATGGTATTTTTAAAATGTTCAATTTCCAATTTTTCCTTGCTAGTATATATAAAAACAATTGACTTTTGTATATTAATATTGTACTCTGTTTCCTTGCTAAACAAATTTGCAAGCTCCAGTAGCTTTTTAAATAGATTCCTTAAGATATTCAATGTACACAAACAGGTCAGCTGTGAATGAAGAGAGTTGTATTTCTTTCTATCCAATCTACACGGTCCTTATTCCTTTCCCTTGCCTAATTCCACCAACTAGTATTTCTAGTTCATTTTTGAATAGAATTAGTGAGAGTGGAAAAACCTTCTTGTGCCCAAACATAGGAGTAAATTTTATAATTTCACCATTACATAAAATATTAGCAGTAGCTTACCCAGTTTAGAAAGTTACTTGTTATTCCTAGTTTTTACTGTTTAGGTCTATGATCCATTCTGAACTAATTTTCTGTTTGATTAAGGTAAAAGTTGAGGTTATTTACCTGTTGCTTCATATGGATATCTACTTGTTCCAAAAGGATTTGTTCTAAAAACATCCCTTTCTCCACTGGCATTTTTGTTGAAAATTAATTAAACATGTATGAGTGTATCTATTTCTTGATAGTCTGTTACATTAATCTATATTTCTATACTTACACCAATACCATACCAATGTATTAAAGTATGTTTAGAGTAAATCTCGAAATCAGGTAGTACATGTGTTCCAACTTTTTTTTCTCTTTGAAAATCATTTGGGCTTTTCCAGGCCTTCTGCATTTTCATAAAATATTTAAAATCACTTGTCAATTGCTACAAAAATAATAAAATATTTTTCTGCAGTATTAATTTAGATTGTGTTAAATCTATAGATTGATTTATTAATGATGACATTTGGAAAAGTCCATTTAATAAAAAAATTTTCATGCCTTCTTATAATCATTATCATACTTCACATAATGTATATAACAAAACATATACAGCAAAACAACCTATAGTCATTGGTATAAAATATTATGATCCATCAAATGACAATGAGGTGTTTCTAGAATCTGGGTCAGATGATGACTCAAGGGTTTGTTTGCTGGCCTTAGAAACTATGCAGATAATTGAGGACATACACACACACACACACAATTTGGAAATGTAACATAAAATATCGTCTTTTAGAGCAATCTAATAAGGAAAGATACATTCATATCAAATTAAACAAACTAAAAGATTAGGCTAGCAGAAGAAGTCATCACTTTCTTAGGGGAAAAACAGCATGTATAGATGAAAAGGGATAAGTAAGAGGAATATTGCAATTGTAGTTCTCATTATAATGTGGGAGCTGTAGGCAAGAAATATTTCATAGAAGCAATGAACTTCCTGGATTACATACTATGAGTTAACTTTGTCATAGCACAATAGTTTAAAAATCCTAATTCAAACTCATAGTCTTTTGATATTGTTGAAAATTCATTTGGTGGGAGTATGGATAAATTGACTTTCAATTAATGAAATTACTATAAAAATTCCTTTATAAATACTTAAGAGATTTAAATGTATCCTAGCATTTTTGCTTATTTGGTACTGCTTATAATTTTGCATTTATCCATTATTAATACATGGAATGCATGAGTCAGAAAACACCCATACTCATTAAAGTTAGAGGTAACATACATAGGCAGGGTTCCACATTTTATTCTACAGGTAAGTTTGAAACTTTGCTTTTGTCATTTTTCTTTTATTTTGTAATTGTAATTGGACTTACCTCAATAGGAAAATGTTTTAAACTTGATTGCAGTTTCCATATTCTCTAAATTTTTCTTTGCATTTTATTTGATATATTTTTCTCAAAAAACATAGTAATGGTTTAAATGTAAATAATTAAATATACTGTTCTTTCTTGTTAAACATGTTTGGGAATTAAAAATGACTGTGCCCATTGGCTCCTCTTTTCTGTTAGCGGCTGGTGTAGGAATGAGGCTCCGCATGACTATGCCGCTTGAGACTGGGAAATGTGAAAGGCCAACAGAAGAAATAGGAGTTAGCAAAGAACATTAATTGTCTTTAATGACGTGTTCTGTTTAGGTTAGAGTGGGCCTAAGTTACAGTTTGTCTTTTTTTTTTTTTTTCCGCAGTACGCGGGCCTCTCACTGTTGTGGCCTCTCCCGTTGCGGAGCACAGGCTCCAGACGCGCAGGCTCAGTGGCCATGGCTCACGGGCGCAGCCGCTCCGCGGCATGTGGGATCTTCCCGGACTGGGGCACAAAGCCGTGTCTCCTGCATCGGCAGGCGGACTCTCAACCACTGCGCCACCAGGGAAGCCCAGTTTGTCATTTTTATGAGAGTAAAGCAGTTCACTGATATCACATTCGATTATTTTATTTATATTACAGGGTTCCTTACTAGTTGGTAACCCCTGAATGTTGTCTGGCTCACCTATTTCCGTTTCACACTCTAACATGGCCAAGAGTTCAAATTGAGTTGCCCCTACCTACCTTTCCATCCAGAAAAGACTTAACACCACATATCTCATTGATTCCAGGCCTTTTACCCCAAAGTCTATAAGGCTATTTCTTAAAAATTCCCTGACTCACTGGTTAAAATATCTATAAATTGAGTCAACTATGCTAGAGACCAGACTGTGGGTTGGAGCAAGGCTTTAATTCTGAAGTTGGGGACTTCCCTGTTTGTCTAGTGGTTGAGACTCCACACTTCTACTACAGGGGGCGTGAGTTCGATCCCTGGTTGGGGAAGATCCCATACGTTACACGGTGTGGCAAAAAAAAAAAAAAAAAAAAAATTCTGAAGTTTAAGAGGCTGGGAGCAGAAACGTATAAGCATCCTTTACATCGTTGCACAATTCCTTTACCTTCCAGAAGTAACTGGCTATTTGATCAAGAGCCTTGAACCTGGTGCAAAATAAAGGAGGTTTAGTAGCTCAAACAGGTGGCTTTGGAGCCTCTATCCTTGTCAGAGAACTTGAGGGAAACATGTCTGGAGCTTTAGCATAGATACACAGGTATCCAGTTGCTGCCTATGTGCAATGCAGGTATTCTCTTGAGAGAGAGATCATTTTGGTGATCCTCTGCTAAAGCATTAACAAGAAAGAGTCTCTGATATACATCTATTCTTTAATTTAGCATAAAAGAACCTCTTTTATTGCCCCTTTTCATTAGTACTGGTACATAAACTTCAATGTAATATAAGGTTGCCTTTAAGTAGACATGAACTTTTCACTGTTTCATATATTTTTCATTATAACACTGTCTTCTTCACATTCGTTCTAACAGTAGTACAGGCCTCTTGAACTTAGGTCTGCATGTTGCCGAACATTGTGTAAAAACCTAGTTTATATACAGAGGAGAGCAGCACACACATGTTTCTTTTCTGGATGTGAAAAATAATTAATTGTCCATTAAACACTCCCAGTGTCCATTACTCCTGGTATGTGATTGTACTGAACAACTCTGTATTTTTCTGCTTATTGTTTTATCAATTCTCATGGGTGGGTGGGATTGAAATACAATTTATGTGCAGCTATACTTTATCACATTTCCACCATTATGAGATTAAAAGGTCAATATCATTCTAAAGGTCATAACTGACAGGTTATTTGCAATATTTTTATAGATTTACAAGAAGAAAAAATAATTTGCTGCATCTGTTCACACTAGAAAAACTGTTTTTGGAAAACATAATTGTAAAAGTCTTTCCTGTAGTAAAGACTCATAGTTCTGCTGTTTTAGGTATGGCCTGTAGTCTCAATAATATTGTGAGGTTTGGAATGTAAGTGTAACTAAAGGCACAAATTCTGTGCCTCAGATAATCATAGGATTATAAAATGCTTAAATAGTTTCTACTTGGCCCTCAATTTTATCTTATCTACCTGTCTGATAAGCATCATGTTTTAGCCTTGGTTTCCTAGAAAGCAGAACATGAGGAAAATCTCGCATATTCAATTATTGTTGGAGGAGTGGTAATCAACTGAAAGCAAATGTGTAGAAAAAGAGGGATAGGAAATAAAATGTCACGTTTTATCAAACTGAACATAGTTTCAAAAAAACAAGTATGATTGCTCAGTTATGGAACATCTCCATGAGATTATACAGCACCACATAGAGCAGTTCCTTGAAGGAAGAAAGGAAACACATTTCTGTTAGTTGCTTTCCACCTCCTGTCTCTTATAATCAAAATCTTTGTGAGGCATTAATTCACCTAAACTGGGTCACTAGGAAGGCAGGAATTTTCAGTTGGACATGAGTCCAGCTCAAGTGGACTGGATGCTGGAGCTGCTGTAGCTCATGCCTTGGAGGGTACACAGGTGGTCATGTCTAATATCCATCCCTGGTCCTTTGGCACCCTGGGACAACTTACGGTGTTCAGAGATGAGAGGCAGTCACTGGAGCCAGGATTTTAAAATCATTGCCTTCACTCTAGAAGTGAGGGAAATGAATGAGACCCAAGTAACTATGAGTGGTGTATTGACTCGGTCTGTAACAGTTTACATTTCATGCCAATTAAATAGCATACACTCTTATGATATACAAATCTGTTATTAGTAAAAGAGGCCCTGAATTCTATCTCAAGAAAGAAGGAGCAACTACAATCCCTGAGAGTAGAGGTCAATGTCAATATCCTTCAATATATTCCTTGATGTCACAGGTGATCCTAGAATCAAAGTTGATATTTATCTTATACTTCCTTTACCATTCATTCTAGATTTCACTCACCTTTGAACAACATTTTTATTCTCACTCATTTGTCTGATGGAGTGATGAGAATTTCATCTCTTGAGGCATAAGACTGTTGATAAGAATTTTCCTACTTCTACCACTCAGTTTTCAAACCTTTAATTTTCACCAGACCCTGTTAAGTCTCTTGTTCTGTAGTTCACTAGGACCCAGACCATTTTGATGTTGCAGAAAACAACATGCTGATTCACTATATTAGTGATATATTCATTAGACCAGGGAAGCAGTAAGTAGCATGTAGTCTTATCTACTAAGACACAGGCAAACCAGAGGGTGAGAGATAAAGTTTCAAAGATTCATCCATCTGCAGTTATTTGTGACGTTTATGTGAGTCTAGTGCTCTGTGACATTAGAGGAAATTCTCCTAATTTATAATACTTGTTATACTTTGAACTTCCAGCCTATAAAAAAATGAGATGTGGTTTTTAGTGGACCACTTGAATTTTAGAGGGCTTGTGGTTACTGTTCTGGTGTTTTTATGTGGTATTTTAGAAGGTTACTTGATTTGAGTGAAGCATAGAGAGGGTGATACATGATATTGCAGCCTACCACTTAGGTATATAATCCAGCAGATCTGATGGTAATAAATATATCTGAGGTAGGTAAGGATGCTAGGCAGAGTTTTAAGGGATTCTCTACAACCAGAAGTTGTATAGATAGAGGTGGAAAAGACAAAGACCTGGTTGAAAATTTGGCATGGTCTAGCGCCACTATGAAAAATTAACTACTATCTCATTGCAGTGCCCCCTCTCTCCCTGGACTGACCAGGGTTTTGGTGATGGGAAATACTACTAATAGACAAAGATACAAGCAATACACTTAGTTATCCAATATGTATGTCTGATGTGTGGAAATACTCTAAATTCTGTGCTGTGGTAGAGAACTCTGCCATGAGGTCAATGGCCTGAAAAGAATAATGCAAGAAGCTTAGGGCTAAGGAGTTCTATGGAAAATACATATGGATTATTTAGAACACTTTAGTAAGGGCTGGGTTGGAGTAAATCATGATTATTCTCCCTACCATGGGAAAGAGGAAGACATGGAGATGGATGGCTATTCTTACTGATTCAAGCAGCCAGCATCATAGTAGAGAAAGATAGAATCTTCCATTCTAAGCAATTATGAATATTAAATTTGCTCTGGATATAGATTTGGGCTCTCCTGTTCTCAATTCACACTTTTTTTCCCAGAACTAAGTAAACTATACTACCTATACACTGAAGACACCCAAATTCAGTATTTGGGATCATTGGAAAGGCGGCCATATTTTCATAGAAGATAGTGATGGAGCAGACAAGGATGTAGGAGGACTGTGAAAAAAATGTACAAACTTGGAGGCCAGTCAAGAAATGTGAGTATTTTAAAAAGGAAAAAGAGTTCAACTGTATTGAATGTTGTTGCTAGATCAAATAAAATTAGATATCGGATCTTAGCAAAGCGAAGCCATTTGAGTGTTAGGTGCAAAGCACACATAGAGGTTGGTTAAAAAGTGAGTAGGTATGTAGATGAAGGCATCCTGAATCCACTAAGAATCTTTATAATTTTCCATTTTCTAGCAATTTTTTTTTGTTTTACATTTTACACATTGACATCAAGCATAATTTTGCCATATCTTAAATGATGACTGCTAATCTACTTCTTTTTTGTTTTACTAAAACCATTTACCCTTTTATCTCCTTCACTCCTTACTTCACTGACTTTTGATCTAAAAAAATAAAAGTGAATATATCATGAGTCTTGACCCATTGCCATTTTCCTACTCTATTAATCTCTCTACTTTCTTATCCTGTCACTATAGATCCACTGACTAACCAAAAAAAAAAAAAAAAAAAAGCAAGTAACTAATTAAGATAGTGTGTCTATCATTTTACCTAATATTATTTCTTTGTACCTTCATAGTAATCCTATAGAAATATCAATTTTTTTACTCTCATTTTACAGATGAATAACCTGACACTCAAAGTCACAAAATACGGAAGTGGTAGAAGTGGGTTTCAAACCCATTCATTCTGATGCGATACTTGTTTTTTGATCACAGCTCTCTATTAAACCCTCACCAATCATTTGAACTACCCTTCTGTTCAAATTCCTCATACCTTAAAGCTTCCCATGAATTAGCTATTGCAAGATGTCATTAATACAGAGTAACCTCTATATCACTGCTATCCTCTTTCTCAGCTCTTGACCTTGCCTTGTACTTCACTAGAATTATTAGGGTCAGAAGACACAAGATAGGTATTTTCTTTGTCAATCACATAGTATTTTTTATTCAGAAACTCAACTACATGCTTCCTTTTCCTCAGTTCCAAAGTCTGGGTGCTCATTTCTTTTGCAAGGTTATATCAACTGTCTCTGCATTGGATTCTATCTTCTTCCATCTGTTTCAGTACTGAAATATTGCCCTATATTTAGGACTTTCTCTCTTCTACATTTTTAGTTCTCTTATCAGTTGCTCTTTTCTCTGTATGTATAAAAATACTTAAGTATTTCCCATAGTGGTTAAAAAATAAATCAAAAACAACAACAAAAATATTCTCAAACCTGTGTACTCCTGTAACTATTTATTGAAATAAAGAAATATCTAAAGCTGCCTAGTAAATGTAGTCATAATAATCAATGCCAAGATATATCCAAAGTGAAATTATTAGACCTTTTGAATAAAGAGTCTTAGCATACTCAAGACAAAATAATAATAATAATTTATTGAACTACTATGTGTGTGTACCCAGTTTATTCCTTATCATTCCATTGTGTGACTGTAGCAAAATCTGTGTATTCATTCTATTACTGATGGACATTAGGGTTGTTTCCATTTTTTGGCTACATTATATGTAGTGTTGATACCAATAGTTTTGTTCAAAGTTTTAGGTAAATATGTATAATAATTTCTATAAATAGGTTACTTATCTAACAGTGGAATTGTTGGGTAATATGGAATAATATTGTTCAGTTTTAGTACAATACTGACAGTTTTCCAAAATAGTTGGGTCAATGAACACTAGATGTTCAGTTGTTCCATAAAATTGCCAACACTTGATACTGTTTTTCTTTTCATTTTACCTATTCTGTTGAGTGTGAAAGATTTCTTAAATTCAGAAACCACTAAGCATAGAGGAAAAAAAATACAAGTTTACCTACATAAAATAAAGACGTTCTACTTATCAAGAGACACCTTTAAGAGTCTAAAAAGGCAAGCTTCAGCATGGGAAAATATATTTGCAATTCATATATTTGTAAGATACACATAAATATTTACTAAGAAATTGAATAAATTTGAATTTATTCAAATAAATTTATATGAATAAATCATAGAAAAAATGAACAAAACACTTGAACAGGCCTATTACAAACAAAGATATCCAAATAACCAATACATATATGAGAAGGTGCTTAACTTCCCTAGATGTTGGGGAAAAGGCAAAATAACACTTTATACCAATCAGAATGGCTAATCTGGAAAATATTTTCTTTTGTTTCTATTAAGTTTCTGGAGTGATACCAGTTAGTCATATCTTTAACTTTTTGAGTTTGTATTTCCTTGACTCTATGAGTAACGTAAATTTAAAACCCAAATCCTACAAAATAGCAGAATTACGGTATATGATTTTTCACGAGAGCTTGCCTTGCATTCTCCATCTAGCATTCAGGCCATTTTAGAAGCTTTCTGTCATGTAAACAAATGCACTTTTTATTTCCTGCTGATTTTTCCATAAAGGTATAACCCTTTCAAAGTCCCAGTTTCATCCAAAATATCGATTCCAGCTGACCGTCTTGTGTCAGTACAAAATATTTTCTCCTATTCCCTCTAAGGTTATTCAACCTTGGGATCTGGGATAAATATACCCTCATAGGCCTTCAGGGAAGCCTTGGTTTCAGGGGCAGTTTACTTGTCTGACTTTCCACTTATTTTCACTGTCAGCCTCCTACCTCCTGGTTTGGAACTAAAAATGTTAGCAGTTGGATTTGAGTCTGAGCTGAATGTGTCTGCATATCATCCAGACTGAAAACATGTCTGAAAATCAAATTACTGCATGAGAATATGTAGAATGAGGAGAGACTATAAGCTAGAAAAAAAAATATACTTGAATGTTCACATTTAAGAAGCAAATGGAGAAAAATTAACAAAGGTGAAAAAGAAAGAGTAGAAGAAATTAAAAGTAGGAAGTTTTCTCAAGATGTTTGTTAATGAAGAAAAGGAGAGAAATAATATGATAATTTATGTGAGTTTGCTAATAAGCAGGATTTTGGTTAATTTGATGAGACAAACATGAACAACTGCAGATGAGGAGGATTCTTTTTGAAGGAGAAATATGGAGGAATTTCCGAAATATGGAGGAATAAATATTCCAAGATTGAGTCACTGTAAAATGTCTCTCTTGAAGGAATGATGTTGGATCTATATGATTGATATCTGACTGATATTTTACAACATTTCCATGTATGGAACAGTATGGATCATTGACCAAATAAGTTGTTCCAACTTTCAACAGAAATTTTTCTTAGTCCTACCAGTTCATAGAGATCATATTACTCATCTCTACTCCACTGAAGAAAGCCATTGCCAATATTTGCATATCTAAAGGATTATTTGACCATATGCCGCTCTTATAACCCTAAGCTTGCTCTCCTCCAAAAAAATGGCAAGATTATTTCTCCAATTAATTAATTGATAAATTTGTGAGCTTCTCTCTTTTTCTTCTCCTTTTGTTCTCTTCAATTCCCAAAACTGTGTCATCTGCTATGCACAAAAAATTTGCTAATATTAGCTATCTACTAGTGGTGGCTATTTATGCATAGCTACTCTCCAAAAATTTCATGCCTAAGCCATGCCAATGATACATTTATATATTTTTTTAATTTGCTTTGCAAGTGTATTCAATATGTCCTTATTGTTAAATAAAGTGGACATTTTTCAACCCTCATTTTCTTTGGCCTCTGAAATGTTTTCATATCTATTGCATAACATTTTCATAGTTATATATCTACTTCCAATGCTGCCCATATTACTCAGTTTTTTGTTCTGGATTCTCCTCCCCTAACTGTATTCCAATGCTGAGGTTGCTCATTTAATCTCGAGACATCTCTTCTTCTTAAGAGAGTCATACATTCCCAGATGTTTAAATGGTGATGTTAGTGATGGCAATAATAGCTAGCATTTGTGAATATGTATAAAACTCTAGACGTATGACAAGTGTCTTGCATATAATATCTCATTGAATTTCCATAATAATCCTCTAAAATCAATGTCAAGAGGTGCCACTGCAATCCCACTTTTGCAGGTGAAGAAACTGAGGTATAATCCTTTGATTAGGAAAATTGTTTGTAAATGGTCAAGCTTTTAAACCCAATTTATCCAGTACCTCTGCTTGTCTATAAGCCCACTGTACTCACATACTTTCTTTATAGCCCAGAAATCTTATTTTTTCTACTTGATAATATCTTGCAGACAATTAGACAGCTCCACTCAAATTTTACTTGTCCCAAACTTAACTTGTGATATTATTCCATCAAAATCTCTCCTATTCCTGAATCTCTTTCTTAGTAAATGGATTGACATTCCATTAATACAGTTATCACGCAAGACACCTTTGCCCACCTATCACAAAGCACCAAAAATTCTTTATTCTCCCTCTTACATTATTTATTTTCTCCATTTCTACTGTTACTTCTTTGCAGCTGCCACTATCTTTCTGTTAACTGCTGAAATGACCCTTAACCTGTTGATCTGAATTCCTTTTTTTTTTTCCTTGCTTTCCAATCCAGCATTCAGACTGCAAAGGAAACCGTTTACAGAAACACGAACTCATCCTACTGTTATCACATGTAAGATATTTCCACAGTTTCTCTTTTCTACTTAATAAAACTGCAAACTAAGAATAATTTCAGGTGTTTTTTTTTTTGATATGATCCCTTCCTACTCTTTTAAGCTCATTCCATAGCAGTCTCTTCCTCTCTTTATATTCATGTTGAACTTTCTTTTTCAGGAGGTCTGGGCTCTAGAAAGTTTTTCATCTGTTAAGAAAATCTTCTTTGCTTGCTTCCAAATGCACCTTACCCTGTGTTGTGTTATACCTCCCTGTGGTATATTTTCTTGGCATATTTTGACTTTGCTTAGAAGAGAGTAGGAAATGTGCCACGTGTTCAAGACACAACTTGTTTCAGCCCAATCCTAGAAAATGTGCAATTTCCATGCGTATGTAAAGTAGGGAGAAAATACATGGCTAGCCTAAGGTAAATTGGACAAAACAATTACAAAGTAAACTGGCAGAAAGAGGGCCAGACACTGATCTCCCCAGTTCTTTGTAGGGGGAGTGTATTTTTCTCTTGACAATATGTTTTCATAGATGTTAATGATGTGATTTCCCTTGTTCTTCTTCTCTTCATCCTCCACCTCTCCTCTGTCTTCTCTTTCTTCTCCATTTCTTCTTATTTTCCATTTGAGCTAATTTCTTTAAAAAATTCATGACATTTCTCTTCAATATACGTAGAGGAAATCTGAAATTCATTGAGAAAGAATTTAGGGACATTGAAATAGCTCCCACCACTCACATTGGAGGTCTAAATACAAAGAATTTATCTGATATCAATGGATTTTTAATGTTTTGTATGAAAATTAAAAACTTGATTCTCTCCATGCCCTTTTCCCTTTATCTGTCTTCAATTTCTACAGAAGAGTGAATCTATGAAGATTTCTCTTTAGTCTCTGATATTAGTTTCATTTCACTCACATTCATGTTTGGCTATGCTCATCACTTTACAAATTATTGTTATTAATTAAATTTTATTTCATGTAAAATAATATACAATGATATTTTTATTTCTTTTACTTTCCCACCTCCTCTTGTCATACACTGTAAGATACTCTCTCATTCTACCCATTATGCCAACAATATATTCTTCCAAAGTCTTAATGGAAAAATGTATCATTAAAACACTTTATTACCGTTATGCATAAAACATTGTAGGACCTTATGCAACAAGCCACTATACATAGTCTTCATACTGAATTAAGCTGCATTTTGACAGGAAAAAATAAAAGAAAAAGAATTTCCTTAAGATAGCGAGAGATGTCATTCCCTTCAGACATGCTCTACAGTTTTCAGTGGGGAAGGATTTTACTCTCCAGCATGGACTTTGACACTCTTTCTACACAAGCTTTTCAGTTGACACGATAGCACTAGATATTTGGGGAAGTAAGTTTACTGATAGGAAATACATTTATAAGCAAACCTATGCCTCCCCCCAACCCCGCCTCATTACATTAAAGGAAATCTCACTAAAAGGGGCTTTTTGGCAAAGAGTAAGGAAAATTCTGATTTTTGATCATCAAACTTGATATATTGATCAATATTTGAAAAGACAGCTTAAATAATTCAAAATTTGCATATGTTTATACAGGATACGTACCCTTACCTCACCTTTGGCACTCAAAGTGACAGTTAAGGAGATTAGTGAAGAATAAGTGCTTGGAATGCAGTTAAATGCAGCATAAATGGATCCTTTTCTATAACAGTTTTAATGGTTACTTAACCTACATATGACTCCATTTCTCCTACAGAAAAATAGGGATAATATTTATCATTCATAAAACTTTTTAATATATTACCCCATTAATCTCCTATTGTTTTGTATAACCCTGAGAGAGAAAAGCTCTAGACAAAATACAGAGGCTGTGATGCTGGCACTCCATTTTAGATACAGAAACTGATATACACAAAGGCTTGAGCTATTGCAATTTAAAGCTGTTACAGGAGTTGCAATCTTTCACAACAAGCTGAAACTAAATAAGCTGGACTTTTGCCTCACTAAGTTACTTAAAAATATAATACATTAGTATATAAGGACACACCAAAGCAATCAATATTTTATGAAATTGCTGGACTGTAATATGGATTTTGAACAGTATTAGTGTTAAATGCATTAACTTTAATGAGGAACTTAGAAATGGTCTCTTAATAACCTTATTGGGATATGACTACTTTTAAATGGCTTTTACTTTGTCCTTGGAATTCATATGATGCATGTGACAGAGGCTTGTTTAGTGTTAACAGAGGATTAGATGAAGGAAATTAATTAAAGCTTCCTAGCAACGTTTTCCCCTTGAGCTATTCAGTACGCTAAAGTGGTGTGACAGGGTACCATCCTTTCTCTAAATCTACTCATTAAATAACTCAATTGGGTTTAAACACACATCCTTTTTTAAAAAAAATTAGACCATAATTTTTCTCCTTGTCTTTCTAACCTGACCCCTTCGAGCCGCTGCCACCTCTGTGATTTGTAATTACCTTTTAGCTTCTAGTAATAGGACGGCCACAAAGTGTGTCCATGTGTTTCAGAGTCCACCAATTCACTTCTCGAGACCTGTCTTCAATTGAGATGACAAATTTAAATAGGTTAGGGACATTTGTTTAATCCCCTGGACAAATAAGTATCTAGAATGATTTCTTATATTAGATGAAATACAAGTCTATAAATCTTTTTAAACACTGCTCATGCCGCACTTGAATACTTGTAATAATAATCATTTTTCAATTTTATGTTTTAGAAATAAATAGATCTATTTTGGCTTTAAATTCTCACAAATTGTGATTTTCTCTGTTTTTAAAACATTGTTATAAATGTATTAATTCTTAGCTATTAAAAACAATTACTTATAATACAAAATAAAAATAATATTTACCAGTATTTATTGTTTGTGGATTTTTTGATGAGAGCCATTTTGATTGGTGTGAGGTAATATCTCATTGTATCGATAGTTTTGATCTGCATTTCTCTAATAATTAGCAATGTTGAATATCTTTTCATGTGCCTCTTGGCCATCTGTATATCTTCTTTGGAGAAATATCTATTTAGGTCTTCTGCCCATTTTTTGTTTGGGTTGTTTGTTTTGATAATTAAACCACATGAGCTGTTTGTAAATTTTGCAGACTAATCCCTTGTCGGTCACATCATTTGCAAATATTTTCTCCCATTCTGTGGGTTATCTTTTCATTTTGTTTATGGTTTCCTTTGTTGTGCAAAAACTTTTGAATTTAATTAAGTCCCATTTCTTTATTTTTGTTTTTATTTCCATTACTCTGGGAGATGGATCGAAAAAGATATTGCTGCAATTTATGTCAGAGAGTGTTCTGCCTATGTTTTCCTTTAAGAGTTTTATAGTTTATGGTCTCACATTTAGGTCTTTAATCTATTTTGACATTATTTTTGTGTATGGAATTAAAAAATGTTCTAATTTCATTTTTTTACATGTAGCTGTCCAGTTTTCCCAGCACCATTTATTGAAGACACTGTCTTTCCCCCATTGTATAGTCTTGCCTCCTTTGTCATAGATTAATTGACCATAGGTGTGTGGGTTTATTTCTGGGCTTTCTATACTATTCCATTGCCCTATATTTCTATTTTTGTGCCAGTACCATACTGTTTTGATGACTATAGATTTGTAGTATAATCTGAAGTCAGAGAGCCTGATTCCTCCAGCACCATTTTTCTTTCTCTAGATTGCTTTGACTATTCAGGGTCTTTTGTGTCTCCATACAAATTTTAAAATCCACAAACAATAAATGCTGGAGAGGGTGTGGAGAGAAGGGTCCCCTCCTACACTTTTGGTGGGAATGTGAATTGGTACAGCCACTATGGAAAACAGTATGAAGTTTCCTTAAAAAACCAAAAATAGAGCTACCATATGATCCTGCAATCTCACTCCTGGGCATATATCCAGAGAAGAACATGGTCTGAAAGGATACATGCACCCTAATGTTCATTGCAGCACTGTTTGCAATAGCCAAGGCATGGAAACAACCTAAATGTCCATCGACAGAGGAATGGATAAAGAAGATGTGGTACATATCTACAATGGAATATTACTCAGCCATTAAAAAGAATGAAATCATGCCATTTGCAACAACATGGATGGACCTAGAGATTGTCATACTGAGTGAAGTTAAGTCAGACAGAGAAAGAGAAATATTGTATGATATACCTTATATGTGAAATTTAAACACAAATGAGACAAATGAACTTACTTACAAAATAGAAACAGACTCACAGACTTAGAGAATGAACTTATGGTTACCAGGGGGGAAGGGTTGGGGGAAGGAATGGTTAGGGAGTGTGGGATTGACATGTACACACTGCTATATTTAAAATGGATAACCAACAAGGACCTACTGTATAGCACAGGGAAATCTGCTCAATATTATGTAACAACC
This sequence comes from Pseudorca crassidens, assembly GCF_039906515.1. NCBI lineage: Eukaryota > Metazoa > Chordata > Mammalia > Artiodactyla > Delphinidae > Pseudorca > Pseudorca crassidens. The sequence goes on from NC_090298.1 coordinate 23,594,077, forward strand.
TAAAAGGGAAAATAATTTGAAAAAGAATAGATACATGTATGTGTATAACTGAACCACTTTGCTGTACACCTGAAACTAACACAACATTGTTAATCAACTATACTCCAGGGAATTCCCTTGCTGTCCAGTGGTTAGGGCTCTGCACTTTCACTGACAAGGGCCTGGGTTCGATCCCTGGTCAGGGAACTAAAATCCCACAAGCTGCATGGTGTGGCAAACAAAACAAAACAAAACAAAAAAACTATACTCCAATATAAAATGAAAAGTTAAAAAAAATAATATTCACAAAGGAAAACTTTATCTTCTTGGAAAAAAGAGAACATTTGACTATAACAATGACATATGAAAAGTAAACTAGAATATAATACATCTTTTGAGTTGTATTAAATTTGATGTTTTCAGGTAAACAAGTACAAAATCCAGAGTTCCTTATTTTCTAATCTCGGTCAAATAAAAAGCTCAAGCTTTAAAATGTTATGATACCTCCTGCTGTGATGTCAGGGATGAAGATAAAAAGCTATCCCTCTAAAATTAGGGGGATGAAGATAAAAAGCTATCCCTCTAAAATTAGGGTAAGACTGTGCAGTCTTTCTTCTTTTTTTCATCAAGATATTATTCTTCTACACACAATTTCGATGAGGAAAACCAACCTGGATAAAGGAACATGACTTCTGTTTAAAATAATTATTTAGGAAATCAGAAATAGATGGTCAGTAGCGTGGTTGAATTAATAACACTGTTCAAAATAGAAATAAACGTGTTCACACAGATAAATATAACTGTATTTTAAAATATCAATATTATAATTAAACATGTACTCTGTGTGCACACAGGTATATGTGCACTTTCATACACACACACACACACACACACACACACACACAAAGGACTGTTTATCCAAATTGTTAATATACTTTGCTGATTGCATTGTGGTAATAACTCTGTGAGAAAGCCAGTGTTATTATTCCTCATTAAATTGGACTATATCATCTGAAAGTTAAAAAAAATAAAGCTGATCATATTGACAAATTTTACCTAATTTAAAACACTGATACACCAATATAAAAAGCCACTGTTAATATGGTTAGCACATTTGTTAATCCATTATTTTAATCATTATAGGATTGACAGTTTCATTCTTCTGCAAGCCAGACACATTCGATTTTTGAATCAACCCTTCTAATAAATCAGATGTCTAAGATTAAACATTTAAAATAAGTTACAATGCAAATTTGACCAAGTGAAATGCATTTGGTGTGTTTCAGGATCACAACAATTAAGAGATGATAGCTATTGTTCTAAAATAAAATTCTATGAATGTAATATTTAATGAAATTCAGAAATATTATAACACATTCATGTAAAATTTTACTCCATCATTAGTGAGAAGCATAATAATTCAACTGTCTTAAAGCATGTACATAACATTTTATTGCGGAAAGGATCAGAAACATTTAAATTCTCACATGAATCTAAATTCTCTATTCTCTGTGCATAGTAATGAAAGTTGTATTTTACCTAACTGAAAACGTGAACTGCAAAATTACAAGATTTCCTGTAGGAAAATATAATACCAGTTTCTTTGTGGAGTTTTTGATACATTGGTAAAGAGTATAATTACAATCACAAACAATTTTTTTGCTTGGACATTAAAAAAATATATAGTTTACCTAAATAGCAAATAATAGGAGTTTTGTCTTAATTACATCACCTAGAAGTTCTGTCCTTGTAGTGTCTTTTAAATAGAATGAATCTCAAAATAATTCCAATGAATAAAGATAATGTCTTATGACATTCAAGTGCACCATTTATAGTAAAATTCAGGTAATACGTTGGCAGCTGGTAGGAAGCTCTAAACACAGAAGTATTTCCACAGGGTTTGTTTAGATTTAGGTGGATTTCCAACAGTTATTGTGATTTTAATTCATCAGTCCTCTACAGTGGGATTTCTGAATATGTAATCTGTACAGCACTTTCATCAGAATCAGCAGGAGTGCTTATTTCAAATGTGAATTCCTAGGTCCCACCAGAGACCAAATGAATCAAAATCTATGTGGCAGAGCATGCATTTGCATTTTAATGATTTGTCCAAGTGATCCTCATGCACATTAAGTTTGAGAACGCATGTGCATCCTTAAATCCAAGTAAAGAATATATGAAATATATATCAAGTAGTTCACAGAGTTGTTAGTCACAAATAAGACCAGGTGAGCAAATGCTGTAAAATAAAACAAATAGTTTATATAATCTGACAATTATAACCTATTTCATAAACTTTAAGTACAAATGAGGAAGATTAAAAGGCTCAGAGTGTGCCAAGGTCACAGACCTCTCAGCCTTGGCGATTTTCAAGCTTGCCTGAAGAGTCCCCAGGAGGACTACAGATACACTATAGATAACAATGTCACAATACAATCTACTGAATGAGAATCTCTTGGGGCAGAGGTCTGGTAATCATTACGTTTAGCTATCTAGTCTGGTGACATTTATCATTAAGGAAGTTTGGAATATACTTCCTTGAGCATTCCCAGGCTGACACTACAAAACACTCATAATAATCTGAATTGCTAGTGTGGCATTATAGCCTTAGTTAGACCAGTCACTTTGATTTATGTCTCTAATATCTATTAATACCCTATATGCCATTACTTTTTACTTCAAAGGATTGGCTTAATACTGACATCTTATTACTGTTTTTACCTAGGATTGTTTTTAATGAATAATCATTAATGTACTCAATATTTGTACAATCTAATCTGTGAGCTGTCTGATATAATTTTCCTACATGAATTTTCAAAAGTTTCATTACATATACAAAAGCATTAATAGCATTTGTATTGACAATAGTTAGGGGAAATTGTCATATCTTATAATTTGACGAGGTGTGATCATTAGGGATTTTTTCTCTAAATATTCACTTCCATATATTTTTCTATATATTTTCTATGAATTCAATATCTTGAAATATGTGTATATATTATGGCATGAGACAAACAAGCTTAGAAATGATTACTCTTATCAACACTCACATAAGTATATTGATTCAAGGCTTATAATTTAAAAAACGTTGTAATGAATACAAGTGAAAACAGAAAAACTAAAATTAGTCATCTCTCAGTTAAGAAAACATTTATACAACTGTTTAAAAATAACTGTAAAATTCAGTTGTATATATTCATTACTATACATGTAAAACCAAAAACTCAGTTCTTTAAAAGATTCTCCTTCAAGAATAATCTGTAGTTTAGAGTGGCTTAAATGTCCAGCTTCCTTGTCTGTTCTTTGCCAGTGTTTTCTGTGCTGGGAAGCAAAGAATGCAAAGGGCAGCACCGTATTCTGGTCCTGCAAGAGAAACAGAATTGTAAGATTTGGGAGATACAAGCTGCACTAATTATGTCACAGAGACTAGAACAGCAGTGATTTTTCCCCCATTATTATTACTTTATATCAGTAGAATCTATTTAATATATTCAATAATTCTATTATTTCTCAGACCTTCCACAAAAGGGCATTACAATCCTTTTAGTTTATTGCAAACATATATATTTTTTAAAGTGGATTCACTTTATTTATTTTTTGGCTGCGCTGCAGGATTTGTCAGAAGACCAACAGTAAGTTGTGAGTTCCATTTTGCCCAACTACTTTTTTCTTCACAACCTGGAGAATCTGGTGTCTGGAACTGTAGAGACATCATCATGTTACCACCCCTTCTCCTCTCAGGTTGAATCCACTGTGACAGAACACTCATGTCCTTAAGAGGCAAGGCCTAGCAAATAGCCTCTCACAAATCCACTGAACATCACAATGTCCTGTTTGATAAATTCTGTTGCTGCTTCAATTATATTGCTGATTTCAGATGCTGCTTTATTTGCTCATTTCTGAATCAGGTCTTCCTGCTTTCTTTATATCTTTTTTCAACTCTGTCCCAGTTGATTTGCACATAGTTGCTTTGACTGCTAAATCTGATGAAGATGGCCAGCAGCCTACTGTTGCTGTAAGTTTTCCAACTTTCTGGAACAAAAATCCTGCACAATGGCCAGTGCAATCTGGATGACTACTGAGTATTGTTCTACTGGAGGTGCCAAACTATGGCCAAACATAGATTCTACCAGCGGTGTCTTCTTGTATACTGAGTTAGGTCCAATATGAATCATCATCACTTTTATATTCAGGTGAGAGAGATCCCATCTAGACTGGCCTGGCCTTGGAATCCAGAACCAAGTGAAGAGGACTCAGCTGTCAAAGGGGGACAAAGAGGCCTGGGGTTGGAAGAAAGGGTCATAGACACAGAAGTAAGCACTTCATGAAAACTAAGCAAATGGTATTTCTAGGTAAATCAGTCTTTCTGTGCTGGATTAATTAAAAGAACTTCACAGCTCTCTATCCCCAAGCTTTCTCACCCTCTGGAATTGAGGGCTTTTACTGCTTCCCCCATTATTTTTTTAATTAAGTAATGAATAAAATGAATAGTATTTTATTATTATTATTATTATTTTTTTTGGCTGCATGGCATGGCATACAGGATCTTTTTTCCCTGACCAGGGATTGAACCTGTGCTCCCTGAAGTGGAAGCATGGAGTCTTCACCACTGGACCCCCAAGGAAGTCCCTGAAGAGTATTTTATAGATAAGAAAACTTTAGCCTCAGCAGGATAAAGTTGAGGACTGTTCCAATAGTTAGCTCCCCAGAGATGCACGTGAAGTGGTCCTTACAGTTTTTGCAAACTAGAATACCTGATAGTGTTTATCAGTGCAACAGGTCAGGTGCAGTGTAAAGGTATGGGAACTGAAAAAGTAATATTGACCCAGGTATGCATTCATGCACAGGCATTTACAGATTTTTACCCAGTCTTTGAATTAAAAGATAGATTCTCTGAGTCTGATCAATGTCAGCCTCTTGAGATGTACTAAAATGAAATTCAGAAAAAATTGAATAACTTAAACTACTCTGGAGTTATAGACAACTGAAGTAGAAAGCCTCTTTCTTAAGCACTGTGAGAGAAGAAAAAAAGGGGCAAAAATCTACCTACTAGCTTGGGTTGTAGAACTCATGTTTTTAGGAGTTGGGAGAATAGAAACTTTGGAGCAAGTGTTTCATGTGACAGATCATTAGATCTGTTATCTAGGTCTGTATTAGATCTGTATAGTATCTATTGAGATACTACAGATGAGGAAAGATGTTAAGTGTATTTGCTTTGTATCATCAACGGAGATTTTTTGCTGCCTCTGAAAGCTTGCTGTCAAGATTTAATTTAATATTTAATTAATTTCCTTCTCTCTGCTGATCTCTGATTTCCCTTAATGCCATTTCCTTTTCTAGAGAGATCACAGATTACTGTAAATTATTTGTGTTCAGTGAGGATGAGCATAACGGTAGTAATAATGAGAACAAGAATAGTGACTGGCCATTTATACATAAAATGAATTCCGTTAGAAACACCTATAAATATTGTATCAGCGTTATTAATTGGCTTAATAAGATCAATTGGCATAATAAGATCTAAGTTGTTTATTATAAATAAAATAAATAAAAATTCACTAGTCAGCAACAGATATTAGTATTTTTCTTTTTTAAAAATCCCTTCTTTGCTAGCCCTAAATGCTTTATTTCTTAGGGGTCTAATATTGACTTCACTAGTCTTAGTGGAGTTACCAGCTTGTGGCTGAATCACGCTCACTCTAGTATTCAGACATGGTTCGACACATCTAAATTAGGGTGAGGAAGATTATTCCAGAATATGGAGGCTCTCTTTTGGCAGGAATTGGGGGATGGGAACTTATTCTGAATAAAGAGGAAGTGAAGACTGGAAAGGTTACTTGGTCAACAGAGAGAAAAGATTAGCCTGAAAATAGAAACTCTCATTCCCAATATTCTCAAGCTCAGACTGCATGAACATATGAATACTTGCCACTAAGTAAATGGTTATAAAAAAAACACGTCTAATTCCCAGTCTGTAATCTACCAGTGACATTTAAAAATAAGATACCACCACTGGTGATGATGTAAGTGTTGTTTGCAAGAAGGGCTGCTAGTATAGCTTATGATAGCATCTTAATAAACAATATTAGTTTTGTGTTGTAAGGAGGTTTAAAACTTAGATTGAGAATCAAGCTTCTCTGCATATATGTATGTATAAGGAAAATCTATTTTTCCTTAAAACACCTGCATTATATCACTTTAGAGGTAAAGGATGGTTTTCTCCCTTCTTAAATCTCCTCTTGATAAATATATTTTCATTGGAAGATGTTTTAAGTAATCCCTCATCTAAGTGGAAAGATTACAGGCACCATAACAGGGAATCTTCAAGAATATAAGGAAAATATTTTAGTCAGAATCATTTCTTACATGAGATGATATCAAGTCACTAGTTAATTTCTAGAAAGAATAAATGCCATGGGCATAGAAAAATAGGAACTGATGAATAAGAAAGGCAATCTTCATCAAGGTTTGTTTCTTGGAATATGCATAGCTAGAGCCTGTATGACACTTTTCGTTTTATTTTAATTGCTAATACAATTTTTCTATATTTTAAAAATTGATATTGTTCATGTTAAGAACATTTATTTGAAATGTCTCACATAGCATTCTAACACATCCTGAAATAGTGTAGTTTTTCTTTAGCTGCTGTACTACCCCTCTACCCTCCCTCAATAAAACACACAAAACACCTTATTACAACCTTAATACTTTAAAATTTTTAAAAAACTCTAAAATTACAACTCAAATAATTATTTAACCAATAAAAATAACATTATTTTATGAGACTCATTTTAGGGAGTATTAGTTATTATCTTGTAATTCTACATTTTTTCTCATTCTTCCCTTCCATTTTATTTCCGTTCCTCTTTTAGCATACCTTCATAAGTTTGTCATCATTTTGCTCATGAGAAAAAAAGGTGGCATTTTTAAATATCAAGTAATATGTGTTATAGCTTTGTTAAACATTTCATCACCAGTTTGTTGCAAGAGATTTATAAATCAGATTTTCATTAAAAAAGAGAAAGAATCAACACCATCTGTTGTGCTAAATCCTATGCAGCTGCTGCTACAGCAGCTTAATAATGTGTGAACTAGAAGGCATTCAGTACTCTGTGTGATATACAGGACTGTAACTTCTTTCAAATGTTGTGTTTTTTTTTAATATTAAGATTAAAATCTAAGAAAACATAGTAAAATGGAATAACTTAGAAGTGTTAACATTTATTTTATAGAAAAGAGAGTTCTCTTTAAATCAGTAGCTAAATGGGTATCTATAACTGAAATTAATATACCCAAGTACTCTTGAAATTGTAATAGAAAAGCAGGCTCAAACAAGAATGTTGTATATTAATGCAGCTCCTCTTGTAATCTTAACTTCATTGCAATGTACTTTTGCCTAAATATCAATCTAGTTGGCATTTTTATTACAATTCTGCAAATGGAAAGAGAGCAAATGAACCATTTACTGCCTTTATTTTCTAAGTATAATCATGTTTCTGTTTTCCATTCAATGATAGTCAACTTTTTTCCACTCCAACATAAAACATTCTTGAGTGTTAATGATCACGTTATGGTAAGAGGTTGATATTGTACCCCATGCTCATTTATATTACAGTGTACAGAATGTCAGAATCAGTTATTTATAAACTTTAGTTGAGAGGTCAGGAAATAATACCCTAATGTAAAACTGTGCATATTTTAATAATATTTATGGGCCAACCACATATGAGATATAAACACTACCCTACATATACACCTTAAATTTATTAGATTTGAAGTAACAACACTGAAGGAGGAAAATCATTTTTAAAAGCACCATAAAGCAAGACAGTAATTTTCTTCTTAAGTGTGCTTTTTTTAAATTTGTTTTTTATTGAGGTAATGTCAGTGTATGACATTATGTAAGTTCCATGTGTACAACATGATATTATCTACTTCTGCATACTTTTCAACATGTTCACCACCAAAAATGTAGTTTCTGTCCATCACCATACAGCTGATCCCATTAAATGTGCATCTGCACATGGAAATTACATGCTTCTCTTTCATTGAAAAGAAACATCTCATGATAATGATGATTAATTTTCCTATGTTAATATAAATTTGCATTATTTCTGCATTATCATGATAGAACAAAATGAGTTCATGAATCAGTGTGAAAAAATGTTTCCTTGCTATAGAAATAAGACAGGTGGCTATTTTCCATCTAGTATAAGGACATTATAAGAACAATCTATAGACCAATATTCTTAATGAATATAGACAAAGAACATTCAAAAAATACTTGGAAAAAATGAATCCAACAATATATAAAAATAATTATATAAATATAATATATATAATATATAATTATATAAATGGGCTTCATCCAGAGAATGCATTGGCAATTTTATACGTAAAAACTATCGATATAATATACTCTATTAATAGATTAAATGACACAGAGCACATGATCATCTCTGATACTGATATAGTAGGATATTCACAGTATATTCACTATTTAATACCTACTAGGATGACTAAAGTCAAAAGGACAGATCATAAAACTAGCTGGCCAGGATGTTGAGAAATTGGTGGTAGGAACGTAAAATGATATAGACTCCATGCGAAATAGTTCAGCTGTTTATCAAAATGTTAAAAATAGAGTTACCATATAATCCAGAAATTCCCCTCCTCGGTATTTTCATATGTATATATCTATGAATAATAAAAACATATGTCTACCATAACTTCTCTTCACTTTTTCACAGCAGCATGGTTTATTAATAGACAAAAAGTAGAAATAATCTAAATGTCCATCAACTGATAAATGAGCAAATAAAATGTGTTATATCCATACAATGAAATATTATTCATTGTAAGAATTAAGTAATGATACATGCTACAATATAGAAAAACCTTGTAAATTTTATTCCAGATACAAAAGACATCCACAAATATGACATATTGTATGAGTCCATTTACACAACATAATTAAATTAGTAATTCACAAAAAAGGGCATATTAAAATATTCAAGTGTACGGAAACTAAACAATTCACTTACAAATAACACTTGGGACAAAAAAATACTCAGGAAAATAGAAAATATTTTAATGAGTAAATATGGAAACACAGTAGATCAAAATTTGTTCAATATAGCTAAAACAGTCTTGAGAAGTGTGTCTTTAAGTATTTATATTAGGAAAAAAAAGAATTATGAATACAATGACTTAAATTATTCCCTTAAGATGCTGGAAAAAAAAAATCAAATTACACCCAAAGAAAGTAGAAGAGAGAAAACTAGAAAGGTAAGAGTGGACATTAATAAAATAAGATAATTGTACCTATAATAATTAATAATAATAATTAGATTAAAATTTTAAAGAGAAAATGCAATAAAATAAAAATCTATGAACTCAAAATAAATTTCATTAATTGATTTCTATGATAGACTATTGATGGAATTCTCATCTTCATTTGTGTTCTTCCATCTCTGATGTTTCACCTTCTTTTAAAAGCTTACATAATTAGGTCAGCCACACAAGAATAAACTCCCTTTTGCATAACACACAGTCAGCTTATTAGTAAACTAATCACAGAAGTGATATCTCATTATTTCCAGACTACACCCACACTCAAGAGAAGGAGATTATATAAGTCATTTACACTATGGTGCAGAAATCTTAGGGGAATATCTTAGAATCTTCTCTATCACATGATTAGAATATACAGACATGAGGGAATTCCCTGGTGGTCCAGTGGTTAGGACACTGGGCTTCCACTGCAGGGGGCCTGGGTTCAATCCCTGGTCAGGTAACTAAAATTCTGACAGCCGCATGGCACAGCTGAAAAAAAACAAAAACAGCAACAACAAAAAACAGGTATGAATTACCATGATTAGTTGTGTACTTATTTTGTGTGCTATTTCCATAGTTTACATTAATCATTAAAAAATTATTTATAAGTATTCTTGAACATTAAAAATGAGCTACTGGGCTTCCCTGGTGGCGCAGTGGTTGAGAGTCCGCCTGCCGATTCAGGGGACGCGGGTTCGTGTCCCGGTCCGGGAAGATCCCACATGCCACGGAGCGGCTGGGCCCGTGAGCCATGGCCGCTGAGCCTGCGTGTCCGGAGCCTGTGTTCCGCAACGGGAGAGGCCCCAGCAGTGAGAGGCCCGCGTACTGAAAAAAAAAAAAGAGAGCTACTGTTTTAGGGGGTACACTAATTTTGTTAAACATTTTAGTCTAGAAGCCTTCTTCATCTTTGCTTCTAGTAGCAACTCCCAAAGGAAGTCACTATCCTGATTTCTGACAATATAGATTATTTTTCTCAGGCAATTTTGAAGATCAGTTCTGGAATTAGTCTTTCCAGTTTTTATCTTTACATATTTCCTTCTTTTCCATTGCTTCAAAATTGACATCTCATCCTCCTCCCACAAACAATAACAACAACAACAAAATATATATATTTCCTTAGAGAAACTGAATGATTCTTAGAATTAGGAGGGGAGCAATGTTATTTACCAGCAGAGTGTTACAACGATCTGCCCCAGCGCCATTCCTTACCCCAGCATGCATTTCATTAAGAGTTTGCTATGTCAAATAAGTACAAAAATATTGAGAGTGCAGGTAGCATGTGGAAGGTCATCGTTGTTGCTCGTTTATTTTTCTACACTTGTTGCCTTTTCTACTGATATAGAGAAACTGACATAAAAATCTAGTCTCTAACACCATTTACATGTTTACAAATTTGATAAGCTTAATTTTATAATAAGTATTATTTTTTCTTGAATTTCCATCTACATGCCACTCAACAGCATTTGGCCTTTACTTCATATTTTCAGAGGAGTCATTATTACTAAATTTTGTGGTTTTTAATATGTTCCTTTGACATCCATAAATCTAGCTTCAATAATAAACATTAGAAAGAGGCAGATGGAAAAAAACAAGGAATAAATTTAAAAAATTGAAAAAGAGCAAAAAGTTGCTAAATAGGGAAAATAAGAAAGAAGAAAGGTCTATACTGCCTGAAAAAAATCAGTTGTATTTGAGTGTTGTTAATGTCATAGTAGATATTTTATGTATTGATTAATTTAATTCATGACTAAAATTAATAATTTTTTATCTTCTCAAATATCCTGGTGTTCCACTGGGCTTATCAAAACCCAGTATTTATTTTACTATTCCTAAATCCAGGCATTAAAAATTACAAGTTAATTCTGTTAAAAATGTGTCCTTATAGCTTGTTAATGGTTATTTAGGAGGCTTTACAACATGAAATTTTATGTTAATACTAAAATAGATTTTTACTATGTGAAGATACCCAAATTTAGTGCAGTGCACAAAGTTTTATGAGATATTTCCTGTTATGCTCTGCCAAGATATACAGTTTATGATTTTTAATTTATTTTTCATGATATTTATGATTTTTTATTCATTTAAAAAAATTTTCCTTTTCAATTTGATTAGTTTTACAGCTATTCACTAGTCTCTTCTCAATCTTTCTCCCTTTCATTCATTCTTTCTTTCCTCTTTTTAATTTTCTATGTCATTATTGCAATTTTTCATTTTGATCTTGTAGTCTATTTGGCCATACAAACTCTAGAGCTTCTCATAGGAGTGAATGAAATCTCTGTTTCAACTACATCAAGGTTCATACTCTCATTGTTTCCTTTCCTTTATGGCAATTGTGACTAAGAGCACTGTCTGATACATCTCATGCAAATAAATGTCTCCGATTTGGTTTCCAGAGGACCTCAATCCAGCATAGTTTTTAATACATCAACTCCTTTCTTTCTATCTAACCTGTATCTTCCTATCTAACCTTCCTATCTAGCACAGATCATTGCTGTTCCTGACAACCAAACTTGCACTCTCTACTTCACGCTTCACCAGTTCTCACTGACAATCATTAAGAAATTGAAAATGGGTACAAGGACATCACGTCTTTGCAGAAAGAGTGCACATACCTCCAGCAGATGTTCCACTTGGAGCAGAGAGAAGGTAGGAGAGTCACTATGAAACCATCCTCCCTAGTTCATTTTCTACAAATGCACATGTAAGAGGCTTCCAACTGTTAAATGCTTAAATCTAGCGGTATGAAGCCAAAATGGTGCAAGAAGTAATGCCTGCATCTCACCCACGTCTTTAAAAAACACTAAAAAGCTGGAATGGATAATAAATTCACAAATTTAAATAATAAAAATTTTAAAGAGGTTTACTTTAAATCACGCTTGTGTCATTTGGAAGCAGAGTGAAAATCTACGATGACATATTTGAATTCAGAGAATTTCTACAGAATCTGCTTTCATATTTCCTCTTCTGAATTACATTTTGCATTAGGTCCCCAGAGAAATCCTGAAACTTACAGTTTTATTACAATTGGTTTTTATGACCTTTACTATTATATCTAACTGATTTATAAATAAGGAAACATTTTTAAACAAGTGCTATTGTGTTAAAAAAATGTCAATGTATTTAATTAAAATTGAAATGAAAGAAATCATCCACCCTCTAGAAATTCCTTCTAGAATTTTTCCTTAAATTCCAGGTCACCATGCATCACACAGTGGATGAGGTAGTAAAAAGAGAATGTCAAGTATTGAAATATTTAAGCATAAGCAATTCAGAATTTGCAAGAAAATTCTTAGGCAACCTTTAGAGTAAAATATATGGTTTGAATTAGTTGAGCATATTAGAAACGGTTGCCCATGTGAGGTATAAAATGAGGAAAGGAACAGTTGCCGATATGAATAAAGTTTGTATGTGTGTGTGTGTGTGTGTGTGTGTGTGTGTGTAGAAGGAGATACAAGGGGAGAAGTAGTATTGATAAAGATGACTTAACTAAAGGTGTTGGTTTGCATAGTTATAAGAAATAAGCATGACTCTGAAAAGAAATCATTCTGCTAGTTACGGAAAAGTCTTAGATGCCTAAGGGATTTAGTTTGATGACAGAGGTACTACAAGATAAAGGCATTTTGTGAAACAAATTAAAGCAGGAACACAAGCCCAGAGCAGAGCAATGGAAGGTACTGGACGTAAGTGGACACTGAAGTAGAAATTGAAGCTTTCAAGTCTGGGCAGGGGACAGACTGGGCATGATCTACAGATGCAAAAGAAAAGTCTAGGGAAAGAAGAGGCACAAGAGCAATAGAAAGACAGCTTTTTGTTTATGACTATTAAATTTGTGTGGTTGGGAGAAAATAAAAGTGGAGATACCTTGAAGGTAGCTTTGAATAGATAATTAGAGAAACAAAAAATTAGAGCACTGGTTGTTAATATGAGGTTTGTGGCCACAAACGTGATAGTTAAAGCATAAAAGTAGATGAGAAATTTGGGAGAAATATTCATTGAGGAGGATGGAGCTGTGAGCTTAGACTATTCTTCGGACAATAAACTCAGAAAAAAATGTCATATACACTACTCAACAGAAACTTGCTTACTAGTGAAAAATCTGTGCCATAGCAAACCTCCCCAAGTCTGCACTAAAGAAAATAAACGGTTTAAACACTTTTACTACTTGCCTGCCGTATGTTATTAATTGCACTGACTGAGTGAGTGACTACTTGTGCAACTGCTATAAAGTGAACTAAATTTCAGGAATAAAAAATATATGGCATTCACTGAGTCAAAATTAAAGTTGACTATTAAATGAAATATGTTGAAAAGCATTCATTTTAAAATGCACTTTAACTTCTGGGGTTGAAAGTATTTTTCATATTTACAGCAAAATTCATTCAACTATATTTATCTTACAAGAGAATAAAACCAGAAGGATATAATTCAAAACTTGCAGAGGCTGGAAACTTTCTAATTGATAGATTTCTAGAATTTATTGATTAAAGATATCTGTCAAAAATGTGATAATATTTTTATTTTATTTTTGTTCTTGTTTAACACATAGTTTTCACACCCTTTTAAGTGAAAAATTTAAAGGATTTACTAATTATTATAAAAACATTATACAAAATATTTAATGACTTCCAACTATTAAAACTATAATCATGGCTAATTCAGGTTATGAAATAAATCTATTAACAGACTTAGCTTTGCAGGATAAATCATATACAAGATAAAGAAAGAAAATAAGGACACATTTGACCAATTTCTTATTTCTGAAAGAAATACACCAGTAACTTATCTTAATATTAATGAAAAAATGAGTATTTTTGTATGATTGTAGAAAGACTTTGAAAACACTTTCATAAGTGCACATGGAAATTCACTCTGCCGCTACTTCAAATAGGCAAATAGGAAAATGGTGAAGAATCATTTACATAATGGACAAATGTAAATTCATTCTAGTTGTAGAGAGAAGCTCCCTGCTGTCTTGATTATATTATGCTTTCCTGCCGCTACATGAGCTCACACAAAACTGAAAAAAAAATTAACATTGTGCAGTTATAAGTCTGAAGCAAAAGAACTCCAGTGCAACTTTTCATTGGTTTCTTCACCCTTAAAATCTCAGCTCATGAATTATCCTTGCTACAGATATTTGACACACAAAATCATTTTCTCGGAAGATATGGAATGGCATATATGAGAATCCAGCTTTAACTGCTAACTTTAAAGAATTTAAGGTAAAGGAAATTACATTTTATTGTGGTTGCTCATGATTGTTTGTTCAACGAGTTGTCACAGAATCCAATTTCCACATTACCCATTTTCTGTGTAATAAATCGATTCTTTTGTTTCATTTATGGGGAAGTGATATTTCTACAGTCTTCTTAACTTATTACAAAATGTATTTCATAAATCACCAGTCTTATGGAGGATGAAACATCTGTTTACATAATAGTACTTGCTCAGTTTTAATCAGTTATAAGTACGTGACTTGGCAACCGGTTGACAGTATGAGAAATATATTTCTAGTGATACTTATTTCATGACACAATTGTGTTGCACATAAATAAAATGAAAAATAATCTTAAAAGGTAGGAAATAAATACAAAATAAACACAAATATAGCATTCATAACCCAAAGAAGCTCAGTGTTCTAGAATTACTCTATCAATTACTATAAATCAAAGGCTAAATTCCCTCTCCCCTCATTTCTGTAAATGGAGAGTATACTAGTGTAGGGGTGATTAGCTAAGTCTACCAGCTCTGACTCTCTGAGACTTTCATTTGTAAGAAGTTTGATCTTTGGCAAGTTTCTTGAATTTTTGGTGACTCAAATTCTTCACTGAAAACAGAGGGAACAATAGTTTTACCTCATATATTTAAGTGATAATCCAAGTAAAGTACTTCAACAATACCTGAGTCAGATAGTGTGCATTAATGTTGGCAGTCATTATCATTGTTTATATTATTACAACTACCACTATTGTTGTTGGTTTTATTATTATAAATATACTTTAAAATTTTCCAAGGAAGTTCTATTCCAGCTCAACCTGAAATCACCAAAATTGAGGCTTATTTTTTGCAACTGTTGACATCCTACCACTAATGTGTCCTTTGCATTACTCTCCAAATTTTCAATAACAACTTTGATTGTATGCAGTAAACAAGATACGGGCATTAAGGAGGTGTTGGGTTGCACCCTACTGGCCTTCAAGGCCTGTAGTTGCCCAACTTCAAGACAGAGAAAGAGCCCGGAGTCAGTGACAGAGACATCAATGGTTTAATGGATAGCGGGATCTTATACTTCTGAAGCAACACCCCACCATGTGCAGCAGATGGCGGGCAGCACATGGTGCCAGTCTTTGCTCCTGGGGGGAAGAGGAGATTGCCAGTTATAAGGGGAATTGAAGTCAGGTTAGCTCACTGGTTACCAGGGAAACTAGCAGCGGGCATGCCCCTCACCTCCTCTTTGATAAGAACAATCTCTAGCTGGGGCCTGGGGACAGTATGTAGGAAGGTCAGTCATGTGAGTAGGGTGTAGCTAGACCCTGGTCTAGCTGGGGATGTACAGAGAGCAAGAGAACAGCAACTTCCAGTGACCTGACCACACAGGAGAGAACTCATAACCAAACACAAAACAGCAAATGACTTAACTGTGGAATCTTTGGCATCCTTATCTTCCTCAATTTATCCATAGAACCCAATCATCCTCTTGTAGTTCATCACAGCCTTTTGCATTCAAATCTTTTTTTTTTTCTTATTCCAAGTTACCACACATTCTAGGCTTATCATAAACTAAAGAAGATATACAAATCCCTTTAGAAGAAAGCTAATTTAATATTTATTATTTCAATTCAGACTTGCAGGAGATAAAGTGGAGTGCGAGAAGATGGTCACGTCCCGGGTCTCAGGCGAGTCCCTGGGACGGCTGCCAAGTGTGGGTTCTTGGCTTCGCACAGGAAAGAATTCAAGTAAAGTGAAAGAAGGTTTATTCAGGGAGATACATACTCCACAGACAGAGTGTGGGCCATCTCTGAAGGTAAGAGGCCCCAGGGTACAGGGTTGTCAGTTTTTATAGGGGTGAGTAATTTCATAGACTAATGAGTGGGAGGATTATTCCAACTATTTGGGGGAAGGGGTGGGGATTTCCAGGAATTGGGCCACCGCCCACTTTTTGGTCTTTTACAGTTAGCCTCGTAACTGTCATAGTGCTGATGGGTGTGTCATTTAGCATGCTAATGTATTACAATGAGCATATAATGAAGCCCAAGGTCCACTGGGAGTCAAATCTTCCGCCATCTTGGACCAGGTTGGTTCTAAACAGTTTTTGTCATGTCCTATGGCTATATCATTCTTTTAAAGGTTGTGCCCTGCCCCCTTCCCTCCTTATTCAAGACCATTTGTCGTTTCACTTAAAACAAATAAACCAATTTTTTTTTTTTTTCTGTACAGGGGCTGGTGCTGTCAGGAAGCAGGCTTTGTTGGGAAAGAACACAGCTCAGGAGCAGGGTATCTGGGAGGCAGAGCCTGCCTTGATTACAGTGGCTCCCAATTCTTTTTTTTTGCGGTACGCGGGCCTCTCACTGTTGTGGCCTCTCCCATTGCGGAGCACAGGCTCCGGACGCGCAGGCTCAGCAGCCATGGCTCACGGGCCCAGCCGCTCCGCGGCATGTGGGATCTTCCCGGACCGGGGCACGAACCCGCGTCTCCTGCATCGGCAGGAGGACTCTCAACCACTGCGCCACCAGGGAAGCCCCCAATTCTTTAATCTTTGCTTCTCCTCTTTGAGGTGCTTGTCTTGCTCCCAAAATCATTTTTACTCCAACGATAAATTCTGTAAGTTGCTTAAGACTTATATGCATTTGAATATAAAAATTATTTTCCTTTAACCAAAAAAAATTAAAGTATTATTTGCAAAAGTCAGCCTCCATCCTGTATAGAACTTTGTAAATTTGAATTTTTGTATTCATGTACTTTCTTAGCAGTAATTGGTTTCCTTGAGATAAACCCAGTTCATGATGGGTGTCTCAGGCTTTATGTTAACTGACTGCCCTGTGTTAAAGCACTTCATCTCTGCTAAGGCAAGGTATCAAAAAGAAGTGATGTCTCAGAAGGAAAGTTATATGTAGGAACTGTTATAGCTTTCTCCAAAATTCCAAAACTCCATTCTGTGAATCATTTGTACCAGTCTGCAAAATGTTCAATACAACATTTGTTTTCTGCCATAAACACTTAAAGCAAAATTGGATCCGTTGAGTCATATGGTCCAAGCAGCAGAACAGCTTTCTTGGCAGATGGACATTTTGCAGAAACTTAGTCTCACTCAAAACTGGCAGCTTTTCAGGATACTAAATAAATGGGCAAGAATAATACAGCAAAGTGAGATATATGTGGCATCCCAAATCTAAAGAGACCCATAGACTGTTAAAACTTTTCTCAATAGTAGAGGGACAAGATGCAGCAAGTTATCTCTCATCTTGGAAGGGATATTTCAACATTCCTATAAGGTGGAGCCCCTAGAAATGTCACCAAGGTGGCAAGTCCCTGAATTTTGTGGGATGCATTCCCAAATGCTAACATGCATGTCTTACCTAAGTTTCTAGAGTTGCTGATACTTCCTGTTCATCAGATGCAAAATCATCACATCATAAATGTAATGTATAAACATGACATCCTTTTGGATTGAGAGGTGTTTCAGGTCATTACAGACTAGACTATGACAGAAAGCTTAACAGTTGATATACCCCTGAGCTAGAACAGTACAATTGTGTTTCTGGCTCTACCTGCTGAAAGCAAACTACCTCTTTGCTCAAAATTTTAGAGAAGAAAAGCATTGTCCACATCTATCATTGCCTATCAGTTGACAGGAGATGTAATGATTTGCTCCAGCAATGAAACTACGTCTAGATCAGCAGATGCGATTGGAGTCACTGCATGATTATATTTTCAACAATCTCATTTCATAATGGTTATTTACATCTGTCCTCTGCACAAGCAAAATAGGTAAGTTGAATTAGCTGTGGTAGGAATAAACGCCAGCATTTTTAGGGGCTTGATAGTGACAATCTCTGAAATCCCTCTTGGGATGTGGTGCTGTTTCTGGTTTTATATTTAATGTGTAAAGGAAGATCTAGTGTTTTTCACTAGGCTTTCCCTACCATAACAATGCCCTTTCCATGGGTTAAAGAACCAAGTCCACTGATGAGCATGTGCTATCTGATTATGTATTTTGGAACTCAGAAGATAGTCATGGTGTGGGCTTAGGTGTCCATTGGGTCTACTATGAAATGGACACACTCCATTGTTATCTGACCTTCATAAGCCTCTCTTCTGACTAGTACATTACAGTTCTATTTTTATCTCCAGGCATCAGTGAGAGGTCAGAGTCAATGTCAAATGTCCTTGAAAAGTCTGATGATTTCACCTTCACCAGTTCATAGTAACCATGGTAAATATTTGCAGGTCCTTGGGGAAAAGCTAGGAGAAATATTAACAATATCCATTTTGGACTATATAGCTAGGTCTTTCCTCAAGAGTACTCAGTCTTCTTTTCATTAAAATGACTCTGGTTACTGTAAACTGGGTGAGGGATGTCTGTGACTGTATTGTGTTCTAAAACAGATCACGGTTAACACATTTGGGAATTTTTACTTTTACAAATTTAACAGACTACTGATTTATTTTAGTTCTAGGTACATGATGATGAACTATTCAACACCAAAATCTTTGCAGCATAGACATTCTGATTCCTGCTTCAGCTCTGCTCTGCAGTGGAGTTACCATTACTATTTTATCTCTGGGGATTAAGTGCCTCTAGTTGCCATCTGCCACCCTGGAATTCCATTATCCCCATTGATTTCTGGGAGACCAGATGCATGACAGTAGTTTCTGCTTATATTTCTGAACAATAGAAAGTAATCACAGGGACTTCCCTGGTGGTCCAGTGGTTAAGAATGCAGGGGACACGGGTTCCACCCCTGGTTGGAGAACTAAGATCCCACATGCCACAGGTCAGCTGAGCCTGTGTGTCGCATCTACTGAGTCCGTGCGCTCCGGAGCCCGTGCACCACAACTAGATAGCCCACATGCTGCAAACTACAGAGCCTGTGCACTGTGGAGCCCATGAGCCACAACTAGAGAGAAGCCTGCACATCGCATCTACTGAGCCTGTGTGCTCTGGAGCCTGTGCACCACAACTAGAGAGGAGCCTGCCCGTCGTAATGAAGAGCTCATGCACCACAATGAAAGATCCCTCAGGGCGCAGCGAAGGTCCCACCTGCCCCAACTAAGACCCGATGTAGCTAAATAAATAAATAAATAAATATTTAAAAAGAAAAAAAATATGTAATCACAAAGGAGTTCATTAAGGACACTGGGGACTCCCCATGAATATATTTCTTCCAGACTTAATGAAGGGAATGTATTCCGATCCACCTGAGGGGTGCATTAGGAGATAAATAAACAAATATGACATCATAAATACATTCTACTGTTCAGATCTCACTAAGACTTTGATTATATCCCTCAGTAATATGACAGGGAATTTTTAGCATTTAATTTAATTAAATGTAAGCACTTTTTGGTCCCAGATTTTAGTCATTTGCAAAGGAAAATGTTAAAGCTACTCCTATCTTTTTGATTTAACATATTGAATCCAGAATCTTGGCTAAGTGAGACCTTATCGCTCTACTCAGCCTGAGCCAAATTTGTATTTCTTCTACCTTAATCTAAAAGCCTTAGGATTAATTCTCACTTGTCTACCTAGGTTTTGGTAAATGTAGAATGTTAAAATCATATGTGAAAAATTTTTGGTATGTGTAATGCTTTCCATATCACACTTTGTACATTACCTTCTGGGCCCTGTTGGAACTTGACTCTGGTTATAGATCTAGGAGCATTAAGAATTGTTGGAGACAGGATATGGAGAGGATTAGCAGTCTCTTCTTGCAAGAGAAATGTCTCAGTGGGGAGGAAATTATAGTTTTTCAAACAAGAGGAAACTAACGTCTTTAAAACAAGAGGTTGAAGAGAGAATTCTAAAAGAAAGGCAGTTTAGCAGAGTTTAAAAGTTCAACTTTCCAATCTTATTTGGAATTTTTCCATATGCCTCTATCCTAATATTTAGGACCCCAGTCCTTCCCAATCAATACCCTAAATTATCATAAAAAGCCTTGCAAGCTTGAGAATTCAATTCTGTAATCTTATAATTTAGGTATGATTTTTTAAATAGATCTTTATTGGAGTATAATTGCTTCACAATACTGTGTTAGTTTCTGTTGTACAACAAACTAAATCAGCCATATACATACATATATCCCCATATCTCCTCCCTCTTGAGCCTCCCTCCCACCCTCTCTATCCCACCCCTCTAGGTTGTCACAAAGCACCGAGCTGATCTCCCTGTGCTATGCTGCTGCTTCCCATTAGCTAAATATTTTACATTTGGTAGTGTATATATGTCAATGCTACTCTCACTTCACCCCAGCTTCCCCCTCCACCCCGTGTCTTCAACTCCATTCCCTATATCTATATCTTTATTCCTGCCCTGCCACTATATTCATCAGTACCACATTCATATGGAAATACAAAAGACCCTGAATAGCCAAAACAATACTGCAAAGAAAAGTGGAGCTGGAGGAATCAGGCTGTCCAACTTCAAACTATACTACAAAGCTATAGTAATCAAGACAATATGGTACTGGCACAAAAACAGAAATATAGATCAATGGAACAAGTTAGAAAGACCAGAGATAGACCCATGCACATATGGTTGCCTAATTTATGACAAAGGAGGCAAGAACATACAATGGAGAAAAGATAGCCTCTTCAATAAGTGGTGCTGGGAAAACTGGACAGCTACATGTAAAAGAATGAAATTAGAACACTACCTAACACCATACACAAAAATACACTCCAAATGGGTTTAAGACCTAAATTTAACACCAGACACTATAAAACTCGTAGAGGAAAACACAGGGAAAACACTCTTTGACACAGGTATGATTTTTTAATAAATATGAGCACTATGTCTGTAGAAGATGAGGTTTTATTTTATGGTAGTCAGCTCCCTTATATGAGATTTGGGCAGGAAAATTAGTGTTGTGAACTCATCATTTTTTTTGCTCCAAATTTCACAGCCCATTTGGAAGCCATAAAAGTAAAGAAACAAAAACAACAAAAAAAAAACCTTCCTAATGTAAAAGTAATGTGTCTGCTACATAGTTCTCCCTTCCAAATTTCTTGCAAAGTGCTTCATTTGGTCTATGCTAACCTGTAATTATGTAGGAAAGAGAATTCTGGAAAAAGACAGCATCAGCCTAGCTGTGTTGGCACAGTAGAAATCCTCTATGCAGTGGTCTATCTAGAAATATTATTTTTGGGGGAGAATTTTTGTGGATGAGTATAGTGGCTTCAGTACTATTTAATTTGTTATTATGAGTAAAGGATTGTTTAAGTTTTCATTTTCTTCTTGTGTCAATTTTTGTAGGTTATGTATTTCCAGAAATTTAAAAAAAACATTTTTTTTAACCTCAATTTTATTTACTGACCTAGAGCACTGGTTCTTAAATGAGGGCTAATTTGCCCTCAATGGGACATTTTTTTTTTTTTTTTTTGGTAACAAGATTTTTTCTATTGACATTTAGTAGGTAGAAACTAGAATGCTGCGAACTATCCTGCAATATAGAGGACAACCTTCCCATCAACCAAACCTTATTTGATCCAAAATGTTAATAGTGCCAAGGCTGAGGAACCTCAGTCTAAAGTGTTTTGTGATATATCTCAATATCATTTTAAAAATCTACTGCACATTTTGTATGTTACCTCTGTGGCTTTCTTATTTTACTCAAATCTTGACCTGACAATTTTTGCTATTTTGACAATTTTTCAAACGTATATAACATTTTTGTTCTTGTTAGCAGCAGAACCCATCCTAAAACCTATCCAGCATTTTCTTCTAAATTGTATCATTTCTTTGTAGTAGTATCTCCATAATATGTCATATCTGTTTAAGAGAGAAGGTGAATGATAAGTTAATGGTAAGCTGAGGAGGAATGTAATCAAAAGAACAGCAATCTTTATCAAAATGTGAGATTCATAGGTAACATCTTGATTTTGCTTAATTAATATGTCATTCTTATTTGGACAGTAGTAGTGGAAAGTTAAAAAAGAGAAGGAAAAACATTGATATCTCCTTGTAAAATGTAAATTTCCCCACATGTTTATTAGGAGGAATTTGCAATTAATAAATCTTTATTTTTTCTCCCTAATGAGAAGACAAATCTTTTTCTTAAATAATCTGTAATTGTTAGTTAAAAGAAATGAAAATTACTCTAAGTGAAAAAACAGGATATGGAAGAGAAACTCTGACAAACAATTCTGAAAGATTCAAGTGATAAATGCATTAGTGTGGAGAATACCAGAATTTACTTATAGATTCTAAAATTTTATATATAGATTGCATAAATTTTGAAATTTATATATAAAATTACATATACATAAAATTATATATATTTGGTAAATAGTCCTGAATAAAAAACACCTATACATTGCATATACATTTGAATTTTCTTTGCTTTTCATGGCAAGTAACTAAAATTATTTCTGACATATTGTATTTTTATGTTCATGAATGGTTAAAAGATTTAGGTGTCATTGCATTTAACAACAGTTCTACAACTTTGGTGTGCATTATACTTATCTGAGTAAGGTTGATGAATATGCAAATATCTGGTCCCTCTTTCAGAGATTTTGATTCAATTTTCAAAATAGAGCTGCTCTATCTATCTATGCATACACACGTTCCTTAGGGATATAATAAGGTTTGAGAGATGTGAGTAACTGTGTTTTAACCAAAATAACAAAATAGAGAAAAACAATATATTTAAATATTCTATGGCAAGTTGATACTTAATACATGACAGCAAAATTCAGTCATAGGAAAAATAATTATTAAGCACCTAAAATTTGAAAAATAACATTGCTCTTTTTTGGAGCAATATATATGCAAAACAAACAAATAAACAAAAAATTGTGTACTCACATTGGTCAGCCTTAGCTAAGTTATGCTTAAGTTATAAACCACAAAGTTTCAGGGGCACATACAAAAAAGGAAATAAAAATGATGCATTTCCTATTATTGTGACATGTTCATGATGGTTTGTCTGTGGATGTGCTTCTCATTTTTATTAAAGGAACTGAGCTATATGACCAGTCCCAGTTAAAGATATTTCTGTTTTCATGGGAAATGGAAAAGATAAAATGATGGAACCATCAAAAGTTCTTAAAGATTTTCCTTGGAAGTGCCTCATTCCTCTTCTGTTCATATTTTATTGGTCAAATTCAGTGTAAGTACAATAGTCAAGCCTGGAGTTAATGAGATAGGAATGTAAGTCCTCTCATCGTGAAGAGACAACAAATATTTTGTAAACTAATACAATCCTAAAATTGTAGGATTTTACAATCATAAATTTGTACAATACTGACTTGAGGAAATTTTAAATATGATGTTTGTGAAATATGCTATCTAAAATTTATTTTCAATTATTCTAGCAGAAATGAAATTAAAATTATAGATAAATCTCTTAGTGAATTTTAATCAACATGCAAAATGTATTACTTTTAAGTGTCCTATTCAAGAATGAAAGCTGAATGTGAGTGCGGGGTAGGGGCAGAGAAGAAGAGAGGAAAAGTGTCAGTTGTATCTATGTTCCAGAAATTCTAGATTTCCTAGATAAATATTAGAGATTTATTAATCAGAATAAAATTTTACAAGAAATTAATTTTTATTTGTTTTAATAAATGACATTCAAGATATATTGATTTCTTAGAAATATTATAACAACATCTCTGACTTTGAATTTACAGAAAAACCTAATATAATACACACTTTTGAGTGGTGTTATTGTCCTAGGGCTTAGATTCAGAGGATTTTGCCACTTGAAATTAATTTCATCTTACACTAAAATAATTTTACTTCTGTCAGAAACAAACCCTACATAAGTTGTATGAAGGTGGATAAAGGCTAGAAAGCTAGGAATTTACTGAATCTTTAAGAAAAGATTGTACAAGTTTTTGTGTCTTTTTACTCATAAATATAGGTGTGTGTGGTGGTGAATTTTTTTCTGGTACTTGCTTTAATTTTAGCATCCTCCTGGTAATGTTTAGGGGAGAGAGGAAACCTACAGCGTTCATCCAACTATATCAGTGGTATTATCTACTACAAAGAACCTTGTTATTTGACCTGGTTCAGATCAGTGTGCACTAGGAAGGAAGGTGGGATTTAGAAAAACATGCCAAAGATGATTACAGTATGAGGTAAAATGGTACAAATATATTTAAGGAAAGAGGGTATATTAATTTATAGTTGTCTACTATGAAAGCAATGGAACTAAATGATTACTACAGGGGAGATGCATTTTAAACTGGGCCTCAAAATTTGTATCATGGTTGGAGACAGCCAGGTAGAACAGAGCAGCGTGAAGGAGCAGATGATGAAAATTTATGAAAGCATCAGAGTATTCTCTTTGTGGGAGATTTCACAAATCCAAGCCTCCAATTATTTTTTTTAGTAGAGTTATAGTCAGTTTAAAGCACACATATTCAGCAGTAAAACTTCAGATAGTGATATCATAGACAAATATCTACATTTTAACTTATAAGTTTACATCCTAATTTTAGTTGAAGTTCTGTTGAGCCCACTCTTACTATATTTACTGTTGTTCTTTTTAATTAGCATGAATTGGTGTTAGTATTAGTATATGAATAGAAGTGAGGTGAAACCTTTCAAGAACTTACAGAAAAGTAAAAAATTCAAATATTTACTCCAAAACCTTATATTTCCAGGTAATTGCACTGTTCTTATCTTAGGATAAATCTTAAATAAATACTTTAAAATTTTGCTTTAATCAGGAAGACTAATTCTTGAAGAAAAATACTGTGCTCATTTTCTCTTTAATTTTCTTTTTTTAATTTCCTCCCTCCCCTCCCTCCTTCCTTCCCTCCTTCCTCCTTCCCATCCCTTCCCATTCCTTCCCATTCTTACCCTTCCCCTTTCTTTCTTTCTTTCTTTCTTTCTTTCTTTCTTTCTTTCTTTCTTTCTTTCTTTCTTTCTTTCTTTCTCTCTTTCTCTCTCTTTCTTTCTCTCTCCCCTCCTCTCTCTCTCTCTCTTCACAATTTACTATGAACAAGAAGCACAAAACATGACAGACGGAATGTACCCTTCTATCTTGGGAGCGATTTTCAAATCTCTTAGTTCAGCATTGAGATTATTCTCCATCATTTGCATCTACAGCTCTAGAGTTGGCTTCCAAAGTGTTATTCTGTTATTTAGCCCCTGAATTTCAACTCAAGTCGTTTCTCAAATTCTTTCTTCTATTTTCTTAGTTAGGTTTATGTCATTTGGAACAATTGACTATGTGCCATTTATCTCTGAGGGAATCTTAGAAAAATATTATATTAATGATTCATGGGGTTTTTTTTAATGGTCTGGAAAGCAGCTCTGAACTCAGATATTTTTTGTTTTATCTAGAAACTTTATTGGAGCTTGGGTTAGATGTGAGGAATTATTCACAATTATTTTGACAATAACTAAATGCCCTTAATAGAGTGACAGACTTTATTTAGGAATTCAATTTCACCATCCAAGAATAAGATGATCAACCAAGGACACCATCCAAGACAGGAAAGACATAATTAATTGAACCCCATTTATAGAGCATCCTTGAAAATTTCTGGCTGGTGAAATCTATAAAGACCCATGAAGTAATCAATCACATGTCCATGTACAACATTTTTTCCTCTAGAATTTTTCTTCATTTTTTTTGAGAATATTTTTGTATTTTTAATATATGTATTAGATAACATCATTCTCATTTTCAAACACTACAGTGAATTCCCATTGGAATTAGAACCCTATTAGAATTCTCGAAGAGATTAAATTTTAAACACATCTTCCAAGGCCCAGTCCGACCTGGTTTACTTCTCTGTTCTCACTTTCATTTCCCCTTTTCCCATAGTCACTTGTCTTTTTATTATTCCACTTTAAAGATATATTTTCTCTTTCCTTCTTATGGAATATTCTGCCACCAGATCTTCCGAAAGCTGACTCCCTCATTTATGTATCTGCCCCTTTTCACCTTTCCAACATGTCTTTCTTTCTTTTCTTTTCTTTTCTTTTTTTTTAAGTGTGGTAAGGACACTTAACGTTAGATCTAACCACTTAGCAAATTTTTAATGCACAAGACAGTATTGCGAACTATAGGCAACTTGTTGTACAACAGATCTCTAGAACTTATTCATCTTGCATGAGTCAAACTATTCAGGCTTAAAAAAGAAGGAAATTCTGCCATATGTGACAGCATGAATGAACCTGGAAGACATTATGGTAAGTGAGGTAAGCTGGTCACAGAAGGACAAATACTGCATGATTCTACTTATATAAGGTACCTAAAATAGTCAAACTCATAGAAGTAGAGAGTAGAATTGTGGTTACCAAAGGCCAGGGGAAGGAGAAAATAGAGAATTGTTGTTCAGTTTTTCTTGACCATCGAACTCCTAATCCTTTGTCACTCTCAGGAATATGTGCTATTTTATTGCTTTCTTAGCATTTATGCCTTTTTAAAATAATTCTCTTCATTTTATTTTTTGCACATGTTTTTCATAGTCTGTTTCCATGGGCCACATAATACAAAATTTAAAAATGCTTCTGAATTCCAGATATTTGAGAATTAGTATTTTTATAATTGTTATTGTAAGTAGAATTTGTACCAGATATTTTAAGTTATAAGGCCAAAATCAATTTATAATGAAAGCAATAATCCCCTACGTCACCATTCCCTGAAAGTAGCCCAATTTACTAGAGACAAATTCTTTTAATAGTTTCTATTTTTACTTCTTCCTTCTTTTGGTGATTACTTAAATAATGTTCTGTATTTTGAAAAGTGAAAACTTGATAGTACTAAACTGAACCATGTGTTTTTTGAGAAACTTAGTGAGGAGGGTAATTAAATTTTTAAAATATGAAGGGAAAGGAAAATATATTAGGTACTTACTATGTATCTTTTCCTTACTCATTCAGTATAAAATTTATATATAATGTTTTTTTCCAAAGTAATAAAGGAAAATTTAATATCATGTAGCAAATATTTAAGCAAGTGATGAAATATTATTAGACTTTATCTCTAATATCCAGGTAAATCATGTTATGTGTCAAGAAAAGTAGCACTTAGGTGGAGATAAATTGGATTTAAAGAGATAAATCCAGTCAACAAAGGATTCTTGTAATAGATTGAAATGTCAGAACCTAATATGATGCATTAAAGAGACTAGTTTTGCAACTATAACAAAATTATCTCCTTCTAAAGTGTTTAGGATTTTTTGACATTTTACTCCAGCATCTAATTTAGTACCTTACTGATGATTAAGAATAAGGAAATGAAAAAATGAAACCCTATATTTTAAGAATGTTGTAAAACAATGTCATTATAAATATAGCATATTAATGTCAAATGATATATACTATAGTATTGATAAAATAAAATGTAACTTAAGAATACATATATTCATAGCTACTATAGTATCTTTCCATTTTTTAGGGAGGAGAACTTTTTTTTGTTTATTTCTGTTACAGATTTGTGAATAAATTGTGGGAATTTATAGCTGAAATTAAGGGTCCCAATTGGTAGTTTAATACTCCAGTCACTCTAATTTAGTATTAGAAGGAGCATAAAACATTGGGAATGCAGAAGTAAAACATTAATCCTTGTTAAAAGTCTCAATTCAGTGAATTTTCAATCTAGATAATTTTCTATTCTTTATCTAAGAAGAATGGAATTTTTTATTGATATAATAAATTTGCATGTGATTTTACTCACAATTATTATTTACAAACATAAGTAATGAAACAATAGAAATTTAATTTAAATAATTTTATTTTAATAAAGATTATTGGTTATTTCCAGTAGCACGATTTATTTCAAATTAGAGCAAAACACAGAAAGCTCTTTAAATTAACTTCAGCAAGTTTAAGAATATGTAAATAATAGATTCATATTTATTTCAGAATATCAATTCAGATTTGTAATGACAGAAAAAAAAGATAGGTCTTTCAAATTCTAAATTTTCAATGTTACTCAAGACAATTTTCAAAAGAGAGTTCCTTAGTTTCTATAGATTATATTTTAGTAGGAATTCCAGTTCTAATTTTAGATTTATTTGTGTGTTTACTTATTTGTTATCCAACAAATAATTATTAGCTATCTCCTGTTATCTGGTCAATGATTTCCAAAGTGCCTACTATTTGCCAATCACTGTTCTAGATAATGGAATTATGGTGATTAAAAAGCCAAAAAAAAAAAAAATTCCTGCTCTCATTGAGCTCACAATTCTGGGAGAAAATAGGAAAAACAATACTAAAGGTAAGTAAATACAAATCATAATAAGTGCTTAGCAGAAGATTAAACAGCTATTACAAAGATCCAGTTATTACCAAAATAAGCTGATCCTTTTAGAGAAAGTTCTTATATTTTCCCATTTTTGAGTTTTTAAAATTCGTTTTACATTTTAAAATTTGCTTCATGAAAATTAAGATTAAGCTTATGAAAGCACATGCCAATAAAATGATCTTATTAAGGTTTTTTTTAATATGCAAAAGGTGCAACTAGGTTTGTTGATCAAATTTGGTTTATGTGTGAATGGAAGGCAAGATTAAGAATTTTATGTGTTATATGTGCAAAAGAGAATGAAAGAGAGAGAGTTGAGAGAGAGATTGATTAAGAAGGGCTGGGGTATAAAAGCTCCCAGCAGTAGTGCAGGAATGATATCTATCACCCAAGTAAGTTGACAGATGTTTGTACCCTGTTCATGTCACTTTAATAGACTTCATTGCGTAGAATTAGTGAATAATGTATAAGGTAAATATAAATGTGTAATGAAAAAGTATAAAGCATTTCCAGTTTTGACTTGTTCCCAGTATTCTTCAAGATAAATGAGATAGATGTAAAACAACTGGAGAGAAAATTCAAACACTGTGAAAGTACATTTTTAAAAATAAACCCCTTTAAGAAAATAATACAGCTAAATCCATGAAGTATAATTTTTTGCAAAAGCTCATTCAGACAGACATGAATATATATTTAAGTAATTTATGACGTTCCTTACTTTCAGTTCAAGTTATAAATAATATATTCATATATATTTATGATTACATTCAATTAAAATATTTTCTTAATTTAATTTTTGGCTTTTTGGAAATAAAAAAATCATATAAAGTCAAATCAATTAATGTCTTAATACTAAGTTCTAATAGTATACAGGGTTTTAAATTTCCATGTCTTAGCTTTTGTTCCTTAAGTCCAAAATACCAGTTTTTGTCTTGCATTAAATATTAAATGCTTATTTCATGTTCAGGTAATAAGATATAGAAACATGGAGAGTAGAACATACATTAGTAGTTGAGCATGATTTTAAATGAATAATATTGTGTTTTATTTGACATTGAAATAATATTAAGATTATTATTATTACTATTATTATTTTAGTATTTTGTCACTATCAATATCTTTGAAAATCTTTAATTTGGTGAAAGAAAACTTTGTTAATGTTGGTATTTAAGTACTTAGCACAATTTCACTGTTATGGAACAGTAAAAAATCATTAATTCTTTCCATTTGATTTTTTCTTAACGTCTCTGTCACCTTACTCAAAATAACACTGTATTTCTTCTTTTTACATTCAGTATTTAATTGTCATCATTAGACTGTGATTTTTTTTATTAATCGGTGTACTAGATAGTAAATTCTTTTTATTTCAGAATTAACCTCAATATAGTTAAATCAAGTGCTCCAAAAAAAATGTGGATTGGTAAATTTCATTAGCCTCCCTCTGTGTGATTTATAGTCTTGTCTCTTAAATAATGTAGTTTGAGACAATAAGTAAGATCCTTCACAGTGAAGGTGGCTTTCTTCTCTTGCTACATATCACTTATTCCTTCTATGAATATTAAAACACTGCTTAAATTATAATAGCATCTTTCTGGGGTTATCGTTAGTACTTCAAGAACAAATTTAATATCTTTCATGGTAGATGATCACAATAAATGAGACAGTAACTAAAGAACTCAAATGAAAAATGTAGGTCACATCCAATCTGTGACTTTTGACCCTAAATCAATTCTTTTGCTCAGCATGGTGAGAACTGATTCACAGGCTTATGGTGGAAAATTGATATATAAGACTGTCTTTTAAAATTCCATAATGATTTGAGAAAATTTAGCAACAAAATCTTCTCATTCCCATAAAACTTATCTTCTGGAAACATAATCTAAATGATTTCAAGCCTTACTGCCACTTCCTATTAACTGTAATTCTGAACTTTTGACCTCTGTGACCCTCAGTTTCCCTATTTTAAAAAATTATAAGTAAAATAATTATCCTTTGGGTTTCTTTAATATTACATAAAGAATGAAACAATTAAATGTAGAGGACAATATATGTGTTAACCATGAATTTCTAAAAGGATAGGGTAAGTACTACTAATGTGCTGGCAGGTTCTCATTATGGGGAAGAGTTCCTTCCATAAAGTCTGAAACTTTGTAGAAAGACAGACCATTAGTGAGGAAGTATTAGCCAAAGCATCCCTAATGACTAATTAGAAGACATACTTTGGAACTATGTCTGCCATGTGCTTTTTAAATTTCCACATCAAAGTTTGTAATCATAATGCTCTTTTTATCAGGAAAAGAATCTCACAATGGATTAAAGCTTTTTGAGAAGACTCTATTAATGACTGAAAATTTCAAAAGGTGAAACAAAAATGTGTGAAACTACATGCTATGTCTGAACAGACAGACCGTTTTCTGATAATGAACTTGACTTGCTTAACTGTGTATTTCTCTTTGAACATAACTTTGAATTGGCATAACTACTTAAAGTTCTAGATCATCTGGCTACTCTTTAGTGTTCAAATATTGTTGTGGAAATACTCTTGATTATTTTCTTCGTATTTTTTACATACTTAAGTCCACCCTTCTGCCAGCATTCATATAGCAAATTCTCTAGGAGACTATACACGATACCATTTCTATTATATAATATTATCTCCAAATTGATTATTAGCAACAAGATGAACCTATTTTATATCAATTGTTAGGGACAAGAAAAAGGATTTATAAATAAATATAGGATATAAATAAGGATTTATTGTTTTGATAATGAAGAAATCTGGCAACTTTTAAAGTTTACTTATTACCTGAAATACTTTGTTTAGTATTCAAAACCATGATTAGGTATTAATAATTTGATATAATATTAAGCTAAATACAAACTTATGGAAATTAATTGAACAATGATTCTTTTAAATAAAAGACTCAAGATGGGTTGACCCCAGACATTGATAATTTAAAAAAAAAAACAAAAAACACATATCAGATAGTAAGAAAGTAACAGAAAAGAATAAGTTAGTGCAAGTAAGGTTATTCACTGTGTAAGTCCTCTAAAGTTTACAGAAATCTAGTGGAGGTTATTACATTCCGGAGTTTGATTTGATATAGATATCATTGTACCTATATTTAATAGGCAGGTCCTGGCTGGAAAAAAATCTCTCTGTCTATAAGTTCACCTGTTTATATGTCTGTCTAAACATATAATTAGCATTTAGCAGTGGTTTATAGTTTCGAATTCCAATAATTGCTCCTATTATAAGGAATTCAGAAGTAGAAATAAGTAGGCCAATGATAGAATGACAAGAAAAGCTAAAATTTAAGAGGAAAGAAGTAAAAAACTAATTTTATACCCATTGTTTCTTTGTTGAAAACCTACTCATTATTCATAATTCACTTTAAATGTGTCTTCTTTATGAAACAGTTAAAAAATAAATTCCTATCTTCGCTAAAATATTACCATGCATTCTTCTATCATAACATATAAAACAATTTATCTAAATACATATAATTATCCCAAACTGGACTGTAAGTTTTTTGAGAGAAGGCAAAGAATTGTATTTGTCACTAAGTGCCTGGCAGAAAACAGAATTCATCTGGAGGTGAATTGAAGAGCCTCCTGGAAGATGGAGATGAACAGAGGTACCACAGCCAACAATCAGTCTCAACTGCCAGACCTGTGAATCAGGCCATCTGAGACACTCCAATCCTAGTGAAGGCATCGTATGACTATGGCCATATGAGCAACGTCAGGCATGACCCACAGAAGACCTATCCATACTGACAACCCACAGCATTATGAGAAATAGTAAATTGCTGTTCTAAGTCACTTCAGGCTGCGGTGATTTGTTATTCAGTAATAGGTAAAGGAAGCAATTGCCATTTTGTGTAAACTATTTTTGATAATAGCAGATGGAAAATGATTTATTTTGTGAAGTAGTATTTATCATAAAAATAAAATCAAAAATTATAAAAATGAAAACACCTATAAATACAGATGATGACATGTTGAGTGAAATATTAAATGAAATTCAGTGAATAGTTAAATTTATATCTATAACTACTAAGAAAATAGGCAATCTAGAATAAAACCTCATATTACATGAATGAAAAGTCATTCGATAAAAATTCAGTTCTTGTTTCTGATTTTAAAAATAATGCAAAGGGGGCTTCCCTGGTGGCGCAGTGGTTGAGAGTCCACCTGCCGATGCAGGGGACACGGGTTCGTGCCCCGGTCCAGGAAGATCCCACATGCCACGGAGCGGCTGGGCCCGCGAGCCATGGCCGCTGAGCCTGCGCGTCCGGAGCCTGTGCTCCACAATGGGAGAGGCCACAACAGTGAGAGGCCCGCGTACCGCAAAAAAAAAAAAAAAAGCAAAGGACATGGACATGTATACACGCACACAAACACCTTGGCAAAACAGAAAACATTATAACCAAACTGTGTAAAATAATATCATTCTTATATTCCTATACATCTTTCCCATTTTATATGCATTATCACTGCCTAACTTTCCAAGTTCATTACTATCCTTCTTTGTCCATTTCTTTATAATGTATTGTTATGATCTGAATTATGTTCCCCCCCTAAAATTCATATGTTGAAACCCTAATCCCTAGTACCGTAGAATGTGACACTATTTGGAATAGTGTCTTTAAAGAGGTAATTAAGGTTAAAAGAGATCATAAGTGTGGGGCCCTAATCTAATAAGACTATGTCCTTATTAGAAGAGGAAGAGACTCCAGGGGTACAAGCACACAAAGAAAAGGCTATGTGAGGACACAGCAAGGAGGTGGTTGTCTTCACGCCAAGGAGAGACACCAATGCTGCCAGTACCTTGACTGTGGTCTTTCAGCCTTCTGAACTCTGAGAAAATAAATTCCTGTTGTTTAAGCTACCAGTCTGTGGTATTTTGTTATGGCAGCCCTAGCTGATGTAGGGGAGGAAAGACTTTCTTTCTACCCTCCTAGGTTCAACAGCTGTCTCTATGAAATAAACTGATAAGAGGCAGACTGAAAGGAGAAAAGATACATAAGTTTATTAATTTTTAATATCACATGCACGAGGGCCTTACAGAAGAAAAGTGAATACCCCCAAAAAAGCAGAAACATGGGAGAGCTTATGTACCATCTTAATAGGGGAACGGGAGGGGAGATGGAGGTAGCTTAGGAGAGAGTATACCACTTTTAGGAAAGATAAAGGGGGCTTTAGAAGGATAGACAGGAGATACAAGAGTTTGTGATAAAATTTGTCTGGGAGTGGGATCAAATTTTAGTCTCCTCTTCTGTGATAAGTATCAATCTTTCCTGGTTGATGAAACTCCTGGAGAGGGCACTTGTGACAATCTGGTTCCTTTAGAGGATTTGTCTTTGGACCAATAACAGGAGTTCAGAGAAAGATTTTCCCTGCATTTGCTGTTTTTTCAAATGCCTTCTGCTCAAAATAATCAATAAACTAAAGCAGCATGTTTTGGAGTAGCATGTCTTGAACTGCTGCACAGACTGATAACATGTACCTTATTACATGTATTTTTCTCATCTCTTATTTAAAATTCCTTCTAAAATCATATGCTATTTTTTGTGAAGACTTCACTGAATGTAGTCTCTCCTCTCTATTAGTATTAATCTTGTCTTCCTATTTCCTTTATGTGTGATATTTTAAAATTTTATTTGAAAGAATTATTATTGGGTATGAAAATATGAATGTCTCAGCTCTCCTACCTTCAAACACACAATTGAGTCTGAATTGTCAGCAACTGGAAGGGAAAAGATGGCTCTTATAGATAAATTAGGACAAAAATATAATAATCTGGCCCTCAATAAATGCATATGGATATATTTGTGGACTACTGCTATTTTAAAGGTAGGTAGAGTTATATGCAAACAAAACCCTGCCATTTTAATGAATACTCTATGCCTTATGTTTATCACTGCATTAAAATTAAATTTATAGTCTATTTTATTTTGTAAATTCAAAATTTAAATATCAAACATTTTATAACCACTGTCAAAATACTACAGAGAGAAAAATAAGCCTGCTGTGTGTCTTTTGAAACAACTTAAAAAAATTTTTCCTTTGACAACTCATACTCAAGAGGCTTACCCCAGGGTCAAACCTAACACTTTTATTTCATTTTTTAAGACTCTGTAGGTACAAGCACGTGCTTTAGTTCATTTTGTGGTACACTGATATGATATGTCATCCAAGGATTATTAGTGATTAGGAGTAATATTAGGTCGACATAAAGTTGATGTTTCACTTCAGAAGAATGGCATGACACACCTGAAATATGTCTGTCAAAGCTTGCCTGGTGTTCTATTTTAAAATGACAAAATCTCAGGTTTTGTTGTATATTTTTATAAGAACTGAAAATATTGTAAGCTAGTTTAAAATTTCCCTTGATTCCAGGTCTATTCGTTTCTTACATAAATCTAAATGTGAGAACAAAAAGAACAAAATGTTACTAGGGCTTCACAAAATATCAGAGGACAAGTGACATATAGCATCCTACTTTCAACATTTAAAAATAAATTGACTTGTCCTTGATAAGGTTGAACAGTTATGATAGAGCAATAAACAGAAAGAGCATTGAGCTACTGCCCTTCACAATGACTGGATTCTATTGTAAGAAAAAGAGCATGTGTGAAAAATGTGCTGCTCAGTGCAAGTTTGTATAAGGATCTGTTAAGTATTGTGGCTGAACCTGGTAAAAATGCAGATTAATATGCCTGTGCCAAGCTAGTTGATCCTCAAGAGCTAAAAGGATGAGAAAAAAATTCGCGACATGACCAAAATGAATTGTAGTGAGGTGAGGATTGAAAGTCAGAAGCCAGAGCAAGTGAGGCATCATCAAGAAAGACATGTGGTAAACAGTGCTTATAAGGAACGACGAAGGAGTTAAGGTGGAGATCAAAACAACCCCCCCCACATACACACACACACACACACACACACACACACACACACACACACAAAATATATACATCAAAGCCAATTAAAGAGGAGGTGGGAAACTTAGAAAAAAGCAAAGTTTTGAAAAACTTTTTTATTTAGGAAAGTGACCACACCATGTGATAGAATTTGAATGAAGTAAACAAAATGAAGGTCCATAATTTAAAAAAAAATAATTAACTTGCAAGTAACTTAGTAAGGGAGGAAGCTAATGAAAGTGTGTTTTCATATATCACACATGAACACAACGACATCAAAAAAGATTAATAATAATAAAAATGATGTGCAAAATTGCCCCACAACTAAGGAGAACAGTTGAAAAAAGTTAAATTATGCTAATATAACAAATAATCAAAAAAAATCCCAATAGTTTACAAAAAATGTAATTATTCCTCATCCAATATGTCCATTTTGCAATAACAAATGGGGCTCCCTCTCAATACATACTTCTATAATTTCAGAAAAAAGGAAGAGAAAATGTGGTAAACCATTCACTATTTCTTAAATCCTCAGTCTGTAAATAACATATGTCATTTCTACTCTCATTCAGTTACATGAAGCATGTTATAGCTGTGCCTAAAGTTCAACAGGGAAACACTGTATAATACTCCTGCATGGACTGGTATCACAGGGAGGGTAATGAAGATAGATAAACACTACTATATTCTACCATGCTACAAGTAGAGCAAAATGATGAACATCTGTTATTGGGCTTAGTGATTTAGAGACCAAAATCAGTTAACCTAACACATTATGTAATCTATATAAGGGCACATTAATTTGCTGTTGTTATTTTTATTAATAATGAAATTAACTACATTTATTATTATTATCTATGATTCTTTATCAGTCACCTCTACTGAGGGGAAAGAAGTAAACCTCATTTTGTGTATAACAGCAACATAAATACATATCCCCAGCCACAATCTTTGAAGTTTATTGGTCACATAGTGAAGACTGGTGGAATAAAGGAGAATGTAGGTTACTTATGACTTGGAGTAGAATAAGGAATAACATGAATTTTAGGTCAGAGTAAAAAGAGACTTTCTAATAAGTAGTAGGCAAAATTGTAATATGGCCATGAAGATTGCCACTCCCTGGTGTGCATGTGCTTTTTATAATTCCTTTGAGTGTGGGTGGAATCTGTGAATATGATGTATGTAACTCCCATGATTGGATTATGCTGTATGACAAAGATAAAGGGACTTTTGCACATGTAATTAAAATATCTAATCTATTGAGTTTGATTTAATCAAAAGGAAAATTATCCTGAGTGAACTTTACCTAATCAGTTGAGTCCTTTAAAGATAGTGAAAGCAGGGAAGAGCTTTGAGCAATAGAAAATTAAAACACAATATTAATATTACCTTGACTATAATGATAAGTCCTGGCACGAGGATGATTTAATGAAAAAACATACAATGTCTCCCTGGACACTTATTTTAACACTTTTATCACTAGAAGGTGTGACTAGGAGATGTGATACTATAAAAGATACCTTATTTCCCTACATAAGAACACACATGGAATACTTCAGGAAGAAAAAGGACCTGCGTCTCAGGGTAAATACTAAAAGCGAACAATTATGTAACACATATAATATGCCAGACACAGCTGCAAAAACTTTACATATGTTAATTCACTAGAGATCATATATTGAGGGAAATAGTAAAGATAGCAAAAGACTTATTGAGAGCATGTTGAACAATGAACTAATCTGAAGCAATAAGTTTTCCTTGGATGCCTTTTATCAGATTGTGAAAATTCCTTTTAAGTCTTAGAGAAAAAGTTTTATCATGAATGACTGTTAGAGTTTTGTCAAATGCATTTTTTGGTGTCTTTTAAAGTAATCATATGTTATTTATCTTTTATAGTATTAATGTGGAAAAGCACATTAATTAATTTTGAATGTTGAACTAACTTTGCATTCTTGGGATAAGGCCTACTTGTTCTGGTATGCATTTTTAAAAAATAATTATTTGAATTCACTGTCTTAAGGATTTCTGTGTCTACATTTTATGAGGGATATTCTTCCACAGCTTTCTTTAAATGTAATCTGATTGTCATGTGTTGTCATTAAGTACAGTCTATGTAAGCCCCAAAAATAAGTTGGAAAGGTCCTCTTCTCTCTTTTCTAAAAGGAGTTGGGTAATATTTTAGTTTTTTCTTGTTTTTAGGTTTTATAGAGGTGGAGAAATTCAGTATAGGAGACATATATTCCAAGAGTTGAATGAACTAACTAAATTTTTAACTAAAGTTTAGCAACTAAAGTTTGATAACTAAAACGTGCTCAAAATGTTTATCATTTAAAAAGCTTAAAAATCAAAGGTGTTTTAAATGTTCAATGCTTTGTTTTAAGAGCATTGCCTTGAAAAAATTATATTTAATAGGCATTTTAAATTTTATAACAGGGAAGTTAAAATCAACTTTTAATAAAAAGCATTTTAATTTCCATTATTTTTATTTGCTTATAGATTTTAATGCAGCATTACTTTGATAACTTCTTGATATCTGATATAATGAAAGACTTTACCTAACACATTCATATAATTTCTTAGTGCATTATATATGCTTACACAGCCTACATGTACACACATACACAGACACACACATATTGTGCTTTCATGGAATGTCCTTTAATGGGGAACACTGATAACCTTTAACATATATCCGATAGTAGAAAAATTTAAGAGGCAAGGGGAATTTGGAGGCAGTATTCAAAGGATACTTTATACTTAAGAAAGAAATAAAGTAGCAATAAAATATAGAAAAATCAAAATTTAGATAGCTTTTAATATAAATTAGACAACTTTGATAATATTGATATATAATTTTCTTATTAATTAGTCTTTATCTAAGAAAACATACAAAAGACCATTTTGAAGAGATGAATTTTACTTGGAGAATTTAAGTTATTTTAATCAATGAGTATTAATGAGTACATGAAAGAAAGTGGTATATACAATGCATGTCTTTGGTAAAAGAAATTATATAATAATATATGAATTCATTATTTTTTCTGAGACTATATTTTTGATAGACTTTTTCTTACATTTATATCAAATAGTTTCTATATAGTTGTGTCTTTTTCTTTAACAATGGGTCATGTATTGTGCTTATTCAAAATACAAAAACAGTTGATATTTTTTTCAAAATCTCCAAAAGGTAACAATATTTAAATGTAGTTAAAATGAAATGATTTTCTTTGCTGTTTTCCATTTTAAACATTCTATAAGGAATGTTTTGCAATCTGCCTCCTAATTCTCTGTCAAAAATTATCTCTTAAGTAAGGCAGTGACGACAGCTGTTGATAAACAAGAAAACATTGCCTCAATTCAAACACCATTGAACCAAACAAAGCACAACTTACTGAGTAAAACAAAGAAAAGTGGAAAGTTTTCTGACTCACCTTTTTTAGCATTTGAACTCATATTTATTAATTTAATAGTGGGTTTTATTTCATCTATTTATTTGCATTAGGTTATTTTTTCCAAGTTGATCATCACCTGTATTGCTATACAGTTAATATTTTCCATAAATACAACCCGAAACATCTGCAAATTTCCAAATTACCAAGTACTAGTATTGCTTTTAATTTCTACTTGCCTGATCTGTATAGTGGAATAAATACTTCCCAAATTCAAAGGTCCCTCTGATGATTAAAAGAGATCATATATCAAATTAGGTGAGTGGCACTACAGTGCCTGTTACAGAGTGGAAGAGGCTTGCTCTGTAACTCAGGTGCTCACTCAAGTGAGATGATTCAGCACAAAGATGATTTTTACTTGTGTTCTGAATACACAGTTGAGGATATTTGAGGGCTTTTCACATTATGTCTAAAAAAGCATACATCTGATATATAAAAAATATCATGTGTCTACCTGTATTGAAGAGTGTGGCTCAATTTTTAAAAGATGACTGCTCACAGCTTTTAAGCTTCACACTCTTCTTCCCCTCCTGTTCCACATTTGGGCAAGCTGATAAGAAATCCCAGGTGTTCCTTCCTTTAGCCCTTGCACACGGGAAACCTCCCCACTGGCCCAGCCTGTAACAACAAGAAACCAAGGTAATCTTCTTTCCCTGCCTGCTCAATACATTTTTGAATCTACATGGGAGTTACTCTGTGCTCCCCAGAAAGAATCTTTATGCAGTAGTAACTCTTCATACCATCTTGATGTGTATGTGTGACATCATTAATTTCAATAGCTAAACTGAATTTTGGGTGGGAGCTATCGTTTACCTGCAGATAACTACAGCACTACTTTACTATGTCTTACCCCGCCCTTATTGTGAATTTAACAATTAATAAAGAAGATGAAGTGTCATTTATTTTTTCACAGATATATAGACATTTTAAGGGGAAAAGTAGTCAAATATTACAATTCTTATTTTTAATGTAAATAAGTTTTGCTTAAGTTAATGCAATATATATAATTGTTAGAGCTCCTGAATCAAAAGTCACATTATTATTCCGAGTCTTATTTATAAAATGAGGGAGCTGGCTATAAATAACCTAATTACTTTTACAATGCTGACTTTCCATAATGCTATTAAATATATGTTAATAAATGTCATAATGCATATCTTAATAAAGATGGCTTTGTATAGTGCCTTTAATGATAAAATTAAAAAACTACAACAACACTCATTCATGGTTTAGGTAATACATTGTTATGTAACCTGGAAATAAAGACATTATTAAATAATTCTTAGATTTGGATTCACTTCCATATTCTATTCTGTATGTGGCACGCACTTTTTTTGGATTTTTTTTTAAACATCATCATAATAGACAATACAGGGCAGGTGCTTCTAGAGGTCATGTGCAGGTTTTTCAGCATAGAACTCTAGTTGACTTCCAAGCTGAGAGGGGACATCAACTGCCAGGCACATGCGTGTGTGAACATTTATCTGAATCCTATATCCAGCCATGCTTTGGTTCACCCTAGCTGATGCTACCCAGAAAACAGGGGAGTTGCCCCAGCAATCTTATTGAAAATTTATGAGCAAAATAAAATAATGCTCTTTGGAAATAAATTAATATGGTTCTCCTTGGATATCTGGCAGATTTCAACCCTGTACCCATATATATTTACTTACCTATTAAATTTTAATCTATATTAATTTAAGGGTAATATGTCTAGGTTCTGAGGACACATTGGTGAATAAGTTGAATCGGGTTTGTTCACCAACATATCTTCACATCACATACACTACACACCCCAGACAATACTTTCATTAATACAGACACTAAACAACACGTTACCACACTCAAGCATGTGTGGAACGAAACAGACAAGCAAGTATTAACCGAATAATTGACTAAGAAAGAAACTCTAATAAATTTGTTTATTACACAATTCAAGTTGCTATATAATAACTTACAATTTTCAGTCCTCTTATTCTCTTTTTAAATATTTTTCTCTTCACTGTTTTTCATTTCTTCTCTTTTTCTAATTTTGAAAGACACAACAACCAATTTCCTAAACCCTGGTTTAGCTTTCATTTAGAATTAATTTGCATTACTTTTATTTGACTTCTATGGCCAAGTTACTGACCTGATCACGGTAAGACAATTTGTCTTGAAACCTTATTGTTACTAGCTGTAAGTCCCAGAGTAGTCTTAAAAATTCAACAGTGTGGTTCACTGAAGCCTTATAACAACAATTTTTGCCTTCTGTATAAAAGTCCACAGAAGTTTTATGGGAATATGACAGAATATGATGTAATTTTTCCTTTGAAGAATCAGACACACATTTCTCAACTACACACAAATTTGTGGAGTTGGTTTCTGTTGAAAAACAAGTGTAGCCATTTTTTTTATTGTTATTTCTTTACTTCTTTGCTAATATCACATAAATTTTTGTATTTGTTGTCAGCATATAATACAGTGACTTTAAAAGTATTACATACACAGTAATTCTTACCATTTTTCAAATTAACTTGGTAAAAGTGAAAATTTTCACTTTTTATTTGTTCCTCAAGTATACTTTGAGTTAAAAAAATGTTTCTCATTTATCATAGAAGATAGAGTATCTTAGCTTGAACTGCTATAACAAAGTACCATAAACTGGATGGCTTCTCAAGAGGAGAAATTTATTCATCACATCTCTGGAGGCTAGAAGTCTGAGATCAGGGAGCTCAGGGTGCCAGAATGGTCAGGTTCTGGTGAGGATGCTCTTCTGGGTTTCAGGTTGCTGATTATCTCTATATGTTTGAAAGAGGACTAGTTAGCTCTCAGGTCTCTTCTTACAAGGACACTTATCTCACTCATGAAGGCTCCATCCTCATGACCTAATTACCCAGTGGCCCAACCTCCATATAAAATCACATTGCGATTAGGGTCTCAACGTATGAATTTGGTGGGAGGACATAAACATTCAGTCCATTTCAGAGAGTGTATATGAAATGATCTTGTTATTTCAGACATAATCAAGGGGTTAAAATTTAAGATCAATCATAAGGTATATGAACAGCATTTATAGAAGCATAGCTCATTTGTCTAAAATGTATGTGAATTCAATTTGAAATTCCATGAAGCATGAGATACATTGTTGATTTTTTTTTCTTGAGAAGAACGAAGATAGGTTGGAGAGAGTACATAGTGTGTTATTGCATAGAAAGTCAAAATCTCTCAACATGGAGCCAAGAAATTTAGGTTATACTTTTAAATCTATCACTTACTAAATATATTAACCAGTGTCAGGCACTTACCCTGGACAATTCTGTCCATGTAAATAAAAAAGCAGAAAATAAACGAGGAAGGGGGCTTGTAGGGAGCATGGTATGCTGAACATAGAGCGAGAGCGAGAGGGAGGGAGAAAGAGAGAGAGAGAGAGAGAGAGAGCGCATGCATATCTCCTAGATAGAACATTTTATAAAGCATTTATACTTGTAGCCAGTATCAAAAGCAAGAAAGAGTTTCCATGTTCCCCCCAAAAAGAAGGAAAGTTTAACCATGCAGTTACTGGAATTAGAAGCCATAGAAACTACAAGGCGCCCTTAAGTGGAGAATCAGGTCTGAAACTTTAGAACAGGTTCAAGGGTATATGTACTACATTTTACAGGTATTCAAGGATGGTGATTTGAAAAGTTCTGATCACCAGCCCAGATCTGTGGTAGAATATAGCTGTCCAACCTGAGATGTGTGTGCAAAAGTACCACGTGAAAGACAGGAAACCATCCTTGTAGTGTGTGCATCTAGAGCCTGCATGACAGTGCAGAATATAAAGTTTGCAAAAACAATGGCAATAAAAAAACTAAGAAAAGCCTAAAAAATACCTGGGTTTAGAAGCAGTGAACGTCTAAACCCAGATCATCGTAACCCGACTGAGAAAGATAACTTTTGCTGAAAATAAGCTCACAAAAACAATTATAAAATATATTAGAGAATTAAAAATAGTGGGGGCAGGGGATATATGGAAAATCTCTTACCTCTCAGTGTTGCTGTAAACCTAAAACTGCTCTAAATAAATAAAGTCTTACTTTAAAAAAAAGACAAATGTCCATTTTAAAAGGCAAAAATAAAAATTGAGAAACAACAGAAACAAAGTAAACTCAAAGAAAATAGAATGGAAGAAAAAATAGATATGAAAATAATAAAATAGAAAATGAGCATATAATGGTGAAATTTTTTAAATAACACAATAACTAATAGGTAAAGGATAAGGTGCTCTGAAGTATGCACCATTAGAATACAAGAAAAAGAAACACGAGATGTTAGAGGACTTAAAAGTGTGAATTAGGTACCAGAAAAATAGAACACAAATGTAATGGCTAAGATTTCTCCAGAATTAAGGAAAGCTATTTGTCTTCATATTGAAAAACACACTGAGTCACTAGCAGGGTAAATTAAATAAAAAAAAGAAACAGCAGCTACCATCGGATTCTTTTTCACTATTGCTTTTGCAC
Source organism: Pseudorca crassidens (assembly GCF_039906515.1). NCBI lineage: Eukaryota > Metazoa > Chordata > Mammalia > Artiodactyla > Delphinidae > Pseudorca > Pseudorca crassidens. The sequence goes on from NC_090298.1 coordinate 23,637,675, forward strand.
CACACTTCGTTCTGGTTTTATTTTTCTCTGATGTTGAATAGCTAGAGGGAAGAATTACTAGTAAAATACTCTCATTATATTTGAAATGTATTTATTCTATCTTCACTATAATTGACAGTCTACTTGGGTATGGAATTCTAGCTTGACAATTATTTTCTTCAAGACTTTAAATAGATCATTCTATTGTATTTTGGTTCCTATTATTGTGTGTAAAAAGTTGCTGTCAGCAGGACTGTCATTCAACGTCATAAAATTTGTCTATTATTATTAGTGCCTTGCAAGATGTTTCCTTTATTAACCCCTGTGAGAAATTTAAAGATAAATTTAATATAAAGGAACATAATACATGAATATAGCAGTGGGATGCAAGGAGCAAAGATGAAAACAGACATTGACAAAATGTTGGTAAACTTTCAACATTAATAATAGAAAATAGTAATAACTATATATAATTTTTTAAACAAGTGTAAATTAAATATCAAAAACAATATTACAGAAGATGGGAAAAAGACACAAGGACAGTTTAAATTTCTTAAAATTGTGGCATGGCTGAAGAAGATAAATATATGAATTAATATTAAATGTAAAAGAAGACCTAAATTAATGCAGACATTTACTCTATAAATATGTGGTTAAAAATATTAAATCGTAAATGTTGACTTGGTAAATTTAGTCTATCAATGTAACTCAAATAAATTTTCCAATAAGAATTTATGTGGAATTGACAATTATTTCATAACAAGTATTAGATTATATATACATATACATATATATCTTAATATATATAGTGAGATGCCATTTTACACTCATGAAGTTGTTAAAAAATAATTAATTAAGTATAAGCAGGGTTTCTCAACTTGGCATTATTGACCTCTTGGGCTGGATAGTCTTTGTTGTGAGACTTGTCCTGTGTATGTAGTATATATTTAACAGCATCCTTGAAATCTATCCAGAGATATCAGTAACACCCCTCAGGTGATGACCATCAAAAATCCCCAGATAACGATGACTGTTGTTTTAAAAAAAAAAAGACGAGAACATAACAAGTATTAATGAGGATGTGGAGAAATTGGAATACTTGTGCATTGCTGGTAGGTTATAAAAAGGTGCAGCCACTTGGAAAAATAGTATGGAGTTTTCTAAAAATTAAACATAGAATTACTAAATAATCTAGCAATTTCACTTCTGATTATATACCCAAAAGAACTGAAAATGGGGACTTGAACAGATATTTGTACACTTATGTTTATAAAAGCATTATTCACAATGACCAAATTGTGGAATGGATACCCAAGTGTGCACTGACAGATGAATAGATAAACAAACATGGTATATTGACACAACGGAATATTATTCAGCTTTAAAAAGAAAGGAGATTTGGATACATGTTACAACATGAAAAAACCTGAAGACATTATGCTAAGTGAAATAAGCCAGGAAAAAAGGACAATTACACTTTGATTCCACTTCTATAAGGTGCTTGGAGTAATCAAATTCATAGAGACAGAAAGTAGCATGGTGGTTACTAGGGGCTGGGAAGAGGTGGAAATGGGGAGCTAGTGTTTAATGGGTATAGAGTTTCAGTTTATGAAGATAAAAAATTTCAGAGATGGATGTTCTCAACAGTGCTAGCTGTATCAAAAAAAAGTGACAATCTAAATGTTAATCAACATAACAGTTTTTAATATATGCCAGTATATTTATGACATGGTATAAACTATATTCCTGGAAAGAAATCAGAATGCTGCAGATAACAGAAAAAATGGGCACCCCATGGTAAATAACATAGCATTTAAAATGTTATTTACAAACATATGTAGCAAGGATCTGTAGAAATGTAGGTGAAACACAAATACACATTCTGGAGAGTGTTTATTTACCTTGGATTGAGTAGGATGGAGAGGGAAGTTAAGGTGGGGATCAGGGAGTATTAGACAGGAAATTTTAAAGCTATTTTTATTATTTTATCATTTAAATTTCAATGACGGGCACACTGATGCTTGTTATATCATTTTTTATACGTCTGTATATCTAAAATATTGCATCATGCACTTAAAAATGACATGAAATAAAAATCATGTATAAACAAAATCATTTCATCATTCCATAAACTTAATGGACTCTGGTATAGTTTTTACTTTGACACCCGTTAACCTCATGAGAAATGATACAGAGCATTGTTTTTTGGCAAAAGCTATTTTATAACTCTTCTCTCATATTTTTGAAGTAATATGAGAAAAACTTTCTTTATGAAATAATGTTTCAATATAAAGCAATTCTATGATTTTAAATATCTCCATCAAGTTGCATTTGTCAAGGGAGTTAACAATATATTCTTATGATGTCTACTTAGCAAATAATATGTTGTTCCACTGATAGTTAAAAAAAATAAATAAATACAAATTTAATAATTTTAAGGGTGAGACTTGCCTACCTATTTATTCATTCAACATGAGTGGCAATGTGTGCTGTATCTAAAAGGAAGAATGGAAACACCATGTATATTATTAAAGTGTAGAAAATAAGACTGGGTTAGTTGTGGAAGAAGTGTATTTGACTTATAAACTATAGAAAATATTCTGAAGGAGTTTTTTCTATACTATGTGTTGTTAAAATTTGTATCTAAAACCTCAAAAAACATTGATAGTGAATGAGAATGGAAGACAGAAACAGTGAAAAGGACATTTCCTCAAGCTCAAAGCCAATAGAAATTCAGGCAGTGATTGTTTTTGACATGTCTGACAGCTCATTATACTATAGGTTCATAGAATAGAGTGAATTTAAACTTTGATATCTTGCCATATTTCCCTCATGTTGAAAAATATCAATTTTAAATTTGTCAGATGAGACGATGTCTAATGCATTTAGTAGGAAAAGATATCCATTTATTTTTAAATATCTCTTGCTCTAATATTAGATCATAAATTACTTGACAGTTGAAGATGGGAATGCACTTTGCTAATAGAGTTCCTGGCCAGATGAAAAAAAATTTATGGAGTTATACAATCTGAAATACTGAAAAAGAGGTCAAAAAGAATGTCATTGTCAGAGTGAAGTCTGTCATCACCTTCACATTATCTGCCAAGAATATTTAACTTTCACTCAAATTTTAACTTTTTGAGTGATTTTGAAAAGTTAGCTACCTTACTAATATTGACCAGCACTAAATGATAAGATAGCATAACCAAATTATTAACTAGGGGGTGAGCCACTCCCTAAACTTAATGAAAAGCTAAGGCAATTTCTTTATAGATATGGAAATATGTGCCCTGAAAATAATTACATTTCTTCTTGTTAATTTAATTTTTCATTGGGTGAATACAAGAAGATAAAATGATTCATTTTTCTCTGTCATGGGTATAAAAATATCTGGATCTCATCCACAAAAGCAGAAAGAATAAGCAGAGATATAAAATATGCAGGTTTTTTTTTTTTTTTGCGGTACGTGGGCCTCTCACTGCTGTGGCCTCTCCCGTTGTGGAGCACAGGCTCCGGACGCGCAGGCTCAGCGGCCATGGCTCACGGGCCCAGCCGCTCCGCGGCATGTGGGATCCTCCCAGACCCGGGCACAAAACCGCGTCCCCTGCATCGGCAGGCGGACTCTCAACCACTGCGCCACCAGGGAAGCCCGATATACGGGTTTTAAAAATTTATGAGACGTAACTGTGGAGGTGAGTATTGATATAAAGACTTAAATATTGCATACCTTTGTGTTGAAAGCGTTTTGGAATCTATAAGAACCAAAAATGTCCACCAGTTACATACTTCCTTGTTGAAACTCAATCACACCTTCTCTGGCCTAAGTTTCAGAGTTTTAGGTCCTCACCTCATTCTATTGAATAACTTTCTAATCAACTAATGAGTTCACATTTCTTTAAACAAACTAAAAGCCACCAATTACATATTTTCACCTTGCAAGAATCCTCATGAAAATTTACCCGTTTGCCATCATTAGGAAGATTATGTTGAATGAAAATATAATAACATAGACACCATTTATTTAAGTACTGACTGAGGAAAAAAATAATCATTACTTATCTTATGTAAATGGACAAGATACCACTCTCCAATGTCCTTAATTTTTTAAAAAAAATTTAATTGTGGTACAAGACACATAATAAAATTTACCATCTTAATCATGTTAAGTGTACAAGTGCTTTTAAGTACACATTGTGTGCAACTGATTTCCAGACCTCTTTTCATTTTGCAAAACTGAAACCCTATACCCATTAAATATCAACTCTCATTCCTTTCTGCCCAGCCACTGGCAATCACCATAGTACCTTGTCTCTATGAATTTGATTACTCTAAGTTACTACCACATATGAGTGGAATCGAACTATAATTACACTTTTGTGCCTGGCTTATTTCACTTAGCATAATGTCCTCAGTCTCATTCATGTTGTGACATGTCAAAATCTCCCTCCTTTTTAAGGCTGAATAATATTCCATTGTGTATATATATCATATTTTATTTATCCATTCATCTGTTGATGAACACCTGGGTTGTTTCCAACTTTGGGCTATGGTTATTATTGAACATGTTTGTATAAATATCTCTTTGAGACTTTGCTTTTAACTGTTTTGTGTATGTACTCAGAAGTGAATCTTAGTGCTGCACCCATCTGCATGCCCGGGAGTGGGGGATGTCCTACAAACCCATAGCCCCTGTTCCCAGCAACACTCCCACTCCAGCACCCCTAGGTCCCAGCACCCTGGTCCCTGAAGCTGGAAACATCCCATCATTGTCGGGCTTGGTGTCTGCAGCCCCTGCCCCTTTCAGATCACTGTTTAATGACTTTGCCTGCACTTGATGGGCTATGGGTAGGCAATGGAGCCACCTGGCTCCCAGAGCTCAGCAGATATGTCATAGAACAGGTATGGGTAAAGAGATCCGGCCTGCCTATGACAGCAGCAAGACCACGATAGAGCCTGACGAGAGGTATCATCTTTGCCCTGGCAGAGACAGAGCCGAAAGGTCAAAAGAGACAGACTTACAGTTATAAGATAAATAAGTTCTGAGGATGTAATGTATAGCATGGTGAAAATACTTTTAAAAAGATATATACACACATATATATGAAATTTTTAAAATAGAATATATATTTCATTAAAAATCTCAATCATGAATGGGAAAAACTTATAAATTGAACTGAAAAATGAATAAGATTCTGGGTGATAATTATAAAATTATTTTTTCATTAAAAAGTCCTGTCTACTTAAGAGAAAGAGAACAGATTACATATCCCAGTTATGTAAGAAGTTATGTGAGAAAAACCTGATTAACTGCCACCATATGTACAATTTAATCTAGTGATCTTTCTCTCTTTCTCTTTCTTTCTCCTTCTTCCTTCCTTCCTTCCTTCCTTTCTTTCTTTCTTTCTTTCTTTCTTTCTTTCTTTCTTTCTTTCTCTCTTTCTTTCTCTTTTTCTTTCTCTCTTTCTTTTTTTCTTTCATGCATTTTAGCTCCCAGTTTAGATTGGGGGAAAAGGAAATGTATGTATGTATGTACCCTGCTATTCAGCTACTATCAATAAGAACTCAGCTAGACTTTATGAGTTAATTTTACTTTTATTGAAAATAATAAACATCAAAAACACACAAAATAATATCACAAATTCATTAATTAGATCAAAAGTCTAGAATGAACCTAGTCCTTCCTTAGACAGAATCACAGCCAAGAAGTAAAATGGTTTCAGAATCCTAGGCTCTATACCATATTTACGTGTCACTTTACTCATCTCTATCCTTCATGTTACTTACAGATTATTTTCCCCGAGGTTAAGAATTTTTTGCCCTCCGATCTACATGGTGGATTCAACTTGTCATAGATCCCAAAATGACTTGTCCAGCCACATGAGAGATGTGTCATCTCTCACTTCCTCTCTGTCACAATTACAAAACTCTGGAAAAGGAACCCTAATTATTCTTGTTCTAGTAATTTATATGTCATTGGACCTGGAATTTATGAATGGTAGTGATATGAGGTAAAATAGGTATTAGAAAGTAGTGATCCACACCTTTGAAATTTGAGAACTATTGAAAGGAGATGTGAGATTATTTATACTTTAAACATAAAATTCAGAAGCTCTTAATATCTAGGAATTGTAGGAAAGAAAATATGTTTTTGAAAGTTCACCATTTTCAATAATATTGAAATCATATGGCGGTGAAGAAGCAAACTTATCAATAAATGTCTTGTAATGCAAAATGTAAATTTCAACAGAAGAATGAATGTCGGAACCTTTGGGTGGCCACTCATATGCTCAGAACTTCTGCCATACTCTTTCAAAAGCAGGGTAGTACATTTGCAAAAATAAATAAATAAATAAAAATATAAAGAATGAGGTCAATCTGCAGATTAGCACAGATCTGAGAACTTCTGAGTTTGAACTGCCTATTTTCTAGTTTCCAATATTGTGTTTTTCTCAAGCTAGTTAGACTTGATTTTGCTTAATCACAAGCAAAATAAGTTTTGACTAACACAAAACTATAAAGATAAAGTGGGCATTTGTCAAAGGGACTGAAGACTAGAAATATCTGATACCTACCTGGGTGACAAATTTTCTTAACAGAATACCTGTCTTTAAATATTAATAACCGAAAGCACTGGTACAATGTATTGATACTTAGAGATAAAGAGAATAGAATAACCAATTCACAGTAAAAAGAAAACAAAATTTAACTTTACCTATTTTAATGAGACTTGAAATGTTAAGAAACAATGGGGTTTGGTAATTACCAAAATGTGTGTTTGAAACAACGGTAAACCTTCTCAGATATATTAATGCTAGTTGTTCATTATGGTATAATAATGACAGAAATAGTTAATCTTCAGCAAATAAACTGAAAATAAATATTTGCTTCATCATGCTGCGACGCACATTCTAAATGATTGGCTGAACATCTATGAATACTGACATTTTAAGTGAAACTCTTTATAAGAATGAAATGCACAGGAAAGGGCTATACCAAAATATTTGTCTATTAATATTCAGAAAACTGATAAACTTTTAATGTATTAACTCATTAAATATTAAACATAAAGCACTCTTTTATAAGTTTTTCTTATCTATGCCTCTGTCAGTTTCATCAGAGAAACAAAATGAGTAGGATATTATATACCTACAATTGACTTTTGAACAACATGGGGTGGGTTAGGGGAACCCACCATCCACTCAGTGGAAAACTTTAAACTTAAAACTTTACAGTCAGCCCTCCAAATCTGCAGTTGGAATGGAATCTGCAGATTCAACCCCCATAGATCATCCAATACCATAGTAAGTATTTATTGAAAAAAATCTGTGTTTAAATGGATCTGTGTTGTTCAAGGGTCAGATATATATACATATATTCATATATTTTTTATTCAGGGAAGATGGAATAAGTGAAGCATATCACTTTTTATTACACTCTTTGTACCAATGCTGATATTAAATGTATGCATGTAAGTGAAAATTATTTCAAAGTAAAACAATTTAAATTAAAATGAAGGGTGTTCTTGTTATTTAATAATGATTTGTGAGACTTTCTGCTGTGCCACAAATTTCCCAAATTTGAGAAAATACATGGATATACAAATCTAAGAATTTCAGCACAATCCAATTGGACAAACCCAAAAAGACCTACAGAGAGACACATTATAATCAAACTGCTGAATGCCAAACATGAAAGGAGAATTCTTGAAAGCTGCAAGAGAAAAGTGACAAAGGATCCTCAGTAAGATTATCAATGGATTTCTCAGCAGTATCCTTGCAGGCCAGAAGTAAGTGGGTGATATATTTCATTTATTTTTTTAATTAAAAAAATTTTTTTAACATCTTTATTGGAGTATGTATATGTATAGGTGATATATTTTAAATGCTGAAAGAAAAAAACTGTCAGTCAAGGATTCTAAATCTAATAAAACTGTCCTTCATAAGTGAGGAAGAAATTAGGACATTTCTTAATAAACAAAAGCTAAGGGGGCTTCTCTGGTGGCACAGTGGTTGAGAATCTGCCTGCCAATGCAGGGGACACGGGTTCGAGCCCTGGTCTGGGAAGATCCCACATGCCGCGGAGCAACTAGGCCCATGTGCCACAACTCTAGAGCCTGCGCGTCTGGAGCCTGTGCTCTACAACAAGAGAGGCCGCCACAGTGAGAAGCCCACGCACCACGATGAAGAGTGGCCCCCACTCGCCGCAGCTAGAGAAAGCCCACGCACAGAAACGAAGACCCAACACAGCCAAAAATAAATAAATAAAATTAAAAAAAAAAAAAAAGCTAAGGAAGTTCAGTACCACTAGACCTGCCCGATAACAAATACTAAAGGGAGTTCTTCAAGTTGAACTGAAAGAACGCTACACAGTAATTCAAGACCATACAAAGATATAAAGTTCTCCAGTAAAGAAAAAAAAAGTAAATATATGGACAAATATCAAAGAAGTATTATTATAATTTTGATGTGCTCCATTTTTATTACTCTAAAGGATTTAAAAAGCAAAACCATTTAAATAATTATAAATCTATATTAATGAATAAACACTATGAAAAGATATAATTTGTGGCATTAGAACTACAAAGGGGGAGGAAGGGATGTAAAGGAATAGAACTTTGCATGTGATTGAAGTTAAGTTGGTATCAGTTTAAAATATATTGTTTTAACTTTAGAATATTATATGTAGGCACTAATGATAACCACAAAGAAAATATCTATAGAATATACACGAAAAGAATGAGAATAGAATCATGACATGTCACCACAAAAAATCAACTAAACACAAAGATAGCAAGGGAGGAAATGGGGGGCAAAAAGCTCTAAGACACAGAAAATTAATGACAAAATGGCAATAGTTAGTTCTTACCTATCAGTAGTTACTTCAAATGGATTAAAATACTGAATTATTACTTATTACTGTAAATGGTTTAACCTCCTGAATCGAAAGACATAGATTGGGAGAATGGATTACAAAAATAGGGTCCAGCTATTTGATGTGTATAAGAGACTCACTTTGGTTCTAAGGACAGCATAGGTTGAAAGATAGAAAAGAGATATTTCATGTAAAGAGTAACCAAAAGTGAGCAGATACGGTGGATCCAGGGAAAGACCGCAGAGGCTTCCAGAATGGCCCCTGCACAAGTAAACGGAGAGCAAATTTCTTTGTAAATTCAGATCATTATCTGGAGTGGCCAAGGCTGATGTCTGAGGTTAAGCAGAAGTGCTAGATTGATTATAAAAGGTAAGCTGAAAATATGGCAGCTGTGGTGATAGCATGAATACTGCTGGCCATGGTAACAACCCTGAACTCTTTGGACACATGAGACAAGGGACAGTTGCACAACCTAAAAGACCAATTGCAAGATGAAAAGGATTAAAAATAAATGCTATTATGACTGACACTTTGAGAGCTTTCATTGATAAGAATGCACAATGGGAATATGAATCTCTCACACTAATAAGGGCTGGCTATAAACACAAGAGACATTTAGTCCTTAGAAGCCAAATAAAACTCGGAGAGTGGGTATATGAGTAAGAAAGCCACAACACACAGAGGAAAATTATAAGTCTTTCAAATTTAGAGATCCACAAATTTTGCTCAAATACGTGTTTCAAGTAAAATAAAATACATAATTATAAAAAAAATGTTTCTTTTAAACTTCAGGTGATGTTACACATCATGCAATTTACAGAGTTACTTCACTTAAGACCTTGAAATAATTAGAGAATAAATGTCGGATATCTAAAATATTCCTAAGGAGTACAAGATTCATAAAAATACAGAGAACAAATGTACTAAATTACATGCAATAGTTTTTTTTCTTATTTCTTCACTGCATATAAAATGCTTTGATCTTCATATAATTCTGATTAAAATAACAAAATCAATAAAACATATGCATCGTATTAGGCTAATAAAGTCAGTTTTGTTTAAAACTAAAATATAAAACTTAGATATTAACATTAACATGGTGTATTATGATTACATATGTGTTTAAATACATACATACAATGGTACACTGATATCAGTAAACAAAGTACAAGTAAAATGTGGGATAACAGGTAATGCAAAAGAATAGAAAACTCATCCTGAACTATGATCTGCTCTCCAAATGGCGGAACACATAATTATCCATTCTCTTCTCTGTATTCTACTCAGGTAATACAAGTTTTATTCCCTTACCTATATATCTACTTTCAGTTCTCAGATCTCTTAATTTCTGCTTTTTTGCTTCTTCTTACCATGAATATAGGTTTACTCAAATCATAAAACAAGAACTCATCACTTTGGGAGAACTAAACATTTTAATGGTTATTATGCTACTTTCTGTCATGCTTACTTTTAATGTATTAATATTATGACCCTGGTTAAGGAATTTTCCAAGGATATAATTCCTTATACACTGGCACCAAGTCTTCCCTCAGTTGAATGGCATTTTTTTTTTTATTTTCAAGTGATTTTCCCCCCAAGGTCAGAAAATTTTAATATGTCAATACAAATAAAATTTTTTTCTAAATTTCAGTGATGATGCAAACTATGTGAGTTGCAGTCAATCACAGATTTTTAAATTTGGAAGAATAAACTCCTGAGGTTTCCTCTCCAAATAAATTTTATTAGATGCTACCCATATAGCTGATATTCAGCATTCAAAGTGTACTCCTCACTTTATGAAAGGAAGGATGATGGAAATAAATAGGTATTTTTGGTGTGCCCATATGCTTTACATTAACTCAAAAGTATTATAAGCTTGCCTGTTTTTTGGACATCCATTGTGGGAAGTCTCTCAAATCGAAGAGATAAGATTGATATTTTCTAAACTAATTTTATATAGGTTAAGTGTTATTTAGACTATGTTTCAGTGATTTCATCCCTCCTTTTTTTTTGATGTATAGTGACATACAAATATTTAAGTGTAAATAAATGATTACAATAAAAATGCTTATAAAATATTTAATTGCTAATCTAAAATATCTGTCTTGGAGTGATGAATGTTGCTCAAACCCTTTGGGATGTAATGAAACACCCTAGAGATTTGCTAATCCTTTCAAGTCTATAATACATTCTTACATCAAAATTTTTGTCTTTAAAAGTAATTACAGATATGTTCATATATTTACCCCCAATAGAGGATTCTACTCTTTGTCATTCAGATGTTGTGACTGTAATAAAACAACACAATCTATCCATTATTTCATCAGTAGGCAGTTTCTGCTCTCCACTCACCTTGCCTGAGGCTCCCCGCAATACACTAGAGGCCAATTATTAATTCCTCTGAAAGAAACATCTAACGAATACAGCCTTAGAACTTCAAAATAAAGAGCTGTGCCATGGCTTCTAAGAATCAAGATCTCCATCACTCTATCTGTACAAAAGTGGGTGAATTCTTGACGGGCAGACTAGAAACCCAGAAGCAGCAAAACAAACATATGACTTTGAGTGGTAGCCAGCTGACCCCAAACTGTCAGACAAGAATTAATGACAGAAAACTGAGTCAGAGGTATCAGAAATTGTTTAAGTGTTTTCCTTGGCTTGTTTAGGATCCTTTTTAAAATATATACTAAATGTTTTATATCATGAAGTCTTATTTTTTCTGGTTTTATTTATAACTCTCAATTTAACAGGATAGTTGAAATAGATTGTTCTTTTAATAATCCTCACTCTGTTTACTTGCTCTTTCTGCTGTTGTGCTCTACAAATGTACTTCAAAAGTTTACTCCTAGAGAGATGATAGAAAACAAAATGAGTTGTACCAATTTCAAGCTTTAGCAAACAGAAGATTCAAGCCCAGAAAGCAACAGAAATTATATAGGATTTACCTGTAACAAAAATAAAATTTAATGAACTACTTGGAAGAGCTAGCAAGATTTGGCAAAAATTCCAAAATTATTTACCCAATATAGTGAGACTACATCTTTACTGGGCTAGAGGTGGACCAGAGAGGCCACCATAGTTTGATTACAAAGTCGTAAATGAGAAGACCAGTTATAAATAACCAGTGTTATTGGTCCTAAAATTAGCCATATATGTATTACTAATTATGGACTACCTCAGACATTAGAAGATGAGTGTTACTATATCTTTATAAGCCTTTTATTCTTATTCCAGTGAAAGTAGCCGCAGATGTACCCTGGTGGTTATGACCGATTACTTGCCCAGCTCCCCTTCCTCCTGCATTTCAGGGTTTTATGCATAAAGGCTCAGTACGTTGATTTTTTAAAAACATTCTCTTCTCCTGCATGGTTATTAGCTGTTGTATTAAACATTTATATGTTTTTGTGAAATTGCTGTGTATTTGCTGAAACAGGAAGTGTCAAATGGTAAAGACTGGCCATACTACATACATATTTAAGACTTTTCTAATATAATAAATTCATCATTTCCTAATACTGTGCTTGCCATAGGCACCAAAGTTAATGAACAGCATTAATACACTTAGAATGAGCATTGATATTTATATTCATGTTCTCAACACCTAGTAGAAAATGACAAAAGACTTATTTTTTCCAAAAAACTAATGCTATAAATTCTTGGCCATATTTTCAATACACAGATCAATAATCATTTTGGATAGATTTGCATTTTAAGTTGCATGTATCTCTTATAATGTAGTAAATGTGCAGTTTTTCATAGATTTTCAATTTGAAAATATTTCGAAGAGAAAACATTTTAAACTAAGTATACCATTTTTCGTCTTAGAAACACATTATTTTTATTGAAAAACAATTAATTTAAAGTTTTAGTTCATTTCTCGGTTCATTTTTTAAAAAATATCCTTTACAGTTCTTACACTTGTTTGCCTAATAAGGCATTTAGTTTGAATTTCTTTGTAAAGATATGTTTTCACATAAACACACACAAAATGTTCTTTCCTTCAAAAATTGTGATTTTTTTTAATTTAAGAAAAACCTATCAGTGAAATGTCATATTTCTAATTTTTATAAAGATATGGACCCAAGGAAATTTTATTTTAACTTTACTATAGAAAATAGGATGCAATTGTGATAGTAAATATTATTGGATACTCTGACTTAAATTTAGGTACATGATAAGGATTGGCACAAATGATGAAAAAATAGAGGGTATGGCCATTTATCGCTTGGGTTACATTGATTCTTACCTTTCAATGGTAGTTCAGACCTGCTGTTACCAGATAAATCACTTTTTTCAAGAGCATTATATAATTTTGTTTTATATGGCATGAACCAATTTTATCTTAAAATTAATTATTAATTACTTAATTAAAAATATTGAGCCAAACACAACTTCAGCATCAATATGACCCATATTCCATCACTTTACAATCAGTTTACAATCCAGATTTCTAATCTGAATGGTGTTCGCATATTGCTCCCTCTTAAGTTAGCAATTTTAGATATGACCTTTTGGTTTCTTATTATGAAAATTAATAGTTGAAATGATGTTAGTTTTGAATCAATTATTTTTATTATATTCAGTCAAAATTGTATTTACTTTTGCTCTTATTATTTATCATTTTGATTCTGACTACTACAAAAATCTCATTAATTAGATCAAAATGTAGTATGAAAAACCAAGAGTTTTCTTTAATTATTCCCAGTTAAGATAATTAAAAACAATTGCATAAAAAACTTTGTTTTCTTTTGGCAAAATTACTGTTATTAGTTCAATTGTCCCTCAGAATTTCACTTTAAGCAACAACAACAAAAAATTAAGATGCAGTGAATTATAGTTCCTAGACTATACTCACATTTTCTTGAGTTTTATTTTAAAAAAACTTAGAAAGATAACATCCTTACATTTTTTGAAAATTTTATGAGAAAACACATCAATTTTTAAAGACAAATGCTATGTACTAAATTTTTTGTAATTTTCATTGGTTCATGATGCATTTTTTCTCTTTCAAATTTGGCATCAATTAATATATTAGTATTTGTTCTTTTATATATGCCTTTAGGGGTTATATATTATAAAAACATGATCCGGTTGAAGGAATGCTAAAATATTAAAATTACATTTTAGTGCTTAATGTGATTTATCCCTTAGGCTGTCCATACTTCTTAACACCTAAAAAACAAAAATTAATTTGGTTTTAGCATTGATTTGATACACTATACAACTGGTTATAGTCTCATAATTATGTATGTGTTTTGCATCATTTTTTGTTTGATTAAAAGCTTTTCTCAAGCACTCTCTTTGTAAGACACACACAGGTGATACAGTTTTTGAATTATTGTCTACTTTTAAACACTTTACTTTCTATTTGGTAGAAGAAAGCTAGTTTAGATGGGCATAGGATTCCTGACAACTGTGCTTTATTTTCATAAACTTTTCCTAACTTTTATATAGCAGTTGAGAATTCCAGTGGCAGCCTGATTCATTATCCTCTGAAGTTAATTTGTTGTTTCATCCTAGAAATTGATATTTTTTTCTTCTAATGAGTGGATTACTGTGTCCCCCTACCCCCTACCCCACTCAGTCTGGTTCAGTTTTGTATCAGTGTACAACCTGGCATCTTTCTTCAGTTTGGGAAATCTTCCATTGTGTACTTAATTATTGTTCTTTTATATTAACTATTTCTTTTCCTGTTTCTGAAACATCAGTTACTCCTATGTCCGATGTTCTGGATATATTCACTAAATCTTTAATCATTTTCCTCATTCTTTCTTTTTTTATGTCATGTTACTCTGTTTTGAGATATTCCTTTCCCTCAAAGTTCAAGGCTACTAACTCAGAACTCAAGGGTGTTTACTGAATGAATTAATTAGGAAATATTAGTATTTAGGTCTAGGAAATAATTTATGATATGCAATTGATTCTCACTAAGCTTTTGATTATTTACTACTCTTGTTGCCATCTTTCTTCTCCAGCAAGTCTAATTTGCCATGTTTCTTTTTTGCTGTTGTTCTTATGAATCTTTCTTTTTCTGGTTCTGTGCACTTTAGAAGGATGCTTATTTTTATTTGTCAACTCATTTTGGCTCATATATGAGTGTTGAAATGACAAGAAAAAAAATAGTAAAAGGAATTGAAAACATATATAGCTCCTAACTCCAATTGTTCATATTATATAAGCAGGCAGATTGCAAATCTTCTGGTTAAGACATTCAATTCCCTGCCAACTCAGAATCTTCTAACGTTAGGGAAGACAGCTATATTAGGGTTAAAATCCCATGGGAAAAGGAGATAAATTAAAATTGCAAAATTCTCACCATCTCCCCATCCTCTCAAAATAAACTAATATAAATAAAATTATATTTTATATTAATTTGCATCCATATCACAGAATTAATATTAATACATTCACATAGTCAATAGATTGACTCTTTATGTATTAAATATGGAAAACTGCACCTCGTATATTTAAAGAAGAATTTTATTTTCAGTATTTCCCATATTAAAATTAGTTAATTGTGAAAAATCCCTTTTTTGTGGATGTCATCAAATCTGGATGTTTTTATTACAAGAAGGTCATATATGTGTGTGTACATATATATGCCTTCTACATTATCTTTAAGAAAAAAATCATTAGTTTTATTTAGATTTTCTTTTCCCTAAATAAAAGCAAAAAATTTTCAAAGTTAACTTCCATAAAATTAGTTACCACTGAAAATTTCTTTTTGAATGGAGAGTAAAAAAGGACAATTTAACCTTATATTGACATCTGTTGAAACTTTGCTTGGATGGTGTTCATCAAAGACTAGAATATTCAGTATTAGGTAAAGATTTAAATATAACCTTTACATTCTGCTGATAATCTAGCTGTATAATGCAAGTTTTCCATATATTACTTTCCTTTCTAGGAATTCTTTGGGGACTACATAAAATTTTCGAAGTTCAGAAGAACTCATGTTTAATTAATTAGTTTTGAAAGCCACTTTCAGGGCTTCAGTACTAGAGAATGGGCAGCAGAATCATTATCAGTAGATTACACTGTTAACATACCAGTTGAATAGGAGATGTTTTAGACTTGAATTAAGAATTTTCTCACACACACACACACAACAACAGTATTAACTGGATGTGATGAGGTAGATGAGGACAAGTTCCCATAGTCTCTGCCTATCAAGAGAGCTTCAAAATTAACAAGCCCAACAACTTAAGTATTAACATAAAAATTATTGTTTTTATACTTTCCAAATCAAATCTTGAAAAGTATCCTTTAATTCTGTCAAATAATAAGTAAAAATTATTTTTGGAACTATATCTTAACAGAGTAGATTATTATTCAATGCTCAGCTTCATCCATTTTAGAAATAGTTTGTATAATTGGAAATATTTTGTACAATTGTGTTCTGGAAATTTCAATGTAAGCATTAATTTATAATTGTATGTATATAATATATATTATTTTACTGTATATAAAAATATTATATACATATCACAATGTAAGGCAAATTATTTTATTCTCCTAGTTCAAGATGGTGGATGCAACATAGATATATTTACTTCCCCTTCCCCAATGATATTATTAAAATAATTACAATAAATTGTACACACACAGACACACACACACACACACACACACACACACATACATAAAAGAGAGAAAATCTCAAAAGACATATATTTAAATCTTCCTCTTATTGTGCATTAGGCTTGTCTTTCTTAAATGTATATACAGTCATAGCACTATTCTGACCAGTTGATCTTAAAGACAATTACCTGACAGGCCATTTAAGCTTTTTATTTGACACACAGGGCCATGTCTCACTGCTTTACCTAAAGATTTGATTCCCAAATACATGTTTGAGATATACAAATTCGCTTGTAGTTATTAATTATGCCATAATATTTTACTTTTCTTTGCCTTTTCTCATGTTATTTCCCATTATATGTAACTCACTCTACCTTATTATTCAAGTTGGCAAAATCTGACTTATTCTGTAGGACTAAAGAGTCAGATCCAAGTTTAAAGCAATAAAACAACCCATCCTAGAATGCTTCATAGATGGTTACAAGGGAGATAATAATTGGATACTTTATGAATATCTGGCGGAGCTAGAGGATGTGAGCACAGAGAAATACTCTTGCAAAACTCATTTCTGAGAAAACCTGAGCCCTCTGCTGCTGAATATATCAACAGGTTTTAGGAAGGTTATTAATGAAGATGTTATAAAGGTTGGCATATTTTAGTGCATATTTTCTGTCTTCCACTATATGAAAATATAGTTTTTATTCTATAGGATGCTAACAAAGACATCCCCTTAGTTTCAACAGAATACATTTCAATTATCATTTATCAGGAATGTAAAAATAGACAAATATTTTAAAACAGGTTTAATTTTCAGAGAGCTAAGGTAATTACTTAGCTACAATTTATGTTTCTATCTTTCCCTCTTAATATTATAGCATGCATACATGATTATCAAAGCATATCAGAAATAGAATAGACAAAGAAAAATATAAAAAGTAATATTCCTATTCCTGTTTTCAGATTACAAATATTTCTGAGTCTGAATTACTGGAAGTTTTTGATTCTTAGTCCATAATTTTAAGGATCTCTTTGTTTCTTCTACAAAACAACTTACTTTTTAGCTTTCACAATCTCTTGATTTGGGGCAGATAAATTAGTTTTAAAATTCCACAGCTACACCATTTCCTCAGCAATCAAATTCCTTTTTAGTTATCAAAAGGAGGTCTATACTTGACCTTCCCAGCATAGTCTCAAATTATTCAGATGCAATGATAAAGATTAGAAGATATGGCCACAACTCTAAGTCTAAAAATTAGAATGACTTTGAAACTATTGGATCAGACTACCTGTTACCAGAATTTTGTGAAACTTTGATTCTAGAGAAGGAATCAGAGTTGAAGTTAGAGCCAGCAACAGAAATTATGCAAGCAGATTTTTTTTCCAATATGGAAGCTAGAAATGTATCCTGGAAGATGTGAAATGTGCTATGGGAGCCAGATACAACCAAGCAGTTATAAACACTATTGATCTTGTATTGGGTTGGCCAAAAAGTTCATTTGGGCTTTTCCTTAAGATGTAATGAAAAACTCAAACAAACTTTTTGGCCAACCCAATATACTCTAAAGGGTCATTTAAATTCGAATCTTGGTAAACCTACACAGGACAAGGAAAAAAGGGAATTTGAATCTTGTAGTTTACAGAAAGCCAGAATGTTAATGAAACTGTTTCCTAAGCCATTTGGACAAATTTAGGGAGCTGAAATTTACATATATCTTACTCTTTGTAGCATCATTCCACATATGGAGAAATAGAAAGAAGCATTTTCTCCTAATATGATAAGGTGACTCTCAAGGCTAGCTAAGGAAGTGGGTTGTATACTACACAATAGATCTTCTAATCTAGCAGGCTAAGCACAAAATGGGGCCACTGTAGTGTTTCAACCACACAATCTCTGCCATTTTCAAGAACATATAAAAGAGTAAACTTAAAACTTGAGGTATTGAAGGTGACTTTGCCCTTGCTTTAGTTGTCTAATGCAGTTCCTAGAACAAATAATATATTTGTCTTGGAAAGGAAAGAAATTAAATGCAAATGCTATTGGTCTTACAAAAATCAATTCTTCCTCATGATGAATGGTTTATAAGAAGAGAAAAAGACAGCCTCAATAACTGTAATGCATGTCTGGAGAAAATTTGAAGATTTTTATACTTTTTAATAGGTAAGTGTAAAGTTCATAAAATATAATTATGATTGAAAACCATATTTTGTTTAAAAAACTCAGTTCTCAGTGGTTGTCTGATATAAGGAATTTTTGCAGATCAGTTATATCAGTTGTAAATTAAACAAACTAAAATAACTTCAAAAAGAAAAATATAAATAAACTCTTGATATTATACAGTTTAAAGGTACAGTTAATTCATTTCATTGTAATATGTGTGATGTGATGTGGGGTAAGATTACTGATAACAAGTATTCCTAGGGCCTATAATTTATATCACATGCACATGAAATTAGTTCATAATTTGAGGGCATTGACAGATGACATAATTTCAAAATTCATAGTTGACATAATTTGATCTGGAAAGACTGATCTGTGGGAAAAGAAACTGGACCAGTATTTTTAAAGCTTAAGGGTTCCATCTTTGAATTCCCATACTTCTAAAGGGGATTCCTGTTTAACCCAGTTATTTTCCCCCTTCACTCTTTTTATTTTTTTAGCATCTTTATTGGAGTATAATTGCTTTACAATGTTGTGTTAGTTTCTGCTGTATAGAAAAGTGAATCAGCTATATGTATACATATATCTCCATAGCCCCTTCCTCTTGAGTCTCCCTCTGCCCTCCCTATCCCACCACTCTAGGTGGTCACAAAGCACCAAGTTGATCTTCCTGTGCAAAGCAGCTGCTTCCTACTAGCTATTTTACATTTGGTAGTGTATATATAGGTCCATGCCACTCTCTTACTTCATCCCAGTTTACCCTTCCCCCACCCCATGTCCTGAATCAAGTCCATTCCCTATATCTGTGTCTTTATTCCTGTCCTGCCCCTAGGTTCATCAGAACCATTTCTTTTTTATTCCATATATATGTGTTAGCGTGTGGTATTTTTCTTTCTCCTTCTGACTTATGTCACTCTGTATGACAGACTCTAGGTCCATCCACCTCACTACAAATAACTCAGTTTCATTTCTTTTTATGGCTGAGTAATATTCCATTGTATATATGTGCCACATCTTCTTTATCCATTCATCTGTTGATGGACACTTAGGTTGCTTCCTTGTCCTGGATATTGTAAATGGTGTTGCAATGAATGTTGTGGTACATGACTCTTTTTGAATTATGGTTTTCTCAGGGTATACGCTCAGTAGTGGGATTGCTGGGTCATATGGTAGTTCTATTTTTAGGTTTTCAAGGAACTTCCATACTGTTCTCCACAGTGGTTATATCAATTTACATTCCCACCAACAGTGCAAGAGGGTTCCCTATTCTCCACCCCTCTCCAGCATTTATTGTGGGGAGATTTTTTGATGATGGCCATTCCGACTGGTGTGAGGTAATACCTTATTGTAGTTTTGATTTGATTTCTCTAATGATTAGTGATGTTGAGCATCCTTTCATGTGTTTCTTGACAATCTGTATATCTTCTCTGGAGAAATGTCTATTTAGGTCTTCTGCCCATTTTTGGACTGGATTGTTTGTTTATTTGATATTGAGCTGCATGAGCTGCTTGTAAATTCCAGAGATTAATCCTTTGTCAGTTGCTTCATTTGCAAATATTTTCTCCCATTCTGAAGGTTGTCTTTTGTCTTACTTATGGTTTCCTTCGGTGAGCAAAAGTTTTTAAATTTTGTTAGGTCCCATTTGTTTATTTTTGTTTTAATTTCCATTTTTCTAGGAGGTGGGTCAAAAAGGATCTTGCTGTGATTTATGTCACAGAGTGTTCTGCCTATGTTTTCCTCTAAGAGTTTTACAGGGTCTGGCCTTACATTTAGGTCTTTAATCCAGTTTGAGTTTATTTTTGTGTATGGTGTTAGGGACTGTTCTAATTTCATTCTTTTACATGTAGTTGTTCAGTTTTCCCAGCACCACTTATTGAAGAGGCTGTCTTTTCTCCATTGTATATTCTTGCCTCCTTTATCAAAGATAAGGTGACCATAGGTGCATGGGATTACTTCTAGGATTTCTACCCTGTTCCATTGATCTATATTTCTGTTTTTGTGCCAGTACCATACTGTCTTGATTACTGTAGCTTTGTAGTTCCATTGATCTATATTTCTGTTTTTGTGCCAGTACCATACTGTCTTGATTACTGTAGCTTTGTAGTATAGTCTGAAATCAGGGAGACTGATTCCTCCAGTCCGTTTTTCTTTCTTAAGATTGCTTTGACTATTTGGTGTCTTTTGTGTTTCCATACAAATTGTGAAAAATTTTGTTCTAGTTCTGTGAAAAATGCCATTGGTAGTTTGATAGAGATTGCATTGAATCTGTAGATTGCTTTGGGTAGTATAGTCATTTTCACAGTGTTGATTCTTCCAATCCAAGAGCTTGGTATACCTGTCCATCTGTTTGTATCATCTTTAATTTCTTTCATCAGTGTCTTATAGTTTTCTGCAAACAGGTCTTTTGTCTACTTAGGTAGGTTTTTTCCTAGGTATTTTATTCTTTTAGTTGCAGTGGTAAATGGGAGTATTTCCTTAATTTCTCTTTCACATGTTTCATCTTTAGTGTATAGAAATGCAAGAGATTTCTGTGCATTAATTTTGTGTCCTGCTACTTTACCAAATTCATTGATTAGCTCTAGTAGTTTTCTGGTAGTATCGTTAGGATTCTCTATGCATAGTATCATGTCATCTGCAAACAGTGACAGCTTTACTTCTTTTTTTCTGATTTGGATTCCATTTATTTCTTTTCCTTCTCTGATTGCTGTTGCTAAAACTCCCAAAGCTATGTTGAATAGTAGTGGTGAGAGTGGGCAACCTTGTCTTGTACCTTATTTTAGAGGAAATGGTTTCAGTTTTTCACCAATTAGAACAATGTTGGCTGTTGGTTTTTCATATATGGCCTTTATTATGTTGAAGTAAGTTCCCTCTATGCCTACTTTCTGGAGAGATTTTATCATAAATGGGTGTTGAATTTTGTTGAAAGCTTTTTCTGTCTATTGAGATTATCATATGGTTTTTATCCTTCACTTTGTTTATATGGTATATCACATTGATTGATTTGCATATATTGAAGAATTCTTGCATTCCTGGGATAAACCCCACTAGACCATGGTGTATGATGCTTTTAAAGTGCTGTTGGATTCTGTTTGCTAGTATTTTCTTGAGGATTTTTGAATCTATGTTCATCAGTGATATTGGCCTGTAGTTTTCTTTCTTTGTGACATCTTTGTCTGGTTTTGGCATCAGGGTGATTGTGGCCTCGTAGAATGAGATTGTTCCTCCCACTGCTATATTTTGGAAGAGTTTACGAAGGATAGGTATTAGCTCCTCTGTAAATGTTTGACTAAATTCGCCTGTGAAGCCATCTGTTCCTGAGCTTTTGTATGTTGGAAGATTTTTAATCACAGTTTCAATTTCAGTGCTTGGAATTGGTCTGTTCATATTTTCTATTTCCTCCTGGTTCAGTCTTGGCAGATTGTGCATTTCTAAGAATTTTTCTATTTCTTCCAGGCTGTCCATTTTATTGACATAGAGTTGCTTGTAGTAATCTCTCATGATGTTTTGTATTTCTTCAGTGTCAGTTGTTACTTCTCCTTTTTCATTTCTAATTCTGTTGATTTGTCTTCTCCCTTTTTTTCTTGATGAGTCTGGCTAATGGTTTATCAATTATCTTCTCAAAGAACCAGCTTTTAGTTTTATTGATCTTTGCTCTTGTTTCCTTCATTTCTTATCTGATCTTCACGATTTCCTTCCTTCTGCTAACTTTGTGGGTGTTTTTGGTCTTTTTTCTCTAATTGCTTTAAGTGTAAGTTTAGTTTGTTTATTTGAGACTTTTCTTGTTTCTTGAGGTAGGATTTTATTGCTATAAAATTCCCTCTTAGAACTGCTTTTGCTGCATCCCATAGATTTTGGGTCATAGTGTTTTCATTGTCATTTGTTTCTAGGTATTTTTTGATTTCCTCTTTGATTTCTTCAGTGATCTCTTGGTTATTTAGTAGCATATTGTTTAGCCTCCATTTGTTTGTATTTCTTAGTTTTTTTTTTCCTGTAATTAATATCTAGTCTCATAGCATTGTGTCAGAAAAGATACTTGATACTATTTCAATTTTTTAAATTTACACGGCTTGATTTGTGACCCAAGATATGATCTATCCTGGAGAATGTTCCATGAGCACTTGAAAAGAAAGTGAAATCTATTGCTTTTGGATGGAATGTCCTGTAAGTATCAATTAAGTCCATTTTTTTTAATGTGTCATTTAAGGCTTGTGTTTCCCTTTTTTTTTTTTCCTCTTGGATGATCTGTCCATTGGTGAAAGTGGGGTGTTAAGATCCCCTACTATGATTGTGTTACTGTCGGTTTCCTCTTTTATGCCTGTTAGCATTTGCCTTATATAGTGAAGTGCTTCTATGTTGGGTGCATAAATATTTACCATTGTTATATCTTCTTCTTGGGTTGATCCCTTGATCTTTATGTAGTGTTCTTCTTTGTCTCTTGTAATGGTCTTATTTTAATGTCTATTTTGTGTGTTATGAGAATTGTTACTCCAGCTTTCTTTTGAATTCCATTTGTATGGAAAATCTTTTTCCATCCCTTCACTTTTAGTCTGTATATGTCACTATATCTGAAGTGGGTCTCTGTAGACAGCATATATAAGGGTCTTGTTTTTGTATCCATTCAGCTAATCTGTGTCTTTTGGTTGGAGCATTTAATCCATTTACATTTAAGGTAATTATTGATATGTATGTTCCTATTATCTTTTTCTTAATTGTTTTGGGTTTGTTTTTGTAGGTCTTTTCCTTCTTTTGTGTTTCCTGCCTAGAGAAGTTCCTTTAGTATTTGTTGTAATGCCAGTTTGGTGGTGCTGAACTCTCTCAGCCTTTGCTTGTCTGTAAAGGTTTTAATTTCTCCATTGAATCCGAATGAGATCCTTGCTGAGTAGAGTAATCTTTGTTGTAGGTTTTTCTCCTTCATCACTTTAATTATGTCCTTCCACTCCCTTCTGGCTTGCAGAGTTTCTGCTGAAAGATCAGCTGTTAACCTTACGGGGTTTCCCTTGTATGTTATTTGTTGCTTTTCCCTTGCTGCTTTTAACTTTTTTCTTTGTATTTAGTTTTTGATAGTTTGATTAATATGTGTCTTAGTGTGATTCTCCTTGGATTTGTCCTGTATGGGACTCTCTGTGATTCCTGAACTTGATTGACTATTTCCTTTCCCATATTAGGGAACTTTTCAACTATAATATCTTCAGATATTTTTCAGACCTTTTCTTTTTCTCATCCTCTTCTGGGACCCCTATAATTCGAATGTTGGTGCATTTTATGTTGTCCCAGAGGTCTCTGAGACTGTCCTCAATTGTTTACATTCTTTTCTCTTTATTCTGCTCTCCAGTATTTATTTCAACTATTTTATCTTCTAGGTCACTTATCCATTCTTCTGCCTCCATTATTCTGCTATTGATTCCTTCTAGAGAATTTTTAATTTCATTTATGTGGTTTTTCATGATTTTTCATCTGCTCTTATTTCTTCTAGGTCCTTTTTAAACGTTTCTTGTATTTTCTCCATTCTATTCCCAAGAATTTGCATCATGTTTTCTATTGTTACTCAGATATTTTTTTCAGGTAGACTGTCTATTTTCTTTTCATTTGTTTGGTGTGATAGCTTTTCACCTTGTTCCTTCATCTGCTGTGTGTTTCTCTGTCTTCTCATTTTTCTCAACTTACTGTTGTTTGGGGTCTCCTTTTCACAGGCTGCAGTTCATAGTTCCCATTGTTTTTGTATCTGCCTCCAGTGGCTAAGGTTGGTTCAGTGGGTTGTGTAGATTTCCTGATGTAGGGAACTGGTGCCTGTGTTCTGGTGGATGAGGCTGGATGTTGTTTTTCTGGTGGACAGAACCACATCTGGTAGTGTGTTTTGGGGTGTCTGTGACCTTATTATGATTTTAGGCAGCCTCTCTGCTAATGGGTGAGGTTGTGTTCCTGTCTAGCTCTTGTTTGGCATAGGGTGTCCATCACTGTAGCTTGCTGGTCATTTAGTGGAACTGGGTCTTAACACTGAGATGGAGCTCTCTGGGAGAGCTTTTACCAGTTGACATTACATGGAACCAGGAGCTTTCTGGTGGACCAATGTCCTGAACCAATGTCCTCCCACCTCAGAGGCACAGACTTGATACTAGGGCAGAGCACCAAGACCCTTTCAGCCACAGAGCTCAGAAGAAAAAGGAAGAAAAATTGAAAATAAATAAATAAATAAAATAATTAAAATAAAAAAGTAAAAAAGGTATTAAAATAAAAAAATTAAAAGTAATAAAAAATAAAGAAGAGAGCAACCAAACCAATAAACAAATCCACCAATGGTAACAAACACTAAAATCTACATTAAGATAAACATAAAAATCAGGAACAATTCAGTCACAAACAGCAAACCCCATGTCTACAGTTGCTCCTAAAACCCACCACCTCAATTTCGGGTTGATTTATTGTCTATTCAGTTATTCCACAAGATGCAGGGTACCTCAAGTTTATTGTTGGGATTTAATCCACTGTTCCTGAGGCTGCATGGAGAAATTTCCCTTTATCTTCTTTGTTCACACAGATCCTGGGGTTCAGCTTTGGTTTTGGCCCCATCTCTGTGTGTAGGTTGCCTCAGACTTCTGTTCCCACCTAGACAGGATGGGGTTAAAGCAGTGGCTGATTAAGGGGCTGTGGCTCACTCATGCCAGGGGAAGGGAAGGGTACAGTAGTTACAATTGGAATGTGGGGCGAGCCTGTGGCAGCAGAGGCCAGTGTGATGTTGTAGCAGCCTGAGGCATGCTGTGTGTTCTCCCAGGGAAGTTGTCCCTGGATCATGGGACCTCGGCAGTGGCGGGCTGCACAGGCTCCTGGGATTGGGGTGGGGGGGCAGTGTGTGGATAGTGGCCTGTGCTTGCACACATGATTCTTGGTGGCTGCACCAGCAGTGTTAACGTTTCATTCCCATCTCGTGTGTCTGAGCTCATTGCGGCGGCTCGTGTCCATCTCTGGAGCTCATTTAGGTGATGCTCTGCCTTCTGTGGGCAGACAGGGAAAGAATCTCCTCTCCTCACACACCCCAAAACAATGGTCTCTTTCCTCTTAGGCAGTTCCAGACCTTTTCCTGGACTCCCTCCCTCCTGTGGTGCACTAGCCCCCTTCAGGCTGTGTTCATACAGCCAACCCCAGTCCTCTCCCTGGGATCTGACCTCTGAAGCCTGAGCTCCCAGCCACTCCCCACCCCAGTGGGTGAGCAGACAAGTCTCTCGGGCTGGTGAGTGCTGGTCGGCACAGATCTTCTGTGTGGGAATCTCTCCGCTTTGCACTCCGCACCCCTGTTGCTGTGCTCTCCTCCGTGGCTCTGAAGCTCCCCCTCTGTCACCCACAGTCTCCACCCACGAAGGGGCTTCCTAGTGTGTGGAAACCTTTCCTCCTTCACAGGTCCCTCCCAGAGGTGCAGGTTCTGTCCCTATTCTTTTGTCTTTGTTTTTTCTTTTTTCTTTTGCCCTACCCAGGTATGTGGGGATTTTCTTGCCTTTTGGGTAGTCTGATATCTTCTGCCAGCGTTCAGTAGGTGTTCTGTAGGGGTTTTTCCACATGTAGATATATTTTTGATGTGTTTGTTGGGAGGAAGGTGATCTCCACATCTTACTTCTCCGCCATCTTGAAGGTCCCTTCTCCTTCACTCTTAAAGCACAGTTACTCTAAACCTGGGATTTTTTTCAAACCACTCATGCAGAAAAGGGAAGGGACATTAAATATTTGGGCTTCTCAGAGTGGGTAATGTTGTTCAGGAATTTTGAAGGCAAGTCGAGAAGAAGCTATAGTAAGAGCGGAAAAGTAATAGAGATCAGAGGCGTGATATTACAAAGGTTTGTGTGTATGTGTGTGTGGACTAATTCAAGAAAAACAAAAATTAGTTTATTTTAATTTATATTTCATTTCCTGGATAATGTTCTTTTAACCTCAATATAAGTTCAACCTTAAATTAAAAGCTACATCTCTATATGTATTTTTTAAACAGGTCTATTTAAATACATTATATAGACATATGTAGATAGTCAACAAGATAACCTAATATATATTAACAATTAGATTTGGGATTTATGTTCATGTTCCTCATGATAATATTAAATGCAATAAAAGTTAAAAATATGATTTAGATCTTCACATAATTCTAAAATGTTATTAATGTTAATTCAGTGTACCTACCTATAATTTATTTTTAAGATATACAAAACCTTCCAATCTATTCTGAGATAGAGTTTTGTTAAATGATAGATTCCTAATTACACAGAATTCCAAACTGTCAGTTAGAAGTCTTATATATATGGTACTCAGAATAATCTTATCGCCTTTGGTATAGCCATTTCTTTTTTTTTTTTTTTTTTTTTTGCGGTACGCGGGCCTTTCACTGTTGTGGCCTCTCCCGTTGTGGAGCACAGGATCCGGACGCTCAGGCTCAGCGGCCATGGCTCACGGGCCTAGCCGCTCCACGGCATGTGGGATCTTCCCAACCCGTGTCCCCTGCATTGGCAGGCGGACTCTCAACCACTGTGCCACCAGGGAAGCCCTGATATAGCCATTTCTGAAGTCCAAATGAGTCTGGTGCTCCTGGAATTCATACCTCAAGCACTGTTCTGTTTTCAGTGGCATTATCTTACCTATTTTGATGCAGCCAACCTAGTAATGTGGCAAGACCCAAGTCCATGAGGCAGATAACACTCTTCTGAGACATATTCTGGTTTAGAGAGGATTCCTGTGTTCCTCCAATATAATTCAGAGACAATATAAGTGAGGCTAGTTAATATACTAAGAACTAAGTCTGGGCTGTACTCAACTCAAAAAACACATTTCTATTTAATTAGACTGAGAAAGAAGGAATTAAATCAACTGGACTGTGATTTATTTCTCTCCAGATTATAGAAGAATAGCATTCCAGCAGAAAACAAGAAAGCGGTAGATGTGATCTAATCTCCTTGTTAACACACTGATAACAGTTATTTTAGTAAATAGATTAGTGGTATTTGCTAGGAAGAGAGTACTAGCTGTGGATTTCTCTGAGCAGAATGATCCCAGTTTAGTACTGCTTATAAGTAAACAAACCTAGAATCTATGGAGTTATAAGGCATGAATCTCTGAAGAATGTCATGTAAGCTACACAGCTCTCTGGGATATAAAATAAAGGTGTCTCAAAACTTACTGGTTCTCACAGTGTAAAATTATCAACATAGCTCATTTAGAGAATTCATCTACTCTGAGTCAGAAAGCACGTGTCTGATGGGAAGCGGAAGGATGTAGGAAGCTGCCCTGGATTTCCTGAACCTCTCTTTGTTTGACAATGGCCCTGGATTCTTTGTATGCTTGGAATTATTAATGAGGCTAGATCTTAAGCAAGGTCTCTGATTCACGTGAGTCTAATTTGACAATTCAATTATTCATGTTAGCATAGTGATCCTTTCCCAGGTTGCTCAGAGCTTATGGAGGTAACTGCATGTTGCAAATCATCCAAGTTACATCACTGATGTCTAGAAAAGTGCAATAACCCTTTTTTCTGTTTTTTCTAATCTCTTACTTAATTTGCAGTTTGGTGAGAGATGATGGCTATAAGGTTCTATAGTGAACTATTGAAAATAAGATTATATGCACTAAAATAATAAAGAAAAATAAAATATCTTTGATATAGTACAGGATTCGAGCATGGGGAGCTAAAAATCCCTCCTCAAAACTATATGCTACCCTATTAATTAGAAAGATATAACCTCTAATTATTTCTGAAATCTTAGGGAAATAAAAACAATAAATCCTTGCTCATCAATGAGATAACTTAAGGGCAGAAATTTAATTTTAAAGTTAGAGAAAACTGTATTTTATCTTCTAGAATATTCTCTAAAGTGAATGACCTGTGTGTGTCTGTGAGCATGCATATGTTTCTGCAGGGATGAGTGTATGGGCTTACGCACAATCTTAAATCAAATAAGACAGCTCAAACTTGAAGATGGTAGCATTAGCTAGTTTTTGAAATGAGGTTATATTAATCTTTCATCAAATTCAAAAAAGTTTTTCTGATTAAGAAGTTCTTAGTGTTAATGAACACGTTGTCCTAGAAAATCTGAAGTAGTAAAAAGATCAAAGAATAAATGGCCATTATACTATGATTTATATTCCATAAAATTTAGAAGTGAGTTGTCAAAAGTAATCAATATCTTTGGTGGAGGGAATCTTCAAAATTATGAGATTTTAGTTCCAAATGTTTCATTTTAGACAGTGCATGAATAAAATATAATAAAACTGAGGAAACAACTATTTTAATCCATCATCAAGTAACAAGTTTTATTTAATGAAAAATAGGCCTTCTAACTTCTCCCAATATACCAGCAAATGATGATAGATGTGTTTATAAGTAAAATAGATAGTTCAGCAAGCTATACCTCTACTCTCAAGTACTTTGAGGTATATCTGAAGTTTCTATAAAGTGTTTTACAAGATTATTCTGTGAATAAAAAAAGAGAGCATTGTAAGCTATGTGTAAGGAATATGTACTACTTAATTATTCCCTTGACATTAGGGCTCTGTCTAAAGAAATTATTTCATAACTTATTTGAAAAAATGGACTTGTACATGCATATAAATTATATAAACTTTTTCAATGAACCTAACAAAAGACTTAACAATAAAAATATTTTAAATCTTCCTGCTTCCTATTAACAACATGAATAACTAGTCTGCCATGTAAGGTAACTACACAGATGTTCTGAGGTAAATTAAAATTTAAAAAGCTATTGGGGCTTCCCTGGTGGTGCAGTGGTTAAGAATCTGCCTACCAATGCAGAGGACACAGGCCTGATCTCTGGTCCAGGAAGATCTCACATGCCGTGGAGCAACTAAGCCTGTGCACCACAACACCCGAGCCTGCGCTCTAGAGTCTGAGAGCCACAACTACTGAGCCTGTGTGCCACAACTACTGAAGCTCATGAGCCTAGAGCCCGTGGTCTGCAACAAGAGAAGCCACTGCAATGAGAAGCCCGTGCGCCACAACGAAGAGTAGCTCTCTCTTGGCTCAACTAAAGAAAGCCTGCTCACAGCAATGAACACCCAACGCAACCAAAAATAAATAAATTAATTAATTAATTAAAAAAAGAAAGCTATTAACCAATAAAACGCCTATTCATTTTCAAGTAAATATTAATTTTAGGCATTAAAATATTCTCTCTGAAACTGGGCAATTTATTATAATGAGCTCTATGTAGGTTTTTCAATATTAAAGAATGAATTACATTCTTATAAATGTTTTCCCATTTTTCTCCAATTGAAAAACAATTAAAAACAAATTGAAAACACCATGATAATAAAAATGATAATATCAATAATAAGAAAAACAATATTTACTCTGATGTTATATGCTTGGCACTCTGCTAAATATTGTTCACGTAGTTATCTTTGCAATCATTACTCTACCTTTTGGAAAAACTATTATACTAGCAACAATAACAAAGAACACAAGTATATGCATTATATTATTTAGTCTTCAGAACCTCTATATATCAGGCAGTCTTATTTGCTCATATTGGAGATGAGTAAATTTTTCCTGTGTGAAGGTAAGCAAGTGGTCCATGGACACACAACTTAACAGTAGTTAAGCCTCACTATTAACCCACATTGTCTGAAATGAATGTGCTTAGCCACCATTTACCCTGCTGTGAGGAATGAAACAATATGTTTCCAAAGGAAACAAGAGCTAAAAATAGCTTATAAAAACCAGAAAGCCAAAAATATAAATTATTCCATTTTTTAAAATTATGTTTCTTCAAAATATTTGACATCTTTTATAAAACAAATAACAGCCAAGTTATTGATGTAGTTACACATAGTACAAAGATATATTGCCAAAAGGACTCTGAAATGTTTTACTTACATTCCATGTGAGAGATTAAAAGGTGACAGAATCAGAATTGCCCTTGTTTCAATATTATAATCAATATTTAAAAGGTCAGGATTGGCTGAGTTTCATTTAATCCTGTTGTACTAGTTTCCTAGGGTTGCTGTAAAAATCACTATAAACTAGGTGGCCTAAGAGAACAGAAGTATATTCCCTCACTGATTGTTAGGTCAGAGACCAAAATCAAGGTGCCATCAGGGCAACGCTCCCTCCAAAGGTTCTAAGGGAGAATCAGCTCTTTGCCTCTTCCAGGCGGTGGCTCCAGATATTCCTATGGCTCCCAACTCCAAATTATGCCCTTTGGTCTTCTACTCTGTGTGTCTCTTATAAGGACACTTGTTATAAGAGACAAAATTATAGGGTGTGAAGATTTAGCCCACCCTAAATCCAGGATGATGTCATCTTGAGATCTGTAACTTAATTACATCTGCATAGCCCCTTTTCAAAATAAGATCATGTTCACAGGTTCTAGGAGTTATAGGACTTGGACATATCTTTCAGGGGCCACAATATAACCCACTATACGTGTTTTCACAAGAAAGACTGCTTTGCTAACGGTGGGTTTATCTTTTATTTAAAACCACTATAACAAGATATTGAAACGAAACTTTCCTCCTTTTTCTGAAAATTCCAAGAAACCCTAAGACTTATTCAGTTTTCAGAAAAATAGTGTTGAACCTTTTTTTTTTTTATTGGGCTTAAACTTGAACTCAGACTATGCTTTTTGAGTTTGGAGAACACTATCACTGCTTCTGGAGATGTAGAAAAAGACTGCATTTACTGACTGGGGACTGGTAATGCATCTGCCTTGAAGGAGGCTTAGAGGGGACTCCCGCATAGCTAGTTCTGCAGACTTTGCAGAGTATAAGCATCTGGCTCAGGCTAGGGTTCCAGAGTCAGGCTAATAGGGCTCAAATCCTGCTCTGCCATTTTCTCGCTATGTGGTCTTGGGTAGCTTACTTAATTCATGTATCTAGGAAAGGTTTTCTCATCAAACAATGCTAAGTATCCTAAAATCATTGTGGAGAACTGCAGTTTAAGGCCAGTCTGGCCCTCTCCCATTGTTTTTGTTGGTCAACACTTTGTTTTAGTCCCACCAAAATACATTAACTGGCACCAAATTAAAAGTCAAGAGAGAAAGGGAATATATTTCCATACCCATGTTCATCCAAATCTCCAGTCCACCCACTATCAACTGTCTCTGATATATAGGAGTACTGAGTTGGTGATTCCTCTAGAAAACCCCAAAATGGATACTTTTCTTCTCCTTCTCCAGGGCAACGAGCTCCTTATACTTGTATTTACATGAGTAAGAAAGGTTACTCACGTTATAAGTTACAGTTATAGAAGAAAAATCTGCTTTAAAGTAATTTTCTGCTTCCAATGATACACTTAAAACTACTAGTATATCTTGAGTGCAATGTACTTAAAACTATTGGTAACTTTCTTTTACACAAACATATATTTGGAAACTGAGAAACAAGAGGCATTATTAAAAGAATTCCTCTAAGTGGCTGGATCTCCGTGCATTTTCCTCTTGTCTATATCTGTTTTAACCCAGAATCTATTATAGATGTTTAAAAGTGTGTAATACATGTACATAAGTGCACTTAGAATGTAGATTGAATTTGCTTATAGTTATGAAATTGAGCAATGATTCCTTTATTTTGTTTGACTATACATAACAAAGGAGCACTGGAAATCTTTTATGTTTCTTCCTTTTTCCACCTCAATGTATTTTTTGACTTGCTACACATTTAAATTTATAGTTATATTCCACACTTAAAAAATTTCAGTGGCTCCAATAGAGTCTTAAAATCTAGAGGCTAAAGTTGTCTACAGTCTTTATTTTGAATTTCAAGGAGCCTCCCACTTTGTTTTTATATAAATGATATATATAGATTACATATTGCACATTACATATACACATTATATAATATGTTATACATGTGTTATGTATAAAATGTGTATAAATATAATATATAAATTCATTTTATTAACAGATACCTTGCTTATGCTCAATTCAAGATTTTAGTTAACTCCTTCATATCTCTTCCTATAATTAAAATGATTCTTCTACTATTTATATTGTCAACATTTATTTATTCTTCACAGTCCATTCATGTCACAGTTATAATAATCTATTATCACAACCAACAATAAATTATATTAACTGATACCAAGGACAATGTAAATATTTCAATATTGTTATTACAAACTCTTTAATTAGTTTAGTATGTTTTTTGCCTTAATCTTCAAAAATATTGAAAATGTTTTGAGAAAAAGAGTCATATTTTATGTTTTTTAAACTTTTTTTCTATAATACCAAGAAAATACTATTATAAACATATAGGGCCATTCAAACAAATTAAACTACTTAACATTAAATTTATGAGCTGAATTTTAACATAGGCAATTAAAAGTCCATTAATATGTTAGAGGGAGGAATATGATACCCTAGAATTAAAGAAATTGACTTTATAAATTAAAAACATTACTATTTCATCAACGAAAACAGATTATTCTTTGGAAAAGTGTAACCATCAAAACCAATGTTACCCATTTGCCTGGGTTCAATGGGCTTGGTTTAAACTTAGCTTTCTTTGTGAATTTTTAACAATAAAAGATGAAAAATATGATAGGTTATGGCTGACATACTTCAAATATGCTATAAATGTGGGGGATGGGCAGTTCACAGTGCTATGTTTCCCATAATAGCCTTTAAGCAGCCTGGAAGAGTTCTCTTGGTAGGCTGGTGTGATGTAAATAGTAGATTTCGAAGCAATGCCTAAGCATCAAACAGAACTGACCTAAAGTGGATAATGTATGGGAGCAAATGGCTGTTGATTAGCATTATATTATTCAATTAAAGAATAATTTACATTAAAATATACATCATTATACTTTGATTGTGATAGAAAGGAAGAAATAAAGCTACTTTTTGTCTAACACTAAATCTGAATTTTCTTCAGGCTTCCTATAAATCACTGGTAAATATTGCAATACCTTTCTCCGTGACCTGTGCATGTTTGTGGAACATTTTGTCAAATATCTTTCAGAGTTCACTTGAAATTCTAGCTAAATATTTTGGTTGGATTTAGCATCAAGTGCAATTAGATATGTAAATTAAGATAGGTTGAAGCTTCATCTATATACCTAAGCTTTAGATGACTACATTTATTTCTTCTTTTATTTTTATTTCCGAAAATTATTTAGCTTGGAAAATTCATTATGATACTTATATAGTTTTATATATTTCCATGAAATCCACTTTTATTTTATTTATTTTATTTCTTATTTTTTTTATAGATTTTTTTTTTCTTTAACATCTTTATTGGAGTATAATTGCTTTACAATGGTGTGTTAGTTTCTGCTTTATAACAAAGTGAATCCACTTTTATCTTATATGTTAATATTTTCAATGTTTTAATGATCTGAGTTAATTAGTATAATGACTAATTTCCTCACAGCGATGTTCTTTATATTTATGCCTTTTCTAATGATAGTAGACTGTTCAAATGTGATGTGCTTTAGTTAAAGAACTTTCAGAATCTAAGATCAAATTTTTGAAGTGGAATCTTAAGTTAATTTTGATTCAGAGTTCCACACTTTATTCATTATTATCATACATTAATACACTGGGTAATTATTCTAATTTCCAAATGAGTAATTCAGTTTTTCTGTAGCATTAGAATGATGCAAGTAGGTTTTAAATCTTATCTCAACATTCTTAATTTCATGGATGGCTTAGATATGTCCCAAGTTCAAGGGTTTAGAAAATCTCTGAGTAATAAATCTACAGATCTTGCTCTCTATAAACTTTTGGATGTTTTACTATTTATAAATATATCTAATGATGAATTTATACTTTGCAGTGATTTCTATGCATACTGAAGACTGAAAATGTTTAGGCTTGGGGAATATTTTAGAAATAGTGAATAAGATAAAAAAGAATGTGACTGCAAATTTCATTATTTGTGAGGGAGATTTCGTGACTTTTCCTGCCATTAAAATTCATAATTTGGATTATTTCCCTTAAACCATCATTTTTGCTTAAACTCCTCAAAAAGCTTTTCTTTGGGGAAATGCAACTGTCAATATCTCAGCTTCATATGATTCCATGAATATAATGGAAAGTTGAACATCTTCTTAGGTTTTTTTTTTAGTATAACTAAAAGGAAAAAAGGAACTTTGAAAATTGTTTCAGCAAACCTTCCTAAAAATGATGTATTTGGTGAATTGCAGACAAAATTGTGTGTGTGCAATGAATGGTGTTTATCACAAATAAAAATTAATATATTATATAAATATAAGGTCTGAAACTTTTATTTTATGTTCTTTCCTAACCATCTAAGATAAACTTCATTAAACAAATATTCTCATGTCATTATATGATTAAGATATTATTCTTTAGTCCTTATTTCTAATTGTTTCTGACAAATTAAAGATATCCACATTTTTTGGCAGTCCTTCCATTAAGAAGCTGGACCTATGTCTTATACAAATTACATCTATTATGAGATATAAATATATTTCCAAAGAAATGAAGGTAATCAAAAATGGCAGTTGACTGTCATAGTTTGGACTGTTATAACAAAATACCAAAAATGGAGACAGAATTTATTTCTCAGAGTTCTGGAGGCTGGAAGTCTGAGATTAAGGTGCCAGCATGACTTGAGTTCTGGGAAGAGATCTTTCCTGGGCGGCAGGCATCTGACTGCTTGCTGTATGCTCACATGGTAGAAAAGAGAGCTATCTAGTTCTATGCGTTTTCAAGGAATGGACACCAACAGAACAATCATATACTGTTGGTTGAAAATCTCAAACATACTTACACACTCTGCTACTATTTACTAAAACATAATAAACATGTAATCTATGACCGAACAATTCCACATCTGGTATATATCCAAAAAGTTGTAGAAACTATGTTTAGCAAAAAATTTACATAAAATCCGTCATCACAACATTATTTATAATAGCCAAAAATGGCAATAAATTCCTGTCAGCAATAGAATGGACTTATTATGGTATGATTAAATAGTGGAATATTATGCAGCACTGAAAATGAATGGTTTATAAATTTAGAAAACAATATAGATAGAACTCATAAATACAACAGAGCAAAATAACTCAAACACCAAAGTGTATAAACTTATATAAAGTTCAAAAGTGGGCAAAACAAGTCCATAGTTTAAAACATCAGAAAGGTAACCAGTAGAAACTAGACAGGAACTCAAGGAACTTCTGGATTAGTGATAATGTTTCTGAATGTGTGCACTGTTTACATCAGTAGTTTGTGAAAATTCAGCAAGCTGTATACTTGCGATATATTTGGTTTTCTGTATTTACACTACGTGTGTTATGCTTCAATATTTTTTTTAAAAAACTTAGGTTATGAGGCCTCCATGTGGGAATAAATTGTTCTTCACTTGTGTTTGAAGAATTCAGGTATAAGCCATAGGTATTTCTTGGTCTTAAAATGCAGAAGATAATATTTGTTCAAATATGATTTATTAACCATGTGTTTTGTAGACCTCAGTTGCAGGAAAAAAAAGTCTATTAAAAATACTAAACTTATTCATTCAACAACTGTTTTAAACAGACTTCTAGTATTTCTAAAAACAATGCATATTTATTCAGTAATGGTAATAATAATTAACAGTAATAATAGTAATAGATTTGATTAGTATTTATTAAACATTAATATTTGGTAGGAACTGTGAGATAGCAAAGGTTTTCTGGTAATTTGTTATGTAATAAACATCTAATAAAGATTTTGGTACACGTAAGTAGCAATAACAAACACCTAAACTATGGAAGTCGTTTTGGGAATGAGCAATAAGCACTCAGGAAACTCTAAAAAGTCAAAATGTTTAGAAAACACCATAGAATTTTAGACTTGAAGAAGTTGCTAGTGAGGGCTTAAATAACAGTGACACGTATCTTATTAAAGTGGAAGGAAAGGGGATCCTTGTTATGCAGTGGCATAATATTTAAATGGAGTATAGCAAATCCACCTACTGAACTGAGTGTATCTATCTAATATTTTAATTAAAGTCTTGAAGATGACTTCTTGCTTCTTATGGTAAAATGTGAGACAAGATAGATAAATTGAAGAAAGAACTATTATATAAAAGGGAGTTAGACTCAATAGTTTTGAATATTCTCTGCTTATTCAGATGGTATTTCATACTAAAATAAAGAAATGACTTTCAAGCAAAGTTCATATCCAAGGCACTGCAAGAAAAATATGGTCTAAAGATGAAGCCAAAGTCGAAAGTCCTCTAAAGATTTTAAAGATATACGTCATAGATCCTCTCAATCAAACAGTGGGGCTTCTAAGAAGAAGGAGAGCGTTGTCTCTCAGCAGAAGGTCAAGGCAGAGAGGGGTTTATGTTGAAAATATATGCAGATGAGACTTTTGTCAAATTCAGTAGATCCCAAGAATATTCACAGAACATCCACAAATGTCTTAAAAGATTTACACATGCAGAAGCATCACCGTCATTTACCGATGGAGACAAAACCAGTAAAGAATAAAGTCCTTTGGATTCCCTGAATTATACTGGCAGGAAGCAGGCTGAAATTGCTACTCAGCAGCCAACACAAGCTAAAAAATATAATGGAAAAGGACCAATAACTCAGAGAGAAGTACTAAGATTCCAAAGGTAGGCACAAAAGCAATGGAGAGTGATTCCAGAGAATTGCAACGTAGTCAAAAAACTTCCAACATTGGAGAGCAGAATTGGTATGGTCCAGTGTGATTCCTTTGTCCCTCCAATTGTTTGCTCTTTTTTTTTTTTTCTTTTTTTGAGATACGCGGGCCTCTCACCGCTGTGGCCTCTCCCCCTGCGGAGCACAGGCTCCGAGCACGCAGGCCCAGCGGCCACGGCTCACGGGCGCAGCCGCCCCGCGGCATGTGGGATCCTCCCGGACCGGGGCACGAACCCGTGCTCCCCGCATCGGCAGGCGGACTCTCAACCACTGCGCCACCAGAGAAGCCCTGTTTGCATTTTTAAATAAGAATGTTTGTAACAGTTATCCTATGTCTACCCCATCATTTTCTATTGAGTGCGTGAGAAGGCAGATAACTTGTCTCCATACTTTCACAGGTAGAGATCAAGTATTCAAGAAGTACTTAAGCAGTCAGGGAGCCTCATTCACACCTGAACCTGATATAGAAAACAAGATTCTGGATTTTAAGCAGATGCTATTTGAAAACTTTCAAAAGAGGTGAGTGTATCTTGCATGTGGGAAGGACATGAATCATGGGGGCCAGAGGGCAGACTGTGGTAGGCAACGTTTTAAGTGGTCCTCAGTTCTTCCACCTCCTCGTCTTTACAGCCTTGTGTAATTACACTCTTTTACTTTTATTCAGCTATTGAATATTAACATGTTGTAATTTCAGTAATACATGATACTAGACTATGTTGAAAGATTTGAATGGGGGAAAAAGAAAAGGAAAGAAAAGAAATGAAGAGGAAAATTACCCATAAATCTACCACCTAAACCAACACCCTTTAAATGTTTCATGGATTGCCTGCCATTCAATTTCTATGTGTCATTTTCTCTCTTTTAAAATGGTCATAAGATGTTCACAAAATGCTGATAAACATTTTGTATTTCATCAAATTGCTGGCAACTTTATGCAATTGTATGTAATTCTATAGGTAGCATAATAGTGCATAATTCTTTTTGGTAGGTAAGATTTTGTTTATTTTTAGATATGACATATGAAGTCAAAGTAGCATTACTTGGTCTAATGCTATTAATATATGGAGGCTCTTATTCAATCCCTTATCACTAGATGCATAAGTGTGTATGAAATTATTCAATTAGTAAATTATTGTTAGAGTGTGAATATAAAATTCCATACTGACATTTTTTGAATATACTTGAATGCTGTCTTTTCAAGATAATTACCTATTAGTCTATGAGTTTCTATGGATGATCCTGTCACCAAACTCTTCGAGGAATATTCCTAAAATATCTCCAAATTAGACCTAGAAATGCCTTCAATATTTGTAATTAGAAAGTAGATTCTAGAAACATGCCAAAGGCATTGTGGGAAAAGTCTGGGTTACCAAAGTAGGTGATATAATATTTTGTTAATATTATTTGTCTATAAATACAGATATTTTTGATATGCCTTGAAAACTTCTCTGAGCTAAATTCAAAACTAGATAGAAAAAAAAGTTTTCTATAAGAAAACCTTTTTACAATATGGCCTATTCTTTCAAAGTTAATAATGTAAAGTTCAATATTCATTTGAGTCTGTAAGCTTGGTATGCTTATAAAAATAATCTGTCACATTATAATCACATCTAACACATTTCACTAATTGTGTCTTTAAGGCTTAATAGAGTTATTTTTTTCCCCTAAAGCATTCAACTTTGACAACATTAATGAGATCAGACTTAATTTGCAACAGATTCAGTGAAATGAAAAATTAGGTTAGCTTGATTTAACACAGTTGGCCAAAAGGCCAAATTAAATCCTTTTTTAGGCACATTCAATGTCTCTATCCTGTCCTCTTAAGACCTGATACACTTGTAGTTTGTTCCAACAGTTATGTTTTTAATTATTATAGATTTGTATGCATCTCTGATGACATTAACTAGCTATGACTTTGGGCCGGTTGTCTCACCTCTCTGTGACTCAGTTTCTTATTTTGTACGATGGAAATAATACCTACCTTGCTTTACTTTTCAGAGGATTAAAATAAGTGACTCCATCATATTGCTTAGCAGAGTACCTCTCACATGACAAGCACTTAAATAATATTGAGATATCATTATAATCATTTTTCTATTTAATTATTTGCTTAATTATCCTACCCCCTCCCCTATTTCTCTCTTTCATCTTCTTAGGCTAATATTTCATAATGCCATTTATCAATGTTTTCTTCCATGAAATGTCCATGTCCATTGCCCATTGTTGGCCTGTTCTTTATTTAGATAGGTTTATGAATTCAATTTATTTATAGTCATACTTCACAGATTGAGAACCAGTTTGTCTTTTTCAGATGATCTTCTGTGTGTAAAGTTGACTTACTGAATGAGCAGCAGTAGTAAGCCAGCAGAAGTCAACTTTAATTTTTATTGTTCTCACTCTTCTTTTAAGTTGCTCTGCCAAATCATCCTTCCCTGACTCAAGAAACTCAGGCATATCCCTTAATTTTTCTTCTTACCTTCATTTACTGACATGCTATATCATGCTCAGAAATTAAAGAGCACAGTCAAGTCTAATATTAAAGCTTCAATTTTTCCTCCAGTTTTTCTTTCTTTTTTTCCCCCCACACTCACATAATTCCACTGGGACTTAGTATTATGCCTACAGTTAGGAGTGTGTGAGACATGACAGGATTAGCATATTTATCCCATTTTCATTTTTATTCTTTCTCTCCTTTTACTTTTAGCCTCCAGATCCTGGAGTGGTAACAGGAAGGAAAGGGAAGGAGAAGTAAAGAGTCTGGTTAAAATCTGATGCTGGAGACTTCTTTAGTGCTCTGCTTCATAGGACTGTTCTGCAAAATTTTGAAGACATGTTTGAGAATTTTCCACTGCATTTCTTTCTGGTACAAGTGGTTGAGTTTCCTTTTGATTACCTTTCCCGAACACTTCCCAAGAGTCTTTTTTATGAGATGATTCATGTTGGCATTTAGTTCAGTTGGACCAGAGTATTTTCAAGGTAAATCAAACTCAGCTACCTTCCATGAAGTCCACCTGAATCTTAAGAAGACCTACCCAAATCTGGAAGGACAGGTTGCTCTCTCTCTGAATTCTGTCCTCATAGGTGGCCACATTAAGTCCCTTAGCTGTAGAATGATCCAAGAAGGGGTCTGGCTGTAGCCAACAATCTCCAGTGGGCAGAGGTCATGTTTTCCAGTTGCTTCTCTTTAAATCACCTCCTTTCTCAGTTGGAGGTGAGGAGGAAGGAAGCAGGCATTCACACATCCCGATAAAAAAGGAGGGAATAAAAATGCTTAGCAGTCAACCCACATTTCCCAGATAAATGTCCACCATTTAAACTTTTTTGATCAACATTCTTAATTCTTTTACATACTCTCGAGTGAAAGACATGACTATGACCTGACCTTGTAGCACCATTTCTTCTAATCCTAAGGGTCTCAACCAAAATTTGGAAGCAACAGAGACATTTCACTTAATATCCTATTCATTCCCTCATTCATTATATATTCAATTCGTAATTTTAGTCTGAGCACTAATTCTTATTTCCATTATTTCCAAGTACTGGGGAGAGAACATTTTATTACACACATCCTGATAGTGATAGTAATTAACTGTTTTTAGTTATAATTCAGTCACTAATTAGCTGAATTATCCAAGGCAAGTTAATAATATAGAGAAGTATTAAAGCACAAGAGCCCTGAATCTGGTCTAATTCATATATCGAGCTGAACTTGCTGAGTTTTCATTCTTGCTTCATTTATAAATTGTGTGACCTTAGAGTATTTAATCTCTCTAAACTTTAAGGTCATATTTTGTACATTGAGAATAATAAAGCCATATAAATTGTAATGATTATCTCAGGGCATGAATGTTAATCCTTTAGTTCAGTGTGTGGCACAACATAAACCCTCAGCATATCATGAACATTCATAGTTTCCCTAAAAAACCCCCCTCTGACTACTATCCCCTTCACCTCCCTTTTGTGAAATTCCCTACTGTGTGCAGCAATGAGGACAGTGCTGCCTTCAGAACCACAGGGAGATGCTGTTCCCAGCTCCCTCTCTGAATAAAGTCACAAGGCAGACACGTGTTGTAGAGAGATGGGCAACAACTTTTTCTGGTACTTTGGAGAAGAGGAGGAGCAAGGAAGAAAAGTCATTGCAGAGGTGAAGGCTGTAGCGACCACCACATGGGCACTTGTCTTCTGTTCTTGCTGTTGAACTCCAAGTAGGCAGTTCTGGCATCTGCCTCCAGTCTCCCATCCTTCCTCTAAACCTTTGATTTTTCTCTCAAACATAGAATCATTTTCTGAGGCATACAATTAAGAGTCCTGAGAGCCTCAATCATCATTAGTATTTTTCTTATTTCTACCTTCAATTTTCTTGTGAAAAAAAGGTATAAATTAGAAGAACATTCAAAATTTAATATTTTAGGCAGATAAATTGTTCTTATAACTGTGTCAATGTCTCTTCCTAACCTCTTTGCTGTTCCCCTTTCTCTGTGAATCTTTTTAGTAAAAATCTCCTTGAATTCTAGTCTTAGCTCCTTCTCTTCTTTTCTGCCACATATTTTTCTTTGGCATTGACTTCCAGCAGGTGTTTTTTAAAAAATATCTGTATTTCCAACCTGAGTTTCATGTCTATATTTACCTTTTCAGAAATTACAGAATGCCTATATCTGGATATTTAGCAAATACATAAAATAAATATTACTCAATTTGATTGTACCTCTTTCTTCCACAAATATTTTCTTGCCAGTGCATTCTGTATCTTGTTATGCAATCCTGTATTCTGTCAGTGACATACACAGGAAATTTTACATGTATTTTCCTCAAATTTCCACAGGCAATTACTTGCAAATCCTAGTGATGCAACTTGACAAGATTTTTTTACTTCATCCTTCCCTTTGCAATAATACTGTTGCCTTAATTTGGAGCCCATTTTTTCCTTCTTGAATTGTTGGGCTTGAGTCCTTACCAATTGTCTTGCCTCCAATGTCTACCTATTCATGATACATGAATTATACAGTTTGCCACCAGAGTAAGTCTTCTAGGCAGAAACCTAAACTTAGCTATTTTTTTCAATTTTCCTCAAACACCTTCAACGACCTCAGGCTGCATATGTAAGAGCTCACTTATGCAAACAAAGTCGTAAGTACTTTTAGTTAATTATTAACTGGAAAGAAAATACTTTTTACTGTTATATAATCACAAATACACATGGGATTCCTTTCCACCATTACACAGTTGGAAAGTCCCATCTTTCATTCTGGTTTTTATCCTTCTGGCTCTCCTTCTTCTTCTCTCCACTTCCACAATCTCCATAACCCTTTCTGCCTTTAAGCCATCCTTCTAGGTGCCAAGTTCCATCCTAAAACAGTGGAGCTATCTTTCTACATCTTGGACATATTTCTTGGTTTCATTTTCTTGGGACAAAAACAAAATCTTAGTGTATATAGATAG
Source organism: Pseudorca crassidens (assembly GCF_039906515.1). NCBI lineage: Eukaryota > Metazoa > Chordata > Mammalia > Artiodactyla > Delphinidae > Pseudorca > Pseudorca crassidens. The sequence continues at coordinate 23,680,310 of NC_090298.1, forward strand.
AGCTGACATTAGAATTTTTATAGTCTTCAGAATCTTCAGTCACATTATTTTCTTGCTAATGTTGTCCTATAAGACAATTGAATATTTATTTCAGCTAACAAAACCTCTGTATTGCTAATCAAATATCCTTCCCAGTAGTGGTAAGTAGTGTCATAAAAGTGAGTGAAGGTAAAAATTCCATAGTTATAGGTATAGAGTAATATTAAATTACCTGTGCTGATATTTAACTCTGACCATAACATATTTTCTAATTTATTTTTCTACCATAGTATCTAGTGGCAGAGACTGCAAATTGTCTTCACATATCTCCTGTACTTATAGATCTTCTTTAAAGATTTTTGTTTAAGGCTACAATTTTACAACCCATAAGATTCAATCCAGAGTCTCTTTTACATTTATATATTCAATGTGATTAAGATTTGGACTATATGATGGAAATAGAGGTGTGGGTGGGACTTCTAAAAATTCTCTTTATAAGAAGTGGTACCTCTGTTCCTTTTAAATTTTTTTTAACTTCCTTTATTCTTCTAGCCTGTTAAGAGGCCAAGATGATAAAGCTCCAGTAACCTTCTTGGACCAAGAGATGATTTTTGTATTCTGAAGCTGGTTTATAAAGACAGCAGAGCATACAGATAGAAGAGCTCTGAGTCCCTCTAGAAACCACTATATCAGTTCTGGACTGCTATCTTCAGAATATTTTTTACATGATAGAAAAATGGATTTACATTTCTTCTCAACAATATTCTATGGACCTGACCCCAGTACTAAATATTATATCTTCCCCATTCCTCCATCTACTTTCTCTCTATCCTTGTTATATATGCAATAGGTACACACATAAATGAAAACACAGTGGTAAGCTGGAGTCAGTTCATATATAGTCAACTGGGTGCATCTCAACCCAATTCTGTATTCAGTGACACCACGTTGGCAGCTTGAAATCAGACATGATTGGCATTTATACCAGAGAACCTAGCTAACAAGACAAATCGGTCTTTCATTCATATTTTAAAAATCTTAGACCACAGTTGTTAAACCCAGAACACTGCTACACTGCTGTGTACACAAACACACACACACACGGCCCAAATCAAGTCTATCATTCCTGGTTTGTCGAATGTATTTTCCCATTTCTTTGTTCTCATTCTATTCATCTTCCCTCGGAAGACCTTGCATCTGTCCTTTGTCCATGTCACCATATCATTCTCTGCCTTGTAAATACCAACTTATTTTTCAAGACCTTGACAAGGGTAATCACTTTATGTTTCCACATTTAACCATTTGTCTCAGAATTAAATTCACCTTCCTTGTTCTCCTGTTGCAATTTCTTTATTTCACTACATTACTCATTAGAGTTTTCTTTGCATTATTATCCTTCCACCCTGATGTCAGTAAATTGAGATCTCCTGGAGGGCAGAGAAAGTCTATCACTCCTTTTTACGTTACTCAAAATGCCTGGCAAAATTCATTGCACTCACTTGAAAATGAACAGAAGATTGCTGAGCTTAATTGGATTTATTATTTTGAAAGCATCTGTGGATGAAGAATATTTTGTTACTTTTCTTAGAACTCTCTAATGTAGTGCTGGTTTTACAGAAAGGAAAGTATATATTTCTTTTGTTATTATTTTACTTAAGTTCCTCAAGTGAGTCAATATTATATAACATAATTTCTTAATAAAAAAGACCAAGCAAACACATTGGTCTCTGAAATTAGTTTCTCTGACTTTTGAAGTCATAACTTTCCTCATGTTCTAATTCACTTTTATTCTGTATCAGATATGTGATTCAATTTTACACATGCACTGTATGATAATAAAATAAAAGGTGAAACTATCCAGAACATGGTTCTTTACACCTGGTTTCTAACTGTATTTACTAAGCAGTTGTTTAAAAACCTAAAAAGAATTTCGGTAAATGTTAGATAACATTGTATACTTCGTACAAATTTTGCATCATATTTTTTGAGTGAATTTTTAATTTTTTTTTCCCTCCTTCAATCATTTGATTCCAGTAGAAAATTTCTAATCTACTAAGTGAGACACAGCAATTATGTATTTTATTTAGTTAAGTGACAGGTAATATTTTGAATATATATATACACACATATATATAATATTGAAATAGTAAGATAGTATACTTTTGCATCAGTGTCTTATTACACCTGAAATTTTTAAGAGTCATCATGCATGGCCTTTATGAATATGGACTTTAAAATATCCATCACTCAATATGTTTGCATGTGAAATCATTTTTAATAAATAGATAAAAGGAAAATATGAGATTAATTCACAATCTGCAATTAACTAGTTTTGTGACTAGACTTGCCTGAGATTCCTGAAATTGTCCCTTTTCTCCCATATTTGAACATGCTTAGTTTTAGATTTAAAAGATGCAAGTACTTTATAGGCAATATATAAAGAGATAATGATTATGCAAAGGAGCCATTTCAGGAAATATATTTCCATAAATCCACAAGCTGCAATTTTTTTTTTTTTTTTTTTTTTACAAAACGTGAGGTAGGCAAGGCCTATGCTGCTAAAATATTTTATCACTAAGGAATCTTTATTGTCTTTCTGATGGTAAGTAAGATTAGTATCTTTTCCAGAAAGGCTAATCTCTAGCATGCTCACAAGATTATATTGAGGTTATTCCTCTTCCCAGAGAGCCCTGATAGTTAAGGCATGAGTTTAAAGCCTGCATACACCTGACCTTAAAATAGGAGGATTATCCTAGATTATGTGACTGAGTCCAAGGTAATCACATGAGCCTTTAAAAGCAGAAGAGGAAGACAGGAGGCAGTCGTAAAGATTTGGTAGAAGGGTTGTTGCAGACATTGGAGGGTGAGAGGGATTTGACCCCTCATTGTTGTAGGGCAGTCATATAAAAAGCATGAGAAAGGGGCTACTCTGGTGGCGCAGTGGTTGAGAGTCCTCCTGCCGATGCAGGGGACACGGGTTCGTGCCCCGGTCTGGGAAGATCCCACATGCCGCGGAACGGCTGGGCCCGTGAGCCATGGCCGCTGAGCCTGCGCATCCGGAGCCTGTGCTCCGCAACGGGAGAGGCCACAACAGTGAGTGGCCCGCGTACCACAAAAATAAATAATTAAAAGCATGAGAAGGAATGCAGGCAGAAGCAAAGACTGAGCCCTGGCTGACAGCCACTGAGCAAATGGTGACATAAGTCATACAACTCCAAGAACCAGAACTGGACCAATAACCTGAATGAGCTTGGAAGCAGATGTCATTCAACACCTCCCCATAAAGGCCTAGCTGGAGGACATCTTGATCTTGGCTTTGTGAGTTGAGGAGCAGAGAAACTACTCCAGTCAGCCAGGGTGTGTGACCTACAGAAGTGTGAGATAACACATTTGTGTTATTTTAAGTCAGTAATTTCATGGTCATTTGTTAAGGCAGCAATAGAGAACTAGTGCAATGTCCAAAACTGAACTTATTTTCTTACTACTCCTTTCACCCATTTCTCAACTCTTTCTTCTTTTTGCTTTTCCAATCTGATTCACCCAGTTTCTGGAGACAAAAACAAGATCATTTTAATTTGGTTTATTAGATCCTTAACCAACTGTGAAATCCCATCAGTAATAACACCGAGACTTTTTTTTTTTAATTTTTAGTAAGGAGATTATTTTCTTTATTCTTTGGCCCGCCCCCCTTTTCTTTGAGCTAACCATCTCTCTGTTCCTCCCTCTTTTAATCACCTCCCTGTAATCACCACTCCCCACACATTGTCCTGCCAGCCAGTGGGGAAAACCTTGTCCAGAGCCAAGAGAAGTAGGAGGCAAGACAGAGACCACACTCCACTTTTATATGGTGCCTCTTCAGCCTCTAGTGGGTGTGGAGTCACACTGCAACCAAGTGCACCCAGGCTGGAGGCTAGAATATGGAGGCGGAGACCAGGACTCACATGCTTTAGGGGGTGGTTGAAAGTTTGTCACTTTTGGAGTGTGAAAGGAGGGAAGGTTCTTTCCCAGGACCCAGTGTCATTATCCTTCCACCCAGGAATTGTGAGCCCAAGTTCATCCACATCCAGACATGAGGACTACACAGGAAAGAAAGGTAGAGAACCCATGCCACCAAATACCGAAACTTGCCTAAACCTTTGATGAATTGTTGGATGCAGCTGCTGTGAAAAAAAATGGAGATTCTCTCCACATCACTACCTCCAGTTTGCTAGTTTCGAGGCTCTGTGGAGAGACAATGGCCAGTGGGCAGCCTGCAAGCAAAATGGCAGCAGGCAGTGTCGTTCCCTTCTCTTCTGCCCCTGCTAGTGAGGCAGGTTGGCCCCGTGAACATACCACTACAGCTGCCAGCACCACATTTTCCCAGCTGAAACATTTTTTGAATTCACTCAACTTCTTTCCTCCGTCTACTCTGCAAGTCCATTCACCATCTTCCTTTTCCTTAATATCTAAAACATATTCTATCTTTCTTTGCTGTCTGTTTACTATCTGAAAAATTATTTTCTGCTCTATAGTCAGAGTAAAAATTGTGAAATGTAATCACACATCTCCTCCATATATAATATTCTGGTATTGATTGAAGGTTAAAAATGATAACTCCTTAACATGGCTTATAAGGCCCTCCATTAACAGTTTTGTAAGAAATTATCAGTAGAAATCCATAAAACGGACCTTACTCCCACATTCAAAACAGAACGTCTTAATCAAAACCACACCCAGGGAGTGAAGGGTGGAGTAAGAGTTTAGAACCACCAGCACAGATTAAAAGAATATAGCATGGTGGTTTCCGTCATATCCATGTTCAACTTATATATCTTCTCCCCACCAAAACAGGACAAACAAACAAACCAAAAACAATGACTTTGCCATAGTGAACATACTTCTGAATAACTACCAGGCAATGGCAGCCCTTTTCTCTTAAAAGCTGTTCACATGGGAAGGGAATCAAGTCAATGAACATGACTCTCAGTGTCCATCAGTCACTCCAGTGACTGGATAGTGAGTGATGGTCTCACTCCAGTAACTACGCCTCCACAATTGACATCATCCTGCTTTTACCTGTGAAAGGCCACTGATCCCTGAAGTTCATAGCTTCCAATCCTGCATAAGATAGCAGCATGCTCTGCTCAGAAAGACTGCTTCTACAGTATAGTTCTCCAAAACCTCAGTAAGTAATTAATCCAGGGATGAGTGTGGATGTGTGTGTAGGAGGGGGTTAGTTTTAGATATCAACTGGTGGTCTCTTCTTTTGACAGGGTAGAGTGATCTGGGCATCAGTAAATGACTTGGCTATTAGGAAAAGTCCTTGAAATATAAAAGACAGCAAGTTTAAGAAAAAGTGATGTGGATGGTTGTATGGAGAGAACACAGAATGTGAGAATTTTGTTTCTTATGTTAATGCTCATCAGAAAAAATATCCATCCCAAAAGAGGCTCTCAGCAATCAAAAAGACAGGTATATAATCCTATGACCATAAACATTTGGCCATAATGGCAGAGATAAAAGACGTGAATGTAACATGGATTCTCTCTCATAAAGACTAGTTCAACTACTGCCATGGGGGATACCCCAACCTAGCATGAAGAGAAAGCAATACTGTGCCTTCAATTTTGTAATATTTTTGAAAGTGAAAAATTTCATCAAACCTCTCTCCTTGTGAAAGGGACCAAAATTTGACACAAATTTTTAATATGAGTCTGCTTTTTCCTGACTGTATTGCCTCTGAAAAACACCACCATCTGAAGACTTAAAGAATCCTTGATCTTTTTCTGTGATATTTTGCATAACTTTGCCTAGAAATAATTAACTCTAATATCAAAGGATGTGCTCCAATGGATACATGGCCACAGAATCCACATATATTACTACATACAATATCATGGGAAACTTCCAGCCTACTAGGATGCTCAAATAGTATGCCGACAGCTCGGTTAAGACAATGGGTCTCAGAAAATCTCTGCAAGGGTTCTATCTCTCTGCCAGATGCTGAAACAACAGGCAGTATACGGTGCAGTCACTTCAGTAGCTATTAAAAACAGTTCCAGGAGCCAGAAAATGGCTTATTGTCACTGTAACTTTAGTATCTGCAAGATTTGAGGTCCTGTTGGATGGGTTCTCTTCCACCAAGGAACACTGCTCAGTTTCTGCTGAACTTGAGTCTGAAGCTACCACCTGATCATTTGGGGTTCCTCATCCTACTGAGTGGCAAGGGGGGTAAAAAAAGGGAAGATACTCTACCAACAGACTCCAATGACATAAGGATCTAGAATTTTTTTTAAAGAATAGTGTATATCTGATACCAATGGAATCAATTTTGCATTTTTGATGCTTCTGTGCTCATAAGCAACATTGTGAAATTACATCAACTTCATCCTCAAAAGAAAAAACAACTACGTCCTCAGAACTCTCTGGGGTTAAGCTCTAGGTTATACTAAAAGGCATGTAATCCAGCCAGACACAGTGTCACTAGAATGTGAGGAAAGTATACAATAAGTGATGAAAGAGGAAGGTATATATCAATTATAGACTTGGCACAAGCTACAGCAACAAAGACTATAATTTATTTCAGTAACTTTCTTGCATTAAGTCTTTGAAGATTTCGGAGCTACCATTTTTAGTGTGCCTCAGATATAGATTAGATTTAACCTGGACAGAGCACGTCTGAGCAGTGCAGATGTGGATCATATCTGATACTGCTTTTGCACCACTATGATTCTGTCTCACCTGTCTGTTTTTTTTCTTCCACCCACAGCATCCAATTTTGCAGGGGTCACAATCAGCTTCGTGTTGCAATATGACAATACCCTTCTTCAGGTCCACACAATCCAGATGTGGAAGGATGTTAATTAATCCTGGGGAAATTTTTTGATGAACTGGAGATGAATGCCTATAAATAAATGCTTCCATCTTTCTTCTCAAGATGGACGGTTCTGGGGAGTATTTGTTACAGCTTCTTAAGTGATGTCATGAGATAAGAGAGGCATCCACTTAATACTATATACTTGTATATTATACTGTATACTTATACTGTATTCTCTCCCTAATTCTTAATAATGTTTGGATTATATTCCCCAATAAAGTTGGTTTAGAAGTCTGGAAGCTGTTTTTTAAGTTTCAGATTCTTCCTACTCTGTAAAAGTAACTCTAGACCCTTATGATAATACCTGTAGAGTATCTCCTTTTAGTTTTTCTTCTGGTCATTTGGAAGATAAAAATCTTAGTAAAAAAAAATAAAATGCTATCCTCATTCAGAGTAAAAGGTATAGAATGAGTCAAGGGTAAGAGCTAAATATAAGTAGAAACAAATTCCTTAGGGTTTTGAAAGCTAAACCTTAGCTCCTAAGTGGCTAGAGACCCACTGATGACTTTTGAGTTTGGAAGTCACACTTTGAAAGTTGCTATTTAGAGAAATTAAACACTCACTTTGGAAGGAATGATTCAGAAAATGACTTGTGTACAGTTGCCAGAAGAGAGGCTATTTCAGTAATCCAGGTGTGAGATGATGAGCTCCAGAACCAAGGTGGTGGGGTTACCAGGTAAATAGAATGACACATTTACAGACATTTGGAGGGAGGGGTTGACAACATTTGATTGCCTATTAGAAGTAAGTGATGAAAGAAGAACATACATTAAAAATAACTTGGCACTTCAAACTGTGCACAAATGGTTTGCTTTCTGAAGTGCATCTTTTTCTATTTCGGAAGGCAGATGATCATATTTTAAGAAGTGGCTGTAATGTAGAGACAAAATGTCGGTTTAGGAGTCCATAAGCTTATTCGAAAAGAGATATTAATTGAGAGTGTATTTTAGGTCAGACACTAGGCAATAGGCCAGGTCTAGTGAATAATGAGTAACAATGAATGAAACAGAGAAAAAAATACCTGCTTTAATTGTCATTTATTCTAAGGGGGAGACAAGTCGAGATGATTAATTAATTTTCATAATATTTTAGAAGATTATAATGGAAAAAAAGACCCCAGAGCTTACTGAGTAGGATCACAAGTGCTGGGATGCGGAAACTTTTGAATAGCGTGATTAGGATAAGCTTCACTGAGAGGAGATGTTGGAACCAAGCCTAGAAGCGAGCTGGTGGGATAGATGGGAAAGAGCCCTCAGAGCAGAATGAAGAGCTAAGAAGATCCTGAGGCAAGGGTTTCAGAAAGGGAACAGCAGCCAGCTCAAAATGCTCCCACTGGCAGAACTTAGACAATTTGAGCATCTAAAAGTATTTTTTGATATGTGCCCATGAATTTTTGAGCACATTCTTGATTTCTGACATTCAAAATTATTGGAGGCTTAGTTGGTCTTATTTTTCATTTTCCGTACCTGAAATCACTTACTTATCAAAGAAGTCTGTTTACAAAACCATGGACTGGACTGGGATCTAGTCACAGTCATTGTTGGAGTGTTGCCTCTGCTTCTAGACATTGTTGGTGGCCTGTGCTATCTACGCATACCTCTTTCTATGTCTAAGTTCTCATATACTTTCAACTTCAACCTTCCCCACACCAAAATTGAGCGTTTTTCTCACTTTACCCACATTGGTATTTATAGCTCCCTTTTCTCATCAGAGTATCTGAGTTTCCAACAATGTCAAGGTATTTTATTTCCTTTTACAATGTGTACAGAATAGTATTGAAATTGCTTCACTACTATTAGCAAACCTCCTGATCTCAAGTTTCCTTTTCTTTTTTTATCCTTAAGACTGTATGCTATAGAAATAGAGGAAGTACAATCAAAATATCGTATACAAAATCATCTGAAATAATTCTCTGTGTATGTATTCTCTACAGATTATCAATTTGATGTAGTTATTTTTTTCTATTTGTATTTAATTTTCATTTTTCCTCCCTCCTATTTGATATAATTTAGATTTGATGGTATTGTTTAACTTTGGGAATTAAGAGTTCCAATCTTAAGGTCTCATTGCATTCTGTATTACTGCTATGCCACTGCTGTTCTTATCACTAAGTAATTTAATTAGTTTTGTGTTTATGATCTGTGTTTCTTTTTTGTTTCAAAAAATAGATCACACATATATACTCATATGTTTCATTTTTAATATTTCCTTAACAATATGTAACAGCATTTTATTCTATCTAATTTTTTTTTTTTTTTTTTGCGGTATGCGGGCCTCTCACTATTGTGGCCTCTCCCTTGCGGAGCACAGGCTCCAGACGCGCAGGCTCAGCGGCCATGGCTCACGGGCCCAGCCGCTCCACGGCATGTGGGATTTTCGCGGACCAGGGCACGAACCCGTGTCCCCTGCATCGGCAGGCGGACCCTCAACCACTGTGCCACCAGGCAAGCCCGAGATATCATGTTTAAATAGTCACATTTAATGCCAATAATGTCTCTCAATGTATATGAAATACATAAAGTAAATATACAGTATTTATATACATATATAATAATATATAAATTATATAACATTTATATATTTATATTAGTTATACTTATCCAGCATTCCAAACTAAGAACAAGAAGTATTTTATTTATGCTTTATGTATTTCATATACATCAAAACATTATTATCAGCATTAGTATGCCTATGCCTTTTAGCATACATGCATAACTACGTGTAATTGAATATAGTTACGCATAACTGAATATAGTTACGCATTTAACTCTGTGTTACAGATTCTGAACATTATTCAGGAATGGAAAAAATAGTTTCCAAAATGAGCTAGAATTTTCAAAATTGACTCTACAGGAGAGGTGACTTCACCGTAGATTGTGAGTAAAGGAAAAGAAAACTTGCGGTTTTGCAAATGGTTGAAGCAATTGCTGAAAGGTAGAAATAAATTTAATGAATTATAAATATTGTTATAAATTTGCTAATGGAAAGTGTATGATAGCAAAAAATGTGGGGTATATATGAGGATAACAATAGAGTCATTCACACGGATTAAATATGTGGATGAGGAATATATGTTTGCTCCAAAATACTGTAAAAAACACAGTTGCTTCTTAATTAAAATGCATTATTAACATTATATTCTACAATAGTAACCTGCCAGTGGGATGCATGATAAAATGAAGAAGTGCTGGTACATGAATTGGGGAACAATTTTTGAAACACCTGAGGAAATAGTCATGAGCTGAAATAATAGCATGTAATTTCATTTTCAAGCACCTACAATTACTAATGACCAAATGGAGATAAATAAATGGTCTCTGAAGTATAGGAGAATGTAATACATATTTAAAATTTTAATATCAGAATCATAATTACCCAAATACTCTAAATTATCATGTGGTTTTGAATGGAGATGTAGTTCTAAACTTTTGAAAGATTAAGCTAGTATAAATAGAGGAGAACTGAAATGGACTCACATAAAAGAGTTACAGATAAACCATGTCTGATCAAAACCAGTGATATGTTTTAATAATAAAATCACCACATTCCTTTCACTTGAAAAAATGCCACAAATGTTTTACTCTCATAGGAGGATTCTGTGTTATTTAACAAGTAATTTAAAACAAAGGTCACTTATCTTAGACATCTAAAGTTGTGTAACTAAACTTTCTGTAAACTTATTTAACATATCCTCAATAGATTAATGAGTGGAGACTTACTTTTAGGCAAACCTCTTTGATTAGTTTAATAAGACTGCCATAACAAAATGCCACAGTCTGTTTGGCTTAAACGTTTATTTTTTTACTCTTCTGGAGGGTGACAGTCCAAGATCAAGATGCCAGCATCAGGTGAGACCTCGCTTTGTAGGTACCCATCTTTTCACTGTGTCATCATGTAAACCTGGTCTTTATTTTGTGTGTGACTTGAGGCAGAGAGAGAGACAGAGAGGCAGACAGAGAGAGATCTATCTGTTGTGTCTTCTTCTCTTAAGGACGAGAGTCCTATTGGATTAGAGCCCCACCCTTATGACTTCATTTAATGGTAACTCCCTCCTTAAAGGCCCTATCATCAAATACAGACAAAATGGTGGTTAGGGCTTCAATCTATGAATTTTGGGGGGACACATTTCGGTCCATAACACCTAGAAAGTTACATTAAAGATCAAATAAGTAATCTTGAAGAAGTTTTCAAAAATATCCAAGTCCCATGGTTTCTTTCCACTTTCTTTCCCATCTATCTATCTGTAGAGTGGGGATGGAAAAACAATTAACTGTGGCTTTGTAAATAATTACCACCACTGCTACTGTATAATACTCATTCAAAAAGCCTTTTAAAAATTTATTTGTTGAGGGTTTTTTAAACCACTATTTTAAACTCTAGTGGATAAATTTTTGAGAGTTATAAATTCCTTTATTACTAATATATGTTAATTTGTAACAGAATTATTTTAAATGAGGTTACTTCTACAAAAATCATAGTCATTATATTATTTTTATAATATTTTATTTCATTAGTGATGAAAATTTCAAATAACCAGAATTTAATATTACAGTCCACTTTATATAAATCACCAAATTTGAATGGATAACATTTAACCATTTGAGATTTAAATATATATGTGGTGAGTTTGATAAGTTTTGCATGAGGATTTTTATTGTTTTTTTAAATTCCAAGTATTTTCTAATTTCACTTATTACTTGCTCATGAGACTATAACACATTTCTCTTAAATTCCCATTCATTTTAAAAGAATATGGACAACGGCTTCTGGGAGGAAGTGAAGATTTCCCAAAAGAATTGGGAAATGTGTCTTGACTTCTGAAAGATAGATTTTTAATGTAACTTTTTAACTGTATAACTGGAAGTACACTTTAAATAAATCAATCATTTTGCATGCAGTTAATCCCTTAGATGGTGAAGCCCTGTTATTTGGTAATTGAAGTGCTTATACCTTAATGAAATACTTATGCCAGAGCCAAAAGTGTTTGGGCTGCTGCTTTGTTTCAGAGATGGTTTTGAAAATGATCTTACAGCAAATCTTTTGTGACTGGAAAAAAAGTTCAAAATAATTAGAAGCAATTTAGTTTTAGAATAACTTCTCAAAGAATTGTGAATTAAAGTGATTCCCTAGATATTTTAAAGTCTCTCATTAGTTGAAATATTTATAACCAATAATTATTTTATGGTTCTAAAATGCTTACATTTTTGGAAAGAAGAAATATATAGAGTTTTACAGATGTGTCATTTGACAATAATTTTACAATTATAAGTGGCATTTTCTCTAATGACATTAAAACATGGGAGCACAGCCTTTTTGGCAGCCCAGAAATCACACAGTCATTGTGCAATGCTGGCCTTCTCAGTTCTGATGGTTCTGTTTTTTTGTTTTCCTCTTTCAGTTCTGTGGAACTATTTTCCATCATCACTTTTTCAGAGAAATCTGTGTTCTCTGGTTTCATTTAAAAAGTGTTTCCCAGTTAACATACATGATTTATGTAATTCGTTTAAAGGCAAATAAATCTGAATATTTTCATCAAAGAAAATAAGAAATGTATACACCATGAATTCCATGACCTACTATGATCTTATTTTTTTTGTTAAAATAAATTTATTAAAATAAAATAAATTTATTAAAATAAAATTCCATGACCTGCCATGGTCTATATTTTTTCTATATAAAATTAATTCAGCATGGAATGGAAGGTGTTGAGCGCTAATTAGACTGCAATATGATAATGCTTCAATAACCCAGTCCAAATCTAGCCTAGCTTCAGATGTGTAAGTAATGAAGCTCAAGAAATCCAAAAATAATTTTAATTTATTTGACTTGTGCTTAACTGGGTGACTGGATAATTTCTTCGCACATTTTCAAGAATGTGACATTTAAAGAATGAATGACTAAATGATTTTAGAGAGTTTATTAATTATACTAAAAATTAAATACTCATCTAATACCAGTATTTGTGACTCACTTTTTTGGTTATTTTTGTTGTTGTTGCTTGGATATAGACTTGCTCTGAACAACTGTGGGACCTAAGAAAACAAATGCAAATTCACATACCATATATAAAAATATTTAAAAATATGTCAAGATAGGGGCTTCCCTGGTGGCGCAGTGGTTGAGAGTCCGCCTGCCAATGCAGGGGACGTGGGTTTGTGTCCCGGTCCGGGAGGATCCCGCATGCCGTGGAGCGGCTGGGCCCGTGGGCCATGGCCGCTGAGCCTGCGCGTCCAGAGCCTGTGCTCCACAATGGGAGAGGCCACAACAGTGAGAGGCCCACGTACCGCCAAAAAAAAAAAAAAAAAACAGTCAAGGTAACAAACTATTAAATAAAGCATGTTCTATCCTTTAAACCTGGAAATTATACATGCCTCAAAGAAAATTGAAAAAGTTGTTGTAAAACTACATTTTACTATATTTTACATTCTGGTTCATTTCTATGCTCTTTGGCATAGACCCCTAGTTAAGGGCCTCTATTCACTAACTCTAAAGGCAGTACTGCAGCTTGTGATTGTTACTTAATATTTACTTCTTATTGCATTTAGTAGCATTTTCTGCACTCATTACATTCCCAACTAATGAACTTAAACAAAATGACCTCAAAATATACTTTGTGTAAATACATATTCTAATATACCATGAAAAATAAATGGTGTATGTTTTAGAAAGAATTATAGTGGAATATTTGATGACTCAGGATTATGAAGCATTCCTTAAGAAAAAGCAGTAAAACATAACAGTAGTAGATAGTACTGTGATAGTGATCAGCATAAAAAAATTTCAAGAAAATCTGTTAATGAAAATACACTGTAAATGAAGTTTACAAAAAGCATATGAAGAAAATATATTCAGTGCATATATGAGATTAACAGGGCAATACTTATTCTCTATTTCTTATATTTGCCCAAGGTGTAGGAGATTTCCACCATTCTCCCCAAGAGAGAAGTAGTTGGTGAGGAGATGGGGCTTGACTCCATATACAATAAGGAAAAGTGCGAATTTATAGCCAAGGATGGAAAATGCCTAGAGGAAACATCAGAGGTGAGGAGGGATTCTGTCTAAACCTAGCTAACAGGTTTCTTGCTGAAGGCAGCAGAGTGATCAGACATTACCTGGGGAAGGTGGAGGTTATGGAACCAGATTAGCTATCAAGGATTCTGGCTAAACTGGCTTAGCAGAATGAACAATGCACAGATGAACATGGAAGTCCAAAAGTCAGGATCTACTTGAGAATAGAGTTCAGGGGAGCCTGAGTGGAGTTTGGTCAAAGAGAGAATCTTTATCACCACCACTCCCCAAAACCCACTGCCAGCTTTATGTTTCTGTATACCTCTTACCAGCTTCTATAATACACTGTGCAATTAATTTATTCATTTTGTTATTATCTATTTCCCATGGTAAAATGCAAACTCCAAGAGAGCATGTATTTTTATATCCAATATTTTGTTTGCTATTGACCCATCAACTAGAACATTTACAGCCCATAGTAGGTCTTCAATAAACATTTTTTGATTTATAATCTGTTGCATAGTTTCTGCTGGATCTTTGAAATGAAATAATTCATGAAAATTACTTCTAACAATACCTGGAATAGACCTTCAATAAATAATAGCAGTGATTATTGTGTCTGTTGTATTTTAAGAAGTTAGATATAGAACGGGTTCACATAATGCTGTAGAAAGTGAAAACTGACCACTTGGTTGACAATCCTGAATAAAAGGTGCTATTAGCATACTATTTTGCCTCTTACAGGGAATTGATTTCACTACTGCTAGAAGTAGTAAATGCAAGAATTCACTGATTTTATTCCCGTGGACATTTCTCCTCTCTTCCACTCAAATCACCTGAAGTACTGTTGATAAGCAGGCATGAGATCTGACATATATTCTCTAATTAGTCCTGCTTTTCAAGTATGTGAAACACAGACAAAAATCAGAAAGCCAGAAACCTTGCCATGATGTCAAAATAAGAGTAAAAGGAGGCCTTATCTCAAAAAGAGTATTTCTAGTTGAAATACACATTTGCATGTGGAATAATAAGCATTATACTTCTGAGTAACAAGTTCATGGATTTCAGGTACTCTAGGAAGAACAATTACAATGTATCAGTCAATTATTTGCCTAAATTTGACTTACAGATTTCTAGGTGCTTAGGGGATTTTAAACAAGATAAGTACCCTCTCTGTCCTCACTGAGGTTACTGTATCAGAAAGACATGGATTCAATAATGCATTTAGATGAATTTTAAAACAATGTACAATATGCATGGTATGTTAGAAACACACCGTGATTGTGGACTTCAAATAACCTTGAGGTCTTTGAAGGGACCCCAGAAGATGAGGTGGCCAAGTTAAGACTCTAGAAGTAAGTAGATATTAACCCAGGTAGAAAGGAGATACAAGAGGAGAAAGCAGTACGTGAGGTGGGAGTTTCTCTGATTGCTACAGAAAACTGGAGAATGGTCTAACTAAAGCACAGAACTTCATGGGAAGAGGGGTGGGGTCACTGTATTTCTCTTAAAATAAGCAGATTTTAAATCTTACTGATGTTTAAAAAAAGGGGGGGGAGAGAAGAGGGCAGGGCTATGACACTGGGATCTTGTGGATGCAGTATTGCTGATTGGCTGAGGTTTGTCTCTGTTACAAATTAAAGTGTCCTCAAAGAAGTGGTGCATGATGACGGGGGTGGTGAGGCTCAAGAGATGAATAGTCTGATAACGTATACATATATATATGTTTAAAATCTGTCTGAAAGACAAATGAAGCCCTTTGAAGATAAATATGGCATCACTGGAGAGGATGAAATGGAAGACCATGGGAGGCAATTTGAAGACTGTGGGCATCCAGATCAAGGTGACCTGAACTAGATTGGTGGCAGTGAAGATACAGAGAGGCAGATAGACTCCAGAGTTACACGAAATAAGTGATTGGATTTGTGGGATGTACAAGGAAGAGGGATCAAGGCTGACCTCATTGTTTCTGGCTTGAGAAGCTGGGTGCATGTGGTTTGCTATTCACTAATATAGAAACAATGGAGGAATAATAACTGGAAAGAAAGATAAATGGTGAGTTCAGTTTTAGGGAGCAATGCAGGCAATGATGAGCACAGGCAGTACTCAGGAGAGAGATCTGAGCTAAAGATATTGTACATATCTGTCATCAGCATCATATGCATGGCATTCTGTTTCAACAGAGGTTGAAGGGCATGATCCCAAGAAAGGATTAATTTAAACTGCTTTTATTAATGATCAAATAAGAATGAAAATAGTTATTATACTTTCAAATGGGGAAGCAGCAGCCCCTTTCTAAGCCTTATGATATGTGGATACACTTTTTTCAGCTGGTGTCTTGGATGTGAATGCAAATATGTAAATATAATTCATTGGATTCATTGGATCAGGGTTTTGCTCTTTTTAATACAAAACCTCTATTTTCTTTGTTTCTATTTTACTTGTGTTTTTCCCACAAAATACAGTTTTCACTTGTAGAAGCGGCTCAATCATCTGCACTTGAAAACTATTCCCAAATCTGTAATTCCATGTCAGTAGAAATTCTCCATGGGCCTCTTGAGCTTTTACGTTTCTTGTGAACCAAGGCAATGGCAGCTTCTCTTTTGGAGAAGCCTGACTCAGACTCCCCAGTATCAGCATTCCTGTAACAAAGCCCACTCAGAGTGCTCATATCACCTGTCCCTCTTCACAGCACCCTGTGGGATTGGAGCTTGGGAACTGGCACAAGAAAATACTGGTACTGTTGCTACTGCAATTACCATGAATAATAAAGTCCTTTGTCGCTGACCCCAATGTATCATAACTCCTGCCAGCATCCACAAATAAGAGACAGACTAACATGTTAGCTTGCAAGTTAAGTGACATCAGACCCTACACAGTTCTCCAGTAATCTGAAAATCTGAAAACAATCTATCATTTGCATAAATGAATATATACATGGAGTAGTAGAATTCCAAGTATGCAATAGATAAAATGAGAGCTAAATTTATCATGCAATGATATATGGGCTACTCAACTTGAATTAAAATATTAAAATGGGGCTTCAAGAGGTAATCCTAAAAGATAAACTATCATACCAGATGCAATATTAACTACAGAGAAAATTCTGTCAATTCAGGGATCAAAAAGTTCCAGGTTGTGGTTTGGTTAGGACATATGCTATTAGTCAGGAATGGAATTCTGATATTATCTATCCTAAAAGATAGAGTTATGTTGCAGCTGAAAATACAGTTTAATGGCTGAGGTGGGGGGTGGAGACTGGGATGGGTATTTGACAGCGTTCCTAATTTCCTAATACATATAAGCATTTCCGAATATACCTGGTTGACTACAGCAGCGGTCCCCAACCTTTTTGGCATCAGGGACCGGTTTCATGGAAGACAATTTTTCCAGGGACTGGGGGAGGTGGCGAGGGGGGGATGGTTCTGGGGTAATGCGATCAATGAGGGGAGTGGCTCAGGCTGTAATGCGAGCGCTGGGGAACGATGGGGAGTGAAGAGCAGATGAAGTTTGGCTCCCTCCCTCACTGCTTACCTCCTGCTGTGCCGCCGGTTCCTAACAGGCCGTGGACCGGTACTGGCCCACAGCCAGGGGGTTGGGGACCCTGGGACTATAGCATGTATAGCATGTACACACAGGTATACTCCTAAGATTCAGGGCATTTGTGCTAACTGTGTGATCTTCAAGTTTTAGAGAAAGGTGTGCACTGGGTAGAGGTCTCCTTTTGGAAACGGTTAGGAGAAATAAACTACCACAATATGCACAATATGTATCCCAGAAGCTCTTTGAGC
Source organism: Pseudorca crassidens (assembly GCF_039906515.1). Taxonomy (NCBI): domain Eukaryota; kingdom Metazoa; phylum Chordata; class Mammalia; order Artiodactyla; family Delphinidae; genus Pseudorca; species Pseudorca crassidens. The sequence continues at coordinate 23,697,944 of NC_090298.1, forward strand.
AGCACTAAACAAGAGCTCTTCAAGCTGAGGAATTCACAAAAAGGACAAGGGCTGATTAATCATTAGCATGCCAGGACACTGACTTGGTAAAAGGGTCAGGTAAATTCTGACCCAAATATTTCATCTTTCTAATGGTAATCTCTCAAGCTGTATTTAAAATGCATTCCTCATCTGCACAGTACCTGGATTTATGACTTGCAGAGACACTATACATGGTGTTAGGTTGAGTTTTTGGTGTGTCGTATGGATGTAGAGGGGCGGTAACTGCTACATTCACCTAAATTGCAGCTTCCAATGGCCTGATTGTGAGAAAATCTGTGTCCATCATCAGGCAGTATGTCTCAGGAAAACAGAACCTGCATATAGTAGGGCTTATATGAGACATAATCATATGTTTGCATGTGTGTGTGGGGACTTAAACATCAAGCACTCATTATTGCTCACAAGGTTAGTGGGAGGTTCGGGGGTAATGCGATCAATGAGGGGGGTGTCTGCCTTCTGATGTTGCCTGGGCTTGACCAGATGTTTCCAGTCAACCCTGCATCAGATAGGTTGTTCTACTGATCTAGACTAGACTTTGTCATAGTTGTGAGTCAGCTGGCTGTCAGTTAATCTAGGATGAGCTTGTCTAGGGCCACTAGCATGACTTGCCTCAGTCCATGTAATCTCTTATCTTCTAGTAGGCTCTACTGTATTTCTCATTTGTGTTTCATGGGAAGAATTCCAAGAGAAAACGGAAGTACACAGGGGTCTTGAACCTAAGCTCAGAACCATCAATTCCACTACTTGCTCTTGGTTGAAGCAAGTCATAGGCCAGCTCAGATTTAAGGAATCCTAGGCTCTAAATAGCATTTCCTTAGAAAGGACTGCTCCACACTTACTATGCTATCATTTTGGCTAATTCTCTGATCAATACCTGTAACTATCAGAAGCTTGAATGATTATTTACACTTCTATGTTTTATTTATACTTCTCTATCTTCCTAGAGGAGAATTAAAATCATTTATCCTTACACTCTAGCCAGTGAAACATTTCAAATCTAGGAATGAAAAGGGAGCAGGTGGGATAAATAAAACAAAGCTGATTTTATCACATTTATGAACATATGTGAAAGCATTCAAAATGAAACAATATGCATCTGAATATAACAGTTGTTCACTGGTTTATTCATTATTAAAAGAAAAAATTTAAAAATCACTAAGCCTTAAATATTCTTTCAATTAGCAAATTATTCATTGTAACATATATCATCAAAGTTTCTTCTTTTAAACACACCAGGTTTTAAGAGATAAAGCTAGATTTGTTAACTGTTAGTTTTATTCTAATGCTTGTGCTTTATCCTACCATGGAGGATGAGATAAATTATTCACTATGGAGAAATACATTAATAAATTCTGATCACTTCTATTCTGTGAATCATCTCTTTTGCATTGTAAAAAAAATTAATGTCTCTCCCCACTCTGAATAATTTATGTACTCTCCTCAGTCTTAGCAGCATGAATGTACTGTATTCCTGTCAAGTTGAAGTTTCTGTTCACAAAGTGTGGTACATTTTTTTTTGGCAGTGATTTGATCATTTATTTTCAAAAAAAATTTATTTTTATTGATTTTTTAATTGATTTTTATTGGCGTATGGTTGCTTTATACTGTTGTGTTAGCCTTCACTACGCAACAAAATGAATTGGTCATACACGTACAGATATCCTGGTTCATTTTTTTAATGGAGTTACCGTTTGCTTCTGAGTCATCTGCCTACTAATTGTCAAATACTCTGTCATTCAAGCAGTGTAATCTAAAGCTTTTTTTTTTTTCCAGGTTTCTGACTGATCTACATGTACTAGATTCTCTATCAAAATTAACCAGGCAAATATAATGTTTAATTGTTTAAAAAATTCTCTAAATAAGAGAACTTTTGTTGAGTACAGACTTAAGACTGGGGGTTCTGGAGGTGGGCTCCTGAAGCTTTATCCTGGCTCCACTTTTTTTTTTTTTTTTTTGCGGTACGCGGGCCTCTCACTGTTGTGGCCTCTCCCGTTGCGGAGCACAGGCTCCAGATGCGCAGGCTCAGCGGCCATGGCTCACGGGCCCAGCCACTCTGCGGCATGTGGGATCTTCCCAGACCGGAGCACGAACCCATGTTCCCTGCATCGGCAGGTGGATTCTCAACCACTGCGCCACCAGGGAAGCCGCTGGTTCTACTTTTAATAGCTATATGAACTTGGACAAGTAGTGTTTTTCCTCTAAGATAGCTTCATCATGACAATGGTAAGGATTGTTAACCTTGTAAGTTTGTTACAGGGATTAAATGATGCAAAGATCATAAATTGATTAGGACAGTGCTTAGCACTTGAAAAGTCATCTATAAATGTAGCTATTGTTAGTAAATGGAATTTATACTTTCATCAATGCCAAAGTTAGAACTTTATTAATACCAAAATACATGTTGATTAGAATATTATTTTATAGACTTGATAGTTTTGAAGGGGAAGAACATCATTATTTTATTAGATTACATTAGACAATGAAGCAATGAAAAAAGCATCCCATGATTTAAGTCCTCCATACCCAACACTGATAAAATTGAGCCACACATGTACTTTTACTTCATTTCTTAAAGAATTCAACCTGAAAAAGCAAAGCTCATGTTCAGTGTAACTAAATGTTGTTAATAAAACTCAAGCAATTAAAAGTTAATGGTAGTGGGACTTCCCTGGTGGTGCAGTGTTTAAGAATCCACCTGTCAGTGCAGGGGACACAGGTTCGATCCCTTGTTCAGGAAGATCCCACATGCCACGGAGCAACTAAACCCATGTGCTACAACTACTGAGCCTGAGCTCTAGAGCCCATAAGCCACAACTATTGAGCCCATGTGCCACAACTACTGAAGCCCGCGCGCCTAGAGCCCGTGTTCTGCAACAAGAGAAGCCACTGCAATGAGAAGCCCGCACACCACAACGAAAAATAGTTCCCACTCGCCTCAACTAGAGAAAGCCCGCGCACAGCAATGAAAGAATCTCAGACAAAAAAAAAAAAAAAAAGTTAATGGTGGGAGCAGCTTATACAGGTACACATACAGGAATCCTGGATTATTTTTGTTAGATTAACTACTGTAAGTGTAAAACTGCTGAGATGGCAGAATTTTGCTTTCATGGGACCATTAAAGTAAACAAATGGAGAAAACCAAAGAAAGGTGCTATCTGGTTGTGCTGGGTAGATGTCTTCGCTGAAAAATAACCAATTCCTTATCTGAATCACAGGTTGGCCTTAATTCAGCTATTTAAAATGTACCAAATCCCACAGACAGAAAGAACCAGAGCGGAGAGTGTAGAAAACAAATAGTTGTTGTTTTTTCAGAGGGAGGCCAGCCACTACAGAAAAGGGTCAAAGCCACGAGTTCAGGGAAATGAAGCACTAAACCAAGAATTGCAGCAGTATAGCTTAGCAAATTTCATGGGATGTGCAGATACAAGGAAAAGAGTGATGGAAAGAACCACTAAAGCAAGACTTCAACAGCAATATCATAGAAGGAGAAATTAATGAAAAAGGAAAGGAGAAGTATTAATATTTACACTATGGTGAAGCAGAATGAAAACCTTTAGTAATTACACTGGTAATGTGGGCCCTGGTTTACTAAACAGAGAAGTTGTTATCAACATTGAAACATAAATGTATGAAGAGGCCATTCTGGGAATTAAACCACTTTAACCTGTAAAATCATCAGAAGACTATGCAGATTGCTTAGAAAGATGACAGGGATCAATTAATGACTCTATAATTAAATATACAATATTTATATATATAAGGATATAAATAACTCCCCAGTGTTAAGGTTATACAAATATATTTACACTAAAGTGTGTGTCATTGAAGTAATTCCAAAAGTTTTCTTTAAATCCTGTATGGTATCATATGTGTATTTACTACTGTCATTATTACCAAAATGTCATTCCTTTGGTAATTCATTCAATTTATATAAATTGAGAAAATAAGTGTCTGGCTCCTTTTATTAAATAAAATTTGAGTAACACTTGGCCTTCTATCTAGCCTTTTTGGTAAATGGCCTCAGAGCAGAGCTAGTAACAAGAAAAGGACTTAGTCTGACTCGTTGATTGTGGCATTTTCCAAAAGTCTTTCTGTGGATTTGGAAGTAATTTTGAGACCATTACAGTGATGTATTTAGTACCCTGGCTTGACTAATTTGAGACTAAAGAGTATTCTAAAACAAATTAATAGAAATTGAACTGAGAAAGAAGATACATCTCAAATACTGATTTATTAGGCACTATCGATAATGTAGAAATATTTTAACATGCATCTCTTCTTTTTTCTCCTTTATGCCTATACGGATTAAATTAAATACATTTAGCATCTCCATTTTCTCTAATACATATATAAAAGTCATTTATTTATCGACAACTTTAATCCAGAAACATCGGTATATCAGAATCTTATATCAGACTCATTTCAAAAAATTTACATTTAGATCAAATTTGACAGCTAATGAGGATCCAGGTGTCTTGATAATGCTTGTTTACAGAACCCAGTGTTTCAAGCTGATGTGTTTGTATTTATCCTTCTACTGCTACCTAACTACTTCCTCAGTGTTGATAGAATATAATTAATACATCATTGCTTTGAGGGCTTACATGGAATATTTGCTGTGTCAGGTACGTACTCAGATATTCATTCTACTGAAATGTTAGGTTCTGATTCATTACTGAAATTCATCTTTCTTAATTAAAAAAGAACACTTTTAATATTTTTCTTCAGTAAGATAAAATTGCTTTTAAGATTTTTTCTTTGATTTATAAATCATTATTATATTTTACCTCATATACATATATATACTTTAAATTTCTCACCACAACCAAGTTTTCTTTTTAATCCAAGATATCAAATATTTTATACAATTGTGCTGAGTCAAGGAATTACTGAAGAATCAAGATAAAAAATATAATTTTAATAATAGTTTCATTTCTATAATTTCTGAGTTCTGTACAATTTTCTAAAAATTTTATTTGACAGATGTATCTGTCATAGAAAAAACAATGGAGTATCCTGAATAACTTGTACTTTTGTGTTGACAATTGAAGTGATATGGTGTGCTTTCTCTCCAAATTGAGTCTACAAATATGTTTGTCTAGATAGATGTTTCTTTCTTCTTCTCCAAAATGAATTTATTGATATTTGTTCAAAATCTCATCACTTTCAGTATCCTCTGGGAACTTGCTCTATCCATCATCCCATGTGTTTCAAGTGTCTTCATTTGTCTCATTTCTATTGGCTACCTCATAGTATCTCATAAACATCCAGCTTCCACTATTTCAAAGACAAATAAATAAATAAATAACAGGCATAATTCACTTTGGTTCTAATCCTCTCTAAATGTTACAGCACATGTCTCTTCCCTTCCATAGCAAGCTTTCTAGGAAGAATAGCCTATACTTGCTCTTTCTACCTTAACATCCTAATTATTTTCCAAAACTGTATCTTGGCTTCTACTTTTTCCATTTTATACAAAATCTTTTTCTTAAAGTTACTAATGGCCTTGTCATTTCTAAATAAAAAGGACTTTTTCAATCTTCATCCTTTTGGCTCATTAACATACGTTAGTCTCTTATCTTAGTTCACATTCCCAGACTATAAATCCCAGAATTCCTGGTACCAATCAGGGTACCATGGTTGACTTCTGACCAATAGAATGTAGGAACATGTGATATATGTCACTTTCAGGCCTGTCTTTAAAAAAATCTCTTTCATGCTACTACTCTAATCTTTCTTTATTTGTCTCCAAGTGGTCAATCATAGAGGTTCCAGAGAAGATTAACAAACAGTAAAAAATGATGGAGTTGAAGAAAGAAACCCTAGCTTCCGAATATCCAGGTAAAGTGAGAGTGACCATAAGTTGTCCCAGTTTGCCTGGGACTTAACCAGGATTAGAACTGAAAGTCCTAAATTCTAGAAAACTCTTTAGTCCTGTGCAAACAGGGGAGGTTGATCACTGAATGCTACCCACTGAACACTGAACACCCACTATGCACTAGAACTGTTATTGACCTAGCAATAACTATTCTATTGTGTTAAGGCACAGAGATATGGGAGTTTGTTTGTTATCATGGTTAACCTACTTGAATAAATATCTAACTAAGAGAGAATCATCTATCTCTCTTCATTTTGTTTCAACATCCGCTTTTATTTTTCACATTTATAATTTTTTTGATTGAAAGATTTTTATTAATGTAAATTTTAATATATAAAAAGAAGTGCCTAAATATAAGTAATGTGTACATAATTTTATACACATTATCATTAATTAAATATTATTAAAATGAATACCATTAATCTACCATGCAGGTAAGAGATTTGATTGTGGTTAGATTCTCCTTTTATTATTGGGGTGTTAAACAGAATCCAAAATAAAGGCCATGGTTTGAATAGACCTCTAGACTGAACACTCACAGCCAGGTAATTGAAACTTAGACTCTCTTTGTTTCCCTGAAATGCTGATTCTGACCTTAACCAAAACTTAAGCTTTCTTCACGTCAGTGTGACCTTCCAACTTCCTAGCCATCAGATACAGACAAGTAGGCTGAGTGCTGCTACCCTAAAAGGAACATAAGTTTCTAGTAACCAAACACAAAACTATGTACTCCCTCATTCATGTTTGTAAACTGAGCAGTAACTGCTGAGAACCGAGCTTCTTAACCACTTTTGGTTTTGAAATCCCCCTGTTCGGGAACAATCTGTTTTTCCCTCAATAGAATATTCATGTCAAGTGAAGCTCTCTGAATTTTCCTTAGAGAGTGGCAAACCTATCCTAAACTGCTTACGTAGAGGTTTGCTTGACTTTCGTTTTTTAATTTGTTTTACCAACTACGCATGTAACACTAAACAATATGCATGTCTGCAGTTTTCATGTTTCTTTTTCTCATCATTATGTTTGCTAGGACATTTACAATTACTATTATCAATTATCTATGTAGTCTGGATCCTAATAGTTATCTGATGAGCCACACTTTTTATTCATTTGTAAATCTAATCAAACCCTGAATCCAGTGACCCAACCCTCTACAGTCTCTAAATGTTTTCCTTTTCCCTATTTTCCTTCCCAGACGTGAGTTCACATTCTCCTATTTTTTTTTCACTGATAATCAAATTTAGGGGCATAATATAATTATTCAGTGATCTTGTTAAATATTCCCTGGACACACTTAAATCAGTCTGACCATAGTTTGGGGATGAGGAGGACATTATTTAAATCACTCACATGACTCTGATGATAAATATGACAGTTTAGAAACACTAACAAGAACTCTTACTAAAGCCTTATTATGGGGACTTCCCTGGTGGTGCAGTGGTTAAGAATCTGCCTGCCAATGCAGGGGACATGGGTTTGGGCCCTGGTCCGGGAAGATCCTACGTGCTGTGGAACAACTAAGCCCGAGTGCCACAACTACTGAGCCTGTGCTCTAGAGCCCGTGAGCCACAACTACTGAAGCCCATGTGTCTAGAACCTGTGCTCTGCAACAAGAGAAGCCACCACAATGAGAAGCCCGTGCACCACACTGAAGAGTAGCCCCACTCGCTGCAGCTAGAGAAAGCTCGTGTGCAGCAACGAAGACCCAATGCACCTAAAAATAAATTTAAAAATAAATAAATTTATTTTTTTAAAAAAGCCTTATTACGAGTGACTGTGCATTAATAAAAAATCCAACAGTATTTGGAGTTTGTTAATAATAGTATTTTAAATGAAGAAATACATTTTATGTGTCTGTGGAAGAATAAGTAATTCTAAAATAATCCCTCTCAACTCAGTGGAAAATATATACCACCTTGCCCCTTGATTAGGGCTTGGTTTTAAGTGTTTATGATTTATAAGGGTTATATTTAAACATTAATTTTAAACGATAACAACAACAAAAAAAAACCCCAAAAAACAAACAACAATAGGTAACTCAGCTCAACCTCTTCAGGAAACTACCAAAGTTTGATGATGATCCTAAACTCCCAAAACATGACAGTTTCAAATAAGAAATGAATTTGGTTTCGTTCATCTGAAAATCCTTTGGCCATTATGTCTTAAGAATTTATGGGGTGATCACAAGGTGTCAGTTTTGAAATGACAGTTGTCATTTGAGAGGGAAATACAAGGCAGACAGAAGATGAGCCATTTTTGGTGAGGCTGTTCAAGTTTCTCTTTCATGTCCTTTCAACACACCGGTCATGTTTGTCTCACTCAATGTAAAATCCAACATCCTTATATTTCCACGCAAGGCCAGACCTGGCCATTTGTTACCTCACTAACCTCTTCCTTAAATCTCTCCATTTCTTCCTCCACTCCAGATACTCTGTTTTCCTTGCTGGTTCTCTGGGCAATGCATTCTCAACAGGGGTGATAACTTTCCCAAGGGGGCATAAATTGGTTCTCAGTGTTGGGCTGTGGTGAAAAAATCTCATATTCTTTTTTTTAAATAAATCATAGATATGCATATAGTACATTAACAGATTTATAGTATATATGTAGCATGAAAATTTCCTTAAAGAAAATTATAGAGCAAAATAATTGTCTAAAATGGCTTTTTAGCAAGAAGCTGACAAAAAAAAAAAGTTGAGAAACACTGTTAGCCAATCAGCAGTCACCAGAGCTCCTTTTTTTACTGGTTATTTCCTTGCCTGGAAATTTCTTTCCCTGGATACCTGCACAGTCCAATTTGTCCAAAATATGTAAAGTGGCATTTCACTCTGATATTTCCCTTTCTATTTATTTTTCTTCTCACCACTGACTGCTAACAATTTTACTTATTCAATTTGTCAAGTTTCTTTCTCATTCACTAAACTAAAAGGTCCAATAGTAGGGATTTTATCTTTTTCAGTTTATTTTCCAGAACCTAGACTATTGTATGCCATAAAAATTAAACACAATATATATTTGTGGTTGAATAGATTGACTGCAAGATAATATCATTGAATGTTGAAAATGATGAAGAAAGGCAGATACACCCAGGCCTTTAGCTTGTCTAAATACTCAGAGCATTACAGTTGTCAGCTGAACTTTGTAGAGCTACATTTATGCCCAGATCCAACACTCTGGAGAGTCTGGATATCATACAAATCTGTGGAAGGGTTGGTTGAATTCATTCAAATTACATGTTGGATAAAGCAGTGTGGTTAGAGATAGATATTAATGGACACATCCTAAGGAGCCCTATCTCTAATTAATTCAGGAATTAGAGGTTTTCATGAGCAACTGACACTCTACAGCATGTTTTGCAAACTTACACAAGTCCTATGGTTTTCAAGAGTACACAGGTGACAGACCACATGTACTGCTTGCCTTATTCAAACAATCTACTCTGAATGTGCACAAAAAGAGAAAAATATCTCTTCCCCCTTCCTGATGTTTCATTCTTAGTACAGGGAATTCCAACAGTGTAGTACTTCTGCTTCTTCTTTGTTTTATTCACTCAGACACCTTGCTCATTCAAATCTTAGATAGATGGACTCAATTACCTGAATCATATACTTTCAAATAATAATGTGCTTACTCAGTTCACCTGGGCTCCCATCTTCTTGAAATCAGGCCTGCTCATGTCCAGCACAAACTTTGCACTGAGACGGAATTTATCTTATCTGTTTCTATGTTGTCTTGGGACTGAATGGCAAAGTTTGCCTAAGTAAGCCTACTTAACAAAAACCCCAATCCATAGCCTCTATCAATCATAAACATGGTATTCTGGCCTGAATATAGTTTTGCTTTTCTCCCCAATTTTTCAGAACTGGGTAGAGAAAATATATGATAACAATCCTCTTGACTACCCCCAATTTTTTATTCCATAACTTCTTTTATTCACTCATTTCTTCAATTACACATTTAAACAATGTTTATTGAGACTATCATTGAGAACACTACTTTTTATGCACTGTTTTAATACTAAGAAAACATACCATCTAGCCTTCCACATATAGGGAGGTCTTTTGGGTTGCAAAAACAGAAACATTGCTTCTATATTAATATTGCAGTTGCACAACAGACTGGGTATAGAGAAAACATAGGTCTCCCAAGTGAGTGTTTTGGCTGATAAAGCAAATGCTAGGCCTTCTGTGAATGTATAGATTCTACCTTATGGCAAGGATCCATTAGTGTCTTCAAATTGCTAACTAAAACATCAACACTCATAATTAGAAAGAAGAAAGATTGTTGGTCTGGCCTACTAAATTAGTTAAAACACTTGATTATAAGGAACAGAAACTAACTCAAGGTAGGGAATTTGTGTCCAATTCCAACACTGGGGATAATGCTCTGCTTTAAGTAGAGACACTGCATAAGGATTTAAAATGTTGTCGGGATGCCTCTTATCGGCGATAAAATAAGCTCCTCCTATACCTTCCATAGTTTCAGCTACATGCTGATCTTTTTCTGGATCCCATTTCTAAATTTCCAACAGATCTGATTAGCCCAGTGTGGAGCAATCATCCTTCCTTTTGCATCAGTTACAACCAAGGGACTGAATAATATGGTGGAAACATAGAACAATCTCATGTGTAAGATAAGCATTTGTAAGAGAGATATTGCTGGTTAGACTTACTAGTAGGTCTCTTCTCACAGAGAATATGATAGACTTTAGTAACTGTTCATCCTAATATTTAGTCTTAATCTTTTGAATAAGCTTATAAGTATTTACATATTCATGGAAATGAAAAATTGTGTCCACTACATTAACATAGTTATGAGAATAAGGGAAAATCAGCCTTCCAGGGTCACTTGAGGACAATTTGACTATTCATATTACCCTTTAGTATGTATACTTCTTTTTTTTTAGTTTTTTTTTTTTTACATCTTTATTGGAGCATAATTGCTTTACAATGGTGTGTTAGTTTCTGTTTTATAACAAAGTGAATCAGTTATACATATACATATGTTCCCATATCTCTTCCCTCTTGCATCTCCCTCCCTCCCACCCTCCCTATCCCACCCTCTAGGTGGTCACAAAGCACGAGCTGATTTCCCTGTGCTATGCAGCTGCTTCCCACTAGCTATCTATTTTACGTTTGGTAGTGTATATATGTCCATGCCACTCTCTCACTTTGTCGCAGCTTACCCTCCCCCCCCATATCCTCAAGTCCATTCTCTAGTAGGTCTGTGTCTTTATTCCTGTCTTACACCTAGTTCTTCATGACATTTTTTTTTCTTAAATTCCATATATATGTGTTAGCATACAGTATTTGTCTTTCTCTTTCTGACTTACTTCACTCTGTATGACAGACTCTAGGTCCATCCACCTCATTACAAATAGCTCAATTTCATTTCTTTTTATGGCTGAGTAATATTCCATTGTATATATGTGCCACATCTTCTTTATCCATTCATCCGATGATGGACACTTAGACTCTTTCCATCTCCTGGCTATTGTAAATAGAGCTGCAATGAACATTTTGGTACATGACTCTTTTTGAATTATGGTTTTCTCAGGGTATATGCCCAGTAGTGGGATTGCTGGGTCATATGGTAGTTCTATTTGTAGTTTTTTAAGGAACCTCCATACTGTTCTCCATAGTGGCTGTACCAATTCACATTCCCACCAGCAGTGCAAGAGTGTTCCCTTTTCTCCACACCCTCTCCAGATGTATACTTATTTATGAGTTTCAACTATTGATTAATTATTTTGTAATTTTTATCTGCAGTATAATAGTAATAACTTTCCAATACAGTTAGACCAAAATTAATGTGTATTGAAAATAAATTATTAGCAATGAGCTAAAATGTGACAGGTTTACAATGTTAAAATAAAATAGAGAACATTCATGTCACTGCCACTCCCTTTCTTTATAGGATCTTAAAGAAGGAGAGGAAGGGATAGAGTTACTGTGAATAAGCTAGCAATTACATATATGAGAGCAATTGCAGGATATACATATCAATGTGTTAGCAATCCCAGCCTTTCCCACAACTTCTCATTTATTAAAAATGATTTGTCTTTGCTATAAAGCAGAAACTAACACACCATTGTGAAGCAATTATACTCCAATAAAGATGTTAAAGAAAAAAAAGATGACATGAGAAAAAATGATTTGTTTTTGCTCTCTTGCTCCAGGGCATTGCTAGGTTGAATGAGATAAAGGATTCATTGGAAAATTATAAGAATCTGGGCTAAACTAAACTGATTTACTATACAAAGGGTAGAGCACTACTACAGGATGAAAAGTACTAATGCATCCAGAAGTCTTGAGGAAGTCAGACTGGATATAGCCAGGAGGGATAGGGTAACAGGAAGTCAGGCTAGGAGAATTTGAGGGAGGAGAGGGAGAACAAGGACAATAGAGCAGCTGTGAAGAATTTGGGGTGATCATTTACTAAGGAGAGTTCAGAAAAAATTCCCATGAGTTATTTCAAGGATTTTACTCTGTGTGATAGCTGAGATAATAAAATATTAAGTCTGTTCACAGTTTATTTTGTATTCATTTTTAACATGTCTTGATAACTCCATAGAATATAAATGCCATTTCATAATACTACTGTACTCTACAAACCAACCTACACAAGTATTCTAACTCTAAGCCTTCCAAGAAGTTATCCATTATTAATTACTGATGCACAATAACTCAGATGGGTCAATATGAAAGACTGCATTTTTGAGAGCCACATAATGCAGATTTTTAGCCAAGTTATAGTTAATAAAATGTATACTTGATTGCTTCCTTGGAGTAGAAAACCATTAAATGTTATCAGAAATCACCAGATATTCCTAAATTTGTCAATTTCTAAATATGAATAATATCTCAATATTCTAATTTCTCCATTACCCTAAGTTGAATGGCTTTCTCTATAATGGACATAGTTTCACTTGGATCATCCAAAAATTTAATAAGAAACAGCTTCCTTATCTGCTTTGAAGCAATCGTCCCTAAAACCTAAGAGGTTACTGTATACTATTGAAGAGAAATGATAGGTAGGCAACTTCAATGTTGTCCATATTTGTTTCTCAAGTAAAGGTTACTAGTAAGGGGTAATATACAGTCTTAGAAAACTACCTTTAAAAAATGCAGGATGTTTTGAGAAGGCTGATAGCGAATAATTCAAACTAAAAGCTAAATTCCATTCTGGTAAAGTAAGAGCTCTTGTGGATGCAATTAACACATATTATAATCACTATAGTATATCCTCAGTCTTCAGAGGTGAAGCATATGGTGCTAGAGGCCACAATGTACCAGATTATTACCAAAATACCTGGCAGTGAACAAAAACAAACAAAAAGCAACAACAACAGCAAACAAATAAATAATGGGAATTAACTTGTCAATCTAGGAAACCCAGAGTCACTTTTCTTAGAGTATAGGTGAAGAAGCTCCAGAAGCTCCCCCTTTGCCCTTTTAAAGCCTCCATGGTAGACAGAATGATGGCCTCTGAAAAGGTCCACATCCTAATCCAAGAAACCTATTAACATGCTTCCTTACATGGAAAAGGGGACATTGGTCTTTGCAGATGTGATTATGGTTAGAGGTCTCAAGATGTAGATTGTGATAATCTAATTATGATGAGTGATAATCTAATTATGGTGAGTTTTAACAATCAGAAATCCTTTGCCAACTGTGGTGAGAGAGATATGTGTTGATGGAAGAAAGATCAGACAAATTCATCAGTGTTGGCTTTGAAGATGGAAGAAAGGGCCATGAGCAGAAGAGTGTGTGTGACCTCTAGATGCTGAGGCAAAGACACTGCTTTTCCCATAAAGCCTCCAGAAAAGAACATGGTCCTGCCAATACCTTGATTTTAGCCCGGTGAAATCCATGTCTAAATTCTAACCTATATAACTGTAAGATAATAAATGTGTGTTGTTTCCAAGCCTTTAAGTTGGTGGTAATATTTTACAGCTGCAATAGGAAATTAATACATCACCTGAAGTATTGTTTGTCAAGCTTAACGGAAATATGAATTGCCTACAGATCTTGAAAAAAGTAGATCTTGGCCCAGTAGATCTTGGTTAGTTCCCAGGATTCTGCATTCCTAATAAGTTACCAGGTTATGCCAGCACTGCTGATGCTGGACTATACGCTGGTTGACAATGACCCCTAGCGTGTGCACAGATCTGTGGTCTTATGTCAGTCTAACCCACCCATGAACCTTGTGACAAAAAATGTGACTTGTAAACATTTTAATTTTGCCTAAGAAAGTTATCTTGTACTGTTTACTGTTGTTTTCTTCCGATTTCTATTTTGATTCACACTATGTTCAGTTTCTGACCCTAGATCCCCTTTACTGATTATGTAAGCAATGCTGATTTTCAAAATAATTTTCCTAATTCAGCTGCCTCACTTTGTTAAGCTTGTTCTTCCACATAATTGAACTGTTTCACTATTAACTGTTTTGCATATTAACATGATTGATCCCAGCATGCCTGACTCAACAATATTCACTTTTATGACCAACTTTTTGAATAGAATAGTTGTCACCCCTCCAACATTTAGGAGATATAAAAACCATTTTGTTAATTAGAGTAAAAAATATGTTATTTAAAAGTCTCCATAGCCTCTTGTTTAAAACACACCCTGTTTGAGGAAAGAAATGTCACATAATTCTAGGCAAATGAAAATTACAAGTAGAGTTTCAGAATTTCAGGATCATTAGGTATGATATCTTAATCACTGTAGCCGCTCTTTATGCTGTTCCATTGCTTGTGGTTATATCTACTTCATTGTAACAATGTTCTATTTTTAGATACATTAGAATTTAAATAGATTCTTTCTGTTATCATATCTCAATGTTCAACCTTACATTAGAATTGCCTTAGAAGTTCAAGATAGATAGATACATAGATACATAAGTACATAAGATAGCCCCTCCTCCACACTCCAGACATTTAAATCAGAATCTAGTTGAGAAGGGAAGAGAAGTTAAAAGCCTTAAAATGTCCCTTGATGATTCAAATCTGCTGCCAAGTTTGAGTACTACTTATACAAGTAATAATTCTGAAAAAAAAATTGAAAATAATTCTGAAAAAAGCTTACACTTTTTTCTACTGTACATAAAATTTATATTCTAAAATAGTTTGAATTAAATATTACTTTAAAAGTCCATTTCTACTCAGTGGATGATAAAGTATTGAAAACTACCTGCATGGTGAATTAGTTATTTATCACTGTATAAACAACCATCCTAAAACTTGGTAAAATTAAAATATCAATTTATTTGCTCATGACTTTACAATTTATGCTGAGTTCAATTGGTGGTTCTTCTGCTGGTTTCAGCTGAGACCACTCATGTGGTTACATCATCTAGCAAATAAACTGGGGCTGAATGGGCCAAGATGGCCTCGTTTCTTTGTCTGGCAGTGAGCTGGAGCTGTTGGCTGGGGGGAGGTTCGTTCTTGTCCCTTTGGCCTCTCCAGCATATCAGCCTAGGTTTCTTACATGGTAGCAACGGCGTTCCAAGAAGTCAAAACCCAATGTACAACCTCTTTTCCTGTAACATTTATTGATATGCTATTTGTCAAAATCACATGGCCAAGTCCAGTCAATACAGACAGTACACAAAAGCTTGAATACTGAGACATGTGATTAATTAGAGACCATGAATGTAGCAATCTGTTGCACTCAGTGTAATGTATTTCACTACTAAAATTTGGACAGGGCTAATTATTAAATACAAATTCTGATTTTAGCTTTTTCAAAATTGTTTTTCTTCTGAAATATAACTTATTTACAAAAGTACATAAAACACAACTATTAAGCTTAATAAATGAGAAATGACTGCAAATTTTGGTTACAAAGGGTTAGGGTTAGGGTGACAAAATCTCTTCAGGATAAGAAGTAGAATTTTGTCAACATCCCAGAATCCCCCTGAATACTCCTTTTGAATCACAATTTCTTATATCACAAGTATGTGCTTTCCTGACACTGTGATAATCACTCACTTGCTTCTTTTAAGAGCCCCCTTGAACAATTTTTATCCTATTTTTGAACTTCATAAGAATATAGTATACTACATATTATTTTCTATCTGATTTCTGCAGAAGAGTATATATTCCAGAGTCATGCTGGTTGCTACATGGAGCTGCACACTGTTGATTTAATGGCTGTATTCTATTTAGTTTTATCACTACACCACATTTTCTTTGTTCATTCTATGGCTGCAGAGCATTTCAGTTTCTAGTTTAGACTTATTATATTTTATTAAGAATAATACTGCTATAAATTTGTTATAAACATACATTATTTATAACTCATTGTAACTATATATATTTTTCCAGGTTCCAATGCCCATAAACACGTTATACACATACCCAAAATGTATATATAATCTCAGAGTACAATGATTTCTGGATCATAGGGCATGTGCTCAAATTAAAAATAATAAAAGATAATAAACATTTTAGCAGTATGTTGTTAATTTTAGTAAATGTTCCATATTCACTTCATGAGAATGTGGATTTTATCATTATGTAATTCTGTATCTGTCATTTAGCAATTCTGTGAAACATCTATAAATTTGTTTTAAATTTTTTATATTTAAAATTATCTGTATATAATGAGAATTTTTTTTTCCCTTAATTTTATTTTTTTTCTTCTTAAGTATACAAATATTTTTAGTTCAATTATGATTAGAAGTGGTAAGAACAAGTAAACATTTTTACATGAGATGAATGTATTTGCAATTCAAGCACCATGAAGAATATATTTTTGCTTTCTCTACATCAAATCCTCATCTCAGTTCTACCTGCAGATATTATGCATTTTCTTTATGCCTATTAAATTTAATTACTCCATTTTCATTGGAATTCATTATTATTTTTCTATATTAAGCACTTTAAAGTGAGTTTTGGAGGGATGCTTTGAGGGCTTTTTTTTATTAATCTTAATATTATGTTCATTATTTAAGAAATGAAATGAAAAAAGAAGTCTTTTTTGAAATCCAATGGCTCAATATTCAGTTAATATTTTAGATACTTAAATCACTGTTTAAGAAGTGTCTTAGTCAGCTTGGACTGCCATAACAAAATCAGATAGACTGGGAGTTCAAACTACAGAAATTTATTTTCTTACAGTTTAGAGACTATAAATCCAAGACAAGGGCAGATGGCCAGGTTCTGGTGAGAGATCTGTTTCTGGCTGCCTTCTGGCTTTGTCCCCACATGGCAGAGAGAGAAAGAAAGTAAGTTCTCTCATCTCTCATTTTATAAAGGCACTAATCCCATCATGTGGGACCCAAAATTATGATCTCATCTAAACCTCACTAAATCCCCAAGGCTCTTTCTCCAAATACCATCACTTTGGGGTGAGTACTTCAAGATATAAATTTGGGAAACACACAATTCAGTCCATAGCAAGAAGTACATTTCTCCCTCATTTTTTCTTTCCTACCTTCCTTCCTTCCCTCCCTCCCTCCCAATCTCTCTCTCTCTTCCTTTCTTTCTTACTCTTTCCTTCTTTCCTCCTTCCCTTTTTCCCTTCTTCCCTTTCTCCCACCCTCCCTTTGTCTCTTTCTATCCTTCTTCTCCTTTTCTTTTTTTTATCTTCCCTTTTTTAATATTGAAAATTCTTTAAACAATAGTTATTACATAGTACTTTAACTTTATATTAGTGATCATTTCATGATAATCTTTGAATGATTTATTATCTCTTTGGTTCTTTCAAGTTGTCAGGCCTTTCTTTAAATCACCGGGACCTACATCTTTTGGTGAGGATAATACAAGGAATATATACATGATCCAACTGACTGAAACACTTTACAGCAATAGCAGCCTTGTTACACAGTAAGATTGTCATTAAAACCCAGTAGATTATGTAGACGTAAACTATCTAATCAGCTTTTCGTAAAAGATCTAGATATTTCTTTAGTTAAACTGATCTGTAATTAAGCATGTAGTTGTATACTTATTTTAGTTCTAGATGAAAGAACAGCAATTGTGAGGTATTGAACTATGAGTTATTGCTTTTTTATAGCATAGTAATTTATTGAGGTGCTTTGTATGTTGGTATATGTGCACTGTTGTTATAGTTTTATTTTTGAATACATTAGTGGATACTAGCAAAACATTCCTGTCACTTTATCTTTAACACGGAGGACTTGGATCTAAGATATATTTGTTCATACTTTTACTGAAATATTTTCTCTGGCAAATTAAAAATGAAGATCAACCAAATTCTGGTTGTTCACATTTATTATCAAAATTGTTTAATTCAAATGAAAATTGTTTACTCCAAAACAGTAGCTTACTAACTTACTTTTTTTACTTCCATTTCTCTAAAATTAGTTTAACACTATAATTGTGCACTTCTCCCCATTTTTTAAATTGACCTCTAGATTTTTTCAACTAGAGCACAAAGTGTTGCAATAAATACAATTTCTGTCTTATTTTTTAAAATGTCATTTAAAAAATAAAACCATTCCATCACTATTTTAAAGTTATCCTTTGTAATATGAAAGTTTCATTGTGTATTATTTTTAAGAGTGTGTATACCTTGTTTTCTCATTTAACTTGTATTTGCATTCTCTTTCCTACAATAGTTCATCTTAATATAATATATATTTTAAGAAGTGTGTTTCTGATGACCCCCACCATATTATCCTTAAAAATCGTAAGCATAAATTTATTATTTAAAAGCAATTTATTTTGCCTGATTATAAAACTTTTTTTTCTGAAATTAGTAATCCTTACAATTATTATTAGCAAAAAAAATAATAATAATTACAGCCTCTCTCAATTTTGAAAAACACATTAAAATTGCAAAGCAAAATTTTATAGAGAAGTATTTTTTTCTTATTTTTCAATTGGACGGAGTGCTGCCTTGTTAATGTAAACTTCTTTGTACACAGATCTTTTGAATTGTCCATGTCTGAGACACCCGCAAATGTTTTACCACTGCCTTTTTTAACATTTTGCAATGAGTGAAAACTATGACTTATTTCCATAAATTGAAAAAACAGTGATTGTGGAAAAAAAAAGAGATTGGAATATAGAATATCAATGACATAGGTATATCCTCAAACAAATCAATTCTAGGAAGGAATTAAGTTCTTAAAAATTATTGATACCAAGACACTCCTTGTGAATTGTAAATTCATTATACCTCAAGAGTTAAAACACCCTGATTTGAAGACTTGTCATTCCAGGGAAAGAATTCAAAGACATTTATTTTCTGAAAATCTCGTAAGGTCTTTCACTTTAGACTCTCCAAAGGAGGCATTCCTTCTGAAAGGAATGTTAGATTAATTAAACTAGGAGGCCACTAGACTGAGGTAATGCTAGTGCTCTGGCAGCATCAAAAATAGCCAAGCCATGGAAGCAATCTAAATACCCATCAGTGGAGGAATGGATAAAGAAGATGTGGTATATATATATGCAATGGAATATTACTCAGCCATTAAAAAGAATGAAATAATGCCATTTGCAGCAACATGGATGGACCTAGAGATTGTCATACTGAGTGAAGTAAGTCAGACAAAGACAAATATCATATGATATCACTCATATGTGGAATCTAACAAAAAAATGATACAAATGAACTTACAAAACAAAAAAGACTTACAGATATTGAAAACAAACTGATGAAAACAAAGAGGAAATGTGAGAAGGAGGGATAAATCAGGAGCTTGGGATGAACATACACATACCACTATATAAGATAGAGAACCAACAAGGATCTACTGTATAGCACAGGGAAATCTACCCAGTATTCTGTGATAACATATATGAGAAAAGAATCTAAAAAAGAATGAATATACATATATGTATAACTGAATCACTTTTCTGTACTCCTGAAACTAACACAACATTGTTAATCAACTACACACCAATAAAAAAAAAAAAAAAAAAGCAAACCAAAACCTAAGCTTGTAAATGTCTCAAACTTACAAGTCAAAATCTGAGGACAACCAATCACAGTCAACTAGGCTTTAAGTTATAGACAATCAATAGTTTTCTTGTTTTGCTTGAGCCTTTTCTCTAAAAAGCCTGTCCCTGAGATTCTGTGGGAGAAGCACTCTTAACCATTTCGAGTTTGGTGCTGCCCAATTTGAATTGATTTTTGCTCAAATAAACTTAAATTTTTTAATATGCATCAATTTATATTTTATCAGAAATAAATTAATGAAACTCCTATATGAAAAATCAAATAATGGAGAGACCTTCAAGATAGTGGAGGAGTAAGAGATGGAGATCACCTTCCTCCCCACAAATATGTCAGAAATACATCTACACGTGGAATAACTCCTACAGAACACCTACTGAACACTGGCAGAAGACCTCAGACTTCCCAAAAGGCAAGAAACTCCCCAGGTACCCGGGTAGGGCAAAAGAAAAAAGAAAAAACAGAGACAAAGCAATAGGGATAGGACCTGCACCTCTGGGAGTGAGCTGTGAAGGAGGAAGAGTTTCCACACACTAGGAAGCTGCTTAACTGGCAGAAATGGCAGGCAAGCAGGGGGGAAGCTTCGGAGCTACAGAGGAGAGTGCAGCAATAGGTGTGCAGAGGGCAAAGCAGAGAGATTCCCGCACAGAGGATCGTTACTGACCAGCACCCACTAGGCTGAGAGGCTTGTCTGCTCACCCCCTGCGGGGGGTGGGGGCTGGGAGCTGAGGTTCCAGCTTTGAGGGTCAGATCCCAGGGAGAGGACTGGGGTTGGCTGCGTGAACACAGCCTGAAGGGGGCTAATGCACCACAGGAGGGAGGGAGTCCAGGAAAAAGTCTGGAACTGCCTAAGAGGCAAGAGACCATAGTTTCAGGGTGCACAAGGAGAGGGGATTCAGAGCACTGCCTAAACGAGCTCCAGAGATGGGCACAACCTGTGGCTACCAGCGTGGACACCAGAGATGGGCATGAAATGCTAAGGCTGTTGCTGCAGCCACCAAGAAACCTGTGTGCAAGCACAGGTCACTATCTACACCTCTCCTCCCAGGAGCCTGTGCAGCCCACCACTGCTAGGATTTCATGATCCAGGGACAACTTCTCCAGGAGAACACACTGCACACCTCAGGCTGTTGCAACATCACACCGGCCTCTTCTGCTGCAGACTCACCCCGCATTCCATACCCCTCCCTCCCCCCCAGCCTGAGTGAGCCAGAGCCCCCTAATCAGCTGCTACTTTAACCCCATCCTGTCTGAGCTAAAATCAGATGCCCTCAGGTAACCTACATGCAGAGACGAGGCCAAATCCAAAGCTGAGCCCCAGGAGCTAAGCAAACAAAGAAGAGAAAGGGAAATCTCTCCCAGCAGCCTCAGAAGCAGTGGATTAAAGCTCCACAATGAACTTGATGTACTCTGCATCTCTGGAATACCTGAACAGACAACGAATCATCCCAAAATAGAGGCAGTAGACTTTGGGAGCAACTGTAGAAATGGCGTTTGCTTTCTGCATCTAATTTGTTTCTGGTATTATGTTTATCTTAGTTTAGTATTTAGAGATTATTGTCACTGGTAGATTTGTTTATTGATTTGGTTCCTGTTTTCCTTTCTTTTTTAATATATATAAATATATATGTTGTTTCCTTTTTTTTTTGTGAGGGTGTATGTGTATGCTTCTTTGTGTCATTTCGTCTGTATAGCTGTAACATTTAAATAGATAAGGTTTGAGTTGGATATATGGTCACTGAGGCATTTTGATTTGTCTTTTTAATTGCTTTATTATTATTATTTTTAATGATTTGCTTCCATAAAACTATTGGGAAACCACTATTGCAGTAGGACCTGGGTAGTGACTGGAAGTACTTGGCAGGGCAGCAGCAATCTTACTACATTTTATATAATGTGTACCCTTGTGCAGATGCATTTAAATCTTACACTGTGGTGAATGGATGACTTTTATACTGCTGCAGTAAAATTGGATTACTTAAAAATAAATAAATAAATAAATAAATAAATAAATAAATAAATAAATAAATTTGTGCAGATGTTTTGGGAAACAATTTGGTAATATCTCTTTTTTATCTATATATAATCTTGGCCGTGGTATTTTCACTTTCATAAATTCATCCTATAGGTAAATATGTGCATGTATTTAAAAATATAGCCATGGCTATGTGTTTCATTGCTTTTAATAGCAAAAAGTTTAAAACAACTTATGTCCATCCATGGGAAACTTGTTAAAATAAATAAAGTGGTCCCTTCTATCATGATTCTTTTACACCATTGAAAAACATGAAGTAGATACAGTGTATACTAATACAGGGAAATACGTATTATATAATATAAAGAAGCAAAAAATGTTTGCTGAAAAACATTAAGCTATTAATTTGTCTTCTGAAAAAAAAAAACAAAACTTTTCTTTGTTCCACATCTTCCATCAGCTACTACCCATATTACTGCTCCCCGTCACAACCAAACTCCTTTGAAAAATTAATTGTCTGTCACTAAATCCTTTCCCATTCTCTCTTCAGCTGTAGTTGGCCCCACTACACTACTAAAATCTCCCCTTGACAAAAATCACCAATGACCTCAAATTGGCTAAAACCAATGATCAACTATCAATGTTCACTTTATTTAACCTGACTGATAAATAGCAGATAACTGATACAATCCATTCTCTTAGAAACTCTTATTTTGCCTTTTTTAATTGAAATATATTTGACGTATAATATTGTGTGTATATATATAAGATGTACAACACGTTGATTTGATACATTTATATGTTGTAGTATGATTGCCATTGTAGCAATAGCCCCTATATCACTTCGTATAATTATTCTCTCTTTTTTGTGATGAGAAAATTAAGATCTAGTCTCTTGGCAGGTTTGATGATTATAGTATAATATTGCTGTCTATATTCCCTATACTGTGCATTAGGACTTATTTATCTACTAGTTGCAAGTTTGTACCCTTAAATAACATCTTTTTGCCTTACATTTCACTTCACACACTCTTCTTCCTTTCCTTCTATCTGGTATGCAACGTGTTCTAAATCTTCTTTACTGACTTCTACTCATCTCTTATTATTGGAGTGACCAGTGATCATTCCTTCTACCTCTTATTTTTATGAATTTATTTTCTTGGTGCTCTTATCTAGTTACACAGTTTCAAACAATACTTATATGTTGAGAACTCTCCCCTGAATCTCACACTCTGTGTACAAATAAAACATCTGACTGAACATCATTTATTAAACAAAAATAATATCAACTTCAGGCTTCTTAATTCATGTGAATTACATTGCTTTTTATTATGACACATATCTTAATGCAACCTTTGACCTACCTTTCATTTCTTTTTACATTCATCTCCTTGCTTAAAAATTTCCACTCATTATCAAGCAGAATGAGATAGTTTTGTTTATTCTTTAGGAATTAATTATGATTGTTAAGTCAGATTTGGATATAGATAGAAAATATGTCACTGCACATGATGTAGATGCTATTCTAAAGGGATGTGTTAAGGGAAGCAACATTGTTAAGTGTTTACTATTGCCTAGATAGTGATTTAGATATATGTACAGAGGGGAGTAAATGTTTTGATCATGCTGTTTTCCCTGCAATGTTTTAATATAGTGCTATTTGGATGCCAGGATTTGGGATGCAATATTTTGATCACAAAACATGCTTTTATATTTATGAATAAAAATTAAGTAAAAAACCAAAAACCTCCCCAATATTATGGATTAATTTTTATTAAAAAATTACTTTCCATCATGAAACTTTCACTACCAAGATAGTATTAGCATTTATATGGATATACATACTTCTATATGGATAAACATACTTCTCACATGTTATTATTTAATGTTAATTTAAATTAGTCTGTTTTAATTATTTTCAACATAAACATTATACTTATTTTTTACAAAATGTTACAATAAATACTATAATAATATTTTTCTTAATTGTGTTTCAGATTCAATTTTCCCAGATCAAATTAGCCAATCTAAATTTTAAAGTGCTGATTTGATTCTTTCCTCAATTTTTAATAAATAACAAATGTTATTGATGCCATTTTAGTCACTAAAATTTACATTTTTGGAATTTACACTTGTAATATTTATTATCAATATGCTGCTGATTTAAATTAATCTATGAGAAAATTGTGAGAATCTTGAAAGATAACTAGGGTTTTTTTTTATTATCAAAATGTATAATCCTAATTATATCATTTATCAGTAACTGCCATTCTTTCCATGAGGAAAACTAAAATAGCAGGATCAAAATATTTGGGGGACAAAATTTTCAGTGTCCAAGTGAATGATTTAAAATGGAGGGACAAAAATTTTATTTTAAAAACATAATTCTATTACAATAAAATAAGTATTTTGCAGAAGCATAAGTGGTAGGCTTAAATGATAGTGCAAAGATATTTCTTCTACTGTTGCTCTAACTTTATTCAGTGGGCTAATTTTAACCTGCCATGGATAACTTTTCTGATTACTCTTTGTTCCTTAGATCAGGTTAAATTTGCCAAACCATCTCATTTCAGTAATATAAAATGTCTAGTTCATTAAGCATTCTGAATTTTTAGTTTAATATTGTCTTCTTCATGAACAATGGCTGGCAAAGTGTGGTAGTCCTAAAACATAGGAAGGGAGTAAAAAATCCTTTCCCCCCAACTCCAATTTTCAACTACCTACTTTGTTTTAACTAACGAGCTCCTATTTCTAACAGGTCAGGGTAGTAGAAATAGAGAGGGAGGAAGAAGGAGGAATAGCAGTAAATTCTCACTTGACTAAAGCAGTTTTAAAACTGGCTTTTCAATCTTTCATCCAGATGACATATACAACTTATTTCTTATTGTTTTGAGGCAACATCTGTATGTCTTCTTTGGAGACATCTTGTCATTAGAAATCTTTCACTTGTCGATGTTAGTAATGCACTCCCAGGAATGCAATCATACGTTCAGCTTCTTCCTACTGAAATCGCTTGCTCCTCCAAGTACTATTTTGGGCAGGATCTAATTTGATCTCACACTAGTTGTCCCTCACATATTGTCTATATTGTGCTCCACAGGAAACAAACTCAAGCAGTAATAATCTGTCCCCAGAGAGCCACGACCCCTTGGGTTTTCTTCAACAGCTAAACACACTCTTTCTCAAATATTAAAATCAGCTGAAAAGTGTTAAAAACTAGCCCATTGGATCTCCCAACCCCAACTGCAGTAGCCTTATATCCTGTTTCCTAAGTGGGCTATATTCTAAGCTTTTCTCTCTAATTCTGAGTTTTAGGAGAAATCCCCCACCTTCCAAAATTGTAGAGAAAAAAGTTCATAGCAAATCAGCAGCTCTCTATGGATAAATTATCTTCTAAATCCTCCAATAACCCTTATTTATATCTTTAATATGGGTTACAGTTTTGAGAGTGGTGTAGCTAGTTTTCAGTATGTTGCTTGAAGACTTGTAATTTTGTTTTGGCGAATAACCATGGTATGTCTTATCAATATTATCTGTTACCTTGGGCTGAACTTCCAATTAAATATTCTACTTCTGAGTATATATCCAAAGGAAATGAAGACAAGATATTGAAAATATATCTTCACTCCCATGTTTCTTGCAGCAGTATTCACAATAGCATATGGAAATAATTTAAGTGTCTGGCAAGGGATGAAGAGATTAAGAGAATGAATATATATATATATATATATATATATATATATATATACACACACACACACATAAGGGAATATTATTCAGCCATGAGAGAGAAGGAAATCCTACCATTTGTGATCACATGATAGGACCTTGAGAGCATTATGCTAAGTAAGGTAAGTCAGACAGAGAAAGACAAATATTGTTTAATATCACTTGTATGTGCAATCTAAAAAGGCCAAACTCAAAAAACAAGAGAGTAGAATGGTGGTTACCAGGGCCTAGGGGGTGGAGATATTATGGAGATGCTGTTTAAGGGTGCAAACTTGCAACCAGTAGGTAGATAAGTTCTTGAAATCTAATACAGAGCATAGTGATTATAATCGACAGAACTGTATTATAAATTTCAAAGCTGCTAAGAGACTAGATCTTAACTTTTCTCGCCACAAAAAAGAAATGATAATTACGTGACATGATAGAGGTGCCAGCTAACACTACAGTGGAAATCATATTGTAATATATAAATGTATCAAATCAATATATTGTCAACAATGCTTTAAAATTACTCAATGTTATTTTGTAATAACCTATAAGGGAAAAGAATCAAAAAAGAACATATATATATATAATATATATATATATATATATATATATATCTGAATCACTGTGCTGTACACTAACATGACTTTGTAAGCCAACTTACTTCAATTTAAAAAATAAATAAAATTACTTAATGTTGTATATCAGTTATATCTCAAAATTAAAAACTAAATAAAAAATGTCATACGTATTTCTAAAAATCTTTACAGTTGGAATTATACTTTCTTCTTTTACATTTGTGAAAAAGACAATTCAAAGAAGTTAACTAATTCTTTTAAATTCCATAGTTAACAGGAGTTACAACAGCTATTTGACGCCAGATTTTTCTACCTATTTTTATAATGTCTATACCATGTCTGTAGTAAAACAAAACATGCAATGCAGTTAAATTGATCTTATCTTTATATAATGTGTATATGAATATGTGTAAACAAATATTTACGCTGCATCATTCCATGTATTTTATTTCCAACTAATCCCTTTGCAATTACTGACATGAGTTAATACACTGCCTTCAATAGTTAAAAACAGGATTAGCAAATCATTCTCATTTGCAGTGATCATCAGCATGCTACTATTTCTCTAACCAGATTAGCAATGTATTTATACATTATAGCTTTGGAGGTATAAGCCATTAATTACACTTGCCCAGTGGCTGACATGTGATTAATTAGAAGTGGGAAAACTATTCTTCAGGTGACCAGAAAACTCCTTCCCCTCGCCAATGTTTATCTCTTTTTCTAAGTTGTATTATCCGGGAAGATATAGGAAATAATATTAAAGAAAAGAAAACTCACCCAGAAATTTTGACAATCAAGTTCTTGAACATATTTAGAGGCTCAATGCCAAAGCTATTTGAGAAACTGAATCAAGATTATACCAAAAAAGAAAGCTGCAGGCTAATTTTACTTATAAATATCAGAGAAAAAATTAAGAGTATGGGAATTTTTTATTGTTTAGTTTACAATATCATAAATAAGTTTCTATATTAAGGACTGTGGTAGACTAAAAATCAAAATATTCTTTCCATAATTATACCCTTAGTCAACTTCCAAAAATACAATTAAAGTCCATTCTTAATCTCACCATTATAAGGCTTTCATATTTTCTTCAATGTCAAGTCTCAGGGTTTTTATAGCATGAGAATGAATCTATGCTCTAGTTTAAGCTCAATTGCATTTTGTTGTTTGTTTGTTTAAACTTGTACCCGCAAGCTTTGCATTTATTTATTCTATACGAGATTATTCAGCTGTTTTACTGGTGTCAAAATCTTCCAATCATTTTATGATCATGAGATCAAAATCTTTCTTACAGTACTTAAAATTGTCACAGACAAGGTAGTCATTAATATCTATCTTCATATTTGAAAACTTTTTAAAATGTGAAGATCAAAATTGCTAAGTTTTTAATAATGATTCAGCTTAAGGCTAAATTGTGTATCTACTATATAGAATCTCAAAAAATAGAGTAGCTAAAAGTAATAAATTATTGTAAACACACATACATAAACACACACAGACACATACACATGTTCACTGATTATCATAGTCATAGTTTTACCAGTTTTCTGAGTTTTTTTATATAGTGTTATTCTAAACATCTTTAAATAGAAATATCCCTTTGAAAAATTTGGTAGTATTTTTCTAAGTGTGGTCTGCAGATTGTTAATAGGAATTCAGGGAAGCATCCCTGATCTAAAAAATCAAAATCTTTGGAAGTGGATTCAGGAATCACTTCTGACAAAATCTACAGGATAGTTTTAGTGGGTTCCATTGTTTGAATCACTGCCCTTTGAGGTATATACTACTATTATTCCATTATGTAGGCAAATATATTGAGCTTCTGAGAGATGACATGACCTCCCAATATTACACAACTAGTAAATGACTGAGCACTGATTCCAACATGGAGTCACTCTAAAGCTCATGCAGCCTCTAGAAGCTGGAAAAGACAAGGAAGCAGATTCTCCCCTAGGGCCTCCAGAAGAAACAAACCCCTGCTGACACATTGATATTGACCCCATAAAAACCAGTTTGCACCTCTGACCTCCAGAACTGCTCAGGGACACAGTGACTAAATGGATGCAGTTTCTGCCCTCCTTAAACATGGAAGACAGAAGCAGAAGAGTAAATATCAGAGTAATATAAGAGAGACTTGATGGGCCATTGCTGGTTTGGAAGATGGCAGGGTCATAAGCCAAAGAATGTGGGCAAACTCAGGAAGCTGGAAAAAGCAAGGAAAGAGATTCTCACCTAGAGTCTCCAAAAAGAAAGCAGCCCTGCCTGACATCTTGATCATCGTAGCCCAGTGAGTCTTGTGCTGGACTCCATATATATATACTTATTTCACATAAATGCATGTGTAAACTACCTTTGACTAATGTTCAGTTATTTTTGTGCTCTTACTTACTATAATGAAAGGAAGCTCCAATAAAAATTACTAGTCACAACTACAATTATTGTACTCTGATGTATTAATTCAGAAGAGTAAGTTAAAAAATAAAACTAAAGTATTGTATAATTTGAAAATATTAGAGATTTGCAAGGCTATATTTCTTAACCACTATCACACTGTGTTGTGAATTTTTCACTACTTGTTTTGTCCATAAATAATTAGGTCATGCTATATATTTTATTTAGATTAATAAAAAAGAAATAAAAGCAGAAAAACCTCAACCTGAAATTAAAATGGTAATGACTTTTTTTTTCCAAAATAGAATAACACAGAAATAGAAAATGCTATGATGTAAAAGAATCTCAAGTCCAATAAGAAATATTTTCACCTTCAAAGATCTCACTAAAAATTTTATTGTTATCATATTTCTAAAGCACTTAAGATATTTATAGAGATATTGAGACAGCTAGAGCAATACTGAGACATTATTGGTATAGATAATTTAATTAGGTGGGAGAAGACTTAGCTGATGAGATGTCTTTGCTTTTGCTACAGTTACCTTCCTTTAAATTACCATTGTTTCATTCACCATCAAGTTTTATTTTTAATAAAAGAATGAGAAACACGTGACCTTAGGTAACAGTGGAAGCAATCCCAGAGACCAAGCCCAGTTTCCAGTGCCCACAGCCTCAGCTGTGCATGCTCCAACCATTATCCTGACAAGAGCAGTCTTAAAATTCTAATCTGCCTTGTTCTGCCATGTGCTTTGGAGATGTGTTCCTGGGTCAGTAATGCTCAGCCCACCCAAACTATTCCAAATTCTTGTGATAAACTCATTTTCTGCACAAATCCCCTGAATTTGCTTCAGTTGCTTGCAGCTGGGAACTTTTATTCATACAAGTAGGTATCATAATCTCATTTTCCATATGAGGAATTTAGATTTAGAGAATTTAATTTATCACCGACTTTTTGTAGCTGGTAGAAAGCAGAATCTAGATGCAAATCCACGTCCACCTGATTCCACCTGATTCCAAGATCCATTCTCGTTAGTACGCTAAGATATCCCATACAACGAGCTGAATGAAAAACTGACAGATGCTCCTACCTAAATATATTTGCTAAGTACATCAGATAACTACAGCTGCCTTGAAGCCCTATAATTTAAATTTACGGTGTGCATGAGATTTTAAAAATTTACCACATCCTCTTTTGTGCTTCATTTATGATTATGCTTGTTCCGCTGTTCTTTTCTAGCTTCAAGCATGAATTTTGCATTGTTATTATTTATATACTGGAAAAACCTCAGTGGTATCTCTGATCACCATTCTTTTGCTTCTTGAGCTACAGTTATTGTTGTCATTCAGTGTAATTAATCTTATTTAAAAGCCGTCTCTCTTACAACAAACCATATTGCAAACATGCGCATGCGGCATAGATCCCTAATATGGTGTTTAGCATGATTCAAAATAGGCACACTGCAAAAGAATCTGAGTTATCCTGGGACCAGCCAGTAGAGTCAAGCTGAAACTCAGGTCCTGGATTTAATGAGGGAAGAGATCATACAGCAGAAGCACTTTGTGAAGAAGTAGATCTTCACACAGTGTAAACAATCCAAGCTGGAAGAACTGAAACCTGGCATGCAGTGATTCATTGGTTCATTAAGTGGAAAGAAAAAGAACAGTCTTATTGACAGATGATATCTCTAGGACAGTATCTTTGGGCCTAAAGCTAAGAAACTCTGGAAAAGGGCACTTCTAAGAAATAAAGAAGTAATGTAGAATGTGAAGGTACCAGAAGACCGGAAATGGTTAGAAACAGTGAGGGGACAATGGACTGTAGCTGCTATGCTGTGGTAGCTGCATCGGAGTAGCTGAATCAGAGCATTGTGATGAAGTGCTTACAGGAAGCCATGGCAAATCTTCATTTTCAAAAAGGAACTGCCCCAGTCGGACTTTATGAATCCAAGAAGGCAAAGGCACATCATGAAAGTTCAGAGAGCTTTCCTGAATTGACCCCAACTCCTCCCTTTAATCTACACCTTTCCCAGCCTCCCAGCTTACTGAAGTATAATTAGCAAATAAAAAATGTAAGACATTTAAAGTGTACAATGTGATGATTTGATATATGTATACATTGTGAAAGGATTCCCCCCATGAGTTAAATAACACAAACATTCATGTCCTTGCAATTTTTTTCTGTCCCCTCTTTTTATTTAGTCATTGACTTTGTTTCCAGCGTGTTCCAAATTTGGCATATAATTTTATAAGCCTCTTTATCCACTATATTTTGTCTTCTCTACCAGACTTATTTCAGAAAAAAAACCTTACAGTCATGGAACTGTCTAGCCTTGGAAAATTATTTCTGAAGTTTCTTCAGGGATGACCCTAGAGGACTAGTGTCTACTAGCACTGGTACTAGGCTTACCTAGGCATACTGAAGAGAATAAGTTTTCTATCTGTCTATCTTCTGAAGATATAAGTGAATGCCAACAAATTCAGTTAGCAGTATGCCAGGAATAAGGGGCCTTAATTTTATATGCATAGGACAATGTCAACTTTCCATAATAATTTACCTTGAAGAAAAATTGTAAACTTAAAAGAAAAAAATTACCTATCTTATAACTCATAAATATATGACAGCAAAGAAGTTGGACCCTTTCACAAGGGTAGCCTAATCCCAAATAAAAGTTGCTAAAGGTAAAAATTTCAGTTGTTATAGCATTTAGAAGAGAAAGACTTGTGCCTAGGAAGCCAGTGTGCCAAAAACTACTTTAAAAATGTGGGATTTCCCTTGTACAGTATAACTGCATTTCTGCAAAAATACTATCTTCTAACAATGGAATATCCACAAGATCTCTGACCCTGGATTAAGGACTTAAACTATAATCCATTCTGCTTCTACAGCTGTTTTTGCATGTAAAAAAAGTTTTTGTTATACAAATTTAATTCTTCAAACTTTTGATGATATGGTTAACCACAACATAAAAATAATTTAATGAAAACATCATAAATGGAGAGACACCGTCTTCATCCCCTATTAACAATTTTTTAAAGTTAATTATAAATTAAAATAATAACTAATAGTATGGAGCCTCTGCTAGGACATTATGCTAAAATTGATATTGTATTACTACTGAGGCAAACTCAACTCTCTCAAATATTAATTTAAGGTAATCAGCTTTTGTTCAATTAATCCAATTCCTAGAAAAGCACTGAAAATTTCATGAATATCTCTGAGAAAATTAGAGAATTTCTGTATTTGTAGAGTAGTGACATCTCATAAATATCACATTGTGCTTTTATCTTCATATGTGCTCCTTCTCACTAAATATAGAAAACTGGTAATTAGCCTTAGAAATATCCATTAAACATGAAGGAAGATAAATATAAAGACTAAATGTCATATACTCATTATAATTTGCAAAATAAAATACTCCTAATTCTTCAGTAGTAACTATTAATATGGCAAAATGTTGTCTAGCATGAAACAAGAAACTCACTCTAATCCCTATGAACTAAAGTTTTGCTAGGAGAACATCATCATGAAAACAAAGCATAACATTAATAGAGGAAGAAAAGCTAGTAAGAGCATGATCTTCTACAACATAATTTCTTTTAATAAAATATTATAAAAGGTAAAATATTAAGAGCAATTTAAAATGTTAAAAAATTCCTTATGCTGTATTAAAAATTAATAAATTTTCAAACAAAGGCAAAGTAGGGTGAAAATAAGTGTAAACTAATATAGTTATTCAATTAAGTTACAGGCCTTAATAAAAGTATTTAAATATTAAATAACTTGAGCACATTGAAATAGAGACTGCTGCTACAGACCTCTAAGATTGACAGTCTTAATTTTTTTTAATAATATTTAAATTACCTAATGTGTCTTTCCAATTACAGCTAAACATCAAAGATCAGATCTTAATTTAAAATAAAAGTGTCACTTTCACTTTGTAAAACACATTTTATTCAGAAAATAATATTTAATAACAATTAAAAAAAATTTTTTGGATCATAGTAAGAAAAATGCACAGCTCTTTTAAGTAAAAATTAATTCTGTAGAATATATTCCAAGCAATACATTTCCCCTATGTCTCCAGCATCACTAGAAAAAAAAGGCTCTGGATTAAAACTAAAAACTGTTGTAATCAGAAGTGTATATTAACTGATAGGCTAGTGATACGCTTAAATTCTCTGGGTTGTAATTTATTTCATATAAAAAGAAGAGATTTTTACTATATAATATCAATTTTTAAAAATCATTATGAGTCTAAGTAATACTTAAGTAAATGGATTTCCTACCTAATTTCTAAATATAATAATATCTGTTGAATTTTAATCAGCATTTTCTATTTCTTAGAATTCATAAGTATACTTAATTTACTACTATTTATGTACTCTGAAGAGCTATTATTAAGTTGGTATGTCTAAAAGTCAATGATATTAACATTGAAAAATATATAGAAAATTTTTATGTCTCTTTGCCTAGTAAGCCATTAGATTGAGAAAGCAAATGTGAAAAACAAAAACATCTTCTGTGAATTTCTGTAAAATCTGTAATTATGACAGTTTAAAATTAATATATAATTGTAGAATTATATACTCAACTCTGGGCTCTTCCTAGTAGCTCCTAAAACTTGAGCAACTCATTTTTCTCTTGTCAGTAATCATATCTAATAAAATGGGCTATAATAAAATGAGTCACTTTACATCCATTTGGAAATCTTCTCCTCTGCATCTACCTTTAATTATTAGCCCTGCCATTAAAGGTCAGTTCAAATAGGCAATTCTCACTGCTTAGTGGAAGGGAGGGTTATATACAGGGAAAGAGGCAGAGAACCTATTTGGCCCAGAGCTGTTCCAGGCAAGCTTCAAAATTTGGGCTGCCTCAGAATAGCAAATTGGTCCAGAAAATCAAGTTGTGAAATTAAACTAAACAAATGATTGCCTAGAACTACTTTCTCCAAATATGCATGCTCACACACACAAACACTACATTGCTATGTTTGAAAGACTTTGTTGCTAGTCATGCATAATCATTTGTTAATGGCAAGTCAGTTTCATTTTTTTAAAAATAGCTTGGAGACTCAGCTATTATATGGTTGGGTAATGATGGTTATTACTAACCCAACTGGACCTAACAGATATCTATGAATAAGAACTCCACCCCACAACAGCAGAATTCATATTCTTCTCAGGTGCACATGGAGCATTCTCCAAAATAGATCATCTGTTGGGCCATTTTATATCTTACACAGTAAATTCTTCACAATGGAATAAAATTAAAATAAATAGCAGAAGGAAATTTGGGAACTTCAAAAGTAAGTGGAAATTAAGCATCGCAGTCCTCAATAACCCATAGATAAAGGAAAAAATTCAAATGGAAATTTGAAAATATTTTGGGATGAATGAAAACGAAGACACATATGAAAATTTATGGAAGCATTAAGATAATGATTAGAGGTAGATTTATAGCTTTAAATTCTTATATTATAAAGGAGAATTACTTCAAATCAATAACCTAACTTTCCACCTTAAGACACTGGAAAAATAAGAGCAAATTAAACCTAATGCAAGCAGAAGAAAAGAAACAATAATCATTAGAGTGATAATAAAAAAGGAAAACGGTGGAGAAAATCAATGCAAATAAAAGTTGTTTCTTTGCAATAAGCAAAAAATTGATTTTTAGTTAGACTGGCCAAGATAATAAGAGCAAAATTTCAAATTACTAAAATCACTAATTATAGATGGGTACGTTTCTGGTGAATTTACAGAAATGAACAGGATTATAAAGCTATACTATCAACAAATGTATGCCAGCAAATTGGATAAATTAAATCAAATACAATAGAAATACCAAGACACAAATGACAGAAATTGCCTCAAAAAGAAATAGAAATTCTAAACAAACTAATAACAAATCAAGAGTTTAAATAGTAATTGAAAAACATCTCACAATGAAAACTCCAGGCTCAGATGTCCTCACGGTGAATTCTACTAAATATGTAAAGAAGGATTAATTCCAATTCTTCACCAACTCTTTAAAAAATAAAAGGAAACTTTTCTCAATTTATTCTATAAATTCAGTATTACTCTGATATTGTCACAGAAAAATATTGCAATAAAAGAGATGATACTCTTTTTGCTAATATAGAATCCTCAACAAAATATTAGCAAACCAAATCCAGCAACATATTGAAAGGGTTACACCTCATGACCAATATTTATCCCAAATTTGTTTAACATCTGAAAATCAATCAGTCATACATCACATCAGTAGAATAAAGGCAAAACCACATGATCATCTCAGTAGATGTAGCAAAAGCATTTGACAAAATACAATAAACCATCATCATAAAAAATGTTCTACATACTAAGAATAGAGGGAACTTCTTCAGCTTGGTAAAAAGCATCTACAAAATATCCACAGCTAACATCATACTTAAGGATAACAGTCCAAATGCTTTCTTCCTAAGGTCAAAAAGGAAAGTAATGTTCACTCTCAATACTTTCATTTAATGTTTTACTGGAGGTTCTAGCTGGGGCATTTATGTAAGAAAATTAAATAAAATGTACCCAAATTGGAAGCAATACATAAAACGATCCCTATAGGAGAAAACATGACCTTGTACATTGAAAATGCCAAAGAATTCATTAGAAAAAAACTGTTAGATCTAACAAAATAAATTAAGCAAGCTTGCAGAGTATAAGATCAGTAAATAGGGCTTCCCTGGTGGCGCAGTGGTTGAGAGTCTGCCTGCCGATGCAGGGGACACAGGTTCGTGCCCTGGTCCGGGAAGATCCCACATGCCACGGAGTGGCTGGGCCCGTGAGCCACGGCCGCTGAGCCTGCGCGTCCGGGCCCTGTGCTCCGCAACAGGAGAGGCCACAACAGTGAGAGGCCCGCGTACCGCAAAAAAAAAAAAAAAAAAAAAAAAAAGATCAGTAAATAAAAATCAATTTTATTTATATAAACTATTGATAAATTATCTGAAAATAAAACAATATAATTAATTCCAAGTCCAAGAGTATTAAAATCATATAGTTAGGAATATATTCAACAAAAAGGTACAAAATTTATACTATGAAAGAAATTAAAGACCTAAATAAATGAAAGCCCATCCATGTCCATGGATCAGAAGACTTAATATTGTTAAGACAGAACTAAAACTATAAAAACCTTAGAAGAAAACAGAGGAGTAATCTCTGTGATCAGTGTTGGGGGCTTAATAAGAAGTAATTGCCAATAGGGACATAGATTATTTTTAAGATGATTATATGATCTAAAATTGATTGTGGTGATGGTTACACTAACCTGAATATACTAAAATCCATTGAACAGTATTTTAAATGGATGAATTAACATCTCAATAAAGCTGCTGTATATTTTTAAAAGTGTATAAATGGTTTCTTAGTAAATATCACTAAACAAAAGTAGAAAGACATCAGGAATTTTTAAAAATATTTGTTTTCTTCTTTCATAAACAGCAAGATATTGCTGGTGTTAAAAATCCAAAAGCATTGCTTAATAAAAACACATTCAGTAGTTTTATTTTTCAAGTCATATGCCATTTTTATTAGGTCTTGAGCACTTCTCTGTTTCTATCATTACAATTTGGTTTGATGCAATAGTAAAGAGGATTTGATAATATATTTAAAGCTATAGATTATATAATCTAGTGTTTTTCAGTTTGATCCTGAAGATCACAGAGTGCTCTCTGAAGGCTCCTCAATGCCTGGAAAGATGTGAAGCAATAACACAGAGGAGTTAAACAGCACTGTCTTCCCATTTCACTCACAATATTTGATGATCTAAATGAAGTTTCCGCTTTAGAACTGAACAAGATACACTCCAAAAAAAAACCTAAAGACTTTATCTGACTAGCCAAGCAAATTAGTAAAAATTGAAATGAGGACTCAGATTGCGTGATTCTATATTCAGTGTTTGCGATACAGCCTGCTTGATTTCAGGATATTTAACCATTTCACACACTATACTTATATAACAAATATGAACTTTATTGAATTTCTCAATTAAATAAATTTCTGAATTTTTGAATATTTACTTGTAATCTGTGATTCCTCCCACCATTATTTTGAATAAGTTTATTATTTTGACTAGCTCTTCTTATGGGGAACTGGCCATCCCTTCTAGTTCAATTATGTCTTTAGTAGCTGCCAAACTCAATACTGTATCATGTTTCAAGCTGTCAAAACAAAAGCACGGTGACTGCACAGAAATGGGTATATACACAAGCATAGAGAAGATATGTAAGCAGATAGGAGAGTGTCTCTTTTCCTTTCTGATGGCAAGCTTTAAGTATGTGAGACTTGATATGTGCATGATTGTGTGTGCATTGGGAAATTTATAGGAGAGAAATGAACCAACATGTATATAGAAGCCAAGTTAAGAGGCAGCAAATGACTTCTAATGGTGTTTGGGTGCCTAAAGTCAGTTATATTTTAGTTCCATCTCATACTTACTTCAGTCCCACATCTCCAAACCCCTGTAAAATTATTTACAGTTTTATTATTTTCAGTTGCAATTTTACTCTTGTTTCATAATTACATAGTTCCCTTTTCCAGTAAAAAATATGTTTTAAAATGTAGAGAATTAATAGCATGGTTTCCCTGGTGTGTTCTTTGTGGTAGTAGCCATATTTTCCTGTGGATGTTCTCACTGTATAATTACCATGTTCTTGGATTGGAAGAATCAACATTGTGAAAATGACTCTACTACCCAAAGCAATCTACAGATTCAATGCAATCCCTATCAAACTACCATTGGCATTTTTCACAGAACTAGAACAAAAAATTTCACAATTTGTATGGAAACACAAAAGACCCCAAATAGCCAAAGCAATCTTGAGAACGAAAAACGGAGCTGGAGGAATCAGGCTTCCTGACTTCAGACTATACTACAAAGCTACAGTAATCAAGACAGTATGGTACTGGCACAAAAACAGAAATATAGATCAATGGAACAGGACAGAAAGCCCAGAGATAAACCCACGCACATATGGTCACCTTATCTTTGATAAAGGAGGCAGGAATGTACAGTGGAGAAAGGACAGTCTCTTCAATAAGTGGTGCTGGGAAAACTGGACAGGTACATGTAAAAGTATGAGATTAGATCACTCCCTAACACCATACACAAAAATAAGCTCAAAATGGATTAAAGACCTAAATGTAAGGCCAGAAACTATAAAACTCTTAGAGGAAAACATAGGCGGGACACTGTATAATTAATTTACTTTATTCAAAGTCAATGTTACAGAACTTTCTAGAAGCCCATGAAAGAAATCATGATTCCATGACAGAAATTCTGCAGTGTACAGAGGACATGATCCTCTTACCAAGCCATCCACTTGAGCCTGGGGCTGGGCCATGGAGCCCTGGGACAATCACGTTGATGAAAGTTCTGAATATCTTCAGGGTACCTGATTCAACCCATGATCAGTGGACCTCGCAGAGAAAGGGTCAAGGAAAGCACTAAAAGAAAGAAACGAAGACAACGCCTGATGGCCCTGGAAGATCCCAAGCACTGTGGGAAACTTGTAAATTTCAAAGGCACTCCAAAGAGCAGTACCCACCACCCCACCCCAGGCATAGAACTCATATCAGGGGCATGCCTGTGTCTAAGTGAGGTACTGAATAATAGAAGATATGAAAATATATTTAATGAAATCAATACTAGAACATGAATCAAATATGAGTGTATGGCTATTGATGAAAGGAGTTCTGTGTTGCTCTGTATGTATAATAGTAAAACAAGTGAGGTATGAAAATATTAATTCAACAGATTATCTTTTCCACCCTGCCTAAGCCACTTGAACATGAGTTTTTCTGTTGAATCCATTCAGTATTTTTTTCTCAGCTTTTTATAGACACAATCTGGTTCAATGTTACTGACAAATTCTCCGAGAAGGGAAAATGAGATGTGGCTGCTTTTATTCAATTTCCCATGCTAGAAGGAAAGAGGGGACTGTCACTCAGAAAGGCTAAGAGAGGAATGTGGATGAGAGCACTGAGAATTGTTTGCATTTGGCTCTCAGCCAGACTCATACTATTTGGTGTTGTTTCAGCCACAAATTGAAAGGAGTTTGTGAATTTGCAAAAGTGCTTATAATATTATTTGACACATCTTTTGATTACTTAAATTATCTATGCCAAAACTGGAAAAAATTCATATGATATATTTATGAATTGGAAGGAATCCTGGAGAGAAGTAGCAACAACAATGATTGATTAGGATTCAAAGGTACAGACAAATTGCCATGTGTCTAATACACTCAAGTCAATCTTTAAAACTAGAATTTACCCATGGGTGGTTAATCTTTTCCCTAAAATGATATTTTTCCTAGTTGCTATGTAGCCACACTTGAGTGCAAAGAACCCCAGTGTAAGTAGTAAATGGTCAGAAACAATCTCTTCCTTGAAATACAAATCCCTAGGACTAAATATCTATCAATAATTATTTAATTAAAATACTTTATCAAAAATGATCACTCACATTTTTATATCCTCGTTTCTTATTTAAACTGTTTGTCAGCAACTACAATATGTTTTCACTGTTTCAAAAATACCAAAACATTATTTTAAATCTGTGTCACAAGATAGTTTTCATCATTTTGCAAAAAATTCAATAATATAGGTTGCTTATTAATAAAAAGGATAATGTGCTATAATAAAAAGATATTTTTACAAAGAATTATTCACAAGCCCATAACAGTGATGAAATAATCATGTTTATTGAAATTAAAATATAATTAATGATGGAGGTTCTTTTTTTTTGCGGTACACGGGCTTCTCATTGTTGTGACCTCTCCCGTTGCGGAGCACAGGCTCCGGACGTGCAGGCTCAGCCGCCATGTCTCACGGGCCCAGCAGCTCCGTGGCATGTGGGATCTTCCCGGACCGGGACACGAACCCATGTCTCCTGCATCGGCAGGCAGACTCTCAACCACTGCGCCACCAGGGAAGCCCGAGGTTCTTATTCTTAATTAATATTGGTAAGAATTCAGAAGACACACTGCCTTGTATAAAATTAAT
Source organism: Pseudorca crassidens (assembly GCF_039906515.1). Taxonomy (NCBI): domain Eukaryota; kingdom Metazoa; phylum Chordata; class Mammalia; order Artiodactyla; family Delphinidae; genus Pseudorca; species Pseudorca crassidens. The sequence continues at coordinate 23,737,487 of NC_090298.1, forward strand.
CTGACAACCATATTTTACATATCTGTTATATATGTTTCATAAAATAGAATCATTACATATATTTTTATTTTATTCCACGCAAGAGTCATGGATGGGTTGGCCATTTTTTAATTGAATTAATGTGTTAGTCAATTAGCAGTCACTCCTATAAAAATATTCCTTTAGGCTCTGTTTTTATAGATTTCCCATATATAAAAATATAACTGAGACTATATTTTTATTAATATATTTGTAAATTTTTATCATTCCATCTTATAACTGTAGACCCTAGAAAATATAAAGAGATGATTTGATTGGTATAACTTTTGAAGATAATTTGGAATGAATTAATTTCCCTAAATCTATCAGTTAGCCATTCTTGCTTATAAAATCCACCCAACACCTAGTTCCTTAGAAAACAACTTACTTAACTTGCAATTCTATGGCTTGACTGGGATTCTTTTATGCATCCGTGGTCAGCTGTGCTAATCTTTTCTTGAATCATTCACAAGCTTCGGGCCTCACCTGGGACACCTGGATTGACCTCCCGGTGATCTCTCATCCTCCTGCAGGACAGCTTAGATCGTTCACCAGAGCAGACAGGGGTACTGAGAGAGGACAAGTGTGCAGAGCCTATTGAGCAATAGACTCAGAATTGGCACCGTGTTAACTCCTGTCACACTCTACTGGACTGAAATTGTCACAAGGCCTATTCGGATACAAGACATAGGAAAACAGACTCAACCGCTTGAAAGCAGGATCTGCAGGATCACAATGTAAAACATGTGGATGAAGGAAGGGTTGTAGAAAAGGCACAATTTTGTACACAGTCTCTGCTACATCTGAAGTCTGACTCTGAGTGAAACTTTAAAGAAGTCTCTCATAAGCTTCCAAGTTACTATTACTCTCAAAATGTTAAAACCCTTTGCTTATCCTCCACTTTCTCAAAATAGCCACTACACCAAGAATACCTATCTTGGTTAACAGAGGGATTTAGAGAAACAAAAATCCCCAAGGACCCATGATTTCTATGACTGTAGATCTGTATCCTGAGAGACCTCTGTTAGTATTTTGTCTTGTGAATTTCTGACATTATGGCCTTTAGCATCTGCCTGTAAATACTGAAACATATGGCATTAACAGTCATAGTTGTGCTCTAGGTCCAAGTTCAAAGTTTTATATCAACAAAAGGGGAGAAAGCTTTTTTCCCCCCCATGCTATACAATTATCACCTTATTTACAGGGAAACACAGCACTATGTATGTATATATACATGAGAGCACAAAACATGCACACACATATAATATCACAATGATTCCTTATACTTTATCCATCCTTCTTTGCAATTCCAATTTACCTTTGCAATTCCTCCCATCAAAGAAAATTAACTTCCCTAGCCCTTGACTATGCACTGGTCTTGTGATTTACTTTGACCAGTATGCTGCTGCCAAGATGGCAATGTGCCAATTCTGAACCCAGGCATCAAGAGACCTTACACACATCTGGTAGGTTTCTTAGGACCCCACTCTGCCATGAATACAAGTCCAGACTAGCCTTCTAGATTCTTTAGTAAGAAATGCAACACTCAGCCACTTGATCATATTAGCTAACAGCTAAGCAATCACCAGATATGTGGATGAATTTATTGGCGACAAGCCAGTCTTAACACAACCATAAGCTTACCACAGACACATGAATGCACCCAACTGAGATCACTCAAACCCAAGTCTGATTGTCAACAGTGCCCAATGACCTATAGATTTGTGAAGAAAAAAAGTTTGTTCTAATGTTAAAATACTAAGTGTAAGCATCAATTTTTACAGCAAAAACTAACAAATATAACTGTACATATCTTGTGTAAATATGTCAAAAATTAAGAAAAAATAAAAGCAATTATTCAGATATATAAAATTCATAACTCCCATCATTGACATGGTTTTAAGAATTTTGTATTCTTTCAGCATATTTTAAATTCTGGTGTATTTTTGGTCCTCTCTAGAATTTTATTTATTTTTTCTCAAAAATTGATTCTATAAATTGTATCAAATGTATTGACCAGTAAGCAAAACAAGTACATACTGAAGATCTAATTCCTTCAGGGCATGTACATATTCAATGTTAACCTAGCATATGCACTGCCAAGATATTTAGATACTAGTCTGAATTCTTCTTTGCAAGACCTATATTTTGCTTTAGTCAGACACACTATGAATTTGAATTAGACCTCCCTTGGATTTTTCACCTGTCAAACTCTATCCTATTAGAACAACATCAAAAGCCTAACTGTCTTCCCTGACCTAATTGTTCTCAAGTGGCCAGATAAAAGGGAGTGAAAAATAAATTAGAAAACCATCAGTTGCAACACAAATAAGTAAATATGAAAAGAAGTTAATGAGAGGACATAGATCAAATAAACTCAACTCAAATAACAGGCAAACTCTTCTTAATGACTGCAAATGTTCACAAGACTTTTACTTTTATCCTGTAAAATAAAACATCCTAAAACACAATGAATTATATTGAAATATGAATGAATACCATTTCATGGCCAGGGTTCATTGCCCTTATGTATTTATCAGAAGTGTGTTTCTCACAAGTCCTTCTACATCAAAGCTTTATATCAGATCACAGTGGTTATCTTTCATTTGGTCATTTATTAAAAAGACTTATTCAGTAATACTGAGGAGCAAATTATCACTTTCTTATATACTTCTTTTACCAAGAGTCTGGGAGTTCACAATTAGTTACTTACCCAAAGCCAATATAGAAATATTAGTCTCTTATGACTTAGGAGAACACCATACCTACATTGACCCAATTCCCTACTTGCCATTATACATGTTTCATAAAGGATTTTTTATTTCAATATCAGAACTTATTATAAATTTGATATACATAAACAATTTTTATAATAATAATAAGGGAGACAGTAATCATACATTTTTATAAATTTATTAACTCCCAACTAGATGAGAAAATATTAAAAAACATATTTTTTCTTTTTTCTGCAACTTGAATATTCCTGTAACAAGTTACAGTTCAGTATGGTATATAAAAATACCAAGAACACCCTTGGAAACTTGCCTCCTGGAAAGACATTTTTAATATGCAGCGAGAATTATACAATTCTTAAATTCAGATAACTTGCTATCTTGACTAATGTGTATCAAGCCTTAAGTGAGACCTCATTTTTTTATATAGTAATGTTCCACAAAAAGTCTGATAATTTTTAAACTAGCAAATAACTTTTCTATGATCGTTTCTGTTCCATTTTTTTTCTTGCAAAACCACTGCAGTTTCTAAGTTATACATTTCTGCTTTGTCCTCCCATATTTATTATTCTCACCTTTTTCCATCTCATATGTAAAGCTTTATGTGAGTTTATTGAACAGTTAAAGCCAGGAAATCTTCTATCTGTATCAATAAGTTTTCTAAATGTAAAAATGAGAGCTCTATTCCAGTGAAGTTGTGATCTGCTGGATATATAAGAAGCATTTGATGGATTTATTAAAATTAAATTCCCTTGGTTTGCAACAGAAAAGTTATATCTTTAGGTTGAGAGTTGGCCAAGAAATCCATATGTTTGGTTTTCAAGGTGTTTGTAATTTGCATCATTTTTGAGTGAATTTAAAGTCTTCGTAGTTTTCTTTAATAAGGACCAGTATTTCAGAATTATAATTTTCACTATGAAGTGCTTCCAAGGCTGTAGGTATAGGTATCCTAATTCTTTAGGTTCTGTACAGAGCTGCTCATATCCACAACCTGCTTTGATGCATTCAATTAAATGAATGTGAAAGTTAGATAAACATCCCCAATCCCAGAACATTTAACTCTTGTAATTACTTCCTTTTCTATTACTGGCTTACATTCTATACTCTCAAGCTAGGGAAAGATGGAGAAGTTAGAAACTCTTTATCTCTTCTTCCCAGGCAATAATGTAGTTCTGGGAGAGTCTCTAAAGCACACTTTTTCAGTTCATTTACATTCAGGTAAATGCAGATGTACCCCAGATTCTGCTGTGTTCAGTTCTTCTTACTTCTTAACAGTGTGTGTTTGTGTGTTTGTGATTTCCATAGAACCATATGAAGAATGGTGTTCTTACCTGTTTATAATCATGAGTCTCTTTATCAGCAAGTAAATTCTGTAGTAATTTATAAAAACATAGATATAAAGATCTTGATTATGGTTGTTTACAGAAATTGTCTTCTAAATGTGATTTTAATTGTAGTTATCACTTAATCTTTTTCTTTTTTAAAATATTTCATCAAAAACGAAATACTGGGGAGTGACATCAGCATGATGGCTGTGTGACATCCTCCCTTTGTCTCTCTCCTTCAATCTACAACCATAAAACAACCATAACTCCACAGTTTCCTCTGCCCAACACACCAGTACACCAGAGTTCCACAAATCTGTATGTCTAAAGCGGTGGACTGGAACACATAGAGGAGGTGGAACCAGAGGAACAGCGGGGGGTACCTGCAGTCCTGACTACTGGCTGTGGCAGCTGAGCCTGCAGCTCCAGAGAACCCATTAGCAGCAGAGGAAGCAGTGGGAAGCACCCCAGCCGCAGGGGCGCCAATGCCACAGGGAACTGGACAGCAGAAGCAGCAGGACCTATGATCCCATTCCTTCAGTTATGGAGGTGCCCATGACTCAGCACTCCCTGCCTGCTGCAGCAGCCTCCATGAACCCTACAACCTTTGGGTGCAGCTGAGGCACCCTCGACCCCGGGTCCTCCCCAACCTCCCTTCCCCCCGTTGCGAAGCCTGCAACCCCGGTGACCCTGAACGAACGTGGCAGAGAATCCCACAATCCCTGTGCTCCTAGCGGCAATGCCATTGACAACAGTGACACCACAAGCAGCAGCAAGGCACCAGTGAGCCTCAAGACACAAGCAGATACAACGAGGGCACCAGCCAACACCGCTGGCAGAAGCTGTGGAGGTTACAAACTGCATTTCATTTATTTTGGCTCTGATATTTATTCTTTTCTTCCTTCTACTGACTTTGTGCTTCATTTGTTCTTTTTCTAATTACAAGCATGAAACTCAGCATTTTCTAAAACTAATGACTAATGATTACGTTCTTGTTCATTTTGTTCTATATTTAATACAAACTGTCTTTTAATTTAAACAGTTATAAATTACAAAACTACTATGGTAGAATAATATTATACCCCTTATATGACCTGTTTTTCCAAGGAAGAATTGGAACAAACAATTCAACAAACTGTAAGAAACAGTTTACATTTTTCGAGATAAATACCAAAAGAAAAAGAGAAGTTTACTACAGTTTTTATATGCAATTTATGTGTCTTATTTGATAAAATAAAAATGATTTAAAGTTAGTGTCTTACAATCGAATACTTAAAAAGTAACAAAGTGGAAATTTTGAAAAATATTTAGAATAAAAATAGCTATAAATAAATTGCTTCACAAATACTAATTGCATCAATTAGTAGCCTTGGGAATATGCTTTGGTAAGACACAAGCGATCATAACGTCTCAGAAGCTTAAACAACATGTTCATGTTGGCCTGGTGGGGAGCTCTGCTTCCCATCTTTTGCATTCTGGAAACCAGGTTGCCAGGGTGCAAGGGTAGTCACTGTCTAGATCATTGTTGGTTGTTGTGGCAGAGGGAAAGAGGATGGCATGTTATGTATTGGCTGTTAGAATTTACATCCAGATTCACAGCACTTCTTCAATTTCGTTGACCTCAGCAAATCACATGAACCAACAAAGCCAAGAGGTCAGAGTCACTTAATCCTACCAGGTTCCCAAAATGATACTGAAAGATTTAGTGCAGATCTGTTTACCCCACTGGTTCTACGTTATCTTGACAAAATGTAGATCAGCTTTTAAACATATTGATAACATTACAAGCAGGTATTTTTTATTGGAATTCATCTTAGGGCTTTATAGTTATTGAATATCCTGACTTTTTAGGTTTGATATAATATTTGAATTGTTTTCTTTTAAGTCTTATGTTATTCATGTATTGCTAAATTTGCTTTAAGTTGTACTACTCTGCATGATACTAGAAAACATCATGCTTTTACATTATTTAGAGGTTCATTGAAATTTTTGTGACTGGTCTAGTCTACCTGTGTGGTGGGAAGTTTATCTAACTGCTGCCTAATGAAGTGTCAGAGTCCATTGGGCTGCTGCCACTGCTTTAGCCATCCAGTGGAAATAACTAGAGGAGTCTGATATGGATTTTAGTTCAGTCATCATGGTGAACCTTTTAGTGCTGCAAATGTTACAGATTACTCTTTGAAAAAACTGTGCTGGACTAGGAGTTCAAAGGCCCATGCTTTATTTTATGTACCATTGGCTTAACCCTCATTCAGTTTCTCTTTTGATTTCATCCCCTAGAAGGTTAGTACTAAAAAGTAGGCTTTAATTCTTCTTTGCTATTATCTTATCAATGAAGATATATTGAAGAGAAGAGGCAATTAGACAGTTTGATGATTTAACAGGAGTGTGCTTGATGGTGTAAGGCTTTACAGCCCAGTACCCTTTATCTGAGGTCTGCAGGAAGAACATCCAACTCCACAGTTAAGAGAACAGACCCAGTGATATTTAAATAAAGATTCACAAACTTCTGGAGTTTCTAAAGGACTCTGCAAGTGGCATGTTCTCTGGCATTTTTTAGTTTATTGGGACTTCAATAATGTCTTGTTTGGTTTTCAATCCTAATCTAACAAAATCAGTTAATGCATTCTGAATCACGCAAAATGTCAGATTAACAAAGTAAAATAAATGAATTCAGTGCCCACATGTAGGTTTGCTTTTAAATTTATGATGACCTTTGAGCACAGTAGAGATCAAATGAAATAAGAAGTGGCTGCACAAAGGACATTTTTATAGCAATTTAAGGATAAGTATTCTGAAAATTAAGTCATCTTAAGACATTACATAGCAGTATATTTAGGTCAAAGCCAAAAGTCCTTAAATGGTGTAAAGAGGTACAGAGTCACACGAAGAGTATAGGCATTTCTCAGATTCCAGGTTTGTACATTTGAACTTGAACCGCTTTTTTTATTATGGAAGCTAGTCATAAATAATCATTGGGACAAAGTTTAAATAGTGTCTTACACATTCATTATCATATTGTATGAGACTTTATTAAATATATTTACTCATACAAATGATACACATATGTTTAAAAAGTTAATGACAGTAACAGTGATGGTACAATATTTTTCATCATATTCAGAAACAAAAAGCTAATATAAATAAAAACAATTGATTGTTTCACTAGAAAAATTATTTCACCACACTACTCAATTTTAACTTTATCAAAAAGTATTGTTCACATTGGATTAGTATTGCCAATTTTAATTATGTAACTTTTAATATTGCTTGTATCTTGTTTATAAACTTCTTTTGAGTTTCTGATTTTAATAGTTATAAAATGAGTGAATGTAAACCTAATTTTACTATTTCATAATTTTTTAGTTTATCAAAATAAAAATTATGAAAAATGAAGTCCATTAAAATGTTTGCTTGTCACAACAAAAATATGGGTTTAATTAAAACACAAATTATTTTCTTCCCACTAACATTCTTACCTGCAAACTTTAATAAAAACTCCTTGGAGAAACACAAATTTTAAAAAGAGGGTAATATTTGTATAAAGCACCCACTGTTTGCATGACTAAGTTTTTTTTTTTTTCTTTTTAAAGCTGAACTTTTAAACAAGTTGTTTATGAACTTCCTTTGCACTGAGATAGGAAAATAATGCTTGGGAGTGCCCACTGATGCACAGGCTGGCTTCCAGGACCAGCATGTGATATGTAGTTACAAGTGGTAGTATATTTTGCATTTCATAAATGCTAAATACATGCAAAATACAGCTTGATAATATGGTACTTTCTATAATTTACTAAAAAATGAGCTGAATCTTCGCGATCCCATCTAGGCAAACCTAATTTTCTACCAATGATTCATTCTACCCCAGGAACAGTAGTCTTTTTTATTTCATATAAAAATATAAGAATTATAAGGCCACAGAGTCTTTGCATGTGCTCATTCCTCCATCTGCAACAATTTTCCACTAGAAATTTCATGGCTTTGTTCAGGGATCACACTCTCGGGGAGGACATCCTACACAGCTTGATGTAAAACTACGTTAACTTCAAATTTCTAATTCCTACGTGCCATTCTCATTTCTTTTCTCTATAGAAGGCATCTCCTTCTGGTTTACCATATAGTTTACACATTTTTGTTGTTTACTCTCTCCTCTCACTAAAATATAAATCTGATGAAAGTAGGATTTTTTCCTATTTTTGTTTCCTGTGAATCTCTCCTGACACAGGCTATATACAAATTTTTTTATTAGCTTTTTGTTCCACCATACTCACTGAAAAATAAATCTTTTTATATAGCAGAAATAATAACTTTGGAGTGATATTATGGAAATTATCTATCTTTTTCAAAGTTGTTAAGAGTAGGTATGTCCTAGTTAACCAGTGATGTGTAATTTTAGTTCATTATTTATTCCTTTAAAAACAGATGGAATAGATAAATGTATACTATGTTGATGATTAAATTAGCATTTAAACACTTTTTTAGAGATTTTTCTAATGTCAAATAAATATTATGAATAATATTGACCCCACTCAGATGGAATTCAGAGCTAGTAGTAATTCTGAATTTCCAAACCTCTATGTTTATTACTTTCTCATTATTACTATTAGTGCATTTTGGCTATTTTTAAAATATTTAATGATATTTTCATTTTAATCCTTCCTATTAAACTCTAAATAGCTAAAAGGAAGGACACATATCTACATGTGCTTGGAAATATTGACTCAATACATATTTGGGCAAAGAAATCCAAATAAATGAATTACAGTAGTAAAATCCACTGTTCCTTTCAGACTGATTTGTGAACAGAATCATGAGACACAGAAAAAACAAAATCCCTCTGCAAAGGGACATAGTTGACAAATGAAAGATTCTTCTTGCATGGCCTTAAAATAATCTAATATTTCTCCATTATTACACAAAGAAATTACTGCAGTTTTATTATTGGTCCCGATTGAATAAGGGCTCACCTTTTGATGGTTGCCATTTTCTGCTTTTTGTGTGTAATAACTGACTTGACATTTGTGGTGCTCCAATGTGTCTTTCTTAATGTGAAGGAATCATCTGTGCATTAATGAACTGGCTTGATATATCTGCCAAACCTTTCAAAGAAGCAATTAAGTCTGTGTAAGAACTTGCATGAATGACACGATTTATTGTAATCTAAGAAGAAGAAGTATAAACAAAAAGTAATTAATTTCTAAAGGTGGCAGTCAGGTAATACAACACCAGAACTCCATCTTTTGAGCTCCATCTATATAGAGCATGAAAACAACATGCTATTTTGTAAATGTCACATGAAATTTCAAATATTACTTTTGGGAAAATGCTCAACTTTATTAGTGTTCAAAAATTTTTTAAATTAAAATAATAAGGTATCATTTTTATCTATCAAACTACAAAACTTAAATTAGACACAGAAAGAATATGAATATTCAGGGTTATGAAAGGAATGGTGAAATGAATACTACTTGACATTGTTAATGGCAGGGTGAGCTGCAGTCATGTTGTTTGTTGATAAATTTTCAATATGTATGAGATGCTTAAAAATGCCATATACTCTAGCTCATAAGCTACTCTTAGTAAATATCCATAAATATAGCTAAAAAAGCACTAATGCCTGAGGATCACTATGGCATTTATTAAATAATTTTTTAAAAAATTCTACCATGAAAGTAAACATCTGAAATATCTAACAACAAAGGAATGATAAACTATGTTAATGCCACCAGCTAAATTGTACATAGTACTTTAGGGGATATTTACTTACACAGAATGCATTTTCCCATTTAGCATGTATTGAACACTTTCTGCGAGACATCATGCTAATTGATTTACATTTAGTTCTTACAGGGCTTATTTCAGTTGTAAGACCTAATATTTTTCTCAATTTACTGACAAAGATCATTTTGATTAAAGTAACTTGCTCAGGGTCACACCGCTCTGGAGCAAAGAAAAGAAATATGTCTGATTAGAAAAATCCATGCTCTTAACCCATGAACCATACTGACTATTCAATGATGTAATCTTACTGGGTAGAACTCAGATATACTCTCTGTGTATAGAGTAAATGCTTAAACTGAATTGGTAAACTCTAATAACATTTTCATTTTTGTCATTATTGCTTGTTATGTTAGGATGTATAAATAGTTGACTAGGTGAAGGAATTATTCACATAACTTATTTTTCGTCCAAGGCTTATAACATGCTTTTGCTTCCTCAGTTGGCCTCCTTGATTTTATCTTAGATAATCCGTACTATACTAAGTTGGACTATTTGGAAGTTTCTAAGTCAGGAATCTGCAACTTTTGAGGGGCTGCCTCCATGGACTGAAGATCAATTTGCCATACCATATTTTTCAGGAAGTCTGGATAATAGGGAGTACCTCTGAATGACACTTATAGGAAACAATATAACTGTCTCTTTTTTTAATGTGGTCTGATTGGAACATGAGCTGAAAAAAGCTACTATCCAGAAAACATTTTTTACCTTATTATAAAAACAACATGTGTTTTTATGCAAACTCAGTTATCTTTATCATGGTTCATTCTCTTTTCTGTTCCTTATAACATATTTTATTTGATCTTTTTAGGTCACTCTCAGTGTCAGTTTGTCAGGAATGCTTTTCTTGATTCCTCAGACATGACACTTTATCTGATACTCTGTTTAGTGACATTTAATACAATTGAATTGATTTCCTTGATTAAATATTTTCTTAGTATTTCTCTTTCTCACTAGACTATGAATTCTATGCAGGCAGGGCAGGAAAGATGCTTTCATAATCTCTACTGTAACACCAGGATAGAGCACAGTGACTAGCACATAACCAGTTTTTAATATATATTTGTTGAATGAATAAATGAATGAGTGAGAAAATGTCTGTCTTATATATGTTTATAAGAAAAGGGAGAAATTTAATTTTTTCCTGATTAAATACAATACACCCACACACGTGTGTGTGCGTATGTATATATATTACAGAAAATTGTGGAGAGTGTATAAAGTGCTCATGAAATTGCATTGATTTTAGGAAACCTAACTTAAACCCACTGAGGTAGGGTGATGATACGGAATTTTTGGTCACTCCTGTGAGAGGCACAAGAAGATGTATCTTCAGGCTGAATTGTTTATAGTACACTGTTTTTCATAGAGAAGATTTCTTTGACCTTCTTATCTACTGACTTTTAGTGCATCTTTCTAATCATTCCAGTTGAGCACAGTATGAGCTAAAGTAAGAATATTTGACTTTAAAAATATTAAGTTTATATGTTGGCAAATGTCAGCTCCCAATGACATCCAGAATTTGAAGGAGGTAAGTATAGATTTTTCTATGGTTGCTGATAATATAATTAATAATATAAAGACTGTTTTCATCATTTCTTAGATTCTCGTTCTTGAATATTAATAGTTTAGCTACAGTCAGAAGGAGACACTCGCATATACTACGGCTAAATACAATTCTTTTTGCTTCATTTCCTTTCCCTTTTTTTTTTAACATCTTTATTGGAGTATAATTGCTTTATAATGGTGTGTTAGTTCCTGCTTATAACAAAGTGAATCAGTTATACGTATACATATGTTCCCATATCTTTTCCCTCTTGCGTCTCCCTCCCTCCCACCCTCCCTACCTTTCCCTTTTTATGTTCTTCTAGTTTCAATAATCTTGAAGAAACTTAGGAAGCATGCTATATTTTTTTTTCACTAGATATTGGTGGAAGTGAAGGAAGAAAATTAACACTATAATTTGCCATATGTTACGTAAATATTTTAAATTATGGGCCTAATGCTCAATTTAATACAAAAATTTAGCAGTGCTAGGTAAAATAATACTTCCAATTCCTCTTTTCAGCAATTTCCAGATTCATGAAATTGTGGGATGAGGATGTGACAGGGTTGGAGAAGTAAAGGTGTTTGATGGCTTTTTATTTAAAAAATAGAGAAACAAAGGAAAATTATATGAAAGTAATGGAATGTTATGGTTGAGTCTGGACCTTGCATTCTGACATTTGCATTTAGCATACTTAAATAAACTGAAAATTTGACCAGGGTGATTTACAGTGCTGCTAACTCTCACTCAGAATAAGTAAAATAATATATTTTTCTTCTTTTTGTTTATAAAAACGACATGTTTTGAGAATATAAAATGATGAAAGATCTACCAGCAAATAATGTGATAAAACATGCTTATGTACAAATTAAACACATTAAAATCAGTTACTGGGCTTCCCGGGTGGCACAGTAGTTGAGAGTCCACCTGCTGATGCAGGGGACACGAGTTCGTGCCCCGGTCCGGGAAGATCCCACATGTTGTGGAGCGGCTAGGCCCCTAAGCCATGGCTGCTGAGCCCGTGCGTCTGGAGCCTGTGCTCCGCAATGGGAGAGGCCACAACAGTGAGAGGCCCGAGTACCACAAAATAAAATAAAATAAAAAAATATCAGTTACTTTGAGGAATGTAAAAATTCCTTTAATCTTTTTCAAAGATTAAATATGCTTTGAGATACTTTATAATTTTGCTTAGCATAGCTACATAATTTATTTCACTTATTAGTTTTTATGGTAAAACTCTGCTCTCTAATATAGTATCAATAGAAAATGCATGATGTACAAATAAAAAAACTTCATTTTCAAAAATCACTTAACTGTGATTACATGTTTTGCTGACTATCCTGAAAACAGCCTGATTTGTTTCACAGAAATTAAATTTACAAAGCTGAATGCCATTTCAAAAGAACACTTTAATATATTTTACCTCATACAAAATGAATAGAAGTTGCAACAAACAACAAAAGCAGACAAGATATGGTCAAAGAAAGCCTTTGACAAATTATGGAATAATATTAAATTAAATGAAAACCAATTTCTAAAATATAAATTTCTTTCTGAAGGTTAGTATGAATTTGCTTTTAATTCCAAAGAATAGTTTAAGAAAAAGAAAATATTTGTAATTCATATTAAATCAGAATTATGACTACAAATTAATAAAGTAACCATAGCAACATGAAAATATTTTGACAATAAATAAGACACAATTATGTAGTATATTTAAAAAAAAACTGGAAAAAATCAGAAAAACTATGCTCCAATAGTTGATATATTTTGGACATATAAAATAGAGTTAATCAAGTAAAATCCTAAGAGTCATAACAAAATTATTTTAATTACAATAATAAATTCTTATATCAATCAATTCTTATATCAATCTTAATTAATCTAATTCTTATATCAATCTTATATCAATCTAATATCAATCTAATCAATTGATATAATTCTTATATCAATCTATCTTACAATAATAAATTCTTATATCAATCTAACAGCAGTTAGTTGATGGTAATAAGCAAAATTTATTAGATAAAAGAAAAGTTGAATATATTTTTCAGTTATATTTAATACCATAATTTAGAGGAAAACATAGTATCAAGATGTGATAAAATTATCATGTTAGTGTATAGTAGATATTCATATTCATATATAGAGTATAAATTATATGATTACAAAAAAGTATAATAAATACATGTGCATATTTAAAAAGTCAACATTGGTATTAGTGTGGCCATAAAGTTATGGTTATTTTAATTTTCTTTTCTATGCATATATGCAAAATAGTTCCAAGGAAAATTCATTGCTTTTCAAAATAGAAAAAAAAGCACTGTTACATAAATATAAAGAAGAAATTTTAGCAAATCTACTTTAAAAAGTAGATGTGACTTAATACAAGGATTCAACAAAATCTCAGCAATTTATTTTGTGGATATTGACTGATTTGTAATTTTATATGAAGAGGTAAAATACCCACAATAGCCAACTCAATATTGCAGAACATGAATAAAGATGGAGGACTGATACTATCTGACTTCAAGACTTACCACAAAGCTACAGTGATTAAAACAGTATGGTATTGGTGAAGAATACACAAATAAACTTATGGAACAGAATGGAGAGCTCAAAAATAGACCTAATATAGTCAACTGATCTTTGAAAAAGAGGAAAACATGCAATAGAGCAAAAATAGTCTTTTCAACAAATGATAGTGAAACAACCAGACATTCACATGTTAAAAAAAAAACAATCTAGACACAGACCTTAAACCTTTCACACAAATTAGCTCAAAATGAATCATAATCCTAATTGTAAAATGCAAAACTATAAAACTCCTAGAAGATAGTATTCAAGAAATTCTTCATGGGGCTTCCCTGGTGGCGCAGTGGTTGAGAGTCCGTCTGTCGATGCAGAGGACATGGGTTCGTGCCCCGGTCCGGGAAGATCCCACATGCCGCGGAGCAGCTGGACCCGTGAGCCATGGCCGCTGAGCCTGCACGTCCGGAGCCTGTGCTCCGCAACGGGAGAGGCCACAACAGTGAGAGGCCCGCGTACCGCAAAAAAAAAAAAAGAAATTCTACATGACCTGAGATTGGCGATGATTTTTAGATAACATACCAAAGTGGTGATGCTTGAAAGAAACAATTGATAAGCTTCACTTTATTAAAATTAAAACTTCTGCTCTGTGAATGATGCTGTCAAGAGAATGAAATGACAATCCACAGAAAAGGAGAAAATATTTGCAAAAAATATATCTGATAAAGGACTTTTATCTAAAATACACAAAGACCTTAACACCTTCATAACATCACATAATTACCATTTATTTTTTGTAGCAAGAACACTTAAGATTTACCCTCTTAGCAACTTTCAAGTACATAATACAGTATTATTGACTATAGTCACCATGCTGTTCATTAGATCCCCAGAACTTATTTATCTTATAACTGGACATTTGTTCCCTTTCACCTAATTTTATTGGCATTTAGAACTAAAATCAAACTATGACATTAACTTTCATTTTATTGGTTTGGGGTGTGGGATTGTTTCATAAGGATGTTAACATAGGTTCTTTGCTTTCAGATGGGCTACACAGCCACTACAGACTTTTTAAATGCATAGTCCAAGAATTATCTGTATCAAAATTATAGGAGGTGCTAAATAAACAGGCAGATTCCAACCACAATGACTCTAAATTTTTAATAATTCTTTGTTAGTATTTGACATAGATAAGTAGATATATATATGATATTTATATATATTTATATATATAACACACACATATATACATATATATGAAGTTCAAAATTTCTTTTAACATTGTCTTATTTCCTTTCTATTCAAAAATAGTATTATTAAACTTAATATTTAAAGAGTAGTATCCATGGGATTATCACACTTTTAATCTACATATCTATGTATCCATCTATAAATATTTAGACCTATTTTACATATGTATTTACATAAATATTTGTGTGTATGCATGTGTGTGTGTAGATCTGAATAATGTTTTCCCATATTTTTGTGGTTACTTCTGTGTTTTGGAATTCAGATA
Organism: Pseudorca crassidens; assembly: GCF_039906515.1. Classification (NCBI taxonomy): domain Eukaryota; kingdom Metazoa; phylum Chordata; class Mammalia; order Artiodactyla; family Delphinidae; genus Pseudorca; species Pseudorca crassidens. Next base: position 23,752,934 of record NC_090298.1, read on the forward strand.
TATTTTGTTATCTTGTTGTTTCTTTTCTTTTTTTTTTTTTGCGGTATGTGGGCCTCTCACTTTTGTGGCCTCACCCCTTGCGGAGCACAGGCTCCAGATGTGCAGGCTCAGTGACCATGGCTCATGGGCCCAGCCGCTCCGCGGCATGTGGGATCCTCCCGGACCGGGGCACGAACCCGTGTCCCCTGCATCGGCAGGCGGACTCTCAACCACTGCACCACCAGGGAAGCCCTATCTTGTTGTTTTACTATTTATTTCTACCTTGTTAGGTAAATTTACATATATCAAGCATCTGCCAAACATCGTTTTTCATTCTAAATGATGCAGATTTCTGGGCTTACTGCATTACCACCTCTGGGGATGAAGCATGAACATTTGCCTTTACAAAATCTCTCCTGGAATTTTTGCACATACTCTCATTTAGAACCTTTGCAGTAGTCCATAGGGTCATATCACAATTAATGTGATAAGTTTAGAATTAGAATTTGAAATAGTTGTGCAGGTGATGTTTTCTTCCAATTCCTTTCCCCACCTCTTGAATTAGTCTTCTTTCCAGAATCTGATAAGACAAGTTTTATCTTCGATGCAAAGAACATGGCTTTCTAGATTAAAATTATATAACATGATTATAACAAATTTAAATGGAATAGGTATCCTATCCTCTGCCCCTATGTCTTTCCCTGTCTTTTCCTTCCTTTCAATAAAAATGCTTTGATTTGTTTGGTATATATTTGGAAATACATACAGATTAAAAAAAAAACAAAACCTTCTGGCTATTAAGTTACAAATGTTCAAGTCCTAAAGAAAGTTTAGGAGAAAGAACATTCTTGGGTATACTTATTATGATTTAAGAAGTAAAATGAAGAGAAATTTTCCTCTTGAAACTAGTAAAAGAAGACTCAGCCTAAGGGAGATGACAAAGCCACAGCAATCCAGTGCCATGAGCCAGAGCCTAGTATCCTGAAAGTTCCACTGAGGCTCCGCTAAGCCTTAGAGACTACTGGCTGTGTTATCCACTGAGTCACATAAAAGACCATTCACTTTTTTTCAGTGATATTTAGCAAGTCTATTTGCCAAGCACTACTTTAAACACTGTAACAGACAATGAACAAAAAACATACAAATCTCTCCTTTATGGATCGTACATAATATGTGGTGACAGGGAGAGTGTGCATAAACAAACAATTGTCAAGTGGTAACAAGTGCTATGGGAAATGATTTAGAAAGAAAAGAGGGATAGAGAGGTTGCCCAGAAGGTGCTGGGAAATATGCTATTTTACATGGTGAAATGGTTAGCCTTCTGAGAGAAAGTGATTTTTGAGCAAATTTCAGAAATATCTAGGAGAAGAGGTCAAGTAGATTTCTGGGAAATAGCTGTCCCCCAGTAGTATATATCAGCAATTCTCATCTGCCTGCTTGTTAGTAGCAAAAGGCTCAATGGATAATGCTAACGTATATTCAAGGTTAGGAAAAATTGGCCTAGATTAAGGAGGTAAGAAGAAAGGATGCAGATACATCAACCTGGTTATTGACACTGAGGGAAGAATTGTTTATTTCCATAGTCTCTACGAATCAAATTAGTGTGCTCAGAATATCCACTCCAAAATTTGGGGCCTGGAAAGAGGAGTAGGTAGAGAGGTCAATGACTCTGATTAGGAAATGGGTATAAGTGGAACCAGTTCTTAATACCCGGCAAAACTAAAACTTCACAGAGCTGCTTTAAGTCAGGATAGTTGCCTCCAGCATGTTAAAGTCTGGTAGAAAATAGAAACATCCTTTTGTTTAGAGGTTAGAAGGAAAATGTAGAAAGAACATATTTGGCAAAGAGAGAAAGTAAGCTGCACCAAACTATCAGGATCTTCAGAACTCCTAGAATTTCTCAGACCAATTCAGAAAACAAATCAAAACGAAACCAAAACAAAACCAAAACAAAACAAAACTATTTAGACTGGTAGCCAGTGTGTCTCTGAGGGACCAAAGTAGATCTATCTTTGGCATGGTGTCTTACAGTCAATGATCATGATCTTACAGTAAAGTAGTGTGGGTGCACTATGAGAATTCTGTTCAGTATAAAACTATAACTTTAGTAGGTTGTAAAATAATGACACAAGTTTAGAGATTGATTATGTGTGGGCAAACAAAAGAACCAGACTTGTGCAGAGTGGTAGAGCTGTGCTGAGTTTAAAATCACCCTGAGATGTCCAAGGGCAGGTATCCAGTCAGTAAGTGAAGCTTTGGGGTCTGGAGCTCAAGAGGACAATTAGAACAGGTGGTAAACATTTGGGAATCATCAAAGCATTAAAAAACGGAAAATATGAAGATGGATTATATTGTTCATATATGATATGCACATGTTGAAAAGAGAAACAGGCAGAATGAACTCCCAGGACTACACTAAATTTTAAGAGTTAAGGCAAAAGAAGAATGAAAAGGGAACATTGGTGGCTAGAGAGTTACAAGAAATATCACATGGCCTTCAATGTGACCTGCAAGGTAATTTACCTGCACTCCAAGTACCTATCAGGAATTATAAGTGGCAATACCTTGGTGCTCTGCTGAAAATACAACCTTTCTGATATAACCTTTGGGGTATGCAGTTTATCCATTCTACATAATCTATCCCTGGCTCAATCAGAACAGCTGAGGTTGCAAATATAAAGTACTTCATTTCAGTCTGCTTAGAATGGTTTTATTAAAATACCTTTGGCAAATACCTTGGCAGCAGTCATTATGGGATGCTATAAGATGTAACTTTATTGAACTTTTCCTGTATTTTCTGTAAGGTTGCAGTGTTCAATAAATTGCAGTTTTTTGTGTGAGGACCAGCATTAAGCATGTCTCCTTGGTCACTGTACTCGGAATAGTAGTGCTATACCTCAGTAAATTTTCTGTTCTTTTATGATTCTATGTTTCATTTAACTGACCAAAATTTGATCTTTGCATTGGCTGGAAGAGGGAAATAAATGGCCTAACTTTAGGCTTACAGATATTTAAGCCATATTTTTCACACTTAGTCCTCACTTGGCTCTTTCTACCTGTTCTACTCTCCTTTTACTTGTTTTTCATTATCTAATCTTAGTAAAATTACTTTTTGCTGTATTATGTGTATGGAAGTCAACTTAAATTATGCTGAATATTCTCCGTTTACCCACTCAGATCTATCATCTATTCTGCTCCACCTTGACCTGTGTCTCGAAGAGCTGAACTTTATGAATAATAACTTGGATCAATTTCACTCTGGCTTTAGCTTAGTTTTGGCTAATGGTAGGTGCAGGTTGGAGATCAGAAGACTGGAAGACAGTGAGTTTGAGATATTGTGTCGTTATTTACCTGTTATACTGTGATTTGGCAGTGGCTGCGTCATTTTCCAAAAGACATAGGTCCTATTGTGTTACTCCTACTCATGGCTGTAGAATCCTCCAGTTTCTGGTTACAAAATTTCCTCCTTTTTCATCTCAAACCTGGTTGTGACATTGGTCTTCTGCTACTACTGTTAACTTGGTGTTTAGTCATTTGTTTGCCTAACTCTTTCCAAACTTTGATAAAAGTTACTTCAATATCTATCTTATAGTAATGCTTTTAATGTGTCTTGTTTCTCACTGAGATGTGGACCAATGAGGTCATTTTCTTACTTTTTTTAAATTAAATAATTTTTCTATATTTTATTACATGTATGCATGTATGCATGTTTCCACTTGTGCACATACCTGAACTAAGTGAATTATTTCTAATTTTATGAACCAAGAGTTTGAAAGCCAGAATGGAAAAAAAAAACTCCAAAACTTCTCCTAATAACCTTAACTAGTCTTATCTCTGTCTCAAAACCACTTAAAGAAATGAATGAAAGTTAACTTGTGACAGACAGCTTCGATATTGGTCCACAATCTCCCTGCCTCCTGGTATTTACACCATTTTTCAGTTTCTCTTAGTATTGTACCAAGGTTGGTTGTGCAACCAGAAGCATATGCCAAATCAATAGTATGAGTGACTCTAGCAAAATAGTGCAATAGGCAGCGCCAAGCTCTCAACTCCCTACAGAAACAATGAAAAACAAGCAAAAACTGTCAGTATCAACTTTGTCAGAAGTCTGGAAAAAAAGCCAAAGATTTACAGCAACCAAGGAAAGTGAATAAAAAGCAACTTCAAGTTGTGGAAAAGCTTTGTGGAGTTTTGAATTTCCCTTTCTCTGCCTCTCCTGGATGTGACAACAGTTTTTAATAGGGAAAGCCACGTTCCTGGAGTGGGACTGTGGTTCTTGGTACTGGAGAAAGCAGAGCAGACCTTATTTGCAAATTATTTTGTATGTCTGTTTTAACCTACCTAAGGGCTACTTGTGGGAGTGACCCTAAAGCAGGAGATAGACGGACTCAAGGCTAGACATTACAACTGGACTCCTGTTCACATTTCCTGGGGTGAGAAAAAGATGGGCTTCAGGCTGGACATTCGCTACCAGGCCCCTGTTTACATTTCCTGAGGTAAGAGACAAATGGGCTCCGGGCTACATATTTATGACCAGACTCCTGTCTACATTTTGAGATCTGCACTTTGATATAAGAAACAACAACAAAAATAGGGTGGATAACTGGACATTGGACACTTTTATGGCAGAGACAGAGAGGGACTAAACACTGTTAGAAGGTCAAGAGGTCATACGTTTCCCATCCTTGGGGCAAGGGAGACACTACACATGTGCAAAAGTCTTTACAGGGTCAAGAAGGCAGGAGACGCCAGACCATAGTGAGTCTTGCTATTTTCCTCCCAGAAGCCTTTGTGATTAAATCCATCTCGATTGAGGGGTGCGTGTGTACCCAGGGGAGGGTTCTGAGACAAATTAGACATGGTGTCAAACCAAGAGGATTGGCCAAGAAAAAGTCAAAGACCCGAAAGACCGCCCCCTTATAAAGGATTTAAACTTCTCAAAGGCGCAACTCTGTGAGTCTCTCGCTGAGTTCGCCCGTGAGTCTGTCAACGTGTACTCTGCTTTTCTAATAAATACTTTACTTTCTTCTATACCTTCCATCTCCTTGTCATATTCCTCCTTTTAAGGTAGACAAGGACTGGGGATTTAGATTTTAGCCACTGGCCCCTGTGGTCTAGCAGTTAAGATTCTTGGTTTCCATCCAGGTGACCAGAGTTCAATCCCCAGTCAGGGAACTAAGGTTCCTGGGAACTAGTCCCAGGGAACTAACTTCCAGCTGCAGCTCACTGCAAGCTACTGCTTACTGCTGCATGCATCCAAAATCAACCCAAGGTGCTAATATCTATTTCCTCTAACTCAGAAATCAGGCCATAAAAGAAGTGGCTACTACTCAAAAACACTGCAAGACAACCTAACAACCTTCAGACACTTGTGGCAAGAGATTACAGTTGAAACATATCATAGGCTACCTATACCTGGGAGCAAAAGCTGGGAAGAATTTCTTTGGGACATTAAAACATTAAAAAATGTGAGTATAAAAGGGGATTTAGGAGGCTATGTTCACATTCAGGGCAAGACAAATGCTCACAAAGATTTGAGAAGACATAGAACTATCACCCCGTAGGGTGCTTCCTGGGCTCAAGGAAAGCCTGGCTAAGTGTTGAAGGAGTGCTTTGTTTGCAAATGAGATGATTGTCTATGTAAAACATCTGAAAGAACTGACAAATAAAAACTAATAAGTGATTATAGCAAGGTTTCAAAGTAAACAGTTAATATATAAAGATAATTTGCTTTTCTAAATACCAGCAATAAACAAGTGGAATTTGAAATTAAAAACACAGTACTAGGTGCCCTCCAAAATGAAATACTTAGGAATTAATCTAAGAAAAATATGTAAGATGTATATGAAGAAAACTACAAAACTGTGATGAACAAAATCAAAGAAGAACTAAATAAATGGAGAGATATTCCATGTTTATGGATAGAAAAATTCAATATTGTCAAGATATCAGTTCTTCTAAAATTGATTTATAGATTCAATGCAATCCCAATAAAATTCCAGCAAGTTATTTTGTGGATATTGACAAACTGATTCTAAAGTTTGTATGAAGAGGTAAAAAACTCAGAATAGCCAACATATGATTGAAGAAGAAGAGCAAAGTTGGAGGACTGACACTATCCAACTTCAAGACTTACCAAAAAGCTACAGTAGTCAAGATAATGTGGTATTAGCAAAAGAATAGACAAATAGATCAATGGAACAAAATAGAGAGCACAGAAATAGATCTGCATAAATATAGTCAACTGATCTTTGACAATGACCAAGGCAATACAATGGAGCAGAGACAGTCTTTTCAACAAATAGTGCTGGAACAACTGGATAGCCACATGCAAAAAAAAAAAAAAAAGAAAACGAAAAGAAAAAAAATCAAGGCACAGGCCTTACACCTTCACATAAATTAACTCAAAAGGGATCATTGACCTAAATGTAAAATGCAAAACTATAAAACTACTGGAAAGTAACATACGGTAAAACCTAGATGACTACTGACTATTGATATGACAATGGCTTTTTTAGATACAAGGCTAAAAGCACAATATATGGAAGAAATAATTGATTAGCTGGACTAAAATTAAAACCTTCTATTTGTGAAATACAATCTAAAGAGAATGAGAAGACAAGACATGCTGGTAGAAAATATTAGAAAAGACAAATTTTATAAGGGACTGTTATCCAAAATATACCATAAATTCTTAAAACTCCATAATAAAAAAAAAAGCCTAATTAAAAAATAGGCCCAAGACCTGAACCAAAAACCTCACTAAGGAAGAAATATGGATGGCAAATAAACATATGAAAATATACTTCACAGAATATGTCATCAGGGAAATGCAAATTGAAACAATAATAAAATACTTCTATACATCTATCAGGATGGCCAAAGTCCCAAACACTGAAAACACCAAATGCTAACAAGGATGTGGAACAACAGGAACTCTTATTCATTGCTGGTAGAAATGCAAAATGGCATAGCCTCTTTGGAAAGACACTTTAGCAGTTTCTCAGAAAGCTAAACATCCTCTTACTGTATGATCCTGCAATCACATTCCTTGGTATTTACCCAAATGAGTTGAAAACTGATGTCCACACAAAACTTGCACATGGTTATTTATAGGAATTTTATTCATAAATGCCAAAACTTTTAAGCAGCCAAATATGCTCTTCAGTAGATAAATGGGTAAATAAACTGTAGTACAACCAGAAAATGGAATCTTATCCAACACTAAAAATAGATGATTTTTCAAGCCATGAAAAGACAGGGAGGAACCTAAAATGTATATTACTAAGTGAAAGCAGCCAATCTGAAAAGGCTACTTAGAGTATGATTCTAACTATACATTTTAGAAAAGGCAAAATTAAGGTGACAGTAAAAATATCAGTGGGCTCTAGGGGTTGAGGAGTTGGGAGGGGTGAATAGGCAGAGTACAGAGGATTTTTAGAGCAGTGGAAATATTCTGTATTATACCATAATGATGGATACATGTTGTTATACATTTGTCCAAACCCACAGAATGTAGAACACCAAGAGTGAATTATAATATAAACTGTGGACTTTGGGTGAATAAGTGTCAAAGCAGTTTTATCTATTGTAACGAAGATAAACTCTTAGAAGTTATGTTGATAATATAGGAGTGTCAACATGTGTAGGGAAAGGGATATATGGGAAATCTTTGTATCTTCCTCTTAATTTTGCTGGGAACCCAAAACTACCCTAAAATATAAAGTCAATAAAATGTATTAATTTATATATTATGTCAATTAAATATATATATATATATATATACAGTTAATCCTTTAACAGCACATGTTTGAACTGCATAAGTCCACCTATAAGCAGATTTTTTTCAATAAACACGTTACTACAGTATTTACTACATGATCTGAGTTTGGTTGAATCCAAGGGTGGAGAACTCAGGATATGGACGGCTGACTATAAATTTATACAGGGATTTTCAACTGCATGAAATCCTGGTGCCCCAACCCCTACATTGTTCAAGAGCCAATTGTATATTAGTTATACATGTATTTATATATATATATAAATAAATATATTAAATTATAATTTAATAAATAAATTTATATATGTATATATATGAAACTGAATCAATATGGTTCTTTAAAAAAATCAACTAAATACAAAATATGGAAGGAATGGAGAAAATGAGAAACCAAAAAAAATGTGTATAAGATATACAGAAAACAAATAAACCCATACTTCTACAGGAAATTGATTTTTGACAAGGATACCAAGTCCATTAAATGTTGAAAAAGCAGTCTCTTCTACAAATTGTGCTGGGACAACTGGATAACCACATGCAACAGGATGAAGTTGGACCTCTACCTCACAACATATACAAAAACTAACTCAAAATGGACCAACGACTGAAATATGAGAGCTAAACACAAAACTCTTAGGATAAAACACAGGTGTAAATACTCATAACTTTGGATTTGGAAATAGATTTTTAGATATGACACCAAAAGCATGAGCAACAAAAGAGCAAATTAGGTAAATTGGAATTCATTTTAAAAATTATAAGACATTCCAAAGAAAGTGAAAAGACAACTTACAGAATGGAGAAAATATTTGCAAATCATACATCTAATAAGGAATTAATATCCAGACTATATAAAGAAAACCTACAGCACAACAATATCACCACCACCACCAACATAACCCAACCAAAAAATAAGCCAATTGTTTGAATAGACATTCCTCCTAAAAAGATATTCAAATGGCCAATAAGCACACAGAAAAATGCTCAACATCAGTAGTTACTAGGGAAATGCATATCGAAACCTCATAACTCATTTTAAGGAAAGTGACTGGATGTCCTCAAAACACTTGTGGAACGAAAGACTGAGTGGCAGGAAACTGAGGCATCAACCATCAGCCAGTATCAAACACCAGACAAGTGAGTCAAGGAGCCTTCAGATGATGCAGTCTCAGCAGAAGTCTTGCCTGCAACCTCATGACAACTCTGAGCCAGAAAGATACAGATAAGCTACACCTGGATTTCTAAGCCTCAAAATCTATGTGAGGTAATAAATATTTGTTGTTTTCAACAAAGTAGTTGTAATTTAGGGGGCACTTTGTTTTGCACTAATCAATAACTAATATATAACTTACACCTTACCCACAATGTAAGATTTAACCTCTATGTACCAGAAAACAATCCTTTGTTTTAGAAATTTAAGATCACTTATTCTAAAACCAAAATGAAATAATGCTTAAAAGGTTTAATTGTAATTATCTTTATTAATTTCATAAAAAGGAGAGAAGTAACTTTTTTTCATATATTTTCTGCCCATTGTTAACCTGAATAGAACACATTCAAAAATTACTATTATATGTAACTCAAAATCTAATAAAAATACAAACTTTTCCTTCTTCAGTCACATTTTAGAGGCTTGTGAAGTTAAATGAAATGTAAAACACTGTAATAAGTTTCCAGCGATTGTTTGGTGAAAAAGATCTGTAAATAAATGGTAAAAATTATTTCAAAGTGATCACGCAAAACATCAGCAGATAGTAAAAGACACACACCCTAACTGCAGTGCAAATTATGGTGGTGTTTCATAACTTATGGGAAAAATGTCATTTTATTTCAGAATCAAATTAATGACAAATTTAAATGAGGTGAAAACTATTATAATAACACTTAGGGGAAATAAGATTACCTCATAAATAGAGCCAACTGTGGGAAAATGTATTTCTAGGTGATAAAATTTACTAAAGGTAGTGTTTAATTAAATAATTGAAGCAATGATGAGGTCAAAGTGCAAAAGGAATTCTAGAACACCCCAAATATAATTAATCTTTCCTTGGGTATTGAAAATAAATATCGTTAATATACTATGTATGTAAAAATATCATAAACATTATATCAAACTTTCATTTATGTGGAAACAATTAGAATATACAAATATTTATGAAACATTTCATCATTCAGGAAGTATGCTTAAGGTAGGTGGGTAGCAAGCCGAGGAAAGAAAGGAAGAAGGAAGCTTATATATGCTAGGTTAATATATGCTAGGTTAAAGCGGAAAAACACTGTGGGCCATGGGAGATCCACTCACAGCCGACCTCTGAGAGACCATATACAATGTGCCTCAGTGATGTCGCATCTATGGGGTGAGGAAGCTCGTCTATTTATCCGTCAACTCCACTCGTCATTGGTTGAGGGCTGCTCAAAGGGGCATTAAATCTGTATCACTTCCAGAGAAAGCCCTCAGGTAGACAGGCTGGTGATTGCAGTAGGAAGCACTTGGCTTGGACAGAAACCCTGAGTGTTGAAGGTATGTGCCCAGCACTGCTGGATCCAGCCATGACCCAAAGCCTCGCTCCATCTCAACCTTGATCCCTGAGTCTACTGTTAACATCACACCTACTCCATCAGGCTGTTACTTTAGGTCTAGTCTCACTTTAAATTAGCTGTCAACTGCTATTTTAAGAAATCTAATCCCCACATTGAGAAAGAGCTTGGTGAGTGTCTTCCAACCACTGTGCTGTTTAGAGGTGAAAGGAGGAAAGTATGTGATGACAGGTAAAAACATACTGTGGGTTGGTAGTGCAAACATCTGGAATTTATTTCATGACCCAAGGAGGAGGGAGTTATTATACAGACAACATGACACCTTTCCTCTCTTTCTCCAACCTATCTGCTCCTAATGCAGCATGAAGATTATGATGTGGACAGTTAATGCAATTCTGAATTCTGACTATGTATGCTAACTTTCTCTGTATGACTGCATCTCACATTTTGGTATGCATAAATATCATCTAAAATTTTTGTTAAAATGTGTATTAACACACATATCTCCTAGGGAATTTGATTCAATTGTCCCTGTGTGAAGCCCTGCACCCTCCAGTTCGATACAAGTGTCTCTAGATAATTTTGATACAAATAGTCCCTGAATCACATTTCAGGAACACTGTGCAGCATATTTCATAGATATTTACATTTTAATTGAGAATACTGAAAAAATAAGTAAACAAGCTTTTTCTGTACTGTCATCTGTGGAATTTTACAACTAGAATACCCAGAGAGATTCGTAGTCTGAAAATTCAAATATGGGAAGAAATAAAAATGTTAATATTTCAACTCAGTCTTTCACTCTGATTTTGACCTCTATGTCATATGCAGTATCACCCAGTGAGGGACTGGAATATGCTACTTTCAGTAAGACATTTAAAATTTGGTAGGAGAAGAGTGGGTGGCGGATCAATATCCTTAGAGGGATCTATATATGTCATTTGTGTGCCAGAAATGAAAGCGGCAAGTACCGGATAGAATTGAGTTCCCTGATCTCAATGAGAAAAATGAGATCTCAGAGGCCAGATATCAGTGCTCCATCAGAGATAAGGGGAGGCAGAATGACATCTATAATGATAGACAAACTATCATGGGACCTTGTAGTTGTCAGAGACTGACAGTCTCTTAGGGTGATATGTGACATGTACAGGAAGAAAAAGTCTAGGACTGATAGAACCCTCACTCAAGTGCAGACTGTGAGGATGCTTAGCTTCTTACTAGTTCCCTTGTGTTGGTTATGTAAGTGGAGGCCTTTGACTGATGGAGAGGGAAATATCTGAAGAGAATCCTACAACATGGTCATTGGCTTGAAGCATAGACTCTACCCCAAGCATTCCCAAGTGGGCTTTGCAGATATTTACCAGGGTAGGGTTTGGGATGTGTGTGTGTGTGTGTGTGACAGAGCACTAAGAAATATGTATTACCCAGAATTTTAAGAGAATGTCAGATGCTGGTTCTAAACTTGCACTGCTTCGCAGAGACCCAATGCCACTCTGGTTCACAAACAAAGGGTTTATGGAGGTCAGGTAATAGATAATAGAAAGATTTGGTCCAGGCAAATTTAATAATGTGTCCAGTGGAAATGTTGAAAAATCATGTGTTATTTATAAATCCCAAAATATAAATTAGAATTCTACCTTGATTTCATTATTCATGGAGTAAAGTGTATTATGGCAGAAAGAGCTACTCAGAAGCCCCCAGAACTACATACTCTATCAAAGAGAGTAAGTCAAAAGAACTGCTCCATCCCTGAGGATTAGAGATTATTTCTATCATCAAGGAGAGATGCATGTGTACTGATACCTACATCTTCGATTTAACTTGCTTGCCTGTCCAGCACACAAACCAACTGAGCAATGCATAGTAACACTGGATGTTTGGACTAAATCAGGGGGTGATGGCAATCAGAGTTATTGTAACCGAAAGTGGGGTCCGGCTGCTTGCCACTCAAAAGCCAGTAAAGAGGTAAGTTTGGTGGAAAGGAAAGTTTGCTTTATTTTGGATGCTGGCAACGGCGGTGGGGGGAGGGGGGAAGGGGGAGAGCGGATGCCTGTCCAAAGGCCGACTCTCCCCACCAAAACCAGTGGGCGAGAGTTTTTACAGGTTGAGGGAGGGGGCTACATGTAGAAATCACACAGTCAGCTCTGACACTCATCTTGAAATTGGTCGTGCGGTGGTCTGACCAGCATCATCTTGATTGTTTTAAGCACAGTTCATCTTCAGTTTCAGGGTCGGTTTCTTCCCATTTCCTTGAGGCCAGTTCTCGGAATTGTGGCAGCTTATGTCATACCTACAGTCTGGTCATCATGTAGTTAACTTCTTCCACCTGGTGGGGGTCTCAGTATCTACAAGACAGCTCACAGTATATGGCTCAGAATATTACCTATAGCCCGTAAGAAGGAACTAAAGGTCCTTGACAAGGTTTAATGACTACATTATTATTATTTGGTCTCCTTTGACTGTTTTCCTTTGTTTCTGCATTTTCTCACTTCTCTGATTAAACTTATTCTTTGGCTAAAGTTTTTCCACAGACAAAAGGCAGGCAGAGGACAAGGGGGGCAAGGACCATAGGGTCTTGCTCTGTTTCACTATAGTTCCAGATATGGTATCTTTATTCAAGGAAATCAGCATAACTCTTGGCACCTGAATGGCAACATATGCTTCCTTTGTATTCCCATTAGTAAGAAAAATATGAAGCAGTTTACATTTACAAAACAATACTAAACAATGGGGAAAAAGTCTTTATCTTGTTCCAGGACTAAATCAATCTAAATCAATATACTACTGTTTATATAATGCAATCTGGATAAAAAGCCATAATACTCAAATCTCAGGAAACATCACATCACATCTGCTATTACTTTGATGACATTATGCTAATTAGACATAGGTAGTAAACATGCTATATATCTTACGAATATAGCTGTGTGATAAAGGGTAATAGATGAACCTGGATAAATTTTCAAGAATTGGTCTGAATCAAGGCATGTCAGGATATCTCTTTCAAAGTGAGCAAGGTATGATGGTCCATTTTGTTTCACCGATGGAAAGGAGGCACAATGTTTGGTGGGTACATTTAGACTAGGACACAACATACAGAACATATATTGTACCTAGGCAAGCTTCTTCCATCCATGAGGCTGACAGATTTGAGCAGAACCTTGAACAAAAGGAGGAGCCAATCATCATGATGGGTGTTGTTGTTGTGGTGGTTTTAATTCACTGAATCATAAAATTGCTCATTTAGGGCAGTATTGCATTATACATTTGAGGTGGTATATTGGTAATTGGGATCAAGAAGGTCCAAAAACCACAAGTAAACTTCCTAAGCTTATAACTAAACAAGCTGTTAATTTATTGATTTTCTCTTAATATCCTAAGATATAGGCTCCAGTAAACACAGGAGGAAGAAAGGCAGCCAGGGTTAACGTACAGAATCTCCATGGTATGCCAGAACCACCTGGAAGATGGTCAGGTATTTAGAAATAATAACATTGAAAAATTGGTAACAAGGATGAACTTCTTAGAATAGACACTGAGTGGGAAGACATTTGGATTACAAATGAATGCAAACAATGAGCATCTGAGGCAATGCAGGTTCTCAGTAATTAGGAGGGCAAAGTGGCCCATTTTGTGGATGACAGTTAGCCTCATTTCCTGATTATTCTAATGATGGCTTAAAGGGCCTAAAACAACCATGATGACAAGCAATGCATATATGAAAGTATAAGTGATTTGAATCTATGCTGGTATCCTCTATAACATCCTATCCTTGATCAGTATTATATTTGAAATATTTATCCATATTGAAATACATAGATGTAATTAATTCTTCATATATTTAATTAATTTTTGATATATAGTATTACATTATGTAATTATATAACAATTGATTTATCAATTATCCTGTGATGTCCTTATATGTCATTTCTAAATATTTTCTCTTATAAACAATAATGTTGATTTCAACATTTTTAAATCTATCTTTTTATAAATATGTGCAAGAATGTCTTTAGAGTTCTATAAAAATGACTGGAATTGATGTGCTATAGAATATTCATATCTTCAACTTTACTAGACATTGCTATATTGATTTATTAAATAGTGGTAGGTTAAATTCTTATTCCTTTGGATTATAAAATAAAAGTTGCTACATTAAGTATCTTTGTCAAATATCTGTTAAAAAATTCTTTAACTTTTTCAAATATTGCATTTTAAAATTTTCATCTAATTTGAAATCCCACTGGAAATAACCTCTTTTTTCATATGCAGATATTTCAATTTTAATATTATAATTACTTCCTTAGTTTTGGTATGTGTGTGTGCATTTTTAATCTTTTCAAATAAATCCTTCAGAACAATTTTATAAAATATTTTTATAAGATTCTGAATTTTTTTTTTTTTTTTGCAGTACGTGGGCCTCTCACTGTTGTGGCCTCTCCCGTTGTGGGGCCTAATATTTAAGAATATTTCATATTTCATAGTTATAAAATATAGGTATTATTTAGCTAGCCCATAATTATTAACTATGTACCAGGTTCTTTTCATGCTTTCTTCATGCATAAAGTTATTCTCATACCAACCGTGTCAGGTATGCACTGTTATAATCCCATTTACAGTTGAGGACACAGACCAAGAGTCTCTGAGGTTTTCCAGGGTCACACAGATAGTAAGGGATATTACACTGTGTTTCCTAACACTACATACTTAAATATTATGATAAAGGGGACATTTCAAGTCTATAGTTTAAAAAATGACCGAAGTGTATTTTTTATTTGATTACAGATCATTTGGAAAAACAAAAGTTAAATGCTTACCTGATGGCATGTATAAAGATAGATGCTTAAGATTTAAATACAAAAAAAGAAAAACAAAACATATAGATGGCTATCTTTAAATTTTCTGAGAGAAGCATGCCTTTTATGTTTTGTTTTGTTTTGTTTTTTGTGGTAGGCGGGCCTCTCACTGTTGTGGCCTCTCCCGTTGCGGAGCACAGGCTCCGGACGCGCAGGCTCAGCGGCCATGGCTCACGGGCCCAGCCGCTCCGCGGCATGCGGGATCCTCCCGGACCGGGGCACGAACCCGTGTTCCCTGCATCGGCAGGCGGACTCTCAACCACTGCGCCACCAGGGAAGCCCTGAAATTTGTTTTTAATCAGACCAAATATCATAAAAATATCCTGACATATAATTATTGTACATTTTTCTTCCAAAAATAAAGTTTTTAAAATTTTATATTTATAATTTTAATGAATGTGGTAATGATATGTGGTAGAGCACCAATTATATTTTTTCATATGGATAGCAAATGTCTCATTATGGAATTGTCTAAATTTTACTCACACATTTGAAATGCTAGAGCTATTATGTATCAAAGTTAAAATGTCTGTTTCTGAGTACCATGTTTTATTCTATTTACTAACCTCTGGCAAAGCCATAATACAGTCCTATTGCCATGCTTTTGTCTACACTCTGGAAAATATCCTCAACTATCACTTTTTATTCTTTTTTAAATTTCTGCTTTTAATTTCAAAATAATTTTATTGTTATTATTTTTTTCTAAAGTTTCTATTCTAATTTTTTAAAATTAATATTTCATTTTCTTCTTTCTTATATACAACTTACCTTAAAGGATACCAATACTCCATTTTTTGTTTTATTTTAGATTGTTTTCTCCAGGCATTTACTGGGTTTTGTTCAGTCCTCTCTGTTCTTGTTGCTGTTTTCCCTTATCTTTCACAATAGAGGTGTTTCTCAGCTACCTGAAGATCACTGTCCTTTGTAATCTCCAACTGCACGGGCCATGCTTATTGATTGGTGGACATTCCAAAGGTAAATAGATGTGCCATTTTATTGAGGGATTTTTTTTAATTAATTAATTAATTAATTTTTGGCTGCGTTGGGTCTTCGTTGCTTCGTGTGGGCTTTCTTTTTAGTTGTGGTGAGTGGGGGCTACTCTTCATTGCCGTGCACAGGCCTCTCATTGTGATGGCCTCTCTCGTCTTGGAGCACCAGCTCTAGGCATGCTGGCTCTAGAGCATAGGCTCAGTAGTTGTGGCGCACGGGCCTAGTTTCTCTACAGTATGTGGGATCTTCCTGAACCAGGACTCAAACCGGTGTCCCCTGCATTGGCAGGCAGATTCCTAACCACTGCGCCACCAGGGAAGCCCCTATTAAGGGATTCTTAACTCTCAGGATTTAAAATATTTTTTTAAAAAAGGTTTTCTTTTCCTAATAGATTCCTCAGAAAAGTCCTCCTATCTTCTGAGTAGAGGTTTTAACCTGAATCCAGTGATTTTATAGCTGAGTTCAGGGGCGATGCTGAGGGAAATAATATTCCCCATGTAGATTTTCAGGTCTGGTGTCTAGTGGTTTTGCCATTTCTTGAGAATCAACTTTTAGTATAACGGAAAAGATTGAAGATCAGGTGTTCTAACTGCACCCTAAATAGACTTTCCATCAATTTGTTCAAATAGATCTTTCTTTTTCTTTTTCATTGAGTTTATAATTACCAGATCCAAGTTTTTATCAACCTTAATTTTCTTGTTTTCTTCTGCTTTCATAATTCTTTTTCTCATTTTCTTTCTTAATATATCTGGAATATATCTTTGTATAATAAACTTATTATTGGTAATTCAAGGTAGACAACTCTCTATGTCTTTATTTAGTGAAAAGCCTCTGTATTTCTTCAATTCATTTTAGATTAATTTTTGATGTAGCAGGTATTTTGTAGGAATATATTGTCTATTCAACCATAGAAAGTAAATTACTGTCAGGGCCATGATTAAGACAAAAACTTAGATTTACAGGTTATAAAAACTGCACTATCTCTTTGTGTATAATTTTTTCTAGCTTTATATTAAAAATATTAAGTTTTGCTGGAGGTTTCCCAGTATAGTTTCATGAAAATTATAACATTAAAAAATTCCAAAATATAAGTATTGCTAATATACATGAAGTGGCACAACTATTTAGGAAGTATGTTCCAGATGCTTCCTTCCTCATCCTCCAAATATATAGAAAGTATGATACATAATATGATTTATTGTATTTCCTAAAATTCTTAATATTTGAAGAAAAAAGGAGAAAATACAGTTCATTGAAATGAAGAAAATCAGTAATTGTTATCACTTAATAAACATTTCCTTTTCAAAAATATACCCTACGTCACCAGACATTTTTTTTTAATTATATTTTCCAAGATTTCAGAACTACTGTTGTTTTGCTGTGCAATTTCATTTCAGTTTGTTTCAAAAGTAATTATATTATAAATTTATTCCAATTTTTGTTTGTTTGTTTGCTTTGGTAGACGACCTTAGTAAAATTGCAAACAACAGTCAAAAGTGCAATTTTTTGTGTTGGTTAATAAGACAGAAAAAAAAAAATTCAGTACTTATTCCCAAAGATTCTTCTACTATATAAAGTTACTCATGCCTTCAAACCTCAGAGTTTCTTTATAAAGCTTTGGTTGACATTATGATTAAGGATTTAAGATTTGTGATAACTGTATTAACATTTGAGCACTCATGGTCTGACATGCTATGGAAAGGAAATGGAACATTTTCATACAAACTAGGAGAAATTTGCTTCTACTCTTAGTCATTGAATAATTATAGCTAATCAATTAATCAATCAATCATGCCAGAGACACCTTTAGGAAATATACCTAAAATAGCATTTAAATTTTTTCCTTTGGCAAAGAGAGCTTCATTTTTAAATATTAAAGTGAATCATTAAGTATATGGACTATGAATTAAATGTAACGACGTCCTGAAAATAATCAGAAAAAATAAAATAAAGTAACTCTCAGTTATTTTTTTTCTAAAATCTTAATTTAAAATATACATCAATTTTAATTTTTACAGCTAAGTTTCATACTTTTAATATTTTCTTTCTATATACTAATTTTTTGAGGACTTTGATGTCTATTATCTTTTTCTCATTGCAATTGTGCATTTGCTTAGAATATTTACTAGAACAACTTGTAAATTTGCTTATAAAGTTAAAAACTGAAACAACAGTCAGAAAACATGATAAACCTTACACACTAAATTTGAGATTTAATAGTAACCTAAAAGTAATTGTTTTCTAAGAAACTTTAAAGCATTTTTTGCTTAACTTCCATGATTAAAATGTCAAACCATTTATATAGTCAAAATAATAGTCTTGTTTTAATGTCTGACCTGCCCTCTGGAGCATTTTAGTTATTCAAAGAAGTAAGATAAATGAAATGAATTGTTAAAACTTCGTTCTTTTTCTTGTTTATGGAACTTTAGTAACAGATAAACTAATGGAAAGAGATGTATGGTTTCTGTCATTTAAATGTCTTTATTAGCTTAAAAAAAGCATGCTTCTTCTAACAGATGAATAGAAAAGTGCCTACCTCTAGGGATATTATATCATTATATTTTACTCCTGACAACATATCATGAATATCCACACAGATTAATATGAATAAAAATAAACATATTTTTCATATTGCATAATATACTCTAGTATGGATGTTGTAATTTTACCCAACAATTTCTCTCCCAATGGCAATTTGTAATATTTCAACACTTTTGCTACTGAAAATAACAACATAATAAGCCTTCATGTTGCTATGGGCTGAACTGTGTCTCCCCAAAACTGCATATGTTGACGTTCTAAACCACAGTAACTCAGAATTGGGCTGTATTTGGAGGTGGTTCCTTAAAAGAGTAGTAAGTTAAAATGGGTAGGTCTTAATCCAATATGACTGGTACCCCTTTATGAGAAGATTAGGACACAGATGTGTGCACAGGGAAGACCATGCAAAGAAACAGGGAAAAGGCCAGCTACAAGCCAAGGAGTGAGGCCTCAGAAGAAACCAACCCTGCTTACACTTTGATCTCTGACATCTAGCTCAAAAATTTTGAGAAAATAAATTGAAGTTGTTCAAGCCACCAGTCTGTGGTACTTAGTTATGGCAGCCCTAGAAAACAAATACAAATGTATAAAATTTTTAGGAGCTAATTAATTATTTTAATATATTGATATTTATGTAATGCAGAACCAATTTTTAACAATTCAATTCATTTATCTTACTTCTTTGAACTTCAATAGTGAAGTTATTGGGTCAGAATGTGTATATATATATATATATATATATATATATATAATATTTAATTTCAATAGGCATTTCTAAACATTTCTAAAATGTTTATAATAATATATGATATGTCTATTTGCCAAGGTTTTGTTTCTTTTTAAAGCTCTACTAGTTTAATTATTAAATGTTGATACATATTTATTTATGTATATATTTATAACATATACAGATATATTAATAAATATTAATTATTACATAAATTAAGATTTTATTTATATATGAAATCCCAATTACTACTGATTAAACATTTTTCATATTTGCTAGTCATTTGGACTTTTCTTCTTTCAGTCAACTGCTGGGTTCAAACAACTGGATATGATACCATTTGCACAATTTTTCTTGGTTAACATTGGCTTTGCTTGCTTTCCATTGTTTTCTGTTCTTGAAAAAGAAATTGAGAGGAAATCAGGGCCAAGAGCTATAAAACACAAGACTGGGAAAAGTCTCAGTGGAGATTATCTGGGCGGTGAGTGTATTTTTCTCTTTGTTCCATACAGAGACAAAAGTAGAAATTAGGTTCTGGCGGTAAATAAATAAGTGATGGCATATGTTAAAATCATGTATGTTTTGTGCATCTTATATTCCTTATTTGTAAAATGTGCTAAAGAATGACTTTAAAAGTAACTTTTGGCTTTCAAATTCTACTAATCAACAAATTAAGTATATTGTATGGTAGAAGATTACTTTTGTGCAGTAATAATAAGTAGGTAATTTACTATTAAATCTATCCAGAAGTAACATATGATTTTTCACAGCAATAACTACCACATTATTTATGTAGGTTTAATATGCAAATTGGTAATTTGTGTTTTGAATTATCACCTAGGAAAATTAAGCTACAATCTAATGGTTTTCACTGACATTTAATTCCACAATAACTGATTACACTATTACATTCCATTATATTTTTGAACCCATTATAGCTTTATAGTATTGTTATAAATAACTTACTTTTTTTCTCACTTGTTCTTACTGTATATAAATATTCTATACTATGAATGCATTGCATCTATTCTTTTCATGTTAACATATTTTATCTCATTTTACATGTTAAGTACCTCATTATATCCTTAAAAGTTCAACTAGTGTACTAATTTAACACAATAAGTAATATTTTTCTACATTACTGTCCTTTTAATTTATAGAGGAGAAACACTTAATGTATTCATATTACACACGAATTGATATTTGGCAATTCCATGCTCATTGAAACTTAACAAATACAAAACAGATACCTGAAAATTATTATGGTATTAATTTAATTACATCGTGATTTCAACTAGAATTTTTAAAATAATATTTCAGCATTTTGATAATTTGATACTACTTTTTATCAAAACTTGATCTAATTTTAATTACATATCTGCATATCTACAGAACAACTCTCATTTTGTTTTAATCTGTGTTATAGATTTTCTTGGAAATTTTAATGAAAACTATTTATCTAAGTTTTATGTTAAGAATACAATTTCTAAGGTTAATTTCTAATTTGGCTACATTTAAATTAAAGTCCCACATTTTAGATGATCTAACAGCATGATAATAACATATACAACAAATTTTATTTTGTCTTCAGCTATTACTGATTAAAATGAATAACGCTTCTAAATATTTTGGTGATATAATGATTCATTTATATTTTTATCTGAGCACTACTTTTCTTATTATCCCCTTTGTTTTAGTGGTAAATGCACTATTTTTTATTTCTATTCAGGGTCATCATTTCTTTAAGATTTAGATATATATTTTAGAATTAAAACATTTTATAATTCAATTTTTATCAAAAGATAGATTTAATAATAGAAAATGGAGTAATGGTTCACATATATTTAATATATATTTTGCTTTGGGAAAACTGAAAATTAACCTATGTAAACACTTAGTGGCTTAATACATTGTGGCTAATAAATATAAACAAATACAAGAAGGAGTATGAATTAATATAAGGCATTTATAAAGCAGATTAAAGATATGTATAATTTCAAAATATTAGACATGATAATTAATACAAAAATGTGTATTAATTTTTACTTTTAGCTTGATAAAAGGCATGCATATAGAAGACATTCTAAATTGTATACTTACATTACACGTGTGAACAGAAAAAATCAAAGTTCAAAGAAATCCCTCCTCAAATTATTTAAAGAGAAAAATCAAGTCTAGAATGTTGGAACATAAGCATTAAATGGACAAAAACAAAACAAAACACATGAAAAAACAAATAAATGAGAAATAATAACAGCAACAACACAAATAAGGTCTTAAAATCATGGCATACCTGAACCTTAGAATATAGACTTTCAAAAAAAAAAAAATATTGTTTTTACCTTTGGTACTCAGATACTATGGGCCTGTAGTAATGGAAAATCTATGTATATTCTTCATTGAGACTCTGATATTTACAAAAATTTATGGTGGTTTTAAAAAAAACTCAGGAAAATATTGCAAATTCTGGAAAAACTGGGAGACTGACATTGGTAGTGGGAATTCCATTTTTATAATTCCAGGCATCAGCATAAGCAAAACTTATAATCACAGTTGAAAATAGAAAAAAGCTTAGTGACAATGCATTCTGAGATTTAGGGCATATTGTTGGCCTTATCTTTTAAAATTTCCAGGGAATTAGGCAGTTAACAGAGTATTAAGTAAAACCCTGCTTAAACTAGCTATTGGACTAGAAAATCTGTTCTGTAACCATGAGAATATTGCATATAAAAATGTATTGGATATGGCCAATCCTGTTTTATGAGAAAAATTGTTTTCTAATGCTAATTATATTACTGCTTATTATGCCCTAAATGTGAATAATAAGTTGTTGCAAGTTAAAAACAAATAAGAATAGCATTGCAAAAAGCATTTGTTATGCAACTTAAAATTATTATAAGGAAAACAAAGTATCAAAGAAAATTCAAATATTCTGATAAAAGTCAGAAAAGTTAAGAGAAATAAGAATACTATTTAACTAAAAATAAAATGCAGAGTTTAATTGACCATACATATAAAAAATATTTAAATCTACTAACAATGATTTTTTTCAATAAAAGAGACCTTTCAATGTAGTAAAGTCTAGTGAAGTTTTATTCCTGGATGACAAAAATAACAATACAAAATTTTTAAAAATAGGAAAAGAGAAAATATTTCATTTTAAAAAATGAAATACTTAGAACTATTGTGAAGTCTTTCTGGCAAAAATAAATATAAATAAATTTGGATTCAAACAGAACAGGAACATTAAAATCCCAAGAAGATCTGGATTCTTATGAAAAATAAATGAAATAAATGAAGGTGTCCTGGAGGATTCATCCACTGATACTATACTTAGAATGAATGCACAGCCAAAACCAGGTTCCATCAAGGCTCAAAGAGAGTAAGTTAATCACTTAAAAAAACATTCTTACACATAAAAATTTGTTACACGTAGAAAATTAAAGTGTGACCTGGGAAAAAGGGAAGGTTGGGGAGAAAAATGAAAAATATTTAGCTTGCAGATGCTAACACAACAAAACACAGATAACACCAAATAATCAAACAAAAAGACTTGTGAGACACAAGCCTAGGTTTTGAGCCACTTGAACACATAGCTGTGTTGAATTGACTTATTATGTCAAATTTGTATGCCAGAAATTTACTGGACATATAAGTAAAGGAAAGAAGAACAAAAAGATTCATTGATGAAGATATTTAAAGCAGCATGACTATATATTTCAAAGGATATTAAAAGTGTATGGGTTACATTAAATACATCCAATCTAGAAATTGATCAAAAGAAGGCTCAACAAATTTTTATTCTGGAAATGGCAGACAGGCTGGATTAAACTTGTTTTTCTCCAGAAAAATATAAAGTCTAAATTAAGTATACATTTAAAAAAATCTGAAAGTGTTGAGCAAAAATCAGTGCAAAGCAGTATGCTTGAAAACAGATGAAACCCAAATAGAAATAGTCTTTCCATGCAAAGGAGGCAAAGATCAGATTCCAGGACAACTAAAGTGGTTTGAAATTGGAAATCAGGTACCGGACAGGGGAAGTCATTAAAAGGAAACCCCAGAAAACAGTGTGAAAAATGTCCTTGGACTTTGGATTTTTTTCCTGGTTTTTTGGATTGTATGTGCACATGGACTTGAAGAGATCTGGTAGGTAAGTGTTGCTGGGAGGCACACAGCTGAGTGGAGATTTCAACAATTACACATGGTGTGGGATAGAGTTTGGACCCAGCCAGAATAAAGACTCCTCAAACACCCCACACACTTATTTGAGAGTGCAACCAGGTCATACCCTAAAGCAAAACATATTTCCCATGAGTGATTAAAAAAATCAAAACAAACCAAACAAACCAAGAAAGCCTTCTGTAGTTCCTTGATAACAAGAACTATAACCAGGCATTGGGAAGATTAATTAGAATTGCCAGTAACTAAACTATCTACCAGAAAAAAGAAACCAAAACACTTTTTAGGAAAACCTTTACAATATATTTTCAACAATTTTGAATTGTTGAAATCATTTTTACAATATTCTGAAAAATCAGATAAAAGTGATATAAAAAGATAAAGTAATTAACATACATAGAGCCAGTGATAATCTAGGCATTGGAATTAGTAAAAAAGGACTTTAAAAGAAGGAAAGATGAGCAAAAAGCATAAGATGGGGTGTATTGAAAAAGAAGTAAAATATATATAAACACAACAAAAAGAAATTAATAAAGAATTAGCCAATATAACAACAAAATGGACATAGAAGGAGAAAAGTCCAGAGAAATTGATGACTAGTCAAAAGAGAAAATTTTAAAAATAAAGAAAAAATAATAACATTTATTGGGTTTTTATTCCATACAGGACAAGTATACTATCTTGATCAATAAAAAATGTTTATTTTTGTATCTTCAGGGAAGACGGGAATCTTACTGTGTTTAGATTCAGGCTCTATTTACTCTATTTTCCTCTACCATATTCTTATCTACTCTCTCCTTTAGTTTACTCTTCTATAAAATGGTAAAAATAGTAAACAATTAATGTATTTGTTGGGGGACCATCACCTAACATACATAAACATATTAAAAACTCTGGTTAGCATGTAATAATACATTTTATTGTTATTTTTATTATGCTCCGGCTTCTGTTTTCTGCATACTACTACATATACAATATTGAACATAGATAATATGTCTTACATGAAATTTTATTTCCAAAGTAAAATTATTTTCTGGGTACTTTTCTACACTGTTGTTACTTAAAGGTCTCAATATTCATGGAGTTAAAACATTCTATTTATAGCAAAGTCAACCTGTATGTCTGTGGATTACAAGGCAAAGTTAAATGAAAATTTAAGATAAAATTCACACAGTATTCTAAGTTGCCTTTGGCTTTTGGGGAGTATTAACTACTGTAATAAATGTGTGATTTAACTCTGCTCTGTCACTCAGAAACATAGCTACACCTTATTCAGTTTTCTATCTTAGCATTTATAGCATGATTTTCTCCCCTTTTTAGAATACCGTATGCTGAATGAAGTCATTAATTTTACATGTTTTTCTATCCTGTTCACTTTATACCAACATATCCTAATAAATGTCTATTGAAAGAGTGTATGAATTAATGAATGAATTAAGCTTTAAAAGAGATAAAGTCAAAATGAAAAACCAAGACATCTTCGCAGTTGCTGGCCAGAATTATGTCCCATATGTTTTTTATTTGTTTGTTTTGTTTTGTTTTGTTTTGTTTTGTTTTGTTTTTGCAGTATGCAGGCCTCTCACTGTTGTGGCCTCTCCCGTTGCGGAGCACAGGGTCCGGACACGCAGGCTCAGCGGCCATGGCTCACGGGCCCAGCCGCTCCGCGGCATGTGGGATCTTCCCGGACCGAGGCCCGAACCCGTGTCCCCTGCATCAGGCAGGAGGACTCTCAACCACTGCACCACCAGGGAATCCCTGTCTTATATGTTTGAAGAAACTTCAAAAAGTTTTTCATCCAACCATCTTACCTTAATCTTTTGTAGTTAAAAAAATGGAAATCTCAACTCATCACACTAATTTCCTTAAGAATTACTAACGGAGGTCTTATCACTATATACATAAGGTATTATGTTAAGTGCTTTTCTAATTAAATGTTGAGAAATCTCTTCTGCCCTTAAGGCAGAATTGAGAGGCTGCAAATGAAAAACTATTTTCTAACCTAAGAAGACCTGGGCTCTTTACATTTCTTTCGTATTATAAATATAAAACAACCACTTTCTCTAGCCCTTCTCTTTGTTGCAGTTGTCATATTCTACCTGCAGATTCCCTAGTCAAACTGAAATATTCATTATGTACAATATCCATTTTTCAAGTTTCCTGGTAATAGTTTTACCAACTGCTTGGCTACTGCATAACACAGGTTACCATCTTACCATCACCCAATTACATCTTCCTCACTTTGTTGCAGCCTTCACTAGTGATAGACTTTCCATTTTGTTCAGCCTCTGTCCACCGAAGGTCATGGTCAGTGCCATATCTTATAGCATTCCGATATGGCAGCATCCCAAACTTGAACAATTTCTGAATCATGTAGCTGTTGCTGTATAACAAACTTGCCTAAACCTCAATTTTAAAAAATGATGACTTTTATTTTGCACTAAATTGTAGGTAAATTGGAAAGTTTTCCATCTGAGATTATGTGGAGGGGATTCTCGCAGTCTGAATAGGGACCATTCTAGGCCAGTCAGCCTGCCAACAGAGAACCCCTACCAGATGAGCGGAGCCACTTACCTGACCCGGAGTTAACTGCCAACTTGGAGGAGAACTCCTGTAGACTTGTTAGCAATTGTTAGAGGTTATTATTTTAAACTACTGACATTTAAGATAGTTTCTTAATGCAGCAATACCTAAATAATTTATCCCTTCACATTGAAATATTTTGGAAGGATTTTTCTTCTTAAAAAAGTCCCTTGGGCTTCCCTGGTGGTGCAGTGGTTGAGAGTCCGCCTGCCAATGCAGGGGACACGGGTTCGGGCCCCGGTCCGGGAAGATCCCACATGCCGCGGAGCGGCTGGGCCCGTGAGCCATGGCTGCTGAGCCTGCGTGTCCGGAGCCTGTGCTCCGCAACGGGAGAGGCCACAGCAGTGAGAGGCCCGCGTACCGCAAAAAAAAAAAAAAAAAAAAAAAAAAAAAAGTCCCTGAAATTATAGGCTATAGTATAATGCAAAAAAGCAGAGGAGGCCTGTAATGAATATTAAGTTGGTGAATGTGTTGGCCAATCAGTAGTACTGAGAGTAGTTTAGGGCAAGAAAATAAAAGCATAGTTTAATATTCAATATCTTATATAAAGTATAGAAAAAACATTTTACCAGATGCTTAAATGTTAAACAGAATTTTGATGAAAGGTCAAATCCAATTCTTAATAAAATAGCGATAGATATATAATTTAATTACATAATATTATTGCAGTTAACATACTGACATATTTCTTTCCAGGCCTTTTCTATGCATTTTTAATATATAATTGAAACGAAAATCTTCTCATGGATATGCAAGCTAGAAACTATTTTTTATTATTAAACATAAATAAAGAGTTCATTATGTTTAATAAACCTATATATAAAATGAAGAAACAGAAAACATGTTTCCAAACAAATAATTAATATAAAAGGTATGTATATTCTGGATACTGTTTTCTCTTTAATACTTAAAATTCTGCCTGACACACAGTAGCTGACTTTTCAGTTGAATGAATGACTAAATTACAAGAAATTCAAAACAAAACAAAACTGAAGTACTGACTTCTTTTTTTCTGGGGAGATGGTTAAAGATGGACATTGAATTCTACCTAGTATTTTCAAGAATGTAAGAAAAAGACACCATTTTCAAATACCATTGTTAAGCAATTTGTCAATTTTTTTTCAAAGTTCAAAATGTGCTTTCATGAGGAGTCTAGGAAAACATCAACTGGGGCTTTGATGACTAGTGCGATAGGGAGAATTCAAACAACAAAATATCCCATGAAAGTGAGGCTGTGGACAAAGACCCTTGATGCATAAGGAATCTTGGTATGTTTCTAGGAAGGCATAAAATAGAACATAGACTCAAAAAATTAAACATCAAAATATAAAGATATTCTAATGACTCAAGCAAGATTCTTTACATATGTCAGACACTTAGCAAAACTCTCTGTTTTTCAAGGCAGAGGGTATTTTTGGGATGCATTGTCATTGTTTACTTTCCAGGCAAAAGAATAATTAGGCTGAGTTTAGTTTACAGTTTAATTATCATTTGGGAAATTTTCATAATTGTAATTTGAAAGCTATATATCTTATTTCACTATAATCGTCTGTATACTTTGTTACAATATATAAAATATTTAGAACTCAATTAAAATTAGGACAGATTTATTACTACTAAATATAGTGATGCAATTTTCAGTAAAATTTCTAGTGGTACGTTTCCCAGAAAGGATTAAAAGAATCTTTAGATTATTAATAACGCACATTCTGAATAGAATTATCTGACTGAAGTTTGATGAATATCATGCATCTAATTTTGAACATGTCAAATTAAATTTGACTACAATGAATCCTTTTAAGTTACCTTCAAGTGTGTTTTATTCATGAAGTTGCACATCTTGAAAATTACAAAAAATATAATGTGCTTGCAAATTCTATGTTTCTGCATGCAAAATAGCAAGACTACCAAGAAATTAAATCATGGAAGCAAAAAACACTGCATTTGTTACTTGATAAAATCTTAAATTATCATAATACAAAAATAACTTTTAAGAGAACAATATCTTAATTGGTTTATGACAATCAAATCCAAACAGGATATCTCTATATTTATATTAGTTCCATCTACCAGACAAATGTGGCTTATGCAATGTAGTTCTCCATAAAAATCATCATTTAGTGTACAGCTGTCCACAGTTATCTATTGCAGGAAAATTGTCCCTTTCACTAGCATTTATTAAGAACCCATTTACATGTGACATTTTGTACTTGGTGTTACAAAACTGCTTAATGAAAATAATAGAAGGTTTCAAATGCTGCTGTTTTCCCCTGTGCAGCCATTGAATGTAATTAATATTTTAGCTAGACTGAACTAAGCCACTTTTAGCTAGACTGAACTAAGCAATATTTTAGCTAGACTGAACTAAGTCATAAAGTAATGGATAAAAGCGTTTTTATTTTTGCTTTGCTCCTTATAAAATATGTTTATTGGAGGAGAAAACACAGGAAGTGCACAAACGTATAAAGAATAAAATCCACTGTACTCCTGTCATCCAACAGCAGCCATAGTTAATATGTTTCCAAAGTTTTTCTTTTCCCTGTTCATTTTAATATATGGGATTTTTGTGAATATCAGTCATAGCTATGTCCCATATGTAGCTGATATTCATAATGCACTTTGATGTAAGATAGATATCTAGAGGTGAATGTATAGTGTTAAATTCACGAGGCTGTGTAGCGTGGAGCTGAGGAGACAGTCAGCAGGCATGTGAATCCAGTTTCTGTCTCAACCAGCTGAGTAAACAAATCACTCAATCTCTCTCTATCTTCATTTCTTTATCTGTAAAATCGGAATAGAAATAGTTCCTACCTCACAGACTTGTTACAAGGATGAAACTAATTCATGCAAAATTCTTGGAATATAAATTAAATCAAGAGATGCTAGTTATTTTTTTCAGGCTCTTATTATATATTTTCAAACAGCTTTCCAGAAACAGTGGACATCCTTTTTAGAAGTAAGCTCTCCAGTAACAAGTGGGTTCACACACACACACCCCCCCACACACAAACACACATAGTATTTAGTGTGTATATAATAAATTAAAATAATGAAACTTAAAAATACCAAAATCATAACTTTTTTAACATCATGAAATAGTCCTGAAACAGAGAAACTGGAAAAGATAACCAAACATGAAGTTTAAAGAACACTACCTATAACTAAGCACAATGAGTCAGAATGTCTCTCCTTTACTCTCCCTATATTTCTAAATAAACCATAATTATATCTACATGACTTTAAATCAAGTCATCCTAACTCCTCCCCAGAGATGTCTACCCATTCATCTGCATCAGTGCAAATTCACACCACCCAAGTATTAGAAGCTCCAGTGATTTAGAAAGTGGGCATAGAGGGAACTTACCTCAACATAATAAAGCCCATATATGACAAACCCACAGATAACATCATTCTCAACGGTGAAAAGCTGAAAGCATTCCCTCTGAGATCAGGAACAGGACAAGGATGTCCACTGTAACCACTTTTATTTAACATAGTTTTGGAAGTCCTACCTGCAGCGATCAGAGAAGAAAAATAAATAAAAGGAATCCAAATTGGGAAAGAAGGAGTAAAATTGTCACTGTTTGCAGATGACATGATACTATGCATAGAGAATCCTAAAGATGCTACCATAAAACTACTAGAGCTCATCAGTGAATTCAGTAAAACTGCAGGATACAAAATTAATACACAGAAATCTCTTGTATTCCTATACACTAACAAAAAAAGATCAGAAAGAGAAATTAAATTCCTACTATCCTGAAATCCTCTTAACACTTTATGCCATTACGCATGGACCTCACTCTCCATTAAGCATGGACCTCATTATCCATTATGCTACTCTCTTATATATAGAGTAACGTGGCCTTCCCCTTGTTGCTGTCAGAGGCACGCTGGGCCCTAGTGCCCTATATGCAGAACAGTGTGTTGACATGCACACCTTCATGAAGATCTTTGCAGAGAAAATGTACCCAAACCACACTATCTCTGTTTCCTCCCACTCATTGTCATTGTCACTTTTTTATCACCCATCATAGAAACTTTTCTTCTCTTGGCTGAAGATTCAGTCTCTCACACCACCATTTAGAACTGCAACAAGATTGCCCACAACACCAAATTTATCTCCAGAACACCAAAGTTTGGAAATGCCTCAACTGGGGAAATATCGAAGCCCATTGAGCTGCAATGGGACTGCATGAGGGTGTATATTATCACTGAAAAAGAGTCCTCTAAAACTTATTTACCCACACATACTGTCTGGCTTCTGGCTTCATAATTTTTCAATACACTATATTATATGTGCCACTTAAATGGCATTGTTTAAACAAGTGTGCAAATTCGCAATATGTGTTGCAATCCATCTATCCATTGTCCACAATATTCACTGCTATATCATTAGGGTTTCTTGAGGTTTCTGTACAGCAGATCTGGCTATAACCTATCACACCACTCATTTGTTTTTCTATAAAAGAACTGTTGTTAGATTAATAAGACTTCTAGATTTACTAGCTTATAAACAACACTTTTTTTTGTCTAGAATTTTGGATTTTTATGGAGTCATATTTTGCCTAGTTTTAGTGAAATATCTTAAAATTATGAAGAATATGATCGTTTTGTTATTCTGCCTGATAAATATAGGCATCCCTATAGAAATCCAGTTCAGGCTAGTTTAACTTTCCTTAGATTATTTTAGGTCACTGAGTTTTAAAAACTTTTGAGTAACATCATGACACCTTTTGTATGCAAAATAGAGATTTCCTATTATGAACTCCTTTCATTTAATTTTATTGATGTAAATCTAGTGAAGTTTCCAGATTTATGAGGTAGAGAGAAATAATTTTTTATGTCCTATTTTTGAATGATTTTCCCTTGATTGAGGAGTTTACCAAAAAAATAAAACTAAACAATAAAAGAATGGCAAGTACAAGTAGCAATTTCCGGTACACCTGATGGATAGATTCTAGTTTGGGTGCTAAAAATACTAAATCAGGGCTTCCCTGGTGGTGCAGTGGTTGAGAGTCCGCCTGCCGATGCAGGGGACACGGGTTCGTGCCCCAGTCCGGGAGGATCCCACATGCCGCGGAAAGGCTGGGCCTCTGAGCCATGGCCGCTGAGCCTGCGTGTCTGGAACCTGTGCTCCGCAATGGGAGAGGCCACAACGGTGAGAGGCTCGCATACCGCAAAAAACAAACAAAAAAAAAACCCCCCAAAAAAAGCAACTAAATCAGCAAGGCTCACAGTCATGAGGAAGATGCCAAAATTCATGTGTGGGTCATTAAGTTTAATTATTTTAGTGATGAAAGGAATGGAATATATTGATTTAGAGTATATAAAATATTCTTTACTACAGTACCCCGACTTCAAAAGGTGCTTTCCCCCGCAAGTGGCGCTATCGTTGATTCTTCAAGAGGCCATTTTTCATTCTATAGATCCAGGTGCCTCTGATGTATAAGTTAAAATAATAACCATTTAACCCATGGGAATTAACATGTTGCTTTACATTTACCTTATGAATTCCATTTTTTGTTCATATGTGAAATACCACAGAAGGTGAGACTACAAGTAGCAATCATGAAAGTAAGAAAAATTTAAATCTGGAATACATATGCTATCCAGCAGAACAGATCATTGTTCATCCTCTCATCTCCTACTTGTATGCTGGAATCTACCCAATGCCATCAACTTGCTATAAAGAAACTGACTAGTCCCTTCAGGTGATGGGATGATAGAGTGGGTTCCACATTGGACACTCAGAATAGGCAATTCCCAGGTCAGATTTTATAGAGGGAAGTACATGATATTTAGTACATATAGAATCAATCTTTCATCAATTCTCTCCACACTGTTCATGAGCCCATTGATCAAATCCTTGAATCATGAAAGGTAGAAGCTGATTGACATCCACAGGACAGATTGTGAAGAATCTCTTCTGCAGTAGGGCCTTTGGAAAGCATTTACATGGGTGATGGAAAAGGTAGTCTCACGTTCACAGGTTTTCTACCCCTACTCAAGCACAGAAGAATGGGCCTTGAACTCGTAACTATTCCTTACATAGACCTAAAGCCCTGACAGCCCATCCTGGGTTTATCCCCTGATGTGGGAATATCTTTTCCTTCTTCAGACTCAATGTGTACTCCTTTGTTCTGCTTAAGCATGTGCATCATATGGCACCTGGTCAACCCCAGGCTATATCTGTTCCTGGTAGGGAGGGAATAGCGTCCTTTGTTTACAGCATGGTGGGGTGCATGCAGACTATGGCCTTGCCTTCGCCACAGGATGACACAATGGCCATGGGGGACCAGCACCCCCTACTGAAGATTTCAAGAAGACCATCCACATATAACTTCTTAAAACCCACTTTCATGTTTTTATTTAGTCCCAGATTATTTCTGTAAATAACTGCAAAATATTACCATTTTATAGTCTATATTCAGATCATTTATTCTCGATTTAAAAGAGGAGGGAAATGAAATAAACTGTTTAATGTCCCACCTGCCAGGAATATTTCCTTTCTTTACTTTCTTTCTGGGCCAGCCCTTAGTGAACTAAGATACCTTGAAAGTCCACTTCCAGCTTACATAAACCTTATTGGGCAAGCTGCCTGTAATACGCTTAGCTCCCTATTAACTTTCTTCCAAAGAGAATTTAGGGCTTCCCTGGTGGCACAGTGGTTGAGAGTACTCCTGCCGATGCAGGGGACACAGGTTCGTGCCCCGCTCCAGGAAGATCCCACATGCCGCGGAGCGGCTGGGCCCGTGAGCCATGGCCGCTGAGCCTGCGCGTCCGGAACCTGTGCTCTGCAACGAGAGAGGCCACAGCAGTGAGAGGCCGGCGTACCACAAAAAAAAAAAAAAAAGAAAGAAAGTTTATGATTTTACATAACAGGAAAAACTCTATCTCTTCTAAACCACTTATGTATATTTTATATCCCTGAATACATTTTCCTTCTAGCACCTATCATTGATGCAAATTTACATTTAATTACATGCTCATTTTATGGATAACAAGTTTTCTCACTAGTCTAAGTTTCCTTAGGGCAGGGATGGGTTTGGTTTATTTTACTATTGACTCTCTTGCACAAAATACTTAGCAGGGATCAACTCACATTGTCTATGAAAAAAATCATGAGTATACTAAGTTTTATTAGAAAGCAAATGATCAGCATGCATGGGAAAAAAATCGCTATTTTTTTCTCTTAACATTTCTTTCATTTATAGAATATTCTAACTTGAAAGTTGAAAAGGGTCATCATACAAGTTGCTTAGAGATAATTTTTAAAATGTGTTCTGATAAAACTGCTAACCTTTCGCCTTCTTAAACCCTTGCACATTTTCAGCAATAGAATCTTAATTTTGTAGAATTGTTTTTACAAAATCTTGTCTTTAATGACAGGGTTTCATTTTTCGTATTTAAAAACATTT
Organism: Pseudorca crassidens; assembly: GCF_039906515.1. Taxonomy (NCBI): domain Eukaryota; kingdom Metazoa; phylum Chordata; class Mammalia; order Artiodactyla; family Delphinidae; genus Pseudorca; species Pseudorca crassidens. Next base: position 23,786,525 of record NC_090298.1, read on the forward strand.
AGTATACTTTTAAAATTATGTAAAAATTGCAAATATGCCCATAAATCCTGCATTCTGCTTCTTTGATTGTCAACGTTTTACTTTACTATGGTACACATGCTTAATTTTAATATTTGAAAACTGATTACATAGGTCTGGAATATGAATAAAGTTAGTCTCTCCTTTCACTTCTTTCATTTGCTATACTGCATAATTACTCATTGTAAACTGATACCTAAAAGAAATAGAATGATATTTTTTTGATCAACATCAGAGGCTATATAGTATTTTCCATTTTACTAATTTGTTTTAAACTAATGTATAACAAAGGGTTTAATAATAGTTACTGTTGGGAAATGACAGTGACTTTTACAAGAAACTTACAAACTTGAAATGTTAAAATGTGGAAGATTTAATTAAGTGCTATTCTGTATCTCTGATTATTTATCACTCTTCAAAAATGATTCACTCTGAGAATGTAAATGTAGAGATATAAAATAACACCATCAAGACAGTGGTCATAAATAGGCAGGCAATAACAGCATGCCTTATTTACTCAGTATGATTTTTTACATTTTAACAAGAAAGATTATTCAAGGACAGTTGCTCTTAATCTCTATGGGATGAATCACACACTCTCAAGATTGCATGCTATTTATGGACACTTTTTGAAGAATAAATATAGTCTCTCACTAAACGTTAATTAATATTAATAAAACTTAAAGTTAGCAAATCTGAAATACTGTACCAAAAGGAAGAAATATTTTCTCAGAGTTTTTTTTTTTTTTTTTTGGCAGTGCCACACGGCATGCAGAATACTTAGTTCCTCAACCACGGGTCGAACCCGTGCCCCCTGCAGTGGGAGCACACAGTCTTAACCTCTGGATGGCCAGGGAAGTCCCTCAGACTTTTTAAAGATAAAGTGTGTGTCACAGTGCCTAGTTCCAAAATGGGAATTAGTAAGTGGGAAAGGATTCATTTCGAATGAATGAATTTTTTTAGTGAATTTTGATATCACTGACAAATTGCTTTCTACTATTAAAATCATATGAAGCATAATAATATTTATAGTTGCATGGGAACACGATTATTGCCTTTAATAAATTAAAGTGAAGTAGGCAAATACTTTTAATAAGACACAAATGTTTCAGTTATGCAAGATGAAAAATTTCACATTATATAATGTATATAATGGTGACTCTAGGTAACAATACCATGTTTTATACTTGGAATTTGCTAAGAGGGCAGATCCTAAGTGCTCTTAGCACAAAATTAAAAAATAAGCAAAAGCTAACTATGTAAGGTAATTTGATGTTAATTAGCTTGATTGTGCTGATAATTTCACGATGTGTATGTATATCAAATCACCAAGTTATACAGCTTAAATATATACAATAAAAAACCAGAATTGCTTTTTATTAAATGACACCATAAAAAGGTGATTGCACATACCTTTGATAAAGCATCCCATAGATAATATATACAAAGAACTTTACAAATCAAATAGCAAAATGCAGAAAACCTTTAAAAAGTTGGCAAAAGACTCAGAATGACATTTTGGAGAAGAGTATTTCAGAATGATCAATAGACACATGAAAACTAACTTCATTAGTTACCTGAGAAAAGTAAGCTAAACCTTCAATGTGGTACCTGCTCTATTAATAAAAAATAAGACAATAATACTAAGTGCTGGTGAGAATGAGTAACAGCTATAAATCTAATACTCTGCTGTTCAGAGTATACATTTTTATAACCAGTGCAGAAATCTTTTTGTCAGTAATTAACATTAGCTGAACATATACAACACTGCAAGTCAGTGTATACTAGAAATTTAACTAGTATATATACTTCAAGAGAAATATTTAAAACAATATGTTCATATATTCAGCAAAAGAAATGACTGAAATATTCACAGAACCATTTTATTACTCCCAATTTAGAAATAACTCAAATGCCCACAAACACCAAAATTGTTAAAAACGTTGGAGAATTTATAAAATAGAATACTGTAGCAATGAAAAAATTATTGCTGTCAAACACACAACATAGATGAATCATAAAATAATATTTAGCTAATGAAATCATACACAACCTAGCAATATATATCACTATATGTATAGACACAGAGACACAAACACACACATATATAGAGTTTACAAATAGACAAAAAGCAAAACAAATCTATGGTGTTAGAATTGAAATAGTGGTTATTTGGGGGATAGGCTAATAACTACAATGTTACTTGCGGTTTCTTGTGTGCTAGAAATATCTATTTCTTAATGTGGAAAATTTCGATATATCATATAATTAAGCATTACATATAAGATGTAATCAAATTTGATAGCCACATAGATGCATGACTATACATCAGAAGATTAGTATCTTTTGATAAAAGATACTGTGAAAGTAAATGAATATCCTAGAAATATTTTATAACACTTATAGAGTAGAATGAGGCATCTACGTAAATTCAGATTGGAAATGAAGATTTAAGGTACTTCTTCAAATTTTAGAAAACTTTGCATAAAAAATAGAGGATAGAATTATGACCACTGAGTTATTGTAGAAGCCAGATTTATTCCAAATAAGCAATGGCATTCTATCAGAGCTGTCTAGAAACTGACTGGAATGTTACTTGGATTCATGAGTCCCACAATCATCAAATTTATTGAAATAGGATCAATTTTCATTTTTAAGGGTTATTTATCCAGTCTTTTGTTTTGTTTTGTTTTACCTTAACAATTACTCACTGAGAATTTGTTGGTACAATATATTTTTCTAGGAGTATCCTGTAGACTGGATCTTTTTCTTTAGCAAAGATGTAGATTAAATAATACTTTCATTTTTCATTTTAACTCAAGAATCGATGGTAGTCAAACTAAAGTGTGGTATATCACACTGGTTAAATCCTGTGCTGTGAATTCAGACTTCCAGGGTTTGAAGACTCTTTCCACAGTTTCCTGGCTCAGTGATGTATGTAAATTTATTTCAACCTTTTATTCCTCAGTTTCCTCGGCAGTAAAGTGTGGATAAAATGGTTTCCACTGCATAAAACTTTTCTGAAGATTAAGCAAATTTTATAAAGTATGTATGCCTGGCTACTTGGAAAGCATCAGATGTCTTTACACTGTAAGTGTTATTTTTTAATGTTATTTTAATTCAGATAAGTATAAAAGTACAAATTTAGATATTTAAAACACTGAAGGATGATTTTTTCATATTCATAATGCTACACAGACATATACATTTGTTCAGGTATATATATAGAGATAAAGAAAGATAGTAGGTACATGCATGTGTGTAAGAAAAATTAAAATATATCAGTGAAAGATGTTATTTATTTCAGAAGCTTAGTGATATTTTAATTATATTCACTTTATATAAAATTATACCACACTTTCCTGACCAATTCAGGCATTCTGGATGTCCTACCACCCTTACTGAACCTTATTATTATGTGCTTCAAAGTTGTGCAATACTTGGTCAACAAATTTTCTCCTTTCACAACCAGAAGTTATTCAGTTACGTTTCTCATTTCATGGGTCAGTTACTTTCTTTGTTCCTATCCATGAAGGATAAGCCCAAACTATCTTATTGGATTAGGGGCAGGTAGTGTGAGTCTTAACTCTGTTATGGATCTTGGGTTGTCACAGATGAATTGCTTCTCTTTGAAACAACTTGAGCAATCTATCTAGTATGTTGAAAAATTCCATCTCTGTAGAAGAAGAAACACAGTTCAGACCAAAGAAATGCTTCTCTTATTTAAAATGAATAGATGGTGGCTATTGGTGGATGATAAATCCACAGTCCATTTAAAACTGCTAGTCAATTGTCTGTTGAAGGATAGACATAGCTGAAAAAATATATAGAGATTGTATAGTTGCACCATGAGCAATTTCTCCTGGAATAAGTTAAACTACTAAAAGTGAATAATAGAAGCCAGAAAACTTTATTATTTTTTTGTAAGTGAAGTAACAGAGAAATAGAAATCTTTCCATTTTCTAAATGTGCAAAGGAGAAAGTTTAGGTATGTGGGCTCAAAACATGTTTGGGAAAAGCTGAAGAGGAGGCAACTGAGATGAGGGAAGATACCTCATTCTCTCCCTCCCTCTTTCTCCTTCTTTCTCCCTTTCTCTGTTCTTTTAGGTAAAAGTCCGTCTTTATTTCTCTCATATAATGATATGAACAAATTGCAGAGGTCATTTTGGTGTTGGTACATTCAGAAATAATGTGTAATTCTTTAAGAATTATGTAATAATTTATTTTTGAGTAAATAAATTAATTTAAAAATTACTGGCTTTGTGGTTAAAAAGTTTCTTAAAGAGTAGTTTGTGATTTTCAACATTTTTGAATATGATGTAAGTGGAAATTTATATTATCAACAAACATTTATTTCAAGATAAATAAGACATGAATCATGCTGTTTGTTTCACTGCATTTCTGGGGATTTGAGTGTGACTGCAAAGGACAAACATACATGTGCACTTTCTTCAAACTTAAGAGCTATCTGAAATAAAATTCATGAAATAATGTTGTTCTAAACCACAGTTCTGCATCAATAGGATTTTATACAACCAATAAGAAGTAAATAGATTTCAGATGAATAAATGCATTTTGCATTTTTCTTAGAGAAATAAATAGTGTATGATTAATTTTTCCAATACAAGGAGATAAATTATTCTGGTGAGCAAATATATCTCAAAATTAGAAAAAAATGGAAAAAGTATAAGAAATGTATAAATAATCACACCAGTAGTGGTAGTGAAATTTCATAGAATTAATATTAAATTCTTTATTTAGAAGTCTTCTTTTAATCCTATGCCATATAGAAAACAAATAAAATGAGTGGTGAGTTTTAGAGAAAGTAAATATTTAAAGCAGATATTTGTTTATTATTTTATCATAAGCTATATAATATCTAATTTTATTTTAACTTAGAAAGAAAAGGGAGGGATTGCACAATCCATGTAGGCTTATAGCATAGGTTTATGTATCAAATTTGATATTATATTTATATGTAGAACCGATTCATTAAAGGTTTTTTAAAATAATTATTTGCTTTTTGAGTACCATTCAGCTATATCTATATGTTACATGAAAAATGATATGTTATTATGAATTCATGTGTTATTATATATGTATACATATATATGGCAAATATTTGTCTGCAATATCAAAAGTCTATTACCCAACATTTGCGTGCATACCATCTTAGAAGAAGAATCCTAAAGAAATCATAAACAAGAGCTTACATTTTTTTCTAAGAGCCCTGTAACATTTCACAGTATATTAAGTACTTTACTAAATCATATAATACTTTAGAATGTTTTTCAAACTAAACACACACCCCAACACCTTGATCTTTCTCCTAATACAAAATCTATTACATTAAATAAATATCTGGTTATTTGACATATTTTTCATCTACAACATTGTTTATGTGTACTTTCTCCCTATTTTCTCTATTAATGAACACTTTGGACATTGTTTTGTCTCTTTGCTTTCTTTCCTTCCACCCTTTCCTTTCTTCTTCATTTTTAAAAAAAAATTTGGAAAGAGTTCAGTGTCAGTGACCTGTGCACAAACTACAAAAAGCCAAAGCCATCTTCATTGATATCAGGAGACCAGACTGAGCCAAATAAGCACCCTAAAATAGGAGCAGGACAATCTAAGCTAAGGAAGAAAGTTGGTCAGTTGATAACCTTTTTAACACTGTGTTGAATGTCCCAGGACCAAGATTTTCCTTATAGGAAGTAGCCCAGAGAGGAAAAAAGGAAGAATCTAAAGAGGAAAAAGAGGAAGGTGTGTCTCCCCAAGATATAGTTACACTTAAGCATGATCCATCATGACTCTAGAACATGTTTAGCTAAATTCATCTTCATAAATTGAGGACCATGCAAAGAACATGAACTGGGTAAAGGGAAAACAGAAGGGACAATGGCCAAGGAAAAGTAATATTTAAGTAGAAAAAATAAAGTTTTATATACATTTTTATTCTTTCTTTCTCACTTGCCTTCTGACTACCTGTCAACTGTTTCCACAGGGCTTCTTGCTGACCAGGAAACAAATCCCTCGCTACTGTATTTTTCTTTCTTATTTCATTAATTTTTTCACCTATCTTCAGCATTTCCTCCACTTAATTTTTTTAAAGTTTTTTATATTTCTATAAGTCCTTAATTTGAAGACAGATCAATATTTTTCAAGTTTTCTTATTTTGTTAATATATGATTTAAGGCTATGTATTTCCTTCTTTTTTTCACTACATTCTGTTTTAATTATTTTACATATTAATGTTGAGTTCTCCTTTGATCTATGAATTATTCAGTAGACTGCTTTCAAATTTCCTAAAGCATTATATTTATTTATCCTTTTCACCATTGATTTCAAGTTAATTATCTATCTTTACATGCAATTTCCTTGAAATGTGATACTTGTTCTATGACTTATTATGTGGGTCATAATATCTTACAGTTTTGGAAGTCAAAAGTATGAAATCAGTCTCTCTGGGCTAATATAAAGGTGTTGGAGAGGATGGTCCTTTCTGGAGGCTTTAGGTAAGAATCCATTTCTTTCCCCTCTCCACCTTCTAGATATCACCTGAATTCCTTGGCTCATTGTCCCTTTTTCCATCTTCAAGTCTAGCAGCCTAGCATCTTTAAATCTCTCTCAGACTCTTTGACCTCTGCTACTGTCATGCTATCTTCTTCTCAAATGGTGACTCTCCTGATTCTTTCTCTTATTTTATTGAGTTCACCTGATAATCCAAAATAATCTTCACATTTCAAGACCTTAATTTAATCATATCTGCAAAGTCCTTTCCATGTAAGGTAATCCATTTTATTATAAGTTCTGAAGTTGGGATATGAAAATCTTTGGTGGCAGCAGTATTTTACCACATGTGCATTCTCTAAATATTGATGGCAGGATTCTATGTATGTCTTCAAATCAAGCTTGGAGTAAGATTTCTGGGAATCAAGAAAGTTGAGACCTATAAATTTGACTGAACTATCCTTTCATGTGAACAGGAAAAATTTGCCTCTGAGAATAGTAGCAAATTATTTCAGTGGAGTATACTTACTGTGCTTCTTTTTCTGCTTAATTAAGAGGGTAAACTCCAGTGGGTCCAAATTGGTCACTCCGTGGTCACTTCTAGGTATCATCCAGTGTTTAATTCTGGCATGCTTAAAAGCAGCAGCAATGCCTAAGGCTTTCCAATGGGAAGACAACTGGAATAGATCTTATAATGTTAAAATAAACAAAATGAAAGTATGATCCTGCTACCTATGAGAGAATCATTCAGGATGCTGAATAGAATGGAGAGTGATCCAAAGCCTACTTTGATTCTTCAGTGACTGATAATCTTCAAATTTCTAGCCAGATGTTGATCAGTTTCCAAGGGAGACAGTAAAGATGAGAGCTGATTTAACTCTCACTGACTTAGCCCTCCTCATTCAGGCTAAACACAGGGACTACTAATAAAACCATTGTATCATTAATTAATCACATGTAAAACTTAAAAGGGAATTGTGAACTCAAAATGTTATTTTATGTAAGCTAATTAGTTCCATAAAAATTAATAAACAGATAATAATGGTACATGGAGAGCAATTTATCAAATATATTTTATGTGTCCCAACTAGGAGCCATCTAAGCAAATCAAAATTACTCATTTATATTTTATCAGAAACTATCATTAATAAAATAATACACAGAGCAATTTCTTTGTGAAACTTCTCTGTTAGAGTTAGATGAATTTATGAAAGAGGTTTGGCAAGGTAAGCATGACTGTCTTGCCTAAACATGTCTATATCAATTTGAAAATGAGGGTGGATGGTGTATATCCCAGTCTGTGTCCAAAGCCCAAGAACCAGGTGTGCCAATATCTAACTGCAGGAGAAAATGGATGTCTTAGCTCAAGTAGAAGGACAGATTCACCCCTCTTTCCCCTTTTTGTTCTATTCAGGCCTTTAGTAGGTTGGATGATGTCCATGCGTTGATGAGGATGAGCTTCTTTACTCAGTCTACTGATTCAAATACACTAAAAGGCAAAAGAGCATTTTGAAGATACAGAAAAAGCACCAGAACCAGACTCAGATATGGAAAGGTTGTTGGAATTATCAGAGTGAATTTAAAACAACTATAATTATTATGCTAAGGGGTCTAATGGATAAAGTAGGCAGGATGCAAGAGCATATGGGCAATGTAAGCATAGAGAAGGACATTCTAAGAAAAGATTTATTTGAAAAAAATGACTGAAAATTTCCCAAATTAATGTCAAGCACCAAACCATAGATCCAGGAATCTCAAAGAACACCAGGAAGAAAAATGGCAAAAATATTTACTCCTAGAGATATCATAATTAAACTGCAGAAAATCAAAGACAAACAAAAAATCTTGTAAGAAGACAGAAGAAATAAACACCTTATCTATGAAGGAGCAAAGATAAGAATTACATTGGACTTCTCATCAGAAACCATTCAAGCAATAAGAGAGTGGAATAAAATATTTAAATTATTGAGAGAATAATAAAACCATTGTATGGTATTCTGTATCTTGAGAAATTATCCTTCAAAAGTACAGGACAAATAAGACTTTCTCAGACAAAAAAAAAATAATTGCACAGATTTGTTGCCAGTAGACCTGCCTTGGAAGAAATGTTAAAAGAAGTGCTTTGGAGAGAAGGGCATTGATATAGATCAAAAATTTGGATCTACTTTCAAAAAAGGAAAAGCATTGGAGAAGGAAAAGTGAGGATAAATAAAAACTTTCATTTTTCTTATTTTTAATTGATCAATTATAATTGATCAGATAACAGTTCAAAATAATAATAGTAACAATCTATATAATTATATATCTTTATGGGTATATATAATACCCCATGATACAAGAGACAGAAGGAAGGGATTAGAAATATTTTGTTATTATACAATACTCACACTACGCATAAAATGGTATATTGTTATTTGAAAGAGGTCTTGAATTAATTTAAACATATTTCACAAAATCTCTGGCAACAAATAAAGTTTAAAAAAGTGTAACTGATATGCTAAAAAACAAGAGAAAATCAAAACACATTAAACCCTCAATTAAAAGTATAAATAGAAAAAACGTAGTGGAAGATAAAAATAGAAGCAAAGAACAAGGGAAAAAATAGAAAATAACAAATATAGTAGATATTAATCCAACCATATCAATAATCATTTTATATGTCAATGGTCTAAACATAGCAACTGAAAGGCAGATATTCTGAGTGAATAAAAAAACAATACCCCATTATATGATGTCTATGAAAATTAGCCTTAAATTTAAAGACACATATTTTAAAAATACAGGGATGGAGAAAGATATACCATGCTAACACTAATCAAAAGTAAGCTGGAAGTAGGTATATTAGAGACAGAGAAGACATAAGAGCAAGGAAATTTACCAGTGACAGAGGGGTATTATATAATGATAAAGGGGTTGATTCTCCAAGAAGCCACAAGAATCCTTAATCTGTATGTACCTAAAAATAGAGCATCAAAATATAGTAAGTAAAAGTTGATAGAATTACAAGAAGAAATAAATTAATCCATTCTTATAGTTAAAGACTCAACACCACTTTATCAGAAATGGACAGATCCAGAAGGCAGAAAATCAGTAAGGATACAGAGGAACTCATGAGTATCATCAAGCAACTGGGTATAATCGTCATCTAGGACTATGTTTTCCAACAACAGCAGAATGCACATTTTCTCAGGCTCACGTAGAATAAACACCAAGGTAGATCACATTATGGTCCACAAAATACACCATAATGAATTTTAAAATATGAAAATTAGACAATGTAAGCTTTCTGATCACAATGAAATTAAGCTAAAAATCGTTAACAGAAAGAAAACTGGAAAATCCCTAAATACTTGGATATTAAACAACACACTTCTAAATAACATGAGTCAAATAAAACTTTTCAAGGGAGACTAAATATATTTTGAACTAAATGAAAATGAAAACTTATCAAATTTGTGGGATGGTCAAAAGAAATGAACAGACCAGACATTTCATCAAAAAAGATATACAGGTAACAAAAAAGCATACGAAAAGATGTTCCACATCACATGTCATTAACAAAATGCAAATTAAAATAATGAGATATCACAACTAGCCTACTTAGAATGGCCAAAATCCAGAATACTGACAACAAAAAATGCTGGTATAGTCCAACTTCTCTGGTCTCCAAGCTCAGCTGATGGGGCTGAATTTTTTTAGGATGACCTTACTTATATTTCCATTTGTTGGCTTGATATGTGTTGGGGCGATATGTGTCATCCAGCAGGCTAGCCCAAGAACAGGAAGAGAGAACTACTCGAATGTGCAAATGCTTTTCAAGTCTCTGCACGTATCATATTTGCTCTTGAGTCATTGGTCAAATCTGGTTATCTGACAGAGTCATCACTCAAGAGGCAAAAAAATATGCCCAACCTATTCATAGGAGGAGCTGCAAAGTCACATTGTAAAGGGCACACAGACAGAGATGTGAAGAATTGTGGTCATTTTCTCCATTTACCACAATTGCAAGCTTGCTTTGTCGTTTGATAGATATGTAGTAGATTCCTTGCTTTGTGATTTTAATACAAATTAAAATAATTTGTGATAATTTCTTCTGTCCTTTTTTTGTTCTTGTATAAGTAGTAACTGCCTATATAAAAACTAATGCTTATATATTCTTCTCTCTACTGGTATGACCTCATACTTATTTTTATTCTCTTAATCCATTTATCTTAATAAGACAGTGTTAAGTAATAGCAGTGATGGCAGAAATGAATGACTTCATTAACTACACACACACATATATATCATATTTGGAATAATCAAGCTATTTTACTGGAAATATTTTCATTTCATCAGAATTGATTCATTTTGTATTCATATTTTCCATGCACAAAAAGATGAAATCATTGAGTGAAAAGGAAATTTCTACAAGCCAGAAAAGACCCTCATATGGGCAAATGCAATCACTTTACTTTTTGTACTGTCTCATTTAAATGCTTATAATTTTAATAAATAGCTTATGTTTCATTTTTTTCTCAGTTGTTGCTAAATAACATGTCACTGTGAAAGATATATGCATTCCATAAATATTGAACTGTTTTATTTAATTACATTGGGCAATCCTTAAATTATTTTTTACTCTCTTAAAAGCTAGTAAATATATTGTGTTAAGAATGACCAATAAAAATAAAATATTTCTTAATATTCTTTGAAAAATATATGTTTGTGTCAGAATTTCTGCTCTTAGCTTAAGGAAGTTTCATTATAATAGTGTCCTCTTTACAGCACAATTTGTCTTGTTAAAAATGCATAAGCTGGGCTTCCCTGGTGGCGCAGTGGTTGAGAGTCCGCCTGCCAGTGCAGGGGACACGGGTTCATGCCCCAGTCCGGGAAGGTCCCACATGTCGCGGAGTGGCTGGGCCCATGAGCCATGGCCGCTGAGCCTGCGCGTCCGGAACCTGTGCTTTGCAACGGGAGAGGCCACAACAGTGAGAGGCCCGCATACCACAAAAAAAAAAAAATTAAAAAATTAAAAAAAATGCATAAGCTAATATATCATATAAAGAATTCATAATACCCATGAAGTATTGTAATTGAAATAAATAGAATGGGATGCCAGGGTCAAAGATTAACAATATAATTAGTTGTTCAGTCCATCATTCATCTCATTAAAAATGCCACTTTGATGAAAAATATATAAAATTTCACAAAATGGTGATATATTTTAGATTGATTTATTAGATAGAAATTTTCAAATTATTATTTAAAGAAGTTGCTGAAATGTTTTACCAAATAAGCAACGACTATAATGCAATAAATTCATTTCTTAAATATCATTGGAATGTCATGCCTATACCGTGCTTGGTTACATAATTTAAAATTGAAGAATCCCAAACCTATAAATCCTGGATACCAATAAGATTAATCTTCACTGACTCGCTGTCCCCCCCAATCCACTCTACATATGTATTATGTTATGAGTCCTGGGGCAATAAGTATATGAGATCACAAGAGCAGGGAGCTTTAGCAGTTTGAAACTTAAGACAATTTATTTTATTTAAAGCACTCCAAAGCTTTGGGTCTCAGGCATTGTCCAGGCCATGACTCTAACATACAAATATGAAGAGTGAAGAATTCAGGATGAGGTGATATCTAGCTCCTATATTCTTCCTATAGATTTGTTTCCATGGAGTGCTCTAAGTAAAACTAAAGTCTGGAAACAGGTTAATATACATTTTACTTAAGTCAATTAGGAAGAAAATAGACAAAGCCTATTCAGGCAAAGCCATCCCCCTTTGCTTGATAATAAAGGAGGTAAGAGAATGTTTACATCAATTCTCAGACTCATAATTACTGATGCACATAAACTTCAACCATGTTGTATAATTACAGCATGTTCCTTGGCAAAAGAGGAAGGAAGAAAACTTCCCTAGTGCTATAAGGATGGTAACAAATTCAATATCTCTGGGATTAAGAATATGTCTTAGTTGTTCCTATTAGGCTAGCCCAAATTATTATTATTTTTTGCTTTAATGTTCTTGCCCAAGCCAATAAGAGATTGCACTGGGATGGTTCCTATTCACTAATTCAAGGGAGTAGACTATGTATCCTAGAGGAGAAAGACTGGAGAAATGTACTGATGATGAGGGAAAAAAAAGGTAATGCAAAAAATACCCAGAGACTGAGTATTTGTCAGGATCCAGGGCCAAGAACAGAGCCAGGTTTTGTACCCACACTCAAGGTCAGCAGCATAACCTCTGAAAGAATAGCCCACAGTTTACCTAGGATAGTTAGATCCTAGGTATTGAAATACAACCATTTTGAAGATTTTTTTGTTCAATCAAGGAATGACAGGGTAAAGAACCACTGGTTTTCAGATTTGGGAAAGGGACTCAGAAGATTTCATGATAGACTAGAAATGAGACTCCCTGTTGTCTCTAAGCCCGGGGTCAGGACTCCCACATTTCCATGTGGCCTTGAGAAAAGCGTATGTTCCAATTCCCAGGTGCATTAATTTACTATTGCAGCTGTAACAAATTACCACAAACCTAGCGTCTTAATACAGCACAAATTTATTAAAGTATAGTGCTGGAAATCAGAAGTACAAAATCAGTCTCACTGTCCAAAACTAAGCTGTTAGAAGAGCTAGTTCATTCTGAAGGGTGCAGGGGAAAGCCTGTTTCTTTACTTTTCTCAGCTTCCAGAGGCTGCCCTTATTTCATGACTTGTGACCCCTTCCCACATATTGAAAGCCAGCAGCAATGTAGCATCTTCAAATCTCTCTCTGCTTCTGTCATCACATCACCGTTTTCTCTTTGCTTCTTAATCACATTGCCCCTGTGTCTCCGTCTTAAAAGACCCTTTGTATTATTTGGGGCCCATCCAGAAAATCCAAAATAATCTTCCTATTTCATAATCCTTAATCTATGCACATCTGCAAACTCTTATGCCATGTAAATTAACATAGTCACAGGTTCCAAGGATTAGGTCATTGATGTCTTTGGGGATTTTATTCAGTCTATCACACCAAGGATATTAAACTTATTACTATTTTCACAGGAGAAAAATCGAGAAGGGTATTTAATTTGAATAAATTATTTCTTAAAAGTGAACTTTCCTGACACCCATTTGTTTATAAACTAAATTCGCCTTCATATCATTTATAGTTACAGGCCAGTCTATATTTCTGTTTATATTTAAAAGTGCTACCAAGTTTAATTATTAATAATTTGCCTTTGAATAACCTATACTTGATGGTAACAGTACTTTCACTAGAGTTTGGAGTTTATTTCTGCTTTTATTTCTATTATCAATTTTTTATTTAGTGTATTTTCCTTTTTAATAATTTCAGAAGCTATGATTTATAGTCTTATAATTTTTAATTATACATAAAATACATACCTGTCATAAAATTAAAATGTTAAAATAATCACTAAATCCCTTTGATTATCACTCAAAATGAGTGTATTTAATATATGCAGAATAATTCTGTGCAGTTTTACTAACTTGATTTTCCCACACACAGTATTTGATAGTGATTATTCCATGTTAAAATATTGTCATTGTCTGAGTTGTATTTCACCAAACTTTGTACGTTGAAGTCCTAACCCCATGTACTTCAGAATGTGACTGTATTTAGAATCTTAAAAAGGGGTAATTAAGTTAAAATGTTGTCATTGAGTTGGGCCCTTATAAAAAGAGGAAATTTGGATCCAGACACATACAGAAGATCATGAAAAGATAAAGAAAGAAGACGGCCATCTACAAGCCAAGGAGAGAGGTCTCAGAAGAAAATTAATCTGCTAATACCTTGATCTAAGACTTTTAGCCTCCAGAACTGTGAGAAAGTAAATTTCTGTTAAGCCACCCAGTCTGGGGTACTTTGCTATGGCAATCCTAGCAAATGAATACAAACATTAATGTAGATTTTACTGATTTTAACAGTGTGTAGTATACTATACATCACTGGATGGATACATCACTGTTTATACCTCTATGACTATTGATAATTATACATTTAGATAATCTAAATGGTCAGGTGCTTTAAACCAGGAGTTTTAACTTTCACGACAACTGGCCTACAGAGGTGAGTTAATGATTACTATTTCACATATTATTTGATGGTTTCTAAAAGCTGATAGTTTATTTTTTTTTCTATTGTATTTTTCTTTGACAGTAATGTCTACATTTTCCCACATCAAAGCAAATATCCATGTACTCTGTACAGGTTTCTATAGTTTGTGTTAAGACCAAGGCCAGTTTACACTAGTTGACATTTCTCTCAATTCTTTACACATTCTTCACTTTAAAATACCTCCTAATATTATGATTTGTTTTTGTTTCAATTCTAGGTCTTAGATTTGAATTTTTCTTCATATTACATGTCTGTGGGGTATTTTATCAAAATATCAGGAAGAAGATACACTAAATGACTGAGTTCAAAATATCTTGAAAAAATCGAACAACTAAATAATTTTTAAAACAATAATGAAGCAATAAACTAATATACAATTAATATAACCACATTTTTATTGCTCTATTAAAATTACATTTATTCAAATTATTCTCTTATAAAACCAACCTACCAGAGTGCATGCAACTCCAAGTTGTCAATAAAAAGTTGAAAATTTTCCTTAAACACCAATGATTTGAGTAAATAGCCAAGTATAGAGTATTGTATTTTATTTCAGATATTTGTCTTATATTTAATGGATGCTTAAGAAAATTTTTAAATGCCCTTCAATTTTGAACACGTTAGGAAGAAGAAAAATATAATTACTTTTATACTGCGCCGACACCCATAATTTTACACAGTATTCATGCAAAATGTTGTTTTTAAATTTATTGGTACAAAGATGTTACTATCCTTCAATTCAAAAGTAATGCAGAGGAAGTGGCTATGCGAGGGCTGCGGCACAGCTAGCAGAGCCGTGGTCCGGACCACAGCGTGTGCCTGAAGCTCTCCGCCTTCCCCCACCCGCCAGCCCGAGGCAGCCCGAGCCCAGCCCCTGGCCCCAGCAGCAGCCCCGAGAGCACCCCAGTAGCAGCGCCATGGCCAGGTGGAACGTCTACAAAGACAAGCTCATGGCAGAAGGGACCTGTCAGGACGCGGCCATCGTGGGCTATAAGAACTTGCCCTCCGTCTGGGCAGCCGTCCCTGGAAAAAACTTCATCAACATCACGCCAGCTGAGATTGGTACCCTGGTTGGCAAAGACGGGTCAAGTTTTTACGTGAATGGGCTAACGCTTGGGGGCCAGAAATGGTCTGTGATCCAGGACTCACTGCTGCAGGACGGGGAATTTACCATGGATCTTCGTACCAAGAGCACCTGCGGAGCCGCCACCTTCGATATCATTGTTACCCTGAATGTCAAGACGCTAGCCCTGCTGATGGGCAAAGAAGGTGTACAGGATGGTATGATCAACAAGAAATATTATGAAATGGCCTCCCACCTGCGGCGTTCCCAATACTGACCTCGTCTGTCCCTCCCCGTCCCCCACTCCCCACTGCTTTTGCACGCCTCTACATCCCACACACACGTACGCCATTTTTATTTTGGAGGCCATTACCCCACACCCCTTATGCTGCCAAAACCACATGGGCTGGGGACCTGGGCAGGAAGGACAGACACGCTTCCCCAACCCATGCCCCTCCTGTGTGTGGTTTGAAAATTTTTCTGTTTGGGGATTTTTTTTCCCAATAAAAAAGGTTATACTAAAAAAATAAAAATAAAAAACCAACTGTACCTGTATATGTCTCTTTTATTTTAACATCTTTATTGGAGTATAATTGCCTTACAATGGTGTGTTAGTTTCTGCTTTATAACAAAGTGAATCACCTATACATACACATATATCACCATATCAACACTGTCTTGCATCTCACTCCCACCCTCCTTATCCCACCTCTCTAGGTGGTCACAAAGCATGGAGCTGATGTCCCTGTGTTATGTGGCTTCTTCCCACTAGCTATTTTACATTTGGTAGTGTATATATGTCCATGCCACTCTCTCACTTCGTCCCAGCTTACCCTTACCCTCCCCGTGTGCGCAAGTCCACTCTCTAAGCCTGCATCTTTATTCCTGTCCTACCCCAAGGTTCTTCAGAACCACTGTTTTTTTTTTTTTTTTTTTTTTTTTAGATTCCATATATATGTGTTAGCATACGGTATTTGTTTTTCTCTTCCTGACTTACTTCACTCTGTATGACAGACTCTTTGTCCACCCACCTCAATACAAATAACTCAATTTTGTTTCTTTTTTATGGCTGAGTAATATTCCATTGTATCTATGTGCCACATCTTCTTTATCCATTCATCTGTCGATGGACACTTCGGTTGCTTCCATGTCCTGGCTATTGTAAATAGAGCTGCAATGAACATTGTGGTACATGACTCTTTTTGAATTATGGTTTTCTCTGGGTATATGCCCAGTAGTGGGATTGCTGGATCGTATGGTAGTTTTATTTTTAGGTTTTTAAGGAACCTCCATACTGTTCTCCACAGTGGCTGTATCAAATACATTCCCACCAACAGTGTATGAGTGTTCCCTTTTCTCCACACCCTCTCCAGCATTTATTGTTTGTAGATTTTTTGATGATGGCCATTCTGACTGGTGTGAGGTGATACCTCACTGTAGTTTTGATTTGCATTTCTCTAATGATTAGTGATGTTGAGCACCCTTGCATGTGTTTGATGGCAATCTGTATATCTTCTTTGGAGAAATGTCTGTTTAGGTCTTCTGCCCATTTTTGGATTGGGTTACTTGTTTATTTGATATTGAGCTGCATGAGCTGCTTGTAAATTTTGAAGATTAATCCTTTGTCAGTTTGCTTCATATTTTCTCCCATTCTGAGGGTTGTCTTTTTGTCTTGTTTATGTTTTCCTTTGTTATGCAAAAGCTTTTAAATTTCATTAGGTCCCATTTGTTTATTTTTGTTTTTATTTCCATTTCTCTAGGAGGTGGGTCAAAAAGGATCTTGCTGTGATTTACGTCATAGAGTGTTCTGCCTATGTTTTCATCTAAGAGTTCTATAGTGTCTGGCCTTACATTTAGGTCTTTAATCCATTTTGAGTTTGTTTTTGTGTATGGTGTTAGGGAGTGTTCAAATTTCATTCTTTTACACGTAGCTGTCCAGTTTTCCCAGCGCCACTTATTGAAGAGGCTGTCTTTTCTCCATTTTATGTTCTTGCCTCCTTTGTTGTAAATTAGGTGACAATATGTGCGTGGGTTTATCTCTGGGCTTTCTATCCTGTTCCATTGATCTATATTTCTGTTTTGGTGCTGGTACCATGCTGTCTTTATTACTGTAACTTTGCAGTATAGTCTGAAGTCAGAGAGCCTGATTCCTCCAGCTCCATTTTTCTTTCTCAAGATTGCTTTGGCTATTCAGGGTCTTTGGTGTTTCCATACAAATTGTGAAATTCTTTGTTCTAGTTCTGTGAAAAATGCCACTAGTAGTTTGATAGAGATTGTATTGAATCTGTAGATTGCTTTGGGTAGTAGTAGAGTCATTTTCACATTGTTGATTCTTCCAATCCAAGAACATGTATATATCTCTCCATCTGTTTGTATCATCTTTGATTTTTTCATCAGTGTCTTATACTTTTCTGCATACAGGTCTTTTGTCTCTTTACATAGGTTTATTCTTAGGTACTGTATTCCTTTTGTTCCAATGGTAAATGGGAGTGTTTCCTTAATTCCTCTTTCAGTTTTTGCATCATTAGTGTATAGGAATGCAAGAGATTTCTGTGCATTAATTTTCTATCCTGCTACTTTACCAAATTCATTGATTAGCTCTAGTCGTTTTCTGGTAGCATCTTTAGGATTCTCTATGTATAGTGTCATGTTATCTGCAAACAGTGACAGTTGTACTTCTTCTTTTCTGATTTGGATTCCTTTTATTTCTTTTTCTTCTCTGATTGCTGTGGCTAAAACTTCCAAAACTATGTTGAATAATAGTGGTGAGAGTGGACAAACTTGTCTTGTTCTTGATCTTAGTGGAAATGGTTTCAGTTTTTTACCATTGAGAATGATGTTGGCTGTGGGTTTGTTGTATATGGTCTTTAATATGTTGATCTAAGTTCCCTCTATCCCTACTTTCTGGAGGGTTTTTATCATAAATGGATGTTGAATTTTGTCGAAAGCTTTCTCTGCATCTACTGAGATGATCATAAGGTTTTTATCCTTCAGTTTGTTAATATGGTGCATCACATTGATTGATTTGCATATATTGAAGAATCCTTGCATTCCTGGGATAAACCCCACTTGATCTTGGTGTATGATCCTTTTAATGTGCTGTTGGATTCTGTTTGCTAGTATTTTGTTGAGGATTTTTGCATCTATGTTCATCAGTGAATTTGGCCTGTAGTTTTCTTTCTTTGTGACATCTTTGTCTGGTTTTGGTATCAGGGTGATAGTGGCCTCTTACAGTGAGATTGGGAGAGTTCCTCCTTCTGCTGTATTTTAGAAGAGTTTGAGAAGGATAGATGTTAGCTCTTCTCTAAATGTTTGATAGAATTCACCTGTGAAGCCATCTGGTCCTGGGCTTTTGTTTGTTGGAAGATTTTTAATCACAGTTTCAATTTCAGTGCTTGTGATTTGTCTGTTTATATTTTATATTTCTTCTGGGTTCAATCTCAGAAGTTTCTGCTTTTCTAAGAATGTGTCCATTTCTTCCAGGTTGTCCATTTTATTGGCGTATAGTTGTCTGTAGTAATCTCTCATGGTCCTTTGTATTTCTGCAGTGTCAGTTGTTACGTCTCCTTTTTCGTTTCTAATTCTGATTAATTGACTCTTCTCCCGTTTTTTCTTGATGAGCCTGGTTAATGGTTTATCAATTTTGTTTATCTTCTCAAGGAACCAGCTTTTAGTTTTATTAATCTTTGCCATCATTTCTTTTTACTTTATTTCTGATCTGATCTTTATGATTTCTTTCCTTCTGCTAGCTTTGGGCTTTTTTTTTTTCTTTCTTCTTCTTTTTCTAATTGCTCTAGCTGTACAGTTAGGTAGTTTATTTGAGATTTTTCTTGTTTCTTGAGGTAGGATTGTATTGCCATAAACTTCCTTCTTTGAAGTGATTTTGCTGCATCCCATAGGATTTTGGTTATCATGTTTTCATTGCCATTTGTTTCTAGGTATTTTTTGATTTCCTCTTTGATTTCTTCAGTAATCTCTTGGTTATTTAGTAGCGTAATTTTTAGACTCCATCTGTTTGTATTTTTTACAAATTTTTTCCTGTAATTGATATTTAGTCTCATAGCGTTGTGGTTGGAAAAAATACCTGATACAATTTCAATTCTCTTAAATTTGCCAAGACTTGATTTTTGACCCAAGATATGATCTATCCTGGAGAATGTTCCATTAGCACTTGAGAAGATTGTGTATTCTGATATTTTTGGATGGAATGTCCTATAAATATCAATTAAGTTCATCTTGTTTAATGTATCATTTAAAGCTTGTGTTTCCTTATTTATTTTCATTTTGGATGATCTGTCCATTGGTGAAAGTGGGGTGTTAAAGTTCCCTACTATGATTGTGTTACTGTTGATTTCCCCTTTTATGACTGTTAGCATTTGCTTTATGTATTGAGGTGCTCCTAAGTTGGGTACATAAATATTTACCATTATTATATCTTCTTTGATTGATCCCTTGATCATTATGTAGTGTCCTTCTTTGTCTCTTGCAATAGTCTTTATTTTAAAGTCTATTTTGTCTGATATGAGAATTGCTACTCCAGCTTTCTTTTGATTTCCATTTGCATGGAATAACTTTTTCCATCCTCTCACTTTCAGTGTGTATGTGTCCCTCGGTCAGAAGTGAGTCTCTTGTAGAAGGCATATATATGGGTCTTGTTTTTGTATCCATTCAGCCAGTTTATGTCTTTTGGTTGCAGCCTTTACTCCATTTACATTTAAGGTAGTTATAGATATGTATGTTCCTATTACCATTTTCTTAATAGTTTTGGGTTTGTTATTGTAGGTCTTTTCCTTCTCTTGTGTTTTCTGCCTAGAGAAGTTCTTTTAGCATTTTTTGTAAAGCTGGTTTGGTCATGCTGAATTCTCTTAGCTTGTGCTTGCCTGTAAATTTTTTAATTCCTCTGTCGAATCTGAATGGGATCCTTGCTGGCTAGAATAATCTTGCTTGTAAGTTTTTCTCTCTCATCACTTTAAATATGTCCTGCCACACCCTTCTGGCTTGCAGAGTTTCTGCTGAAAGATCAGCTGTTAACCTAATGGGGATTCCCTTGTATATTATTTGTTGTTTGTCCCTTGCTGCTTTTAATATTTCTTCTTTGTATTTAATTTTTGATAGTTTGATTAATATATGTCTTGGTGTGTTTCTCCTTGGATTTATCCTGTATGGGGCTCTCTGTGCTTCCTGGACTTGACTGAATATTTCCTTTCCCATATTAGGGAAGTTTTCAACTATAATCTCTTCAATTATTTTCTCAGTCCCTATCTTTTTCTCTTCTTCTTCTGGGATCCCTATAATTCGAATGTTGGTGCATGTAATGTTGTCCCAGAGGTTTCTGAGACTGTCCTCAGCTCTTTTCATTCTTTTTTCTTTTTTCTGCTCTGAAGTAGTTATTTCCACTATTTTATCTTCCAGGTCACTTATCCGTTCTTCTGCCTGGTATTCTGCTATTGATTCCTTCTAGAGAATTTTTAATTTCATTTATTTTGTTGTTCATCATTGTTTGTTGCTCTTTAGCTCTTCTAGGTCCTTGTTAAACATTTCTTGTTTTTTCTCCATTCTATTTCCACGATTTTGGATCATCTTTACTATCATTACTCTGAATTCTTTTTCAGGTAGACTGCCTATTTCCTCTTCATTTGTTTGATCTGGTGGGTTTTTGCCTTGCTCCTTCATCTGCTGTGTGTTTCTCTGTCTTCTCATTTTGCTTAACTGACTGTGTTTGGGATCTTTTTGCAGGCTGCAAGTTTGTAGTTCCTGTTGTTTTTGGTGTCTTCCCCCAGTGGCTGAGGTTGGTTCAATGTGTTGTGTAGGCCTTCTGGTGGAGGGAACTGGTGCCTGTGTATTCTGGTGGATGAGGCTGGATCTTGTTTTTCTGGTTGGCAGGACCACATCCAGTTGTGTGTTTTGCTGTGTCTGTGACTTCATTATGATTTTCGGCAGCCTCTCTGTTAATGGGTGGGGTTGTGTTCCTGTCTTTCTAGTTGTTTGGCATAGGGTGTCCAGCATTGTAGCTTGCTGCTTGTTGAGTGGAGCTGCATCTTCGCGTTGAGATGGAGATCTCTGGGAGAGTTTTCACCATTTGATATTACGTGGAGCTGGGATGTCTCGATGGTCCAATGTCCTGAACTTGGCTCTCCCACCTCAGAGGCAAGGCCAGACACCCAGCTGGAGCACCGAGACCCTCTCAGCCACACAGCTACAATTAGGGTTGAAGTACCTCCCTTATAGGGCTTCTGGGCAGAGGCAGTGAAGTCATCTTTGTCATCTTCCCAGATCAGGTCTGATAGCTGGTGTCTGTAAGTCTCATGAGGCCAATCTCAGATGATAGTTTCTATTCCAGTAGAGCTGAGACTGCTAAGTTTTCACTGCAAACTTTATGCTGTTGTACCTCCTATCCCTGCTCCCCAGTCATACACACACAGAGGAACCGTCCTGCTCTCTACAGCACAGCTACTCACACTGCTCTTGTATATGTCTTATTTTTGTATTCGAAGTTGCACCTTCTCTTTCCCTTTCCTTGATGACATTCATTAAAAGCATATCTCTATTACTCATGTTTTTCAATGAAACCGCTTTTAATTGCTACACAGTCATGCATGCACCCAGACACACGAGATTTCTCCTTGGCCTTAGATTATACATGATCGATTTTTTTTATGACTGATCCCTATTTTTGAAATTATCTACAGTGCCATATCTTTAACTTGTATTCCAAATAAGCTATAAAAATAAATTCTTCCTTTCCTTTGACTCTGACATTTATCAATATCTTTCTAGATTCTATGTAATTTAATTTCCAATATTTACATCTATGTTTTTTCTTGATGATGCAGATCAAATATCAAATATTCTGGTGAGTAATAGTAGCAATAATTTTCAATCCAGTACTTCATCTATGTTTTTCTCTTCTGACTATGGAGGGGATTTTTCTGTGTTACTGTTTAGATATTATGAGACTATCACAGAGTGTTATTTTTCACTATGTTCCCATAGTTTCCTGTCCTGACTAGATTAAATATAGCAGTCCTTTTGAAGGAATATGATGCAGTTTAGAATTAAGAATGAGCATAATGCTTAAGACCAAAAAATATTTTAAAGCAATATTAAATGACACAGTAAGGCCTAAAAGTCCTTGATTTTTATATCAGTCAGGTAATTTAAGTTTTATGTAAGAGAATATTAACTTAAATTCAATCAAAAAGTAAAAAAGATTTTTGTAGTTATTGGCTTAGCTGCAAATAGTTAAGGTTGGACATATTGCAAGTGATGCAGAATCAATACTAAATTAGCATTTCTGTGATCCTCTTGGAATTTCATCACTCATTGTGCTGGCTTCATCTGAGTGACTGAAGCAATTTCATGTACCGTATTTATACACCAAACTTTTAAGGGGAAGACTATTTGTGGCCCAGACTTACCACATAGTGTTCTGATATCCACCCTGATTTTTACTCTTGTATCAAAATTTGCAGACTGAATAATACATCTCATCCCATTGACTGGTTTAGGAGGGTGTATACTGAACAAATCACCTAGACAAGATATGATTATGTTGAATAGTTCAGTGGTTTTCAATACTGGTTTTTATATTAGAAACACGTGTGAACAAAATATATTGATGCTAGGAATCATGTCTTAGATCTATTCAATCAATCTCCAAACCTGAATATTTTCAAAAAATCTTTTCAAATACTCTGTTGTATAGCATAGACTGATAGCCCCTTAGGTTTAGATTTAGTCCTTTAGAGATCACACTTATAACTTTGGATCAGATTTAATCCCATCCCACTGGACACTAAAGTTTGGCTAGTGAGAAAGTAGAGCTTTCTCTACTTTTCTCAGTAGTAGGAGAGAAAATTACTGAGGAGGGAAAAATCAACTTGTAAATACCTTAGTTCAAGTAGGGCAACATAATTTATTCTTTTTTGTCACTATTCCATCTTCAGTAGTGTATAGTGTATAGTTGATTTAGTTTTGGAATCTTTGCAGAGCCAATCCAAGATGCAATATTGAGATACTTTCCATAATTACATTAAGTTAAAGCATCACAGAATTGGTTGATTTGTTTGAATGTAAATTTGGGAAATTACAGTAAAAAGAACTAATTATTTACAATCAATTTTCCCCCCAATAAGATTTTATTTTGACAATAATAAATTATGCTGCATTTATGGTGTAACCGAAAGTGGGATCTGGCTGCTTGCACCTCAAAAGCCAATAAAGAGGCAAGGTTGGTGGAAAGGAAAGTTTGCTTTATTTTGGATGCCAGCAACCTGGGGAGCAGGGTGAGGGTGACTGTCCAAAGGCTGACTCCTTGCCACTGACAGTCAGTGGGCAAGAGCTTTTATACATGGAGGGAGGGGGCTACATGTAAAACCCACACAGTCAGCTCTAAAAGTCATCTTGAAATTGGTCATGTGGTGGTCTGACCAGTATCACCTTGATTGTTTTAAGTACAGTTAATCTTCAGTTCCAGGGTCAGTTTGTTCGCATTTCCTTGAGGCCAATTCTCATAACTGTAGCAGCTTATGTCATGGCTACAGTCTGCTCATCATATAGTTAACTTCTTCCACCTGGTGGGGGTCTCAGTATCTACAAGACAGCTCACAGGATATGGCTCAGAATATTATCTATAGCCCTTGTGGAGTAATTAAACGTCCTTGACTTTGCTTAATGACTAAACTATTATTATTTAGTCCTGTTGGACTGTTTTCCTTTGTTTCTGCATTTCCTCACTTCTCTGATTAAACTTATTCTTTGGCTGAAGTTTTTTCACAGACGAAAGGCAGCAGAGGATATTAGGGGGAAAGTACATAGGGTCCTGCTCATTTTCAATGGGATAGAAATCCAATGGAAATTTATATTCATTTAAAATTATATGTTTTTGAATTATTAAAGTGTTCATTTGTTCCCTTAATATTGACATTAAAAATTTTTTCTCTTAATTTAAAAATATGAGTAAAAGAGAATTTATGCATTATGTTGTTAGCTTGAGAAAAAATGCTACATCCGTATAAACAGTTTGATAAGCACACTAAATCTCCTATCACATCAAAAAGTATGTTTTGCTTTGTGTGCTTTGCTTTGTGTGTTATTTTCTATGGACTTTTGCTGGTGATACTGTTGTAAAATTCTCCAAGATCTAAAAAAGGCCTTGAATTTCTTTTGCTTCTGTTGCAAATCTATTAATAGGATGGGCAGAGAATTGTAATGCTTCATTGCTTTCAGCTGATGGAAGGAAATGAAAAGACCTCTTACTTTCAAAGCAGCATTGAAGCAAAATTACCTCAGATGTCCAGATATGGAATAAAGTAAAAATAGGATTTACTCTTTTTCTCAAGGCCTGAGAAGGGTGCACATCTCTTTACAAAATGCAAGTATTTCAGAAATTTAAAATTTTAAAGCAATTTCATTTGCTTCAAATAAAGTAAGAATGGTATGACTGTGTACTTAGTGTCTATAATCAACCACGAACTACATTTTGTATATAAACATGAGCTTGCTACATTGTTGTCCAATAAAGTCCACTACAGGAAAAATTCTAAATTACATAGGCTACAAAATTTCCTACAGTCTCTCATATTATATAATAGCATTCAAAAACATTTATTTAGATTTAAAATGTCCAGCAACAATTTTCTCTTCAATAAATATAATTCTATAAGTACCAACTTACACATTATAGAGGATTTGGATATAAAAATAATTTGAAGAGCCACATGTCAAAATACAAAGTCTGTCTCCAAAAGGTAGTTTTAAACCAATATTTATGTGAAAATATAATAAACAGAGAAAATTAATTTACTCTTTATACAGAACACTCTGTATATGTAGTTAACTTAATCTGTTTTATAAACATGGAATTTTTGTGTCTTCTTACTTTTCAATCTTTGACCAGCATATATTAGGTTCAGAACAGAGAACCATACCTGCTTGTCAAATAGTAACCTAAGAAATTTAAGTTAGCCATAAAGAGAAAAATATCTGTGAAAATAAAGTCACACTGGAATAAATGGTGATAAAATTACTTAAATTGTGTCCCCACCATAGTGAGACACTGGTTATTTTTCAAAATGAAGATAAACACATACAAAAAAAAGGCACATGTTCTCACTAGCAGAATATACTTGATTCTGCATATTAAGAAATATATTAAAAAGTGATATAATTTCAAGACTTCATAAGATACCAAATAATTCCTTTTTGTAAGTAATCTCTATGGCATTTTGTGGAAATACAATGACTGATAAATGAGGACTGTACTGTGAAATGGACTCACACAAATCACAGATCTCACTGGACTGTGGAATATGCTAGTGTATTGCTTTCCTACTGCTGCTGCAAAAAATTACCACAAACACTGGGTCTTAAGACAAAACAAATGGACTGTCTTATAGTCTAGTAGTCAGAAGTCTGAAAGAGGTTTAACAGGGATAAAACCAAGCTGTCAGCAGAGCTGTGTTCCTTTTGGAGGCTCCAGAGGAGAATCTGTTCTGTGCCTTGCCTGGCTCTAGCAGCTGCCTGCATTCCTCAGATTGTGTCTGCATCATTCCGACCTCTGCCTCCATCATGACATATTTTTCTACACTTCTGACCTTTGCCTCTTTCTTATAAGAACCCTTGTGATTACCTTGAACAAACCTGGATATTCCAGAATAATGTTGATAAGGATGGGTAGCAACAGAACTCTCATTTGCTGCTGGTGGGAATGCAAGATGATACAGCTAATTTGAAGACAGGTTGGCAGTTTCTTACAAAACTAAACACACTCTTACCATACAATCCAGCCATCACACTTTTTGGTATTTACTCAAATGAGCTGAAAACTTATGTCCACACAAAAACCTGTACAAGGATGTTTATAGTGGTTTTATCCATAATTGCCAAAACTTGGAAGCAAATATGTCTTTCAGTAGGTGAATGGATGAATTAACTGTGGTACATCCAGACAATGGAATATTATTTGGCACTAAAAAATATATACTATCATGCCATTAAAAGACATGGGAGACCTTGAATGCATAATTCTAAGTCAGAGAAGTTAATCTGGAAATAATATTTTCTGTATTATTTCAACTATATAACGTTCTGGAAAAGGCAAAACTATGGAGACAGAAAAAGTTTAGTGATTGCCAGGGGCTGTGGGGAAAGAAAAGATAAATAATTTGGGCACAAAGATTTTTTAGGGCAGTGAAACTATTCTGTATGATGCCACAATGATGAATACATATCATTATACATTTGTCAAAACCCATAGCATTTACAAACTCAAAATAAACTGTAATGTAAACTAAGGACATTGAGTGATATTTATTTGTCAATGTAGGTTCATCAATTGTAATAAATTTACCACTCTTGTGTGGGATGTTGAGAGTGGGGAGACTTTGCATGTGTGTGGTGGCAGGGGGCTTATGGGAAGTCTCTATACTTACTGCTGAACTTTGCTGTGAACCTAAAACTGCCCTAAAATGACATCTATTTAAGCAAGCAAACAAGTCTTTTTTTTTTTTTTTTTTTTACTATATCTCAGTAAATGGCCATATATAGAAATAGGGACAAAAACACCCAGAAAATCCATGTGAGGCTCTGAAACTCTTGATGCTATTTCCTAAACGTCCTGTTTTGCACACTGAGGTGCATGATAAATGAGCCCATGTATAAGTTGATATCAATCTGTCCCTACTGACTTTCCTTTCCACCCAGCCAGAGCAAAAGACCTAGTGGTTGTGGCAGTGTAAATCCAAAAATTTAACTTATTGTATACAATGACTATAATAACAGTTCTTCATAACGCAACTAGGCTACAATCCCTGGAACTTCCAGAGCAGACAGATACAAGTTAACTTCTTTGTACCTAACCCAAATTATTTCCTGCAGATCTCAGCATTTGCTGTGAAATTCCAATTAAATCTCCTACTCAGATTTGCCCTTAGGAGGAAGTACTTAGAAAATAGATGGTTACAAACTAAATTTGCATAAAGCTTTAAAATTATACCATTATCATTAAAAGGAAGCAGTTCAATAGCTGAGGAAACTGGACGTGTGGTATATCCAGTTCTGTTTTAGATAACCTGCTCCAAGTTCTCAAACATGTTTTAGACTCACCAACTGTTGGTAAAAATTCAAACATTCTGTTTGGTTTAAAGAACATTTGGTTCTTTAAATTCATCTGCTTGGCCATAAGTTTTCAATGACATGTAAACTTGCCCCACAGATTTACTAAAAATTCATTTTATTTCTTCTAAATTATCTTGAAGGTGTTTCCTGCTCTAGGAAAGTGGATTCCCTTTTGGTTCAATACCTATTGTTCGATTATAAAACATTGTTAAAAACAGAACAAACCAGAAACTAAAACAAACCAATGAAATTATGGTCAGGGCAGTGAGTATCACATAATAAAACAAATGCTGTAAGCCAAGCCCATTTCTCAGAAGAAATGAGGTATAATGTATCCCAGAAGGAATTTGAAATGGATGATATAAAAATAAGGTACATAATAACTCAAAATAAATGGAGGGAGAAACTTTGGAAAGCAATTGTATTTTGCTTTATCAATATTTTCCATAAAAATTTGAAATGTAAAGAAAAAAGAACAAAATGGAACCTCTTAAGAGAAATTAAATGTTTTTTAAAGGAAAATCATAACACAAATATTAAGCTCTCATTGGAACTGGTAAATATCAGCATTATGATTTTAATTTCTATACAGACTATACTATAGATGTTTACAATTAATTGATCATGAAAAACAACTGTTATCAATTTTTCCTATATTTACAATGAAATTTTAAATTATTTTGTCTTCCTGCATAATCTCTATAAGCAGAGATTTTCTAAAATCCCAGTGTAAGATAAATATATGAAACTAGCAAAGGCAAAAATTAATGACATTAAATGTTCTTTACATTTACAATTCTAAAGGATATCTTCTTCCCTTAAAATAGGCAGATTGACTAGTAATTTGAGCAAAAGAAAAGAAACATATTGTGTTGAATGAAGAAATGATGGACTTTTCAGTGAGTTGTTATATATCCATATTAAATTTGAAATATTAAATTTAGAGAGCAAAAAGGAAAATATTAGAAAATATGGGTGAACATATGTTAATAAGAGAATGTTTTAAAAATGCCTGTGTATTTAATTGAAGATTTATAAATGAATACATTTCATAGCTTTTGTATTACAAACACCATCAAAATATCAACATGGGAAAATAATTCTAAACCAGTTATGAATAGAAGTTTAATAACATTACTATAAAAATTCCCTTTCAGATTAATTATGAAGATTAAAGTGAACAAAATATAAAACATATAATTCATGTAATAAGAAATAATTTATTAACACATGAAACATTTCCTTTGTAAATAATCATAGAAATAAAAATTAAAACAATGAATATATTTCTATCATGTTGACAAAGATGAAAGAATACTAACCAACACTCATGAAAAATCAGTAAAATTTTAATTGCACACATTGCTGAATCCATGAAACTAATGCTTTATATATCCACTTTAAACTGATGAGTAGACCTTATTAGATGAACCAATATTGTAAAATAAGCTATTAGTTATACCCTGGTTGTTACTTGTTATTATTTATTCTTTATTCTAGAAATTATATATACCTTATTTTATTATTTTACTGTCTTTTTTTGACAACATTATTTGAGTATAATTGCTTTACATTGTTGTGTTAGCTTCTGCTGTATAACAGAGTGAATCAGCTATATGTATACATACATCCCCATATCCCATCCCTCTTGCATCTTCCTCCCACCCTCATTATCCTGACCCTCAAGGTGGTCACAAAGCATCGAGCTGATCTCCCTGTGCTATGCGGCTGCTTCCCACTAGCTATCTATTTTACAGTTGGTAGTGTATATATGTCAGCGCCACACTTTCACTTCCTCTCATCTTACCCTTCCCACTCCCCATGGCCTCAGGTGCATTCTCTACATCTGCGCCTTAATTCCTGTCCTGCCCCTAGGTTCTTCAGAACCTTTTTTTTTTTTTTTTTAGATTCCATATGTGTGTGTTAGCATACAGTATTTATTTTCCTCTTTCTGACTTACTTCACTCCGTATGACAGACCCTAGGTCCATTCACCACACTACAAATAATTCAATTTTGTTTCTTTTTAAGGCTGAGTAATATTCCATTGTATGTATGTGCCACATCTTCTTTATCCATTCATCTGTTGATGGACAATTAGGATGCTTCCATGTTCTGGCTATTGTAAATAGTGCTGCAATAAATATTGTGGTACATGACTCTTTTTGAATGATGGCTTTCTCAGGGTATAGGTCCAGTACTGGGATTGCTGGGTCATATGGTAGTTCTGTTTTTAGATTTTAAGGAGCCTCCATACTGTTCTCCACAGTGGCTGTATCAATTTACATTCCCATCAACAGTGCAAGAGGGTTCCCTTTTCTCCACTCCATCTCCAGCATTTATTGTTTGTAGATTTTTTGATAATGGCCATTCTGACTGGTGTGAGGTGATACCTCACTGTAGTTTTGATTTGCATTTCTCTAATGATTAGTGATGTTGAGTAACCTTTCATGTGTTTGTTGGCAATCTGTATATCTTCTTTGGAGAAATGTCTGTTTAGGTCTTCTGCCCATTTTTGCATTGGGCTGCTTGTTTTTTGATATTGAGCTGCATGAGCTGTTGGTATATTTTGGAGAATAATCCTTTGTCAGTTGTCTGTTTGCAAACATATTCTCCCGTTCTAAGGGCTGTATTTTCATCTTATTTATGGTTTCCTTTCCTGTGCAAAAGCTTTTAAGTTTCATTAGGTCCCATTTGTTTATTTTTGTTTTTATTTCCATTTCTCTAGGAGGTGGGTCAAAAAGGATCTTGCTGTGATTTATGTGATAGAGTGTCCTGCCTACGTTTTCCTCTAAGAATTTTAAAGTGTCTGGCCTTACATTTAGGTCTTTAATCCATTTTGAGTCTATTTTTGTGTATGGTGTTAAGGAGTGTTCTAATTCCATTCTTTTACATGTAGCTGCCCAGTTTTCCCAGCACCACTTATTGAAGAGGCTGTCTTTTCTCCATTGTATATTCTTGCCTCCTTTATCAAAGATAAGGTGACGATATGTGCGTGGGTTTATCTCTGGGCTTTCTATCCTGTCCCATTAATCTATGTTTCTGTGTTTGTGCCAGTACAATACTGTCCTGATTACTGTAGCTTGGAGTATTGTCTGAAGTCAGAGAGCCTAATTCCTCCAGCTCCAATTTTCTTTCTCAAGATTGCTTTGGCTATTCAGGGTCTTTTTTGTTTCCATACAAATTGTGAAATTTTTGTTCTAGTTCTGTGAAAAATGCCATTGGTAGTTTAATAAGGATTGCACTGAATCTGTAGATTGCTTTGGGTAGTATAGTCATTTTCACAATGTTGATTCTTCCAGTCCAAGAACACGGTATATCTCTCCATCTGTTTGTAACATCTTTCATTTCTTTGATCAGTGTCTTATAGTTTTATGCATACAGGTCTTTTGTCTCCTTAGGTAGGTTTATTCCTAGATATTTTATTCTTTTTGTTGCAATGGTAAATGAGGGTGTCTCCTTCATTTCACTTTCAGATTTTTCATCATTAGTGTATAAGAATGCCAGAGATTTCTGTGCATTAATTTTGTATCCTGCTACTTTACCAAATTCATTGATTAGCTCTAGTAGTTTTCTGGTAGCATCTTTAGGATTCTCTATGTATAGTATCATGTCATCTGCAAACAGTGACAGCTTTACTTCTTCTTTTCCAATTTGTATTCCTTTTATTCCCTTTTTTTTTTTTTTTTTTTTTTTTTTGCGGTACGTGGGCCTCTCACTGCTGTGGCCTCTCCCATTGCGGAGCACAGGCTCCGGACACGCAGGCTCAGCAGCCATGGCTCACAGGCCCAGCTGCTCTGTGGCATGTGGGATCTTCCCAGACCGGGGCACGAACCTCTGTCCCCTGCATCGGCAGGCAGACTCTCAACCAATGTGCCACCAGGGAAGCCCCCTTTTATTCCCTTTTTTTCTCTGATTTCTGTGGCTAAACCTTCCAAAACTATGTTGAATAATAGTGGCGAGAGTGGGCAACCTTGTCTTGTTTCTGATCTTAGTGGAAATGGTTACAATTTTTCCACGATAGAGAACGATGTTGGCTGTGGGTGTGTCATGTATGGCCTTTATTATGTTGAGGTAAGTTCCCTCTATGCCTAATTTCTAGAGGGTTTTTCTTCAAAAATGGGAGTTGAAATTTGTGGAAAGCTTTTCCTGCATCTATTGAGATTCTTGTATGGTTTTTTTCCTTCAGTTTTTTAATATGTGTATCACATTGATTGATTTGCATGTATTGAAGAATCCTTGCATTCCTGCGAAAAACTGCACTTGATTATGGTGTATGATACTTTTAATGTACTACTGGATTCTGTTTCCTAGTATTTTGTGGAGGAATTTTGCATGTATGTTCATCTGTGATATTGGCCTGTAGTTTTCTTTTTTTGTGACACATTCTTCTGGTTTTGGTGTCAGGGTGATGGTGGCCTCGTGGAATGAGTTTGGGAGTGTTCCTCCTGCTATATTTTGGAAGAGTTTGAGAAAGATAGGTGTTATCTCTTCTCTAAATGTTTGATAGAATTCACCTGTGAAGCCATCTGGTCCTGAGTTTTGTCTGTTGGAAGATTTTTAATCACAGTTTCAATTTCAGTGCTTGTGTTTGGCCTGTTCATATTTGCTATTTCTTCCTGGTTCAGTCTCAGAAGTTTTTGCTTTTTTAAGAATTTGTCCATTTCTTCCAGTTTGTCCATTTTATTGGCTATAGTTGCTTATAGTAATCTCATGATCCTTTGTATTTCTGCAGTGTCAGTTGTTATTTCTCAGTTTTCATTTCTAATTCTGTTGATTTAAGTCTTCTCCCTTTTTTTCTTAATGAATCTGGTTAATGGTTTACCAATTTTGTTTATCTTCTTAAAGAACCAGCTTTTAGTTTTATTGATATTTGCTATCGTTTCCATCATTTTTTTCCATTTATTTCTGATCTTTATGATTTCTTTCCTTCTGCTAACTTTGGGGATTTTTTGTTCTTCTTTCTCTAATTGCTTTATATGTAAGGTTAGGTTTTTTATTTGAGATTTTCTTGTTTCTTAAGGTAGGACTGTATTGCTATAAACTTCCCTCTTAGAACTGCTTTTGCTGTCTCCCATAGGTTTTGGGTCATCATGTTTTCATTGCCATTTGTTTCTAGGTATTTTTGGATTTCCCCTTTGAATTTTTTCAGTGATCTCTTAGTTATTTAACAGCGTGCTGTTTAGCCTTCATGTGTTTGTAATTTTTACAGTTTTTTTCCTGTAATTGTTATCTAATTCCATAGTGCTGTGGTTGGAAAAGATACCTGATAGGATTTCAATATTCTTAAATTTACCAAGGCTTGATTTGTGATCCAAGATATGATCTATCCTGGAGAATTTTCCATGAGCACTTGGGAAGAAAGTGTATTCTGTTGTTTTTTGGATGGAATGTCCTATAAATATCAATTAAGTCCTATAAATATCAACTAAGTGTTAATATATCATTTAAAGCTTGTGTTTCCTTATTTATTTTTATTTTGGTTGATCTGTCCATTGATGGAAGTGGGGTGTTAAAGTCCTTTACTATGATTGTGCTACTGTTGATTTTCCCTGTTATGGTTGTTAGCATTTGCCTTATGTATTGAAGTGCTCCTATGTTGGGTACATCAATATTTACAATTGTTACATCTTCTTCTTGGATTGATCCCTTGATCATTTTGTGTCCCTCTTTGCCTCTTCTGATAGTCTTCCATTTAAAATATATTTTGTCTGATATGAGAATTGCTACTTCAGCTTTCTTTTGATTTCCATTTCCATAGAATATCTTTTTCCATCCCTTCACCTTCAGGTTGTATGTGTCCCTAGGTCTGAAGTGAGTCTCTTGTAGACTGCATATATATGGTTCTTGTTTTTGTATCCATTCAGCCAGTCTATGTCTTTTGGTTGGAGCAATTAATCCATTTACATTTAAGGTAATTGTTGATATGTATGTTCCTACTACCATTTTCTTAATTGTTTTGGGATTGTTTTTGTAGGTATTTTCCCTCTCTTGTGTTTCCTGCCTAGAAAAGTTCCTTTAGCATTTGTTGTAAAGCTGGTTTGGTGGTGCTGAATCCTCTTAGCTGTTGCTTGTCTGTAAAGGTTTTAATTTCTCTGTCAAATCTGAATGAGATCCTTGCTGGGTAGAGTAATCTTGGTTGTAGGTTTTTCCCTTTCATCACTTTAAATATGTCCTGTCACTCCCTTCTGGAGTGCAGAGTTTCTGCTGAAAAGTCAGCTGTTAACCTTATGGGGATTCCCTTGTATGTTATATGTTGTTTTTCCTTTGCTGCTTTGAATATTTTTTCTTTGTATTTAATTTGTGATAGTTTGATTAATCTGTTTCTTGGCGTGTTCCTCCTTGGATTTATCCTTTATGGGATTCTCTATGCTTCCTGGACTTAATTGAATATTTTCTTTCCCATGTTAGGGAAGTTTTCAACTATAATCTCTTCAATTATTTCTCAGTCTCTATCTTTTTCTCTTCTTCTTCTGGGACCCCTATAATTCGAATGTTGGTGTGTTTAATGTTGTCCCAGAGTTCTCTGAGACTGTCCTCAATTCTTTTCATTCTTTTTTTCTTTTTTCTTCTCTTTGCTAGTTATTTCCACTATTTTATCTTCCAGGTCACTTATCCATTCTTCTGCCTCAGTTATTCTGCTATTGATTCCTCCTAGAGAATTTTAATTTCATATATTGTGTTGTTCATCATTGTTTGTTTGCTCTTTAGTTCTTCTAGGTCCTTGTTAAACAATTCTTATATTTTCTCTATTCTATTTCCAAGATTTTGGATCATCTTTACTACCATTATTTTGAATTCTTTTTCAGGTAAACTGCCTATTTCCTCTTCATTTGTTTAACCTGGTGGATTTTTACCTTGCTCCTTCATCTGCTGCATATTTCTCTGTCTTCTCATTTTGCTTAACTTACTGTGTTTGGGGTCTCCTTTTTGCAGGCTGCAGGTTTGTAGTTCCTGTTGTTTTTGGTGTCTGTCCCTAGTGGGTAAGGTTGGTTCAGTGGGCTGTGTAGGATTCCTGGTAGAGGGGACTGGTGCCTGTGTTCTGATGGATGAGGCCAGATCTTGTCTTCCTGGTGGGCAGTACCACATCCGGTGGTATGTTCTGGGCTGTCTGTGACCTTATTATGATTTTAGGTAGCCTCTCTGCTAATGGGTGGGGTTGTGTTCCTGTCTTGCTAGTCATTTGCCTTGGGGTGTCTAGCACTGGGGCTTTCTGGTCATTGAGTAGAGCTGGGTCTTAGCGTTGAGGCTGAGATGTCTGGGAGAACTCTCACCGATTGATATTACGTGGGATCAGGAGGTCTCTGGTGACCCAGTGTCCTAAACTTGGCTCTCCCACATCTGAGGCTCCAGCCTGACACCTGGCCAGAGCATCAAGACCCTGTCAAACACATGGCTCAGAAGAAAAAGGAGGAAAAAAAAGAAATATAATAAAACAAAATAATGTCATTGAAATAAAAATTTTAATGTTAAAATAAATAATAATAATAATAGAAAAAGAAGAGAGCAACAAAACCAATAGACAAATCCACCAGTGATAACAAGCACTAAAAACTGTAGTAAGATAAACATTTAAATCAGAAACTGGTCAGTCGCACACAGCAATCCCCAAGTCTATAGTTGCTCCCAAAGTCCACCGCCTCAATTTTGGGATGATTCGTTGTCTATTCAGGTATTCCACAGACGTAGGGTACATCAAGTTGATTGTGGAGATTTTTCTGCTGGTCCTGAGGCTGCATGGAGAAATTTCCCTTTCTCTTCTTTGTTCACACAGCTCCTGGGGTTCAGGTTTGGATCTGGCCCTGCCTCTGCATGTAGGTCACCCTCTAGCATCTGTCCTTTGCCCAGACAGGAGGGGGCTAAAGGAGTGGCATATTAGTTTGCTCTGGCTCTCTTGGGCTGCAAGGAGGGAGGGTACGTAATGTGGGGTGAGCCTGCAGTGGCAGAGGTCAGCATGATGTTGCAACAGCCTGAGGAGTGCTGTGTGTTCTCCCAGGGAAGTTGGACTGCACTGGTGGGCTGCACAGTCTCACGGGAGGGGTGGTGTGGATTGTGACCTGTGCTTGCACACAGGATTCTTGGTGGCTGCAGCAGCAGCGTTAGCATTTCATGCCCATCTCTGGTGTCTGCACTGATAGCCGTGGCTTGCACCCATCTCTGAAGCTCATTTAGGTGGTGTTCTGAATCTCCCCTCCTCACGCATCCTGAAACAATGGTGTCTTGCCTCTCTGGCAGGTCCAGACTTTTTCCCGGACTCCCTCTCGGCTAGCTGTGGCACACTAGCTCCCTTCAGGCTGTGTTCATGCAGCCAACTCCAGTCCTCTCCCTGGGATCTGACCTCCGAAGCCCAAGCCTCAGCTCCCAGCCCCTACCTGGCCCAGCGGGTGAGCAGACAAGCCTCTCGGGCTGGTGAGTGCTGGTCAGCATTTTCCTCTGTGTGGGAATCTCTCCGCTTTGCCGTCTGCACCCCTGTTACTGTGCTCTCCTCCAAGGCTCCGAACCTTCCCCCGCACCCCGCCCACCCCCGTCTCTGCCAGTGAAGGGTCTTCCTAGTGTGTGGAAACCTTTCCTCCTTCACAGCTCCCTCCCACTGGTGCAGGTCCTGTCCCTATCCTTTTGTCTCTGTTTTTTCTTTTTTCTTTTGCCCTACCCAGGTACGTGGGGAGTTTCTTGCCTTTTGGGAGGTCTGAGGTCTTCTGCCAGCGTTCAGTAGATGTTCTGTAGGAGTTGTTCCACATGTAGATGTATTTTTGATGTATTTGTGAGGAGGGAGGTGACCTCCACATCTTACTCCTCTGACATCTTGAAGGTCCTCCATCTAATTAACTCCTGTCTTTAGTCTTTTGACTTATGTTTTTCTTTTGTGTTTTATATATTTGATATATTTTATTTGTTTGTTTTGTTTTTTAATTTCTACTGATTTATTACCAGGTTAAAAATCAAAATTACAGTGAATGGTGAGCCTATACAAGAAACATTTTGGGAGAAATAGGAAACTTTCTCAGTAATTAATATGTGGAACTAGATTTCATTTTTTCTTATAGAAGCTACTAAATAATACAAGACTTTATAGTAACATATTTGTTAAAATTTGAAGACAGAGGTCTTTAGCAAGTTTACTTCTGTTAATAAAGATTCTTCAAGTTCTTTTTCAGCTTTAATGATATATAGTAGGCAAATAATATTGTAAGATGTTTTAAGTGCGCATGTCAATGACTTGATACATATACATTGTTATTGGATTCTTTCCATCTAGTTAATTAACACATCCATCACACTATATATATATAAAACATGTGAATGAAAACATTTACGTTCTATTCTCTTAGTAGCCATTGATTTTTTTAATTCCCAATAAGAAG
Organism: Pseudorca crassidens; assembly: GCF_039906515.1. NCBI lineage: Eukaryota > Metazoa > Chordata > Mammalia > Artiodactyla > Delphinidae > Pseudorca > Pseudorca crassidens. The sequence continues at coordinate 23,823,710 of NC_090298.1, forward strand.
TTGTGGTTTTTATATCCCAGTTTTTATATTTGTATATCCTCACCTGTTCTAACATACCTATTTGCCCCCTTTTGTATTATTGAACTTACATCAGTATTGACACTTCTTTACTCTTTTTTCCTCATGTGTAATGTATCATTCCTTTTATGTTTATTTATGTTCCCTATCACACACTTATCTATATCACTTGAATATGGTATAGCTGGATTTTGTTTTATATTGCAGTTTGAGAACATACATCTTTCATAGGGTCTCATTTCCTTTCATGAATCAGGTACATACAGAGAAGCTGAAATTTAGACCTAATTCTTCTTCCTCATGCCCTTTCTCCTCTGCCTCTGTCATCTTTGCAGGTTCCTAACTGCCACCCTGTCCTTCCAGTCCTCTCACTCTACTTTCTCCTTATGCTATTATAATCACTATACCACTTTCAACTTCAATGAAATACAAATCATTCCCAAATTTTATCTCAAGACAGCCCTTTCTCAGAAACCTGTCTTCCTAAAAACCTACATTCTTCAACATTCATATGTAAATCATGACTAAGTCTTAATTAATGTAATTCATGTATGTAATCCACATCTACATTTGCCCTGTTGCCTTGGTCATTCAACCTATAATCACCTCCCATCTATACAGCAGTAGTTTTTCCAAGTTAACTCTTGTTCTATTCAAACCTGTTTGCTTCCTGTTAAAATCAAAGTAATCTTAACAAAATGAGTACGTTATCTAGTCACACTCTCTGTTTTAAATACTTATAATTGACTCCAAATTACTATCAGGGTTAAGATAAAAATTCTTAACTTTGCCAATCATGCCTTGCTTACCTCTGTGGGCCATTCATATAATACTATTCTATACATTTCTCACAGGCCAGTCACATAAACATTTTTGTCTCTGCAACTTCCTACTTCTATTTCCTATGTGACTTTTCTCACATTCTTCTCGGTATCTCTATTAAGTTCCACTGCTTTTTAATTTTTTTTCTGGTCTAATTCTTACTCATTCTTAAGAACCAATTCCTCAGTTTGGACTGTCAGATTTCCCATCCAAAACTAGGGTAGGTCTTTATGTTACATTAACACATATTTCCCATTTATATCATTTATAATCCCTGCTAGATTTAAATTCCTGAGGTGTTTTACAAGGGCTCATATCTGACATATAGTAACTAGCCTTCATGTTGGAAATATTGAAAATGGTTGTCCCAGTGATTTAGGGTCCCCCACATTTTACCCTTGCCTATTTTATATAATAAAACTTAAGTATAAGTTCTATTACAAACTTAGTTGTAGTAAATAGTGTCAGAGCTGCTGTTACTATTGACATGTGTGATTATCATAAAATGAAACCTTGGAAACTCTCCACTATTGCTTTTTGGGAGTTTTTCAGTATGGATATTTATTGATATTTGTTAATAGAAAAATTATACAGCACCATGACATATGTTATAAAAATAGGTGTCAGTGAAACAGTGAGACAAGGGAGATGCCTTTCATAAGGAATTAACAGACAATTTAATTTGGTTACATAAGGGAGTGTGGCCTACAGATGAATGTTACATGGAAAGGATGATTTCTAATTATTTGCCATTAAAAATGCTTTGGTAATATAATTTGTAGCAAGGTTTTCCAATCTTCAACATCACCACATATTTTCGTTCACACATTTTGAAATTTCATGTAAGTTTCTAGGTCTGCTAAAAGAAGTGGATGACTTCCACAGGATATAAGGTTATTTTCTAGCATAGAGGAAAATCTGAGAAAAACTCCACTATAAAAATTAAAGATGGCAATACCATACTCTCAATATTTCATGTTTTATGGCATTACTATTTGTGTTTGGGGCAGACTGAAAATCTATTTTTATTATGCTTTCTGAGATGGCACTTTGAATTTAAGCCCCATTTTCCATGGCTTATAGCTTTTCCACTGAGTACCTTTGGGGATAAACTTCATCATGCTGGTTCTTAACCTAGAATGAAATAATTCAGGAAGTTTGAAGGAAATGTATTCCATCGGTTTTGATTTAAGTAACCACAGAGAAATTCTTTTTGGCTGTTGAAAACTATTATACAATTTCTATTATTGAATAATTCATAAGGCATTATGATTTAACTACATATATTGATAATGTAATCATGTTCTATAAAAGATACACACCTATTTAAAATTACTTATACAAAATAATAAATGAAATATAATCTATATTTACTACATTCCTCCATTCATATAATACAATTCTCTATGATCTGCCAAATCCATCAGAAATTCTGAAATGTAGGCTTTTGTGGGAAGGACTGCTGTACTGAATCAAAATAAGAAATCATATTTGCAGGAATGACTAACCACCTATTAAAGAGTCAGGATTTTTGTGGTTATTTAAATACAGTCTCAGTGGTTTATGTCAGCTGTCAAAATTTCCCATTCTCCTATTTTAAATGTGTATACATAAGGTTATTTTTTTAATATCCATTTACACAAAATCAAACTTTGAAAGAGTAATAAAGTGAAAAATCATAAAGGACAAAAATGGCCAAGACTCATGTAATGGCCCACTCAGCTTAATAACCATTGGAATTCTCAGAAGAAAAAGGGAATACTTATACTTCCCAATATAACTATTAATGAGTGAAGACACGTGTCTTACTGGGAGAATTTGATAAGCATTATACAGTCAGCATTAATCAATTGTAGATATTATCCATCTGAGAAATAAGGAAAGAATTTTGATCAGAGGCGGGAGAGTCCAACTACACAGGAACACAATATTTGTGTCTTTATTACACACACACACATACACATGCTATTTATATATGTATATAAGGGTGTGTGTATCTGTTTATATATATATCTCTATATATATCTAAAATATATTATTTGTACACAGGCAGTTAATAAATAATTAAGTGGGAATGTATACAAAGGTAAATATAGATTATATATACTTGATTTTGGTTTAGTTGTCTCTAATTCTATTTTATAGTTTTTTTTTAATTTCTGGAAGAAGATATTCAATTGGGTTAGTTTAGTTATAGTTATTTTCAAAAATATCCACTATTTAACAACATTCCTAATTATATTGCTCAGTAAACACATGCACACATATATTTTTATAAATTCACCACAGTTGAATTATTTTTATTTCACGTATTCTCTCAAAGTTATTTTTATAAAGAAATGTAAGCCTATAAAAAGTTATATTCATCTGGATTTATTATATCCCATCTTCTTTGTACTATACTGGGGAAAAAGATATATAATGAAAATTCATAAGCAGTTAATTACAACAGGAGGTAAAAAAATTATTTATATTTACTTATAAAGTGTTTTTGGAGCCAGTGAAGTAAGAAAATGTGGTCACTTTAAGGACAGAGACTTTAGTACTGAATTTTAAAGAATGAATGGAGATTTATAATGTAGAAAATGGAGGAAGTCACTGTTTCTATCAAGTATGTCTGCTCTATCAAACAATAGTTATGATTTTATTTTTAAAGCCTACAGCACATGGTATTCCCAGACAGTCTACTATCCAAGTACTAACCAGGCCCAACCCTACCTAGCTTCTAAGATTAGACAAGATGGGGCTTGTTCTGGGTGGTACAGTTGTAGACTTGTGATGTTTGGGGTTTATTTACATATTATTTTTAATTGGGGTATAGTTGCTTTACAATGTTGTGTTAGTTTCTGCTGTATAATGAAGTGAATCGGCTATATGTATACACATATTCCCTCCCTCTTGGACCTCCCTCTCACCCTCGACCCCCATCCCACCCATCTAGGTTACCATACAGCACCAAGCTGATCTCCCTGCGCTATACAGCAGGTTCCCACTAGCTATCTGTTTTATACATGGTAGTGTATATATATCAATCCCAGTCTCCCAATTCATCCCATCCCTCTTCACACCCTCAATGTCCACACATTCATATTCTAGGTATACGTCTCTATTCCTGCCCTGCAAATGGGTTCATCTGTAACATTTTTCTAGATTCCACATATATGTGTTAATATACAATATTTGTTTTTCTCTTTCTGACATACTTCACTCTGTATGATACTCTTTAGGCCCATCCAAGTCTCTACAAATGACCCAATTTCAATCGTTTTAATGGCTGTGTAATATTCCATTGTATATATGTGCCACATCTTCTTTATCCATTCATCTGTTGATGGACATTTAAGTTGCTTCCATGTCCTGGCTATTGTAAATAGTGCTGCAGTGAACATTGGGGTGCACCTGTCTTTTTAAATTATGGTTTTCGCAGAGTATGTGCCCAGTAGTAGTATTGCTGGGTCATATAGTAGTTCTATTTTTAGTTTTTTAAGGAACCTCCATACTGTTCTCTATAGTGGCTGTATCAGTTTACATCTCCATGAATGGTGCAAGAGGGTTCCCTTTTCTCCACACCCTTTCCAGCATTTATTGTTTGTAGATGTTTTCATGATGGCCATTCTGACTGGTGTGAGGTGATACCTCATGCAGTTTTGATCTGCATTTCTCTAATAATTAGGGATTTTGAGAACCTTTTCATGTGCCCCTTGAGATGTGTATATCTTATTTGGAGAAACGTATATTTAGGTTTTCCACCATGTTTTGATTGGGTTTTTTGTTTTTTTGATATTGAGCTGCATGAGCTGCCTGTATATTTTAGAGATTAATCCTTTGTCAGTTGCTTTATTTGCAAATATTTTCTCCCATTCTGAGGGTTGTCTTTTCAGCTTGTTTATGGTTTCTTTGGCTGTGCAAAAGCTTTTAAGTTTATAAGGTCCCATTTGTTTATTTTTTATTTTATTTTAATTACTCCAGGAGGTGGGTCAAAAAAGATTTTGCTGTGGTTTATGTCAAAGTGTGTTTTTCCTATGTTTTTCTCTAAGAGTTTTATAGTGTCTGGCCTTACATTTAGGTCTTTAATCCATTTCATGTTTATTTTTGTGTATGGTACTAAGGAGTGTTCTAATTTCATTCTTTTACATGTAGCTGTCAAGTTTTCCCAGTACCACATATTGAAAAGGTTGTCTTTTCTCCATTGTATATTCTGGCCTCTTTTATCAAAGATAAGGTGACCATATGTGTGTGGGTTTATCTCTCGGTTTTCTATCCTTTACCATTGATCTATATTTCTGTGTTTGTGCCAGTACCATACTGTCTTGATTATTGTAGCTTTGTAGTATAGTCTGAAGTCAGGGAACATGATTCCTTCAGCTCCGTTTTTCGTTCTCAAGATTGCTTTGGCTATTCAGGGTCTTTGGTGTTTCCATACAAATTGTGAAAAATTTTGTTCTAGTTCTGTGAAAAATGCCATTAGTAGCTTGACAGGGATTGCATTGAATCTGTAGATTGCTTTGGGTAGTAGAGTCACTTTCACAATGTTGATTCTTCCAATCGAAGAACATGATATATCTCTCCATCTGTTTGTATCATCTTTAATTTCTTTCATCAGTGTCTCAGAGTTTTCTGCATACAGATATTTTGTCTCCTTAGGTAGGTTTATTCCTAGATATTTTATTCTTTTTGTTACAATGGTAAATGGGAATATTTCCTTAATTTCTCTTTCATATTTTTCATCATTAGTGTATAGGAATGCAAGAGATTTCTGTGCATTAATTTTGTATGCTGCCACTTTACCAAATTCATTGATTATCTCTAGTAGTTTTCTGGTAGCATTTTTAGGATTCTCTATGTATAGTATCATGTCTCTACAAATAGTGACAGCTTTACTTCTTCTTTTCCAATTTGAATTCCTTTTATTTCTTTTTCTTCTCTGATTGCTGTGGCTAAAACTTCCAAAACTGTGTAGAATAATAGTGGTGAGAGTGAGCAACTTTGTCTTGTTTCTGATCTTAGTGGAAATCATTTCAGTTTTTCACCAATGAGAACGATGTTGGCTGTGGGTGTGTCATATATGGCCTTTATTATGTTGAGGCAGGTTCCCTCTATGCCCACTTTCTGGAGGTTTTTATCATAAATGGGTGTTGAATTTTTTGAAATTTTTTCTTCATCTATTGAGATTCTCGTATGGTTTTTATCCTTCAGTTTGTTAATATGGTGTATCACATTGATTGATTTGCATATATTGAAGAATCCTTGTATTCCTGGGTAAAACCCCACTTGATCATGGTGTGTGATTCTTTTAATGTACTGCTGGATTCTGTTAGCTAGAATTTTGTGGAGCATTTTCGCGTGTATGTTCATCCGTGATATTGGCCTGTAGTTTTCTTTTTTTGTAACATCTTTGTCTGGTTTTAGTATCGGTGTGATGGTGGCCTCTTAGAATGAGTTTGGGAGTGTTCCTCTCTCTGCTATATTTTGGAAGAGTTTGAGAAGGATAGGTGTTAGCTCTTCTCTAAATGTTTGATAGAATTCACCTGTGAAGCCATCTGGTCCTGGACTTTTTGTTTGTTGGAAGATTTTTAATCACAGTTTCAATTTCAGTGCTTGTGTTTGGCCTGCTCATATTTTCTATGTCTTCCTGGTTCAGTCTTGGAAGGTTGTGCTTTTCTAAGAATTTGTTCATTTCTTCTAGGTTGTCCATTTTATTGGCTATAGTTGTTTGTAGTGATCTCTCATGATCCTTTGTATTTCTGCAGTGTCAGTTGTTACTTCTCCCTTTTAATTTCTAATTCTGATGATTTGAGTCTTCTCCCTTTTTTTCTTGAAGAGTCTGGCTAATGGTTTATCAATTTTGTTTATCTTCTCAAAGAACAAGTTTTTGACTTTAGTGAACTATGTTATTGTTTCCTTCATTTCTTTTTTCATTTATTTCTGATCTGAGTGTTATGATTTCTTTCCTTCTGTTAACTTTGGGATTTTTTTGTTCTTCTTTCTCTAATTGCTTTAGTTGTAATGTTACGGTGTTTATTTGAGATTTTTCTTGCTTCTTAAGTTAGGATTGTATTTTAAACTTCCCTCCTAGAACTGCTTTTGCTGCATCCCATAGGTTTTGTGTTGTCGTGTTTCATTGTCATTTATTTATAAGTATTTTTTTACTTCTTTTTTGATTTCTTCAGTGATCTCTTGGTTAGCTGGTAGCATATTGTTTAGACTCCATGTGTTTGTATTTTTTACAGTTTTTCCCTCTAATTGATATCTAGCCTCATAGCATTGTGGAAAAGCTACTTGATTCAATTTCAATTTTCTTAAATTTACCAAGGCTTGATTTGTGACCCAAGATGTGATTTATCCTGGAGAATGTTCCATGTGAACTTGAGAAGAAAGTGTATTCTGTTGTTTTGGCATTAAGTCCGTCTGGTTTAATGTGCCATTTAAAGCTTATGTTTCCTTATTTATTTTCATTTTGGATGATCTGTGCTTTGGTTAAAGTGAGTTGTTAAAGTCCCCTACTATTATTGTGTTACTGTCAATTTTCCCTTTTATGGCTGTTAGCATTTGCCTTATGTATTGAGGTACTCTTATGTTGGGTCATAAATATTTACAATTGTTGTTATCTTCTTCTTGGATTGATACCTTGATCATTATGTAGTAACCTTCTTTGTCTCTTGTAATAGTCTTTATTTTAAAGTCTATTTTGTCTGATATGAGAATTGCTACTCCAGCTTTCTTTTGATTTCCATTTGCATGGAATATATTTTTCCATCCCCTCACTTTCAGTCTGTATTTTTCCCTAGGTCTGAAGTGAGTCTCTGTAGACAGCATATATATGGGTCTTGTTTTTGTATCCATTCAGCCAATTTATGTCTTTTGGTTGGAGCATTTAATCCATTTCCATTTAAGGTAGTTATCAATTTGTATGTTCTTAATCATTTCCTTATTTGTTTTGGGCTTGTTTTTGTAGGTCTTTTCCTTCTCTTGTGTTTCCTGCTTAGAGAAGTTCCTTTAGCATTTGTTGTAAAGCTGGTTTGGTGGTGCTGAATTCTCTCAACTCTTGCTTGTCTGTAAAGGTTTTAATTTCTCCATCAAGTCTGAATGAGATCTTTGCTGGCTAGAATAATCTTTGTTGTAGGTTTTTCCCTTTCATCACTTTAAATATGTCCTGCCACTTCCTTCTGGCCTGCAGAGTTTCTGCTGAAAGATCAGCTGTTAACCTCATGGGGATTCCCTTGTATGTTATTTGTTGCTTTTCAGTTGCTTCTTTTAATAGTTTTTCTTTGTATTTAATTTTTGATAGTTTGAGTAATCTGTGTCTTGGTGTGTTTCTCCTTGGATTTATCCTGTATGGGACTCTGCGCTTCCTGTGCTTGATTGACTATTTCCTTTCCCATGTTAGGGAAGTTTTCAACTATAATCTCTTCAAATATTTTCTCAGATCCTCTCTTTTTGTCTTCTTCTTCTGGGACCCCTTATAATTTGAATGTTGGTGTGTTTAATGTTGTCACAGAGGTGTCTGAAGCTGTCCTCAATTGTTTTCATTCTTTTCATTCTTTTTTCTTTATTCTACTCTGCAGTAGTTATTTCCACTATTTTATATTCCAGGTCACTTATCCATTCTTTTGCATGAGTTATTCTGCTATTGATTCCTTCCAGAAAATTTTTAATTTCATTTATTGTGTGTTTATCCTTGTTTGTTTATTCTTTAGTTCTCCTATGTCCTTGTTAAACATTTCTTGTATTTTCTCCATTCTATTTCGAAGATTTTGGATCATTTTTGCTATCATTATTCTGAATTATTTTTCAGGTATACTGCCTATTTCCTCTTCATTCCTTTGGTGGTGGATTTTTACCTTGCTCCTTCATCTGCTGCATATTTCTCTGTCTTCTGATTTTGTTTAACTTACTGTGTTTGGCATCTCTTTTTTGCCGGCTGCAGGTTCATATTTCCTGTTGTTTCTGGTGTCTGCTCCCAGTGAGTTAGGTTGGTTCAGTGGGTTGTGTAGGCTTCTGGTGGAGGGGACTGGTGCCTGTGTTCTTGTGAATTGGGCTGGATCTTGTCTTTCTGGTGTGCAGGGTTGCATCCAGTTGTTGTTTTGGGGTATCTGTGAACTTAATATGATTTTTAGGCAGGCTGTCTGTTAATACGCGGGGTTGTGTTCTTGTTTTGCTAGTTGTTTGGCATGGGGTGTCCAGCACTGGAGCTTGCTTGCCATTGGGTGGAGCTGAGTCTTAGCGTTGAGACAGAGATTTCTGGGAGAGCTCTCACCAATTGATATTACGTGGCACTGGGAGGTCTCTGTTGGTCCAATGTCCTGGACTCAGTCTCCCAACTTGGAAAGTCAGGCCTGAAACCTGGCCAGAGCACCAAGACCCTGACAGCCACACAGCTACATCCAGTGAGTGTCCAGGGTGTCAGGCGTGGCCCCTGAGGCTATAACAGGTCCCTGTAGTACAGTCTTCATGGCAGGGTGATGGAGACACACAGATTTTTCATATATGATTATTTATTAATATTTTGTTTAACATTTTTCACGTGTCTTTATTAGATATATTTTTGTATGTTCCATTCTTAAATGTACTTCTTAGGTTTTGGTATGAAAGTTTTGATCACTTCATAGAGTGAAGTAAGATGTGTTTCATTTTCCTGTTTCCTTGAATACAGAAAATAGAAGAAGTATATTTTGCTATTGGAGGATGTTGTGGATAGGATGTGACCACTGGTTGACTTGTGAACTAGATCCAGGCAATCAGAGGCTCCCCACCCCTACCACTGTCCTTGGAATGAATGGTTCACCCACCATTGCCATAGCCAGAGACATTTCAAGGATGTAGCCTTTAGAGAATAATGTGTTGTTGAGACCATCTAGACTGTAATTGTGACTGAAACTAGTTAAGTCCTCTATATAAGCATTTAAGATGCTGGTGGGTGGGTGCAGAGATCAACTCATCTTGTGGCTGCCCAAGAAAAACCTCCTATGTAAGTCCCCTTGCCAATTAAAACTGCCACCTACTAATCTGGAGTGATCTGCTTCTTTTTTCAGTCTCCTTTGTCTCTTTTCAATTTCTCTCTGAGTCTGGATGCCAAATCAACATTTGTCCTCAGAAAAATTCCTGGAAGAATGCTTAGAACATCTGCAAGTTTAAATGAGTAAATTCTTTTGAGCCAGGAATTTTCCTCAAAAAACTCTTAATTAATAGGTATTGGAATACACAGGGATTTTTTCTTTTTTATATCACTGTTAAATTCTATTTTTCTAGGAATCTGTCTGACCATTTTATCTAAAGTGCCAAATTTATCACTGTAAAATTTTGCATAATTTAACAACTTATCTTTGTTACCATTGTAACTATTACTTGTGATAGCTTTTACATGCTTATATAAGTAACTCTAATTTCTGTCCTTTTTTTCTGACCAGTCTGTCTTGCATTATTTCATCAGCTTTTAAGATAAACTAAATTTCTATTTTAAAATTATTCTTTATTGTACTATTTTCCTATTTTATTGATATTTGCTCTTTACTGATTTTTGCTCTTTATTCATTTCCTTCTAAAATTTGACCTTGACTTGCTGTGCTTTTTCTAGCCTCATGCAATAGAAACCTATTTCACTAATTTGTAGAATTTCCTCTGTTTTAATATTGCTATGGCTGGTTGTCTACCATCACAATTCATATGTTGAAGCCCTAGGCCCAAGTTATGGTATTTGGAATGGCACCTTTGGAGGTGATTAGGTTTAGATAAGATCATGAATATACATACCTCATGATGAGATTGGTGCCCTTATAAGAGAAACCAGAGAGCATGCTTCCTCTTTCTTTACATCATGTGAAGAACCAGCAAAAAGGCAGCCTTGCACAAGTCATGAAAGGAGCTCTCACGGGGAATCAACATCTTGATATTGGGCTTCCCAGCTTCCAGACTGTGTAAAGTAAATTACTGTTGTTTAATTCACCAGTTTATGGTGATTTGTAATGGCAGTCCAAACTAATACAAATATATACCCTTAAATCAGTAAACCTACTTTTAAGCATTGCTTTAAGTACATTTGATATGATATACTTTTATTTTCATTCACATAACAATATTTTCTAGTTTCCATTTTGATATATTATTTGGTCCATGTGTTATTTTAAAGAGTATTTCTTAAAGACAGTGGATTTCTCTATATATACTTTAACTCTGTCAGTTTAAAATATTTGAAGGTAAGTTGTTGTATGTATCCATATTTAAAATTGTGAAGTACTTCTGCTGAATTGAATTACATACTGTCTCAGTTAATATGGTATGATATTTTTAACACTAAAATCTACTATGTCAAATATCAACATATTTACACCAGCTCTCTTTGGTTATAGTTTAGACAGTGTAGTTCTTTTTCATCATTTCATATCAACTTCTCTTTCATGTGTCTCTTGTGTGAAGCAAATACAAGGGTTTTCGTATTTTAGCTGATCATTTTAGTTCTTTACTTGAATATTTATTCTATCATACTTAGTATAATTACTTACATACTTTAGTTTATATCTACTATGGCACTAGTATTTGTTTTATGAATCATCAGTCATTTTGTATTGAATATTCTGTTCTTTTTTTTCCTTTGGATTCATCAACCCTTCCTTATTATTTTATTTTCTATTAACCTGTAATTTCTTATTTGTAAAATAATTTTAGGGGGAATGCCTAGATATTACAACATGAATAATTTAACTTATTACATTTTGGCAGAATAATTATATCTTATTATTCATAATGCTAGAGCCTTAGTTCACTTGGATTTTATTTACCTCATTATTGTCTTTGGTATTATTGTTTTCCCAAATTTTAACTCTGCATTATTTTATTTTTTCAATGGAGTCCACTTTCATTTTTCACTTATCTATATTTTCATATTTTGTGTTACTTTTTATTTTATACAGTATTTCTCTACTTCTGTCTCAGATGTTTTTCCTACTAGAAAGATGATTAAAATTTCTCTGAATGCAGTAATAAACACTGTTCATTTTTTATTCATCTGAATGGATCTTTTATTTTTACTTCATTTTCAAAGGAATTTGAGGGGGAAGTTTGGGAGTAGAATTTCTTGTTGACATTATTTTTAGCCATTTAAAAATGCCCTTTCTTTGTCTTCAGCTTTTCATCATGTCTGTTCAGAAGCCAGCTTTCACACTTAGTACTGTTGCTTTGAAGATAATATAAGGTGTCTAGTTTTTGCTCTTCTGACCACTTTTTATATGTTTCTTTCTGCTTTAGGTTTTCATTTATTCTATTATAATGTATCCAGGTGTGGTGTGCTATATATTTTCCTAGTCTGGTCCTTGCAGAATTTCTTGAATCCTTGGGTTGATTTTTTTCATCCGCTCTTGTCTGTTGAAATACTGCTTTTACTGCATTTTTTTCTCTTCTCCATATTGAACTCAAATTATACGTAGTGATTTTTTTGTCCTGCATTACTCTTATGTCTCCCTTTCTTAGACAAAAACTCTGAACAAACTCTTTAAAACAGTGGTCCCCGACCTTTTTGGCACCAGGGACCAGTCTCGTGGAAGACAATTTTCCACGGCCAGGATGGAGTTGGGGGCAGATGGTTCAGGCAGTAATGTGAGCGATGGGGAGTGGCAGATGAAGTTTCACTCACTTACCCGCCACTCACCTCGTGAGTGCAGCCCCATTCCTAACAGGCCGCAGACCAGTACTAGTCAGCAGACAAGTACTAGTCTGCAGCCTGGGGTTTGGGGATCCCTGCTTTAAAATATTCTATTCACAAGATAACTTGCTTTCCTGTCATTACTGCACATAGTGAAAAAATTATAAATAAAACTTAAAAATCTTATATGTGAAAATTCCAATCTTTGAGACAAATTGGCAATGCATAAATTATTGCAGAGTTTAAATACATGAAAACAGTCCCTAACCTAACATAAACCCTAGAAACATGGGCAAGAAAGTGTTAGTCTGCTTTGACACAAAAAGGTGAAAGTGACTTGAATAGGGTTATTTATTTATAGTGTGTCTTCACAGATGGCTGTCTATGTGGCTTTGATATTTGATGAGATTTACCTGTATCATTATGGATTATGGAGAAGCAGTAAACCTAAAATATAATCCAGCAAAACTATCTGGAATGGCAGCAAAATATAAAAGCCTACTGAAATAAAGGAAAGCTATGTCATTTAATAATATAATAAGTAGTTCTTCATGGTTTAGAAGATATATGACACTGGTTGAAAGTGCTAATCTCTCAGTATTTATCTAGCATTATCTAATTAGATGAGTTATGTGGTAGTGGATATGAATGTCAAAGTGTAAAAGAGCAAATGGAATCATTCCTTAGGATGTACAATTCTGAGATGAAGTAACTTCCTGACATCCTTTCCTAAGGCTATATTTTAGTTAATCCTTTGTCTTCCCTGTTAATTTAATATTGAGAAATAACTATGCTATGTTAGAGGTGCTTAACGTCACCTAAAATAAGGATTCTATTTTAATATAAAATCTTCTACTGTATAGTCCTGTTTGTATGCAAGTATTGGGAAAGTACATAATAACTAAAGATAACTATGAATTCAGTACTATTTTAAATAAAATTGTGTTATTTGTATTTTTAATTATAACATTTTATATGGTTTAACACTGTCAATTGTTTACATATAAACATATGTGGAACAAATTCACTACAAAAGTCATGTCTGTGAATATTAATTAAGTGATCAATAAAGTACACTAGTTTATTTATTACCTACAGAATGCACTAAATAATAGAATTAGGTACAGTTCCATAAATTCCTAAATTGTATATATAAAATGTAAGTGTACATGCTAAAAATACATACAAAACTTAATTATAAAGGTAATACCTTATATAAAGATTAAAATCAAAGTCTTTAAAAATGATTATTAGAGCATCAGGGAGAAAATCTATTTTCCAACTAGGATCAAAGTTTAAAGATATACATGTATTGTCATATGAGTTATCTTGGTCTTCTCTGATTAGGTTGCACTAAACAGATCATTGGCAATGGAGTAAAAATCACTGGCAATGCATAATTTAGATAAAGAAAGAGTAGATGCAGACTTTTTGTAAACAGGATTATTCATAGGATATTTTCTACATCATGTTTCCATTGGAGGACATAGGAAAAGAACTCAGAGAGGTGTTGCTATATAAATAAGCGCAATCTTTCAAGGAGTAATAGAACATGGGTGCTGACAGGGTTCAAAACTTCAACCGTTTTTGCATTTTTATTTCTCAATTGTTCTGCTTCCCAATGCACTTCAATAGATAGTAGAAATGAAGTGCAGAAAACAGACAGAACTTTGATAGAGAGCATGAAGTCAGAACAACAATCCTGCTAAACACAGAAAGCATAGGTGAAGGGAATCAAAAGGTACAAACTTCCAGTTATAAAATAAATGTCATGAGGATATAATGTACAACATGCTGACTATAATTAATAATACTGTATTGCATATTTAAAAGAGGCTAAGAGAGTAGATCTTAAAAGTTCTCATGACAAGAAAAAAAATCGTAGCTATAAATGGTAATGGATGTTAACTAGACTTATTATGGTAATAATTTTGAAATATATACAAATATTGCAAGATTATGTTTGTACCTGAAACTAATATAAGAGTATATGTCAACTACACATAATTTTAAAAAAGAAGGGCTTCCCTGGTGGTGCAGTGGTTGGGAATCTGCCTGTCAATGCAGGGAACACGGGTTCGAGCCCTGGTCTGGGAAGATCCCACATGCCGCGGAGCAACTAAGCCCATGAGCCACAGCTACTGAGCCTGCGCGTCTGGAGCCTGTGCTCCAGAACGGAAGAGGCCGTGACAGTGAGAGGCCCGTGCACCGTGATGAAGAGTGGCCCCCCACTCACCGAAACTGGAGAAAGCCCTCTCACAGAGACGAAGACCCAACACAGCCAAAAAAAAAAAAAAAAAAAAAAAAGAATACTGATTTGTTGAACTGGAATTCAATAATATCTTTTTTTTTTTTTATGGTTGTGTTAGTTACTACCTCATATTCAGGAAGTCATTTAACTTTTTTAAGGCTCAGCTTTCTTTTATTAGATAATAAAAATATAGTATTAAGCTCCCTAAAAAAGTGTTTTTGAAAGTAAAACTATGTAATACTTTCAAACCTTCGTGGGTGCTTAATAAACTTAGCTTCTTCTTTCTTAGAATTCCACTTATGTTTTTATTGCTAAAGCAATAGTTGCATTCATATTTTGATTTCAAATTTAAGTCCAGGCCAAACACTATTTTATATAGACAACTTAATACTTTTAGTCTTCTATTCCTAGTGTCATTTGTAAATGTACAAAACTCTACATGTGATATCTCCCTAACACAATGCTCAGAGAATGTTATATAAATATGAATATATAATATAATATATAAATATTATGTAAACATTCATTTACTATTCTCAATCACATTCTAGGAAGATGTATCATACAGAAGGAAAAGCATATTTTAAAAAGATCAACAGATAAAATTTTCATAACATAACATCAGTTGTCATTATCAAACACATACACACATACAGTTTTAATGTATATACATGTATGTGTATATACATATATAAACATATTTTTATAAATATATAGAAAATGCAAGTTGATTATTTAAACAAATTATTTGAAAGACCACTAAATATTTCAGTGGTCATGTTTTATTTTTTCTTTAGCAGTTCCAACTTAATCATTTATTGTCATTAACTAGATATTTATACTATAGCATTCATATCTTCCCATTTGTCTTCTGGCATTGTATGCTTATTTTGGATTTGTTCCTAAACTTTATGCTGATCGATTTTCCATCATCTCTTTGGTTACAGCTCATTTTATTGTAAGGTTTTTCTAATAATTAATCATCATATGCTGCTTTCTAGTGTAGAAGATGTGTGCATTAGCTGCAGTCTGTTTATTTTGCTTCCCAGTCAGCAATTACAATGCCAAAGTAAATTAAACTAAATTATATTTTTACAGGTTTTGAGGTAAAAATTGATGATAATTGCTGAAATTCTAGTACAGGCATATTGGAAAAGCAGACAAGTAAATTAACTCATGCATAAGACTCATTTATCATATAAAATTATTGATGAAAATTACTGATGAAAATTAAGCAGGGTTTTCATCTATATATATTATTTCCACTTGAGTTGTGTATACCTGTGAAAAATACACTCTTAAAGTTTAAATTTCCTTTGCATAACTTTTTTATTCTGTTGAATGAATGAGCTTTCATTGTCATTTTTAAAATACTTTCTTAAAATCATCTGAGGTATTCACATAGATTCTTTCAACAATGACTCTCTTACAAATCCCTGGCACACGCTGATGTCTCAATGAATATTTTTCAGTGAATAAATGGATGAGTGAATGAATGATTTTCTTTCTGTTATGAACTATTGAACATTCAGATTTGTTCTATCATTGAAAAATTCATTTTCTATGTAATGTTTTAAAAAAGAAAATAAGATAATCAACTGGAAGCTTTTAGTACAAATTATAGTGTATGTTACAGAAACATATACTATATGTTATAGAATATGTTATAGTATAGTATATTTAGGAAAGTATCCTTTGGCAAATACAATATTTCTAATATGTCCCAATCTCCAAGACATAAGGAATTTGAGTAAGCCTGATTTAAAGTTAATGGTCGGCCACCTCCTCCTCTTTTGTGACCTAGCCAATTTTAAAACAGACATAGATTTTAAATGATTCAACATAGGTTTTTAATACTAGATTGATCAGAATAAATGCACACCTCGGAGATATTGCAGGGCTTTTTTCCAGAGCACCACAATAAAACAAATATCGCAATAAAGTGAGTCACACAATTTTTTTAGTTTCCCAGTGCATATAAAAGTTATGTTCAGGGTATTTCTCTGGTGATCCAGTGGTTAAGATTCTGTGCTTCCAATGCAGGGGGCGTGGGATCGACCCCCGGTGGGGGAACTAAGATCCCACATGCCACACCACACAGCATGGCCAAAAAAAAGTCATGTTTACACTCTGCTGTAGTCTATTAAGTGTGCAATAGCACTATGTCTAAAATCACAATGTACATACCTTAATTAAAAAATATTGTTTAAAAATGTTAACCATCATCTGAGCCTTCAGTGACCTGTAATCTTTTTGCAATAGTTCCATCAAAGATCTCTGATCACAGATCACCATAACAGATAACATAATAATGAAAAAGTTTGAAATATTGTGAGAATTACCAAAATGTGACACAGAGACACAAAAGAGCAAAAGCTTTGGGAAAATCGGTGCCAATAGTCTTGCTCAATGCAGGGTTTCCACAAACACTCAATTTGTAAAAAATGTAATATATGTGAAGTACAATAAAACAAAGTCCAATAAAACAAGGTATACCTGCATTTTAATGTAGTGATTAACTTTTTTCTTAATTTGAATTTTGCCTTTTTTTTTAAACGAGTGATGATATTAGTCATTTACCTTAGTTAGCCTTGGTTTTCTTTTAAGCTCTATGATATGTTATCAGTTTTTGCCCATAAACAGTGTCAGATTGTTAGACAGATCATTCAACAGAGGAAACACACTTACCAGTAGATGAATTGTATTACAGGATGCATTTATTAGCTATAGTTCTTGTCGGTGTAGTGGTAAATACATCTTACAGTTGGATACACAAAATTAAGTTATTTAATGGATTTGTAATTCAACTGATTGAGGTCTGCGGCTGCTGTTCTGTGACTAGTCAGAACATAAGGCACTGAAAATGGTATCACAGCATTGATAAAATGGTGTTTAAAGTTACCTTTACACACATATATACATACGTACGTAATAAAGAAGTTTCTTCAGATTATTTTAGTCAATTTTTTTTAATTGAGGAATTGGGATGTGTCTGCTTATACTAAGTACAAAACTTCACATTGCTTTCTTTCTATTTAATGCACAAAATAGAACATCCCAGATGCAAAAAACATCATAATAGAGACTAATTTCAGCTGTATCAGAATTTCAATGTAGAAATCAAAAGATTACAACAGTGAAGCTAACTCTAGCAAGAAAAACCATTTACTACTTTTATGTATTGAGTCATCTTAAAATTCTTGTGGTCATTTAAAAAATTCACATCTACTTTCCTCCTTTAAAAATGCACCTGCCTTTTTTTTGACAAACCTCATCATTTCAGGAAAGAGATCAAATCTTAGGAAAGTAAGTTTGGTTCAAAATGATTTAGTGTTAATAGTTCAGTGTTGTTAGGAGCTTGCCAGAATGCAAGGATTTGTTCTTCATTTTTCAGTGTTAGCAGTTTTCTGATTCAAAAATCACAAACACAGCATTTTTTTTTTAATTGACTCTGTGAGGACATTAGCAAATCTCAAATAAATAGCAGCTCTACATTCTGGAGGAGTTCTGAAAAGCAAGCTGAATTCCAGATGGAACTCTCAAGCTGGACACTGAAATGGAGTTTTAACCAACACTGTGGAAGTTAAGTGATAAACCTTACCAAATATCAGTTATGGTCAGGATCTTCTTCTAAAGAAGGGTCTGAATTAAAAATTTATATATATATATATATATATATATATATATATACACACACACACACATATATATGATATATATTCATATATATTTATATATAAAATCATATATATGAATAGGAACAGTGTTCCTTTTAATGTTTTAGAGTTCTAACTTACTATTACATAATTGCTTACATTTATATTTCTGTGTCCATGAAGATATTTATGTTACAGTCATACTGAACAAACAGGTGTCTTAAATATAATTTCCACATAGAATTATGCACATTATCTCTCAAATTTGCAAATACGTATATTTCATATATATATACATATGTATAGTTTTTAACCTTATTAAGTATTTCCTTGATATTTATAATGACATAAATACAAAATTAGAAGGACAAATATTTGGTAGTTATGAATCATGTCTAAAAGAAAGATAGAAACTGTGTTTCTATTTATATATTAATGATTTCTGGAACAAAAATTTTATCCCTAATAATAAAGTGTCATTAAAAAAATGACACAGAGAAATGACTAATGAATGAAGTCATGGAGTACACATATGCTATAAAACTAATTAAAAAAATACTTTTTTTTTAGAACTTAGGAATATTTTGCCATAAATTCACATATGGGAAAGTAAGGAATGAGGTAAATTTTAAGGTCCTAACCCACAGATAGTTGCACAATGGTGGAGTTACATGTTCTGGTTGTTTTGTTGTTATATTCTTCAATCCTGATGACTTGCTGTTCGGCTTATTGAATATATCAATTATTTAAGTGATGCTTCCACATTATGCAAAGCTGATTACCTAAGAACATGTTTATTTAGAGCAGTAAGTCAAAACTCAAAGGATCTCCTGGCTTCCCTGGTGGCGCAGTGGTTGAGAGTCCGCCTGCCGATGCAGGGGACATGGATTCGTGTCCTGGTCCGGGAAGATCCCACATGCCGCGGAGCGGCTGGGCCCGTGAGCCATGGCCGCTGAGCCTGCGCGTCCGGAGCCCGTGCTCCGCAACGGGAGAGGCCACAGCAGTGAGAGGCCCGCGTACTGGAAAAAAAAAAAAAAAATCAAAGAATCTGAGACTTTTAGAAACAAGAACTATCTACTTGAGGGGGATATTTGCTGAAAAAGATAACACGAACAAGGCTTGTATGATATATAAGAGCACAAAATCTGAGGCAGTAAGTGGTCAGGAAAGAAAGATCCACCTTACCTGGATTCCTAGAAAAAAGTAAGAGGTGGGTGGTCTGTATCTTGAAGAACCAGATATAGAGTAATTTGACATTAGACATAATGAAACAAAGCAAAAATTTTCGTAGGAAACTAGCATAAATGAGTTGGTATCAGGAAGCAATCATTCAATTATAGGAACAGATTTAGAAGGAGGATTCCAGGTCATAGGGAAGAAAGCTACATTCTTCGAAAAAGTCAGGTAAAATGTCAAGGCAAATACTTGAACTCAGAGGGTTGATTCATTAATCCAGTTATGATAACTAGTATCTAAAGTGAAATTTAGCACTATGCAAAATCCCTGCATGAGAAGATATGTGGGGTATGAATAAATTGTTTGGTGAGAGTAAGAAGACAAGATACTTAGAGCTAATAACTGTAGAAAAGGAGTAATTAAAATGCAACAAAATGGATAGTTTTCTATTATCTAACAAAGCCAAGGTATGGGAAAAAATGTGGATTAAATTTAAACAAGGTAACTGATGCTGGAGATATTTAGGAGTTTTGAAAAATGTTTGAGCAAAACTAAAATGCTGTCTGAATGAATTAGACTTAAGCCATAGTAAAGCAATTAAGGATATAATGTTCTCTAAATATGGAAGTACTCATCGTTGAAGAGGGTTACAGACTCTCAAAATGTCTGATGCTCCTTCTCTACACTGAAATATTCTAATTTCAACAGGAAAATTTGACTGTTTTTGGACTTTTGATTTTATTCTGTAAAATCATTTTGACAGAATAATATTGGATGCCTTTTGGGATAAATTTTAACGTATTTTAAATGGAAGGTAACTTAAATTAAGTGTAATTGTTTGAACTGACCTCTATAACCTTCACTATTGGTCACAGGATATATTTTTTTAGATAAGTGATGGCTGTTAACTTCTAAAGCTCAGGTTCCAGGTTGCCATTTGTCTTGTATTTTTGTTTTCTACTTCTACATTGCACATGCCAAAGTCACTCAAATGATCTCAAATGATTCTCATTCCTATGATTTTATTTGCAAATTTTAAAATGACAACTAGCAATAGGAACAGTGTTCATTCTAATGTTTTAGAGTTCTAAATAGCTATTATATAATTGCTTATATTAATAATTCTGTGTCCATGAACATATTTGTGTTACTGAACAAACAAGTGTCTTAAATATATTTTCCACATAGAAATTATGCAAATTATCCAAAACAAGTAGAATTAAAGAGTTCAAACATCTGAACTTCTGAGGTTCAATAATATGTGTGAAAATCTGAAGAGAATGTACAGTGCAACACATATTAATAGATACATTTTGTAGAATAAAACAGAATAAACATATAAATATTTATAAATACAGTCACTATTTAGCTTATAGACTGTTCAGTACTTTCTAAAACATGCATACTTTCACCTTTTAAATCTCCCCACCTTCCTAGATGACACATTTATTCTATTTAGTTGATATTTTTTCATAATGAGATTTAGATAAAACTTAAATGACAGTTTTATCTGTTTATTTATTCAATTCCTTTATGGTACACACATAACAAATAGCTCAAGCAATATGTGCTGAACTGAAAATTAATACCTGAAGAAAGATAATGAGTTGTCATCAATATGTATTTATACAGTTTGCTAAATCAAGTGATTTACATTTTTCCTCTAGTGTTATTTTTAGTCTCAGCAGTGTTACTGGAATATCAAAACAAAACAAAATACAAAAATGGCAAATTTTTCTAGAAAGCAAGTAGTTCATGGAAAAATATTAACACACTAAGGAATATAGAATTTATATATTTAGTACAGTAATTCACTAAGGATTCACTATATTATATGAAAAATTCAATATCCTTTTTAAAGTCTATTTTATATATTTAAAATGTAGTGATCAAATAACTTCTACAATAAGAGGAAATCTCTGCAGATAGCATTAGGTAAGCACCGTCTTTTTTGTGAGATGTATATGTCAAGAGGCCTAGACAAATTCTTAAGAGATACTGTTAAGACCAAAATAGAATGAGATGCTAGTATTTTTGAATATTTTCTTTTTCTAAGTTTTGACCAATTCTGTATTTTATTGATAGGAAGCCAATGACAAATTAAGCCAGAAATAAAACAGAACATATAAATCTATTTGTGTCATTATTCCAGGGGAAAATAGTACCCTAAACGAGGTCAAAGATCAAATAAATGTAACACTATCTTTTATAGCGTATTTCTTTCAGTATGACTCCACACACCTTCAAAAATTCACATCTAAAGCAGTTTTAACATTGTACAGATGTTGGCATTAAGAAGCTTTATGCTGCCTGTTTATGTAATCATTACTTATATATTCAGTGGTGGAAATCTGGAATGTTTAAATGTGTTAGTAATATTTTATGTGTGATCTTGTTAACGTTATCTTGTTATTTAGCTGAAAACCCACATAGATAAATTCAATTCTTCTGAATTTCTGTGCACTTTATTTTCTATTTATAGTTTTTGGTACATCAACTACTTTCCTATGAAAAATTTCCATTTAGTTTTTCATCCATATTCATGCCAAAGTCATAGTTTTCAAAATGCTTATTCTATATTTCTGTAGCATGTGACAGTAAAATTATGAAATAGAATTAAGGAACTATTTTAACATTAAATTTAAAGTAGAAAAAATTAAAAAAAGAATAACTTATACACAGTATAGAATGCAGTCAACACATAGAACTTTTTTGAGCATTAAAATACTTCAGAAAAATCTTCACATTTGTTTCACTATTAGAGTTTTAGAAGTATTTTTTCATGAAGAAAATATATGAAAAGTATATATTCATAAAATAGAAAATACAATTGTTATTAAGCTTCAAATAAATTATTAATTATTCCCACTTTAATGTAAATGGGTTTTTTTCTGTTTTTAAAATAACTTTTATGTTTAGAGATGTCTGTCCTGTGCTCAATGGAATAGAAGAAACATTGGCCTAGGATTCAAGAGATCTGAGCTAGTGCCCTAATAACATTTCACTAAATAGCTGTCTAATTTTGGGTATTCCAACATTTCTTTTCCAAATGCCAACAAATTGGAAAAGGTGATTTCTGACCTCCTTTTCAACTCTGATTCTTTGGCACATTAGGAAAATTACCATGGTTTCTTTTTTTGCAGTTCATGACCACACATATTTTGATGTTATTTTTCCATTTTACTCCTTTTATAATGACATATTATTTATTTATTTATTAATATATATTTGTTGAGTTTGTCTAACTGGTATGTGTTATGCATCATATTGTACATAATGCAGAGAGTAAAGTATCTAAGTTACACGTGCAAAGAAAAGGTCCCAATTAAAATTGGGTGAGAAAGATAAGGCTCTTCTTCTAAATTTCCTCTGTGTCTACTGTTGCCAATGCTGATCTTGCCTAGTATCACCCACATTTTTAAATACCATCTACATTCTGATGATTTTCTTAAATTTATATCACAAGTACTTCTGTTTTTTTTTTCATTTCTATAATTTTTTGAAGTATAGTTGATTTATAATGTGTTAATTTCAGGTATATAGCAAAGTTATTCATATATATATATATATATATATTCCTTTTCAGATTCTTTTCCCTTATAAGTTATTACAAAAAGTTGAGTATAGATCCCTGTGCTATACAGTAGGTCCTTGTTGGTTATCACAAACACTTCTGTTTTGAACTCTAAATGCAAATATTTCCTCTTGATAAGAATTTAAAATTAGCAGGATTATTAGTTAGATTTATTCCTAGGTATTTTTTTCTTTTTGATACCATTTTAAATGGGATTTTTTAAAATTTCTCTTTCTGATAGTGTATGGCTAGGGTATAGAAGCAGATTTCTGTCCCTAATGTGGGCAGGCCTCATGTGGTCTGTTAAAGGCTTAACTAGAAAAAAAAAATGCTGATCCTTCCCCAAATAAAGGAGAATTTTTCCTTCCTGAGAGCTCTCAGACTGGGACATTATTTTTTTTTTGCCCCCAGAATTGAACTGAAAGTTTAGCTCTTCCTGCCAGTCTTCCAACTGGAACTACATCAGCTCTCTTGGTTTCAGGGTTGAGGAAACAGATGGGAACTAAACCCTCAGCTCTCCTGGGTTTCCAGCTTGCTGACTTATCCTGTAGATCTTGAGACTTGCCAGCCTTCACAATCTTGTGACCCAATTCCTTATAATAAATCTATCTAAAGAGACTTATTGTTATATATAATAACAATAACAATTTATCATTGCATCTATAGCTGTATGTATTCTATTAGTTCTTTCTCTGGAGGATCTTGACGAATATATGCAGTAAAAATTTTTAGCTATTTCTGTAAGAGAAAAGAAATAAAGAAAAAAAGCTATATTCTGTATTTTCTATTTTCTCTTAAGGACTTAAATTAATCATGTAAACTTTGCCACTAAGTGGAGAACAATAAATTTAATGGGGAAAAAATAAGCATGTCTTCCATGCTAAGACAAGATTCCAAATGATTTTCAAAGATAATAAAATGTATTATTTAAACAATAAATCTTATATAAGTAATAAACATAAAATTGAAAATAAATAAAATTGGTATATAAAATTTAATTTAACAAATGTGTATTGATTTGCCAAAAGAAGAAGAAGCTGAGAGTTGCCAGTGGGTAGTGGGTGGTGAAGAAGGATGTAAAGGATCATCATCTGGAAAATGGTAGAATCAGGTGACTGAATTTCACATGGAGATTCAATACCAAAATCAGGGATCCTTCATGATAAAAATATTTTCCTTGAGACTTTGACAAATGTAATCCTCTGACATGAATATCACTCTCACTCAGTGTTTGCACACACACACACACACACACACACACACACACACACACATACAAACACACACTTTTTCAGTTTTTCAAAATATGGCATGCAGTTCAAAATTTTTCATATGATATTGTCTGACAAAAAAAGTTTGTAATTAGTAAATTGGAGCTGTTTTGCTTGAAATTGTGATGATAAAACTTTACTTCTTAATAAAAATTACTTAACTTGCCTTATAAGTAAAAATATTTTAACAAAATAACAATAAAACCCATCTCCAAAACTCTTTCAAGGGTCACTATTTCAAAAAGTATTGGAATAAACAATTGTTATGTAGGTAAATCTGTGTGTGTGTGTGTGTGTGTATATATATATATATATTTAATTTCTTAATATTTCCCATCATGAAATAAGGACTGAGGTTATCTAGCATAGTGCCAAATTTTATTGTTAGGAAGTTGTCAAAAGAGCTGCTTTGTTAAGGAAGAAAATTTTGTGTAGATCAGCTTGGGTCTCAGCTCTAACAGTATTTTCCCATGACCTTTTTCACCTGATGACTATTTATTACAATATATGGGGTATTCCTTTCAAAATAATCCCATATCTGTTCTTGAATCATCGGCACTTAAAAGTCTTACCTCTGTTTACTTTTGTTGCCTGTGTCTTCTAATTTTCTCCATGTGTCTGCTTTAACTCTTGCATTAGAGTTCTTTAGAGAAACAGCACCAGATTTTACCAAACCAAAGAGAACATAATCTTCTATGCATTTATCCTAAACTACTTAGGAATTTAGTGGCAATCTTGAATGTCTCTTCAGTCTAATATCCATAATAAAGTTGGTACATTCTGGGGAATAGTACAAAATCATAACTGGTTTATATCAAAGTTAGTTTAAAATCAGCCGATTCTGAGAGTTTCCTGGGTTGGTCATGGCTGAGATAAATCTATAGGCAAGGAAAAGAAGTTTGGCTGTAGTGGGTGGTACTTACAAAGAATAAAATGTCTTTTGTCTCATAACACAATAACTAGTACATAAATTTTGCAGCCAGAGCAAAAGTAGTCATTGTATACATTTTTTTCTCAGCATCTTTGTTTTTCCCTGTTCTTTTAAAATCAAACCTTACCTGAATATAGTATTCTAGAAGGCTGTGACAGAACAGGTTTTAGGAAGACATACAGAGTGTGATGTTCTCAGTGCTTCAAATTTAGAATAATGACCTTCATTTTAGATTTAGCTGACATTTTTTATGACTGGCACTTGGTAATTCTGTCTAAAATGTAAAAACCTTCTTTTGTCCTATATACATAAAAAGCATAGTATGGAGGCAGAAAAATTAAAAAAAATAATATATATATATATGTGGTACACACAGCCCTGCCAGGTTGTAATGTAGTAGAATGTCTTGCTCTGTTTCTCATTCTTTATTCTCCTATTGGCTAGGTTACAGCAGGCCACTCAACTGCTTTTAATGACTTTCATTATTCCCTCTTATTTTCTAGGTCAATGACATACTGAAAGTGCTAATGGCATAAAATTCTCAAATAGCTCACATACTGTTCACGAAAAAGGCAGTATGTTTTATTTTATATGCATATAATTTTTCTCCCAGAAGATTAGCTGCAACATTTTGCTGCTTTGTAATTTCTCAATTTAATTGAGGAAGTAAAAAAAAAAAAAGGAAAAAGCACGGTCT
This sequence comes from Pseudorca crassidens, assembly GCF_039906515.1. Lineage (NCBI taxonomy): Eukaryota > Metazoa > Chordata > Mammalia > Artiodactyla > Delphinidae > Pseudorca > Pseudorca crassidens. Next base: position 23,849,741 of record NC_090298.1, read on the forward strand.
CCCAATGTGAAGTTGTAGCTACAAAAGTGGTCACACTTCACCTACTTCACCCCCAAAACTGCAAGGGGTGTTATGCAGTCTGGGAAAGGAAGTGCAGAGAATCATAGATTTTGATTCTCAGCTACTTCACTTTTTAAAAAAATCTGTGATAAATAGTCCAAGTTATGAAGACACACTAATTACAGTCAACACAGGGCCAGGAAACGTGTATGATTCAATTCTTAACAGACATCAAGTTTTTCTACTCTGAGTTTTATGAGTCATTTCTCCAACTAACAATTATAGAAGAAACATTCAATTAAATAATATCTAAAAATTCCAAAGAAGACATTTTACTTGTTTAATTAAAGCACATTAACGTGAACAAGAAATGATACCATTTCTGAGTATGTCTTTTTGAATCATATATTCTGTTTCTTAGTCTCTTTCATGGTACAGAGGAAATGGATGCATTTGGAGTGTTTTAGATAATAAAGAATTTTTAAAGTAAGTACAATAATTTGAAGAAGGAAAGAGTATACTACACAGTCAAGTCTTAAGGAAAACTGGGGATGACTTCAAGCAGGTCTCCCAGAATCTAGAGCATTATTTGTCAATGCGGTAGTAGTTCAAGTTATAGCTCAGCCCCAGGAGCCCATTATTTTGTTTCTTTAGCAGCAGTTGAATATTATGAAAATGTCTTAAGTCAGTTTCTTTAGAAGCAGTGCCTGAGCTGGTGCTCTCCATGGGAGTCATATTAAAGTATTCTCAGGAGAAGGGGACTGAGGGAAGCAGAACAGGGCAGGAAAGAGGCTAAGCCAAGATGTGGTCTGTACTAGAGAAGAGCGTGAGCCTGGTGCTGCAGGGCACTGTGGAGCATTATTTACATCAAGGAGGTAGTCCAACCTTAAAGCCGGGAGTTAGACTTCTGTACCTCATGCTCCTGAAAGTAACTAGCCTTGAGCCCTTTGGCATAATATCATTCCCCTCTAAGGAGGCTAGTGAGAGCAATTTTTCAAAGAAGTTGACACATGTGAGACTTTGGCACCCAAGATTTATAGTAGCCAGTTGATGAGTGTGTTGTCCTGGGGAAAGGAATCCAATCCATTTAAATAGCCCCCATTCCAGATAGGTCAGCTAGGTTAGGAAGACTAACTTAGTCTTGGTAGACTAGATCATTGACCATAATCAATCAGTTGATTGATGGATTGTCTTTGTGTCAGGGGTTCACTTTTGAAATTTAGTAGACATGTAATTTAGCATACCACAAAAAGAACTTTGATTCCAACCCTCTAAATTTGCTTTTTTTCCTGGTCTTCTTAATCTCAGTAAATTACTTACTCTTCTGGCAGATGCACAGAACAAACCCCTAGAAATCGTACTTTTCTCCTCGTAATAGTCTTATTTAAACTATCAGTTAAGCCTTGCTTAATTGTGTTCATTTTATTGTTAAGTTACTCCTTTGCCCTATAGTACTTAATGTCTTTGAAAGTAATGACTTTGCCTACCTTAAATATCTTACTATGATCAATGTCAAACATGTTTGGCACTCAACAAACACATTTACTTAACAATTCTGGAAAGCTCTCAAAGATTAATTCCTATATTTTAACTTTGATAGGGATGCTCAAAAATATCTATTTATATGATCAGTCATTAGTGAATAACTGTAGAAATGAAACGTTGCTTCATATTTCCTTTATCTTCTCTGTAACAGATTTTGTGTCATCATCAAAAATAGTGTAAATATTCCCTCTAGTGCTTAACTCTTGGGTCTGTGATCATTTAATTACATAGATTCTGAAAACACTTCTAAGTTTTTAAATCAGCTTCCTTCACTAATCAGTGTATAATTTTCAACTTAAGATATCCCACAGGATTGGAAAAGATAAGCAAAGAAGAATTCATTAACAATCTATAATATTATGCTATGAAAACAAAAAGCAGATTTTTATGTCTCTGTGGAAAGTACATTAACAATACAATTTAATTTTTGCAATTGTTCTCTAAGCAAAAAACATAATTCACACAGGACTGCTTTCTTTCTGAAAACACATTCAAATCTTCATACCAGGAAGTCATTCCTCATCTTAATGTTAGCATGTTTGATGCATTAACACATAGAACATGGAGCTTACATTTCCTCCTGATCTTCTATTATGTCACTTAGTCTTCTCAGGAGATACCTATCTTGAAAATATGAGAAAGAGAGACAAATGACAACTTCGAAGACAGAGGCATGTTTGTTGGGTTTCCAACCCAAGACATACACTGGATGTAATAATTACACTAAGTGAAAAACATAAAATATGTCTCCTTCCAAGTAGGAGCACAAAGAAACACAACACAAAATTAAGCAAGGAAAAAAAATATCTTTGAACATTCATATTTTAATTACAAACTTACAAAGATAAAACCACCTTTTGAAATACTTTCTGTAAAGTCATATTGTTAAAAATAAATAAATGAAATTAAGTTGCTTGAGCAGCAGGAAATTCAATTTCAGATGGAAACTGTCATCCTGATCTCATCCATCTTTCCAACAAGGATATTAATCACTGTTTCTTTCCTGACTTCAGTATTACTTTTCTTACTTCCAGCCTCTTGTGCTGGTATAGTTAGCTGAATTTCATTGCTTCTGCCTTGTGTTTTCAAAAGCTGTGTAAGGACAGAAAAAAAAAAAAAAAGGAAAAAGAAAACACAACTCTGTTGCCCTTAATATTTGTGCAATAAACAGTCTTAGGATAGTTAAAAGTTGAGTCAAGTGAGGAGATTGAGAGCACCTTCCAGGCCCTGAGCTCTGAAGGGAAGCCTTATGTGATCAAGGAGGAGCTGTACCAGAACCTGACTTGGGAACAAGCCGACTACTGAGTCTCCCACATGAAGCCCTACGTGGGCGATAAGGGCCATGAACTCCCCACTGCTTTTGACTACGTTGAATTTACCCGCTTGCTCTTCATGAATTGATCCTCTGCTCCTAGGTTAGCCTGGCCCACGCTGCTTGCCCTGCCATTGCCTTGCTGCATGTCAACTCATCTCTGTGCTCTTAAGAAAAATACTCCACAGAGTGTTGCTTTCCATTGTAACTTTAACCTGCTTAGCTTGGGGTAAGACTTAGTAGAAAATGGTACTTCAGTAAACTTCTCCAGTCACCGGTGCCATGTTGCTGTGGGGACCCCTTCATGTCTTGAAGCCAGCTGCCCCATTCCGACTGCAGAAGTATCTAAGCAGCTGGCTAGTTCCCCTTTTGTTCTCCCTCCCAATTTTCTGTTTCCATGTAAAAGACAAATAAATGACTCCCCCCAACCCAAAAAAAAAAAAGGTGAAATAGGATTCCACTATGACAGCAGCAGGGTTCATAAGAATCATGGCTTGCAGGGCACCCCAGGTGGTCTCATCTTCCTGCAGCTTGTAGACCCTCAGGCTTAGGAGCTGTTTCAAGCACACAGCCCTGAGAGAGTAAGGTGTTCTTGAGACCATCTGTTCCAAATCCGTGACTGAACACAGGGAAGACCTCTATGTAAACGTTTAAGATTCTAGCAGCACATGCAGAGCCCTACTCTTTTAGCCACCGGGTGCTGGAGACAGCCACATAGACAAATTGCTACCAGGTCAGCCTGTTCTACCTGAACAGCTATTGTAGACCCTCATAATCTGACTTGATAATGGAGATTGCCACATTCACTGGAGACAGTTGCTAAGTGCATACTTGGCACTCATTTTTGTGCCAGGAACTGAGATTCAGAAATAAAACATGGAGAGTTGAGAAAGACGGCGGAAGAGTAAGACATGGAGATCACCTTCCTCCCCACAGATACACCAGAAATAAATCTACACGTGGAAAAACTCCTACAGAACACCTACTGAACACTGGCAGAAGACCTCAGACCTCCCAAAAGGTAAGAAACTCCCCACATACCTGGGTAGGGCAAAATAGAAAAAACAATAAACAGAGACAAAAGAATAGGGATGGGACCTGCACCAGTGGGAGGGAGCTGTGAAAGAGGAAAGGTTTCCACATGCTAGGAAGCCCCTTCGCGGGTGGAGACTGCGGGTGGCGGAGGTGGGAAGCTTCGGAGCCGTGGAGGAGAGCGCAGCCACAGGCGTGCGGAGGGCAAAGCGCAGAGATTCCCGCACGCAGGATCAGTGCCAACCAGCACTCACCAGCCCGAGAGGTTTGTCTGCTCACCCGCCAGGGCGGGCAGGGCTGGGAGCTGAGGCTCGGGCTTTGCTTGAAGCACACAGCCTGAAGGGGTTAGTGCACCACAGCTAGCTGGGAGGGAGTCCGGGGAAAATTCTGGACCTGCCGAAGAGGCAAGAGACTTTTTCTTCCCTTTTTATTTCCTCATCCACAAGGAGAGGGGATTAAGAGCGCTGCTTAAAGGAGCTCCAGAGACGGCACCAGCCGTGGCTATTAGCGTGGACCCCAGAGACGGGCATGAGACGCTAAGGGTGCTGCTGCCGCCACCAAGAAGCCTGTGTGCGAGGTCACTATCCACACCTCCCTTCCAGGGAGCCTGTGCAGCCCGCCACTGCCAGGGTCCCGGGATCCAGGGACAACTTCCCCAGGAGAACGCACGGCACGCCTCAGACTGGTGCAACATCGTGCCAGCCTCTGCCGCCGCAGGCTCGCCACGCGCTCCGTACCCCTCCCTCCCCCCGGCCTGAGTGAGCCAGAGCCCCCAAATCAGCGGCTCCTTTAACCCCGTCCTATCTGAGTGAACAACAGACGCCCTCAGGTGACCTACACTAAGAGGCGGGGGCCAAATCTAAAGCTGAACCCCGGGAGCTGTGCGAACAAAGAAGAGAAAGGGAAATGTCTCCCAGCAGCCTCAGAGCAGCGGATTAAATCTCCACAATCAACTTGATGTACCTGCATCTGTGGAATACCTGAATAGACAATGAATTATCCCAAATTCAGGAGGTGGACTTTGAGAACAAGATTTATTATTTTTTCACCTTTTCCTCTTTTTGAGAGTGTGTATGTGTATGCTTCTATGTGAGATTTGGCCAGATAGCTTTGCTTTCATTAATAGAGAGGCTACCTAAAATCATAATAACTCCATAGACACCCCAAAACACACAACCAAACATGGACTTGCCCACCAGAAAGACAAGATCCAGCCTCATCCACCAGAACACAGGCACTTGTCCCCTTCACCAAGAAGCCTACACAACACACTGAACCAACTTAGCCACTGGGGACAGGCATCAAAAACAACGGGAACTATGAACCTGCAGCCTGCAAAAAGGAGACCCAAACACAGTAAGATAAGCAAAATGAGAAGACAGAAAAACACACAGCAGATGAAGGAGCAAGGTAAAAACCCACCAGACCTAACAAATGAAGAGGAAATAGGCAGTCTACCTGAAAAAGAATTCAGAATAATGATAGTAAAGATGATCCAAAATCTTGGAAATAGAATGCAGAAAATACAAGAAACGTTTAACAAGGACCTGGAAGAACTAAAGAGCAAACAAAAAGTTATGAACAACACAATAAATGAAATTAAAAATACTCTAGAAGAGATCAATAGCAGAATAATTGAGGCAGAAAAACGGATAAGTGACCTGGAAGATAAAATAGTGGAATTAACTACTGCAGAGCAGAATAAAGAAAAAAGAATGAAAAGAACTGAGGACAGTCTCAGAGACCTCTGGGGCAACACTAAACACAACAACATTCGAATTATAGGGGTCCCAGAAGAAGAAGAGAAAAAGAAAGGGACTGAGAAAACATTTGAAGAGATTATAGTTGAAAACTTCCCGAATATGGGACAGGAAATAGTTAATCAAGTCCAGGAAGCACAGAGAGTCCCATACAGGATAAAGCCAAGGAAAAACACGCCAAGGCACATATTAATCAAACTATCAAAAATTAAATACAAAGAAAACATGTTGAAAGCAGCAAGGGAAAACCAACAAATAACACACAAGGGAATCCCAATAAGGCTAACAGCTGATCTTGCAGCAGAAACTCTGCAAGCCAGCAGGGAGTGACAGGACACATTTAAAGTGATGAAGGAGAAAAACCCACAACCAAGATTACTCTATCCAGCAAGGATCTCATTCAATTTGATGGAGAAATTAAAACCTTTACAGACAAGCAAAAGATGAGAGAGTTCAATACCACCAAACCAGCTTTACAACAAATGCTAAAGGAACTTCTCTAGGCAAGAAACACAAGAGAAGGAAAAGACCTACAATAACAAACCCAAAACAATTAAGAAAATAGGAATAGGAACATACATATCGATAATTACCTTAAATGTAAATAGATTAAATGCTCCCACTAAAAGACACAGACTGGCAGAATGGATACAGAAACAAGACCCGTATATATGCTGTCTACAAGAGACCCACTTCAGACCTAGGGACACATACAGACTGAAAGTGAGAGGATGGAAAAAGATATTCTACACAAATGTAAATCAAAAGACAGCTGGAGTAGCAATTCTCATATCAGACAAAGTAGACTTTAAAATAAAGACTATTACAAGACACAAAGAAGGACACTACATATTGATGAAAGGATCGATCCAAGAAGAAGATATAACAATTGTAAATATATACGCACCCAACATAGGAACACCTCAATACATAAGGCAATACTAACAGCCATAAATGGGGAAATTGACAGTAACACATTCATAATAGGGGACTTTAACACCCCACTTTCACCAATGGACAGATCATCCAAACTGAAAATAAATAAGGAAACACAAGCTTTAAATGATACATTAAACAAGATGGACTTAATTTATATTTATAGGACATTCCATCCAAAAACAACACAATACACATTTTTCTCAAGTGCTTATGGAGCATTCTCCAGGATAGATCATATCTTGGGTCACAAATCAAGTCCTGGTAAATTTAAGAAAATTGAAATTGTATCAAGTGTCATTTCACCACAACACTATGATACTAGATATCAATTACAGGAAAAGAGCCGTAAAAAATAGAAACACGTGGAGGCTAAACAATACACTATTTAATAACGAAGTGATCACTGAAGATATCAAAGAGGAAATCAATAAATACCTAGAAACAAATGACAATGGAGGCACTACGACCCAAAACCTATGGGATGCAGCAAAAGCAGTTCTAAGAGGGAAGTTTATAACAATACAATCCTACCTTAAGAAACAGGAAACATCTCAGATAAACAACCTAACTTGCACCTAAACAATTAGAGAAAGAAGAAAAAAAAAAACCCCAAAGTTATCAGACGGAAAGAAATCATAAATATCACATCAGAAATAAATGAAAAGGAAACGATAGCAAAGATCAATAAAACGAAAAGCTGGTTGTTTGAGAAGATAAACAAAATTGATAAACCATTAGCCCAACTCATCAAGAAAAAAAAGGAGAAGACTGAAATCTATAGAATTAGAAATGAAAAAGAAGTAACAACTGACACTGCAGAAATACAAAAGATATACAAAAGATCATGAGAGATTACTACAAGTAACTCTATGCCAATAAAATGGACAACCTGGAAGAAATGGACAAATTCTTAGAAATGCTCAACCTGCCAAGACAGGAAGAAATAGAAAATATAAACAGACCAAACACAAGCACTGAAATTGAAACTGTGATTAAAAGTCTTCCAAAAAACAAAAGCCCAGGACCAGATGGCTTCACAGGCAAATTCTGTAAAACATTTAGAGAAGAGCTAACACATATCCTTCTCAAACTCTTCCAAAATATAGCAGAGGAAGGAACACTCCCAAACTCATTCTACGAGGCCACCATCACCCTGATACCAAAACCAGACAAAGATGTCACAAAGAAAGAGAACTACAGGCCAATATCATTGATGAGCATAGATGCAAAACTCCTCAACAAAATACTAGCAAACATATTAAAAGGATATTAAAAGGATCATACACCATGATTAAGGATCATACACCATGATTAAGGATCATACACCATGATTAAGTGGGGTTTATTCCAGGAATGCAAGGATTCTTCAATATATGCAAATCAATCAATGTGATACACCATATTAATAAATTGAAGGAGAAAACCCATATGATCATCTCAATAGATGCAGATAAAGCTTTCGACAAAATTCAACACCGATTTATGATAAAAACACTGCAGAAAGTAGGCATAGAGGGAACTTTCCTCAACATAATAAAGGCCATATATGACAAACCCACAGCCAACATCGTCCTCAATGGTGAAAAACTGAAACCATTTCCACTAATATCAGGAACAAAACAAGGTTGCCCACTCTCACCATTATTACTCAACATAGTTTTGGAAATTTTAGCCACAGCAATCAGAGAAGAAATAAAAGGAATCCAAATCGGAAAAGAAGAATTAAAGCTGTCACTGTTTGCAGATGACACGATACTATACATAGAGAATCCTAAAGATGCTACCAGAAAACTACTAGAGCTGATCAATGAATTTGGTAAAGTAGCAGGATACAAAATTAATGCACAGAAATCTCTGGCATTCCTATACACTAAGGATGAAAAATCTGAAAGGTAAATCAAGAAAACACTCCCATTTACCATTGCAACAAAAAGAATAAAATATCTAGGAATAAACCTACATAAGGAGAAAAAAGACCTGCATGCAGAAAATTATAAGACACTGATGAAAGAAATTAAAGATGATACAAATAGATGGAGAGATATACCATGTTCTTGGATTGGAAGAATCAACATTGTGAAAATGACTCTACTACTGAAAGCAATCTACAGATTCAATGCAATCCCTATCAAACTATCACTGGCATTTTTCACAGAACTAGAACAAAATTTTTCAAAATTTGTATGGAAATACAAAAGACCCTGAATACCCAAAGCAATCTTGAGATTGAAAAATGGAGCTGGAGGAATCAGGCTCCCTGACTTCAGACTATACTACAACACTATAGTAATCAAGACAATATGATACTGGCACAAAAACAGAAATATAGATCAATGGAACAGGATAGATAGCCCAGAGGTAAACCCACACACATATGGTCGCCTTGTCTTTGATAAAGGAGGCAAGAATATGGAGTGGAGAAAAGACAGCCTCTTCAATAAGTGGTGCTGGGAAAACTGGACAGGTACATGTAAAAGTATGAGATTAGAACACTCCCTAACACCATACACAAAAATAAGCTCAAAATGCATTAAAGACCTAAATGTAAGGCCAGAATCTATCAAACTCTTAGAGGAAAACATAGGCAGAACACTCTATGACATAAATCACAGAAAGATCCTTTTTGACCCACCTCCTAAAGAAATGGAAATAAAAACAAAAATAAACAAATGGGACCTAATGAAACTTAAAAGCTTTTGCACAGCAAAGGAAACCATAAACAAGACCAAAAGACAACCCTCAGAATGGGAGAAAACATTTGCAAATGAAGCAACTGACAAAGGATTAATCTCCAATATTTACAAGCAGCTCATACAGCTCCATAACAAAAAAAAACAACCCACCCAATCCAAAAATGGGCAGAAGACCTAAATAGACATTTCTCCAAAGAAGATTTACAGATTGCCAACAAACACATGAAAGAATTCTCAACATCATTAATCATTAGAGAAATGCAAATCAAAACTACAAGGAGATATCATCTCACACTGGTCAGAATGGCCATCGTCAAAAAATCTAGAAACAATAAATGCTGGAGAACGTGTGGAGAAAAGGGAACAGTCTTGCACTGCTGGTGGGAATGTAAATTGATACAGCCACTATGGAGAACAGTATGGAGGTTCCTTAAAAAGCTACAAATAGAACTACCATATGACCCAGCAATACCACTACCACGCCTATACCCTGAGAAAACCATAATTCAAAAAGAGTCATGTACCACAATGTTCATTGCAGCTCTATTTACAATAGCCAGGACATGGAAGCAACCTAAGTGTCCATCAACAAATGAATGGATAAAGAAGATGTGGCACATAGATACAATGGAATATTACTCAGCCATAAAAAGAAACGAAATTGAGTTATTTGTAGTGAGGTGGATGGACCGAGAATCTGTCATACAGAGTGAAGTAAGTCAGAAAGAGAAAAACAAATACCGTATGCTAACACATATATATGGATTTTAAGGGAAAAACAAAGGTCATGAAGAACCTAGGGGTAAGTCGGGAATAAAGACAGAGACCTACTAGAGAATGGACTTGAGGATATGGGGAGGGGGAAGGGTAAGCTGTGAGAAAGTGAGAGAGTGGAATGGACATAAATACACTACGAAATGTAAAATAGATAGCTAGTGGGAAGCAGTCGCATAGCACAGGGAGATTAGCTTGGTGCTTTGTGACCACCTAGAGGGGTGGGATAGGGAGTGTGGGAGGGAGGGAGATTCAAGAGGGAAGACATATGGGAACATATGTATATGTATAACTGATTCATTTTGTTATAAAGCACAAACTAACACACCATTGTAAGGCAATTATACTCCAATAAAGATGTTTAAAAAAAAAAAAAGAAATAAAACATGATCTTTGCTGTCACAAAAAAAAAGTAAAAAACAAGTTGAAATACTATAATAGAGAGCAAATCTCACTCTTCCTTGAACAGGAAATACTTATAAACAGGCAAAATAAATTAATAATATAAATATATCATATATTTTGTATTTGTTTACATTTTTTCTTTTATAGAAATCAATTGCACTTTCATCAGTTCAATTTCTAAGCCTAGAGGTCTTTGTAAATTACCTATTTTAATGTAGGTAGCTTTAACTATATCTATAATGGTATTGATATAGTTATGTGTATCTCTGTCTATCTATCTATATGTAATCTTTAAACTCAAAATTTAATTTTTAAAACATAAACACTCTTTAGCCAAGAATAAACTTGGCCACTAGTGATTTTAATTGTTACTCTTTCAATCATTTCTTTTTTAGTTTCCTAAATAAGACAACTTTATTAACATAAGTCTACTACTAAAAATGCCAAAGCACAATCTGTTCGTAATAAAATTTTATCATAATTTGTTTTGTTATACTAAGTCAGTGAGCACTGTGATAATGACTTCAAGTCCCTGTGCAATCCCAGATCCATTTCTGTATTTCATGATAATAGTGGTTGTAATTTCTGCCTGGGTTGTTATGGCTTAAAATAAGCCAACTTGAATTTTCAAATTTCTAATACAGTAGAATGATCTTTCATAATAAGAAGAGCACATGTATTAAATATCACAAAATAAGGATGCAAAGAAATCTAATAAGAGTACAAATAATTACATTTATTCATTTCATTGAAAGCCTTCACAAGAATACAAAAGGTAAACCATTAAAAATTTCCCCTAAAATAATAGGCTTATAGACTCTAGTACTTTACCTTTTTATCTGAACCTATAAGTTATAGATCACTCAGATTTACATTTTTCTGAATACACAAATGGGATAGATAGAAAAATGTCCTTATAGTGTGTTGTCATTGACACCATAGGAAGAGAAGAGAAAGTTTCAAGTAATGCCTAAGTTAAAAGCTATGACAATACAACTAAGATATCTCTGGAATACTGGTTTTTATGCTTTGCTCCTAGCTCCTTCTTTCTTCTCATTCCACGTATTTGGTACAATATCTCAACATCTCTTGTGTCTTCAGTCCCTAGGCATGGGACAAAAATTCCTTAATATTGATCTTCAGAACTGCTCTTTTTCTTCATATTGAATTGTATGAAGCTTAAGTCCTCTTAGACATAATTACTTATATGTTCTAGCATGGTGTATGTCTACTAAAAATAGCCCACATATTTGATTTTATTATTCGTATTTTAAAACAGATTTTTTTGATTTCCAACTATTTTTACTATCATCTTTTATATATTTCACAACTAATATTACTTCTCAGTGTCATCAGATAAATGAAATCATTTGGGATAGGTTATGCCTATCTGTATTCAATTCTCTTTAACTCAGCATGCCCAAAACTAAACCCATAATCATGTCTTCCACAAAATTGTTTTGTGCTTCTGTGTTTCTTATCTCATAGAATGATTTTCTATTCATTTAGATGCATAAACCAGTAATTACAAAGACATCCTTCATTCCTCCATTACCTTCAGCCACTGCATATTTAATTAATTCTAATTTTTAAAAATTTTACCCTCCAGACATCTGTCATACATGTCTGCTTTGTTCCATCCTCATTGTCAGTGCCATATATCAAACTATGATTTATTTCTTGGATTATTCGCATATACTTATAAACAGTTTTCTTTTCGCTCTTTTGTGTCCATCAATTCATGTTTCATACTGCAGTTAGGGTGGTCCTTCTATGACTTTATGATTCCTTTTTCTCTCAATGTTAGTGTAAACTCCATGACAGAATCGTCAGTGTCCTATAACATCGTTCCTTTTACCTCTCTATATATATCTGACCATACCCTTATTCAAAGTCCATGTTCAAGTTGTAAAGAACATCTTTGAAGCCCATGCACCTATGGCCAACTAATCTATGACAAAGGAGGCAAGGATATACAATGGAGAAAAGACAGTCTCTTCAATAATTGGTGCTGGGAAAACTGGACAGCTACATGTAAAAGAATGAAATTAGAACAATCCCTAACACCATACACAAAAATAAACTCAAAATGAATTAGAGACCTAAATGTAAGACTGGACACTATAAAACTCTTAGAGGAAAACATAGGAAGAATACTCTTTGACATAAATTACAGCAAGATCTTTTTTGATCCACCTCCTAGAGTAATGGAAATAAAAACAAAAATAAACAAATGGGACCTAATGAAACTTAAAAGTTTTTTGCAAAACAAAGGAAACTACAAACAAGATGAAAAGACAACCCTCAGAATGGGAGAAAATATTTGCAAAGGAATCAATGGACAAAGGATTAATCTCCAAAATATATAAACAGCTCATGCAGCTCAATACTAAAAAAACAAACAAACCAATTCAAAAATGGGCAGAAGGCCCAAATAGACATTTCTCCAAAGAAGACATACAGATGGCCAGGAAGCACATGAAAAGCTGCTCAATATCACTAATTATTAGAGAAATGCAAATCAAAGCTACAATGAGGTATCACCTCACACCAGTAAGAATGGGCATCATCAGAAAATCTACAAATAACAAATGCTGCAGAGGGTGTGGAGAAAAGGGACCCCTCTTGCACTGTTGGTGGGAATGTAAATTGATACAGCCTCTATGGAGAACAATATGGGGGTTCCTTAAGAAACTAAAAATCGAATTACCATATGGTCCAGCAATCCCACTACCGGGCATATACCCAGAGAACAACATAATTTAAAAAGACACATTCACCCAATGTTCATTGCAGCTCTATTTACAATAGCCAGGTCATGGAAGCAACCTAAATGCCCATCAACAGATGAATGTATAAAGAAGATGTGGTACATATATACAATGGAATATTACTCAGCCATAAAAAGGAACGAAATTGGGTCATTTGTAGAGAGGTGGATGGATCTAGAGACTGTCATACAGAGTGAAGTAAGTTAGAAAGAGAAAAACAAATATCATATATTAACGCATATATATGGAACCTAGAAAAATGGTACAGATGAACTGGTTTGCAGGGCAGAAATAGAGACACAGATGTAGAGAGCAAACATATGGACACCAAGGGGGGAAAGCGGTGGGGGGTGCAGGTGGTGGTGTGATGAATTGGGATTGACATATATATATTAATATGTATAAAATGGATAACCAATAAGAACCTGCTGTATAAAAAGATAAATAAAATTAAATTGAAAATTAAAAAAAAAACCAAAGAATATAAATAAAGAGTTAGGGGCAACAATTTATCTGCCACAGGTTCTTCTTTTCTGCTTCCAAAGGGAAATTGAAACAAGTTTATTACAATATACTTACAGACCTTATCTCTGAGATTATTCCAACCTTGCAGTGCTCCTTTGGCCTCACACATCAAAATATATTATTCTAATATTTTTCCCCTTTACAGGAGAATAGTCCAAAATTGTGACTGTTATAGAAGCAATAAAAAATTATTTAAATTACCAACTTCACAAAGCCAATATTTTCCCTCTCTTTTTGAAATAGCTTTGGAGTTAATATTTAGCCACAAGAATTAATCCAAACCTAACAGATTTCAACATATTATGTTGTATTATCACAACTCTTAGAAAAAGGGCCTCTAAAATATTGAATCTTAGATAGCAGTTATTCTAGTCTCTAAATCTTCCACAATCTGATTATATCTGAAAAAAAGCTATGAAAATTATCCTGAAATATTTCAGTGCCTATATATGTGTATATATATATATAATATATATATATATGAATTAAGAAATTATACATATTGTTAAAAAGTTGTGCCTAATAAAATTAATTAATTAAACATGTGAAAATGTATTTCTAAGAATATATTTTAGGTTTTTCTAAAATGTTTAATTTGCCTTAACTTATGCATATTACATTCAGTACAAAGATATATATCACAGAAAAGAAGATTTATATATATATATATGGCTATTTATCTATCTATCTATATATAGATAGATATACATTTAGGCCAGTGTGCATCACTGATCTGGACCTATTCTTGGTTTATTGTGTCTATGGAGTTTTCCCATTTATCCTGTAATATCTTTCAAAATGCTTTCAAAAATGCTTTTATTCAGTATATATATCAAAGTGAGGTAGAAACCTCCCACAAGAATTGTTTCCTCTGGATATAAAGCCTTGTATCAAAGAACAATTTCAGAATATATGTTTAATATCTTGTGTTTCTCAAAGAGGGAATAGAATTTCAAACTAATATGTTCTCAACAGACTTATAACAAAGGCCTAATGCATTACTATATATTACAGCTAAAGGACAAGTATTTTATAAATTCCTGTGGACATTATTTTCCTTAGTAAAAATTATTTTATAAGTTTTCAAAGGCAGTAAAATTTGTAGGAAATTATACATGGGGACATATTAAAGGATATCTTATTGTCAAAAAACTTTTTCTCCTCTATTTTAGATAACATTTGGTTTCTATGAAATAAGGCACCACTCTTGTTTGTATTGAAAAATCCTATTTCTAAAACTCACATAAGAAGGTTAAGTTTTTTTAAGAGCCACAACTGGAGTGATTTGTGTAACTGTTAGATGATGATTGAGGAGGGAGAAAAGTGATCAAATATAAAATATTATATTCAGTGGAGACAACTGGAGAATAATGTTTTACAAAAAAATAAATTTTGCAAAATGTATAAGGAGACAATAAAAATAGAAGAAAAAATCTGGAAAGTGAATTAAGGATTGGCTATATATTGACAATACCTTATTTTTGAAAATGGATTAGTTAAAAAATTCATTTCAATCACAGTAAAGATTACATAAACACAGAGATGTTTGCTAACAAGATTTTGAGAAAATATTTTTCTTAGAAAGCTGTACAAAGTCAATAAAGAAATACTATTAATGAAATTAAAAAAGGTACAATCATAATAATGGATAAAATAACTTTAAAACTGGCTGATTAAAATAAAGTCATGTAATGCATTTTTTACATTGTTAGAAATTTTCAAAAGGGATATGTATACTACCTAAATACAACAAGGCTTATACTTAAGCCCTCTCTCACTTTCTTCATATTGTGTCCTAAGACTAACCAGTCAATATCCTATCTTTAATGAGCATTCATAGATAAATAATACATTTTTAACTCTAGATCATATTTACTTATATTTACATATGTTGCATGTATTCTTATATATCCAAGTAACTAGTAGAGAGCTCCACTTCAATATCTCTGAGGCAGATAAAACTCAATACGTGTCATAATAAACTTCCCGTATTTCAATGTTGGTAAAGCATACATAAGCTACCTTTATTCTGTTACATTAGCCAGCAGTGTGTCATTCTTGACACCTCTCTCTCTAAACCCAGTTCTGTGTCGTAACACATGAGCTGTCAATCATCTGTATTCAAATAAAAGCCATTCTTTCCTCTTGCACACTGGATCTCATTCCTTCTAACCTGCACATGGCCATTGATCCAGTACTTGTCCCTTTTCTTGCTTGTGTTATTTATTTTGCCCTTTCTCAATCATCATCATCAATACGGCATGTTATTTTCATTCTTTAAACAATCAAACAAATCTTGATGTCATTTACAGGCAGTGCAAATTACATAAATCGCCTTACAGTAAAATTCCTTGAAAGAATTGTCTTTTGAAATGCTAGATTTCTTTCTTCCCATTCTCTTTTGATCCACTTCAATCTGACGTTGTCCCTTCATTTTTCTGAAAATGCTTTTATCAAGTTCCTCATTGCCCTTCATATTGCTGAATCTAGTGGCTGTTTCCGAGGCTTCAGCTTACTATCAGTAGCATTTGAAAGATATGACCACACATCCTTCGCTGGCAACTGTACTTTCACTTATTATTTTTTATTTAAATAAAATTTAAATTAAATTAAAATTAAATTTATTTAAATTAAATATTTTTATTTAAATAAATGAAATTATTTCACAAGTGCTTATTTTGTTTTCTCCCTATGTCTCTAGCTATTTCTTTTCAATGTCTTTGGCTGGTTGCTCTTATGTCAAACAATTAATGTTACACTGCCACGAATTTTCCCTTTTTAGATTGGGATTCTAACTCCATATCCATTTCCATGCTTTATATGTTATCAATATGCTGATGAGTTCCAAAGTTCTATCTCCAAACTGACTCTCTCCCCTTAACTCCAAATTCATATATCCAATGGTTTTTCTATCATCTTTATGTGGATAGCTGATAGGCACCCCAATCCTGCTCAGGAAAGTACCCCATGTTTGCTGAACATAATCATTCTCTTAACTATATGCTTCCATACAACCAAATTTCTTGTCTTATATACATATTTTTCTATTCTTACCTGTTAGACTATAATCCACCGTTATTTTCTTACTGTATAGTATAAGAACTTAAAACAATAGTAGTGGGACTTCCCTAGTGGCGCAGTGGTTAAGAATCCACCCGCCAATGTATGGGACATGGATTTGAGCCCTGGTCTGGGAAGATCCCACATGCCACAGAGCAACTAAGCCCGTCTGCCACAACTACTGAGCCTGCACTCTAGAGCCCGTGAGCCGCAACTACTGAGCCTGGGAGCCACAACTACTGAAGCCTGTACACTTAGAGACTGTCCTCCACAAAAAGAGAAGCCACACTGCAATGAGAAACCCGCGCACCACAACAAAGAGTAGTCCCTGCTCATTGCAACTAGAGAAAGCCTGCAGCAACGAAGACCCAACACAGCCAAAAATAAATAAATAAATTTATTTAAAAAAAAATAGCAGTCACATAATATGTGCTGATTATTTGTAAAATGAATTTACCAATCACTTATTAAAAAATTAATAAAATTCACATTAGATTCATTGAAAGTCACAATGAAAATGAAAATTTAGGAAAATTATCAACTGTTTAGTATATATTACAGTTAAATATAGTGCCTAAATTTTTTTTTAATTTTATATTAGGGTTTACATTCTAAATTACATTTAGAATTATGATTGTGGTTTGTTTTAGAAAAATGCTTATTAAGACATTTTATGTGTGTCATAACTAGAAAAAATATAAATGGCAGTAAACTTATTGCTGGCTAATTAAATATAGAAACCATAGATATTTCAGATTAAATAAATTGAAGCCCAGTGCCATAAAATAACCTCCTAAGATCATATAAAGAGATTATGACAGAGCAGAGACTAGAATCCAGATAATTTGTTGCTAAATTCAATCATTTATTGAAACATAAAACCTAACGGTTTTGAGAAATAATCCTATGATAACATGTTGATTAAGAAAAAATATAGATAAGGGTAATTTTTTAAATACCTAGAAAATAAAATGTAATATAAGTCCACTAAAGACCTTGGCAGAGACCTTTACTTGCCCACACAAATATCCCTTCATCCATTCCTCCTTAATAATAATAAGGAGGTGGTAGGATGTGGCAGGTTTCCAAGTTAATAGGCTATACTTCTCAGTCTCTCATGCCGCTAAGTGTAAGCTTGTAACTGATTCTGACTAATGACATATAAGCAGAAGTAGTTTAATGGGACCTTTAAAAATAGTCTTTAAATATACAACCCCCTTACCCACCTTCTTTCCTCCTTGCTTCCTCAAAAGAAGAGGGAGGGATGCAAGTTCCAAAAGTTATCTAGGACCTTGGAATGACTTTAAAATTAAAAGCCATTTCCTAAGATAGACAAAGTAGAATAGATGGAACCTATGTCCCTGATGACTTTGACAATCATCCTACCTGCCTAACTTGGGAATCCTTTCATGTGAAAACTAAAGTTTCATCTTAGTTAAGCTAGAATATTATGAGTTGTTTCTTATGTGTGGCTGATCCTAATTGATCTAGGATACTTTAAATCATACAAGTGACTAAGTGATACATACTTGTTAGAAGGGAAAGCTTCTGATATGGAGAATTAATTAAAAAAAATGATTATTTGGGGGAATGTCAAGAGTATTTACCAATTTTGATTTTATTTCACATTTATTTTATGTTCTCACAGGGATAATTTCTCATCCTTTTAGAAGAATCTTACAAAAAAGGGTTATTTACAGTTTTGTGTCCTAGAGTATGGTCTTCATATTTGTGTCCTAAATATCTGGTAAATATTATTGTAGCGATTTTTGATAAAGCTGAGGAAGTCATAAAAAAAAGAGACAAGATGCATCTTAACATTTCAAATATTCATTCAGTATACTTAGATTCCATGCTTATTGTCTTCCTGATTCACTCAATTTCTCTTTATACACAGACAACTTTGTAGTCTTATTTTCATGTTGTTTCCTTGTTCTTCTACTTCTAGTTTAAAAAGACAGCTTAATTTTTACTTTAATGAACTAAAAACTTTATTTTATATTTAAATTTACATTTAGAATTATGATTGTGGTTACAATAAGTTTAAATGGCAGTAAACTTATTGCTGGCTAATTAAATATAGAAACCATAGATATTTCAGATTAAATAAATTGAAGCCCAGTGCCATAAAATAACACTGGCACTGTGGTCATTTATTTGTCTTATTTTAACATAACTGTGGTCATTTATTTGTCTTATTTTAACATAACTCCACATGATCAAACAAGTGTACTCCCCTACTGTGTCTTTACATAAACAATCTAGATGGTAGTGCAAATGACACCACAGCATTCCATACCAGATGGAATGAGATAAATTACTTGAATAGAAACAAGAACATTGAAATGAATACACACAAAAATCAAAAAACTTTATTTTTCATCCCAATTAGTATTTGAAATAGCAAACCTTTTTGATTATTGAATGCATGAATTCCTATAGATAACAAAAAGCACACTACCTGATGTATCTCTTGCTATTGCTATTATAGGAAAGGAAAAACAATTTAAATTTAGTTCCAGTGTCCTTTTTCTTATCTTAAAAATGTTATAACTAGTTCAGATGGCCATAAAAATCATAAACAGGTTTATTTACATTCATTATATAAACATGTATGTATATAATATAATGCATCAATATTAATCTACTAAAATTTTAATTAATTTTGCTCCTATAGTTTAGTGACTAAAGTTAAGTTCACTCAGGTTTTGGATTGGAAGAGAGTTAAAGATAATTAGTAGGGGTCACAGTTTTTTAGAACTGGAATGCAGGTTGAGAAGAGTGCTGTGAGAAGAAAAAAGATTTGGGTATGAAGTGAAACAACTGAAGAAATGAAATCTTCACTATTCACCTTTCTTTCAACAAATATTCTTTGAATGCCTACAATATACCAAATATTTTGGGGACTGAGAAAAATCAGTGAACAAGACTCAACCCTGTTCTAAAGCTACTTGTAGAACAGGGATTGCTCATATGAATCTATACTAAGACTGAATTCAAGAGTAAATGAAAACAAGCACAATGTATTATAACCTGGAGGTCAAGCAGCCATAGCAAATGAGATGAGAAGATCAAGAGTTCAATGAAAACACAAATATAGAGGGATAAGTAAACACCAGGAAGTAGATCAAGGATTCAAGGGATTTGTACAACAGAGTGATAACATCGAATTTAATAGAATTTCAAAGGTCAAGGTATATCAGTTGATATCTGCTTATAGTTACAGTATGTTTACACTAAAATACATTAAAAGACAGTAATGTAATGTTGAAACATTCTTATATAGAATACACTATTTTTTTATATTAGAAATAATTTCAAATTCTCAAGAAGGGACTTTCACATTTCTTTCAATAAGCTCTACAAATATATATTTACTGATTTTTAAAATGTATGTTATGATATGTTTCTCATGATTCCATCTGACTTTAGGTGCTTGCAGAAGTTATTTTTTGAACTTTCGAGAAGCATGAGAATCAAACTCAATAATATCAACTTTAAAAACACTGCTACAAGTAGCTAATATTGAAAATCTGCTTACAATATGCCAAGATCTAAGTGAAGTGCTTTCTAAATTTTTAGCTCTTTCAGTTCTCACCACATTCTTAGGTAGTAATTATTATAATTATCCTCATTTACAGGTAAAACAGTCTGAATGAAATGAAGTTATCTGTCAAGTTATACTGCTGGAGTGCTAGAGACGTTTGCTAAACCAATGTGCTAACCATATCATCTCTATGATAGATTATCATCACCATTCCAGGTGGTTGAGGTAGACAGAACAGGGAGAATTTTCTGGGGGAGATTCATTCTGATATAGTGGAAAATCTGTGCAGCAAAAATGACCTTAATAATTTTATAATGTTTATCTTATCAATATATAAAATTCAAAATTTATTGATTCGCAACATGTCTGAATCAACATTTGCTGAAAAGGAAGAAGATGATTAGGATGATCTTACCTAGAAAATACATGATGTATGTAAAATAGACATTTCAGGGCTCTGGAGAATACTGCAAATCCACGATATTGTAGTCCAAAGACTAATGATATTGTAGCCAAAAAGACTGAGATACAACAATAAAACAACTGTAAATGACATTCCAGATATAATAAAATGTTAAGAAGAAAGCAACCAAAAACACATTTTATGAGTTGTAACTGAAATTCCATAAAAGCAGATATGCTGAATATATATATATTTGCAATTGAACTACTTCTTGCATTATCAAAACTCTTGGTAACATCTTCCAGGGTAAGTAACAGGGTTTATTATTATTTTTTAATTAATTTAAAGAGGCTGTTCATGGTTCCCCTCCACAACTGGATAATATAATAAAGTGCCATTTTTTATATATAAAATAAGTTAAATGGAGTTGGTAAATATTGTTACTCAGAGTTGAAACTCTTTGTGGCAAATAGAGTAGAATTTTATATTTCATGTATAATACTTATTTTTCTCTTTAGAAACAGCAGAAAATTACAAAAAAAAACATAGAAAAAGATAAAGAAAAAAATTTAAATCAGCTTTAAAACCATATATACACACATATAGTCATGTCCCATTTTAAAATGTACTTTATATTTACTTTAAATTTTAGTCTAACATCTGGAGATATTCTTCCGTGGTTACAAAATTTGGTTTAATGGGAAAAGATAAGCTGTATTTTACCTTGAGTTTCTGTAGGAATCTTCAATATTTATCATCTGGATTTCTGAGTAAATTGCTTAAAAGTTATATCTACCTGTGTCATATTCATTGAATGATTTTTTTAGGGTTTGAATTAATAGTTTCTTTTAACTTTTTAAACCATATTTTGTCAGTGTTCTTTGTGAACAAACTGTGTGTGAATTTTGTGTGACACTGTCATAGTTATTTAACACCAAAGCTTCTTAAGATATTTGCAAAGTAGCAAGTTCCCACAAGATATAAAATCTGAGACTGGTGTTAATTGCTCACATTCCAGAAATCTTCAAGTCATGACACTAATGTCAACATTTAACAAAAGCATAAATGTTTAGGCAGAAAGGGTATTTTTGGCTCCTGAACTGCAAAACTGTTTATTAGAAAGATTATAAGTATCTATCTATATATGCAGGCATATTTCATTTTATTGCACTTCACTTCATTGTGCTTCACCGATATTCTGTTTTTTATGAATTAAATATTTGTGCAAATCTGCATTGAGCAAGTCTATTGGCACCATATTTTTAACAGCATTTTCTCACTTTCTGTCTCTGTGTCACATTTTGGTAATTCTTTTAATATTTCAAACTTTTTCATTATTATTATTTTTGTTATCGTAATCTGTAATCAATGATCTTTGAGGTTACTACTGCTACTTGTTGAAGACTCAGATGATGGTTAGCATTTTTTAGCATAAAGTATTTTTTTAATCAAGGTATGTACATTGTATTTTTAGACATAATGCTATTGCTCAATTAATAAGCTACAATATCTTGTAAACATAACTTTTCTATGCACTGTGAAACCCCAAAATCTGTGTTATTCACTTTACTATGATACTCACTTTATTGAGGTGATCTGGAACCAAACTTCAAATTTGCTGAGCTATGCCTATAAATAAAATCTTTTTAAAATGTGATTTATGTTCAACAAGTATTAGTTTGCTGGTAAGAAGCTAAATTTTGAATAAAAGGTATTTGACAAAACAAATTTTAAAATATTGCTTTACATTAAACACAGCAACCTATTTTAATTTACATTTATATCACATATGCATTAAATTGATACTTAAACATCCCTGTGGAAGTCCAATTTTTGAGATGTTTTGTTTTTTGGATTTTTTAAATACAGTGTGATAATTTCTTCATATACTTTCATTCATCTATATTTTCTCTTCCTCTATCTTTATCTCTAAATAGATCCTGTAATAGCTAACTAGTTAGTAGTTAGTGCAGAACACATGAACAGCTACTGTTTTTTATTGGATGGAGAAGAAAAATTACTCCTGAATTTGTATTTCCAAAACCATGCTTTGTACAAAGATTTCTGTATGTGACTTTTATTTATCTCACCTTTTAAAATAGCCCATCCTTGCATTCTTCCTCAACTGTGCTGAAAAAGCCCCAACCTCTCTCTGTGTTCAAGACATAGGCTATCAAACATTAGTTTGTTCTCTGTATCTGTGAGTCTGCTTCTTTTTTGTTATATTCACTAGTTTGTTGTATTTTTTAGATTCCACATATAAGTGATATCATATAGTATTTGTCTTTCTCTGTCTAACTTATTTCACTTAGCACAATGCCCTCCAAGTCCATCCATGTTGCTGCAAATGGCAAAATTTCATTCTTTTTTATGGTTGAGTAGTATTCCATTGTGTGTGTGTGTGTGTGTGTGTGTGTGTGTGTGTATCTCACATCTTCTTTATCCATTCATCTGTTCATGAAGACTTAACATTGATTCTATATCTTGACAATTGTAAATAATGTTGCTGTGAACATTAGGGTGTATGTATCTTTTTGAATTAGTGTTTTTGTTGTTTTCAGATATATACCCAGAAGTGGAATTGCTGGGTCATATGGTAGTTCTAATTTTAGTTTTTCAAGAAACCTTCATACTGCTTTCCTTAGTGGCTTCACCAATTTACATTCCCACCAACAATGTAGGAGGGTTCCCTTTGTGTTCCCTAGTGGTTTGTTACCAGTGGGGGGGCCAATATAGAGGTGAGGAAGTGGGAGGTACAAAGTATTAGCCTACAGGGATGTATTGTACAACATGGGGAATGTAGTAAATACTTTGTAATAACTGTAAATGGAATGTAATCTTTAAAATTGTATAAAAATTTAAAAGAAATATTAAAAGAAACAAGTCTACTATTTCATGTCTTTACAACGATATCTGACAGTTACTGTTTTGCATTTTTTAAACTTTTTTTCTTTTCTATTCTGCCACTTGAAGTGCTTTCATTAAATGTTCTTCAAATTTAAGAAATAGTAAAAGCATTTGGAAAAGAAATTTTATTGAACTTGTTTTTCAGTTTGATAGAGAGGTGCTAGCTTGACCATAATTGCCAAAAATTTCCTTTGAAATTAAATGGCTTTGACTTTCTTTTGGTCTTTAATCACATCTGAGTACCTAGAAGGTAAACACCTGTTGCTCTTTGAAATGTTTGTATTTTTTAACGGGAAGAGCTTACTTGAAACATTTAATTATTCCTCATAGAAGCATAAGACTGTATCTATAAATAGCTAGCTATCATTTTTATTTGATGAACATAAGGGAAACCTGTTTGCTTCCTTATAGTACAGCTGACACTCAGAGGGACATATATGAGAAGAGGTTAGTAAGACATAGTGCCACTTTCATTTGCTTTTATTCATGTTCATTTTTTTATTTCACTAAATTAAATAACCTCCTTCATTGTTCTTCAAAACAAAAGCTACAGCTTTACTAGATTGCCAATTGATATTAAATTCTACCTGAGTGCCCCTGGCTTCACTGCTAATGAGAATGGAGTTAGAATTTTAGCAGCCAGATTGGCTTCTTTCAAACTACCTACAGAGACAAACAAATGAACAAAAAGACTTTAATAGTTAAAAAGCTACTATAATGACAACAAATAAACCTATTGAAATACAGCGCGATGAAAGTAAACCTTAAGTATTAGAAAGTGAGAAAAAAAGGAGACGTAGGGTTCTTTTTTCTAGTTCTGGTTCCAATATAAAGCCCTGGATTCAGAGTCTAGAAATCTGAGTTCTAGTCCTGGTTCATTCATTTACTATTATTTTTATATTTGATAACTTACTGAATATATTTCAACCCTACATTTCTCATCTGAGTAATAAAGAAAATAACCGTATCCTTGTAATAAAATTTTCGAAATGATAAAACTTCATTGCAAATGTGAAGGTAATAAAATGATTTGTTCTACACAAATTCAGCCTATAATTAATATGTTTATGTGGTGCTGTGAATAGTTCTCTACCCTCATTGTCCAGAGAAGACATCTATAAAATCACCTGAAACACAACAGGCACATTAAAATTGATTAATTAAAAAGACATTTAGCACGTAGTCACATTCATTCCTTTAACGTTGTTTAACTCCTGTGTGCCACATATCACTCTTTAAAATAATGAAATTTTCTTACATACCATCTGAGAATTCATTGACAGAGATGATTTACTCTTTGGCTTTGCACTTTAGTGTTTATTAAGTTTCCTGTATTGAGTGGATTCTGGATGCCTGTTAGTTATAGGCATGAAACATGAATAGCTTTTTTCTAAATAAGAGATAAGCAGATTTCTCATGTGTCCAAATGGTGAAGTGAATGTAACATCAAAAGATATCAGTCAGATTATATCTCAGATTGAATCTTTTAGTAGTCAAATTTATGCAAGTATTCTAATCGACATGGGCTCATAAAAGAATTCTGCTCTCACCTACGTACCAAAATTTCTCAGGAGAAAAACAAATTTCCAGTAAGAAGTGCCACCAAGTCAACTATCCAGTAACAACTATGTAATTTTTCTGTGGCAGAACACAAGTTACATATGAAAAAGTGAAAAGAAGCTACAGACATGGTGCACTTAAGTTTTTATTAATAGCAAACAAAATATCAGTATATGTGACATCAAAACATGATAGAACTGGAAAATTGTACACAGAAATATAAAGTGCATATATATGAAAATGTGAAGTATAAATAATTATACACAGAAATATTGTTTAGTATAGATAAGGTCTCTCGAGTATCATTAGGGTAGTGGAAATTCAAATCATAAGACACATTTAGTTTATTTTAAGCAATCTGGTATGGCAGTCTATAGTAAGAATAGGGTATATGTAGAAGGTAAAAATGGGTATTTATTAGCAGCTGAATAATGGAAGATAGAGAGTAGTAGTCCTAAGAAATATTGGGACTATTATTATGGTGACTGAGAGTCTATGTAAGCTACAGAAAAAGAGAAACAGAGAAAGGCAAGAAGAAACACAGGGTAGAAAATATGCAAACATTACGATGAGTCAGAATTAGACTATTTTTTTAAAAAATAATGGGCATATGGAGATGGAAACATCCTTCTGTAATGCAATTAGGCAATAATGAATTTGTACCTGTTCGGAAATGGTATCAATCCTTGATTTTAATATCATTGGCATAATGGTGATAGTTTATTGAGAATGTAGACTAGTAAGAAAACAGAGTACAAATTAGAACAGAATCTTGAAATTGCATATAGGAATTTAAAAAACAAACACCAATAAAATCTATGTAGAAAGTATAATCAAAATAACAGGGGAAATAATCAAAAGTATGCAGTATTACAGAAAGCAAGGTAGAAGTTTTAAGATTGATCAGGGCTGAAATGTACCAATCTTAAAATAGATGTAGACAGGGCAAAGGATGTTGGCTATGGCAAAAAGTTAGAAAAGAGTAGTGAATATAGAGCAGTAAATACAGTGATGAAATGGGAAGTGAAGAAGCAGAGGGGTTGGATGGAGACTTTTTTTTTTGTAAGTTTGGCACAGAGGTTGAGGCCATTATTTGTATTTAAACCAGAATGGAGGAAAGAGTTTCACCACACAAACGACTAAACACGACTGCATCCAAGGGAAATAAGCAAGTTGAAAATGCAAAATTGAAGATACACAGAAAGGGATAAAGGAAAACATGTGATCAAAAACTAAAGTGGTAATCACTAAATATAATAATTTGATATTGGAAAGAAGAGCAAAACACAAAGTACCTAGTCCAGCAATGAATTTCCTTAGAGTTGTACTTTATTTCAAATTGTATTAGCTTTGTAACCTTAAGCAAATCATTTAATGTCTTGGGCTCTATTTCCTTGTCTGCAAAATATGAGTGATAAGCACACATGACTCACACAGCACTGTGTGAAAATATAAGGGAGAATAAAGGTGTTTCATCAGTTGAAAAATATTCTAGAGGTGATTAACGTTATTATTTTCTGGAAAAAAAAGAACTTTGGAAACCGAAAATGAGGGGAGCAGCAAAAATGTTTCATGATTTTTACTGTGTAATGATTTAATGTATCTGGGTTAGTTAATAGGTTAAATTTGCATAGAACTCGTATTTGTGTGGTGTTCTTTTTCATTATTACTTGCACAACTTACTGATAGTTAACATACTACATAATATCCCAGTAAAATAATTCTCTGTTGAGATATTTAATTTAAATTACATATATAGATGCACTCTTGTCAACTCTAAAACAAATTTCCTATGAATGTACTAAAAATTATGAGATAAAGTATTGTCTTAATTTGTTTTATACATTCATATAATCTGAACACTATGTAAGTAGCAATAAAAGTTGCAATAGCCCTTAGGACTTAAACGTGACAAGCAGCCTGTGGTAAGCAATAAAGACTCAAGGATAACAATATGAATCAGTTTTCTAAGTCTACTGCTCACTGTGAGAGAGCAATAGCATAGAACATATTTTTATTTGTACGTGCAAAATAGTTCCTGATAATAAAAATGTCACCATATGATATTGCAAAGAATACTTCACCCTACTGTTCCTAGAGGAATTCATAACACTCTAACTAGCAGAATTCATTCTCTGCGGATTTCAAAATGCAAATTGATTTATTCATTTTCCTGGTTTAGAGAAACATAATATGCCCCTGCTGCCCCATGAGATTCTTCAGATTTCCTTGACTGAAGGCAAAGTACCTATTAATACTTACAAGTAAATGCCCCTGGGGTCATACTGAAAGCACAAAAACTCACTAGGATCCACTGACTAATTTTTAGAATCATACGGAATTTCAAATGATCAAGCTTATATACTTTAAAATATATTTTACTTTAAACCAACCAAGATTATTATTATTTTTTATTCCTATTTTCCTAGGAATTATAAAACCAAGAAACTAAACTTGAATCATAAGCCCTTTATTTAAAAGCACTTGCATTAAAATTATACTCGCTATTGAAAGTAATATGTATCATAAACAGTATGTAAGATATAGGTAGAAAGTGTTTTATAGACGCAGGAAGTCAATGAAAATTTTTTTTTTTTTTCGGTACGCGGGCCTCTCACTGTTGTGGCCTCTCCCGTTGTGGAGCACAGGCTCCGGATGCGCAGGCTCAGCGGCCATTGCTCACGGGCCCAGCCGCTCCGCGACATGTGGGATCTTCGCGGACCGAGGCACGAACCCGTGTACCCTGCATTGGCAGGCAGACTCTCAACCACTGCGCCACCAGGGAAGCCCAATGAAAACTATTTTTATCACAAGCCAACTGGAAAGCTCTCATTCAGAACGATACTATTTAAAAATATATGTTGTGTACAGACCATACGTCATATACCTGGCAGGGATGTTGCAAATAGTAAGATATAAATACCACCTTTTACTCCATGGAAGGAAGTTTTGGAAGGGAATATTACAATAAAATGTGATAAGTTCTACAATGTTGCTAAGTAAGGTTATGCAGTGGGAATCAATGCAGTGCCTGAAGACAGCCAAAAAGGGGAGTATTTAGGTATGGACAGATATCTGAAAGACTTCTGTGGAGGAAACATTTTTGTTCCACGAGACATTTTGTCAGGACTTTGCCAGGTGACATATGTAACAGATGAAGGCATGAACAAACACAGCATGATGAGGAAACTACAGGTAGTTAAATATAGTCTGCCTGAAGATGGAGATGATAGGAATGACAGGTGAATTCAAAGCATGAATCCCTTTTATAACATAATAAGAAGTGAGAGGTTTTTTTTTTCACCCTATAGGTGGTGAGAAGCCAGTTTAATATTTAAGTGTAATTTCAAAGCAGTCCTCCTACAGAGATTATTCTGATAGCAGAGCTGATGAAAGCAGAGACAGGAGACCAAAAGAGGGGGAGGAAAATATATATGGAGAAACATGGAGATGGGGGACTCAGAACAGAAATGCCTACAGTATAAACGTGGTTTCCTTTAGCTATCCATTTGATATGTTACGTAAATGACAGACAAGTTTATGTGCACTCTCCAGTTTCAGTCTTGGGTAACTTGGATGGATTCTATGAAAAATCACAAATGTAGGAGTAAAGGAAAGTAGGTGCCCTTATGGGAAGACATGTGCTATAAAACAAGTGGCTTTAGTTATATTGAAACTAAGTCATTGTCAAGAAATTCAAGATTTTGCTATCCTTCCAGTCCTTGAATAGCCATAAATCTAAGCATGGTAAGGATTTTCAGGGTTGTACAGGCTTGTGGGAATTCAGCATGGTTGGTGTAGGGGAAAAGATTAGAATGAGTCACCAGTGGTGTTACAATGGTGTTAATTGAATCAAGTACCTTTAGTAGTGGAAATGCAGGAACTGGAATTGTTATGTCTTCTGAACTGCACCATTACACAGTTGAAGACAAACCTAGTTGCACATTTACCTAAAATATCACAACTATTGAGGCAGATTCACTAGTTGTCTCTCCCACAACACCTGGTTACCTCTTCTTCTATAATAGACATGTTAGTTGAGTACTTGAGAATCCAGGCAAAACAAATTTTTCCAGACTCCCACACAGCTGGAAGTGGCCTTGCAATTAGGTCTCCAACAATGGAATATAAGTAGAAGTGATATATGCACCTTTCTGGTCATCCTGAATAGAACATGGACCTAGAAGTGGGAATCAAAGTGGTATTTTAAATACAAGATCTAAGCCACAGTTTAATGATGACAAAGCAACCACATAGACAGAGCTTTGGTCCTCAATGACATGGAGAAGTCAATCATAAACTGTTGATACTTAGTAAATGAAAATGAAATAGACTTCTACTCTGATTAAGACATTATTATTTCGTTATCACAACAAATGCATAAGAAAATGTTTTGAGGTCAGTCTAAACATTTATAGTAAAGATATGGCCTAATGTTATTTGTCATTTAAAAAATTGTCAAGTGCATGTGGGATTAGATTTTTAACAAACAATTACCCAATTTCTATGCTTTTAATAATGAAGATGAATGAAGCTATTTAGCAAAGCGTTTTGGGTGTGTGTACAAAGCAAAGAAGGTTTCAGTTACTCGAATGTAGAACAGAAGAACAGTGTTCTTCAGTGTGCAGTGTGCAGAAGAACAATGCCATCCCACTCATATCTTATATCATCTAATTCTATTTATTAAATTCTATGTTATTTAATTATGTTGATGGTCTGCTGTATTCTAAGGAGAATTAAAATTAATAATAAATATTAAATCTCAAAATGATAATATCAAATAGAAGGTAACCATTATGATTAAAAATGAATATGATTATGTCAGGTCCAGTATGTGACCTAGAGTGTTTATGATAGTTAAGGTACTTGTCTAAGCATAATGCAAATTTAAAAGCTACAATTTACACCCTATTTATACCTTAAAACAAAATTTGAAGTAAGAATTTATCACTTTAAATATGAGAAAATAGAAGCTCAGCAAGTTTAGGTTACCTGGTTATACAGAGTAAGTGACGTCCGGGTTATTTAACTCCGATGTCTAATCCCATAGACATCACTGCGAAATTCTCTTCCCATTTGCAAATCAAATATGTGTTGATCGTTTACTACATCCCAGGAACGATGCTGTGTCTTTAACATATTTCAACTTATTTAATACTCTCCTTGAATTAGAGGGGAAAATCTGAGGTTCAGTGAGGTCTGAGATTGCCTGTTTTGTAAGTTGTAAAATCTTTACTTAAATTCTGGTCTGTCTTAAATGAAATTTTGTGCTTTTAACCACTATTCTACATCTTTCATATATTTGTTTGTGAATAAAGATTTACCAAATGCAAAAAAATACATGTTTTATAGTGTTATATGTGCAGTTATTAGCTATTAAGTATTAATTAGTAAAATGATCAGGGGAAACTTCATTCATTAAGGAAAATCAAGGCTGGATAATTAGAGAGTGCTTTGGGATATTCAATAATAAGATAGCCATCTGAGAGCCTGAACAAAGATTAGGAATTTATAGAGGTTGAGAGGGCCAAATCTATTCCCTTAACTTGAAAATAATCTCCCTCTGCAGCCTTGCCATGCAAAATAAAAGCTCTGATTTAATCTGTTGACATGAGGCAATGGTAATTCCTGTTATTGAAATATTATCTGGAGAGTATGATACATTACAATAATTTTAGGCATCACAACTCCTCTCAAATTAATTTATTTGAGTAATTTTTTTTGCCTAGGAGAATCCTGAGCAAATGGACTGTAGTAATGAGTCATATGTTTTCTGATGATAAAATGAAGCCTCTAGACAGGATTAGTGTCATTAAAAAAAGAAGAAGAAAAGTTTATTGCCCTGGTTTTTCTGATGCACATATAACCCAAAGCAGTGCTTCATTTAGCTGAAATGGTTTATTTTTATCAATACTTAACTAAAAGTATTTATAGCTTCAGTGCTATTTCTACAGGTTACATATATACGTTATAATATAGTCTTCAATGAAAACCAAGTATCTTTGTTTCAAACAGCCATACTGGGCAAGCTCTGCTTTATGTACATAGGAATTGAAGTCCGGGTTCAAAACAAATGTCTTCTTCATGACTTCTCTTTTTTGGGGAAGAGATAGTTTTCCTCAACCCTGCTTCCTCTGTGCTTCTTCATCAGTGTTTTCTTTTGCTCCTGACATTACCTATGTGCCAGCAATATTACAAGATGGGATGGTGGAAATGTATAGCCCAATCCTCTGGGGTATATTTTTGAGTTCAAAATATCCAAAAGGTCAGAGTATCTAAGTGTCAGTTCCAAGATATATATTCTCATAAAGTGACCAGAGTTCCTATTTTGTACTTCTACTGGTGATAGAAAGCCTGTGTCTTGTGTTTAGTTCTAAAAATAGCTATGGTACTTAATAACTTTACACATCATACAGCCCATGTTTCTGAAAGTATGTATTATAGGCTCATGCATTTCCAAAGTCTTTCCTCAGTCCTGCAGTTTCCAGATTTATTTATTTTTAAATCTGTTCTGTTTTTCATGTAGGTAACTGCATAGACTGGTATAAGATTATCATCAGAAGATTTTAGTCAACTTTGAATAAATCAGACAACAAAGTTATATTTCAAATGAACTTAATGTAGTGTTTTTAATGTTAACCATAGGAACAAGTGTAATATTAGAAGTCAGAGTGGAAAAATAACCAAGGCTCGTTTTCTCGGCTCATTAATTTTGAAGTGCAGCTGTATTTGGATTGTTCACCAAGATGCCTAAGTGCAGCAGATACTCTTTCAAACATACAATGCAGGGACTGTTCATCTTTCATACCTTTCATCAAAAAAAAGTGATATATTATACATATTGCAAATAACATTTTGTCTTTTAATAGACCTATGAAACAGAGAGAAAAATAAAAGCTTTGCTATGTATATTGATCATGCGCCTTGCATCCAGAGAAACCCCAAATTAAAATCAATAGGTCAGAAAGAATGTTAAGATTAGTGAGATTTCCAAATTCTGTAAGAACAGTGTATGGTAGCAAATTAGGAAAATCAAGCACACTTCATCCAGGAATAACCAAATATGACTTGAATAATTCCAAAGAATATACGTTTATGTATGAATACCATGAGCACATAAAAATGGGTCAATTTACTCAAGATACATTCTAATCAAAATAAATAGCTTAGATAAAATACTTAAAATTCTTTCAATTAGAAAAAACAAGACTTTATTTACTTCATAGCTTGAATGTGAATATAAACAACATTTATTAAATTCCTACATTGTCCAATTACTGTATTGTGGCAAATTCTGTGAGTAAAAATATTTGGTGAAATTAGACGCCTGGCCTCATAGAATTTTGATACCACATTGGGTGAGGATACAGAGGATGCAGAGACAAAGGCACACATGCTGAGGTAAACCAGGAGAGGTTTAGTGGAAACAAAAGAAAGAAGATAAGGATTGAACTTTGCAAAAGGAGCCTTTACTCCCACTCATTCCAGTCAATAGATTGAGTTTGCCACCCATGCATTCTAGACCAGCAACATCTGCTGGAATATCAGATAATTCAGGGTTTGAATTCCATGGTCTATAGCTTTGTCTAAATCATCATCTTTTATTCTAAATATTCTCATTTATTAATCAAAACAATAAGACCTGTTGTTCATGATTAATTATTGGGAAAGTTCGCGGAGGTTCTTTAAAAGTGACACACTATAGGCAGCAACTAAATACATTAAATAATTGAAATTATAATCTATGGCCCAGGGATATTGCAATGATAAAAAACAGACTGCAATTATGTAAAGCAAATCTCACTTACAGTTTGAAGAAGACAAAGCAGTGATGGTGGCCAGTATTCTTTTTTTTAAATTAATTTTTATCAGAGTATATTCTTGATGGCAGTCATCCTTGGCAGCCTGTGCACAGCCTGGGAAGCCACAGATCACAGGGGTTTGTCTAAGAGAGTTTGATTAAGAGAAGAAGCTCAAATTAAGATTTAGCTATAAAAACAAGTGACAGAAATTTGAATGAAACAACCAGAACCTGAGTTTACTAAGCTACACTCTCAGCCAGTGTATTGAGTTTGGCCCAGTAACTGGACCAAGGAAGAAGTCCACTCGGTACACCAAGTGAATATTACAGATGAAGAGGCTCAGTCTGATTCTCTGCAATCCCAAACGTTATCTTCAATATATGGTCACTAGAAAGTAGAAGAGATTTTGAAATCTGTAAATTAATGCCATACTCTTCTCTTAGTGGAGGAAAAAGATTTCAAGCATACAGGCACAAAGTCTGAGTATGTATTAACTAACAGACAGGGTATTATTATTGCAGGTATGGGCATGATTGGAACAGACAAGAATTTATACCATCTGTCTCCATTGTCAGCCAGAGTTTGAGCCAGAGAAGAACAGAAAACATAGAAATTGGAAGGAGGCACATATCTCTTTGAGCAAGCTGAGTTCCCTTGCACATCTCTTTGAAACCACCTCAGTACTACAGCAGGAAGCTCAAGGCCCAGCAACTTGGAGTTTTCGTAGAAACCAGGCCTTCTATTATTTTGTATCTTTATGTGCTGCTTGGAACTTATACCATCTGTCTCCACTGTCAGCCCAGAGTTTGAGCCACAGCAGAGATCTCTAAAATTTATAGTCATAATCTAAGTGTTTTAATGTTAATTTAGAGCAGATGTACATGCAAACACTGAGTGTCTAATATTGCAGTCAAAACACTGGTTAAGAATAATAATTCATGAATCTTTATATAACTACTGGCTTGGATCACATCATAGAGTTTATGGTTGTTTGTTAGTTAGTTAGCTAATAAAGTCTCTATTTAATTGATAATAATTAGACCAAACACAGCAGTTTTTCTTTGTGAGTTAGTTTTGTGTGTGTGTGTATTTTTGGTTGTTAAAGACATAATTGGTTGGCTGTGTTCTCCTACTATTATTAGTCCTCTAATAAAATAAAATAAAATGAAATAAAATAAACCTCTCTCTATATATAAAATCTTAACAGTAACAGTTCTCTGTCTCTTGCCTTTAACACTTTAGCTTATAGTTTCCAAATGGCTCATTTGTCAGTCAAAATGTCAACTGCCCTCCATTCCACTTTTCACTTAATTTCCTTCCCATCTGAATTATAAACCCTTCGGAGCATGTGAGAGGCAGGTGTACCTTCATTATACATGTAGTGTTTTTCACTGTGTTTGGCACAAGTAGGCAATCCATAGATAAAATTTTGACTGAAACAAATCTTGAATTCAATTTTTCAAAAACCCTCTGCAGCTTTAGAGATGTTATGACCTGTTTGGTCTTCCCATAGATGAATAGGATGGCTTGCTTCATGTGACACTTATTTAGATTTATATTACTTCAGCCTTTAAACTATGCAAATATGACAACCTATTAGTTGTATACTACCAGTATCTAATTCTATAACATCAACATCTTATCTAACTAAGGTATTATTTAATGTAATTTTTAATATTTAATACTTTCATATATCAGCAAAATGTATTTTAAATAGCATGTGAATATTTATTATGCATGATTATTTAATTCTAAAGAAAACCCCATTTATTCATTTCATGGTGCAGAGATCAAAACATATGCTCTACTTCAACTAGACTGCCTTGCAATATTAACCACATAACATGATCAGAGATTTAAATATACACTAATACAAACTGACAACATTAATTCCAAATGCATGTGGCTTTTCTAATTAGTCATAAACTTTACTTGAATAAGCTGTTGAAGCATATAGCAGAAGAAAGGAAGTAGTTCTTGGCAGGAAAAGGAGTTTATTACTTTAATTTACTCAAAAAACCATAGTGCAACATGTAAATCATGAGAGTAATATAAAAAGAAAAACACATGGAATATTACTTTATGAGCCTTTGGCTGGTACTTGTCATAAGTAGGGAAATAAAAAACTAAAAAAAATATGTAAAGCTTTCCATATTAATTATTTTAACCTAAATATCACTGTTTAGCTACAAATGGACTTCTAAAAGTGTTTTGGAATTATCTTTAAGACTGTTAACCCAGGAGCACTTACCTTATTATAATAATGCTTTAAAAGGAAGAAATTTCTTTATGAACTGTTATAAAATATTAAACACTTATTCATTAAGGATTAGTTAAAAAAAAAAAGGCTGAAACTATAATGTCTAAAATGGCCACCTGTGATAACCACAAATTCCAGTAAAAGCTAATGTTCCACAGAAAAAAAGTGCTCCAACACTCACGTGACCATCATGACATAGTACAGATTAAATGAGAGGAGCTTGGTTATTTCAGAGGCTCTTCATCAGCATGCAGTTTCAGGCCTGTGTTAGTTTACAAATGTGGTTTATCCTTAGATAGAGAATGAGTGAGTGAGTGAATGAATGAATGAATGAATTCCCTGAGGTTTGGAAGTGTTTCTCTTACTCTCACAGCTTATTCAGCTCTAGATTTTGCCAGTGTTGATAAATGAGTTCTTGCGTTTTCCTGACATGCAGTCCCTATCCGTGGTACAGATGATACAGATATCAAGACTTCTAGAGCTCAGTCATATCTGGTTTTTCTCTCCTTTTTTATCCCCAATAATATTCTATTTTCTTTCTATCTCTAATTGAGGGAGGAAGTGTCATGTTGGTTTTCGTCAATGGGATTGGAATATAAATAGTGTGTTTCATTTCCAGGCCAAAGCACTGATCTGGTGGTGCCAGGCCCTTCACTGCCCTCTTCCCACTGCCCCATTGATCAAGAAGATCATGTGATCCAGATAGTCCACAAGATGACCTTGGTCTCCACTAACCTGTCCCCCTGATGACTTAGAACACAAATCTCCCTCTGATTGATGCATATTGAGCATGTGCCATGAAGAAAATTGTTTTGTTTTTGTCCTTTAGTTTAAGCCCCAAGTATTTTAAGGTGAATTTGTTTTTCCAATATTCCACCATAATCTATGCTAGTTTAATACCCTCTCTTATAACTATGTATATAAGAACTAAATGACTCTGACGTTTCCTATACAAGAGACCCTGACTAAAACCTCAGACATATTAGATTAATGTCCAGCTATATTTTTTTTACTGTTCTTCTTCATATCCTTCACTCACCCTCTGAATTGGAGATCACCCCAAGTATAGGGCTGTTTTCTTAGAAACATAACTATTGATGCATTTTCCAGACGCAGCTGCTTAATTTGTGCTATTACCTTTCTTTTCTCTAATTCTCTGGTCTTTATTATCATTTTTTAAGGTACATATGACATATATTTTCACATGAGTAGTTCCCTGGTGGCGCAGTGGTTGGGAGTCCGCCTGCCGATGCAGGGGACACAGGTTCGTGTCCCGGTCTGGGAAGATCCCACATGCCACGGAGCGGCTGGGTCCGTGAGCCATGGCCGCTGAGCCTGCACGTCCAGAGCCTGTGCTCTGCAACGGGAGAGGCCACAACAGTGAGAGGCCCGCGTACCACAAAAAAAAAAAAAAAGAATATTTTAAATTTATATTTCTTCTTTTTCAGCTCTATTGAGATATAATTGACATATAACTTTGTGTAAGTTTAGGTGTACAATGTGCTGATTTGATACATTTATATATTGCAAAATGATTACCACCATAGCTTTAACTAACACTTCCATCACATCACATAATTGCCATTTCATTGTGGTGAGAACACTTAAGATCTACTCTCTCAGCAACTTTCACGTGTATAATACAGTATTAACTATAATCACCGTGTTGACACTAGATCCCCAGAACTTACTTGCCTTATAACTGGAAGTTTATACCCTTTGGCCAATATCCAGACTCTTTTAGACTATCAGCCCAAACATCCTAATAGCAAATCCTTCATGGGACTTGTGGCCTATCCACATGCCTTACCTGCTGAATTCCTTACTGCCTTTTTTTTTTTTCAACGATTCCTACAGCTGAGTCTGTTTTCCCCATGTTGATTCCACTCTAAGCTCTAAACCCCAGTACATCCTGTAGTAAACAATTTGTGTTTACTAAGATACCAAACAGCACTTGTTTTCAGGAGCAGTTTATCCCACCAAGTAAATTGTGTGATCTGATTATAATTTGTTTTTTTCAAGATTTTTTCTATTCTTTACTTTTTATATTAACATAAATTGTTTGTGTGAACTTAGCAGTCATTCAGAAATCCCCATTTTGGAAGCAAGATGTGGTTAAAACCCAGCCTTTCAATGGTAATACAGGCACATATACAAGAAATCACTACAGTCTATTCTGTTACAATGCTTGCTTTGTAAAATAGACTTTGTTCCAAAATAAGTGATATATTAGGGAACAATGCAAAAACAATTTGCATTTCAATTTTGAGTTTGTTCACATACAATTTTATCTGCAAGAAACGTCAAGTGAACACAAATTTGAACCCACCTGAAAAGAACCATATAAGAATACATAAAACACACACATGTGTATACCTCCAATATCCCCAGGGACCTCAGTTCACTGCATGTGTTATAAGCTCACCCATTCACATTCAGTGTTACAACTATCGGTCTAAATCAGATGACTCTCCTTCCACCACTTTATAATAGTTCACAAGCTACAACCCCGCTTATGCTCATTTCTATAAACCAAGCGCAGATCTTTTTCAAGGTTAAGTGCCATGTTTTTTGTAATATACAATATATGTATGTCAACCATTCAACATGAAAAAATGCACTTAATTTATGTGTCACAGAGGAAGTTTTAAGTGCTGTGTCTCTAGCCCCATTTTCGCCCACAAGCCTTGCTGTTTAACTCAGATGTCATGCTACAGTAAAAAGACAGTACTTGAATTAAAAAATGAAACTAAAGAGATCTGTATAAGAATGGATGCTAGCAGCTTACTCCTGCATACAGTCTAAGGGGAATGTTGAAGTAGGGTAACTGTTTACAGGGAGGAGAGTGTCTAAGGAATCGTGGCAGTGCAACATGAAATGATTTGAGTGTGCCATGTAGTACACCAAACAGACAGTCCCAGGGCACAACAGACAGGAAAAAAATTGACTCAATTCAGAATCGCAAACAAGAGGCACTGAGGAAGCCATCATACATGGTAACAGGGTCCTCAGATCTTTCTAGTAATGAGGAACTGAAGAATGATATTCACGTATATGACCCAAGCATGTCCAGTGACATCACTTCTCTTTCAGCTACACTGCAAACACTAAGAACTAATACAAAATAATTCAATGTTCATTCCTTTTAGAACTTGTCAGTGTACATTTTGCAAAAATGTGTTAAAAACCATGAAAAAAAAGACATTTGTAAATAAGGATTCTTCTAAATATTTGCATATATGTAAATATATATTTAGTCATAACATATGCTAGATGCTGATTAGTATGAATTTTAAAATCCTGATTTATTTAACACAGGCCAGGTGAAAACAGATCTATAGTTCAGCAGCTTGTCTATTAACCTTGTATTTTACTTGTTTCTCCATATTTTATGTCATTTCTTTCCCTTTTTTTTTTTTTTGTCTCTACTTTGGTTTATGAATTCTAAATCCCATCCTGAGTACATTCCATCATCACGAGATAACCAGTATTTAAAAATTTTTCTTAGCATCTACCCAGGAAAATTGTTTCAGTAATTAGTCACCTTACTGTGTATGTTTTGCTATGGACAGAACCTTAAGAATTTCTGTAATATGTAAGTCAAATTTTAGATATTGATACAGAAATACCATGTGCATTATATAGATGTAGTTACATTTATGATTGAATTTGAACTAATATATTCAATTTATATATTGTGAATTATTAAATTTCTTGTACCAATTTAAATTCAAAAATTGAGGCAAAGCATTGATAGAATATGCACAAAGAAATTAATACATGCAATAAAAAGAGCAATATATGTGAAATAATGTTTGAGTAGTTTTCACGTTTAACCATATATGGTTTAACCATGTAATGTCTTGGTTTGCTTTACTGATTAAGATTACTCTTTTTAATACAATCTTTCAATATTTATTTATATATTACCTATTCAACAATACATTTTGTATATGTCTGACATAGGTCAGTAATCTTTCTAGGGCATAAAACAAACAAAATGCCCTCAATATATATCTATGTCTATACACTAGATATAAAAGATATTTTTTTTTTCTGCCAATATCGGTAAAGTGTTATTCAGCAAAAAAAATATGAAGTATCGGGAAAGATTGAGAAAGGCATCACTGAGGGGATTACATTTGAGCTAAGCCCTAAAAAAGATGACATAAGCCATGCAAATACCCAGAACTCAGTTTCTAAGCAGAGGAAACAGCAACCGCACAAACCTTCAGGCTGGACAATTCCTGAAGTCTGCACAAAGCCAAGGAGACTGGAACAAAGAAAAGATATTAATAGAAGATGAGACCAGAGTTAAAGTGTTGCCAGACTGTGTCTTGTCTGGATACTTTGAATTTAGGTCGGCTTTTATCACTATAATTATGGGAGTGAGATACAAAGCCACTGGCAAAGTTTGAATATAAAATTCAAAGTATCTAACTTCAGAATTTGAAAGATCACTCTGTAATGCTGAGAAAACCCTGTGGGGCAATATGTAGTATATGTAATAGATTATTTCTATTACAATAATCCAGGGGATTGTGGTGGGTGAATTAGGATTGTACTGGTGTAGGTAGTGTTAACGGGTTGGCTGCATTGTGTCACAATAGCTTCAACTGAGGAGGTCAACGGAAGCCCCGGACCAGCAATCTCGGTCCTCGCGGTAGCAAGCAAAGAACTGCAGACTACCACTTCAGGCGTAAGCGCAAAGCAAAGTTTATTTAAGCATAGGTACGCTCTCAGAGAGAGAAAGCGGGCTGTTTCTGCGAAGTGAAAGCAGCATTCCTGTGCAGGCCTAAGGGAATTTTTAAGGAGCATTTTGCCGGGAGGCGGGGTGAGTGACAGGGGTCATTATTTGATTGAGGGTCCCGAGCTATGTGACAAATTCACTATTGCTCATGCTCTCACCTTTGATTCTCTAAGAAACGCCTACGGGGAGGGGGGTGAGGGTGGGGGTGGGGACAAAACCACATGTAGATTTTATTATAATGATGGTATAATGAGTTTGGGTTTACTATAGGTTATACGCCTGTCTGGTCTGGGCTTGCGCAGCCTGGGTAAGTTCCCTCGTGTTACTGTGCCCCCTCTTTATCAAGATAAGTTTGCCCACCTCACGACCATAGTTTCACCCGTTCTGGGCAGGGTCAGGGGAGGGTCCCCAGATGTTTGGGGTGTTACTTGACTACTCCCTCTTGTCTTTTCACAGCTGTCACCTCCTAGCTGCTAATGTCTGACTATAACGATAGTAGGATGCTGTGAAAATTTAGATATTTTTGAATGTAAATGTGAGGTGAGAAAGAGTCAGAAATAATTCTACAGGTTTATGACCTGGACCACTGCAGCAATGGAATTGCTGTGTACTAAGTGTGACTACTGAGGAATTAGTAGTTGCAGAGAAGAAATGACAGGAGTTCCATTTTGAGCATGCTCTAAATGAGGTAGCTATTATATATTTGAATGATATATTAAGAGGAAAGTTGGCTATATGAATCTGGACATCAGGGAGAGTTCCAGGATGAAGAGGTACATGGTAATTCATTAACATTTAAGGGACTTTTAGAGGTTTATATAACTAAAGATATGGGGGAGAAAAGTCTGAGCTGTGAGTTGCAGGGAGCTCCAACTTTGAGAATCTGGAGGATGATGGAAAATATAAAGTAAGAAGAAGCAGTACGTGAAAGTAAAAAATGAAAAAAGTTAAGTATAATCAAAGTCAAACAAAGAAAATATTTTGTAAAAGAGGATTGTAATACTCTGTCAAATATTGCTGATGAATAAAGTAAGAAAATAGATATTAAAAATGACAAAATAATTTTCAGCAGACAGGTGAGGAAACACCTAAGTGGGATGTGTTGAAAAGAGAGTGGATAGAAAGAAATGGAGAGAATGAGTAAAGATAGCACTCTCAACAGTTTTGAAAATAATTATCTTAATTGAGAAAGGAGCAGATAAAGGTCATTAATGGGAAAGAGGTGGTTGGCCGAGACATTTTTTAGTAGGAGATATAATAGCACGTTTGCTTACTCAGTGAGGGCAACACTGTGAAACAAAAGAAATAAAGGAAAAGAGTGGATCAATATCCATAAATAGATGAGAAGAGATAAGATCTAGTAGACATAACACAACAGGTGGTCACAGATAAAAGTACAGATTTAACCATAGTTACAGAAAGGAGAGAAAATTATATGAGCTCAAATACAAATACATTTTGGAAACAGAGATGGGAAATAGTAGAAAGTTCCTTAATTGCTTTGCTATTCTCTGGTGAGGGGAGAAGCAAAATCAATAGCAGTGGAATAGTTGTCATAGGCTTTAAGAGAGAGAAGGGGGTTGAATTGGTCATTTAAGGAATTAAGAGAGTAAATGGACTAAGGAAATTGATGAGGATTGATGAGGGAAAAAAATTTTCTGAGGTTAGTGGCCATGAGTTTGGAATGAGATCTGTCAGTGTGGTTGTGTTTTTCCCTCACCTATATTCAGTTTCATACAGGTGAGGAAGAAAAGGAAAGTTGTGTTTACTAAGGTTTGTATTTTGCCAGGTAAGTATGAGGACTTGAGAGAGGCAAAGAAATAGTGGGAGAAACCGCTAGATTGACTTTAATGCTGACCCTGGGAAATTTAAATGAGTAGGTCGAGAAGTTAGGACATAGAAATGGTGAGTGACAGAGCAAAGCAATAGACCCAAGGATTTGAGTGGGCACAGAGAACTGTGGAGTTGTTACTACAGGCAATGAGTGGAAAAAGAAGTCTGTGATGGTTGGAGAGTGAGAGTCTTAAAACTGAGATTATGGAGGGTTAAAATATCATTAATGAAACAGAGTATGACCACTGGTTTAAGTGGTTTGGATAGGAAAGCAAAATGTGAAACATTTTAATTAAATGCAACAACTTTATTAAATGTACTACACACTGGACACCACTAGTATAACATATAAAAACATAAGCTCTGAGTTAGATGCATCTACTATACAGATGAAGGAACTGAGACACGTAGAGGTTAAGTAATGTACCCAAGGACACACAACTACATCATGGTGGAGGTAGGTTTTGGAACTAGAAAATCTTATTCAAAATTCTGAGCTCTTCACATTTGACTATACATTGGAAGAAAGGAAGCTTGTTGGTCATATTATTGAAAATGGCATCTATATTGCATGAGAAATCAACAAGAGTTATGTCAGGGGTGTTGGAGATCACCGTGGTGAAACAGAAGTTAAAATTAAGGAGTGGACAATTGTGATTTGGGGATCAGTTAACAATTACTATAAGGAGGGCACTTCTAGGAAGCAAGGAAGGAGAATAGTCTGGAAGCAATAAGGAGAACAATGATTCCATCTCCAGACCCAATGGTAAGAGAGATGTTGAATGAAAAATAATTAACAATATTTTACAGGATGGAATGTCATTGAGGAAGAGCCA
The DNA here is from genome assembly GCF_039906515.1 of Pseudorca crassidens. NCBI lineage: Eukaryota > Metazoa > Chordata > Mammalia > Artiodactyla > Delphinidae > Pseudorca > Pseudorca crassidens. Next base: position 23,892,455 of record NC_090298.1, read on the forward strand.
GGTTTCAATTATAGCAAAGGCATAAAGAAGACCATCAGAAAAGAGGTTGAAGGTATAAGTCATCTGACTAAGTTCAGTGCAAACAGCCCAAACGTTTAAATGTGGGAGAATTGGAAGCATCACAAAAAGGAATGTACAATGTCAAATGGACATAATGTTTTATAGAATCTTAGATAAACTGTATATTGTGTTTCAAATGTCATCAAAGATACACAATATTACAATTTGATTTTTCTGTTATCATTTAAAGGAATTACAAAATAATAATGATAATAATAATATATACATGGAAATTGATTTTCCAATATGGAATTGGTTACATGAATAATGATATACCAATATATTTAAATACTATTCAGTACTTAAAATTCACATTTAAAAATACTTAATGAAATAGGAATATATTCATGAGGCAAGAGTAAATATTAAACATTTTAATTTTGATTTCACTGAATAGTCCTAAAATATAATGAGGAACACATATATATACATGTGTACATATAATATGCAATGGAGTTAATGATAGTTTTCTGTCAATTCCACAGTTTTACAACTAACTTGTATTATCTGATAATGAGCAGAAACCTTTTTAAAGGCAACATTAGGAATCACAGAACATAAAACAAAATGTAAAGCAACCTAGAGGGAGTATTATGTGGCATTGCAAAGTAGGATATTCCTATTTTATTCTTCTGCCCTTAAGATTTCAGTGGGACAAAGATCAATTTGCACTCAGTCAACCATGGCTCTATGTGAAATGAAGTGATGACTAATACACTTATGGAATCTACCCTAGAAGCATACGTTAAAACATGATGGAGTTTAGTATGTGATACTTTAAAATAATGGATAATTTTAGAAAGAAAATACATGCTATATAATTGAATTAGGTGATGAATTAAAATTAGGTATGTTTCTGTAGTAATTAAAGAATGTTTACTGTGATATAAGAAGCTGATGCCATCACCTGCAGAACTGAGACCACTTGCATTATCCTTTACAGATGGAGAGGAAGTCCTCTGCAGGTCTCCATATTTTATTTTATTTTATTATTATTTTTTTAACATCTTTATTGGAATATAATTGCTTTACAATGGTGTGTTAGTTTCTGCTTTATAACAAAGTAAATCAGCTATAAATATACATCTATCCCTATATCTTCTCCCTCTGTGTGTCCCTCCCACCCTCCCTAACCCACCCCTCTAGGTGGTCACAAAGCAAGGAGCTGATCTCCCTGTTCTATGCAGCTGCTTCCCACTAGCTATCTATTTTAAATTAGGTAGTGTATATACGTCCATGCCACTCTCTCACTTCGTCCCAGCTTACCCTTCCCCCTCTCATTCTCCTCAAGTTCATTCTCTAAGTCTGCATCTTTATTCCTGTCCTGCCCCTAGGTTCATCAGAAACATATTTTTTTTTTGAGAGGGGGGATACCATATATATTTGTTAGGAAACGGAATTTGTTTTTCTCTTTCTGACTTACTTCACTCTGTATGACAGATTCTAAGTGCATCCACCTCACTACAAATAGTTTAATTTCATTTATTTTGTGGCTGAGTAATATTCCATTGTATATATGTGCCACATCTTCTTTATCCATTCATCTGTTGATGGACACTTAGATTGTTTCCATGTCCTGGCTATTGTAAATAGAGTTGCAATGAACATTGTGGTACATGACTCTTTTTGAATTATGGTTTCCTCAGAGTATATGCCCAGTAGTGGGATTGCTGGCTCGTATGGTAGTTCTATTTTTACTTTTTTAGGGAACCTCCATACTGTTCTCCATAGTGGCTTTATCAATCTACATTCCCACCAACAGTGCAAGAGGATTCCCTTTTCCCCATACCCTCTCCAGCATTTATTGTTGGTAGATTTTTTGATGATGGCCATATTGACTCGTGTGAGGTGATATTTCATTGTAGTTTTGACTTGCATTTCTCTAATGATTAGTGATGTTGAGCATCCTTTCATGTGTTTGTTGGCAATCTGTATATCTGCTATGCAGAAATGTCTATTTAGATCTTCTACCCATTTTTGGATTGGGTTGCTTGTTTTCTTGATATTAAGCTGCATGAGCTGCTTGTAAATTTTGGAGATTAATCATTTGTCAGTTGCTTCATTTGCAAAAATTTTCTCCCATTCTGAGGGTTGTCTTTGTATCTTGTTTATGGTTTCATTTGCTCTGCAAAAGCTTTAAAGTTTCATTAGGTCCCATTTGTTGCTTTTGGTTTTTATTTCCATTTCTCTAGGAGGTGGGTCAAAAAGGATCTTGCTGTGATTTATGTCATAGTGTTCTGCCTATATTTTCCTCTAAGAGTTTTATAGTGTCTGGCCTTACATTTAGGTCTTTAATCCATTTTGAGTTTATTTTTGTGTATGGTGTTAGGGAGTGTTCTAATTTCATTCTTTTACATGTAGCTGTCCAGTTTTCCCAGCTCCACTTATTAAAGGAGCTGTTTTTCTTCATTGTATATTCTTACCTCCTTTATCAAAAATAAGGTGACCATATGTGTATGGGTTATCTCTGGGCTTTCTATCCTGTTCCATTGATCTATTTTTCTGTTTTTTTGTCAGTATCATACCATCTTGATTACTGTAGCTTGGTAGTACAATCTGAAGTCACAGAACCTGATTCCTCTAGCTCTGTTTTTCTTTTTCAAGATTGCTTTGGCTATTCGGGGTCTTTTGTGTTTCCATACAAGTTGTGAAATTCTTTTTCTAGTTCTGTGAAAAATGCCATTGGTAGTTCGATACGGATTGCATTGAATCTGTAAATTGCTTTGGGTAGTGTAGTCATTTTCACAACGTTGATTCTTCCAATCCAGGAACATGGTATATCTCTCCATCTGCTTGTATCATCTTTAATTTATTTCATCAGTGTCTTATGGTTTTCTTCATACAGGTCTTTTTTTTTTTTTTTTGCGGTACGCGGGCCTCTCACTGTTGTGGCCTCTACGGTTGTGGAGCACAGGCTCCGGACACGCAGGCCCAACGGCCATGGCTCACAGGCCCAGCTGCTCTGCGGCATGTGGGATCTTCCCAGGTTGGGGCACAAACCCGTGTCCCCTGCCTCGGCAGGCGGACTCTCAACCACTGTGCCACCAGGGAAGCCCCTATACAGGTCTTTTGTCTCTTTAGGTAGGTTTATTCCTAGGTATCTTATTATTTTTGTTGCAGTGGTACACGAGAGTGTTTCCTTAATTTCTCTTTCAGATTTTTCTTCATTAGTGTATAGGAATGCAAGAGATTTCTGTGCATTAATTTTGTATCCTGCTACTTTACTAAATTCATTGATTAGCTCTACTAGTTTTCTGGTAGCATCTTTAGGATTCTCTATGTATAGTATCATGTCATCTGCAAACAGTGACAGCTTTACTTCTTTTTTTCCAATTCAGATTCCTTTTATTTCTTTTTCTTCTCTGATTGCAGTGGCTAAAACTTCCAAAACTATGTTGAATAAGAGCAGTGAGAGTGGAACACCTTGTCTTTTTCCTGCTCTTAGAGGAAAGGGTTTCAGTTTCTCACCATTGAGAACGACGTTGGCTGTGGGTTTGTCATATATGGCCTTTATTATGTTGAGGTAAGTTCTATCTATGCCTACTTTCTGGAGGGTTTTTATCATAAATGGGTGCTAAATTTTGACAAAAGGTTTTTCTGCATCTATTGAGATGATCATATGGTTTTTCTACTTCAACTTGTTAATGCAGTGTTTCACATTGATTGATTTGCATATATTGAAGAATCCTTGCATTCCTGAGATAAACCCCACTTGATCATTGTGTGTGATCCTCTTAATATGCTGCTGGATTCTGTTTGAAAGTATTATGTTGAGGATTTTGCATTTATGTTCATCAGTGATGTTGACCTGTAGTATTCTTTCTTTGTGACATCTTTGACTGGTTTTGGTATCAGGGTGATGGTGGCCTCATAGAATGAGTTTGGGAGCGTTCTTCCGTCTGCTATATTTTTGAAGAGTTTGAGAAGGATAGATGTTAGATCTTCTCTAAATGTTTGATAGAATTCACCTGTGAAGCCATCTGGTCCTGGGTTTTGGCATGTTGGACGATTTTTAATCACAGTCTCAATTTCAGTTCTTGTGATTGGTCTGTTTATATTTTCTATTTCTTCCTAGTTCAGTCTTGGACTGTTGTGCTTTTCTAAGAATTTGTCCATTTTTTCCAGGTTGTCCATTTTATTGGCATATATTTGCTTGTAGTAATCTCACATGATCCTTTGTATTTATGCAGTGTCAGTTGTTACTTCTCCTTTCTCATTTCTAACTCTATTGATTTGATTCTTGTCCCTTTTTTTCTTGATGAGTCTGGCTAATGGTTTACCAATTTTGTTTATCTTTTCAAAGAACCAGCTTTTAGTTTTATTTATCTTTACTATTGTTTCCTTCATTTCTTTTTCATTTATTTCTGATCTGATATTTATGATTTCTTTTCTTCAGCTAACTTCGGGGTTTTTTTGTTCTTCTTTCTCTAATTGCTTTAGGTGTAAGGTTAGGTTGTTTATTTGAGATGTTTCTTGTTTCTTGATGTAGGATTGTATTGCTATAAACTTCCCTCTTAGAACTCTTTTGCTGGATCTGATAGGTTTTCCGTCATCATGTTTTAATTGACATTTTTTCCTAGGTATTTCTTGACTCTCTCTTTGATTTCTTCAGTGATCTCTTGGTTCTTTAATAGTGTATTGTTTAGCCTCCATGTGCTTGTATTTTTTACAGCTTTTTTCCTATAATTGATACCTAGTCTTATAATGTTTTGTTCAGAAAAGATAGTTGATACAATTTGAATTTTCTTAAATTTACCACGGTTTGATTTGTGACCAAGATATGATCTATCCTCAAGAATATTCCATGAGCACTTGAAAAGAAAGTGTATTGTGCTTTTCTTGGATGGAATGTCCTATAAATATCAATTAAGTCCATCTTGTTTATAAAGCTTGGTTTCCTTATTTATTTTCATGTTGGATAATCTGTCCATTGGTGAAAGTTGGGTGTTAAAGTCCCCTGAAATGATTGTGTTTCTGTCAAATTACACTTTTATGGCTGTTAGCATTTGCCTTATGTATTGAGGTGCTCCTATGTTGAGTGCATAAATATTTACCATTGTTTTATCTTCTTCTTGTATTGATCTCTTGATCATTATGTAGTGACCTTCTTTGTCTCTTGTAATAGTCTTTATTTTAAAGTCTATTTTGTCTGATACGAGACAAAGCTTTCTTCTGATTTCCATTTGCATGGAATATCTTTTTTCCATTCCCTCATTTTCAGTCTGTATGTGTCCCTAGGTCTGAAGTGGGTCTTTTGTAGACAGCATACATATGGGTCTTGTTTTTGTATCCATTCAACCAGTCTCTGTCTTTTGGTTGGAGCATTTAATCCATTTACATTTAAGGTAATTATCGATATGTATGTTCCTATTACCATTTTCTTGATTGTTTTGGGTTTGTTATTGTAGGTCTTTTCTTTCTCTGTGTTTCCTTCCTGGAGAAGTTCCTTTAGCATTTGTAGTAAAGCTGCTTTGGTGGTGCTGAATTCTCTTAACTTTTGCTTGTCTGTAAATGTTTTAATTCCTCCATTGAATCTGAATGAGATCCTTGCTGGGTAGAGTAATCTTGGTTGTAATTTTTTCCCTTTCATCACTTTAAATATGTCCTGCCACTCTCTTCTGGCTTGCAGAGTTTCTGCTGAAAAATCAGCCGTTAACCTTATCGGGATTCCCTTGTATGTTTTTTTGTTGTTTTTCTCTTGCTGCTTTTAATATTTTTTCTCTGTATTTAATTTTTGATAGTTTGATTAATATGTGTCTTGGCATGTTTCTCCTTGGATATATCCTATATGGAACTCACTGTGTTTCCTCTCCTTTATTGACCATTTCCTTTACTATATTAGGGAAGTTTTCAACTATAATCTCTTCAATTATTTTCTCAGACCCTTTCTTTTTCTCGCCTTCTTCTGCAACCCCTATAATTTGAATGTTGGTGCGTAATGTTGTCTGAGAGGTTTCAAAGACTTTCCTCAATTCTCTCCATTCTTTTTTCTTTATTCTGAGCTGCGGTAGTTATTTCCACTATTTTATCTTCCGGGTCTCTTATCCATTCTTCTGCTTCAGTTTTTCTGCTATTCCTTCTAGAGAAATTTTAATTTCATTTATTGTGTTGTTCATGATTGTTTGTTTGCTCTTTAGTTCTTCTAGGTCCTAGTTAAATGTTTCTTATATTTTCTCCATTCTATTTCCAAGATTTTGGATCATCTTTACTATCATTACTCTGAATTCTTTTTCAGGTAGGCTGCCTATTTCCTCTTCATTTGTTTGGTGTGATAGGTTTTAACCTTGCTCTTTCATCTGCTGTATGTTTCTCTGTCTTCTCATTTTGCTTAACTTACTGTGTTTGGGGTCTCCTTTAGGCATGCTGCAGGTTCATAGCTCCCATTGTCTTTTGGTGTCTGGCCCCAGTGGCTAAGTTTGGTTCAGTGGGCTGTGTAGGCTTCCTGGTGGTGCGACTGGTGCCTGTGTTCTGGTGGATGAGTTTGGATCTTGTCTTTCTGGTAGGCAGGACTGCATCTGGTGGTTTCTTTTGGGGTGTCTGTGACCTTATTATGATTTTAGGCAGCCTCTCTGCTAATGGGTGTGGTTGTGTTCCTGTCTTGCTAGTTGTTTGACATAGGGTGTCCATCATTGTATCTTGCTGGTCATGAAGTGGACCAGGTCTAAGTGTTGAGATTGTGATCTCTGGGAGAGTTTTCATTGTTTGATATTAATTTGAGCCAGAGTTCTCTGGTGGACCAATGTCCTGAACTTGGCTCTCTCACCTCAGAGGCACAGGCCTGACACCTGGCTGGAGCACCAAGACCCTGTCAGCCACATGGATCACAAGAAAAGGAAGAAAAAAAGAAAGAAAGAATGAAAAATAAAATAAAATAATTAAAACAAAAAGTAAAAATATTTATATTAAAAATAATAAAAATTTAAAGTAATAAAAAGAGAGAAGAGAGCAACCAAACCAAAAAATAAATCCACCAATGTTAAGAGCAAAAAACTTTACTAAAAAAGAAAAACAAAACACAAAAAACAGACAGACAGACCTGTAGGACAAATAGTAAGAGTAAAGCTATACACAAAATCATAGAAAGAAACATACACACTCAGAAAAAGAGAAAAAGGAAAATAAATATATATATATATATTATAAAAAAAGGCAGAGAGCAACTCAATCAATAAACAAATCTACCAATGATAATAAACTCTAAATACTCAACTAAGATAGACATAAAATGAGAAAATAATTAGATGCAGAAAGCAAACCCCAAGTCTACAGTTGCTCCCGAACTCCACCCCCTCAATTTTGGGATGATATGTTTTCTATTCAGGTATTCCACAGATGCCGGGTGCATCAAGTTGACTGTGGCAATTAATCTGCTGCTCCTGAGGCTGCAGGGAGAGATTTCCCTTTCTCTTCTTTGTTAGCACAGCTCCTGGGGTTCAGCTTTGTATTTGGCCCTGCCTCTGCACGTCGGTCACCTCAGGGCATCTGTTCTTCACTCAGACAAGACGGAATGAAAGGAGCAGCTGCTTCGGGGGCTCTGGCTCACTCAGGCCAGGGGTAGGAGGGAGGTGTACGGAGTGCAGGGCGAGCCTGCAGCAGCAGAGGCCAGCATACATTGCACCTGCCTGAGGCTGCCATGTGTTCTCCCAGGGAAGTTGTCCCTGGATCACGGGACCCTGGCAGTTGCAGACTGCACAGACTCCTGGGAGGGGAGGTGTGGATAGTGACCTGTGCTTGCACACAGGGTTCTTGGTGGTGGCAGCAGCAGCCTTAGCATCTCATGCCTGTCTCTGGGGTCCGCACTGATAGCCGCGGCTCATGCCCATCTCTGGAGCTTGTTTAGGTGGTGCTCTGAATCCCCTCTCCTCACGCACCCCGCAACAATGGTTTCTTGCCTCTTGGGCAGTTCCGGACTTTTCCCCAGTCTCCCTCCCATCTAGCCATGGTTCACTAACCCCCTTCAGGCTATGTTCACGCAGCCAACCCCAGTCCTCTCCCTGGGATCCGAACTCCAAAGCCCGAGCCTCATCTCTCAGCCCCTGCCCGCCCCAGCGGGTGAGCAGACAAGCCTCTCAGGCTGGTGAGTGCTGGTCAGCACCAATCCTCTGTGCGGGAATCTCTCTGCTTGCCCTCCGCACCCCTGTTTCTTCACTCTCTTCTGTGGCTCTGGAGTTTCTCCCCCGCCCACCCCCCGTCTCCGCCAGTGAAGGGGCTTCCTAATGTGTGGAAACCTTTCCTCCTTCACAGCTCCCTTCCAGAGGTGCAGATCCCATCCCTATTCTTTTGTCTCTGTTTTTTCTTTTTTCGTTTGCCCTACCCAGGTACATGGGGAGTTTCTTGCCTTTTGGGAAGTCTGAGATCTTCTGCCAGCATTCAGTAGGTGTTCTGTAGGAGTTGTTCCACATGTAGATGTATTTCTGTTGTATTTGTGGAGAGGACGGTGATCTCTACTTCTTACTCCTCCACCGTCTTGAAGGTCCCTCAGGTTTCCATATTTTAAAAGGATCTCCCTGTTCCAGTTTTTAAATCCTGAGTAAATCCCCAAAAAGAATAGAATAGAGTAGAATAGAATAGAATAGAATAGAATAGAATAGAAAAGAAAAGAATAGAATAGAATAGAAAAGAATAGAATAGAATGGAACAGAATAGAATAGGACAAAAAAACAATCAAAAAATAAAGCCATGTCAATCTCATCTCATTTTCTGTGTTTTAGGTTTTATCAAGACAGGGTTTAATGCAGCTAACAGTCCACCTAGAAACTTTTGAGGTGGACACAGAGGGGCCAGACTCTTCGTACTCCTGCTTGCTGATACACAGATGCAAGAACTTCCACAGTGAGGCCAGGATGGAGATGTGCATCCACACAGAGTATTTGTGCTCAGGGGGGCATAATAATCTTGATCTTCATCGTGCTGGGAGCCTGGGCAGCAACCTCCTTCTGCATCCTATTGGCAATGCTCGGGTATATGGTGGTCCCACCAGACAACACTGTTTTTTCATAGAGGTCCTTGAGAATGTTGACATCAAATGTGACGGCAGTAGGTTGGAGCAAGCACCCCAAAGTTCTGCGAAGTGGCCAAGGACTTTGATTTTACATTGTTTTTTTTTTTAAATCGTCGTTCCAAATATCATAAGCTGCATGTTACAGAAAGTCCCTTGCCTTCCCCAATGCCACCCCACTTCTCACTAGGAGAAGGGCCAGTCCTTGCCTAAATCCACACAGGCGAGGGTGATAACATTGCTTCTGTGTAAATTATGTAATCCAATTTTTTAAAAAAATCTTTGCCTTAACACTTGCTCTTTTTGTTTATGTTGAATGGCCAGCCATCATGGCTCCCCTTGTTTCCCCCCACCTTGAGATGTACGAAGGCTTTTGGTCCCCCTGGGAGCAGGTTGAGGTGCGGAGGCAGCAGGACTCACCTGTGCACTGACTTGAGACCAGTTCAATAAAGTGTGCACCTTAAAGAAAAAAAAAAAAGAAAAGAAATTAAAAAAATAAAAGGAGCGCCCTGAACTGCCTAAAATGCTGCTTAGACCGGGTTCAGCTTCTTTATTCCCATAGTCTTGGAATAAAGTCACCCCAGGAAACTGCTTCACGGTACATTTATCCCCACCCTCCTCCTGTCCTTAAATGCTTGATGTTAGAATGCCCCATTCTAACATCAAGCATTTAAGGACAGGAGGAGGGTGGGGAAAAATGATTCTTCATCAGAGAAAACATTTGATAGATGTAGAGAAGTAAAAACTAGTGCAAAGGGAGGATTTTTCTCCCTCTCACAGATTCAAAGAGGAAGCAATGTGGTAAAACAAAACAAAAAGAAACAAAACAAAACAAAAAACACCAGTTCTTGCCTCTATAAGAATAAAGCATCACACCATGTATTTCATAAAAATAATAACCTATGAATAGCTAATAGTTTTTTGACCCAAATGCTGCTAACAACGTTAGTATCCAAATCCTTAATTGTATCTGTTCATGATACTTTGTTGTATAGATGGTGTGAAAGTTGTTTCAATAATATGAGTATTTTATAATCGAGGTCTAAATGACATTGGTATTTAATGTGATGATAATTGTGGGGAGGCTATTGAATCAAGAGTTCAAGTAGAAGATAAAACCTCAGTCATGTTGCACACTTTTTCAATGCAACCTTTGCCCAGCTTCCAATTGAAAGGGTCAAAATTACTTTTATCCCTATAGTAGAATGTTTCTTTCTTAGACTGAAATCAATTACTCTTGGCATGGAGTAATTAAATGAACTAATTAGATGTTGATTCAAATTAGGACCACACTGCTTTCAAACATTCTTACACTAAACTCTATCAACTGTTTGTTGTTAGTATTTTTTCTGCCTCTGTTCTTGATGTTTTCTGGAAAATAACACTTGTTATAGGAGAAAATAATTACTAAATATTTTAATTGTTTTTTTACTCCTGGAAACTGAGAGGTTTTCTATAAATGTGAATTCACAAAAGAATATACCTCGTTGCCTATGTCTGCTGTCAACTCTACTACTCAGGTTAATTTAACTTCAATTATTTTAGTGCATATCATACTGTAAAGTGATTTCAATTTCTTCCTGATGTAACTATCCATTACTTTGTTGTTCTCTGGCTTATTGTATAAGATACATTTTTGCCTAATATTTTTGCATTATTTTATTATTTTCTTAAATCCTTAACTGAATTGATAATGCAGTTCTGCTCCTCCAAGATTTTGAAGTCTAATACTATCAGGTGGAAAACGAAATCAAATCACAATAAAGAATAAGGCTGAGACCATTTCCCTAGAGTAAATATGCATTGTTGTATATGACTAAAGGAATTATAGGGGTTTATTGTGTTTTGCAATTTCATTATATTTGAATGCATATGGATATATTTGTCTCATAGTGAATTTATCTTTCTCCTTCTTTCATAGATAAATTATCCTTTCATCTAAAAGCAAAGATGATAAAGACAAATTCATACATCATGGCACTCATCTCTCTGCACCATCAATTTAAAATGTGATGCATACCCACAGTCTCTAGTTTAAAACTACTCTATGCTGACTTAAAGTAATACTGTTTCCTGATCTCACTCATGTGCCGTATATGTGCGTGAATATATTTCAAATGTAGGAGTTCATGATCATGATGTTCTGAAAACATAATGTGAACACAAGATCACCCCAGTGTTCAATGCACCATCCCTTCAGTGCAAACCTCTTGTGCCCCTATCCATTTGTAGACAATTCAATAGCCTTGGAGCATTCTCTAGATTATTATCCACATAAGCAGATCTATTGTCTCCTATCTACTTCAATATGTGAAATGTTATTTCTCACATCATCAGGTATGTATCATCATGTTGCTGTAAGTCAATTCTTCTCAGCTTAAGTACCTTTTGTTTTCTTCTTTCTCAACTACACTTACTTAGTTTGGGTCACAATTATGTAGAAGAAGAATCTGATATTCATTTTTAGACCACATACATTATTTTTAAATAAACAACAGAAATCAAACTTGGGAAAATGGAAGTCAAGGGAAGGGTCAAAACACCAGGATTCAAGCAGAGCCTGGATCAGGGCAGTGACAGAAGCTTAAGCAATAGGGGTTGAAAAACCCTTTTCACAGTACTAAATTAGCATTAGTCAGCACCAGGATATCTTAATTTTAGGATATCACTGCACCAAATTTTAAACACTGGGGAGAAAAGAAACTGCTCAGTTTCAAGCAAGTGTTTACTTCTGGATCAGTTAGTGATAGCCAGAAGTGCTTGGGTCACATAGCACATATGTGACCACAAGTCTGCTGCAAGAGACTTTGGGGCTAAGGTAAGCCAGAGTCCCCAAGAGGTGTCTTTCTCTAATAGTATAGACAAGTGTTAATAGGTTACAAACAGCTACTACTTAAGGGATTGGTGATATATTAATAGTATAGTTAGAGGAAAATATTATGAGAGTAGTTAATAAGGCAATAAACAGAGAAACACAATGTGGTTTACTTATTTTAACTGAGGACCTTTAATATATATCTTCACGAAATTGTTCCTCTATGAGAACTTTTCTAATGATATCAGAACTCAGAGGTCTTTTCTTGCACCCATTCCCACCCTACCTTGACGTAAAACCTAGGGCAAATCTCAATTTAATTTCCAGTGCTCTTTATTTATAAATTTATTTATTGAGATATTTTTTCTAATCTCTAATAAATGAACATTCTTTAGTTGGACCAGAATCATGTCTCCAACCCAGGCAAAGAATTTATGCAACAGACCATTTGAACAAATATTAAGGAAAGCAAAACTGAAGGGGATTTCCAGGTCAACCAGAAGCTACCTTGTAAAATGTGTTTAACTTTATTAGGTTAAATTAACTCGAAATGGTTTAAATACTTTCAATGACTAGAGCAGGGAATTCATAGGTGAAGGTAGAAATAGGACATGAATTTAAGAGGAAGAAAACCAAATAAAGGGGAATAGGAAAGTGGTGGGTTTTGTTTGTTTGTTTTTTGTTTTCTCAATGACTGCTAGCAGGATCAAGCCTACATCTATGAACATTTTTGGTGGATTTGTCACAAGATTTCTCATCATTAACAAGATACCTGAGAACTCAGTCTAAAGGAGAAATGAATACTAACTTGGAGAAAGGGTTTTGTTTTTTTTTTTTTGTAATCATATAGGACTGGCCTATACTTCATTGCCTAGGGTTTTTGTTTCTTTGTTTGTTTGTTTTGTTTCCTTTTGTTTTCTGCTGTCTGATTCATGTGTTGAATCCTTCATTGACTTCTGGAAGCTTATGTTTCTTCCTGTTATATTCTACAGTAATGTTTATTAAACATCCAAAGCCAAGCTATGATTTAATCGGGACTTAGATGCTTACATTATAACATAATGTTAATGTAAGTATGTTAACTTTTTATACACGTGTATGTTTGTCCTATATTCATATTTATAGTTTCCTCAATATATCACCTATTTATGGATAAGGGTCAAGGTTTTAATGTCAAGATGCACTAGGAAAAGTAAATCAATATTATGTCCTCATAAATGGACTAATTCTTACTGGAGGAATGAGTCTTATGATGATGCCATACTGTGTCTATGTAAGATGTTATAATGTTACCAAATGACCTGGAATATTTCATTAATATATTTAACCTATTTAGATATACAGGTAGTAAGAATAACTTTTGTCAGCAGAATATTTTAAAAAATACATTACACACTTTATTAGCCAGCCTTTTTTCACTTAACTACTTGATGGACAAGTCGATGAGCCCTGTTGCCTCTGTAAATCACATTGATTGATGCCTCGGTTACATCAAATGCCTATAACAGGTCAGCTTCCTTCTGGATAGCCATTAGCTTTGGCTTCCACCATGTGGGTTTTATACTTAAGAAGATAGGATGAATTTTTCTCAAAGCTAGTTATGCCACTTGTACTCACAATTACAGCAATGTCACTTACATATTAAGAAAGTTAAAATAGACTTGAAATATTATTATTTTGATACAAACTATTGTGTATCATTTTGTAAATCAATAGAAATAATATAAGGGAAAAATAGGTGTGGGCCAGATAACTGTGAAATATCGGGATATAGAAATAGAATAGGTTTTTATATAGGCTGTCACACAAGTGTTTTCAAATTCTCTTTGCAGAGTGAAAAAACTAAACCCAGAAATATTAAATGATATATGATGGGTATGTTCCATGTGATGATGATAATATCAATTGTCATTCGACAACCTGTATCTGTAAAAATGCCTTCTTCTCCATAAAAATATAAATTAATAAATTATATAAATACATATCTGTAGATGTATGCATGTGTATATACATGCACTGCGTGCTTGTATACAAATTTCTATATAATTTTCTTTATTCATTTTTGAATTCATTTCAAGAAACCAGACCAAAATAAATAATTTTACCTTAACTGACTTAAAAATTTACTTCTATTTGGCTTACTCTACAGACACAGAAAGAGAGAAAAAAATACTCTGACTTCACTCATCAATTACATTTCTTTTTTTTTTTGCGGTACGTGGGCCTCTCACTGTTGTGGCCTATCCCGTTGCAGAGCACAGGCTCCGGACGTGCAGGCTCAGCGGCCATGGCTCACGGGCCCAGCCGCTCCGCGACATGTGGGATCTTCGCGGACCGAGGCACGAACCCGTGTCCCCTGCATCGGCAGGCGGACTCTCAACCACTGCGCCACTAGAGAAGCCCTCATCAATTACATTTTTAAGATGGCAAGTTTGGAGCTGTCGAGTTGACACCTCAGGTAAAAGATTTACTGTTTTTTCCAAAGCTTGAGGGGTGAATTGTGTTATCTCTGTTTTATAATCTCTCATAACTAATATTATTTTGAAAAATAGAGTGTAAAATTATAGCATAAAGAACAATTGCTCCTGCTATTCTTAAGTCGCTAGACCAGGATACCTTGTAATTTTGAGGTAATTTCTTTTTTCTTCTCTAGACATGAGTATTCCTTTGTAAAGAACATGAAAGCACATAGGAAGAAGAGAGAGTTTCTCTTGAAAATTCAGGCAAGACTGTTCTAACATGAGCCAATTTTTAACAGAATATTTTTCCTTTACTCTTCTTTAACATAGATCCCCACTCTGTAATACAACTTTTTACTTTAATGATGTCAGAGCAAAAAATTTCACCAGATAATATTAAACAGGCAAGGAAGACTTTATTCAAGGGAAGAGAGGCTGGAACTCAGTCTGAGCTCAGCTCCACTGAGATAAAGAGCAGGATGATTTTAAGACTGGGGGTGGAGGTGTGTAGGCCACGTGCATTTGTTAAATCATTTTAAGAAAGGGAAAAGTTAACTTCCTCATATCTTTATTATAGGACTGAGGTGCCCACTGAAGTTGCCCTCCTACTTTCCCCCAAACACTGGGAGATGGAGAAGCTATCTTCCTTGATGATTGCAAAGGGATGATTCTTAAGTCCTTGAAAAACATATTCTTGGGTTGTAAAACTGACAAGAGTCTTTTAAATTGATTTACATCTCAAAGGCGCAGAGTAAGAATTTTCAATTGCAAGTATTCTCAAAATAGGCTCTAAGGAAAGGGAGGTCAAGACCTAGAATCTGGATCTGGAATCAGCCTGTCTAAAGTTTAGTTTAACTGAAGAAGACATTAAAGCTGCCTTGGTCAGTGGAAATACTCTATTTCTTCAGTGGGCAGTGTGGTAGCCACTGGCCACATGTGGCTATTGAGCACTTGGAATGAGGCTATTATGACTGAGTTATTGAATATTTAATTGTATTTACATTCAGTTAAGGTAAATTTAATTAGCCACATTAATTAAATGTGGCTAGTGGCTGCAGTATTGCACAGCATAGATATAAATTAAGGCATAATCGATAGTTATTATTTTGAACAAAAGTAGAATCGTAGTTAAAAATGAAAAATAGGGCTTCCCTGGTGGCGCAGTGGGTGAGAGTCTGCCTGCCGGTACAAGGGACATGGGTTCGTGCCCCGGTCCGGGAAGATCCCACATGCCGTGGAGCGGCTGGGCCCGTGAGCCATGGCTGCTGAGCCTGCGCATCCGGAGCCTGTGCTCTGCAACGGGAGAGGCCACAACAGTGAGAGGCCCGCGTACCGCAAAAAAAAAAAAAAAAGAAAAATAATTGATCCTTTGTAAAGCATCTGCATTTATGTTTGGAATATTTGATGTGCTCCTTTTGGTTGCTGTTCTCTAATTTTTTGTTGTCATGTTCTTTCACTTATGATGGATCATCAAAAATCACCAACTAAACACACACCAACTTATTAATTTTCAAATATGTGTGCTCGATTATTACTCATTTTCCAAATATAAGAAAGGCACCACAGCAGCATGAAATTTCTTGAGAGAGAAGAGTAAACTTCCAAGTTTTGCATTTCTGCTTTGGTAACAATTGTGTTATATGTTCAGTGCTTGAAATGCACAACACTGTATTTCAAAACCAGGATCTCTCTTTGCCTTTCTCTGAAAGTGCCATTGGTTGTTTATCTCACTTTTTTTTTTCCTGAATGAGTGAAGTGGTTAAATGCCCATGTCCATAAGTAGATAATTTTCCCACTTCCTATTCCATTTTTGCTGCAGGGGGTTGAAATCTTCAGCTGATTTCTCTGCATCCTCATTCCTTTTTTGGTTTCCTTTGTTTTTGAAAGATATACACCTTCATCCTAAGATTAACATTTGTCCTCACGTTATCTCTTTATCTAGCTGTCTCTTTAGTACCTATATTAGTCATCAATTCTCCTCCCACTTGTAATGTCAACCTCTCTACTGATTCTTTCTCTGACCTGAGCCCAAAGTTAAAAAAATTTCCAGCCAAGAACCAATTAAACTATAGCAAAATAACAACAACCCCCTACATACTCTCTTGGTTAGGTTATGATCACTTGCTCCAATTTTTAATGTGTTCAAATATGAGTAAGGCTTAAAGACATTCCCAGAATCCCTATTAACAAACATAATCTAGGAAAAGAAACAAACAGAAACTAACCCAGTCTTACAGATATAGAAGTAAAAATTGTTAAAAAAGAAAAAAAGGTACAAAAGAGAAAGCAAGCAGTGAATCCAATATAGTACCAAAAAACTTAATACACTATACCCAAGTAGGTTTCATAGAAAAAATGAAAGAATGTTTCATCATTTGGTTATTTGTTAATATAACACATCATTTCATTAAGTCATAAAGGAAAATATGTGAGAGGTTGTATAGAATTCCATCTTAAAAAACAGTACAAACTAGGAAAGAAAAGTTCAAAGTATAGACTCTGATAATCCAGGTTTAAGACTTGGCTTTGCCCCAGTTTTGCTGTGTCTCCTTGACCAATTCATGTAACTTCTCTCTGCTTATTTTATTATCTGTAAAATTGGAATAACAATAGTGCCTGATTCATAAAGTTTAGAGGATAAAAGAGCTAGTTCATTTAAAGCATTTTACTGAGTGTTTGGCACAAGATAAAACCTCAATGCATATTAGGTACTAATATTTTTATTATATTATACTATTTTATATATGTAATATTTCAGTTGACTCTTGAACAACACAGGTTTAAACTGCACAGGTCTATTTATATGCTGATTTTTTAACATAGTAAATACTACAGTACTACATGATCCACCACTTTTAGCTGAATCCGAGGATTCGAAACAATGGATACGGAGGGCTGACTATAAAGTTGTACGTGGAATTTCGACTGCTTGGAGGGTAGGAACCTCTAACCCTCGAGTTGTTCAAGAGTCAAATGTATATTACATTATATTACATTACATTACATTATATTATATTATATTATATTATATTAATTTGCTTTCTACTTTAGCGCCAATGTTTTCCAGAGTCCTTCTTTACTGTTTTCTTACTACCATGTGGGCAACCTCATTCATTACTAAAACGTGGCTTTTCAGATTTGACTGGCAAATTTGTTATAGCTCATATCTCTATAATGTTCCAGCCTCATCCATATTCTCAGCTATCAATACTTATTGTACATGACTACTAGGTTGTCTTTGGATAGATCACTATATCAAATGTAAAATAACTACCATTACCTTCCGTCTCTCTACCTTAACCTCATGTTTGCTTCTTACCTAGGCACTCTCTATACTGATTTAGGCAATATTGATTCTAACTCTTAAATTAAAAATTTTAAAAATACTTGCTTTTTCTCCCTCACCTAAACTATATGGCTATTGTTAATATTATACAGGTGAAATGGAAAAACAATCAGCTTGGAAATTTTTGGCACATGACAAGAATTTGTTCCATATTAATGACTAAAGGAGTATGATAAGTCACCAATAAGATGTGTATTTCCTTATATATTTTCAGTGTCTGTCACCTTCTTTTAATTTAATTTCCCCTCCCACAATTTAGATTAGGTTTTCTTCTGGTCTTTCCCAGGCTACAGAATCTGCCTCTGATTTTCCAGCTTCCCAATTAATCCTTTATAGTTTCAGTATATTAAATGGGCTTCATTTATTATAGCTTATACTTTAAAACCTCTTAGTAGCTTTTCAAGCCCTTTAGAATCATTTCCGGCCATGCTTTTTCATTCTTGAATCTCTGCTCATTTTAGTCCTTGGCCACACCCAGAACTGCTATATTTCCCAAACAACCCAGGATTTTTCTCATATTTTTGGCTTTCTACACACAATGTTTCCCTTGTTTGAGTCACTCTCCCCCTTTCCCACTTGGAAAAATACTGATGTTACCTTCTTTGAGACCCAACTAAACTGCTATCTCTTCTATGAAAATCTCTTTTCTCCAAAAAACTTTGTAATATAAAAATTTCTCCCACTGAACTTACAAAACGTAATTGTGGTATCTTATCAAATTATATTATAAATATTTTATGCTTTCATTTTTTTCCTAGTAGAGGGTGAGTTCTTAGCAATTAGGTATTGTTTTCTTAATATCTGTACATTCATATAATTAATGACTTGCCTTAATTGATCTTTACATGCATGACTAATATTTTGGAATATGTGCATCATTCAAGAAAACATGTTACTAAAGTTTGTTATTTAGTTTTCAACGATAAGAAGTCTCTATTAAAATTGTTTTTAAAAAAGATTTCTTACTCCCATGTTAAAAAAAACCCTTAAAACTGTAATAATTAAATATTAAGACTGTTTAATAATTAAACTTTAATTCAATTTATAATGTTATTTTGAATGTTTTAAGATATGAAATAATTTGTATTTGATTATTTCAACTTTTCAAACATTCTTTTAATTATTGAATTTTCATTCATTTTGGCTCATTCTCTCTAGTATTTTAGAGGATAGATCGCCACCTGGTGGAAATTTTAACTAAATGACCTAAAACAATTTTGTGTAGCTTTTTTGTTATTGTTATTATGAGCATGCTAATAAGGATTCCTCTTGCAGTAGAGAAAATGTATTAAATTAATGAGCTGAAATCTAGTGTAAAGTAAGAGCAAATACGTTTTAAAATTAAACAAATGTGTTTCTGCTTGCCTTAACCATCCATTTGTATCACAATGAATTTCATACTGTGAATATTAAGGCTGTTGAAACTCAACAGATAGAAAAATAACCATTGGTGACTTAAATCATAAACCATGATTTGCTTTTGCTGATATCAGGCAAGTTAAAAAAAAATCTCTAAATTTCTATTGTTTTTGTTTTAGTAAGTCTCATATACAAACATTTCAAAACTGATCATACTCATTTCTGAAGCAATAAATTATTGAGAATAATTCTAGTGGTTGGTAGAGTTTCTTTCTAAGATTCTAGAGTAGCTGATTATATCCTCAGTACAATTCTTGACATCACCTCGAAAGGCAGTGTATTTTCATCTAATGAGGGTGTTATTCTTGTTGGATACAGTTTCATTTCCCCAAAATTAAAATTTAATATCGCCATAATGGAATGTTTCCCTAGACATGCTAGGCCTGACAGAGATGATTTATGTTTCTGAAAATATAACTAAATTGCACAGAGCCCTTGAGGAACCTAAAAGCAGAATGTGTTAGAGAATGAGGGTTACATTGTGAAGGAGGAAAGCTCAAGAGCAGTCCCAGTTCAGTTACTAATTCACTGTGTGATCTTAATAATAATGATAATAATAATGATAGAAATATTATTATTTATAAGATAATGCAAAGTAGTTTTATATCACATTTTATTAAATCTTCACAACAATCATATGATCCAGGTTCCCTTATCATCTAGATGGTATAAATCACAAAACAAGTTCAGAGATACAAAATATCTTTCAAGTTCAAAGGACACTACCAGAAAATTCAGCGAGACTATCTGAGGTTCTGTTTGCCCACTGGAAAAATAATAATCTCTAAATATTTTTCAAGATTTTAGTTTCTCATGAGTTGAATCATAATTACTAGATATGTTTCATTATGGGAAGAATTCATGTGTTTCTAAATTATGTTATGCATATTTTATTATGATTCTATCATACATAGATAATGTATGGTACAATACTAATGTAAAGAACAATCCAGAAAAATATAAATGCATAGTTCAAATAAATTAAAACAATGAACCGTAGCAGTTTTTATGGTTAGCACTGTGGAAGTTCCCAGCTACTTATACATGATTATAACAGTCATCTGCAACTGATTTGGATGTAAGATTTATGTAAAATTGTTGACAATAATCTCTTTAATTTTCTTTAAAATTATATTTCCTTTGTATCCATAACTAAACATAACTTAGTTTTGCCTGTTTTTCTCATTTAATCACACTGTACATTACCTCATGTCTTGTTTGTCTTAGTCAATAATGTTTGTGAAAAAATTTTTTTTATTTGAAAGAATAAACCAATTATTATATTTTATTATTATTTTTAACATCTTTATTGGAGTATAATTGCTTTACAATGGTATGTTAGTTTCTGCTTTATAATAAAGTGAATCAGCCATACATATAATCCCATAGATCCTCCCATTGCATCTCCCTCCCATGCTCCTTATCCAACCCCTCTAGGTGGTCACAAAGCACCGAGCTGGTATCCCTGTGTTATGTGGCTGCTTCCCACTACCTATCTATTTTACATTCAGTAGTGTATATATCTCCATGTCACTCTCTCATTTCGTCCCACCTTACACTTCTTCCTCCCCATATCCTCAAGTCCATTCTCTACATCTGCGTCTTTATTTGTCTACTACCCCTAGGTTCTACAGAACCTTTTTTTTTTTTAGATTCAATATACATGTGCTAACATATGGTATTTGTTTCTCTCCTTCAGACTTACTTCACTCTGTATGACAGACTTTAGGTCCACTGACCTCACTAAAAATAACTCAATTTCGATTATTTTTCTGTCTGAGTAATATTCCACAGTATATATGTGCCACATTTTCTTTATCCACTCCTCTGTCGAAGGTCACTTAGGATGCTTCCATGTGCTAGCTATTGTAAGTAGAGCTGTAATGAACATTGTGCTACATGACTCTTTTTGAATTATGGTTTTCCCAGGTAAATGCCCAGGAGTGGGATTGCTGGGTCGTATGGTAGCTCTATTTTTATTTTTGAAAGGAACCTCCATACTGTTCTCCGTAGTGGCTGTATCAATTTATATTCCCACCAATAGTGCAAGATGGTTCCCTTTTCTTCGCGCCCTCTCCAACATTTATTATTTGTAGAAATTTTGATGATGGCCATTCTGACTGGTGTGAGGTGATACCTCATTGTAGTTCTGATTTGAATTTCTCTAATGACTAGTGATGTTGAGCATCCTTTCATGTGTTTATTGGCAATCTGTATATCTGCTTTGGAGAAATGTTTATTTAGGTCTTCTGCCCATTTTTGGATTGGATTATTTTTTTTTTTATATTGAGCTGGAATGGGCTGCTTGTAAATTTTGGAGCTTAATCCTTTGTCAGTTCCTTCATTTGCAAATATTTTCTTCCATTCTGAGAGTTGTCCTTTAGTCTTGTTTACGGTTTCCTTTGCTGTGCAAAAGCTTTGAAGTTTCATTAGGTCCCATTTCTTGCTTTTTTGTTTTTAGTTCCATTTCTCTAGGAGGTGGGTCAAAAAGGATCTTGCTGTGATTTATGTCATAGATGTCCTGCCTATGTTTTCCTCTAAGAGTTTTATAGTGTCTGGCCTTACATTTAGGTCTTTAATCCATTTTGAGTTTATTTTTGTGTATGGTGTTAGGGAGTGTTCTAATTTCATTCTTTTACATGTAGCTGTCCAGTTTTCCCAGCACCACTTATCGAAGAGGCTGTCTTTTCTCCATTGTATATTCTTGCCTCTTTAATCAAAGATAAGGTGACCATATGTGCGTGGGTTTATCTCTGGGCTTTCTATCCTGTTCCATTGACCTATATTTCTGTTCTTGTGCCAGTACCATAGTGTCTTGATTACTGTAGCTTTGTAGTATAGTCTGAAATCAGGGAGCCTGATTTCCTCCAGCTCTGTTTTTCTTTCTCAAGATTGCTTTGGCTATTCGGGGTATTTTCTTTTTCCATATAAATTGTGAACTTTTTTTTTCTAGTTCTGTGAAAAAACCATTGGTAGTTTGATAGGGCTTGCATTGAATCTGTAGATTGCTTTGGGTAGTATAGTCATTTTCACAATGTTGATTCTTCCAATCCAAGAACGTAGTATATCTCTCCATCTGTTTGTATCATCTTGAATTTCTTTTATCAGTGTCTTGCAGTTTTCATCACACAGGTCTTTTGTCTCCTTAGGTAGGTTTATTCCTAGATATTTTATTCTTTTCATTGCAATAGTAAACGGGAGTGTTTCCTTAATTTCTCTTTCAGATTTTTTTATCATTAGTGTATAGGAATGCCAGAGATTTCAGTGCATTAATTTTGTATCCTGCTACTTTACCAAACTCTAGTAGTTTTCTGGTAGCATCTTTAGGATTCTCTGTGTATAGTATCATGTCATCTGCAAACAGTGACAGCTTTATTTCTTCTTTTCCAATTTGCACTCCTTTTATTCTTTTTTCTTCTCTGATTGCTGTGGCTAAAACTTCCAAAACTATTTTAAATAATAGTGCTGAGAATGGACAACCTTGTCTTTTTCCTGATCTTGGAGGAAATGGTTTCAGTTTTTCACTATTGAGAACAATGTTGGCTGTGGGTTTGTCATATATGGCCTTTATTATGTTGAGGTAAGTTCCCTCTATGCCTACTTTCTGGAGGGTTTTTATTGTAAATGGGTGTTGAATTTTGTCAAAAGCTTTCTCTGCATCTATTGAGATGATCATATGGTTTTTCTCCTTCAATTTGTTAATACGGTGTATCACATTGATTGATTTGCGTATATTGAAGAATCTTTGCATTTCTGGGATAAACCCCACTTGACCATGGTGTATGATCCTTTTAGTGTGCTTCTGGATTCAGATTGCTAGCATTATGTTGAGGATTTTGCATCTATGTTCATCAGTGATAATGATCTGTAGGTTTCTTCCTTTGTGACATTTTTTTGGTTTTGGTATCAGGGTGATGGTGGCCTCGTAGAATGACTTTGGGAATGTTCCCGCCTCTGCTATATTTTGGAAGAGTTTGAGAAGGATAGGTTTTAGCTCTTCTCTAAATGTTTGATAGAATTCGCCTGTGAAGCCATCTGGTCCTGGGCTTTTGTTTGTTGGACGATTTTCAATCACAGGCTCAATTTCAGTGCTTGTGATTGGTCTGTTTATATTTTTTATTTCTTCTTAGTTCAGCCTCGGATGATTGTGCTATTCTACAAATTCGGCCATTGCTTCCACGTTGTTGATTTTATTGGCTATAGTTGCTTGTAGTAATCTCACATGATCCTTTGTATTTCTGCAGTGTCAGTTGTTACTTCTGGTTTTTCATTTCTATTTTTGTTGTTTTGAGTCTTCTCCCTTTTTTCTTGATGAATCTGGCTAATTGTTTATCTGTTTTGTTTATCTTCTGAAAGAACCAGCTTTAGTTTTATTAATCTTTGCTATTGTTTCCTTTCCTTTTCGTTTATTTCTGATCTGATCTTTATGATTTCTTTACTTCTACTAACTTCGGGGGTTTTAATTGTTTTAGGTGTAAGCTTAGGTTGTTTATTTGAGATGTTTCTTGTTTCTTGAGGTAGGATTGTATTGCTATCAACTTCCCTCTTGGAACTGCTTTTGATGCATCCCATAGGTTTGGGGGCATTGTGTTTTCACTGTCATTTGTTTCTAGGTATTTCTTGATTTCATCTTTGATTTCTTCAGTGATCTCTTGGTTATTTAGTAGTGTATTGTTTAGCCTCCATGTCTTTGTATTTTTTACATATTTTTTCCTGTAATTGATTTCCAATATCATAGCATTGTGGTCAGAAAAGATACTTGTTATGGTTTCAATTTTCTTAAATTTACCAAGGCTTGATTTGTGACCCAAGATATGATCTATCCTGGAGAATGTTCCATGAGCACTTGAGAAGAAAGCGTATTACATTGTTTTGGGATAGAATGTCCTATAAATATTGATTAAGTCCATCTTTTTTAATGTATCATTTAAAGCTCGTGTTTCCTTATTTATTTTCATTTTGGATGATCTGTTCATTGGTGAAAGTGGGGTGTTAAATTCCCCTACAATGACTTTGTTACTTGATTTCCCTTTTTATGGCTCGTAGTGTTTGCCTTATGTATTGAGGTGCTCCTATGTTGAGTGCATAAATATTTACAATTGTTATATCTTCCTCTTGAATTGATCCGTTGATCATTATGTTTTGTCCTTCTTTGTCTCCTGTAATAGTCTTTATTTTAAAATCTATTTTGTCTGATATGAGAATTGCTACTCCAGCTTTCTTTTTATTTCCATTTGCATGGAATATCTTTTTCCATCCCCTGACTTTCAGTCTGTATGTGTCCTTAGGTCTGAAGTGGGTCTCCTGTAGACAGCATATATATAGGTCTTGTTTTTGTATCCATTCAGCCAGTCTGTGTTTTTTGGTGGGAGCATTTAATCCATTTATATTTAAGGTAATTATCAATATGTATGTTCCTATTACCATTTTCTTGATTGTTTTGGGTTTGTTATTATAGGTCTTTTCCTTCTATGTGTTTACTGCCTAGAGAAGTTCCTTTAGTATTTGTAGTAAAGCTGGTTTGGTGCTGCTGAATTTTCTTAGCTTTTGCTTGTCTGTAAAGGTTTTAATTTCTCAGTCAAATCTGAATGAGTTCCTTGCTGGGTAGAGTAATCTTGGTTGTAGATTTTTCCCTTTCATCACTTTAAATATGTCCTGCCACTCCCTACTGGCTTACAGAGTTTCTGCTGAAAGAGTAGCTGTTAAACGTATGGGGATTCTCCTGTATATTATTTGTTGATTTTCCCTGCTGCTTTTAACATTTTTTCTTTGTATTTAATTTTTGATAGTTTGATTAATATGTGTCTTGATGTGTTTCTCCTTGGATTTATCCTGTATGGGACTCTCTGTGCTTCCTGGACTTGATTGACTATTTCCTTTCCCATATTACTGAAGTTTTCAACTCTAATCTCTTCAAAAATTTCTTAGACCCTTTCTTTTTCTTGTCTTCTTCTTGGACCCCTATAATTCGAATGTTGGTGCATTTAATGTTTTCCCAGAGGTCTCAAAGACTGTCCTCAATTCTCATCATTCTTTTTTCTTTATTCTGTGCTGTGGTAGTGATTTCCACTATTTTATCTTCCAGGTCACTTATCCGTCCTTCTGCCTCAGTTATTCTGCTATTGATTCCTTATAGAGAATTTTTAATTTCATTTATTGTGCTGTTCCTGATTGTTTGTTTGCTCTTTAGTTCTTCTAGATCCTTGTTAAATGTTTCTTGTATTTTCTCCATTCTATTTCCAAGATTTGAATCATCTTTGCTATCATTACTCTGAATTCTTTTTCAGGTAGACTGCCTATTTCCTCTTCATTTGTTTGGTCTGGTAGGTATTTACTTTGCTCCTTTATCTGTTGTGTTTCTCTCTGTCTTTTCTATTTGCTTAACTTACTGTGTTTGGGGTCACCTTTTCTTAGGCTGCATGTTCAGTTCCTGTTGTTTTTGGTGTCTGCGCCCAGAGGCTAAGGTTGGGTCAGTGGGTTTTGTAGGCTACCTGGTGGAGTGTACTGTTGCCTGTGTTCTGGTGGATGAGGCTGGATCTTGTCTTTCTGGTGGCAGGATCGGGTCCAGTGGTATGTTTTGGGGTGTCTGTGACCTTATTATGATTTTAGGCAGCCTCTCTGTTAATGGGTGGGGTTGTGTTCATGTGTTGCTAGTTGTTTGGCATAGGATGTCCAGCACTGTAGCTTGTTGGTCATTAAGTGGAGCTGGGTCTTCACATTGAGATGGAGATCTCTGAGAGAGCTTTTGCCATTTGATATAACATGGAGCCCAGAAGTCTCTGGTGGAACAATGTCCTGAACTCAGCTCTCCCACCTCAGAGTCATAGCCCTGACACCCGGCTGGAGCACCAAGACCCTGTCAGGTACACAGCTTAGAAGAAAAGGGAGAAAATAATTAATTAATTAATTAATTAAAATATTTTTATTAAAATAAAAAAATTTAGTAAAAACAAAAAAATTTTAAGTAATAAAAAAAAGAAAGAAAGAAGAGAGCGATACCCAAAAACAAATCCACCAATGATAATAAGCGCTAAAAACTATACTCAAAAAAAAAAAAACGGACAGACAGAACCATAGGACAAATTGTAAAAGCAAAGCTATACAAAGTCACATGAAGAAGCATACACATACACAGTCACAAAAAGTAAAAGGAAAATATATGTATCTAAATATATAAAAAAAGGAAGAGAGCAACCAAATCAATAAACAAATCTACAAATGAAAATAAATTCTAAATACTAAACTAAGATAAACATAAGACCAGAAACAAATTAGCTGCAGAACACAAACCCCAAGTCTACAGTTGCTCCCAAAGTCCACCACCTCAATTTTTGGATGATTCTTTGTCTATTCATGTATTCCACAGATGCACTGTACATCAAGTTGATTGTGGAGATTTAATCCCCTGCTCCTGAGGTTGCTGGGAGATATTTCCCTTTCTCTTCTTTGTTCACATAGCTCCTGGGGTTCAGCTTTGGATTTGGCCCCACCTCTGCATGTAGGTCCCCTGAGAGCATCTGTTCTTCCCCGAGCCAGGATGGGGTTAAAGCAGCAGCTGATTAGGGGCTCTGGCTCACTCAGGCTGAGGGGAGGGAAAGGTGCATAATGCGGGGGGCCTGCAGCTGTAGAGGACGGCATGACATTGCAAGAGCCTGAGGCATGCCGTGTGTTCTCCCAGGGAAGTTGTCCCTGGATCACGAGCCCCTGGCAGTGGCGGGCTGCACAGGCTCCCGGGAGGGAGGTGTGGGTAGTGACTTGTGCTCACACACAGGCTTCTTGGTGGCGGCAGTAGCGGCCTTAGCGTCTCATGCCCATCTCTGGTGTCTGTGCTGATAACCTCGTCTTGCGCCTGTCTCTGGAGCTTGTTTAGGCGGTGCTCTGAATCCCCTCTCCTCGCACACCCCAAAACAATGGTCTCTTGTCTCTTAGGCAGGTCCAGACTTTTTCCCGGACTCCCTCCCGGCTAGCCGTGGTGCACTAACCCCCTGCAGGCTGTGTTCACACCGCCAACGCCAGTCCTCTCCCTGCACTCCGACCGAAGCCCAAGCCTCAGCTCCCAGCCCCCACCCGCCCCGGCGGGTGAGCAGACAAGCCTCTCGGGCTGGTGAGTGCCGGCCGGCCCTGATCCTCTGTGCGGGAATCTCTCCACTTTGCCCTCCGCACCCCTGTTGCTGTACTCTCCTCCGCGGCTCTGAAGCTTTACCCCTCCGCCACCCGCAGTCTCCACCCGTGAAGGGGCTTCCTAGTGTGTGGAAACTTTTCCTCCTTCACAGCTTCCTCCCAGAGGTGCAGGTCCCATCCATATTCTTTTGTCTCTGTTTATTCTTTTTTCTTTTGCCCTACCCAGGTACGTGGAGAGTTTCTTGCCTTTTGGGAGGTCTGAGGTCTTCTGCCAGTGTTCAGTAGGTGTTCTGTAGGAGTTGTTCCACATGTAGATGTATTTCTGACGTATTTATGGGGAGGAAGGTGATCTCCATGTCTTACTTCTCCACCATCTTGAAGGTTTCAATCAATAATAAGTTTGTGAAAATTACCTCTTATTGTGTAGATATTGTTTATTTTCATTGTTCTATAGTAATTTATTCTTAATTTGAAATTAATAGAATAATTGTCATCATGTAACTTGCTTTGGCCAATGAGATATGAGAAGGAGTGATGTATGTCATTTATGGACAGAAACTTTAAGAGCCAGTTTATAATTTATCACATTCATTTCCCTCTGCTGTGGTGATCACAGATGCGTGGTCCAGAACAAGCCTCCGCTAGCTTGCATCCATGAGTGACTCTAGGAGCAGATTCATCTAACAATCTACGTCAGATATGAAACGTGTGTGAAATGTATACTTTTCGTTTGTTAAGCAAGTGAAATTATAGAGTTGTGTATTACCACAGAATGAGATGACCTGTTGTGATTGTTCCTATAACAATATGTGTTTTTATCAATTTATACACTAGTGCTGCCCTACTAATACTCTCGGAATAAAACGTTGTGTAAACACCAGGTCTCCTTTATCTTATTTCCTACTGCTACGTCTTGCTTCTGTATTTTAAGTCTCTCTATTTTAAATACTGTATCAATATATTATATTCTTAAATAGTTAAAGCTTGTTAAGATTTATTTTTATATGTATCACTTTTGTCATTCTGTATTCTTTAAACTACCTCAGAATTTCCATCTGGAATTCCTTTCCTCCTGCCTGAAGTATAGGTTTAGTGAGTAATTGATTTTGATGTGGAAGTGGTGGGTATGGCTTAGACTAGACATTCTTTACTTAATGTGAAATTATGGTTACACTAGCTTTCTTAATACACTCATGTTGCTTCTATCAAACATCAGACAGATTTGATTTTGTCATTAAAGAGGAAAGAAAATGTGTCAAAGTCTTTTGTCTTGCCTCCAATAAATAAATAATTTATTAGCTTACTTATTTTTTGTAAAAGTTTTTTATAGAAAGATTGACACAATTGAGGGGAAAGATTTGAAAGGACTGAAGAGTAAGTTTTACTTGTTCCTTTCACAAAGGATGTGAGACCACTTTGAATTAAGGATGAAGATACAAAATGCATTCTGAAGGTTAAGCCAATCACGTTGAGAAGATATTTTTATTTGTGATTTAAAGCAGGCTGATTCTAGATCAAAGATTTAAAGTGCTGTTTCTTTTGCCTTATGGCCAAAAGAAATGGCCTGGAAGAGGTTCTCCAGGGCTGATTAATTACTGTGTGTTATGAGAAAGTAAATGAAGTTGCAGCTTAATTGTTTTTTTTCCTCCAGTAAGGTCAGCTATGGTGTAGGTTATCTGTGTACTCAATATTAACAACACACCTACTGATAGTTATAAGTGAACAAACACTTTTACTTATTCTGTGTTTTATTTTAACTGAAAGGAATATAATCCAACAATCTGAGTAAAATATATAGCCAATAGTTAAAACACAGGCACGCTTATACACATACTTACACAGAGCTACACTTAGTATGCAAATGAATTCTAAGGTCCACTTATTTTCTTAAGAGTTTACAGTAAGGAAGAAAATCCTAGAGTTGAGGGTAAGGTTTAGCATACTAATGAGAGTTCTTTTGTTTTTGGTTCTTACTTTTACTTATTTTTTTCTCTAGAAGTCTAGTATGCTATCTTCATCATTTTTCAAATTTACCTAGTTTGTATTCTCAGGATCATCCCTGAGTCTTTTTTTCCTAACATTATTTCTAAACTTGCTGTTATATTTCAAAGTCCATCACCTTTTCATCATAGTCTAAAATAATTTTGTCTGTTCAACTGATTCAAGTGTCATATGATACAACAGTTATAAGACACTGGACTGTAATATTAATGTACCACCTAATGTGCAGAAAGAAAAAAATTAGTTATTTTAAATTGCCAGCAGTAGACTGTTTTTCAGTGGAGAAATTCAAATTCATGTACGAGGATGGATTACAGTTTCTTTTTTTGTAAGGAGTAAAACGTATTAAGCCAAAAAAGTAGTAAATGAGTCCTGTGTTTATGTAAGCAAAATTTTAATTGGAAATGAAGAACTTCAACACAATGAGTGACTAAGTTGCTCAACATAATTAAGTGAAACTTTGTTATATTAGTTGCATTTTTACAGATTATCCTAAATTTGATAAAAGTTGAGCCTACAAGAAGAAATGGAAAAAAAAAAACAAAAAAAGATCTTACTTTTTCTTTTCTCTTTGATCCAGTGCCTGTCATTGAAAAGGCTGGATTGCTGATTAAAGGGGAATAGTCAATAAAACTATCACTGGGAGAAATAGGTTGGCTGTAACAACAAGATGGCAGGTGAGGAAATCAGCAGAGGTGGTCAAGTCAAGCAAGACCACCTCTAGTGGGGTGTCAAGTAAGAACTTCAAGGACGGTATTATCTAATAGCCAACTAAAAATTTTCAGTTCTTAAATAGTACTTTCAATCCGTTGACCAAAAACCTTTAGTAAAGTTTCTTTAAACACCATAGTCTTAATAAATTTTTGAGTATTGAAAGTTACAGATATCCACACTTGGTTGAAAGTGGCATATTTTACCACAGAAGGGGGAGAAGCTAGTTAATAGATAGCCAGGTGACATTTGCAGAAACATAAAAATCATTTGGGTATTGATAGAAATATTGACAGAGTAAACATAAACAAAATTAAAAGTCAGACTCTTGTCTTGGGGTGTTACAGACTGCTCACTGAAGGCTAGAAAATGCAAATTTAGAAATGCTTTGCTATATACATTCAGCCCTCTGTATCCATGGGTTCCACATCCTCAGATTCAACCTATCTCAGATAAGAAAATTTTTAAAATTCCAGAAAATCCCAAAAAACAAAATTGAATTTGCCATGTGCTGGCAGCTATTTACATCATATTTACATTGTATTTACAACTATTTACATAGCACTTACAACTATTTACATAGCATTTACATTTTATTAGATACTATAAGTGATCTAGAGATTATTTAAATTGTGCTGAAGGATGTGCACAGGTTATATGCAAATACTGTGCCATTTTATTAATATATAAGGGACTTTAGCAAATGCAGATTTTGGTATTCCCTTGAAGGGGGTTTCTGGAACCAATACTCAGCAGATATCAAGAGAGGACTATAATGAGTGATCTATTTCCAAATGCTAATACTATGATCAATTGAAACACCTTAGCCAAAATATAACTATACTATTTTCCTAGATAGGCTTTCCACATTTTTCTACCCCTAATCTAGATGAATTTCTACATGGAGCCATAGGGTTCTTCTTAAAAGTTACCCAGATCATGTCACTTCTAAACTTAAAGCCCTAAAGCAATTTCTTGTGTTTTTAGAGTCACACCTAAAAATCATTAACCTGGTCTGTAAGCCACTAACCGACTCATGTTGACTTCTTCGAAAAATTCTTAAAAAACCTGCAGTCACTCTGGCGTATTTTCATTCCCTCAAAACCACCAGGTCCTTTCTCTACACTTCAGGACCTTCGTGTATGCTCTTTCTTTTGCCAGGGATACTTTGAATTCATAGTCTAGTTCAAATGCTACTTTCTCTATTTCAACGATATATCCTTGGTGTATATTTCCACAGCACTGTTTATTTCTCCTTTAGAGAAAATGTCAGAATTGTGTTATAATTATCTAAATAGTTTTACGTATCATCAATCTCCCTGATTAGACTGTAGAGTCATAAATGTAGGGGTCATTCTTGGCTTGTTCACCACATTAATACTTGGGAGAATGTTTGCAGGTAATTGACTTAAAACTCATGCTTCATTGAGTGAATGAATTCATGAATAATTAAATAAAATCATGAATGTAAGGCAGATAGTGAGATAAATACTGAATTTTTCACACTTGGTATTTATGCAAAGAACAGTATTTATAATATTAATGTTAATATCATGTAGCATTCATTTCACAGTCCTTAAGAATCAATCTCGTGATAACTTATTTTAAAAATTGAATTTATGATCAACTTTCTAGCTCAGTTCTCTGAATTTCACCACATATTTTCACCATTTTTGCTCTAATTACATCTTCATTTTCCTCTTACCCCTGTAAGGCATTACGCAGCATCATCTAACACATGTACATAAACACAATGTGTTAAAACTCCATTTTCTCGGGCTTCCCTGGTGGCGCAGTGGTTGGGAGTTCGCCTGCCGATGCAGGGGACTTGGGTTCGTGCCCCGGTGCGGGAAGATCCCACATGCCACGGAGCGGCTGGGCCCATGAGCCATGGCTGCTGCGCCTGCACGTCTGGAGCCTGTGCTCCCCCCAAAAAAACAAAACAAAAAACCAAAAACTCCATTTTCTCTGTCACACAAGAGTACAACGTATATTTCTTTAGTTAATATCTACATCTATGTGCTTGTTATAGTGCCCTAAATGCAATGGGTGCTCAATAAACATTGGCAGGTGAAAATGATGAGGAGCCATGCCTTGTTAAAATGATTAGAATTCAGTCAGGGTAGTTTAACATCCTTGGCAATTTCTGTATTTGAAAGTTTAAATAAGAACCTCTTAAAAAGAATATAACTGTGATTAAAAAAAAAACACACCTGTATTATTTTAGTTATATACATTGTTCATTTGCAAGTAGTTTAATTTGACATTAGAAATAAAAGAAAATGGCTACTGAACAAAAGACTTGGCTCAGATTATTATAAGGAAAATTCTTGATATATAAAAACATGTGTGATGTGGGGAAGGCTTCTATTTCCAGGTGTATAAGATTGCTTTTACCAAACCTGAAAGCAAGAATAAAGGTATATTTTGGAAAGATTTACCAAAATATGCATAGTCTGGAAACTCCATGTTCTAAGAAGATTTTCTGAAGGAAAAACTAAAAGCTACAATGAAGGTGTAGGGAACTGCCTTTCAGTTCCATGTATCAGGCAATCTGTGACAAATTTATTGATAACAAGCTGATTTTACAGCAAGTGAAATCTCAGTATGAGTAAAGAATGTTTTCATGAAGCAACACTAGTGCATCAAGTGTGAAGAAGTTCAGTACTCCATCTGCCTCTCCTGTAATAGAATGTACAGCATAATTCCAAATGCATTGTTCCCAGATTTAATTGCATAGTAATACTCAAATCAAAGAAACAGGTAACATTCTTGGAAATATGAGCTAAGTTATGACTCAGTAAATAGTTTAGATGATTATGCTCTGTGTTGCATGAATGAAGTCATAAAAATTCAACTTTAAATGTAATTATGATAAAAATCATTTTGTTCATGTACTCTAGTTGATTGTTCAATGAGTTACATTCATTTTAGACCAAAATACATGCTAAGCAGAGGAATGTCCTCTAGCTACAGCATGTTTTTTTTTTCTGACTAAAAGAACCCAGACATGAGCAATTGAAAGACTGCATAATTTATCTATATCAATGTGGTTAGAATTAAAGTACATAGTCCTATACTATGTACATTTGGAGGCATTTTGAAAAATTATCAAAATTGACTACCTTAGGTTTCATGATTCTTTAGATGATCTGTCTCATATTACCCTAAAGTCTAACGTTTAAATATTCTTTAAAAATTTCCCTAGCTGAATAGAAGTAAAATCCAAATATTTACCTATAGTATGCCATATTCATAATTAAATAATCTTTTCAACATGCATAGTTACCAATGTAGGAAATGTTAAAACATAATTATTTAAACTATTTTTAATGTAATGTAGGTTATTAAATTGTTTATTGTGTATAATGGCAAATTTGTATGCACAGTTTGGCTTAAAAAGATGATGACATTTAGAAAAATCAGAATTTTGTTTTGTTTTGTTTTAGCATTCAAGTACCTGATTTAGATAAAAACAACACTAACAAAATCTATTTGTGTCATTTAAGGTAGCTATAAAAAAGGCCATGCCATTTAGAGCATGGCCAGAATTATATTCTGAAGGTTGTTAGTCTCTATGATACTCTAGATATTCAAACCAGGAAGTTTAAATTTCTATTGGGTTCAAATGAAACGTATTTATTTTCTATTGTTCTATAATAAATTGCCACAAATTTAGTAGCTTACATAATGTTGTAGGTTAGACATCTAGGTGGGCTCAATTGGGTTCTCTGTTAGGGTCTCACAAGGCCAAAATCAAGGTGCAGGTCCAGTTGAGCTTTTATCTTGATTCTCTGGAGAAGAACCACTTTCAAGCTAATTCAGATTTGGTATAATTTAGTTCCTTGTCGCTAAAAATCTGAGGTCCTCGTTTGTTGGTTGACTGTTGGCAGGACATCTCTCACAGCTCCTAGATACCATTCTCTGGTCCTTGCATGCTGTAAAAGAAAATTGCATCTGATCAGTTAAACATGCAAGGAAAAATTTTTCAAGACTATTGCAGTAGGAGAAAAGAGGATTTCAATACAGGAGAGACCTTGAACTAAACACTGCTTTAACAAAAGCCATGACAATTTTTAAACATTTTAGTGAGATAATGGAAAAGTACTGGTTAAGGTTAGGGGAGAAGTTGGGCACTTGGAATTGCTGCTTATTCAAGTCAGGCTCCTACCCTCCAATAGAAACTGGGAGGTAGAGGTGCTATCTTTCTTGATGATTACATTTAGAAGGGAGGACTCGCGGGTCATTGAGAAAAATATTTCTGAGTTGTGGAACACTTACATGTCAAGAAGGGCAGAGGAAGAATTTGCAATTACAAGTTTGCTAAAATAAGTGCTTTTATTTTAAAGGAGGTCAGGGCCCTATAGTTCGAAAGAAACCTGTCTAAAATTTAGTCAAACTGAGGGAAACATTGTTAATATCATCCAGGTCAACGTGGACCCTCCCCTCTTTCTTCAAAGCCAGCAGTGTTGTCTTGAATCATTCTCATGCTCTCTGATTCTTCTTTCAGCCACCATCTAGAGAAATTTCTCTGCTCATAAAGGACTCATATGATTAGATTAATTCCACCCAGATAATCTCTCTTTGCCTTATAATGCTCCATAATCACAGGGATAATACTCCTCATATTCACAGGTTCCATCCACAATCAGTGAGGTTAGAACTTATACAAGGGTGAGAGTCATTGAAAGTCATTCTTAAAATTTTGCCTACTACATGAGCTGTGCATTTCTCCTTACATTATAATTTCTAGAAAGCAGGGCTGCACATTTTGAAGAAGAGAGTGAAAGAAGTGCTCCACTGTGCACCCTTCAGTTGTTTCTTTATGAGTAGGGAAATATGGTGAACTAAGTGTGTGCACAGCAGTGGAAATTGTAAGGATGTCCCAAGTAGTTTCTTTTTAATCTCCCCTTCCTATCTACCTGTTTTCAGATCCACATACTCCTCACATGGGTAGGTAAAGAAATGCTTACCTTTGCAACCCTGAGTTGTAAATTCTGCTACTCCAAGAGTAGCTTCTTCAGGAACTGTAAGTAGCCTAACCCTTCTTTTTGATACCTGAAGTTATCACAGAAGTTACCCCATCTGCATAAATTCACAGAGATCCTTTCCCTGGTAGCTATGATATTCTATCTCTGATTTAGGAGGGAGTGAATTGAGCAGGATAAGTATATGTGAAAGTCTGTCTATTTTAAAGTATGCAACATCAAAAATGAATGCATATTACTCAACTATGTTCCAATATAAAATATTTTTTTAAACTTAGTTAATTAAACCTATGTTTGTTTGTTTTTTCTAGAAATTTTTTCCAACAATTTTCAGTTGTTTGTCAAAAGAGTTGCCATCCAAAGTGTCATTGGTTTTAAAATCAAAGTTTCCAATATGTATATATGTGCAACTCTGAGTACTATTGTAAGGGACATTTTGATTAATATCATTAGGTATAAGTGAGAGCAGTGAACGTTTGGCAGGGCTGTTACTGCAATGATGCACTTTGGGCAGAAGGCTGCAGTATTAGATCATACTGAACATCTCTAGAGATTGCATTTATCTCCATTGAATTAGCAACTAGCCAAACATTTTCATATTCCTCCTTACTTTAAACATCTCATATTTACTTTTGCTTTTTATTTCTTGAAATCAGGATTCTTTTGTCACTGATAAATTCCAACACAAAAAGATATGAGGGTAGAGAGAGGGGGAAAATGGCGGAAGAGTAAGACGCAGAGATCACCTTCCTCCCCACAGATACACCAGAAATACACCTACACGTGGAACAACTCCTACAGAACACCTACTGAACGCTGGCAGAAGACCTCAGACCACCCAAAAGGCAAGAAACTCCCCACGTACCTGGGTAGGGCAGAAGAAAAACGAATAAACAGAGACAAAAGAATAGGGACGGGACCTGCACGAGTGGGAGGAGGCTGTGAAGGAGGAAAGGTTTCCACACACTACAAGCCGCTTCGTGGGCGGAGACGGCGGGTGGCGGAGGGGGGAAGCTTCAGAGCTGCGGAGGAGAGCACAGTGACAGGGATGCGGGGGGCAAAGCGCAGAGATTCCCACACAGAGGATCGGTGCCGACCAGCACTCACCAGCCTGAGAGGCTTGTCTGCTCAACCGCCAGGGTGGGCGGGCCTGGGAGCTGAGGATTGGGCTTTGCTTGGAGCGCAGGGATTGGCAGCGTGAACATAGCCTGAAGGGGTTAGTGCACCATGGCTAGCCGGGAGGGAGTCCAGGGAAAAGTCTGGACCTGCCGAAGAGGCAAGAGACTTTTTCTTCCCTTTCTATTTCCTCATCCACGAGGAGAGGGGATTAAGAGCGCTGCTTAAAGGAGCTCCAGAGACGGGCATGAGCCGCGGCTAAGAGCGTGGACCCCAGAGACGGGCATGAGACGCTAAGGCTGCTGCTGCTGCCACCAAGAATCCTGTGTGCGAGCACAGGTCACTATCCACACCCCACTTCCGGGGAGCCTGTGCAGCCCACCACTGCCAGGGTCCCGGGATCCAGGGACAACTTCCCCGGGAGAACGCACAGCGCGCCTCAGGGTGGTGCAACGTCTAACTGGCCTCTGCCGCCGCCAGCTCGCCCCGCATCCGCACCCCTCCCTCCCCCCAGCCTGAGTGAGCCAGAGCCCCCGAATCAGCGGCTCCTTTAACCCCGTCCTGTCTGAGTGAAAAACAGACGCCCTCCAGCGACCTACATGCAGAGGCGGGGCCAAATCCAAACCTGAGCCCCAGGAGCAGTGCGAACAAAGAAGAGAAAGGGAAATGTCTCCCAGCAGCCTCAGAAGCAGCGGATTAAATCTCCACAATCAACATGATGCACTCTGCATCTGTGGAATACCAGAAGAGACAACGAATCATCCCAAATTAAGGAGGTGGACTTTGAGAGCAAGATTTAGGATTTTTTTCCCCTTTTCCTCTTTTTGAGTGTGTATAGGTATGCTTCTGTGTGACATTTTGTCTGTATAGCATTGCTTTCACCATTTGTCCTAGGGTTCTGTCTGTCTGTTTTCTTTTTTTTTTAATTAAATTTTTTTTCTTAAAAATTATTTTTATTTTAATAACTTTGTTTTATCTTACTTTATTTTATTTTCTTTTATCCTCTTTCTTTCTTTCTTTCTAATTTTTCTCCCTTTTATTCTGAGCTGTGTGGATGAAAGGCTCTTAGTGCTCCAGCCAGGAGTCAGTGCTGTGCCTCTGAGGTGGGAGAGACAACTTCAGGACACTGGTCCACAAGAGATCTCCCAGCTCCACGTAATATCAAATGGCAAAACTCTCCCAGAGATCTCCATCTCAACACCAGCACCCAGCTTCACTCAACAACCAGCAAGTTACAGTGCTGGACACTCTATGCCAAACAACTAGCAAGACAGGAACACAACACCACCCATCAGCAGAGAGGCTGCCTAAAATCATAATAAGGCCACAGACACCCCAAAACACACCACCAGACGTGGACCTCCACACCAGAGAGACAAGATCCTGCCTCATCCACCAGAACACAGGCACTAGTCCCCTCCACCAGGAAGTCTACACAACCCACTGAACCAACTTTACCCACTGGGGACAGACACCAAAAACAAAGGGAACTACGAACCTGCAGCCTGCAAAGAGGAGACTGCAAACACAGTAAGATAAGAAAAATGAGAAGACAGAAAAACACACAGCAGATGAAGGAGCAAGATAAAAACCCACCAGCCCTAACAAATGAAGAGGAAATAGGCAGTCTACCTGAAAAATAATTCAGAATAATGATAATAAAGATGATCCAAAATCTTGGAAATAGAATAGAGAAAATGCAAGAAACATTTAACAAGGACCTAGAAGAACTAAAGATGAAGCAAACAATGATGAACAACACAATAAATGAAATAAAAAATACTCTAGATTGGATCAATAGCAGAATAACTGAGGCAGAAGAACGGATAAGTGACCTGGAAGATATAATAGTGGAAATAACTACTGCAGAGCAGAATAAAGAAAAAAGAATGAAAAGAACTAAGGACAGTCTCAGATACCTCTGGTACAACATTAAATGCACCAACATTCAAATTATAGGGGTTCCAGAAGCAGAAGAGAAAAAGAAAGGGAATGAGAAAATATTTGAAGAGATTATAGTTGAAAACTTCCCTAATATGGGAAAGGAAATAGTTAATCAAGTCCAGGAAGCACAGAGAGTCCCATACAGGATAAATCTAAGGAGAAACATGCCAAGACACATATTAATCAAACTGTCAAAAATTAAATACAAAGAAAACATATTAAAAGCAGCAAGAGAGGACTTCCTTGGTGACGCAGTGGTTGAGAGTCCACCTGCCGATGCAGGGGACACGGATTCATGCCCCAGTCCGGGAAGATCCCACATGCCGTGGAACGGCTGGGCCCATGAACCATGGCCGCTGAGCCTGTGCATCCGGAGCCTGTGCTCCACACCGGGAGAGGCCACAACAGTGAGAGGCTTGCGTAGTGCAAAAAAAAAAAAAAAAGCAGCAAGAGAAAAACAACAAATAACACACAAGGGAATCCCCTTAAGGTTAACAGCTGATCTTTCAGCAGAAACTCTGCAAGCCAGAAGGGACTGGCAGGACATATTTAAAGTGATGAAGGAGAAAAACCTACAACCAAGATTACTCTACCCAACAAGGATCTCATTCAGATTTGATGGAGAAATTAAAACCTTTACAGACAAGCAAAATCTGTGAGAGTTCAGCACAATGAAACCAGCTTTACAACAAATGCTAAAGGAACTTCTGTAGGCAAGGAACACAAGAGAAGGAAAAGACTCACAATAACAAACCCAAAACAGTTAAGAAAATGGGAATAGGAATATACATATCGATAATTACCTTAAATGTAAATGGATTAAATGCTCCCACCAAAAGACAGAGCCTGGCTGAATGGATACAAAACAAGACCCATATATATGCTGTCTACAAGAGACCCACTTCAGACCTAGAGACACATACAGACTGAAAGTGAGGGGATGGAAAAAGATATTCTATGCAAATGGAAACCAAAAGAAGGCTGGAGTAGCAATTCCCATATCAGAAAAAATTGACTTTAAAATAAAGACTATTACAAGAGACAAAGAAGGACACTACATAATGATCAAGGGATCAATCCAAGAAGAAGATATAACAATTGTAAATATTTATGCACCCAACATAGGAGCACCTCAAAACATACGGCAAATACTAACAGCCATAAAAGGGGAAATCGACAGTAACACATTCATAGTACAGTACTTTAACACCCCACTTTCACCAATGGACAGATCATCCAAACTGAAAATAAATAAAGAAACACAAGTTTTAATGATACATTAAACAAGATGGACTTAATTGATATTTATAGGACATTCCACCCAAAAACAACAGAATACACATTTTTCTCAAGTGCTCATGGAACAGTCTCCAGGATAGATCATATCCTGGGTCACAAAGCAAGCCTTGGCAAATTTAAGAAAATTGAAATTGTATCAAGTATCTTTTCCGACAACAACGCTATGAGACTAGATATCAATTATAGGAAAAGATCTGTAAAAAATGGAAACACATGGAGGCTAAACAATACACTACTTAATAACGAAGTGATCACTGAAGAATTCAAAGAGGAAATCAAAAAATACCTAGAAACAAATAACAATGGAGACACGTGGCCCAAAACATATGGGATGCAGCAAAAGCAGTTCTAAGAGGGAAGTTTATAGCAATACAATCCTACCTTAAGAAACAGGAAACATCTCGAATAAACAATCTAATTTTGCACCTAAAGCAATTAGAGAAAGAAGAACAAAAAATCCTCAAAGTTAGCTGAAGGAAAAAAAATATAAAGATCAGATCAGAAATAAATGAAAAAGAAATGAAGGAAACAATAGCAATGATCAATAAAACTAAAAGCTTGTTCTTTGAGAAGATAAACAAAATTGATAAACCATTAACCAGACTCATCAAGAAAAGAAGGGAGAAGACTCAATTCAATAGAATTAGAAATGAAAAAGGAGAAGGAACAACTGACACTGCAGAAATACAAAAGATCATGAGAGATTACTACAAGCAACTCTATGCCAATAAATGGACAAGCTGGAAGAAATGGACATATTCTTAGAAATGCATAACCTGCCAAGATTGAATCAGGAAGAAATAGAAAATATGAACAGACCAATCACAAGCACTGAAATTGAAACTGTGATTAAAAATCTTCCAACAAACAAAAGCCCGGGATCAGATGGCTTCACAGGCGAATTCTAACAAACATTTAGAGAAGAGCTAACACCTATCCTTCTCAAACTGTTCCAAAATACAGCAGAGGGAGGAACACTCCCAAACGCATTCTACGAGGCCACCATAACCCTGATACCAAAACCAGACAAGGATGTCACAAAGAAAGAAAACTACAGGCCAATATCACTGATGAACATAGATGCAAAAATCCTCAACAAAATACTAGCAAACAGAATCCAACAACACATTAAACGGATCATACACCATGATCAAGTGGGGTTTATTCCAGGAATGCAAGGATTCTTCAATATGTGCAAATCAATCAACGTGATATACCATATTAACTAATTGAAGGAGAAAAATAATATGATCATCTCAATAGATGCAGAAAGCTTCCGATAAAATTCAACACTGATTCACGATAAAAAACCCTCCAGAAAGTAGGCATAGAGGGAAATTTCCTCAACATAATAAAGGCCATATATGACAATCCCACAGTCAACATCATCCTCAATGGTGAAAAACTGAAAGCATTTCCGCTAAGATCAGGAACAAGACAAGTTTGCCCACTCTCACCACTATTATTCAACATAGTTTTGGAAGTTTTAGCCACATCAATCAGAGAAGAAAAGGAAACAAATGGAATTCAAATCAGAAAAGAAGAAATAAAGCTGTCACTGTTTGCAGATGACATGATACTATACATAGAGAATCCTAAAGATGCTACCAGAAAACTACTAGAGCTAGGCAATGAATTTGGTAAAGTAGCAGGATACAAAATTAATGCATAGAAATCTCTGGCATTCCTATACACTAATGATGAAAAATCTGAAAGTGAAATCAAGAAAACACTCCCATTTACCATTGCAACAAAATGAATAAAATATCTAGGAATAAACCTACCTAGGGAGACAAAAGACCTGTATGCAGAAAATTATAAGACACTGGTGAAAGAAATTAAAGATGATACAAATAGATGGAGAGAAATACCATGTTCTTGGATTAGAAGAATCAACATTGTGAAAATGACTATACTACCCCAAGCAATCTACAGATTCAATGCAATCCCTATCAAACTACCACTGGCATTTTTCACAGAACTAGAACAAAAATTTTCACAATTTGTATGGAAACACAAAAGACTCCAAATAGCCA
This sequence comes from Pseudorca crassidens, assembly GCF_039906515.1. Lineage (NCBI taxonomy): Eukaryota > Metazoa > Chordata > Mammalia > Artiodactyla > Delphinidae > Pseudorca > Pseudorca crassidens. The sequence goes on from NC_090298.1 coordinate 23,933,768, forward strand.
AAGCAATCTTGAGAACGAAAAACGGAGCTGGAGGAATCAGGTTCCCTGACTTCAGACTATATGAAAAAGCTACAGTAATCAAGAAAGTATGACACTGGCACAAAAACAGAAATATAGATCAATGGAACAGGACAGAAAGCCCAGAGATAAACCCACACACATATGATCACCTTATCTTTGATAAAGGAGGCAGGAATGTACAGTAGAGGAAGGACAGCTTCTTCAATAAGTGGTGCTGGGAAAAGTGGACAGGTACAGGTAAAAGTATGAGATTAGAACACTCCTTAACACTATACACAAATATAAACTCCAAATGGAATAAAGACCTAAATGTAAGGCAGAAACTATCAAACTCTTAGAGGAAAATATAGGCAGAACACTCTGTGACATAAATCACTGCACAATCCTTTTTGACCCACCTCCTAGAGAAATGGAACTAAAAACAAAAAACAAGAAATGGGACCTAATGAAACTTCAAAGCTTTTGCACAGCAAAGGAAATCATAAAGAAGACCAAAAGACAACCCTCAGAATGGGAGAAAACATTTGCAAATGAAGCAACTGACAAAGGTTTAATCTCCAAAATTTAGAAACAGCTTATGCAGCTCAATGACAAAAAAACAAACCCAATCCAAAAATGGGCACAAGACCTAAATAGACATTTCTTCAAAAAAGATATACAGATGGCCAAAAAACACATGAAAGAATGCTCAACGTCATTAATCGTTAGAGAAATGCAAATCAAAACTACAATGCAATATCATGTCACACAAGTCAGAATGGCCATCATCAAAAAGTCTAGAGACAATAAATGCTGGAGAGGGTGTGGAGAAAAGGGAACCCTCTTGCACTGTTGGTGGGAATGTGAATTGGTACGGCCAGTATGGAGAACAGTATGGAGGTTCCTTAAAAAACTACTAATAGAACATACATACGACCCAGCAATCCCACTACTGGGCATATACCCTGAGAAAACCATAATTTTAAAAAGGGTCATGTACCAAAATGTTCATTTCAGCTCTATTTACAATAGCCAGGAGATGGAAACAACTTAAGTGTCCATCATCGGATGAATGGGTAAAGAAGATGTGGCACATATATACAATGGAATATTACTCAACCATAAAAGAAACGAAATTGAGTTATTTGTAGTGAGGTGGATGGACCTAGAGTCTGTCATACAGAGTGAAGTAAGTCAGAAAGAGAAAGACAAATACCGTATGCTAACACATATATATGGAATCTAAGAAAAAAATAAATGTCATGAAGAACCTATGGGTAAGACGGGAATAAAGACACAGACTTACTAGAGAATGGACTTGAGGATATGGGGAGGGGGAAGGGTAAGCTGTGACAAAGTGAGAGAGTGCCATGGACATATATACACTACCAAACGTAAAATAAATATCTAGTGGGAAGCAGCCGCATAGCACAGGGAGATCAGCTCGGTGCTTTGTGACCACCTAGATGGGTGGGATAGGGAGAGTGGGAGGGAGGGAGACACAAGAGGGAAGAGATATGGGAACATATTTATATGTATAACTGATTCACTTTGTTATAAAGCAGAAACTAACACACCATTATAAAGTAATTATACTCCAATAAAGATGTAAAAAAAAAAAAAGAAATGAGGGTAATAACTTAGGCAGTTCTTAGCACAGGAGAGTAAGTGCAAAATCATTTGTTCTAAAAATGTATTATGCCTATAGCAGGATTGGTAAAGTTCTTCATGTTCAATGTACAATTAGACAATATTTCACATGTATTACTGTGAAATATAAATTACAGAAAGATCAATTACATGAAACATTATTGGATCCATAAGAGACGATAGTAAACAAGCATTTTGCAAAATGGGATATGGCATTTGTTAATCAATATAATCGCTTTTGAATCATACTCATACATCTTTAAGGAAAAAGCAGATAGTTTTTAGTAGATATTTCACATTTTGGTATTGAAACTGTCAGAATCATTTTATTATGTTATACTACAGTTTTGTAAAAGGTAAACAAAATGGTAATAATCTCATATTTATACAGCATTTTTCTCAACATTAAAGAAAAATCTTGCCTTTTTTTCCCTCAGTAGATCTGTGATCTTCACAATTTCAAAGAATCAGTGGATTACAGACTTGGAACTCAGATATTCTTTCTTTTTCTTTCTTTTCTTTTTTAGTATGTTTCTCATTAAAATGCAATCTGATAAATTTTTTGCTATCAAGTCTAGAAAAAATGTGTAATATTTATGAAATACATTCTTGTATTTTATGTAACAGAAATTTTAGGTGACTTGATGCTTTATAAACTGCTCTAGGTGGGAGGTAAACTAATTTAGGCAGAAGCCATGATAAAATCTGTGATAAATACATTATCAAGAAATCTAGTGTCACATATACTGCTTTTTCAGATAGCGCTAGAGGGATGTTTGAGTCAGGAGAATTTTAAAAAGGAAGTGGTAGTTACAAGTGTGTACTAAGTGGAGATACTTCCACGCTCTTAAAAAGTGGTTTAATACTTAGAGAGTCATGGCCAAAGAAGAGACAGGTTGTACCAATTTCACATTGCTTGCATCCTTCCAATCCAAGTGTAATTTCTGATTCCTGGTCCGAGAGCAAAGAGTATTATCATATCCAGTTTCCCATTCTATTGGATAGGGCTGGTGATCTAATTCATGTTAGTGATTCTTTATGAGCCATGACTTGACTGCACAGGGGTTTCCCACTTCACTTGCTTATTCAAATAAAAACCAGGCGATCCAGTAAAGTTTCAAATTTTCATTTGAAAATTTGATTACAATTTCCCTCTCTTCCCTCTGTTTTGGTCAAGACTCAGTTTCAGGTGACAAAATGTTAAACTCAAACGAGAGTAAAAGGAATTGCAAACTTATTGGTTCACATGTAAAAAGGAATCAAAGGAAAAGTCAACTTTAATAGGACTAGGTCCAAATGTTTGAAAATGGTCATCAAGAGTCTCTTTTTTCCTCCAACTCCTAATGTCACACTTTGCTGTGAGTTTTCTTCATTTTCAGGCAGTCCCTTTCCAAGTGGAGACAAAAGTGTCCCGAAGTAGGTTCAGGTTTTATCCATCATGCAGGGAGAATGAGTATGCCTCTTAATACGTTCATTACAAATTTCAAGACTGTGTAATAGACCTCCTTGGGACAAGAACCCATCCTGAACCAGTCATTTCTGGACAAAGGAGGAAATGCTGTGAGTAGTTCAATTTGGATTATGCCTATCCAGAGATAAGGGATGCCTGATCTGAAATATGTAGGGCTACTGTAGGCAGAAATAGTTCTTCACAGGGAACTTGGTGTATTTTTAATGAAAGAATAGAAATTACATTCTGGTAGGCACATTAGGTGATAATCTCAACACTCCCCGGTTCCAGAGAGCACATCCTGTGTCCAAAAATTAAGGTGGTTCATCACTTCTAAGGATAATTGCTTGGTCTGCTCGGCATACTTCTCTTTTTTTTTTCCTGATAATGAACTTTAATAAAACATAAATGTTAAAAGATATATATTACCTTAATTATAACTTTAGGTAGTTGCTTTCTTTTTAAACTTTTTACTTTGAAATAATTATACTTAGGAAGTTACAAAAAAACCACAGGGAAGTCTCCTTTACCCAGGTTCCTCCAAAGGTAACATCTTTAAAAACCAGTAAATTGACATTGGTACAAGCCACAGAGCTTATTCAGATTTCACCAGTTCTACATGCATTCATTTGTGTGCATGTGTATGCGTGTGTGTGTGTGTGTGTGTGTGTGTGTGTGTGTGTGTGTGTGTAGGTTTAGTAGATTTAACGTGTACATTCATGTAGCCATCAGCAAAATCAAGACACACAACTCTTTGGTCAGCACAGGGCTACATCATGCTATTCCTCCTTCTTGTCTCTGACATCTGGCAACTACTAATCTATTCTCTATCTGTGTAATTTTGCGTGAGAATGTTGTATTAATAGAATCATGTGGTATATAACCTTTTCATATTGGCTTTTCTTGTTCAGCATAATTCCCTTGCAGTTCATCCAAGTTACTGCATACGTCATTAGTCCTCAGCGTACTTCTCTTATTCCATGAACCACACTGTGTGTTTTGGGTATGGTTCCTCCACAAAGCCAAACATATTAATTTGCGGGTACAGTAATCATGCTATAGCACACTTATGGTCGTAAAATGGGCCAATTAAAACAAAGTTCCTGGGACTTGCTTTGAAAATGAGAAGGTAAGGATTTGAGAATCAGTCTTTCTTGGGTGAGAAACCTGGGATTTATCAATGACCATGTCAATATATAAGATAAAGAGTTTCTGAAAGCCAACTCATATAGCAAAACAGAGGTGAAATTTAGTAAGGAGTCTTAAAGGTATTTTAGACATTTCTGTCCAGTTATTGCTGAAGTCCTTGTTCTATAGAAATTTGATTATCACCTCTGCCTTTTTTTGTTGTCCTAATAAGTTAGTTATACACTTAAATTGAAACTAAAGACATTATCAAAAAATGCCACATTCTCCACAGATCATGTTTAAAAAGTGCCACTTCTCTCATCGTTGTGACAACTGAAGTAGGGAATTATTTCTCGGTGTCTGGTTACTTAAAAAAACAGCCTGCGGGAATTGGGAACCTAATTCTTATTAGTTCAATCTATATATATCTTTCTTATTAAAGCAAAAGTTACTAATATGTGAAACTAAAATATTCTTGAAGACAGCAGTCACTGAGGAACACATAGATGGTACTTTTATATGTCTGTCATAGTGATCCACAGTAACTGTGGATAGCCATTAACAATCTCCATATGGAAAAAAATACACTTGGTGTAATTGATGACATTATAAAATGGTATGAGTTAGTGGTAGATGATACTGATAAGGAAGAATTAAAGGATGTAAATATTGCATAGTCAATTCTCTCTTTTAGATTCCCTTAGATATCTCTAGATCAGCTACTACTTCTACCTTTATGCTTTTGCTCTCTGCCTCTTTCAATTTATCACTGAATTAGTAATGATGGAACAAACACCATCAATATAATGATAAAGCACCCTAAACACTCATTTCTCACAATATAAAATTCACTGCAAATTGTTATAATTATGCATTTTTTGCCTGCATAGCCCTTCCATGACTGAGGTTCCTTCCATTGTTGATGTCCCCATTTTTAACACATTGTCTTCAATGTAACCATACAATGGGAAGAAATAATAGAGGATTATGCCTTACAAAATTTAAGTGCCACACCTGGGAATGGAGCACCTCCCCTTCTGACCTCCCTTCTAAATCAGATGTTTGGTCCCAAACTAACATTTTTTTAAAATAAGACTTTACTTTTTAAGGGTAGTTTTAGATTCCCAGTAAAATTGAGAGGAAGGTACAAAGATTTTCAATATATCCCCTACCCCCACATATGCATAAACTTTTCCATTACCAACATCCTCCACCAGAGTGGTACCTTTGTTACAACTGATGAACCTGCAGTGACACATCACAGTTGCCCAAAGTCCATAGCTTACATTACGGTTCATTCATGGTGTGGGGCATTCCATGGGTTTGGATAAATGTCAAATGACATGTATTAATGATTATGGTATCATACACAGAATTTTCACTGCCCTAAAAATTCTCTGTGCTCTGTTTCTTCATCTCTCTCTTTCTCTGTCTCTCCTCTATTTGAATATACAAGGAGAAGAGGCCCATCTGCAAACCAGGAAAAGGATCCTCACCAGACACCCAATCTTCTAGCACCTTCATCTAGTATTTCTCAGCCTCTAGAATGGTGAGAAATAATTGTTTGTTGTCTGAGTCACCTAGTCTATGGTGAATTGTTATAGCATCCCAACATAAGACATCATGCTTTAAAATGGAAGTAAAAGGCAAAAAAACCTAACAGACAGTCTGGAAAGAAAGAGGGAAGGCCTTCCTGATTCAAAAAGTATGTTACCAAGGCTTTAAAACTGCCTTAAGACTTATGGATTTTAATTAAACAATCTGTTAAGAAACAAAGCAAAACAAATAAACAAACCAAACACAAGCCAAGCTAAACAAAGCAATACAAAGAAAGTAGTACAAGAAATGCATTTCATGAGACATAAAGGTAATGAGACAAAATGTTAACAGTTGATGAATCTTGGTGAAGAGTAGAAAAAAAATTAATTGCATTAGTTAAAAAACTTTGTGTAGATTTTTATTTGGAGAAATTTATTTTAAGTAGCTAATTCATTAGAGAGAAAGCTGATGTAGAAGGGGACAAATGAAGGTATCAGAGAATGCTGCAGTTCTGCCTAGACTGTACACTGTGCTCAGTGTTAGTGATGACCAATATGCCTTATTAATTTCAGCAGAGATTTGGGCTCATAATCAGCAGGTCACATAGAGGACAGGCGTGAGAAACAGCCATGTAAACATAGGTATTATGAGAGATCTACATACAGAAAACAAAAGGTGCCAACTGGCCCCTACATTCTCTTTCCTCCTTAGAACACAGGTAAAAAGTACATTCCATTAAAAAATAATAAAATCTCCCTAAATAAAATGAGTTAGAAATTTGGGTGAAAATAAGGCTTCTTTTGAGGAAGCTGATATCAGGGGAAGAAAAGTAGTGCTAAGTTTCATATTATGACTTCAGCCTGGCAACTTGCTCTCTATAAATGTGATTTGTATGGAAGTTTCAAGAAGGATTCTTACTCAAAGAAAGGTCTGGAAGTAAAGATCTAATAAGAAAGCCAACTAATTCTTGAAATTATAAGGGCATTGCATATCTCATAGGCAGCCAAAGGCCTAAGTCAACAAAATGAACAAGCATCATGACATATAGTTGAGCAAATATCTACAAAATTCTGAGTCAGAGAAGGAGACAGATGCCTAAAGCTCAGCTTCTCTGTACCCCGGAGCCAAATCAAAACTCAGAGAGAGTTTTGGTGAAGTAGAAAAGGATAGCTTTATTACTTTGCCAGGCAAAGGGGGATACAGCGGGCTCCTGCCTTGAAAAACTATGTGCCCCAACTTGGAGAGGATAGTGAGAAGGTTTATAGTAATTGTTCAAAGAGGGTGTGATTAGCTCATGGACATTCTTCTGATGGGTTGGTGGTAAGGTAAGTAGGAGTCAGCATCATTAACCTTCAGGTTCCAACTGGTCTGGGGTCTACATGCTTGTGGGCAGCATACCATTGTTAACTGTTAACTCCCCCCACTGGAGGGGGTTTCAGTAGCTGCAAAACAGCTCAAAGATATTGTCTCCTGTATCCATTGATGGGGAATCAGGACCTTGCTCCAAGGCTGCGCTATTGTTTCTCCTGTTTTTTTCTCCCTGGTCTCACATCTCCTCCCTTCCCTAATTAGCAACTGCTTGAATATGCCCGTTGGAACTCAGGGAAGGTCATGGAGGCTGAATGAAGGCTATTTCCTATAATCAAAGAAATGGGGAGACCCAGAAAGGCTTTGTGACCAGGAGCCCCACAGGGCCCTGCTCTGTATCAAGACCAAGATGTTATATTCAGTCAAACTCCTTTCAAATGTAAATTCTATTTAGACAAGAATGTTAAAGCATTCAGGAGGTCAGGAAATGTAGACTTGGTGATCCTGTTAGGTAGTTAGTCAGACATTAGCAGCAAGGAGGCGACAATGGCGAAAAGACAAGAGGAGAGTAGTCAAATTACACCCTAACCATCTGGGCACCCTCCCCTGACCCCACCCAGAAGGGGCAAAACTATGGTCATGTGGTGGGCAACTTATCCTGATAAAGAGGGGGCACGGTAACAGGAGGGAACTTTCCCAGGTTGTGCATGCCCAGACTAGACAGGCGTATAACCTCTAGTAAACCTAAACTCATTATACTATCATCATTGTAATAAAATCTGCATGTGGTTTTGCCCCCCCCATCCCAGGGAGGGGGGCGGAGTGGGGTAGGGGTGGTGGGCGATTTTCTTGGCAAATCAAGGGTAAGGGCATGCACAATAGTAAACTTGTTACATAGCTCGGGACTGTCAATCAAATAATGATCCCCTGTCACTCACCCAGGATCGCACTCTGCCTTCTCACAGAACCCTCCTTATAAACACTTAAGCCTGTACAGGAGCGCTGGTTTCATTTCACAAAAGCAGAAACAGCCCCCTTTCCCTCTGAGAGCATAACTATGTTGTTTTTTTTTTGTTTTTTGTTTTTCCCCCGTATGCGGGCCTCTCACTGTTGTGGCCTCCTCCGTCGCGGAGCACAGGCTCCAGATGCGCAGGCTCAGCGGCCATGGCTCACAGGCCCAGCCACTCGGCGGCATGTGGGATCTTCCCGTATGGGGACACGAACCCGTGTCCCCTGCATCGGCAGGCGGACTCTCAACCACTGCGCCACCAGGGAAGCCCCATAGCTGTTTTAAATAAACTTTGCTTTGAGCTTAAGCCGGAAGTGGTAGTCTGCAATTCTTTGCTTGCTGTCACAAGGACCGAGATTGCTGGTCCTGGTCTTCAGTTGACCTCCTCAGTTGAAGCTATTTGACACAACGCACACCAACCTGGTAACGATCCCTAACTGGGGAAAGGGACTACCAGAAAATAAGACATCATCACCAAAAATATGAATTATAAGAAGGAAAAATTAGAATCAGTGAAAATATTCTTTATTATTCTATAATGGTGGATACTTGTCATTTGTCAATACCCAAAGCAAAGAGTGATTCCAAATATGGACTTTTGCTAATGATAATGTATAAATATTGGCTCATTAATTGTTACAAAGGAAACACACCAATGCAAGATGTTGATGTTGGGAGAAACTGGGGTAGTGGGAGCATAAGAGGAGACATGGGAACTCTATAGTTTCCACTCAACTTTTTATGTAAAACTTCTCAAAAATAATGTCCACTGATTAAACAAAACAAAACAAAAAACAATATGAGACATCAATAGACATCAATGTAGATATTGACAATTCCTAATGCTGACAAAATTGCAGAAAAAGAGACTCATTCATTGCTCTTAGAAATGAAGACATGGCACAGCTACTTTGAAAGACAGTTTGGCAGTTTCTTAACAAAACTTAACAAAGTCTTAGCATAAGACCCAGCAATTATGAAGGTATGTCCACAACAAATTGAAAACTATATACACATCAAAAAGCTACACACAGATGATTATAGTAGCTTTATTCATAATTGCCCAAACTGGAAAGAACAAAGATTTTTAACAGGCAACTAAACTATGGAAGGTCCATGCATTAGAATATTATTCAATGATGAAAATTAATCCATTAAGCCATAAAAAGCCATGGGGTACTTTAAATGCACAAGGATAAGTGAAAGGAGCCAAACAAAAAGGCTACATATTGTATGATGTCAGTTATATGTCTTGCTGGAAAAGGCAAAAAAAAAAAAAAATAGAGAGAGATAGTGAAAAGATTAGTTGTTGCCAGGGATTTGGGGTTGTGGTAGGAGAGCCTAATAGGGGAAGCATGAGGTTTTTTTGTTTCATTTTGTTAGGATAGTGAAACTGTTCCATATAATAGTGTAATGGTGGATAGATGACACTATGCATTTTTTAAAACCATTTTTATTACTTATTAAAATGCATTTATAGAACTTTACAGCTTTCACAGTCATAAAATAGAGCCTTAATGTATGCAAATTTAAAAATATATTTACATGGTCAGGAGATAACAGGATCGACTGCAGTTTTGACATGTGAACCTAAATACATTACAAATATATGAAACAATCCCACTGAAGGTGGTGTAGGGAAAAGTTGCTGAACTTTAGAAATAATAGGCAACTGCAAAAATAAAAGCAAAAAGAAATTGCACAAAAAAACTGCCCTCTCATTGACAACATTGTTTCACACTGGAATATGTGATAACAATTGACTCTACTATACATGTGTACAGTAATTAAAGACTTAGTGAAAGGATAGCAGATTGTGGGAGCCAGATTTCTCACTGTTGGAGTGGGGATTTATAGACAAACAAGGGAGAAGGCTCGAATGATTCACATAGTAATGGATAGAGATGGAGAGGTCAGGAAGAATGCAAGATTAGCATATATAAATACACATGTTTATGTATAGAAATATATATATATATATATACACACACACACATATATTTCATTTCTCTACTGACTGAAGGGACTTAAAAGAAATGACATTTTGTTATAAAGGATCACATCTAGTACCCAGAACTTGGGTTCTAATACCATTTATAATAAAAGGAACCAGAGTTCTTTGGAGAAAGGATTGATTTTAGGATATGGGTAGTAAAGATACAAGATGAACCTGAAGCAACTTGTACTGACAGAAAGTGCTAAAAAAAAAAACAATAAGCACACACATTTATGGGAGCATGTTAAAGCACACTGTTACAGGTTGAATTTTGTACCCCCAAAAGATGATCAAGTCCTAACCCTCAGTATCCGTAAATATGACCTTATTTGGAAATAGGTTATTTGCAGATGTAATCAAGTTACAATGAAGTCATACTGGTAGAATGAGCCCTGATGCAATGCCTGGTATCCTTGAAAGATGAGGGGAATTTGGGCACATAGGTACACAAAGATGGAAAACAGCTTTGGGAAGAAACAGAGTTACTGGGGAGAATGTAATATGAAGACAGAGGTAAAAATTGGTGTGATATATCTACAAACCAAACAATGCCAAGGGTTGCTGACCAGGACCAAAATGTAGGAGAGAATCATAGATAGGATTTTCCTGCAGGGCCTCAAGTAGGAACTGACCCTACTGACACCTTGATTTCAGACGTCTAGCTTACAGAACTCTGAGAGAATAAATTCCTGCTGCTTTTATCCACCCAGTTTGTGGTACTATAATAACAGTCCTGGGAAATGAATACAGATTTTGATATTGGGAATTGGGTGCTGCTGTAACAAATATCTAAAAATATCGAGGTGGCTTTGAAATTGGGTAATGGGTGGAGACTGGAAGAATTTTGAAGCACTTGATAGGAAAAAAAGTTAGATTTCCTTAAAGAGACAGTTGGTTAGAAATACAGATTTTTAACGCAATTATGGTGAGTACACAAATAGGAGTGAGGAACATGGTAGAAAATCTTCTGTCATCTTATACAGATAATCATGAACAAGCAGTTGAAGTATGAATGTTCATGGTGCCTCTGGTGAGCTCTCAGATGGAAATGAAGAACACGTTATTGGATATCGGGGACTCGTAAAGTAGCAGAGAACTTGAGTGAATTACGTTCTATTGTTGGATGGAAGTAGCACCTGTAAGTAACAACCTTGTATTTTTAACTGAAAAGATTTCCAAACAAAGTGTAGAAGGTATGCCCTAGTTTTTCCTTGATGCTTACAGTAAGATGTGGGAGGAAAGAGAATAAGACAAGGAAGGAATTGTTAAGCAAAAGTAACCAACACTTGAAGATTTGGAGAATTATCAGCCTATTCATGTAGTAGCAAAAGATGAGAAAGTATGCTCTCAAGATAACATTAAAGGTGTGGCTGTACAATCATTGGATAAGTTTACAAAAGGGATCAAGCATGTGATTTATGAACTCAATCAACATCTCCACAGAGCTCAGCAACAGAGAATGGATTATTCAAGGAAGGTGTAGTGAAGATTTTATGTCTTGGATTTCTATGAATTATACAGAATACCAACAAGGATTATGAGAATTTGATACTAGCAGAAACTCTGTCAGCCAGGACTGATAGAGACAGAGGTAGAAAAAAATGAAAAAGAAAAGTGACTTTGAGGGAAGATCCATGAAAGCAGAGGCCAGGAGGACAAGGCTGTTGGCACAGAAGCTGAGCAGTCCAAGGGGTCCTCCCCACTGTGAGACAGCAGGGCCTCAGTCTGGAGGACCCAGGTTGTGGAGTATAAGCCCACAGAGAATAATTCTCAGGCCTTAGAATCTATGGAGTTTGTCCTACTGAGTTTCAGACTTGCTTGGGACCCAAGACCCATTTTATGCTTCCAATTTCTCCTTTCTGGAATGATAATTTCTACCCTATGCCTTTCCTATCACACTATAGCTTGTTAAAATTTTGATTCATACAAAGTGTGTTATCTCAGTAAAATGGAACAAAATTAGAAAAACAAAACAGAACAAGAATTGAAAAATTCATAAACATGTGAGAACTTAAATTGCATCACTAAATAACAGATCAAAGAAGAAATCATAAGAGAAATTATAAACAACTCTGATATAACTGAAAGTGAAAATAAACCATACATCAAATCTTGTGGGATGATACTAAAGCAGTACTCAAAGAAAAATTTACACCTGCAAATGCCTATATTTAAAAAAAAAAAAGAAAAAATCTCAAATCAATAACCTAATCTTCCACCGTAAGAAATGAAAAAGAACATTAGAGCAATCTAACCCAAAACAAGCAAGAGAAAGAAAATTATAAAGATTAGGGAAGAAATAAATGGAATGGAGAATAGAAAAATAATAGAGAAAATCAATAACCAGAAATTGTTTGCTTTTTAAAAAATCAACAATATCATCAAACTTTAGATATATTGCCAAGAAAATAAAGAGAGAAGGTTCAAATTACCAAAATTAAGAATGAAAGAGAACATAGAAATACAAAGGATTAAACAACAATTTCCACCAACTGTATATCAACAGATTAACACATGAAAACAAAAAATTCCTAGAAAGAGAAATACTAACAAAATTTGCTCATAGGAAACTTAAATTTTAATAACTCTTTAAGAATTAAAAAGGTTAAATTAGTAATTTTAAAACTTTCTACAAATAAAATCTATAAAGAAAAACCCAGATTGTTTCAAAGGTGAATTGTATGAAAGTTTAAAAAAAAAATCTATACGAATTCTTCAAAATTCTTCCCAAAAATGGAAGGTAAGGAAATTACTACAAACAAATTTGATGAGGTATATATTACCTTGATAGCAAACTAGACAAAGACACCACAAATAAACAACACTATGAACTAATATTCCTTATGAATATAGATGACAAAATCCTCATCAAAATCCTTGCTATCTGAAGCCAAAAATATAGAAAATGGATTATACACCATGATCTAGTGTGATTTATCCTAAGAATGAAAGATTGGTTTAACATCTGACAATCAACTAATAGAATGCAGTATTTTAATAGAATAAAGGAACAAAATACATGTTCATTTCAGTAGATGCAAAAATTTATTTTGACAAAATCTAAAACATTTTCAAATTAAAACTCAAAACAATCTAGGAATATAATAACACTCCTCAAACTAATGAAAGACATCTACCCAAAACAAAACAAAACAAAATAAACAAAATAAAATTCAACAACAAAAAGCTTCATGATAAAAGACTGAATACTTTCCCCCTAAGATCAGAAAAAGCAAAAATATCCACTCTGACATTTCTATCTAAAATTTACTGGTGTGTCTAACCAAGGCAATCATACATTAAACACTGATATCCAGAAAGAGGTAAAATGATTTCTGTGAATTTTCAAATGGCATATTCTTATAAACAGAAGACCCTAAAGAACTTATTTACAAATTATTAAAACTAATAAACAAGTTCAACAAGATTAATATAAAATAATAAATTGAATTTTAATAAATTGAATTTTAATATATTTAATTTAATATAACCTCAATGAAAAATTCAAATAACATTCCATACAATAAGATCAAAAATAATAAAATATTTAAGAATTCATTTAACAAAAGACATGCAAGACTTGTATAGGGAGAATTAAAATTCTAAATAAATGGGGAAAATCTCATATTCATGGATCAGAAAACAATATAACAATATTATTTAGATGTCAAAACATCCTAAATCAACACACAGATTCAAACTTAACCGTATCAAAATTCCTACAGCATTTCTTTCAGAAATTATTAAAATGATCCTAAATTTCATATAGAAAAGCAAGAAACTCAGATGGTCCAAACAGTTAAAATAGAAGAACAAAATTGGAAGACTCACATTTCCTGATTTCAAGATTTACTACAAAGCTACAGTAGTCAAGGCACCGTGGTATTGTCGTATGGTAGACACATAGATCAATGAAATAGAGTTGAGAGTTTAAAAATAAACCCTTACATGTATGTCAATTGATTCCAAAGAAGAGTGCAAGATGACTCAATTAGAAAAGTCTTTTCTACAAATATTACTAGAAAAATTGTATATCCGGATGCAAAAAAATGAAGCTAGATCTTTTTTACAAATCATACACAAAAATTCACTCAAATATATTATAGAAGCAAATGTAATTATTAATATTTTAAAACTCTTAGAAAAAACTATAGGAGTAAATCTTCATTATATCTGGTTAGACAATGTTTTCTTAAATATGACACCAAAAACACACAACTGACAAAATTAAAAACAAAGTTTCCTCCATGAAAATTCAAAACTTCTGTGTTGTATGTAGTATCTTATTAAGAGGGAAAAAACATTCCCCCCAGAATAGGAGAAAATATATTCAATGACTTCTGGATTTATATATTCTGCAGTTTTATATTTATCAGAATATATTTAAATAATTATTAAACTCAATAATAAAGGCAAATGACCTTATTTTTAAAATGGGTAAAGGATCTGTATAGACATTTCTCCACCAAAATATGCAAATGACCAATCAGCACAGGCAAAGATGTTCAACATCACTAGCTGTTAAAGAAATTCAAATCAATCTATGAGATGACACTTCATATCCACTAAGATGACAATAATCCAAAAGACACACGGTAACAAGAGTTGGCAAGACTTTAAAGAATTTGAATATTCATATTTTTCTCGTGGGAATGTAAAATGGTGGACTTTGGAAAACTGTTATTTCCTCAGAATTTAAGCATATTATTACTATATGACCAAGTTTATCCACTTCTAGTTATGTCGCTAAGATAATTAAAAGCATATATCTACACAAAAAGTCGAACATAAATGTTCACAGCAGCATTATTCAGTTTAGTTGGAATATGGGAAAAATGTATATCAGTTGACAAATTGATATATATATATATATATATATATATATATATATATATATATATAAAAAATGTGGTTTACCCATACAATAGAATATTTATCCATATAGGGTAAATAAAATACTGATACATGCTGAAGACTACATGTTGCATAATTCTATTTGTATGAAATATCTGGAATAGGCAAATCTATAGAGATAGAAAGATCCCCTTGGTCTGGGGGAGTGTGGCGTGAACAGGAATGACTGCTGATGGACGTAGGGTTTCTTTTGGAGTGATGACAGTGTTTTAAATATAAATTGTGTTGATGGCTGCACAACTTTGTGTACATATTAACAAAATAAAGAATAATGCATATATTTTATGGCATATGAATTATATCTCACTAAATCTGTTAAACAATTTAATGAAGTTGTTGTATTAATTTTTAAAATTAAATCATTTTATCAATTCCCTATGGAATGCTCATCCATTTCTTTAGATTCTTATTATTATCATTTTTCTACATATTTATATATCATCTCAGTTGATTTGCACATCTGTTAAAATCAGATGTCATTAAATAATCTACTGAAAAGTATTTAGATGAGTCCTAGAAATAACACTGGAAAATTGTGAAAGTTTACTGGTTATGGCAGTTATGCCTACATTGTATGAACATTGCTCTTTTAAAAATTCATTATAAATCATCCTGATGATCACATACAGGGAAAAATGTCAGCAAACATTTTTCTTTTGAGAGAAATATTTTTTTGCCTCTTTATCAGGGAGATACAATTTGATAAAAGACTTTGCTAGCCACATTAGTTTGTACTGTTGTATTTTTGTCTCACTGTTGTCCATTTATACATTTGTGTTGTCATACAGCAAACATCTGCTGCACGGTAAGTATAATATAATAAACTTTTTTAAAAAAGGTCAACTCTAGATTGAAATATAACCATTGCCACTTACAAGATTTTGTGAGCTATTTAACCAATTAATCTCAATGTTCTTATTTGTTAAATGGATGCATACACTGAAGTATTGTGAAGATAAAATTAAATGGCAAGTGCTTAGTCAATGTCACCATGCCAGATATTTGGCGTTTTTATGAAATCTGGACTTTGTGAGTGTGGATGTGATTGTGCATGGGTGTGTTTATATGAGTGTATAAAGTACCTATATATTTTTTACTACATTTTCAATTATATCTCTTAAATCTTGAGATATCTACTACCTAAAATTTTCCTACAAATTTAGATAATATTTTGTTTAATTCTTGAAGCTTAAATATTAGAGACTATATTTATAGTTTATCTTGGTTTTATTTCTCTTGCTTTTTACTATATATTAAGGTAACGTCAAAGTATACACGTTAGAACTTATCATGGCTCCATACATTATCAAATAATCCTGAGTTTATTTTTACCATCACACTTTAGTTGAATATAAAATAGTTTGTCTATTTTAAATGGCTAATTATCTGATGCCAACAGTGATTTTAAACTGAATAAAATAATTTGGCTTATTGATAAAGATTCATAATATTACATTTACCATCTTAATTATTTTAATCATCTCAGTTGATATCTAAAACTTTAACAATTTTGAAACAAAAAATTCATAATCAATTGTTGATTAAAACTGATTTCACCTTGAATTTTCTGAAGTAATTTTTATTAGTTCACAGTAAATCTTTTGAGAATTAAGTGAAGCAAATCTACTTCCCAAGAGACAGTATATCACACAGTGTTGGAGCAAACAAACACAAAAAACTGACAGTATATTTACATCTGCCTCAGGGGAACTGGTACTTGTGAATTTTGTGACAAAATCTAATACTTTGAAGGAAATTTGATCTTTCTGACAAGTTATCACACCAAGTTATCACACCAAAAACAGAAAGAATTTTGCCACTTTCAGGAAGTCAAGGAAACATTATTAGGAGATAAGAAAACATGATATTCAGTACAATGTGTCTTTGGTTCTAGAATTTTAAAGATATTCCATTTTGGCAATATTGTTCCACATTAAATGATCTAATTTTTAAGTTATGCCATTCAGTTACTCTCTAGGTCTTTTGTATGAGTGATGAAGAGAAAAAGAGAGAGGAAAAAGAGAGAGGGAGAGAGGGAGGAATTAAGAGAGAGAGGGAGTACTCATTCACAACCTCTTAAAATAATGGAAAAGTTTTATTTTCAGATATTTGCCATCCATAAAAGTCTAACATCTGTTATATTTCAATTTTTCTATTTTGTAAACTTATAGATAGAATAATGTTTATTTTCCATACAATTTTGAATAGCATATCATTTCTGAAATGTAAAATTTCTAAAATACACACACACATGATTTATTAAATGCTGATTACTTATAAAATAGTTATAGAAGATAACAAAGGAGAAAACCTAGGTGGTCTTGGCTATGGCAGTGAGTTATCAAATACAGCACCAAAATCACAATGAATAAAAAAAATGTTAAGTTACATTGAAATTTTTAAAAATCTGCTTTGTTAATAACACCATTAAGAGAGTGAAAACATGACCTACTCCCTGGGAGCAAATATTTGCAAAATATATATATGTTAAAGAACTTGTATTTAAGAAATACAAATAACTATTAAAAATCAACATTAAGTAAACAAACAACCCAATTAAGAAGTGTATAGAAGATCTTAATAGATACCTTACCAAAGAATATATATAGATGGCAAATCTCAACATCATATATCATTAGGGGATTGCAGATTAAAATGAGATACCACTCACACCTATTAACATGGCTAAAATCTAAAACCATGACAATATCAAATGCTGGAGAGGATGTAGAGAAAGAGAACTCTCATATTTTGCAAGCAGAAATGAAAAACAGTACAGTTACTTTCAAAGATAGTGTGGCAGTTTCTTACAAATCTAAACATAGTTTTACCCATGTGTTCCAACAATTGTACTCCTAGATATTTACCAAAAAGTGTTGTCCAAACAAAAAAAACAACACCGATATCTTTAGCAAGTTATAGCAATTATTCATAATTGCCAAAAGTTGGAAGCAACCAGGATGTCCTTAAATAAATGAATAGATAAGCAAACTATGGATCATTCATACAATGGAATACAGAGAAATGAGCTATTGAGCCATGAAAAGACATGGAAGAAACTTAAATGCATATTGTTAAGTGAAAGAACCAATTTGAAAAGACTGTATACTGCATGATTCCAGCTACATGACATTCTGAAAAATGCAAAAGTATAAAGACAACAAAAGGATTAGTTGTTGCCAGGGATTGGAGAAAGGAAAAGAAAGATGGATATATCTGAGTACAGATTTTTAGGGCAATAAATTCTGTATGATACTGTAATAGTGGATACATGATATGAATTTGGCAAAACCCATAAAACTGTCCAACACAAAGAGTAAATTTTACTGTAAAGTATGAGCTTTAGTTAATAATTTATCACTGTTGGCTCCCTAATTGTAGCAAATTTACTATACTAATTCAAAATGCTAATAATAGGGGAAACGTGGTTTAGAGGAGAACTCTCTGTACTTGTGTTCAATATTTCTATAAACCTCAAACTGCTCTAGGTAATAAAGTCTATTAATTAGAAAAAAAATAGAAGTGCCCTGAAACCATATATATTGAGAAGAAAATTCTTATGCTTCTTAACCTTGAATATATTGACCAGAGGAAGTGTATCATGGATGAGTTTCAGGATATTGACAAAATTTCTGGATCTGTGTGAAAACTTTCTCTCCTTGTAATTGAAAATTTGTGTGAAATTCTCATTATAGACCTTGACCCCAAAATTTTAACAATTCCATTAAAGAAATCATGTTAATGTTACTTCTGAATTCTAAAGTTATTTTGTTAAATATCCATAACTATTCCTTAAGCTAGTTTACTTATACGTAAAATACTTTATTCAGAGATAATTCATTTTTCAAAGTCTTGACCACAGTTCAGATATAGAAATTCTCTCCAAAACATGAAGTTACATGTAAAAAACACTTACCAAATTTCATGTAATCATGTGTTGAACACTATTTTCCTTTTTAACACCTTTGTCAACTTACATAGTAGTTTTGACTTCTCCAGTGATTTTTTTTTAAAAAAATCAATTTAGAAAAACTGTCACGTCCTAAGTGATTTCTGATAGATATATTTCCATCTAAACCTTGGCATTCATACCTTGAAGAACCCTGGCAGCAACATCATTTTGATTAAACTAATAACTTAGCTTTTATGCCAGTTGGATGCACAAAAATCTTGACTTCACATTTGCAGTTACTGAACTGCAATGAAGATAGATCATTTAAACTATTTTGGTTAAAAGTTCTGATCAGAGTTGCATAATGGTTTGGCCACTGTAAATGTGAAATAGGCTAAATGAATTACTCTACAGGAACTTAATCAACTTCATCTTGTTTATATCCAGGCTCCTCTCCAACTCATCAAGGTCATTTTGAATTTTAATCCAGTTTTTAAATGTGCTAATTGTCCTACCAAATTGGTGTCATCAGCAAATTTCATAAAGACACTCTGGTTCATCACCCCAATCATTAATTTTAAAAATGTTTAATAGTAGCAGACTAAGTAATGGTCCCTGCAAAATATACTTACCACTTAAAATTTCAAAAGATGATACAGTATAATCGATTTCCTGACAACTTGACACTTTTCATTGGTTAGAGAAGTTATATATACATATAAAAAATTTTATTTAAATATCAATTTACGTTTAGTTATCTATGTGTAAATGCTAGTGTCAGATATTTGACCTTAGAGCTTGAAAGAAGGAAATGTGTCTATGTCACAACTTGATGATATTTTGAAACAATATTACTTTTATTTGAAGTGCCCCAAATCAAATTATACCACATATCATGTCTTCTTCTTTCTGTCTTTTGTGGCCTCACTTTTATAGCTCCCCATACTCATTGAAACATATAGTACTTTGTGTTTCACCACTATACTTGGTTCAATTGCCCCAACATCCCATTATTCTGACCTTCCAAAAACCTATGATTTTTCACTCCATCTTTCCCAAACACTCACATGGTCATATTTCAGAACTTGTCATTAGTTACTGATTAAAAAGTATTATGGGCATACACTAATTTTTTAGGAAGTGAAACAGGATATATAATTACAGATGTGATGGATATTTAGATACAAACATAAGCACATGCATGCCAATGAATTCGGAAATGTAAAAATATCTAAAAATACAAAATATTAAACCTGACTCCAAAGAGAATAGTCTATTTCTATACTTTTAATTATTAACATTGAATTAGTTGAAAACTTGCTCCCACCAAAAATAAAAGAAAAACAAAACAAAACAATTACAAAAAGCAAGACTGGTGATTTTACAGGTATATTCTTTTAAGTACTTGGGGAAAAGAAAATTCAAATATTATTAAACTTTTTCAGAGAATGTGAAAAAAAGCCTTGCTTTGAAAATTATTTATGGGGCTTTTATAACATTAATGCCCAAAATACTAGAAGACTATAGAAAAGATGAAAATTATAAGCTAACCTCACTTAAATGTATTTGCAAAAATCCTAAACAAAATTTTATCAAACACATCTAAAGACAGAATTTCAAAGAAGTTGCAAAACAATCAAGTTGAATGTATTGTGGGCATAGGTTGGTTCATTATTAGAAAATATATTAATATAAATTTCCACATTATTGATTGAAGGAGAAATCTCATATAATCATCTGAATAAAAAGTATCTATAGAACTCAACAATTAATATTTAGAATTGAAGGGAACATGAGATTTAGATTTAACCATTTATATTCCTCAGTACATAACTACCATAATTTGAGTACCTGTAGTTCCATAATAATTCTTTAAGAAAATGTCAAATGGCATTGACTACACAGACCATTTGGGTTCTAATTTTTAACCCAATGTAGGAGAACTCATGATTAGGGGATGTTTTGACAGGTATATGTAACAGTTGTTGACTAATATGCTAGTTATCCCACTTGGATCGCCATGTGGCTTTTATGGTGCCTTTAAACTGGTTCTTAATTACATCAATAATAAACTGAGGAAAATACAAAAACAAAGACTTTATTCCTCCTATATTCAGTCAAAACTATATATCCACAGACACAAGTTTACAAAACAACCTCTAAGTCTAAAAATGTTCCAGCTTTCTGGACTGCCCAAATGAGAAATTCTTAAAAGCAGTAAATTTAGTACCTGCCCCATAGTTCTAATGTGGACGCTATGATAAATGTTACTCATGAAAACATGCAAAATCTCAAAGTAAAATATTTGCAAAAATCTATAAAGAATTAATGTATTCAACCATTTTAACAGCTGTATTTCTGTCAAGGTTCTATTCAAATACAAATGAAACACTCAAGTTGGGTAAGTTGGGGACAATTTAATAAAGTGCATATTTATAAAAACATTAATTGGTTGTAGAGATCCCACAAGAGACTACACCTTGTATAATAACTTGGGGATATTAACAGCTGTGAAACATACCTAATATTAAGCTTGAGGGGTAAGAAGATGGAGTAATTGCATAGAACAAGTGCCCTGAACCCAGAGACAGAGAGAACAATGAGAAGAGAACAATCTCTCCTTTGGTAGAGGAATGTATTTAGATCTCATTGCCACCCTTAGACAAACAAGTTGCTGTTTGTCATAGTTGTATAGGACAGCTTCATACAGGGCACAGAACACAATGGAGAGAAGATCTGGAAGGGTTCACAGAAGACATCCACCAATGCTGAAAAAATCCATTTGATAAAATTAAAATATATACATATAATACAGACACTTGGAAAAATAAGAATTGATGAGCACTTCCTTAATTGTGCATGTGCATGTAGGTGTTTGTGTGTTGTGTGTGGTTTTGCATGTGTGTATGATTGTGAGTGTATAAGAGGATATTAACATTCAACTGGTGTTTCTACAAAAATTTAACTTCTGTTTGTTTCAGTTTTCATTTTTTCTATTAAATTAGAAAGATTGAAACTATTCTAAGGGTGAGGACATCTCTGCAATGGTCATTCTTTCCCTGCCACACAGCTTACTACAGATTTGAAATACTTTACCACATCGATATTGTGTATTTGAAGACTGCCCCCCCCCACCAGTCATTCCAAAGAGTATTAAGGAAAAAGGTTTTTGAGGTTGCAAGTCAAGAGAATGCCAGTGTAGATGATACACATTGAAAAATAGAGTAGTTGTAAGAGCTGATGACAGGGAGGAAAATTCAAGATTACACATGGTTTTGTATACATTATAATGATTTTGGACTTTATTCTAAATATAAGAGAAGCCACTGAATGATTCTGACCTGAGAGGTGACCAAATCTGAAATATTTAAAAATGATCCCTCAGGTAAAGTGTGGAAACTATACTCTTGGGGTGGAGCAAAAGTGGAAGCAGGGAGATTAGTTAATGGCCATGTCAACATTCTAGGAAAGAGATGGTGGTGGCTTTGGCCAGAGTTGTTGCAGTGTATATCATGAACAGTGTTCAGAGTTGGTCATGGGGTAGTACGGAGTTGGGAATATCAAAACAATTACTGAAGGGTATATTGTGTTTGATGCTATTAAATATTTATATGCAAATTGAATTAGGAAGTGACAATTGTGTATGGATTTCCTGCCAGATATTCTGGCTGAAGCTACAAATTTGTCAGTCAACAGCAAATATTTGCTACTAAAAGAGATTGGTGAGAGAGCTTCGGTGGGGAATAGAAGAGGAGCTTGGACTGTGCCCAGGGATTTGACAAAATTTAAAAGTTGGGAGAATTAACAGAATCCAGCAAAGAATACTGAGACGTATCAACCAGAGGAATAAGTTATAAATCAAAAACGGATATAGTGTTTGGAAAATTAAGTGAAAGACAGTTTTTCAGGAAGGATGAAGCGATCAACTGTGTCAAGTACTGGTAACAGGTCAAGTAAGTTGTGGACTTTAGAACTTCTGGATTTTGCATTGTGAATGTCATGCGTAATTTTTTCAAAAGACATTCTGAGGAAGAGTAAGGCACAAAGTTGGACTGAAAAATATTTAAGAAGGTGTGAGAGAAAAGTGGAAGTTGAGATGACATATGCTATTAGATGAAGTAGAAAAAATCACCAGGTAGAGATTTCAAAAGGATGGGTCCAACAAAATTAAGTTGTAGTTAGAACAGCTTCAACTGAAATTGTGAGCCATGATCAAAAAAGCAAAATATAAACGTAGCATCCAAAGTTACAGTTACTTCATTGTATACTTCTTAAGAAGCTAACATATAGATAGAGCTCCACTCTAAGGAGCTCCATTGTAGAAAACTATTCAGCGCTATCCTCTTATAGATGATATATTCATGCTTATATTTTTGAGTCAGATTAATAATATAAATTAAATTATTATTCATGAGGAATCCTTCCACAATTTTCTCTAAAGCTGAAAAAATCTGCCTTTACTTCCACCCATTTTTAAAGTAGCTTTAATTTTTTTCTGGTACCCTAGTTTGTAACATACTGATACATAAAATACATTTAATATTTAACTACAAGTCAATTAATTTTAAAATGTTATAATGTTAGAAAACTAACTGAACATAATATGATTTTTAATTGAATTCAACTTGATTTATAACAAAAATTCTTTGGAAGAACTGAGAAAATACTAACAAGATAGACAGATAGATCAAGCATGAGAGGTCCAAATATTATATCTTAATACATTTAATGGGGTTATTATTTAAGCCTTAACTCCCATGACACTTCATGGTATAGACAATTATTTTATAACAATGGTTCAGTGTATTTTAAACCATCTTTTTCATAGAGGATTATTAAAATAAATTGAAAGTTGAGATTATTTGATGATAATCTGTGCCATTACTATGCCAATATTTTTCAGGTAATAAACTGTAAACAAACTCAACTTTTAAAATTACATCGAATATTAGTTGTATACATTACTTACATTTAGCATGGTACTAAGACTGTTAGTATATCAAACTTAATATACTTACAGATTTGTTTTACATTAATTTCCAGATAGAAATACAGAAGGATGTCTAGATATGTTTTGTCCCATTAGATCTACTCAAACAGTTCGAGGTAGGAGAAATAAGCATGCTAGTTACTGTGGCATTTCTAATAGGACCAGCTTTCTCATTATTTTATTAAATAGGTCTTCACCTATGAACTACTCTCTGGGCTATACACAACTGACTTGTTTTACATTTAATTGTACTCTTGGGAATATATTAGTGTCTTTAACTTTAATGAGGAACTTCTGATGCCCAGTAAGTAATTTTTTTCTCTTTTGTTTGCTTCCTTAATCATATTCAGCAGATATAATTTAATAAAAGAAATAAAATGTCTTATATACTGGTCCTAAGCCTACTACTGTGAAGAAAATCATATCCTTGATTATTTCAATACATACTTTTACACACATACACAGAAATGTTCATACATACACAAGCACACACAATACAAATGAGTAATGTTTTTCAAACTGAGAGGTATGATTTTATAAATTTTACCTCAGTTTATTCTTTCTTTACATTTTATACATTTAAATTTCAGCATGATGATGTAAGTACATTCCGGGGAAAACCAACACACACACATATATGCACACACACACATAATTGATATGAACTTTTTGTTTTCTCTTGGACTTGTAAGAAAGCATTTTATTGACCTACCAGTTACTACACACACACAGACACGCACACACACAGACACGCACACACACACACATAAATGAGAAATCTTGAAGGAATCATTTAGTTCTATAAAATTTACTTTTCTGAATTCACTTCAGCCTCAGGAGAAGTGGAGTTAAGCCATTAAGAAAGGCATAGTTTTAGATTTCCCTCTCTTCTGAGGAGAGGCAGTGAGATACCAATGATTAGGAAAAGCTTGGTAAAAGGTCCAAGCTCATTCCAAATAGAGCTAAAATTATGTCACATTGTTTTGGGAGAAATAGTAGATGATGGGTAGACATAGCTTTCCATAATGCATGAGGGAATCGTCTTTCTTAAATTCAGTAAGGAAATAAATAATTATCACATTTTATTTATTAAATAAACTCCAAGTCTGAAGCCTTGGCTACATGATCTATTGAGATGACAGATAATAATTATGCTTATCCCTCAAGATTTTAAAAGTTATAAAACATGGACACACAACCGCAGAAAATAAAATGTTACATGCAGATGAGGTGTTTTACATATGAAGAAAACTCAAGATCATCAACAGAAAAATACTGGAAATATGAAATAATATACGTTCATTGGGCATTCAAAACTGTTCTCCAATTCTATATTGTAGTGTATTTAAATATTAAAATTAATTTATTCCATACTGTAATGTCTGACAGTAAGCTTTTTGATTGTAACATAAGTGCCTGACATTAAGCTTTTAAATTGCAGAAACATTCATTCAAAGACATCCATCTCGAATAAATATATTGCCAGCTTTATGACACAGCTTCTAGCAAAACAACTAGATAGGAAACCAAGCCGCACCCACTCATGAAGTTTCTCATTTAGAAAGCCTGGTTAATCTAAATAACTAATGGCCTGAGGGACGCTACTTTACCTTCCTGTGTCCTAATTCCAGCTTTTATGCTTTAAATTTGCCAATAAATAGTGAACCCTGGAAACCCTAGGCACTCCTCCCATTGACCTTAATAAAGGTAGAGCCCCAGGTTTGCACTCCTTCTCCCTCCCCTCAACCTCATTTTGTGGCCCTTGATCATGCCATGTACACTTCAAGACTTCTGAATAATAAATTTCATTATTCAGAGTTATCTGATGGTTTTGTTTAGGTGCTCCCTGCAATCATAATAGGAACCACAAGGGCTGGTGCAGCCACAACATTGGCCCTGATGGTGATAGGGGAACGTCTGCAGGGTTCTCTATGAGTAAATATGGCCCAAGTAACTGCCTCAGGCATTCCTAGCCAAGAACATCACTATCAATAGGCTGGGACTGACTATATATATGTATATATGTATGTATATATATATAATATATGAAAATAAATATATATATTATATATCACATTCATCTATATTTATATGTATAAAATTTTTATGCATCATGCATCTCTGAGATCAGAAGCAGAAATGAGACATTTCCAAATGCAAGAAATCCATGGAAACCAACAAGCACATGAAAAGATGTTCAACATTACTAATGACTAGGCAAATTAAATCAAAACCAAATGAGAGATCATCTCACACCCATTAGGATGACTACTATCAAAAAAGAAAAAAAAACAGGGCTTCCCTGATAGCGCAGTGGTGGAGAGTCCACCTGCCATTGCAGGGGACACAAGTTCGTGCCCCGGTCCGGGAAGATCCCACATGCCGCGGAGCGGCTGGGCCCGTGAGCCATGGCCGCTGAGCCTGTGTGTCCGGAGCCTGTGCTCCGCAACGGGAGAGGCCACAACAGTGAGAGGCCCGCGTACCGCAAAAAAAAAAAATGAAAGAAAAAAAACAGAATAATAAATGTTGGTAAAGATGTATAAGAATTAGAACCCTTGTCCACTGTTGGGTAGGTAAAATGGTGCAGCCACAGTGGAAAGCAGCATGGCAGTGTCCCAAAAAATTGAAAATAAAAGTACTATATAACCGTTTAGCAATTCTATTTCTTGGTATATATCCAAAGAATTGAAACCAGGATCTAGAAATCTATTTGCACACTCATGTTCATAGCAGCTTACATAGCAGTATGTGAGCATACATATTGGTTCATAACAGTCAAAATATAAAGGCAATACAAATGTCTCTCAATAGATAAATGAATAAACAAAAAGTAGTATACACATAAAATGTAATACTGTTCAACCATAAAAGGAAAGCCATTTTGACACGTTAGAACATTGATGAATCTTGATGAAATTATGTTAAGTGAAATAAGTCAGTCAAAAAAGAACAAATATAATGTGATTCTATTTATATAAGATACCTAAAGTATTCCAGTTCATAGAGACAGAAAGTCGAGTGGTGGAAATCAGGAGCTGGAGGAAGGGGGAAATAGTGAGTTGTTTAATGAGTACAGAGTTTGAATTTTGCAAAATGAAAACATTCTGGAGACCGATTTCACAACAATGTGAATACACATAACACTACTGAACTATACAATTAAAAATGGTTAAGTTGGCACATTTTGTGTTACGTTTATTTTACCAAAATTTAGAGAAAAAAAAAGAAGAAAGAAAGAAAGAAAGAAAGAAAGAAAGAAAGAAAGAAAGAAAGAAAGAAAGAAAGAAAGAAAAAGAAAGAAAGAAGGAAAGAAAGAAAGAAAAGAAGTGAATGTGTGCATGAGTAACCTATAGTGTTGAGTAGGTGTAGAAACATTGCTGTCAATTTTGGGGTTTAAATTACCAGATGGGTTAAGAACTATGTGTCAGAACATTTAAGGCAAATTGAACTGTGCTCCCTGTATAAAGATAGTAGTTTAGAAAGCGTAATCCCTTTAGAAAAAAATAAACGAAGCCAAAAAACGACATCAAATTTTAAAACTTCAAAATACAGTATTATTTATAAGCATTCATAAACAAACATTCTATTTGAAAGACATGCAAAATATTTACAAGATGTGGGTTCTTTTTTCTTTATATTTTTTTCAGAATAACTGCAATGTATAAATGTAACTTTACATATGGAAACTCAAATTTTGTAAATGTTCATATAATGTATGATTGTCCTTTGTGTAAGAAAGTGCTCCATTAAAATGTTGAATTTTACAATATATAGATGTTAGCTATTAATATGTTTTAATATATTTTTAAAAAATCAAAGCAATAAGGAAGCCATCTACATTTCTATTATTTTCAATTGTTATATACCACTGAGATAACCTAGATAAAAAAGAAAAAACTGATTACTCTTTACCTTTGAACAACTCAGAAGTTAATCTGCCTATAATTTGTAGTCAGCTCCTCTATATCTGCAGTTTCTCCACTTTGGTGGATTTAATCAAGCATAGACCACATAATACTGTATTTTTCACTATTGAAAAATATCCACCTATAAGTGGGCCTGCACATTTTAACCCCCTTTGTTCAAGGGTCAACTGTATTTAACAATGATTTATACACAATTTCTTACGTTGACACATGAACTTTTTCCATTGTTGCTAATCTATTATTTTTCACTTTATGAAAATATATATGCTCTGAGGAAGCTTATATAAATAAATAAAATACTGAAATCTTTGTATATTTAAGAAACAATTTAAATGAATCATCATAACATTTTATCTTTTGTTAAAACAGATTACTCACATTTGGAGGCTTAATATACGCAAGGTGTGACTATTTTAAAAAATGCCCTGTGGGCTTCCGTGGTGGCGCAGTGGTTAAGAGTCCGCCTGCTGATGCAGGATACACGGGTTCGTGCCCCGGTCCGGGAAGATCCCACATGCCGCGGAGCGGCAGGGTCCATGGGCCATGGCCGCTGAGCCTGTGCGTCCAGAGCCTGTGCTCCGCAACGAGAGAGGACACAACAGTGAGAGGCCCGCGTACCACACACACAAAAAAATGCCCTGCAAAAAAACAGTTTAAGTTTTGGAAGTTTAAGTATAGTTCTACTGTATAATTAAACACGTCGAAGTTATGTCTTCACAAAATGTGACATATCATTTCATGGTGTACAACCAGCAATATCAAATTCTGTTTATGCCAATCAGATTTTCCCTTTTTAAACAATATGGTTCTAAATTATTTAAATGAATACATTTAATTTAATAACTGCCTAGACTATTTCTGTTAGTCACTAAAATTCCAAATAACAAATAGACTTTTTTTGCTAAGCATCATTAGAACATCTAATGTGTAAGGTTTTCTTTTTTTTTCCATTTATACCTTTGGTTTCTGTTACCAAACTATTTTTCTCTTAGTTTCAACTAACTTTACAATATTTTTCCTTACTAGACAATTATGATTCCTTGAAATAACAGAAGAGGTAAAATTTCCCTCTGAAATGAAAGAATGTTGAAGTAGAACTGCTCTTTCAGTTAGGGAACATTGTATAAAATCTAGTTTAAAATGTCTGTAATGTTTGAAGTATTATCAGCTAGTTATCACACGTGGTACCTATACAAATTTCTTTGAGCAGATGTTGAGAAGGTAGTGAAATTCTTCTATGATCATTCAGATGTTCAGTTTGGTCTTTGTAAATATAATCCAGCCTAAATGAAGCATGGAGCCCCTGGCCATGCCCCTTATGTGCTGCAGTTACATCCAACAGCCCTTAGCACAAGGCATCTGGAAGTATATGCTGTTGTATTTGACTAATCTTTCTCCTGGATTCCACCTTAAAGTTGCCATTTATTCTAAGAAATTCAGAAGATCAGACATACACACACACACACACACACACACACACACACACACACACTGGAATGAGAAATAACATATATAGTAATATATGTATTATGTATTACATTATATCTTATTATATATATAATAAACAAACCTAGGTATACTTTATTGTATGATATGTCTTTGGTGAAATAATTGCATGTATCTCTATATTTTAGATATGACAGTAATTTTCAATTTTATATTATTTCCTGTTTGGACAGTGTTCATTAATAAAGCAAATACTTATTGCAGAATTCCAAGATATAATCTATACTAGCAAATATTTAGAATATTGAAAAACTATTGATAAACCTCATTATCAATTCACAAAATAATCAAAATTTCTGTTGCTATCTTTTAAATGCCTGCAATTTTTTTTCTTGATTTACAAACAAGCTTTATTTACATATAAGTAAATATACTTATGGTATGTGCAAAATTTGATGGGTTTTTTTTCTTCTCTCAATCGTTTTATTTTATTATTATTATTTTTTACATTTTCATTGGAGTATAATTGCTTTACAATGTTGTATTAGTTTCTGCTGTATAACAAAGTGAATCAGCTATATGTATACATATATTTTACTTTGTCAATCAGAAATATCAATTAAATGTATCCTTATGTGGAGATATTTTGGTAGACGTTACTATTGTTCACTAATATCATGTTTCCATTTCAACATAGGCACATGGATGTCCATACTTCCCAGCACTTTTTCAGTTAACAGGGCTATTGTGGACTGAATGTGGGCCTCCAAAATTCGTATGTTCAAATCCTAACCCTCAATGTGATGATATTCGGGGACGGGGCCTTTGGGAAGTGGTTAAGTCATGAGAATGGAGCTCTCTTGAGTGCCTTTATAAGAGACCCCAGAGAACTCTCTCAACCCTTCCATCCTGTGAGGGATAAGCAGCAAGGGAAATTATCATTGAGGCTGGAAAAATGTTTTAGTGTAATGCTGTGACAAAATATTTATTAATTTTATTGTCCGGAGCTGAACCTGCAGTATCTCTGAGATATGCCTCTATACCTACTGAACCTAAAACTTTAAGGATAAATATTGGAAAAAAGAAGTTTAGGCAGAAAAAATGCTGGTTACTATCAGCTGAATCTTACAAAATATTACCCAAAAAAATGAGCTTAGGAATAAACAATGGGGGTGGGGGGAGCAATTTGCAAGCAGAAATGAAAGGGAATGAATAAAGACATGATAAACATTTAGAGACTTGCAAGATTAGAATAGCTGACTGTTGTTAGTCCCCAAAAAGTAAGTGATGAGATTTAAGTGAGCTTTGAATGAAAAATATTTCACTCTAATATATGCCTGAATTGCAAAGATTTGTTCAATGGCTAATGCCAAGTAAAAGTGCTTAATGAGTAAAAATACTCAAGGCAAAGTTTAGGTCAAAGGTATTGTACTAATTTCCTACGGCTGCTGTAACAAAGTACCACAAACTGAGTGATTTACAACAAATTTTCTTCTCCCACAGTTCTAGAGGCTAGAACTCTGAAATCAACGAAGTGTCAGCAAGATTGATTTCTTCTGGGAGCTCTGAGGGATAATATGTTCCCATGCCTCTCTCCCAGCTCTGGCATTGGATGACAATCCTTAGCAGGCAGATGCATCACTCCTATCTGCCCCCATTTCCACATGTCATTATCCTTGTGTGTCTGTGTATCTTTGTCTCTTCTTATAAGGACATCAGTGATTGAATTTATGACCAATCCTGAGTCTTAGGACCTCTTCTAATTTACATCTTAATTATATCTGCAATGACCCTATTTCCAAATAAAATCACATACTGAAGATTAAAAATTGAACATGTCTTTTGGGGGCAAGATTCAATCCGCAGCAAGTATAGTCTTCTCACTGAAGCCCAACAGGCCTTCCAAATAATTGCCAGGAAGTTAAAAAAAAAGGGGGGGGGGTAGAAAGATGTAAATTAAGCTTGTAAATGATAACTGACACAAAATTTTGAGTGTGGTTATTGTGTATAGAACTGACTGTAAGCAAAAAAGATTAGAACCCAGCTTGGTTTTATTTGTTCATTTTCTTTTGTTTTTGAGACTAACATTGTGGTAAACTGATCAGATTTTTAAAAACTCATCAATTATTGGCCCTAGCAATTGCAAGCCATGTAATCTTAGGCAGTTTACTTACACTTCTGTACTTCAGGGTTTGTGTCTTTAAAGTAAAAATGATCATGACACATAACCCATACGGATTTTGAGGGCACTAAAGACATTTAAACATGCAAAGGAAGATCTTAGAATAGTGCTTGACAAACAGTAAGATTCCAACAAATGCTGGCCATCCTTATCATAGTATATTTATGATAAATTAAACCTGTAACTATATCTACAGCCTTAAAAGTAGAGGTAGGATAGGCTGTACTGTAACAAACATACCTGGCATTTCATATGAAAACTGATTTCTCACAATAAATTCTGTTTTACATCCAGTAGCATGTGGGGCCCACATTTATGCTAGGCATTGGGAATATGCCATCCTTGGAAGCTGAACTCTTTCCTCAGTCATCTTGGAATCTTGACTGTTTAAATCTCATGGTGTTCATAATAAAAAGTGCATCAGGGCTTCCCTGGTGGCGCAGTGGTTGAGAGTCCGCCTGCCGATGCAGGGGACACGGGTTCGTGCCCCAGTCCGGGAAGATCCCACATGCCGTGGAGCGGCTGGGCCTGTGAGCCATGGCTGCTGAGCCTGCGCGTCCAGAGCCTGTGGTCCGCAACGGGAGAGACCACAACAGTGAGAGGCCCACACACTGCAAAAAACAAAGAAACAAAAAAAAAGTGCATCAGTTGGTACTGCTTTGTAACAAACTATGGTGATTACTTGTGGGTTAAAACAATGATTATTTTACTCAGGATTCTGTGAATTGGCAACTTAATCTGTGATTAGTTGGATTCATTCTTCTGGTTTTGGTTGATTTCAACTCAGAGTCCTCATGCACCTATAGTCTTTGGGTGGGTTGGCTAGTAGATAACTGGCTTAGGTTTGTCTCAGCTGCAATTTCTCTTCTCTATTCCATGCCTCTATTAGGCTGACCGGAGAAGATTTTCATGGAAAAGAGTTACGCCACATCTCTATTAGCCAAAGCAACATGCACTGAATGGGGAAGTAGGCATCATCTATTGATAGAAAAAACAAAACAAAACAAAACTGGAAAGCCATCGTAAATACTTTCTGAAGACTTAAACTGGGATCAAAAGTAGACGTTGCTTGAAACAGTAAATATATGGGGAAAATTTTGATTCCCAACATAGCTAATAATATTTCTTGAATGAACACCTTTTAGAATAAGGAATAATAATTGTTTCCTGTCCTTTGTATATGGCTCTAATATTTATATTACCTTCTTATTCTTTAACAGTCTATTTGTTTTGTATCACTGCTTTAATAAACTATCACAAAATTAGTGGCTTAAAATAATACAAATTTATAATTTTACAGTTCTGGAGTTTAAAACTTTTAAAATCAAGGGGTTGGCAGCGTTATGTTCCTTCTGGATGCTCTAGGGAAGAATCCATTTCTTTGCATTATCTAGCTTCTAGAGGCCGCCTACATTCCTTGGCTCATGGCCCCACAACATTCTGACCTCTACTTCTTCCTTTTTTCTGACTCTTACCCTCCTGACTTTCTTTTGTAAGGACGCTTTAGATTACACTGGCCCTACACTGATAATCCAGGATAATCTCCCCACTGCAGTCTTAACATAATCACATTGGCTAGGTCTCTTTATCTATGTAAGGGATATATTCACAGGTTTTAGAGATTAGAATGTAGACATTTTTGGTGTGTGTGTGGGAGGAATATTCTACTTACTAAAAATACCACCTCATAGAACTGGGTCTTTAGATGGACAAACTGTGGTACAGTTTGTTCTAAATATCTGAGCATATTCTGTTTATGGTACTAGGTACTTCTGGTGCCTTTGTGCTATGCCATTTGTACAGACATTGGAGGAAGTCCTATAGAGCTTTTTTTTTTTAAATAGTAAAATCCAACACTTGTCTTTCTCTTAGATTTTTTCATTTATTTTTATGAGAATTCCAATTTTTAATTTTTTCCAGTTTTATTTTGATATAATTGATATATAACACTGCAAGTTCAAGGTGTACAATGTGTTTATTTAATGCATTTATGTATTGCAAAATCATTACTACCATAGTGTTAGCTAAAACCTACATCAGGTTACTTAATTACCATTTCTTTTCTGTGATGAGAACATTTAAGATCTTTCTTAGCAACTTTCAGGTATATAATATAGTATTATTAACTATAGTCACTATGATGTATTATATCCCTAGGGAAAATGCCAATTTTAATCATGTTAATATTCAAAATTAAAATGATGAGTGATACAAAATTTAAAGGCATATTTAGAGATAAGAATAAGAATATTGAATATATTCTGATGAATTTCCTTAACTACATTTTAAAAGAAAATCCTATTAGCAAGAAAAATAAAATATTTTGCTTAATTGTGGTGTCCTTAAAAAATGCTATTATCTTTTAGAGAGAGCTCTCAGGAAAGTATGCTTTAAATTTGCCTTCACTGTTCCAACTTGATTTAGAAAATAAGATTATGTGATTAATAACTTCTGAAGTTAATAAAAAATGTTTTTTTATAACTTTTGATAACTTTTCATTCATATAAATACTCAAAAGTATTTAGAAATAAAAGAGAAAATTTTAATGTCAGTGTCATAAGCATTATATCTTTTCTATCACCTGATTATAAAATATTATTGAATTTTTAAAGAGTTTTGACAGACTAAGAGTTATCAATACTACCATGTGATTAATCTAAGACAAAACTGAGCTAAATTGTCTGTGACATATTACTAAATGTTATGCCAAAACATGCATTGTGCAGGCTAAAGTTTCATTCATCTCTTGGTAAGAAAATAAAAGCTTTTTCTTTCTTGTTTTTCTTAACTCTAAACCATGATTATATCAGGTAACATCTGAAGCTACAAAGAAAAACAAAATAAGTTGTTGTGGCTTATAAAGATTGTTGTTTTGTTTTTTAAATACTAGCTTCACACATGTGCAGTAAAGACTACTTATAATAATACAGTGAAACATTTCAACCAGTGAATGGGTTCATCTTATTCAAAGCTGCTCTTTATCTTGAACTAAGGTCATTAGTTCTACCCTAGGGGTATAGGCCAATTATTTATTAATGCACGTAAAAAATATGACCTTTTTCATTGCCCATATTTCCTTCATTATAACTTTTCATAAAAACAGACATATGGATATCTTAGCATAATACTATTATTAAATATAAAATTTATTACCAACAAAATCTAGTCTCAGTATTACACCTATTATTCCATTGCACATCTTACTTTCCAGAAAAGTCAAATGTAACTTTGCTAAGAGTGAGCTTCCTGAATTTTCACAATCTAATATATTGGTCAAGGAAATTTTTAAAAATGGGATTAGTCACTGAAGTACACATTCCTCCCTTAGTGGGGAAAATCTTTATCCACTAAACATTTAGAAAGCAAAGGATCTGGAAGATTTAGGTGATGATTTGCAAGTAAATGTTCTGCTCCTCATGAAGTCAAGGGGAGGACATAAGATGTCCTGCCCTCACTTGAGTGGCCCAAGTGTCCCTAGATCTAAGGTGCCCTGCCTGGGATGCCAGCAGAGGTAGCTGCTCCTGCCTGTGTCCTGTTTTGTCCCTCGCAGCCTACTGTTCTTGTTGTCCGTGGCCAGATCTAGCCATGGATTACACAGGCTGTCGCCCGCCCACCACAGCTACTCCCCAGCTGCCCCAGGTGGAGTGCCTGTGTCAGTGGGGCTACATCCCTCCGAACGTGCCCGGCATCTTGCTGGATAACTCTGGTTAACTATTCAGGGCAGTTCAACCAGGACTACTTGTTCTGAAAGGCGGCCAGCACGTCTGGGCTGTTCTGAGGAACCAACCTGCCAAAACTGTACCCTGGTACCCTCTGGTCTTCCCTGGGGGTTTTGGGCACCCCACTACCATCCAACAGCCCATTCCTCCATATGGAATGTACCCTCCCGCTGGAGGAAACCCATCCCCAGGAGCCCCAGTGTCAGGCTATCCAGGGTACCCAGTCTGGACCTGTCCCCCCCGACATGCCCCTACCCCCATCTGGAAACCAAGGTACCATCACATACACTTCTGGATGATTTCAATAAATATCAGCTAATGTCAAACAGGTGGAGCAGTGAAAAGAGCATCTGTCAAGAGATGTCCTGGGACCTGGGGCAGGGAGTGCTGCCCGTGGTGGAATGTCTCAAGAATACTCCAGCTTTCTTTGCTGAAATGTTCAACGAGGCCATGAGCGGAGCAGAAACAAAGGACCATACCCTGATTCGCATCCTGGAGTCTCGCAGCAAGATCGACCTTCTGGATCAGATTGGAGTATAAGTGGCTGTATGGCAAGTCGCTGTACAATGACACCTTGGGAAATATTTCAGGGGATTACCAGAAGATTCTGCTGAAGATCTGTGGTGGCAAAGACTGATTGGTGATGGGTGGCTCCCTGCTGTCTGCCTGCTGCCAGCTGGTGATGCCATAAAAAGGCCTAGAGAATGTCTGTCTGTTTTTAGCAGATACACAGAAGAGCTCCAGAGGAGGTGTCCCAGTGCAGACCATCCAGAGAGCCTTGGCTCTGTCCTTTGCCTGCACCCCCTGATCCTTTCATCGTGCTTGTGAATGACCTGGTTCAGTTACCAGCTGTCTCAGGATGTCTTTTCCTCCCCACCTTCACACACTTTTGCTGCTAAAGTAGATGTTTTATTTCCTAATTCTTGCAATAATTCCCCTTTGCTTGGGGCTGACACTCTTGGCTTCATTTTAGTCATGTAATTTTATGTTTTTATTTGGAAGTATTTTTTTAAGCAGATATTCATTCTTTTTTATTATTATTTTATTTATTTATTGCTGTGTTGGGTCTTCGTTTCTGTGCGAGGGCTTTCTCCAGTTGTGGCAAGTGGGGGTCACTCTTCATCGCGGTGCGCGGGCCTCTCACTATCGTGGCCTCTCTTGTTGCGGAGCACAGGCTCCAGACGCGCAGTGGTTCACGGGCCTAGTTGCTCCACGGCATGTGGGATCTTCCCAGACCAGGGCTCGAACCCGTGTCCCCTGCATTAGCAGGCAGATTCTCAACCGCTGCGCCACCAGGGAAGCCCCTGAAAGTATTTTTATAGTCATTGTCAGACAGATGCATACAAGTCTCTGTGCTGCATACACATTTTGGGTAAGAGACGTTGGGTGTGTGAGTGCCATGTCCTCATGGAGGAGTAAAAGAGAAGGCATTTAAGGGTAATTTTGGGATGTGGTAAGGCTGTGTCATGAGCTTTTTTATTGCCAAACTCACTCCTTTTTAGAAAAGGAAAAGAAATAGTCAAAGTCATCTGTTCCTTCTTCCATGACAAGCCAGGAGACACGGCTTCTTCAATTTGGAATGTCCTTAAATATGAATGTCCATCTACCATAGGTACTTAAGAGAGAGGAATAGAGATAAAAGGGAACACAAACAAATGAATAAAATAAGAGAGGTGTTGGGTGAAGGGTTCAAAAATTACAAACTTCCAGTTATAAAATAAATGTCATGTGGTGTAACGTACATTATGGTGACTAGAGTTAATAATACTATATTGTATATTTGAAAGTTGCCAAGAAAGTAGATCTTAAAAGTTCTTATCACAAGGAAAAATTCTATGTGTGGTGATAGATGTTAACTAGACTTATTGTGGTGATCATTTCTCAATATATACAAATATTAAGTCATTATATTTTACACCTGAAACTAATATAATATCATATGTCAATTATATCTCAAGAGAAGAAATTTAAAAAGGTGTCTTGCATAGACCAATACGAATCTTCCCCCTTAAAGTATACCCATTATTGCTGTGATAATGGTATGTGACAAATAATCCTCCAAATCTCAGTGATTTACAACAATAAATTTCCATTTCATTCATGGCTCTGTAGATGCAACAGAGCAGCTCAATTTCAGGCTGTTGGTCAAGTTCACATCTGCTTCGGGTTCTTTCCATTCTCCTTGGACCAGCAGTGACCCAGGGTGGGCTCTTCTCATAGTAAATGGTAGAGGCATAAGAGATGGGGAAAACCTAGCAATCACATTTGAAGACTTTGTTCCAGTTGGTCCACTAACATTTGATTGGTCCAGTCATCTCACATGGCAAAACCCAATGTCAGTTTGTCAGGGATGCAGATTTTGCAAACCTCTACTAGGAGGCAGAGCTATGTTACATAGTATGCATAATCATTCCTGTTTCCTGGGGAGTGAAGAATTAAGAGCAATATTTTATCTATCACAGATGCACTGGAAAACATACTCTTCTATATGCAGTTTTTTTTAAGAAGAAGAAAAAAGTGCTGCATAAAGTTTGTCAAAAGTAAACAACAGTGTACTTTAAAATCAGACTACTATCTGCAGCCCTTTCCTAGTGTCTTTCTTAATTCCTTTGAGTAAGGGCAATTGAAATACTTTTCATTGATCTTTGTCTTCTAAGTGAGTAGTGTAGTTTCTCCAACTTTTGAATTATTTTTCCAAGTTGCACATAACACCAAAAGGACTTCCCAGTTTATAGACCTCTTTCCTGTGTTATGATCTGGGACATTCTACCTTTTGGTGCCACTATATGCCGTTTAGAAGGAACAATAAGAAAATATATAACAAAGGGCACAGAGCACACATAATGTGTTAATTACTTAGAGTGTGTTTATTTTTAAGAAAATGTATATATACCACATAGAGTGATAATTTTAATTAACCTAAAACAATGTATTTGGTAGTGTTTCCATTATTATATATTTATTTTAGAGCTCACCAAGTACTCAATATCTAACCAGTGACCTTGTGAGCCTATCAAGCATTGAAGAATTCACTTAAAAATTTCTGGTTTGACCTACGTTTATGTGAAATATTTTACTTCTAGCTTCTCTAGCTTCCTTTTCTCGACCTTCCTATGCATTCAAAGAAATAATGCTTTCTTAATTTTTCATGATTTGCATTATTTCCTTCAAATATACTTTTAGTTTTTGTCATTGGAATTATGATGTCGGTTTTTTCCTCTAAAGCCTCTAAAGTGATTTTTTGGAGTTCATACGTTATGCACAACATTATTTGAATCCTTGAGAATTATACCTCACACTCTACCTCTACAAACACACACTAACACATAGATACTCACACACATTCACACACTGATGTTTGCTTAAAAACAATAAAATATATAATTATATAGGCACTGCTGGATCTTTGCTTGTCTGTCCACTGTCTGTAACACCATCCATGCTTGATGACTGCAACATGTTCCAGCTGCAATTCATGTCATTCCATTAGAGTGAACCTTAGGGAACTTTAAAAATAGTACATAAAAACAATAACCAAAATAATCAGAAAGAATATAAGAATACTTGTAAAACAATATTATATATATATATATATATATATAAATCCATATTTGGAAACTATTAGTAAGTATATATGATGGTTGATTTTATATATCAACTAGAAGATCAATATTTAATTGGTGAACTTTGAAAAAGGAAAATTATCCTCCATAATGTGGGTGAACCTCATCCAAACAGTTGAAGTCCTGAATATAACAAAAAGATCAGTCTTCCCAAGCAGGAGGGAATTTTCATGGAGACTGCCTTTGGACTTTATCTATACCATCTCTCTCCTGGACCTCTGCCTGCTTATCTTCCAACTAGAACTGCACCATGGGCTTCCCTGGGTCTCCAGGCGGTTGGTCTTTGGCTGCAATTGCACCATCAGCTCTCCTGGATCTTGAGCCTACAGGGTCATACTACAGATTAGGAATTGCCAGCCTCCATAAACTCTTGAGCCAATACCTTATAATCAGTCTCTTTCTCTATATGTATACAGCTTATTGCTTCTGTTTAACTGGAGAATCCTAATAAAGTGTATTATATTTCAGTTTCATTGCAAATGTCTTAACACTTGCATAGAATAACTATGCCTCGATAGCATCTCCCATTTATGCCTGTGCAATTACACTTATCTCCCCCAGAACAGCAGATACATTTCATGGTAATTATAAAAATGAAAATTTCTTTAAAGTACTTCTCCAATAAAAATACCTCCTACCCCAATTTAAGATGCAAAGTATATTTTTTTTTCTTTTTTTTTTTTTCCTTTTTTTGCGGTACGCGGGCATCTCACTGTTGTGACTTCTCCCGTTGCGGAGCACAGGCTCCAGATGCGCAGGCTCAGTGGCCATGGCTCACAGGCCCAGCCGCTCCGCTGCGTGTGGGATCTTCCCGGACCGGGGCACGAACTCGTGTCCCCTGCATCGGCAGGCGGACTCTCAACCACTGCGCCACCAGGGAAACCCCAAAGTATATATATTTTTAAGACAAATTTTTTGAAAGAAAGGCTCATACTTTTCTAGAAATTAACCTAATTTAATGGGGGAACTTTTTGACTTTTACTATTACCCAGGCTTTGCATTTTCTTAAACAATTTGATATAACTGGAAGCATTGAATTACTTAGAATGATATATATTCCCAAACCACTCGACTCATTGAATCCTCAACAGGAGGCATCATTACCATTTTCACACATTTTCATTAATACAGATAAATTATTACCATCCTCAACACAAACTCTCAGGTTTTAAACCAAATAGTCATAGATACTCTTAACAACCATAATTACAATGTTTTACATTATTTATATCTGATACTGTGGTCTGCACTAAATAGAGAACATAGCAGGCTACCTCCTTCACACTAAGTGATAGCAAGTCAATCAATATCAGTGTTTTATCCATTTTAAAATAAAGAAGAGGAGTTTAGTTTGAGTGACTCTCAGGTCAAAAAAGTCATTCCATACTAAGTGAGACATATATTTTTTTTAACATTTTCAAGATGCTGATCTAAATTATTCATTGTTATACTGTGTTATCACCTTTACACAGGAAATTATGGTAAGAACTAAAACAAACATTTATCTCATGTAATAGGTCATCTGTGGAAAGATAAATAATCATCTGTCCTTAGGAAACCAAATTTCCAGCTTGAACTGCTCGTTAAAATGTTTTTTTCTACTTCATCATGTAGTGTACTTGGAACATAACAGGTCCACATTAATTCCTGATGAACTGATGAATCGATGAACTGTATTAGTTAATAATAGATGATGACATTCTCTGAGAATAATTTCTGTGATGTTCAAAATATTAAACCTTGCTCACCCTCTGAGGGAAGCATCCACACACACAAATAGATTGTGCTTTCCATTGAGCAGTCATTGAAGATTCAAAAGAGAAGAGTTTTCTGCATATACACACCACAAAAATTAAGAGGGGATTAATGGACTAAATACCAACATAGTGAAAATATGATGGAGATTTATAATTTTGATTTTTTTAACCTTTGTTACTGTTCTAATTTCATTGCTCATACTGTTTCTCACATATAAACTAAGAAAAATCACTTGCTCTCACTTATAATAGCTAAGTGATTAAACATAGATGATGAGTTAGGAAGAATTTCTGTGAATATGTTTCTCACCTAATGTCAAATAATTTATTAGTAAGGACAAATAAAGCAGATTGTAGGTTATCACTCTCTTCCTAGCACAGAAATTTTCATTGTTATTGTCATTTTTCTTTAAAAGTTCAGGGAAAAATGAAAAATTAAACAAGTAAAATGTTAATAACATGACTACCTGCAAAATTGACAGAATTCTATATAACTTGTGAGTGTTCTTCAGATATTTTACACCAGACTTTTTAATATAATATTAAGTATGAATGTCTTATTTAATATTTAAAATATCTATAGTAGATAGTACTATAGTACACTTCAAAAAAAGTGTACATCTTACCCTGTGATAGCCAAAAGCTAATTGATTTTTATATCATTCATACTTGGAGTCTAAAGCATGAGAATCTATGATTTTTTCCACTTATTTTAGTATTCATTAAATACATACTGTATATAAAAATTATACTTACAAATTTTATTCAGTATAACACCTGTCTTCCAGTGGAAGAAATAAATTATTTAAATAGCATATAACAAGAGTTTCAAGTTTTAAATGGCTTCTGGTTTGCCATTCCTAAGACAGGGAAAGTAAATAAAAAATTTAAAAAATAATCTCAGAAAAATGGTAAACCTTAAAACTAAAAGAAATTACCAACATAAAACTTTCATTTATTTAAAAACCATGAAAACAAATGTCTATAACAAAACAGAAACAGACTTACAGATGTAGAGAACAAACTAGAGGTTAGCAGTGGGAAGAGGGAAGAGGGGAGGGGTGACATAGGAGGATGGAATAAGAGTATGTGTAAAATAAATAAGTAATAAGGATGTATTGTACAGCATGGGGAAATATAATCATTATTTTGTAATAATTCTAAATGGAGTATAAACTATGAAAATATTGAATCTCTATGTTGTACACCTGAAACTAATATAATATTGTATATCAAGTATACTTCATTAAAAAATAAAAAATAAATTACATAAAAAATAAAAGCCACCTTATTTTTACCATGTAAATTGCTGTGGGTGTAGAAAATGCATGGATTTTTGCAAGTTGGAAAGGTGAAGAAAGTAAGCTTACAACTGTAATATAGTGAAACAGGTGTTCCAAAAACTCTCTTCCAGATGCGATGGGACACATTAAGAGAGTGCTGTGCCAGGTCTTCAAGAGTGAGGGAAGATTTCCTGATTAGAATGGCAAGTAAACCTTAATCTTATGGTTAATCAGTTATAAGAATTAAAAGATATTGGAAGGTGATTAAATAGAATTTTTGAGACTGATATTAATTAAATGTAATTGAATTATGTAAGTGGAGATATCAGGTATTAGGGAATGATAAAACATGAAGCAGGAAGGAAAAACAGTTAGGAAAGAATAATATAAGCTGTATTAACTCACTATGATATGATAGAAATACTTGAAAGGTCACTTTTTTTCACGAAAAAGTGAATGACTTGGACAAATATATTCACTGTCCCTGGTAGCCCAAGAGAAGGATAACTTCCAAGTTGATAATACAGGATGTAACTTCCTCCATAATACTCTTACAATGTAGTCCATGAACCACAATCAATAATCACATGGGTTCTTAAATAAGCATGCAGATTTGGGGACAACTCTATCAAACCTACTAAATGAATATTTTGAGGAGTGAGACCAAAAAATCAACACTTTCTTGTTGATTATCACTTAATCACTTAATTCACTTAATCAACACTTAAATCACTTAATCAACAGTTTAAGTGATTATCAAGCACATAAATATGTAAGCTTAACTTTATAACTTCTGATTATATTTCTTGGGAATCTAACAGTGTGTAAATGGTTTGGTTAATCCCAGTAATAGGAGTTAGGGGTCTTGGTCATATTATACAAGAGCCTCTGCCCCCCACCAAAGAACATGGTAGGTAATAACTTATATGGGGGTTTCAGTTTGCTATCAATAATGTATCACATTATACTAATTTCAAATGTAATATTTGTTACAGTTGTCTTCAGGAGCATATTTAATACCAAAAAGGTTAGTCAGGGATGAATTGTAGGAGTTCAATTTCATTTACTGGAACTAGGAAAATAAAAATGGAAATTGGCTTCCAAAGATGCTAAAATGAGAGGCTTATAAAAGATTGGATGGCTCTGTATTTCTTACTTATTAATTTAGTGATGCATCTTGATTATGCGATGTAATAGAACAATTACCAATTGTTAGAACAATTACAATTATTTGAATAACTAATATTGGAATCTAATCCACGTGTATTAACTCCCTGCCACATCACTCATACTTGCTTCTTTCCAAACTTCTACTATGTTCATCTTTCAAGATGGAAATAGAGACAAATGACACCAACCATTACAGTCCTGTCTGGAAATCAGAGAATAAGAGCCTGTGTGATAATAAGAGCCAGTGTTAGAAGATAATTTGTAGGCCCAAAGAATATTATTTTACACTTTGAGTTTCATTAAACTCAAAACAAAACTAAGCAACTCTATTAAGATATTCATCAAATATATACATTTATCCCTTTAAAGTTTCCTTTCAGATGACCCATTGCTTAAATCCTAATTTTAATGTTTATGATTCTTTATTC
The DNA here is from genome assembly GCF_039906515.1 of Pseudorca crassidens. Taxonomy (NCBI): domain Eukaryota; kingdom Metazoa; phylum Chordata; class Mammalia; order Artiodactyla; family Delphinidae; genus Pseudorca; species Pseudorca crassidens. The sequence continues at coordinate 23,977,178 of NC_090298.1, forward strand.
AAAAAGTTCATCCAAACAGCCTCATCATGCTTTAGATAGGCAGGCTGCAATAACAAAATACCACAGACTGGATGGCTTATAAACAGCAAAAATTTTCTTTTTCACAGGTTTGGAAGCTGGAAGTCTGCAACCAGCGAACAGCATGGTCAGCAAGGGCTCTTTTCTGGGTCACAGACTTCATGTTATATCCTCAGGTGGCAGATGGGGCAGGGGAGTTCTGCGGGGTCTCTTTTATAAAAGCACTAATCCTGTTCGAGAGTGTTCCACCCTCATGGCCTAAGCACCTCCCAGAGAACCCATCCCCTAATATCACATTGGGCATTGGAGCTGTGTATGAATTTGGGGGGACACTCACCCACATTCAGAACATAGCAGGCTTTTTTGTTTCTTTTTATTCTGACAAGTTTAAGGAACTTGAAATATGTAATTTATATATATAATATATAGATATATATAAAATATATAATTTTATATATATATATATATATATATATATATATATATATATATATATATATATATTCCTGGAGAACACTATAGAAAAGTAATAAGGAAAACATTTGAAACTGCAAGGCAATTTAGAAGGTAAGTTGAATATATATGTCTACTTGATTGATCTCTCCTGCTTTTTCACCTACTCTTTCCTCACTTTTTTGGGGGGATTCTCCAGGACATCCTCCTGGGATCTCTTCCTTTTTCATTTTGAAATTTTACTTCGTCTCTTCTACATATACTTCAAGCAACAACCCCCATGGTCACACACTCAACATTTTATATTCTTTTCCCTTCTACCACACATAATTCTCAAATCAGGTCTACCACTCCTCATGAAGAACGAAAACAGAAAATAATCCCTACCCTTTATAATAGAAAGAGATTTACGAAGATCAACAGAAATGATCATATGGGCATTTAAGGTCTTCAGAGACAATATGAATGAAAGTACTAGTAATAGTAGTAGAAACAGACTTTGGGTTTGCTCAGATTACAGCTGGCAGTGCCATTTTTAGGGGTGAAATAGTAAATATAAGTAAATGCATCTAAATTTTATTTTAATTATTAAAATCCAGATTAAAAAGAAACAAAGAATATATAATATTTTTCACTAAAACTGTTAAGAATAAACATAGTAACATATTTTGGTACATTCAGTTACACTATTTGTGAGTCTTACACTAATTGTATTATTGTTACAATTACCAGACAGAGATTTGAGGTTATATTTCTGCAAGGGAATCATCATTTAGTCTGTCAGTCAAAAGTACTTGGCTTAGCATTCTGTGAAACATTGAGCTGTTATTTTATAAAACATATACCTGTTGATAGCTTTTTTCTCCCATACTAACACTTTTAGTACCTTTGGGGCTTTTGATTTTAGAAAAGATTAAGATGATATAGAATGTTTAAACTTTAAAACAAAATTAATTGTGAAAATAGCACAAAGATATTGAAAGACTCAAATTAGTTTTCATTAAAAATTATTGCCATGGCTCCTTTGAAATGTACTATATGGAAAACTTCCAAAGATCATATATTCAGTATGATATGTGTGGAAAGGTCACCAGTTAAAGGGTAATTGTACATAAGACAACTAGATTGCTTTGTTATTAAAATATGATGTGAAAAGTTTTATCATTTCAATGTCTAAAAGGAAACTTCAGAAGTTGGAAAATAATCAGTCATTCTGAATAGTATATTTCTAAATAAAATAATTTAATTACCTAATATATCAGTAGAACTGATTTCAGTTTATTTTTCAGATTGCATTTATAATGGATTTTTCTGATAATGAATTCTGAGAGGAATCTAAAATAGTATTTGTCAAAGAAAACTGTGGGAAGTAGATCTAAGAAGAGAAAATAAAAAAGATTTTTAGAATGGTATTGTGCAAATTTACTTACATGCTGAATAGTTTTCATCATTATTAAGATCTACCTGTCATGATAAAAAGTGATTCTTTCCACTTAGCTCATTTTCTCCTAACACTGTAATGCCCTAACTTCACCAATTATAAATAGACATAGACATAAGAGATGGAGATGGAGATAGAGATGGGGTTGGAGATGAAGATGAAAATAGAGATGGACATGGAGATGGACATGGAAATGAAGGAGGTGTATATATATAGAGAGATTAAAACCACACAAACATTTCTTCCAGGCTTTTTTTTTTTTCCTTCCAGGCTTATTTTTAAAGGTAATCATACTGATTCAATTTTGATTTCCTCAATAAGTTTTTTAGGACTGTTGTACCACAGACTGGGGGGCTTGAATAACAAACATTTATTTTCTTACAGTTTTAGAGGCTAGAAATCTGAGATCAAGATATCAGAGGGATGTGCCCTTCTGAGGGCTGTGATGGAAAAATCTGTTCCAGGCCTTTCTACTTGGCTTTTAGATAGAAGTCTTCTCCCAGTGTCTTCCCTCTATACTTGTCTATGTCTAAATCTCCTTTTCTTGTAAGGACTCTAGTCATACTGGATAAGGGCCCACCCTAAAAACCTTATATTAATTAATTACCTCCGTAAAGACCTTATTTCTAAATACGGTCACATTCTGATGTACTTGGGCTTAGAACTTCAACATAGAGTTTTGGGTGGGGCCAGAATTTTGTCCACAACATGCCTTAATATTTAGTATTATTATTTTAATATAATAATTAAAAGTTATAGTATTTTTATTTAATAACTATAACAATATTGACATTCCTTTATGAAAAATAGAGGTTTTAATTTTCTATCCTACTACTCATCTTTCTTTCTCGTCTCATATTCTGTGTTTTTTATTTGTTCAGTTGATTTTCTATATGTATTCATTAATATAATTATATCCATGCCAAATGTTTAATTTGCTATTTGGGTAATAACTTCTTGCCCTATTTGAGATTAGTTTTCCTCTGAATTTCATCTTGATTAGTTGTTGTATGGCAATTACATAACTTTTTATTCCTTTCATTGATATAAAAATCCACTTTATTCTTGAAGATGATGTCCTTGGAGTTGGACAGATTTCTATTTGAATTTGAACAAAATTACTTCCTGACATATGGCACAAGAATCATCCTCACATTCTTTTCAATTGCATTTTTAAAATTCATTCCAACTTTTCTGGATTTTCTTCCTTTGTTTATAGCTTTTTTAAGCTAGAAACCATACTTATGTAATTCTTTAGCAATACTGTACACATTTTATAAATTTGTTTAGTTAGCCTTACACTTGATTATTTTTCTAAAATTTTGCAATTTAAAATGCAGTACAGCCAAAGAAAAACTGTGGTGCTAATATGAATTTTATTCATTTGTACACCTGCTTATTTTTGTTCCTCCCTCCACTGAAATTCATAATAGTATTATGACATTAGAGTCCCTGAAATTTCTATTATATGTTGGTTTATTGTTTACCTTCTATATTCTCCTTCTATAATACTTGTTACAGGAATTGTATATCTAATTCTGTGTATCTTCGTGAGTATTAACTTTTATGCATTCCATGTCTTCTCATTTACTTTATTTTTTGGCAAGGAGCTGATTTCATGGATTTTAATTTGCAGCCCTTCTACACATTTGTTTTATATATATATCTTTTTTTTTTTTTTTTGCGGCACGCGGGCTTCTCACTGTTGTGGCCTCTCACTTTGCAGAGCACAGGCTCCCTTCGCACAGGTTCAGCGGCCATGGCTCATGGGCCCAGCTGCTCTGCAGCATGTGGGATCTTCCTGGACCGGGGCACGAACCCATGTCCCCTGCATCGGCAGGCAGACTCTCAACCACTGCGCCACCGGGGAAGCCCCACATTTGTTATATTTTATATTTAATTAAAAAAAATTATTTTTCTCTGAATGTTCCTATTTCTTAGCATTATTTTTCTTTTCTTATGTAAAATATCTTTTCAGATTTCTCTTATTATATGTCTTAACATCATCATTATTCTTATCATCAACAAAATCACCATCATCTCAATCACTTTTTTCCAGTTTTATTGAGATATACGTGACACATAACATTGTATTAGTTGAAGGTGTACAATATAATGATTATATATATATATATGTATTGCAAAACGATAACTACAACAAATCTAATTGACATCCATTACCTCACATAGTTATAATTCTTTTTCTTGTGATGAGAACTTTTAAATTCTACTCTCTTAGCCACTTAGACATCCAAATATACTATACAGTATCATTAACTGTGTCACCATGCAGTACATTACATCTCCAGAACTTATTTATCTTTCAAACACTTTTCTAAAGAATTTTTTTGTCCTAATTTATTGTTATTTTATCTAGAGTTCCTTGATCAGTTTATTCATCATAGTCTTTCTCTTGTTTGTTGTTTGTTTTCACTATTTGTTTGGCATTCCTTGCTGTTTACTCTTAACATATGAATTGATTGTTAAGTTAATCCATTGAGGGCACTGGTATATATTTCCTTTGCAGTCCCATCCCCTTGTTCCCCCCTTTGAATAAGCTGTGCCCTGCCTATGTGGCTTATTCTCTTTCATATGTGGGATCTTAGAGTCCCCTCTGTCCATCAGCCATTTCCTCTAATTAGGTAAAAATCTGCTTTGGGCAACCAACATACGTACTATGGATTCTTTCACTCCTTGGCAGTGATTTATTTTGAGCACATCTTCACTTTTAACCACTTTATCATTGCTTTCCATTAAATTTCTGACTTTTTTATACTTACTTGGCATTGAGACCAGGATTTTTTCTGTCTCTCCTGAGAGGAAAAGATACACCATTGTCTTGTCAGTGCAGTGGACTAGAACTTGTTGCTTCTAGTTTATCTGTCAGTAAAATTCAATTTGCGTGAAGTCATCTATAAATTTTTCACAATCTGTTGTTTACTTCCATACTACCATTATCATTACAACTTTATTGTAATCTATACTACTTTACTGTCATTGTAATGTTTTTTGGGGGGCAGGAGAAAAGATAATAACAATAGCAAAACACACACACATGTTTCCCTTGTATAGCAAACATATTTATTCACACACACATGCACATATAGTTGAAAGAGATAACAATAATGTATTAGTCAGGGTTTTCCAGAAAACAAAATCAATAGAATAGATGGATAGATAGATAGATAGACAGACAGAAGGATAGATAAAGTAGATACTTATTAGAAGGAATTGGCTCACACAATTATGAAGGTTCACAAGTCCCAAGATCTGATGTCTGCAAGCTGGAGACCCAGGAGAGCCAATATGTAGTTCCACTTTGAGTCCAAAGGCCTGAGATGCAGGAGAGCTGATGGTGTAAATTCTAGTCTGAAAGCTGGCAGACTTGAGACCCAAGAAAAGCCAGTGTTTCAGTTCAGTTCAAGTCAGAAGGCCAGAAAAGAGCCAGGTACCAGCTCCCAGCAGTCAAGCTGGAGCAGTTCCCTCTCACTGAGGATTTTTGTTCTATTCAGGGCTTCAGTTGATTAGATGTGGCCCACTCACCATAGGGAAGGCAATCGGCTTAATTCAGTCTACCCATTCAAATGTTAATCTACTCCAGAAACTCCATTAAAGACAAACCCAGAATAATATTTGGCCAAATGTCTGGCCATACTGTGGCCCAGTCAAGTTGACACATGAAATAAAATTAACAATTACAAGCAGCAAACACTTTTATATAATTTATAATGTTTTTGCTATTGTTACTATATATGTCATATTACATCACATATATAGTTTATTCCACTTATGTACTGTGGGCATGTTCTAGAATGTCACTGCAAACACTGAATTAGGGAGTACTAAACCCTTGCTCCTAAGAAAAATAAGGGTTAGGTTTCTATAACTTCTATTCAGAACATTTTAGTCAACCATTAAATACATAACCTTGTTTTATATGTGTTTCTCTTTAAAGACATCATACTTAATGTATATTGTTGATTCATAAACATTGAACTCACAACCAATAGCATCATAACACGTACCTTAACAAAGCTAATCAAACAAACAGAGAATATGATATTTTCTCCATAATGCACATCACATCTTGTGCTTGCAAACACTAGACTGCATGTTAACACTACACTTAGGGTCTTATTAAACAGCAAAATCACCAAAGAAAACAGAAAGATGCAAAAAAATGTGGCATTAAATAGACCACAATAAAGGATGCTTGCTTACAGTATGAGAGAGGGCATAAGAAGACAGGTCATCACCCTGTTGGAACTCAGCTGAAAAAGTGCATGTCAGGTGACTCACCCACTCTACCCATATCCACCAAAGACGAGGAAAGAACTGCATGTACTGATTTGGGGTTTACAAATACATTTTAGCGAATAGGCGCATTCTCAAATGGAGAATAATGAGGATAGACTGTATCTGAGAACATCTCAGAGGAGCTGTTATAATCATATATATCCTTTAACTTACAAGAACTCTGGAGTGGAAACTGGATACTTAATCTCCCAAGTCTACCCTACTTCTCAAGATCAACCACAAAATAATTTCTTTACTTTTAACACTGTTTGATTCCACATATTTTATCCAGATCTCTAGATTAGAATATTTTGCCATAATTTAATAGCATACAAATACAAAAATAGAATTTTGTTAATAATTTGTTAATGAATACAAAAATCTGTTTGAAAAAAAATACCTTGGAAGAACAATTTAATATTTTGTAATCAGCTCTTGCAAACTACCTTATTATCATTTCATAATTTATAGAACTTAGAACATTTAAATTAATTGAAAAACTAAACAGTAAAAATGTGACTGGATAGAATTTTTGCAAATCTCATTGCAAATATATTAATAATTAAACACTTCTTAAACGTGTTTGTTGAATTTTCTGTTTTTGCTGTACGTTGGGATCTAACATGATTTGTTTGCTTAGATGCTCTTTACTAAGTAGTTCAGATGGCATAGCTAAGGCAGAAAACAGCTTATGTTTCCTGACAGCTTCCTCTCTGGCTCAGAGCAGGTGCTTTCATTGCTTTATACTCCTCCTACGGGTGAGTTCTTCCAGCTCCTGAGGAGGTGGTAATGTGCATTACTTTCCTCAATACTAGCTTCAGTCCAAGGACTGTCGCTGTAAAAATAACAGTGAACATAAACCATCTGCGTTTAAGTACTTGACATTTTGGTAAAATACTATAGCTATACCAAAAACTCCAACTGTTTGACTTGAATTTGTTTGATCTTCTTTTTTTTCTTTCTATTTTTATGGGGCAAAGTTCAAAAAAAAGCACTGTTACTGTTTAATGAAAACAGCAGGCAATGCATTTCACAAACAGAGAACTGTTCTCATATTCCCATTTGAGAGACCTGAATTTTAAAATCTCAATTCCTCCTTGGAAATCATCCTACTTTTTATTCAAATTAAAAACATTCAGGTTACCAACTGTTTGAAGAATTGCAAGAGGTTTTCAATTTGAAATTGACATAAGAATCCTTTTAGTTCCTACTGGGAAAAGAAATTCAGCTTGGTGTTTTTGAATTCTATATATAATACAACACCTTTCCAAACAAGACATAATGCATTTCATACACTATTTCTGTGCCCCATTCTTCTTTCCTCCCTTTCTTCCTTCCTTCCTTCCTTCTTTCCTTACTTCCTTTCTTCCATCCCTCCCTCTCTGCCTCATCCCTTTCTCTTTTGCTTTTCTCTCCCACCCCCTTTCTTTCCAAAATATTATGTCATTTCTGTGAGTCATCAGTACTTGATTCTGTTGTCTACTCTCTACATATTCATTTACTATATATATGCATTGAGGGCCTAATATGTACATATCCCTATTCTAAGGGCTGTGGACAACACCTCAAAAGTTCTTGTCCTCATGCAGCTTACTTTCAAGTAGGAGAAAAGTACATTGAATTAATCCAGAATTTAAATTTTTTGTTTAAATTAAATAAAATATTCTAAATAATTTATATTTTTGTTTATGAAACATTTGAAAACACCATGTTTTCCTCATCATCATTGCCTATTTCTTATTTGAATGAAGAGGAAATATTTCTAATTGTAAATACAACATAAAGTTAAACTTATTTAAAAGCCATTGTTCAGTTATCCCCACCACAATTAAAGTTTGAAGTATTTTCTAAGAGATTTAAACAGAAATAAAGCCTGTAAACTAACTGGGAATCTGAAAAGCACTGGTCTTCTGACCAGACACCAAATCAATGAGGCTAGAATCTGAGACAAATTCCATATTAAGTAGAACCTTAATGATTAGCTTAGTGTACAGTTTATTGTCTATCCTTCTTTCTCTTTCCCTTTGTCTCTTCCTCTGAACAGATGTAGAGGTATATGTAACATAAATATATATTTGTCCTCAACAGGATGCTTAAAAGAAATTTTCATGTCTTTTCACTTAAATGTAAAAGAAATTGTTGACATAGAATTGCATATTCTCTATCTACATGGGCAGATATACTGTATTCACACCATCCTGTAATTATTCAGTTCCTTTTCATTTATATGTTCACTCATTTATTCGGTAAATATAAAATCAATAGAATGGAAATAATATTTATTGATTTCAACTCATTAAAAAAAGAAATATATCAAGAACAACTCTAACTGTAGAGCACAGAAACTATATAAATTTAAATGGAAGAAACTAGAAAAACTAAAAGCAGAAATTTAATACAGACAATACAAGACACAGACACTTTCATTAAATAATATTTATAAAGGTAAAGTTTCTTATTTAAAAACTCACGAATTTTAAAAACATGGAGTACAAAATATTAAAATAATATTATAAATTATAATATGCAATGAATTGCTTGTGATATTTGAAATATTTAACAAGGATATAGCATGGATACCAACCAGTCGAAGCTGAGAATATACTGATGGGTACTAGCTGAATTTCAACTCTGCAAGAATGCACAGGTGAAATAGCTGATCTTAATGTTAAACAAAGACACAGGTGAAACAGAGCTGATCTTAATGTTAAACAAAGTGACATTCAAGCCAAGGTTCATTTTAAAAGATTTATTTTAAAAGATTCATTAAAAAAGAAGGATTTTATTTAATGAAAATAAAATCAGTTATGATTATATACTGATCACAAATTCTTATTGAATTAAACAGCATTAATATAAATAATGACCAAACCCTTAGAAATATTTGGAGACGTTGGGGAAAAATAAATGTGGAATGTGTAAGAAATTGAAGCATAGAACTCTCCAAATAATTTGTAAATATAATAACAAAAATAACTTAAATAATATAACAAATAAAGAAGAAATGATCTCACATAAAAATACCAAATAACAGATTAAAGTTGTATATTTATGGAACATTTATGTTGCTCAAATTTTATGCTGCAAGGAAAGTCCCTTTTCTTTGCCAAAGGACATGTTTCCCTAGAAAATTCTATGAAAAATGCAAATTAAGCATGAACTAAAATCTCCCTTTTGTTCCAAAATTATAAAATGATTTAATGGATAAAATACCTATAAAGACTAATAAATAGACATGCAGTCTAATAGATAGTTGAGCAGCCATTCTGTTAGAGTATAAAACAAAGTCAGATTTGAGTCATTTGACAAGGAAAAAAGAGAAAGAGAAAGGGGAGTGAGAGAGAGAGAGAGAGAGAGAGAAAAATGGATCCATGGGTCCATGAACACATAAATACATAGTGAGGGGTATGAATTTCATTTACGTGTTTCCACTGGGAGCTCAGTCTGGATCTTAAATTTTTCCTGAAAACTGTGCAAAGGTACACAGAAGTGTTCAGAATAGCTCCACCTATATTGTAGAGAGAAACCTATTGAAAATTTAATCATACTTTGCTCAAAAACCTGGCAACCTGGCAACTGAATCAACTGGCCATTGTTTATGAGAATTGCCTTGCTAATTATGACTATTTATTTATTTTAGGCCACTTGCTGTTGACCTCAATTATGTCACTCTCTCCAGTGAACTTAAACCTAACAATGAAAAGTGTTTTCTGCTAGGTGCCTTCTTATGAGTTCTTTGCTTATTAGTTTACCAGGAACTCAAGCTTTACCCTTCTATCATCATTCTCTCTGGTGAGATATATCTAGTACTGAAAATGATACATGAAAAGTAGTAATTTCTTAGGAAATACTAGTTCTTATTTCTGCCTTCAGGTCTTATTTAGGGAAGCTTTCTGCTTAATTTAATAATTGTTGAAGGTATACCACATGAAATTGACCATGTTACTTTACATATATCATAATTTGATAAATTAATGATCATAACTACTCTTTAAACATGACATTATTCTTCCAGATTTGCATATGAGTACACTCATCTTCTGAGAGAAAAAAATTCATAAATTACAAAACTAATCAATATATATTAGGAAAATGGAAAGCAGAGTGTTTCAGGACATTAGCAATTCTCCTTTTAAGTGAAATTTCTTATTTTTAGTAGAACATCAGGCATTTTCAAAATTTAGATTAAAATGATAAAAAATTATTAAAATAGTAATACAGATTTGCCAGTTTCTAATTATGTACTCATGTGCCCATAAAATTCATGCGGGTCTCTGACTGATTTCAATTTCATTTCTAAATATAACCTGATGACTGAACTTCTAAATCACCTAACTCTCAACAGGGGCAAAATTTTCTACAGGGGGGTCAAGATTGATTATAAGAGTGCAAATATAATAATACTGTAATTTGGACCACAATGGATAAAAAGAGATACAATGTATTTCTGCAATTAATTTCATGAGGAGGAAGAGACTAGGGAATAAATGTTTAAAAAGGCTCCTTGTTGGGGGTTGAGTAGTAAAATTTAAAAAGTTAAAAAACTTTGTCTTAAACTAAGAATTGCCTTATGTCAAGAAGCGCACACAAACACACACACACACACACACACACACCCTATGACAGTTATTTATCCATTTCTCCAACCCACTTCTCAAGGCTATCTGAAAGCTAACTTTCTTTTTCTTTCTCACATTAATAGCAGCCCTTATTTCCCACTCATCTTCATGAACACTGACATAAGAATGGCACACGCCAGCTTTCCCTTCCAGGCACTGAAGTTCATTTAGGACACCAGAGCCAGCTCTTTTAATTTCCTATATTCTATTAGTGAGAAAAAGTATCAGTATGAAAGCGGGCATCAACTGATTTTGAGTATTTTCTTCTGAGCAGTCCAAGATAGCAGAGGAGTAGGAGGACATGGAGTTCGTCTCTCCCGACAAACTCATCAAGAATAGATCTACAAATGGAACAATTCTCACAGAACACCTGCTGAACACTAGCAGAGGACCTCAGATACCTAAAAAATAAGAAAGATCCCAACATAACTGGGTAGGACAAAAGAGAAGAAGGAAAAAGGAAGAGGAGAGGAAGCAGAAAGGGACCTGCATCCCTGGCGGGGAGCTGAGGGAGAGAAGAGGTTCCTGCATTTGGGGAAGACCCTCACCAGCTGGAAGATCAGCTGGGAGAAGGGGAGGTTCAGGGACTTGGAGGAGAGTCCAGCAACTGGTCTGTGGCAGGCAAGACAGAGTGAGACCTACAAAGATGGTCCATGTCACAGCCCTGCATGTCCCAGCCTGAGATGGGTATCCACTGGTGCAGATGAGGGCTAGGTGCTGGAACATGGGGTTTGGAGAGCAGACCTGGGGAGGAGACTACTGTTGGCTGTGAGCCAACAGTCTAAGGGGACAAGAGTGAGGAGCTCCACAACCAAGAATGCTCTTGGATGACATCCAAACCGGAGCAGAAGCGAAGCACCATTGTTGAGTGACACACAAAGGGTGGGACCATCATTGCAGACTCTCTCCTCATGAGCTGGCCACCCATCCTTCCAGCCCTGAGTGGCATTCCACAACCACTTAACAAGGTCATGGCAGGGAGCTAATGGGCATTTGGTGGGGCCTCTCTCAGTCAACCTGGGGCAGGTGTCCATGGCCCTATTAACTGCCAACTACCAGTAGGGATGAGACAGGCCTTTTACTGCACCTGCCGGCCCTGGGGAGGTCAGCAAAGCTGCTGGTGATTCCAGGGGACGAACCTTTCAACAAGAGCTGACGGTGCCATCGAGAGAGACCAGCAGGGCCGGGTACTGAATGCTAACGGGATGCCCGCCTGGGGTTCAGGAGATGGACAGGATCCTGGCCAGACTGGCTGAGGCTGAGGCTCCTGCCAGGCAGAAAGTGACACCTTGTCTCCTCTGGGGCTCAGGGAGGAGTGTGACAATGCCTGTTCCCTCAGCAGGCCCAGCCCTTCACCGCTTGCCCAGGAAGGCTCTGGAGTGGGGCGGAGGGGGGCTGAGGGAGTCAGTGAGAGCTAGGGGACTGGAAGGGGGCGGCCTGTGTAAAAAAAAAAAAAAAAAAAAAGGAATCTATCCCAGCAGCCTCAGGAGCAGCGGATTAAATTTCCACAATCAACTTGATGTACCCTGCATCTGTGGAATACCTGACTAGACAATGAATCATACCAAAATTGAGATGGTGGACTTTGGGAGCAACTGCAGACTTGGGGTTTGCTTTCTGCACCTAATTTGTTTCTGGTCTTATGTTTATCTTAGTTTAGTATTTAGAGTTTCTTATCATTGGTAGATTTGTTTATTGATATGGTTGCTCTCTTCCCCTTTTTTTTATATATAGATTTTTTTTTCATGTTTTCTTTTTGTGAGTGTGTATATGCGTGCTTCTTTGTGTGATTTTGTCTGTATAGCTCTGCTTTCAGCATTTGTCCTAGGGTTCTGTCTATGCATTTTTTTGGATAGTTTGTAGCACTTGTTATCATTGGAGGATATGTTTGTTGGTTTGACTGCTCTCTTCTTTCTTTCTTTCTTACTTTTTAGATTTTTTCTTTATAATAATTATTTTTTATTTTAAAAATCTTATTTTATTTTTTCTTATTTTTTAAATGTTTTCTTTTTAATAATTATTTTTTACTTTTTATTTTAATAACTTTATTTTATTTTTTTACTTTATTTCTTTCTTTTTTTCTCCCTAATCTTCTAAGCTGTGTGGCTGACAGGGTGTTGGTGCTCCAGCAGGGTGTCAGGCCTGTGCCTCTGAGGTGGGAGAGCTGAATTCAGGACATTGCTCCTCAAGAGACCTCCCAGCTCCACATAATATCAAAAGTGAAAGCTCTCCCAGAGACCTCCAACTCAAGGCTAAGACTCAGTTACACTCAATGAGCAGCAAGCTACAGTGTTGGACACCCTATGCCAAACAACTAACAAGACAGGAACACAACCCCACCCATTAGCAGAAAGGCTGCCTAAAATAATAATAAGGTCACAGACACCCCAAAACACACCACTGGACGCGGTCCTGCCACCAGAAATAAAAGATCCAGCCTCATCCACCAGAACACAGGCAACAGTCCACTCCACCAGGAAACCTACAAAACCCACTGAACAACGGTAGCCACTGGGGGCAGACACTGAAACAACAAGAACGATGAACTTGCAGCCTGAGAAAAGGAGACCCCAAACACAGTAAGTTAAGCAAAATGAAAAGAAACAACTCAAATAAACAACCTAACCTTACACCTAAAGCAATTAAAGGAAGAAGAACAAACCCCCCCAAATTTAGCAGAAGGAAAGAAATCATAAAATCAGATCAGAAATAAATGAAAAAGAATGGAAGGAAACAATAGCAAAGACCAATAAACCTAAAAGTTGGTTCTTTGAGAAGATAAACAAAATTGATAAACCATTAGCAAGACACATCAACAAAAAAAGGGACAAGACTCATATCAATAGAATTAGAAATGAAAAAAGAGAAGTAACAAGTGACACTGTAGAAATACAAAGGATCAGGAGAGATTACTACAAGCAACTAGATGCCAATAAAATGGACAACCTGGAAGAAATGGACACATTCTTAGAAAAGCACAACCTTCTGAGACTGAACCTGGAAGACATAGAAAATATAAACAGACCAATCACAAGCACTGAAATTGAGACTGTGATTGAAAACCTTCCAACAAACAAAAGCCCAGGATCAGATGGCTTCACAGGCGAATTCTATCAAACATTTAGAGAAGAGCTAACATTTATCCTTCTCAAACTCTGCCAAAATATAGCAGAAGGAGGAACACTCACAATCTCATTCTAATAGGCCACCATCACCCTGATACCAAAAGCAAACAAAGATGTCACAGAGAAAGAAAACTACAGGCCAAATTCACTGATGAATATAGATGCAAAAATACTCAATAAAATATTAGCAAACAGAATCCAACAGCACATTAAAAAGATCAGGCACCATGGTCAAGTGGGGTTTATCCCAGGATGGTAAGGATTCTTCAATACACACAAATCAGTGTGATAAACCATATTAACAAATTGAAGGAGAAATATCATATGATCATCTCAATAGATGCAGAAAAATCTTTCAACAAAATTCAACACCAATTTATGATAAAAACCCTCCAGAAAGTAGGCATAGAGGGAACTTACCTCAACATATTAAAGGCCATATATGACAAACCCACAGCAAACATCATTCTTAATGGTGAAAAACTGAAACCATTTCCTCTAAGATCAGGAATAAGACAAGGTTGTCCACTCTAACCACTATTATTCAACATAGTTTTGGAAGTTTTAGCCACTGCAAACAGAGAAGAAAAGGAAATAAAAGGAATCCAACTCAGAAAAGAAGAAGTAAAGCTGTCACTGTTTGCAGATGACAAGATACTATTCATAGAGCATCCTAAAGATACTACCACAAAACTACTAGAGCTAATCAACAAATTGGTAAAGTAGCAAGATACAAAATTAATGCACAGAAATCTCTTGCATTATTATACACTAATGATGAAATATCTGAAAGAGAAATTAAGGAAGCACTCCTATTTACCATTGCAATGAAAAGAATAAAATACCTAGGAATAAACCTACCTAAGGAGACAAAAGACCTGTATGCAGAAAACTATAAGATACTGATGAAAGAAATTAAACATGATACAAACGGATGGAGAGATATACCATGTTTTTGGGTTAGAAGAATCATCATTGTGAAAATGACTATACTATGCAAAGCAATCTACAGATTCAATGCAATCCCTTTCAAATTACCAATAGCATTTTTCACAGAACTAGGACAAAAATATTCACAATGTGTATAGAAACACAAAAGACCTCGAATAGCCAAAGCAATCTTGAGAAAGAAAAATGGAGTTGGAGGAATCAGGCTCCCAGACTCCAGACTATACTACAAAGCTACAGTAATCAAGACAGTATGGTACTGGTGTGAAAATAAAATATAGATCAATGGAACAGCATAAAAAGCCCAGAGATAAACCCATGTACAATAGTCACCTTATTTTAGATAAAGGAGTTATGAATATACAATGGAGAAAAGACAGCATCTTCAATAAGTGGTGCTGGGAAAACTGGACAGCTACATGTAAAAGAATGAAACTAGAACACTCCCTAACACCATACATAAAAATAAACTCAAAATGGATTAAAGACCTCAGTGTAAGGCCAGACACTATTAAACTCTTAGAGGAAAACATAAGCAGAACACTTTATGACAAATCACAGCAAGGTCCTTTTTGACCCACCTCCTATAGAAATGGACATAAAAACAAAAATAAACAAATGGGACCTAATGAAACTTAAAGGCTTTTGCACAGCAAAGGAAACCATAAACAAGACAAAAAGACAACCCTCAGAATGGGAGAAAATATTTTCAAATGAAGCAACTGACAAAGGATTAATCCCCAAATATATAAGCAGCTCATGCAACTCAATATGAAAAATAACATACAACCCAATCCAGCAATGGGCAGAAGACCTAAACAGATATTTCTGAAAAGAAGATATACAGATTGCCAACAAATACATGAAAGGATGCTCAACATCACTAATCATTAGAGAAATGCAAATCAAAACTACAATGAGGTATATCACCTCACACCAGTCAGAATGGCCATCATCAAAAAATCTACAAACAATAAATGCTGGAGAGGGTATGGAGAAAGGGAATCCTCTTGCCCTGTTGGTGGGAATGTAAATTGATACAGCCACTATGGAGAACACTATGGAGGTTCTTTAATAAATTAAAAATAGAACTACCATACGACCTTGCAATCCCACTACTGTGCATATACACTGAGAAAACCATAATTCAAAAAGAGTCATGTACCACAATGTCCATTGCAGCTCTATTTCCAATAGCCAGGACATGAAAGCAACCTAAGTGTCCATCGACAGATGAATGGTTAAAGAAGATGTGGTACAGATATACAATGGAATATTACTCAGATATAAAAAGAAACAAAATTGAGTTATTTGTAGTGAGTTCGGTGGACTTACAGTCTGTCATACACTGTGAAGTAAGTCAGAAAGAGAAAAACAAATACCATATGCTAACACATATATATGGAATCAAAAAAAAATAAGAAATGGTTCTGAAGAACCTAGGGGCAGGACAGGAATAAAGATGCAGACATAGATAATAGACTTGAGGACATGGGGAGAGGGAAGGGAAGCTGGGATGAAGTGAGAGAGTGGCATGGACAATATACACTACCAAATGTAAAATAGATAACTAGTGGGAAGCAGCCTCATAGCACAGGAAGATCAGCTCGGTGTTTTGTGACCACCTAGACAGGTGTGGTAGGGAGTGTGGGAGGGAGACGCAAGAGGGTGGATATATGGGGATATATGTATATGTATAGCTGATGCACTTTGTTATAAAGCAGAAACTAACACACCATTGTAAAGCAAGTTTTCTCCAATAAAGATGTTAAAAAAGAAAGAAATATATTCCAATCAAATTATGTAAAAACATATATAAACATAATTTAAATTATGTTTTCTATTAACTATATTGCAGTTTACTTACAATTTTAATAGTCATCTCTAATATGTTAGGTATCTTTGCCACTGTTTTAATAATTACGTGCATATAGAAATAAGTGCAAACTGGATTCAAAAATTATGATTCCTATTCCTTATACAGTCATTTATTTCTGAGTATAGTGTTAATAACCTAATTTTTGACTGACAATTATTTCATGGGTTCTTTTTTAGGAAAAGTCAGGTCTTTAGTTGAGACCAAGAATTATCTTATCATCATTCTGTGACAATGCATAATGAAAAGGATATCAGTGTAATATCAAAAGAGGTTTTTATGAACTTTCTTCAGGAACATATTACAATTCATTTGAAGAAACTGATATGTAGCATATTACTGTAATTTACCTTTTTTCAAATGAGAATGAAATTCAGCTTCCAGAACTTATTGAGGAAATGAGGAAGTATTAACTTAGATACAAATCAATAGCAAGACAAGACAAAGATATTTGGGGACCCTGGTCCAACAATGATGTGGCGGAATTATTTGTAAACAGGAAATAAATGGAGGTGTGATCTGCTATGGTAACAGCAGCATCTTCAACAGCAATAATTAGAAGTTCCTCACAACCACATCATAACAACTTTAGTAAATAGTATTCTTGAGATTTTAATCTTATTTCTAAATAATAAAATTCTCATGATATTTTTCATAAGATTATACTTCAATAGAAAGCATTTATTTAAAAAATCTATTTTTAAACTCCTTCAACTTTAAATACACTCTTCCATGGAAAGAACTTATTGCTAGTTTAAATATTCTAACAAACTCAGCTTCAGTGAAGTGTAATTTATAAGGCAGTAAGGCTAGGGTGCTTGAGTTGATTTAAGTACAAGCCAAGTATCTTTGAAGAAGTTGCTTAACCCATTTAAAACTCATTTTCTCAAATTTAGGAAATATAGGTTCCATGAAAATAAATGAAATGATGGTTGGGAAATGCTGTTTCTAGAGCATAGCAGTGAACAAATTCCCCTTCCTCTTTATCCTCCCCCTTTTAATCCCCCCCACTCTCTCTCCCTCTCTCACTCACACAGACACACACACACTGATACACCCAAGACTTGATGATGGAATTAATGAAAAACATATACTTTTTTTTCCAATGAGGTGAAATTTACTGGCTATATCTATCACAAATATGATAACAAAGCAAGGCATAAGAACCCAATTACTCAGAAAGTAACTACATACATTATGTGCATACTTAATATAAGAAATGTATATGGACTCTTGTTTTATATTTTTGTTGAGGCTTTTAAATAAAGGCATGACCTGTATTTTGTTTTTATTTTCCTGTTTAAAATGGATGATCTGGAAAACTTCTCTATGTAACCTTTCCAATAACCTTCTATAACATTGTTCAAGGAGTCATTAGAAGTAGGAATAAAATCCATAGTTAATGAAGACCACTTAGAGAAGACAAAGCATCCTGCTTTGACAGGTTCAATGACTTATATATGTGAATTAAATCTGGGATGCTTTCCAAATTTTAATATAAAGATATAAAGTTCCCTTGTTCAATTTTCTATTAATAAAGAAGTTTTTCTCTTACACTTTATCCTTTTCATTTATTTTTTAAATTTTTTGCATGGGTATGAAAACTCCCTTTACATATTAGTGACTATTTTTTTGTAAATTTAATGTGATATTACATTTATTGTAAAGATATTTCAGGGATAATATTATACAATAATAATGTGCATCTTCCAAGTTATGAATCTCAGATATGTGTCTAACGGTATAGAGCCCTGGTATGAGTTCTGTTGAATTTATAGCACCACTGTGACAGTCACAAGCCATTTATGATGGAACTATATAGATCTTCACTAACACTATAATATATTAAGCTGTCTGAATCCTGCTGCACTAACATGGAGAATGAAAAATAAGTTGATAAAAGTCTAATTTAAATTCAGCAACTAATAAAGTAGGATAAAATTTTAGTATTGAAAAAAGTTTCTCAAATATGCTATGTGAAAAGTCTGTTATTTTGCAGCTCATTTATGTAAAAGGGAATGGTATGTTAGAAGTTTAATTTATGACTGTAATAACTCTTATGTCAGATATCTCAAGTGGAATTAATAATGTTTTTATTTTCTTATTATAGAATAACTTATTTTTTAAATAAAAATAATTTTACACATTTATTCCCAATTATTTAAGAATAAATGAATTTATATTAAAAAGGTGTGTCTATGACAAATTAAATCAAGGAGTTTTTAAGATTTTAATTAACATTTTTGTCTCCAATCCAGTAAGTGTGAATCAGTATTCAAATATTTTAAAATAAGCATTTTTGTTAATTTTCTAGTCAAAAATAACATAAAAATATCAATCAATCATTTTGATTTTGGGTCACTCAAATATGTTATATTTACATACTAAATTAGCCTCTCCCTCTCACATACACATATACCCAAATAAACACACACACACACAAGAATGAATCCAAAGTGAATAAACATGTTTACAGTGGAAGTTTCCATTACTGATATCAAGTTAATAGATCAGTCAATTAACTGAAGTTCTCCAATCAGTGGGGAAAAGATGATGACAGATGGACACAGGATACTGAATACTCATTTAGTTTTTATTTTTTTAAACTCTAAAATATATATTATACATACTTATGTATTACATAATTTGTATAATTGTGATGATTGATTTTATTTTTATTCTCATTTAGTTTTTATACTCCTACCAAGTCATTTGCTTTTTCCTAAAACAGTTCATGTCAGTAGTGTTTGATATTATCAGTATGAAATTGATTTAATTTATATATATTACATAAACAATTGAATCAGGCATTATATAAAAAATTAAATATAAGTGTAGAGGTAGAGATCTTTTTTTATTGAAAGAGTCATATTATTAGTATTCAATAAAGATAAATATCTCCTGTCAAAAATTCTAGATAATCATTGTAGGGAAGGCTACAATAAAACTGCATTTTCAATGAGGGCAAGTGCATTCCTAAATGAACCATTACTGGTGCTTGGGATGATGTGAAAAAGTTACAATTTTTTAATGTATGAAGCAAAAAATATGCATAATGTACATAAACAGATAGTAGAATATGTTTGGTATTAGAATTTCATGGGGAAATTAGGAAAAATGTCTTCAAAAGATCCTTAAGAGGAAAATAATTTTTTATAAAAGTTTGAGAAACATTTATCTAAAAATATTTTTTAAACTTTTAAAATAAAGTATTTTGAAGTCACATTACTCTTTGTCTTGTTTTGTTATGTTATACCATAATGAATCAAACCAAAATCTTATATGATGAATGTGGTTGAGAGTTATACAAAAGTATTACTCAAAACTCCAGTAAGTAGACCCACACTCCAACAAATGCTGTTAAAGATTTTCTATTTATATACAGCATTGTCATCATCTGGACAAAGAAGGAGAAATTTAAGAGCCATCTTTGATAATTTGATTTTATTTTAGTCCCATAAAGAAATCATGACTAATTTTGCCCATCTTAGCTATTACATACTTCACTAATCTGATTATTTTTAACCTCTGCGATTGTTACCTCCCATATCCAAGTTTTGAAAGTCTGGACTCCTGCATTTTGCTTTCTTTCAATCCAACTCCATTTCACCCAAGCACAGTTCCCTTTTCCCCGCAACCCAAGTATAGTTAGATTGTAATTTTGGTTGAGCTATAGATTCATACTCAGTATTTGAATTATTATGACAATCTAAATTTTACTTACATCTAAGTATCTGACAATGTCATTTTCCTTTTTGGCAGAAATTCATGATTTCCCCAGACTTAACAATTATCATAATTTTCTTTGCTTAGTTTCTATATATATGTTTCAGTTTCCTAAAGTTGCTATAACAAATTAACACAAACTTGGTGTCTGAAAATAACAGAATTTTATTCTCTCAGATTTCTGAAGGCCAGAGGTCTGAAATCAAGGTGTTGGCAGAACCATTCCCCTCTGAATGCTCTAGGGGAGAATCCTTTTTATGCTTCTTCCAGATGCTGGTGATGCCTTGTGTTCTTCGGCTTGTAGTAGCATAACTCCAATCTCTTCCTCCAACTTCACACTCCTTCTTTCATGTGCCTCGATGTCTCAAGTCTCTTTCTCTTTTCACCCTAAATTCAACATGAGCTTATCTCAAGATTCTTAACAATTACCTCTGCAAAGATCTTACTTCCAAATAGGTCACATTCATAGATATCAAGGGTAAGTTCTTGGACAGATCTTTGAGTGACGCAATTCAGATCACTGCAACATCAAATGTGTATAAGTACATTAGGAATTTGATCAATATCATCATTTAAAGCAAATCTCTTCCAAAGTCTCCATACCTGTTCCAAACTGGAAAATTTGTTCTCTAGGCCAGATTCCTATCTCTCATTTCGGGAATTCTACTCACAGTCATCTGGGGAATTGCCTTCATCTCTATTTTGTGTTGAGATATTTTTGTTCTGAATCCAATCTCTAACTTCGTTTATATTCTTTAGTTTTTATATACCCTCTCACCAATAGCCCCTTGATAAAGATAAAATTATGAGATTTTACATATCTAAAAATATTTTAATTCTACATTTACCTCCATATGAAAGTGTAGCAAAGCATGAATTTGTAGGTTAGATAAAGTGTAAGCAGTGGGCTAACTTTCATATGGCTCATGGTAACCTGATCTTCACCTAGAGCCACGGTACTGAGGTTTGCCCAAGATAAGAATAGGGTGTACTGGTGTTAGTGACACCATCACCATTTTACATTACAAAACTTCGTGGGAGGGGTTCAGTTTCAGCTTATTTACATTTTTTATTTTATTTATTTATTTATTTTTTAACATCTTTAATGGGGTAAAATTGCTTTACAATGGTGTGTTAGTTTCTGCTTTATAACAAAGTGAATCAGTTATACATATACATATGTTCCCATATCTCTTCCCTCTTGCGTCTCCCTCCCTCCCACCCTCCCTATCCCACCCCTCCAGGCTGTCACAAAGCACCGAGCCAATATCCCTGTGCCATGCGGCTGCTTCCCACTAGCTATCTACCATACGTTTGTTAGTGTGTATATGTCCATGACTCTCTCTCGCCCTGTCACAGCTCACCCTTCCCCCTCCCCATATCCTCAAGTCCGTTCTCCAGTAGGTCTGCGTCTTTATTCCTGTCTTACCCCTAGGTTCTTCATGACATTTTTTTTTTCTTAAATTCCATATATATGTGTTAGCATACAGTATTTGTCTTTTTCTTTCTGACTTACTTCACTCTGTATGACAGACTCTAGGTCTATCCACCTCATTACAAATAGCTCAATTTCGTTTCTTTTTATGGGTGAGTAATATTCCATTGTATATATGTGCCACATCTTCTTTATCCATTCATCCGATGATGGGCACTTAGGTTGTTTCCATCTCCGGGCTATTGTAAATAGAGCTGCAATGAACATTTTGGTACATGATTCTTTTTGAATTTCGGTTTTCTCAGGGTATATGCCCAGTAGTGGGATTGCTGGGTCATATGGTAGTTCTATTTGTAGTTTTTTAAGGAACCTCCATACAGTTCTCCATAGTGGCTGAACCAATTCACATTCCCACCAGCAGTGCAAGAGTGTTCCCTTTTCTCCACACCCTCTCCAGCATTTATTGTTTCTAGATTTTTTGATGACGGCCATTCTGACTGGTGTCAGATGATATCTCATTGTAGTTTTGATTTGCATTTCTTTAATTATAAATGATGTTGAGCATTCTTTCATGTGTTTGCTGGCAGTCTGTATATCTTCTTTGGAGAAATGTCTATTTAGGTCTTCTACCCATTTTTGGATTGGGTTGTTTGTTTTTTTGTTATGGAGCTGCATGAGCTGCTTGTAAATTTTGGAGATTAATCCTCTGTCAGTTGCTTCATTAGCAAATATTTTCTCCCATTCTGAGGGTTGTCTTTTGCTCTTGTTTATGGTTTCCTTTGCTGTGCAAAAGCTTTGAAGTTTCATTAGGTCCCATTTGTTTATTTTTGTTTTTATTTCCATTACTCGAGGAGGTGGGGCAGAAAGGATCTTGCTGTGATTTATGTCATAGAGTGTTCTGCCTATGTTTTCCTCTAAGAGTTTGATAGTTTCTGGCCTTACATTTAGGTCTTTAATCCATTTTGAGCTTATTTTTGTGTATGGTGTTAGGGAGTGATCTAATCTCATACTTTTAGATGTACCTGTCCAGTTTTCCCAGCACCACTTATTGAAGAGGCTGTCCTTTCTCCACTGTACATTCCTGCCACCTTTATCAAAGATAAGCTGTCCATATGTGCGTGGGTTTATCTCTGGGCTTTCTATCCTGTTCCACTGATCTATCTTTCTGTTTTTGTGGCAGTACCATACTGTCTTTATTACTGTAGCTTTGTAGTATAGTCTGAAGTCAGGGAGCCTGATTCCTCCAGCTCTGTTTTTCGTTCTCAAGATTGCTTTGGCTATTTGGGGTCTTTTGTGTTTCCATACAAATTGTGAAATGTTTTGTTCTAGTTCTGTGAAAAATGCCAGTGACAGTCTGATAGGGATTGCATTTAATCTATAGATTGCTTTGGGTAGTAGAGTCATTTTCACAATGTTGATTCTTCCAATCCAAGAACATGGTATATCTCTCCATCTGTTTGTATCATCTTTAATTTCTTTCATCAGTGTCTTATAGTTTTCTGCATACAGGTCTTTTGTCTCTTTACATAGGTTTATTCTTAGGTATTTTATTCTTTTTGTTGCAATGGTAAATGGGAGTGTTTTCTTGATTTCAATTTCAGATTTTTCATCATTAGTATATAGGAATGCCAGAGATTTCTGTGCATTAATTTTGTATCTTGCTACTTTACCAAATTCATTGATTAGCTCTAGTAGTTTTCTGGTAGCATCTTTAGGATTCTCTATGTATAGGATCATGTCATCTGCAAACAGTGACAGCTTTACTTCTTCTTTTCTGATTTGGATTCTTTTATTTCCTTTTCTTCTCTGATTGCTGTGGCTAAAACTTCCAAAACTATGTTGAATAAGAGTGGTGAGAGTGGGCAACCTTGTCTTGTTCCTGATCTTAGTGGAAATGCTTTCAGTTTTTCACCATTGAGGATGATGTTTGCTGTGGGCTTGTCATATATGGCCTTTATTGTGTTGAGGAAAGTTCCCTCTATGCCTACTTTCTGCAGGGGTTTTATCATAAATGGGTGTTGAATTTTGTCAAAAGCTTTCTCTGCATCTATTGAGATGATCATATGGTTTTTCTCCTTCAATTTGTTAATATGGTTTATCACATTGATATATTTGCGTATATTGAAGAATCCTTGCATTCCTGGAATAAACCCCACATGGTCATGGTGTATGATCCTTTTAGTGTGCTGTTGGATTCTGTTTGCTAGTATTCTGTTGCGGAATTTTACATCTATGTTCGTCAGTGATATTGGCCTGTAGTTTTCTTTCTTTGTGACATCCTTGTCTGGTTTTGGTATCAAGGTGATGGTGGCCTCGTAGAAGGGATTTGAGAGTGTTCCTCCCTCTGCTATATTTTGGAAGAGTTTGAGAAGGATAGGTATTAGCTCTTCTCTAAACATTTGATAGAATTCGCCTGTGAAGCCATCTGGTCCTGGGCTTTTCTTTGTTGGAAGATTTTTAATCACAGTTTCAATTTCAGTGCTTGTGATTGGTCCGTTCATATTTTCTATTTCTTCCTGATTCAGTCTTGGCAGGTTGTGCATTTCTAAGAATTTGTCCATTTCTTCCAGATTGTCCATTTTATTGGCATAGAATTGCTTGTAGTAATCTCTCATGATCTTTTTTATTTCTGCAGTGTCAGTGGTTACTTCTCCTTTTTCATTTCTAATTCTATTGAATTGAGTCTTCTCCCTTTTTTTCTTGATGAGTCTGGCTAGTGGTTTATCTATTTTCTTTATCTTCTCAAAGAACCAGCTTTTAATTTTATTGATCTTTGCTATTGTTTCCTTCATTTCTTTTTCAATTATTTCTGATATGATTTTTATGATTTCTTTCCTTCTGCTAGCTTTGGGGTTTTTTTGTTCCTCTTTCTCTAGTTGCTTGAGGTGCAAGGTTAGGTTGTTTATTCAAGATGTTTCCTGCTTCTTAAGGTGGGCTTGTATTGCTATAAACTTCCCCCTTAGAACTGCTTTTGCTGCATCCCATAGGTTTTAGGTCATTGTGTCTCCATTGTCATTTGTTTCTAGGTACTTTTTTATTTCCTCTTTGATTTCTTCAGTGATCACTTCATTACTAAGTAGTGTATTGTTTAGCCTCCATGTGTTTCTATTTTTTACAGATCTTTTCCTGTAATTGATATCTAGTCTCATGGTGTTGTGGTCAGAAAAGATACTTGATACGATTTCAATTTTCTTAAATTTACCAAGGCTGATTTATGACCCAAGATATGATAAATCTGGAGAATGTTCCATGAGCACTTGAGAAAAATGTGTATTCTGTTGTTTTTGGATGGAATGTCCTATAAATATCAATTAAGTCCATCTTGTTTAATGTATCATTTAAAGCTTGTGTTTCCTTATTTATTTTCATTTTGGATGATCTGTCCATGGGTGAAAGTGGGGTGTTAAAGTCCCCTACTATGAATGTGTTATTGTCGATTTCCCCTTTTATGGCTGTTAGTATTTGCCTTATGTATTGAGGTGCTCCTCTGTTGGGTGCATAAATATTTACAATTGTTATATCTTCTTCTTGGATCGATCTCTTGATCATTATGTAGTGTCCTTCTTTGTCTCTTTTAATAGTCCTTATTTTAAAGTCTATTTTGTCTGATAGGAGCATTGCTACTCCAGCTTTCTTTCGGTTTCCATTTGCATGGAATATCTTTTTCCATCCCCTTACTTTCAGTCTGTATGTGTCTCTAGGTCTGAAGTGGGTCTCTTGTAGACAGCATATATAAGGGTCTTGTTTTTGTATCCATTCAGCCAATCTGTGTCTTTTGGTGGGAGCATTTAGTCCATTTACATTTAAGGTAATTATCGATATGTATGTTCCTATTCCCATTTTCTAAATTGTTTTAGGTTCGTTATTATAGGTCTTTTCCTTCTCTTGTGTTTCTTGTCTAGAGAAGTTCCTTTAGCATTTGTTGTAAAGCTGGTTTAGTGGTGCTGAACTCTCTCAGCTTTTGCTTGTCTGTAAAGGTTTTAATTTCTCCATCAAATCTGAATGAGATCCTTGCTGGGTAGAGTAGTCTTGGTTGCAGGTTTTCCTCCTTCTTCACTTTCAGTATGTCCTGCCACTCCCTTCTGGCTTGTAGGGTTTCTGCTGAGAGATCAGCTGTTAACCTTATGGGGATTCCCTTGTGTGTTATTTGTTGTTTTTCCCTTGCTGCTTTTAATATGCTTTCTTTGTATTTAATTTTTGACAGTTTGATTAATATGTGTCTTGGCGTATTTCTCCTTGGATTTATCCTGTATGGGACTCTCTGCTTCCTGGACTTGATTAACTATTTCCCGTCCCATATTCGGGAAGTTTTCAACAATAATCTCTTCAATTATTTTCTCAGTCTCTTTCTTTTTCTCTTCTTCTGGAACCACTATAATTCCAATGTTGGTGCATTTATTGTTGTCCCAGAGGTCTCTGAGACTGTCCTCAGTTCTTTTCATTCTTTTTTCTTTATTCTGCTCTGCAGTAATTATTTCCACTATTTTATCTTCCAGGTCACTTATCCGTTCTTCTGCCTTGGTAATTCTGCTATTGATCCCATCTAGAGTACTTTTAATTTCATTTATTGTGTTGTTCATCGTTGCTTGTTTCATCTTTAGTTCTTCTAGGTCCTTGTTAACTGATTCTTGCATTTTGTCCATTCTATCTCCAAGATTTCGGATCATCCTTACTATCATTATTCTGAATTCTTTTTCAGGTAGACTGGCTATTTCCTCTTCATTTGTTAGGTCTGGTGCATTTTTATCTTGCTCCTTTATCTGCTGTGTGTTTTTCTGTCTTCTCATTTTGCTTATCTTACTGTGTTTGGGGTCTCCTTTTTGCAGGCTGCAGGTTCGTAGTTCCTACTGTTTTTGATGTCTGTCTCCAGTGGCTTAGGTTGGTTCAGTGGGTTGTGTAGGCTTCCTGGTGGAGGGGCCTAGTGCCTGTGTTGTGTTGGATGAGGCTGGATCTTGTCTCTCTAGTGGGCAGGTTCACATCTGGTGGTGTGTTTTGGGGTGTCTGTGGCCTTATTATGATTTTAGGCAGCCTCTCTGCTAATGGGTGGGGTTGTGTTCCTGTTTTACTAGTTGTTTCGCATAGGTTGTCCAGCACTGTAGCTTGCTGGTCGTTGAGTAAACCTGGGTGCTGGTGTTAAGATGGAGGTCTCTGGGAGATTTTCACTGTTTGATATTATGTGTAGCTGGGAGGTCTCTTGTTGACCAGTGTCCTGAAGTTGGCTCTCCCACCTCAGAGGCAGAGCCCTGACTCCTGGCTGGAGCACCAAGAGCTTTTCATCCACACGGCTCAGAATAAAAGGGAGAAAAAGTAGAGGGAATTAGTAGAAGTAGGAGGAAAGAAAGAAGGAAAGGAGGGGAGGAAGGAAGGAAGGAAGGAAGAAAGAAAGAAAGAAAGAAAGAAAGAAAGAAAGAAAGAAAGAAAGAAAGAAAGAAAGAAAGAAAGAAAGAAAGAAAGAAGGAAAGAAAGTGAGAAGGAAAGAAAGGAGAGAGGGAGGGAGGGAGAGAGGAAGGAAGGAGGGAAAGAAGGAAAAAAGACAGAAAGAAAGAAGATACAGTAAAAATAAAATAAAGTATAATAAAGTTATTGAATTAAAAAATACTTATTTAGAAAAAAAAAGGGGGGACGGATAGAACCTTAGGACAAATGTTGGAAGCAAAGCTATACAGACAAAATCTTACACAGAAGCATATACATACACCCTCACAAAAAGAGGTAAAGGGGGAAAAATCATAAATCTTGCTGTCAGAGACCACC
This sequence comes from Pseudorca crassidens, assembly GCF_039906515.1. Classification (NCBI taxonomy): domain Eukaryota; kingdom Metazoa; phylum Chordata; class Mammalia; order Artiodactyla; family Delphinidae; genus Pseudorca; species Pseudorca crassidens. The sequence continues at coordinate 24,004,869 of NC_090298.1, forward strand.
TCCTCAATTTGGGATGATTCGTTGTCTAAAGGAGTTAAGGAAGGAAGGAAAGAAAGAAAGAAAGAAAAGAAGGTAAAGTATAATAAAGTTATTAAAATTAATTATTAAGAAAAAAATTTTTTAAAAAAACCATGGACGGATAGAACCGTAGGACAAATAGTGGAAGCAAGACTATGCAGACAAGATCTCACACAGAAGCATACACATACACATTCACAAAAAGAGGAAAAGGGAAAAAAATCATAGATCTTGCTCCTAAAGTCCACCTCCTCAATTTGGGATCATTCCTTGTCTATTCAGGTATTCCACAGATGCAGGGTATATCAAGTTGATTGTGGAGCTTTAATCCGCTGCTTCTGAGGCTGCTGAGAGAGATTTCCCTTTCTCTTCTTTCTTCTCACAGCTCACCGGGGCTCAGATTTGGATTTGGCCCTGCCTCTGCGTGTAGGTCGCTGGAGGGCGTCTGTTTTTTGCTCAGACAGGACGGGGTTAAAGGAGCCGCTGATTGGGGGCTCTGGCGCACTCAGGCCGGGGGCGAGGGAGGGGCACTGCGTGCGGGGGGCCTGCAGCGGCAGAGGCCGGCGTGATGTTGCACCAGCCTGAGGCCCGCCGTGCGTTCTCCCGGGGAAGTTGTCCCCGGATCCCGGGAACCTGGCAGTGGCGGGCTGCACAGGCTCCGCAGAAGAGGGGTGTGGAGAGTGACCTGTGCTCGCACACAGGCCCCTTGGTGGCGGCAGCAGCAGCCTTAGCGTCTCCCGCCCATCTCTGGGGTCCGTGCTTTTAGCCACGGCTCGTGCCCGTCTCTGGGGTCCGCGCTTTTAGCCACGGCTTGTGCCCGTCTCTGGGGTTCGCGCTTTTAGCCGCGGCTCGCGCCCGTCTCTGGAGTTCCTTTAAGCAGCGCTCTTAAACCCCTCTCCTCGCGCACCAGGAAACAAAGAGGGAAGAAAAAGTCTCTTGCTTCTTCGGCAGGTGCAGACTTTTTCCCGGACTCCCTCCCGGCTAGCCGTGGTGCACTAACCCCTTCAGGCTATGTTCAAGCCGCCAACCCCAGTCCTCTCCCTGCGCTAGCGAGCCTCAGCTCGCAGCCCCACCCACCGCGGCGGGTGAGCAGACAAGCCTCTCGGGCTGGTGAGTGCTGGTCGGCCCTGATCCTCTCTGCGGGAATCTCCCCGCTTTGCCCTCCGCACCCGTTGCTGTGCACTCCTCCGCGGCTTCGAAGCTCCCCCCTCCGCCTCCCGCAGTCTCTGCCTGCGAAGGGGCTTCCTAGTGTGTGGAAACTTTTCCTCCTTCACAGCTCCCTCCCACTGGTGCAGGTGCCGTCCCTATTCTTTTGTCTCTGTTTTTTTCTTTTTTTCTTTTGCCCTACCTAGGTACGTGGGGAGTTTCTTGCCTTTTGGGAGGTCTGAGGTCTTCTGCCAGCGTTCAGTAGGTGTTCTGTAGGAGTTGTTCCACGTGTAGATGTATTTCTGGTGTATCTGTGGGGAGGAAGGTGATCTTCGCGTCTTACTCTTCCGCCATCTTCAAGGTCCCCCCCTACATTATTTATTGAAAATACATTGTTTGATGTTCTGCACCTGGGTTTATTTATTATATGAGATCATGCAGCCTGAGCTTCCCTAAGACTGAGACATCTCACACATGTCTTGCCAGTTTGGGATCTGGACCTGTGCAACTTGAAGAGAGAACACTAGAAGTTCCGCTTGTGTGTTCTAGCCCTCCCTGCTGCTCAGTTATGCTTCCTTCCCCTGATGTTAAACACCTTGTGGCTGTAATAAAACTTCTGTGAGCATACCTTGTTAGCCTCTTATGAATCCTGTTGATTATCCCAATTGATGCAGATATTTCTGAAGTTTTGAAAACAAATCCCCATTTTCTAATTTCCATTTTTGTTTTGAGAAATGCTTTTGAATATTCTGATTCTTTATCTTTCACTAAGAACATTTTGCTATTTGCTTGAAACGTGTGGGATCTAATTTCGTTATCAACTGATCTGAAATGTCAGGATGAATTGTTGGTGTAAGATTATTTTTATCTATCCAGTTAGAAACTTAGATACAAATATCTGTCCCTCACATTGGTAATATATTTTCAAATTGTATATTTGACAATGTCATCTTGTCTAATTTTGGTTTTATCATATTCTGGAATTTCTATTTGCTAGGCGTTTGGACCATCAGGTCTGGTTCTGTATGTTTCTTTTCTTTTATATTTTTGTAGTTTTGTACAAGACTTCTTCAAGGTTAACTGTATATTATTTTGGTTATCATATAATTACTTTATGAAATTTTTCACCTCTGCATATTCTTTTATACAGCATCCATATTTAAATAGCTTCTGATACTTTTTTTTTTTTTTTTTTTTTTTTTTGCCGTACGCGGGCCTCTCACTGTTGTGGCCTCTCCCGTTGCAGAGCACAGGCTCCGGACGTGCAGGCTCAGCGGCCATGGTTCACGGGCCCAGCCGCTCCACGGCATGTGGGATCTTCCTGGACCAGGGCACGAACCCGTGTCCCCTGCATCGGCAGGCGGACTCTCAACCACTGTGCCACCAGGGAAGCCCCTGATACATTTTTATGAGAATATTTTTGAGGAGTTCAGCTCCTGATTAAAAACTAACATGTGATTTTTCAGGCCTGACCATAGGCAATCATCAAGTCTTTAACTAGTAGGCGTCTGCCCTCCCCAAACATTTGGTGCACAGCCCAGATACCAGTATCTGAAGGGAGTTTCAGTCAATGACTTAGACCCCTATGGCTGATTATGCTCTTTGTGTATCTGCTTTTCTAGCCCAGGCACCTTCATTCCTGGATTTCTCTGTCTGAGGCCTTGCCAGAGGTCTTCTTCAGAGACCTCTGCTGAAACTTCCTGATGTGGGAAGGAGGGGGAAACCTTGAAGACATTTTCCCTACTCTGACTCAGTACCTGCTGCTTTTCCACTCCAAACCCTCCCTCTTGTCCTCCCTCCCAGGCCTCTGGATACATAAAACTGCTGGAGTCTTTTGTAAGGGTTCCCTCAAGAGTGAGAGGACACGACATTTGTGTGGACCCACCTGACCCTCCACCAGTACACCTTTCTACTCAGGAAAATGGAACATGGGGAGTTGGCTTTTTTCTCCAGTTTTAACTTCTTGCTTATACCATCCCAGTAAGTCATTAGCAACTTAACACTTTCATTTTGACTTACTACTTTAATTGGCTATTCAGACGTCTGCCAGCTCAGTTTCTGCCAGCTCAGCTAAGCTCCTGATAATTTGAAATACGTTTTGAAATTTCTTTACCTAAATAGCCTAATGTCTTACAAGTTACAATCTTTTCTATTTCTTTGGATCATTCACAGAGATCTACCCATGGCTTTCTGATGGTATTTAGAGGTAAATATTGAAACCATTAGTAAAAGCTTTGTGCGTGGAGTGTGGATTTCCAATTAAAGTCTTTACTACAGAGTGTACAAGTTTCTCTTTCACTGGGGTATCTGAGATGGTCATATTCCAAAGAGAAAGTTATTAAAGTTTATTGATTTAGGAGTATAGACGTTGCTGCCAATGATTCTGAGAATCAAGATCAGAATAAGACCAGGTGTCTAATCACTTAATACGGGGACTCACATTACACTGTTTTCAGTTTTGTCTCCCTGCTCGCAAATGTGCCTGATATCCTTCAAATAGAGACCAAACACTTTATCTTCTCTAGGGAATAAATCTCCAACCTTCTATTGATATGGAAAAGGGACAAATACACAGCTGCCTGGAATATGCCAGTAAGCTGAATTTTTTTCTTTTTCAGACAGTTATTTAAATTTTCTCTTTTTTTTTCCACTTCCTTCATTTTCAAAGGACACTGAAACAACTTTCGTGCCTCTTGGGAGTCCTATGATATATTTGCACTTCACTTTCCTCCAGTGCTAAGTCAGTTAGCACTTTTGCTTTACTATTTTCTCTGCCATTACATTTCTCACATTCTGCTCGCCCTGGTGGAATTACTTCTTTAAACACACCACACACACACACACAGACTTCATTTAGTGAAATTTTTTGAATGAGGATTAAATATGTACCCTAAACCCATCATCTTTAATCAGAAATATTACTGTTCCTTGTATGTTCATTTTCTGTTTTCTTATACAAAATTATGTTGAGAAGGTTGAGAATGGCCTCAAAATTCTATGGAAATTTTGAAGATTTTTAGACCTTCTATTTCTGATGATATAGCACAGATTGGCTTCCAGTTGCATCTTTCAATCCAGATTCATTGAGTTTATGGTTAAAAACACTTCTCTTATAGTCTAGAAATGGTTTCACAGTTACTGATGTTTTATATCTCTCCTTTTGTCCATCTTCTCATGAAAATTTTTAAATTCACTGTAATTTTATCACCTAAATTCCTAAACTTTTATTTTATATTTAATATAAAATATTGTCTTAATTGCTTTAAAAAGAGAAAAGACATTTTTAAGGAAAATTTGAAGTTTTAGCTTCCTAATTCTATTCATAGAAGTAAACTCGAAGATAATAGCAACGTGCTATGTGATTGTGCAGTGTGGTATATGTATGCATGTGCTATGTGTGTGTTTGTATACACACTAGTTTGCTATCATCATATACGTATGATACATATATATGATACAGTCATACCCATATGACTGACATTTGGAATAAACATTTTAAATATGATTATATCTTTAGAAAATTTATAGCATATTCTATAATCTTAGGCCTAGAAATTTTACAAAGGTAAAGTGAATTTATTTGAATTAGATTGAATGCAAACATCTCCATCCTGGTTTTCATAAGTTTCATTCCTTCCAGGAATCTAGAACCCTTGGAGTTTATTGAAGAACTGGTGTGTTCCATTTTTCTTTCTTGAATAACTTAATTCATTATGAAGAACTTTCTTTAGTATTTCTTTTAGTACTGATGATGATTTTTCTCAGTTTTTATGTAACCAAAAGATATTTCTTCATGGAGTTGACATTTTTCCCAGCTCTAAAAATATAAATTAGATTTTTTTTCTTTTGCAAATTTTCTCTTTTGCTTCCATGGCATCTATTGAAAAGTCATCCACCTATCGTATTAATTTGCTTTTGAAATTAATATTATTCTTCCCTGGCCAGTTCAAAAGTGTTCTCTGTATCTTTGATGTTCCACAGTTTAACTACTATGTGTCTTGGTACATATGTATATATGTAGGTATATCGGCATGTGTGTATGCATAGGTTTGTTTTCCTATAGAGGGTTAGCTGAGATCATTGACTCTGATTTGAGGAAAATTTTTAGTCGTTATTTTTGTCAAATGTTTCTTCCACTAATTTCTTTCCCCTTTCCCCTGGTGACTCCAATTACACGTATGTTAGGACTATTGACTCTGACCTACAGGTATCTTACACTGTTTTTGTTTTCAATTTTTCTTGTCGTTCAATTTGGATATATTCTATGGATCTGTCATTGATTTTAGTAATACTCTTTTCTATATTTTCTGGTAAACTATGAGATATTACTCTAAATATAGTTTATAATCAGTTATTGAATAAGTATATGAACCTTTTTAATAGATTGCTCTGTTGTAACTGTTGAAATTTTCCATTTTCTTCAGATTTTTCTTAATTTTTTCATAGTTCTCTTAAAGCACTTTATGCAAATTCCAATATCTGTATCATCTGTGAATCTGAGTGTATTTTTTTGTTTTGCTTGATTGCTAGTCATAATTGTATACCTCTTTACACACTGTGTGTGCTGGGAATTTTGTATAAAAGAAACATAGAGGATCTATAAATTTTTTAAAAGATTCAGTTCTGTTTTCACTCTGTTAAAAGGAAAAAGAAAAGAGCCAGTTCCTGAGAGGATAAGATTTGTTCCATCTTGTTTGTTCTAGAATATTCGTCCCAGGCTTCTGATCAACTAGTAGAAATTTTCTTCACACAGGAAAGACTGCATGGGATTTAGCTTTGTACTAAAAGATTTTGAGATTTTCTCATAGGGCTCTCACTGCAAGGAGCTTCAAATATGGCAAACTTATTGAGGGGATATCACATATTTGATACAAATTCACTCACTGCACCAGACCTTTGAGTACTCTTAACTTTGAGACTGAAGGCATTTTCACATCACCATCTAAAAGCTTGTGTTATTGTACCCACAACCTCCAGTGTGTTCCCCAAATATCCCACAGGGAAAACTAGCTGTGCAACTCTGAACATATCTGAAAGTCTCCATGTTTTTCTCATTTCCATATAAGATCCTTACTAACCCTCAGAATTGCCCATAACCTCCTATAAACAAAACAACTAGTGACACTCAACTCACCATGGACCGATGCATTCTCCCTACAATTTTAGTTTATCATGTCCTTGCTGTTTTTGTTTATCATATCCTTAATATTTTAAAAAATATTTTTGTAATTTAGCTGGCTCGTCCTAGCTATTGCAGAGAAAGTGTTGACCTTCAAGAATCTAGTATATCCAACCTGGAAGAAAAAGCCTCCTTCCCATATAATTTAGTTAGGAATGAGATGTTTGAAAGTACCCATTTTATATATCTTGCTTAAATGCCTATTTCTTACTTTTTCTTCAATTCTTCCAGTATGACTTGCTAAAGACTCACTCCACTTTTATGACATTCCACAACTAACTAAATACGTCTTTAAGTCCAGGGTTGGTTATTATTCATATATGTCCTGTTTAGCAGGATATAAGCAGAAGTGTTTTTTCATAGTCAAAGTTTAATGATGAGGTTGGTTTGACTGCCACTAAAACATTGAGATTCCAGTAGACCCTATAAAGGTCTTATTCTAAACATTTACTCTTTCAATTTCATCAGCTTTCAGAATGAACGATAGACACCAGAGGCTTCTAAAATTATTTGTGTCAATATATAAATGAAATATAAACTTTCTCATCTAGTAAGGAGCTTTGTTTCCAAAACTCATGTAAGGACCTTTAAAACACGGTAGTTCTTACTACAGTGCTGAATAAATGTGGACTCTGCCAGCGAAACCAGCCTCACTTTCTTCATGTAATCAAGAAATCCTCTATTATATAGATAAGGCAACTCTGTAAGACATCCTTTCACCATGCATTCTCTATAATCATTCTTAACACTGGTCCTTCTTTCTATTTATTTTATATCCATTGTGATCATAAGATTTCTCTTTCTCTGCATCTTCCTTCTTCTTTGCAGAACATCCATATTTGTGTTTTCTGCTATCTCTTATTCTGGGGAATAGGGGGCTGAGAAAAAATCTTCTCCTTAAGAAAGGCTGAGAGGTTGTTCCATGATTTCTACATTTACCTCACCTTTAGCAAATATTTGGACTGGGATTGTCATTTACCTATCCATAGCTAGTACCTTAGAGAACTAGGCAGAAATATTTGGATTTCAGGGAAATATTCTTTCTGTTAACTTTTGAATTTTTATTTTTTCAGTGTGGAGCAATTTATTCAATTTCATTGGTAGCATTAATAGTCTTTTCTTCTCTGCATAATGGGATAATGCTATATCTCTCATACTTCATATATACATATATATATATATATATATTTGTGTCTTCATTTCTTTCAGATAGGTGCAAGTAGTGTCTGATAATAATACCTTTACCTTAATTTGGATGTATGTTTCCTTTTGTGTGTGTTCTCTGATGGATCCAAGTCCCTCCTTTCTTTCTTTTACATTTCCTTTGCTTTTAGATGAAAACAGTTGTTTGTCTGATAGCCTCATCCAGGATTTTCATTATAGGTTCCTTTGAGTAATATAAGTCAATGAGCTGTAGCCCATTTAAAAATTAATTCATTTGTCAAATAAATTCTACCTATGTCTACTTGCTGATTAGGGTAATTTGACTGTATTTATCAATCTAAATTTTAACTAAAATGTGAACTCATCAGTTATTGTTTCTCCTTGCTCCCTTTTAGTATATTAATTCTTCTGTGTACTTTGCCATAGATCCCTAATGCTACAAAATGCACAGAACTTTTCCCTCATGAAAATAGTCATACTTGTATCCTGACTTTCAATAAACATCTTCTGTTAAAATGCAATGATGGACTGTCAAAGATATTCCAAGCTAAACACTCTAATCTTCCTGTCTTAAATTTATCAAAAGTGTATATAAAAACTCATTATGAATAATAATAGAAGTAATTGTAATAATTATGTTAATATTTTTGGTACAAGATAATATTACATACAATATCTCATTGCACCCAAGCCACAACTCTAGGAATCAGGCACAATTACTATTCTCATTTTATTTAACTGAAACCCAGAGACATTAAATAGCATACCTAAGTTTCACTGCTATTCCACATTAAGCTAAATTTGTACCTGGGCACTTGGACTCCAGTATCTTTGATTTTACACTGTACTACAAGTGCTGTGATTTCTATTACATCCCATTTGATACTCTTGGTCAGCCAATGGAAAACGACAGATGGGTCTGGGGTAATGACAATGCGCTTACTTAAGCTTAATGATGTTAAGATTCCACTTGTAGCTGTGGTCTCCTTAATGGTGAAATCAATACATACCCAGCTCCCGTGAACAGCTATTGACATAGTAAATCTATTTTATCCATTCTGTTAAATAGAAAACACATAAGAAGTACCCTTTAACCTAGTACACCATTACCATCCTACAAAGAAAAAATACATTCATTTTTCCAAGGACAGGAGAAAAAAAATGTTTATTGTATCATGACTTCCTTGTCAGAAATCTATGGGGAAAGAAAGTCTAATTCTCTTGTACTACAGGTCCTGGCTAATAGTTATGGAAGGAAAAATGTATGTGTGTGTGTGCACATGTGAGCACGTGTGTGTGTTCATGTACAACAGTAAATTCATAAACTGTAATTACAGAACATACAAAATGAAAGCTATCTCTCTTTTAAAAATAGTTGATATATAATATGATGCATTCAGTTTAGTACAACTTGCTTAATATGTATCAGAATGACAGTTTTAACAATGAATATCTAAATGATGCATTTAAAACTATAACAACTCATAAACACTAATATGTGATGGGAAAGATTCTAATTTCAAACTCACACTGAACATTTTCTCAGGAGGAGACCATTGTCAATTTGGTGCTTGAAGAGGCAAAGCTGAACAAATGATGAGTCAGAAAAAAAATCCTATCTTCAAAAGATAGAGAAGAATGTCCAAGTGCTAAGACAGTATTTTAGGGCAAAAAAAAAATGCTGTAATAATGAAAACTACTGAGTTTGATGGCACTAAACACTATGTAGCAATATAATGGGGAAACTGTGGGAGTGTTTCCAATGGAGAAAACTGAATGTGTCATACTAGGGTGACAGCATAAAACACACAAAGTGGGTTTAAAAACATACTGTTGAAAGACTTGTATTTTCTTAAGAAAGAATCCAGGAACTTTTCTAGGTAACATATGGATCACAGTGAAAGCTAAGTATTTTCTGACCTTTCTTATTTAGAGACATAAAATTGACTATCGTCCAAATGCCAGCAGGGAGACAAGAACTAAACTCTGGCATAAGTTTTAAAAAAATCCTTACCATGTTGGACATGGCAGCTTATATATCTGCTGTTGGGATGTGACAATGCCTGCTTATGTATTTGTTATTTAGGAACTGAGGTTATGTCACACCTTTACAAAGCAGGGCCAATTTATTTGCTCATTTTATTCACATGACATTGAGAAAGAGTTCCTATTTCTTACTGAAATGTTTTAATGTCTAGCAGAGATTGTGATTTGTTCTTCAACATGAATCAACATCAAATGTTCCCCAAGTTGATCTACAGATTCTATACAATTCTTACCTAAATGCTAGGTGCTTTGCTTGCAAAAATTGGCAAGCTTATTGTGACATTAATATGGAAATAGAAAGAATCAAGAGTGGATAAAGCAGTCTTTAAAAAGAAGAACAAATTTGTAAGACTCACACTTTGCAGGTTCAAAACTTACCACAAAGCTAGAGAAATCAAAACAGTATAGTATTGGCACAAAGATAGTCATTAAACATAAAATAGAATTGAGAGACAAGAAATAAACTCTTACATTAATGATCAATTGATTTTCAACACAGTTCAATTCAATTCATTGGAAAAGCAGTTTTTTTAACAAAAGATCTGAAACAATTAGATAAACATAGCAAAAATATAAGATGGAACCTCACAACTAATTACATGCAAAAATTAACTCAAAATGTATCACAGACCTCAGTGAAAAAGCTGAAGCTGTAAAATACTTACAAAAAACCACAAGATTAAATCTTTGTGACTTTGAGTTAGGAAAAGCCTTCCTAGAAATGCTGCCAAAATTACAAGTGACCAAAGAAACAATCGATTAATTAAGCTTCATCAAAATTAAAAACGTTTTGTGCTTCAAAGGACTGTGCCAAGAAAATGGAAGGACAGCCCCCCAAATGGGAGAAAATATATGCAAATTTGAAAATATTTGATAAAAGACTTTTTCTAGAATATATATTCTTACACCTCAAAAATACAAATATAAATAAGCCAATTTTAAGATGGGCAAAGGATATGAATAGAAATTTCTCTGAAGAACATATAAAAATGTATAATACGGGGGGGGGACCTTGAAGATGGCGGAAGAGTAAGACGCGGAGATCACCTTCCTCCCCACAGATACACCAGAAATACATCTACACGTGGAACAACTCCTACAGAACACCTACTGAACGCTGGCAGAAGACCTCAGACCTCCCAAAAGGCAAGAAACTCCCCACGTACCTGGGTAGGGCAAAAGAAAAAAAAAGAATAAACAGAGACAAAAGAATACGGACGGCACCTGCACCAGTGGGAGGGAGCTGTGAAGGAGGAAAAGTTTCCACACACTAGGAAGCCCCTTCGTGGGCGGAGACTGCGGGAGGCGGAGGGGGGAGCTTCGGGACCGCGGAGGAGTGCACAGCAACGGGTGCGGAGGGCAAAGCGGGGAGATTCCCGCACAGAGGAGCGGTGCCCACCGGCACTCACCAGCCCGAGAGGCTTGTCTGCTCACCCGCCGGGGCGGGCGGGGCTGCAAGCTGAGGCCGGAGCGCAGGGAGAGGACTGGGGTTGGCGGCTTGAACATAGCCTGAAGGGGTTAGTGCACCACGGCTAGCTGGGAGGGAGTCCGGGAAAAAGTCTGCACCTGCCGAAGAGGCAAGAGACTTTTTCTTCCCTCTTTGTTTCCTGGTGCGTGAGGAGAGGGGTTTAAGAACGCTGCTTAAAGGAGCTCCAGAGACGGGCGCGAGCCGCGGCTAAAGGCGCGAACGCCAGAGACGGGCGCGAGCTGCGGCTAAAAACGCGGACCCCAGAGACGGGCGTGAGCCGCGGCTGAAAGCGCGGACCCCAGAGACGGGCAGGAGACGATATGGCTGCTGCTGCCGCCACCGAGGGGCCTGCGTGCGAGCACAGGTCACTCTCCACACCCCTCTTCCGCGGAGCCTGTGCAGCCCGCCACTGCCAGGTTCCCGGGATCCAGGGACAACTTCCCCGGGAGAACGCACAGCGGGCCTCAGGCTGGTGCAAAGTCACGTCGGCCTTTGCCGCCGCAGGCCCGCCCCACACGCCGTGCCCCTCCCGCCCCGCCGGCCTGAGTGCGCCAGAGCCCCCGAATCAGCGGCTCTTTTAACCCCGCCCTGACTGAGCAAAAAACAGACGCCCTCCAGCGACCTACACGCAGTGGCAGGGCCAAATCCAAAGCTGAGCCCCGGTGAGCTGTGAGAACAAAGAAGAGAAAGGGAAATCTCTCCCAACAGCCTCAGAAGCAGCGGATTAAAGCTCCACAATCAACTTGATATACCCTGCATCTGTGGAATACCTGAATAGACAACCAATCATCCCAAATTAAGGAAGTGGACTTTAGTAGCAAGATCTATGATTTTTTTCCCTTTTCCTCTTTTTGTGAATGTGTATGTGTACGCTTCTGTGTGAGATCTTGTCTGTATAGTCTTGCTTCCACCATTTGTCCTAGGGTTCTATCCGTCCATGGTTTTTTTAAAAAATTTTTTTTTCTTAATAATCAATTTTAATTTTAATAACGTTATTATACTTTACCTTCGTTCTTTCTTTCTTTCTTTCCTTCCTTCCTTAACTCCTTTAGACAACGAATCATCCCAAATTGAGGAGGTGGTCTCTGACAGCAAGATTTATGATTTTTCCCTCTTTACCTCTTTTAGTGAGGGCATATGTGTATGCTTCTGTGTAAGATTTTGTCTGTACAGCTTTGCTTCCAACATTTGTCCTAAGGTTCTATCCGTCCCTTTTTTTTTTTTTCTAAATAAGAATTTTTTAATTCAATAATTTTATTATACTTTATTTTATTTTTACTGTATCTTCTTTCTTTCTGTCTTTTTTCCTTCTTTCCCTCCTTCCTTCCTTCCTCCCTCTCTCCCTCCCTCCTTTCTTTCCTTCTTTCCTTCTTTGCTTCTTTCTTTCTTTCTTCCTTCCTTCCTTCCCTCCTTTCCTTCTTTCTTTCCTCATACTTCTACTAATTCCCTCTACTTTTTCTCCCTTTTATTCTGAGCCGTGTGGATGAAAAGCTCTTGGTGCTCCAGCCAGGAGTCAGGGCTCTGCCTCTGAGGTAGGAGAGCCAACTTCAGGACACTGGTCAACAAGAGACCTCCCAGCTCCACATAATATCAAACGGCGAAAATCTCCCAGAGACCTCCATCTTAACACCAGCACCCAGCTTCACTCAACGACCAGCAAGCCACAGTGCTGGACAACCTATGCCAAACAACTAGCAAGACAGGAACACAACCCCACCCATTAGCAGAGAGGCTGCCTAAAATCATAATAAGGCCACAGACACCCCAAACACACCACCAGACGTGAACCTGCCCACTAGAGAGACAAGATCCAGCCTCATCCACCACAACACAGGCACTAGTCCCCTCCACCAGGAAACCTACACAACCCACTGAACCAACCTAAGCCACTGGAGACAGACATCAAAAACAGTAGGAACTACGAACCTGCAGCCTGCAAAAAGGAGACCCCAAACACAGTAAGATAAGCAAAATGAGAAGACAGAAAAACACACAGCAGATAAAGGAGCAAGATAAAAATGCACCAGACCTAACAAATGAAGAGGAAATAGCCAGTCTACCTGAAAAAGAATTCAGAATAATGATAGTAAGGATGATCCGAAATCTTGGAGATAGAATGGACAATAGAATGGACAAAATGCAAGAATCAGTTAACAAGGACCTAGAAGAACTAAAGATGAAACAAGCAACGATGAACAACACAATAAATGAAATTAAAAGTACTCTAGATGGGATCAATAGCAGAATAACTGAGGCAGAAGAACGGATAAGTGACCTGGAAGATAAAATAGTGGAAATAACTACTGCAGAGCAGAATAAAGAAAAAAGAATGAAAAGAACTGAGGACAGTCTCAGAGACCTCTGGGACAACATTAAACGCACCAACATTCGAATTATAGGGGTTCCAGAAGAAGAAGAGAAAAAGAAAGGAACTGAGAAGATATTTGAAGAGATTATAGTTGAAAACTTCCCTAATATGGGAAAGGAAACAGTTAATCAAGTCCAGGAAGCACAGAGAGTCCCATACAGGATAAATCCAAGGAGAAATACGCCAAGACACATATTAATCAAATATTCAAAAATTAAACACAAAGGGAAATATTAAACACAGCAAGGGAAAAGCAACAAATAATATACAAGGGAATCCCCATAAGGTTAACAGCTGATCTCTCAGCAGAAACTCTGCAAGCTAGAAGGGAGTGGCAGGACATATTTAAAGTGATGAAAGGGAAAAACCTACAACCAATATTATTCTACCTAGCAAAGATCTCATTCATATGCAACAGAGAAAATAAAACATTTACAGACAAGCAAAAGCTAAGAGAATTCAGCACAACCAAACCAGCTTTACAACAAATGCTAAAGGAACTTCTCTAGGCAGGAAACACAACAGAAGGAAAAGACCTACAATAACAAACCTCAAAACAATGAAGAAAATGGTAATAGGAACATAATATTGATAATTACCTTAAATGTAAATGGATTAAATGCTCCAACCAAAAGACATAGACTGCCTGAATGGATACAAAAACAAGACCCGAATATATGCTGTCTACAAGAGACCCACTTCAGACCTGGGAGACATACAGACTGAAAGTGAGGGGATGGAAAAAGATATTCTATGCAAATGGAAATAAAAAAGAAAGATGAAGTAGCAATTCTCATATCAGACAAAATAGACTTTAAAATAAAGACTATTACAAGAGCGAAAGAAGGGCACTACATAATGATCAAGGGATCGATCCAAGAAGAAGATATAACAATTGTAAATATTTATGCACCCAACATAGGAGTACCTCAATATATAAGGGTAAACAATACACTATTTAATAACCAAGAGATCACTGAAGAAATCAAAGGGGAAATCAAAAAATACCCAGAAACAAATGACAATGGAGACACAATGACCCAAAACCTATGGGATGCAGCAAAAGCAGTTCTAAGAGGGAAGTTTATAGCAATAGAATCCTACCTTAAGAAACAAGAAACATTTCAAATAAACAACTTAATATTACACTTATAATAATTACAGAAAGAAGAACCAAAAAACCCAAAGTTAGCCAAAGAAAAGAAATCATAAAGATCAGATAAGAAATAAATGAAAAAGAAATGAAGGAAATGATAGTAAAGATCAAAAAAATTAAAAGATGGTTCTTTGAGAAGATAAACAAATTGATAAACCATTAGCCAGACTCATCAAAAAAAGAGAGAGAACATTCAAATGAATAGAATTAGAAATGAAAAAGGGGAAGTAACAACTGACAATGCAGAAATACAAAGGATCATGAGAGATTACTACAAGCAACTATATGCCAATAAAATGGACAACCTGGAATAAATGGACAGATTCTTAGAAATGCACAACCTTCTGAGACTGAACCAGGAAGAAATAGAAAATATGAGCAGACCAAACACAAGCACTGAAATTGAAACTGTGATTAAAAATCTTCCAGCAAGCAAAAGCCCAGGACTAGATGGCTTCACAGGCGAATTCTATCAAATATTTAGAGAAGACCTAACACCTATCCTTCTAAACTATTCCAAAATATAGCAGAGGAAGGAACACTCCCAAACTCAGCCTACGAGGCCACCATCACCCTCATACCAAAACCAGACAAAGATGCCACAAAAAGAGAAAACTATAGACCAATATCACTGATGAACATAGATGCAAAAATCCTCAACAAAATACTAGCAAACAATCCAACAGCACATTAAAAGTATCATACACCATGATCAAGTGGGGTTTGTCCCAGGAATTCAAGGATTCTTCAATATATGCAAATCAATCAATGTGATACACCATATTAACAAACTGAAGGATAAAAACCATATGATCATCTCAATAGATGCAGAGAAAGCTTTTGACAAAATTCAACAGCCATTTATGATAAAAACGCTCCAGAAAGTAGGCATAGAGGGAACTTACCTCAACATATTAAAGGCCATATATGACAAACCCACAGCCAGCATCATCCTCAGTGGTGAAAAACTGAAACCATTTCAACTAAGATCAGGAACAAGACAAGTTTGCCCACTCTCACCACTCTTATTCAACATAGTTTTGGAAATTTTAGCCACAGCAATCAGAGAAGAAAAAGAAATAAAAGGAATCCAAATTTGAAAAGAAGAAGTAAAGCTGTCACTGTTTGCAGATGACTTGAAACTATACATAGAGAATCCTAAAGATGCTATCAGAAAACTACTAGAGCTAATCAATGAATTTAGTAAAGTAGCAGGATATAAAATTAATGCACAGAATCTCTTGCATTCCTATACACTAGTGACAAAAACTCTGAAAGTGAAATTAAGAAAACACTCCCATTTACCATTGCAACAAAAAGAATAAAATACCTAAGAATAAAACTACCTAAGGAGACAAAATACCTGTATGCAGAAAATTATAAGACACTGATGAAAGAAATTAAAGATGATACAAATAGATGGAGAGATATACCATGTTCTTGGATTGGAAGAATCAACATTGTGAAAATGACTCTACTACCCAAAGCAATCTACAGATTCAATGCAATCCCTATCAAACTGCCACTGGCATTTTTCACAGAACTAGAACAAAACATTTCGCAATTTGTATGGAAACACAAAAGACCCCGAATAGCCAAAGCAATCTTCAGAAAGAAAACAGAGCTGGGATAATCAGGTTCCCGGACTTCACACTATACTTCAAAGCCACAGTATTCAAGACAGTATGATACTGGCACAAAAACAGAAATATAGAACAATGGAATATTATAGAAAGTCCAGAGAGAAACCCATGCACATATGGTCACCTTATCTTTGATAAAGGAGGTAATAATGTACAATGGAGAAAAGAGAGCCTCTTCAATAAATGGTGCTGGGAAAACTGGACAGCTACATGTAAAAGAATGAAATTAGAACACTCTCTAACACCATACACAAAAATAAACTCAAAATGGATTAAAGACCTAAATGTAAGGCCAGACACTATCAAACTCTTAGAGGAAAACATAGGCAGAACACTCTGACGTAAATCACAGCAAGATCCTCTCTGACCCACCCCCTACAGAAATGGAAATAAAAGCAAAAATAAACAAATGAGACCTAATGAAACTTAAAAGCTTTGGCACAGCAAAGGAAACTATAAAGAAGACGAAAACACAACCCTCAGAATGGGAGAAAATATTTGCAAATGAAGCAACTGACAAAGGATTAATCTCCAAAATTTACAAGCAGCCCATGCAGCTCAGTAAAAATAAAACAAACAACCCAATCCAAAAATGGACAGAAGGTCTAAATAGACATTTCTCCAAAGAAGATATACAGATTGCCAACAAACACATGAAAGAATGCTCAGGATCATTAAACATTAGAGAAATGCAAATCAAAACTACAATGCGATATCATCTCACACCGGTCAGAATGGCCATCATCCAAAAATCTACAAACAATAAATGCTGGAGAGGGAGTGGAGAAAAGGCAACTTTCATACACTGTTGGTGGGAATGTAAATTGATACAGCCACTATGGAGAACAGTATGGAGGTTCCTTAAAAAACTAAAAATAGAACTACCATACGACCCAGCCATCCCACTGCTGAGCATATACCCTGAGCAAACCATAATTCAAAAAGAGTCGTGTACCAAAATGTTCACTGCAGCTGTATTTTCAATAGGTAGGACATGGAAGCAACCTAAGTGTCCATTGACAGATGAATGAATAAAGAAGATATGGCACATATATACAATGGAATATTACTCAGCCATATAAAGAAACGAAATTGAGTTATTTGTAGTGAGGTGGATGGACTTAGAGTCTGTCATACAGTGTGAAGTAAATCAGAAAGAGAAAAACAAATACTGAATGCTAAACACATATATATGGAATCTAAAAAAAAAAAAATCTTCATGAAGAACCTAGGGGCAAGATGGGAAAAAAGACGCAGACCTACTAGAGAATGGACTTGAGGACACAGGGAGGGGAAGGGTAAGCTGGGACAAAGTGAGAGAGTTGTAGTGTATATATGGACATATATACACTACCAAATGTAAAATAGATAGCTAGTGGGAAGCAGTCGCATAGCACAGGGAGGTCTGCTCGGTGCTTTGTGACCAGCTAGAAGGGTGGGATAGGGAGGGACATGCAAAAGGGAAGAGATATGGGGATATATGTATATGTATAACTGATTCACTTTGTTATAAAGCAGAAACTAACACACCATGGTAAAGCAATTATACTCCAATAAAAATGTTAAAAATATATATATAGCAATATTTATAATTATCAAGAAAAAAAAGAGAGACAGGTAACAGTAAGCAATGATAATGATGTGGAGAAATTGGACCCCTCATATATTACTGGTATGAATGTCAAATGGTTCAGCTACTTTCAGAAATAGCTTGGCTGGTGTTTAAAAAGTTAGGCATAGAGTTACCCTGTAATCTAGAAATTTCACTCCTAGTTATATATCAAGAGAAATGAAAGCATGTCTACCAAAACGTTTGTGCATATTTTTATAGCAGCATTATTCATGGTAACAAAAACCTGGAAACAATATAAATATTCATCATCTGATAAATGGATTTAAAATATGTAGTATATTCATAAAATTAAATATTATTCAGCAATAAAATAAGGTGAAGTACTGATACATGCTACAACATGAATGGATCTCAGAAATAAGAGGCCAGTCACAAAAGACCAAATATTATATAATTGTACTTATATTAATAGCCCATAATTGGTAAATTATAGAGGAAATAAATGGTAGATTAATCGTTGCATTGGACTGTTGGGGTTGTAGGGAAATGAGACTGACTCCTAATGGGTAAAAAATCTCTTCAGTGTGATGGGAATGTCATAAAAATAAATTGTAGTGATGGCTCCACAAATCATTGAGCATACTTAAAAACACTGAATTGCACACTTTAACTGGGTGAATTGCATGATAAGTGGATTATACCTCCATAAAACTCTTTAAAAATACCTAATTGGAAGTGCTCTGATGTAATTTATTTTGACTGCAATATTTTACTATCAGCATTTATGTAGATACCTACTTTTTCTTAGCTTTTTCTCAAAAATGTTTTTCTATACCACAGTTTCAGGCTCCTAAGAGTAACACTGCAACAGTACACTGTAGTACCCATTTTACAGTAAAAATTGTGAAACAATACATTATTTATACCCTAATACTATATCACAATCATTATTTTACTTAACTTCATCTTAATATTTCACTTGACTTAATAATCCTTCTTATCATTACGTTTCCATTATTATAAGTGAAATAATATAAAGGATGTCATTGAGTACCATAATACATTCTATATTTCGTATAAGAACTCTTATTACATACAATAATATTTGCAGGAACTCAGCCATACCTACCATGAGCTGTTAAATGGTGGGATGTACATAGGAAAAACAAGAAAAAAAAATGGAGGAAAAGAAAGAATCCTTGTGGTTCAGTGTTTTCCCATCAAGAAAAAGAGAAGAATAAACTTTGTATATATGGCAATCTGATATTCCTCACCCCACCATTTCTTATGGTAATTTTCCTCTTATGTTATATATTTCAGGAGATGATAAATCTCTGCATAAAAGTACATGAGGGAAAAGCCTCTACAACTTTCTTGACTCCTATGTGTCCTCTCTACCCAAATCAAATCAATCCCCAATCTCACCATTGCTTTCACCTTTATGTTCAAATAGACCTTCATATTTTATATTTCCTCACTTCCCCATTGTTGTTACCATATTTAAAATTCCATCAAGGACCTGATTTACTGCTATTGTTTTCTATGGTAGAAAAATGCAACTAATTTTGAGTACCTTTATTTATAAAAACAAACAATAACAAGAAATGTTAGAAATATAAGGGTTATCTCAAATAAAAGAAAGAACAGCTTACCAAACATGGCCTCAGAGAATACCAGGACCATAATAACAGAAGGACTTGGAGGTCATCTCTCTAGACTTTTAGCACAAGGTGATTCAATTCCAAACACTTCCATTGCTTCTATTTCTCTGCTCAACAGAAAGCAGCTGTATGGCCTATCTTGTATTAGATCCAGACGTGTAATCAGGGTAGGTGGGCCTTATGATTCTCAGACCAGCCAGAATGACATGGAACTGGGGACGTTACAGTTCTCCGAAGGAAGTGATTTGGTGATCTGTATGGCATCCACAGGACACTGTCAGGTTTGACGACTTGTGAGGCCTCAGAGAACCTGGAAGAACTGATTTGCTCATGCTTATGATTTTTTGCATTGAAAAGATACAGATTAAAATCAGTAAGGAATAAAAGAGCATTGGGCAGAGTTCAGAAGAAACCAAGCAAAATATTCCAATTGTCTTCTTCAGTGGAGTCTCATGGACAATGCTTAATTCTCCCAGCAACAATATGTGATAATGTACAAAGTGTTGTCCACCAGAGAAGCTCTCCCAAACCTTGGTTTCCAGGATTCGTATTGGGGATCAGTCATATAGGGATGTAGTGCCTGGGTACCTGACCTTAGGTACTCCATCTCCAGCCCCTCTAAATGTCAAATTAATACGGGAGGACCCAAGGCTCCAGATGAACACAAACAGGCATTCATCATAAATCACATTATTAGCATATATTGTCTGTTGTGTCCCAAAGCCCCACTCTTATCAGGCACGTCTTAGACGTTATCTCCCAGGAACTGGTCAAAGACCAATCCTAAAAACCTTTGGAATTGCAGGGTTTGAAAAATCAGTCTGATTAATTTAACCCTTTTCCACACAAGATCTTAAAAACAGATGCCCAGTTCAACCTTGTAATATATCTAATCTTACATCTTTTCATATAGTTATGTTCATGTAACCAGACCAATTTTTAAAAATGCAAAACCATGCCATTCTCTTGATTAAGGCAACCAATGGCTTTGATAGGCTTGCTTTGACATCATTAACCAGATAAACTTTCATTGCACATAAGTTTTGCCTCTAAATGGTATATAACTGGTAAAAATCAAAGTAATGAAGATAGAGAAATGTAATCAAGTAAACCTTTCATAGCAATGTAATCAAATAAAGACAGGAAAAAGAATAAATATTTATCAAATATCCATATGTCAAATATTTTTCAATTATGTATTTTATTTAATACTTATAAGAACAATATTAAGTAGAGTCTACCATTATTACAGCTGTAATAATTGAGAAACCTGAGATCATAGACATTATGTCTAGTAATTCAATAAACTAGGTTAAAGAAAAGGTTCTGAATATAAGAGGAAACTGTCTTTCTTTACTGATATTTAGTAGTAGCAAATCTCCAGGATTGTTTATTTCCCTAAGGTGGTTTAACTAAGAGTCTAGGTATAAATCTTAGTACTTGTATGTTTTGTAAAGAACTTGAGCACATCTTGCTCAGTATATGTAGTGTGAGGTAGTCACATGTCTGCAGGACCTTTGAATAGAGTGGACTTGATGACTTTTTCTCAGAGTGAAGCAATGTGGAAATACAATAGCAGCAACAGCATCAACAATAATGGGTACTATCTCCCCAAAACTATTCCAAGTACATGGTATGAATTAGTGAATCTAATCCATACCATGACTTTACAGGGATTATGCTATTGTTATCCCCATTTACAGAAGAGAGAATGAGGAATATGTGTTCATAATTTGCTTAAGACTATCTAACAAGTAAGCTTAAGAACATGATTTAAATTCAGAACTGAATTTTGAAAGTTAGAGAAGTGACACCATCCATACAATGTAACTACATACCTATTGTTACTTTCTACACTAGAGTCAAACTTCTGTATGAAACATTTCTCCTTTTTTTCCCTGTGAATATGAAAGTAAGTAAAAATAGGTAGAAGTCAAATATTAATGCATGTCTAAAAAAGGAATAATCATTATGTTTTTAGAAACATAAATTAGTGTTTCATCTCTTATTTGAGGCATATAATTATGCTGGTGCCCACTTAACCATAAGCAGTAGAGCTACATCTTTTCCTTTAAATTTCTTAGAGTTTATTGGAGAAAAAGTGTTGTTTCTGGGGCATAGAATTTGATAACAATGTAACTCAGGTCTTTCCTAGATAAGAAAAAGAGTGCAGTTAAGTTACCTGATAACTCTCACATTTAAGTATATATATAAAATCAGTTAAGCTTTCTAGAAATTGAATTCATTAGTTTCTAGAAATTGCCAGTGAGTAGTAAATTTTCTCTGGATTGTAGTGCTAAATGTTTTCAGATCCTTTTATGATAATTTAGTTCTTTTTTTTCCCTTCCCAGTAATCATAATTGTTTTCATGAATAATCTTTTTTAAACAAAATTTTCATTTCATTAAGACATTTTAATCATAATTTGGAGCATATTTTAAAACTAAAATTACTATTTTTTTTTTTTTTAGATGTTGGGGGTAGGAGTTTGTTAATTTATTTTGGCTGTGTTGCATCTTCGTTTCTGTGTGAGGGCTTTCTCTAGTTGTGGCAAGCGGGAGCCACTCTTCATCGCCGTGCGCGGGCCTTTCACTATCGCGGCCTCTCTTGTTGTAGAGCACAGGCTCCAGACGCGCAGGCTCAGTAGTTGTGGCTCACGGGCCTAGTTGCTCCGCGGCATATGGGATCCTCCCAGATCAGGGCTTGAACCCGTGTCCCCTGCATTAGCAGGTGGATTCTCAACCACTGCGCCACCAGGGAAGCCCTAAAATTACTATTTTTAGCTTTTGTTTTCTTGCTTTTTGTGCTCCCACCTTGCCTCTGTACTTTATGTAATTTTTTTGAGATTGAGACCTTCTCTTGTCCTAATTTACCTAGTAAAACTCATTATAGCCAGATTCAAATACTGTTCTTGTAAGCATATATATTATTTATGTTCTGGCATTTATGTACATTATGCCATACCGTGTTTACTATTTTTATAATGCTCAAATATTTATAATGTAGTATACTGTAATTAGTGATAAGTGAAAAATAGAGAGGTATAGAAATTCAATTTAACTTTTCTATGGGCTATAAAGACAGACTTTATTGGGAAAACGGATTCAAATTGCATTTTGAAACAGATAGATAATGAATAGAAGGAGAGATGGAAGGATGGATGAATGGATGGACATGTAAATAAATGGATGAATTAGAAGATATGGGACTTCTTTACAGAGGTTACTTAATACCCATTGTAACTGACCATAAACAAATCACTTTAATCTTGTCTTATTTCCCTATATAATAAGTGATGTAATTGCCAGTACCATTCCAGTTCTAAGTTGATTCTCTGGCAATATGATAAGACCTTAGGTTTTATACTTCAAGTCTGGGGC
Source organism: Pseudorca crassidens (assembly GCF_039906515.1). Classification (NCBI taxonomy): domain Eukaryota; kingdom Metazoa; phylum Chordata; class Mammalia; order Artiodactyla; family Delphinidae; genus Pseudorca; species Pseudorca crassidens. The sequence goes on from NC_090298.1 coordinate 24,027,670, forward strand.
CTTGAGAATTAATTTTGAGATTATTTGTCTTGAGTGTTCAAAAGAAAATTTTCTGCATAGGTGCATGTGTACATTTGGCAAAGGGAAAGTAGAGACTCTCTTATGTTTCAATTTATATTTACAAATATTTGAATTCATGTTACAGTATTACCCTGACATTTTTTTCTGGTTTGGTATTATGTGATTTTACATAACTTAATTTAATTAAGATCACAATTGTTTTGTATAGAAAGAAGATAACTTTTTCAGCCCAGTCTTCCTAAAAATAATGGTAATTGAATGAATCGTATATACAAATTTTGACATTCATATTGATTTTTCTCTTTATAAAGAAAAATTTGAATTTTTAAAATATTTTTGAGACTAAAATAAACACATATAAATAACCCAAACATCAATAAGAAACTATGAGATGGATGATTTCCTTTATAAGAAATGATAATTTTAGTCAAATTAGCTAATTTTAAGGTGAAATGTAACAAAATTGCTTATGTTTTACTACCATTTTTTCTTAATTTAGTTTTAGGACCTGTAGGCTATTTTCTCTTTCCAGATGTTTGAGAATGCAGAGCAGTTGGAAGTTCTAAATGAATGCTTCTTAAGTTTAAGTAGATTCTGAATAGAGGACTATTGTAAAAAAATAATTAAATAAATACTTAAATGATTTTTCTTTTCTAATAGAAAATGTAAAGCAATGTGAAATACATATAGAAGCCCTATAATTGTTCATGACTTATTCAAACTACAAAAGAAAAGCTTAAAGAATATATGACTAGTTTTTTCCTTACTTCATTTCATGGTATCTTTTGGTATTGTATGTCCATTAAAGTTGTAATTCAAACCATTTAGATTAAAGTTCAGTTTGCAGCTTCTTGACAAAGGTTTTCATATTTAGGTCATATAAATCACTTTAAATTTAAATTTCTACTTTCCTTAACTGAGTCACTAAAGCTATATGATTGGCACATAATCCTAAACATGGTATAGTTTCTTAGAATCTTTAGAAACAAAGTCTTCCTGGAATTAAAATCAGATATACTGATTGTACTGCTGCTCAAGGGAAGTGCTGATCAGGCAGCTGTGATTCATACAACTGTGGCTGGTGGCATATATTCAGCCCAGAATAGAGCAGGCAAGACATCATCTATAAAATCAGAGCAATAGACATTCTTTATTACTCTATCTAAGGGCATGCTATCATTCCCTTCTATTCTTATACTCTGCACCTTCTGATGCAAACAGTTTGCATGCCATTCCAACCAAGAGCACAATTAATCTTTGTTTCACATTCATGAATATGGTTGTCTTTCATATTCACAGGTGACAACTCTAAGGGTTTTACTCCAAAATGATGTGAGCAAAGATATTAGTGCTTTGCCTACATTTATTTCTGCAATAATTATTTCAAGGATTGAATTTGTATTGAAACTTATTTTTGCCAGGCTGGAGAAGCAGATCTGTAATTGTCCAGCTGTTACTGCCAATACAAATTTTATGCAGTATTTTTGTATTTATTTAGTTTTCATTAACACTCAGAAACTCGAATTGTTCACTGAACTGTCTCTATACACAATGTTATTATTTTACAAGTGTGCCAATATCTATTGAAAAAATATACAGTATAGACCATGTGGGTACCCATTCACTAAGGTTTTGTTTTTAAGTTGTGTAGACTAAACTTACTTCCCAAGTCATTCTGTTTCCCATGTAGGTCAGTTACATAATACTTTAAGGTTCTCATTTGAAGTGAAAAAACTATCATTCGGACACTCTTTATACAAACATAAATCATTGTCTCCCAACACAAGCAATTAAGAAATATTTTGTAGTAAGTCACAACATCTTAAAAGGTATTTGAGGCCCCCTTTAACTTTCATCCATTTTTTAAATAGCATTCATCATTTTTCCCATGAGATTTATCTGAATTCGTCATGCCAGTAATGACTGGGTTCATATGAGAAGACATAAATGTGATCAGTGTTTGTATTATTGTTAATTTTATGAAAGTAGCATAACCATTGTGTTAAAAAGTGAAATTGTACAGTACATGCCCCCATGCCCACCACTTCCAAAACCAACTCCTTTCAATTATTTCTTTTTTCTTTTGTTTAATCATCTGGTGGTTATTACTATATTTCCAGATAACGTTTTTATACCTCTATTGCTTAATTTATTAGCTTTGCAGTTCCATAAAGATTTAGCTCAGGTTATCCAACATCTCTCTTTTTGCTTTATTTTCTTTCCTTTTTTAAAAGTGTTGTTTCTTTGCCTAAACTTGTTATTTGCTACTTGATATAGTAAGTTTGTAATATATACAGTTATTGTGCTGATATATGTTCCTACTATGAAGATCTCTTTGCATATATTCCATCTCGCTGTTTTTATTTCCGTTTTATAAATTATCCATCTATTTAATGACTTCTTGCAAATGTATTGAAATCTCTCAATACTGATGTCCTCTTCTTTTCTTTAGCATGGTAGAGTTTAAATCTTTTTATATGTAAGATAATTTAAATGAGATCTTGCTAGTAAGATGAGTCTCATTGGTGTGCTCAGTTTAACATCTTGAACCAGAAGATGTAAAACTGTTCATTTTTACTTCTCATTTAGGCAATACCTGTAAAATAAACTACAAGATCATTACCTTTTAATTAATTGATATAAGTAAATTAATTATTATTTTGGTGACCAAGGTAGTATAAAACTGATGAGCTATTATGAAAGAGGGATTTTATCATATTATCTTTGTCATTTTACATCTAGTTTATATACTCAATAGTATATTATATTTTTTCATCAATAAAACTAGGTCACATTTGCCAGGTTCAACTGAGATCTGGAAAGTCCATATGCCATAAAACCCTGTTTTTTTGGCTCTACGCACATGCCCAGAGTAATTTCATATTTATAAACCCAGGAAGATAATATCTAAAATCTCCTTGAATTATCATCTGCTTGTGCACAACAGAACACACTCAAGTCCATGTGACACAAATAGTGGCCCTACATATTTCATTATAAATGATATGGTGTGTAATGAATGGGCATTCAGTTCTTCCTGCAGAATCTGCAACTAAATGTGAATTGGGGAGGTAAAGGAAAGACAAGCAATTTATATGATATCTTAATAAAAATAACTTTGTTATTTTCAGTCATTCATTACATGTAAGGTTATATAAAGTAGGCTCTTTGTATAGATTATGTGATCTTTGTTCATTCCCCAGGGCTTTTCTGTTCTGAGGTTCAAAGAATTAGTTAGGTAATTTTACCAGGAGGTAAATTGGATGAATGGCAGTGTTCCCAGCTGAACACGTTGCCTATATAAATGGTAGTAAGCCTTCAAGTTCTACTCCTAATTATGCATTTTAATGAGTTCATGTATCCAGTTTTAGGGCAAAAATTATTGAAACTAAATTCAAATCAATACACTTTGAAACATTAGAGATTGCATTTCCAGTAATCACTTCTTTCTGTAGTGAGGGGTCCATCAGATTCTCTTACTTTGGCTGACAGTTTCTTAAACATTACTATAAAAGTGATAAATACTCAGTGCCTTCGCAGTCAAAGCTACTAGATGCAAATCTAATGGAATGAATTATTACGATAAGAAGCTTAGGTGTTACCCTTTTCTGATTATTTGTCTGTAAAGATGAAATAATATATAGTATATGCCACATTATACAAATACTGAAAGTATATTTCCCCATTCTTCTAATTGTTAAAAATGTACAAAACCAAAGAGACTCAAATAACTGAAAGCATTTAATGACTTTTGACTTTTCAAGTCTATTGGGAAGAGGAAGGAATGATTTACTAAAAACATTTAATGAATTAATAGTAAATTTTCTACATGATTTGTTGAAAAAAAATCAATGTCATTTTAAATTTGAGACAGGACATTTTTGTAGATAAAAGGTCTAAACTTATATGTCTAAATATCAATAAATATATTTTGTTTTAGAAGTATTTACAATAAGATGCATTTGAACTACAGTAAGTGGAATATAAAACAATTACTTAGGTGGCATAAGCTTCAAATTATGTAAATAAACACAAAAACTATCTGTTCTCTCTTCCTAGTATGTATAAACTATTAAAGTAAATCCTCCCTTATATTATTATGGATCATTTTCCTTAATAATCATTATACTTAAATCACCTATGGCCATCACTTCATTTGTTGGTGGAAAATAAATCTGCTCTAATTATGATTTTTTAAATTGGCAAAAATAGAGCAAAGCTTAAAATCTGTTTATTTTTAAATATTCCAATATTATGATAAAGACATTTTAAGACTCAAACTATTTTTATATATTAGCAAAAGTTTTACATTCAGCACATTTAAATCATTCTACTTAGGGACTTCTAATATAATGAGATATTGCCAGTGGCTCAGGACTGGCTTAAAATTTTTCTCTGTGCCGAGATGATTCATTTTTTTTACTATTATTCAGAGAGTTCAATTTAGTTAAATCTACTATTTCTTGGTCTGACAAACTGCCTCAGTTCACTTCTCTGTCGCTGTAATTACCTTAATGTTTCAGCTGTTGTGTATTATCCCTGGAAACCTGAGATACTAGTTCAATTTCTCTTGTAAAGCTTCTCACTGTAAAGGCTTGTTAACCCAATGTCAGACCTCATTAAAAACTCTGAATAAGACAATAAAAAACTGAAAAATTGTATATGGTTTCTTATAAATATTTCTTATTACTAAATGTAAGAAATATTCAGTGGCAAATGAAAGTTTACAATGGAAGAAAAGCAGGTATTAGACATATTTTGTGACCAGGAGAAGTTCAAACTAGAACATTAATCTCCTTTTCCCTCAGCAATGGCTAAATGACAAAAGGTTGGATTTATCTAACCAAAGGTGTGACAGCAAACGAACCACACAGAGTGCCACATGGTCTAAATATCTGTGCCACTTTGGTCAACACCTACATAAGCTACAGTCTTCAGGTATTCTGTAGAATCTAATTATTTGCAATCAGAAAACAAAGGAAAAGATGAAGTCATTTTCTGCCTTGATGGTCACCAAAATAAATTTACAGTCACAGATATAGAAAGCACAAAGGAGGAGCACAATTTCACATTAGAATTTTATGATTTATAATTGAACTAAGGAACTTTTGTCCTTCTGATTATTAAAATTGGCAAAGAATATTTTGCTTCTTAACAATAACTTTATGGTGTAAAATTAGTAGCAATCAATTTTTATAATTGTAGCACTGGCTAGGATGAGATTATAACTGCTATCTAGTCCATCTGCCCTATTTCCAAAATTATTATTAAAATATTTCAGATTAATAGCCTCAGACAAATAGCATACACAATGTAATCCCAGGAAGTGCTAAGTGCTGTATGAAGAAAAGTAGCGCACAGCAAATTCATGACTGGTGATTATTTTAGATAGGTTTTTGAGTGAAGATTTCTTTGAGGAAGTGACATAGAGATAGTAATAAAATGAGGATGGAGTTATATAAACATTGACTGTGATACAGTGTTCAACCAGAAGGAAATGCAAATTCAAAGGCATTTTCTGACCTTTGCTTCAGAAGACAGAAATGAAATGAATGTCTTCTGTATGCATCAATGTCAATGTTTACCATATGACTATTTCTCTGAGTTCTCACTTATATGCTCCATTAGAACTCTCCTAGGAATGGTAAATTCTATATGTATATAAGATTACTGATTATTGCTCTCCCTTCTTACCCTGCACCACCAAAATCTTCATTCACAAAATTTTATCCACATTAATGGTATTAGTATACACCTATTTGTACCTAGCAAGATACTATTACATGTATAGCTATTCACTCATATTCTTCCTCATATTCTGTGGGCATATGTTTTTTCCTCTGATGGTTGATACCCCTCTCCCAGTTTGTCAGTAAATGAAGATATTCACCATAGAAACCATAGCAAATCACAGCTAATTAAAAAGCCTATTCCTTCAACCTCAACCAAGCAAATTGATATGCATTAGTGATCTATGAGGTCTATATATTTCTATGCCAGTACTGAAGTTTAGCCTGGTCCTTGCATGATATTGCCTCCTTTGAGTCAATATGTGCCTTTTATTAAGAAACTTATTCTTTCTGAGCTACTATAAAACTGTTGGATCAAGATTCATCCTGAAGAAATACAGGATGCTCTGTGTAGAGAATTGTTTAGCCCGATGCACTGTTACTCAGTCTATCGATGTTTGAGCAAGATTTTCTTCATTTTACACACAAACACAATCTCTATGCCCTCAGTGTTAGAAACAGAACTCTCATTCCTGTCTTGTTCACCCCTTATCTCAATTTACCTTTGCATTATCATTGATACCATGCAGAATAGATGAAAATATAAGATGATTGAATGAATAAGAAATTTACTCCCCCAGTTGAATGAATACATTTGTAAGATAATGTTAATTCTACTTATTTATATCCTATGCATAAGAAAATTATAACCATTTGTTGTTTATGAAACAGCCCTTCTCTTACACTTTTTAAATTTCCTTGATTGTGTCTTTGCTTTGCCTTCTGCTTCAGTAACAGAATTTTCTCCCTAACACACCTTACTTCTGCCAAAATCCTACCCATTCTTGAGGTGTTATGCCAGGTGGTACACTCCAGGAAGATTCCTCTGGTTTCTCAACATAATATTGATCTTCCTTTTTAACCTTCAATAGGACTGTGCACCTCACTTACTCTAATCATATTCTATCGTTAAAATATTGACTATGTATCATTTTCTCTAAAATTTTAGTTTGCACTGACAGCTTCTAGTAGTTCCATAGTATGGCAAATTCTTTAAAAAAGCAGCACTTATTACTGCCATTCTTCCATCATGCCTCACCAATAACTGCTTTGCTTGTGATTTTTTTAATCTAGGTTAACGGCATTGTTATAGAACTAGCTGGTTTTACCAAGAAACCACTGCAGACATTAAACTTGACTCCTTCTTCTTCTTCACAATTGCAGACATTTCTCTTATTTACATTGGTTCATACCCCTTCCCCAGTATGGTAAGTTCTCCAAGCTATGATTTGTCAAAAAAGCGTTATGTTTGTTTACTTCTAGACATCCAATGCCTATGCAATGCTGATACACAAATTAGTAGGTGATTTTAAAAGGTATTTCCTAATATCCTTTCCCTTTTTCATTCCTGTATTGTAGCTTTGGCCTCTTTGATATATTTAAAACATATTAGTTTCAGTGCTTTTGCAATTTTAATTTCCTCTGCCTGGAATACACCATCACAGTGTATGTATTCCCAGTAAAAGATAAGTTCTATAATGCTTTGGATTTTTTCTTTTCAAATTGTAATCTAATGTTTAAAAATGTGCCTGACATAGTGTAGGAGCTCACTAATTTGTTAAATTAATAAATAAGTAAACTTGAACTAACTGGTTATTAATTTAGAATCCCTCACCCTTAACTATGCAATTACTCCAACATAGCAGGCATCTTTTCCTGCTTCAGTTCTTATGTCTGAATCTTCATTAGGTTTTATCATGCATATTAGAAAAACCTCCTAGTTGGTGGTTATGACCAAAATTAGACTTCCCTTCCCATCTGTGTCATCTTCCATAGGGCTGGAAATTTGATCTTTATAAATGTTAAATCAAATTATAACAAGCTCCTACTTTAAAAGAAATTTAAAAAGGATTTCTCAACACTGATTGGATCATCCAGGCATTTTCCTTTTGGGAGTTGCCTTTGAAAACATGTTCTCAGTCTCACTCTCCAGCTGTAGTAACAAAATGCATCTTCTATGACACAGCCTCATTGGACATCTAGCTATTTCCTCAAAAAAACACATTTTTACAATTTGTTTATGCCTAGGAGCTTTCTCACCAAATGTTACCTGTATTTGCAACTTCACCAAATGCTCACAATAGATTTTCCTAATTCCATAATATAGTTGTCTTGACTCTATAATGGTAATTCTAATACAATTTCAAATATAAGGATAAAAACACATCATATGTTTTATTTATTCATTTAAAAAACAAACAGCTTTGTTGAGGTATAATTGGTATACAAAAAGCTGCATACAATGTATACAGTTAATTAATGTATACAATTTTGTGTGTTTAGACATATACATACACAGTGTTATGATCAGTATCCTATATTTTAAAATATAAGCAAAGCTTAGGATATTAGAGGACTTAAAATTCAAGATGAGAAAGGATCATGCAGGCAGATATTCAGGGAATTTAAATAATAACACCAAAATTTTGAAATAAGCTTATTTCAAAGTAGAAATGTTTCAAGTATTTTTTGGTTTTGTTTCAGTTAGTTTGTCTATTATTAGTAACTATGAATGTCTCATGATTCTAAATGTGGCCAAAATAAATTTAATTCAGAAATAAAGCCAAAATTGCGTTGTGCTCACCTTGATATTTATTGGATACATAGAAGATTTGGCAGTTTCAGGGAAACCCTTAGACATATAAATTATAGAAAATAATTCTCTCTTTTTAAGAAAAATTATTTAGTATGCCTTAATATAACAAAACAGGAAAGAGATTCTCAATAGAAAAATAATGTTTGACTTATACTAGAGCTCTAATTATCAGTTTACATCTTAATATGTAGCTTATTTTATTAAAAATTCTGTAAAAAGTCAACACGTATATAAAAGAAAAAAATAGAACCTTACTCCTGCAAGAAATACTGGTTTAGTGGCCTTAATCTGCCATCTTGTGGTGTGATAGCATCATCTCACATTTTCATACACATTCCAGACATTTATAAGTATTTTCTTAGATATATAGAATAAGTTTAAGGGTTGCCTTTATTTTTGTAAATTTAACTTTTCAAAGAGAACTTTTTGGAGGTAGATTTAAAAATTTTCTGTTTATTTAGACTGTTTTGTCTTGAATATGGTGTGTGTTAAAAGTGCTGCAGGTTCAGTTAATATTTGACTATGAGCATTTAGTAGTTAAATAGAAAGATGAATAAGAACTAATGTTTTACATGGTCAAATCACACTAAAACCATACTGGGAATAAATAGTTCATATCGCATCACCATGAGTTAACATATTTTTTGTATCTTTTTTTGATAAGACAATTTTGTCCCTATAACATACTTTCACCTCTATAAGCCCATGCAAAGAAGATAATTTTATATTTTATGTAGGAATAAATTTATTTTAGCTTCAAATCATGTCCTTAATAATCTGAAATATATAATTATAAAATAAGGCAATATTTCACTGGGGTCAGCAAATTGAGCCTTGAAGTATAGAACTAAACTTACTCATTTAACTTACCCTAATTTTTAAATTTATTATCATAAACCATTAGCTAAGAATGCAACTACAATATGAGCATAAATTTCACTCTTTCGTAATTTTGAAGCTGTGCTGAAAATGCTTTAGTGATGATATCATGTGAGCAAATAAAAATACAAATACCATTTTGGGGAAGAATGACTTAATATGTTTAACATGGCTGCTTTGGGGAGTGATACCAACAAAATAGTGGAGTAGGTAACTCCAAACTCCAGCCTATCCACAGAAACATAAAAAAGAAAAAGAAACTATCTGAACTAACTATGTCAGAATTCTGGAAAACAATCAAAGCCTTACAGCAATGAAGTGAATTTGAATCAATAAAGGGTAACTTAAAAAATGCTCCTGGAATGCAAAGAAATATCAGTCAACTGATTGATTGCAAGCTATGCCTTCAACAATAAAAATCCTGGGGAAGAGAAGAATCTAATTTCCAAAGTTGTAGCATTATAACATTTAAGTGTCCAATTTTCAACAACAACAAAAATCACAAAGCATGCAAAGAAACTGGAAAGTATGGTCTATTAAAAGGAAAAAAATGACAGGAAGTGTCCCTAAAGAAGCCGAGACTTTGGACTTACTAGACAAAGACTTCAAATCAACGGTATTAAATATGCTCAGAAAACTAAAGTGAACCATGGAAAATAACTAAAGGAAACCACAAAAACAATGCATGCACTAAATGAGACTATCAATAAAGAGATAATAATTATATAGAGGAAATAAATAGAAATTCTGGAATTGAAAAGTACAAAAATTAAAACAAAATTTTTCCTAAAGAGTTCCAACAACAAATCTGAAAAGGTGGAAGGAAGAATCAGTGAACATGAACTTAGGACAATTGTAATTAGACAGTCTGAGGAACATAAAGAAAAAATAATGAAGTAAAGTGAACTGAGCATAAGGAACCTATGAAACATCATCAAGCAGGTTAACATATTCATTATTGGAGTCTAAGAAGGAACAGTGAGGAAGAACAAAAAGGCTGAAAGTTTGCAAATTTGATGAAAGAAATGAATCTACACATCCAGATACTCAACAGGATACACTCAAAGAGATCCACATTGAGACACATTGTAGTTAATTTATCTACTGACAAAGACAAAAAGAGAATAATGAAAGTAGCAAGAGAAAAGCAACTTGCAAGTACAAGACATCCTCCACAAATTATTGGCTGATATCTTATTTGAAACCATGGAAGCCAGAAGGCATTGGGTTAACTGAGTCAAAGTACTGAACATATGAAAAAAAAAAAAAGCTATCAACCAAAACTATCCTTCAAGAATAAAGAAGAAATTAAAAGCTAAGGAAGAACATTAAAGCTAAGGAAGTCCATTACTAGTAGACCTGCCTTACAAGAAATATTAAAGGGAATCCTTCAGGCTGGAGAAAGGACACTAGACAGTAACTTGAAGCCATATGAAGAAATAAAGAATATTGCTAAAGATAACAACATAAGTAAATATAAAAGCCAGTATCATTGTATTTTGTTTTGCAACTCCTTTTTTGTTTTACTATATGATTTAAAAGACAAATGTATAAAAATTATAAATCTATATTAATGGGCATACAGTGTATAATGAAGTAATCTGTGACATTAACAAAACAAAGTGGTAGGGACAGAGATGGCTAGGATCAGTGTTTGGACACTATTGAAAGTAAGGTAGTAGTCTTCAAATTAGGTTATTAAATGTTTAGATTGTTAATTGTAATTTCCAAGATAACCATAAAGAAAATAAAAATACATATATAGGAAACAAAAGAAGTGAATCAAAATGATGCACTACAAAAAAATTTTTAAGGCAGTAATAGAGGAATTGAATGGAAGAAAGCATACATGAGAGATACAGAAAACAAATGGCAAAATGGCAGATTTAAGACTTTCCTTATAAGTAATTAAAAGTGAATGGATTAAACTCTCCAATTAAAAGATAGGAATTGGCAGAATGGATTAAAAAAACATTATATGCTGTTTACAAGAGAATCACTTTACATACAAAGACAAAAAGAAATTAATAGTAAAAAATGGAAAAATATATTCCATTTGAATATATATATATATACAATAAATATATAGTAAACAAAAAGAACTGGCAACTCTATATTATTATTAGAAAAAATTGATTTTAAGTAAAAAATAATTACAAAAGACAAAGATCTTTATATATTGATAAAAGTTTCAATCCATCAGGAAGCTATAGCAAATATAAATGTATACACACCTAATAACAGAGTCCCAAAATATATGGAGCAAAAATTGACAAGGTTGAAATGAGATATAGATAGGTCTACAATAATAGTTGGATACTTTAATATACAACTTTATCATTAAATGGGGAAAAAACAGTCTTTTCAACAACCGGATAACCACATGCAAAAGAAAGGAGTTGAGCCCTTATTTTACACCACATATAAATAGTCACTCAAAACAATTCCAGGGCTTCCCTGGTGGCGCAGTGGTTGAGAGTCCGCCTGCCGATGCAGGGAACAAGGGTTCGTGCCCCGGTCCGGGAAGATCCCACATGCCGCGGAGCGGCTGGGCCCGTGAGCCATGGCCGCTGAGCCTGCGCGTCCAGAGCCTGTGCTCCGCAACAGGAAAGGCCACAACAGTGAGAGGCCCGCATATCACAAAAAAAAAAAAAAAAAAAAATACAATTCCAACACATAAATGTAAGAGTTAATACTATAAAGCTTTCACAAAAACTATAAATACAAATATGCATAATTATAGATTTGACAATGACTTTTAATTAGAATACCAAAAACGCAGGCAACAAAAGAAAAAAAAATTGTATTCCATTATAATTTTTTAAAGTGTGCATCAAAAGACACTACAAAGAGAATGAAAAATAACCCAGAGAATGGGAGAAAATATTTGCAAATCACATATATGATTAGAGATTAATATGAAGAATATATAAAGAACTCCTACACCTCAATAAGAAGAAAAACAACACAATTAAAAAATTGACAAAGAAATTGTATAGACATTTCTCCAAAGAAGATTGAAAAATGGCTAATTAGCACATGAAAAAATGGCTCAATACAATTAGTCATTAGGAAAATGCAAATCAAAACCACAATGAGATACCAATTCACAACTACTAGATTAGCTATTATCAAAAAAAAAAAAAAGGGGGAAAGAAAGAAAAGAAAAGAAATGTTGTCAAGGATGTAGAGAAATTAAAACATTTTAGCTTTTAGCTTATGTCTGCAAAAGATATCTTTCTTTATTTAAGCTGACAGCAGAAATTTTATTTTATTCATTGTTGTACCTTCACACCTAGACAATGCCTGTCACATGGTAGGTCCTTGACAAAATATAACATAAAACAAACAAAAGAATAACCTTTTAGAATTAACATTGGGACCAGACAAAAGTTTCAACAGCTCCAGAATACTAGCCGCTACTGCAGAAGTTCACGGTCATGATTGATTTTTGAAAAGCCACTTAATCTTTGTACCATTTACACAAGTTCCTCAGTTCTACCCAGCTAAGTAATAGCCTGAACCTATTCCTAGTACTGGAGACTTGGTTTTCAGAGCACGTGGGGAGGAAGAATCTTATCTACTCCTCTGAGGATTACTCTCAAATAGGAAGAGGGCTTAAGGAGATGTGAAGAGAATAATAAGAGAGGAGTGAATAGAACTACCTAGCCCTGGCTGGATACTTGAAGGAGTTCTTCTAAAAATTGTACAATATATTTATTTATCGATACAATAAGAGATTTTTCTATTACCAAACAGTAATGATATTATTCATATTCTGTCACTGGATATATACCACCCTGCTTCTACTATAGTTTTATTCCTTTCAATATTAATTTATTTTTATTTTGCCCATAGAGATGACTATTCTAATCCAAGTTGGGAATTTAAAGGAGGTGTACAGTTGCAAGCATGGTAACAATTCACAGAAGACGTAAATTATGAATAAGCAATTTTATCCATTGAACCTCTGGGCTTAAAGGTCAGTTTTCAGACATTGATTTCTAGGAGCTGAATTAGGTAGGAATGATATTTATGCAGCTTCACATGGGTGTTATTGTATATGTATTTTATTTACTTATTTTTTAGACAGTCTCTAGAGAGTCTACTTGCCCATATCACCTGGCAGTGCCACATGGGGAATTACACTTTGAGTAACAGCAATGAATATTGTCATTTCTTCTATGAGCTGCTTTAACAACAATTTCCCTAGGTGAAAGTGAATTGTTGTCTCTATGAATTGGCCTATAGTACTGCAGAGATTTCTAGAGAAGTAAATGGGATAATATTGTGACATTTGTTTATTTCTAGTACACACTAAAGCATAACATCACATTCTTCTTTGTTTTGTTTTTTAAATTTTTAATTCAATGTGTATAGAAACTCTATTATAATGCCCTAATTAGCAACTCTGCACTACTTTATGCTGAAAACTATTTAAGGATTTCATTGAACTGTAATGCCAATGTCAAATGATTTCTAATTCAAAGAAAAAGATTTAAAAAAAAATCCTTGAAGGACAATTTTAAGGTATTCAATTATTAATAAATTTGTCCTAATAATGTAATATAGGTTATATTTGGAAAATACTAAATGATGAAAAAGTGTATACTTATTAAATCATTTTAGCTTATGCCCTTCTCTGTCAGGGCTGAGCCAAGGTTATTGCATAAAATAGATAAAATAATAGAATAGTAAACAAAGAGGGTTTTACTGAGAAAAGAGTCTAATAAACTAGTCTTTGTGTAGAGAGTGATGTGGTTTCTCTGTAAGGTCTCCACTTTGGAAGCCAAACTGATATGGCAATTATGAAAAGTGAAAAGCTAGGCACTCAGTGATTTGGAAAATTCGTGTTGAGATACAAATGTCATTAACTCCCCTAAATTGCTCAAACTCAACCTCAATCCATCACATATGGATTGATGAAAGGCTCTCTGATAGCTATAGAATGTCACTATGAAATATTTCTAACCATTCAAGTGCCAGTGACTTAATCAAAACTGGATGTTAGAAATACCATGGCCACTTTTTTCTTAAGCTGCACATTCACATCCCAATGTTTAATATGATTTCTTAGATGTATTTTATAGTGAGAATCTACACAAAAGTGTAACTGATCAACCCATAGCTAGGTTTACTGAGACAAGTTTTATGGAATTTTGGTTGCCTGAAATGTGCACTGATATGGCTTTAATTATATCCCAGTCTATGAGTTCTCTGTAGATCTTAGTAGTTCACATATTGCACCTTGTCTATGTGTAGAGATGAAAGCATGATAATTACTATTTTGTGCAATTTTAACATTTTGAATTTATATTACATAATTGCTTTCAACATTGTCTCATCTCAGAGTCTTAAACATATAGCTCTTTGACATTGTAGTTCACCTTTCAATTCTGTATCATCACATTTGCATGTTAGCTTTGAGCATAGCACATGACACTATGCATTCCAAATATATTTGTTTCATTGAATGAATAGTGGAAATTATTTATACTTAAAAAATTAATACCTAATATCAGTGTATTAAAGTCTTGGCCCTTTATTGTAACATTAGAGCAATATGCTACAGTCTAAGAAGTTAGAAAGATGAGATGTTGTCATGAGTGAACAACAAAATAGATTTAAAGAATGCCACATATAGAAATGTGCAACTCCCTTGTAACACAAAATATCGTTGTACTGTTGGGAAGGAGAAAACACTGTGCACTTCATCTATATAGGATCTCAAGTAATGAGCACTCCTTCCATTAGCCCATGAAAACTGAGCCCCTAACCTAGACTGGAACTCTATTTTTCAATGAGTTTTTGAGTCTTGCTGAGTAGAACTATTCTCACCCTTTACTAGCCCATTAATTTATGTAATGGTTAATTTTATGTGTAACTTGGCTAAGCTGTGGCGCCCAGCTGTTTTGTCAAACACCAGTATGGATATTGCTGTGAAGACATTTTTTTGTATGTGATTAACATTTAAATCAATAGATATTGAATAAGGCAGATTACTCTCCTTAATGTGAGTGGGCCTCATGCAATAAGCTGAAGACCTTAAGAGCAAAGATTGAGCTTTCCTGAAGAAGATAGAATTCTTCTCAAACTGCAACATACAATACCTGCCTGAGTTCCTGAGTTTTCAGCCTGCCTGGCCTGCTCTGTGATTTTTGAACCTAAAATTGCAACATCCATTCCTACCTGAAATTTCTTATCTGCTGGCTCGCCCTGTGGAATGTGTACTAGCCAATCATCAACAATCAGCAGTTCCTAAAAAAAAAATCAATTTCTCTCTCTCTCTCTCTCTTTATATATATGTAAGCAAAATATAATTCACTTATATAAATACATATTATAATATAATATACACAATACTGTCTGTATCCCTCTTCAATAGACACTACTTCCAATGAATAGGTTAATTTTTGCTAGTGTTGTTTTCAAATACCATTACTGTAAGAAAGCTTCAGTACTACATTTATACATTAATGTTATAACACTGAGCCATTTTTTTAGTCTCTTCAAACATGCACCACTTTCTCTTGAAACAGAGATCTTCTCATCAACTACCAATTGGTTTGTACCAAAGCTACCTTCTAAGAGGAAAAGGCTGTCCATTACTGAATTTCCACAGACACATACTCTTACTTTACAGAAGCTATCTTCATAGTAACACCATTTTACATGGTGTGTGTCATATAGCCTTGTAATTTTGGGCCCATGAACATTTAAAATATATGTTTGCATTCTGGTTCCAATTATACCAGTTCTTTGGACACTATCACTTTTTTTTCCACTTCTATTATATCTTTTTCCCATCCTGTGTGCTATACAGGCATCTAAATTTTTGATGCTGTTGACTGACTTGTCACATGTTTTGTCAAAGAACTCAGCATATGGGACTTTTTAACTGAATATGGCTTCCCCAAATTTGCTCATGAATGAACTGTTTTACATCTGTCTACATAAAATAAATTACCCCTCTAAACATTGTCCATCTCTGTATCACTGACAGATCATAATCAGATTAAGTAAAAAGTAATATGATCATGAAAGCCATAAGATTTTAAATGTTACATAAATCAAATATTAAACTGCTCAAAATGAAGATGTTACATGTGAATAAGTATGATGATTGTATATGAACGAATCTCTAAAACTGATTTGATTTTCTCATTATCTAATTGTTTTCTTAGGTAATATATTTATTGAATACCTATAAGTGCCATATTCTATCAGCTAGCTAGCTAACTAGGTAGATAGACAGATTACCTCTATTTCTGACTTTTTATTGTATATATTGTTTAGAGTGTCCCTAGGGTCTTCAGAATCCCCAAATCTGCTCCTGCCTAATTACTTGGATTTGGACAGCTTCACCATCCAACCTATCAGCCAAGACAAAAATATCTAAGTCAAATTTAACTTCTTCCTTTTCCACACTTTCAAATTTCCTTCTCAATTAAATTAATTATAAACTAAGTCTTGCCAGCAAAGCAACCAGAAAAGCAATTAATTTAGCACTAGGATTATCACATTTGATTTAAGTATATTGCATTCACCCAAATTTCATTTTTCCGTTTCCTACACCTTACATGGAGAGAATGAAAGTTTCTATTTGCTTATTGTTACTTCCCTTCACTTAGAATCTGTGTGCAGTGAAAAAAAAAACAACAACCTTATTTATAAAATCTTATGTAAAACAATACCAAGCCCTCTTTCTCCTGACTGGTAAAGTTAACATTAGTAAATTTAGGTCTCCCCCATCCTTCTCCTGGGGTTGAGTCTAACTTCTTGCTGAACATGCATTATGCCAAGAGCTCAAGGACCAGTTACATGATCTTTGACATCTCTACCCACCCATGATAGCGTCTACTGAGACAATTTGATTATTTTGTTATTTGACCCTAGGTATATGCAAGTAACTGTTGTATATTCTTAAATTCTTGCTTTCTCTCTGGTCTGCTCAAAATCAACTAGACCGCTCTGTGGTTCTCAGGTTTCATCTTGCTATATTTGGTGAGACACGTGGTACTCTGTGGCACTACCCTTTGGCATTTGTGCCCCAATATTTAAGGTGCACTGGCAATATGCCAATTCTTCAGCAACATCGTTGGGATAGTTCGTCCGTAGATGCAATGTGTTCTGCCTAATCTAGGACCTTGATGATACTTCACACTCTTCTTAGGAGAGGAAAAGTGATTTCCTTGTACTTTCAAGTCCCTACACCTGTCTATCTGTCTATCCATCCATCATCTATCTATCATCTATATACCTATCTCCCCTGGAGTTTCTTCTCAGAAACTTGCTCTCTTCCTTCTCACTCTTAATCTGCAACACAAATGGCCTATGATGTAATCTGAGAGTTTGATAGTGTAACCTATCATCTTCATGTTTTCTTCCAACTCTAAAATCTTCATCAGAACTTTTCCTATTCCCTCAGGGCTTAAACTTTCTGACTCCAAACTATGAAAATTATCTTTTCTATATGGTCAATTGCATTACCCATTTCCCAAGGAATAAATGAAGTAGGTTCCAGCTGTCAAATAGAGAGAAAAATCAGGAGTAACAGGAAATTGAATGTGAGGTAGAAATGGTTAATATTTCAAAAATAGAATTTCCCCTAAATATAAACTATAACCCTATTGTTCTGCTTACATTTACCAAACTGAGTTTAATGAACCAACAGAAATATAATTAAGGGGAAAAAACCTCACAAGTAGATCTGAAATGTAATACATATGCTTACGGCTAAAATCACTAATTTTTGGGGGTCTTAAAGATATTGGATATTTTTTTAAATGTGTGATTTTAAGATTGAAGAAATATCTATGCTACTACAAGTCATTTCCTAATACTTTCTCAGTCATATAGAAATTATATTTATCGTTTCAGGTCTGAATGAGTTAGATACTATTCCAATAACTTACCTACACTTTTATGTGTAACAAAATGGCAGGATCCGTTTTGAGGCCCAGAGTTACAATACTAATTTGGGACTTCCTCATTCTGGAATATGCTGGGCCTGCAAAGATCATGGAATTTTTCAGTTTTAGAAACTGATTGGTATGTTTTCAAGAAGTGAGATAAGTTAGATTCTTTCTTTCTTTCTTACTTTTTTTTTTGAATTTTGCTTTCACTTGTTTTGAGTTTTAGAAATTGGTTTTGCAAAAGTGAACAAAAGATGATTAGAGGGGGTGAGGCTTACATACATAACTCTATAATTTTGCTAATAATTTCATAATACATTCAATTGTTTATAGTATTGGCCCTTTATGGGAAGAATAATCAAAATAGAAACATGATAATGATACAAGTTGTAATATAATTCATCATAATCATCATGACTTTCTTCTCACTCTTTTGCACCAATCATGTTCTTTAATTCCTGGGCTTTCTCAGAAGGAAAGACTTTCAAATGCTCATCTAAAAACTGTAAAAATAAAAACTCCTCTTGTCCTTGAAAAATTACTAAACATGTCTAAGATAATTTGATCTTGTATCTAAAAGTAAACTAGAAACATGTAAAGCAAAGAATCGCTTCAGTGAGAGTACTCCAGATACCTATTTTGTTAACAAATCCTTTTTTTGTGTGTGAGTGGTGACATAAATCCTCTCACCCTAAGGATTTATCAAATAATTATAACTTGAATCCCTACTGGCACAATATAACCAAGCAAGAGAAATAGCAACGAAAAGTATTACCTAAGAGAGGAAGCATTATCACTTGATTCATGAATTTCAAAAACACCACTTTTGTTGTGTTCTCAAGAAAATTGCTTTTTTATGTAAAGGCAAAGGTTCTGCAAATGAAAATAAAATAGACATACTCTCAAAAGTATGCTCAGTATGAGATTCCTCCTATATCTTCTGAATTTCCCATTTTTATAAAATCCCTGATCTTAAAATATCATTAATAATATATATATAGCTATGACTAATGATAAATAGCAGTTTCATTATGGAAAATTAACAATTTATCCTATTTATTGTTGCAATTGATATTATCTTGAATATTTAAAAGTGTTTTGCAAAAAACTAATAATATAAAATTCTATATAATGCCTGGTACAGACATTTGAATAGCATTCAGTGCAGTTCTTTTAGGGAAATACGGTTCTCAGTCTGGGGAAAAAAAAAGTTTTGAATGTCACATTTACATATATTATTGAAAATCTATATTGGCAAACAAAGCAAGAGAACCAATATTTACAGTGAAAAGTCTGTCTGCTCCACAAATATTTCCATAAAAATGTATGGATTATATGAAGAAGTTGAAAATTTGTATCACAATTTAGTTGGAAAGTTCACATAAAAATGGTTTCTTAGAGCATGAGCCACACTTTCCCTGTGCATTCCAATTCTATCTATATTCTTTCAAAGCAAGGTTCTGTTACCCCAGAAAGAAGAATGTCACCAAGGTCGAACTTAATTGGCCTTCTTAATTCTCATACATTAAAAACATATCTGTTGAGTATTGTCTTCAGAGCATCTGCTCTTCCAGAAACACTAAGTCAAATAGCCTCAAACATTTCATGCTGTTTCACTGTGAGAAACACTTTCATATCAACTGATTTTATCTTTAAATGGGTTCTATTTGTATTTGCATTGGATAAGTTTTCTTTGGTGATTTGTTTTGCCATTTCAATACAATAAACCATATGCTATAAAAATCACTTCAGCTTGGGAGTTTCCAAATATTTTCTGGTTCCTACATGTTTCCCTTTATAAACTTTAATTTATCCATTAGCTTTTAATTGACTGAATTCACCATTTTAAGAAAAGTGCTTCACATTTTCAAACAACTTGACATATAATTGCATTATAAAATAAGGCAATACTTAAAAGATTGAAATCTGGAATCAACTAATTCATTTTGTTTGCATCTCTGAGATACAATTTCCCCTGTTTTACACACCTGCTCTGGAGATAGTTCTGCCTCACAGAACTACTGTGAGAATTAAATTACATAGTGAAGACATAGCACTTAGCAGAGTGCTTTAAAATAAAAAAGTAAACTATTCTTATCATTTACTATAAATAGCCTTAGCTCATAAATTTTATGTAAGAGAAAAGGCTCCAGAACCACTTTGCCTTTTTACTTATTTCAGATCTAAAAATATCACCTGAACAATGAAGCTCAACTGTAAACACATTTAAGCTCATAGCATAAAAATAACTTTTTTGATTCTAAAGTTTGAAACATACTACATTCATTTTGAATGCACCTTAATGAGTTTTCATTCTGGATTACTTGAAAACGAATATTCTTAAAATATTTTGGTTTGTCTGTCTCCAAACTTGACATGAAATCTGAGTGTGATGCTCTTTTGGGGTCATGAGGTTAAGGCTTTTTTTCTTTTTAAACTAATTCCATGTCTCAAGGATTTGTATACTGAAATTTCCAGAGAGATTTTTTTTTTAATTTTATTTATTTAATTTATTTTTGGCTGTGTTGGGTCTTTGTTGCCGCACATGGGCTTTCTCTAGTTGCAGTGAGCAGGGGCTACTCTTTGTTGTGGTGCACAGGCTTCTCATTTGCGGTGGCTTCTCTTGTTGTGGAGCATGGGCTATAGGCGTGTAGTAGTTGTGGCATGTGGGCTCAGTAGTTGTGGCTTGCAGGCTCTAGAACGCAGGCTCAGTAGTTGTGGCGCAGGGGCTTAGTTGCTCGTGGGATCTTCCCAGACCAGGGCTCGAACCCGTGTCCCCTGCATTGGCAGGCGGATTCTTAACCACTGCACCACCAGGGAAGCCCTCCAGACAGATGTTGAGTGATTTTTTTCAACTTATATCACCACAAGGTGGGCTCTATGGTAGACTGAATTTTTTGTTCACAGTTAATTGCTCTGTCACTCTGGCCACACTTTCTTGAGGATGATAGATAAGTCCCAAAATACTTGAGAGGAAAAATCCATGCAGTTATTTTGTTGGTATTGATATTTAAACCTGCTTCTTACCATGTTATGTACAGTATTTCTTGTCAAATAAAATGACTAATTATATACATGAACATACTTCTATTCTTGAACACTATTGAGCTGTTTAGTGGAGGTTCACTTATGAAGTTTGGGAATTTTTCTTAATAACTTACATTATTAAGGAAACACTATATGACTTTTGTTCTTTATCAAAGAGGCTCTTGCCTTCTTTCTTTCTCCCCTCTCTTCCACCCTCCTTTCCATCCTCCCTTCCACCTTCCATTCTTTCTTTCTTTTCTTTCTCTTTCTTTCTTTCTTTCTTTCTTTCTTTCTTTCTTTCTTTCTTTCTTTCTTTCTTTCTGTCTTTCTGTCTTTCTGTCTTTCTTTCTCTTTTCTTCCTCCTTTCCTTCCCTTTTGCTTTTATTTTTGTGTTAATTATACTATAGTTTCTTAGAAAATTAATACCAGTTAAGGTATTTTAACACTTAGGTGGTCATAATACCACATTCTATATCCATGTTTGTTTGTCTGTTTGTTTTGAAAACAGTTTACTAAAATATTACAGAAACAAATATAAACTACCAGGTTTCAAGTCAAAGGAGAAAAAATAAATCTTGCCTATTTAGTAAAAGAACTATTTTTCTAAGCCTTTCTTTTATATTATTTATAAATCAATACTTCTGCAATTCTAGTTAGCTTTTTCAAAAAGCTTCATATATGTTTGAGGCATAATTAATGCTCACTAGGTGCCATGGGCTGAACCTGCACAGCCCTTCCTTCTTGCCCTTTCTTGAAAGCTAAAGTGACACATATGTTAGGAATTTTGCAGATTCTTCTTAAATAAACTGCTGCAATTATTTCCTTGAGAAAATTTACAGTCTGGAGAAGTTTTGCCCTGGTTTTACTGTCTCCCAAGAGAAAGTAGACAGCTACTCAAGAAACTGAGTTGAGACTATCTAAATGTACTTCTATATTCCCAAGCTAATCACAGATTCTAAGGATCCTGAGAAATTAAGCCTAATTTGTAAATCATTGTGTTTATCGTTCCCAATATGCCACCGCTTGTTTCTAATAACAACATAACTTTTCTGCAAATGGGGAGGCTCTGTGATTTGATAAATAATATCAATGTACATAGTATTATTAGGAAGTTAGTTACCTTTGGAGTAGTTAATACTTTTTCCATATCTGTAAAACATGCAAATTCTTATTTTGCCCTCTATAAATCCAGTACAATTTCTGCTCATTCCAATCATCCCTTTAAGTTTTTAAATTATATTTTCTTGCTTTTGGAGTAGAGGAATTATGCAAATTCCTGTGTAACAAAATGTTAATTTTGTTGTAGCTATAAGCTAGATAATTTTGGTCATGCAAAGAGCAAGTAAACTAGATTTGGCAGAAATTAGAGGAGTCCCGATTCAGCAGTAACCTTACATAAAACCTAGATTCTGTTGTAATCAAATCAGACAAACTAGATTTGGGTATAATTAGATCAGCATAATTAAATTCTTCATCTCTTAGGGAACATCAAAATGCACATATGTAGGCTTCATTATTTTATTTTCTTTTTGTCCCTGGTTGTAGCAATGAAAATCTATAAGTAAGAATTCAGATGGGTCTGCCACTTAACAAGAGGGGTTCTTATCCATTGATATGTCTCAAAATTAATTTTGCTGAAGCAGCTAATTGTAGTTTTTAGAAAAACAAAGCTGCAAGATTTTCTAAGTTTATTTCTACTTTACAGTTTACCCACAATTGAAAAAATAAAGTTATTTATTTAAAAGAATTAAGGACAGTAAAAATGCATTCTCTTTTGTCATATGCCAGATTGGACAATTCAAACCAAATGAGCGGAGTTTTGGTAAGTTACATGGCAGTTTTATCTAAGAAGGGCACAGGGGAAGGCACTGGGTGGTGGGGAGAACGCTTATTCATGGGTGGTTAAGGAAGTCATGTAACAAATTACATTTGCTTGTGACTCTGTGGACTGTCATCTAGGGCATGTGCTTGCATGAGGAAGATAGTGTCAGTGGAAGGCCCATTAAGGTTGCTTAGCCCAACAAAATGGATACCAAGACCCCAATACCATGGAGTAACTTAGCTAAACTCTTGACAATCATTCTTTTTTTGTGTGTGTGTGGTACTTGGGTCTCTCACTGTTGTGGCCTCTCCCATTGTGGAGCACAGGCTCCGGACGCACAGCCTCAGCGGCCATGGCTCCCAGGCCTAGCCGCTCCGTGGCATGTGGGATCTTTCCAGACCGGGGCACAGACCCGTGTCCCCTGCATTGACAGGAGGACTCTCAACCACTGCGCCACCAGGGAAGCCCCAATCATTCATTTTTGAAGTGATTATTCATAGCTGGATTAATATCTACCATGTTCATAACTCCCTTCTGAAGCTGTACTTGTTCTATTTCTTTCTTTAATCTCCCTCTTATTTTTTGCTTCTCTGGTTAGAGTGAGCAGTTCACATGAATTGACCTTTTCTTTGCTCTTCACGTATTGACACTATTTCCTTTTAAATTTTTTTGTAGTAATTCCCCTTAAATGTTTTTTCTTTGCTTGGCATTTAAATCTTTGCCAGTTAGGTTTGTGTCTATGTGGAGAAGGTTCAAGGCACTCTTCATGTTTAAAAAATATGATTTTGGCCATTAATGGATGATGAGTTATAAAGTGATAAGAAAACATATAGTATAAACTGGTTAAGATAATATTAGTCTTACCTTCTCATCTGATACACTAGATAAGAGATGGTGGTGGTTTGGGCAGGAATGATGACACTGAAGATAGAGAAAATTCAATGGATTTATATGTTGTGTTAGTGATATATCCAACACCACTTGAGAATGGATTGTACAGAAGTATGAAACACAGAAATTAATAATGAAGTGATAACACTTTGGCTTGATGAATTAATTATTTACTCAGATTGGCAAGCCTGGGACAGGAAAATAAGGAGTATCATAACATTCATTATTTTGTAGTGAAATAATGAAATTTTGTGCTTTTGATTTCGTCACTACATATTAGACTACATCCTGGCTGCTGCATCAAGATGAAACTCAGAAGAAAGTTGAGTTACAAAATTCATTTATAATTAAAAGGTAAAAACTGGATGCATGTGTGGACCAGCTTAAAATGACACAAAGCCCTGAAATTCAGGATTCCCCTGTCCTTCAAGAGAGATAACTGAAAACCGTATCTATCCACATCATAGGAGTTTCTTGATTCCAGGTCGATCTTTTCTATGCTTGTCTTAGATTGGATAGTAAAGGTATGATGAGAAAACAGCTACTGTGAGTTGCTGCCTAAGTATTTTACAGAATGACACCCTGCTCACACCCAGAGTCTGGACATTTAGATAAGGACATGAGCTTAGGATTCCAGCCACAAGTTCCCACTTTGCTTTTCCTGGGGCACTTTTAAAATAACCACGCAGAGTTGAAAAGTTAGTGACTCCAACAACCTTATAAGTAATAAGTGCTTGTTACCTTGCCTTCTAGCTCCTACTCACTTGTGACCTGGAACGGAGGACTTCCCCTGGTTCACTGTGCCTACCCCTCCCTGCTTTGGGGATCTGTAAGTAATAAATTTTGTAATTTTAGTTCCTTTGTGCATTGAAATTGTGCCTTCAATCACAACAATCCCAGGGTTTTCCCTTCCCCAAAGTGGGAGCTCTGATACTGATCAGGGAGACATCTGCCAACTCTGTGACTTGGGGGTGACTCATGACTCTTCATTCAGCAGGCCATAATCTTCATATTATTAATCTAATACATCAGCTACAGGCCTCCCAACATGAAAGCCAAAAGGAAGTATTTCAGTGCCCATATTCTCACCAGTCTTGACCCCAAAATGCAGAAAATATTTGATGCTATCATTATCTCTCTGAGTCCAGTACAGTGCCTACTACATAGTCAAATATTATTGAACCTGCATAAACAATGAATACTGCCACTCATACACTGCTATTAAAGAAAAATGATTTACTTTTATATAGCACTATCCTGCTAGTTAAGTTTGTTGATGCTTTGCATGGTTTTCCTGTTAAGCAACTGAGAGATTTAAGACATGCATTGTTTTTCTAGTTTTTATAGATAAAGCATCTGAAGATCAGAGAAGTGATACCCAAAAATCACAAAGCAGAGCTAAAAACTGGCTGAGTGAGGGCTAAAATAGACACTTTCAGGATCCAAATACATCAATCTTTCCATTAAATCCTCCACTCAAGAGAATAAAACAGTTGTGTAGAATTGTATGCCTTAACCCCTCTTTAGGGCAAGAAACTTTCTTTTGTACAAAAGCTCTTGTCTAGGGTAACTTTTACTGTAGGCATCTAAGGGCTGGATCAACGCACAACAAAATCCAATCCTTGTTAGAAGCTTTGGACCCCCAAAATTTCAGGAACTTCATAGTCTTTGACATTTTTTTTTATAAAATAAAAAAAATTTTATTCCTCATAAATTGTTAACTCAACACTTGAAGAGTCAGAATATAAATAACATCTTCATCATCATCAGGTTTTATTCCTTTAAATGTCCTTTATAGAAAAATTTTGCTTAATTTTCCATTTTTAAAAATCATATATGTTCTCTGAGTTTTGGTAATTTGAAAGAGCTCAACTCTAGTTAACTTGTCACTAACACAATTATTTTTCCTGGGGTTAGTTTGGCACTTTTCGCTTTGCAAGTGTGAAGCAAATTGCTATAAAATACCAGTGGCATCCCTCTAAGGTTAAAATTGTAATGAGGAATTGGAAGATAAAAAATTTTTTTCCAAATCTTTCTAGGCTTACATAACTGGATGAAAAAATAGGGTGAAAATGCAAGCCATTCCACTCTTGGTAATAACGTGAGTTTTTTTTTTTTTTTTTTTTTTTGCAATTTCCTGATTCTAGGATTTTGAGGCAAACAATGGATGTCATTGTGGTGACTCTCAGTGAACAAGTGGAAGAATAAGATGAGATGAGATGCAAAGTAGGCCAGAGCCAAACTGACTCCTTCTGGGTTCTAATGAAGAGCTAAGATTTAATTCTAGGATGTCAGTCAGAAAATGGTTTTTATGGTAGACTGATATAATCTCATTGAAATTTTTTTAAAAAACTAAGGATATCTTTATCATTTTCACCAGATGTTAATGATAATGATTTATACATAGATTCAACACTTTAGTACACTCTGGAAGATCACTGTCTCTAGAGTAATATAATAAGGGCACTTTGTTAAAGGACACATTTAAATTAGACGAACAGTAATAAATCTATTGAGAATCACTTATAAAACATGTTTAAAATATGATCAGATACTTTACTTACAGACCTAGAAAATGAAGACAAGTACTTGATAAAAATTGTCAATGATGTATGAAGGGGAAAACAAAATGTGTGATTTACCATGGAGTCTAAAGCTTTTTAGTGCTAATAAAAATTTTGTAATTAATTTTATAGAATTGATGGGAAAATATGTGGAAATTAAAATAAACATAGGAGGAGCTTCAAGATGGTGGAAGAGTAAGATGTGGAGATCAGCTTCCTCCCCACAAATATATCAGAAATCCATCTACGTGTGGACCAACTCCTACAGATCACCTACTGAACGCTGGCAGAAGACCTCAGACCTCCCAAAAGGCAAGAAACTCCCCAGGTACCTGGATAGAGCAAAAGAAAAAAGAAAAAACAGAGACAAAAGAATAGGGACGGGACCTGCACCAGTGGGAGGGAGCCGTGAAGGAGGAAAGGGTTCCACACACTAGAAGCCCCTTCGTGGGCAGAGACTGTAGTGGCAGAGGAGGGAAGCTTCGGAGCCGCGGAGGAGAGCACAGCAACAGGGGTGCGGAGGGCAAAGCGGAGAGATTCCAGCACAGAGGATCAGGGCCGACCAGCACTCACCAGCCTGAGAGGCTTGTCTGCTCATCCACCGGGCGAGCGGGGCTGGGAGCTGAGGCTCGGGTTTCGGTTGGAGCGCAGGGAAAGGACTGGGGTTGGCGTCGTGAACACAGCCTGAAGGGGGCTAGTGCACCACGGCTAGCCGGGAGGGAGTCTGGGAAAGAGTCTGGAGCTGCCGAAGAGGCAAGAGACTTTTTCTTCCCTCTTTGTTTCCTGGTGCACGAGGAGAGGGGATTAAGAGCGCTGCTTAAAGGAGCTCCAGAGACGCGGACCCGAGACAGGCAGGAGACACTAAGGCTGCTGCTGCCGCCACCAAAAAGCCTGTGTGTGAGCACAGGTCACTATCCACACCTCCCCTCCCGGGAGCCTGTGCAGCCCGCCACTGCCAGGGTCCTGTGATCCAGGGACAACTCCCCCGGAGAACGCATGGCTTGCCTCAGGCTGGTGCAACGTCACACTGGCCTCTGCTGCCGGAGGCTCGCCCTGCATCCATACCCCTCCCTCCCCCGGCCTGAGTGAGCCAAAGCCCCCAATCAGCTGCACCTTTAACCCTGTCCTGTCTCAGCTAAGAAGAGACGCCCTCAGGAGACCTACACGCAGAGACAGGACCAAATCCAAAGCTGAATCCCAGGAACTGTGGGAACAAAGAGAAAGGGAAATCTCTCCCAGTAGCCTCAGGAGAAGCTGATTAAATCTCCACAATCAACTTGATGTACCCTGCATCTGTGGAATACCTGAATAGACAACGAATCATCCCAAATTGAGGAGTTGGACTTTGGGAGCAACTATATATATATATAATTTTTTCCCTTTTTCTCTTTTTGTGAGTATGTATGCATCTGCTTTTGTGTGTGATTTTGTCTGTATAGCTTTGCTTTTACCATTTGTCCTAGGGTTCTGCCTGTCTGTTTTTTATTTTATTTTTTATTTTATTTTAATTTTTTAGTATAGTTTTCAGTGCTTGTTATCATTGGTGGATTTGTTTTTTGGTTTGGTTGCTCTCTTCTTTCATTCTTTCTTTTTTTTAACTACTTAAAATTTTTTTTAATAATTATTTTTATAACTTTTTTATTTTATTTTATTTTATCTTTTTATTTCTTACTTTCTTTTTTTCTCTCTTTTATTCTGAGCCGTGTGGATGACAGTCTCTTGGTGCTCTAGCCAGGCGTCAGGGCTGTGCCTCTGAGGTGGGAGAGCCAAGTTCAGCACAATGTTCCATGAGAGCCTCCCAGCTCCACATAATATCAAATGGCGAAAATCTCCCAGAGATCATCTCAACATCAAGACCCAGCTCCACTCAACGACCAGCAAGCTACAGTGCTAGACAACCTATGCCAAACAACTAGCAAGACAGGAACACAACCCCCCCCCCCCCGTTGGCAGAGAGGCTGCCTAAAATCATAATAAGGTCACAGACCCCAAAACAGACCACCAGACATGGACCTGCGCACCATAAAACCAAGATCCATCCTCATCCACCAGAACACAGGCGCAAGTCCCCTCAATCAGGAAGCCTACACAACCCACTGATCCAACCTTAGCCACTGGGGGCAGACACCAAAAACAATGGGAACTACGAACCTGCAGCCTGCGAAAAGGAGACCCCAAACACAGCAAGTTAAGCAAAATAAGAAGACAGAGAAACACACAGCAGATGAAGGAGCAAGGTAAAACCCCACCAGACCTAACAATTCGTTTTCCAAAGCATCCAGCAATAGAATTAGCCAGGCCAGTTTATAGGAGTTTTTAATTAATCCTGAAAGAGGAGGCTAAATAGAGGTGAAAACAAAGCCCAGTGACTCTGTGGAACAAATCTGAAAAGCAGGTAACAGCCAGAGCACATTTGCTGTCAGCACGTGCAGTAGGAGAGGCAACCTCTAAATGCAGGGCTGAGCTTTCAGCAAGAAAATGAACCTTGTTTTCATGTCTGCCACTAAGAGTGAGGCAAGCAACGACCTAAGCCATATTCACTATTCTCCCAGTGTAAAGATGGTGTGTGTATTGACTCCATGGGTTTAACTGGAAGTGTGTTCTTCTATTTATGATTTCTTCCTAGAACATACACTAGAAATAGGAAAGAAACCTTCTTTTGCAATAAGTTACAAAACGCTCTTCAGGTGTGTAGTGTTGTCTGTTGCATGTAGGTTTGTTGTGCTGTGTACTTCCTTCTTTGCATCATTGACAGTTTCCTTACAGAATGCAAACTTCAGAAATATGTTGCAGCTTGGCCTCTGGTAATGTCTTTTACAACAAATGGATAAGATTTGGCTATTGAGAAGTCATCATCTTGTTTAACTTCATTTCTTACAGGGGAAAAAAGTAAGAAAAATTTCAACAAAATTGCTATCTATAAGTTCCCTTATCTATAAGTTTTATTTTATTTATTTATAAATAAAAGAAAATAAAATGAAAAAGTTATTAAAATAAAAATCAAGAGGAAATAGGCAGTCTACCTGAAAAAGAATTCAGAATAATGATAGTAAAGATGATCCAAAATCTTGGAAATAGAATGGAGAAAATACAAGAAACGTTTAAAAAGGACCTGGAAGAACTAAAGAGCAAACAAAAAGTGATGAACAACACAATAAATGAAATTAAAAATTCTCTAGAAGGGATCAATAGCAGAATAATGGAGGCAGAAGAATGGATAAGTGACCTGGAATATAAAATAGTGGAAATAACTACCACAGAGCAGAATAAAGAAAACAGAATGAAAAGAATTGAGGACAGTCAGAGACCACTGGGACAATATTAAACACAACAACATTCAAATTATAGGGGTCCCAGAGGAAGAAGAGAAAAAGAAAGGGACTGAGAAAATATTTGAAGAGATTATAGTTGAAAACTTCCCTAATATGGGAAAGGAAATAGTTAATCAAGTCCAGGAAGAGCAGAGAGTCCCACACAGGATACATCCAAGGAGAAACACACCAAGACACATATTAATCAAACTATCAAAAATTAAATACAAAGAAAACATATTAAAAGCAGTGAGGGAAAACCAATAAATAACATACAAGGGAATCCCCATAAGGTTAACAGCTGATCTTTCAGCAGAAACTCTGCAAGCCAGAAGGGAGCAGCAGGACATATTTAAAGTGATGAAAGGGAAGAACCTACAACCAAGATTAATCTATCCAGCAAGGATCTCATTCAGATTTGACAGAGAAATTAAAACCTTTATAGACAAGCAAAATTTGTGCTGAGAGAATTCAACACCACCAAACCAACTTTACAACAAATGCTAAAGGATCTTCTCTAGGCAGGAAAAACAACAAAAGGAAAAGACCTACAATAACAAACCCAAAACAATTAAGAAAATGGTAATAGGAGCATACATATTGATAATTACCTTAAATATAAATGGATTAAATACTCCAACCGAAAGACATAGAATACCTGAATGGATACAAAAACAAGACCTGAATATATGCTGTCTACAAGAGAGCCACTTCAGACCTGGGAGACATACAGACTGAAAGTGAGGGGAAGGAAAAATATATTCCATGCAAATGGAAATAAAAAGAAAGCTGGAGTAGCAATTCTCATATCAGACAAAAGAGACTTTAAAATAAAGACTATTAGAAGAGTCAAAGAAGGACACTACATAATGATCAAGGGATCAATCCAAGAAGAAGATATAACAATTGGAAATATTTATGCACCCAACTTAGGAGCACCTCAATACATCAGACAAATACTAAAAGCCATAAAAGGGGAAATCGACAGTAACACAAACATAGTAGGGGACTTTAACACCCTACCTTCACCAATGGACAGATCATCCAAAATGAAAATAAATAAGGAAACACAAGCTTTAAATGATACATTAAACAAGATGGACTTAATTGTTATTTATAGGACATTCCATCCAAAAACAACAGAGTACACTTTTTTCTCAAGTGCTCATGGAACATTCTCCAGGATAGATCATATCTTGGGTCACAAATCAAGCCTTGGTAAAATTAAGAAAATTGAAATCAAGTATCTTTTCAGACCACAACACTATAAGACTAGATATCAATTACAGGAAAAAATCTGTAAAAAATACAAACACATGGAGGCTAAACAATACAGTACTTAATATCCAAGAGATCACTGAGGAAATCAAAGAGAAAATCAAAAAATACCCAGAAACAAATGACAATGAAAACACGACGACGCGAAACCTATGAGTTACAGCAACAGCAGTTCTAAGAGAGAAATTTATAGCAATAGAATCCTACCTTAAGAAACATCTCAAATAAACAACCTAACCTTACACCTATGGTAATTAGAGAAAGAAGAACAAAACAACCCTAAAGTTAGCCGAAGAAAAGAAATCATGAAAATCAGATCAGAAATAAATGAAAAAGAAATGAAGGAAACAATAACAAAGGTAATAAATCTAAAAGCTGGTTCTTTGAAAAGATAAACAAAATTGGTAAACCATTAGCCAGACTCATCAAGAGAAGAAGGGAGAAGACTCAAATCAATAGAATTAAAAAGGAAAAAGGAAAAGTAACAACTGTCACTGCAGAAATACAAAGGATCATGAGAGATTACTACAAGCAACATACAAGCAGTATGCCAATAAAATGGATAACCTGGAGGAAATGGACAAATTCTTAGAAATGCACAACCTTCCAAGCCTGAACCAGGAAGAAATAGAAAATATGAACAGACCAATCACAAGCACTGAAATTGAAACTGTGATTAAAAATCTTCCAACAAACAAAAGCCCAGGACCAGATGGATTCACAGGTGAATTCTATCAAACATTTAGAGAAGAGCTAACACCTATCCTTCTCAAACTCTTCCAAAATAAAGCAGATGGAAGAACACTCCCAAACTCATTCTCCGAGGACACCATCACCCTGACACCAAAACTAGAAAAAGATGTCACAAAAAAAGAAAACTAGAGGTCAATATCACTGATGAGCATAGATGCAAAAATCCTCAACAGAATACTAGCAAACAGAATCCAACAGCACATTAAAAGGATCATAAACCATGATCAGTAGGGTTTATCCCAAGAATGCAAGGTTTCTTCAATATATGCAAATCAATCAACATGATACACCATATTAACAAATAGAAGGAGAAAAACCATATGATCATCTCAATAGATGCAGAGAAAATTTTCAACAAAATTCAACACCCATTTATGGTAAAAACCCTCCAGAAAGTAGTTCCCTCCATGGAGGGAACTTACCTCAACATAATAAAGGCCATATATGACAAACCCACAGCCAACATCATCCTCAGTGGTGAAAAACTGAAACCATTTCAACTAAGATCAGGAAAAAGACAAGGTTGCCCACTCTCACCACTATTATTCAACATAGTTTTGGAAGTTGTAGCCACAGCAATCAGAGAAGAAAAAGAAATAAAAGGAATCCAAATTGGAAAAGAAGTAAAGCTCTCACTGTTTGCAGATGACATGATACTATACATAGAGGATCCTAAAGATGCTACCAGAAAACTCCTAGAACTAATCAATGAATTTGGTAAAGTAGCAGGATAAAAATTAATGCACAGAATTCTCTTGCATTCCTATACACTAGTAATGAAAAATCTGAAAGAGAAATTAAGAAAACACTCCCATTTACCATTGCAACAAAAAGAATAAAATACCTCAGAATAAACATACCTAAGGAGACAAAAGACCTGTTTCCAGAAAATTATAAGACACTAATGAAAGAAATTAAAGATGATACAAATAGATGGAGAGATATACCATGTTCTTGGATTAGAAGAATCAACATTGTGAAAATGACTCTACTACCCAAAGCAATCTACAGATTTAATGCAATCCCTGTCAAACTACCACTGGCATTTTTCAGAGAACTAGAACAAAAAAATTCACAATTCGTATGGAAACACAAAGACCTCAAATAGCCAAGGCAATCTTGAGAAAGAAAAACAGAGCTGGGTGAATCAGACTTCCTGACTTCAGACTATTCTACAAAGCTACAGGAATCAAGAGAGTATGGTACTGTCCCAAAAACAGAAATACAGATCAATGGAACAGGATAGAAAGCCCAGAGATAAACCCACGCACATATGGTCACCTCATCTTTGATAAAGGAGGCAAGAATATACAATGGAGAAAAGAGAGCCTCTTCAATAAGTGGTGCTGGGAAAACTGGACAGATACATGTAAAAGAATGAAATTAGAACACTCCCTAACACCATACACAAAAATAAGCTCAAAATGGATTAAAGACCTCAATGTAAGGCCAGACACTATCAAACTCTTAGAGGAAAAATAGGCAGAACACTCTATGACATAAATCACAGCAAGATCCTTTTTGACCCAGCTCTTAGAGAAATGAAAATAAAAACAAAAATCAACAAATGGGATCTAATGAAACTTAAAAGTTTTTGCATAACAAAGGAAACCATAAACAAGACAAAAAGAGAACCCTCAGGATGGGAGAAAATATTTGCAGATGAAGCAACTGACAAAGGATTAATATCTGAAAGTTACAAGCAGCTCACAGTTCTATATCAAAAAATCAAACAACCTAGAACAAAAAAGGGTAGAAGACTTAAATAGACATTTCTCCAAAGAAGATATACAGATTGCCAACAAACAAATGAAAGCATGCTCAACATGATTAATCTTTGTAGAAATGCAAATCAAAACTGCAATGCGATATCATCTCACACTGGTCAGAATGGCCATCATCAAAAAATCTACAAACAATCAATGCTGGAGAGGGTGTGGAGAAAAGGGAACACTCTTGCACTGCTGGTGGGAATGTAAATTGATACAGCCACTATGGAGAACAGCATGGAGGTTCCTTAAAAATCTAAAAATAGAACTACCATATGACCCAGCAATCCCAGTACTGGGCATATACCCTGAGAAAAACATAATTCAAAAAGAGTCATGTACCAAAATGTTCATTACAGCTCTATTTACAATAGCCAGTACATGGAAGCAACCTAAGTGTCCATCATCAGATGAATGGATAAAGAAGATATGGCACATATATACAATGGAATATTACTCAGCCATAAAAAGAAACAAAATTGAGTTATTTGTAGTGAGGTGGATGGACACAGAGTGAAGTCTGTCACACAGAGTGAAGTAAGTCAGAAAGAGAAAAAATAATACCTTATGCTAACACATATATATGAAATCTAAAGAAAAAAAAATGGTCATGAAGAACCTAGGGGCCAGACAGGAATAAAGACACAGATCTACTAGAGAATGGACTTGAGGACACAGGGATGGGGAAGGGTAAGCTGGGACAAAATGAGAGAGTGGTAGTGTATATATGGACATATATACACTACCAAATGTAAAATAGATAGCTAGTGGGAAGCAGTCGCATAGCACAGGGAGATTAGCTCGGTGCTCTGTGACCACCTAAAGAGAGAGGTGGGGTAGGGAGGGTGGGAGGTAGACACAAGAGGGAGGAGATATGGGGATATATGTATATGTGTAACTGATTCACTTTGTTATAATGCAGAAACTAACACACCATTGTAAAACAATTATACTCCAATAAAAATGTTAAGAAAAAATAAATTTTTAAAAATAAAATAAACACAATTCTTTTCGATTCATCTGTAGTTAAAGTATTTAAATATTGAGGCAGTTATTTAAAATTTCTTTGACAGAAATATATTTGTAAGTTTCATATATATATATATATAGTATATGTAATATATACATATCCTGCATACACACAGGTATACATGTGTATTTGTGTTGTATATAGTTGTATATATGTATTATACATGTATATACAATATACATATAAATTTACATATCTACAACACAAATATATGCATACATATGTATACACACCATGCAAATTAGTCTACATAATATTTAAAAAATAAATATGTAGATCACTGTATTTCTGGTTAAAATTTAGAATGTGTGTGTTTCAGACTGGCAAGGTGTTTCATTAAAGTGTACACTTTGTAAGAACATAATGGCAGAAAATGCAATTACTTAATTTTGAGAATATATAAAAATGAAAGTTAATTTGACATCTTTTCCAACAAAAGTAGAAGAAGTATTAAGGAAACAAAAATTTCCTCAAGCAAGTTTTGGAAATTAAGACACTTGGGAGGGAAAAACTGTGTCAATTACTTCTTGATCCTATTAGTCTTTAGCTTTGGGCATTACTAGGAAACTTTGCTCTATTGCTATCAATATTTTATTGCAATTGTCCTTAAAGCTTGTTCCTATCTATAATCACACTTGTATATGTGCCACAGACATTATACAATAAAGCCTTTAAAATCCATAATGTCCTAATGTAAAACACAAAGTTCAAGTCTCAGATAAAATTGTTTCTTATGCCTTATATACATTTGTGAATTCTGAAAAAAAAAAAAGGTGAATTCTTTCTCTTTAATTTACTCCAGCTACAGGACAAAAATCTAAAAAAAATTTTCAGTTTCTTTATAAGCACCA
Organism: Pseudorca crassidens; assembly: GCF_039906515.1. Classification (NCBI taxonomy): domain Eukaryota; kingdom Metazoa; phylum Chordata; class Mammalia; order Artiodactyla; family Delphinidae; genus Pseudorca; species Pseudorca crassidens. The sequence goes on from NC_090298.1 coordinate 24,063,166, forward strand.
TGGGGTAGTTTATGTCTTTTCAATTTAAATTATCTTAAAGTACAATATCCAGGTTTTAATATTTTTTAATTTAAATACCTAATTTTATTTATATAGGTATCTTTATAAAGTTTATTATATATGTGTTATATTATACACACATATATAATAATGTTTATGTGAGTCTGTGTTTCAAAATTTTAATACTTAAAAAACGTGCCCCCTAATTGTATTGAGGAATGGAGAGGGTTGTTGACTAGGAAGGATAAAAGGGAGTTCTGTGGGGTAATAGAAATTATCTATATTATGATTGTCATGGTAGTTACAGGATTTTATGTATATATCAGCCAAAACACATCAATTTGTAAATTAAAAATTGATAAATATTTATATTTTAATGATATCTCAGTAAATATGACTTATAATACAGTTATTTCACTATCAGGAGGGATATTCTATTTTCTACTCTTATTGATGATACTTTGATAAACTTATACAAATTGCTAATAAGTTCATATAAGGAATCCTATATTAATTTCAAAATCCACATTATAATAAAAAGATGTAGATTTATTTATTTTTAAAACTTATTATGCCCATTTTTGTCCACGATATGAAGAAACTGGTATTTCTGTTGGAAATGTAGATTCATACCATAGTTTTAGTTAGCAATTAGACAGACTCCATCAAATAATAAAGAAGGCTTATATGTCAAGTCATTTTATGTTTAAGAAACTATCAATGAATATATTACACCCCATATAAAAAATGTGTAGAAATGTGACCATCAAAGCACTTTTTTATATTTCTCAATAATAATGAGAAAGAACTCTATCATATTGAATAAAATATGCCCACACAATATATTGATAATTTATTTTTAAATCAAATTTTAGATCCTAGCAATGGTGTATTAGTATCACGTGGCTGTTATAACAAATTATCACAAGCTTGGTGGCTTAAAACAACAGAAATTTATTCTTTACAATTCTGGAAGTCAAAGTACAAAGTAAGTATCACTGGGGCCAAATCAAGGTGTCAGCAGGTATACATTCCCTTCAGAGACTCTAGAGGTGAATCCATTCCTTGCAACTTCGAGCCTCTGGGGGCTGGCATTCCTTGGCTTGTGGCCCTATCATTACAATCTCAAAAACCCAAAACCAGCATCTTCAAATCTATTTCTGCTCAACTTCCAGTTGCTTTTTCCCCTCCTTGTGTCAAATCTCTCTCTTCTTCTCTCTCATAAGAACACATATGATTGCACTTAGGGCCTGCCTGGATAATTCAGGATAATTTCCCCAGCTGAAGATCCTTGATTTAATAACATCTGCAAAGAGTCTTTCTTCCAAAAAAGTAACATTTACATGTTCTAGAGATTTGGACCTGATATCTCCAGGGGCCATTTTTTTAGCTTATCACTACACATTTGTATGTGTAGTCAAATACATACAAATACACACAAAATCTGGAAGGACATAACAAAAACTGTCAATATAGTCATCATTAGGGAGGGAAAATGCTAATACTGAGAAATCTGTGTTCATAAGTTTTATTATAAATATTAAAAACAGTATCTTGAAGAGGATACTATTTTTCATGACACTTTTTTTTACTTGCAATATGCATATACAGAGGTTTCTTTTGAGTGATAATATACGTGTAATAATTTTGACTGATTAAAAACTCAGATTCGTTTATAAACTAAAAATACTAATTGTTATAATTACATTTAAATAACATTATGAAACAAGCAATTGTTAAATAAAATATATTATTTATTGTATTAGCTAAATATAATCTTTTAATAGGCTTTTATTTTTATGAGTTTATTAAAATATTCCCAGTAATTTTTAAGATAGGAATACTTATAAAATAATATTTTATCCTACTAAAATATAAATTTTTCAAAACTGGCCATTTTAAATCATGTCAGTAAAGTACTTTCATATTTAATTTTTATGGTTTACTAAAGTCTCTGGAGAAATTAAAAACAGTAAAACACTAAAAGTAGAGTATCGTGAATTTTTTTCCTTACATGGAAAAAAATATTATTTCCATGAAGTGAAATTATCTCAAAAGAAATTATTTAGATTGTTACTTTGAAAAAGATTCTTACCTTTTCAGATTAATTTTAATGGAAAAATCCTAGCCCTTTTATTTTCCTTTCTAATGTAAATAAAAATAAAAAATTATACACATATTACTTCCATTATCAAATGTTTATTTTGGTTAGTTGGGGATAAACAAAAGGTGTCTGACAGAACATGCTCTTGAAGGGCTTACAAATTGGGGGCTGGGGTAGGGGAGATTGCATAACTTTAATATAAAACAATACAACTCAATATAAGCCTGCTGCTAATTAAGTGAAATAAACAGCAATAAATGAGGGGTAAATTCAGAGGGAATGAGTATTCAGTATGGAATGGTCCTTGAATCATGAGGTCTTATTGGAATTCAAGGGTTCTGGGTTTTAATTCATATTGAATGTAGAATTACAGTAATTATATCTCTGTTACCTAATTATTCTGTCTCAGGTTCTCTTTTCTCTCTTTCCCTCTCTTTCTGTATGTCTCTTTTCCCTTTATATATTTTACTGCAATTTTTAAAATGATCAATGATCTTATGAATGACTCATAAGATCATTTATAAGAAAATAAAATCTTAACCTAAATTTTAATAAGTAAAATAAGTAACTGTGTTAGTTATGCTTTAGTTTTTTGCTGACTTCAGTTTTATGATATTAAGCTGAATGGTTCCAAAATATATTGTATTATATCTGGCTGACTTTATTGAATTCTGCTGAATGTGGTGTTGCTTTGCAACCTGCTTAGGAACCGCCCAAGTATAATCTGAAACCAATCCCCTTACACAGAGGACAGAGAGAGACTGAAGAAAGAGGCAGACCACTCCAGATTGGTAGGTGACAGGAAACAAGAGAACTTACAAGGCTTCTTTTGGGTGGCTGCCAGAGAGTAGATTTCCACACCCGCCTGCCAGTCTTAAAAAATATATATAGAAGCCTTAACTGAATTCAGTCACGTACCATGTCCAGACAGTCTCAACATCACATTTCTATCTCAAGGTTGTATCCTTAGAGCAGTTTCTGGGAGCAGGGAAGGCAAATGGTATTCACTATCTAAGGAGAGGGGATGAGGTAAGGAGTCTCCAATTGCCTGGATCCAGTTTGCAGGTCAACTGGCACTCAGGTCTTTTTGAGGGCCATCTCCAACATCTAGGAAGAAAAACAGTGACATTGTTTTCCTATCCTGAGAGAGCTTAATAAGTTCCAGAGATGAATCAAGTTAACAAAACGTATGCTTATCATAGCACAAAATTCTTCAGGACAACTAGAAAGTACCTAACTGCCTGAAGTACAAGAGAAATCTATCAAGAGAAAGTGATGCGCAGGCTCAATTTCAAAGGCTTAGAAGAATTTATTCACTTAAAATGGGTTGCAGGTAAACAAGTTTCAAGCAGAGGGAGCAGCAAGAAAAAAAAAAAAGCCACTGAGAAAAGAAGTGAAAAGGATATTAGGGAGCTATAAGCAGATTGCTTTGCAGCAAGACACTAGTGGAATGTAGGATATACCATTAAGAGAAATATGACTAAAGAGATACTCAAGGGCAAAGTCATGAAAAGCTTTTTATTTCAGGGTCACAGATTTGGAAATTTAATTGAAAAATTAAGGAAAACTTTAGGAAAAGACATAACCAACTCTAAGTTCTTAAAGATTTTCCCAGTTGCAGTGTGGATAGTGGATTAGAACAATATTTTTCAATGGGCACAATGCTGCTCCCCAAGAAGCATGTGGCAATGTCTAGGGACACTGTTGATTGTCAGAACTGGCAAGAGTGGAGGCATTACTTACATCTCATGTGTAGATGCCAGGGTTACTACTAAATATCCTACAATGAACAGGACAGACACCCACAACCACAAGAAATCATCCATCCAAAGTGTCAATAGTTCAGAGGTAGAGAAATCATGGATTAAAAGTTGGGAGTCCCTAGTTTCTGATAAATTCAGTTAGGAGGCTATTGCAATAATTAGCATAAGCTGACTTAAGCAAGATGGTTGAAGCAAGTGAGTATGAAGAGAAGGACACTGATTCTCAAAATCAATATCGACAAAACTTGATGATTGATTGAACTTGAGTATATATAGACAGTTAAAGGAAAAGTTGGAATAATATAGTCTAATAAAAGCCAAATACAAATAAAAATTGTGAAAAAAGATCTGCTATAAAAATGCCTTAGCTATAGCAGAGGTGTAAAAATGTAATTTTACTTACATGTTTTCTACTCCAAAGTGTGTTTACTCAGCTTGAGTCATGAATGGGTTGATTCAGGATCAGCAAACAATTGCAATTCAGGGTCTGCATCCACGGTGAGCTGCATGCAAATTCCCTGCAAAAATGGAGAGAAGAGCTCTTTTATAGAGGGGAAAAGGAAGTTGGGAGAGCTATAGTAGACAAAGAGACCATAGATTTTCATTGGCCGATGTATGACAGTCTCTCATTGGCTGAGCTCTAGTCAGGAAAGAATAGAAAGTCTTTCTTCTTCCTGTTGGATTTGGCTATCATCATAGGGCATGAGAGCTCTCCCTTCTAGTCTCCCAACTCTAATTAATCAGGGTTGTGTTTTATTAATTGTTTACATTGTCTACAGGATAGGTGGGATTACTTTGCACAGCATCAAAGTCCTTCTGATAAGAACTGATCTTCCAAAAGAAGCACTTACTACTTCTACATCTTCTATGCCACATCAACTAACATAACATTTCTCCATGTTGTTTTCCCCACATATCTCATGTCTTCTGCCTAGCTCATTTCCCTGTCTTTTACCTTTAAATATCTTTAAGTATCACTACCACTATAAAGTCTTCCTAAATTTTCTGAGTTCCCATGGCATAATGAATATGCTTTTTAGCAATTTTTCTCATGAACATGTTGTCATCTTTCTTAAAAATCTTTATTCTGTTTTTTAGATTCTATGAATAAAATATTACAAAACATTGATTCACTCAACTCTAAGTAATACAATAGGTTTCAGGTATATATGTACTGGTCACTGATAGCAAACAGGACCAATTTTGAAAAAGAAGATTTTCTGTGGTCCAGTGCCCCTATAAAAGATCATTGACAGAGGGCTTCCCTGGTGGCGCAGTGGTTGAGAGTCCGCCTGCCGATGCAGGGGAAACGGGTTCGTGCCCCGGTCCGGGAAGATCCCACATGCCGTGAGCCATGGCCGCTGAGCCTGCGCGTCCGGAGCCTGTGCTCCGCAACGGAAGAGGCCACAACAGTGAGAGGCCCGTGTACCGCAAAATAAAAAAGATCATTGACAACATCTTTGTTTCCCTGTAAGTGTCCGTGACTCTATGTTTGTAGGTTCAGAAGTTATTGTTTTCTTTCTCTTATCCAGGGAAACTTTTCTCAATAAATTTGTTAATCACTGACAATTGGCAGTTATATAGTCGGTCACTGATGGTGTTTTATGTAATGCATCGATCAATTCTTAAATCATTTCTTCTTTCCTGTGCAGGAGAACCACTTCAACCAACCTTTTAGCCACAAATGATAAGTACTGCTGCTGTCTGTCCTGAAATATGGTCAATCTGGAAGAGCTAAATAGTGGCATTTGGGGTTTCTGTGTTAGAGAAATGGCTGTTCTTTGGGCTTCTTTATTGATGAGAATCTTTTCCCATGGGCTATTATTCATTGGTGAAGCAATGACAATGCTGAAGTAGCAGAAGTGGAAAATATCTGAAGAAGTCATGTCTGACACCTGTGAAGTCAAATAGCTTTAGCTTAGTTTTAATAGGTGCTTTATAGAATCCAGAATTACAGACATGATATTTGTGATTATTTTTAGAATATTTTTAAAAACAATAAGATGCCATGCAAAAAGTTAGGAAAAACCATTGCTTATTATCTAGCTTAAAAGTATTCCATTATGCAAATTCTAAACCACTATTTACTTTGTACTATACTCTCAGGTATAGTACAGTATATGTTAGTGATCATGCTTCATTTACTGTTTATTTCCATGCATCATAATTTTACTGTATATATAAATGTGTCCTTAAATAATGTATAGTACACTATCACATGTTCTGTATGTTTTATAGGGCCTCATCCTGAAAGTAAATTTCTACAACCTGCTGTATTTGTGCAAACATGTGTTCATGAGTTTCACTGGTATGTTTTGTATAGTTCCTTGCTCAATTTTGTATAATAACTTATTGTATGAATATAGTACAATTCTGAAATCTAGATTGTTCCTAATCTCTGCTATTGTAAACATTAATATAAATAATCCAGTCTGCATCTTCTGGGGTATTTGTACAAATTTTCTCTAAAGCATATGCACAGAAGTTAAATTAGTGTTCATGAGCTATATGAATGTTCAACCTTAGTAAACATTGTAAAACCTTTCTTTTATAACAGCTTGCTATAAGATAGCATATAATTACTCATCTAAAAATTGTAAGGAATTCTCAAAATAAGCCCCATTGATAACCATAAAAAACACGTTTATTTTTCTACTAGAGGGTAATTATTTTTGTTTACTATTTTTGATAACTCTGTACAACAAAAATCCTGAAGCTTCTTTTATTCTCCTCCTCTTTTTCCTTAACTTCACCATCATTAGCATTATTTTCATAGTAATAGAACAATTTCTCAATGAATATTAAATTTCATAAATGAATTCCCTACTAGGATTAAGGTTCTAACTATAACATGCAAATATTCATATTCATTTAAAGAAATGCTGAGTGTTGAATTAAGAATATGTGGTTACTAGTTCTTCTATTAGCCTTTAATGTGTTTATGACTAAATCATAAACTGTATTATATAATTTTTGAAATATTAATAAAATAACAAGTAATATTAAACATATATAATTTTATATTTGCATTTGAGAACAAGAACTGACAATAATTTCACTTTTATATCTAAGAAAACAAAAGTGCAAAGTGATTAGAATACTTGTTCAAGCAAATGTATAAAATAGTTAATTCTGGGATTCTGGGTTTCTTGGTTCCTTTGCTAAGCTGAGTCTGCTTAAAAGCATTTCCACTCCCTCACTTTGTCCCAGTTTACCCTTCCCCCTCCCTGTATCCTCAAGTCCATTCTCTATGTCTGTGTCTTTATTCCTGTCCTGCCCCTAGGTTCTTCAGAACCAGTTTGTTTTTTTTTTAAGATTCCATATATATGTGTTAGCATACAGTATTTGTTTTTCCCTTTCTGACTTACTTCACTCTGTATGACAGACTCTAGGTCCAACCACCTCACTACAAATAACTCAATTTCATAAAATAGAGAGCTAGTGGGAAGCAGCCACATAGCACAGGGAGATCAGCTCTGTGCTTTGTGACCACCTAGAGTGGTGTGATAGGGAGGACAGGAGGGAGACACTAGAGGGAGGAGATATGGGGATATATGTATAAGTATAGCTGATTCACTTTGTTATACAGTAGCAACTAACACAACGATGTAAAGCAATTATACCTCAATAAAGATGTTAAAAAAAGAAAAAGCATTTCCAGCTCTAAAGAGCTGATGTTTTAGCATATTGTTTCTGTCCTGGATTAAGCCTCTCAGTTGCTTGAATGACTGAATTTTGTGGCGCTCAAGTGAGCGCCTTCTTACCAGCACAGGTGATGCATGACCACAGGTGAACTGTGCCTGCATTTTTCCAGATTGAGGGTTCTAAAACTTTTCTACACTTTTTTTCATGCTAAACTGTTAGTATGACTGAATAATTAAGACCTGGCTTCTTTTCCAAATTATTTGACAAATGATAATGAACTTGACACTTTCATAGGTATTTCGGGCTCAGAATTAGACAAAATAAAGATAATTTGAGAAAATTACTTAGAGATTTTAAACTACAAAACATCTGAAACAATCTTCCCAATTTAATTTTTCCATGACAGTAAACTGATAAAAAGAAAATATGTTAGTATTCTTCATTGGCCATTAGTGCAAGCTCTGTTTTGAGTAGATGTTGTAGAGATACAAAGAATGAAGTATGTTTTTTGACTTCAAGTAAGTTAAAATCTTAAAAAAAAAAAAAAGGAAGTCTTAAAGTCAATTTCTTCAAGAAAATAACAATTATCAATGTACCATATGGGTAAGTATAGGCAAAAAGTTTAAGTATTGGAGAGATCTGAGTAATTGGATTAATCCTAACAATAAATAATTTGAAAGCATTAATATATATGTGATCTTCCTAAATAGTAATATAACAAGTAAATATTTATTAAATATATGTAACTAAACATTACAGTTTTCCCACCTTTTGTATTTACATTTGAAATTAGCACTGATTAGATATTCCTGAAGAGTAGATGATATTTAGATTATAATATTTCACAAGAAAATAAATATGTTTTTTATGCAAAAATCTTTTTATTTGTTCCTAGATAAAGCACATAAAATTGACTCAGTTATGAAGTAAAACTTTATTTTTTAGTATTTAAGTAACGACAGTAGTTTCAATTTATTGATTGATTTTCTACGTTTTCTAAACAAAGCAGATTACATATGTCTTCTTAATAACACCTCTTCTTACAACACCTCTTTTGATTGAGCAAACTAATCTGAAATCATAAATTTACACAAGGACAAAAGTTTGGTAATTTGCTAAATCAGGGTTTGAATTCAGGTTTGTATAAAACAAGTCTTGTCCTTAAAATAACGCTATAATTCTTCCACATATATTGGCATTTTCTATGAGAAACTATTTCATTACTGAAGGGTTACAATATACTTGAAATCATATTTTTTTTAAAAAAAAGGGGGAATAATACTTTAAAAATATCTACATCAAGTCAGGAAATGTACCAAAAACTTGATGTTATATTACTATATTCTTTCCATGTTACAGTCCTAGGAATACTGTGTCTAACAATGCTAGGTGGTTTATAAATCGTATCACAGAGAATAACTAAGGCTTGCCAATCGCTCACTGTCTCAGAGTATTCACCTGACTGTGGTTAAGATCTTTTGAGTAATAAGACTTACTATGTTATTATATAGATATATGAAATTTTGCATTACCGTACAGAATAAAGCAGATGGCAGATGTTCCCAGTTATACATGATGATATTAACATGACAAAACCCAAATCATCCTGCAGCTCATCTAAAATTCCATCACCTCATTATTGATTAATTTTTTCGACTTTAAATTTACTTGCGATGAACTTGACTTATATGTCTACTTTGTCTATTTATTCCAGAAATTTCTACCTGTCAAAATGAATGAATCTCATTATGTTCTTTCAATAAGGAGAAAATTTATATTAGTGCATTTGTCCTTGATATTAATAACACACAAATAGTAAAGTTGTATTTATCCTAACAAAGACACATTACACATGTAATGATTATTCCTGTAATTGTTTCCCCATGACTAAAATTATGGAAATATTTTAAATTTTACACAAGTAATTGGTGCTCCTATTCTATTTTCCTTTTTATAGCTTTGGTCTAAAAAACTATAAGAAGTAAAAATAACTGTGCCTTAAATATTGTAAGCATTTTGAAAATCCCTAAAGAAAAAAAATACCTGTAAGAATTTTTTTTTGTAATATTATTGACTATGGCATAGTAAAATTTTTTGACTTTTTAATTTATCACTGGTGAATATGGACATTATAAGTGCCCTATATTATATTGTGCATGCATTTATTGATGTATTTTTCAATATATTTTGGTTATTTATTTTCATAATTTAGAAAATGATCAAATGCTAAGTGACTGAAGAAGTCTATTGGGCAGGCACTTATTTATAGAAAGTATTCTTCTTTTTTTGAAGGATGTAGAAAGCTTTAAAAGTGATCATTTTTTATTGTACTTTGAAAGACACATATAGATCAAATAGTTGAAGATGAGGAAGTAGAATGTCCTGGCAAGGTGAATTACTCATTTAAAGTATGATGTTCAAAAAAACAATATACAGCATGTTCAATGTTACTAGAGAAGAGAACCTCACTGGGTATGCCACACAGAGTTAGAAAGTGGAACAGTTAGTCAGGTTAGTGGTTATGGAAACAAGATAATATATTCAGTCAGCATTTACTGTGTGCTTACTTTGTTTAGCACATTTCTCATTCTTCCAATGTTTCAGTTAATTTAATTCTTATAGCCACTCTAGGAGTCACATAACTTCATCTTATAGAGGAGGAAATAGAGACAACCATCATTATTCCCACTGCTACCACTGCTACCACCCTAGACCACCACCACCACTACCACCACCATCATTACCACCACCACTATCACTACTACCATGAAGGTATTCACAACAACCCTATTCAGTACTACTATTACTATGATCACCACTGCCACCCTAGCCCACTACCACCACCATTACCAATCTAACCTAAGCAATCATCGACTCTGCATTGTGTCCCCGAACCTTATCCTAATTGGTCCTCCACTGCTGCTAGTACACTCCTACAAGTCTAATTTCTACACAAAAACCAGATAAATCTTAATAATGTAGTCTGTAAAAGCTTAAAATAATTACTATCTGGCTTTTTACAGAGAAAGTTTTCCACCATTTAACTAGTGCATTGAATTTGGACTCTCTGGTATGTATATGTTTATTAGTTCTTATGTTAAGCTCTTAAAGACCTAAAATCATCAGAATCCATTCCTACATACATTATCTACATTTCTGGTAATATCTTCTAACAAAATCTTGAAATTATTTTGCTGTAAAAATTTATTCCAGGTTTGCCCAACCTCATCCACTCTTTTTTTTTTTTTGCTTTTTTTTTTTTGAATTTTTGAATTTTTAATTTTATTTATTTTTTTATACAGTAGGTTCTTATTAGTCATCCACTCTTAAGCAAACAGGAATTGACTTGAGTATAAAACTGAAGGCAATGAAGTGAGCCCAGAGTGAGGGTGGAGGAACATCTACATCCCCAGCAAGGCACCTGACTGAAACAGATTATTGTAGAACATTTAAGAAACAGACACATGAGAGAGTGAAAGAGGAGAAGCTATTGTTGGCAATGGAAATTCTGTAGGGTTTGGGAATTTGCTGAATGATCTATACCTCCCATATTGCTCCATTACGGTTCTCAGAGTCTCACACTTCTACAATGATTCACTGAAATTTTAATAAAAACCGTAGCAAAGCTGACGATTCAAATGAAAATAAATTTCTGCCATCTTTGAATTTGACTTTTGGTTACTTTAGTTCTGCAGTGACATTGAGATAAATTCTTTCAGCTTGACCATAGACAATTCCTATTTATCTGATCATTCCCTAAGTTGCGAAGTTGGGGGAAAGAGTTATTATCTTTCTCTAAGGCTACAGTAAAATTAGAAGTAATCAGCCTATCCTATAGACCTTGTATTTTTCATGCCCACATCATGTCACTAGAAACATTAAGTGTAGGTAGTTTATATCAGTAACGATGGTTGAAAATTTAAGTAACTCTTTTGCTACTGTCTGGCAAAGTGTTACCTTTCAATATCAGCTGGGTCCTCCCTGATTGCTAATACAATCAGGGCAGATAACCAGAGATGGATTTTCATTTCCTTGAGGTTCCATTGCCTGTAATCATGTTTTCCATCAATTTCTGATATAGTGAGTATTTTTAGATAAAAAAAAAAGGAAAAGAAAACAAGAAACTAGCCAATTAAAATATAAATGGAATTTACTGAAAGATATTTGGATCTTTAGGTGGGTTAAAAAGTCAGGCCTAGAGATTACTTACTACATAACCACAAGTCATAACATGGGAACGTTCCATCGAAGACCCCACAACTGCCATTTTACACTGTTGATGTGGGTACTGGATGCCAGAAACTTTTTGCACTTTTGTCCCTGAAGTCCACGTGATTTGGCCATCATTCTTGCCGTACTTGGATCATGTATGGTGTTTGCTGCCTTCATTCCTCTTTTCTGGATGAAAGTCTCATATTTAGAATTGACAAGATGGACCCATTGTGAAACATCCTAGCTGTAAGAGAAGCTAGGAAAGCAAATTTCTGACATGCACCTTGGTGAGAAATAACAATGGTATGAGAATTCACTTAAATGTAAATAGGAGGCATTCAAAACTTGCTGCGTGACTAAAATCATGACAAATTTCCACCACACCTATTGGAAAAAGATGGAACACAATTTTGACATCTTTATAATTGTTTCAATGTATGCACTCTAGAAACAATAATGGGCTTGCTACTTGAGTGAACCATAAAAACAGCACATCTGTTCCTTAAAGAAGTTGACATGATCAGGCCCAGTAATTTTTGCATACTGATTGTTCATGTTCTTCAAAACATCAGTGAACATATTGTAACGCAAAAGTTACTGAATGTCTATGTCCATGTCTGTCTTATGGTGTCACTTAATTTAATTTCACATTGATTACAAATAAGTGCTATACTTCTAATTTCAGTAACAGGTAGTATTTACATCCATATGGCTTAAGTACTAATTAAAAAGTTTGTGTGCAAATCTAAAGCAAAACTGTTTAACTCACAATTAATTCTTGAATATTCTCTAATCTCTCTCTCTCTATAGATAGATAGAGATATATATGTATGTGTGCTATTGATAGCAAATATGCTCTAATCTCTCTCTATATATAGATAGATAGATAGATAGAGATATATGTGTATGTGTGCTATTGATAAAATGCTAAAATGTGTGCTATTGATAAAAATTTTTAACATTTGATTTCAGTTTCAATCAATTGTAATGGAGAACACAATTATTGTACAAAATAATTAGAGGTGAGGAGACAGGTCAATTCAGGAGGAATGAATTATTTTTTTCTCAAGAAATACTTTTTATAATAGGCTTCTTGGAAAATGGAACCTAAAAATTAGGACATCGTTGCCTAATTCTTGGATTCCTATCTATTTCCCTTCTTATTAATTTAATGTGCACTTCAGTATCTCATGGATTCTAGGAGTAGCTAATTAACTTGTCAGCATGTAGTGATATTTGGCTAGCAAAGTAAAGTGATTCATTTTAGAAAGCAAATCTAAAGTTTTTAGTTGCAATTTTAAATGTCTATATTTCATTTAGTACTGGCTAAGAACCTCAGCTTAGAATTTCAGCTCTGATCTATGAATGGGATAGGACAGGGATATATGGCTTTTTCTTCTCATTAACTACTTCTCTGTAGAATATATTTATCTCATGCCTTTATTTTTTTGGCCTAACAAAGAAACTACAATTACCCTAATAATGTGGACAGTACTAACTATAGGACAAGTGTAACTGGTGAAACTTGAAATCAAGTGTTAAATCTTTTCATTACTACAACACGTTTTATCAAACCATTTTATTTATAGAGGAATATATATAGTGTGCCAGTCTCATCCTACTGATAACCAGTGCTGCAGCTGGACTGGCTCTTGTGGTTACTATGATTACAAGACAAACTCAGTAATAACCATCAGGAAACTGAAAAAATAAGGAGGTTTATTACTTAAAAGTTCTGGAGCATATATTTTATTGGGATTTTATTGGGGTTGAGGTGGGGACCCAGAGATTCTTGGTCTCATTTTTTGTTAGTGAATTTAAGACACAAGAGCAGGAAGATTAAAGCACAGGAAGAGAAAAATCAAATGGCCCAAATGGTCAGTTATGAAAATCAATCAAGATCTCTAAAAAAAAGGAAGGATGGGCAGCCCGGCAGGCAATGTGTTTATTCTTTATCTATAGCCATCTTTGAAGTGGATGCTTAGGCTATCAAGCTTAAGTCAGGCACTTGCATTACAAAAAGAGTCAAATGTAATGGTTTACACTACAGCATATATATATATATATCAAGATAGATATCAAATTTGACAAAGGGAGTCCTAATTGTGAACCTAGACAGGAAAGAAAGTCGCCCTCTGTGACTTACCAACCCCTGTCTCATACCTCTGCACCTGGGCCATTGAGCCAAGGCATCCTTTTATATTGAACCATAAGAAATGGCTGGTTTGGGAAATTTTTTAACATAATGTCGATTTTCTATGGTTCAATTTAATAAATCGAAAACCATGATTATCGTATAGTTATATGATAGTCATCACATCAGATCAGAGGCTCTGTCTTTTTCTGCTCCAACTTTGGCTACTATAACTACAGCAAGTAGAAAGTACAAAAAAAAATGTGTGTTTTATAGAACAGGACATTTTACATCAAGAATTTCTGATTTTAAAAGGCCTTCTACCTGTATACTATATTATCCACTTATTCACTCTTACAAAGAAAGAAACATTTCTATTAATCTGATCATTGTCTCCCCCATTTGCTGTGGGCAAATGAAATTTACTAAAGACATCATTTGTGCTGGAGTAACCCACAAAATAAATTGTCATCTCTGGTGGTACAATCTTAGGAGAAATGTGTTTGTGAAGAAAATGGAAGGAAGATGGAGAAAGTGTAAAATTGAGGTTAGTCTAACTTTGATAGCATTTCCTTTCTAGCATGAAACATAAGAAAACAAATTGAAGAGTAAATTCCAACAAACAGCTTATACTTTATTTATTCAATCTGGGAACAATTTTCTATATGACTGCATTTCAAATACTGCATTTTCTTTCTAATAGTTTACTCCTTTGAAATAATTGGCTTAACTGTGTCAAAATAATACTTTTTCTAATGTCTCACTATGTGTTTCTCTTTTCCCCATGGAAACAAAATGAGATATAATGCATCAATATGCTGGTTATAAATGTAGAAATAGCTGTTTGAGAGCAGCTCTCATGACCAGTAATGCTGTGGAACGCATCCTTCTTTCCCCTCATCCGTAACCAAGTGAAAGATTTTATTTTTTTGTCTCATTCTACAGTCTTTTTGGACCACTCAGGGCCCTTGTTTATATAGGGCTTCTACTACTCATTTCCTTGTAGTTTTGTGTGTTTTGGCCTCTGCTCTCTGATCAGGTGAGCTAGTCAGCATTGATCATATGTACCCCATTGGGAAATGTGCTTCTCCCCTTGTGTTTCCTAACAAATGTGAATAATTCTTCTTTATCTTAAATCATCCTGGTTCTTGTTGACTTTATCAAAGACCTGATAAAAGTATGGTAATGTGTGGGCAAGAAACTTATCAGAAAGAGGCCATAGATGTGAGTAAATGACCAAAACCACATAATTTCCAAGATTTGTGTAATTCTGTGAGTATACAATGCGGTGGTTGATAAGGATTAAAATCATTTTTAAAATTATCATAGTGATTTAATTTTGAAAATACAGTGACAGTGCTGAGATATCTATCTGAATGTACCTTACATTTTGGACATTTGTATGTTTCCATATTCCCTGTGGCTTATTTTATTCCATGGAGGGAAATTAGCTATTTACCAATGAATTGTATTAATTGTAAGTTATCAGGTTATTGTATATCATAAAGGAATAACCACATAGAAAAATGGGAGATTCAGAAACACCAGAAGATATGCATTGAAACACTTATTAATTAATGTAATTCTAACAAAGTAAAGTCATTTCATCAAATTAGCAGAATATATTGCAGTGTGGTCAGGAAATTATTTTTTCTCTTTTCAGCACTTTCAAATATAGTATATTGGAATTGTCAGGGAGATCCAGTAGCTATTTTGTTACTTCAAGATTCTATAAACAAGCAAACAAGCAAACAAAAACTTGGCCAAACTCCTGTCTAATTCAAAATCCTCACATGCAATTCCAAGTTCCATTCAAGTTCCTCCGTTTATCTTTTGGATTGAAAACCTGTACTTGGTTTTATCTTGCACTTTTCTACCTGCTTCTTTTATTCTCCATCCCCGTCCTGTAGCTAGATCTTCCAAGGCAATTGATTGGAGGAAGTGGAATTAGAGAAAACGATCCTAATTCTTAAATACCGGTGCTGTTGTGGTCTGGCCATCAGTACCACTTTGTGATGGTAAGCCTAAAGATGCTACCTCTTTCTCTGTCCAATTCACTGATGTGACTGAACTCAACTACTACTACTACTGTTATGCCCCCCAAAATAGTGCATCTGAAGCCTTTTTTCTTCTAAATTTTCTTCACCAAAGCAGATATTGTCAGGGAAAAATCTTTTAATGATGAGTTTTCATTTACAAATCTCAGTGAGGTCCAAAAGTAGCATCATAAATCCTTGCTAATGCAAGTGAAAGTTAACTGATTCCTGCCCTTTCTCTTTGTTCAATATCACGAGTGATTCTAATTAGCCTCTCACCTTAAGCGTTTTCTATTCAAAAAGCAAAAACAGGTACAATGAATATTCTCACTTGTTTCCCTCCCATAGAAACACAGAGTGGGGTGTGAGCTTCCCCTTCTGAGAGTTATCCCTCTTTTCTCTGTAGAATTTTTTTGACCTTCCTTTAGCCTATATTTCCCTGTCCCATGGAGGTAGGAGGATGACAGCAACCTCTCTTTGCCTAGATGAATCCCTTCAAAGAATCTCCTCAGTTTATTCTCAGAGTCTTCCCTTACATAGGCTATTCTGCAGGACAGGTGTAGGCTGATTTTGCTATTTGGGTAAGTCTTGCACAGATTGCCTAAACTTTTTAAAAGGTATAGCCTCTTTTCACACATTTTATCCAAGATTTATAAAACTTGCAAAATACAGAAAGTCCTCTTCTATATCCTGTTGAAAGGGAGTCAATGAGAAGGTGCATTGATTGGAAAGTAGAACATGGAAAAAGCTAAGAGTTTAAAATGCGTGCGTTTGTGTGTGTATGTGTGTGTGTGTGTGTGTGTGTGTGTGTGCGTGTATTTTCACTGTTCAGAGGAATGGGTTTCTTGACCCATAAGGACAAAACAGCAGTCTATATGTAAGAGCATTGATATGGGAATTAAAAATTCAGCTTTAACTCCATATAAATGCGTGAATCATAAATGCTCTTTAAGGTAAGCTCTTACAAGAGATTCAGAAAATTTTATTTCATATCTTAATAAGTGATCCATTAGGTAGCTCATAAAGTAAAAAACTATTTTTATACCTATGAGTCAATCTATTTCTGACAGATACATTTAACATGAATCGAGTATTCACTTTAAGAGAAATATTTTCTTCATATAGCCTGTTCACTATTATTAGAATTTTTAAACTGTAGATTATAATTATACTACCTTGTAGTATTAAGTCATTCATGCATCCTTATATATGATAAATATATAATCGTAATGTCACATTATAATATCAAATTATCATTACCCTTATACAAGAATTTTTTAAATTCTGAATTATGAATATTTAATAACAGGCATGATTTCCTAGAAAAGTCCTATTTAAAGGAAATAAATATTTGTTTACATACAAATTATTATTAACCAAAATTCATCCACCTGATTTTATTGACAACATAGAAAATAATTTGTTTTAAAAACAGGTTATCTCATACATTAGATTTTAACTGTAGTCTTTCCATTTTGATGAGGTCTGATAGATTAAAAAATAATAGGTTTAAGAACTCAAAAAGAAAGTTGAACAGTAATTTGGAGTCTTACAAAACACCAGCATGACTGTTTACTTCACAACAAATTGTTATGGAAAATTTTTTTGAATTAATCATTTGAAACATTCTCTGTATGAAACTGAAGCCAAAT
Source organism: Pseudorca crassidens (assembly GCF_039906515.1). Lineage (NCBI taxonomy): Eukaryota > Metazoa > Chordata > Mammalia > Artiodactyla > Delphinidae > Pseudorca > Pseudorca crassidens. The sequence goes on from NC_090298.1 coordinate 24,080,712, forward strand.
CCAGCCTGTGTACATCCCAACACCAAATTATATCTCAGAGGACAGAGTTTTGGGTGAAGTAGAACGGAATAGCTTTATTGCTTTGCCAGGCAAAGGGGGCCACATGGGGCTAATGCCCTAAGAACTGTGTGTCCCAACCCGGGGTGGAGCAGCGGAGGCTGTGAGGAGTCTTATAGCCCAGGGGTGGGGTTGCTGATAAGGATCAGGGTGCCTGCATGGCATGCAGTCCTTCAATCCAGATGTCATCTGGCATCAGGTAGTGATGGGTGAACTGTGATCTTCTCTTGAATGAAGAGTGGTTCATCAAATAATTAACATCTTCCATTTGGTGAGGGTTTTAGTTCTGCAGAAGAGCTCAACGATATTGTTATGAATATCCTTTGCAGGGGGGACCAGGACCCTGCCCCCCAAGGCCCCATAGGGTCCTGCTTGGTTTCAAAACTACGGAGAAGAAGTGATGCCCATATTTGTCCTTTTTGATTAACTTACTTTTTAATGTTGGGTTTATGATCCTAATAAAAAGCACTAATTATGTAAAGAGCATAACTTATGGAATATGTGGACATTTTCTTATTCTTCCCAGTCTAGATCCCAGTAATCCAGTCATTTTGATAAACAATTACTTTAATCTGAGTTCTTTTCTGAAAGATAACAGTACTCACTATTACCAAACCATTAGTTTGCACACCAATTTGGTTTGTTTAATAATTATGATTTAAATAGAATGAATGAGAAGTGTGTTTCTTCATAGTTCTCAGTCCTTAGAATAGGCTATGAGATTGAGAAAAGTGAAGGAGCATTGAATCCATTTTCCCTCAATCCATTTTCCTAAAAGAATCAAATTCATAAAACTAAGAAACTATTAATTTTCTCCTCTATTTTCAATTAGAAAAGCAAAGTTGGTAACATACCAAAGCTCAGTTCTTTGCTGCACATATTGCAACCTAAAAGCAAATCAATATGAAACTTGCATTTTTATAAAATGATATATAAATCTGTTATGATGTTTTCAATTCTTTTTTTTTTTTTTTTTTTTGCGGTACGCGGGCCTCTCACTGTTGTGGCCTCTCCCGTTGCGGAGCACAGGCTACGGACGTGCAGGCTCAGCAGCCATGGCTCACGGGCCCAGCCGCTCCGCGGCATGTGGGATCTTCCCGGACCGGGGCACGAACCCGTGTCCCCTGCATCGGCAGGCGGACTCTCAACCACTGCGCCACCAGGGAAGCCCGATGTTTTCAATTCTTGATACACTAGACAGATATCTTGTTTGTTTGCTCTGCATTTTGGCTTTAAAGAAGATAAATGCCAATATGATTAAACAAAAACCTATACTGTGAACATTTGCTTGTTCCCTATAAAAATATAAATATATGAATATAAACAAGTATAATTTGGGTATGTGAATACACTTACATGTATGCATACATGGTATATACTATATACCTATACATTAGACATTTTATGATAGAAAATATTTATTGTAACATAATGAAATATTAGCTAGATATTGTAACATAATGAAGTTTAAATGTGAAAAAATAACTTAGGCACCATCTAGGATGAATTTGTGGGGAAAAAATTTCATGAAGAAGTAACAATTGACAGCTTTATTCCAGAGAGGAGATTAAATCATGATTTATAAAACATACTTTATTTCCATTTCATTGACTCTTTCTATTGAATTTGTTCATTTTCCTTTATATTTCTCTTATTATTTTACCTGTTTGACATTTCAATTCATTGGTATCTGTAGAAATCTGATTGAGTGACAAATATTGAAAAAGACATTTTCAGGTATACAGTTGAAATGAGGCTGATATTTTTTCTTTTTTCAGCCTTTTAATCATAATAACTTGTATTTGTATTTTAATTCTTCAAAATATTAAAAATGTGTGCACTCTTTTGACTTTACTTTGTAAAAACATATATCTGATATGTAAAGTGTACAGAAATTTATGGAAAGTAATAGTACAGTTCATTTTCTTCAGAAAGCCACAGAATTTCAATTTAAGTATAACTAATCAAATCTTAATATAACAATTGTACCTTTATTTAATATCTGTTTTAGACTGACTTTAATCAAAATCTAATTGAAACTTTACAGTACTTGGGAAAAATTTTTGTTGTGGTTCATTTATATAAATATTTGAGACAGCATATCAATATTCCTGAATAACTTATTTCTTTATATTAGTAAACAGATTAGATATAAAATTGAAATATGAACTTTCATTACCAAATAAAATTATAAAGCTATTTACTTAAAATTATTGACTAGTAATACATTAAGAATGCCTTAGACAGCATTTAGGAAAGTCATTTTTAAAGTAATTGGATCTCAATTCATGTAGGCCAATTATTTATAAATTTTTAAATATTATACATCATAAATAAACATGTCATTTAAAATAATAAATTATTCATATGATTAAATGGTAACACTGGCAATGTACTACACCACTCTCCTAACAAAGTGAAGTAAATTAGTAAAACTAGACTCTGTTGCCCAGAAGTAGCCTCACATGGCATATACATATTTAAATACATTTCTGTGGATTTCACTTTGTTCTATTTTTTTTTTTACTTTTTCTCATTAACATTTTATCTATTATAATTTTTGTCTATCCTTTGTTCTCTTGTTTCAGCATGTGACCTCTTCAGATGGTGAAAATATTAAATGCTTGCAATATTACTTAAAATCATTCTTGACACTTTTCATCAAATCTATTATTCAATAATTCTTGTTAAATCTTTTTTGGCAATGTTTTTACATATGACAATTATTTACTGATATCACTAAAATGATGGCTGAAAAACTTAGCCAGAATTTAATTGTATTATTGCAATAAATATGTAACTAGTCACTTGCTTTCTACATCTGCATATTAAATAGGTGTATGTACACATTGTTTATAGGAAATGTTCAAAGTCCTTAACATGACAATCCAAGCATCTCAAATATAGCATTCAAACTTATCTTGTTATTCTCCCACATAAACGCTCATTTTGAGTATTTCATTATATTATGCTCAGTCTCACTTTCACATCTTGTTTATGATTTTCTCCTTTGCATAAACCCAGACATCTTTATCCCTATATATCTCAATAGTATTCATACATCTAAATCTTCTACTTACACTTTCATTATAACAAATAACAGTATTCCAGAGTCCTAACTAAAGCCCTTTTCTGCAGCTAATTATGTTGGGAATGTGTCTTACACAATAGAAACAATATATTTCCTCTATCCATTCTTCAGATATTATCTCTTCCTATCTTTATTAACATCTTCATCCATTAATTTTCTGTCCTTAACTTTTGTATGCTCAATGCTTCTCTTTTTTTGGACTATATCCCTTAAACCATAAATATGGTTAAGCCAGTGACATACTCTAAATAACAACAGTAACAAGGAGAACATTAAATGAACAAAATATAAAAATAAAAAGTATTTTTATTGCACATAATAGTCTCTGTATCTCCCTATACTGCCTGTATTTCTCTATGCAGATGCAGCCACATCCTCTAAAAATAAATAAAATAAAATATGCTACCTGCCTCTACTTCTTTACCTATCATTTATATTTAACCAATTACAGTCTGGTTAGACAGTTCAAAACTAAATCTAAACTAATTGTCAAGTTAAAAAACAACAAATGACACCTTTTAAATATTCTTTTTACTGGAATTTTGTTCATTTGACATGGTTGCAAATTCCATTGTTGAAACCCTTTCTTTTCATGATATTAATGACACCCTTCTCTCCTGGCTCCTTTTTTATAACTTTGGATTCTCTTCTTAAGGGTTCTCTTCCTCCTTCTGCTAGGCAGACTCCATGGTCTTACATAGAATCACACCAACATCCCAAATATTTACTCTAAGTGTCCTAAGTAGGTGGACTATACTAGACTTCAGATTCTAATGGCCACTTACAGGGATTTCATTTTCAATCTTAACACTTTATGGGACAGTTTTCAAACTTGGATCTCTGACCAACACACACACACACACACACACACACACAAATTCAATTTTCCTCTAAGCTATCCTGATACTTACTTTTGCATCGCTATAAATTATGTATTTGTTTGGGCTCTAATGATCTGAAGTGATGGAGCTGGATTAAAATTATCCTTGTCCTATCAGTGCCTAGCACAGTTACTGACATATAATGCTGAATCATTGGTTGAAGAATGGATGAATGCAGATATTTCTGGTATTGGCTCAACAAGTTTTATTTTGAATAACTAAAATTCTGATATTCACTAAATGAATTGATTAATGCATAAATGATTGAGTGAAGGGTATGAAATAAATGGAAGAATTTACTTTGACTTCATTTTCATCTGATATTTCACATGACTTAGAGTCTTTCATTGAAAACTGGGTAATGCCTTGTCTGTTTATTTAAGTATTGTTCTTGAGTAAATTTATCTGTCTAACAAGATTATATTCTCAATAAAGACAGACATAGTGCCTTACATAATTCTTTCTGTAATTCTTAGGATAATACTGTATACATACACACTTACTGAATAACTTAAAACCAAATACTTCTTAGCTATTAATTTTAATTGAGTTCTATGGAGTCACATAAGTAATTGTGTTATAATTCTGAAATATAAAATGTTTCAAATTTCCCTGGGTGGGGGAAATTACCATTACAGCAAAACAGGAAGAGATAAAGAAGAGACAAAGTATAACTTGTTTCTTACTATAAAGCTTTCACTTCCTGGGTTCTACTGTTTTTCTTCATTTTCTTCAGCAAGGTGGAACACACTGATACCATTTATTAAAGCAGCCAAATAATCTTAATATGCCCTCAATACATTTGATACATCATACATGGGTGATACTTGAAATAAAACCATGGAGTTAATCAGATGTTTCAGATTTATAAATGGGGAATTTAGGAAGTTAATGAACTGATAAATCAGCCATAGACCTTTTATAAAGACTGAGACATTTTGACTCTCTTCATTAAGATTTGTATCTCATTGAAAGAAAACTGTTTCTTAAAGTAAAATCCTTTGGAGTTTGATGTGACTTATTTTCCAAAACAAAATTTTATTTTGTTTTGTTTTTTAATAGCATCTGAATGTGTGTTAAGTGGTATTTCATTGTAGTTTTTTTGTTTTTTGTTTTTTGGTTTTTTTTGCGGTACGTGGGCCTCTCACTGTTGTGGCCTCTCCTGTTGCGGAGCACAGGCTCCGGATGCGCAGGCTCAGCGGCCATGGCCCACGGGCCCAGCCGCTCTGCAGCACATGGGATCTTCCCGGACCCGGGCACGAACCTGTGTCCCCTGCATCGGCAGGCGGACTCTCAACCACTGCGCCACCAGGGAAGCCCCCAAAACAAAATTTTAAATGATAAAAAGTGGCTATAAAATAAAGCTTACAGAAAAAGATAAAATATTTTCTTAGATATTTTGCAAAAAGTAAACAAAATTTGTTACTGTCTGTATATTTTCCAAGATAACATTAATATTCAAATCATTGATGTTAAGAGAAATACTACATTTTCTAAAACCATAAGATATTCTTGTACAAAATAAACTGACTCCCTTTTATAATAAAAAATAAATAAGAAAAATTTCAGATTTATTCCACACATGTCGGCTGAAGTAATTTCACTTATATTCTTGAGGTTTAATTCTGCTAAAATCAGTGACATTACATAGCAAAAGCATATGAAGTATGATTTTAATGTAGTTTTAATTCAATTAACAAATTATATCTGAAAGATGATCTAGAATAAACAGAATTTTGAGTAGCAATGAAAAGCAATGTTTAAAATAATCAAATTTGTATGCTGGAATTTCAAAAAATATATTTCAAAAATGGCTCATAAACATTAATTGAAAACCTTCATGTGAGGAACTACTTATGGGAAAAGGAGAGATTTTATTATAAACCAACTTGCTAAGTCAATGAAGTACAGTGGTAAAAAAGAAAAAAAAGTAAAAACATAAAACAAACAAATAAACCAGCAATGAGATTACATAGACTTCAAATTAATTAAATATTTCCAAGAAAATATAACCAAGAAAATTTTGAATTATCCATGAGTATTAATAGACTATATATCTAGCATCACAAAAGTTAAAACTTGTAAATGGCTTAGGTGGGTGAAGAATTGCTGAAAACAACAAAAATCATTCTGTACTTTGTTCATAGCAAAGGCATGAAGGAGAATGGTTTGAACTACTTCTTGGCAAAATGTTAAAATACTAACTGAATTTGTAGATATAATTACACCTATTATTTAGCTTATATGTTCTATGAAAAGAGGAAAATGAATGCAATCTTTGTGAGAAATATCTTAGTGGTTGCCCTGGGGATTGCAATTAGCATCTTAATTTTAAACTACCTGGTTTGGATTAATTTTAAGTTAATTTCAATAGTATATACAAACTGCTCCATTATTACTCCATCTCCACCTTTGTGCTGTTATTACCATAAAAATTACATACTTATACAATAGAATTCCATCAAGACAATGATATAATTATTCCTGTATGCTGATATTTTTAAACTAGATAGAAGAAAAAGTTACAAAAATATATTTATTCTATATTTTAATTTCAGATGTAATTATACATGTTGGTGTTCTTTATTTATGTGGTTACAAGTTACTGTCTAGTGTCTTTCATTTCATCCTGAAAACCTCACTTAATATTTATTGTAAGAGTGGTTAAGTGTGACAAATATTTTCTGTTTCCAGTGGTCTAGGATCATCTTAATTTTTCCTTCATTTCTGAAGGATAGTTTTGATGGATATAGGCTTCTTGGTTATCCATCCTTTTCTTCCATATTTTGAATACTGCATCCTACTGTCTCTGGCCTACATGATTTCTTATAAAATGTAATCTGTTACTCTTGTTGAGAATCCCTTGTATAAGATGAATCATTTTTCTCATGCTTCTTTTAAGATACCTGTCTTTCATTTTCAAGTTTGACTATGATATATCCAGGTCTGGATCTGTTTACGTTACCTGGAGATCACTGAGCTTCTTGGATAGGCAGATTAATGTTTTTAATCAAATTTGGGTTTTTTTCTGAAATACTTGTTCTGCTCCTTTCTTTCTGTCTTGTCCCAGCATATGTTGATATTCTTCATGAAGTCTGATAGATCTCTGAGACTCTGTTTATTTTTCTTTGTTATTTTAAAATTTTTGTTCTGCAAATTGAATAATTTCAATTGACCTGTCTTCAAGCTTGTTGATTCTTTCTTCTGCCAGATCAAGTTGGTTGTTGAGCCATGTCTGGTTTTTCGTTTCAGGTATTTTACTTTTCAACCTCCAACATTTTATTCGGCTCTTTTTTTATTATAAATTCTCCTTATTTATATTCTTTATTTGATGAGACATCATTGCCTGACTTACCTTTAATTCTTTAGACATCATTGTCTGTCAGTTTAGAACATATTTATAATGGCTGATTTAAAATATTTGTTAATTCTGACATTTGGGTCTCTTCAGGGACAGTTTCTGTTGACTTTTTTTCCTATCAATGGTCTATACATTCCTGCTTCATTGCATGTATCACAGTATTTTGTTGAAAAGTATTTATGTTAAATAATACAATGTGACAACTCTGGAAATCAGCTCCCCTCAACTTGGATTTATTGTTATTTCTGGTTTTGTGTTGCTGTTGTTTCAGTTGCTTCTGTTAGTATTTGTTTGTTTAGTGACCCTCTGGCTAATACTTTAAGGTCTGTATACATTGTTGTGTGTAGCCTCTGCTCAGTTAGGTTTATGATGGGATAATGATTGGACAGAGATTTTCCCAAATGCCTTGACCCCATAATTTTTTCAACATTGGTCAAAAGCTTTATGTTTATATTGATGGAATATTTTCAAACTCCAGCAGTTTGCAGCTCTGCTTTTGCCTTCACTTCTTGCTTGTTCAGTGCCTCAAGATCAGCCAGACATGAGAGATTAAGACCTTATGGGTATTGACTGGGGCATATACACATTACCATATGTGATTATGGCCTTCTTAGATCTCTTAGAATATGTCAGAACTTTTTAAAGCTCACAATGACCTCTACAAATGCCTTCTTTATGTTTTGGCAAGTCAGTTGATTGTCTCCACTGATATTATAGCTTCATACAACTGAGATGATAAAAATGGCTGATTATATTTTGTGAAACATCCTAGAGAGATAAGGATTTTCCTGCTGAGTGAGCACCAAGTCAAGTCAAATAATGACAACGCCTGGTGAATTGCTTTGTTTTTGTTTTCCCAGGGAGCTGTGATATGAGCCAATTACTATCAATGCTCTAATAATGGGCTTTTGAGTAGCTCAAAACTTGCTCTTTCTCCTGTGGTGTCTGCAAGGCTGCTCGTCTTCACCATTTCCATGGTCAAGAGGCTGCTGATTTTCTAAGGCTATTATATGGGGAGAGGCAACTGAGAGTAGGTCAATTTACAACATAGCCTGTTGTACCAAAACAGATTCAGCTGTTTTGTTGGTGGTAGTTGGGCTGCTGCTTTTATAAAAAGGCTACTCAGAGTTTTTACAAGCCTTTGGGTAATTCCTAAAAAGTTGATTGCCAGTGCTTTCATTGCTTTTGTGAAACAAAAGATATTCAGACATTTCACTCTTCCAACCCCAAAGTTTCATCTTCACTTTTTTTTACGTGTATATATTGATGTCTTGGATTATTTCTCACAAAATACCCACTCTTATACTTACAATTATTATCTCTTCTCCATTCTCTATGTCTCCAATTAAATTTATGTTAGGTGTAGTACTATAATCTCTATTTCTCTTATATACTCTTCTATATTTTCTCTCTTGTGTTCCATACTTCATTCTGTAGAATTGCATCTGAAGTATCTTTTAGTTCATTAGTTCTCTTTTCATTTATATCTAACTTGCTTTCAGTATTTGCCTTTGAATTCCAAAGTGTTGTACTATAAATTTCAGTTCTTAATTACTCCTGTGTGTGTTTAATCTGATATAACTGAGTCTGGAAATTTTAGTTCTCTGAGAAATACTTTAACAATTATTTTACATTTTGAATATAGTAACTAATTGGAATTATCTTACACAGAATATATATATATATTTTTAACCATGGGTCTTTTGATTTAGTTCTGTTGTCTTTTATTTCTGTTTAGTCTTGATTAGTGTGTGTGTGTGTGTGTGTGTGTGTTTATTGTTAGTCAGTGTTCAGGACATGATACATTAAAATGTTTTTGAGAGAATTATTTTTGAACTAAGATAAACATATCTTCCTGATATAAAGATTTTTTTGCAGGGGTATGGTGTTTGTTTTTCCCAAGTTCCTTGCAGGGCTACTGGTGTGTGAGTAGGCTTCTTAAAAAGTGTACAGGCTTTGGGCTTCCCTGGTGGCGCAGTGGTTGAAAGTCTCCCTGCCAATGCAGGGGACACGGGTTCGAGCCCTGGTCTGGGAATATCCCACATGCCGCGGAGCAGCTAGGTCCGTGAGCCACAGTTACTGAGCCTGCACGTCTGGAGCCTGTGCTCCACAACGGGAGAGGCCACGATAGTGAGAGGCCCGTGCACCGTGATGAAGAGTGGCCCCCACTTGCCGCAACTAGAGAAAGCCCTCGCACAGAAACGAAGACCCAACACAGCCATAAATAAATAAAATTTAAAAAAAAGTAAAAGTGTACAGGTTTTAATTTTCTTGAAAATTCAATAAAATGTGAAACCTAACTAAACGTTTATGGGAAGACTGGCTTTCTTCCAAACTTATACCTATTCTTCTCTGGGTTTGTCAGATTCCCAGTTTTTGTCAGGCCTTATACCTTGTCTTCAAGATTATTGTCTTGATGTAAGGTAGACTCTAATGTGATCTGGCTGGTGTCCTCTTAAAAAGAGGGCATTAAGACACACAGATTGATACCAGAGGTGTACACACACTGAGGAAAAAAAAACATGTGAGGACAAGCAAGAAGGTGGCCAACTGCAAGCCAAGGAGAGAGACCTCAGAGGCCACCAACCCTACTGGCACCTTTACTTGGACTTCCAGCCTCCAGAACTGTAAGAAAATAAGTTTCTCTTGTTTAAGACACCTAGCCTATGATATTATGTTATGGCAGTCGTAGCAAACTAGTACAGTAAGGATATTTGTTTTATGTTGTTTCTTGGGTAATTATAATGTTTTTAGTTTTGTGAGTTTGAATATGTTGTCTTTTGCATCTGCTGGCTTTGTTCATGATGCCATTTCTTCCTTATGTGTCTGGTCATCTCTGATATACTGATGCTTAAAGCACTTGAGAAAAACAGGATAATTTTAAACTTAGGATAAAGGGACTGAACTGCATAGAGGAATTGACTTTCCTGTCAAATGACTGGAAAAACTATGAGAAGACCAACTTAAATCAACTTCAATACTTTTATCCCTGCACCACCCAATCAATAATAATACAAACCGGCAAATATGTGTGAAGGCTGGATTATCTAGAATTTACCTCTTTTGAGCCCATTATAGATGATGTCTTCTATTAGACTATCTTGTGGGAGTGTTTGGCTTCAAGTTTCATTTGTTTTAATAATTCAAAAAGAACAGATTCACAGACTTAGAAAACAAACTTATGGTTACCAAGGGGGAAATGTGGGTGGAAGGATAAATTAGCGGTTTGGAATTAACATAAACAAACTACTATATATTAAATAGATAATCAACAAGGACCTACTATATAGCACAGGGAACTCTACTCAGTACTCTGTAATAACCTATATGGAAAAGAATCTGAAAAAGAATAGATATATGTGTATGTATAACTGAATCACTTTGCTGTACACCTGAAACTAACACAACATTGTAAATCAACTATACTCCAATATAAAATAATTTTTTAATGACAAGTTTAATAAACTCCTGCAATCAAAATGGCTTCCATATTCTACATAAGTTACTATAGTACAGTTTGACACTTCCTCTCTATCTCTTTAGTTTATCAGTGTCTTTAAAATATTTTGAACCTTTTACCAAACTATTTTAGTTTTATTTGTTTACTGTGGAAAAGTTGGTTTTATGATCTCATAGACCATTATTGGAAATTGGGAACACTCATTCCATTGCTTTTTTGCTGACCTTTCTCTACTTTTCAATTATAAATCCTGCTATGACATAGAGAAGATGCATTCCAAACTCTAAAAATATTTGTTTATTTGGGATTTATTTCTTGTTTATAATTTTATTATCTGTTCTCATTATTTAGAACACAGATACCCCATAGTATACAAAGGAACCTGATTTCTCTCTAGTGGAAGGTTTTTTCTCTTCATCTGTAGGGAAAGTTGCAGAATCAGGAGAGAAGTACTCAGTAGCAGATAGGACAAAATAAGTCATCTATCTTTGTCTCAAATAGCAGAACTTTGTTTTCCTATAAACACTGTATAAGTCATCTATCTTAATCTACTCATTTAAAGACACTATAACTCTCTGCCTTTGTTGTACCATGACTGTTAAAAAGTATTAATCAACCACAGATCAAATATGCTTACTTTATGTAATTCCTTAAAACAATTCCTCAATGACTTCAATATCCATTGTAATCCTTTTAAAACTAACAACATTTAGTTTCATTGCTCTCAATCTCCATTTTCTATTGGCTTCTCAATCTTACTGTTTCATATTGGAATATATTAAATCAAGGCATTTTCCCTTTCTACCAAACAAGAATTTTAGTATGATGGGGTAATAATATGAGACTAAGATTCTAATGCTCTCTCCTAAAAAATGATAATAATCATTAAATTTCTTCAGTTTCCTAATCTCCATTATCAATGAAATTGTACTTTGCTCATCTATTATTATCTTTAACACATCATATCCCTGTATTTGTTTAAATATACCTATCCCAATAAACTGTTCACCTCCTCTTGATTAGAAAATCAGTCTTAATTATCATGCATCTTTAGTACTTGAAGCATTGACTGGTAACAGATGCTACATGAATAAGTATTTTTATACTGTTGGCTTTCTTCATTCTTGGCGCATATGAATGTATATCTTGGCTATTCAGTAGGTGCTGCTTTAAATAACTTTTTAGCTCTATTTCAAGTTATTTGAGTGTAGTGTTTACAGAAGTTTCCATGTTTAAATAAAATATAATTTTGTGCTGAGTTTAGCTTTAGAAATTACGGAATTTTCTTTGTTTGGATGGTTGGTTTTTTTTTGCACCAATATCTGTAGGAAGCAGATCATGTTGACCCTTTAGTATACGGTTCTTATTGTTTTATATGGAAACTTATAATTATTTATCAGATAAAAATAAATTACGTTTTGGATGAATCAACAACTTGATGAAAATATTAAAATATTACAATTCACCAGGGTGTTAATTCCACATAGAATATGATGTACTTGAGAAATCATAATTTGTTTTAAGCATGTAGTAGGGGACGAAATGTGAATTTCATAGGAAGGCAAACTAATTTTTACTTCTCTCTTTTTTGCTCTTCTTGATAATAAAAATATGTGCATACGTAAGGAGAATCAAATGTTTCAGGTATAGCAATCATCCATTTCTGACCAGAGCTTCTTTAAAGAAAATTGTTAGGTGGCCTAGTTTTTGTACATTGCAGTAGTAATAAGATCTAGCTTTGGTGAGTTCAGACTGAATCAAAAGAATAGAACAAATTAGAACAACTGAGGCACTTTGAAATTATATGATAAACCGTAAGAATAATTATAGAAAACTCTTGAAATTATATGATAAACGGAATAATTATAGAAAACTCTAAAATAAGTTTGCAGTCACAGTATTTCTGAAATAACTTGTAAATGGTATAAGAAAGCTATTTGCTTAAATGAGTAGTTTTTATATATCCTAAACTACTTTATAAAATAGCACTATTTAATTGCATTTATTTTTATATTAGTGTATTTATACCATACTCCTTTTCCCTTACTCCATAAAAAGATAAGAAAATATATGGAAAAATATTTTTTAAATTATATAAAATGGTATGTCACATACATTCTGCCCTAGATGTAATTTTAAACTTACTGAATAAGGAAACATTGCCTAAAAGAAACATAAATAATGTAGAATGTGACACCAAAGTAACTTTGTGATATATATCCTTAATTCTATAGCATACCTAAGCCATGCTAAGTTATAGGATATTTGAAGTTAAAGTGGTTCTGGAACTTCCTTAACTTTGTAATTTAACATTCTGGAAGATGTAAATTAAGCAGTATTATTTCTATGTTTCAGTTATGTCAATTACATATCACTTTCTAATAATCTGGTGCTCCTGTGGTATTGGAACAACCCATGACTATGAAATAGTGAATTCCTCAAACAGTCTTAATTCTGTTTTTTTATGGCACCATCCCTAGGTTTATTCTCAAATTTAAATCCATTCATTCAATTTGCTAAATTCTATAGTCTGGAACCCTACAAAAAGCATATATTATATCTTCACTTATGAAATATAATTATATATTTGTTACCTTTTAGAGCATATAAAATAATAATTCAGAAGTAATCGTTAGTTTCTGTCCAAAGTAACATTGGTGAACATTATCAGGTGGCTTTTTACTGTACAACATAAAAGGGATTAATAGTTCAAGTAAAGTTAGTCACTCAATTACCTGTAAACCCCATAAGAACATATATACACATAAAAATGAATCAAAGTCTCAGACAAACATTCACAGTGCATATGCTTAAGAATCAGAAATATGTTGGGCTGCTAAGGATAATCATTCAAAATGAATAGTCAAATCAATCAATTGATATACCATATCAACAAAAGACAAAAACCACATGATCATCTCAACAGAAAAAGCACAGAAAAGATGCAGAAAAAGCATTTGATAAAATTCAACATCCATTCAATGTAAAAATTCTTACCAAAGTGGGTATAGAGGGAACATACCTCAGCATAATACAGCTTTTTATGACAAACCCACAGTTAACATAACACTCAATGGTCAAAAACTGAAAGACTTCCCACTAAAATCTGGAACAGGACAAGGATGCCCTTCTCAGCATTTCTGTTCAACATAGTATTGGAAGTCCTAGCCACAGCAATCAGATAAGAAAAAGAAATAAAAGTTACCCAAATTGGAAGGGAAGAGGTAAAATTGTCATTATATGCAGATGACATGATACTCTATATATAAAACCCTAAAGACTCCACCCCAAAACTACTAGAACTGATAAATGAATTCAGCAAGGTAGGAGGATAAATATTAACATACAGAAATCTGTTGCATTTCTTTACATTAACAATGAAACATAAGAAAGGGAAAGTAAAAAAAAAAAATCTCTTTTAAAATCACATCAAAAAATTTAAAATACTGAGGAATAAACTTGACCAAGGAGGTGAAAGTCTTATATACTGAGAACTATAAAGCATTGATAAAGGAAATTGAAAATGATTGAAAGAAATGGAAAGATAACTCATGCTCTTGGATTGGAAGAATTAATATAATTAAAATGGCCATATTACCCAAAGCATTCTACAGGATAATGCAATCCCAATCAAATTACCCATGACATTTTTCACAGAACTAGAACAAATAACCCTAAAATTTATATAAAATAATATAAAAGACCCAGAATTGCCAAAGCTATCCTGAGAGAAAAAGAACAAAGCTGGAGGCATAACCCTTCCAGACTTCAGACAATATTACAAAGCTACAGTAATCCAAACAGCATGGTATTAGCACAGAAACAGACATATCGATCAATAGAGAGCCCAGAAATAAATCCACACACCTACAATCGATTACTCTTTGACAAAGGAGGCAAGAATATACAATGGAGAAAAGTTAGTCTCTTCAGTAAGCAGTATATGGAAAGCTGTACAACCACAGGTAAATCAATGAAGTTAGAATACACCCTCACTCCATGCACAAAAATAAACTCAAAATGGCTCAAAGACTTAAACACAAGATATGATACTATAAAACTCCTAGAAGAGAACATAAGTAAAACATTCTCTGACATAAATCAGAGCAATGTTTTCTTAGGTCAGTCTCCCAAGACAATAGAAATAAAAGCAAAAATAAACAAATGGGACCCAATCAAACTTATAAGCCTTTGCACAGCAAAGGGAATCATAAACAAAATGAAAAGACAACCTATGGGCTGGGAGAAAATATTTGCAAATGATGGGACCAACAAGAGCTTGTTTTCCAAAATATACAAACAGCTCATACAACTCAATAAAAAAACAAACAACTCAATCAAAAAATGGGCAGAAGAAATAGACATTTCTCCAAAGAAGACAGACAGATGGCCAATAGGCACATGAAAAGATGCTCAACGTCCCTAATTATTAGAGAAATGCAAATCAAAACTTCAGTGAGGTACCCCTCACACCGGTCAGAATGGCCATCATCAAAAAGTCTACAAATAAAATGCTGGAGAGGCTGTGGAGAAAAAGGAACCCCCCTACACTGTTGGTGGGACTGTAAATTGGTACAGCCAATATGGAGAACAGTATGGAGGTTCTTTAAAAAACTGAAAATAGGGTTACTGTATGATCCAGTAATTCCACTCCTGGGCATATATCTAGAGAAAACTCTAATTGGAAAAGATACATGCACCCCAATGTTCACAGCAGCACTACTTACAGCAGCTAAGACATGGAAGCAACCTAAGTGACCATCAACAGATGAATGGATAAAGATGTTGTATATATACACAATGGAATATTACTCAGCCATAAAAAGAATGAAAAAATGCCATTTTCAACAACATGGATGAACCTAGAGATTATCATACTAAGTGAAGTAAGACAGACAAAGATAAATATCATATGATATCACTTACATGTAGAATCTAAAAAGAAAATGATACAAAGGAACTTATTTACAAAACAGAAATGGACTCAGAAACATAGAAAATAAACTTATGGTTACTAAAGAGGAAAAGAGGTGAAGGGATAAATTAAGAGTTTGGGATTAGCAGATACAAACTACTATATTTAAAATAGATAAACAACAGGGTCCTACTGTATAGCACAGGAAACTATGTTCAATATCTTGTAATAAACTATAATGGAAAAAAATAAACTTACCCAGCATCAGCATCAGATAGGCTTCTGACTCCAAAGCCAGTGATCTTTCCCTAACAACATGGTATCTCTATTCATACATAGATGACCAGCTCTGCATGTGTTATAAAAAATAATAATATTCAGCCACATGATCAGATAACACAGGTTACTTTAGTACTGTTGTTATTCTTAACAAATGAAAATGTGGCTATTTTGTTCTCCAGAACTGCCAAAACATAAAATTTGATTAGAAGTACATTTGAAGAAAAAGAAACATAATAGTAATAATGTTTCACTCTATCTTCCTCTCTTCTCCAGCTTCGCATTTTTCTAAAACATCCTTTTCTCATTACAATCTTGCAGTTTACAAGTATAAATTGACCTTGTTAGTTAACCACAGTTAATTGAAAATAACAGCTAAACACAGGAGTCTGTATGAACAGAGAGCTTCTGATGATCCAGTAAGCATACTGGTGAATTCTGATAGCTTGAAAAAGCATCAGTAATCTATGTCACATCATTTTAATTTGGGAAAAATATTCTTCAAGCACACTCATGGTTTCATGAGTCTTTGTTAATCATGATAGATTAACTTACAGGTATATCATGGGGCAGGTTTTATAATCTAGAGTATAACGAGGTCTTTTTAAACTTAGAATGTAAAGAGAACTCATGCCTTAGTATGAACTTTTCTTGCCTCCATTACATATGCACATTAGTATATCTGGGGTTGGCTGTTTACAGAAATTAAAAAAAAAACTTTAGTAAAACTGCTATCTGTAGTAGAAATAAAGCCACATAATTTTCCAACAGGACAGGTCAACAATTTATTGCAGGCTTATTAAAATTATTCATTGTGTTTACAAAGCCAGAGTTCCCAGATCAAAGTTTACTTAACACTGAAAGTTCATTTTTAAAGTAATTAACAGTTTTATTTCACTTTATATTCTCTCCCTTCCCTGTACATACTCATTATTATTGTTGTCAATTATCTTCTTAACAGTATGATTTTAATACAGGTAGCTCTACTATTGGCAAATTGCTCAGAAGCTGCTAATAGCTCTCTGGAGAGCACTTGTCTCACCCTGTATCTCCCACCTTATCAAAAGGTCACATTAATTATATCACCCTTACTGAGAGGAAGTCAACATGTCAGTCAGAGAGCCTCACAACTGTGCTTCAGGTAGAACATAAGGAGTGAATCAGTTATATTTAGTGTCCCAAAGTAGCCCATCTACATTTAGCTCTTGTAAATACAGTTAACACAAAGGAAAAAAAGATCACACTTACACTCATTTGTTTAATTTTTGACAAATGCTAGTTTGATATTACTTTATGTTTATAGTTGTAAAATATCAGATGTTAATTTTAACAAATCCTTAAACAATGCTTTCAAAAGACTAAGCATTTCATTGTGCAGCAGAGATCCTTCAGTCATCATTTGAATTTCCGGGTAATTATGCACATAAATTGGTTTCTGATTAATCTTCTTTAACTTTCATGTGCTCCATATTCTTGGGATTACAGTTTAGGAACTAATTCTGAGAAAAGCCAGGACAGTGGCAAAGAAAATCTGTAGGAAAGTGAATGTCTAATTATTAATAATACATTTTACATGGGTAGCTAAATGATTTCTATTCATTTATTCAAATGAATTCTATGTGCCAATGCTCCATTTTTCCTGCTTGATATTCTTCTACCATTAATAAACTATCTCCCATATAAGAAACAATTATTGGTTCATTTGGAATAGTATGTGCTTTAATGACTTATTGATGGTTTAAACTGAGAATCATGCCACTGTTTATAATTATTTTGGTCAAATAACAGACTGTGTATGAGTCATGGTGCCAGTAGGAAATAAGTGGAAAACATGTTTTAGGACAATTAAAAGAATTTTTTTTAAATGACCATTCATACAATTGGCAGTTGGTGAGGAAAACAAGAAGACATAATAGTGAGGTAGCAGGATCTGGGTATCTAAGCCCAAAGAGACTGTAGAATAGGGCTGAGAGCAGTTGTAGTGACAATGGACCTGGAATAATGGAGCCCCAATAACTGCAGAGAGGAAGCCAAGGGGTCAATACTCTTATCTCATTCTCCTATTTCCTTCTAACCTTGGTTCCCTTTTTGGCAACACTTTACCAGAAGCAGAAATCAAGGGAGACCACTGATATAGTCCATATAGGTCAACTTACCAGGGTGGAGAGCAGAGTGGAGAAAGGTTGAAAATTGACCTGAAGAGTCAAATTAAAAATGGCAGTTTTTGAAACTGCATTCATAAATTTCTAATTGTCAGCTGGGATGAAACATGACATGTTACAGGGAAAATCTAATATGTGCAGAATCAAGTAAGAGCAGAAAATTAGGCAAAGTTGCAAGCATTCTTAAAAAAAAAAGAAAAGAAAAATAATTCAGAGAAAGTCACAATTTATAAAGAGGTTACAGACTAGCAAATAATTATATATTTGGGAGAGAAACAGATTAGAAATCCTGAACTCTAAGTAAGAATAAAACTTGATATCAAGCACACAAACTTGGAATCAAGGTTACTGAAGTAAAGTTCTTTCAAAAGCACCAGTTGCATACTTCGCTACTGGGGAAACTTAAGTTACTAAATATGTGTTAAACCTAATTTTTCTCATCTATTAATTAGCATCTAACAGAGTAAAGGCATTCTTCGGACTGTGAGGTAAGAAAATGCAAATGAGAGTCCTCAATTTAAGCTCCATGTAGAACAGCTCAATTTAAGCTCCTTTTAAATGTATATGTGTGTGTAT
The DNA here is from genome assembly GCF_039906515.1 of Pseudorca crassidens. NCBI lineage: Eukaryota > Metazoa > Chordata > Mammalia > Artiodactyla > Delphinidae > Pseudorca > Pseudorca crassidens. The sequence goes on from NC_090298.1 coordinate 24,099,494, forward strand.
ATATATATATATATATTTAAGTAACTTAAGCTTACTTTTCTGTACACTGTTATAGCACTGCTTTCTTCCAATATCCATTGCAAAGTGAGAAAAAAGTACAATTATCATTTATCTGAAAATCTAATAATTGCAGGGCATAGCTACTCTAATTTTCACTTCCTTGTAATGAACACTTAATTAAATCTTAGATTAAATGATTTCCAATTAGTTTTTGATGTATTAGAGAATGCTCTTTATATAATGTCTTGAACCCAATTTTAACAGATTTTATTAGTGATAACATTGTAATAATGTCTTCATTAATACAGTTAGCCATTCTAGTTGAAGTACATATTTCTCCCCATAGCCACATGGGCACCAGTGCTGTCCTCTCATTACTCAAATGCAATCTTGCCACCAAAGAAAACTCAACAAAGGAGAAATAATTCTATTTTCAACTCTTCTGAGTTTGAAGAGGAGGTTACAGCCTCTTAGAGTGATTTCTATAAATAACTGTTGGAGTCAAAATTTTAATATTTTATTTTTGAGTAGATGGAGAAGCAGAGAAACTAAAAAATAATTTCTGGTGCAAAATGTTTTTCTCATCAGAGTGCCACTGAACCTGAAATTACTACTGCAAAGACAATCTTTTAAACTCCACATGTATTATTGGGGGATAAGCGTTCCAGTTAAGCACATTAACGCATATTGATAGGAACCTTTGATACCATTAGCTTGTAGTTCTTCCAAAATCATTCCAGATGACTTATGTTTTGAGACATAGGAAAACATAATTTTGATGACTGATTTAGGGAGTGTTAACAGGTGGCAACTAATAATGCAATAACTTCCATAGAGACTGATTGGGTAAACTGCATCAATGAATTAAGACATAGTCCTATTGTGCTCTATTTATTAAACAAAGACTATGAAATTGACAGACCATCAGGAACGTATGTGTCATGAAAGCAGACTGTTCAATTAAGGAGCCTAGGTTTTAAGTTGGGCATTTGTCTGCACTCTTACTATAAAATAAAATAAAATAAATAAAATAAAGTAATATAATAGCATTCAGGCAAATGGCAGTACTATCTTTTCCAAAGAGGAATTTCATACTGATAGACAAACTATTCTTAATATATTTGTGAATTGCCCATGATTTTATTGGGAAGGGGATTTTGAAAGTTCAGTACAGCTTGTATGACCAAGGATTTTGGATATAGGCTACTTTGGTTAGATTTCAGGTACAACATTCACTACTTTGACCTTGGGCTTTAGTTTTGCGGTTGCTAAATGGGACATAATGTCAATATCATAGTTTTGTTATGAAAAGTCAATGGATTTTTAATCAAAATAATAATAAGTTAATATTTATACAGCACTCATAGGTCCACTCGTAGTTCTAAGCATTAAAATATATATTTAGTATTTACTGTATATATATAAATTACATATATATATTTAAAGGGTTTAGAACTCTGACTAGAACTGTGGTTGCTATACAGATATTAGCTATTATTATTTGGATTACTATATATGCTATCAGTTTTTCTATGTACATATACTTAACTTGAGAGAAGGGAAAGGCAAATGAGAAATGCAGTAAGTACAGTTCATTACCCTTTTGAGATAGGTTATCTTTTCTTTTTCTCCCCATAATTCTGGTCTACTATTCTGATCTGAGTAATGCTTTTCTTGAGTAATTGATTACATAGGGTATTAAACTGGTTGAGAGGAGGCTTGGAACACAGTTTACAAAAAGTGCTTTTGCTTTGACAAGATGTTGACTCAAAAAAGAATAAAAAAGACAATGATTATTAGAGCTCCAAACAATATAGGACAACATTAATAAACTCAGCTCCCCTTTTAATGAACTTAATCATATTCCAATGTCAGAAGAAATAAATAAAATGGTAAGTTAAAGTAAGGCAATTATCATATAAATTATTAGAAATATTGCCTAGGGTGAGAGGCAGCAAGCCACACAAGAGTATATAGTTAAATATATATACCTAAGGACACATATTTGCTTATTATTGCCAAAAGAATATTAAAAAGATAAATGCAAACTATAAAAATTTATTACAAATCAGGGGAGAAGGAGAGAAAATTGTGGAGGGAATTGGGAAAAAATTATACTTTATTTTTATATAGTCTTGATTTTTGTACATGTAATTGATTATATATTCAAAATAAAATTTAACTAGAGAGAAAAGGAAGTCCAAAAATTGAAAAAAAAATTACAACAGATTAACTTAACTTTATGTCAAATCAGTAATATCTAACTACCCAGAGAAAATATTTTGTATTTATTAAAGAAACTAATAAACAGTAATACTAACATTAGAAATCACACTTTTCAGAATAGAGAAAAAATATACAAATATAAAAGTCAAAGAAATTAGGGATACCCTCTGAAGATTAATTATTTGAATTGGGAGTATAAATTCATCAATTTTTTAAAATTTATTCCCTGCCCTACTCAGTGAAACATGCGTATAACTGTGCAACTGAATACAATGAAACTCCAGTAGTTTATCACTCCAAGAACTCAGATGTTTATTTCTAAACAATATTCCCTCAAAAAGGAACAGGAAATTTTGGTAAATGGTTAATTCCACATCTAGAAAAGGGGAACTATAAGGTGATCCTGCCACATATTGTGCCAGAACATATATAAACAGGCAAAGAATGTTGAAAACATATCAAAAGGGTACAGGAACCTTATTAATTAAACAGCTTTATAGCTTATAGTTGAAATAAATTTATTAAAAATTCAAATCAATAGGATGCATGGACTAGAGATAAAAGTTACTATAAATCAAAAATTTCACCATGAGCCAAATCTATGCACATATTTGTGATTACACTTTAAAATATGTTGTTGGAAATAACGACAAAACAAACACACCCAAATTTAGTAGCTTTTAGATAAATTATGGGTGATTTTATCCCTTTAAGTTTTCTAAACTCTCTATCTTGTCATATTTTATAATTACAATTAGCGTCTAATGGAATGAAAGTATTACATGTATTTTTTTTTTCTTTTTTTTTGCGGTACGCGGGCCTCTCACTGTTGCGGCCTCTCCCGTTGCAGAGCACAGGCTCCAGACACACAGGCTCAGCGGCCATGGCTCACGGGACCAGCCGCTCCATGGCATGTGGGATCTTCCCTGACCGGGGCACGAATCCTTTTCCCCTGCTTCGGCAGGCAGACTCTCAACCAATGCAACACCAGGGAAGCCCTTACGTGTATGTATTCTCGATGGAACAAGAATACTCAGCTTAATGAATCATTCCACTGCATTTAGTAGAATATTAGAAATTAAAGCATTTGAAAAAGGTATACTAACTTGTACTTTTTACAATTTGAAAAAAATACAACTATAATACCTTATTTTGTTTGTATTTTAATTATATTTCTAATCTGTCTCATTGCTAGGCATTAGTTTCTTTCCAGATCAGATTAATCAAGCTGAGGCCAGGTAAATATTTTCAATCACCTGAATTCTAATATAAAAAAAAAATCCTGATATTTAAAAATAGAAATATTTAATCTTGATATTAATGGGATATTGAAATATCATATCAGAAAGTTTCAATTATGGAAGTTTCTCCAGATCAACTGTGATTATAGTTATCTGTGGAGAAAATATTGTTTAAAAATTTTTAGTCTATTTTTATTTATACAAATTTAATTTAAAAGATGTGTATTTTTGAAAAAATTTAAAAACTAAAATATTGTCTTCTTACCATTATATTTGTTGAATGTTTCTTGGGTTTTTTTCCCCCCATAGGATGGTGAATAATTTTGAACTTTAAAATGTACTAAGGAAATAAGTCACTCCTTTCAGGGCTATAATATCTATATCAAGTAGTTGTTTTTAATAGGATATACAAATATATAAATGTCACAAATTTTGTATAAAACATATAACAAAATGTGTAAATCCAGATGTTAATTCAACGGAATAGTAGAGAGAATATAATGGAATAAAATAAAGTATCCTCTGTGTCATTCTAATTTCAGACTTTTAAGTATAGTTTCCAAGTACTGGTAGTATTTTTATGAGGTTAATGCTTTGGCTAAACCCAGTATGATTAAAGAAATATTTTCCTGATATTTGGATATTTGTCTTCACTTCATATTAAACGTAACATAAATTTCTCTTTTGGTCTCTCTATATTCAATAATAAAAATTTTAAAGTGTATACTGATGTTGCTTGTAAAATAAGATGGATATTAAGTTCCTCGTTAATAAAGAAAATATACTTGAAAGAAAATAATTAAATTACTAAATCCTTTTAAAACATTTAATCAGATAAATAAAGAAGAACCCCAAATTTAAAGTACAAAAATGGCATAAGATTTTCTTATGATTTTAAAAACAAATTTTCTTAGGCAAAAAGTTAGAGGTCATTTAACTTTGTCAAGGTCTAGAATTTCATTCTTGAACATAGTTGAAACTAACTCTGATAACTTTGAGTGTCCATCAAATTTTCACAAGAGACATGACTTGAAATTACCTGTCATAATAATGGGTATTTATTAAAATGAATTTGGATAGCTTCTTTAATTTATTCTTTGTCTCCAACTTCCAATGTTTCCACATCACTCCCTTCTATTTTTGAGAGCACATGGTTTTGTCATGGCCGAATATGAGAGTATTATTAGCCTCCCCAGCAGATTTCTTTCTCTGGAAAGTTAAGACATTTTTAAAGAAAATCTCCAGATTTCAACATCTCTTTATTAATAGAAATTCTGAAATAGAACTTAGGAGTTATAATACATATTACCCTGATGTGCTGGATAGTTTCTGTTTGTCTTTCCTGATCCCCTCTTTACCCTTCTTCATCTTCCCAGTGACCTGGACCACTGAACTTTCTGCAAGGTATCATTGAGCTTTCTGCTCTTTGTCTCTCATTAGATTTAGTTAGTTGGAACAACCAGTAGATTAGAGAATGAAAGAGTAAAGCCAGGACGTCCAGAACACCTCCCTACTTGCTGCCATGGGTTTCTATGTCACTCTATCTGAAGTAACATCTCTTGTCAGACAGCACTACCCTCTCCATCTCATGTGACCACTCCCTTCACCTCCCTCTGGTCCCTGCTGTTGCTAGCACCAGGTCCTTTGCCATCTTTTGTTGCTATCCTCATCTACAACTTTGAAAGTAGTCCAGTTATTTAACTTTAATCAATTATCCTGTTTCATGGGTAATCATTTTCTGATGAAGCCTTACTGTTGCAACTACTGAAGAAAAACTGTGATGTGTTATAGAATAAAGTAAAATTAGTAAAAATATGCACAGGAGTTCATTTTACATGCCAGCCTAAAAACACTAGAAAATATATACATAATTTTGATATTTTAGGTTGAGGGATTATTATAGCTTGTAAATCTGAATCAAGAAATGTAGATTCAGGGTATTTTGTTCTTTTGTCTGTTTTTTGAGATCATGGTGCCCAGGTTTAGCAGGGGTGTTGAATATTTTCTGTTTTGTCTTCCAAATATAAATTCCACCATTTTCTATGAGACTGATATAGCCATAATGTATCATCTGGGCTGCCTTGCTATTTGCTTCTAGTTCATGTTGGTCAATGGATGACATCAAGAAGAGATGAGAAGAAATGAGGAAAGGTAACTTGTGGTATTTATTCTTGCTGCTCCTTCCCTCTTCCTCCTCAGACCTAAAGATAGTAACAGTTTCTCAATATTGCTAGATCTTGGGAGTTTCACCATCTTTTTGTGGTTCCCTTAGCTCTACCCACTTTTGTGATCATGTCCTCAATAAACGTTATTCAGTTACCAATTTGCATGTGCCATCTATTTCCTTCCAGGATTTTGACCAATTCAGCAGCAGACTCAGTTACAAATTGACAAAAACCAAAAACAAACAAACAAACAAAATAATGTCTGTACCTTCTATTAAAGTAATTGTCTTTTTTTAGCAGCCAGCTAGAAAATTTTAAACTTTAATAATGAACACATTTTCTACAATCTAGTCATAAAAAAATCTAGAAGTTTTATTTTAACCCTCAAATTACCTTGAATCTAAAATGCAACAAAGCTAATTTTCAAAAACTACAAATAGCAAAACAAATAGACAAATAAAAACCAAAACACGTACATATCAAGAAAGTTGAGAGCCAGGGTGATTGTCTAGTATGTCCAAGGAAGTCTCAACTTATACTTAGTGTCAAAATTAAATTAATAAAAATGTCCCCATTCACTAAAAAAAAAAAAAAGGTCATTTGGGCAATCTGTTTTATGGTCATTCATTCATATCATAATATTATTTTAACTTTTTAGATAATATGAGAAATATTTTGTACAACTTAAAGCATTTTCAGGCTAAGATAGTTGCTGAAGTCAAATGTTGAATTTGTTCAGGTAAGGAAAGTGCCAGCAAAGTTGTTTGCAATTACATGTAAGCTCCCTTTCAAAATATATGAGTCTGTAACTCAGGGGAAAACATCTACAAAGATATATTTTAACATCTTTATTTTGTTAATTTCTATTTGTTAAAAAATTTTTGTTAATTTCTATTTCTTAAAAAAATAACTTTGTCACCTTCTGAAGCATGCATTAATCTGTGGTGAATGCCAAATTTATGAGTCACTGTTTATTTCATAAAGAGGTAGGTTTTAATAGAAATTTTAAATGTCTACAATAAAATTTCTGAGAATACTGTAGAATTGGCATGCATTTTAGTGAATACAAAATAATATTGTGCTTGGTGTGTGTTATTAAAACATGTAGTGATTTAAGACCCAGACTCATTTACAAAATGGTCATAAATTTCAACACCATTCTATATGAACTTTCAACTTATTATCTTTTATAGATAAAAAATAAAACAATGCAAAACAAAACAAAGCTAACCCTAACATCCCCCCCATAGAAATGTTTGTCAGTACTTTCTGCTCTGCCCTTATAGAAATTGTCTGCCAGTGATCATAGCCATAGAGATCATTTGGATTTGCTAACAATTACACCTAGTAGCCTTTGGTAATCTAATCATATGATTGAAGGAGAGTCAGTGCTCCTGATTTAACTCAGGAATAATTGTAATTGTGACAGTACCCTTTGCCACATTATATTTAGTAAACGTCTTAAAATATTTGAAGGTTGTCAAAATATATCAATCTTTTCAAATATAAAACTTCTGTCAAGGACTAAGAATGTAATGGTTAAGGAGATGAGTTCTTGAAGTTATATAACAAATTACCTTCACTTGTTCAATTTTAAAAGAAGTGGGAGTAAATCTTTAGATGGAATTCATTAATACATCTTAAAATTAAATACTACCATTGTCCTATCTGAAAAAGATATTTCATTTCATTTCTGGCATTTTTTTCTTCTTATTTTAGATGCATAAAATTAGTCACAACTTTTACAATACATTAAAAAGTTTTAGGTTTTAGGAAGGACCATATTAAAGGAAGGCACATCCTTTAGGAAGGATGATCTATGCTAACATAAAACATTTCAAAAATATCTAATTTCATTTTTTATATAGATAAGTGTGTTGGTTATCAACTTATTGCCTTTAAGCTCCAAAAGTACTCTTTTTGCCTCTGTTAAAATGAAGTTAGCTCTTTAAATATTTTTTCTTTGCCAGCTGACAGTGAAGCTGTGTCAGTGGAGAGTGCTGGTGAGATATAGAAGTGTAGAAGGAAAGAATTTTGCTTCCTGGTTCTGGTGTGCTCACTTGGCAAGTTTCTGCAGTGTGTATAACTTCCTCCTGGACCTGGTTCCCCTGTGCCTACAGCTCCTGCAATGCATTGTGGCAGGCAGTACCCAGGGACCAGCAGTTACCCTGATTGGGGCAGTTTTGTAGCAGAGTTCCTCCAGCCAGCTCCTGCAGTGCTCACAGCTTCTCCGGTGCTTGGCTCTTATACTACATGGCGGCCAACAGAACCCATTGCTCAGCAGCTCCCCTGGCACCTCAATTTGGACAGTTTTGTAGCAGAATGCCTCCCCAGAAACCTATCATGAACAGCTTTCCTTGACACATTGAGGGCAGATTTCTGGCAAGTTTCAGAGAGAAAAATTCCAGCGAATTCTGTTGTTATAGCACCACAGAAACTTATTGTCATCTCAGAGCCACAGGTGTGCCGTCTCCAAAAAGTCTGAATCTTATCTCAACAAATGAGGCTTTTCATTGGAGCAGTCACTGCTCTCTCTATCTGCTGTTCCTACATTCTTCAGAGTTCACTTTACTTCTTACCAGCCAATTCCCTCAGTATTTTAATCTTCTGCTATATTAATAATTATTTATGTTAAACTTTTTCTGTTCAAATTTCCTGTATTGTTTCTATCTTTTTACTGGGCACAGAATGATAACAATAAGTAATTTTGCAGCACCATTCATTGATTAGTCACTTTTTCTGCATTTATCTGAGTGTTTATTTACATCAGAAGACTTGAAAAAGAATGTTCACAACAGCTTGCTATTTATAAATTTTAAAAATGGGAAAAAATGGAAAAATTTTTTAAAGTTCATATCAATCAAAAATAAAGAGGAAACAACTCAAATGTCTATTAAATTAGAATGGTTTGATAGATTTCATGCCAGTTATAACGTCTTATGCTCCAAAGCCCATTTTGCCAAAAGTTTTACCGGCGACTGAATACCACTTCTGTTTCCTGCTTGGTGTCACTAGAAAGAGACCGGGATCCATTCAGAAGCAAAAGAGAGCTTTATTTTTTATCAAGGAACGGAGATACGGGGGCTTCCCTGGTGGCGCAGGGGTTGAGAGTCCGCCTGCCGATGCAGGGGACGCGGGTTCACTTGCCCCGGTCCGGGAAGATCCCACATGCCGTGAGCCATGGCCGCTGAGCCTGCGCGTCCGGAGCCTGTGCTCCGCAACGGGAGAGGCCACAGCAGTGAGAGGCCCGTGTACCGCAAAAAAAAAAAAAAAAAAAAAAAAAAAAAGAGATCAAAGCCCACACTCTCCCAGACAGGCAGTGGGCGGGGCTGCTTTCTAGGGCTCTGTCGGCGGGGAGGGGAGAGGGCGGAGTTCTCACAGGCGGGCGCAGCTGTGCCGCTCAGGCGCCAGAGCGCAGTGCCGGGCGCAGCATTTCTGCACACGGCCCAGTGCCGCCATCTTGAGTTCAGTGTCACGTGTAGCGTTTCTGCCTACCATCCGGGAGCTGAGGTGTCACCGCAGCCACTTCGCACTAGGAACTGTGGTCTGAGGCGCCTGGGCCAAGGCCTCTGCATGCAGCACCCTATGAGCAAGTGAGACTAGACTAAGCACAAAGGAAAAGAAAAAGGTTAGACCTTATTACCCGTATTCTAATTTTATTTCCCGGGAATTGTTAATAGGCTTTGCCGGTGACACTATTGTTTCTGTTTCTCTGGAGAATCCTAATTGGGAGTGAGGAAAAAGGAGCTTTTTCCTAATTGCTACAGCTATAGATTTTGGGGAGGTGCTATCTGACCCATGTTGTGGCCTGAGGAAGGGGAACACAGGCATGACAAACCCATAAAAGAGCTGTGAGATAGTGAGGCAAATAAACATCTCAACTTTTTCCTCTATGCCGTCTGTTCTGCTTCTGAATCCTGTGACTAAACAAAACCAGAATCATCAACAACTGGAGGATGAGAAGTAAGAGATAAAAATTCCTATTTTATTTTCCAATTAACCTATTATTGAAACAATCCTGAGGTTCATTCTTCATGGCTCCTCATAGGGCTCCCAATGAATTAAGCCACAATTGCCGATGTCAGCCAACTTTTCATTTAAGGTATAAATAAATGGAATTCCTGTTTGCCTGTCAAACTTCTTCCTCTCCCGTACTTGAGCTTCATAAATTTATCTCTCAAATAAACTGCCTAAACTTACTTCCTTGTCTCAGGTTCTGCTCTTAAAGGAACCAAAGCCAAGGGACTGGGTACCAGAAGTAACTAGATTTTCAGAATGACATTCAGAAATTGAATCAGTCCACATACAGATAGCAATAAGAATCCCACTATTGTTAAGTGGCTTGGTGATAGTCTATGGGTTTCTGGAATAACAATTACTGAATCTCCTACCTGTAGTAGATTGGGATAAAGTACAAGAAAAATAGGATGCATTGGCTTATTCACTATATCCAGTATTTGAAAGCTAAGGGAGCTTTGATATATAAGAATCTACATGTACACACCACTATATATAAAATAGGTGACTAATAAGGACCTACTGTATAGCACAAGGAACTCTGCTCAGTACTCTGTAATGACCTATATGGGAAAAGAATCTAAAAAAGAGTGAATATATGTATATGTATAACTGACTCACTTTGCTGTACACATGAAACTAACACAACATTGTAAATCAACTACACTCCAATAAAAATTTAAAAAAAAATAAAAGGGAAAAAGTAAAAAAAAAAAAGAATCTATTGTAAGGGTAAATAGACCATGTTATTTTAAAAAGTCAATGTTAATGAGTTGGCAACATGGGTTCTGCTTATTACGGAACCAAAAATTAGCAAAGCTGGAGACTACAAGGCAGATGTCAGCTGACATAATGGAAAATCATGATCTGAAAAACAATTGAAGAGACCTGTTTCTTTTCAGGAAGGACCCTGTGACACTATCACATGTTCATATAATAAATATTACCCTAATCTTTTCCTTAAAGAGATACAAGAATATTTACCAGAGCAACTGTACAGTAAGAAAATAAATACCCATATATGTCAATGTCTGTTAAATATAAGTTATGACCTGGCTTAGTATCAAAAGAACCTGAAATGCTATTATTTTCATTTATAGTAGGGGCTTACTAAATAATTTTGAGTAAAAAAACATCCTATCTCACAGCCATCTCACAAAGATTACAGTGGATTCATGGATTAATTCTATGGTCATTTGTGTGTCTTCTGAGTGGAGCCATAATTAGCAGTAAATCATAGCACTATCACATTAGTTCTCTAATTGTGGAATAAGTGTCAGTATGGTAAGAAGTTTAATTAAAAGTTCCTGAAATCACCTCACTCAGCCATATACTAAGTGAGATAGTAGGAATTGCTACTCTTGAATATTTAAAAGACACCGTGATAGTCTACATGATATTAATATTCAGTTGGATTTATCTAATTACTAGCCCCAATTGTAGCTATTATATCAAATATTGTATTTTTAATAGATTAACACAGGCTCTAGCATTTGGTAATTGGATATTTATGTGGTAATTTTCTTCTTTTCCATCTCCATCAGAAAAATCAATCAAAAAAAAGGTCACTCACATTCACAAAGGAAAAATAATAGTATACATCCACTTTCTTGGCTCTGGCTGAAGTTATTTCCCATAATCTCCATTTCAGTATATAATCTGGAGGGACCATGGCCATCTTGATATTCTGTAAAACAGTATGGAAGTCCATATTATTAAATTTGTGTTGCTAATTAAGCATGATAAACAGAAAGTGGGAAGTATTGTCCTATTTAGACACAAGCATGCAAGATCATGTGAGATGAAATCCACAAAGTTTTGGCAGTCTGCTATATTGGTAAAGATTTTCAGAGTCCAGTGATATGTACCTTGAAAATATTCCACCTTGTACATCTTACCGCTAAGAAAGAGACTCATAATTGGTGGCATCTGCAAATTATAAAAGCAGTATGTAGCATACTTGGAAATATGGCCCTATCCAATTTAACAAGTCACTTGGAAGGATTTCATATTTAAATAGGTCTCAATAAAAGAAGACTTTGCAGCAAAGTCAGGGTCTGGTGTAACCTGTCATTCCACTTAGGCCACATGACCCAGAGGGCAAAATTATGCTATGGGTACTCAATGTAGATAAGGATATCTGTGAGGCAATAACCTATAGGAGAGTCATGGTGCAGACCCTTATGTTTCCAGAATAAGATCATGCCTTCTGCAAAAAAGAACTACCCTATGCTGGAAAAGAAGCTCTTGGTGCTTCTAGAATCTGAGGTCTTGAGTATGGAGCACCAAGTAACTACAAAATCAGATATGCCCATCATGAATTGGCTATTGTAAGATTTTACAAGACATATTATTAGACAGGCAGTGATCCTTCATGAAATGGAAATGATTCAATTTAGTATGTGGCTCAAGCAGATACAGCGGGGAAGAACTCAGATTTAATTTGCAAATTAGTTGGCTTGATATGTTATTAAAAGCTGGAAATGAACTGCTGTCACCCTGAAGCACATTTCAGGGATGGTTCTGAATGACAGGTTGAGGGAAAATCTTAATCCTATGAACAGTCCACTTAGTCATCAACTTTACAGAGTAGGAGAAGTGTTCTGTAAGGCTTACATAGATACTTAGGCAATGGCCAATTGTTTGACAAGTAGTGGTGGCTTTAAAGAGCAAAATTGAATGGATGGCCAGTAGTTTGACTGGTGGTAGTGACTTCGCAGTGCAAAATTGAATGATCTGATCAGTGAGCCTGAGAAAGAAGCATCTGTATGAAAGGATAGGTGTAGGTACAAACTGTGAGAATCTTTACTATGATGGCCATACCCAACAAAATGTACCCACTGCAGTAGTGCTGCTAAAAAACAGCATAATTCATCTGGTGGATGTTAATCAGTTTTTATCTTAAGCTACTCTAGTGTTTAAAAAAAATAGTCCCATGCATAGTGTAGCCATGGTGATATGAATGTAAACTAGACAGGTTCAACCACATGGGTTCTCTCTCACTATGGCTTATCTTACAGATGGCAGCTGTTAATGTTTAGTCTGTCAGCTTCAAAGACCAGCACTGAATTATAAATGTGATATAATTCTTTTAGAAGACCAATCACTTGTCAAGTTGTTTACATGAGATAACTTCCATCTTAGAGGAGGTAACAAATTTTCCTCCCTTGGATTGACATTTATTTTGGATATGGAATTGTTTTTTCTGCTCTTGATAATTTTGTTCTTGGTGCTTCTGCGAAACTACTATCTGAGAGATGATAAACTGCCTGATATAACAGTGTAAAATCACGTATAACATCCCCTTAGGACAAAGGATCTATTTTAGGGTGAAGATTAAATTGGTCTAAAAGGGACCCTTTGGTCCTACTACAAACTACATCAACTACTAGCCAATAGAGCATTGGTTTATTTGCTTAAAATTTCATCTAAACCATCAAAATGGGAATTGTGTGGATGAAGCAGTGTAGTAGATGTGATGTTATATATGTGTACCAATGTGGAGCTTGGGTAAGGGGAGAAAATCCCTTCCAGTGAACTAAATTTAAGGATACTTTCAGGTCATTTTGGTCTCCAAATGGTCTCCAGCAATCAATCAATTAATCAATCAATCAATAAGATAAAATAAAACAAAAGAGGGCATTACTCTATTGGTAGGTGAATTGCCTGTGTAACAAAGTTCTATGGATGTTCCTATATAAAAGCGAAAAGGAAGAATAAATCTAGAACACAGAGGATTCACTGGAGTGCCTTTACAAGTTTCTGAACATAGTAACAAAAATCAACCAGCTGAAGTGCTAGCCAAAGATGAGGGTTACAATTGATTAAGAAAGAAACTAAATATTAACTACAGTCTTTGGTGTAGTTGCAGCACAGGGATTCTAGCCTGTGGACTTACCTTCCAGTGTTAACGTCATTTTTCAAGACTATGGCTAGCCATTACTGTAAAGTTTCCATAACAGAAAGAAATCAGTGTAGGTCATGGGCAGATTTGAATGCTGCAGTGGGTGAACTATAAAAGTCAGTGTAGATGCAGTGCTTTATACTGTCTTAGCCACCTCTGAGTCCAGGTAAATCTGCAGAAGATATTTTCCCTCAACACTGACAGCTTTCTAACTCAGACACATGTGTCTCTGCTTCTTTGACTGAGGGCTTCTTACAGCACCATGGGAGCTAGCTAGGTTCACCAGTTGGGTAGTGCTGGAATGCCTGAGATTTAAGGTGGTCATAGTCAACGCTCAATTCATGAAGGACAAAAGCCAGAGGTTAAATATCCTTATCTTCTCATACTTCCTTAGAACAATTCTGAGGACATTCTACATAGTTTCTCTGTTATTTCCAAGAAGATTGAGCTTAAATTGCCCATCTCATAACTTACTCATAAAATCACACTTTATTGGCTATTCTCTTTCCTCTGTCACTCTTTTCTACACCTTCACTTGTACTATATGGATCACTTCCCCAAAATCTACCTGTAATATTGTCTTTGTTTCAGGACTGTTTCTGGGGAAAATCAAACTGACATGTCTCTAGTTTTGTAGAAAATATAACAAGCCTGCATTATGATGTTGGTTTCAGTTCTAGAAATATATATCTGTATATTACCTCATAAACATGATGTTGGTACACAATTTTGTATTTTTCTCCGTAATTCACATGTCAGTTCTCCCCAAGATAGTTAATCAGTGAAAGATTATTCAAAGTCCTATTCAACCACTTCTGGAATTTATCTCTCACTAATGGGCAGAGTAATCCTGCTGTAACATTTCATCCTTTCATATAAAAGTAGTAATCCCCCTTGCTTTTCAGACATAATGTTAAAGTTGCTGCTTTTAACTTTTAGCACATTCTTAAAGAGGAATAGAAAATCACATACTAAGACCAGGAACTAATCTCTCATAAGCAGAACAGATTTAAAGAGGGAAGTTGATTGCTTTGAATAAGCATCCCTCTAAGGATACACGAACAGATATAATAAGACTATGAATGATTTTTCTCAGTGTAAATGTTAGTGTTTTCTAATATTCTACTATTTATAATCAGAGAAATGACAATAGCTTAAATGAGGAATTACAAAAATCTAATTTTGATAGAAAATTATTATATTAGAATTATAAGTAAAAATTATGTATAGAGCTTTTATTTATACATTGTGACTGCAGCTATGTAAAACAGGTAATAACCTTTTCTTAAGAAAATGTGTGGTAACTTGAGATTTATATATAGTTGTGTAAACATAATATTTGAAACTTTGCATTCAGTAAGAGATAAATTAGTAATTATTTTAAAATTATGTCTAGAAAAAACAAAGTTCTAGAAAAAAATACTACAGCAAATTAATATTGACTATTTCCATTACTGAGACTTTGGGAATTATTTCTTTGTAGATTTCTATGTTTTCTGAATTTTTTTAATGAATGAAAATTAATCAATGAAATATTCAAAATACTATTTAAAAATATGTCAGATGTGTGTATAAACTGCAAACAGCCTGTGATATACTTTTAACAATTTCTGTATACATATAATTGAAAATCTCTAATCTACATGCATAGTATATGGCTCCAGCATATCCAGCAACTGTTCTCCTATTTTACAGTAAAACACTCTGTATTCCTTGTACTTTGTCCCCATTTTACATCTTGCATCTCTTATAACCTTTCTGATATGTTCAAATTTCTGTTCTTTTTCTACTCTGTCCAATGTTGTAGTTACTAGCCATTTGTGAGCCTTTGACATGTGGCTAGTGTGACTGAAGCATTGACAGTTTAAAATTAATTGAAAGAGAGATTTAAAGGACCACATGTGGCTAATGATTGACATAATGGACATCATAGTTTCATGTGATTTAAGGTAACAACTTTGAATTACAATGGGGATTAAAATATAAAGAGTGAAAGCTGATCTCTTCTTAAATATAAAAATGACCTGAGCCCTGAAAATACAAAGATTATTTGACTGAGTCAGTTTAGGTTTCATTATTTTCTGATGTATTTCATCAGCAGATTTGAATACTAAAGAATCAATTAATTGATATTAAATATGTACTGTACGCCTGTAGATTTTACTTTTATGTTTTGTGGTTGGAGGATCAGTGGGGTTTGAATTCACAGTAAAACTTAATGTACTTTTGTGAATGAATGCCAACTGTTTCTTAATTGAACACGTTAAGATATTGAACTATTTTATTAAACTAATAAAAAGGCTAATATTAAGTTAGGCAATATGTCATTGTATGCTTAGGGGAAGTGAATGAATAATTTAATATTGAGTACTTTAGAGTTAGAATACATGTATTACAAGTTAAAATGGTGACATTGCTGATTAAAATGAGCTAGTGAGTTTTATATCTAAATGTAAATGTTAAAATCTCCTAAATATGTTTAGTATAAAAGTATTTTTCTTTCCATATATGTCATGTATAGATATATAATTTTGCATATACTTTAATATAATTAATCCATTCAGTAAGATATTACTATAGAATGATTTTTTTCTATTATAAATCCGAAATACATAGATGCACCTTATTATATGCATCACAAATATGAATGAATTGACTATCCTAGTGGGGTAAAGTCATAATCACTCTCCAGAACATAATATTAGAAGAGCAATATACTGAGAATTTTATATTCTAACTCCTATTTGGTAGCATTAAGTAAATCACTTAAACACTCCTGAAAAGTGCTTGCAAAATGTTAATTAATGAGATAATAACTAAATCACTTTAATCTATGGTTTCAAAAAGCATAAAGATTGAATAAAATTTAATAATATTGATAATACTCCTATGTAGTATTTATCTGTATATATATTCAGAGAGGCAGATTTAATTTTGAGAAAAATATGAGCTCTGCATATATATGCTGAGAGTATCGTAGAAGTATATTTACTTATTTTCTTATATCACAAGAAGGTACCAATTTGGTTCCCTGCTTTAAACTAATATTACCTGTGCAGAATATGTTGCACTTTTTAGAAATGATAATAAAATTAAAAATCACTGGTAACTCTGGGTACTTCCTAGAACATTTTAGTATTGTCTGCTTTCCAGGCACAGTTGTCATAAATAGCCTGATTATATTTTTTGGTGTTTTACTGCTGCCGTATTTTAAGGTCTCCTCTCTCTCCTTCCCTTGTGCCCCACATACATATTGCATACAATGACATATTGCCTAACTTAATATTAGCCTTTTTATTAGTTTAATAAAATAGTTCAATATCTTAATGTAATCAGGGTGTTTAGATATTATCACCACTGCCTGGAATCTTTCTTCTCTTGTTTAGCTTGCTAACTGACTCTGTTGCCTAATCAAAGCATGTACTTTGAGCTGCTGCTTGTTGGCTAGCTTACACTTTAAGCTGTGGTGTGTTGTGCTGTATTTCCTGAGTTCTATACAGCCTCTGTTATGGATATTACTTAACCTAAGTCAGAAGTTTTGATAATTGGCATTTGGGACATGAGGACTGAGGCCCTCCTTAAAGTGGCCCTGGGTCATGTGAGCTATCAGTATGTCTTGGATGAAATTGTGCATCTCAATTCCAGCATACACATGATTGACATCAGACTCAGAGGAGCAATTTCTACCCTATGACCTTTGTGTGTGTGTCTCAACCTGGTGTTGGCTGCCATCCTACAGAACACGCACATGAAAAAAGTATACCATGTCAGATATATAGGCCCATCAGATAATTGCTTTTGTGGAGGAAAGTATCGCTATTTGGTTTACTGAGGTCCACATTTGGAAAAGCAGGTGGCTCACTAGGACCCTACAAAATAACTTGTATTGCCACTGCTACCTATATCTCTGTCACCAAAAAAGAAACTGATCCTAAGGTTATAAGGAAAAGAATACATGGCACCAGAGCCAAGGAATTAATTCAACCATTTCTAAGGGAGAGGTGTTTAACCCTGATGGTACTGATTTGAGGCTCTCTGGAGGAAGAAACATAAATATGAGCTGGGTGACAATAGCAAAAACAAGAAAGAAAGAAATGAGACCAACTAAAAATACAGGGTTTACTAAAATAATTTATACAGCAAATAACAAGGCACAGATTTGGTTTTGCACCTCTAAAACATAGTCTCTGATTTAACTTAAACATCTACCAAAATGCACAATTGGCAATCATTCATGGCCTTAAGCAATACAGGGACTCAAATTTCATTTATACCTGGAGATCCCACTAAATTTAAATGAGGTGCCACTATAATCTTAGAGAAGTTACTGAACAAAAAATAGAGGACAAATAGCTATGCCTCACCTTAACTATTGTAACTATTACCTTGCCTAAATTTTCCAAGGTCATAGCACCCAATGTTCTAAAATATCCCATGGTGCACATGGACACTCATGGATCCAATGAATGATAAATTAAAATTAAATTTAATTTGACACTTGCAAATTGGCTTGACAAGTAAGACCCCTTCGCCCTTCCCCCACATATAAAATACTTAATATGGCCCAGTGTAAATTCTCTCAAGGATTGAAACTCATTGTACAAGATTTATTCAAAAAAGGAGTGATTACTTCTACTAATTCTCTATTTACAGTCCAAGCTGGTCTTAAACTTGGAAAAGATGAATGGCAGCTCACATGGATTATCACAGCTAATGCCACTTAATGCCACGGTGCCATGGTCCCATTCATTGAGAGTCCCATAACCAGTATTATTGAGACTACTGACTATCCAATCAGCAACTGGTAAATATTTTGCTCTTATTAGTTCAGGCTAATATATTCTCTTCAGTGTCTATTTCAACATCTCAGATGAAGATACATTATGTACTTTTACCTGGGTATCCATGGGCTACCCCCGTAGCTCTGATAGTTCACACAATCTTTGTAGGCATGATCTTAACCACATCCAATTCTATTCAAGAGTACAGGAATAAACTTTCACTGATGGCATCCTCCTCTGAGGAATTTCATTTGACTCCTTCAGGATATAAAGATACTCACAGAAGGGCTCACAAAAAGGGATGGGCATTGCCCTACACATAGCAAATCCCATCACTGCATTTAAATTTCTGTAAACTATGTTGTCAACTGAGTGATACCCTATCCCTGACATTGTAGAAAAAAAACCACAACAAAACACAAAACAAAACTATAAAAAGCAGCTATTGACCCTCTCAGTACCCATGATGTTAAAACAAGACAAATAGGATCTTTTGGGTGGTCCTGGAGGAAAAATATTTATTATTTACAAATTTTACTTAAGACAATTTATTCTATTACTAGCAAATCAGCCCATCTTGAATGAGACTCCCTTCAACAAAAGTGCTAGTATCTGTACATATAGCAATTCATGCAGGCACTTCCATTAGTGCCAGAAAAAAACTCCTTGATTGTAGAGGCTTTAGAAACTTCATCTCTTAATTCTTAGAGTTTAGCCTGCAATTTTGATGCCAGAAATTGCCCATGAGTTTCTGATGCAAGAAACTGCCACTCTTGGCCCTACAGTACATGCCATTATAGTGACAATTCCTTATCCTTCATGCTAAACTACCTGTTGTGCTTCAGATCATTGAAGCAGCAACCACAAATTCAGCACAGCTATTGAGGCCTCCTTGCTACAGGATGGAGGTAAACATGGACCTTCTTGTATATTACACCTGCAGTTTCTTTGACAGATGTCATGTTGCTGTAGGAGGTCACTCCTTTCCCAGACCTCTTGACCACCTAAGGAACTTCCTATGATTAACTGAGTAAACAGAGAATAAGGTTCATATAATTTACAGATGGCATCACCATCAATGAACATGATGGAGCACAGCAGGAAGTGGCTGTTTTCAATACATTAACCAGGAAATCCTAATATAAAATGGGACCCAAGGGTCATCACAATTAATTACACTTCAGGCAGTCATTTTAGCACTGGATGCTCTGGCCAACCATCAACCTCATCTGCACATTTTGCAGACTTTTGAGCAATTGTCAAAGGTAAAATAGTTGGCCAATGCTAATTGTGGTAGAAGGAAAGACGTATGGATGAAGTGATGAATAGATATGTGATAAAATAAAGTAAACTATTAATGATAAAATATCAGTGGTAAGTATAAGAATATTTATTTTAAGATGCTTTTAATACTTCTATACATTTGAAAATTTTCATAACAAATGTTGTGAAGAAAGATTTTTAAAGGCCATAAAAAAGAAGAAAAAATGTAAGCTAAAGAACAAAACAAACACTTATAATACTTTCATTTTTGACAGAACCCAGATTTATAAACAAAACAACTATAAAGATAATTATGGTAATGTTGGGAACATGTAAATGTTAAACGAGATTTAAATTACACGGTTTTTAAATGTTTTACATGTAATAATGACATCCCTTTTTCGTAGAAAATATACTTAGAAGATACATAACTAGAGTGAAGTTTTACGATATATACAACGTGCAGAAAATGTGAAATGGTTCAGCAATATAATTACAAAATAAATAAAAGATACAGATAGATATAAATGGATAGAAGCAAATATTATATAACAAAAAAATGTTTAACCTATGCTGTGAATCAGGAGTCATAATAATTCTCTTTTTTTTAAACTTTTCTTACTATTTTTATTCTTAAAGTACAGTGTTGGAAGGAAATATGAGAAGACGCAACCAGGTTTAATGATGATTGGAAATGAGAACTTAGATAGTAGATACTGGTACCCTTGAATAATTTTACATTGACCAAAAAGTGGGATATTTAAATGAAAAGGCTTTGTTGCTATCATTTTTTGTAATTGTTTTTTTCACTTCTGGATTGTGTAGGTCAATTCTGATAGAGATTTTTGTAGGTAATAATTATATTGCTTCTTTTTAGTTCTCTGTCTTTTGTGTCTTACATTTATCTTTCCTCCATTTTCTTCTACATATAAAATGATCATGTTCTGATATTTCTGAATTTTGTTCAAAGAAATTCGCTTGCTGCTTTGACCACAAGGTGTCCCCTGCCACCATCTACTTCAGTGGATTGAAACGTAAACTGTTAGTAACCCTATATTTGTTAACACAGTATTTGAAGGATTCTATACATCAATTTAAAGACAGAGCCTAGAGAGACTTTCTTCTGAAATGAATTGATTAGAAAATACTTACAACTATACAAATAGGTGAGGAAAACAGATTTATAGCTAACTCTCCACGAATTTGAATTGAAAAGTCTTACTGGGTGTCAGTGTTATGCCTGGCAAAGAGAACAAGGAAAGTCCATTTTCAGGGAGAGTAGATAAGTCCATATGGCATGGTATCTGTCATGTCCCCATTCTACAATGTAAAAAATCCCAACAATTATCTCTATGGTATTTGTTATGAACTAAATGTTTATGTTCCCCCCAAATTCATATGTTGAAACCCTAACCCCCAACCAATATAATGGTATTTAGAGATGGGATTTGGGGAATAATTAGGCTTAGGTGAGATCACCAGTGTGGAGTTCCCATGATGGAATTAGTGGCCTTATAGGAAGAGGAAGAGACACCAGAGCTTCCTCTCTTTGTCATGTAAAGATAGAGTCAGAAGATGGCTTAAGCTCCTAGTCTATATTACTTGGTTGTTAAAAACCTTAGAAGACGAAAACAGTATTTTATCTTTCAGGAAAACACACATGTTTCTCAAAGGCATTCTCACCAGCTAATAATTTACCATAGGTTAACAGACTATTTTAGTGTAAAAAAATAAAATCAGAGTCCTAAGAAACAAATCAGGAGAACATTCAAAGAATATGCTAATTTGAAGATATTGTCATCCTTCTCTATTCATTTTGTGCTGCTAAGCTGGGGACTCTGCCAGCACGTCTTTCCTTTGTTAGCTGGCTACCAGTTTAGCTCTTCCAATAGGAACACCAGGGGAAGATTGACAAGCTGGAGGGTGAATAAACCACCTGCTCTTTACTGTTCTCCTGCTTGACTGTGTCAGCACCAATTCAGCAATGACTCCATTAGTGGATTCCAGTTAGAACTGATTCTACACCTCCCCAGAGCCTCCAACACCAGCTGGTGGGTGTCTCGGTCCCAAGGTTTGAATCTTAGACTAAATAGATCTAGCTAGTTCCTGTGGCACTTTAGAAAGCCCTCCATCAGACAAGCAGAGTGACAGGAGAGCTTGAGGTGGGTTGCTGTCAGTGTGCATGGAAAATGTCTTTGGGGGCTTCTACTGGATTCAGAAGTGACCAAGAAGATACGAGGCAGTGCATCCACATTCACTTCCCAAGTCCATCCATTGCATCATTCAGATCTGCCTATGCCCTATGCTGAGTCCCTTCTGTTATCGATGCTTTA
Source organism: Pseudorca crassidens (assembly GCF_039906515.1). Classification (NCBI taxonomy): domain Eukaryota; kingdom Metazoa; phylum Chordata; class Mammalia; order Artiodactyla; family Delphinidae; genus Pseudorca; species Pseudorca crassidens. The sequence goes on from NC_090298.1 coordinate 24,121,424, forward strand.
AATTTAGGGCTAAAAATATCTAAAAATGATGTGACACCAGGTGCTAAGTGGAACAAGCTGTAGTCCCTGCTGCAGCAACTGCTCCCAAGATGGTATATGATGCTCATCCCCTTTCTCTAGCAACCGTTGCCCTGGATTAGAACGTCAGTTGTTTGTGTTTCTTGTTCAGGAGAGTGGTGCAGACATGGAAGTCTGATGGTTATAACCACCTGCTTACCTAGCCCTTTTCAGGCCACAGTAAATGCATTGCCAGTGATTTTGTCACCAGTGAATTTTCTGAGTTCCAGACTTCCTCTTCCTTGTCCCCATTATGTAGCAATAAGTCTAGCACCCATTATCTACCAGGTAGTTCACCCACCAGTAGAGTAAGGCCTTACCTTGCTTACTGATCCATCTGCACTGAGAGCCCAAAATAAACTGATAGCATTCATAACTTTAATTCATGGAAGTGATTCACTTCCCCCACCTCATAGAGATCAGGATCCGTAATCCCTCATATACTCTAAAGGATGGGGAATACAAATTCATCAATCGGTCCCTGACAGTGATGATAATACAAGTCAGTCCTATTATCATACCTTGATTTCTGGATGCAAGTCTTCTATCTATTGACATCTCAGCAAGATAAAATGACAATTGATTCAACATCTATACCATGTCATGTCTAACATACTATTCCAACAACACATATCTTATACCCTACTTAGTGATTTGGCTGAACTTTTAAGAGAACATCTCAGTGCTCTACTAGACACTGGCTCTAGTGCCAGTTTGGCAGTGCCTTGTCTCCTAGTTCTGAGTCTCTGCTCTTCAGTGTCTTTAATATAATTTTCAAAATCTATAGTCTTAACTTCATCCATTTGTTCCTTCCAACTCTACAGGTAGAAGCTGTTTCCTGAAGTTACTGTCTCTCTGAATCCTTGGTGCCCACCTCCCTTTTTTTTTTTTGCCCTTTCAGTCCTCTACTACCTGTTCAAATAATTCTTTATTTGAACACAAATTCCCTGCTCATCATTCTTTCCTTCATTCATATTTAGATGAAGTAGTCAGAATATAAACCTCTTGGTAAAAAGAAAATGTGAAAGACAAAAATGTAGATTTTCTGTGGCAGGGGAAAAAAATGGTGCTGAATCAATGCTGCTACCTGGCAATACCATAATCAAAATTGTCTATGGTTTGTACCTGGTCCAGTTGTGAATATGAGGTCTTTGCATATAGATTGGAGATAAGTAAATAGCACGAGTGGAAAATTCAGAACAAATAATATCCAATTTTAAAATGTGTGCCTATACTGAATGCAATCTAGAGTGTATGAGAGAAATTTCTCATCCCAAACCTTGTCTGAGACTAAACTATTTTGTGCATGATGTAATTTATAGTGTTCTCTGGAGAGTAAAGCATTTCTATTAAAATCCTCAAGTGTTTTTTTATGATTTTAAAGAGATTAAGAATTCATTCTAGAGAATAAGAATCACCCACCTAACTGACAGACCATCCATCCTTATAATCTTTTAAGCATCTCAGCTATTCCTTTAATCTACCACATTTGTTGTTGTTTCTGTGTATGTTTTTCTTTGTATGAAAATGCATCTACAAATAGTAAAAAAACCTTTGAAATGGTTTTTTTAAAGCTCTTCTTTTTCACAATTTGCAATACAAACTTTGACAAATATAGTCAAATTAATGTACATGAAGACAATTATGAGCAGAAATAGCCCTTTCATGTTGAAATAATAATAAATTTTAAGAATTGTTACTGACTTCTAAGTAGCCACAATAAAATTTCCTTACTGGCTGTTTCACAGTGAGGAAGGGATTTCCACCTAGAGTTGTAGGGAATGGCCAAATACATGATACCTAACACCAGACAGATGAAATCAACAGCAATTTATTAATCACATATAACCCAGGGGAGGATGGCAAAGCAAGCCACACAAAGCCACAAGGAGTTGCATTTAGGAGCCATTGGGGTGAGGGGTGACCCCTGGTTCCGCAGGAAGATGTGATTACTTGTTTGAATAATTCCATGGGATGGCAAAGAAATCAAACCTGCTACTGACAGTGGTGTTAGTAAGAGCTCCAAAATGGAGAAAGATGAATTTAGAGCCAAATGGATCCAGGTCTGAGCTTGAGTTGCCCCACCTACATATTTTTGAGCTCACTGGAGAATCCAGAATAAATACTACCTAGGGGTTTGTCCTCTGTGTTTGTCTCCTCCTCCTGGCCTTGTGTGGCCTAAGTATTATGCTACCCTGAACAGCATATTTCATCCAAGTGCAGTACTAGAAGCTGCACCTTTTTTGGACTTCTGCTGGCCTGTTTTATTTCCTTTATATAAATGTGATTTTTCAGAAGTTGATTGTAAACACTATTTTAGTCCTGTTCTTAATCTAAACTACCAATTTTAATTAAAACTAAGTGCTAAAAAAAAAAAAAAAAAGCTCTGCTAGCTTTGCCTGGTTCCACCGTCTAGGTGGACTTAGAACATTTTGAGAAAGACACTTAAAAGCCAGGGTCCCATGTGCTAGGGTTTCTGTTTGCCCAAGACTAGGAGGTTCAAAAATAGAAAGAGACCTAGACCTCTCATGAACACTGAGTTACATCCACATAGAATAATTTTTAAAATTTCTTCTTTGTAAGTGAAAACACTGCATCATAAGGCATTCAAAATATCTTAACCTGAAAGACTTTTCAGATAATTGAATTATTGAAGTATAACCTAAATATATTTAAATCCCAGATGACTGTGCCAATTACATAGTAGTTTATAAAACAAAATTTTATAATTAAGCTAGAGAAAAACAGTTCATTTAAAATATTACTATTTAAAGTAATTATTAGTCTCCAATAGGTACTACTTGAAGTTTAGGCAGTTTAGATAAAAATTGTATATTTAGAAGAGCATTTTTCCAACCCATCAAAAATATTTTCAAAGAAATATGAAAATGGAAATATAAACTGCTATAATGTGCAAGATTATATAACTCTTAAAAAGTACTTTAAGCTCTTTATATGTATTCATTCTCTTAGAACTGTTAAATGCGAGAGATGTCATTACACTGAATAAGTACTTAACCATTTCTATGGAAACAAATAACAGGAAAACAAAATCTCAGGTGCCTTATAAGTAAGATAATAAGCAAAGAAATCTGTAATATACTTAATATCATTTTCTCTACCTTGCCCATTATCTTCAATATTCATTTTTATTAGGTTTGATAGATTTTACCCTCTCAATAATCATCATTTTCTTCTCTGCATCTCACATACAATTTAGTTTAGGATTCTATCTATTCTGTATTGCTCCTACCTTGCCCTCCTCCTTTGGAACAGATTTTCCTCAGTTGTCAACGTACTCTTTCTAAAAACACAGATAGATCATGTTACTTCTCAAATTCTTCAATAAATCCTAATATCCTTCAAATTCAAAGCCATTTATCAACAGTAGGTCCTTGGGGATCAGCACATATTGAATTATCTTATCTCATTCTGTTAATGTATCATTCATCCATCCCTTCATTTACCTATCCATTTTTATTTATAGACCACCAGGTTTGGGTCATGAACTGTTATAAATAAGGCTAGGGATGATACAGCATGAGCAAGCACCATGGTTCTTGCTCTCATTCACCATGAAAATGGTGTCTTAGTGGGTAAAAATACAATGAAAATCAAAACAAATAAACACAACTTTGGAAAATGATACAAATCTTAAAAAAATAATGAAATGGCACAGTTTGATGGTGGTGAGATTTGGTTACCTCCAACCAAAACAAGACACTCAAGAGAGATTACTTCAAGAATAGTGGTGCTTCCTTCACTAGTGCCTTTTCTAAATCTCTGGTAATGAAAGAGGTTTCTCTGCAGCATGCCAAAGGTCCCACTTTTTGACCTTTTTAAAACTTTCATACTCATTTTTAAAATTTTAAAACACATCTAAACTGTATTGAGTACCAACACTTTCTTGTAGCCAAGAAACCCACAGCCTTGTTCAAGCAGGCAATGGGTCCAGTGTATGACTTGGGGTACACTGTTATTTTTCACAGTAAGGGAAAAAAGAAAGGATAGTAAAGAAGAAATAGACATTATTTCTAACTCCTGCTCAGGACTCTGAAAGGTAAAACTGAAGGATATTAACTGTTGGTCATTCATTAGTCCAGGTGACCATTGTTGAAATACTGCAACCATAACTCCATGCCCATGTTCATGAATCAACATACTAAATCTGAACTTCTAGGTGACTATATCCATAGTAAAGAGATTGGCTTTACTAAGCCTATTATTTGTTCTTACTTGGTTTAACACTCTTGAAATCACCTCCCACATAATCTCTTTAAAATCCTAATAATATAAATTACTGTAGGCTTGCCCTTTCAGTGTATAGGCTATCTCTTTCTAGAATAAATCTTCAATATTTATATTCAAGACTATGTTGGAATCTAACTCATTTTGTACTTGAGAGCAATAAGATGTGGTGGTGAATGGGAGAAGAACCTGGAGGAGAATCAATATCAGATTTTGATAAAGCAGTTATTGAAAATATGTTATATAGCAAATAGAAGGCTTGTTCCCTCAGATGTGGTAAACTAAAGCTGTCTCCTCAGCTAAAGTTGTTCAGAGGAACATCAATATTCAAAATTCTCAGTCTCATTCACAGCTGTCCAAATGGCCCTCTCCCATGATGCAAAGTTCCAGTCTCTTCTTAAAAGTATCCTGGTACCAAGGAACTCTCTTTTGGTATTAAAACCTGATGTCTCAGTAATATATATTACCAATAATTTATACTTCATTTTAACATCTTTGAGTGGCAGACTGGAAGCTAATAAATGAAAAATAAAATCAATTTAATGAGTAGACAACATAATTTTTAAGTGAAATAATTTGGGCCAAAAAAAAATATGTCAGAATATATTACATAAAATACTAAGTTTTAAATTTTAATATTACATACAAACACAAATAGGGTTAAATTTAGATTTTGCCCAGCCGTTCACTAAAAAAATCAACTATTTAGCTTTTCTCCAGGTTTGAATTTTGAAAATCAAATACCTACCTGCTACATCAATGTCATTTCCAGCATCCTTGTATTTGTGGCATGATCAATGATCCACTAACTTTGTAGAGTATCATCAGGTCTGATCAACATAATAACATGGCATGACATTCTGATTTACTAATAATATCTGAATATTTTAGTTAAATTCAGGTAAGCTTTCTAGAAGAATATCAAATTTATATTTTTAAATGCCATATACAAATTGCTTATAAATATTATCAGAAGGAAATAATACTGCAAAAATAATGATGATTTAATGCATTTAATTATAAAATCAATTTGCAAATAATTTAAATAGGTAAAAAAATTTACTTAAGCTTCTGTAAATTAAGGGATATGTTAGATGTAGCTGATAAGAACAGCTGTAAACAATTTATAAAAATTCAAATAATATTACAAACCAAAATATCACTTTATAGCATCCTAATTTTAATTCTTATAAAATTGATGTAACAATTTAATTAATGCCAAAAGCGACACTAAAGTGTTTGCAGGGAAAACATGATAAAACACACATTTTAACAATGTCTCTCATTGAAAGTCTGAAATGAAACAAGTTTGGGGGAGGAAAACAACAGAAAGAACTCTTTCCATAGTCAGATGAAAAATTATAAATATTTTAAATAATGTAGGGAATGTTGTTAGGGGTTCAGAACAGCCCTCTTCAAAATGTGCCACTTTGGCATGTGGATTTTTTTGAGCTAAAGGAGACCCTTTGGGTTCAAGGGAAACAATTGTCCCTGCCTTAACTACCTTGAAGAATTTAAATTGGAGATTTTTTCCTGAAAAAGAGTTACTACCAGAGACAAATTTTATCTAAGTGACCCCATCTATGTGGCAGGGCAAACATCTAATTATTAACCATCTGCTCTTCTTGCTGCCCTGTGAATAATCCTCCGATCCTTGGATGCCCCAGGCCTCTGTCCCATTCCTTAGGTATATGGCCTATATACCTTACTTTACCTTTCTGTCTTAACCTGTCATGTATGTGGGGTTCCCATATGTACAGAATTAAATTTGATGTTCTCCTGTTTATCTGCCTTATGGCGATTTAATTCTTAGACCAGACAGAAGAACCTAGAAGGGCAAAGGAAAGTTTTCTTCCTCCCCGACACTGTATCAGAAACGAAAGAGAGACTTGAATGGTGATAATAATGTATGAGCAACAAATCTTGATAGAAAAATAATTGGATGTAAACCCTGGGGAAAATGAAGGAAACTAATTTAACTCATGTTTCTGTTTCCTGTAAATGGGTAGTTGATGGTATGAGAGGTACTGCAGGATGACACAGATTTGTCGGAATAGCTAATATTGTGGATATGTGTATTTGAGGCAGATTGAAGGGGGATTGCATGTAAGGAAGTAAAAACAGTGAATAAGGAACTGTCATTCAAGATATTTGGTGGTGAGGGAGAATTATATCATATCTGATTTATTTTAAAGTAGAAGAGATTTGAACATACATTTACTTTGAGGAAAATTTGCTAATAGAAATAAGTAGAAGTGAAAGATGCAAGGAAAAGAAGGCCTGAGAGAGGACGTGGAATAGAGGTTTGAGCAAAGATGGTAGGATTAACCTCCAAGAAAGGCAGAGATACTGTTCTTCAGAGACACAGCTGGAAGCTCTGAAATTGTCTTCCAGAAAAGGTAGATTAGAGCTATTAGGTCAGTGTGTCCAGGGGTCTCATTCAAGAGAGCCTCAAATTTCTCAGAAAATAGTGCAATACATTGATATTACAATATATTTAAGAAAATAGTCTTTATAAAATAAACAAAAAGTAATTTTAAATCTCTTAGATACAGTATAAAACAGTGGTAAATGTGAATCTACCTGAATTTTCAAAATATAATATAGTTACCCCAATTATCCATATTTTACCTAGACAACAAGTAATGGAGCAAAACTATTTGTTACCGTCTTTTATATGTGTATATATTTAGATGAAAGCATAAAAATTGGTAGCATCTCTAGCATCTGAAGTTATATTATACTTTGTATTATATTATTTTTAAAATGCTATAATTATTCTGACTCCAGTAAAAGCATCTAATTAAGTCTGGATCATGAAAAATGTTGATATTGCAAAGGGAATAAAATATATGGAAAGTTTTAATGTCAATGATCACTTTGCCAACATTTTTCTGTAATTATAAATCAGTTTAATTACCAAATAAATACAAATAGTCTATTTCTCAGTCTTAAAAATTCACTTTTATTTCACAAGACAGATTAGTAAGTATCAATAGTATCAGTTATATAGAAACAAGGCTTTTATCCACTATTCTTCCTTGCAAATATTTCAGGCACTGTATTTACTAAATAGGTAGGTGAAATAATGTTTCTTTTTTAACTGCTTATATTACGAATTTTGTTTTCTTTTGATTTTGAAAGCAGGGTATTAAGAATGTTCAATATCTTAGTTTTCTTTTTTTTATTTTTATGGTCTTAATCTTTGAGTAATAAACATAATTTTAATTTAATATGAACAGTTCTTTTTTTTTTTTTTTAAATCTTCCTAGGCACATTCTTAAGTTGTGTGGTGGGAAAAGCATGAGCTGAATATGTCTCTGTTATAGATTTTCTGTTGTTGCCTAAACTGACTAAAAGTAATTTGAAGATGTCAAAGTATTTTTCCCTCTGTCACAGATATTGAAACATATCATTTTATCCCCTATTTATCATTACTATTTTCTCAGTGTAGGTTAGGAAGGTGTGGGGTATCTGATATTGAATATTTTCATGAAGTAGCAAGTGTATATTATTTAACTAGGCCCTCACCTATCTGATCACTTATCCTAAAAAGAGAATGATAACTCATATACGTCCTAAGTACATTCAAGAGTAAGGCCATATTTCAAATCTTTCACTAAGAACAAACCCTTTCATTCTGCAAGTGTCCTTTCTCCTAACTTCCTTTTTAGTCAGATAATCAGAAGCAGGAATATTTCCTGGTGAAAAAAAGTAAAATAAATGTATCAATTAAAGACTTCTGAATAAAAGTATACTTCACATTTGTAAGTGTTAAAGTAACATATCAGACATGGTCTTTGATTTCCAGATGATGAAAACCTAACAGGAAAACCAATATATTTATACCTAAAATAACAAAAATGATTGTTGTCATGGATGTGCCTAGAAATTTTTCAGTAAAAGAGTCATTCTTGACTCTGAGGACCTCATAAACATTCCAGACACAGGCAGTACAGTAGATATAGTCCAGAAGAAAACCACAATTATTCTTTCACCAAATTCAAATATTGTCCTAGTCTTTGTACAGAGGATAATGGATTAATGCAAGTATGTCTGGAAGTTCCAGAATCCCTTCTGTCCTTTGTCCTTGGTCAGCCAAAAGTATTCTGCTCTCCTGTGGCAATGACAAATACAACCCCAATTCTAGTAGAGAAATTTTATGATATCAGAGTAGATTGTGCTCATACTCAAACTCTCAGCATAGGGTTCTAAATAATTAAATACCTGTCAGCTTTTAAACAGTAGCCTGTTTGTTGCATCCAATCAAGGAACCTGAAAATTGTATTACTTACTCATTTGTTTTTATCCTAGTCAGGTGGTGGATAGGATGGCTGGCAATTTACATGGATCTTGAATTCAGTCGACTGAATTGTGCTGCACACCATTGTGTGTGTTGAAGATACGTTCTGATAGTAAGAACACAACTCTCCTTTGAACCCAGAGTCTGATTTGCTTATGGGGTTTGTATTAGTCGGCTAGGGCTGTCATAACAAAATGCCACAGAATGGTTGGCTTAAACAACAGAAATTTATTTTCTCATATTTCAGGGGCCTGGAAATCCAAGATCAAAGTGTCAGCAGGTTTGATTTCTCCTAAGTCCTCACTCCTTGGCTTGCAGATGGCCACCTTCTCTCTGTGTCCTTATATGGCTTTTGCTCTGTGCAAACTCACCCCTGGTGTCTCCTCCTCTTATAAGAACACCAGTTCTATTGGATTAGGGCCCCACCCTTTTGACCTCCTTTGACCTTAATTACCTCTTTAAAATCCCTACCTCTAATACAGCCACATTGGATTTAGGGCTTCCACAAATGAACTTTGGTGGAAAACAATTCAGTCCATAATGATATATTTACATAATATTGTCATCAAAACCAGAGATTTATTTTGGGTTGCCTTGTTACCAAAAAAGCAACTCAAAATCCAGTAGATTTTTGGTTAGAAATTGTTGGCAAATACTTGTGCTAAAAAACACAATAAAAAAAAATTAAGCTAAACAACAGCAACAAAGATCCACTTATTTGCCTGAAATGCTTAACAAATTATTTTCAATTCCAGTTTTTCAAGGAAAGTGTAATCACATATATGCCTCTTTTATTTGACTCCTATATATAATACCAGATTATATAAGATGGTATATTATACTCTCTAATATGGTTATATGCACAATAACTGTTTCTGAAGTTCAGAAAATTGGGCTAGAGTTGTTAGGAATGGTAGACTAGAGTTTCCAGAACTGATTTTGCAGACTGAATCACAAAAGCAATAACCAGGTGATTTGTGATTCCTTCTGATCCTCCACTGTAAGTGAACATAGATGCCCCTAATGTCACATTTAAGGGCTGAGAGGAATTCTCTTTGTACTTGTTTGTCTGGACACATTGAAATATAGAGAATAAAGGGGATTAGCTGAGAAAATCACATGTAACCAAACTTATTTTCAGTTGTAATAATTTTAAGAACAGAAAATGGCATTCTAAGTCAGGGTACATGGAAAACAAAACAAAACAAACACCAAACTTTATTCTGCCACCAAAACATAAAAAAGGATCAAACACTAAGCTAAAGATAAGCCATGAATCATGCAGGTGGTTTCCTTTACTGTTGGGCAAATATGGATATCCATGACTGAGGTGGATGGATAGATAGTAGATAAAAAAAGTTATTCCACGTTTTTGAATTATTTCCAAGTCATGTAGTGCTTCAACTCTGATGAATAAGTAGATAAATGATAGATAGAATAATTTATTTACCATCTTTATGTGATCAAAATATGATTAGTAAAATATTTGTTTTTAAGGACAATTTTAAAATGTACCAACCTCATGGTATTCTGTAGAGCACAGTGTCTTGTAAATATTTTTTATTACAGGAAGACTTTTGGGAAAATGTAAATCTAAATATACAATATAATATAATATAATATAGTATTATATAATAATTTCAGACAGCATCTTATCACCTTATATACCACAGCGTGGATTTTGCAGACTCTTAGGTAGATATCTCATCCCTATAGTTTAGAGACACAAAAACCATTCACTCTGACATTCGCCACTTGCAATCTATTATGTGGTTCTTTGTAATATTTCTAGGTTTTGAATATATAAAGTGGTATAGCCCTTGGCATAGCTTTTAGGAAGTATAATTCAAACCCAATTGCCGTTTGTGTGGAAAGCTAATTCTAATATCTAACATAAAATTTTCATTCTTTAGCTTGTGGCAGTTGTTCCTTGTTCTCTCTCTGCTGCCTACTATAGAGGCAACTGGTCACTTAAAGGACATTTTCTCCCCAGGGTCTTGAAATTAGAATCAGGTGATGTGTCTTAATAAATACTGTTTTAGGCATTATTAGGAGATTATGCTGGATATTTAGAATATATTTTTTCGTGTGTGAGACATAGTCAAACCTATCTGGTGTTTCAAACAAACTGTCAGGACCTCAACCAGAATAGAGAGATTGCCAAAACACATATCCCATATATAATAGAGTACAACCAAAACATATATCCTATACATAATAACTTGGTAGACTCAAGAAATCAAGTTCCTTGAACTGCTTCAGCCTGACACTTGTATCCAGAGCTGAGGCTATATTATCTTGAATTTATTACAGCAAACTATAACTTCTGCACGACTTACATTGTAGAATATTAGATTTTGTCAAAGTCAAAAGTCATCCTGTGAGAAAATGTTTGACTTTTAATGTATTACATAGTTGTGATAAATGAGCATTAGCTGAATAATATATAGATATTATCTATATATAATATAGATAATTTTTTATTATATATAATAATAGTTCATATTATAGTTTATAACTAATGAACTAATGTTACAATGAAAACAATACTCCTCACCAAATGTGTTATTAAGTAACACAATTTATCCTAATTCATGGCCAGCAGTTGAACTCCTCTACTCTTCCTCTTCTTCCCACTCCCTCATTCTATATGAGGACCATAGCCTATCACATAAATGACTTGACTGATTATTTACATGTAACAGTAATTCTTCGGAGGACAGCAAAATCTTCTATTAAAGCTATTTTCAGTTCTTAAAGAAAAGGTAATCTAAAGAAAACTAAGGGAAACTTAGCGACTTACAGAATGTTTTATGAAAAACAACTTATTGAGAACAAAAGGATGACTATTGCTTTGTAATTCCTTTAAAGTTTACTCACATTTGTAGAGCCTGAAGGAGACTGTGTAAAGAAGATAAAATAAAAGCTTGGATGCCACACAAGATTAACGTGGCAACAGAGATAAGAACATTTAATCAATGGAAAACTAGTTTCATGGAGCAGATCAGATCACAGTGACTGGAGGGCAATGTACAAAGCCCATGAATGATTGCTATTTACCTTTTGAGAACAATGACAGTAATATTTTGCATTTTGGTGGCTACTTTGATCAGAAGTTTCCAAACTCTTAGCATATTTTAACATATTAAGCCTTGTAAGATAGATATGACTTCAATCAGAATTTTATAAAGTGATAGGCTGCTTGAATTTCTGTTGAAGAGAATGCAAGATGAGTGGAGATTAGAGGTGCTTTTGAAAACATCCCACAGCACAACGCTTGTTGAGTACAGGTTTACATTTTTATGAGAAAACCAATAGAGTTTCAAGATAATCAGAATCCTTAGCTAGGTATTAATGATATTTCCATGTAGACAGAAATATTGAAGTCTTATTGTAAAAGGGATGTTGTATATTAATCACTAAAAGTAAATAAATCATAAGTCTTAAGGGAGCAAATATATAGCAGTAAAATTGGAGTAGAAAAATATCAGAAACAATAGCAATAGCATCAGTTTGAATGTAGTGAGACATTATATGATTATATTATGATGAATTAGGCACCCTTATGTAGAGTAATTATAAACTAATAACTATTAGTTATAAGTAGTTAGCACAGGTATGCTAATGGACATTCATTAATATTACCTTCTTTAAATGAAAACATCTTTCACACAATTTGTAATTTCACACACATAATTAAAAATAAATGTCTTCCCTCACTACAAACATGTGAAGTACTCCGAGACTTTGTAAGCTTTAAAAAATTATTTTAATACCTTTAATGAGGCCCAGATAAAGAAGAGGAAAGAGTAGTATGGTAGAAAGAGAAGATCTTTTATAATTCTATTCTTCTACTAAATGAGTAGATAGATAGATTGATGATAGATAGGTAGGTAGAAAGAAAGAAGAATAGATAGATCGATAGACAGACAAAGAAATAGATAATTTCTCTCTACCTTACATTTAGGGACAGATTTTATATTCATTGCTTTCTATCTCAGACTGTATATAACATCATGTTTAATTTTCCATAGCTATTCTCTGAGGGAATGGATCCTTTCTCTGCCCTGATTTTCCTTGTTATACAATATCTTTGTGCAAAAGTGTATCCGAAAATAATACTATTCACCTGGAGTTATTAGAACATGTGCTTTGAATTTATTAACTAGTTTGAACTGATATATTAAGCCCATTCTTTTATTCTTATCAACTTTCTTATAATGAATAAATAGATTTTCAGGAGAGTTTTCTAGAATAAGGAGGAACATTATTAAGTTAAATGATTTGCTATGCAATTGAACTGTTGACTTAAATCTCATTGATAGTCTAATTAAAAGAGCTAACTTAACTACTCAGTAACATGTTGCCAAAGACAGCACTAATTATTGTTAAGGCAATTTATTATGGGGGAAAAAAGTATACAAATTTTGAAAACATGGGGGAAAGAGACCAAGACTGAAGAAGCTGATCCTAACATTATTTAAATGACCTCAAAATTTGAGAATGTATTCAATTTTTTAATGAGTATCCAAAGCTTAAGAATGATGTGCTAACTCTGCATATTTCCTATTTCAATACTATAAGCCAAGTTCAATGACCTCAAGGAGGAAAATATATTGTGCATTGTGTAACTGGATATTAACTAAGGGTCCCAGATAAATTTCCAAGAAAGCATCAAGCGAAAAGCGATACAGAAGAGTGGCAAGGATGTCTTCAGATATATTGCAGACACTGTTAATACTTAACTGACAATCACACTCCTTTCTCATACATTAACATAACCTTACTTTCATTTATGTTTTGGATTATCATATTTTTCAGGAGCTCTTCCCAAGGCATGTAGAATTGTTTTTATTTCTGAACCAGTACATAAAGCAAGAATGGAAAAGACCCACATTTCTATATAGCACAAAAAAACTCTGGGAACATATATTCCATATTTGGTGTTGGAGCCAATGCTTGCTCTAAGTCATGTCCTCTAAGTGTTATTCTAGTCAACATAGAATTGCAACATTCTATGTCTAGTCACATGAAAGTGACTAATGTTATTCTACATAAGAAGAAAAAAATTAAGACTCATGAATATATCTTTACTTTAAACATTTTTCTGATTTTTCTTTTTGAAGTAGAGTTGATTTATAATATTGTGTTAGTTTCAGATGTACAGCAAAGTGATTCAGTTATATTTTTTTCATATTACATTCCATTATATGTTATTACAAGATATTGAATTGTAATTCCCTGTGCTATACAGTAAATCCTTTTTGCTTATCTATTTTGTATATAGTAGTTGGTATCTGTTAATCCCATACTCCTAATTTATTTACAAATTAAACAGGTCTATTAATAACATGTTTTCTCTGTACAAGAAAAACAAGTATTAATATTTCTAATACACTTACCATTATGTAGCAAATTTAAAACATGTCAATTTAAGTACAGACCTTTATACTTTATAAGATAAGCACACTAAGTTATTACATATAAGGATTCAAATAGTGATGAAGCAAATAGTAAAATTTTATAGGATTCTTGATTATTTTATTAATATATGAATGCATGTAGATCAGACTTATTTGGGGCTTTAATTTTATTGTTTTCTGTCTATTTGTGTGTATGTGTATACGTACACATACACACATAAAAAGGCAACATGAAATTGCCATTACATTTCTCTAAATTAGACAATCTTATGAAAACAAAATTGGAATAGTGTGAATCTCTTTATTCTGAAATGTCTATTTTCATGCATTTAGCAATTTCTTGCATTTTAGTTTTGCTAAATAAAAAAAAATTTATATGCGTTTTGACTATTTTTGAATATAGCTAATTTAGACATATCAAACATTTATCAAATGTTTGATAACATAAAATCTAAGTATTTTAGTATTACTAGAACACTTAAAAAAACTTTTTTCAGGACATAAAAAATGACAGTGTATGTCACCTGAAACATATATCTATAAAGCTAAGTACTGAAAAACACTACAAATCTATATTACTAAAAACCTTTATTACTAAAAATAGTTTTCACTGAATTCTCGATCTCACTATAATGAGTGTCAAACATTAAATTATTTTTCAAAACAAATATTTAGAGCCAGTTCTCAAAAAAATGACATGAAATCAATATAGCCTTTTATGTTTTTCATAAGATGTTTAAAAGATTCAGTATTCCCTATAAACGAATGGAAAGAATCAGAATAAAAGAACTAAAAAAAAAAATGAAATGAAATGCTTCTATTGAAAATTTTAGCTGATGATAATATTGGCTTTCAGAAATAAAAGGAGACATTCTTAAAGAATGATTTTATATTATTTTTTAAGATAATTGTGTATTAAATAGCTATCAATATTACAAAAACACAAAGAGAAATTCATCGGTATAATTATATTGCCGCATACTTTATAATTACATATCTCTAACTGATGCTTTTAATCACCTACTGTGGTTGAACTACACCTGCAGAAAGGTTATACTTAGACTTCCAGTACTAACTAATGTGTTTTCAACTGCAGAACTGAGAGTAACATCATAGAATAAATAGAAATTTTCATGAAAATCATATTAAAGTTTTGAAGTTATAATTCCCAATAATGTTTACAATATAATCCCAATCATATTAAAGTCCTCAAAGTGAGATAGGATGATTTAGGGCTTCTAAAATAAAAATATGCCCATCATGTGTTTTTCAAATATCAATAGATTGTGTATTCTACACAACTACTCTGTTTTAAACGTTTCTTTAAGAGAATGTGATCAAAATGCCTTTCAGGCTAATTTATTTGACCTCCTAAATAGTAATTGCTTGAAAGTGATGTCGTTATTGAAGTTTTTTGTGTTTTTTTTTTTTTTTTTTTTTTTTGCGGTACGCAGGCCTCTCACTGTTGTGGCCTCTCCCGTTGCGGAGCACAGGCTCCAGACACGCAGGCTCAGTGGCCATGGCTCACAGGCCCAGCCGCTCCGCAGCATGTGGGATCTTCCCGGACCGGGGCATGAACCCATGTCCCCTGCATCGGCAGGCGGACTCTCAACCATTGCGCCACCAGGGAAGCCCCATTATTGAAGTTTTAATATTACTAATACATCCTCCAAATCAGGTCTAGAGAGAATTTCCTAAAACTTAGATCTGATAATGTCATAAAATTATTGAAAAACACTCACAGCTATCAAGGAAAAAATTCTTAGACTATTTGGCACTAGTCCATATAATACTACCCTGGTATATGTTAAATTCTAGGCTTCAGCTATTTATCATATATACCCTCCACCGAAGGTATATCAGTTCAAAAATCTCTATTTGTCTCCAAGACCTGTTTAAACCAATCTCTTCTCTCTGTTTAACTCATTTATTTGCTTAATTTTTCTTTATGTTTAAGACATCTTCCCTGAAAACTGTTTCTGGATATCCTCTCTCTGCTTTAGCATCCTGTGTGTTACCTGTATTATCTAGCAAACGTCACAGTACACTATATTTTAATGTATGATTAACATAGGTGAGCTCTTTGAGGGAAAGAATAGTTTACTAATTTTTCCTCCCAGGCCCTATCTGTGATTATTTTTAAGGGTATTTCAGAATTTCCTTTTACACTTTAAAACATACTTAAGATAATTAAACTGTATTATTGAAGACAAATCAAAAGTCCTTCTTTCATCTAGCATTTTCCCCACATTGCCAAATGTTACCATTTGTTCTAAAGTAATAATTTTTCAATGGCACTGGATTTATCAAAAGGAATACATTGGATAAGTTTACCATAATATAAGTATATGAAGTATTAATACATTTATTCATAAATGTAAATTAATAGAGTTTTTGTCACAGAAGAAACCTAGCTGTTAAAATTTTAAGGATATACTTTCATTTTAAATTGACATGATTTTTTAAAATTTATTTTTTATTGACGTATAGTTGATTTACAATGTTGTGTTAGTTTCAGGTGTACAGCAAAGTGATTATACATAAATATATATATATATATGTATATGTATATATATATTCTTTTCCAGATTGTTTTCCCATATAGGTCATTATAAAATATTGACTATAGTTCCCTTTACTATACAGTAGGTCCTTGTTGCTTATCTATTTTATATTAAATTGACATTTTAAACCACTATATATTAACTATGTAAAAAAATTGACATTTTAAACTACTGTGTATTAACTATGTGAAAAAAAGCCCACAAACATTTTAGTTTTACTATTCCCTAATTTTTGGGGGGAGGGGCAGAGACATCTATGTACCCTTTCACATGTTTTAATTTGCTTTCTATGTGAGGTTAGACAGTCCAAATGACACAATTGTCTGAGTTTTGTGATTTTTGAGGTTATTTAAAAAATAGATATATAACTCTCTTAATTACCAGTACAAATTACTATAACAATTTGATACTCACTGTCATTTTCTGCCTCCATATCTATCTATTTTGAGCCTATTCTTTGAGCTATGGGCAGTTAATATATTTTATTTTTCTTCATGGAAGTAATATTTCCACTTAACTTCCTTTACAGAATTTTTTCCTAATAAAACCCATTTTAATACTTATATATTTGAAAGTTCAACTTATCATTTTTTTAACAAAAATTCATTTTTCTTCCCTCTCTTCCTATATAAATAGTGTATTAGTTGGGTTTCTCCAGAGAAACAGAATAGGACGTGTGTGCGTGTGTGTGTGTGTGTGTGTGTGTGTCTGTGTGTGTGTGTGTGTGTCTGTGTGTGTGTGTGTGTGTGTAGAGAGAGAGAGAGAGGTTGTATTTTAAGAAATTGGCCCTGCAATTATGGAGGCCAGCAAGTCCAGAATCTGCAGGGTAGATCAGCAGGTTGGAGACCCAGAGAAGACCCAAAGAAATTAATCATGCAGGTTGAGTCTGAAGACAGTCTGGAGGTAGAATTCCCTGTGTACATTTGTGTCCAAATTTTCTCTTCTTATAAAGACATAAGTCATATAAGTTACCTCATTTTAAGTTAATTACCTATTTAATATAGTCTCTAAATACAGTCATATTCTGAGGTACTAGAGGTTAAAACTTCAACATATGAATTTTTGAGGGAACTTAGCTGGTTAATGGATAGATACATAGAGATGTAGATATGGAGAGATGAATAGATATAAATTAAAATTTAATTTTGTATTCATAAGTATACAAATATATTGAGATGTATTGCTAATTCATCTCAATGAGATGAAAACAATTTTTAAAAATTGCTTAAAATATAAAATATTTATATTTCTGTGCAAAAATTTTGTTTATTTCTATAATCTGACAGCATTCAGCAAGGCTATGCCTTTAGATTTTATATATAGAATTAAGAACTAGGAAATCTTAAATAAGTAGATGGCTATAGTTTTGAGTTGTATTCCAAATGAAAATCAATTCTTGCGTATAACCAAATGTGTTGTTTAAAAATAGATAATAACAGATAAGAACATTAAATCATATTTCAATTTTTGGGGAGATAAACTTTTTGAAATAATTTGATTTACAAAATGATTTTTATCTAGTCAGTGATATAATCGACTTTCTCTATACAAACATGGTATTTAGAATTGCATTTACTTGATTATCTGCAGAAGTTTACTTCACTTGAATAACAGATAAGATTCTGGTTGAATAGAGATATGCTTTCTAGGAAATGAAGAGTGAGGAAAGAAGAATTTTCATTGCCCTGGGCATTTCTCAGACAATTCAATTCTGGAAAAAACTACATATAAAGTTATGTACCTGGTATTAATTGACTTAAAACTACCCATGCCCTTATACACTTACAGAGTATTTTTATATAAACAATATGAAGAATGCTTTTATGTATAATAAAATAATAAAAAGAATGCATATATGGATATTCTCCTACAAATATTAGCATCAACACCAAATAAATGAGTTAGATTGTATCGTGTGTATATACTCAATAATATATGTCTCTATGTCTGTGAGTCGTTTCTGTTTCATACTTAGGTTCATTTGTGTCATATTTTAGATTCCACATATAAGTGAAGGATATCCTTAATTCTGAAGCCCGAGTTATTTCCACTAATCTTGCTTGTAAATATTTGGGTTTGGGTTGAGTGGAAAGCAGATTTTTTACTATGGTAAAGCATTCAATTCATGCTTAATATATTTGGAATTTGGAAGATACTCTTATGCTATCTTAGTAAAATCCATTAAAGACTCTTAGACAATGTCCTGAGGCTGCTTAGATTTCTCATTTGTTCTAGAACTATGTCAGAAAAAGTGTGTCTGTGCCTAAAGAACAGGTGGCAGTCTCAAACAACAATTATCTTAAGCTATGCTTGAGAAAGACCTAGGGTGATCTAATCAAAAGCAATTTCTTGGGGCAATTTGTTATGTAGCCCTATATTTATGACACTTTTCTACTGAGTAACTATAGGGAAATGATGTACTTTTAATACATTCATTCAACATGTTAGTTCCTGGGGACCTAGTTATAAAAAAGACATGAAAACTCAAAAATAATTTAGTAGTAAAAATGGTAAATGTAAAAACATAATAAGATGAGCACTATATCAATTATTTATTAGGAGAAAAACAAGATATTCGAATACCTGATGAAAGTTTCATTCTGAAACAGGGCATATCTAAAATTCCCATATAGATTTGTTAACAGTTTCCCAGAAGGCAGACTTACTGACTAGGTAGCTCAGAACCTAATTCTGATTCACAGGGAGGAACTGGTTAGAAAAAGTTGCAAGTTTTGAAAATATTTGAAAAAAATATTATTTTCTAATTGTGTTGAATTTTGTCTACAAAGTATTTTGGAAAAAGTCAAAAGTATTCCATATATAATAGAAAGGAGGAGTTTTAATAAGGTCATATTTAAGTTGAGATTATAAATCAAGAATAGTCTACCCCCAAGACTAACTCTAGATTCAAACCAAGAAAGTCAAATTTTAAGAGATCAGATTTCTTGTATCTCATAGATTTAAAAAAATCTCTATCATATCTTGCTATTCAAGAAAATGTCAGGGCAATACCTTCCTGAAGAGAGAGATGGTATTGTGAATCACAAAAGCCATTATAAACCAGTGAAAACTTCACCGTTGTCTGGGAGGAATAAATTTTTCTCTGCCTTTCTAGGTTCTTCTGGCTGGTCTAAAAATTAAGTTGACCTGACACAGATTAACAGGAGAAAATTAAACAAAAGTTTAATAACCTGTATATATGGAAGAGACCCAGGAAAACTGAGTAACTCACCAAAATGGCTGGAGCTCCTACCTTAAATACCACCTTCAGCTAAAGACAAAGAAGATGTTGCAAGTAGGTGCGTTTGTTACTTCAAAGGGGAGAAAGGCAACTCACAGGGAGATGGAAAGCAAATGTCTGGTAAACAAATATTTGCTGGCCCTTGCAGAGACAGTGGGACACAGAGTGCACTCTGATCTCTAGGCCCTGCTGGGTTTCCCTCACCACACTTGGTCCACATTCTTTGCAGATATATCTGGTGATTGCTCTATTCCAGGAATAGGCACTCTCTAAGTTCTTTTAGGCAGTTAGGGGAAAATCAAAGTTTCTTCCTGAGTCTTTTGGGTTTTGATTGTTTTCATCTTGAAATAATCCACATGTCAAACAAACATTTTGGTGTGGGAAATTTTGCTCCCCTACACTATCACAACACAATTTATATAACATAGTTGTTCTTCCTCTCCCAGTGCCAGAAAGTCCAAAACACTTTGTTCAGGGAATGGTTGTGTCAAACCATGGGAGTAACAGAGAAAAGTACACCATTTACTGGAAGAAAACAAAGCAATAGCAAATGTACATTTTTGCAGTCTAGGAAGAGCTATCAGTAAAATTAGAAACTTCAAGTTTAAAATTATTTAAATATAACCTAAATGCATATGTCATTTAGAAGTTATGACTAACTACTTTTAATCATAATTTGGTTACAGATTTAGCAAGCATCTATAAAATAGATAATTCCCATGCAGCAAAATTGGAATAAGATAACAACAAACTAGGCCACTCCTCCACTTCTCATTTGGGGCACTTTGAGAAACATTATCATGTCTTGGATTTCTCCTTTTTAAGTGTAACGATCCAGCTGTTATCTTAATTAAGTCTGCCACAGGCAAGGATTTGGCTTTCCACACCTGTGGAGAAGATTGTCATGGCATTTTAATGACTTAATAGGGCTTGAGGAAATGGGAGCTTGTGTGAATGTGAGTAATGATTAGTTCAACTGAGTGCCAAAGCTGTCAATTTCCAATTAAGAGATGTGTTTGTTCCTCAACAATGTACTACCACAAATTGGGTGTTTTGACACTGTTCATACATCTTTTGCCACCTGATAGAAAAAACTCAAATGGCTCCCAGTAAAATCTTCCATGAGAGTTATTGAAGTTAGCCACAGATGTATATCATTTAAAACAAAACAAAATCAACTATTTTCAGCAATAGAAATATATGACAAAATACTTATCTTTGTTAATGTGCCAAATTTATGGTTTAACTGAATGCTGTGATGTCAGAGTATATAGCATTGTAAGCATTAAATATTATATTTGATAGGGAATTCTGATATGGTTTATATGAGTAGATAAAAAGGGAAAAAATAAACTATAGTGCTCAATGATAAGTGATAAGACAAAGGAAATATAAAATTTGTCTCCCAATGAAGCACCAATCTATTTATTATTTTCTATACAGATGTGCTGTAGAATGTTGGAATGAAGGTTAAAGAAAATATAAGAATGGATCAATAATAATAAAAGGAGACATTTTAATTTACAATATTTATTCCTGATGAAGTAGTGTATCTCTGCTCTGCTCAGTAGTAATAAGTACTACTTCTGAATACTATGTAGTATTACAGAAGTTCTAAGATATGGACTAAGAAAATGTATGGAGGGCAATAGTATACTCATTACACCAAAATTGTATTTCTGGATGTAATATCATCACCAATGTCATCATCATCATCATCATCGCTGTTATTTTTTTTTTTTTTTTTTTTTTTTGCGGTACGCGGGGCTCTCACTGTTGTGGCCTCTCCCGTTGCGGAGCACAGGCTCCGGACGCGCAGGCTCAGCGGCCATGGCTCACGGGCCCAGCCGCTCCGCGCCATGTGGGATCTTCCCGGACCGGGGCACGAACCCGCGTCCCCTGCATCGGCAGGCGGATTCTCAACCACTGCGCCACCAGGGAGGCCCCCATCGCTGTTATTTATTAACTAGTATATATGTGCCAAGATTGGGATAGGTTCATTTTCTCAAAGGCTGTTTCATTTAATCCTCACAATTTTCATGTAGGTTAATTGTTAGCATTATTATTTTCCATTTTACAGATGCTAGAAGTGAAATTAAGACAAATTAAGTGAATTGCCACATGTAACAAAGGAAACAATATGCTATCAAAAGAGTACATCTTCTGATACAAATCTTCATGACCCTTTGTCTCAACTACGAAGTTCCTTGAGGTATTAATTCTCTTTGTTAATATGCAGTGATTTATCTGCAAAGGTCATATTGTTGGTTTAGCTAGCACTGATACTATCAGTTATCTATTGCCATATAAACTCATTCTAAATCTTAATGATTTAGGGTTTTGTAAGTCAGACTGAGTTTGGTGGGAATAGTTCATCTCTGCTCTACTTAAGCTTCAGCTGGCAAACGTGATTTAGGCTGGAAGGTACACTTTCACGATAGCTCACTCACTTTGTTGGCAAGTTGATGCTGGCTGTTAGCTGAGAGCTTAGCTGGAGCCATTGACCACAAGCCTTAGATATCTGCACGTGATGTCTCTCCATGGGATAGCTTAATCTTCCTTATTACATCAAGCAGTTGTGTTCCAAGAAAGAACACTTTCAGAGGAGAAGCCCTAATGGGAGACGCTGGTGAGCTTCTCCTTCCCTTATGCTTGCCGGTCACATGAACAAGCCCATTGTCAAAGTGTAAGGTGACTTCCCAAGAGCATGAAAACTGGGAGGTATAAATCATTTGGAATCATCTAAATAATAGTGAATCAGAATATGATATCTACAACTCTGGGCTGAAAGTATGAGACAAATGTGTATTTCCTTTATTTGTGGAGAGAAATTTAAAGTAGCATAGAACAAATTTTTTCCTTTCACTGTAATACAAAATAGGCATTTAATAATTACACTTAAACATCATTGATATGGAGGAAAGATTTTACTATAGGCTGTGATGTCTAAAATTATATTTAGAAAATGTGTGATTATAATTTTTAAAACTCAGGCTTTTCTATCCAGCAAACAGGCTGAGTACGTTCATTGGTGATCTCACTGGAAGAACAAGACAAAAATATCAAAAAATGAATGATGAGAATATCTTTAAAATTGCTTTAAATGTAATTAATGAAATGGTAAAATAGTAAGAAATATTTACCTGTTAAAACCAGCGAAATTAAGAATCCCAAATCTGACATTTTTGTTAAGGGCATTTGCAAATGGGATGTGCTTGAGCTTCAGTTTTCTTGACCTTGAGGAACACAGGTGCAGTTGATAAAAACCCCATATCCACCAAGATGGCAAACTCAGTTAGAGGTAGCCCATAAAAAGCTGGAATCCAAAATTTCTAACCACTCAGTAGATGGATCTATCCCAACCCCAGAAAATGACAAAGAAAGTTCCTGGTCAATAACCTTGGTAGTAAGTGGTGATAAAATAATACCCCCTTGAAATTCATAACCAGGTGATTTAAATGTAGTACTTATAAGATTAGTTTACATGTAAATTTAAATTCACTCTGTAAAATCAGAAAACATATTAATATTTAAGCTTTGGAAGTCATGACTAGAATATTATACTAACTCTGGATTACTTGTGTTCAGTGAAATAAAAGGAATCTCTATGGAAATGGAATAACTAATATCAAATTAGAGAAATATGTCAGAAATGAAAAAAATAAGTAACAATGGTTCTTCAGTATACTTCTCTTTATTAAAAAATATTTGAGTAATTTTTGTAGAGATTATTTTAGAACTTCCTGACAGTTCTGTTAAACATATTAATCCATTCATTTAAAATATGATTCTTCTACACCTAATCTTCAATCCATTTGAACAAAATATCTCACGCAAAGATTTCTTTTATAAGTCAAATCCATAGCAAGGGACACTAGGATAGTATCCTAATTCAATGTTCTTTGCAATTTAACTTAATTTGAGGGGAAACGGCTTCATTCATTGGTTTACCTTCAATTAATTTTTAAGTAAACCTTGGGTTTGCTTACATTTCTTACCAGAGAATTTTCAACCCCCAGTCTTATTAAGGAGTATGGCATGCTGATAATGATGTTTAATATAATCTAAATCAATAATTAATGTGTTAAAGGGAAATGCACATTCATAAATCCTGATTTCCTTCCATTAAAAGAAATCTTTCCTAAGCCTACTGTGAGCCTTCTAGGAGATGCCTTTGGGAATACGTAGACAGAATTTATTGGTAAATTTGGAAGTGTGGGAATTGGTTTACCTACAATTAGTATGTGTCTTCCTTCACCCTTCCATTCTTTGAAGTTTTCTATACAAGAGATAAGTCTAAATACTGTCTAGGAATGGGGCCTATCTGCCAAATCTGGAGTTCATTTAGCTAGCTCATTTGGTTTCCATACTACACTATGCTTTCCAAAACTGAAGTGAAGGCTTCTGTTTGCCATTTATTTGCTTTCTCAATTATTTAGAAACCAGATGCAAAAGAGGGGTTCTGTTAATTAGAGAACCCCACCCCTCAGAGACTTCAGTAATATTAATAACATTAAAATAATATTAAAACACTGTTAAAATGAATTTATTATACTAGAGTTTTGTAACATAAATTAACCATCAAATTGTCAATATACACATTACATTTTTAATTTATTTTTTAAATTGAATGGCAGATTATTTAAATTTTATAGTGCTTTACAATTTTCAGAAGTTTCACACATATGACTTCATATAACCCAATAATAACCTCTTTTTTACCCCCCCCCCACTTCTATATTACCACTCTCCTTGCCTCTCCCCACTGGCAACCACTAGCATATTCTTTATATCTGTGGGTCTGCTTCTTTTTGTTTTATTCACTAGTTTTTTGTACTTTTTAGATTCTACATATAAGTGAGATCACAGTATTTGTCTTCCTCTGTCTGACATTTCACTTGGCATAATCCCCTCTAAGTCCATCCATGTTGCTGCAAATGACAAAATTTCATTATTTTTGTGACTGAGTAGTATTCCATTATAAATACATATACCACATCTTATTTATCCATTCATCTTTTCATGGACATGTAGGTCACTTCTGTACTTTGGCAATTGTAAATAATGCTGCTATGAACATTGGGGTGCATGTATCTTTTCACATCAGTGTTTTGGGGTTTCTTTTGGATATATACCCAGGAGTGGAATTGTTGGGTCATATGGTAGTTCTATTTTTAGTTTTTTGAGGAACCTCCATACTGTTTTCCACAGTGGCTACACCAATTTACATTCCCACCCACAGTGTATAAGGGTTCCCTTTTCTCCACATCCTCACCAACATTTCTTATTTGGGTTCTTTATGATAATAGCCATTCTGACAGGTGTGAGGTGATATCTCACTGTAGTTTTGATTTGCATTTCCCTGATAATTAGTGATGATGAGCATTTTTTGTTGTGTCTGTTGGTCATCTGCATTTCCTCTTCAGAAAAAATGTCTTTTCAATTCTTCTGCCTATTTTTTAATTGGGTTGTTTGTTTTTGTGATGTTGAGTTGTATGAGCTATTTATATATGTTGGACATTAACCCCTTATCAGTCATATCATTTGCAAACCAGTAGGTTGCCTTTTCATTTTGTTGATGTGCCAAAACTTTTAAGTATAATTAGGTCCCATTTGTTTATTTTTGCTTTTATTTCCTTTGCTTTAGGAGACAGATCCAAAAAAAATATTGCTGTGATTTATGTCAAAAAGTGTTCTTCCTGTTTTCCTCTAGGAGTTTTATAGTAACCAGTCTTTCATTTAGGTCTTTAATCCATTTTGAACTTATTTTTGTATATGGTGTTAGAGAATGTTCTAATTTCATTGTTTTACATGTAACTGTCCAGGTTTCCCAGCACTACTTATTGAAGAGACTGTCTTTTCTCCATTGTATATTCTTGCCTGCTTTGTCATAGATTAATTGACTAAGTGTGTGGGATTATTTCTGGACTATTTATTCTGTTCCATCGATCTATGTGTCAGTTTGTGCCAGTACCATACTGTTGTTTTTTGTTTGTTTGTTTTTTAGTTCCCTACTGTCTTATTGACTGTAGCTTTGTTGTATAGTCTGAAATCAGCATGACTCCTCCAACTCTGTACGTCTTTCTCAAGATTGATTTGGCTGTTGTGGTTCTTTTATGTTTCCATACAAATTTTAAAATTATTTGTTCTAGTTCTCTGAAATATGCCATTGGTATTTTGATAGATATTTCATTGAATCTGTAGATTGCCTTGGGTAGTATAGTCATTTTAACAATATTAATTCTTCCAACCCAAGAACATGGTATATCTTTCCATCTGTTTGTGTCATTTTCTATTTCTTTCCTCAGTGTCTTATAGTTTTCCAGGTATGGGAACTTTACCTCTTTAGGTAGGTTTATCCCTAGATATTTTATTTTTTTTGATGTGATGGTAAGTAGGATTGTTTCCTTAATTTCTCTTTCTGATATTTCATTGTTAGTGCATGAAAATGCAACAGATTTCTGTATATAAATTTTGTATCCTGAAACTTTACCAAATTCATTGATGATCTCTAGTAGTTTTCTAGTGGCATTTTAGGATTTTCTATGTATTGTACCATGTTATCTGCAAACAGTGACAGTTCTACTTATTTCTTTCCAATTTGAATTCCTTTTATTCCTTTTTCTTCTCTGATTGCTGTGGCTAGGAGTTCCAAAACTGTGTTGAATAAAGTGGTGGGAGTGGGCATCCTTGTCTTGTTCCTGATTTTAGAGGAAATGTGTTCAGCTTTTCACCATTGAGTGTGAGTTTGCTGTGGGTTCATTATATATGGCCTTTACTATGTTGAGTTAAGGTATGTTCCCTCTATGTTCACTTTCTGGAGAGTTTTTATCATAAATGGATATTGAATTTTATCAAAACTTTTTTTCTGCATCTATTGAGATGATCGTATGATTTTTTTTATTCTTCAATTTGTTAACATGATGTATCACATTGATTTACAGATATTGAAAAATCCTTGCATCCCTAGAATAAATCCCACTTTATCATGGTGTATGATTCTTTTAGTGCATTGTTGGGTTTGGTTTGCTAATATTTTGCTAAGGATTTTTGACCTATGCTCATCATTGACATTGGCCTGTAATTTTCTTTTCTGTGATATCTTTGTCTCGTTTTGGTATCAGGGTGATTCTAGCCTCATAGAATGATTTTGGAATTGTTCCTTCCTCTGCAATTTTTTGGAATAGTTTGAAAACAATAAGTCTTAACTTTCCTCTAAATGTTTGGTAGAATTCACGTGTGAAGCCCTCTAGTCCTGGACTTTTGTTTGTTGAGAGTTTTTAAATTACTGATTCAATTTCATTACTGGTTATTAGTCTGTTCATATATTCTATTTCTTCCTGGTTCAGTCATGGGAGATTATACCTTTCTAAGAATTTGACCATGTCTTCTAGGTTGTCCATTTTATTGGCATATAGTTGTTTGTAGCAGTTCCTTATAATCCTTTGTATTTCTGTGGTGTCAGTTTTGACTTCTCCTTTTTCATTTCTGATTTTATTAATTTGAGCCCTTTCCTTTTTTTTCTTTATGAGTCTGGCTGAAGCTTTATCAATTTTGCTTATCTTTTCAAAGAACCAGCTTTAGTTTCATTGATCTTTCCTGCTGTTTTTTAGCCTCTATTTCATTTATTTCTGCTCTGATTTTTATAAATTCTTTCCTTCTACTAACTTTGGGTTTTGTTTGTTCATCTTTCTCTTATTGCTTTAGATGTATGGTTAGATTGTTAATGTAAGATTTTTCTTGTTTCATTACAGTGTTTTTTAAATAAACTTTTTAAATCTGTGATTTGTTTCATATACATATTAAAATTATTGATCAAGGACTTAAATAACAAATTCCGGTATTTTCATTATGATCTGAAAAACATTTCAATTTAACTAATCCATATGATTAATTCAAATAATGAAAACAAGTCAATGAATTTACCTTTGTAATCTTCTAAAAACATTAACAAAGCTATTGGGTGGGAATATGACTATTGAATATCTTATTAAAATTTAAACACTCAGAAAGAAATGATAATGGCTGTAAGGTTTCCTACTCTCTGTGGAGTTTTTATTACTTCGTTGTTGTTGCTTTGGTTGATTTAATTGTTGATTTATTTTTTATTAAAGCATACATTTCTCCTATATCAGACAGAATTGATCAGAAAATTAAAAGGAGACTAGACAGTTCCTCTGTCAACTACGTGTCACATTTAATATCTTAATCAACAGGTCCTTTGAGAATCAGTGTAGGTTATTGAAAGAAGGGTCTTTGTGTTAGAAATATTTTTGAAATCCTTGCTATACATTTATTTTCTTTATGACTTGGACCAATTATTTCAACTTCATTATCCCATGTTTTCTCCTGTGTGATATGGGAATAGTAATTTTTAACTAATAGTGATACCAAGAATTAAAGATATGGGACTAAAACTATGTAACAAATTTAATACTTAGCTATAATACTGGTTTTTATATGTTCTCATATGCATCCTTTTTCCTACTGAATGTGACACTTTCATTTTGCCTAAAGAGAGATTAGGACTATGAAAGTGCAGAAAGAAGAAAAGATGTAAATGAAATTATTGAGCCATCATATTCTGGGAAATAAGGCCTTCTTGATCTGAAAAGGATTTTTCTATATCCTTTAACTGTAGAACATAGATAAATCAGAATATGGCATATAGGAGAGGCACCCAGTCTAAGGTGGATATGAACAAGTTTTCTAATGGTAAGCAGAAATACATGTGAACAGAAGAGGCAAGGCATCAGATGTCAAAACTCCTTCAATAGTAGAAACTTGACTCGATGATAAGACAATTGATTACAGGACTTTAATTTAGGGAAAGCATATGGTGCTTTGTATATTTTTGTCTTGTAGAAATGCAAATTATTTATTGGGTTGGCCAAAAAATTTCATTCGGTTTCTCTGTAAGATGCTACGGAAAACCCGAACGAATTTTTGGCCAACCCAATATATCTGGTCAAAAGTATAATCTTCCATATTTATTGCTCTGTGAGACTTTAACCAGTTTTGCATCCAATGAAACAATATTAACATACTTTTATTAAATTTATGATTAACGTGGAGCTCCCCAAATGCTTTAGTATACACTCTTTGATGTTAGAAACAGTGTAAAATGAAAATTTCCCTCTAATGTATTTTAAAGGACAGAGCTGGAGAAACACATATTCCAAAGACCAACCTGCACGCTATAAAAATACTGAAGCTTTATTTGAGACAAATTGATTTATTTTGTGAAAAGAACAAAGGAGAGGATTGACTAAATCAAAAAGATTAAATGTTAATTCACTTGATACTTATAAGGAAATTCTACGCACCACATTTCTCTAGTGGTCTTATTAACACCACTTCAGGCCAAATACAATACACATGTATCATCAAAGAGTTTACAAGCATATTCAGTGCTCTCTGATTTATCAACTGAATTTTCTCACTGAATAATCTTTTTTTCATTATACATATGAATTACTTGCAATTTAAAGTTTATTAGTCTTTTATTACAATTACTGTCCTGATAATTGTTACTTTGATTGACTATGGCACATCTGCACTGAAAAATGATATATATGTTTTTACATACAGAGGGTGATATTATTTTCTGCACCTTCTGATTTGAATTATTATAATTATTTAATTTACCAAATATAATGTAAAGAGACACCCATATAAAGAGACAACCAGTTTTATAAGATTTGTTAAGAGCAAAGGTAGTCTACAAGCCCCCTTCGTTACCCTTCCTCATTTTCCCTTCCTCAGGTAAGTGTTTTCAAATATGTTAGCTGGGCCTTTGTGATTTATTTCCATATCTCCAGAGAATGTATTACACTTGATTGATCCTTCAGGCCTTTTCTATTGACTTCCCACAAGAGAAGTTGAAGACTTAACTTTCTTTCCTTCCCCAAGCCCCAACACATACACACACATTTCCCATTTACCATCCTCCAAAAATGGATATATCATTATATTGATGAGGTCAGTATTGAACGTTTGGTTAATAAATGGTATTCACAAATGAGCCACATCATACACATGCTTTTTTGCTGTTAGCTAAATCTTCTTGTTTGGTGTGCATTTACTTCAATTTATTAATAACTTTATTCTTAAATAAAATTTTCATAAAGTCTTTTGATCTGCTTGAGCCTGCATTGCTTTCCCTTTATATTTGGTGTCTATGTCCATATCTAGATGTCATATTTTCTCCTCCTAAAGGCATGGTCTGCCTCTTTTCCCTGCTGGGTTTTTGGTTTCCTTCAGCAGTTATCATCTTCTCAGTATAGGCCCTCTTTCTGAAAAAGGATACATGGAGTTATAAACATTTGATACATTGCATGTCTGAAAATATTTTTATTATTATATGTGATTAATACCTCGATTACTATAAAACTCAGGTGAAAAAACAATTTCTCTTCACAATGTTGACCATATTACTCCACTATCTCTGTTATATTTGGCTTCCTGTTTTGCTCTTCATAAATATGAAGTCATTTTGATTCCTTATGTTTGTATGTGATCCATTCTCTTTTTCTCTCTCCTTTTTCTTGCCAGTGTTCTAAAATTTCTTGACATCCTGCCTTAGTAAAAGTCTACATTCATGCATTGTGCCAGGGCCTCAGTGGACTCTGAATTTGGA
This sequence comes from Pseudorca crassidens, assembly GCF_039906515.1. Lineage (NCBI taxonomy): Eukaryota > Metazoa > Chordata > Mammalia > Artiodactyla > Delphinidae > Pseudorca > Pseudorca crassidens. The sequence goes on from NC_090298.1 coordinate 24,151,899, forward strand.
AAATGTTCTTTAGTCCTGATGTATTTTTATTAATTTATTTAAGAGATCCTATCCTTTTTTCCTTTGGGTGAATAATCTATACATTTATGCTCAATCTAGTTGATCATTCCTTTTTTCTCCTATTCTCCATATCTTTGACTTTCTAAGTTATTTCTTCAACTTTATTTTGCAAACATTCAAATAGCTTAAAATATTTTTTTAAATTTCTGTTATCTTAGGTTTTTAGTGTTTTCTCTGAATTTTTATGGTATCCTACTTTTGTACCACAAAATCAGTATCTTCACTAATCTGAGAATATCACTGAAATTTATATTTTTATAAATATACATATAAATATATAATTTTTTAAAATTTTGGCATATTCCCTATGTTTCTTATTATCTGTTGGTTTTAGTCTTTTTCATTCAGCCTTCATAATTTACTTTCTATTTTCTCTTATTGTTTCCAAAGAGCAGTTTGTACTAGGAGCTCCAGTGAATGTTGATAGGATTGGTGCATATTAGGGAAAGATTTCAGTGTCACTTTCTTTAATATTTCCTCTTGGGCTGGTCATTTTTCCTAGGGATTACTCCTGGAAAGACTTTGTGTGAAGCTAGAACAGAGGATTAAGTTGGAGGTGGGCTATCAGCTTTCGGTTTGCATACATAATTATGATTTCTGCTTTTGTTATTGTACCTGTGCTTGAAACTGTATCTAAATTCCCCTAATTAATAGGCTTTTTACCATCTCCAGGGAACAATTTATTGCTAGTTTGAGAGACTGTCAGTTATGTAACTGAAATATTAGAAGGAATTCAGGGTCCTACTCATTCTTTAATACATTTTATAAACCCAGTCTTATCACTACTTGCAGAGGTATCAGATGCTGTCAATTCATAAATCATTTAAATATTATGTATTAAATGTAAAGTTGATAATCAGCTATCCCTACTGCCAGTTTAGAATTTCCCTTTTTATGGTTTACTAATTTAGTTACCACTCATTTATTTGCTTTCCATTCTTCAACATTTGATTGGTATTGTTTTATATTTTTTTCCTTGCTTTTGAGGGTTTTACCTTAAAGAATAACCTTTACTCTCAAAAGCAGGTATAGTTTGGGGGATTAATGAAGATTATATAATGTAATAGGGTTTTCTTTAAGAAAGATAATATGCAAACATGAATAAAATGCAAAATTAGACACAGAACTTGGAAGCAGTCCATGTAATATCGATGCTCTAAAGTTTAAGATTAACTAGATTCATGGTGAATTCTACTGTTAGCGTTTTTATGAAAGGGGGGAAACTAGATGCTTCTTTTCAACTTACCATCATTATTCAAAGTCTGATTTGAACCACCATGAAAATGCACTTATTCATCCTTAATTTTTCTTTGTAGTACACTTTGTGGTAATTGGATTTTAATTTTTGTTCATCATACCAGTGTGTAACTAGAATATCATGTCCTTAAAATCCTTGAGCATTATGCAACAGTAGATTTATTTTAGCCTATTTTACTCTATCATATGTACAAACTACTTTCAGTATGGTAAAACCTACTGTCTCACAGAATATAAGTAAATATTAACAACATTAAAGTGACTTGTTTCTCATAGTTACATTATCATACAGAACCTAATAGGTAGGAATTAAAATATGCAAGAAAATATGAAGAAAATATTTTGTGGTTAAGATGACATGTGCAAGTCTTAGCATCCTCTTTTATTATATTTTATAGTTTTGGAAAAGGTCACTTTATCAATTCAGCAAATATTGAGGACCTACTATGTGTTGGGCATTGTTCTACGTTTTAAATAAATAGCATTAAAAAACATAATAAAATGTTTCTTTTTATCTAGGTTAGAATTTTTCAAAGGGAAAGAGACAAATAAATGAAAAAGAAAAAGATATGAGAGATAGTTATGAGTGTTAAAAAGAAAAATATATGAAATTGGAAAAAGGATAACCTCAGACAAAAGGTTTAAATAGGATAAAATAGATTCCAATAAGGTGACACTAATATCAATCAATTGATTAATCTCTGGGTGCAGTAAGCAAGGATTTCACAAATTATAGGAGGCAAGATCAGAATTGTAAGAACAGGGGCAAAAGAACCTATTACATAATGTCTGCTGGGGCATTGTACAAATTTTGGCTTTGAGAAAGAAAGAAAGATGTTTGAGGATTTCCTAACAGGTTACTTGTTGAATTTAAGATATTTGTCATGGATGATTTCAAGATTTTTAGAAAAGCACTTCCAAATTAATCAGAGGGTAGATGGAGTATATGTATCCAGATGAGAAAAAATGAATGAAGACAATTAGAAAATGATTAAATTATGTGATGCATATAGAATGATTAATAAAGTGCCTAGCATAAAAAGGGGGCACAAAAATAATACTTATTACATAAATAAAAATGCACATAAACATGGAAATGAATCAGATCTACTGTTAAACTACTGAGCACTCAAAAAAAGCAAGTAACACATTTAAACAAGGAGCAAATATGTCCTTTTCAAAGGATTGGTGAAACAATATATGTCTCCAGATAAAAGAGTCATGTAGACTCATCAAGACATCTTTCATCTTCTTATCTTTACTTAAAAGTTAGAAGTTCTAACTTCTAAACATATATTCCTTCACTAAAACATGTTTATTGATTTCTGTAGATTAAAATAATATGGCATAAAACTGAACAGGTTACTCTTATAAAACTTATAAACCAATGTGTGATATGATGTATGCAAATAATTACTCATATAAACAAACTTTGTTAAGCCCTATAAAGACAAAATTCTGAGATCTGTGATGTACTGAGTAGCCATTCAACATTTTACCTAAGTCTGGAAAGGTCATTGAGAATTAGCCAGGTAGAGAGCAGAGGGAAATAATCTTCTAAGCAAGGAGAACATAATTCTTGAAGGCAAAGGAGCAGAAAAATACTTGGCTGGCTCTAGTTAGGGAGGCAACATACTGAGATCCCTGAAATACTGTGTTATTGTGTGGATTTATTACAGAGAAGATTGAAGCCCTAAGAAGGACTAGATATGACTGGGAAGCCATACTGGATTTTGACTTAAAGATATAAAGTCTACTAATAGATTGGATGATAACAAGAATTGAGAAAAGTGGGCTTTATATTTACCCAGGTAAGAGATGATGGTTTCTCTAACTAGCATAATAGTAGGGGAGTTGGAGAAAAGTAAAAGTATTAAAGATAATTTTGGAGATAGAACTGGCAGTATTTGGGAGTTGAATGATGGTTGGTGAAGGAGAATGAGGCACAAGAATTATTACCATTTTTTGTGGCATGAAAGGCTGGGAGGAAGGAATACAATATAATAATATTCACAAGACTAGAAAAGGAAAATAGTTGTTGCAGATCATAAGTCCATTTGATCAAATAATCTCATGTATAAATGGAACCATTAAAATTAAGAAAATATTTGCTAGAGAAATATAAATAACTACTTTTAAAGAATACAATAAAATGTTTTGAATATATGTATACATTTTAGTAAAACACAGAGAATCCATTCAGAAAGCATTGTGTTAATATACCTGTTGGACATAATTATTTAGATGCTTAGTATATTAGTTTAATATAATAGGCTTATTCAGTGAAACATTTTGCTCTGGTAAAAGGGATGAATTGTGAATAGGTGTTGTATAAATATTTGTTTCTAGCAAAAGCAAATTGCAGGAATAATTTTTTGCTATGCTATGTATTTCTACTATTAGGAAAGCAAAATAATAAATTAGCATGCACAATTTATTACCTGTAATACTTAAGTGGTCATTATTGCACATATTAATTATGATTCTTTTAGTTATTGAATAATAAATGAATCACTATAGTTCTTATTGAACTCACTGAAATATATATCTCATCACTGAAGAAATTAAAATCTTCAAATTACTTTCAAAGGGACAGAGAAATGAATTTAGTAATTTGTATTTTTTGGTATATTGAAATCTCTATATATTTAACAGATGAAATAGTTTTATTTAAATGAACAGATTTGAGTGAGTTTGATTCAGTAAGAAACTGATTTTGAAAACCAGTTTCTGGGTAGAAATGTGTGTGTGTGTGTGTGTGTGTGTGTGTATTGTTTGAAGATACATTATTTATTTATAGAGTTCACTGCAATATAGAGGACAAGATTACTGAAACAATGTATATCAGAAAATTTACTCTTTCTCTCCCCTCTCTTCTTCATGGAGTAACCCTGCCATTGCCATCTCCTTGGCTAGGGAGTGCCATAATTTTTTCCTACCTCATAATTTAGCCAAAGATTAGAGTTTTTTTATGGAAAAATTGGAAATTATTACCATGCGCAATGGTGGATACTACTAAATTTTAATTCTGGAGGCCATATGACTCTAGAGAATTAGACATTTTCAAACAATTATCAAATACTACTACATACACAGTCATAACTCAGTGGATAAAATTATGTTATTTACTCTTCATCTCTCTTTCTCATATATAACATATTGAATTAAAATACAAATTGAGATTTATAATTTCAAAAAAGACTATTAATTTGTATGATTATATATTTGCATTATACATAATTGCTTGTAGAGATAGTCTATTAACATTGACACATTGACATTTCTGTTTTTCAAATAATTGTGCAGGCAAAATGGAATGAATTCTCAAATAAGATAGGTTTATTATTCTTCTGTAATAATCTTGTCAAACAATAATTTCTGCTTGTAATTATGCATCCTATTTATGCAGTTGACTCTTGAACAACATGGGTTTTAAATTGCATGTGTCCACTTATAGATGGCAGTTTTTCAATAGTAAATTTTGCAGTACCACAGGATTGGCGGTTGGTTGAAGCCCTGGATGTGGAACTAGGGATGTGGAGGAGCCACATACAGAGGATCCTCATGTGTGAAGGACTGACTAAAAATTATACTCGGATTTTCAACTGTGCAGAGGGTAGGGGCCCCTAACCCTTGCCTTGTTCAAGGGTCAACTGTAATCACATGTTGACCTCACATCAATTAAGCATTTAAATCAAAATCATTTGTTATGTGTAGATATTCTGCACCAAACAGTAACTTTCACAGAATATGTGCTTTAAATGTTTGGTATGCTGAATCTAATTTATCACTTCAGAAAATATACAGTAGGATTGTCTTTCTGACAGTATGTTGGGTTAAGTATGCAATACAAGGATATTATATCCAAAATTATATTGTGTCTATATTTAGGATACAGTTATACCAGATACATACTATACATTTACAAATATTATTTATATATGCACAGATCAATAAAGGATACAGTCCTATCTTGCAGAAAATGTCACAATGAATCTTCAAGAAGTTAGACCTTTATATGTTTACATCAAAAGATATTTTCATTAAGATAAGATAACAATGAAAATTTGTTAAATACCCTTTTCTGAAACACACCCCCAAAACAAAAGCAAATATCCTACTACATGGAGATTGGGACTAGCAACCACCTCATATCATATAAATGAACACCATATTTTAGACAGACTTGTTTGAACGAAATTGAAAGATGACATAGAAACATATTACTTTCAATGTTTAACATGGTGTAGAATTCAAGGAAGAGTTTTGAAAGGCTCTATTATTTACAGCTGTGCTAGAAGGATTTGGATATATCATCTGGTCTTGCCATGTGAGGCAAAAAATCAGAAGAGAGAAAAGAATACACACCAAAAAAATTTTAGCACATTATATACATTTTGAATTTTAGGAGGAAATATTGCCAAAGTAAATAAGAAAAAGAGCCTAGGAAAAAACTTTTTTCATGTTACTACTTCACAGTTGCAAACCTGGATAGGACTGTCTGTGCTAAAGGTGAATAAGCCAAAGAGATGAATCAACCCACAAAAAAGAAACATGTTAACTTTATGTAGTTGGTCAGAAAAGCAGCATGCTAGAGAGTGCAGAATTGTATACGATATTCAGGGAAAAAATGAAAGAAAAAATCCCTTATACTTTCAAGGAAACTGAAGCAAATACTGGAAGTATAGTGAAAGAAACAAAGCTTCATGCTGTGTTCTAGATTTAGAAACTGACAGAAGTACTTTTAATTTGACTCAGTCCTTCTGTAAAACGCTACAGGAGAAAAACTGTGAGTTGTCTCAAATAACAAAAATTGTACTGAATTTTACTGTGTGTAATAAAAACACTGAGTTGGGAGAAATAAACAGAAAAACTCAACATGTTAAATTTAAATTCAGATAAATCTGAAATGATTAACAATATGTAAAATCTATGAAATATCATCAGTCATTTTTTATGACTTCCTACAAATATGTTAAGGAACGCTATCATCTATATAAGATACAGGTTAACATTTCATATTGGTAAAGATGGACTATGTCACAAAATTATTTGACATGATCCATAGTTCGTTATAATTGAATGCCACAAGTTCAATAAAGCCTCTCTTACTCATGGTAAAGAAAATAGTATAGTCAGATTTAAATTTCTTGAGTCCTTTACCTCTACTTAATTATTTAAAAAATAGGATTCTTGTTTAGCTGCATGAAGCATATCCTATAAGTTTCTTATCAGCACAGAGAATAAATTTAAAACATAGCACCTGACTAGGGGAATTCATTTTAGTTCAAGGTGAATTGTTTGATTTTTTTAGTGAAAAATGTACTATTAAGCAAAATAGTACATTATTATACAATATTATAATTGTATAATATACAATATTATAATATTGTATTAATTCAATTTTATTGAATTATAATATGTTCTCAAGTTGGTTTTGTTATATTTGATTTCCTTACTATGAAACTGGAAATATATACAATAAAATACACGAATGATGGGAAAAGGTGATTGGAAGAGTTAGTAGAAGAATTGAGAGAAAATAATGGAATACTTCATCTGAACATTGGATCACCATTTTTTCGGAAAAAAAATGCTGCAAAAAAATTGACCATGAGTCTAGACTAGTAAAACTATAATGACTGTCAGCTGTAATGAACTACACCTGTAGCATTCAATAAAGAAAATAAGGCCTTCTTTAATTATTTTTTTGTAGCACTGTTAGGTGTCAGGAGATAGTACATATATTTTCCCCTGAATTCAATAAACAACTTCTAGAAGGAATAAGTGAATTTAGCAAACTTACATAACAAAAAGTCAATACACAAAATATAATTGAATTTCTATATTCTAGCAAAAGAATCAAATATGTAAATATATGCTAAGGAGATTCACAGGGACAGTAATTTTGAGATCAAATAAACTATTGCCTAAAAAATACTATACCTGAGACAAGAGATCCATATAGGCTAACATCAAATTGTCTCATAGCTGACTTTTGGGCCATTTGGCTGACATTTAGGCCATATATCTATTATAAGTTTTGGTATCTATGACTTGGTATCTATGAATAGGATACCAAGATAGAGATGTCTGATTAGGCTAGCCATGACATTGTTTTCTAGAGAACAAAGTTAGCCTTGCCTAGTTCATAACTGTACTTCCTTCCTAGGACATCATAATTTTAGAATAAGCAAGATCCATCAGCTTTTGTCTCATTGGTCTCTCGTTATATCTCTGGAATTAAAATTCTGGAAGACCAAGCCACCAAATCCCCCCATGTTCCATGGAATCTGGTATTATAGATACCACACAAAATTATTGCTCTTTTTCCTTACCTGACTCCCCTAAGATTGCTGGCAGTGTCCCACAATATTTTCTCAGATTGCAGGTACTGGTGCAATTCTGTCTTTACGGTGTAGCTTATGTATGACCATGATTTCTAGATAACAAAAATAACAGCTTGAAGGTGAGTTAGAATATCCAGATTTGGATGTCTCTTGAAGTATGTGTCATTTAGGATGCTTTTGGTCAAGCTATAGGAAAGCAAAAATAGGTAGAAATATATTAAAATGAGGCAAATTTATTATTAAAATTAACAGAAAATTTAAAAGAGATGGCAACTTTAGGGTTAATTAAGGAGCTCAACAGTATCATCAAGGAACAGATTATATCAATTTGTCCCCTCTGCCATCCTCAGCGTGCTGCCTCTTGTTTAGCCTCTCATATTTATAAAATGGACAAGGCTATTTTAACAATTAAATCTCCACACAAGAAAATTTAAATTCATAGGAGAAGAGAACATGTTTTTTTCACACATCCCTTTTTCAGAGAAGACTTTTTAAGAAATTGCCCACACCCCAGCAGATTATTTCAACTATTAACAATGCCTGTCAAAAACCTACAGAGATATGCAAAATGCCTGTGGGTTATCCATAATATGAGCACATAAAAGATATATGTGTAATATGCTTTTAAATTAGGATAACAGTAATTTTTCAACCACTGAGATATTTTTAAATATGAAAAGATTGAATGTACTCAAAACAATATTTTAGGCCTTTTGTTACATTGACAAGAGCAAAGAAATTCATTCTTTGCAGTTGACATTTCTAACTCCTGTTGTGAATTCTTGTTTCATAATGGTATTTTAAAAAGATGTCAGTTTTAAGTTATCCTTTGTTGATTTAATTCAAATCCTCAAGAACTTCTTTTTTATATTTGTTTTTCTCTTCTTTCGTATGACACTTTGTGCTAATATAGATGATATGTTTGGTGCTACATACCTGTACTCAGGGACACAGGCTAAAACAAAACAAAAAAAGTTGGTGAAGTATTTATTATTATAAATATCCAATCTTTCAAAATAAGACTCTGTATATTTAATTTTAAGTGAACTTATATCACTGGATTTCTCATTTAATTATATTATTCAATTTTATGAATCATATATGTCTGGCTAACTTTTAGGTAACTTACAATTTAGCAGTCTTTAGTGTGAAATTTGAATGGTCAGTTCTGTCTACCAATTCTCAAGTTCCTTTTGTCAATATCTAAGCAGTTCTTAAACAGAGGTTTTTGAAAATGTTAGCACACATTATTTGAAAAGAATCAAGGAACGCTGTGGAATAATAATAGATAATAATAGCAAACACATTATATGCTTGTAATGGAATACCTGTCCTAAATGCTTTATATGTATTATCTCAAATAATCTTCCAAAATGTTCATTCAAGGGTATTATTTTTATGCATCTCACAGATGAGGAAACTTGCCTGAGGTGGCATTACAGATTTCCTCAGAGTCACACAAGTGGTATTGCTTACTGAGAGAATATCTCTTCACCAGTGTCCTTCAGGGATACTTCATAAAGAGGCTGCCCCCTTCCAGAGAGTGCCTGCGTGCCGTACAAACTAACTGTAAACCAGGCTCAAGCTTTCTGTCCTCAGTCTACTGATCATAGGAAATTCCTAATGAAGTCATAGGTACAGGCAGGGAGAGAAATGATAATTCACTAGAAGTAGGGGGCATTGGTATTTTTCCCACTTCTAAACACAAGTTACTGTGTGTAAGGACCAGATGGAGCCTTATCTCATATCTATCATTGCCATTTGACAATGGAGTGTTGCTGTGCGTGCTCATATTTATGGCTTGGTTTATCAGAAAATATGTTGTTCGTGATGAGCAACTCAGCTTTCAGACTCTGAAATTGAGGCAAAATAGCAAGCTAAAACCTGTTCTCAAAAGTAAAGCAGGGCTTCCCTGGTGGCACAGTGGTTGAGAGTCCGCCTGCCGATGCAGGGGACACGGGTTCGTGCCCCGGTCCGGGAAGATCCCACATGCCGCGGAGCGGCTGGGCCCGTGAGCCATGGCCGCTGAGCCTGCGCATCCGGAGCCTGTGCTCCGCAATGGGAGAGGCCACAACAGTGAGAGGCCGGCGTACCGCAAAAAAAAAAAAAAAAAAAAAAAAAAGTAAAGCAGTTATCTACAGAGGCTGCTAGGGCTTTGCCCCCAGATTCCAAGGGCTTTCACTGTGATCCAATTATCTGTACCTGCCATGTGCTACAAACAGCAACTCTATCTGCCACTGCCACTCCAAGCATCATTGGAAAACCATGTAAACCTGTTGGTATGTATTACACCTCTATGTGGGTCACTTTGTACCTCACTCTTTGGGGATTTGTCTGTACTTGGGTATACTTACAGGTCTAGAAGAAAAGAGGTGTGTCAGGCGTAGACCCTGAGGAAAATCAGCAGGGCCTTGAAAGACAATTACTTCAGGGGAAACAATAACAGATTCAACAGGAAAATAATGGCTAACATCCCCTGGCAGGGGTGAGGAGTCTGCTTCAGCTGGCAAAGACTTGTCAGAATATGGGGGTTCAATGTTCTCAGCTTCATCAAGATCTGCCCATGTGCCCCAATTACAATTTTTAGGATCATATTCCTTCCCAATCAATGCTCTTGCTTTAACAGAAAATACTTGTAAAGTCGGGAATACAATTTGTATTTTAATTCAGTCACTTAAAGGATTAGACTCTAAGTTTAGTTTTCAGAAATCTCAGCCCTATGACTATAGGATATAAAGGTTTCTTTTAGGGCAATATAGAAGTTTTATATCATGTATGCAGAGCTTGAGCTGGGAATTTGAACCCCTGAGCTCATCTTTTTCTTTCTCTACTTTGTCCAGCTCAATTAGGAGCAACCAGCTCATTATACTCATTATTTTGACAAAAATGTTCAAAGGTATTAAATACATGGTCACCCAGAATCTTGTCTCATATAAGTACTTGGTTACAAGTATTCAGTGATATTTTGTGTATCCTTATTGCCATATTATGCCATGAGGTATCAGTACTCTCTCTACCACTAAAAATAGAATAATTGAGTGTCTCTAAATCTGATCAAATTAGAAAACCAATTGTATGTCACACAAAACCAATTCAGAAAACACATTCTTAAGATTCTGTTCCTCTAGAACCACTCTCAGTACCAAAATCTGTTTTAGTAAAGGTTCTCCAGAGAAGCAGAATGAATAAGAGATATATACTAAGATATTTATTGCAAGAAATTGGCTTATGCAGTTGCGGAAGCCAAGTAGGCAATTCAAAATCCATAAGATGGGCCATCAGGTAGAGCATACCTGTACTCAGGGACACAGGCTAAAACTACTACCCATAGTCAGGGTTTTCTTTTATGGAAAGCCTCGACTCTACTTTTAAGACCTTTGAACTGATTGAACCAGTTTCACCCATATTTTCTAGGATAATATTCCTTACTTAAGCTGATTATAATTCACTGATTATGGAGTTTAAACACATCTACAAAATACCTTCACAGAAACACCAAGTTAGTATCTGAACAACTGGGAATTGTAGTCTAGACAAGCTGATGCACCAAAATAACTGTCATGATGACAAAGAAAAATTACAGTTAGTTTGTCGGCAGAGGTCAGAAAGTGAAGAAATTTATATTCCCTGCTAAGGAGTGTAGGTTGTATCCTGTACAAAATGAGGAGATACAGAAAAATTTTAAGCAAGAAAATTGTCAAGATTTGAGCTCATTTTACAGTGATAACTCTGGCTCCATTGTGAGTAATGATGTGAGACTTCTTTAGGAAAGAGCCTGAAATACACATATAGAAGTCATCAGACGTGGTAGGGGGTGTATGCCAATGGGAGTGGGTAATATCACCCATTAATTACATAATTTAATTCAGATTACATTTAAATTCATTTATTAAGTGCTTAGAATATGTTCAAAACTAAGTTAGAAATTATTAATACCAACTGGATGAAAACTCTGCTCTTGCCAACAGGACCTCATACTACAGAGGCACTAAATATGTAGAGGAAAATGTCCAAAACTGAGGACCTGAAGCAATGAGGAAATACATGGGTAGTATGGGCATGGTGGAGGGATGCCCATATGCAGGACAGGAAATAATTCCAGGAATAGGACTAGTATATTAAAAAAGAAGAAGGCCTAGGGCAGGAACACTCTTAAACAAAATAGACAAAGTCAAAGAAATTGAAATTCGCTATTAGGCTTGAATTCCCAGAGGATGTGAGAGAAAACTAGTATAGAATAGTGTCATGGAAACTAAGAAGGCCACTTTCAAGAATAAATTAATGGAGCACAAATTAAGTGGTGCAGCAAGGTCAAGTGAGACAAGAACTGAAAAGGATTCATCATAGTTTGAAACTAAGAGGTAATTTGTGAACTGAGGAAAAGAGTTTTATTAGAAGTACAGAGTGTAGAAGCTCTTTTATGGTACATTGAGGAGTTAATGTGAGGTCAGAAAAATGACAATAATATTTTCAGACTGTAGAAGCTTGACTTTAAAATAAACTATATTAAATTGTTAGTGAAGAGAGACATGGAGTATTTTTGTTTTGTTTATGGGTGGTAATTTAGTACATCTTAGGCTAAGGGAAAATAATCCAGTGATTTGGAATAGATAAAGAGAAAGCCACAACGAAGCAGGAGACACCTGAGTTGAGTGAAACTAAGGAAAGGAAGATTATATGTACAATACAATTTGTCTCATGTGTTTCAAAAACAGTTCTACTCTGTATTTTTCTGCCCAGAGGAAATATAAGGGAGAGAGGGATGGATGAATAGACTTCTATTATTCTTGCTGCAAAGAAGGTGTACTATCAATTTCCAGAAAACAAAAGCAACAAGCAGATGCAATTACTATATAAGGTATTATTAATAAATTTAGCAATAATTTGTTTCATGCATGTCCATTAAAAAAGAAGAAGCAGATCTGTAAGGAATGTAAAGATTATATAAAAATTTTATTCTGAAATAAATTTCCTTTACAAAAACAAAATGAGTTTAAATAATTTGAATACTATAAAGAGATAGAAGGCCAATCAACTTTCTGTGTTGATGATGATCTAAAATCCAACTTATCTTCTTCATGGTTCCCTGGACAAAAAGGCCTTAGAAGGAATCTAGTGCAGCCAAGTCACAATTTCTGACCCTTACTCATATTTGTCTTGAGAGTGAGAATCTGAGACTGTGAGAATATTTTGCACTGTTAATAGGATAAAATAGGGATAATGGAAAATGCACACCACTTTCTTAGTTTTAACTGCACACAATAAATTAGACTTTTCAAAGTTCCTGCTTGTTCAATTTAAATGGACCTTATGGCTGAGTAAGAGATGATTAAGATTAAAATAATGTGTTTTTTCATACCTTTTGCTAACTTTAGAGTTATCTGCACAAGATAGCTCTACACACTATTCTCATGTGGTAGGCTGAGTGCTTTCTGATTTGAGGAAAGAGTTCTGGGAAACAGATATGACAGCTGTCGGATTCTTTGTCCAAATTTAATCAGGAATCAGCCAGAAAGAAATGTCCTAATCCATCAACACCTGCTTGGGATAAGCAGTAAACCCACCAGAGACAGAGCCAAATATAGTGACTTAATTAATTGAAAGGCTTTGGCACCTCATCAACATGTGCTGCTTTTAGAGCAAGCTCTGGTGTTCAACTAATGTAGAGCAGAATCTATGTAAGTATCTTTAAACTTTAAGCTATTAGAAGTTTATTACTTTTTAATTAGAAAAGATTTCAAAGTACTAGGCAAAGATACAAAAGAATGCCTTTTTGATTTTTTTGTTTTAATTTGATATTACAATTTCTTACAATACTTTAGATAAGTATTTGTAGTTTGGTGCATGGCTATTCTTCTGCATGAGTAGCATTTTTATACAGCTAACATGGTACTGATTAAATTGATGAGTGGGTGTTCTATGACGAAGCTATATTTGTAGCTCCTGTTCTGAAATGCATACGTAATGGCCTAAAGACAATTCTTTCACAATCAGTTAAGTCCCATAAGTGGAATTGTACAATATGTAGGGTTTTTTGTGGGGAGGGGCTGACTTCTTTCACTTAACATATCATTTTCAAGCGTCATTCGTGCTGTAGCATATCAGTACTTCATTCATTTTTATGGTTCAGTAATATCTTATCTCTAGTAACATTATTTATTTTAAAGTTTCTTTTGTAAGATGTTGTTATAGTCACTCCAGCTTCCTTATTTCTGCTGTTTGCATGATGGAGATTTTTCATCCTTCTATCAATACTTTTAACTTATTTGTATCATAGAATTGTGTGTTTCCAGTAGAAAACAGACTTCAATACTGTTTTTATTATTCAGTGTGTCAACCTCTCTTTGATTGGTTTGTTTAATTCATTCATAAGTACCGTTATTGATGTATTTTGATTTATATTGTATGCAATTTTATTTTCATTTTCAAAATGTTTCATGTCTTATTCGCTCCTTTTTTCCTCCATTCCTTTCTTTTTCATTAAATGAATATTTTTATAGTGAAACATTTTTAATTCATTTAATTACTTTTTTCACTATGTTTTTCTGAGTTATTTTCTTAGTAGCTGATCTGGAGCTTACCATAAACATCTTAACATCATAATCACCTTCAAATTTATACTAACTTAATTCCTGTAAGATATAGAAATCTTCCTCCTATATAGCTCAACTCCTTATTCCTCTTTTTTGCACTATTATTGGTATACATGTTGCATCAAATTTATGTTATAAATTCCAAAATAAATTGCTTTAATTATTATTTTATGCATTTTTATGTCTTCTAAAGAAACTGAAAAAATAAAGGAGAGCAAGTATATATTTATAGTTTGTTACATTAACTTATTAATCATTTCTGGTTCACCTCATTTCTTCCCATAAGTGTGAGTTACTATCATGTGTCATTTCCTTTTTCCAGTACAGTTTGGGGTCCAACCTCTGCATTGTCCTATGTCAAATATATTACATTTCTATATGTGACAGGCCAAACAGCACAATTATATACCTATTGTTTTATGGAATTGATTTTTGTATCAGCTAAAGTAAGGAAAGAGAATGCATATGCATTTACATTGTCTTTCATAATTATGTAATTAACATGTTCTTTGTTTTGTGCGTGTATATGAATTACTGTCTTGAGCCACTTAATTTCAGATTAAATTATTATTTTACTAATTCTTGTAAAGTCAATCTTATAGCAATAAAACTCTCTTTCGTTTCTCTGGGGCAGTATTTTTTTAACTTTTATTTTTGAAAGAGAGTTTACATTCAAAACATTCTGGAGATAACACTCTTTTTTTAAAAAATTTTTAATAGATTTATTTACTTTTATTTATTTATTTTTGTCTGCATTGGGTTTTCATTGCTGCGCATGGACTTTCTCTAGTTGTGGCGAGAGGAGAATACTCTTTGTTGCTGTGCGCGGGCTTCTCATTGTGGTGGCTTCTCTTGTTGCAGAGCACCAGCTCTAGGCACGCAGACTCAGTAGTTGTGGCTCTTGGGCTCTAGAGTGCAGGCTCAGTACTTGTGGCACACTGACTTAGTTGCTCCGTGGCACGTGGGATCTTCCTGGACCAGGGCTCGAACCCGTGTCCCCTGCATTGGCAGGCATATTCTTAACCACTGTGCCACCAGGGAAGTCCCAGGAGATAACATTCTTGACTGGATATACTTTTTTCTTTCTTTCAGCACTGTGCCTATATAATCGTACTGACTTCTGTTCTGGACCTCATTTTTTCTGATGAGAAGTTAGCTGTTAATATTATTGGGGTTTTCCATATACATGAAGTTATTTTTCCTTGCTGCCTTCACAACATTCTCACTGTCTTAATCTTTCAGTATGTTTACTGTGATGTGACTAAGAAAATTTTAAATTAATCCTAGTTAGCACTTATTGAGTTTCTTGAGTGTACAAATTAATATTATCATAATTTGGAAAATTTTCACCTATCATTTCCTCAACTACTTCTTCTACTCTATCTCTTTCCTCTCCTTTGTGCTTTCAGTATTTGTATGTTGGTACAAGTAAGTGTCCCATATTTTTCCAATGCTTTGTTCATTTATCTTTATTCTTTTTTCTTTCTTCTTCAGATTGCATAATTTCTATTGATCTATCTACATGTTTTCTTATTCTTTTGCTTTTTCTTTTTCTGCCAGTTCACATCTGCCAGTTGAGTCCCTGTAGCTGATTTTTCATGTCAATTAGTATGCTTTTCAACTCCAGAATGTTCATTCAATTATAATTTCTATAATTTTTATAATTACTATATCAATAATTTTTATTGATATAGTTTTTTTGATTAGGTATTGCCATCATGCTTCCCTTAACTTGTCTTTTTTTTTTTTGTGGTACGCGGGCCTCTCACTGTTGTGGCCTCTCCCGTTGTGGAGCACAGGCTCTGTACACGCAGGCTCAGCGGCCATGGCTCGCAGGCCCAGCCGCTCCACGGCATGTGGGATCTTCCCGGGCCAGGGCACAAACCCGTGTCCCCTGCATCGGCACGGGGACCCTCAACAACTGCGCCACCAGGGAAGCCCTCTCCCTTAACTTCTTTAAGCATGGTTTTTGCTTAGTTCTTTGAAAATTTGCAATAGCTATTTTGTAGTCTTTGTCTGCTATGTCCAAGCTGTGGGCCCCGTCATGAGCAATTTCTACTTTATTTCCTTTCTATGAATCACTCCTTTTTGTTTATTTGCTTGTTTATTATCTTATAACTTCTCATTAGAGATGGAATATTTTAGATAATATATTGTAATAATTTTGGATTCTGATACCACCACCACCACTATGACCCTCCATGACCCCTCATGCCCCTCTGAGAGCTTGCTGACATAGTCTGTTGATCTGTTTAGTACCTTGGGTGTACTATTATACTTCCTGTTATTTTCCCAGCAGGATGCTTACTCTGGTTTCATTCTCCAGAGGGAACAGCCTTGGGCTTGCACACAGTCACCCTGGGACAATATTTGTTTTCACAATGTAGCATTTGAATGTCTTCATCTCTGATATGTTTGTTATTCTGTGTACTTCTGTTGAGATCACATCCAGCTTTTAGTTTCCACTAATTGACAGCTGATCTCTCTATTGTTTTTGACAATGACCTCAGGTATATATTGTTCCATAGTCTGATCAAGTTAAATTTAAGCTCCTTCTTCAAGGGTATTCTTTCAGGCCAGTCTTTGAGGTTTGTTCTAACCCAAGGAGAGCTATTATTGGCAATGTCTTTCTCTGGTTCTCTCTGGTAAACTTGTAGTTTATGTAGAGTTTAGCTTATTGACTCATGGAAATACCAGCCTACTCCTAATTCCTTAACACCAAAATCTCTGTTGTGTTCTAAAGTGCTCTTAAGCTTGATCTTCCCCAAACTCTGTTGCAAATAAAGTCAGTTCTTTGGGGATTGCTTCAGCGATTCCCCCTAGGCAAAACTCCTGTGCCACTGCTCTATACCTGGGCATGGATACAGTGCCCACTTCTCTGGGAATGACACTTCTTCTGTAAGAGTGGGAGTACTCAGCAAGGACAATAGCTTATGGTCTTTTGGGTTTGCCTCTCCACCCATGAAAGCTCAACCTTATTATTGAGCTGCAGTGAGTGCAGTTGGGGCTGCCATACTCTTGGCTAGTTGTAACTGAGGTGGAACCTCAATCCAAGGAGTGGGACTAGGTAGAATAGACCCCCAAACTTCTTAGCTGTTCTTGCCTGGCACAGAGCTTCTGCAGTTTGAAGCAGGGATGCATGAAACATGCTGGTAGCCTGTCCCTCCTGGGGCAATACTCTATTTTTTGATTGGTTGCTTGATGAATAGGAAGCCCTGTGATCTTACCTGCACATGCAGGAGTAGAAGTTTCTGTCATGCTGAGCTTGTAGGTAAAGGGAGAGCATCACAGCTCAAATGTCACAGATTTTTACTGTTCTTACCAAGATTTGGTAGATTTATTTGAATAAATGTTTCCTCATTTATTGTATTTCCTTAGGACAATTTTGAGAAACTTAAAAATTGTGGTAATTCATAATTTTCACCAATTATAGTTGTTTAACTTGAAAGTATGTCTACAAAGATCTTAATGCCATCATTCTAGAAGTAGTTGTGAAGCTTTCATAAGATTTAAAAATGTGTTGAAACATTTTACTTAAGTGAAGGGCATTTGTTGATTTTCAAACTTCCAGTAAAACTAGATTTCACTTTTTTTTATCGCTGCATCCAAAATTGCAGGTAATCTGTCAATTGTGCACCAGATGGCGTGTTAGAAAATGACTCACCTAGAAAATGGTTCTTATCTTCTTGTGTTGACTCTCAACTTTCCTCTTTAGTACTTTGTGAAGAAATAAGTGTAATTCTACAGAAGTGTATCCTAGGATGAAGGATACGAATGATCCCCAGTTAATGTACAAAACATTGATGTGAAGATACCTTAGTTTCTGAGAAATAAGCACAATATTATTTGTTATTGAGTTATTTTATTTAAGAGTTTAAGAATTGATTTTATAGTACTATATCTAATCTTTCTATTATTTCCAAAGTAAATTTACAAAAAATAATGTCTATTTAGTTTATTGAAATCCTATTTATAAACTGTAATGACTCTTTGTATCTCCAGCTGCTCAGAATAATAAGGTATAATTTTGTACTATCTACAAACTTAGAGGATATGAATCTAACTATAGTACTACACAGATTTGTAAACTGAGGTTCTCAAAGATGAATTATTTTGTCCAGAGTGGCAATAGCTAGTTACTAACTGAAAATATGAGCTCATGAATCTAGGTTATGTTCTCTTTCCACTTCATCACTCTGCTTTACAAAATGTAGAACCACTTCTCTTTCCAAACAACAAAAATCATTCTGTCATCACTGCCTTTTAGGAAATATATAAGTGGCACTTGGTCTAATTTGTAGGCTACAGACAGTAATCCATCATTAAAAGAAAAGAATCCCATAGCTTCATGAGATTTCACATATAGTGATCAATAGCTACTGACTACTTTTTTTCTTTCACTTCTATAGCCCTAAGAATTACTGGAGAAGTCAAAAGATTATAATTTTTGGAAACAGAGAAGGGACACAACATTCTGCACCTCTTCGTAGTTTATGATGCTATACCAATATAACTATGATTGGTGAGGTTGGGGGAAATTTTAGTAGGATCAGTTAAGTGCCTGTATAGCACTACCTTTTAAGGGAATCCAAAGGTAAGAATTTGGCTATAGCTATATTTTTCATATAGATTTATCTTTAAAGAAAGGGTGATACAACAGGGACTGTCCTATAATTATTTAATGACACAATTTGTTAAATAACATGTTGAAGTGTTTATATAATTTAGTAAATCTCTACCCTCTGTACCCTTCTTTCTTTGTTCTAATAGGGGGAAGTCCTAATTTCTTATCCAAATTGAATTTCTAAAAATCTAATAATACTAATTCATTTCCACTTCACTCGTGCATACTATGTCACTTGAGTCTTTCTTATACACGTTTCAGCTTTTATCCTTCCAATGGCACAACATTCAACATTTCCTCTACTTTTTTTCAGATCAACTAAGTATGTCTTCCTAGCACACACGGTGTTTAGAATAAATGTCAAAGTTACAAATGATTTCCATTACTCTACATTAGTTGAGTAAAATCATTTTTGTAACAAGAAGATCAGTATAGTAGGTGCAAGTATTCCTGGAAGCCAGAAATGAATGTGAACTACATAGACATAAAACACTAAAGACAAACTCAATGTGTCTTTTAGCCATTTTCCCTTTATATAGATTAACAGTGGCCATTGCAACAGCATTTGACACCAGGGAATTGTGGCTATAGGGGAAACATAGACAGTAAGAAATAGCAATGCTACCTAATTGCAGATAAAATATGTTATTTTACAAACTTTGCAAAAAACACTTGCCCCATGAATACATTATTAATGTTCCTCATGGACTAAGACAAGAGAGTGGTCTTGAAGATTAATCTTCATTAGCTTCCTAGTAAAACTTTTTTCTGCTTCTATTTCCTCCTGGTACATTGGAAGAAACAGCTCTGCTCTCATCTAAACTCATCTTATGGAAGATATGTTCTATCTTTTCTCATCTACTCTAGGACTTTGGCTTCTTCAGTTATCTCCAATACTACTGTATAACCATTCAACCTATTGTCTATATTAAAAATATATATACAATTTCATATATTGTATCATTTTCTTGATTATACTTTCTAATGTCTTCCATTGTTAGCTAAAAATAAATCTGAAGTTTTTATTATGGTTTACAAACTCCCTGCATGATTGGCCTCTCCTATCCCTACCATCAAATCTCCTGATCCTCATATTCCTTATTAATTATTCCACTCGTATTAGTCTTATTATGGCCATTGAAAACCCTATACATGTACTAGTTTCCTGGGTTTTTATAATTTTTCTTCCATGTCCCATGAAAGCTGTCCACAGTTATTTATAAAGCAGGCTTCTAGTTGCAATCCATATCTATGCCTAAATGTCCTCCTAGGCAAAGCTTTCTCTGAGCACCTCACCTTTATTACCTTCTATTCATTTATTTAAATAGTATCTACACAATTTGAATTAAAAATTATACACACACACACACACACACACACACATATATATATATATATATGTATACCATTATATATATACTGTTTTTTGGTGATCAAGACAAGGCATTTTTTTGTCTATTGACCACTGTTTCCTTAGTACATACACCAGTGCCTAGATTCTTTTGGCACTTAATAGATGTGACTTGAATAAATAAATTAATAAACTTCTATGTATATTTACAGGATGGATAAGTAAAAAGAAGATGTATTACCTAAGGAAAATGAGTAGGGAAACGTTAGTATAATTGACAGTGGATTTTACAAGGCAAAGAGAAGGAAAAAGAATACTAACACAGATATGTATAAATGCCCTTAATTTTTAAAGTTGTGGTTAAATAAACATAACAAAATTTACCATCTTAATTATTTTTAACTTCAGTAGTGTTAAGCATGTTCATAGTAAGGTAAAACTAGTCTCCAGAACTCTTTTTGCCTTACAAAGCTGAACCCCTGTATTCATTAAGCAACAACTCTTCACCTCCTATGCCCCCAGTGTTTAACAACCACTATTTTTCTTTCTGTCTCTATGAATTTGACTATTCTAGGTATATCATGTAAGTGGAATCATACAGTATTTGTCTTTCTGTGACCATTTATTTTCACTTAGCATAATGTCTTCAAGTTTCATCCATATTGCGAGCATATGTCAGAATGCCCTGTTTTTAAGGTTGAATACTATTCCACTGGCTATTGTGATTAATGCTGCTATGAATATGAGTGTACAAATAGCTCTTTGAGACCCTTGTTTCAATTATTTTGGATATATACCCATAAGTGAAATAGCTGGATCATGTTGTAATTTGCACTTTATTTTTTAATATTGAATTAGTATCCAGCAATATGGTGAACTCTTTTCAATTACAATAATTTCATGTAAAAGATTCTTTTGGATTTTCTTGTTATATAATCACATAATCTGAAAGTAAAATTTTTTTTTAATCTTATTTTCCAGTTGACATACTTTTTTGTCTACATATTAATGCGCTGACTAGGACATCCAATGCAACGTTGAATAAAATTGGTGATATGGAATATCCTTGTTTTGTTCTCGATATTTGAGGGAATGCTTTCAATGTTACATAGCTTTATTGTACATATCTTCATTAGTTTACAAAAGTTAGCTTTTATTCTTAATTTGTTATTTTTCTTCTTTCCTGTAATGAGTACTAGGATTTATAAAAATTAATTTTTTTCTACATCTATTGTATTAAGTATATGACATAGCCTTTGAAATCAATAATATAATAAGTTTTAGTAATTCACTTTTAAATTCCAAGCCAAACTTGCATTCTCAGAAAAACTCAAATTGAAAGTGATGTTAGTTGTTTTATTTATTTCTAGATGGCTAACCAACTTAAAAAAATTATTGTATGCATATAACCCTTCCTGCCCCTGCCTTTCTTCCTTTGAGTACAATACTGAATAGGAGTGTAGGCGTGTACAAGTATAGGAGTGTAAGTGTAGCTATGTTTGCCTTTCTTTTCAGTCTTACAGTGAAAATCTTCAGTCATTCATCATTTGGCATGATGTTAGATGTAAGCTTTTTATAGATTCTTTTTATAGTCAAATATATTCCCTTCTATTCCTTGTTTAGTGACAGTTTTCATTGTGAATGGATGTTGTATTTTTGCAAAATGCCTTTTCTGTGTCAATTGATATACATATTTTTTTTTCTCTTCTTGAGACTCACAATATAGTGAACTAAGCTGATTAATTTTCTATTATTGAACCAGACTTACATTCCTGGAATAAACCACACTTGGTTTTGATGTATTCATTTTTATATTGTTAAATTAAACTTGCTTATATTTTGTTGAGGAATTTTGCCTGTAGTACATGAGGAATATTAAACTTCTATTTTCCTCTTGTACTGTCTTTCTCTGATTTTTGAATGAGGATAATGCCTGATTCATTAAGTGAGTTGCAAAATGTTCTCTTGTGTTCTATCTTCCAAGAGGGATTTTGTACAATCAGTGTTATTTCTTCTTTAAATGTTGGTAGACTTTGCCAGTAAAACCATTAGGGCCTAAAGTTTTCTAATGTGAAGTGTTTTTAATTACAATTTCAATTTCTTAATAGTTATAGGACTAGTTATAGGGATTAGCCATTTCATCTTAAGTAGGTTTTAGTAATTTGTAGATTTCAAGGTATTGGTCTATTTCATCTATGCTATCAAATTTATGTGTGTAGGTTTCTTCATAATATTCTCTCATTCTCTTGATTTCTATGGTGTCTTTAGTTATATTCCATCTTTCATTCCTGATATTGGTAATATGTGTATTCTATTTTTTGTTGCTGTTTTTGTGGTCAATCTTGCTAAACAGTTATCAGTTTTATTGATCACTTCAAATAAACATTATTGGTTATTTTGTTTCCTTTATTATAATTCTGCTTTCAATTATGTTGATTTAGCACATAACTATTATGTCCTTTCTTTTGCTTTCTTTGCTTTCTTTTGCTCATTTTGGGGAGGCTTTTTTGAAAGTGAAAGGAAGGTTTCACTTTTGATTTGAAACTCTTCTTCAAATCGGTGGTGAGCTCAGGAATTCATAAAAATTTTGTGAGGTTGCTTTCTTGAGCTCTCCCCTTTCTTTGATCTCTCCAGTAATTTTTGGTTCCCTATGGTTCCATTTTTTATTCTCCCAACCATGGAGTTGCTTTAGTAAGTTTGCTCTGCCCTGAACCTCAGCAACTAAAACTACATCCAGGATTAAGTGATGGGAAATCAGTGAGAAAAGAAAAGCAGCAGGAATGGTCCCATCCTCTTGCAACCACAATTCCAAATTTTGGAAAAGTTTCCAGACCCTCTTAATTTGGGTCCCTGCACCTCTAATTGCAAACACTGCCACAGCTACAAGTTTGCTCGGAGGCTGAAGTCCCAGATAATGGAGAAAATGAAAAACCAACCAACAAACCAACAACAAACAAAATGGGTGATTTCTGTACATTCCCTGAGTGTTAGGGGTTCTCTTTCCCATTCTCAAAGAAGAAATTTGGAGAAATCTGGGAGAATCATTTCTGAAAACCAGAAAGTGAACCTACTCAATATTTGAATTATATTGAGTATATATCTCTAACACAAATATAGTAAAAACAAGAAAGACATTTTGAAACTCAAAAGAGAGAATTAAAGAAAAGAAAAAATGATATCCATAATAAAAGGGTCAAAATAAATTTCCTAACTGGTATGTTTTTACGCAGTTATCAGAGAATATGGCTAATGCTTAAAAACAACATTCAATATCTATTCAACCAGGGGTCCTCACACAGGATTCATATAAAATGAAATGCAATTCTATCACATTATATTTCTCAGTATAGATAAATATATAGAAAGTCAAGACAGAATAAATACTGTTTATAGGTTTTAAATTTTAGTTTCCATTGATGAATAAAGAACAGAAGTCCTGGCTATAAAGAAAAATTGGACAACTTGGAAATCATAAAAATAAAAATTCATAGAAGTTGGAGCCAAGTGTGGCAAGGGATTATATGATCAGGAAAGGTGTAAAAAGTGTGGAAAATATGTATATGAATATAAAGGTGTCATCAGATTTATGAAAAAAATAATAATGCAAATAATTCCAGAGATAAATTTAAACTATCATTAAAGCAGAAAAGTACAAACTCAACCAGGAAAAATATCTAGCTATTAATATGGTGAAAAAGCCTTTGAAACCTAAGATATTCTCCTTAACTTAATAGATAATAACAGTGATGAAAATTGCAAAAAAATATTTTTTTAATTAGCAGCTGAGAGTGGGACTGAAAATGGCTAGCACTCAACATACAAAAAATTGACTCCTAAAAATCAAAACAACAACAAGAACAGCATGTAGACACTAACAAAAAGACACTTTAATTATTTACTCTGGAAAAAAAAATCCTGAGGTGAAATAGACATGAATCTGTGAATGAAAATAGCTCATTTACTACAGTGAAAATTAATGGGAAAGGAGATCTATACCACTGAAAAAGCTGAATTTCAAAGATCGATGTAATCCTCTATGATTATCTTTATGAGGAAAAAAACAGAAGATACAAAGGAAAGCATAAATGAAGCTGTGTTCTTAGAGGTCTCAAACCAATAATAAGAGTAGCAACATAACACAGCGACAGCAGCAAAAATAGCACTACCACTACAAACAATAACAAAAAGTATAGCTCAGAATTTTGAAAAGAAATCAAAGCTTCCTAGATGCTCAACAAATAGAAAATTCTCTATGCATATTAATTTCCTGAAAAATGTATTAGTCCCTATATGGACAAGTTAGAGATGAATAAAAATAATGGCAAATTGGGAAATTTAAACTTAAAAAGACAGTGAGATGGCATGCTTCTTAGGCTACAAGATAAATTTGCACAGGATTTAGCAGGGAGAAGTGAAGCATAGAAATAGCGTAGAAGTTTAGGAGCTGCTTCAACTCAAGCACATTGTCAGTCTCAGCTGGGTCACTCTGTTGGTGACTGGTGGTTTCAGGGCCCTCAGCTCCTCCAGAGTCTCCATCGCTTTAGTGCAGCAGCTGGGCTTTAATTCCTTCAGCTTCCACCTGATCCCTTTGTTTAGTTTCCTCAATTCCTAGGCGTGGTTCATATGGAGTTCTATGATGTAGTGTACCAGTTTTTCTGCAAGTTACTTTGAGATTGGAGGATAGAAGTGATCAGAGAAAAGCATGGATTAATTTCAATGGATTTCAGTTCATCCCTGATAGGACCAGTTTGCCTGGATACCCCTTTTTCACATTCATCTTTCCTCCCTAATAGCCAGACCTGCTGACTTTAGGACCAATGCCAGATGCCAGGGTAACAGACTTATGTAGTGGGCCTAACTTAGTTTCACAATTATATAAGATCATTTAGCATAATAAATTCCTTTTATTCCTCATAGTGGCTCTGCTTCTTTGACCAAACCCTGAAAAATATACTTTCCTAAAACAGAATGGCAATGTTATTGGTCCTAAATATAAAGAATATAATAATGGTTTATTTGAAAATAATAACCTCTATTGTAATTCCCAGAAGAAACAAAGAGAAAGCATACATGAGAAAGAGTTCAGTAGAAAGATCTAAAGTAGGTTGATTTCCTCAATTTACATAGGGGAAAAGGATAATATGTAAATGAGAATGTTAAAAATAATGTTGTCAACTAACAATTACATGTAGTTTGTGAGGAAGTACAATTTACTTTGCAAAGAGAATATGGAGATGTCTTTCTAGTGTTTGCACTAGCGCTTAAGTGAACAGAGAAAATATTCCAATAAGATGATTTGCATGAAGAAAAATATGATTTATGTTGGTTTACATGTTATTTTATATTCTTTAATAGTGGAAAATAAGATCCTCTGGTTTACATCGATGGTGCTTTAGCAAGACAAATTTGTTGTGATATGGCAATGCCTTTCACTAGCAACAACTCATGCACTTCTGATTGGCAAACCTCAGAGCTGCCAAGACATGTGTGAAGAAACACATCAACACATCAAGTTGGATACTTTGAAAATTCCAACATAATTTTCTCTGTAGTTTTGTAAACTACCTTCCCCCCAGTAGAAATGCAATATGCTCAGTAGAGTAAAAGGAGGTATTTTGCTATTTTATCAACTTTGACTTTAAAAGCTATGAATACTTACATCATGCAGATGACATCATTTCCTGACACTGATTCCTCAATCCAAGTAAAATTTACCCATTTTCCCTGAAAAAGTAAAATTTACTTTTGGGTAAATTTTACCCATTTTCCCTGAAACTTTTGCACATGTTTCAATAGAAGAGGCTTTATAAGAAACATACTCTGCTTACTATACTTTGTAAATGATAAAAAATATTTAAATTTTCATTTATTGTTGCCTTTGAGTTAAACATGTGTGCATAGTTTCAGTAAGAAATGTGATGAGGAATATTTTGGCTCCTGACAGAGAAGAGAAGCTCATATCTAAATCCTTCTTATAAACTAAGTTGAATTGTAAAAATAGAAGGAAAATGCACTTTCCTATAGATTTCTGTGGGCAAACTAGCGTAAGACAGAAGAGAGCAGAAGAAATTAATTCCACTTAGTATAAAAAGCTAAGCCAGAGGGAGGGGATAAAATGAGTTCAGGGTTTATGCACTTTAAAAAGGAAGGAAAGACACATGAACCAGTGAACAAATCTGCCCCTTAAAATGGTTGTTGAGCTGTGCACAGTCTAGAGCTAAATGGCATTGAGATCAAAGTGAACAGTTACAGAAAATTTGACATTAATTTGCACGATTTTTGTCGGCTGTAAAATCATATGGGAATCAACATTTATCTAAAAAACTTCTTTTTTGGTCAATCACAGAAAGGTAAACATTTTTAATCAAGTAAAGATTTTAAACTTGAACTGGCTCTTTGACTTAACTTCAGTTATGGTAGCTGAATATATAAAATTTAACTCAATAATGAAACATAGGAAACACATAGGGGAATAAACTGTATTTTATGCTGACAAAGTATAATTTTTAAAAAGTTAAAAGCATACCTCTTCTACAAGTATGATATGAACATGTGTCAAAGATTTATTCACTCATTAATGAGGAAATCAGTAAAATGATAAAGCTGATTCAAAAAATTTTTTGAAAATTGGGCATTGATAGTCATTAAAAAAGATATTAGAATAAGGTAGTTAAATTAGATATAAAACTAGGAAATGTCCTATAGGGTAATAAAACGATAAATTTGGGGGTTATCTTCTCTATCGGACAGAAACCTGCATGTTAGCATGCATTTTAGATCGTCTAGGCTTTAATCAAATAGTAAATAGCAAAGTCAGCACACAGGAACATTCCCCTAGATAATTAAATAATCCTAAGTTCACAGGAATCTTGTTAAACAATACCCAGAATGACATTGAAATCCTACTGTATATTCTTTTGACTTATTTTCAAATTTTGGATAGTTCTTCTGTACAGTTCATTGACAACAACAGAAGACACGGGGCAGGCCATTTTAATCCTTGTAATAAATATAATAAAATTATTTTAGTTTATGATTAAAGCCAAAGTCATTTAAAACCAATAATAATAATATATACACAAAATCAGTTGATAAAATATTAAATAACTAAATTTTTCTCCTTACAGAAACAAAAAAGATTATGCATCTCTGATCTTGACATATAGGGCTGACCATTCCATCGCTTATATTCTTTATTTACAGCAACATCTGTGTTAATATTACAAAGTAAATGCATATAAACTTTGTAAATGTTCACAACATTAATCATTGCTTTTTATTATCTTAATTCTCACAATTAAGTATTCAGTTTTGCATTTGTCAGTTTAGTTTAGTTTTTTTTTTTTTTTTTTTTTTTTGCAGTACGCGGGCCTCTCACCGCTGCGGCCTCTCCCACTGCGGGGCACAGGCTCCCGACACGCAGGCCCAGCGGCCACGGCTCACAGGCCCAGCCGCTCCGCGGCACGCGGGATCCTCCCGGACCGGGGCACGAACCCACGTCCCCCGCATCGGCAGGCGGGTTCTCAACCACTGCGCCACCAGGGAAGCCCCAGTTTAGTTTAGTTTTGTTTTTTTAACCCAACATTCACATTTTCAAGGAGAAGAATAGTGATGACTAAAAGTAAGTTAAAAAGGGACAGAGAGGGGCTTCCCTGGTGGTGCAGTGGTTAAGAATCGGCCTGCCAATGCAGGGGATACGGGTTCGAGCCCTGGTCCAGGAAGATCCCACATGCTACAGAGCAACAAATCCTGTGCACCACAACTACTGAGCCTGCGATCTAGAGCCTGAGTGCCACAGCTACTGAGTCCACACACCACAACTACTGAAGCTTACGTGCCTAGAGCCCGTGCTCCGCAACAAGAGAAGCCACCGCAATGAGAAGTCCATGCACTACAACAAAGAGTAGCCCCCAAGATAAAATTTTAAATCTGAAGTAATTGGTTTGGGAAGATGCCAAATGAATATTAATCTAGGTTTGAACTTGCAGCTACAGTGGTCAATTATTTTACAAACCAATTTTAGACATTTAGCATAGCTTCACTTGAAACCAATTTTATGTTATTTAACACTAAAAATAAAGGTTTTTAAAGGATTAATTTGGGAAAATAAAGGTTTTTAAAGGATTAATTTGGGAAAGTAGTTTCAGCTACAGCACTTGGCATCTGCAGCTTAGTAAATAATAACATTAATAAAGGAATGAAATTTTCCACAATGAATGGAGTGGATGGTCTAGTAAATCACTAGACAACTTTAGTCATCAATCTTTTCTTGCTCAAGTCTAGGACATGACTAAAAACAGGAAAGAAAAGGAAAATAAATTGGAAGAGCTGTTCAGGAGAATGAAACATACGAGTAAATTTTACTATTTGAGAGAAGACAAATGTTTCCCAGTCAAGGAAAACTACTGCTGAAACAACAGACTGACTCCAAGTTCATACTGCTTGCCACATGACAGGCCAATAAATTGAGAGACAAGTTATTGAGGCAAAGAATAGCAACTTTATTCAGAAAGCCAGCAGACTGAGAAGATGGTGGACTAGTTTCCCAAAGAACGATCATACCTGAGTTAGAATTCAGGCTTCTTTCATACTAAAAGAGGAGGCGGTGTGGTTGGTTGTTACAAATTCTCAGGTGTCAGAATCCTTTGTTCTTGCAGTTGTCCCCATAGGTCAGATCATGATGTTCCTGTAAACCTTCAACAAGGCAAATGTTAGTCTCTGTTCTGCAACTTTTTATCTCTATATGAAGAGAAAAGTGTTATATCTTTGAAGGTCAGAGCCTTGAAAATGAACTATCCTGTATATTTCAGGCTACAGGCAGCATTCTTAACTTGTAGCAAAAGCAATAGAGTACAAAGTTTAAAGTAAAGAAACAGATCCAATATGGAGTCAGATTTGTTCTTTGCTATTACAGAATGATGACATGAAAAAAAAGTTCAGAGAATTTCCCTGCTGTCAGTAAATAAGTATAAACTTTCAGGTTCATGGCCTTCAATTAAAATGTTATTCAAAAGAACCAAAGTGTCAAGTTCAATAGAAACATGAAAAGATAATTCATTATGGCCAAAAAAAGCGCATTTTCTTACATTTTTATAAAGTATTTCTAAAGAATCTTAATATATCACTTTATATAAATTGAATTTTCTTTCACTATGGAACAAAAGGTTAATTAATTTGTTCTCATCAAACCATATGTAGAAATAACAGCTTTGTTATGTATGTATATTTCATGATTCTTCTCTCAACATCAGTAACATTTTATAATGTAATATGAAGAAAACAATAATTGAAGTGATTATCTACAGTTAAAGACTGTCTCTACATTAAGAATGTAGTTTGTGTTAATGAAAAACAATCTTGAAATGTTTGCCATTTAATTATTTTCTCCCACTTCTGTATCAAGTGCCCTGCTATGTTCAAATTAAATCATAATTTTCTTTCAAATAAAATATATGAACAGTCACTTAATATATTTTATAAGTAATTTGTTAAATCTCTTTCTCTCTCTGTGTGTGTGTCTCTCTCTCTGTCTCTGTCTGTCTCTATCTTCTCTCTTATTTAGGACCACAGAAGAGTTAAGCAGTTTATGGGTGGTCCTACAGAAGCCACTTACTCTTGCACTTGAATTGCTATTCCTCTAAAAAGTCACACTACTTATGCTTTCTACCTCACCATTCCCTCAACCCTCTGCAATTCAAGTCAGCCTCTTTATTCGGCCATGTGGGCCTGCTGTAGAATGTTCTTACAGTTGGATATGTGGACAGTGATCAAGTTGAAAGGCAGAACAGTGTAGCAGTCTTTATAATGATGTATGGCTATCTCAGGAAACATGACACTTTCCA
Source organism: Pseudorca crassidens (assembly GCF_039906515.1). Classification (NCBI taxonomy): domain Eukaryota; kingdom Metazoa; phylum Chordata; class Mammalia; order Artiodactyla; family Delphinidae; genus Pseudorca; species Pseudorca crassidens. The sequence continues at coordinate 24,181,976 of NC_090298.1, forward strand.
AAGTTCATGATACTTCAAAGAATCTTAAGATAATTATCAGATCCTCATACTCTTTTACAATCTTCCTTAAAACTGATCTTAATAAGAATTCATCTGCCAATCTTTCTTATTTACACTTTCAAAATTGTCCCTTCTCACGTATTTCTCATATATTTGGAATCTTACCAGAGAAGAATATCCTGGGAGTAAAAAAAATTTCCATATAACAAACAAAGGGATGTTTAAAAATATAGTGCTTAACTGGTAAAGTTATTGAAAAAATCGGAAATGCCAATTCCTGAGTAACAAATCCTTTTAAACCACTCTGTTTATTTTTGTTCTAAACATATTGGATGAAAAAAAAATTCAGTTCTCATATTATTGAAGATCATTAAAAATAATTTTTAATGTAAATCACTATGAAATTTTTGTCATATAAGGAGGTGTACAAGAAGTTGAGTGACATCACTATAAAATACATTGCCACTTCTATTTACTTTTTATGTGAACAAATTTTCTCAGAGTCTATAGCTATAAAAAGGAAGACTGTTGGACACGGTTTCATTTCAGGAAATGTTAGTATCTGTCTGTGAATTTAATGATTTTAAATAGGTCTCTTCTATCAAATTAAGACATGCATAAACCAGAAGATTTTATTTTTAATAAATATTTATCAAATGTAAGGTATATTTATATATGTGTTGTTTTGATAATCACATACTGATATATAATAATTTTATATTAAAAACTCTGATAATAACTTTATAAAATGTTACTAAAAACTCAATTATAAAAATTAGAGACCTAGAGCAACAGGATATTTTAAGAAATAAACTTCAAGTTATGTATATATTTTATTGTATGATACTCTAAGGTAATAAGTATAAAAATTTTCAAGAATAAATTAAGATGTACTTTTAGGGAAAATTACAGTAAAATAGAGTACAAAGAAAGTATTTAAACTCTTCATTGAATATTACATAGAAATAGAAAATGTGCAAGTCACTCAATAATCATAAAATTATTAAAAGGCTTCTTTGTGCCTCTTTCCTATCATTAACCCCACCTACCCCAAGAAAAGCCCTATCTTGATTTCCAACACCAAAGATGAATATTTCTTGTCTTGAACTTGATCAATACAGAAAATACCCTTAGGTTTGGCTCTTGTGTCAACATTATACTGTGAGACTCTTCCATATTTTTGTATGTAGTTGAGGTTTGTTCATTCTAATTATTGAATAATATTTTATCATATAATGTAACTAAACTTCATTCTGATGTTGATAGACATTTGGCTACTTTCCAGTTTTAGGTTGTAACAAGTAGTGTCTTCATGAACATTCTTGTACATGTCTTTCATAAAAGTATTAAAATATTGCTGTTAGATTATTTATCTGGGAGTGAAATTGCCTAGTCATAGGGCATGCATGTGTTCACTTCTCTAAAGTTTGTCTACTTATTTTCACTCCCAACATCAGATGATATTTCAAGTAGTTCAAGACCTTCCTAATATTTTGCTTTGTCTCTCTTTGACATGTTAGTCATTGTGGTGGGGGCATTGCGTCATCTGCAAATAATGGCAATTATCTCATCGTTTCCAAACCATATGTTTTTTATTTTTAAAATATTTTTATGATATTATATATTATCTTACATTGCATTGTTTTTTTATTTTTGGTTTTTGGCCTTATTGTTCCTGTGTGACCCACTCTTATACCATGTTTTATTAGTACTAGCAATGTCAGGCATCCTTGCCTCATACAGAACTTAGGGTTTATATTTCAGAATTATTGATCATAGTTGTAGATTTGGGGGGATAGTAATCTTTATTTAAATGAAAAGTTTACCCTCTATTTCTAGCTTACTAAAAGTTTATATCATGAATGGATTGATTATTTCATCAACCTAATTTTCTGTATCTATAGAAATACTAGGGTCTTTTATTTCTGTTACTGCTGTGAATTACATTGAATGTATTGTGGATGCTAAATTACTTATGTATTCAAAGAATTAACATCCTTTATTGGATGTATTTATCCCTTTGCTTGCCTGATTTCTTTCGCTAATATTTTGTTTATAATTATTAAATCTATGCTCATGAAAGTGAGGTGTCTGCATTTTTTTCCTTCTAATACACTTTTCTGAAGTTGGTATTGGGACCCTTTGCTGCAGTGCTGCAATGCTTGCACCTGGACACACCTCTCCTCAAGCAACAAAATACAAAGAAATTTTATAGGACTAAAAATAACTGCATGCATGCACAGTTGGGGCAAATTCTGGGCAAGAGATACAAAGAGACCAAAAAACCCAACAGCCACTTTTGAAGAGCCTGGAGCAAAACTAGGGGATCGGGAGCAAAAGCAGGGTACTGCGCATGCCCCCTGCACACACCACCACCTAAGCCACGCCTCCAACCCGACACCTGGACACACCCTTACCCTCACCCTATATAAGGAACAAGCTCACCCTCCCTCAGAGAGCCAGCAAACAAGGAAAACTCTTGTTCTCGCTCCCCCTTTCTGCAGCAGAGACCTCAAATTCCATTGATTAAGGAGGCCAAGAACCCGGGTCAGTAACAGTATCAAAGTTACTGAAGCCTCATAAAATTAATTGCTTTGTGTTCCTCTTTTTCCATTACATGGAGTATTTTGTGTAAGGTTGCTATCATTTCTTTCTTATATATTTGGAAGAATTCTAAGGAAGACACATGGCTCTGAGCTTGTGGATTGTGACTTGTAGGAATTTTTATATTTTTTTCTTTAATAGGCACCAGACTTTCAGATTACCTATTGCTTCCTTTATTTTTTGACACATGGTGTTTTTAAAATGTTACTACTTTCATGCAAATTGTCAAATTTTATTGGCATAAGGTTATTCTTTTTTTTTTTTTTTTTTTTTTTTTTGCGGTACGCGGGCCTCTCACTGTTGTGGCCTCTCCCGTTGCGGAGCACAGGCTCCGGACGCGCAGGCTCAGCGGCCATGGCTCACGGGCCCAGCCGCTCCGCGGCATGTGGGATCTTCCCGGACCGGGGCACGAACCCGTGTCCCCTGCATCGGCAGGCGGACTCTCAACCACTGCGCCACCAGGGAAGCCCAAGGTTATTCTTAATATCCTTTCTCTCTTGACTATCTGTACAGACTTTTTCCAGACTAATAAAAATATTAGTATTAAAACTATGATGTGAGATCATAAAAATCATATTTTGGAAAAAGAAATAAAAAATAAAATGTTCGTAACATTTTAAAGTGAAAACAATTTTAAAATGTTTCAAAATTTTTACTAATTAGATAATTTGTACATAGAGAGAAAGAGGAAAATAGATTGAGGCATACACATGCAAAGTACACACACTTAAATCATAACAAAGTTATCACAGGATAATGAGAATACAAGTGCCTATCATTTTGTCCTTAAAGATTGTTCCTGCAATTTACATGGTTAAGATGAACACGAATTGCTTTCAAAATGTGAACAATCTTTCAAATTGAAACAGGAACCCATAATTTTGTTAGGATCAATCTCAAAACTAATTTAATTTTCTAAAGCATATTTATAATTGTCTGTATAAATGCAATTATTTTATGTATTCAAAAGCCTACTAAATATACCATATATACTTTTACTTCAAGATTTGCTTTTGGAAGACTACAACATTATTTCTCTAAATCTATATTTAGCTTTTCTCTAATATTTACATTTATTAGGAAATATATTTAACACCATTTATTTATAGTGATATGACAAATCATGTTGTTATTTCTCACAATGATAATTTATTATCAGAAATCATTTGGTTAGTGTTGGAAAAGACTGTAGAAAAACTAATCTTTGTTCCTACTTACATTACTGAAACAACTGATCGTGAGATTCTATAGATAGAGCAGACATGGTATCTAGATCAATTGCATTAGTGAATCTAGCCAAGTACTACCAGAATAGGGATGTGACATAAATGAGGAGATCTATGTATGAAGAGGTTTATACTCACATATTGAGACTTGCTGGTAAAAGAGTGGGAGCATGTGGCACCGAAGTAGGTCTTGGAAAGAAGACTGGCTGGGGGTTTTTATGGTGTTTAGATGATTGGGCTGCGATGAAGGTCACACAGTTTGAATCTCTTGTCAGCACCAAAGAAGGGAGCAAGTCCCCTGCTTTCTTATTAGCTTGCCCAGATGTGAGCTAGAAGCGTAAGAAGGAAGGACAAGGCTTAAAATTTAATATCTGCAGTCAAACACCAAAATTTGGAGTTAGACAATTTATGACACCCTACTAGGCACATACGAAAATTCCAGACTCCTAGAATGAAAGTAGATGTGCAGGATTAACTACAGTTTTAGCACAGTAAGCTAGTTTTATCATTGAGGAAAGTTGTATACTAATGTAAGAAAGTAATTCCACCAGGTTCCCAACCACTAGCCAAGAGGCAGCTTGACAAGTAAGCCCTTTCTTAGGATCGAGTCTTGGGCCTGAAATGTTAACTCTTCTTTTTTAAAGTTAATTAACTTATTTATTTTTATTTATTTTTTTTTATATGGAGAATAGTTGATTTATAATGTTGTGTTAGTTTCAGGTGTACAGCAAAGTGATTTAGCTATGCATATACATATATCTCTTCTTTCGCATATCCTTTTCCCGTATAGGTTATTACAAAGTATTGAGTAGAGTTCCCTGCACTATACAGTAGGTCCTTGTTTATTATCTATTTTATATATGGTAGTGTGTATACGTTAATCCCAAACTCCTAATTAATCCCTCCCCTCCACCTTTCCCCTTTGGTAACCATAAGTTAGTTTTCTAAGTCTGTGAGTCTGTTTCTGTTTTGTAAATAAGTTTATTTGCATCGTGTTTTTTGATTCCACATATGAGTTATATCATATGATATTTGTCTTCTACTGTCTGATTTACTTTACTCAGTATGCTAATCTCTAGGTCCATCCACATTGCTGCAAATGGCATTATTTTATTCTTTTTTTATGGCTGAGTAATATTTCATTGTATACATATACCACATCTTCTTTATCCATTCATCTCTTGATGGACACATAGGTTGCTTTCATGTTTTGACTACTGTAAATAGTGCTGCTATGAACACTGGGGTGCATGTATCTTTTCTGCACACTATACACTGAAGTTCACATAGACTACTTCACCACTTTGAGATCACAAGATTCTGTAGCAAGGCTTTAGCAAAATTTGTTTCCCAATTTTGTACTTGCATAACATACAGCTAATAGGCCGTCCTCTAGAAGAGTTGTTGCAACACAGGAAAAACAAAATCAATCCTCAAATAGAGTGTAGTATACAATATTTTTTCTATCTAAGTTCTGGGCATTTTTAGCTGCGTTATCAACTTGTTGAACATTTTCTACTGACCTGAGTTGTACAGTGTGAGTGCTGCGTCAGTTGATGAGGGTCTCCTAGGAACAACAGATCTCTTTTATTGCCAAGGCATGATGTCCTTGATAATAACAGTGAATGTGTAAAATAGAGGTTTTCACCCTGCTCCCTTCTTTGCCCTGAGTGGTTGATATCTATAGTCATCTTCATGAATAATCTAATTCTTTTTCAAATTCTCTGCCTGAAGAGCTACTATATATATTTATATAATATTGTTTCCCATATTCTTTAGCTTTTCTTTTTGATAAGAAATTACTTAATGAAGTTTTAGAGTAAACTACATACAATGTGAAAATAGAGTTTAGTTAACTTACACCTGTGTTGTCAGTAAGTATATCAGTATGCTTTCAAGGCTCTTAACACTCTACTATTTAAATGCTATAGTTTTAAAATTCAATTATCTTTTGATATGGGAGAATCAAGTTTTTCATTGTTGTTGGAGCATAGTTACAATTCTTTTAATAAATAGGAGGTTGAAAATATATGCAAGGTATGGCACATTTATTAAAGTAATTATACTCTGAATACTTAACTACAAATTTTATACCTCCCGGCTGAGGAATAAAATTGAAATAGCAAACATGCTATAATGCAATTTACAATATAATTAGCTATCAGTAGCATTATGTATTTCAAGTAACTCCATTATTAAAATGTTTATAATTTACATAATCAGACAAATAATTTAATGAGGTTCAGATAGAAGAGTTTTTTCCTATATAAATAAAGGACTGTTCACAAGTAGAAGTAATGTCTAAGTTTAAATACAGGGAATAGTTTAAGTGTCACAAACCAGAAGAGATGTTTAACCCAAATAAAGTAGAAAAATAAATTTTATCATTAAGGTATACTTTTTTTTTTACTATTATAAATGATTGTCAACAAAGGTAAAATGAAATGTTTTTATGGCTTTACAATTTGACCTTTAATGTATTTGATATTTATCATAAAATAATATAATACAGTTGACCCTTGAACAATGCTGGGGTTGGGGGTGCCAGCCCTCCTTGAATTTGAAAATCTGCTTATAACATTACAGTGGGCCCTCCATACCCTTATCTTCAGATTCAACCAACTGGGGAGTGTCGTGCTGTAGTAAGTATTTAGTGAAAAACAAATGTGCTTGTAAGTGGACTCAAGTAGTTCAAACCCATGTTGTTCAAGGTTCAACTGTATTTAACTTAGTAATTAGAAATACCTTTAAAAAGTTACTATACTTTTCCTTTGGGGAGTTACCAAAAAAATCAAAAAATTTTAAATTATTTTGATTCCTTCTCTACTTATGTGTTATGTGCTATTATCAGTGCTAGAGTCCAGACATGTCTGGGAACTTTGAAAATAGAACATATAGGCTCAATAGAAGTCTTTTTGTAGAGGAGGAGTGACCCCTCCTAGAAGGAAACTCATTCAAAGGGAAAATTAGACTAGACCTTAAGAACTAGATTCAGTAACTCTTCTGTTTCAAAAAGAGGAATTCTGATTACAGTCCAGTGTCTGCCACTGGATAATTTTTTCCTTTAATTTTCTGATAGTTTGAGGTCAGATTAGGGCTTATATAAAGTGTAAGAAAACATAAGTTATGTTGAGACATCCTATCTCATTCCCTGGGAAACATTATAATAGTGGACTCTCAAGAAGTGTTCACTGTGAAGTGGTTTTTGAGGGCTCACGGCTATGATTACAGAAGAAAACAGAATTTTCATCCACAAAGGTAGTAAATAAGGGGTGTTGATTAGCTTGCTTTTTGTTCAAAGTGCAACTGAAATATTTCAAGACTCTCACAGAAGCAACTGTAAAGCTTTATAGGATCCTGAGGTTCTTGTGAGAAAGAGGTGTCATAGATAAAGTGGACTAATGTTGTTTTGACTAATTTGATTTCGTCATTATTGTTTCTTGCAATGCTATTCTGTTATAGTTACAGGTATCAACTTTTTGTCAATTTAGAGTGCTGTTCAGTCAGTCCCTTCTTAGTGTAGCTGTGCTTGATTGCAGGGCTGCTCTAGCACTGGGTAGAATTCAGGATATTTGTTGGACCACCTTTGTCCTTCCTTAAAATCTTTTAATAGGAAAAGAAATCAGATTAAAATCAAGGGATGCCTTAAATGAGAATGAAATCTAGAAGCTTTGTGTGTTTTACTTTTGACTTCTGGTCTTTTTGAGTCAACACACAGTACTTTGCACATCTTCCTCTAAATATTCTTATCTACACATTTATCTCCTAAGTTGTCATATTGAGCATGGATCTACAAACTATGGTCTACAGGTCAAACCTAGCACGTGGTCTATTTTCACATTACCGTGGGCTAAGAATTGCTTTTACTTTTTTTTTTTTTGCTTTTACTTTTTTTTTTAAGAGTTGTTTTTTAAAAAGAAAAGATCATGCAACAGAGACTGTACATAGACCACAAAGCCTAAAATATTTACTTCTTGACCAATAACAACAACAAATATAGTCTATTCTGGATACAGAGAAATGCCTTCAATAGAACTTTCAGCAATGATGGAAATTCTCTAAATGGACACTTTTCAATATAGTATTACCCAATATATATCCAATAATTCCAATATGGTATTCACTAGCCACATGAGTAATTACTGAACACTTGAAATGTGGTTAGTGTTACTGAAGAACTGAATTTGTGGTTAGTGTTACTGAAGAACTGAATTTGTAATGTTATTTCATTTTAAATAATTTACACTTAAACGTAAATGCCACATGTCAGTACCATATTGTGCAGCAAAGATCGTAAGCTACTAGAAGGCAAAACCTATTGGATACTTTAATGCAATGCTTATTAAACTTCAATGTGCATATGAATCACCTGGAATCTTGGTAAAAGATTTTGATTTGGCAGATCTGGGTTGAGTCCTAAGATTCTGCATTACAAAGAATTTTCCAGGGTATGTTGCTGATGCAGGTGTTCACATCATAATCTGTCGGGGAAAACAGAATACCTTGAGTCTAGTAAGTAACAAATTGTAGAATAAGTGATTTTGAAAATACTGTTACCAGGGATTCCTGTGAAGGAATCAGAAAATGATGGTAAGTGACATAATCATACACTTACCCTCAAGTCTGTGTATAACACTCACTGCTGAGCCATCTGTCATCCCAGCATTTGATTCCTAAAGTTAAGAAATCTGCGCGTGGACTGGACCTCAAAGATATTTTCTAGGAATAATTCTGTGTGTGTGTGAGTTTGCTTGTGTTTGTACATGTGTGTGACAATGGTGTAACCATTCGCTAATTGGGTGCTATTTTATATAATTCAACAATCATGATACACTGTGTTGTAAGCCATGAGTTCTAAGACAAATTAATATAACCTGGATTTATAAGAATTAGGGATATTTAAAATAATGAAGACTTACATTAGAGATGGTGATTAAGAACATGGACTTTAGAGCCAAATTGCTTGGATTCCAACCCAGGTTCTGCCATTACCAAACTTTGTAACTTTGGTCATTTCATGAAACTTCTCTGTGGCTCCAGCATCTTCCTCTAAAAGGGGAAGAATAGTAGTATACAGTCACATAAGGTTTTTTATGAGGATTAAATGAGTTAATACAGGTAAAATGTTAAGGTTTATTCTAGTCAATATTTCTCAGTTATTACTGGGCAATAAACATTGATATATTACCTAAGTATGTAAAATTATCTGAACAAAGTGATAAGAGTAAGAGCTGTTGAAATGTGAGAATCAGTGTTTAGCAGTACAAGCAATATGTCTGTATCTGTGATCCAAATGTGTTAATATAATATCAAATAGCATTGGAAAGACAGTATAAAGTATAATAGTATTAAATAGGATTATAATTTTATTTCAACTTATAGAATAAAATGACTTAAAACTATCTTATGTTAGTTTTTAATGACTATAGAATTTAAAAATGTATTTTCTGCCATGTTCTGATACTTAGCTTCATGGATGACAATTTTAGGAATATAACTATTTTCTTTTCTCACACCATACTTCGAAGCATATTATAGATAATTACACACTTAGAAGCCAGGAGGCATGAGTGCATCAAAAATATTTTATTACAAACTTGGAGACTTAAAGTTCCAAATTATAATTACAAAAAAGATTACAGATAGTGACAAGGGAGACCTTTTTCTTCAGTGTAGAACACAAGATTAGAGGTTGCATCTGAATACATTTTCTTTCTACTCTTTTTCCTTCTTTTCTCTTTTTCTTTTCTTCCTTCCTCCCTTCCTTCTTTTTTCCTTCTCAGCAAAGTTATTTAAAAATAAAAACAAACAAACAAAAAGAATTTATGAAAAATAAAGAAAATCAGAGGATGCCTAATGGATACAAACTGGGATACTAAGAAAGAGGTGGGGTTTCCCTGGTGGCGCAGTGGTTGAGAGTCCGCCTGCCGATGCAGGGGACACGGGTTCGTGCCCCGGTCCGGGAAGATCCCACATGCTGCGGAGCGGCTAGGCCCGTGAGCCATGGCCACTGAGCCTGCGTGTCCGGAGCCTGTGCTCCGCAACGGGAGAGACCACAACAGTGAGAGGCCCGCGTAACACACACACACAAAAAATACCAACCCAAAAATAACTTTTGTGAAAACTGAATGCTCAAATTTGTACAAAGTGCCTAGGAGAGTACAAATGATTTTTGTTGTGAGAAAATTGTTGCCCCCCAATTTATGTTCTTTAACAGTCTCTAATGAAGAAAAAAGTATAAGGCTTATTTTATGTGACTTCAAAATTAAGGATAAACTTCTTTGGGTGGAAATTTTAAGAAGAAAACTTTGGGTTTAGTATAAAAGAACATTTCCTGAAGTTATATACAGACCAAAGATGCATGAACCTCATTGAGAAGTAGCTATTTCTATGTTTAGATGTTTTGAAACAGAGACCGGATAGCAACTCCTCAGTGGTGAAGTTTAAAGTCTCAAGGAGTACATACAAAGAGCTCTTCTAATTCTGCTGTTCAGTAAGTCTATGTGGAATTGACTGGCTCTACCTTAACATTTAAAATGGATTCCATGAAAATAAATATTCACTCTACGCAAAGCCACATTGCCTCTTAAAAGATACTGGGTAAGTTCAGGAGAAAAAAAAGCAATTATATAAATTACCAGAAAGATCTGTGCATAACAGCTTGTCCAGATAACCTGAATATATTGCTTATCAGATAATGGCAAATAAAGATTGTATCTCTCCCCCACTTATGGCACAATACAAATAAAATTATGCTCCACCTCCCCAGAGAGAAAGACAAACAGAGAAAGAGACAGAGTGACAGAGAGGGAGAGAGAAAGCATTCTGCATTAACAAGGTGGTGATTGGTGACTTTTTTAGTGTCTCTTGTACAATTAAACATGCTCTGGAGTCTCAGTGATCAGCTGGAAACTAATTTTGAAAAGCAGCTCTTCTGGAGTGTTTTTTGTTTTGTTTTGTTTTTTGAAAGACTAAAGTGTTTCAAGCACATTAGGAGTTTAGAAAGTCAAATAATATAATAACAATTAGAAAAAGAGGTGTTATTTAGATAAGGTAAGGTAATGACATTTAATGAAAACACTCTAGAGTACCCAGGACCATTGGTAGTAAAATTTTCACACACAAGAGCAAAATTCTATTACTCCCTTGATTCTTTCTCCTTCAAATTTGTTTTATAATTATATGAGAACAGTAGAATGAAAAAGACTCCTTCCTCAATAACTGTAGAAGTGGACGTCTTTGTGTAGAACAAAATGCATAAAAATAGAAGAAGAAGAATATATTTGGTGCTCAGGGCTTTCAAAAGACACCATGCAGTAGTATGGAGAGATTGAACTTTAAACTTATGCAGCCAGCTCCCATAACAAACAGTAAACACTTATTAAATAATTCTTTGTACAAGATATTTTGAGTAGCACTCAGGGGAATATAAATAATATATTAATATATATTAATATAAATTAAATACATTAAATATTTATTTAAATTAAATTAATTAAATTAAATTAATTAAATTAATGAATAAATTTTATTTAATAAATAAATTTATTATAAATTTAATAATTTATTTAATTAAATTTAAATAAATTTATTTATTTAAATTAAATTTAATAATTAATTTAATTAATAAATTTAATAAATTAAATTAAATTAATTAAATAATATGTAAATATATATTAATAAAAATATATAAATATATATAAATAATATAGCACAACATTTTCTGCTGATATGTTTACAGTAAAATTGAAAATGACAAAGTAATCAGACCTGCTATGATAGGCATATTGTTTATATTAAAGCCTATCAAATCTCATAGGTCAAATATTATTGTTCCTATATTACAAATATGAAAACTGAGGTTTAGAAATGTTGTCATTTATCCAGACCTTCAATTAATAAGTGCTAGAATTTGTTCTCAAACTTAGATATGTCTTACTCTAAACTCAGAATATTTAGCCACTGGACAGATTCAAAGTGGAGAAAGTGATGAGTGCTAAATGAGTGCTGTGAACAGTACTGAATATATAAAAGACATAACTCTGATTTTGGATGAGCTAGAAAGTTTTCATGTAGAATAGAAAGCAGCATTTTCTCTATGAAAGATGATAGTTATTTAGGTAAGCCTAGAAGAAGGAATAGGGTAGATTTTTAGGAATTTGTAGAATTTACTGAAACATAAATATACATTAAAATAATTATCTGCCACTTCAGTGATAACATTGTTGAACATGAAAACTGGTTGGGAAATATTAAACCTTTTTTCAACTCTCAGACAACACAATAAAAATAGCTTCCATCTCTATGTCCAACAAAACCACCTAACTCCCTTAAACATAGAAATAAAATGTCTTTAATTTGCCTTTCTCATTCTAGTCTTTAGTCTACCTGGAAATTATTTTATGTATGTCACAAGGTAGGATTACAAATTTGTTTTCCCACATCATGATGGTGATTATTTAATAATGCTGAAGGTAATTATAATAATCATGGATAATAACCCATACATGTTACGTTTGCTAGTTGTCAGTTATCTTAATACATTACATATATTAATTTAATTAATCTCCACAAGAACCCTCCGAAGGAAGCATATAATTAGTGTCCCTGCTTTACAGAGGAGGAAACTGAGACACCTAGACATTAACTGCTCAAGATTACAAACCTGGTAGGTGCATTTCTGAGATTTGGATGTATACATCTGGCTCCAGGTTTGCGTCCTTAATGACTATAATCCAACCTCTTTTAGTTAGATAACCAATCACCTAGCACCATTTATTTTAAACATCTATCCTTTGTTCACTGATCTGCAATTCAATCTCAAATATTGTGTTTATATAATATGGATCTATTTCTGAGCTCTCTTTTCTGTTCCATTTATATATTTTCCTGTTGTTTCACTGATGTAATTCTGTCTTAATTACCGTAGCTTTGCAATAAACCCTGTGGTGAAGAAAAATCCACCAACTCTGTGAATTTTCTTTAATAGTACCTTGACTATTCTTGACTGTTTGTTTTCCAAATACGTTTTAGAAAAACTTTGTTAGGTAACATCAACAAAGGAAAAAAAATTTAATGGCATTTTAATTTATATATTCTTGAATCTATAGCCCAATTTGGAGATAATTGACATCTTTTCACTTTTAGGTCTTCTAATCTTTAAACATAGGATATCTGTTCATCCATTTGGTCTTGTTAGATCATGATTTGCTCACTGTCTCTTAAAATAATTTATGAAATTATTAAGGAGAACTACTCCAAAGATGATGTGTCTTTATTTATAGTAAACATTTAGGAGAACTGTCTTTTGGACTAAAAATGTGATGTGATCTTTGTTTTCAGATCCATGTTAGGATTTGCTTCTGATTACAACTTTTCAGGGAAATCTTCACTCCACAGACCTCCTGCTCTACAATGAGCAACTTTTATTTCAATCTTAAGATGAAAATTAGACTTGATTCTTACTTTCACAGAAATTATAACCCTGTGGAATTGTAGTTTTATAAAAAAAAAAGGTCTTGAATTCAACTTTAGCAGGTGTTGAGACTGTGTCCTCATCCCTTGGTGTACATTGAGTCCTGGAGAACCAAAGCTTGTCAAGTTCATCATTTTTGTAGAAATGTAGCCAGAACAAAATTGTCTCTGCTACCGGGTTCCCACCTTCATTTAGATATCTTATCTCTTTAATGATTTTAGGAATATTTTGATAAATTGTTTAAATACTCCTAACTGCTGCCTTTTAGTTGTTTTTTGGATACTTAGCCACCTATTTTAATATAAACAAGACTCAATTTTATTTATTTAGTTTAAAATTATTACTACCAGCTCTTCTTGAATACCTTATTATAATTTTTCCTAACTTTTGTCAGTCATGTGCTTATGAGATCATTTATGTTTATATAAAATATACATATTCTACTACTTGTACTTTCTAGTGACATCCTTAAATCTTTATAAATTACTGATATTACTGTTTAATATGAAAGGTGTGAGGAAATCAGAAAGATATAAGATGACTATGGATATGAGCTAATTTTTAACAATAGAAAAAACACATATGGTATGTACTATACATAAAAAGGAAGCCTAAAAACAGAAACATACAAAATATTCATTCAATGATCTTGCACTGTCTGAAATCTTTGTTGTTAAAATAAACAAACAGTCAAAAGGGAGTCTCATGCTTTTAATAATTTTAAGGCCAAATATCAGTTGAATTATCCACATATAAACTTTAAATATGATAGATTTACATACAGGTTCATAATTAGAGACCAAGCCACTTAGTCTCTTAAAATTTAAAGAGATTGTGGAGATTATAGAGTTGAAAGAAAATATTCTGAGTTGCAGAAATGTATGCAAAGCTACAGATCTTTCAAATATGGTGCTGAAGATCTTAATAAAAATATATTTTTTGCCAGCTGTTTACAGATTTTCTAAATTACAGCAAACGCGTTGTAAAAAACCATGTGCCAGATGGAGAAAGGCTCATATTTCCTAAAGTGTTAATGAAGTTTAGTTATAGCAAGTTAGATACAGGAAAAAAAATATTAGTATAAGACATAATGATTTTGTCAAGCCAGCAGCTGCCACAATGAACTACTCAAGTGCCCATATTTGGGCATGTTTCCCATATTAGTTACCACATTTATCATATAATGAAATACTGAAAAATGTTGACTTTTGATGCAAGCCAGGCTTAATGTATGTCACTTATTTATAAAAAACAATTTTAATATAATGTGATATTGTATAACTACAATAATTCTAGAATGCATGAATGGTTTCATGGACTAATTTTTATTCATGTTCATGACAGAGTCACCATTTGAAAATAGTTAAAGGATTGATATGGATGAGCATACACAAAGAATTTTATTCATTTGGGTAATTTCAATGTATTTTTAAATGTGTTTATGTTAATATCTCAAATGTTGGAGATACCAGATAAGTTTTTTATTACACAAAAGTAGAAAATTGGCCATTGATAATATTGATACATCCAGAAACTCAAACTTATTCTCATTTTAATGTTATAAAGTTGTCTTCACAAATACAGTACCAACTTGTCTCAGTAATCAGTAGGCAGAAATATCTTCCTGAGACATGAAATGGTCTCCAGTAACATTGTAATAGATTGTAATATTTTTTCATAAACATTGGCATGTACAGTTATTAGCTTTAGCTTTGAAAACATAAAGAAAATAAAAGATATTTACATTGAATTTAGTAGAAAAGTTGTATTAATGGTAGCCCATATAGAAATTTGTGAAGTTTTGTCAATAATGTTTGTTAATACAAATGAAAAACTGTTTTACCTGTTCACTTAAAATGGTGCAAAGCTAGTTTATTAAAACTAGTGGATATAGTGTGGTTAGAAAAACGGGTCAGAAATGGTTAGAAACTGTATCTGATTGAGAGTAAACAAGATAATGAGGCCTAAACTAAAATGATATGAAAAATATAATATTGCTTTCCCAAACCAAATACAACAGAATGTTTAAAGTATTACTCATGTTAAGTGATCTATTCTTTTTTCATTAGCACATAAAATTGATGAGTGGAGGGCATTCTGTAAATAGAGAAAAAAATCATTGACTACTACCAGTATGAGCATAAGGATGTTCTTGAGCTTGAGTGTTGAGAAAGTCAGATTTATAAATCTTATCGTTTATTTAATACAGTTGTAAATATGTTAATTCAGAGGAATTTGTTAGTCTTTATAATGTCTATTTTTATTAAATGTAATATGTGTTAATATTTATTATGAAATTTATAATGGTTTTTTATTGAAAATCAGATTAGACCAGATAAACTATAAAGTCTTTTTTTACCTTTTAAATATATGTTTATTTGAATATGGCAACCTTTTTAATTCCACATATTGTACCAACCTAATAGATTAGTTTTCTAAGGATAGGAGTGTACTAAGATGAGCAGTGATGCTGCCAAAGCTCTACCAGAATATGTTGTTTGAAATATGTGATATCTAAATGTAGTACACTTTCCCTCCTCAAATACTGAGGGAAAGAATGTTATCCAAATTGGCTCCTTTATGCTGTTTTAGTTAGGTATGCTATAAGGAAACTTTAGAATTATTTATTCCCCTGTAATGCTTTAAGAATATACATCAGCGGTGACCACTTGTGGTACTGATCATATATGTGAACAGGTAGATGAAATATCTTTGGGCTCTACATTAAATCGCTCTTAGAAGTTACCTACCCTCATACTTAAAAGGGGTTAAATAGCTCTCCCTACAATCAGTTACTAGAGACTCCCAACAAGCATCATGGCTCAGGGTGGAGAACCAACATTTAATCTGGAAGACAGCTGCATTGTGACCTGACAGCTGCATTTCACTGAAGAAGGAAAATATATATCCTCTAATTTAGCAGAATTAAAAGTCGTACTTTTGGGTCTTCCCTGGTGGCGCAGGGGTTGAGAGTCCGCCTGCCGATGCAGGGGACACAGGTTCGTGCCCCGGTCCGGGAAGATCCCACATGCCGCGGAGCGGCTGGGCCCGTGAGCCATGGCCGCTGAGCCTGCGCGTCCGGAGCCTGTGCTCCACAACGGGAGACGCCACAACAGTGAGAGGCCCGCATACCACGAAAAAAAAAGTCCTACTTTTATTTCATCAGAAAAACTATATAACAACGACAATGGTAAAGTATAGATTTATACAGCTTCTTAGACAGTAGTTAACAAACTGGATATATAGTCAGAAAGACTGGCCTTAGACAACTAGGGAATGGAAGGAACTCTACTCTGGGCACTGATATGGAGATGGCATTTCAAAGTGGGACAAATGGATATTTATCAAAACAAAACCCTTACAAATTCAGTAGCAGCCAGGAACAAACAAGTGATTGCCTTTATTCAGTACCTAGAAGTAGTCTCTTAACTACATTAGATGAGCAGTCATAGAGACACTCAAGCAATGCAAAGAGACGAAAAAGGAATATCCCTTTCTCAACCTCACCATCAGGCATGAGCTCTGTCTCCTTTCTCATTGCTCTCTATAGGACAATTTCTGAACTATCAAAAATTACTCACCAAGGGCATAAGCTGAAGCTATATTCTTCACAAACATAATTTTTAAAGTCTTCTAATTAAGACTGTGTTTGTTTTAAAAGGCATATTTTTAGATTTTCTAATTTTGAGTAAAAATAATTTATATTTCAGATGGAAGGAAATATGCTAAATGTTCTGAGACCAGTGTTACTACTACTACTGTTATCAACCCTCCCGAGTTGGTCCCTGACAAGGGTCCTTCTGCCCAGTGTTGCTTGTGTCAATAGAACGAGACTGAGTTGGATTCAGAAGCAAAGGAAAGTTTTAGGAAAGCTTTATTCTTCCATCAGAGCATGGAGACATGCGAGCTCTCACTCTAGAGTTGACACTGTCCCCTCAGGTGACGGGCGGGGCTGTGTTCTAGGGCTCTGTCATAGGGAAGGGAAGTGGACAGAGTTCCTGCCTGGTGGACACAGCTGTGCTGCTCAGGCTCCAGAGAGCAGTGCCTGGTGCAGCGACTCTGCACACAGCCCGCCTCCACCATCTTGAGCTGAGTGTCGTGGACAGCGCTTCTGCCCACCGTAGGGAGCTGAGGTGTCGACGCAGCCTTTTCGCACTGGGAACTCTGGTCTGAGGTGCCGGGGCCAAGGCCTCTGCACACGACAGCCTATGAGCACATGAGACTAGACTAAGCACAAAGGAAAAGGAAAAGTTAGACATTATTTTATTACTCACTTTAATTTTTATTTCCCAGTAATTGTTAATGAGCTTTGCCAGTGACATCAGTACTATCACTACTATTACTATTTAGTTCCCATTTATTAAATATTTGAAGTGAGTCAGATATTGCTTAACTTCAGCTGAATTCAGATAAATTTTAGAGTTTTCTGAGAGAGTATTATTAATATCAACAAGGTAATTTAATTGACATTCCCCAAGGCACACAGCTGAATAAGTATTTGCACCCAGGCAGGCCACCTTCAGGGAATGCATTTTATTTTTTTTATAGTTTATTTTTATTTATTTTTTTATACAGCAGGTTCTTATTAGTTATCCACTTTATATATATTAGGGTATACATGTCAATCCAAATCTCCCAATTCTTCACACCAGCCCACCCCCAGCCACTTTCCCCCCTTGGTGTCCATACGTTTGTTCTCTACATCTGTGTCTCAATTTCTGCCCTGCAAACCGGTTCATCTGTACCATTTTTCTAGGTTCAACATATATGTGTTAATATACGATATTTGTTTTTCGCTTTCTGACTTACTTCACTCTGTATGACAGTCTCTAGATCCATCTATGTCTCTACAAATGACCTAATTTCGTTCCTTTTATGTCTGAGTAATATTCCATTGTATATATGTGCCACATCTTCTTTATCCTTTCGTCTCTCAATAGGCATTTAGGTTGCTTCCATGTCCTGGCTATTGTAAATAGTGCTGCAAAGAACATTGGGTGCATGTGTCCTTTTGAATTATGATTTTCTCTGGGTATGTGCCCAGTAGTGGGATTGCTGGGTCATATGGTAATTCTATTTTTAGTTTTCTAAGGAACCTCCATACTGTTCTCCAGGGTGGCTGTATCAATTTACATTCCCACCAGAGGTGCACGAGGGGCCCCTTTTCTCCACACCCTCTCCGGCATTTGTTGTTTGTAGATTTTCTGATGATGCCCATTCTAACTGCTGTGAGGTAATACCTCATTGTAGTTTTGATTTGCATTTCTCTAATAATTAGTGATGTTGAGCAGCTTTTCATGTGCTTCTTGGTCATCTGTATGTCTTCTTTGGAAAAATGTCTATTTAGGTCTTCTGCCCATTTTTGGATAGGGTTGTTTGTTTTTTTAATATTGAGCTGCATGATCTATTTATATATTTTGGAGATTAATCCTTTGTCCATTGATTCGTTTGAAAATATTTTCTCTCTTTCTGAGGGTTGTCTTTTCATCTTGTTTATAGTTTCCTTTGCTGTGCAAGAGCTTTTAAGTTTCATTAGGTCCCATTTGTTTATTTTTGTTTTTATTTCCATTTCTCTAGGAGTGGATCAAAAAAGATCTTGCTGTGATTTATGTCAAAGAGTGTTCTTCCTAACTTTTCCTCTAAGAGTTTTATAGTGTCCAGTCTTACATTTAGGTCTCTAATCCATTTTGAGTTTATTGTGTATGGCGTTAGGGAGTGTTCTAATTTCATTCTTTTCCATGTAGCTGTCCAGTTTTCCCAGCACCACTTATTGAAGAGACTGTCTTTTCCCCATTGTATATCCTTGCCTCCTTTGTCATAGATTAGTTGACTATTGGTGCATGGGTTAATCTCTGGGCTTTCTATCCTGTTCCATTGATCTATATTTCTGTTTTTGTACCAGTACCATATTGTCTTGATTACTGTAGCTTTGTAGTATAGTCTAAAGACAGGGAGTCTGATTCCTCCAGCTCCATTTTTTTCCCTCAAGACTGCTTTGGCTATTTGGGGTCTTTTGTGTCTCCATACAAATTTTAAGATTTTTTGTTCTAGTTCTGTAAAAACTGCCATTGGTAATTTGCTAGGGATTGCATTGAATCTGTACATTGTTTTGGGTAGTATAGTCATTTTCACAATGTTGATTCTTCCAACCCAAGAACATGGTGTATCTCTCCATCTGTTTGTATCATCTTTAATTTCTTTCATCAGTGTCTTATAGTTTTCTGTATACAGGTCTTTTGTCTCCCTAGGTAGGTTTATTCCTAAGTATTTTATTCTTTTTGTTGTAATGGTAAATAGGAGTGTTTCTTTAATTTCTTCTCCAGATTTTTCATCATTAGTGCATAGGAATGCAAGAGATTTCTGTGCATTAATTTTGTATCCTGCAACTTTACCAAATTCATTGATTACCTCTAGTAGTTTTCTGGTGGCATCTTTAAGATTCTCTATGTATAGTATCATGTCATCTGCAAACAGTGACAGTTTTACTTCTTTTCCAATTTGTATTCCTTTTATTTCTTTTTCTTCTCTGATTGCTGTTGCTAGGACTCCCAAAACTATGTTGAATAATAGTGGCAGGAGTGGACATCCTTGTCTTGTTCCTGATCTTAGAGGAAATGGTTTCAGTTTTTCACCATCGAGAATGATGTTTGCTGTGGGTTTGTCGTATATGGCCTTTATTATGTTGAGGAAACTTCCCTCAATGCCTACTTTCTGCAGGGTTTTTATCATAAATGGGTGTTGAATTTTGTCAAAAGCTTTTTCTGCATGTATTGAGATGATCATATGATTTTTCTTCTTTAATTTGTTAATATGATGTATCCCATTGATTGATTTGCGTATATTGAAGATCCTTGCATCCCTGAAATAAATCCCACTTGAACATGGTGTATGATCCTTTTAATGTGTTGTTTGATTCTGTTTGCTGGTATTTTGTTGAGGATTTTTTCATGTATATTCATCAGTGATATTGGTCTGTAATTTTCTCTTTTTTTTTGGTAGTATCTTTGTATGGTTTTGGTTTCAGGGTGATGGTGGACTCATAGAATGAGTTTGGGAGTGTTCCTTCATCTGCAATTTATGGAAGAGTTTGACAAGGATGGGTGTTAACTCTTCTCTGAATGTTTGATAGAATTCACCTGTGAAGCCATCTGGTTCTGGTCTTTTGTTTGTGGGAAGATTTTTAATCACAGTTTCAATTTCATTACTTGTGATTGGTCTGTTCATATTTTGCATTTCTTCCTTGTTCAGTCTTGGAAGGTTATACCTTTCTAAGAATTTGTCCTTTTCTTCCAGCTTGTCCATTTTATTGGCATAGAGTTGCTTGTAGTACTCTCTTAGGTTGCTTTGTATTTCTGTGGTGTCTGTTGTAACTTCTCCTTTTTCATTTCTAATTTTATTGATTTGAGTCCTCTCCCTCTTTTTCTTGAGGAGTCTGGCTAATGGTTTACCAATTTTGTTTATCTTCTCAAAGAACCAGCTTTTAGTTTTATTGATCTTTGCTTTTGTTTTGTTTGTTTCTATTTAATTTATTTCTGCTCTGATTTTCATGATTTCTTTCCTTCTATTAACTTTGGATTTTGTTTTTTCTTCTTTCTCTAGTTCCGTTAGGTGTAAGGTTAGATTGTTTATTTGAGATTTTTGTTGTTTCTTGAGGTAGGGTTGTATTGCTATAAAGTTCCCTCTTGGAACTGCTTTTGCTGCATCCCATAGATTTTGAATCATCATGTTTTCATTGTCATTTGTCTGTAGGTATTTTTTTATTTCCTCTTTGTTTTCTTCAGTGATCTCTTGGTTATTTAGTAATATATTGTTTAGCCTCCATGTGTTTGTGCTTTTTATATTTTTTTCCCTGTAATTGCTTTCTAATCTCATAGTGTTGTGATCAGAAGAGATGCTGGATATGATTTCAATTTTCTTAAATTTACTGAGGTTTGATTTGTGACCCAAGAAGTGATCTATCCTGGAGAATGTTCCATGTGCACTTGAGAGGAAAGTGTAATCTGTTGTTTTCGGATAGAGTGTCCTATAAATATCAGTTAAATCTATCTGGTCTATTGTGTCATTTAAGACTTGTGTTTCCTTATTAATTTTATGTTTGGATGATCTGTCCATTGGTGTAAGTGAGGTGTTAAACTCCCCCACTATTATTGTGTTACTGTTGATTTCCTCTTTTATAGCTGTTAACATAAGCCTTATGTATTGAGGTGCTCCTATGTTGGGTGCATATATATTTATAATTGTTATATCTTCTTCCTGGATTCATCCCTTGATCATTATGTAGTGTTCTTCTTTGTGTCTTGTACTATTCTTTATTTTAAAGTCTATTTTGCCCGATATGAGAATTGCTACTCCAGCTTTCTTTTGATTTCCATTTGCATGGAATATCTTTTTCCATCCCCTCACTTTCAGTCTGTATGTGTCCCTAAGTCTGAAGTGGGTATCTTGTAGACAGCATATATATGGTTCTTGTTTTTGTATCCATTCAGCGAACCTGTATCTTTTGGTTAAGGCATTTAATCCATTCATGTTTAAGGTAATTATCTATATGTACGTTCCTATCACATTTTCTTAATTGTTTTGGGTTTGCTTTTGTAGGTCCTTTTCTTCTCTTGTGTTTCCCACTTAGAGAAGTTCCTTTACATTTGTTGTAGAGCTGGTTTGCTGGTGCTGAATTCTCTTAGCTTTTGCTTGTCTGTGAAGCTTTTGATTTCTCCATTGAATCTGAATGAGATCCTTGCCAGGTAGAGTAATCTTGGCTGTAGGTTCTTCCCTTTCATCACTTTAAATATATCATACCACTCCCTTCTGGCTTGTAGAGTTTCTGCTCGTAAATCAACTGTTAACCTTATGGGAGTTCCCTTGTATGTTATTTGTTGTTTTTCCCTTGCTGCTTTCAATAATTTTTCTTTGTCTTTAATTTTTTCCAATTTGATTACTATGTGTTACGGCGTGTTTCTCCTTGAGTTTTTCCTGTATGGGAATCGCTGTGCTTCCTGGACTTGGGTGGCTATTTCCTTTCCCATGTTAGGGAATTTTTCTACTATAATCTCTTCAAATATTTTCTCAGGTCCTTCCTCTCTCTCTTCTCCTCTGGGACCCCTATAATGCAAATGTTGTTGCATTTAATGTTGTCCCAGAGGTCTCTTAGGCTGTCTTCATTTCTTTTCCTTCTTTTTCTTTATTCTGTTCTGTGGCAGTGAATTCCACCATTCTGTCTTCAAGGTCACTTATCCATTCTTCTGCATCAGCTCTTCTGCTATTGATTCCTTCTAGTGTATTTTCATTTCAGTTATTGTATTGTTCATCTCTTTTGTTTTTTCTTTATTTCGTCTAGGTCTTTGTTAAACATTTCTTGCATCTTCTCGATCTTTGCGTCTATTCTTTGTCTGAGGTCCTGGATCATCTTCACTATCACTATTCTGAATTCTTTTTCTGGAAGGTTGCCTATGTCCACTTCATTTAGTTGTTTTTCTTTGGTTTTATCTTGTTCCTTCATCTGATACATAGCACTCTACCTTTTCATCTTGTCTCTTTCTGTGAATGTGGTTTCTGTTCCACAGGCTGCAGAATTGTATTTCTTCTTTCTTCTGCTGTCTGCCCTCTGGTGGATGATTCTATCTAAGATTCTTGTGCAAGTTTCCTGATGGGAGGGACTCAGGGAATGCATTTTAAAACACTTTGTTACACAGTAACAAAATACTTGGTTTGCACAGTATCTGAACATAATTTGTTTGCATCTGGGTTACAGATAATACAACCTTATACATTCATGTAAGCTCCTCAAGTATCTAAGGAGTGATTTTATTTCTATTTTGTTCTGTAGACATAGGTAGAAATCATTCTCTGGAATTTGCTGGCCTATGTGGTCATTCCTGAGTACATCTCTTCTACCAACAGGCAACATAGTCTTAATTAATGGTTAAGAATACATTTCAAACCATCACTGTTTCAGATACCTGCTATGATATGGAACTCTGGGGGAAGCTATCCTATTTTTTCTTCTTGTCCCATATGCTAAAATATATCTGAAAATATTTCCAGACGTCAATTCTTGCTTTGCCAACAGAGAACATTAGGACCAACTCTTCTGTAATGTTTAGATAGCTTACTATCTGAGAACACCGATTTTGTTTCTCAGATTTTATAGAAGAAACTTGCCTGCACTACAGAAATACTCTTTAACTCATTTTTGATTATGATTAAGCATTTGTCTAATAATGAATTTTGTTGGCCTTTTTCCCCAGTTCCTGGGAAGTCACCTCTAAACTCTTGGATCTTCCTTAACGACAGAAGTGTCATTGTTATTCATGGTGGGTTCTGACTACACTTGATGGTTTATACTGAGGTGGCTTAGGGTGGGCCCCTAGATAATTTGTGTGAAAGAGATGACTCAGGATAGAGGCTGGCCATGGACCAACCATGTGAGGATTAGCATTTAAAGCAACATGATATCCAGATTTTCCTGGAGGTCTAGTGGTTAAGACTCCATGCTTCCAATGTAGAGTGTGCAGGTTCGATCCCTGGTCAAGGAAGTAAGATCCCACATGCCACGTGGTACAGCCATAAAATAAAATAAATAAAATAAAATAAAATAGTTAAATATATTTTAAAAGCTATTTCAAAATTAAAGTACATTAAAAAAAGTAAAAGCAACATGATATAAACCAGCCCTCTGGAGAGATGAGTGAAGCTGGAAATTGAGTTCAATAACATGACCAATGATCCAACCAAGCATCCTTATAGAATGAAACCCCAGGAATTCCCTGGTTGTCCAGTGGTTAGGACTCCATGCATTCATTGTTGAGGGCCCATATTCAGTCCCTGGTCTGGGAACTAAGATCCCAAGCTGCATGGCATGGCCAGAAGAAAGAAAGAATGAAACCTCAACCAAAACTTTTAGATACTAAAACTTGGGTGACCTTTCTTGGTTAGCAACTCTCTCTGTGTAGTATCATACATATACTGGGAGGTTGATGCTTCCTGATTCCACAGGGAGAGGGCAACAGAGGATTTGTGCTTGGAATCCTCCTAGAGTTTGCTCTATGTGTCTCTCTCTTTGGCTGGTTCTGATTTGTACCTATTTGCTATAATCAAACTGTAATCATAAGCATAGCTCTTTCTGAGTTCTTTGGGTTATTCTGGTAAATTATCAAATCTGAAGCAGTGTTGAGAACCCTCAAATTTATAACAAGCTGGTCAGAAGTGAGGGTGGCCTGGGGACCCCAAAACTTGTGGCTAGTCTGCAATGAGGGCAGTCTTCTGGAGGACCACTCCGTTAACCTAGAAATTCTGGCCTAACTCTGATTAGTTGGAGTAATCAGAGCAAAGTATTTAAATATATGATTTTACTTTCAATTTAAAACTATACCAATAAAATATTGTGAGATATTTAAGGATATTCAAATATAGTATAATATGAGTTTATGTGTAGTGTTTAAATATTACAATTATATTAACATCATAGACAAAAATGTGTATATTAGGTTCTAATATTTACAAGTGTTGAAGCCTAAGTGTTTTTGTAGCAATTTATCTTTAATTTAAAATTAATTTAATTTGCTTCATTTAAAATTGTGATCTTCATAATACCTGGAAGTGTAAAACTCCTAGAAGTAAATATAGGTGGTAACCTTCTTGATATCAATATTGATGATGATTTCTTGGATTTAACACCAAAAGCAAAGGCAACAAAAGCAAAAATAAACAAATGGGACTACATGAAACTAAAAAGCTTCTGTACAGCAAAGGAAACCATCAACAAAATGAAAAAGCAATCTACTGAATGGGAGAAAATATTTGCAAATCATGTATCTGATAAAGGTTTAATATTTAAAACATGTAAAGAACTCACATAATTCAATAGCAAAAATACAAACAATCCAATTAATTAGTGTGAAGGTTCCTCAAAAAACAAGAAGTAGAACTACTATATAAGCCAGAAATTTCATTTTTGATTATTTATCCAAATAAAATGAAAACACTAACTCAAAAAGATATATGCACCACAATGTTCATTGCAGTATTATTGGATATGGAAATAACCTAAGTATCCATTGATGGATAAATAGGTAAGGAAATTGTGAGATATTTATATATGAACAGTATTCACCCATAGAAAGGAAGGAAATCTTGACATCTGCAACGACATGGATGGACTTTGAGGGCATTATGCTAAGTGAAATAAGTCAGACAGAGAAGGACAAATGTAATCTCATTTATGCATGGAATTAAAAAAAAAAAAAAAAAAACCCCACGAGCCCATAGGTATAGAGAACAGATGGATGGTCTCCAGATTCAGGGGTAAGGAGTGGGTAAATGGGTGAAGGGGCTCAAAAGGCACAATCTTCCAGTTATAAAATAAGTATGTCATGGGATTGTAATGTACTGCCTGGTGACTATAGTTAATAATACTGTATTGCATATTTGAAAGTTGCTAAGAGTAGATCTTAAAAGTTTTCACCACAAGAAAAGAATCTGTAATTATGTATGGTGATGACGTTAATTAGATTTACTGTGGTAATCACTTCACAATATATACAAATATTTAATCAGTTTTATGACTGAAACTAAAATAATGTTATATGTCAATTATACCTCAATATAAAAAAGGAGACCCTTGAAAACTGTTTAAGAACAGAAGTAAAGAATACTCTAGCTTCAGGTTGTTGGGTGCTCCCCTTGTTTCTTCCTTTTGAAATCTTGAAATAACTGACAGAAGTTATTTAAAAATAATAATAATAAAATTACAGAACTAGAACAAAACATTTCACAATTTGTATGGAAACACAAAAGACACTGAATAGCCAAAGCAATCTTGAGAAAGAAAAATGGACTGGAGGAATCAGGCTCCCTGACTTCAGACTATACTACAAAGCTACAGTAATCAAGACAGTATTGTACTGGCACAAAAACAGAAATACAGATCAATGGAACAGGATAGAAAACCCAGAGAGAAACCCACGCACCTATGGTCATCTTATTTTTGATAATGGATGCAAGAATATACAATGGAGAAAAGACAGTCTCTTCAATAAGTGTTGCTGGGAAAACTGGACAGCTACATGTAAAAGAATCGTATTAGAATACTCCCTTACACCATACACAAAAATAAACTCAAAATGGATTAAAGACCTAAATGTAAAGCCAGACACTATAAAACTCTTAGAGGAAAACATAGGCAGAACACTCTATGACATAAATCACAGCAAGATCCTTTTTGACCCACCTCCTAGAGAAATGGAAATAAAAACAAAAATCAACAAATGGGACCTAATGAAACTTCAAAGCTTTTGCACAGCAAAGGAAACCATAAACAAGACCAAAAGACAACCCTCAGAATGGGAGAAAATATTTGCAAATGAAGCAACTGACAAAGGATTAACCTCCGAAATTTACAAGCAGCTCATGCAGCTCAATATCATAAAAACAAAAACCCAATCCAAAAATGGGCAGAAGACCTAAATAGACATTTCTCCAAAGAAGATATACAAACTGCCAACAAACACATGAAAGGATGCTCAACATCACTAATCATTAGAGAAATGGAAATCAAAACTTCAATGAGGTATCACCTCATACCAGTCAGAATGACCATCATCAAAAAATCTACAAACAATAAATGCCGGAGAGGGTGTGGAGAAAAGGGAACACTCTTGCACTGTTGGTGGGAATGTATATTGATACAGCCACTATGGAGAACAGTATAGAGGTAACTTAAAAAACTAAAATTAGAACTACCATATGACCCAGCAATCCCACTACTGGGCATATACCCTGAGAAAACCATAGTTAAAAAAGAGTCATGTACCACAATATTCATTGCAGCTCTATTTACAATAGCCAGGACATGGAAGCAACCTAAGTGTCCATCGACAGATGAATGGATAAAGAAGATGTGGCACATATATTCTATGGAATATTACTCAGCCATAAAAAGAAATGAAATTGAGTTATTTGTAGTGAGGTGGATGGACCTAGAGTCTGTCATACAGTGAAGTAAGACTGTCATACAGAGTGAAGAAGTAAGTCAGAAAGAGAAAAACAAATACAGTATGCTAACACATATATATGGAATCTAAAAAAAAAAAAAAGATTCTTAAAAAGCTAGGGTCAGGACAGGAATAAAGACGCAGACGTAGAGAATGGACTTGAGGACACGGGGAGGGAAGAAGGGTAAGCTAGGATGAAGTGAGAGAGTGGCACTGCCATATATACACTACCAAATGTAAAATAGATAGCTAGTGGGAAGCAGCCACATAGCACAGGGAGATCAGCTCAGCTCAGTACTTTGTGACCACCTCAAGGGGTGGTATGGGGAGGGTGGGAGAGAAGGAGACACAAGAGGGAGGAGATATGGGGATATATGTGTATGTATAGCTGATTCACTTTGTTATAAAGCAGGAGCTAACACACCATTGTAAAGCAATTATACTCCAATAAAAATGTTAAAAAATAATAGTAGTAATAATAAATTTAAGTGTTTCTAGGGGAGATGGCAGAAGAACTAGAAGCAGTTTTCACCTACCTGCTTTGGTGGAATGACACCTGCATCCATGGATGGGACAAAGGAGGGCATACAGGATTCATGGGAAGAACCAGAGACTTGAACAACCATTTATGTAAAGAAATCTGGAAGTGCCTTTGCTACCACTAAATCCTATGAAAAGACTTTGCAAACAACAGCAAAATGAACTGATAAAGTACCTTTGAATAGGAGAGAAAAGCTGCTAAAGATGCAAAGGAGTTGGTCAGCCCTTGTCTGTGTCCCAGGTTCCAAGAAGAGTGGGACCATGTTGAAATAATATATAGCATATTGGGACAGAAGGCATTTGGCCTCCGTGAACTGTGTGCCAGCAGAGTGGCAGAAATCCTTTAGAATAAAGTGCACAAAATGGAAGAAGTGAAGAATTTGAATTTTTATGCATTTTTTTTAGCATCATGACTTTGCAGCAAATTTTGTCCTCATGGACAGAGAAAGGAGGCAGTGTTATGGGTGGAGACTTTTGAGATTGCAGCCAAGTATGTGTGTTGGACAATGGAAAACCACCCACAGAACAACCCTTTCATATGTATGCACTTGTCTCACCTTTGTCAGTTTGCTGCTGCAAGAATTCAGGTTTCTGGGGAACAAAGTGCTGAAGCTGATTCAGAAAACTGACAATGTTGAGACTAGCTGTGCTCTGAGAGCCATTTTTCATTACGTGGACTCACTGACCTGACAGAAGAGTCAAGCCTCTTGGCGGCTGTGCTCCTCAGCACTTCCTACTGCCAACCTGCTGCCTTTTTTTTTTTTAAAGCAGCAGCCTCAGGAGGCTATTTATTTATTTATTTATTTGCTTTTTTGGCTGCACCTTGCAGCATGTGGGATCTTAGTTCCCTGACCAGCGATTGAATCCATGCTCCCTGCAATGGAAGCACGGAGTCTTAATCACTGGTCCACCAGGGAAGTCCCCCACCTGCCTTCTTCTCCCCTACCTCCCAGTCAGCACTCAGGTTTACGTTGGGACCGCCTCACAAAAGTGGTGATAGTCTCCATATGAGAAGCATTTTTAAGGTAAATTCTGAGGATCTAATGTATAGCATGGTAACTATAGTTGATAAAACTATATTGTATAATTGAAGTTTGTTGAAAGTAGAACTTAAGTATTCTCACCAAAAAAAAAAAGAAAGAAAGGCTAATATGTTAAGTAATGAATGTGTTAATTAACTCGATTGTGGGAATCTTTTCACAATGTATACATATATCAAAGCACCTTGTGCACTTTAAATGTATTATTATTTTATTTGTCAGTCATACCTCAGTAAAGCTGAAAAAACAGTCAAAAAAAGAAACATACTTTGCATAAGAGAGGACTACAGGAATGTGCCTTGATACACCCATCCTTGAAGGTTTACAGCACAATTTGGCTCTATCTGCCTATTATAATCCTTAAGATGGATTTTGAAGCACAGGGAAATGGTTTTGACCATTTCCCTTCACTTTAACTCTTCAAAATAAACAGAAAAGAACAGTACACTTTTGTGAAACCCCCACCCTATCCTAGTCTGTCAGCTGGCTAGACAGCCACTAATGTGATTTTATGCTTGATTTGACTGTTGAGGTGTTAAGAGGGCTCACGGGGTGGCCTGCCACCCTTGTCCCTTCTAACCTCAGTGGGGGGAGAGGGGAGACCTACCCAAGGGATTTGCAGAGTTCTCTGTGTGATGGCTCTTGGGTTGAGCATTAGCTTCATCTGTGCAGCACTACAGCCTCACTGTGGAGCGAGGCTTTATCGCATGTGACATGGAGACCAAAGGGTTGGGAGAAGTTCTGGAGGTAAGAACAAAATACAGGCCCAGGCTTTCTTACCTCTGTATACCTGTTGACATTAAGTGAGCAGTGGACCAGACTGGGGCAAAGGTCATGTTTAGACCAGTGAAGCTCAGCTCCCACCATGTCTCACTGGGTGGACAACTTCCACACTGCCCTCTCTGTCTCCAATGTTCTCCCTGATGTGATGGGGCATCCCCATGGTGCAGGAGTCCTTTATTGCTCTCCCTGCTACTTTCCTGGTTTCCTCTAGGTGGGGCAGTTCTCCACCTTCTCTGGGGAAGAATTGGGCGGGAGGTTCTATAGACCAGCCTGGCTGCTCTCAGTGTGAGCCAGTTAAAAGCAAACGCAAGAAAACAAACCAAAAACAAAAACATAAAACATTTGGCAAGCCAGGACAGACGGATCCTGGGGTAGCCTCCTGTGAACTTTGGAATTTAACATGTTTATCTCTTCCTTGGGTGTGTACATGTGAAATATTCCAGATGTCTGTTTTATTCAAATCCTTGGTTGGTTTGGTTTGCAGTTAACTGACAGAACTGTCTCTATGAATAGAGTTATGTGTACCCCAAGGAAGGAGGGATTGGGAGTGGCAAAATATAGACTTTCATGGTGATTAGACTTATCGTGGTGATCATTTTGAAATGTATAGAAATATCAAGTCAGTATGTTGTGTAACAGGACCTAACGTGGTATTGTAGTTCAATTATACTTCAAAGACAAAGAAACAATCACATAGAAAAAGAGATCAGATTTGTGGTTACGAGGGGTGGGAGGATTGGATGAAGGCAGTCAAAAGGTGCAAACTTCCAGTTATAAGATAAATAAGTACTAGAGATGTAGTGTACAACATGATAAATATAATTAACATTGCTGTATGTATATGAAAGTGTCTAAGAGAGTAAATCCTGAGTTTTCATCCCAAGGAAAAAATATTTTTGTTTCTTTTTCTTTTATTTTGTATCTATAGGAGATGATGGATGTTCACTAAACTTATTGTTGTAATAAAATATATATGCATGCCCCTGTGTGCCCTGTCTCTTCATAAAAACGTGCTTAAATGTGAACGTGATTCTAAAAGTTAATTGTAAAAATATTTATAGTTGTAGTGCTCCGGTTTCCAGGTCTTTGAGTGATGCCTCTGCAATGTGGGTGCTGAATAGTTTGTGTGAAAATTATGTTCTGAGCACTCGCTGGCCTGGACACCGATTCTATGTCCAAGTGCATCAGTACCACGTGCAACATTTGCAGCCAAGCAAGGGCAAAAGATGCTGGGAAGCCTGTGTGTGGTTTTCATATGCAGACCCCAACTGAAGGGTCAGAATCAGAGTCTCTGAATCACCATCTCTTTACTCTACCTGGTTTTTTGAGCCATAGTCCATTCACTCGTCATCACACCAATATCCCTGATACTCATTCTTGACCCATCCTGTATCCTTCAGGGCACTGTGATACCTACTGTACAATAAATAGAATAAACTGAACCTTGTATGTTCCATTCAAAATAAAAAGGCTTACAAGGGAAAAGAAATAAAGTGTTCTTATCAATTTTTCTCTAGCAACAGCACTACTTATCAAAAATGTATTAAATGTTGCTTACTTCTGTTATTGAATGAATTATAGTAACAGCTTCAAACAAAATGCACAGGATACTAGCCAATTTTTCTTAGCCTCAACTGCATATCACCTGAGGATCTAACCTTACTGTCTATAGTCTTATATTTCATCCAACATTTTACTATTAATGAAGTAAATTACAGGAGCTTTAAAATCATCAAATGATCAATTTTACTTTCAATAAAATTTCATAATTTATCAGAAAAGAAAGTAAAACAACTATGCTAATTGGGTTATGCTTCACCAAAAGAGATGGAGAATGGGACCACTTTAAATAGAAAGAGGTTTTGTCCTTGACTGCTGCAGGATGAACTATGAGAGGTTAAACTATAAGACACAGAAGAGAAAAATTTCACAGATTTCAAAGACAGAATACGTTCTAGAGTTCAGAAAACTGAGGCATAGTGTCTCTCCTCTAGTCCTAATATAGGCCATTGACGCTGTGAAATTTGCTGAAGCAGTTCTCCGGCAGGTCAAAAAGCATAAATGATTCAAGGAACTACCAGAATAAGAAATTCATTTCCTCTTCCAACATTATTTTATATATTTATATTAGTTATAGCTTTTATTTTTAAAAAAATTTGGGGGGTTTTCAAGTGATAGCCCATTAATGAATGAAGTTAGATTAAGCTATATGATACAGGCTCCCTTCCTAAGCTGGACACAGGAGAGCTAATGATTGGAAAGGCTTATAAGCATCCCTCAGAAGCTGATCCACAATGTTTCTCCTTCTTTATCTTGCTGGTCACATGCAACGTTATTCCTTTTCCAGAAGAAATTGAGTCCATATGGCAAAAGAGCCTATTTAGAGCTCATGAGATTACAAGTTAAACATCCAAGTGCCATGGGAAAATGATTTCTAACATCACCAATTAAAAATTCCTTGGGATGAAATTCTAATTATTCTTGCTAAGTGAGGTACCTGTTCCTTGTCCAGTTAGGTGTGACTGAACAAATAAAGTGGAGAGTCTCTGCAAACAAAGGATTCTGATCCTACCATGGAGTGTTTAAAGCCAGACTCATATTCACCCTTCAGTGAATTTCTGGCAGTTATGTATGGAAATTTTATTAATATAATTATATCATAAGTAAATAAATAAAATATTTTTTATTAAAAGTAGAGTCAAGTAGTTAACTGGATTTTTCTTCTTTTCATATTTTAGCTATGTTTCTTCTATCAATTAGTAATAACAAACAAAGGGAATTTAAAGTTAATTTCACATAATCATAGATTTCTATGGGGAAAACAGTGTTCTGTATATTCTTCCTGTAATATGATTTCACTGAACTTTTTTATAACTTATTCTTTTCACTTAGATCCCATATGCATAACCAGCTTGTTTCTTTCCCTTAGGATTAAGGATTGTTTTAATAATAGGCCTTCCATATCCCCATAGCAATGTCACAATATGATAAAATAAAGAGAAAAGAGGAGGTGAAGTAATCCCTAGAGAAAGAAAACATATTTCCTACTTGCCTTTTTATTCCACAGTGTGTTGATAAGTTGGATGAATAAAAATGTATGCACGTGTGCTTTGTTTTTCAGGCAGTTTTCTAAATATTAACCTTTGGACTTTGACTTTATCCCACTGCTGAAGTATGGATGACTGATGTGTGTGTGTGTGTGTGTGTGTGTGTGTGTATATATATATATATATATATATATATATATATATATATATATATATGCATGCTGGATTTCGTTTAATAGGTCATTATTAAGAGACCAATTTATAACTGTATCTAATAAACATTCACATAATCACTGAGATACTGCAATTTTTAAAAAAGGGTATTCATGTGTATAGAAGAATGCTGAGTTCCTTCTGTAATTAGGGTAGCTCTCCATAAAGTAAAAAATAAAACCTTGAATTTCAGTGACTTAACATAAAAGAAGTTTACTTCTCACTCATTTAGCTAGCTAATGTGGGTATTCCTGTCTGATGTGGGAATGTTTTCTCTATCTGCTGATTCAGGCACCAAGTTGCTCTGGACTATGGTTCTGCTGTCCCCCAGAAACTTAAAGAATCCTCTGCTCTCGGTCCTCAAAAGGGAAAAGTAAGAGTAAAAGGAAGATTCCCCCGACCCTTAATTGACTTTATCTAGAATGACACATATCATTCTGCTCACATTTCACTGGAGACAACTCATATGACCACCATGTAAGGAGTCTATGGAATGTCGTCTCTAGCTGAGAAGCCACTTCCCAATGAGAGCTGTATAACATGGAAAAGGAAATAGATTTTGTTGTAAATCATTTATATATGTTGCATCTTCCATAAAAATATTCAGGAAAGTTAAAAGAAGTTTCGCACCTTGGACAGAGTTAAACAATCTCAGCTTTATACAAAGCTTAGCATTCACCAAATCTGAATTCTGACTTTAAATTCCCTATCCAGTGTGAAGTTACAATACAATGGAAACCAGATAATATATAGCACAGTTAAGATTTCCTTAATTGGGAATTGTTCTGGACTATAGACTGTCACTCAATGGATAGACATGTATTTCTTCATTTTGCTATTACATGTGCCAAACCAATATAGGATTTACTATAAAAGTATAGTAATAGATAGCAGTATACTAATATATCAATGTAGTTGATATACAGGTACAGCTTATAAGTTATGGTGTATTCACCAATGCCACAGAATTTGCAAATGAAATAATCTATCACAGAGTATTCAGCCAGTAAAACTAAGATAGTTTGAATTTAACTGCAAGTTCATTAAAACTTAATTTAAATAAATATCATTGCATATATATATATACATATATAAGCTGTATAATATAGGTAATTCTTCATTGAATTCTACCTGAACGCATTTCTTTTTTATTTTATTTTAATGTTTGTATCTGTTATCTATTTATATGAATATTTATATATTTGATCTTATACCTTGCATTATTATTACTATCTCTTCTATTGATTGAAGTCATTAAATATTATGACTGGTGTGATTTTAGTAGAAATACTTTGAGTTAATTAAAACCCACCAGGATTTTGGCTTCCAAGCTACAGTACGGAAAATGGTAAACAGACTACTAAGTAGTGACATAGCAAAAACTCATTAAAAACGCTAATTAGCAAGCTGAATCTTTCTGACATACCCACTTCACTAATCCTCTAACTAAACACATCATAAAAATGTGCTTGCATTGTAAGTGAGTAAATATCCAGAGTAAGGCTGTTTTGAATTTCCAGATTACTTTCAATTAACTGGAGGCAGAACAGTCTAGAAAATGAAAGGCTGTGTTATTGGAATTTTATGGTAAGTCTTTAAATGAGCCTTAGAGTCCAGTCACCTGGTTGCCTTAACTTAGGCAGTAATTGATTTTTATTTATCTTTTAAAAAAATTTTATTGAAGTATAATTGATTTACAATATTGTGTTAGTTTCAGGTGCACAGCAAAGTGTTCCAGTTATTTTTTTGAGATTTTTTTTTCCATTATAAATTACTATAAGATATTGAATATAATTCCCTGCGATATCATTTATATGTGGAATTTAAAAACAATACAAGTGAATCTATATACAAAACAGATTCACAGACATAGAAAGCAGACTTATGGTTACCAAAGGGAGAGGGAGGGAGAGAGGGACGAATTAGGAGTATGGGATTAATAGACACAAACTACTATATGTAAAATAGATAAATAACAAGGATTTACTGTATAGCACGGACAGTATTCTTGACTATTTCTATATACATACTCACCCTTCTCCTTACCCTCTCTTTCCACTAAATTATTTATTTACTTTTACAGATTTGAGAAATTTTATTACATCATTTTTCACATTCTCTCTTTTATTACATCTACATTATTACAAATATTATCTCTTCTACTAGATAAAAAGTTCTGTGAGGTCAGAGAGTAAAGTTTTTTTTTTCTTTTCTGTTACCAGACACACAAGGCCCTGTTTTGGGAAGTGTAGCTGAGAATCAGTTTCTGCACTTTATAAATGCTGCATTAGACATTTGACAACCCTGTCCTGGAGGTGGAAGTTGGTATCTAGGTAGCAGTCCTGCTAAACCCAAGTTTTTCCTTTTATTCTTAGATTTGTGTGTGTGTGTGTGTGTGTGTGTATGCAATTATATTCTTCTAGAATACATTGGATAGATTTCTTTAATTTTAATTTCTTGAAAAAGTGATATTAAGTGGGAATTCTGTGTTTCTTAAACGTGAGTCTTGACAAATCTGAAGAACTCTCTGGTCCTAGTTTCTTTTTATGCCTGATACTTTAAATTACCAATTTATTTTTATGGTAATTGATTTTTGTTGTTTTCTAGATCTTCCTGAAGTGTAAAATCCACTTTTTATTTTCCAGAGGCACATTCATTCTCTTAAGTTTTCAAAATATTAGTATAACTTTGTTCCTACTCTATTCTCTAAGGATTATTTCAATCTTTACTCTCACAATTTAATGCCCTTTGAATCCGTATTTGCTTATATAATTTTCTTAGTTCTAAGTTTGTTGATTTGTCATTTATGCCCTAATTTAATGCTTTTGTTAAGGTAGAGCTTTTGAGAAATGTTTATACTTTGCTGACCTTTTCCCAAAAAAACTTCAGCTTCTAACTTGTTTGTTAATATCTCTTTCTCTCTCTCTCCTTTTTCTGTTCTCTGCTTGATATTCCTATTCATATGTTTATTATTTTTTTCTTTACACTTTCTTTTGGTTGATGCTGTTTTGAACAACTGTTTTTGTCTATTCTAAATAAGTGCTTTAAAGTTTATAAAATTACACTAAATACTTATTGGTTTACTGCCTGTGCCTGTCACGGGTTCTGATGTGCATCAATGTGTTTCAAATCTAAATATCATATCATTTTAATTTACTAGAAATTTAATATTTCTCCTGTGTTTAAGGTTCCACAGGGAGCATCTTCCATGATAGTAAATTATCATGAAAATTTTTCCCTCACCTTTACTCATCCTTCCTTAGGGGGCTGATGTTAATTGATAAGCGTGTGACATCCATTGACCCATGTTTCTTGATTGTGAGATATTAACCTATAAAAGGGCTGAAAGAACTAGAGATTCTCTTTTTTTTTTTTTTTCTCCACTCTATCCCAAACTGATATGGAGCAGTAATCCTAGGTAGTTAAGGCTGCTCCGTTTTCCCCAATTTTTCCTAAGTTGGGAATCCAATAGTCTAGGCAGTAAAAATGGCACTTCATAAACCCTTAGTCTTTTGGCCACAAATCTAAATTCATATTATATAGCTGGGTTTATTAATAGTAAAACTTCCATCATAATTTTAATTCAGATGTCTTTCTTCTGTTTTATTTCTCAATTTGCTTCAACCTCAACAGGGGAAAAATTTTAGGTACCTAACAGATGGATGCCTTAAAACTTTAACTTTTTAGTGAATTGGTCTGAAACCTTAAAAAAAGATTTATACATGGAGTGATGTGAAGCAGCCCAAGTGGGTGGCTTTAGATTTTAATTTTGATAAATATAGGCTGGGCAGGATTTTTACAGTAGCAGGTCACTGAAGGTCACCAGTGTTTTATCTCAATAATAGGCTTCATTGTATAGAGTGAGGAGACTGATATTTAACAGGCCACCTAAAATCCCTAGTAACTAAAGCTATGATGGTCTTCGCAGCTGACCATGACCACTTTAGAAAATTTATTTTTACTAAGTTGGCACAGTAGGAGCAAGGGCTTATATAGAGGAAAATGGGTTCTCATAATAAGAGCATTTTATATATTGAAGATTAGAAATAAATATTGCAAATTTAGCCTAGTTGTTCAGGAAGGTCTGAAGACTGAAATTTAGACTGCAAAAAGCTAAGTTCCAGATGAACTACAGAACACTACTATGTACATTTCCTGCCATGTGGTGCTGGATGAGATGCCTAAACTTCATTTCAATAAGTGTTGTTCTGCTTTATGTCATAGAGGAAAATGTAAAGGACTTATCTTCACCATTACATGGCCTATCCTGAGCATAATGTCACCTGCTCAAATGATGTTCCAGTATTGCTATAATATCTTAATTGCAGAATCTCTGGGTATAACTTTTGATTTAAAACATTTACTATGTGACTACTTAATTTGAAGCACCCCAGTCTACAACCAACACTCCTTAGATTTCCACATTAGTCTCTAAAATTCACAACTTCATTGATACTTTGATGCCACCAGAAACAACACCCATTGGTTTGACCACCTTTTGCTGAACTTCATCCAGCTCAAGCCCTTTTTTCTTCGCTCCTTAGTCTAATTTTATGTGTAATCACAACAATTACTCCCCTGCACATATGCTTAATTCCTTTCCCCTCCATCTGTTTAATACCATGTATTGCACTCTGATGCAACTGAAGGAAACTGGAGGAAAAATATATTTTGCTAACTGTTCCCACACAAAATTTTTGACAATGAACCTCAAGGGAGATCTTACTGTGCAGAATTCATAGAACATTCTTCAATCCTAGCTGACTGTTCCATATACTTCCTTTTCTCCTCAAATCTCTAATACATTCTCCTTCACCTCCTGTCTCAGCTAATCACACTCTTTACTATTGCATTGGGATATATATTTCTTTTATTTCCTCCTTTCCCCCACCTTATGGCCCCTGGCAAATACTATTCCACTCTCTGTTTCTATGAGTTTAACTTTTTTTTTTTTTTAGATTCCACATATAACTGAGATTTAAAGTATTGATATTTGTTGTTCTCTGTCTTAACTTATTTCACTTAGCACAATGACCTCAAAGTCCATTCATGTTGACACAAATGGCAGTATTTTCTTCTTTCTTATGGCTGAATAATGTTCCACTGTATATATTTACCACATTTTCCTTACCATTTATCTGTTCATGAATAATTAAGTTGATTCCATGTATTGGTTATAGTGAATAATACTGCAATGAACATGGTGGTCCAGATATCTCTTTGAAAGAGTGATTTCATTTCCTTTGGTTACATACTCAGGAGTGGGATTGTTGGGTCATATGGTAGTTCTATTTTTAATTTCTTGAGGGGCCTCGATACTGTTTTCTATAGTGGCCACACCAATGTACATTCCCACCAATAGTGCACTAGGGTTCTCGTTTCTCCACATCCTCTCCAACACTTGTTATCTCTTGCCTTTTTCATAATATACACACTAACAGGTGGGAGATGGTATTTCATTGTGGGTTTTTTTTTTTTTAAGCATCTACATAGAGCTCTTTTTTTTTTTCTTTTTAAGATGTTGGGGGTAGGAGTTTATTAATTAATTTATTTGTTTTTGCTATGTTGTGTCTTCGTTTCTGTGCAAGGGCTTTCTCTAGTTGTGGCAAAAGGGGGCCACTCTTCATCGTGGTGTGTGGGCCTCTCACTATCGCGGCCTCTCCTGTTGCGGAGCACAGGCTCCAGATGCGCAGGCTCAGTAGTTGTGGCTCACGGGCCTAGTTGCTCCGTGGCATATGGGATCCTCCCAGACCAGGGCTTGAACCCGTGTCCCCTGCATTAGCAGGCAGATTCTCAACCACTGCGCCATGCAGGGAAACCCTTCATTGTGATTTTGATTTCCCTTTCCTTGATGATTAGTGATATTAAACACCCTTTCATACACTTGTTGGCCATTTTTGTGTCTTCTTTGGAAAAATCTTTATTCTGGTCCTCTGTCCATTTTTTAACTCGCTTATTTTTTTTTCTATTCAGTTGTATGAGTTCTTGGTATATTTTGGAGATTGACCCCTTATCATATATGATTTTCAAATATATTCTCGCATTTCATAGGTTGTCTCTTCATTCTGTTGATTGTTTCTTTTGTTCTGCAGAAGCTTTTTAGTTTGCTTCTACTTTTGCTTTTGTTTCTTGTTCATTTGATGTCATATCCAAAAAAGTCATTGCCAAAATTAATATCAGGGATCTTTTTCTCTTCATTTTCCTTTAGGAGTTTTACATTTTCAGGTCTTATATTTGTCTTTAATCCATTTTGTGTTAATTTTTGTGAGTGGTATAATTTTGTGAGTGCTATAGGGATCCAGTTTCATTCTTTTACATGTGAATATCCAGTTTTCCAAGATGCATT
This sequence comes from Pseudorca crassidens, assembly GCF_039906515.1. NCBI lineage: Eukaryota > Metazoa > Chordata > Mammalia > Artiodactyla > Delphinidae > Pseudorca > Pseudorca crassidens. Next base: position 24,221,238 of record NC_090298.1, read on the forward strand.
TATTGAAATGACTACCTTTTCTCCATTAGGTATTCTTGGCTCCCCTGCCAAATATTAGTTGACTGTATATGCAGGGGGTTATTTCTGGGCTTTTCTGTTCCATTGGTCTATGTATATGTTCTTATGTTGTGCACTGGAAATTTTAAAGCAATCAGAATAGAATTCCCACAATGTCCAAGAACAACATAAATCTATGATGCAACATTCTTTCTGTTATGCCATAGATGAACTGTTTATTCTGTCTAAAACCAAAGTCACTTCCTTTTACATGTATCTTACTCTTTTTACCTATGAAAATATGTTTGGTCCCAGCAATTCTTGCCTCTCCAGAATCATCAATTTTTCTTTCCTTTGTTGTATCTTTCTCATTAGTATAAATTCATGTTACATTATTGCCTATATCTATAAGCAAATATTTTGATTCCACAATAATGTTCTCCTATGACCTCATTTCCCTGCTTTTCTATAAAACACTAGCGAAAATTGTACCCAGTCTTACAATCTCCAATTTCACTGGTCCTATTATCTTGTAAATCCACTCTACTTTTTTTTTTTTTTGCTACGTCCAGTGATCTGTTCCCAGTCCTCATTTTAGTTGGTCTAGAAGAACAATTAACAGTTAATCATTCCCATCTTCTTGAAACACTTTATTAGATTTCACATATTTCCAGATTCCTTTTTTATCTACTGTTTCCTCTTTCTCAGGCTTTGGTGATGACATTTCTTCATCTCCTTGATGCCTTCTTAACTCAGGCAGTATGTAGAATTGTTGTTTAACTTTGAAATATTAGTGAAATTCTCTAGAAATTTTATGGTTAATGATTTCAAATATAATTTTGATTGGAATATGGTCAGAAAATATACTCTGCCTGTTTGGATCCTTTGAAATTTACTGAGACTTGTAGTTAACCCACACTGGTCCATCTTGATGTTGAGGAGAATGTATATTTTGTTGTGATTGATGTAATAGTCTATAAAGTTCCATTAAGTCAATTATTTATAGTAGTATTTAAATCTTCCAGATCCTTACTTTTTTTTACCTACTTGTTCTTTCAATTATAGAGAAGAGGGTTAATATCTTCAACTATGATTTTAGATATGTCTCTCTCTCTCCCTATTTCCCCACATTATTTGCTTTAGGTAATTATCTGCTTTGTTATTAGATGGCTACATATTTAAGATTGCTAGAAGTTCTTCATGAATTGACTCTTTTATCATTAAGAAATGTCCATATTTGTCTCTGGATAAATTCCTTGTCCTGAAGTCTATATTTAAAAATATGATTGAGATCCACGAGGGGGCAGACAGCAGAAGCAAGAAGAACTACAATCCTGCAGCCTGTAGAGCAAAAACCACATTCACAGAAAGACAAGATGAAAAGGCAGAGGACTATGTACCAGAAGAAGGAGCAAGATAAAACCACAGAAGAACAACTAAATGAAGTGGACATAGGCAACCATCCAGGAAAAGAATTCAGAATAATGATAGTGAAGATGATCCAGGACCTCGGAAAAAGAAAGGAGGCAAAGATCAAGAAGATGCAAGAAATGTCTAACAAAGACCTAGAAGAATTAAAGAACAAACACCTAGAAGAATTAAAGAACAAACAGAGATAAACAATACAAGAACTGAAATGAAAACTACACTAGAAGGAATCAATAGCAGAATAACTGGGACAGAAGACCGGATAAGTGACCTGGAAGACAGAATGGTGGAATTCACTGCCACAGAACAGAATAAAGAAAAAAGAATGAAAAGAAATGAAGACAGCATAAGAGACCTCTGGAACAACATTAAACACAACAACATTCACATTATAGGGGTCCCAGAAGGAGAAGAGAGAGAAAAAGGACCTGAGAATATATTTGAAGAGGTTATAGTAGAAAACTTCCCTAACATGGGAAACAAAATAGCCACCCACATCCAGGAAGTGCAGAGAGTCCCAAGCAGAATAAGCCTTAGGAGAAACATGCCGAGACACACAGTAATCAAAGTGACAAAACTTAAAGACAAAATAAAACTACTGAAAGCAACAAAGGAAAAATGAAAAATTACATGCAAGGGAACTCCCATAAGGTTAACAGCTGATTTCTTAGCAGAAACTCTAAAAGCCAGAAGGGAGTGGCATGATATATTTAAAGTGATGAAAGGGAAGAAACTACAGCCAAGATTACTCTACATGGCAAGGATCTCATTCAGATTCGATGCAGAAATCAAAACCTTTACAGACAAGCAAAAGCTAAGAGAATTCAGCACCACCAAACCAGCTCTACTACAAATGCTAAAGGAACTTCTCTAAGTGGGAAACACAAAAGAAGAAAAGGACCTACAAAAACAAACCCATAACAATTAAGAAAATGGTATTAGGAACATACATATTGATAATTACCTTAAATGTAAAAGGATTACTTGCTCCAACCAAATGACACTGTCTCACTGAATGCATGCAAAACAAGACCCATATGTATGCTGTCTACAAGAGACCCACTTCAGACCTAGGGACACATACAGACTGAAAGTGAGGGGATGGAAAAAGATATTCCATGCAAATGGAAGTCAAAAGAAAGCTGGAGTAGTAATTCTCATATCAGATAAAATAAACTTTAAAATAAAGAATGTTAAAAGAGACAAGGAAGGACACTACATAATGATCAAGGGATCAATCCAAGAAGAAGATATAACAATTATAAATATATATGCACCCAACATAGGAGCACCTCAATACATAAGGCAACTGCTGACAGCTATAAAAACAAATCGACAGTAACACAATAATAGTGGGGGACTTTAACACCTCACTTACACCAATGGACAGATCATCCAAACAGAAAATTAATAAGGAAGCACAAGCTTTAAATGACTCAATAGATTTAGTTGATATTTATAAGATATTCCATCCAAAAATAGCAGGTTACACTTTCTTCTCAAATGCACATGGAACATTCTCCAGGATAGATGACTTCTTGGGTCACAAATCAAGCCTCAGTACATTTGAGAATATTGAAATAATATCAAGCATCTTTTCTGACCACAACACTATGAGATTAGAAATCAATTACAGGAAAAAAGCATAAAAAACACAAACACATGTAGGCTAAACAATACATTACTAAATAACCAAGAGATCACTAAGGAAAACAAAGAGGAAATCAAAAATACCAGAGACAAATGACAATGAAAACATGATGATTCAAAATCTATGGGATGCAGCAAAAGCAGTTCTAAGAGGGAACTTTGTAGCAATACAACCCTACCTCAAGAAACAACAAACATCTCTGGGCTTCCCTGGTGGCGCAGTGGTTGAGGGTCCACCTGCTGATGCAGGGGACACGGGTTCGTGCCCCAGTCTGGGAAGACCCCACATGCCGTGGAGCGGCTGGGCCCATGAGCCATGGCCGCTGAGCCTGCGCGTCTGGAGCCTGTGCTCCACAACTAGAGAAGCCACAACAGTGAGAGGCCTGCGTACTGCAAAAAAAAAAAAAAAAGAAAGAAACAACAAACATCTCAAATAAACAATCTAACCTTACACCTAAAGGAACTAGAGAAAGAAAAACAAACAAAACCCAAAGATAATAGAAGGAAAGAAATCATAAAGATCAGAGCAGAAATAAATGAAATAGAAACAAAGAAAACAATAGCAAAGATCAATAAAACTAAAGGCTGGTTCTTTGAGAAGATAAACAAAATTGGTAAACCATTAGCCAGACTCCTCAAGAAAAAGAGGGAGAGGACTCAAATCAATAAAATTAGAAATGAAAAAGGAAAAGTTACAACAGACACCACAGAAATGCAAAGCATCCTACGAGAGTACTACAAGCAACACTATGCCAATAAAATGGACAACCTGGAAAAAAAGGACAAATCCTTAGAAAGATATAACTTTCCAAGACTGAACCAGGAAGAAATAGAAAATGTGAACAGACCAATCACAAGTAATGAAAATGTGATTAAAAATCTTCCAACAAACGGACGTCTAGGACCAGATGTCTTCACAGGTGAATTCTATCAAACATTTAGAGAAGACCTAATACCCATTCTTATCAAACTCTTCCAAAAAATTGCAGATAAAGGAACACTCTCAAACTCATTCTATGAGGCCCAGATCACCCAGATACCAAAACCAGACAAAGATACTACAAAAAAAAGAAAATTACAGACCAATATCACTGATGAATATAGATGGAAAAATCCTCAACAAAATAATAGCAAACAGAATCAAATAACACATTAAAGGACCATACACCATGATCAAGTGGGATTTATCCTGGGGATGCAAGGATTCTTCAATATATGCAAATCAATCAATGTGATACACTATATTAACAAACTGAAAAATAAAAACCATATGATCATCTCAATAAATGCAGAAAAAACTTTTGACAAAATTCAACACCCATTTATGATAAAAACTCTCCAGAAAGTGGGCATAGAGGGAACCTACTTCAACATAATAAAGGCCATATACAACAAATCCACAGCAAACATCATTCTCAATGGTGAAAAACTGAAACCATTTCCTCTAAGATCAGGAAAAAAACAAGGATGTCCACTGTCACCACTATTATTCAACATAGTTTTGGAAGTCTAGCCACAGCAATCAGAGAAGAAAAAGAAATAAAAAGAATCCAAATTGGAAAAGAAGTAAAACTGTCACTGTTTGCAGATGACATGATACTATACATAGAGAAGCCTAAAGGTGCCACCAGAAAACTCCTAGAGCTAATCAATGAATTTGGTAAAGTTGCAGGATACCAGATTAATGCACAAAAATCTCTTGCATCCCTATACACAAAGAAGAAAAATCTGAAAGAGAAATCAAAGAAACACTCCCATTTACCATTGCTACAAAAAGAATAAAATACCTAGGAATAAACCTACCTAGGGAGACAAAAGACCTGTATGCAGAAAACTATAAGAAACTGATGAAAGAAATTAAAGATGATACAAACAGCTGGAGAGATATACCATGTTCTTGGATTGGAAGAATCAACATTGTGAAAATGACTGTACTACCCAAAGCAATGTACAGATTCAATGCAATCCCTAACAAATTACCAATGACAATTTTTACAGAACTAGAACAAAAAATCTTAAAATATGTATGGAGACACAAAAGACCCTGAATAGCCAAAGTGGTCTTGAGGGATAAAAAACGAAGCTGGAGGAATCAGACTCCCTGTCTTCAGACTATACTACAAATAGATACTACAAATAGTTACTACTATCCTACAAATATATTACTATATACTATAGTAATCAAGACAATATGGTACTGGTACAAAAACAGAAATATAGATCAATGGAACAGAATAGAAAGCCCAGAGATTAACCCACGCACCTATGGTCAACTAATAAGACAAAGGAGGCAAGGATATACAATGGAGAAAAGACAGTCTCTTCAATAAGTGGTGCTGGGAAAACTGGACAGCTACATGGAAAAGAATGAAATTAGAATACTCCGTAACACCATACACAAAACTAAACTCAAAATGGATTAGAGACCTAAATGTAAGACTGGACACTATAAAACTCTTAGAGGAAAACTTAGGAAGAACACTCTTTGACATAAATCACAGCAAGATCTTTTTTGATCCACCTCCTAGAGTAATGGAATTAAGAACTAAAATAAACAAATGGGACCTAATTAAACTTAAAAGCTTTTGCACAGCAAAGGAAACCATAAACAAGAGGAAAAACAATCCTCAGAATGGGAGAAAATATTTGCAAATGAATCAACAGACAAAGGATTAATCTCCAAAATATATAAACAGCTCATGCAGCTCAGTATTAAAAAAATAAACCTAATCAAAAAACGGACAGAAAACCTAAATAGACATTTCTCCGAAGAAGACATACAGATGGCCAAGAAGCACATGAAAAGCTGCTCAACATCACTTAATATTAGAAAAATGCAAATCAAAACTTCAATGAGGTATCACCTCACACCAGTTAGAATGGGCATCATCAGAAAATGTACAAACAAATGCCGGAGAGGGTGTGGAGAAAAGGGATCCCTCGTGCACCTCTGGTGGGAATATAAATTGATACAGCCACTCTGCAGAACAGTATGGAGGTTCCTTAGAGACCTAAAAAAAGAATCACCATATGACCCAGCAATCCCACTACTGGGCATATACCTAGAGAAACCATAATTCAAAAAGACGCATGCACCCCAGTATTCACTGCAGCACCATTTACAATAGCCAGATCATGGAAGCAACCTAAATACCCATAGACAGATGAATGGATAAAGAAGATGTGGCACATATATATAGAATGGAATATTACTCAGCCCCAAAAAAGGAACAAAATTAGGTCATTTATAGAGACGTGGATGGATCTACAGACTGTCATACAGAGTGAAGTAAGTCAGAAAGAGAAAAACAAATATCATATATTAACACATATATGTGGAACCTAGAAAAATGGTACAGATGAACTGGTTTGCAGGGCAGAGATAGAAACACAGATGTAGAGAACAAACGTATGGACACTAACTGGGAGTGGCAGGGGGGTGGTGGTGTGATGAATTGGGAGATTGGGATTGACATTTATACACTAATATGTATAAAATGGATAACTAATAAGAACCTGCTGTATAAAAATAAAATAAAATTCAAAAAAATAAATAAATATAAAAATGATTGGATGAATGGAAAAAAAGTATGGTTGAAAATATCTGTGTTTTATTAGGAGTGCTTTTTCCATTTATATTTAGTGCAATTATTAGTATGCTTGAGTTTAAATTTCCACTTTTCATTTTTCATATGTTTATTTAGTCTGCTCTTTCTTTTCCCTTTCTTTCCAACTTGTTTTTCTGAAAAAGGGGTAAATTGATACATTTTAGTATTCCATTTTATCATCTATACTGAATTTTTATGTGGTCACTGTCTATACCAAAATACACATGTTTAATGTTTCAGTCTATCTTCAAAAAATATTCTAACTCTTAACCAATAAGATAAGATCCTTAAAATTGGCATACTTTCAATAACTTTTATCTGCCTCTCCATACTTTTTTAGTCACTCATTTGATTTCTACATGTAATATAAATCCCAGATATTGGAAAGTATTTTTAAAACTCCTTTTTTTTCAGATTGTGGAATATGTAATGTAGTTAAATTTCATGAACCAGAGTGAAATGTACCAAAAGTGGTAAATCACGAGATGTATTATTCTTAAACAGCAGTTTCAACATGACTTTTAAAGTATATAAAGAATTAAAATACAGAATAATAACATTGTTTATATATTGTTTATAGATAATATAGTAGGAAAAGAAAAGTTTTCCTGATCCTCTTAGGGTGCCTGGCTGGGTCTGAAAATTTATTTAATCTTAATTGTATGACATGGAAGACTTCATAAGGAAATGAGGACCCAAAGAAACAGTTAGACCTGAGTATTTTTATGATAGGTTTGATGAAGAGTGGGCAGTTGTGTAGAAATGTGAGGTAAATGTATTAAGCTGGGGGAATCTTAGCAAGGTCTGTTTGTTCGAATTCTACCCATGTCCCTGTGTCTTTGGAGATAAGGTTGCTCCTTTCTTCTGGATATTGTGAAGGCTCGCTTGATGGTTTTATGACCTGTTTCAGAAGAAAAGGGCAGAAGGTCAGAGTGACCTTCTTGCTTCTGCTGTCTTCTCATACTCTTGGTTAAAATATCCAGTATACCAAGGTGCCATATTTTAGGGTAGTGTCCTGAATCCCTTCAGTATTATACTAAATGTGCTGAAAACACAGGGTAATAATGTATATCAAGTTTAGTGTAGTGGTTCCCTCTAGGGAGAGAAAATGATCAAGAATGTGGAAAATAAAGTGTGGAGCGAGGTAGGCCTTCAAATATAAATGTACTATATTAATTCTTTTAAACAATTAATGTAATGATGACAATATCATTTATTTTGATGGTGCTGAGTGGTGGATACTCTGGCCTTTGTTGTTTTCACTGTAATTTTTAATATATTTTAAATATTTCATCATAAAAATAAAAATTTATATTATCTGTGTAATATTGATATAAAACATTTAAACTTTCTCATACTATAGATAACTTGTTAGCTAAATTATCTTCTTTTGAGTTTTCATTATTTGTGTTGCTACATCTAGGTTATTTATTTTGATTGCTATAATTTTACCATATGTCCTTGCCAAATAACCATTGATATCATTGATATTCATTTGGGTGGTTCTCTCACTTAACTTCTGAACACAAGCAAGATTCCCAGTGGGATTGTCAGCATAACCATTCTCTGTCATGCAGATGATGTTCTTGCAAATCTGTCATGCAAATGATGTTCTTACTTTCTCTTCTCGTCCTTCATTTTGCTCCGTTCATCACTTTCCACTCTAAAATGAATCATGCCATGTTGTCTTATCCTGCCCATGGAACAAAAATTTGACAGTAGAAGCATTGAGAGGGTCTAAGCTGTCAAGCACTGTGCTTGATGATTTTGTTTATTCATTTCTCATCCTTGCAACATTCTTGTAAGGATTTATGATGGTTCCTATTATACAGATGAGGAGTATAAAACTTCTTGTACCGTCATTACAATTTACTTGTTCACAAAGCAAGTGCTGGAGCATGGATTAAACCCAGATGTGTCTGAGTGAAAATCATAACCCAAATGATTGATGTTGTTATGGTTGCTTGCTGTGATGACTCCATGTTCAGGGCACAGAATTTCTCATTGGTCAAGCAAAGTTCGCCTAGGGCCATACAGGTCTAATGAAATGTTCAGTTAAACCTCATGCATTTGGAGGCTTTTTCTAAACCTTTCCTTGATAAGAAAAAACATGTTTTATTGTTAATATGCATCATGATCATACCTACTTTTTATCATTCTTTTTGTAGAAGCCTGTTTTTCTTTGGCTTAAAAAAAGAAAAAAAACACGTTTTTCTTTCTCTCATTCCTTTTTTTTAAAAATTTAAGTACAGTTGATTTACAATGTTGTGTTAGTTTCAGGTGTACAGCAAAGTAATTCAGTTATACATATATATATATATATGTATTTTTTCAGATCCTTTTCCCATATATATATATATATATATATGTATTTTTTTCAGATCCTCTTCCCATATATATATATGTATGTATTTTTTCAGATCCTTTTCCCTTATAAGTTATTACAAAATATTGAGTATAGTTCCCTGTGTTACACAGTAGGTCCTTGTTGGTTATTTATTTTATATATAGTAGTGTGTATCTATTAATCCCAAACTCCTAATTTATCTCTCCCCCAGACCCTTTCCCCTTTGGAAGCCAAAAGTTTTTTTTCTACGTCTGTGGGTCTATTTCTGTTTTGCATATAAGTTCACTTGTAAAAATTTTTTTTAGATTCCACATATAAGTGGTATCATAGGATATTTTTCTTTCTTTGTCTGGCTTATTTCTCTTAGTATGATAATCTCTAGATCCATCCACGTTGCTGCAAATTACATTATTTCATATTTTTTATGGCTGAGTAATATATTATACTATTATATACTATATTAACAGTAATGTTTGTATAAATATACCACATCTTTATCCATTCATCTGTTGATGGACATTTAGGTTGCTTCCATGTCTTGGCTATTGTAAATAGTGCTGCAATGAACATTGGGGTGCATGTATCTTTTCAAATTACAGTTTTCTACAGATATACGCTCAGAAGTGTGATTACAGGATCATATGGTAGTTCTATTTTTCATTTTTTTTAAGGAACCTCCATACTGCTCTCCATAGTGGCTGAGCCAATTTACATTCCTACAAACAGTGTAGGAAGGTTCTTTTTTCTTCACACCCTCTCCAGCATTTATTATTTGTAGACTTTTTGATGATGGCCATTCTGACCAGTGTTAGGTGATATCTCATTGTAGTTTTGATTTGTATTTCTCTAATAATTAGCAATGTTGAACATCAGTTCATGTGCCTTTTGGCCATCTGTATGTCTTCTTTGGAGAAATGTCTATTTAGATCTTCTGCCCTTTTTTTATTTTTATTGTTATTTTCATATTGAGCTGTATGAGCTGTTTGTATACCTTGGAGATTAATCTCCTGTTGGTCGCATCATTTGCAAATATTTTCTCCCATTCTGTAAGTTGTCTTTTCATTTTGTTTATGGTTTCCTTTGCTGTGCAAAAGCTTTTACATTTAATTAGGTCCCATTTGTTTATTTTGTTTTTATTTACATTATTTAGGAGACAAATCCAAAAAGATATTGCTGTGATTTACATCAAAGAGTGTTCTGCCTGTTTTCCTGTAACAGTTTTATAGTATCCAGTCTCACGTTTAGGACTTTAATCCATTTTGAGTTCAATTTTGTGTGTGGTGTTAGAGAATGTTCTAAATTCAATCTTTTACATGTAGTTATCCAGATTTCCCAGCACCACTTATTCAAGAGACAGTCTTTCATCCATTGTATATTCTTGCCTCCTTTGTCATAGATTAATTGAACATAGGTGCATGGGTTTATTTCTGGGCTTTCTATCTTGTTCCATTGTTCAATATTTCTGTTTTTGTGCCAGTACCATACTGTTTTGATTACTGTAGCTTTGTAGTATAGTTTGAAGCCAGGGAGACTGATTCCCCCAGCTCTGTTTTTCTTTTTCAAGATTGCTTTGGCTATTAGAGGTCTTTTATGTTTCCATACAAATTAAAATTTTTTTTGCTCTTGTTTTGTTAAAAATGCCATTGGTAGTTTGATAGAGCTTGCATTGACTCTGTAGATTGCCTTGGGTAGTACAGTCATTTTAAGAATATTGCTTGTTCCAGCCCAAGAACATGGTATATCTTTCCATCTGTTTGTGTCATCTTTGATTTCTTTTATCAGTGTCCTGTAGTTCAGTCAACATGATACATCACATTAACAAATTGAAGAATGAAAACTATATGACTATCTCAATAGATGCAGAAAAAGCTTTTGATAAAATTCAACATTCATTTATGATAAAAACTCTCCAGAAAATGAGCATAGAGACATATTTAATAAAGGCCATATATGACAAACCCACAGTTAACATCATATTTGATGGTGAAAAGCTGAAAGCATTTCCTCTGAGATCAGGAAGAAGACAGGAATGTCTGCTCTTGCCACTTTTATTCCACATAGTTTTGGAAGTCCTAGCCACAGCAATCAGAGGAGAAAAAGAAGTAAAAGTGACCCAAATTAGAAAAGAAATAAAACTGTCACTGTTTGCAGATGACATGATACTATACATAGAAAATCTGAAAGATGCTACCAGAAAACTACTAGAGCTCATCAATGAATTTAGTAAAGTTTCAGGATACAAAATTAATACACAGAAACCTGCTGCATTTCTATACACTAACAACAAAAGATCAGAAGAGAAATTAAGGAAACAATCACATTTACCATCGCAACAATAAAAATAAAATACCTAGGAATAAATCTACCTAAGGAGGCTTAAGACCTGTACTCTTTCATTTCTTATGCTGGAGGTCTGTTCAAGAAAAATTCGTCCAGCTCTTGCCTGCCTAAAAAATGTATTTATTTTGACTTTATTTATGAAGAACATTTTTACTGATTTTACAATTCTAGATTAACAGTACTTTTTCTCTCATAATTTTTAATATGTAGTATCATTGTTTACTGAATTCCATTGTTTATTTGATGCAGTGAGATTTCATTCTGTTTCTCTTCTTTTTATATTTCCTTTTCCCCATCTGATGGCTTTTAAAATATTATATTTTTGTGCAGCTTGACTATAATGTGCATAGGTATACTTTTCTCTGGATATATTCTGCTTGACATGTGCTGAGCCCTATGAATATTTGGGTTGATGTCTTTAATCAATTTTAAAAATTCTAAATGATCATCCCTCATATATTTTTAATGCCTAATTCATTATTTCTCATATTTTTTTCTGGAATTTCAATGATAGGTATGATAAGACTATATGATATTTTCCTATAAATTTCAGATTATCACTTCTTTCTTCTTTTTTAGTTCTATTTTTCTGTAATGTAATTTCAACTGTATTTGTATTTTTGACTTGTATTCAAATCCATTGAATTTTTTCTCTGGATAAACCAAAAAATTTTGTTATATAACACTTTTGATTTGAAGCATTTCCATTGTTCTTTTATTTATTTATTTATTTATTTTATTTCACTTTCATCTCTGTCATGTCAGGAATGCTGTTCCCCTTTTTTGTTAGATTCCTTAATGTATTTATCTTAGTTAATTTAAGTACATATATGATAATTCCAAAATCTATGTTATCTCTCTATCCTGTTTATTGACTTTTTCCTTTCTTGATAACATATGATATTGTCTTGCTTCTTTTATGCTTTGTAATTTTGTTTTCACTACTATGTCAGGCATTTTGGTCAACTATCATTAGAAATTTGTGTAAGTAATATTTATATACAGAAAACTGCAGGCTTTCTCTTCTGTCAAGCTGAATCATTTTTGAAGCAATCAAGTCTGTGTTGGAATAGCTGGTATTATTATTATTTTTATCTTCTTGCCTTTGTTAGATTCAGTTCACTGCATACTTCAAATTATTTGAGTTCAGAGCCATAAGTTTCTATTTTGCAGGAAGGCAGATCTCAATGAGATTCCTCTGCGTTAAGCCTCATAGTCCTGGGCAGTTGCAAACCAGAAGAGATCTCTCTCTTTCTCAGTTCTCCTGTCCCTCTTCCAAATGCATATATACAGTGTTTAATACTCCCTATAAGATTCAGAGAGACTTTTTCTCAGTGGGTCCCAAGACTGTAATTTAGCAGTCTCTGTCACCTCTCCTGCTATTTCCCCGATTGTAGAGGGCTGCTGCCTTAAATCCAGTTAAAGCCTGAAGTGTCTATAGTGGTTATATCAGTTTTCCTACCTTGTCCTAATACTCTCAGGTCTCTCTTTGCCTCCATCCTTCCTACGGGCACTTAGTAAAGACTGGTGGAAAGAACTGTCTGATTGTTAAAGTCTGTCTTTACATCTGTTAGTCTAGAGAATTTATACTCTTAGGCTATTCCGCACTTTGCCTTTAAAAGAGTCATTAAAACTCTTGTCTGCTTTCTTCTCTTTCCTTCTTCCTCCTATTGCTCCACCAAAGATAAAAGAGGCCATGGGCCTCTTTGTTCACAAGAGATATTCATCAAACTGGTTGTTAGTTCATTGGTCTTCTTTGTGGCATGAGCTCTCTTATATGCTTAAATAATAGTTCCATTAATTTTCTAGCTTGTTTTCATTAGTACAAAGAATTCATAGTTCTTTTGTGACTACCTACGTAATAGTGGAACAAGGACTTTTTCTCTGCTTCATTTGTGATGAAATTCTTCAGATTGTATTGTGACTCACTAATGTGCTTTGTGTGTAGTCTATTGTTTCTCAAATCCTTAAGAGTACGCATAACTTAAATTTTATACAAGATTTCTACTTTTTCAAAATGTGTTTACTTAGTGCTGACATAATATCTGTATATATTTTTGTTTAATAATTTGTTTATACATTTTTAGGACAAATATCCTAATTTTGTCTCTGTGAACATCTTCAGTATTCTTAATATCCTTTTTAAGTTGTTAAGTAGCATTATTATTTCCTGTTGTGAATTTATATTTTAATTATAACATTTGTTACCTTTTTATAATTAGGTTTCTCTCTTATTTTTAGATTTTTCTTTTCTTATTATTTTAGATTTCTATCTCCTTTGCATTCTCTTTTCTTTTCTCTTCTCTCCCTCCCTCTCTCTTTCTCTCTCTCTCTACCTTTCTGGTTCTCTCTCAAATTCAACCTGTGAGGCTGGATCCAGTTTCTCATCTACGTATGGAGTGTGTTTTAGCACCTGTTATGCTGTAGATGCCAAATTTCTGACCACCATTGCATATGGGACTAAAGCCCCTTTAGACAATAGCTTAAGTGTGCTCACTATTTTTTCTACTATTCTTTTTTTTTTTTAGTTGTAGATATTCATCTTTTTTATGAGCCTGATTTTGAAGCTTTTATTTTACACACTATCCATCATTGTAATGTATTTGCAACAAAAATGATTATCAATAGGTGAATTCAGAGTACTACTTTGGCTGTACAAACCATCCCTCTGTTTTTTAACTATATTTTTCCCAAAAAGCTCAACAGGAATTTTTCAAACACAATTTGTTATATTAGTTTAAATTTTTTTAAAATATATAATTAAATATATATATTAATTTAAATATATATATATACATATATATGTATATGACAGTCATAGAGTCTGAACAAAAGGAAACCTAAGCTATAATTCTATAGAGAGATCAAGCCTCTAGGAAAAGCAGACTAACTAGATGCTAATTACACAAAGTATTTGCTTTTTTTTCCAACTTCCTCTTCACTGTGATATGGAAAGGGCCTGTGAGCAAAAATGCTAGTTAACCTCTTTAACTTCCATTAATGCTATTGGCAGTGTCTCCTGGATAATTCAGAAAACTTTTGCTTAGTAACTATAGTGAAACAGACATTTTAATTTCCTGAGGTTTCCACTCGCTAGAGGCAGCAATTTAGGAATTTATGAAACTGTTCAATGCTAGTGTGATATATTGAAAAAAGAAAAAACTAAAATAGATGTGTAGAAAAACAACATTTGGAAAAATAATCTAAATATAATTTAAACCTCTTACCTATACACAAATGCTCTCTTGAGCTTTGGTTGCTTTGATTTACACCCTGAATCCTCTATTATTTACTAAATTGGATCTCTCAATATAACATCACTATTCATTAGCTGATGAAATAACCAAGAAATTAAGCTAGAAAGCTGTATAAAAATTCAGCTATTTTACAAATCTTTACAAACATTTTGGGAGAAAGAAGAAACACACAATATAATTGGCTAAAAAAATGAGTATAAAATCTAATAAGTGCATTGCAGGTACAATGTAGGTATCAACACCAATAGGACAGCTCATATATCTTTGTCTTCAAAAGATAGTTCAGAGGATAGATCAAATAGTGAACAGTAAAACTTTCAACAAAGTACAGCTTCATCCCTCCCAGGTAAAAATTAAATTGTTTTAATAATAATTATATTCATGACTGCTTTATTTTGTATACCTCTTTGATTACATTATGCATTTACAATATACCAAGATTTATATATGTTACACAAATAGAAAAACTATATTTTGGTTAAAAATATAGTCTTGTTCAAAGCTTAGAGAAACTTTATTTTGACAGTCATAAAAATGGAAGATAGGGCTCCACTGGTGGCTCAGTGGTTGAGAGTCTGGCTGCCGATGCAGGGGACACAGGTTCGTGACCCGGTCCGGGAAGATGCCGCGGAGCGGCTAGGCCCGTGAGCCATGGCCGCTGAGCCTGTGCGCCTGGGGCCTGTGCTCCACAACGGGAGAGGCCACAACAGTGAGAGGCCCGCATATCGCAAAAAAAAAAAAAAAAAAAAAGTGGAGGATAGCTGAGAAATGTTAATTCAAAAAATTAATTGTTTTTATTTTCAACAAGTCATCTAAACCAATAGGAATAATAATTCCAGTGGAAATACAAATAAATCATACAGGAATATATAGTGGTACTGGAAGGGGCATTATAAGTTGTCTGGTTTCACAATTTCATCTTTTAGGTACAGAAACTAAGGCACGGAGAATATTAGTGGATTTTTCAAGTTTATATTCAAATAGTTAGTGGCAGAGCCTGTCTCCTCATTTCCATCATATTTGTTTGATTTCTTTAATGTGTAGCCCTTTCATAGCCTGAGCAAAGTCTTTTAGAGTTTAAATATAATGCCCTAATTTCTGTAATTTAGCTGTTTGAATATTTTAAAATGGCCTTCAGAGCCCAGAAATAAATGTCAAGCCACAGGGGGATGTTTTGCCTTAAATCAGCAACCAAATCTTCCTTGGCTCTCTGAAACCTGATGGACACTCGCATGTTGTCAGCTGCCTTAACTGCAACATGTAAATGAATGGCCAGAAGAATCTAGGCAGATGTTGTTAAAATACCTACTTTTTCTTTTGGCATCTATCCTTTCTGGTGTTTTTTGCCTGTTCAGTGTCTCCAAGATCTGGACTACAATCAGTGCAGTTTTTTTCTAAGCCAGTAAAAGAAATCCATTTCTTATAATGATAAAATCCAAGTGCTCTCACCTAAACTTACTAAAGTCCTATTGTCTGCTTTAAGATGTGGCCTTGGTGTATGTGTCAATATATTGTCTGTAAATACAGCAGTAGAGATAGCAGAGACAACACATCCAGCACCACAGCTAGGGCAAGAGGACTTCTTTTGATAATAAATAGACTTGCAACTTAATTATGTGTATTAGAAATGGAAAGGCATTAACTCTGCATAATGTTTCTAAGCAAAAGTAACCAGATGCTCTACTTGGACTAATTTATTTAGTTAAATACCCTCGTAACTTGATTCTTTCTAAATGTCTACTCTATTTTTATTAACCTGCTAACTGCTGTGTATATGAAAATACATATTTTAATGAAATATTATTACTTACTATATTCTAGTCTGAATTTTTATTTTCCACCTGCGATTTGTCTAGTAGTCTCCATGAAATTAAAGTAGGTTCTTTTTTTTTTTGGTAAAAGAGATGGTTCTAAAAAATTAATACGTTGTGTCTAATTTCTAATAGTACTTAATAGAGCAAGTCCAAAATTTAAAACCATGTAGGTCTTTATAGACAAATCTTTCTCTTTACTCACAGAACGTCATAAAGTAGAACTTTCTGTCAGTAATTTTCTAAATCAAACTATAAGCAAAAATACATGAAGAAAAAATGGAGAAGTTGATACTGGAATTCTTAAACTGAGTGAAATTAACAAATGATCATTCTTATTTACTTATTTTATTGAAAAAAAAAGATATGCCTCTAACATTAAAAAAGCAATGTAATAAAAGGGTATGTTAGCAAAATATATCATTTGTAAAATAAACTATACCAGTAATCTTCAAAAAATTAAAGAAACTAAAATGCATATCTCATCTCTTGACAAGGTGTATAAAGTTTCGTGTTAATTGAGCAGTAAACTTTACTTATTTAAATTGATATGTCTATAAAATGCAACATTAAATAGTCATAAGAGCTGACAACTTGGATCCAAATTTATTGTTCCATGACCACAGTAAAGTGGGAAATACAGAGATGCAAACATATTAAGTGCATATAAACATTATATGGTTCCAAATTTATGGGGAAAAAAAACAAAACCAGAGAAAAATTATGAAATAAAAGATCAAACCCCATTATATTTCAAATTCTTTAGTATACTCCTTATGTAACTTTTAGATTTCAAAATTATTTATCATATTAATGAAACCATAATTCCTTTTGAACATAGTGAAGTGAAAAAACAATTTAAATAACCCAATTTCTAAGATAAATACGTATTAAGTCAAGTCAATGGCAAGCAAAAGAAAGAAAGGAACAGAAATCACACTTTTTTTAGCTTTGAGATTGCAGTATTTCTTCTACAAAACAAAGTCAGTCTATCCATAGCTGCCAGGATTTTTTGTTTGTTTGATTATTTAACTTAATGTTATCTAATCCTCACTAAATACGGTTGAATATACCTACCTTCTTTAATAATATGAACTAAAATTATAAGGACTCTTATTTCCAAAATATATTAATGGAAATAAGATATATTTTAAAAGGAAGAGATGAAGGAAAAAAAATAAAGCTAATATATTACTCCTCTGAGCTGCCTATATAACAAAAATATCTGAGCTGCCTATATAATAAATACTCCTCTGAGCTGCCTATATAATAAAAATATCTCTATAAAATTTTATATATATAATATATATATTATTTTTATTTATTTCTGCATACCATATCTTTGTCACACATATTAAATTGTGTGTTAACCAAAGGAAAAAATCTGGAAGTTTAGGTATCAAAATATGAACAGGGTTTTTTTAATTGGTAGTGGGAATTCTAGGTATATTTTACCATTTTGTTTACACTTAACTGTATGATCTGTTTGGTTTTTTTTTTCTTTCTTTTTTCGGATGAGCATACATTAGTTTTATAACTTGACAAGTCTATTTCCAATTTGGAAGAAAAATAAAGTGAACATCTTTTAGTTTTGAAAATAATGTTTATTGAATTATTGATCTGTTCAAAATTGATCTTAGTACTACTTTTTTTTTTTAACATCTTTATTGGGGTATAATTGCTTTACAATGGTGTGTTAGTTTCTACTTTATAACAAAGTGAATCAGTTATACATATACATATGTTCCCATATCTCTTCCCTCTTGCATCTCCCTCCCTCCCACCCTCCCTATCCCACCCCTACAGGCTGTCACAAAGCACCGAGCCAATATCCCTGTGCCATGCGGCTGCTTCCCACTAGCTATCTACCTTACTACATTTGTTAGTGTGTATATGTCCATGACTCTCTCTCGCCCTGTCACAGCTCACCCTTCCCCCTCCCCATAACCTCAAGTCCGTTCTCTAGGAGGTCTGCGTCTTTATTCCTGCCTTACCCCTATGTTCTTCATGACATTTTTTTTTTCTTAAATTCCATATATATGTGTTAGCATACGGTATTTGTCTTTTTCTTTCTGATTTACTTCACTCTGTATGACAGACTCTAGGTCTATCCACCTCATTACAAATAGCTCAATTTTGTTTCTTTTTATGGCTGAGTAATATTCCATTGTATATGTGTGCCACATCTTCTTTATCCATTCATCTGATGATGGGCACTTAGGTTGTTTCCATCTCCGGGCTATTGTACATAGAGCTGCAATGAACATTTTGGTACATGACTCTTTTTGAATTTCGGTTTTCTCAGGGTATATGCCCAGTAGTGGGATTGCTGGGTCATATGGTAGTTCTATTTGTAGCTTTTTAAGGAACCTCCATACTGTTCTCCATAGTGGCTGAACCAATTCACATTCCCACCAGCAGTGCAAGAGTGTTCCCTTTTCTCCACACCCTCTCCAGCATTTATTGTTTCTAGATTTTTGATGATGGCCATTCTGACTGGTATGAGATGATATCTCATTGTAGTTTTGATTTGCATTTCTCTAATGATTAATGATGTTGAGCATAATTTCATGTGTTTGTTGGCAGTCTGTATATCTTCTTTGGAGAAATGTCTATTTAGGTCTTCTGCCCATTTTTGGATTGGGTTGTTTGTTTTTTTGTTATTGAGCTGCATGAGGTGCTTGTAAATTTTGGAGATTAATCCTTTGTCGGTTGCTTCATTTGCAAATATTTTCTCCCATTCTGAGGGTTGTCTTTTGGTCTTGTTTATGGTTTCCTTTGCTGTGCAAAAGCTTTGAAGGTTCATTAGGTCCCATTTGTTTCTTTTTGTTTTTATTTCCATTACTCTAGGAGGTGGGTCAGAAAGGATCTTGCTGTGATTTATGTCATAGAGTGTTCTGCCTATGTTTTCCTCTAAGACTTTGATAGTTTCTGGCCTTATATTTAGGTCTTTAATCCATTTTGAGCTTATTTTTGTGTATGGTGTTAGGGAGTGATCTAATCTCATACTTTTAGATGTACCTGTCCAGTTTTCCCAGCACCACTTATTGAAGAGGCTGTCCTTTCTCCACTGTACATTACTGCCACCTTTATCAAAGATAAGGTGTCCATATGTGCATGGGTTTATCTCTGGGCTCTCTATCCTGTTCCATTGATCTATCTTTCTGTTTTTGTGCCAGTACCATACCGTCTTGATAACTGTAGCTTTGTAGTATAGTCTGAAGTCAGGGAGCCTCATTCTTCCTGTTCCTTTTTTCGTTCTCAAGATTGCTTTGACTATTTGGGGTCTTCTGTGTTTCCATACAAATTGCAAAGTTTTTTGTTCTACTTCTGTGAAAAATGCCAGTGGTAGTGATAGGGATTGCATTGAATCTATAGATTGCTTTGGGTAGTAGAGTCATTTTCACAATGTTGATTCTTCCAATCCAAGAACATGGTATATCTCTCCATCTGTTTGTATCATCTTTAATTTCTTTCATCAGTGTCTTATAATTTTCTGCATATAAGTCTTTTGTCTCCTTAGGTAGGTTTATTCCTAGATATTTTATTCTTTTTGTTGCAATGGTAAATGGGAGTGTTTCCTTGATTTCACTTTCAGATTTTTCATCATTAGTATATAGGAATGCCAGAGATTTCTGTGCATTAATTTTGTATCCTGCCACTTTACCAAATTCATTGATTAGCTCTAGTAGTTTTCTGGTAGCATCTTTAGGGTTCTCTATGTATAGGATCATGTCATCTGCAAACAGTGACAGCTTTACTTCTTCTTTTCCAATTTGGATTCCTTTTATTTCCTTTTCTTCTCTGATTGCTGTGGCTAAAACTTCCAAAACTATGTTGAATAAGAGTGGTGAGAGTGGGCAACCTTGTCTTGTTCCTGATCTTAGTGGAAATGCTTTCAGTTTTTCACCATTGAGGATGATGTTTGCTGTGGGCTTTTCATATATGGCCATTATTATGTTGAGGAAAGTTCCTCTATGCCTACTTTCTGCAGGGTTTTTATCATAAATTGGTGTTGAATTTTGTCAAAAGCTTTCTCTGCATCTATTGAGATGATCATATGATTTTTCTCCTTCAATTTGTTAATATGGTGTATCACATTGATAGATTTGCGTATATTGAAGAATCCTTGCATTCCTGGAATAAACCCCACTTGATCATGGTGTATGATCCTTTTAATGTGCTGTTGGATTCTGTTTGCTATTATTTTGTTGAGGATTTTTGCATCTATGTTCATCAGTGATATTGGCCTGTAGTTTTCTTTCTTTGTGACATCCTTGTCTGGTTTTGGTATCAAGGTGATGGTGGCCTCGTAGAAGGAGTTTGGGAGTGTTCCTCCCTCTGCCATATTTTGGAAGAGTTTGAGAAGGATAGGTGTTAGCTGTTCTCTAATTGTTTGATAGAATTCGCCTGTGAAGCCATCTGGTCCTGGGCTTTTCTTTGTTGGAAGATTTTTAATCACAGTTTCAATTTCAGTGCTTGTGATTGGTCTGTTCATATTTTCTATTTCTTCCTGATTCAGTCTTGGCAGGTTGTGCATTTCTAAGAATTTGTCCATTTCTTCCAGATTGTCCATTTTATTGGCATAGAGTTGCTTGTAGTAATCTCTCATGATCTTTTGTATTTCTGCAGTGTCAGTTGTTACCTCTCCTTTTTCATTTCTAATTCTATTGATTTGAGTCTTCTCCCTTTTTTTCTTGATGAGTCTGGCTAGTGGTTTATCTATTTTGTTTATCTTCTCAAAGAACCAGCTTTTAGTTTTATTGATCTTTGCTATTGTTTCCTTCATTTCTTTTTCATTTATTTCTGATCTGATTTTTATGATTTCTTTCCTTCTGCTAGCTTTGGGGTTTTTTTGTTCTTCTTTCTCTAATTGCTTGAGGTGCAAGGTTAGGTTGTTTATTCGAGATGTTTCCTGCTTCTTAAGGTGGGCTTGTATTGCTATAAACTTCCCCCTTAGAACTGCTTTTGCTGCATCCCACAAGTTTTGGGTCGTTGTGTCTCCATTGTCATTTGTTTCTAGGTATTTTTTGATTTCCTCTTTGATTTCTTCAGTGATCACTTCATTATTAAGTAGTGTATTGTTTAGCCTCCATGTGTTTGTATTTTTTACAGATCTTTTCCTGTAATTGATCTAGTCTCATGGCGTTGTGGTCAGAAAAGATACTTGATACAATTTCAATTTTCTTAAATTTACCAAGGCTTGATTTGTGACCCAAGATATGATCTATCCTGGAGAATGTTCCATGAGCACTTGAGAAAAATGTGTATTCTGTTGTTTTTGGATGGAGTGTCCTATAAATATCAATTAAGTCCATCTTGTTTAATGTTTCATTTAAAGCTTGTGTTTCCTTATTTATTTTCATTTTGGATGATCTGTCCATGGGTGAAAGTGGAGTGTTTAAGTCCCCTACTATGAATGTGTTACTGTCGATTTCCCCTTTTATGGCTGTTAGTATTTGCCTTATGTATTGAGGTGCTCCTATGTTGGGTGCATAAATATTTACAATTGTTATATCTTCTTCTTGGATCGATCCCTTGATCATTATGTAGTGTCCTTCTTTGTCTCTTGTAATAGTCCTTATTTTAAAGTCTATTTTGTCTGATATGAGAATTGCTACTCCAGCTTTCTTTTGGTTTCCACTTGCATGGAATATCTTTTTCCATCCCCTTACTTTCAGTCTGTATGTGTCTCTAGGTCTGAAGTGGGTCTCTTGTAGACAGCATATATAAGGGTCTTGTTTTTGTATCCATTCAGCTAATCTGTGTCTTTTGGTGGGAGCATTTAGTCCATTTACATTTAAGGTAATTATCGACATGTATGTTTATATTCCCATTTTCTAAATTGTTTTGGGTTCGTTATTATAGGTCTTTTCCTTCTCTTGTGTTTCTTGCCTAGAGAAGATCCTTTAGCATTTGTTGTAAAGCTGGTTTGGTGGTGCTGAACTCTCTCAGCTTTTGCTTGTCTGTAAAGGTTTTAATTTCTCCATCAAATCTGAATGAGCTCCTTGCTGGGTAGAGTAGTCTTGGCTGCAGGTTTTTCTCCTTCATCACTTTCAGTATGTCCTGCCACTCCCTTCTGGCTTTGTAGGGTTTCTGCTGAGAGATCAGCTGTTAACCTTATGGGGATTCCCTTATGTGTTATTTGTTGTTTTTCCCTTGCTGCTTTTAATATGCTTTCTTTGTATTTACTTTTTGACAGTTTGATTAATATGTGTCTTGGCGTATTTCTCCTTGGATTTATCCTGTATGGGACTCTCTGTGCTTCCTGGACTTGATTAACTATTTCCTTTCCCATATTAGGGAAGTTTTCAACTATAATCTCTTCAAATATTTTCTCAGTCCCTTTCTTTTTCTCTTCTTCTTCTGGAACCCCTATAATTCGAATGTTGGTGCGTTTAATGTTGTCCCAGAGGTCTCTGAGACAGTCCTCAGTTCTTTTCATTCTTTTTTCTTTATTCTGCTCTGCAGTAGTTATTTCCACTATTTTATCTTCCAGGTCACTTATCCGTTCTTCTGCCTCAGTTATTCTGCTATTGATCCCATCTAGAGTACTTTTAATTTCATTTATTGTGTTGTTCATCATTGCTTGTTTCATCTTTAGTTCTTCTAGGTCCTTGTTAACTGATTCTTGCATTTTGTCCATTCTATCTCCAAGATTTCGGATCATCCTTACTATCATTATTCTGAATTCTTTTTCAGGTAAGCTGCCTATTTCCTCTTCATTTGTTAGGTCTGGTGCATTTTTATCTTGCTCCTTTATCTGCTGTGTGTTTTTCTGTCTTCTCATTTTGCTTATCTTACTGTGTCTGGGGTCTCCTTTTTGCAGGCTGCAGGTTCGTAGTTCCTGCTGTTTTTGATGTCTGTCTCCAGTGGCTAAGGTTGGTTCAGTGGGTTGTGTAGGCTTCCTGGTGGAGGGGACTAGTGCCTGTGTTGTGGTGGATGAGGCTGGATCTTATCTCTCTAGTGGGCAGGTTCACGTCTGGTGGTGTGTTTTGGGGTGTCTGTGGCCTTATTATGATTTTAGGCAGCCTCTCTGCTAATGGGTGGGGTTGTGTTCCTGTCTTGCTAGTTGTTTGGCATAGGTTGTCCAGCACTGTGGCTTGCTGGTCGTTGAGTGAAGCTGGGTGCTGGTGTTAAGATGGAGGTCTCTGGGAGATTTTTGCCGTTTGATATTATGTGGAGCTGGGAGGTCTCTTGTTGACCAGTGTCCTGAAGTTGGCTCTCCTACCTCAGAGGCAGAGCCCTGACTGCTGGCTGGAGCACCAAGAGCTTTTCATCCACACGGCTCAGAATAAAAGGGAGAAAAAGTAGAGGGAATTAGTAGAAGTATGAGGAAAGAAAGAAGGAAAGGAGGGAAGGAAGGAAGGAAGAAAGAAAGAAGCAAAGAAGGAAAGAAGGAAAGAAAGGAGGGAGGGAGAGAGGGAGGAAGGAAGGAAGGAGGGAAAGAAGGAAAAAAGACAGAAAGAAAGAAGATACAGTAAAAATAAAATAAAGTATAATACAGTTATTGAATTAAAAAATTCTTATTTAGAAAAAAAAAAAGGGACGGATAGAACCTTAGGACAAATGTTGGAAGCAAAGCTATACAGACAAAATCTTACACAGAAGCATACACATAAACCCTCACTAAAAGAGGTAAATGGGGAAAAATCATAAATCTTGCTGTCAGAGACCACCTCCTCAATTTGGGATGATTCGTTATCTAAAGGAGGGAAAGAAGGAAGGAAAGAAAGAAAGAAAGAAAAGAAAGAAAGAAAGAAAGAAAGAAAGAAAGAAAGAAAGAAAGAAAGAAAGAAAGAAAGAAAGAGAAAGAAAGAAAGAAAGAAGGTAAAGTATAATAACGTTATTAAAATTAAAATTGATTATTAAGAAAAAATTTTTTTAAAAAAACCATGGACGGATAGAACCCTAGGACAAATGGTGGAAGCAAGACTATACAGACAAGATCTCACACAGAAGCATACACATATACATTCACCAAAAGAGGAAAAGGGAAAAAAATCATAGATCTTGCTCCTAAAGTCCACTTCCTTAATTTGGGATGATTGGTTGTCTATTCAGTTATTCCACAGATGCAGGGTACATCAAGTTGATTGTGGAGCTTTAATCCGCTGCTTCTGAGGCTGCTGGGAGAGATTTCCCTTTCTCTTCTTTGTTCTCACAGCTCACAGGGGCTCAGCTTTGGATTTGGCCCTGCCACTGCGTGTAGGTCGCTGGAGGGCGTCTGTTTTTTGCTCAGACAGGACGGGATTAAAGGAGCCGCTGATTCGGGGGCTCTGGCGCACTCAGGCCAGCGGGGAGGGAGGGGCACGGAGTGCGGGGTGGGCCTGCGGCGGCAAAGGCCGGCGTGACTTTGCACCAGCCTGAGGCGCGCTGTGCATTCTCCCGGGGAAGTTGTCCCTGGATCCCGGGAACCTGGCAGTGGCGGGCTGCACAGGCTCCGCGGAAGAGGGGTGTGGAGAGTGACCTGTGCTCGCACGCAGGCCCCTCGGTGGCGGCAGCAGCAGCCTTATCGTCTCCCGCCCGTCTCTGGGGTCCGCGCTTTTAGCCGCAGCTCGCGCCCGTGTCTGGGGTTCGCGCTTTTAGCCGCGGCTCGCGCCCGTCTCCGGAGTTCCCTCAAGCAGCGTTCTTAAACCCCTCTCCTCACGCACCAGGAAACAAAGAGGGAAGAAAAAGTCTCTTGCCTCTTCGGCAGGTGCAGACTTTTCCCCGGACTCCCTCCAGGCTAGCCGTGGTGCACTAACCCCTTCAGGCTATGTTCAAGCCGCCAACCCCAGTCCTCTCCCTGCGCTCTGTCCAAAACCGAAACCCGAGCCTCAGAGCCTCAGCTCGCAGCCCCGCCCGCCCTGGCGGGTGAGCAGACAAACCTCTCGGGCTGGTGAGTGCCGGTCGGCACCGATCGTCTGTGCGGGAATCTCCCCGCTTTGCCCTCCGCACCCGTTGCTGTGCACTCCTCCGCGGCTTCGAAGCTCCCCCCTCCGCCCCCCACAGTCTCCGCCCGCGAAGGGGCTTCCTAGTGTGTGGAAACTTTTCCTCCTTCACAGCTCCCTCCCACTAGTGCAGGTGCCGTCCCTATTCTTTTGTCTCTTTTTTCTTTTTTCTTTTGCCCTACCCAAGTACGTGGGGAGTTTCTTGCCTTTTGGGAGGTCTGAGGTCTTCTGCCAGCGTTCAGTAGGTGTTCTGTAGGAGTTGTTCCACGTGTAGATGTATTTCTGGTGTATCTGTGGGGAGGAAGGTGATCTCCGCGTCTTACTCTTCCGCCATCTTCAAGGTCCCCCCTCTTAGTACTACTTTTTAAAGTGGTTGGAAAGCATCATGTAATAGTATGAGGTGTCTATCATAAATTTAGATCCATGTGTGGATATTTTTTAAATTTTAAGATAAAGTCAATTTTTTACAAATTAAATTATGTTTTGCTTCTTATTTACATTAATAATTTGGAGTTGCTGTGTCTTAATTTCTTCTTGGTATAAAGTTGACAATGGATATTAACTTTTTGACTGTTTCTGAGTTTTCCTTCTTTGCCTTACTACTTCTTGGTAGTAGATAGGATACATCCGTCTTCAAGAGATTGAGAGCTTTACTAAGTGGCTTGAAAAGAAGTGTTATATTTTCTCAGTATAACAAAATATTTGAGGTGTATAGTTAAAAAATAACTTTACTGAGATATAATTGAGATTCAAAAACTATACTTATTTACTGTAAAAAAATTCATGACTTAAATGTATGCATACATCCATGAAACATCGCCACGATCAAGGTAATAAGCATATCCATCTTCTCCAAAAGATTCCTAATGCACCCACCCCCCCACCTTTTTTGAGAGGGTTGGGAGGGGAAAGAACACTTAACATGAGACCTACATTCTTTACAATTTTTTAAATGCACCTACAATATTAACTATAACATAGACACTGTGTTGTACAGCAGATCTTCAGAATTTATTCATCTTGCATAACTGATTCAGAGTGATTTTATTCACAATGTCTATCCTGCAACTTCAGTCATCCTATTTATATTCAACACAGGAGGAAGGGAGAAAGAGATGGCACCAGCAAAATCACTTCCTTGCATCAGGAAAGTAAAAGCTCCCCAGAAGCTTCCCAGCAGTTTTGTTTTGTTTTCTATGGTAAAAATTGTTTTACCTGCCAATGGAGACAGTGAAGACTGTGAAGTTGGCAAGGAAGAAGTCATTTGGGAATGGGCATTGAGTTAGCCAACTATTTCTCTGTTTCCTTCTGAAACATTATTTGGCTCTAAGTTTTGTTCAGCAGATCTCATGTATTGAATAATACAACAATCACTCCTTAAGCAATCTCTTACATAATCACCCACCTCATGTTACCTCTTCCCAAAACCATACCCATACCTCACCTCTGAGTTCCATACCCATATGCACATATACTACCAACCAGACTTCTTCCTTTAAATAGTGTATGTATTAGATGTATCAGATAACTCAGTGTACACCATTTTGGATAACTGCTAACAAACAACCATCCTCTGACTCCAAACATGTACACACACAACAGTAACTACTACCACGCACAGACAATAGACTCAGCTCACGTGGATTATTAAGTAAATGTTAGAATCCAGGTCTTTACATGGATTCCCCCTTGCTCATTACCACCCACCATGACCCACTTAATGGAACTTAAGATATTATTTGATTCTCTCCTCTGTTCCCTGTTACAGATATAATTACATTAATTTAGGTTCTTAATTGCTGACACAAACTACTGCAAGATCCTCTGGGCTCCAAACCTCCAGTATCTTTATTCCTTAACATCTCTTTAAATAATACCATGTGTGTTATTTTAAATGTATAAAAGACTTAAAATGTCACTCTGTTGAAAACCCTTTCATTGATTCCTAGTACTAAGTACAAGCACCTAAATGTGGTATTTACTATTCCCTTGTCTCACCTATCCCCTTCATTGTTCTAGCCATACTGAACTATTTGCATTTATATGCAAGTTTGTGCAAATTGTAATACTGGGCATGAACTCTAATCATTCATCTGCCTTTGAATTCTAGCTCACCTGTATGACCCATTACTATGACATTTGTGATTTTTTAAATCATTTTCTCCATAAAGGTTATAACCGTCCTTCCTACTTAGTTAGCATTCTAATTTGCCATAATTTTATTATAGAAACAAGTCACTTATTTACGCTCTGTTTCTCATACTAGAATGTGAGCATCTTGGAGGCAGTAAATCTTGTTTCCCTCTGAATCTTCAGGGCCTAGAGCCTTACAGAACATTCAGTCCAATAGGATTGGTGTCCTTATGAGAAGAAAAGACCCCAGAGCTCGCCTGTGCTCTCTTTCTCTCTGCAAGGCTATGTGACACAAACAGAAGGTGCCATCTCCAAGTCAGGAAGAGAATCCTCACCAGCGCTAACACTGTTGACATCCTGTTATTGGACTTCCAGCCTCCAAATTTTGCAGAAAACAAATTTCTCTTGTTTAAGCCATTCAGTCTGCATTATATTTTTATGGCAGCCTGAGCAAACCAATACAATTTGTGGATCAATTGTTCATTTAATTTAACCTGTTGAATAGTATAGATTGTGCTAATAAAATTCATCAGAGACCTGCTTTTTTATGAGAAAGTAAAATACACAAAGATTGAGTTTATAGCAGTTACAACATAAGGAAACTTGCATTACATTTATGCAATAAGTTTAGCAGATTGTCAGATCATGGGGTAAAATTACTGAGTCTGAATAATTTAATTCATGCTTGTATTCAGAATCAGTATCAGGAGGCAACAATGTAAAATTAATTTCCAGAGTCAAAATCTTTTTACTTTTTTAAATTGAAACATAGTTGATTTACAAAGTTGTGTTAGTTTCAAATGTACAGCAAAGTGATTCACTTTGAAAAAAATAATATATATATATATATTCCTTTTCACATTCCTTTCCATCATAGATTATTACAAGATATTGAATATAGTTCCCTGTGCTGTATAGTTAGTCCTTGTTTATTTATTTTATATACACATTGGTGTGTATCTGTTAATCCCAAACTCCTAATTTATCCCTCCCACCACCCCTTTCCCCCTTTGGTAACCATAAATTTGTTTTCTATGTCTGTGACTCTATTTCTGTTTTGTAAGTAAGTTCATTTGTATCATTTTTTTTTACTCATTTTACTTTTAAATTTTGTTTTCTCTAAGTGTCCTTTAATTCGAAAACTCAGGAAGACTAAATATATCAGTAATTCTTGTTCACAGTATAGGGCTTTTCTTCTGTGGAATAGAGACTGATAATATATTTTATGTAAGTTACTTTAAATTTAAATACCGTTGATTACTTATTAAATTACCATTTGTACAATCATAAACCTCTATATAAAATGAATCTAAAAATAAATAATTTTGCTATCTGTATTGACCTTTTCCCTCCTTTATAAATACAGTATATTTTAATTACACTGATTAACAAAAACAAAGACACAATGAATTGAACAAGTTAAAAAATTCTTAGCAGATCTACGTGCTAGGATAATTAAGGGACTTAAAAAGATTACACTGAGACAAGAAAAGAAGATTAAGAATTTCTATCATTTTTATCTATGAGGGAAATTACTAGGTGCATTTTTATGGTTATTATTACTGCTTGAAAAAAGAACTTAAAAGAAATATGACAATTAGAATAGGTGATGAAATTTCAGTAAATTTCCTGGAATTGAATCCAGGCCCTGCTGCTTCTTTTCTTTATGACTTTGGGCAATTTATTTAACCTCTCTGAACTTCAGTTCCTTGCACTGTAAAAAAGGAATAATTATGGGACTCACCTTCTAAGGTTGATGTAAAAATCGCATGAGCTTACATATGTAAAATGCTTGGCATAGTGCCTGACACCTAATAACACCAAATGAAAGTTAGCTATCTCATAATAATGCTAATAGATGTTAATAACCCATTTTGTATTTGATATTTAAAATGAACTTAACACATTTACATTAGGTAAATAGAGATATACCTACAAGACCTGTCATAAATGTCAGAGACATGTCTAGTTCACTCTATCATCTATGATCATCCAGGGAGTTGAACTTTTGAGCCCTATGAAAGAGGTTTACCTATAAAAATTAAAATATACATCACCTTCCTGATATACTGTGTGGAGTAAAATGTTTGTTTATTTTTCACCATAAGGCAAATGATTCTAAAATATAGTTTCTGTATAATATAGAGAATCCATTGAAGGAATCAGGAAATTACCAGATTATCTTAATACGAATTTACTTTCACACACACACACACACACACACACACACACACACACACACACACAACTAAAACTCAGCATCCCCCCAAATAAACAACTATCAGGTGAAG
Source organism: Pseudorca crassidens (assembly GCF_039906515.1). Classification (NCBI taxonomy): domain Eukaryota; kingdom Metazoa; phylum Chordata; class Mammalia; order Artiodactyla; family Delphinidae; genus Pseudorca; species Pseudorca crassidens. The sequence goes on from NC_090298.1 coordinate 24,251,033, forward strand.
ACTCACAAAGAAATTTAAAAATTATTTAAAAAATACGTGAAACCAATAAAGGGAAAGCTCAAGTATAAATGTTATTTACACACCAATAAAATACTTAGTTTCTTTTTTCTTAATATATACAAACACTTTCTAATTTGACAATCTAAGGTGTTTTGGAGTAATAACACAGAATAAGATGGTTTAGGGGAAAATATGAATGGAAACTTCCAATTTTTAAAAAATAATACATGAGTGTCCTAGTCAAGAGCTAAAAAATATATGGCAGGTATAGTGGTGAGGAGAAGAAATTATCATTAATTACTTTTCAACAGCAGTGGCAGTGTTTCAAGGTTGTCTTCTGCCTGCAGATTTATTAGCTCCTTCATGGAATATGTCACAAGGGAGGTATTTTTGAAGCAATAACAGAAGTGTGTGAAAAATCTCAATATGATGTGAGTGTAATCGCCTTCTTGCAGATGTTAATTCCCTGCTTGTTGCAACTAGAAAGCAGGTGCCAACATATTTGTGAATGCTCTTTCCTTCTGGACAGCACACTGGCAAGTTGGGAAAGAACGCTGTAACATGCTAGATGTCATTGATACGTAATAAATCTTAATATTTCAAAAGTCTTTCCAAATGCGTGAGTAGTTTCAACTGATATTTAGCCCCCTTCAAATTGGAAGATGAAATGAGGCAGTTGAAGCTGATTGTGTTCTCTGAGCTTGGAGGTGAGATATTTCTTCATCACATGTTGTCTCTGATGAACTCTCAACAAATAATGGATGAATTTAGTTTCAAAAAGAAAATGTCCTTTTTCAAAGCACAGTTCTTTAATGAAAAAAAAAGCATAATAATAAAAGAAAAACTCAATAAGAAATTTCAACTTTCAAGGTCACATAGGATAACTTTGTAATCCAAAGGTGACGGAAAGGAGAAAAATGAATCTGAAGAAATATAAAAGCCAAGATCAGTAAAAGAAAGTTTATATTCTCTTTACAGAACACATAGATTAGAAAGAAATGTACAGCAAAAAATGTTAGGTTTTTTTTGTGTGTGTGTACTGGATCAATATGAACTTCTGAACTGACAACTCTTGGTAAAATATAGTACATTTTACCCAAGAGATGACCTTAACTATCTAATATAATGATTTTTTTATCTGAACAAATACAGAAGAAAATGAGTTTTCTGTGTTGTCACTGTATTTTAATTGTCCAAATACTAACTTTAATATATTTTCCATGTACTGAGAACTTCTATTAATATCCTCTAGAACTATGAATGGAGGAAGTAAAGTGGACTAAAACTGAAGTTTTAGCATGTGCAAAACATAGTTTTATAAACATTGGATGTGTAAAATAGTTTAATTTCTTCAAAAACTCTAAAATACTCTTATTTTCCTAATTTGAAAATGAGGAAATTGAAGCATGGAGTAATCATGTAACATTCCCAAGCAGTTAATTTGTGCCACATCAGAGATCTGAACCAATGCTATTTGTCTCCAAAAGTACCTTCTAAACTTTTTGTAATAAGAAAATCATAAAGATGGATGAATCAAATGAAGAGTTTGCCTCTAGTTAAGAAAATGCACCTAATATTTAGAGTTGAGATGAGAACATGAAAAAAAATAGGAAAGAAGCAGTTGAGAGATAAAGAATAAAAGAAAAACAAGAAAAGCATTACTATGTTTTGTATCTTACTAAATCTGATTACTTACACATAAGTCAATATTCCTTAAAAAAAAAAGTGTTGGGAGCATTTTTGTTAATAGTTATTTTGATTAGAGCTTAATCATTTTCACTGGGTCAGATGAAACCAATCTGATTTTAGAATAGGAATGTTGAAAAATTGAGTAGGATGGCTAAAATCACCATCATACAATAATGAAACAAATGCTTATAAAACATGGAAGGTTTAAGGCCAAATCCAGTTTTCTTTTTCTTTTTTTTTTTTTTCTGTCTCAGGTAATACTAAGTTCTTCTTTAACTAAACTGGGAAGTTTGTTCTAAATAATTTCTTAGAAAGATGCAATGTGTTGACCGGCTCCCTTTATTCAACAGATATTTGTTGACTATCTATACCAGAGTGTGTTCCAAATGCTTGAAATACTTCAGTGAAGAAAACTTTGAGAAGAAGAAGGTGGTGGAGGAGGAAGAGGAGGGGGAGGGGGAGAGGAAGGGGAAGAAGAAGAAGATGAAGAAGGAGAAGAAGAAGAAGGGGTGGGGAGAAGGAGAAATAGTAGTGGAGGAGGAGAAAGTGGAAAAAGAAGAGAAAGAGGAAGAGGAAGTAGATGAAAAGGGAAATAAAGAAAAGAAAGACAAGACACTTCCTCTTTACTTTTGTGGAGCTTGAACTACGTCAGTGGGAAATCTATACTACACTGTTGATACACTAAATAAGTACCATTTATTATGCTAGAGGGTGATAAGTGCTTTGTCAGAAGGTTATGTTTTGCATAGGGATTAAAGTGTGGGTTATAATTTCCAAAGGGAGGTTGTGGTGGGCCTCGCAAAGAAGGGCCGATCCGAGCCAGTGATTGGAGGTAAGAGTCATGAGGAAATCTGAGGACATATTTTCTAGGCAGATGGACTACCAGGGCAAATGTCCTAAGCAGAGGTATGACTGGCATGTTCCAGGAACAGCAAGACTATCACTCCCACCACCCCCACCCCCATCCCCATATGATTTGAAGAGAATGAGCTCTCGGGAGAGCAGAAGATGAAGTTAGAGAGGAAGCAGGTGTCAAATCACATGGAGGTGCTTGTAGCCCATTTCAAGACATTATGTGCTTACTTACAGTTAAATGGGAACCTGTTGTAGGATTTTGAGCAGAGGAGTGATATGATTTCACATACCATGAAAGAACCACTTTGGCTTCTTTGCTAAGAATAGGCTGAATGAGGGCAAAGGTATAGTACAGGTAGGAAGTCAATGCAGTAATATAGATTATCAAAGAGGATGGCTTGGATCAGAGTGATAATTGGTGAGATATTAGTGAGATAGTGGGAAGTAGTTGGATCCTGTTTATATTTTAAAAGGGGAGCCAGAAATGTTTCCAAATGTCTAGTATGAAGGAAAAATACACTGAAGAATGACAAGTATTTGAAGAATGATGCCTAAAAAATATGTAAAATGAAGCTGTCATCAACTGAGACAGAGAAGTTGGCAGGCAGAGTAGATTTGGAGGGGGAATATGAAGGGTACACTGTTAGATATGTAGAATTTTAAATGTCTATTAGACACTAGTTGAGATGTTTAGTAGGCAGCTGGACTAATGAATCTGGGTTTCAGGTGAAAAGGACTAGAAATTATATTTGGGTGTCATTGGCACATAAACCATGAGGCTGCTTGAGATAATCACTGTAATAAAGAAGTGTAGAAGAGGTCTGAAAGTCTAAGTCAACATTATGAAGTCAGAGAAAAAGAAGAAAAAGAAGACAAGAATTAGGAGAACAAAGAAGAAAAACAGTGCCCTGGAGGCAAAATGAGGAAAGTTTATCAAGAAAGATATAAAGAGCAGCAGAATTTTATGCTGCTGATGGGTCATGTTAGATAAAGAATGGGAATCACATATTGGATTTAGTAAGGTAAAGATCACTGATTATATCAACAAGAGCACTTCTGCTAGAACTGGCATAATGCATGATCACTGTGGCTCCAAGACAATATGTGGAGAGAATTGGGAAACAGTGTGGATTTCAGGGAGCTGACCTGAAAAGGGAAGCAGAGGAGTGGATTTGTATTTGGTAAGGAAAATAGGATCAGATCACAAGAAATCATATTTTTAAATGAGAGAAATTTAAGAAATTTTTATGCCGATGACAAAAGTCTCGTATAATGGTTAATTTTAGGTGTTAGCTTGAGTAGTCTATTTTGCCCAGTTACTTGGTCAAGTGCTGTTTAAATTGGTAGACTTTGAGTAAAACGTAGGTGGGCCTCATCAAATCAGTTGAAGGTCTTAAAAGAAAAAAATGCTGAAATCTCCCTAGGAGAAAAGAATTTTGCCTTCAGACCTGTCTTTCTCTCTCTCTCTCTCTCTCTCTTTCTCTGTCTCTCTCTCTTTCTCTCTCCTTCTCTCTCCCGATCCTACTCTGATTGGTCCCATTTCTCTGGAGAACACTGACTAATATGGAAGTAAGCAGGAAAAATTACTGGGATGATGTCCTTGAATGAGTAAAAGGGAAATAATCTAGTATACACGTAAAGGGAATCTCTATAGTTAAGATATGGTCAATTCTTTAGAGGAGTTCTTAAAATTGTTATACCATGAACCTTTTCGGCATGCTGGAGAAGCCTACTGATTCCTAGTCAAAGTAATATTTTAGGACTTCAAACAAAACCAATCACATGTAAATGCATGTATTTTTATAATATTAAAAACATAAAATTTTATTATAGTAAACTGTATTTCTCTATTAACAGTTTAAATAACAAGTTCAAGTGGTATGTTTGCCAGTGTTTTCAAAGTTGTGATTAGTGTAAAGGATACTTACACTATTGCAGTGCAATATGAAAATTATCTGTGCTTTCAAACAATGACAAGTTACAGATATTGCAATTCAGTGTTTGCCTATATTCATCTTTTAAAGAAATATAAAATGTCAGTTAGGAATTATTAAAAATAAGAATATAACTTTTTTCCTACAAATTCGTGGGCCCCCTAATTTCCATCCATGGGAAATTTAGGGGATGCTGGCACCCAGTTTAGTACCTGCTCTACAGTGATTAAAAGGCAGTTAGAGGAAATGGTGCAGATGCTGTTAAGTGGGTAGAATTGGTAATGGAAGTTGGAAAGTTTGTGTCTAATTGCCTCTAATGATGTAAGACACAAGTTCCTCAGCTGCGGATGAGGAATAAGAGATGTGGAGATATGGAGAGAGGAGAGGATGGGTAATAATGGGCTGGAAGAATGAATGTCCCAGGGAAGCATCGTATGATTGCAAATCGCATTAAGATTTCACTTGAGGTTCAAGTCATAAATTTAAAGTGAGATCAGTCAATGTAGTTGTGTATTTATCTCCATTCATGTTAATCTTTAAGGATGCAGAAAAATAGCAGCTGAAGTGTTGGATTTAATCAGAGCATGGTTTTGCCAATTAAGTATGAGGAAGCCTGAGGCGGGGGCACAGAAATTAAGTGTATGTACTTGACTATGGAATTCAAGATGGGTAAAGGAGGTTGACAAGGACGTTAGGAGATAAGGAACAGTGAAACTTATATGAATCAAAATATTGATGGCTTTGATGAGATATATGATTGTTGGGGTCTGGGTTAGGTAGTGAGTTATAAATACATGAACCTAGAAGATATTACCATGCCTCTCACAAAGGGACAAATTTATTTTTTAACAACTTTATTGGAGTATAATTGCTTTACATTGTTGTGTTAGTTGCTGCTGTATAACAAAGTGAATCAGCTATATGTATACATAAATCCCCATATCTCCTCCCTCTTATGTCTCCCTTCCATCCTCCCCATCCCACCCCTCTAGGTGGTCACAAAGCACCAAGCTGATCTCCCTGTGCTATGTGGCTGCTTCCCACTAGCTAACTATTTTACATCTGGTAGTGTATATATGTCCATGCCACTATCTCACTTTGTCCCAGCTTACCTTTCCCCCTACTAGTGTCCTCAAGTCCATTCTCTATGTCTGTGCCTTTATTCCTGTCCTGCCCCTAAGTTCTTCAGAACCATTTTTTTTTAGATTCCATATATATGTGTTAGCATACTGTATTTGTTTTTCTCTTTCTGACTTACTTCACTCTGTATGACAGATTCTAGGTCCATCCACCTCACTACAAATAACTCTGTTTTGTTTCTTTTTATGGCTGAGTAATATTCCATTGTATATATGTGCCACATCTTCTTTATTCATTCAACTGTTGATGGACACTTAGGTTGCTTCCATGTCCTGGCTATTGTAAATAGTGCTGCAATGAACATTGTGGTACATGACTCTTTTTGAATTATGGTTTTTTCAGACCATATGCCCAGTAGTGGGATTGCTGGGTCATATGGTAGTTTTATTTTTAGTTTTTTAATGAACCCTCATGCTGTTCTCCATAGTGGCTGTATCAGTTTACAGTGCAAGAGGGTTCCCTGTTCTCCATACCCTCTCCAGCATTTATTGTTTGTAAGTTTTTTGATCATGGCCATTAGGGACAAATTTTAAAATAATTGAGTGTTTCTTTTATCCAGCACTCTTCATGAAATATCGGAGGAAAAGATCTTTCACAGAAGAAAATTCTCAGAAAGGGACATAGTATTCTAACAAGCAATTGCCACAAAGTCCTACTGCAGGATGGGGAAATCTGGTCTGGATCACATAAACACTATTTTTCATTTATGCTACACTGTAGCAATTCCAGTTCAGGTGTCCCACAATGGACTGAATGTTTGTGTCCCTCCACCCCAAATCCATATGTTGAAATCCTGGTCCCCAGTGTGATGGTATTAAGAGATAGGGTTTGGGAGAGATAATTAGTTCATGAGGAGGAAGCCCTCAAGAATGGGATTAGTGCCCTTATATATAGGACCCCAAAGAGTTCTCCAGCCCTCTTTCTGCCCCGAGAAGATATAACCAGAAATTGGCAGTCTACACTTACGAAGGACCTCACCAGAACCAATCACATAGACACCCTGTTCTTGGATTTCCTAGTCTCCAGAACAGAAATAAAATTCTATAGTTTATAAGCCACCCAGTTTATGGTACTTTGTTATAGCAACCTGAATGGACTAAGATAGGTCTCAATCATATCGAAGGTCTGAGACAATAGATCAAGTAAATATGTGCCTACATGCCTAGAGCAAAGTATTTTAATCTTTTCTTGACAGGAAACTATAGGAAAAGTTAGCATATTCTTTTCCTTCGAAGCCACATCATTCTATTTAGCTTGACAAAAGGAAGAGATAAAATTTAAAAAATATCTCTAATGTCATGGCTGGTAGTTTCCCAAGAGTACTAATTCTAGGAAAGAAGCAGAGCATTTTCCTAGAAAATAAGGCTCCAACAGTGTCCTTGATATTTACGAGATTATTCTCCAGTTTGGCGTGGAGTGAAATAAAAAGTCTTGATCTACTCTTGATGTGTGTTGGGCAGGAAGACAGGCAGTTAAGGAATGATAGACATTGAAGTCTCCCCCATGAATAAATGTTTTTTTAGAAAATTTGAAACCATTCAGTTTTTATAGCACCTGACTCATAACGGAATACAAAGAAGAAGAAATGCTTATAATCCCGGGAACAAAGCCATAACCAAGAATGATAATGCTATTGTTGCATGTCACCCAACTCAAAAGAAAGACCTGAATATTGAAAATAAACTCTTAAATCACAGTCATTTTTCTTCATGGGACACTAATAGTCAGTTCCTAAGTGGAACTGTAGGTCCCTTCCCATGTTATTTGCAATTATTTTTAGCTAATGAATGTAGATTTCTGAGATTCAAACTTTTGTTCTTTAAAACAACAGTAAAAAGAACACGGCTGTACATCTAAAAGAAGTTTGATGAAGATCAAATTATATAATATATATGAACAAATCAAATTATAAAAATTGTTGATATGCAATAAAAATTAAATTAGTATAAGTTGTCAGATAGATAAATAGATGATAGATAAGATAGGTAGATATAGATACAGACATATAAAGTTTCCTCAATTAAATGTTACCTTCAATAGGTCAAGTGATATTACCAAAGTAAACAAAATAAAATAAACAAAATAAAAATCAATCAATACAAACATCAAATAGATTTTTAAAAGATAACTAATATTTCAGCAAATAAATGATACTTGCTGTATGTTTTACATAAATTGGTAATTTCAGTAAAATGAATAACAAGCCAGTTTATTTTTGTCAAATTGTTTTTGATATATGTATATATATATTTCAATTAGAGTACATACCTAGATGTATGTACTCATTTTTAATTGAGTTTGCTTTTGTGTACTATTTCTTTTATCATTGTTCACCAGCTTCCACTCCACTGTTTCCAAAACCCTTTTCACTTTCCTAGTCACATGATGAGAAAGATGTAAAATATAGCTTGGACAATAGGAATCCAAATGGTGCCATGGGCTAAGGATCATCCTCCTTTTTCTCTCTGGAGCACATGGAAAGAGGAGGATAAGATGAAATAGTAGTACTGAGTGTAAATGTGAGAAAAACAAATAAGCAAGAGGCTCTATATTTAGCAAACTTTCACAAGTGTTCAGAGCTTAGGGAAAATACAAACATGCTTAGCTCTTGAGTTTTGGTGTCCATGACATGCAGGCATGAATTTTTATTTCTAAAATTAAAAAGCAAGTTTATGCTGTTTAATAGAGAGACTCAGATGCAGGATAGGCACTGGCAAGAAATCTTTTTCAAAATCAATGTTCTATCCTTTATTAAAAATATAGTCCTTGTGACAGAAATAGATTTCAAAAATGTATATATTTATAATATTAATAGGAATATTTGAACAATTTAAATTATAATGCTTCAATTTAATATATAGATTACTTATATGTCTAAGAAATTATCTGAAAGTATTTTATATAACCAAACATAAGAACGAGTCAGAGAATTATGATTTATTAGGAAAATTGCCTTTCATTAGATGAACAAATTGCATACCTAATGTATAGGCAAATAATGAGATGTCATTTAAGACATTAAAAGATATAGGTATTCATTTCTTAATATTTAATCATTTATTCACTAATTCAAAAAATAGTACTTAATATCTACTATTTTGTTATATTCCATATTTAAAGTTGTTGTTTTTGTTTCTTTTTTTGGCGGTACGCGGGCCTCACACTGTTGTGGCCTCTCCCATTGCGGAAAAAAGGCTCTGGACGCACAGGCTCAGCAGCCATGGCTCACGGGCCTAGCCGCTCCGCGGCATGTGGGATCTTCCCGGACCAGGGCACGAACCCGTGTCCCCTGCATCGGCAGGCGGACTCTTAACCACTGCGCCACCAGGGAAGCCCTGCTTTTTGTTTTTTTTTAAGTTTTAAAGTCTTTATTGAATTTGTTTCAATATTGCTTCTGTTATATGTTTTGGTTTTTTGGCTGCAAGACAGGTGGAATCCTAGCTCCCCGACCAGGGATTGAACCCACAATCCCTACGTTAGAAGGCAAAGTCTTAACCACTGGACCGCTGGGGAAGTACCCATACTTAAAGTTTTAAAATTCATTACAGATGATAAATCATGCACAGAAAAAATTATAAAACAAACTAGGACGTTATGAATTTTAAAGAAAATGGAGTGTACTTATGATTAACCAATAAAAGAAAATGTTAGTCTCAAAGAGCTTAAGTTCATTAATTCAGTTATTCCCAAGTACATACTGATTGCCAAATATACTTCACATAGTTTGTAAGGAGGTGATAATAAAAGAGTGAATATCGCAGATACAATTATTTTATTAATGATGGTTCTGGTTCATTTGAAAACTACACATATACATACATGTATGTGTGTATTTGCAAATGTGTGCATATGTGTGTATGATTACAAATGATGGAATTACTATGATGGAAAAAAATACCAAACTCTGCTCAAAAAGAGATTACATGGGTAATTTAGTCTTTATGATCAGTTGAAGCCTGTTGCATGTCAGGGCTTGTAAAGGGAAACAAACAAACAAAACGCAAGATGTGTAGAGGAAGGGAAGAAACCAACCAAAGCTTCAGTTTTGGAAAGGATACACTAGAGAGGCTTGTGAGACATCAAAGAAATGTCTAAAAGACAATAAGAAAGGTGAAGTAGGTATAAAGCTCTGGAATGCAGTAGCTATTCTTTTTCCATAGTGATACTTTTTCAAACCAGGGTTAAAGGATAAGATTACCTGTTTTTAAAATTATTTCATAAACACAGAGTGCTTAGTAAGTGTCAAGCACTTGAAATATAATTGCAGTACTGCATGGTGCTACCTAGAGAAAGAATGGGAATAGCTTGAGTCCCAAGCGGCATCAAAATCAGATGTCTATTTCAAGGAGGAGAAGGTGGTAAAGAACACTGAGAAAAAAAGAAATATCTTAGTACAATTGGGAAGGGAGAGAGGAGAGAGAGACAAGAACTGAATAAAGGAGAAAAGAGAAAGTGGATGTGGTTTTACAATATACAGGGAAAAAATAATGTTACTGAAGGAAAGAAATAAATGCTGGTAATAAGACTAGTAAAGTATGGTCAAGTGAAAAGTATAAAGTTTCCCTCGGCTTTAGTATAATGGAATGGTGACTGCAAGAAGATTTTTGGCTGAGTGGTAGTAGAGATGCAGATGCCAGGCTGGAATAGGTTAAAGGTGGACCAGGACGTAACAAAATAGTGGCTTTATATGAAGGCAACTATAGAGGAGCTTGGATGTGAAGATGGTGGAGCACAGGGCAATAACTCTAGGCAGATGTGTGCCCAAAGAACACAACTCCTTTGATATTCTAAACAATAGCTCTAATCAAAACAACATGCTGCTTTTGCAATCAGTGTCTACAAATTTCAGAATTTATTTATCAAAATATATTGTGTGTTAAACATTGTATTTGATTTTGAGTCTTAATTATGTATTATTTCATTGGAAAATAGAATTATGTAAGAAAATGTCTTAAGGCAATTAAATTCCCTATCTATATAACATGAATAATACTTAAATCTTATAATTTTTCATTCAATATGCTCCTTCAATTTGTAGAGTAATATGTGAAAACACAGAAATAGTTTTATGGTCATTTTAGTTTTCAAAGGAGATAACAATGGTTATTACAGAAATGGAAATAAATACAAATTATTAATTAATTATATTAGAGAAAAGCAAAGTGACTGTTTTCCTTGAGAATATTCTCAATGCATTGTACAAATATGACTTTTCTATTAAAATCTAGTTCACTTTTTGCTTCTGACTTCAAACATATAATTATATTGTTTTAACCACTGAATAACCCTGTGACAATAATTCTATTATAGTGCATATTAATCATAATCCATTTTTGCATATACAACTTGTCTCTAAGTAGTGGTAATTGTTATTTGTTTTGAGTATTTTTCTGAATCTTCACATGAACACTCATTTAAAATCATTCTCAATTAGGTAAATGCTCACAGTTTTCTGAACAAAGGATTTTGTCAGTCTTTCTAAGATAGTGACAGTTAATCATGGCGCAAAGTCATGCTATCATATTGGTATATCAGTGGCTTTGAAAAGTCTATGTTCTCTAACTCTGATATCAAAATTGTGTTTTCTGTTTGTAGGAATTTGGTCTTGTCTTTTGGCATGCTTATTTTTTGTGTGTTTATTAATTTATTTGTTATTCATTTGAATGCTGGTCATTGTTTATACAACGTCAACTTCTCCACAACAATTTTTTTTTCTCCAAGTGAGGCTTACAATTCCTTCTGTTAGGCAGTTAGTTTAAGGCCAGATCGTCTCAATTCAGACAGAGACTGAGAATATTCAAGGCTAGGATTAAGTTTTTGTGAAGAATGGCCTATTGTTATTTTCTAGAACATAGCACTTCGTGTATCATATTGAAACCTTAAGATTTTACCTTTCCTCCTTGGCAGTCTATGAACTCCATTTTTTGTGTTCCCAAATCCCAGAGACCACAATAGCCAAACTCTGTTTGGCTTCTTAGTTTCTTAGCTTCTGTTTATTAGCCTTTCCCCATGAGCCACTTATAAACTGCAAAACACCTCAAGACAGGAAGCATTGTTACATGAGTTTTAGCTAACCTCACTGAATTTTCCTTCTTTCTGGGATTTTGGCCCCTTAAGCCCTGGATTACTTGGTAGCTTTAATATGCCTTCAAACATGTTTTTGTTGTTGTTGTTAATTGAGCCCCAGTTTTCTAGTTATTTTTAATTATTTCCTCCGAATCTATTGGTCTATGATAAAAGAATCTGCCATTTGCGAGAAGTAAATTGTATTTATCTTTTCTTCATTCAGTCGCACCACCTCAAATATGAAGCCATGTATTTCAGTAAAACCCCAAATCTCTTTTTAAATATATTTTACATCAACAAAAATAAGCACACCCAGAAAACGAAGAAGTACAGACACATATAGACCTGTACACAGTTTGACTTATTCTCTTCTTTGCTTTCCCGTAATTTCAGCTGATCTTCAAAACACAGCAAAATAGACTAACCTGTCCAGATTTCACATCGTTATACATAAGAACTGATTAGAAAACAAAACACCTGTCTATTTTTCCACTCATGATAATAATGATTTATAAAGAAGATTGAATCTTCTTAAAAGAATTCATGAGTTACACTGCATATTTTTTCACACTAAGTCTTCAAAATATGATATGTGTATTATACTTAACAAAACATCTCAATTCAGACTAGCCACATTTCACCTTCTCATTAGCTACGTGTGGCTAACAGCCATGATATTCGAAAGCACAGTTCTAATTCAATTTTAATATTATCTTTATAACTAACAAGTGAGTATGGTAATCAATAAATTAAGTATATTCCTTTAATATAACCTAGATAATATTTGTAAAATACTTGATAAGGAAAAACATAAATCAAAAGAAAGAACATTCTAATTAATGTCAAGCTGTATAAAACTTCTGCATTTTATTCTCTTCCATATTACGTATCTTTATTAAAATTAGGATATATTGGTAGTTCTCACCAAGTACTCTTTATTTATAAATCTAGATGTATTGCAGTTTAGATTTTCTGTTAATATTGTTTATTTTATTAAATGAAGCAGGCTGTAAAGAGAAAATTAAGATGCAGTCACATATTAGCAGCTTACATCAAGTCTCTCATAGATTTTTTTTGCTAAGAAGTTTCTAGACCACATAGTACTAGAAAATACTGTACAATTTTAGGGATCCGTGGACCGTATTATATTCATTTCTTTATCTCAGGGACACATAAGATTGACTGGAGTAGAGTAGACTTAGAGTATTTACAACAAAATATATTTGTTTTCTCAAGTTATCATTAATATTTTCCAGAAAATATTTTATTTTTTCTGAGAGGCTGGTGGTGGGCAATTTCTGATTTGATGTCTGCTTTTGAGAGATTCCACAGCACATACATGGATGGTAATAATCTTTTATTACAGAATAGTCTCCAAAATCATCAGAGAAAGCAATAAAATTCTAATTTAATTCCAAAACTATCATTTGTTTTGGTACATTTGAATCATATAATCTATGCTTCATTTTATGCAGTGCCAGCAACAGCTTCCACTAAACTACATAACAGTGTTTACTAAGGCATTCAGCTTTTCTGAGAAATGGGATTTGAGGAAAAGCAGGAAAGACATTGGGGAAGAGGTTTGAAAAATATTAAAACACATATTTCTTTGATATATGTTGTCATGAATTTATATACAATGGTCATACCACCAGGTTTACTATCTTTGAAACATAAATTAATCATTTATAAAATCAGGAACATATTACAGAACATACAAGTGATTGTAACACCTTCCAACGTCTGAATACAAAGCTAAAACTGTTCTTGCTCATGGATTTCTAGTTTCATTAAATCATAGAAAATGAGTTTTATGACCAATCCTCCAGATGGGCAAATATTCACATGCCACACAACATTTCACAGATTTATATGAAAAGCAATCTGTAACCATATGCATATTAGAAATGAGAAAATGAATCCTCACATATATATGGGTTTCCATAGGTGCACAGCTGTACAAATTTGAAGTTTTCCTTCCAGCGGGTTGACCTGTTGCCCTTTTACTGTAGGGTGACTAATAGTGATTAACCTTTACAAGAAATTAAACATAAAATTACCTTTACAAAAAATTAGAATTAGATATAAACAGTGTTCTGTTTTTTGTGTGTTTTTGTTTGGTTTTTCTTTTGTACTGGTGACATATGAGAACAACCTGTACAGTTACAGTTTTACCCAAAATGAGAAATGAATTTTGCATCATCCACAGTTCTTATACCCAGAAATACAAGGGTGTTACAGAGTCACATATTTAGTTTAGTTTAGTGTCACAGAATTTATTTGCTTATTCTTTTGTATAGCAACAAAAGTGTCATTAATATAAAAATAATACCTATCAAAATATTTTGGTCAAGATTAAAATGTTTTAATCACTTGCATAATCAGAGATAATTTACTATCTATGCATTTTCCAAAAATCTGTTTCTTAATCTTTTAATGATAGCATAAATATAATAGCATTAAGTATAAAACATATAATAGCATAAATACCACCTAGGTTTTCCCCTCCTCCCTCCCTTTCTCCCTTTTCAGCATCCTCTCTCTCTCTCCTACTATCAGAATTTAATGATTTCTTAATTTCCTCCTACACATGGTTAATTGCTAGAATGAAAATATGTACAAGAGAGCATAATACATTGTTATTTTCTTCTTTTATAAAGAAATAAAATTATGATAGGATGCATTTAATCTATATAAACAATTCCAAGGTCTTTACTCTTAAGTTTTATAAAGACAGAGAGTTTGTTCTTTGACTTAGCGCTAAAAGGACTTGGAATTTTGCCTGGCACATAATACACTTTCAAAAACTAAAATAAAACAAAGCCTACTGAGTCCATGTGGATATTGTTATAGATCTTTAGGCAATCAATTACCATTAAAGTGTAAATTGTATTATTTGCTTATAGACTTGCCTTTCATATTTTCCTCATAAAAATTATGTTCAACTAAATGCTAAGTTCTACATGTGAAATTACTTCACATGATGTAAAAGTAATAATTATTTTTGAGTATATTTTGCAATGGATAAATTGTCTATCATATCTTTTAATATAGTTTACATTTTAAATTCTTGAGATCATTCTAAGCTACTTTTAGATTTTCTTAAATGTATTCTATAATCACACAAATAATACTTTATCCTCTACAGGCTTCTCTAGACAAATTAAGTCATTAATGTATTTTTCTTGCTTGATAGTCCCTTCAACAAATTCCTAAGCAGAATGAAATCCCACCAGTGGCCTCTTTGACCCATAAACCTAATGTTTTGAAGTTTGGTAGTTGTAACAATATGTTACATTCTCAAAAATGGGGTTTTTTGGAATGAGTCTTGAACTTGTGTAATAAGTTGCTAATTATGAAATTAAGAAAATTAATTTTGGCAAAAAAATGGCAGAATATAAATCATCACAATGATCAGAAATGTTCTAACTGCAGCATTTGTAACCCTGCTAGTTTACTATCAGTGTAAATCTTTACATGTAATTGCCTTTCATTGATCTATTGCCTTAACACAGAATAGTGTGACAAATATTTAATGTTATTTCATACATTTCCAGCATGCATTGATTATTTATTAAAAATAAAATAATTAATTAGAAATACTACTGATTTAAGAGCTGTAGTTCTGTCCTTCGTGTTCCCCCAAATCAGTTTTATTCCTGAGCTCTGACTCCACTTCGTCTTGCTTCCTCTCCAGAAGTAGCTATGGGTCAAACACTTACCTGTTGTCTTTCCATATTCTATGTTTCTATTTCTTGCCTGAAATGACCGGACTGGCTAACCATGCCCAGAAACTTTTCCTGGAATGCATAAGTCGACCTAACAATACCACACAATAGGAAACCAATAACCCTAGTTTTGTGTTATGACTTTACTGGAAAAAATCATTTAATTTGGCTATGCCTCAGTTTCCACAGCTGTAAAATGGTGATATATTTTTGGGTTGTTTGAAAAATTACAGTGTTCTTATATAAAAGCTGGCACAAAATTTAATTGGAAAACTATTTTTTCAGTCCTTTTTTGTGATATTCCTTTCATCTCTTCCTTCAACCCTTCTCAGAAATCTTCCATTCTTTGGCAGGCAGGACCAGAATTTCTGTAATCATATGGGTGATTTAACTCTAAACAGATGATTGTGATAATTGAGGAAAATGTTTACACGCTTTCCAAATCTAGCCTCAACAGAGAGAAAGCAGAGTATCTTCTATATTTCATAAACTGTTAAATGTTTTAAGGCAAATTATAATCCCACATCAACAGCCAACCTCTACTAATTCAATCTATCTGGAATAAATTTTTATTTAAACACATAAAAAATATATCATTTATGTATCATATTAACAGTTTCTGCAGTTCAATTTAAAAGTGCACATTGCTATGAACAAGTTAATAATTTCTTGCCAAATAGAGCTTTAAAAATGGGTAAATGGCATATATTAATAAGCCACTTACATATAATTTGGTGTTTCTAAATGCAACTTTTCCTCTTAAGTAAGTTAAGCATTCTTCTTGTAATTCTGGTTTAAAATGTTAATTTACTAATTTTTTTCATATCGGAAAGCAAAACCAGATTTTATATTTTATTCAAATCACATTTATTTTAAATAAGACTCTTCTAGATGAATATTTTTTTCTGTAGTAACCCTAAACATTGCTTATTTAAGTGTTTCAAAATACAAAAATAAAATTAATATCCAATATGTTCCTTAGCCATCTCAGTATGAACGTGAACTGTGCCAGGTATTATCATATCCAAGAACTTTTCATTGCTTCTCTTGATCCAACTAAATCTATAATCTTCTGAGTCCAAGATTTATAATGCCTCACCTCCCTCACCCCCACAGGAAGCATAATTTCATGCATGCCCTTCTTCATTGAGAATAGGAAATATAAAATATTTACTTTTTTATAATTTACTGAAGCCATATTACTCTTACAAAACACAGATAATTAAGGCAGACAAATTTATCATGCACATTTGTATATAAAGAAACTAATACATTTAGTCACATGGACAGCTGCCCTAGAAGACACATCTGTCCAAAAGCTTACTTGTGCTACCCTGAAAAACTTGAAATTTGAATACATGATTTGACATGGCTATGCTATTCATTTATCCATTTTCTATCATCTGCATACATCATATGCCCAAATGCTATTTTTACCTTATTGAGAGAGGGAAGAAAGAGTACTTGTTAAATATCCCAATATTGAAATAAATACATACCTTATGTATTCCCACATATGTTCTTAAGTGTTAGGAGGTACATCACACCCATTTTTGTATTCCATTGCCCCCAACATGTATATTTTCTATAGAAGCATTCAACATGTTTTGTTTTTGTTTTACAGGATATTGAATCTCATGAACTACACCTATTCTACCTTGGTTGGTTGGTTTGATGATGCCGGCCAAGTCAGTCCTATTTGCCATCCATGCCAACAGGATTGTTCAAGGAATACTTATAAATCTTAAGCCAGACCAATGAGAAAACTTTTTGAGGTATGTTTCTCCAATGTTTATTCTTGTTTTTGTTTTTGTTTTCTACAAATGCAGATAAGAAAGAGCTCATTTTTTTCCTTTCCCTTTATGACACTCTTAAAAATAGAAGCACATATCTGTTTGCAACCATAGCTCTCACTATGTAGAGAGAACTGGTCTTAGAGAATGAAGTGAAAACAAAAAGAAAAGGGAAAGGAAAATGGAGAGAGATCAGAGAGGAGAGATGCTGCTCGACTCTATAATTATAGTCATTTCTTAGGCTATATACATTTCTGATCTTTCTATTGACTTTTAACAAAAGTTACTGAATTCAACTTTTTTCTGCCTAAGCTAGCTGGAATTCACTTGCAAACAAATAAGTGCTAGTAATCTAATGCTTTAATATTGTGATAAAACTAGGGTTACATACTTCGAGAATTTTAAGGTGCCCCCAAATTAGCATCTTTCACCATGCAAATTCTGAATCAAATGAAGGAAAAGGCAGAAGCAGATGGAGAAATAACAATATGGTTGATATGGCTGACATTGGATAATATGCCTTAGGTGTTTGACGATAGGGCTTTGATACCACACTCCAGAACTGGATAGACCTACCCTCTTGGTAAGAGGCTGGGCTGGACCTTAATGTCCTTCTAGACAGAGCCTATCTTTGTAAGTTACATCACGGAGTAACAAAGAATGTGTGCTCCAGAGGATAGCGTAACTCCAGATAGATGTGAGGGGGGGAATGCACTCCCCACTTTCTCTCCTAAATACTCTCATAAGGCAGGTAATTCCTTCTGCCTAGAGGAGGAAGTAGTGAGGGAGTAGATAGACCTGAAGTGTTACACTGATGGGTACCCCTCCTCGTGAAAGGAGACATCAGGATTTGTAATAAGACATCCTGCCTAATTCATAAAGACAAGTACATGGTATTTTTAATTAAAAATTGGATGTGGTGCTTTTAGAAGAATCATTTTAGGAAAAAAATCTAAAATGACAGGAAATTTGTTTAAAAATAGTTTGCTGTTATGTAAAATGTGACATTTTCTCTGTTATAAAATTCTACTACTTTTTTAGCCAGTATGTTTGGTGTAATTTAATTAATTTCTTAAGCATGCTTTTGCACCCTAATTTTATGAAAATCATTTGAAACATGAACTTTAAGATGGGAATGAACAAATTTTAATAGAAAAATCAATATTAGTTCTTTTAATCTAATCAGTCTGTTGTCAAAAAATGCTATTTTCTGGGATGTTAGGACTCTAGTTTAACCTTCGATTTCAGGTAATACTTACTCATATAGTTTCTCGGATGCTGCAAAGAAATCATATTTCTGCATTACATTCCCTACTTTTTCTCTTTGCACACATATATCTAGCACAGTAGAATCAATATAAAAGGGGATAGGAAATATGTTACTGCTATGAGTTGGGTTTTCTAAGAGACTGCTAAAATAGGACTGCTATTGCAGGAATTCAAAATGATGGTCACTTTTTCATTGGCAAATGCAAATAGTAGAAAAGTCTTACCACTTGTGCTTTTGTATTTATCCCACTGCTTTTTCTATCCCTGTATTAATAATTCAACATGAATGCATGCATTGCAATGTTTGAAATTTTTTGCAGTCTGCAAGTAAAACTGAGACAAGATGAAATAATTCTCATAAATTTCTCCTACATCTAACAACGTTCTTAGGCAACATTCTTCAGACATGTGAGTTCATAGATTCTGAAAATTATGTCTAAAATTTTAGAAACAAGAAATTAAAAATTATATTCTGCCATCTTTGGTGATCACTCAGCAGCAAACAATGGAAAACAGCCATGACTGAAATCTCAAGTTGGTAAGTCAAATTTATTTATGCAAAAGTCACTTGTGGATTATTGGTGAAGAGTGGGAGCAAATAAATAGATATTTTAACTATGACATGGATGCTATAGTTCTAAGCAGGTAATTTTTAGTTAGGTGATTAATCTAAACAAAGTGACTAAGTTATTCCAGATGATTTAAATTCATCTTTACATTGGTCTTGAATGTTGTAATAATAAAAATTACCTTCCCAATGAAGAACCTCTATCTAAATTATAATATGAATAAAAGTTGCCAATCGCACATCTTCAATTGAATTTTCAAAATGTTATGGTCTTTATTTTTATATTCTATATGTCTCTAGTGTGTTTGTTGATAATAGTATATTTAAGTTATCATTATTTTTGGACATGTGGCAAGAAAGGATGTGCAACAAATTTATCATAAATCTTAACTCTTCCACAGAATAAAGGATTATTTTTTGGGCTAAATTAAGCTCTCAAGTTAATTAACAACTTCTCATAAATATAACAATGATTTAAATGTGATTTTAATAGAATGATGCCATACCAGGTATATTAAAATTATCATTAGTCCAATAATATAAATAAATAAAAATAGTGTATGGAAGTATTTTTATAAATAAAAATAGTGTATGGAAGTGGCTTAAATGATCTGGAGACTAACCATAGCTCAGGAACTAGGCAAAGTTAAGACAGGCATCATTTCTGTATATGTCTGCTAAGTAGTTCTGGCGATCACATTTACTGAAAATTTCAGTGTTGTTTCTTCTGGGGGACTTTCCAAACACTTCTTAATTCCTTTCAAAGGAAACTTTTATGAATCAAACAAAGAAACACAAATTTAAAACATTGAACCATTTTTTGGTCGTTGTTATGTTAACCTCTACAAAGTATTGCCATCTGGTTCTTACTGTCGCATTTAAAAACTCTTCCCTTATAAAGCTCCTGACATCTTTTGTCATTTAAAAAAACCAAAGTTAATGTGTATACAGTCTGTTATGACAAGTATGGCTAGGAGCAAGAACAGTTATTTAATATAAGAAGAGAATAAGGGCTTCCCTGGTGGCTCAGTGGTTGAGAGTCCGCCTGCCGTTGCAGGGGACGCAGGTTCGTGCCCCGGTCCGGGAAGGTCCCACATGCCGCGGAGCAGCTGGGCCCGTGAGCCATGGCCGCTGAGCCTGCGCGTCCGGAGCCCGTGCTCCGCAACGGGAGAGGCCACAACAGTGAGAGGCCTGCGTACGGCAAAAAAAAAAATTAAAAAATAAAAAAAATTTAAAAAAAAGAAGAGAATAATAAGCAACAAAAATAATATATATATACACATACTATATACACACACATATATATATATACATATATACATATGCATATTTTTCCTCTGTCACTGAGGGTTCTATACTTTCATTTAGAAGCAATCATTTTAGGTTTTAGCTAGTGCCCTTACTGAAAGTCAGATTAGGTACTATCCTGATTTGCTCTTCATTATAATATAGATTTATTATTTAGCAGGTTAAAGAAATGATTTCTTTCAAAGAAAAGATATTTCTTCACCAAACTTTAAAATATTAGTTTTCATTTTGCCTCAGAATAAGATATTTTATTCATTGGCAAAATTCCCAGTCCAGTAATATAAAAGGAATAAATTATGTACATTTAGATGGCATTTTAGTGCACTCTTAATTAAGAGATGGTAACCATCATCTAAGGGGACACATTTTATTTAGTGAGTAAAAGAACAGATCCATTAACCCCCATAAATTCCAATATTTAGCATTAGGGATGAATTTTAAATTACTGTTAATTTTTTTCATTGTGTTAAAAAAAAAAACCTTAGGATATTGATAAAGAATGAATGAAATCTCCTTGGTATATACATATAACAAATATTTGGAATATTTAAATATGAAATGTGAACATAATCATTACTTAGAATGTTTTGTTATTAAAGAAACAGTGGATTTCTAACATTTTGAAGCAGTTTAACACACTGTTATGTAGTGTTTAACAGAGCTAACTATTGATCAGGCAAGTATTTCTTTAAGGACATCTGCATCTTTGTAAATGTGGACTAGTAGTTTGATTGGGTATTCTCTAATGATAAAGAAACCCCCTAAAATCAGCTGAATGTATTAAAAATTACTCGATAGATTTTTTGAAATTGATATGTTTTTGAACAGAGAGAAAACAAAGAAGCAAGAAGGTACATTTCTGAATAGTGAAGGAAGGAAACAGTAAGATATTTTATACATGTTACATATCAAGATAGAAATAAAAATAGGGTAGAAATTGATATTTTGCTAAAATAGTAATGCGTTAAAATATTTATGTACTAAACACATACAGACAAACACTTAAACATAATAGCAAGCATTTCTGGAAATTTTAAAAGAAATAACTCTTTACAAGTAATATTTTCAAATTGAAAAGCAGGTGAATATTCAAGCCAGCATATGAAATATTTATTGATTTATAAAATTCCGGTACAAGTGATTTGCTTGTATTTGTGATAGAATTCATTAGCCTTTAAATATGTTTCCAAAGATGTGATGAATATTTATTTAAGAAACTGGTGATTTTAGGAAAAATGGTATGGTGTATTTACCAAACACAGGCCTATGATTTATAAGCAGGGATGGAGCCTTATTAATGACTTAGTAGCAGTACTATATCACTGTCAGGGCAAAAGGTAAGAAAAGGCCAATAAAAATCAATTGTATTTGATTTTTTTCCTCATTAATAAAAGGTATATTGACTTACAGAGACATAGTACACTTAAAAATTTAACCTGCAATACCTATATTCCCAAAACAATTTAAACAATTCAAACTGCATATGTGGCTAGTTAGAATATTGAGAGAGAAGGGGATTGGTTCAAATTAAGCTACTTTTCTGTTTTCACTGCATGATTTATCTTCCAGAAATCATATTGACTTTTTTTTTTTTGTGGTACGCGGGCCTCTCACTGTTGTGGCCTCTACCGTTGCAGAGCACAGGCTCCAGATGCACAGGCTCAGTGGCCATGGCTCACGGGCCTAGCCGCTCTGCGGCATATGGGATCTTCCCGGACCGGGGCAGGAGCCCGTATCCTCTGTATTGGCAGGCGGACTCTCAACCACTGCGCCACCAGGGAAGCCCCATATTAACTTTAAAACAGTATTTCAATATTATAATATAGACCAGATTGTCCCAATTTCTTTGAAAAGAATATTCTCTTAATAATAAAGTTATTTTCTAAAAATAGAGTAGTTTTTTTCACAACGTATTAGTTTTTTAAAATTCTGGGAAATGCATATTCCTGCTTTATAGGATTACTGAATCAAATCTGCGTGCTGATTTTCAGGATCTTTCAGGGAAAAATTTTTTTTAATTAAAGTTAGTCTGAATTTATAATACTGTCAGCATTCCTTGAGATGTTTACTATGATGTACCAATATCCAATTTTATAATGACTTTAAATTATTTTTAACAATTTAATTGGCACAAATTAAATTTCTCATTAAGTATATTATAATTCATCCATATTTTTATACCTTTGTTAAAAATAAAAAGATATTTGTAAGTCATAACTACTAATTAGGCATCTGGTTTCAGTCATCCTAAATATCATTGGCTAGAATGTTATTTCCACTTTTTAAATCATAATGATTAGTTATAATTTTATAGATAATATTTAAATAGTTAACTCTATATTTTAGTAATATTTATAACTGGCATTTATTCCATAATTTCTGTTTGGTAATTTTTTAAGAGAAATTCAGTGAGTAGTAAAATATCAGTTCTTGTACTGATGGAATAGCCTTATTGCACTAAAAATCTGAAATGATAGTCTACCCTGTTATAGACTCGCAGAACAGTTTCATTTCCTTAGGTCTTGTAAGGGATTACTCCATCTTACCTTTTGTCTATTATTGCTGAGAAAATGGCTCTCAGTCTCATTGCCATTCTTTTGCAGGTAACTTACACTACTAAAGTATCCTTTCAGATTTTCTCTTCATATCTGATATTTTCAGTTTCACTATGTTCTATCTGGTGTGGATTTATTTTACTTATCCTATAATTTGTGTCAACTTTTAAGGTAAGGTTCATGTCTTTGAGTTAGAACAAATCCTTAAACTTTATTAGATCTACTTTTTTCTCTACTATGTTCTTAATTACCTTTATCTGAAATAATCATTAGGAATATATTGATGCCTCTTAAAATAACACACGTTTCTTAATAGCTTTTTTGTAGTTTTCTTCTCTGTGTGAAGAGTGAAGGGGTCTTTGTCCTAAATTCTAATTGACTAAAATGCCCTAAGAATTTGTCCAGTCTGTAATTTTTAACATGTAGTTTGATTTTACTCCAGGAATTACATATTTTAATTTCTGTGTGTTCGTTTTTAATACACATGCCTCTTATTTAATCTTCCACTTTTACTTTATACACTCTACTGAGTTATATGAGTACTATTACTCTCCTTGTATCTGAAGTAATTAATCATAGTTATTGTATTTATTTGTTTTGTCTGGATAGAATAAATCTTCTGCTTTCCAAGTTTGTTAGGAATTATTACTACAAATTATTATTGTATGTTCATAACAATACTATCTATTCTAATAAATAGACCCTCATTTATGACAGTTCAAAGACACCATGGATTTTTTTTTTCTTTTTTGCCTTATAACAGTAAAAAATGGTGGTTCTTGTTGGTAGATAACCTAGCCCCTTCCATCTTGCTATACTTCTATCAGTAAGAGCCTCACCATTTTTTTGCATCCAGAAGACATAAGAAAAAAGGGATTATGTGTAAAAAGCACATCCAAAGTTTAGAATCTTACCTTGTAAATGAAAGCGATCTCTTCTCTTCATATTCCAATTGGGAAAACAAGTCACATGGCCATACATATATACAAGGGACTCTGGGAAAGTAGAACCTGGTCCAGCAACTGCTTTCTAGTCACAGTCACAGGTCTCTACCATGGACAGAAACATAAGAGTTAACTGGTCTAACCATTTCTGCCAACTCATATATATATTTTTTTCTTCACATACTTTGGATTTCTAGTTTAGGTTTACCCTGAGTCTCTGAGTAGAAATTCTCTCTTCTCATTCTCTCCCTCTCTCTTTCTCTCCTTTCTCTCTCCCTTTGTCCCTTCTTCCCTCCCTCCCCCTCTCCATTCATTCCCCTTTGTATTTGGTTGTGTGATTGCTTCACCCAGACACTGAGACCCCCAAATACTTCACAGCTCAGATAGTCCAGCTCAGTCTTCGTCTTCCTTCACTATGTTGGCTTTTGAACATTGAATGATCTACCTTGTTTGGATATGATGCTTACTATGAGGTTGAGTGTACTTCTTCTCAAACCCTGACTATGTAGCCTTAACACAAACTATGGTCACACATAGAGTGTATGGGTAAGATAGCATTGTCACATCCCAATTTTTAAAAGTCTAAAAATTTACAATACACAGGTCTTTCAGCTCCTTGGTTAAACTTACTACTAGGTATTTTATTCTGTTTGATGCAATTGCAAATGGAGTTATTTTCTTAATATATCTCTCTAATAGTTTGTTATTAATATATAGAAACACAAGTTTTTCTGTATTGATTTTATATCCTGCAATTCTGTTTTGTGATGGAGTCTTTAGGGTTTTTATATATTGATATAATATCATGTCATCTGCAAATAATGACAGTTTTACATGTTTCTTTCCAGTTTAGATGCCTTCTATTTTTTTTTTCCTTGCCTAATTGCTCTGGCTAGGACTTCCAATACTATGTTGAATAGAAGTGTCAAGATTTGACATTCTTGTCTCGTTCCTGATCTTAGGGAAAAAGCTTTTCACTGTTGAGTATGATGTTAGCTATAGGCTTGTCATATATGGCCTTCTTTATGTTAAGGTACATATCCTCTAAACCTGCTTACTTGAGGGATTTTATCATAAATGAATGTTGAATTTTGTCAAATGCATTTTCTTCATCCTTAAATTTTAAAAAATCTTAAAGTTTTTGTTCTTAGCTAGACTAGTGATACTCCCCCTCAGTTATTCTACAGAATGAAATTCCCACCGCATGGTCCATTCCACAACCAGTAGTCCAGGATGCTAGCAAGATCAGTCTGAACTTTTTACTTGGAATTGCTGTTTGATTTCTGGTTTATAGAGACAATGTTCTTTTTTTTTTTTTTTTCTGAGTGTCCCTGTGGCATTTATATCTCTTGCTCTGTATTTAGAGTATTATGGAGGTAATATGAATGGCTAGAGTCTTCCATATTGCTAGCTCATCTTTTTATAAGTATGTTGCTTATATTTTGTGAATTATATTTTCCACTAGTCAATTTTATATATTCTTCTTTTTTGACTTATGTCATCTTCTAATCTCTATATTTATTTAGGTCTAAAAATTTTATCATATTTGATGTGAATATTTCTGGTTGGCTTGGTGCCTCCAAATATTTCTAATGTTTATGTGGAAAAGTAAGTAGATAAAAGCACACCATTTACAATCTGCACCTTTATCTGATTCATTTTACGTAATTCCTATGTGCCCTTATGTTTTCTTTTCTTTTCTTTGTTTCTGTTTTTGTTTGTTTGTTTGCTTGCTTTTGTGGGTTTTTTGCTTGGGTTTTTTTTCTTTTTTCTTTTTTTTTTTGGTTATGTATGTATATAGCCAATACACTGTATACAATCTGGGAATTAAGTCCATAGGGAAAGGAACTAAGGAACTATCAAGTCTTTAGAACAGGCACAAGAAAAATGACCCATAAAAAATTACAAGATTTTTACAGTTATAACCTCCAGATAATTTAGGGTGTATCAGACCTTATTTTTTTTAAAACAAAGTTAAAGCAATCTGAGAATCTTTCCTGAGACATCTAGGACTTTGCACCACATTTAGTTAGCAAATTGATCCATGGCTCCTTTGTTTCTCTGGACCAGAGAAGTCAGAGCCTACTTTTGCCTAAGGAACAGATTTGTGCTCATTCCTCCTTTCTCCTAAAACACAGTGAATGATAATGACAGATATTGCTCCCATAGCTCCCTCTAAAATACCTTCAGGGTATATTTCAAGAAAAAGTACCTTTCCCCATTCTGATTTAAACTTAGTGCAACCCTATGATTCTGAGTCATTCATGAAATTTAAGCAGTTTCTATTTTTTGAAGTTTAAAAAAATAGAGATAATTTAATACTTAAAACTAAGACCATCTATAACAGATCTGTTCTAACAAAATAATTTTCACTTTTACATGATTTCACATATTTGTATCACTTAACTTCTTTTCAAATAAAGTTAAAAGAGTGTGTGTGAAAAGATCATTCCCCATCACAACCAACATCTTTATAATAAAGTTTTTCTCAGTATTTATATTTCTAATATCTCTCAAGACATATCTTATGCCATGATGGCCTTCAGACTAATAGTCCCATGTGAGGTTACATTCAACTATATTTTCACACAAAATGATTCTGATTCTCATTCAATATTTCACTACTTCAATATATTTCAATACCTCACTTTGGTTTTGTGAAAGTGAAAGTCTAATGCATACTGCTAAAGTTAAGTATAAGTTTAAGAAGGCTTTTGTTTTCTAACTTACACAATTCTACAAAAGGGAACAGCTAGAGATAAATTTAAGTTGTTATATTTATAAATCTCATATATATATATTTTTCATCTTTATTGGAGTATAATAGCTTTACAATGGTGTGTTAGTTTCTGCTTTATAACAAAGTGCATCAGCTATACATATACATATATGCCCATATATCCTCCCTCTTGTGTCTCCCTCCCACCCTCCCTATCCCACACCTCTAGGTGGTCACAAAGCACCAAGCTGATCTCGCTGTGCTATGCAGCTGCTTCCCACCAGCTATCTATTTTACGTTTGGTAGTGTATTTATGTCCATGCCACTGTCTCACTTTGTCACAGCTTACCCTTCCCCTTCCCCATATCCTCAAGTCCATTCTCTAGTAGGTCTGTGTCTTTATTCCTGTTTTACCCCTAGATTTTCATGACATTTTTTTCTCTTAAATGCCATATATATGTGTTAGCATACGGTATTTGTCTTTCTCTTTCTGACTTACTTCATTCAGTATGACAGACTCTATGTCCATCCACCTCATTACAAATAGCTCAATTTCATTTCTTTTTATGGCTGAGTAATATTCCATTGTATATATGTGCCACATCTTCTTTATCCATTCATCCGATGATGGACACTTAGGTTGTTTCCATCCCCGGGCTATTGTAAATAGAGCTGAAATGAACATTTTGGTACATGACCCTTTTTTTTTTTTAACATCTTTATTGGAGTATAATTGCTTTACAATGGTGTGTTAGTTTCTGATTCACAACAAAATGAATCAGTTATTTATATACATATGTTCCCATATCTCTTACTGCTTGCATCTCCCTCCCTCCCACCCTCCCTATCCCACCCCTCCAGGTGGTCACAAAGCACCGAGCTGATCTCCCTGTGCGATGGGGCTGCTTCCCACTATCTATCTACCTTACGTTTGATAGTGTATATATGTCCATGCCTCTCTCTCGCTTTGTCACAGTTTACCCTTCCCCCTCCCCATATCCTCAAGTCCGTTCTCTAGTAGGTGTGTGTCTTTATACCTGTTTTACCCCTAGGTTCTTCATGACATTTTTTTCCTTAAATTCCATTTATATGTGTAGCATACAGTATTTGTCTCACTCTTTCTGACTTACTTCACTCTGTATGACAGACTCTAGGTCTATCCACCTCATTACAAATAGCTCAATTTTGTTTCTTTTTATGGCTGAGTAATATTCCATTGTATATATGTGCCACATCTTCTTTATCCATTCATCCGATGATGGACACTTAGGTTGTTTCCATCTCCTGGCTATTGTAAATAGAGCTGCAATGAACAGTTTGGTACATGACTCTTTTGGAATTATGGTTTTCTCAGGGTATATGCCCAGTAGTGGGATTGCTGGGTCATATGGTAGTTCTATTTGTAGTTTTTTAAGGAACCTCCATACAGTTCTCCATAGTGGCTGAACCAATTCACATTCCCACCAACAGTATAAGAGGGTTCCCTTTGCTCCACACCCTCTCCAGCATTTATTGTTTCTAGATTTTTTGATGATGGCTATTCTGACTGGTATGAGATGATATCTCATTGTAGTTTTAATTTGCATTTCTCTAATGATTAGTGATGTTGAGCATAATTTCATGTGTTTGTTGGCAGTCTGTATATCTTCTTTGGAGAAATGTCTATTTAGGTCTTCTGCCCATTTTTGGATTGGGTTGTTTGTTTTTTTGTTATTGAGCTGCATGAGCTGCTTATAAATTTTGGAGATTAATCCTTTGTCAGTTGCTTCATTTGCAAATATTTTCTGCCATTCTGAGGGTTGTCTTTTCGTCTTGTTTATGCTTTCCTTTGCTGTTCAAAAGCTTTAAAGTTTCATTAGGTCCCATTTCTTTATTTTTTTTTATTTCCATTTCTCTAGGAGGTGGGTCTAAAAGGACCTTGCTGTGATTTATGTCATAGAGTGTCCTGACTATGTTTTCCTCTAAGAGTTTGATAGTTTCTTGCCTTACATTTAGGTCTTTAATCCATTTTGAGCTTATTTTTGTGTATGGTGTTAGGGAGTGATCTAATCTCATACTTTTACATATACCTGTTCAGTTTTCCCACCACCACTTATTGAAGAGGCTGTCCTTTCTCCACTGTACGTTCCTGCCTCATTTATCAAAGATAAGGTGACCATATGTGCGTGGGTTTATCTCTGGGCTTTCTATCCTGTTCCATTGATCTATATTTCTGTTTTTGTGCCAGTGCCATACTGTCTTGATTACTGTAGCTTTGTAGTATAGTCTGAAGTCAGGAAGCCTGATTCCTCCAGCTCCGTTTACCATTCTCAAGATTGCTTTGGCTATTCAGTGTCTTTTGTGTTTCCATACAAATTGTGAAATTTTTTGTTCTAGTTCTGTGAAAAATGCCAGTGGTAGTTTGATACGGATTGCATTGAATCTGTAGATTGCTTTGGGTAGTAGAGTCATTTTCACAATGTTGATTCTTCCAATCCAAGAACATGGTATATCTCTCCATCTATTTGTATCATCTTTAATTTCTTTAATCAGTGTCTTATAATTTTCTGCATACAAGTCTTTTGTCTCCTTAGGTAGGTTTATTCCTAGATATTTTATTCTTTTTGTTGCAGTGGTAAATGGGAGTGTTTTCTTGATTTCACTTTCAGATTTTTCATCCTTAGTGTAGAGGAATGCCAGAGATTTCTGTTCATTAATTTTGTATCCTGCTACTTTACCAAATTCATTGATTAGCTCTAGTAGTTTTCTGGTAGCATCTTTAGGATTCTCTATGTATAGGATCATGTCATCTGCAAACAGTGACAGCTTTACTTCTTCTTTTCTGATTTGGATTCCTTTTATTTCCTTTTCTTCTCTGATTGCTGTGGCTAAAACTTCCAAAACTGTGTTGAATAAGAGTGGTGAGAGTGGGCAACCTTGTCTTGTTCCTGATCTTAGCGGAAATGCTTTCAATTTTTCACGATTGAGGACGATGTTGGCTGTGGGCTTATCATGTATGGCCTTTATTATGTTGAGGCAAGTTCCCTCTATGCCTACTTTCTGCTGGGTTTTTATCATAAATAGGTGTTGAATTTTGTCAAAAGCTTTCTCTGCATCTGTTGAGATGATCATATGGTTTTTCTCCTTCAATCTGTTAATACGGTGTATCACGTTGATTGATTTGTGAATATTGAAGAATCCTTGCATTCCTGGAATAAACCCCACTTGATCATGGTGTATGATCCTTTTAATGTGCTGTTGGATTCTGTTTGCTATTATTTTGTTGAGGATTTTTGCATCTATGTTCATCAGTGATATTGGCCTGTAGTTTTCTTTCTTTGTGACATCTTTGTCTGGTTTTGGTATCAGGGTGATGGTGGCCTCATAGAATGAGTTGAGGAGTGTTCCTCCCTCTGCTATATTTTGGAAGAGTTTGAGAAGTATAGGTGTTAGCTCTTCTTTAAATGTTTGATAGAATTCGCCTGTGAAGCCATCTGGTCCTGGGCTTTTTGTTTGTTGGAAGATTTTTAATCACAGTGTCAATTTCAGTGCTTGTGATTGGTCTGTTCATATTTTCTATTTCTTCCTAGTTCAGTCTTGGACTGTTGTGCTTTTCTAAGAATTTGTCCATTTCTTCCAGGTTGTCCATTTTATTGGCATATATTTGCTTGTAGTAATCTCACATGATCCTTTGTATTTCTGCAGTGTCAGTTGTTACTTCTCCTTTTTCATTTCTAATTCTATTGATTTGAGTCTTCCTCCTTTTTTTCTTGATGAGTCTGGCTAATGGTTTATCAATTTTGTTTATCTTCTCAAAGAAGCAGCTTTTAGTTTTATTGATCTTTGCTATCATTTCCTTCATTTCTTTTTCATTTATTTCTGATCTGACTTTTATGATTTCTTTCCTTCTGCTAACTTTGGGTTTTTTTTTTCTTCTCTCCCTAATTGCTTTAGGTACAAGTTTAGGTTGTTTATTCGAGATGTTTCCTGTTTCTTAAGGTAGGATTGTATTGCTATAAACTTCCCTCTTAGAACTGCTTTTGCTGCATCCCATAGATTTTGGGTCATCGTGTCTCCATTGTGATTTGTTTCTAGGTATTTTTTTTATTTCCTCTTTGATGTCTTCAGTAATCACTTCATTATTAAATACTGTATTGTTTAGCCTCCATGGGTTTGTATTTTTTACAGATCTTTTCCTGTATTTGATATCTAGTCTCATAGCGTTGTGGTCGGAAAAGATACTTGATACAATTTCAATTTTCTTAACTTTACCAAGGCTTGATTTGTGACCCAAGATATGATCTATCCTGGAGAATGTTCCAGGAGCACTAGAGAAAAATGTGTATTCTGTTGTTTTTGGATGGAATGTCCTATAAATATCAATTAAGTCCATCTTGTTTAATGTATCATTTAAAGCTTGTGTTTCCTTATTTATTTTCATTTTGGATGATCTGTCCATTGGTGAAAGTGAGGTGTTAAAGTCCCCTACTATGAATGTGTTACTGTCAATTTCCCCTTTTATGGCTGTTAGTATTTGCCTTATGTATTGAGGTGCTCCTATGTTGGGTGCATAAATATTTACAATTGTTATATCTTCTTCTTGGATCGATCCCTTGATCATTATGTAGTGTTCTTCTTTGTCTCTTTTAATAGTCCTTATTTTAAAGTCTATTTTGTCTGATAGGAGCATTGCTACTCCAGCTTTCTTTCGGTTTCCATTTGCATGGAATGCCTTTTTCCATCCCCTTACTTTCAGTCTCTATGTG
This sequence comes from Pseudorca crassidens, assembly GCF_039906515.1. Classification (NCBI taxonomy): domain Eukaryota; kingdom Metazoa; phylum Chordata; class Mammalia; order Artiodactyla; family Delphinidae; genus Pseudorca; species Pseudorca crassidens. Next base: position 24,282,346 of record NC_090298.1, read on the forward strand.
TCTCTAGATCTGAAGTGGGTCTCTTGTACACAGCAAATATCTGGGTCTTGCTTTTGTATCCATTCAGCCAATCTGTGTCTTTTAGTGGGAGCATTTAATCCATTTACATTTAAGGTAATTATCAATATGTATGTTCCTAATACCATTTTCTTAATTGTTTTGGGTTCGTTATTGTAGGTCTTTTCCTTCTCTTGTGTTTCTTGCCTAGAGAAGTTCCTTTAGCGGTTGTTGTAGAGCTGCTGTGGTGGTGCTGAACTCTCTCAGCTTTTGCTTGTCTGTAAAGGTTTTAATTTCTCCATCATATCTGAATGAGATCCTTGCTGGGTAGAGTAATCTTGGTTGCAAGTTTTCCTCCTTCATCACTTTCAATATGTCCTGCCAGTCCCTTCTGGCTTGCAGAGTTTCTGCTGAAAGATCAGCTGTTAACCTTATGGGGATTCCCTTGTGTGTTATTTGTTGTTTTTCCCTTGCTGCTTTTAATATGTTTTCTTTGTACTTAATTTTTGACAGTTTGATTAATACATGTCTTGGCGTATTTCTCCTTGGATTTATCCTGTATGGGACTCTCTGTGCTTCCTGGACTTGACTAACTATTTCCTTTCCCATATTAGGGAAGTTTTCAACTATAATCTCTTCAAATATTTTCTCAGTCCCTTTCCTTTTCTTTTCTTCTTCTGGAACCCCTATAATTCGAATGTTGATGCACTTAATGTTGTCCCAGATGTCTCTGAGACTGTCCTCAGTTCTTTTCATTCTTTTGTCTTTATTCTGCTCTGAAATAGTTATTTCCGCTATTTTATCTTCCAGGTCACTTATCCATTCTTCTGCCACCGTTATTCTGCTATTGATCCCATCTAGAGTATTTTTAATTTCATTTATTGTGTTGTTCATCATTGTTTGTTTCATCTTTAGTTCTTCTAGGTCCTTGTTAAATGTTTCTTGCATTTTGTCTATTCTATTTCCAAGATTTTGGATCATCTTTACTATCATTATTCTGAATTCTTTTTCAGGTAGACTGCCTATTTCCTCTTCATTTGTTAGGGTTGGTGGGTTTTTATCTTGCTCCTTCATCTGCTGTGTGTTTTTCTGTCTTCTCATTTTGCTTATCTTACTGTGTTTGGGGTCTCCTTTTTGCAGGCTGCAGGTTCGTAGTTCCTGTTGTTTTTGGTTCTGTCCCCAGTGGCTAAGGTTTGTTCAGTGTGTTGTGTAGGCTTCCTGGTGGAGGGGACTAGTGCCTGTGTTCTGGTGGATGAGGCTGGATCTTGTCTTTCTGGTGGGCAGGTCCACGTCTGGTGGTGTGTTTTGGGGTGTCTGTGGCCTTATTATGATTTTAGGCAGCCTCTCTGCTAATGGGTGGGGTTGTGTTTCTGTCTTGCTAATTGTTTGGCATAGGATGTCCAGCACTGTAGCTTTCTCGTCGTTGAGTCAAGCTGGGTGCTGGTGTTGAGATGGAGATCTCTGGGAGATTTTCACCATTTGATATTATGTGGAGCTGGGAGGTCTCTTGTGGACCAGTGTCCTGAAGTTGACTCTCCCACCTCAGAGGCAGAGCCCTGACTCCTGGCTGGAGCACCAAGAGCCTTTCATCCACATGGCTCAGAATAAGAGGGATAAAAAGTAGAAAGAAGAAAGAAAGAAAGAAAGAAAGAAAGAAAGAAAGAAAGAAAGGAAGGAAGGAAGGAAGGAAGGAAGGAGAAAGAAAGAGAGAGAGAGAGGGAGAGAGAAAGAAAGGAGGGAGGAAGGGAGGGAGGGAGGGAAGGAAGGAAGGAGGGAAGGAAGGAAAGAAAGAAAGAAGATAAAATAAAATAAAGTTATTAAAATAATTATTAAGAAAAGAAATTTTTTTAAAGAAACAAAAACAACAACAAAAAAAAAAACAGACGGATAGAACCCTAGGAAAAATGGTGCAAGCAAAGCTATGCAGACAAAAATCTCACAGAGAAGCATACACATACACACTCGCAAAAAGGGGAAAAGGGGAAAAAATCATAAATCTTGCTCTCAAAGTCCACCTCCTCAATTTGGGATGATTCGTTGTCTATTCATATATTCCACAGATGCAGGGTACATCAAGCTGATTGTGGAGCTTTAATCCGCTGCTTCTGAGGCTGCTGGGAGAGATTTCCCTTTCTCTGTTTTCACAGCTCTCGGGGCTCAACTTTGGATTTGGCCCCACCTCTGTGTGTAGGTCACCGGAAGGCGTCTGTTCTTCGCTCAGACAGGACGGGGTTAAAGGAGCAGCTGCTTCGGGGCCTCTGGCTCACTCTGGCTGCGGGGAGGGAGGGGTGCAGAGTGCGGGGCGAGCCTGCGGCGGCAGAGGCCGGCATGACATTGCACCAGCCTGAGGCGCGCCGTGCTGCGTTCTCCCGGGAAAGTTGTCCCTGGATCATGGGACCCTGGCAGTGGCGGGCTGCACAGGCTCCCCAGAAGGGGGGTGTGGATAGTGACCTGTGCTCGCACACAGGCTTCTTGGTAGCGGCATCGGCAGCCTTAGCGTCTCATGCCTGTCTCTGGGGTCTGCGCTTTTAGCCGCGGCTCACGCCCGTCTCTGGAGCTCCTTTAAGCAGTGCTCTTAATCCCCTCTCCTTGCGCACCAGGAAACAAAGAGGGAAGAAAAAGTCTCTTGCCTCTTCGGCAGGTCCAGACTTTTCCCGGACTCCCTCCCGGCTAGCCGTGGCGCACTAACCCCCTGCCGGCTGTGTTCACACCGCCTGTCCTCTCTCTGCGCTCTGACCGAAGCCGGAGCCTCAGCTCCCAGCCCCGCCCGCCCCGGTGGGTGAGCAGACAAGCCTCTCAGGCTGGTGAGTGCTGGTCGGCCCTGATCCTCTGTGCGGGAATCTCTCCACTTTGCCCTCCGCACCCCTGTTGCTGGGCTCTCCTCCGCGGCTCCGAAGCTTTCCCCCTCCGCCACCCGCAGTCTCCACCCGCGAAGGGGCTTCCTAGTGTGTGGACACTTTTCCTCCTTCACACCTCCCTCCCACTGGTGCAGGTCCCGTCCCTATCCTTTTGTCTCTGTTTATTCTTTTTTCTTTTGCCCTACCCAGGTACGTGGGGGGTTTTTTGCCTTTTGGGAGGTCTGAGGTCTTCTGCCAGTGTTCAGTAGATGTTCTGTAGGCATTGTTCCACGTGTAGATGTATTTCTGGTGTATCTGTGGGGAGGAAGGTGATCTTCACGTCTTACTCTTCCGCCATCTTCCCCTCGTCCTTCAAATCTCATATATTTTTCCTACAATATAAATATACATATTGGGTATTAAAATATATGGAAGAAATACATGTCTTTTGTGCTGCTAGCTGTCTAAGGTAAATACAGTTCATGTTTAATACATCTACCCAATGTGTAGGCAATTTTTCTTGATGTAATAAATTATTGTTTAGAATCTTTAGATTTTCTGCTTCAGACCACAGAGATTCTGGTTAATCATAATCAAATTTTTATGAGTAAAAATTTAGTCATTATACATTTTCTGATGTGCATAATACAAGGAAGTATGATTTTGCTGATTATATATATATTGTTTACATATACATATATATTTATATTTGTTTATACATACATTCTCATTTTTATTTTATGTATGTAATAGGAAAATTCAGTAAATGTAATAAAAATAATAAACATGTTGATAATATTGTTTCAAGCTTGGATCTGACTTTCTAGTATCTAAATTACTAATACATTTTTTAATTTTTTTTGCTTCCTTATTTAATTGTTTTTAATTTTTTTCCCCTAATTAACCTGTTATATCACGGGGCTAAATACACCATGTAGAAGAGAAAACCTTCACTATCGATAGTCACATATAATATAAAGAGGTTACATAGTGGCTTTCAAAAGTAATGTATTTATTTTGATTATGAAATAATACATGGTAATGCTGGAAAAACTGGCAGGGGAGAAAAGTCTAAATATAATCTATAATTCAATTCCAGACAATAATATTGTTATTATGTTTCCTTCCAGGTTATTTTATATTTATACTCACATATAAATAAATAGATATTCAGTGAAATCATAAAGTTGCCATACTTGGGTAACCTGCATTTCCCTTGATTTTAAGAACTTGGTATATGATTCTATTATATTAAGCCCCATATTTTACTTGACTAATCTCTTACTGTTTCTAAATTGCAATTTTTGAATATAACTTTGGAAATTACTGGTAATACTTGCTTCCTTAGAAAAAATAAGTTTCAAGTTGTTGATTATCTCAAAATACATATTTTATGCACTTTGAAAATATATTGCCAAATTATGCTTCAGAAATTTTCCATAAATTTATATTCCAAAAATATACATCAGAATCAATATGCTGCTCTTTTACCAACACAATTAAAAATATATACTAGGTAGATCACATGTTTTTCAATAGTCATAGGGATGGTGGTAGAAAAGCAATATGAAAAATTTCATCCATTTAAGAGAAGCAGGCGGAGGAGATTTAGGAATCATACAGAAAAACACCAAATAACTCTAAGACCAAAAGTCTTTCCAAACTATAGTAAATATTCTCCTACTCTTTAGATTCCTCAAAGTCTCCCTGACTTCTGGCCTGAAACATTCATTCTTCAATGCTGGAAGCATGGAATGTGGGCATACAAAAGCTCTCCACTAAGTTACTTCCAAATCTTGTCAGGGGCTGAAGAGAGATGCTTGCCCAATGTCATTACTCCTTCCTTGGGGCAACCCACTTGCAATAACTAGTTGACTTGGCAGTATAAAGGCCCAGATCCTTTGCTCCAATTTGGTACAACTCTGAGGGACAATTCCAGCTCTAGTGCTCCCTTTGGATGGGATCTGTGTTACAGTTCAACTTCCTGCTTCTTTACTGCTTAAACCTGCTTAAACCTGCTTCTTTACTTCCTTAGATATGTTAATTCTGAGAATATTTATCATAAAATTTCTGCATGTAAATTTCCATCTCAGAGTCCTCCTGGGAGAAACCAACTTGCAATACCTAATGTAATCTTCATAACACCAAAAAAAATTAAAAAGCATATTTCCTTTTTTTTTATCCCTGTGTGACAGTTGGAAAGAGACTGATTAATCCTGAGATCACCTTATTCTTTAATATTAAAGGTATTACTAGAAAGGGGAAATTGAACAGGAAATAATATAGAAAAAGAAAACTGAGGTGGTCAGTGGCTCCTGGATGAAAAAAATTATATAAACTTTATGCCCCCTTTGAAGTTTTCCTCCTTTACTCTAGATTAATAATTCTTTGAACAACACTTGGAACTTTCACTATATATTTCTCCATGCTGTGGGAACAGGGGATCTGCTAAGGAGACTGGAAAGAGGAGGAAACTCTTTAGAGCTGACTGTCTCTGAAGAGCAAAGTTCATGGGGTCAGCCTGAAGTGGAAAAAGCTGTTCAAAAGCTTAAAATATGCTGGATAAGAATAAAATATGCCTCAAATCTGAAGTGATTTGAGGACTTTTAACCTAAACACATTTTAAAAGATCAAAGACTAAATCTACCAACAGGCAAATGCAAAGCATAGAGACTAGAATTCTGCAAACCCCGCCCTCAGGTCTAATCTCTAAGGAGAGAAAAACCAGTCTCAGACAAAGTTCATATGAAGCCAGGGAGAATGATTAGATATGTTACCTGGGAAGTATCTAATTTAGGTAAGGCTGTCCATGTTATAAATTTGTAAGATTGAAAGAAATATGGCAAAAATTATGGAGAAAATTTTAAAAAGGAGGAAAAGAAGGAAGTATGACTTACCAAAGTTAAAGACAAACATACATTTTACTCTTAAGATAATAAAAAAATTTTAATATCAATGAAAAAAGTTATATTTAAAATACAATGTTAAGATAAATAGATAATGCTGGGGACAAAAGTAAAATTATTATAGAAACAAACATTAGTAAGATAAAATTATAGCAGCAGAATTCCATTTTATCAGTACCTAAACAAATAGACTGGAAGATACACTTGGGATAATAACTGAGAAATCAGAGGGGAAATTAAATAACATCAACTTGAAGCAATATAATAATTATGAAGTACATATTACAAGAATATTAAGAAATGGATAATTGATTCACCTGAAGTATAAAGCACAAAATATGGAAGAGAAAAAATATTTAAAAATTTTGTAGAATATAAATTTATTGAAATTAAAGAAATGAAGCAGAAAAGTGAAAGAAAAATCATTTGTCAATAATTAATTGATTAAGGTACAATCAACACTTGATATATTATGTTATGGCTATTTGAAGCACCCCAGGGATGGGTAAAATTCAAGTAAGTTAAAGGGGTGAAATCAGGATGGTTTCAAACCTCTCCTGAGGAGTATTCAGCAGAAAGTCTTCAAGAATGATTTCTGTAGGGCAATGAAGGAAATCCAGCCAACCTATCATGCAGATATAAAATCAAAATTACAGTGGTTGTTTTCCTTTATCTTAGCTAACTGCTCACATGGTCACACTTAAGATTAACCACCAGCACTAGTAACTGCCTTTTCTCTGAAATGCGTATTTTAAGAATCCTGTTGGGAATTCCCTGGCTGTCCAGTTGTTAGGACTCTGTGCTTCCACTGCTGGGTGGCCCAGGTTTGATCCCTAGTTGGAGAACTAAAATCCCACAAGCCAAGCAGCACTGCCAAAAATAAATAAATAAATAAAAGATAAAAATAAAAACCAACTTGTGGCAGAGTCAAAAGTAGAAAAAAAAAAGCCACTATTAAAAAAAAAAAAGGAATCCTGTCTTGCGAATATCATGTCTTTTCCCACCAAGTTTTCTTACGCTAAGTGCTATACTCCAACAGTCTTTTGATTGCCCTGAGAACTCCAACCAGTTGATGCCACAAGTTTTCACTATGCAGCAATCAATTTGTTTCTTCATTTCCTTTATTAACAATATCATCCCCTAAATTCTTATGCTATTCTCCCCATCTGATATATGCAAGTAGACAAACCTCACCCCAGTTATTGATCTATTCTGAGTTCACACCTAAGTGTCTGAATAACACTACAAAAATAATATAACAATGTTACATAGTCCCACCTTATTTATGTACACAGATCTCAAATGGGCACTATTACATGTATCTATTAACTTCACATTCCCATTCTCTGATATAGCTAGTTTATATCCCATCTACTTGCCCCTGCACACTCAGCAGAAAACTTTTCCTAAAGTTTTGTTTGAAAAATGAAAGCAATTGGAAGATAAAAAGTCATACTTCTATTCCCAGATCTAACAATGCTCCTTCTTTTGAACACATATGTTCTGACTTCACTCATATTACAAATTAAGGAATACCTTACTTCCATCTAAGGTCTTGTAACTTAGCAGGACCCTATGGGGCCTTCCTGGGACAAAACATCCCCAACCGTGTCCTCTGCTTGCCTCTTGTTTGTAGAAAAGCTGCAGTCTTCGAGGCATCTCCTGAGTCACAAAATCTTGACTCACGGATTAATGGTTGAAAACAAGTAAACATTTAGTAACAAAAACAGCAGTTGAGCTAGGAGAACTGGTAAGAATTTAAAGAGTAAATCAACTATATGATGGTCACAGAATCTTTAGTTCTTCCCTGAAGTACCTGGATAAGAGTATCTGATGAACATTTCCTGAGTTGTTTTACATATGCTAAACCTCCACCAAATGGAAGAAGTTAACTGCATGATGACCATTAGCATGTAGTCCCCAGACCTACTGGAGCCTGAGGATTGTTAATGTTAACCCCTGTGACATAGCCCTGTTACCTCACCATCAACCAATCAGAGAACTGTGCATAAGCTTAACCACATACCCTGCAACTGTCTTCCCTCACCTTGTCTTTAAAATTGCTTCCCTGAAACTCATCTGGGAGTTTGGGTTTTTGAGCACAAGTCACCCATTCTCCTTGCATGGTTCATGCAATAAACCTTTCTCTGCTCCAAATTCCAGTGTTTGGGGTTGAGTGTCCTCACAGTGTGCCAGGCACATGAGCTTGGGTTCAAAAACAGTCTGTCATTTGTAATCTGACTGCCATATCCCTCCATCAACTCAAGAATTTTAATAGTGCAATTTTTCTCTCTCACCCTTTATCATCAAGAGTTTTATATATATATAATTTATAGAGTTTTACCTTAAAAATCCATGTTAGGAAAAAATTCCCTTGACCCAACATTTCCCTCTAGGAATTTCCTAATTCACTGCTGTTCATTGCAAAAATAGTAACCTAAAAGAGGTGTCTATAGTTATGTTCCTTTTTACTTCCCCACACATATTTTCCAGGTCATTTCATATGGACTTTTATATCCTCCTAATTTAAAAAAGAATTAAAAAGGATTTTGTAGGATGGATGAATATTAAATAAATAGCCATAACTAATGTCTAAGTGTTATTTATATTTTGGACTATGTTATGAGGACTGTTACAAGCTTGCTAATCTATAACCCTAAATTAGAGAATAATGGTAACTAGATTATTAAGATTACAAATGAGAAAAATAAAATTTGTAATTGGATATTTCTATTTTTATATCTTCATAGGTACAAAAGAGGGAGGCATAACACATTCAGAGAGAATATTAGTAACCAGGTGCTTATACAAGGAGTTCAAATATTGGAGTATCTCTGTCCATCCATTCAAGCAGGAAGAACTTGGAGAATTTCTATTTCCATTCAAATATTTGAAAGATATAAGGTAGAGATATATATTAGCCATAGTTTCTCAGAGAAACACAATTAAGAAGATATATATATATATGTATGTATAGAAAGAGATTTATTATAAGTTTGGATGACATGATTATGGAGGCTGAGAAGTCCCACAATCTGCCTTCTGTAAGCTGGAAACCAAGGAATGCTGGTGATTTAGTTCAAAGGCATAAGAATCAGAGAGCTGATGGCGTATTTCTCCAAGTCTATGTCTGAAAGCCTAAGGTCCAGGAGCACCAAGGGCAAGAGAAAAATCACTGTTCAGGGCTTCCCTGGTGGCGCAGTGGTTGAGAGTCCACCTGCCGATGCAGGGGACACGGGTTCGTGCCACGGTCCGGGAAGATCCCACATGCCACGGAGCGGCTAGGCCCTTGAGCCATGGCTGCTGAGCCTGCGCGTCCAGAGCCTGTGCTCCGCAACAGGAGAGGCCACAACAGTAAGAGGCCCGCGTACCGCAAAAAAAAAAAAAAAAAATCACTGTTCAGATCAACCACTCATGCAGAGAGAGCAAGCAAATTATTCCTTTCTCCAAATTTTTGTTATATTCAGGCCCTAAAAAGTTTTTATGATGCCCATTCACATGTGGAGGGCAATTTAGTTAACTCAGTCTACCAAATCAAATGCTAATCTCTTTTGGAATCATTATCCCAAATACACCCAGAATAGTGTTTAACCGGGTATTTGGACATCAATGATACAGTCAAGTTGACACAAAATTAACAATGTTTTATGTTTAAAAGGCTGAGCTATTAGTTATTTTGATATTATGTATATTCCTTTGATATATGTTGTAACATATAAAAGTACTATTTAAAAAACAGACTTATTTGACTGATGTTTACATTTAGAGTTTGAACTTTTTATTCATTTAAAAAAACCTGATAGATCTATTAGCTGTAGCCTGGCACTGAAAACTGTTTATCTCCTGATATTTGACCAATATTTTTCCTATATCAAGAATTTGAAATAATCATAATACAGCATACTGCAAAACACCTTTAAAAATAAATTTCAAAACTGATAATAAATGGTTTATTTTGATTTTGTACATATATATGTATGGTATATATAAATATCTATATGTATAATACATATATATCTAAAACCAGTACAAAATATCCTTATATTAGAAGATACAAAAATTTTAGAAAACATCAATATAATTCATATAGAATTATCTCTCTTAACAAATAAGGTTCTAGCCAGTAGGGTTCACAGGCAAATTGTTTCAAATATATTTAAATAATTTTTCACCCTTCCAGATATCCATCCTTCTTAGCGTGTAATTTTGCAGTCCCTCTTGCTAAGAGCCAACATGTATATCTGAACCTTAACTTTGGACTTGGCCAAGTGGTGACAGTCCAAGGTGATGGAAGTAACAGTGTACTGATTTTGAGTTTAGGCCTAAAAAACCCCTAACCAATTTCTGTTTCCCTCTTGCAGCTCTTCCATCTCCATGTGAAACATATTCCACTTAGGTCTGTGATCTCAGGAAAATGAGATCCAGTGTAACATGTCAGTTTTTCCCTGGCTTACTGGTAGAGTCATGAGCAATTCTGCCCAAGAAGAGCAGACTGCTTAGCGTAGCCCAGTGTGAAACAGCTTATATCAAGCTGACCTACAGATGCCTGAGCAATAATATATTATTGTTGTTTAAAGCCATGGACTTTTGTAGTGGATTCTAGGCAATAATAAAATATAGGTGGATTTATAATGATTGATTTGAACACACTCTGATAGTCTAGAAGATCTAAAGATAGTAGAGATTACCGAATGATTTTAGTAGGGTTTTTTTTTGTGTGGTACGCGGGCCTCTCACTGCTGTGACCTCTCCCGTTGTGGAGCACAGGCTCCGGATGCGCAGGCTCAGCAGCCATGGCTCACGGGCCCAGCCGCTCCATGGCATGTGGGATCTTCCCAGACCGGGTCACGAACCTGTGTCCCCTGCATTGGCAGGCGGACTGTCAACCACTGTACCACCAGGGAAGCCCAACCGAATGATTTTGATGGAACTATTATATTCTCATATTGAGCTTTTCTAGACACAGGTTGAATCCACAGAAAGATGCCCTGGTGAATCTAGAACTGTGGGTTTTCTGAATGCATCAAAAGTCTAGGCCAGCAAGAAATCCTTCAAGATGATAACACTACTGCAAGTAATTGGCATTCCAGCTGGGATGCTGTATTAAATAAGCTGTATAGAGAAGTGATATTTAAGACACTTATACATTTAGTTATGGTCTTGATTTACTGTGCCATATATCACCTGGATAAAAACTTGATCTCTCTCAACAATGTCTTTCCAATCTATTCACAATTATTTATCTAATTCAATTCTGAAATTTAACAGTTTTTACACATTACCTCTCAACTAACTCCTAACATACACCAGATTGTCATGTTTTCACTGCTCAAATTTGAAAATTAAGGAAATCAAGGTGCTATCATTAAATAAATTAAACTCATAAAGATTTTTAAGTTTTTTAAAAAATTATGGGTCAAGGTTTTTTCATACACTCGTATTTTTCTTCTCATATTACAACTTTCACACAAATTGAAATACTTAAAATCCTGACTGTGATCCCCATGGGATGAAAATAAAAAAACTGTGCCAAAGCTATCAACACATGTAATGCATTGTGAACAAGGAGAGAAGTACATATAGGAACTATTTTGTTTGTCTACTGCTATGTTAACATGCTTATAGTTTTTATGGCTTGTGATCACTTAAAAAGCTTCAATCGGGCTTCCCTGGTGGCTCAGTGGTTGAGAGTCTGCCTGCCAATGCAGGGGACACGGGTTTGTGCCCCAGTACGGGAAGATTCCACATGCCGCCGAGCGGCTGGGCCCATGAGCCATGGCCGCTGAGCCTGCACGTCCGGAGCCTGTGCTCTGCAACGGGAGAGGCCACAACAGTGAGAGGCCTGCATACCACAAAAAAAAAAAAAAAAAAGCTTCAATCATTTTGTAAAGGAAGTATGCCAAGATCCATGAGGTTTTTTTAGAGCAGATTAAATGACTGCCTTTTAAAACTGTAACCTTCAAGTACATGAAGGAGTATTATAACCAGTTGCTCTTCATTTCCACTGAGTAGAAGACATGGAAATATGTTTAAATCACAGCAGGAGTGATTTAGATTGGACAACAGGAAGATACACTTGACAAATATTCATACTGGACCCTAAAAAGACTACCAAGGGAGATTTGTAAACTCCTTTTCCACACAGGTCTTTGCCAATAAATTGTACAACTACTGTGATGACCATGAATTCTTGCAAGTAGGTCAAGGAGGTGAACAATGAAATGCTAAGGTAACCAGAAGTCTTATTGTTCTGTACTAGGATGGTAGAAATTATCTTGTTTTACTCATTCCCTTTCTCACATACATGACTTCCTTTTTTCCCTTACCTAATATGAATCCTAATGACTAAGTCAGTGTAAATTGGTCATTTCTCTTTTCCCACTGTGGTACTTTGTTATGAGCAATAAGGGTCTATACCGAAATAGCAAATGTAAAGAAAGCTAAAATGATGCCATTTTTTATTGAATTAATTTATCTCATATTTTATTCTTAATACTAAATGACCATGTATTTTCTATTCTGAGTGTTATATTTTATCAAAATTATTTATTACTGCCTTAATATTGCTTTTTATGTTGGTATTTTACACTGAGAAAATAATATGAATCAAAAGATCCTTTGCATTCAGAAGATATTCTACTTTGTTTTTGAAAACATATTTGAATAAGTTGGAAATGAAATACCACTATGAAAGAGCAAAACTTGTCAAAAGTGTACTTTTTCTTTATTACTATATTCATCTAAGTTATGCTTTCCCATTTAATGTAGTATCCTTAATAGAATAAATTAAACTGTTATTTCTGTAACTAAACTAGCTATCTATATTTCTTTTATGTTAGGTATTGGAGTTGATTTATTTTAATGGCCTCAATAATTCCCCTACCCCATGTGTATGCTCTTCGGCAATATCTTTGCAATACTCCTAACAAGAAGTAGGATTTATTTCCTCAACCACTGAATCTGAGCTGGAAATGTGACTTCCCTTCACCCATTGGATGGTGTACAGATGACATTTTAGAGTTCAGGAGATGACTTTGCAAAAAGTCTTTAACTTCCTTTCCTTTCCTCTTCTAGCCATAAGGCCACTATATAAAGCCATGCCACTGGAACATGAGAAACCACATGAATGAGAACTGAGGAACTACAGTCCACATTTAGGACCCAAAACCACACATGTGAGTGAAAACATATGGAACCATTCAACCTAGGTCAAGCCATTTTATGACTGCAACCTCATGAGAATCCCAAGAGAAACCCCTCACAAAGTCCGTCATCGGAGCCCAGCTCAAGTTTCCTACCCACAACATCATGAGCAATTAAGGTGGCATTGTTTGAAGCACTATGTTTTGAGGTGGTTTGTTAAGGAGCAATAAACAACCCACAGTGATATTATGGACATACCACATCATCAATTTATAATTTACAAACAAAATAAATTATAACATGAAATATGCTTTTACCCACGTGAAAATAATATTCTATACTGCATAATGTACCTTAATAAAACCATTATGGGTGAATAAAAAGTATCATAATATAATTAAAGAAGACACATTTAAAGGGAAAAATGTAAGAGATAAAAAAAATAGAACCATACAACCAATTTGATAAAGATTTCAAAGGGTCATGGACTATTATATATGGCATCTGAACGACTAGGTAGATGATTTTTTAAAAAATAATTCTTCAGCTACTATTGACATAAACTCTACCTCAATGTCTTCACTTCATTTTTCCAATGTCATGCTCTCCCCATGTCCTCACTGTACTATTTTAACTGTCTTTTCTTAGCCTCTTCGTTGGTTCTTATTGATTTGCCAAGTCTTTCAAAGGCATAAATAAATAGCATGCAGTGGGATACAGGGGAGTCAGGAAAGCAAATAAACGGAAGTGGCATAGTGGAACTGCCTGCCAGCCAGAGTCCTGAGGCAATGAGCATGGGGACTGTTAAGTATCAATGGCAGAAGCAATGCTAGCTTAAGCTGATTGTTTCTGTGCAAAGATTTTGGCTGTGCCTTGTCTTTCTTAATTATTGTCCAGGTCTACTGCTTCTGCTTTCCCATTGATTCTACAAACTCTTTGATACACCTATCTTGCCTAATCAAACGTAGTTTCTAATGCTTGCAACTAATAAGTAACAATGTGACAGTATCTGAACTGAGTGGAAGCAATAGACCTTCAATAAAATGAGGAAAACCTGGAACTGGACACCTGAATTTGTAGCATTAAAAGGAGTGAAAATCAGGAGATGGATATCTGGCTATACGTGGCATACAATAGAGAAACATCTCAACAAATTCTTCTCTGGAAAGTAGTTCTCATGAAAAGTGTCTTTGTGTGAATAAGAGGCCACTTCTATGAAGGAAATCCGAAGTTTAAGATGTTGGATTTCTTTAATGACATTGGAAAATTTCCATAAAATAGAAACAAAAGCTCAAATACATTTATAAATATTCTATATTTTAGTCAATTTTAACTATAACCTGTTGCTAAATAACTTACCAGATTGATATTATTTTCATTCCTCCTGGCATGGCACAGTTGTAAATCACAACTAAGTATCTAAATATTTTATTAAAAAGATCTACAATTTAGCTTACAGGATAATTTAGTTTTTTTTCTGCATACTCCCTAAGGACATTTCATGTAAACGGAAGTTGATGGACCATCCAGGCGAGTTTATGGTAAGTTCCGTAAGATCACCTCAGCCTTGTCTCCTAATTACAGTCTGATAAGAAAAAAAAAAAAATGCTAGTCTCTTCAGTCAACTGAGGTACATTGTGGTGAATTCCTGAAAAGCCCAGTTTTTGAATATTTGTTATTTAACAGAAGCCAAAATGCAATTGAGGGAAAGTGATAATTAAGATAGTTGTAAGTAGGGAAACTATATCATGTTTATTGTTTATATATATTGTTTATATAGTGACAATTTTGAGAGTAAAATGGGCCATTACTGACAATTATGTCTGGTTAATAAATTGACCTGTTCCAGGCAAACTGGGAAGTACAGTCTTTAAAGCACATTGAGGATCCATTCCTCAGGGTTTTCTTAATTCAACTTGCGGTATTCTTCTCTTAGGTAACATTCAGCACACTTGTAAACATTTTTTTCCAAGTTTGAATTCCTCGCAAGAATACAAACTTCAAGAGAGAAACAACCTTATGTGTCTTATTCAGTATCTAGCACAGTACATGGCATGTAATTCTGCTAAATATTTGATAAATAAATTATTCATTGCTAAATATCCAGCTAGTGTTTGGTGTAAAACAAGAAAAATCCAGATAAAATTGTTACAGAAAAAATAGTTTCTTTCCTTGTGTACCCATATTATAGAAGTGATTGTCCAATATACTGTTTTTGGATCTTTACATTAGTGAAACTCATTTTAGACTTCTAGAAGATAATAACAGAAAATTATATAAATTGAAGAACTGAGATAGTTCTACCTATCCACAATAAATGTAATATAACTCTCACAAATCTAAATTGAGTATGGATGCAAAAATATAGAAATATCAGAGATAAATGAAGACATTAATATCAGTAATTATTTTATCAAATAATCTTGGGACATCTTTTATTTTCAAATTACCATTTTGGGTCTCTTTATTGATTTTATGGACTCTGTGTTTGCACATAATTATGAAATCTGTATAGTTTCACTTTATTATAAAATTTTTTTATTGCCTGAAATTATTGGTTAAATATGAACATATATGAATTACAAATACTGTCAAATGGTAATTGTTTGTTAATAACTGCACTCTTTTAGTATATTTTAATCAAAATGAATTACAAATATTTTCAAATGGTAGTTGTCACTTCTTGTGCTCCTTTAAAATATTTTAATCCATATGTGCAATCAGCATCTCTAATGTTGCATATGGTACACAGTTATTCTTTCAAAGAAGAATTGTTTATAGATAGCTCAATCAGTAAATGTTTTATTTTATTACAAAAATAATAGAAGATAAAGGTTAAGTGCTTTGCTTTTTATTTTCATATTTTTCACGATTAAAATCCATCAATAGGGCTTCCCTGGTGGCGCAGTGGTTGAGAGTCCGCCTGCCGATGCAGGGGACGCGGGTTCGTGCCCCGGTCCGGGAGGATCCCACATGCCGCGCCATGGCCGCTGGGCCTGCGCGTCCGGGGCCTGTGCTCCGCAGCGGGGGAGGCCGCAGCAGTGAGAGGCCCGCGTACCGCAAAAAAAAAAAAAAAAAAAAAATCCATCAATAAATTAATTGCTCCTTAGGGTTTTTTTTCTCAGCAGTTTGGAATCATGAAGTAGAATCTTAAAAAAAAACTGCAAATAAATTTTGAATTATTACTTGAAAATGTAATATGAGAAGCCCTTATTTGAAATTCAAAGAGTTGCTTACAAAGCTCCTGATATGTCAACATTTTTTATGTTTTTCTCTTTTAAAATACACACACACACACACACACACACACACTACTGCACTGTAAAAATCCCCAAATATTTTTTTTTTTTAATTTTTATTTATTTATTTTTGCGGTACGCGGGCCTTTCACTGTTGTGGCCTCTCCTGTTGCGGAGCACAGGCTCCGGACGCGCAGGCTCAGCGGCCATGGCTCACGGGCCCAGCCGCTCCGCGGCATGTGGGATCCTCCCGGACTGGGGCACGAACCCGTGTCTCCTGCATCGGCAGGCGGACTCTCAACCACTGCACCACCAAGGAAGCCCCCCAAATATTTTTAATATCTTTTATTATTTGGAGAGAGAGGTCCAGATAAATACTATATAGTAGTAAGTGTATATTTCATATCTAGAAATATGTATCTGTGGTAGAGTCCTAACATTTATAATTAATTAGAAATGAATACAAAACATGAAATTAACTCTCCATTCTATTACACTTTCTGTGATGTGGTATGTCCATTCTTACTTTAGAAAATAATTATACATCTTGGTCAAAATGGTGTTTTAGATTCCTCAGTTGTTTGACTTCATCAAATTTAAGAAACACAGATTTAACTATCAATTTGAATTCTCTGTTTTATCCAATATAGAAGAGAAATACCTTTTCTAATATAAATTCTAATTTCAGCTACACAAATCTTTGACAGCACAACTGAGCTGTGTTTTTGACACATCTTCTACCTTGAAAAATAACCTTTATAATCTGCTTGAGTTTTGAGATAACAAGATCTTTCTGCAAAACAGACACTGAGGAAATAATCACAGTGGCTCTCTCTGCCTGTAGCCTCCATTTTATCAGCTCTCTGCTTTTGCTGCCTTTGTTGACCTCCAGAGTCGAAGCTGAAGAGCATCTTAAGGCTTTTTTCATCATTGATTAGAAAATAAGCAAAAGATTAGTATGAAAATTAAAGCCTGAATGCATACTTTCATTTTCATATATATTTAGAGTATACTTATTAATTTAATTTAATAACAAGTATAAATGCAATTATAAGCAATTTACTTGACATTTGTGTCCTTAGAGCAGTTTAAATTAGAGAACAAAAAGTCAACATAAGAAAGGAATGCTGTTAAGAAATAGGGGTAGCTATGGAGAGGTTCACTTGCTGGTTCATAGAATGTGTACATTTTAAAGCTTAATAGACACTAACAGATGTGGGCTTTAAAAAATAATAAGCTTACTATGTGGGTGGTCTTATCCATTTTTGTCACAAAATATGTTATGCTGTTTCTGAACTATTTTTTTAATCCAGAACTTGATCATTTTGTAATCACTTGGTAAGTAAGAATGAAGGTGAAAAGGAGACCTATGTCATTTAATCGTAAGTCTAATATTTAAAAATTTAGATACAAATTATTTTACTTGAGCATCAATATTTAGTTTGATTTATCAGTAAGTTTTTTCAAGTGGATAAGGTAAATGTGAATCTTACAGACACTCAAAATGGAATCAAATGCAAGCATACATGTGAAATCTCATGTACATATTTAGATGACTATTACAAATATATTTTCTTTAATTACTATTGAAACTGACTTAAACTCCAAAAAGAAGTAGTTTGCAAAATATAGAAAAAGAGTTTTATTATTCAAGTAAGTGCATTATTTCTGGCATCATTTTTAAAATTAAAATAACTCAAAATACATTAATAATGATAATACAGATAAAGAATGTGAAATAAGTTATAATTCAGAAATGACATCTTATATGAAATTGCAAGAATGAGGTCAGTAATACAAATAAAGCTCTTGAGCCAATTTCTTTGCTGTTCTCTTTACTTCAGTTCAGGTCTACTTTATTCTTTTAATTGCTTAAGACAAAACCTAAGTTTATGCTTGTCTCCTCTCTTTCTATCACAACCCTTCACATTATGAACAAACCTTGTCTGTTAAGCATTCAATATCCAACTTTTAAACTTTTCAGCACCGACAATGTCACCACCCAGATCCAAGAATTGTTGCAAACAGGACCAACTTCACATGTGAGTTACCTATGCAGTAGGTCCCTGTGAATAGAAGGACTCTGCTCTTGGTTTCTTGAAATTCTTGATAATTTTTTAAATTGGAACCCAACATTTTCATTTTGCCCTGGGCTCTCAAATTATGTAACCAGACCTGATTGCAAAGATTGTCTAAATGGCTTCCTTGCTTCTGCTCTTATTCCCACTAGACATGGCAGGACAGCCAAGATGATCTGTCAAAACTTAAGTTAGATCATATTGCTCCTTTGCTTAAAGTCCTCTGTGTCAAAGTTGAGATTTTGACTAATAAGTTCATATATAATTTTTCTACCCTCTTATCCCTCTTATTCTTCTACTGTTGTCTTTCTATATAGCTCTCTCTGTCTCAGGCACTAACCTTCTAGATGTTCCTACGCACACACATATTCTATACAAAGGCTTTTACTTTTTGCATTTGTTTCTAAATCTAGAAAACACATTTTTAACCTGGTCAATTTTTCCCCCAAGAGAGCAAAAATGAATTCTTGGGCAACAAAAATAGCTTTAGATATTAAAATTGGTTTTGGTCCTCCAATGTTCAACACTACTGGTCAAAATCTTGTTCTCAGGATTGAATTTCTTATAAAGGGGCAATTAAGGAATGTCTCAAAGGCTCCTAATGATATTAAAAATTTTTTGAGAAACATTAGTCTAGAATATTCTTCCACCAGAGATCTTAAGGTATGTTACCTCACTTTTTATTCAGAATCACCTCCTCAGTGGGCTCTTCCCTGACCACTGTAGCTCAAGTTTCAAAACTTACTCAAGTCTCCACACTTTCTACCTTCCAACAATTAAATTCCTCTTTCCCTAATACACACACACATACACACACACACACACACACACACACACACCACAATGTAACCTGCTTTATATTTTATCTGTTGTGTTTAGTAACAGTTTATTCTACTAGAATATAAGTTCCATTAGAGGTGAGCTATTGTCTGTTTTGTTTACTATTATATCCCCATTCCTTTCATGCAGTAGAAACTCAGAGTATATCTGTGAATGAATGATTCAAACAACCTGAGAAGAATAAACAAACTGTCTAATGTGCAATGAGTTTATTGAAAATAACTAAAATACAGTTAGAGTCAATAAATTGTATCTGTGATCTTTTAGATATCTAAAAAATATGAAATATGTATTATAAACAGGAATAAAGTTTCTGTCTAACTGGTAATATATTCAAGTGGAAAAATATATTTAGTTTAAGCTCTGGCTTTCAGATAAAAGACAGGTAATCAAAATATTTTTGTGAAAAAACAGAGGAAACATATTCATTTTGTTAACATTATCCTTCTTTATTGACAATATAAGATACCACCCTGTATCTCAAATTCAAATACACAGTAATAAAATTTTAATGTTTTATTTCAAATGAAAGTGAACACTGGGTATGTAAGACTTTCATAAGAGAATTTCGGGTGCACAAAAGGTTTATAGATATGTTTAGTTAGACTCCCACCATATTTTAATGGAATATGACATATCAAAAAACCAATTGAAAATTAAAATAATTGGCAGTATCAGGCTATCACTACCACATAGCTACCTTACATGAAGTTGAGTGACAGCTTTAACATCTGGAAGAATTATACGTTCCCTAGTTTGTTGCAGTATCTGATACTCTCTAGAATCTCATCTGCACCTGGTCAACTGTTTAAACTCCATCTCTATCTTTCTCTCCTTGACTCTTTCATCACCAAATTTAGTTTCCATCTCTTCTTCCTCACAAACAGCCCTCTTCTGTCACCCTGGTCTTTTTTCTTCTTTCTTTCTTTTTCTTTTTTACAAAACAACAAAACTCCTCAGTAGGCCATCTGTCTAGTCACAGCTCCTATAGGTCTCTACTCTGACTGCTTTTTTCTAAAATGAGTCCTTACTGTGAAACATAAACAAGAATTTGTCTCAAGCATGGCATTTCCTACAATTTGTTTTTAGCGATTTTTCTGTCAGTTTTGCTGCATCAAGCAAGGCCTGTATTAGCAAAATTTATGCTGAAGCTACAATCTCACCAATAGTTACAATGTCTGAAGTACTGACTTGGCACTTGGTATACACTTTTTGTCATTATAATTGCATTCTGTCTCCTGACTGGATAATACTCTTTAGGACAAAGCTATTTATTTCATATATTTGGGGAAACAAAGATACAAGCAGAAAATAAATAAAAACTTTTAATCTGTTAATAAATAAGATCTTCCTTAGCCAAAGACTTATTCCCTAAATGGACTAACAAAATAGATGCAATTCTGAAAAATTCATGGAAAAAAAAAACCAAAACAAAATGTAAAAAGTTAGCCAAGGATAAACAACACTAGAATGAAAACATACAAGTGGGATAAAATAATCATAAAAGAATTCTGCAAATCTAGACTATTTTGGAAAATGAATGTATTATATATGACATTTATTATCAAAGCTTGGCAGTCCCATCACCTAGTCCAGTGTGAAAACAAATTAAACATACATTGGACCTTCATATTTTATATTGACCCTGATTGCTCCAGTTATTGGGATAAATTCAATGAGATTATATTTATAAAATAAAACAAATACATTTACAATACACAAATAAAATCATATGGCCAGCCCCTTAGCAACCCATACACATAAAATAAAATACATGAGCTGCTGATTTGATTGTTCTCATTTCACGGGGAATAGCAATTATCTATTGCATAAAATAGGTCATATTTGTTGGCTCATAAAGCCAGCAAGTTTGAACACTTGTTTTGGATTTTATAAGTTTGGCTCACCTTTTTTATCTAGACTTCACTTATACATCTGTTGTTTATCTTTTTGGTGTAGCTCAACCATACCCCATTCTTCTAAGCTTATAAAATCTGATTAGTTATCTTTCCTCTCAGTTGTAAAGCTTTTAGTAAATGCCCATTTGAGCTAAATCATTAAAGTAGAAATGCTTAAATTACACATGGTCACATGTTAATCACAGATAAGAAGAGTTTCAGCAGATTAGAAATAATAAAATGAAATATCAGAATTTTACTTCTTAAACAATCACAAAAGTATATCTTCTCCTACCTGAACTGATAATGTAGTATTAACTCCACTGATTTACAGATGTAAGTAATAATGATAGAATATTAACTACACATAAAACATAAGTAGTATATCTTTTATTTTATTTTTTAAATCAAGTCTGGTTTTTAATGCTGTGTTAAAAAAACACTGATTAAATTAAAAGATTTGAATTAAAATTAGTTATTAATTTAAAAATAATATTTTTGGATTTTCTTATATTTATGTTTGCTATGCTCTCATGATTTGAAAAACATAGTTTATTATCACACTAATATGAAAATATCACATATCAATTGCTGTTTAAAAAAAATTCTTGTCTGCAATTAAAATAATGACAGAATTTTTGAGATAAATATCTATTAGCAGACTTCCTGCTTGAAACTTTTCAGTTGTATAATCTTAATTGGTTAAACTAATTAGTTTTTATAACCCACAATTCCTATGTAAAAAAATATCTATGACAAACCCAGTGTCTAGCCCAGAGTAAGTATTCCATAAGTGGTAATTTTGTTATAAAAAGCATTAAAATAATGCATTCAATTGTGTCTAACAGTCAAAGGAGAACACTGAATTTTAATATCTTCAACAGTTCTATATCAGTTACAATGGTGTTGAGACTCATATAACAAATATCTGACAATAGTGGTATTAATTAGGAGCCCATTTCCCCCATGTGATTAGATTTGGATCTAGGCTTTCCATGATTGGGACAGCCACTTAAGGAACTCTTTAAAGGATACAGTCCATTCTAGATTTCTCCACCAACAATCTAATTAAGCCTGTCTTTGCTTGTTTGTTCATTTTTGTTTTAGTTTTTTACAATAGTAATTTCTTAGTTTTCTTCTTGGCATTGGTTCATGATCCAGAGAGATAGGTGGGAATCTTATAACATTTTTGTCTCTAGGCTCACGAAATGTCATCTTATTTGTCAAGTTTGAATCACTTACTTTAAAAATATGGAAGTCTGTAATATATATGGTCACCTAATCTATGACAAAGAAGGCAAGAATATACAGTGGAGCAAAGAAAGTCTCTTCAATAAGTGGTGCTGGGAAAACTGGACAGCTACATGTAAAAGAATGAAATTAGAACACTTCCTAACACCATACACAAAAATAAACTCCAAATGGGTTAAAGACATAAATGTAAAGCCAGACACTATAAAATTCTTAGAGGAAAACATAGAATACTCTCTGACATAAATCGCAGCAAGATCTTTTTTGACCCACCTCTTAGAGTAATGAAAATAAAAACAAAAATAAACAAATGGGACCTAATGAAACTTAAAAGCTTTTGCACATCAAAGGAAACCATAAACAAGATGAAAAGACAACCCTCAGAATGGGAGAAAATATTTGCAAACGAAGCAACTGACAAGGGAGTAATCTCCAAAATATACAAACAGCTCATGCAGCTCAATATCAAAAAAAACAAACAACTCAATCAAAAAATGGGCAGAAGATCTAAATAGACATTTCTCCAAAGAAGACATACAGATGGCCAATAAATACATGAAAACATTCTCAACATCACTAATTATTAGAGAAATGAAAATCAAAACTAAAATGAGGTATCACCTCACTCCTGTCAGAATGGCCATCATTAAAAAATCTACAAAAAATAAATGCTGGAGAGGGTGTGGAGAAAAGGGAACCCTCTTGCACTGTTGGTTGGAATGTAAACTGATACAGCCACTATGGAGAACAGTATGGAGGTTCCTTAAAAAACTACAAATAGAACTACCATATGCTCCTGCAATCCCACTCCTGGGCATATACCCTGAGAAAACCATAATTCAAAAAGACATATAAACCCCAATGTTCATTGCAGCGCAATTTACAATAGCCAGGACATGGAAGAAACCTAAATGTCTATCAACAGAAGAATGGATAAAGAAGATGTGGTATATATATACAATGGAATATTACTCAGCCATAAAAAGGAATGAAATTCTGCAATTTGCAGAGACATGGATGGACCTAGAGTCTGTCATACAGAGTGAAGTAAGTCAGAAAGAGGAAAACAAATATTGTATAATATCGTTTTTATGTGGAATCTAGAAAAATGATACAGATGAACTTATTTGTAAAGTAGAAATAAAGACACAGAGGTAGAGAATGGATGTATGGATACGGGAGGGGGATGAATTGAGAGATTGGGATTGACATATATACACTACTATGTGTAAAATAGATAACTAATAAGAACCTACTGTATAGCACAGGGAATGCTGCTCAGTGCGCTGTGGTGACCTAAATGGGAGGGAAATCCAAAGAGGGGATATAGCTGATTCACTTTGCTGTACAGCAGAAACTAATGCAACATTGTAAAGCAACTATACTCCAATAAAAATTAATTAAATATATATATACGGAAGTCTGCAAAGCTGAATACAGTATATATGTATATCCCTAGGTTCATATATTCTAGCTATGGGAGACACATCACCATATATGAGGGTGTAAACTTAGTATGTAATGTTATCCTGGAAGACAGCATAAAAACATTGCTTACAGAATATAGGTGAATACTTGTGACCTCACCCCACCAAAAAATTAATATGTTGAAAAGCTAATGCTTAAGGTGATGACATTAGGAGATAAAGAATTTGGGCAATGATTAGGTCACGAGGGTGGTGCTTTTATGAATGGGATTAGTGTCTTTGTAAAAGAGGCCCCAAAGAGCTAGCTCATCCCTTCCATTCCATGAAAATACAATAACCCAGAAGAGGGCCCTCACCTGACAATGCTGGCATCCTGATCCTCAGACTTCAGCCTCCATAAATGTGAAAAATAAATTTCTAATGTTTAAAGCACCAAGGCTGTGATTTTGTATTATAGCAGTCTAAATGGATTGACAATAGGACATGCTATAAAACTAGGAAATCTCATGATATTAATGCCATTGGCATGTCTGCATTGCCATGGAGGTGGTGTTTTTTGTCCTAAGGTATTTTCCATGTGCTACTATGTGATAGTTCATGAATTCTGTAAGCACATGTGTGGAGTTGCTGGTGAGGTATGTGGGAGGAAGATTCATACTCCTCCCCAAAGATGTCCATGCCCTACTACCCAGAACATGTAAATATCTTTTCCTGCAAGACTAATGGAAGTTTGCAGATGTGATTAAGATTAAGGAACTTGAGGTGGGGTTATTATTATAGGTTATTTGATATCCTAAAATTGGACAATTGTTCCTGACTAGGTCCCAAAGGTGAGATAAAAGAGGGAGTAGAGATTCAAAGTTTGACAGGGGCTTAATCTGTTGTTCCTGGCTTTGAAGATGGAGAGAGGAGCTCTAGAAATGTGTGTGACCTCTAGAAGCTGGGAATAGTCCTAAGGTCACAGCCTGCAAAAAAACCCAGAGATTTCAGTGTGACCACCACAAAGGACAGGATTCTGCCAACAACCTGAATGAGCAAGGAACCCGGCCCTTCTCTAGAGCCTGAAGAAGGAATGGAGCCCTGCTACACCTTGATTTTAACCTGGTGCAGACTAAAGCACTGCTTCACACTTCTGAGCTACAGAACTGTAAGATGGTAAATTTGTACTGTTTTCAACCACTAGCGTGTTGATAATTTGCTAAAGCTGTAATAGAAAACTAATACCTGAGAGGAAAGGCAAACCACACATAGAGTGTGTATTGATTCTTGGAAGGAGAAAGAACTTGCTGCCTCCGAGATAATGGAGGTTGCCAGATAGATAGATGATTTCTTGGGAAATGTCATATTGAGTGTTCAACATCAACCTATTCTCTGGAAGTTTGAGAGTTCAGCAGTGGTAACAATTTGATTAGACTTGGAGAGAGTGATCAGTGCCCACCTGTTAACATGGTCACACTGCTAATGGAAGCATTGGGAAAGGAAACATTGGAATGACCATAAGAGAGACTGACTGACATTTACAAAACAGATACACTGTTATTAGACTCACATCTTCAACTGATGCTTTTTGTTGGGTGTAATATGAGAAACAAATATTTACAATGTTTGTTCTCATAATTTTAGTTGATATTTTCATTTATGTTTTGGTTATGTTGACAAATAGACAAAACTAAAACAACAAAGGTATATGTCAGATCCTCATGAATTCATCAATGACTTGTTATTGAATTGGACAATAAGTTTAAAATACTCGAATATTTCCTCAATTGTTTTTGTGCTATTTAGAATGTAACAAATATAAATGAGACATTTTTATCTTAACCTAATCTAAATTTAGCCTCCATTATTAACATTTTCTTCACCACTTAAGCATAGAAAATCAACTGTAATAACAAATCAAGTCATGATTTGTACCATTTGCTAATTTTCCCCATGGCATTTGCCAATTCTGGCTGATTTCAAGCTACCAATGTGATATCACTGACCATGAAGTTGGGAAGTTATGCTCAGTAACACAGCATTTTCTGTCATTTCTGCCAGGTAGGTACAATAGATATATACAATCTCAATCACTTAGGTAATATCAAAATGTAATACATTATTAGAAAATGATGAATTTGAGTCTTTGTTATTTTAGTTGTAAACATATTTTATTTAAGCTTATATAATTTTATTTTTAATATTGCTTCTATTTTACAACTGCCTCACATAAATTCTGAAGACTTTCAGCCAAAGTTTGGTTCAGGTATTAAGACTACTGATGACACATACACCTAGAGGGTATGGAGGCATTTATTTATTACGTAATGAGGCTTTCTGGGAAAAGTAGGGTAGGTTCCCAAGCAAACATGAAACTGGCTTCAGAGATTAGGGAAAGATTAGCTTCATTTTTCTGTGATTAGGAATTGGGGATAGGATGACAATTCCCTTACACAGTCCAGGGCTTTTATTATTTGAATGTCTTTTCAGTGCCAAAGAAGGGTGCACCCAGACTTTTATTTTAATCAGCTGTGGGGCAGAAGAGGAAAAGTTATGGGTGGGGCTTGAAAACTGTCACCAGTGAAACATCAAAATAATGTCAGACTCTTGACAGGCAGCTTTCATGGGACATTGTGAACCAAGTCCAGCTTGTGACTCCTTGTGTAGAAGTTGACAAGCTTCTGCAGATGATCCTAAATCAAGAACATGCTTTGAATCTGCTCAAATATCTTTAAAACTTCTGTCCTACAGGCTGTGTTTCACACTAATTTTTCAACCACGTAAGGTTCTATGAATTATTTCATTCTTTTTGAAACCAAAGCGTCAGTTATTTTTGAACATAGACGAAGTTTGCAAGAAATATCTCAAGAACATAAATTGACATTTGTGTCCTAGGGTTCAGAAAACTTTCCAACAGTATCAGAATCATCATTCAAGAATAGTTTTGGGATTTACATTTGTGATTTACATAAAAATTTACACACCTAGATAAATATATTTTAAAAGTCAAATATAACTTCACTCCTGTTATGGACTAAATGTTTGTGTTTCCCCAAAATTCATATGTTGAAATCCTAACTCTTAGTGTGATGACATTAGGAGGTGAGGCTTTTGGGAGGTGATTAGGTCATGAAGGTGACCCGTATGAAAGGGATTGGTGACCTTTTAAAAGAGCACCCAGAGAGCTCCCTGGCCCTTTCTACCAAGTTAGGACACAGCCAGAAGACGGCTGTCTATAAACAAGGAAGCATGCTCTCACCAGACATCGAACATGCCAGTTACTTGATTTTGAGACTTCACATCCCCAAAACTGTGAGGATCATATGTTTGTAGTTTAAGTTATCCAGTCTATGACATTTTTATTGTAGTGGCCTGAATGGACTAAAAGAGTTCCTTTGTTTGACTTTAAAACTTTTTAAAGTTTTAATTTAATTTAAGTATTTTAAGCATGATGTTTGGTTCATGGATGGTCATCATATAATGTAAATTAAACTTGAATCTGAAAATGCAAATGGTGTACTTCTTATGTGAGAGATATTTAAATTGTATGTCCTTGACTAAGTTTAAATTAACAAAGATTATTCAAATGTGTTTTCAAAAAGTACTGATTATGTCCAACCTCTTTTAACCTGATATTCATGATACGTTTAGTTAACTAAACAGTTTAGTAGAGCACAGGTCAGGTGAATGTTGATTTTTTAAAAGGGCAGCGTATGATATAGCAGATTTGGATTATGATGATGAAGATCTGAGGACCATGCTTGCAATTGATATGTCATTTATTTTAAAGAAAAATAAAGTAGTGAATATATGACAAGCAGGAAGTGTCACAGTATAATATTTCACTGACAAAGTTCTTTTTATGTAAGATAATATTTATTGCAACTCTAAATAAACATAAAGAGACTAGAATTTGAAGCAGTTAGGAACATGGTTTTTTTTTTCTAGAGGCTACTGTTTTACATTGAAGTATTTAACAACTGTCTTCTAAAATTACTAGTTCATAAAATTATTTTCTTTTAAAGTATTATTCAGAAAATACTTAGAGCCTTATGAGAAATAAGATATTTGGGGGCAAGGGTAAGCACAAAAAACCTTATCAATATTTATTAAAAATAATAAAACTGTGCACACATATTCCTATTTTCAGAAACACAATTTACCACATTC
Organism: Pseudorca crassidens; assembly: GCF_039906515.1. NCBI lineage: Eukaryota > Metazoa > Chordata > Mammalia > Artiodactyla > Delphinidae > Pseudorca > Pseudorca crassidens. Next base: position 24,310,111 of record NC_090298.1, read on the forward strand.
TTCCCCTAATTCTAAAACTTATGCCTAGTAACGATCTGTCAAAAAATATTACCATATTCTATTTTTTCCTAATAAATTTATCTTCAACATTGCCATCAAGAGAATACCTAAGATCTTAATCAATTGTCTTTTAGAGTATCACTGTTAAATGTTGAAAAACCACTTGGTAATTACAACTGTTTTATATTCCCTTTTAAATCATATTTAGATGCAAAGGTTTGTTTCCTATTATTATGAATTATGAGCCAATAATATCCTGAAAATTAATTAAAGTCATGTTATTGGCTGAATGTCACTGCAGGCTATGAGTTCACTAGAAATGTAATATGTATATTGCTTTAAAAACTCTTACACTTATGTTGTCGTACTTAGGTTCACATTATAGTAGCAATAGCAAGCATTTATGATTATGTCTCGTGATCATTAGTAAATAGTTGGATTTGTGATCAGAAAAATATATAATAATCTACTTTTCTTTGTTATTTTCAGGTTAATGCCAGCAGAAGTCACATAATATATACCATATATTATACAATATGCATAATTATTCATGAATTACATACAGATAGATTATAGGTAAGATTTGAGCCTTATCAAGTTTGGTAACTTTAAGTTAATGTTTTTACTTTTCAAACTTCCAGTTGAACATTAGAGCACTTGAATATTTTTGTTTCATTAAAATACATGACAAATATAAAAATACTACTTTAGTAAGTAGACCAATGAATTACGAAATATACAACAATTTTGTGTAAGCTAACCTGTAGGCATCTATAAACCAATGATATTTACTTGGAAGTTGTTGGAAATTGGGACAATTTAAATAAATCCTGGCATTTTTTCCAAGGCTATATGCAAGAAGTCTTTACTTCTGTGGAAAAGCATCTTCCTGCTGCCAATTAAAATTACCAAGTGTGAAGAGTAGCAAGATTATATTTGAATATATAAAAGTATTCAAATAGATAAGATGAAGTCATATGTCTTGCATATATGTCTAAATTATTAAGAAATTCAGTATATAAATGCAGAGGCATGAGAAACACTTTTTCCTGTGAGAAGAAACTCCCTGTTTTAATATTTGCTTCATTTAAGTTCTACTAGATTAAAGGACAGTTTTTAATCAAAGATATATAAATGTGTAATCAAATCTCCATTAACTCCCCATGTACCTCAGGTAATTCCAAGTGATTTAATCAATATTTGGCTGGGTGACAGGTTTTTACATCAATGGACCGTATGGTGTTATTAGTATCTATAAATAAACAATGGAATATAATAAAAGTTCTATGTGGAGCACCAGTCTTTCAAATTCTAACTTTATGATTGCTGACTTTGAAGAGAAATTATTAAAAGTAACATTTTGTTTTAAAACTCACTATACAAAAAATGAGTTTTTTTATATAGTATGCCAGTTTTAAAAGTGTTTATAAGCCATCACAATATAAAGTGTGAAAGATTTAATCCTGTATGGGTATAATCACATTTGTAATATAAAATATTTATCCCAACAGTCTGAAATCATATATATATGTGTGTGTGTGTGATTTATATATAAATCATATAAATCATATATATGTGTGTGTGTGTGTGTGTGTGTGTGTGTGTATAACCTTGGTGTTTTCTTAATGCACTTAAAAATTTTAATAATCAACTAATTTTAGAAGTATGCATCAGAAATTAGTACATCTGCTGTTAGCATACTACCTTGGTATGGAGAGCAAGAACCCTAAGGAAATTATTAGGGCATACAGACACATAAAGGGTTTACCTTCTCACTCATGGTTCCTGCCACAGCAATAGGCACTGGAATCCAGGTACGAAAGAATTTTTGGAAAATATTCCCTCATGTATGTGACCTAATTTATAAGTATGAACTGTTCACTAAAAGACAGTATGTGATTTATTTTTCCCCTTAAGCAAAATGTCCCTTAAATTTTTTATAAATTTTAAATTTCCACAAATATAAGACCATGTCCTAGAGCACAATCATCATTCTAAATTTTTCCACAAATCAAATTTAATAAATCATATTTTCTTTTCCCACCAAACTGGAAGAAATTGGAGACATGAATAACTTGATTATCTCTCTGGTGATCTTTGAAAGTAAAATGAGATGAAGAAAGTGTTCTCTGCTCTTTTTCTGGAATTGAAATGTCTTCTATGTGAAACTTACATTCCATTTCAACATGAATTTTATTTACTAGCTAAACTCTTTAGTTGAAGAGAACTTTACAACAACTAGTTTGTTTTTAACATGAAGACACTGTAATTCTTATCAAGTGTTTTAAGATTTGTGGTGGTTATGTGAAGGACTTCCATATTGCACTTGCAGATAATTGATGTTGCCAGATACAAAGGATGCTTAAGACCTAAGGATCTGGCTTAACCTAAGATGATCCATAAGAAAATGGAATTTATAAACCAGAAAGATCTCATTTGTTGTACCATATTTAATTAAATTGATGCATGTATGATGCTTTAAACACTGAAAATACAGAGATTTTGAAAGAATGTATTTATGACATTTAGTTATAAAGTCTAAATCACTCACACACTCTAAAATGTTAGTAATCACTTTAACACATTGAGACATTGAGTTCCAGTATTTAATAAAGTGTAATTTTGCTTTAAAACAGTACAATCTTATTTAATTAGAGTTCTCAAACTCTTTGAGGAGAGATTTTCCATTCTCCTCTATTTATTTATCCCTATTTATTTAAGGAATATTAAATAGTAATGAACCTTTTCTTGTTAAGATTTAATTCATTTGCCTTTATGAAATGACACTATTACCATGTACCTTTCTTTACATGATCATTTGTGTGTGCAGACTAATAATGGTTTTCCATGCAAACGACTGTCTGAAAAAAGTCTTGAAACATGTTACAAATTATGTGTGTTGATAATCTCTTATGGTGTTCTGCCAGATTTTTTATACTACATATTCCCCACCTTTGAACTTTTTTGTTTTGATTAACTTTTACTAGGTATCTAATAAATACTTTTAAGAAAGCTTTATGTGTGGTATAGCTACATAATTCCTCATATCTGAGAATGATTTTCTGTTGCTTAAATTCATGAAAGAAAAAAATGTCCTAATTATGTATTCTTCTCTATCTTCTAAGGTTACTTACTATACAAACAACCTTGAAAAGATTATCCAAAGCAAAAATGCTGTTAATGCCTTTTTTCAGAAGATATGCAAAACACACAAGAAGAATTTTCTCCTTACAATATAATTAAGTCTATTTCTTTGTAAATGACTTTAAACATCTCGTGATTAGCACTGTTAGATCAAGCAACTAGCACATTTACACATCTCTCCATCACTCTCTCTCTTTTCTTTCTCACGTGCTCTCTTGCTCTTATTTTTTCCTGCCATATTATAAAGATTTATGTTATTTACACTTTATCCCTCAATTATATTTGTGTGCTATTTTCGTTAACAATTCAAGAAAATTTTGAGATAATAAACTAAACGTTTAGCTTGTCTCCATTTCCTTGCAAGACCCCATTAGAAAGATAGAACTAAATGCCTTACTAGTGAAGAAGGTTCAATGTTATTTTCAAGAGAAAACGTAAATGAAACCCTGTTGACAGCTCAAATAGAAATAAGTCATCAGCAACCAAGAATATATGGAATTTGAAACTGAAGAAAAAGCAAGAAGCATGACAACAATCTAAAGTTCTAAAATCCTGGGCAGGAATGGAATGAGACCAAACAGTGGAATACATGAAATGTCTTATATACAGCAATTATACCCCTCAGAGTCCCTAATGACCACCCTCAAACACCTCCTCCATTGTTATTCAAACTGAATAAGAAGCACAACTTCTACTATACTGCTTAAAGAAAAAAATTTTAAGGCTATTTTTTAAATAAAAAATAATTAAATGACTCTGGAGACCTTAGGACTTTAGGGTACAATTTATTGGAAAGGAAAGGAAGACTGTGTAAGGTCGAATCTTAACAAATGGCACCACAAAACAGAGGAAAGCTTCAAGTGAGCTTTACTAGGGAGCGCTCCCGGGCGAGGTTCACTGGTCTGAGAGAAAGGGGGCCAGAGAAGTCGCACCCGGGCGAGGGTTGGGCAAGATTTTATAGGGGAAGAAGGGAAAGGGGTGTGGTGAATCTGGGAGGGTGCAGGGTATTTCTTATTTGGTGGTCTTTTCGGGTATCCTGGGGGACTGTTAGTCCCGCCCCTCGAAAGGCGGGAAGGCTGTGCTGGGTTCAAAGTCCCCAGGTCAGTTCCTGGAACTGGGTGGTCCAGAATGTCTCCAGGGCAGTTTCTGGAACTGGGTGGTCCAGAGAATTTCAGTCTGATGCAACCGGTGAATCTGATTGTGTTTCCCTGCCTTGGGCCAGTTGGCCTTACAGACTGCACTTCCTTTCCTGGCATTCCAGGAAAAAATGGATTTATTCTCATTAACCTCTCCTGAAAGACCTTTAAAATACATATTACCGTTATTTTTAATTAGGCTTAATTTTGCATGCTTAACTTTTTACAAGCTCAAAAAATTTCCCCCATTATTTATTTGACTAAAGATCCTGTTCATTTTTTCTAATGTATATGTTAAGTAAACATTATTGTCTAACATCTATTTCACATACCCTATCTCTAGTTCTTTATTTTCTCAAAAGTAGGATGGCTTCTCAGATTTTCCCTCCACATTGCTACATTGTTTTGCACTGTAAATTCTCTTCTATATTGTTTACAGTATTATTTTACTTTTGCTCTTTTTGATTTTTATGCAATATTTTTTGCATCCTATTCATTTCTATTTTTATCTTGTTCTGTTGTCTTTTTTTTTTCAATCTATTCTGTATTTTCTGGAAGTCTTCCTTAAAAAATTTTTCCCTAGTTTTTATAAAGCACATTTTCAAAGTGAGTCTTCTGAATCTTCAAGTTTGTTGTTTATTTTTGTTTACCCATAATATTGTTTTATTTCTTTCTCTCTGTCCCTCCATCCCTCCATCACTTTGTCCCTTTATTCCTCCCTCCCTTCCCTCCTTCCACCTTTCTTTGTTCCCTTCTTTAATTCTTTAATTTATCCTGACATGAGAAACTTCTGTCTGGATCAGAGTTTTAAGGGGCATTGAAGTTCAGGTTATTCTTTGTCTTTAGGATTATGTCAATCTCTTCCTCAACACCTATAGCTGGAGTGCAGGGTAATTGCATCACTCTTTGCCCACTTTCGGTGTGTTACACTGTTTTATCTGAAGGGCCTGAAGGGACTTGAGATAAGATTATACTTAGTCTGCAGGTGAAGCACATGAAAACTGGACTCCTAAGTGCCTTCTGCTAGCAGGACTGTTACATCTCTGCCTCCAGAGCCTGTGGGCATTTTACATCTCAAGAGGAAAGCTCAACTACCAAAACATTTTATTTTTGCCCAGTGGTTTTTCTGGAAACTTCAACAGATAGCATCAGTTTTCTAGCTGGTAAAGATTCTTGCTGTATTAGGAAAAGTGAACATGTTGAAGGACAAATGATCTTCCTCACTCTAGGCAGATGATCAAGAATAGGCCTATGATTGTGCTTATCAATTTAATTTCCTCAGCTTGGGCGGGTCTTGGAATTTCATCTTAATTTCACCTGGTGGAATTTTTTAATAGTTTACCTGAGTATTTTCATGTAAGATGTAAACCAGTCCATACAAGGGGTTTGTTATCAAATATCATTTAAAACAGAAATTTTTGACAATCAATTGAGTAATATAATCTAGAAATGAATCTGCCCAAATAACCAAATATTTAAACCCTTTGACTAGCACATTATCTTCCCAGGGTAATGTGGATGCAGAAAAATTAGGATGACTAAGACAAGAGCATTACTCACCAACCCAGTTCTACAAGGGTTCAGTCGTAACCCACTGCAGTTACTGACTGACAGTTATACGCTGAGAGGAATTTAGGGCAAAAATAAAATGAGGCACTCTGTACTTTGGATGCACATGAATAGGCAGACCTCACAGATAGTTAGATATGTAACTCAGGAAGAATTTTAATGACCTCAGATTCTTGCATCTTCCCATATATAGAAAAACACGAAAAATATTAACTTGAGACATCTGTTCTTTATGATTAGCAGTAATCTTTTTCTTTTGTCACAAGCATTTAAAATTATGTACCAAAATGTATCCTTGACTGCAAGTATTTCCTAGCCAAAAATTATACGTAAACTGGCTTCTCCCCTACCTCTTCAGAGCAGTTTTCTCAGCGGTAACTGAGAGACTGTCTCTCAGGCTTTAGTCCTCAGTAAGACCCCAAATAAAACTTGAACTCACAACTCTTATGTTGTGTGCCCTTTTTCTTAAGTCGACAGTAATATACATTGGAATCTAAATGAAAATCCGAAAATAGTTATGAGAACTGCAGAACTCTCAGCAGATAACAGTTCCAACCAAACCCCTTCACTAAGGGACTTAGCCAAACTCTCGCATGGCTTCTACAAGCTTAAATCCATATTCCTAAAATATTCCAGACCCCCTAACTTGTGTGCCTGAAAATGTTCAAGGCCTCAAGGAGAATTTACTATTTGTTCCAGCCAAAACCTGGTGATAAGCAGGCCCCTGAGCTCCCTTAGAGCAGTTTATTTAGATAGAAATTACAAATCCTTTGACCTTTGAAATGTAAAGTTATCACAGAGAACTGTTTCCTCAATGACCTAAGAGTTGTCTCTTTGAAATGGAAACATTCAGGAGATAATTCTCACTCATAGCCCTGTAAGAGGATAAGGGCCTAACTGGGGGATGTCATGCTCCAACTTGTACCACTGCAAGTTTGTTTCTCCTCCAGATAAGTGCCAGTTAGCAAACCTGGATGGCCTGTCACATGGACCAAACCCCTCTATTCATCATTGGTGTCTTTCTCTTAGCACACCCTAACCTTTAAAAACTTTCCTGTCTTTTGTTTTGGTGAAGCTGAGTTCAGTTCACACTGGACTCTCTCCCCTATTGCAATGGTTATTACTGAAGAAAGTCTGTCCTTATTGCTGTAACTAGTGTCCAGCTTTATTTTTCTTTCACAGTGAACTTAAATTTAATTACGGTGCTAATTACATGAGTTGAGAGTTTACGTTTTATTCAGGGTCTGACTGAGGACTATAACCCAGGAAACAGCCCCTCAGTAGCTCTGTGGAAACTGCTCCAAAGATGTAGGGGAGGAACCAGTTTATAAATGATTTTTGTCTGGGGAATACATGCAATCAAACACACATCTTGGTAAAAGATTACTGCCATTCACAAGGAGCAAATATCTCAAGTTAATGATTTTAGTGTTTTCTATGTATGGAAAAAGATGTAAGACTCTTGGTTCATTAAAATTCTTCCTGAGATATACATCTAACTATCTAAGGGGCTTGCTTGTCTAAAGCACAGAGTATCTCATCCTACTATCATCTTAATTTTCTCTGTCCAAAGCGCTGAGTGCCTCATTCTGTCATCTTCTTAATTTCCTTTCAGAGTGCACTGTCTATCAGCAACTGCAGTGGGTTACAACTTAATCCTTGTGGAAATGGGTGGTGAGCAATGCCCTTTGTTCTTCTTATACAACAGAAAAAAGTGATTTTGGTAAAGTGACTACATTATAGGTATATATCAGTAAGTATACATTATGAAAAAAGGTCAAGTGATACACTGACTACATTTTTTAACTGCTTCCCTTTTACTTAAGAATTGCAGTCATGACTTTCTCTAGATCTTTTCCTTCAGTATGTTAAGTAAGCTTGGTGTCATAGTTTTAGATATGAAAATAAACCTTAACTTCTATTTTGGTTACACAAACTAAAAATATCTTGGTCAAATACAACAGCCGTAAGTTTACAATTTATTTCTCATGTTGGAAAGTTACAGATAGACTGACCCAATTTTTTAATTTACTTAGTCAGTTCTGAAGTTCTAGGATGCTCTAGTGTGTTCTTTTAAATCTTCTGCTAGTGAGTGGTACACCTGAATTATAAAAGTTGAAATCTTAGCTAGAATTTGCCCTGCTTCTTCTTTATCCTTAATCAGCTAAAAAAGGATAACATTACGGGGCTACAGACATTAAACAAGACCACCAACGGAAACATGTAGAACAGATACAATGAAATGTGGCAGTTCTGGCATGGAAAGACAATGGAATAGGCTTTTGCCTCAAAATCAAAGAATCAAATATGCACATACACACACACATAAACATGCATACAAGACTTCACCTTTCCTGCCCTATTTTCTTTATTGTATGTCAAGCTTATTGTAATTGCATTATTTCAGATTTATTTCCTAGTTACTGTGTTCATCTTTAAATACGTATAGTAAAAGCTCCCCATCTAAAGCAACATCTAAATGTGGGGAAACATTTATAAAATAGAAGAGCACTCAGAAATTGGAAAAAGTATAGTGTAAAAAAATTTGGAAAATCTAACATTATTTTTTCTTAGGCTGAAGTATAGAGATAGAAGATGGGGAGTAATTATGTCTCCTTCTACAAGCCTTAACAATTGCAAAATAATTGGAAGTTTGTTCCCCATCAAGAAGTGTTACAATAGGTTAAAATATGTTAAGCAAAGAAATGGACACAGTCTAGTTATTCTATATCTTAAAACGCAATAAAGATGTTTTCAGGACTATCTTGTGAGTTATAGGTTTAAAGTGTATGTACAACATAGACTTAAATGTATAAACTGTCTTCTGTCACAAGTAAATGGCAAACATTGTCACCACCATTTTTAAAAAAGGGCTTTTTAGAATTATATATTACATATATTTGTGTCTAGTGCTAGGAACAGGAGAGACATACATGGCGAGGAAATTATTACTATAAATTTTTACACATTAACCTATTTTAAATTCTTCATTGAATGATTTTTATAGAAATGTGCTTGGGCATTATCTAACTCCTCCAGTTGTTATGGTGATTGAAAGTTCCAATTTGTGGATTTCTATTAGGCTGTTAAACACTAAATAAAGAAACCAAATCTTATACTATGGTAGTAATTCAAATAAACCACAGCTCCATTTAGAAATTTGTTCCTATTAATATTTTAATTGTTTTATTATCATAATATTAGGAACATTCATATGTGGTGATTCTGCTTCTATGCCTTATAATTAATGGTAAATAATAGAGAAACTTGTAATCTTTTATACCTTCTCACTTTGGACAACTTTAGTAGCATCTTTGATATTTTTATCATTTCCATAGTGCTGTACAAAAATGTATCAGTGAATTTGCATTAGTTGGTTACTGATAAAAAATCCTATATTAATAACAATGATGAAAATAGTACTTTTTTAAAGTAAAATAACATACATTTATATTTTTTGAATCTAATACATCTGTGCTAAATTAGTAAGCTCATTCCTTTCCTTTTTCATTACTTCTAATAAACATCCCAACAGGGGACTGAGTGCATGGTGCTTTGCATATTTATCAGCGTCTTCTTCAGAGTCACTTTTAAGACTTTCTTTTACCCACCATGCTTTTCACTCAGGTTAGGATACCATTCAACATATATAGACTGCTGGGAGAAAGATGTGGAGAGTGTGTGGTAATCATGATTGGAGTCTCTTTACTTTGGGAAAGTAAGGCAGTAGAAGAAAGAGAAATCTGAAGGTTAAAGTCATAAACAAGGACTGTGCATATTAATTATATACCTAGAGGTAGGTTTCTGTTCTATTGAATAGCTCAGTTTATGGAATAGCAATATAAGAACTCTTGAAATATTACTTTAGGTCAAGCCACAAAAGTTGTTTTACCATAGCTTATACAGTTAGGTCTCATTTTCAGTTCATTTCCATGCAGGAAAAAGGAAAAAAAAAAAAAAAGCTGAATTTGTTTCATTCTCAGCTACATGATTCAGAGGTATTTAACCTTCAAAATGATTGATAGTGACCTAGTTTGAAAGAATAGTGGAAGGCTAAAGATGCTTTTAATGAAAAATTAGCCATTCCAAAGTTCTCCAGTATAGCTGCAATACAGGAAGCTAGGTCATCCTCAAGAGAGAATGAAAGAAAAAGTTGCTGTACTTGTACCGTAAGACCAAAAGAGCTGCCATCTGCAGAGTCAGGCACTGGAATGTAATGACTCAGTTTAATGCTGAGCAACTAAGAGAACATCTCAAACATCTAGAGGCATCTTATTCTACTGACAGAAACAGCACTGGAGAACATAAATATCACTGAATGAAGCCACGCTGCTGACCCTCTCTTGATGTCCCCTGTGTTGCTATTTTTAGGGCAAAGTCCTTTGGTACCCTTTTGGCTTTTCCGTGTCAGACAATGAAGGGTATGTGGGACTTAGGATTGAATTTAACAAACTTTATAGCACTGTCTAATATAGCATTGTCTCTTTCTCAGAGAACATAATTAGCTGTTTGGTTTTCTTTTTTAAAGGAGATGGAATAACAAAATATACTTTGTTTTTTCTCCTAATTTTCTTCTCTTGACTTTTGAAAACAGTAGAGCATTTTTCCTGCCTTAACCAAAGCAGGAAATCATTGAGTGTGTTGCAAAGAGGACAGCAGGTGTTTTTCATGGGAAATAAAGGTAAAGAAATGGAGAAGGTGGCTAGGTTAGACTGGAATGGGAAAAAGTTGAAGTAACCCCTCCTGCCTGCCCCTCAGGCTTAAAATTCAAGAATCAAGAGGAAACCTGTTATCCAGGAAACAGATGCTGTTACGTAAGCCTAGGACCTGCTGCTTCCATTAGGCCAGCTCTGTCCACAACCAAACCTCCAGCTGCAGCTCATCCTAGCTCAGGGCATCTCCCCCTCCATCACTGAAGGACCTGGCTGAGAGCAGATTCCCTGTGTGTGCTTTATAAATAGAGACTACAGTGTTTGTTCTAAAATTCCCATTGCCCTCTGATAGCAAATATTGTCTGTAACCTTTTAAGCCTTTGATATTCCTCTCAGAGTTATAAATTTTCTCTCTGAGCTATAAATTTATTTTCAGATATTGCAAAACAACAATATATCAAAACAAAATCTCTCTTTAAAACAAAACAAAATAGGGCAATATTGCACAAAATAAAACAAAACAGAAAACACCTCACAAAATTCATTAGTCCAAAGGGAATGAATGTCAGAAAGATGGGCCAAAACAGCTGCTGGATGTGGGAGTACTATCCTAACATCCTCCCTCCTGTCTTGTGCCTCCTTCGAATTTCATCACACTTTCTTCCATCTTCCTCACTTCCTCTTCTTTCAAATAACCTTGAAATAAATTTCAACTTATCAGTATTTAAAATTCATCTTGACTTTTTTCTGGTAAGGGAAACATTTTAAAATAGAAATCAATAATATCAGCAATAGCAATATTTTCAATAAAGATCACACATATCTACATAGATAAAAATTGTGAAAATATTCACTGGTTATGAGTACAAATGTCATAGTACTGTAAAATTAACCACAATTTTATATTAATGAGCATTCATGCTATAAAATAGGTACCTCATTAAGTTGGATACATCATCGTTATAAAGGCTAGTAATATATATTTGCACTTCATTAAAAAAAGCTGTGAGCCTTGTATTTTAGTTTAGATGCTTGAAATTTGATCAGTCACACAGTAAGCTACAGATTGAATGACTGCAATAATAGATATTTCTGAAAGATCATGGTTTTTCTATGATAATTTGCTGTATTTGGCAAAAAAAAAAAAAATCACTCAGGTGTCCAGTATAGGGAGTAAACTTCTCAGGGGGTACGAAGCTTTTAATCAAAACAAGTGTTACTGGCACTTTTGAGTCAGGCCCGAACAAGGGTCCTCCTGCGCAGTGTAGCTTACACCAATAGAGGGTGACCTAGTTTGATTCAGAAGCTAAGGAAAGCTTTATTCTCTGATCAAAGAATGAAGAGATGCAAGCTCGCACTCTAGAGCCCAGGCTCTCTCAACAGGCAGTGGGCGGGGCTGCTTTATAGGTATCTTTCCCTTAAGGAGGGGTAGGGGTGGAGCTCTCTCAGGGCAGGAGCAGCTATGCTGCTCAGGCTCCCTTTCCGCAGTGCCTGGCGGCGCGTCTCTGCACGCAGTCTGCTGCCACCATCTTGAATTGAGTGTCCCAGAGCTGCGGTGTCCGGCGTGGTCCTTTGGCACTAGGAACTCTGGCCTGAAGTGCCAGGTGCAAGGCCTCTGCACGCAGCATCCTATGAGCGAGTGATGCAGTGAGCACAAAGGAAAAAAATAAGGTTAGATTTTATTTTATTACCCAGATTCTGTTTTCATTTCCCGGGAAATGTTAATGGGCTTTGCCTGTGCCGATGTTCCAAAGGGAGTGTTTCACCATAGGGAAAGGGTTGGATTACTGGAGGAGCTGGTGTTAGTAGAATTAGGTTTGGTCCACAAACCAATTAGCCCTTGTCCATCATGGTCCAGTTGTGAACAGAGGAACCACGTTTCCTGGAGTAGAGGTTTTCATCCCCCACTGACGGAATGTTCTCAGTTGCCCGTTCATGCACTCTGCTTTGTCTTGAACAAAGGTTAGTCAGGCTTCTCTCCTCTCTGCAAGTTCCTGAATTTTAACTTTCCCCAAGTCTGAGCAAGAGCTGAAAGCTCATCCTGGGCACTGGCTGACCACAGGGAGACACCGTTCCCTTCAGACTCCACCCATCATTTTCCCCTGCTTGCGCAACTTTCCCTTATATGTTTTTGGCTGATCTTCGTTACCCCTCCTCTCATCTGCGTAGGGAGATGCAGAGTTCTTGTAGTCGTGTTGCTCAGGGCACTTCAGATTGAAGTGCTGGTCGCGGCATCTCTGCACATGGTACACCATTGCCGTCTTGAATTGAGGTGTCATACGCAGAGCTTCTGCGCATGGCCCGCCAACTTAGGGTGTCGGTCTGTGCTGCAAACTCTAATCCAATGTGTTAGGTTCAAGGTTTCTTCACATGGCTCCCTATGGGCAAGTGAAACCAGACTAAATCCCGAAGAAGAGGTTAGTCCTCATCTTATCACCTAAATTCCATCTTATTTTTCCTGGAGACTCCAGGAGTCTTTGCTGGTGACACAAGGAGGTTAAAGAAATTTTCTGAGTTGAAGTCGTGAGTGATTTGAGATAATAGAGAAGTATTTATAAAGCAATTTGTGTATAAAGGTAACAGTAGTGGCAGTTTTTCGAATGAAGTGGATGTGGAGAAGGACATAGGGTTGAGAGTCCAGGATGGGTGACTGAGAGGCTTGAATTTTTAAAGCTGGCACAGAGTTATTAGGCAGGATAAAACATGCGCTCGTGCTTCAAGTTGAGGGTCGGCCTATTCTGATTAAGTTAGATGCTATCTTCCACATATATGGCAATAATTAAAGAGTTTGGTAATACATAGTAGTGCCTGCCTCAGTATATAATAAAACATTATTTGGATAATACAAAACCAATTGTTAATGTCTTTTCTATAATGTCTGAGCTTTTTTTCCATAATAAGTATTAGTTTTTAAAGTAAAACAAGCCCCCAAAAAGCTAACATTTATAATTGACTAAATGAAACAAAATATTACCCTAGAAGCACATTTCAACACTTTCATTGTCAGATTTTAGAAATTCTAAATCTGGCCACCATGATTGCAGGTTGTAGTTAATAGCAGTAACTGAGAAAGCTGCTGAATCCGTGGTCAATTATTATAGAGTAATTTTATGACAATAAGTAGGAAAATATTCTCAGAAGGAATGTAAAAATATGTACATCACTGTTTTTATATACACTTTCCAAATAAAGTGACTTTGAAGAGTAACTTTGTGTACTTATCAGTGAACCTATATACTCAAACGTCTTTAATGTATTGGAAGGTAAAAACAAGGCAAGTTTTATATATAATAAAGAAAAAAAAAGCAGAGACCTTGGTATAACTTCTGAATTGAACAATAATAAACTTAAAAAAATTATTTTATATTATACCAAGAGTAGAAATCTTGGGAGTAATTATTCCCAGATAATAATTTTGCAAAAAATCTAAGAACATATAAAAGCATTATTATATTATTGATTTCTTAACTCTGTTTTTAATTTTATGGCAAGAGAATTCTCCATCCTTTTCTATAAACAAATTGGGTTTTAATTTTTGGTTTAATTTGCATGTTGCTATCTACCAGTGAGGTTGAACATCTGTTTGTATATTGTTTAGCTCTTCTGCTTTCTCTTTCCATCAATTCCCTATACATATTCTTTGCTCACATTTTTACTTTTTTTTTTTTTTTTTGGCCATGCCACATGGCTTGTGGGATCTTAGTTCCCTGGTCAAGTATTGAACCTGGGCCATGTCAGTAAAAGTGAGTCCTAACCACTGGACCACCAGGGAATTCCCATTCTCAACTTTTGTTGGATTCACATTTACTTCTTATTGATTCCAAGGTCTTAGAATATATTAGGTAGTAATCTCTTGCCAGTATTAGACATTGCAAATAGCTTCTCTCAGTTTGTGACCAATATGCTTGCTTTGTCTATGAATATCAATGGAATTTGAAAAAAATCAATCTTCAATCATTGATTTATGAAGCCATTTTAATGATACAGAAATATTAAAACTAATTAAAATGAGATTTAAATTTACACATTTTGTTGGTAAAAATTTTTAAATGCAATACAATCAAGTGTTGGTGAGGATAAGTGAAAACAGGAAGACTTTTGCATTTAGCATTGGACTTTACACTTACTCAGCCATTCTGGAAATATTCTGGTAATTTTTATTGAAATTAAATGTGCACATATTCTATGACTAGAGAATAGATTTGAGTACTTATTTTGTACTTATTTGAGTCCTTATTGTCATGCAATTGTTCACAAAGAGACTGGCACGTGGATATTTATATGATATTAGTTGTAGCATTCTAGGTATTTATCAATAAGAAAATGAATGAGTGTAATGTACACATAAGATGGGTTACTATGGAGGACTCAGGAGCAATATGCTATATTTAAATATAGAAAAAAGATACACTTAAAAACACAGACTTAGGTTGCTTCCATGTCCTGGTTATTGTAAATAGAGCTGCAATGGATATTTTGGTACATGACTCCTTTTGAATTATGGTTTTCTCAGGGTATATGCCCAGTAGTGGGACTGCTGGGTCTTATGGTAGTTCTATTTTTAGTTTTTTAAGGAACCTCCATACTGTTCTCCAGAGTGGCTGTATCAATTTACATTCCCACCAACAGTGCAAGAGGGTTCCCTTTTCTCCACACCCTCTCCAGTATTTATTGTTTGTAGATTTTTTGATGATGGCCATTCTGACTGGTGTGAGATGATATCTCATTGTAGTTTTGATTTGCATTTCTCTAATGATTAATGATGTTGAACATTCTTTCATGTGTTTGTTGGCAATCTGTATATCTTCTTTGGAGAAATGTCTATTTAGGTCTTCTGCCCATTTTTGGATTGGGTTGTTTTTTTGATATTGAGATGCATGAGCTGCTTGTAAACTTTGGAGATTAATCCTTTGTCAGTTGTTTCATTTGCAAATATTTTCTCCCATTCTGAGGGTTGTCTTTTGGTCTTGTCTAAGTGTCCATCAGCAGATGAATGGATAAAGAAGATGTGGCACATATATACAATGGAATATTACTCAGCCATAAAAAGAAACAAAATTGAGTTATTTGTAGTGAGGTGGATGGATCTAGAGTCTGTTGTACAGAGTGAAGTAAGTCAGAAAGAGAAAAACAAATACCATATGCTGACACATATATATGGAATCTAAGAAAAAAAAAAAGGTCACGAAGAACCTAGGGGTAAGACAGGAATAAAGACACAGACCTACTAGAGAATGGACTTCAGGATATGGGGAGGGGGAAGGGTAAGCTGTGACAAAGTGAGAGAGTGGCATGGACATATATACACTACCAAACGTAAAATAGATAGCTAGTGGGAAGCAGTCACATAGCACAGGGAGATCAGCTCAGTGCTTTGAGACCAGCTAGAGGGGTGGGATAGGGAGGGTGGGAGGGAGGGAGACACAAGAGGAAGGAGATATGGGAACATATGTATATGTATAACTGATTCACTTTGTTATAAAGCAGAAACTAACACACCATTGTAAAGCAATTATACTCCAATAAAGATGTTAAAAAAATAAAAATTAAAAAAAAACAAAAAAACACATAGACTTGACTAAAATGGAAGATGAGACCTATAGCATAACACTTTTTTTATTAAGCAATGTATGGATAATTTTATATGCTTTTTCTAGGATATACACATATCTAAGAACATATATTAAATACATAAAATCATAATTATAGAAATATTGGAATGTGAATAAGGGTCAAACGGAGATGATGAAGTAAAATAAAACAAGAAGGGAAATTTGTTAGTCAAGATGATACTAATGTTCCAAGAATTCTTTGCGTTAGTATTTTCCTATAGTTACCTACATTCTCCCCCACACCAAAATTAATAATAATAATAATAGGAAGAGAATAATGGAAAAGCATAGGTGATAATCTAGAATAGCATGATTAACAAAATATATCAAACAGTTATAATGAATAATGAAATGATAATATATTTAGTATTAGCATTAAGATTTACATTTGTGACTAACAGGAGAGAAAGGATGGGAGAAAAAAAAAGTCTGAAAAAATATTATGTGTTTAGCGTAAAAATATCAAATACTTGCAATAAAATATTATACAAAGTTATTTCACTTGGAGATACTAATTAAACTCAAAACCAGCAAAGCTCCAGTGGTTAGCTAAACAGGTAGAATAATCATCCTATTATTATTTTTTTAACTATGTTGTCTGAGGTAATACTATTTTCCCTATAACAAAAAAAGAATTTTCATCTCCTTTGGTGATATTGTTTTTCCCTCTACCTTTCAATGCTTTCTGGAGAATTGTAAATTTTACTCCCAAGTAAGGCCAAATAAATGAGTCCATTCAGAATGCAGCTTTCTTTCTTCTGTTAATACTATTGCCAAAATAAAATCACTTAAGTGTAGTAGATAATAAGTTGTCTACTTGATGCCATTCTCACTGTTGTAAAAGAATAATCAATTTCTTATTTTTGAATAACATGTAATTACATATATAGTAAAATCATTCAGTGAATAGAAACTTTTCCTGTTAAGAATAGTATAGTCATTCTTCGTTCTAAAGATAACCGTGAAATAATCCTGGATTTAAATACCTGCCACGGACTTCCCTGGTGGCGCAGTGGTTAAGAATCCGCCTGCCAATGCAGGGGACATGGGTTTGAGCCCTTGTCCGGGAAGATCCCACATGCCGCGAAGCAACTAAGCCCGTGCACCACAACTACTGAGCCTGCACTCTGGATCCTACAAGCCACAACTACTGAGCCTGTGTGCCACAACTACTGAAGCCCGCGCACCTAGAGCCTGTGCTCTACAACAAGAGAAGCCACTGCAATGAGAAGCTCGTGTGCAGCAACAAAGACCCAACACAGCCAAAAATAAATAAATAAATAATTTTTTTTTTAAAGAAATACCTGCCATAATATATTTTTAATAGTAATATAACCACTTCAATTTTACTCCATACTAAGGATGGAAATTGAATTTTTTTCTGAAGGAGAAGAACTTCACTTAACCACTATTACAGAACACTGAATGGCTTTAAAAATTAGCTTCTGCTGCAGACTTGGTCATGTTTCTCAATTAGTTCAAAGACAAAACAGTGCTTGTAAGAGAAACAGAAATATGTTGAAATAACTTTTGATGACTATTAACGTTTTTTAAATCATGAGCAATATCAAGCTGCTTTATATACTGCACTGTCAAAAGTTAAAACAAAAAGCAAAATCTACATGTGCATGCAGCTTTTCAGTGTATCTGTTTTCTGAGTTCAAACTACCACTCTTAACAGCAATTTTCAGTGAAAATTTCAATGAAAGTTCAAAGGAAATTTCAAGATGCATTTAATTATAAAATGGAAGAACTTCCATATAATCTTTGCTTGGAAGTGATTACCTGCAATGTAATGACATGATAAAAGGCAAATATCAAAAAAAGAATCGAATAGGGTTCTATAAATATGCTCAGTTAAAAGCATATATTTGTGGGTTGATGCAGTATTTGGCATTATCTATTTCCATGAGGAAAGATTTTCATAGAGGAAATAAGTAAAATCTCATCACATGTCAACATTAATAGATAAATATTTGCAAAAGTTAATATGGAAGACCAATTTTGAATCCCGATGAAACAAAACAGAACCAAAAAAAAGAGAGAGAGAGAAAAAGAAATCCCATTATTCTCATTAGTAGACATTTATTACAAAAAAATCGTATTCAAAAGTTTTTTTCTTTTCTCTCTTATACAAGGGTATGCATTAAATCTTCACTTTTGTCTTTTGGTCCTTAAACCCTATAATATCTACTATTTGGTCCTTTGTCAGAAAATGTTTGCTGACTTCATGATTAGAAAATTACATATATTTGTCTAAAGATTTTAAGCGTTTTGCAATTTACAATCCATATTTTCTAGAAATTAATAAAGATGTAATTGTTTTACAGTATACATAAACATTGCAGAAAAACTTCCAGCAACATTTAGGATTGTTATATATCAAGTGTTGATATACAATCATATTTGCTTCTGCTTTACTTAATCTGTCTCCACTGACATGCTTATATGCTGTCTTATATATATACATATATATCCTTATCCATAAAACTTTAGTCATATATATGTACATATACATATATACATATACTATATATACATGTACTTATATACTATATATATGTATATATAGTAGTCATATGCATATTTCATTAGTCATATATGCATATGCATATATATGTGTTTATGTGTGTGTTAATGTATGTAAGGGCATATATATACAGTGAGAGGATAATTGGACCTTTACAATGTTGTGTTAGTTTCTGCTGTATAATGAAGTAAATGAACGAATGTATACCTATATCCCCTCCCTCTTGGACCTCCCTACCACCTACCCCCCTCATCCCACCCATCTAGGTCGTCACAGAGCACCAAGCTGAGCTTCCTGTGCTTTATAGCATGTTCCCACTAGCTATCTGTTTTACACATGGTAGTGTATATATGTCAATCCTGATCTCCCAATTCATCCCACCCTCCCCTTCCCCCATTGTGTCCACATGTCCATTCTCTACGTCTACATCTCTGTTCCTGCCCTGCACATAGGTTCATCTGTACCATTTTTCTAGATTCCACATATATGTGTTAATATACAATATTTGGTTTTCTTTTTCAGGCTTACTTCACTCTGTATGACAGACTCTAGGTCCATCCACATCTCTACAAATGACCCAATTTCGTTCCTTTTTATGGCTGAATAATATTCCATTGTACATATGTACCACATTTTCTTTATCCGTTCATCTGTCACTGGACATTTAGGTTGTTTCCATGTCCTGGCTATTGTAAATAGTGCTGCAGTGAATGTTGGGGTGCATGTGTCCTTCTGAATTATGGTTTTCTCAGGTATATGCCCAATAGTGAGATTGCTGGGTCATATGGTAGTTCTATTTTTAGTCTTTAAAGGAACCTCCATAGTATTCTCCATAGTGGCTGTATCAACTTACATTCCCATCAATGGTGCAAGAGGGTTCCCTTTTCTCCACACCCTTTCCAGCATTTATTGTTTGTAGAGTTTTTGATGATGGCCATTCTGATTGGTGTGAGATGACACCTCATTGTAGTTTTGATTTGCATTTCTCTAATAATTAGTGATGTTGATCATCTTTTCATATGCCTCTTGGCCATCTGTATGTCTTCTTTGGTGAAATGTCTATTTAGGTCTTCCACCCATTTTTTAATTGGGTTTTTTGTTTTTTTGATACTGAGCTGCATGAGCTATTTGTATATTTTGGAGATTAATCCTTTGTTGCTTTGTTTGCAAATATTTTCTCCCATTCTGAGGGTTGTCTTTTCGTTTTGTTTATGGTTTCCTTTGCTGTGCAATAGCTTTGAAGTTTCATTAGGTCCCATTTGTTTATTTTTGTTTTTATTTTCATTACTCTAGGAGGTGGGTCAAAAAAATTCTTGCTGTGTTTTATGTCACAGAGTGTTTTTCCTATGTTTTCCTCTAAGAGTTTTATAGTGTCCGGTCTTACTTTTAGGTCTTTAATCCATTTGGAGTTTATTTTTGTGTATGTTGCTAAGGAGTGTTCTAATTTAATTCTTTTACATGTAGCTGTCCTGTTTTCCCAGCACCACTTATTGAAGAGGCTGTCCTTTCTCCAATGTATGTTTTTGTCTCTTTTGTCATAAATTAGGTGACCATATGTGTCTGGGTTTACCTTCGGCCTTTCTATCCTGTAACATTGATCTGTATTTCTGTTTTTGTGCCAGTACCATATTGGCTTGATTACTGTAGCTTTGTAGTATAGTTTGAAGTTGGGGAGTCTGATTCTTCCAGCTTTGTTTTTCTTTCTCAAGATTGCTTTGGCTATTCGGGGTCTTTTGTGTTTCCATACAAATTGTAAAATTTTTTGTTCTAATATATACAGTCATATATATATGTATATATCCTTAGCCATAAAACTTTAACCATATATATGTGTGTATATATATATGTGTATATATAGTAGTCATATGCATATTTCATTTGTTGTATATACGTATATATATATGTATATGTGTGTGTTAATGTATATAAGGGTATATATACAGTGGGAGGATAATTTTGAATTTTTTTATTTTTAAGATAGATTTTGACATTAATGTTTAATTGTAGTGGTGACATGAAATGATCTTTTCTTATCTGTGTCTAATTCTTGATATATAAGTTAAATTGTATTTATAATACAGGTATACATTGTTTTATTGCCCTTCACTTTATTGCACTTCACGGATACTGCATTTTTTTTTTTTTTTTTTTTTTTTTTTACAAATTGAAGGCTTATGGAAACCCTGCATCAAGCAAGTCTATTAGCACCATTTTTCCAATAGCATTTGTTCACTTTGTGTCTTTGTGTCACATTTTGGTAATGCTTGCAATACTTCAGATTTTTTCGTTAGTATTATACTTGTCATGGTGACTATGACTTGCTGAAGGCTGAGATGATGGTTAGCTTTTTTTCGCAATAAAGTATTTTTTAATTAAGGTATGTTCATTGTTTCTTTTAGATATAATGATGTTGCACACTTAATAGACTACATTGTAGTCTCAGCATAACTTTTATATGCACTGGGAAAACAAAAAATTTGTGTAACTCATTTTATTGCAATATTTGATTTGTTGTTGTGGTCTGCGACCAAACACACAGTATCTCCAAGGTATGCCTGTATACGCTTGTGTGTTTTCCGTCTTTCTCAAATTTTTGGAAGAAATTTTTTTGTTATAGGAGTTAGCTATTTCTTAAATATTATGTAGAAATCCTTTGTAAAATTCTCTAAACTTGATGCCATTTTTGTGGTTAAATATATAATAAAAATAGTTTTATTAAAGGTTAATGTTCAAATCATATATTCTATGTTTTTAAACATTTATATTTTTTAAATGAAAATTGCATGAAACCTAATGTATAATTTAATAAATTTGTACAAGGTGAAAACTCATGTGATAGCCACACCCAAGTCATGAAACAGCACACTGAAACTTTGTACTTCCTCCAATCATTACATTTCTTCTTTCCAAAGGTTAGTACAACTAACATATGGTTAAGTTTTGCCTGTGTTATGACTGTTTAGATGAATGGAATAAATTAGTATATATTAGTTTGCTCCATGTTTCTTTAACCTAATATTATACTTTTAGGTTGTTGAAATAGTTGTATTTCATTCATTTTCTTCATTTTTGATAGTGTATCTTGTAACTATATCACATTTTATTAACCTACTCTGGTAAGAGCAAGTAAGGAGTCAAGCATTAGCCTTGTGATCTGTTCTCTCCCTTTCCCCTGGGAAGAAAGAAGGCAGGTATAGCAGTCTAATCTCCTTGTAAACATAGTAATGGCAGATCTCCTGGCAAAAAGTCTAAATTTCTTTTTTTCTGGGATGAGAGTTCTTATCTATGAAGTGCTTTTAGCATATTTGCCTAGTTATCTAGGATTGCTTACTGTTAACACACTTTGGGTCTATGGACTTATAGGACATGGCTCCCTTGACAATGTCACATCAGCTGTGTAACTATCTGAGTATAAAATGTAGATGTTTCATGAGCTCAGTGGCTAAGTGAGCTTACCTCAAACTTCACTTAGAAATTTCATCTATTTTCCAAAGCCTGAGTATGTCCAGTATTAGAAAAAATGGCCTAGGAATTCTTGCAAGAGATCCTGGATCTCTACCTTCTGCTGTGTATTTGTATTCTTGTAATGATTATAAAGCTTGAAAGTGGGTAAGATTTCTAGTTCATGGGAGTCTAACCTGACAATTTGACCCGCTGTGTTTTTTCAGTGGACATTCAAGTTGTTTTCAATATTAAACTTAATTTAGCTTGAGTACCCTGGACACAGATCTTGAACTGAAGATATGCATTCAGAGATTTATTGGGGGAATATATGTGAAGGAGTAAGGATAAAATTTTATCTGCAGTGAAATTGCAGCAGAGGACACAAGAGATCCCATAGGGAGCTCTGAAGCTGGTGTGGGCTTTCAGAGATTGCCCATATTAACACAAAAGAGCTGGGAATTTGTACCACAAAATTACTAGTTATTGGAGGAGGAATTTTTCCAGGACAAGGTTTAAACTTGGTAAATCAGCTCCTTCTACCTGAGACAACATTAAGGTAAGAGATGACAGCCCCGCAGCCCTCAGCTGCTTTAGCTACAGCAACTGCTTAATTGCTATCTCACGGAAAACTCTGGGATAGAACTTCCTTATCTGAATCCTACCTATGGATAAATTAAACCATGGTATTTTTTATAAAAACACTTAAGTACAACTGTTCTTATAAGACATGTGCCAAGATTCAGAGCCACTCTTTCTTCAAAGAATAATAAGAGGAGCAAGATCAAGAAGATGAGTAAAGAAAATAGCAGAACTCATTCTCTATCTTGACCTCCAAATACATAAAAAATCATTTATAGTTTCTTAAATCTCCCTGAGAGAGCCCAGAACACGTAGAGAGAGCCCAGAACACGTATTTAATCTTCAGAATAATTATGATCAGCTAGAGGAATATGTCTAAATTTTAAAAATGTTGTCCAGCTTATTTTCTTATCTTGAAGAAAAGCCGACATTAAATATGTGTAATATGTGAAACATTATCAGTCTCTATTTATGACAAAATTACTTTTCAAGTGATGAAATGTAATTTGAAGACATTAACAATGTAATTGTGAGAACTGCACCATACTGAACCTTTTTTAAGCATTCTCTTTAACTAGCAAAACCAGCATCTAGACAACATATAGATTCTTGTTTTCAAAAGTTAATTTTTCAGGTCATACATTGCTTTAAGCAATATTTCAAGAAATCTGCAAAACAAGAATTTCATACGAACAACCAGGGATTAGAGGAGAATAATTGAATACATTTTATGAAATAAGACATACATTCTTAGTAATTAACATTTTAAACATAAATGAATTCAACTATTACAACCATGCAGGCCTAAGTAGAAACATGTTTGCGTTTAACTTCTAATCGTTGTTAATAGATCATTGCTGAAAACCTTCTTGAACTGTCTTCTTACTTTTTAGTCATCATGGTTTTGTGTCTCATAAATAAAATATTCACTTATAATTTTAAATTGCTCTCCTGGACTCACGGTATTTCATTTATGTCTGTAAAAGATTATCCTTACTGTCTAAATTCAGTTTTAAATGTTTTCTCCCTCACCTTCTTGGAACCCATTAAATGTATCTCCAGTACTGTTTGCCTGTCTCTTTTCATATTTACTATGTACACCCTGAACAGTGCCCGGAATTGAATATGACTTATACGTCTCCACAATAACTCCTTTCCTTTACTGTGGTTATAGTTCTATTCTTCTTTTTATAGTACTAATAAAATAATCAGGGCTTTCCTGGTGGCGCAGTGGTTGAGAGTCCGCCTGCCGATGCAGGGGACACGGGTTCGTGCCCCGGTCTGGGAGGATCTCACATGCCGCGGAGCGGCTGGGCCCGTGAGCCATGGCCGCTGAGCCTGTGCGTCCGGAGCCTGTGCTCCGCAACGGGAGAGGCCACAACAGTGAGAGCCCCGCATACCGCAAAAATAAAAAATAAAGTTTACTTACTTTCTAAATGTTTTCTTTTGTTCTTTTCTGAACACTGAGCTATTTGTTCTGTAGTAAGGAAGAAAATAGACCTTATTTTTTCTAGTCTGTATCTCCTGATATATTGTTTTACATGGAACATATCTTTATAGTTAAATTTCCCCAAGAGATTCACTAAACTTGATTCTGATTCTTAAATGTTGACTCTTCCTACTGTCACTAGAATTGAATTTGGGAACTGTCGACTTGCAAAAAAAAAAAACCTCTCAAATTGTGTATTGATATTATGAAAAAAAATCTTTCCATTCTACAAAATGAGGGAGTCTGGGTCCCCGATTTATGAATAATTGTCCCAATGAGGCACTCAGGTTTAGGTCTATATAGTATTTGGGGTTTATCTGTTACATTGAATTGTACTCAATTTAGAGACCAAAACATGACTCTGGTCTATTAGCAAGGTATAGCAGCACACAAGGCAATTCAGGAAAAGAAACACTCTGATCTTTGCTGGGGCAGAGTGGCTTATACATGGTGCTTGGATACTCTGGGTTATGGAAGGTCAGAGAGCACGTTAGATGTCCAGTAGAAAAGTAAATGTGTAGTGTAACCTATCCAGCTGGGGACAAGGAAGAGGAGAATGCACAGATAAGATCAAGGTTGGATATGGTTTCTGGGAACAAAGTCAGCTAGATTCCAGTTTTTAGAAAGTAAGTAAACAATTTCTGGGCTTGGGACGTTTTCCAGGGGTTTCACAATAGTTTTATGACTCGTTTTCTTTATGTACTACTTCACTTTTCAACTAAGTTTGAAACTGAAAATATGTTAATGTGATATGCACTAGATTCCATTACTGTGCCCACATTTCATAAGATCTAGCAACGTGGTCTCTTAAACCATAATATTATGTTTAATTGTTACATGTTGTTTTTATAAAAGCAATCATTTAGTTTTTTTATTAAGATGCTTTTATAGTACTTGTAATGAGAAACACCATAGTCCATTTCACAATTAACACATGTTCTCAACTCAGATACATTTCAGATAATGAACAATTTCACAAAGGAGATGAAAATAATTTGTATAAAATACATACAGTATCATCTGTTTCTTTATCATCTTTGATATGGAACTATATCTGTTAAAAGTACTTAAATACAAATCACCGAATACAAAACAAAATAAGTATTTGCTAGTCATTCAATTATTACGATGACTATGAAGAACTGGGGTGAGTCAATCAACATTAACAAATGTTGTTTGGCCGCTTTCATTTGACTTTTCTGTTAAAATGAGATTGTAATGAATTAGAATGGGTCCTAAATCCAGTTACTGGGGTCCACATAAGAAGGCCATATGAAGACACAGACATAGAGGAGAGAATTCCAGGCAAATATGAAGGCAGAGATTGGAGTGACACATCTATAAGCCAAAGAACATCAGAAATGACTGCAACCACTAGAAGCCAGGAGAGAAGTGTGGAATTGATCCTTCTCTAGAGATTTTAGCAGGAGCATGGCCTTGTCAGCACTTTGATATTGGACTTCTAGCCTCCAGAATTGTGAGGGAACACATCCCTGCTGCTTTATGCTACCCAATTTACAGTAATTTGTTACCTTTGTCCTAAGAAACGAATACACAGGCATTATGCTGGTTGTCACTGGAAATTCAATAGAAGGCAAGATCTGAATTCTACTGGGAAGAATAGACAAGGAAGCAGATGATTACAAGGCATTATGATATGTCTTATAATGTGTTGTTTGGGAGTACTAAGTGGTTCATCTAACTTAATAGTATCAGAAGTCACGTAAAGCTTCTTGAGGCAAAGAATGTCTGAATAGAGACCTGAAGATAAGTAGATGTTAGGAAGAATGGGGATGGAGAATAAATCCTGCAGGAGAAAGTATGCAGAATCATCCTGGTAGCTATGGCAGGAAACATCTTTGCATATCTGTAGTATAAGTAAAGTAGTAAAGGAAGTAAATTAGTTTTTACAAAGCCAAGGGTGCGAGAAACATAAAGCAGAATAAGCAAGGTTTATTGGTCATTCACAACATTTACATACATACTGAAGGCAAGGAGAAGACTCCTTCTAAATTAATTCAGAAACGTGGGGAGGAATGTTATCAGCTTTATTGTTAGTAAAGGAGTAACTAGTTTGCATATGAATCTAAAATGTTTTCTTACACCTTTTGCCCAGTGGGTTGGATTTACTCTTCCAGTTTAAGGCAGAAGAGCTTAACTGCTTTCAAATCACCACCCACTAAGACAAACCCTGCACCAACAGGTTTGCTGGTCACACAGTTAGAATATATTATTTTCAGTTTCCTTTGCAGTTAGACATGGCCACATGACTGGGTTCTGGCCAAGAGAATATGAAGAGAAGTGAAGTATAAGTCTATAGACCTGTCCCATTAAATCTTTCCATGTGCATTCCCTCCTTCTTGATCCCCTTCCTGGTGATCTAAGATGCAATAATATTGATGATTAGAGAGCCATAATATAGAAGGAGTTTGGTTTCTTGATTTATGGACAGTCACCCCAATGAGGCACAAAGATTTAGGTCTGTATTGGATTTTTTTATTTATCTGTTACAGCAAATAGAAGTATTCTGAATAATAACATAGGCAGAAGCAGAGAGAAGAACACTAGCAACTGTAGGGGAAGCATTTGTGAGAGAGTAGATTAGGCTACTTGTGGCCTATCTCCATTTTCCACAGAGATTCAGAAGGAGAAAGAGAAAAATGTATTTTCAAAACTCAAGAGTTTAGGATAGAAGACAAATAATGGGTGAAAGTTGGCATCTGTAATTTTCTTTAAATTGATTCCTCCCAATAATTAGAGGCTGTGTCTCTTCCTGTCTACAGAAATATAAAGTGTCAGATAATGAATGCTGTACCCCTTTTCTCACATACATGACGTAGCATTGAACACTATTAAGATTCATCATAAAAAATCACCTAGATTGGGAAATGGATTGAAATTCTATGATAATGAGAGTTAGAAGGTAATGGTAGTAATCCAAGTTATACCTTTGGTATTTCTAGTACAGATGGAAAGAATATATGCTAATTCAAAATATAGTTAGAAGGTGAAGTTTAAAGACATTGGTAATCATTTGTAAATACAGGACCACACAAGTCGTTCACTAATATACTAAATATATGAAAAAAGATATGTAGAGGGTAGGTTCTTGACAATTATAAATAGTATCATCAGTCTGTAGGTTATTGGGTTTTAGTTGACTATGGAAATTCAAAGAGAAAATGCCTTGTAGGATGTGTGTGTGTGTGAATCTACAGTGAAAGTACTTGTTCAGAGAGAAAGTAGAATGAGAAGAGAAAAAAAGTTAAAAATAAAATTCTAGGTAAATGTGAGATGAAGAAATCTATTAACATGACTCTTAAGAAGACTCTTGAAGAGAATACGCCTTAGTGCCATTGTTAGCTGATCTATCTGACTGGAATGATCACTTAACACTGTTTTTCCTATCATTTCAACATGACTTTTAGGCATTTTTTGAAAATCTGCTTAAAAGTTATTTCACAAAGTGTATTTTCCACATAAACCACTTCTGCCTACTCCAGGCTATGATATGATTTTATTGTACATATAACTGAAGAAGGAAGTCATTTTGGAAAAGCAAGGACAAATGTTAATTACTTTTCTTCATTTGAATTTTAGCTTAGTAGAAAATATTTCACTTGAAGAAACTAAAACATTATGGTGCTATATTTGATTTGTTGCAAATATATCTTAGCTTTCTTGTGACATTACTAGACACTTTCTACCCTTTTCCATATAAGTTGGTGGTACTCACTACAATCCATCAGGCAATGTGGCCAATGCCAGAAACAAGATTACATAGCATAGCTGATAATAGGATAGTCATTCTGAATAAAAAACGGTGTAGGACATGACAATATGGCCTTGAAGTCTAGCATTCTAAGAATAATTCACTTTTGAGCAGAGAAATTTAATCTGTAATATAGAAATGTATTAAGTAAGGAAAGAAAGATTTATGTAAACATCGCAGTCTGTGAACATGCATAAATGTTTTATGTTGGAACCAGTTTGAACCTTTCTTTCCAGTTTTACTGAACTTTGGTTTATATTCATTGAAGAGAAAGGGAAAATCCCCAGTTTTATTGTGAGAGTTTGTTCTTGTTGTGTGTCACCTTTCACACCAAAATCCTTTCCAGTTCCACCTAGCTATAGAGGTAATAACATCCACTAAAGTGGAGGGAGTGAGGGTGATTTGTATTACATGCCACATAGTGTAACTTAGAATAGCCTGCCTTCTATAAATATGGGCCAGAAATAAGGGTATGTGCAAAAGAAAAATTAATAGAATAAGCCTTTCTGTGTTGCATTGTTTTGTCTTTCAGCTTTAGTGAATATACTGTATTGTATTTTTATGTTTTCAACCTTTATATATTATCCTGCATGTTGTCACATGAGAGATCATAAAAAAGGCAGTGCTTCTGAAATATTATAAATGTGATGAAGTGGACTGAAATGGGCATTTTAAATTATACTGTCTAGAGATAAGTGAAAGTACCTTTCTACATAGCTCTAATGGTAATCAGATCACTTACTTGGGGAAATACATGTTCTAAATCTCCCTCTGATATTATTTTATGCTCTTCGTAGGGTTTGAGTCTAAATCACAACTCACACATCTGTGTTTTTAAGAGTCTGTTGAGAGGTCATTAAGCCTTTCTGAACCATGTACTAGTCCTCAGAGCTTTGTTTTCTTTGTGCATGTTATTTAGTTTGTATGAGTGCTGAACAACCTAAAAAACTTGAGTCTGAAGTAAACATATTTTTGGGTGGCCAACTAATTGTAGAGCAATTCTTTGACCTTTCCTCTCATTCACTGAAGCAAATCAAAGTGTATTTCAAACAATGCTGCCTTAAGCCATTCTCAGAGCAAAGTTACAGCATAAAAGTAGTTCACCTCTGAATGTCTTAAGGTAGTGATTCTACTCTTGACTCAGAAGAGCAAATAAAAAAAAAAATTGAAGAAATGCTGTGGATGGCAGTATTCTTTAATACTGTCCAAAGGCCTTGCTGAGATAGCTTGTCCCATTTCATGTGTATGAAATGACAGCTTTGCAAGGTGTATGATTGAGACAACAATAACAAAATAACTCCAGAAGGTACCGTACTCTGCAATTTTGAAAACAGTGCTATTCCTGAATATGACTAATTGGAAATTGCTTAAGTATGGAAAGTATCAGATATAAAGGAAAATGATATACAAAGTGAGAAAGAGGTAGCATTTTTCCCAGGCCGTATAGTTTTATCTATAAAACAATCTGGGAAATTTTAATATTACTTACTTTACAATAGACTTTGACTGAAATAAAGACCAAAGTTATTGGTTGCCCTGATCATATTGATAAGTAAAATCATATCCAAGCAGATTGAAAATGATTAAAGTTCCTAATCCTGAAAAGTTTTGACATAAAGTGTATAGATAGCATCTACTTTACTTGCTTTAGTAAAGTCTTAATATGAATCATGTAAATATAACATTAAGTTCTATTAAAACCTTATAATGAGATAAACTTTTTCTTTGTTAGTAGTTTTACTCCATATTTAATTTCAATCCAGAGTGAAATTACTATATTTGTCCATTTATAGTGTAACTATTATTTTAAGAATTTAATCCTTCATTGCACTTGCTTAAGCACATTATAGATATCTGAAAATTACTATGAAATATAAGGTTTAAAATTGGAATTCATACAAATTATACCTGGTTAAAATTGTTCAACTATGAAACAGTAAAACTGCTTCCTATTAAATTCCTGAAAACTGAAAGTTATCAATTTAAATCACCATCAAAATGTTAATGAATTCGTGAATCAGTTCTATTTTAAGAGAGCTAGTTTATTCCATGTGAAGTATAGTTTTCTTTATATAAAAACACAACTGTCTTAATATATTTATGATACACATTTCCAGAGACTAACCCTGAGGTTGATCACACTATTGGCCCTCATTGCTCATCCCTCCTGGGTACATGCCCATTGATATATGACTTTTTGGTTCCTTCCACTAAAGAGATGTGTGGAGTGGGGAGGGATGGAGTGAATATTTTCGCACCCCTTGGATTTGGGTTTTGCCGTGTGACTTGCTTTGAACAATTGAATAAGGTGAAAGTGATAACATGCTACTTCTGAAGCAAAGCATAAGAGGTAGTACATTTTGTCTGTTTGTTCTCTCACACCTTTGCTATCACAATGAAAAGAACATCTCCAAACTAACTTATTGATCCAATAGAAAAGACTTGAAGACAAGTGAGCTACCCTTGTACAGCTGAATTACAGAGGCCAATCTAGGTCAGCCAAATCCCTACCAATGGATAGGTGATGAACAAGTCCATCCTACCCGAAGCAGGTTGGGCTGAATCTAGACCAGATGGAAATATGACCTAAAGAAATACTAATTGTTATATGACAATGAGATTTGGACACTGCTTGATACATAGAATTGTTGTTACAAATAGCACAAAGATGCATATATTCTAGATTTCAGAAATTTAATAAAGATAGACATGGGATGGAAACAATACAATTTTGAAAATGCTAATAGTTCATAGTTCACATAATTAATCAAGAATAATTAATGTTTTAGTCCCTTTCTTTGTAGATCACAAATACTATTAAATATCATAGAAAGACATCTTACTTAGAAAAGAACGTAAGCATCTTCACCACAGATTTGGCATACGTATCTCCCATGAAGACTCACTTAATGACTCCTTAGGAAATATTGAAAAAAAATCCATTTATAAGAAATTAGGAAGTATCAGTATATATCTGACTGTGTGTACTTTTGCAATGTCACTTATCCTTGCTTTGATTTCTTTCAAGGGCACTCATCTAAATGGAACTTTATCAAGACAAGAATGAGCTCTAAAAATAAAGTAAATCTTACAGGATACCCTCTACAGATGATGCTTGCAATCTTACTTACCATCTGAAAGTATCTGTGAAAGAAAATATAAGAATACTACATTATAAATTTAGGATCAGTGAAAAAAATCCATGGCAAATTCAGGCATTGTGCCTACCTCTGAAGAAAATTATATCTGTTTAACTGACAATAATAGTGGTGAAGTACAGGATAAAAATGCTATACAGAGGAAAACTGAATAATTACATGATAAAAAAAAATGGGTAACCTAGAAAATAAGCATCACTCATCTAATATGCACTATAGGAATCCTAGAAAGAAGCATTAAAAAAAAGTAAAGCCTTTTCTGAGTTAAATCTGGATAGCATTAGATCAATAGTCCCCTTTATGTTTACTGGTAGCAAGACTATTCAGAAAATTACCATCCTAGTTACAATGCAGGCATTAGATTCATTCTTTCAAGTGTCTACACTTTAGAGATAGATAAAACCTGAGAATAAGGAGGAGGTTAAATGCCATAAATTTCCATTTAAATGATTTTAATGAAAATGTTCAAAATGAAAGTTTCAAATAATATATCTATAACTTTTCAGTCATTCATTTGCATTTCTAAATGTTCAATATTGTGGCATATATGAACATGCAAATAGAATTTTAGTCAAACAAATATATCTAAATTTTATTTAAACTAACTATGCATTTTATATATAAAACATTTTAAGAGCTGTCTCATCTCACATATTCTCAATATTACAATATTTTTTCAGATTCTATAACCTTTATAAAACTTTCTGGAAAAAAACTAATTATATTGTTATATGTCTTCATTTTTCCATTATAAGCATCATTAGAATATGCCTTTTGCATTTTTGCACCTTTAATAGAAGCCACATATGTAGCTATTCCCAGTTTATATTTATAAAAGATGATCGTGATAAAATTATAGCAGCAGCAAGAACTCAATGAAGAGACTATATTTTGGTTTTAAAAGTCCAAGTCTAAAAGGAAGTAATATTCTAAAATAAGCAAAGTTTGTTAAAAGAGTTTTTTAGGTTTCCTTTTAGCTGCTTCAAATTTATCTACTTTGTTCTTTATATTGTCTTCCAGAAAATCAAGGCTTTTATTGGCTTCAACTCTGCCTACCTTTCCTGCATAGTATGCATGCTTCCAAAAGGCATAAAGTAACTCCTCTTGTCCTAATATGGTCCCTCAATGAACTGAACATCCTAGAATTAATACCATTATGTGGCTCTCTTTCCAATGAATCTGAGCTGGAATAATACAATAAAGCAATATGGAGAAAATTGTTGCAATTGCTGTTATATAGTAATGGAAATTTGACAACACTGTTGCCTATAATAAAGTGGAAAAAGAGAACATAAAAATAATTTAGTGGATTTGGCTAAAGATTGACCAGACAGAATGTTAAAAATGTCAACTATTTATAATATATAATGTAGAACATATATAATGTAGAACATATATAATGTACATATATACATACAATAAATATGTGTATCTATTTCTGAATGTTTATTTGCATCAGAAAAATGTATCCCTTTGCTTAACCTTTTGTTAGGTTTTCTGTGACATGTAGCTAAGCCCATTTCTACTTGATAAAATTGTCAGAAGTTTATAACCCAGATTTCTTGCTGTGGTAAGTGAAAGCTTTCATAAGCTCACCACTACTTATATCTCTACCCTCAGATTTCACATTCTGCAGTGCATTGTCTTTATTTTAACCAATCCATTCTCCAAATTTTATAACAATATAAAATAAAGATGCTCTTTTTAAATTATTATTTTGTTTAAGTAAGAATGGAAAATTCTGATTTCTTTATATGCTTCTGGAAATGCAGAATAGATATTGATAGTCTATAGGAAGTTCTTCAGTAAAAAATCTGAATGCTGTGAGCTAAATATTTTCTAAATATATTTGACCACATAATTGTTATTCAAGTAACACCTTGTATCAGTACTCAATATAAGCATTATAGGAGAATGCACTGTGAAATGCTGTGTCTTAGCACATGAAATTCTTACATTCTCTTAAACATGCTTTTTCTCCTCACTTCAGGGCTTGTTGACAGTGTCACTGCTGTATATAAATGCCCATTTTTTAACTTGTCTTCACCAGGAACACTGCTCTTCTTTACATACAAACTCCTCTGACTTGCATGGTGATGACACAGGATTGATTCTGTCCTCGAGAGCCAAGACTAACTTTACAGATAATCTTGGAATTTTCTTAGGAATGGATTCCTTTCCTGGACAATACGTCAGGTACACAAATGCTGGTGATCATTGAAAATCCCTAAAACCACACAGGACTAAGCAAGCAACTTGAAGTTATACCCAAATAGTGTTACTTCTATTGGAAAACTCCTATGAGAACAAGGTGTGTGTGTCACACACACACACACACACACACACACACACAGAGTTAAGCTTAGTTTTTAACTTTTCCTTCAATCCTTTCAATCTCAATCAAATAGATCCACATTCTTTATCTGGTAGTAGTCTGAACAATGTTATCATTAGACCACTTAGAGCAGATGAGTTCTGCCTTATGCTAATGTTGACTTCAGATGGTTATTAAGTGTTTCTTAGTAGTAAAATGGTCCTTTTGGGGGTTTTGTCATAGAAAAAAATTACTCGCACATCATATTTGATTTTTCAACTTAAGGTAAGCTGATACAGTTAAACACATGAGAGAAACTTTAAGGGGCTTATTGAAATGCAGTGACCAAATGGGAAATATTTTAGAGTCTTCAGCACTACATTACACTACAATTAAGTATAAGGAATAAGATTTTTTTTTGAATTTTAGTATTTTTTTATATAGCAGGTCAGGTCTTCTTAGTTATCTATTTGATACATATTAGTGTATATATGTCAGTTCCAATCTCCCAATTCATCCCCCCACACTCCCCCCACTGCTTTCCCCACTTGGTGTCCATACATTTGTTCTCTACATCTGTGTCTCTATTTCTGCCTTGCAAACCGGTTCATCTGTACAATTTTTCTAGATTCCACATATATGTGTTAATATACAATATTTGTTTTTCTCTTTTTGACTTACCTCATTCTGTATGACAGTCTCTGTGTCCATCCATGTCTCTACAAATGACCCAGTTTTCTTCCTTTTTATGGCTGAATAATATTCCATTGTATATATGTACCACATCTTCTTTATCCATCCTTCTCTCAATGGGCATTTAGGTTGCTTCCATGACCTGGCTATTGTAAATAGTGCCGCAATGAACATTGGGGTGCATGTGTCTTTTCGAATTATGGTTTTCTCTGGGTATATGGTTTCCCAGTAGTGGGATTGCTGGGTCATATGGTAATTCTTAGTTTTTTAAGGAACCTCCATACTGGCTGTATCAATTTAGACTCCCACCAACAGTGCAAGAGGGTTCCCTTTTCTCCACACCCTCTCCAGCATTTGTTGTTTGTAGATTTTCTGATGATGCCCATTGAGGAATAAGATTAATCTCATAATTAAAAGAATAAATGTTAAAGACTTCTTCAAAATAAGAATCTTGTAGGTTTATGGGAGGTTACTTCTTTCAGAAACACTCCAGAACATTGGCATTGTTAGGACCTTAAATTTACTTGTTGTTGGGAAAGGGAAGAAAAGCATCCTCCTCGTCCTCCTACCTTAATTGACACATTGGTTTACCTCTTTCACGCTATGCTTCTTGATATCACAGAAGTCAAAAATTACTAACTTGTTCAGTTATTAGTGATAAATTTCCTGGTACTTTTCATGTTTTCCAACAAAGGCATTTAGACATTTTCACTCCTCCTTTATGTACAGTCAACTGACACCTATTGGCCAGAGTTTTCTTAATATTTTTTATATGTTGAGCATATATTCACTTGTAAGACATATTGCCATAGTAAGTCAACAGCTCAGAACACACACACACACACACACACACACACACACACACACACACACACTCTCGAGAACTTATCAGTTAAAAAGTCTTTTATCCAATTCCATCCATCTAAATACAGAAGAAAGTGTACCTGGAAAGAATTAGGCTATGAAACATTGTTGCTTGTCTAATTTTGTCTCATACATGTACATTCTTTCACAATCTCTACTTGGTGCCTTTATGATTATTAATACTAAACTTTATTTTTTATAACATTGGACTATTTATATATATATATACATATATATATATATATATTTTTTTTTTTTTTGCGGTATGCAGGCCTCTCACTGTTGTGGCCTCTCCCGTTGCGGAGCACAGGCTCTGGATGCGCAGGCTCAGCGGCCATGGCTCACGGGCCCAGCCGCTCCGTGGCATGTGGGATCTTCCCAGACTGGGGCACGAACCTGTGTCCCCTGCATCAGCAGGTGGACTCTCAACCACTGCGCCACCAGGGAAGCCCTATGTATTTTTTAAGAAGGCAATTTATAAATTATCCTGGCAAGCTTGGGCTATTTTGCTTTAGAATCAACTGGTTGTATCATTCTATATTCTATGATCTGTTGGCATTTATTTATACCTGCATGCACTGACAATACTATCATTTTTATTATACAAACTATCTGAATCCCAGAGAAATTATGTATCATGTCAAAAAGTCACAGAGCTAAGAACTCTAGATTCAGTATTGGACTACATTTCTGCCATAAGCTCAATCTATTATAATCTTAACTCATATTTCCTACTTTTTAAAATTGAGTTGAGTCACAAAAATATCATATATTGAAATTAATACCATATTATTAATAATTATGACAATTGTTTTGAGATGTTATCACATAAAGACTTGCATTGAGTAATTTATACACAATATCTGCAATTTGTACATTTACCCTGGAATTAGATTTTCACAGATAAAGGAACCAATACCTTCTTCAGAGGACCAACAGTTCAAAAAAGGTAGAATTGGGTTGAACTCTAGTATCTGTAGTCTTTTTCTATTTCACATTAATTTTCATTTTCCAGTGATTATATTTTTCTTTGCTATAGAAAAGAGAAAACTTTTTCAGTTCTACTAAAATAATCAAAATCAATTTCTATTAACATGTTTGTTCTTTATGTTGCTATTTATAATTCAGGGCACATAATCCCTATATAAATTTGATATCTGGCACAGAAGACAATTTTCTTGTAGGTTGGTACATTTCTAGTGTTGTTACCTTTTTCAGTTGCTTTGTCATTCCAATTTTTTCTCTGCTCTTTTTATACCTCTCTCAGTCTAACTCTTGCTGTCACTTTCATGTCCCTGCTCTCACCTCTTGGCTCTCCCCTTCATTTTCTCTGTATGCTTGGACTTACAGGTTAAACATTTACTTTTT
This sequence comes from Pseudorca crassidens, assembly GCF_039906515.1. Classification (NCBI taxonomy): domain Eukaryota; kingdom Metazoa; phylum Chordata; class Mammalia; order Artiodactyla; family Delphinidae; genus Pseudorca; species Pseudorca crassidens. The sequence goes on from NC_090298.1 coordinate 24,346,435, forward strand.
ACATGAATATTTCCTTTTCAGTGTGGACAACTTAATATACTATAATACTGGACATTACAATAAGCATTCATGACTTATAGAAACACAGTAAAATCTAGAGATTGTGGTTATATGTCTCAGATCTCACTTCAAAATAGACATCTAGCCAAGAGGGTTATATAACTAGACGTAGCAACAGAGTTGTAGGTCTCTCTTTCTTCAATCCTAAACCCAAAAAACTCTCAGGCAATATAAGGACTGAAAGTGAACTAAGATGCAAAAATGAGCAAATGGGAGCAGGGGTGAGGAGGCAGAGGACTGGCAAGGAAGGAAAAGAGACTTGATTCTGCAGGAAATCTGGGTACTAGTGAATTAATGGCCAGTGCAGAGAAAAAACTGCTGTGGGGCAGCTAATGTCTGGATCATTTCTATTCGGTAGACAAATTCCTCAAGGTTTCCAAATATATTACAGCCCACTCCAAATGCTGGATAAACTACTTATCACCATTCATCAAAACTGACTTTGAGGGTGTCCTTCAGATGCCTCCGAGAGCAATTTGAAACAAGTGCCACTTGCTGGTTCCCTTGCGTTTCTTATGGCTGCTAGTGAACATCAATAATATGAATTCCATTTTAATTTTTCTGTAAGGGATCTTATTTATAGGGCAATTTCCAGTGCAGTGTCTTGTCTCTATGAAATTATTGCCAACTCAGGCAGCTGTTAAAGTTTACTACGTAGGCCTTCCTGCAAGATACAATATGGATATTACTTTCAAAAGTAATTTGGAATACGAAGTGAGAAGAGTATGTTAACTCTTTGCAAACATCCCAACTTAGATAAGGAAATTCTTGCCTTTCGAACTGATGCTCTGCTTTTTTAAAGTAACATAAAATGCAGCATTAAAACTTACTTTTTACTAACCTTATTTATAAATTAATGATGTCTCACTTTCAAGTGAGCATTACCTCACAGAATTCCAGTTATTAATTGAAGGAAATGATCAATTTATTTCATTTCAGCTTTCATGCCAGTATTGTAACCCTCACCCACACACTGTGATAAACTACATAAGCTGTCACATTTTTATGTGCTCTGTCTTCTTGGGCAGAGGCATATGTCCACTTAGAAGCCTGTCTCCACCCTCCTACACACAATTAAATAATGAGATTCTCCAGCTCTAATCTAGTTAGTGAAAGGTTCTATTCAGAATGGAACCTGATATTTCAAAGTTCAAATCTTTATCTAAAGCTTCAAGGATCATACTGCTCTATCTATATTTTATTTTATTTTTTTATGTACAGCAGTTTCTTATTAGTTATCTATTTTATACATATTAGTGTATATATGTCAATCCTAGTCTCCCAATTCATCCCGCCACCACCCCTCAACCCCACTTTCCCCTCTTGGTGTCCATATGTTTGTTCTCTACATCTGTGTCTCTATTTCTGCCTTGCAAACCAGTTCATCTGTACCATTTTTCTAGATTCCACATATATGCATTAATATACGATATTTGTTTTTCTCTTTCTGACTTACTTCACTCTGTATGACAGTCTCTAGGTCCATCCACGTCTCTACAAATGACTCAGTTTTGTTCTTTTTTATGGCTGAGTAATATTCCATTGTATACATGTACCATATCTTCTTTATCCATTCGTCTGTCGATGGGCATTTAGGTTGCTTCCATGACCTGGCTATTGTAAATAGTGCTGCAATGAACATTGGGGTGCATTGTCTTTTTGAATTATGGTTTTCTCAGGGTACATGCCCAGTAGTGGGATTGCTAATGGTAATTCTATTTTTAGTTTTTTAAGGAACCTCCATACTGTTCTCCATAGTGGCTGTATCAATTTACACTCCCACCAACGGTGCAAGAGGGTTCCCTTTTCTCCACACCCTCCCAGCATTTGTTGTTTGTAGATTTTCTGATGATGCCCCCTTAAAACTATTCCTAGAATATGACATCTCCTCTTAATTTTCTCTGAACCAGGTGTGTTATTAGTTCAACCATTCTTCATGTGCCATTAAGATGCCTCCCAGTGTTTTTGGCCTCTTCTAGATATTTTATTTAGTCAAAATTTATTCTAAAATGAATTGTTTTCATTTTGAAAATGTATCTTAGTTGTGTTCAGGCCACTGTTATTTCTGATAATGCTATTGTCAATAGCTTACACAAAAAGTTTTATTAACACAAAGACTCCTTTTCCCCTTTAAAGTATATTTACCTCAATGGTATAGATTCAAATTGAGCAAGTTTCTTTTTTTTTTTTTCCTCATCTACTAAATTTAATCTTGCCAGAGTCAAGATAATCTTCTTCCACCTTGATGCCAATTTAACTAGTTTGTATTATTTATTATATTTAATTTTAAACCAGCTGTCATTTAAAAGTTTTGTAACTAAATACTTTTTATCTAATTTCAAAGAACTGAAAGTAGTTTAGAACATGACAAAGAAAGATTTTTACAAGTCAACTCAGAATCACCCAAGATGCTAAGAAAATGAGTGCAGGCTAAAAACATAAATAGATAGCTTTTGTTATTTAGTTCTCATGTCTCTGTCTGATAAACAAGGCATTAGTACATTTAATTCAGATTATTAAAAGAGCATATGGAATTTCTAATCAACTTTGATATATGGAGATGCCTCAAAATATTTTTATTTTAAGAAGTCTATATATATATATTCTCTACTTCCCTAAAATATAAGCAATATAGAACAAGCAACAAGAGGTAAAACTCCTTATGGAGCTACTAAAAATTAGCTTCCGTGACAGTACTAACGTTTATGGTTGCCAGCTTTTATTTGGGGTAATAGATTATACTGTGGTTAAAACATAGGATTTAGACTTACCAGTCAAACGTGTTTATTGAATACCTACTCTATAAAAGCACTATTAATAGACATAATGGTTACATCGATGAGAATGAGAGAGAGTCCTTGCCTCTTCATTAAGGCTTTCAAGAATGTAAAATGGGGATAGAAATAACTGTAGATTTTTTTTTTAGCAAAGGTAGTTGAGAAATATATCCCTCTGCAACTGATATTTGATCTCTCATTGATATGACAAGGAGAAAGCCAAGTAAAAATCTATGCAGTGAATTTCCCAGAGGAAAAGAGGTCTTTGAGAAAAAAAATTTTTTTTTCTCAAAAAGAGAAGAAGTACAAAGGACCTCAGAAACAAAAAGTAATGTAGGGAAGCAGAGTTTGTAGTAAATGAGGGCAAGTAACAAGGCAGAGAGAAGATCATGTAGAAATTGGTAGACATGGTAAGAAGTGAGAAAGGTTTTCTGTTTGCGACGGGGAGTTGTAGGTAGGGCAACAGCTTGACGTTATTTGAGCCTGTGAGAGATCATTCAGGCTGTTGTGTAGTACATGGTTTGCAGGGTACCAAGAAGTGAGGCATGGAGCCCTGACAGGAGATTGTATCTGGAATCTGGATATTGGTGTCTTGAAGAAGGTTCGTAGTGGCATAAGTAATGAGGTTTAGATCTCTTTGGAAATAGATTTGAGAGGACTTTCTGGTGAAGTGGGTGTAGAATGTAAGGGCAAGATGCATCACAGATAAGTCTAAGATTTTTGGTCTGAGTAAACGGTAGCTTATGATCTGTTTACTGTTAAGTAGTATTTTTTCTAGGGCGGTCTGTATATTGATAATAATATGATGTTGATGATATTGACATTATTTTGACTGTATGATATCAAAATCGTCTTTTCATGTTTGGGTCTTAGGCAATACAATGCACATCTCCTACTATAAAATATACAAGTGCCAAATAATCAATTTCCTCAGGTAACTTGTACCAATAGCATGGGCACTAAACTAATGCTCTTGCAATCAGGGGCACATGCCCTAGATATTGACATAAGAAATTATGATCAAAAGAATTAACAGCAATGGTAAATTGTCCTCTCTGGCAGCAGTGGCAGCTGTATTAAGTTGCAACAGTAGAAGTAGTGTTAGCAGCAGCTTCTAGGAGAAAAGGGTTAATTGTGCTTGCAGCACACTGACAGTAGTTCAGTCTGGAATATCTAGAGTTCTGACAAGGTGGCCACTGTTTCTCTGCTAAACCAGTTTTGTGGAGGGATTTTGGGCATGCTCTCAGGTTGTGTATCTTCTAAGAATGATCCTCCAGGGATCCCAACAATTTTGTGAGTCAACCAACATCCTTTTTTTTTTTCTTTTTATGCTTGAATTCACTAGACACATCTGCAGTGTTTTGTTTGTTGGAAGATTTTAATCACAGTCTCAATATCAGTGCTTGTGATTGGTCTGTTTATATTTTCTGTTTCTTCCTGGTTCAGTATTGGAAAGTTGTGCTTTTGTATGAATTTGTCATTTCTTCCAAGTTGTCCATTTTATAGGCATATAGTTGCTTGTAGTAATCTCTCATGATCCTTTGTATTTCTTCAGTGTCAGTTGTTACTTCTGCTTTTTCATTTCTAATTCTATTGATTTGAGTCTTCTCCCTTTTTTTCTTGATAAGTCTGGCTAATGGTTTATCAATTTTGTTTATCTTCTCAAATAACCAGCTTTTAGTTTTATTGATCTTGGTGATCGTTTCCTTCATTTCTTTTCCATTTATTTCTGATCTGATCTTTATGATTTCTTTCCTTCGGCTAACTTTGAGTTTTTTTCTTTCTTCTTTCTCTAATTGCTTTAGGTGTAAGCTTAGGTTGTTTATTTGAGATTTTTCTTGTTTCTTGAGGTAGGATGGTATTGCTATAAACTTCCCTCTTAGAACTGCTTTTGCTGCATCCCATCAGTTTTGGGCCATCGTGTTTTCATTGTCATTTGTTTCTAGGTTTTTCTTGATTTCCTCTTTGATTTCTTCAGTGATCTCTTGGTTATTTAGTAGCATATTGTTTAGCCTCCATGTGTTTGCATTTTTTAGAGATTTTTTTCCTGTAATTGATATCTAGTCTCATAGTGTTGTGGTCAGAAAAGATACTTGATATGATTTCAATTTTCTTAAATTTACCAAGGCTTGATTTGTGACTCACAATATGGTCTATCCTGGAGAATGTTCCATGAGCACTTGAAAAGAAAGTGTATTCTGTTGTTTTTGGATGGAATGTCCTATAAATATCAATTAAGTCCATCTTGTTTAATGTATTATTTAAAGCTTGTGTTTCCTTCTTTATTTTCATTTTGGTTGATCTGTCCATTGGTGAAAGTGGGGTGTTAAAGTCCCCTAGTATTATTGTGTTACAGTCGATTTCCCCTTTTATGGCTGTTAGCATTTGCCTTATATATTGAGGTACTCCTGTGTTGGGTGCATAAATATTTACAATTGCTATATCTTCTTCTTGGATTGATCCCTTGATCATTATGCAGTGTCCTTCTTTGTCTCTTGTAATAGTCTTTATTTTAAAGTCTATTTTGCCTGATATGAGAATTGCTACTCCAGCTTTCTTTTGATTTCCATTTGCATGGAATATCTTTTTTCATCCCCTCACTTTCAGTTTGTATGTGTCCCTAGGTCTGAAGTGGGTCTCTTGTAGACAGCATATATATGGGTCTTCTTTTTGTATCCATTCAGCCAGTCTATGTCTTTTGGTTGGAGCATTTAATCCATTTACATTTAAGGTAATTATCGATATGTATGTTCCTATTACCATTTTCTTGATTGTTTTGGGTTTGTTATTGTAGGTCTTTTCCTTCTCTGTGTTTCCTACCTAGAGAAGTTCCTTTAGCATTTTTTGTAAAGCTGGTTTGGTGGTGCTGAATCCTCTTAGCTGTTGCTTGTCTGTAAAGGTTTTAATTTCTCTGTCAAATCTGAATGAGATCCTTGCTGGGTAGAGTAATCTTGCTTGTAGGTCCTTCCCTTTCATCACTTTAAATATGTCCTAACACTCCCTTCTGGCTTGCAGAGCTTCTGCTGAAAGATCAGCTTTTAACCTCATGGGAATTCCCTTGTATTTTGTTTGTTGCTTTTCTCTTGCTGCTTTTAATATTTTTTCATTGTATTTCATTTTTGATAGTTTGATTACTATATGTCTTCGTGTGTTTCCCCTTGGATTTATCCTGTATGGAACTCTGCACTTCCTGGACTCGACTATTTCCTTTCCCATATTAGGGAAGTTTTCAACTATGATCCCTTCAAATATTTTCTCAGTCCCTTTCTTTTCCTCTTCCGGGACCCCTGTAAATCGAACATTGGTGTGTTTAATGTTGTCCCAGATGTCTCTGAGACTGACCTCAATTCTTTTCATTCTTTTTTCTTTATTCTGCTCTGCAGTAGTTATTTTCACTAGTTTATCTTCCAGGTCACTTATCCATTCTTCTGCCTCCATTATTCTGCTATTGATCCCTTCTAGAGAATTTTTAATTTCATTTATTGTTTTGTTCATCATTGTTTGTGTGCTCTCTAGTTCTTCTAGTTCCTTGTTAAATGTTTCTTGTATTTTCTCCATTCTATTTCCAAGATTTTGGATCTTTACTCTCATTCTTCTGAATTCTTGTTCAGGTAAACTGCCTATTTCCTCTTCATTTGTTTGGTCTGGTGGGTTTTTACTTTGCTCCTTCATCTGCTGCGTATTTCTTTGTCTTCTTGTTTTGCTAACTTACTGTGTTTGGGGTCTCCTTTTCGCAGGCTGCAGGTTCATAGTTCCCATTGTTTTTGGTGTCTGCCCCCAGTGGGTGAGGTTGGTTCAGTGGGTTCTGTAGGCTTCCTGGTGGAGGGGACTGGTGCCTGTGTTCTGGTGGTTGAGGCTGGATCTTGTCTTTCTGGTGGGCAGGACCATATCCGGGGGTGTGTTTTGAAGTGTCTGTGAACCTGTTATGTTTATAAGCAGCCTCTCTGCTATTGGGTGGGGTTGTGTTCCTGTCTTGCTGGTTGTTTGGCATGGTATGTCCAGCACTGGAGCTTGCTGATCATTGAGTGGAGCTGGGTCTTAGCGTTGAGATGGAGATCTCTGGGAGAGCTCTTGCTGATTGGTATTACATGGCGCCAGGAGGTCTCTGGTAGTCCACTGTCCTGAACTCTGCTCTCCCACCTCAGAGGCTCAGGCCTGACACCTGGCCGGAGCACCAAGACCCTGTCAGCACACTGCAATCTGGTTATGTAGTTTACTGCAGAGCTGACTCAAATTCAAGTCTGCTGATTAACCAGCAATGGGTGTTTCTATCCATGTGAGACCTGTCAAGTCTACGCGCTGAGACACCGAGGTTTGCAGCTAAGAGAGGTTTTACTCACAGGGCAGTCCAACAGGGAGCAGGAGAACAAATCTCAAACCTGCCTTCCTCCTTCCCTGAAGGCAAGGGGCTCAGGGTACTCCTTTGTGAAGTATTTATCAAGGTCGTGGGCTAAAGGGAAAAGGAAATAGGAGGTGTCACAGATGTTAGAGGAGAAAAGTTGAAAAATATTTTAACTAATAGAAAAATTAATGTATTATGGAAGTGAAGTGAAACTATTTTCCATAGTTATTGGTTAGTATATATATATATATATATATACATATATATGTGCTTTTCAAATAAATGCATGCACTATCCACAAATATATACTTAATTATCTTGAGGAAATTCTCCTGGAATTAATGCATGTTTTCTTTCTGACTTAAAAGAATGAGTTAATTTATTACCATAGTGGCATTGCTTTATTACTTCTTATTTAATGAAATATTTATTGAGGCAATGTGGCACCACCATACAAGGCAACATGGGAGATATGAAAATAAAGAAACAGATTAGGTGTGTAGAGAAGATGAAGCATTCAAAAAATTGTGAGTTTATTTGTTTGATTCTAAAATTTGAACTTTAGGGTAAAGAGTCTTTGAATAAGGGAAGCGCAGACAGAAAAGGCTGTAAATGGTTTTAGAATGTCTTGAATGCTGTACCTTCTCCATCCTTTCCCACTATACCTCTTTTGCCAGGTCTTAAATGTTCACCATCATCATTACAATAACAAGTTATGAAAAAAAATTGTATTGATATGGATTTATGTGGATAGCTTAACTGTAAGTAATGTCTACTGAAAAAAGAAAAAATGCAAAACCTGAAAGTTGAGAGTTAGGTTTTATTCGGTGGACAAATCTGAGGACTTAAGCCTGGGACATAGCATTTCAGATAATTCCGAGAAACTTCTGAAGAGGAAGGGGGGAAGCCAGGATATATAGGAGTTTTTGAACAAAACCAGGTAGTCAGAATATCAAAAGATTACTGTTAATAAAAGAAAACCAGATATCTCATGTTAAGGAATTTAGCACTTTTCTATGTATGGGAAGATGCAAGAGTCTGGGATCACTGAAATCATTCCATTGATATGCACCTCAGCTATCTGAGGCCAGTATCCTGTATTTTCTCATCCTGTGTTTCCTCAGGCTGCACCGTCGGGGGTGGCTGCAGTCTGGTGACTGCTAGGTGTCAGGCATTCTTTACTTCCTTCCTGAGTTCCCTCAGCCTTTACCATCCGGGAGGCTGTAATGTGGTGGCTTGATCCTTTATTTACTGATATGGCAGGCAGCATTCTTAGTTCACAGTAATAATGAATATATTGATTGGTATAGTAAGTCAGCAACTCTCTCTGAATAAACATCAATGACTATTACATTTCTGAAAAGATAATTTTTAAATTTAGATATTTTTATAAAGCTCACCTTTCCCAAATTTATAGTATACAAATAAAAGTATCCAACACATTCCTGTTGAATGGCTTGGTGTAAAGAACAATTCTCTAGCAATACATTATGTGCTGCAATTGTTTTTTATACGCTAGTTAGTAGAATACGTCAGTGAACCCTCATCCTCACTTCCCTGATGATGATATGAAGAGGGAAAGAGCCATCTAGCTATACCAATACACTGAATGTTGACTCGGTAGTATGGAATAGCTTCTGAAAATTGTTGGACTGATAGGGTAAAGCACTTTTACCTTTTTCAAAAATCATACAGTGTCTTCTTTGAGAAATGAAATAGCATAAAATTGAATAGTATATTCACAACCTACAATTGAGGAGTCACTTGGCACTTCAGAAGATCTTGTCGTCTTCAAATTGTTTCTAATAGTTATCTCCAGCACTTCTTTCAATGAATGTATACAACAAATTTGTATCATTTCTATTGCAAATACATAGAGTATTCTCAGAATCAGAATAGGTAAAAATAGAAGAATAAAACCATATTGCAAAAGAACTTTGGCCTTGGTACACTGCAGATATTTTCAATCACATTTATTTTGATTAAAAATGAACAAGATGTGGTAAGATGTACTAAAAATATGAAGCAAAAACAAGTTCTCATTTACGCAATTGGAGAAGACCTTGGTCATACTCAAAGTCTGCCTAATAATACAAATGCATTTTGAAAAAAAGAAAAATAGAAAGTTTTTAATCATCTTAAGTTACCAATATAGCTGACTGGGTTAAACTGACAAGTATAAAAAGCAATGGAATATGCCAAGATAAATTTTTAAAACCTAAGGCTATTTCTACATGATAATCTTAAGATCTCTTTAAGTAATAGGTGAGAATACAGTTAAATAAGTAATTTATTAATTTATATATATGGTTAAAATATGGGTATCTCTTTTGATCTTATATTTCCTGAAAATAAAAGCTTCACTATTTTGATTGAAAAAATGTATGTATATGTGTGTATATATTTGTATATATACATATAATTTTAAATTCAATAATGTATTTAAATAAATATGCTATTATTCAAATTTCTTCAAAACTAATTGTGTGTGGTATTTTTAATTTAGTCTGTTGATAATCTCTGGCATACATTTAAATTTGGACATTTATTTCATTTACTTTACATTTCTCAGTGACTTGTTACTCCTTTATATAACATGCAAACATTAAGTTTTATCTCACATCCTAAAAAAGTAAAAAGAAAAAGAAAAGCAAGTTTTCAACCCCTTTTCCTTCCTGTAATATCCCATTCTTTGCCTTTCTCATAAACCTAAACAGAATTGATTATATTTGCCATCTTAAAATATCTCCTCCTGTGTTGCTTTAAATGCCCTTTGAACTTCATCATTCTGTCAAAATGCTACATCATTGTCATTAAGTACCTTTGCTGTCTAACTGTGGCATCCCATACCTTTTACCTCTCCTCTTGAAAACTTGTTTTCCACCTGGCCCCCACATCTCCACCCTCCCCTAAATCTCATGCCTCTGTCTGATTGCTTCTCTTTAGGCCTCCTTACTGGTCATTACATAGAAATGTGATGCTTATTATTTTATATTTTTCATAGTTTGAATATTAAATTGCTTTTCTGTATGTATTACCAAGCTTTCTTTTTTCTCTAATTTCCCAGATAGTTTAATTATCTGCTGTCTGAAACAGCTATTTGAGGTCTTTTTAAACTTTTACCCACACCACTCCAAATATGAGCTGATGATTTTACCTTCTCTTACATATTTAAAAAATAGTTATTAGTGAATTTTACCACATACATAAGTAGTACCAGGGACTTCCCTGGTGGCTCAGTGGTTAAGAATCCGCCTGCCAATGCAGGGGACATGGGTTCAACCCCTGGTCCAGGAAGATCCCACATGCCACGGAGCAACTAAGCCCATGTGCCACAACTACTGAGCCTGCACTCTAGAGCCTGTGAGCCACAACTACTGAGCCTGTGTGCCACAACTACTGAAGCCTACATGCTCTAGGGCCTGGGCACCACAACTACTGAAGTCTGTGTGCCTAGAGCCCATGCTCCACAACAAGAGAAGCCACCACAATGAGAAGCCCATGCACTGCAATGAAGAGTAGCTCCTTGATTGCTGCAACTAGAGAAAAGCCCACGCACAGCAATGAAGACCCAAAGCAGCCAAAAAAAAAAAAATGTAGAACCATGTTAATATTCTTGTATCTTAGCTTTTGCTCAGTCTTTTCAAGATTTATCTATATTTTTATGAAAACATTAAATCAATTTAATACTTTAAAGCAATTTAATAGTATGCATACTTTTTTACTGAACCGAACTTGGGTCTGCTCACCAGATGAGCAGCAAAGTCAATCTACTGACAACAGGCTGTGGTGAAGAAAAGTACAGCGTTTCACATTGTCCTGTTTTCAGAATTACATTGAAGTAAATATGCCTTTACCAACCTCTCAGAGATGTCACACAGTCAAGCTTAATTGGATTTTGTTTATGAAAACCACTCTTTTTCTCTTGGGCCCTAAAAGAAACTTGGTGCCGGGTAATTAAGGATAATCATGTTAATATGTCATCTTCATTGTGATTTTATTTGTTAAAAACAAAGCAAAACAAACAATAACAAAACTACTTCTGAGTCTGGAAAAATATATCTAGAAAACATCTTCTCTATTATTCATAGTCTCAATAAGGCATTCTTCACCAGTGTCTTAAGACCATGGACATACTGAGCGAAAATTGTCATGGCCTCCACACTCAGAATTTTCCAGGCTCAGGGAAGCTCTTTCTAGACCTGCTCTCCTCTCCTGAGTAAGTTAGTTTCTAAGCAGGTACCGCTAATGAGTCAAGCATCCAGGCATTTACTTCTTCATGTAATCAATTTCAGTTGACTTTGACCTGGTCATGACTTTTGAAAAATAGAATGGAATACAGGCGATCAGTGTGGTATCTGAGGCTAGATCATAAAAAGTCTTGCAGCATCTGCCTAAATTTCTTGTTAGGGTTGCTTTTTGTCTTTTGATACTACTTCCCAGGACATAGCTACTATGCTTTGACAAACATAAATTAAATGCAGAAGTCAGAAGTAGGTGCTCTGGTAAACAACCCAAGTGAGGTCCCAGGCAACAGTCAAACGCTGCCCGTCTTGTGACTTAATCACCTTGGCCCAGCCTAGTGGCACTTTAGGATTATTATAGTTCAGCTGTACTGTAACCATGTGAAAAACCTCAGGCAAGAACAATTCAGCTAAGTCCAGTCAAGGAATCACATTCCTTTGCTTCTATTGTATGGCTTCTTGTGAATTGTTACAAACACATGCCATGATTTATGGCTCCATTTCAACCCTCCTTTGTAAATAATCCTTTATTAAAATGTGTGCAGTATAAGTATTGATGTAATTATTCTGAGATACAGAATACAGATAACATAAATGGCATTTATGAATAAGATGTGTAATTTTTAAAAATAACACTTTATGTAATGGGTATATAAATGATCACATAAACAAATACAGAAATTAACCTTTCTGTGTATTTTCTACAGGACATTGATAATACAGATGAAATCATAAGGAGGTGCATTTATTATCCTTTTATTTCATTCAAGCCAATGTAATTTAAAAATTCACTTAGATTAGTTTTAACTTTAATTAAAATGTTTGCATACATTTTCTACAGAGTGAGCCATAAAATTGAATATAGTAGTAAATGGTTCTGAATAATGCCTTTAAGATCATTAAGGTGAACCAAAAACAACATAAAGAAGCAAGAAGCAACATAATTAACTGTTAAAGAATGTATGTTTAGCAATTTAAGCTGAAAAAGATTAATTACAATGTTAATTTTATTAATTTTAATTTAAAGAAATATATTTTTGTTCTAGGTCTGTTTGTTTTCACTCAGAAGGAACTTATCTGATAATTTAAGGACTTTGAATATTTATTTCTATTATTTTTCCTGGGCCCACTGGCTCATTTAAAGGCTGTCCATGGCCAATTGGCAAATGTGTAGTATCTCCATCATGGTTTACCTGAAAAACAAAGAGGTATCCCCTATGCAAACTGTTCCTAATTATACTTTTTAGCATGTTGTGGAAGTAGCAGACATAATCTTCAGAATTTTCCAAGGCTGTGTACTGACAGGCTTTACTGATCTTTCTAAAGTCTTTTCCTCAGTGATGTGTTAATTTTATTTTTTAATCTCATTAGTAAAAAGAGTTTCCCACTTATTTAACAAAGACATAATCTTCATAGGCTGGATTGGATAATAATTCCTATTTGCTTTGAGAGTGAAGATTATTTTATAATTTTAGTATTATATCTCTGACTTTGTTGGCGGAGATCATTAGAAGAATTTGGTTTTTAATTTAAACTTCATGTTTCCAGACTTTTCCTCTAGAGATCCTGACTCACAATGTCTGAAATATGACTATTTAATTAGCCAACCACCTGATTCTTATCTGACAGACTTGAAAAATACTACAAAGTTATTCATTAACTTATTATAACAGAAACTTATTATGGGGCAGATTGTAGACATTATTAATATTTGATTTTGAGCACAAAAATATCACTTCAAAGAATGAGAAAGGATTGCCACTCTAGATGTATATTTCAAATGCCCACTTTCTCAAGGCTACTTACAGTCTTTACTCAAAAAAAGCCACTGTTACTTAGTGTACTCTTTAAAGGATTTATAAGATTTCTAAATTTTGCATAACACATTAAATCCTGAAAAGGTAGTTTATCTTGAAGTACTTTTGAAAAAAAGTATGTGAAAATAAAGTTATTTTTAGAATTCTATATTATATTTTGTTATCACGGCCCCTCCTTTCCATTATGGTACTATAGTATCTAGCTAGATCTAACAATTTAGCTTTAAACGATAAAAAAAAAATTAATAGATGGACCATATCAATGTCTGGTCAACAAAAAATAGTCAAGATATGAAAGAAACAATGGTCACATGCAATTGGTTTTTAGATTTTTTTATTGCCTCTGCTGATTTTTTCTCTGCTCTTGTTCTTGGTAAACATCTCACCAGATATTAAAATATTTTAGCTTTTCAATATAGATTTGGCTTGTCAGAGTTTTTGTATTAGAGAATGGTTTACTAAATACAATATCATAAAGTTTTTGACTGTCACCTTCTACATCTCTAGCTGAGAAAATAACAAGCCATTTTAGAAGAATGGATGGATCCAGTATTTATATTCTAACTTTTTAATGATAATCAAGTTCTGCAAATCAGCTAAGATTTAAATAAATTAAAATTTCAATATAATGACTTGATTGCCAAGATAAAGGGGAAAAAATAGCATCAGGAAAAATTAGTACTGAATATGCAGATGAATGAAATTGGACCCCTCCTGCCATCATATACCAAAAGTAACTCAAATATGTCCTAAGGCATAAATGTAAGAGCCAATAAAAGAACTCTTAGGGAAAAAACATGCATGGATCTCAAATTATACAATGGTTTCTTAGACATGACACCAAAAACACAAAAAATAAAATAAAAATATTAATTAGACTTAATCAAAATGAAAAACTTTTGTGCTAAAAAGGACACCATCAGGAAAGTGAAAATACATTTCTCAAAAAGATACAAATGGATAATAAATACATGAAAAGACATTCAGTATCACTAGTGATTAGGGTAATGTGTATCAAAACCACAGTGAGATACCCCTTCACACCCATTAGGATGTCCATAAGCAGAAACATCGAAAATAACAAGTGTTGATAAGGATGTGGAGAAAGTGGAGCCCTCACACACTGATGGTGAGAATGTAAGATGGTGCAGTAACCTTGAAAAACAGTCTGTCAGTTCCTCTAAATTTTAAATATAAATATACCATATGAAATAATTCCAATTCAAGGGATATAAAAACTTGCATGCAAATGTTTATAACAGCACTATTGATAATAGTGAAAATCCAAATGCCCATCAACTGATGAATGAGTACATAAAATGTTGTATAACCATACAGAGTATCATTTGGCAATAAAAAATGAATGAAATACCAATACATGCTGCAACATGCATGACCCTTTTAAACTTATGCTAAGAAAAAGGAGCCAATAATAAAAGACAATGTATTCTATCATTGCACTGATCTCATATGCCCAAAATAAGCAAATCTCTAGAGACAGAAAACAGATTCATAATTGTCTATGCCCGGGAAGTTGGTTAGTATGGGTAGTAAAGGGGTGATAGCAAAAACCCAAGAAATTAAAGGAGAAGATGTCATTTCTTAAGAGAGGTTTCTTCTAGTCTTCATTTATAATATTGCTCCCCTTTCCCATTCACTCTCTTTCATCTAAAAAAAAAGACATTTTTATATTGCTTACCACAATCAAATAATGTCATATATTTATTGGTTTACTTGTTTATAGCCTGAAGGAGAGTATGTAATCAATATTTTAGTGAATGTATGAGTTTGTAAAATAATAAAATTATAAATTATTCTTTCTCTAAAATGTAGAGTTAGCTAATCTAAATTTGGCAGTTTTATACATGTCCATATTCATTCATACATATTTATGAAGAGAATATTGGGGAAATAGGCATTGTATTTTGTTTCAGAAAATCTATTAGTAATCACTGCTGCTGGTTAATGCCTATGATTATTAGAAAGGACAATTTTGTATGGAATCTCTGCTTTAGTTAGTGACTACAATGAAGAACATCATAGTTTAATTTTTCTACAAACTGAAGTAATTTAGAAGGAATAGAAATGATAAGACTTATTTATGACCACACCACAAAAAATTATGATATGAATAACATTAGTCTTCTGCATCTTTACTATTTTCTCATTAATGTTCTCTCACTTCTCAGTGCACTTTTTACTTTGGGTGTCTTTATGTGTAATTTTCTTTTTTCTTTTTTTTTTTTTTTTTTTTGTGGTACGCGGTCCTTTCACTGTTGTGGCCTCTCCCGTTGTGGAGCACAGGCTCCAGACGTGCAGGCTCAGCGGCCATGGCTCACGGGCCTAGCCTCTCCGCGGCATGTGGGATCTTCCCGGACTGGGGCACGAACCCGTGTCCCTTGCATCGGCAGGCGGACTCTCAACCACTGCGCCACCAGGGAAGCCCTTCATGTGTAATTTTCTGATGTTCTATCTTAGTTTCCCTCTACTTTGATGGCTCTTGTCCCTCAATCTGACAAATAAAACCTAATTATTAATGGTGTTTCCATCAGGGACTTTGTCATCTCCACAAAAGTATAACAGATTGCTCACAGCACTTAAATGTTTGAAAATTACAGCTCCATAGCCAAAAAATGGAGATACTGGGGGCATTTAGGAAACCTCATATCATAGTGCATGTGTGTTGTCCCTTTTAACACCATAAGGATTATAATCTTATCACTTTTCTAAAGTTCTAGAAGTTGTTGTCTTCCACACTACAGAATGAAGAAGGAGATATCAGATGCATTAGGATACATGCCAAGATTGTCAGGAAACAGTACTGTTAATTAGCCGAAATACTGGTGGGAAGCAAAACTAGACAACACTTACATAAGTCTAAGAAACCATTGAATGAGATGAAGGTTCTTGGTGAATGCTTTTTATTAATTTACTAATATTTCTGGTTGTATTTGAGATAGTTGATTTAGGTTCTTAGAAATTGAAACTGTATATGTATATTGAATGACTCACACTAAATACCTAAAACTGAAATTATAAACTATTTAAATAGATACTCACATACTTATTTTTAAGAAATAAAGTGATTCCAGCCAATAAAAAGGAATTATTTCTCTGTTTGGGGGATATTGCCTGTTTAAGTTCCTTGACTCACTAAATTCTTATATTATCCTATGTGTTGTAGAAAAAAAAATCTATTTTTCATATATAAATTATCTAGGAAGTATTTTTGTCAACTGAAGAGAAAATAGATTAACAGAAAGAAAATGACAAGTATTTTACAGATCTAAACACTTTTACACTCCAGACTTGCATTCTGTAATGATTTAAGCCAACTACTGAGTCCTCAACATCTGTCTTTATAATGTGGGAACATCCCACACAACATCCACAAAAAGTGATTAAAATGAGGATAAGGAATGATGGAGTCAGAAGGAATAAAAACTCTTGGAAAGGGGAAAAAATGACTTTTAGCTTTACCTATCTCCTCCTACCTTTGTGTTTTGAAAACCAAGTGATAGACAAAAGAGGTAAAAGAAAAGGTAATGAAATAAAAAGCTATTTTAGACAGCGGTCCCCAACATTTTTGGCACTAGGGACCAGTTTCGTGGAAGACAATTTTTCCACGGATGGAGTGGGCGAGGTGGGTAGGGTGGGGTTTGTTCAGGTGGTAATGTGGGCGACGGGGGCAGTGGTTCAGGTGGTAATATAAGTGATGGGGAGCCATTGGGAGCGGCAGATGAAGCTTCACTCGCTCGCCTGCCTCTCACCTCCTGCTGTACGGCCCCGTTCCTAACAAGCTGAGGACCAGTACCAGTCCATGGACCGGGGTGGGGGACCCCTGATTTAAGAGATTAAAGAGACTTTGTCAAAATGTTATAGATTTTGTATTTCTCATCATTAAGTCCAGAAATTGTGTTTCTAATTTTGCTTAAATCTGTAGCCTGTTTTAACTTAATTAAAAACCTAGAAAGGGGCTTCCCTGGTGGCGTAGTGGTTGAGAGTCCGCCTGCCGATGCAGGGGACACGGGTTCGTGCCCCGGTCCGGGAAGATGCCACATGCCGCGGAGCGGCTAGGCACGTGAGCCATGGCCGCTGAGCCTGCGCGTCTGGAGCCTGTGCTCCGCACAACAGGAGAGGCTACAACGGTGAGAGGCCCGCGTACCGCAAAAAAAAAAAAAAAAAAAAAAAACCTAGAAAGAATCGGAAGTATTACCTCTATAATCTTTGACTTCCTAGGAAGGATCCTGTACAATATAAGAGTTAGCTTTGATGCATAATATAAGAACTAGCTTTTATTGTGATTATGAGTAATGTTGCTATGAACAAGTTCATTCAACATTTTCATTTAAAAATAAATGTACCCTACTAAACTTGAAAAGCAGATTAAATTAAAATGAATATTTCTTAATCATTTACATTTAACTAAAACTTTAATATTATGGGCTCTAATAGTTCAAAACCAATAGGTTTTAGAAATAGCTCTCAGATGTTCAGCTTGGTTTTCTTCAATATAATGATTTGTATATGAGTTCATGAAACTTTTGTTCTCAAAGCATTGAAGTAGGCCAGCTAGCTTCTGATACCAAACAGATACATTTTTTTCTTTGTTTATAATTAAAACATAAAGTCTTTGTAAAAAGAAAAAGAAATAAAAATTGCAGTGTTACACTGAAAAGAAAACTGTGAGGGCCGAATAGCATGTTAAAAAGTTTAAGATATTTAGATAAAAATAGGAATGTTGATCTGTTTACGAATCAGGACAGCATGTCCACATAAGAGAATAGGTAGCAGATGTAAGCAAAAGGACCTTTCTTGTCCAAACAGCTGAAGAGCAGCCTTTGAAAGGGCTGGTCATATTTGTATTACAATATAAGTAAGGTAAGGTTAGTAATTAAACATATATGTATATATAGTATTTAAATCAAAATTAAGGACTTCCTTTTGTTTCTCACATTAACTATTCATAAAACTCAAGTAAGTTTTGAAAATCTGCTTATATAGTTGGAGATCACTACAGTTTTAAAGAGAAATTTTAATTAGACTAAAATATATCTATAATTAGAGGTCAGAAATTAATTTTTTTTTAATTGAGATGGAAAAGTAATACTCGTAATATATTCAACAGTATATTAGTATGTAGAACCCATATGGATAACACCAACCAAAAAGGAAAGTATGCTTCTGATTAGGTTAATTTTTGGTTGGTGAATATCTAAATAAATGTTAAATATAAAAATATATTTTATAACTTATTATCAATATGCATATATAAATGATTTCTTAAAAATCAGTACACTTCTATGTAATTTCTTAATTTGTCTACAGTAAAACAAGTATTCAAATATGCTCCTACCACTTGTGTCTGTTAATAAGACAAATGATGTTGCTTATGTTCAGTGATATAGTATAATTTTTGAAATAAGTATACCACAACAAAAATATTCCTAATAATTTGGAAATTATATAAATATTCCTAATAGGTTGCAGGGCCTACAAAATCATGATATACCTAGCAACTAGCAGTTACATAAAATTTTATTTTATTTAAAAATTCTGACTGTTTGAAGATTATGGCAGTCTTAACTATGAGTATATAGAGTAGTATCAGGCAGAAAATATCTAATACCATTTTGAGATATATTTAAAAGACTAGAAATTAAAGGCCTAGGTATTAATACTCCATCCATCCATATCCAGTATTAGGCAGTGATTGTCTGAATTATATTTCAAATGCTCAAACTGCCAAGCATCCAGGAATGATATAAAAGTATAATCCAACTTAGTTATTATCTGGAAAGTTGAAAGGAATTCGATCTGGTGACAGGATCAGAATAGCAATGGTAGGGACCAAAATTAGTTTCTCAAAAGCAATGACATTTAGCAAAAATATGTGGAGAATAAGTTGAAACTTGTTAGAACAGAAAGATATTTAAAATACAGGAGATATAATGTAGGAATAGATTGGTAATTCCTGTTTTAAAATGGTCTTAAGTAAATTTAGAAAGCTTATTTCTGGATTTTCTTCTTTCACTGGCCATAAACTAGAACTTGTTTTATTTTTGTCCTGTGCTATATTAGTCCCAGTTTGTTATGTAATGAAATAGTCTCATGCTTATTCATGGCTTTTAATATGTATTGCTGATAATGCTTAGTCTTTCTATTAGCAAAATGCTTAAAGTTAACACTTTGTTATATTCAAATTCATAGAATGAATTAAGGATTAATTGTGTAACTATAAAAAGATATTTTTTCTAATGCCGTTGGATTTTTCCTTACCATACTTTTTCAATGTTCAATCATTTAACTATATGAAGATTAAAAAAAAAATGCTTTTCGAACTATTTCAAGCATTGCCTGTAATTACATGATATTTAAATGATTTTATCCAAGTTTAACAATATATATTCAACAACAATTGAGTTATGTAAACGTTTTAGCATTGTCAAGCTTTGATACCTCAAACTCATAATACAAAGCACATTACTTAGCTTGATCTTTCCATTAGGCAAAAGTTCTTAGAACATAATTTTTGAATCATTTCTACTCCTTCCTATCATACATAAATTCTGACTAAGGGGAAATCATTTGTTGTTTTTCAGTCTCTGGATTTTGCACCTTATATTGTATAACCTCTATTACCATGTCATTAAAAATAATGTTGGTAGCAGAAGAATATAAACATAAATAAATATATTCTTACAAACTTTTAAATCCAAACGTAAGTGACATATGGTGAGAAACATCTCAGTGTTTGTAAGAGGGTGAGCTTGTTTTTGCTGGACTGTGATTTGCTAAATCATTCCTGGTTGGCTTCTAAGAAGTCATCAAAAGGTGCTAAATCTTATAACTCATAGATTCAATGATTTTTCAAAGGGTTGTGGGTTTTAGTTTTTATAGATCTTGACATTTTGCTAATGCATAAGCACTTTGGAAAATCGAGTTATGTCAATTGTACAAATTTACCCTCCAAAATTACCACAGTTACCTTTAACATAATATTTAAACTCAAAAAATGATACAATATATTGATATTACGATTCATTAAAATATTGAACCCAAGGTCAACTCCCTGTACTGAAATTCCAAAACCCCACATCTATGTAAGTTTGAAGCCAAAGTACACTTTGTAGGAAAATTTGACATGAACATGATAAAACTGTAATCTTTATTTTACTTAGTGTGAATATTCACATATTTTACTAGAGCAATTGTTTTTGATTTGAGTATGCTTCCACAGATTTCCTTGTAAATGCTGCTTATTATAGAGAATACACAATCTTCCAAAATCTAAAAAGTTCTGAAGCCCAAAACATATTTATTTGTCTGTTAGGATCAGGTAAGATATTCCGTACATATATAAAAATAAAATATTACATTTACATAGCAAATAGACTTTATATATTGTGCTAGCTACTGTAATGCATGCTTCTATAACAAATAACTTCTCAGTATCAACAGTTTATAAACAAGAACTTTATCTCTGTCAACATAACATTTCAAGGCTGCTGTAACTAAGCAGTCACCTTTCTGTCGTATTAGGCTTCTGGAGTCCAGGTTTCTTGCTGTGGATTGGTCAACCCTTAGTTCTTTTGATTACCAGCTGGTGCAATGGAGTGAAGTGTATGGAGTAGGAACACTGCTTTCCTAAAGCTTTCTCCTAGAAATCATGCTCATCAATGTGTCTTGTCTTCTAAGGCTGAGAAGTAACTGCAGCACCACACTATACGCTAGAGGGATGGGAATACAGCCCGTGATTGTACAGCCCCTTTTAAGAAACATGTCTCTATTATGAAAGAGTGAGCACAGATTTTTGGTGGATAGAAAAAAGTCTCTTCCAAAGGTTCTGTTAAATTATGCATTCAACTACTTAATTTTTTCTATTTTCTATTTTAATTCACATCTAAGTTGTGTTCCACAAGCTATGAAATTTAAGAATATTCTTTGTTGTTGTGGTTGTATGTGTATTGTTGGTTGTTTAAAAAAATGAGAAAAGTAGCATTTTTCTTCCCATCTCAAAGAGATAACAATGACAAGTAATGTTTCTCCTTGTTCGCTCTCTCTCTCTCTCTCTCTCTCTCTCTCTCTCTCCCCTCTAATCGAAGGTCCTTTGGCTACTTTGTAAATCTATCTCTACAAGATTCCAGGAAACCTCTCTTTTGGATGCCACAGTTGCAGATTTTACAAGGTCCCTTAGGAAAGCAGTATGCACTTAGAATTGAGCATTGCATATGGATACATCAATAGCGTGCTTTTGTCAAAAGGGACAAAGTTCCAGTTATAAGATAAATAAGTATGAGGGATGTAATGTACAATATGATGACTATTAACACTGCTCTATGATATATAAGAAAGTTGTTAAGAGAGTAGATCCTGAGAGTTCTCATCACAAGGAGAATTTTTTTTTCTTGTATCTATATGAGATGATGGATGTTAACTCAACCTATTGTAATCACTTCACAATATATGTAAATCAAACCCTCATGCTGTACACCATAAATTTATATGGTGATATATGTCGCTTATTTCTCTAACACTGGAAAAAAAAGAATTGGGTAAAATTTTTCTTAAATATCATGTTTGCTAAGATATTAATATCACTAATAGTATAAATTGTGTTTTTAAAGATGGCTTTTTTTTCTAATTATTATTTCCCAGTAGTTTGGGATTTGTATTTCTTATTTTCTTCTTCATTTTTATGTTATTTCTTGTTGTCAAGGAATACAATCATCATCTCCACTCCTCGATGGAAAATAAACAAACTGTGTACATTTACCTTCACGACCTCTCCCTTCTCTGGCCAGAATCTAAACAGCAGCAAGCAAGCAAAGGATACCACGAGCAGGAAGAAAGAGGAGAGCAGAGAGATCAAGCTCATCGAATCATAGCAGGCTTCCAGCCTGAAGCAGGTCTAAGCTGTTCAGAAGGAGAATAGTTTACGATAAATCAAGTTCAGAGTTTTGAATAATATCTTGGTTTGAACATTCTAATTACTGAATTGGGACGGCTTTATGATTTAAAGTTGCTGGAAGTTTTCTGACTTCTAGTTATGAAAATGTCAACCACCAAACCACTTACAAAAAACTTGAAAATCAGACATATATAAATTCACTGAAGGCCTACTAAGGCAGGACTAAATTGAGGAGACAAGATTTTAGAGAAGTGAGAAATACGAGTGAATGGGACATTATGCATTTCTTTCCCTATGAAGCACTAGGGAGACAGTGCAGCTGTGAAGAATACAACAGACAAGAGATTGAGAAGCTGAGCAGATTTCCAGGGTTATTTTGTGTATTGCAGAATTAATATTAGTCTTCGAGGTCCACTAAGGAGACATGGTCTGGTAAACACCTCAACTTAAAGCTGGTACACCTAAATATTAAAACTTACAGTAAAGAAAAGAAACAAAAAATTCTTAGACTTGAATTAGCTCAATATCTCATTGGAATAATTTATCCTACCTACCATCAAGAATCAAATGTAACCAACTCTGGAAAAAGATTACGTAGCCTCAAGTTACGTTTAAAACTTTACCTATAATATATCTGTCTTTCAATCAAAAACTACTAAACATAGTATCAAGCAGTAACAAATGAGTGAAAGCCAAATGAAACAGTAGATAATATAAACAAACTCATAGTATTCCAAAATTTAAGAATTGACGTATATGGTTTTGGAAGAAAAAAGCAACTGTGATTATATGTTTAAGAAAATGATAATGGTCATTTCTGTAATGTTTATAATATCCCTAAATCTGGACACAACTCAAGTGTCTGTAAAGAAAACAGTATATATGTTATTTGTGATATTTTCATAAAATTGAACATTGCATAACAATGAAAACAAATATGCTTATTCTCTGAGAAGCAACATGATAAAAACTTGTGCATATAAAATCTAGTGAAAAAAGTCATTCACAAAAGAGTACCTAAAGTATGATTCCATTTACATAACATTTTTTAAAAGATAAAACAAATCCATAGTCTTAGAGATTATAATATAGTGATTGTAGTGAGTGACATGGTGTCTCTCTCTCTCTCTCTCTCTCTCTCTCTCTATATATATATATATCCACTACCTAATGCTTGCAATCTGTGAATGCAACTTTAATGTGAAAAATGATCTTTAAGATGTAGTTAAATTAAGATCTCAAGATGAGATCATCCTCAATGATCCATATGGGTCCTAAATCCAAAGACAAGTATCCATATAAGCGACACACTGAGAAGAAACACAGAGGAAAAGACATGTGAAGAGGAAGGCAGAGATTGGAGTTAGCAGCCACAAGTAAAGGAATGCCAGGGCCCACCAAGCTGGAAGAGGCAAGGAATAATCTCTCCTAGACTTCTGAGGGATTACAGCCCTGAGAACATCTTGATTTCAGACTTCTGACTTCAAAATGTCTTCCATTTATGATAACTCATTGTATGTGTATGAGTGATAAACTTTTTTATTTCTATATTTTTTAAAGATTATTACAAAACAATACAAATTTCTTTGGTAATAGAGGGCAAGGGAATTGGATTAGATGAGAGAAGCTCATTATTCCCTTTAACATTTATCTGCATTTTAAACAAAATTGGCTATAGCATACAGGACTATATTACAGACAGTTTTAAAATTAATATAGTCCTATACATGGAGTAAGTTAAAATTATAGTAATGGAGAACAGATGAAGTATGTTTTTCTTTTTTCTGATACTAATATTTTTAATATACTTCAGTCTCCAGAATCAGTTTGTAATAACTGTTTTCAGCAAGGTTTCCATATAAAATGATAAGGGGAAAATGGACTCAATTCAACTCCTCAGTAAAAATCTCCAAGCTCATTTTAATCCAAACTGAGGTATCTAGCTGTGATCACTTAATAGATTATTGTACTATCTTCTGATTATGTTAATATAAATTTTATTTGAAAAGTCAGAGCCAGAACTAAACTGACTCATGCTTAAATACTTCTAAGGAATACGGTCAATCCTAGTGTGGTATAGGAATCCCTCTGGATATCAATACAAACAAGAATAAACAGTTCTGACTTTGTAGTATAACGTTTTCTTTTTAAGAATATAGAAACTATTGTTGATAAGAATATGAATAGGCATTTTAGGTAGCAGAAAACCCAAAAGGCAATAAAAAAATGCAAATATGTACCAATTACCAGAAAAATACAAATAAAAACAATGAGATTTCCCTTTACACCACTTAGACTGAAAAAAAAATTAGAAAACTGAATGAGGTCAATTGGTGGGGAATGGGGTTTGGGTTATCTAGTATCCTTCGTGGATTGCTGGTTGAGGCTAGACTGATGTGTAGCCATTTTCATTTGTAACCTGGCACTGCTTAGGTAAATTAAATATCTGTATAAGCCATAATCAGGATATTCCATGACTAGCTATATATCCCAGAGAAATTGTCACACTTGTCTGGAAGGTGAAATGTATGTTGCCATTACTGTTGTGTGTGTATACTGTTGTGTGTGTATATTGTGTTGATGAAGAGTTAGTGTATCTGCAAAAAAGAAGAAAATTAGCAGGTAAGAGATGGTAGATGTATGTCATCTATGTAAGTGCTATGCAGTAATTAGAAGCAATGGGCTAAATGTACAATAGCAACATGAATTCTTTATAAGTCGTAATGCTTATTGAAAAGAAAGTAAGAAAGAATAAAATATGTAAGAGAAACCGTTTCTGCAAAGTTAAGAATACACATACACAAAAAAGCAAAAAACAATGTCAAGAAAAATACAGGCAAAAAGACGAACATTAAACACATCAAAATAATCGCCCATGGGGAGGAGTTAATGAGGTAATAAATGAGGACAAAGGGACTTCCCTGGTGGTCCAGTGAGTAAGACTCCATGCTCCCAATGCAGGGGGCCCAGGTTCGATCTCTGGCTGGGGAATTAGATCCTGCGTGCATGCCGCAACTAAGAAGCCCGCATGCCTCAACTAAAGATCCCGCATGCTGCAACTAAGACCTGGCACAGCCAAAATAAATAAATAAATAAATAAATATTTTTTTAAAATGAGGGCAAAGAGGATAAATAAAATAAAAAGCAGACAGATCAGAGAAGGGTCCTGTAGGACCATAGATAATACTGTGCCCAGAGCTATTAACTATGATTATGTCCATCAGCACTCCACATCTAAGGTTAAAGAAAGGTTTAACTAACCAGCAAGTAAGAAAATACTTAAGTATCCTTCAGAATTGGGTGATGAAGACTGATAAGTCAGGAAATATCTGGGAATAGATGACCACCACCTCAGAGGAAAAAAAAAAAAAGAATAGAGAGACTACATGTAGAATATTCTTGAATTTGAGGCCATGTGGAACCCCCATATGAGGGGTTTGATATTCCAAAGCATCTTTAACTTTGTTTCTCCAATATGTGTTATGAAATTTGTACTTCTTTTGCATTATTTGATTTTTATGAATAACATTTTTCAAATTGTAAAGCAATGGTGATGATGATGATGGTAACTTTTATATGAATCATGAATATATATCCATTTTTCTTCTGTAATCTAAGGAAAAATTCTCTAAATTAATATGCATTTTTTAGAGATCTGAAAGTATTTTTAGAACAGGAAATATTTTTGTTTTATGGAAAGAGAAACTATTTTATTGAAGGACTTTTCTCCTCACCATCTGTCCTTCTACAACACATAGGACTTCAAGCTCCTCAAGAACACATACCTTTTCCCATTCATAGTAGTAGTTTTGATTCCTGTTATTGTAGTAGTTGATATTATAGGCTATATTTTTTATTTATTAAGTAAATTAATTTAGAAAATATTAGTAGATATGGGGTTAGATATTTGACTTAGAATTGGTAGTATGTCTTACAATGTACATTTGCTCTATAAACAAGCAATTCCACTGCTAGGTATACACCCAAGAGAAATGAAAATGTATGTCCACAGGAAAACATGTACACAAAATGTTTATAGAAGCATTATTCATAATAGACAAATAATAGACACAATTCAGTTGTCCATCAACTAATGAATGGATAAACAATAGGTGGTATAACTATACAATGGAATTTTTTTTGGTAAGTTTATTTATTTTATTTTTGGCTGTGCTGGGTCTTCGTTGCTGTTCATGGGCTTTCTCTAGTTGCAGCGAGTGGGGGCTACTCTTCTTTGCAGCGCATGGGCTTCTCATTGTGGTGGCTTCTCTTGTTGTGGAGCATGGGCTCTAGGTGTACGGGCTTCAGTAGTTGTGGCACGCAGGCTCAGTAGTTGTGGCTCATGAGCTCTAGAGAGCAGGCTCAGTAGTTGTGGTGCATGGGCTTAGTTGCTCCGTGGCATGTGGGATCTTCCTGGACCAGGGCTCAAACCCGTGTCCTCTGCACTGGCAGGCAGATTCTTAACAACTGCGCCACCAGGGAAGCCCAACAATGGAATATTATTAAGCCACAATAGAAAATATAGTATTGATATTGATACGATAAGGATGAATCTTGAAAACATTGTGTCAAACAAAAGAAGCCAGACACAATATGTCATGTATAATGCCATTTACATGAAGTGTCCAGAATAGACAAATCTGTAGAGACAGAAGTAGGTTAATGTTTGTGAGGGGCTTGAGGGGACAGGAGGCAGATATTGGGAGTGACTTACAATGGGTGGGACATTATAACGGTTCATATCTAGTCTTTCTGTGGTAAGCAAAATATCTTGGAATTAGACAATGGTGATTGATGTATAACCCTGTGAGTATACTAGAAAACACTAAATTGCTCACTTTAAAAGATGGACTTTATGGTATATGAATTATATCTCAATAAAGCTGTTTTTTTAATAATTAATTTTATGTGTACTCTTGAAATTCCCTTGAAAAAAATTATTTCTTTCCTATTCCACCAATTACTACATAATATTTTTGCAACAAATTATGTGTTTAAAAACATGTGAATAAAAGATCTCTAACAGAGGCTTTGTTATGAAAGGCCTTTTTCTAGGACCTTTGTGTGTATTATTCAGTGCAGGTTAGGATTTTTATACTTGTGTAAACCCCTGATGTTTCTTCTTCCCTTTCTAGTCTTTATGATCATCACTGATCTTCATCATCATAGCTCCAAAGTGTTGAGCCATTGCAAAGTTTTTTTTATTGAAGTATAGTTGTTTTACAGTGTTGTGTTAATTTCTTCTGTACAACAAAGTGACTCAGTTATATACATGCATACATTCTTTTCTATAGTGGAGATTGGATATAGTACCCTGTGCTATACAGTAGGACCTTGCTGTTTATCCATTCTAAATGTAATAGTTTTCATCTTCTAACCCCAAACTCCCTGTCCACCCCTCCCTCACTCCCCTCCTCCTTGGTAACAACAAATCTGTTCTCTATGTCTGTGAGTCTGTTTCTGTTTTGTAGATAAGTTCATTTGTACCATGTTTTAGACTTCACATATAAGTGATATCATATGGTATTTTTCTTTCTTTTTGACTTATTTCACTTAGTATGATAATCTCTAGTTGAATCCATGTTGCTGTAAATGGCATTATTTCATTCTTTTTATGGCTGAGTAGTCCATTGCATGTATGTACCTATCTTCTTTATCCTTTCATCTATCAATGGCAATTTAGGTTGTTTCCATGTCTTGACTATTGTGAATAGTGCTGCTATGAACATAGGGGCACATGTATCTTTTTGAATTATAGTTTTGTCCTGATATATGTCCAGGAGTGAGATTGCTGGATCATATGAGTCACTGCAAATTTTTTGGAAGTTTGCTATACTCTACATAGGAATTATCTAATTTGTTCCTGAGAAACTCTATTTGATGTAGGTTGTCTTATTATATGAACATTTTAGATCAGAAAACCGAAGCTTTGAGTGTTTAAGTAAGTCATCCAAGATCAGCTAGATAGTAGAGAAGCCAACACTGAAATCTAGGTGAATGTGATACCAGAACAAGAATTCTGAAAACTTCTCCTATGTTATCTACAAAGTAAATTAACATAGGAATTGTTAAGACGTATAGACACACACACGGACATCTGTGTAGTCTATGAATTTTGCAATATTTAATTTAAAAGTTTATCTTTTTATTTAAATGCATTTTTATTCTTCAGAAACAATATTCGCTATCTTGCTAGTTTATCTTTTGCTCATTGATTATTCAATATATTTTCAGAAACCATTATCAGTAAAAAATGCTATTCTTTTTACAAATATTGGATTCCTTAAACAGCATGTCTTCAATTTAAAACTACCAGTCCGGGGGGCTTCCCTGGTGGGGCAGTGGTTGAGAGTCCGCCTGTCGATGCAGGAGACACGACTTCGTGCCCCGGTCCAGGAAGATCCCACATGCCGCGGAGCGGCTGGACCCGTGAGCCATGACCGCTGAGCCTGCACATCCGGAGCCTGTGCTACGCAACGGGAGAGGCCACAACGATGAGAGGCCCGCATACCGCAAAAAAATAAATTAAAAAAAAAAAAACTACCAGTCCATTGTAAGTTAAAATCATCAGAGGCAAGTGTCTGTGAGTTACAGAAATAAGTGACGGCTATTCTTTGTGGTTTTAATCAGCAGTGTCAATGACAGTGCTAAAAATGCAACTGCTAATTCAGTAAAAAGTTATCACTAGATACCTTGCAGGCAGCAAAGAAGAGCAAAAGCAATTAAAGATTGCTAAAAATAGTTTTCAGGAGATTTCTCTAATTCATATCAGGAGAAAAAGGAATGCACTTAACCTTGGTTTTTGTCTTATTTTAGAAACAATTTATTATAGAGAGCAGAGTTTTAAAAAAAAGTCAAGAAGTAGTTGATCTCCTCATGAATAGCAAGTCAATTTTTCCTAAGTTCTTTTGGAATGTGGAATAATTTTCTTGTTCAAGACAATATCCAGTAAGGATTTATTTCTAAAATATGTAATACATACATATGAGTCCCCAAAATACTGAAGTTTGGTGATTTTCTTGGCAGCCAAAAAAGAAAGCAGTATTATCTCCTTAACTCAAAAGAATTTTGCTCAAATATACAGCAAGCCGGGCAACTTGGAGAGCTGCTGTGGCTCAGATTTAAAACAAAAGTAGATGTTATACCTATGGGACTCAGTTACCATAATATCACATGTGCATGACTAAGCATTTTTGGCTTCCCATTAAAAAAATCATATATATAATTAGATTTCATTTCATTGATCAGTCCTATTTTTATATTATTGCAAAGTGGTTATTGGCATGTCTTTACATACCTATGTAGATATCTTTCTAATTATTTCCACAGATCAAACTCCTAAAACAGGAACTGTAGAACTGTTGGATCAAATAACATAAAATATTTTAAGGCTTTTAATAAAAATTACTAAGTTGTCTTAAAACATCAATACTATTTTGCATTCTGTTCTGCACTGTATTGGAACTCCTGTTCCATCACAATATTGCTAAAATTTGGTGTTAATATTAGCTAATTTGATAATGGGCAAATATCCTCTATGAGCATCTTCATAGCTATTCATTTGGATTCTACAGAACTACACCCTTCGTTTATATTTATTGAACTTCTGTAGTTTCTCCTTTGTGTATGTGAATTGCTTCTACAATTTCATTAATAGGTTAATATTTCATTGTTTCTTTTTGTTTGTGTTTGGCAGCATGCTATAATTGAAGTGCATATGTTTTGGTATTAGAGAGTTATCAGTTCAAATCCCAGCTCAGTTAGTTAATACGTAGTTTTGAATATAACACATGCCACTTCCATAATAATACAATAGGATTGATAGGTACAAAATAGGAGTACTAACAATAATCACTAAGACATTATATCCAGGTAGTTATGGATGTCTCTTACAGTATAAAAGCAAACTGCACATGCAAATATGTTTGCCT
Source organism: Pseudorca crassidens (assembly GCF_039906515.1). Lineage (NCBI taxonomy): Eukaryota > Metazoa > Chordata > Mammalia > Artiodactyla > Delphinidae > Pseudorca > Pseudorca crassidens. The sequence continues at coordinate 24,376,517 of NC_090298.1, forward strand.
CAATTAATAAACAAGGAAACTTATTTATCTGTTTATATTTAGCATTGGAAGATGGGAAGTGTTTTGGAATGTATTAGGATAGAGATGTATAGTCTATAACAATATTGAATCACTATGCTGTACACCTGAAACTAGTATAATATTGTAAATCAACTTTATTCAATAACATCAACCTAAAATAAGAATGAAGTGTCTTAAATGACTCTTCTCACCCACAAATTCCCTTAAAATGAGGTGAAGCATCTAAAGATAGAGGAATTAGAATCAAATATGACAGAACAGTTCCAAAGATTCTTAGTAAAACTGGGCGTAAGAAATGTCCAGAGGGGCATTAGAGATGTGTGGCTGAGAGTGTGGCAAATACCTTCTCTAGGATTCAAAGAAACTTGGGATCAATCAGAAATTCTAGCCATTGCATAAATATCATTCTCATAATGGGTTGTGGCAGTCAAATAATCCATTCAGTGTGTTTTATAAAGTAGATAGGGATAAATAGTTATGAAATAAAACTGCAGTTCACAGAGTACAGTTTTGACCCTTTGGAGATCCCATAACTAACCACAGAAGTGAGCAGAGACCTGTTCTTATGCTGGAGGGACTCCTGGGCTAGCAGACATTTAGGTTACAAAGATTTTTTTTTTTAAGGAAATTTTGTATGCAATGTTACCTCTCCTTTCCTTTATATGTTGCTATACTTTCCACATTCAGAGCTAATAAAAATATTCTTTTATATTTATTTTCAAAATAACTGTAGTTTTATTCACCTATGTTAAATATTTGATGTATCTGGGATTTATTTTATTATAAGGAGGGGGGAAAATAGACTATAGTTGAATAACCAGGTGGAAGATGAATTTAAAAAGAACTCTTCAAGAAAGTTTCCTACTTGGAAGTGGTATCTAATGTCAGCAGGAGATGAATCAACATAAAAAGTGGATGATTAGCAATGGGATCAAGCAGATATGGCCTTGTCCTTGGTGGCTGGTGATACCTTGGAGAGATAGGGGAGTGTCATCTCAGGAAGATTGTTCACGGTAGCTTCCTGTTTCTGATCTTGCCTAAGTTCATTTTAGCCAAGAAAACGTGCTCTGTTCATCCAGGCAGTGAAACCGCATCTATAATTAAGGTATCAAACAGAGCAGTTAGGACAAGCTGATATTTCTCTGTCAGATGTTTTCCTCTCATAGTCTTTTTAGCCAATGATACTTTATCTTTGATTCCTTTTTTTTTTCATGTTCTACATTTAACCCATCAGCAATTACTGTTGGATGTATCTTCAAAATATACCAAAACTTGACCACTTCTCACCACCTCCATAGTTACCACCTTGTCCAGGCTACTGTAATAATCTTCAATCCCATCTTCCTCTTAGGCCTTTACCCCATTCTCTTCTACTCAACACAAACAATTAGAGCGATATTTTCAAAATGTAAGACACGGAGGTACACTCCCCAGCTCCAACCCCCTAAAGACTTCCTGTCTCATAGAGATTTAAATCTAAATTTTTAAAACAACCTAGGATTCCCTCTAGGCACTGACCCACAGTAGCCTCGGGTTTCATCTTCAATTCTTGTACCACTATTTTCTCTCTTGCCCACTAGAAGCCAGTTGTGCTGGGCACCTTGTTTGTCCCAGCATCACTGGGTATGTTCCGACATAATGGACTTCGGTCTTATGAGCTCACATGCTTAGAAAGCTCTTTCCTCAGAGACCTACTTAACTTGACCACTCTCTAAGATTCTGTACAAATTTTACTTTCTCAGTGAAGCCATCTCTTTTATACTACTTAAAACTGAACGCCATCTTTTATACTATAGACTCCTCAGTCCTCCTACCTGCTTCATTTTGATTCATAATAATTTTAACTAAGGCATTTCTGTCTGAATTGTCTGTCTGGTTCTCAAGGAATATAAGTTGTATGAGGGAAAACATTTTTTTCTATTTTTTTGTTCTGTGCTATATTTCTGTTGCCTAGAATAATATTTGACATTAAATCGAGCTCAACAAGTATTTGTCAAATAAAAAATAATAATAACAGCTAACATTTTCATAGTTTTTAATATGTACTAGGTCCTGTTGTAAGTACTTCACGTATATTAGTGTATTTAAAATTAATGATATTTTGAACCAGTGAATCAATGAATAAATATTCTGTGCATTTTAAGCTTTAATCAAATTATAAGGTCTGGGTAACTGAAGTCATCTATTATCCTTCATGTTATAAATATAAATGAGATTTTGTTTCATGAACGTACAAATATATCACTTTAATCATTAGTCCTGACACAAGTACTTTGTTACAACAATTGGTAGGAATGTTTTATTTCAGTATAAAAATGTATTTCAGTATGAATATAAATGAATGGAATGAGTAATATTGCAACACATTTTCTTCTTCTTTGATAAAGATAGATAATAGGATTAAACATAGTTTTCATTCTTGTTACATGTTCATCATTATGCTTACCAGAAACACATAAAAATGAAGCAATTGCTCTCTGAACCATTGATGGTCACCTTGGCAGAGGGAAGAGGGAATTGGAGAGGGATGTAATCCATCTTAAAGCTTATGGCAGAACATGCCACAGACTATTAACATTTACTAGTCATTGCCAGAGTAAGTAATGTGGCCATATCTGACCTCAGGTTGTTGGGGAAGTGACATCCTGTCACGTGCCCAAAGGGAGAAGAATCAGACCACTAGTGGGTCAGTGCTAATGCTAACTACAAAGTATATTTTCAAACTTGAATACACTAACCTATTTATATTTTAAAAAATGAATTCAGAACCATGTCATTATTTTTACATTAACTTTTTTCTGATTAGTAACATTTATTGTGAAATGAGATTTTATCACGTTACTACATCAATTAAATGTATCAGTTGTTTCTAAATAAGAATTGGGAAGAAGAAGACCACTGCATCAATAGTATAATATATTTTAAAGAGTATACCTTATCATTTTTAAGGTAATAAGAAATAAGTACAAGGACTAGAAGGATTTGTTTAAGACAAGCTATTATATATTAGCTGGATAATTGACAGATATGAAATATTACATATAGTAAATTAGAACATACACAAAAGATAGTTAATTATGTCGTATTTATTGAATTTTGGTATCATGTTTTACAATATTAGTTGATAGAGTTTATGGAGTAACCACTATTAACTACTTTTGCTTAAACATTTTAAAATATTATACTTGGTTATAAGTTTTATATAATATCCAAAATAATAATGATTGTTTTGAGGGGATAGGTTTTCTGAATTATAATTATGAGGAAGGCAACAGAAGTTATTATGTTTTTTATAAAAATCATCCTGTTATACGTAGTTGAAATTGTATTACAGAAGTTCAATTTTTTACATATTTTGATTTAGTATTTAGAGTATATATATTTTTCTGCCGTGATTTTTCCATATATATTACAAATGCCATCATGTTGATTAATAAGAAATTTTAAGGAAAAAACATATGGCATAAGCCTATTTAAACAAATCATTGGTCTATACCTTAAAATCATATACAGGGACATTTTATTAGTCACACTTTCATTTTTTAAAAGAATGAAAAAACTATTAAAATAGATGGAAAAATCTCTTGCAGAATATTTTCAAATCAATCTATAATACAGGAAAACTAATTTAATCTGGTAAGTCACAATATATTTGTATATTTACCATAATTATTTCAGCTCATTTTTTAACTCAAATTCCTTTTATTTTCTTTTATTTTAAAAAATAATTTATGTTAAGTGTTGGTGAATTTTTGATCCAACAACACACTTAATGTTGTGTAAAAATATAACTCAATAAGTGTTCATTCATTCATCTGTTTAATATTTATTCTAGTAGTCTTTTTATGCAAAAAATAGAAAAATGAAAGAAATAGACCTTGTTTTATGAAGAACCAAGGATGGTGAATAAAGAAATGTCAATAATTTGTAATATAAACTGTATGCCATGTTAAAGAGAAACACAAAGTACTACACAGGAATAGGGAGAATGTGAGATGTTGGGACAGAGCCAACACCTGACTTAGACTGATGGGGATCAGGAGATGACAGGGAAGCAGCTGATGAAATGAAGTTTAAGGAACTGTAGGATAACATTATAGGAGGAGAGAGAAGTATGTACAAATTAGTGAATTATAAGAAATCACTGTTATTTTAATTTCTAATATAAAGAACTGGACCAATTCAGAGAAGACAGGGTGGAGAATCCTTACCTGAAGGTCCTTTTGTTGCATGAATATTAGTCAATTTTAGTGGCACCTGCTCAGCTCAAAAGTATTCTCCTATCTCTGAGGACTGTCTCTCAGGGGTACGTATTCAGGTTCTCCAATAGCTGGATTTATACTGTATATCACTGGTCCCTGGCTTATTTGAGGGAAATAGAGGTGTCTAGCATACCCAAACTAAGATGTTTACATTTTCTCTTTACTAGAAGTTTGAAGTGGAAAAATATATCAATCTCTGAGATCTTCTTTTTGTTTACATGAATTCAGAAAGGAAAATATTTGCATTATGAAAGAGCATATAAGGGTAAACAAAGAAAGGGAAAGAAGAGATGATAAGTTTTGAAGACTTTTGGGTACCTACTCACTATCTTTTCCTCAGGCCTACTGCATACTGGACTACTTTACTTTAGATAGTTTATTCTAAATGTAGCCTAAAAGTTGTAACAAAGCACATGAAAAATAGCTTTTTCCACAAAAAAATACCCAGAACTGTGGGAAATTTTAAGATCTGTGTTTAAATTAAGGAAAAGTCTTACTTTCTTTCAAAATGAATATCCAGGTCTGGAGAAAGCAGTATTCATTATTTTCAATTATGTCTACAAATTAATACAGAGTTAAGCACTCTGTATTCAGCCACCATGAAAGATTTATGATTTTTTCTGAAAGTTAATTTTATTTAATTCAAAAGCTGACCTCTCTTAATTTATTTCCTGATTTTCATTTTCTGAAACATTAATTTAAAAAGTTAAGCCACATTTAAACTATTGAGAGATAAAATAGATTACATGTGTAAAATAGAGTAGAAGGAAAAAATAAAATGTAACAGCCAAAAAATGTGGATTTTTCCACAATGCCCAATATCAGAATTTAGGAAAGAATGGCCTGATTTTTTAAAAAAATGATGTATAAAAAAAATGATGTAACATACATATGTCTCCAATTTTTTTTAAAATTCAGTACAACATAGGTAATTATGAAACACAATAGAGAGTAACTATACCCTATGATGTCTATATTAAATATCTTGAAATTAAAAGTACTGGATATAAACAGAAGGAAACAAAAAACAAAATTCAAAACAATAATAGAAAATAATGAAACTCTCCTCAGAATTAAACATTTTTTGTTAAAAAATGCTTATGTCACAATTTTAATATATTTCAGTATCTTACGTGGCCAGTTTTCCAAGTGAGTCCCTCATGTCACTCTTTTACAGAATATAGCAATAGCATTTTAGTTTCCTCTAACTAGGATTTATGGACAATAATTTCTCAGCCCAATATTCTCCTTTCTACAAAATAACTCATTAACCCAAGGTGTTCAGGCTATCAGTTGCTCTGAGGTTAGAAACCATAAGTCATTTGGAGTTCAGTTTTCTATTTTAGATATGAATTTTGGATTTCACCTTTAGCCATAGTGAAATTCTTTCCATTTTTCAAATATGCTACATGTCCCTCATTACCAGGCCTTCCATGGAGATCTCTTCTCCTGGCTTCTTTTCAGCACAAGCCTCAATCTCTGCCCATCAATGATGTATTTGTGTCCCAGAGGTTTTGTGCATTAGTTCTCCCTGTCTTTTTCTAACTCAGCTTCCTTGGATGATCCCATCCAGTTACTTGGCTATATAACTGTATGATGATGAAGCCCAATGCTGTAGTTGAGCCAGCTCTCTTGTGAAATCCAGTCCTTGACATCATAGTTCAAATGGTCACATGAATGTCCCCCAGGTATCTCATATTTAACATGTTCACATCTCAACTTATCATATTACCTCATAAATCTATATTTATTTTTTTTTTCTTATCCTGATTTATATTACAGCAGCCTTACTGGAGTATCATCTTTAAATTGTCCCTCTGTAATTTCGCATTCCCTTCCAACCAATTATCAAGCTCTAGTAATTTGATTTCTTCTCTCTTAAATATGTCCACTTCATTTCATGTCTACTGCCTATGCCTTCTATTACCATTTCTAACTATATTGCCACTTCCTGAAATAAGCAACATTTCAAATAAATGATTTTTCAGAGACATAAATTCTTAAAAGACCTAAGTTTAAGAAATGAGATTATAAAATTAATTTAAAAGATAAAAGTAGTATTTTATACTAATTATCCTGCTAGTAGAAAAATAAATTCACAAATGCTCTATTATTAAAATCTTGAATAGAGAACATAAAATAAAATATATTTTGTTAATATGCCAGTCACTTGCACAGGAAAAGAAAATAAGCCATTTTTGTGCAATTATGTTGTAAATATTAACTCCATTGAGACCAACCTGGGTATTATAAGAAGGAAATACTGATAAAAAATAGAATCATTGGAATAACGGAGGGACCTGGAATAATAAACAAAAGGGAAAGCGGGTTTGTATTCATTCATCTCTGCAATGGCATTACCTGTGTTCCTAGAAGTGGAGCAATTTCTTCTCTTCCACTTTAATACCTCGTTGAGGCAATTAGAAACAATAAAATAACTGACACTAAAGTGATATCTAAGTACATTTTGCATCTTCCTCTGACCAGATAACAATATTAATGCCCTTGTGTTTATTTCTACATCTAATCTTTAAAGAATCTTGTCTTTTCCTAGACTATGTTAGCTTTTAATTCAACATACTCATTTGTTGACTTAATGTATATTTCATAGTTTGTGTCCTCTAAAAGCTTATATTCCTCCCAATATCTATAAATCTAGTTTGGGATACAAATAATGTAGCAAATTGCTTAATATTAAATACCTTTGCTTAAAATTCCATATGCCAAGCTTGTGGTGAAATCTATATTTTCTTTCTTTTCTTTTTTTTTTTTTTTTGGCATATAATCAACTTTATTCATAAGTTTTTGGAAATTTACATCTGACAACAACCAGTGCCAAAGTTCAAACCTGCTACTCATTGGCTGTAAGTGAGCTCTATCTTACGTTTAGTTAAGCAATGCCCAAGGTCAGCTTTACATGCATTACTTAATCCTCACCACAACCCTCTTCATTGTGATTCAACAAATATGCCTGTCCTTGTGAAGCTTACATTCTACCAGGGAACAGACAATAGGTATACAAATAAGTTTATAATCTAGTGTGTCTCAAACCTCTTTAAAAGTGACCCTTGAGCACTGAATTCCAAGGGTCAGTAGCTATCAATCTTCTCCTGAAAGGAAATTCGTTAACAATAAACTTTGTATCAGTTTTTGTCAAAAAGGCCACGGAGAAAGCAGTGGTGGTCTACCTACCCTTTACTGTTTTTCTCCATTTTACAGAAGAAAATTGAGATTGTGTCAAGAATCTAGATTTCTTTTCCAATCACTTCCCCCAGTTGCTTAGAACACTCCTGCCACTCTAATTCAGCAACCCATGACCCTCATCTATCCAGGTACCACAAAATACCCAATACTGAAAGCAGAACGCTCATCTTTTAATGGTTTCTCTAGTTTCAGTGCAAGAGTTTAACTACTGTTTGCTTATACACACAGGAAAGGAACAATAGAGGACTTCTGCTCAGGAGCCCCCCCTCTTACTATGCCCTGTACCACTGGAACAGTTTTCGTATTTTATCTTCTTTTGATACCAATATCACTATGAACAATAAACCCACCTCTAAGGATGTACCCAGAATACTGTTCATTTTTCAGCACAGCTTGAAATAACTTTTGAAATAATTTTCTCTATGTGAAGTTGTCAATTTGCTATAATGTTCATTAGTTCGTTTATATTCAACTTTCAGTTGTCTTTTTGCAAAGCTAAGTATATGTACGTATACATACAGGCATACCTCGTTTTATTGCTTCACTTTATTGCACTTTGCAGATACAGCATATTTTACAAATTGACGGTTTGTGGCAACCCTGTGTGGAGCAAGTCTGTTGGTTCTATTTTTCCAACAGCATTTGTTCACTTTGCATCTGTGTCACATTCTGGCAACTCTTGCAATATTTCAAACGTTTTCATTATTATTATATTTCTTATGGTGATCTGTGAAGTCACTATTGCAAAAAAGATTGACTTGATGAAGGCTCAGGTGATGGTTAGCATTTTCTAGCAAGAAACTATTTTTAATAAAGGGATGTGCATCATTGTTTAGATATGTTGCTACTGCATACTTAATAAACTACAGTATAGTGGAAACATAACTTTTATTTACACAGGGAGACCAAACTATTTGTGTGACTCCCTTTATTGCAGTGGTCTGGAACCAAACCCGCAATATCTCCGAGGAATGACTGTGTATTTTTTCTTCTTTCCTCTGCTCTATGAAAGGTTGCACACTCGATACCAGTTCTGCATCTTGCTCTTATTTTCAGTAATGGTATAGTCTTTTTTTTTTTTTTTTTTGGCTGCGCTGCACGGCACGTGGGATCTTAGTTCCCCAACCAGGGATTGAACCCATGCCCCCTGTATTGGGAGTGCGGAGTCTTAACCACTGGACCACCAGGAAGTCCCAGTAATGGCATAATCTTTAGCAAGTTATCTACCCTTCCAATTTATTCATCTGTAAAACGGGAAGAACACTGTGTGAGAATTAAACGGAATAATGTAAGGACAGGAGCAACGGAGTGACACGTGCAATACGATAAATACTACCTCCACTTGGTCCCTACAGCCCCCCTCGCTGCTGCTGCCCATAATCATAAGACAGCTACAACTCATACCAGCCAAACGACCCTTTAGACCGTAGATTAAATGCTCACGGGAAATCAGGAGAGTACAGCAGATCATCCCAGATTAAACGGTCCACAGCTTTCTCCCTGAGTGAAGGACAGACCTCAAGCCTCCATGGGGGTTCCCCAATGCCAAGTCACTCTGCCGCAGGAGGAAGCAGAGTGCCTCCCATACATCCGCTGTCCAGAATGGGTCCACCAGGTGCTTGCACTGGCAGGGACAAAACCTAGTTCAGGTTCTGGTGCGTTATTTAGATGCTGACATAACCAGCAATTAGACTGATTAGTTAAGATGGCCAGGGTCTGAAAGATTGGTGTGAGTGGGTGTTGTGGCCATGCTAAAACTGTTGAAAAAGCAGTAAGAATTCGCTGAAGCAAGACATAGTCCGAAAGGGAGCCCGCAGTGGGGGAACAGAGGGAGGATAGGTTTAGACAAGCAACCTCCAGTCAGTCCTTCTGTAACTGAAAGAGGAAGGGTTTTGTTTAAATTTCTATGTCAGAAAATTTTGCAGGTCAGGCAGAGGTTGCAAGGGAAGATAAACGGAGACAAAATTCTTGATCAGAGATCTTGGGTAAAGCTGTCTACTTTGTGGTGTCGTCTGCTTCTGGAGCCTGAGTAAGCTCTTGAAATCCTCAATTTGAGGCCACGCATAGGGATGGCCTTCTAATTTTCCTGGGCGGGGGTGATGACATGGATCTAGCTTGGTATCGCATGTGAATCTGGGAGGACTTTTATTCTGATGACAGGGTAGATGGTTAGCAGTACTTCCTAAGGCCTCTCCCAGCAAGGTGACAATGTACGTTTTCTTCTAAAAATGTTGATGTATACTCATCTCCTGCGCTTAGAACTCAGGCCGCTGCACCCACAGTCGTTGGAGACAAACTCCCCAGGCTCACGGTCGGTCCGAGACCCGCTGTTGCCGCCGCAGGCTGGGCCTGGCCCAAACCCGCTCCAAAGTAGCTGCGGCTGCGCCCGCCCAACTCCGTGGGACAAAGAGCTATATTTTCTTTCTTGAAGCTGTAAACTCTAGCCAAAATCAATCTCTCAATGTGTTTCTTCTTGCTTCCAAATAATCCTGGGCCATGTTTCTACCATCATCATTTCTGTTTTTCTAAGACACTGTCAAATTTAAAACAAGGCTCACAAGAACCTAATAAATGAAACTTTCCTTTCATAGTATCCTGGAGCTATAAAAATCAAGGTGTTTGAGGAGAATGACATTTTGCCAAAACAAAAAATAATGTCTTAGGGGAAAAAAAAGTAAAACAAAGAATGACAACTGAAAAGAATGTTAAGACAAAAAGTTTCCCCGTTAACTAGACTTGTTGTGGTGATCATTTTGCAATAAATAAAAATATTGAATTATTATGTTGTACACCTGAAACCAATATAATATGTCAATTATATCTCAATACAAATAAATAAATAGCAAAAAAATTCCCCTTTTGAATGAGTGCCAAGCTTTCATCATATGTAGATGATTTAGTAGTTTTTTCAATTGATTCTTTTTTTGTCATTTTTTTTAATTTTTGAATTTTATTTCATTTATTTTTTTATACAGCAGGTTCTTATTAGCTATCCATTTTATACATATCAGTGTATATATGTCAACTGATTCTTAATAAAATAAGAGGTATCTGAGCCATGGTGAGTTTCTGTTTCTACCTATAGAGAGGAAGTAACTTGCACAAAAGAACTCTTCAGTAAAGAAGCATGTAAATGTATGTATGCATGCATGCATGCATACAAATCTTCACTTTCAAAGCTTCCTTACTAATAGGTTCAATAGAATGCATAGCTCCTAAAATATAGGAAAAGTTCACAAATTTTACATATGTTTTTTAAAGTATAGTTGATTTACAATGTGTTAGTTTCAGGTGTACAGCAAAGTGGTTCAGTTTTACATATATATGTGTGTGTTCTTATATATATATTCTTTTCAGATTATTGTTTTAATTGGAATATAGTTGATTTACAATGTTGTGTTAGTTTCAGGTGTACAGCAAAGTGATTCAGTTATACATATACATATAACCACATTTTTAAAAATATTATTTTCCCATATAGGTCATTACAGAGTATTGAGTAGAGTTACCTGTGCTATATTCAGTAGATCCTTTTGGATATCTATTTTATATATAGTAGCATGTATATGTTAATCCCAAACTTCTGATTTATCACTCACTGCCCTTTCCCCTTTGGTAACCATAAGTTTGTTTTCTATGTCTGTGAGTTTATTTCTCTTTTGTAAATAAGTTAATTTGTGTCATTTTTTAGATTCCACATGTAAGCAATATCATACCACCTCTTCTTTATCCATTCATCTGTTGATGGGTATTTAGATTGCTTCCATGTCTCGGCTATTGTAAATAGTGCTGCTGTGATCATTGGGATGCACGTATCTTTTTGAGTTAGAGCTTTTTCCAGATATATGCCCAAGAGTGGGATAGTTGGATCATATGGTAACTCTATTTTTAGTTTTTTAAGGAACCTCTATACTGTTCACTGTTGTGACTGCACCAATTTACGTTACCACCAACAGTGCAGGAGGGTTCCTTTTTCTCCACATCCTCTACAGCATGTATTATTTGTAGACATTTTTATGATGGCCATTCTGGCTTGTGTGAGGTGATACCTCATTGTAGTTTTGGTTTGCATTTCTTTAATAATTAACAATGTTGAGCTTCTTTTTTTTCATGTGCCTGTTGGCTATCTGTATGTCTTCTTTGGAGAAATGTCTATTTAGGTTTTATTCCCATTTCTTGATTGGGTTGTTTTGTTTTGTTTGGTATTGAGCTCTATGAGCTGTTTGTATATTTTGGAAATTAATACCTTATTGGTAACATTGTTTGCAAATATTTTCTCCCAGTCTGTATGTTGTGTTTTCATTTTGCTTATGGTTTCCTTTGTTGTGCAAAAGCTTTTTAGTTTAATTAGGTCCCATATGTTTATTTTTTTTTATTTCCATTACTCTAGGAGATGGATTCAAAAAAAATATTGCTGTGATATATGTCAGAGTGTTCTGCCTATGTTTTCCTCTAAGAGTTTTATAGCATCTGGTCTTACATCTAGGTCTTTAATCCATTTGCAGTTTATTTTTGTATATGGTGTTAGAGAATGTTCTAATTTCATTTTTTACGTGTAGCTGTCCAGTTTTCCGATCACCACTTATTGAAGACACTGTCTTTTTTCCATGGTATATTCTTGCCTTCATTTTCATAGATTAATTGACCACAAGTGTGGGTTTATTTCTGGGATTTCTATCCTATCCCATTGATCTATATTTCTGTCTTTGTGCCAGTACCATACTGTTAGGATATCTGTAGCTTTGTAGTATGCTCTGAAGTTAGGGAGTGTGATACCTCCAGTTCCATTCTTCTTTCTCAAAATTGTTTTGGTTATTCAGGGTCTTTTGTGTCTTCATACAAATTTATCTTATCAAATCTTTCAAATCCAAATCTTTTAAGTGTATTGTACACTTATAATACATCTCAATTTGTATGCTAAATTTTTATTGGGAACACTTGGTCTGCATCCAAATTTCATAAGATTTACAATTGAAAAATTAAAAAAATTTTTGTTTTAATTCTGTGGAAAATGCTATTAGTAATATGATAGGTATTGCATTGAATCTGTAGATTGCCTTAGGTAGTATGGTCATTTTAACAATATTATTCTTCCAATCCAAGAACAGAGTATATATTTCCATCTGTTTGTGTCCTCTTCAATTTCTTTAATCAGCATCTTATAGTTTTTAGAGTACAGGTCTTTGTCTCCTTAGGTAGGTTTATTCCAAGGTATTTTATTTTTTTGATGTTATGGTAAATGGACTGTTTCCTTAATTTCTCTTTCTGATCTTTTTTTGTTAGTGTACAGGAATGCAACAGATTTCAGTATATTAGTTTTGGATACAGCAACTTCACTGAATTCTTTGATGAGCTCTAGTAGTTTTCTGATAATGTCTGGTGAAGGTCACTTTTATCTAAATTATCTCTGGAAATTTATCTCAGATTAGAGTTTCTCTTTGTTAAAGAATACTGGCCAAGTTGTATCACTCATGGCCTGGAAGGTAGTATTCCATTGTGTGTGTGTGTGTGTGTGTGTGTGTGTGTGTGTGTGTGTGTGTAAGTGGAAGAGTTTATATATATATATATCACTTCTTCTTTATCCATTCATCTATTGATGAACACTTCGGTTGCTTCCATATCTTGGAAATTGTAAATAATGCTGCTATGAATATTGAGGTGCAAGTATCTTTTTGAATTAATGTTTTCAAGGTTTTTTGTTTTTTGTTTTTTTTTTAATAAATACCCAGTAGTGGAATTGCTGAGTCATATGGTAGTTATATTTTGAGTTTTCTGAGAAATTTCCATACTGTCTTCAATAGTGGCTGCACCAATTTACATTCCCACCAACAGTGTCAAGGATTCCCTTTTCTCCATATCCTCGCCAACATTTGTTATTTGTGGTCCTTTTATTGATAGACATTCTGACAGATGTGAGCTGATACCTCACTATGGTTTTGATTTGCATTTCTTTGATGATTAATGATGTTGAGCATCTTTTCATGTGCCTGTTGGCCATCTGTATATCTTCTTCGGAAAAATGTCTATTCCAGTCTTCTTTTATTTCTTTTTCTGCTCTGATTGTTGTGGCTAGGCTTTCAAAACTATGTTGAGTAAAACTGGCAAAAGCGGACATCCTTGTCCTGTCCCTGATCTTAGAGGAAATGCTTTCATCTTTTCACCATTCTTTTTGATTTCTTCAGTGATCCATTGGTGGCATATTGTTTAGCCTCCACATATTTGTATTATTTTGCAGTTTTTTTTTCTTGTAGTTGATTTCTAATCTCACGGCATTGTGGTCGGAAAACATGCTTTATATGATTTTAGTTTTCCTAAATTTCCAGAGGCTTATTTTGTGGCCCAGCATGAGATCTATCGTGGAGAATGTTCCATGTACACTTGAAAAGAATGTGTATTCTGCAGCTTTCAGATGAACTGCTTTATAAATATCAATTAAATCCATCTGGGCAAATGTGTCATTTAAGGCCTGTGTTTCCTTATTGATTTTCTGTCTGGATGATCTGTCCATTGATGTAAATGGAGTGTTAAAATCCTCCACTATTTACTGTGTTACTGTCAGTTTCCCCTCTTATGTCTGTTAACATTTGCCTTATATATTCAGGTGCTTCTATGATTGTTGCATATATATTTATAATTGTTATCTCTTCTTCTTGGATTGATCCTTTGATCATTATGTCGTATCCTTCTTTGTCTCTTATAACATTCTTTATTTTAAAGTCTATTTTGTCTAATAAAAGTATTGCTACTCTGGCTTTTTTTTGCTTTCCATGTGCATCAAATAACTTTTTCCATCCCCTCATTTTCTGTATGTGTCTTTAGATCTGAAGTGAGTCTCTTGTAGGCAGCATATATACAGGTCCTATTTTTGTATCCATTCATCCAGTCTGTGTTTTCTGGTTGAAGCATTCAGTCCACTTACATTTAAGGTACTATCAATATGTATGTTCCTATTGCAATTTTGTTAATTGTTTTGGATTTGTTTTTTATTTTTTAAACATCATTATTGGAGTATAATTGCTTTAAATGGTGTGTTAGTTTCTGCTGTATAACAAAATGAATCAGCTACATGTGTACATATTTCCCCATATCCCCTTCCTCTTGCGTCACCCTCCCAACCTCGGTGTCCCATCTCCCTAGGTGGTCACAAAGCACCGAGCTGATCTCCCTGTGCCATGCGGCTGCTTCCCACTAGCTATCGATTTTACATTTGGTAGTGTATATATGTCCATGCCACTCTCTCACTTCGTCCCAGCTTACCCTTCCCCCTCCCTGTGTCCTCAAGTCCATTCTCTACATCTGCATCTCTATTCCTGTCCTGACCCTAGGTTCCTCAGAACTTTTTTTTTTTTTTTGAGATTCCAAATATATGTGTTAGCATACGGTATTTCTTTTTTTCTTTCTGACTTATTCACTCTGTATGACAAACTCTGGGTCCTTCCACCTCACTACAAATAACTCAATTTTGTTTCTTTTTATGGCTGAGTAATCTTCCATTGTATATATGTGCCACATCTTCTTTATCCATTCATCCAATGATGGACACATAGGTTGCTTCCATGTCCTGGCTATTGTAAATAGTGCTGCAATGAACATTTTGGTACATGATTCTTTTTGAATTTTGGTTTTCTCAGGGTATATGCCCAGTAGTGGGATTGCTGGGTCGTATGGTAGTTATGTTTTTAGTTTTTAAAGAAGCCTCCATACTGTTCTCCATAGTGCCTGTATCAGTTTACATTCCCACCAACAGTGCAAGAGGGTTCCCTTTTCTCCACACCCTCTCCAGCATTTATTGTTTCTAGATTTTTTGATGATGGCTATTCTGACTTGTGTGAGATGATATCTCATTGTAGTTTTGATTTGCATTTCTCTAATGATAAATGATGTTGAGCATTCTTTCATGTGTTTGTTGGCAGTCTGTATATCTTCTTTGGAGAAATGTCTATTTAGGTCTTCTGCCCATTTTTGGATTGGGTTGTTTGTTTTTTTAATATTGAGCTGCATGACCTGCGTGTATAGTTTGGAGATTAATCCTTTGTCAGTTGCTTCATTTGCAAATATTTTCTCCCATTCTGAGTGTTGTCTTTTCGTCTTGTTTGTGGTTTCCTTTGTGGTGCAAAAGCTTTGAAGTTTCAGTAGGTCCCATTTGTTTATTTTTGTTTTTATTTCCATTTCTCTAGGAAGTGGGTCAAAAAGAATCTGGCTGTGATTCCTGTCATAGAGTGTTGTGCCTAGGTTTTCCTCTAAGAGTTTTATAGTGTCTGGCCTTACATTTAGGTCTTTAATCCATTTTGAGTTTATTTTTGTGTATGGTGTAGGGAGTGTTCTCATTTCATTCTTTTACATGTAGCTGTCCAGTTTTCCCAACACCACTTATTGAAGAGGCTGTCTTTTCTCCATTATATATTCTTGCCTCCTTTATCAAAAATAAGGTGACCATATGTGTGTGGGGTTTATCTCTGGGCTTTCTGTCCTGTTCCATTGATCTATATATCTGTTTTTGTACCAGTACCATACAGTCTTGATTACTGTAGCTTTATAGTATAGCCTGAAGTCAGGGAACCTGATTCCTCCAGCTCTGTTTTTCTTTCTCAGGATTGCTTGGTTATTTGGGGTCTTTTGTGTTTCCATACAGTTTGTGAAATTTTTTGTTCTAATTCTGTGAAAAATGTCATTGGTAGTTTGATAGGGATTGCATTGAATTTGTAGATTGCTTTGGGTAGTATAGTCATTTTCACAATGTTGATTCTTTCAATCTAAGAACATGGTATATCTCTCCAACTGTTCGTATCATCCTTAATTTCTTTCATCAGTGTGTTATAGTTTTCTGCATACAGGTCTTTTGTCTCCTTAGGTAGGTTTTTCCTAGGTATTTTATTCCTTTTGTTGCAATGGTAAATGGGAGTGTTTCCTTAATTTCACTTTCAGATTTTCTATCATTAGTATATAGGAATGCAAGAGATTTCTGTGCATTAATTTTGTATCCTGCTACTTTACCAAATTCATTGATTAGTTCTAGTAGTTTTCTGGTAGCATCTTTAGTATTTTCTATGTATAGTATCATGTCATCTGCAAACAGTGACAATTTTACTTCTTTTTTTCTGGTTTAGATTCCTTTAATATTTTTTCTTCTCTGATTGCCATGGCTAAAACTTCCAAAATTATGTTGAATAATCGTGGTGAGAGTGGGCAACCTTGTCTTGTTCCTGATCTTAGTGGAAATGCTTTCAGTTTTTCACCATTGCGAATGATGTTGGCTGTGGGTTTGTCATATATGGCCTTTATTATATTGAGGTAAGTTCCCTCTATGCCTACATTCTCGAGGATTTTTATCATAAATGGGTGTTGAATTTTGTTGAAAGCTTTTTCTGCACCTATTGTGATGATCATATGGTTTTTCTCCTTCAATTTGTTAATATGGTTTATCACATTGATTGATTTGCGTGTATTGAAGAATCCTTGCATTCCTGGGATAAACCCCACTTGATCATGGTGTATGATCCTTTTAATGGGCTGTTTGATTCTTTTTGCCAGTATTTTGTTGAGGATTTTTGCATCTATGTTCATCAGTGATATTGGCCTGTAGTTTTCTTATTTTGTGACATCTTTGTCTGATTTTGGTAGCAGGGTGATGGTGGCCTTGTACAATGAGTTTGGAAGTGTTCCTCCCTCTGCTATATTTTGGAAGATTTTGAGGAGATAGGTGTTAACTTTTCTCTAAATGTTTAATAGAATTCACCTGTGAAGCCATCTGGTCCTGGGCTTTTGTTTGTTGGAAGATTTTTAATCACAGTTTCAATTTCAGTGCTTGTGATTCGTCTGTTTATATTTTCTATAGATTTATTTTTGTAGGTCTTTTTTTCCTCCATTCTTCTTTTGTTCTCCTCTCTTGTGATTCAGTGACTATTTTTAATGTTATGTTTGGACTCCTTTTTCTTTTTTATATGTATATTTTTTATAGATTTTAGTTTCCTTCTTGGCATAAATTTTTTGTATAGCACTCTGTCTCTCTCTCTCTGTGTGTGTATATATATATATATATATATATATATATATACACATACATATATATATGTATGTATATATATATACCCATGTATACATATAATGTGTGTGTGCTTGTTATAAGTTGCTGATCTCTTAATTTCAAATGTATTTTAGATACCCTGAGTTTATACTCTCCTCCCCTAATGATTATTCTTTTTGAAATTATATTTTACATCTAATTGTTTTGTGTATCCCTTAACTGCTTTTTGTAGATACAGATGATTTTACTACTTTTGTCTTTTAATATACTTGCTAGCTTTGTGTATGAATGATTTCGTACCTTTATTGTATATGTGACTTTACCAGTGAGGTTTTCTTTTTCATAATTTTATTGTTTCTATATGTGGCCTCTTCTCTTCCACCTAGAGAAGTTCCTTTAGCCTTTGTTTTAATGCTGCTTTGGTGATTGTAAATTCTTTTAGCTTTTGCTTGTGTGTAAAGGGTTTGATTTCTCCATCAGGTCTGAATGAAAGCCTTGCTAGGTAGAGTATTCTTGTTTGTAGGTTTTTCTCTTTCATCACTTTAAGTATATTGTGCCAGTCCCTTCTAGCCTGCAGAGTTTCTGCTAAAAAATCGGCTGATAGCCTTATGGGAATTCCCCTGTATGTTATTTTTTGTTTTTCCCTTGTTGCTTTTAACATTCTCTCTTTGTAATTTTTGTCATTTTGATTACAATGTGTCTTAGTGTGTTCCTCTGTGGGTTAATCCTATATCGATCTCTGTGCTTCCTGGACTTGGGTGACTCTTTCCTTTTATAGGTTAGGGAAGTTTTCAACTATTATCTCTTTACATATTTTATTAGGCCCTTTCTCTCTCTTCTCCTTCTGGGACCCCTATAACATAAATATTAGTGCACTTGATGTTGTTCCAGAGGTCTCTTAAACTGTGCTGAATTCTTTTCATTATTTTTTTTCTGTTCGGTAGCAGTGATTTCCACTACTCTGTCTTCCAGCACACTGATCTCTTCTTTTGCCTCATTTAGTGTACTCTTGATTCCTTCTAGTGTACTTTTCATCTCAGTTATTGTATTCTTTAATTCTGTTTGGTTATTCTTTGTGTAATCTAATTCTTTGTTAAAAACTTCTAATTTCTCATTCTGTGTATCCATTTTCCTCTCGAGTTCTCTGATCATCTTTATGATCATTACTCTGAACTCTTTCTTGAGTTCAGAGTTTTCTACCCAACTCTTTCTTGGGTAGATTATGTATCCCCACATCACTTAGTTCTTCTTCTGGGGTTTTATCTCATTGCTTCATGTGAAACATTCCTCTATCACCTCATTTGTTATAAATTTCTGTTTGTATTTTTATGTGTATAAACCTTGTATGACCTTGGAGAAGTGGCCCTCTATAGGTGATGTCCTATGTGACCCAGCTCTCTTCTCATCACCTAAGGGCCAGGGGCCAGCTGGTCCCAGGGTAGTGTCTGTCCTGTATTTTTGGACTTGGTCTTCAGGCTGCAGGACTGTAGTTTTCTTCCTTCTAGTGTCTACTCCCTCATAGGTGAGGTTGGTATAGAGACTTGTGTTGGCTACCTGGCGGGTGGGGGGTGCCTGCCCACTGCTGAGTGAAGCTGGGTCTTGGCCCTCTGGTAGGCAGGGCCATGTCTCAGAGCATGTATAGTGACAGCTGCGGGCTCAAGAAGTCTTTAGGCAGCCTGTCAGCTGATGTTTGGGGCTGTGTCCCTGCCCAGTTTGTTGTTTAGCCTGTGGCTTCACATCACTGGCTGTTAGGTTGGGCCAGGTCTTGGTGCCAAAGATGTCAGCCTCCTGGGGAGCTCACACAGATGAATCCTCCCCAGTATGTCTACCACAAGTGTCTATGTCCCCAGGGTGAGCCACAGTTGCCCCCTACCTCCCCAGGAGACCCTCCAAGACCAGCAAGTGGTGTGGCCGAGGCTCTTATCAAATTACTGCTTTTGCCCTTGGTCTCAGTGCATGTGAGATTTTTTGTGAGCCCTTTAGTAGTGAAGTCTCTATTTCCTGCAATTGTGTGGAGTTCCTGCAATCAAGCCCCACTGGCCTTTACATCCAAATGCTCTGGGGGTTCCTCTTCCTAGTGTTGGACCCCTGGGCCAGGGGGCCTGAAGTGGGGCTCAGAATTCTCATTCCTGTCTGAGAACCTCTGTAATATAATTATTCTCCAGTTTGTGGGTTGCCCACCCAGGGGGTATGGGATTTGATTTCATGAGCCTGCCACTCCTATACATCTTGTTGTGGTTCCTTCTTTATGGCTTTATTAGTAGAAGATCTTTTCTGGTAGGTTCCAGTCTTTTTCATCAATGGTTTTCCTGCAGTTTGTTGTGATTTTGGTGTGCTTGTGAGAGCTTAGGGTCCTTCTACTCCACCATCTTGGCCACTCTCAGGACTAGGAATGCAGTACTGATACAGGATACAATATGGATCACTTTTAAAATAATTATGTTGGATGAAAATAGCTGGGCAAAAAACAGTACATGCTGTAAGTTCCTAATTATATAAATTTACAAAATTCTAAGGATATGAGTGGAAGAGATTACAAAAGGATACTAGGAAATATTTTGGTATGGTAGTTATGTTGATTGTTTTGATTGTGGTTATAGTTTCTCAAGTATATACCTATGTGATCAAAATGAACACAAAATACATGAACTCTTTTGTATGTTAATTGTATTTCAGTAAATATGGTAGGAAATAAAAGTATCCGTACTGTTGGTATTCAATATTGAGCTTCTAAACGCTAATTTTAGGAATAAAGTCTAATATCTGAAAATTCTATAGATGTTTTATAATTAAATACTTTGATTTTGCCAGTTCTTTGTAAGAAATATTTATTTTACCATGTTGTAGATTTTATTTTCTACTGAGGACAAGTGAACTTTAAAGAGTAAATATCTATATTTATAAAATGTAAATATATTTCACAGAGATATATAAAAATATATGACTCACTTATTCTTTAATAACAAAATCAACAAATATTATCTTTTTTATCAAATAGAAAAAAAAATAAAGGTTTATTTCAATTGAAGACTATGGCTAATTATGTGGAAATAACATGGTTTAGAAAGCTATTAAAGCAGAAAGAAAAATAGTTTAAAGGGGAGGAGAAAGAGCTATGATTATAATAGTAAAAAATGAATGGAAAGTAAGAGCTAGACTCACAAATGCAAACACAATTATATGAGTTCATATACACAAACACAATAATATACAGCTTCATAAAGAAAAGAAATGCACAGAATCTGACAAACACACAATGCCTTATTAATGTATGCACATAAGAAAATAATAGAAAGATGTCTGAGCCTTCCTTTGGTGCCCACTAGGATTCTAGAGCTAAACATTTTTAAAGCCATGTTTTGTTATCACACTGCAGGCATGTGGATTATAACTGTAATTATTTTCCCTGTAAGCCACAAATATTTTCCACTCCTTATGTCTCTATTTGGCAAACAGCAAGTTTGCATTTAACTTAAATTTTGGGAGATTTAATATCTAATCACCAGACAGAGAAAAAGATTATATTTTAAACATTAAAATTTTCAGATTTTTCTCTATATAGTACTGCTTTTAGTCCTACCCTTTTGTTTGTAGATGTCTGTTATTTTCAGTTTTATACAAAAATAATTTTTTAAAAATCAATGCTAAAGCAAGAAAATACTTAAAGTTTATCCTGTTCAACTGGGACATAAGAGTATTTTTGTGTGTTTGTGTCTCTGTGTTGTTCCATTTTTTTTTAAAGTGGCTTATATATGTTTTAGTGACATATAATAGAATTGTGACTATATCTTGATCTACTGAACTGCAGCTGTGTTTTGTACTTGTGGATGTCCATGATTCATTCCCTTTTTCTTTGCTCTTACTTTTCTCTCTCAGAATTAATATACAGAGGTTTTCTAGCTTATGTTCATGCAACCACTTCAAATTAGAAATTTTTACTTTGTATATTTACCAATCTGTATTTTAAATAACATATTTTAAACATGGGAAAATTTGTATTGATGATTTGGGACACTCCTTACCAAAGTTATATTTAAAGGTTTTCTACAGGAGCAAGACCTTACAATACTGTTTCTTCTGTCTCACAAGTTCTCTCTTAACCTATTGATATGAAAAAATAATGCAGTTTTACACTCAAGTGTCATTTCCTCTATGAAATATATTTTAACATCAAGCCCGGATTAAAAATACTAGTTCTTTGTGTTTTATCCTTATCCCACTTATTCTCATATTACAAAGACATGTGTCCCTGACCCTTTATATCAAAAGCTCCTTCAGAGCAGGGTTCTCATATGATACTTAAACCACGTGAGGCAGGGAGAAAATTTTAATGAAAGAATCTGTGAATGAATAAATAAAATTGCCTCAAGTCATTTACACTATTTGTTTTTTTCTAAAGAATGTACCAATGTTGTTCACATAGTTGCATTTTACCTGAAACAGTTATTATGAATTATTGCATATTAAATGTAAAGCATTCGGTTTTATAAAATTAATACCAGAAGAAACACTAGTATTTTGTTAAGCAATTCTTTCCCCAAGTGAGCTATTGAGAGGAGATATTCTAAATTACTTTAGATACGAGTCTGTACTCATATATTTATTTAAATGTGTTAGTTTATAAAGTTAAGGTTAAGAAATGTTTATTATGAATATCCCCAATAGACTAATGGATAGAGTTTTGTTGCTTTTCTTCTCTTTCCAATCCCAGTTGAAAAACATATACATGTATGCATGTGTATTTGTGTATTATGCATGTGTATATGCATATCCATATATCTATGCATATATGTGTATATATTAATGTATATGCACAAATAATATACTTTATATTATTATATAATATATTATATATATTACTTATTTTATATTGTGTACATTGTATATTAATAAAATATTATATGTATAAAATGAATAGCATGATATATTGCTATATGTAATATATCCTATTATAATTATAATAATAGGATATATTATATTATATATCATGTTATATTAGAGTGGTGAGAGCAGGCACCTTTGTTTTATTCCTGATCTTAGAGGAGAAGCTGTCAAGCATTCACCACTGAGTATGATGTTAGCTGTGGGCTTGACATATATGTCCTTAATCAAATTGAGGTATCCTTCTATACCCAATTTGTTGAGCATGTTACCACGAAAGGATTTGAATTTTGTCAAATGATTTTCTTACATCTATTGAGATCATCATATGAGTTTTTCTTTCATTCTATTCATGTGGTATATCACCTTTATTGATTGGTGTATGTTGAATCATACTTATATCCCAGGAATAAGTCCTACTTATTCATGGTCCTTTTAATGTGCTGTTGAATTCAGTCTGCTAAGATTTATTTTAATATTTGCATCTATATCCATCAGGGATATTTTCTCATAGTGTCTTTATTGGGTATCAGGGTAATTCTGGCTTCATAAAATGAGTTTGGGAGTGTTCCTCCCTCTTCAAATTTTTGGAAGAGTCTAAGGAGGATTGGCATTAATTCTTTAAGTATTTGATAGAACTCACCACAGAAACTATCTAGTCCTGAGTATTTCTTTTTTGGGAGATTTTTAATTGCTGGTTCAATCTGCTTACTTGTTTTTGGACTGTTCAGATTTTCTATTTATTCATGATTCTTTTGTGTCTTAAAAATCTTTTTAATTAGCTAATAATTCTGCTTATTCTAATCTGTGCTGGGCTTGGTAGATATCAGCCTATTCACTCATATATCTGCAGAAACTTGAAAGTTTTACTGGTGTCTGGCCTGTTACAGATGGTCAATTTCACATTCTGGGCAATGGCATTCTACTGAAGTGATGGAGGTAACTGGAATGTATCACACACCATTTGGTACCAGTTCACATATCTGTAGAATTATAAGGCATGAAAGCAAAATCTGCAAGTCCTTTTGAATTGTATGCTTTGATATAGAATAGGGTAATTTATGCTGTATCTATTGGTCAAACCAAGTAACAAAGCCAGTCTTGATTCAAAGGGTGGGAAAATAGATATTACTTCTTAATGGGAGAGATGCAAAGTCTGTCATCTTTTTTGAAAGCTATTATATTTTATCTCTGTATTTTTCTAATTCCTGATTCTCTTCATCAACTTTAATATTTTCTCTGGTCCCCTTTATTGTCACAAAATATTAGATACCTTTGACATATTTGAACATTAAATCACCTCTAAACCCAACTCAGACATTGTTATAGTTCCCTCCTTTGTTGCTAGTAAGAATCTCCTGCTGCCAGCACCATGGTCCAAAAGAGTCCCATCAGTTTGATTAGACCAGTCATATGAAAGAGGAATATTTGAATTTAAGTGTGATTTTTCAGGGCTTTTAACTTGCAGTATAATGAAGGACGTGCACAATGTTCAGATCTTTTTGAATAATATGGGAACAAACACATTTCATGGATTTATTTATTTTTATCCCCACTTATATAACTGCAAAATTGAACAGCCACACTTCCCCTGCTTCTAGTAAAACTAGACTTTAAAATATGGGAACTGAAGTTCATATTCTTACTGAATTCACTAGACAAAATCACTCTACCAGAGGTTGGTAATTTTTCAACATATGCCAAGTATAAAATTGGCACCTGCTTTCTGTCAAATAAATTTCATGTTACTTTATTGTCATTCTTGGGTTTTGCTGTTGTTGTTTTGATTTATGAGTATCGTGTTTCTGTATTCAGAAGTTAAGGTAAAACTGTGTTTATCTAAGTCAACTGTTAACTCTCAGGTCATTTCCCAAAGAACTTTCTTCCCCATTATTATTTTTCCTTAATAAATGCAAATTAAGTAATTATCTAGTTAAATTTTGACTAAGCATTATTCATTTGAGAAATTGTTGCTTAATAGTGCAAAGGAAGCATTTTTTCCACATTTGGCACTTTACAATAAACTCATTCTGATCTAAACTGATTGCTATGGGATTATCTTGGAGTCATTAAAATATTGCTTTATTGACATTTACTAATGTTTTTAATTAGCAATTTCAAATTCCAGTGTTTGGCATTAACTATGAACAGATATATTTTATTATATCCCTATAGCTGTTTATTCAGTTATGTTTCTTTATCCATTGAGTATTTTAAACACTTATTTGACATGTTCTGTGTTATATTTAAGCAGTCAATGTTTATAGTATATTAGATTAGCCTGTCTTTTTATAATAACAATATAGTTGAGATTCTGAACATCTCTGAACCTGAATTAAGGCAAAAGATATATTTTTGTTTTGTTTTATTACTTTTAAATAACTCAGTGAAATATTGAATTTGTCATAAATTTAAAAGATCTACATTCACACATAAAGCAAAGATGTCTCACTCTTCAAATATTGGTATATTTCAAAAGCCAAAGAGTTTTGCTCAAAGAGTTGAAACATTATTCTCAACTGCCTTGATACTTTTTCTTTCTGGTAACTGTCATATTCATTGTGTTGCTTCTACATTCCTACAAAGGAAAATCTTGAAAAAGAAAGGGCCAATCACAAAAGTATAAGAGCAATCAATTCACCATTATTAACAGACAAGAGAACATTATTAGGGTAATAGGATAAGAGTGACTATTCTCCTTCCACATCCTCCATCTTTTGAATAATGTAAATTAGAGACCCCATACTTTGAATTAGACCAAGCTGTTAGCTTGGTCATATTCTCTATGTAAACCAACTTCCTTGATATAAAACCAGCAAAACAGTATCAATTACACACTTGTTCTGATAAACAGACAAAATTAGACCCATGAGGTGATATGGATATGCACAGTTGGTGTTCATTACATGCAGTTTTTTTCTTTACATTTTGTGTATGCTTTTTAGCAAGAATGGCAAAATGACCTGTATCTCTGTAAAATATAAGAATTTCTTAAAAAAAGAAAGTGTATCAATTCTTTCAAAAATGGGCATAACATAAAGTACCTGATTATAGGGAGCTTTCTTGGGTTATCATTCAGCTATAAGTAAGTTTAGTTTGAATATTTTAAAATTCAGTTCTCAATGATTGAATGTAACCTGGAAACTGTTACAACTCTGAAATGAACCTAGGGTAAAAGGTCACATTGGTGACCTTGTGGTCTTTATAATCCTTTAGGATTTCAGGTCTGTACTTAAGTAGGGTCCTTTCCTGTTGTGTTTCTTCTGCTTGGAATGTTCTTCTTCAAGGTACTTTTACTGCTGCCTCCCCATCACTTATGGCTTTACTTTCCTGACAATACTAGCTAAAGGAAAAATCTCTCATCAGTCACCCTTCCTCATATCACCTTATATTTTCATTCTTAGCACTCCTAAGAACAAGAAAGTATCTTGTTTGTTTATGTATGAATGTTTAATATCTGTCTCTTTTTAAAAGTATCTTGTTTGTTTATGTATGAATGTTTAATATCTGTCTCTTTTTATGCAAATTTTTAGAGGTTAAAACTCTAATTTTCTTTTTCACCCCATATCTTCTGTATACAGAATAAAGTTTGATAAATAATATTCATTTGCCATATGTTAATATACGTTAACTGATGAACAGGTGAGAGTTTTCTAGTTTGCAGTCTTTTCATTTCTTTATATTCTTTCTGAGCTTTTACAGTCTATGAATTGTTGACAGCTCTAGATGGACCTGTGTGCTGTTTATCTTGGAACCTGAACAGCCAATTGATTATAACTTAGCTGTGCCCAACAATGAAAACATGCCTTATGATTCTGGGCCTATTGAGGCTACCAAAATGGTGTATAAGGGGTTCAGTTCTAAATTAGGAATAACATGAAGCAGCATCAAATACCAACCACTTTGACTGCTAAAAAGAAAAGAATATATGGCACTTTAAGGTAAATTTTAATGTATAAAATAGAAAGAATATTTTGAAAGTTTAAAATTGAGGATCTTTTTATAAAGTCAACCTCAATGTGCATGATAAAACATCTATATTCAAACTTCATTTTTATGCCAGTAGCTTTGGATATTAAAAGGATTGATACTTTTGAAAAAGAACTCCTATAGCTATTTTAGTTCTCTGTCCCATTACACTTCATCTTCTTACTGCTTAGTTTTGAGCTCAAAATTTGATACAGGCTCTTCCTGTATGAATATTAGAGGATCTTTAATAAAATGAAACTCAAGGGTGAGATTCATCAACTAGAGAAATGTAGGGGTTTTTTCATGCAATTTAATAACATCAAATGGCCTCTATAATCATTTCCATATAAAGCATCAAAAATGGCTTAACTGGGCTCATGCAGGTAGTTAAAAATACGCTCAGATCATATACAAGTATAGCAATTTTATTTAAATTATGTTTTATTATTCTTTTTGTATATAGTAAAAACTAGATGGGCTATTTGACATTTAGTATTTAAGTTTTCTAGGGTTGGACATAGAAACATTGAAATAGAGGGATGAAAGGAATACTTAGACAATTTATACACATTAGACTTAGGACTGGCAATACCTAATCTTGTGACAAATAGTTGTTAATACTACAATTAGAGACCCTCTGGATAGAAGCATTAATAATAGTCCATAAAATTTCAGTAAGGTAATCATTATATATACACATATGAAGCTATCATTGAGGTAAATCCTGAGCACATGTGAATTTTGAGAAGTAAATATTCAAAAGGAGCTACTTTAGCTGTAGCCTTTAGCAGGAGAAACTGATTTTTCCATTAACCTTATTAGTGTAGAGGATGCTCAATGAGAATTTTAAAAGGAAACATATATTAAAAATGTTAGAAGAAAATATATTTCCAACTAAATTTGAAATTAAATGATGTGATACAAGTAGAAAAAGAAAATCACAAAAATTACAAGGAGTTAACTGAGTTTCTAGTGCTAGTTTGCCCACATAGGAAGAGTTGGACTTTGAGGAAGTGAAAGTACTTCAGTGAGCCTCATTTTCACACCTATAAAATGACAAGAGCACTACTTTCACCTGAACAGTATGATTAGGATTAATCTTTTAGGATTATAGGTAAATATTCTAGAGTATTATTCAATATTTTGTTTTCAACAATTTATTGTAGGCCTTATCTAGTGAAATAAGGCATCAAAGATAAATAAAAGATATAAAGATTGGAAGGAAAATTAAAACTCATTGTTTGTAGACAATATATTTGAATAAATTCATCAAATTATTGGAAATAATAAGTAAATAATATAATACACAAAGTTAATATACAAAAACAAAACAAAACAAAAACCTTGTCCTTCTAAACAGTACCAATGATGTGGAAGTGAATTTACATGTAATCTAGAAGAAGAAAACAAAAAAATCAGCAATATATCTAAAGAAATATGTACAAAACCTCTCAGTAAAATATTAAGAGCACTCTTGAAAAAATTCAATCAGTTGAGATATATGATGTTAATTGATTACAGCACTCAGTATTATAAAGATGCCAATTCACTCCAAATTAAATTATAGATTCAAGAGAATATTTCAAACTAACAGCAAATTTTTTGTGTGGAAAATGACAAGTTGATTCTAAAATTTATATTGAAATACAAAATATTGATAATAGTTATGATGATTTTGAATAACAAAGTTCGAGTACTTACACAATCAGAAATCAACACTTACTTATTAGAATTAATCATTAATATGACCAAGAAATATTGGTTGAGTGGTATATAAAATATGTTAATAGAAGAAATTAAAGACTCTAAAAATCTGCCTACCCTTTGAAGTTTCCTGCAATCATAGTGTCATATACCGTAGAATAATAAAAATGAATTAGGTACTGTTATGGCACACTATTTGGATATTTCTCTAAACGATTTTATGAAAGAATCCAAACAATACAAATATTCACAAAATGCATATTGAGCTAAAATAAACAACTCGGTTGTCAAATGAAACTCTTGTGAATTACCCATATTACTAATAATTTTAAGATTAAAAGATGTCAGTAAATAATTGCAAATTAGGCTTAGGTCTCCCCATGTCCTTCCTTTCATCATTGGACATGGAGTCTTTGCCTAGCGTAGATGAGATCTCTAATGAAGTATACAAATCATCTCACATATCGAGAAGCATCTAGGTCGTAAGATATCTATAGTTAATACGCCCAGAAAGTTATGTAGCTCACTTCACATTCAATGAGGATATATTCTTCATAAATCTATATATTGAAGATTTACTTACCATCAGCAGTTATAAAACAGGGTATGATGCTATAAGAATTTCCTAGGTATGTACTCTTCTCCTAGCAATTACCATTATTGCCTTTACTGGTAGATCAATGATCAACATACTTACATGGATATTGATCAGACTCCCTGCCTTCTTTCTTTTCCCAGGAACAAACTCCAGTAGTTGAGTAAGGAGTGAATCAGAAGCCAGTTGCTTTGGTTTCTTCATACATACATGCATACATACATATATACATACATACTAATAATTTTATATACATGGAATTTCTCTGGAAGGGCCCATGAAAAATAATAATTGTGGTAACTTCTGCAGAAAAAAGTTGTGAACTGGCTGTTGATATGTAGGAGAAATTTTTGTTTTTTGCTTTTTTTAATAGTACATCCTTTCTTACCTTGTGGCTTTTGTACCATGTGTATTAATATTTAGAAAATAATCTAATCTTTGGATTTCGAAAAGTGTTCTCCTTGAAAATGATACCAAAACAAAACAAAAAACTATTTGAGCAGCAAAGTTTATGATAACTGTGTATGGATTGTGTATTGCTGCGATAACCATAAAGGTGTGCTGCTCACATCTTGTTTTAAGAAAGAATTTGTTCAGCTGCAAGGAATGAAAATAGTAAATTATCTCTGGCTGCAGCATTTTCATGATCTACCTCAGTTTTCTAGGACAGCTCCCAGTTGATGATTGACTAGTATAAGTGTTTCAGTACCTGTCTACCTCAGCTGAATATGGAACTTCTCAGAAGAGTCATATTTACTCTAGAATTCCCCATTGGTTTTATGAAGACTGTCAATTTTTTTCCACATTTGGTGGGTGTCCAGGACCAATTTCATAGCCTCCCCACTTTCCTTCAAAGTTTCAGGTTTAGTCTGAAGCTTAGTCTGAAAGCCTTTTCTTCATAATTATTCCTTCTTTCTTTCTTATCCATCATAATAAAATGCTGACATTCCTAATTCTCATTTTCTGCTTCTCAGAGGGCCAAACTAATACAGCTTGTATGAGGAATGGTTCAAGCCGGTAAAATGACGGTTTAGGACTGGATCTCTCAAGGCTTGGCTGGTAGTGAAGACTGATCTGTAAGGTAGGTGGAACATGCATAGTCCTCGATACCATATTGTAGTCTAGTTATTTAAACTTTCACCTGTGTTGATTTGATTATGTTCCAACGGAAAGGAATACCCAGGCTGTTACAATGATTCAGTCATTTGAAAAGTAAAGGGTAGAGAATAAAATACGTAAGAACCATGGATTTACTGGTTGTTATTAAATTTCACTGATGTGCTATCAAGAGATAGTGAAAAAGTGTGGAGAGTTAACCACAAATGGCAACTAAATGTGAAGTGCAAAAGGGTCTCTGTGGTAACTCTCATAGGGCCCCTATCTTCTGAAATGAAAAAGAAAAAGAAAATCTGAAGATCAAATCCAGGATCCATTAGTTGGGGTCCCTTAGCTTTAAAGACTGTTGAATCTTTACTCCAGGCAGGTCTGCAATGCCAAATTCAGTGCCCTTGTTGGAAAACCTGGAACTTTTATGCCAGGGACATATAAATTGATACCCTTGGAGACCAAAAGTGCCATGATCTCCCCGACTAGTGTCCTTCCCTTGTTAGAAGGAAACCACATGGAGACAAGGTAATGAATAGAGTCTTGGCTAAAGTCATCATTAATGTGGATCTTCTGGGTTTCCAAGTGTATAACTCAGAGTGACACTTGACATTTGTATAACTTCTCACATTTGTCCTTAGATTGTGGGGTAAAAGCTATTATAGTGGAAAAGATAAAGTGGAAGCCTCTGAAACTCACTTCCCCATCTCAATCAACAATCAGTATAGAAAATCACAAACAGTATTACAACCTGGGTTGAGTAGTGAAGTGATGCTAGGCTTAGGGATCTTAAGAATTCAGGACGAGAGATGCCTATTATGTCTCAAGTTTTATTCACCATTCTGGCCACTGAAGAAAAATATCCTGAAAAATGACTCAAAGGCTAACACTAGATTAGCTAAGTAGCATTCTGGAGTGCAGTTGCTGGGCAGGAGATGGCACATTTGCTAGAGCAGATTAATGTGTTTTCAAGATATAAAGGCATTCACTGCCTAATTCTGCTTCCCTCCACTCCTTTTTCTCTAAGGCTTTACCCTCTAACATACTGCTCTAATACACTGACAATATACCCTCTAACGATGACATACTTCATTTCAGCATCTCCTTACTGAAGGACTCAACAAGTACAATTGACAAACATGACAACAGTCAAAGAATGATTAACACATATCTTGAGTATGAGAATGTTGATCTCTGTGACCCTGCTGTAGCTCAAAATGGTGAGAATGGGAATAGAATTCTCATCAGTATAAGTGAACATCTCCATCTGGAAATGTTTGCAACCAAATATTTGAGATTAGTTTTCCAGGGCCTTTGTTTTGTAGTCAAGAATATGCTTTTCCTGAGGTTGGGTGTGAGTACATTTGTTCCTTGTTACAGATAGTTACAGATCTTTGTTCACTGTACTGATGATCTCTAGGAGAACAGTAAGAGATTCACAGGTAAAAATGCTGTGAATCACTGTAAGGTGGTGATCTGAGGTTGTTTTGAGCTGTTATATTCATGCTAATTTTTTATGAAGCAATAGAAAACAAATATACTCCAGGGTAACTACATAATTAATGTCTTATAAGTACTTATCTTAATGGCCATCCTTCTACCTTTCTGGATGTGAGAACTAGGATGGTTTAGCATTTAATATTTCTATTCACTTAACTATGGGAAGGTATCCATATATGCTAGTTAAATATATTTCTGTGTATTGGTAAATATTTGATATTTTATTTACCTCATTTTCCCTTCACTGTTCCTGCTCTTTGTTATTGCAAATATCATCATATGAGAGCCATCTTAATATTTTTTGTTTATTTGTATTCCACTCATTGGCATCATCTATTTAATATATTCTAGCAGTATCACAGAAGCTTTTGTTATAAAAATTCAGAGATCTTGTTATTCGGCATTCAGTATTCCAGCAGAAGACATTTAATAAAATTAAGCATGCTATTATTCCATATTCTCATTATTTCCTCTGGATATACATGTTTTTGGAAATATTTGGAAATTCTTAGAAGAAATTCTTCCAAAAATGTATAAAACTTTTCTGGGATTATGAGGTTATTGGAATTCTCTAGAGGAATAATAACTTTATTTTTTTAAATATTCCTATTAATAATGTCAACACTAAATATAAACTCTTTTCTTAATTAACATTTATGTTTTGCTATTAAATACAAATTTAGGAATGATCACATTATGCTGAAAAGAATGTTTGATCTATTCCCAGGTCCACTGTAGGGAATTTGCCCATGACTAGGGAGCTGGATGAGAGGGGAGATGGATACATTTACAAACCACAGAAAGGCTCTCTTTGACAATTACAGGTCACAACTACAAAGACTACTTCACCATGTAGTAAATTGGTTATCACTGAGTATGTTTAATTATAAGTGAGCTAGCCATCACTTAAAGAAACTTTAGAATACATTCTACTGTATTGGGTAGGGTACAATTAATACACCTTATAACTATTTTACAACTTATAACACTTTATAATTCATAACATGTAACTCAGCGTAAGACTGCCTTGAAGACCGCCTTGAATTCAGGGAGTCTCCAGTGGTTAGATATTGAGAGATGCTTCTGTGAATCTCCATTTTACAGCTAAGAAAACTAAGTAGTGAAGATTATGGGGAAAGGCACTCATATCTAACCAATTCTAAGAATCACCACCCCTTCTATATAGGTGTGTAAAATCATTTGTATTTTTAACCCCTGAGCAACAGAATATAAAGGCAAATCCTTCATAACTAGTTAAGAATGGGGGAAATAAGGCATTTTTCTGCAAAACACACTGCCAGAGTCAGGCTTAGGCAATCCATGGCACAGATTTCTACCTTTAAAAGTGACTTGAAAAAGACTTGGTAGCTCAAGTTATGCCGCAAAATTATTTCCCCCATAACCTATCATAACAACTGATGGTGACATGTGACTTCTGCTTAAATTTTATTGACCAGATCAGCCACATGGCTTTGCAAGGGAACCGAGAGTAGATGAGAAAATAGAATAGTCCATATGCTTTGTTATCTATCCAAATATCTTAAAACACTGCCACTTAATACACTTTAGAATGAAAAAAGATAAAAATCATGTTAACTGAAAAGAAAGTTCCTTAAAAATGACCCATGTTTAAATGGTAAAGACAACCAAAAATCCTCTCCACCATAAAAACAATGAGAACACAGAGGAGGGAAAAATCTGTCAAAATCAATGTCTTCAGAACACAGGAAATTAAATTAAAAGCTTGCAGCAGTCCTGAGTGTTTATTCAAGAAAATTTGTTTAATCTTAGTAATAATAGCAAGGTATGTGGCACTAACTTGCTCTATTCCCATCCTTTGTCCCTCAATTTACGTTAGCCTGAAAACCAACAGCCTCATAATTATAATAGTGGTAAAAAACAGCAAACTGACAGCCACTGGAGAGGCCTACCAGGTTTGGATATCTAAAATAAAAAGCCCAAAGTTTAGTGAATTATTATTTGACCTGTCTGGACAGCTACCTGAAATACTTGATTCTCTGGGCTTTTCTATATTTGATGTGACAAGGAGCTTGTTCTTTGCAAACAGCCCTATCCTCCAGGCATTTTTCAAAACAAACAGTGGCAATTGTTTAATAACACAACTGCCTGAGGTGGTGATAACAGTTGGAGCCAATAGGAGTGTGACCAAGAAACTTAAAAGGAAAAAATGGAGAATGCAATATTCAAAGGGCATTTAGAAAACCTCTGACATACCCTGACATTCTGGAAGACCACATACATGTACAGAGCTGTGTGAATACCCAGGATTTGCACAAGCCCACGAGAGACCTGAGAAGGTCCTAAACTCTGAACTCTGGCTGACTTAAGACTGTAGGCAAACAGGAAGTAAAAATGAAGCTAGACTTGAAAATTGCCTGGCAGAGCATTAAAAGACACATACACAAACACAGATTACTTTGGCAAAAACTAGAAGATGAATTGGTTCAAATAATTTACAGGAATCTCTTAAGTGATCATTAAGTGGACTGAAGAGCCTTTAGTGGCTTTAAAACAGAGATCTCATGTAACTAAGAATTAGTCCAAAGAAATTACTAAATGAATATGTAGCAAGCATAAAAACAATAACAAGCAACAACAATAGGGAACCCTGAGATTGGGAATAAGGAGGGATTATTTCAAAGCTGCCACATTTAAAATATTAACTACATGTGCAAAGTGATAGAACAACAAATCCTGAGGAGAGGGAAACAAATAATTCCCAGAGTGGCTACATTTTATTTATTTATTTATTTATTTATTTTACAGTACGCGGGCCTCTCACTGCTGTGGCCTCTCCCGTTGCGGAGCACAGGCTCCGGACGCGCAGGCTCAGTGGCCATGGCTCACGGGCCTAGCCGCTCCGTGGCATGTGGGATCTTCCCGGACCGGGGCACGAACCCACGTCCCCTGCATCGGCAGGCGGACTCTCAACCACTGTGCCACCAGGAAAGCCCTACATTTTATTATTTTAAAAGTTCAGTTTTCAAAAAACTTGAGAGAAATGCAAAAAGACAAAAGTATAGTCCATACCCAGGGGAAAACAAGGTGCAGCCAATAGAAACTATACCTGAGGAAGTCTAGAATGTCAATGAATAGATATATTATTATTTTTTAAATGAACCAAATAGAAACTCTGGAGTTGAAAATACGAAAACTGAAAGGAAAAATTCACTGTAGTGTCTTAACAACATATTTGCACATACAAAATAAATCATTATCAAACTTGAGTACGGCAATTGAGACTATCCCATATGAGCAACAGAACAGAAAAAAAATAAAGAAAGATGAACAGAGCCTCAGAGATGTGTGTGACACTATCAAATATACCAAAATTTTCATAATGGGAGTCCCAGAAAAAGAGAAGAGAAAGGGACAGAGAGAATATTTAAGGACATAATTTCCAAAATTTCCCAAAACTGATGAAAAACATTGGTCTGATTTTCAACCATTGAAGCAATTTGATTGAAAAACACACCCAAGTATTTTAACAAACTCCAAGCAAAATAAACTCAAAGAAAGCCACACCTACACTCATCATGGTAAAATTGTCAAAATCCAAAGAGGAAAAAAAAGAAAATCTTGAAAACAGAATGAGAAAATATATTATCACATGAAAGTGTGGACAAGAACTGTTGCCTGTCATTTCAGTAAACAATTTTGCAATGACATTCCAATAGACAACTAATGTTGCCTGCCATCAAGTCATCGGCCACTCCAGCTGTGCAGATGCTGCACCCTGAGGGGAATTCAGGATGAAGAAAAACAGGACACTCACCCTAGATATTAAAGATACATACCTAAGGAATAATTTCAATGAGCCCAAACTCTTGCATCTTCCCATACATGGAAAATCACTAAAATCATTAACTTGAGATGCCTGTTTTTTGTGATTAGCAGTAATCTTGCAATCTTCAACTGCATTTTTTTCTCAGCAAAAACTCCTATATTTCCAGGCTCCTCCCTTATCTCTTCAGAGCAGCTCCTCAGAGCCATCTGAGAGGTTGTTTCCTTGGCTATATTCCTCAGTAAAGTCCCCGAAAAAAATGTAACTTTCAACTTTTAGGTTATGGGTTTTTCTTCAGTGGACGAAAGGAATCCTTAAGAAGATTAACAGCTGACTTTGTATCATGGAAACCTGAAGGCAAATGGATGACACATTCAGGTATTTAAAGAAAAAAATAATGTAAAGCAAGTATTCTATATTTAGCAAAATTATACTTCAAAAATTAAGGAGAATTTAAGGCATTACTGGAAAACAAAATTGAGAAAATTTGTTGCTAGTAAACTTGAATTCTAAGAAAAAGTAAAAGGAGTCATTATGGCTGAAATAAAAAAGACACTAGAGTGTCATTTAAATCCACACAAAGAAATAAAGAAAAGTGGGCTTCCCTGGTGGCACAGTGGTTTAGAGTCCGCCTGCCAATGCAGGGAACATGGGTTCGTGCCCCGGTCTGGGAAGATCCCACATGCCATGGAGCGGATAGGCCCGTGAGCCATGGCCGCTGAACCCGCGTATCCGGAGCCTGTGCTCCACAACGGGAGAGGCCACAACAGTGAGAGGCCTGTGTACCACAAAAAAAAAAAAAAAAGAAAGAAATAAAGAAAAGTGATAAAGTTAACTATTTAGGTAAATATAAAAGACAGTATAAATGCATATTTTGTACACATAACATAAAATACACCATTTTCACTATTTTAAAGTGTACAGTTCAGTGGTAAATATTTAATATAGTGATAGTGTTGTACAGTCATCATCACCATATAGTTCCAAATCATTTTTATTACCTCCAAAGGAAACCCTGTATCCATTAAGCTTTTACTCCCCACTTCTTTCTTCCCTAGCCCTGGACAAACACTAATCTGTTTTCTGTCTCTGTGTATTTGCCTATTCTGAATATTTCATATCAATGTTTTCATGTAATGTATAGCATTTTGTTTCTGGATTCTTTCAGTTAGTATAATGTTTTCAAGATTCATCCATGTTGAAGTATATACCCATATTTCATTCCTTTTGAGGCTAAATAATACATACTTTTCTTTGTAAAACTCTTATTTTCCTATTTTATTCAAAAGAAAATTACACCAATAATAATTATAAAACTGTGTTGATGGACTTATGGTATATAAAGATGTAGTTTGTATGATAATAATAGTATTAAGAGGAAAAGAAAATGGTACTGTATTTTTTTGTATATTTATGACTTTTTATATTACTGAAATTACATTGATATTATTCTGAAATAGATTGTTCTAGGTTATTCATAACCCTCGTGGTAACCATTAAGGAAAAAAACTCAGAAAAATTTAGTAAAACAAGCAACAATAAATTAAAATTGAATACTCCAGTATATCTGTTTAACACAAAATAATACAGTAATGGAGCAACAGAGAAACAAAAAGCACATAAAATTTACAGAAAACAAATAGCAAAATTTCAGATATAAATCATCTAATTAGTAATTATATTAAATGTAAATAGAATAAAAGCTACAGTAAAAGGTAAAGATTGACAGAAAAGATGAAAAAAATCCGCAATCCAATTACAGTACCATCTTCAAGAGTTACACTTTAGATTCAAAGTTACAAACATGTTGAAAATAAAATGATGGAATAAGATATACCATATAAACACTACCCAAAAGATAAATGGTAGAGAGGCTATAATTGTATCAGACAAAATAGATGTTAAGATAAAATTGCTATACGAGTCAAATATTTTATATTGATGAAATGGTCAAGAGGACACAATTATAAATATTGTGCATCCAACAACACTGGACCAAAATATATGAAAAATAGAGAATTTAAAAAGAATAATGTGAGACTTTGTACCCAACTTTTAATAATGAATATAACATCTCAGCAGTAGATCAAGAAATGGAAGATTTGAAAAAAATTAAAATAAATAAAAAATTAAAAACAGGTTAAGGGCTTCTCTGGTGGCGCAATGGTTGAGAGTCTGCCTGCCAATGCAGGGGACCCAGGTTTGTGCCCCGGTCCAGGAAGATCCCACATGCCGCGGAGTGGCTGGGCCCATGAGCCATGGCCACTGAGCCTGCGCGTCCGGAGCCTGTGCTCCACAACCGGAGAGGCCGCAACAGTGAGAGGCCCGCATACCGCAAAAAAATAAAGAAATAAATAAAAATAAGAAATGGAAGATTTGGACAACACTGCAAATCCTCTAGACCTAAAAAATATTAATAGAACACTTTGATGTAAAACAGGGGAATAAACTTTCTTCTCAAGTGCACATAAAACATTCTCCAATAAAGACCATATTTTGAGATATAAAATAAGATACAATAAATGTATGGGGATTGAAATGGAACAAATTATGTTGTCTGAACAAAATGGATTGAAGTTAGAAATCAATAACATGTAGAAACTTGCAAAACTCACAAATATACAGAAATTAAACCACACTCTAAAATAACAGGTGGTTTAAGAAGGAAAAAACCTTAAAAATGGGTAAAATAAAAACACAACATATTGTAACTATGGGATGCATCTAGAGCAGTGCCTAGTGGAAATTTGTAGCTATAAATATCTATATTACAAAAGAAAAATAATTGTAAATAATAAGCATAACCACTCACATTAACACACCATGAAAAAAAGAAAAGCTATACTCAAGCAGAAGGAAAGAAATAATATAGTAAGAAAATGAATGAACTAGAGGTAGAATCACAATCGAGAAAACTCAATGAAATCAAAACTTGGTTTTTTGGAAAGATCAGCTAAATTGGCTGGACTGACGAGACAGAGAGAGCTAATTTCTAAAATCAGTAATGAAAGAAAGTGCACCATTAATGACATTAGAAAAATAAAAAGGATTGTAGGGGAGCACTGTCAACAATTATTCACATGACAGCAATTTAGATAACCTGGATGACAAAAATTCCTACAGAGATATAAACTACTCAAACTTATGCAAAAGAAGAAAACAGCATATCTTAATAGACCTAAGTATTACAATAAAGAGATTAAATTATACTTTAAAAAAATTCCATTAAGAAAAGCCCTGGTGTACATGACTTGTGAGTTCTAACAAATGTCTAAAGAAAAATTAACACGAGTCACTCAAACTATTCCTCATAATAGCAAAAAGGAAACACTTCCCAAATCATTCTAAGGCATGCATTACCTTGATAATCAAAAAAGATAAGGGCATTACAAGAAAAGGAAACTAAAAACTGATGTCTCTTAGGAATATAAAAACAAAAACCCTCTACAAAATGCTTGCAAACCAAAGGCAAACACACATAAAGATGATTTATACACCAGGAATTATTTACTACAGGAGTTCATGCATGGTTCGACTTGTGAAAATCTATCAATATAATATACCATATTAATTGAATAAATAAAATAAACAACATGAACATCTGAATAGATGCTGAAAAATATTTGACAAAGTCTGGCTCTCTTTCATGATAAAAAGTGCTCAAGAAACTAAGAGTAGAAGAAATTTCCTCAACCTGATAAAGGTCATCTACAGAAATACAGTTTATGTTATATTTAACTGTGAAAGACTTGATCCTTCCTTCATAAGATCAGTAACAATACAGAGATATGTGCTTTTGGCACTTCTATTAATCATTATACTGGAAATGCTAGCTAGTGAAATTAGTCAAGAAAATGAGGTTAAAGTTATCAAGATTGGAAGGGAAATTTTCAAATTATTTCTTCACAACTGTCATGATCTTGTATATAGAAAATCCTGAAGAATATATTTTTTAAAAACTTTTAGAACTAATGAATGATGTCAGCCAGTTTGCAAAGATTATAAATATGTAAAGTTCAATTGCATTTCTATATTCTAACAATGAATATTTCTAAAATTAAACCATATGGAAAAGTTCATTACAATAGCATCAACAGAACAAAATATTTAGGAATAAATTTAAATAATAAAAGACGTGCAAGGCTGGTACACTGAAAATACAAAAGAAATTGAAAGAAATTAAATAATATCTAAATAAATGAAAAGCAATACAGTGTTTAAGATCAGAAATATTATTGTTGTTAAGAAAAATATTTCTCAAGTTGATGTACAGGTTTAACACAATTTCTGTCAAAATTCCAACTGCATATTTTTCCAGTAATTGACAAACTGATCCTCAAATCTTGTGGAAATTTGGACCCAGAATAGCTAAAACAAGTCCCCAAAGAAGAACAAAGTAGGAATACTCACACTTCTAAAATTCAAAAGTTAATGCAAGCTACAGTAATCAAGACAGTGTGGTAATTTATTATTTTTCCAGCATCATTGAGGTGATCAGTAAAAATTGTATATATTTAAAATGTGTAATGTGATGTTTTGATATAGATATACATTTTTAAATAATCACCACAATCAAGCTAGTTAATATATCACTCACCTCACATAATTATCATATTCTTTTTTTATGCTAAGAACACTTAATATCTATCCTCTTAATGAATTTAAGTACTTAATACAGTATTTTTAATATTGATTTGCCATAATTTAGATCACCAGAACTTATTCATCTTGCATGATTGAAACCTTGTACCCCTTGACCCATATTTCTCATTTCCTCCTTTCCCTAGCCTCTGGCAACCACCATTCTACTCTGTGCTTCAGCCAGTTTGACTATTTTAGATTCCCGTATAAGTGAGATTATACAGTGTTTGTTTTTCTATGTCTGGTTTATTTCCCCAAGCATAATATCCTCATAGGTTCATCCACATTGTTGCATATGGAAGAATTTTGTTCTTTTTAAAGGCTGTATAATATTCCATTGTGTGTGTGTGTGTGTGTGTGTGTGTGTGTGTGTGTGTATCACATTGTACATTTTATTTATCCATCAAGAGACACTTAGATTGTTTCCATATCTTGGCTATTGTGAATAATGCTACAATGAATATGAGAATTCAGATAGCAAATCGAGATTCAGATTTCATTTCCTTTGTACGTGTAACCAGTACTGGGGTTGCTGGGTCATAAGATAGTTTTGTTTTGTTTATTTCATTTTTTGAGGAAACTACATACTGTTTTCCATAAGTGGCTATATCAATTTACATTCCCATCAACAGTGTACAGGGATTTTCCTTTTCTTCACATCCTTACCAACACTTATCATTTGTCTTTTTGGTAATGGACATCCTAACAAAAGCAAGGTTTTGATTTGCATTTGACTGATTAGTGATGTTGAGCACTTTTTCATATAACTGCTGACCATTTGTATGTCTTTTTTGAGAAATTTCTATTCATTTGTCATTTTTTATTAATCAGATTGTTTGTTGTTTTGCCATTAAGTTGTAGAAGTTCCATATGAAGTTCATATATTAAAATTATATGATAGTAACTCCTTATCTGATATAGAATTTGAAAATACTTTCTGTAACACTATAGTTTGTCTTTTAATACAGTTTGTGGTTTCCTTTGCAATGTAGAAGTTTTTTACTCTTATGCCATCTCACTTTTCTATTTCTACTTTTGTTGCCTGAGCTTTTGGTGCTGTAGCCAAAAATATTTGCCCAGAATAATGCCAAGAAGCTTTTCTTCATGTTTTCTTCTAGTAGATTTATGGTTTTCAGATTTTTGGTTTTAACCCTTAAGTCTTTAACCATTTTGAGTTGAGTTTTTTATATTGTGTGAGATTCCAATCTTATTCTTCTGCAAATGTAGTCCTTATTTTTTAAACACCACTTATTGAAGAAGCTATCATTTCCTCATTGTGTGTTTTGACACCCATGTTGAAGATCAATTGTCCATAGATGTGTGGATTTATTTCTGGGCTCTATCCATTGGTCTATATGTCTGTTTTTATGCCTGTACCATACTGTTTCATTTATTGTTGCTTTGTAATACATTATGAAATCAGAAAATGTGTTACCTCCAGCTTTGTTTTTCTTGCTAAACATTGCTTTGGCTATCAGGGTCTTTCATGGTTCCATAAATTTTAGGATTATTTTTTCTATATATGTAAAGAATGTCCTTGAGATTTTGATAGGTGTTTAATTGAATATGAATATCATTTTGGATAGTATAGACATTTTAACATTATTAATCTTTCCAATTCATGAACACAGATTTCTTACTACTTGTCTGTGTCTTATTTAATTTATTTCATCAATCTTATGTAATTTTCAGTGTACCAGACTTTCACTAATTTGTTAAGTTTTCCCTAAGTATTTTATTATTTTTGTTGCTATTTGAATGGGATATTTTCTTAATTTCATTTTTAGAAAGTCCATTATTTGCATATAGAAGTGCAACTGATTTTTTTTTTTTTTTTTTTTTTTTTGGTATGTGGGCCCCCTCACTGTTGTGGCCTCTCCCGTTGCGGAGCACAGGCTCCAGACACGCAGGCTCAGCAGCCATGGCTCACGGGCCCAGCCGCTCCGCAGCATGTGGGATCTTCCTGGACTGGGGCATGAACCCGTGTCCCCTGTATCGGCAGGAGGACTCTCAACCACTGCACCACCAGGGAAGCCCACAACTGATTTTTTATGTTGATTTCTATCCTGCAACTTTACTGAATTTATTTATTAGTTTTAACAGTTATTTTGCTGTTGTTGAATCTTTTAGGTTTTCTCTATATAAGATCATGTCATCTGCAAATATAGATAATCTTACTTTTTCCATTGTAATTTTATGCCTTTTATTTCTTATTCTTGTCTAATTGCTCTGACATGGATATCTAATAATATGTTGGATAGAAGTGGCAAGAGTGGGCATCTTTGTCTTGCTCTTGATCTTTGAAGAGAATCTTTCAGTTTTTTACCATTGAGTATGATGTTAGCTGTGGGCTTGTCATTTATGATCTTCATTGTGTTGAGGTAAGTCTTTTAAACCTATTTTGTTGAGAGTATTTTTTATTATGAAAGTGTGTTGAATCTTGTCAAATGTTTTTTCTGCCACTACTGAGATGATGATGTGGCTTTCTCTTTCATTCTGTTAATGTGGTATATCATACTGATTGATTTGCATATGTTGACCATTCTTGCATCCCAGGGATAAATCCCACTTGTTCAAAATATATGATACTTTTACTGTGCTGCTGAATTCAAACTGATAGAATTTTATTGGGGATTTTTGCCTCTATGTTCATCAGGGATATTGACCTGAATTTTATTTTCTTGTAGTGTCTTTGTATGGCCTTGGTATCAGGGTGATGCTGGCCTCATAAAATGAGTTTGACTGTATTCCCTCCTTTTCTATTCTTTTGGAAGAGTTTAAGAATTATTGTTATTAATTCTTCTTTGAATGTTTAGTTGAATTCACCCATGAAGCCATCTGGTCCTGGGCTTTTCTTTTCAGGAGTTCTTTATTAATGATTCAATTTAATTACTTATTATTGTTCTGTTCAGTTTTTTTTTTTAATTTCTTCTTGATTCAGGTTTGATAAATTGTATGTTTCTGGGAATATATCCATTTCCTCTGGGTTATTCAATTTGTTGAGATTTATATACTTGTGTATAATAGTCCTTTATGATCCTTTTTATTTCTATGGTATTTGTTTTAATGCGTCCTCATTCATTTCTGATTTTATTTATTTGAATATTCTCTCTTTTTTTCTTGGCTAGTCTAGCTAAGAGGTTGCTAATTTTGTTAATCTTTTCAAAAACCAGCTCTCAGATTCTTGTTTTATTTCTATGGTTTTCTTTTCTTGATTATTTATGTTCTAATCTTTATTACTTCCTTTCTTCTGCTAACTTTGGGCTTATTTTCTTCATTTTCTAATTCCTTGAAGTATAAAATTACACTGGTTATTTGAGGTCTTCCTTTAATGTAGGCATTTATTGTTATAAACTTCGCTCTTACTGCAGTTTTGCTACATCATGTAAGTTTTAGTGTGTTGTGTTTTTGTTTTCACTTTTAGTCTCTGCTCCTAGTGCTTTTTGTTCTTGTAGTCACAATTTGATAATTTTTGTGTTATATAACCACTAACAAATTTTTCTTATAATTTTTATATTAGTGTTAAAATTAATTTATGCATCAACATTACAGTGTTACATTTTTCTGTATGTGTCTATATATTTACCTTCACAGGCAAGATTTATGCTTTCGGATGCTTTCATGTTGTTTTTTTCTTAGTGTGTTTTCATTTCAATTTGATGAACTCCCTTAAGCTTTATCTATGAAGTAGGTCAGTTTTCTTTTGTTTTTTTGTTTGTTTGTTTGTTTTGTCTGGGATAGACTTTTGTCTCTCATTAAGTTTTACAGAACTTAAAGTTTACAGAACTTAAGTTTTGTCAGGTATAGCATTTTTGGTTGGCAGGGTTGTGTGTGTGGTTTTTTTTCTTTTATTACTTTGAATGTATCATTTCACTCTCTCCTGGCCTGCAGTGTTTCTGCTGAGAAATCCACTGATAGTCTTATGGAGGTGCCCTTATAAGATGGGTTGCTTTTGTTAGTGCAACTTTTAAAATTATCTTTTTTCCTTTGGTATTTGACCATAGCATTATAATATACTGTGATGTAGTCATTTTGAATTGATCTTATTTTGGGTCTTTTGAACTTCCTGTACCTGAATTTATAATTCCCTCCTAAGATTTTGGAAGTTTTCAGTCATTATTTCTTTAAATAAGCATTCTGTCCCTTCCTCTTTCTGTCTCTTTCTGAGACTCCTATAATATGTATGTTGATTCATCTAATAATGTTCAATAAATCTTGTTGGCTTTCTTCACTCTTTTTCATTCTTTTTTTTTTCTTTTGCTCCTCTAATTGGATAATTTCAAATGACTTTCCTTCAAGTTTGCTGTTCTTTCTTCTGTTTCCTTGAATTTTCTGTTGAAGTTCTTTATTGCATTCTTCAATTTATTCATTGTCTTCTTCAGCTCCAGAATTTTTATTTGTTTTGTGTGTATGTGTCTGTGATTTTTATCTCTTCGTTGAATTTCTATTTTTGTTCACATACTGTTTTTCTGATTTTAGTAAATATTCTATCTGTAATCTCTTGTAGCTCACTGAGCTTTTTTAAGGAGTTATTTTGAATTTTTGCCAGGTAATTTCTACAGACAGTTACTGAAAATTTATCGTATTCCTTTGGTGATATCATAGTTCCTTGATTTTTCATGTTCCTTGGTGCCTTGCATTGGTGTCTGTGCATTTGAAGGAGCAGTCACCTCTTCTAGATTTACAGACTGCTTTTAGTGGGAAAATATCTTTGAGTAGGCATGAAGGTACCAGCTGGATGGGGTGTGTGTGATAGTGCCAGATCTGCTGTCAGGTCCAGGGACACTGGTTTCAGGACTGACAGTTTGGAGGAGCAGTACCAATACTAGGTATTGTGTTACAATCATGGCTTTGGCTCAGGTGTTGGTGCAGCAGTGACTCAGTCTCCAGCAGGGCACAGTAGCATGAACTTCAGGAAACTCTGTCTACTGATGTTAAGTTAGCAAAGACTGCAGGGGTGTTTGGTGGCAAAGGCTGTGGATATTGTCTTGTTCCTCTTTTCTCCAATAGGGGGAAGTCATGGCCAAGGGAATTCATCTTAGTGCCAAGCTCTGCTGGCCTAGCGATTAGGTGATTCAGGTTA
Source organism: Pseudorca crassidens (assembly GCF_039906515.1). Classification (NCBI taxonomy): domain Eukaryota; kingdom Metazoa; phylum Chordata; class Mammalia; order Artiodactyla; family Delphinidae; genus Pseudorca; species Pseudorca crassidens. The sequence continues at coordinate 24,421,310 of NC_090298.1, forward strand.
ATTGCTTCCTAAATTCTTCTATAAGGCCATTCTCATCTTTAGTTCTCCTTTGGATTGCTGTATATTCTTAATTGTACACCAGAGTTCTCCAAGAGCTATCTGTACCCATGAGTACTTGTTAAATCATTGTTTTTGAGGGAGATGAGGACCTCCTAGTCCACCATCTTGCTGTCATCAGATTTAACAGTGTAATATTTCAGTAAGGATAAAATTATATATCAGTTGAATACAATTTACAGTTCAAAACAAGTCATTATATTTATGGTCAGTTGATTTTTGACAAGGAAGAATGCCATGTCAATTCAATGGGAAAACAAATAGTGCTGGTACCACTGGCTCTCCATATATAAAAGAATGAAGAAAAATAAATAAATACCTAAATAAATAAATAAAAGAATGAAGAAAGAATACATAAAAGAATTACCTCATCCTATGTGGAAAAATTAACTCACATAGGTAGATAAATGTAAGCACTAAAATAATAAAACTCTTAGAAGAAAACATAAGACTAAATCTTCATGGTCTTGAATCAAGCCATTTTTTTTTTTAGATATGATATCCAAGGAAAAATGACAGAACAAAATACTAGGCAAACTGTATGTTGTCAAAGTTTCAAAAAAAACTTTTTGCTTTAAGGACACCATCAAGAAATTGAAATGATAACTCACAGAATTGGGGTAAATATTTCCAAATCATATATATGCCAAGAGACCTATAACCAGTATATGTAAAGAACTCTTAAAACCTAACAATAAAAAGGTAAATGACCCCATCTTTTAAAAAATGGATAAAGAATATGGACATATATTTTTATAAAATATATATATGAATGAACAATACACATATGGAAAGATGCTCAACATCATCATCTATTAAAGAAGTACAAACCATTTCACTGTGAAATATGACTTCACATCTGCTAGTATGGGTAGAAGCAAAAAGGCAGCATGAGTTTTGGCAAAAATGTACGAAATTAAGACTCTCATACAGTGCTGATAGGAATTTGAAATGGTGTAGCCACTTTGGAAAATAATTTGAATATTTCTGAAAAAGTTAAGCATGTTCCTATCTGATCCAGCAATTCTACTCTTAGTTATATACCCAAGAGAATTGAAAACACATGTCCACACTAAAAATTGCACACGAATAATATCCCAGAGTGTAAATAACCCCAAAATCCATCAGCCGTTAAATGGATTAGAAAAATGTGACCTATCCATGAAATAAAATACAATTCAGCACATTCTGCAACATGGATGAATGATGAAAAAATATGCTAAATGAAAGAAGTCAGACACAAAGGAAACATATTTTATGTATCCATTTTTATGAAGGGTCAAAATATACAAATTCATAGAGACAGAAATGTGTTAGTGTTTGCCAGGAGCTAGAGAGAGGCGGGGGATGCATAGTGACTGCTCATGGGTATGACACTTCTCCATGAAGGGTTGAAAATATTCTGGAGTTAAGATAGTGGTGATGGTCACACAACATCATGAATATACTAGAAACTGCTGATAAGTACATTTTAAAAGTTAATTTTTTGATATGTGGATTATATCTCAGTAAACTTTCATAAAATTAAAATGGGACCCAGGGTTGGACATATGTCTAGATAGACAAAAAACTGAACTAGAATTTGAAAGAGCAATTTCCCACCAATTCTTAATTCATAATTTATATTAAATTTAGGGGTTGTACCTAATAAAATGCTAACCTGTAAGAAACCGTTCTCTGTCCATAACAGAGTTTGAAAATATGAACCATTTCAAGTTACTGTAGGCAGAACAGCAACGGACAAAAATTCAATTCTTTCTATTCTTTACCATCAGAGGTAGTTATGCCTTTGTAATAATTTACTATGTTTCTGTGGTGAATGATTAAACTAAAAACCTAGATTTCAATCTTCAAGATGAAATACTTATTTTCTATTAAGCAGCATAACCATGTGTTCAGAAAGCAGAATAAGATGATTGTTGAAATAAGTATAGCTGGTGAATTTAGACTATTTATAGTTAGGGGAACATTTTCTCCACACCAAACATTTTCATTTGATCATGGATGATTTTTCACTTGCTTCAATCCCTTTTATTTATACAGGGAAAGTAAATAGGCATTCCAAGCTTAGTAACATTGTGTCTTTTTTAAAATTAGTTATATATATGAACTATTTTGTGCTTACTGGAACATATTCAACAAACAAGTAATGTTGCATTTTCCAGAGTTTTTTTTTCCCTTTAAGTTTTACTTTTTTTTTTCTTTGAGGTAAAGAAAGTCTAAGGTCTGCTTACATTGAAGGTAAAAAATGCCACTTTTCAAGTGTAGCATAAATAACTGTATGCGCCTTATCTACAGCTTTCCCACGGTCTGAAGTACTTTTCTTCAATAAAATGTTTACTAATAATCTATTTTCCACTAAATCCAGTTTATTCTGCTAAAGATTAGTTTGACTTTTTATCTCTGATAAATTTTAATTTATTTTATTTTTGAGTAAGAGTAAGCATATATATATAAATGAACATTTTTTATATACATACACATGATCCTTGAACAATGTAGGGGTTAGGGGCACTGAATGCTCCCCCATGCAGTTGAAATTCAAAGTACTGCTATCTCTTCATCAAAAACAAAGGAATTGATAAATGTCTCATGTAAGGGCAGGAAGCTGAAACACTTTGGATAGAATCAAGATTCAAGCCCTAGTTCTTTTGATTCCACATATTGCGTTCTTAGATGAACACAAACTTTTCCTCATACATTGTTAATTTAAAGATCTGTAAAATGAAAATACAGGTACTACATATACTGAAAAAAATTCTCATCTGCTTATAAGTGGACACATTCAGTTTAAACCTATGTTATTCAGGAATCATCTGATCTGCATATATAAGTATTAAATCCTTATACACCACTCTTTCAGTATAACCATTTTTATTGTTATTTTTATTCACTGTATTATGGCAGAATGAACTCTACTTCTTCAAATGCAAGAAACCCCTACTTCTTCTCCTGTACTCCCTATAATTATTCAAACCTTATCACAGCTTTACATATTTAGGGTTTCATGAAGAAATGAATTAAAAAGGAAAATTGTGGTATCACTGATTGCTAAGAGTTTTGTTTTCAGTGATCATATTTGCTTGTGAAGTCTTGCTTTCTTCTACTCTTGTTTTCAGAGGGAAATGCCATTTTCCACCTTCCAGTTTTCATGAGTACAGGTTTCCATGTAAACTTCTGCACTCTTACTGCAAATCTTACTCCTCTCCATTTCAGCTAGGTAGGTTTACTGCTTGGGGAGGAAATGACAGTGGTATTTGTTCTAAACTGGAAACATCTAAAGTCTTGAGATAGGACATTGTGTACCTCTGCTCCTTCACTTCTTCCTTCTGCACGATCCAGTGGGAGGGGCAACCTAGTCAAGTGCAGTCTTCTCTAAATTCAACACTTTCCTCAGGTGTGCTGCCAGAAGGCCTGGACTTCAGGGAAGTTAGTTAGAGAGTGAATAGACCCAGTCTGATGTTACAGTAGCTGACATGAGGTGTCCCACATGGCTTTATCATAACCATGTTTATATATTTTGTGCTTCATCTTCTGTCTCTGCTACTGTTTCTCAATTTGATCCGAAACCTTGGTGGGGAAAAAAAAGTCTTCTTTTTTGAACTTTTTCAAAACACTCAAAATTACCTTGGTTATTTCAATTGCATTTATGATCAGACACACAACCGGCAACATTTATTTATAAATATATTTGGGCAGTAAGTCTACTCATCTGTAATATCCCTGTGAACTTCTGAATTACTAATACCTTTCTAACTTATTCTACTAACTTGCTTCATCTATTTATGAGCTCAACCCATACTACTTGAACATATCTTCTCTTTCTGGTCCTTAGTTCAACTTATATACTATATATTTGATCAGTGAATATATGCTTTTAAAGAGTATAACAGACATGAGACATTACATTGATAGTTTTCAATAGATGAATAAATAGTTGAATACACATTGACTGAGTTTGTTCAATCTTAGTAGCACATTCCAACCTCTATAAGTAACTTAAAGATTCTTCTCTTTCTCCTCCCAGGCAGAGTTTTATTGATCTTCAGTAGGGTCAAGATAGGTTCACAGTTGGTTCACATGGTTCCAGGAGGAGAAACATGTAGGTTTACAAAGTTTTGAAAGCTTGTAGAAGCTATGCCTTATTGGGAGTGTTTTTGGACTATTTTTTTAAAAAAATTCTTTGGTTCCTTTGTCTTTGTTTCTCAAAATCTCCTCTCTGGGTCATCTTCTTGTATATGTCTCTGTAGTGTTTGTGTGTATGAGTGTGTGTGTGTGTGTTTGTGAATTCATGTCCCTCTTGTAGTTGGTGCTATAAAATGATTCTGAGATTGCTATTATTTGGAAATGACTCCACCCAGAAAAAGTCTTGAAGGGTAGCTTGGGAAATCTCCGAAAAACACATTCTTTCCTTAGCTGTGTTCTTTGGATCTGTTCTTTAATGTTTTTATTGTTCTAGTAAGAAGATACAGAAAAGTAAAATCAGAAGTCTGACCTAGAGCAGGGGGGCAAGAAAGCCACTTTACCTGCTTTTCTCTAGTCTACATAATTTTGCATCTTTTGGATAAAAGGATATTAATGCTCACATGTGACTTAGCCTAATTCATTAAAGCCAGGGTTATACATAAGAGTGTGAGAATTAAAACACCAATAATAAAATCTTGGCATTGAGTTAGGAAACTTAGCAAAGTTGTCAACTTCAAAGGAAGTACACAGATTTAGAATACTACGTTCAGGACTTCCTCCCTTTCTTTTTTACCTGAAAGACAGAAAAAGGACATACAGTTAAGGAGAGTATAAACTCTTCTATCACAAATTATATTCAAAAACTAATTTAAAGCGTGTGTGTGTGTGCGCATGAATATACTTGCTTTCAGGAACACTAATACATAGTCCCTTTTGAGATTCTTAATAAATGTTACCGTAAAAATAGAAACAAGTAAATTTTATGACATTTTAGTGAGAAAATATTGAACGAAACCTAGATGCACACATTTCTAAATGCACAACTCCCACAGACAAATAGTGAATTATAGACAGTGTTTAGATAAGTATTATTAATGTGCATAATATTATTTGTGGATGCTTTAAAAGTAGATGCTCAAATCCCGCTTTCAGATACTCTTACTTTTTCTGTATCAAGATCCAATATTTTGTTTTTTAAGTAAGCCCTCTAAGTAGTTGTGATGCAAGTAATCTGGATCACACACTAAAAATCCTGGCCTAACTCTACCCACAATGTCAATAGTACTTTGCATTATTCAAGTGAGCAGTGTCAGTCTCCCTTCTAATTATCATCTTGGTTTAAGTTGTACCCAGATGCCTGTCTACACAAATATTCAGTAATCCACAGAGGATCACATGATGACCCAGGAAAGATGTGAAACAATGACAATTCTGTGCCTTAGGTGAGATTACATTCTGGCCATGACAAGACATCCCCCCAATACTTTTCTGTAATTAGAGTGGAAGTAATATAGTGATTTCTGATTCTCTTATAAAAGTAGTTACCCTGTTTATGAAAAGTTTGTTGGTATAATTTCTCCATATATGTGTACGTAGGCAAATGCTTGCACGTACATACAAATAATATTATATTTTGTTTGTTGTTAAAAAATTTAAAGTCAGGGTAGAATTTCAGCTTGAATCTGGTATCCCAGATATTTTGTTTAATCTTCGTTTGATATTCGATATAGATGTAATTTATCAAAAAGTAGATCACTGTTATTGACTCTTCTTAATTTTTCATGATCTTTAATAAGTAGCTTTCCCATCTATTAAATTTCAGCCTTTGAGATAATCCTTCTCTGTTCCAATAAAACATTAGTGTTTGCACATTAATAACAAGTTTATTTATTTATTTACCATCCTAAATGAAGGTAATTTTCATTCCAGCAGCTGGCTCACACATTATTTTTCTGCATTTACAAATTGTTCCAACAATCTATTCCTGTATTTTTTAAATAACAGATTTTTTGAGATATAATTCATATATCATAAGCTTCACTCTTATGCAGTTCAGTGGTTTGGAGAATGTGTGCAGAGTTGTGCAACTATCACAAGTATCTAATTTTAGAAAACTTTTATCACTACATAAAGAAACAGCATTCATTCTTCATTCCCCCTGTCACCCATCTTCTGAGAACTACTAATATACTTTCTGTCTTTATAGATTTGCCTATTCTGAGCTTTTATATAAGTGGAATCATACAGTATGTGGCATATTTTGTCTTGCTTCTATCACTTAGCATGTTTTCCAGGTACATCAATATTGCACCATGTATCAGTGCTTCATTCCTTTTAGTGCTAAATAATATTCAATTGTATGAATATTACAATTTCAAGGTTCCATTTCAAATATTTGTCATATGCTTACACCTGTGAAATTATAACCATAATCAAGGAGGTAAACATATCTACCCCACAACCCAGAGTTTCCTTATGCCCCTTTAAAACCCTCCTTCCTACACTTCCCCAACACCCTTCTTCCATCAACTGAGGCAATCATAGGTCTGCTATCACTATAGATTATTTTTGCTTTTCTAGAATTTAATATAAACAGAATCATACAGTATGTACTGTTTTTGTCTGTTTTTAACTCAATGTAATTATTTTGAAACTCATCAGTGTCATTGTGTGTATTAATATTTTATTCATTTTTATTGCTTAATAGCATTCCAATTTTTGTATGTACAACAGCTTATTTATATATTCACCTATTTATGGACATTTCAGTAACTTGCAGTTTTGAGATATTATAATAAAAGTATTTATGTACAATTTATCATGTAACATAGGTATTATTTTCTCTTATGTATTGATAAATAACCAGGTGTGGAATGGACGAATCATATTGTAAATGCATAAGTGCATGTTTATCTCTTTTTTTAAACAAACTTTCAATTTTGAGTTAATTGTAGTTTCCCATGTAGTTGAAAGCAATAATGCCAGGAGGTCCTGCATATCCATTACTTAGTTTCTTGCAAAACTATTACAGTATCAGAACCAGGATATTGACACTGATACAGTCAAGATACAAAACATTTCAATCACTACAAGTATACTTTATTTTGTCCTTTAATAGACACACATAGCCATCTCTGACATTGGAAACCATTTATCTACATATATTGGTATAATTTTGTTTAATTTTTAAGGAAATTCTCAACTGTTTTACTATGTATAAGAAACTGTTTTCTTATTTATACCATTTTACATTCAGGCCAACAGTGTTCAAGAGTTGCAGTTTCTTAACATTTTCAGCAACATTGGTATGGATATTTATTTTAAATTTAGCTATTTAATTGGTATATAATGTTATTTTACTGTGGTTTTAATTATAAAATCACTTGAACGTTTGATAAACTTATGATTTATTTATTTAAAATAACAGCCAGACTAATAGTGGCTCTATCATTTTAATTTCTGACTCACATTTTATTTTCTCCGTATACCAGCTGTTGCTTGGTGTTGTTGGTATTGTATGTTTTTTTAATATAAATATTCTACTGGGTATGAAATGGTATGTCATTGTGGTCTTAATTTGTATTTCCTAATGACTAATGATCTTGAGCAATTCTTAATGTTCTTATTAATTATTCTTACATCTTTTGGGTGGAATTCAATTTGCTCTATTCAAATCTTTTGCCAAAATTTTAATAGTCTTATTTGTCATTTTATTAGTGGCTTCTAAGAGTTCTCTACATATTCTGGACACTAGTTCTTTATGAGACATATGGTTTGTAAATATTTCCTTCCAGTCTATGGCTTATTTTTTCATTTTGTTAATGGTGTCTTTTGAAGCACAACAGTTTTTAATTTTGATGAAGTCCAAATCATTATTTTTCTCTTTACTTTATGAACTGTATTTTTGGTGTCATAGCTAAGAAAATTTTCATGTCCAAAGTCATAATTATGGTGATGGTTGGAATATAGTAAATTACTGAATTCATAGCATTGTTCAGTCACTTTTGGTAAGTTTTTTGATATAGAAGTATACCAAAATAAATTTGTTTAAAATGTATACTTAAGATAAGTACTGGCTTCAGTTTCTTGAACTGTTGTGCATCTCCTCATTTCAATAACCATAGTTCTAGTTTATTGTGCTCCTTATTTGTCCCTCTGTAACTGAATACACCTTCCCCAAACTTTGATGTTTCAGTTCCAGTTTTAAGAACTTTTTTTTTTTTTTTTTTGCGGCATGCGGGCTTCTCACTGTTGTGGCATCTCCCGTAGCGGAGCACAGGCTCCGGACGTGCAGGCTCAGCGGCCATGGCTCACGGACCCAGCCGCTCCGCGGCACATGGGATCTTCCTGGACCGGGGCACGAACCCATGTCCCCTGCATCGGCAGGCGGACTCTCAACCATTGTGCCACCAGGGAAGCCCCTTAAGAACTTTTTGATAGTACAAAAATAGAAATAAGTGCCCCATTACATGTATAAATATTTTGTGATATACCCACACAGTGGAATACTAATCACCAGTAAAAAAGGTACAGATTATTATTACAGATATCAATCAATATATGTATCAGGGAGAAGACCCAAAAGTGTTTCCTAAGTAAAAGAAGCCAGATTCAAAAAGTCACATACTTTATAATTTCATTTATATGACATTCTGGAAAAAAACAAAATTATAGAAACAGAAATAAGAACAGTGATTGTCACAGACTGTGGAGTGGGAGAGGAAACTGACTACAGTTGGCATGAAGGAATTGTTTTAGAGGTGATGGAAAGATTCTTATCTTGATTGTAGTGGTACTTTTATGTATGTACTATAGTTCTATAGTAGAACTATACACTTTAAAAGATAAAATATACTGTATGTAAATAATACCTGAGTAAATTTGACTAAAACTTTTTTAAAATCATGTTTCTAAATAGCAACAATAAGTGTGTAGAAAATAGTTTTTTAATTACCTTTACCAATATCAAGAAATGTTAAGGGCCTACAAATAAACATAAGTAATGATGTGTAAGACTTCTGCAAAGACTTCTGCAGTAAAATATTATTGATTTTTAAAAATAGATAATAAATGGAGGTATATGTGATGTTCACATTTTGGAAAACTCAATATTCTAAAGATGTCAATCATGCTAACAGTTAAAAATCTCATTAGATATAGTTTTCATAATTATATGAAATGAATTCTCAAATATTTATGAAAAATCAATCGATAGCCAATGTGCTCTATTTTAAAAAACAGCATGGGATAACTTAACAAATAATAAGATTTATACATTTACAAAACAAAATGTATGATACTAAATAAAGGATAGACAGACCAATGAACTGAAATAATTATCACTAAAATAGACCTATACATGTATGAAAGTGTGGTTTACAATAAAGAGAATACTGCAGAACAATAGGAAAAGAATTCTATTTTCAAAATAAATGTGTTCAGACAAGTGGGCACACATGTGGAAAACAATGTATTATATAGCAGTATATCATTTTATGTATGTAGTATTTCTTTTCTAGTTTCCTTTATAAATATATATGTACATATATATATATATATATATATACAGAGATAGAGAGAGAAAGACAGAGAGAGAAACAAAAAATTGAATGAAAATATAAGAAAATATTTCATTGGTGTTTGAGTAGCAAAATATTTATTAATAATAAGTACTGCAATAAGTACAAATGACTGTTTATCAAAAAAGAGCAAAGAGAGCAAAATATGGATTTTAAAAAAGCCACTGATGAGTCTTGTAAACAAGAAAAAATAACATGAGAGAGAGGGGGGGGACAAAACTTCCTACAGATTATTAAGGAAAAAGATAAACAATCCAATAGAAAAATAAGCAAAATAATTGAACATCCAATTGTATAAAAGAAGGAATCCATATGGCCAATAAGTACATAAAAAGATTTAAACTTTATTATTAACAAAAGAAAGGCAAATTCACACCATAATAAGATTTCCACTTCTTGCTTTGATAGAATAGCTTGTATTAAATTAACTGTCCCACTGAAAATAATTAGGAAAGCTCAGTTTCACACCAAAAGAAACAAATATTCAAACACAAAACAATAGATGAGGCTATGGGAGAATAACAAAGACAACCAAGATTTTTTGTGTCAGGTGGCAAGAGAGCAGAGAAAGAAACTAGCTTTCTTTCTAACTTTTCATTGGCAATCACTTTTATCACCTAGGATATTTGCCAATTCCAATTTTGGGATATATTAGCAGAACAAAGGACAGAGACTATTATGATCTAAACGTTTGTGTCTCCCACAGATTTTGTTGAAGTCCTAACCCCAATGTGATAATATTGGGAGGTGGGGCTTTTAGGATGTATTGAGTTGGCCAAAAAGTGCCTTCAGTTTTTAAGTAAAAATAAAAGGTACATTTTTCATTTTCACCAAGAACATTATTGAACAACGTTTTCACCCTTTTGTTCCACTACCTTCTGCCATTTTCAGGCAACTTCATAATTCCATCTTCCCAAAACCTTTTATCTTTTTGAGCAAAGAACTGTTCCAGGTGCCTTTAACAGTCTTCAGGGAACTGAAATTTTTTCTGTTAAGAGAATTTTGCAAAGACCTAAATAAATGGAAATCCAAAGTTGCAATGTCTGGTGAATACAGTGGATGAATCAGAACCTCCCAGCCAAGCTGTAACAGTTTTTGCCTGGTCATCAAAGAAACATGTTGTCTTGCATTATCCTGATGGAAGATTATGCGTTTTCTGTTGACTAATTCTGGACGCTTTTCGTCGAGTGCTGCTTTCAGTTGGTCTAATTGGGAGCAGATTTGTTGGCATTAATCGTTTGGTTGTCCAGAAGGAGCTCATAATAGAGGACTCCCTTCTAATCCCACCATATACACAACATCACCTTCTTTGGATGAAGACCAGCCTTTGGTGAGGTTGGTGGAGTTTCATTTCACTTGCCCCACGATCTCTTCCATTACACATTATTGTACACTATCCACTTTTCATCACCCATCACAATTTGTTTTAAAAACGGAACGTTTTCATTACTTTTAAGTAGAGAATTGCATGCAGAAATACTATCAAGAAGGTTTTTTTCACTTAAGTTATGTGGAACTCAAACATCAAAGCAATTAACATAAGCAAGCTAGTGCAAATGATTTTCAACACTTGATTTGGATATTTTGAGTATGACGGCTATCTCCCAAGTGGTATAACATTGATTGTGCTCAACTGATGTCTCAATTTGATCGCTGTCAACTTCAAGTGGTCTACCCAACTGTGGAGCATCATCCAGTGAGAAATCTCTAGCACAAAACTTTGCAAACCACTTTTGACATGTTTGATCAGTCACAGCACCTTCTCCATACACTGCACAAATCTTTTTTTGCATTTCAGTTGCGTTTTTACCTTTCTTGAAATAATAAAGTGCCGAAAATGTTGCTTTTTTTCCTTCCATCCTCAATATTAAAATGGCTACCCCAAAATTCACCAATTTTGATGTCTTTCTTTAAATGCACAGTGATATGACAGCTGTCACATACAATCTAACAAAATTGTTTTGAATGAAATTAAAGACAGCTAAGAGCTACTGGAGCCATCTTATGAAAAAACTGAATGAAACTTTTGGCCAACCCAATAATTAGGTTTATATGAAGTCATAAGTTTGGGACCCCAATGAAGGGATTAGTGTTCTTATAAGAAGAAACCAGAGCTCTTTCTCTGTTGTGTGAGGACATAGTGAGAAGGCAGACATCTGCAAGCCAAGAAAGGGGCCCCTGCCAAGAACCCGACCACATAGACATCATGATATCAGATCCCCCAACCTCCAGAAGCACGAGAAATAAGTATCTGTGAGAAATAAACTCATCCAGACAATGGTATTTTGATATAGCAACCCCAACAGACTAAGACAGAGATATAGCTTTTTTAACAGTGTATTTGGAAGGAAAATGAAAAATAGGAATTCATAGTTATCAAGAAAGTTAGCACTTGCTAGGATCCAAGAGAAGAGGTATGTAAGTTGATGATGTGACACCAGACACCAGAGGTTTGGGCATAAGGAGCCTATGTATCTTAAAATATTATAGAATATAAGATGTTTAACAGTGCAGAATTGCCACAGAAAAGGATATATTCTTATTGCAGCAAACATATCTACATTTATTTAATAACACCTGCCTCCAGAACAATCCAAATAATTTCTAGTTTGTACACAACTTGTAATAAAACAGAATCATGCATATAAGGATGCTTGATACACAACAAATGCTGCACAGCGCAACTGAAATGATAGCATTTCCCATAAACGATCATGTCCTATTTTGATATCCACATAGTGATATCAAGTCCTTGTATAGAAATTAGTGCCAGTAGGCTGTAGATATGAATAAGATAAATCATAAAATCTTCTATAAATTCATATTGGAGGATATTTTCAAGAAATGTGAGTAGAGGTGTGTACTAAACAATGCACACTTCACATTTTGGGCTAAGTACTTCACATTTTGGACTAAGTCTTTGTTGTGGTTGGGCTACCCAAGTATTATAGCATGTTTAGCAGCATCCATGGTCTCTACCCACTTGATGCCACTAACATTGCACCATTTACAATTACCATAAATGACTCCAGTCATTGTCAAATATCCGCTAGGTGACAGAACCATCCCCAGTTGAGAACCATTGATTTAAACTACATTAAAATTAGTCATTAATATTTATTAAAACACCATAAAGTGAGCAAAATGGAAATTAATAGAGGAGCTATTCTCAACATGTATAAGTATAAAGGATTTTATCCAAAATATATTTTTAAATGAATAGGGAATTAAAAAACACAGTAGCAAAAAGGACTAAAAGAGACTTCACAGAGGGGAAATCTAATTGTCCAATAAAAATCAAAATAACTATTATCAAATAAAATACAAAAATAAGCACAATGTGATATTACCAAAAAACACCAAAATGTCTAAAATGAACTAGGCTTCTCATGTCAAATATTGTCAAAAACATTCTGATGTTGGTGGGAATCTCATTAGCAAATTATTTGTTATTAACCAATAAAATTAACCATATGTTCAATATGATTTTATTTATGGAAAGTTAAAAAAATCAGATGAAATGAAGCATCATGTATAGAAATACATGTGTAGTTATAAAATTCAAGAAGCAGAGTACTGTAAAATTCAGGGCAGTAGTTAACTTTGGAGTGAAGGCAAGAGGTGATGAATGAGCAGGAAAACTCACCTGAGGCCTGCGTACTAGCAAGTTCTATTTTCTGACTTGAATACTGATTATACAGATAATAGCTTGTAATATGTTGTCATGCTATACAGTATTTGTTTGATCTTTGTATGTACGTAACATCTCAAACATAAAGGATAAAAATAAACTTTTTCTCTACTCCAAGGTAATCACTGTCAAGAGACTGAATTCTCCTTCAGATATTCTCCACATATGCCTACATGCGTATTTTTATATTTTTACAACAGCACAATAGTGTCTTGCATTTTGAGGGTTTTTTTCACTTAATATAACTTAGTGATGATTCTATATTGACATATACATAACTATATCAGCCTTTTCAAAAGGAGTATGTATTCCATTGGATATAAATGTAATGCATACAACAATGTATGGTAATAGTGTGTAACAATAAGGCATGAAATTAAGTTTGGTTTATTCATGTCACGGTAGATATACGTAATGCAGATTAAAGTCAATATGCCATTTCCTTTTAAGGGCATTCTTCATAACCTTGAAAAATAAACAATAAAAATTATGAAGCAAATATATATTTAAAGAAAAAAATCTCCACCTTCCAGACAAACAAGATACTGCTTCCAGGCTGTCGGTAATATCAAGATTTAATGCCAGAGAATTTTTAACAGAAGTGCAATAAATCAAGCAGCTAGTTTGTAACTTTGGTCAAGGAGAAACTTTGATAACTGCCAAAAATTCAACTCTTTCTTTCTTTCTCTATATATTAAAAAAACCCAAAAATTATTAAAACTTTACATTTATTTACTAAACTCAGAAATTAGCATGTTTAGAGACCTGCATAATTAAGGATAAGTTTTGAAAATATGTTGTGATATTTCTTTTGGAAAATATTATTTAGCAAGTTTGATTTGAACTACTAGGAATTATTCACCTGAAAATATTTTGTACTCTAAAAATTCAGTTTAGGAAAATATGTCCTTAGCCATCCTAAATAAAATGCATTCTATTTTATTTTGGCAAACTTGAATCTCAATCTATATGATGCTTATACACTTTCAAGTATCCATTTACATTGGTTAAGATGATGAATCATTAATTTACATTTGTTACCTAAAATATTTTTAACCACCTCATTGTAAGGCATATTTATTGTGTCACAATATCCTGGGGGTAATTGGGTAATGATAAGAATCTTCAAATAATCCTCCTGATAAAGACTTGAAATTCGAAATTTTGTTTTCTTCTTCTGCTAAGGGAGTTGACATAATATCTTTTTAAAAGTTCCTCTCCTAATTGCAAAGCCCTAATCGCTGATGCTCCACCACCAATATTGCTAAAGGTGTTATTGCTGTTGTGGTTGCTGCTACTATTCCCAAATGAACTGGTGAATATTAACCAACACCCAAGGCTTTCTACAATGTGAATTCCTGATCTCTGCAATATTAGTGTTTCTCCTGAGAGAATCTACCCGCAGTGTATTTATCTAATAAAGATTTTTTTTTTTTTTTTTTTTTTTTTTTTTGCGGTACGCGGGCCTCTCACTGTTGTGGCCTCTCCCATTGCGGAGCACAGGCTCCAGACACACAGGCCCAGCGGCCATGGCTCACGGGCCCAGCCGCTCTGCGGCATGTGGGATCTTCCCGGACCGGGGCACGAACCCGTGTCCCCTGCATCGGCGGGCGGACTTCCAACCACTGTGCCACCAGGGAAGCCCTAATAAAGATATTTTTACCAGTATAGTTACCTCCCAAAAGGTAGTATTGCCACTGTTGATATTTCTTGCTAATGTAAATTGCAAGGAAGTAGATGATTTAGGGAAGGGGAGAGACTACAAATTGTCGTCAATATCAATGTTTTTGCAAGCAATGCAATTGATGCTTTTATTACCATTGCCATAATCTGGTTTTGTTTCTTAGCATGCTTATTTTGCTGCAATCCCATTTTAGTTAGAAATCGTTTAAATGCAAGAGAGAGAATACAACTCACATGCCTAAGCAAAAGAAATTCATTTATCATGCACATGGAGGATAGGTTGAGTAGTAAAGCTGTGGGAAGGGCAAGGATGCAGGTGCTAGCAAGTACAATAAGAAACAGAAATCCAAAAGTCATTAGGCTTTGTCTCAGGTTTTACATTTTCCATAGGTTATGGCCTCCTCATTTTCCATGACAGTCATATTTTCTTCATGTAGTAGAATATCCCTGCAGATACTTCTTGAAATGTGTGTGTTCAAGCTCTAGCCACTGTATGGAGATTCTCAAGCTTTTTCCCTGTTAATTGTTTTCCAAATTAAAATGTTAGAAGAGGTACTAAATGGCACATTTGAACCAACTTCCCAGTTCTGCTTTAGTGAATTATGGCTAAGTTGGATCAAGCATGTCAGTTGAACTGACTCACTTGTTGAACAGATAATCACATATTCACTGTTGAACAGATAATTCATTATTGAAAAGATAATCCCATATTTCCCATGGTATCTATAAACCTAGGTCCTAAGCATGAGCATATAGGGACAATATGAATTACAGAATTCATATTGAATATAAAATTATCTCTTCCCTGTGATGCTATTACATTCTTTAAACTAAAGTTTACTCCTGTTATGGAATATTTCCTATCAGATTCCTTAGTTCCTCAAAAAAGGATCTATGAAAAAAAGTTCAAAAGTTTTTATATGAAAAATATTTTCATATTTCTGTTCTTTCATCTCTTCTCTCGTTATATATATTCCTTCAGAGGAACAGATTCTATATATGTAGATTGACTCCTAAAAGCTTATGTCTTAAATATCTGTATTTCCAACCTGGACTTACACTTAATTCATGATATTGAACTTAGAGAAATCCAGTTCTTGCCTGCTGTAAATCTCCAAATGAATGCCCCCACTTAATAAGGTGAACTCAGATACATTTCCCCACATACCTATGCCAGTTAGTGGACCAATAAGAATCAGGTTGACCATATAAACTATGGAAAGTCAAACTTAAGAGAAAAGAAAATCAGAAAGTTATCTATGTTTTACCTCTTTCTCAAGTTTTATCTTGCCCCATCTTCTCTTTTGACAAGTGCATTATTTTTCTTCATCATTTTTAAAAAATGGAAAAGATTTGATTCCTTAAAAAAGCTTAAAATATTGATTTATCTTTTTGAAACCATAGTACACATTCTGGTTAATTATTCCTCAGTAGGAATAAGAAGCAATGATATGTTATTTAACCATCTTTCCTTCCTTAGCTCTTCACAATTTCAGTCTTTCTACACATGTATGGGATCTAACACCCTATAGAAAGCAGTCTGATAATAGTCTTTTCTTCTCCTCTTCAACAAGTCTATTCCAATTCAGATAAGTCCTATGATAATTTTAATTTCTGTTGCTGCATTCTTGGGAAAATGTAAGATATCAAAGCCATGTAATAACTGGAGAGTGTGACAGAGTTCAGAGAGAGACAGCGAGAAGAAACATGATAGCCAAACCTAAATACATACATACATATATACATACATACATACATACATAAAATATTTAAGGTAAAGTCAAGAAAATCTTAGAAAAAATAGACCTCAAAGGTAAAGAGATGTGAAAGAGGAAAACTAAAAAATAAATTACAGTAATCAACAGGGGAAGGGCAGATACCAACAAAGAAAAAGGCCAGGAAGAGGCAACCAAGAATATGGATGAGGGGAAATAAAAAACAAATTAAGTAAATTCTTCAGAAATTAAGGACTCAAGTTTCCATATTGAAAATGTGAATGTATCTTCTGAAAATTCAGCACACTTTGAAGAAAGACCATAATACAGTAAGACTTGCTAAAATACAGAGCAGAGAAATATATACTTAGATATCTATACGTAGCAAAATGAAGAATGATTTATGAAAAGACTAACTGAAGAAATTTGCTTACTATTATTTATTTTTACTGGAGAATGTACTTCAGTAAAAAAGATGTTCCAATCCAGTGGTTCTAAAAATGTGGTACTCTGACTAGTATCATCAACATTTCATTGGAAACTTGTTAAAATACAAATTTATGGTCCTTATCCTAGACATAATGAACAAAGTATTCAGGGGTTTAAGCCTAGCATTATGGACTATAAAATATCCAGTTACTGGTCCAACATGTAACGAGCAAAGTTGCCACTCCCATCTTAACAATGAAAAAGACTAAATGAACTGAAAATCAGTCATTCTTCTTAACATCCATCAGAAAATTGAAGTCACAAACTGCTGCACCCAAAACTGGAGACAGACATGTAGATACAGAAATACACAGTAGCCCAGAAGCTGAAATCTCAGCTGGAACCAGTAATGGGATTGGAAAATTTAAGCTGCAGTTGACAAATTGCTCGAGTTTCAATATGAACTAGCTGGAGAGTTAAAAACTCCAGAAGGTGCCTGCTTTAGTGGTATACCCAAACTTTTTTTAGTTTTACCTCTATGAGTTCTACCAGGTTCATACAGTGGAGATTGGAGAACCCATCCCCCTCCACACATATGGTTCCAGCAGGGGCATACGCAAAGCAGCCATTCTGAAATAGTGTTTCAAAATGCTGCTAACATTCTATTCTTCTTAACAGGGCTTGTCCTAAAAGGAAACTATTTTACCACAGTCTTAGCAACCTGGGGAAGGCAAAATACCCAACTGCAGCCCACTGTACCTTTCCACATGGGAGAAAAGAAATATCTAACTCCAGCCCCTCTAGACTTCCTTTCTCACCTAAGAAAGGGAAGGGCAAACTGAGAAACAATTTTGCAGGTCACAGCCCAGGAGCACAGGATCAATAAAAGACTGAAACCTAATAATAGAACTAGAGTATGCTCCCCTTCCCCCAGAGCTTACCACCACATCAGTAGGGCAACTGTATGATAACAAAAGAATATGCCTGAAGGAACTACTCATTTTAGACCTTATTTAAGAAGGAGCCTCTAGGCAAACCAAAGACAAGACAATAGGGGAAATTAAAACAAGAACACAGGAGGAAAAGTTAACCTCTGACACCTTCAGGTATAACCAAAAATAAACCCAGCCTAACTCCTAGACAGATAAATCCTCACACTAAAGGCCTATTTACCTCAGTTCTTTGTTCAACAAAAAATTGCAAGGCATTCTAGAAGACAAAAAGAACAATTTGAAGAGAGAGCAAGCCTCACAACCAGATTCAAATATGACAGAGAGGTTGGAATTATCAGAGTGGCAGTTAAAAAAATGATCAATATACTAAGCGCTTCTGATGGAAAAAATATAAAATATGCAAGAACAGAGAGGTAATGTAAACAAAGAGAAACTCTAAGAAACAATAAAGAAAAATTCTAGAAATCAAAACCACTGTAACATGAATGAAGAAAGCCTTTGATGGGCTCAAATATTGGCCAAGATATGACCAAGGAAAGAATAAGTGAGCATATAGAAATGTCAATAGAAATTTCCAAAACTGAAATTCAAAGAGGAAAAAGAACAAAAAAGACAGAATGGAATACTGTAGAAATGTAGGACAATTATAAAACATGTAACATATGTGTAACGGAAGTATCAGAAAGAAAAAACAGAAGAAATATTTGAAGGAATAATGAATGGGAATTTTTCACAATTCATGATAGACACCAAACCATAAATCCAGGAATGTTAGAGAATACCAAGTGGGAGATATATATATATATATATATATATATATATATATATATATGCATATCATACCTAAACTGCAAAAAAATCAAAGACAGAGGAAATTTTGAAAGAAGCTAGGGAAGGAGGGGATAAATTACCTGCACTGTAGCAAGGATCAGAATTAGTTGGACTACTTCTCGGAAACCAAAAAAATAGAGTGGAATAATATATTTAAAATGTTAAGAGGAAAAAACACATACACACTAACCTAGAATTCTGTATCAAGTGAATTATCCTTCAAAAGTGAACGGCAAATAAAAAATTTCTCAAACAAAAATTGAAGGAAACTTTCACCAGTAGATCTGCCTTGTAAGAAATATTGAAGAAACGTTCTTCAGAAAGAAGAAAAATGATATAGGTCAGAGTTTAGATCTACATTAAAAAAAAAGAGGATTACTTAGTGAATAAATAAAGATTACCTAAAATTTCTTATATTTTTATTCTTAATTGATCTAACAGATAACAGGTTGTCCAAAATAATCACAGCAGCTATGTATTCAGTGATTATAGCTTATGGATAAATGAATGAAGAATGGCATCACTTATAATTCATGGGAGGGAGGGATTGCTTAATACTTTGTTACAAGGAACTTGTGCTACTAGTGAAGTGGTAGAAAGTTATTTGCAAGTGTATCCGGATTAGTTGAAAATGTATATTGCAAACTCAAGGACAACCACTAAAAGAAAAGGTTAAAAAGATTAAAAAGTAAAAAGAAGTATAATTGATATGGTAATAGAGGAGAAAAAATAGAATTATATAAAATGCTCAATTAAAATGAGGGAAGGCAAAAAAAGTGGGAAAAAAATAAAAACAAGGTCAACAGTAAGAAACATAGTAGATATTATTACAACTAGATCAATAATAACAAACATCAGTGATCTAAATACATCAATTAAAAGACAGAAACTGTAGAGTAGATAAGAAGCAAGATCCAAGTGTATGTTGTCTGCAAAAGACCCACTTTAAACATAAAAGCACACATAAATTAAAAGTATTTCACTCCATATGATGAATATAGCAAGTTCCTTAACTGTGTACAATATCTCTATACATTATATTCTCCTGTCATCCATACCTTACATACCTTATAACATTTTAAACATGTGCCACATGTAAAATGACAGTAAAAACAATATAAATCTTATAAATTGCTTTACAGTTGTCTAACATAGGATGCTTCATTCATTTGTAGAAAGTAATCTTTTTTTTAAATTTTTTTAAAAAAGTAAAGGGATGAAGATAGGTATGCCAAGTCAAAACTAATCAAAAGAAAGTAGGAGGGGGCTTCCCTGGTGGTGCAGTGGTTAAGAAGCTGCCTGCCAATGCAGGGGACACGGGTTTGAGCTCTGGTCCAGGAGGATCCCACATGCCGCGGATCAACTAAGCCTGTGCGCTACACCTACTGAGCCTATGCTCTAGAGCTCACGTGCCACAACTACTTAGGCCCCTGAACCTACAGCCGATGCTCCACAAGACAAGCCATCACAATGAGAAAACCGCACACCGCAATGAAAAGTAGCCCCCACTCGCCACAACTAGAGAAAGCCCGTGTGCAGCAACGAAGACACAATGCAGCCAAAAATAAATAAATTCATTAATTAATTTAAAAAAAGAAAGTAGGAGTAATTATATGAATTATGCATAAAGCTGACTTAAGAACAAGGAAAATTATCAGTGGCAAAGGGAAGCATTACATAATAATGAAAGGATAATTCTAAAAAAAAAAAAAGAAGCACCCTTAATATGTATGTGCCTAACAACAGAGTGTCAAAATATGTAAGACAAAAACTAATAGAACTGAAAGGAGAAATAGACGAACCCACTATTATAGTTAGAGACTTCAAACATACTTTGCCAGTAATTAAAAGATCCGGCAGACAGAAAATCAGTAAAGATGTAA
The DNA here is from genome assembly GCF_039906515.1 of Pseudorca crassidens. Taxonomy (NCBI): domain Eukaryota; kingdom Metazoa; phylum Chordata; class Mammalia; order Artiodactyla; family Delphinidae; genus Pseudorca; species Pseudorca crassidens. The sequence goes on from NC_090298.1 coordinate 24,442,097, forward strand.
TTGAACTGAAGAGTACCATTAATCAATTGGATCTAGTTGATATTTATAGAATTCTTCATCCAACAACACAGAATACATTGTTTTCAAGCTCACATGGAACACCCACCAAGATAGATCATGTTCTTGGCCATAAAACACAACCTTTACAAATTTAAAAGAGTAGAAATCATAAAAAATGTGTTAGAAAGAAGATAGACCTAAAATTAAAAACCCAACCTTCTACCTTAGAAAACTAGAAAAAGAAAAGCAAATTAAAACCAACATAAGAAGAAGTAAAGAAATAATTTTAAAAATTATCAATGAAATTTAAACAGGATGTCACCAGAGAAAATCAACAAAACCAAAAGAACATTCTTTGACAAGATGAAAACTGAGAAACCTCCAGCCAGGTAAATTAAGTAAAGAAGAAAAAAGATACAAATAATACTGGAAATGAAAGAGGAGCCAGAACTACTGATATCATGGATATTGAAAAGATAATAAAGGAATATTTTGAGCAATGCTGTGGCTCCAAATTTGAAAACCTAGATAAAATGGAGCAATTCCTTGAAAAATCCAGTAGAACAAAACTCACACAGGAGATATAGATAATCTGAATAGGCCTCCCTATATTAAAGAATTTGAAACTTAAAGCACCAGTTGCAAATGGATTCACTATATGTATTATACGTATAGTATTTATATGAGTATTTATTTAAAGTGCTCAACACAGTGATTAATTACTTCAAGTCCTTTGTAAAAAGTAGCAGTGCTTTATTTTTCATTATTATTTGGAGACAACATATAATGTAGTGGGAAAAGAGAGTTTTTGGAATCAAAGACCAGGTTTCCCAGCCCAATTTTAGCACTCTCAATTTATGACTATAAGTAACATAAATTACATGAGCTCATATTATCCTGTATTAGATGGGAGTAATAATTGCTCCTCACTAGTTGAGCCACTTCTGGATCCATCTTTAACCTACAATTCAATCTGTTTTGCATATTAGTAATATCTAATCTGATGGGTTAAGTTTTGCCCTCAGGTTCTCATTACTGTTACCCATTGAAGTGTTGATAGGATTGAACTTTATTCCTGTATTGCTCAGAATTCTTGTAAATATGAACCCAGCATTCACAAACGAGTTCTCCAATTGGCCCATTATTGATACAGACTCACCATGTTTTGTTTTGTTTTTTAACATCTTTATTGGAGTATAATTGCTTTACAGTGTTGTGCTAGTTTCTGCTTCATAACAAAGTGAATCAGTCACACACACACATATGTTCCCATATCCCTTCCCCCTCACGTCTCCCTCCCTCCCACCCTCCCTATCCCACCCCTCTAGGTGGTCACAAAGCACCGAGCTGACCTCCCTGTGCTATGCAGTTGCTTCACCATGTTTTAGGACCTATGTCTCCTTCATTTCATTTCATAATTCTCTGGATATACCAGAATGCTACCTCTCCACAGTGGTGACTAAAACTGTGTGGCTAACTCCACAGTGAAAAAGTAACAGTTTTTACATCATTTAAATTTCCAGTCTCTGGGAGAAACACGTATTGTGCTACAGACAAATCAACCTCTTCTTTATTTAATGATAGCTGGTTTGGATCTGACTGAACTGGCTAAACCTTTAAGTGAGAAATTTCACTACCAGCTGTTTCTTTTACCTATAAACTAGATATTTATAAAACTAATTTTGGAAAAATAAAGCCTTATAAGGAACTATAATTTAATAGGTTTTGAGATATTTCTGCTTTATTTTCATTGTTTTCATGTTTTGGAGTGAACTAAAAATTGAACAGAGTGGACAAATAACTATATTTAAATCAAGATGGCTTTATTTCACAAATTTAGACTTTGATCTTGTTTAAGAAACCTAAATAAATTATCATTTATACTAACAAAGTTCCTATTTAATGTTCTAAACAGCATTTACTATATATCCTAGAAAACAAAATAATGCCATGTCATAACACTTTACATTCATCTGGAGGCAGTAATTTTGGCTCAGTGAGGAAAACCTTTCTCAATATTCAGACATACTTTCCGAAATGGTCAAATTAAAGTCACAAATTTACAAATCATCATCATTAAATTAAAGGCTATAAAAATCACAGATAAGTTGAGGTATTTCTTTCAAAACCAGTAATCTAATTTGTCACAACATAGGTAATATTTTAGGGCTAAAATTCAGTCTACTTGTGTGTAAGCAATACTGTGATTGAAAACCACTGAATATTTCTCTAAACCATAATCCACAGCACATTTCCTCTGACTCTCATTGAACTTCAGTCACATTGGACTATATTCTGCTTACTGAAACCTGGCAAACTCACTACCACACCATGGTTTTGCTATTGCTGTTTTTTTCTTACCATATCCATAGCACATGCAGCTATTGAAAATGATTTATCTTTGTATCAAATTACTACCCTGATATCAGTCTCATCAAATTTTCCACTTCATTTAGATGTCTGTGTCCTCAGTTCTACGAACATAACCTACCAAATAGTAGTTATTCAATAAATCATTTTAGACTGAATAACATTTCTACATCTTTCCCTGATCTCTAAATATTTTTTTTTCACTTTATCAATTCTCTCTGGAATGGTAAATATTTACTTAAAACAACAACAATAACAAATCCAACAGAATAACAAAATTCGTTTTGTATCTCAAGTGACATTTTCTATTCTAAGACTAGACTTTGTTGGAGATAAAGAAGCCTTATTTCATATGACATTCCTTTGAGAAATCCTGAGCTTTGTTCAAAAATGCTATATTTCAGTTTTTCTGCATGTAATTTTATCATCCCATAGAGTCTAGATTGAGTTCCTGAAGTTCTCAGTTATTCCACATGGGTCTAATTCCATTACATTTTTGGCCCATGTCAATTAATTTTCTTTTCTCAGATAATAAATTTACACTTCTATTCCTCTTCTGAGCAGCTAGACATTTTCAGTATGGAACATTCCATTAAAATGAAGTGACAAATTGCCCTGTAGCACACAGATTTTCAAAGGCTGCCTGATCTGATAATATAGTTCCTAGCAGTTTCTTCTCAAAGTAATACACGTACACAAAAGACATTATTAATTTTGTGCATTTACAAACTACGCGTAATTTAAAAGTGATGTCATTGTTCCACAAATATATCTAGGTTTCAAGATGATTGATTAAATTCTGTTTAAAATTTTACACATCAGTACGGTATATAATCACATTTTATATTCCTCTGTGCAGGATCTAGTTTTCTGAATCATACTCCATTGTCATGAGCATGTTCATCTTCCATACAGAACACACTGACTGAAAATAAGATCAAGTCTGTACATTTGGGGATGTAAATTTTTGAGATTACTGCAGTTGGTACTATATATCTCTTTTGTATTAGAGCCTCTAAATCTTGCTGTTTTTACCACTTTTGTGCTTGCAAGATTTATGCTACTCTACACTTTGTTTATATTCAGCAGCTAAGTATTATTTTCCTGTTATCATGACTAATCCTGTAATTTATTTTAAAATACCAGTAAGGTTTTAAGCATAATTATAGTACAGTTTTGCTGCATAATAACCCAGAATGAGAAAACTCAAAATTAAAAATGTGCAAACACACACACTCACACAGACACACACACATTCTTCAAACTTATAAAGTTAGGCAGCATATTATAATAGATTCATCATTAACTTTGACTTGAAGTTTGGAAAAGGAATTTGATTCTAATTCTTACAAAATTACTTACAAATATATTTACAATTCTCATAAGTTACTTAGCCATTCATTGTTTTAGTTTCCTTCTAATTCCTAATTATTATAGTAGAAATGTTGGGCCTTTTTCCTTTAAAGAGTGGGTATTATAATCAAAAGTATGTAAGGGAAATTAGTACATTTTGAAAGTTTTTAATATTAGTTTTTATTATTATATTCTTAAAAATAAACTCTATATTAAGCCTATTTTTCACACAAAATTGTTTAATATGAAATTACACAAGTGGTAGAAGTTTTGATGTCCATTTTTTTAAATTAAAAATGCTAAAAAAGTTTGGAACAAAATGTAATGCACTGTAACATTACACAAGTCCTTCTAATAGAGTTGGCGTACACTAACTCATAGTTTGACACTATAACTTCTTTTTCAGTTTTGTCATTTGTAAATTGAAGCTGTTGATCTATGGAATTTCTAAAATTCTTCTAGTTTGCATTTTCATATTAAATTTAATTAAATTAAGATATATGTGGAATTTAGGATTGAAATTAGATTCAAGCTTGAAACTGGAATCTAGACAATCTTTTAAAATGGGAGGGGGATAAAAATATGGGAGAAGCTGTAAAATCTAGGACAGTATATAGTGAAAAAAAGCTGAAAAAAACTTTAGACATAGAATGAATAAGGGTTCAAGTAAGGAGAATAGAGACTGGTATGAGAGAAATCAGACCAACTGTACAGCACAATGTGCAGAATGTCTGTAGAAGAACTCTAAATATCAAAGTTGGCATTCTCCAAGAGTGCAGAGTAGGAATCATAGCAAGGTGAATTGTGGTAAAGTTTAAGTTTCTGTCTGAATTTATGATATTCAGATTTTACTTTTGCACCAAAGAAATCTCTTTTCCTTAAATACTTTATTCCTTCTAGAAAACAATAAGTTTAATATTTCAGACAAAGTGGAAAGTTACTAGCCAAATTAGTTATTATTTATAAAATCACATTTTATTTATAGAATCTCAAGATAAGCAATTGTTTAAATTTTATTTTAACCATGAAGTACTCAAAAGTAGAGTTATGACTATTTATTGATATTTTCTAAAATTCTAGCTAAAATAACAATATAAGAACTATCGGGCTTCCCTGGTGGTGCAGTGGTTGAGAGTCCGCCTGCCAATGCAGGGGACACGGGTTCGTGCCCCGGTCTGGGAAGATCCCACATGCCGCGGAGCGGCTGGGCCCGTGAGCCATGGCCGCTGAGCCTGCGCGTCCGGAGCCTGTGCTCCGCAACGGGAGAGGCCACAACAGTGAGAGGCCCGTGTATCATAAAAAAACAAAACAACAACAACAAAAAAAAACCTATCACTTCCACTGCCGTTATATTTAATGATTGTAGTTAGTAGGATTGGGAAATTTCCTAAATATTACGGCTCAGTTTCCTCTTTTAGTTCAATGAAATCATAATTTGAAAAAGACTTTAAAGACATACAGCACAATATTTTCAACAAATTACTTAACATTTCTTAATTCATAATCCATGTTTCAAAGATCTCCAGTGCACTCTGAAGGTCTGCAGGTTGGTCCGTTGATTCAAGGAACTGATATTAGCCTGAATGAGAGAAGATAGGAAAGAGTATGTTAAATGAATCACTTCAACTGTATGTGGTGAAACAGTATTCACGAAGAAAAAACACTGAATTTATATTTCTCAAAATCCAAACCTTGAATATTGAAAAAATAAAAATAAAAAAGGTTGAGTAAAATCCAAGAGTTACCTGTGCGTCCACATTTCATAAAGAAAAAAAGAAAAGCTGGCAAAATGGTTTAATATCTTTGATAACAAAAGAATAATCTCAATAAACAAATGTACAGGATTCTTCATTCCTTGTACATATTGTTTTGATCTTTATCTCTAGCATCAGTTCATCTCTTTAAGACTGAATAAGGAGTAGGTATAAGGTGAATAAGGTCAGAGCACACATTTGCTCCCAATGTCTCCAAAAATAATCTGGAGGAGCTGGTAAAACAGGGTATACTCCTTTACTAGAAAATAACCTAAAAACCTTATGCAGGCCTGTAATAAATAAATATGAACCCTGCATTAAGTGATGCATTTTTTTGGAGATGCTGAATAGTTCTCAAACTCAATTAAGTCATAGACTATTTCCATAAAATTTTAAGGAAGTAGTGAGTTGTTCTTGTCAATTTATCATTCTCCGATGATGTTTTTCAATACCAGTTACCTGAGGAGAATTAGTTTCTTAGAAATAATTATTCCCAAGAATGGCTCATCATCCTTAAAACTATGTGGCAACCAACAGTTCATCATATTGATGGACAGGTGAGCACTGGATATGAAAAATAAAAATTAGGAAAAATAAATGGCTAAAAAATGCCCCCAGGAAAAGCAAGTATTAATAACCTCAGACGTATAAGGAAAGGTCTCAAAATCTTCTAAAACATTTATACTATAAACAGCTCAGGGGAAAAAAGCTACAGTGAATAAAATATGTAGAATTTTAGTAATATTCAATAAATATTATTCAACACCTACTCTTTGTGAGGCACCATATTAAGCCTTAAGATTGAATATATTATATATTCTATAAAAGGTGAAGACCCATGAGCTTTGTGCGCATCTGATCTATTCTGTCTTAGTGGACTCATCATCCAGTTTCTCCTACCATCAGCCTTCTCATTGGGTTTTGCTAGTGGGGGAAAGAGAGAGAGATTGAAATATTCCTTCCCCATTTTTCCCCACTTCAAAGACAAAGATCTGCTATTTGTTGCATTCTTCCACAATTATCCTTTCCTTCCTGCTGTTGTCCTCAATGCCTTTCAACTTTCACTGGATTTTCCTAACACCCTTTCCTTTCCTTGCCCTGTCATATCTATGGAGTCTTCCTTTCACTGCTCCTTATTGGGTGCTTCATCATCCTTTGTGTGTCCCCTAACTCCTACCCATGCCTCGGTAAAATTCTGTTCCTTCAAATTTCCTGATGATCCAAGGTGATTGTGTCTTCTATCTCTTACCAGAACTGTAATAAATACAACACAATTCAAAAATGTTTGTGAAAAGTGTAATTGGGCAAATTACACTTAGTATGAAGAGTTTGCTGAGGAGAGCACAATTTTTTATGAGATGAAAGATGGAGTGGTATTCATTAAGTAATGTATCAACTGGGCCTTGAGACCTGGATTGGATTTCAACAGCTATTTAAAATTATTTTAACTTTTTCAGGATGAGAATATGTGATTATTGATTACACTAAATATCTCTTGAAGAGATCATTGGAGTTTTTCAATATGTTTAAGTTGAAATAAGTGATGCAGGAAAAAATTCATGTAGTTACTATGCATGATGACAAGTAGAACGTTTTCAGTAACCTGACAAACTCTAGTTGTGTCCTTCCCTGCCACAAATCCTTTGTACTCCTCATTTATGTAACTTTTACCCCAACGTTTGTGATAATTTTTTTCTTGCAATTATTTATAGTTTCCATACAGAATATGATTTAGTTTTGTTTGGTATTGGACTTTACATTTGTTTACATTTTCTCTTGTTGTATATTATCCAGTTGTGTGAACTGTCTTCAGTTAACGATTTTATTGTTATAGCTATATTTATTCCCAAATTTTGTTATTATTAGTAGTCTGTGATGCATATTATTATACATGTATTCAGGCAGATGTATAGCTAAGGGATGAAATTACTCTGTTGGAGAGTAGGTATATTTTTAGCTTTATGCCTATTAAATAAAGTGGTTGTATTGATTCACAGGGATGACATTCCACATCCTCATCAGTATCTGGTACTGTCAGATATGTTAGTGTTTGTCAAACTAATAAAATATGATGATACTTGCTTTTTTGGCCCAACACAGTTCTGCTTTTATAAATAGTCTATGTATTCTTGAAAAAGAATATATTGAGTATTTATTGGCTGTACATACTGTGAGATATATATCCTCACCATTTGGTCTGAATCAGATATGATTCAAATATAAATTAAATAAGTAAGGAAAACTCTTCTGCTTATAAAAAAAAGATATCAAAAGATTCATAAATGTGAAATGAGAAAAAGGCAATTAAGAAGTAATTAAAGGGCTTCCCTGGTGGCGCAGTGGTTGGGAGTCCGCCTGCCGATGCAGGGGACAAGAGTTCGTGCCCCGGTCCGGGAGGATCCCACGTGCCACGGAGCGGCTGGGCCCGTGAGCCATGGCCGCTGAGCCTGTGCGTCCGGAGCCTGTGCTCCGTGACGGGAGAGGCCACAGCGGTGAGAGGCCCGCGTACCACAAAAAAAAAAAAAAAAAAAAAAAAAAAAAGAAGTAATTAAATCAATAAATATCCATTTTTATTAATAGCAAAATGCTGCAGCACTCACCTAAATTATATATATATGTATATATATAGAAATATTTTCTATAGTATGCACTTTATTACATATAGTAGGTGAATATTTTAAAATATGCCGTCCAAATATTTAAATTTTAAGTTCAACAAGGACTTGTACTACTTATCACTTTTAAATTAATTTTTAATGCAAATTCCTTACCAAATGTAACTTCACTGATAATTCATATAGATTTTTGGTAATTAAGATTTGGTTACAGTGGTCACACCTGTGTTGAAGATTTGGGTGCCACTCACTGATGATTCTCTATTTCTCTATTCTGAAAATTGAGTTTGCAGTAGTAGAAAAATAGAAACAAGTTGAGGCATTTAGAAAACAAAAAATGTGTCCATTGTCACCACTTTTAAATGATGCAATGCATGTGTTATACAACAGATCTTATTATTTCTCAATAAATATAAATACCTCACTAATTACCACAGTCATGTGTCGGTAGGTATGAGGTTATGTGTATGTGCCTGATGATTTTGAAATGAATTTAATTTATATTAAAACATATAAAGGGTTTCCTTGGCACCATCCCCATAGATTCTTGCCTTTATGCATAAAACAAGCCACATTAATTTGTATCTGTAGCAGAGAAAAAAGCTACTATAGTAAATGCTAAGTGAATGGACTCATATTCCAAAAGCATCCTCATTCTATGGCTTTCTCCAGCCCTTCTTTTGTCTGCAGGATCTGACAGATTGCCCTACTCTTTCCCCTCTCTGCAGGCAAGTCCTTCTACACAGATAACAACTGTGCTTCATGACCTGCAGGAGCTGTGCTCTTGCCTTACACAGTCATCCTGGGAGATAGTATCTCTAGTTCCCATCACTCTGTACGTCTTCCTCTTCCTTTGGTGCATTGTCCCATTACCTGCAGACCCAGACTCACTCACACTCTGACTCTGACTTGGATGGGCTTTTTGGAACTGAAGGAGCTGGAGAAGTCACTGGAGCTGTTCAAATAGCAAAACTGCCACTTGGTTTCTGCCTAATTTCTGATGGTTAATCAGAAACCAAGTGGAAGTTTTATTCTGATGATAAAACTACATAAAATATTTTTATTAACACCTTGCATTTTTATTCATTTCTAAGTGAGACAGCAACTCTCCCCAATACACACATTTAAGTAACTGTGCCCTGTCCCCAGCCAAACTGGATAACTTGGCTGACCCAGTGGGAGCTGTTGGCCTGGCATTCCTAGCATCATCATTGTCATAACGAGAATGGATCCCAAAGTTACAGACTTCTTTTCACTCAGTCCTCAAACAACTATTAATTAGGTACCATGCATGTCCCTGACCTTTTGCTAATTCTGGGCCTACGCTCTTAACCAGAATAGACAAAGAACCTTTATTCTCTCTGAAAGTTTGTAGTTAGATAATAAACAATTAGAAAAATAAGTTAAAAGTGTAGTATATGATAGCAGGTTAGTGGCAATTGTTACATAGTCTAATCAGGTTGAAATGACAATGAAATGGTGACTGGTTGATTAGAAAGGCACTCTAAAGAAGAATTATCTTATAGAAGTGTGTTTCCCAAAAATGGAGCACTAAGTATAAAGTTCCTGAATCGGTGAAAGCAAGATGGTGACATAAGGCAGAGTAATCAAGTTGGTAAGAGACAAGGACAGTGAAGCAGCTAGGGGCCAGATTAGATCTTTGGCTTTTGTAAAAGTGTGACAGGAATACTTCGGAGAAGTGAGACTACAATGTCATGATCTGAGTTATACTATAAAAAATAACTTTGGTTGCTTTCTGGAGAAGAGACTGAAGGAGGAATGGATAATGGCAGCAGACAGATGTATAAAAAAGTTATTTTAGTAGTTCACATAAGAGATAATAATCAGATTTGCAATCAATCTAAAGGTGACGTAAAACACATCTTCTGATTGGAGTGGTGTATATGACAGTGTAATGGGGTAATGATGGCACAAATTACAAAGTAAAAATTACTGGAATAGAAGCAGAATTGGGAGGATGCAGATTAAGAATTCTGTTTCACTCGTTAAATTGGAGATGCCTATTTGACATTCAAGGCAGTTGTAAAGTTGAGTGTTCAGAGAGGAGGTATCAGTTAGAGATATAAACTGGGAGTCATGTGCCCACATATTAGCTGCCAGGGAGGATTTTATGAACTTCTGGTAAGAGTTTAAATCAGCACAATCAATTTAGAGGATAAAAAACATATATGTGTACTCTGTCACCCTGGGATCACCTCCTCCATTCCACCCAGAGCGCAGACAGCGTGAGAAATTTATTTGGGAAGGTGATTGTGGAGGAGGAATGAGGAACAGATGAATGAACCACGGAAAAAGAGAGTCAAATCTAGAATACATTATCAAGTTTGGGAACTGGATTCTCTAGGACCATTCACGGAAGTAAAACAAAGGGGAAATATTTATCCCTTAGCTCTAGGGGTTCCATTATTCAAGGATTACCACGTGGGTGTTAACTCATGATATGTCTAGATGGAGCGTACATGTGCATCAAACCAATCTCCTCCAGCAGTCCACACAACATTGTTCAAGAAGTTCCAAGGCAGAAAGTGAAGTCTTTCCAGGGCCTGAAGACTGGTACTATCAGTTGCATTGTTATGAAGCTGAACAAAGTCTACACTGGTAGATAAGGCCATGGACGAACAAGTATTGAGACTGAGAGGATTTGCAGTGGTGTAATAGGTATCCAAATCATCCTATGATATTGAAATTACATTCCTCTGTGTATATCTTTAATGCACTGAATGTTTATGTCATCCCCAAACTCATATATTGAAATCTTAACTCCCAAGATGATGGTATAGGAGGTGGGGCCTTTGGGAGGCGATTGATTAGGAATGGAATTAGTACCCTATAAAAGGGATGCTGGAGAGAACCTCTGCTCCCAGTCACATGAAGATACAAGAAGTTGGAAGTTTGCAACCTGGAAGACAGCTGTCACAAGAAGTCAACCATACTGGCACCCTGATCTCATATTTCTAGCCTCTAGAACAGTGAGAAATAAATTTCTGTTGTTTATAAGCCACTCAGTCTATGGTAGTTTGTTATAGCAGCCTGAACTGACTATGACAATATCCTAGAGAAATTCTGACCCATTTATGTAACAATACATGTTCATAGAACCTATTTTTTAAAAATAGCAAAACGCTAAGGAAAGCTGAATGACAATATATTGAACAATGGATAACTTTATTGTGATATATTCATATAATGTAATCCTAAACATTTAAAATACTGGATAAGGCATGTTAAAACAGATGGATCTCACTAATGTAACATGGAACAAAACAAAGCAAGGTGAAGGTAAACATATACGTTTTTTGTTTTGTTTTGTTTTGTTTGAGGTACATGGGCCTCTCACTGTTGTGGCCTCTCCCGTTGAGGAGCACAGGCTCCGGATGCACTGGCTCAGCGGCCATGGCTCACGGGCCCAGCCGCTCCGCGACATGTGGGATCTTCCCAGACCGGGGCACGAACCCATGTCCCCTGCATCGGCAGGCGGACTCTCAACCACTGCGCCACCAGGAAAGCCCCAACATATACGTTTTTAACTTTTAAAAATACATGATCATCATTCAATCGTATGTATATATACTGGAACATAATTATAAACAATTACAGAAATATGTTCATTACCAAATCTAAAGTCATTGTTTCTTCTATGAATAGAGAAGGGAATTTGATAAAAGTTCCCAGGGGCCTCCAACTGAATTGATACTATTTTATACCTAGCTGAGTCGTTGATACATAAAGGTTTTTTGTTTTGCTTTATGATTTTCATATGTATTGAAACTGACAAAATAAATAACTAGCCTTGTATCTGGAACTTATGTTTCTTTGATATGCAGAACTACAGTAATAAAAGTTCTTGGGATGTCAGCCCTTAGCTCTGAAATTTGGAGCATCTCTCTAATACCTTCCAATAATTCCTAGACTCTTTTGTCTTGGTGCTTAAAAAGTAAATATGCATTTCAAACTTTTTTTTAAGGGGAGATTTTTAGACAAAATAGAAATGATAGAGTACAAATATATGGCAGAATCAACAAAAGGATTTTGATCTCTTAGATAAGTACACCTTGTAGTTTATTTCAAGTAAATCATCTCCTGGAAATGGGACAATATATAAAAGTTGTTGGGTCTCTCCTTATACACGGTATAAATAAATAAAATCACCCCTCACTGGAAGACCCTAAGTAGGTCATTATGCATCACACTGTGAGGTTACCTAAAACAGACACTGAGATAGGGTATGTGACTAACTCATTTATTCACATGTTTACTAAGAATATTCCCATCAGCAAGGCCTTAGAGGAACAATAAAGAGAGTAGGCATGGGCCATGTTTTTATAAAATCTAGTGGAGAGGAGGCAATTGAAATAACCCAAGAAGGTAAATAAGCATTCAAATTTTGATAAGGACTGTAAACACACAAAGAGGAAATTATATTAGGGAATAATGGGTTAAAGGCAAGAAGAACTAATTCAAATAAGGGTTTCTCTGAGAGGCAACACTTAAGCAGAAACTGAAAGAATGAGAAGGAGTCAACCATTTTGAAAAGGCCGATCAGCTCTGTGCTTTGTGACCACCTAGAGGCGTGGGATAGGGAGGGTGGGAGGGAGATGCAAGAGGGAAGAGATATGGGGACATATGTATATGTATAACTGATTCACTTTGTTATACAGCAGAAACTAACACACCATTGTAAAGCAATTATACTCCAATAAACATGTTAAAAAAAAAGTTTCAGGCTGAGGAATCAACATCTGTAAAGACTGTAGGCAGGGTAGGCCTTAGCCAGTTTTGAATTCAACCTGTGTTGCTAGACGAAAGTGAACCATGGGTGACACAGCTTGGGATAAAGTAGACAGATAAGCGGGGATCAAAATCACATAGGTTTTAGAATAAACCTTATAATTGTGCATTTAATTTTGATTGCATTTAGAAGATGAATACCTTTGGGCTAGAATGAGACCATATTTGGTTTTGTTCGTTTGTTTTTCACAAGTTATTCTGGCTTCAGTCCATAATATATTGCAAAGTTAGTGGTAGATGAAAACACATGGTCATAGCAGAAACACAAACTTGGAGAATAATTTTGTAATAAATTCAAGTCCTCGGGTTAAGAAAAGGTTTTACTCCTTGGGTTAAAGAGTGTTTTAAGGATATCATCTAGATTTCCCTTCATTTATTTCCAGTATGTTTTATGATCTTCATTCCTATTCCATCTTCTAGTTCTAGCGAAAAATCTGTGAAATTTTTTACACTTAATGGAAATAATTTATTGACTGTTTGACAATGTGTTAACATTGTTTATATTTTATCTCGGCATTGCTCTTGACAGTATTCTGAAGTAGACAATATTTCCAATACATGAGTCATGGGGAAACTGGGGAATGGAAAGTGTAAACTATTTGTTTAGAGTAGCATAATTGTAAATGTTGAAGACAGGATGCCAATTCTGATATCTGTGATTCCAAAATTCATGCTTTTTTTAAAACCACTATACTATGCTGCCTCTCTGATCTAAGTCCACCCACTCCTAGTTCACTTCTTAATCAACTATTTATTGAGTAATGTTCTAGGCTTTTGAAATACAGCACCAAAAAAAGTCAATAGAAATCTCTGTCCTCATTGAACTAACATTCTAGTAAGGAAACAATATAATAAGCAAAAATGTAAAATTTATAGTGTGTAAAATGATAGTAATGTTATGGTAAAAGCCAAACATGCTAAGTATCTACAGAGCACAGAGGATTTGGATATTTTAATAAAATGGCCATGGAAATCCTCACAGAGAAGATGGTATCTGACCAAAGACATCAAAAAGATACAGAGCAAACCATATCTGTTACCATGTTCAGTAATAACCAAGAGGCTACTGCACCTGAAACTGAACGCAAAAATGACCAGAAGAAGGAAAGAAGTTCATAGAGAAATTGGAGAGTTCATACAATGTAGGATCTATAAAACATTAGTACAAAATCTGGCTTTTACAGTGAGTGAGATGAGAATAAATTGGAGAGTTTTACATAAAAGTGGGTCATAAGCTGATTTATGTTTTAAAGTGCCGTATTGAGAGTATGCTGAAGGGTCCCTGATTCAGTATCAAAGACATCTGTTTGCAGGCCACTGTAATAATCCAAACGATAAACAATGGCAGGATGCTAGTAGTGGAAGAAGCAAAAAGTGGTCAGGATCTAGCTGTAGTTTGAAGTTACAGTCAATGTTACGTGTTGATGGATAGGTTCTAAGATGTGAGAGAAAAAGGATTCCATGACTTTGGGATTAAGCAATCTTACTGATTTGATATTTAAAATTAAGTCATAATTTTAAATTTTATATGAATGTCAATAAAAATATGGCTCAAGGGAAAAAAATAACTCTCATTCTGTAACCAGATCTCTCTTCCATTGCTTTGAGATGGTACCATGGACAGAGAAAAAAACATATAGGTTTGGGAGAGAGTTATCCACAATTCAGTCTCATTGACAGATTCATTAATTTAAATGTGACAGGGCAGTGAAGTGGAAAGTGAAAGAGAAAGAAATTCTGGAAGCCAAGACCTTAGACTTATTCCCCCCTAAAAAGGATAGCTAATATTTATAAAGTGATAAAATGTGCCAAATGCTCTTACTTGCATCATCTCATTCTCTCAGCAAACCTTACAGAGTAGACATTGTTTTCATTTGTATATATGGGAAAATTCATGACACCGAGAGGTTAAGTAACATTTTTCATGAGACAGCCAATATGCACAGTGTAGAAACCTTGGACAAGCCATTTAAACTTACTGAAATTACAGTCTCTGATTTTTTTAAATTGAGAGTACAGGCCTACATCAAGTTAAGTTGAAATATTTCACAGATGCTTAGCATGTATATAATTCCAAAATGTGAACTGATCCCAAATATCTTCATTCTTTCAGCGGGGCTAGAAAGTTTAACAGATATCTGGTATAATGTTACAATGAAGTACCAAATTTCCCTAAAAGTGAAAGGCACTGCTCTCGGAGTATTTGCAATGAGTATACGGAGGAGGAAAAGTAGTTTGGCTCATTTAATTTTGTAAAATCTCTCTCTTGTACATAATTCAAATTCCTTTTTTTGCCCATAGGAATAGTGAGGCAGGTATGCATTAATTCATGTCATTGTACAAGAATAGGTAGTAATAAAACAGTGGCATTTTCCAAATTGCCAGTATAAAGAATTATCAGAAGAACATGAGTATTATTTTCAGATTCTCCAAGGGGTTAACCTTTATGTTATCTGTTAAATATGAATTATGTATTAGCTTCTCATATTTCCATATATAAAACTTTGTGCCTTGGTCCTGTTCCTTGGAATGACCTTGATGTAATCAAAGATAATAGTGTTCTTGACCAAAGACATTAATCAATAACTTTATAAGATGAAGCACTATGAATATTTAATAGCTTCAGCTTGAATAATTCAAATTTCGTATCACTAAAAAATAAAGTCAGTTGAGTGACTGAGATTTCTATATCCCCCGTATTCCTGTTCTGTTTACTACTCTTTATTTGAGGAAGGCATGGAATTATATATGTTGGTGACATAATGCCTCTTTTGCTCACTTTTTGTGTATATATAATTTTCATTTGTTTTTCATTTCGTTGCTGAATATGAGCAGCCATCTTAGTGAGTTCACAATTCAAGCAAGAGTTCATATGGAAAGCTGTTGCCTTAATTCATTGAAAGATACTCTGTTAAAAATATGCCTTAAAATTTTAAGAGAGAGTGAAATATCTATTTTAAAATAAAAACACAGAATCATAAATGCCTAATAAAATTGCAATGAAATCTTCAAAAAGGGAAAATAAACTATAATGATTGCAGATAAGATTGAAATTCAGTGTATAACTCATCTAAGAAAAGACTTTGTGGAATTTCATTGAAATAGAATGCCAATATGAAATATGTAGGAAACTCATTAATAAATGGAAATATATGTATATATATTATATATACATGCATATATTCATTTTAAGCCATATACAGCTGTTGTATTCAGAAAAAAATATTTTAAAAGCTTCAGGATTAATCAGTTCTGATTTTTTTTTTTTTTTTTTTACTAAAGCAAATTACCATTGCCCATGGTAGAAGGTAGAAAATCTATGTCAGCTATAGAGTGGATTTATACATAACAACAGGAAAATCCTACTCCCTCCGTAATACATTCCAAGTTTTCAAGTCAAAACTTAATTAAATCAGGAATCTGTATGTGTTGTAGGAATATGAATATACAAAGAATAACCATAGTTCACTAAAATGTTTTATTTGCATATAAAAATTCACTTTTTGTGAAGATACTCTGAGAGTATTAGTTACATATGGAGAGCCAATTGTGCATACAACCACTAATTCTTTAAGCTCACTAAGATAGATATTAGTACTAATTCATACAGTAGTACTAATATGTATATATACATCAGTGATTAACTGTCAAAAAATGGAAATGACCTCCAATATACTTTATTCTTCTGAATTGTACTTTTGCCACATGAAATTGGAATTTTGTTTTAAAAATTCTTTTTCTTTTTCTCCCTAGTAGATTGTAAGATTCATCAGAACAGAGTTATTTCTTACTCATGTTAGTAGGTTTGTGTACCTATATTGGAGCTTGACTTGGAAAGTGACCAAACATAGTAGCATTGTTGTACATGTAAGTATTGTTGCAGTTAAAATAATATTGCATATCTTAGTTTTGGGCAAGAAGAACTTAACAAATGACAGAAAATCACAAGGCCGTCTTAACGAATGTCAGAAATGTAACTAAAGAAGATGCAAATAAAAATACTAAGGAAAATCACTTTGGTATAGAATCACCCAGGAACATAAGTTCAAATTTCTCCCTCTACATTTTGTAGTAATGTGTACCTCAAGTTAAGTATGCAGCAGCTACAAAGTGCCTTTCCTTGTTCAGAATGTCCTGAGCAGTTTATCATTTAGTACTGGGAAGAAGAGAGAGATAGGGGAAAGAGGGAGAGAGAGATTGGTGTGTGTGTGTGTGTGTGTGTGTGAGAGAGAGAGAGAGAGAGAGAGAGAGAGAAACAGAACAGCTCAGAAAAAGTTCCTATTTCCGACTCCTCACTTCTGCTCTATTTCTGTTACTGAAGAGTGAAATCAGACCAAAAAATAGATTATGTGTCATTTTTGTTTGTTTTCTTATTTTACAACACATGGAAAACTTCAAGCTGGAGAAATAAATTAGCAGGTCTATAGGGGTAGAGAGACACTTTCTAATCTCTACTAATCTCAATACTATCTTTAGAGTGGAAGATGAGATCAAATACATGATTTCCAATAATGAGAATCAGTAAAGACAAAAATGACCCTTTGTAATGAATAATGATCTAAATATTCACCTGAGGATTTATTCCTTTGTTGCAGGTTTTTGGAACAATGGACTATACTGTTTGAATCATAACTGATGTATATTGCCATAAACAAGGGATTTTTCAAGCTAGCTCCATGTGGCCTAAAATTATTTTATTTATTACTAAAAGGAATGCCTTAGACAAGTCCTGTGGTAAAAACAGATTTATTGTCTGTGCCATTCACCTGTGTTATTTCTCCATATATTGCTATTGATATATACTATCCATTCTTCACAGCAGTGGCTTTACCATGGTAAATTAAATATCTCATTGTCCTTCTCTGTCCATTTTACATTAGAATGTTTCTGAGCAGACTTTTACAGTTCTCTCAGAATTATAGCAGGTTTTTATTTAAATAAAAACAAAGTTAAAGCAAAATATCTTAGACTCAGTTGAAAATCCCTTTTAATTTTATAAGTGGGAGGTTTAAGTAAAATATGCTTTCTTCTACTTTCAAGAAGAAAACAAATATGTGGTATGTCAGTGGAATTATCTAAAGCTGACTCTGTCTTGAATAAAAGCAAGACTAGACTAGAAACAGTCTAAAATAGACATTGTGAAAAAAACAGGGAAAGGAATTATTTATTTTACATTCCCTTATTCTAATATTTTAATCTACTCTATACTATACTAAATTTTATAAGGTGTGAAAATAAATAAAAGACAACTTCATTTAAAACATTATCAGGAAGTTCGGAAGGGAGAGCTCTCATGCACATACCAGTCTGAATAATCAGAAGGAAGAAGGAAGAAAAGCGATTTTTAAAAGGTCTGTTTGTATAGAATTCTTTGTGTAACATTCTCTGGGTTTCAACTTTTTATCCATGATGTTAAGAATGTTATTTTTCTTCTGGTATGAGGGAGGACGTGTTTTACGTGGGAATTTCATCTCCTGCTTTTAAGAAAAGGAAGGAATGTCTATTTAGGTCTTCTGGCCATTTTTTAACTGGATTGATTGTTTTTATGATATTGAGCTCCATGAGCTGTTTGTATATGGATATTTGATTTGCTTCCAGTTTAGAGCAAGTACAGATAAAGCTCCCACGTGTATTTTTGTTTTGTCTCTTGATGAACATATTGATATTTTGCATTTCTATTTGGTACATATAATTGGATAAAATTGTTGGTGCATGGGTGTCAACAATAGATAGTGCCAGTTTTCCATTTTTACCTGCCACATTGTAGCTCCATCAGTGATATATTTTATTGTCAATCCTATTAATTGTAGCGACCTGGTGGGTGTGTAGTGTTATCTTGTTTATTTATTTTTCCTCATGGTAACTATGTCTTGTATTGCCCTTGTGATTAATGGGAACATTTTCATATAGTAATTGGCCATTCGGATGTTCTTTTTATTTAAGTGCCTCATCAACCATCCTGTCAGTTGCTTATGAGATTCTCTGTATTTTCTTATTGATTTGTGGGACTTTATATATTTTTCTAGAAATGAGTTTTTGTCAGTTATATGTTTTGCAAATATTGTTTCTCAGCTTGTGACTTGAATATTTAATATATATAGTATTATATTAACTAGTACATTATTATATATGTGTGTGTGTGTATGTTTAACAAATTGACAAAACACTATTTATTGAACAGACCATCCTTTCCCTGTTGTCATATATCAAGTGTCCATATATGTGTGAGTGTGTTTCTGGACTCCCAAATCTGTACCATTGATTTTTTTGCTTATCCTTAATCCAAAACATAGCTTCCTAATTTATTTTCCAATAAATGTGATCGTCATTAGAATAATCACCAACTCTTTAATTCTTTTTAATTAAATTGCTTTTGCATTACTTATACTTCATATTTTAATATATATTTTACAATATCCACAAAAAGAACCCAATTGTAATTTTGTTTGTGATTGTGTTGCATGTTTAGAATGATCTGAGCAGATTAACATTTAACAATACTGAATCATTGATTGCAGGAATAGGATATCATCCTGCATTTATTTAGTTCTTTTCAAATGTACATCAATAAGTTTTAAAGTCTTTAATGCAAAGGACTTGTACATTTAATATGGATATATTTCATGCTTTTTGATTTCACTGTCGATGCTACCATTTTCTTTCCATATGGCTTATATCTGGTATATAGATATTCAATCAATTGTTGCACATTTGTCTTATATTCAGAAAACTTGATAAGTTTATTTTATAAATATAATGGTATATCAGCAACTTACTGAATTATTCATCAATATTATATTTCTCAATAATAATAGCTTTATGCTTTCTTCTAATGTTTGCCTTATTCCAAGAGTTCTAAAAAATAAGTCTACTAGAGATAACAACAGGCTTCCTTGCCTTCTTCCTTTGTTCAGAGAGAAAACTTTAAAAACTTTTTTTCAATTTTATTGTCATTTTTTTGCTGGAGTTCGTAAATATACTTTATTAGGTTATAGAAATTCTTTTCTATTACTAGTTTATTAAGATTGGTAACTAATTTTACCTGATGCTTTCATTGTTATTTAATGTTACAATCACATATGTTTTCTCCTGATTCAGTCATAATGGAATTATACTGACAGAGTTTTGAATTGCAAAGGACTCCTCATTCTTGGACAAAACTCAATGTGTTCATGATGAATTGTTGTTCATATATATTGTTCAAAATATTTTATTTAGGATTTAGGCATACTCATTTAAGTGAGAGATTGACCTGACTTTAGCAAGTATTTCTTCTTTTTCTGATCTTGGCAGAGTTTGTGTAAGATTTATGTTCTGTTTTTCACTGTAAGTGTCAAAGAATTCATCAGAGAAATTCATTGGTCTTCCTGTGGAAATTTAATCAGATATTCAATTTATTCATTGGTTATAGGACTATATAAAACCTCTGTTCTTTTTTTTTAATCACTTTTAATGAGTTGTATGTTGCTTTTTTTTTAAGGCTTTTCAATTTACTGAGATACCCTACTCAAAAGCTGCTTATCTTGTTTAGATATGAATGTGACAAAATTGAAAGAGCAATAAAGTAGAGCTATATCCAGGGTTAATCCTAAGAAATACTTTTTTATCCAATTCCTTTAAAATTCTCCACAATTAGTTTTTTTCTGTGTTGTTGTATTTATGCCTCAATGCCTCATCATTTAAATATGATTTAATGTGTGTAAAAATGCCTGTATAAATGGTGATCATTATTTCTAGGTTATCAAGGCAAATTGCTAGTAATTTTTAGGTACTTGGACCTATGGTTTTGACTCCTGCTTTTACCTAAACTGATTAACACTTTGACAGAAAAAAAGTAAAATAATGATATATTTATTGCAAAAATATGAAATAATTTTTAAAATTAATTTTTCAATTAGTTGAAGTGATAATGCAGCTGTTTGCTTGCATATCACAGAAAACATGAGATGAAGGATGTCATCTGTACATTTTAGGTTAACATCAAAGAGGAATCCTATGAAATATTAACAGGAACAGAATTAAAGTATGTATAGGTAATTTTTAAAGATTCTAATGTTCTCTGTAAAACTAATAATTGGATAGACATCAGCATTATTACTTCCCCAACATTAAAATTTTTTAAATGATTCAAAATTTAAATACAGTAACTTATGAAGTAACCAGGTCCCATTATGACTGACCACTGAAGGGTAGATTGCATGAGGCACAATTACATGAGCCCAAGTGCCAGCTTACTCCCACTGCTTCCCTCAAAGCAATTTTTACAGGGAATACTAGTTACACGTATAAGCTATTGATACATATTTTTCTTTTGACCGATCATTTAATTGTAGAGAAGGACACCATTAATCATCATTCTGATTATAATATAAAATAAAAGCAGAATGAAAATCTAATATCTTTATTCAGAATATGGAAACAGCAATATTCCTTGAAATATTAAGGAAAATATAAAGTACACCTAGGTTTCACCACAATTACAATTTGCATCGGTAAATGTAATTGCTCTGTATTACAGCAATTACTTTAAACTGTTTAGCCTTCTGTCCATAGGAGGGTTTTGTTTTTCTAATAGTATCAGGCCATTAAATGTGCTGACCAGTGTTATCATTGAATTTTCCTTTCCTCCTAAATCTCATGACAAAGAAAGCATTTCTGCAGAGTCTATACAAAGTCACAAAGTCACTAGGCTGGAGCTTGTCACCCAGTAATAGACTCTGTCATTTATGAGTTCCCACTTTATGTCACTCCTGAATGCTTTCACCTGAACCATTACTGAGCAACCTGAAATGTGGGGATAAATCTGCCACTGTGTTCTGCATACAATGACAGATCATCTGAGGGTGAAAGAGTCTCAGTGAGAAGAGAGCCATTTCTATCACACCTCCCCTCTGCCTATGTATATGCATGCCTGAGTAGGACGAAACTCTGCTTTCTTACAGTGTTATTTATTGGAAGCTGTTACTCCATTGCATTTTTCACTCACAATTTGACACTTCCTCCTACAATGTAGTTGCTGCAGCGAACACATCTTTTCTCTTGTAACTGCTGTCAGTAAAGGAGAGTTAATTTCCTTCTTGCTGATTCTCAATTTGAGCATCTATGTGCCAGGCATTCCGCCTGCAGTTTGCATTCATTATTTCATTTAGTTCTCATGGCAGCCCTATGGAATGGATATTATTGCCTCCCTTTTAAAAAATGTCCAGGTCACAAATGTAGTAAGTGGTGCAATAGCTATTCAACCTTGATTTTCTCTGATTCCAAACTCTCTGCCCTTTGAATGGGCTGCATCTCTAGTGTTTGTGCACATAATGTATTATTAGCATTGCATTTAAAAAATGTTTTTAAATCATTAAATATACATACAACTGCTGCATATAACTTAGATGTACAATTAAATCATCATGATAAACCAAACAGTATATTCAGAAGTCAGGGTAATACCTTAAAAGCCCCTGTTTTTTCCCTGTCAACTTCATTCCCTCGGAAGTAATAACCACTTATTCCAAGTTATGTGTTATTAAATCTCTCTCTTTTCTTTAGAGTTTTACTATCCATGTAAGATATGTAATACGTATGTATATATATTTAGTTAGTTCGTTCATTCATTTCTAGTGCATTTGTCAATTTATATAAATGAAATTAGTATATATTCTTTTGCAGCTTGCTATTCTCAGTTAATGTTATGCTTTTGAGATTCACCCAATTTGATTCATGCAGCTGCAGTCTATTCCATGGTTGATGGACATCTGGGTAGTTTTCAGTGTTTTACTCTTATGAACAGGGCTGCAAGGAAAATTCTGGTTTCATGTCTGCAGAAGCATATGTGTAGGATTGTCTCTAGGATGTATACCGAGTAGTGGGATTGCTGGATCATAAAACATGCACTTGTCAACTGTATTAAATAACGCCAAATTATTTTCCAAAGTGGCTGCAGCAATTTGCTGTAAGACGAGCAGTTGCTAGGTAGTTAATGAATGTGCCCCTTGCTCATATCTTTGCCAGTAATTGGTTTTGTCCAACTTTGGAATGTTTACCAAATTGGTCACTGTGGTTTTGATTCACATTTCTCTGCTCTCTAATGTCCCTTTTTTATTCATGTTTTATCTGTGAAATCTTTGTTCATATATTTTTACCATTTTAAAATTTTGTTAGTGGTCTTTCTCTTACACACACACACACACACACAATTTACTCACTCACTTATATATCATAAATATTCTCTTAGAACATTAATTCTTTGTGAGTTATATTTGTGGAAAGTATTTTCCACTTTGGCTTATCATTTCTTTTCTCTAGACCAACAGAAGTTCTTAAATTTATAACGTTCTTCTTTTTTATAATTTGTGAATCTTAAGAAAGTATTCCCTACCCAAAGCCATAAAGTTATTCTCTTATATCATCTTCAAAAACTATATATAAATTTCACTTATGCATTTAAGCCAATGATATATCTGGAATCAACTGTTGTTTGTGTTGTAAGATAAGCATTCATCTCCTTTTTACATAATGATAACTATTTTTGTATACCCATTTATTAGTCCACCTTATCCCCCAAGAATGTATAAGCTCTGTGATAAATTTGATTACCCCATATACATGACTATATTTCTATTTGGGTTGAGATTTCAATTATATAAATATATAGATCAGTTTGGAAAGTATAACTGAAGAAACACACAAAAAATGTTAAGCTCCTAAAAATGAAAAATAGTAAAGCAAAACTACAAAGACAGGGCTTCCCTGGTGGCACAGTGGTTGGGGGTCCGCCTGTAGATGCGGGGGACGCGGGTTTGTGCCCCGGTCCGGGAAGATCCCGCGTGCCGCAGAGCGGCTGGGCCCGTGGGCCATAGCCGCTGGGCCTGCGCGTCCGGAGCCTGTGCTCCGCAACGGGAGAGGCCGCAGCGGTGAGAGGCCCGCGTACCGAAAAAACAAAAACAAAAACAAAGACAATGCAAGAATATATATTAAAAGATAATATATGATGAACCATTTGTTTTTTTCCCCAGAAATTTGCAACCTTTAGTCAGTCTATAAAAATAATATTTCTATCAATTTTATAGGTCTTCTCTAAGGTTTTAAGGTTTTATTTTTCCAGTAAAGACCATTTTGTTATATTTGATAAAATGTACTTTATATATTACTTCTGGTATATGTCATTAAATTTTTTTGCACAGTCTCAATATTAAGCTAAAAGTTTATTTGCCTAATTTGCTAAGACTTTCTAATCATAAGATGATATATAATTGTATTGCCCCTTTTTCTGCAGGTATTTTCACAACCATATAGCTTCCTTTCTTTAATTTGTTAATGTTTAAAAACATATTGATCAGTTTGCTATTGTTAAATTAATCTAGGGGCTACCCTGGTGGCGCAGAGGTTGAGAATCCACCTGCCAATGCAGGGGATACAGGTTCGGGCCCTGCTCAGGGAAGATCCCACATGCCACAGAGCAGCTAAGCCCGTGCACCACAACTGCTGAGTCTGTGCTCTGGAGCCCGGGAACCACAACTGCTGAAGCCCGCCAGCCACAACTACTGAAGCCCATGTGCCTAGAGCCCATGCTCTGGAACAAGAGGCCACCCAGTTGGAAGCCCAGGCACTGCAATGGGGAGTAGCCCCTGCTCACTGTAACTAGAGAACGCCCGTGCGCAGCAACAAAGACTCAACACAGCCAAAAATAAAAAATAAATTAATTAATTTAAAAAAATTAATCTAGAATTTCTGGGAAACAAACAAATGGTTCATTATATATTATCTTTTAATATATATTCTTTTATTGTCTTTATATTTTTGCTTTTACTACTTTTCATTTTTAGGAGCTTAACATTTTTTTTTGTTTCTTCAACTCTGCAGGTATATGTGTGAGATACGACTTATCTCTAGATGAATGTTTAGGGAAAAAATCTATTCTAGGGGCTTCCCTGGTGGCGCAGTGGTTCAGAGTCCGCCTGCCGATGCAGGGGACGCGGGTTCGTGCCCCGGTCCGGGAAGATCCCACATGCCGCGGAGCGGCTAGGCCCGTGAGCCATGGCCGCTGAGCCTGCGCGTCCGGAGCCTGTGCTCCGCAGCGGGAGAGGCCACAGCAGTGAGAGGCCCGCGTATCGCAAAAAAAAAAAAAAAAAAAAAAAAATCTATTCTAAAGCTATTTGACTATTGTGTGGAAAATTCAGAATTTATTACTGGTTCAGATTCTCTGCAGTTAAATTTCCATTTAAATTTTCTAGTTCTTTACATCTTAGTCAAATTAAATTATTCAGGGAATTTATCCACTTAATTAGTTTTCAAAACTACTAGCATACAAATATTCAATTTTAGCACCTAATATTTAAGTTTTAATATCCTACTTTTGTACTTTTATTTACATCTTTATTCCTGTTACAGTTCATTTGTATATTCTCTTTATCTTTATTTATCTTGCCAAAGTTTGTCTGCTTATCTCAAACATAACACAAGCACTCCTAAGTCAATATATCATTTTAAAATAATTAAAAAGCCGCAGGTATTTAAAATTACTCAAACCAATAGATATAAAAAGAAAAAAGGCTGGAAAATAAATATTTTAATGATCACAGTTTCACATTTAAACAAAATAAACCAAAAATATTAAGTAATTATAAACTATGTCTCCTGTTATGAATGATGTAATTTCATAAACAAAAAGTTCATCCTTCTAAAAATTGAGATATAAATAGATAGTAAAAATTAAAGATTTCGTTTAAGACAGTGAACAGTCTTTTGCTATGGTAGGTGAAAATATTTTTACACGGTTTTGTTTTAGAGTGGTACCTCCATCTCAAAGCCTACCCTTATTTTTCTAAGATATTATGATAAAAGGGAGATATTTATTAATCAGCATTCCTTTAAGCAGTAGAAACTCATCATGGTGGTGGAAAGTGTAATGTTTACTAATGGAAAATGTTATGCTTATTATAAAGCAAGTCATTTCATCCCAAATTTAATAGTAATAAATATTATACCAGTACATATAACCTTTTTTTAACAGTGTTTTTATATTATGCACGTTGCAGTAAAATTTTGAATCCCTTTTGAAGAAGAGGCATATCATTTCCATTTCTCTGAATTAGGATTTTATAAGTATACTTGCAGGAAGTAGTTACTGAATGATAATAAGTAATATGCTGGTGTATTAATGAATTCAGGAAATCATTTGCTTCTTCAGGAAAGTATGAATGTCTTGAAATTTTAAAAAATATTAGTAGAATAGTGATGAGAGAGTAAAGATTGAATTGCTTTGAAATGGTAGAGAGAGCTATTTACTTGACATTCATATGCAATAGGGTGAATATTTTAATGTATTAAATAAATATTTTATCATCTGCAATCCTTATTTAAAAAATGTACATTGACCCCCAGTAAAAATTATACCATGGAGAAACCGAGATTATAGAGTTTTGTACATAAGGCAGAATTTTTCAATACCCCTTACGTAATGTTTCCAATAACTCTTTAATATGTTTGCCACCTTAAGATGGAGGATATAGCAAGGAGAAAAGTGAGAAATTGAAGGAGAAAGAGAGTAAAGAGAGCCCATTACTCATATTTCTGCTTCCTCACAATGAAACCATAAGGTGGGGTTTGGAGTTCTAGGAGAGGCCTCAAACAAATGGAGAAACCTGAAGCTACACAATCAAGAGCCTGAAAAACAGTGTCCAGGAGGATAGATTCGGTGCAGAGAGATGTTAGGTTTGGCAAAGGGAAAGAATAGCCAGTTGACCTTGAAACAGCACTATTACATCCATGTGATCTGTACATTATTTAGTGGATCTAGCATTTTCTTTAATTCCTGTTTGTGGACAAAGTCCCAGTGCACCATTGAAAGGCAAAGGCTAAAATATCAGGACAAAACTGTCACTAGCAATGAAGTCTTTAATCTAACACAGTGAGCTAGATTAAAGCGGTTTTGGTGATAGCACGGCACAGTTTAAAACAGATGGGATTAATCATACCAGAAAGCTCTCCAATCAAGGGAAGACAAAGCACAGATTTGCGTCAGAAAGCAGAGAGAATTTAGCGGGTACAGCTGGGATCTGAGGCGTCCTGCCCTCCACCCACAAAATGTAAATTTATGTAAGCCACAGAGCCGCAATCCCACTTATATTTGGAACATTGTTAGAGATGATATTTATCTAATCAGAAAGACAAAATAATTTCATTGAGCTAGATTTATCAATGTCAAAAGCAAACTAATAGCCCCCCCTAAGGATATCCATGTCTCAATTCCCAGTACAGGTGGAAATGTTACATTACATGGTAAAGAGGAATTTAATTTGTAGCTGGAATTAGGGAGAATGGCTTGAATGAGCCAGGTGTGCCTAATGTAATTACAAGTGTTTTAAAAGTCGATGTGGGCGGCAGAAGAAAGA
This sequence comes from Pseudorca crassidens, assembly GCF_039906515.1. Classification (NCBI taxonomy): domain Eukaryota; kingdom Metazoa; phylum Chordata; class Mammalia; order Artiodactyla; family Delphinidae; genus Pseudorca; species Pseudorca crassidens. Next base: position 24,469,385 of record NC_090298.1, read on the forward strand.
TCAGAGTGATGTGAGGTGAGATCTCCACCAACCCTAAAAGGTCGCTCCCCTAGAATCTCCAGAAAGGAACACAGCCCCGCTAGTACCTTGGATTTAGCCCAGGAAAAGTCCAAGCTACAGAAAGGTAAGAAAGTTTGTGTTCTTTTAATCTGCTAAATATGTGGTAATTTGTTACAACAGCCCTAGAAAACTAGAACAGTGAGATTAAACCAAATTTTTGCTTTATGCTTTTATTTCTTTGCTTCTTTTTCTCTGTATTCAATGAGGGGGTGTCTATGGGGGGGAAATCAACTCAGTTATAGAGTACTAGAAAGAAATGTGTGAGTATACTTGCAGCTCTGCCAAACAGTTCTCAAAGATGGAGAGATGACCAAATTTATGTTTCCTGATAAATCTTTTCAACTGCCTAATGTAATTTGAGTTTTTTCTTATAACTTTAAAAAAATGATATATTTCACTTGTTCCCTTCAAAATCTACCCACTCTGTAAGTTCTACTCCTGTTATCTTTTATCGCCAGGCTTTTTTTTTTTTTTAATTTTAAATGTGAAAAGCAATTTCTTACTGATCTGGGATATCCAACTGGTTTCTGAAACTAATTATCTCTGATACTGAGCAAATTGCATTCCCTTCCAACCTGTTTTGGCACCAATCCTTGTTAATAATGTCTTTGTTATTTACACAGCCGTTGAATTTAAAACCTTGAGGTTATCCTTTACTAATAACTTTCTTCTTTCATGTCCATCTGGTCTACAAGTCTCTTGAATCTGGCTTTATTCTTTCCTTCACCTTTGCCACAATCTTATTCTCATCATTTCTCACCTGGACTATTGCAATAACATTATAGTTGCTCTCTCTGTTACCATTCTATTTCCCATCCAGACATCTTCATGCTCTTGTGAAGCTCCCCTTACAAAATCCTGTTTTTGTTATTAATTTGTTGGCAGTCATCACTTTATTTCTGCTCCCTATTGACCCTAAGCCACAGCCACCCCTCCTCTACAAGTCACATAGTCGTGATCTTCTCATGTTCTAGTCATGTTCTTACTGTAATGTCTAATAAAGAGCTTGGAAAACTTCATGTGTAAAATAATATGTGTAAATAAATAAAGGTCAAAATAGTTGAAGCCAGCCTATGCAATAGTAATGGATCAGAGAGATTATATGGTCTTTGCTGGTATTCCACTGACAGAGGAGGAAAAGGAAAGGAATCTTTTCCTCCTGCAGCTGAAATTGCTTTAATCACCATCACCTGCTTGGTTACTACATCCAAGCCATTTTGACAAATTCAAATTTGATCTATGTATTAAAAGACTGATAATTACTTTAAGAGGCTGTTGTTAATTAACCTAGGGCAAAGGAGATTGAAATTAGTACATAAAAAATACACCTACTGTCCAACGACTTCCCTATATCTTTAGTCCAATAGATAATTTTTAGTATTTTTATTGAAAGCAATACGTTCATCCAATCTGTGAATACAGATATTGATATGATCTACTAATCAGAACGTTATCAAAATTCTTAAACTGACGTTAACTCACCTTTAAAAGAGTGTTCCCTGGGGTAAAAAAGTAGGAAAAGTACAACAAAGCAGTTCACCATTTGTTTCTGTCCTTAAACATTGTTCCACACCTGATTATTCCAACAGGCCATTATTTTTTCTTGTCTAAGTTTAATTTTATTTTATTTTTTTCATTTGCATGGAACTTGGTCAAACTGGCACTCACCCAGACATTAAGTGGATCCTTGTTTATTTTCCCTCAGCTCTTTGTGAGGGCTAGAAAAGCACAATGGTGTTATAAAATTGTTGACTTGTTGTTATAAAACCTCTCCTTTTATAAATTATACTGCCCCAAGAAGTATTATACTATCTTTCATATTACTTTACTAAGCACCAACATTAATATAAAGTAGTATTAAAAAGGCACATGCTGATGACAAAAAAGCTGAGGTTTATAATGGAAATATAAGTTTTCTAAGCCACTCTGCATATGCTCCCTTTAAAAAAGGGGAAAGAGAAAAGTGTTTCTACTTAGGGAATTTGGAGATTCCATTCTCTGTGAGGTGGTTGTGAAGATGACAAGACATCTACATCTATGCTGAGGTTGGGATGGTGTTACATATCAGTGAAATAAGCTAGTTTGGAGTGAAAATACAGAGGCACTTTTAAGGTTCTGTACTTTGGGTAAAACTTAACACAATATGATTTCCATGGAAAATGCTAATAAGTAGTAAATTCAGAAGTAAAGGGTTTGAAATTCCAGATTTTTCTCTCTTAAGATAAACTGATGCTGAGTGCTTAGTTCTGGTTGCATTTTTTTGTTTGTTTTTAAGAAACTTTTTGCTATTGCTATCTTAACTTTAGAAATTCTTTTGAGAAATAATGTTTTTTATTTTATTTTATTTATCCCTAATATGAGCCAACCCCTCTCAAAATGTTAGGTCATTCAGTTGCCTGTGAAAATATGGAAACTTAGAAACTTTATTGACTTACCCCAGCCCCCAAACCTAGGAAGCAGCAGAGTTGGTCTCCAAGACTAGCTTTCTCGGCTACAAATCAGTAATCTTGTCACTGCATGATATGATGTATTAGTTTCCTAGGGCTGCTGAAACAATATACTACCAACTGTGTGGCTTAAGCAAAAGAAATGTTTTCTCTCACAGTTCTGGAGGCTAGAAGTCCAAGATCAAGCTATAAACAGGGTTGGTTCCTTCTGAAGGCTGTGAGGGGAAACCTATTCCATGCCTCTCTCATAACTTAGTATGAGAAGTATGCTGGGAATTCTTCACATTCCTTGGCTTCTGCTGAATCATTCAGATCTCTACCTTCATCTTCATGGGGCATTCTCTTGGTGAGCATGTCTGCCTCTGTGCCCAACTTTCCCCCTTTTTAAAGATTCTAATTAAATTGGATTAGAGCTGTTAAATTAAAACTGCACCAGACAAGATGAACAGCCAAAGAAATTTTTTATTCAAGGATATTGCAAGAGGTGTCTAGACTATTATAATAAAGAGATTGAACTCAACTCTGCTGAGACAAATGACAAGAGAATTTTTAAGCTCTAGGGTGAGCTAGTGGAAAAGTACTGAAGGGGATGTTAATGGAGTAGACTGGCTACTGTGATTAGGCCATCTGTGTTTGCTAATTGAGGCTTATTGAAGTCAGGTTCCTACCCTCCCAACAGAGACTAGGAGATAGGGTCTCTGTCTTTCTTAATGATTACATTTCAAGGGGATGGCTCCCAGGTCTTTGAGAAAGACTTTCTTGGTTATAAAGCAAGGTTATATCAAGGTTAAAAAGCCTGGCAAGTGGCTGAGAGAGGATTTCCATCTTAATGAAGCAGAGAAAGAACTTACAATTGCAAGCTTTTTTAATGTCTAAAAAGAGAGAGGTCAGGGGCCAAGTGTCAGGAAGAAACCTGTCTGAAGTTTAGTCAAGCTAAGCAGAACTGGTATGTCCCTCTTAAGTGAAAGCCCACCCTAGAGACAACATTTTAAATTTAGTCCCCACATAAAGATCCTCTTTCCAAATACCCTCACATTCTGAGTTACTAAAGTTAGAACTTCAACATATTTGGGGGGAACACAGTTCAGCTCAAAACACATGGATGTGTAACTCACTAATAACTGAAAAGGAAGACAAATATTTCTAAAATATTTTTGATTCTTGAAATATTAATAGGTCAAACTGAAGAAGTTTTATAATAGAGTATAAATTCCTCTGTAAAACTGAAAGCTATTTTTGATGCCTTATAATGTATATAAGTGGAATTTTATGAAAGGAGTAATAACTGTAAGATAAGGGCAAGTGAGTAAAGTTTTACCCATTATAACTTAGATGACAAAAAACTGTATAAAAACAATTTATGAAAAACATAAAATGTTGGGTTTTATTAAAGTAATATAAAAATATCCTTCTACAATAAACTTAGCCAAACTTTTCAAAATGAACAAATATAAGCAAAACAAACATAAATTGTATTTCATATATTTGTATAATTGTAAAAAAATCAAATTATTTTTAAAAAGGTCAGGTTTTGCCCCTTAGAAATTCCAATTCAGAAGTTATGTGTAGAAGGTATGTAATTTGTATGTAATCATATCCCATGGGATTATTATTAGGGAATTTTGGACAAAAGAAAATCCATAGTCCTTTTAAAAAAATGAAAAAGGAATATTCTATTTTTAAATGGTAAGAAAATGGATCAACTTTGGGAGAAGTTTATTTATGCAAAACACATCATGAACTTGTTCATGTCAAATATTGCTAAAGCTAGCTGGGAAATTTGAAAAATGTCTATTTCATGCAGTAGGAAATTAGGAGATTTTCTAAAGAATGATGGTCTTTGGGACTGAATAGTGTAACTTCTGAATAATCGTTTCCATCCAACACATGTATAATATTAAGTACTTAAAATATGTTAAACACTAAAGCCGAAACACTGTCACCTCTTCCTATAAATGGTCTTCTGCATTGCTTGGTAGATAATTTAGAAACTGGCAGCTTTACCATATATAGAAGCAGAAGGTATGAGTAATAACTTATGTCATATGTCTGTGCATAATTCTAGTTTAATGGCTGTTATAATTGTGGCACATATATTTGTGGACTTATTTTGGAGCATATGTAGAAGATAAAAAAATCCTCTGAAGTTGATCATTCCATGGGTCAAACCCAAGGGGTGGTCCATATCTCTCAGCTCAGAAAATGAACTTGAGTTGGTGGTCCCTAACTTGGAAACAATGAGATAATCTCTTGAAATGGGTGGTTTTATTTCTTGGAGGCTAGTTCCACTGTGGAGGTAAAAAGATGGAGATAGACATATAGAGATGTATTGAAAACTAGGAAATAAGCAAAACAAGAAGCTTGCAAAGTTGTACCACTCCTAAGGCCTCAGGAAGTTAATCATATTTTTTCCTGGACTTTCAAAGCATAAAATAGCATTGCAGACACAATCCAAGTTATAAGCATACCATTTTCTATAATAAAGGCATGTTACCTTAAATTGAGCATTACCTAGTGAAATCCATGAAACGATAAAAAAAAAAATACAAAGGATATTGAGGGAAAATTACCGTGATATCAGTGAAAGCCTAATGAAATCATGTAACGTTTAAAGTAAATATATAAACCTCATTTTCATTACCTCCACACTTAAATTTTTGCTTAACGTACTGAACTCTTAAACATCTAATATTTATAATGCCTTTGTCATTGTCTTTCCCTCATTTTTATTCTAAAAATTATGTTAGAAATTTCATTAAATGTTGTGGTCTTACATAACTTATTCTCAATAATAACAGCAAATTTTATTGAATGCTTATTATGTAAAAAGCATCACTCTGAAGATTTTCCCTGTATTACCTTGTTTAATTCTTACCATTTTATATAGATCCTCACAAATGAGGAAAATGACACATGGAGAATTTGAATGTCTTTCTCAAGGTCAAATATGTAGTTAAATGTCATAAGATTCACAGCCAGGTGATCTATGTTTTCTTATGTCAGAGATCCTTAAACTCATGATGTTTTAATGTTCACAAGTATAACACACACATATATTATATACATATATATACTTATTTTGAAAAACACCCAAAATTTCAGGCAGGTAGATCAGTAGTACAAAATTTTTTAATCTTGACCATTCTTAATACTATATCAGCTCCTTACTGGCTGTGACAAAACAGCCTCTAAAACTGTCCTAATGTAATTATGAGTTTACTAGTTGTAACTCTGCCTTTCCTTCAATAAGAAGTAGTATATATAAAGTGTAATAGTAGTATACTAGAAGTACATGAGGGAGGCAGTATTATAGAGATAACTATACATCACCTGAAAGTTATATTGAAATATAAATTATTTGCCATACTGTACAGGATATATTTAGTGCCCCTAAAAACAATTCCCCACCCTATATGGAATTCATCAGTGAGACTGGCTCTGTTATCCTATGGCAGTTTTTCTAGGTTTGACCAATGGGAAGCAGCAGATGCCTATAGGAGGGAACAAGAATGGTAAGTCTGGTTATTTATCTACTTGACTTACTACCTATGGGTTTACCACAGGCTGATTACTGCCTGGATCCAAGAGCACGGCTTCTGTCAGTCAGTTGTTTTGATACAGTTCGTGACTGTGTTCCAGTCATGGCCCCCCTACTTGTCTCTTGAGAACCAAGGGTGTTAACAGAACCCTGCTTTTGCCAGCTCCATACTACCGCACTATTTCTGTGGGTTTTCTACACCCTGCCTTTATCTTGTAAATTTTTCCTTTATTAAACTCTTCTAAATTACAAAATTTCCCCATGCCATCTGTTTCCTGTAGGAACCCTACCTGATACTCATGCTGTAATTAAAAATAATTATGGAATCACTTTGACTTTCCTTCAGAAAAACATTTAAAGCTATTCCATATTCTAGTCCAGTATTATCCATCACTATATACTTCCATGCATTCCAATGTGTAATGGATTATTACTCAGTAAATAGTCACTCTTCTTCCCCACAGCAATAATACCTCTTTGGACAATGTATACCTCCATGCATAGTGTATAGCCCTCTATCTGGGTTTAATCACATAGCAAGATAAAGCCAAAGAAGGATCAGCAGCTGTGATGAAACCAGAGCTTTTAAATATTCTAGTGTGTTTACTTATTCTCTTGTGCTTCTGTTATCTATGATGCTAAGACAATGTCTTGGGTAGATGCTGCTCCCAGGGGAATGAGGAGACACAGGGAGCATACCTGGACCCAATTCACAGGGTCTTAAGAGAGGTATATGCAGTAAGACTGTATGGGATTAGCATAGTGACTTTAAAGACTCAGTAAGTGCTAGTTGTAATTATTACCACCTGATTCAAACATGCACTTCTATAAATATTTTTACTTAATTTTCTCCATTTGTTTGTGATAAAAGCCAACTGCAAAGTCATACTTGAATCTAAGTTTCTACAAGGATAACCTGTGATTTTTTTTTTACTTGGGGGGTGGGGGCAAGTCAGCATACCTCACAAATTTAATATTAAGATTCTTGCCTATGCCTCAAGGATGTCACTAGGAAATATTAACTACCTAAAGAACTTAATGCATTCCACTATTCAAGCTGAAGGGAATAACTAATTAGAAAACTGAAAATGGCATACTCGTATCTTACCTTAAATGTTTGTCAACAACCTCTAATAAACACGGCATACCTGACACCTTCCCCTTTTCCCACTCCCCTACCTGTCCTTGAGTCTCTGCCAAAACACAAGTGATCATGGCTGACACCCTGGCTATAGCAAGCTCTGAATAAAGTCTTCACATTTCTCAAAAAAAAAAAAAAGTTTAAGGTAATTTGAATACTACCTAGTACCTATCAAATTGGTTTAGTAATATAAAATGTTTATTATGTGAGCATTTCCTAAGAGTGTTTATTACTATGCTTGGTTTTCGATCTATAAAGAAGACTAGAAAATGGTCTCTGCTTTGGAGGGAAATCCAATCCATTCTGGAAGACAGTTACATGGGTAGATTGTTATTATTCAGTGTAACAGATTTAGTAAATGAATGTGAATTATAAAAGCAGAGAACAGTGCTCTAATCCCTTAATATTGGCACAGTATTAGTTAATCTGATTTCAAAGACATGTATTCTTGTTGGACTCGACTTTGCATTGCTTATATCTGCTTTAAAAATTAAATTACATTACCTTTGCAACTTCTCAACCTTCCTCAACAGGTTTATGTATTGTAAGTTACAGTGAAAACAGTGCAGTCAGCTTTGAAATGTCTAACATATAAGAAGACCAATCACAATCCCTAATTATTTGAACTCTCCCCATCCTGGTCTTGACTTTTAGTGAAAGAAGTGTATTAATATCCATTTATTTTATGGTCCTTAGCCCTTTGTTTATATTTCTTTACAAAGCTTACATAAATTTCTTCAAGTATTTATTGCCACCACCATGTTAGACAACAAGTATATAAAAGTTTACAAGATAGATATAATGCAGTCTATATTCTAGTAGGGGAAACCAACATTAAAATAAAATCTTTTGACTACATTTGTGAAAATTGCCATAGAAACACACAGGATATTTTCTACCAGTTTACTTTTCACATTTCTTTATTTGATCTTCATTGTATATATGGTTCCATTTCTTCACTATACAAATATGTCATAAGCAAACCGTTCATTTACCTCAAAGGAAAAGAAATGACTCTTTAGTTACTTCCCGATCTCCCTGCTTCCCTTCAAACCACCATCAGACTTGCTGATTCTCTGAACACCTTCAATGCCTAATTCATTGGACCTCTTTTTTTCTCCAGCACTCCCTGGAAGTCACTCTTACTAAAGCAACCATGCCCTATGATTTTCTCAGTCAATGAGCACTGATCTTTAGGATTTAGGTTACATATAAAGTCCCATGTATTAAATACAATTCAATCTTTTTGTTTCTAACTCAAATCGCAGTAGATTCAAAATACATGAGAGAAGGTTATAACAGCTCCAATCAGCTCTAGATTATATATGAAGATGAAGTTACTTGCAAAAGTACAGTAGAAAAGCAATGACTTAAGGGAAAAAATGCATTACCCTTTGCCAAATATTTAGAACACTTTGTGAAATAATATAATCTCCCTTGTGAATTCTACTTTATTGTTAAAACATCTGACCATTAACTTCTGGAAAACAGTTCTTGCTCATGGGGTGGGTGCGTGTATGTTGTGTACCACGGTAGCTTTCATCTTTAATAGTGAATAGGTGCATAAACTTTGATTGTATATCCCATAATAGCATAGCTACAAATTTACTAAGAATGTTTGAGAGTTAATGTTTTACCCGAGAATGGAAATTAAAGTTTATGTAAATCCCTCTATTAGAGTGTGGCTAAGAATAAGCTCTCAAAAAATGGTGATTTTTTTATTTCATACAATGGTTAGGTTGTTTTTAAATAAGAATATTTTGAAATACCTCTAAACTGATATTTTTCTCTGGGAATATTTTGTTTTTATTTCTCTGAGAGCTTTGCCCTCATTTAGAACTTTGATCTTAATGTTCCAGGGAAAATTATGCCAGTTGCACCTCAAATAAAAGGAAGAAAATTAACCTTTTTTTTAAAGTAGGGAATGAAATTTAGAACCGAGGAGAAGGTAAATCTTATTTCCCTTGAGGAAACTAATGCCCACCTACTAAGGATAAGTCCCAGGGAGAAGGAAGTGTTCAAATACAGATACAGTCAACCCTTCGTATCTGTGGGCTCTGCATCCATGAATTCAAGCAACCACTGATTGAAAATATTTTTTTAAATTCTAGAAAGTTCCAAAAAGCAAAATTTGAATTTGCTGCACACTGGACCATTTACATAACATTTACATTGTATTAGGTATTATAAATAACCTAGAGAAACCATTTTATACAAGGGACTAGAGCATCTGTGGATTTTGATATCTGGAGGGGTGGTCCTAGAACAAATCCCTCCTGGATATTGAGGGATCATAGTACATGATGTAGACTAAGGTAAAATTTCAAAAGAGTGAATGCTTCCCCTACTAGACCTTTAAAACTCTTCAGGGAAATGATTAACTAATATATGTATGTTATGTTGATAATAAAAACTAAAAATGATGGCAAAGCATGTGTAGAAGTAAATCACTTGAACTGGCTGTATGTCATGTTTAGAAAGTGACCTAGTATGTTTAGGAAGATAAGCAATCAGAAATAAGAACCTTCTACCCTCCCCAAACTCACCCTATTTTTTTTTATATTTTAATTTTTTAATTTCTAATTGAGTTATAAATGACATAACATTACATTTTATGTGTACATGATTCAATATTTGTATACACTTTGATATGATCACTAAGTCCAGTTAACATCACCTTACATAGTTATACTTTTTTTCTTGTGATGAGAACTTTAAGATCAACTTTCTTAGCAACTTTCAAATATGCACTATGGTATTATTAACTGTAGTCACCATATTGTACATTATATTCCCATGACATTTTATGACTGGAAGTTTGTACCTTTTTGACCCCCTTCACCCATTTCTTCTACCTTTTCCAATCACCAATCTGTTCTCAGTATCTATGAGCTTGGTTGTTTTGTTTTTGGTTTATATTCTACATATAACTGAGATCATTTGGTATTTGTCTTTCTGACTTATTTTACATAGCATAATACCTTTGCGGTCCATCCATGTTATCACAAATGGAAAGATTTCATTCTTTTTTTATGACTGAATGTATTCCATTGCATATATATACTACCTCTTTATCCATTCATCTGTAGATGAACACAGGTTGCTTCCATATCTTGGCTATTGTAAATAAAGCCACAATAAACATTTGCATGTGCATGTCTTTTTGAATTCATGTTTTTGTTTTCTTGGGGTAAATACCCATAAGTGAAATTACTAGATTATATGTTAGGTCTATTTTTAGTTTTTTTGAGGAACACCTTACTGTTTTTTATAGTGGCTGCACCAATTTACAATACCACAAACAGTATGTGATGGTTCCTTTTTCTATACCTCCTTGCCAACACTTGTTGGACGCGCAGGCTCAGTGGCCACTGCTCACGGGCCCAGCTGCTCCGTGGCATGTGGGATCTTCCCGGACCGGGGCATGAACCCGTGTCCCCTGCATTGGCAGGCGGACTCTCAACCACTGCGCCACCAGGGAAGCCCTCTCATTGTCGCCTTGATTTACATTTCCTTGATGATTAGTGATGTTGAGCATGTTTTTCATGTTGCTGTTGGACATCTGTATGTTATCTTTAGAAAAATGTCTACTCAGGTCTCCTGCCTATTTTTTTAATCCTTACTTTTATTTGTACAAGTTCTTTGTATATTTCGGGTATTAACCCCTTACAGAATATATCTTTCGCAAATATCTTCTCCTATTCAGTAGGGGGCCTTTTAATTTTGTTCAGTTTCCTTTACTGTGCAAAAGCTTCCTAGTTTGACATGGCCCATGTCTTTATTTTTGCTTTTGTCCCTTGACAAAGGAGACAAATCCAAAAAAATTATTGCTAAGATCAATGTCAAAGAGCATACTGCCTAGGTTTTCTAGTAGGAGTTTTATGGTTTCAGGTCTTACATTTATGTTTTTAATCTATTTTGGGTTTATTTTTGTAAACGCTGTGAGAAACTAGTTTGATTATTTTGCATGTAGCTGTTCATTTTCCCAGCACCATTAATTGAAATGTCTGTCTTTTCCCCATTGTATAATCTTGCCTCCTTTGTTGTAAATTAATTGACCATAAAAGTATGGGTTTATTTCTAAACCCTCTATTCTGTTCCTTTTTTTGTCAGTACGCTACTGTTTTGATTACTGGAGATTTTTGAAATCTCCAGTGTTTGAAATTGGGGAGCAGATTTTTTCTTCCTTCTCAAGATTGCTTTCGCTTTTTGGGGTCTTCTGTGTTTGCACATAAATCTTAGAATTATTCCAGTTCTGTGAGAAATGCCTTTGGTATTTTGATAGGGATTGCATTGAATTTGTAGATTGCCTTGAGGAGTATGCTCATCTTACCCATATTCTTTTAATCCATGAGTACAGTATATCTTTACATTTGTTTGTGTCATCTCTAATTTCTTTCATCAGTATCAGTTTTCCAAGTACAAGTATTTTACCTCTTTGGTTAGATTTATTCCTAGGTATTTTATTCTTCTTGATGCAATTGTAAATGGGATTGTTTTCTCAATTTCTCTGATAGTTTGTTGTTAATAATGGAAAAATCTGTTGCATTTTATATACTAACTTTGTACTCTGCAACTTTACTGAATTTGAGTTCTAGCAGTTTTGGGATGGAGACTTTAGGGTTTTCTATATATATATAAAATCATGTTGTTCACAGATTACGGTTTTACTTCCCTTTTCCAATTTTTATTTCTTTTTCCTAGGATGCATTTTATGTCTTTTCCTTGCTGAGTTGCTCTAAGACTTCCAATACTATGTTGAATAAAAGTGGCAAGAATGGCCATCCTTGTCTTGTTCCTGACCTTAGAGAAAATGCTTTCAGGTTTTCACTGTCGAATGTGATGTGAGCTGTGAGAATGACATATGTGGCTTTTGTTATGCTGAGGTGTGTTTCCTCTACACCCACATTGTTGAGAGTTTTTACCATAAATGAAGTATTTTTTCAAACTTTTTCTGCATCTATTGAGATGATCATATACATTTTATTCAGTTTGTGAATGTGCTATATCAGGTTGATTTGCACATATTGAACATCCCTTGTCTCTCTGGGATAAATTCTACTTGAACATGGTGTGGGTGATCCTTTTAATGTATTGTTGAATTCAGTTTACTAATATTTTGTTGAAGATTTTTGCATCTCTGTTCATCAGGGATATTGGCCTGTAATTTGTGTGGGTGGGTGGTGTCTGGGTTTGGGATGAGCATTATGCTGGCCTAGTAGAATGAGTTTGGAAGGATTCCTTCTTAGATTATTTTGGAATAGTTTGAGAGAGACAGGTATTAACTTTTCTTTAGATGTTTTGTAGAATTCACCTGTGAAGTCATCTGGTCCTGGACTTTGGTTTGGGAGGTTTTTTGTTTGTTTGTTTTAACTGGTTCAATTTCATTACTGGTAAATTTGTTTATATTTACTATTTCTTCCTGATTCACTTTTGGGAGATTTTATGTTTCTAGGAATGTATCTATTTCTTCTAGGTTGTTCATTTAATTAGCATATAATTGTTCTTAGTAATCTCTTATCATTTGTTTTTCTGTAGTGTTGGTTGTAACTTATTTCTGATTTTAGCTGAACCTCCTTTTTCTTAATGGGTTTTGATAAAGCTTTATTAATTTTTCCAAAGTAACAGTTCTCAGTTTTAATTTTTTCTCTATTTTATTAAGTCTCTTATTTCCACTCTGATCTTTATTTCTTTCCTTCTTCTAACACTGTGTTTTATTTGTCCTTTTTCTAGTTTCTTTAGAGGTAAAATAGTTTGTTTTTTTCAGATTTTTGTTTCCTGAGGTATGCTTGTATCACTATAAACTTCCCTCTTAGAACTGCTTTTGCTGTGTCCCATAGGTTTTGGATTGTTCTGGTTTTTTTCTTCATTTGTCTCCAGGTATTTATTAACTTTTGTTTCTTCAGCGACCCATTGGTTGTTTAGTAGCATGTTGTTTAGATACCATATGTTTGTGTTTTTTGCAGTTTTTTTCCACGTAGTTAATATGTAGTCTAATACTGTTGTGGTTAGAAGATATGCTTGACATTTCAATCTTCTTAAATTTATTGAGACATATTTTGTAGCCTAACATGATCTATCCTGAATAATGTTCCATGTGCACTTGAACATAATGTGTATTCTCCTGTCTTCGGTGAAATATATCTATTAATTTTACCTATTAATTGTATATTTATATCTGACCTACTACATCATTTAAGGCCAATGTTTCCTCACTGATTTTTTTTGTCTGCATGATCTGTCCATTGATGTAAATAAGATGTTAAAGTCCCTTACTATCACTGTATTGTCAATTTCTCCCTTTATGTGCATATTTGCTTTATGTATGTAGATGTTCCTATGTGGTCGCATTACATATTTATAATTATCATATCTTCTTGTTGTATTGATCCTTTATCATTATGTAATATCCTTTGTCCTTTACTTTCTTTGTTTTTTTTTTGTTGTTGTTGTTGTTGTTTTTGCAGTATGTGGGCCTCTCACTGTTGTGGCCTCTTCCATTGCGGAGCACAGGCTCCGGACGCGCAGGCTCAACGGCCATGGCTCACAGGCCCAGCCGCTCCGCGGCATGTGCGTTCTTCCCAGACTGGGGCACGAACCCATGTCCCCTGCATTGGCAGGCGGACTCTCAACCACTGCGCCACCAGGGAAGCCCTAGCCTTTGTTTTAAAGAATATTTTTATAGAAGTTTTGCTACCCAGTTTTCATTTCCTTTGACATGTAATACCTCTTTTTATCCACTCTCTTTCAGTCTGCGTGTCTTTAGATCTGAAGTGATTCTCTTAAGGCAGCATATATATGGGTTTTTTTCAGTCAGTCACTATCTTTTGATTAGACTTAATCCATTTATGTTTATTTATTGAGAGTATATACTTATTGCCATTTTGTTCATTATTTTTTGAGGGGTTTTTGTAGGTTATTTTGTTCCTTCTTTTGTTCTTGTGATTTAATGGCTACCTTTAGTGTTACATTTGGATTCCTTTCTCTTGTTGTGTGTATGTATCTATTATAGGTTTTGGATGGTGGTTACTGTGAGGTATGTGTACAAAAAAATAGATATGATTATTTTAAGTTAATGATTTCAAGTTTGAACACATTCTAACCACCTTACATTTTTACTCCTCCCAAGTCTGTTTTTTGATGTCATATTTTACATCTTTTTGTGTATGTGCATTCCTTATGTACTCATTGGAAATATAGATATTTGTAATACTTTTGTCCTTTAACCTTCCTATTAGTTTTATAATTAGTTGGTCTTCCACCTTTACTGCATGTTTGTCTTTACCAGTGAGATTGTTTTTTATAACTTTCATATTTCTAGATGTAAATTTCTTCCACTTAGAGAAATCCTTTTATCATTTCTTGTAAGGCCATTTTAGTAGTGCTAAACTTTTAGCTTTTGCTTATCCATAAAACTGTTTATTTCTACTTCAAATCTTAATGATAAGCTTGGTGGGTAGAATATTCTTGGTTGTAGGATTTTCCCTTTCATCACTTTGAACATATGGTGCCACCCCTTTCTGACCTGAAAATTTTCTGCTGAAAAGTCAGCTAGTAGCCTTATGGGAGTTCCCTTATATGTAATTCATTATTTTACTCTTGCTTTTAAGATTCTAATTTTTGGTATTTTAATTGCAATGTGTCTTGGTGGGGCCTAATTTGGGTTCATGTTGTTTGGGACTCTCTGCTTCTTGGGCTTGGATGTCTTTTTCTTCAGGTTTGGGAATTTTTCAGCTATTATTTCTTCAGATAAGTTCTCTGCCCCTTTCTCTCTCTTCTCTTTCCTCCTATAATACAAATGCTATTAGGCTTGATGTTGTCCCAGATGTCTCTTAAACCATCCTCATTTTTTTGCCGTACGCGGGCCTCTCACCGTTGTCGCCTCTCCCGTTGCGGAGCACAGGCTCCGGACGCGCAGGCTCAGCGGCCTTGGCTCACGGGCCCAGCCGCTGCGCAGCATGTGGGATCCTCCCGGACCGGGGCACGAACCCGTGTCCCCTGCTTCGGCAGGTGGACTCTCAACCACTGCGCCACCAGGGAAGCCCCAAACCATCCTCATTTTTAAAAATTCTTTTCTGTTCTGCTTGAATGAACAAGCTGAGTGAACAGCTTGTGTCTTCCAGATCACTAACCAGTTTCTCTGTATCATCTAATCTACTACTGATTCCTCTTAGTGTATTTTTTATTTCAGTTCTTCAGCTCTGTTTGGCAGTTCTTTATATTTTCTAACTCTGTTAAAAATTATCACTGTTTTCACCCATTCTTCTCCTGAGTTCAGTGAGCATCTTTGTGATGATTACCTTGAACTCTTTATCAGATAGATTGCTTTCCTCCACTTAATTCTTTACCTGAGGTTTTATCTTTTCCTTAATTTGGAACATTGTTTCCTCATTTTGCCTAGTTCTCTGTATTTATTTGTATATGTTAAGTAGATTGGTTACGTTGGTTACATTTCCCCATCTTGGAGAATTGGCCTTATGTAGGAGATGTCCGAAGGGCCCAGCAGCACACTCCCCTCTGGTCACCAGAGCTGTTTGCTCTAGGGGTGCCCCATATGTGGCTTGTGCACCCCTCTGTTGTGGTGGACTGACTACTGTGGGTGAACTGGTAGGCAGAACTGGTTCCAAGCCCAGATGGCTGTAAGTCTGTGCCTTGTGTGGTGGCAGAGAGCCCTCTGGGGGTGCAGGGTAGGCTTCTCACATGGCTGGCTGTACATTACAGAGAGTCCTGGGGTGGCTGCTGGCCCACTGGAAGGCAGAGCCAGATCCCTGTTTAGCTGGCTACACAGCCCAGGTGGCTCAAGGCTGGTGCCAGCCTGCTGATGTCAGGTCCCTGTGTGGCTCTCTGCATGGCTCAGGAGTTTTAGGGCTGATACCAACACTAGTGATGAGTGAGCCTCCAGAGCTAAGAAAGTAGAAGGAGGATTCCAGAATGACACTTACCAGAACCACTGTTATAGCAGTAGAATGAGTTTCTCAAAATGGCTGCCACTAGTATCTCTGTTCCCAGAGGGATTCCCAGTTGCCTCCTGCCTCTCCAGGAGGCTATCCAAGATCAACTGAATCTAACCTAGGCTCATTTTAAACTACTCCATCTCTGCCAGGACACAGAGTGTATGAGATTTTGTGCATATCTTTTAAAAGCAGAGTCTCTGTTTCCTATTGCCTGCCTGCTCTCCCAAACATAAGCTCCACTGGTTTTCAAAGCCAGACTTTCTGAGAGCACATCTTCCCAGAACAGGGTGAGCCTGATGTGGAACTCAGACACCTCACTCTTTGAGGAGGACCTCTACAATTGTGATATTCCTCCTCTCTGTGGGTTGCTTACCCTGGGGTTGTAGGACCTGACTATATTGTGTCTCTGCCCCTTACCCATATCACTGTGGTTCCATCTTCATGTCTAATTGTGGAAAGTCTTTTCTGTTAGTCTTCAGGTTATTATCATAGGTAATTGCTTTGTAAGTAGTTGTAATTTTGATGTGTCTGTGGGAGGAGATGAGTTCAGGGTCTTTCTCCACCATTTTGGCTACCACCTGTCTTTACTGAATTATTTTATTAGTTATGAGTCTTTTGATGGAGTCTTTAGAGTTTTCTATATATAATATCATCTGCAAATAGTGAGTTTTACTTCTTCCTTTCCAATTTGGATGCCTTTTACTTGCCTAGTTGCACTGCCTAACACTTCTTAATACTACGTTGAATAGAAGTGATGAAACTCACTCTTTGTTATATGGTTTAGAAAGAATTCAGAAAACTTGCATAAACCCAGTGTATGTTGTAGGAGGTATCTGGATTGGAGGTCAGCTAACCTGGTTGCACAAATGTGAGAAAGAGTAACATACTCTAGTAGTATAAATGGCAAGTGAAAGCCTAAGCTAAGGGCCAGAATAGAGACTCAAATTATTAGTAGTGCTAATGGGATCTAAGGTCAGATAAAGTTCAGATCCTAGTGGTTTCTTTTTTAATGACTAAGATACCTTTTCGTGAGGTGCACCAACTCTGGATACTTCAGAAATCCGTGTATTGGATACAGGGGCTGATGTCTAAAGTTAATATCTCAAAAGATTTTTCAATTAAAAGATAGCATAAAGAGGCAATATATGCAAGAGGAACCCAGGACCAGTGCAATGAGAATATGTAATTTTATCCTTGTATCCTTGGCATAAAAAATGGCCTGAACACCATAGGAAAGAGATGAACAGTCTTTTTATAGAGACAGATTAGATTTTAAATTGATTAAAGTGGTATTTATTTATAAATATACTGTGTTATTTTAGTTGGATGATAGTGAATTAACTTTAAGTCTATTTTCCCCCACCAGCAGTGGGAATGAACTTTGGGAAAAAATTGCTTAGTTTTAAATAAATACGTTAGCTAAGGTTATATGTATTTTCTCAATCTACTTTAGAGACCTCTTCTCTGGTCTTTACTTCTCCTCATACTACATACCCATCTGGTTAAGATTTACTTCTCCTCATACTACATACCCATCTGGTTAAGATTTACCCCTACTCTATGTACTACCAGCATTGAGATGGTCATCTGCCCTACATTCTTTCACTGAATCTTATACCACTATCATAAAACTTTTAAAATGTTACATAGTTAAGCTGATTTATATAATGAAGTAGTGAGAGATTCAACAAATTCTCTGCTTGCCAAGTAAATAAGGCAAATGAAACAAATGCCAAAATCAGGAATTGAGGGGTGGGGGGCATCAGTACTAATGTTACATAAATTGGAGGATTTTTGTCAATAACATTTTGCCAAAAAATTAGATGAAAGAAATATAAGACAATGCAAATTACAAAACTGATGAAAGAACTTAAATAGACCTATTAAAAGTAAAAAGAATCAATTTTTTGTTTTTGTTTATTTTTTGTTTTTTTACAAAGGGCTGAAAGCAGATGGTCTTTCTGTTGAGTTGTACCAAAAACACAAACAGAATCCTTCACATATTCTTTAGAAAATAGAGGAGGAAAAATGTTTTCCAATTCATTCCTCAAAGCCAGTATTAATCTGATACCAAAAACTAGACAAAGATATTACACAAATTATTGATCAGTATCTCATGAGCATGGACACAAGTATTCTCAAAGTAAGAACAAATAATTCAGCAATATATAAAAGGTTAAACAGCATGATCAAACAGTTTAGTCCAGGAATGCAAATTAACATCTGAAAATTAATGCAGCACTTCACATTAATAGGATAAACATAAAAACCACACGATCATTTCAATAGATGCAACAAAAGAAATTGACAGAATCCACATCCATTAATGATAAACATTCTCACCAAATGAAGGCTAGAAATCAACTCCCTAAACCCAATAAAGAAAAAAACCTACCATAAACATACAGTTTACATGAAACTTAATGGTAAAAACTTGAATGCTTTTTTCTTGAAGACTTTTCACTACTTCTACTCTACAGTGTCCTAGAAATTTGATCAAATGAAATAAGGAAATCAAAAGAGAAATTAAGAAAGAAATTAATGTTACCTGCTTTAGAAAATAAGTAATCCTGTCTTTATTTTCAAACTGCATGATTCTTGACGTAGGAAATCCAAAGGAATTCACAACAAAACTAAGAACTGAAACAATTTGAGGAATGTTTCATGGTGAAAATCAATACAAAATTGTTTCTACATGCTAGCAATAAACAACCTGAAAAGAAAATTAAAACAGTTTCATTCACCATAGCATTAAGAGAATAAATGAACTTCCTATAGATATGTTGTAAGGTTCAGTCTCATCAATTCCATAACTCCTTTACATAAAGCAATAGTGTCTGGTACCTATACTAGCAATAATGGTTGAATCTGTAAAAATACCTTCTCATGAACATGATCAACCTAAACATTAGGAGCTTGAGGTTCTGTGAGCGAGGGTTAAAGGATTTTTCTTCGTCTGGAATCTGATGTGTGGGCAGCCTGTCTGAACGTTATGAGGAAGCCTTCAAGCTTATACTCCTTCCCACTCATCCAGGGTAGAGTTCAATTATAGTCAAAAAAAAGAAGAGATGCCATCGATTATAATTGACTAATCTGATGAAATATTTAGGGTTACCTAAACAAAGGACAAAAGAACAAAGGAAGAATGAAGACAATACAAACATACACAAAATGATCCCAAAGGAACCAATTAATTTATAGAGAAAAGGTAATAAAAAACTATGATTATATATTATATTCTAGTTTTTTTACACTTCAGTAGAAGCTGTATCTGTGAGAATTTCACCTGTGTTATGAACTTGCTCTGCTTACTCATTCAGTTTAGGGATCTGGAGCCGATGGTTCTGGAAGTAATTTAATTTAGTTTTTTCCCCAAGGTTCCACTGTCCATATCCCATTTTCACTGAGTATGCATAGGTAAGCGTTCACACACACATGCTAGCACACATACATAACTTAAACTCATACTGTTGTAAGACAGCAAAAGAGAATTATAATTATTTACTTTCCTTTCCAAAATTGGGAATATTGTAGAAATTCACAATTGTTTTCCATGTGCATGTTAGATATGTAAATTAGTTATTCTTGGAAATAGTACAACAATAACCAGGAATGAAAACCCTGTTTTTTTCTTTGCTCACTAACTTTGAAGCTTAACATGATATTTATTGATTGACCACTGGTGCACACTTTGTCCAATGATGACCCTACTGACTTTTTAATATCTAATTTTAGAAGGGTATGCAGTAACCTAATTCACTCTGAACTATGTACTTGCAACACATTTCCAGAAGTGGTACCCAGGACATCTTAATAAAAATTACAAAGAATTCAGAATAAAATAACAACTTAAATAAGATAGCTAGCAAAGACAGAAAATACCAATACAATATAAGGATTTGGGGTACTGACAAATTGTAGAAATAATATATTAGGAATCAAGAAGGATTAAACCCTAACCTGCTAGAAGTATTTGCCTCTAATGAGGAAACATTTTCATTTACAGTGGGAAATAGCACTTTCTATAACAGAAAAAATTAATTGAGGTCTAAAAACTCTGACATATAGAGCTAATTTTTTGACCTTTAAAGAAAAAGAAATTGTAGAGACATCCCAGCTGGAGAAAAAAAAAATCTCAAACACTAGATTTGGGCTTCTCATATATACCATTCAAAGCACAGAGAAAATGAATCCAGTTTTACAGCTGTTGAAAGAATAAATATGTTGCCTACGAAAAACAAATCATTTTTGCTCAAATACTGACACAACGTTTAGATATTCTAAAACTGCAGAAACTAAGTACAGCAGCATTTTTTGTTCTCCTTAGCAAAATGCAGACAATATAAGATAAAGTCAGGAATGCATAAACTTTGAAACAGTGGTGTAAATACCATATTCATTTAATTATAGAAAAATCAAAGTTATATTTTAAAAATATAAACATTATAGGCATAATAATACAAAATATGAAACAACACTAACAGATTTGCAGATGAGATAAGTGGTAGTGAATTATTATATTTCTAATTGTCCCATTTTTCATATTAAAGAATTAAGTATCTGATTAAATTTTAAATATAATTCTAAACCATAATAAAAGAGAACTCTATTTTTCATATTTTGATATTTTAGAAGAGACTAATAATGGCAAGAAAAAAATGTTACTTAATTTTACTCTTTTTTTAGTTGATTTTGTTTGGTAGTTAAATTCTCCTTTTGATCTTTATCAAATCTGGATATATATGTTGGGAAATCTATTGACCTACACATATTTTAAGAAATATTTAACATTACTATTCTACTAGGCCCCTGTGGAATTTCCTCTATGAAAGAAGTAATCCTGCTTTTGTCTACTCTATTAATTATGCTAGTTTATATTATAGGACAGCCACTTTTTATACTGGAATGTTTCAGACACATTGGCCCTGGAATAAAAAGATGAGCTATAGGCTTCCTTCTCCCTTCTGGGAAAGGCATCTGTCATCGATAAAATTTAAGTACTTTCTTCAAAGGCTATAAATTTAAGCTTTTACTGAGGTCTGCTGATAAAATAATTTTCTCTGTTTAAAAAAAAAACTACTCATAAGATTTTAAATTTTATTTTAAGACATTTTTCTTTTCAGTTGAGGTTTTTGGTCTAGACCTCAGAAGACGTTGTTCTAGGCATGTTTTTACTACTTACTAACTTTATAATAATGGATATGTCTAACCTTTGTGAATCTCAAGTATTTACCCAATAGGTAAAAATAAAATAGCTATCTATTCTCTCATCCAGAGTGGCTGTAAGGGTGAAATGAATATTGAAACACTGGGATACAAAATGCTCTTGATTTTTCTCATATCTCACTGAGATTTTATTCTCATCCTTCCCTGGTAAGCCCTTCCCATCTTTAAGACACCCCCCACCTGTTAAGTTCAGCATCTCCCAAAATTCAGTCCTCACCTCCTTTCTCTTCTCTCCTTTCTCCATTTAAGGCCCTTGTTGCGATATCTCCTCAGTCTACCCCAGATATGTTGCTATCCCTCAAACATCTATTGTGGAAGTCTCCTCCCTGCACTCCAGAATCATACATCTAACTGTCTTGGATGTTGAAGAGACATCATGAACTTAACCTGTATGTACTTTCCCAGTGTTTCCTAACTCAGTAAATGGCACTGTCATTTTTCAAGCCACTCACACCTCAAAACTTGGAGTTATTCTTGTCATCTTTTTCTCATGTCTTAGCATAGCCTATTAGCAAATCTTGTTTCATTAAATTTTACAATAAATCTTAAATCTAATTCTTTCGCCACATGTCATATCCTACCAACCTAGCCACCCAAAGCATCTCATGCAGGCTTGAGCAATAACCTTTTAATTGATCTCCATGCTCTCACTTCAGTTCTTTACAATCAGTCAATTTTTCACACAACAACCAGAATGCATCTTTTCAAATGCCAATTAGATCATGTTATTCTCCTCCTTAGTCCTGCCTCCCAAACTTCCAGCACTCTGGGAATAAAAAGTCCTTCCTATTGACTACTGCACCCTACATAATCTAGCTTCTCATCCTTTAACTCTCCCACTGGGTTACTTTTCTCCAGACTCACCAACCATCTTGCAGCTCCGTAAACAGACAAGGCATGCCCTGTCATTAGAGTCTTTGCATTTGTTCTTCAGACTGCTGAAAATAGTCTACTCTAGGACACTCCCATAGTATTCCTCCTTAGTTACATGTCTCTTAACCTCACCTCTTCAGAGAGATCTTCTCTTTATCACCTCACCTAAAAATATACCCTTCTGTATAACCTTATCCTGCTTAGTAGATGAAAATTTAATAACTAGTGTTCACTCTTCCATGTTTGCAATATCTTTATCTTGAGAGAGATTATGGATGGGAAGAGGGGGAGAGGAACCAAAAGAAAATGTGGGAATAAAACCAGGATATTGGGACTGCATCTTGTACCGAGGACAAATCAACCAGGAGTCGGATCAGAGGATTTTCGTAGTTTCCTTGCATAAATTCTGTTTAAAGCTACAGTTATATAACATTTTGCATTGATGAAAGAGTTGACAATGTTTACTGGCATACATACGATGTTTTAAGACAGTGATAATGATAAACAGTTACTTTATTAGACACATAGGCTGCTGAATTGATATAACTTCTATGGTTATATTACAAAGTACAAGTTATATTTATTGAAAACATGTATTTTATTTGCAGTTTTTTGTTCTTGGTCATAAACTCTTTAGTTTCTGGGGAAAAACATGAATAAAAATTTTTTTACATTATACTATGCCAACAGACCCAATTTTCAAAAAACAGGATTATCATAGTATCTAATCACAAATCAAAACAATTAGTATAGTATATATAGTGGTATAATAGTATACTATATAATATAGTATATAGTATATATATATATAATATAGTATATTACAGGATACATAAATTAGAATCATTAAGATATTGAAATAGCATGTGCAATTACTGTTATGATAAATACATGAAAAATCATTCTCAGATAAAATAGCTTACTGCATACTCATGGCATAGTCCATGAGTTGACTGACTAATTGTCTTAAATAACCATGTGCCTAAACACGCAAAATCACAATGACCACAATCTGACATGGTCAAAAGCATTAGTTTATTTTTGTTTTCAGATTTTTTTGGTTTATAACATTATATAAGTTTCATGTGTACAATATTATATTTTGACCTCTGTATAAATTACAGTGTGCTCACCACTGATTTAGTCTCCATCCTTTCCCATACAGTTGACCCCCTTTACCCGTTTCACCTTCCCCCTTCCACCTTTTCCTCTGGTAACCACTACTTTGTTCTCGGTATTTGTTTTCATTTTGGTTTGTTCATCTTTTTTTTAAGAACAAATTTCACCTATGAGTGATATCATGTGGTATTTATCTTTCTTCATCTGACTTACTTCATTTAGCCTGAGGCCCAACCATGTTGTCACAAATGGCAAGATTTCATCTTTCTTATGGCTGAGTAGTGTTACATTGTGTATATATACCACATCTATTTTATCCATTCATCTGTCACCCACTTAGGTTGTTTTCACATCTTAGCTATTGTAAATAGTGCTGCAATGAACGTAAGAGTGCATATTTTTTTTGAATTTGTGTTCTTGTATTCTTTGGATAAATATCCAGAAGTGAAAGAGCTGAGTAACATGGTGGCTCTATTCTTAATTTTGTGAGGAAACTCCACAGTGTTTTCTATAGTGGCTGCACCAATTTACATTCCCACCAGCAGTGTATGAGGATTAACTTTTCTCCACATCTTCTCCAACACTTGTTATTTCTGGCCTTTTTGATAATAGTCATTCTAAAGGGGGTAAGGGGATATTTCATTGTGGTTTTGATTTGAGTTTCCCTAAAAATTTGTGATGTCCAGCCATCTGTAGGGTTGGCCACCTGTATGTCTTCTTTGGAAAAATATCTATTCGGTTTCTCTACCCATTAAAAAAGTTTTTGGTATGTGTTATTTATATATTTAGGCTATCAAGTCCCTTTCAGATATGATTTGCAAATATCTTTTCCCAAATGTCTTTTAATTAGGTTGTCGATTCATTTTGTTGATGGTTTTCTTTGCTGTGCACAAGCTTTTCAGTTTGTAGTCCCATTTATTTATTTTTGCTTTTGTTTTCCTTGCCAGAGAAGACATACCCAGAATGATATTGCTAGATCAATGTCAGAATGTACTGCCTATGTTTTCTTCTAGGAGCTTTATGGTTACAGGTCTTACATTCAAGTCTCTAATTCACTTTGAGTTAAATTTTTTGTGTAGTATGGGATAGTGGTCCAGTTCCATTCTTTTGAACATGGCTGTCCAGCTTTCCCAATCATTTATTAAAGAGACTATCATTTCTCCTTTTGTGTACTTTGCTCCTTTGTTATAAATTGTTCATATATATATATATCTAGGTTTATTTCTGGGCCCTCAATTCTGTTTCACTGATCTATGTGTCTGCCAATACCATGCTCTTTTGATTAGTATAACTCTGTAATATAATTTGAAATCAGTGTGTGTTATACCTCTGGCTTTTTTTCCCTCAGGATTGCTTTGACTATTTGGGTTCTCTTGTGGTTCCATATAAACTTTAAGTTTTTTTGTTCTGGTTCTGTGAAGATTGTCTTTGAAAGTTGATAGGGATTGCATTGAATCTATATATTGCTTTAGGTAATATGAACATTTTAACAATATTCTTCTAATCCATGAGTATGATATATCTTTACATTTCTCTGTGTCATCTTCAGTTTCTTTCAGCAATGTCTTATAGTTTTCTGTGTACAGATCTTTTACCTCCTTGGTTATATTTACTCCAAGGTATTCTTTTTGTTGCAATTGTAAATGGGATTGTTAACTTCTTTCTGCTGGTTTATTAGTGTATAGAAATGAAACAGGTATTAGTATATTGGTTTCTTTACCCTGAAACTTTACTGTATTTGTTTATTATTTCTGATAGTATTTTTGGTGGAGTCTTTAAAGTTTTCTATATATAAAATCATGTCACTTGCAATAGTGACAGTTCAACTTTCTGATTTAAATGCCCTTTATTTTTCTTGCCTAATTGCTTTGGTTAGGACTTCCAATACTATGTTTAATGAAAGTGGCAAGAGTGGGCATTCTTGTCTTTTTCCTGATCTTGGATGGATAGCTTTCAGTTTTGCACTAAGTGTGATGTTGCCTGTGTGTTTTTCATATATGACCTTTATTATGTTAAGTTCCTTTTATACCCATTTTATTGAGTATCATAAATGGGCATTTGAATCTGGTCAAATGCTTTTTCTGCATCGGTTGAAGTGATACTGTCTTTATCCTTAATTTCCTTAATGTGGTGTATCATGTTGATTGACTTTGCAGATGTTGAACTATCCATGCATCCCTGGGATAAATCCCATTTGATCATGGTGTATGATTCTTTTAATGTATTGCTGAATTCTGTTTTCATATACTTTATTGAGGATGTTTATACCTATGTCATACAAGATATTGGCCTGCAATTTGTGTGTGTGTGTGTGTGTGTGTTGTCTCTAATTGCACTCTGATCTTTATTATTTCCTTCCTTCTACTGACTTTGGGCTTCATTTGTTCTTCTCTCTAGTTTCTTTAGGTGTAAGGTAAGATTGTCTGAGATTTTTCTTATTTCTTGAGGTTGGTCTGTATTACAATAAACTTCCATCTTAGTACTGCTTTTGATGCATCCTATAGATTTTGATGTCATATTTTCATTTCTCTTCAGGTATTTTTTTATTTCTCCTTTGATTTTTTTCTTAACCCAATAGTTGTTCAGTCTCCACCCATTTGTGACTTTTCCAGTTTTCTTCCTGTAGGTGATTTTTAGTTTCATTTCATTATGATCTGAAAACATGCTTTATATAATTTGTCTTTGTTTTGTGTTCCAGCATATGATCTATCCTTGATAATGTTCCATGTGCACTTGAGAAGAATGTGTATTCTATTGCATTTGGATGAAATTTTCTGTATAAATCTCTTAAAACTATCTGATCTAATCTTTCACTTAAGGCCACTGTTTTCTGTGGACTTTCCATCTGGATGATCCATCCATTGATGTAAGTGGGTTGCAAAAAGTCCCCTACAATTATTGTGTCACTGACAATTTCTCCCTTTATTTCTGTTAATAATTGCTTTATATATTTTAGTGCTTTTATGTTTGGTGTATATATATTAACTGTTATATCTTCTTGATGAATTGTCTCCTTTATTGTTATATAATGTTCATCTTTGTCTCGTTACTTTGTTTGGCTTGAAGTCTATTTTGGCTTAAAGTCTAATGAGTATGGCTACACTCACTTTATTTTGACTGCCATTTGCTTGGAGTGCTATCTTTCATCCATTAAATGTGAGCCTATGTTTTTCTTTAGAGGTGGTATGAGTCTCCTGGAAGCAACATATAGTTGGGTCTTGTTTTTTTAATCCATTCAGTCGCTCTGTGTCTTTTGATTGGCTAATTCAATCCATTTACATTTCAGGTGATTATTGATAGGTGAGGTCGTAGTACTTCATTTTATCTTCTGGTTGCTCTGTATCTGCATTGTCCATTTTTCCTTGTGTTTGTCTGCCATTTAGTTTGATGGTTTTATATGATTTTTCTCAGTTTCTCCTTATGTTTCATGTCTCTTCTCTAGATTTATGTTTTGTGGTTACCATGAGACTTGTATAAAACCTCTCATAGACAAGACGGTATCAGCAGAAAATGACAATTTTATCTTCATTTGCCATAACAAGTCCCATGTTTTTCCTCTTCCTTTATAGTTTTATCAAATTATCAAACTATTTCTTTAAATATACTGTTACTTTCTCCCACTCTTTTCCTTCTGGTTATCCATTATTCTAATATTGCTCTTCCTAACAGAGTGTGATAGTTTTCATAGAGCTCATGAATTTTCTCTTCTATATGGTCTGCTTTATTTCCAGTGCTTTTTAATGCATTCTTCCATCTCATTGAGTTCTCCAGCTCCAGAATTTATTTGGTCATTTTTAGAGTTTCAATATCTTTAGTAAAGTATTTCTTCTGTTCATTAATTTTATTCCTGAGCTCATTGAAGTGCCTTTCTGAGTTTTCTTGTAGCTCTTTGAGTTTCCATATGAGAGCTATTTTGAATTCTTGGTTAGTTAGATCATCATATTCCATGACTTTGTTTGGTTTCTGGAGAATTGTCATTTTCCTTTTGTGATACCATTTTATTGTGGCTCTTCATGCTTGATGAGTTGTACCTCTGCTGGCACATTTGAAGTAGCAATCACCTTTCTTCTTAGGGTAAACTTTTTTTTTTTTTTTTTGCGGTACGCGGGCCCCTCACTGTTGTGGCCTCTCCCGTTGCAGAGCACAGGCTCCGGACGCGCAGGCTCAGCAGCCATGGCTCACGGTCCTAGCCGCTCTGTGGTTTGTGGGATCTTCCCGGACCGGGGCACGAACCCGTGTCCCCTGCATCGACAGGCGGACTCTCAACCACTGTGCCACCAGTGAAGCCCTTTTTTTTTTTTTTTTAATTCTAAGAATTTATCGTGCTAGTAATTAGAGGTCTTTCTTTTGTTTTTCAGTAGGCGGCGGTATAGCACAAATTAAGTTTGTCTTACCTGAGTTGCCTCTGGCCATATTTCAGAATGGGTACTTTCTACCATCTTTGTCAGAGGTGTTGTCTGGAACCCTTGTCACTGCTTATACTTCTGAAATCATATTGTCTTGCTGCTGCTAGTGTTACTGGTGTTGCCACCTCGGGCACCAGGATGGTGGACACCTTCACTCCATCTGGGGTCTCCTGGGTAACAGGCTCCAACACTGCAAGAAAAGGGAGAATGTGGAGGGAAAGCCAGGGTAGGGGTGTCTCTGCTTTGACCAGGGTTGTCAGGTTTGTGGGCACCAACACTGCAAATGGGGGAGGTTGGATTTACAGGTGCCTCCATGGCCGGAGGGATGAGATTGCAGGTCCCACTGCCATCTGGTTCCCTGTGACCACAAATACCTCTGCAGCCAGGAGGCCAGTGTTGTGTATGCTCCCTCCCCTGATGCTTCCTGGTTATCTGGAGCTGTAGGTTCAGCTGCTGCAAATGGGGGTCCAAGATTACAGGCACTGCATCTGTTGTTTCCATGGTTTTGCCTCCTCTCTTCTAGTCCACCCACATTTTAGATGTACAGATATGTGGAATTCTCTACTGCCCATGCATGTTGGACAAAGACACATTTGAGTTATGGCTATTTGTAAATGGAAGGGAAAAGACAAAGGGAACATCTCACATTGTCTTGATGCTGATGTCACCCTTGAAAAGCATTTATTAAAGAGTCTTATACACAGCATTTTCTAAATCAAAAAATTTTTGCCTTTAGTAGTTTAACTCCAGATAGTCACTTACTCTTTTTGTTATTGTCTTCTTATCCCTCTTTTTGAGGTAACTGCATTGAAATAGGCTTTGAACTGAAGAACATATTCATGGGAAATAAAATATATTTAATATATTCCCTTTATGAATGTTTAAAAATATGCCTTAGAGGTAGAATACAGTGATGGATTTCAGGGAAAGAAATTTTCAGTTACACTGTACCAACCCCCCACCGTCCATCATTCCATCTTCATAGGTCAGAGATGGTATGTAGACTATGATGGGATAACATTCATAATGTCCCTTGTGGACTTTATTTCATAATTTAAAAAATCATAATGAAAATAACAAGTTCAAAACAATTATTCCAAAAGATTCTGCCTTGTCTCATTCAGACTGCCCTCCTCTCTTTATTCTACCGCTAAATAATTTTGTGATTACATGCTCTCATTGCATCTTCTCTCTCCTTTCTCTTAAGCCTAAACATCACTCTTACTTCTAACCATGCCACCCCTCTATTTTTTTTTTCTTTTTTTTTTTCACCCCTCTATTTAAAAGCCATCAGTGACTCCTCATTTCCTACAGAGTGAATTCTAAACCACTTAGATTTTCAAAACCATTTGCATTCTGACCCCAGGCTGCCTATATAGTTGATTCCCTCTTAGGAGCTTTCTTCCTCAATAGCACTGAACAAGTAGCTATTCTTTTAGCCCAATCTATGCTTTTCTGGGTCTATGGTTCTATTTCTATTTTCCTTCCTAATGGCATGCAGTGCCTTCACTAAATCTGTAAAAGTAAATGCTATTTACTATGCTACAACCATATCATATGCAATGGCTTGTCTGTGAACTTTTAAAAGTCACCCTAACATTCAATTTCTTCAATTTCATGTAGTCTATTTTTATATCGTTTTTGTTATGGACCTACACATCAAATGCTTACAGTGATGGGTAGGTCATTTGTTCCCTTTCACTGGAAATATGTAGGAGTAGAACAGATATTTGATGGAACAGCTGTAGGAGGAATTACAACATTGCCTCTTGCCTAGGGATTTAGATTAAAAGAATAACCATGTGCCTTTTGATTCATTCAGCCCTCTCTTAGGTGATTTCACGTATTCTCTGACAGAGTTACCAGCTATTAATCCAGTATCTGACCACTTCCCTCCTGGATTTAATCATGCTTTCTGGAATGTTGATTTAAAATAAACCAAATAAAAAATATGTAAAAAATAAATCTAGACAAGTAATCACATAAAAATGTTCTTTCTCCAAAATCTGCTCTTCATTAATTCTGCCTGACAAAACTGCCTCTGATTGCTAAGCATAAACCTGGTGCTCTCTGATGGATACTGCTTCCCCAGCAGTCTTATAGAGTTTCATAGCTGACATTGTTACATTAAAAGTAACTGGGGTTGTGGAGGCAAAGCCTGTATTTCTATCAATTCTCTAATATTATTTGTAGAGCTATGTAATACTGATGTCACATATACTTGAAGTCCCAAAGTATCTATTTTTCTGTGTGATTTGGAGGGTGATAATAACCTTCTTTTTGTAGTATTCCTCCCATTACTCCTGTCCTTTTATTCACATCATAACATCTAGTCACATGATCTCTTCTTCCCCTGATTTTCTAATTCTTTCTGGCCTTCATTTCCTTTTATGATACAAATTAGTCAATTATTTTATTGCTAGCAAACCCTAAACCTGATCAGTCTGTGTGCTATCCTGGTACAAATTTCTAGATTCTCTGGTAGTAGTACAAACTGTCGGTATTGGGTCCATGCTTTATAGGAGGAAGGCAGCCTATTGAAAAATACCTGTAATCCTTTTCTAAAGGTGTTTCCCCCCCGCCCCCCACGGGCTGAGAAGTACACTGGTCCAAATTCAAGGCAAACCAGAGTGATAGAGCATAAGTCCCCCAGAAGAGACCCTCATCCAATGACATTAGTAATTTGGTGGATAAATACCACATAATTCTTGCTCCTTAGTTGGGAAAACTGAGGCATATATTTGATTGTCCCTAGACTACCACAGAGAAACTGACCTTTCAGTGCACACAGTGGTAACTGGTTCGATAATGCATACTTTATTTCTCCATTTTTTTCCCTTCCCATTGTTATTTCCTGCTACCCTACCGATATTTTATTGTATCATTTTCTAAAGAAACAATACTCAGATCCTTGTTGTCTCGGGTCTGCTTGCAGGAGAACCCAAATCAAGTGAGTTGGAAACAGAAGAGGTCTTAGGAAGTCAACTCTGAGGATGGGGTTGGGGGAAATCATATCACTTGCTGGCCAGATGAAAGCAAACACTGCATTATTGATAGTAAAATGAGGTATTGAAAATCCCTGGCTTGCTGAAGTACTCTACTTTCTAAGACTTTATAAACAGTGTGATTTATGATATTGGTGGAAAGATATCAACTAGCTTCATAAATAATGTAAGCACTTAAGAGATGTAAGGAATGCTCTTAGATGGATCATGGAGTTGTCTGGCTACCATAAGTAATCAAACCTTAATCACAAGATTTGCTTTCTGCTGCAGGTAGTGTGATTAACTAGAAAAATTCAGTGCAACTTCTAGCACATGGCATGTTGCTATTGATTTGCAAATACATTCCTTCCAATCCCTATTGAGAGGGAGAAGCAGGAGTATTTTGCATTCATCTGCCATGATCGGTAGTTTAGGTTTATGATAGTGCCCCCATGGACATATTTACTCTGTATAGTACAAATGGACCTTCATTGTAGACATCCCACAGATGAACACATTAATCCACTCTATTGATGATATATGAATTGGACCTGGTAAGCAAGAAGTGACAAATTGTCTGGATGTCCTCATACAATACGTGTACATGAGAAGATGGGAAATAAATCTTACAAAGATTCAGAGGGCTATCATTTTGGGTAATTTGGGGGAGGGGGTTTATTTAGGGCATGCTGAAACATCCAAGGTAAACATATTGTGCTTTGTACCCTCTACAAACAAAGAACAACACTTAAGCCTACTAAGTTTTGGAGAGAGCTCATAGCAAATTTTGGAATATAGAGTGGATCCATTCAGCAAGTGCTTTGGTTACTTCTCAGTTTTAAATGGAACCAGAACAAAAGAGGGGTATGCAGCATGTTAATGCCTCAGTATTAACATGCCTCAGGGTCAGTATACATGACCCTCACCGTTGGATTACTTAAGTCACTATAGTCCATGGTGCTGGAAGTATCTAAGATAGATAAAAATGTAGTGTAGAGTCTCTCATAGCCTTAAAAAAGCTACCTAGGGTTCTGGAGTGAGATCATGCCATCTGCAATTGATAATTACTCTCTGTAAAGCAGCTTTAAGCCTGCCACAAGGCCTGAGTAAAATCTAAAGACTTGATAATATGACTGAAAATTATTACACGACCAGAGGTTCCATTATGAACTGTGTAGTCAGACCAAAGTCATGAGGTTGATTAAAAATAGTACCAATCCATTATAAAATGGAAATGGTACATTTGGGATAGGCATGAAAAAGGTCCAGGGGATATCAGTAAGTTGTTCCAAAGAGCATTAACTAGAGTCAGATGGGCTATTGAAGAAAACAAGCATATAGACTGTCTATATCACTATATCACTATTGGACCTGATAGCATCAGAGAGAGCCTTAGCCAGTACTTCCAACTTAGGACTCAGAAAGCATCCAACTAACATCATGACATCCTGCATAATATTACCTCAGACTAAGGGTGCATGAGATATGACAATGACACATGTCCATGGGTTACTCTGGTCCTATTGTATACTTTATTGCCTAGAAGCTGACAGATTAATATAACACTGGAATTACCCTAAGACACAACCAAGGTATTATGAAGACACCCTGAAAGGTTTGACTGCTGTTCTCAAGATGAGGAATAAACTTTTAACTGTTGGCCATCACATGGTTCTATGACAATACCTTTTAAAAAAAAAAGAATAGTTTAGGAACTAAAGGCTACAGTAGGAGTAGCTGATCCCACCATCACGCCATTGAGTAACATGGGAAATTTGTACTTCCATCCTTGTTACTGTGCTGGTGGACTAGAGATTCTGATTCCCAAGAGTAGATGTTTCTAATAGGAAATAGTTACTTCTAACCTTCTAGCTACCCCTACTTTCTGGTCATATTTTAAGTACTCATACCAGTAGATGAGCTGTTGTCCTTATGAGAAAATACACTCTTATTATCATGAAAAAATATATTTGCCGCTACTAATTTGCACTAGAAAGGGAGAATTACATGAAAATTCAAAGATTTTTACCAGGGTGTCTCATGGTGCTTCATGCCCAGTAATAACATAAAAGGACAGTTGCAACCATGACCTGACAATAACAAGATATCTCAAATTTACCACAGAGATAATGATTATATTGTTAATTATAATGTAAGAAAATAGTAAAATACTCTTTCAAACAAAATTAAGTCAACTCAATGGAATGTATGTAATTTAATGCTTTTCTCCCCAACTTTACCTTTTGTGGATTATTTTCCAACTTATAGAAATAATGCATGTAAACATTTTTATGAAAGAGTGACACGGAAGCACAGTATGAAAGATAACTTTTCTCCTGTACCCTTTACATTATTGGTGAGAAATGGCCACCTTCAGCTCCCCTCCTAGTGCTTCTAGAAAGTATCATTTTAATTTTACAAAGTCTATCTGCATAAAAAAATTGTTTAACAAAATCTTATTTAGATTAGATCCATCATTTACCATTATAAATTTTGAAGAATTCTCATAATTCAGTACCAGTCACTGTATTTTTAAAATATTTACTGAAATAAAAGAATCTATCTCTATTTCTTAGAGCTTGATGAATGCATGGCTAAAGGGTAGATAGGGAGTGGATGAGTGGATAGGTGAAGTGGGTAGATGGGCAGATTCTTTTGACTTCTTAAGAAACCTTTTATTTCAAAAGGGAGACATGTCAGATATATTATCAGGCCCTCACTTGGAATTAGATTCAGGATTGAATCTAAATACTGCTTTAAGACTTCCCCATCTTATTTAAGTTTCTCAAAAATTAGTCCACTTCAAATCCTATCAAATCTATATTCTTGACCTCCTGATGTTCAGCCTCTGAATTTCATTATGTCTATTACTCAGCTATCACTGGAATAATTAATGACCAAATCCAGCATTTGCTTGTGAATTCTTGTTTAATCTTTTTTCAGCATTTGACATAGGAAATTGATCTAACCTTTAAAAAATGTTCTCCACCTTAGCTTCCAGGGTGAAAATAAACATGCCCTCCCTGATCAACTATCTTTATTTAGACTCTTTCCTAACTCTGTTGCTATACCTGCAATTAGTGTTCCTTGGACTGGCACAATTCTCTTTTGACCATCTGAATAGTCATCTTGTACAAATTTATTTACTCCAAAAATTTATATCACTGACTAAAAGCTGATGAATCTTAACTCTGTGTATACTTGTGTGTAAATTGTATCTTATAGTCATAATTTAATAAATGGCCCCCACCACTTCCAAGATTCCTATCCCTTGGTTATTCAGTTAAACACTAATATAGGTACTGCTGTGAAGGGATTTTACAGGTATAATTAAATTCCAAAGTCAATCTTAAAATACAGATTAACTGGGTTGGTCTGGTCTAACAACATGAGCCCATAAAAGCAGAGACTTTTCTCTGGCTTGTAGAAGAAAAGGAAATCAGATGCAGTAGCAACCGCAGAACTTAAAGAGATTTGAAACACGAGATGGACTTGGTACATATTGCTGCCTTTGAATATGGAGATGACACGTGAAAAGGAGTATAGGCAGCATCTGAGCATAGAGAAGCTCCCACTCGATAGCAGTGAGACAGGTACCTAAGAACTGTAGTCACAAGAAACAGAATTAAATCAGCAGGAGGAATGAGCTTGTAATCTGATTCTTCCTCAGATCCTTCAGGTAAGAACCCAGCTGGGTACACCTTAATTTGGGGACATATAAGACCCAATCCATCCACTTGGACCTAGACTTCTAAACCACTTAACAATGCACTTGAACAATGCAGGAGTTAGTGAGGTGCAAAGAGGGTCCACTCTAAATTAAATCCACGTTTAACTTAGTGTGGACCCTCCATATATGTGATTCCTCCCTAGCTACAGTTCTGTATTAGCAGATTTAATCAACCAGGGATTGTGTAGTACTGCAGTATTTACTATCGAAAAACATCAGCATATAAATGGACCAGCTCCGTTCAAACCCCTGTTGTTCATGGGTTAGCTGTGAGGTAATAGATTTGTTTAAGCCACTGTTTAAGTTAATTTGCTGTGCAGCGATAGAAAACTAATACACTTGGCATCTCCATGTCCTTTTAGCAATATATTATTCCCCCTTTCTCTGACGAAAGGAGATAATTTTTAAAAGTAAATAAGATAATGGTTAACAACCTGCATTTCAGATTTATAAAGACTGAAGCTAGAACATTTATAGCCTCTGAAACTTGACATCAGTAAATTACCATTAATGTTAGTAGGAATACTCAGTTAATTATAATATTATATGCTCATTCATTCAAATTAGAAACTAGTCTCTCCAAATAAATTAAGTTGAATTTACCAATTTAACTTGATAAAAATATGTACACATACATATATAGTTTTATTCATTTCTCACTGTCTTTATCCTTATTCTGAATTCAGGTCATATTGTCTCTTATTTATAGTATTATAAAAACTCCAAGTGAGGTACTAACTTTCCAAATGCAGCCACAACATCTACGAGAAAGTTCAGCCTAATAACTTTGCCATTCTTTTAATGGAAATCCTTATATTCCTTTCTGGTGTCTACAGTAAAAGCCTAGCCTCTAAATATTTAAAGCAAATTCCTCTGTGCTCTTCATTCTCAGCTTCATCTCTAGGAACTCTCCACTTTCCTCCACCACCATGATGCTGCAATACTTATATTGTAAAGTTTCATGTTTGTATTTTTTTCTTCACACTATTCCCCACATCTGGTTAGAAATTCTTATTTCCTTCAACTGGCTAAATTTTCTCACCCAAGCTATACTTCCAAATGATCTGAGGTGAGGTGCTTCTAAAAATACCCATGCATGGGACACACCCCAAAATAAATAACCAAATTGTTTAGGGATGAAGCACTGGTATTAGTGTTTTCATTTCTACTTTTCTCTAGGTGATTCTCATATGTGCAGGGTTGGAAAATACTAGTATAACTAAACTGAAATAGACCTAGGTGTTACTCAGCTCCATAGGGGTCACTCATTGCTTTCAGTCTGTATACTAGATTCACTGGATTTGCTTTTTCCAACCAAATTACAGAAAACCTAGGAGCAGGGGTAAAAAAAAAAAAAATCACTTCTTGTTTTTGAAATATGAATCATCTCATCAGTATATTCTGTAATTTCATCTGTCCACTTCACTGATCCTCTGACTTTATTGCTTCTTGTATAGGTGGAACCTCATACTACATTCAGTCATTTATTTATACATTAATTTTTAAATGCCTGCTATGTGCCCAGGGGGTTCTAGGCATTGGGCCTGGAACTGGCAATATACTGTGGGGAAAAATAGAAATATGTACTTAATTGTGCTTTAGTGGACCATGATAAGTATATTTGATCCTTTTTATATGCAGTTAGCCTCAGAAGTCCTAGTGATTTTGACATCTTGATATTACTCATTATTATGTGATTAACTTAGCCCTGGTAACAAGTAATGAGCATGACTCTGATACTTAAGGATTAACTAAATTGAAACGTTTTAATTAGGGACACAGGTGGTATTAACCTTGTTATAACTCAGTAAACCATATGTTTCCCAGAAGAATTTTATCAATAATCTTACAATGACATGGGCAGAATATTTATAGACCAAATTGCAATAGGACATATTTTCCTTATTATGGTCATATTACTTACATGAAGCTTGAATTCAGTCTACATAATCTTCTACACAGTTAAGGTGTCAAAATTGTTTTCTTAAAGCTCTTTCCATAGTTTCTTTATGGGGCATGCTTAAATAAAGGTAACATTAATTTTCTTCTTTTGATTTAAAGGTTTTTGTAATCTCTTTCAAATTCAACTTTTTTCTAGTTTACATTTTCCTTTTTTCTATTTTTGGTTATTAACATGATCACAAAAAAATTGGGTAAAGAGGGAAATGACTCTCAAAACTTTAAGATAGCTAATTTTATTTATTTTGACTTATTTATAATTATTACTGGAAATAAAGATTGGCCAGTAACAGAATTAAATAATGCTTTCAAAGAATATAGTAAAGGCTATATTTTCTTTTCCTTGCTCTCACTCACAAGGATGAGATTTTCCACAAAGTTCAACAGAGACTATATTTGTCATGACCTTTGGATTGTAAATTGGGTCACCGCAACCAGATGAATAGTGTTTTTTCTACAGAGTAGATATAATAATTTTATTTTCCCCATCTAATCAAGATATTGAGAAAATAAAGTTTGGTAACTGATAATACATTTTCTCTCTATCTCTCCCACCCCAAATTGATAGATAGCTATCTCTCTCCAGAGATACAGATATCTCTCTATACATCTACATAGATAATCTCTATATCTTGATCTCTATATATATTCATTTATGTATGGATATATTGATCTCTGTCTTTATATATGTAGGTAGATATAGATAGGTACTGACATTGGTGGGTAAATAGGGAGATAAAATTATATAGATACTATTTGTAAACCTATTATCAATAATTAAGAGCCTATAAATACTTATATATCCATAGTGTCCAGAAGAGAAACTTGTTGCTAAAATATAAAGGTGTATTTTCAAAGCTTCCACCTGCTGCTGCTTTAAGTGGGTAGTATTACTAGATGTGTTTTCTATTGATAGCATGTAGATCTAATTGAATACCACTGTTTGTCATGGAAAATATTAGGCTTAATATTATCAAAGAATATCCACCTTCTTAAAATATGTATCAGCTGTACTTTCATATTTGGTATAGAAAGTTTTTTCTTAATACCATCTTTAAAAAATACTTGCCTCTATCTAACTTTAACTGTATGATTTGAATTAAACTTATGTGATATTAATCATTACATTTATAAAGCTACTGATCATTCCATTAGGCAACACTTGGGATCTTAATGTGTAGCTGCCATTTAAAAAGATATATATTTACATGGACGAACTCATTCAATTACCTCAACAAGCCAAATTTATAGATCAGGGATCTAAGTACAAATAAATGCGGTCATACACATAGAAAGTGGTAAGAGTTGGAACTGATTACTCCCAGCAAATTACTTTCCAAGGCAGGATTGTTGCTATCAATTTAGAGTACCCATGAAGGCTAGACCATTTTTCTTGATTAAAATATTGTAAGTAACAGTTTACTACTATCAAGAAAATCTTAATTAAGCAAGAAAAAAGTTGAATATGAACATGTTTTTAACTATAGAATTTTCAAAATATGTACATCTACAAATTTTATTAGTTTAGAAATCTGACATAGGCCAAATAGATTCAACAAATCTGAAGTGTTTTACACACATTATAAAGCAACATTTTATAGAACAATGTATGCATCTTTTTTCTCAATTTTAACATGAAAATCCCTAAATATTTATGTGACAAAGTGTTTCAACATTTTTGAAAGCAAAATTGGCAGAATTAAGAGGTAAAGCAGATCAAGACGATGGTTGAAAGTTTTAAAAGTACTTCGTACAGTAACTGATAAAACTGATAAATGAATATCAGTAACAATATAGACAATGTGAGCAGAACTGTCAACCAAACTGCAAATTGACATTCATGGAACATTATAAGCAACTGTTAAAGAGTACATTTTTTGTTTCTACAGACTGATATTCACCAAGATAGACTAGCTGCTGGGCCAAATAATAAATCAATCAAATAACAAATCAATGACTCCATTAAACTTTAAATGATTGAAATATAACAGTCCGTGCTCTGATTACTATTTAGTTAAATTGCATATCAATAATGATAATATATTAGTATATCATTGAATTTTTCAATTAATCAACACACATATACGAACAGTGAATCAAAAAATAAAACATCAGAGGGCTTCCCTGGTGGCGCAGTGGTTGAGAGTCCGCCTGCCGATGCAAGGTACACGGGTTCATGCCCCGGTCCGGGAAGATCCCACATGCCACGGAGCGGCTGGGCCCGTGAGCCATGGCCGCTGAGCCTGCGTGTCCAGAGCCTGTACTCCGCAATGGGAATGGCCACAACAGTGAGAGGCCCGCGTACCGAAAAAAATATAAATAAATAAAACCAGAGAAATTTTAAAACATTTCAAGTTGAATAATGAAAATACAGCCTATCTGAATTTGTGAGACCAGATTAAGCATTGCTTAGATGAAAATTTTTACTACAAAATCCCCATATTGGAAAAAGAAAATGTTTAAAAGCAATGATAGATGTTTCTACATTAAGAAAGTTTTTAGGGCTTCCCTGGTGGTGCAGTGGTTGAGAGTCCGCCTGCCGATGCAGGGGACACGGGTTCGTGCCCCGGTCCGGGAAGATCCCACATGCCGCGGAACGGCTGGGCCCGTGAGCCATGGCCGCTGAGCCTGCGCGTGCAGAGCCTGTGCTTCTCAACGGGAGAGGCCACAACAGTGAGAGGCCCGCGTACCGCAAAAAAAAAAAAAAAAAAAAGTTTCTAAAAGAGCAATTTACCCCATAGTAAATGCAAGGAAAGAAATAATAATGATAAAAGCAGTCATAAAGAGAATAGAAGGAAAAAATTTTTTAAGTGAAAACAAAGGCAAATGGTTGTTATTTGGAAAGGGAAATAAAGTTGGTAAATTCTTTACAAGACTACTAGGTAAACAAGTGATGACACACACAAGTTATCAATAGCAGGAATAAATGAGAGAACATCACTAGACAGATGTTCAGACATTAAAACAGATCCTTCAGACATTAAAAGGAGAATAATGGGGATTTCTGAACAACATTAAATCAATAAAATAGATAACATTTAATGGATGAATTTATAAAATTTGAGAAATAATTTCAAAAACTTTAGAAAAACAATATACCAAAACTGATTCAAAAAACTAGAATTTCTGATTAAACTTATACCTATTAGACATTTAATTTTTATCCATAAACCTTCCTATAAAGAGTATATTAAAATGACTTTACAGATTTAATTCTAAATGAGAGAATACTTAACTCATTTTTGAGGACAGCATATCTCTGACACCCAAGTCTGACATAGATGTTGCAAGAAAATTACAGACCAATATCGCATTTGAAGACAAATACAAAGATACTCCACAAAACAGCATCATATATGGCAATGAATCATTGTTCAGTTAAATGTATACCCAGGAATGCAATGTTTCTTCAATATTTGAGAAGCAGCATGATTCACCACATTAACAGAATAAAGGAAAAGTAACTCACAAAGCCATCTCAATAGGTGCAAAGAAAGCATTTGCAATACTAAAAACCTATTCATGAGTTTCTGAAAACATATTCATGAGTTTTAAAAATCAGTCAATTATGAATAGAACAACTACTTTTTAAAAAAATTTTATTGAAGTATAGTTGATTTACAATGTTGTGTTTAATTTCTGCTGTAGAACAAAGTGACTCAGTCATACATATATATATATTCTGTTTTATATTCTTTTCCATTATGTTTTATCACAGGATATTGAATATAGTTTCCTGTGCTATACAATAGGACCTTGTTGTTTCTCCATCCTATATATAATAATTTGCATCTGCTAATTCCAAACTCCCAATCCTTCCCTCCCTTACCCCCACCTTGGCAACCACAAGTCTGTTGTCTATATCTATGAGTCTGTTTTTGTTTCGTAGCTATGTTCATTTGTGTCATATTTTAGATTCCACATATAAGTGATATGATATGGCATTTGTCTTTTTCTGACTGACTTTGCTTAGTATGATAATCTCTAGGTCCATCCATGTTGCTGCAAATGGCATTATTTCATTCTTTATAATGGCTGAGTAATATTCCTTTGTAAGTATATAACACATCATCTTTATCTATTCATCTGTTGATGGATATTTAGCTTGTTTCCATGTCTTGGCTATCGTAAATAGTGCTGCAATGAACATAAGGGTGCATGTATCTTTTCAAACTATACTTTTGTCTGGGTATATGCCCAGGAGTGGAATTTCTGGATCATGTGGCAACTCTATTTTTACTTTTTTGAGGAACCTCCATACTGTTCTCCATAGAGGATGCACCAATTTACCATCCTACCAACACTCTAGGAGGTTTACCTTTTCTCCACACCCTCTCCAGCATTTATTATTTGTAGACTTTTTAGTAATGGCCATTCTGATTGTTGTGAAGTGGTACCTCATTGTAGTTTTGATTTGCATTTCTATAATAATTAGCAGTGATGAACATCTTTTCATGTGCCTATAAGCCATCTGTATGCCTTCTTTGGAGAAATGTCTATTTAGGTCTTCTGCCCATTTTTCGACTGGGTTGTTTGGGTTTTTTTGTTACTGAATTGTAGGAGCTGTTTGAACATTTTGGAAATTAAACCCTTGTTGGTCACATCATTTGCAAATATTTTCTCCCAGTCCATAGGTTGTATTTTCATTTTGTTTATGGTTTTCTTTGCTGTGCAAAAGCTTGTAAGTTTGATTAGGTCCCATTTCTTTATGTATGATTTTATTTCTATTGCCTTGGGAGACTGACCTAAGAAAACATTTGTATGATTTATTTCAGAGAATGTTTTGCCTGTGATGTCTTCTAGGAGATTTATGGTGTTGTGTCTTATATTTAAGTCTTTAAGCCATGTTGAGTTTATCTTTGTGTATGGTGTGAGGGTGTGTTCTAGCTTCATTGATGTACATGCAGCTGTCTGACATTCCCCACACCACTTGCTGAACAGACTGTCTTTTCTCCTTTGTATATTCTTGCCTTCTTTGTTGAAGATTAATTGTCCATAGGTGTATGGGTTTATCTCTGGACTCTATTCTATTGCATTGATGCATATGTCTGTTTTTGTGCCAGGACCATGTTGTTTTGATTACTATAGATTTGTAGTAGTGTCTGAAGTCTGGGAGGGTTATGCCTTCTGCTTTCTTTTTCCTCAGGATTGCTTTGACAATTCTGGGTCTTTTACGGTTCCATATAAATATTAAGATTATTTGTTCTAGTTCTGTGAAAAATGTCATGAGTATTTTGATAGGTATTGCATTAAATCTGTAGATTTCTTTGGGTAGTATGGCCATTTTAACAATATTAATTCTTCCAATTCAAGAGCATCGGATATCTTTCCATTTCTTTGTGCCATCTTCAGTTTCCTTTATTAGTGTTTTGTAGTTCTCAGCATATAAGTCTTTCACCTCCTTGGTGAGATTTACTCCTAAATATTCTTTTTTTATGTGATTTTACGTTCCCTTTCTGATATTTCATTGTTAGTGTAAAGAAATGCAACTTATTTCTGTATGTTAATCTTGTATCCTGCTACCTTGCTGAATTCATTTATCAATTCTAGTAGTTTGTGTTGAGTCTTTAGGGTTTTCTATATAAAGTATCAGGTCATCTGCATATAATGACAAGTTTACCTCTTCCCTGCCAATTTGAATACAGTTTATTTCTTGTCTGATTGCTGTGCTTAGGACTTCCAATACTATGTTGAAGAGAAGTGGTGAGAGTGAGCATCCTTGTCTTGTTCCAGATATTAGCAAGAAGGCTTTCAGCTTTTCAGCATTGAGTATTATATTGGCTGTGGGTTTATCATAAATAGATATGTTGAGATATGTTCCCTCTATATCCACTTTCATAAGGGTTTTTATCATGAATTGACATTGAATTTTATCAAATGATTTTTCTGCATCTATTCAGATGATCATGTGGTTTTTATCTTTTCATGATGTGGTGTATCACATTGTTTGATTTGCATATGTTGAACCATCCTTGTGACCCTGGAATAAAGCCAGCTTGGTTGTAGTATATGATCATTTTTATGTGTTGTTGGATTTGGTTTGCTAATATTCAGTTGAAAATATTTGCATCTATATTCATCAAAGCTATTGGCCTGTAATTTTGTTTATTGGTAGTGTCTTTGGTTTTGGTATCAGGGTGGTGATGGCTTCAAAGAATGTCTTTGGAAGTGTTCCTTCCTCTTTAATCTTTTGGAAGAGTTTCAGAAGGATCAGCATAAGTTCTTCTTTGTATGTTTGGTAGAATTTACCTATGACTCCATCTGGCCCTGGACTTTTATTTGTAGGGATTTTGTTTTTTTAATCACAGATTCTGTTTCACTTCTAGTGATCTGTCTGTTCAAATTATCTATTTCTTCTTGATTCAGTTTTGGTGGGCTCTATATTTCTCAAAAGTTGTCCATTTCTTCTAGGTTGTCACATATGTTGGCATATAATTGTTCATAGTGTTCTCTTATGGCTTT
Organism: Pseudorca crassidens; assembly: GCF_039906515.1. Lineage (NCBI taxonomy): Eukaryota > Metazoa > Chordata > Mammalia > Artiodactyla > Delphinidae > Pseudorca > Pseudorca crassidens. Next base: position 24,512,284 of record NC_090298.1, read on the forward strand.
TGGTATTTCTGTGATATCAGTTGTGATTTCTCCTCTTTCATTTCTTATTTTGTTTATTTGGGACTTCTCTCTTCTTGGTGAGACTGGCCAGAGGTTTGTCAATTTTGGTTACCCTTTCAAAGAACCAGCTCTTGCTTTCATTGATTTTTTTTTCTATTTCTCTAATCTCTATTTTATTGTTTTCCTCTCTTATTATCTCTTTCCTTCTGCTGACTTTAGGTTTTGTTTGTTCTACTTTTTCTAATTCTTTTAAGTGGTAGGTTAGATTGTTTGAGATTTTTCTTGTTTCTTAAAGAAGACCTGTATTGCTATGAACTTCCCTCTATGCAGTACTTTTGCTGCATCCTATAGATTTTACATGATTGTGTTTTCATTGTCATTTGCCTCAAGGTGCTTTTTTTTTTTTTAGTTTTTACTTTGATTTCATTGTTGACCCACTGTGTTTTTTTAGTAGCATGTCGTTTAGTCTCCATATAATTGTTTTTTTTCTCATTTCTTTTTCTGTGGTTGACTTCTAGTTTTATGCCATTTTGGTCAGAAAAGATGGTTGAAATGATTTCTATACTCTTAAATATGTTGAGGCTTGTTTCTGTACCCTAGTATGTGGTCAATCCTAGACAGTGTTCCATGTGCACTTGAAAAGAATGTGTATTCTTTTTTTGGATGTAATGTCCTGAAATTTCAATTACATTACTGTTCTATTGTATCATTTAGGTTCTCTGTTGCCTTACTGATTTTCTATCTCAAAGATCTGTCCATTCATTTGAGTGGGGCGTTAAAGTATCCTACTATTATTGTATTCCTGTCAATTTCTCCCTTTATGTCTGTTAGTATTTGTTTTATGTATTTTGGTGCTCCTATATTGGGTGTATATATGTTGATATCCTCTCCTTGTATTGATCCTTTGGGCATTATAGTGTCCTTCTTTATCTTTCTTTATAGCCTTTGTTTTAAAGTCTGTTTTATTTGATATGAGTATTATGACTCCCACTTTCTTTTCATTTCTGTTTGCATGAAATATCTTTCTCTATCCCCTCACTTTCAGTCTGTGTGTCCTTTGCCCTAAAGTGGGTCTCTTGTAGGCAGTATATTCTAGGCTCTTCATTTTTTATCCACTCTGCCACTCTGTGTCTTTTGATTGGAGCATTGATTCTATTGGCATTTAAGGTAATTATTGATAGATATATATTTATTTCCCCTTTAATCTTGTTTTTCCATTGATTTTATATTTCTTCTTTGTCCCTTCTTGTTTTTCCTTTTGTGCTTCAATTTGTATTATAATTATGTTCCCTTCTTTTTGGTTTCTGTAAATCTATTGTATGTTTTTGATTTGTGCTTACCCTATTTTTCAAGTATAGTATTCCCTTCCTATATCTACTTGCCTTAGACCGGTAGTCACATAGACTCAAACATATTCTAGAAAAAAAAAATCTATATTTTGTTACTCTTCTCCCCCACATTTTATAATTTTGATGTCTTCTTTTACATCTTCTTGTATATCCTTTTGCTGTTCATTGTGGTTATCATTGCTTTCACAGAAATTTTTTGATATTTTTTAGTCTGTGTACTGGCTTATTTAAGTTACTTACTTTCCAATTGTGATTTTCTCTTTCCTATAGATTCCTACTTCTTTTCTATTTAGAGAAGACCTTTCAATATTTCCTTTAGGATAGGTTTAATATTGCTGTATTCTTTTACTTTTTACTTGTCTGAAAAATTCTTTATCTCTCCTTCTATTCTAAATGATAATCTTGCTGGGTAGAGCATCCTAGGTTGCAGATTTTTCCCTTTCAGGACTTTGAATATATCTTGCCACTCCCTTCTGGCCTGCAACATTTCTGTAGAGAAATCAGCTGATAGCTTTATGGTTCCCTTGTAATTAACTCTTTTTCTCTTGCTGCCTTAGAATCCTCTTTAACTTTTGCCATTTTTACTATAATATGTCTTGGTGTAGGTCTGTTTGTGTTTACCTTGTATGGGACCCTCTGTGCTTCCTGTACTTGGATAGCTGTTTCCTTCTTTAAGTTTGGGAAGTTTTCAGCCATAATTTCTTCAAATACATTTTCAATCCCCTTTCCTCTTTCTCCTCCTTCTGGGATCCCTGTTATCCGTAGATTGTCCTGCTTTATATTATCCCAAAGGTCTCTTATATTGCTTTCATTTTTTATCATTTGGCTTTCTGTCTGCTGTTCTGATTGGGTGATTTCCATTATTCTCTCTTCCAGGTCACTTATTCCTTCTTCTGCATTATTCATTCTGCATTCATTGCCTTTAGTTCAGCTTTCATCTCTGGAAATAAATTTTGTAACTTTTCTTGACTTTATAGTATAATCTTGACCTTATAGTCTCTAGTTCCTTTTTACAGTAATTTGCATTTCTTTTGATAGCCTTTCTTAATTCCTTCAGTATTTTTATTATTTCCTTTTTGAAGTCAGTGTCTCTTAGACTGAAGAGGTCTGTTTCATTGTTTATTTTTTAAAGAGAATTCTTTTGATGTTTTAATTGAGAATCGGTCCTCTGATTCTTCATTTTACCCTTTTTCTCTTGCTCTATGAGTTTAGGAGAAAGTTATCTACTGTGGTCTTGGGAGACTATTTTTATGTGGGAACATCCCTGTGTCACCTGCATGGGTTTAATATTTTTGGTGTGAGGGCTGTTTTTAGTATGGATGCCTGCCACCTCTTTCCTTAGTATATGCTGGCCATTATCCCCTTGATAGGAGGTGTGACCGGTGTTGTGGTGACCAGGTCCTGCACTGGATGTTGAGCAGGTCCTCCCCTTAGCTCTGTGGTTGTCACTGCCTTGTCAGGGGCAGGATCTGCTCCCGAGGTGTTGGAGTAGAAACCCCCAGATCTGTTTCTGAGCTGTGTTTGTGAGCTGCAGTGTGAGGTAGGCAGGATTGGATCACACAATGCCTCATATCTCTCAGGCACTGTTTTCACAAGGCCACCAGTGCAGTCCACTGAAGTCAGGTCCATGGACTGCAGTAGTTAAGAACCTGGACCCACTCTGGGAGCTATGGAGGCAACTCAGACCCAGGCCCAGGCCAGCCCCCTGTGTGCACGCACCCACAAAGCCCACAGCTGCTAAGGCCAGAACTGTTCCACCTGCAGGAGCACCCATTGTCTATTTGGTTGTCCCACAGGTGATGAATTTACAAAGCCAGAGGCAGAGGTGTAAATCCATGGTGCACGCAGCCACGTTGAGAGATTTCAGCACTGCTTCCTGAGTCACACAGCCCCTGGGGCTCAGCTGTGGTTTCAACCCCACCTCTGTGAGTGGGCAACCCACTGATGCCTGCTCCCAGGGCCCACTGAGGTGGTGGTTGGCACAGGAACCCTCCTAGGAGGCAGCTGGGGTGCACAGGGCAGTGACACGTGCATCCATGTAGGTCTCTCTCTGTTCTGCCTGCCACAAATCGTGTGCTGCATTTTCCTATGAGCCTCTGAAGCTCCTTTTCTGTCCTGGCTGATCTCCCTGCCAGTGAGGGGGCTTCCCAGAGTCCGGTAACCTTCCCTCTTTTTCAGCTCCCTCCCAAGTGTGCAGGTCCCGTCCTGCTTCCTCTTTTTTTTCCTGTCGTCCTACCTGGTTATGTAGAGATCTTTCTTGTCCTTTCAGGTGTTTTGAGGTCTTCTGCTGGTGTTCAGTAGGTGTTCTGTGAGAATTGTTCCATTTGTAGGTATATTTTTGATGTATCTGTGGGAGGAGGTGAGTTCCACGTCCTACAACTCCACTGTCTTGAGTGGAGCACTACCTTTCAATTTGATAAGTCATTTATGAAAAACCTAGAACTAGTATATATTTAATGTTGAAGGACTGAACAATTTCATTCTAAGTTTTGCAACAGGGCAAAGATGCCCCACGCTAAAACTGTCTTCAAACCATATGATAATCTTTGAAAAAAAAAAAAAAACCAAAAACAAACTGAAAGAAATCTAAATATATACAATAAAGTAAAGTGATCATGGCAAGATTCAAAATAAAAGAGTAATAGATATTTTTTAATTGCAGTTTTAGACACCATGGACAAAGTATTTCAATATAAAATTAACATAATGACATCATTTACAGTAGTATCAAAATCAAAATACTTAGGAATGAATTTGACAAAATAACTAAACTATAAATTACAGCTGGCTATTAACTACTTACTACTCAATAGACCAGTAACCTTAAAAAATTAAATTTAAATAAACAGATTATTGAACTACATACATAGCTTGGGAGACTTTATAGCTTTGTTTCAATCCCAATCATAATCTCAGCAAGAAATTTTGTAAACTTGACAAACTTTAAAATTTATTGGAAATGCCATTTACCTAGAATAGCCAGAAGTATTTTGAAAAATAATTTAAAGGTGGTCAGACACTTACCTTTTCACTTTCAAGACTTACTATAAAACTGTAGTAATCATGGCATTGGCATGAGAGCATTTTATTGTATTTGACTTACATTAAAATATTTAATTAAAAATCTAAAGAATATGGGCTTCCCTGGTGGCGCAGTGGTTGAGAGTCCGCCTGCTGATGCAGGGGACATGGGTTCGTGCCCCAGTCCGGGAAGATCCCACATGCCGCGGAGGAAGTGGGCCCATGAGCCATGGCCGCTGAGCCTGCGCGTCCGGAGCCTGTGCTCTGCAACAGGAGAGGCCACAACAGTGAGAGGCCTGTGTACTGCAAAAAATAAATAAATAAAATAAAATATCTAAAGAATAGTGATGTGTAATTACAGTGACAGCTTCTCTCTCCTATAATCTAGCAAATTATCATTCCTTACATTTAAAACATGTCAGAAATATTATGTTTCAACTGAAAGGCATATTCTTGCTGGGATGGGTAAATTTTGATGTTTCCCTTTAATAACTATTTTCCCACCATTGTATTGTGCTTCTCTAATATAACACTAAAAATGAGGCTGACAGAGACTCTTGCCTTCCTGTCCTCCAAACATTCATTTGTAGTTCATACTTCCTTGTGTATTTGTCCACCAATGATATACCGGTTGGACAAAGAATTAATGATCCTCAGCACTACAAGCTGTAAACAGCATATGGAGACTGTGAAGAGAGCAAAATATTTTGATAACAGGGCGACTTAAAGAACGTGCTGAAACTGTGGCCAGAGCAATAACCAACTCTTTTCTCTGTAGCCCGAGGGGGAAAACAATTCACTTTTTAAAGTAAAATTTTAAATTTTACTGTAACTTGTATGTTATATCAAGATGAAGTAGAAACAGCCAACCTCTCAGGCCATAGAAGATGATTTAATCAGGAAAAGACTGAATTGTGAAATGAGTCTACTTTCAGTTCTTATTTAACTCATGTACTTTTGTGAAGTTTTTCTCCCATACCCTTGGACCCGGTCTCTCAGGTTTCCAAATGTTGCTGCTACCAGATTGCTACAGAAAAACTGTTTTGCCTCAGGTCCCTTCATACTGTCCTCATTCCGCAACTGCAGGTTCTGACCATCTGGCAGGCTCCTTCTAAATAGTGTCAGTGTGTCATCTGTCACATCTCACATCCCCTGAGGATATCTTGAATAATTGCTCATCCTAAGCAATAATCACACCTCTTAAGGCCAAGAACAAGTTGTTTATATATCTGCACTGCCCCCAACGTTATCTAGGCATTTAAATTGAAAAATTAAATAAGCATTCTACAGCTAGCTATTAACTACTACTCAATAGACCAGTAACCTCTAGGTATGTAGGCCAGATAATATTAACGCAAACTACAAGAAACCATCCCAGGTTATTTTGTTCTGGTGAGCATTAATCAAGAAAAGTGATATATCGCCTCAGGTACAGAGATGAATTATGTGGAAATGTTAGGATATCTTTGTATAACAGGTTTCGCCTTCAAATGACGTCTTCTTTTGAGCAATGAAAGTGTTGAGTAATGAGCACAGATTTCATGGAATTTTAAGAGAGAAAATTAAACTTAGAAGCCAATCGTGTCCAAATGTCCTCACCTAGTTCTCTCCTGTATAATCGAGCAAACCATTAAATCTGACCTCGTGTGACCTTCTAAGAACTTTACAAATACAATATTCTATTGAGAATGAAAAGGTGTTCTAGCAAATCTATGAATAAAGAGAATAAGTTCTTAAACACCCCCAGATAATACTGATGACATTTTGCACAGGGTTGATATGGAAGCAGAGGTGTGAGATTTGAGAAACCACTGGTGATAGCAGTAAAGCATCTTACCTAAAAGCTCTGACCCCCTTGGTAGAATGAATGTCGTAATCAGAACAGAAAAAGTAAATATGTGTGTACATATATGATTAGATATGTCTACATGTTGTGCTTTAACAGAAATGGTACTTTTCAACTATGGAACAATAGATTCTTTTCCACCAGAATTACTCATATTTGATTTTAAAACTAAATGCCAACAATTTGCTACTTCGTTTGCATCCCCTTGCAAAATTCATTGCCTATAAAATGAATTGCAGGCTGCACAGAGGGGGCTCTTTCCAGTTGTGTCTTCCTTTGCCACGGCCACCACACACATATGCACAGGCCCACACCAATGTATTTTCCATCTCCCTAGCCGACAAAAACTTCTTCAGAGTAGATTCTCCAATTGCTGAGTCTGAATTGAGCACGGTAGAGACAGTGGTGCGGGCGGTGGAAATTTCTTCATCATGAGATGACAGGAGTAAAAATTTTTTCTGTGTATAAAATGCTTTTTTTAACAGAAGGCAGAATATCTATAATTGTAATGCATTCACTCATTATAAAATGTTTTGTAATTAGGAATTGAGTAACAAAATATTTTTAATTTTGCCAATGAATGTAGGTATCACTAGCCAGATTATGGGAAAGGAGAATTACATGTCAAAGCTATTTTACAGCATTAAAATCCTCCCTTTGGAGGTCAATCCTTAATTTCATGAATATTATACTTGATTTTATAACTTCCCATCAGTGATATGATCGGAGGTCTTGGTGATAGCATTAGGCAATATGGCTTTGTGTGTAGCCACATTACCACAATTATGCAAAGACTACATTGTCTAATCTTCCAGTTTCCTAAGTCAGTTCATCTTGAGTGACCTTTTATGTAGCTATGAGTGTGGTCACTTTAGTCACTGAAAAATGTCTACTATTTTCAGGAACTTAGTTGAAATATTATTTGCAATATTATTCAGACTTGATGATATAAAACACAAGTAAATTTTTCGTAAAAAAAACAAAAACAAAAAAACAACACTATCCATATGCATATGTCTGCAATCAGTTTGACCTATGAAAGTAAAGTGTTGTACTATTTGGACTCTTGGAGCCACTCTTTTATTTATTAGATAGAATCCATAGATAGAAGAAAGAAATGGTGGAATACAGGTCTAGTAAAGAATATGTGTATTTACTGGAAGATAGAATAGAAATAAAAAAGTAAAGAAATGAGGGAAATCGTTTTCAGAAGAAATAGAAGAGGGATCAGTCCTAAACCTAGGCAGGTAAGCATTTAAAAAAAAACCCAAAAAGATATGGTTCATGGGGTGGAATACCAAGGTTGAAAGTGAAGTGATAGGACTTGAAAAATGTCATTATCGTTGGTGTCTGTTTTCAGTTGTCCTTCATAAACCATAGAATAAATTCACCACTGAATGCTAATAACACCTTACCATCTATCTTCTGGTAACACCAAACACAAATCTAGGTAATTGCGTTTCCTTAATGGTGCACTTATTGGTTTCTCAATGTCATATTCTTAAGTGCTATACTATGTTGGAATTTCCTGTTGAACAGAGCTATAGCCTTTTGAAACAAACTGTTTCATGAGAGCAGAGACGTAGACTGGAATCAAAATAACAGTTTACTGATGGTGATAAAAATTGAAAAAAGTTTGCAAGAAATAAATTTGTACACCTAAAGATATATTTCTATACTCTTACCCAAATCCTCATAATGAAACTGGAAAACATGGGGCAAATACACATTATTTCCTATGGAGAATAAAGAATTATTTTACATACATACCTGTGTACATACACAAATATGAATATATATATATATAGTATACATTGAAAATGTCATAAATATATTAATTTTATAAACATAATGAGGGATCTTAAGGAAAAGGCAAATGGAAAAAGCTATTCAGTAATTCATAATAAAATATTATTAAATATTGTATCCTTCTGCAATATTAATTATATATTTCCTCAATTGTAAGATGCACATTTTCCCATATCTTTATGTATCTGTAGGTAGGACACATCTTAAGTTCAATGGCATATTAAAATTGTCATTGGCAAGTGGTAGTCACAATGACACCGGTGTCACAGCCTGCACATGGGTGAAATCTTACTATTTTTGTTAGTGTGACTAGACACCCTCAGCCATTTGAAATTTCAATCAATGATAATTTAAGGATTATTTGAAGAGAAAACATGAGTCTTGCCTACCGTCCTGCAAACGTTTCATTGTCACATTTAGAGGAGGTCAAAAATCAGGATCTCAAAAATTGGAGGACAGATATAAATGTATTGGGGAGAAAAAATCTCAGCTACTATAAAACATTTTTTTTAATGCCATACCACTAACAGTACTGACAGCACAGAGGAGGATATGGAATGGAAAACAGACATTAATAACTTTAGGAGAAAAATTATTTGGAAGAGTTGGATTCTATAAGTGAAAAAATATATGAGTTGATGATATTATAGAAATCTATGTCTAAATATAAATGAGTTCTTTTGTAAATAAGTCATAAGAAAACACCATGTTATAGATAATTGTCATTTTTGTCCCTTTTTTCAATAATCTTAGCCCTACATAAAATAATTGTGTGTTTTAAAATGATGGTATCTAAGATTTGATAAAACGTGTCTAACAACCTAGAATTTTTCACTCAGGACAAAAGGGTGTTTTAAACTCGTAAGTACAAATATAGTAGTCAAAAAGCAAGAAGAAGAGTGTCAACTGAAGCAAAAACACAACCTAAAAGTTGCATGTTAAGTTTTATTTGGATGTCTTACTGAATACTATAGCCTGGGAGACGGCCTCTCCGGTATCTCTTTGGAGCAGTTCCTTAGAGTTAAGGAAGGAGCCAGGAGTTTTTTGCTGGGGGGGAAAAAAACATGTAGTTGAAGATCAAAAGATTACTGCTAATCACAAAGAACAGACATCTCAAGTTAATAATTTTAGTGCTTTTCTATGTAGAGGAAGATGCAAGATTCTGGACTCATTGGAACTATTCCTTAAATATGAAGCTTAACTATCTAGGGCCAGTAACCGAAGTACAGAACGCTTCCTATTTGTCTCCATCCTGAATTCCTTTCAGGGCATACCATGGGCAGAAGGGAGCAGCTGTAGTGGCTGATGGCTTGATCCTTGTAGAAGAAAGAGCATGGTAGGCAACATTCTTTCTTTACTGGAATGGCAGGCAACAATCCCTGTCTGCAAGAGAAGTCAGAAAACTATTATCCTGCACTAAAATGTTTCCAGTTTTTAACTAAAGTTAAAAGTTGTGAAGTTTGAAATGGACAACATTTTATATACTACTTTGTTTCTGCTACTTTGTTTCTGCATTCCTTCCCTTCCCTGATAAGCAACTATTTGAATATTCCCTTTGGAACTCAAGGAAGGTCAAGGAGGGTGAAGCCTTTTCCCTACAGACAAGAAAATGGGGGACATGGAAAGGATTTGTACCCAGGAGGGCCCCATACGGTCCTGCTCCATTTCATTTCTTCAACAACTTCAGAGCTTTTCTTTCTTTCTTTTAGAGTATGCAGGGATTGGATAGGACTAAATTTTAGGAGACCACACACCTAGTGATTTATCTTTTGTTTGCAACATGTGTATTCCCAGTCCTGGTGAGGAAGAAAGTAAAGCCAGGTATTTGTCAAATTGACTTGATTCACCTGACTGTTTTTTCCTACGTTTCCTAGGGGTTGACCATTCTTAAAGTTAGGTAGGTAATATAGTATAGGAAACCAGTAAGTAAAAGCTTTCCAGAAGCTAATTTTTCAATGTCAATTCAAATTCCTCTGTTGGAAGATTCAGGCAGTGATTGTATATCCCACATCTGCTATTATTTCTTCGCTTCCCTGTCTTTTATTTTCCACTTTGTACCTTTCTCTGCTAATGAATCATGTAAACAAAATGAAAGCAACATGCATTTGTTTTGTTCCAGGTTCCCAGGTTGGCCATTCATTTCAATTCAGTGAATGAGTAGGTCAAGTCATTAAAAAGAAATACCTAATTTTACTAAAAGACTGTCTTAGAAATCACCGTATAAAAACACACTTCAGGGCTTCCCTGGTGGCGCAGTGGTTGAGAGTCCACCTGCCGATGCAGGGAACACGGGTTCGTGCCCTGGTCCGGGAAGACCCCACGTGCCGCGGAGCGGCTGGGCCCGTGAGCCATGGCCGCTGAGCCTGTGCGTCCAGAGCCTGTGCTCTGCAACGAGAGAGGCCACAACAGTGAGAGGCCCACATACCGAAAACAAAAACAAAAACAAAAAACAAATAAAACACACTTCAAAAAGATAATGGATGCTTGATCCACTAGTTTGAGTGTCAGAACTATTGGACCATAGTGTACAAGAAAGTTTATATTAGGGTATTTCTGTTACAGCATCACTGGAGAGAAAATATTTACATAAACACAAGTGAATATGGATTTATGCATTCTGTAATTCTGTTTAAAGGTGTTCAAATTCTTTGAATCCATATAAATTGCCATGTCTACTGTTTAAATTTTACTACCAGAACATACAAAGCCCTTTACAAACTCCTGTTTTTTCCAAGCTGACCCTACCTTATACTTTATGAAATCTTACTTATCTTTCAAGGCATAGCTCAGGTATCACATCCTCCAGCACATCTTCTGCAAACTAGAATGGATTGTCAATCTTGACATTTAATCTGTGACCCATTTGAATTCATCTCCCTTCTTTTATACTCTTTAAATGCTTTATAAATATGTCTTTTCCTACTATACAGCCTTTAAGTTATTGCATCCTAACCTTTATCTAGTCATGGGTTTATTTGAGATAGCCATCCTTGAAGTGGATGCCTCTTTGAAGTGGATGCCTTAGCAATCAAAGCATAAGTCAGGCACTTGCATTACCCCAAAAAACCCCCAAAAACAACCTGCCAAGGCTTACACTACAACCATACACTTCTTCTTTAAAAACACTGAATGATAAAGAATCCCAGGGGCAACCCACATTATTTCTCTAAATAAATATTGGAAAAAGAAGTTTTGATTTCCAATAACTGACATTTCAAGAACACTATGGCCAGTACATAAGCAAGATGATCTGAAAAGTTAATATAGACTATTCGATTGCTTCAGTTTTACCTTTTATGTAAAAAGCTTTTTCAGGAAATGCAACAAACCGAGAGGAACTGGTAATCTACTCTTTGTAGCCTGGCTAATACCTTCTTCGTAATCTCAGTTTTAGAGTTCAGCAAGGCAGAGTACATATCGCCATAAAATGGAAATCAGTATACATTTACTATTTTGCCACAAAATTATTTGAATTTGCCAACATTCAGCCATGATTTTAGTGATGTATGCTTTGAACTTACTAGTTATTAAGCAGACTTGTGAGAACAATGAGAATCTCGTCCTTTTGAAGGTGAAAGAACCCAGAAGAAAAATTGTTCACATTCTAACAGTGAGAAAAAGTCAGTTAATCTACAGAATCATGTTTCCTTGAACCTGTAGAGAACTGATATTTCAAGGCAAACAAGTAAAATAAATTCCAGAGGGTGTTGAGTCTCCTCAAAGATAAGGCACATAAGCATTTTCACTTTGGTAGATAATGAGCCTGCCTGAGGCTGGAGAAAGAAAACCAAGAAACTACTCCTGTCTCACCATGAGCCTTCAATTAATAAGAAACCATTATCTACTGTTGGCTCAGGTAGAAGAATGCAAAAGAATCACTCTGTGGTGCATGTGTGTTAGACCTGCTGAAAGCTGAGGGTAGGAAAGGAAAAGTGAGAAAAATCCTCTGGATCTCTAAAACTCCACAAAACGCAATTAAAGCAGAATTTTTAAATAGCAGTAATCTCAAAGCAATTGTAGCTCATGCCATCTTCCCCCAAATAAGAAGCTTAATTGACTATATTGACCTTGCCCTTCACGAAAAAGTTCCATCAAAGGAGAGATGTGTGTGCACATTACCAAGTATAAACAATATTTTTCTCAGCCTCTCTAATTTTTATACACATTTTTGGCATTTACTCAAAAATTGAAACACTGAAAAAGAAAACAACATCAAAACTGACTTATTAAGACATAAAGCCATTAACAGCTCCAGCGCCATAGAATACAAAGATTTTGGAAGTAACAGACAAGAAAATTAAAATAACTCTGAAATACGTTAAAGTGCCAAGTGAGAAAGATAGGAGAAAAAAGAGATGAGGAATTTTAAGACAAATGGAAATTGTAGATAAAAAATAAAATGAAAATACAATTTTTTAAAAGCACTATTTCAGAAGTGAATTCCTACCATGGACTATTTTGGATACCTCAGAGAAAATCTGTATACTTGAAAACAGGACAACAGAAATTACAAACACAAAGCAAAAGAGAGGGAAAAGACAAATAAATAAAGAGCATCCAAGAGCTGTGGAACAATATCAAATAATCTAGCATATAGTTGAAGTCCAAGAAGATGATGAATAGGAATCCAAGCTAAGACAGTTTGCAAATATTTATTTTTGTAGAAACTGCCCAACTATCTTCAAAAGTGGCTGTGTCATTTTGCATTTCCACTAGCAGTGAATGAGAGAGAATTCCTGTTGCTCCAAATCCTTGCCAGCATTTGATGTCAGTGTTCTGGAATTGGGCCATCTAATGTGTGTAGTGGTATCTCATTGTTTTAATTTGCATTTCTGTAATGACATATGATGTGGAGTATCTTTCAATGTGCTTATTTTCCATCTGTATATCTTCTTTGGTGAGGTGCCTGTTAAAGTATTGGGCCCATTTTTAAATGCAGTAGTTTGTTTTCCTATCATTGGTTTTAAGAGTTCTTTGTATATTTTGAATAAGAGTCCATAAGATATGCTGCACATATTTTTGCCCAGTCTGTGGCTTGTCTTGACATTTTCTTTACATTGTATTTTATAGAACAGAAGCTTTTAATCATAATGAAGTTTAGTTTATCCTTTCTTTCATAGATTGTGCTTCTGGTGTCATATCTAAAAAGTCATCTCCATACCCAAGGTTCTCTAGATTTTCTAAGTTACCTTCTAGGAGTTTTATAGTTGTGCATTTTACTTTGAGGTCCATGACCCATTTTGAGTTAATTTTTGGGACAGCCTTAAGTTCTGTATCTAGATCCATTTTTTGGATGTCGATGTCATGTTGTTTCAGCACCATTGTTGAAAAATTATCTTTGAACCATCGTGTTGCCTTTTTTCCTTTGTCAAAGATAAGTTAACTATATTAATATGGGTTTATTTCTGGGCTCTCTATTTTGTTCAGTTGATCTGTTTGTATATTCTTTTGCCAACACCACACTTGTCTTGGTGAGTCTTGAAGATGGGTACTATCGGCCTTCTAACTTTGTTGTTTTTCTTAGTCTATTCTGGGTCTCTTGCTTTTCCATATAAACTTTAGTATCAATTTATGAATATTAACAAAATAACTTGATGGCATTTTGATTGAGACACATTGAAGCTATAGGTCAACTTCAGAAGAACTGACATCTTGGCAGTATTTAGTCATCGTATTCATAGAGTATCTCTCCATTTATTTAGTTCTTTTCATTTATTTCAGTAGTTTTGCAGTTTTCCTCAAATAGATCTTGTATCTATATTGTTAGATTTTTATATAAGTATTTCATTTGAGAGGGCTGCTAATACAACTGGTATCATGTTTTTAACTTCAAACTTCACTTGTTTATGTCTCATATATAGGTAGGTCATTGAGTTTTGTAAATTAACCTTGTGTCTTGCAACCTTGCTATAATTGCTTATTAATTCCAGAAGTTGTTTGTTGATTCTTTCAAATTTTCTACATAGATAATCAAGTCATTTGTGAACAAAGACAACTTCATTTCATCCCAATATGTATAACTTTTATTTCCTTTTCTTGTCTTTCTGCGTTAGCTAGTTATTCCAGTACGATGTTGAAGGACAGTAATGAGAGGGAATATCCTTGTCTTGTTCCTGATATTAGTGGGAAAGCTTGAAATTTTTCATCACTAAGTAAGATTTTAGCTGTAAATTTTGGCAGATGTTTTGTCAAGTTAAGGATGTTTACTAAGAGTTTTTATGAATGAGTGTTGGATTTTGTCAAATTCTGTTTCTCCATCTGTTGATATGATCATGTGATTTTTCTTCTTTAGTGTGTTGATATGATGGATTACATTAATTCATTTTCAAACATTAAACCAGTCTTGCATACCTGGAATAAACCCCACTTGTTTGTAGTGTATAATTCTTTTTACATATTGTTGGATTTAATTTGCTAAAATTTTGTTGAGGATTTTTTGCATCTATGTTAATTTCATTATAATATCTTTGTCTAGTTTAGGTATTAGTGTAATGCTGACCTCATCAAATGAGTCAGTATTTTTTCTGCTTCTATCTTTTTAAAGCGGTAAGAGAGCTGGTATAATTTCTTCCTTAAGTGTTTGGTGGAATTCATCAGTGAATCCATCTGGACCTGGTGCTTTCTGTTTTGGAAGTTTATTAATTATTGACTCAATTTCTTTAATGTTATAGGCCTATTCATATTGTCTAATTTTATGTGAGTTTGTCAGATTGTCTTTCAAGAAATTAATCCACTTTATCAAGGTTATTAAATTTTTTGTCACTGAATTGTTCATAATATTACTTTATTATCCTTTAATGTCCATGGAATCTGTAGTGATGTCCCCTTTCATTTCTGATATTAATAAGTTGTGTCCTCTCCCTTTTTTTAGTTACTTGGCTGGAGGCTTATTGATTTTATTCATCTTTTCAGAGAACAAGCTTTTGGTTTCATTGATCTTTCTCAACTGGTTTCCTGTTTTTAATTTTATTCATTTCTGCTCTAATTTTATTAATTCTTCTGCTTACTTTGGAGTTAATTGCTCTTCATTTTTCAGTTGCCTTAGGTAGAAGTTTAGATTATTAATTTCATTTCTTTCTTCTTTTCCAATATGTGTATTCAATGCTTTAAATTCCCAATTAAGTACTGATTTTGCCACATCCCATGTTTCTTTGATTTTTAACTAATGATTTGTCATTCTTTGTGACATAATTCTAAATTTTTTTTTCAGTTTATATACTTGAAAATAAATTTGTTTTTCAGAAATAGCCATTCCTTTTTCTCAGTTATGTTTTTTTTGGCGGTACGTGGGCCTCTCACTGTTGTGGCCTTTCCCGTTGCGGAGCACAGGCTCCGGACATGCAGGCTCAGCGGCCATGGCTCATGGGCCTAGCCATTCCGCGGCACGTGGGATCTCCCCGGACCAGGGCACGAACCCGTGTCCCCTGCATCGGCAGGTGGACTCTCAACAACTGCGCCACCAGGGAAGCCCTCAGTTATGATTTTATTTGAAATTTGGAAATACATGTTTTTTTAAGTTCTGGGTGTTTGCTTTTGCTCTAATTGTATTTTCTTGATAATTCTTTATTTCATTTTTCTATCTCTTTAATTATTTCATTTTGGCCTTTCTCCATTAGGTTACAATAGATAAGATTTTTCTCTACTTACTCAGGATGACATGGTTTCTTAATACCTGTAGAACTCAATTTGTCGACATTATGGAGCAATAGCCAAGCAGCAGGAGTAAGAGGAATAGAAGCTTCTGCTCTTATAGGCTGGGAAAAAATTAACCAGTGTATTGTATTCCTCTGGCATGTTCTCTTTTCTCAGGTTCATCCAGATGCAAAAGACAGTTCATTCAAAAATTAAACGTTTGTGAAGAATTTACATTACCAATGCAAGTTTTGGTTTATCCATGTTAGGCAGATTGAGTGCTTTCCCTTTCCCCACCCCCAACAAATCCTGTACACTTGATTAGAAAAAGGTTTCTTAAACCACCATGCATTCTATTACCTATCATGTCACCAAAATTTTGGTCCTGTATCAGCTTTCTTACCCTTGAGTTCCTGGATATGTTGATTCTTGATGCCTTAAAAGCCCACTCAATTTTCTGCCACTGTCCCCTTATTTATGGTATTACATCCATAAAGGTAATTGGCAGAAAAATGGTGTTTTGACTGCACATTTAATCTGTTTTTCCAGAATATGTTTTAAAAAGTAAATCCATTTGGTGTATTAGTTTATCTGCTGTCTTAATAAATTTTCACAAACTTCGTGTCTTAAAAAACACAAATTTATTATCTTACTGTTCCACAGATAATAAGTCTGATATGAGTCTCATTGGGCTATAAACAAGGTGTCTGCAGGGCTGCGTTCCTTCCTAGAGTTTCTGGGGAAAAATCTGTTTCCCTGTCTTTTCTAGCTCCTAGAACACCCTTCTTCCATTTTTGAAACCAGAAATATTGCATCATTCTCTGCCTTTCTTCCATAGTCACTCTTCTGTTTCCCTCTTCCACTTTTAAA
This sequence comes from Pseudorca crassidens, assembly GCF_039906515.1. NCBI lineage: Eukaryota > Metazoa > Chordata > Mammalia > Artiodactyla > Delphinidae > Pseudorca > Pseudorca crassidens. The sequence goes on from NC_090298.1 coordinate 24,528,811, forward strand.
CAACCTTGTAATTATACTATGTTTATCTGCATAATCTGAAAAAAATCTCCCTATTTCAAGGTCAATTGATTATCAACCTTAATTTCATTTGAAGCCTGATTTATTTTGTAATGTAGCCTAAAGTATTCACAATTATAAGAATTAATATATAGGCTATTTCAGGAGGCCATTATTTTCACTATCACATTTTAATTTTAAAATATATTTAATTTGTACACACATACATATATGTATATGACTTATATAATCATAACTTTGTGTTACATAATTATAGTGAATTTAAATTGGTTAAAAAGATAGATTTAAAAATTGAGAATATAACAATCTATAAATTGATAACTAGTCAGTATTAATTTATGGGTTGGAAAATCATATTGTTATAAAAATATAACCAATAAAAAGTGTTCAAATAGCCTTTCTCTAATATCATAAAATTTCTCTATAGTTTAAATTAATCACTCATAACTTTAGTTTTGTATTTCTTTTCTGTTTTCAAATATAGTAAATTGATAAATAAAATAACATTAAATAGAAATTATTGATAGTCAACTTAGCCTTAAAAATGTAAGTATAAAGTAATAGTTCATGGTATTTTAAATTTTCTAGGCATGTATTGCTAAAAGGCTTTCTTTACTCAAAGCTGATAATTTATAAAATAAAACACTGTGTACTCATTTTTATTGCTTGACACTTCCTAATTTATGGTAAGTGATAAGTCACAAGCCATGTTAAAACATAACATCAACATTGCAGTCTATAACAAGATGACAAAGATATAAAGATAACATTATTTGGCATTGATGTTGTGCTTTCAGCATTTGTTTAGAAAATGTAATCTAAAAGCCCATTAATTACATTGTTAACAAAAGAGCAGGCTTAAAAAAAAAAGTTTTTTTCTAGGAGTAGCAAATGCAGATAATATATTGGAGAAAAGAATAGCATATATTGGAGAAAAGAATAGCATATATTGAAGAATAATTACGTTATCTTCATTAGCTCTTTGGAGTTACACTAATTATATCGACTAATTTTGTTGACTTAAAAAAATAGACACATCAGTACTAATTAGATATTTTAAAGAATTCTAAGCCTAAAAGAGGTAAAGGCTATTACCTCCTCTACATTGCTATTTTCCTAAACACTTGACTTTCCTATGTTAACACTGTATGATCACATGGAGAATTATAAGTTTGGTGAATAAAAAGGAAAATTCAATATAACACCTCTCATATTATTTCAAAATATAAAGTTTCAGGTTATTTATAGCTCTCATTTGATCTATAGGATTTGACATCATTTTGGCAGTAAGGAATTAAATTTCTCTCCCATCATGAATGGCCCTTCCAGGGAATTTCTGTGGGCATCATTTTATGTCAGATGTACTAAAGTTAGAAATGGGCAGCCTGAAAGAAAGTGGCAGAGAGTAAATGTAATTATGTACCATAAAATACGAGAGAATAGACAGGAAACTTTTTATTACTTGTCCAAATATTTATATATAATGTGGAATTATTATTTGAAAGTTTAACTTAAGCAAATGTTAGTTTGTAAATAATAATAAGGAATCACTTAACTAATGGGGTATATTTTATATTGTGTTACTATTTATTGAACTAAAATTTGATTAGTGAAAATGGTTCTAAAAAATAAATCTGGATTGCATGCAGAGGTACAGTTTTAGTTGACTGTTATTATTTGGTATGTTGGAAGTTGAAGTAGCCATGAATGTTGTAGAATGTAATAATATATATATATATATTTATAATAATATAATAATGTATGTAATAATATATATATATAATTGACATATAACATACATGTTCCTGGTGTACAACATAATGATTCAATATTTGATATATTGTGTGAAGGATTATCACAATAAGTCTAGTTTATATCCATCACCATACATAGTTACAAAAGTATTTTTCTTGAGATGAGGACATTTAAGATTTACAGTAAGTCCCCTACATACGAACCTTCAAATTGCAAACCTTCAAAGATGCAGACGTGTGTTCACATGTCCAATCATGTGAGTTCTATTTGTGGAGGCACTGTTAGTTTTTGAGGCACAGGACCTAAATGTAGAATGGTACACGAAGGCTGAAGCCACTGTTTGGAATGTAATCCAGTGCTACCATGTCATCTATGATGGGAAAAAAAGAGCCTAGTATTCAGACATCACTGGATTGTTTTTTCAAGAGGGTAGATGGAATTGAATCCAGCAACGAACCAGAACCTGTGCCATCAACGTCAGGCGTGAGTGACATTGCAGCTTGCCCTCTGTCTCCTATTGCTGACGATCCTTCAGCTCTACCATCTCCTACCTCCTCTCCTTCCTCCAGTCAGTAACTCTTCTTGCCTGTTCACTCAATGCCAGCCCCTGTATGCCAGCTGTTGTACTGTACTACTGTACTTTTCAAGGTACTGTACTGTAAGATTAAAAGTGTTTATATTTTGTGTTTGTTTTTTATGTATTATTTGTGTGAAAAGTATTATAAACCTATTACGGTACAGTACCGTATAGCCGATTGTGTTAGTTGTGTACCTAGGCTAACTTGGTGGACTTATGAACAAAATGGACTTATGAACGTGCTCTCAGAATGGAACTTGTTCACATGTAGGGGACTTACTGTATGCTTTTAGCAACTTTCCAATATGCAATGCAGTATTATTAACTACAGTCACCATGCTGTACATGCCCATGACTTATTTATTTTATAACTGGAAGTTTGTACCTTTGATCCCCTTCACTCATTTCACATATCTCCCACCCACTGTCTCTGGAAACCACCAGTCTGTTCTCTGTATCTATGAGCTTGTTTTAGTTGCTGTTTATTCATTCATTTGTTTTAAATTCCAGATATAACTGAGGTCACTTGGCATTGGTCTTTCTCTGTCATTTATCATAATACCCTCAAAGACCATGTGTGTTGTTGCAGATGCCAAGATTTCATTCTTTTTAATGGCTGAGTAGTATCTCTCGTGTGTGTGTGTGTGTGTGTGTGTGTGTGTGTGTGTGTGTGTGTATGTGTGTGTATATATATATCTATATATATATATATACACCACTTCTTCTTTAACCATTCATCCATTGATGGACATCTAGGTTGTTTCCATACCTTGGCTATTGTAAATAATGCTGCAATGAATACTGGGCTTGTATATCTTTCTGAGTTAATGTTTTCATTTTCACTGGATAGATAGCCAGAAGTAGAATTGCTGACTCTATTTTCAGTTTTTCAAGGAACTGTTTTCCATACTGGCTGTACCAATTTATGTTCCCACCAACAGTGTATGAGGGTTCCCTTTTTCCACATCGTGGCCAACACTTATTTCTTGTCATTTTGATAATAGCCATTCTAACAGGTGTGAGGTGACATCTCATAGTTTTGATTTGTCTTTCCATGAAGATTAATATTTTGAGCATCTTTTCTTGTATATGTTGGCACATCTGTGTGTCATCTTTGAAAAGTCTGTTTAGATCTTCTGCTCAGTTTTTAATCAAATTGTTTGGGATTTTTGCTATTGAGTTGTATGAGTTGTTTATATATTGTAGATATTAGCCCCTTACCAGATATAAGATTAGCAAATATTTTCTTCCTTTTAGTATGTTGGCTTTTCATTTTGTTCATGGTTCCTTTTGCCTTGCAAAAGATTTTTAATATGATATAGTCCATTTGTTTGTTTTTCCTTTTGGTTGTCAGATTGAAAAATCTTTACCAAGGCTTATGTCAAGTAGCTTACCATCTATGTTTTCTTCTACAAGTTCTATGGTTTCAGGTCTTACATTCAAATCTTTAATCCATTTTGAGTTAATTTCCATGTATAGTGTAAAGTAGTGGTCAAGTTTCATTCTTTTTCATGTTGTGTATCAATTTTCTCAACACCATTTATTGAAGAGATTGGCCTTTGCACATTGTATAATCTTGGCTCCTTTGTCATAAATTAATTGATCACATATGCATGGGTTTATTTCTGGGCTGTCCATTCTGTTCCATCTATCTATGTGTCTGTTTTTATGCCAATACCATACTGTTTTAATTACTATAGCTTTGTAATATAGTTTGAAATCAGGGAGCAAGATGCCTTCATCTTTGCTCCTCTTTCTCAAGATTTCTTTATCTCTTTGAGGTCTTTTGTGGTTTCTTACAAGTTTTAGGAATATATGTTCTGTTTCTCTGAAAAATGCCATTTGAGTTTTGATAGAAATTGCATTGAAACTGTAGATTGCTTTGGAATACACATATTTTATCAGTATTGATTCTTTCAATCCAAGAGCACAGAATATCTTTCCATTTATTTGTATCTTTTTCAATTTATTTCATTAAGGACTTGTTTTCAATATGCAAGTCTATTATCTCCTTGGTTAAATTTATTCCTAGGTATTTCATTCTTTTTGATGCAGTTGTAAATGGGGTCATTTTCTTCATTTCTCTTTGATAGTTTGTTTTTAGTGTATAAAAATACAACAGATTTTTGGATATTGATTTTGTTCCCTGTGGCATTAGTGAATTTGTTTATTCTAATAGTTTTTTTGGTGAAGTCTTTATTATCTTGCTGTATATAAAATTATATTGTCTGCAGATAGTGACAGTATTACTCCCCAGATAGTGACAGTATTACTCCCTTCTTTCTGATTTGGATGACTTTTATTTCTTTTTCTTTTCTAATTGCTCTGTCTTAGGACTTCCGATACTAAGTTGAATAAAAGTGGCAAGAGTGGACATTTTTGTCGGTTTCTGATCTTAGAGGAAAAGCTTTCAGCATTTCTTTGTTGAGTATGATGTTAGCTGTGTACTTGGCATATATGGCCTTTATTATTGTTGAGTTATGTTTCTTTTATACCCACTTTGTTTAGAGGTTTTTTATCATAAATGAATGTCAAAGTTTTTTTCTTCATCTATTGAGATGGTCATATTATTTTTACCTTTCATTTTGTTAATGTGGACTATCATCTTGATTTGTGGGTGTTGAACCATCCTTGTATCCCTGGAATAAATCCCACTTGATTTTGGTGTATGATCTTTTTAATGTATTGTTTTGGTTGCTAATAATTTTATTGAGGATTTTTACATCTATATTTATCAGCAGTATTTTCCTATAATATTTGTGTGTGTGTGGTGTCCTTGTCCAGTTTTGGTATCATGGTAATGCTGGACTCATAAAATGAGTTTGGGAGCATTCCCACTACAATTTTTTGGGATTGTTTGTGAAGGATAGGTATTAAATCTTCTTTGAATGTTTGGTAGAATTCACCTGTGAAACTGTTTGATCCTGAACTTTGTTTGATGGGGGTCTTTTTCTTACTGATTCAATCTCCTTACTAGTAACTGGTCTATTTAGATTTTCTGTTTCTTCAAAATTCAGTCTTGGAAGATTGTATGTTTGGGGAATTTATCTATTTCTTCTGCATTGTCCAATCTGTTGGTGTGTAATTATTCATATTAGTCTCCTATGAGTCTCTGAATATTTTGGTTATCAGTTATAATTTTTCCTTTTTCATTTCTAATTTTATCCTCTTTTTTGTTTGTTTTAGTGAGTCTAGTTAAAGGTTTGTCAATTTTATCTTTCAGAGAATCAGCTCTTAATTTTTAAATTTTTTTCTATTGTCTTTAAGACTCTATTTCATTTATTTTCTCTTTTTATTATCTTCTTACCTTTATTATTTCCTTTCTTCTACTAACTCTGGCTTCATTTTTTCTTTTCTAGTTTCTTGAGTTGTAATGTTCAATTGTTTTTTTGAGACTTTTCTGGTCATTTGAGGTAGTCTGTATCACTATGACTGTCCCTCTTAGAATTGCTTTTGCTGCATCACGTAGATTTTGGTATATTGTATTTTCATTTTTATTTCTCTCAAGTTATAGTTTGACTTCTCTTTGATTTCTTTGACTCATTGCTTTTTCAGTAGCATGTTGTTTAACCACATATTTATTATTTATTTTCAATTTTTTTCTTGTTATTGATTTCTAGTTTATTACCTTTATGGATGGAAAAATGCTTGATATGATTTCAGTCATCTTAAATTTGCTGAGACTTTTTTTGTGGTCTAACATGTGATCTATCCTAAAGAATGTTCCATGTGTACATGAAAAGAATGTGTATTCTGCTTTGGGATGGAATATTCTGTATATATCTATTAAGTCTCTCTAGTCTAATTTGTCATTTAAGGCCTGTGTTTCCTTGTTGACTTTTCAGTCTGGGTGTCCTATCCATTGATAAACCCAAATTGGGTTTTAAAGATTTGCTGTCAATTTCTCCCTTTGTCTGTTAATATTAGCTATATATATATGTACATCAATACTGAGTGCATGAAAATTTACAAATGTTATATTTCTTGTTGGATTGACACCTTTATTATTATGTAATGCAAACCTTTGTTTTTAATTACAGTCTTTGTTTTAAAGTGAATTTTGTCTCTGATATAAATACAGCTATCCCAGATTTCTTTTAGTTTCAATTTGCATGAAACATCTTTTTCCATCTTTTCACTTTAAGTCTGTGTGTCCTTATATCTGAAGTAAGTCCCTTGTAGGCAGCTACAGATGGTTCTTTTAAAAATTCATTTAGCCACTGTATCTTTTGATTCAAATTTTTATTTAAAGTAGTTACTGTTAGTTATGTACTTATTGCCATTTTGTTAATTATTTCCTGGCTGTTTCATAATTCTTGTTTGTTTCTTCTCTTGCTCTCTTCCTTTTTGTTTGATGCCTTTTTTTAGTGTCGTTCTTAGATTTCTTTCTCATTATCTTTTTTGTTTCTACTATAGGTTTTTGCTTTGTGGATACCCTGAGGCTCACATAACAGCTTTCATTTAACAATCTATTTTAAATTGATAGCAAGTTAAGTATGAACACATTCTAAAACTTTACGTTTTTACTCCCTATCCCTGTGTTTTATGTTTTTGATGTCATTTTTATATCTTTTTATTTTGTGTATCCCTTAACTAATTATTTAGTTAGTTGTTGTTTTTTTTCACTTTTGTCTTTGAACCTTCCTACTAGCTTTATAAATAGTTAATCCACTATCTTTACTATAAATTTACCTTTACCAGTGAGATTTTTACTTTTCTTATTGTTCTTACTAATTAGTGCTCCTTTTTTCCAGCTTAAAGAAGTCACTTTAACATTTCTTATTAAAGTCTTGTTTAGTGCTGATGAACTCCTTTAGCTTTTCCTTTATGGAAAACTCTTTTCTCTCCAATTCTGAATAAGAATTCTCCAATTCTGAATAAGAATACTCTGAGTTGAGTATTCTTGGTTGGAAGGTTTTTCTTTCAGCATTTTGAATATATTGTGCCACTTCCTCTGATATACAAAGTTCTGCTGAAAAAATCTGCTCATAGGCTTATGGGAGTTTCCTTGTACATAACAAGAAGTTTTTCTCCTGCTGTTTTTAATATTCTCTCTTGTCTTTAACTTTTGACACTTTAATTATAATATGTCTTGGCTTGTGTCTCTTTGGGTTTATCTTATTTGGAACTTTCCGGTTCCTGGATATGAATGTTTGTCTTCTTTCCCAGGTTAGGGTAGTTTTCAGTCATCATTTCTCCAAGTAATATTTCTACCCCTTTCCCTCTCTCTTCTCCTTCTGGGAGCCCTATGATGTGAATGGTAGCCTGTTTTAAGTGGCACAATATGTCCTTTGAGCTATCTTTACTTTTTTTTTTTTTTAATTCTTTTCTCTTTTTCTGCTCTGACAGGGTGAGTTCTACTGCCTTGTCTTTGAGATGACTGGTGCTTTCTCCAGTTTCATCTAGTCTGCTCTTGAACCCTTTTAGTGTGTTTTTCAGTTTAGTTATTACATTTTTCAGCTCTGTGACTTCTGTTTGGTACTTTCTTATATTTTCCATCTCCTTGTTGATGTTCTTACTATGTTCATCTATTCTCTCCATTCAGTGAGCATCTTTATGACTATAACTTTGAATTCTTTATCAAATGAATTACTTATCTCTGTTTCATTAAGTTTTTTCTTATTCTTTGATCTGGAGCATATTGCTTTGTTTCTTCATTTTGCTTTACTTTCTGTGTTTGTTTCTGTGTATTAGGTGGAAGAGCTACCTTTCCCAGACTTGAAGGAGTGGCTTTGTGTAGGAGATGAAACTTGTCATTCAACCTTGTTCTTACTCTTGGTTGTCTCTGAAATCTATGTGATTGTCCAAGCTTCCTGATTTATTCTTCATAGATTCCAGTAGTTAAGGATATGCAAGACCTGTCAGTATTTAAAAAAAAATTTTTTTTTTAGTCTGTACTTAATTTCAGTCTGTTTGGGAGCCAGATTCTCAGGCAGCAGCTTCTAAATTATGCAAATATATACAGTCCCCTCAGACCTCAATTTTAAACCCTGCTGACCTCCAGACCAGGTGATCCAGAAGTGTTTCCTTGACAGTGGTTACAAAAATCAGGGTTTTAGACAAGTGTAAAAGCTCATTTCTGGGAGGTACCAGTGAGCTGTAGCAAGGCCAAGGGAGAGTGCAAAGATCATGTTCCCTGGGCTATGTTTCCTGAGACCTCTTCTGTAGCTTCTAGATGTGTGGTAAACCTGAAGCCTGCCCCTCAGGTTGAAGCTCCAGGACAAGTAAATAAATTCCATTTTCATAGGAAGACTGGGATTATGTCTCAGTTTGCTTTCTGTGGTATGCCCTGTGGGGTGGTAGCCTGCCAAGAGCTCTCTCTCCAATTGTTTCAGTCCTGTAGGGCTCAGAAACACTAACTCTGCTGGCTACTAGTGCCAGATGTTCAAGGGACATTCCCTGTGTGGACTGTGTGTGCCTGCCAGCTTTAGCAGTGACACAGGAGAACGTGGAGGTACAGCCTGCCTGCTGGTTTTGGCAAGGCTGCAAAAGAGTATGGGGGGAGGGCATGCCCCTGGCTTAACAGGGCTGCTGGAGAGTATGGAGGCAGGGTGTGCATGCTGCTGTTAACAAGGTAGAAGGAGAGTGCAAAACTGGCACCCACCACCACCTCCATCCCTAGAGAGAACCCCAACAGGCCATTGCCCCTTCAGCACACACTTTAAGATTAGCAAATGAATCTCCTTTGCATATAGTCTAGGTGCTTTACAAATTGTTGTTTTTGTGCTGGGTCCTGGGGTGAGTAAGCCTGCACACAAGCCCTTTAAGAGAGCAGAATCTCAATTCCATATAGCTCTTTGGGTCTCCTGGACATAAGCCCCACTGGTTTTCAAAGCCAGACAATATGGGGGCTTATCTTTCCAGTGCAGGTCCCAAGGTTTGGAGTGCCTGACATGGGGGAAAAAAACCCTCACTCCTCAGGGAAAAGCTCTCTACTTGTGAAATTCCTCCTGGTTGTAGGTCACTGTGCTGGGGGTGGGGTTTTGGCAATCTACCTCTCTTACCTGTCTCAATGTGGCTCTTTTTTCCTTTGTTCTGGAAAAACTATTCAGCTAGTTTTCAGGTCTTTTCAAAGGGAATTTTTCCATATGTAACTAGATTTGGTGTGTCCATGGGAGGAGTTCAGGATCTTCCTACACCCCTATCTTGAACAGCTGCTTCTGAGTAAAAGTTTTAGAGGACAATGCATAGTTCACTCAGACATTATGGAGTATGTGTGCAGGTAGACCACAGTTCATTCTGGGTCTCTGGGTCCTCCAACCATTGCTGACCTTATATAGCATAAGTAAATTGTAACTTTTTTGTGTTGCCACTGAGATTTTGGGGTGTTTATTATGCTTCAGCATACGCTAGCCCATTCTGAGTGCTACAGTTGGTGATACAAGTTTGAAATAGTAAAGTTAAAATGTCTCCATATTTCAGAAGATAGAAGAATTTCATAGTGACAGACATCTGTTAGTAAGAACTAACTCCTAGTGATAAAGTGAATGTAGATACCAAAGAGCCAGTAGAGTCACAGTAGTCTGAACCAGAAATATTTTGTTGGTCTTAATTAATTGTGGAGTTTCCAGAATCAAAAGTTATGAATGGCCAATTAAGTTTCAACTTAGCTTATATAACCTCAAATTTCCATGTTTGTAAGGTATATCCTAAGCCACCACAACAGACCCTTGACCCCTAAGCCAATTTCTAGCTCTAGATAAGTTAATAGACCTAAAATCAATTGAGAAATGGAAGTTTAGACACACCTGAAGGAGACCACACAGTAACACTATAAATATATACTAAGTTTATTTCTCTTAATTATTACCAAGGGACTCTAGACAACTGTCAAAGTCATTGGATATGGAAAAAAAATTCAGAACTTTGAGGAAATATTAGACCTGAATCTGAGCTATTATAAATTCTTGTGAACTAAAGAAAATTTTTAGTTTATAACTAAGTTTGAGAGCATATGGGACTTAGACAATAATTACAATTTTGAGAGAAATGCCTCAGTATGTTGTAAATCAACTATACTCTAATAAAAATTCAAAAACAAGAAAAAATGTAGCCATACCCATACACAACTATTCAGATTTTCCATTTTTATGATAGTATTTCATCTGATTTAAGTGGAAACTATCAACTCTTTAGGTTTTTCTATATACACTCAATTGTGTACTGAAAGTTAAGAGCTAATTTTTTTTTTTTTTTTTTTTTTTTTTTGCGGTATGGGGGCCTTTCACTGTTGTGGCCTCTCCCATTGTGGAGCACAGGCTCCGGACACACAGGCCCAGCGGGCCTGGCTCATGGGCCTAGCCGCTCTGCGGCATGTGGGATCTTCCCGGACCGGCGCACGAACCCGCGTCCCCTGCATCGGCAGGCAGACTCTCAACCACTGCACCACCAGGGAAGCCCCAAGAGCTAATTTTTGATGCTTTAAAAAAAAAAAAAAGAAGAAGAAGAAATGCCTCAGTATGTCCAAATAGATCACCACATATTTCTCACTGTAATTTCTGGGACTTTGTAATTGTAAACATATATAAATATATATAGCTTATTTTGGAATCTGTATTTTGGAAGAAGAGTCAGATGGAAATCCCTAGAGTTTACAGTCCATTTAAAAAAACAACAAATCAAAACAAACAACACACATACAACCCTCTACAAATGGATCGTTCTTGGTGGAACTGCAGAGATCTGTCCACATTAAAACCTTGAAATACATGAAAATGATGATTGCTAACACATTCTCATTAAATTATCCACTTCAATTGGCTCAATAGACAGATGGGAATTAGAGAATGACAGATAATCATCAGTTTAATTGGGTGATGAATCTGCTTACAGATGCTGTCCAGATGTAGTCTCCCTACTTGAGCAAATTAATAAAGCTACTTTTATCTTGTATTATATATCTATTGATGAGATTAGTTTTTTTCCCACCCTTGTGATAAGAATTAATAAGAGGAGGAAATGTTCTCAAAAGACAGTGACAAAAGTACATATTTTATTCTACTCGTAGGGAATGAATTATCCCTCTAGTTTTGTACCAAAATTGAGTCTCAAGCAGGATAATTGCTCATCATCACAGATATTCTGTTCAACATGTTGATGACATCATCCCTCACAACCTGAAGGGCAAGTATCTGGACCTTCTAAGAGAGCTATGATTAAGTCAATTGTCACAAAAGAGAGAGATGCTCTAGGGATAATTCAGTGGTCTGACACTTCTTTAAAGTTTCTTGTCCAACCAGTGGTGTAGACAGGGTAAAATATTACCTTATAATTGAAGGAAAAAGTTATACTCTATCCCTTCCAGCACTAAGAGGACTAAGTTTTAGTTGGACTGCCTTTGAGAAAAAATATATTCTATTTAGATATGCTATTTTTACCTATTTAGTAAGTAACTAAAGAAGTTTCCAGCTCTGAATGCATTCAGAAGGGTTTCCAGCTTTTCACACAGTGGTAGAAACATTTGACTACGTGGACTATATGGACTAGTTGTGGAGACATGATTAATTCAGTGTGTAAGGCAAATTCTGTTGCAGCATGGGACCCATAGCAATCATACAACTGTGCTTTACTGTTTTTGGTCAATAAATCTTCTCATTTATTTTTAAACCTTATTTTTAAATCTTCTCCTTTATATTAGGGCCAGTGGTTTTCCACTGGCCCTAATATAACATGAAGCCCAAGTGAACATGAAATCCAAGGTGCCTCTTCCAAACTTAGTCTAACTCACCTAGCCATTAAATTAGGTAAATCTAATTAACAATGCCAATTAAAGTGTACAAAAGAGATTGGGCCCAAGCATGTCCTGAAGCCATATGTATACTGCGTAAGCAGATTCTTCACCTTCCCACAGTGACTTTTCCTGCTGAAATATCCTATACGTGTGCTGCAATGGGGGTTATTTTTAACTAGTTGCCTGCTGAGGGTAAAAAACAATTGAAGTTTGGTAAACGGAGAGTTATTTAATTTATTCCCATCAGCCAAAGTGACCTGCTACAAATTTATATCTCAGCTCATTAGAATCTCTGAAGCACCACAAAGCTGTCAAATACAAAGATTTATCTTTAAACAGTACATCTCTACTCTGCTTAGAGTGTGAGCTTCTGTATATAAAGAACAAATGAATTCATAGGAAGGTGGAGTTTGGGGACATCTCAGAATAAGATAAGGGTTTGCCCCTTAGGCCTTCTATAGTGAAGATACCTTGAATAGAAAGGTTAGCAAAATGACTTACTCTCTGAATGTTAGTAAGCTTTTATCCCAGTTCTAGATAGTCTTGTCCAATGAGCTCATGATCAAATTGTCATGATGGTAAAAATGAAAACTGAATACTATGCATGGATTAAGTACATTTAACTTGTACTTAATTTTACTGCTAAATGTTTCATTTGCTGGCAGAAGGACAATTCATTGGTTTCTATATTTAATCATACCTTGGAAATGCCAGCCATTTACCTACCAGCAAATTGACAATACCAAACTCCTCCCATTGTGAAATGGGATATTATTTGCTCTTATTGAAAGAGACAGTTACTCTGAACTAAGGTGTGCTTTCCATCTGTGCATTAATTCTACCATCTGTGAGCATACTAAATATCACTAATACAAAATATATTTTCCTATATAACGTTTCCCTGACCAAAGATATGTACAGTGTCCAATTAAAAAATTCCATTAATTGGTATCTTGGAGACAGTATTTTGTGAAGTTGAGATATAAAAATATATGCTATGCTCTGACCCAACACACAAGATTTCTTTTCTTCCATTATCAGAATATTTAGGTATGGAACAAAGAAACATAAATAGGGGGAAAATCTCTTAAGATTACATCTAATGACCCACTTACAAAAAGTGCTTTCGTTTTCAGATACTCTGGGCTCTGATAGTTACAATATTTTATGTTTTAATAAATGCTTAATATTTTATTAAACAAATGCAAGCATTCAAGGAGAAAAATATTGCCAAGAGTCTAAGAACAGAGATGTGTGAAAATGTTTGCCCAGTTTAAAAATTTTAAACTAGTTCAATATTGGTAGATAATTTATAACCATTCAAAATATATATTGAATACATACTCAATGATAAACATTCTTAGATGTTTAGATGCTTAAAAGTGACCACTGAACAAAAAAATTCGAAGATCCACATCTGTTAGAATATTAAAATTGTTTTATACCAGAGTTTTGGGGTGGTTTATTATGTAGCATTAGATAATGAAGGTTTTTTTTTAAGTTAATAAAAAGTCATCATTTTTCAAGACACATATTTTGTGTATAGGATAATAGTCAAATTGAATATGGCTGTGGTAGAAATCACTACTCTTGCAGCTTTCAAGTCCTTGAAGGCAGCAATACTCTTTGGAGTCCCTCTATATTTGCCTTTAACTTACTACTTGTGTAGATAAAGGCATTTGGCCTTCCCTACAGTATAAATCATCATTCCATGGATCATAAAAAACAAAGAAAAATTGCTGCCAGTTGTTTAGTACGTCTGTTGAAACTATACATTCTGGAACTGGGGAAATCACCACAGAGAGGTTTGAGGAAGACCTGGGCCAACCATAAAATGAACCCCAGTTGAAACTCTATTGATTACCAGATATTCGTAAAGCTGTTCTCTGACTGGTTGAATACAATGACAGTTTTGGTTTCCAGATACTAGTTTCAGTTTAAAGCCAGCATTTCGTAAACTGTTTATTTCCCCTTTGCTAATGTACAATTGCCCTGGTAAATTGTCCTCAGGTGCCTCTTTTGTTATTGTGGTAAGAACATTGGGTATGAAATCTATCCTATTAAAAAAAAAATTTAAGTGTATGATACAGTATTGTTAACTATAGGCACAATGTTGCACAGCAGATCTCTAAAACATTCACCTTGCATAGGAATTTTATATGTGTTGAATAGCAACTCTGCATTTTTACTCCCCTTGGCCCCTAACAACAACCATTCTACACTCTGTTTCTATTATTTTGATTACTTTAGATACCTTGTATAAATGAATTATGCAGTATTTTTCCCTCTGTGACTGGCTAATTTCTCTTAGCATAATGTCCTCAGGGTTAATCTGTGTTGCTATCTATGGCTGGATTTTCTTTTAAGGTCTACTAAAGGGAAAATTACAGGGTAACACATGGTTAAGTAGCAGGATACTTCTGTAAGAGGATATAACCTCACCTTTATTTAAAGTTCTTTGACTCTGTTAGCTGGCTTAAGTCTGGGAATTTATTAAGTACTATAATTGTAACCATTATGGTGATTCTAGTCAATTCTGTTTAACAGATATGGATATTTCCTGCATATGCAAAACAAAAATAACTTTTGTAGGCTGCCCATCTGTTTCCATTGTTGGGATCTTGGTCAACCCGCCACATCAAAACTCTCTGTGACCCAAACAATTCTAATTCTTTGACTCTGCTGCCCATTATGGTAACCATGCCATTTGGCCACAGCCACCACAGATTCTGTCATCTCCATTCATTTCAGTGAGCTCAGTTTCATGGCATCACTTCTACTGGCATTCTCTGCCTGCAGATAGTAGTCCCATATTGTTTGAAAATGCTGAGAAATCTCAATCACAGTCTTTATAAAGAACTCTTTTTTCCTTCTAGAGAACATGGGTAGAGAATGATTAAACAAGTTTTGTATGATAGATCCACTTTAAATGTCTGATTTCTCTCACTCCCTCTTTTTCTCTTGACATCTTTTTCTACAGAATAACAAAGAAGTTCAAGAGTTTCAAACTATATTTTGTTAAATCACCTTTGGGTTTATGATTACATCAACCAACAAAGCAAAATGCTAATCATTCCCAGGCACTTGAGTCAACACATGGAACCCAGAATTTCTCCTTGTTCTGCATAAATCAGCACATTTCAAGCTGATCCAACACTACATTCCTTAGATCCTGATACAACTCCTTTAAGACCTGTTCCTATATTTTTTCCACAGGCTTAGTATTAAAAACATTCATAAAGTAAAATTTGAAATCAATTATTAATTTTAATTTTATGAATTTGGATGATGATAAGCAAATGATAAGCAAATCCCAGGGAAGTAGAAAATAGAAAATAATTATACGACTAAAAATTAAAGAATTTGAAAAGAAGAATTAATAGAAAAAACAATCAAAAACATTAGAAATTCTTTAAAAATACCAATAAATTTGAAATAGGAATTAAAAATTAAACTAAAAAGGATTGTCAAAATGCCAACCTCAGGAATGCAGGTTTTATTCCTCCAGATTCTACTGATACTAAAAAGATAAAAAATAATAATAAACGTGTGTAAGTAAATCAATTTAAAAATTAAATAAAATTACAAATCCAGAAAAAAAGAGAACTTAAAACCAACAAAATAATAAATTTAACACACACATGTATATAATTCCAGACCAAAATTGTTTAAATGATTTAAGGGTGAATTATGTCAAATATTTAATAAGCAATAACACAAAACAATGAAATATAGAAAATGAAGCATTTTCCAACAGATTTTATGAAAACCCAATAACTTTGCTAAAACTAAACAAGTAAACAAAAAACAAACCTGCAAAAGGTAGACCATTTTGATTAATAGCTCAATTTCTGTCATGAACATGATATAAAAATCTTAAACAAAATATTAACATCAAACTTATTGATACATAGGACACTATGCCATGGCAACTCTAGTTTCCAAGAACTTACGGAACGTAAAAGAACCTCAGGAACCTAAATAAGACATTAGGAACAGTTAAGTAAATGGAATATATGAAGTTCATAAAGCTGAAGCTTTTAAATGGAAACAACTTTAATTTTCTTCAACCATGAATAATTAGTCCCAGTAAAAGTCTTAGCAGGTGTGTGTAAATTCACAATCCAAATTACATACCAAATTGTGAGCATCCCATGATAACCTAAACATGTTTGAAAGAACAAATTTGAGGACTTAGGGTGGCTTTTTGAAAACTGTTAATATCTATTTAAGATAGTGTGGTTATTGTCACAGGAATAGCTAATGAGATCAAAGACGCCAAATATAGAGATCAGTACACATAAGGTATACAATACATTGTGAAAGGGATGGTACTGATACATTCGATTTCCATATGGAAACAGTGAATGGTGTATCAAAGATTCCAGAAAGCAATAGTATAGCTTCCTCAAGTTCAGATGGGCAAGTATTTCTTTAAAAGGACTCAAATTTCTTGCTGTAAAAAAAGATAAATGAATTCCATTAAAAATTTTAAGAATTTTGGTGCATCCAAAGGCATACAGAAAAAAATAATAAAAAGGGCAAAGAATAAAAGTGGAAGAAATATATATGTAATGTTTTATATATATGTATAATGTATAAATGTATGTTATGTTATATATGTGTGTATATGTACACACACACATTTGGAAAAAAGGGTTATTATTACTTTAATTTTTCTTCTCATCCCCACACTGTCCTCTGTTTCTTGGTCTGCAATCACACATATGTTGGACAAATTGAAATTTCCTCATGGATTACAGAGTATTTTTTAAAAATACTTCTATTTTATTATCTTGCTATGCCTTTATGTTTACTGATACACTTTTTGGAAATTTTCTGCCTCTTGTCATATTTTGGTAGGATACTGGTCATGGTATTTTCTTGTTGAGTGACTGGATTTTGTTTTCTTTCTTAAAGAGTGCTGTAGTTTGTTTTGTCTGGCTGTTAAATTATTTGCAAGTCAATGTGATACTAGCTGTTCTAGAGAATATAAACTGTAAGATTTACTCCAGGGATAGTTCAGCCCTATTACTAAGACATGAGGCTTCTGGTATCTCCACTAAATGGCCCAGGTGGTCACCGAAAACTATTCATTTGGCCTGTAAATACCTCCAATAGCTACTTGCCCTGCGTGATTAGTGAAAATAGCTTTAAGTTTACAGTTTTTCACTTTTTCTTTTCCTGGGCTTTTAGAATTATTCTCCACACTTGCATAATTTCATACTCGGCAAATATCAATGGGGACACTAAGCATATTTCTGGATTTATTATTCTTCATAGTTCCCTTTTTCTAGAACCTAGCTTTGTAAGTTTCAGCCATCTCAGCCTCTCCAGATTTCTAGTCTCTACCTTCTCATCTCTGTAAGGCTTTGGACTCTGCTTGGTTTCCCATACCTGATCTTAGAATAATAATTTAAAAAAATGTAATAGGCAGAAAATCTGAGTTAGTATCAAAGATAACATTTGTTTTCTTCGTGTCTGTAATCAAAATCATACTTTAGTGTCTAGTGTCTGAAACATTTGTTTGTCTCTTGTCAAGTTTTTTTTGTTTGTTTTTACTATAGTTATTTTTAGGGCATAAGTATGTCTTGTTCTTGTTACTAAATCATGATGTAATTGGATAAATTACCTTAAATGTAGACAAATAAAATGAGAATTAAAAGTATGGTTTCACAGTATTTTATATTTTATAAATACAAGTGCAATGCAGTCATTATTCTCAACTTAAATATTATTAATTCTCCTAAAAGTTAGCATGGCAGAATTTTGGCAATTGGCATGTCATCTAAGTAAATAAATAATACCTGAGGCATATTAATTTTTTATGGTTTTTATTGTAACTAATGACAAACCTGTGAGTAACTTGGTGGAAAAAAAATCTTTTTTAATGAAACATCACTGTTTTATGTGATCTTCATGTGAAGAGAAACTATATCATTTCCCATTATGTATTATATTTTAATAAAGTCAAGAAAAAATAAGCATAACATTGATTAAAAAGTAATTCTTTTCAAAAATCTTCATGTTAATTCATAGATTTTACACTGCAGTCAAACAGAAACATATATATACATAAATATATGTATGTATATTTGAAATGTCAGAATAACCCAGAACAGAACACAGTAGGCAAACTACATTATTCTTTATTGTTAAAATATTGGTTTCCTCCTTAATAACATATTTAAGGTTCTTACTTAATCCCTCAAATAATTTTAAGTGAGTGTATTTATTTGTTCTGATGGTTTTATAAATATGATAATTTAAAATATTTAAACCAATACATTTCTTCTTTTTGCATTAAAATGTCATTTATTTGTTAAATTTGTCTAACACGCTGGTAAAAGTAAGAAATCATTTTGTGTAGCATGCTGGTAAGAGTAAGAAAAGCTCAGTTTGAAAGAATTATGTTATTTCACATCAATGTTTTTAAGAAGCTAAGCCTTGCAACTATACTACTTGTGGCAGATTGATTCATCTTTCTTTAAAGAGCATAATTAGATATTACAAGCACTCCTTTTTTGTTTTTCCTTTTTTTTAACATTTTTATTGGAGTATAATTGCTTTACAATAGTGTGTTAGTTTCTGCTTTATAACAAAGTGAATCAGTTATACATATACATATATCCCCATGTCTCTTCCCTCTTCTGTCTCCCTCCCTCCCACCCTCCCTATCCCACCCTTCTAGCTGGTCACAAAGCACAGAGCTAATCTCCCTGTGCTATGTGACTGCTTCCCACTAGCTATCTATTTTACATTTGGTAGTGTATATGTCCATATATACGCTACCACTCTCTCACTTTGTCCCAGCTTACCCTTCCCCCTCCCCGTGTCCTCAAGTCCATTCTCTAGTAGGTTTGTGTCTTTATTCCCGTCTTGCCCCTAGGTTCTTCATGATGTTTTATATATATGTGTTAGCATACGGAATTTGTTTTTCTCTTTCTGACTTACTTCACTCTATATGACAGACTCTAGGTCCATCCACCTCACTACAAATAACTCAATTTCGTTTCTTTTTATGGCTGAGTAATATTCCATTGTATATATGTGCCATATCTTCTTTATCCATTCATCTGTTGATGAACACTTAGGTTGCTTCCATGTCCTGGCTGTTGTAAATAGAGCTGCGATGGACATTGTGGTACATGACTCTTTTTGAATTATGGTTTTCTTCGGGTATAGGTGCAGTAGTGGGATTGCTGGGTCGTTCTATTTGTAGTTTTTTGTTTGTTTGTTTGTTTGTTTGTTTTTTTTGCAGTATGCGGGGCTCTCACTGTTGTGGCCTCTCCCATTGTGGAGCACAGGCTCTGGACGCACAGGCTCAGCGGCCGTGGCTCACGGGCCTAGCCGCTCCACGGCATGTGGGATTTTCCCGGACTGGGGCACAAACCCGTGTCCCCTGTGTAGGCAGGCGGACTCTCAACCACTGCGCCACCAGGGAAGCCCTATTTGTGGTTTTTTAAGGAACCTCCATACTGTTCTCCATAGTGGCTGTATCAATTTACATTCCCACCAACAGTGTATGAGGGTTCCCTTTTCTCCACACCCTCTCCAGCATTTATTGTTTGTAGATTTTTTGATGTTGGCCATCCTGACCAGTGTGAGATGATATCGCATTGTAGTTTTGACTTGCATTTCTCTAATGATTAATGATGTTGAGCATTCTTGCATGTATTTGTTGGCAATCTGTATATCTTCTTTGGAGAAATGTCTATTTAGGTCTTCTGCCCATTTTTGGATTGGGTTGTTTGTTTTTCTTATATTGAGCTTCATGGGCTGCTTGTAAATTTTGGAGATTAATCCTTTGTCAGTTGCTTCACTTGCAAATATTTTCTCCCATTCTGAGGGTTGTCTTTTGGTCTTGTTTATCATTTCCTTTGCTGTGCAAAAGCTTTTAAGTTTCATTAGGTCTCATTTGTTTATTTTTGTTTTTATTTCCATTTCTCTAGGAGGTGGATCAAAAAGGATCTTGCTGTGATTTATGTCATAGAGTGTTCTGCCTATGTTTTCCTCTAAGAGTTTGATAGTGTCTGGCCTTACATTTAGGTCTTTAATCCATTTTGAGTTTATTTTTGTGTATGGTGTTAGGGAGCGTTCTACTTTCATTCTTTTACATGGAGCTGTCCAGTTTTCCCAGCACCACTTATTGAAGAGGCTGTCTTTTCTCCACTGTATATTCTTGCCTCCTTTATCAAAGATAAGGTGACCATATGTATGTGGGTTTATCTCTGGGCTTTCTATCCTGTTCCATTAATCTATATTTGTTTTTGCAAGCACTCCTTTTAAGAAAAGAAGGATAAGTTAGCTTATGTCTCATATATATCACAAACCTAACAGTGATTTATTATTCTAAATGTATTTGAGTACTGAAATTTAGAAAATCCTAACATGATGTAGATTTATGGTAAATTTTATGCTATTGGCACCCAGGTGTGGGTAAAATCTTTGAGGAGAAATAGCCAGAGGATATAGAAGTATAACTCCTCAGGATGTCAAAGAGAGGAATGGTCAGTTGGAAACAAACAAAAATTTATTTTACCAGCGGTGTATCTTTGTTATACATTGAATTGATTTCAAAACTGGAGAAATCTAATTATTGAATGGAAACTTAAGAGGGTAACAGGACTGTATATAAAAAATCTTACTTAACTCTGAAGTAACTCAAAATTAATCAAAATTATTAAAAATTATGAGAAGTATATATTTCAACAAATGTAATTGGGTATTGCTTTCAAATTTTAAAGAATAAATATGAATTAAAATAATATTTGAACAAAATAAGAAAATAACAGATGCCTATAAAATAAAACACAGGGTACAAATACTAGACTATGTTAAATATTATAAATTTTTCATTCCATGTAAAGTATTAATTGCCTATATTTTAGCCATTTAAAGAGTAGAAAAATGCTATAAAAGTTTAATATAAATATTTAGAATAAGCAGTAATACAAGTCAAAAAAAAGCTAAGAATGAGCATTAATGCTTTTATATTCTACCAAGGTAACAAATTGTTCTATTAGATGTTTGGGTTACTCTGAATTCTGACATAATAGGAAACACCAGACAAGCGTGTAAGTGTATGGGCACATGCACACACACAGACCTACACACAGATTCATGCACAGGGACCTAACTACAATATCTTTTTTTGTAAAATCTTAGTGGGCATTTTTCAAGTCATTTTTTCATACCTAAATGCAAAGCCCTCTCATATGTAGCATAAACACATGGCAGAAGAAAACAATTCAACAATTGGCATTCCAGATTTCTCAATAATTTAGTTAAATATTTCTTCATAATGGAGTTCAATGTTATACTATTTAAATGTTATGATTAATTCAATATCACATTATATTAATTCAAAAGATCATATGTGTTTACATTTAGCCTTGATATTGGTCATCTATCTCCATCTCTATCTGAAAGACAACATGTTACTATGTTTATGTTTTAATGGATATTTTTGTGATTTTATTCATGATTTCATGTCCAACGTCTCAGATTTTTTTTAATAAATTAATCATTTGTTTTTATATGTAGTGTGGAACTTTTCCACAAGTAAATCATGTATATTAGAATATCTCTGTCCCCATTGGCATAAAGTAAAGGGCATGCTTTATGATATTTGGCTACCCTTTTCAGTGTTTCACAAAGGTATTGGAATCTATGATATCTTCTCTGTGTCTTGCATCCTTACAAATTTTAGGTGGATTCTGTCTGTCTGGATAACTATATAACAGTGATGGTGATGACAGCAGTTATGAATGCCAATCCTCTTAACAAACATAATTTACTTTTTCTCAATTTATTCATACTTTGCTTTCAGATTTATCCAATATGCATATACGAAAGATAATAGCACATGGACAAAATAATATGAGCACTGTGCATTCTGGGAGGAAAGAATTGTGACCAGAAATGAGTTTTCTCAAATCTGTACAAAAAGAGCATTTCAGAACAATACAATTTAATGTAATGTAATGGACATATATGGTTATAGAATTTTAAAATTAGTATTCGTATTAAAAAAAGATTGATTAAATAATGCAAGAAGGACTTCCCTGGTTGCGCAGTGGTTAAGAGCCCTCCTGCCGATGCATGGAATGCGGGTTCGTGCCCCGGTCTGGGAGGGTCCCACCTGCTGCGCAGTGGCTGGGCCCGTGGGCCGTGGCGGCTGGGCCTGTGCGTCCGGGGCCTGTGCGTCCGGAGCCTGTGCTCCGCAACGGGAGAGGCTGCAGCAGTGAGAGGCCCGCATACCAAAAAAATAAAAAAAAATAATGCAAGAAAAGGACTCAATGAGTTAATTACTGACATTAAAACTAAATGTATATATGCAAGTCTTACTATACAAGGCATAAAAGAAAATACACTATAAAATTCTGATTATAAGTATTCAGATATAAATCTAAATTCCATTTTCCCCAAAGGCTTGTGGTTTTGATGGCATTATTTTGGATAGCAAATTAATTTTAATCAACATGTATGTCAGGTTTTAGCAAAGCTGGAGGTAATTGTTATAAATTTGCTGAAATGAAGTGCTAAATGAAAGAAATATAGGAAGAGAGGATGAAACAGAATGGAAGACAGGAGAGAGGAATGGAGGGAAATGTAGAAAGAAAGTTCCAGGCACTGTGGTAGGGAACTTAGCATGTATTAGTTTATAGAGATGGAGGGACAAATAACTTAAATATTGATGGATATATATTAGATAGGTAGAGAGTAATGTGGAGGGTGTTAGTGGTGGGATGAGCATCATGATCAATATTTGGGAGTTGAAATGAGTACTGTAGAAAGATCAGCTCTCTAATCAGCACACCTTTACTCCCAGAGCATGGGATTTATCTAAGAGCAGTTATTAAGCTTTGAGAATATTATTGATTTAGTTCTGCCTTCCTGTAGAATATCAGCTTTCCGAAGGAGTAACACATTTATCTGAATTTCTGTCTTCAGTGTGTAACATTTCAGTGTCTTGTAAAATCCGTGCCTGATGTATAGAATATCAGTAGATTGATAGTGAGCAAATTAATGGAAGAATCAACATAGGAAAGCAATGTTGAATAATTTTGAAATGCAAACTGACTTCTAGTTTTGGAAGCCTTTAATGTAACATTAAATGTTTAGCTCCAGGGCTTCCCTGGTGACGCAGTGGTTGAGGGTCCACCTGCCGATGCAGGGGACACGGGTTCATGCCCCGGTGCAGGAAGATCCCACATGCTACGGAGCAGCTGGGCCCGTGAGCCATGGCCGCTAAGCCTGCGCATCCGGAGCCTTGCTCCGCAACGGGAGAGGCCACAGCAGTGAGAGGCCTGCATACTGAAAAAAAAAAAAAAAAAAAGTTTAGCTCCATTAATCTATAACAATTGACCAGCTGACATATATTGAGACTCTGATGTGCCAAGAAGCTAGCTACTAGACAAAGTTAAAAGAGAAAACAAGGTTCCTCCTAGAGTAGTGGGAAAAAAACATACAAATAGAAAAGTTCAATAAATTCCCATATGGGCTATGAATCATTTATGTAGTTGCCATATTAGGAAACTCTTATGGGTTGAATTATGTTTCCCTAAAATTCATATGTTGAAGTCCTAAACCCCAGTATCTCAGAATGTGACTTGATCTGGAGATAGGATCTTTATAGACTTAATAAAATTAAAATGAGGTTGTTAGGATGGGCCCTAATGCAATATAGAAAGGAAAAGTTGGACATACACACACAGAGGGAAGATAATGTGAAGAGACATAGGAAGAAGACAGCCGTCTACAGGTCAAGGAGAAAGCTCTAGAACAGAAACTTCCCTCAGCTCTCAGAAAGAACTAACCCTGCCGACACTTTGGTTTTGAAATTTTGGTCTTCAGAATGCTGAGAATATAAATTTCTGTTGTTTAAGGCCACACAGTCTGTAATACTTTGTAACAACAGCCCTAGACAATTAGTACAGGCACTCTGGAATATTGGTTCCAAGTTCTGTTCCCATCCTCCTTAGCTCTCCACAGTTTCACAGGGGACCTAAAAACCATACTGCCTAGACTCCCTCAACAACTGTTTTCTACTCAGTTGCTGTTATTGAGATTCCCTGATCGGAAATAAGAAGGGAATATAAAAGAGAAAGGGTCATTTCTCACTCTGCAGTAGAAGAATCAGCAGATTTGGGTACCTCCAGGAAACTATGGGCTGCAACACCATTGGCAGTACAACAGGGGAGGCTCCAGATGAAAAGGTAGACTAGTGGGCTCCAGCTAGGATGGTAGCATCTTTCACATTTCTATGAAATCTTCGTTTTTCCTTTTTGCAATTTTAGTCCATCTAAAATAATTTGTGACTAAATGTTTATGTGCTTGAAACATCCAGAAGATGTTTTAGTTTTCCTGTCTGTACACTGACTGATACAGAATAGGCTACAGAAATGAGTAGAACAGAGATAAATTCAGATGAAGAAACATCTTCAATGGGGAAACAGGAGTACAGGCTAGAAGGTGTGAAAGTTTCCAACTGGTTGTGGTAACAGTACATAATATAATAAAATTACAATAGCCTACTTTGTTGAATAGAATGTGTTTGGAGGTGAGGATGGTAATATAGGGGTAGGCCAAATCAAAAAGGGCAGCACAGATAGATTAAGGAGGTTTGATTTCTCCATAGTAGTTTATATTTTCATATTTGTCAACAGCTTTGATGTTGTAAAATTTTTGTAAGGAAGGACAGGCAGGCATTATTTCTATGTTGCAAATTACAGGTCAGTTGAAGTTAGCCAGTTGTATGGCTAATTTAATATTCGAGTTTTACTATTTCTTTTTTCACAATTTTTTAAAAAATTAACAAAAACATATTTTTGAGGCATCACAACTGTCTTATATTGATTTGGTTCTGAATATCATTCCCTGTAATGTTATCCAACATGTTTTAGCCTGTTTCTCAATATTATTTTTTAAGAAGATATTACAGCTTCTTTCTTATTCAACTACTTTAAAAAGTAGTTGAAACATGTTAATCTTAAATCTCAATTCTCTATGTTTTCTTCAAATTTTATTTAAAAAATCTTATTTACACAGATGTTATAAATTCAAATGCAAACTATCAGTAAAGAATATACAAGGGAGGGATGGAGAGTCTCTTTAATGCTAAAAATGAATGTCTAGATATTAGTCCGTTCAAGAAATATTTAACTCTATTACAAACTAATTTATGGTAGCATTCAAGAAATGATGTGGAAGCTGAAAGTCATTCTGCTTTACAAACTTCAATCCACATAAGTAAACTTACTTGAGATGATATACTTTGACAAAGAACATCCTTGAATATCAGAGACCATAAACTATATACCTGCGGAGAAGCCAACCTCAAAAGAATTTCAGAGCATAAGAAGTATATAAAAATGAGCAGGAATTTAATTACATTTCTGTAATTGTGTGTGTGACTGCCAGCACAGACTGCCCCGCATTTGATCTCTTCTTTATAAATTATGTCAGTGTACATAAAAACACATTTGATTTCCCAGGAAGCAATTAAATCAATAGAAAAGGTAATAATTATATTAGACTTAGGCTAATATTTTAAAACATTTAGGAAAATGGACATTGTGAAATGACACTAGCCACAGTAATAAATATTCTTAGGTTAACTGATATGTACACATGAGTTTTCATTTCTCAGTAATGAGAATGGGTGGGAGAAATTTGGGGATGTCAGTTGGCAATGAGCTCATTCTCTAGTGGAAGAAAATATTGAATTTATATTCTGGATAAAGTCACTAACTGGACAAACTTCAGTGAGACATTCAAACTCTGTAAATTGAATTACTTATTTATAAAAATATGGGATAAAAAAACCTCAAACATTTGTGATGACTAAGATCTTATTTAACATATTAAGATTTAGGAAGTGTTCAATAAATATTTGTTAATAGCCTATTTTCAAAATGCTTTCATCTTTTATGAAAGGAATTATATATGGTAGAAACTGTTTGGAGGAGAAATAACAGTAAGCCTGATAATGGTAATAAAAATGTCAATTGTTAATGTTCCTTATATTTAGTTTATTTTGTCGCTAAAGTCAGCCTTAAAAAATTGGAAATTTCTACCTCAGTCTATCCTTAGTTTTGCACTACAAACTCAAGTGTTTTCACTTATCACACTTTAGAATTCTTAGTAAATATTTCACAATAAACTCGAGGAAAAGGCTACCCATAAATTAAAGAGTGATTAAGATACATAAAATTTAACTTTATTATTTCCTAAATTAGTAATTTTATTTTCCTCTCTGTTTTTTTCTACATGACACCAAAATAAACTAAGTGCAACTAATTAGAGGGTGATAGGTTTATGGACAAAACCTATGGTGATAGGTTTTGTGTGGATCTATAGTGGTGTAAGGCCAGGGGAGGGGGATGTTGAAATTTTCAATAAAGGCAAGATAGGTCTGAGTGAGAAGGCAACATTTGAGTGCAGTTATGTGATAAGAGTGTGATCCAAATGAATTTCTGGTACAGGAAAGCTCTAGTAGGAGGGAAGAGCCAGTGCAGGAGGAGGGCCTGATGCAGAATTATGCCTGGAATCTTTGGAGAATATCAAGTTCAGTTTGAACAAATGGGAAACTAAAAGGAGAATGAAGTAAGAGAAGTCAGTGGGAAGTAGGGAGAGAATGGGTGCAAACATTTAGGGCTTCTTAGGTACCTACTACTGAGAGATAATATATTATCATGGTTGGAAGCGTAGACTCTGCAAAAAGACTTCCTGGCCTCAAATCATATACTACCATTATTAGCCAGAGAGTATGGGTCAAGAAAATGTCACTTTTGTGCTTTAGTTACTCTATTTGTAAAATTGTGATAATGCTGCCAACATAATAAGATTGTTCTTAGCTATTATTTTATACTAGAGACATAGGGAGCCATAGACTTTTTAGCAGAGCAGCAATATAATCTGACATATTAAAAATTTACTCTGGTTCAACTATTGATAATATGCAGTAGGAGGGAAGCATGAAAAAGTAAAACTAAGAACACTTAGCAAGCTATTACAATAATTCATGTGAGAGACAATTGAATATCTTGTGCTGATAGTGGGGGTATTGAGAAGTTTTAGATTTTAGACATATGTTGACGAAATGTAAATAGGAGTTAATGACTGATTGGATATGGGACTATGATAAACAAGAGTCAAGGAAAACTTAAGTATTTTTCCCCTGAGCAACAGAAAAGATGGGACCACCTGAAATGGAGAAGAGTGGTATAGAACAAAAAATGAGATATAAAGCCAGTAAGTTTTGAAAGTAGAAAATTTGAGCTTTCTATCACATACTGATTGGGCAGTTGGATGTAAATATTGAATAGACAGTTGGATTGTATGAGTGGAGAGGGAATAAGGCTTGAAATATAAATTCTTAAATGTCAGAATATTGATGATATTTAACCCATGAAACTAGATGAATTCACGGAGTAAATCGACATGCACACACATGCTATATATATATATATATATATATATATATATATATATATATATATATATATGTAATTTCCTAAGGAGATATATACACACACACTTTCTTGAACATAATTGATGAACTGATGTGTTTTATAATATACACCTGGAAGAAAACAATATAGTGACTTAACAATATAGTGACAATATAGTGACTTCTGTTATGAATCAGTCATTAAATTATACAAGTTTCTTCCTGGGCAAACTTGTCTTGTGTATATTATTTGGCAAGTGGTAGATACTTGAAAAACAGAGAAAGCCACTATCTATTTCTGAATCATGGCTTATAGCATGAAAGGACAAATTGAGTGAAGGGTCAATAGAGCAGAGCTGAGCACAAGATCTCTCCTGCTGTGAACACAGACTTGCCATGGATGTCACATTCAGCTTCTTGAGTAGCTTCAAAGTGTCACTATGAGCCATCCTCACCATCAACTGAAAAAGACAGCCTCACAAATCAACCAGACCTCTAATGCTGAATTTCTAAGGAGGTGCATGAAAGTAGGTAAAGCTAGAAATTGTTTCTCGGTTTATTACAGAGAATCTGCTAAAGGATAAGCTGGGAGCACAATGTCAAGCAAAAAGATATAACTTAAGACACATTAGAATATTTTCACCTGGTAGATGAGAAGATAGAAAAAAACAAAGTTTATTTTGAGGACTGAGAAAATCTTTGCCTAGTGCAGCAAACCAATAACCAATGTAAATATAGGTCTAAAGGATTGATTGAGACATGAACAAATATAGTAGCACTAAAAGCTTAGAGATTTTCATAAAGGATACTGAAAAAGGAAATACAGCCCAGTCCTATTTAGTAAGTTCTTTATCTTGATGAACACGTATCACTATTAAGGAATATAAATTATGGTTTCTTTATAACATTACTTAAATTGTGTGGTGGACTTCAGTAATAGAATTGCAATTATTTATTTTTATCCTGAAAAACTAGATTTTAGATAAAATGATTTAAAAATTTATGCAATAGTTTGCAAAAACAGGGGGGGGAGGATTCTAAATGCCAGAAGTGAAGAATGCACTGAGCAGTAGACAGGGGTAAATGAGATGATACAGCAACAGTTCTGTGAAGTTATTGAAATAGTGATGGTTTGAGTACTGTGCTTTCAGGCCTACAAAATTTCTATAGAGTAGATTCTGTCAAAGGCCTTTAGTGTTAGTGGTAAGGGAACTAACTAAATCTGCCACCAGAGAAAATTAAGCTTGCCTTTGTCATGACTCTGTGTGGGAACAACAATTCTCACAAATCAAAAGAGTAGCCCTGCAACTTTGATGTGTTTGAACATGAATTTACACTATGCTCATAATATGGGGATATCCTAAGCTGAGAAAGTAGCAATTAAAAAATGATCCTGGTGTCATGAAAATTCTAGGGAGTCTAGAAATCAAATGCAAAATTGCTCTGGAGGGACACATTGGTCCATGTAGGATTTATAAAGGGGAAAATCAAAAGAGGCCAGATTAAGATGAGCTCACAAGCTCAAAATTAGAAATTACAAAGTTCATAGTAAGTGAAAGTCATCAGTCACAAGCACCAGGAGAACCCAAGCTATTGGATTTAAAACCTCAAAGTAAAACCCAAGAGCATGAGATCATGGGATGACAGGAACACTGCACACACATGTATACATACATATAGCCTAAGTGTCTAAAATGATTAAAGAGATAGCAGTGCCTTCTGCTTACATGCAGTAAGCTTGGGAAGACAGAATCTTAATTTAGCAGTGGAGAAATTTAAGAATGAAGTAAACCTATCCCCATAGAGCTTCCAGAAGCCATACCAATTGGTGGCAGTAAACTCTGAAAGGTAAAGGAAGGTGACCTTTACAGCAGGTGGACTGGTTGAAAGTCTAATTGAGAAGAAATTATACCCAAGTATCCTCCCCCCATTCCAAGCAGGCAGGAGATTGTAACTTCCCTACTTAAGAGAAGACTCAGAATTATACTCTAGAGTGTAAAATATAAATTATCTTTCTTGGAGGAAAAGTTGAAGCTTGGGAGACAATCACATGAGGATTAAGGAACACCCAAGGGCTTTTTCTGCTATTTGGTATTCTAACTGGGACAAAGGTGTTCACATTTAAGGCAGGAGATGGACATTATCTTCTCTACAATATATGGGAAGTCCAAGCAAATGAAAAAAATAAATAAATAAAAAATATTATCACCAGTGATTTCTACAATAAGTGCCAGCAAGATCAATCTACAGTAAGGATAGAGAGGCCAAGTATTCCCACACACCTGTTAGCTGACCTTGCTTTTTAGTATCCCTATCTTATACATAAGATGATTGATCAAGATCACCAGGAAAGAAAATAATATGAAAACTAACCAAAGCAACTTGAGAGAATCAGTTTATTTATGGGGAAGAAATACTACTATTATCCTTAAAGATATGAGAGAATACTGCATCCTTCAAAAGTCAGATGTAATATACCTTTATATTACATATATAATAATATATATGTAATATATATATGTGTATGTGTGTGTGTGTGTATATATATATATACTTCTGATACAATGCTGAATAGAAAGCAGACAGTCTTGTTCCTGAGCTCAAGGGGAAAGTATTCGATCTTCCATCGTAAGGAAGATATTTGTTGTAGCCTTATCAAAGATGCTCTATATCAGGATAAGGATGTCTCTGTGGCAGCCAGGGGAGTGCTCCACTCAGAAATCTCTTCAAGAGAGAATCTGTGTTGGAAAGAGTAAAGTTAGTTGAGGGCCTCCAATTGCCATAACTTAAGGATCTTCCAGAACATTTTATCAAACCACACTCTTCCCAGACTACTCCCAGCCAGTGCTTGAACAGGGTTCAGGTACTTGGGCTATGATACATATTCCTGCCTAATATGTGATTCCTTTAATGGGACATCTTTGTCCTGAGGCTCTGATCATCCTGGCCAATACTTTGTCAGAGCTGCATTACAGGCTGAAGCTCTTTCTATCCCTCCTTTTCTTCTCTCCCTGCATTTAGGTTTGAGGGTGCATTTTTCTCTATGCTCCATTTTTCCACTACTGCTCCATTTTTCTCTATGTTCCCCAGTGTAGAATTCTATACCTAGTTAAATGTCATTTAAAATGGAAACAAAATAAATATTTTTATAACATGAAATATGAGAGAATTATCTCCAGGAGATCCATACTAAAAAATGTTAAACGTTGTTCTTCAGACAAAAAGAAAGTAACAACCAAATGGAAATAGGGATCTACACAAAAGAATAAAGAGTACTTGGAATAAACATAGGTCAGAAAATAGACCCTGCTTAAATTATTCTCATTTAGAATTGTCTTTATGGTCCATCTTATTAATTACCTTAGTTAATATACTATGTACACTTGAGAGGAATATTTAAGCTTCAGTGGTAAGTTGTATTTGTCCTTTAGATGTCAGTTAGGTCAATTAGATCCACAGAACTTAAGTTGGTTGATAGTACTGATCAAATATCTGTGTCTTTACTCATTTTTACACTTTCTCTATCAATTACTAAGAGAGTATTATTGAAATATTTAACATTTATTATGGATTTGTCTACTATTTTTAGCTTTGTCAATTTTTCTTCAAGTATCTTATAGCTCTGTTAGTGGGTAAACACTTAGGATTGTTAGATCTTCTTGAATAATTGATCCTCTTTTAATTATAAAATACCCTTTTTAACTCTGGTAATACATTTGACTTGAAATCTACCTTGTCAGGTATTATTATAGCCACTACAGCCTACTTTAGCTTAGTGCTTTCATAGTATGTAATTTTCAACATTTTAGTTTCAGCCACTATGTTTTTTTTTTTTAATGTGTTTCTTATAAGCAACATATAATGCAGTCTTACTTCATCATCTGGTCTGACAATCTTTGCCTTTTCATGAAGAATCTTAATTCAAACATATAAAATTAATAATGGATTTGTCTGGGTTAAGACTCCTGTCGTGGTATTTGGTTTTAATTTATCCCATTTGTTTTTGTTTTTGATTTTTTTTTTTTGTTCATCCTCTTGACAATTTTATACAAGTTTCCTGGTTAAATATTTTATTCTTCTTCATTAACAATCTTGTCTCTTATTTTCCTGGCAATACCTTCATTTTAAAAAAAAATTTAATTTTTTATACAATTTTTAAAAGTTACTTTCCATTTACAGTTATTACAAAATATTGGCTATATTCCCTGTGTTGTACAATACCTCTTTGATCCTATCTTACACCCAATAGTTTGTACCTCCCACTCCCCTACCCCTACATTAACCTCCACCTCCCCCACTGGTAACCACTAGTTTATTCTCTTTATCTGCGATTCTGCTTATTTTTTTAGTATTCACCAGTTTGTTGTATCTTTTAGATTCCACATATAAGTCGTCTCATACTGTATTTGTCTCTCTGTCTCACTTGTTTTACTTAGCATAATGCTCTCCAAGTCCATCCATGTTGCTGCAAATGACAAAATTCTGATCATTTTTATGACTCAGTAGTATTCCATTGTTGTATATATATACCATATCTTCTTTATCCATTCATCTGTTGATGGACACTTAGGCTGCTACCATATCTTGGCAATTGTAAATAATGCTGCTATGAACATTGGGGTACATGTATCTTTTCAAATTAGTGTTTTTGTTTTTATTTCTTTGGTTTTTGTCCTCTGCCTATTTGTGGTGAGTGTACCCTTTATTGACTTATTATCTATATATTTTTGAGTTTGCTATGCTAGAGATATTAATACATAATAATATGATATTTCATAATCATTTTACAAAACATCAAACCATATCACAGTAAAATATATTTACTTCCCTTCAAATATTTGTGGACATCTTATATTTTACTTCCTTCTGTATTATAAACCCTCTAACACATTTTACTCTAAAGAATCACTAGGTTTTTAAAAATTTTAAAAATCTAAATATAAAAATACAAATACTAAAACAATGATGTTCTGTTATTTCCCTAGAGATATTCTTTTTCTGGGTCTTCATCACATATATAAATCTGGCTTTTTATCTGTTAGTTTTTCCATTCCACTTGAAGAATTTAGTTTAAACATTTATTATAGTGCATTTACTAGATGCAAATACTTTCAGGCTTTGTCTGGAAATGTCCTTTGAAATCCATTAAAATTTAAGCAATATTTTTACTGAATATAAAATTGTAGCTAAAAATTAGTATTTATTTTCTTTCTTTGATATTATGTTTTCCCTGATGCGATGTCGACATCATTAGTCACTCATTTTGTTGTTCTATATGTAATGAGTATTTTTAGCCTTGTCCCTTAAGATTTATCCTTTTTTGGTTTTAAATAATTAATTTATAACATGCTGGGTTGGTTTTATTTGTATATTATTTGCTTGGAGTTTTGCTGAATTTCTTGCATATATACAATAATATCTTTCATCAATCTGGAAATTCCCAACTCTTTATTTCTTCAAAAAGTTCTTCTGATTTATCCTATCTTTCCTCTCCTTCTTGGATACTAGTTACATACAAGTTTTTCGTTTGCTAATGTAAGACATATCAGCCACGCTCTATTCTTCTTTGTTTCTCACTCTTTTTTCTCTTTCTGTTCCACTTTGACTAGTATTTTCAACCTGTCTTCAAGTTTTCTGGCCTTCCTATTTCGAATCCAGTCTGAAGTTAAGGCTATCTAGTGGAAAATATTCAAAATGAAACACAGAGAATAAAGAATAAGTCAGCACAGAAGGAGCATTATAGACAAGTGCAAAGCAGTGAAAAAGTTTAGCCTGCATACAATTTGATTTATAGGGGAAAAGGAGAGAAGAAAATGGAGTAGAAGTAATATCTGAAGATATATTCACCATGAATTTTCTAAAATTGAAGAAAGATACCAAAACACGGATTCATAAAGCATTGTGAACACCAAGTAGTATAAATGAAAATAAAATGACATCTATAAACATCATAGTAAAATATTTGGGAAAAACAGGGAAAATATTAAAGAAAACAATTTTTAAAAGACAATATTTTAAATTAAGAACCAGTAAAATTGACATCTGACTTCTCAGCAAAATCAATGGAATCCAGAAGACAGTGGAATTATATCACCAAAGCAGTACAATAAATATAAAATTCTACAAGTAGTAATCTTCAAAAATTGATATTTTATAATACTTTAAAAGAAACAAAAGTAATGCTTCACCAGCATTCCTATACTACAGCACAATTCTGTAGAGTGAAGGAAAAATGATCCCAGTCAGATATAGGGATTAAGGGGAAAAAAGTGTACTTGGCAAGGAATTGAATGTCAGGATAGACAAATTTGAAATTTTTAAATTAATGTGCCAAGTAGATGAATGGGTTGATAAAATGAATTTAAAGTAGACAAAGATAAATTAACAGAGAACTAATATGCAAAGAAGATAGCTGTATAAAGGGAATAGAAACAATTATTCTACCACTTTATATTTTTAACTACCCCAACTTTAAAAAGTGATGAGATTATGTGAATTGAAAGGGACCATTCGTTTTCAGGGAAGTGAAATGTTGAGCAGCAATGTCCAGGCTGCCAGTATTTTGTTCCAGGGAAAGTTAATGAAAAGTGAAGCAGGTTGAAACCAATCTTATTTTTTTGGTTGTTTGTTTAATTAAAGTGCATTGTAAATAGTTTATAATAAAGAAGGGGAAGGGAAGCACAACAGCAAAATAAAAGCAAAACTATCATAGTTTCTGAAAATTTTCTTCAAAATATGTCTGGTTTAGTACCTTCTGATTTACTCATATCCAAGAAGAAAGATGGGTCTCAAAATTTCAAGTTTGTTTTCTTAAGTCCATTAGTGTCCATTTATTGGTTTCTGTTGAAATGTGACACTAGTATTGCCCACCCTTACTTAATTGCACTCTCCATAACTACCAGCTGATCTACTTGACAATCTAAAATCATCATCATTCTTATGATACTAGAGTTTTAACTGCATTTATCTCTACATTCAGTATTTCTCAGGTGGATCAACCTCCCAGAATGCAATGTTACATTATTGGCCCCTCTCACTCACATCCTGTCTTGTTTCTTAAAGTGTCACCACACAGGGACATAAAAGATCTACTAATAAAGGATAGGTACAAAATCCATTTTTGAAGAAAAGTGTGGCTGCCATACAGCAGCAATTGCAAGAGAGGTATGGCTATTTGGGTTTGTAACCAGCTTGAAGGCAGTAGAAAAGCTTTTTTATTTTCAAGCAGCAAAATTTCTGTATAGATTAATTAGTCAATTGTATCCTTTACTTATTGCCTATAAAATGTATTTATCTGTGAAACCTTGAAAAAATGTTTAACACTTTTCATTATATCTGTGCCTTTGTGTGCCTTAATTTATCATTTTTCAAGTGTATTTAAAATATGTCTTTTATCTCATTTGACTCTTAATGCTCTGAGATAAACTAAGTGTTACTAGCCACATTTTAAACATAAAGAAACTAGAGACTTGTGAGGTTTTAATAGCTTGCTCTGGTGAAAGAAAGAACACAGGATTGCAGAGATTGTTGTCATTTCTATTGGGTTGGCCAAGAAGTTCATTTGGGCTTTTCTGAAACATCTACTCCTGCCTCTCTGTCTTAAGAATAAAATGAGAACAACTGCTTTTTTTTTTGAAAAATATTTGGATAAAATATAGATCCAGTTTTTAAAATCTATACTTCTAATTGCATCTATTGATACTGTCATTTAATTTGCTTTTAGTAGGCTACAGTTTGAATATATGGGAGACTTTTTGTGTATTCTTATGTTTAGATTGTTTCCCCCAGGATTCCTTCCTTCCAGAGTATGATCTTATTTAATCAAAGAGAAATAGTCCATCATCTCAGTACTTAACCCTAATATAATGTGCATCATCAGCAAACAATATATAAAACATGATGCCAATATAATATATACTGGTTTCTATCATGAGAATAATGTTATGGAAAAGTAGCAACGGCAATGTTTTACTGAGTGCTACTATGTGTCAGAATATTTCTATGTCTTTTACATACATTAGATCATTTAATTCTAAAAAAAAAAGAGCAAAATAAATTAGAAAGGTATTATTGATTGGTATCCATCCTCTAGAGACGAGGAGTCATTGGGAGGAAAGCAAATAATTTGCCCAAGGTCATCCAGCTAGTAAGGACAAGGTTAGGATCAAAACCTAGGCAGTCTGGCCCCTGCTCCTCTACCTTCACACTCATCCACATTTCCATGTCCAACTCCCAAATCTACTTCTCCCCAACTTGTCTTATAAGCAGATTGAAAAGGAATTCCTTGATACTCCTATAAAACTCAGCAGTTTCCTCTAGGTTGCATCAAGATGTGTTGTATTTCCTGTTTTTTGGCTTCATCACACTAAGCTCCTTGACCTTATTTATGCTTTGCAGCCCAAGCACATCCTTAGGTAAGAATTCCTACTCAATAAACTATGGTTGAATAATAAATGACAGGATGAACACATTATCAAATTTTATTGAACATCTGCTATGTACTGGGCATGATCTAGATACAGTGAAAGCAGCATTAAACAAAAAACTAGCAAAATATTTTGTTGCCATTGAGATTATAATTGTTCCAAAGCTCTTAAACAGCTTCATATGATCCTGAAAGACTAAATCTTATTTCAAATTAGTTGAGTTTCCTGGCATCTGAGGCTGAAATAGACAATATTTACTAGTTTCAAAATGATACAAATGTCAGTTCATTTAATTTTTTTAAGTCTAAACCTGTGAACCCAGCTTGTCAAGATGGTGCAACATAAATCTTTCTCCATACAGTTTAATTAGACTTTGTTAAGTCGAGCCATTTGTGCTTTTACTTACCACTTTTTTTTTTATCCCACATTAAATAGGGCTACTCTGCTGTCCTTATCTACTTTTTCTTTCTGTATTTTGTTTCCACTCTGTATAAAACACCTAGTCTTTGACTATTTCAATTCAATCATAAATTTAGTTTAAAAAAATCTTCTGCATGATCAAACCTATTTGAAGTGCAGGAATCAGAAATCATCCTGGTCGATCTTATAGTTTTTGTCAGAACTGAATTTACCTCTGAGAAGGGAGCTAAGTGATTCATTGAAATATTATAGAGTTGTCTCCTAAAAACCTCAGTATACTTGTGTGATTCAACTCATCACAAAAATCATTATTTAAAAAATATATGTACTTACCAAAGGAAATAATTCATTATATCATCTCTGAATAGATAAATTCAGTTTTTACTACCTTTAATATCACTTGTATATATGTGAACATTTGCTAATTTATTTATAAAAATACATTTTAAAAAATGCTTTAATTTTTCTATGCTTTGTCATTTTACGTTCTATAGCAATAGGGTGCTACAAACTACGAGCCAAATTATGTGTCTGAATTTACTTAGAGTTTGTGTACTTTCTGTGGTACCTTGTGTTTTCTTTCTTTTTAAAGTTTTCTAGTTGATTCCCATTGGTGTGTTGAAAGACTTTCCATTTCTCAATCATATAATTTTAGGCCTTTTACTTAACATTGTAATGGCTTATTCCCTACTACCACCACTAATGTAGAGATAATAATACTTGCCTCAAAAAGTTATGGAAAATGAGTCATAATATTAAACAACTAAATGTGTGAGGTATTGCCTAACATGTAGTTAAGTATTTATTAAATCTAGTTTTATTTTCATATCCTGATTTCATTCATTCATTCATGAAATCTTTTTGGATAACTTTTCATGCCAAGAACTGTATAATGGTTGGAAATTAAATATATATATATATATATATATATATATGTATGTATAATAATAAAACATTCTCTACTTCATGGTGCTCCCTGGGTATCATAGGCATTTAAGATGATGATACAATACAATATGTTGAATGTCAGAAGTGGAATTATCTGCAGTCCCAAAGTATGCCATTCCATGTGTATGGGCACACAAAGAAGGGGCATTGATCCCAGTTAGAGAACTAGAGGGAAAGGAAGGAGAGGAATTGGGATTGGTAGGAAAGAACAAGAAAAGCAGGTATGTAGGATGAAAATGTGGTGACCACTAAAATTACTGATGTAAATAGGGAAATCTAGAAAGCAGTTGAGATACATGTCAGAATCTAGAGAATTATTCTAAGCATGAAGTATGCTTGGAGATGTAATCAACATCTAGAGTGAATAACAGCATCAGGGGAGGAGGGCAAGTAGAGTGAAACAGCCAGTTAGTGGCTAGCGAAGGGAATGCTAGGGAACCCTAGCCTTTAAGGAGCATGGAGAGGAACTCTTGAAGAGTGAGAGGAGGCAGCCAGAGCTGTCTCAAAACTACATGATGGGGCTTCACTGGTGGTGCAGTGGTTGAGAGTCCGCCTGCCGATGCAGGGGACACGGGTTCGTGCCCCGGTCCGGGAAGATCCCACATGCTGCGGAGCGGCTGGGCGCGTGAGCCATGGCCGCTGAGCCTGCGTGTCCGGAGCCTGTGCTCCGCAATGGGAGAGGCCACAACAGTGAGAGGCCTGCGTACTGCAAAAAAAAAAAAAACTACATGATGGGTATAAAGTTTTCAAATGCATAAGAACTGAGGAGCAAAAACTTTTGCAAAAAGGTCAGTCGATGTATATAAGGATTGAAAACCTTTTCAGATTTAGAATTAGAAGTTCCCCAGAGACCATTTTTATTTTAGTAGTAATTTTAAAAAATTTTATTGGAGTATAGTTGATTTACAATGTTGTGTTGGTTTCAGGTATACAGCAAAGTGATTCAGTTATACGTATGTTCATTCTTTTTCAAATTCTTTTCTCATATAGGTTATCACAAAATATTGAGTAGAGTTCCCTGTGCTATACAGGAGGTCCTTGTTAGTTATCTATTTTATATTTAGTAGTGTGTGTATGATAATTCCAAGCTCCTGATTTATTCCCCCCCACCATTTTTCC
Organism: Pseudorca crassidens; assembly: GCF_039906515.1. Taxonomy (NCBI): domain Eukaryota; kingdom Metazoa; phylum Chordata; class Mammalia; order Artiodactyla; family Delphinidae; genus Pseudorca; species Pseudorca crassidens. Next base: position 24,567,261 of record NC_090298.1, read on the forward strand.
CCTTTGGTAAACATAAGTCTGTTTTCAATATCTGTAAGTCTGTTTCTGTTTTGTAAATAAGTTATTTTGTGTCATTTTTAAAAAATTAGATACCTTATGTAAGTGATATCACATGATATTCATCTTTGTCTGACATATTTCACTTAGTATGATAATCTCTAGGTCCATCCATGTTGCTGCAAATGGCATTATTTTGTTCCTTTTTATAGCTGAGCAATATTCCATTGCATACATGTACCACATCTTCTTTATCCATTCCTCTGTCAATGGACATTTAAGTTGCTTCCATGTCTTGACTAGTGTAAATAGTGCTGCAACGAACACTGAGGTGCATGTATCTTTTAGAATTATGGTTTTCTCCAGATATATGCCCAAGAGTGGGATTGGTGGCTCACACATTAGTTCTATTTTTAGTTTTTTAAGGAACTTCCATACTGTTCTCCATAGTAGTTGCACCAACTTACATTCCCACCAACAATGTAGGAGGATTCCCTTTTCTCCACACCCTCTCCAGCATTTATTGTTTGTAGACTTTTTGGTGATGGCCACTGATTTTACATTTCTCTGATAATTAGTGATGTTGATCATCTTTTCGTGTACTTTTTGGCCATCTATATGTCTTCTTTGGAGAAATTCCATAATGATGAATATAAAAGCATCAAATCTCTTTGGACAAAGAAGTGTAGAGACTGTGAATGGCCTGTGTAGTGGAAAATACAAAACAGTGGAGGAAAGTTTAAGATGTGTCATTCACAAAAACTGATCTAATTATATGCATAGAAGGATGGTTTATTATTGCCAAGTAAAGGACCTGACAATTATCATCCTGTTTTTCTTTCTTTTTATCCTCTCTCCAGAGACTTTAAAATTAGAAAATTTCAGTAGATTATTTCAGTAAGATTATTTTATAGATTATTTCAGTAGAGTAAATGTAAACTACTCTCTCAAAACACAAGATAAAAAGAGAAAATATAGGTAAATTTTTTCATTTGGATTATCAGTCAATGTTATCACTAAATATTGACCACATGCAATTTAAAAGCCTGTTTCTATATTTTTTCTATTTAATGTTTCTAAATATGAAAATGTATAATATGTAAATGTAAATTTTAAAAAATTGTTATTAAATCTAGATATTTTCTGAGAAATGAAGATATTCCTTTTAAGTTCTTTGCTCAAACTCTCCTATTTGATAAATTCTCTAGTTGGATTTTAATGGAATTTTTCTTCCAAATTGTGCATTTTTCCTATATAAAATTCAGGTCATTATCATTCATTTCTGCATTAAATTTCTTAATCTTTGAAAATTTTTTCATTTAAAAATTAATAACCTATATTCTGTATAAAATTCATATTCAATTTTTCAGAATAAAGAAAAAATTGAGTATTAGGACTTCAAATTGTAAAAATTTACATATACATTTTAAAATGTTTATCTTTGCTATGATTTTTTTCATAATCTATTGTTTTTTTCTTTACATGTACCCACTCACTTCCTGACCTAGTAAGGCAGCTATTCTATTTCATATACAAATGAAGAGAGGAAGGATGAGCAAATCTGAAATTTTAATTGTATATGCTTAAAAAGTCAAACAAAAACCGTTAAATGATCTTGGTGCTTAGACTATAAATTCAGTGACCCTATTTTGGTCTTTTTGGTGGTTAGTTTCTTAAAGTCTGAATATCATGTATGCTAAGTTGATAGTTATGGATTTTTTAAAAATCGTAAACCACTCAGGTGATTGTGGGCTTCTATACTTTTTTTACACCTATTATTCCTATATTCTACCCTGTCTTAATTTTTTTTTAAGTTATAAAAGGAATTCTTTGTATCATCTTTTTGTATTCTCTCTCCCACATCTACCTCTAACTGTAACCCATGCTCTCTCTATTATCACTCAATTTTAGCCTCTAATTATGCCCCTGCTGTCTTTTTATTTCTCCATCTTTGTCCATATTAGCCCTTTGAACCATAACTTTCTGAGAAAATGGAAATGCCCTCCATCTGCACTGTTCAATATGGTAATGAGTAGCCATGTGTAAATACTGAGCACTTGAAATGAGGCTAGCAAGTCTGAGGAAGTGAATTTTTAATTTTATTAAATTTTAATTCATTGAAATTTGAATAACTTCACATGGCTAATGGTTACCATATAGGTCAGTGCAGCTTTATACCCCTTATTCTTTCTCATTTTCTCACTCTTTCTCCTCTGCCTTGGTATATATTTCTTCTTTGTCTCTGTCTCTAATTCTAACTGTAGTTTTTTTTTTTCCAGAACTTAGGGTCACTTGCTTAACCCAAATGAAAGGCAGAAGCTATACTTCAAGTGCAACCACAAGGCACTGATCTTGTTCATAACATTAACTCCTCTTCCAGCACCTCGAGGGGCTGCTGACTGGAGCTGTTTGAATCTTTTGCTGGTTCAGTTGTGATAAACTCTGAGGGGGTTTATCATACACTACTTTTTTTTTTTTTTTTTTTTTTTGGTTATTGTTCTTGAACTCCACAAAAATCAGAAGCCTTTAGGACACTTTCAAGTTTATGATTCTTGAAGTGAGTTGAAGGCAAGGAAATGTTGCAAACGACTTTAAACTTGAACAATGTAGGCCTTTACTCTCATGATTTTTTACTCTTTCCACCATTGTTCCTCACATTATTTGCCCTACCTCATTTATCAATCGTATGCATATTGCATCTTGTTTCAGATACTACTCTTTTAAAATACATCTTCAGTCTATTCTTTCAATACTTAAGCCATGTCCAAAATTTGATATATCCCATATTTTAGAGATCAGGTGAAGCCTCAACTGAAGCAAAGACCATTCAATTTTAACTTTTACAGCATTATTTCTAAAACCACTGTATTATAAAGCTGCTTACTTTTCAAATTCTTAGATCCATGGGAAATTTTAATTTTGATTATATACATTGCAGAATTTACTGCTTCGTTTAAGAAAAGTTAACTTACTAATCAGGAAAATGAATCAAAAGCCTTTAAGTATTTTGTATAACACTAGTAAGAACAGGCTAAGGATTTTTAAAAAGGGCTAGCTAAGCTTGGTCCCAGAAAACTTGTGAGCACATTACAATTGCATGTTAAATTGTAATCTCTCAGTAAACTAATTCTGTCATTTTAAATTGTGTGAATCTGTGCCTTCCTAATGATTTTATTTTTCTTTGTGAGGGAATGCCTCCTTTTCCCTTTCTGTCACATATACATGTGCAGACACACACAAAGGTTTTCAAATTCTTGTTCTGGATTTGAAAAGCTCTAAAAGCCAACCAAACTAGTTTCACTCCCTTTGAAATAAAATAAGCAAGCTGTCATCTACTGAGTTTAAAGCACTATTCCAAAAATATGTTCAATAAAATTTATATCTTTTAAAGTTTAACTTTGGATTTTTTTTCTTTTTGTTGCTTTTAGATGTGCTTTTTAAAAATGGAGACATTCATATTTCATGGCTATTTTTTTGGAAGAATTTCCAGAAACATTTTAAAGAAGAAACTTTAAATTTAATTCAAAATTAATTTATTTATACATTCACATTTATAGACAAGTTTTAAGATTCCTGAGAAGCCCCAGTTTCCCAAATAATACAAACACATTTATTTTCACCACAAAATGAAATCGATCCAAAAAAATGACTTTTATGATTCTATAAAACCAATGCTTATCATCTTATCAACAATGACCAAAACTATATTTGCCTCTGAGGGGTGGGATAGGGAGGGTGGGAGGGAGATGCAAGAGGGAGAAAATATGGGGATATATGTATATGTATAGCTGATTCACTTTGTTATACAGCAGAAACTAACACACCATTGTAAAGCAATCATACTCCGATAAAGATGTTAAAAATAAAAATAAATAAATAAAAGCTAAAGTGATATACACAGTGTTTCACTGGTCCAACTTCAGGTAGTGGGTAAATAAGAATGACAATAAAATACAGTGTATGACAGGATGAAGTCAGGTAACAGGAATCCAGTAGATCTTACTGAGGTCACCATTCATCCTGCTTATATAGGTAACAAAGCTTGGCTGACATGCAGGTGATAGATGGCTGGCTCTATCTACTCACTGAGTGGAACATGTAGATGAATAATCGTGATTCAGATCTGTGCCTTAGTTATTCAACAAGTTACTCTGTATAGTGAAGTTGAGGGGTATCTTGTGGGTATCACAAGAATAAACACAAAAGTAAAATCTGCCAATATTAAATATGTAAATTCTAATTTTTTCTTATCTGGACTATTGTCTCCTGTAAATAAGAAAATGTAAAAACTGCCAATGTTGGCTAAGAGAGTTTCATATATACTGTATCCATACTTTTTGTGCTCTTACTGTTGTTTTAAGATTTTATGATTTTTCTTGTTTCTGTTAACTCAGGCCAATTAAAGCAATTCCTTTTGTGGGCATTTGGGTCATTGTTTTCAAGTTTATTGATTCAACTGTATTCTATAAATATTTGTGAAAAATCACTTCTTGTCATACTCCATGCCAGATGCTGGCAAAATAAAGATAAATGAGGCACAATTACTATGGTGAAGGAAGTAACTAGATACCATAGTAGATGATGGAGTTCTACAACTTGAGTACGGAAGAGGGCTGCAGTCTGTAGTACCTCATTACCCACAGAATTATGAAGACAGAACACATCAGGGTGGAGATTTTGGTGTGTATATTAGATGTCATCTCCAGAAAGAATTGCAGTCTTTTTTTTTTTTTCTCCAGTTTGCCTGGTGCTATTAAGAAAGTACAAATCCACTGAATTCTGAATACTAATCTTGTGACAAGTACTTTCAAATGTATGACAACTATAGGTTTCATATTGTGGACAGCTTGGCTACAAAACACTAAATAAATGGAGAGCCTAAGTATAGTGACACTAGGTGGGGACACTTAGGCTTTCCTGAGAGTAGAGTGATGAGTATCCACACAGATCGGCATTGGTATCAAGGAGCAAGGCTAACAGTTTGATAGATGTCACTCCCCACTCCTTGATTGCAAGTCTGTTAAATAAAAAAATGTAGGCTGTCTTGGCCACATCATGTGCTATGTAAGATATTAAGTTTTAATTCCTTTTCCCATAAAGTTGACAAGTTCTTATATTATATCATAAAAAATCCTTTGTCTCTAGCAGAAACCAATCAACATATAGGAAAGAGAAGATATTTAATATTATAAAAAGAATGTAAAGTTAAAGGCAATGTAGTAAAGAATTATTGGCAAACAGTTGCTATTTGTGTTGATCTTTCCTTTCTTTCCAAGTTTTGATTTTAGATTTTAAGGATTTTTAGGTTAGCAACATCATATCTAGGTTTTCTCATATTTTTGTATATCAGCAAGATTTCACACTTCTTGATATGTTATGATTTTAGACATTTGTGCTTTAAGAGTCCCCCAAAAATGTATCTTGGGTATTGAAATTCTAGACTTCAAATTCACAGAACAGGAACCATATCTTTTTTTTTTTGTATCCCTCACAGATTGCTTTGTAAATAACTATTTATTTACTAAGATATAGGGTTTACTAAATAATATCTGAATGACAAGTCAAAAATCAGTAGTTTTTTTTCCTAAATTGTCCAGGCACTTAGGAAAAATTCTCACTAACAATTTATAGCATAACACCAAATGTAACACGTAGGGAACCATAATGCATATAAAAGGCGTGGAACATATTTAAATGCTATGTAAGTGGAATTAGACATGAATTATCTGTAGAAAGATCATGTTTTCCTTAATTTACAATCTCTAGGTACATATTATTTATTATATATGAAACATAGTGTTCTAACACACTGTTTTTCCAAATAGTCTGAGACTTGGTAGGTAAATTAAATTTCACTGGTGCTACTTTCACTGGCCTCAGTCATTCCTAGTGATGGCTCACACTCTTGTTTCTTGAATTCAATGCTGCCCACAACCTGGGGTTATGCTTTTGTTATTTGATAAAGCAATGACCATGTTATTGAGGAATAAACATCTAAGTCCCTAAAATAAGCTCATATTTTTCTCCACTTACCCCAAACATAACTACTGTGTAATATAATAGATGCTGAAGGACTGAACATTTCCCACTGACCCTTGCTAAACACTAGCCCGAACTATTCCTCACTACCCCTCTTTTTTAAAATTAATTTTTTATACTGGAGTATAGTTGATTTACAATGTTGCATTAGTCTCAGGTATATACCTATTCAGTTATACAAATGCATATATCCATTCTTTTTCAGATTCTTTTCCCATATAGATTATTACAGAATATTGAGTAGAGTTCCCTGTGCTATACAGGAGGTCCTTGTTGGTTATCTATTTTATATATAGTAGTGTGTATATGTTAATCCCAAACTCCTAATTTATCCCTACCCCACCATGTTTCCCCTTTGGTAACCATAAGTTTGTTTTCAAAGCTGGTGAGTCTGTTTCTGTTTTGTAAATAAGTTAATTAGTATCATTTTTTTAAGATTCCACATATAAGTGATATCATATGATATTTGTCTTTATCTGACTGACTTCACTTAATATGATAATCTCTAGGTCCATCCATGGTTGCTGCAAATGGCATAATTTTGTTCTATTCTATGGCTGAGTAATATTCCATTGTATATATATACCACATCTTCTTTATCCATTCCTCTGTCAGTGGACATTTAAGTTGCGTCCATGTCTTGATTATTGTAAATAGTGCTGCAGTGAACACTGGGGTGCATGTATCTTTTCGAATTATGTTTTTCTCCAGATATATGTCCAGGAGTGGGATTGCTGGCTCACACGTTAGTTCTATTTTTAGTCTTTTAAGGAACTTCCATACTGTTCTCCATAGTGGTTGTACCAATTTACATTCCCACCAAAGCATTTATTTTTTGTTTGTAGAACTTTTGATGATGGCCATTCTGACCAGTGTGGGGTGATACCTCATTGTAGTTTTCATTTGACCACTCCTCTTGTTATACCCAAATTGACTCACCAACGGAGGCTAAGCCCGACTTCAGACATAATGTCTTTATATACGATCCTGTATTTGTCATAACCACATACAAATACTCAGAACAAACAAATCTGACTGAGCATCTTCAATCTAAGGTATATAGATTTGGCTGAGAATCAGAGCATGGCCAAGGAAGACAGAAAGAGAAACTAGAAAGTAGTTAGCTGAAATACAGGGCAAAGCTGATGAAATTGGAAACTTGAATTTATGTGGTTTTCAAGGTCACATATTATCTTTATCAAAATTGTCTATATTGGTTGCTGAGAAATTATTAACAAAGATTGAAATCAGATATATATATATTAATTTATATTTATCCCCTTTCCTATAAGTTATTTACATATTAAAATGACCAAAAATTTTTGTTATATAAAGGAATGATCAGGGTTGAATCTGGAAGCCATTTTAACTTTTATCTTTTGCACTCTCCTATATAGTAATATACACATATGTATATCTTTATTTTAATGTGTATATGTTTATATACATACATATATAAAATATATCCATATGTGTGTTTATATACACACACATATATGCAAAGATGCACATTTTCTAGAAATATATCCCAAAATTTCTATCCCTGTGCTTTTCCTAAGTGTATAGTACCCCAAGTTAGTTTTCTTTGACTCTTAGAAGTATGTAATCTGTTGGAAGAGAAGATATTGCATTAATAAGTAATTTTTATCTTTAAATGTCTACCTTCCTATGGATACTTACATTTGTATACTCAAAAATAGTTCAAGTCAACAAAACCCAGTAGCAAAAACTACAGTTGATGGCCAGATCTTGTTTCATAATACCATTCTCCAAAATGCAACCAGTACTCTTTGGAGAAATGGCTGTTTCTAGGACTGGGACAGAAAATGTGTATGATGATTGTAGAGTATTTTGTAGTGCCAGAAAGTAAGGAAGTGACACACACCCACACACACACACACACACACACACATGATGAAGAAATACAAAAGTGATACAGGGGCCAGCCAAAAGACCTGGCACAATTTGAGAAACAAAATAGAATACTTTTAGATTATAAGGTATAAAATATCCATGCATTCATGTTGATATAAAGAAATGATTGAATAAATGAGGAATAATAGACAAATTTCCTGCACAGAAGAATTTAAAACCATTTATGTAGATATGCTACCCTTCAGAAGGTACAGATTAACTCCCCACACCTTAAGTATGAGCTGTGCATAATGACTTTTTTCAGGAATACAGTATGGAAGGGAAGAAAGTTACTTGACAGTGGCGAAACCTAATAAACACTACCTCAAGTTACATGATCAAGGTTAGCATCAAAAATGGTGTCATACTGGCAGTATATACTCATGATGCAATGTGCTAAGAATGGCATTTTACTTCTGAGATCTTCCTCCAAAAAATACACAACCCCAGTCTAACCATGGGACAAAAATCAGACAAATCCCAATTGAGAGACATTCTACAAAAGGGTGAACAGTAATCAAAACTGTTAAGATCATCAAAACCAAGGAATGTCTGAGAAACTGTCATAGACAAGAGGAGTCTAAAGAAACAACACTATTAGATGCAAGATGGTATCCTGGATGAAATCCTGAAACTGAAATGGGGCATTAAGAAAAAACTGAGGACATCATAATAAAGCATGAACTTCAGTTAATAAAATATATCAATATTAATTGTGACAAATGTATCATACTAATATAAGATTTTAATAATATGGGGGACTGGGCATGGGGTATATGGGAACTCTTTATCTTCACAATAATTCTGTAAATCTAAAATTGTTCTAAGTTTATTAATACAAATAACTCAATTTACCAGAAAAATTATATTTATATCAGTCCTTAAAGCATATTTTTGTGTATATGTATTTGTATTAGTTCATAATATTTTTTGCTTTCACTCACTATTCCATATCCCTTGGGGTATAGTATGCTTTTCTTCTGCACAGATTATGGATTTGCCTTTGACTTGGTTTGTTCAATGATCTGTGAGTAGTTTTGGTTCTTGTGTGGTTTGGCTTGAACTCTTTTACTCCTGGGTCGACCTTGAAAGTAATATCCCTGGGTAGTGCTTGCCCACGGAGAATGTGAACACATGTGGAATATATCTGAACCCTACCCAAATCCCAGAGCCAAGTCAAGCTCACTGAAATATGAAGCAATGTCACCCAGTTGTTGAACAGACCATGAGTAGAAGAATAAATGCTTGCTAGATAGGCCACTGAATTTTCTGGTGGTCTGTTAGTTTATTGCAACAGTAGCAGAATAATTTAGTGTGTAACACAAATCTTCATGGAGATGACCGTTGCTCTTTGCTGTAATGTATGTGCATCCCTATTAATTGTGTGTGTGTGTGTTCAGTATGAGCACAAGTCAAATTTCTAAAAAAACTTGTTCTACTGGGAAAATGTCAGCTAAGTGTATAATATTATTTTAACTAGTATTCAATAAATCAGTAAAACCATATGTAACTGACATACTTTGATTATAGTCTTTTATTTAGGAAATAATTTTAGTTCATCATAGTTACGTGGTTTTTTTATTCAAGATTTTGTGAAGCAGACCCAGTCCAATTTCATGGTCATGCCATTTGTAAAATGGTGTAATCCAGTGAACTATGAATGTTGGAATGGGCTCATATATTAGGGGCTCTCTCTGTTTGTGAATATTGAAATGTATTTTGCTGATATCAAGTGATAATTATTTAAAAAGAAATTTAAGAGCATCAGCAGTAAATGAAGTACTATTTGAATATATGTATATGTCTTGATTTTTTAAATACATGGTGCATACTCACGATATGTTTTTGTGCATATATAACATCATGCATTTAACACACAGAGATATATAAAATCTCATGTACGCCCCTCTCCAAATATGTATAAATGAGTAAATACCTAGGCAGTGAGCTAGATGGCGATATAGCATATAAAGATGTAATTTTACTTTAGAATCCATGGATTATGACCCCATAGGTCTAGATCTTGAGAAACTCTAGCAACAATAGTCTGTATGAAATGCATTAAGTATTATTTTTCTCTTATTGAATAGAATTTAATTGTAAATATATGGAATATAATCTTCCTGAGTCACATGAAAATGGCACTGATAGTAAAGGAAAATGTTTTAGCAAAGAATATTTCTATTATGGTCCTTATATGTTGAAACATTTCTCATAAGAGTTTATATAGTTAAATACTAAACTATCAAAATGTGTTCTTATTTTTGGCAGTGTGCTTTGCTGATGAGATAAGCATATGTTTATTATATTTATTTATGTATTTATTTTTTGCGGTACACGGGCCTCTGACTGTTGTGGCCTCTCCCGTTGTGGAGCACAGGCTCTGGACACGCAGGCTCAGCGGCCATGGCTCACGGGCCCAGCCGCTCCGTGGCATGTGGGATCTTCCCGGACCGGGGCACGAACCCATGTCCCCTGCATCAGCAGGCGGACTCTCAACCACTGCACCACCAGGGAAGCCCAGCATATGTTTATTTTTTTAATTTATATATTTCACTTTTTATTTTTACAAGCTTCTTTCTTTCTTTGAATAATGAAAAATATTGGGGGCATAATATTTAACTTAATATATGATATTACATTGAATGGCAAGTAAAATGTTTAAAAGTTTTTCTTACTGTGGTTATTATATTATTATATTAGCCATAATTTCAGGTTTCAGGGCCAAAAGAAGGATATCCTAAAAAGCACAGAATGTTTCATAGCATTTCATCCTTCTTAACCTTCTACATTGTCCTCCTGGTAACACATCACACATCAGGAGATCATTAGGCAAATGCAGATAATTGGCAATTTTGATTAAACGTGAAAAAAACTATTTTGTAAAGAAATAAAAACATGTATGATAGTGGACTAAGTGTCCCTAATAACTGTGAGTAAGTTGACAAATATAGTAATTAGAAAATGACTCTAAAATAAGACATTCTGTACACACACACACACACACACACACACACCCATACCCATAATTCCATTGATTTTTAAGTTACATGTAGCATCCTGAAGGAAAACTAACAAGAATAGTAAGTCAATTCTTTTTACAAAGGTCTGAAAATTTAAGGGACAAACTTAACAGTAATATCCAACATCAAATGTATGTGTGCAAAGCATTTCCTGAACAGAAAGGAAAGAAAAGGCATGGCGAGAATAGGTTGAGGATGGAATAATATTATTTGTGGAACAGGGAAATTATTTGTCCAGTACTGTGTTAGTTTTCTTAATATTGACTATAATTATATCAAAACTTCTTTCATATTTATTTTCTAGCCATTTTTCAAATATGCCACTGAGAATTATTCTATTCCCAAAGTGATTTTCAATGTGTTTATTGAGATGTCAAATACCATAAAATTTGTGGCCCTTGTTTTCTAACAGTCACTATTGTGGAGAGTAAAAGTAGTTGGCTCTGTACTTTCATGATGCTGGATGTCAGCAATGGAGGATTCCATGCTTTATAGTAGGAGATATGAACCTCCCTCCCCATTTTTTTTTAATATTTATTTTTGGCTGTGTTGGGTCTTCATTGCTGCACGCAGGCTTTCTCTACTTGCGGCAAGGGGGGGCTACTGTTCGTTGTGGTGCACGGACTTCTCATTGCGGTGGCTTCTCTTGTTGTGGAGCACAGGCTGTAGGTGCACAGGCTTCAGTAGTTGTGGCACATGGGCTCAGTAGTTGTGTCTCGCGGGCTCTAGGGCGCAGGCTCAGCAGTTGTGGTGCACGGGCTTAGTTGCTCCGTGGCATGTGGGATCTTCCCGGACCAGGGCTTGAACCCATGTCCCCTGCATTGGCAGGCAGATTCTTAACCACTGCGCCACCAGGGAAGCCCTCCCTCCCCATTTTTTTACCCACTCTGTTATCACTCTTAGTCTTCAGTTGGCTCTATACTTAGGACCACACAGAGACAATTCAGGTATCCCTTTTAAGCCACTAGTTGCACCCTATTAACAGAGCCTACTGAATTGAGAAGTAAGAGTGTAAGGCCAATTAACAATCAATGCTTTTGCTTTTTGTTTTTGTTCATATTTGATGTTTTTCTCTGTTGAGAATCTCAGGAGAAGGAGTGTTGTCTTATCTGGTAACAATCCAGTATTCAGTAGTCTTAGGATCATCATATCTTATATTACATTTTGCCTAAAATGTATAATTATGGGCTCTAAAAATAAATCTAAGATTAAAATATGATTGAAGTAAAAAAATATATAAACAACATATTTGAATGCTGTCAGACAATTTTCTTAAATAATTTTCTCTAAAAGAGAATAGTAATGATGGTTGAAAATATTGTTTCATGATCCAGGCAATGCAGGAAAGCAAAATTTTAGAATTGCTTAGAAAATAACACATTGATTAGAATTAAAACAGTTTTATTTTCTGCTTTTTAAAAAAATTTTGGGTTTTAGTGTCTTCACTGCTTTATGTCTCGCCTACTTTTGACTTTTTCTTTTTACCTTGGATTCAATTGTCATCTCCTAGATGAACCAATCTTGATTACCTAAACAAGTTATACTTAATTAATTGTAATATTTGTATTAGTGTTATAAGCTGAACTGTGTTCCTCCAAATTCATATGTTCAAGTCCTAACCTCCAGTACCTCAGAAAATGACTATATATGGAGGTAGGGTCTTTAAAGAGGTAGTTAAGTTAAAAATGAGGCTGGTTTGGTGGGCCCTAATCTATTCTGACTTGTGTCTTTATAAAAAGAGGAGATTATAATATACAGAGAGACACCAGGGGCACATGTGCACAAAGGGAAGACCAGGTGAAGACACAGAAGGTGGCTATTTGCAAGCCAAGGAAAGAGACCTCAGAAGAAATAAGACCTGACCATATATTGATCATGGACTTCTGGCCTCCAGGATAGTGAAAAAATAAATTAGTCTTCTTTAAGCCACCTAGTCGGTGGTATGTTATTATGGCAGCCCTTGCAAACTAATACAAATAGTAAGCATTAACCTTAACATTTTGGAATGTTGACTAATACTTTATGCATTTTATGAGTCAATGCTCATGTGAAAAGTAGATTTTCAATCACATAGCACATTTCTCTTCTTAGGAAATAGTAAGATGGGTTGTTTTGCCCAAGAATCATAGTAATTCAATATTACTGGCATGGTGCACATTTGATCATGTTCTTGAGTTTCCTCCAGTTAAATATTATGAAAATGTAGATGTCCAACATGACTAATGATATCACTAGTTTATTCCTTTTGTATGTCCTGAATTTACATTTTACAATTTGATTGTATTAATCAGTAAAATATATATATATATTTTAAAAATTCTCTCTCTCCCTATAGATATATATAGATAGAGTTTTAATACTTTCAAAGCAAACAAAAACCCTACTGCCCTCCACATAAAAGAGTTTGTTTCCTTATTGAACAATTTGTTTTCTGCTTTGTTTACTAAGTTCTTAAAATATCACAATAATATAAGGCAGGTCACAGAGGAATTAATTTCTAATATAGCAAAATTAACTTTAGTGTTAAATAAAACCCACCAATATTCATTCATTTATTCAAAAAAATACTCAGCACCTCTTAGGTACTAAGCACTGTGTTTTACATTGCAGATACAATTTTGAACCAGACAGAAATGGCCCCTAATCCCCTAGAGTACAAACCATATTTACTGAATAGAGCGTGTGATTTTCTTTTCCCGACACTGGTAAGTAAAAATGTTTTGAAACAGTGCCATTTATTAATAGCCTTTTATACCTAATGATTATCTAATTTATACTTATACCTCAGAAAACCAAATATTAATAATTTAATCTGTTATTATGATTTAATAGAAGAGATTGCAAAATTTGGAACAAAGACATTCCTTAGTTTACAACCTAGCTTTGCTGTGTCATAGTTTTATTATTTTGGGCAGATTACTTAAACTATTCAAACCTGTTTCCTTATGTGTAAACCCTCATTATTAATATTTACTTTGAAGCTTGACTTAAAGTCAGAGATCATAAGAAGTACATGGTGGGCATATAATAATTATTACCTTTATTTTTATATTAAATTAATAGTATTAGGTTTAATCAGATAAAATTATGTCAGAACACATACGTCAGAATTAATTTCAAAGCAATCTTGGGTTCCAGATCAAGCTACTTGTTTTTTGATGGTCAGGCTTTTAACCATTGTGCATTTTACTTAGCAATATATAAACTTTTTAAGAGACAAACAAAAAAACCTTTTATTATATTCACCAGAATTAAACACAGTATCCGATATGGCAATATGGTTCCAGTTTTTCATTTCCAAGTGTCATTCTAACAAGATTCAAATATAATATTTGTTAGTGAGGTTCTATATAAATTCACTAATGAGAACAGTTGTGTTGTTTTAGCTTAATTTTTTTTCTGCCTCACATTGTGCCTGAGAATTCTTTTTTATTCTTATGGTGTGTGCATGTGTGTATGTATGCATGCATGTGTTTGTGTGTGTTTAAAGTGTCCTGTTCTGATTCTCTTACCCTAGGGCTTCATTTTCTTTTGTGAGTTTTGCGATTCCATAGAAAGAAGACTGCTTTCAATATGTAAATGCTTCTGCCACTTTACATTTAGTGAAGCAGGTCGTTTTAGCTTCCTTCCAGCAGTAAGATTCATTATTTTAGTGAGTTTTGACATAGGCTCTGATTGGTTAAAAAACCCATGTTCATCATTTGCACTTTTACTTTTGTTTTGGTGTTAGGAAGAATATAGAACATATTCAGCAATAAAACCCCAGTCAAGTGATTTAATCTGTAAGAAAAATAAGCCTTACCTTGAAATGCTTTTAAATATGTTTTTTGTTTATTTAGGCGTTGGAGGAGGGAAAGGTCACTGTTAATAGAGAACTTTAACCAATTCTGATAAATCTGTAAACTAAAATGATGGTTCATTATAAGATTATGAAAATTCCTAAAAAGGGCACAATGGAAATATTTAAACTTTCTACTTTAGGATAAATGGTGTTAAATCATGACCCTCATAGTCATCCTACATAAAGTTATACTGTGATCACTGATCTTTTCTCAATCTCCTCTGGAAAGTGGTATCAACAACACTGAAACATTAAAAAAGGAAAGATAAACCCACTAGCATTTGATGAGTTAATGTGATAATAATTGGCATTATGCTATTCATTTAGAAGTATTTAGAAAAGGAGTAAAAACCTGCAGAAACCTAACACCTTTATATGAGGCTCCCAAGCTCTCTCTAAGCAGACTGGCTGTACCTCAGTGGTCACATGAAGCCCCCTTTGTCATATGACTTTAGGGGCATGAACATATAACTACCCTCTTGGAAAACTGTATCTGAATTTAAGTTTTAAATGATACTAATTAAATGTAAATGGTACAATTACTCTCACAAGAATAGGTACAAAATATTTTTGAAGTAACCTGCACTTCTCAAATTTAGGACTATGTTTCTAATTATTTTTGTATATTTTCTTGAACATTCTTGTTTTTCCTATCTTCCAAACGATGCTCCACTGGTTCTCTCTCTCTTTTTTTTTAATCTTTATTTTTGGCTGCGTTGGGTCTTTGTTGTTGCGCGTGGGCTTTCTCTAGTTGCAGCGAGCGGTGGCTACTCTTTGTTGTGGTCCGCAGGCTTCTCATTGCGGTGGCTTCTCTTGTTGCAGAGCATGGGCTCTAGGCATGCGGGCTTCAGTAATTGTGACATGTGGGCTCAGTAGTTGTGGCACACGGGCTTAGTTGCTCCGTGGCATGGGGGATCTTCCCGGACCAGGGCTCAAACCCATGTGCCCTGCATTGGCAGGCAGATTCTTAACCACTGTGCCACCAGGGAAGTCCCATTCCACTGGTCCTTGTTTTGGATTTTCATATTACCATTACTCATTTTAGTGACTCTAATTCTTATTGAAAAAATTAAAAAGCTACATACCCATACAAAAAAAATTGGACTTCCCAAAAAACATAAATGGACTCCATAGATCAAGAATCCCAACTTTGACAACCTTTAATAAACTTAGAAAATGATAACCCATTTGTCTTAATATATTTATTCTAATATTTTCTACAATATACATTTTTGAGGCTGCTAAATACTGTGTGTGTGTGTATACACACACACACACACACACACACACACGCACACATATTTCTGAGATTAAATTTGACCAGCTTCTAAATCTGAGACTTGGAAGATTTGGATATACTTTTCTCTCTCTCTTTTTTTTTTTTTTTCTTTTTTTTTTGCGGTACGCGGGCCTCTCACTGCTGTGGCCTCTCCCGTTGCGGAGCACAGGCTCCGGACGCGCAGGCTCAGCGGCCATGGCTCACGGGCCCAGCCGCTCCGCGGCATGTGGGATCTTCCCGGACCGGGGCACGAACCCGTTTCCCCTGCATAGACAGGCGGACTCTCAACCACTGCGCCACCAGGGAAGCCCCTACTTTTCTCTTTATGTAAGAAAATGAAAGTCCCTTTGCATGCCGTGGAAAAATACACAATTCCCAGGCTTTTAAAATACTATATCCCATACAGTAGTATTTATTGATTTATTACAATAAAACACAATTTCCACTTCATTGAGTGGATATTTATTACTATCTAGCCTTCAAGTTAATTTCAGTGATATTATTAGGTCAGTTTTAACTTTTTGCACAAAACGTGAGCCCATATCCATTATTGGATGTCATTGACGTATCTAAAGGTATAATCTGGCCATTGAATGTGAAAAGAGGTATGCTTTTCATCCCATGTCAGTACTATTAAACTACAGTATTTTTCATTTCCATAGTAATTTAACTGTATGTTTTTTACTTGATGTTTCTACTATGATTTTTTTTAAATTGAGCTTCATACTATGTCTGCCATCAAATTTCATCCAAAAACCTATCTCTGCCAGACTCAAATGGATACAATTATTTTCCTAGAAAAAATGTGAGCCTGGAATATGTCCACTTTGCTTCCGTTTGAACTAATCTAAGCTTTTATGATTTTAAAGTTCTCCATGGATATTCTTGGGCATGTCAGAGATCTTTTACCTTTGTTCACCAGTATATGTTGCTGTGAGTTGGTTCTGGTTTGTTAAGCACTTTAAAGAAAGGGAAAACTTTAAATTCTACAGGGTTAAGAAAGGGAATCTTATAGAAGAAAATATGCTTTACTGTTATCCATGAATTTAATCTTTATCTTTTAAATATTTATTATTTATACTAAGTGAATTTAACAATATATGTGATCAATAATGAACTTTTTAAGTATAGAAAGGTGTGTGGAGAACATGAACTGAACGTTTTATGACTATTTGACCAATGTGAAACTATCCCTGGCTAAAGAAATTTCATTTTCTGGCTCCTAAATCTTGAAATAAAGAATGTTTAACATAAAAACATCTTTATAATTGGCTCTAATATAGGCAGAAGGAGACCGAACACACAATTAATACAAAATCTCAATTTAGGAATGATTTCAGAAATTTCTGGAAAAACAAGTGATTTCATAAGAAAAATAATAGTTGTAGAGTATCTTGGTCTGATTTCTCTGACCTTTATTTGCAAAGGAAAGAAGTTATGAATGACTGTTGAAAGAAGGTAAAGTCCTATCTGATCCAAAAAGAAAAAGGACTAAGCTTCCTGAAACACTATTTTTTATAATACAGTCACGCCACCATTCAGTATGGTGTTAAAATAACAATCTGAACTCTTTTATTTAACTGAATATTCGCAAAAAACAGATTTTCCTGTGACCTCACCAAGCTCTACAATGTCAAGGCTACCTCCTTAAGAAAGGAGGCAGAATTAATGCCCAAGCATGACTTCCAATTATATCTCACTTTGGCTTTCCTGTGTCCAAGGAAATACATTTCTGTCTCTTGTACCCTGCTTTGAGTGGCATTAATTTCTATTGATTGATTATTCCATTTCTAATTATTTCCATAAATGATACAGGGAAGAAATTAAATACATTTTATCTTCTAATTTGTGTCTGTAAGATATTTCAAGTAATCCACCTATTTGTTATTTGTGTTAAAATTTGACAGGTCAATTTTCCCAAATAAGGGTAACCTGGATGCCTCAGGATCTGAAAATAATATCAAATGAAAAATGATTTAAGAGTTGGAAAAGGCATTTAATCAAAAATCATGTGACATAAAACAATGAATTTTTATCATCTGTAATCCTAAATTCCTACTTCCAGCTCCACTATCTAGAGCCAAACCTGACTAGTTCAAATCAGACAGGTTTAATTTTTCCCATATTGTGGAAGAGATACTCATATGCCTAAGGAGTTCAGTAAAAGACTGATGCAAAATAAAATCTTACCGCATGGTGAGGGACATGGATATATCCTGATAAATTGGGGGAAGAAGGCAGAGGTTAAGCAAACAGTAAAATAGTGACCCCCATCTGCTCATATTACCTATGTAACTTGGAAGAGAATTAAAAGTTATCAAATGCTTTACAGAACATTGTCTTTAATATCCTATTCAAAATCAATGCTTCAACTTGTCTTAGTAACAGAATATCTATTCCCATTTCCCAAATCTATGTTATAGAAAGGCAGCAGGGCTCCATGTACTTAAACACAGCTGTACAGTAATACTTATTGGTTTACTATTCAGTATTAGCCACCTGAATAATATTTGGGATTTCTTAGAAGCTCTATTTGGTTTTAGTATATATTACACTAAAGACACAGAGTTAAAATGTTGTATTCTAAAGTCATTTGAAATAATTATCTTTTGTGCATGTATGTTTAGGTCCCCAATATGATATGTGGTTGGATTAATTTAGTTAGTTTTCAATTAGAGGAAATTGCTTTTGTAATTAATTTGGTTTTTATTTTTTTAATTGAAATACATTTGACATACATTGTTTAAGATGTACTACATGTTAAATATGTATTGTAATATGACTGGCATTGTAGTGATAATTAGTAGCTCTTTCACATCACATAAGTATTTCTTTAGTTGGAATAATTAAGATAAGTTTGATGATTATAATACAGTATTGTTGTCTATATTGACTGTACTGTGCATTAGATCTCTAGGGCTTATCTACTACCGCTTGCAAGTTTGTACCTTTCAACAACGTCTATCCTATCCCTCCCACTTCCATTCTTAGCCCCATCCCCTGGTAACCACCATTTCACTCTCTGTTTTTACAAGTTCGGCTTTTGTAGATTCCACATATAAGTGATATCATATGGTATTTATCTTTGTCTGACTTGTTTCACTTAGCATAGCATTCTCAAAGTCTATCCATGTCACACATGGCAGAATATTCTTATTTCTCATGGCTGAATAATATTTTTTATACACACACACACACACACACACCCCACATCTTCTTTTTTCATTCTTCCATCGATGGACACATAGGTAGTTTCTGTATCTTGGCTATTGTGAATACTGCTGCAATAACATGGGAATGCATATATCTCTTCAATGTCATGTTTTTATTTGGGTATTTACCCAGGAGTGGAATTGCCGGATCATATGGTAGATCTATTTAATTTTTGGATAAACCTCCATATTGTTTTCCATAGTGGTTGAACCACTTTATATTCCCACCAACAGTGCAGAAGGGTTTCCTTTTCTCTATATCCTTGCCAACATTTGTTATCTCTTGTCATTTTGATGATAACCATTCTAACAGGTGTGAGGTGATATCTTATTGGGTTTTGATTTGCATTTCCCTGATGATTAGTGATGCTGAGCATACTTTCATGTACCTGTTGGTCATTTGGATGTCTTCTTTGGAAAATGTCTATTTAGTTCTTCAGGGCATTAAAAATTTTTTTGTTGTTGTAGAGATGTATGAGTTCTTTTTATATTTTGGATATTAATTCCTTATTCGATACACAGTTTACAAACATTTTCTTCCATTCTGTATGTTGCCTTTTCATTTTATTAATTGTTTCTTTTGCTGTGCAGAAGATTTTGGTTTTATATAGTCCCATTTGTTGAATTTTGCTTTTGTTTGTGTTTTTGGTGTCATATCCAAAAACTCATTGCCAAGATCAATTATTTTCTTCTAGGAGTTTTGTGGTATCAGGTCTTATGTTTAAGTTTTTGAAATTTCAAGTTAATTTGGGTGAGTGGTGTAATACAGAGGTCCAATTTTATTTTTCTGCATGTGTTTATCCAGTTTCCCCAGCACCATTTGAGGAAGAGACTATCCATTCCACAATGGGTGTTGTTGGTTCTCTTGTCATATATGAGTTGACTGTATATATGGGGGTTTAATTCTGGGCTTTCTGTTCTGTTTATTTGTCTATGTCTATTTTTATGTCAGCATCATACTGTTATAATCACTATAGCTTTGTAGTATAGTTTGAAATCAGAAAGTGTGATACATAATTTAGTTTTTAAATATGTAAAATTATACCATTCCAAAGGCAAAACTATAAAATGATAAATATTTAGGAAAAAAAACACCATATTTCTCTTCCTATTCTCTCCAATTTATGCCTTTCACTCTTTAAAAGAAACAATTTGTATTATAATTGTGGTTATTTCAGTGTTTCCTTTTTCAAATATATATTTGCATATTTTCCTTCATTTCTTTCATAAAATGCAGCTAATATGTGTACATACACATACAAACTCTCTTGCACCTTTTCCTTGTCTTCTTAAGAATATTTGCATGAAGGTATGACTCCATACCAATGTATAAAAATTTTCCCCATTCATTTTTATGGATTCTTTATATTCCATCGGGCAGGTATACCAAAATTTATTCATTCAAGCCCTTCCATTAATTTGGGGTTGTTTTAAAATTTTAATGTCATAAATAACACCAAAATGAACACATTTGTGTATAAGTCATTCTTGGAGAAGAGATCAGTATTATCTTTTACAGCTTAAAATTTTTAATTTATTTTAGGTTTGAGAAGAGAAAAGAAAATTTATATATTTGAGGTCAGTCTGTACAGACAAAAATGGTTAACAGCCTGATTTTATCTCTTGTAGCCTAGGTTAAGTTGGAGGTCCAATATTTAGGTGGACACTGTGATAATGCTTTTCTTGCATTAGACTTGTGTCTCCATTGTTACACTATAGTATTGATATATTGAGTAGAAGTACCCATATAATATTCATATACTGAGTACAAGTACCATAGAATAACTAGTCCAAAGATAGAAGTTATACAGTGTTCAATTGCCAAAGACACTCCAAAAGTAAGCATTAAATGCCCTAACATAAGAAGAATGAGGTCATGTTGTTGAGTACAGAAATTCCCTATGCACTAAATCACTTACAAGATTGTATTTAGTGAATTCTTGATTTTATAAAAGGAAGTTTTCAAGAAAAGATGAAGAAACTGTTGCACAAATATATATCTCATTACAAAAAGCAGAATGGTTAGATTCTTAGAATTGAAATTGCTAGGTGAAAGGGTAAATGTATATATTGTTGATATCATCAAAGGAATATAACATTTTTCATTTTATTGTGGAAAAATGTCTACTTTCCCATAGTCTTGTCATTACAGTATATTCTCAAACTTGGATTTTGCCAGTCAGATAGGTAAGTAAATTTAATATTTATATGAGTTTAATATTTTTAAATTCTATATTCAGTTCTAAATATATACTTAATTTACATAATCTCATTTTCTTTATTGATATTACAGATTATGTGTGACATAAATTATAAATACTTTTCCTTTGTTTCCTATTTGTGATTTCCTTTTTGATTTTTATTTTTAATTCATGTAAAGTCTGATTTGGTTTGTTTGTTTGCTTTTTAAATTAGTTGTATTTATCAATCACTATTACTATTGCTTTGGAATTTTACAATGGCATTACTCATTCCAAGATTACAAAGGAATTTAATAATTTTTAACATCTGTATTATTTCACTGTTTACTATTTAAATCACTCATCCATCTGGAATTTATCCTTCATACAATACCATACAGGTTCAATTCTATACTCATCTGAATATCTATTAAATAATTTATTTAAAAAGTTAATCTTCTTTCATTGTAATGTGATGCCAAGTTTATCAGCTAGCAAATTTTACTATCTTCTGTGTATATTCCTGGTATTTTAAATTTTGATATGTTGCTCTTATATTTGTGCATTAATACCACACACAATTAATTATAGAGGCTATATGTTTAAATAGCTGGAAGAACAACCCCTAATATTGCTTTTCTACTTTTTCTTTGTCTATTTATTTTGCTCACTCATGTTTTCCAAATGAACATCATAATCAAGTTAGCTGGCTCCATGAAAAGCAATTGTTGGAAATTTTATTTTATATGAATTTAATTAAATCTATAAATTAGGTTATGGAAAATTGACAGTTTATGAAGTTACAACTTCCTATTCAAGAGCACAGACATTTCTTTCTGTTTAATGATATATACTCTGTGTGTTCCAGTTCTGCACATTACTGTTTAGGTTTGTACTGAGGCACTTTTCTGTAACTGTTTTTTGTTGTTAACTCAAATTGAATCTTCTCTCTCATTATATCCCATATTAACTGTTTTACTTTTATTGTCACATTTCTGGTAGTTATTGTGTTGATATTGGTTTTATCCTAATATTCAGTCATATACTCTGATGACGAATGTGGTTTTATTTCCTTTCTAATTATTTAGATTAGAACTGAATTTTCTTACCTAATTGCATTAGTTAATACCTCGAATGCTGAGTAAAACTGTACTAGTCATAGTGAAATCTTTGTCTTATTCTTTAGTGAGGTAAAGGTTTTGTTTCTGACACTTGAAAAACAAAACAAGTATTTTCCTTTTCTCTTGACAAAAATAGTAATTACATTTTTATTGACAGACGTTGGAAGGAGCAAAGCAAAAGACTTTATTAAAGAAACCAGTGAGCTTTACCCAAGGAATTTTATTATATACAGGAATTTATCTCTCCCTATCAGAATCCATTTCAAATGGCAGAACAAATATAAAAAAATTAAACCCGCAATAGTTCTAGAATTAAAAATCAGAACCCATTAGTTCTTGCTTTTAGCAGTATTTCATTTTTGTTAAGTTCTACAGCAAATTGGATCAGAAGGTGTTCAAATCCAAAGACCTATAAAATCTACCACTCAACACCAATAAGAATAAGTCCACCAAAAAAAATACTCTTAGTATAATTCCTCATTATTAGCAAAATATATGTGGGAGAGTTGAGAGCTGGGCGATGGAATGAGCCTTGGATTTTCATTCCCAAACAATTGACTAAAGAACAATGAAACCACTCTGATATAATGAATGTGAGAGTAGGATTAAAAAGTAGTTCCCCCTCTTTAAACAAAAGGGAGAGAGAATTCAATGGAAGAACCTGTTCAAATGTGAGTCCTCTCAACTCTCATGTAGAATCATGGAGCAAAGACATTTTATTTCTTATCAGAATTGTCTCCATACTCAGGAAAACATCCCTCCTTTAACTAAGGAAACTAACTAGAGTGATATCCCTCTAGATATCTGTGCTGATCAAGCAAAGGTCTGGATTACAATAAGAAAAACATATATCTGAGGTAGCATAACTATCAAAGAAACAAAGTATCATACTTAAAGACATGAGCAATACTCAAAATATCTTTTAGAGAAAATAATTTTTGAAAAGTACATACAGTATTATTATCTATATTGTATTATAAACAGAAAAGCAAAAATAGATGAATAAGCATTTATTTTGGAAAGGGGCAAGTAGAGGTTTCAGATGGTAAAGACAAATTTTTTTTTGATGTGGACCATTCTTAAAGTCTTTTATTGAATTTGTTACAACATTGCTTCTGTTTTATGGTTTTTTTGTTTGTTTGTTTTTGGCCACAAGGCATGTGGTATCTTAGCTCCCTGACAGGGGATTGAGCCCACACCCCCTGCATTGGAAGGCAAAGTCTTAATCACTGGACTGCCAGGGAAGTCCTAATAAAGACAAAAATGAAAAAAAAAATCTATATGTAGTGTGAATAACAGAATGCACAATCCAGAAAAAGAATTAGAAAGCCAGAAGGTAGTCAAGACTTATTTCTCTAACATACCACAGAAACAAATAAACACACAATATAGGAGAAATAATTATGGTAGAAAATAAATTCAGAGTTCTTCATATATACTTGGTAGGAAATACAGCAAAATATATCAGTCATAGAGGAAAGTAATATTTAATGTAATAGAATGTCAAAAAACATTCATTTTTGTTTGAACTTTTTACAACAATCAAGTGGTCAAATGTTCCAGTAAAAATTTTACAATGTAAGCTTATACCCCTGTGGTACTTGAATGGTATCAAAAGTAGATTATGCTGCTTCTTGACACTACAGATATAATCCTTCTAGAAAAGGAACATTAGCCTCTCAAACTCCTACATTACAAAGGGCTTAACAAAAGAGTTTGTTATATATGGGATACTGCTTAAAAATAATTTTTTAAGTGAATAATGATTTTTAAAATCTTAGAAACAGTATCTCAATAAATTTCCATGTATGTTGTAGTTCACACTACTTTTGATGTTTCTTTTTTTGTTGTTATTTATCACTATATGAAACATGTCCTCATCCTTTAGCACAGCCTAAGGCTTTCTCTGGAAAAAAAAGTGTTACAAACAGCTTCTTCACAAATAGGAAAAATACTGCAAATTTGTGATTGATATTCTTAAAAAGGTATATATTAGTTAGTGTGCTATATAGTACTAAACATGTACTTTTAGGGCTTCCCTGGTGGTGCAGTGGTTGAGAGTCCGCCTGCCGATGCAGGGGACACGAGTTCGTGCCCCGGTCCAGGAAGATCCCATATGCCGCGGAGCAGCTGGGCCCGTGAGCCATGGCCGCTGAGCCTGTGCGTCCGGAGCCTCTGCTCCACAACGAGAGAGGCCACAGCAGTGAGAGGCCCACGTATAGGAAAAAAAAAAAAAAATAGTACATTTATTACTAAATTAAGATGATTATTCTGTCAGTAATATTTATTGGGCCCAGAATTTTGAAGTTTTTGGTTACCTATGATTCATAAAGATAATTTAGAAATATATGAATTAATTGTAAAAAAAATCATTTATTTTTCCTAATTCTGAAACCATAATATTTTAGACATCTTTAAAGCATGATAAGGAAATAATTTATAACTAACTGTAAAAAGAATCATACATGACAATTACTTCTCTTAAACAGCCACATCACTAGTAATAAAAATACAATATATCCTGCATTTAATAAGTATGTACTGAAGCTACTACTCTTAGCTTATTTATTGCTTTTATTATTTGATAAATATATCCATTACTATCACTTAAGTTCATTTATCATTTTAATAGAGAAAAATGTGCCAGTCTACCCAATTTCTAAGGAGCTAGAAATCATGAAGTGTGATATAAATACATTGATTATCATCAAAAACAGTAACAAGTTGTTCACCATCTAAATTATAATTTTTTCTTAATTTGTACAAATAATTTTATAATTTTTGCATTCTTCTTTTCCCGAGACTAAATAACTTTTATTATCATTGTATCATTACATGATGAAGCAAAAAAAAAAAAAGGGGGGTAGGTCAATGTAACTCATTTTTTCTCATTTTAAAGGCAGGATTATTGTGACTTAATATATGTAAAGTAAATTTCATCCTTTAAAGATGTACATTTCTATGAACATGTAGATACTTTTCTCTTACTAATGTTTCAGATATATCACAAAAACTTAAAAGGCCCAAAAGACAAAACTACCTCAATTTCCTAACCTCAATCCCCACAGCACATGCTCTTGTTTTTTCTTTATTACTTATTGAACAGGAGGGGACGTCTGTCTTCTCACCAAATACTTTCCTGTCTTCCCCTCCACTTCCGCTCCCTGGCTCTGGATCCCATTGTACCTGACGTCTCAACAAAGTTATGCCATTATTTTTTCTTTCTTTTCTTTGGTATTGCTACCTTTTCCTTCTCTACCATTTCTATTAGCATGTATACAGGCATACCTTGTTTTCTTGTGCTTTGGTTTATTGCCCTTTGCAGGTATTGCATTTTTTACAAATCGAAGGTTTGTGGCAAGCCTCCATCAAGCAAGTCTATTGGCACCATTTTTCAACAGTATTTGCTCACTTTGAGCCTCTGCATCACATTTTGGTAATTCTTGCAATATTTCAAAATGTTTTATTATTTGTTATGGTGATCTGCGAATAGTGATCTTTGATGTTACTATTGTAATTGTTTTGAGGTGCCACAAACCACACCTATATGACAGCAAATTTAATCAATAAATGTGTGTGTTCTGACTGCTCTACCGATGGGCCATTCTCCATCTCTCCCTCTCCTTGGGCCTCCCTATTCCTTGAGACACAACAATACTGAAATTAGGTCAGTAAATAACCCTTCAATGGCCTCTAGGTTTTCAAGTGAAAGGAAGAGTTACATGTCTCTTACTTTAAATCAAACTCTAGAAATGATGCAGCTGGGTGAGGAAGGCACGTTAAAAGCAGATTGAAAACAAGGCCTCTTGTGCTGCCAGTTAACCAACTTGTGAATGCAAAGGGAAAGATCTTGGAAGAAACTACAAATACTACTCCAGTGAACACAAGAATGATAGAAAGCAAAGCAGCCTTATTGCTGATATGGAAAATGTTTTAGTGGTCTGCATCAAAAAATCAAACCAGTCACAACATTCCCTTAAGCTAAAGACTAATCCAGAGGAAGGCCCTAAATCTCTTCGATTCCATGAAGGTTGAGAGAGGTGAGGAAGCTGCAGAAGGAAAGTTTGAAGCTAGCAGAGACTGGTTCATGAGGTTTAAGGAAATAAGTTGTCTCCATTAATGTTAAGTGCATGCAAGATGAAGCAGCAAGTGCTGATTTAGAAGCTGCAGCAAGTTATCAAGAAGATCTAGCTGAGGTCCTTAATGAAGGTGGCTACCCTAAACAACAGATTTTCAACGTAGACGAAACAACCTTATACTGGAAGAAGGTGCCATCTAGGACTTTCATAGCTAAAGAGGAGAAGTCAATGCCTGGTTTCAAAGGACAAGCTGACTATATAGTTAGGGTCTAAGGCAGCTGGTGACTTGAAGTTGAAGCCAATAATTTACCATTCTGAAAATCCTATGGTCCTTAAGAATTATGCTCAATCTACTCTGCCTGTGCTCTATAAATAGAATACCCAAGCTTGGATGACAGCACATCTGTTTATAGCATGGTTTGCTGAATATTTTAAGCCCACCTTTGAAACCTATTGCTCAGAAAAAGATTCTTTTCAAAATACTACTGTTCATTGACAATGCATCTGGTCACCAAAGAGCTCTGATGGAGATATACAATGAGATTCATGTTTTCATGCCTGCTAACACTATTCTGTAGCCAATGGATCAAAGAGAAGTTTTGACTTTCAAGTCCTATTTAAGAAATACACTTCATAAAGCTATAGCTGACATAGATAGTGATTCCTTTTATGGACCTGGGCAAAATAAATTGAAAACCTTCTGGAAAAAATTCACCACATTCTAGATGCCATTAAGAACATTTGTGATTTATGAGAAAAGGTCAAAATATCAACAGGGGTTTGAAAGAAGTTGATCCCAACCCTAATGGGTGACTTTGAAAGTAGCAGGAGAACTGGAATTAGAAGTGGAGCCTGAAGACGTGACTGAATTGCTGTAATCTCAGGATAAATCTTTAACAGATAAGGAGTTGCTTCTTATGGATGAGCAATGATAGTGTTTTATTGAGGTGGAATCTCCTCCTGGTGAAGATGCTCTGAAGATTGTTAAAATGACAACAAAGGATTTAGAATATTAGATAAATTTAGTTGATAAAGCAGTGGCAGGGTTTGAGAGGATTGACTCCAATTTTGAAAGAAGTCTACTGTTGGTAAAATGCTGTCAAACAGCATTGCATGCTATTGAGAAATGTTCATGAAAGGAAGAGTCAGTTGATGTGGGAAACTTCATTGTTGTCTTATTTTAAGGAATGCCACAGCCATCCCAACCTTCAACAACCACCACCCTGGTCAGTTGGTAGCCATCAACATCAAGGCAAGACCCTCCACTAGCAAAAAGATTACAACTTGTTGAAGGCTCAGATTATGTTTAATATTTCTTAGCAATAAAGTATTTTTCAATTAAGGTATGTACATTGTCTTTTTAGACATAGTGCTACTGCAACTTAGATTATAGTGTAAAAATAACTTTTATATGAACTGGGAAATTTTTTAAAATTTGGGACTCACTTTATTGTGATATTTTCTTTATTGCAGTGGTCTGGAACCAAACCACAATACC
This sequence comes from Pseudorca crassidens, assembly GCF_039906515.1. NCBI lineage: Eukaryota > Metazoa > Chordata > Mammalia > Artiodactyla > Delphinidae > Pseudorca > Pseudorca crassidens. The sequence continues at coordinate 24,595,444 of NC_090298.1, forward strand.
TCCGAGGTATGCCTGTACATGTTCCATTCTCTTTGATCTAAAGACAAGCAATCACAAACTCTAAACCACAGAACCACATATACATCTTTAGCTCAAATCTAACTTGCTGAAAGCATTGTTTCCATTTAGGGTTCTGACTGCTGACTGCCTAACCTCCCATTTAGTAGTTCCACCCTCCTCTCCATTTTTCCCCATCTCTCCAATTAAAATATCTACATCCCTTCCTTCAAATAATTGCTCCCTCTTTCAGTCCTTTCCTCCCTTGACTTATATAGCACTAGAGTCTCTCACTTCTCCTACAAATGTTTTGTCTGAACTTTCTATCTGATAGATTTCTTCTCCATGGTCTTATTTTGTAAATTGAGATTCTCATCTCACCAAAAATAGTTCGATGATGACAGAATGCCCAGATATTATGTACAGCATCTGGGAGAGTGTAGATGAGAAAGATTTGTTGAAAGAGTAAAAGAAAAAAAAGGAAGGCAGGCAGGCAGACAGGTGAAGGAGAGGAAGAATTAATGAAGCTAATTTCCTAATTTTCCTATCAAAAGATAAAGTTTATTTCCTTTTCTTTTAAGGAAAAGTAAGTCTCTTTTTCTATTAACTACTGTGACTGAATGTGCATATTGTCATTGCATTGAACCAAGCACTAGTTAGGACACAAGATTTTGTTTCCTAACATTGACAAATGGAAAATTTTAACTATTAGTGGCATATTTACTAAAGTCAGACATACAGAGTTCACAAATTGTGTATTTTCACAAGGAAGGACATCCATCTAGCTATCAGTAGATGGAGAAATTGGTCATAACTAGCATACCAGATTCTTCTCATATGAACCCTCCTGTGAACTAAACCTCATTCTCTCTAAAATAATTACTCCTACCAACAAAAACTCCTTTAAATTTATATAAGTGTACACATGCCTCATGTGTTCTTTTTTCTCTAGCTTCTTTGGCCAACATTTAATTGGCTATGGTGGTGAGATAGATCTATATTACTGTGTTTTGATAATTTGGCTTATGAATTGGCAGTTACCTAAGTGAAAAAGTGGTGCACAGTATCAGACTCACAATGATGCATTTTCTTCTTTTAGGACTTAGTCCATCAAGTCTACTCTAGCTTTGTATCTCTCTGATGCCCACAAATAATATTCTTTTAATTTAACGAACTTACCTATTTTTTTTCCAGCAGTTGAATTAATCTGTTACAAACTGCTATTCCAGCAGAAAATACCTAAATCCATTTTTACCTCCACAATTTTACTATGTATTTTCCTCCCTGAAATGTTTCTTATGCAAGTCTTCAAATGCTTTCTGAAGTGACATCATTCTGTATGTGTAAAGGAAAGGCTGGTGTCAGATTTAATATAAAAGACATTCTTAGAATTAATACAGTGATGTATTCTTGCCCTTTGAGAAAGAAAAGCACAGCTCATACCAAAGAGGATTCAAACTTGCAGTAGGTTTAAGCCTAGAAAACACAATATATCAGAGGCAGCTTGCCAAGTGAAATGTTGTGAGTTTTATCATTGTCATAAATATTTCTAAGAAACACTGAAGGATTTGAACCAAAAAGGATAAGCTCTCTATTTATAATAGTAATATGATAAAGAAGATATTGTATTGAAAACCTGGCTTTGCTCCAGTCATTAGAAAAAGAAGTTGCAGACAGAAATACAGAATGACTGAGAAAACCCCTACGAACATGATTGTTCTCTTTTTACTTTTATTGAGCATGTCACTCACTCTTATAAGGATATTGTATTAACACCTTTGCATGCATTAACCTTCTACTGTAGTTGTCCCCATTTTGCAGATAGAAAAAACTGGCACAGAGACAGACAAAGTCAGAGCTGGGGTTAAAACCAATCTCAGGGATTGTAACAGCTCTGACATACTAAAGCTGGCATCGCATTGAGACAAAATTCAACCAGTAAACTGACCCTTTGACAGCAGATCTAACAAATGAAGTAATGAAACTAGAAAAGTAATGACCCAGTGGGGCCATAACACCAACATACACACATCTCCAGTAATATCAATCCTAAGGGAGAATTCGGGAAGCATGAAGATTATCTACCTTGTCATCAAGTGGAAAAAGGGTTCCACTTATTTGCTGAATTTAATGCATACCTTTATTTACTAGCTCTTCAGTGCCAAGTTTTAGACTACTAAATTCAGTTGAAACATTTGAAAGGCTAGAAGGAAATAAAATAATATTTCTTAGTTTATGTTGCATTAAACTCCCTTCCCCAACAGTTATCAACTTGCAAGTCAAGTTCAAAGTAATTCTTTCTCAAAATGTCTCCCCTCCTTGCATTGGCCTCCATGGAACTCGCTCTACAAAAATCTATGTCTACACATTTTTTTGTTTCCATTTTGATGTTAATTCCAATCTTATAAAATAATATTCAAATAAATAAAAGGTATGGCTGGTAACTTTCAGGCACATACCAACTATGAGATTTTAAAAATTATTGGCATTTATATGCCTGTAAAAAAAAAAAAAAAGGAAGAAAAATTAGAGTTAGCAATTACAGTTCCTTTCACTCTCATAGATTTTAGATAACTACTCCTACTCCTCTACAATTCCCCTCATTTCTATAAATTTCCATGTTTTTCATCTTCTTAGGAATTGACCCAGACCATTTATATATTGTTATTACTATAAATATATATAAATGTGTTAATAAAGAGTAACTTAATGAACTCATATATAAATAATGTTAATTAAAATACATTGTAGGCATCTATTAATTTATAAACTTCATATGAATAATATATTGTTGATATCCTTCTGGAACATGGGTTTTTTTCAGTATTTTCATGTCAAGATGTATATGTTTTATTTTTTTATTGTTTTAAAGGAATCTCTATTTTTTTAATTTTTATTTATATTGGAGTATCATTGATTAACAATGTTGTGTTAGTTTCAGGTGTACAGCAAATTGATTCAGTTATACATATACATGTATCAGTTCTTTTTCAAATTCCTTTCCCATTTAGGTTATTACGGAATCTTGAGCAGAGTTCCCTGTGCTATACAGTAGGTCCTTGTTAGTTATCTATTTTAAATATAGCAGTGTGTACGTGTCAATCTCAAACTCCCTATCTATCCCTTCCCCCACCCCTCCCTCCCCAGTAACCAAAAGTTCATGCTCTAAGTCTGTCAGTCTGTTTCTGTTTTGTAAATAAGTTCATTTGTATCATTATTTTAAGATTCCACATATAAGCGATATCATATTATATTTGACTTTGTCTGACTTACTTCATTTAGTATGATAATATACAGGTCCATCTATGTTGCTGCAAATGGCATTATTTCATTCTTTTTTTATGGCTGGGTAATATACCATTGTATATATGTACCACTTCATCTTTATCCATTCTCTTTTGGTGGACATTTAGGTTGCTTCCATGTCTTGGATATTGTGGACAGTGCTGCCATGAACATTGGGTGCATGTATCATTTCGAACCATGTTTTTCTCCAGACATACACCCAGGAGTGGGATTGCTGGATCATATGGTAGCTCTATTTTTAGTTTCTTAAGGACCTCCATACTGTTCTCCATAGTGGCTGTACCAATTTACATTCCCACCAACAGTGTAGAGGGTTCCCTTTTCTTCACACCCTCTCCAGCATTTATTGTTTGCAGATTTTTTGATGATGGCCATTCTGACTGGTGTGAGGTGATATCTCATTGTAGTTTGCTTTGCCTTTTTCTAATACTTAGCAGTGTTGAGCAACGTTCATGTGACTCTTGGCCATCTGCATGTCTTCTTTGCAGAAATGTCAATTTAGGTCTTCTGCCCATTTTTTGATTGGGTTGTTTGCTTTTTGATATTGAGCCACATGAGCTGCTTGTAAATTCTGGAGATTAATCCCTTGTCGGTCACATTGTTTGCAAATATTTTCTCCCATTCTATGGGTTTGTCTTTTCATTTTGTTTATGGTTTCCATTGATGTGCAAAAGCTTTTGAGTCTAATTAGGCCCCATTTGTTTATTTTTGTTTTTATTTCCATTACTCTAGGAGATAAGGAAAAATATTACTGAAATTTATGTCACAAAGCATTCTGCCTATGTTTTCCCCTAAGAGTTTTATAGTATCTGGTCCTACATTTAGGTCTTTTATCCATGTTGAATTTTTTTTTTAATTTACATGAAGCTGTCCAGTTTTCCCAGCATCATTTACTGAAGAGACTTTCTTTTCTCCATTGTATAGTCTTGCCTTCTTTGTCATAGATTAGATGACCACAGGTGTGTGGGTTTATCTCTGGACTTTCTTTCCTGTTCCATTTATCTATATTTCTGTTTTTGTGCCACTACCATACTGTTTTGATGACTGTGGCTTTGTAGTATAGTTAGAAATCAGGGAGCCTGATTGCTCCATCTCTGTTTCTCTTTCTCAAGATTGCTTGGGTTATTCAGGATCTTTTGTGTCTCCATAAAGATTTTAAGACTTTTTTGTTTTAGCTCTGTGAAAAGTGCCATTGGTAATTTGATAGGGATTACATTGAATCTGCAGATTGCCTTGGGTAATATAGTCATTTTGATAATATTCTTCCAATCCAAGAACATGGAATATCTTTCCATCCGTTTGTGTCACCTTTGATTTCTTTCATCAGTGTCTTATAGTTTTTGGACTACAGGTCTTTTTTCTCCTTAGGTAGGTTTATTCCTAGGTATTTTATTCTTTTTGAGGTGATGGTAAATGGGATTGTTTCTTTAATTTCTCTTTTCAATCTTTCATTGTTAGTATATAGAAATGCAACAGACTTCTGGGTATCCTGCAACTTTACTGATTCATTGATGAGCTCTAGTAGTTTTCTGGTAGCATCTTTAGGATTTTCTATGTATAGTATGTCATTTGCAAACAGTGACAGTTTTACTTCTTCTTTTATAATTTGGGTCCATTTATTTGTTTTTTCTTTTCTGATTGCTGTGGCTAGGACTTCCAAAACTATGTTTCATAAAAATGGCAAGAGTGGACATCCTTGTCTTGTTCCTGATCTTAGAGGAAATGATTTCAGCTTTTCACCATTGATTATGATTTTAGCTCTAGGTTTGTCATATATGGCCTTTATTATGTTGAGGTGTGTTCCCTCTATGCCCACTTTCTGGAGAGTTTTTATTATAAATTGTTGAATTTTGTCAAAAGCTTTTTCTACATCTATTGAGATGATAATGTGATTTTTATTCTTCAATTTATTGATGTGATGTATCACACTGATTGATTTGCAGATATTGAAAAATCATTGCATCCCTGGGATAAATCCCACTTGCTCATAGTGTGTGATCCTTTTAATGTGTTGTTAGATTCGGTTTGCTAGTATTTTGTTGAGGATTTTTGCATCTCTTTTCATCAGTGATATTGGCTTATAATTTTATCTTTTGTGGTACTTTTGTCTGGTTTTGGTATCAGGGTGATTGTGCCCTCACAGAATGAGTTTAGGAGTGTTCCTCCATCTGCAATTTTTGGGAATAGTTTGAGAAGGATAGATGTTAGCTCTTCTCTAAATGTTTGATAGAATTTTCCAGTGAGGCTATTTGATACTGGACTTTTGTTTGTTGGGAGTTTTAAAATCAGTTTCAATTTCAGTACTTCTGATTGGTCTGTTCATATTTTCCATTTCTTCCTGTTCAGTCTTAGAAGGTTGTATGTTTCTAAGAATTTGTCCATTTCTTCTAGGTTGTCCATTTTATTGCCATATAGCTCCTTGTGGTGGTCTCTTATGATCCTTTGTATTTCTGTGGTGTCCATTGTAACTTCTTTTTCATTTCTAATTTTATTGACTTGAGCCCTCTCCCTTTTTTTCTTGATGAATCTGGCTCAAGGTTTATCAATTTTGTTTATCTTTTCAAAGAACTAGCTTTTAGTTTCATTGATCTTTTCTGTTGTTTTCTTCATCTCTATCTCATTTATTTCTGCTCTGGTCTTTATGATTTCTTCTACTAATTTTGGGTTTTGTTTGTTCTTCTTTCTCTAGTTGCTTTAGGTGTTAAATTTAGGTTGTTTGAGATTTTTCTTATTTCCTGAGGTAAGATTGTATTGCTATAAACTTCCCTCTTAGGACTACTTTTGCTGCATCCCATAGGATTTGAGATCATTGTGCTTTCACTGTCATTTGTCTCTAGGTATTATTTTAAATATCTCTTTGATTTCTTCAGTGATCCACTGGTTGTTTAGTAGCATATTGTTTAGCCTCCTCGTGTTTGTGTTTTTACAGATTCTTTCTAGAAGTTTATTTCTAATCTCATAGCATTGTGGCTGGAAAAGATAAGCTTGGTATGATTTCAATTTTCTTAAATTTACCGAGGCTTGCTTTGTGGCCCAGCATGTTATCAAACCTGGAAGATGTTCCATGGGCACTTGAGAATAATGTGTATTCTGCTGCTTTTGGATGGAATGCTCTATAAATATCAATGAAGTCTACCTGGTCTAATGTGTTATTTAAGGCCTGTGTTTTCTTGGTTGTCTTCTGTCTGTATGATGTGTCCATTGATGAAAGTGGGTTATTAAAGTGCCCCACTATTATTGTGTTAGCATCGATTTCTCTTCATGGCTGTTAGTATTTGCCTTATATATTGAGGTGTTCCTATATTGGGTGAGCATATATTTACAATTGTTATATCTTCTTGGATTGATCATTTGATCATTATGTACTGTCCTTCTTTGTCTCTTGTAAAAGACTTTATTTTAAAGCCTAGTTTGTCTGATATGAGTATTGCTACTCCAGCTTTATTTTGATTTCCATTTGCATGGAATACATTTTTCCATTCCCTCACTTTCAGTCTGTATGTGTCCCTAGATCTGAAGTGGTCTGTTGTAGACAGCATATACATGGGTCTTGTTTCTGTATCCATTCAGCCAGTCTATGTCTTTTGGTTGGAACATTTACATTTAAGGTAATTATCAATATGTATATCCTTATTGCCATTTTGTTGTTTTGGATTTGTTTTTGGAGGTCTTTTTTTCCCCTTCCTCTTTTGTTCTCTTGTGATTTGATGACTAACTTTAGTGTTGTGTTTGGATTCCTTTTCCTTTTGTGTGTGTATCTATTGTAGAATTTCAGTTTGCAGTTACCATGAAGTTTTGATATAGCAGTCTATGTATAAACAAGATTGTTTTATGTTGCTGGTCTTTTAATTTCGAATGCATTTGCAATATTTTTTATTTGTGCTCTCCTCTTGTCACAATTGCTGGTTTTGATATCATATTTATGTGTGGATGATTTCCTACCTTTACTGTATGTTTGCCTTTACTGGTGAGCTTTTCCATTAATAATTTTCTTGTTTCTAGTTGTGGCCTTTTACTTTCCACTTAGAGAAGTTCCTTTAGCATTTGTTGCAAAGTTGGTCTGGTGGTGCTGAATTCTCTTAGCTTTTGCTCATCTGTAAACCTTTTGATTTCTCCATTGAATCTGAATGAGAGCCTTGCTGGGTAGAATATTCTTGTTTGTAGGTTATTTCCTTTCATCATTTTAAAAATATTGTGTCACTCCCTTCTGGCCTGCAGAGTTTCTGCTGAGAAATCAGCTGATAACCTTATGTGAAATCCCTTATATGTTATTTGTTGCTTTTCCCTTGTATGTATAACCTTATGTGAAATCCCTTATATGTTATTTGTTGCTTTTCCCTGTTGCTTTTAATATTTTTTCTTTGTCATTAATTTTTATCAGATTACTATGTGTCTCAGTGTGTTCTTCCCTGGGTTTATCCTGCCTGGGACTCTCTGCACTTCCTGGACTTGGGTGACTGATTCCTTTTCCATGTCAGGGAAATCTTCAGCTATTATCTCTTTCAGTATTTTCTCAGGTCATTTCTCTCTGTCTTCCCCTCTGGAACCTCTATAATGCAGATGTTGGTGTGTTTAGTGTTGTCCCAGAGATCTCTGAAACTGTATTCTTTTCATGCTTTTTTTTTTTTTATTCTGTTCTGCAGTAGTGATTTCCACCATTCTGTCTTCCAGGTCACTTATCTGTTCTTTTGGTTCAGTTATTCTGCTATTGATTCCTTCTAGTGTATTTGTTCATTTCAGTTACTGTATCGCTCATCTGTTTGTTCTTTAGCTGTTCTAGGTCTTTGTTAAACATTTCTTGTATATTCTTGATCTCTGCCTCCATTCTTTTTCCAAGACCTCAGATCATCTTTACTATCATTACTCTGAATTCTTTGGGGGACAGGTTTTCTATCTCCACTTCACTTAGTTGTTATTCTGGGGTTTTACCTTGCTCCTTCATCAGGAACATATTTCTCTGCTATCTCATTTTATCTAACTTGCTATGATTGCAGTTTCTGTTCCACAGGCTGCAGAATTGTAGTTATTCTTGCTTCTGCTGTCTGCCCCCTGGTGGATAAGGCTGTCTAAGAGGCTTGTGCAGGCTTCCTGGTGGGAGTGCAGGCTTCCTGGTGGGAGTACCTGCCCACTGGTGGGTGGAGCTGCATATTGTCCCTCTGGTGGGCAACATTATGCTCAGGAAGACTTTAAGCAGCCTGTCTGATGAGGGGATATGTGTTCCTACCTTGTTTGTTGTTTGACTTGAGGCATCTTAGCACTGGAGCCTATAGCCTGTTGGGTGGGGCCAGGTCTTGGGGAGACATTGGTGGCCTCTGGAGGGCTCATGCCAATGAGTACTCCCTAGGACTGCCACTACCTGTGTCTTCATCTCTGCAGTGAGCCACAGCTGCCCCTCACCTCTGCAGGAGACCCTCCAATACTAGCATGTCAGTCTGGTGCAGTCTCTTATGAGGTCACTGTTTTTTCCCCTAGGTGCTGGTGTGCATGAGACCTTGTGTGCACCCTCCAAGAGTGGAGTTTCTGTTTCCCCCAGTCCTGTGGAATTCCCGCTGGCCTTCAAAGCCAAATTCTCTGGGGGCTCCTCCTCCCATTTCCAGATGCCCAGGCTGAGGAGCCTTATGTGGATCTCAGAATTTTCACCCCTATGGGAGAACTTCTGTGGTATAATTATTTTCCAGTTTGTGGGTTGCCCACCAGCAGGTATGGGATTTGATATTTTCACAGTTGCGTCCCTCCTACCATCTCATTGTGGCTTCTTTGTCTTTGGATGTAGGATATCTTTTTTTGGTAGATTCCAGTGCTTTTTTGTCAATGGCTGTTCAGCAGTTAATTGTGATTTTGATATTTTTGTAAGAAAAGATAAGCTCACATCCTTCTACTCTTTCAACTTGTCTCCATCTGTGAGACTCATATACATGAGCATGTTTTGATTTACTTATTTATCTTTCTGCAAAGGGATATTGAAGTTTTGGCCATTATTTTAAATACGTGTCTCAATAATTTCGTCATATATTGTTCTTTGGACTCATATGCACATTCCACTATGTACTTATAATTGCAACTGTTCTGCCATAAGTCCTGTGAATTTTCAAGTAAACTCTTTTACCAAGTTATTCTCCAACATATTAAGTGATCTATGAGTGCCCCTGTTTCTTTCTCTGTGTCAATACTTTGTATTGGTGAGACTGTTGGCATATTGTGGTACTGTATATACATATATATATATATACACACACACATACATCTATTAATGGGTGTGACATGGTTATTTTTTATCTTGCATTTAACAAATTTTGTTTTTGTATGTTTAGTTAGCCATTAAGTTTTCCTATTATACAATTTGCATTTACAAGATATTCTTCACTTGTTCTTCTGTTGGATTTTGAATTGTCATCTATGAACTTCTGTAAATTCTTCATATTGCTGGATAGTAATTTGTTGTCACATTATGAGCTGTTTGCACTTCTTTCTATTAGTTGCTAGTCTTTCAAGAGAAGGTTTTTTTTGGTCAGTTTAAAAAATTCTTAACTCTCTTAATAACACATTTTTCTTCATTCTGTCTAAATTATTTTGCTATTCATAGTCAAGTATTTAAAGAAAAATATATTTAACATGAGAAGGATATTTAATTATATTTATTTGCCATGTGGATAACCAATTATCCTATTATGGTTTATCAAAACCATCTTTTTTCCTACTGATTTGCAATGCCCAATATGCTGTATATCACACATACCATCTGCAGTGTACGTCTGTTTTTGAGCTACACATTCTTTTCCATGGGTATCACTGCACACCATGCCAGTTTTACTATTCTAGCTTTAAGAATCCTACTTATCATTTTATGTTATTTAATTATTCTTGATAATTTATTTTAATAAAAATTTTATTGTCATCTTGTCAACTTATAAATAATGCACTGTTAGAGTTTTAAAAAGACTGGTATTGAATAATGACCTAAAGGACAAATTCCTTTGTATGTTTCTATCTTTAAGGAGATGATTTCACAGATACAAACTTACCTGTGCTTTCTGTCTTCTTTCCAGGTAAGAAAGTTCCTAGATATAAAAGTTTATTATTTGACATGTGTCAAATATATATATATATATAAACTTCAACTAAATATTAAAAAAAAAGTACCAAATTTTTAAAAAAACGAGCAAAAGATTTGAAGAGACAATCTTTCATAAGATATCATTCATAAGAATGATAAACAAATTAACAAAAAACCACATAATTGGATTCTCAACATTATTCTTCAGTAACACAATTTAAATCCACACTAAGGTATTAGTACATATCTTTTATAATAACAAAACAAACAATGCCCAGAATTTACAAGGATTTAGAGCAACTAGAACTCTCATACAGTCTTACCAGGGATGTAAAAGGGTAAAACCACTTGGAAGAATTGTTTGGCAATTTTTGAAAAGAGTAAAACACAGTTATCTTGTGACACAACCATTCCACTCTTAAGTATATAAACAAATGAACTGACAAGGTATGTTTTAACAAAGACTTGTACATGCATTTCTATAGCAGCTTTGGCTGCAACAACCAAAATTTAAAACCACTGAAATACCTACCAAAAGATGAATGAATGAACAAAATGTATATCTGACAATGGGATAATACTGACCAATAAAAAGAAATGAATTACTTATATACTTGAAGACACTGATAAGTTATATTAGTGAAAGACATAAATACATATTGTATACTTCCATTTATATAAAATTCTAGTAAGTACAAATTAACCTCTAGTCAAAAGCAGAGCAGTTGTTGTTCCAGGCATGGAAGGTGGTAGGGATGGTCTACAAAATGTAACATTCTATATGTGATTGTGTCAGAGATTTCAGTGGACATTTGTAAAACTAAAAGAATTACTGAACATAAATTATACTTTGTTGAAATTTATTTTTAAAAATTAAATATTTTCTGCCCCAAAATAAATAACTTTAAAATAAATGCATTACATATAAGTTTTACAAGTCTATTATCATAACATAAGCTTTAATAATGAAAACAAATGAAAGATTATAACATCACTACTCTTGAGGAAAAGCAAATAAAAACATGAGATGCCACTTTTCACTGTTAGTGTCAAAAACACGTGCTTTTATATACAGAAAGTCATTTGTTATTTTAAATATACTGTATAATAAAACTAATTTCTGAAATGGCTGAAGCAATGTAACATTCAATTCCACAAAACCATAATTTACAATAAAAGATATAATTGTTAATATCTTTTTGAGTTTACATTCAATATATTTGAAGAGTTTTACATAATTTTTATTTTCAGAATTTTCAACATTTAAGGTAAGATTAAATTTATTCTCTACAGGATGAATATTTTCATACTAGAAAATTTGGCTGATCTGAAATATGAGGTAAAAAATTAATAAAAATATGACACTATGTAAAACTGTCATAATATTAATGAAAACCAACCCTTTCTACAAAAAAGGCCATCTGTGTAACATTCCATACAAAAAATTAAATTTTATTTTTTAATTGTCCTTCTAGACACAATGATTTTTTTCAGTATTTCATTGTTTTCAGGATTTTCAGTTATACTTTATATATGTGTTTTAATAAGAATAATTTTTAATCTAAAATCTGGCCACTTTAATTTCCCTGCTTTATCAAAAAGATTACATTTTAATATAAAGTTTGGGATTCAATATATAAGTGAGAACATGGAAAACAATAAATTGTGATGCCCCCAAATTGTGTTTTTTCAAATAAACAGACAATAATTCTGAAGTGACCCAGAATTTAAATGGTGCAGAGTGTTTTTTCATTAAGATTGAAATCACTATGATCACTCTAATAACTAATAAGACCAAAGTTAAAATTTTAAGTATTCCATTCCATTTCTAAAATATTTGTTAGAAATTCTAATTCTAAAGTTTTGGCTGAAGTAAATTTAAAAAATAGGAAAGAGCTTTAATTAAGATAAAGTGTATTAATTCCAATATATGATTGCTAGCAGTTCTGGCTGTTGACCTAAACAAAAAGGTAAAATGAGGCAAGTTCAAAATTGTCAAAACAAAAATGTGTTTATTTGGGAATAGCGGAGGAATTGTAATTCAGGACATGCAAATAGCAAGATAGAGGTGAGTCAGCTGAGGGTTTGGGGTAGGCTGTAAATATGCGCAGAGAACGTAAAGAGGGGAGAGTTAAATGAGAGTTGGTTGAAATAAAAAACAAATGGAGAACTGCTTTGAAAATTCCCCAGCAGACAAAACCAGTCCAGTCACACAAACAAAGCTCAATTCAGCTTATTTTCTGAGACCAACCTGATTGGGTCATCTCATGCCTCTGGTAAGCATAAGCAAAGTTTCTCAAGGTTGATATGAGGTAATCCCTGACCAACTGACTGACTCCCTGTCATTTAACAAAGTTAGGTAATCAGGTAATCCCTGACCAACTCCCTGTCATTTAAGAGAGTTCCAATATTATCAGTTTTCTGTAAATCAAGCATTTTCAGGAAGTCAATCTCTCTGTCCTTAAGTTTTGTTTTCCTGAGGGTACATGTGTGAGACTTTCCATTTTATATTCTCTGGTTTCATTCCTTCACATTTTCCCCTTTTGTTCAAGATCTTTTGCGAAAAGCATCTCTGATCAAGTATCATTCAGCTGTTAATTTTTGTCAAAGGTATAGTTTTTTATAGGTGGATTGCATTATATGTCCCATGGATCTGAGGAGAGCTGTCCTCAGGTATTTTTCTCATGAAGCTGAGGAGGATCATGCTCAGGTGTCTTGTCCCACAGAGGAGGAAAATGATGGGGAGTTTCATTGGCTTCATTTGAAAGGATTGAAAAAAGAAGAATCTCAGTTATGTCTTTCTATGGTGGATGGTTTAGTTTCCATGGTCAGTCGAGTTTCAGGAAAAGCCTTTGAAAGGAAAAGAATTTAAATTTGTACATACATTTGTGAGGAAGGTATTTGTTTACTATTACAAAATAGTGGAAATAAACTGATGACCAGAAGCCCAATGATAGCTATTGATTGAAATATGCTTCTCAACCAGTTTCCCTGTTTATGTTTAATAGATCAAAAATGTCCCAAGGTTCAGGAGCTTGGCCAACTTCTGCTTGGTATTGTCCTTTGTTATTTTTAGTTCTTGTGTTATTTTCCTGAGCTATTGACAAATAACATTCTTGGTGAAGTAGGGCACAAGTTCCCCCTTGCTGAGCAATGAGGAGATATTCAGTCTCTGAGGTTTTTTTAGTACTGCTTTTGAAAGGCTATTTATTTGGGTTTGTTGATATTTAAAAGCTTGGACAGAAGCATTGAAAGTGGTAGGCATAACTATAAAAGGATTGTGAATTCGTTTTTCAAATTCTGCTGTTCCAACCTAAGGAAAAAGTTTTTGGTGAATGCATGCCCAAGCTCTTTCTATCTACTGTATTGTTATTTGTAGTCATTCACCCAAACTATAACCTTCCCAGCTCTGATGTATCTTTTTAAGTTAATAAGAGAAAAATCCTAGATTAGGTATATAAGAAGTAGAAGGAAGAGTTTTTCTAATTTTGGAATCATGCGTGAGGGCAACAATCACACAGTGTACCTTCCAATTAAGAGGAAGGATAGAGTATACATTTTTTCCACATGAAAAAAAAATGCCCAATGTCTTGTAAGGATAAGGCATAATTGGGTCCCTTTGCTTAGATTCCTTTTCCTGGAATGAAAGAAGGTGTCTCATGATCATAAATATACTTATTATACAGAGCACATGATAATCTGGTCCATTCACATTATGAGAATGTTTATTTGAGCACCTTAAATTTCTATAGATCTGAACAAGTGAACTGATCTAGTGTAAGTAAGATTTTGATGGAGGTTTGGAAGATCTTTAGGGGAGAAACAAGTTTAAGTTTCCACCATTCACCAGATTTTTGGTCAATTCCCAGTAACATACCATTGAGTGGGAGAACATCAGCTTCTCTTTTCCCAGTATTATTACTGTTTTCATTTCCATTATGGAGTTACATTAAGGGAGGAGATGATATAAGCTTGTATATTCCAATGGGGAGTGAATTCATGTTCCCAAAGATATATAAAATATTACAGTTACAATTTTTCAGTGAGAGATACCCTAGAGTTTTGCCATGCTCATCATTGTTTTTGAAACATAGAGAAAAATTTGGGATAAGAGTCCAGACCTGAGTGAGGGGCATTCCTTTACGAGTTGGGGGTACCCAATGGAAAGCCATATCTGGTGCCAATCTTCTAGAAGGGAGGACATGTGCGGTTTCAAAGCTACCAAAGGAAAATCCTACATCTTTACCACATGTTTTATTGTCCTTCTAAAGACAGAAGCTAGGCCACCAGTCCATGTTCATCACGAGTATTGTTTGCTCTGGCACAAATATAACCATCAGTAAGTTTAGTAGAATCAGAGAATTTTTGTAAGGTGTGGATACAAGGATGTGCTAAAGTTAAAGTAAAGGGCATAGGAAAACAAGGGAAAGAACAATTGAAGGCCTGAATGACATGATTTAACCAGATATAGAGTGAGAAGCAAAAAAAAAAAAAAAAGTAAGTTATGCAGGCCTGGTCCATATATCTTAGGTAAGCTGTCTACTTCATATGCCATCTACTTCAGTCCCTAGAAATTTTCAGCTTTAGGTCACAAGTTAGTATACATGTCTCTTCAGATTTGGGGGCTTCTTTAGTTATGACACATGAATTCTTAAAGTTTGGCTGCACCAGGATTAGTTAATATCACCTAAGGCAGGGTCCCTTCCAGCAAGGTTAAAGAAGAGTCTTTTTGGAAATGTCTTTTCTGACAGATGAAACCTCTGGGCTGTAAGGTGTGATGTTTGACATCTTTGTCTCCTGGAAGTGCACTGTGGAAAGATTGCTCTATCAGAGCATGGTTATTTTCTATGGGCTTGATTAGGCCTTTGCAAAATTGAAAGATATCCTTCTTTATTAGCTGTGGGTCAAAAGAAGGGGGAGGCTAAGTGCATCAGCTGTCTTGTAATTATTTCAAAAGACATAAGTTTTTGCATCCTGAAGGAAGTAGATCTAAGATTTAGAAGAACCAACAGTAATACTCTTGGCCAGGGTATTTGGAGGGTTTCAACTAATTCAGCTAACTGAATCTTAATAATTAGATCTGTATGCTTGGCCAGTCCTGAAGACTAAGCGTGATAAGCACAATGAAGGTGCTACAGAACTGGCCAGACAACACAGACTTGTCAAAATATTTGATAAGTGGATTCTCCAATCACTATGAAGTTCAAGGGGGGTTCCCCAACTGGAAGTAACCTTTTCTAATGGGATTTAGCTACAGAAGAAGCTGTCACATATCTTCATGAAAAACTTCAGTCCAATGTGAAAATATACAAACCATTAGCAGAACATTCATGAGTGGCGGTGATTGCATGAAATCCGTTTCCCAAATCTCAGATGGTTCATTGGGTAACTGAAAATATCCAGGAATAGTTTGGATAGGTTTCCCTGGGTTAAATTTAGAACACATGGAACAAGCAAGATAAGCGCTTTCTGCAGCCTTATCAATGTTTCCCCACCAATATTGATTCATGAACATTATCATTTTATCAGTAGGCCAATGATTTAATTTAGGTATGATAGTAATAGAAATGTTAAATTTTCTAGAAGGACCAGTTTGTTACTGGGTCTGAACCAGAGTTTCTTTTCTTCATGATACCAGCAGACCTTAGATCTCCAATTTTCTTCTTCTTCTTCATGGGCCAGTTGTTGTATTTCCCTGGTGAATTCTCTTAGGTTGTCACTAGGGGAAGTAGTTTTCTGGATCATGAGAGAGGTTTGGTCTGTGGATCCTATAAGAGCAGCATTTTTGCAGAGATATCAGTGAGGTGCTTTACTTTGGATTCCAGAGAGAATGCCCAGGGACTTTAATAATAGCCAAAGCTGCATGCCGAGTATGGCATCTCAACTTTTGGACATAAGGACCATTTTAAAATTTGTCTCCATTGGAAGTAAAGAAATCATGTTTCTATAACATTCCAAAATCATGGGCTACTCCAAGGCATGACAAATACCAGTATAGACGTTTGCAATTTTACCTTCTGCTAGAATACATGCTTGAATAAAAGCGTATCATTCAGCTTGTTGGGCTGAAGTGGACAAAGGTAGGGGTGCAGCCACAAGGACCTCAAAAGGAGTTGATATTGCATATGTAGCACAATATTTGCCATTTTCATTTTTCAAGTAAGAGCCATCAGTAAACCATGAACAATCAACATTTGTCAAGTGGGTTTCTTATAACTCATTACAAGGGGTTGATAGGTGATTGATCAAACTCAAACAGATATGGGAGGTTTTGTCCATGGAAGGAGGAAAAGGAGTAACTGGATTGAGGTTGTTATGATGAATGAGAGTGACATGAAGGTTGGTTAGCAAGAGAATATTTTTTATACATTTTTATTGAAGTATAAATCCTTTACAATATTGTGTTAGTTTTTGCTGTACAACAAAGTGAATCAGCTATATGCATACATATATCCACATATCCCCTCCCTCTTGAGCCTTCCCTCTACCCTCCCTATCTCACACCTCTAGGTTTTCACAAAGCACTGAGCTGATCTCCCTGTGCTATGCAGCAGCTTCCCACTAGCTATCTATTTTACATTTGGTAGTGTATATATGTCAATGTTACTTTCTCACTATGTCCCAGCCTCCCCTTCCCCCACTGTGTCCTCAAGTCCATTCTCAATGTCTGCATCTTTGTTCCTGCCCTACAACTAGGTTCATCAGTACCATTTTTCTAGATTCCACATATATGTGTTAACATACAGTATTTGTTTTCCTCTTTCTGACTTACTTCACTCTGTATGACAGATGCTAGGTCTATCCACCTTACTACAAATAACTCAATTTTGCTTTTTTATGGCTGAGTAATATTCCATTGTCTATATGTGCCATATTTTCTTTATCCATTCATCTGTCAATGGACATTTAAGTTGTTTCTATGTCCTGGCTATTGTAAATAGTGCTGCAATGAACACTGTGCTACATGTATCTTTTTGAATTATGGTTTTCTCATGGTATATGCCCAGTAGTGGGATTGCTGGGTCATATGGTAGTACTATTTTTAGTTTTTGTAAGGAACCTCCATACTGTTCTCCATAGTGGCTATATCAATTTATATTCCCACCAACAGTGCAGGAGGGTTCCCATTTCTCCGCACCCTCTCCAGCATTGTTTGTAGGTTGTTTGTAGATTTTTTGATGATGGCCATTCTGAACAGTGTGAGATGATACCTCATTATAGTTTTGATTTGCATTTCTCTAATGATTAGTGACATTGATCATCTTTTCATGTGTTTTTTGGCCATCTGTATGTCTTCTTTGGAGAAATGTCTATATAGGTCTTCTGCCCATTTTTGGACTGGGTTGTTTGTCTTTTTGGTATTGAGCTGCTTGTGTATTTTGGAGATTAATCCTTTGTCAGTTGCTTCATTTGCAAATATTTTCTCCCATTCTAGGGTTGCCTTTTTGTCTTGTTTATGTTTTCCTTGCTGTGCAAAAGCTTTTAAGTTTCACTAGGTCCCACTTGTTTATTTTTGTTTTTATTTCCATTTCTCTAGGAGGTGGGTCAAAAGGATCTTGTTGTGATTCATGTCATAAGAGTGTTCTGCCTATGTTTTCCTCTAAGTTTTATAGTGTCTGGCCTTACATTTAGGTCTTTAATCCATTTTGAGTTTACTTTTGTGTATGGTGTTAGAGAGTGTTCTAATTTCATTCTTTAACATGTAGCTGTCCGGTTTTCCCAGCACCAATTATTGAAGAGGCTGTCTTTTCTCCATTGTATATTCTTGCCTCCTTTGTCAAAGATAAGGTGACCATGAGTGCATGGGTTTATCTCTGGGTTTTCTATCCTGTTCCATTGATCTATATTTCTGTTTTTGTGCCAGTACCATACTGTCTTCATTACTGTAGCTTTGTAGTATAGTCTTAAGTCGAGGAGCCTGATTCCTCCAGATCCATTTTTCTTTCTCAAGATTGCTTTCGTTATTCGGGGTCTTTTGTGTTTCCATACAAATTGTAAAATTTTTTGCTCTAGTTCTGTGAAAAATGCCAGTGGTAATTTGATTGGGATTGCATTGAATCTGTAGATTGCTTTGGGTAGTATAGTCATTTTCACAATGTTGATTCTTACAATCCAAGAACATGGTATATCTCTCCATCTGTTTGTATCATCTTTGATTTCTGTCATTAGTGTCTTATTGTGTTCTGCATACAGTTTTTTGCTCCTTAGGTAGGTTTATTCCTAGGTATTTTATTCTTTTTGTTGCAGTGGTAAATGGGAGTGTTTCCTTAATTTCTCTTCCTGATTTTTCATTGTTAGTACATAGGAATGCAAGAGATTTCTGTGCATTAATTTTGTATCCTGCTACTTTACCAAATTCATTGATGAGCTCTAGTAGTTTTCTGGTGGCATCTTTAGGATTCTCTATGTATAGTATCATGTCATCTGCAAACAGTGACACTTTTATGTCTTCTTTTCCAGTTTGGATTCCTCTTATTTCTTTTTCTTTTCTGATTGCTGTGGCTTAAATTTCCAAAACTACGTTGAATAATAGTGGTGAGAGTGGGCAGCCTTTTCTTGTTCCTGATCTTAGAGGAAATGCTTTTAGTTTTTCACCATTGAAAGTGATGTTGGATGTGGGTTTGTCTTATATGGCCTTTATTATGTTGAGGTAGGTTCCCTCTATGCCCACTTTCTGGAGAGTTTTTATCATAATTGGGTGTTGAATTTTATCAAAAGCTTTTTCTGCATCTATTGAGGTGATCATATGGTTTTTATCCTTTAGTTTCTTAACTTGGTGTATCACATTGATTGATTTGCCTATATTGAAGAATACTTGTCTCCCTGGGATACACCCCACTTGATCATGGTGAATGATCATTTTAATGTGTTGTCAGATTCTGTTTGCTAGTATTTTGTTGAGGACTTTTTCATCTATGTTCATCAGTTATACGGGCCTGTTATTTTCTTTTTTTTTTGACATCTTTGTCTGGTTTTGGTATCAGGGTGATGGTGGCCTCTAGAATGAGTTTGGGAGTGTTCATCCTTCTGTTATATTTTGCAAAAGTTTGAGAAGGGTAGGTGTTAGTTCTTCTCTAAATGTTTGATAGAATTAGCCTGTGAAGACTTCTGGTCCTGGGCATTCTTTTGTTGGAAGATTTTTAATCACAGTTTCAATTTCACTGCTTGTGACTGGTCTGTTCATATTTTCTATTTCTTCCTGGCTCAGTCTTGGAAGGTTGTACTTTTCTTAGAATTCGTCCATTTCTTCCAGTTGTCCATTTTATTGGCATATAGTTGCTTGTAGTAGTCTCTCATGATCCTTTGTATTTCTGCAGTGTTAGTTGTTACTTCTCCTTTTTTGTTTCTAGTTCTGTTGATTTGTGTCTTTCCCTTTTATTCCTGATGAGTCTGGATAATAGTTTATCAATTTTGTTTATCTTTTCAAATTAGTTTATAGTTTTATTGATCATTGCTGTTGTTTCCTTCATTTCTTTTACATTTATTTCTGATCTGATCTTTATGATTTTTTTCCTTCTGCTAACTTTGGGGTATTTTTTTTCCTTCTTTCTCTAATTGCTTTAGGTGTAAGGTTAGGTTGTTTATTCGAGATTTTTCTTGCTTCTTGAGGTAGGATTGTATTGCTAGAAACTTCCCTCTCAGAACTGCTTTTGCTGCATCCCACAGATTTTGGGTCATCCTGTTTCCATTGTCATTTTTTTCTAGGTATTTTTTGATTTCATCTTTGATTTCTTAAGTGATCTCTTGGTTATTGAGTAGTGTGTTGTTTAGCCTCCATGTGTTTGTGTTTTTTACAGAGTTTTTTCTGTAATTTATATCTAGTCTTATAGCATTGTGGTCTGAAAAGAGGCTTGATATGATTTAAATTTTTTTTAATTTACATAGGCTTAACTTGTGACCCAAGATGTGAACTATCCTGGTGAATGTTCCGTGTGCCCTTGAGAAGAAAGTGTATTCTGTTATTTTTGGATGGAATGCCCTATAAGTATCAGTTAAGTCCGTCTGGTCTAATGTGTCACTTAAAGCTTGTGTTTCCTTATTTATTTTCTGTTTGGATGATATGTCCATTGGTGTGAGTGGGGTGTTAAAGTTCCATACTATTATCATGTTACTGTCAACTTCTCCTTTTATGGCTGTTAGCATTTGCCTTATGTATTCAGGTGCTTCTATATTGGGTGCATAAATATTTACAATTGTTATTTCTTCTTCTTGGATTGATCACTTGATCAACATGTAGTATCCTTCCTTATCTCTTGTAATAGTCTTTATTTTAAAGTCTATTTTGTCTGATTTGTGTATTGCTACTCCAGCTTTCTTTTGAAGTTCACTTGCATGGAATATCTTTTTCCATCCCCTCACTTTCAGTCTTTATGTGTCCTTAGGTCGGAAGTGGGTCTCTTGTAGACAGAATATATACAGGTCTTGTTTTTGTATCCATTCAGCTAGTCTATGGCTTTTGGTTGGAGCATTTAATCCATTCACATTTAAGGTAATTATCTATATGTATGTTCCTATTACCATTTTCTTAATTGTTTTGGGTTTGTTTTTGTAGGTCCTTTTCTTCTCTCATGTTTCCCACTTAGAGAAGTTCCTTTAGTGTTTGTTGTAGAACTGGTTTGATGGGGCTGAATTCTCTTAGCTTCTGTTTCTCTGTAAAGGTTTTAACTTCTCCATTGAATCTGAATGATATCCTTGCTGGTTAGAGTAATCTTGGTTGTACGTTTTTCTCTTTCATCATTTAAAATATATCCTGCCACTCTCGTCTGGCCTGCAGAGTTTCTGCTGCAAAATCAGCTGATAACCTTATGGGGATTCCTTTGTATGTTATTTGTTGCTTTTCCCTTGCTGCTTTTAATGTTTTTTCTTTGCATTTAATTTTTGACAGTTTGATTAATATGTGTCTTGGTGTGCTTCTTGTGTTTAACGTGTACAGGAATCTGTGCTCATGTTTTTTCTTTGCATTTAATTTTTGATAGTTTGATTAATATGTGTCTTGGTGTGCTTCTCCTTGTGTTTACTGTGTACGGGAATGTGTGCTTCCTGGACTTGGGTGACTATTTCCTTTTCATGTTAGGGAAGTTTTCGACTATAACCTCTTCAAATATTTTCTCAGACCCTTGCTTTTTCTCTTCTTCTGGGACCCCTATAATTCAAATGTGGGTGCATTTAATGTTATCTCAGAGGTCTCTGAGACCATCCTCAATTCTTTTTTTTTTTAATTGGAGTAAAATTGCTATACAGTTTTGTGTTAGTTTCTTCTGTACAATGAAGTGAATCAGCTATATGTATACCTATATCCACTCCCTCTTGGACCACCATTCTCCCCTCCCCCCACCCATCTAGGTCATCACAGAGCACTGATCTGAGCTCGCTGTGCTATACAGCAGGTTTCCACTAGCTAGCTATTTTACACATGGTCGTGTATCTATGTCAAACCTAATCTCCCAGTTCATCCTATCCTCTCCTTCCCCTACTGTGTCTACATGTCAGTTCTCTTCCTCTACATCTCTATTCCTGCCCTACAAATAGGTTCATCTGTACCCAGTAATCCCATTACTGGGCATACACCCTGAGAAAACCATAATTCAAAAGGACACATGTACCACAGTGTTAATTGCAGCACTATTTACAATAGCCAGGACATGGAAACAACCTAAATGTCCAATGATAGATGTCCTCAGTTCTTTTCATTCTTTTTTCTTTGTTCAGCTTCACAGCAGTTATTTCCACCATTCTATCCTTCAGCTCACTTATCTGTTCTTCTGCCTCAGTTAGTCTCCTATTGATTCCTTCTAGAAAATTTTTAATTTCATTTATTGTGTTGTTCAACAGTGTTTGTTTGTTCTTTAGATTTTCTAGGTCCTTGTTAAATGTCTCTTGTATTTTCTCCATTCTCTTTCTGAGATTTTGGATCATCTTTATTATCATTACTCTGGATTCTTTTTCAGGTAGACTCTTTTTCAGGTAGATCTCCTCTTCATTTTTTTGGTCTGGTGGGTTTTTACCTTGCTCTTTCATCTGCTGCATATTTCTCTGTCTTCTCATTTTGTTTAATTTACTGTGTTTGGGGTCTCCTTTCTGCAGGCTGCAGGGTCATAGTTCCTTTTACTTCTGTTGTCTGTCCCCTCTGGCTTGTGTAGGCTTCCTGGTTGGGGGGACTGGTGCCTGCATTCTGTGGGTGGAGGTAGATATTGTTCTTCTGATGGGCAGGGCGGCTTCCGGTGGTGTGTTTTATGGTGTCTGTGAGCTTAGTATTACTTTAGGCAGCCTGTCTGCTAATGGGTGGGGTTGTGTTCCTGTCTTGCTAGCTGTTTGTCATGAGGCATCCAGCACTGGAGCTTGCTGGCCATTGGGTGGAGCCAGGTCTTTGTGTTAAGATGGAGACCTCTGGGCAAGCTCTCACCGATTAATATTCCATGGGGCTGGGAGTTCTCTGGTGGTCCAAAATCCTGGACTCAGCTCTCCCTCCTTGGAGGCTCAGGCCTGACCCCCAGCTGGAGCACCAAGACCCTACAAGCCACACGGTGTGGAAGAAAAGGAAGAAGAAAACAAACAAACAAAAAAACCCAGAAACCAGAGAAAACAAACAAACAACAAAAAAACAAACGAACAGACAAAACCCCAAGACAAGTGGTGAAAGCAAAACTAAACAGACAAATTACACAAAGAAACATACACACACGCACTCACAAAAAGAAAAGAAAAAGCAAAAACAAAGAAGAGAGCAACCAAATCAATAAACCCAAAAATGAAAACAAACACTAAAATCTACAAAAAACATAAAACCAGAAACACATCAAATGCAGAAAGCAAAATAAAAAAAGGCAATAAAAGCATAAAACTAACCCACAAAACTCAAAAAAATGCAAAGATGAAAGATGAAAACAAAAGGAAAAAATATATAACAAAGTAATAAAGTAAAAATAGAAAAATGTAAAATATAGTTAAAAATAAAATGAAAACAAAGCAAAACAAAGGAAAAAACAAACAAGGAAAAAACAGTGTAATGAAAAATTACAATAGAAATAGGAAAAAAATAAATAGAATAAAAATATACTAAAAGTAAAAGCATAAAAAAGAAAAAGTAAATAAAAAATTAAAATTAAAAGAATAATACAAAAAGAACAACAACAAAAAAAGTAGTGATATTTTCCTGTGGCCTTAGCTGTCAGTGTCCTTGCCCCCATAGTGAGCCACAGCCAATCCCTGCCTCCACAGGAAGTCCTCCAATACTTCTAGGTAGGTCTCTGGACCTGCTGTGGCCACTGTGGGGCCAGCTCAGACTGATCTGACCTTACTCCCACATGTACTTGCCCCCAAAGCCCACAGCCTCAATTGTGGGAAAACTTGTTGTCTATTCAGGTATTCTACAGATGCAGGGCTTGCCAAGCCATTGCAGGGATTTAATCCACTGCTTCTGCAGCTGCACGGGGAGATTTCCCTTTCTCTTCTTTGGTTGCACAGCCCCTGGGGTTTAGCTTTGGTTTTAGCCCCACCTCTGGGAGTGGGCCGCCCTCAGACATCTGTTCCCTGCACAGGCAAAAGGGTGTGAAAGCAGCAACTGATTAGGGCTCACTTGCTCACTCAGGCTGGGAAGAGGGAGGGATATGGCAGTCACAATCGGAATGTGCAGGGAGTGCCTTCTGTGGCAGAGGCCAGCATGAAGCTGCAGGAGCCTGAGGTGTGCTGTGCATTCTCCTGGGGAAGTTGGCCCCAATCGCAGGACCCTTGGCAGTGGTGGGCTCCACAGGCTGCTGGGAAGGTGTGGGCAGTGACCTGCCTTGCACACAGGACTCTTGGTAGCAGCGGTGGACAGCAGCCTCTGGGGTCAGATATAACAGCCATGGCTTGTGCTTGTGCTCATGTGGGTGTTGCCCTGCTGTCTGTGAGTGTGTGAAGCAGGAAGGTCCTATGGCGGGCCACTCCTCAAGCACCCCGCAACAAAGGTCTCTTGCCTCTCTGGCAGGCCCGGGCTTTTTCCCAGACTCCCTGCCAACTACCTCTGGCACACTAGCCGGCCCCCGGCTGTCCTCATGCAGTAATGCAGTAAACCCCAGTCCTCTCCCTGGGTTCTGACCTCTGAAGACCAAGCCTCAGCACCCAGCCCCCACCCGCCCCAGCAAGTGAGCAGACAAGCATCTCAGGCTGGTGAGTGCCAGTCTGCATCAATCCTCCGTGTGGGAATCTCTCTGCTCTGCCTCTGCACCTCTGTTGCTGCGCTCTCCTCTGAGGTTCCAGAGCTACCCCGCAGTCCCCGCCAGTGAATGGTCTTCCTAGTGTGTGGAAACTTTTGCTCCTTCACAGCTCCCTCCCAGAGAGGCAGGTCCCATCCCAATTCCTTTCCTCTTTCTTTTTTTCTTCTGCCCTACCAGTTACATGGGGATTTTCTTGCCTTTTTGGAAGTCTGAGGTCCCCTATCAGCATTCAGTAGTTGTTCTGTAGGTGCTGTTCCACATGTAGATGTATTCTTAATGTATTTGTGGGGAGGAAGGTAATTTCCACATCTTACTCCTCTGTCATCTTGCCGGTCCTGCAAGAGAATTTCATGAGAAGTAAGACAGCTAGCTGAAAAATGTTGGGAATGATATGAGTTCAAGAGAGCTTTGACAGCATGAGGTACAAAGATGGTCAAAGAGGACCTTAAGACTATTTCCTTAGTGGCCTTTACCAGAAAGGCAGTAGCAGGTGTAGCCCTAAGGCATAAGCATAACGTTGGGTCGTGGGATCTAATTGTTGGTTGTAATAACCTAGATGTTGTGGTAGCCCCCATGTTTTGAGTAAGTATTCTGAGGGTATTACCCTCTTTTTCATAAACAAAAAGGAAAAAAGGGTAGTTTATAGTTTGTATATCCAAGGGCAAGAGGATTTATTAAGCTTTCCTTTAAGATTTTAAAGGCTAGATCATCTTGGTTTTGCCAGATAACAGGGTCAGGTTTAATAGTTTTTAGTAAGATATACAAGCCTGGGCCATTAAAGAGAAGTCTGGAATCCAATTGTGACAATAACCAGCTAGCCCAAGAAAACCTCATAATTGACATTTGGTTTTAGATTTTGGGAAGCTCAAGATGCCATGAAACCTATCAGCATCTAGGTGTTATCCTTGTTCTGATATTAAATATCCTAAATATTGGATAGAGCTGTAACGGTGAAATCTGTCTTCTTGTGAGGAGGCTTGAGAGGGTGAGTAGAGAAGTAAATCATCTACATACTGTAGTATGGTAGAGCCTCCAGAAAATTTTGTATCATCGAGGTCAGCATTTAAATTTTGTGAGAAGTAAGAAGGACCTTTAGAAAAACGGTGGGCCATTTCTGTCCAGATATATTGTCCTTCCAAGGTAAAAGCAAGAATATATTGGCCAGCCTCATCAACTAGAATACTGAACAATGCCTTGCATAAATTGATCACGATGAAAAATTTGCTTTCAGTAGGGAATAATGCTAATAATGTATGGGGATAAGGAGCAACAGGATGGTGAGGAATAACAATGTTGTGTATTGCATGGAGATCTTGAACAAATCTTTATTCTTGACCATTACGTTTTCTTATAGGTAAAACGGGTTTTACAAGGACTACTGCAAAGGATAATAAGTTCCTGTGCTTTATAGTCATCTATGATAAGTCTTATGCCCTGTAAAGCTTCTTTGTTTATACGGTATTGATTAATTTTGGAGAGAGGTTTTGAGGGATTGACTTGGATCTTAACATAGTGAAAAGCAATATGAATTCTGTCTATGTCTGTGGAAGATTTTGCTCATAGACTAGGAGACACTAAATTTAATAACAGAGATGTACCTGAAATTTGTTCTTCTATGGCTTGTAAAGTATATGTTAGAGAGAAAAGGTTTGGATTTTCTTGGGGCTTAGATTCAAGGGACTTAAATTCAAGAGATTTTAACAAGATTTATTTCTCTCTTTCAAGAGAAAGAAACGGCAGCATGATATTTTTCTCGGAAATCTCATCCTAATAAATGAACAGGAGCCTAATCACTGAGGAAAAACAGGTGTTTATCTTTCAAAGGTCCCAAACAAAAGGGTATAGATTGAGAAATAAAGACACATTGTGGTTAATTTGAACTCCCCACTATTTGAAGGGACTGTTTATTTGTAGTAGGGTTGAGAACTGATAGAGTAGCTCCTGTGTCAATTGATATGTAAGGGATTTTTACCGGATCTGGAGAGTAGTTTCCCCAGTCTATTTAATGGTAGAATGGGAACAGTCTATGGGCTTCTTTGGAGTCCCATCACTGGGATGAGTTTGACCCTTGGGTCTTGGAAAGCTGTAATTGTCTAGACTTTTAAAAAAATTTGTGGCAGTCTCTCTTCCAATGGCCATGTTTTGTTTTATGTTTTTTTTTTTTTTTTAACCATAATGACAAAATCAGTTAGGAAGAGTCTGCTTGGGAGATTCCATCTGTTGAAGTCGGAGATGTAAAATTTTAGTTGCCCTTTTTCTGGAATCATCTTCTGGGGTGTGGGTTAACTGGTTAGCTACATTGACAAGTTCAGGGTGGACATTATTTTTCATTTTGTGTGGGTTCTCTTGACTAACAGAGATAGATCTCTGTTTTAACTAAAACATTGAAATAAAGGCCACCCTGCTAGATGCAATGTATATAGAGAGTCCATATTTTCTTTAAAAACATTTGGATTCTGCTGTAGTAATCATGAATAGATTCAACAGGATTTTGGGTGCATGTGTTAATTTTGTTCCCATGTACTGGCTTATGGAAAGCCCTCAGGATGGCAAGATGTAGCCTTGGGGTATGGCAGGAGCTTGGTCATATAAAAGAGCTATTGTCTGATTGACTTGGAATTTCAAAGATTGTTTGGGGCTTTCCCAATAAGCAGTTTTCATTCAATGCTGGGCTTGACCTCCTCCAATAAGCATGTGGATTAACTGATAAAGATCGGAGAAATCAGGTTAAGTTTGAATTATAATACTGATTTGGCAAATCTATGAGGATCCCCAGTTACCTTGGGAAAATAGTTTAGTATAGCTCCAAGTTCCGCTTTGGTCCGTGGAACAAAATTAATTAATGGTTTAACAGGATCCTCAGGAGACTTAATTTTTTTTAAGATTTATTTATTATTTATTTATTTCTATTTATTTTTGGCTGCATCAGGTCTTTAGTTGCAGCACGCAGGATCTTCGTTGAGTCATGCGGAATCTTTTGTTGTAGCATGCAGGCTTCTCTCTAGTTGCGGCACGTGGGTTTTCTCTCTCTAGTTGCGGCATGCAGGCTCCAGGGCACGTGGGCTCTGTAGTTGTGATGCATGGGCTCCAGAGCACATAGGCTCTGTAGTTAGCAGCACACAGGCTCTCTAGTTGAGGTGCGAGAGCTCAGTAGCTGTGGCACACGGGCTTAGTTGCCACATGGCATGTGGGATCTAGTTCCCTGACCGGGGATCGAACCCACATCCCCTGCATTGTAAGGTGGATTCTTTACCACTGGACCACCAGGGAAGTCCCCAGAAGACCTAATTTTAAAAGGGAAAGTTTTAATTGGCTCAGTTGGTAAAGTTTACTCACTAGAGAAGAAGGGGAGTCTAGATAAAGAAAGGAGGTTTGAAGAAGGCAAAGGTGGATATAGAGAGGGGAGAATAATGGGTTTAGGGGAACCTTGGCTCATGTCACCAAGGAAGAGGCCTTAGCTGCCTGTTTATCTCCTTTGTTTATTTCTTTCAGTTAACTTAGAAATAATATTTTACAAAGAGGTAATTTTAAAATCCTGAATATATTTAGAAGCCTCTAGATACCAACTAAAATAGTTATCCCACTCAGATTGTTTAATTCTATTGCCGCAGTCTTTCTAGTCTGGAGAAAATCTTGTTCGGGCAGACTGAAAGTTCTTCATAACAGCCATTGGAGTTCTACGTTATCTTTAGTAAGACTGGACCATCTAGTCAAAAATGCGTATGAGGAGAGACCATAATTTTTTAACAAAAAATCAGTTAGGATCCCTGAAGAGCACTGGGATGACTGGAATCTCATATCTCAGAGGTTTTCTTGAGAGCAAAAGCAGAATTCCTAAATAGCCTAATGGGTGTGCTCAGGATTGGGAGTTATGTTTTGTTTTACAGTGTGCCTTTCATGGGATACATACTTTCTCTTTTTTTCTCCTGGAAGACAGCGTTTGCCCTAGTTGTTCGACCTGTGACCAGTTGTCCCTTGTTACATGTAAATTGTCTTGCAGTTGGCAGATGACCTAATGTCAGTCTGGCCTGACATTTGTGACCAGTGTCTGTGACCAATTTGTGCTCTCACATAAGTCTTTGCCTTAGAGACCAAAGTCTCTAAAGGGAGGTGGCTAGCACTCTAACAGCATTTACTTGCTCAACCTGTGCCCACTGACAGAATTTTTAATTTTTGCTCTCTAGCATTCCAAAGGAATTACACTGAAATTCTAGCATGTTTCCTACAAGAAAACAAACAATGACTCACCAAAAAGGATAAAACCTTTAAACAGACCCCTAACAAAGTCAGAAAGCTCAACCGAATGGAGGGAGACCAGAATCTAAGAGGAGAATCACCAAGCCAAAAGTAGACAATGACTCACAGAAGTGATGAGCTCAAGGGCTTTTGTGTGGGTACTTCACACAATTCCGAGGGTCATTGTCCTTTGGGGGTCATCTCCTTTGGATCCCACTTCCAGTGCCAAGGAATGTCTACCTAAAGAAAAAGATAAAATGAGGCAAGCTCAAAACTATCAAAAAGCTGAGTTTCGTTTAGGAATAGCAGAAGAATTGCAGTTCAGAACACATAAACTGTAGCAAGCTGCAGATGAGTCTGTTGAGGATTTGGGATATGCCGTATTTATGGACAGGGAGTATAAAGAAGTGAGAATTCAGTTAGAGTCTGCTAAAATAAAAAAACAAATGGAGACCATTTCTGAGGAGACAAAACCAGCCCAGTCCACAAACAAAGCTCAGTTCAGCTTAATTTACGAGACCAACTCACCCAGAGTCATTTCTTGTTCATGCCTCTGGAAACCATAAGCAAAATTTCCCAAGGTTCCCTGACCAACCTCCTATCATTTAAGAACATTCCAATACTATCAGTTTTCTGTAAATCAGACATTTACGGGAAATCAGTACCTCAGTTCTTAAGTTTTGTTTTCCTGAGGACACATGTAGAAGATTTTCCATTTTATATTCTCTGGTTCCATTTTAGATTGAAATTCTTTCACATGGCATATGCAGGACTTGGGGGTATTAAAAATGGAAAATAATTTTGGAAGATTATTAAAACTTCTTTTTAAGAACAATGGGAAAAAAATGAGTCAAATTATAACACACATACCATAAAAATGTTTTTAAGCTTACATTTTTTTCCTGTGGTATTGTTTTGACATTGCTTTAAAAAGGTGAAAAATATGCTCTAAAGTTTTTCAAACGGAGAGTTTTAGTCATTTATTTTCATTGCAATCACATAAAAAAAGAAAATAGACAAAAT
The DNA here is from genome assembly GCF_039906515.1 of Pseudorca crassidens. Classification (NCBI taxonomy): domain Eukaryota; kingdom Metazoa; phylum Chordata; class Mammalia; order Artiodactyla; family Delphinidae; genus Pseudorca; species Pseudorca crassidens. The sequence goes on from NC_090298.1 coordinate 24,625,255, forward strand.
GACCTTACCATGCATTCCAGCTTTATGCTTCTTTATAGCTTCAGAATAAATATGTTTTGATTATTATCCCTTTACAAATAGCAAGTGGGAGTATGAGTATTGACATTCCATGCATAGTAATCAAGGTAATATCTATTTTATGAGGGTACAATTCTTAAGGTTGGTCCAAGTGGGTCACCTTAGGAAAATAATGAAAAGCCAAAGTGCCAGTGCTCAAGGTTGTACTACCTTATAAATAGTTTCTTATTGGTTCCTGCTCTTTATATTACTAGTATGGCTATCTTTACACGATAACAAAAGTTTTATTCTCATTTTCAAGTGCAGTTTTTGTTGTTGTTGTTCAACCCTTATAAAAATACCTAATTATTTAATAGATATTCAGAATAACATTGGATTCTATCAAGGAAAGAAAAACAGTGGACAAGGCAAAAAATATGTATGATTTTCCAATATCTCCTAATTTCCACTTTTCTCTTATTAGATAATCTCAAACTGTGGACATATTCTCTTAGAGTAGATGTATTCCTTTATGAATTATGTGTCAGGTGATAAGTTCAGTGCTTTTGCTTGGACTATGGCTTGGTTACCTTGGGGCCACTTATTTTTAATGCCTGTTTGTTGGAAGACAAGGAATGAAGTTAGGTGTCACACTATCACTCAACCAGTAGGCCATTCTGCCCAGTGTTAAGACTGGGGCTCAGTACTCTCCCATCATCTACTGCTTCCTAATAAATAAGTCATTGTTTTGAAGGTTAGATTTTATAGGTTTATTTGATCAGTTTCTAACTATATCGGTTTATTTGATGTAGTTAAATAGAAAAGGCTATGAAAATGTTTTTTTCCAATGCCGCTCATCAGACCCTGTACCTTTAATTGGCTTAGGGTTTATCTAGAACTGAAAGCTATTAATATCTTCATTTTGTTAACAAGCGAACAACTGTTTAGGAATATTAAATAATTGCCAAATAAGTAACTAAATCAACCAGCTTAGGATTGTTTGTCTCAAAGATGTCAATGTCTACATTCAGTTAGTGAGTAAATCATGAACAGATATTAGTCAAAAATACTATTATAAGAAAGATGAGAGAGATATAAGATTAATGAACCCTCTGCAAAAGATTCAAATGCATGGATATATTAGAAGTAGTCTGGTTTCATCACTGTGTATAAGCCACTTTAGACAACTTTTATTTCTTTACCTTAAAGTGATTTAAATCTTAAAGGGTAGAAGAAAAGAAGTAGAACATTTATCTCCCTTTCCCCCATCTCTTCTTGTACCTATGATCAGAAACTTTGACAGAAGTTTGATATGATAATATGATAGAAATAATACATAATAGTTTCACAAAACTTGCTTCACATGTCCTGTTTTGAATTCCAATTTTGATGATTATTGCAAAACAGGAAAGTTTGGATTGTGTGTTTCTACAGTAAGTCTAAAGAAAGAATGTGATGTCATTGGTGTTTTATGTTTTCATCTTTATGATTTTAATTTGCTTTCAATTTTTAAGATTTTAACTTTAAAAACCTTTGCTCAAGGGGGAAATTCTATAACTGCTTTCTTGGCTCTCATGTTGTTCTACAACTTTTAGATGCATGGAGGAAGAGCAGGGGAGAGTATGAGGAAACAATCAACTTGCTCACACAATCAATAGAAGGCAGATGGAAGCAGCTTATGAAAAAAGGAAATGCATTGGATATAGAGATAGTAATTGTCAGCCCAGCCATTGATGGCTAGCACTTTATGTATTTTTTGCCTGGATAGGATGAAATGTAGTTGCCATAACATTTTATATACATATCATTTATATGCATTCAGTACTTTTGCAGATAAAATTAACTTATTTGAGTTTCCATTTTCTTGTTGTGGAAACAGAAGTTCAGAGAAATTTAGCTACTTACCCTAGGAAGCATAGCTGGGAAAATATGGAGTTCACCTCATTCCAAGTATCTCTTTTTCTAATTCCTGAAGGCAACCATTCATTCATGAACGGTACCTGAAAAGTTATTGTTTCGTAGAGTAATGTTGTTGGAAAGAGGGCAAATGCTGTTGTATAATTTTATTTTATAAATATCTGGGAAGGATAGAAGAAACTATGTATCACAAATATTAACTTCCCAAAGAAAAAGAAAGTACAATGTTTGCTTTCAAGTATAGGAATAAACACAAGAAAGACCCTATTTCCAGAAGAACCCAACTTTGTGCCAAATGTGCTTTACACTTATCAGAAACAGTTCCTCATTCACAATGTAAAAATGATGTTGTTATTTTAGTTTATATATAACAGATGACATAAGGAGTGATTTTGTGACTAATTCAGGCCTCATGGTTCTTTTTCCCACCCAAACAAATTCATATGTTAGGCCATTTAATTTCTGCAGATCTACTGTTTCAAATTTTACAGTTCATTTTCAAGTTAGAAAACATACTGTTGTGTTTCCTTTCTATTTCTTCCTGAATATATTTGTGTTAAATTTTTGTACAATAATGAATCATCTTTTGACACATTCCAATATTTCTTTCTCACATGCCTTTCCGTATTTCAGCTCCAAATAATGAAATCATCGCTGACCCCACTGGCATTCATTTCTACTCTGATTTGTGTGAAGAACTCTTAGATTGAAGTTTTACACTGTCAACAACTAGAGGGGTTTGCTATGATCTTGTCACAGTCTATTTGTTTTGCACTGTTTCTCTTCCCTCCACGTGTTCCTTCAATGTAATTTCACGTGAAAATATGGTTAGTGGGATGCTTTACTTATTTTTATAGATCATCAATGGAAATATTAACTCTGACAGGAATAAATATAGGGCTCGGTACTACCCTACAAGATACTTGCTATCTTGAGTTTATTATTTACCATCATTCATTTTCAAAATCTGCCAGTTGCTTTTATGAAGTGTGTGTGTACATTTTACTCTAAGACCCTCCCATAAGTTTGCTATTAAAATGTAAGCTCATCTGTAATTTGACACATTTATAAGAAGGGAAGAAAGTAGCTGAGTCTCTTCATAATCAGACTCAACTTCTAGGACTGAGAAGCAGTTTTTTATTTTTACCAGGTGACACAGGTTTGGCTGGGTAATTTTAGAGAGGCACAAATAGTTGTTTCTTGTATTGAAAATGTTGTTGTATGCCTACTATAATATTCCATTTTCATGGTTAGGTATTATTTACTTTAAAGAAAACTCAAGCTTTTAAGCACTTAAAAATCTAAGATTAATATAAAACACCAGTAGATTTTTCTTTCCAAAAAGATCTTCAGAAGTCATTGTTGGCAAACTTCCAAATACAAATTAAATAATGGATTTGTATGACATTTTTATCATATTAATTATATATTTATTCTTTTGGTGCACACTGTTTTGGGATGGTATAAAGTTGCAGAAAAGTTTAAGTGCGAAGTTTTAATATGGCTCTGAAAGTTGTAGAAAATGACCATTGAGAATTATTCTCTGAATATTTACCAATTGAACAATAATAGAATGTTGGATTTGGAGATAATCATAAAGATTTAATTTAGGCCAGAATGTTTTGTTTTTGTTTTGCAGAAGAAGAAAGTGATCTAAAACAGGGAAGTGCATAGATTAAAAAATATTTAAACACTACATCTCAGACTAGAACTCAGGTCTGTAGAACTCTGATGCGCACCATTCAAACTGTTTAATTGAAGAAGCCTTTTTATTATTTTTCTGTTGCTGTGTTACACATGAGCACCAACCTGGTGATTTTAAACAATCTGCATTTATTATCTCTCAGTATTTGTGGGTCAGGAGTCCAAACATGGCTTCCCTGGCTACTCTGTTCAGGGTTTCAAAAGGTTACCATCAGGTTATTAGCCAGATAACATCCTCATCTGGAGGCTCAACTAGGGAAGAATCCACTTCCAAGATCATTCACGTTGGTAAGAGTCGTTTTCTTGTGACTGTGTAACTGAGGGCATTGGCTTTCTGCTAGTCCTAGGCTGGAGGCCACTCTTAAGTCTTAGAAGATGCTTAACGTTCCTAGAGGCCATCCACAGTTCTTTGGCAAGTGGGCATCCTCCGCATGACAGCCTACTTCATCAAGCCAGCAAGGGCAATATCTCACCTCAAGGAGGTCCCAGCGCTTCTTTTAAGGGTGTTCATCTGATTAATTCTAATAGAATTTATTGGCGATCTTAATTACATTGGCAAAATCTCAACTTTGTCATCATACTCTGTTAGCTAGAAGCAAGTCACAGATCCCACCCACACCTAAAGGAAATTATAAAAGGCATGAATACTAAGGCATGGGAATCATGAGGGGCCACCCTAGTATAAGTCCACTACAGCTTGCATCTTGGATCCAAACCACATTAAAGCAATCTACTGAAACACTGGCACAAATATCACACACAGAAAGCATACATAAACCTTTGAATTTCCCCCAATAATTCAAGAAGCCTTCCTGTATCTATATGCATTCCCTACCTTCTCTCAAAGATCAAATCCAGGGCTTCCCTGGTGGTGCAGTGGTTGAGAGTCCGCCTGCCGATGCAGGGGACACAGGTTCGTGCCCCGGTCCGGGGAGATCCCACATGTCGCGGAGTGGCTGGGCCCGTGAGCCATGGCTGCTGAGCCTGCACGTCCGGAGCCTGTGCTCCGCAACGGGAGAGGCCACAACAGTGAGAGGCCCGCGTACCGCAAAAAAAAAAAAAAAAAAAGTTCAAATCCAGTCTACCTTGTTCACAATCTCATCTTCTCTTTGTCTTGAGAATTTGAGAGAATATTTTCCTCTTCCTTTCTTCTTTCTCCTTCAACTGAGTTAGGCGTTCAAATATATTATACATCAGCCCTGTCCAATAGAGATATCATGCAAGCCACATATATAACTACATTAAAAAGTAAAAACAAACATGAAAAACTAATTTTCATAATATATTTTATTTAATTCAACATATTAAAAATATTATCACCTTGATATGCACTGAAGATATGTGTAAGAAACAATCTACTTTATTTTCTTCTTACCAAGTCTGCAAAATCTGGTATGTGTTTTACATTTATGGCACATCTCAATTTTTCCAGTTCTCAATAGGCACTGTGAACAGTTTCTACCTTACTGACCAGTGTAGCTCTTTTTTATTAAAAGCATCATTATAAAAAATCTTTCTCCAGCCATGGCCATATTGATTGGCTCTCTATTAGTATTCCCGAAAATGTTTTCTACAAACAACTTCTACTTCCTAATCTATCAGTTACTCTTTTACCCTTTCTCAACTGGCTTCCACCCTTACAAATCCATCATCACTACTGTTGCTAATATCTCCATGTTGCTAAACCAAATGGAAAGTTTTCTAACTAGAATTCTCATCATCTTGTTGCACAGTTGATGTCTTATTTCCTTAAAATTTCTTTCTCTTTAAATAATGTGTCAGCACTCATGTCTAGTTTTATCCCTCTATCACTGATATCTTCTTAATCCTGTCCTTAGTAATACTTAAACCAGGTTCAAAACAAAACTCTCACTCTTCCCTAAAACCTGGCCCTCTTATAATGCTAACCAACAAATGGCATAGCTATTGGCCCAGGTGTTTATATAATTGTATCATTCTCTGTCTCTCTCTTGCTATCTCTTTGTCTCTCTCTCTCTACATATATATGTGCACTGTTTAATTCAAGAAATATTTGAGTTTGTACTTTTGTGCTATTTGTCAAACATCATTCTAAACAGTAAAAAGACAGATAAGGACTGCTAAGGATTGATTTCATGTGCATATGCTATAAAGAGCAAGAGAAAATAATTATATATGTGATATAATGATTAATATATCATAATGGTATAGACATAATATTGTAATTATATAATTTCATATAGAAAAAAATAAATAAAACAAGATATCAGTATGAGAATGATTATGAATTAGAATTACAATGTATGGTTTGGTAAAATAGTCCAAATTATCTGTGTGTGTGTGTGTGTGTGTGTGTGTGTATACCACAGACAACAGATGGCATATTTGTATATAAATATTCATGTGTGAATAGACATATCTTCTCAAGTATATAAATACTCAAATGAATATTTATATTCATATATATGTGTATGTACGTACTAACTTAGTTCTCACACTAATCATATGAGAAAAAAGTTCCCCACTTACAGAAAGTTAAGTAATATCTCTCCTACAGTCATACTGTTGTAAATGATAGGGCCTGGATTTGAGTCACCCTTCTACTCAGTGGCATAATAAAGGCAAGGTAATGGGGCAAAGGTCCTATAATGGGAGTAGTACTGCTCTGGGTGCAGAAATGAAGGGGATGCATTGTCTGCATGTAAAAACAATAATAAAACCAAATAACACTAGTCTACTTTTTGTTATCAGCACTACTGATAAATCTAAACAGATTATTGTCAGTGATAAAATACTATCACCTGCAAAAACCTTTTGCTGTCCTAATTTCTAAATGATTGTTGTCAGTAATGTTGATTTTAGTAATATACAGGCAGGTTATATTTATACATTTTACTTATTCCTTAATAAATATTATAATTTACATGAAAACTGATTTAGAGAATCCGCAGTTATAAGCCTCTCCCACACATTACCACTTTCAGCCATAGACCTTTGTTTTCAGAGCCAGTACATAATAATTTGAAACTGTTCCACTTGGTTTCAGTCAGTTGCAGTTCCTGTCCCCACACCCTATAGTCTGATATTTTAGTGTGCTTAAGCAGTAGTTTTCAATGAAAGGATAATAGCTCAGTGTTCATAAAGATGAAGAAACAATTTGATTTGCACTAAAGCTGTCAGTATATGTGCAAATCATTCTCTGAGCTTTGTGGAGGTTATTCTTTTGGAAACACTTCTTTATATTTGTTTAAACCACATTAGTAAGGTTTCATTTATATATATGAAAGCTGTTCATATTCAATGAATACAACTTGATGAGTTTAGAGATAAATATTCATCTGTAGAACCATAACCACAATATGTGACCTAGACAAACCATTATCTCCAAAAGTTTCCTCATGATCTCTTTATTATTACTGTCATTGTTCTGTGGTAAGAACATTTAACATAAGATTTACCCTCTGAGAAATTTTGAAGTGTATAATATGTATTGTTAACTATAGGCGCTATAGTGTGCAGTGGATCTCTCGTACTTATTCATATAATTGAAACTTTGTATCCTTTAACTAATGCTTCCCCATTCACCCCCACCTGTAGCTCCTGGGAACAATTATTCTACTCTCTGCTTCTGAGTTGACTATTTTAGATTCCAAATCTAAGTAGTATAAAGTAGTACTTGTCCTTCTGTTTCTGGCTTATTTCATTTAGCATAATGTCCTCCAAGATTATCCACATTGTTGTGAATGACAGGATTTCCTTCTTTGTTAAAGCTGATTAATATTCTATCATATGTACATACTCTCTTTTCTTTATACATTCATCCACATATAGGCACTTAGATTGTTTCCATATCTTGGCTATTGTGAATAATGATGAAATGATCAAGGGAGTTCATATATCTCTTCAAAATCCTGGTTTCAGTTCCTTTGGATATATAACAAAAAGTAAGATTCCTATATTAGATGGTAATTCCAATGCATGCACAGAGAATAACTTTCCATTTATTAGTGTCTACTTGAATTTCTTTCATCAGATATTTTGCTCTTAGTGTATAGAAATGCAATTGGATTTTCTATATTGATTTTGTATAATACAACTTTACTGAATTTGTTTATTCTAGCAGTATTTTTTGGTGGAATTCTTTAGGGTTTTCTATATATAAGATCATGCCACGTGCAAACAGAAATAATTTTACTTCTTTCCAATTTGGATATTTTTATTTCTTTTTCTCATCTAATTGCTCTGGTTAGTTATTCTAGTACTATGTTGAATAGAAGTGGTGAGAGTGGGTATAATTCTATGGTTCTAGATCTTAAAGGAAAAGCCTTCGGTTTCTCACCATTGAGTATAATTTAGCTGTAAGCTTATTATAAATGACCTTTATTTTGTTGAGATAAGTTCCTTCTATACCTAATTTGCTGAGAAATTTTTTTATCATAAAAGTGTGTTGAATTTTTTCAAATGTCCTTTCTGTATCTATCAAGATGATTATCTGATTTTTACCCCTCATTCTGTTAACGTGGCATATCACATTGACTGTTTTGTGTAAATTGAATCATCTTTGCACCCTAGGGATAAATCCCACTTGGTTATAGTGTATGATCCTGTATGTTTAGTGGTGTTGAATTCCGTTTGCTAGTATTCATTTGAAAATTTTTGCCCACATGTATATCAGGGATATTGGTCTATAGTTTTGTCTTCTTGTGGTATGCATTAGTATCAGGGTGATATTGGCCTCACAGAATGAGTTTGGAAGTGTTTGCTTTTCTATATTTTGGAAGAGTTTAAGAAGAATTCGTATTAACTCTTCTTTCAATGTTTGGTAGAATTCACCTGGGAAGTCATCTTATCCTGGGCTTTTCTTTGTTGGGAAGTTTTTGATTACTAATTCCATCTCCTATGTTGCTGTTGGTCTTTTTAAACTTTTTATTTCTGCTGGATTCAGTCTTTGGTAGGTCATCCTATGTGTTGGCATATAATTATTTATAATAATTTGCCTTGATCTTTTTAAAATTTCTGTGACATCTGTTGTAATGTCTCCTCTTTCATTTCTGATTTTTTTTTTTTTTTTTTTTTTTTTTTTGCGGTACACGGGCCTCTCACTTCTGTGGCCTCTCCCGTTGCGGAGCACAGGCTCCGGACGTGCAGGCTCAGTGGCCATGGCTCACGGGCCTAGCCGCTCCGCGGCATGTGGGATCTTCCCAGACCGGGGCACGAACCCGTGTCCCCTGCATTGGCAGGCAGACTCTCAACCACTGTGCCACCAGGGAAGCCCTCATTTCTGATTTTATTTATTTGAGTCTTTTTTTTTTTCATGTGGTTAGTCTAGCTAAGTTTCTATTAATTATTTTTATGTTTTCAAAAGTTCAACTCAGTTTTAGCAGTTTTTTTCTATTGTTTTTCTATTTTCTATTTCCTTTATTTCTTCTCTATTTTTAAATATTTCCTCCCTTTTGCCAACTTTGACCTTAGATTTTTCTTTTTCTAGTTTCTTTACATGTTGAGGTGCAGTTAAATTGTTTATTTGAAATTAGTCTTTTTTAAATGTATGTGTTTATTACTATAAACAATCCCTTTTAGCGCTGCTTTTGCTGTATCCCATAAGTTTTGATACATTGTATTTTCATTTGTCTCAAGATTTATTTCTGTTTTGATTTCTTCTTTGATCCAATGGTTATTCATGAGTATACTGTTTAATTTTCATGTATTTTTGTATTTTTCTGTTTCCTCCAGTTTGATTTCTAGTTTCATTCCATTGTGGTTGGAAAAAGATATGTGAAATGTTTTCAATCTTGTTAAATTTGTTAAGACTTGTTTTGTGACCTAGTATGTGATTTATCCTGGAGAATGTTTTGTGTGCTCTTGAGAAGAATGCATATTCTGTTGTTGAATGAAATATTCTGTGTACATCTATTAGGTAAATTTGGTCTATAGTATTGTTCAAGCCTGCTGTTTCCTTATTGACTTTTCTCTCTGGATGATCTATTATTGAAAGTGGGGTACTGAAGTCTACTATTGCTGTATTACTGTGTATTTCTCAATTCAGATCTTTCAATATTTGCTTTCTATATTTAGGGGCTCTGATGTTGGATGTGCAATTGACCTTTGAGCAATGTGGGGTTAAGGGCACTAACCCCCCACACAGTTGAAAATCTGCATACTGCTATCTCTGCCTCAAAAGCAAAGGTTGATAAATGACTGACCCAAGGCCAGGAAGTTGAAGCAGTTTGGATATAATCAGGACTCAAATTCTAATTTCTTTTGATTCTGCATATTGTGATCTTTTATCAATCACAAACTATTCCCACACACTTAAAGATATGTAAAAATAAAAATGCAAGTACTATATTTATTGAAAAAAATATGCATATAAGTGGACCCACACAGTTCAAACTCATGTTGTTCAAGGGTCAACTATATATATACATATATATATGTATATATGTTTTTTATCTTCTTGTCGATTTGACATTTATCATTATGTGATGACCTTCTTTGTCTCTTGGTGAGAGTTTTAAATTTAAAGTTTATTTTGTCTTATATTATTACAGTCATTGCTACTCTCTTTTGATTACCATTTACATGGAATATCTTTTTTCCATCTATTTATTTTCTGCCCATTTGTGTCATTAAATCTAAATTGAGTTTCTGATAACAGTATACAGTTGGATCTTATTTATTTTTAGTACTTTAAGCCACTCTTTATCTTTTGTTTGAGTTTAATCCTCTTATGTTTGAAGTAATTATTGACAGATAATTGAAAGGACTTACTATTGTCATTTTGTTGTTTTCTGTCTGATTTGTAGTTCTGTTGTTCATCTCTTACTGTCTTCCTTTGTGATTCTTTTTGGTAATAATATATTTTGATTTTTTTTTTGTATCTACTGTAGGTTTTTTCTTTGTGGTTACCATGAAGTCTGAATAAAACTTCTTATAGTTATATAAATAGTTAAAATAAAGCTGGTAACAACTATAATCACATGCAAAAAGTCAACAATTTTACTCCTCCCCCACTTTATTATTGATGTCAAAATTTACTTCTTTTTATACTGTATATTCATTAACAAATTTTTGGATTATAGGTATTCTTAATACTTTTGTCTTTTAACTTTTATACTAGGGATAAGAGGGATTTACTCACCACCATTACAATGTTAGAGTATTCTGAATTTGACTATATATTTACTTTAATAGGGAGCTTTCAAATGCTTTCTTGTTGCTGTTTATCTTTCTTTTGTTTCAATTTGAAAAAGTCCCTTTAGCACTTCTTTTAAGTCAAGTCTAGTGACCAGTTCCCTCAGTTTTTGTTCTTTGGGCTTCATGAAGCTGGTTGCTCACCACAGATTTGGGAAAATTTCAGCCAATATTACTTTAAATAACTCTTCTGCCCCTTTCTCTTTCTCTTCTCCTGGAATTCATCTGATGAATATATTCGTTCACTTGATCATGTTCCATAAGTTCCATAGACTGTCTTCCTTATTTTTTTAATTCTTTTTTCTTTTTCTTCCTCTAACTGGATAATTTTAAATGATCTGGCATCAACTTCACTGATTCTTTCTTCTGGTTGACAAGTCTGCTCTTGAAGCCTTCTGTTGAATTTTTTATGTCAGACACTTTATTCTTCAGTTCCAGAATTTGTTTGGTTCTTTTTTTTTTATGGTTTCTATATCTTTGTTGAACTTTTCATTTGTTTATGTATTATTTTCCTGATATCATTTAGTTTTTTATCTAATGGATGACTGAACTTCTTTAAGAGAATTGTTCGTTTTTTGTTTTTTGTTTTTCAGGCAGTTCAATAATATTTCTTTGGTGCTTTATGTAATTTGCTCTTTTGGTAGAATCATGCTTTCCTAATTCTATCGATCTTTGTATCCTTTTATTGATGCTTGCACATTTGAAGAAATAGTCACCAATTCTGATCTTTGCAGATTGGCCTTGAAAGGGAAAGCCCTTCACAGTCAGCCCAGGCCAGAGATTCTGGTGGGCCAGGTGGCAGGGACCATGGGTGGACCAGCTGCTAAGGGATCTGTGGGCAAGCAGGCAGGCCTGGTGTTTCAGTCAACAGGTAATTGGTCATGATGCTGGCTTCCATGGGTTCCATGAGCATGGCTGCTGTCTTCATTTTTTTTCTTCTTCTTTTTTCAGGAACTGCATATTTGTAACTAAAGAACATTAATCCATTTCTTATTTTCTTTTTTATATTGAAATTATTATTTATTTTAAATTCTAATTTAGTACATGATTATAGATATGAAGTTCAGTAAAGAAAGTATTCACTGCCTACATTTGTTTTCTGGCCACTATCATTATTTATTTCATCCCATGATTATTACCAAAAAAATAAAGTTAAATTAAAAATGCCAAGTGGAGAAAGGGGAATGTTACAAATGACCTCTAGGTGTCAAATTTGTGAGATATGAGAATAGTCTGGTGGTAGACCAGTGGTCCCAGCCTTTACATTACACCCAAGCCAGATAAACAGAGACATGAAGGAAGAGCGGGTCAGTCAGAAGGACAAAAGGAGCCAAGTAACTATAAACTGGCTGTATCAAGGCATAAAGAGCATGTCAGTGTGGTTAGAAAGTGGTTATTGAGGGAGACTGACTCAAGGTCCAAAGAAATTAGATCATGTAGAGTTTTAAAGACCATAGTGAGCCAGTAGGTTTACTCTAATTAAAAATGAGAAGCAAGCAGTGATTGGAGATTTTTAAGAAAGAAAGTTATAGGTTCTGATTTTCATTGTCAGAAACTTTGGAATCATCCTCTAAGCCAAGTCCTGCCAGTTTTTACTTCTAAAATTCAGGTAGATGATGTGACACAGTGCACAGAGATGTTTCAAAGAAGCACTGGTATTTCTGTTATCAAATGTTTACTGAACTCATGACAACAATGAAGTTTTTTTTCTTAACAAAGTTTTATTGGAACACAGCCATGCTTACTCATTTATGTGTTTTATGATGGTTTTCATGCTAAAATGGCAGATTTGAGTAGTTGCAATAAAGACTGTATGGTCAACGAAGCCCCAAACATTATCTAACCATTTATAGGAAAAGAAAAGCCAACTCTTGGTATAGAAAAAATTTTAAAGCCAAAATTTGTTTACTTGAAAGAATTGCTACAGTAACTACACCCAAGAAAGACTGATCACAGACAAAATAGAAAACACAAATTAAAAATATTAGGAATGAAAAAGTGGAGTTACCTGTAAAAATACAAATATTAGAAAATAATATGTTAATATCACTTTTTGGGAAGACAATTGACATATGGGATGAAATGAACAAATTTGTCACCAAAAAAAACCTGCCAAGAAAGAAAAAATATTTCTGAATATCTATATTTCTACTTAGAAATAAATGTTATTATTGATTACCCTGCATTAAATAAAAAGAGAACAAACAAAAAAATCAGGTCCAGATAGCTTTGGAGAATAAAAATAGAGGGTGTGCTTCCAAAGTCTTTTTATGAAGCCAAGATAAAAATAAAATTTTGTAGCAATTTTATTGTGTGGTAACTGAGCACAAGAACATAATGTTTGCCAGATGTCTTAGTTCATCAACATCTGGGTATACTGCCTACTATTTTTCAATATCTATTTGCAAAATGCTGACTTAGGTTTTCATTAAACTGACTTGAAAAACAACAGTCTTTCTCAAATATGATTTTAACCGCTAATCAACCTGTTACATTATTCAATTCTGGGCAAGGCATTGCTAACACTAGATATTCTAGAATTCTCTCCTCTCTGAATTAAACAAATAGTCCTTAGTTGAGAGTAGATTTATTATATGTTTATTAGCAGACTTTATTGAATGCAGCCTGCTTTTGAAAGGGGAATTATAACTTCTTAAGCTTTTGACAATATCACTTAAAGTAACTCATCCTTACTGAAAATTTATGAATCTAATGCAATATTGTCAATGGATTTAATAAATGCTCAAATTTTACATGCTTAAAAATTAACACCAAGAAACAAAGAGGATATGGTAACTCTTTTACTATTTTGTTATTAAGAGGTTCTTGTTACTGATAGTTATACTGACCTCTCTGACAGGAATGTCATGGGAAATGTTTTATTAATGATTGAAGATCATTGTGAAGATATGAAGGCCACATAAATACTGAATTATTCCCGACATAAGGAACTAGACTATATTAGCTGTCCTAGCAATAAATGTCAGATCACGTGATTATTTCTGGAAAGTAGCTATTGTCTAATCTCTGTCCCTTTAGCCTTTTGAAGAAGCTAAGGGTACATGAGTTACTGTTAGTAAAATTGAATAAACTCTACGGGTTTTCTTTTACCTTACAGTACTTAATAGGATCACAGAAATATTAGATTAACAGTCAGGGAAGAAAGACCGCCAGGGTTAGAAAAAATGATGTGAAATTCCAAAAGTAGAACAAAAATGTCTGTACAATATAAACAGACCAAGGAATTCTGTTCAAAGAAATGCATACTTAATTATGAAAAGGATAAGGGGAAGATGGGCATTTTGGTTCCACATGACATGTCTCACAGGTGGATACCTCCAGAAATAAAAAGGATTCTATGCAATAGGTATAATGATGAAAGTGTTATAAACATGAGAATGTGTAAAAGGCATACTATTCATATTTCCATCAGCAGAGAGGGCAAATAAACCTCCATAAATAACAAAAACAATCAACCAAATAAAAAATGAACATAAATCACTGCATTATAATTTAGAATGGTTTTAAGAAATTAGTTGAATGTAAGAAAAGTAAATCCACTTTTTGGTGATGCTAAAAACGTTCTCTTCGAATATTCTGGAGCTAATTTTAAAATACTCATAGGGAAAGAAAGAAAGAAAACAATAGGACATGACAAAGTTACTATAAATCTGATTAAATCAGGTTTATGGTTTTCTAGTATTTTTAGGAAACTTAGAAAAGTGGTAAGTATTATAATTTCAGTACAGGACATAAGTGTTAGTGTAAAGTTAAGAAGGTTGCTAATTTGAGTAACATGGATGATAAGGCAAAAATGAAAGGAAATACACAAATATCGTATCATATTAAAGTTTCAAATGTTACAGGAGACATCATGTCAGACAGCACTTAACCTACACAAACTCACAAAACCTTCCTAATATACCAATTGAGTAAGTTTTAAGGACTAAATTAAAAAGGAAATGGGAGGAAAAATCAGGAACAATGTTCTGGAAACTGTATAGTGTGCCGAGGAGCAATCTGATTTGTGGGTTTGAACTCCCATAAGTTTCTGGAATTGGCTGTAACAAACATGTAAGTGGGGGTGAACTTGATATGAAAACAGGAAGATTGATTGACAGTATATCTAAAAGGAAATTATGCCCATGTTTCACTTGCCTCATTCCATGCAACCTGGGAATGATTCCACTTCTGTATAGCAGAAACTAAGCATTATTCTCTGAAGAGGGTAATTAAAGGCCCTGGACTGACAGATAACAGGTATGGTTGTTTAAAGGAAAGTTTACATACCAATATTATAAATGTTGGGACCCACTAATGTCTTTTCCTGCTACAATTGTACAACTTTTGAGAGCACTTAGCCAGGCATATATTCTTCCAAGCTAGAAAACCTTACTAGCTCAAAGAATGACTAAAAGTTCTGACATAGAAATTCCCTACTGAAATGGCTCAGCTAGGTGATACCTCAATAATGACCACAGAAAAGAAGCCCCATCTGTAAGTGCAGAATTTTCAAACAATGTTTTTATAACCCTGCTTTTAAAGATAAGAAAACAACCAAGGATCACTAGAACTTTGCTTTAAAAAAACAAACAATGAAACCAAAAAGCCTCTATTGTAATAGATTGAGACTGCAATAAACAAAAAAGGATATAAAAAAAACAGCTGGTAAAGATCAGAAACTGTTCAGGAAGATAAAATGGCCAGCTTCTGGGCATTAAAAAAAAGTTACAGCATTAATTAATCAAGTGGATGCCATTAAAAGCAATATTCAGAGGACAAAAAATAATTTGAGACATTAAATAAAAGAACAAGAAATCTCTAATAAAATAGAAAGAAAACATGAAATGGAAATTATTAGAAAGTGACAAAAACAAAAAAAATCAAACAATCCATCTGCAAAGTATACACAGAAATAAAAGAAGTTTTAGAAGAGAGAACATTGAGAGGAGTTCGCAGAGCCAAAGAAAGGAAGATTGACAGGCCTAGAGTGCCAACAAATGAATCAATGAAGACCTACGGCAAAGCATATCAACATAAAATTTCAGAAAACTAGGAACATAATTTGATAGTTTATCACTCTCTTCATCCATACATGTCCCTCTTCTGCTTCCAAGACAGCTCACACTCCTTGAGTTTTTCTTATTCTCTGGAAACTCATTCTTAGTCTCTTTTTCTTTTCTTTTTTTAAAATTTTTATTTTATATTGGTGCATAGTTGATTAACAATGTTGTATTAGTTTCAGGTGTACAGCAAAATGATTCAGTCATACATATACTTGTATCTATTATTTTTCAAATTCTTTTCCCATTTAGGTTATTACAAAATATTGACCAGAGTTCCCTGTGCTGTACAAGTCCTTGTTGGTTATCTATTTTAACTATAGTAGTGTGTACATGTTAATCCCAAACTCCCAATCTTTGTACCCCTCACCCTTCCCCCTGGTAACCTTAAGTTCGTTCTCCAAGTCTGTGAGTCTGTTTCTGCTTTGCAAATAAGTTCATTTGTATCTTTTTTTTTAGATTCCCCATATAAGCCATATCATATGATATTTGCCTTTCTCTGTCTGATTTACTTCACTTTAGTATGATAATCTCCAGATCCATCCATGTTGCTGCAAATGGCATTATTACATTGTTTTTAATTGCTGAGTAATATTCCATTGTATATATGTACCACATCTTCTTTTTCCATTCCTCTGTTGATGAACATTTAGGGTGCTTCCATGTCTTGGCTATTGTAATCAGTGCTGCAATAAACATTGAGGTGCACGTATCCTTTCAAACCATGTTATTCTCTGGATATATGACCAGGAGTGGGATTGCTGGATCATATGGTAGCTGTTTTTAGTTTCTTAAGGAAGCTACATACTGTTCTCCATAGTGGCTGTACTAATTTACATTAACACCAACAGTGTAGGAGGGCTCCCTTTTCTCTACACCATCTCCAGCATTTATTGTTTATAGACTTTTTGAAGATGGCCATTCTGACTGGTGTGTGGTGATATCTTGTAGTTTTGTTTTGCGTTTCTTTAATATTTAGCGATGTTGAACATCTTTTCATGTGCCTCTTGGCCATCTGTATGTCTTCTTTGCAGAAATGTCTATTTATGTCTTCTGCCCATTTTTTGCCTTGGTTGTTTGTTTTTTTGATATTGAGCAGCATGAGCTGCTTGTATATTTTGGAGATTAATCCCTTGTCAGTCACATCATTTGCAAATATTTTCTCCCATTCTGTGGGTTGTCTTTTCATTTTGTTTATGGTTTCCTTTGATGTGCAAAAGCTTTTGAGTCTAATTAGGCCCCATTTGTTTATTTTTGGTTTTATTTCTATTACTGTAGGAGACAGATAGAAAAAGATATTGCTGCAACTTATGTCAAGGAGCGTTCTGCCTATGTTTCTCTCTAAGAGTTTTATAGTATCTGGTCTTACATTTGGATCTTTAATCCATTTCGAGTTTACTTTTGTGTATGGTGTTAAAGAATGTTCTAAATTCATTTTTTTACATGTAGCTGTCCAGTTTTCCCAGCACTATTTATTAAAGAGACTGTCTTTCCTCCATTGTATAGTCTTGCCTCTTTTGTCATAGATTAACTGACCATAGGTGCATGGGTTTATTTCTGGACTTTCTATCCTGTTCCATTGATCTATATTTCTCTTTTTGTGCCAGTACCATACTGTTTTCATGACTGTAACTGTGTAATATTGTCTAAAGTCAGGGAGCCTGATTCCTCAAGCTCTGTTTTTCTTTCTCAAGATTGCTTTGGCTACTCAGGGTCTTTTGTGTCTCCATACAAATTTTTAATATTCTTTGTTCTAGTTCTGTGAAAAATGCCATTGGTAATTTGATAGGGATTGCACTGAATCTGTAGATTGCCTTGGGTAGGATAGTCATTTTGACACTATTGATTTTTCCAATCCAAGAACATGGTATATCTTTCCATCTGTTTGTTTCATCTTCAATTTCTTTCATCAGCATCTTATAGTTTTTGGAGTACAGGTCTTTTGTCTCCTTAGGTAGGTTTATTCTAGGTATTTTATTCCTTTTGATGCAATGGTAAATGGGATTGTTTCTTTAATTTCTCTTTCTGATCTTTTGTTGTTAGTGTATAGAAGTGCAACAGATTTCTGTGTGCTAATTTTGTATCCTGCAACTTTACTGAATTCACTGATGAGCTCTAGCAGTTTTCTGGTAGCATCTTTAGGATTTTCTATGTATAGTATCATGTCATCTGCAAACAGTGACAGTTTTACTTGTTTTTTTCCAATTTGAACTCCTTTTATTTGTTTTTCTTCTCTGATTATTGTGGCTAGGAGTTCCAAAACTATGTTGAATAAAAGTGGTGAGAATGGACATCCTTGTCTTGTTCCTGATCTTAGAGGAAATGCTTTCAGCTTTTCACCATTGAGTATGATGTTAGCTGTAGGTTTGTAATCTATGCTGATTCTTCCTTCTTTCTCCATTTTGTTTTTAATGTTGAAGTGTCCCAGGGCTTAATACTCAGAACTTTTCTTTCTATTTTCATTTCCTTGGTGTTCTCTTCCAGTCTCATGCATTTAATCTATATTCTAAGTTCCATGATTACACTGGTAATACTGGCATTTGTCTCAGCCTCAGCTTGCAAGTTTATCTGTCCAGCATCTCAACTCAACATATGTAAAGATGAATTCCTATTTTTCATTTTCACCTCAGTCTGCTCCTCCTGAGGCCATGCCTCTCATTTTATGACAACTCCAACTTTCCAAGTGTTCATGACAAAAACTGTGATGTCATGCTTGAATCCTCATTTTTTTTTTAATGTCCAATCACTTAGAAAATCCCGTTTGCTCACATTTAAAATGCATCTAGATCTGAGCACCTCTCACCATCTCAGATGCTATCTCTGAGTCTGTTCTACCATCATTTTTTATTTGCTGTGATCTTATCACTGTTCTTTCCACTCCTTCACCTGCTGCCCAGCATCCCATTTTCAACAGAGCAGCCACGTTGATTTTTTTTTTTTTTTAAGTATGAGCATTTACCTGCTCACAATATTGCAATGGTTTCTCATTCCCCTCATAGATAAAACCAAAGTTTGGACAATAGTTCACAAGGCCTTTCATGATCTAGCCTTTTATTTTCTCCCACACCACATATACTACTAACCTGTTAGCTAAATCCCTGGATTTAATCTAGACGTGTTCCAGCCAAAGGGGCCTTAACGCTCACCATTTTCTCTGCCTAGAATGATTTGACCAATGTATTTGCATGGCTGATCCTTTTATTTCATTCACTTCTTTGCTCAAGTGTCACTTTCACTGCCTGGCTCCCTATTTACTTTGTATCCTACATTTCCTACAGGCAATTCCAGATACCCTTTTTTCTGATCCACTTTTTACTTTGGCCATAGTATTTATCACCTTCCAATACTCTCTTAAATTTACTTATTGTGTTTATTGTTTATATTCTTCTCTTTAATGTAAACTCCATAAGGTGAAGCATTTTAATCTATTTTCACTCACCAATGTATCTTAAATGCTTAGAAGATTGTCTAGCACATAACAGGCACTTACTGAATATTGTTAAATGAAAGAATGAAGCATTGCTGGACATATTCATGTGGTAATAACATTATAATGACTGAATAGTGACCTAACAAAATTTACAATATATCAGCTTTGAGAGGCTTGGAAGATGAAAAATCAGAGAAATGGAAAAGGTAGAATAAACTCATGTATTTCACAGATTAATGTAATTAGTGATTAAAATATACAAAAAAGAGTAGCAAGATAAGCATGCAATTTAGAGATGGGGGAAAAAATGCCAAAAGGATCAGCTAAAATTGTTGAAATCTATAGCTTGTAGGCAATGGAAAGTAATTTGATTCTGGGTCAGGCTGATTTTTTTTTAGAACTAAATAACTCTATGCAAAGGTAACTTAGACAAAAAAACATTAATTTTAAGATATACTTCCATTAAATACAAGAATGGAAATTAATATTATAACTTTCAAACATATTTGAGGTCAGCAATGGAGAAATGCCAAGTGAGTTAGAATTTCCATCTTCCATGTAGGGATCAATACTCTCTTATAAAATAAAAAAGTAGTGGTATTATATCATATAAAGTTACGGAGCTAATTCTCAAACAAACTAAAGTAGAAATTTAAAAAGAAAATACACCTTGAGAAATATGTGGAGAACTGGGTTGTCACATGTGCTATTGTTTGTTATTCCTAAACTGCTCTATACTATTTGATATTAATATATTAAAAAATATGGACTCTGTTAAAATAGAAGTGTCTTTATATGTCACTTCATCATTTTTTCAGCCATTTTATATCAAATCACCCTTCTTATATCTTAATTTTCAAGTATAAGAAAAATCTTATTTTCATTATTCATATTCAACAGAGTCCAATGATTTCCCTTTATCAGTGAATTCCAGTCTTCTGATTATATGGATTATCCAGTCTCTTCTGATTATATAGATAGGATGGGGTGAAGGAAGTGATGTTAAGGAGTTAGTATATTTCTCAGCAAGGCTTGAGGGTGAGTGACACTGTCAGCTTCTGGGTTACTCTTTTTCAAGAGTTCCTATTGTCCACAAATTTCAGAGTTGAGTCAAAAATCTCAGAAAAAAAATGAAATTTCTATGACTTCTACTATACATGTGTAATACATGTAACATACATTAGGAGGAACAGAATAAAGAGATATTGTGACCCACATCCTTTACTCTGGGTTCTGATATGTATCTTTTTACCTATGCACATTTAGGGGAAAAAAAGGTGAGAAGTGCTAATAAAAATTGACCAGTATCATGAGTTTATATTCTAGGACACACCTTCTATACCTTTTATTTCATTTTTACAGAAGCTGCTCCCATAAAATTCCTCCTTTTATGAAAATGTATGCTTTCAAAAATTTTCCTAGCTCTGGAGATGACTTTGAAGTCCTGTCCAGTATACTCTTATGCTTTGATGGAGCAACTTGACATCTATATACTATGATGTTTTTGAAGCAGACCTAGATTTCCTAATCTATATGATTTGCTTTTTTCATGTATTTCATAAATCTCATGACATCTATGAAAACTGTTAGAGATTTCAAATGCTTATCAACCATTCATATTCTAAAGGGATATAGGTGTGCAATAGGTCCAAATTATTTAACCTCTGTGGGATAATAATAGTACCTACCTAATAAAAATATTGTGATGATTAAATGAGTAAAAATATGTAGGATGTTTAGAACAGTATCTGTCATTGTTAATATTACCTGAGGATTTCTTCTTCTTACTATTTTTTTTAATGTGGCTTTATTCCTGTAAAAACATGTATTGGCTCTCTGAATCTCTATCCAGAAGTCTGAACCTTCAGAGATCTGTCCAGTGCATCTTTTACCTGGCATCTTACAGACTGAGGGAAAAAAAATGTTTTCTACAATGAATCAACTAAGTGTAGTAATGGCGTTATTACATTTTGCTTCCAGAAAAATAATCCAAGGAACTATGTAGAAGATAAATTGGTAAGTGGAAAATTGGACAGAGAAACTCTGGATATGAAACGCTTTAATCAATATATGGGAATAGAAAGAGGTCAGATTCCAAAAACGTTTCAAGCAAAAAGTAACAGAATTTCAGAGTCACATATCCTCTAAAGATCTATTTCCATTAACCTGAGAGAGTAATATAGGAAGAAATGGACATGGTGAAGGAAGGTAAAATTTACTTAAGTTTGAACTGCCTGCAGAAGTTCTTCATAGAGAAATCCAAAAGAGTTGAGGCACATCAAGATACTGATTGAGGGTCAAGTTATGACAGGATCCTGGGTAACAAGTTTTAAACAGATGCCAGAGTTGGGCCATGCCAGGTGCAGGTATATTTTAGCTGGTATAAAGCATTACACTTGCTGTGATGGATAGATAACTGGGTGTATGATAACCTGCTCCAGTTGTCTCTTGCTATTTGAGACAGCACAAAATGTAATGGCTTAAAGCAAAAAGTGTATTATTTTCTATCATGTTTCTCTGAGTTGACTAGGATCAGCTGGGCAGTTCTTGCTTGATGCCTTTCACTGTGAATGCAGTTGAAGAGTAGTTGGGAACAGAGCCATTTTAAGTCCAACATGGCAGGATATCCAAGATGTCTCACTCACATTGCTGAGAACCACTCCTGGTTGTTGGTTGTGAACTCAGCTAGAGTTGCAGAATGCACTGTTCCTGCATGGCTCTTAGTGTATCTTGGGCTTCCCACTGCGTGATAGTTGGGTTCTAAAGATGTGTGTCGTTAAGAGACAGAAAATGAAAGCAGTCTGGGCCCAGAAGATGGAACTACATCATTTCCTCCATATTCAATGGGTGAAAGCAGTCACACAGTTTGCCCATATTCAAGGGAGAGGTCTCTTCACTGTAAGCGTGTCAAATAATTCATAATATTTTAATTCATCAGCCAACTTTAGAATTAAAATGATTACAAAACACTTAGCTTGGGCTTACCCTCTTTTCCCATGTTTTCAAAGATTTTTTTTTCATAGATTCACTGTTACCTTCTTTTTTCCTTGCGTAAATAAAGATAGCTAAGATGGCTTTGACTATTGTGGATGGAGCAGGGAGTGATCCCATGATCTCTCTAGTGGGCACCAGAGTGAATGGCCAGTAAGAGATAAAGAGAGTTAGGTCACTTCTGGGAAAGGAAGAAAGTGGAATATTTGAGATGACTTATTCATTTTGAGTTTTCTTTACCTCTACTACTTGACCCCCAAATTATCAGTTTGGAGCAAATATAATGTTGTCTAAAAAGTTAAGCTTGTGGCTTATGTATGACATCCAATGGCCTGGTATTAAACCCTTATCCTCCCAATTACTAACTTGTATTGAATACTGTATTTCTTTAAGCCGCTTTTCCCATCTGTTAATAGTACCTAACTGGGCTTCCCTGGTGGCGCAGTGGTTGAGAGTCCACCTGCCGATGCAAGGGACACGGGTTCGTGCCCTGGTCCGGGAGGATCCCACATACCGCGGAGCGGCTGGGCCCGTGAGCCATGGCCGCTGAGCCTGCGAGTCCAGAGCCTGTGCTCCGCAACGGGAGAGGCCACAGCAGTGAGAGGCCCGTGTACCGCAAAGAAAAAAAAAAAAAAGTACCTAACTATATTTGCATTTTATAGTAGGTCCTATGCTTTCTTATTTCATATTAAATCAAAATCTCTGTAAATAAATTCTGGAAGGTAAATATATTTCTCCCCAAAGTTTCAAAGTATAGAACACGGCCTAGTTCTGGGTCTTCTGATTCCTAGGTTGGGTTACTGCCTACACTTGCATTTATTCAGACTTTTAAAAAATTCATATTGTCACCTTTAATTTGCTAATTCACTTGCAAAATCTGTGGCTTAAAGACATTGTCTCCAACCAAGTTCTTTTGGCGATCAGTATCAAGACTCAAGTTAAAGCCTTGGCTTTCACTGACACTCCCCTGACCGACACCACTGAAATTCGTAAGTAAATGCTGTGACTTTGGCAAAAGTTCTGCACGTATTTAGATACCAGGCAGTATGTTTACTACTTCAGGGCAGTATAATCAGGTTACCATGGAGCTGGAAGAGGACAGTAGCATTAAATCACTGGAAGATTTCAAACTTACAGGCCTATAATCCTGGGGGTAGTGTATTGCCATCTTGGATAAATGGCTAAAAAAAATTTATAATCGTTCTCATTTTCAACAGAAAGAGAAATTCATTGCAGATTACAAACTCTTTCCTCACGGCTTCCACAGTTTATGAAATTACTGGCAATAAGACATGGCAAAAAAACAGGAAGAACAATTGGCAGAGAAGTTTTAATTAAATTAACATACCAATCTTCCAAAGCTTAATTATTTAAATTACTAACAGCACACTATGGAGGTGACAAAACAGTGTCTGAGACCTCAAATAAAACAGAATGGTTTAATGGCAGTTATTTTGCCTTTTTTTTTTTTTAAATAAATAAATAAATTTATTTTTTTAAAAAAAGAAGTGAGTTTCTTATGGACTTCATAGTGTAGGTGGTGGTTTTTTTCTTAAACCAATCTTTTTTTTTTTTTTTAACATCTTTATTGGGGTATAATTGCTTTACAATGGTGTGCTAGCTTCTGCTTCACAACAAAGCGAAACAGTTATACATATACATATGTTCTCATATCTCTTCCCTCTTGCGTCTCCCTCCCTCCCACCCTCCCTATCCCACCCCTCCAGGCTGTCACAAAGCACACAGCCAATATCCCTGTGCCATGCGGCTGCTTCCCACTAGCTATCTACCTTACTACGTTTGTTAGTGTGTATATGTACATGACTCTCTCTTGCCCTGTCACAGCTCACCCTTCCCCCTCCCCATAACCTCAAGTCCGTTCTCTAGGAGGTCTGCGTCTTTATTCCTGCCTTACCCCTAGGTTCTTCATGACATTTTTTTTTCTTAAATTCCATATATATGTGTTAGCATACGGTATTTGTCTTTTTCTTTCTGACTTACTTCACTCTGTATGACAGACTCTAGGTCTATCCACCTCATTACAAATAGCTCAATTTCGTTTCTTTTTATGGCTGAGTAATATTCCATTGTATATATGTGCCACATCTTCTTTATCCATTCATCCGGTGATGGGCACTTAGGTTGTTTCCATCTCCGGGCTATTGTAAATAGAGCTGCATTGAACATTTTGGTACATGACTCTTTTTGAATTTCAGTTTTCTCAGGGTATATGCCCAGTAGTGGGATTGCTGGGTCATATGGTAGTTCTACTTGTAGTTTTTTAAGGAACCCCCATACTGTTCTCCATAGTGGCTGAACCAATTCACATTCCCACCAGCAGTGCAAGAGTGTTCCCTTTTCTCCACACCCTCTCCAGCATTTATTGTTTCTAGATTTTTTGATGATGGCCATTCTGACTGGTGTGAGATGATATCTCATTGTAGTTTTGATTTGCATTTCTCTAATGATTAATGATGTTGAGCATTCTTTCATGTGTTTGTTGGCAGTCTGTATATCTTCTTTGGAGAAATGTCTATTTAGGTCTTCTGCCCATTTTTGGATTGGGTTGTTTGTTTTTCTGTCATTGAGCTGCATGAGGTGCTTGTAAATTTTGGAGATTAATCCTTTGTCGGTTGCTTCATTTGCAAATATTTTCTCCCATTCTGAGGGTTGTCTTTTGGTCTTGTTTATGGTTTCCTTTGCTGTGCAAAAGCTTTGAAGTTTGATTAGGTCTCATTTGTTTATTTTTGTTTTTATTTCCATTACTCTAGGAGGTGGGTCAGAAAGGATCTTGCTGTGATTTATGTCATAGAGTGTTCTGCCTATGTTTTCCTCTAAGAGTTTGAGAGTGTCTGGCCTTATATTTAGGTCTTTAATCCATTTTGAGCTTATTTTTGTGTGTGGTGTTAGGGAGTGATCTAATCTCATACTTTTACACGTACCTGTCCAGTTTTCCCAGCACCACTTATTGAAGAGGCTGTCCTTTCTCCACTGTACATTCCTGCCATCTTTATCAAAGATAAGGTGTCCATATGTGCATGGGTTTATTTCTGGGCTTTCTATCCTGTTCCATTGATCTATCTTTCTGTTTTTGTGCCAGTACCATACCGTCTTGATAACTGTAGCTTTGTAGTATAGTCTGAAGTCAGGGAGCCTGATTCCTCCAGTTCCTTTTTTCGTTCTCAAGATTGCTTTGGCTATTCGGGGTCTTTTGTGTTTCCATACAAATTGCAAAATTTTTTGTTCTACTTCTGTGAAAAATGCCAGTGGTAGTTTGATAGGGATGCATTGAATCTATAGATTGCTTTGGGTAGTAGAGTCATTTTCACAATGTTGATTCTTCCAATCCAAGAACATGGTATATCTCTCCATCTATTTGTATCATCTTTCATTTCTTTCATCAGTGTCTTATAATTTTCTGCATACAGGTCTTTTGTCTCCTTAGGTAGGTTTATTCCTAGATATTTTATTCTTTTTGTTGCAATGGTAAATGGGAGTGTTTTCTTGATTTCACTTTCAGATTTTTCATCATTAGTATATAGGAATGCCAGAGATTTCTGTGTATTAATTTTGTATCCTGCCACTTTACCAAATTCATTGATTAGCTCTAGTAGTTTTCTGGTAGCATCTTTAGGATTCTCTATGTATAGTATCAAGTCATCTGCAAACAGTGACAGCTTTACTTCTTCTTTTCCGATTTGGATTCCTCTTATTTCCTTTTCTTCTCTGATTGCTGTGGCTAAAACTTCCAAAACTATGTTGAATAAGAGTGGTGAGAGTGGGCAGCCTTGTCTTGTTCCTGATCTTAGTGGAAATGCTTTCAGTTTTTCACCATTGAGGATGATGTTTGCTGTGGGCTTGTCATATATGGCCTTTATTATGTTGAGGAAAGTTCCCTCTATGCCTACTTTCTGCAGGGTTTTTATCATAAATTGGTGTTGAATTTTGTCAAAAGCTTTCTCTGCATCTATTGAGATGATCATATGGTTTTTCTCCTTCAATTTGTTAATATGGTTTATCACATTGATAGATTTGCGTATATTGAAGAATCCTTGCATTCCTGGAATAAACCCCACTTGATCATGGTGTATGATCCTTTTAATGTGCTGTTGGATTCTGTTTGCTAGTATTTTGTTGAGGATTTTTGCATCTATGTTCATCAGTGATATTGGCCTGTAGTTTTCTTTCTTTGTGACATCCTTGTCTGGTTTTGGTATCAAGGTGATGGTGGCCTCGTAGAAGGAGTTTGGGAGTGTTCCTCCCTCTGCTATATTTTGGAAGAGTTTGAGAAGGATAGGTGTTAGCTCTTCTCTAAATGCTTGATAGAATTCGCCTGTGAAGCCATCTGGTCCTGGGCTTTTCTTTGTTGGAAGATTTTTAATCACAGTCTCAATTTCAGTGCTTGTGATTGGTCTGTTCATATTTTCTATTTCTTCCTGATTCAGTCTTGGCAGGTGGTGCATTTCTAAGAATTTGTCCATTTCTTCCAGATTGTCCATTTTATTGGCATAGAGTTGCTTGTAGTAATCTCTCATGATCTCTTTTATTTCTGCAGTGTCAGTTGTTACCTCTCCTTTTTCATTTCTAATTCTATTGATTTGAGTCTTCTCCCTTTTTTTCTTGATGAGTCTGGCTAGCGGTTTATCTATTTTGTTTATCTTCTCAAAGAAGCAGCTTTTAGTTTTATTGATCTTTGCTATTGTTTCCTTCATTTCTTTTTCATTTATTTCTGATCTGATTTTTATGATTTCTTTCCTTCTGCTAGCTTTGGGGTTTTTTTGTTCTTCTTTCTCTAATTGCTTGAGGTGCAAGGTTAGGTTGTTTATTCTAGATGTTTTCCGCTTCTTAAGGTGGGCTTGTATTGCTATAAACTTCCCCCTTAGAACTGCTTTTGCTGCATCCCACAAGTTTTGGGTCATTGTGTCTCCATTGTCATTTGTTTCTAGGTATTTTTTGATTTCCTCTTTGATTTCTTCAGTAATCACTTCATTATTAAGTAGTGTATTGTTTAGCCTCCATGTGTTTGTATTTTTTACAGATCTTTTCCTGTAATTGATCTAGTCTCATGGCGTTGTGGTCAGAAAAGATACTTGATACAATTTCAATTTTCTTAAATTTACCAAGGCTTGATTTGTGACCCAAGATATGATCTATCCTGGAGAATGTTCCATGAGCACTTGAGAAAAATGTGTATTCTGTTGTTTTTGGATGGAGTGTCCTATAAATATCAATTAAGTCCATCTTGTTTAATGTATCATTTAAAGCTTGTGTTTCCTTATTTATTTTCATTTTGGATGATCTGTCCATGGGTGAAAGTGGAGTGTTTAAGTCCCCTACTATGAATGTGTTACTGTCGATTTCCCCTTTTATGGCTGTTTGCATTTGCCTTATGTATTGAGGTGCTCCTATGTTGGGTGCATAAATATTTACAATTGTTATATCTTCTTCTTGGATCGATCCCTTGATCATTATGTAGTGTCCTTCTTTGTGTCTTTTAATAGTCCTTATTTTAAAGTCTATTTTGTCTGATATGAGCATTGCTGCTCCAGCTTTCTTTTGGTTTCCATTTGCATGGAATATCTTTTTCCATCCCCTTACTTTCAGTCTGTATGTGTCTCTAGGTCTGAAGTGGGTCTCTTGTAGACAGCATATATAAGGGTCTTGTTTTTGTATCCATTCAGCTAATCTGTGTCTTTTGGTGGGAGCATTTAGTCCATCTACATTTAAGGTAATTATCGATATGTATGTTCCTATTCCCATTTTCTAAATTGTTTTGGGTTCGTTATTATAGGTCTTTTCCTTCTCTTGTGTTTCTTGCCTAGAGAAGATCCTTTAGCATTTGTTGTAAAGCTGGTTTGGTGGTGCTGAACTCTCTCAGCTTTTGCTTGTCTGTAAAGGTTTTAATTTCTCCATCAAATCTGAATGAGATCCTTGCTGGGTAGAGTAGTCTTGGCTGCAGGTTTTTCTCCTTCATCACTTTCAGTATGTCCTGCCACTCCCTTCTGGCTTGTAGGGTTTCTGCTGAGAGATCAGCTGTTAACCTTATGGGGATTCCCTTATGTGTTATTTGTTGTTTTTCCCTTGCTGCTTTTAATGTGCTTTCTTTGTATTTAATTTTTGACAGTTTGATTAATATGTGTCTTGGCGTATTTCTCCTTGTATTTATCCTGTATGGGAGTCTCTGTGCTTCCTGGACTTGATTAACTATCTCCTTTCCCATATTAGGGAAGTTTTCAACTATAATCTCTTCAAATATCTTCTCAGTCCCTTTCTTTTTCTCTTCCTCTTCTGGAACCCCTATAATTCGAATGTTGGTGTGTTTGATGTTGTCCCAGAGGTCTCTGAGACTGTCCTCAGTTCTTTTCATTCTTTTTTCTTTATTCTGCTCTGCAGTAGTTATTTCCACTATTTTATCTTCCAGGTCACTTATCCGTTCTTCTGCCTCAGTTATTCTGCTATTGATCCCATCTAGAGTACTTTTAATTTCATTTATTGTGTTGTTCATCGTTGCTTGTTTCATCTTTAGTTCTTCTAGGTCCTTGTTAACTGATTCTCCATTTTGTTCATTCTATCTCCAAGATTTCGGATCATCCTTACTATCATTATTCTGAATTATTTTTCAGGTAGACTGCCTATTTCCTCTTCATTTGTTAGGTCTGGTGCATTTTTATCTTGCTCCTTTATCTGCTGTGTGTTTTTCTGTCTTCTCATTTTGCTTATCTTACTGTGTTTGGGGTCTCCTTTTTGCAGGCTGCAGGTTCGTAGTTCCTGCTGTTTTTGATGTCTGTCTCCAGTGGCTAAGGTTGGTTCAGTGGGTTGTGTAGGCTTCCTGGTGGAGGGGCCTAGTGCCTGTGTTGTGGTGGATGAGGCTGGATCTTGTCTCTCTAGTGGGTAGGTTCACGTCTGGTGGTGTGTTTTGAGGTGTCTGTGGCCTTATTATGATTTTAGGCAGCCTCTCTGCTAATGGGTGGGGTTGTGTTCCTGTTTTGCTAGTTGTTTGGCATAGGTTGTCCAGCACTGTGGCTTGCTGGTCGTTGAGTGAAGCTGGGTGCTGGTGTTAAGATGGAGGTCTCTGGGAGATTTTCGCCGTTTGATATTATGTGGAGCTGGGAGGTCTCTTGCTGACCAGTGTCCTGAAGTTGGCTCTCCTACCTCAGAGGCAGAGCCCTGACTCCTGGCTGGAGCACCAAGAGCTTTTCATCCACATGGCTCAGAATAAAAGGGAGAAAAAGTAGAGGGAATTAGTAGTAGTATGAGGAAAGAAAGAAGGAAAGGAGGGAAGGAAGGAAGGAAGAAAGAAAGAAAGAATCAAAGAAGGAAAGAAGGCAAGAAGGAAAGAAAGGAGGGAGGGAGGGAGGAAGGAAGGAGGGAAAGAAGGAAAAAAGACAGAAAGAAAGAAGATACAGTAAAAATAAAATAAAGTATAATAAAGTTATTGAATTAAAAAATTCTTATTTAGAAAAAAAAAAGGGACAGATAGAACCTTAGGACAAATTTTGGAAGCAAAGCTATACAGACAAAATCTTACACAGAAGCATACACATACACCCTCACTAAAAGAGGTAAATGGGGAAAAATCATAAATCTTGCTGTCAGAGACCACCTCCTCAATTTGGGATGATTCGTTGTCTAAAGGAGGGAAGGAAGGAAGGAAGGAAAGAAAGAATGAATGAAGGTAAAGTATAATAACGTTATTAAAATTAAAATTGATTATTAAGAAAAAAATTTTTTAAAAAAACCATGGACGGATAGAACCCTAGGACAAATGGTGGAAGCAAGACTATACAGACAAGATCTCACACAGAAGCATACACATACACATTCACAAAAAGAGGAAAAGGGAAAAAAATCATAGATCTTGCTCCTAAAGTCCACTTCCTTAATTTGGGATGATTGGTTGTCTATTCAGGTATTCCACAGATTCAGGGTATATCAAGTTGATTGTGGAGCTTTAATCCGCTGCTTCTGAGGCTGCTGGGAGAGATTTCCCTTTCTCTTCTTTGTTCTCACAGCTCCCAGGGCTAAGCTTTGGATTTGGCCCTGCCACCGCGTGTAGGTCGCTGGAGGGCGTCTGTTTTTTGCTCAGACAGGACGGGGTTAAAAGAGCCGCTGATTCGGGGGCTCTGGCGCACTCAGGCCTGCGGGGAGGGAGGGGCCCGGAGTGCGGGGTGGGCCTGCGGCGGCAGAGGCCAGCGTGACTTTGCACCAGCCTGAGGCGCGCTGTGCGCTCTCCCGGGGAAGTTGTCCCTGGATTCCGGGAACCTGGCAGTGGCGGGCTGCACAGGCTCCGCGGAAGAGGGGTGTGGAGAGTGACCTGTGCTTGCACACACGCCCCTCGGTGGCGGTAGCAGCAGCCTTAGCGTCTCCCGCCCGTCTCTGGGGTCCGCACTTTTAGCCGCGTCTCGCGCCCGTCTCCGGAGTTCCCTCAAGCAGCGTTCTTAAACCCCTCTCCTCACGCACCAGGAAACAAAGAGGGAAGAAAAAGTCTCTTGCCTCTTTGGCACGGGCAGACTTTTCCCCGGACTCCCTCCCGGCTAGCCGTGGTGCACTAACCCCTTCAGGCTATGTTCAAGCCGCCAACCCCAGTCCTCTCCCTGCGCTCCGTCTGAAACCGAAACCCGAGCCTCAGAGCCTCAGCTCGCAGCCCCGCCCGCCCTGGCGGGTGAGCAGACAAGCCTCTCAGGCTGGCGAGTGCCGGTCGGCACTGATCCTCTGTGCGGGAATCTCCCCGCTTTGCCCTCCGCACCCCTGTTGCTGTGCACTCCTCCGCGGCTTCGAAGCTCCCCCCTCCACCTCCCGCAGTCTCCGCCCGCGAAGGGGCTTCCTAGTGTGTGGAAACTTTTCCTCCTTCACAGCTCCCTCCCACTGGTGCAGGTGCCGTCCCTATTCTTTTGTCTCTGTTTTTTCTTTTTTTTTTCTTTTGCCCTACCAGGTACATGGGGAGTTTCTTGCCTTTTGGGAGGTCTGAGGTCTTCTGCCAGCGTTCAGTAGGTGTTCTGTAGGAGTTGTTCCACGTGTAGATGTATTTCTGGTGTATCTGTGGGGAGGAAGGTGATCTCCGCGTCTTACTCTTCCACCATCTTCAAGGTCCCCCCTATTTTGCCTTTTAAAATGCATTCTCAGTGAATATTTAAATGGAGAATCTAATTATTTGAGATGGTCAATAGGTGACATTTTAGTCATCAATGCCTAGCCCTGTAAACTGACCTTGAGTTTATCCTAATTAAGTCAGTTTTCTCTGTTGTTTGACAGCTGCATGGAAGTATATAATGTTTATCTTTATTTTTCAAAAGCAAAACACTTATTGACTCAGGTTTTTTTTTCCTCTTTTTTCCCTCTATTGCTTTGGGCTACA
Source organism: Pseudorca crassidens (assembly GCF_039906515.1). Taxonomy (NCBI): domain Eukaryota; kingdom Metazoa; phylum Chordata; class Mammalia; order Artiodactyla; family Delphinidae; genus Pseudorca; species Pseudorca crassidens. Next base: position 24,656,885 of record NC_090298.1, read on the forward strand.
TTATAGCAAAGAAATCTTACAATCACAGGTAAGAGTGAGGGTCCCTTGTGTTTACTAGTATCTCCCAATTTAATAAATGTGAGTTACTTTTTTTTCTTAATTCATTTTACAAGCATATGAGATTAGAGAATTTAGGGTCTGTATAACTGAAACAGGAAAGTAATGAGCATAAAATTATGGATTTTGTGATAGTTTTACATATACCTTGGAAGTGGAAGTGCACATTCATGCTTCCTTCTGGAGGGGAATCAAAGACAAACTCAGGGAATGGAATATTAAAGAAAAAGTAATTGTGAATAAAGGTCAATTCAAAGAAAGGTAAGCAAGATGGCAGGGAGCTCATCACCTACTTGTGCATTTGAGAAGCCAAGAAGAGAGAACCTGCAGGTTACTCTCTGGATTAGCCTTTGTGCGTGTATTTTGCTATTCCTGCATCTTGACAGGAGGTCAGTAAAATTTCCTTTAACCTGACAACACTTGTGTGGGACATTGCTGGGACACGTAATCCATCACCACTGCAGCATCTTTTGTTATACAAGAATATATTGGACTGAGAAAGAGATGATTGGGAAATAATCTTTCTTTTAGTTAGCTGTGATCTCCTCTTATTCCCTAACTGCAAATGATTAAAAGGTCCAGTTTTGTTCACTTAATAAATTTACTCAGATATTTCAAGATTACTTGACTCCTAATAGTATAATATTCATCTACCAAATATGAAAACTATGAATCGTTAATTTTTTTAGTTGAAGAAAACTAAACTAAACCAAGTTTTTAAAATGTACATTGAGTGTTTACTTAAAGCAATAATATGACACATCTCTGTACCTGAAGAGTGCAGATCACTTAATAAATGTGTGAGATGTCTTTAAAAATAATTTATACTTTTTCTATCTTTGCCTTTATACATTTCCTAAGGAAAAAACAGGTGAAATAAGAAAAGTAGGGACTTCCCTGGTGGCGCAGTGGTTAAGAATCTGCCTACCAATGCAGGGGATATGGGTTTGAGCCCTGGTCCAGGAAGATCCCACCTGCTGCAGAGCAACTAAGCCCGTGCACCTAGATCCCGTGCTCCTCAACAAGAGAAGCCACCACAATGAGAAGCCCACGCACCACAATGAAGAATAGCCCCCACTCACTGCAACTAAAGAAAGCCTGCATGCAGCAATGAAGACCCAACACAGCCAAAAAAAAAAAATATATATATATACCTATATATAAAAATAATTTTTCTAAAAAAAGAATAAAAGGTAAAGAAAGTAAACAACTTTCATATTCCTCCAATAATAATTCTACCTTTAAAAGAATGTTCAAGGTGATAGCTATTCAGGAAATTAGAAAATAAACATAACAGAAATGAACACCAACCACATTCCAGCCAGGCCTGTTATGAACAGAAGACTAGTCCATGCTAGTGTTTTCTCCATGACAAACTTACTTCCTTTTCCTACCGTCATTTTCAATATTACTGCCTAACTCTGGGCCTGTTTTTAATATAATCATTGCTCAGATATGCTACGAAAAAGGACACGGAGTAGGCAAATACACTAACTTTTTCCTGTAAAGGCTGGTGATAGTTTATTGATACTCTTCTATTTTGATGGGCTTGGTTCTTTAGATCTCTTGTAGAAGGACAAGTAAAATTAAGGCAGACAGAGATTCATGACTGAATGTACAAGAATACAATAAGAAAACGTAATTCTTGAGAAAAAAGGCTGAAAACAGTGGTAAAAAGGAGTGTGAACAAGATAGCATTATTTCTGTTATGAACGAAAGCAAAGAAAGTTTTCTTTATGTTTTCAAATTTAGTGCCAAAATATAAGATATTATTTGAGATTATACTTTTTAAGAGTAAAACTGTAGCAAACATTAATTAAAACAGACAAACCAAAATTTACACAAATGGCAAATAAGCCCTTTAGACTGTCTGTATTGTCCATATGTATCAAAATTCTAATAAAAATTTTCTCTAGGTTTTTGAGTTAAACAAGACACGGATTTCCTTGATCTTCCAATATTTCTCCAATAAGCTTATAAAAGTTTGGAATTCTGAAATATTATCTTTATTTAAACATATACATTTTTAGTTTTAGTAGGATATTTGCACACTACTGATTTACCAAAGTGTTTGTTTCTTCCTGTCTTCAATCAACTCACATACTGTTAAAATAATATATTCATCTCTGTGGGAAACTGTCTATTCCTCATTTTTAGCTCACTCAGTTTGGATGGACTTAACCTGTTCTCAATTTCACAAGCAGACAATTTTTTTTTTTTCTAAAGGAACAAAATCATCCTATCCCCTTGACCACAGTTCATCCTGTTTTCATTACTGTAAGAGAAAGCCAGACTCAGGACACCTACTTATTCTTCCTACTAGATAGGAGGTTAAAGTGACATTACGCTTGACATTGCTGTAGCTACCCTAAGGCTAAGGGAAGAAGCTTGCTGAAAATAAGATCGACACAAGGAAAAGAACATAAGCTATGAGAAGTAAAATTGCTTAGGAATGGAGTGGCCTCACTGTTAATGAGCTACTTGAGCATATCATGGAGTAAAATGATGTGATGTAGTACTCTAAGTAGATATCAGAAGATAATTCCAGGCAGAGGAAGCAGAACTGGTATAGGAGGGAATGGGCTTATTGTCAAATTTGGCTTAATGTCCAAAAAATAAAGGTTACTGTATATCTAAAATAGTGGGAAGGTAATAAAATCAGAATCATGAGGAGGTGCAGATAACATCCATGCTTGTAGGCCATCGAAAGATTTTGATTTTATTCAAAAATAGGTAGTGACTAGAAGATTTTGAGTAGTGGAATGACATGATCCCATTTACATCTTTAACTTGATAGTCAGAACCCTAAATGGAGAAGAGTTCTGGGGTGGAGTAGGGAGAGTTGCAAGACAAACATGGAAGCAGGAAATCAGTTCAGAGGTTAGTGCAGCTTTCCTATTGAGAGAAATGGTGCTGTTATTGAAATGAATAAATATTCAGAATAAGATGTGAATAGTGAAGAGTCTAGAAATGTGATGGCAATTATGAGGTCTTGTTTTATTTCCCCTGCCATCACATCCAAATATTAGCTGCATTAATGTGAAAACACAGAGGTACTGTTTAGGAACTAATGAACACTTTATGTACTATAAGCTGTGGGAGGTGCAAGATATTTAATAATAAAAAAATGTCCATCACTGTACTCTGATTACACTTGCAACATTTTGATTAAATTGCTTATATTAAATACGAGCTAGAAAATTGCTGATATAATATGAAACTTGAAAGTATGATCTAAAATGCATTTAACCTGCAGAAAACTAATGAAGCAATTGATAATAAGATGGAATAATTTGGTATTTACATAGTTGCAAGTGGGCAGCTTCCAGACACTAAATTAGGAGAATTAGAACACTAAGTGCTATTTTTAAAGCAGATTTTCTAACATGGGAAATCTAAGCAGTGTAAAGAAATTCAGACTGAATTATTTTTTAGAAATCACATAAGGACATGGTTATTGACACTATGTCTCTCTAAAATTAACTTGTTAAATGCATGCTTATATATTTATTAGGTTATAAGCTTTATAAATTGTATCTCTGGAATGAAATCAAAACATTGTATTTGTGTAGGTGCAATACTTAAAATTTTTTTTAAGAAAATGTTTAAGGAGATGCAGTAAAATTAATTTTCCTCTAGTGGACTCGGGGAATATTTGTTTTTAGGATTAAAAGAAAAATATTCTCCTCTAATCCATTTTAATCTCAGAGAAATATGATTAATGGGTACTTGTGTATTTTTGAACAAGGAAATTGATCTTTTATATCTTCCCTCACTTAAGAACATCACCAGCTCCAAAGCATGTACATCAGCTTTGTAAGGATATAAAGCCAATCATACCTCACATCTTGACATCTCAGAATGGCAATCATTCTCATACCTATTTAGTTAACACAGAATACAGAACACAAAGATTCTCATGGCTAGGACCATCTTCATGATGTAGGATTAAGCATTAGTGGCCATTCTGGATATGCAACCTCTCTCTCAACTTTATGGAGGGGTAAACATATCAATTATTAGTTTTGGTTTTGTTTCATATATATGTGTATATATATGAAAATATATACAGATTGTTTCATACATACTTTATTTACATATGTATAAGGTGAGATGTAATTCCCATAGCATAAAATTTACCTTTTTAAAGGGTAAAATTTAATGGTTTTTAGTACCTTCACAAAGTTGTGTAACCATCACCACTATCTAATTCTCCATTTTTAACACCCCAGAAGGAATGAGGTACCCATTAGCACCTATTCCATATACCCCTCTTCTGCCTGGCAACTGATAATTTACTTTCTATCCCTATAGATTTGCTTATTCTGGACATTTTATATAAACAGAATCCTGCAATGTCTGGCCTTTCGTGTCTAGCTTCTTTCACTTAACATGATATTTTCAAGATTCATTGTTGCTGTAGCATCTATCAATAATTCCTATATTTTTATGACTGAATAACATTATTATAGGGATATACCATATTTTATTTATAGATTCATGAATTGACAGATATTTGGATTGTTTCTACCTTTTGGCTATTATGAAAAGTACTGCTATAAATATTTGTACACAAGTTTTCGTGTGGACCTATGTGTTCAGTGTGTTTTGGTGGACTTTCTGGGAATTGCTGGACCATTAAGTAACTTTATGATAAACATTTTGAGGAATTTTCAAATTGATTTTCTAAACAGCTGTAACATTTTATATTCCCACAAGCAATAAATGAGGGTTCCAATGTTTCTACATCCTTGTCAAAACTTTTTAATTTGCATTAAAAAAATTATAGCTATCCTAGTCAGTCTGAAGTGCTATCTCATTGTGGTTTACATTTGCATTTCCCTAATAACTAATGGTGTTGAATATCTTTTATGTGCTTATTGGCCATTTGTATATCTTCTTTGGATAATGTTTAACCCAAGGGCTTTGTCCCTTTTTTAATAGGATTGTGTCAAGAGTTTAGTTAAACTACTCCATGGTATTACTGCTTTGGTGTCCATTTTGTTTGGCCAAGAAACCTGCAGTGACTTTAAACTGACACTAGCCCCCTCATTCAAGCACATGCCCTAAACAGCAGCCTGCAGAGTCACAAGCAAATGTAAGTTCCTTATATGATTTCCCAGCAGCCCTTGTGATTAAAGTCTCTTCTGCCTTCCACTGCCATTTGTTTATGCTCCCCTAGGTAAGACCTCCATATAACTTACCAAAATCCTGCTCTTTTAGTTGGAATTGACCAATCCAGCCCTAGCCCAGGAACCCCAAAGCACTCTATCCATGTACTCTAATAAACGCACGTGCTCCAGGTCCTGCCTCTCTCTTTCTGTACTCTGTCTTGATCTCCCCTTCAGGTCCCTCAGATTATACCAGATACTCCCTCCAGGACTTGTGAGTAATAAACTTCTCTATTTCAGTTCCTCTTGTGGTCTTTTGTTGAATGGTGATGCACCATCTGGCACCTTCTCCTCCCCTTAATAAAGGTTAACTTGACAAATTCATAATAGGTTGCTAGTCTTACAACTTCTGTCTGTTTTCATATCTAAAACAGAGTTTCTTATAGACAGTATATAGAGGGATCTTATTTTTTAATCCATTCCTAAATCTCTTCCTTTTAATTGAAAAATTTATTACATTTACTTTTAAAGTAATTACTGTTAAGGACTTCTTTCTGCCTTAGCTATTTGATTATTGTATGTTGTATATTTTTTTGTTCCTCAAAGTCTCCATCACTGTCTTTTTGTAATTAGTTAATTTTTTGTTGTGTAAAATTTTGATCCCCCTCTACTTTCCTTTTATGTGTGTGTGTGTGTGTGTATGTTAACAACACAGTTTGAATGCTACCAACTAAATTTCAATAGTATACAAACATTTTGTTCCTATACATCTCCTTCTTACCTCCTTTATATTGTTATTCTCACAGATTAATCCTATATATGTGTGAATATTAATCTAGATTTATAATTATTATTTTATGTATTTGCCTTTCAGTCATACAGGAAATAAAGAGGAGTTATAAACTAAATGTAAAATAATACTAACATTCATATTTACATATACAGTAAGTCTGCTACATGAGTTCCATTCTGAGAGCACATTCGTAAGTCCAATTTGTTCGTTAAGTCCAACAAATTTAGCCTAGGTACTCAACTAACACAATCAGCTATATAGTACTGAACCATGATAGGTTTATAATACTTTTCACACAAAAGTAAAGTACACAGAAGCACAACCACTTGTAGAGGATGCACGCATGTGACAACGTACTCCAGACATGTGAACTAACTTACGTGATTGGACATCTGAATGCACATTCGCATCTTTGAAAGTTCACAACTTGAAGGTTCGTACGTAGGGGACTTACTGTACAGTAACCTTTATTGAAGTCCTTTATTTCTTAATATGGCTTCAGATTACTGGCTAGTGTCATTCCATTTCTGTGTGAAGGGCTGCCTCTAGCATTTAATATATGAGAGGTCTACTAATAATAAAATTTCTTAGCTTTTGATTATCTGAGAATGTTTTAATTTTTCTCTCATTCTTGAAGGATGGTTTTCCAGATACAGAGTACTTGTTTGTCTTTTGTTTGTTTTTGTTTTAAACTTAAAACACTTTATGTCATCCCATTTCTTCTGGTCTCCGTGATTCCTGGTGATAAATCAACTTTTAATCATACCGATGGCCCCTGGATGTATGATTCACTTTTCTCTTTAAAAATTCTCCTTGTTTTGTCTTATGGTGATTTGACGATAACATGTCTATGTATCAAACTCTTTGAGTTTTTCATGTATGGAGTTCATTGAGCTTCTTGGATGTGTGTATTCATAGATTTCATCCAAGTTGGAATGTCTCCTCCCACTATTTCATCAAATTTTTTTCTGCCACTGTTTCTCTTCTCCTTCTGGAACTCCAGTGATCCATATATTGGTGCACTGTGTGGTACCCAACAGGTCCCTTGGTTCTGTTCATTTTTTCTTAATTTCTTTGCCTGCTCTTTGGAGTGTCTTATTATCTTCAATTTTCCTGATTCTTTATTCTGCCTGCTCAAATCTGCTGTTGAATCCCTCTAGTGAACTTTTAATTTTAATTATTTTACTTTCAGTTCCAGAATTCTATACTTTAAGGCCCAGAAATTCTATTTTGCTCTTTTTACAATTTCTCTTTGTTAACATTCTCTATCTGTACATACATCTGTTCCCTAAGTTTCTTTCTTTTCCCATTTTTTTTTCCTAGCACACTGAGCATATTTAAGATAGTTGATATAGGCTATTTGGCTAGTAATGTCAATGTCAGAGCTTCCTAAGGGATGGTTTGTGTCTTTTCCTGTGAGTGATTCATATTTTCCTATTTCTTTGTACACTTTGTGATTTTTAAATGATAACTGGATGTTTTGAGTATCATTAATGTGGTAACTCTGGAAATCAGATTCACCCCCTCATCAGGGACTGCTTTTTTTTCACTTGTTGAGGGATGCAGTCATCCATTTGTATAGTGACTTTCCAAACTAATTTTGCCTAGTCTGTATATATTGTTGTGAAGGATCACTGATGTTTCTGTTCCATTATCTCTTCAGTCAGGCTGTTACCTACAAGGGATGTCCTTAAATGTCTGGAGCCATAAGTAAATGTACAAATAATTTAATTAAAAGTGTGTTTGTTTCTTTGAATCTTACAGTAGATAGTGCCAGGGAAGCTGCTGCCAGCAGAGGAGGCCAAAAGAAAAGCATGAGCCTACACTGATGCATTGAAAATTCACCAAAACACACAACCCCAATTTTGGAGGACAAGGTTTTTACTCTCCATTCTTTTCTTTCTATAAATTGAAGCATAGTTGATTTACAATGTTGTGTTAGTTGCACGTGTACAGCAAAGTGATTCAGTTATACATATATTCATTCTTTTTCAGATTCTTTACCCATATAGGTTATTACAGAATATTGAGTAGGGTTCCCTGTTCTAAAAAGTAGGTCCTTGTTGGTTATCTATTTTATATATAGTACTGTATGTATTTTAATCCCAAGCTCCTCATTTATTCCTCCCTACTGCATTTCCCCTTTGGTAACCATAAGTCTGTTTTTGAAATCAGTGTGCCTGTTTCTGTTTTGTAAATAAGTTCATTAATATCATTTTCTAAAATTAGATTCCACATATGAGTAATATATGATAGTTGTCTTCCTTTGTCTTACTTATGTCACCTAGTATGATAATCTCTAGGTCTATTCATGTTGCTGCAAATGGCATTGTTCTGTTCCTTTTTATGGCTGAGTAATATTCCATTGTACTATGTACCACATCTTTTTTATCCATTTTTCTGTCAATGGGCATTTAGTTGTTTCCATGTCTTGGCTATTGTAAATAGTGCTGCAATGAACATTGGGGTGCATGTGTCTTTTTGAATAATGCTTTTTCTGCAGATATATGCCCAGGAGTGGGATTGCTGGATCATATGGTAGCTCTATTTTTAGTTTCTTAAGGAACCTCCATACTGTTCTCCATAGTGGTTGTAACAATTTACATTCCCACCAACAGTGTAGGAGGGTTCTCTTTTCTCCACACCCTTTCCAGCATTTATTGTTTGCAGACTTTTTGATGATGGCCATTCTGACCGGTGTGAGGTGATACCTCATTGTAGTTTTGATTTGCATTTCTCTCTTAATTAGTGATGCTGACATGATCTTTTCATGTGCTTTTTGGCCATCTGTATGTCATCTTTGGAGAAATGTCTATTTAGATCTTCTGCCCATTTTTGATTGGGTGCATTTCTCTAATAATTAGTGATGTTGAGCATATTTTCATGTGCCTGTTGGCCATCTGTATGTCTTCTTTGGAGAAATTTTGTCTTGCGCCCATTTTTGATTGGATTTTTTTTTTTTTTTTGATACTGAGCTGTGTGAGCTGTTTGTATATTAGTATATTTTGGGAATTAAGCTCTCGTTGGCCAAATCATTTGCAAATATTTTCTCCCAGTCTGTAGGTTGTCTTTTTACTCTCCATTCTGACACCAGCCATTCTAAGAATGTAGGCCACCATCCTTATGGCCAGAGTAAACCTGAGAAATGGTGAATGGTAGCAGGTTTGCACACTCTTCTCTCTTACCAGAGTTATGCAGACTCTCCCTTCATCAAGCACTCCCCTGGTTGTTCTAAGTGTCTGATCAGGTTCTGGAGTTCCAAAATAGTTGATTCTTATAATTTTTACAATTTAATTGCTGTTTTGGTGTTAAGACCGACTCCTGGAACTTCCTAATCTGCCATTGTTTGTGATGTCACACCCACATTTTAGTTTTTATTTTGCTAATGACTAAAGATGTTGAGCTTTCTTTCAGGTGATTATTGATCATTTATAAATTTTCCTTGGAAGAATGTCTCTTCAAATTTTTTGCTCATTTTCAACTGAGTTGTCTTTTTGTTGATTTGTAATATTTCTTTATATAGTTTGAACACTGGCCTCTTATCAGACATGTAATTTTCAGATATCTTCTGTGGATTATGTTTTCACAACCTTGATTGTGTCTTTGAAGCACACTTTAAAAATTTATTTTTAATTAATTTTTTTTTTTTTTGCAGTACATGGGCCTCTCACTGTTGTGGCCTCTGCTGTTGCAGAGCACAGGCTCCGGACGTGCAGGCTCAGCAGCCATGGCTCACAGGCCCAGCCACTCCACGGCATGTGGGATCTGGCTCCAGACGCGCAGGCTCAGCGGCCATGGCTCACAGGCCCAGCCACTCCGCGGCATGTGGGATCTTCCCGGACCAGGGCATGAACCCGTGTCCCCTGCATCGGCAGGCGGACTCTCAACCACTGTGCCACCAGGGAAGCCCTATTTTTAATTTTTTAATTGAATTATAGTTGATGTACAATATTGTAACTTTCAGGTGTACAACATAGTAATTCACAATTTTAATGGTTATATTCCATTTTTAGTTATTATAAAATATTGGCTATATTCCCTGTGTTGTACTATATATCCTTGTAGCTTATTTATTTTATACATAGTAGTTTGTACCTCTTAACACCCTTCTCCCATCATGCTCTTCCCGCTTCCTACTACCTACTGGTAACCACTAGTTTGTTCTCTATATCTGTGGGTCTGTTTCCTTTTTGTTATATTCACTAGTTTTATTTTTTAGATTTCACATATAAGTGATATTATACAGTTTTTGTCTTTGACTTATTTTGTTTAGCATAATACCTTCCAAGTCCATCTATGTTGTTCCAAATGGCAAAATTTTATTATTTTTTATGTCTGAGTAGTAGCCCATGGTATGTATGTATATGTGTGTGTGTGTGTGTGTATATATATATATATATACACACACACACACACACACACACACACATAATACCACATTTTCATTATCCATTCATCTGTTGATGCACACTTAGGTCACTTTCGTATCTTGGCTACTGTAAATAATGCTGCAATGAACACTGGATTGCATGTATTCTTTTGAATTAGTGTTGTCATTTTGGGGGGATATATACCCAGGAGTGGAATTACTGGGTCATATGGTAGTTCTTTTCTCAGTTGTTTGAGAAACCTCTATTCTGTTTCCCATAGTGGCTGCACCAGTTTACATTCCCACCGACAGTGTATGAGGATTCCTTTTTCTCCACATCCTCACCGACATTTGTTATTTGTAGTCTTTTTGATGATAGCCATTCTGTCAGGTGTGAGGTGATATCTTATTGTGGTTTCGATTTGCATTCCTCTGATGTCTAATGATGTTGAGCATCTTTTCATGTACCTGTTGGCCATCTGTATATCTTCTTTGAAAAAATGTTTATTCAGGGCTTCTGCCCATTTTTAAATCAAGTTGTTTGTTTTTTTGATGAGATTTGGATATTAATCCCTTATCAGTCATATTTGCAAATATTTTCTCCCATTCCTTAGGTTGTCTTTTTGTTTTGTTCATGGTTTCCTTTGCTGTGCAAAAGCTTGTACATTTATTTTTGCTTTATTTACTTTGCTTTAAGAGACAGATTTTTAAAAAATTGATTATGTCAAAGAAGGTTCTGCCTATGTTCCCTTCTAGTCCCTTTCCAGCCTTACATTTAGATCTTTCATCCATTTTGAGTTATTATTATATACAGTGTTAGGAATGTTGTAATTTCATTCTTTTACATGTTGCTGTCCAGTTTTCCTAACACCAGTTATTGAAGAGCCTGTCTTCTACATAGTATATTCTTGCCTCCTCTGTTGTAGTTAACTGACCATAAGTTTGTGCATTTATTTCTGGGTCTCAATTCTGTTTCATTGTTCTATGTGTCTGTTTTGGTGCCAGTACCATACTGTTTTGATTTCTGTAGCTTTGTAGTATAGTCTAAGTTAGGGAGCATGATTCCTCTAGTTCTGTTCTTCTTTCTCAAGATTGTTTTGACCATTTGGAGTCTCTTGTGTGTCCATACAAAATTTTAAATTATTTTTTCTATTTCTGTGAAAAATACCCCTGGTATTTTGATAGGAACTGCATTGAATCTGTAGATTGCCTTGGGTGGTATGGACATTTTAACAGTATTAATTCTTCCAATCCATGAACACAGTATATCTTTCCATCTGTTTGTGTCATCTTCAATTACTTTCACCAGTGTCTTATAGTTTCCAAATACAGGTGTTTTACCTCCTTAGGTAGGTTATTCCTAGGTATTTTATTGTTTTTGATGTTATTGTAATGGGATTGTTTCCTTAATTTCTCTTTCTGATAGTTCATTGTTAGTGTATATAAAAGGAAAATAGATTTCTGTGTATTAATTTTGTATCCTGCAACTTTACCAAATTCAGTGATGAGATCTGCTAGTTTTTTGGTGGCATCTTTAGGGTTTTCTCTGTATAGTATCATGACAGCTGCAAACAGTAATAGTTTTACGATACTTCTACCTTTCCAATTTGGATTCATTTTGTTTCTTTTTCTTGTCTGATTGCTATGGCTAGGACTTCTAATAGTATGTTGAAAAAAAGTGGTGAGAGTGGGCATCCTTGTCTTGTTCCTGATCTCAGAGGAAATGCTTTCAGATTTTCACCTTTGGGTATGACTGTGGGCTTGAATATATGGGCTTTATTATGTTGAAATATGTTCCCTCTATGCCCACTTTCTAGAGAGTTTTTATCATAAATGGATGTTGAGTTTTATCAAAAGCTTTTTCTGTATCTATTGAGATGATCATATAGCTTTTAATCTTCAACTTGTTAATGTGGTGTATCAGATGGATTGATTTGCAGATATTAGAAAGAAAATTTTTTGATGCAGCTAAATTTATTAATTTTTCTTTTGTTGATTGTGTTTTGATGTTGCATAAAAGAAACCATCATGTTATCCAACAACAGAAAGATTCAGTTGTATATTTTCTAAGGATTTTTATAATTTTAGTTCTTATAATTTGATTCATCTAGAGGTTTATTTTGTATATTGTGTAAGGTAAGGATTCAACATCATCATTTGCATATATACAATATGTATATCCAGTTTCTCAGAACCATTTATTAAAAACTATTATTTCCCTACTGAATTGTCTTGATACCCTAGGAAAAATTAATTAAACATAAATGAATGACTATTTTTACACTCTACATTTAATTTAATTGTTGTATATCTATCCTTACGCTAATCCATGAAGCCTTGATTTCTGTGGCTTTGTCTTAGGTTTTAAAATCAGGAAGTGAGACTTCTAAATATTTTTGTTTGGCTTTTTAATTTGTTTTTCAAGTTTGTTCTGACTATTCTGTGTATTCTGCAATTCTATATGAATTTTAGTAACAGATTAGAAATTTCTGCAAAAAATCACCTGGAGTTTTGATACAGTCTGTGTTAACTCTGTAGATTAATTAAGGGATTTGATATCTTAAAAATGCTAAGTCTTCCAATCCATGAACACAGTATGCCCTTACATTCATTTTAGTTTTCAATGTCTTTTAACAGTGTTCTGTAGTTTTCTACATGAAAATCACGTACTACTTTTATTCAATTTACTTCTAAATATTTTATTTTTTGATGCTATTATAGATGAAAATGTTAACTTGGTTTTATTTTCTGACAGTTTTTGACGGTGTATATAAATGCAATTTATTTTTTTATTAATCTTGTATTCTGAAGTTTTGATAAATTTCTTTATTAGGTCTAATTATTTTTTGAGGATCCTTATGATTTCCCATACACAATATCATGTTATCTGTGAATAGAGAGAGTTTTAGTTCTTTCTTTTCAATTTAGTTGCCTTTTATTCCTATTCTTTTTAATGGGAGAACCTATATTACAAGATTTAATAAAATAGATGCACTGAGAGCAGACATTGTTGTCTTGTTCTTGACCTTAGGGGAAACAAATCCAATCCTATTAAGTGTGATTTTAGCAATGTGTTTTTTAGAAATGTGCTTTCTTTATTTCCTTATTTTCTCCTCTTTCATTTTTTTGGTTGGAACCTACAGAATAATTTTGAATTGAAGTAGCAAGAGAGGACATTCTTGTCCCGTTCCTGATTTTAGGAAGAAAACTTTTGGTTTTTTACTGTTAATTATCAAGTTTGCTGTGAGTTTGTCAAAATTTGTTCATTGCTTATTAAGACCATTTTCATGTCTTTTGTTCTATTTTCATGGTATTTTAAATTTATATATTTTCATGTGTTGAAACAATCTTGTATTTCTTGGACAAATCCCACTTGGGCATAGTGTATAATCCTTTTAATATTGTTCTGGATTTGGCTTGTACATTTTATTGAGGATTGTTACATCTATATAATAGAGATACTGTTTTATAACTTTCTGTTCTTGTCATATCTTTGGTTTTGTTATCAGGGGAATAGGGCACCCATAGAATGAGATAAGAAATGTTTCTTCCTCTTCTGTTTTTTGGAAAAGATTAAGTATCAACATTAATTCATCTTAAATATTTTGTATAGTTTTGCAGTAATCTTCTTGTCTAAGGGTTTTCTTTGTAGAATATTTTTTGATTACTCATTCAATCTCATTACTTACAGGCATATTCAGATTGTCTTTTTCTTGTTGAGTTAGTTTTTGTTGTTTGTGTTCATCTAGAAATTTCCCCATTTCATTTAGATTTTCTATTATTTTTGGAATACAATTATTCATAGTGTTCCCATATAATCCCTTTTATTTCTATAATGTCAGTAGTAGTATCCCCTCTTTCATGTCTGATTATGAAATTTGAGTCTTCACCCTTTTTATCTTGGTTAGTTCATCTAAATATTTGTCAGTTTAGCTGATCTTCTCAAAGAACTAACATTTAGTTCTGTTGAATTCATCTTTTATTTATATAACACCTATTCTGTTATCTCTGCTCTTGTTTTATATCCTTTCTTCTGTTTGCTTTGGGATTAGTTTACCCTTATTTTTCTAGTTCTTAATTGAGAACATTAGGTTATTGATTTAAGAAAGAATTTTAAAAATAACATTTATAACAATAAATTTCTCATAAACAATGCTTTATTAGCATCCAATAAGTTTTGATGTGCTGTATTTTCCTTTCCATTCCTCTCAAATTATTTTATAATTTCACTTGTGATTTCTTATTTTACCCAGTAGTTATTTTGGAAAACATTATTCAGGTTCTCATAATTTCTTCTATTATTATAAGAACATATATGATTTTAATTTATTTTAAATTTATTGAGACATTTTATGACCTGACATATAATCTAAGAGAATATTCTGTGTGCACTTGAGATGAATGTGCATTCTCCTGATGTTGCTAGAGTGTTCTGTGGATATGTTTATGTCTATTTGGTCTGTAGTGTAGTTCAAGTCTTCCAAACCTTTATTGATCTTTTTTGTATACAATTAATCCATTATCAAAAGTGAGGAATTATATGTTCAGATGTGACTGTTAAATTATTTCCCTTAAGTTTATATTTCTGGTTTATGTACTACGGAAATCTATTATTAGGTGCATATATGTTTACAAGTCTTACATAATTTAATGAAATGACCCCATTAACATTAAAACCCCATGTATCTCGGGACCCCATTTGTCCCTAGTTACAATTTCTGTGCTAAAGTCTATTTTTTTCTGATATTAGTCACTCCAGGTTTTTTTGATTACTGTTGCATGAAATATTTTTTCTATCATTTTATTTTCATTCTGTTTGTGTCTCTGAGTCTAAAATGTGTCTCCTGAAAGCAACATATTGTTAGATTTTGTATTTTTATTCATCCTGCAGGTCTTTTCTGTTTGATTCTAAAGTTTAATCCATTAAAATTTAACATAATTACTAATGAGGTAGGATTTATGTCCTCTATTTTGTTATTTGCTTTCTACCTGTTTTATGTCCCATTTGTCCCTCTGTCCTTCAATTACTGCTTTCTCTTGTATCACACAGGTGTTTTTCTAGTTTACCATTTTCACTCACCTGTTATTTAATTCACTATGTTTTTTCAGATATTTTCTCAATGGTTGTCCTAGCTCTTAAAATTTACATCTTAAATTATAACAGTCTTCTTCAATTAATACTAACATTTTCCATAGTATACAAAATGTTTTTCCTTTATATTCATTGTTTCTTTCTTATTTGTGTGGCTATTGCCATACAAATTACATCTTTATACACTACAATGCAATCAACAAAGATTTATAAATATTGCTTTTATGTAGCTGTCATTTAATTCATATAGGAGAAAAAAGAGCTGCAAAATCTATGTATGTAGTTACCTTTATTGGTAACTTTGTCTTCCAGTGGATTCTATGAATTGTCTAGTGTCATTTATTTCAGTGTGAAGGATTCCTAATATTATCATTATGATCAATTATCAATTATCAATTGATAATTATCAATGCTAGCAAGTCTGCTAGCAATGAAATTCTCAGTTTTTGTTTATCTGAGAATCCCTGAATCTCTCCTCTGATGGATAGGTGTTCTGGATATAAAATTATTGAATTACAAACTTTTTTTCCATTACATTGACTATGTCATCCCACTGCCTGCTGGCTTTTATTGTTTCTGTTGTTTTTCCTCAAACTTGTGAACTTTTGATCCATTATTTCTTCAAATATTCTTTCTATGCACTTTTCTCTCTCCTTTCATTCTGTTCATCACAATAAGTCTATGTTGGTGCATGTCATAGTTCACCACAGATCTCAGAGACTCTTATTTTTTTCTTAATGCTTTTTTCTTTCCATTTTTTAGACTAAAATAATTGAGACTATCTGAGTAACATAATCTGTTATTTATTAACTGAGATAACTGAGATTATCTCAGTTGAGCTCTCATCAAGTATGCTGTTTCTTTCCTTTGCCAAGTAAAAATTACTCTGGAGGGCTTCTAATGAATTTTACATGCTATTTATTGTGCTTTTAACTTCTTGAATTTCTCTCTGGTTCTTTTTTATGATTTCTAATGCTTTATTGATATTCTATATTTGATAAACATAATTCTTTGCTTTAGTATTTAGGTATGTTTTCTGTAAGTTCTTTGAACATGTTTAACTGATTCACTATCTTTGTCTAGTAAGTCCAACATCTGGCTTCCTGAGGGACAGTTTTTATTGACTGTTTATTTTCCTTTTATGGGCCATGCTTTCTTGTTTCTTTTTATATTTTGTGTTTTAAAATACATTTGTTAAATAATATAATATGGCAATTCTGGAAATCAGATATTTCCCCCTCTAGCATTTGTTGTTTTTTGCTGTTTGTTTAGTGACTTTTCTGAATTATGTAAATTTTGTAATTTATGTAATTGCATTGCCACTTAAATTTCTGCTTGTTTACCTTATTGAGCAGCTAATGATTTTATAGAGAATCCCTTAAATGTCTGTGACTAATTAGGCTTCCATTCTTTGCTGAGGATTTCTGCACATGGACTATGTCTTGCATGCAACCCTCAGCCAAGCACTCAGAAATTCACATGTGCATAGCCTTCTAGGAATATGTCAAAGCTATTCAAAGCCCTGTATGGACATCTCATTTGCCCAGCTTTTCCATTTAAGTCTTTTTGTTAGTCTATTGTTTGTCCCAGTTGTTACTGTCTCAGACATCGGTAATGTTAAACAATTGCCATTGATTGTTTTCAACAAATGCCCACCAAGAAAATTTATCTTGCAATTGGTTAACTCTGATTTAGGTCAAATAAATACAAGCCTTTTAAGTGCATCTTTTAGGGAATTACCAGGCAGGTCAAAGATTGACGAGAATGAGGCTTTGAAAGAGCTCTATCCTATTTGCAGGTTTAATGCTGTCATGCTGCTGCTTTTCACTGTAATTTTAGGCTGTTGGTTTTTTAGTCTAGAACATAGAGAGAGGGATGATAGTAGAACAAGATAAGATACACAATGCTGAATGCCTGGTGCATTCATCCCTAGGCTTCTTTACCTGGAGTCCTCAGCCAAGGTCTTCCTCAGGCACCTCCTTATCAGAGGAGCAGGGGGATATACCTTGAAGACACGTTTCCTGAATCTGACTCAATACTCAGTACTTTTCTACTTGTAGCCCTCTCTTTTCTTCCTACTATCTTAGCTCCCCCTACCCCCAGCCTCAGGGTTCATAAATCTGCAAAAGCTTTTTGTTTAAGGATCTCTCCACAGTGAGAGGATTGCTCCATGTCTCTGCTGAGCCATCTGACCCTTGACTGGCAAACCATTCATTGGGGGAAAACGAAATGGGGGTGCTTGTACTTTCTCCTGTTTAGATTCTTGCTTTTATCATGGCAGTAAGTGATTAAAGCCTTAACTTTCATTTTGGCTTTTTGTTTTTAATCAATTACTCCAATATTTGGCAGCTCAGATCTTTCTCCAGCTCAACTGTGTGCCAAACAATACAATTCTATGTATGTAGAGATCTATATATATTTCTAAATGGTATTCACATCAAGTTAAGCATGAGTTGATTAGAGTCAGAGACATCAGTATTCATTACCACATGTATCATTTTAGCATCCTTCTCTATCTGTAAGTTCCTATTTCCAAAGTGAGGAAACTGATTCCTACCATTCTCCACCCATTTACTTAATTCTTGAATGCTAGTATATGTGTATTTTAGTATCAGAATTATTAACCCACACCCCAGTTGATAGTCATTTCTAGTTGATAGATAGATACAGTTCTTATGTGCAGTTTTATTTACCTTTAGTCTTATGGATTACACTCATTTCCGAAGTTACTTAGATTGCTAATCTCTTGTACACTTTCCAGTGAAGTTATTTAATGCATTTTTAATACAGTTATTGATTTTAATATTCTGCATTCTATCCTGGAATCCCCTGATCTTTTATAGGACTTTAACATTTTTTCATACATTAAAGTTCAATTTTTATGCTCTAAAATTCTGAGTATTGACAAATCTGTAGTTTCATGTAATCACCATTACTGTCTTATGCACATAGTCTCACCACAGTAAAATTCTTCTGCATTTCCCCTATTCAACCTATTCCCACATACTCATGGGGACCCCATGCAGCCACTGATCTGTTTACTATCTTTATAGTTTTACCTTTTCCAGAATATCATGTAATTAGAATAATAAATAGTTCTTACTACTCCACATGCTTATCAGCAACTGGTATTGCTAGTTTTGGGATTTTAGCAGTTGTAATAGGTATCTTTGTAATAGGTACATGTGTTATATTATTGCTGTATTTTGCAAATACCTAATGAGAAATAATTTTGAGTATAATTTCATATGATTAGTTACCATTGAATATCTTTTTTGGAGAGGTGTCTATTAACATATTTTACATATTTGAATTGAAGTTTTTGGTTTCTTACTGGTGAGTTTTAAGAGTTCTTTGTATATAGGTACAAGTTCTCTATCAGATATGTTTTGCAAACATTTTCTCTTAATATGTGGCTAGTCTTTTCAACTTCTTAATAGTGCCTTTGCAAATAGTAGATTTTAAGTTAATAAAGTTAAACTTATTAATTTTTCTTCCATGTTTTATAATTTTGGTGTTGCATCTAAGAACTTATTTAAAAGAGTCAGTCTCAGATTTTTCTCTTTATTTTTTTCTGGAAGTTTTATAGTTTTGCATTTAACTTTTGGGTCTACGATCCATTTTGAGTTAGTTTCTGTGAATGATGTAAAATCTGTTCCTAGATTTATTTATTTTTTTGCTTATGGACATCCAATTATTCTAGAATTACTTGTTGAAAAAACTATCCCTGCTCCATTGAATTGCCTTTGCTACTTGACAAAGATTAGTTCACTGTATTTGTGTGAGTCTGTTGCCATGGGTCTATGTGTCAATTCACTCATGTTGATTACTATAGCTTTATAATCACTCTTGAAACTGGAGAACATGAGTACTCCAAATTTGTTCTTCTTGAGCATTGTGTTGACACTTCTAAACCTTTTGCCTTTTAGTGTCAACTTTAAAATCATTCTGTCTACATATAATAATTACTGGCCTATTCAGATTATCTAGTCCTCCTTTTCTGTATGTTAGTAATATATATCTTCTAAGGAATAAGTACATTTTATCTAAGTTATCAAATAAGTTTGCATACAGTGTACATAGCGTTCTATGTCTTTCCTTTTAATACCTGTGGAATCAGCAGTGATGCCCCCATTTCATTATTTTAATTGTGATACAGGTAATTTGTTCTCTGTCCCTGGCTAGAGGTTATCTATCAATTTTACTGAACTTTTCAAAGAGCCAACTTTTGGTTTCCTTGATTTATTCTTTTCTGTTTTCAGTTTCATTAATTTCTCCTTTAATTTTTATTACTTCTTTTCTTCGTCTTGATTTAGACTTAAATTTCTGTTCTTTTCCTAGCTTCCTAAGATGATCACTAAGGTTATTGATTAGCTCTTTCTTGTTTTCTAATATATGTATTTAATGGTAAAATTTTTCCTCTTAGCACCACTTTTACTACATCCCATAATTTTGATGTTCTATCTTCATTTTAATTTAGTTCACATTTAAAAAATTTCTTTTGAGATTTCTACTTTGTAGTGTCAAGTTTTATTTAGACTTGCTTTATTTAAATCATATATATATATATATATATAAAAAATGTTTTAAATTCACTTGTAGTGCAGATATAGCAGATTATTCTCTCCCTTATCTCCTTTACTACATTGCTGTCATTTGTTTCACATATTTTATGATATAATCACCTAATACATGATTATTATAATTACATTAAAAATTATCTTTTAGATCAATTAAGAATAAGAAAAAAATAATTCATTTTCTCTTCATTTATTCTCCTTGTACACTATTTCTTTTTAATGTAGATCTGAATTTCTGACCTAATTATTTTCAATCCTGGAGAATTTTTTTTAATATTTCTTCCATATACGTCTGCTGGCAATGAGTTTCTTCAGTAATTTATTTACTTATGTTATTTTCTAATGAAGTCTTTATTTCTCCTTCAATTTTGTAGGATAATTTTACTGGTTATAGAATTCTAGGGTTTTTTTCAGTACTTTGAATATTTCATTTTATTCTCTTCTTGATTGTATGGTTTTGGGGGCAAGCCCCATGAGTTTCTTATCCATGTTACTCTAAATGTATGTATTTGTTTTGAGTGTATTTGTTTTCTCTAATTCCTTTCAAGATTTTCTTTACATCTGGTTTCCTACACTTTGAGTATGATAATCCTAGATGTACTTTATTGTTGTTTAATTATTTGGATTCTCCTTTTTTTTTTTTTAGGTTCACTGTCTTATGGTCCTTGCTTTTGGAATATTCTCAGTCAGCATTAATTCAAATAATTCTATATTCTTTTTTCTCCTTATAGTATAACAATTATGATTATGTTCCACCTTTGTAATTGTCCCACTGTTTTGGACACTGCATCCTTTTATTTAAATTTTCTTCTATTTGCATTTCAGTTTGTGAAGTTTCTATTGACCAAGCTCACTGATTATTCCTTTAACCATGTCCATCCTACGGATGAGTCCTTCAAAGTTATGGGTATGATACACTACTTTTTATTTCTAACATTTATTTTTGATTCTTTTTTAGAGTTTTCATGTTTCTGTTTATAGTATTCATCTGTTCTTGCATTTGATCTACTTTTTCATTAGAACCTTAAACACATTGAACATTGTCATTTTATCTAGCTGATAATTTCAACATTTATATCATGTGTAAGTCTGGTCCTTAAGCTTGTTTCTCCTTGCAGACTAATTTTTCTGGCATTTTACAATGTCTTTTAATTTTTTATTGAAAGTAGGACATATATCAGGCAATTGGAACTAAGTTACAGAGGCCACTAAAGTGAGGATTTATGTTAATACAGATAGAATTTGGACCTCTTAATATTTTCTGTAACTAGAGGTTCCAGAGCCTTCATTTTGTGTCCTTGTTTTCATCTTAGTTTTGGGCTTCTCTAATTAATCCTCCTCAGTGAGTCTGCATCTTGGAATGTTTCAGCTATAATCCACTGTTACTATACTAGAGCAATGTTGGTGTGGTGGTATGGTATGAGGGAAGGAACAAGTTCTATAATCTTATAATTAAATCTCAGTGTTTCCAAAGGCCTATGTCTCTGAGCTGTGACCTTTAAAAGTGTTTCTTTATTTGAATAGTTTTTTCTTCTTCCCATTTACGTGAGACAGGAAAACTAAATGGGGCTGGTTTGGGATAAATGTTCTTCCCCAGGTGGGATAAGACTATAGTTAAGTCTTTTCTTATGGATTAGCTCATTGTTATAGAGACTATTCTGTGCATATTTCAAAATGCTTAGTGTTGTAATGGAATAATGGCCTCCCAAAGATATCAGGTCTTAATTCATGGAATCTGTAAATGTTATCTTATAAGGAAAAGGGCTTTTTGCAGATATGACTAAATTAATATATTGACATCAAGAAGATTATCATGGATTTTCCAGATGGGTCTTAAATTCAATTATATGTGTCATTATAAGAGAGGCATATAAAAGAGGAGGCAATGTGGCCACAGAAGCAGAGATTGGAATGATGTGGTCACAGTTAAGGAATGTAGCAGCTACCAGAAGCTGGAAGAGGGAAGAAATGGATTCTTCTCTCATGTCTCCTGAAGGAGCATGGCCCAGGTAACCGTTAATTTTAGGTCAGTGAAATTGATTTTCAGCTTCAATACTTCAGAATTGCAAGAGAGTAAATTTCTACTGTTTTAAGCCATCACATTTGTAATGACTTTTTACACCGGCCTCAGGACCTACTTTTCCCACTTCCACTCCTAACACCAGGAGGAAATTTTTCTTGACTCTTTATTGTGAGAACTTGTGTGTATTTCTGTAGGTTAAAGCCCACAAAATTTTGGGATTCCCTTAAAACTGTAGCACCCGGGAGTTTCTCACTCACACTGGTTCCATACTCAGTCTCTAGCAGTTCAGCAATATTATGATTAAAGGGGCCCTACCATTTTATGGCTCCTGTAACTTTTTTCTCCAGATAAGCAGATCTTTGCTGTGACTACGTGGGTTCACCTGTGTTTCTAGACTTTGCAGTGGTGATTTGCCCTGTAAGCTCTAGTCCATGTTGAGTCCAAAAAGATACATTAGTTTTCAGGGGTTTTGTTGTTGTTGTTGTTGTTGTGAGTATTAAAGATTTGATTTCAATATTCTTTATGTGTTAGGACTGAAACCAGAAGTCCTGTTAGATATATATTTTAAATTGTAATTGAAGTAAGTCATGAGGTAAAAGCAAAAATGGTAACATTCATAAAATAGAAAAAATTTTAGTAATGGATTGTCTCAATTCAATCTAAAGCAAAAGGAATGGAGCTGAGAAATGATTTATTTTGTGAAAATGATTATATCATGCTTTATAATTACATATTTAATTTACAAATTTTATCAAATTTCAGTCTAGTAAATTATCTTCCTTTTGCCATTTGATAATCTATTGTTTGATTTTAAAACTCTAATAGAGTTTTATATTTCTCCTGAAATTGTTTTGTAAGTTTATTGATATTATTGAGTTATCTTAGCTGATACTGTATAATTAAAATGTGGGTTTGCACTCTTTCAGCATTTTATGTGTGACTGCACTGTGTGATGCTCTTCTATAAACTGTGAAGAAAATGAGCATTTAAATATTTGCAAATTTAAAGTTATATTTCTTCAAAGAGAATATAAAACAGTTAAAAATAATTAAGAAAATAATGGAGTGAATCTGTCTTTAATGAGCTTTTTATTTTGTATATTTATCTTTCACAACCAATTAATACGGAGATGCAAATTGTTAGCCAAATAGCAAACACATTTCATTTGCCAAGTGACCTCCGTTAATACTAGTCAAAATGTATTATAAATTGTATTTAGTACAAGCCTTTTCTATTTTAATGATCAAGTTAATATTTCATATTATTTTAATATGTACTTTATATCATTGCCAATGTAGGACACCAGTGGACAAAAATCATTCTACTTTCACTGATAAATTATAAAGATTTGTTTCATCAAAACTATAAAATGTTTTACTCAACCAGTGTGGTATCTTGATTATGTAACCCTTTGCTGAGTTTTGACATATGAATGTGCCTGTTGAAGTGTACACTTCATATGTTTACAGATTGTTGCATGGTGATTGTACTGTAACCAAATAGTTATTCTCTGTAGTTTTTTTTCTTTTTTTTAACTTTGTTCTAGTGACAGGAAATTTCCTAGGTGCTAGTGTTGCAAAGAATGATAAGATACTTGTCAGCTTGCACACTAGAGTAGTAGATACACTCATTAACAGAGCTTTCATATAATATATTCAGTGCTATGAATGACAATGCAAAGGGAAAATGAGAAGTACTATGGAGAGGCACTTAGCTTTGTGACTATTAGAGAAGGCTCATAGAGGACATTCAATGTCAGTTGAAACCAGAGGGATGAATAGTGCATTAGTTTCCTAGAGCTGCCATAACGGTTTGCCACAAACTAGATGACTTCAAACAACACAAGTTTGTCCTCTCATAATTCTGGAGGCTAGAAGTCTGATCTGAAATGAGAGTGCCAGCAGCACTATATTCTTTCTGAAGTTTCCAAGGAAGAATCCTTCCTTGCCTCTTCTTAGCTTCTGGTGGTTTTCTAACAAACAGTCCTTGTCATTCCTTGGCTCATACAATTTTTGCCTCCATCTTCACATGACCGTCTTTTCTCTGTATGATTCTATTCTTTGCATTCACATATCCTTCTCCTTTATCTTACAAAGAAAGACACTAGTCATTGGATTTATGGTCCACTCTTATCAAATATGACCTCATCATAACTTGATTACATCTGCAAAGATCCTATTCCAAATAATGCCACGTTTGCACATTTAGGATGGTGTGAATTTTGGGGGAGAATTATTCAACCCAGTGCAGTTCTTCCATTGTTCCCTCCAAATTTTCATTATTTCTATATACAAAATATATTCATACTATTCCATCGTCACCAAGTCTTAATCCATTCCAGTATCAACTCTAAGTTCAAAATACCATCTCAATATAATTAACTCAAAAGTCTCAAATTGTATATCTTCTAAATAATTTAAATCAGACATGGGTGAAGCTCTGATATGGTCCATTGTGGGGAAAAATTGTTTTCTACTCATGGACCTGCCAACCTAGAAAAAAGTTATCTGCTTTCAAATTATAATGGGGGATATGTATAGGGTAGATATTCCTACCTTAAAAGGGATGAATAGGAAGGAAAAAAAAGTCAAGGGTCTCAAGGAAGTCCAAAACTCAGTATAGCAATTTCTGTTAGGTGCCAAGACCAGAGAATAACACTCTGTGGCTCAATGCTTGGTCTTCTTACCTCACTAGGGCAGTGGGTCCACCCTCCTGACCCTATCCAGTGGTAGTCCTACCTACTCAAATATTTTCATAAAGATTAATTTTTTACAAGTCAGATTTATTATAATATTGATTCCTTATTTCCATTTTATATGCTAGGAATTGGCAATAGGCAGCTCTAGGAACCTTGCAAGAAGAAGACTATTTTTCTCATGTTGCTTATTTCACTTCTACTAGTTTTATTTCAGGAACAGTTAGTCTACTCATGTTTTATAATTATTTTCTCCTTTCCTGAATTAAGGTCTGTGATGTGAAATTTTGTTACATGTATTATAAGAGAAAAACATTCTATTGTCAAATAGATGTAGAAAATGTGGAATAATAATAAACTAATCTACCTTCTCTTCCCTTGGCCTTTGTGTATGGTAAACAACAAATCAGTTTTACAAGAAGTATTTTCTTTATAAAGCGACTTTAAAAATCACATACATCACTGTTTTGTGAGATATTATTTTTAACCACTTTCTTGTTTCCAACATGATTATATCTGATTTATACTAATATATTTATCATAAAGTGGAAAATATCAAATTACAATTGTTAAACAGTACATTTTTTCTTTTTGCAAAATTGTAGTCACTAAAAAAAGTTTTATCCAAAATTAAATTGTCTTCAGTCTCCTATTTTTACTAAATATGTAATGCATAGTGACTTATAATTTATGTGCTAAGTATTGTTAAAATAAAAAGGAGACCAAACTTGAAAATTCCCTAAAAAGACAAAACCAATTTAGCCCTACCAACAAAGCTTAATTACTAACTTGACCTGACTCATTTCTTGTTTCTGCAAATCATAAGCAATACTTAAACTTTTTCTCAAGCTTGATAAGAGGTAACAACTAACCAATTCCCTATCACTTAAATTCTAATATTATAACCAATCAATGAAGAATAAGCAGTCACTGTCTTCTCACTAAACTGCTTTATAACAATTGCCTATGAGCCTCTATGTTTTGCTTTGAGTGTGCTTGGTTCGCAAACTATCTTTTTGGTGTGTGCACAACAAACTTTTACTAATTACTACTTCAGTGATTCATTGGTTTTACTTCTGTTATCTCTGAGCTTTTGACAGTATACTTATGAATTATGTTAATTCTCATAGGATCCTCTTGATAAGTCATACAAGGGAGTGTGGCGTTGTTACTCCATAACCAGCTTGTTATTGTTACTTTTAATTTTTAAGGTAAGATCTATTAACAATAATACTAAATCAGGGGTTTGGCATAGAGATATTAAAAAGGTCTACACTGGATAATATTCCTAAACTATATCTCCTTTATAAAGAAACAAAATCTCCTTTATAAAGTAAGAATAAAATAAATTATTGATTCATATGTTAAAATAGTGATTGGTTTCCTTAAATTCTCTTTCTGATCTTTTGTTGTTAGGAATGCAAGAGATTTCTGTGTATGGTTTTTATATTCTGCAACTTTACCGAATTCATTAATGAGCTCTAGTAATTTTCTGGTAGCATCTTCAGGATTTTCTATGGATAGTATTATGTCATCTGCAAATAGTGACAGTTTTACTACTACTTTTCCAATTTGGATCATTTTATAACTTTTTCTTCTCTGATTGCTGTGGCTAGGACTTCCAAAACTATGTTGGATAATACTGGCAAGAATGGATATCCTTGTCTTCTTGTTCCTGATCTTAGAGGAAATGCTTTCAGCTTTTCACCACAGAGATTGATGTTTGCTCTGGGTTTATTGACTATGGCTTTATTATGCTGTGGTAGGTTCCCTCTATGTCCACTTTCTGGAGAATTTTGATCATAAATGGGTTTTGAATTCTGTCAAAAGCTTTTTCTGCATCTATTGAGATGATCATGTGGTTTTTAATTCTTCAAATTATTGATGTGATGTATCACACTCATTGATTTGTGGAAAATGAAAAATCATTTCATCCCTGGGCTAAATCCCACCTGATCATAGTGTATGATCCCTTTAATGTGTTGCTGGATTCTGTTTGCTAGTATTTTGTTGAGGATTTTTGTGTCTATGTTCATCAGTGATATTGGCCTGTAATTTTCTTTTTTTGTGCTATCTTTGTCTGGTTATGGTATCAGGGTGATGGTGGCCTCATGGAATGAGCTTGGGAGTCTTCCTTCCTCTGCAATTAATTTTTTGAAAGAGTTTGAGAAGAAAAGGTTTCCTGTAATTGATTTCTAATCTCATAGCATTGTGGTTGGAAAAGATGCTTGATATGATTTCAATTTTCTTAAATTCACCAAAAGAAATTAAGAAAACAATACCACTTACCATTGCATTAAAAAGAATAAAATACCTAGGAATAACCCTACCTAAGGAGGAAAAAGACCTGCACAGAGAAAACTATAAGATACTGAGAGATACAGATGTAGAGAACAGACTTGTAGACACAGGGGGAGGGAAGGGGAGGGTGGGATGAACTGAGAGAGTAACACTGAAATATATACACTACCACGTGTAAAAAAGATAGCTAGTAGGAAGCTGCTGTATAGCACAGGGAGCTCAGCTCGGTGCTCTGTGATGAACTAGAGGGGTGGGGTGGGGAATATATGTATAAATATAGCTGATTCACTTTGTTCTAAAGCAGAAACTAACCCAATATTGTAAAACAATTATACTCCAATAAAAAGAAAAAATATACTGATGAAAAAAATCACAGATGACACAAACAGATGGAGAGATATACCATGTTCTTGGACTGGAAGAATCAATATTGTCCAAATGACTATACTGCCCAAAGCAATCTACAGATTCAATTCAATCCCTATCAAATTACCAATAGCATTTTTCACAGAATTAGAACAAAAAATTTTTAAATTTGTACAGAAACACAAAAGACCCCGAATAGATAAAGCAATCTTGAGAAACAAAAATGGAGCTGGAGGAATCAGGCTCCCTGACTTCAAACTATACCACAAAGCTACAGTCATCAAAACAGTATGGTACTGGCACAGAAAGAGAAATACAGATCAATGGAACAGGATAGCAAGTCCAAGATATATCCAAGCACCTATGGTCACCTAATCTACGACAAAGGATGCAAGAATATGCAATGGAGAAAAGACAGCCTCTTTAATAAGTGGTGCTGGGAAAACAGGACAGCTACATGTAAAAGAATGAAATTAGAACACTCCTTAACACCACACACAAAAATAAACTCAAAATGGATTAAAGAGCTAAATGTAAGGCTGGATACTATAAATCTATTAGAGGAAAACATAGGCAGAACACTTTCTGACATAAATTGCAGCAAGATCTTTTTTGACCCATTTCTTAGAGTAATGAAAATAAAAACAAAAATAAACAACTGGGACCTAATTAAAAGATTTTGCACGGGGACTTCGCTGGTGGTCCAGTGGTTAAGACTGCACTTCCACTGCAGGAGGCACGAGTTCGATCCATGGTCAGGGAACTAAATTCCTATATGCTATGCAGCACAGCCAAAAATCCCAAAACCAAAACAAAAAAACTTTTGCACAGCAAAGGAAACCGTAAACAAAATGAAAAGACACTGAACTGGAGAAAATATTTGCAAATGAAGTGACAGACAAGGGACTAATCTCCAAGATATACAAACAAACAGCTCATACAGCTCAATATATATATATTAAAAAAAAACCCAATCAAAAAAATAGGTGGAAACTCTAAATAGACATTTCTCCAAAGAAGACACACAGGTGGACAAAAAGCAAATGAAAAGATACTTAACATCACTAATTATTAGAGAAAAACAAATCAAAACTACAATGAGGTATCACCTCACACTGGTCAGAATGGCCATCATCAAAAAAATCTACAAACCATAAATGCTAGGGAGGGTGTGGAGAAAAGGGAACCCTCCTCCACTGTTGGTGGGAATGTAAATTGGTACAGCCACTATGGAGAAGAGTATGGTGTTTGCTTAAGAAACTAAAAATAGAGATACCATATGATCCAGCAATCCCACTCCTGGGCATATATCCAAAGAAAACCATAATTCGAAAAGATACATTGCACCCCAATGTTCATTGCAGCCATAAAAGAAGTATGAAATATCATTTGCAGTGACATGAATGGGCCTAGAAATTGTCATACTGAGTGAAGACAGAGAAAGACAAATATAAGATATCACGTACCTGTGGAATGTAAAAAAAATGGTACAAATGAACTTATTTACCAAACAGAAATAGAGTCACAGATGCAGAAAACAAACTCATGGTTACTGGGGTTGGGGGGGGGATAAATTGCGAGACTGACATATACACACTACTATATATATATAATAGATAACTAATAAGGACTTACTGTATAGCACAGGGAACTCATCTTAATACTCTCGAATGACCTGTACAGGAAAAGATTCTAAAAAGGAGTGGATATATGTATATGTACAACTGATTCACTCTGCTATACAGCAAAAACTAATACAACATTTTAAACCAACTACACTGCAATAGAAATTTTTTAAAAATCACAAGTATGATAATGGCAAAGTGTTATACTTTTAATAAATGATTAGGAACCATAAAAAATACATTATGGAACACAGTTTGAGGTCAATTTCAGTTAAAATAAACAGGGATAACACACATATTCTACTTGCAAAAAAGGATAGTGAATGGTTACATGAAGTCAAAGTAATGATATTTCCTAATTAATTCAGCTGCAGTTAAGAAATCTCCCAAACCTTAAATTCATTATTCTAATTTATTTATTTTTCCAAATAAATTTACTATTTAAAGTTTTATTCCATTCAAGTGAGAATGGGAGGGAGTGGGGGAGAGAGAGAGACAGAAAGTTCCATTAGCTTTCAAGTCTACCAAATATTGCTTAAAAGAATCATAAAAATTAGTACTAAAGTATCCTATTAATGCATCCCTCTGTTTTCACAACCTTGCAACTTTAGTCTAATCAAATTTTAATGGTAAGGTATAAGATATAGCCTGATCTAAGTTCTGCCTTACTTTCCTTGTTTTATTTAGTCCTGGATGAAAATTATTCTCATTTTAAAAATGTTTCTTAGTATTCTGTTTTGAAGATATTTAACCATTTTTCTTCTCATGATGGACTGACAAATAGATTAGTGTAGACACTTGGTGCCCAGGGGTCTTGATTTTATATCAATTAAAGGAATTTGGGATAGAGAATAGAAAAGATAGAGGAAACACAAATCAATGGTGAAGATAAAACAGGCTAGTTGGAGGCACAAGGATGCGAGATTTCAGATGTTTCATGTTAAAGTAATAGTACTCCTCATATCTTAAGCTAAGTTGTTGTAATTTAAAATGTGTCCTCCCCCCCACAAATGCTGGAGTCCTAATCCCCAGTGCTTCAGAGTGTGACCTTATTTGGAGATAGTTTTTACAGAGATAATTAAGTTAAAATGTGGTGGATAGGGTAAGTCCTAATCAAATATGGGTGGTATCCTTATGAAAAGGAAAACAATTTGGACAGAGAGACAAGTACAGAGAGAAAATAATGTGAAAAGACACAGAGAGACAATGGCTGTCTTTAATGTAAGGAAAGAGGCCCTTAGAAGTTACTAACCCTGTTGACACCTTAATCTTGAACTTCCAGGCTCCAGAACTTTGAGACAATAAACTTCAGTTGTTCAAGCCACCCAGTTCCTGATATTTTGTTACGGCAGCTCTAGCAAACTATTACACAAGTGATCCATCTTTCAGACAGACAAGAAAGAAAATTTCCTTTTGAGGCTACTTTACTTTTTTTCCTTTTTACAGGGACACAGGGAAAACAAAGCACACTTAGCCTCTAAGGTCAGGTGATTAGTGACTTGCAGGCTCTGTTGTCATTAGAGTCCTTTACAAATTATGTCATAAAATCCAACACAGAATTAATTAAATAAAGATAACAGCCAAAGTCATGGTATGAAAAAAGTTGAAGCCAAGGAGGGTAAGTTTTTATTACCGAATTTCTTCTAATTATTTTTATTGTGAGAACTAAAATGAGTTAATTCATGTAATATGGTTAGAATAAGTGGCCAAAACATGGTAAGTGCAATGTAGGCATTTGCTATTATTATCTAATTGGGATCCTGAATTTTCTTACACTAATGTATTGGTCAGAGTGATCAAACTAAAATTTGAAATTATTGTGGAGATGAAGATGGTAGAGTAGGAAGATGCAAAACTCACCTCCTCCTACAAAAACATCAAAAATATATCTACATGTGGAATGATTCTCACTGAAAACTAACTGTAGACTGGCAGAAAGACTCCTGTACAGCCAAGGCTGTAAGAAAGATCCACACAGGATTAGGTAAGGAAGGGAAGAGAACTGATCAGATTTGGACCTGTGCACCTGGGAGGGGACTCAGAAGAGGAGGGAAGTTACACAAGTGGAGATCTCCCATAGAGAGTGATTGGCTGAAGTCACATACTGGGTGCCCCAGGGCTGGGGTCTGACACCTGGAAAACAGGTCCTCTTGGCTGGTTGGAGGACTGGTGGGACTAACAGGAGAGCTGTGGGAAGCCTAGACTCTGCTCATGAGAGTGCACACATGCTTGCTTACTTCTGAAACAGGGTGGAGAGAGTGGATTGAAACTGCACAGGATGCAGGCTGGTCTCCTAAGACCACCCTGGTGTGCACCCCAGCCTGAGATGAGTGCCCACTCATGCCCCAGCTGCTCATGACGTAGGTTCACATTGGGGCAAGGGCTGCCACTGCTGCAGGGAAAGCTCAGCTGTGAGGGACAAAGGCAGCTCAGACCAGGAGCTGCATCTGAGCAGGGCAAGGGCAACAATTACTGGTGCTTACTCAGGCAGTGCATCATAAGTGATCTAGGTCTCTGACTGTGTCTGGGACTGCCCTCAGCCTTCTCAACAATCCATGCTAAGCACCTGCACCAGCCCCACCTACTCCACAGCACAGCTCCACACTAGGGTGAGGGATGCAGTGGCCAAGAGGAGAGCTCAGCTGTTAGGGACAAAGGCAGCACTGAGCCAGAGAAGAGAGAAAAAAGGGGGTAGAAGATGTATTTGATAAAATTATTGCTGGAAACTTCCCAAACGTGAAGAAGGAAACATATCCAGGTATGGGAAGCACAGAGGATCCCAAACAAGATGAACCCAAACAGATCCTCACCAAGAAATACCATAATTAAAATGGCAAAAGTTAAAGAGAGAATTTTAAAGGCAGCAAGAGAAAAACTGTTATATACAAGGGAGTCCCCCAAAGGTTATCAGCTGATTTCTCTGCAGAAACTTCTCAGGCCAGAATGGAGTGGCTTGATATAGTCAAAGAGCTTAAAGGAAAAAACCTGCAACCTAGGATACTACACCCAGCAAAATTATTATTTAGAACTGAAGGAGAGATAAAGAAATTCTGAGACAAGCAAAAGCTAAAAGAGTTCATGAATACTAAACCTACCCTAAAAGAAATGTTACAGGGTCTTCTCTGACTGGAAATGAAAAGGCTATAGTAAGAAGTAAGTATATAGAGGAAATGAAAAAATCCCACTAGTAAAGGCAAATATATAGTAAAGGCTGAGGATCAGCCAGTTAAATAGTGCAAAAGTAAAACACAAAAATCTGTAAAATCATCTACAATAATCAGTAAAGAGATGAAGATATGACATTAAAAACACAAAATGTGGAGGATGGGAGTTAAAACTGTAAATCTTTTAGAATGTTTTTGAACTGAAATGATT
Source organism: Pseudorca crassidens (assembly GCF_039906515.1). NCBI lineage: Eukaryota > Metazoa > Chordata > Mammalia > Artiodactyla > Delphinidae > Pseudorca > Pseudorca crassidens. The sequence goes on from NC_090298.1 coordinate 24,689,272, forward strand.
ACCTGATTAAAACACATAGTTATAGATCAACATATATGAATCCCATGGTTACCAGAAATCAAAAACCTACAATAGATACACAAAAACTAGACAGTAAGGAACACAAATATACTACTTAAAATTATCAAACCAAAAGGAAGAAACTAGAAAAAGAATTAAAAAACAGAACTACAAAAAAGAACCAGAAAACAAGTTTTAAAAAAAATGGCAATAAGTACACACCTATCAATAATCACTTTAAATATCAGTGGGCTAAATTTTTTTCAATGGACAAAAGGTGGTTATTGGGGAAAAAAATAGGACCCATCTATAATGCTGCTTACAAGAGACTTACTTCAGAGCTAAAGATACACACAGACTGAAAGTTGAGGGGATGGAAAAAAATATTTCATGTAAACGGAAACAACAAAAAGCATGGTAGCAGTACTCATATCAGACAAAGTAGACTTTAAAACAGAGGCTATAACAAAAGACAAAGAAGGATATTACATAATGATAAAAGGATCAATAAAAGAAGAGGGTATAACACTCGTTATATATGAACCTAATACAGGAACACCTAACTAAAAGTAAATATTAACAGACATAAAAGGAGAAATTGACAATAGTATTAGCAGGGGACTTCAGTACACCACATACATCAATGGACAGATCATCCAGATAGAAAATCAATAAAGAAACAGTGGTCTTAAATGACACATTAGATCAGTTGGACTTAATACATACCTATAGAAAATTCCATACAAAAACAGAATAAACATTCTTTTCAAGTATGCATGGAATGTTCTCCAGGATAGACAACATGTTGGCCAAAAAACAAGTCTTAACAAATTTAAGTGGATAGAAATTATATCAAAGCATCCTTTCTGACCAAAATGATATAAAAATGGAAATCAGTTACAGGAAGAAAAATGGGTAAAGAACATACACATGGAGACTAAACAGTATGCTACTAAAAAACCAATGGGTCAATGAAGAATTCATTGAGGAAATCAGAAAATACCTTGAGACAAATGAAAATGGAAATACAACTTTCCAAAATTCATGTAATGCAGCAAAAGCAGTTCTAAGATGGAAGTTTATAGTGACACAGGCCTACCTCAAGAAACAAGAAAACACGTCATAAAAACAAGACGAAGTACCATCTAAATGAATCAGAAAAAGAACAAAGTCCAAAGTCAGCAGAGAAAAGGAAATAATAAAGATAAGAAGGGAAATGAATAAAATAGAGACACACACACAAAAAAGAAATGATCAGTAAAACAAAGAGCTGATTTTTTCTTTTAGATAAACAAAATTGAGAAAAATTTAGCCAGACTCATCAGGAAAAAAGAGGACTCACATAAACAAAATAAGAAATGAAAGAGGAGAAATAACAACCAATATCACAGAGATACAAAATAAAATCATGAGAGCATACTATGAACAGTTATATGCCAACAAATTGGACAAACTAGAAGAAATGGACAAATTTCTAGAAACATACAATCTTCCAAGACTGTAGCAGGAAGAAATAGACAATGTAAACAGACCAATCACTAGTAGTGAAATTGAATTCGTAATAAAAAACCAAAAACAAAAACAAAACTTCCCAGTAAACAGAAGTCCAGGACTGGATGTCTTCATAGGGGACTTCTACCAAATATATAAAGAAAAGCTAATACCTATCTGTCTCAAACTATTCTAAAAAATTAAAAAGGATGGAATACTCCCAGATTCATTCTACAAGGTCACCATCACTCTGATATCAAAACCAAAGAAAGACACTACAAAAAAGAAAATTATAGGCAAATATATCTGATGAATATAAATGCAAAAATTCTCAACACAATATTAGAAAAACAAATTCAATAATATATAAAAAGGATATATATGCCATGATGAAGTGGAGTTTATTCCAGGGTCACAAAGATGGTTCAACACTTGCAAATCAATTAATGTGATACACCACATTAACAAAAGGAAGGAGAATATTCACATGATCATCTCAATAGACAAAGGAAAAGCATGTGAGAAAATTCAACATCCATTCATGATAAAAACTCTCATCATAATTGGTATAGAGTAAACATGTCTCAACATAATAAATACTATTTACAACAAACTCACGACTAACATAGTTAATGGTGAAAAGCTGAAAACTTTTCCCCTAAAATCAGGGACAAGACAAGGATTGCCACCTCTATTTAACATATATAGTTCTGGGAGTCCTAGCCATAGCAATCAGACAATAAAAAGAAATAAAAGGCATCCAAACTGGAAGGAAAGAAGTAAAATCCTATTTGCAGGTGGCATTATACTATATGTGGAAAATTCTAAAGTCTCTATACAAAAACTATTAGAACTAATAAAGAAATTCAGTAAAGTTGCAGAATACAAAATTATTATACAGAAATCTGTTGCTTTTTTATACACTAATAATGAACTATCAAAAAGAGAAAGCAGAACAAAATCATGTTTAAAATTGGATCAGAAAGAATAAAATACCTAGGAATAAACTTAACCAAGGAGGAGAAAAACCTAAACTCTGAAAATTATGAAACACTGATGAAGGAAATTGAAGATGATACAAAGAAATGGAAACATCCTGTGTTCTTAGATTGGAAGAATTAATAGTTAAATGTGTCCATACTACACAAAGCAATCTACACATTTGATGCAATCCCTAACAAAATAACCATGACACTTTTCACCAAATTAGACCAAATAATCCTAAAATTTATATGGAACCAACCACAAAAGACCTCAAGTTGCCACAGCAATCTTGAGAAAAAAAGTACATAGCTCAAATTATCATGCTCCCTGATTTCAGACTATACTACAAGTCTACAATAATCAAAACAGCATGGCACTGGCACAAAAACAGACACACAGATCAATGGAACAGAACTGAGACCCAGAAATAAACCCACACATCTATGGTCAATTAATCTACAAAAGGAGCCAAGAATATATGGCAGGAAAAGAAAGTCTCTTCAATAGTGCTGGGAAAACTGGTCAGTTACATGAAAAAGAACGAAATCAGAACATTTTCTCACACCACAAACAAAAATAAAGTGGATTAAAGACCTACCTAAATATAGGACCAGAAACTATAAAACTCCTAGGAGAGAACAAAGGCAGAACACTCTTTGACATAGATCCAAAAAATATATATTGCAACGATATATCTCCTAAGGCAAAAGAAACAAGAGCAAAAATAAACAAATGGGGACTAATTAAACTTAAAAGGTTTTGCACAACAAAGGAAGACATTGACAAAATATCTGAATGGAAGAAAATATCTGCATATGATATGACCAATAAGGGATTAATATCTAAAATATATAAACATCTCATACAACTCATTATCAAAAAAACAACCAGAGGGCTCCAATCAAGACAGAAGAATAGAAGGATGTGGAGCTCACCTCTTCCCACAAATACTTCAAAAATACATCTACATGCAGAACAATTCTCACAGAATACCTACTGAATCCTGACAGATCTCAGATACATAAAAGTGAAAGAAAGATCTCCATGTATCCAGGTAGGATGAAAGAAAATAAAAGGAAGCAGGACAGGACCTGAACCCCTGGAAGGGAGCTGTGAAACAGGAAAGATTCCTGCAACCTGGGAAGCCCCCTCACTGGCAGCAAGATCAGCTGGGACAGAAAGAGAACTTCAGAAGCTCAGAGGAAAGTGCAGCAACCAATTTCGGCAAGCAGAACAGAGAGAGACCTGCACAGATGGTCCGTGCCACCACCCTGCACTCCCTAGCCTGATAAGTGCCTCTACTGGTGTGGGTGGGGGCTGGGTGCTGAAACTCGGGTATTAGAGGACAGACCTGGAGACAGGACTGGAATTGGCTGCACAGAGACAGCCTGAAGGGGCTGGAGTTTGGTACAGGCTGCAATCACGGGTGTATGCAGAGGAAGCCTGGGACTGCCATAGAAGTGAAATACCATTTTTAAGCGGCCTGTGAAGGGAGGGGCAGGGCCTGCCATAACAGCCTTTTTCTCAGTGAGCTCTCAGCCAGCTTGGTCCCACCTCTACAAGCTCTGGGAGCACACAGGTGCAAGTGCCAGCATGTTGCCCACAGGCAGAGGTGGGGCTGAAATCAGAGCTGATCTCCAGGGGCCATTCAATTTAGGAAGCAGGGCTGAAATCTGAGCCCTTTCCCTATGGCTATGCAATCCACAGATTTACACTGCCGCCACCAGCTTTGTAAAATCTGCACCTGCAGGACATCCAAGTGGACAATGGGTACTCCCACAGCTGGGACAGGTCTGGCCTTAGAATCTGTGGCCTTATAGGGCGTGCATATGTGGCGGCATGGCCAGGGTCTGGGCTGTTTACATAGCTCCCATGGTGGGTCCAAGTGTGCAACAACTGTGGCCCTGTTACCTGATTTCAATGGATCTGTGCCTATGGATCTGCACTGATGGTTTTGTGAAAGCAACACCTGAGGGACACCAGGGCCAATTTCTGGCATTCCCACAGTTGAGGCAGGTCTGAGGGAAGTGCCAACAACAGTGTACTTTGTGAGGCGGGTGATAGGTGCCACCACAGAGCACACTCCCCAGTGGACAGCTCCAGCAGAGGAATACTTAGTGGCTTCTCTCTCAGTGGGAGTGCTCCAGTTCTGCCTACCTCAAACCACAGCTCACAAACAGATATGGGGGCTTCTAGTCCAACAACTAGGGAGAAGATCCTGCCCCCAACAGGGCTGTGACAACCATAGAGCGAAGAGGAGGCCCCATTCAACATTCAGTGCAAGCTCTAGCTAGACACCACAACAGTCACATCCCCGAATGAGGGGATAACAGCCAGCACACACTGAGAAAAGAGGTCACAGGCATCCATACTAAAAACAGACCTCACACCAAAAAACATTAAACCCGTGCAGGCTACACAGGGATGTTCCCATGAAAAATAGCCCTCCAAGACCACAATAGATAACTGTTTCTCCTAAACTCACAAAGTAAGACAAATAAAAGTAAAGTGAAGAAGATGAGGAACCACTCCCAATGAAAAGATCAAGAGAATTCCCCTGGAAGAACAATAAAACAGGCCTCTTCAGTCTAATAGAAACTGAGTTCAAAAAGGAGATATTGAAAATATTGAAGAAATTAAGAAAAGCTATTGACAGGAATGTGGAATACTATAAAAAGGAACTAGAAACTATAAGGAGGAGCCAAGAAAATTAGAAAATTCATTTGCAGAGATGAAAGCTGAACTAAAGGCAATGAATAGCAGAATGAATAATGCAGAAGAAGGAATAAGTGATCTGGAAGATAGAATAATGGAAATCAGCCAATCAGAACAGCAGACAGAAAGCCAACTTAAAAAAAAAAATGAAAGCAATATAAGAGACCTATGGGATAATATAAAGCATGCCAGTCTATGCATAATAGTGATTCCAGAAGGAGAAGAAAGATAAAAGGGGATCAAAAATGTAGTTGAAGAAATTATGGCTGAAAACTTCCCAAACCTAAAGAAGGAAACAGATATCCAGGTACAGGAAGCACAGAAGGACCCATACAAGATAAATCCAAACAGACCTACACCAAGACATATTATAATTAAAATGGCAAAAGTTAAAGAGAGGATTCAAAAAGCAGCAAGAGAAAAACAAAGAGTTTATTACAAGGAAACCCCCACAAAGCTATCAGCCCGTTTCTCTACAGAAATGTTGCATGCCAGAAGGGAGGGAAAAAATATATCCAAAGTCTTGAAAGGGAAAATTCTGCAATCTAAAATACTCTACCTAGGAAGATTAACATTTAGAATAGAAGGAGAGATAAAGAATTTCTCAAACAAAAGCTAAAAGAATACAGCAATACTAAACCTATCCTAAAAGAAATACTGAAATGTCTTTTCTAAATAGAAAAGAAGCAAGAATCTATAGGAATGAGAAAATCACAATTGGAAAGTATATCACTTAAATTAAGCCAGTATACAGATTGAAAAAAGAAAATATCAAAAAAAGTTTGTGAAAGCAATGGTAACCACAATGAACAGCAAGATGATAAACATGAAGATTTAAAAGAGGACATCAGGGCTTCTCTGGTGGTGCAGTGGTTGAGAGTCCGCCTGCCAATGCAGGGGACGCGGGTTCATGCCCTGGTCCGGGAGGATCCCACATGCCGCGGAGCGGCTGGGCCCGTGAGCCATGGCTGCTGAGCCTGCGTGTCCGGAGCCTGTGCTCCGCAACGGGAGAGGCCACAACCATGAGAGGCCCGTGTACCGCAAAAAATAAAAAATAAAAAAAATAAAAGAGAACATCAAACTCATAAAATGTTGGGGAGGAGAGTAAGAAAATGTAGGGGTTTTTTTCAGAATGTGTTTGAGCCTATATGACTATCAGTCTAAAGCAAGTAGATATAGCAAGGGGTTAACATTTTTGAAAAACAGGGTAACCACAAATCAAAAACATGCAATAGGTTCACAGAAACCAAAAAAGAACACAAACATAATACAAAAGGAAGGCATCAAAGTACAAAAGAAAAAACAAAAAGAAACAAAGAAATACAAAATCAACTGGAAAGCAAGGTTTAAAATGGCAATATATACATATCTATCAATAATAACCTTAGATGTCAATGGACTAAACACTCCAAAAGACATAGAGTAACAGATTGCATTAAAACAAATAAGAGCCTACAATAGTCTCCCTACAAGAGATCCACTTTAGGTCAAAGATCACACATAGATTGAAAATGAGGGGATGGAAAAAGATACTTCATGCAAATGGAAACGATAAATTGGGGGTTGCAATACTCATATGATACAAAATAAACTTCAAAACAAAGGCCATTAAGAAAGAAAAAGAAAGACACTATATAATGATAAAAGGATCAGTACAAGAAGAGGATATTACACTTGTCAACATATATATATGCACCCCCTATAGGAGCACCCAAATACATAAAACAAATACTAACTGATATAAAGGGAGAAATTGATGGGAATACAATAATAGTAGGAGACTTTACACCCCACTCACATCAGTGGCAGAACTTCTAGACAGAAAATCAATATGGCAACAGAGATCCTAAATGATGCAATAGAACAATTAGACTTAATTGATATTTTTGGAACATTACATCCAGAAAAAAGCAGAATACACACTGTTTTCAAGTGCACATGGAACATTTTCTAGGACTGATCACATACTAGGGCACAGAAAAATTTAAGAGTATAGAAATTATTTCAAGCATTTTTTTTTACCACAGTGGCATGAAACTAGAAATCAACCACAGAAAAGTAAATGAGAAAACAAAACAAAATGATTACGTGGAAACTAAACAACATGCTACTAAAAGACCAAAGGGCCAATGATGAAACCAAAGAATAAATTTAATAATACCTTGAGATAAATGACAGTGAATACACAACCATACAAAAATTTATGGAATGCAGCAAATGCAGTTCTTAGATGGATGTTCATAGTGATACAGGTCTTCCTCAGAAAACAAGCAAAATCTTAAATAAACAACCTAACCTACTTCCTAAAATAATTAGAAAAAGAAGAACAAACAAAACCTAAATTTAGCAGAAAGAAGGAAATAATAAAAATCAGAGGAAATAAAAGATATTTTAAAAACAATAGAAAAAGAAATCAATAAAACCAATAGCTGTTTCTTTGAAAGGGTAAACAAAATTGACCAACTTCTGGGCAGGCTTACCAAGAAGAAAAGATAAATAACCCAAATAAACAAAATAAAACATGAAAAAAGAGAAACAATAACCAATACCACAGAACTGCATAAACCATAAGAGAATACTATGAACAATTGTATGCCAACAATTGGACAGCCTTGAAGAAATGGACAAGATTCTAAACATTTACAGTCCACCAAAACTGAATCAGGAAGAAATAGATTATTTGAACAGACTGATCACTAGAAGTGAAATAGAATCTGTAATTAAAAAAATTTAAAAACTCCCTACAAACAAAAGTCCAGGTCCAGATGGCTTCACAGGTGAATTTTACCAAACATACAAAGGAGAACTTATACCAAGCCTTCTCCAACTCTTCCAAAAGACTGAAGAGGAGGCAGCACTCCCAAAGACATTCTATGAAGCCACCATCACCCTGATACCAAAGAAAATACAAAAAATAAAATTACAGGCCAATATCTTTGATGACTATAGATGCAAAAATTCTCAACAAATGTTAGCAAACTGACATACACCACCACCAAGTTTGATTCATCCCAGGGTAACAAGGACCATTCAACCTACGTGAATCAATCAATGTGATACACTATGTCAACAAAAGACAAAAACCACATGATCATTTCAATAGATGCAGAAATAGCATTTGATAAAATTCAACATCCATTCACGATAAAAACTCTTATCCAAGTGAGTATAGAGAGAACATATCTCAACGTAATGAAATCTATTTGACAAACCCACAGCCAACATAATACTCAGCAGTGTAAAGCTGAAAGCATTCCTGCTATAATTTGAAACAAGACGAGGATGCCCATTCTCACCACTTCTATTCAACACAGTTTTGGAAGTCCTAGCTCCAGCCATTGGACAAGAAAAAGAAAATGTATTCACATGGGAAGGGAAGAGGTAAAACTGTCATTATATGCAGATGACATGATACTCTATTAGAAAACCCTAAGGACTCCACACAAAAACTACTAGAATAAACGAATTCAGCAAGGTAGCAGGATACAAGATTAACATACAGAAATCAGTTGCATTTCTTTATAGTAACAATGAAACATTGGAAAGGGAATGTTAAAAAAAAAATCTCTTTTAAAGTTGCACCAAAAGAGGAATAAATCTGATCAAGGAGGTGAAAAACTTATGTGCTGAGAACTATAAAACAATAAAGAAGTTGAAGATGATTCAAAGAAATGGAAAGATACCCCATGCTACTGGATTGGAAGAATTATTATTGTTAAAGTGGCCACTGTACCCAAAGCAATCTACAGATTTAATATGATCCCTATCAAATTACCCATGACATTTTTCACAGAACTAGAACAAATCCTAAAATTTATATGGAACCATAAAAGACCCAGAATTACCAACGAAAGTCTGAGGAAAAATAACAAAGCAGGAGGCATAAGCCTCCCAGATTTCAGACAATACTACAAAAGCTACAGTAATCAAAACAACATGGTATTGGTACAAACAGACTTACAGGTCAAGGGAAGAGAATAGAGAGCCCAAAAATAAACCCAAACACCTATGGTCAATTGATCTTCAACAAAGGAGGAAAGAATATACAGTGGGGAAAAGACAGTCTCTTCAGCAAGTGTGTTGGGAAAGCTGGACAGCTACATGTAAATCAATGAAGTTAGAACACACCCTCACACCATACACAAAAACAAAATTAAAATGACTTACAGACTTAAATGTAAGACATGACACCATAAAACTCCAAGAAGAGAATATATGCAAAACATTCTCTGACATAAATCAGAGCAATTTTTTCTTAGGCCAGTCTCCTAAGGCAATAGAAATAAAAGCAAAAATAAACAAATGGGACCTAAGCAAACTTACAAGCTTTTGTACAGCAAAGGAAATCATAAATAATACAAAAAGACAACCTATCATACAATACAAAAAGACTGGGAAAAAATATTTGCAAATGATGCAACCAACAAGGGCTTAAGTTCCAAAATATACAAAGAGCTCATACAACTAAATAACAAGAAAAACAAACCACTCAATTGAAAAATGGGCATAAACCTAAATAGACATTTCTCCAAATGAGATCACCAAGAGTCACATGGAAACATGCTCCACATCACTAATTATTAGAGAAATGTAAATCAAAACTACACCTCACACTAGTCAGAATGATCATCATTTGCACTGCTGGAAATGCAAATTGGTGCACTCACTATGGAAAACAGTATGGAGGTTCCTCAAAAAACTAAAAATAGAGTTGCCATATGATCCATCAATCCTACTCCTGGGCATATATCCTGACAAAACTATAATTCAAAATGTTACATGCACCCCTATATTCACAGCATCAGTATTCACAATAGCCAAGGCATGGAAACAATCTAAAGGTCCATTGACAGATCAATGGATGAAGAAGATGTGGTACATATATGCTATGGCGTACTATTCAGCCATAAAATAAAAAATAATGCCATTTGCAGCAACATGGATGGACCTAGAAATTATCATAATTAGTGAAGTAAGTCAGAAAAAGTACCATATGATATCACTAATATGTGGAGTGTAAAATATGACACAAATGAACTTATCTATGAAACAGAAACAGACTCACAGACACAGAAAACAGATTTGTGGTTTCCAAGTGGGGGGTTGGGGTATGAATTTGGATTAGCAGATCAAACTATTATATATAGACTGGATAAGCAACAAGGTCCTACTGTATAGCACACAGAACTATATTCAATAGCCTGTGATAAACCATAATGGAAAAAAAATATGAAAAAGAATGTATATATACATATATAACTGAATCACTTTGCTGTACAGCAGAAATTAACACGTTGTAAATCAACTATACTTCAACAAAATAAATTTAAAAACGAACAACTTGATTTATAAAACAGGCAGAAGGCCTGAATAGACATTTTTTGAAAGAAGGTACACAGATAGCCAACAGGCACATGAAAATGTGATCAACATAGCTAATCATCAGAGAAATTCAAATCAAAACCACAGTGATAAATCACTTCACATCTGTCAAATGGCTATCATCAGAAAGTCTACAAATAACAAATGTTAAGAATGAGGAGAAAAGTGAACACTCCTACACTGTTGGTAGGAATGTAAACTGGTGCAGCCACAATGGAAAACACGGAGGTTCCTCAAAAAACTTAAAATAGAACTAACATATTATCCAGCAATTACTATTCTGGGTATATATCTGAAGAAAATGAAGACACTAATTTGAAAAGATACATGCAACCCAGTGTTCATAGCAGAATTATTTACTATAGCCAAGATATGGAAGCAACCTAAGTGTCCATCAACAGAAAATGAATAAACAAGACGGAATATTACTCAGCCATATAAAAGAATGAAATTCTGCCATTTGCAACAATGTGGTTGGACATAGTGGGTATTATGCTTAGTGAAATATGTCAGAGAAAGACAAATACTCCATGTTATCACTTACATGTGGAATCTAAAAAATAAAGGAATGTATATAACCAAACAGAAACAGACTCACAGATATAGAGAATAAACTAGTGGTTACCAGTGGGGATGGGCATGATAGGGATAGGGGATTGAGATACAAACTACTTAGTATAAAATAAATAAGAAACCAGGATATATTGTACAGCACAGGGAAATATAGTCATTATTTCTTTAAATGGAATATATTTTATAATAATATTGAATCACTATGTTGTATACCCGAAACTAATATAATATGGTAAATCAACTACACTTCATTAAAATTAATTAAAAAATAAAATTTAAAATTATTGAAATAGACAAATCTTTAAGACCTCCAATATTTTTATAAGCATTTTTCCTTAATTTAGTTCATTTAATCCCATTCTTTTCAAAAACTATAGAAAGTTCTTGGTTTTTGACCTATGTTTAGCCATGAGTTATCTAACTTATTTATCACTTTTGTTTTTGTCCTTCTAGGCACTGATAGAGGACAAGGACATGTGATGTCCCTCGTTAGGCAATTCCAAGTACTGTGCATTCAATATCTTCCAGTGGCTCCTTTAATCAGAATTTTCTCCCTGGTTTCCTAAAGTCAATTTCTCAATGAGCATCACTCCCTGTTCACTTTCCTCTTTTCAGTTTATACAGCTATGAACAATTCCCTTTGACAAGTAACATGGTGTCAATTCTTTGGACTGTAATATCAACTATAAGAGGCTGATTCTGAATATATGTTTTTTGAAGTTTATCATTTTTCCATCTTTATGCTGTTGACACTTCATGAAGCTCAAAGCATAGTTTTCCAGTCTTGTAAAGCAAATTTAATGATTCCTAAGTACATACTGATAGAATTTTACCAATGATGAAGGTATGGAAATATCTACAAATGTGGGCACCAACATATGGATACAGAAAAACAGCAGACAGTATAAAAGGAAAACAAAGCTCGTTGCTCTGATCCCAATAGCACCTGCCTCATTCATCCTTTTAGATGTTGCCATAAAGTAGCTCTTTCTGACAATGTGGTTAATCACTTTTCCATATTAAGTTGATGGGCTTCTATCTACTTGCAAAATACCAAAGGGTCTTTTTACTAAATGTATTCTATGCTATTGTTCTTTCCCCCTCCTGTTTTCTGTTTAAATGTGATTTTTTTATAACTTACATTTTAAATGATACTGTACTATCTATTCAACATCAACACACTTCTACTCTGCTAAAATGAGAGTACTGAAGCTTAACATTATTCAATTTTCTTTATAAATTTGTCACCCCTAGCATATGACAGAGTTATAAGCAAGCATTTCTAACTGTCCAACACTGAGAAGATTAAATATAATTTCTTAAATAAATCTGCAGATTTCAATGTATGAGAGAAAAGATTCATGATCAGTCAACTTCTTAATAAAAAAGTAAATAATTGAACAGAATAATTACTAGTTTAGAGGATTAAAACATTTTCAGTTACAAAATATGTATTCAAGCTATAAAGGTCTCCAAAACCAAAAACTAATAAACACAATTACTTTTTTTTCAAATGGCAAAGAGCAGTTATGGCATGCACCTATTACAGTGTTGGTCTAAGAGTCTTTGTAACACTCATTTGTGAACTCTGTACCTCATGCTTTAATTTGTAAATATCTACCTGGTTATTCTGATAGGAGGAAAACCCAAAACTTGCAATGTTTTGTTTCCTACTTTGAAAGGCATGCAATAAATTATGTAATATAAATTCTCCAATATGTTTCATAATTTTAGAGATAAAGTATCTGAATTTTAGATTTGAGGACAGTATATAGATTATCTCCTATCCAATACTGGTGTTTATATTCAATTTCTTTCATTTATTAGTAATCCTCTATGCATAATGGAATACATTCTATTTTTTAAATACTTATATTAGCAAAATGCTTTTCATTAAAATGGAAATACTATGTGTGAAACACCTCACTTGGCTCCTGGAATATAGTTGAAGCCAGCACAATTTTAAGATTAAATAAATTATGTTTAAAAAAGATAGTAAGAATTCCCAATAATAAGGTGAGGCATGAAAATCTAATGTAGTGGGCATTGTCAGTATCCCACCCAGATCCCTTGGATTCATTTTGTTATCTGTGGGCTCACATCCCAGCTCTGTATGCATTTCCTTCTAACGCCCTGTGCCTAATACTGTCTTTGGAGGACTGTCCTTGGCTACTGGACCTGCTTTACTTCTAAATGCAGAGATCTTGTAGCTCCTGGTAGTTTATGGTCTCCAACCCTCAATGGTGAGCCTTAGTCAATGCGGGAATATAAAAGCCTAAATTATTTTTCTGAATTTGGAACTAACTCTGAAGCTTAACTCACACTAGAGCTCTCCTGCCAGGCTCAGGCTAATGCTTTGCATGAAATCACCACCTACTTGGCTTCTACCCTTCCCAATCCTGCTTACTATGTTATTTGCCAGCTTCTCCTGAAACATATTGTTCATAAATCACTTGCACATGTGTTGGCATCTCAGGGTCTGCTTCTAGAGAACCCCATCTAAGACATCTTACTATTAGCTGGCCAAAAATTCAGAATAATATGGAGAGAAAGCAGATGGAAATATATTAATGAAAAATGAATAGAAGACTTACAGAAGAAAACTCCAATAAAGTTAAGAGCATTTTCAGAGACCTTCCAAGTCTGGAAGGCCACATTACAGATTCATATGTGAGAGACGTATTTGAGTCAATAGTTGGAATAATTATCATACGTACTATTTCAATAAATAAATACAGAAAAACTGGGCCTGACTTATCAAATCCTTTATCTCATAAATACTGAACAACTAAGTCACTTGGTTTAGCAATCAGATATGGATAGAGTGTGGGCCTGCACCAAAGACCCAGGGCAATATCGTGTTTAACATACTATCTGCAAGGAATCTGCATACAACACCTCACAGCAGGTGTACTCCTCCCCAACTCCCCAAATAACTATAGCATAGCATTCCATTCATTATAGAAATAAAATAAGTACAGTTTTAGTCAAGCTATGCCTCAAAAAGTTATTCTCAAAAGCCTAGGAATAGAAGGAAACTTCTGCAAAAACCTACATCTAACATCATTCTTGATGAAGGACTGCTTTTCCTCTATAATAATTATTTGTCTATAATAATTCTTCTCTAAAAATAATAATAATTATTATTATAAATCATTAAAATAGTCTCCATTGTTAAAGACAAGCAAAACTTTCTTTACTCTCAGAAGACATGATGCTATTTGCAAAAAGTTATAAGAAATACACAAAGAAACACATTAATACTAGTGCTAAAAGCTAAAACTATGAGTCCAAGAAAAACTAAAATAAAATATTTGTAACATTGACGTAGTCAAAAAGATCTCAGATATGACACCAAATATATTAACTGGAAATTTTTAAAAATGATAAATTAGAATTAATTTTTAAAAAGACATAACATTAAAGACATGAAAACACAAGCCCCACATTGGGAGAAAATATTTGCAAATTACATACTTGACAAGGGACTTGTATCCAGAATATATTACTTACAACTCAATAATAAGAAACTCAATTGAAAATGGACAAAATGCCAAATGTACTTTTCACCAAGGAAGACATATACATGGCTAATAAACCCAAGAGAAGGTGAACAATCTCATTACTTGTTAAGGGATGCAAATTAAGCCCACAATGACAAACTCACTTTTATGGCTACAATGAAGACAGGCAATAACAAGTGCTGGTGGATGTGAGAAGAAACTGGATTCCTTAAAAGTTGCTGATGGAAATGTAAAATGCTAGAGACATTTTTGGTAAACAGTCTAACAATTTCTTTACAACTTAAACATAAACTTACCCAGTAATTCCAGTCTTAGGAATCTACCCATGAGAAATGAAAACATAAGTCCAAAGCAAGACTTAAATTCAGATTTCATAGCAGCATTATTCATAATAGCCCAAACTGTAAAAAAGTGCCCATCAGGTTGTGAATGCACAAATATAATGTGATATATCCATAAAATAGAATACTGTATTGAAATAAAAAAATACTGATACATGCTACAACATGGATATATCTCAAAATACTCTTGCTAAAATAGTATTATTTAGACTAAACCAGTTGCAAAAGAATGTATACTCTATGATTCCATTTATGTGAACTTTTCACTGTTCAGAAAAAGGCAAATTTAAAGACAGAAGGCAGACTTGTGTTTTACTAGGGCTGTAGTAAAGAGTATAGATTGTTCGTAAACAGGCTCCATGGAAATACGGGGATGATGAAAAAGGTTTAAAACTGAATTGTTGTGATAATTGATTATTGAGCAATTTTATGCATTTATTACAAATCATTGAGTTGTTAAGAAATATCTAATGCAATCTCAAGAGAAGAAGCCAAGCCTAACACACAAAACCTCTTTATGATATCAGGACACAGTTAGCATGGCTGATAAACTATCTACGTGTGGTGAACATAAAAGAAAAAATGGACTTAGTGGTTCTAGCCCACTTCACAATAGACTATCACAAACCTTGAGCAAAATGGCACTACTTCCACTATGTAGTTAGTGGTCTCAGTGCACAAAATGCTGCTGGGACTACTTAAAACACTGTAAAGAAACTTTCTTGAACCATTGACTGTGGGGGTAATAGGGAATAGGAACTGGGTTATTCATACCAGTTTTTGTTATTTTTAATGACTCAATGAAGCCTGGGTAGAACCAGGTTACACAGTATAGTGCATTAATATTTTATAGGTGAAGAACTTGAGTAAATGAAGTAATTCATCCACGAACATATATATGGTAAGTGACAGAACTAAAACTTGAACTCATGTAATTTTAACCTCAAATCTTAGGGCTCATTTTATTATGCTTACTTTTATAGTATTAAAACAGGAAAAGAAAAAGGCATGGCTTTTTAAAGTTCAGTTTAGAGCTCCACGTATGATGGTGTGGGAAAGAAATCATGAAACATCTCCAGTGGGTTTGACATCCATGTAAGCCTGGCCACTTCCCTTATGGAGCATACATTCCAGTAGGAGACAGAAACAAACAAGAGACAACCTGCACTTTAATATATATTTACAACCTTTCACAAGTGCTATGAAGTCAGATAAAATTATGTACTATAAAAGGAGGAAGTGACCTCTCTAAAGAGGTGGCATTTTAGTGAACATCTGAATGATGAGAAGGAGCTGGAACTTTGAGTAGTGAGACTGACAGAGGAGCAGTGAGTCTTTCAATCAGAAGGAAGAGCATGTGCAAAAGCCCTGCGTCCAGAAACATCACCAAAGGATGCTAACAAGGCTGGGCCAAGGGAAAGTGTAGCATGAGAGGAGGCTGCAGAAGTAGACAAGAGTCAGTTTGGCAGAGCTGCATGGAATATGGAAAAGAGTTTATAGTATAATATATGTAAACTACTATGGAAAACATCTGAAAGTTTTATGCAGAGAAGACCCATAGTCTGATCTACATTAAAATATTCTATTAGGGCTTCCCTGGTGGCACAATGGTTGGGAGTCCGCCTGCCGATGCAGGGGACGCGGGTTTGTGCCCCGGTCCGGGAAGATCCCACATGCCGCAGAGCGGTTGGGCCCGTGAGCCATGGCCGCTGAGCCTGCGCGTCCGGAGCCTGTGCTCCGCAACGGGAGAGGCCACAATAGTGAGAGGCCCGTGTACCGCAAAAAAAAAAAAAAAAAAAAAAAAAATTCTATTAAAGCTGAGTATATGCATATCCTATGACCCAGCATTCCCACACTCTACAAATATGCAAAAAACAAACCTCTCCACACATGCACACACAAAAGGATAGGCATTAAAATGTTTAGAGTGTTCTTATCTGTGATAGCCCAAAATTGAACCCCACCCAACTGTCCATCAACACTAAAGAACATGAATATACCATGTCATATTCATACAATGGAATACCATACAGCAATAAAAACGAAAAAACACAACACAAAAAACAATGGATAAATCTCACAAACAATATATTGAGTAAAAGAAGCTAGACACAGAAAAGTATATACTAAAGATAGTGACATAGGAAGATCCTGAACTCACTTTCTTCCATGGACACACTGAGTCTACAGCTACATATGGAACAATTTACTCCTATGAAAACCTAAAGCCTGGCTGAGTGACAACTACAAACTGGGCAAAAAAGAAGAAAACCACATCAAAGTGGGTAGAGGAGGCTGGGACACAATCTCACCATAAACACCACTCCTGATACTGTGACCCACAATCAGGAAAAACCCCAAAACCCAGAGCTTCTCTCTGGGGCATGAAGAGTTTGAGCCCCACATCAGGAACCTCTGTTTTTAAGACCTGCACTTGAGAGACAAGCCCCCAAAACATCTACCTTTGAAAACCAATGGGGCTCATGTCCTGAGATCCACAAGATTGTAGCAATCTGAGAAATGACTCTGAGGCAGCTGGTCTTACCCTGACTTAAAATGAAGGAAACTCACCTGCTTATATTATTGTCCTAGAGGAAGGCATATAATTTAACACACACATTAGGAGTCTGCCGGAATATTCTCTGGGGATGTAGAATGGCAGGCACCATGTTCATGATTTCCCTTTGCTATGTTCCAGATCAACAGTATCTCTGCCCCAATTATTGTGGCTTCTGTCAGGGGCACCTCTACATCACATCACATGGCTTTGGTGGCCAGTGGCTGTGGGTCCCCAGGATTGTAACCAACAGAAAAAAGTTCTTAAACAGCAACTACCTCCAGGGCACAGCAAGAAGCAACAGACCCAGGAGCTCTTTCTATAAAGGAGACCTATGAACTCATCATCATAGCTGTGGCCTGAGGGGCAGGCTCGTAACAAACATGCCTCTAGGGTCTGACTGCAATCCTTTCTAGAGACCTCAGGGTGTGGGTGCTATCTTTGCACTCTCCCTCTGTTTTGGCCCTGATCACTGATATTGCACAGAAAAGAGCTTATACACTTGTGTGGAGCTCCAATTTTTGTGACTGCCACCCAGGGGACACCACCAGATTGCCTAGCTCTGGAGACCATCAGGGCTTATGCTTACAGTCCCAGAGGACTGTCTCTATTTGCATGCTTTAATAAGCTGCTATGTGAGGGTCTGGCTTCCAATCAGCCTGAAGCTAGGTGCTAAGATCCTCCCCTTAAGGACACTGACAGGTCTTGGCACATCCTCAACTACAGGGAGCTATTAAAAATAAAATAGACTGCTGGGACAAGCACAAAGGTTTGAGAGACAACAAAGAGCTGGGGCAGGATTGAACAAAGAGCTGGAGTAGGGCCTCATGTAGGTTCATCTCCTACCTAAGGCCACACCTCCAAGACTGGGAGAAGTGGCTATTTCATCTACTGTACAGAAACCAACACAGAGAGTCAAGGAAAATAAACAAACAGGAGTATATTGCAAATGAAAGAACAAGATAGAACCTCAGGGAAAAAATGTTAATGAAACGGAGCTAGGTTATTTACCTCATAAAGAGTTCAAAATAATGGTCATAAAGATGCTCACCTAACTGGGGACAAGAATGGATGAAAACAGTGAGAACTTCAACAAAGAGTTGGAAAATATAAGAAAGTACCAAACAAAAGTCACAGAGCTGAAGAATACAATAACTGAACTAAAAAAACACTAGAGGGGTTCAATAGCAGACTTGATGAAGCATAAGAAAATGAGGGAGCTAGAGGGCCAGAAAGCAAGAAAGTAAAATGAGCTTGATATCTGTGCACAGAAAGAAATTTTAGGTGGCAGAAACCACCAGTTTAATGGTGGACCAGCAGTTAAGTTTTTCCAGATTTATCAAAGAAACCATTAGTTCACCCAGAAAAGACTAAATTTTCAAGAATTTTATAGGTTTCGGCCCCAACCTTCTTTTAGGAGGTGGTCTCCATTCCCCAGTTCAGATATGGCCAAGGAGAGTAATGAACAAGGAGTTCTCAGAGGTCAGAACAAGAGTTCACAAGGAAGGTGGACAACAGGTTCCTTCCAGTGAGCAGAAGCAGAGTTTAATCAAGGTAATTCCTTCAGCCCCAGTGTGTGTATCTGGGAGCTTTATTACACTCTCTTCCTTATGGGATTTACATTGTTGATTATACTCTCTTCCTTATGGGATTTACATTGTTGATTTCCAGTTGATGTTGTATGCCTCCAGTTCTTTGCCTTTCCAAATGCGAGTGATTGTTTTGTGTATCCTGTGCCTGCTCCATCACTACATTTTGGGTGTTTTTGCTGGAGAGAGGAAGATAATTTGCCTTTTAAATTTATAAGTCTGCAGACTAAAAGGAGTGATATCTAGATCTGGTGCCACCTGGAGGCATGAACTCTAAATAATAATCAGTGACCAGTTAGGACTTTATATTTTCTCTCTCAGGAAGGAGTGAGAATGTTCTGTGTGAAAGTAGAATAAAATGATCTGGTAACCAGAATGCTCTATAAAAGATAATAAGATGTATCCAAACCACTATCTCCTTGGGTATACAGAAGTCTGACCCTCCAAATCTTTCTTGTAGTTAGGTTTGGGGCCATATAATTGAATTCTGAGTAGGAAAATATAGGCATATGAGATATAAAACACTTCCTGATTCTGTCCAAAAGTGTTAGCCCACTGTGCAACATTTTCCTCCATCTTTTTGCCCTTCAGTGGGAAGCAGAAGAAAGGATTAGGCAACCAAAAAGCAAGAAAGTAGAACTCACCCAACCAGCATAGTAAAAAGAAAAAAGAATAAAAACAAGTGAAGAGAGCTTAAAGGAATTATGGGACAACTTTAGACAGACTACCATTTGCATTTTAGGGTTCCAGAATGAGAAGAGAGAAAGTTACAGAAATTTTATTTAAAGAAATAACGGCTGAAAAATTCCCTAATCTAGGGAAGGAAACAGACATCCAGATCCAGAAAACCCAGAGAGTTCCAAAGAGATGAACCCCAAAAGATCTATACCAAAATACATAATTGAAAAGTAAAAAGTTAAAGACAGGAGAGAATATTAAAAGCAGCAAGAGAAAAACAACTTGTTATGTTGAAGAGAATCCCCAT
This sequence comes from Pseudorca crassidens, assembly GCF_039906515.1. Classification (NCBI taxonomy): domain Eukaryota; kingdom Metazoa; phylum Chordata; class Mammalia; order Artiodactyla; family Delphinidae; genus Pseudorca; species Pseudorca crassidens. The sequence goes on from NC_090298.1 coordinate 24,709,413, forward strand.
AAGATTATCAGCAGATTTTTTTAGCAAAACTTTGCAGGTCAGAAAGGAGTGGCACAATATGTTCAAAGGGCTGACAGAAAAATAAACCTCCAACCAAGAATACCCAGAAAAGTTAAATTTCAGAATTGAAGGAGAGATAAGAGTTTTCTGGACAAGCAAAAGCTAAAGAAGTTCATCACCACTCAACTAACCTTATAAGAAATGTGAAAGGGACTTCATTGGGCTGGAAATAAGGGGTATTAATTGGTAACAAGAAAACACATGAAAGAATAAATCTCAATTGTAGGTAAATATATACTAAAGGTAGTGGGTTACTCACTACAGTAATTAGTTAAGGGGCACACAAGACACTCACTTGAGATGTAAGAACATGGAAGACTGAAAGTGAAGGGACAGAAAAAGATATTCCATGTAAATGGATGGAGTTGCTGTACTTGTATCAGACAAAATAGACTTTAAGACTGTAATAAAAGAAAAAGATGGGCATTACATAATAATAAAGTGGTCAATCTAACAACAGGATATAACATTTCTAAATATATAGGCACTCAACATAGGCAACTAAATATATAATGCAGATGTTAGCAGACCTAAAGTGAGAAACAGAAATACAAAAATAGTGTGACTTTAATACCCCACTTACATCAATGGATAGATCATCCAGACAGAAAAATCAAAAGGAAACATTGGGGCTCCCAGGAAGATGGCAGAAGAGTAAGATGCGGAGATCACCTTCCTCCCCACAGATACATCAGAAATACATCTACACGTGGAACAACTCCTACAGAACACCTACTGAACACTGGCAGAAGACCTCAGACCTCCCAAAAGGCAAGAAACCCCCCACGTACAAGGGTAGGGCAAAAGAAAAAAGAATAAACAGAGACAAAAGAATAGGGATGGGACCTGCAACAGTGGGAGGGAGCTGTGAAGGAGGAAAGGTTTCCACACACTAGGAAGCCCCTTCGCGGGCGGAGACTGAGGGTGGCGGAGGGGGGGAAGCTTTAGAACCACAGAGGAGAGCGCAGCCACAGGGGTATGGAGGGCAAAGTGGAGAGATTCCCGCAGAGGATCAGGGCCAACCGGCACTCACCAGCCCGAGAGGCTTGTCTGCTCACCCACCAGGGTGGGCGGGCCTGGGAGCTGAGGCTCGGGCTTCGGTCGGAGCGCCGAGAGAGGACTGGGGTTGGCTGCGTGAACACATCCTGAAAGGGTTAGTGCGCCACGGCTAGCCGGGAGGGAGTCCAGGGAAAAGTCTGGAGCTGCCGAAGAAGGAAGAGACTTTCTTCCCTCTTTGTTTCCTGGTGCGAGAGGAGAGGGGATTAAGAGCGCTGCTTAAAGGAGCTCCAGAGACGGGCGCAAGCCGCGGCTAAAAGCGCGGACCCCAGAGACGGGCATGAGAGGCTAAGGGTGCTGCTGCCGCCACCAAGAAGCCTGTGTGCGAGCACAGGTTACTATCCACAACCCCCTTCCAGGGAGCCTGTGCAGCCCGCCACTGCCAGGGTCCCGGGATCCAGGGACAACTTCCCTGGGAGAACACATGGAACGCCTCAGGCTGGTGCAACGTCACAACAGCCTCTGCCACCGCAGGCTCGCCGCGCTTCCGTACCCCTCCTTCCACACGGCCTGAGGGAGCCAGGGCCCCCATTCAGCTGCTCCTTTAACCCCATCCTGTCTGAGCGAAGAACAAACGCCCTCAGGAGACCTACATGCAGAGGCAGGGCGAAATCCAAAGCTGAACCCCAGGAGCTGTGCGAACAAAGAAGAGAAAGGGAAATCTCTCCCAGCAGCCTCATGAGCAGCGGATTAAATCTCCACAATCAACTTGATGTACCCTGCATCTGTGGGATACCTGAATAGACAACGAATCATCCCAAATTGAGGAGGTGGACTTTGAGAGGAAGATTTATAATTTTTTCCCCTTTTTCCTCTTTTTGTGAGTGTGTATGTGTATGCTTCCGTGAGAGATTTTGTCTGTATAGCTTTGCTTCCACCATTTGTCCTAGGATTCTATCCATTTCCTTTTGTTTTTTTAAATTTTTTATTTTTTTAATAATTATTTTTTTATTTTAATAACTTTATTATATCTTATCTTACTTTATTTTATTTTACTTTTATCTCCTTTTTTTCCTTCTTCCCTCCTTCATTCCTCCCTCCCTCCCTCCCTCCTTCCTTCCTTCCTTTCTTCTTCTACTAATTCTTTCTTTCTACTTTTTCTCCCTTTTATTCTGAGCCGTGTGGATGAAAGGCTCTTGGTGCTCCAGCCAGGAGCTGGAGCCTCTGAGGAAGGAAAGCCAACTTCAGGACACTGGTCCACAAGAGACCTCCCAGCTCCACATAATATCAAATGGCGAAAATCTCCCAGAGATCTCCATCTCAACACCAGTACCCAGCTTCACTAAACGACCAGCAGGCTACAGTGCTGAACATCCTATGCCAAACAACTAGCAAGACAGGAACACAACCCCACCCATTAGCAGAGACATTGCCTAAAATCATAATAAGTCCACAGACAGCCCAAAATACACCACCAGACGTGCCCCTGCCCACCAGAGAGACAAGATCCAGCCTCATCCACCAGAACACAGGCACTAGTCACCTCCACCAGGAAGCCTACACAACCCACTGAACCAAACTTAGCCACTGGAGACAGACACCAAAAACAACGGGAACTACAAACCTGCAGGCTGCAAAAAGGAGACATCAAACACAGTAAGATAAACAAAATGAGAAGACAGAAAAACACACAGCAGATGAAGAAGCATGATAAAAAACCCACCAGACCTAACAAATGAAGAGGAAACACTCAGTCTACCTGAAAAAGAATTCAGAATAATGATAGTAAAGATGATCCAAAATCTTGGAAATAGAATAGACAAAATGCAAGAAACATTTAACAAAGACCTAGAAGAACTAAAGATGAAACAAACAACGATGAACAACACAATAAATGAAATTAAAAATACTCTAGATGGGATCAATAGCAAAATAACTGAAGCAGAAAAACAGATAAGTGACCTAGAAGATAAAATAGTGGAAATAACTACTGCAGAGCAGAATAAAGAAAAAAGAATTAAAGGAACTGAGGACACTCTCAGAGATCTCTGCGACAACATCAAATGCACCAACATTCGAATTATAGGGGTTCCAGAAGAAAAAGAGAAAAAGAAAGGGACTGAGAAAATATTTGAAGAGATTATAGTGGAAAACTTCCCTAATATGGGAAAGGAAATACTCAATCAAGTCCAGGAAGCACAGAAAGTCCCATACAGGATAAATCCAAGGAGAAATACACCAAGACACATATTAATCAAACTGTCAAAAATTAAATACAAAGAAAACATATTGAAAGCAGCAAGGGGGCTTCCCTGGTGACACAGTGGTTGAGAGTCCACCTGCCGATGCAGGGGACGTGGGTTCATGTCCCGGTCTGGGAAGATCCCACATGCCGCGGAGCAACTAGGCTCATGAGCCATGGCCGCTGAGCCTGTGTGTCCGGAGCCTGTGCTCCACAACGGGAGAGGCCACAACAGTGAGAGGCCCGTGTACCACCAAAAAAAAAAAAAAAAAAGCAGCAAGGGAAAAACAACAAATAACACACAAGGAAATCCCCATAAGGTGAACAGCTGATCTTTCAGCAGAACCTTTGCAAGCCAGAAGGGACTGGCAGCACATATTTAAAGTGATGAAGGAGAAAAACCTACAACCAAGATTACTCTACCCAGCAAGGATCTCATTCAAATTTGATAGAAAATTAAAACCTTTACAGACAAGCAAAAGCTGAGAGAGTTCAGCACCACCAAATCAGCTTTACAATAACTGCTAAAGGAACTTTTCTAGGCAAGAAACACAAGACAAGGAAAAGACCTATAATAACAAACGCAAAACAATTCAGAAAATGGGAATAGGAACATACATATCGAAAATTAACTTAAATGTAAACAGACTAAATGCTCCAAACGAAAGACCCAGATTGGCTGAATGGATACAAAAACAAGACCCATATATTTGCTGTCTACAAGAGACCAACTCCAGACCTGGAGACACATACAGACTGAAAGTGAGGGGACAGAAAAAGATATTTCATGCAAATGGAAACCAAAAGAAAGCTGGGGTAGCAATTCTCATATCAGACAAAATAGACTTTAAAATAAAGAATATTACAAGAGACAAAGACGGACACTACATAATGATCAAGGGATCGATCCAAGAAGAAGATATAACAATTGTAAATATTTATGCACCCAACATAGGAGCACCTCAATACATAAGGCAAATACTAGCAGCCATAAAAGGGGAAATCGACAGTAACACATTCATAGTAAGGGACTTTAACACCCACTTTCACCAATAGACAGATCATCCAAAATGAAAATAAATAAGGAAACACAAGCTTTAAATGATACCTTAAACAAGATGGACTTAATTGATATTTATAGGACATTCCATCCAAAAACAACAGAATACACATATTTCTCAAGTGCTCATGGAACATTCTCCAGGACAGATCATATCTCGGGTCACAAATCAAGCCTTGGTAAATTTAAGAAAATTGAAATTGTATCAAGTATCTTTTCTGACCACAACGCTATGAGACTAGATATCAATTACAGGAAAAGATCTGTAAAAAATACAAACACATGGAGGCTAAACAATACACTACTTAATAAGGAAGTGATCACTGAAGAAATCAAAGAGGAAATAAAAAATTACCTAGAAACAAATGACAATGGAGACACGATGACCCAAAACCTATGGGAAGCAGCAGAAGCAGTTCTAAGAGGGAAGTTTATAGCAATACAATCCTACCTTAAGAAACAGGAAACATCTTGAATAAACAACCTAACCTTGCATCTAAAGCAATCAGAGAAAGAAGAACAAAAAAAACCCTGAAGGTTAGCAGAAGGAAAGAAATCATAAAAATCAGATCAGAAATAAATGAAAAAGAAATGAAGGAAAAGATAGCAAAGATCAATAAAACTAAAAGCTGGTTCTTGGAGAAGATAAACAAAGTTGATAAACCATTAGCCAGACTCATCAAGAAAAAAAGGGAGAAGACTCAAATCAATAGAATTAAAAAGGAAAAAGAAGTAACAACTGACACTGCAGAAATACAAAAGGTCATGAGAGATTACTACAAGCAACTCTATGCCAATAAAATGGACAACCTGGAAGAAATGGACTAATTCTTAGAAATGCACAACCTGCCAAGACTGAATCAGGAAGAAATAGAAATATGAACAGACCAATCACAAGCACTAAAATTGAAACTGTGATTAAAAGTCTTCCAACAAACAAAAGCCCAGGACCAGATGGCTTCACAGGCGAATTCTATCAAACATTTAGAGAAGAGCTAACAACTATCCTTCTCAAACTCTTTCAAAATATAGCAGAGGGAGGAATACTCCCAAACTCATTCTACGAGGCCACCATCACCTTGATACCAAAGCCAGACAAGGATGTCACAAAGAAAGAAAACTACAGGCCAATATCACTGATGAACATAGATGCAAAAATCCTCAACAGAATACTAGCAAACAGAATCCAACAGCACATTAAATGGATCATACACCATGATCGAGTGGGGTTTATTCCAGGAATGCAAGGATTCTTCAATATATGCAAATCAATCAACGTGATATACCATATTAACAAATTGAAGGAGAAAAACCATATGATCATCTCAATAGATGCAGAGAAAGCTTTCGACAAACTTCAACACCCATTTATGATAAAAGCCCTGCAGAAAGTAGGCATAGAGGGAACTTTCCTCAACATAATAAAGGCCATATATGACAAACCCACAGCCAACATCGTCCTCAATTGTGAAAACCTGAAAGCATTTCCACTAAGATCAGGAACAAGACAAGGTTGCCCACTCTTACCACTCTTATTCAACATAGTTTTGGAAGTTTTAGCCACAGCAATCAGAGAAGAAAAGGAAATAAAATGAATCCAAATCAGAAAAGAAGAAGTAAAGCTGTCAGTGTTTGCAGATGACATGATACTATACATAGAGAATCCTAAAGACGCTACCAGAAAACTACTAGAGCTAATCAATGAATTTGGTAAAGTAGCAGGATACAAAATTAATGCACAGAAATCTCTGGCATTCCTATACACTAATGATGAAAAATCTGAAAGTGAAATCAAGAAAACACTCCCATTTACCATTGCAACAAAAAGAATAAAATATCTAGGAATAAACCTACCTAAGGAGACAAAAGACCTGTATGCAGAAAATTATAAGACACTGATGAAAGAAATTAAAGATGATACAGATAGATGGAGAGAGATACCATGTTCTTGGATTGGAAGAATCAACATTGTGAAAATGACTCTACTACTGAAAGCAATCTACAGATTCAATGCAATCCCTATCTAACTACCACTACCATTTTTCACAGAACTAGAACAAAGTTGTTCACAATTTGTATGGAAACAGAAAAGACCCCGAATAGCTAAAGCAATCTTGAGAACGAAAAATGGAGCTGGAGGAATCAGGCTCCCTGACTTCAGACTATACTACAAGGCTACAGTAATCAAGACAGTATGGTACTGGCACAAAAACAGAAAGATAGATCAATGGAACAGGATAGAAAGCCCAGAGATAAACCCACACACATATGGTCACCTTATCTCTGACAAATGAGGCAGGAATATACAGTGGAGAAAGGACAACCTCTTCAATAAGTGGTGCTGGGAAAACTGGACAGGTACATGTAAAAGTGTAAGATTAGATCACTCCCTAACACTATACACAAAAATAAACTCAAAATGGATTAAAGACCTAAATGTAAGGTCAGACACTATCAAACTCTTAGAGGAAAACATAGGCAGAACACTCTATGAGATAAATCACAGCAAGATCCTTTTTGACCCACGTCCTAGAGAAATGGAAATAAAAACAAAAGTAAACAAATGGGACCTAATGAAACTCAAAGCTTTTGCACATTAAAGGAAACCATAAACAAGACCAAAAGACAACCCTCAGAATGGGAGAAAATATTTGCAAGTGAAGCAACTGACAAAGGATTAATCTCCAAAATTTATAAGCAGCTCATGCAGCTCAATAACAAAACACCAAACAACACAATCCAAAAATGGGCAGAAGACCTAAATAGACTTTTCTCCAATGAAGATATACAGACTTCCAACAAACACATGAAAGAATACTCAACATTATTAATCATTAGAGAAATGCAAATCAAAACTACAATGAGATATCATCTCACACCAGTCAGAATGGCCATCATCAAAAAATCTAGAAACAATAAATGTTGGAAAGGGTGTGGAGAAAAGGGAACCCTCTTGCACTGTTGGTGGGAATGTAAACTGATATAGCCAATGTGGAGAACAGTATGGCGCTTCCTTTAAACCTACAAATAGAACTACCATATGACCCAGCAATCCCACTACTGGGCATATACCCTGAGAAAACCATAATTCACAAAGAGTCATGTACCAAAATGTTCATTGCAGCTCTATTTACAATAGCCTGGAAATGGATACAACCTAAGTGTCCATCGTCGGCTGAATGGATAAAGAAGATATGGCACGTATATACAATGGAATATTACTCAGCCATAAAAAGAAACGAAATTGAGCTATTTGTAATGAGGTGGATGGACCTAGAGTCTGTCATACAGAGTGAAGTAAGTCAGAAAGAGAAAGACAAATACCGTATGCTAACACATATATATGGAATTTAAGAAAAAAAAATGTCATGAAGAACCTAGGGGTAAGGCAGGAATAAAGACACAGACCTACTAGAGAATGGACTTTAGCATATGGGGAGGGGGGAAGGGTGAGCTGTGACAAAGTGAGAAAGAGGCATGGACATATATACACTACCAAACATAAGGTAGATAGCTAGTGGGAAGCAGCCGCATAGCACAGGGAGATCAGCTCGGTACTTTGTGACCGCCTGGAGGGGTGGGATAGGGAAGGTGGGAGGGAGGGAGACACAAGAGGGAAGGGATATGGGAACATATGTATATGTATAGCTGATTCACTTTGTTATAAAGCAGAAGCTAACACACCATTGTAAAGCAATTGTACTCCAATAAAAATGTAAAAAAAAAAAAAAAAAAAAAAAAAAGGAAACATTGTCCTTAAACAACATATTAGACCAGACAGATTTAACAAATACATACAGAACTTTCCATCCAGAAGCAACAGAATATACATTCCTCTCAAGTGCTCATGGAATGTTTTCTGAGATACCTTATATTTTAGGCCACAAAACAAATCTTAATAAATTTAAGAGAACTGAAATCATATCAGTCACCTGCTGTGACCATAATAATACAAAGTTAGAAACTATTTACATAAGGAAAACTGGAAAATTCACGAATATGTGGAGATTGTTTAACAACATGCTACTGAACAGAAAATGTGTCAAAGAAGAAATCAAAAGAAAAACACTTAAATACTTTGAGACCAAAAATAAATGGACATCTATCAAAATTTGTGGGATGCAGCAAAAGGATTTCTAAGAGAGAAGTTCATAATTGTAAATGTCTACCTCAAGAAACAAGAAATGTTTCATATAAATAGCCTAACTTTACACGTTAAAGAGCTAGAAAAAGTATGAAGCCCAAAGTTAGTGAAAGGAAGGAATAACATAGATTAGAGAAGGAGTAAATGAAATAGAGTAAAAAGACAATAGAGAAGATCAATGAATCCAAGAGCTGTTCCTTTGAAAAGCTAAACAAAATTGACAAGCCTTTAGCTAGACTCACCAAGAAAAAAGAGAGGTCTCAAATAAATAAAGTCAGAAATGAAACAGGAGAGATTATAAATAATATCCCAGAAATACAATTAATCATAAGAGATTGCTATTAACAATTATATATCAACAAATTAGGCAATCTAAAATAAATGGATAAATTCCTAGAAATATACAACCTATGAAGATTGAATTATGATGGACTAGAAAATATGAATAGATTGATTACTCATTAAGGAGATTGAATCACTAGGGAAGAAGCTCCCTACAAAGAAAAATCCAGGTCAAGACAGCTTCACTGGTGAATTCTACCAAAAATTCAACTAAGAATTAATACAATCAAACTCTTCCAAAAAATAGAAGAGGGAACTCTTCCAAATTCATTTTATAAGGCCACCATTACCCTGATAACAAAAGCAGACAAGGATGCCATAGAAAAATAAAATTACAAGTCAATATCCCTAATGAACAAACAGAGGTGTAAAAATCCTCAAACAAAATATTAGGAAACCAAATTCAAAAATACAGTAAAAAGATCATACAACATGATTAAGTAGGATTTATTCCAGAGACGTATGATGTTCAACATCCACAAATCAGTCAGTGTAATACACCACATTAACAAAATGAAGGATAAAATTCATATGATCACCTCAATATTTGCAGAGAAAACATTTGATAAAATTCAACATCCATTTATGGTAAAAACTCTCAACACAGCATATACCACAAAACAATAAAGACCATATATTCCAAGCCCATAGCTAACATCATACTCAACAGTAAAAAGCTGAAAGCTTTTCCTCTAAGATCAGAAACAGAATAAGAATGTCGACTGTTGTCACTTCTCTTCAAGATAGTATTGGAAGGCCTTACCAGAGCAATTAGGCAAGAAAAATAAATAAAATACATCTAAATTGGAAAGGAATAAATAAAACTGTCACTATTTACAGATGACATATTATATATAGAAAAATCCTAAAGACTCCTTAAAAAAAATTTAGAGCTAATAAGTGAATTCAGTAAAGTTATAGGATATAAAATCAATACACAAATATCTGTTGCATTTCTATACACTAATAATAAACTATTAGAAGAAAAATGAAGAAAACAATCCATTTACAATTGCATCAAAAAAGTAGAATACCTGTGAATAAATTTAACCAAGGAGGTAAAAGACCTGTATATTGAAAAGTATTACAATAATGATATAAATTGAAGAAGATACAAATAAATGGAAAGATATTCCATGGTCATGGATTGAAGAATCAATACTGTTAAAATGTCCACACTACCCAAAGCAATCTACAGATTCAATGCAATCCCTATCAAATTTCCAATGGCATTTTTCTCACAGAAATATAACAGGTAATCCTAAAATTTTTTATGGAAACACAAAAGACCCCAAGTAACCAACACAATACTGAGAAAGGACAACAAAGCTGGCAACATCATGTGCTTTGATTTCAAATTATATTACAAAGCTATGGTAATTAAAACAGTATGGTATTGGCATAAAAACAGACACATAGATCAATGGAACAGAATACAGAGCTCAGAATAAACCCATGCATATGTGGTGAATTAATTTATGACAAAGGAGGAAGAATATACAATAGGTAAAGGACAATCTCTTCAATAAATGGTGTTGGAAAACTTGACAGCCACATGCAAAAGAATAAAACTTGACCACTATCTCATACTATACACAGAAATTAACTCAAATGAATTAAAAACTTGAACATAAGACCTGAAACCTTAAAGCTTCTAGAAGAAAACATGGGTAGTAAGCTCTCTGGCCTAGGTCTTGGCAAGGATTTTTGGATTTGACAGCAAAAAAAAATGACAACAAAAGCAAAACTAAACACATGAGACTATATCATACTAAAAAGCTTCTGCACAGCAAAGGAAACCATTAACAAAATGAAAAGGCAACCCACTGAATGGGAGAAAATATTTGCAAATCATGTATCTGATAAGAGGCTAATATCCAAAATATATAAAAAACTCATACAATTCAATATCAAAAAAAAACCACAAACAATTTGGCTGAAAAAATGGGCAAAAGATCTGAATAGATATTTTTACAAAGAAGATATAGGGATGGTCAGGAGGTATATGAAAAGATGCTCAACATCACTAATGACCAGGGAAATGCAAATCAAAATGACAATGAGATATCACTTCATACTTGTTAGATGGCTCTTATTAGAAAGGCAAGAAATAACAAGTGTTGGTGAGATGTGCACGGATGGATGAGTGGATAAAGAAGACATGGCGTGTGTGTGTGTGTGTGTGTGTGTGTATGTATACACACACACACACACGTATATGTATATAGTGGAATATTATTTAGCCATAAAAAAGAATGAAGTCTTGCCATTTGCGAGCACACAGATGGACCTCAAGGCCATTATGCAAGGTGAAATAAATCAGAGAAAGACAAATACCATATTACCTCTCTTATATGAGGAATCTTTAAAAAAAATAATAAAAGCCCATAGATACAGAGAACAGATTGGCAGTTACCAGAGGCAGCGGGTAAGAGTGGATAAGACGGTATAAAGATAAGGAAAAGAGTATATACCATTATTGTTCCAGGCATACAACAATGAAAACAGATAAAACTAACCTATGTCATTAAAGTCAGATTACTGTTTAATGACATAGGAGACTTCCAGGATGCTGTACTATTCAGTTTCTTGATCTAGGGGCTGTATATATGAGTGTATTAACTGAATATACCTCAAGCTCTATGATTATGGTATGTTAACTGAAACATATATTTCAATAAAAATGGGATAATTGTGAAAAATGAAAGCTTAAGACATTTTAAGTGGTGAATTATAGATAAATTTAAAACAAATACTGAAACCACTAAAAAAAAGTATGAACAAGAGGGAATTATCTATAAATGAATAGTTAAATACATCTGTATGTAAATGATAGATGGACTCATAGGAAAATGGATAGACAGATAAATAGAGGCAAAGATTGATGTACAGAGAGACAGAAAGATACATATACACTGGATCATGAGTTAAGATGTATTTCTTAGTGTGAGTATGTGGGGTTTAGCCAAAAAAAATTCCATATAATCTTCATTTAAATTATTCCTCTTTAACCTTTATTATTTTCTTCCTCTTACTTGCTCTGGGTTTAGTTTGCACTTGTTTTTCTTACAATTTATTAAGGTGGTATGTTAGATTATTGATATGAGATATTTTATTTGTTCTTAATATAGGCATTTATGGCTATAAATTTTACACTGAGCAAAGGCTTTATCATCACCCTGTAAATTTTTGTACATTTAAGCTGCAATGTTTACCACTATGTTACGAAGTGATAAAAAGTGAATGAAAAGAATATGCATTAACTAAATTATTAATCATATTTAAATTATTGAATCATTATTATAAATACAAAAAAACAACAAAAAAAGCACACCATATGATAACAAACAAGAAAGATAAAGGAATAAACAAAAAAGATATACCAGTCAGATATTATTCATGAGGTTTCTGGATATATAAAAAGAGAGGAACAACAAAAGTGAATTCACACACACAAATACATACACACATAATCAATATCACACCAGTTCTAACATTTTTAAAAAGAGTATACATAGTTTGGCTAAAATATAAGTTGGTAACTTACGAGTTAAGTCTTGACATATGACCAAAAAATACTATATCTCTGTATTTTACCTAAAAGAAACAATCTGATATAGTTTATTCTGACTTTAAAACTTTTAAAATGTGCCCAATCTTCTGAGATTTTAGGGTAAATCAAACGAATTCTCAGGACATTAGTTCTGTGATTGAAATTCTTATATCTCCACAGGCAGTGGATTTTCCCACTAAAAGTTCAAGAGGTAAATAATTTTTAATAACTGGTGGCTTAGTGTTTTTGACCCTTGATGTTTCTAATAGTTTTTCATTCTCCCTGAAGGAAGCATCATATTGTTGCTTTTTTTCCCTCAAAATACAGTACTGCTTTCTCTTTTCAATATTATATAAGTGTCTAGAGAGGTTTATGAGCTATTTTAGAAACAAATGAGTACATATTTACTTCCATAATTTCTTGTATCAATAATGGATATATAATTATAATATACTTCAGAATGTGTTATTTCAAGCCACAGGTTGAAAACAAGATTATTATTCATTCAATAAAGTGAATTAAGCACATAACATGTCGAAGAGATAGGAAAACACTTTTCCTCTGGCTTTTTGGGGCTCTCAATCCTCCTTTATTCAGTTCATCTTGGTTGAAGAAGAGTTTTCTCTTTAGTAAATTTGAGGTTAGGAACTTTGAACTTCTCTCTCCCTCCGTTTTGAATAAGTCAAGATGCAGAGAATAAGATGCAGTGCATCTGATCTCTCCTAAGCTTGATGGTAAAGGCAATTGCTTTCTCCAGTGAGTGAAGCAGGAAGTGTTCCAGTGTGGCCTACCAATGAGGGGTGTGTCTAATACAGGAGTTCCACATTAGACACCTCATTCTTGTCCTGCATCTAAGCCATAGTCTCTTCCACCTCTTCTGTGATAAAACTGATATTTTGGCTCCCATTGACTGACTCTTTTGGCTATACTCCAATTGATGTAGAACTGGGTTGAGAAAGAGAACTATAATTTGCTGAGAATATTTTCACAGCATCATCTGCTAAATTGACTGGGAATCTTGAGAAACAGGCAGTAAACTGAAGATGCAAATATAATTAACAGAACAAGTCTCTGGCACAACCAAGGTAGGTGACTTTATTATTTTTATTTTTTTTTTTTTGAGCAGAATAAGAGGCTACTTTTTAAAAACTTGTGTTTTTTGTTTTGTTTTGTTTTGTTTGCAGTACACGGGCCTCTCACTGTTGTGGCCTCTCCCGTTGCAGAGCACAGGCTCCAGGCGCGCAGGCTCAGCTGCCATGGCTCACGGGCCCAGCCACTCCACAGCAGGTGGGATCTTCCCAGACCGAGGCACGAACCCGTGTTCCCTGCATTGGCAGGCGGACTCTCAACCACTGCGCCACCAAGGAAGCCCAAAAAACTTGTTTTTTTAATTGAAATATAGTTGATGTATAATATTATAAAATTACAAGTGTACAAAACAGTGATTCACATTTTATAAAGTTTATACTCCATTTATAGTTATAAAATATTTGCTATGTGACTTTAAATTTTAGTGCTGTTGTACTAAATCCAGCAGATTTGTTAGTTTATTGGTTTTAGTTTTGTTTCTTTTTACCTCCACAGTTTACAATGACTGAAACCATATATATCATTATGTGCCAAGTAGCACTACTTTGTACAGTTGTTGTCAGGTTTTTAGATAATGTATATAAAGCACTTCATGTTTTCAAGCCACAGACAGTTATTTACCTGTTTTATTCTTTTTTTATTAATTTTTTTAACATCTTTATTGGAGTATAATTGCTTTACAATGGTGTGTTAGTTTCTGCTGTATAACAAAGTGAAACAGCTGTACATATACATATATCCCCTTACCTCCTCCCTCTTGCGTCTCCCTCCCACCCTCCCTATCCCACCCCTCTAGGTGGACACAAAGCACTGAGCTGATCTCCCTGTGCTATGTGGCTGCTTCCCACTAGCTATCTATTTTACATTTGGTAGTGTATACATGTCAATGCCACTGTCTCACTTCGTTCCAGCTTACCCTTCCCCCCTCCCCGTGTCCTCAAGTCCATTCTCTACATTTTCGTCTTTGTTCCTGTCCTGCCCCTACGTTCTTCAGAACCAATTTTTTTTTTGATTCCATATATATGTGTTAGCATATGGTATTTGTTTTTCGCTTTCTGACTTACTTCACTCTGTAAGACAGTCTCTTGGTCCATCCACCTCATGACAAATAACAATTTCATTTCTTTTTATGGCTGAGTAATATTCCATTGTATACATGTGCCACATTTTCTTTAGCCATTGATCTGTTGATGGACACTTAGATTGCTTCCATGTCCTTGCTATTGTAAATAGAGCTGCAATGAGGATTTTGGTACATGAATCTTTGAATTATGGTTTTCTCAGGGTATATGTCCAGGAGTGGGATGCTGGGTTGTATGGTAGTTCTATTTTTAGGTTTTTAAGGAACCTCCATACTGTTCTCCATAGTGGCTGTATCAATTTACATTCCCACCAAAGGTGCAAGAGGATTTCCTTTTCTACACACCCTCTCCAGCATTTATTGTTTGTAGGTCTTTTGATGATGGCCATTCTGACCGGTGTGAGGTGATACCTCAATGTAGCTTTGATTTGCATTTCTCTAATGATTAGTGATGTTGAGCATCCTTTCATGTGTTTGTTGGCAATCTATATCTTCTTTGAAGAAATGTCTATTTAGGTCTTCTGCACATTTATGGATTGGGTTTGTTTTTTTGATACTGAGCTGCTTGTAAATTTTGGACATTAATCCTTTGTCAGTTACTTCATTTGCAAATATTTTCTCCCATTCTGAGGGTTGTCTTTTCGTCTTCTTTATGGTTTCCTTTGCTCTGCAAAAGCTTTTAAGTTTCATTAGGTCCCACTGGTTTATTTTTGCTTTTATTTCCATTTCTCTAGGAGGTGGGTCAAAAAGGATCTTGCTGTGATTTATGTCATAGAGTGTTCTGCCTATGTTTTTTTCTAAAAGTTTTATAGTGTTTGGCCTTACACTTAGGTCTTTAATCCATTTTGAGTTTATTTTTGTGTATGGTGTTAGAGAGTTTTCTAATTTCATTCTTTTACATGTAGCTGTCCAGTTTTACCAGCACCACTTATTGAAGATGCTGTCTTTTCTCCATTGTATATTCTTGCCATCTTTAATCAAAGATAAGGTGACCATCTGTGTGTGGGTTTACCCCTGGGCTTTCTATCCTGTTCCATTGATCTGTATTCGTTTTTGTGCCAGTACCATACTGTCTTGATTACTGTAGCTTTGTAGTATAGTCTGATGTCAGAGATTCTGAATCCTACAGCTCCCTTTTTGTTTCTCAAGATTGCATTGGCTATTTGGGGTCTTTTGTGTTTCCATACAAACTGTGCAATTTTTTTTTCTAGTTCTGTGAAAAATACCTTTGGTAGTTTGATAGGGACTGCAATGAATCTGTAGATTTCTTTGGGTAGTATAGTCATTTTCATAATGTTGATTCTTCCAATCCAAGAACATGGTATACCTCTCCATCTGTTTGTATCATATTTAATTTCTTTCATCAGTGTCTTATAGTTTTCTGCATTCTTATCATTACTTTCTCATTGCCTTTGAAATTAGCAAATACATAACAAAAAATACACATAAATGAATAAATAAAAAATGAACTTGGGCTCTTTGACACTGAACTCCCATGTGAGTTTATAAAATCTTTACAAAAGAAGCACAAAAGATATTCACTGCAGAGAAGGGGGCAACAACATGGAGATATGACTATTATCTAATGTGACTCTGTACACATGAAAGCAAATGAAAGAAACAAAAATATCTCACTTTCTCTTATAGATTTGGCCCATAAATTTAGCATCAATTTATTTCTGACAATTTAAGTATTTAATTTCTTTCTTTTCTTCTATTTTCTATTCATAATGTACTGTAAGCATAACAGACATAAAATGAATAAAGGAGAGTGCTGTGGCAGAAAGAGTTAATTTTGTACATCTAATTTTCATGCTGGCTCTTTCATTTCTTGCTTATATCAGGAGTCCCCAACCCCCAGGCTGTGGAGAGGGATCGATCCATGGCCTGTTAGGAACTGGGCCACACAGCAGGAGGTGAGCGGCGGGAAAGCGAAGCTTCATCTGCTGCTCCCCAGCCCTCACATTACCACCTGAACCATCCCCCCTATCACTCACCTTACTGCCTGAACCTTCTCCCCTGCCCCCCACCATCCATGGAAAAACCATCTTCCACAAAACCGGTCCCTGGTATGAAAAAGTTGGGGACTGCTGGCCTATATGACATAGCAAGCCATATCAAATCTCATATATATTATATACTCTGAATGTATCTCTCTATTTGAGTATACAATATATGTATATTATTTATATTCTGAATTAATACTCTAATGGCTACTGTGTCTTTCACAAAAGAAAAAAGATGAAGAAGATGTGTGTGTGTGTGTGTGTGTGTGTGTGTGTGTGTTTCTGGCTAAGAGTGTTAATCACTTTTGGGCCAGTAATCCTTTTTAATGTATCAAGTTAGTTTTTCTAGAGCTATATGATTAGTACTCATATTTATTATATAATTACTACTCATGTAATTTATGCAATATTGTATCGATCAGAATTTAAAATTTTTGTTTGTTTATAGTATTGCACTCCCCAATATTTTGATATATATTCATTATTATTATACAGTTGAAATTTCGTTTTAAGGCCTGTATAGGGTCCAATATTGGGTTATGTGTAGAAGGACATTCCAGGCAGAAGTACACCAAGGACCAATGAAGATTATGAAATAGGGACAAGAATTGGAAAATATGGGTTAGAAAAGCTAGACTGGGGCTAAAATCATGTAAATTTTATAGATAAGTTTTATCTTATTCTAGATCTGGCAGGAAGTCTTGAAAATAGTGCAAAATTGACTTTAGGGAAACAAAAGGGGAAGAAATGGCCATTTTGGAAGCTGTTAAGAGGTAAAGGCAAAAGGTAGAACTGGAAGTAGGTTGAAAAAATATTCAAAACTATGGCCAAGGTTTTAGCAACTGGGAGGATGGTACTAACATTGAAAATCTAAGCCAAACCTATTTCAAAAATAAAGAGCTGAATTTTATTGGAATTGTCCTCCTGTGGAAAACACCTTCAAGGACTAAGAATATTAAATAATAGTTTCCCATACTTTGGACAACAGGCAACACAAGATTGTGACCAGTGAGAGAAGAAAAAAAGTGAGGAGAGCCCAGGAATTATCTCCAGTGCACTGCCTGAAGGCAGTTTCCAGACCACAGTACAGAGAGACCAAAACAGAGACTCACTGAGTTAACGAAAGAGGCTGGAGTTCAAACTGGTGAAGGCACTTCCAGGAAAGAAAATGTTGCAAATGAGTAGGACAAAGTGTCCTAAGATTTACTGCTGAGGAACTAACTACCTGAAAGGAGTAGACAAACAATGATCAGAATTCACAGAAGGCTTTGTATAGTTTTGTTGCACAATGGACCAAGTGAAGAGATGTTATATCTAATTAGAGTCTTCAGAATGGCTTAAGACAAAGAGAAATTAAATAAAAACTGTTTGGAACCTGCCAAAACAAAGCTTAATTCAAGCCACAAAGGTGTGAAAATTAACTTCCAGGCATAAAAAAATAATAATACAAATGGATGGCAGAGTAGAAGGACATGCTCTCACTCCCTCTTCCAAGAGCACCAGAATCACAGCTAAGTACTCAACAATCATCGACAGAAAGACACTGGAACTCACCAAATAATATACCCTACATCCAAAGACAAAGGAGAAGCCACAATGAGATGGTAGGAGGGGGACAATCACAATAAAATCAAAGCCTGTAAGTGCTGGGTGGGTGACTCACAAACTGGAAAACACACCACAGAAGTCCACTCACTGGAGTGAAGGTTCTGAGCCCCAGGTCAGGTTTCTCAAACTGGGGGTCTGGCAACGGGAGGAGGAATTCCTAGAGAATCAGACTTTGAAGGCTAGGAAAATTTATTTGCAGGACTTTGACAGGACTGGGGGAAACACAGACTCCACTCTTGGAGGACACACACAAAGTAGTGTGTGCTTCAGGACCCAGGAGAAGGAGCAATGACCCATAGGAGACTGAACCAGACATACCTGCTACTGTTGGAGGGTCTCCTGCAGAGATGGGGGTTGGCTGTGGATCACCATGAGGATGAGGACAATGGCAGCAGAAGTTCTGGAAAATACTCCTTGGTGTGAGCCCTCCTGGAGTCTGCCATTAGCCCCACCAAAGAGCCTGGTAGGCTCCAGTGTTGGGTCACCTCAGGACAACCAAACAACAGGGAGGGAACCCGGCCCCACCCATCAGCAGACAAGCAGATTAAAGTTTTACTGAGCTCTGCCAACAAGAGCAACACCCAGCTCAACCCACCACCAGTTCCTCCCATCAGGATACTGGCACAAGCCTCTTAGATAGCCTCATCCACCAGAGGGCAGACAGCAGAAGCAAGCAGAACTACAATCCTGCAGCCTGTGGAACAAAAGCCACATTCACAGAAAGATAGACAAGATGAAAAGGCAGAGGGCTATGTACCAGATGAAGGAACAAGATAAAACCCCAGAAAAACAACTAAATGTAGTGGAGATAGGAAACCTTCCAGAAAAACAATTCAGAATAGTGATAGTGAAGATGATCCAGGATCTCGGAAAAAGAATGGAGGCAAAGAACAAGAAGATGCAAGAAATGTTTAACAAAGACCTAGAAGAATGAAAGAACAAATACCTAGAAGAATTAAAGAACAAGCAAACAGAGATGAACAATACAATAACTGAAATGAAAAATACAGTAGAAGGAAATGATAGCAGAATAACTGAGTCAGAAGAACAGATAAGTGACCTGGAAGACAGAATGGGGGAATTCACTGCCACAGAAGAATAAAGAAAAAAGAATGAAAAGAAATGAAGACAGCCTAAGAGACCTCTGGGACAACATTAAATGCAACAACATTCATGTAATAGGGGTCACAGAAGGAGAAGAGAGAAAGGACCTGAGGAAATGTTTGAAAAGATTATAGTTGAAAACTTCCCTAACATGGGAAAGGAAATAGCCACCCAATTCCAGGAAGCACAGAGAGTCCCAGGCAGGATAAACACAAGGAGAAACATGTTGAGACACATAGCAATCAAATTGACAAAAATTAAAGACAAAGAAAGATTACTGAAAGCAACAAGGGAAAAACGAAAAATAACATGCAAGGGAACTGCCATAAGGTTAACAGCTGATTTCTCAGCAGAAATTCTATAAGGCAGAAGGGAGTGGCGTGATATATTTAAAGTGATGAAAGGGAAGAAACTACAGCCAAGATTACTCTACTTGGCAAGGATCTGATTCAGATTTGATGGAGAAATCAAAACCTTTACAGACAAGCAAAAGCTAAGAGAACTCAGCACCATCAAACCAGCTCTACAAAAAATGCTAAAGGAATTTCTCTAAGTGGGAAACACAAGAGAAGAAAAGGACCTATAAAAACATACACATAGCAATTAAGAATATGGTAATAGGAACATATATATCGATAATTACCTTAAATGTGAATGAATTAAATGCTCCAACAAAAAGACACAGGCTCAATGAATGGATACCAAAACAAGACCCATATATATGCTGACTACAAGAGATCCACTTCAGACCTAGGGACACATACAGGCTGAAAGTAAGAGGATGGAAAAAGATATTCCATGCAAATGGGAATCAGAAGAAAGCTGAAGTAACAAGATAAAATAGATTTTAAAATAAAGACTATTACAAGAGACAAAAAAGGACAATACATAATGATCAAGGGATCAATCCAAGAAGATATAACAACTGTAAATATTTATGCATCCAACATAGGAGCACCTCAATACATAAGGCACCTGCTAACAGATATAAAAGAGGAAATTGACAGTAACACAATAATAGTGGGGGACTTTAACACCTCACTTACACCAATGGACAGACCATCCAAACAGAAAAGTAATAAGGAAACAGAAGCTTTAAATGACACAATAGAACAGATAGATTTAATTGATATTCATAGGACATTCCATCGAAAAACAGCAGATTACCCTTCTCAAGTGCACGCAGAACATTCTCCAGGATAGATCACATCTTGGGTCACAAATCAAGCCTCAGTAAATTTAAGGAAACTGAAATCATATCAAGCATCTTTTCTGACCACAATGCTATGAGATTAGAAATCAATTAAAGGGGAAAAAAACGTAAAAAACACAAACACATGGAGGCTAAACAATACACTGCTAAATAACCAAGAGATCACTGAAGGAATCAAAGAGGAAATCAAAAAATACCTGGAGACAAATGACAATGAAAACACGATGATCCAAAACCTATGGGATGCAGCAAAAGCAGTTCTAAGAGGGAAGTTTATAGCTATACAAGTCTACCTCAAGAAACAAGAAAAATCACAAAAAACAATCTAACCTTACACCTAAAGGAACTAGAGAAAGAAGAACAAACAAAATCGAAAGTTAGTAGAAGGAAAGAAATCATAAAATCAGAGCAGAAATAAATGAAATAGAAACAAAGAAAACAATAGCAAAGATCAATAAAACTAAAAGCTTGTTCTTTGAGAAGATAAACAAAATTGATAAACCATTAGCCAGACTCATCAAGAAAAAGAGGGAGAGGACCAAATAAAATTCAAATGAAAAAGGAGAAGTTACAACAGACACCGTAGAAATACAAAGCATCCTAAGAGACTATTATAAGCAATTCTATGCCAATAAAATTGACAGGCTGGAAGAAATGGACAAACTCTTAGAAAGGTATAAACTTCCAAGACTGAACCATGAAGAAATAGAAAATGTGAACAGACCAATTAAAAGTAATGAAATTGAAACTGTGATTAAAATCTTCCAATAAACAAAAGTCCAGGACCAGACAGCTTCACAGGTAAATTCTATCAAACATTTAAATAAGAGCTAACACCCATCCTACTCAAACTATTCCAAAAAACTGCAGAGGAAGGAACACTCCCAAACTCATCCTATGAGGCTACCATCACCCTGATACCAAAACCAGAAAAAGATACTACAAAAAAAGAGAGAAAATTACAGACCAATATCACTGATGAATATACATGCAAAAATCCTCAACAAAGTCCTAGCGAACAGAATCAAACAACACAATAAAAGGATCATACACCATGATCAAGTGGGATTTATCCCAGGGGTGCAAGGATTCTTCAATACACACAAATCAATCAATGGGATACACCATATTAATAAACTGAAGAATAAAAACCATATGATAATCTCAGTAGATGTAGAAAAAGCTTTTGACAAAATTCAATACCAGTTTATTTTAAAAACTCTCCAGAAAGTGGGCATAGAAGGAACCTACCTCAACATAATAAAGGCCATATACAACAAACCCACAGCAAACACTATTCTCAATGGTGAAAAACTGAAAGCATTTCCTCAAAGATCAGGAACAAGACAAGAATGTTCACTCTTGCCACTATTATTCAACATAGCTTTGGAAGTCCTAGCTATGGCAATCAGAGAAGAAAAAGAAATCAAAGGAATACAAATTGGAAAAGAAGAAGTAAAACTGTCACTGTTTGCAGATGACATGATAGTATCCATAGAGAATGCTAAAGATGCCACCAGAAAACTACTAGAGCTCATCAATGAATCTGGTCAAGTTGCAGGATACAAAATTAATGCACAGAGGTCTCTTGTATTCCTATACACTAACAATGAAATATCAGAAAGAGAAATTAAGAAAACTCCCATTTACCTTTGCAACATAAAGAATAAAATACCTAGGAATAAACCTACCTAAGGAGACAAAGGACCTGCATGCAGAAAATTATAAGACACTGATGAAAGAATTTAAATATGATACAAACAGATGGAGAGATATACCATGTTCTTGGGTTGGAAGAATCAATACTGTGAGAATGACTATACAACCCAAAGCAATCTACAGATTCAATGCCATCCCTATCAAATTACCAGTGGCATTTTTTACAGAACTAGAACAAAAAATCTTAAAATTTGTATGGAGACAAAAAACCCTGAACAGCCAAAGTAGTCTTGAGGGCAAAAAACAGAGCTGGAGGAATCAGACTCCCTGACTTCAGACTATACTACAAAGCTACAGTCATCAAGACAATATGGTACTGGCACAAAAACAGAAATATAGATCAATGGAACAGGATAGAAAGCCCAGAGATAAACCCACATACCTATGGTCAACCAATCTATGACAAAGGAGGCAATGATATACAATGGAGAAAAGACAGTCTCTTCAATAAGTGGTGCTGGGAAAACTGGACAACTGCATGTAAAAGAATGAAATTAGAACACTCTCTAACACCATACACAAAAATAAACTCAAAATGGATTAGACACCTAAATGTAAGACTGGACACTATAAAACTCTTAGAGGAAAACATAGGAAGAACACTGTTTGACATAAATCACAACAAGATCTTTTTTGATCTGCCTCCTAGAGTAATGGAAATAAAACAAAAATAAACAAATGGGACCTAATGAAACTTAAAAGCTTTTGCACAGCAAAGGAAACCATAAACAAGAAGAAAAGACAACCTCAGTATGGGAGAAAATATTTGCCAACGAATCAGTGGACAAAGGATTAATCTCCAAAATATATAAATAACTCAAGTAGCTCTATGTTAAAAAAACAACCAATCCAATCCCAAAATGGGCAGAAGACCTAAATAGACATTTCTCCAAAGAAGACATACAGATGGCCAAGAAGCCCATGAAAAGCTGATCAACATCATTAATTATTAGAGAGATGCAAATCAAAACTACAATGAGGTATCACCTCACACTGCTCAGAATAGCCATCATCAAAAAATCTACAAAGAAAAAATGCTGGAGAAGGTGTGGGGAAAAGGGAACCCTCTTGCACTGTTGGTGGGAATGTAAGTTGATACAGCCACTATGGAGAACAGTATGGAGGTTCCTTAAAAAATCTAAAAATAGAACTACCATATGACCCAGCAGTCCCACTACTGGGCATATACCCAGAGAAAACCATAATTCAAAATGACACATGCAGCTCAATGTTCATTGTAACACTATTTACAAAATCCAGGTCATGGAAGCAACCTAAATGTCCATCAACAGATGAATGGATAAAGAAGTTGTGGTACATATATACAATGGAATATTACTCAGCCATAAAAAAGAATGAAATTGGGTCATTTGTAGAGACTTGGATGGATCTAGAGACTGTCATACAGAGTGAAGTAAGTCAGAAAGTGAAAAACAAAAAACATATATTAATACATATATGTGGAACCTAGAAAAATGGTACAGATGAACCAGTTTGCAGGGTAGAAATACAGACACAGATGTAGAGAAAAAACGTATGGACACCAAGGGGTGAAAGTGGCGGGGGGGGTGTGGTGGTGTGATGAATTGGGAGATTGGGATTGACATATATACACTAATATGTATAAAATGGATAACTAATAAGAACTTGCTGTATAAAAAATAAAATAAAATTCAAAATAATATACATAACACAATTAGAAGAAATAAAGCAAAATCAAACACTAAGAATGTAAAACTTAGAATTTCTAGTGTCCAGTCAAAATTTATTCAGCATGTAACAAAGCAGGAAAATGGGATTAGTAAGCAAGAAAATTAAGATAATGGAAAGAGAAAGAAATAAGAATCATTATGGAACTAGAACAGAAAGGAACCTTAAAACAATGATCTTTTAAATATGTTCTAAGATGCAGAGGAAATGATACACATAATGAGAAAAAATAGAAGATATATAAATAAACTAAATAAAAATTCTAGAGATTAAAAATACAATATCTGAAATTTTGAAATGTAGATAAATCTGATCAGATAAAAGAAGATTAGATACTGTGGAAAAAATGAATCAAAAATAGAAAAATAATGAAAATAATAAAAAAAATCCTTAGAGCACCCTTGGACAAAAGAGGGAGGTGGGCAGAAAAGTATCTAAAGAAATCTTGGCAGAAATTTTTTCAAATTAAATAAAATTTATAAAGGCACAGATTCAAGAAACTTGATGAATCCCAAATGAAAGAAACATAAGGAAAATAGCATTATCCAATTACTGATATCCAGTCATAAAGATAAAATTCATAAAGGCAGCCAGAGCAAAAATGATATACAGGGAGCATAGTCATAACATATTTCTCATAAAAATCAAACTGATGAGAAAAAAATGAAATACCATCTTAAATTAATGAAAGAAAAAAATTGTTAATCCAGAACATAATACTTACCAAAAATATTATTGAAAAATAAAGTTGAAGTAAGACCATTTGAGAGTAACAAAATCTGGGATAATTAATCATTACAGACATGCATTAAGAGAAGTTAAAGCAAATTCTTTAAAAAAGGAGACAAAATATCCCATATAAAATTTGTATTTCAATAAGTGAGAGCATAAAAAATGGAAACATGTAGGTGTATGTGGGCAAATATAAAAAAATTTTTCTCATTTTTAATCTCTTTAAAATATGATTGTTTAAAGGCAAACAATTATCATGTGTTTTTGAACTTATGACATACATAGTATTACCATCTATTACTGTGATAAGTAAACCCTAGAGTAATAAAAATTAAAACAAGGAATAATAGCAAATAAGGGAATAGCAGAAAAAAAAACAAATGGAGAAATAGACAATAGCAAGCAAGAATCTAGATTTAGGCCAATATCTAATATTTATATTAAATATAAATTGTCTAAAGACTCTAGTTAAAAAGGTTTGTGAGACTAAATGAAAAAGTCAGATACAACTATATGCTATTTATATAAACCCATTTTAAATAAGGAAGACATTCTATTAAAAGTAATAGAATATAATAAGATAATCATAGATACAATCCAAGGAACGATGGAGAAGCTAAACTAACATCAGGCAAATAAAATTTCAGGACAGTAAATATTACCAGAAATACAGAGTGATATATCAAAATGACAAAGGGTTTAGTTCAGCCAGAACAGGCAAAATCTTAAAATATACATGCACCTAAAATTTCAAAGTAAATGAAAAAAAAAAGTGGACTGAAAAGAGAAATAAAGCCATAATTATAATTAGACATTTAATACTCCTCTCACAATAATTGATAAAAACAAGTAGACAAAAAGATTTAAGGGCAAATGATGATTTGATCAATACCAACTAACTTTAATGGCATTTAGACAATACTCCAGCAAACAACAGCTGCTTACATATTTCTTTTATGTGTACATAGATCACAAAATAGACCATATTCTGAGCCATAACTATATTTCAGTAAATAAGAATGCATGAAAAAGAATATTCTTTTTACCACAGTGAAAATAAACCAGTAATCAACAAAAGATATTGAAAAATCCCCAAAGTTTTGGATATTAAATAGCATGCTTCTAAATAACAAATTGATGAATGATAGGATATTGGAATGCATTTTTAATAAAATCGAAAATGAAAACATAACATCAAAATGTGTGGGAAGAAGTTAATGTTCTATTTAGAAGAAAACATATAGCATTAAATACTTACTACTATATATAAAATAGATAACCAATTACTGTATAGCACAGAGAACTATACTCAATATTTTGTAATAAGTCATAAGGGAAAAGAATCTGAAAAAGAATATACACACACACACACATATATATACATATCTCCTATCCAAGAACATGGTATATCTTTCCATCTGTTTGTCTCATTTTCAATTTCTTTCATCAGTGTCAGACTATACTACATTAAGGCAATCTACAGATTCATTGCAATTTCCATCAAATTACCGATGGCATTTTTTGCAGATCTAGAACAAAAAAAATCTTAAAATTTGCATGAAAACACTAAAGACCCTGAAGAGCCAAAGCAATCATAAGAAGCAAAAATGGAGCTGGAGGACTCAGGCTCCCTGACTTCAGACAATACTATAAATCTACAGTAATCAAAAGAGTAATGTACTGGCACAAAGACAGACTTATATATCAATGGAATAGGATAGAAATCCCAGAAATAAACCCACACCCCTAGGGTCAATTAATTTACAACAAAGGAGGCAAGAATATACAGTGGAGAAAAGACAGTCTCTTCAATAAGTGATGCTGGGAAAACTTGAGAGCCACAAGTAAAAGATGAAATTAGAACATTCTGTAACACCATACACAAAAATGAACTTAAAATGTATTAAAGACCTAAATATGTTTGGATATTATAAAACTCTTAGAGGAAAATATACACAGAACACTGTTTGACATAAATTGCAGCAATATCTTTTTGGATCCACCTCCTAGAGTAATGAAAATAAAAACAAAAATAAGCAAATGGGACCTAGTTAAATTTTAAAGCTTTTGCACAGCAAAGGAAACCATGAAGAAAGCAAAAAGACAACCCACAGAATGGGAGAAAACACTTGCAAATGAAAGAACGAACAAGGGATTAATCTCCAAAATGTAAAAAAGCTCATGTGACTCAATATCAAAAAAACAAAAACCCAATCAAAAAATGGGCAGAAGATCTAAATAGACATTTCTCCAAAGACACATACAGATGGACAAAAAGCACATGAAAAGATGCTCAACATCACTAATTATAAGAGAAATGCAAATCAAATCTACAATGAGATATCCACTCTACACCAGTCAGAATAGCCATCATCAAAAAATCTGCAAATAATAAATGATGGAGAGGGTGTAGAGGGAAAGGTTCTACACTGTTGGTGGGAATGTAAATTGGTATAACCACTCTGGAGAACACTATGGAGGTTCCTTAAAAACTAAAAATAGAGCCACCATATGATCAAGCAATCCCACTCCTGTGCACATATCTGGAGAAAACCATACTTTGAAAAGATACATGCACCTCCATGTTCACAGCAGCACTATTTACAATAGCCAAGACATGGAAGCAACCTAAATGCACATCAATAGATGAATGGATAAAGAAGTTGTGGTACATATATAAAATGGAATATTACTCAACCATAAAAAGAATGAAATAATGACATTTGCAGCAACATGGATGGACGTAGAGAGTCTCATACTAAGTGAAGTAGGTCAGACAGACAAAGACAAATACTATATGATACCATGTATATGTGGAATCTAAAAAAATGATACAAATGAACTTATTTACAAAACAGAAATAGACTCACAGGCTCAGAAAACAAACTTATGGTTACCAAAGAGGAAAGGTGGGGGGGGAGGGATAAATTAGGAGGTTAGGATTAACATATGCACAATACTATATATAAAATAGATAATCAACAAGGACCTACTGTATACCACAGGGAACTCTACTCAATACTCTGTAAGAACCTATATGGGAAAAGAATCTGAAAAAGAATAGATATATGTATAACTGAATCACTTTGCTGTACACCTGAAACTAACACAACATTGTAAATCAACTATACTTCAATTAAATAAGGAAAAGATAGGGCTTACCTGGTGGCGCAGTGGTTGAGAGTCCGCCTGCACGGGTTCGTGCCCCGTTCCGGGAGGATCCCACATGCCGCGGAGCAGCTGGGCCTGTAACTCATGGCCACTGAGCCTGTGCGTCCAGAGCCTGTGCTCTGCAACAGGAGAGGCCACAACAGTGAGAGGCCTGCGTACCACAAAAAAAAAAAAAAAAAAAGGAAAAGATATGTAAGATCAGTGTCTTAATCATCTACTTCAAGACACTAAAATAAAATAATCTAAACAAAAATGTAGAAAAATAAAATGAAAACCAAAATATCAATGAAAGGTAAATAGAGAAAAGCTTTTGACAACAAATTAATACCCATTTGTGATAAAAATATTCAGCAAGGTAAGAATAAAAGGGAATATCCTTAACTTGGTTTACCTATAGTTAAAACCGTTTCTATTGGTGAAAGGTGAACTATCTCTCCACTAAGATCAGTAACAAGCAAAGGATGTTTTTTTAACATTTATATTTAATATTGTATATAATTTTCTAACCAGTGCAATAAGAGAAGAAAAAGAAATAAAAAGTTTATAGTTGGAAGAAAGAAATTAAACTCTCTTTATTTGCAGAGGGTGTTAACTTTTATGGAGAATGACATCAAGAATCCTCAAAAATGTTATCTAAACTAATAAATAAATGCTGCAAGGTAGAAGTTTACTAAGGCAACAAAAAATACATTTTTATATACCCATAACAAAATATGTGAAATTGAAAAAAATACCATTTGTAATTGCATCAAAAACATGAAATACTCAGAGATAAATTTAAAATGTGGCAAAGTTTTGTATATAAAAATTATATAACATTGTTGAGGATGTTAAAGAGAACCTGAATGTGAAAATATATAATACATATCAGAAGATCCAATATTATTAAAATAACAATTATCAACAAATAATTCTATAGCTTCATTATAATTTCAATCAAAATTTCAGGAAATTCTTTTGTAAGGATTAGTAAGCTGATTCTACAATGTATATGGGTTATGCAAAGAACTTATTATAGCCAAACTCTTTTGAAAATAAAGATCAAATTTAGAGGTCTAATATCTAATTTCAAGACTTATAAAACTATAAAGATATAATTATACATCAAAATTGACAGAGTAGAGAGCTCAGAAATAGGCACACACATATGTGTTTAACTGGTTTTTTAACAAAACATATAATGTGGTTGAATCATGAAACATTTATTTTTTGCTTTGGAACTGTTGGATACCCATGTGGAAAAATGAACCTGAGCCAATCCTTTCTTCATATAACTACAAAGTTTATCCTTAAAAGGATCATAGAATCAATAAAATTTAAACTTCTAAAATATAGGAAATTACTTTTTAATTCAATGGTTTGGCAGAATTTTCTTAGGATATATAAAACTTTAACCATGAAAAGACAAAGTTTAAAGAGTTTTACTCTTCAGAAGATACCAGTAAGAAAATGAAAAGAGAAGCCAGAGGCTGGAGAAAATATTCATAAAACATAAATCTGATGAAGGACTTGTAAATATTTTAAACATATTTTTAGAAAAATGAATACCACTCTGATGCTTTTGTCTTCTCTATCAAAAAAAATTTTTTTCATTTCAATCGTAGAAATATCAGAATTTACATGCAAACTACTTCTCTCATATTTCGAAGCATACATAGACATGTACCTACATGAAATATAGTTTAGAAACTTGTATTTCTGTGGCATTTCTTCATAAAG
The DNA here is from genome assembly GCF_039906515.1 of Pseudorca crassidens. NCBI lineage: Eukaryota > Metazoa > Chordata > Mammalia > Artiodactyla > Delphinidae > Pseudorca > Pseudorca crassidens. The sequence goes on from NC_090298.1 coordinate 24,738,962, forward strand.
TGATTTGAACTCTAACCTTGTAAACAATGGCTATTGTGGTTTGGTTATAAATAAGTATAAATAATAGTTACTCCAATTAAAGTTTCTGGATATATGAATGCCAATGACACTTCAATAAAAATCTCCCTTTATTCTGAGGAATGCATTCAGAAGACTAACAACACTTTTACTTGTACACATTACATAACATTTTATTGTGTTTGTCTTGCATATTTTCAGTTTTAAAATTCTTACTGGTGTGGTTTTATTTGGCAATTATCTATGTCTTCTAACTAACATAGTAATTCAACTATCAATACCTTTCCATGTATGTAATGGTGTAATGGGTACTGAAATCCTTCCATTTAAAGAACAAGAATGTGAATATTACATTGTCCTCATCAATATCAGAAGAATGACTTAAAAAAAAGATTTTAGACAATTACTCAACATTTCCTTTGCTTGACAACAAATGAAATTTAAAAGTTATACTATATATACAAATATATATGTAGGAATTGATACATTTCAACTCTCAAGAAAGAAACATTTTGACAAGAGATAAAGGTATGCCTATAAAACTGTAGTAAGATCAGAATGTAATAAGAAGTATAAAATGTTTAAATGCTATGAGATACAAAAGAAACAAATTAACTTCTGATTAAAAAGAAAATTAGGCAATTCTTTTCCAGGGAAAGAACAATGAGAGGTATTTTCTGCCAGAGTTAATAAGCATGGACAAAAGCAGAGAACGGGATGAATGAAAAAATAAAGATGTTGACTTGGCTGAATAACACAATTTACATGAAGACACAATAAGAGCAAAAGGTGGAGAGGAAAGTTCAGCTAGATTTTAGAGAATCTTGAATTCCATGCCTACTTGCTGTTAATATATTCTATATACCAAGAGAAAAATTTCAGGTTTCTTATTACAGAGGAGTGCTTTTAGAAATGAATTTTATGAAAATATATTTGCCAGTATTCAATGAAGGAGATTGAAAGTTAGAAACAATGATTTAAAAAAAAAAATGCACTAGAACAGATGGAATGAGTAAAGACAAAACTAGAGCAATGCATTGGATATAGAAATGAGAAGCCAATAGTAAACTGATGATAAATTTTGACTATGCATATGTGGAAGAAAGAGAATGAATGTATAAGATTCTTTAAGATTTGCAACATGAGTGATCAACAATAGAAGATGAATTTACACAATTATAGAAATCAGTTTGACAATTTTATTTGGGATTTAGAAAGATTATGAATGAATTTTCAATGTGTTTAGCTTGTGAAAATAGAGTAAAAGTTATTTTAGCCAATTAAGTATAAGAGTATAAGATCTCTCAGCACTCCCTTTTGCGAGAGCACTGGAATCAAAACTAACTGCTGAACAATCATCAACAGGAAAACACTGGAGCTCACCAAAAAAGATACCCCACATCCAAAGACAAAGGAGAAGCTGTAATGAGACAGTAGGAGGGGGGCAATCACAATCAAATCAAATCCCATAACTGCTGCGTGGGTGACTCACAAACTGGAGAACAATGATATCACAGAAGCCCACCCACTGGAGTGAAGGTTCTGAGCCCCACAACAGCTTCCCCAACCTGGGGGTCCAGCAATGGGAGGAGGAATTCCCAGAGAATCAGATTTTGCAGGCTAGCGAGATTTGACCACAGGACTACGACATGACTGGGGGAAAGAGACTCCAGTCTTGGAGGGCACATGCAAAGTAGTGTGTGCATCAGGACCCAAGGAGAAGGAGCAGTGACCACATAGGAGATTGAGCCAGACATATCTGCTAGTGTTGGAGGGTCTCCTGCAGAGGCAGGATGCAGCTGAGGCTCACTGTGGGGACAAGGACACTGGCAGAAGAAGTTCTGAGAAGAAGTCCTTGGCATGAGCCCTCCTGGAGTCCGCCATTAGCCCCACCAAGAGCTTGTAGCCTCCAGTGCTGGGTCACTTCAGGCCAAAAAATCAACAGGCTGAGGGAACTCAGCCCCACCGATTAGCAGACAAGCATATTAAAGGTTTACTGAGCTCTGCCAACAAGAGCAAAACCCAGCTCTACCCATCACCAGTCCCTACCATCAGGAAGCTTACACAAGCCTCTTAGATAGCCTCATCCACCAGAGGGCAGACAGCAGAAGCAAAAAGAACTACAGTCCTGCAGCCTGTGGAATGAAAACCACATTGACAGAAAAATGAAAGGCAGAGGGCTATAAACCAGATGAAGGAACAAGAAAAAACCCCAGAAAGACAATTAAATGAAAAAGAACTCAGAATAATGATAGTGAAGATGACCCAGGACCCCAGAAAATAAATGAAGGCAAAGATCAAGAAGATGCAAGAAATGTTTAACAAAGACCTAGAAGAATTAAAGAACAAATACCTAGAAGAATTAAAAAACAAGCAAACAGAGATAAACAATTCAATAACTGAAATGAAAAATACAATAGAAGGAATCAATAGCAGGATAACTGAGGCAGAAGAACAGATAAGTGATCTGGAAGACAGAATGTTTGAATTCACTGCCACAGAAGAAAAAAGAAAAATGAATGAAAAGAAATGAAGACTTACCTCTGGGACAACATGAAATGCATCAACATTTGCATTATAGGGATCCCAGAAGGAGGACAGAGAGAGAGAGAGAGGACACAAGAAAATATTTGAGGAGATTATAGGCAAAAACTTCCCTAATATGGGAAAGGATATAGCCACCCAGGTCCAGGAATTGTGGAGAATCCCAGGCAGGATAAATCCAAGGAGAAACACACCAAGACATATATTAATCAAATTGACAAAAATTAAGGACAAAGAAAAATTATTAAAAGCAACAAGGGAAAAATGAAAAATAACATACAAGGGAGCTCCCATAAGGTTAACAGATGATTTCTCAGCAGAAACTCTACAAGCCAGGAGGAAGTGGCATGATATATTTAAAGCAATGAAAGGGAAGAACCTACAACCAAGATTGCTCTACCTGGCTAGGATATCATTCAGATTAGATGGAGAAGTTAAAAGCTTTACAGACAAGCAAAAGCCCAGAGAATTCAGCACCACCATACCAACTCTACAACAAATGCTAAAGCAACTTCTCTAAGTGGGAAACACAAGAGAAGAAAAGGACCTACAAAAACAAACCCAAAACAATTAAGAAAATGGTAATAGGAACATGCATATCGATAATTACCTTAAATGTGAATGGATTAAATGCTCCAACCAAAAGACACAGGCCCGCTGAATGGATAGAAGAACAAGACCTATATGTGTGTGTGTGTGTATATATATATATATATATATATATATATATATATATATATATATATATATATATATATATATATATATATATATATATATATATATATATATATATATACTGTCTGCAAGAGACCCACTTCAGACCTAGGGATATATACAGACTGAAAGTGAGGGGATGGAAAAAGATATTCCATGCAAAAGGAAATCAAAGGAAAGCTGGAGTAGCAATACTCATATCACATAAAATAGACTTTAAAATAAAGAATGTTACAAGAGACAAGGAAGGACACTACATAATGACCAAGGGATCAATCCAAGAAGAAGATAAACAATTATAAATATATATGCACCCAACATAGGAGCACCTCAGTACATTAGGCAAATGCTAACAGCTAAAAAAGAGGAAATCGACAGTAGCACAATAATAGTGGGGAACTTTAAAACCTCACTTACACCAATGGACAGATCAGCCAAACAGAAAATTAATAAGGAAACACAAGCTTTAAATGATACATTAGACCAGACAGATTGAATTGATATTTATAGAACACTGCATCTGAAAAAAGCAGATTACACTTTCTTCTCAAGTGCACATCAAATATTCTCCAGGATAGATCACATCTTGGGTCACAAATCAAGCCTCAGCATATTTAAGAAAACTGAAATCATATCAAGCATTTTTTCTGACCACAATGCTGAGATTAGAAATAAATAACAGGGAAAAATATGTAAAAAACACAAGCACATGGAGGCTAAACAATACACTACTAAATAACCAAGAGATCACTGAAGAAATCAAAGAGGAAATCAAAAAATACCTAGAGACAAATGACAACCAAAACACGATGATCCAAAGCGTATGGGATGCAGCAAAAGCAGTTCTAAGAGGGAAGTTTATAGCAACACAATCCTACCTCAAGAAACAAGAAAAATCTCAAATAAACAATCTAACCTTACACCTAAAGCAATTAGAAAAGAACAAACAAAACCCAAAGTTAGTAGAAGGAAAGAAATCATAAAGATCAGAGCAGAAATAAATGAAATAGAAACAAAGAAAACAATAGCAAAGATCAATAAAACTAAAAGCTGGTTCTTTGAGAAGATAAACAAAATTGATAAAACTTTAGCCAGACTCATCAAGATAAAGGAGGGAGAGGACTCAAATCAATAAAATTAGCAATGAAAAAGGAGAAGTTACAATAGACACTGCAGAAATACAAAGCATCCTAAGAGACTACTACAGTCAACTCTATGCCAATAAAATGGACAACCTGGAAGAAATGGACAAATTCTTAGAAAGGTATAACCTACCCAGACTGAATCAGACAGAAATAGAAAATATGAATGGACCAATCACAAGTAATGAAATTGAAACTGTGATTAAAAATCTTCTAACAAACAAAAGTCCAGGAACACCTGGCTTCACAGGTGAATTCTATCAAACATTTAGAGAAGCACTAACAGCCATCCTTCTCAAACTCTTCCAAAGTACAGCAGAGTAAGGAACACTTGTAAACTCATTCTTCAAGGTAACCATCACTCTGATACCAAAACCAAACAAAGATACTACAAAAAAAAAATAATCACAGACCACTATCATTGATGAATATAGATGCAAAAATCCTTAACAAAATACTAGCTAACAGAACACAACAACACATTAAAAGGATCATACACCATGATCAATTGGGATTTATCCCAGGGCTGCAAGGATCCTTCAATATGCGTAAATCAATCAATGGGATACACCATATTAAAAAACTGAAGAATAAAAACCATATGATCATCTCAATAGATGAAGAAAAAGGTTTTGACAAAATTCAACACTCATTTTTGGTAAAAACTCTCCAGACACTGGGCATAGAAGGAACTTACCTCAACATAATAAAGGCCATATATGACAAACCCACAGTGAACATCATTCTCAATGGTGAAAACCTGAAAGCATTTCCTCTAAGATCAGGAAGAAGACAAGGATGTCCACTCTTGCCACTATTATTCAACATAGTTTTGGAAGTCCTAGCTATGGCAATCAGAGAAGAAAAAGAAATCAAAGGAATACAAATTGGAAAAGAAGAAGTAAAACTGTCACTGTTTGCAGATGACATGATACTAGATATATAGAGAATCCTAAAGATGCCACCAGAAAACTACTAGAGCTCATCAATGAATTTGGTAAAGTTGCAGGATACAAAATTAATGCACAGAAATCTCTTGCATTCCTATACACTAACAACGAAAGATCAGAAAGAGAAATTAAGGAAACAATCTCATTCACCTTTGTAACAAAAAGAATAAAATACCTAGGAACAAAGCTGCCTAAGGAGTTAAAAGACCTGTACTCAGAAAACTATAAGACACTGATGAAAGAAATCAAAGATGACACAAACAGATGGAGAGATATATCATGTTCTTGGATTGGAAGATTCAATATTATCCAAATGACTCTACTACCCAAAGCAATCTACAGATTCAATGCAATCCCTATCAAATTACCAGTGGCATTTTTTTACAGAACTAGAACAAAAAAATCTTAAAATTTGTATGGAGACACAAAAGACCCTGAATAGCCAAAGCAATCTTGAGGGAAAAAAAACAGAGCTGGAGGAATCAAACTCCCTGATGTCAGACTATAGTACAAAGCTACAGTTATCAAGACAATATGGTACTGGCACAAAAACAGAAATATAGATCAATGGAACAGGATAGAAATCCCACAGATAAAATCACACACACATGGTCACCTAATCTATGACAGAGGAGGCAAGGATATACAATGGAGAAGATACAGTCTCTTCAATAAGTGGTGCTGGGAAAACTGGACAGCTACATGTAAAAGAACGAAATTAGAACACTCCCTAACACCATACACAAAAATATACTCAGAATGGATTAAAGACCTAAATGTAAGACCAGACACTATAAAACTCTTAGAGGAAAACATAGGAACAACATTCTTTGAAAAAAATCACAGCAAGAGCTTTTTTGACCCACCTCCTAGAGTAATGGAAATAAAACAAAAATAAACAAATGGGACCTAATGAAACTTAAAAGCTTTTGCACAGCAAAGGAAACTGTAAACAAGGAGATATACAGTTTTAGAAATTGACTGAGTCCCATGACAGTTGGCCAAAGCCTAGTGAAATTATTCATTAACACTGTGGCACCACATAGGTCTTTATCACCTGGAACCGTTTCATCAATGATAACCTAAGTATCCTTATATCTGAAAACAGCATCTCAACTAAGGAATCTAGTTTTTGCATTTGTGGGGAAATCTAAATCTCAGTCCCCTCCTATATTCTCAGACATCATTCAGATTCTAATTTCACGCCTTCCTCTAAGGAGTCAGGATTGTATGAATGTTCCTTTCTTTCTTTTTTTCACTTTCATTGAAGCATAATTGACATACAACATTGTATAAGTTTAACATTTACAGCATAATGACTTGAATACACATATTGCAAAGTGATTACCACAATAAGTTGATATCCATCACTTTATATATTCACAAATGTTTTTTCCTTGTGATGAGAACTTTTAGGTATACTCTCTTAACTTTCAAATATACCATACAGTAGTGTTAATTATAGCCATCATGTTGTGCATTATATCTCCAGTACTTCTTTATCTTATAACTGGAAGTTCGTACCTTTTGACAACTTTCACCCAATTCTTCCACCCCATGCCCCATCTCTGGCAACCACAAATCTGATCTCTTTTTCTATAAGTTTAGTTATTTATAGATTTCATATACAAATGAGATCCTACAGTACTTGTCTTGCTCTGTCTGACTTATTTCACTTAGCCTAATGCCCTCAAGTTCCATCCATGTTGTTGCAAATGTCAGGATTTCCTTGCTTTTTTATGACTAAATAATATTTCATTCTCTATGTGTGTATGTATATATCTCACATTTACTTCATCCATTTATCTCTCAATGAACACTTAGGTTGTTTATGTGTTTTGGATATTGTAAATAATGGAACATGGGAGTGCAGGTATCTCCTTGACATAGTGATATTGTTTCTATCAGATATATACCCATAAGTGGAATTGGTGAGTTATATGGTAGTTCTATTTTTAGTTTTTTGAGAAACCACCATACTGTTTTCTATAGTGGCTGCACCAATTTACATTCCTACCAACAGTGCACAAGGGCTCCTTTTTCTCCACATTCTTGCCAGCATTTGCTGTCTCGTCTATTTGGTGATAGCAGGAGCTAAGAATACTCAATGGAGAAAAGACAGTATAATCAATAAATGATGCTGGGAAAATCAGGAACTCACATGTAAAAGAATAAAACTAGACCTCTGTCATACATACTCACAAAAATTAACTCTAATGGATTAAAGACTTAAATGTAAAACCTGACACCTTAAAAATCCTAGAAGATACTGGGGAAAATCTCCTTGACAGGGTCTTGACAATGATTTTTTGTTTTATATGACACGTAAAGCACAATCAATGAAATAAAAAATAAACCAGTGTAGGGGCTTCCCTGGTGGCACAGTGGTTGAGAGTCCGCCTGCCGATGCAGGGGACACGGGTTCATGCCCCAGTCTGGGAAGATCCCACATGCCACGGAGCGGCTAGGCCTGTGAGCCATGGCCACTGAGCTGCATGTCCAGAGCCTGTGCTCTGCAATGGGAGAGGCCACAACAGTGATAGGCCCACGTACTGCAAAAAAATAAATAAATAAAAATAAACCAGTGTAATACATCAGACTAAAAAGCTTCCGCATAGCAAAGGAAATGATCAACAAAATGAAAAGGCAAAGTACAGAATGGGAGAAAATATTTGCAAATGATGTATCTGATAAGGGGTGAGTATCCAAAATATATAAATAACTCATACAACCTCAATAGCAAAATATTCCAATTTAAAAATGGTTGTTAGTTTCAATGCTAACAGCACAACAGAATCACAAGCTCTCTAGAGAACCCCAGCAAAGCCAGTAAAAAAAGAAATACACCTGATTATGTGTCATCCATTCTGTTTGCTTTCAATATTCATGCTTTTAGGCTGTAGATTTTTTTTTTTTGGCCACACTGCATGGCCTGTGGGATCTTAGTTCCCCAACCAGGGATCAAACCCATGCAGAGTCTTAAACACTGGACTGCCAGTGAAGTCCCTGCAGAACATTTTCTGAGAAACTAGTTTAAGTAAATCAAATACTTCATCTTTTCTTGTTTCACTGGTATCTTCCTCTTTCCTTTAATTTATATCTTGTAAAAACTGCATTGCATTTCACAGGAGTCCTTAATCCTCACTTGTGTTCATTCTCAATCAATAACCTAATCTAATCTTTCTTAAAGGCTGAAGCCTTTTTTTTTTTTTTTTTAGCAGTACATGGGCCTCTCACTGATGTGGCCTCTCCCATTGCAGAGCACAGGCTCCGGATGCACAGGCTCAGTGGCCATGGCTCACGGGCCCAGCCTCCGCGGCACACGGGATCCTCCCGGACCGGGGCACGAACCCGCGTCCCCTGCATCGGCAGGTGGACTCCCAATCACCGCACCACCAGGGAAGCCCGAGGCTGAAGCTTTGATCATTATATTTTCTGAGCTTTTCATGTCAAATGCTTTGAAGATACACTATCTTTTTGAAAACATCAATATATCCTCAGAATTAACATTAAATGTATTGGTTCTCAAAATTAAAGAAAAAATAGACACACCTGGAAGGGCTTGTAAAAACACAGATTTCCAGGTACCCACCCCTCCACTTCTAGAGGTAAGTAGGAAAGCAGCCCTCTCTTAACCAGGTAAAAGGCTTACACCAAGAATTTGCTCATGCTAGCACCCTGATCTTGAACTTGTAGCCTCCAAAACTGTAAGAAAAAATATTTTTGGTCTAAGCCCCCTAGTCTATGGAAATTTGTTATCGCAAAACAAGCTAAGACAGAGCCTTAAGAGTTTGCATTTCAAACAAGTCCCCAGGTGACAGCTGCTGAGCAAGTGGTCATAGGTGAGAACCTCTGAGTTAGTGCCTTTCTGCCTCATAGAAAGCAGCATCCCATACCCTTTCCAAGGATAGGCACCTTCGAGGTCCTTGATCTACAAATTATTCCCTTTCTCTTTTACATGTATTATTGTTTTTTTCTCCACCTCCTTGATACTTATTACTAAATATAATACAAATTTTATTACAATATTTTCTCCACTTTATTACTCTGTTTTGAGACGCCTTATTCATTTATTGTTCCTTAAATCTATATTCAACATTTCATTTTCTCACTGTCCACTGACATTTATCTCAATGACAGCAGAAATAATATGTTCTTACACAGAAGCCTTCTTCTAATCAAGTAACATTTTTTTCACCATCTTTGAGTTTTTCATTACAAAATAGCTGAAATGTCTATGCTCTTCCTTCCAATTAGATGAATTTAACCATTTTCACAACTTCTTCAACCTCTGCCTTGAAGTCTTCTTACATCATCCCAGTCTTCCTCTAACTGCAATGCATGTACTAGTGAAACTCTAATTCCTTGAGATTAAAAAAATGTGAGGAGGGAAACAGTGATTCTATAACAATTTGAATTGGAGGTATGGTGAATATTATATTAACTTCTAAGTGACATACATTTATGAGTTTTCATATTAAATGCTCTGAAAATTCTTGCAAGAGTCTTAAATGTGTTTAATTCAGTGTTTCCCAAATTTACTTAGATGTAGAATGCCTCTTTAAGGATATGTTGATAGCCTTAATGAATATTATCTTGGTGCAATGTGAAAATACCTTCTATGTAATTGGTTTGTTTTTAGCAAAAAGATAACTTTTATTTTTAATTTTCTGCAGAGTGCCCAGTACCTTCATTTTTTTGCCACATCTATTATGGGTATAGTCATTCTTTGTTTATCTAATGACAGTAAAAAGAATCAGTATAGATGCGCAGTGAATTTGTGCTGATGGAAATCACCTTCATTGACAGATGCATATCTAAATCATTTTGGATACACAATCATTATGTCATCTGGCAATGTTTATTGCAGGGAACTAAGTTATATTACACAGGGATTATAATAACATAGCTAGAGTATGAGTTTGAATCTGTACACTAATCCTTGTATGATTTAAAGCAAATTATAAAAGTTGCAAGTCTCCTGAAAAGCATCAAAACACCAATTGTATGCTAACCCTTAGCACAGAGCATGGTAGATAATACATTCTCAACATATCACAGTTTAGCAATCAATTTTGTAATAGCTTCCAAAAGCATAAATAAGAAAAAAAAGCTATTGTAACAATTATGAAGCCCATCCATTAATCTACAATCTATTTCTGTTAAAAAAAATAACCATCAGAATGCAGCGAAGATATTGCCATTAACTTCTATTTAGGAGTGTTATAAGAAACTGTGTTTGGAATCCTTCCATCTGCATAAAAATACCATTTAGTTCATGATTAACTACATTATACCATTTTATTTTTAGAATTTGCAAAAACTTTAAGTACAAGGACTTTTTGTGTTTCTTTTAAGTAATTGTTCTGTTTTTCATGCTATATTTTTGTGACTTTCATACATTGTAATATATCCCTTTTGAAATACCTATTAGCAAGGAACATATGACCCAGCAATCCTACTACTGGGCATATACCCTGAGAAAACTATAATTCAAAAAGAGTCATGTACCACAATGTTCATTGCAGCACTATTTACAATAGCCAGGACATGGAAGCAATCTAAGTGTCCATTGACAGATGAATGGATAAAGAAGATGTGGCACATATATACAATGGAATAAAAACAAATAAAAATAAATGAAACTCAGCCATAAAAATAAATGAAATTGAGTTATTTGTAGTGAGGTGGATGGACCTAGAGTCTGTCATACAGAGTGAAGTCAGAAAGAGAAAAACAAATACCATATGCTAACATATATATATGGAATCTAAAAAAAAGGTTCTCATGAACCTAGGGGCAGGATAGGAATAAAGATGCAGATGTAGAGAATGGACTTGAGGACAAGGGGAGGGGGAAGGGTAAGCTGGGCCGAAATGAGACAGTAGCATTGACATATATGCACTACCAAATGTAAAATAGACAGCTAGTGGGAAGCAGCTGCATCACACAGGGAGATCAGCTCAGTGCTTTGTGACCACCTAGAGGGTTGGGATATGTAAGGTGGGAGGGAGATATAATTGGGAGGGGATATGGGGATATATGTATACATATAGCTCATTCACTTTGTTGTACAGCAGAAAGTAGCACAACATTGTAAAGCAATTATACTCCAATAAACATGTTAAAAATGTTAATATATTAAATGAACAAGTGATATTTTGTTGCTGATAAAATTTATTAACTTTAAAATATCAATATTCTCAGTATTGAATGGATATGGATACCTTAATAAAACAAAAGTAGTTTATAATCTTTAAAAAGTTTCAGCAAAAATCTTTATTAAAAACAAAAATCTCTGTTGCTACAGGCAAAATTTAACCTTCATCAATCACAATCACCTATTTTTGCTTACTTTATGAAAAGTTTTTTGTGAATGGTGCTGTAGGAAGTCAGTTAGTTTTATGTCGGTTTTTGAAAGGAAAGGAACTTTTAAAGCAGGTAAATGAAAAAAGATACTAATCTAGAACAAAGATTCTAATCTATTCAAAGATTCAGGGGTAGGTTCTTTGTTCTGCTTCTATCTAGATATATTATGTATATTATATATATATAATATATTATTCATTCCAGGAGTTATTTTAAAATACGCTCCAAAAAGGCATTTAAGAAAAACTTAATCTGCTTCTATATTTACTTTTCCCTTTTTTAGCCTCATTTAAGTTTTTTTAAAAAACTATCATCCCTGAAAAGTGTTTGAGCTGATAATCTGACAACGTAAATACCACTGTTTTGTCCGGTTAAATTCTCCTGCAGTATAGTACAAATAGCAGTATCCAAAAATGAGACAATCAATTCACTCACACACAATGCATCTTGGAATAGTATTTCCTTGTTAAAAGTCCAAATTCTGTAAAGGGTCTTAGTCCCAACATAAATTTTAGAGCAAAATCTGTGATGTAATAACTTCAAAGTAGAACAATGGGGCTCGAAGGAATCTTTGTTTCAATTCCTCTAAATTTCTTTAAGCTGTCAAGGGATGAGGCCTGTAGAAATTGCAATGTGTGTGATCTTTGACATCTAAAATAATCATTGTCTCTCATTTTCAGTTAAGATGAATTTATCCTTCCTGACTCTCTGAAAAGGTCCTATTTAAATCAAACTTGTTTTTATGCTGATTGTATTATCATTGTTACTCAGTACAGCAATAATTATGTACCAGTTTTTAAAGGGGAATTTTTCTTCCCTGTTATTGGTATTTTTATATTGTGAACAGAGATACGTTAGTAACCCTAAGCCTCTTACTAACTTTTTCCTCACTCCACTACTGAGGAGGTATATCTTCTTGTCTGATTCCTAAATGTGGACAGAATGACTAGGTTTGTGTGTGTGTGTGAGGGGGGAGGTGGGTTATTATCCTGTTTTCTACTCTCTCCCTGTATTGGAATTATATGTTCACACTTTGCCATGTGAGGTTTTAATGCTCCACATGCTTTATTTTATGTAATTTTCAGTCCACTGATTTGTCTGTATTCACAAGACTTGCTTTGGGCAAGAAAATATGGGCAGACTTACAAGCCAGTTTTGAGCCAGGGCTTTAAGAAGCATTGTTTGTTTCCAGTCTGTGCTTTAATGATCTGTCATGAAAAAAGCATGCTTAGCTAGCTGCTGGTACAAGGAGAATGTAGAGACCCAGGAACAGACCTGAAACCTACTGCAGCCCAAAGCCAAACCAAGTTGGCCAGTACTCTGAAGCAGAGCCACTCTACTAATACATAGACCTGTAATAGAGAAAAACGTGTTATTTGAGACTACTGAGCTTGGGAGTGTTTGTTACAAAGCATTGCTGGAGCATTGGTGAAGCAATTGAAGCAATACAACATGATTGTCTAAGCTTTACCCTGGAATGATAAATAACAATGTTCCAGTTACAGGCATATTCACCTGGTAAGTAAACTGTGATCTCTGCATTAAGATATATCCTGCCTGGATTCAGAAAGCATATTTTTGTTGACTTTCATTTCTTACTTTTCTATTTTCTGATTTGAATAATAGAGCACCTAGTAAACAAATGGAGCTGGCCTGACATCAAGCTTAAATGTTAGGTACAGTTTACACCCAAACATATTTTGAAAATATTTTTACATTTATGCACTGCATTATTGAAGTACGTATTATAATATGTAGTAAATTATTCTATTTTAATATTCATATTTAATAAACCATTGCATTCAACCCATTTATTTGATTTTTAAAAATTTTTTATTTTACACTGGAATATAGTTGACTAACAATGTTGTGTTAGTTTCACATGTACAGCAAAGTGATTCAGGTATACATATATCATGCTTCAGATTCTTTCCCCATTTAGCTTATTACAAAATACTGAGTATAGTTCCCTGTGCTATATACAGTTAGTCCTTTTTATTTTGTATATAGTAGTGTGTATATGTTAATCACAAACTCCTAATTTATCCTTCCCCCACCTTTTCCATTTGGTAACCATAAGTTTGTTTTCTATGTCTGTGAGTCTGTTTCTGTTTTGTAAACAAATTCATTTGTATCATTTTTGTAAGATTCTACATACAAGTGATATCATGATATTTGTCTTTCTCTGATTTACTTCATTTAGTATGATAATCTTTAGGTCCATCCATGTTGCTGCAAATGGCATTACTTCATTCTTTTTTATGGCTGAGTAGTATTCCATTGTGTATATGTATCACATCTTTTTTTTTTGATGCTTACAAAAATTTTTTTTAATTAACTTTTTAATGAACTATAGTTGATTTTGTAGATTAATCCCATGTCAGCTGTATCATTTGCAAATATTTTCTCCTGTTCTGTGGGTTGTATTTTTGTTTTGTTGATGGTTTCCTTTGCTGTGTAAAAGCTTTTACGTTTAATTAGGTCCCATTTGTTTGTTTTTGTTTTTATTCTCCTACTCTAGAAAGTGGATCCAAAAAGATATTACTGTGATTTATGTCAAAGAGTGTTCTGCCTATGTTCTCTTCTAAAAGTTTTATAGTCTCTAGTCTTACATTTAGGTCTTCGATACATTTTGAGTTTATTTTTGTATATGGTGTTAGAGAATGTTCTAATTTCATTCTTTCACATGTAGGTGCCCAGTTTTCCCAGTACCACTTGTTGAAGAGACTGTCTTTTCTCCATTGTATATCCTTGCCTCCTTTGTCATAGATTAACTGACTATAGGTGCCTGGGTTTATCTCTGGGCTTTCTATCCTTTTCCATTGATCTATATTTCTGTTTTTGTGCCAGTACCTTACTGTCTTGATTACTGTAGCTTTGTAGTATAGTCTGAAGTCAGGGAGCCTGATTCCTCCAGCTCCATTTTTCTTCCTCAAGATTGCTTCGGCTATTTAGGGTCTTTAACTTATTTCAATCTTCTATAACATTAAACACAATTTAGAGCAATTATATGATCATAAACATATGCCTCTCTTTAGAAGAAATTAAAACCTGATTGACATGAATTTTAAAACACATTGAGAATGACCATTATAGCTAAACAAGTATATATTACACATTATAGAATTAATATTAAGAAAATTATTCAAAGTGGCTCATAACTCTAAAATAGTATAAAATTAAGGTGCTATGTGTTGTATGTGATGAATAATGTAAAATATGATTCACTTAAAAATAAACTGTGGGCTTGATAATTTAACAAAGTTTAGGTAAACTGTCATTGACAATACAGTTTATTGCAATTTAACTAAAAAGGAAAAGTTTCTGTTCTACTGTCTAAAACTAAATTCCATGTTTCATTTTTTTAAACGTCATTCTTGTGAAGTGTCCTTGAATCATGACGTAGGTAAATTTTGTATTTTTAAAACCCTAATGAGGAGAACATAGTGATCTCATTCTGAACTTCTAGAATTTACCAAGTGAAAAACACTTCGTATAAAATTTGTTGGGTTCTGACATATTCATGTAGTACTTAGTTTCATAACGCAATTGTGAGAAAATTCCTCATTAAAAATGGCGTTTATCAGGGCTTCCCTGGTGGCGCAGTGGTTGAGAGTCCACCTGCCGATGCAGGGGACGCAGGTTTGTGCCCCAGTCCAGGAAGATCCCACATGCCGCAGAGCGGCTGGGCACGTGAGCCATGGCCACTGAGCCTGTGCGTCTGGAGCCTGTGCTCCACAATGGGAGAAGCCACAACAGTGAGAGGCCCACGTACCACACACACACAAAAAAAATTGGTGTTTATCTTCCTAAACTTGTTTACAATACCAGTAAGTATTTAAGTTGGTTGCATAAAACTATGTTTCCATAATTTATTATAATAAAATATCTCATTTTATGTGATATTTTTCTTTTTTCCATGAATTAACATAAAACATTGTATCAAATGACAGATGTTTCTAGAACTGGGAGCAAATTATATTAGAAGCCTTGAATGATGTTTGCAAAACTATTGATTTGTCTATAAATCTCTTCTAAATACTTGAAAGTGTTTTAAAACAATAAAAAAATTGGAAAAAAACTAGGGAATGTAAAATAAGTAACAATTTTAGTAACTTACAAAATCTATCAAACTGACATACCATAAGACTGCTTAATCATACTGGTGTATGAGTGAATAATTCCAAGTCACAGCCTGAATTGAGTATCATGTCATGATACCTACTGTGAGGTAGCTCAGGAAGAATTCAAATAAATTAGATGAATATATTCATAATCTGTATGAAGTAAATATGTGTACACACACACAAATATTGTGTCTTACACTTGTGTTATGTGTGTCTATGTGTGTGTGCTTTCATAATCATCCTTCAACCAGTCATGTACATACAGCTTGCAGCCACACACAGTGGGAAACATGAATTGGGTTTACAGTGAGGGTGAGGTGAGGTACACGCAAATAAAAGGAAGATATTGCAAAAACAGTATTTTGATGGTTATAATTTATTTAAACAGTAGTTGATATTGACTTGTTTTCTTTACTAGTCCCTGTACTAAGCCCTTTGCATGAATTAAATCATTAAAACCTCAAAACAATCCTTGGGAAATGAAATAAATAATATTTCCTTTTTAAATATAAACACACAAATTTATAGTGCAATTAGGCCATAAGAAATTAGTAAGCGGTAGAGCTGAGCTTTAGACCCCCGTTCACCCCAAATCTTGTTGTGCTAGTCAATCCTCTTTTCTAGATGTGTTTTCGTACCATGAACTTTTCAGAGTATGTGTGACTTCATGTATGCTAACTCTTTTAGTCTTCACAGTAATTCTATGAAAGATGGCCATTTATTATCATCATAGCTCCTATAATATAAATAAAAATACACAGATTTAGAAACTTAAGACATCTGCTTCAGTTCACATGGAGAATAAGTGGCAAAGCAAAAATTTAATCAGACATTTTGACTTGGAAACCTGTATCTTTAACCACTGGACCATACAATGTCCATGTTGTAGATAATACTTGCATAGTCATAAATATAAAATTTGCTACATTAGGGAAATCAGTCAGAAAATGTGACCTCAAATTAAGTGTAATTTTTGATGTGGCTCACAGATGGATGACAGTAAGAATGAAAGACATCTGAGAGTTTTCTATTTTCACCAATTATTCTAAGCTCTTTTTAATTTCAATACTGTGAAGTATGTTTTAAAAAACCCCACAATTTTAATTGCAGAATTTAGGATTAGTTGAGGTCAGTTAAATTTCAATGTCTTGGGGTCAATCCTAAGCTTTCTGTCATAAAATATACTAAGCTTTATTTTGGTTTTATATTTCTGTTTGGTTTTGATTTGGTTTTATGATCATTATACATTACAGATTCCATCCAGGTTTGCTTCTGCTTCACACAATTTTTTAAAATTTATATTTTCTTGTCAAATCATCTACTTGATATTTTAGAATGTGCTTATATCAAATTAAATGTACTATTTTATAATGTTTACATCTGCATTCATTTCTCCTTTATTATTTAATTTTATTTATATTTTTGGCTGCACTGCGTGGCATGCGGGAACTTAGTCCCCCAACCAGGGATCGAATCTGTGATCCCTGCAGTGGAAGCGTGGAGACCTAACCACTGGACGGCCAGGGAAGTCCATCCCCTTTATTACTCTAAGTGAATATATTATTTTCTAATTCATTTTCATTATTTTTTCTGTTATCATGGTGATATTTTCAAAGATGCTATTCTTTGGTGTAAGGATCAATGTAATTTTTACTTTCAAATCCATGAATTTATGCTTTCATTTATATTAATTTAACCTATTAGTAATCCAATATTTTAGTACTTGACTATGTTTGTAGTGTTTATTTAATCACAATATATTTGAAGAGAAAAAAATGCAAGATAAAAGAAAATGAGTATATTACATTTCTTAGTGGCCCCTGAGTTTTAACCAAAAAATTTTTTTATTGCAGAATACATTTAGTACTTCTTTACAAAAAATGAATTAAATTGGTAACTGAGGAAAATATTTTCAGTTATATTTCGTATTTATTTCATATTTCAGAAAATATGTATTCTCTTATATACCATTTACTATTTTCTTTGGAAAATTTAGTATTCCATTGTATTATAATAACCTTCGTGCAATTTAAATGTAGCTATATCATCTTATCATATTCTATTATTATATTAAAACACTATCCTCTCTCTATATATAACATAGATGTATATACACACATGTATATTGTATTCTACAAGAACCTTTTTGAAATGAAAACCAAGAGGACTGCCTATAACTGAATGACAAAAAATAAACGACCTGATTCAAAAATGGGCAAAACATTTCAATAAATTTCTATAAAGAAGATATACAAATGGCTAACAAGCACATGGGAAGATGCTCAATATCATTAATCATTAGGGAATGCAAATAAAAACCACAATGAGATATTACCTCAAACCCTATAAAACAAAACAAAACAGCAAATAAGTACTGGTGAGGATGTGGAGAAACTGGAATCCTGTATAATGTTGATGGGAATGTTAAATAGTGTAGCTGCTGTGGGAAACTGTATGGCACTTCCGTAAAAACTTAAAAATAGAATTGCCATATGATTAAGCAATATCACCTCTGGGTATATACATCAAAAAATTGAAAGCAGGGTTTCAGAGATATCTGTACACCCATGGTCATAGCAGCATTATTCCCAGTATCCAAGAGGTAGAAGCAAGCCAAGTGTTCATCAACAGAGATGTGTATAAAGAAAATATGGTGTACAAATACAATGGAATATTATTCATTTTTAAAAGGAAGAAAATTCCAACACACAGTTACTACATGAATGAAACTTGAGGACATTAAGCTAAATGAAATAAGCCACTCCCATAAAGACAAATACTACATGGTTCAACTTATATGAGGTACCTTGAGTAGTTAAATTCAGTCAGAAAGTTGAGTGGTGGTTTTCAGGGGCAGGGGTAAGGGGAGAATGGGCAGGTATTTAGTATTTAATGGATACAGAGCTTCAGTTTTGCAAAACAAAAGAGTTTGGAGATGGTTGGTAGTAATGGTTACACAAAAAAGTTAGTATAGTTAATACCCCTGAACTGTACAATTAAAACGGTTAAAGATGGTAAATTTTGTTATATTTCACCAAAATTTTAAAAAATTGTTAAAAAAAGGACCTGTCAATCACTTATAACTATAGACATAAAATACTTTATGTAATAGATAAGCTGTCCACAAATTTAGTATAGATAAATCAGTAATGAACTCTATGTATTTGAAAATTCTGACTTTTTCTGAAGTAATAATTCGTTATATAAATAAAACTCTAAACATCTCCCCATAGGAAACCCAGAATGCTGAGCCTTAGAAAAAAGAAAAAAACAAACAGAAATGCAGAATTAGAGACATGACACAATGACAAAGAACTTGGTCACTACATTGCTTAGCTTCATAAGTATTAACTTTAAACAAATAAATAATATCAATATGTATATCTATATTTATCTATGTACCTGGCAAATATTTCCAACTCTCAAAAAAGTTTGTATATCACTATCAACTGCAGCACAACATAACTGAGATAAAAATAAGTGAGAGTAAGAGTGAATATTTAACTAATGATTAAATGAATAAAATCCATAAAGATAAAATAATCACAAATTTTGTATGCACCAAATATACCTTAAATTGAAATACAAAAAGGAAATTCTGAGACAATTCAGTAGAGATGTGAAAAATTCACAAAACTATAAGTTTTAAAATTCCTTGCTTTGAAACAGTAAGAAAATGTAGAATATGTTTGAAGAGCACAATTAAAAGTTTGCACACAAATAAATGTAGACAGAACATTATTTTCAAAAAACATTTACAAACCTAAATCACCTAAGTAGTCCTACCTCCTCAAATATATTTGTCTGAAATTTAAAATAAAATGTCTAAATTTTATTGAATCAAAGAAAAAAATGAAATGGAATCACTATATCTAGTAAAAATAATATTCTAGGGAGGAGGGGTAGGGAGAGGACAAAGGACAATAAGGACCAAAGGGGTATTAACATGTTAGAGATTAAAAATACTCTGTATTCCTCCACCTCTTTAATATTTTAGTTTAACTCCTAAGTCCTTATTAAATATAATAAGGTTTAAAAAATAAGGCAGAAAGAGGAGGATAAGGAGAAGAATGGGGGAGAGAGGATGAGAGGACAACTAAAAAGCATGGAGAGTAGAAAGTAAAGACTAAAAAGTTGCAGTGATTTACAGATGATAAAGTTTTCAGCACAGTAAATTCAAGAGAATCCAACGACAGAATATTTGAATTAATAAGTAAGTTTATCAGTTGTGGCAGAAGTCAGACAAACATACAAAAATCCATAACATTTCTACTTGCCAGCAATTAAAATCAGAAAATTTAATTTAAAAGGGATTATGTTAATGAAAGCACCAAAATAAATGATGCTTAGGAATATATCTAACAAAGTATAAGATATTAACACACAGCACAAATAAGAGAAAAATAAAAAATTTGTGTGAGATTGAAAGGTACAAGTTGTTTAGATGTCAATTTCTACCAAACTCATTTATAAACTTAACACAATTTTAATAAAATTTAACAAAAATGTATTTAATTAGGAATTTTAAATTTCATAAGGAATTATTATGTTGCATGACTACTCAAAATAACTCTAAAAGAACAAATTAACACATAGACATGCCCTATCTAATATCAAGACATATAAAGTGTGGTAATTTAGAAGAATGTATAATTAATAATAGATACTGTCACCAGAAAAGAATAAAAATCTTCACAGACTTAAACATATGCAATCTGTTCATATTTATACCAACAGACATACTAGGGAAATTAGATATTATTCTTTACATTTTATGTATTGGCTTTTATTGTGAAAAGCATAATTTGAATCACAAAATACATACAAGACACATTAAAAGCCTAAAAGTGAAAAAAATAATCAGAAATAACATAGAATAGGGCAGAAGACCTATATAGCTATTTCTCCAAAGAAGACATACAGATGGCCAACAGGCACATGAAAAGCTGCTCAACATCGCTAATTAGCAGAGAAATGAAAATCAAAACTACAATGCAGTACCACCTCACACTGGTCAGAATGGCCATCATTAAAAAGTCTACAAATAACAAATGCTGGAGAGGGTATGGAGAAAAGGGAACCCTCCTACACTGTTGGTGGGAATGTAAGTTGGTGTAGCCACTATGGAAAACAGTATGAAGGTTCCCCCCAAAATAAAAATATAGTTGTCATATGATCCAGCAATCCCCCTCCTGGGCATATATCCAAGCAAAACTATAATTTTAAAAGATATATGCATCCCTATATTCATAGCAGCACTATTTACAATAGCCAAGACATGGAAACAACCTAAGCATTCAACGACTGATGAATGGATAAAGAAGATGTGGTACATATATGCAATGGAATACTACCCAGCCATAAAAAAAGAATGAAATAATGCCATTTGCAGCAATATGGATGGAACTAGAGATTATCATACTAAGTGAAGTAAGTCAGAAAGACAAATACCATATATCACTTATATGTGGAATCTAAACTATGATACAAATGAACTTATCTATGAAATAGAAACAGACTCACAGGCATAGAGAACAGACTTTTGTAATTGCCAATGGGGAGGAGGGGTGGGGGAGGGAGGTATTGGGAGTTTGGGGTTAGCAGGTGTAAAATATTATATACAGAAAGGATAAACAACAAGGTCCTACTGTATAGCACAGGGAACTATATTCAATATCCTCCTATAAAGCTTAATGGAAAAGAATATTAAAAAAGAATGTATATAGGTTTAACTGAATCACTTTGCTGTACACCCGAAACTAACACAATATTGTAAATCAACTACACTTCAATTTAAAAACAGATGAAAAAATAAATAACATGGAATATTAAATTTATGCCTGGTATAAGGATGAATTAAACAACACTCAATAATAACAGCATACACAAATTAAACAAAATTATGGGTTTAGTGATAAAACATACCCTACACGTTTAAATATATGATAGAAAATACATAAAACAGTAAAACATTGTCATCCAGTAATTATTTTAAAGTATGTATGTCAATATAAATGATAAACTGCAGATAAAATTTAACAAATGATTTTTAAAAATACATAAGAGAAAGCAGAATGATAAAAAGATATGAACATTTAATCTAAGAATTTTTTTAAAAAAGTAAATTTGAAACATAATACAATAGCACCATCTGAAGATGAACTGAATATTCATCAGAAGAGCAAACCCTTACATATGACTATATAAATCTGCACTGGTTTTGTAGATAGACATTTAGATATATAGATTATATATACAGAGATACAGATAGATGATACAAAAATTCATATACAGATAAATATATTTATATAAGATATAGTTATAGACACAGAGATAGATAATAGGGAGGATAGGTAGGTAGGTAGGTAGATAGATAGATACATAGGGATAGAGCAAGAGATGAAAAAGACTCAAGTCCAAGGCATATAAATGGTTGCCTATGGAAGTTAAGAAAATGATTGGGATAGGGGAATTCCTTGATTATCAGTAATGTGTTATACATTTTATGAAAACAACTGAAATATATATGAAATATATAAACTTTTAAAACATTTATTGACTTTGAATATCCAAAGTACTATTAACTTAATACCTTTAAACATTTAATTATAATAACAATTGCATTAATAAATAATACTACCATCGGTCAAGGAGCAGAGAAATCAGTAGTAAAAACAAAATAAAACTTCCTAATAAGATTAGTCAGTGGGGACAATCTTGAAATTTGGAAAAACCTTAACAAAACTAAAGAATGGGAGAATAACAATGGAGTCTAAATAAAACAAAACCTGGTAGAACTGAATTGGTAGCTTTACAAGTTGGCCTTCCTCTCTAGCTACATTTTTTCCTTATTAATTCATGTAAATTACTCATTTATACTTCAAAATTGAAAATATGTTTCCACTCTCTATATAAGATATATCTGGTAACTAGTTTTCTATTTAGAGAACTGAAAATATTCCGTAAAGTTTAAGAAAAAACTCAACCTAATGTTTTATTCTAATATTTACACATAGCCAGTAAATGTATCTTGGTTTATAAAGGCATGCAATTATAATTCAATTATTATTCTCTTCAGTTCAGTAAGATTTTCCTGAGCAAAGTATTTAAAACATTTTATGAAAATACACTTACAGTTTTAGTTACTTTCTTCACATGAACATTTTGAAAATATACTTAGTTCCAGGCTTCTTAAAGCATTTTGATACAATACCTCTCCTTTCTTCAGTACATTACATAGCATCAGATTCACAAAGTATACACAAACAGTACTTTTAGAAAATATAACCAGTAGTCATTACAGAATACGAAATCAAATATTTTAATTTGCAATATTTGCTTAAAAGTTTGGTATTTTTTCCCAACATGGACTTAATGAGAAATCTAGAGCTGTATTCTAATTCTACTCATTCAAAATATTTTAGCATTTTCATTTCATGTATTTCCTCCTCCAAAGCAGTGAGTCCAAGCTAAAATGAACTATAATAAATTTTATGTATTTGATTCTTGTACTAAATACTAATAAGTGGAATTCATTAGTTGCAATGCTTGCACAGTCTTCAGGAAATAGACAAAATATACATATGTATTAAGATTAGGTTTTTTAGAGAGAATGTTTGTGGATGACATCTGTATTCATCAGAGTTCTCCAGAGAAACAGGATATATTGATATATAAGAGGAGATTTATTATGGGAATTGGCTCATGTAATTTGGGAGGTTGAGATATCTGACTACATGGGGTTTGCAAGTTGGAGATCTAGGAAAGTTGGTGGTATAATTCAGTCAAAGTCAAAAGGCATGAAAACCAGGAGTTCTGATGTCCAAGGGCAGAAAAATGGATGTTGCATCTTAAGAGAGTGAGAATTGCCCCTTCTCTGCCTTTTAGTTCTATTTGGGCCCTCAATGGATTGGATGATGTCCCCATCCACCACCACATTGGTAAAGCAGATTTTCCTTATTCAATCTACTGATTTAAATGTTTATTTCTTCATGAGACTTCTTCATAGACACACCCAGAAAAAATGTTTTACCAGCTATCTGGGCATCCCTTAGACCATTCAAGTTGATACATTGATACATTCAAGTTGATAACCATCACAGTACCTCATAACATGTGTGTACCACAGTATATTACACAAAGTTGGTGTAACTGGCAATCACTGGAACAATAATTTGCTTCTTATATCCATTGTTTTTAAACTGATAATTGATCATTACTTATATGCAAGCATTACGATAAAGTCAAGAGACACAGGTACAGATATTTTGAAAGACATGGCTCCATAAAACAAAGGCACCACAGGGTAAAGATCTTGGCACAGAAAACAGACATTTGACATGTTTTGTTAAGATGAAAATCATTCTTATGCATGTGACATCAGTGTAGCATGAGGATTTTAAATTCTAACACATTTTAAAATTATTTTTGAGGAAAATATTTCTAAAATGAGTACATCTTTCCTTTTTTCTTTTTTCATTATTATCAAAGTCATACACATCCATGTAAAATATCTAGAAAATACAGATCAATGAATTTTATAAATTTTATTAAAATGTTATTATAATAATTTGATAAACACAAATAAATAATGTATAACATTTTACTTCTGAACCTGTCATTTATGGTCTATGATGTGAATCCAATCTGGCTTTAACTTTAATCACAAGTTGACCTCCAATTATGCATATTCTGTACTCAATATTGTTGATATATGTGATTTTTTCATCCAACCTTGAGAGTGTCAGATAGGAAAATTCCAATGCAGCTATGTAAAGATGACAAATTGATGTGTGTGCACAACTATTTCTCTCATGCTTCATTAGTCCTAGGATGAAGTGAGCACAGTAATTGTGTCCCATACTGCCCTTCTTGCACTACATCTATAGATTTACTTTGGAGATTCAAGAATCTCCACGTATGTGCTTATGTATTTGACCAGTTTAGGATTGTTTATTAAAGAAAAAGAAGAGACTTCTTCTCTACCAATGTATATTATTTTGTTTGGGATGATGAATTCCTGAAAGGGGTCCTTAACTTTTACTTAAAATAAATGTCTTCATAAGGCTTGTGATATAGCTCAGTATTTCACAAAGTGCATTCCTCAGACCACTAATTATCTTTGATATTAATAAATATTAAAGGGACTCCATATAGTCAGGATGTGCCAAACACTTAGAGTATTGTCTGCAGAACTCTTCATGGTTTTGGATATGATTCATGAATTTTGTCTTGTGAATCCGAGGAAGAGGTACATTTAAGATTTAATTTATTAATTTATACAGGTAAATTATGCAAATTGCATGTGAGAGTTAAAATGTTGAAAAAAAAAAAGCACAAAAACTCTTCTGAAATCCTGACACCAGTAGACTGTACAGAGGTTCTTCAATTTACTCTCTCTCTCTCATAATAGTAACCTGTTTTGTCTGCATGATATCAGTTATATATTGTTTAATGTTGAATATAAAAACACATATGTGAGACAATGTATTCAGAGTAAATTTCCAAAAACAGAATTAATAGGGAAAGGGTATGTGTTCCAAAAGTATTGTACCAATTTAAATTCTCAACGCGAATATTTGGAAAAGCCTGAACTAACACTAGGTTTTGTCTTGTTTTAATTTTTGTTAATCTCATCAGAGAAAACTATCTTTTCTTATTTTATGTCATTAATAATATCTGAGAATTAAGTTCTTTGGATAGAATAGAGTGTTTCTTTCAATTCAGGGTGTTTGTTTCTTTTTTTAATTCACTATTCTTGTCTCTGCCAGTGTTCTTTGAATGTGTCCACAGTCAGATGCAAAGCAAACAGACTTCCCTATATTTTTGTACTTTTTTAGTTTTTTTTCTTTTTTGTAATCCATTATCATTTCCATGCATTCCTTAAAGAATAAATATTGTTGACAGGAAGCCACTCTGGGCTTTAAGTTGCTTTTATTATAAATCTGTTACATTTATCTTTAGAGTTAGTAATCAGAATGATATCTCTTTAAACATATTCAAATGTTTTATTCTATCTTTCTATTTAAAAAAATATTATTGACAGAGATAATATTCTTAACACTGAAAGTTGTCAAAGTGCTGTCACTATTAATAATTTTTGTTTAGAGACTTACAAATGCTCACATTGTATATCATGCACTTTGTGTCTGCATTATGGACATGGACATTTTCCCTCTTTTATGTGAATCTACTTACTCCTAGATAATTAATTCTATATTTTTATTCTCATGGTAAACTGTAATCATGTTCTAAATTCACGTTAGATGTCTCCACCACAAAGGGGTTTCTGACTTTTATCAAATACCAATAATTAGCCTCTTTTTTCTTAATATTACTGTTGCACCTTCCATAATTATTCTGCATGGCAAATAACACACTGTTTTCTTATCCATTTATCTGTCTGACTCTCCAATTATATAGAGAGCTCCCAGAGGAGAGGAGCTATATTTTATTCATTATTGAATTGAAAATTGCATTAAAAATACAAAATACATTTAAAATGTTATAATAAAAATGTAAAACTAATAAAAATTAGAAAATTCTTGAGAATTTTAAAATGTGCTAAAATTTAATTGGTTGAATTAATTATATTTTGATAAAATTTGATACTTTTATGTTTTGATAATATATTATGTTTTACAAAGGTGAAATTTGTACAAAGAAAATATGCAGATGTTAAAGTTGGTATAAGAATATTAAAGTTGGACTTCCCTGGTGGCACAGTGGTTAAGAATCTGCCTGCCAATGCAGGGGACACGGGTTCGATCCCTGGTCTGGGAAGATCTCATATACCTTGGAGCAACTAAGCCCATGTGCCACAACTACTGAACCTGTGCTCTACAGCCCATGAGCCACAACTACTGAGCCCATGTGCCACAACTACTGAAGCCCGTGCACCTAGAGCCTGTGCTCTGCAACAAGAGAAGCCACCACAGTGAGAAGCCCACACACTGCAATAAAGAGTAGCCCTGCTCTCACTGCAACTAGAGAAAGCTGCATGCAGCAACAGAGACCCAATGCAGCCAAAAATAAATAAATAAAAATTTTAAGAAAAGAAAATTAAAGTTGATCCATTGTCTTAAAAGCACAGGTAAATATGATATTTGATGAGTCTTGACTTCTTTCTAAATCATCATTTAAATGTTTAAAAATTGACATTTCCAGGTAATGGAACTACCTAGAAAAAAATTATATTTTAGCTTTAAGTACTGTACTATATTCTATAAAATGAAACATTTTAATGAAAAATAAAGAATTCTATTTTAGGTCTTCCAAATGTCACATGATTTTTGATAGTTACTGATAGATCCCAATCCAAATTCCTACTGATTTTAGAAATAGAAGATTTTTTAAATGGGACAAATTTCTATTGATACTGGAAAGTAGTAGATAAAGCATGTTAACCATGAATTCAGGGAGCCTAGATTCAATTTTCAGATTAAGCAAGTATGAGAATGGAAATTTATAAATGTACATGATATACCAGTTGTTCAATTTCTTCTTCCATAAATGGAAATAAATGAAAGTACTCAACACAAATTAGTTATTTGATTATTAACTGTCTGAATCTCTTAAGTGATTAATCATACAAATAAAGATACCAAAACAATGGTTAATTTTGATAATGATAGAGATATTAGTGTTGCCTAGTGAAAAGTAATTAGAATTATTCAAATGACAGCAATATTAATACATGAATATTTGAAGTAGGAAATTCAAGATAATCAGTTCATGGAGCAGACTCATCAGAATTTTACTAGCACCCCGTGAGGACTGATGATGGATGTAATATCATATTTCCTTCTTCTCAGCACTTACACTTGGTTGGGCTGCTAAAATAGGAAAACAGCAGAAGGTCTGTCCATCCCCTAGTAACCCTTATTAAAACCAAAAAAAAAAAAAAGCAGGTCATGATGG
Source organism: Pseudorca crassidens (assembly GCF_039906515.1). Classification (NCBI taxonomy): domain Eukaryota; kingdom Metazoa; phylum Chordata; class Mammalia; order Artiodactyla; family Delphinidae; genus Pseudorca; species Pseudorca crassidens. The sequence goes on from NC_090298.1 coordinate 24,766,748, forward strand.
CAGAGTAGAAGGATGTAGAGCTCACCTCCCTCTATTAACACGTCAAAAATACAATACATGTAGGGCAACTCTCACTGAAAATAAACTGGAGAATGGCAGAAAGAATCTCTACAACCAAGGCTGTAGAGAAAGATCTACATGGAGTCAGGTAGGAAAAGAGAAGCAATCACGTCAGGACTTGTGCACCTAGGATAGGACACAGAAGGGATGCAGTGTATCACAAGCTTGGAGAACTTTTCAGAGGAGTGAGGGATTCCAACCACATGTGTACCCCAGCCATAGGGTCTGACTCCAGAAATATGAGTCCCCTTAGCTGGTTTAAAGCCAGTGGGACTTATAGAAAGGCTGTAAGAAACCAAGACTTCACTTGTGAAGAACATGCAAATGCTTACTTACTACTTATTCCCAGCAACAAGGTAGATGAAACAGACTGAAACTGTCTGGAAGTCTCACTGATGTGCCAGGATCATCCCAGCATGTGCTCTATCCATGCTGAGTGCCAGCTCTGCCCCTTTAGCTCCAGCACAGCTCCCCACTAGGGCAAATGCTGCCATTATGGAGGAGTGACCACTTGGGGGCACAGAGCCTCCTTGGACATGGCACTGCATCTGAAAGGGCAAGGACAGCCATTGGTGACACTCGCAGAGATGGTGGATTGGGAGCTATCTGGAGCTCTGAATGGTGAGCTGGAACTAGCCCCGTATGTGCCCAGGCTTGCACCAGGCACCCACTCCAGCCCCTCTTGCTTCAGTGCTGCTTCTGGGCAAAGGTGCTGTTGCCAGGGAGAGTACACACTTTGAGGGAACGGAGCCAGCTTGGACCTGACCCTCAGGGTTCTGCTCCAGCAACTTGGGACCTGCACCCATCCCTGATAGGTGGCTGATGGCCACTAAGTATAGAAGAAACCCAGGCTCACATCTGGCTCTGGGTCTAGACCATTCATCTCCAGCTCTACCTCCCACCCACCCATGATAAAAACTCTCATCAAAGTTGCTATACTCTGTAAACTAATAAATACTGATAAAGGAAATGACAGATGATGTAAAGAAATGGAAAGAGATATCTTGTTCATGGACTGCATGAATTAATATTGTTAAAATGTCCATATTACCCAACACAGTCTACAGATTTAATGCTATCCCTATCAAAATACCCATGACATTTTTCACCAAACTAGACCAAATAATCCTAAAACTTATATGGAACCACAAAAGACCCCAAATCGCCAAACGAATTTTGAGAAAAATGTACAAAGCTCAAGTGGCCATGCTCCCTGACTTCAGACTATATTACAAAGCTACAGTAAACAAAGCAGCATGATACTAGCACAAAAATAGGCAAGTAAATCAAGGGAACAGAATAGAGAGCCAAGAAATAAACCCATGCACTTCTGGTCAGTTAATTTATGACAAAGGAGGCAAAAATATACAACGGGGAAAGACAGTCTCTTCAATAAGTGGTGCTGGGAAAATCGGACAGCTACATGGAAAAGAAAGAAATTAGAATATTTTTTCACACCATGTACAAAAATAAACTCAAAATGGATTAAAAACGTAAATCTAAGACCAGACACCATAAAACTCCGAGAAGAAAACGTAGGCAGAACACTTTTGACATAAATTGTAGCAATATGTTTCTGAATCTGTCTTCTGGAACAAAGGAAACTAAAGTAAAAATAATCAATTGGGAACTAATTAAACTTAAAAGCATAGGAAAACATCAACAAAACAAAAAGACAAACTACTGAATAGGAGAAAGTATTTGCAAGTAATATGACTGATAACGAGTTAATATCAAAAATATATAAATACTACACACAAGTCAATAACAACAACTACAAAAAAAGCCAACTAAGAAATGGGCAGAAGACCTGAATAGATATTTTTCCAAAGACTACATACAGGTGGCAGCAGGTACATGAAAAGATGCTCAACATTGCTAATCAGCAGAGAAATGCAATTGTAAACCACAATAAGATATCACCTCACACCTGTCAGAATGGCTATCATCAAAAAGTCTAGAAATAGCAAATATTGGTGAGGATGTGGAGAAAAGGGTACCCTTGTACCCTTTTGGTGGGCATGTAAATTGGTACAGCCACTATGAAAACAGTTTGGAGTTTCCTCGAAACACTAACAATAGAACTACCATGTGACCAGAAATTCCACTCCTAGGTATATATCCAAAGATAACAAAAACACTAATTTGAAAAGTTACATTCACCCTAATGTTCACAGCAGCAGTATTTACAATAGCCAAGATATGGAAGCAACTTAAGTGTCCATTAACAGATGATTGGATAAATAAGAAGTGATAGACACACACACACACACACACACACACACACACACAGTATGGAATAATAACCATAAATAAAATTTGCTGTTTGCAACAACATGCATGGACTTGGAGGGTGTTATGCTTAGTGAATTAAGACAGCAGAGAAAGACAAATACTGTTATCACTTGTATGTAGAATCTACAAAATGAAACCAATGAATGAGTATAAACAAACAGAAATAAATTTACAGGTATAGAGAATAAATTAGTGGTTACCAGTGGGCAGAGGGTAGGTTGGAGGGGACAAGATAGGGGTAGGAGATTAAGAGGTACAAACTATTAAGTATAAAATAAATAAGATACAAGGATATATTGTATAGCAAAGGGAAAATAGCCAATATTTTATGATAACATTAAAAGAAGTATAATCTATAAAAATATTGGATCACTGTGCTGTACATCTAAAGCTATATATAATAAAGTAGATCAACTATATTTCAATAAAAAAGGAGGTGTGTTTATGTTATATAGTAGATTTTTTAGCAGTTAGTTCCAGGTACGTGTTATAACTTTTTTGAGTTCAATAAATTTTATAAAGGACTTTATGTGCCCTGCTTTAAGATTTGGTTCTGCATATATTTCTCTCAGATATATAAATCTATAAACCCATGAAAGAAAACTATAGTTAATTTAAATCCTTCTTTTCCTTTCTAATTATCTGAGTCAAGGGATGTTTTATATCAATTTCCACCAAAGAAAAATTAAACTTGGATCTGTAAAAGTGCAGACAACTGGATAAGCATATAATTAAAAAATACTACAATTAAAGCGTGAATGAGAATAAGTCCTTAAAGATAGTTTACAATGAGATGGGACAATTATTGAAAAAAAAATGTGGGTTCTCAACATGATTTAAGACACTACAGCCATGAAATTAGAGCAAGAAGCATAAAGATGGAATATATCCAAAGGGTTTATGAAGATGGTAACATTATACAAAATTAATAAATTTCACCATAGCAGTAAAAAGAGAAGTATGAAGTGGGAGAAGATAACATCTGAAAGTAATGGAATGAAATCAGGTTTGACTTGACCTAGAACTACCTGGGACAATAACATCTGGGTCTGTTTTTCACAATAATCTTTTCAAAATAATGTTTGTTTGGAAATTTAAAAATTAAGATAAATATGAAATATCAAAACTGCCTTGCTTGCTGTAAAATCCCTGATCTATAGAAATGCATCTGGCCATGGGTTACTGTGAGCAAGCATGAGGCCATACAATGTGTGCATGTTAGAACCTCATAAAAAATAATCTGTTGGAAACTTAGACTGTGGTTTTTGTGTGTCAAGGTGATTTGCATACACCTTAACTCTCATGTCAGCAGAGGCATGTGCCCCATTTTAATGAAGAGTAAAGAAACCTATACACACAGGTAGCTCCAGGGTCAAGTGATGAGATGAAGATGATGAGCATGCTGTATTTTCTGTCAGTTCCTTTTTACAAGCCACATAAACAAAGTATTATATTAAAAACCTATTGCTTCTTTTAAGTTTGATTGCCTGTTCAACAATTGTGATACTTGAATATGGTGAAGTATATATGAGATCCCACTTAGATATAATCAGAACTACACTTGGAATAAACAGACCTGACAGAGGACAAAAACAATGATAAAAGAAAAAATTAACTCTCATGATTAGCTGTAGACAAGAATTTGGTGAAAAGTTATTAAAACCTAGATATATTCTAGTTTTAAAAATGTTTAAGGGCTCAGGCCTCGGTTGGATCGCAGGGAGAGGACTGGCGGCGTGAACACAGCCTAAAGGGGTTAGTGCACCAAGGCTAGCCGGGAGGGAGTCTGGGGAAAAGTCTGGACTTGCCGAAGAGGCAAGAGACTTTTTCTTCCCTCTCTGTTTCCTGGTGGGCGAGGAGAGGGGATTAAGAGCGCTGCTTAAAGGAGCTCCAGAGATGGGCGCGAACCGTGGCTAACAGCGCAGACCCAAGAGGGGGCATGAGACACTAAGGTTGCTGCTGCCGCCACCAAGAAGCCTGTGTGAGCACAGGTCACTCTCCACACCTCCCTTCCAGGGAGCCTGTACAGCAAGCCACTGCCAGGGTCCCGGGATCCAAGGACAATTTCCCCAGGAGAAGTCATGGCGCGCCTCAGGCTGGCGCAACATCCCACTGCCCTCTGCCACCACAGACTCGCCCCACATTCTGTGCCCCTCCCTCCCCCTGGCCTGAGTGAGCCAGAGCCCCTGAATCAGCTGCTCCTTTAACCCCGTCCTGTCTGAGCAAAGAACAGACGCCCTCCTCCGACCTACAGGCGGGGCGGGCCCAAATCAAAAGCTGAGCCCCGGGAGCTGTGCAAACAAAGAAGAGAAAGGGAAATATCTCCCAGCAGCCTCAGAAGCAGTGGATTAAATTTCCACAATCAACTTGATGTACCCTGCATTGGTAGAATACCTAAATAGACTATGAATCATCCCAAATTGAGGAGGTGGACTTGGAGAGCAAGATTTATTATTTTTTCCCCTTTTCTCCTTTTTGTGAGTGTGTATGTGTATGCTTCTGTGTGAGATTTTGTCTGTAGAGCTTTGCTTTCACCATTTGCCCTAGGGTTCTGCTGTCCATTTTTGTTTGTTTTTGTTTTACTAAAAAAATTTTTTTTCTTAATAATTAGTTTTTATTTTAATAACTATTTTATTTTATCTTACGTTATTTTACTTTATCCTCTTTGTTTCTTTTTTCTTTCTACTTTTTCTCCCTTTTATTCTGAGCTGTGTGGATGAAACGCTCTTGGTGCTGCAGCCAGGAGTGAGTGCTGTGCCTCTGAGGTGGGAGAGCCAACTTCAAGACACTGGTCCACAAGAGACCTCCCAGCTCCACGTAATATCAAATGGCGAAAATCTCCCAGAGATCTCCATCTCACCACCAACATCCAGCTTCACTCAACGACCAGCAAGCTACAGTGCTGGACACCCTATGCCAAACAACTAGCAAGACAGGAACCTAAAACCACCCATTAGCAGAGAGGCTTCCTAAAATCATAATAAATCCACAGACACCCCAAAACACACCACCAGACGTGCCCCTGCCCACCAGAGAGACAAGATCCAGCCTCAGCCACCAGAACTAAGGCACTAGTCCCCTCCACCAGGAAGCCTACACATCCCACTGAACCAATTTTAGCCACCAGGGACAGACACCAAAAACAATGGGAACTATGAACCTGCAGCCTGTGAAAAGGAGACCCCAAACACAGTAAGATAAGCAAAATGAGAAGACAGAAAAACACACAGCACATGAAGGAACAAGATAAAACCCCACCAGACCTAACAAATGAAGAGGAAATAGGCAGTCTACCTGAAAAATAATTCAGAATAATGATAGTAAAGATGATCCAAAATATTGGAAATAGACAAAATGCAAGAAACATTTAACAAGGACCCAGAAGAAATAAAGAGGAAACAAGCAACGATGAACAACACAATAAATGAAATTAAAAATACGCTAGAAAGGATCAATATTAGAATAACTAAGGCAGATAAGTGGCAGATAACTAAGGCGGAAAAGTGACCTGGAAGATAAAATAGTGGAAATGACTACTGCAGAGCACAATAAAGAAAAAAGAATGAAAAGAATTGAGGACAGTCTCAGAGACCTCTGGGACAACATTAAATGCACCAACATTCGAATTATAGAGGTCGCAGAGGAAGAAGAGAAAAAGAAAGGGACTGAGAAAATATTTGAAGAGATTATAGTGGAAAACTTCCCTAATATGGGAAAGGAAATAGTTAACCAAGCCCAGGAAGCACAGAGAATCCCATACAGGATAAATCCAAGGAGAAACATGCCAAGACACATATTAATCAAACTGTCAAAAATTAAATACAAAGAAAACATATTAAAAACAGCAAGGGAAAAACAACAAATAACACACAAGGGAATCCCCATAAGGTTAACAGCTGATCTTTCAGCAGAAACTCTGCAAGCCAGAAGGGACAGGCAGGACATATTTAAAGTGATGAAGGAGAAAAACCTACAACCAAGATTACTCTACCCAGCAAGGATCTCATTCAGATTTCATGGAGAAATTAAAAGCTTTACAGACAAGCAAAAGCTGAGAGAGTTCAGCAGGACCAAACCAGCTTTACAACAAATGCTAAAGGAACTTCTCTAGGCAAGAAACACAAGAGAAGGAAAACACCTGCAATAACAAGCCCAAAACAATTAAGAAAATAGGAATAGGAACATAGATATCGATAATTATCGATAAATGTAAATGGATTAAATACTCCCACCAAAAGACACAGACTGGCTGAATGGATACAAAAACAAGACCCATATATATGCTGTCTACAAGAGACCCACTTCAGACCTAGGGACACATACAGACTGAAAGTGAGGGGATGGAAAAAGATATTCCATGAAAATGGAAACCAAAAGAAAGATGGAGTAGCAATTCTCATATCAGACAAAATAGACTTTAAAATAAAGACTACTAAAAGAGACAAAGAAGAACACTACATAATGATCAAGGGATCGATCCAAGAAGAAGATATATCAATTGTAAATATTTATGCACCCAACATAGGAGCACCTCAATACATAAGGCAAATACTAACAGCCATAAAAGGGGATATCGACAGTAACACATTCATAGTAGGGGAATTAACACCCCACTTTCACCAATGGACAGATCATCCAAAATGAAAATAAATAAGGAAATACAAGCTTTAAATGATACATTAAACAAGATGGATTTAATTGATATTTATAGGACATTCCATCCAAAAACAACAGATTACACATTTTTCTCAAGGGCTCATGGAATATTCTCCAGGATAGATCATATCTTGGGTCACAAATCAAGCCTTGGTAAATTTAAGAAAATTGAAATTGTATCAAGTATCTTTTCTGACCACAATGCTATGAGACTAGATATCAATTACAGGAAAAGATCTGTAAAAAATACAAACACATGGAGGCTAAACAATACACTACTTAATAATGAATTGATCACTGAAGAAATCAAAGAGGAAATCAAAAAATACCTAGAAACAAATGACAATGGAGACACTACGACCCAAAACCTATGGGAGGCAGCAGAAGCAGTTCTAAGAGGGAAGTTTATAGCAATACAATACTACCTTAAGAAACAGGAAACATCTCGAAGAAACTACCAAACCTTGCACCTAAAGCAATAAGAGAAAGAAGAAAAAAACAGCCAACGTTAGCAGAAGGAAAGAAATCATGAAGATCAGAGCAGATATAAATGAAATAGAAACAAAGAAAACAATAGCAAAGATCAATAAAACAAAAGCTAGTTCTTTGAAAGATAAACAAAATTGATAAACAATTAGCCACACTCATCAAGAAAAAAGGGAGAAGACTCAAATCAATAGAATTAGAAATGAAAAAGGAGAAGTAACAACTGACACTGCAGAAACACAAAAGATCATGAGGGATTAATACAAGCAACTCTATGCCAATAAAATGGACAACCTGGAAGAAATGAACAAATTCTTTGAAATGCACAATGTGCTGAGACTGAATCAGGAAGAAATAGAAAATATGAACAGACCAATCACAAGCACTGAAATTGAAACTGTGATTAAAAGTCTTCCAACAAACAAAAGCCCAGGACCAGATGGCTTCACAGGCGAATTCTGTCAAACATTTAGAGAAGAGCTAACACCTATCCTTCTCAAACTCTTCCAAAATACAGCAGAGGGAGGAACACTCCCAAACTCATCCTATGAGGCCACCATCACCATGATACCAAAACCAAAGATTTCACAAAGAGAGGAAACTACAGGCCAATATCACTGATGAACATAGATGCAAAAATCCTCAACACAATACTAGTAAACAGAATCCAACAGCACATTAAAAGGATCATACACCACAATCAAGTGGGGTGTATTCCAGGAATGCAAGGATTCTTCAATATATGTAAATCAATCAACGTGATACACCATATTAACAAATTGAAGGAGAAAAACCATATGATCATCTCAAAAGATGCAGAGAAACTTTTGACAAAATTCAACACCCATTTATGATAAAAACCCTGCAGAAAGTAGGCAAAAAGCAAACTTTCCTCAACATAATAAAGGCCATATATGACAAACCCACAGCCAACATCATGCTCAATGGTGAAAAACTGAAAGCATTTCCACTAAGATCAGGAACAAGACAAGTTTGACCAGTCTCACCACTCTTATTCAACATAACGTTGGAAGGTTTAGCCACAGCAATCAGAGAAGAAAACAAAATAAAATGAATCCAAATCGGAAAAGAAGAAGTAAAGCTGTCACTGTTTGCAGATGACTTGATACTATACATAGGGAATCCTAAAGATGCTACCAAAAACTACTAGAGCTAATCAATGAATTAGGTAAAGTAGCAGGATACAAAATTAATGCACAGAAATCTCTGGCATTCCTATACACTAATGATGAAAAATCTGAAATTGAAATCAAGAAAACACTAACATTTACCACTGCAACAAAAAGAATAAAATATCTAGGAATAAACCTACCTAAGGAGACAAAAGACCTGTATGCAGAAAATCATGACACTGATGAAAGAAATTAAAGATGATATGAATAGATGGAGAGATATACCATGTTCTTTCATTGGAAGAATCAACATTGTGAAAATGACTCTACTACCCAAAGCAATCTAGAGATTCAATGCAATCCCTATCAAACTACCACTGACATTTTTCACAGAACTAGAACAAAAAATTTCACAATTTGTATGGAAACACAAAAGACCCCGAATAGCCAAAGCAATCTTGAGAACGAAATACAGAGCTGGAGGAATCAGGCTCCCTGACTTCAGACTATACTACAAAGCTACAGTAATCAAGACAGCATGGCACTGGCACAAAAACAGAAATAGAGATCAATGGAACAGGATACAAAGCCCAGAGATAAACCCACACACATATGGTCATCTTATCTTTGATAAAGGAGGCAGGAATGTACAGTGGAGAAAGGACAGCCTCTTCAATAAGTGGTGTTGGGAAAACTGGACAGGTATATACAAAAGTGTGAGATTAGAACACTCCCTAACACCATACACAAAAATAAATCATAATGGATTAAAGATCTAAATGTAAGGCCAGAAACTTTGAAACTCTTAGAGGAAAACATAGGCAGAAAACTCTATGACATAAATCACAGCAAGATCCTTTCTGACCCACCTCCTAGAGAAATGGAAATAAAAAGAAAAATAAACAAATGGGACGTCATGAAACTTCAAAGCTTTTGCACAGCAAAGGAAACCATAAAAAAGACCAAAAGACAACGCTCAGAATGGCAGAAAATATTTGCAAATGAAAAAACTGACAAAGGATTAATCTCCAAAATTTACACGCAGCTCAGGCAGCTCAATGACAAAAAAATAAACAACCCAATCCAAAAATGGGCAGAAGACCTAAATAGACTTTTCTCCAAAGAAGATATACAGATTTCCAACAAACACATGAAAGAATGCTCAACGTCATTAATCACTAGAGAAATGCAAATCAAAACTACAATGAGATATCATCTTGTACCGGTCAGAATGGCCATCATCAAAATATCTAGAAATAATAAATGCTGGAGAGGGTGGGGAGAAAAGGGAACCCTCTTGCACTGCTGGTGGGAAGGTGAATTGGTACAGCCACGAAGGAGAACAGTATGGAGGTTCCTTAAAAAACTACAAATAGAACTACCATATGACCCAGCAATCCCACTACCGGGCATATACCCTGAGAAAACCAAAATTCAAAAAGAGTCATGTACCAAAATGTTCATTGCAGCTCTATTTACAATAGCCAGGAGATGGAAGCAACCTAAGTGTCCATCATCGGATGAATGGATAAAGATGATGTGGCACATATATACAATGGAATATTACTCAGCCATTAAAAAGAAACGAAATTGAGTTATTTGTGGTGAGGTGGATGGACCTAGAGTCTGTCATACAGAGTGAAGTAAGTCAGAAAGAGAAAGACAAATACTGTATGCTGACACATATATATGAAATGAAGGAAAAAAAAGAAATGTCATGAAGAACCTAGGGGTAAGACAGGAATAAAGACACAGACCTACTAGAGAATGGACTTGAGGATATGGGGAGGGGGAAGGGTAAGCTGTGACAAAGTGAGAGAGTGGCATGGACATATATACACTACCAAACGTAAAATAGATAGCTAGTAGGAAGCAGCCGCAGAGCACAGGGAGATCAGCTTGGTGCTTTGTGACCACCTAGATGGGTGGGATAGGGAAGATGAGAGGGAGGGAGACGCAAGAGGGAAGAGATATGGGAACATATGTATATGTATAACTGATTCACTTTTTTATAAAGCAGAAACTAACACACCATTGTAAAGCTATTATACTCCAATAAAGATGTAAAATAAATAAAAGGAAAAAATTGTTTAAGAGTAATGAAAAAAACTAAACAAGCTAAGCAGATTAATAAGGAGAAAGAGACTGAAGTAACACTGAGGATTTCTACAAGATGCTCTCCATAAAAATGGATATCAACTGTGAATAAATGGAAAATAATAAGATGAAAAAAAAATACATTATTCATCAGGTATTCACGTGTGGATGCAATTAAAAGATATTTTCAAATGTACATTTGAAGTTTCTTTTTACAAAAATTTCACAGAAACACCCCTCCCAACCATGAAAATCATAAATATAAATTCCAGATGTGAAGAAGTTATTATATAAAAGATCTAACAATGAAAAGTAAAGACAGAAGAGATTAGAAATGCTTTTAAATAAATATAATAAATACAATTACAAAATTTATGTGACTCAAATTTGGGAGGGTAAAGTTATCCAATAAGAATAATTTAATAATCATTTTCCATTTCTAAAATTTCAATTTATGAAATTTATGGAAAACTTGAAATATGAACGTTTTTCCAAAATCTAAAAAATTTATAAAATAGTTGTATAATATTTTTAAACACTGTGTTATTATTATCACTATCATAATTTTTATAATCATTAGCATACCCCTCATTGTTATTATTTAGTCTGTGTCTCTTAGCAGGAGGGTATATCGACCCATGCCAAAAAAGTCAGTTAAAACTGAAAAATATTCTTTAAAAAGCTCAGAAAACACTGACTAACTTATGAAAAACTAAGATAATGGTTCTTAAAAGCACTTAAAATATTTGATCATTATGCAATGTAAGTATAAATTGATAAGAAAATATTAAAATGTAATGATTAAAATTTGTTCTATACCATAGCAAAGAATATCATAAAGAAGACTACATATTTATTTATGGCAATCAGCCAAGTTGTAGTTTGAATAAATCACACGCATATAAAGAACTTACTAAACAATAAACATACAGCCCTAAAATTTGGTTGAGTTCCAGTAACAGAGATCAAAATTTGAGGAAGAAAAGTTGCTAAAATTCGCAAAGAAGGGTATTCAAATGAAGGAAGATAGGAAGGGAAAGAGTTCCCAAAGTCTTTATGGAAGTCTTCTTGAATCTTCAGCTGAGTATTTATCTGAAGATGTATAAGGTGAGTCACAGAAGCCAGGAAGGACAATTTTCAGCAAGTGAGAAATTAAATCTAGATATCACACAAAGCAAGAAATTGTTTTGAGTTCCCAGGATCTAGAGCAGAAAGATCTTATGAAATAAACAGGGCATTCAACAGTGAATCTATTAAGTACCACACCTTAGAGGTAGAGTATATTAGCTCAAAGGTAAAGGGTACTCTAGGCTTGCAAGAAAAGTTCTTAGAAGCAAGCCTTCAGACTATCAATCTGTTTTGTAAATAAGTTAACAGCCAATCAGAAAAGAAGTCTACAACTCTTTGACGATACAAGAAAATCCCATAATCAGTCATATAAATTGTTTGATAGTCAATAAAAAATTACTAATCATGCATGAAGCAGGGAAATGTGACACATAACCAAGGTAAAAATCAGTGACTAGAAATAGCATAAATGATAGAATTAGCAGAGAAAGACTTTAAAATAGCATCATAACCATACTCCATATACATAAGGATGTGAAGAAAATCAGGGACATAATGAAGAGAGAAATGGAAGAAATTAAAAGAACCAGAAGAAATTAAGAGTGATAAAAAATAAAATAAGTAAATTGAATTTTTAATGGGATGTCATTTTTATATGATTGAATGGTAGAAAAAATGATTAGTAAAGAGATATAACAAAAAAACTATTCTAATTGAAGCCTTGAAAGGCCAAAAAAAAAAAAAAAAAAAAAAGCCTAACTGATCTGTGGGAAACTATGAAGCAGTATAACATACATATAACTGGAGACCAAGAAAAACAGTGGGAGGGGCATAAAAATTACAAACACATTTAAAGAAACAATGGTCTTTTTTTTCATATTTGAACAAAACTTCACTGCATCAAGATGTTTAGTTAAATCAGGAAAAAAATCAATGAAAATTGTCAATTATAATTAGTTATAGTTATAAAGCAGAAAGTAACATACCATTGTAAAGCAATTCTACTCCAATAAAGATGTTAAAAAATAAATAAATAAATAATGGTTGACTAGTAATATATCAACAGTAATGTTTTGTAGCTTCTATACAGAAAATTTTCTGTATCTGTATTTTGTTTTATAATAAAAGCTTAAAAAAATAAATAAAATTGCTGATTAGATTTACTGGATGGAAATCCCTGGTGTGGTCCCTGGGGCATTAACCATAAAATCCAGAATAGTTTGGAAATGAAAGTAGTTGAGAAAAAAACTTCACAAAGTTTGTCTATGAAAAAGTATGGAGAATTAGGACAATATTGATAAGAGGAGGTAAAATTCTCTTCAACTTTTTATTTTGAGAGAATTGTATACTTAGAGAAGAGTTGCACAGAGAGTACAGAGGGTCACCATATATATTCTGAGGGTTTTTTGAAAAAACATGTTCTTTGTAAGAGATACATGAAGAGCATTTTTAAAAGCTGTTGAAAGTATGTAGCAGACAGGCAGGGTTAGGCAATTCATGTAAGATAGTAAGTAATGGATAGTATGAGCTTCCTGAAAATACTACCTCATTCAGGGCATTACTAGAGAAGATGGCCTTCAATGTGTAATTATGGGAGAGGTGTAAAAATTATGAGTTCCTATGTGGGATTTAGTTAGTTCCTAAAATTATTTAGTTCCTATTTGGAAATTTAGTGCGATGAGTTTAAAGAGGTTATCTCCTAATGTATTCTATTTTTCTGTGTGAAGTAGGTGGAATAATCTTGTCACCTTGAAGTAAAGGGGAAATGCGAGACATTCAAGATGGTGGAGGAGTAAGATGTGGAGATCACCTTCCACCCCACAAATACATCAGAAATACATCTACATGTGGAACAACTCCTACAGAACACTTACTGAATGCTGGCAGAAGACTTCAGACCTCCCAAAAGACAAGAAACTCCCCACGTACCTGGGTAGGGCAACAGAAAAAAACAGAGACAAAAGAATAGGGACAGGACCTGCAGCAGTGGGAGGAAGCTGTGAAGGAGGAAAGGTTTCCACACACTAGGAAGCCCCTTCACTGGTGGAGATGGGGGGTCGTGGGGGGGGGAAGCTTTGGAGCCACGGAGGAGAGCAGAGCAACAGGGGTGAGGAGGGCAAAGCGGAGAGATTCCCGCACAGAGGATCAGTGTCAACTAGCACTCACCAGCCCGAGAAGCTTGTCTGCTCACCCGCCTGGGCAGGTGGGGGCTGGGAGCTGAGGCTTGGGCTTCGGAGGTCAGATCCCAAGGAAAAGACTGGGGTTGGCTGCGTGGACACAGCCTGAAGGGGGCTAGTGCCACACAGCTAGCTGGGACGGCGTCCAGGAAAAAGTCTGGACCTGGCAAAGAGGCAAGAGACCATTGTTTCAGGGTGCATGAAGAGAGGGGATTCAGAGCACCGCCTAAACGAGCTCGAGACGGGCATGATCTGCAGTTATCAGCGTGGACCCGAGAGACGGGCATGAAATGCTAAGGCTGCTGCTGCAGCCACCAAGAATCCTGTCTGCAAGCACAGGTCACTATCCACACCTTCCCTCCCGGGAGCCTGTGCAGCCTGCCAGTGCCAGGGGCTCATGATCCAGGGACAACTACTCTGGGAGAACAAACGGTGCACCTCAGGCTGTTGCAACGTTATGCCGTTATGCCGGCCTCTGCCGCTGCAGGCTCGCCCTGCATTCCGCACCCCTCCCTCCCCATGGCCTGAGTGAGCCAGAGCCCCTTAATCAGCTGCTGCTTTAACCCATCCTGTCTAAGCGAAGAACAGACACCCTCAGGCAACCTAAATGCAGAGGCAGGGCCAAATCCAAAGCTGAACCCCAGGAGCTGTGAGAACAAAGTAGAGAAAGGGAAATCTCTCCCAGCAACCTCAGGAGCAGCAGATTAAATCTCCACAGTCAACTTGATGTACCCAGCATCTCTGGAATACCTGAATAGACAAGGAATCATCCCAAAATAGGATGTGGACTTTGGAAGAACTGTAGACCTGGAGTTTGCTTTCTGCATCTATGTTTCTAGTCTTATGTTTATCTCAGTTTAGTATTTAGAGTTTATTATCATTGGTAGATTTGTTTATTGATTTGGTTGCTCTCTTCCGTTTTTTTAAAATAGATATATATTTTTTATCTTTTTCTCTTTTTTTGATTGTGCATGTGTATGCTTCTTTCTGTGATTTTGTCTGTATAGCTTTGATTTTACCATTTATCCTGGAGTTCTGCCTGTCCGTTTTATTTTCTTTTCCTTTTTCTTTTGTTTATAGTATGGTTTTTAGCAATTGTTATCATTGGTGGATATGTGTTTTCATTTGGTTGCTCTCCGCATTCTTCTTTTTCTTTTTTTAATTACTTTTTAATTATTTTAATTTTTATTTTAGTAACTTTACTTGCTTCTTTCCTTCCTTCCTTCCATCCTTCCTTTTCTCTTTCTTTCTTTCCTCCTTTCTTTCTTTCTTTCTTTCTTTCTTTCTTTCTTTCTTTCTTTCTTTCTCTCTTTCTTTCTCCCTTATTTTCTGAGCTGTGTGGCTTACAGGGTCTTCATGCTATGGCCAGGTATCAGGCCTGTGCTCTGAGTTGAGACAGCCAAGTTCAGGACCTTGGTCCACCAGAGACCTCCTAGCTCCACATAATATCAAAGAGTGAAAGCTCTCCCAGAGATAACCATCTCAATGCTAAGACCCAGCTCCACTCAACGATCAGCAAACTACAGTGCTGGACACCCTATGACAAACAACTAGCAAGACAGGAACACAACCCCACCCATTAGCAGAGAGGCTGCCTAAAATCATAATAAGGTCACAGACACACCAAAACACACCACTGGATGCAGTCCTGCCCACCAGAAACACAAGATCCAGACTCATCCACCAGAATACAGGCACCAGTCCCTTCCACCAGGAAGCCTACACAACCCACTGAACCACCCTTAGGTACTGGGAGCAGACACTAAAAACAATGGGAACTACAAACCTGCAGCCTGCAAAAAGGAGACCCCAAACATAGTAAGTTAAGCAAAATAAGAAGACAGAGAAACACACAGCAGATGAAGGAGCAAGGTAAAAACCCATGAGACCAAACAAATGAAGAGGAAATAAACAGTCTAGCTGTAAACGAATTCAGAGTAATGATAGTAAAGATGATCCAAAATCTTAGAAATAGAATGGAGAAAATACAAGAAACGTTTAACAAAGACCTAGAAGAACTAAAGAGCAAACAAACAATGATGAACAACACAAAAAATGAAATTAAAAATTCTCTACAAGGAAGCAATAGTAGAATAACTGAGGCAGAAGAATGGATAAGTGACCTGGAAGATAAAATAATGGAAATAACTACTGCAGAGCAGAATAAAGAAAAAAGAATGAAAAGAATTGAGGACAGTCTCAGAGACCTCTGGGACAACATTAAATGCACCAACATTTGAATTATAGGGGTCCCAGAAGAGGAAGAGAAAAAGAAAGGGACTGAGAAAATATTTGAAGAGATTATAGTTGAAAATTTCCCTAATATGGGAATGGAATTAGTCAATCAAGTCCAGGAATCACAGAGAGTCCCATACAGGATAAATCCAAGGAGAACCATGCCAAGATACATATTAATCAAACTATCAAAAAGTAAATACAAAGAAAAACTACTAAAAGCAGCAAGGGAAAAATGACAAATAACACACAAGGGAATCCCCATAAGGTTAACAGCTGATCTTTCAGCAGAAACTCTGCAAGCCAGAAGGGAGTGACAGGACATATTTAAAGTGACGAAAGGGAAAAAGCTACAGCCAAGATTACTCTACTCAGCAAAGATCTCACTCAGATTCAACGGAGAAATTAAAACCATTACAGACAAGCAAAACTAAGAGAATTCAGTACCACCTAACCAGCTTTACAACAAATGCTAAAGGAACTTCTCTAGGCAGGAAACACAAGAGAAGGAAAAGACTTACAATAACAAACCCAAAACAAGTAAGAAACTGGTAATAGGAACATACATATCAGTAACTACCTTAAAGGTAAATGGATTAAATGCTCCAACCAAAAGACATAGATTGGTTGAATATATACAAAAACAAGACCCATATATATGCTGTCTACAAGAGACCCACTTCAGACCTAGGGACACATACAGACTGAAAGTGAGGGGATGGAAAAAGACATTCCATGAAAATGGAAATCAAAAGAAAGCTGGAGTAGCAATTCTCATATCAGAAAAAATAGACTTTAAAATAAAAGCTATAAAGGGATCAATCCAAGAAGATGATATAGCAATTGTAAATATTTATGCACCCAACATAGGAGCACCTCAATACATAAGGCAAATGTTAACAGCCATAAAGAGAAAATGGACAGTAACACAATAATAGTGGGGGACATTAACACCCCACTTTCACCAATGGACAGATCATCCAAAATGAAAATACATAAGGAAACACATGCTTTAAATGATATATTAAATAAGATGGACTTAATTGATATTTAAATACATTAAACAAAATGGACTTAATTGACATTTATAGGGCATTGCATCCAAAAACAACAGAATACACTTTCTTCTCAAGTGCTCATGGAACATGCTCCAGGATAGATCATATCTTGGGTCATAAATCAAGCCTTGGTATATGTTAAGAAAATTGAAATTATATCAAGTATCTTTTCTGACTACAACGCTATGAGACTACATAAGAATTACAGGAAAAAGAACTAAAATATACAAACACAGGGGGGCTAAACAATACACTACAAAATAACCAAGAGATCACTGAAGAAATCAAAAAGGAAATCAAAAAATACCTAGAAACAAATGACAATGAAAACACAATGACCCAAAATTTATGGGATGCAGCAAAAGCAGTTCTAAGAGGGAAGTTTATAGAAATACAATCCTACCTCAAGAAACAAGAAACAACTCAAATAAACAACCTAAACTTACACCTAAAGCAATTACAGAAAGAAGAACAAAAAACCCCAAAGTTAGCAGAAGGAAAGAAATCATAAAGAACAGATCAGAAATAAATGAAAAAGAAATGAAGGAAATGATAGCCAAGATCAATAAAACTAAAAGGTGGTTGTTTGAGAAGATAAACAAAATTGATAAACCATTAGCCAGAGTCAACAAAGAAAAAAGGGAGAAGACTCAAATCAAAAGAATTAGAAATGAAAAAGGTAAAGTAACAACTGACACTGCAGAAATACAAAGGATCATAAGAGATTACTATAAGCAACTATATGCCAATAAAATGGACAACCTGGAAGAAATGGACAAATTCTTAGAAAAGCACAACCTTCCGAAACTGAACCAGGAAGATATAGAAAATATAAACAGACCAAACTCAAGCACTGAAATTGAAACTGTGATTAAAAATCTTCCAACAAACAACAGACCAGGACCAGATGGCTTCACAGGTGAATTCTATCAAATATTTAGAGAAAACCTAACACCTATTCTTCTCAAACTGCTCCAAAATATAGCAGAAGGAGGAATACTCCCGAACTCATTCTACAAGGCCACCGTTACCCTAATACCAAAACCAGACAAATATTTCACAAAAAAAGAAAACTACAGACCAATAACACTGATGAACATAGATGCAAAAATCCTCAACACAATACTAGCAAACAGAATCTAACAGCATATTAAAAGGATCATACATCATAATCAAGTGGGGGTTAGCCCAGGAATGCAAGGATTCTTCAATATACTCAGTGTGATAAACCATATTAACAAATTGACGAATAAAAACCATATGATCATCTCAATAGATGCAGAAAAAGCTTTTGACAAAATTCAACACCCATTTATGATAAAATCTCTCCAGAAAGTAGGCATAGAGGGAACTTACCTCAAAATAATAAAGGCCATATATGACAAACCCACAGCCAACATCGTGCTCAATGGTGAAAAACAAACTATTTCCATGAAGATCAGGAACAAGACAAGTTTGCCCATTCTCACCACTATTATTCAACATAGTTTTGGAAGTTTTAGCTAGAGCAATCAGAGAAGAAAAAGAAATAAAAGGAATCCAAATCGGAAAAGAAGCAGTAAAACTGTCACTGTTTGCAGATGACATTATACTATACATAGAGAATCCTAAAGATGCTACCAGAAAACTACTAGAGCTAATCAATGAATTTGGTAAAGTAGCAGGATACAAAATTAATGCACAGAAATCCCTTGCATTCCTATACACTAATGATGAAATATCTGAAAGATAAATTAAGGAAACACTCCCAATTACCACTGCAACAAAAAGAATAAAATACCTAGGAATAACCCTATGTAAGGAGACAAAAGACCTGTACACAAAAAAGTATAAGAGGGCTTCCGTGGTGGCGCAGTGGTTGAGAGTCCTCCTGCCGATGCAGGGGACACAGGTTCGTGCCCTGGTTCGGGAAGATACCACATGCCGCGGAGCAGCTAGGCCCGTGAGCCATGGCCGCTGAGCCTGCGCGTCCGGTGCCTGTGCTCTGCAATGGGAGAGGTCACAACAGTGAGAGGCCCTCATACCACAAAAAAAAAAAAAAAAAGTATAAAACACTGATGAAAGAAATTAAAGACGATACAAACAGATGGAGACATATACCATGTTCTTGGATTGGAAGAATCAACATTGTGAAAATAACTATACTACCCAAAGTACTCTACAAATTCAATGCAATCACTATCAAACGACCAGTGTCATTTTCCACAGAACTAGAACAAAAAATTTCACAATTTGTATGGAAACACAAAAGACCCCAAATAGCCAAAGCAATCCTGAAAAAGAAAAAGGGAGCTGGAGGAATCAGGGTCCCTGACTTCAGACTATACTACAAAGCTACAGTAATCAAGACAGTATGGTACTGGCACAAAAACAGAAATCAAGATCAATGGAACAGAATAGAAAGCCCAGAGATAAACCCACGCACATATGGTCACCTATTTTTGATAAAAGAGGCAAGAATACACAATGGAGAAAAGACAGTCTCTTTGATAAATGGTGCTGGGAACACTGGACAGGTACATGTAAAAGAATGAAATTAGAATACTCCCTAATACCATACACAAAAATAAACTCAAAATGGATTAAAGACCTAAATGCAATGCCAGACACTGTAAAACTCTTAGAGGAAAACATAGACAGAACACTCTATGACATAAATCACAGCAAAATCCTTTTTGACCCACCTCATAGAGAAATGGAAACAAAAATAAACAAATGGGACCTAATGAAACTTCAAAGCTTTTCCACAGCAAAGGAAATCATAAAGAATTGAAAAGACAACACTCAGAATGGGAGAAAATATTTGCTAATGAAGCAACTGACAAAGGATTAATCTCCAAAATGTGTAAGTAGCTCATGCAGCTCAATATCAAGAAATCAAACAACCCAGTCCAAATTGGGTAGAAGACGTAGATAGACATTTCTCCAAAGAAGATATACAGATTGCCAACAAACACATGATAGGATGCTCAACATCACTAATCATTAGAGAAATGCTACAATGAAGTATGAAAACTACAATGAAGTATCACCTCACACCAGTCAGAATGGCCATCATCAAAACATCTACAAACAATAAATGCTGGAGAGGGTGTGGAGAAAAGGGAACCCTCTTGCACTGTTGGTGGGAATGTAAATTGATACAGCCACTATGGAGAACAGTGTGGAGGTTCCTTAAAAAAGTAAAAATAGAACTACCATACGACCCAGCAATTCCACTGCTGGGTATCTACGCTGAGAAAACCATAATTCAAAAAGATTCATGTACCACAATATTCATTGCAGCTCTATTTACAATAGCCAGGACATGGAAGCAACCTAAGTGTCCATCAACAGATGAATGGATAAGGAAGATGTGGCACATATACATAATGGAATATTACTCAGCCATAAAAAGAAATGAAATTGAGTTATTTGTAGTGAGGTAGGTGGACTTAGAGACTGTCAAACAGAGTGAAGTAAGTCAGACAGACAGAGAAAAACAAATACCATATGCTAAAACGTATATATGGAATCTAAAAAAAAAAAAATTGTTCTGAAGAACCTAAGGGCAGGACAGAAATAAAGATGCAGACGTAGAGAATGGACCTGAGGACATGGGGAGGGGGAAGTGGTAAGCTGGGACAAAGTGAGAGAGTGGCATGGACATATATACACTACCAAATATAAAATAGATAGCTAGTGGGAAGCAGCCGCATAGCACAGGGACATCACCTCTGTGCTTTGTGTCTACCCAGAGGGCTGGGATAGGCAGTGTGGGAGGGAAACTGAAGAGGGAGGATGGATATATATATATATATATATATATATATATATATATATATATATATATATATATATGTATAGCTGATTCACTTTTTTAAAAAGTAGAAACATACCATTGTAAAGCAATTATACTCCAATAAAAACGTTAAAAAAAAAAAAAAGGAGAAATGAGGCTTTGGAATGAAGGCCTGGAAGGATTAAAAAACTTAGATCTTTCCCCAGTGATTGTGAGGTTGAGTGAGCAGAAGGAGGCTGTGGTTTTGCCAAACAGTTGGAGGCAGAAAGTTCACAAGTGCAGCCACACACCTGGATGTTCGATTTTCTCCCTATAATCCTACAGCTGGCGTAGGCCTGGAGAAGTCAGTTTAAAGAATATGTCCAGAAGTAAGTGTAACTGGGCTGAGGCTGTGAAAGAAAAACAGGCAAAACAATTTCTCAAGCACTAGGAAAAGAGAGGTTGGAATCAGAAGCCAAGGGATTTAAAATATAGAAACAGAAATGAGAAGATGATGGAAGGAAGTCGAAATGTGAATGGACTGGAAATCCCAGTAAAGAAGAGCAGGCATGGTGGGGACTTGGACCACAAAAGGGGGAAGTATGGTAAATGATCCTAAACTTCCTCTCCAGACTAATTTTTAAATTATTTAATTAAGTTTCATAATACCCATTGAGATTTTTCATTAAATTTTATTATACGTATACATCCACAAGGGAAAAGTAATATATTTACATTGTTAGACATTCTCAGTCAAAAGCATGTTAAATATCTCAGTCCACGCAAACCTTATTTTATGTCACTTTGCCGTGTTTGGTTGTTGTCTACAATACAAATTGTAATTGCGTGCACAATTCTCATTCCACTGGGTGTTCACTCTTGTGTCTTTAGAAAATTAAACGTTTAAGTCACCAAATTGATGACTGTTTCTTTAGTATTGAGCAGCATTCAATAACAGGGACTCCCTGGTCTGTCAGTGAAAATGCTTTACCCTGCTTGTAGGGATGGATCTATTTGAGCCTATAATTAAATCTTACACGGGCTTATCCTGACATATTTACTTTTGACAATTTAAGAAGCCAATATTACCCATTATTATGTATACATTATTGATCTTTTGAATTTTAGTTTTCAACTCCATATCATGGATTAAAAAAATAGTATTTTATTCTAATAGAAAAGATATCTTCTTTATTTCCTTTCAGCCAGCCTATTGTGCGGCTAAAAAATGGTCAAAATCAAATAAATATTACAGAATGTAAATTATCATGAAATGTAATAGATTACCACCAATATTTATCAATATTTACAATATCTATCAATATTTAATATATACACCAAATTTGGATTTAAATATGTGTGGGTTTAAATATTTATATGTTTAAATTTCAGTACCATTTCTTATTTATGAACTGTGCCATCTAGAGCAACTACTCATATCTCTAAACTCTCTATTTCCTCATATGTAAATTGCATGTAATAATACAGGCCTCAGGGGCTTCTCTGGTGGTGCAGTGGATAAGACTCCATGCTCCCAATGCAGGGGGCCCAGGTTCAATCCCTGGTCAGGGAACTAGATCCCACATGCATGCCACAACTAAGAGTTCACATGCCACAACTAAGAAGCCCTCCTGCTGCAACTAAGGAGCCTATGTGCTGCAACAAAGGAGCCCACCTGCCACAACTAAGGAGGCTACCTGCTGCAACTAAGAACTGGTGCAACCAAATAAATATTTAAAAAATAATATAGACCTCAAAGAATAGTGGTATGTATTTATTTGTCAGTAATTAGTAATAAATTGATTATTATTGATGTGGAACTTCTTAGACAATATATTTTACAAGAAAGATTGATATATAATATCTTTATAAACGTTACATGATTGAGCTGAGAATTCTGAAGATATAATATACTATATTCATGTTTAGTTTGCATTTTTTATGTAACAATGTGCATAACTTATATGAATCATTTTTTTTTCATGTTAAACTGAGAACTTCAAACAATGCCTAAGGAAAACCACTCTAAGAGCACAGTGATGGATTTCTTAAAGTGTTTTGTTCCCCATCAGAGGAAGAAACAAAGTGAGACCCAAGAAGATATAAGAAATAAGTAATCTGTTTAAGAACAAAAAAATGGCACTATGTTGGAACATAATGTGCCAGAAAAAATGGATTTGAAATGATCCAGAATCTAGGCAAACACAGTAAAGAGGGAAAAAAAATAGATGTGCCATAATGGAAGAGAAAGATTACAGAAAAGGCAGTTCAGGAAGCACATTTCTATGTTGTTATCCTATTTTCCTTTCCCTCTTTTAGAAGTAGTACCTCTCTCAATTAATTTCCATCTATGCACATATTCACTGTATTATTTAGAAGAGAATCAGTTCCATATTTTAAAAAGGGATGAGATTATAAAAGGAGGAAAGTGTAATGAGGTAGAAGACTGAAGGGAAAAAAACATGAATAAGATTAGATAAAGAGAATTGAAAAAGAAACCATATAGTTGTATTTTAATACGTTAACCAAATAATTTTGCTGCAAAAACCAAAAACTGGCTAGGCCAAAATTTAACAAAGGGCTGTTTTATGTACAATGTTTCTTCACAAGTAAAAGTTATGAAATTCTGAGATTGTTCAGTAGATTAGATATATCTGCAAATCACTATCAATCAAGCTGAAACCTCTACAGTATGTATTTTTATGAATATTATTTTTTAAAAAACAAATTCACCCCTATGAAACAAGAATAGCTCTTTTCTTCTCTTTGCTTAATAAAATTAACAAATAAATACACATATATATAAAAAAAAACATGTAAAGTGTGTTCACTGCATGACCCAGTTGTGCACACAGTTGAATGTCTTTGCTGTACACTCCTGTGTTTTCCTGGAGAAAATACTTCAGTGCTTCCTTTGTCTTGTTTTCTGTAACTATTTTTAAATTTTCCCCAAATGATCCAGAGATCTATTCTCCTTCTAGAATTAGACTTTTTCCCAACCATCATATTTTCTTGCAGATGGTTCTTCTGTTACACTTTGAACTGGTTGTTCTCCACTCATGCAGCAGTCTTCTTCCTTGAACTTCCATTCATCTTCAACTTAGGACTTCCTCCACTACGTCCCATCCCTTGTTTCCTGATCTTCATGCTTTCCTGTTTTTAACTCAGTAATATTGTTGGAGTCCATCCCTCAGTAATTATCTTGGGTCTTGGTGTTGAATCTTTCTTGGATTCTTTATCAAATTGACTGGGTAATGGCCAGGATGCCTTAAGCAGTCACTCTGGGTGGTAACTTCTCTGACCAGCTGTAACAGTTATTACTCTTTCATTGTATTTCTACTTCCTGAACATGTATTCAAACATATCATCTACGATTTTCTTCTCTTTCAAAGAGCTGGAGGGCTGGAGTTGGGTATTTCTCTTCTGCCAGTGAGGTTAGGCTTAGATAAATTCCAAACTGTTTGGCTCTGGTAAAAGTTTCCCTTGAGGGTGCACTTTGTTAAGAACAGGGACATGTGGGCATATTTCAGAATAGTGACTTTTCCCCTCCCCCTGCTAGAAGTATGAGAGAATTTTTCCTCTATTCTTCACAGTAAGAATCTAATGGGACTCCTAGAGGTAAAATGTATAAAAGATTGGGGCCACATGGAGATTTTAACTCTCAAGCTAGTGCACACTGAGCCTCTAGCACAATACAGTTTGTGTTCCTACTGGGATTGGCACCAGTGATGGGATTCTGTTCCACTTCTGGGTTTATACTCCCAATAAGCTGTGATTCTCTGTATTCTCCTATTTCTCCAGGTTTAGGGGCAGCAGTTTGCCTTGTGGCTTTAGCTCCCTGATGACTCTAAAAAGAGTTGCTGCTTTTCAGTTTATTCATCACTTTTCCTGTTGTGAGGAAGCAAGTAACAACTTTCAGGCTCATTACAATTTGGACTAAAAACCAGAAGTACAATCAACACAATATACAAAAATCCTTTTACGAATTTTTCTCTTACATTGTCAGTTCATCTCTTAGATAGGTCAATCACAGTTATTTACTATGTGACTTTTACATCTTTTCAGTGTTAAAATGCATGTTTCATTTTATCCTTTCCCCAAAAGGTATATCTAGATAATTGTTCAATTTTGCTGACTTTTCACCAAATCAGTATTCTTAATCATTGTATTTAGGAACTGGGTCCAGAATAATTCTCTCACTGATGGTGGCATTTATTAATCCATTTGGGAATTTTGTTCTAGACCTTGCTAAGTGTAAAGACTTGGGCGAGGTACTGAATTCTACACAAACAGGAGTAAGATGTGATTTCCACTTTCAAGGTCGAAACAGTCTATCGATAAGTTGCCAAGATACACTTGGAATGTGCAAAGTGATAAAATGGCAATGCATTAGTTTCCTGTGGTTCCTATAAAAACATCAGAAACCGGTGCCTTAAATCTATAGAAATTTATTGTCTCACAGTTTTAGAGGCCAAAAGTCCTAAATCAAGGTGTTGGCAGGACTACATTCCCTCCCAAAGCTAGAGCGGAGCATCTATTTTTGCCACTTCCAACTTCTGGTGACTCCACGTGTTCCTTGGCTTGTGGCTATACTGCTCCAGTCTCTCTGGGTCACACAGCTTCCTCCTCCTGTGTTTGTGTTTCTCCTTTTCTGTCTGTCTCAAAACTGTTTCTCTCTCATGAAGATAAATGTGATTGCGTTTAGGGCCCTCCTGGTTAATCCAAGATAAGTTTTTCCTCTCAAGATTCTTAACTTAATCACATCTTTTGCCATACTAGGAATAATTCAGACATTCTGAATATAAGGGCATGGATCTATATTTTGGGGGCCATGATTCAATTCAGTATGGCCAATAAAACACCAAAATCTATAGAAATAGAGAAAGAAGTCAAGGAACCCCCTGCTTTTAAGGTAGGTATATTTAGCCTGGCAGAGAGAAAGAGTTTTAATGTTTTTTTGTTTTTAAAGACAAAAAAAATCCATGCTGAGTGATTACTTTTGTGTCTCTCATAATCCTAGTCATGAATACATATTATGTTATTTAAACATCACAAAATCTTAATCAGCATATGATTATACCAAGTGATTTGTAGCTGAGTTCAAGAATTTCAAGGACATTATAGTATTATTCTAATTTCTCTAGTCATAATGCTCATAGGTTATAAAGTCAGGACTTCCACCCACATTTTTCTGACCCAAAGTTCATGAGATTTTAAGAAAAAAGAATACGATAATAATATTCATATAATTAGTGTTAACTAGAAGAGTATGTTTTCTTTTATCTTCAGAGTATGATGTGTTTACTCTAAGTTTGTTTTCTTTTCATTAACTCAGAATTTGAGGGCAGCACTTTTTGGATTATTCTACTAGCTCCCCAGTTATCATTAGAACTGCTACTACACTCAACTGGTGAGACAGTAAAAGCCGGCTTTAAAAGCAAGAAGCTTTATGCCATGTGCCTATGGGGCTTGCTGTCAGAGCAGTCCTGACACATCCCATAGACGCAGAGAAAATGGAACCTCTGAGCCAGAGGTAACAGCAGAACTGATGAAATGAGCAGCTGTGCTCACAGGCTTCAGTAGCATCATCACTTCTTCCTATTTATTGTTATATTCTTACTGAGGATAAGAAAAGACTTTTTGAGGTAGGCTTGCCATCAATCAGTTCCAGAATGCTTGGAGGTGAGGGAAGCTTGGCTTATACATGAAGAGCAACGAATCTACATTCCATAAAGCTGAGCATCACATAGGCTGTTTTGCCTTAAAGCATAAATGAAGATCAAAGTAGAGAAGAGATTTAGTGGCACAATTTGATAGATCCTTGTTTTTTGAAAAATAAATCATATGACAAACTAATAACAGAAGACAAGAGACTTGAAAACTTAAAGAAAACTGGGCTGTTTATCTCCAGTTATAACATTGTTTGATGAAATTATTTTGAGGTTTTAGTAAGCTCTAGGCTTTGAGAGATCAAGCTATAATCCTGATAGATTGACCCTTTCTAATTTGTAGTTTTGTTTTCTTGTTCTTCATTTTGTGATGGCATGAGTACTTCTAAACCACTAGTTGATAAAATGAAAAGACAAACAAATAATTTTAATAAAGTGAACCTTGATCTAAATTTTGTACACATATTAAAAATAGAGAAAGTTTAATTTATGGCCCAAGAGCTATTCAAAGATAGTCATTCTTTTCATGGCTTTGTTTATCCTCATTTTGTAGCTCTAGTGTTTGGAATATAATAATTCCCTAATAAAGAAAAATGTGGTGAGTCTAAATACATTGCATTTATAGGATCTTCAATGTTAACCGGCAGGCTCGAGATCTTTTATGTATTCTTGGCCTCTCTTCTCCAAATATCAGCCTAAGCAGAGGCACAGCTTGTTAAAGGGAATTTATTTTATTTTGGCCGCCCCTGCTCACAGCTGATCCTCATTAGGGAAAACAAACCTCACTTTAAAAAGAACTATTGAGGGCTAAGGAAGAGGTCAATGTAAATTACTCCACAAAGTGAGACTTCAATTGTTACCTAGTAGAGGGGCAGGAAGTCATATAAATAGAGACATCAATTTGAAAGAAAGGCCTAAGGCCTGTTTTGTTCGAAGTTAAGCCTTTAAGTGAGTTTCTCTCTGTCTCTCCTGCTTTCTTTTTTCTCTCTCACAGATGTTTACCTGCCTGTGAAAGAGCACAGAGATCCTTTTTGAAATCTGTTTTCATGCAACATCTGTGAGAATTTTGGCTTTAGGTCTTACTTCAAAGCTTTTGTACCTAATGATACCACAGACAGATGATTCAACAGTAACAGCACACCCTCCCAGGAAGGCATTTTCATGTGATATAATTTTTGATGTTTAATAGCAGCATAAATTTTCAAAAGGCAAACAAGGTATGTTAGGTACATGTGAGGAAAGAATCAACTTCCCTGTGCCAAAGAAATGATACCAAAATGGTAAAATGAGCTTCTGACACTATCTTTTCAGCAAATCTCTACTAGAGTTTTTCTTAGCTCTAAAAAATAACAGAGCTTTGAGTCCCATTTGGTAATTGTCTTGATCCTGGAAAGAAAAGCATAGCCAATGACTGAACAAGCTCAGAAATTATTACTTATTGTGTGTTCTCCATGCACTTAGTTATATACTCTACTATAATGTTATATACTCTACTATATTTAACCTTTACAATAATGCAGGAATTAAGTACTAGATTTACCTAATTTTATAGATTAAGAAGCTGATATTTTAAGAAGTCATGTGAATTTTCCAAGATGACACACCTAATAATGGGTGAAATCAAAATTTAAACTCAGTAGATTGACCCACATACATGGAACCATTGCTTTAAGAATATTCCTGGAGTAATGGATACTTTTGTCTTATGTGTAGCCACTTTTATATTTTCAAGAAGTATAGAAGACTGAATATGAAACACTTATCAAGGACGTATAGGTTTATACTGTGTCAGTAGGATTCAGGTGTACTATAATAACGATGTCCAATGAGGGCATTGTTAGCATTTAAACTGGATAAATGGGTTGATTTTTAATTTCTTCTAAAAGTAGATCTAGTTAACATAAATACATGTGTAAGTTACCATGCTTCCTATACTAAAAGGGTGAGAAATTGTTAGACCTTCTTTATGTACATAAAAATGAGATTCTTGGGCCCACAGCTATTCTATATGGATTTTTTTTTCCAGTAAAACAATATTATTTGATATATACATTTACCATTATAGGTCCTAGATGACTTTTACCACTCTGTTCATAATACTTTTAACAAAATAAAAATCATTTGACTCAAAAATCATGTAAGTAAACTCTTAAATCGGCCAAGTGAATATCACCCAAGCGATTTCCAGGAGGAATAATGAATATGGGATTTTGTGAGGGTGTTTTAGCATATTTGTTAGCTAGTCAATAGTGGTGTTGCTTTAAGATGAGAGTTGATTACTCTGAATTTATAAACCTAAATTTTGTTAAGTTGTTTGTCACTTTCAAGAGAATTTACAATATAAAGTTTGCTTTGTCAATAACCATCAAACCTTAATGACAAACAAGAAAATCTCCTGTTTCAAAGCATTTTATGATCTCCTAAAACCACAGGATCAAAAATGTTAGTTATTATATAATTATAACATGCTATGTATTTTCTAATAGTGATAGGTTCAAAAAAAGACCACAATATTAGAGAAATATATTGCAGATGCTTTATATACATTTAAGAAGCATTAAGTACTCATCTTAAACCATCAGAGAAAGCCCAGAAATTTCAATACTAGCAGTGGAAAATTGAGCAGATCGAATCTGAAGCAAGGGTATAATCA
This sequence comes from Pseudorca crassidens, assembly GCF_039906515.1. Taxonomy (NCBI): domain Eukaryota; kingdom Metazoa; phylum Chordata; class Mammalia; order Artiodactyla; family Delphinidae; genus Pseudorca; species Pseudorca crassidens. The sequence goes on from NC_090298.1 coordinate 24,796,095, forward strand.
TTAGACACATATTTCTCTTGTGTACTATCGAGGAACAAAAACTAAGACACTGATGTGAAAGACAAACCATGAGACTCTACCAAAAAGACCAACTCAACAACAATCCTGAGTAGCAAAAACCTCTGATGTATTTCTAGTATCAAGGCTGTCATTACCAACAGATTTTATAGGTGGAATTGTTTGGAGAATTGATGCCATCTTCTTTTGCAAGTGCCCCATTGTAAATTCACTATTCTTAGTGTTTTAAATAGCAATATATTTTATTGCTCATTTATAATGATATATAAAATAAAAACCCACCAGGGAAGGTCACACAATACCTTGTGTTTACATTAAGGATGCTCAGTGCCTGTTCACAGACAGGTAAGCCTCTGTGAGAGAGATAAATGACAGAGAAAGACTCACATAGGCTTAGCTTTGAGCAAAATGGGCCCTAGGACTTTTCTTTTAAATTGATGTTTCTATATTACTTCTTACCTCTCTCTACTAAGTAACTATTGCTCTTCTTTCATTAGGATATATTTTGATATTGCCTGGACATTTAGGCATGCACAAAATGGAGAGAAAGAAAAGAAAAAACAAAGTTCCACAAATATAATTTGAAATAATTAACAACAGAGTACCAAAGATGATCTTCATCTGCCCAACAAATTTCACATATAGAAGCCAATGGCCATCCTTTTGGCCCCTGAAAGTTCATTCTCTTTCAAATACTTCTGTGAATTCTAGAATGGTTTGTGCAGTCACACAAAGCACAAACTCGATTAGGTAGAAGGAAGTCGAATGGAGGTTTGCATATGGACACTTACCGTCCTCTTCCTACGTGGATGGAACAATTTGTCAGAGAGTGTTTTCTTTACTGAGGCCTAGAGTCATTTCTCTCTGGCGACAGCACTGGAAAAAGAGCAAGGGGGCAGCTAAACAGGGAAATCTGTGCCACCTCTCAATTGACAATGTAGTCCTATTCACAGACTCTGCAGAAAAAGAGAAATTGACTGCTTGGAAAAAATAGGCAGTGAAAGTCAAATAAATTGCTGAAAATGTGCTAGGGTTTGTCCTCCAAGAATGGGAAAGACTTGTCTACAGATGTTTTTACCTGTAAATTTCAAAAGTACTTGTACTAAAAATTGCAAACATATTCAAGAAAGTTCTATTTATAAATGTTTCTTTCAAACTTTCTGGATTAGAATAATATGGTGTGATGCTGGAAAAAAATAGCTATCAGATAGTGGGGAACTACAGAAGTGGAAAGTCAAATCTGATATACACTTTCAAAGATGTGAAGGAACACATTAAAATGGTTATGTAAAGTATAATTTCCTCAGAAAAAAATTTAATATAGTTTATAGGATTTAAGGGACGGATTTACCATATACACTGAGAAAAATATTAGTAATCAATTAGAAGAAAATATCAATTTTGTGTAAGATACAGGATGTTTTTTCTATCAAAATATCATCTTCCCCAAACTGTACTCCGTTAAGGAAGCTTCCGCTAATGTGTTACAAATTTACTGAGTGTAAGATGATATACAGGAAAATATTTCACTAAGTTAAACATTTATTTTCTACCACCATCACCTCCAAAATATATTTACTTTTATTATTATTATTATTTTTTTTTTTTGCGGTACGTGGGCCTCTCACTGTTTTGGCCTCTCCCATTGCGGAGCACAGGCTCTGGACACGCAGGCTCAGTGGCCACGGCTCATGGGCCTAGGCGCTCCGCGGCATGTGGGATCTTCCTGGACTGGGGCACGAACCCGTGTTTGTCTGCATCGGCAGACAAACTCTCAACCACTGCGCCACCAGGGAAGCCCCCAAAATATATTTAAAGTGAAATTTTGGAGAGAACAATGAGTGTCACAGTTCCTCTGCTACTGTATCTTAGCAAGTAAATGTGCAAAAAATTGCTCTATGAAAGTTTAGATGTTTTGATCTCATATGCTATTTTAGAAATTCTTCAGAAAACTTTAGTCTTATATACAGGAGTGATTAAATATCATGGACATATATACAAAATCAATTCAACTATGAGGATTCATATGTGAAATCTGAATATTTATTTTTATGTAATATGTTTTGATGGTGTTCCCTGTAATTTTTTTATTACTCATTTTTCCAGCACATGACTGTTGATGTATTCTTAGGTTTTAGGTTGACAGTTGAAAAATGTGATGTTTAAGTAATAAGATGTTCCAAATTTGAACTGTAACACTTTAAAAATTATATTTTAATTGCTAATACATACCAAGTATTGTTTTTAGTCACTTGTTATAAAGATTCATAAAATAAAATTTCAGTTCTCAAATGGCTTATGGCCTAATGAGGGAGTGCAGATATTAAATATATTACATTATCGTAAGGTCAATATAAAATTGTATAAAATGCTATTGGATATTATTAATCATATTTAAATTATTTAACACAGGTTGTGTGTTAAATTATTTAACATTTAACAAAATGTTGTATTATGAATGATGCATACTGTATAATACATAATTCATAACTAACATATAACAATTTATAAATATATGCGTAAGTTTATATATAATCTATATAAATATATAATACATTTCATGGATTTTCTAAAATGAATAACTTCAATATTATCAAAAGAGATCTACAATTATTTATAAGCCACTGACAACAGGACCATCACTGCAGCAATCTTTAAATCCCCCCAAACCTTTTTATAAAAGATCAAAAGAGACAGAAAAATAAGTAATTCACAGATGACACATTCACTGAAGCTATATGGCCAGATCCTCTAAGAACCACTGAGGGTGAATGTGTGGCCAGACTGTTCCACAGCATCAGATCCCTGCTTGGTCAGCTGCTGCCCAGTGGTAGCAGAGAAGAGATAGGTGAACACTGAGGGACCATACAGGTCATGGAACCCAGGATTAACAAAAAAAAAAAGCTTGATTTCAAAAGAATCTAAAACAATCTTCAATACTGTAAGAAGAACTTGCAGGCTCCAGGTTTCTGACACATGTAAAAAAAAAAAAAAGACCCAGGGAAGCACACTGAGGCAAAGAGGAAATCAAACCATGACAGCCTAAATCCCCAGGCATCACTCAATGTACTACAAATAGTCTTTTTCAGAAAGACAAAGACCTACCCTGAAGGAAAGCTGCTGGGGACATAATCCATGCTGAGAAGATAGAGGCACTAGGAATCCCACAGAAAGATTGCTTAGATGCCAGGGGTAAATGGATCCAAAGTAAATAGATCTCAGAAAACAATATTCCAAAATAGCATAGTATTAAAAGTGAATCGTTACTTCAGAAGGCAAGGCCTATAGCATGCAGGACAACAGAGTTACAATCACACTAAACCTGAGATGTAGAGCCACGGCCACACAAAGAGGCCATGTTTTGAATACTAAACAGTAATGACAGACAAGGGCATCCTTGAGCATGAAGTTCATCAAACTCCTACAGAAGAAGCTCCTACTACAAAAACCTACTGTATTATTCAGGGTTCTCCAGAGTAACAGAACCAATAGGAGATGGGTATCTCTCTCTCTCTCTCTCTCTCTCCCTCTCTCTCTCTCTCCCTCTCCCTCTCCCTCTCCCTCTCCCTTTCCTTCCCTTTTCTTCTGAGATGTGTGGCTGACAGGGTCTTGGTGCTCTGGCCGGGTGTCAGGCCTGAGCCTCTGAGGTGGAAGAGCCGAGTTCAGGACACTGGTCCACCAGAGACCTCCCAGCTCCATGTAATATCAAATGGCGAAGCTGTCAGAGAACTCCATCTCAATGCTAAGACCTAGATCCATTCAACAACCAGCAAGCTACAGTGCTGGCCTCCCTATGACAAACAACTAGCAAGACAGAAACACAACCCCACCCATTAGCAGAGAGGCTGCCTAAAATTATAATAAGGTCTTATATAAGACACCAAAACACACCACCGGATGTGGTCCTACCCACCAGAAAGACAAGATCCGGCCTCATACACCAGAACACAGTCACCAGTAACCTCTACCAGGAAGCCTACACAACCTACTGAACTAATCTTACCCACTGGGGGCAGACACCAAAAACAAAAGGAACTACGAACCTGCAGCCTGAGAAAAGGAGATCGCAAAAAGTAAGTTAAGCAAAATGAGAAGACACAGAAATACACAGCAGGTGAAGGAGCAAGGTAAAACCCCACCAGACCAAACAAAGGAAAAGGAAATAGGCAGTTTACCTGAAAAACAATTCAGAGTAATGACAGCAAAGATGATCCAAAATCTTGGAAATCAAATGCAGAAAACACAAGAAACACTTAACAAGGACCTGGAAGAACTAAAGAGCAAACAATGATGAACAACACAATAAATGAGAATAAAATTCTCTAGAAGGAATTCATAGTAGAATAACTGAGGAAGAAAAACAGATAAGTGACCCAGAAGATAAAACTGGAAATAACTACTGCAGAGCAGAAAAAAGAAAAAAAATGAAAAGAATTGAGGACAGTCTCAGAGACCTCTGGGACAACATTAAATGCCCCAACATTTGAATTATAGGAGTCCTGGAAGAAGAAGAGAAAAAGAAAGGGACTGAGAAAATATTTGAAGAGATTATAGTTTTAAATTTCCCTAATATGGGAAAGGAAATAGTCAAGTCCAGGAAGCACAGAGAGTCTGAGAGTTTACTATTGGAGAAACATGCCAAGACACATATTAATCAAACTATCAAAAATTAAATACAAATAAAATATATTAAAAGCAGGAAAGGAAAAGAAACAAATAAATACAAGGGAATCCCCATAAGGTTAACAGCTGATCTTTCAGCAGAAACTCTGCAAGCCAGATGGAAGTGGTATGACATATTTAAAGCGATGGAAGGGAAAAACATACAACCAAGATTACTCTAACCAGCAAGAATCTCATTCAGATTTGACGGAGAAATTAAAACCTTTACAGACAACCAAAATCTAAGAGAATCCAGCACCAACAAACCAGCTTTACAAAAACTGTGAAAGGAACTTCTCTAGGCAAGAAACACAAGAGAAGGAAAACACCTACAATAACAAACCCAAAACAATTAAGAAAATGGTAATAGGAACATACATATCAATAACTACCTTAAATGTAAATGGTTTAAATGCTCCAACCAAAAAACTTAGACTGGCTGAATGTATACAAAAACAGGCCCCATATATATGCTGTCTACAAGAGACTCACTTCAGACTGAGGGACACGTACAGACTGAAAGTGAGGGGATGGAAAAAGATATTCCATGCAAATGGAAATCAAAAGAAAGCTGGAGTAGCAGTTCTCATATCAGAGAAAATAGACTTTAAATAAAGACTATTACAAGAGACAAAGAAGGACACTACATAATGATCAAGGGATGAATCCAACAAGAAGATATAACAATTGTAAATATTTATGCACCCAACATAGGAGCACCTCAATACATAAGGCAAATGTTAACAGCCATAAGAGGGAAAATCGACAGTAACACAATAAAAGTACGGCACTTTAACACCCCACTTTCACAAATGGACAGATGATCCAAAATGAAAATAAATAATGAATGAAACACAAGCCTAAAATGATACATTAAACAAGATGGACTTAATTGACATTTATAGGACATTCCATCCAGAAACCACAGAATACACATTCTTCTCAAGTGCTCAGGGAACATTCTCCAAGATAGATCATATCTTGGGTCACAAATCAAGCGTTGGTAAATTTAAGAAAATTGAAATCATATCAAGTATCTGTTCTAACCACAATGCTATGAGACTAGATATCAATTACAGGAAAAAATCTATAAAAAATACAAATACTTGGAGGCTAAACAATACACTACTAAATAAACAAGAGATCACTGAAGAAATCAAAGAGGAAATAAAAAAATACCTAGAAACAAATGACAATGAAAACACGATGACCCAAAACCTATGGGATATAGCAAAAGCAGTTCTAAGAGGGAAGCTTATAGCAATACAATCCTACCACAAGAAAGAAGAAACATCTCAAATAGGAAACCTAAACTTACACCTAAAGAAATTAGAGAAAGAAGAACAAAAAAAAAAAAAACCCCAAAGTTAGTAGAAGGAAAGAAATCATAAAGACCAAATCAGAAGTAAATGAAAAAAAAAAATGAAGGAAACAATAGATCAATAAAAATGATCAATAAAATGAAAAACTTGTTCTTTGCGAAGATAAACAAAATTGATAAACAATAGCCAGACTCATGAAGAAAAAAAGGGAAAAGACTCAAATCAATAGAATTAGAAATGAAAAAGGAAAAGTAACAACTGACACTGCAGAAATATAAACGATCATGAGAGATTACTAGAAGCTACTATATGCCAATAAAATGGACAACCTGGAAGAAATGGACAAATTCTTAGAAATGCACAAGCTTCTGAGACTGAACCAGGAAGAAATAGAAAATATAAACAGACCAATCACAAACACTGAAATAGAAACTGTGATTAAAAATCTTCCAACAAACAAAAGCCCAAGACCAGATGGCTTCAGAGGTGAATTCTATCAAACATTTAGAGAAGAATTAACACCTGTCTTTCTCAAACTCTTCCAAAATACAGCAGAAGGAGGAACACTCCTAAATCATTCTATGAGGCCACCATCACCCTGATACCAAAACCAGACAAAGATTTCACAAAAAAAGAAAAATACAGGCCAATACCACTAAGGAATTTAGATGCAAACATCCTCAACAAAATACTAGCAATCAGAACCCAACAGCACATTAAAAGGATCATAAAGCATGATCGAGTGGGGTGCAAGGATTCTTCAATGTATGCAATTCAATCAATGTGATAAATCATATTAACAAAATGAGGGAAAAAAACGTAGGATCATCTCAATAGATGCAGAAAAGGCTTTGACAAAATTCAACACCCATTTATGATAAAAACCCTGCAGAAAGCAGGCATAGAGGGAACTTACCTCAAAATATTAAAGGCCATATATGAAAAACCCACAGCCAACATCGTGCTCAATGGTGAAAAATTGAAATCATTTCCACTAAGATCAGGAACAAGACAAGGTTGCCCACTCTCACCAGTATTATTCAACATAGTTTTGGAAGTTTTAACCAGAGCAATCTAAGAAGAAAAAGAAATAAAAGGAATCCAAATTGGAAAAGAAGCAGTAAAACTGTCACTGTTTGCAGATGACATTATACTATACACAGAGAACCCTAAAGATGCTACCAGAAAACTACTAGAGCTAATCAATGAATTTCGTAAAGTAGCAGGATACAAAATTAATGCTCAGAAATCTCTTGCATTCCTCTACACTAATGATAGAAAATCTGAAAGTGAAATTAAGGAAACACTCCCATTTACCACTGCAACAAAAAGCATAAAATACCTAGGAAAAAACCGACCTAAGGAAACAAAAGAGCTGTATGCAGAAAACTATAAGACACTGATGAAAGAAATTAAAGATGATACAAACTGTTGGAGAGATAAACCATGTTCTTAGATTGGAAGAATCAATATTGCGAAAATGACTCTACTACCCAAAGCAATCTACAGATTCAATGCAATCCCTATCAAACTACTAATGGTATTTTTCACAGAACTAGAACAAAAAATTTCACAATTTATATGGAAACACAAAAGACCCCAAATAGCCAAAGTAACCTTGAGAAAGAAAAATGGAGCTGGAGGAATCAGGCTCCCTTCTTCAGACTATACTCAAAGTTAGAGTAGTCAAGACAGTATGGTACTGGCACAAAACCAGAAATCAAGATCAATGGAACAGGACAGAAAGCCCAGAGGTGACCCATGCACATATAGTCACCTTATTTCTGATAAAGGAGGCAAGAATATACAATGGAGAAAAGACAGCCTCTTCAATAAGTAGTGCTGGGAAAACTGGACAGCTACATGTAAAAGAATGAAAGTGGAAAACTCCCTTACACCATACACAAAAATAAACTCAAAATGGATTAAAGACCTAAATGTAAGGCCAGAAACTATCAAACTCTTAGAGGAAAACAGAGAGAGAACACTCTATGACATAAATCACAGCAAGATCCTTTTAGACCCACCTCCTAGAGTAATGGAAATAAAAACAAAAATAAACAAATGGGATCTAATGAAACTTAAAATATTTTGCACAGCAAAAGAAACCATAAAGAAGACGAAAAGACAACCCTGAGAATGGGAGAAAATATGTGCAATTGATGCAACTGACAAAGGAGTAGTCTCCAAAATTTACAAGCAGCTCATGCAGCTTAATACCAATTAAACAAACAACCCAAGCCCAAAATGGGCAGAATACCTAAAGAGACATTTCTCCAAAGAAGATATACAGACTGCCAACAAACACATGAAAGAATGCTCAACATCATTAATCATTAGAGAAATGCAAAGCAAAACTACAATGAGATATCTTCTCACACCAGTCAGAATGGCCATCATCAAAAAATCTAGAAACAATGCTGGAGAGGGTGTGGAGAAAAGGGAACACTCTTGCACTGTTGGTGGGAATATAAATTGACATAGCCACTATGGAGAACAGTATGGAGGTTCCTTAAAAAACTACAAATAGAACTACCATATGACCCAGCAATCCCACTACTGGGCATACACCCTGAGAAAACCAAAATTCAAAAAGAGTCATGTACCAAAATGTTCATTGCAGCTCTATTTACAATAGCCCGGAGATGGAAACAACCTAAGTGCCCATCATTGGATGAATGGATAAAGAAGATGTGGCACATATATACAATGGAATATTACTCAGCCATAAAAAGAAATGAAATTGAGCTATTTGTAATGAGGTGGATAGATCTAGAGTCTGTCATACAGAGTGAAGTAAGTCAGAAAGAGAAAGAAAAATACTGTATGCTAACACATATAGATGGAATTTAACAAAAAAAATGTCATGGAGAACCTAGGGGTAAGACAGGAATAAAGACACAGACCTACTGGAGAACGGACTTGAGGATATGGGGAGGGGGAAGGGCGAGCTGTGACAGGGCCAGAGAGAGGCATGGACATATATACACTAAGAAATGTAAGGTAGATAGCTAGTGGGAAGCAGCTGCATGGCACAGGGAGATCAGTCCGGTGCTTTGTGACAGCCTGGAGGGGTGGGATAGGGAGGGTGGGAGGGAGGGAGATGCAAGAGTGAAGAGATATGGGAACATATGTAAATGTATAACTGATTCACTTTGTTATAAAGCAGAAACTAACACACCATTGTAAAGCAATTATACCCCAATAAAGATGTTAAAAAAAAAATCAAAGCGAAATAAAGACTTTCTCAAATGAAAAATGAGGAGTTTTCCACCAGTAGATCTGATCTGCCTTTCAAAAAATGTTTAAAGAAGTTTAATTTTTTTAAAGTTTAGAGAAAGAAAATGATGCAGGTTAGAAACTGAGATCTACGTAAAGAAATGAAGGGCATTAGAGAGGGAACACATAAAGGTAAAATAAACCCTTTTATTTTTCTTTTTCTTCCTTGATTTAATATATAAGTGTTCAAACTAACAACAGCAACAATATATTGGGTGAGTATAGCTTATTGATAAGTGAAATGAGTGACATCAATGTTAGAAGGGATGAATATGAAATATTTTAAGGTACCTACACACTCATAAAATAATGTAGACCTATTTGGAAGTGGACTTATAAATACATGTTGTAAATACATGTTGCCATCCTTAGGGCAACCACTAAAATCATTTTTTAAAAAGAAGTATAACTGATTTGTTAAGAAATGAGAGAAAACAGAATCATCTAAAATGCCTAATTAAACCAGATAAGGCAGAAAAAGGGTAGAATATTAAAAAAAAAAAGAAATAAGAAGTGCAATGAATAGAGAACAGTACAGAAAGGGGAGAGATTAATCCAACTATACACATAATCACTTTAAATGTGAATGGATTAAATGCAACTATAAAAAATAAAAACAGAAAATGACAGAGGGGATAAAAAAACAACTGACTATATGTCGTCTGCAAGAAACCCACTTTAAAAAGAAAGACATAGATTATAAGTAAAGTGATGAAGAAAAACTATACCACACTAACACTAATGAAGGGAAAGCTGGAGCAGCTATATCAATTTCTGGCAAAGCAGACTTCAAACAAGGAAAATTATCAGGGATAGAGACAGTCATTACATAACGATAAACGGGTCAATTTTTTAAGAAGACTTAATCCTTAATGTGTATGTGCATAACAGCAAAGTACCAAAATAAGTGAGGCAAAAACAGATAGAATAGCAAGATGAAATAAACAACTCTATTATTACAGTTGGAGACCTCAACAGACCTCTATCAGTGATTGACAGATTCTGCTTACAGAAAATCAGTGAGCATACAGTTGAACTGAACCACCATCATTATCAACTGTATCTAATTGACATTTATAAAATACTTACCCAACAGCAGAAGAATACAGTCATCCCTTGGTATCTGAGGGGGTTTGGTCCCAGGAGACCCTGCATATATCAAAATCTGCTGATGCTCAAGTCCCTCATATAAAATGTAGTAGTAAAATGAGTGGAAATTTCAATCCAAGTTGATTGAATCCACAGATGCGAAACCCAAGAATTTGAAGGGCTGACTATATATTTCTTAAAAACAATCCAGGTATAAGTGGACCTGCCCAGTTCAAACCCATGTTATTTAAGAGTCAACTGCACATTCCTCTCAAGCTCACATGGAACATTCACCAAGATACATCACATTCAGGGACATGAAACACACCTCAAACACATTTTAAAAGAATTGAAATCATCCAAAGTATGCTCTCAGAACACAATGGAAATAAACTAGAAATCAATAACAGAAAGTGGCTAGAGAATCCCAAAGTATTTAGAGATTAAACAAACAACACATTTGTAAATAACACATGGGTCAAAAAAGAAATGCCAAGAGATATTAAAAATAATTTGAACTTAGTGAACATTAAAATAAAATCTATCAAAATTTATGAGATGCAGTGAAAGCAATGCTTAGAGGGAAATTTATAGCATTGAATGGATATTTTTTAGAAAAATAAAGATCTAAAACCAAAAATGTAAGCTTTCACCTTAGGATACAAGAGAAAGAAGAGCAGTATAAACCAAAAGAAAGAAGAAGTAACAAACTTAAAGCAGATATTAATGAATTTTAAAGTAAGAAATAGAGAAATATCAACAGAGACGAGAAAATTAATGAAACAAAAAGGTGGTTCTTTGAAAAATTAATATACTCAATAAACTTCTAGCCAGGCTAAGAATAAATATAAAGACATAAGTTACCAACACCAGAAATGAAAGAGGGACCATCATTTAAAAATATAATAGACTATTATGAAAAACTGTATGATCCCAAATTTGACAATTTGAATGAAATGGACTAATGCTTGAAAGACACATCATACCAAAACTGACACAAGGAGGAATAGGTCATCTTAATAGGCCCATATCTATTACAGAAATTCAAACAATAATTATCCTTCCAGAAGAGAAAGCACCAGGCCCAGATTTTTTCACTAGTGAACTCTACCAATCATTTAAGAAAGAAATGATCCCAAATCTCTTTAGTATCCTCCAGAAAACAGAAACAGAGGGCACACTTCCTCACTCATTCTTTGAGACCAGAATTACCCCAATAACAAAACCAGAAAAAGACAAGAAAACTACAGTCCAATGTATCTCATGGGTAGCTGCAAAAATCCTAACCAAAATTATAGCTCACTGCATCCAAAGATGTATAGAAAGAATGTACTCCATAACCAACTAGGATTATACCAGGTATTCAAAGCTGTCTAAACATTCAATAATCAGTGTAATCCATTGCATCAAAAGGCTAAAGAAGAAAATTTTGCAGCAGTATTACCTCAGACATGTTACCTTGCATGCTTGTGTCTCATTTTTCACATTTGTAACGTATGGTTTATAACAGGACACACCTCAAACAAGGCAGGCCGTGAGGAGTAACTGCTGATTCCCTTTTCTCATTCATTTTAGGAGGAGACCACCAAGCACTAGTCTGAGTCTAGCAGGGGAATCAGATATGGCTGTCATAGAGTTCAGGAAATGATGGTACAGATATACAAATACAGGCCTGGAATACAGTAGGTAATTGCTAAGTATTTGTTGAAGGAGTGACAAAATGAACACAATACTATGGGGACTCAGATGAGGGACAGCTAACTCCTTCTGGTAGTTTCATGAAAGACTTCTTGGCAAAAGTGATTTTTGAGTAGGTCTTGAAGGATGCATGGGAAGCTATCCAAAGGAGGAGATGTATGTACCACATTTCATAGTCAAGGAGCAAGGGGAGTCCCAAGTGACAGCAAGTGAGGTAGTGAGGCCAGGAAGAGCTGTAATGCCCCTCCCTCCCTCCTTCCTTCCTTCCTTTACGTTTATGGCTGGTATAGATTTAGGGCTTTATAGTTGTTGAGATTATCTGGTCTGGGAAACTTGCATTGTATCTGTTTTTGTAATATAATTTTCTTCCCATTGTGTAACATAGCAAGACTTCAGGTACTCAATCTAAACATTTTGTCTTTGGGCTGAGCTGACATTCTGTCTTAGAAATACCACTCTAATATTTAGGTGTTATATAGTTATGAGCACTGTTTACTACTGTCTGCTCTCATTTGCCAGGTCTAAGTTCTACCAGTTGTTACATATTTAGAAAATCACAAGATAAAAATACTAATTTTGATGCAAAATTTTGGCCAAGTGTAGACAACAGTATCCATTTGATATGACTTTTAAAAATCTTCTGCTTTTACTTTTATTTTCTTTTGCCTTTATTTCCAAATTTTTGATATTTTTACAAAGAAAAATTACATGCATAGTTCCATCCATTTTGTAAGTAGACTTTTAATTTTGTGTTTATTTCCAAGACTTCTTCTTTGAACACCACCATTTTGTCATTGAACTATCCAAACTATGTGAATTAAAAAATTTTTTGATTATATATTTATTAGTAAACTTTATTTTTTAGAAGTTTTACAGAAAAATTGTGAAGCTGGTACAGAAAGTTCCCAAACAGTTCATATTCAGTAGCCTCTATCAAAGCATCATACATTAATATGGTACACTTGTCACAATTAATGAACCCAAATTGTTAATTATTAAATAATTATTAACAAGTTCCAAACTTTATTCAGATTTGCTTAATTTTTACTTAATGTCTTTTCTCTCTTCCAGGAACTCACTGAGGATACCACATTACATTTAGTTGTAATGTCACCTTAGGCTCCTCTTAGCTGTGACAGATTATCATACTTTTATTGACTTCTGATGACCTTGAAAGTTTATTTTTTAATTTTTAAAAATTTTATTGAAGTGTAGTTGATTTACAATGTCATGTTAGCTTCAGGTATACATAACAGTGATTCAGTTTATATATATACATAAACTGAAGCATATATATATATATATATATATATATATATAGTTTTTCAGATTCTTTGACCATATAGGTTATTACAAAATATTGAGTATAGCTCCCTGTGCTATATACTAGGTCTTTGTTGGTTATCTATTTTATATATAAAATATATAACTCTGTATATGTTAATCCCAACCTCCTAATTTATTCCTCTTCCTCACCTTTCCTCTTTGGTAACCATAAATTTGTTTTCTATGTCTATGGGTCTATTTCTCATTTGTAAATAAGCTCAATTGTATCTTTGTTTTTCAGATTCCACATACAAGCAATATCATATGATAACTGTCTTTCTCTGTCTGGCTTACTTCACTAAGTATGATGATATTTAATCCATCCATGTTGCTGCAAATGGTGTTATTTCATTCTTTTTATGGCTGAGTAATATTCCATTGTATATACACCATATCTTCATTATCCATTCATCTGTCAGTGGACATTAGACTGCTCCCATGTCTTGATTACTGTAAATAGTTCTACAATGAACATCGGGGTGCTTGTTTCTTTTTGAATTATAGTTTTCTCTGGATATATGCCCAGGAGTGGGATTGCAGGCTCATATGGTAACTATATTTTTAGTTTTTTAAGAAACCTCCATACTGTTCTCCATAGTGGCTGTACCAATTTACATTCCAAACAAGAGTGTAGAATGGTTCCTTTTTCTCCATACCCTCTCCAGCATTTACTGTTTGTAAAATTTTTGTTGATGGCCATCCTGACTGGTGTGAGGTGATACCTCATTGTAGTTTTGATTTGCATTTCTCTGATAATTAGCAATGTTGAACATTTTCTCATGCACTTTTTGGCCATCTGTATGTCTTCCTTGGAGAAATTTTTGTTTAGGTCTTCTGCCCATTTTTTGATTGTTTTTTTTTTTCTTTTTTGATATTGAGCTATGTGAGCTGTTTGTATATTTTGGAGACCTTGACAGATTTGAAAACTGTTCAGGTATTTTGTAGAATGTTCCTAAATTGAGAGTTGACTGATGTTTTCTCATTAGACTGGAGTTTGGGATTTTTGGGAAGGAAAACTATAGAAGTAAAGTGACACTTTCATGTCATATCAAGGGTACATATTATGAACATGACTTAGCACTGTTGATGTTGACCTTGACCACCTGGCTGAGGTAGTGTTTGTCCAATTTTTCCACTATAAAGTTTTTACTATTTAAAAACTTTTAACTGCCTCCTTTCCTTGCTTATCTGTAAACTGCCACTCCAATTACATTCTTACTTTTCAAAAACAACACATATAAAACATGGAGAATACAAATGTATCAAGAAAACTGAAATTACTAAAAACCTCCCCACAAACAATACATCAAAATATTCTCAAGTTTTTTTTCTGAACATAAACAGCTAAGATTAAGTTATCAGTTTCTAGGGTGATTACTATCATAATAGTAGTCATGGGAAATTTCCCATATCTAATGGAATGTTTGATTTAAAAATAATTAATCCATGTTGTGAAATCTAAGAAATTTGCTCCAAATGGAAAAAAAAGCTCATCTTTTTGCCCCCTTCAACACATCTGCATTTTTGCAATAGTAATAGCTACCATGAATTTCAATGAATCTTACATACCAGGTATCATGTTAAGTACAATGCACATATTATCCTCTATAATACTCAGAGCCATGCTTTAATTATTTCTCTCATTTCACAAAGGAAACACCTGAGTTTTGTAGAGAGAGAATACATTGTCTCATATCATAGTAAGTATGCAGCAGAAAACGGAGTCAAACAGAGCAAAAAACTAATTTCTTTACCACTCTTTTATATGACATCTTGCATTTTGGTCCTCTGTTCACCACTAGTACATTTAGAAACTACAACTGAACTGTATTGCTGATTATTTTAGTCATATAGAGTAGGTTGACATGATAGTGTCCTGAAATGTAGCAACTGTAGGTACAATTATTGTATGTGAACTTTACAGTTCAGACATTATAGATATACTTTTATACACTGAATACTTAAAAACTTCTGTCAGGGTCACTGGCTAGCTCTAAAGGGGAAACCCAAATTAAAGGAAGTGTTTGATCATTTTCTGTCTCTATGCTAGAATGAAGTTCTATGAAGGCAGGGAGTTTATTTTATTAAGAGATCTATTCCTAAATCCTAGAAAAGTTCCTGGCATGAAGATTCAACGTTAAACATTGCCAAATATTTGTGGGGAAGTGTAAACTTAATATAGAGTTATTTTTCAATATAATGCTACCAGATTTTGCTCCTATTTGTATAGATGAACAAAACCACAGCAACAAAATACTGCTTTCATAGAGCTCAAATTTCAGTAACTCATAATCATTCCTTCTCATTTCGCTGAAGATCCTTTCAATTTATTCATTTCTAGTGATATTTTAATGGAATTGGTTGATCTCAATAAAGTATAGTCTTAATTATGTTGAGCTCTTAAGAATACAATGGCCACTTCATTTCGTAGTTGTGAATATCTTCACAACCAAAAAGAGTATTTAACATATTTTAATCCTGGTTGGAATAAATTAAATGAAATGTGCAATACAAAATCATTTACAAAGCTCTTTTAGGAACTAAAATTTTGTTTCCATTTTGGTTTTATTCAGCTAAGAAAGTTAATTTTCTGTTCTGAAGTGCTGTGTGAAACAGGTTATAAATGAACTGGATTTCATAAGCCAAATGAACCTGCAGTTCTTGTCCAAGTTTAAATAAAAATGTGGTATATAATACACATGCAATTAAAATAGTGAAATCGTGCAGGGCATATATTATTGGCTCTACATCTAAATACATATATCATACAAAATTGCAATCCAGAGGTAAAGTATACTTATAGGCGGAATTGTGTCTCCCCTAAATCCACACATTGATGTCCTAACATCCAATGTGCCTGCATTTGGAACTAGGGACTTTACGGAGGTAATTAAGATTAAATGAGATAATAAGTATGGGGTCCTAATCCAATAAGACTGGTGTTCTTATTAGAAGAAGAGAAACCAAATAAAAGGTCATATGAAGACACAGAAGGCAGGAAGCCAAGGAGAGAGGTCTCAGGGAGAAGCCAAACTTGCCATCACCTTGACCTCTAGCCTCCAGAACTGTGAGAAAATACATTTCTGTTGTTTAAGTCATCCACTCTGTGGCATTTTGTTACGACATCCCTAGTTGCCTAATACCACTGCCTAAACCCTAAAGACACAAGGAAAAAATCCCCTAAGGAAAACTTGATAGTGTGTGTAGAAAGCTTTTTTCATATATTTAATAGTTTTAGGGTTTATGCGTGCATGTGTGTGTGTGTGCGTGTGCTTGAAAATACAGCTCATGCAATATATACATTTATATGTATATACACACACATATACCCCAAGCAACTTAAAATCGGCAATATGTATGCTTTTTTATTTTGTATATTTAAGAATGAATAGATATTACTTTATAGGTGTTATACAAGTGAGCCAAAGATGTCCCCTGTTTATTGTGGCCCCCATGTTTTTACTTCATCACAGCAGTCTAGACTGTTAGCTCAAAAGCCTACTGGTGCTAAACTCAAATTCTTACACATCCAATTGCTTTAAATATAGCCCCAATAGTCCTATTTTTAGTCATTTAGAAGCCAGTCTTCTCTGCAAACCCCAAGAAACTGCACCCAACATCTACTAGTCATAAATAAGGGAAACCATGGCCCTTTAAAAATCCCAAGCCCCTGCTGGCTTTGAAAGCTCTCTGACCCAGGCGTCACCTAGACACTTAAGCCTCCTCTCCAGCTCTCTTCCCCAGTCATTTATTTGTCCTCTTCCCTTTATGGATGGTGGACCTAGGCTGCTGTGTCTAAGAGGTCTCCTGCTGTGAGGGATTTCCCCTCACATGCATCCTGTCCAAGTGCTGCCCACAATGCAGCTCCTTGTGTGCTACTGCCACCTCCTAGCATATGTCTTGTCCTTGATTAGCCACCCAAATCCTTTAATTCAATGCAATGGGTATGAGTATCTTAAATATGGATAGGCTTGTAGTCAAACTTAGAAATACATATGAATCAAATAGAAAGCAAACATTTATCAGAAGTGGCAAAGCTCTTATAAAGTACAACTATCTCATAAGGGTGTTGAGAGGAGTAATTAATGTAAAATAGTTAGAATAAAGCTCGAAACACAGCAAGTACCTAATAATATTAAGCAAATACTAATAATCTTGTCAATCTAGACTCAAAAATGTGGATCTAATTTATTCATCTTTATTTGCTCTGCTAACTTTTTATTATCATTTTATAACTTATTCAGCAAACATATTTGAGTACTTTCATTGTGCCAGGTCACTACGTGGTAGGAATTTTCCATAACTGTTCCTCTTAATTTAAATAGAGTATTTCACATGGAACTTTTTTATTATATAAAGAGAATTTCCTGTCCAGATTAGTCAATTTTAATCATAAATCATTTAAGAGATTGTTCTATAATCACTGAAAAAAGCTGACTAAATACATGTAGATTAAATGAGTTTAAAGTCATTAAAGTTATAATGTAAGAGAAGATGATTCTAGGACAACTTATAAAAGCCTATGCTTTCCTTCCATATTATTTCCTTTTGTGATCATGTTTACTATTTCCTTTTGGTTTGAGGTTTCTAGGGTACTGAATACACGGGTTTCTTTGATTCTTCAATTTTTTATCAAAATTTATCTATTATGTCTATTTATAATGTATTAAAAAACATCAAACTCAAAATGTATAAGAATTTTCGTATGTTAAATTCCTTTGGAAACGAGAGTCAATGTAAAAGACACATGGATTCCAAGTTGCGTCAGCACCTTGTGTCCAGGAATGTGTTAAACTTTATCTCAATTAACAGAGATGTTTATTAAAAAATTAATAGCAGTTAACACTGCTGTATGATATCTCAGAGAGTTGTTAAAAGAGTAAATTCTAAGAGTTCTTATCACAATGAGAATATTTTTTTCTTATTTCTTTTCTTATTATTGTAGCTATATGAGATGATGGATATCAGCTGAAACCACTGTGATAATCATTTCAGAATACATGTAACTCAGACCATCATGCTGTGTGCCTTAAACTTATACAGTAATATATGTCAATTATTTCTCAATAAAACTCAAAAAGAAAATAAGTGGTGGTTTTAAAAATTTACCAAAGTGAAATTTACTAATGGGAAACTAGAACAGCAAAATAATAAAATAAAAGTTCCCACATGGCAGTGTGAATTTTCTCTTTGCTACCTCTCTTCAAATATCAATATTTAAGCCTTTGAAGAGAAGCTTTATAAACAACTTAAGTGTGTTTAAAAACATAGAACTATTTTGGTAGAAAGTCCTTTATATTTTGATTACATCATGTTCAGACTGAAAAACCAATAATTAAAGATTAGATAATTAGGAGGTTAAAAATCTTCAGGTTTGGGGGCTTTTACTGAATCGCAATGCTTAAAAAGGAAGTTTGCAAATAAGAAGATGCTGAAGTGTACCAGTATGAAAGTAAAGTAAGGAACAATCTATGTGACCTTGAACTTGGTGACACATTTTTAGCCGCAATACCAAAAGCGCATTCCATGAAAGAAAAACTTGGTAGGTTGGATTTTTAAAATTAAAAATTTCTAAGCTCTGAAGTAAACTTTTAAGGGAATAGAAAGACAAGCCATAGATTGGGATAAGCTATTTGGAAAACCCATGTCTGATAAAGGTATTGTAGGCAAAATACAGAAAGAAATTTTACAACTCAACAATAAAAAAAAAAA
The DNA here is from genome assembly GCF_039906515.1 of Pseudorca crassidens. NCBI lineage: Eukaryota > Metazoa > Chordata > Mammalia > Artiodactyla > Delphinidae > Pseudorca > Pseudorca crassidens. Next base: position 24,815,201 of record NC_090298.1, read on the forward strand.
TTAAGGCAAAATATCTGGATACCTCACCAAAAAGGACATACAGATGGCAAATAAACGGGAATATGCTGAAAATTATTTGTCATTAGGGAACTGCAAATTAAAACAACAAAGAAGTATCACTACACAACCATTAGAAAGATTTTAAATCCAAAATTTTAACAATACCAATTGCTGACGTGGATGCAGAGCAACAGGAACTCTCAATTCACTGACGGCAAGAATGCAAAAGGTTCAGCCACTTTGGAAGACAGTTGGCAATTTCTTACAAAGCTAAACATACTCTTACCACACAATCCAGCAGTCATGCTCCTAGATATTTACTCAACTTATTTTAAAACATATTCACAAAACCCCTGCAGACTTCAGGTTTTTGATCTACATGAAAGAAGCTTGGAAGTCACCACCCTGTCCTAACAACCAGTAAAACGCTGAACAGACTGGAAAATCAACAACTCTTCTTGAATTCATAACAGAGGGGGAGGACACAGTGCAAACTGCTGTCTCCAGGACTGGAAAGTCAGACAAGTGAATACAGAGAGTCATGACTCACCTGAGCAGAGTCTGGCGGGCAGAAACTGGCAAGGAAACCAGTGCCGGAGCAGGAAAACCTGAACTGGAATTGTCTAATTGCTGGAGGCTCAGTGTGGACAATCCTGACGGTTAAAAACTCCAGGGGAGCCCAGTCATAGTGGGGCTCCCACACTTTAGCGAGTTTTACCTCCAGGAGCTCAACTGGAGTCTCACAGTAAGTATCAGAGAAAAATCCCCTTGTGCTGTCAGCAGCCGGAAGGGAAGAGGAGCCATTTTGAAATATGCCAGAGAGCAGGCTGTTCTACTTAACGAGGCCAGCGCTCAGGAGAAATTAATTAACCGGGGTCTAATTGGCTGCGATATTAGCAGAGCCTAGCTCACCTGGGAGAAGGGAAATACCCACCTCTAGTCAGCTGTAGCCTTCCACATAGGAGAGGGGGAATACACAGCTCCAGCCCACTTGAGCCATCCTCATTCACCTAAGGAGAGAGACAAAAACTGAAGAACACTCGTGAAGCTCCAAAGGCACTGACCCACTAAACAACTGAGAGCTAGTTAGTAGAGATTACAGAATTATAGGTATAGAATTATAGAAAACTTCCCCTCCCCCAACACCTTACCACCACATTACTAACGGCCTGTTTACAGCAGTTCTTTGTTCAAATCTGGCTGTCAAGAAAAATTACAAGGCATAGTAAAAGGCAAAGAAAACACAAGAGATAGAAGGAACCACACATCGCAGGGATTGGGAATGATCATACCAGGATTTTGAAAGAACTATAATTAATATGTTAAGAGCTCTAATGGATAAACACATGCAGAAACAGATGGATAATGTCAGCAGAGAGATGGAAATCCTAAGAAAGAACCCAAAAGAAACACTAGAAATGCAAAACACTGCAACAGAAATGGGAAGAAAGCCTTTGATGGGATTATTAGTATACTAGACATGACAGAAGAAAGAATCTCTAGAATATCCAAGGTCTGTGGGACAACTACAAAAGGTGTAACATACACGTATAAGAATACCACAAGGAGACAATAGAAAATAACAGAAGAAATATTTTAAACAATAATGACAGAATTTTCCCCAAATTAGTGTCAGTCACCAAATCACAGATCCAGGAAGCTCAGAGAACATCCAACAGAATAAATATCAAAAGATTACATGTAGGCATATCATTTTCAAACTATAGAAAATCAAAGATAAAGATCCTAAAAGACACCTTCATGCAAATGTTTATAGCAGCTTTACTCATAATTGTCAAAAATCAGAAGCAACCAAGATCTCCTTTTAACAGGTGTGAATGAACAGGTGTGGTACATCCCAACAATGAGATGTCATTCCATGAGAAAAAGAAATGTGGTACCAAACATGAAAAGATATGGATAAATTATAAATGCATATTGCTAAGTGAAAGGAGCCAGTCTGAAAAGAATCATGAAAAATTGTATGACACTCTGGAAAAGGCAAATCTATAGAGATAATTTAAAAAAGTCAGTGGTTGCCAGGTGTTTGGGGACTGAGAAGTGTTAAATAGGTGAAGTACAGAGGATTGTTTAGGGTAGTGAAACTACCCTGTATGATACTGTAGTGGTGGATACATGATACTGTGCACCTGTTAAAACCCATAGAAATTTACAGCACGAAGAGTGAACCTTAATATGCATACTTAAAAAAACATTCATTTAGATATTCTGGAGAATCCACAATGGAACACAGAATGTGACAAAACATCTAACTGTATTACAAGTATGAAATAACTTCACTTAAGAAGTTTTGGGGAAAATGGTGTTGACCTAAGTAACTGTGGAACTGAGTGGAGGCTGTAAAATTAAAGCCAAAGTAAACTATATAAAAGCTGAACAGATACTTTGCTAAGAAAAAATAACTCAGGTAATATATTTACTTGAATTAAAGCATAACATCATTGATATTCCCAGTCTCTGACTAAACTGGCACTGAATGACTCACCCTGGATTGTCACATCTGTTGCCAGTGTCTCAAGCACATGTTTAAGACAACAGTGTCTCAAGCACATGTTTAAGGCTTTACTTGAGATTTCACATACACTGATCTCAGGGACGAATTTACCTAAAATGGGATTTTAAAAATGTATAAATGTATTAAAGCCATGCAGGATCTTTACTTTGGTGCTGCCTGCACTCAAGTTGCAGATTCCCTTAAGACTCTAAATGTACACTTACCACAGCTGATGGGTTCAAGCAGACGTGTTGGTTGCAGAAGCTCAGAGACGAGAGAAGTTGAAGAAACCTGCAGAGATTTCTTGGAACCCAGCTCCTATTCACTAAAAACCAATGACAAATGTAAAGCAAATAGGAGATGACAAAGGTTGCAAAGACATTCATTGTTTATGTTTTCTCTGGTGTGTGCTGATTGCCAGGAGTCCGTTCCCTCTGTCATCCATTCCCCAATAAGGCATGAGTTAGAAATTTTATCACTAAATGTTTTCACTCTCAATATTCAAGCTGTTCTAATAGACCGTTAAAGACAGTTTTTAGATTCACAGCTTGTCATCATTTGTCTATACCTGTGGCAAGGAAAATGGAATAAGATGCTCTCAGTGCTTTTTGCACATTAAACTAACGTGACAAATGCTGTGTATCAGAATGATCAGGTACATAAAATTCAGAGACCCAACTGGCATGCTGTAGATATTTGGATTTTATTTTAAAAATGTTCATGATAAAGGGTTATAAGTTCAATATTATAAAGTCAGGTATACGTTCTAATGAAAGGAACTACATGAATTAGCAATATGCACAATACAACTTATTCTTTGATCCTGATTTTTAGAATTCATGTTATGTTTATCAATTTATACATTAGAGTTTTTCTATTTAAATACAGTTAAACAGAGCTATAATAAAAAGCATGATATTTTATAATTGGGATGAGCTTTCTCAATAGGCAGAGGGAAGGAATGTGACTGACATCTTTATTTTCTTCTATGTGTAAAGGAAAATCACTTTATTTTGACATGCCTCAGTATTAAAATCAGCATTATAAAATATTCATTGTAATCCCTAATTTTCATACTGATAGTCAAGATTTAACAGAAGTTATAAGAATTGCACTGATATAGATTTATGGTACTCCAAATAAACATCAAATATGGGCTGTGAGCTAAAAGAGCCTATGTCATACTGCTTAGGTCAGCTTCAGAAAGACATAGTAGATTTCCAGAATTCTTCAGCACTATAAAATATGCATTGTAATCCCTAATTACAATGCAGATACAAGTCTGTCGATGCCCTTTCACATAAAACTCCTTTAATCGCTGCTTCAGATATTGGCAAATCATGATTTACAACTAGTGAAAATTTAAAATTACACAATTATTAATCAAATAGTGTACTATCAAGCAGGATGGATTAAATTATGCTGTGATAATTTACAATCACAAAATCTCACTGGATTAACACAGTCACAATTTATTTCTTGCCAGTTAAGCATATCTATTGTGGTACTGCAGGGGCTTTCTGTTTATAACTGTCACTCAGGAATCTAGGGTGATACAGACTCATTCTGGACACGTAATTCTACAACCACTGCAGTAGGCAAAAGGTTAGATGGCAAGTTGCACCTGTATTTCAATTTTTCCAATTGGAAATCCATATAATACTCTGTTCACATTTCACTGGCCAAAGCAAATCACATGGCAATTCTTAATTTAAGGATAATGGAAGAGGAATAAACCTGGGATGATTCCAACACCAATCATAAGTGCTACAATTACTGAGGAGGCCTCCCAGTGCACTTCACAGGCATACCTATGTTAAATTTATTCTAGCCATTAGCTTCAGCTGAGTGCCAAAAGAAAAGCTGGAGCTCTTGGCAATCAAACTACTACATGGTAAAGATTACAGTCAGCAAATTACCCAGGGCTGGCCCATGACTGTTCCTGTAGGTAAAGTTTTCTTGGAATCAGCCACGCCCACTCCTTTATGTATTGTTTATGGCTGCCTTTATACAACAACAGAAGAGTTACGTAGTTACAAAAAACTCTGTATGGTCTGAAAAGTCTAAAATATTTACTCTTTGGCGTTTTAAAGAAAAATTTGCTGGCTACCAGTGTAAGTGTATACATGACAGATGATAAAGATTTTATTTTTGTTTCTTCCTCATTTTTTCTTTCAGTAGTGCTTGTTTCTGATGTAATACTGTACATGTGAAAATTCAAGGAGGTCCCCACAGGAGTCTACATTATTGATTAATGAGTGTGAAAAGCATCAATCCATATTTACCACCAGAAATTACTGAGAAAGGTTGAATTTGTAACTGTGAAAGAATATGAAGTAATGCATGCCTTTTGGTAAACACAATATTTTTATATATCTTTTGTGTATTTTTAATTTAAAAATATTTCATTAATAGTTACTTTTTCATTTTTTTCTATTGTGGCAAAATCCACAATTCTTATCACTTCAGCTCTGTGGCATTAAGCGTACCCACATTGCTGCGCAACCATCACCACCATCCATCTCTAGAACCTCTCCATGCTCCCCAACTGAAATTCTATACCCGTTAGATACCAACTCCCAATTTCCTCCTCCCCACAGCCCCAAGTAACAGTATCTGTCTCCATGAACCTAAGCACCCTAGCTATTCCCACACAAGTGGGATGTTGCAACATTTATCCTTCTGTGACTGGCCTACTTCTTCTAGCATAACATCTTCAAGTTTCATCCTTGCTGTAGCACATACCAGGATTTCCTTCTCTTTCAAGTCTGAACAATAGTCAACAGTATGCATAAACTACATTCTGTTTATCCTTTCTTCCTTGGATAGACACCTGGGTTACCCCCACCTCCTGGCTACTGTTAAAAATGCTGCCAGAACATAGGTGTACAAGTGGCTGTTCAAGTCCCTACTCCAACCTCTTTTGGGTATATACCCAGAAGTATAACTGCTGGATGACATGGCAATCGGTGTACAATTTTTGAGGACTAGACAGTCCTCCAGAGCCACTGTACCATTTCATATTCCCATCAGCAAAGCACAAGGACTCCAATTTCTGCGTATCTTTGCCAATACCTGCTATTGTGTTTTGTTTCAATAACAGCCATCCCAAGTGTGTGAGGTGACATGCCATCCTGCTCTTAGTCTGAATTTCCCTAAAGATTAGTGATATTTAATATCCTCTCATATGCTCATGCACTACCCATACATCCTCTTTGGAGAAATGTCCACTCAATTCCCTTATATTTAATTGGACTGCCCTGTATTTTTATTACTGAGGTGTAGGACATCTTTTGGTATTCTGGGTATCAATCCCTTATGCAGTATATGATTTGCAAATATTTTCTCCCATTCTGTAGATTACATCTTCACTCTGTTGATAGTGTCCTTGGATGCACAAAAGTTTTAAATTTTGATGAAGTCCAACTTATCTATTTTTTCTCTTGCTGCCTGAGCTTTTGGTGTCATATCCAATAAAGCATGATCAAATCCAATGTCATGAAATTTTGCCATGTTTTCTTCTAAGAGTTTGATAGCTTTAGCTTTTACATTTAGGTCTTTGATCCATTTTCAGTTAACTTTTATATATGTTAAGAGCATAACTTCCTTTCTTAATGCATGCAGATCATCTACTTCTCCCAAAACCACTTGTTGAAAAGATGTTTCTTTCCCCATTGAATAGTCTTGGCATCCTTGTCAAAAGCCAGTTGACTACTTGAGGTCCCTTTAAATTCCATGTTAACATTAGGATGGGTTTTTCTATTTCTGCAAAAAAAAAAAAAAAATCATTGTGATTTTAATCGGTATTGCATTGAATCTGTAGTTTACTCTGGGTAGTGCTGACATTTTAACAATATTGAATATCCCAATCAATGAATATGGGACATCTCGTCATTTATTTGTGTCTTTTCAAAATTTGTTTCTTTAATTTCAGTGTAAATATTTTTTCTACTTGGTTAAGTTTATTCCTAAGTATCTTATTCTTTTTGACGCTATTGTAAATTGAATGGTTTTAATTTCCTTTTTGATTGTTCATCGTTAGCATACAGAAATGCAACTAATTTTCATTGTTGATTTTGTATCCTATAACTTTGCTGAGTTCATTTATTAGTTCTGTTTTTTCTCTTTTTGGGGGTGTAATTGTTTTGGTTTTCTACATATAATGTCATGTCATCTGTGAACAGAGATAAGATTAATTCTCCCTTTCTGATTTGGAACGTTTAAATTTCTTTTTCTTGTCTAACTGCCCAGGTTGACTTCCAGCACTATGTTGAATATTAGTGTTGAAAAAGAACATTCTTATTTTGTTCTTGATATTAAGAGAAAAAGTTTTCAATCTTTTATCATTGAGTATGAAGTTAGCTATGAGTTTTTCATATACGGCCTTTATTATGTTGAGGTGATTTCCTTCCATTCCTAGTTTTTAGAGTGTTTTTATCATGAAATGTGTTAAATTTTGTCAAATGCTCTTTCTTAATCCATTGAGATGATCATGTATTTTGTTCTGGTTTGGTTTGGTTTTTTCTGCTAATGTGATGTCTCAGTATTACATTGATTGATTTTCATATGCTGAACCACCCTTGCATTCCAGGAATAAATCCCACTTGGTCATGGTGTAAGTAAACAGAATGTTTATGGGGAAATTTAACAAATATTTTTAAATTATAAAAATTTTCAAATATTTACCAAAGAAGAAAGGTCAATAAATCTTATGAATTCATCATCTAGCTTAAAAAAAAAACATGTTTTAAATCTATCCCCTAATATTTGTTCTTTAAACCAAACAACTTTAAAGTTAATATGAATCTCAAAAATAGTAATAAAAATATTTCTTACATAAACACAATCACATTAGTACTTGTTACAAATTTAATTATTTATTAATGTTACGTAATAATATTCAATTCATAATCAATTTCCTTTACCTTCTAAAAAATGTATTTTCACAGTTTTTGATCACATCAGAATTTTTAAAAATCACGCAAAATCCTCCATTTTAATTTTTTGTTTTTCAATTCTATTAAAATTTTAAAGAAATGTAGGCAATTATTCTATAGTACACTCCAAATTTTGGATTTTATTGATTGCTTCCTTATGAGGTAGTTTTTTTCCCCTGTTCTCCATATTTTCTGAATATTTTAGTTAGATATAAAAGTTTGAATATATTAAACTTCAAAAATTTTGTCAAGAATACTGTGTAGGGCTTCCTTGGTAGCGCAGTGGTTGAGAATCTGCCTGCCAATGCAGGGGACACGGGTTCGAGCCCTGGTCTGGGAAGATCCCACATGCTGCGGAGCAACTAGGCCCATGAGCCACAACTACTGAGCTTGCGTGTCTGGAGCCTGTGCTCCACAACAAGAGAGGCCACGATAGTGAGAGGCGCACACACTGCAATGAAGAGTGGCCCCTGCTTGCCACAACTGGAGAATGTCCTCGCACAGAAACGAAGACTCAACACAGCCAAAAATAAATAAATAAATAAAGAATTATTTAAAAAAAAAGAATACTGTGTAGATAATTTTGGGTGATTCAATTGCATAACATGGAGAAGCATAGTATGTTTGTTTGTCTCAGGACTAGTGATTCTAATCAGGAATAAGTCTAGATTAGTTAAGGCCTGAAGCTTTTACAATTTGAAGTCTCTTCTTTAACAAAAAGGCTACAGAATTATAAAAAAAGTGACAAATATAAATGTTTAGTTAGAATAGTAAAGAAATTACAGACACAAAAATTAAAATTCATAAAACCTAACTAATTTCTTCAAACATCATACACTGTTCTGGCCCCTCCCAGAGCTTGGAAGTGACATATGCAAATAAGGGAACCTGAAGCTGAAGCTTAATTACCTTCATGGTAACCTGCTTCTGATACTAAGATTGATTACTGCATTCCAGTCATGACATAACTCCTTCTTTATAATTCTTCCCATTAGCATTCTACCTTAGTACAATGGTAACAGCCATCATGACTGTTGCCTACATCCATTATTTCAATATAGATTGCAAAATGTTATTTAAATTTGATCATTTCTTCTCCATTTTTGAGATAGAATTCATTTTTAAGAACAGTGACCCTCAGAGCTATTTGACTATCTAAAATACAGTTCCTACCATAAAGATAGTAAAATGTGTATTTCCTTACCATTATCTATTTTGAGAGTAATGAGTTGATGTTTAAGCAAACTCTAATGATTTTATCATTTTGATATGTTACTTTTTTCTTCTTTTTGCCACTATCTCTATGAACTCATTTTCTACATTTAGAGTTTTAATCAACTGTGAAGTCATTAAAAAAATTTTTTTTAACTATCTTATCATTGGCTTAAAGATTCTATTCAAGCTGACTGACTCTTGGGTCCTCTTGACATGACCCCATTAGTTTCGAGTAGCCAATTTTTCTGGTGTTTTAATATGTGTTAGATTCATCTTATACATTTCCTGCCTCAAACAGAGAACCAGTCATTTCCCCCAAGCAAATCCCAGGCCCCCTTAATTGGGTACATTATATTACAGACAACAATCTTGTCATTGGGTATTACATCACTGTAAAAAGTGGCATCTCCTGCTTCTTTACAAAAATTACATTTCAAATTATATCACACCAGACCAAGTAAAATGATTGCCTGCAGTCTACTCTGATATAATTGTATTAGTAAATATAATTTGGATGTATTTTTCTTTTGACTCTCAGAAAACTTGCATTTCTAACCAGATACCCAACTCACTATTTTTATTTTTAAGAGCCAAGGATTACTACATTGGTTTAAAAACTAGTACATCTTCTATAATAGGGTTACAAACAGAAAAATACCTTCTGAGTTTACTAAATATAGACAAATCATATGTGGTGATATATACAAATTATGTGTGTCTAATATTTTATACATAATTTACTTATGGCTGAATAAATAGATATTATCATGGCTTAGCTGCAAGTTACAGTTTTCTTATTTCTAATGACAAGTCCTACAACAAGAGAAAGTCAAGGATATTTCTGTACATAAAACGTGTAGCATTTTTCCAAAACTCTTCCCCTCCAGGGCTGCCTTATTCAGAGTATCCCAGTATCCATTATCAAATGAGCTCCTCAATTATCAATTCAGAGAAACGTAAATTTCACTTTCACTTGGTGAAAATAGAAAAGGATTGTCATAATCTTTGCTGAGAATGCATTCAGTATTCCCCACCCTTCACTTCATACCCATGCCTATTACTCAACAAGTAAGTTGACTGTCATAGGAACCTGTGGTAGCAACATTGGTGCACAGCTTCTGCTTCATACACAGTAATTACTTCTACTTAGAATCTGTGGCATTGGAGAGTGAATGCCTGTCATGTCTGTCATCGAGCTTGCCCTTAATTGGAAAAAATGATGGATCGATGGATAGACAGGAGGCAGGAAGATGGACAGAAAGACGGAAGGCAGCAAATAATAACAGCACTGCACAGATTAAAATATGTTAAGCTTTGCAAGCACTGCAAGAGGCCCGACAGCTTGAAAGATGCTTATGTTCAGTTTACAGATTTATGACTTGCTCTCTCCAATATTCATGAACACGGAGAGTATTTGCCTAAGGCATGATACGGTGGCAAAGCATTAAAATTGACAATAATTGCCTAACACAATGAACAACATAATTATAGACTTTGGGCCATTTTATCCATGGAATTCAAGATACATTTACTAAACTTAAATGTATCTGCATGTACATAAATGCATTCATCTGAAGCAGAGGTCAGTTGCCTACAAGATTTTAAAATCTTTTTCTCTTAACTAATGCTGCTTTTTCCCCTTTCATTTTGTTTACAGCATGTAAATTGCAGTTTTACTTAATTCAACAGATCCTTGACTAACTGGCCATCAGTTCCACTGTGAATGTTACATTCAATAAGCTACAATTATAAATCCTTAAGAGCCTTCTTATTATTGAAAGGAAGGTGAACACACAAAAAATAACATTATATTTTTACATTTAACCAAGATTATTGGTTCTTTGCAGCAAGGTTTTCAGACAATAAAAACAACTGATGTCATTTATCTCCAAATATCTTTTACAGAGCAGGGGAACTAATGTTCTTTTGTTCTGCTGGCCAATTTCCTTGCTGTTGAGTAAACATTAGTTTACTTTTAAATAAAAAAAATTAAAAGAAAGAAGGAAACAATTCATATTGACTATATGTTCCTTTCCAGGTAGACTGTATTTTCTTCTACTCCACAGCCAAACGTATTGAAGGAACTATCTGCATATAATTTTTTTTTCAAAGGATCACCTAAACACTACTCAACTAATCAACTACAGTTTGACATCGCTCCTCTTACTCTATTAAAAGTGGTCTTTGGAGGACCCCACCAAACCCCACGTTGCCAAATCTAAGGATAACTTCATCATCAATGTCTTACCAGAAATGTCAGTACTTGATTTTTCTCAAACCCCACTCTGATTTCTAGTTCAACACAAGCCCTGGGCTGCCTTTTTCTTCCAATCCTTCACGATTGTAGTAATAAATACTTTTACGTCCTAATATTGGTAATCACGATCACCGTCTCTCCCTTTTCTTAAATAGTCGTTCGGAGTCTATCAATTTTATTAACTTTTTTCAGGAAAAACAACTTTTGTTTCTATTAATTGTATTTATGTTGAGTAGTTTTTTTTATTTCACTGATTTCTTTTCTCACCATTTATAAATTTGTATTGCCTGGGACAGTTATACCATATACTGTAATTATTTTGGCTTAATACAGATAGTTGTTCTTCAACTAAATTAAGAGCAGGAAAAATGCTGTGTTTTTTTTTAATAACAACAATTTCTGTTTTCATTTCATCTATACATGAGTTCCAATGGGTGGTGTTTCCCTTCAGCCTGAAAAACATCCTTTAGTATTTCCTTTAATACCGTTCTACTGGCCAGAAATTCTCTCAGCTTCAGTTTTCCTGATTTGCCTTTCTTTATCCTCATTATGATTGGATATTTTCTCTGTAGATTCTGAGTTTGGTTTGTTAGTTGTTTTAAGCTATATTACACATTAAAATCTAGAAGATTCTCACCTAACCATTCTCTGAATAATTTTGGTGGCTAGTTAAGGTGCTCTGACCCACCGCCAACATCCCGGGCTCAAAGACTGGAGGCCCCTTGTAATAAAATTACAGAGGGAGCTATGATTGAAAGTAGATCTCGGAGGGGGTTATGTCCCTACCACAGTGGATCAGACTCCACTGAAGGGACTCCACTGGAGTTAAACTTCTTGGCTTCTAGAACCAACCTTGTCTGCCCCCTTCCACATGGACTGTGTCCTGAAGCCTAGTTCCCATGAAGCATGTTTAGGAGTTGAGCTAGCTTTCAGAAAACTTCTCCTGATTCTTGGTGTATTGTCAGGCCCACTCTCCAGCCCCCACTACCTTTGCCAGCACTGGACAGTTTCCCCCTTCTCCTCATGCCTTGTTTGTACATAAGTTTCTCCTCACAATCAATAAATAGTTCCAAGTTTGTAAACAAACAAACAAGGAAAAACTTTCACATTGGCATAAAGGTCACAGCATAACTCTAAAAATTGATTTCAAATTGGAATCACATTGAATTTTAATATAATTTTGGAAAAATAGACTATTTCATAAACGTGTTATGTTTCCATCAAACAATATGGTACATTCCTTCCCTTTGTTCTGGTCTTGTTTTATGTCCTTCAATAAAACTGTATTACTTTCTTCATAAAAGTTGGGTACTTTCCCTTTAAGTTTATTCCAAAGTATCATAGCTTTTCTACTGTGTTGAATGGATTATTAGAAAATCCTATTACTACTTCTAATAGGAAAGACCTAGTTATAAATTATATTTTACATCCCTTCAATTTTCCTAGATCCCTTAATAGTTTTTTTAAGAATTTACTTGTCTCTTAGTTTTGGTAGGTACAAAAATACATCATCAAAGAGATATATTTTATCTCTTCATTTTTAAAATTTATAAAGATTATTTCATGTTATCTTATTGGTTGTAACTGAAAATTTATAATAATATTGCATAATAATGTGGATGCTATCCCTCTCTGTCTTAATCCTGGTTTCTCCATGCTGAAGATTTAGAGACCTGTTATCTAAAGTGTTGCTTGCTATTAAAATTTGATAAATGATTTTGATTACAATTTCCATTTTGCTTGGAGATTTTATTAAAAACAAATTTCAAATGATACCAAGAAATTTGCCTGGATATTAGAGAAAATATTAATGTTTTATTTTATGGATATTATGAGATGTATTGATAGTATTACTGTTACTGAGCTAAATTTTCAGTCTTGCAATATATTCTAGTTTATCATAACATATTATGCTTTCAGTACACTGTTTATTATATTATTTATATTGTATATATAAACATATCAATTACATTTGATATAGAGCTGGGCTTTAACCTTAATCTTTTTATGTTGCTATATTTTTATTTTACAAAATGAATAAAAAAGTTTTACATTTTATTTCATGACTGAAATGGGTTCAATATCATTAAAGTTACTTACCATTTAAAGTTTGTAGACGGGGCTTCCCTAGTGGCGCAGTGGTTGAGAGTCCGCCTGCCGATGCAGGGGACACGGGTTCGTGCCCCGGTCCAGGAAGATCCCACATGCCGCGGAGCGGCTGGGCCCGTGAGCCGTGGCCACTGAGCCTGCGCGTCCAGAGCCTGCGCTCCACAAAGGGAGAGGCCACAACAGTGAGAGGCCTGCGTACAGCAAATAAAAAAAATAAATAAAGTTTGTAGACAAATTAACTGTCCAAATATCTTTACCTCATTTCCTTTTTCTGTTATTTTTTCCAGCTTTACTAAGGCATAACTGACAAATAAAAATTATTTATATTTAAAGTGTACAGCTTTGTTTTGATATATGTAAACATTGTGAAATAATCACTACACTTAAGCTAATTAACATATCTATCACCTTGCATAGTTATCATTTGCTTTTGTGTGTGTGCGCCTGGTATGAACCCTTAAGATTTACCCTCTCAGAAAATTTCAAGTATACAATATTGTTAACTATAGTCACACTGCTGTTCATTAGAAATTATTCATCTTACATGACTAAAACTATGTACCCCTTGACCAACATCTCCCCCTTTCCTCCTCCCACCCTGCCTCCTGGAACTCACCATTATACTCTCTGTTTCCATGAGTTCCATGACTATTTTAGATTCCACATATTAAGTGAGATCACACAGTACTCGTCTTTCTGAATCTGGATTATTTTATTTAGCATAATGTCCTCCAGGTTCCTCAATGTTGTCACAAGTGTCAGGATTTCATTCTTTTTTTTAAGGCTGAATAATCTATTATATATCTACATTTTCTTTACCCATTCATCCATTGATGAGCATAAGGTTGTTTCCTTATTTGGCTGTTGTGAATAATACTGCAACGAACATAGGGGTGCAGATCTTCTTGAGATACTGATTTCATTTCTTTTGGATATGCTGTATAGGTAGAAGTAGGATTGCTAGATCATAAGGTACTTCCATTTTTAATCTTTTGAGGAACCTCCTTATTGTTTTCCATAATTGCTATATGAATTTACATTCCTACATACAGTGGACAAAGGTTCTTTTTCTCCATATCCTTCCAATACGTGTTATTCTTTGTCTTTTTTGATGACAGTCATTCTAACAGGTATGAGGTGATAACTCATTGAGGCTTAAATTTGAATTCCCTTGATTAGTGACATTGAGCAGCATTTAATGTAACTTTTGGCCATTCTGATGTCTTCTTTTGACAAAGGTCTATTCAGGCCCTTGGTCCATTTTTTAAATTGGTCTGTGTTTTTGCTATTGATTTGTATGAGTTCCTTACCTATTTTGGATATTAGCTCCTTATCAGATATAAGATTTGCAATATTTTCTCCCATTCTTAGGTTGCCAGTTCATTCTGGTGATTCTTTTGCTGCGCCAAAGCTTTTTAGTTTGATGTAGTCCTGTTTGTCTATTTTGATTTAGTTGCCTGTGCTTTTGGTGTCATATCCCAAAACTCATTGCCAAGACCCATTTCAGGAAGCTTTTTCCTTATGTTTTATTATTGTAATTTTATAGATTCAGGTTTACATTTAATACTTTAATCTATTTTGAGTTGATTTTTATATGTGGTATAAGTGTCCAATTTTATTCTCCAGCATGTTAATATTCAGTTTTATTAGCATTATTTATTAAAGAAAACTATCATTTCCTCATTGTGGGTTCTTGGCAGCTTTGTTGAAGATCAGTTGTCCTTAGAAACCTGGATTTATTTCTGGCCTCTCTACTCTGTTCCTTTGTTCTACATATCTGTTTTTATGCTAGTTCCATACTGTTTTTATTACTGTAGCTTTGTAATGTATTTTGAAATCAGGAAGTGTCATTCTTCCAGCTTTACACTTCTTGCTCAAGACTGCTTTGGCTATTTGGGGTTTTTTGTAGTTCCATATGAATTTTGGTATTGTTTTTTCTATTTCTACAAAGAGCGTCATTGGGATTTTGATAGGGATTGCATTGAATCTGTAGATCTCTTTGGGTAGTACAAACATTTCAACAGTATTAATTCTTTCAATCTACAAACACTGGACATCTTTCCATTTGACTGTGTCTCACCTCTTTGGTTAAGTTTATCCTCAAGTATTTTATCCTTTTGGTTGTTACTGTGAATGGGAAATTTTTCTTAATTTTCTTTTTGAACAGTTTATTGTTTATGTGTAGAAATATGACTGATTTTTTTTCAGTTATGATAGACATATAACACTACATTAGTTTCAGGTGTACAATGTAATAATTCGATATTTGTATATATTGCAGAAAGCTCATCACCATAAGTCTAGTTAACATCCATCACCATACAAAGTTAAAAAATTTTTTTCTTGTGAGTAGAACTTTTAAAATCTACTCTCTTAGCAACTTTTAAATATGCAATACATTATTATTGACTATGGAAAATGTGACTGATTTCTGTACAGTGATTTTGTACCCTGCAATTTACTGGATTTGTTTACTATACTAACAGATTTTTTTATTGAATCCTTAGATTTTTCTACAGATATGACTGTATTATCTGAAAACAGAGATTATTTTATTTTTTCTTTCTTATTTGGATGATTTTTATTCCTTTTTCTTATCTACTTTCTCTGGCTAGAAATTCCAGTACTATGTTAAATAGAATTGGCAAGGGTGGGCATCCTTGCCATGTGCCAGATCTTAGAACAAAAGCTTTCCATTTTCCACCATTAATTATTATATTAGCTGTGGGCTTCTCATATACAACACTTATTGTGTTGAGGTAAGTTCCTTCTATACTTTGTTGAAAGGATTTATTATGAATGAATGTTGAAAAAAAGATGCAAAATCTTTTTCTGCATCTCTTTTCTAAGGTGATTGATCTATTCAAGTATCCTAATTAATTTAAAATAAAGATTGGTATTTTACACATAAATTATTATGTTTTCAAATTTATTGAAATAGAGTTCCAGATAACACTTCGTAATTAAATTTCAATCCATCTGTGGAGTTTTGTCTCATTCTTTTACCTAAAGACTATGCCTACTTCAAATCTACAATGGTAGATTTCTAGAGTTGAGATAGAAACCATATGGCTTCAAAACCTAAAATATTTATTTTCTGGCCCTTTATGAAAAATGTTTGCTGAGCTATTATAAAGAAATACATAGAAAATCTAATCATTATTACTTTATTGTATTTTAGTTTCTTCACTTGGAATTTTCCAGTAGACCATAACTGTATCAACACACAAGGCTCTTCTGTTTTTCTCTATACCAAATATTATACCACATTTCATTTTCTTTCTTCAAAATCAAATGCTTAATTTCTTTGTTACAACCATTCCTCTGCTTTTCCTATCCAGTTATACACATCAGAAACCTGGGCTCCTTTTGGGTACATTCTCCCCCTACACACTGCAGCCAATCTATTATTTATAAATTTCTTAGACAAATGATGTTGAGTTACATTATGTCTTGGTAACTAAGAATAATACTGTGTAAAATTCTAATTCCCTACACCAGATATTTTTAAGTATGTAAAACAGTTATTATATTAAGCAATCTGTAATTGGTACACCAGTATATTCCTCACATAATCTGAGATTTGCATATTCTAGTTCCTTCCAATTCTTCACCTTTATCTTGTGTACTTTCTTGCCTCTTCAAGCACAGTATATTTCTTCAAGCTTCTCTAGTGCAGAAAGCTCTTTCCAACACTTAGACATCATTGAAAGATGTTTCTTCTCCCTGAAAAGCCCACTCTCCTCAACAACGCACTCAAACTTCAGTAAAAACATTAGTCCCTCTCAAAGGATTTTTTTTGTTAATTTTTATTTCATTTTATTTAATTTTTTTTACACTTTTATTGAAGTATAATTGCTTTACAATGTTGTGTTAGTTTCTGCTGTATAACAAAGTGAATCAGCTATATGTATACATATATCCCCATATCCCCTCCCTCTTGCGCCTCCCTCCCAACCTCCCTATCCCAGCCCTCTAGGTGGTTACAAAGCACCGAGCTGATCTCCCTGTGCTATGCAGCTGCTTCCCACTAGCTATCTGTTTTACATTTGGTAGTGTATATATGTCAAGGCCATTCTTTCACTTAATCCCAGCTTAACCTCCCCCCACCATGTCCTCAAGTCCATTCTCTATGTCTGCATCTTTATTCCTGTCCTGATCCTAGGTTCATCAGAGCCATTTTTTTTCTGATTCCATATATACGTGTTAGCATATGGTACTTGTTTTTCTATTTCTGACTTACTTCACTCTGTAGGACACACTCTAGTTGATCCATCTCGCTACAAATAACTCAATTTCATTTCTTTTTATGGCTGAGTAATATTCCATTGTATATATGTGCCACATCTTCTTTATCCATTCATCTGACGATGGACACTTAGGTTGCTGCCATGTCCTGGCTATTGTAAATGGTGCTGCAATGAACACTGTGGTACATCTCTTTTTCTAAATTATGGGTTTTCAGGGTATATGCCTAGTAGTGGGATTGCTGGGTCATATGGTAGTTCTATTTTTAGTTTTTTAAAGAACCTCCATACTGTTCTCCATAGTGGCTGTATCAGTTTACATTCCCACCAACAGTGCAAAAGGGTTCCCTTTTCTCTACAGTCTCTCCAGGATTTGTTTGTAGATTTTTTGATGATGGCCATCGTGACGAGTGTGAGGTGTTATCTCATTGTGGTTTTGATTTACATTTCTCTGATGATTAGTGATATTGCACATCCTTTCATGTGTTTGTTGGCAATCTGTATATCTTCTTTGGAGAAATGTCTATTTAGGTCTTCTACCCATTTTTGGATTGGGTTGTTTATTTTGGTGATATAGAGCTGCATTAGCTGATTGTACATTTTGGAGATTAATCCTTTGTCAGCTGCTTCGATTGCAAATATTTTCTCCCATTCTGAGGGTTGACATTCCATCTTGTTTATGGTATCCTTTGCTGTGCAAAAGCTCTTAAGTTTCATTTGGGTCCCATTTGTTTTTATTGCTATTTCTCTAGGAGGTGGGTCCAAAAGGATCTTGCTGTGATTTATGTCACAGAGTGTTCTGCCTATGTTTTCCTCTAAGAGTTTTACAGTGTCTGGAATTACATTTAGGTATTTAATCCATTTTGAGTTTATTTTTGTGTATGGTGTTAAGAAGTGTTCTAATTTCATTCTTTTACATGTAGCTGTCCAGTTTTCCCAGCACCACTTATTGAAGAGGCTGTCTTTTCTTCATTGTCTATTCTTGCCTCCCTTATCAAAAATAAGGTAACCATATGTGAATGGGTTTATCTCTGGGCTTTCTATCCTGTTCCATTGGTCTATATTTCTGTTTTTGTGCCAGTATCATAATGTCTTGATTACTGTAGCTTTGTAGTATAGTCTGAAGTCAGGAAGCCTGATTCCTCCAGCTCTGTTTTTCTTTCTCAAGATTGCTTTGGCTATTCAGGGTTTTTGTGTTTCCATATAAATTGTAAAATTTTTGTTTCTACTTCTGTGAAAAATGCCATTGGTAGTTTCATAGGGATTGCATTGAATCTGTAGATTATTTTGGGTGGTAGAGTCATTTTCACAATGTTGATTCTTCCAATCCAAGAACATGGTATATCTCTCCATGTGTTTGTATCATCTTTAATTTCTTTCATCAGTGTCTTACAGTTTTCTGCAAACAGGTCTTTTGTCTCCTTAGGTAGGCTTATTCCTAGGTATTTTATTCTTTTTGTTGCAATGGTAAATGGGAGTGTTTCCTTAATTTCTCTTTCAGATTTTTCATCATTAGTGTATAGGAATGAAAGAGATTTCTGAGCATTAATTTTGTATCCTGCTACTTTACCAAATTCATTGATTAGCTCTAGTAGTTTTCTGGTAGCATCTTTAGGATTCTCTATGTATAGTATCATGTCATCTGCAAACAGTGACAGCTTTACTTCTTCTTTTCCAATTTGGATTCCTTTTATTTCTTTTTCTTTTCTGATTGCTGTGGCTAAAACTTCCAAAACTATGTTGAATAACAGTGGTGAGAGTGGGCAACCTTGTCTTGTTCCTGATCTTAGAGGAAATGTTTTCAGTTTCTCACCATTGAGGATGATGTTGGCTGTGGGTTTGTCATATACGGTCTTTATTATGTTGAGGTAGGTTGCCTCTATGGCCACTTTCTAGAAAGTTTTTATCATAAATGGGTGTTGAATTTTGTCAAAAGCTTTTTCTGCATCTATTGAGATTATCATATGGTTTTTATGTTTCAATTTGTTAATATGATGCATCACACTGAGTGATTTGCATATATTGAAGAATCCTTGCATTCCTGGGATAAACCCCACCTGATCATGCTACATGATCCTTTTAATGTGTTGTTGGGGTCTGTTTGCTAGAATTCTGTTGAATATTTTTGCATCTATGTTCATCAGTGATATTGGCATGTAATTTTGTTTTTTTGTGACATCTTTTCTCGTTTTGGTAGCAGGCTGATGGTGGCCTCGTAGAATGAGTTTGGGAGTGCTCCTCCCTCTGCTATATTTTGGAAACGTTTGAGAGGGATATGTGTTTGATATGTGTTTGGTCCTGGGCTTTTGTTTGTTGGAGGATTTTTAATCACAGTTTCAATTTCAGAGCTTGTGATTGGTCTGTTCATATTTTCTATATCTTCCTGGTTCAGTCTTGGAAGGTTGTACTTTTCTAAGAATTTTGTCCTTTTCTTCCAGGTTGTCCATTTTATTGGCATAGAGTTGCTTGTAGTAGTCTCTCATGATCCTCTGTGTTTCTGCAGTGTCAGTTGTTATCTTTCCTTTTTCATTTCTAATTCTGTAGATTTGAGTCTTCTCCCTTTTTTTCCTGATGAGTCTGGCTAATAGTTTATCAATTTTGTTTATCTTCTCAAAGAACCAGCTTCTAGTTTTATTGATCTTTGCTATTGTTTCCTTCATTTCTTTTTCACTTCTTTCTTATCTGATCTTTATGATTTATTTCCTTCTGCTAATTTTGGGGTTTTTTTTTTCCTCTTTCTCTAATTGCTTTCGGTGTAAGGTTAGGTTGTTTGGATTTTTCTTGTTTCTTAAGGTAGGACTGTATTGTTATAAACTTCCCTCTTAGAATTGATTTTGTTGCATCCCATAGGTTTTCGGCCATTATGTTTTCATTTTCATTTGTCTCTAGGTATTTTTTTATTTCCTCTTTGATCTCTTTAGTGATTTCTTGGTTATTTAGTAGCGTATAATTTAGCTTCCATGCATTTGTATCTTTACAGATTTTTTTCCTGTAGTTGATATCTAGTCTCATAGTGTTGTGATAAGGAAAGATATCTGATACAATTTCAATTTTCTTAAATTTACCAAGGCTTGATTTGTGACCCAAGGTATGATCTATCCTGGAGAATGTTCCATGCGCACTTCAGAGGAAAGTGTATTCTGTTGTTTTTGGTTGGAATGTCTTATAAATATCAATTAAGTGTATCTGGTCTAATTTGTTATTTAAAGCTTGTGTTTCCTTATTTATTTTCATTTTGGATGATCTGTCCATTGGTGAAAGTGGGGTGTTAAAGTCCCCTACTATTCCTGTGTTACTGTCGATTTCCCATTTTATGGCTGTTAGCATTTGCCTTATGTATTGAGGTGCTCCTATGTTGGGTGCATAAATATTTACAATTGTTATATCTTCCTCTTGGATTGATCCCTTGATAGTCTTTATTTTAAAGTCTATTTTATCTGATTTAAGAATTGCTACTCCAGTTTTGTTTTGATTTCTGTTTGCATGATGTATCTTTTTCCATCTCCTCACTTTCAGTCTGTATGTGTCCCTAGGTCTGAAGTGGGTCTCTTATAGACAGCACATATATTGGTCTTGTTTTTGTATCCATTCAGACAGTCTGTGTCTTTTGGTTGGAGCATTTAATCCATTTACATTTAAGGTAATTATTGATATGTATGTTCCTATTACCATTTTCTTAATTGTTTTGGGTTTGTTATTGCAGGTCTTTTCCTTTTCTTGTGTTTCCTGCCTAGAGAAGTTCCTTTAGCATTTCTTGTAAAGCTGGTTTGGTAATGCTGAATTTTCTTAACTTTTGCTTGTCTGTAAAGCTTTTAATTTCTCTGTCGAATCTGAATGAGATCCTTGCTGGGTAGAGGAATCTTGGTTGTAGGTTTTTCCCTTTCAGCACTTTAAATATGTCCTGTCACTCCCTTCTGCCTTGCAGTGTTTCTGCTGGAAGATCAGCTGTTAACCTTATGGGCATTCCCTTGTAGGTTATTTCTTGCTTTTCCCTTGCTGATTTTAATATTTTTTTCTTTGTATTTAATTTTTGATAGTTTGGTTAATATGTGTCTTGACATGTTTTTCCTTGAATTTATCCTGTATGGGACTCTCTGTGCTTCCTGGACTTGATTATTTCCTTTCACATGTCAGGGAAATTTTCAGCTGTAATCTCGTCATATATTTTCTCAGACACTTTCTTTTTCTCTCCTTCTTCTGGGACCACTGTAATTTGAATGTTTGTGTGTTTAGTGTTTTCCCAGAGGTCTCTGAGACTGTCCTCAATTCTTTTCATTCTTTTTTTTCTTTATTCTGCTCTGTGGTAGTTATTCCCACTATTTTATCTTCCAGGTCACTTATCCGTTCTTCTGCCTCAGTTATTCTGCTATTGATCCCTTCTAGAGAATTTTAATTTCATTTATTGTGCTGTTCATCATTGTTTGTTTGCTCTTTAGTTCTTCTACATCCTTGTTAAACGTTTCTTGTATTTCCTCCATTCTATTTCCGAGATTTTGGATCTTTACTATCATTACTCTGAATACTTTTTCAGGTAGACTGCCTATTTCCCTTTCATTTGTTTGGTCTGGTGGGTTTTTACCTTGCTTCTTCATCTGCTACATATTTCTCTGTCTTCTCGTTTTGTTTAAGTTACTCTGTTTGGGGTCTCCTTTGCGCAGGCTGCAGGTTCGTCATTCCTGCTATTTTTGTGTTTATCTCCAGTGGGTGAGGGTGGTTCAGTGGCTGTGTAGGCTTCCTGGTGGAGGGGACTGGAGCCTGTATTTTGGTGGATGGGGCTGGATCTTGTCCTTCTGGTGGGCAGGGCTCCATCCAGTGGTGTGTTTTGTGGTGTCAGTGAACTTAGTATGACTTTAGGCAGCCTGTCTGTTAATGAGTGGGGTTGTATTCCTGTCTTGCTAGTTGTTTGGCATGGGGCATCCAGCACTGGAGCTTGCTGGCCATTGGGTGGAGTTAGATCTTAGTGTTGAGATGGAGATCTCTGGGAGAGCTCTCGCCAATTAATACTACATGGGGCTGGGAGGTCTCTGGTTTTCCAATGTCCTGGACGCGGCTGTCCCTCCTCAGAAGCCCAGGCCCAACACCTGGCTGTATCACCAAGACCCTGCCATCCGCATGCCTTGAAAGAAAAGGAAGAAAAAAACCAAACAAACAGATAGAACCCCAAAACAAATGGTAAAAGCAAAACTAAACAGATAAAATCAAAGAAATATACAGACACACACACTCATTAAAAGAGAAGACAAACAAGCAAACAAAAAACCAAAAATAACAGAAAAGCGAACAGAACCTTAGGTAAAAGTAAATCTAAACAGACAAAATCACACAAAGAAACACACACACACACACACACACACACACACACACTCATTAAAAGAAAAAAAAAAAAGAGAGAGCAACCAAACCCATAAACAAATCCACCAATGATAACAAGCACTAAAAATTAAACTAAGTTAAACATAAAACCAAAAACAAATCAGATGCAGAAAGCAAACCCCAAATCTACAGTTGCTCCCAAAGTCCACCATCTCAATTTTGGGAACATTCATTGTCTATTCAGGTATTCCACAGATGCAGGGTTTATCAGGTCGATTGCAGGGATTTAATCTGCTGCTCCTGAGGATGCACTGAGAAATTTCCCTTTCTAACCTCTACTCGCACAGCTCCTGGGGTTCAGCTTTGGTTTTGGCCCTGCCTCTGTGTGTAGGCCACCCTCAGACATCTGTTCCCCGCCCAGACAAGAAAGGATTAAAGTAGCAGCTTATTAGGGCTCTCTTGATCACTCAGGTCAGAGAGGAGGAAAGGTATGATAGTCATAATTGGAATGCGAGGTGAGCCTGCAGGGGGAGAAGCTGACGTGACAGTGCAACAGCCTGAGGCATGCCTTGTGTTCTCCTGGAGAAGTTGTCCCTGGATCATGGGACACTGGTAGTGGCGGGCTACACAGGCTCCTGGGGGAGTGTGGTAGTGTCCTGTGCTTGCACACAGGATTTTTGGTGGCAGTGGCGGCAGCATTAGTGGTCCGTGCCTGACTCTGGGGTCTGAGATGATAGCTGCGGCTCATGCCCATCTCTGGAGCTTGCTTACGCTGTGCTCTGCCATCTGTGGACACACAGAGCAGGAAGCGCCTCTCCTTGCGCATCCTGAAACAACCGTTTCTGGCCTCTTAGGCAGGTCCAGACTTTTTCCTGGACTCCCTCCCGGCTAGCTGTGGTGCACCAACCCCTTCACGCTGTCTTCACGCTGCCAACCCCAGTCCTCTCCCTGGGATCTGACCTCGGAAGCCCGATCCTCAGCTCCCAGTCCCCAGCCCCCCGGCGGATGAGCAAAGCGTCTCAGGCTGGTGAGTGCTGGTCAGCACTGAGCCTCTTTGCAGGAATCTCTCCGCTTTGCTCTCTGCACCCATTGCTGCGCTCTCCTCTGTGGCTCTGAAGCTTCCCCCCCACACACTCCACCCCCGTCTCCGTCAGTGAAGTGTTTTCCTAGTGTGTGGAAACTTTTCCTCCTTCACAGCTCCCTCCCAGAGGTGCAGGTCCCGTTCCTATTCTTCTGTCTCTGTTTTTTCTTTGCCCTCCCCAGGTACATGGGGATTTTCTTGCCTTTTGGGAAGTCTGAGGTCTTCTGCCAGCATTCAGTAGGTGTTCTTAGGAGTTGTTCCACATGTAGAAGTACTTTTGATGTATTTGTGGGGACGAAGGTGATCTTCACGTGTTACTCCTCTGCAATCTTGAAGGTCTCTCTCAGATTTTTTCTTAATGGAAAACACGTTTGTTCTTTCACTCTTAGTCTCATAAAATACTATACATTTTTTGGATAGTATTCATCACGGAAAAATATGTTATTGTGAGATTTTATTTCGCATCTCCCTCCTCAGTACTTTGTAAGCTCCATGATAACAAGAATCAAATTTCCTAATGAACACCTAGTACTAAATTTGAAATACATAAGCATCTTGCTCAAGATAGGAATTCAAAAATACTTCTATTGAATAATACTGATTTTGCATAAAAATACTTATAGAGGCATTACTTACAAAAGCAAAGGACAATAAAATATGTAAGTATAAAAACTGGGGAAAGATGGAGTAAATTAAAGTTTACACCTAGGATTGAATTCCAGTCATTTGTTACACATAGTGTTTCAGAAGAAATATTTAACAGCATTAGTATTCTCAAGCATGAGAAAACATTATACTGTTTTGGTTATCATTTTCCTCTGGGCACACAACCCTCCCTATTGACAAAACTAAAATGAAATAGAATATTCTTATCATGAGCTGTCCAGACACTGAAATAAATACCCAGTGTAATTTTTTGCTCTTCAAGGAAACCTGAAGTCACATGGCTAAGTACCTGAATAGTCCAGAAATGGAGTACAGACATATATAGACCATTCTGTCTTACAGGGGGTTATCATAAAAGAGGACAGATGGAGTAAAAAGCACTTAGTTTTCTGTAAAACTAGGCCACAGAGATGCTTGATGTATGGAATTACTGTGGCTACCCCTGGAAAACTGTCCTATATAGAATCTCTTCACAAGCACTCTCTAGGTTTTCCAGAAGGAATAGATGGGGAATATTGTATTATTTAGAATGTTTTTGGATTATTTAATAGGAATTTTTTATAAACTTGCTAAAACAATGAGATCATCTATTGTCTCATAAAACTGGAAGTTGGAGCAGATTTCTAAGCTCACTGAATACATGACTTAATGAGGTCATCAGAGTCATTGGTTTTATCTGTCTTTTATCTCTTTTGTCCTTAGCTTGGCTTTATGCTAAGACTGGTTGCCCTCAGGGTTACAAGGTGACTGCCAGTAGCAATCAGTTTTAGAGGCTTATTCCTGTTCCTGACTGAAGAGCAAAGAAGAACTTTCCCAGAAGCCCTTAGCTGACTTCCCAATTCTTTTAATTCTCAGTAAATTCCATGTCTATTTTCCAACCAATCACTGTTAGGTGTAAAGATAAATATTGTGATTGGTTTAGACTAAACAGAGCCCACTCAGTCTCTACTAAGTTATATAAGCTTCATAGAATGAACTGGATATTTGGGGGAAATGAATTCAGTTTCTAGTAGGGAAATGAAGGGGGCATATGGAATATAAATGGATAAGCAACAGTTAAAATTCAATATTACAAGCTCTTTGGCTATCCAAGAACTTATTCCACATACATATTTTCATTCCACACATTCTACAATACATTAAAAAAAATTCATGCCCACTTGAAATATGTCTTAATTCCTTCCCAAAGGGAGAAAATCCAAAGTCAATTACTGCATTTATTCTGAAGTACAAGATCTCTGGGAAGTGTCCAGTCCTCTGACATGGCTCCCAATGGTCCAGTGATAAAGTGATTTATCTTCCTTAACTGTACACAAAGTGGTAAAAAGCATGATAATTACAATAAAAAACTCCCTTTTGTAAAGGTGGACAATGGGAAAATATGCAGTTGTCTATAATATACTTTACTTGTTGGACAGGGATACAAAAACTTCCTGTTCTGTCAGTGAAGTGATTTTCATAGCTTGTGAATCAGAGAGCTTTTATTCTCCTCTCTCAGAGTATAGCCATGTCTGTTGTCTCTGTGACCTTAGAGTGGACAGTGTAAAATTTCTTTTCTGGGTCTGCACCACTTTAGCAACGTACTTTCTGTAGGTGAAAATTCTTGGGACTAGTGTTTACTTTAGAAGGTTTAGCAATCATATACTCTAACCAGGCTTGGGGTCACTTTGGTATACATTTCTTTTAAAACTAGTTATACAGTCTACTTGTTTTCAATTAACTGCATGACTACTAATACACAATCAGCAATTATTTGGGCCTATGAATCTGGAAGTTTCTGGTTTATGATAACAAGCTCTGTGCTCTGTCTGTGCCACGAGACCTTAATGTAACACTTTCCTTTCCTCTTGGTCTCAGTTACCAGGTGATTTAACCAACTGCCTCTGGCACGAATATCGCTGCTTTAGACAGCTGTATCTTCACGATAATCAGACTGTGCCCTTCATCAGTCACACAATGCTTTTACAGGAGGTGCTTGGAAGAGGTTTGGGGGGACAAGTGTTTTGTTCTAATCTTATTTTCTCTCAAATTCCTAAACGTTTAGAGTATCGTTCTTACAGGCCTTAGCTTTTCTAAATCATCCAGGCCCCTGATTACTAAACTTCCAATTGTTTTGATTATAATCCATAAGTGAAGATGACCTCTCTTAGCAGAGACATATTTTTCTCGCTCAGATTTCATATGAGTCACTTGCAGACAAAAGTTTTCTCCATATTTTAAGGTGTTACGTAATGCCAAAGAAAAGATTCAACCTAGTTCAATCTCATAAATATTTCCTACTAGGATTCATGATGACTCAGCCATCATCAAAAGTTGATACATCTCAATATACAATAGGCAATAGTTAAACAGAACTTTTCTGTAGAATAACTAGTATTTCAAGATTCCTGTGACAGAAAAATATTATCCTTATTGCCTTGTATCAATTTTACTCAATTCCATATTTTAGAATGTTATTTTCAGATTTCCATTTCTAACACAAATATTTTATTCATTTAGGATGCTGACTCAAGGAACTCTGATTCAAACAGCTTAACTATGATTGCTATGAATAGGCTGATACAGAAGAAGTCTAGGAGAAAGACAATCTTCAGAATTTATCGATTTAGGAGCTCATTAGTATTATAAAGGCTCAAGTTTTACTATCTCTCAGCTCTCCTGGCCACAGTATTGATGCCACCCTAAAATTGGTTCTGTACATACTTGTAGAATTACTGCCAAGAATGATCATGATTACCTGCATTTTCCTTCACATCAGTGATAGAAGAAGAAATGTTTCTGGAAATCATTGCTAATTACAGAGAAATGATTTTTCCAAAAGCAAATTTCTTTATGATTCTCTGTGATCTGAATTTCACTGCATTTCTATTCCTGAAAAAAAAAAAAAAAGATCACTGACAAGTAGAATGACAGCTTAACCTGAATGTTTGATGAATGGCACATTATTGGTTTCCAATGTATCATCCACAGCCTATGGATATCCAAGCTACCTGTGGGAAGGTTGATATCTAATCAAAATCAGAGTTGTAAGTAAAAGGAAGCAATGCTATGGCTTAAGCAAACAACCATATCTACTGTAAGGATGCTAGGAAATTGCTGGATTTCTTGATAAAAAAAAATGTATTAAGGCTTAGGACATGAAGATTGATAGAACTGATGGAAATATAAGAGCAGTACTACCCCATAGGTAAGTACAGTTATCATAGGGACTCCATATATAGTTTTTCATGATTACAAGACATTAGGGAAATTCAACTAAATTTAGATGTATTTTCTTTGGAGAACTATGTTGTATTTCTTCCTGCATTGTTTTACTATATTATTAACAGATATTGTTCCCAAGAACACACATTAATAGCTCTACTACATACAAATATCAGATTCTTAGAGTCTGTTTCCAAGGGAATTCTATCTGCTACAGAATCTGATTGGGTCAATTAGATGTTATCCCATTATCCAATACATGGTGTTTCTAATAGGATGAGTTTCTGATGATGAATAAACTCCTGGTCTTCCTTATGTCTGTCTGTACATGGTAGATTTTACCAAGGTGCTAAAAAGAAAAAAAAATATTAAGAATATAAACATACCTTTTACAAAATATATAAATAAGTGTATTAGTGTAGGCTTTAAAAAGAATACCAGTCCACAGTATTACTAGAGAGAGGATAAAATAACATAAAAGTTAATACATTGCTGAGATTGTAAGAAGATAAGGCAGGCAATTAAGTTCTCCCACCAAAGAAATAAAACACAAAACAATAAAAGCAACAAAAGATGACTTGTAATCAGAGAAGTGATTTTAGTCAAAGAAATCTGAGACTGTCTTAGAGGCAAATTCAATATCAGTTTAGGAAAAACTGACTAAATCATGGACTTTTGCTAAGCTGGCGATGAATCTTATACCTGTATATTAAGTGCAGAGTCTCACTGGGGGCTAAAACAGGAGGGTACAAAAATGTGCCTATCACTAATGGAAGGCTGTAAGAAATCATATTTTTATGCTGTGGCTGGGGGTTAATAATAATATACCCTGCATGTTTGCAATTACAGATCTCACTTGGGTCTGAAGTTCAAATTAGAAGTAGATCTCTAATCATAAAAATCATATATTGATAAATTGAAGCTAAGTTCAAGATAGTTTCCCAGGTTAATAGTGTTCCTTGGAACCCAGAAGAAGCACATTTAAACCTATTTTAGATGAAATTATTCTCTACTTAAGCTCTCAGAATTTCAACAAACTAAATTGAAAAAAAAAAAAAAGACCTCAATATCAAAGATGAACTATAGATGAAATGAAGTCAAACATAAATAAAAGTCAGCTAAAAAAAAGAGGAACTGATAGACATACCATACCCTTCAATAAATCCAGTGATTTTTGAAAAATCAGTTCTAAATGTAAAGAAATTATATAAAATTATTTTATAAAATAAAGACAAAATCAAGAAAAAGTCTATGTCTATTTGCAAAATATCCAATGCAGTTCTTAAGAAAGAAAAATGTTAAAATTAAAATCACGATAAATACATTAAACGTAAGATTCAATTTAGCTAAATAGACAATTATTATTATTTATTTATGACATACCCAATTTAACAGGACATAGAAAGCCTGAAGTATAAGTGACAGAAAGAATCTAAGGGGAGAATACTGATCAAAAAGAAATGGATTTAGTTATAATAATATCAGAAAAAGAAGTCAAAAATACTATCAGGGATTAAAAGATATTTACTATGATAAAATGTATGAATCATTAAGAAGACCTAGTAACTCCAGCTTCTCAAGCTTCTATAAATATAGCAACTCAATCTTCACAAGGGAAAATTGAAAATCCACAAACTGGGAAATGTTCTCACACTTCTTTCACTTAATGCTATGTCAAAAAATATTTATAGATATAGATAGGTAGATGACAGATAGATGAATGAATGAATGTATGTGTGTGTGTGTGCACGTGCACATGCATATGTGTATCTTATAAGAGTCTTGAATCAGCAACAGAATTATTGAATCTGACACTGACCTGGGGTAACATTCAGGCACTTCAAAAACATCTAGATAAGTGGTCTGAGGTATCAATAACATCTATTAAACAGAAATGATACCCTCTCAAGTTGTTAGCACGAGAGATATGGAGGTCAGGTGATAAACTGAGTTCTGACCCAAGCCCAACTCACAGTGTGCTCACTGGTTCATAATGAAATTTGTGGATATTTATCCCGTTCCTGATATATAAGTGGAAAAAACACAGTTAGTGATAGAACACCCCTTGTCTTGCTTTTCAGATTTGTGTAGGAGAGCCAAATGAAACTGAACTGAACTTGTCTCCCATTCCAACAAGCATGAAATCAACAGCAATACTGCATTTCTGGAATTATTGAAGAGATGTGTATTACTGTCAAAGATATGAAAAATGTAGTAGTTGTGATTCCTAGATATCGCCATTTAATTTGCTTACATGACTTTAGCACAACAGTGATGGATCATGGCACATAAACGTGGACTCCTGTATATTTAACAGGTGGTAGCCTGATTTTGAATTGAAACTGCTATGTCTACATGTGATACCCTGACTAGAAAAGCTTATCATAGACATTATCATTGGAGATTTAGGTGTGCATCTATTGGTTTGGAAAATAATAAATAAATTTTCAATCCCCATTAAGTGTGTGTGTTTATATGGTAAGGACCAAGGATGATAGTTCCACCTTCATGGTTTTATATAAGTATTACATCAACTCTCTTACTTTCTACATAATACTGTATATAGGGCATTTATGATCTCAATAATCCATAGAAGATACCAGTAATTTGCTATATTGATTACATCAAGTTAAATTGATCTGTTGAGCTGGAAGTGTCAAGTTCCCTAGATGCCATGTAAGATACATATATATTCTCATTACATATTCACTATCCTTTTACATGGATAAGATCTTTATCCTTGTACCTCCAACCACTAAGTAAAAGACCCAGGTCTTGGTTGACAACTCTAGATTTTGAAAAACACTGACTACACTTGGAAAACTGTTCCAACCTATTCACTGGGTTACCTGAAAGTTTGCTAAATTAAAGTAAGTTCCAGAGGGAAAAAAGCCGCATTTCCAGGCTATGGTAAACTTTTTCTCTTTCTTGTGTTGTACACTGTAGCATATTCAGTGATATACCAAGAAAAGTAAGGATGCTAGATGATATATATCAAGCCCTAATATGAGAGTAGCAATAATTTCTAAGGTTTGGGGGAAAGAATATGCATTCTTTGTCATAGAACTACTCCTTATTTGTTTATAGCACCTGGGATGCTACCACGTCCTAGAAGTGAAAGATTTCCTAACCAGGACCACAAATTAATCGATACTTTTATGCTCACCATGAGCTATGTTTGATCTCATCAACCATGTTAATAAGTCATGTGTGTCCTGCAGCCATCCTTTAGTTAAACTAGACTTAATCAGGTCTAGAAAGCACAAGTAAATTACATGAACAGAGTCCCATGACAACTACCTCTGCCGTATTGTTGCTCATCCTTAATCCAAATCTGTGGCTTTATGAAAACCTTCCTACAGCCAACTGATAAAAAGGAAGGGACTTGGGACTGATTCACAGATGGGTTTCCACAATATACTGGCAGTAGTCAGATGAATAGTGGAGACACATAAGAGCCACATTTAAGGATGCCTCGAAGATATAATAGTGAAGGAAAATCTTCACAGTGAGGAGAGCAGTGAGGAGTATACCTTTCTATCAACTTCCTGTGGATTAGAGGTAGTCTGGGGTTTTTACATACATGAATTTCTTGACTGTGGATAATTTCAGGGTCATTTCATCAGGACCTGAACTAAACAAGACAGGATCACTAAAAACAAGTTTGAGGGAAGAAATACATGATGGACCTATGGGAGGGACATGAACTATGAGGATTTTTCATGTCACAATAATACCTGCCAGAAATCACCATCTTCTACAGTATCATGTGTCAGGATCACCCATATTCTGCATGTCAGACAACTCCTCTATTGAGCGTCCCCAAATCCCATGAACAGAGGGATCATGGTGGCAGAGATGGAATATATTCATATGTCCAATAACATGGAATTTCTCTCAGTGAGGCTGATTCAGTTACTGCCATTGCTGAATGTTTAAAATGATAGCAGAGACAGATATTGGGCCTCAAAATAGCACTATTATTTTGGCCACCTGAAGGCTGTCATTTATATTGGACTATTTCCAACTTGGAGGAAGCAGTAATTTGTCTTTACTGGGCTTGACATATACTCCAGATGAGGGTTTACCCTCCCTGTTCACAGTATCCATACCAGCATCAGAGTCTGTTGCCTTCAAACACCCATTGTATCAACGTGGTATCATACAAATATTGCCTGGAACCAATGCATAGCATTGAACCCTATCTCTTGGAAACAGCCTGATAGAATATTGGAACACAGTGGTGAAACCTCATCCAAGGCACAGGCTCTGGCACTGTCCTCTTTGACCTGGTATACACCTTGAACCAAAATCCAATGTATAAAATTGCTTGCTAAAGCTATAATACACACCTCTGGGAGCCAAGGGAATGTGTGAAGAGTAGAAATTATCTCCCTTAAAATAATACCCAGAGATTCATTTATAAAATTTGATTCTGTCCCCCCAATATTATATTCTTCTGGGTTAGAATTTCTGGTTCCTTCAAATCAGAAATGGGAAACATTTCTGCTAGAGGAATACAACAGGATCTTCTACTAAATTGGAAATTGTATTACCAATTAGGGACTTTAATTTCATGTCACTAGTCTTATAGGCCAAATAGGAATTATTATATTGGCTAGGAAAATCAATCCAAAACATATGACTATAATTATAATTATATATTATATAACTATAACTATAATATGACATGAAACATAGTGTCATGTATGGTAATGACTATCAAGGTACAACTAAAACGACTGTCTAATAAGGACATAGCATTTAACAGATCAGACTCCTTGGGAATGACAATCTTGGTCCCTCTTCTAAACAAATAAGCCAGACTAGCCAAAG
This sequence comes from Pseudorca crassidens, assembly GCF_039906515.1. NCBI lineage: Eukaryota > Metazoa > Chordata > Mammalia > Artiodactyla > Delphinidae > Pseudorca > Pseudorca crassidens. The sequence continues at coordinate 24,847,581 of NC_090298.1, forward strand.
TGATAGCTAATGATGAGCCTCTTTTACTTCTAAGCAATGATATTGGGTTGGCCAAAAAGTTCCTTTGGTTTTTAAGTAATAATAAAAGACACATTCTTCATTTTCACCAAGAACTTTATTGAACAACATATTCACTCTTTTGTTCCACTATGTTCTGCCATTTTTCAGGCAACTTCATAATTCCATCTTCCCAAAACTTTTTATTTTTTGAGCAAAGAACTATTCCAAGTGCCTTTTACAGTATTCCATTAAGAGAATTTTGTTAAAACCAAAATAAATGGAAATCGAAGGTGCAGTATCTGGTGAATACAGCTGATGAATCAGAACTTCCCAGCCAAGCTGTGACAGTTTTTGCCTGGTCATCAAAGAAACATGTGGTCTGGCATTATCCTGATGGAAGATCATGTGTTTTCTGTTGACTAATTCCTGGTGCTTTTCATCGAGTGCCGCTTTCAGTTGGTCTAACTGGGAGCAGTACTTGTTGGAATGAATCATTTAGTTTTCCAGAAGGAGCTCATAATAGAGGACTCCCTTCCAATCTCACCATATATGCAACATCACCTTCTTTGGATGAAGACCAGCCTTTGGTGTGGTTGGTGGTGGTTCATTTCACTTGCCCCACGATCTCCTCCATTCCACATTATTGTACAGTATCCACTTTTCATCACCCATCACAATTTGTTTTAAAAATGGAACTTTTTGTTATGTTTCAATAGAGAATCGCATGCGGAAATATGGTCAAGAAGGTTTTTTTTGCTTAACTTATGTGGAACCCAAACATCAAAGTGATTAACATAAGCAAGCTGGTGCAAATGATTTTCAACGCTTGATTTGGATATTTTGAGTATGTCTGCTATCTCCCACGTGGTATAACGTTGATTGTTCTCAATTAATGTCTCCATTTGATCGCTAGCAACTTCAACTGGTCTACCAACCGTGGAGCATTGTCCAGTGAGAAATCTCCATCATGAAACTTCGCAAACCACTTTTGACACTTTTGATCAGTCACAGCACCTTCTCCATATACTGCACGAATCTTTTTTTGCGTTTCAGTTGTGTTTTTACCCTTCTTGAAATAATAAAGTATAATATGCCGAAAATGTTGCTTTTATTCTTCCATCTTCAATATTAAAATGGCTACACAAAAATTCACCAATTTTGATAAGTTTTAAAAATGCACTGATATGACAGCTGTCACAATACAATCTAAGAAAATTGTTTCGAATGAAGTTAAAAACAACTAAGCACTACTAGAGTCCTCTTATGGGAAAAATGAATGAACTGCTTGGCCAACCCAATAATTAGCTGGTATTTTGGAGGAGACTGATTAATTAGACTCGTACTTCTCCTGGATTTATAAAGTAGGGATGATTTATTAACATGAGGGAAAAATGGAGAATATAGAACTAAGATAAAATAAAAGTCATAAAATATTTAAGTGGCACAATGAGTGGACTGAATTGGGCAAGGTTATGTGTGTCTCTGTTACTTCTTCAATTCCTCTGAATGTCTTCTTTGTTCTTTTCTTTGAGGTTGCATTTTCATGGGATCTCAAATCCATTCTTGGACAAAATACTACACTATAGGGCAGCAAATATGGCTTCCTGATTAGACATATATTGCAACCATAAAGTCTGGGGTTGTTGCATCCCTTTGTAATTAATATTGATGAATCAGTAATAAGAGAAAGAAAGTTAAGCATATCACTTCTCCCTTAATTCTCTCTTCCATGAATAATTCTAAGATAAGTTAGTCTCATGTGCCTAGTGCAACAAACATCTACTAAATAATTTGGTGTTTCTGTTTATGGATTACTGCTATGTATCTTTTCTAGCCTCATTTTCCTTTTATTCCCTTTTTTTCATCTTCATCACCCTGGATGTGTTTCCTTCAAAATCAAACCCAGAATTGTAATCTTTGTGTTAGGCTTTAAAAGCAAACCACATTCTTTTCTTTCAAGGGGATAAAATAATAAATAGAATCACACCCCATGCAATCAATCAAAAATTTACAGCACAGATAAAAACTGTTAAAATAGAAAGAAGACATATGTATAAATCAGGGATCTCAAAGAAACACAACCAATAGAATTTGCGTGTATGTGTGTGTGTAGTTATCTCTGTTTGCTGATGATATGATCTTGTATATAGAAAATCCTAAAGGCTCCACCAAAACAATGTTAGCACTAATGAACAAATCCAGTATTCTCTTGTGAAATTAAGTGAGATTATCTATGTAGAGCCTTAGGACAGTGCCAGTCACAAATATGCATTCAATGATGTAGGCTATTACATGAACAGTGGTACACAGTTACTGATGATATGGAATTTATACTGCTGATGCATTTTATAGTGGAAATTTTAAACTATGAGTATCTTTCAAAAGAAATGCTGTAATTTCTCAATTGTTCTAAGCTGGAAACAATGGGAACCCTCAAATGATCCTTTTTCTGGCAAGGGTAGAGAAGCAGTCTCCAAGGTAACTAAATCCCAAACCATATCAGAATTTAGAAATAAAATCTATACTTTAAATTTCACTAAGAAGCAGAAGGGTAATTGGTAACACTTTGCAGCTCAGTAGCAAAAGGCCCTGTATAGTCAATTCTGTTCACCCAGTCTTCAAGGTTAATAACCAGTTATTACTGGTTTCATACTAACAGCAATTCTACTCAATTTAAGTAAAATTCAAGTCCTTCAGCATTGTTCTATGTTTATATTTAGAAGTTTTGGTGTCTTAACTATCCACCTCACTGAATTTTGCTTTCATTTTTCTATGAATAACCTTTAATTGACAATTATAAAATAGAACATTGTGCAGTACTATTTGATAATATTTACCACGACATTAAGACATAGGTTAATTAGAATAATGTTTAAACTATTCAGAATATAATTTTCAGTTGAATGAAACAGTAGTATTTGCTGTTCCTCTTATCTTAATTACTTGATAACATGTGTAGATGAGATGAATGCATAATTCTATCAATCAAGAATATGAAAGTAAGTGTTTCTTCTTTTTTATAATCTCTGAAAATAACGTTTTAATGCCAATGCATTGTTTCCACAGTTCCATCATGGGTTTTGGGCTATAAATGCTCATAGCATATTACAATGCAAAATACATTTTGTGTATTTCTCTGAAAGTTTCAAATCCACTACACCCAATGCTTTCTACATAGCTTCCAAATTAGTCATATAGTACTGAATTCATACTTTTTTAATTTCAAAGAAATGTCTTATTTTCTAAGTATTTTTTAAAAGGAAGTACATTCTTCAACTCAAAATTTGCACAAGCATATTTTCTGCTAGGAACCAATACACTAAGTGTGTTAAAATCAAGTGAGAAATATTACTTTTGCTTAAAATACAAAAATTCTGACGAAAAAATTAATGTTACTCAAGTATCATCAAGTTATACCACAACATTACTTATATATCATTGGCAATGGATGTTTCTAACAAAGATTCAAATATAATATCAGCTTTGGAAGACGAAGGAAGCAGAATTTTCTCTCTCACAGCATCTGTAGGCATGCACTGAGTGAAACACATATTGATACTTGCTTAAAATTACCTTCATAAAATATTCAATAAAACCAATGGAGAAAAAAGGACACAGTGTTTTGACCTTTTATAAGACATAAAGGTTGCTAAAATCAGCTAAGCTATCAGTTTGGTCCTTGAGTATGAAATTCATTTTTTTTTTTAAAAAAGGCTCCATTGTCTCTTTAATTACACTATTGGCAACAGTGAGAATGTGAAGACTTGTAGGAATTTCTCTATTGTCATGATAGATACTATGAAATTTATGAGGCCTTTATTAATTGCTCATAATGTTGCAGCATTGAACTTTCTTTACATTTGAAAACAGTGCATTTTATGGAAAGGAAATAATGAAGTAAACGTTCCACTTGATTGTAATGAAGTTTGGATGGTTTGATCAAAATGTCCTTCAGATTTAGTCCATGAGTACTCAACAATCCAATATTTTTCATTAAACGAGAATGCATTCTTGAAAAAAAAGTCATGTCAAATTTTTATCTTCACTTACTTAGTACAAATAGATACAGACAGTCTCTGGGCCAATGAGAACCTGTCAGGCAATGATGGCTAGAGAACAGTAAGGCAGATCTGGACAACTAGTCATCTAAGTGATGAAAAGTGTAACTTCTGTTTATTTTAAAATACAAGTTAGTCCCCAGGTAAAAATGCCATCACTTACTAGTACCTTAAGCTAGATATATTTTTTAAATTATATTTTTCCTTTTATCATCTTCCTGTCAGGAAGGGTCAGGATGGCACATACGTGTGGGGTAGAAAGATTAAAGACAAAACAGAAAGCCAATCATTTCAGGACCAAAAGCCTCCTTTTTTCTTACTAGTTTACAGTAACTGTGATAAATGTTATTAAAATCATCATTCTTTAAAAATTTATATGTGAAATATTATTAAAATAATCTTCAGGGAAAAAATAACTGCATGCCATATAAACTATTTTAGAATGTGGAAAATATAATATCTTTGCCAGTTCATTCTATGAGGATATTATTTGCATGCTATCCAAATAAGTCAGATACCAACACACACACACACACACACACACACACACACACACACACACCCCCCACACACACACACATTGTGCAAGCCAATTTCACTTACAAAGACAGATTAAAAGTTTCCAGCTAAAACATTAGAAAATAAATTCCAGCAGTGTTTTAAAGAATTAATTCAACATAACCAAATAGGGTTAATCCAAGAATTTGAGGATAATTAACACATATATCAATACAATTCCACATATTAACAGATTAAAAAATAAAACAACAAGGCCATCTTGAAAGATAATGCAAAAGCACTTGCAAAATATGATAGCAATTCTTGACAAAAGAGATCAGTAAATAGGGCTAGAGGTAAACATATAGTGTAAAAAACTGAACAAAATGTTATATATATTTAGTGAGTAAACTAGATAAATGCATAGAAAATTTCAAGAATGACACACTCAGCAAACCTTGAAGACAGGTTACCACTGGGAAAGGGTATGGTATTCAGGGAAATGTTTATCAGTTTAAAAAGAAAATTCCAATTTCTAATTTATCTCCTTCTACATTATTGGCATATTTACAATAAAATAGTACTAATATACTAATTATGCTTTTAATAAATCTATCCCTGGATTAACTTTAACCATCAGTTAACTACATATTTGGACCTTGCTAGATTGGCCAAGCTTGTAATTGCTTTTGCTGAATTAAATTGGAAGATGATACCACACTATTTGGAACATTACTTTAAAAAATCACATGAAAATTGTCACTTTATGTAAAGATTTGCAAAGATGCAATTAATGAAATTACAGGGGAAGCTTTCTATGAGCTTCCTTAGGGAAAATCTTTTTCTAATTTCAACATGACTAATAGATGTGTTTTTCCTGAATAAAACACTATGAATGTGATTATTAAAGACTGGTTATTATTACTTATTTATATTAGCTTTTATGAAAGTTAGAGCCATGTGGAAAAATAATATTTAATAAGGATAAAACATATTTTAGCATGGAATTTTTTTATGCCCATGACTTTGTATGTGCATTAACTTTTAAGTATTTTACATAAGCAATTTTGATTGTTGTAGACAAATTATGTTTTGTCAAAAAAGTGGAAAAAAAGTTGAAAATATGTATAATCCCAACTCACAAAGACAACTATGTTGATACATTGGTATGTTTTCTTTGCCTTTAATTTGGGTGGCATATATTCAATATTAAATTTATACACTCACAAACGGACAAAACACCATATAAATATGTTCCTATGTAATATATACACAAGCATATATAAAATATAACATAAAAACATATGTTTTTTGAAAATTGCCATCATTATATATATATGTGTGTATATATATATATATATATATATATATATTTATATACCCTGAGTTTTTTTCACTTTGCAATTAACATTTTTTCCTGTTCCTGCTTATCATTACATATTTTATATTATAGCTTGGTGTAGTTTCTCATAAATTATTGTTTATGCAAATTGAATTGGATTTTTCACAATGTCAAGTAAGATGATAATAGGAATAATTTAAAATATATGCTTATGAAGTTTTGAAATCAATTAAAAATATCAATTAATTTGGTGTAAAAGTATTACATATCCTTCATGCTTATTGTTAAGTTAATTCCTAGGGGTTTTAGGCTTTTGTTGGTTTTATAAATGGATTATGTTTATATGATATATTTTTTAACTGTCATGATTGTGTTAAAAAAAACAACAACTTTTGATTATGGTAAAAAGCAGTTAACTCTTCTATGTGTAAGAATAACTGCATTCCTCTCCCCTAACTTATCATCTTAAATTTTATAAAGATACCATCTACAAATTTAGAAAATAATATTTGACCCTTCTTTCCTTTACTTAGAATTTTAATTTCTATTCTCAGTACTTCCACGGCTTAAATGTTCAAACAAAGTTTAATGGAAGCAGAGCAATCACTGATCACACTTCTTTGTTTTTAACTCTAATGAGGAAACTCTTATTGCTATATTGTAGAAGCTAAAAAGTCTTCTGGAATTTTATACTCTCCACCATGCCAAAGATAACATTAAGAAGATATTTATTTATAAACTTACAGTGACTTTATCAAGAAATATTTTGCCACAGACTAACTGAAAAATTTTATTTTCTTACTGAATCAATTGTATATTTTAATACTGAACTACATTTGCATTCCTAAAACATATTTACTTCATCATGGGGTATAATTATATGAAAATGAAATTATTATTCTGAATTTAGTTTTAGCAGTGGGATTTGGCAAGAATTTTCCTTATGTGCATCACTTGTATCAAAATTATAATAGGTTATTAAAATAACGTGTAATGTTGCCTGGTTTTACAGTCTATGGATAATATTCATCATCAAATGATGAATCATTTGATTCTTGTTAGAAATGCAATAACAATATATGCACTACATTCCATTTCTAAATTCTCAAAAGTTCTGATATCAAAATACATCTGGGCTCACGGTTTTCAGTAAGAGACTGTGCTAATGTATTCACTTGAGTTCCTTTATCCTTGAATTCCTTTCCTCTTTTTGGGTCTCCCTCTCTTCCTCCTTCTTTCTTATTTTAACCTTTCTTGATTATATTTGCCAACAGTTTATCAGTTTTATTCTATATATTTTTAGATATATTGAGTAAGACCCTTGTTTTCTAATTCATTTGATTTACTTTTTAAATTGAAGTATAGTTGACTTACAATATTATATTAGTTTCAGGTGTACAGCATAGTGATTCAGTATTTTTGCAGATTATGCTCCACTATAAGTTATTACAAGATAATGGCTATAACTCCCTGTGCTATACAATATATCCTTGTTGCTTATCTATTTTATATATAGTAGTTTGTATCTATTAGTCCCATACCCCTAATTTGTCCCTCCCCTCCTTCCATCTCCTCTTTGGTAACAAGTTTGTTTTCTTTATCTCTGAATCTGCTTCTGTTTTGCATATACATTCATTTGTATTATTTTTTAGATTTCACATGTAATACCATACAGTATTTGTCTTTCTCTGTCTGACTTATTTCACTAAGCATATTATACTTACTTTTACTTTTGCATACTGTTTGTCCTTTTTTCCCTGGGGTTCTTTATCTATTCTTTTCAAAACTATAAAATGGATTTTGACAGGCTTTGTCAAAATTCTGGCACTGTATTCTGTTACTATTTTAAATTACCATTCTGAATTTCTATTCACTACATTCTTCTTGCATATCTAATGTATTATATCTTGCTAATTTTTGAAAACTTATGAGTTAGTGTAAATAACTTGTAATGGAAAGGGAGGTAAATGGAAAAACAAACGGATATAAATAATTTTACATGTATTTTGAGAATCTGAGATGTCATTCTACTTTACCATCATGTTATATTTCAGCATTTCCCCGAATAAATTGCAGTTAGTACCCTCACTGTATAATGTATACTTATTTTACAGAAAGTTTTATTTAAAACCTCTTCTTCATAATATAGCAACTATTATGTAGAGTAGATCAAATTATGTCCTCATACTCCGATGAAAACATTTGCTGTCTCTCTCAACCATGTAAGAATTAAAATACAGCCCTCATTATTATAAAACCCACTGAGTAATTAGTTTAATTAATGTGCAGTTTTACTTTATTTATAAAAGCTTGTATGTAGCTAGATTTGTAAAATCTAAATGCCTTGACAATACTTACTAAAGCTGGAGATTGGGAAAAATAATAAAAAATTATCACCTAAGGAGACATAATAGGCCAGAGACCTCTTTAAATAAGTATGTTTACCACAAGTTTTATTAAATAAGATCTAACTCACTTCTTTAAAAAATGACCTCATTTTAAATATAAAGTATTTAAAAGATAATATAATGTTTTAATAAAAATAATTTTTTCACAGAAAAATTTAACAATTTTTGCCTTTTTTTTCCCCAGTATATTTAGGAATACTAATCTCAGTAAATTTCTAAAAGGACTTATGTTATCTTTTGTTAATAAGACACTGAGGGGCTTCCCTGGTGGCGCAGTGGTTGAGAGTCCGCCTGCCGATGCAGGGGACACGGGTTCGTGCTCCGGTCCGGGAAGATCCCACATGCCGTGGAGTGGCTGGGCCCGTGAGCCATGGCCACTGAGCCTGCACGTCTGGAGCCTGTGCTCCGCGACAGGAGAGGCCACAACAGTGAGAGGCCTGCATACCGCAAAAAAAAAAAAAAAAAAAATAATAATAATAAGACACTGAATCCCAAGTATATTGACTTAATAAATACTAGGTTATTTATCTGTGGACATGACACAGTTGAAGAGAGAAACTCTGAGCTTTTAATTTTAGCTGCAGCAATGGAAATAGAGGATGTTTGACAATGGTGAAATGAAACAACTTATAACAATAAGAAATACAACAATAGAAAAAGAATAACAAAAATGCATGGTTCATGCCATTTTCGTTATGAGTCTATGGGTGTGTTATTTTTTCCCAAATGCCAGAAAGGTTCTTAAAACTATTTACATAATATATTCAAAAGAAATTTTGTAGAAGGTAATATCCCAATCCTTACAGACAGAAGATATTCTGAGGAATGCATTGATACTGAAGGTAAGTAGCAATAAAATTTCTCTCATGTTTTATAAAATAGTGAATATGAATAGAAATAGGTAGCTCAATAAACACAGATAATAAAGTGTGTACATTTGCAATAGAAAGCATCAGCCTTCAAAGTTTGACACTGGAGCAAATACAAATAAAGAGATTAAAGAATTCAGCAAAAATCAGTGTATCAACTTGGGACAACTGCATCAAAAATACTCTGGGCCATACTTGGCTACAGAACAGCAAGGGACTTAAAAGTACATGAAGAAGAACCATAAGACATGTTCTGAACCCAAAGAGTCTGCACCACAGTAAACTCAAAGTTTTATAGTTAATCATAAAGCCATAACATGAACATGTAAGCCTATTGTTCATCGTTTTGTCCTCAGTGCCTAGAATTTCATCAGTAACTTATCAATAAATGCTTGATTAATAAATAAAAAAACAAGCTATAGCTATACTTACACTTACCAAGGCATAAGGAAATTTTATGGATAAATCATAGATAATAGATTGATGACAGGTAGATGTTTGATAGGTAAGTGGATAGATAAAGACAATTTAGTGATTAATATATGTTCCAAACTTATCAAAACATATGTAGTTCTTTAAAAGTTCCACATTGCAGGAATATCTTCAAGTAGTTTCAAGAAAACTTATTGGAGTTGAACCGATTGAACAACATTTGCAGAGTCAAAAGGTAAGTAACATTCTTACTGAATTGTGTCTGTATAGGTATTATTTCTTTCTTTTTTTTTTAACATCTATATTGGAGTATAATTGCTTTACAATGGTGTGTTAGTTTCTGCTGTATAACAAAGTGAATCAGCTATATGTATACATATATCCCCATATCTCCTTCCTCTTGTGTCTCCCTCCCACCCTCCCTATCCCACCTCTCTAGGTAGATACAAAGCACCAAGCTGATCTCCCTGTGCTATGTGGCTGCTTCCCCCTAGCTATCTATTTTACATTTGATAGTGTATATATGTCCATGTCACTCTCTCACTTCGTCACAGCTTACCCTTCCCCCTCCCTATGAATAGGTATTATTTCAAATTAGGCAACACTCCAGGAGCATATATTCTGAAATCATTACTATAGGCAATAGTTAATATATATTCCTGATGAGTAGGAAATATTAACAAACTTTAACTATTTAAGGTGCTCTGTGAAGAAAATCAAATAATAACTTTTAGTAAATTTTATGGTCTATCTACAAGTGATAGAAATTTTATACTAGTGGTTTATAACAGTGAGTGATCAGTACTCCCCACTCAATGAAAATAAAAAAAAGAAACAAATGAACAAAAATCATCTCTTTCTACTTCCAAAATAAGAAGTTAAATACAGGAAATTATATAGTTTTGGCTTTGTCAATTTATTGATAATCATGTCAATCTTTGTCATTTATTTTGAGGCTGTGTGGCTAGACATATAAGATTACAGCTTTTATTTTTATTTTTTTATTTGTATTTTTATTTATTTTTGTGGTACGCGGGCCTCTCACTGTTGTGGCCTGCCCCCCCCCCCCCCACCACGGAGCACAGGTTCCGGACGCACAGGCCCAGCGGCCACAGCTCATGGGCCCAGCTGCTCCACGGCATGTGGGATCTTCCCGGACTGGGGCACAAACCCGCATCCCCTGCATCGGCAGGCAGACTCTCAACCACTGCGCCACCAGGGAAGTCCTACAGCTTTTATTTTAAATTTGGGATGAATTGCTCCTTTTATCAGGTCATGGTCTATTTTATCACTACTACTAATATTTGATTTTAAGTTTAATTTTTATGATAATAATTTTGGCAAACCTTTTTTTAAAAAAGTATTTGCCACATACCTCTTATTTAACTTTTAATTTTGAGACTATAGAATTGCAGGGTAGTGTTACCTACCAGAGACCATGATTGCAGAGGGAGACGGGAAGCACTTCTGTGTTTTTTTAAATTTTATTTGTTTTTTTATATGGCAGGTTCTTATTAGTTATCTATTTTACACATATTAGTGTATGTATGTCAATCCCAATTTCCCAATTCATCCCACCACCACCACCACCACCACCCCACCCTGTTTCCCCCCACTGGTGTCCATACGCTTGTTCTCTATATCTGTGTCTCTATTTCTGCCATATTACTCAGCCTTAAAAAGGAACAAAATTGGGTCATTTGTAGGGATGCGGATGGACCTGGAGACTGTCATACAGAGTGAAGGAAGTCAGGAAGAGAAAAACAAATATCGTATATTAACACATATATGTTAAATCTAGAAAAATGGTACAAACTTCTCCAGTTTTTAATAATGCTTTATTTCTTAATTAACTGACCTGCACACTGACAATTTATGCGCCTCCATTAATTATCCTAAAACAAAAATTAAGTGTCCATCATTTCTTCTGATGTATATATGCCAACATATGACATTATTTCTGGTTGCTCTCCATGTTATGAAATAGTTGTCTAAATGCTCTTTAGCAGTGAGCTTTAGGTTGGAAGACACAGAGGCTTTGAGCTCAAGGCCCTGGAGAACTGCTATCATTTACCTTCTCTTTCTGCCTCAAGAAACTGCCACAGTTATAACATCTCAGTGCCTTGGTCTGGCCCCCATTAAAAGCCCTCCTCTTTAGAAGTTTAGTAACACGCATCTAGAAAACAACTTGCAGTTACTGACATTATGTGGCTTCTGTCATGAGCTTGGTGCTTGCTGAACTGCCTTTACCAGAACATGAGTTTAGTTGTTGAGGCCTTAGATATCTATATATCTATAATAAGATAAGGACTACTGTTTAATCTAAGCATAGCTAGTCCCCTCAAAGTTACAGAGAAGGAAAAGGTTATTCCTAAATGATAAGTTATAGAGCCCTTGTCTAGAATTATCAAGAGAAATTTTGGTCATCTTCCTAGTTTAAATAACACATAAAATTGTACAGAATTAATTTTCATTCAAATCTTGTCCAGGGACAGACACTTTAATGCCTCTTACTATGTAACAGGCATGGGGATAAGCAGTCTAAATACATAATTTCACAACAAGCCTATGAATTACTACTACTATTATTAATATTATTATGAGCCTAATTTAACAGAAGAGGACTGAGGCACAAAGGTATTAGGTAACGTGCCCCAAGAATCAAAAATGCCTTGCCTCTTTTATTTCATTGTGGTATCACAAAGATCAGCTCTCACTACCTACAGTCCCATTCATCGAGCAACTGGTTCTTCTGAGGCTTCCCTCTTGGTTTTATTCAGGAATGCCAATGATGAGGTAAAAAAGTGAGTTTCATTCAGATTCCCAGCAACCTAAGGTAGGAATCAAAAAAGTTATTTAAGCTCTAAAAGACTTCAACAGTCTGTAAAACACATTGGAGGTGATTGTACATGATAAACGACAAGCCTCATTTTTCTAGTTCTTGTTCACATTTCCTAATACACAACTTCAGGGATCTCAATAAAGCTGTTGCTCCTAGTGTATCTGGAAATTCTCATAAAATTTTCATAAAGCCTCAAACACGATTTTATTCTCCTAGGCTACAAACACTAATTATACACAGGCTAAGTGCATGGGGGATCATTCTCCCAGGCACTTGGATTTTCAAACTAAAGAAAGAGCTCAAGATGCTGTAGAAAATAATGATAATAACAATAACAACATCAGCAAGAACAATAATACAATAGCAATAGTGTGTCAGTGGGAGGAAGAAACTTTTCCTCTGTGTTAGGGAATCTGTTGGTGGGAATGTAGATCAGTGCAGTCACTGTGGAAAACAGTATGGAGGTTTCTCAAAAAACTAAAAATAGAACTATGATATGACCCAGGAATTCCACTCCTGTGTGTATATCCAAAAAAAACCAAAAACACTAATTCAAGAAGATACATGCACCCTAATGTTCACAGCAGCATTATTTACAATTGCCAAGATATGGAAGCAACCTAACTATCCATCAACAGATGAATGGATAAAGAAGATGTGGTATACACACACACACATATGTGCATGCATGCATGCACACACACACAATGGAATACTACTCAGCCATAAAAAAGAACAAAATTTTGTCACTTGCAGCAACATGGATGGACTTGGAGGGCATTATGTTAAGTGAAATAAGTCAGACAGAGAAAGACAAATAATGTATGACATCACTTATATATGGAATCTAAAAAATACAACAAACTAGTGAATAAAACAAGAAGGAAGCAGACTCACAGATATAGAGAACAAACTAGTAGTTACCAGTTGAGAGAGGGAAGGGGGGAGGGCCAATATAGGGGTAGGGGAAAAATGCATTATTATGGGATTATATGAAATCATGTGTGTGAAACTTTTGAAAACTGTAAAGCACTAAAGAATTTTCATTCAATTAAAAAAATAAATGCTAGAGCTGTTGGAAAAGAAAGAGGAGTAATAGCCTTTACAGAGGAGCCATAAGTATAAACAACTTCAAACTTCAAGTCAACCCTCTTTCTTATCTCCTTCTCCATCCAGATGTTATAATTTCTATAAAAATTTAGACTGATCAAAAATGACTGTAAGAATGCTATATTTTAAATATTAATAACTAGAAACATAGGCACTATAGTACAAGTTTTCTAGATAAAATTGATGTTGATATCTATGTTCTGGTAAGGGCATGCTCTAGACTTTAAAAAGATAGAAGAATGAAAGAAATCAATAATAATAATAAAAGCATAAAACTAGGTGTTGTTGAAGAATGTATTGAACCAGATCTCTGGTTCACCTGTATGGATCACTCTATTCATGCAATGTCACTGAGTCATTCATCTTTCTGTGAATCTATTTGTTGTACTGGTTCAATATTAACTGACTGCTTATTACACACAAAGCACAATCCCTGAAGGTAAGATAACACAGCTGCCTCAGAGTTAGCTCTACCTTTGTAAACTTACACCATAAACTCCAAGCGGGTAGGAGATACCAGTCAGTCCAGTAGTAGTGTGAGAGTAACCTTGATCTTGACCACTTACCAGATGAGACGAACTGTGAAGTGAGTTGTGCAGAAGAGGAAGAAGTTGCCAACAAATGAGAAAAGTTCCTTATATTAGTAAAAGAAATGTAGGGTAGAAGTAATAGGGTTAATCAAAGAGACTTAGTGTTAACACAGAGAAAATGGTGGTCCACTTGAACAGGGAGTTCCAGACTTCCCCTTCCTTGCTACTACATTACTTTACCCAGTGAGATACAGGGTCAGGCATTAACAGAGCCCTTCTGCCAAGGGTGGAATACTTAACATGATCAGGGAAGCATATGAGGCCCTATACTGTGCCCTCTGAGGGTGTGCTCTCTTTTTGACTCTTCCACTCTTGAGACTGACAATCAGTCCCCACCCTGAGCAGATCTGGATATTCTAGCTCTAGAGAGGATCTAGCTTAGATTTGGCTCTCCTGAGAAATGTTTTTTCCTTCTCATCTTAGCTGTTTTCTTCCTTGGGTCTTTCTTTCCATGCTGCCCCATGTCATGAAACTAGGGAGCTACAGGGCAGAGCTAGAAAACAGGCACCAGAATTGTGTTGGGCCAACTGTTAAGAAAGGTCCTAGACCAGTCTGGAGCCCCCTCAGGAGAGAGAAGAATTTGTTCCTCGGTTGCTGAGAGGCTGACAGATGATCTTCAAGCATCATTGCTCTTTGAGGATTGCCTTAGCTAAGAAAGCTACCCTGCTCAAATTTATACCCCCTTCAGGGTCAGCTCACATTCACAGCTACTCATCCCTACTCAAGAAGACTCTGAAAGGCCATCCTAGCTCCAGAGCTCTTCATGGGGTCAGCAGAGGATGGCATTATAGTTCAATTTCTCCCTCTGCCCAATCCTACTTCCTTCTCATCCCTTTGGCAGCCCAATATCAATCCTCAATGAATGTCCTGCTCATTGTTTTTTAAGCAAAAACCATTCTTAGCTTGTAAGCTGTATGAAAGCAGGCAACAGGCTAGATTTGGCCCATGGCTGTAGCTTGCCAACCCTTGTTCTACAGCCACTTTCATGAATTATGTCAGCTCTGGGAGTCTTAGTATAAGCTTATGTTATGTGACACACATTTCTAAAGTTAATTTAAGCTAAACATGCTTACATTAAGTCACTGATGGACAAATCAATAATGCGACCAATTCAAAAACAGTAAGCAAAACCATTCACAAGAACAAAAACCCTCCTACTCTCCATGCTATATTTTCCCATGAAATAAAAGGAAGACTTTGTTGTGTTAGTTTGAGGGTCAAATATTCTTGAAGTGATGTATAAGTCACTTGGCAAAGAAAAACATTATCAGCAATTACATGTGAAAGTTTAGAGCTGCGATCAAGAGTGGTTTTCTACAATTTTCCCACTTTGAGTTTCACAGAATCTAGCAGTCTTCAGAAGGAAGGCACAATATCACATTCATTTCTGATTTACATTGGAAAGAAGCTACATGGAAATGATTCACTGAACCCATTCATCAAGAGACCTAGTATCTGCTCAGTGGCAATTGTGACCTCAGGCCAGCCATGCCACTGTCTTCTTCTTCAACCACTTTAGCGATGAAAATGGACATTACACCCCTGAGGGTCTCCACTTTCCATCTCAGAGTTGTAGAAGAATCAGCAACAGGGATTGTCACCTTAAGGGCTGGGTACTCAAGAATGTTCGTGAAATGAATTATTGTGAGTGAATGAATACATGAGGAGCTCAGAAACGGTCCTCCGGTGGAACTGTCATCCACTTTGATTTTGTTGTTTAACTACTGCTCAGGCTTCAGTAAAAACTATGGGCAGAAAATGTTTTCTTAATAGCTTATTTGATGTTAGTACCTAGTCAAAGTCAACCTTGTACGAAAATAGCCTCTTTCAGTTTTCAAATTCTAATTAACTTCATATTAAAAACTGATTTTATTTCATATTAAAAAAAGAAATAGCTCAGGATGCTGCAGAAAATAATAATAATAACAACATCAGCAAGAACAATAATACTATTGCAATAGTGGGTGGAGGGAGAAATTCTTCCTCTGTGTTAGACAATCTGCTAAGCCCTTTATATTCTTCATCATCTCATTATACTTTATAATAACATTAATGGAGGAGAACTATTCATATCTACTTTTAATGGATCCAGAAACAGTCTTAGGGAACTTTAGTAACTTGTTCAAAATCCCACATGGAATCAATTGCAGACTTGACATTTGAATGAATGCTTATTTAATATCAGGATCTATTTACTTAGAATACTTTATATTGTGTCATACATACTCAAGAGGTACCCAAAGTAGAGCTGCTTATGTGTTAATATTTATAGAGCTTTAGTGAGAATTTTTTTTCTTATGTATGAACTACTACTGCTCCAACAATTAGTATTCATCTGAAGCTATTAAAAAAAAACTTTATTGTAGCATCTAGAAATCTAGTGAAGACTTGTTACTTACAGCAAAGATCAGCATTGGTCTCCCCTGTTCTCATAATATTAGAACTCCTGATTTAAGTTCGGCTATTGCTGGCTAATTTTTGTTCTCTGAAAAGCAGATGACAAGATATATTTTCTGTGCAAAATATTTATTGGGGAAATGCCTGTGAATGATAAAGGGGAGAGGGAACCTAAGTAGCCAGAGAGCCTTGAGATGGAGATTTAGGTTTGACATTTATGAACTAAGAGAAAGAAGAAGGACTGAGTAGGAAGAACTTTGGACTGCAGTGCAGCTCTAAAAAATACCTCCCCAGGGTGACAGAAAGCCCCAGATCAAAGGCTGTCTTTTAGAGAAGTCTCATGTTGGGCAGTAATGCCAAGCTCTAGGATGCCCTTATTGCTAAGTCATTAGCTACAAATAGCCCAGGAAAAGCTTGGCTTTTGTTTGGACACTGTGGTAGCCCCCAAATGTGTGGCAAGTGAGAACCACCAGACATTTCTCTCTTAAAGGGAAATACAAGTGGTGCATTCTCAAGGCTGGTACAATTACCCAGTCATCTGTGACTTTAAGTATGCCCATATAACTAATGTTTAACTAAAGGGATATGAAGTAAAGTCATGACTGCAATGCTTGCCCCTACCCTTAAACCCTTTCGCCATCCTCAGTTTGCATCATGTTCACAGTAGCAAATCACCTCCAATAATGTAAGGGAGAGTGGAGAAAGAAGACAGGAGGAGGAAAGGTCCAAGGATAACTGAGAAAATGTCATCACATCACACCACTATAAAGAGAAACTTCTATATCCATCAAAAAATATTATAGGGTTCTGTGACACAAAGCTGAATTTCAACCTTAACGAATACAGTCATATTTACAGATGAAATAGAAAAATTTTGCTAAGGCATCAATGTTAAGGGTAGATTAGAAAAAGGGATGTTTCAAAATAAGTTGGTCTATAAGAAAATGCTGGGACAATATAAACACGTTTTAACATTGGCCCAGACATTGCTGTTTTGATGGAAAAAGAAAGTTAAATACTTTGTCAAGATCAAACCAATGGGATTTGCTGACATGATGAGAAAGAAGGAAAATTAATGAAGAGTTCAAGATCTTGAAATTGTTGATTGGGTGAGTGATGATACCATTAAACAAAACAGGAAGCATGAAGATGGATCAGGACTACTGGAAGATGATGATGAATTTAGTTCTTGTTGAATTACACTGAATTGCTGATGAAACATTTAAACTTGGTTGTCCCATGTAAGGAGAAGACTGAGTCTGTTCAGCAAGTGAAACAGATTCTTTATGAGCATAATATCTTTCCTCTAAAAATTTCCTAAATGATTAGAGAAAGTTATGCATGTGAAATGAAGTCATAATGCAGTATTTAACATTCCCATTTGTAATGGATGGTGGTTTTCTGTTTTGTTTTGTTTTTTCTCATTTACCACATATAGAAGATATCTTTGGGTAGTCAAATGATACTTCGTTTCTTGTACATTTCCTAACTTAAACATTATAAACAAAGTATCTTAGTGACTTGGCACTCTTTAATATAGCATCATCAGAGATGACTAAATCCTTTATACATCATCCTCATCTACTTACCTGTTAGAAATATTAAAATATATAAAGGTTAGACATAAATTCCATGTTCTCTTTTCTTTTTTTTTTTAACATCTTTATTGGAGTATAATTGCTTTACAATGGTGTGTTAGCTTCTGCTTTATAACAAAGTGAATCAGCTATACATATACATACATTCCCATATCTCTTCCCTCTTGCATCTCCCTCCCTCCCATCCTCCCTATCCTACCCCTCTAGGTTGTCACAAAGCACGAAGCTGATCTCCCTGTGCCATGTGGCTGCTTCCCACTAGCTATCTATTTTACGTTTGGTAGTGTATATATGTCCATGCCACTCTCTCACTTTCTCACAGCTTACCCTTCCCGCTCTCCATATCCTCAAGTCCATTCTCTAGTAGGTCTGTGTCTTTATTCCCGTCTTACCCCTAGATTCCTCATGACCTTTTTTTTTTTCCTTAGATTCCATATATATGTGTTAGCACACAGTATTTATTTTTCTCTTTCTGACTTACTTCACTCTGTATGACAGATTCTAGGTCCATCCACCTCATTACAAATAGCTCAATCTCCTTTCTTTTTATGGCTGAGTAATATTCCATTGTATATATGTGCCACATCTTCTTTATCCATTCATCCGATGATGGACACTTAGGTTGTTTCCATCTCCTGGCTATTGTAAATAGAGCTGCAATGAACATTGTGGTACATGACTATTTTCGAATTATGGTTTTCTCAGGGTATATGCTCAGTAGTGGGATTGCTGGGTCGTATGGTAGTTCTATTTGTAGTTTTTTAAGGAACTTCCATACTGTTCTCCATAGTGGCTGTATCAATTTATATTCCCACCAACAGTGCAAGAGTGTTCCCTTTTCTCCACACCCTCTCCAGCATTTATTGTTTTTAGATTTTTTGATGATGGCCATTCTGACTGGTGTGAGATGATATCTCATTGTAGTTTTGATTTGCATTTCTCTAACGATTAATGATGTTGAGCATTCTTTCATGTGTTTGTTGGCAATCTGTAGATATTCTTTGAAGAAATGACTATTTAGGTCTTCTGTCCATTTTTGGATTGGGCTATTTGTTTCTTTGTTATTGAGCTGCATGAGCTGCTTGTAAATTTTGGAGATTAATCTTTTGTCAGTTTTTTCATTTGCAAATATTTTCTCCCATTCTGAGGGCTGTCTTTTGGTCTTATTTATGGTTTCCATTGCTGTGGAAAAGCTTTGAAGTTTCATTAGGTCCCATTTGTTTATTTTTGTTTTTATTTCCATTTCTCTAGGAGGTGGGTCAAAAAGGATCTTGCTGTGATTTATGTCATAGAGTGTTCTGCCTATGTTTTCCTCTAAGAGTTTGATACTTTCTGGCCTTATATTTAGGTCTTTAATCCATTTTGAGCTTATTTTTGTGTACGGTGTTAGGGAGTGATCTAATTTCATACTTTTACATGTACCTGTCCAGTTTTCCCAGCACCACTTATTGAAGAGGCTGTCTTTTCTCCACTGTATATTCTTGCCTCCTTTATCAAAGACAAGGTGACCATATGTGTGTGGGTTTATCTCTGGGCTTTCTATCCCATTCCATTAATCTGCATTTCTGTTTTTGTGCCAGTACCATACTGTCTTGATTACTGTAGCTTTGTAGTATAGTCTGAAGTCAGGTAGCCTGATTCCTCCAGCTCCATTTTTCGTTCTCAAGATTGCTTTAGCTATTTGGGGTCTTTAGTATTTTCATACAAATTGTGAAATTTTTTGTTCTACTTCTGTGAAAAATACCTTTGGTAGTTTGATAGGGATTGCACTGAATCTGTAGATTACTTTGGGTAGTAGAGTCATTTTGACAATGTACATTCTTCCAATCCAAGAACATGGTATATCTCTCCATCTATTTGTGTCATCTTTAATTTCTTTCATCAGTGTCTTATTATTTTCTGCATAGAGGTCATTAGTCTCCTTAGGTAGGTTTATTCCTAGATATTTTATTCTTTTGTTGAAATGGTAAATGGGAATGTTTTCTTAATTTCATTATCAGATTTTTCATCATTAGTGTATAGGAATGCCAGAGATTTCTATGCATTAATTTTGTGTCCTGCTACTTTACCAAATTCATTGATTAGCTCTAGTAGTTTTCTGGTAGCATCTTTGGGATTCTCTATGTATAGTATCATGTCATCTGCAAACAGTGACAGCTTTACTTCTTCTTTTCTGATTTGGATTCGTTTTATTTCTTTTTCTTCTCTGATTGCTGTGGCTAAAACTTCCAAAACTATGTTGAATTAAGAGTGGTGAGAGTGGGCAAGCTTGTCTTGTTCCTGATCTTAGTGGAAATGGCTTCAGTTTTTCACCATTGAGGATGATGCTGGCTGTGGGTCTGTCATATATGGCCTTCATTATGTTGAGGAAAGTTCCGTCGATGCCTACTTTATGCAGGGTTTTTATCATAAATGGGTGTTGAACTTTGTGGAAAGTTTTCTCTGCATCTATTGAAATGATCATATGGTTTTTCTCCTTCAATTTGTTAATATGGTGTATCACTTGATTGATTTCATATCAAGTGATCCTGGATCACTTGATCAAGGATCAAGGATCATGGTGTATGATCCTTTTAATGTGCTGTTGGATTCTGTTTGCTAGTATTTTGTTGAGGATTTTTGCATCTATGTTCATTAGTGATACTGGCTTGTAGGTTTCTTTCTTTGTGACATCTTTGTTTGGTTTTGGTATCAGGGTGATGGTGGCCTCGCAGAATGAGTGTGGGAGTGTTCCTCCCCCTGCTATATTTTGGAAGAGTTTGAGAAGGATAGGTGTTAGCTCTTCTCTAAATGTTTGACAGAATTCGCCTGTGAAGCCATCTGGTCCTGGGCTTTTGTTTGTTGGAAGATTTTTAATCACAGTCTCAATTTCAGTGCTTGTGTTTAGTCTGTTCATATTTTCTATTTCTTCCTGGTTCAGTCTTGGCAGGTTGAGCAGCATTTCTAAGAATTTCTTCCAGGTTGTCCATTTTATTGGCATAGAGGTGCTTGTAGTAATCTCTCATGACCTTTTGTATTTCTGCAGTGTCAGCTGTTACTTCTCCTTTTTCATTTCTAATTCTACTGAGTTGAGTCTTCTCCCTTTTTTTCTTGATGAGTCTGGCTAATGGTTTATCAATTTTGTTTATCTTAGCAAAGAACCAGCTTTTAGTTTTATTGATCTTTGCTATCGTTTCCTTCATTTCTTTTTCATTTATTTCTGATCTGATCTTTATGATTTCTTTCCTTCTGCTAATTTTGGGGTTTTTTTGTTCTTCTTTCTCTAATTGCTTTAGGTGCAAGGTCAGGTTGTTTATTTGGGATGTTTCTTGTCTCTTAAGGTAGGATTGTATTGCTATAAACTTCCCTCTTAGAACTTCTTCTGCTGCATCCCATAGGTTTTGGTTTGTCGTGTCTCCATTGTCATTTGTTTCTAGGTATTTTTTGATTTCCTCTTTGATTTCTTCAGTGATCACTTCGTTATTAAGTATTGTTTAGCTTCCATGAGCTTGTATTTTTACAGATCTCTTCCTGTAATTGATATCTAGTCTCATAGTGCTGTGGTCAGACAAGATACTTGAAACAATTTCAATTTTCCTAAATTTACCAAGGCTTGTTTTGTAACCCAAGACATGATCTATCCTGGAGAATGTTCCATGAGCACTTGAGAAAAATCTGTATTCTGTTGTTTTTGGATGGAATGTCCTACAAATATCAATTAAGTCCATCTTGTTTAATGTATCATTTAAAGCTTGTGTTTTCTTATTTATTTTCATTTTGGATGATCTGTCCATTGGTGAAAGTGGGGTGTTAAAGTCCCCTACTATGAATGTGTTACTGTCGATTTCCCCTTTTATGGCTGCTAGTATTTGCCTTATGTATTGAGGTGCTCCTACGTTGGGTGCATAAATATTTACAATTGTTATATCTTCTTCTTGGATCGATCCCTTGATCATTATGTAGTGTCCTTCTTTGTCTCTTGTAATAGTCTTTATTTTAAAGTCTATTTGGTCTGATATGAGAATTGCTACTCCAGCTTTCTTTTGGTTTCCATTTTCATAGAATACCTTTTTCCATCCCCTCACTTTCAGTCTGTATGTGCCCCTAGGTCTGAAGTGGGTCTCTTGTAGACAGCATATATATGGGTCTTGTTTCTGTATCCATTCAGCCAATCTGTCTCTTTTTGTGGGAGCATTTAGTCCATTTACATTTAAGGTAATTATCCATATGTATGTTCCTATTCCCATTTTCTTAATTGTTTTGCGTGCGTTATTGTAGGTCTTTTCATTCTCTTGTGTTTCTTGTCTAGAGAAGTTCCTTTAGCAGTTGTTGTAAAGCTGGTTTGGTGGTGCTGAACACTCTCAGCTTTTACTTGTCTGTAAGGGTTTTAATTTCTGCATCAAATCTGAATGAGATCCTTGCTGGGTAATCTTGGTTGCAGGTTTTTCTCCTTCATCACTTTAAATATGTCCTGCCACTCCCTTCTGGCTTGCAGAGTTTCTGCTGAAAGATCAGCTGTTAACCTATTGGGAATTCCCTTGTGTGTTATTTGTTGTTTTTCCCTTGCTGCTTTTAATATGTTTTCTTTGTATTTAATTTTAGACAGTTTGATTAATATGTGTCTTCACGTGTTTCTCCTTGGATTTATCCTGTATGGGACTCTCTGTGCTTCCTGGACTTGATTAACTATTTCCTTTCCCATATTAGGGAAGTTTTCCACTATAATCTCTTCAAATATTTTCTCAGTCCCTTTCTTTTTCTCTTCTTCTTCTGGAACCCCTATAATTCGAATGTTGGTGCGTTTAATGTTGTCCTAGAGGTCGCTGAGACTGTCGTCAGTTCCTTTCATTCTTTTTTCTTTATTCTTCTCTGCAGTAGTTATTTCCACTATTTTATCTTCCAGGTCACTTATCCGTTCTTCTGACTCAGTTATTCTGCTATTGATCCCTTCTAGAGTATTTTTAATTTCATTTATTATGTTGTTCATTGTTGCTTGTTTCCTCTTTAGTTCTTCTAGGTCCTTGTTAAATGTTTCTTGCATTTTCTCTATTCTATTTCCAAAATTTTGGATCATCTTTACTATCATTATTCTGAATTCTATTTCAGGTAGACTGCTTATATCCTCTTTATTTCTTAGGTCTAGTGGGTTTTTATCTTGCTCCTTCATCTGCTGTGTGTTTTTCTGTCTTCTCATTTTGCTTATCGTACTGTGTTTCGGGTCTCCTTTTTGCAGGCTGCAGGTTCATAGTTCCCATTGTTTTTGGTGTCTGTCCCCAGTGGCTAAAATTGGTTCAGTGGGTTGTGTAGGCTTCCTGGTGGAGGCGACTAGTGCTTGTGTTGTGGTGGATGAGGCTGGATCTTGTCTTTCTGGTGGGCAGGTCCACGTCTGGTGGTGTGTTTTGGGGTGTCTGTGGACTTATGATTTTAGGCAGGCTCTCTGCTAATGGGTGGGGTTGTGCTCCTGTCTTGCTAGTTGTCTGGCATGGGGTGTCCAGCACTGTAGCTTGCTGGTTGTTCAGTGAAGCTGGGTGTTGGTGCTGAGATGGAGATCTCTGGGAGATATTTGCTGTTTGATATTATGTGGAGCTGTGAGGTATCTTGTGGACCAGTGTCCTGAAGTTGGCTCTCCCACCTCAGAGGCACAGCACTGACTCTTGGCTGCAGCACAAAGAGCCTTTCATACACATGGCTCAGAATAAAAGGGAGAAAAAGTAGAAAGAAAGAAAGAGATAAAATAAAATAAGATAAAATAAAATAAAGTTATTAAAATAAAAAATAATTATTAAGAAAAAAACTTTTTAAGTAAAACAAAGAAACAAAAAATGGATGGATAGAACCCTAGGACAAATGGTGAAAGCAAAGCTATACAGACAAAATCTCACAGAAGCATACACATACACACTGACAAAAAGAGGAAAAGGGGAAAAAATATCTTGCTCTCAAAGTCCACCTCCTCAATTTGGGATGATTCATTGTCTATTCAGGTATTCCAGTGATGCAGGGTACATCAAGTTGATTGTGGAGATTTAATCCGTTGCTCCTGAGGCTGCTGGGAGAGATTTCCCTTTCTCTTCTTTGTTTGCACAGCTCCCAGGGTTCAGCTTTGGATTTGGTCCCACCTCTGCGTGTAGGTGCCAGAGGGCATCTGTTCTTCTCTCAGACAGGACGGGGTTAAAGGCGTAGCTGATTTGGGGGCTCTGGCTCACTCAGGCCAGGGGGAGGGAGGGGTACGGATGCGGGGTGAACCTGCGGCAGCAGAGGCCGGCGTAACGTTGCACCAGCCTGAGGCGCGCCGTGCATTCTCCTGGGGAAGTGTCCGTGGATCACCTGACCCTGGCAGTGGCGGGCTGCACAGGCTCCCTGGAAGGGAGGTGTGGATAGTGACCTGTGGTCACACACAGGCTTCTTGGTGGCGCCAGCAGCGGCCTTAGCGTCTCATGCCCGTCTCTGGGGTCTGCGCTGATAGCCGCGCCTTGCGCCCATCTCTGGAGCTCCTTCAAGCAGCACTCTTAATCCCCTCTCCTTTTGGGAGGTCTGAGGTCTTATGCCAGCGTTCAGTGGGTGTTCTGTAGGAGTTGTTCCATGTGTAGATGTATTTCTATGTATCTGTGGGGAGGAAGGTGATCTCCGCATCTTACTCTTCTGCCATTGTGTAGCACAGGGAACTCTACTGAATATTTTGTGATAACCAACATCAGGAAAGAATCTGCTAGTGTTGGTGGGTCTCCTGCAGAGTTGGGTGGTGGCTCTGTCTCACTGTGAGGACAAGGACACTGGCAGCAGAAGTTCTGGGAAGTACTCCTTGGCGTGAGCCCTCCCAGAGTCTGCAATTAGCCCCACCAAAGAGCCCCTCTCTTGATTCTTATATTTGACATTATCTATTAAGTAACTTCTTAAAAAAAAGTTAAAATACAGACTAAGTTGCATCAAAAGTATAAAAACTTTTGATTCAAATTAATTTGTATATTAAATTATAAAAACAGCATTCATATTTTTTACATTCTTATTTTATGCCATAGGGTTATATAAAAATAAACCTCACAATGATTTTTGTTTATATTTATGAATTTGAACATTTTTCTGGTTAAATGCCAGAAATTGAGCATCTATATTCATTATTTAACCTCCCTTCTTTTCTTTTTTATTATTTTTTAATCTTTGTTCTTGTTTTTGTGAATTTTACCCCAGGTTCAAATAAATACATGTGGATCCAGCCAAGTCTTTGGGTGACTGATCTCTTGATTTCCTGACAGCTGACAATGTACACAGTAATTATGCCACTCGGACATGGAGATTGCATTATCTCAAATTGCCTGGAATGATAACAATTTATCAAACTTGCTGCAAGAAGTTTATCTTTACCTTAAAGTGATCACTTTTCTCCCTGTTAAGTTGCTTTATCTAATAGAATGAGTCCAGAGGGCCTTCATTTACTTCTGTTCCTACTCCTCTCATTTTTATTCTCTTTAGTCATTAAGCAGCTGAAAGAAGACTGTAGATAATGTTTTGTGACTGTATTGTTTATCTTACTATTTGTCAGTGCAGTAGAGATTCAGACTTTATAATCTGACACAAAAGCACAAGACAAGTTAAGTTATAGGATTTCGGAGTACCTCAGTCAAACTTATACCTGTCCTATACCATTCAGTTTGCAAGACACATTTAATTATAAAAGTAATATTATAAAAATAAAAATACTACCAATCAGAGAACTTAGTTTTCAATCGTATATTATCCTGAGTCTTTAAGAATAAGATCAACATTATATATTTCTCATATCTAGGAAAACGAGGAAAACCCAAATTACAAATTACTACCATGATTTGTATGAACAGATTCTTGCTTCTCAATGGTAAGTGACTTTACTTCTTTTAGTGCCAATATAATTGACAGTGATGATATGCACAAATAACTTCACACTGAATATTGGGATGATGGAAGACAGAAAACAAGTGGTCAAGGCATTGGAATATCATGATCTAGAAAGACAGGTTACAGTTTGTCATGAACCTCCTTTTACAGATCAAGGAATCATTGTCACATGACAAATGACTTAGCGTTTGGTTCTGTAAGGCAGAGTGTGAATGCTTAATTTTATGTGTCAACTTGACTGGGCTAAGAGATGCCCAGATAGCTGGTAAAACATTATTTCTAAGTGTGTCTGTGAGGGTTTTCCAGAGGAGATTAGCATTTAAATCAGTAGGCTAAGTCAAGAAGATCACCTTGACCAACACAGTGGACATAATTTGATCTGTTGAGGGCCTGAATAGAACAAAAAGGCACAGTGAGGAAGAATTGGCTCTTTTTACTTGAGCTGGGACATCCATCTTTTCCTGCCCTCAGACAACAGCATTCCTGGTTCTCGGGTCTCCCGACTTGCACCAGGACTTACACTATCGACCCTCCCCATAATTTTCAGATGAGGACTTATACCAAGGGTTGCTTTGGTTCTTAGGCCTTTGGACTGGGACTGAATTACACCACTGACTTTCCTGATTCTCCAGCTTTCAGACAGATCTTGGAACTCAGCTTCCATAATCACAGGAACCAATTCTTATAGTACATCCCTTCTTATATATCTACATAGAGACATACCTCATTTTGTCATGCTTCACAGATACTGTGTTTTTTTACAAATTGAAGATTTGTGGAAACCTTGCAAGTCTTTCAGCACCATTTTTCCATTAACATTTGCTCACTTCATGTGTCCATGTCAGAGTTTGGTAACTCTAGCAATATTTCAAACTTTTTCATTATTATTATTATGTTTGCTATGGTGATCTGTGATTAGTGATCTTTGAAGTTACAACTGTAATTGTTTTATATTTTTTAATGCATGGATATTTTTTATACATCATGCTATCTATCACACACTTCAGAAACTACAGTTTAGTGTAAACATTACTTTTATATGCCCTAGAAACCAAAATAATTGTGTAACTCACTTTATTGTGATATTCACTTTATTTTGGTCATCTGGAACCAGATCTGCAATATCTCTGAGGTATGCCTGTACGGTATATATCCTATTGGTTCTGTTTCTCTGGAGAACCCTGACTAATACACAGGGATTTTCAAGAGTATCTTAAAACAGATGTGTTAAGGTAACAAGAGCTTTTTAACATCAAAAAGCTATGAAAGGAAGATGAAGGCAGCAAAGAATATTGAGAAGGGATATATGATATTAGAGGGAGGATTGGAACATGTGCTATCAGAAGAAACAACTGAAAAACTGCAAGTCTTTGCTGGGGAGAGAGGCTTGAATGTAGGGAAGCCAGTGCACATAGGATTGATGTTTTAAACTGTGTATCACTAATGCTTT
This sequence comes from Pseudorca crassidens, assembly GCF_039906515.1. Lineage (NCBI taxonomy): Eukaryota > Metazoa > Chordata > Mammalia > Artiodactyla > Delphinidae > Pseudorca > Pseudorca crassidens. The sequence goes on from NC_090298.1 coordinate 24,875,026, forward strand.
ATTTAAAATTATGCAAATTCATTACTTTCATTTAAAATTGCTTTTAAAAATTCACTTAATATATTTGAAATATATTTGCTTTTCTTGCTATTTTCTACCCAAAAAAGTGAAATTACACATAAATTATATGATCAGTATTGCCTAAAGGATCCATAAGAAAATATGATGTTTTTCATGTTTGATATTGGCAGATCTGGCTTACAATAAATTGTTGCTGTTTATACACATACACTAATTAAACACCATTTTGTTTAAAATAATCTCATAGCACCATTTTTCTTCCATTATGACAAGGATCACTTTACTGTATGGCTTTTTCTATATATATTTTTCCTTGGTTTCAGATTTTAGTCTTGGTTCCCATTTCTTGTCCTGACATTGCAATAATTGTTTTTTCCTTTAGTCATACTCCCCATGAGATGTCAACAGTTAACAAGTGATGTGGTCCTACCAACTAAACTCAATAGAGAGACAAAACAAAATAAAACATAAGATAACCAGCTGCTGTCATCACATCTCTTCTGCCCACTTTCTAGGCCCAAGCTGCCTTATTTATTACAAAAAAAAATTACTTGGAAACTTCCCCAATTGCTGTAGAATAGAATAAGAACTATATTAGATAATAAAAAGGTAGTGGAATTTTGTACAGCACAAAATATTGTTAGAATCTGTATCACAAGAGTCAATAATTAAAATGTACAACCAATTAAAGTATAAAACAGATCATGGTATAGTATCTCCATAACTTCAGGAACACAGAACTGATTGAATTGAAATTAAACATGCCCACTTTTCTAGTTGTCTTTCTGAAGAGGGTTTAAACCCAGACCTCCTCAAGGGTTCTAGGAGGTAAGCAGGTTAAGAAAGGCTCCCCTTGGTGCCTTCAGTGTCACTGGTTTTCTATACTCTGGCAGTTGGACTTGGGAGCATGCTGTTCCACAGCAGGTGGAAGTTTTAATGCTCAGTCAGCTTGTGACAGTGGATGGACCAGCAAACCAGTCCCTCTGAGGTTTACTTAGTGTGAGACAAGCTGTGCTTTTAAGAACTGTAATTGTTGTAGGTGAGGGAGATAAAGTCAATTTACAGAGTTAAATCAAAGTGAGTTTGAATAGTGGGCTGAAGCACTCATACTGAAGTTATTTACACTTTTTCAATTTTGTTTGTGTTTAAACTTTACATATAATCTTACTCTATCACACATGCACTTTTACCTATCATTCTGCCTCCAAAGAATATAGAATGCCATATCATCAGTCATCAAAATAGACTTGGAAGACACAAAAAGTTATTGCCATTCTCCTTTTGCAGATAAAAAAGAAGACTGAAGGGAAGGTTCAGTGATTTTTCTCCCTAGATCACTCCAAGAAGTCACTGACAAAACCAAGGTTCTAAAGTCTCTTGAGACCCATTTCCGCAAGTATGAGCTGGAACCATGGGAAAACAACATAAACAGAATCTAAAAAGCTGTCAGTGAAGCCCAAATTTCTCTTGCTCTTATTCCAGCAAAAAGGAAAAAAAAAAAAAAAAAAAAGCAGACACTATTTGTCAAAATGTGCTTTTATACTAATGTGTGTTTATACTAATAATTTTTTGAAATAGCAAGAGCTAGAAATAAGTACATTTTTATCTATGGTTTCTCATAACCATATTTTTAAATACTTATTCTCAAATATACTATTTTCCCCTACAAACCTCCATTCTAATTCCTCTTCTTTAATATTCACTACACTGTATTCATAATCCTATAATTTTAATAATATTTTTCTGATTATGATAATTATAGGGAAATTTTACTATATTGTAGAAAGGCTCAATATGTGAACCTACATTTTATAAACAGATATTGTTATCTTTGAAGTAAAATGACTTTTTCTTATATCTATGTTCAAAACAAAATTACCGAACTTCTGGTTTCAGGTGAGAGATGTAGAGTTGGAGTGACTGTTGTTCGTATCCTTATAAGAAAAAAAAAAGTGCTAAGAAAATTGTAAATTATCTTTTTTTGAAGCCATGGGTGAACTGACATAACAGGGCAAACAACTAACTCTAAATCTGGTGAGAGACAGGAGTTTGTTGAGAGAAACAAAACCCCAGGATTTGCTTCCTTGGGGCAAATACTGTGGAATGCCATATAAGTAAAATGATTAAGCTAGAAATGTTTAACAAAGTGCTAAAAGCCAAGTGTTGGATAGTGAAATAGTGTGAAGCCTCTGAGGTCTGCAGGCATATGGAGTTGTAACCTGTTACAGGTTTTCCCTGCATGATTACCACAGAGAAGATGGGGATAAATTATTTAGCCAGAAAGAGTAAAATTTAGTCAAAACATGGATCTCTATAAAGAGATGATGAGCTTCAGAAATGAAATTAATGAAAATAAAATGTTTTAATTTTGCTCTAAAAGAAGACTAACTTTTGCAGCAAAAGTTAGAACGTATTATGTTCATAGCATGAGAAAAAATGAAAGGTTTGACTACAACAGCACAAAGGATGGGAGGGATTAATTGGGAAAATAATAAAATTCTTACACTGTAAGCCAAGCCACATAATATTATTAAAAGTGGATTTAGATTACTTCAGAATGTATGTTGTAAACCCAAAATAATCACTGAAAACCTGGGGAAAACAAGATGGATATATTGTTAGGGTTGAAGAGAGTCATTGCCTGATGCTCAATTTTCAAGAGTATAACAATCCTAATTATGTATGTAATATACAATAGAACTTTAAAACACATGAGATAAAAATAGATAAGTATGAAAAGAGAAATAGATAAATCCACAATTATAACTGGAGACTTCAACACTCCTCTCACAGCAACTGAGAGACCAATCAGGCAGAAAATCAGTTCAGACATAGATGACCTGCAAAACACTAATGACCAACTTATTCTAATTGACATTTGTGTAACAGTCTACCCAACAACAGAATATACATTCTTCTTCAGTGCAAATGGAATATTCAGAAAGAAAGGCCATAATTCACACGTGAACAAATTTAAAATAATGTACATTATACAATATATGTTCCTAAAATGTAATATAATTAAACCTGAACACAATAATAGAAAGATATCTGGAAAATTCCCAAATATTTGAAAATTTAAAAACAATCCTTCTAAATAACCCATAGACTAAAAAGATAATCTAGAGGAAATTCTAAAATATTTTGAAGTAAAAATATAATAGAATACAACATATCACAATTTGTGGGGTACAGGTAAATCAGTGATTAGAAGAAAATTTATAGCATTAAATTTTTATATTTGAAAAAAGATCTAAAATCTGTAACAAAAGTTGCTTGTGTTACTGAGAAACTTAAGAAAGAAAAGCATATTAAACATAAAGCAAGCAAAAGTAAGAAATAATGAAGTTTAGAACAGAAAACAGTGAAATTAGAAACAGAAAAATAGGGGAAATCAACGAAAACAAAAGCTAGTTCTTTTAAAAGGCCAGTAATATTGATTAATTTTTAGCCAGAATGATCTTGAATAAAGATACAGTTGACTTTACTGGTGAGAGGCTGATTGCTTTTTCCAAGAGAAGGAACAGAACCAAAATGTTCTTACTTATGACTCCTATTCAACATGACAAAGGTAGAGCGAGCCAGTGCAAAAGGAAAGAAAACACAATGCATATAGATTGAAAAGAAAAGAGTAAAATAAAATTGAATCTTAACAAATCTAAGAAGAATTGCTAGAATTAACGAACAAGTTGAATAAGATTACAGGATTCAAGATCAACATACAAATCTCAATCATATTCCTACATGCCAGAAGAGTACAATTAGAATTTGAAATAAAAAGATTCAGTTCATACAAAAATATGCACATGAATGTTTATAGCAGCTTCATTCATAATTGCTAAGACTTTGAAGCAACCAAAATGCTCTTCAGGAGATGAATGGATAAACAAACAATGGTATACCCATACAATATTATTCAACATTGAAAAGAAATGAGCTATTAAGTTGATAAAAGATATAAAAGATATGGAATGTATACTGCTAAGTGAAAAAAGGGCAATTTGCAAAGGCTTCATACCATATGATCCTAAGTAAATGATATTCTGGAAAAGGCAAAACTATTGTGACAGTAAAATCAATGGTTGCCAGGGGTTCAGAGGTAGGCAGAGATGAACAGGCAGAGCACAGAGGAATTTTACGTCAGTGAAACTATTATGCATGATATGAAAATTCTGGATATATGTCATTATACATTTGTCAAAACCTACAGAATGTACAATATCAAGAATGAACCCAAATGTAAACCATGGGCTTTGGTTGATAATGATACGCCAATGTTGGTTCATCGACTGTAATAAGTGTACCACTGCGGCACAGGATGTTGATAGTAGAGACAGCTGTGTGTTTGTGAAGGCAGAGAGTAATGTGAATTGTGTACTTTCTGCTCAACCTTGCTGGGAACCTAAAAGTGCTAATAAAATAGTGTCTATTAACAGACACACTCACACAAACAGCAACAACAATGCGTTTAAAATAGCACTCCCCAAACAGAATATGAATACTTAGGTATAAATCTACCAAAATATGTACAGAATCTGTATGTTCATAACTATAAAACACTAATGCAAGAAATCAATAAAACCTAATGGACTGGAAGACAATAGTGTTAAGATGTTCACTCTCTGCAATTGGATCTATAGATACTGTGCAATCCAAATCCAAATCCCAGCAAACTCTTTTATAGATACCAGATTTTTTAACAAGCTGATTCTAAAATTAAGATGAAAAAGGCAAAGGAATTAGAATAGCCAAAATTATTCTGGAAACACACACACAAATTTGGAGGACTCACACTTCTTGATTTCAAGACTTACTATATAAAGCTTTAGTAATTAAGATTGTTGTACTGGCTAAGGGATAGACAGACAGCTCATTGGAACAGACTAGAGAGCGCAGATAAAGACTACACAGATATAGACTGATCATTTAAAAACTTTTAAAGAAAATTCAGTGGAGAATAGACAGTATTGTTAAGAAGGATACCAGAACAATTTAGACGTCCATATAGGAAAAACAAAAGTAACTTGAATATATATCTCACATCTTACATTAGAATTAACTCAAATGGATCATTGTCCTAAATTTAACAAGTAAAACTATAAAACTTAAGAAGAAAACACTGGAGAAAATCTTCATGACTGTGAGTTGGGCGACATATTTTTATATATGACACTACAATGATAATTTGTAGAAGAGAAAATGATAAATTGGACTTTATCAGAAATTTAAAAAAACCTTTATCCTTTAAAAGACAACATTAAGGGAAGGAAAATGCAAGCCACAGACTAGAAGGAAATATTTGTGATTCAAATATCTGGTAAAGGACTTATATCTGAGATATATAAAGAACACTGAAAACTCAACAAAATTAAAACTGAAAACAACCTAATTGAAAAATGAGCAGAGAAATATCTGAACAGATACTTCACCAAACATGATAAAACATACTTAATGATATTAGTCTTTAGGGAAATAGAAGTTAAACCTACAAAGATAGACCACTACCTACCTATTAAAAGGGCAATGAAGGGGGGTGCTGGGAAGATGGCAGAAGAGTAAGACGCGGAGATCACCTTCCTCTCCACAGATACACCAGAAATACATCTACACGTGGAACAACTCCTACAGAACACCTACTGAAGGCTGGCAGAAGACCTCAGACCTCCCAAAAGGCAAGAAACTACCCACGTACCTGGGAAGGGCAAAAGAAAAAAAAGAATAAACAGAGACAAAAGAATACGGACGGCACCTGCACCAGTGGGAGGGAGCTGTGAAGGAGGAAAAGTTTCCACACACTAGGAAGCCCCTTCATGGGCGGAGACTGCGGGAGGCGGAGGGGGGAGCTTCAGTGCCGCGAAGGAGAGCACAGCAACAGCGGGCCGGAAGGCAAAGCGGGGAGATTCCTGCACAAAGGATCGGTGCCGACCGGCACTCACCAGTCCGAGAGGCTTGCCTGCTCACCCGCCGGGGCGGGCAGGGCTGCGAGCTGAGGCTCGGTTTTGGTCAGAGCGCAGGGAGAGGACTGGCGTTGGCGGCTTGAACATAGCCTGAAGGAGTTAGTGCGCCACGGCTAGGCGGGAGGGAGTCCGCGGAAAAGTCTGCACCTGCCGAAGAGGCAAGAGACTTTTTCTTCCCTCTGTGTTTCCTGGTGCGAGAGGAGAGGGATTTAAGAGCGCTGCTTAAAAGAACTCCAGAGATGGGCGCGAGCCACGGCTAAAGGCGCGAACCCCAGAGACGGGCGCGAGCCGCGGCTAAAAGCGCAGATACCAGAGACGGGTGGGAGACGCTAAAGCTGCTGCTGCCGCCACCAAGAAGCCTGTGTGTGAGCACAGGTCACTATCCACACCCTTCTTCCGGGGAGCCTGTGCAGCCCGCCACTGCCAGGTTCCCGGGATCCAGGGACAACTTCCCCGGGAGAACGCACGGCCCGCCTCAAGCTGGTGCAACGTCACGCTGGCCTCTGCCGCCACAGGCCCGCCCCGCATGCCGTGCCCCTCCCTCCCCCTAGCCTGAGTGCGCCAGAGCCCCCGAATCAGCGGCTCCTTTAACCCCGTCCTGTCTGAGCAAAAAACAGACGCTCTCCAGCGACCTACACGCAGAGGCAGGGCCAAATCCAAAGCTGAGCCCCTGGGAGGTGTGAGAACAAAGAAGAGAAAGGGAAATCTCTCCCAGCAGCCTCAGAAGCAGCGGATTAAAGCTCCACAATCAACTTGATGTACCCTGCATCTGTGGAATACATGAATAGACAACGAATCATCCCAAATTGAGGAGGTGGACTTTGAGAGCAAGATTTACGATTTTTTCCCCTTTACCTCTTTTTGTGAGGGTGTATGTGTATGCTTCTGTGTAAGATTTTGTCTGTATAGCTTTGCTCCCAACATTTGTCCTAAGGTTCTATCCGTCCCTTTTTTTTTCTAAATAATTATTTTTTAATTAAATAACTTTATTATACTTTATTTTATTTTACTGTATCTCCTTTCTTTCCGTCTTTTTTCCTTCCTTCCCTCCTTCCTTCCTTCCTCCCTCCCTTCCTCCCTCCTTTCTTTCCTTCTTTTCTTCTTTCTTCCTTCCTTCCCTCCTTTCTTTGTCTCTTTCTTCCTTTCCTTCTTCATACTTCTACCAATTCTCTCTACTTTTTCTCCCTTTTATTCTGAGCCGTGTGGATGAAAGGCTCTTGGTGCTCCAGCCATGAGTCAGGGCTCTGCCTCTGAGGTGGGAGAGCCAACTTCAGGACACTGGTCCACAAGAGACCTCCCAGCTCCACATAATATCAAATGGTGAAAATCTCCCAGAGACCTCCATCTTAACACCAGCACCCAGCTTCACTCAACGACCAGCAAGCTACAGTGCTGAACAACCTATGCCAAACAATGAGCAAAACAGGAACACAACCCCACCCATTAGCAGAGAGGCTGCCTAAAATCAAAATAAGTCTACGGACACCCCAAAACACACCACCAGACGTGGACCTGCCCACCAGAAAGACAAGATCCAGCCTCATCCACCACAACACAAGCACTAGTCGCCTCCACCAGGAAGCCTACACAACCCACTGAACCAACCTTAGCCACTGGAGACAGACAGCAAAAACAACGGGAACTACGAACCTGCAGCCTGCAAAAAGGAGACCCCAAACACAGTAAGATAAGCAAAATGAGAAGACAGAAAAACACACAGCAGATAAGGGGCAAGATAAAAATGCACCAGACCTAACAAATGAAGCAGAAATAGGCAGTCTAACTGAAAAAGAATTCAGAATAATGATAGTAAAGATGATCCAAAATCTTGGAAATAGAATGGACAAAATGCAAGACAGTTAACAAGGACCTAGAAGAACTAAAGATGAAACAAGCAACGATGAACAACACAATAAATGAAATTAAAAGTACTCTAGATGGGATCAATAGCAGAATAACGGAGGCAGAAGAACGGATAAGTGACCCGGAAGATAAAATAGTGGAAATAACTACTGCAGAGCAGAATAAAGAAAAAAGAATGAAAAGAACTGAGGACAGTCTCAGAGACCTCTGGGACAACATTAAACGCACCAACATTCGAATTATAGGGGTTCCAGAAGAAGAAGAGAAAAAGAAAGGGACTGAGAAAATATTGGAAGAGATTATAGTGGAAAACTTCCCTAATATGGGAAAGGAAATAGTTAATCAAGTCCAGGAAGCACAGAGTCCCATACAGGATAAATCCAAGGAGAAACATGCCAAGACACATATTAATCAAACTGTCAAAAATTAAATACAAAGAAAACATATTAAAAGCAGCAAGGGAAAAACAACAAATAACACACAAGGGAATCCCCATAAGGTTAACAGCTGATCTCTCAGCAGAAACCCTACAAGCCAGAAGGTAGTGGCAGGACATACTGAAAGTGATGAAGGAGAAAAACCTGCAACCAAGATTACTCTACCCCGCAAGGATCTCATTCAGATTTGATGCAGAAATTAAAACCTTTACAGACAAGCAAAAGCTGAGAGAGTTCAGCACCACCAAACCAGCTTTACAACAAATGCTAAAGAACTTCTTTAGATAAGAAACACAAGAGAAGGAAAAGAACTATAATAACAAACCCAAAACAATTTAGAAAATGGGAATAGGAACATACATATCAATAATTACCTTAAATGTAAATGGACTAAATGCTCCCACCAAAGGACACAGACTGGCTGAATGGATACAAAAACAAAACCGTTATATATGCTGTCTACAAAAGACCCACTTCAGACCTAGAGACACATACAGACTGAAAGTAAGGGGATGGAAAAAGATATTCCATGCAAATGGAAACCAAAAGAAAGCTGGAGATGCAATTCTCATATCAGACCAAATAGACTTTAAAATAAAGACTATTAGAAGAGACAAAGAAGGACACTACATAATGATCAAGGGATCGATCCAAGAAGAAGATATAACAATTGTAAATATTTATGCACCCAACATAGGAGCACCTCAATACATAAGGCAAATACTAACAGCCATAAAAGAGGAAATCGACAGTAACACATTCATAGCAGGGGACGTTGACACCCCACTTTCACCAATGGACAGATCATCCAAAATGAAAATAAATAAGGAAACACAAGCTTTAAATGACACATTAAACAAGATGAACTTAATTGATATTTATAGGACATTCCATCCAAAAACAACAGAATACAGATTTTTCTCAAGTGCTCATGGAACATTCTCCAGGATAGATCATATCCTGGGTCACAAATCAAGCCTTGGTAAATTTAAGAAAACTGAAATTGTATTAAGTATCTTTTCCGACCACAACGCCATGAGACTAGATATCAATTACAGGAAAAGAGCTATAAAAAAATACAAACACATGGCGGCTAAACAATATACTATTTAATAACGAAGTGGTCACTGAAGAAATCAAAGAGGAAATCAAAAAATACCTAGAAACAAATGACAATGGAGACACAACGACCCAAAACCTATGGGATGCAGCAAAAGCAGTTCTAAGGGGGAAGTTTATAGCAATACAATCTTACCTTAAGAAACAGGAAACATCTCGAATAAACAACCTAACCTTGCACCTCAAGCAATTAGAGAAAGAAGAACAAAAAAACCCCAAAGCTAGCAGAAGGAAAGAAATCATAAAAATCAGATCAGAAATAAATGAAAAAGAAATGAAGGAAACAACACCAAAGATCAATAAAACTAAAAGGTGGTTCTTTGAGAAGATAAACAAAATAGATAAACCATTAGCCAGACTCATCAAGAAAAAAAGGGAGAAGACTCAAATCAATAGAATTAGAAATGAAAAAGGAGAAGTAACAACTGACACTGCAGAAATAGAAAAAGTCATGAGAGATTACTACAAGCAACTCTATGCCAATAAAATGGACAATCTGGAAGAAATGGACAAATTCTTAGAAATGCACAACCTGCCAAGACTGAATCAGGAAGAAATAGAAAATATGAACAGACAAATCACAAGCACTGAAATTGAGACTGTGATTAACAATCTTCCAACAAACAAAAGCCCAGGACCAGATGGCTTCACAGGCGAATTCTATCTAACATTTAGGGAAGAGCTAACACCTCTCCTTCTCAAACTCTTCCAAAATATAGCAGAGGGAGGAACACTCCCAAATTCCTTCTACGAGGCCACCATCACCTTCATACCAAAACCAGACAAGGATGTCACAAAGAAAGAAAACTACAGGCCAATATCACTGATGAACATAGATGCAAAAATCCTCAACAAAATACTAGCAAACAGAATCCAACAGCACATTAAAAGGATTATACACCATGAGCAAGTCGGGTTTATTCCAGGAATGTAAGGATTCTTCAATATACGCAAATCTATCAATGTGGTAAACCATATTAACAAACTGAAGGAGAAAAAACATATGATCACCTCAATAGATGCAGAGAAAGCTTTTGACAAAATTCAACACCCATTTATGATAAAAACCCTGTAGAAAGTAGGCATAGAGGGAACTTTCCTCAACATAATAAAGGCCATATATGACAAACCCACAACCAACATCATCCTCAATGGTGAAAAACTGAAAGCATTTCCACTAAGATCAGGAACAAGACAAGTTTGCCCACTCTTACCACTCTTATTCAACATAGTTTTGTAAGTTTTGGCCACAGCAATCAGAAAGGAAAAGGAAATAAAAGGAATCCAAATCGGAAAAGAAGTAAAGCTGTCACTGTTTGCAGATGACATGATACTATACATAGAGAATCCCAAATATGCTACCAGAAAACTACTAGAGCTAATCAATGAATTTGGTAAAGTAGCAGGATACAAAATTAATGCACAGAAATCTCTGGCATTCCTATACACTAATGATGAAAAATCTGAAAGTGAAATCAAGAAAACACTCCCATTTACCATTGCAACAAAAAGAATAAAATATCTAGGAATAAACCTACCTATGGAGATAAAAGACCTGTATGCAGAAAATTATGACACTGATGAAAGAAATTAAAGATGATACAAACAGATGGAGAGATATACCATGTTCTTGGATTGGAAGAATCAACATTGTGAAAATGACTCTACTACCCAAAGCAATCTATAGATTCAATGCAATCCGTATCAAACTACCACTGGCATTTTTCACAGAACTAGAACAAAAAATTTCACAATTTGTATGGACACACAAAAGACCCCGAATAGCCAAAGCAATCCTGAGAAAGAAAAACGGAGCTGGAGGAATCAGGCTCCCTGACTTCACACTATACTACAAAGCTACAGTAATCAAGACAGTATGGTACTGGCACAAAAACAGAAAGATAGATCAATGGAACAGGATAGAAAGCCCAGAGATAAACCCACGCACATATGGACACCTTATCTTTGATAAAGGTGCCAGGAATGTACAGTGGAGAAAGGACAGCCTCTTCAATAAGTGGTGCTGGGAAAACTGGACAGGTACATGTAAAAGTATGAGATTAGATCACTCCCTAACACCATACACAAAAATAAGCTCAAATTGGATTAAAGACCTAAATGTAAGGCCAGAAACTATCAAACTCTTAGAGGAAAATATAGGCAGAACACTCTATGACATAAATCACAGCAAGATCCTTTCTGACCCACCTCCTAGAGAAATGGAAATAAAAACAAAAATAAAGAAATGAGAGCTAATGAAACTTCAAAGCTTTTCCACAGTAAAGGAAACCATAAACAAGACCAAAAGACAACCCTCAGAATAGGAGAAAATATTTGCAAATGAAGCAACTGACAAAGGATTAATCTCCAAAATCTACAAGTAGCTCATGCAGCTCAATAACAAAAAAACAAACAACCCAATCCAAAAATGGGCAGAAGACCTAAATAGACATTTCTCCAAAGAAGATATACAGACTGCCAACAAACACATGAAAGAATGCTCAACATCATTAATCATTACAGAAATGCAAATCAAAACTACAATGAGATATCATCTCACACCAGTCAGAATGGCCACCATTAAAAAATCTAGAAACAATAAATGCTGGAGAGGGTGTGGAGAAAAGGGAACACTCTTGCACTGCTGGTGGGAATGTGAATTGGTTCAGCCACTATGGAGAACAGTACGGAGGTTCCTTAAAAAACTACAAATAGAACTATCATATGAAGTAGCAATCCCACTACTGGGCATATACCGTGAGAAAACCAAAATTCAAAAGGAGTCATGTACCAAAATGTTCATTGTAGCTCTATTTACAATAGCCCGGAGATGGAAACAATCTAAGTGCCCATCATCGGATGAATGGATAAAGAAGATGTGGCACATATATACAATGGAATCTTACTCATCCATAAAAAAGAAACGAAAACGAGCTATTTGTAATGAGGTGGATAGATCTAGAGTCTGTCATACAGAGTGAAGTAAGTCAGAAAGAAAAAGACAAATGCCGTATGCTAACACATATACATGGAATTTAAGAAGAAAAAAATGTCATGAAGAATCTAGGGGTAAGACAGGAATAAAGATACAGACCTACTGGAGAACGGACCTGAGGATATGGGGCGGGGTAAGGGTGAGCTGTGACAGGGCGAGAGAGAGGCATGGACATATATACACTAACAAACGTAAGGTAGATAGCTAGTGGGAAGCAGCCACATGGCACAGGGATATCGGCTTGGTGCTTTGTGACCGCCTGGAGGGGTTGGATAGGGAGGATGGGAGGGAGGGAGATGCAAGAGTGAAGAGATATGGGAACATATGTATATGTATAACTGATTCACTTTGCTATAAAGCAGAAACTAACACACCATTGTAAAGCAATTATAACCCAATAAAGATGTTAAAAAAAAAAAGGGCAATGAAGAAAAAATATTTTTAAAAAGATAAAACGATAAAAGCATGAATTCCTGAGAGTAGGCAGAGCAAGAGGAACTCTCAGCCATTTCTGGTGAAAATGAAATTTCCACACTTTGGAAAAGAGTTTGATATTTTCTCATAAACATAGACTTACCATATGACCTAGAATTCCTACTTTTAGATACTTACCCAAGTTGAAAACATATTCACACCAAAATCTATGTTAGAATGTGTACAGACAATGTTTTTCATAATTGCCTCAAACTGATAGCAAAAAGTTATACAGTCACATGGCCAACATGTCAACAGATTAACTATGGTAAGCCATACAATGTACTGCAATGTAGTACAGTCAGCCCTCTGTGTCTGTGGGTTCAACCAATTGTGGATTGAAAATATTCAAAAAAAATTCCAGAAAGTTCCAAAGAGTAAAACTTGAAACTGCTGTATGCCAGGAACTATTTATATAGCATCTGCATTGTATTAGGTATTATAAGTATACTAGAGAGGAATTAAAACGGGAAGATGTGGGTAGACTATATGCAAATACTATGCTATTTATATATGAGACTTGAGTATTTGTGGATTTTGGTACCAATCCATGGTGCTGAAACCAATCCCCCGCTTGGATACTGAGGGACAACTGTAATTAAAATTAAAAGAACCACTGATTCACACAACCTATGCATGAATACATTTAGCTATGTGAAAGAAGCCAGAACCTCAAGGCTAACATATTGTACACTTCCATTTATATGGAATTCTGGAAAAAGCAAAAGTACAGTTGTAAAAGAGACTATAATTAAGATGGGAGGAAGGTTAACAGGTGTTTGCTAAAAAGAAGCCGCACAATTAGATTTTTAGGGTGATGGAAACGTCTCTGTGGTACTGTATGCATGATTGTATGCATTTTTCAAAACCTGTATGATTTTACACCACAAACAGTGAATGTAATATTTCAAATAAAAAATCAACCAGAATATCAAGGGATCCCAGAATTGAATGCAGATGGTGACAAATTATATTTGTCTTACAAATGCATTAGGCAACCTCACTGAAAGAGGTGGGGGAAAAGGAATTCACAGAAGTTACTTTGGAAGCAGTGTTTTAACTGGATTTTTGTAAAGGCTAAAGACAAAAGGAATTGTATATAAACACTGTACTCTAGTTGGCCAATCTGTTCCTCACTGGATTATGGTTTAGTCATTCTGAAACATCTCTAGATGTATATCAGCGTTGAATAAGTAAATCAATTTTAAATAAATGATGGGAGCCAGGCTATTCACTACAAGAGAAAAAGGTTACAAATAAGCAAAGGGGAAAGGCCTATAATAAAACATTTTGTGCAGGATTAGAGTCAGAGAAAGGAGTATAAACAAATATGATATGTACCACAATGTTCACTGCAGCTCTATTTACAATAGCCAGGACATGGAAGCAACCTAAGTGTCCATCGACAGATGAATGGGTAAAGAAGATGTGGCACATATATACAATGGAATATTACTCAGCCATAAAAAGAAGCGAAATTGAGTTATTTGTAGTGAGGTGGATGGACCTAGAGTCTGTCATACAGAGTGAAGTAAGTCAGAAAGAGGAAAACAAATACCGTATGCTAACAAATATATATAGGATCTAAAAAGAAACCAAAAATGGTTCTGAAGAACCTAGGGGCAGGACAAGAATAAAGAAACAGATGTAGAGAATGGACTTGAGGACCCAGGGAGGGGAAGGGTAAGCTGGGACAAAGTGAGAGTGGCATGGACATATATACACTACCAAATGTAAAATAGATAGCTAGTGGGAAGCAGCCACATAGCACAGGGAGATCAGCTCAGTGCTTTGTGAGCACCTAGAGGGATGGGACAAGGAGGGTGGGAGGGAGAAGTAAGAGGGAGGAGATAAGGGGATATATGTATACGTATAGCTGATTCACTTTATTATACAGCAGAAACTAACACACCATGGTAGAGCAATTATACTCCAATAAATATGTTAAAAAAACACATATGATAAATAAACAGGCTAACATATTTATATATATGCATGTGCATATATATAAACTCACACAGATGCTGAAATAAATACAGATATGTGTGTATATATGAGCTAATAAACATACTATATTTTTTCTAGCTTGGACAATAGAGAGGGCCTAGAAGTAGTAAACCCCAGTAGCAACAAGCATATCTAGCACTGAGATCTTAGTTGGTTTTTTTGTTGTTGTTGTTGTTTTTGCGGTACGCGGGCCTCTCACCGTTGTGGCCTCTCCCGTTGCGGAGCACAGGCTCTGGACGCACAGGCTCAGCAGCCATAGCTCACGGGCCTAGCCGCTCCGTGGCATGTGGGCTCTTCCTGTACCGGGGCACAAACCTGCGTCTCCCACATCGGCAGGCGGACTCTCAACCACTGCGCCACCTGGGAAGCCCCTGGTTTTTTTTTTTTACATCTTTATTTAAGTATCCCTTTCCACTTGCATCTCCCTCCCACCCTCCGTATCCCACCCCTCTAGGTGGTCACAAAGCACTGAGCTGATCTCCCTGTACTATGCAGCTGCTTCCCACTAGCTATCTATTTTATATTTGGTAGTGTATATATATCACTGCTACTTTCTCACTTCATCCCAGCTTACCCTTCCCCTTCCCCGTGTCCATAAGTCCATTTTCTACGTCTGTGTCTTTATACCTGTCCTGCCCCTAGGTTCATCAGAACCATTTTTTTTTTTTAGATTCCATATATATGTGTTAGCATATGATATTTCTTTTTCTCTTTCCGACTTACTTCACTCTATATGACATACTCTAGGTCCATCCACCTCACTACAAATAACTCAATTTCGTTTCTTTTTATGGCTGAGTAATATTCCATCGTATTTATGAGCCACATCTTCTTTATCCATTCATCTGTCGATGGACACTTAGGTTGTTTCCATGTCCTGGCTATTGCAAATAGTGCTGCGATGAACATTGTGGTACATGACTCTTTTTGAATTATGGTTTTCTCAGGGTATATGCCCAGTAGTGGGATTGCTAGGTCATATGGTAATTCTACTTCTACTTTTTAAGGAACCTCCATACTGTTCTCCATAGTGGCTGTATCAATTTACATTCCCACCAACAGTGCAAGAGTGTTCCCTTTTCTCCACACCCTCTCCAGCATTTGTTTGTAGATTTTCTGATGATGCCCATTCTAACTGGCAAGAGGTGATCCCTCATTGTAGTTTTGATTTGCATTTCTGTAATAATTAGTAATGTTGAGCAGCTTTTCATGTGCTTCTTGGGCATCTGCATGTCTTCTTTGGAAAAATGTCTACTTAGGTCTTCTGCCCATTTTTGGATTGGTTTTTTTAAAAAATATATTGGTTTTTTTTACAGCCATGTAAAAATACATGGGCTGTTTATATATTTTGGAGATTAATGTACTGTACATTGATTCGTTTGCAAATATTTTCTCCCATTCTAAGGGTTGTCTTTTGGTCTTGTTTATGGTTTCCTTTCCTGTGCAAAAGCTTTTAAGTTTCATTAGGTCTCATTTGTTTATGTTTGTTTTTATTTCCATTTCTCTAGGAGGTGGGTCAAAAAGGACCTTGCTGTGATTTATGTAATAGAGTTTTCTGCCTATGTTTTCCTCTAAGAGTTTTACAGTGTCTGGCATTACATTTAGGTCTCTAATCCATTTTGAGTTTATTTTTGTGTATGGTGTTAGGGTGTTCTAATTTTATTCTTTTACATGTAGTTGTCCAGTTTTCCCAACACCACTTATTGAACTTATTGAAGAGGCTGTCTATTCTCCATTGTATACTCTTGCCTCCTTTATCAAAGATAAGATGTCCATATGTGCGTGGGTTTATCTCTGGGCTTTCTATCCTGTCCATTGATCTATATTTCTGTTTTTGTGCCAGTACCATACTGTATACATTACTGTAGGTTTGTAGTACAGTCTGAAGTCCGGAAGTCTGATTCCTCCAGCTCTGTTTTTCTTTCACACGATTGTTTTGGCTATTGGGGGTCTTTTGTGTTTCCATACAAGTTGTGAAATTTTTTGTTCTAGTTCTGTGAAAAATGCCATTGGTAGTTTGATAGGGATTGCACTGAATCTGTAGATTGCTTTGGGTAGTATAGTTATTTTCACAATGTTGATTCTTCTAATCCAACAACATGGTATATCTCTCCATCTGTTTGTATCATCTTTAATTTCTTTCATCAGTGTCTTATAGTTTTCTGCATACAGTTCTTTTGTCTCTTTAGGTACGTTTACTCCTAGGTGTTTTATTCTCTGTTGCAGTGGTAAATGGGAGTGTTTCCTCAATTTCTCTTTCACATTTTTCAACAGTAGTGTAAAGGAATGCAAGAGATTTCTGTGCATTAATTTTGTATCCTGCTACTCTACCAAATTCATTGATTGGCTCTAGTAGTTTTCTGGTAGCATCTTTTAGGACCTTTATGTATAGTATCATGTCATTTGCTAACAGTGACAGTTCTACTTCTTCTTTTCCAATTTGGATTCCTTTTATTTCTTTTCCTTCTCTGATTGCTGTGGCTAAAACTTCCAAAACTATGTTGAATAATAGTGGTGAGAGTGGGCAACCTGGTCTTGTTCCCGATCTTAGAGGAAATGGTTTCAGTTTCTCACCATGAGAATAATGTTGGCTCTGGGTTTGTCATTTATGGCCTTTATTATGTTGAGGTAGGTTCCCTCTGTGCCTACTTTCTGGAGAGATTTTTTTTTATCATAAATGGGTGTTGAAAATTGTCAAAAGCTTTTTCGGCATCTATTGAGATGATCATATGGTTTTTACCCTTCAATATGTTAATATGGTGTATCACATTGATTGATTTGCCTATATTGAAGAATCCTTGCATTTCTAGGATAAACCCCACTTGATCATGGTGTATGATCCTTTTAATGTGCTGTTGGGTTCTGTTTGCTAGTATTTTGTTGAGGCTTTTTGCATATATGTTCATCAGTGATATTGGCCTATAGTTTTCTTTCTTTGTGATATCTTTGTCTGGTTTTGGTATCAGGGTGACGGTGGCCTCACAGAATGAATTTGGAAGTGTTCCTCCCTCTGCTGTATTTTGGAAGAGTTTGAGAAGGATAGGTGTTAGCTCTTCTCTAAATGATAGAATTCATCTGTGAAGCCATCTGGTCCTGGGCTTTTGTGTTGGAAGATTTTTAATCACAGTTTCAATTTCAGTGCTTGTGAAGGGTCGGTTTATATTTTCTATATCTTCCTGGTTCAGTCTCAGAAGGTTGTGCTTTTCTAAGAATTGTTCATTTCTTCCAGGTTGTCCATTTTATTGGTGTATATAGTTGCTTGTAGTAATCTCTCATGATCCTTTGTATTTCTGCAGTGTCAGTTGTTACTTCTTATTTGTTCATTTCTAATTCTGTTGATTTGAGTTTTCTTCTTTTTTCTTGATGAGTCTGGCTAATCATTTATCAATTTTGTTTATCTTCTCAAAGAATCAGCTTTCAGTTTTATTGACCTTTGCTATTTTTTTCATTTCTTTTTCATTTATTTCTGATCTGATCTTTATGATTTCTTTCCTTCTGCTAACTTTGGGTTTTTTTTTTTTCTTTGTCTAACTGCTTTAGGTGTGGGGTTAGGTTGTTTTTTGAGTTTTTTCCTTGTTTCTTAAGGTAGGATTGTATTGTTACAAACCTCACTTTTAGAACTGCTTTTGCTGCATCCCATAGGTTTCAGGTCATCATTGTTTCATTGTCATTTGTTTCTAGGTATTTTTTGATTTCCTCTTTGATTTCTTCAGTGATCTCTTGGTTATTTAGCAGCATATTGTTTAGTCTCCATGTGTTTGTATTTTTTACAGTTTTTTTCCTGTAATTGATATCTAGTCTCATAGCATTGTGGTCAGAAAAAATACTTGATATGATTTCAGTTTTCTTAAGTTTACCAAGGCTTGATTTGTGACCCAAACTATGGACTATACTGGAGAATCTTCCATGAGCACTTGAGAAAAAACTGTATTCTGTTGTTTTTGGTTGGAATGTCCTATAAATATCAGTTAAGTACATCCTGTTTAATGTGTCATTTAAAGCTTGTGTTTCCTTATTTATTTTCATTTTGGATGATCTGTCCATTGGTGAAAGTGGGGTGTTTAAAGTCCCCTACTATATTGTGTAACTGTTGATTTTCCTTTCTATGGCTGTTTGCATTTGCCTTATGTATTGAGGTGCTCCTATGTTGGGTGCATAAATATTTACAATTGTTGTTATCTTCTTCTTGGATTGATTCCTTGGTCATTATGCAGTGTCCTTCTTTGTCTTTTGTAATAGTCTCTAGTTTAAAGTCTATTTTGTCTGATATGAGAATTGCTACTCCAGCTTTCTTTTGATTTCCACTTGCATGGAATATCTTTTTCCATGCCCTCACTTTCAGTCTGTATGTGTCCCTAGGTCTGAAGTGGGTCTCTTGTAGACAGCATATATATGGGTCTTGCTTTTGTATTCCTTCTGCCAATCTATGTCTTTTGGTGGGAGCATTTAATCCATTTACATTTAAGGTAATTATCATTATGTATGTTCCTATTACAGTTTTCTTAATTGTTTTGGGTTTGTTTTTGTCAGTCTTTTCCTTCTCTTGTGTTTCTTGCCTAGAGAAGTTCCTTTAGCATTTGCTGTAAAGGTGGTTTGGTGGTGCTGAATTCTCTTAACTTTTGCTTATCTGTAAAGGTTTTAAGTACTCCAACAAGATCCTTGCTGGGTAGATTAATCTTGGTTGTAGGTTTTTTTCCTTCTGCACTTTAAAT
This sequence comes from Pseudorca crassidens, assembly GCF_039906515.1. Classification (NCBI taxonomy): domain Eukaryota; kingdom Metazoa; phylum Chordata; class Mammalia; order Artiodactyla; family Delphinidae; genus Pseudorca; species Pseudorca crassidens. The sequence continues at coordinate 24,894,611 of NC_090298.1, forward strand.
ATGTTCTGCCACTCCCTTCTGGCTTGCAGAGTTTCTGCTGAAAAATCAGCTGTTAACCTTATGGGGATTCCCTTGTATGTTATTTGTTGCTTCTCCCTTGTTGCTTTTAATATTTTTTCTTTGTATTTAATTTTTGACAGTTTGATTAATATGTGTTTCAGCATGTTTTTCTTTGGGTTTATCCTTTATGGTACTCTCTGTGCTTCCTGGACTTGATTGACTATTTCCTTTCCCATGTTAGGGAAGTTTTCGACTATAATTTCTTCAAATATTTTCTCAGATCCTTTCTTTTTCTCTTCTTCTTCTGCAACCCCTATCATTTGAATGTTGGTGCGTCTAATGTTGTCTCAGAGGTCTCTGAGATTGTCCTCAATTCTTTTCATTCTTTTTTCTTTCTTTCTTTCTTTTTTTTAAATAAATTTTGCCAGGCAGCAGCTGATCATGCAGGAGGGGTATTATCTTTTTTTGTTTGTTTGTTTTTTATTGCGGTACGTGGACCTCTCACTGTTGCGGCCTCTCCCGTTGCGGAGCACAGGCTCTGGACCCGCAGGCTCAGCAGCCATGGCTCACAGGCTCAGCTGCTCCACGGCATGTGGGATCCTCCCGGACCGGGGCACAAACCCGTGTACCCTACATCGGCAGTCAGACTCTCAACCACTGCGCCACAAGGGAAGCCCTATTCTTTTTTCTTTATTCTGCTCTGTGGTAGTTATTTCCACCATTCTATCTTTCAGGTCAATTATCCGTTCTTCTGCCTCAGTTATTCTGCTACTGATTCCTTCTAGAGTATTTTTAGTTTCATTTATTGTATTGTTCATCATTGTTTGTTTGCTCTTTAGTTCTTCTAGATCCTTGTTAAACGTTTCTTGTATTTTCTCCATTCTATTTCCAAGATTTTGGATCATCTTTACTATCATTATTCTGAATTCTTTTTCAGGTAGGTTGCCTATTTCGTCTTCATTTATGTGGTCTTGTAGGTTTTACCTTGCTCTTTCGTCTGTAACATATATTTTTGTCATTTCTTTTTTTTGTTGTTGTTGTTGGGTGGTGCTGCATTCCTGTCTTACTGATTGTTTGGTCTGAGATGTACAGCTTCTGGAGTTTGCAGGCAGTTGGACAGAGCCGGGTCTTGGTGCTGAGATGAGGAACTCCGGGAGACCTCACTCTGATTGATATTCCCTGGGGTCTGAGGTTCTCTGTTAGTCCAGCAATTTTGACTCGGAGCTGCCACCACCAGAGCTTGGGCCCAACTGCTGGCCTGGGTACCAAGACCCCAAAAACCAGTTGCTGGTGTTTCCTCCCATCCCATTAGGTGTCCATGGTTCCCCACCAGTGCCTGGCAGGTGCCTTTGTTGTGAGGAGACGTGAATTCCGTGTCCTCCTAGTATGACATCTTGACTCCGCCCTCTCCAGATCTTAGTTTTAAAATACAATTCTCAATAAAAGGAACCAGGGCTTCCTGATAAATGGCTGATTCTAGGATGGAGGAAGATAAATATAAATCTGGACCATATTATAGCACCAGATAACAAGAGATCATCCAAATAAACAGACATACAAATAAACAACTTAAAAAAGATAAAAAAGAAAAGAGTGAGACATATTCACAAGGAAGCATGTGCTAACTGGATAGAACTCCCAATGGCCAAGGCTGGCACAATTCAAGGAACAAAATAAATAGCAACTGTGTTGGATTATAGCTTTCCAAATAAAATATATCCATAAGACCATACTGATAAAAATAAATAATTACAGTAATAAATTATTGGCGAAGAAAAAATTCTTCTTTACCAACTTCTAATGAGGATAATTGAAAATCACCAGGAGAACACCACAGTGACCATTGCTGCAGGCAAGATCCGTGGATGAATGCGAACGTGGGAGAAACTTAAAGAAAAACAGGATATTTGTATAGCCTGAACATATATTCTTTTTTTGTGTGTGGTACGTGGGCCTCTCACTTTTGTGGCCTCTCCCGTTGTGGAGCACAGGTTCTGGACACGCAGCATCAGTGGCCATGGCTCACAGGCCCAGCCGCTCTGCAGCATGTGGGATCCTCCCAGACTGGGGCATGAACCCATGTCCCGTGCATTGGCAGGCGGACTCTCAACCACTGTGCCACCAGAGAAGCCCCTGAATATATATTCTTAAAAATATTGGTCCATTGTTGTGGATGTTTTAACTTTGCTCACAAATTCTTTTATATTTGTCCCACCAAGATAACCTACATTCTTGAGTATGGGCTAAAATTAGTCAGTCATTCTTGATAAATAGAAAGGTAAAAACTGTAACTGTAGAATGCAGAAATCTGTGAGACACCACTCTACCCAAGTGTTCAAAGTCAGCATCACCTGTAAATCCAACTGACATCCTACCCCCTGATATGATGTGATGAGAAGGGCAGTTAACTTCTGTGTTAGTCTTGCTAAACAGCCATAGCTGTACTGCTCATGAGAAAACATCAGACACACCCAGTCTGTGAAACATTCTATACAATACTTGCCCAGTAGTATTCAAAAGTGTCAAGGCTGTGACAAACAAGGAAGCATGAAAAATTATAATGGATTGGAGAAGACTTAGGAGACATGATGGCTAAATGCAAACTGGTCTCCTGGATTGGATGCAGGAAAATAAAAAGAATATTAGTGTGAAAAAAACAGTGAAATCAAAATTTTCTTTATTTTCTAACTTGGTAGAATGTTTAAATGATAATTTGTTAGTTTTCATAATTGTACCATGGTTATGTAAGATGCAGTATAAGTTGTGGGAAAGGCATATAGAACTCTCAACTATTTTTCAACTCTTTTGTAAATCTAAAACTATTTCAAAATACCTATTTTTTAAAAATGAAATCATTGTGTTCTTGCTCCTTTATAGCTCACTTTATTCTTCATCACTATATTGTTACCATTTTCCATGCTATTAAATATTCTACAAAATGTATTTTTTGAAGCATAGAATTACCTATCATATGGAGTTAACATAGCCTATTAAACAATTCCTGTGTTAAAACATGCGTATTTCCATTCTTTACTCTTATAGTTTTATGGTAACTGTTTTGTTTTATAATTCAGTTACTATTGCATTTCTACAAAAAATATAGTATAATGTTGTTTTTTAATTTCCTGTTATTTTATGTCCTAAAGACCAAGACCAAGGAGGAAAACAAGCAAAATATCAAATATGTATCAATAGATTCTGGTACTTAATTTCAACAAGCTAACAAAAGAACCCACAGTATTAGCAGAGAAAACTTGGATAAAGCAATTAGGTGCCAGAATTAAATGAGGAGATTCTAAAAGCAGAGATTTCATAGTCATACAATTAATAAGCACATGTTCTGAGTTCCTCTGGGTAAGGACTTGTTGAAAAGAATAAACACTGAAGAGGGGCACAAGTACGTGAGTGAAAGAATTTCTGTTTCCATTCCATGTGCATGATACTTCAGTGAAATTAAGCCATAATTAAAAGGTAGATCATAAAGAAACTGATAAATGCAAAGAAAATAATACATAGTAAGCTGAGAATGAACCCCCTGAAGATATCCATGTCTTAATCCCTGGAACTGTTACCTTATATTGCTTTCTTTAAAGGGGGGCCGCCTTTGCAGATGTGATTAATTTAAGAATATTGAGATAGAGTTTTTCCTGGATTACCTGGGTGGGCTCTAACTGCCAACGCATGTATACTTCTTATAAGAGGGAAGCAGAGGGAGATCTGACACACAGAGAGAAGACAAAGTGAAGATGGAGCAGAAAGAGATTTGAAATGCTAGCTTTGAAGACTGGACTGATACAGCTATGAATCAACATATTCTGTAGGCACCAGAAGCTGGAAGAGGTAAGGAACAGATTCTTCCCTAGAGCTTCTAGAGTGAGCATGGCCCTGCTGACATCTTAATTTCATCACAGTGGTATAATTTCAGACTTTTGCCCAAAAGAACTGTAAGAGAATAAATTTCTGTTGTTTTAAGCCAAGCTTTTGTCATTTGTTACAGCCGCTATAGGAAACTAATACAGTATCGTAAAGCAAAAAGGGTTGAAATATATTTTTAAATTATTAATTAGAATGAACACTAAAATCTGCTTTATCAAAAAAATCAATTTTTGGTTCTAAGCATAAGAATTTTTAAAGAACCAATTCATTGAATAAATAAATAACTGAAAATGCTAAAAGTAAATGAAGGTAAATAATAAAGATATAATTAAGTAATCATGAATTACTAAAAAATCATTATAACCAATACATTGCTAAATCTGAGCTTCTTAACTGAAAAAGCCAAAAATCTACTAATATATAAAATATACATATGTTATTACAGATATATATAGAAATATTACATCAATAGAGTATATATAGTCAATATATCATATAAGAAACAAAATGTAAACAAAATAGAATGGCAGGTACAGAGGAATAGATAATAAAACTACAAAAGAGCAATCAAGCAATAAAGTGGCAAGGTAAATTCACTGAGACCATTAAGGAGAAAATTACTTGGATCACATTAAAATTTTCCAGAGACTAGAAAATTCTGTGTTTGTATTTGTATTAATCAAAACATTTTTTTTGATGTGTGTGTGTAACTGTGTATGGGTGTTTGTATTCATCATTAATAGACATTAAAACCTGTCAGAAATAATGAGAAAAATAAAAATTCATGCAGATTATACCTGTAATTAGTGAGTCAAAAGCCTAAATAACAAAGGATTAATCTCCAAAATATACAAGCAGCTCATGCAGCTCAATATAAAAAAACAAACAACCCAATCCAAAAATGGGTGGAAGACCTAAGTAGACATTTCTCCAAGAAGACACACAGATGGCCAAGAGGCAAATGAAAAGATGCTCGACATTACTAATCATTAGAGAAATGCAAATCAAAACCCCTGTGATGTATCACCTCACACCGGCCAGAATGGCCATCATCAAAAATTCTACAAACAATAAATGCTGGAGAGGGTGTGGAGAAAAGGGAACCCTCTTGCACTGTTGGTGGGAATGTAAATTGATACAGCCACTATGGAGAACAGTATGGAGGTTCCTTAAAAAACTAAAAATAGGGGCTTCCCTGGTGGCACAGTGGTTGAGAGTCCGCCTGCCGATGCAGGGGACACGGATTCGTGCCCCGGTCCGGGAAGATCCCACATGCCGCGGAGCGGCTGGGCCCGTGAGCCATGGCCGCTGAGCCTGCACGTCCGGAGCCTGTGATCCGCAACGGGAGAGGCCATAACGGTGAGAGGCCCGCATACCGCAAAAAAAAAGAAAAAAACAACTAAAAATAGAACTATCATATGACCCAGAAATTCCACTACTGGGCATATACCCTAAGGAAACCATAATTCAAAAAGATACATGTACCACAATGTTCACTGCAGCACTATTTACAATAGCCTGGACATGGAAACAACCTAAATGTCCATCGACAGATGAATGGATAAAGAAGATGTAGTACATATATACAGTGAAATATAACTCAGCCATAAAAAGGAATGAAATTGAGTCATTTGTAGTGAGGTAGATGGACCTAGAGTCTGTCATACAGTGTGAAATAAGGTAGAAAGAGAAAAACCAATACTGTATACTAACACATATATATGGAATCTAGAAAAAATGGTACGGATGAACCTAGTGGCAGGGCAGGAATAGAGACGCAGACATAGAGAATGGACTTGAGGACGTGGGGGGGAAGGGGAGGCTGGGAAGAAGTGAGAGAGTAGCACTGACATATATACACTACCATGTGTAAAACAGATAGCTAGTGGGAAGCAGCTGCATAGCACAGGGAGATCAGCTCGGTGCTTTGTGACCACCTAGAGGGGTAGGATGGGGAGGGTGGGAGGGAGGCTCTAGAGGGAGGGGATATACGTATACATATAGCTGATTCAGTTTGTTGTACAGCAGAAACTAACACAACATTTTAAAGCAATTATAATCCAATAAAGATGTAAAAAAACCCCTAAATGTAATGTTGCTAAATATTATTTGGCAGTGTATTAAAATAATAGCAATACTGGACCAAAAGATACTCATGAAGAGAAGGACTCAATTATTCGATATTCGTTAAAATACCCTACAAGATATTATAATAGTCCTTAAGACTTTGACAAAAAGTTTGCCCAAGATTAATATTGGTCACTCCTAACAGAATAAGTCACTTGTAAGTCACAGAAGTGAATTGTTTTATAGAGGATGGGTGTAACACAGTCCTTTGAAGGCACAAATAGGAGTGTTAAACAGACCGTTTTTCAGGAGATTTACGGAAAGGAAAAGAAGATGTCAGAATTTGACAGAAACTCTGGAGAAAATGGCATGTTTCCTTTCTACAGTATATCCAAATGCAAACAGTAGATTTAGAAACAACCAGGATTGTTTAAACAATAGCAGAAGAAGTTAAATGAGGCTATTAATGGTACACACACACACACACACACACACACACACACACACACACACAACACCCCACTCAACTTAATCTGGTCAAAAGACAGAATTTCATAGTTAGTTTGACACGCAGAAGCAAACTGCGCTTCGGAAAATAAATCATAGGTTGGAGATAATATTTTTCATTTGACTTTGAATCTTGAAAACCATTACCCTCTGTCATAATGTATCTGTGTTTTAAAAAATATACAAAGTAAATAAACGGATATTTATTCAATTATTGATGGCATTATTTCAATTCTTGTGTCAGTTTCAGTTGTACCTAGTTTTAGAGGCTGAAACTAGGAAGTTAAACACTAATTCAAAAATAAGTGGTAAAGAGTTTTAACATTTAACACTTTATATATTTTATTTCAAAAGTGTCTTTTTCGTTAAGTGTACACTTTTATTGCCTGGTAGGAAAAAAGAGAACTAAGCAGTTAGTTGCAAAATCAGTTTAGATGAAGATTTGGAAAAGCAGCTGGTTGAAATAAAATGTATGCAGAGTAAACACTGTGAAGAATATCCATATTTTTTTCCAGAGAAGGAAATGTCTCTTGTCATGTCTGTTACATTTCATTGCACTACATTATGTGGTTTGAAATGACTCAACTTATATAAAAATAAGACATTTTAGAAAACAAACACAAAGCATAATATTCAAGAAACACATTTTCCTCAGATTGTTCTTATTTGAGAAATAAATGGATAAACACAGATTTTTATCATTCCAATGATCCAACCTGCATGATATATTTTGAAATATATCCACAAATATGAATTTAAAGGATAACATATAGTAAGGGTAATATTAAAAATGTATTAGATATTGCTAATATATTCTGAGCATTTTTCTTTATAAAGTGACATACTTTAAAGAAATAAATTTTAACTCAACAGAAAAATTATATTTGTTAATTTTTATAATAATGATTAGAAACAATGTGACCAGTTTGAAAAAACAAGAGAATGAGCTTCAATATTCAGTATGTATATATGTATTTTTGTTATTTTATTGAAGTATAGTTGATTTACAATATTATACTAATTTCAGGTGTACAGCATAGTGATTCAGTATTTTTACAGATTATACTCCATTAAAAGTTATTACATGATAATAACTACAATTCCCTGTGCTACAAAATACATCCTTTTTGCTTATCTCCTTTACACACAGTAGTTTGTATCTCTTAATCCCATACTCCTAATTTGTCCCTCCTCCATTCCCTCTCCCCATTGGTAACCACTACTTAGTTTTCTATATCTGAGTCTGTTTTCATTTTGCATATATCAATATTCAATTGTGTTACTTTCTAGATTCTACGTATAAGTGATATCATACAGTATTTGTCTTTCTCTGATTTATTTCACTAAACACAATATTCTCTAGGTGCATCCATGTTGCTACAAAGGGGAGAATTTCATTCTCTTTATTTTATAGCCGAGTAACATTCCATCATATATATATATATATATATATATATATATATACCCCCATATTTATCCATTTGTCTGTTGATGGTCACTTGGGTTGCTTTCATATCTTTGATATTGTAAATAGTACTGCTATGAACATCAAGATGCATGTATCTTTTGGAATTAGTGTTTTCATTTCTTTCCAGATATATACCCAAGAGTAGAACTTCTGGATCATATGGTAGTTATATTTTCAGTTTTTTAAGGAACTTCCATACTGACTGCACCAATTCATGTGCCTTTTAGTCATATGTGTATCTTCTATTTTTTCTAAATTTTTAATTGTATTTAAAATACATACTGGAAGATCTCAATAGATATTTTTCCAGAGAAGACTTTCAGTATGTATTTTAAATACAATTTAAAAGGTAGAAAAAAAGTGTAAGTGCAAACAATGAGGGCATTATAATGTATATAATCAAAAAAGGGTCATTCCCTGCATATATAAAGTAGTCCTAAATGTGAATAATGAAACAAAAAGACAAGTGTGCAATTAAAAATGTGAAAATAATGTAAATAGGTAATTCACAGTAAAGGAACAGAAATAAGCAACATGCATAAGAGGAGGACTGATTATGCCACCTGTAATCAGAAAAATTAAAATTAAAACAGAAAAATGGGATTTTGGTTTTCTCAGATTGGTAACAAAACTAATGTTGGAAAATATTAAATGTACATTATTTAGTGGGAAGGTAGAAGTAAACCCACATTACTAGAGGGAGAAAAATGATATATCAAAATTGTGTGGCAATTTTGAACACCTGGTAAAATTTTAAATGTGCCTGTTCTACAATCCAATCACTCTGAGTCTAGGAATACACATAGGGAAACTCATAAAAGGCCTAATGTCCAAGTCCCTAATGCCAGAATATCAATGACATGACATAAATATTCTAATAGAGTGAAATTAATAAACAAAATGCAGCAATGAATACAAGGGAAAATATCAAATAAGAATGAGAAACGGCTTCCCTGGTGGCGCAGTGGTTGAGAGTCCGCCTGCCAATGCAGGGGACACGGGTTCATGCCCCGGTCCAGGAGGATCCCACATGCCGCGGAGCGGCTGGGCCCGTGAGCCATGGCCGCTGGGCCTGCGCATCCGGAGCCTGTGCTCCGCAGCGGGAGAGGCCACAACAGTGAGAGGCCCGCGTACCGCAAAAAAAAAAAAAAAACAATGAGAAACCTTGCCATTTATCAATGAAGCTGACACTCTAGGACTTTTTATTTAGTAAAAAAAAAAAAAACAAAAAAAAAACGGTGAAGAATAAAACAACTGATATAACAATTTTAAAGCACAAAGTAAATTATACATGTAATGTATGAATACAAATGTAGAGTATTGGACTGAAGAGTTCACTGCAAGAACATGATGATGAGAGGGAAATGGAGGTGATGAGAGGGGAGTTCAAATGTATCTGTACTTCATTATTTCTTATAATGAAAACCAATGAAATAAATCCAAATAAATATTAGCAAGTATTAATTCCAGGATGTAAGAACATGTGTCTCATCTTCATTTCTGTGCTTTTCCACATTTTAAAATACTCCCCAAATAACAAATTTTATAAAATTCAAACAATAATACCCAAGAATAAAAAAGAAATTCTTACAAGAGTTGAGCATTGAAATTGTTTTAAAAACCCTTTATGATTTGGTTTTAATAGAAAATGAGCCTAATTTAAATCATGTTAAGGTAAATAAAAACTTCAACTTAGAAAAGAATTTTCAAAATACCAAAAAAATAAGCACAATTTAAAATAATGTAAACTTAGCTAAATTGTTTCAAGGGTAATTAAAAACTTGCATAGACTTAAAATGACTAAAGAAATTGAGAACATTATCTGAAAACAACATTCCCTCGAATGTACCCATTCAGGCCCACCTTAATAATCTCCCTTTCTTAAAGTCTACTGTGCCATGTAATATATCTTAATCATGAGAGTGACATGCATCATAACCACAGTAATGGGGAACAAGGTGTGGACACCAGAGGGTGGAAAATCTTGGGAGCCACTTTAGAATTCTTCCTATCACACTTACTAAATTGTACAAGGAAGAGAGTAACCTAGTCAAAGGTTTGGCTTAGTACTTGATGTTCTCCATACAATCCTGATACTATTAATTTAAAAATAAGAGGCAAATAATACATTCTTAAAACTCTCTCATTTAAACAGATCTAATTTTTAAAATAAAACAACAGAAATAGTTGCATAAATGTCAGTAATAAAGATCATTCTCATCATCTTTCATTGTCATTTTTTGGAGATTATTTGAGAAGCTCTGGTCAATGCAAATACATGAAAAAGATATAATGATTATCAATATTTGAAGAAAGGAGAAAATACAATTATATGCAATAATGTAGCTATCTGGAAAAGTGAGAAAATGAGCTAAAAATATTAAAATCAAATAATTTAGAAGCATTGGTATTTACAAACTTCTTATGCAAAATCAATGTTATCTATATATAAACAGTGATTAATTTAAGAAAATAAGGAGAAAATACCTTATTCATAGATACAACAACACAAAAATAAAAATGAGTAGTTAGGAATAAGCTTTAAAAATGAAGTACCTATGAAAAGCACAAAATTCACCTAAATAATAAAAAGCTAAAGTAGATATAACATGTAATGATATACAACTATTATGCCATTTCAAATTTATCTGTAGATAGTTTTTTCCATAACACGTTTTGGAAAAACCCAAACTTTTTGGCCAAGCCAATAAATCAGTTAAATTCAAATGCTAATAGTATTAGAGCATTGAGATATTCACAAAGTGAACTTACTGTGTTAATATGGATGCCAAACTCTACAAAACATTTTTTCAAGATGAATAACAAAGATGTACTTTCTCCTGTTTACTAAAATGAATGAGAATATCACTGCAAACAGTAACGTTGTTGGCCAAGGATCAGAATGAAAAACACAGAAAATAAAATTAAGCTAATAAATAAATCTACACCCTTTATCTTAACTTTACCCACACATTCACAAAAACAGAGTAATACAAACAACGGATTATATATTGAAAGATCAAATGCAGTACAGTAAGAACGTATGTGTGTATATCTGTATGTGTGTAGTTAAGAACTTAGCTGTATTATATCCTTCAAATTTCAACTAATTGAAGAAAGTTCTAAGAGCTGCAAAATAAAACTAATAATGTACTTTGAGCCAGAAATAATTCTGCTTTTAGGATTTATTATAACAATATCAGATACCTGGAAAACAAACTAAAACAAACTAAAACAAACAAAAACTTTTAAATAATATTTCCTTCCTTTGATGAAACAAAAAATAAAATTCCAATTTTATATTTTTCCTAAATAACTCACATTGAACAAGATTCATTAGGTCATTATGCAATTGAAATAGTCGCTAAAATTTCTTAAATACCTAAGTTTTATAAATTATATAATAAATAAGTAATACACCAAAGAGAAGAAAATAAATAAAGGTAGAGGACCAAAAATATTTTTGAAGAAGGTTTATTTTGGAGAGCGAAAATTCTTTTTTCCTCAAAATGACAAAAATTCCTGAAACCAAAATTAAACCACTGATTTGAATTCCCAATCTGTCCTATTTAGTTTTTTCTATTTTATTTCATGCTGAAAAAATACATTACACTTATGCTCTAGCTGTTAACATCACACTCAGAAATGTTTCCATGAAGTTATATTACATTTGTCTATCAGAACTTTTTAGCTCTTTAATATCCATAGGTCTATCCAACCTCTGATGAGTTTTCCAATTTCCTACCAATTATATGATTATTAGTTTCCAAAGAAAAGTTTAGAAACATAATTTCTCAGTTATTTCATTTCAAGTAGTTTCGAGATCAAAAAGAAACAAACAAAAACTAGTCACTAATATAAATCCTAATTCAGTGGCAACAGAGATTGGTCATGTTAACAGTGTAAATTTCAGATACCAATGTAACCACATTCATATAATGCACTCGACATAACTGCAGCCTTCTGTGGAAACCAACCAATTTAAGACACATTGGGTCTTCAAATTCACCCCAAAGACATTCTCATTCATATAAGTCCCTTCTAAACTATTTTGCACAGCTGGGAGGATCTTGCACCTTCAGTCTTTTGAGGGAATGAGGTTCCACAACCGACTTAAGATAGGGTCTGTGAAGAGTTAGAAGGGGAAGCTGGGATGAAGTGAGAGACTAGCATTGACATATCCACACTACCAAATGTAAAATAGATAGCTAGTGGGAAGCAGATGCATAGCACAGGGAGATCAGCTCGGTGCTTTGTGTCTGTCCACCTAGAGGGGGGGGATAGGGAGGATGGGAGGGAGACGCAAGAGGGAGGGGATATGCGGATATATGTATACATATAGCTGATTCACTTTGTTATACAGCAGAAACTAACACAACATTGTAGAGCAATTATACTCCAATAGAGATGTAAAAAAAAAGTTAATTCTTCAAGCTAACAAATGGGTTCTAGCTCTAACTATACAACTAACATGTTTATATTCTTGGACAAATAATGTATTTTTTCCAATATCTTGGTTTCCTCATCTGATATATGAGGGAGTTGGACTTAAGTTCTTTTCTACTATAAGACTCTGGTACAGAAAAATAATTCCTCTATTCTAGAAAGTGCAATAGGTGTCAGAAAAAAAGGAAAATTTGGAGATGGTATTAATAGTAAAATTTATCTAATTCATTTTTTATATTGACAAAAGGAAGCAAGTCCTAAAGATGCTAAGTATTTAATTTTTAATAGATCACAAGTTCAATTTATGCCCAAATTTCTAAGATCCTCATAAATGCTATATCCATAGTTTGATGATATATATAATGTGAGCTTACACTTCTTATATGCCAAATACGTTTCTAAATATGGAGCAGAAGTAGGCAGGTCTGATGCCAGTGAAAGGAGAGAAGAGGGAAGGAATGATTGGGTAGGAAGAGCTTCAGACCCCGGTATTAGTCTTCCAGGGCTGCCATAACGAAATGTCACAGACTGGGGATTTAAATAACAGAAATTAATTTTATCATAGTTCTGGAGGTCGGAAGTCCAAGATCAACGTTTTGGCAGGTTTGGTTTTTCCTGAAGCCTTGCTTCTTGGCCACCTTCTCACTGCATCCTCATCAGACCTTTCCTCTGTGTGTACTCATCCTTGCTGTCTCTTCTTCTTATACAGACACTGGTCATATTGGATTAGGGCTTTACACTTATGACCTCATTTTTAAGGTCATAAGTCATTACCTCCTTAAAGGCTCTCTCACTCTGAATATAGTCATATTGGAGGTTTGGCCTTCAACATAAATTTGAGAGGGTACACTATTTTATCCATAATAAACGCTAGTGCAGTCATGAGAAAGTATCAGCCAGGCTGACATGGAGCCCCTCAGCAAAATTGCAGGTTACAGGAGCCCCATGTTAGACAGCATTGGCCTGGATCTAATTCCCCTGCAGAGCTCACCCACTAGCCGACATTAGCCTGGAGCAAGTGTGGTTTCAATGGACCCAAACTATGTCTGATTGAAGCTTGCAGTCAACTCTGCTATCCTGTTGCAGGTTCTCGGTGGTTCTGCCTCATCGGGTCATGGTCTTCCTCTGAGAAAAGTGGACACTATCACCATTATAAGCCACAGGGACAGAGTGATAATGAATGTTGAGATTCACAAGAATCTGTGCAAGTAGCTAATTGATTGTGGTATACCTATTAAGGGCTTTCTACAGCTATATTGGCAGGAAAAGAGTGAAGGTAAATCTAATTCAAGACATCATAGAGGATATTCACAATCTCTTACCCAGTTCCTAGACCTAAGTCACTTTTCAAACCTATATCCCCTTGATTGAGGACAACTTCCTCTGAGAAATGACCCTGCAATGTGACCTTGTAACCTTGGAGAAAGATTTTGAATATACACTGTAAGAAAGACTCTATAGCCATTTTCTAGGTACTATGTGCTGAAGAAGGAAATTTACACAAACCTTCTGAGAGTTTTTGAATACCTGGTCTAAATTTCTTCTAATCTGTGGAAATCCAACAGAATGAGATGAAAACCCCAAGCCCTTTCTATATATCAATATATACAGATCTTTCTCGATTTATGATGGGATTATATCCCAATAAACCCATCATAAGTTGAAAATATCTCAAGTCGAAGACATTTAATACACCTAACCTACCAAATATCACAGCTAAGCCTAGCCTACTTAAACATGCTCAGAACACTTCCATTAGCTCATGGTTGGACAAATTTATCTAACACAAAGCCTGTTTTACAACAGTGTTGAATATCTCATGTACTTTATTGAATATTGTACTGAAAGTGAAAAATTGAATGGTCCTGTGGGTACAGAATGGTTGAAAGTGTATTGGTTGTCTACCGCCATGATTTTGAGACTGATTGGGAGCTTTGGCTCACTGCCGCTGCCCAGTATCACCAGAGAGTATTGTACTGCATATCCGTAGCCTGAGAAAATTTGAAAATTCAAAATTTGAAGTATGGTTTCTACAGAATTCGTAACACTTTTGTACCGTCAAAAAGTAAAAAAATATTGTAAAGCCAAAAAATCTTAAGTTGAATCATCCTAAGTCAGTACCTGGTACCAGAATGTATAGAAAGAATTGACTCACCATTCTAGCACTTGCCTCCAATTGTTAATCCCCACATATTTTCCTAACTAGGACACTAAGCACTATTACAGTAGAAAAAGGCAAGAGGAAGCTGGTGGAAATACTCAACTACTCACTCACTGGACAGAACCAAATAAAAGACAATAACATATCCTGGGGGAATTATGGGGGCAAATATTACCATCAGTGTCTTGAAGTTGTGATTATAATCATTTGAGTTGTGATTGTAACACATTCCCTTTACTCACATGTTTGACTGATGCAGAAAGAAGCCAGATTTATACTGGAGAAACTAGATTGATGCCACGATAGAATACTGATGCCAATGGCAGCTACTGGTCTGTATGTGGTATCCTACTTGAAATCAAGCCAGTTCCTATTGCATGGTAGGCAGCAATTAACCTAGGACTTTTTTCTAGCCTAATGAGTAAAGATAGCCAGGAACAGGGAGAGCAGTGCAGATTTGCTCTCTGGTACAAAATAGTCTAGAAAGACTTGACTGTCTTGGTTTCACATAGAAAAACACCCAGCCCATCACATTAATGAAATTATGCCAACTATATCTGAAATACAGAAAACAGCAAAAACCGCAGATGCATTAGTCAAATGCATGCAGGTCCAAGGGTGGGAGTTAAACTCCAAAAATGTTGAGGGTCCTGCCAATTCTTTCTTGGGATCCTTTGGTGTGATGTGTGTTGAGCTCCCTCCTCTAAGTTGAGAAACAGTTTGCTGCTCCTTGCACAATGCTTGTGGGAAACCTGATTTTCGAAGCAACACATGTCACATCCGAGTGTGCCGCTCAATCCGTTAGTGAATAACTCAAAATACTGCCAGTTTTGAATCGTGTCCAGATATAACAAGGACTTTTAGTAGCACAAGGCTGACACTCATGCTTCTCTGTCATTTGAACCTTTATGACCCAAGAGATCCCATTATTTTTTTAACATCTTTATTGGAGTATAATTGCTTTACAATGGTGTGTTAGTTTCTGCTTTATAACAAAGTGAATCAGTTATACATATACATATGTTCCCATATCTCTTCCCTCTTGCGTCTCCCTCCCTCCCACCCTCCCTATCCCACCCCTCTAGGTGGTGAGGTATTTTTGTCTGATAGGTATGCTGCAAGGAGCCTCTGGTAAGAGGAACAAGAGAATTCTGATGATTATTCTCTACCTTAAAAGCAGTCTGGGTCCTGTTAGAGACTAAATATCTGATCTTGGGACACCAAGTGTCCATGTAATCCAAACTTCCTTTTGTTAAGTTGGTGTTGTCCGACCCATTAGATCATACATTTCTACATATAATAGCATACACTTCTTAACTGGAATTGGTATGTATTAGTTCTGGCGCAAGCACATATTACTTGCTTTAAAGTTGTCTCAGATTCCCATGGTATATATTTTTCCTGACTCACCAATTCTCTCTCGACTCACAACTTTCATATAATGGAGAGTAAAATCACCAGATTAAAGAAGAGGAAAAAGTACAGATCTAGTTTACAGATGATTATGACATGCAGGCCATAGCTGGTAATAGTAATCATTGCACTAAAGCTTCCCTTGGAGACATCCCAAAAGACAATGGTGAAAAAAAAAAATCTTTCCAACTGGAATAACTTTGGCAACACGCATAATTTTCCGTTTTGTGTAAACAGTGAAATACCCTGAGTTATAAATTAATTCATAGGCAGTAGCTAAGGCATTGGTCAAACGGTCAGAAACTTAGAAAGGATGAAACTGGAAGACTGATGAGAAGGAAGCCTGATGGAGAGGTGTATTGATGAGTCTATAAGAAAGGGTACAGAAGGTGAAGATTTCTGCATCATACATTAATGCCCTACATGGGACATTCATAGCAAAGAATGATATAAAACAATGTATATGAAGATATGTCTCCTGCATGTCAACTTCTATTCCTAGTCAACTTGGTATTTACTGAGGGGGTCTATGTACAAAATTTCTGTGATGGAGCCTACGAATAGTTTTAATGTAGTGAACTTTCCTTCACCAAAGCAGATCTAGCTACTAAAACTACTGATTATTCATTCTTTGCCAACAGCAAACCCCAAAGCTAGACCCAGATAGGACACCATGTTCTGGGTTACCAGTCAGCTTCTTGGTGAAGCTGGATCCCTGCCATCATGAAGAGGGCAACCATGAGTTTTATGAGGAAGTGATTGGCAGAAGCCAGCTATACAAACCAATATATATGAGACCACTAAGAGATGGATCCTGTGGGAATCAAAATTTGTGTAATCTTCCAACCTAGCTGATAACAGTGGATAAGGGAACTCTGAAGGTTAGTGGAAGAAGGAAAGGTGTGAATATCAGCTCAGATATCATTATTAGATACAGAAATAAGATCTGAAGTACCTATATTTTATAGTGATTGTTTCTTTATTTGCTGTTTATATGATAAGTAATGGTGGATGTTAATATTTACTTACAGGTTCCAGGTTTGTAGGATTGAATCTATATGACCTGTGGCAATATGACAGTGAAACTTGAAGTTTCTCATGCACTAGGGGTATGTTCCTGCTTACATCTCCTGCATCTTCTCCATAGTACTTTGTGACTATATCCCTTAAAGTATCCTAGATAAACTTGTTCAGGTATCTTACTTGCTCTGTTAAAGTGTACATCATTAATAGCGGAGGTTTTCCTACTCTAATTGTTTTCATCTGCAACACTCATAGGTGTTTTGAACATAGTAAATGCTCAACAAATATTAATTGCATTGAAATATTATAGATGACGATATTGCAGATAAATACTTGCTCATGGAAAAATTCTGGCTTAAGGGGGAAGTTATCTTTTCTGAAAAGTGGTACTATATTCTTAAAATTTTAAAATTAATTTCTATCACTTAAAAAATGTCTGATCATATGTTTAGCATTTGATAGCATTTCGCAGTATCCTAATATCTTTATAAAGGTGATAAAATGAATTAAAATATAAATCTCATTGCATGTATACAAGGTACATGTATCAAGTCAGTTTCACCTTCAATGAAGTTTTCAGTTTTGGTTACCTCATCTCTAGATAAACCTAACAGAAATACAAAAAGCTCAGTGAAGGACAATGAAAAGGACTGTAATCATGAGTAATACTATAGGAGGGGACTCCAAATGAAGGGGATATTAAAAAGAGTAGGCTGAATTGCTCTGAGAAGGCAAAAGGGAAAAGGTGATAAAGTAGAAGCATATTAAGTAAAGAACAGAATAAAATAGATACACAGAAATTCTTCTCTTTTACCCTTCCTTACAATTCAAGGACAGTGGATAAAACCCAAGTGCCTAAAAGATGAACATAAAGGTCTTCTTCCTTGTAAATAATTGTCAAGAAATAGTTTTAATGTTCCTGTCTGCTCCATACCTAATTGGGAAAATAAATGAACACCTCTATGCCTCCATTTTCCAATATTTGTATGACAGAATGTTAGATAATAAAAGGACTAAAGAAATCCTAAGTTAGACTAGACTAAAGGAAATTGAGGCCCAGACAGTTTGTTACTCATATGCATCCACAAACCTAATCAGCTGGGGAGCTGTTTCCCGGGTTCTTATATCAGGGGTCTTCAAGCACTCCATGGTTACCTCCAGAGTAGTCACTGTGTGCACTGTAGATGTCTCACAGCTCATTTACTTGTATACATCAATACACAAAAATACACTATGTGCACTGTACATTGTATATACAGTGTACATTGTATATTTGATGCACCAGAAATTTATTTTAATGCTTTTTACTATTTATATCTTTATTTCAAGGTACTTAAGTGAATGTACTATCCAGTTGTCATCAATCCACGTGCAAAATGATTTATATCAATTCACATATGAATTGATAAGTATACTGAATATTTATAATGTAGAGTACTGGTAGAAAATATGTTAATATCACAAAACCAAATATTTTTTTTTCTGGAATGAGTTGAACAATTAATTGACGCCATGTAGAACTTAAAATTTTTCATATCTGTTATTTTTGACATTTTCTCTCATATTCTTAGTCCAATATTAAACTTAAATTGTTGCCATCATTAAGCATACATCAGCATCTTGATTTTCCTAAGTCAGTGGTTAGCATAAAAAACTTTCTATTATTTTGAAATAACAAAGGAGGAACATATTTACAGTAAAATCCAAATTGAAGAAATTAAAAACTGGCCTAAATTCAAGTATTATACACAGTCGGTCTCAGAGACAATATTAAGATTCAGTGCCAAAGCTCCTGTCAACAGATCCTCCAAAAAATGCTTCTTATAGTGTTTTTGCCTTTCCGACTTACCTACTCCCAGTCTACTCTAGGTACATGTCATGACTCCCCCAAGTGCAGATCAAGCTTTTGCTACATATGTGGGTCTAGGCACTTTCCACATGCTTCTAGAATAGCATACACTTAGCCCTTCATAGCAGTTATAACACTGTATCAAAACTTCTTGTTACCTACTTCCTGTATACCCGCTATGTGAAATTACATTATTTCAGTGATGTCTATTTAAGTCTGTGTAACTAAAACCAAATGAAATGGCTTACACTAAATAATTGTCCAATAAACATTTACTACAAACTAGAAAGTTGAGAAATGAATGATGAATTACTGCTGCTTTTCAAAACTATTCTATTACAGTACTTTCAGGCCAACTGAAACTTGGGTTATGCCTCCATATCTTAAAGTCTGTATAGACTATACAGTAGGATGGATTGTCTTACTGATTTCAACTATCCCTTCTCCTTTATAGAAGAGCATTACACATTCCTGCTCATTGCCTTACAGTACCTCATGTAAGGCATGCGCTTCTCCACCCACTCATGTTGGGCTTGATCATATGACTTATTTTGGCCAGTAGAATGTTCGCAGAAGTGACACTGTGCCAGTTCACTGCAGAAGCCATTAAGAGACATCAGCTGCTGCTATCAACTGTCCTGCTCTTTTCCCTCTACCATGGAAATAAATAACTCTTATAAATAAAAGTGTTGCTCCTTTCAAATAGATTATAAAATGAAGATGATAAAGCAGAGCTGAATCTCACTCCTGGGCATATACCTGGAGAAAACCATATTTCAAAAAGATACATGCACCCCAATGTTCACTGCAGCTCTATTTACAATAGCCAAGACATGGAAGCAACCTAAATGTCCATCAATAGAGGAATGGATAAAGAAGATGTGGTACATATATAGCATGGAATATTACTCAGCCATAAAAAAGAACAAAATAATGCCATTTAGAGCAACATGGATGGACCTAGAGATTGTCATACTGAGTGAAGTAAGTCAGACACAGAAAGACAAATATCATATAATATCACTTATGTATAGAATCTAAAAAAATGGGTACAAATGAACTTGTTTACAAAACGGAAGTAGAGTCACGGATGTAGAAAACAAACTTATGGTTACCAGGAGATAAGGGGGTGAGGGATGAACTGAGAGATTGGGACTGACATATACACACTAATATATATAAAATAGTTAACTAATAAGAATATGCTGTATAGCACTGGGAACTCTACTCAATACTCTGTAATGGCCTATATGGGAAAAGAATCTTAAAAAAAAAAAAGAGTGGCTATATGTATATGTATAACTGATTCACTTTGCTGTACACCTGAAACTAACACAACATTGTAAATCAACTACACCCCAATAAAAATTAAAAAAAAAAAAGCAGAGCTGAGCAAAGCTTCAACAGCTAAAGCCAATAGCTGACAAAATATATTAAAATCAACAAATTACAATCTACAGATAAGTAAATGTCTATTATTTTAAGTCACTGATTTTTCATTATTACATCAAATCTAACTTAAACACAGATTTTAGTGCCTAGACATTTGGGTGTTACTGCAACAAAACTGTCAAAAGATCAACCAATTATATTAAAAAACAAGCCTAAGATTATTACGTTTTCAGTCATTTTTAAAAGTATCTGGATAGAATCAGACTGAGAAAACTGGTCAGCCATCAAGGCAGATACATTCTCAGATTATTCTTCAAGTGGGTCCAAGGAGGAATTTGGGAAAAAAAAGACCTCCAAAGACTCAAAGAAAAATTCAGGGAGATGAGCGGGCTGGAAAGCAATACAAGAGAGGAGTTGAACTAGGACCCTACTCTCAGGATGAAAAGTGCCTGTTATGTTTGCACATTAGGATTTCAGAATTGCTACAGGTCAGTGACCGATGTGTACTTCCGTTTTTCCCATTTCCAAGTCAAGGGGTTTACTGAGGTTTATTGTCTCTGTGTCATCTTTATATGTTCTTTGTGGCTATGTGTCCTCTATGGCCATGATGGATACTCACTGTTTTAGCTCATAAGTCTCTGAATCAAGAGATACTAAATACAGTAGAATATATCATGAAATTCTGGTATTGAGTCGATGCTATAATGGATGAAAATGTTGAGAGCTCCTTAGAGAGAATGGCAGTCTATTCTGTGTATAAGAAGCAAAGTGAATATATGTGACCAAGAATAAAAAGTATGTTACTTTACATTATTATTTCTCATTATTTACTCTCGCTTCCTTAATATTAGATAGCATGTGTGTATATATGTTTATAAATATATGTGTGTGTGTGGTGTGTGTGTGTGTGTGTGTGTATATATATATATATATATGTATCCCTATCTATTGTCCTGTTACTTACTGCTCCTCCTGTGGGAGGAGTTACATCCTCAACTCATTACTCATTGGTCAAGTCATTTAAGGTAACAGAATGTGGGCCAAAGTGATCATATGCCACATACGAACTGAAACTTTAAAATGCATGTTTTTCTACCAGTAATCTTGCTCTGCCACAAGAGAAGCATGTTCCAAGTAGAAACTGCCCTTTATCCTAGGTTCTAGAATGGGAAAATGGGAAAACATGTGAAGTAGAGTGGTCACAGGCTGACAGAGCTCAGTGGAGCTGCAGCAGCCAAAGCTGACTGATAGCCACCCAAATACTACATGAATGAAAAATAAATTCTGCTGTTGTAAGCTATTAATAAGATTTGTGTGCGCTATTGTTCCTGCAGCAAAATTAACTGATACGCAAGACAATCAAATTCTTGGTTCAACTGATATACTATCCTCTGT
Organism: Pseudorca crassidens; assembly: GCF_039906515.1. Lineage (NCBI taxonomy): Eukaryota > Metazoa > Chordata > Mammalia > Artiodactyla > Delphinidae > Pseudorca > Pseudorca crassidens. The sequence goes on from NC_090298.1 coordinate 24,916,208, forward strand.
GAACTCAAAAAATATTTACTTAGTAGCCCCAGTGTTGTAAGCACAAGTATAAATTTGTGGATATAAAGATTTTTTTAAGATATTCTTTTTAATTGCTCATAGTAAAATGAATATTGCTGTAGTAGAGAAAAAATTACAATAGAATGTGCTAAATGCTATAATTATATTCTGGTTTACATCTGTGTGGAGTCAGAAGATCACCTAAATTCACCTGAGACAGAAATACAGAATTTGGGGAAGGATGTGCAAAGCAAGTAATAACTAACCTGAATCTTGAAAGTAATCAAGGGTTCACTAAAAGGACAAATTGAGGAAATATATTACAGACATAAGGAAACATAAGAATGAGGAGAAAAAGAGATATATACGGTGTTGGTAAATCTGTCATAGAAGCCTGGGTTGTTGGTAGGTACTGTACCAAAAAAGTCAGTCAGTGCCAAATTAAAATAGACCTTTCTCATTGCACTAATGAGCTTGTGATTCACCTAGTAGAATGAATGATAGCAGGATGAAAAATGGCTTATAGATCTAGGGAGAAAGAGAAAAGCAGATTGTGAAAGTGCATGCAAGAAACTGAACTAAGACGCTGTCACGGGCAGTTAGACAGAGAAGTTTCCCGTTTGCTTTGGAGGAAAAAGACCAGCAGGAATTTAGTTTCACTCTGATGCCCACATGTTAGAATTAGCCAAAGAGCAAAGCTGACACTGATGTCGTTGCATCTACCCTGTGAGGATAACTGGAGGCCCAGCCTACTTCTCTTGCTCATGCTAAGACACAAAATTTAGAAATCTGCACAGCTGAGCCAAGGTCAAGGTTCAGGGAAAAAGAGTAACACTGCAGCCTCTCGAAGCCACATTGTGCCTAAGGGTAACACTGCCCCTCTGTCTACATCCTGTGATCAGGATAAAGAGGAAGTGGCAGATAACTGTCAGGGACCAGGGTGGGTAGAAGGAGGTTAGGAGAAAAGGAACGTTTCTTACTCTGGATATTGACATCATTTTTATTTTTATATTGTTTTATCCACATATCCAGTGACTTTTCTTCATAATCTTTTAAGTCTCCAAGGTTCATTCTAAACTTGTTTGACCCCAACAGACAACGTGAGGAAGATTCATTATGTCTTGTTTTGGAAGTATGGAATTAGCCAGAAGGCTTGTGCAATCTCAATCACAAGGAAATAAAACATTGTATCTTAAGTTCTGTGTAAACAAGTTTGAGGAAAGGAGATAGGACATCTATAAGAAATGGGGGTAAATACTTTGCCAAAAGTTGTAGTGGTGGGGTGGAAAGTTTATCACATAAGGAGATAGCCTTAAGCCCTTTTTAGCAGATAGATATATTCAAAAGTAAGGTGTGTATGTTTATATATATATATATATATATATATATATCTTTTTTATTTTCTATGTCACAGAAAAGTCAAAAGGAAGATAGCATCATGAAACTGTAACAGTCAGAGAACAGTGAAGTAACTGTGTCATCTCAAGAAGAACTCAGAGCAACATTTAAAACAGTCTAGAAGACTTTCTGAGAACAGAAATTCTATGAGTTCAGCCTTTAAAATGTAACAAGATTTTCCCAGACACTAGGGCTGCTTACAAGAAGCAGCACAAGGGTACGTCCTCATTTCTTTTTTCTGCCACCATCACAGAAGGAAATCTGTTACTGCCATTAATGATAAATATGGATCTGTCGACAGATCCACCTTTATTTTTCAGTCTAACATTTATTTATTTACCTTTTTTTGCAACTATAAATTACAATCACTAGTACACCTGTAATTCTTTATAGGGTGTTCAACTAAAGAATAAGCAAACACAGCATAAGTCAGTGGATCTGTACACATATCCATGTTTATAATAATGGTAGTAATAACAATACTTACAATGTTAATTTTTTCACAATAGGACTTTTATTACTGCTTCAACTTTCAAGTAAAAATTAAAAAAATAAATATCACATTCTTTGTTTCCAAAGGACAAATTAATCCTTGTTTCTGTCTGTGGAAATGAAGGAATTCTTTAACTTTTCTAACACTTAGTTCCTTACAGTGACTGGAAAGAGAACTTAAAGAGAAGGTCTTAAAATCAGGAAGACAGAAGAGATAGAAGAGGGAAGACTTGAGAATTCTCGAAGCATAAGGTTATCTTAGGAGGAAAACCAACAAAAGAATTAGAACATAATAAAAAGGACCAAGGAAGTAAGCAAAGCTTTGATGAAGAGACATCTAACTCCCTTTGTGAGCAGGAGGTCTGAGCTCCCCAAAGAGAGTAGTGATAAAGACAGGAACAGATCGATGAAAGATTTGAGACCTGGGGAATGGCTAGCACTTTGATTTGGGGGATGATTTTAACTCAGAAAGTTTGTGAGATGAATGCAGTATTATCTGCATAAAGCATAGTGTGTGGAAGAAAACAGAGCCCTGTGACAAAGACTGGTATTGAAAACCTGAAAATTTCTGAGGATAAAACTGCAGGATGTTCATAGATGATCACCCGAACCTCAGAATAAGAACCAAAGGAACGGGGCTTCCCTGGTGGCGCAGTGGTTGAGAGTCCGCCTGCTGATGCAGGGGACATGGGTTCGTGCCCCGGTCCGGGAAGATCCCACATGCCGCGGAGCAGCTGGGCCCGTGAGCCATGGCTGCTGAGCCTGCGCGTCCGGAGCCTGTGGTCCGTAACGGGAGAGGCCACAACAGTGAGAGGCCCGCGTACCGCAAAAAAAAAAAAAAAGAAAAGAACCAAAGGAAGTATTTAATTTGCACACATTTTATAGAGGAGCAGGGGGTAAACTCTGCATAGCTGACCCAGGTTTGCCTGTATAAACAGAATGTGGAATTCTTAAAAATCAGATTTCATTTTTAGAAATCAAATGAGATTAAGGAAATGACAGAAAATGGATGGAAGGATCTGATAAAAGATAAACAAGTCTGTTGTAACTAGTTTTCTTTTTTGAGTACATGTCTCATTTTCTGCTTCACATCCAGGGCTCTATGATAGTGAACACTTTCTGAACTGAGTCCTTTTTTTGGTTTTGTCTGTCAATTACTTTCTATAGCAGTTACATGTTCTCTTAGCTTCCACAGTAATGTTTACGATTCATGTGTCTGGAGGTTAAGGAAGCAAGTGCTGGTCTGCATGCCATAACTTAATGCTGTCTGTATAAAATTCATTACTCTGCTTTCACATACTGGAAAGGAATAATAATAATAATAATAATAATAAAATTGCTGTCATTATCTGTGTCCTTTGCCGGCTGAGGCTGACGTGTAACAGCAGGTGCTTTAGAAAGAAATGCTGTTGGCGCTTGTAAAGGCTGGCAAGCCACAGCTCCATCCCTTTTGCTTAAGGAAACAACATTGTTTCCTTTGATGTTGGACTGTCGGGAGGGATTTTTGAAGAACAGCTCAGACAAATGAAGTGGCACAACATGAAAACGATTTCAGAACCAGGAGTGACTACAGAATGTGAGAACATCACTGGTCAACGATCACATGAGAAGGGTCTTTTTAATGATCTGTCCTTAAGTAAACTTGCTAATCATAAAAACCTCTGCCTTAGTCAGTTCCACTTGTTAGAGATATGACTGGATATATTTAAACAGCCGAAAGCTCTGCATATGTGTAAATCAAAGCACGTCTCTGGACATTACATTGAAATATCCAGGATTAAGTGCAGGGTTTTGTTTAACCAGATGGTCATTTAAAAATGTTACTGTCATTTACAAAGCCATTTCCAGAACATATAGTCATAACTGACATTTCTTTAGGTCCTTACAGATTTCAAAGTGCTTTTACTCAAGTTATTTTATTTGATCCTCAAACAGACATAAGGAACAATATCACAATTCCAGTGTTCCCTAGGAACAAAATGAGGCTCAGAGAGGCTGAGTTCTGCCCAAAGTCATATATTCAGTAAGGAGCAGCCCTGTCACAAGAATCCTGATCTCAGCCCAGCCCTAAGACAGTTTTCTATACTTCAATATGTTATGTCCAAGTGTTTTGAGATATTTCCAAGAGAATCTATGATTATTTGTAGGGGGTGGGGAGAGAAGCTGATATCTGTTGCATCAACAGAAGTACCTGTGTCTGCACCCATCCTTACCTCGTTCTTTGTGTCTCAGAAGATCTTAAAACAGCTGCATTCACTCACCATTTCATCCCTAGAACACAGAGAAATCTCCTGTACCCAGAAGTTGAACAAGCAGACTTCCGGTTTCCAGTTCTGCACATAAGAAGCTTGCAGTCACCACTCCGTCCTAACAAGTGAAAAGCTGAACAGACTGAAAACAACTCTTCTTGGATACTAACAGAGGGGCAGACACAGAACAAACTGCTGCCCCCAAGACTAGAGAGGCCAACAGGCAAATGCAGGAAGTCATGGCTTCCTTGAGGAGAGACACCTGAGCAGATGCCACAGGTGGAAGCCAGTGCAGAAGTAGGAAAACCTGACCTGTAATTGAGGAAGTGCTGGAGGCAATGGGTGGGCAAGTCTGAGAGTTAAAAGCTTCAAGGAGACTCAGTAATAGGGGCGCCCAAAAAGCCGTGAGATTTACCTCCAGGAGCTCGGCCAGGTTCCCAGTGTGCATATCTGAGAAAAATTCCCTCATGGTTTCTAACAGGGGAAGGGTAAAGAAAACATTGTAAAATAAGTCAGAGTGCTATGTTCTTCTTAATAAGGCTGCCTTCAGGGGAAACTAGTTAACCAAAGCCTAACCTGCTGGGTAGTTATCTGAGCCTAAGCGACCTGGGGAGGGGAAACACCCAACTCCAGCCCATTCTAGCCATCCTATTCCAACTAAGGGGGGAGAAAAAACTGGGAAACACTTGTGAAGTTCACAGTCCAGAGGCATATGATTACTAAAAGACTGAATTAATCATTGGCTATATAGAAGGCTTCACCTCCCCAGAAACCTCACCATCAGATTACTAAAGGCCTATCAAAACAGTTCCTTTTAACTCAGTACATCATGTCTGGCTATCAAGAAAAAATTACAAAGCATGCTAAAAGGCAAAAATCACAATTTGAAGACAGAAAGCATCAGAACCAGACATGGCAGAGATGTGGGAATGATCAGACCAGGAATTTTAAACAACTATGATTAAATACGCTAAGGGCTGTATTTAAGTCAAATAGACAATATGCAAGAGCAAATGAACAGTGTAAGCAGACGGAAGGAAACCCTAAGAAAGAACCAAAACAAAATGTTAGAGATTAAACAACAACAACAACAACACTGTAACAGAAATTTAAAATGTCTTTGATGGACTTATTAGTAGACTAGACATGGCTGAAAAAAAAAGCTCTGAGCTTTAGGGTATCTCAGTACAAATCTCCCAAATTGAAAAGGAAAGGGAACAAAGACTGAAAAAGAAAAGAACAGAATATCCAAGGACTGAGGGACAACTACAAAAGGTGTAACATACACACAATGGGAATAACAGAAAGAGAAGAGAGAGAGAAAGGGATAGAAGAAATATTTGAGATAATAATGGCTGAGAATTTCCCCCCAATTAAGGTCAGACACCAAAACCACAGATTCGGGAAGCTCAGAGAACAACAACAGGATGAACGTCAAAAAAACTACACCTAGGCATATCATTTTCAAACTAGAGACAATCAAAGATAAAAATCCTGACAGAACCCCTAGGAGAAAAACATGTACAGATGAACAAAGGTAAGGATTCCATGTGACTTCTCTTCAGAAACCATGCAAGCAGAAAGAGAGTGGGGTGAAATAGTTAACGTGTTAAGGGAAAAGAAGCCTTAAAGTTGTACGATATATGTTTGCTAAGATAATTTAACTGAACAGGTCTGTAAATAGGATTTATTTAAAACTAACGCTTCTCCCAAAAGTGAAATTCTATATATCTCAGGGAACTACTGAATCATTGTTCATTCCCCAGGCTCCAGTCCCAACCCACCTTCTACCCCACCAACATCCACCAATGATAGTAAAAATTCAAAGAAAACATATTCAAAGTCAAGTCACCAATTTGGGACAGGACTTTGTGTAGTCTGAAAAATTACTGACTCAGTAATCCTTGCTTCCTAAATGCTAAAAACATGTTAGGAAAACATATGTAAAGGGAATACAGGGGCTATGGGAAGGAACAATATTTTAGCTTTCATTAGATTTGCAAATGAGGTCTCTGACTTCAAAAAATGTTTGAGTGTCTTCTCTGTTCATAAATAAAGCAACTATGGAAGGAGCTTCAAGACGGCGGAAGAATAAGACGTGGACATCACCTTCCTTCCACAAATACATCAGAAATACATCTACATGTGGAACCACCCCTACAGAACACCTACTGAACACTGGCAGAAGACCTCAGACCTCCCAAAAGGCAAGAAACTCCCTACGTACCTGGGTAGGGAAAAAGAAAAAAGAAAAAACAGAGACAAAAGAATAGGGACGGGACCTGCACCAGTGGGAGGGAGCCGTGAAGGAGGAAAGTCTCCACACACTAGGAAGCCCCGTCGAGGGCAGAGACTGTGGGTGGCGGAGGTGGGGAGCTTCGGAGCCGCAGAGGAGAGCACAGTAACAGGGGTGTGGAGGGCAAAGCAAGGAGATTCCCACACAGAGGATCGGTGCCGACCGGCATTCACCAGCCCGAGAGGCTTGTCTGCTCACCCGCCAGGGCGGGCGGGGCTGGGAGCTGAGGCTCGGGCTTCGGAGGTCAGATCCCAGGGAGAGGACTGGGGTTGGCTGCGTGAACACAGCCTGAAGGGGTTACTGCACCATGGCTAGCCGGGAGGGAGTCCGGGAAAAAGTCTGCACCTGCCGAAGAGGCAAGAGACTTTTTCTTCCCTCTGTTTCCTGGTGCACGAGGAGAGGGGATTAAGAGCTCAGCTTAAAGGAGCTCCAGAGATGGGCGCAAGCCGCGGCTAACAGCGCGGACCCCAGAGACGGTCATGAGAGGCTAAGGCTGCTGCTGCCGCCACCAAGAAGCCTGTGTGCGAGCACAGGTTACTATCCACAACCCCCTTCCAGGGAGCGTGTGCAGCCCGCCACTGCCAGGGTCCCGGGATCCAGGGACAACTTGCCTGGGAGAACACATGGTACGCCTCAGGCTGGTGCAACGTCACAACAGCCTCTGCCACCGCAGCTCAATATCAAAAAAACAAACAACCCAATCCAAAAATGGGCAGACGACCTAAAGAGACATTTCTCCAAAGAAGATATACAGATTGCCAACAAACACATGAAAGAATGTTCAACATCATTAATCATTAGAGAAATGAAAATCAAAACTAAAATGAGGTATCACCTCACACCAGTCAGAATGGCCATCATCAAAGAATCTACAAAGAATAAATGCTGGAGAGAGTGTGGAGAAAAGGGAACCCTCTTGCACTGTTGGTGGGAATGTAAATTGATACAGCCACTATGGAGAACAGTATGGAGGTTCCTTAAAAAGCTAAAAATAGGGCTTCCCTGGTGGCGCAGTGGTTGAGAGTCCACCTGCCGATGCAGGGGACGCGGGTTCGTGCCCCGGACTGGGAAGATCCCACATGCCACGGAGTGGCTGGGCCCGTGAGCCATGGCCGCTGAGCCTGTGCGTCCGGAGCCTGTGCTCCGCAACGGGAGAGGCCACAACAGTGAGAGGCCTGCGTACCGCAAAAAAAAAAAAAAAAAAGAAAAAGAAAACTAAAAATTGAACTACCATACGACCCAGCAATCCCAGTACTAGGCATATACCCTGAGAAAACCATAATTCAAAAAGAGTCATGTACCAAAATGTTCATCGCAGCTATATTTACAATAGCTAGGACATGTAAGCAACCTAAGTGTCCATCAACCTATGAATGGATAAAGAAGATGTGGCACGTATATACAATGGAATATTAGCCATAAAAAGAAACAAAATTGAGTTTTTTGTAGTGAGGTGGATGGACCTAGGATTTGTCATACAAAGTAAAGTCAGAAAGAGAAAAACTAATACCGTATGCTAACACATATATATGGAATCTAAAAAAAAAAAAAAAGGTCATGAGGAACCTAGGGGCAAGATGGGAAGAAAGACACAGACCTACTAGAGAATGGACTTGAGGATACAGGGAGGGGGAAGGGTAAGCTGGGATAAAATGAGAGAGTGGTATGGACATATATACACTCCCAAGTGTAAAATAGATAGCTAGTGGGAAGCAGCCACAGAGCCCAGGAAGATCAGCTCAGTGCTTTGTGACCACCTAGCAGGGTTGGGTAGGGAGGGTGGGAGAGAGGGAGACGCAAGAGGGAAGAGATATGGGAACATATGTATATGTATAACTGATTCACTTTGTTATAAAGAAGAAAGTAATACACCATTGTAAAGCAATTATACTTCAATAAAGATGTTAAAAATAAATAAATAAATAAAGCAACTATGTTTTCTAATATCATGTGAAAATAAAGTTTTACATCTGGGTGAAACCTGTGTGTCCTCACTTGTATTCCAATTTTGTTTTTGTTACACAAGTTGGGTAGTGATAAATAACTTTAGTGCTAAGTAAGTTTAATGATAACTTTTTTCCCTTTAAAAAATCACAAAGAAGTGACAATTTCCATGTCATTATTAGGACTAGGCACCTAATAATATAGGAATCCTAATAACATCAGCTTGGAACGGATTTTTATTTATTTGGCTGTGTTGGGTCTTAGTTGTGGCACGCGGGATCTTTGTTTTGGCATGTGGGATTTTTTTTTGTAGTGTGCAGGCTCTTTGTTGCAGCGTGTAGGCTTCTCTCTAGTTGTGGCCCACGTGCCCTAGAGCGCGAGGGCTCAGTAGTTGTGGCATGCGGACTTAGTTGCCCCGAGGCATGTGGGATCTTAGTTCCCCAACCAGGGATCGAACCTGCATCCCCTGCACTGGAAGGCAGATTCTTGACCACTGGACCACCAGGTAAGTCCCAAGAATGGATTATTTAAAATGTTTATATTTATGGTCTCAAACCCCCAAATCTTATGTTTCACACTTTAGCCTAGATTAGGTCCCTCTATATTCCCTTGGTGTTCATGAAGTATGTGCATGTGCGTACGTGTGTGTGTGTGTGTGTGTTTGTGTAGGGATAAAGGACCATGCATAATGAATTTGTTAAAATTAGTATTCTCTTAATTATCATTAATGATTTGTCTTAAAATTTCTATTTCACATTACAAAAGATGAGTACTTTAATACAGTGTGTTAAGCTGTCAAATATATCTTATGCAGTCCATGGTAATTATTTTTCCTGAAAGCCTAAGTTTTCATTAAATCTTATAACCACATAGGGAGTGCAGTTAAATAGAATATTTGTAAGTTTATAGCACATTAATTCAACATCCCATCACTGCGGAAATATATAAATGTGAAAATGTGACCAAAATGTCAATACATTCCCAATATAACAAATCTGAAAATATCTTATGATTTATAAATAATCAAATGGGAGCATAAATGAAATGAATAAACTTCTTTTTTCATCTTTAAACTTGTTTTGGTAGTTCCCTCTTACTGAAATAATCTTTGGCATTCTCTTTCAAAAATTTCCAATCAAATTCTAAGACCGATTTTAAATGTCATTTCCCCCAGAAAGCATTTCTCAATTGTGTTACACAAAATTAATCCTCCCCTTAGTTCTTGTGAACACCAGCTAATAGTATGTCAAAACACACAGCATGGGGCTTCCCTGGTGGCGCAGTGGTTGAGAGTCTGCCTGCCGATGCAGGGGACACGGGTTCGTGCCCCGGTCCGGGAAGATCCCACATGCCGCGGAGCGGCTGGGCCCGTGAGCCATGGCCGCTGAGCCTGCTCATCCGGAGCCTGTGCTCCGCAACGGGAGAGGCCACAGCGGTGAGAGGCCCGCGTCCCGCAAAAAAAAAAAAAAAACCCACAATAAAACCCACACAGCAGCCAATAGAGTGATGTGTTTAAGAGGAAAATCTGCATCCTACTTATCTTTCCATATCTTTCACCTAACGTATCTCCAGATACTTAGTCAATGCTAAATGAACATTTGTTGAATAAATATAAGGAAGAAAGTGAAAGAATTCTCCCTTTTTTAAGCATGAATTATGTATCATGCACCATGTTAGGCATCAAGGATATACAGATGTTGCCCTCATAGCTGGCAGGCTGTTAGCAGGATTCTTATTATGCAGGAGCCCCTGGTTATAACTTTCTATGCCTTAAAAATCTGTCTTAAAAGTTTGGAGAAGAGTTGAAAAATATTGTTTATTGAGTTTCTTTTTTTAGGCCAAACACCATATATGTTACTTCCGTAATCCTGTAAGTAACTGTGATTACTACATACGCTGACTTCTCTTTTTTGTACCCTACTCTCTCCCTAATCATAAGCAATATGGCCCAATTGCACTATAATATTCTCCATCTTCATCTTCCCTTCCTACTCTTTCATTCAACAGCTACCATCATCAATAACCTTTCTGATCATGGGAGCTCTAATTGCCAAGTATAAACAATATTTTTTCACTCTATCTTCTTCAACATCTCTATTGCTCATTACCCCTGCTTACCTCTACTATGTTACCTCATTTTATAAGTCACCTATGTTACCTCATTTTATAAGCCACAACATAACTATTTTTTGTATTTATTTAGCTGAACTTTTCTGACCACTTCTTACAACCTGGACACTTTGCTACAGGTTACATACATTGTACTAATTTAATCTAACAAAATTTTATTAAGGACATTTGCTTTTATTCTAAAAATTGTCTGTATATTGTATTGAGAGGAAACTGAGGCTCAGAAAAGTTAAGGAATTTTCCCAAACTCAAACAGCTGGTGACCAGAGTAACTGAGATTCCAACTTAAATCTACTATCTGATCCCAACCCCTCTATGTATATATCCTTAACGACTGGATTACATACCCACAGACCACTCCTTCTCTTGTCTCTGATTAGAGTCATCCTCTTTTGTGAATTTGCTTGGTGTATCCTCGAGTTCATTATAATAATAATGCTTTATATGCTTTCCCCACATTCTCGTCACACTGCCTCTCACACTTATGCTAAAATTTGGGGACACCTCTCCATCACCTGAGGTTTCAGCTGAAAGGATGGACATGGCCTCCATCTAAATACAGATGGCTCTGCCTTTTTACCAACAGATGGTTTGATAAAGGATGAACAGCTGACCTAGTCCTTGTAAATGAGTTATCATCCAATAATTTGTTTCTATAACATAGGTGAGTAGGACATAACAGTGAGATACAGTCAAGAGCCATGCTGTGTCAAACAGACAGAGAGTAACCTCAATTCCTGAATTATCAGATCGTAAATCAGGTCATTTAATAGGGTTGGGTGATACATATTCCTTGGCTGCTAAGAGGTAAACCTATGAATTTCTTTTTAGGTTTCATCTGGTTTTTGTCCTCTGCAGGTAACAATCACTATGAGAGAAAGAATTTAGTTGTAAGCATTAAACACTTGGAAGTGAGACTACATAGAGCAGAGTGAGGTTTTCCCAGTCCTGGGGCATAAATATATCACCACTAAGTAATTAATAAGCACCAATCAACTAATTAACCTGTCCCCTGAGATTTTTAGGATCACAGACCTTGTGTCACATGAAGTTGATGCTTAAGGGGAATCAAATACAACTGTAGCTTAATTCATAAGAAAAAGAAAAAATCTAGTCTAAGATTGGGCAGCTTAAAACAGAAATGAGAATGAGAAATGAATTCATACCCTAATGGAAAAAAAAATACTGTGGGGCTCAAATTGATGCCTTGCCAGAAAGCAATCATTTCTCATTCTAACTTACTGGGTGTCTTATTGTTTGACCTATATTTATAAGGTCTACTGATTCCCCAGTAGGATCATCCTAGCAAATTAAACATGGACATATGAGAGGACTTTAGGAACTGTAGAAACACATCCACCTGGATTCTTCTAACGTGCATCCTGCGTGAAAGCTTCCTGTAGCTATATCCCTTGGAAAAGCCTAATTAGTGTTGCTCTGTGACAGGGGACATGCAGTGATAAGCTAAAGCATATTATGGAAGAAAAGTCCCTGCAGCCCCACTCCCACAGAACACTGTAAGTCACCAGTGCCCTCGGACTAGAAGAGGCGTGGGGAAGGCCACATGTTCACTAAGCAATGAAGCTTTTCATTTTGGTCATTCTAGAACAGTTACTTGCAAGGTAGCCAAGTTGGAGAGTGATTCATGGGTAGATCTGATCAGGAAAACAAAACAAAACAAAACTGGAATTGATATAGAGTTCATGGAATGTTCAACAGGGAAATTTTAGGTAGAACAAAACCATGTAAACACACACACACACACAGACCTAAGTTTAGCAGACACAAGCATGTGCTTCATGTTATCCAAATGAAGCGAAGTATCTCATCTCTTTAGGTAACAAAAAAGTCTGAAAACAATGATAATTCAGTGAGACTTCATAATTACACAGCCCCTCTCCAGCACTTCCTTCAGAGGAGTTTGGAAGCACAGAGACCAGGTCAGCCTTCCTTATATCAACAACCCACTAGGCAGTCAGATTTGCTAAACAAGAACATTCTCCCTTGCAGGTTTCAGTTCTCTGATCTGATGCTCTGGCAAGTTGCTGCCCCAAAGAGCTCTTCCTGGCCCTACCAAATTTTACTTCTGTGACTGAGAAAGTCACCTTGCCCTTCTGTCATTCATATTCCATAAGGATACGAGCATCATCTCCCACAGAGATATTTGTAAAGATTAAATGAGTTAACAGATATACAGTGTTTTGAAGAGTCCTGGGTATATTATAAGCACATGGAATCAAGTTAACTCCTATGGACTCTCTCTTATAAATGAGGAAACAAAGCACAGAGTTGTGAAATAACAGACACACAGTTATACCACTAGTAAATGCTAAGGTTAGAAATTAAATGCAGGCATATCTGATTCCAAAAATTATTTTCTTAATAACTTTTCATAACCATATTGTGTTTCTTTGTCCAAAATTGTGTATCTGTAGCTTTGGGGGGTGATTATTTTTTCCTCATTTAGCTCAAATTTTGCAGGATAATGAGAAGAAGCACCTGGTCTGTTCTTGAGGGCCAGAGAAGGAATAACAGCTGAGATAACATCACTTTGCAAACGGGATGCAGTATGTGATGTGGCCATACATAATCTTCCACTGTGGACAGAATGAGTATAGTTGTAGTTGAAATGGTAACAGCTAGATCATATCAGGTGAAGGCCAATTTAAATTTTAGTCATGGGAAAAATACTTTCTAGACAAATAGTAGAATATAGTAAAACATTTGGAAGTGTCTTCATCTTTTTCTTCCATTGCATTTCTCTAGTTAAAAATAAGGGAGGATGTATAATCCAGTTATATCCATTTCTCACCATACAAATGAGAGAAACATGACACACAAAGGCATAAAAATAAAAGTATTCAAACAAAGAAATGAAGATAAGCGTCATTGTTTTGTTGTCCCAAAGAGTAAAATAATCATACTCAAAATGTCTCAAGCTAACTCTATTCCTTGTTCTTGGAATCTATTGTATTCACTTTATCTTGTCCAATAAATTCTGTGTTTTATTTAATCTAACTCTTTGCCCACCATCCACTCCCCTGCTGACGATCTTACGAAAATCCCAAGCTCACCCTGAAGTATCAAGTGTATTAGCCTCCTTCTCACCTCCTCAGTCCACTTCTGTATCACGCAGGCAACTTCAACTCAGCGTGATCAAAGCTGAATCTGCTGCAGTTTAGCTAACAGTTCAAAGAGTAGGTCCTGGAGTCAGACTGCCTAGGATGCTGCATACTGGCTGTACTATGGTGTGACTTTCAAACTGTGTGACTTTGGTGTTTCTTAGACTTCTGTGCCTCAGTCTCATAGCTCTAAAACACACTCCAGCAGTACCTATTTCAGCTCGTTTGTGTAGGGTTTAAATGAGATAATACATAGAACAGTGGCTGGTACACGGTAGGAGCAAAATAAATGTCAGCTATTAGTTATTATCTATCTCCCTCCTGCATCCTCTATTTATATTGTAGATCTAGTAACTCAAAGTAGAAACCTAAAAATTATCTATTTGTATTTCCTCATTTTGATTCACTAATCTCTTCATGAATATCTGTTTTAATTGTTACAACTTTATGGTACATTTCATGTATGGAAGAATAAGCTCTCTCATCGCTCTTCCTTTTCAAAATTTTATTAGTTACCATTAAAGGTTTTCTAAATATCTTATATTAATATTTTTCCTTGGAAATTTTTGTTGAAATTACATATAATTTATAGCTCAATTTAGGAAGAAATGACATGTTGAAACTATTAAAGATTCTATCAGGAACATGGCATCTGTCTCTCGTTCTTAGTAATTAGATAGTAATTAGATAATATAAATAAGTAAATAATTAGTCAAATATGTATAGCCTTCATTATATGGGTTGTGTACATTTTATATAAATTTAATTTAAAATAAACTAATTAAAATTGTACATTTCTATGACTGACTTGTGCCCCTCCTCAAATTCATATGTTGAAATTCTAACCCCCCAACGTGACTGCCTTTGGAGATAGAGCCTGTAAGGAGGAAATTAAATTTAAATGAATTAGTAAGGGAGGGGTCCTGATCCAAAGTACCACTGCCCTTGTAAGGAGAGACACCTGAGCGCTCAAGCGGTCTCCCCACCTCATTTTCTCTCATTCTCTCACTCCCCACTCGCCCCACACACAAAGAAGAATCACGTGAGCACTGAGTCAGAAGGCAGCTAGCTGCAAGCCAAGAGAAGACGACTCAGAATGAAACCAACTTTGCCTACCACTGATCTAGGACTTGCTAGCCTCCAGAATTGTGAGAAATAAATTTTTACTGTTTAAGCTGCCTAGTCTACGGTATTTTGTATGGCAGCCCTAGCGTCATACATATATTCACTATCCTGCTCGTACATCATTCAGCAGCCCTTCATTTGTTCCCTGCCCCATTCTTTTTACTTCAGCAATCTGAATTTCTCAGTTCTCTGTCCTCACTTCCTTTCAGTGGTGTCTTTTAGGTCTAGAATGCACTTCTCCTTTGTTGGCATTTCATCCCAAAAGTCTCCTAGAGTTTCTTTATTATCTTACAAAATATATTTTATTCTTCCACATTATTTTACCATGGTATACTATAATGATATCTTTGTTTCCCTTTCAAATTGTGTTGCATGAGTTTCTTGAAAGGATGGTCTGCGCTTTATTCATCTTCACATTATTTTTGTATAAAACAATTGCTTATATGGAAGTGGCTGCATTAATTAATTAATACATTAAGGAATACATTTCCTCCACCAAAGGTAACATTGCTTTAAATATTCTAAAACTTATCAGCTATGTCTGAATGATTTTGAAGAACAGTCCTATATATCAGCCTGCTTCTTAATAGTTATCTATTTTCTCTTTACTGGAGTTTAAGGAAACAATTTTATTATATTTTTAGTTTCAATAATATTTTATTTAATGCAACATGTCCAACATATCATTTTGACATTGTAATCAATATGAAAAACAATTTATTTCTTTTACTTAACAGAAATTTCTTTTCACACAGTTCTGAAGGCTGGAAAGTCCGAGATCAAGGTTCTGGCAGGATTGGGTTTCTGGTAAGAGTTCTCTTCCTGGTTTGCAAATATCTGCCTTCTCAATATGTCCTCATATGGCAGAGAGAGGGAGAGAGGGAGAGAGAGGCAGGGTGGGGGGAAGAGAGATCTGGTGTCTTTTCCTTTTTTAAGGATACCAGTTCTACTGGATCAGAGCTCCACCTCTATGACCTCATTTAATCTTTATCACCTCCTTAAATATTGTCACACAGCTGGGTTAGGGTTTTATCACATAAATTTTGGAGGACATAATTTGGTCAGAATGGCCATCATCAAAAAGTCTACAAACAATAAATGCTGGAGAGGGTGTGGAGAAAAGAGAATCCTCCTACACTGTTGGTGGGAATGTAAACTGGTACAACCACTATGGAGAAGAGTATGGAGGTTCCTTAAAAAACTAAAAATAGAACTACCATATGATCCAGCAATCCCACTTCTGGGCATATATCCAGAGAAAACAGTAATTCAAGAAGATACATGAACCTCGATATTCATTGAAGCACTATTTACAATAACCGAGACATGGAAGCAACCTAAATGTCCATTGACAGATGAATGGATAAAGAAGATGTGATGGGCTTCCCTGGTGGCGCAGTGGTTGAGAGTCCACCTGCCGATGCAGGGGACACAGGTTCGTGCCCCGGTCCGGGAGGATCCCACATGCTGCAGAACGGCTGGGCCCGTGAGCCATGGCCGCTGAGCCTGCGCATCCGGAGCCTGTGCTCCGCAACGGGAGAGGCCACAACAGCGAGAGGCCCGCGTACCGCAAAAAAAAAAAAGAAAAAGAAGAAGATATGGTATATATACACAATGGAGTATTACTTAGCCATAAAAAGGAATGAAATAATGCCATTTGCAGCAACATGGATAGACCTAGAGATTATCATACTAAGTGAAGCATGTCAGACTGAGAAAGACAAACATCATATGATATCACTTAAATGTGGAATCTAAAAAGATGATACAAATGAACTTAATTACAAAACAGAAACTGACTCACTGACTTCAAAAACAAACACATGGTTACCAAAGGGGAAAGGTGAGGAGGAGGGATAAATTAGGAGTTTGGGATTAACATACACACGCTACTATATAAAAAAAAGATAATCAACAAGGATCTACTGCATAGCACATGGAACTTTACTCAATATTCTGTAATAACCTATATGCGAAAAGAATCTGAAAAAGAATGGATATATGTATAATATAACTGAATCACTTTGCTGCACACCTGAAACAAACATAACATTGTAAATCAACTATACCTCATTATGAAATAAATTAAAAAAAATACTAATCATCAGAAACCTGGAGAAAAACAGCCAAAAAACATATGAAAAGATGCTCAACATCACCAGTCATTAGAGAAATGCAAAAATAATCAAATAAATGGAGAGTATTCCATGTTCATGTACAGTAAGATTCAATATTGTCAAGATATGAGTTCTTTCCAAATTGACCTATAGATTCAGTGCAATCCCAATAGAAATTCTAGCAAGTTAAATTATGGATATCAAAAACTTGATTCTAAAGTTTATTTAATAAATAAATAATATCACTTCTATATTATCTAATTCTTTGAGAAAATAGTATCTATTTAATAATAGCATTTCCCTGATTCAAAAATCAGACAAATATATTACCAGAAAAGAAAATTCAACAGATCAATATCCTTCATTGCTAAGAAAACAATTTAGAAACACTTCTGGATATCCAGTGACATCAGTTATGTGAGAGAAAGAGTTAGTGTTAAGGTATTAATCCAGATGATCAGGAAACGATGCTATGATGATTTCTCTAGTGCTGACATTAAAAACGACAAAACAACTGTGTATAAGACGAATATACATATAAAAAGGTACATTCATCATAAGTTTTAGTTTCATGAAATATCATAAAGTGTGTTCCCCCATGTAATTAATATATAAAGCAAGAAATAGAAGCTCACTTGTTCTGCCTCCAATCCTGCTCTCTCCTTTTTCCCAAAGTTACCTACTATTCTGACCACTAACAACTTAGTGTGGCTCTGCTTTCTTTCAAACTTACTGTAAATAGAATAGTATATACTATGTGTTTTCTTTGCCTGGCTTCTCTTCCATTGCCCAGTATTGGTTTGGTAAGTCACTTAAGCTTCTTTTGTCAATCTATTGGTGATTACTGTCATCCAATAATACATCCAATGTATTATTCCATTTTATGAACCTGCTATTATTAATTTATTCACTTGCTTGATAACACGCATTTGGGTTGTTTCCAGTTTGAGACCATAATGATTAGTGCTATTATCAACGTTATTGTATGTGTACCTGAATGTATGTGCAACCTACATGCATTTATGTTGAGTATATACCTGGAAGGGTATGTTTCCAAGTACACCTCAAGAAATACGTACAATCTACTTTAAAAAATAATGCCAAACAGTTTTAGAAAGTAATTTTTCCAATTTATACTCCCACCTGCTATATCTGGCATTTCCAGTTGTCCCACATCCTCATCAATATTTGGTACTGTCTGTCTCTTTAATTTTGCTGCTCCTTTTGGCACTACTTTACTGCTGCTGCTTTCTAGGTATCAATCTGCACCAATGAAAAGAATTTAAGTTGCCTTATATGAGTAAGACCACAATGGAAAAAGAGAACTAATTCTTTTTCCTTGTTATGCTTGAACGTCTGTCTGTCTCTCTGCTTGTTTTATATATCAAAGCAAATAATCTTTCAAAATCTTCAAAAATTACACTGTAAAGGAAATAAAGGAAACATTATATATTTGACACCACTTAGTACAGCTGTTGCTGTATTTTGAATACAAGAACTGATTTTGACAGAACAAATTTTTACTCTTAGTTCTGAGAGGAGTTATTTTTTCATGTGATGAATTATAGATTTAGAGTTTCTGACTTACTGCTCTTGAAATATTTTTGGCATTATATTTATATTCCCAGCTTTCCTCATTCTCTCTTGTGGAATAGCTATAGTGCTTATTAAAAAAGCATGCACTCGGGCTTCCCTGGTGGCGCAGTGGTTGAGAGTCCGCCTGCCGATGCAGGGGACACGGGTTCGTGTCCTGGTCCAGGAGGATCCCACATGCCGCGGAGCGGCTGGGCCCGTGAGCCATGGCTGCTGAGCCTGCGCGTCCGGAGCCTGTGCTCCGCAACGAGAGAGGCCACGACAGTGAGAGGCCCACATAACGCAAAAAAAAAAAAAAAAAAAAAAAAAAGCATGCACTCACACCAACACTTTAATTGGTTTACTTGAATATTAGAGGTCTGTTTTTATGGACAACTGAATTCTTTTGAATTAGTAAACATTTACTGCATTTACAAGAACTCTTCCACTTACAAAAACAAAACCAACTAATAAATAAAAATCAAAAATCTAAGCTGTTTCTCTTTCATATGTATGTGTATTTTTTATATATGTATATATGTCTGATGAAAATTTGATGACCTGAACAACAAAAATACAATAACACACATTAAATCTCTGTCATTGTTTTATATATATATATATATATATATAAAAAATGTGTGTGCATTTTAAGCTAATTGCAATGTTAAGTATAATATAATTTTAGCGTGTATTTTGCAACATCACCAAGGAATTCTCCAATTCTCAGTGGACACTGACTCACCATGTCCTACAAATTTAACTCAATTCTGACACTATGTAACTGGAGACACCATCTGATCCCACAGGTTAAGTGAACTGGCTATAAATTGGAGACTCTCACAAGCCCTTGCTCAGGTTCTATTAATTTGCTACAGCAGTTCATAGAACTCAGAGAAACATTTCATTATGGTTTACCAGTTTATTATAAAGTATATTATAAAGGCTACATGTGAAGAGCCAGATGAGAAGGTTTAGAGCAAGGTTAGAGCAAGGTATAGAGCAAGGTTTGGGGGGTCCCAAGTGCATAAGCCTCTGTACCCCAGGAACTGGGGTGTACCACCTTCCCAGCATATGTGTGTGTTCATCAACCTGAAATTTCATCAACTCTTGTTATTCAAGAGTTTTTATAGAGCTTAATCTGTAGCCCCACCCCCCTTTCCCAGAAATCCATGCATTGGGCTAATATTTCCAACCCTTTAATCACTTGATCTTTCTGGTGACCAGCCCCAATTCTGAGCTATCTAGGGGCCCCATTTTAAGTCACCTTATTAGCATAAACTCAGAGGTGCTCAAAAAGGGGGTCCTTAGGAGTAAAAAAATTATCACTCAGGAAATTCTGAGGATTTTAGGGGCTTTGTGCTAGGCCCTGGGACAAAGGCCATATAAATATATTTTATACCACATAAAATATTTTTATTATTTTATTATATTGCACTCAGCACTCAATGTCAACAGCCAGCCACTTGTATTAATTTCAAAAAACTGAAAGAATTCTGAAGGAACTTCATATTTTCCTAGCAAAATAAGTTTTCTTTCCTAATTTATGTGTTAAATTCACATTTGGACCCCAATGCTCACTACCTTTCTGGATTTGTCCAATGATTCTTTAATTTTCTTTGATATTCTGCAAATAGTATTCAACTTTCTATTCTTCTCCAATAGGAATCTTTCGCATATAGTTACCTTATATGTGACATATCCAGTCCTCAATAATCTTTCTTA
Source organism: Pseudorca crassidens (assembly GCF_039906515.1). NCBI lineage: Eukaryota > Metazoa > Chordata > Mammalia > Artiodactyla > Delphinidae > Pseudorca > Pseudorca crassidens. The sequence continues at coordinate 24,936,378 of NC_090298.1, forward strand.
AAGTCAGCCTCTTTAAGCAATGTCAGTGCCCTGGTCTGTCTAATTGGGGCACTTATCATTTTTTAACTGCAAAAAAGTTACAGCATATATGAAAAAAGTGTTTGAAAGTGTATTTGTTAATTTTAAACAGCAGTATAAAATTATAAATGCATGTACTTAGCAACCAGGTGACAATTTATGCTATATCTTACAAACACACTGTGTTTTTCTTATGAGCACCACCTTTCCTCTCACCCACAGAAATAATCACGCTCCTATTTTTATTAATTATCCTATTTTTCTTTATAATTTTTGTCACTTATGTATATTTACCACACATCGTGTGTGTGTGTGTGTGTGTGTGTGTGTGTGTGTGTATGTGAGTGTGTTTGTATAGAAGCATACGAATGGGCAATGGAAGAATTGTTGGAAGCTGGAAAGATAAAAATCCATGTAACACAGTGGTAAAATATTTGATGAAAATAATTTAAAAGACAGATGATATACACATGAATATCTAGCATTGGCAGGAGAGTCTGGAAAGCAGAATTTTAGTGGTATGGTATGCATTGCTTTCACTTGGCTACATCTGACATTTTACCAGAAAGGGATGAGCACAGGAAAGACCTGGCTGGTGTGAATGATGAAGTGAAAGAGAATAAAGAAGGCCCAGTGATTCAAGGATGTGTATGCTGGGAATAAGTAACTACGAAAAGACACAAATCAGAAAGCCTTTGAGCTATAAATGCCATTAGAACTAAGCTTTGAAATAAGTATCAAATCTAGTGCACATTTTTTACAACCTTGTTCAAAACTCTGTGTGGAATCACATGGTGTCTAATAAATCCTTTCATCTGAAAGAAGAAAATCCTCAAGGAAAAATGAACTTAGAGTGAGCACCCACCCTTGTAAATATATCTTGGTATATATCTTGGGGGGTGTGTGTGTATATATTTTTGTAAACATATGGTAATTTCTGATTATTTTTCCAATCTCATGAATATAAAGATAAATGTCATTTAAGTTTTGATTTGCATTCCCATGATGGAGGGTGATCATCCTTTCATATATTTATAAGGCATTTATTCTATATTTTTTTTGAAATTTTGATTAATTTTTTGTACATTTTTGTGTGTTCTATTTCTGAATGCTTTTGCGTAATTCCGTTTATATTTAGGTTAATGTCTTTTGTCAGGTCATATGAGTTACAAACATCTATCATGTGTTGTTTATCATGTGCCAATAATTATGATGTCTAATTATTAATTTAGAACAAAAACTCTAAAGTTTTATTTTGTTTCCCCCCTAAGGAATTATCAATTGTCCCAACACGGTTAATTGAAAAGACCATTACTTCCCCAGTGATGCACGACAGCCAGTATGATATTGAAGTAGACAGTGTTTGCAGATTGGCTGTAGTAGTACCTCCCATTCCACATGGTTTTCTGTCATGTGACTTTGCCACTCCCGCCTCAAGAAGAGAGTCTATTTTCTCTCCCCTTGAATCTTAGCTGATCCTGTGAGTTATTCTAACAACAAAATGAGGTGGGATGTCACACTGTTTAATTCTAAAACTGTACCTTAAGTGATCTGCAGATTCCATCTTCATTTGGGAATAGCCCTTCTTGGAACCCAGCCCCCCAGCTTACTGCAATGAAACCCAAGTGTCTATGCTGACAGGCTCATATGAAGGCAAACCAGGCTCTCTACTGACTGCCTCAGCTGAGATATTAGCCAACAAGTTGGTACAGTATCAACTCCAGTCCATTTGAGTGAGAATATTTTGGACTTTCCAGATATCCCTGCACCCCCATCCATACTATGTGAACCAGAAGAATGAGATCAGCCTACAGATTGATAAGCAAATAAAGTCAATATTTGTTTAAAATGCTAAATATTGCAGTAGATTTTAATGCAGTAATAAATAACCAGAACAGACTCTAATCAAATTTAAATATTTGTCTCAGTTTCTCTCTGGCCTCTTGATTCTGTGCCATTGTTCAAATTTTCAATCCCTGTTTCAATACCATATTTTAACTTCTTTACCTTCACTAATCTTGATACATTTTTAGACATACTTACGCTTCTTCTTCAGGAATAAATATTTTTGATGTTTGCTCCTTGACATAAATCTAGTGAGATTATTAAGTTGCTTAAAACAAATGAAATTTTTATAGGGACTACATGTTAGTGCTATATCCATAGATAAATCTGAAGACTGACCTTTCTCCATTTAAGACTTTGTTCATATTTTAAAATAGAATTTTATAATTTTTTCCATAAATGCCTTATCAATCTTTTTTTATTTAGATTTACTCCTAGACACTATATTATCAATGCTATTTCAAGTGTGTTTTGTGTTTTTATTTTCTAACTGTTGTTGAAGAAGATACATGCAATTGATTGTTTTTTGGGTTTCTTTTTTTTTTTGTATATGTATTCTGAATTTATACTTACTCTCTAAATAACCTAATATTTTATTTCTAGATTTTGGGGATTTTATACTAAAATTATGCCATTAAAATCATTTATTTTCTTTGTCTTAATGAAATGAATAGGACCATCCGTACAGTGGTGAGAAGTGGGAACAACAAGCACCCTCCTCTTGTTCTCCATCACAAGAGGAATGCTTTCATAGTTTCACCATAAACTACGATGATGTTTGCTGCAGGCGTTTTTGCAGATACTTCTGATACCTTATACTTGACTTTATTAACAAGTCCCATAATTTCCCTCTATAAATATTTCTGCCATGGTTTTGGATTTGAGATAAAACCACACACCATTTCAACTATATTAATAAATACTTAATAAAAGTAAATGTGTTTTATAATCAATAAAACAAAATTAAATAAGAATGTCTTCCTTTCAAGATTGTGGATCCAAATATATGCATTTCTGAATTGAATCTAATTATTGAAATTACAATAAAAATTTAGAAACGTATATACAGACATTGATAAGAGTAATGACAAAATAATATAGGGTGGAGTATCAACTCCAATCCAGAAAGTTTGGTGAATATGTTTTTTATACTAAAAAATATAAATTGGCTAGTGTTATATAATAAAGAGATAAGCCCAAGAATAGGGAGCCACATCCATAAATATGCAAATGAAATGCATATTCATAGTTTCTCTGATTTACAGAAAAGAAAGGTGGACTATATGATATTAATTACAGTAATTAATTGAAGCACTATTTTAATCAATTATTACATTAATTACAGAGTTACTATTATTATTATTATTGAGGTGAACTAAGCCAGTCTGCCCTTACCTTATCCCTCTACAAACGGAAAGGTCTTGAAGGAGAAGTATCTGTCCCTAAGTATTTTTTCCCAGGACAAAACTAGAAAACTTAGCTTCATAAAATTTAAATACCTTGATATGGGCTCAGGATCACTGTATATGAGAAAACTGCAAAAACTGTTATAACTTTAATCCTCCACAATAAAATGGTGGAGAAGGGGCACGTGCACGCACACATGCACACATGCGCAAACACACCCCCGAAATCCAATAAAGGCAATACTTTTCCAAAGGGAAATATAGTAAATTGTTCACATGGGGAAAAGTCAGAATTACTTGATATAGATTTCCGAAGTCTTCCAAGCCAGGAAACTTGTACTTTATTCACAAATCCATAGTGATTCCCAAGCTAGCTATGCACTAGAATCATTGGGATAACCATAAAATATGCCAATACCTGAATCTACCACTAGGGATTATGAATCAAATGGTCCCAGAGAGTCCTGGGAATCAATCCTTTGAAATAGTTTTTCAGATGATTTCAAGGTACAGCTAAGATTGAGAATCACTGCATAGTAACTATTCAGTTACTTTTCTTTTTTCTGAGAACTTTGTTTCATATTTGCTGGTACAGTTGTGCTGCCTAAAGACAAACCACAGATCATTTTATTCAGTTCACTGACCATGCTTCTGAAACTCAAGAAATAAATCTGAGGGTACTTAGATTTGGCAAATGCCTTCCTCTGTTTATTACCACACTGCAGTGGCCTTTCTCAGTGGTAATTAACAACACCATGCAGCTCTCAGCAAACTGAGCTCATAACACTGTGTGAAATACAGTATTACTGCTGAGTTTAAGGGCCCTGAGATTTACCTAAAGGGCTGACTCAGAAGAGGTCCTGGAGGGGAACCTGTTTTGAGCACCATGGAAAATTATAAAATTTAGGCATTATTGACTCCTCTCTCTTCATCCATCAACCTCCAAATGTTCATCATGAAGCTACATCACATCTTGCCCTAAATCTTATCAGTGCCGGATGGTGGATTTGAATGGATCAGAGACTTGTAAGCAGCTGGGGTCTGATTTTAAACCTGCAGTTAAGGTAAATTCTGGCTCATATGCTCAACTCTTTTAATCAGAGCCTGATATTTTATAAACTCCATTCATTTGTGTCTCTCTGCAGCCAGCCTTCTATTTCAGAGAATAATTTGTATGAGCCAAGTAACTTCAAAATGCACATCTTAAAGCTCATGTGCTACTATCTAAACTGATTCAACTAATTATTTATTCATTAGTATAAAGGACAATGTCAAAAACACTCACCAATAAGAACAGCCAAAAAAGATAAATCTCAAAGAAAACTAAAAATTTAAAGAAAAAAAGAACATTTAAAAAATTACAATTATAGTAAAAATTCCACATTTCTCTTACTGTCCTAGAGAAATATCTGCAGAGAGAGACAGAGTCAGATAAAAGCTTTCATTTAACTTTGCTTATAAATGTAAATATATGAAAACAACCTAAATGACCACCAAATTTGAAAGGATTAGATAAATTATAATACAGCAAATTACAAAATACTGTGCAGCAATTAGAAAGAATGAGAAATATATATATGTAGTGGCATGAAAAATATTAAAAATAGTTTAAACGTGGGAAAAAAAATCCTAAGCAAAACATACAAAAGAAGCCTACTTATGCAAAACAAAACAAAATATACAGCCATCTCCACAAAGCTGAACTACATCTTTTTGTATGTTTTGATGCTATTTAGTAAAATAATAGTCAAGATATGCTTAACTGAATTACTATAAATAGGTTTCTGAAAATTAAATAGTATATTTACTATATATGTTTAATCATTATAAATTAAATATCAAATTACAAATTTGAAATACTCGCTCTAGAAGCCATTGAATAGGTATTGGGCTACTGTTGTTTTTTTTTTTTTAAATGTCAATTTAACATCTCCCTGTATGTATATTAACAGTTTTAACCATGATTGTTTTCATCTTTCACACATACATCCATAATGCTTGGCTCATGTTCAACCTCATCAGGTTGTTCCATTAAATTTCTGCATGTTTGCATCTGTCCCCTCACTTGTGTCACGAATACATTGAGAGTATGTCTATATTCCTCTTGGGGACTGGCCCGGTGAAGTGCACACTGTACAATAAATACTTATTGACGGATTGTATGAAAGTGTTCAGTAAACAAATTTGTGTGTGTATGTGTGTGTGTGTGAGAGAGAGACCTGCACTGCTTAAATTCTGTACAAAACATTCTGTAATCTTAAATTTAGAAGTTAATTATGGGCATCCTTATCAGTAACATACATAGAAAAACTAATGTTATTTACATCTCTACCTCAATCTATTGATATATATTTCCAAGCACATTAACACACTAAAATTAATTAAAACTACTATGAGCCCATAGTTGATATATTATTTTATAGAAATAAATATATGTGAATAGATTTTTTTAAATGTCATCTTAGTAGGGTCTCTAGTTATTATTTTCAAGTCAAATAAGCTTCATCTGCCTTTACAATGTCTTTATTTGTTTTAAACAGTAAAATGGATCAACTTGGGCCTTAAAGAATCTCCTGGGGTTTTTACTATTTAATTTTATTTATATTTTTAATTCAGCTTTATTGAGATACAACTAACAAAACTGTAAGATATATAAGTGAATTTTCTTGTCTTCTTTTTAATTTTTCTCCAACAATATCACGCAGAGCTTTGTTATCTTTTTTTTGAGTTTTCATCATATTTAGTATGTCACATTTGAATTTGTGGTGTAAATCTTAACATTAAGGTGCAATATTATGCACTGTTTTCTCATCTTGAGAAACCAGGAGAAGCTGGAATGGCCTAACCACAATCCCTCTCCCTGCTCCATTCCCACAGAGCAGGTCCCTTAGCCAAACAAGCCTTCTTGTTGAGGAAACCAGGCCAGTCCTGCTTATACCCAAGTAGCATGTTTCCAGACCCTGTCAGCCAGTGGAATTATTCAAAAAAGTCAATCAACCCTTCCAGGGATACCAGGGGCCACCTCTTCCTCTCATTACTACTACGACTGCCTCCCAGAGCCCCTGGTTGTTCACTCTGTCTCCAAGTGCAGCTCCCCTGGGTCCCACCATGTGCTATGTCCTCCTCTCCCAGTCTGTGAGTGTATGTTACTGAAAGGCTGCTGTCAATCTTGTCTGTCCGGTAGCAAGTGTCATGTACCAGCCACCTCTATAACCATATAACTCCAGGGTAAGAAGCCCTCCCTCACCAGTGGGGTGAATGGGAGGTCATTAAAACAGAATTTCCTTTTTAAAGGCAGGTATTAGCTAAATAAATCTTGTCATTATCTATTCTCAGCATCAGACAAGTAAACTAGTTGTGGTGAGTACATTAAAATAATCTAATTAGTATCTGTAAATTAAGGATGTTACTTCTATAAAAGAAAAAAATTCTCAATGTAAAGAAGCAGACTCCTAGAAATTAGCAACATGAAAATATCCAATAAAATACTGAGTAGTTGGAGAGCAACTGCTGAGGATCTGAAAGACATCTAGAAAATGTCTGAGGACAGAGAACAAAAAACAAAATGGCAAAAAAGAGAGGAACTAGAGAGGGTCAAATCAAGCAGAAATCAATATTCCCCATAAGTTTTCAAAAAAAGAAAATCGAGAAAATAAAGAAGTGAAAATATGAAGTGAATAAAAGATCTTTTCTTTATGAAGACAACAAAGTAGAAGTCCATTAGTAGAGAAATGTCTGAAAAACAAATGTGCTACATCTATTCTTTGAAACAGTACACATAAGTTAGAACTATAGCCAAGTATTTGAAGATTTGAAATTATTTCCTTCATGGTTATTAAGAGAGGATAAGATTCAAAATACTGTAAATAAAATGATCCTAGCTTTGTAAAACTGCGAGAAAAATCTCTATGAATGCATATTAATATTGTATGCATTTGTATATGGTAATATGAGCGTGGAGAAAAATATGGTGGTATACACACCAGGACACTAGGTTTGGTTAACAGAAGGGTGAAGAGGGAGGGTTGCAAACTCAATTGACTACCTATTTATTCCAGGCAGGAATAAAGGAGGAAACCAAATTGGTTGGAAGAAGATAAAAATAAAATATATGGGTATGTCACATTTTCTTTATCCATTCATCCATAGGTGGACATTTAGGTTGCTTCCACATCTTGGGTATTGTGAATAAGGCTGCAATGAATATGAGAGTTCAAGTATCTCTTCAAGATCTGATTTTAATTCTCTTGGATAAATACCCAGAAGTGAGATTGCTGTATCATATGGTAATTTTATTTTTAATTTTTAAGGAAGCTCTATACTGCTGTCCATAGCAGCTGTACTGTTTTAAATTATGCTAAATGAAATAAGCTACAAACATGCTAAGTGAAATAAGGACAAACACTGCATGATTCCACTTATATGACGTATTCAGAGTAGTCAACTCATAGAAAGTAGAATCACGGTTGCCAGGGGCTGGGGAAGAGGGAAGTCGTTATTCAGTGGGTAACAAGTTTCAATTATGCATGACGAAAAAGTTCTAGAGACTTGCTGTATAACACTGTGCTTATAATGAAAAACATTTTCCTGTCCACTTAAATTCTGTTGAGACTAGATCTCATGTCATGTGTGTTTCACAGCAATAAAATAAACAAATAAAACGTGTTGACTCTTCACAGGTGAGAACTTAACCTTGCCTAAAGCTATTCACACATATGTTTTAAAATTCTGGGATGATCACACAAAACCTCCCAGGAAGGCAATTCAACCAGCATGGCCAGTTGGAGATCCCTTATGGATAAGTTTTTGAAAAGATTTCCCATCAACAGAAATTTTGCTTTTAATAGCTACTGTTATTAGGAAACATAAGGAAATCTGATAACCTTTGATCTGCAAATTGCCTGCCACCTGTTCTCAAAATGTGGCTTCAGTTCCATGATATGTTCTAACTCCCTTTAGTATAGACCTCCTCATTTATCCAAGTTTTTAAGTTCTCACACTGATCTAAACAACTTTTTTTGTGTGTTCTGAAAATCAAAGTCCCTATCTAAGCATGGTTGTGGATAAGGAAGGCATATAGTCTTCCTTTCTTGTCTTGTCCTCGTTTAATTTGGATATCAAAATTTGTTAGATTTATAAAATGAATTGGAAACCATCCCCTCTCTTTCTATTTTCTGGAAGATTTTAATTATCTGTCCTTGAATTAATTTATTGACATATAGATACTTATGATATTCTTATAATCCTTTTTAATACCTGTAGTTGTATGACTTTTGTTGAGGCTCAGGGCAGGCTGCCCCAAAATATGCCTCAATGGCATACTGATTATTTCGAATGAACATTTCTCACAAAATGACCAATGCAAGAAACACTTTGACCCACTTCTCTGTCTCCCTGAAAGCAGGAAATAAATGTCTCCTGTGAAAGGTGCACTCCCTGCATCTGAAGGTAGAAAGACACCTATATCACCAGAGATAAGAAATTCGGGGCTTCCCTGGTGGCGCAGTGGTTGAGAGTCCGCCTGCCGATGCAGGGGATACGGGTTTGTGCCCCGGTCCGGGAAGATCCCACATGCCGCGGAGCGGCTGGGCCCGTGAGCCATGGCCACTGAGCCTGAGCGTCCGGAGCCTGTGCTCCGCAAGGGGAGAGGCCACAACAGTTACTTCCTTAATTTACCATCCCAAGCCCAAATTCTGTTTAGATTCTTTACTAATTAAGCATCTAAGCCTAAGATTTTTATGTCCTGTCAATTCCTCACAAGTGTATTGTTTCTTTGTCCAAAAAGTATAAAAGCTGCCTTCTTTGGCCACTTCTCAGGCCCTATTTCTATGAGACCTCCTTGCACACAAATTAAAATTTTCCTTTTTTTCCTGTTAGTTTGTTCTGTGTCAATTTTATTGCTAGTCCAGCCACAAGAACTCATGAGCACAAGAGGGGGAAATTTCGCCCTCCCCTACAGCTGGTGAACCAGCCAGGAGACTGGCTGGACCCCACTTTCTGCCCCAAGGCTGCCCAGCTGAGAGATCCTGGGACATCCGACAAACATCAGTAGAAGGTAAGATTTCTTACCATATCAGCCTTCTGGATCTCTGCCTGCAAGGTCTGGTGGAAAGGAAAGTGGTTAAGAGTCCCTTTTCTCTCTCTCTCTCAATTTAAATTAGCAGGAGAAAATATTTGTAGCTAGTTTCTTGCCACATAACAACTCTGGTATTTGTTAGATGAGCACTCTTGGTTTTTATTCAGGCTTTCGTCTCAAAGACAGTCACTGTTTTTCTTTGTCTCTGTCAGTTGTGCTATTTGTCATAAGGAGAAAGAACCATAGGGCAGAAGAATAGGCAAAGCTCCTTTGTAAGCCCACTGTCAATCTGGCCTCACAGACTGGTGAGTTATCAGTTCTCACAGACCTGTGTCTATTTTGACAAACATTTCTGTGGGTCCGCTATGTAAAAACCGGATGAGGTTTTTCCTTCCACCTCGTTCAGTGTCCTAAGAGACTGGTTTTGTGTCCAGTGAGAATATTCGCTCCACTCAGCACCATCTAGAAGGTGCATTTACTAGGGTGCATCTGGTGGCCAGTTGAATAACATGGGTTTGAAGTCAACAACAGCATACTCTTTGTCTGGCCATGCCAGCTCTTGGAGGAATTTGTCATGAGGGATCCCAATCCATAAGACGCCTTTGTCATCTCAGTGATCACTGCCTTGTTAGTTCTGGAAAAGTCCAATTTCAATAGCACCTGCCCAGTGTCACAGATTAGCAGATTGATAACGGGAGGCACCTCATACTTCCATGAGACTGGAAACATTTTCACTATACTATCCTTACCACCTGTGCAACGAAGGCCTTTGCTTTCTTACACTCTCCTTGGGAGTGAATTTTTTGATCACGGGGGCTGCATCATCTGTGCCCTCTCCAGGGACACTGCTTGGGTCCATGGTAAGGATTTATTCTGGGCCTAGAAAGTTACCTCATGGTCTCTCCGTTAAAAGGCTTATTGGCTTGAGTTGCTATTTGAAATTAATGTTAAGATCCTACTCATCAATGGCCAGAGGGTGGGTCCCTTAAATTGGCTGTATTTAAAAGGAATATACTAGAGGGCTCTCATATATATATATATATATATATATATATATATATATATATATGTTCTCATATATACTTGAGCAGCTGTCATATTGGTACTTATGAGAGTATCAAATTAAAAGGGAAAAAAAAAGTATAACAGCTAGCCTTAGGGAATCCCTTATTAAGATTCCCTAAGATTAATAAGATACTGAAAGAACAGTAATTAGACTTAAAACAAAAATCCAACATAAATTTCCCTTCTTAAAAACTGCCCCATATCCTCAGCAATTCCCCAGGCCTTCCTGCAAAAAATCAGAAAATTAATCAGTTGGAAGCCAATATTCAAGGGCTAATAGAAAACTGTTGTCTTTGTCTTACAAATCTCTGCAAAACTGGAAGTACAACTCTAGAAGCAAGTCAAAACCCAACTAACTTTACTAGTCCCAAGGCTTCACCTATTACTCTCCAAATGCTTGTAGATATCATAAAAGATCAGACTACTGGAGCAAAATTGTCCTGTACTTAAGGAAAAAATAATAATAATTATCCTAAGACTTATGGTAATAGACAAATGTATTCCAAAACTCCCTGGAGAAAATTTACATTTTCTTTCTCTGTCCCTTAAAGTTATAAATCTTATCACATCTTTGAAATGTAACATAGCCCACATTGCCTGAGACTAAGCCCAGATTAGCTCAATCAGTAGAACCTGAAATTAAAAGAAAAGAAGGGAAATCGGCCTTTTTAAACACAAACTGCTAAAAGAACTCTCTTGCCCAATCAGCCTCCTTAAAATTGCTTATCAAGACCGATTACAGATCTTAAAAGTCTTCTACACAAATAATAAAAGACTTTAGCCATCTGGGCTAGTGAACTTAATTTATTACAACTGTTATTTATAAACTAGTGAGTTTTGTACTGTACCTGATTCATAACTAAAGTTTTAAAATGAAAACTATGAGAGCTCAGTCTGTGTCTGTATGTATGTATAGATGTGATTTTTTTCTATCTCTAAATGATATTGCCAAAATTAATTTTTAAAGGAGCACCTTTTAACTGACTTAAACAAACAAGCATCTTTTAACTGTCCTAAACAAACAAGCACTATATAAACCTTATCTAAAATATAATAAAAACTAGCCCAAATATTTTTCAAGTTCAGGTGATCGAGGAAAACTTTGGTAAATAAAGGATAGTTTTAAGTTTGTTGGTTTAATTAATATACACATGTCTTTAGGGTTATCAGAATTAAGTATAATACTTTTAACTAGGTTTACTAAAAGTCAAATAAGCTCATATTATCTCTATTACACAACTTGTCAGCCAAAGAAAAAAACAATTAAGATAATGATTAATTGCTTTAATGTCTCATCTAAACATTATGAGTAGTCTAAGTATGATTGCTAAAAACAAATGAATGTAAAAACAAACGATTGTTAAAAACAAATGAATGCATGTAAATGAGATAAGAGTTTTTAGGTGAACTTTTTAACAATAATTATTTTATGACATCTCTACTTGAATAGTTTCCTGAATCTCTTAGTTAATTTACACCCTTGAGTTTTGCTAGGTTAAATTAAATGATGGGAATTCATTGAATGTCTAGATCATTACCAAGTAAAATAAAACAATGAAACATTAATTGCTGAACAACTTTAAGTTTACAGACTTTTGACCTCTTATTACACAGACTAAACTTGTTTGGGTCTCTTAGTAAATACAGATTGTGCTTTACTGAAAGACTGTACTAAGAAGTAGCATATGTTCCTAGAAATTATAAAACGTATTTATAAGTTCACCAAGCTACAAAATGTTAATAAAGCTCACAATTGCTTACTTCTTATTTTCACTAAAAAGTAATATTTCAAAGGGTTAAGAATTCCAATTAATATATGTAGTTAAAGCTACCAGCTATAATAATAGAAGTAGAATGTGTCTCAGTGTAAGAAAATGTGTAAGGTATGGAGATGGTTTTGTTAAGGAAAAAGCAAGTGTTTTTGTTCTAAAGCTGGTTATTTCTAAATGGAAAAGAAAACAAAGGAGAAACTAAAATGGACACAGAGTTCTTAAGGTTTGTGAGAAAAGGAATCTTTAGAAAGGAATTTTATGTGTGGTCACGATTGGATAAGATTGGAATGAACTGAATTAAGTAAATAAGTTTTAATATTAAAAGTAAACTGGTACAAAATTGGAATTTGGTTTTCTCTCTGTTAAAATGACAGTGCTTTTTTTCCCCCCCACTCATTGGTCTCATCTTGATAATAAGAGATTATGAGGGTTTTTTTCTTTATCTTTAAGTAATCAGCCTAGAAAAAAACAAAGATCTTATATCTTGTCAAAATAATAACTTATGTTCTATGTTGTCTTTATCAGGCCTTTGATTACTTAAGTGAACACAGTCCTCTTGATATTAAGGGAGCTTAGTTTATCTCAGAACTATATAGCCTTCTGTGTTTCTGTTTTGTAAATACATTCATTTATATCATTTTTGTAGATCTCACATGACTGATATCATATGGCATTTGTCTTTTTATCTGACTTACTTCACTTAGTATGATAATCTCCAGGTCCATTCATGTTGCTGCAAATGGCATTATTTCATTGTTTTTATGGCTGAGTTTTATACACATACACACAAACACACACACACACACACACACACACACATATATACATACACACATACATGCCACATCTTTATCCATTCATCTGTCGATGGATACTTAGGTTGCTTCCATGTCTTGGCCATTGTAAATACTGCAAATAGTGTTGCTGTGAACATTGGGGTGCACGTATCTTTTCAAATCAGTTTGCTCTGGATATGTGCACAGAAGTAGGATTGCTGGGTCATTGGTAACTCTATTTTTAGTTTCTTAAGGTAATTCCATACTGTTCTCCATAGTGGCTACCAATTTACATTTCCACCAACGGTGTAGGAGGGTTTTCTCTTCTCTACCCTCTCCAGCAGTTGTTATTTGTAGACTTTTTTATAATGGCCATTCTGACTGGTGTGAGGTGATCCCTTATTGTAGTTTTGATTTGCATTTCTATAATAATTAGTAACGTGGAGCATCTGTTCATGTGCCTGTTGTCTATTTCGGTCTTCTGCCCATTTTTTGATTGGGTTGTTTGTTCTTTTGATATTGTATGGACTGTTTGTATATTTTGGAAATTAAGCCCTTACTGGTCACATCGTTTGCAAATATTTTCTCCCATTCCATAGGTTGTCTTTTCATTTTCTTTATGGTTTCCTTTGCTGTGCAGAAGCTTATAAGTTTGATTAGGTCCCATTTGTTTATTTTTGCTTTTATTTCTTTTGCCTTGGGAGACTGACCTAAGAAAACATTGCTACAATTTATGTCAGAGAATGTTTTGCCTATGTTCTCTTCTAGGAGTTTTATGGTGTCATGTCTTGTATTTAAGTCTTTAGGCCATTTTTGAGTTTATTTTTGTGCATAGTGTGAGGGAATGTTCTAACTTCGCTGATTTACATGCAGCTGTCCAGCCCTCCCAACACCACTTGCTGAAGAGACTGGCTTTCCTCCATTGTACGTTCTTGCCTCCTTTGTTGAAAATTAAATGACCGTAGGCATGTGGGTTTATTTCTTGGCTCTCTAATCTGTTCCATTTATCCTAGCCACAGCAGTCAGACAAGAAAAATAAATAGAAGGTATCCAAACTGAAAGGGAAGAGGTAAAACTGTCATTATATGCAGATGACAGGATACTATATATAGAAAACCCTAAAGATTCCACACATAAACTACTAGAACTGATAAACAAATCCAGCAAGGTAGCACAAGATTAACAGAAATCTTTTGCATTTCTTTAGACTAACAATGAAATATCAGAATGAGAAAGTTAAAAAAAATCCCTTTAAAATTGCATCCAAAAAAAAAAACTTAGGAATAAACATGACCAAGGAGGAGAAGACTTATATGCTGAGAATTATAAAACACTGATAAAGGAAACTGAAGATGATTCAAAGAAATGAATAGATATCCCATGCTCTTGGACTGGAAGAATTAATATTGTTAAAATCATGGGTCTCCAACCCCCAGGCCACGGACCAGTATCGGTCCGTGGCCTCTTAGGAACCGGGCCGCACAGCAGGAGGTGAGTGGCGGGCAGCGAGCAAAGCTTCATCTGTATTTACAACCACTCCCCATTGCTTGCATTACCACCTGAGCTCCGCCTCCTGTCGGATTAGCAGCAGCATTAGATTCTCATAGGAGCGCGAGCCCTACTGTGAACTGCGCATGCGAGGGATCTAGGTTGCACGCTCCTTATGAGACTCTAATGCCTGATGATCTGAGGTGCAGCTGAGGCAGTGATGCTAGTGCTGGGGAGTGGCTGCAAATACAGATTATCATTAGCAGAGAGGTTTGACTGCACAGAGACCATAATAAATGAATTGCTTGCAGACTCATATCAAAACCCTATCAGTGAGTGGCAAGTGAAAACAAGCTCAGGGATCCCACTGATTCTGCATTATGGTGAGTTGTATAATTATTTCATTATATACTACAATGTAATAATAATAGAAATAAAGTGCACATAAACATAATGCACTTGAATCATCCCGAAACCATCACCCCCACTGTCCCACCCCCACCCCCCATGGAAAAACTGTCTCCCACAAAACCAGTCCCTGGTACCAAAAAGGCTGGGGACCTCTGGTTAAAATGATCATACTACTCAAAGCAGTCTACAGAGTTAACGTGATCCCTATCAAATGACCATGAGATTTTTCACAGAACTAGAACAAATAATCCTAAAATTTATATGGAACCACGAAAGACCTAGAATTGCCAAAGCAATCCTGAAGAAAAAGAACACACCTGGAGGCATAACCCTCTCAGACTTCTCTCTCTTTTTTTCTGTATGCTCTTATTTGGGGTTGTTTTGTTTTGTTCTTATTCCCTCGTTCCATTTTTTCACTCTACCGTTTGGAAATTATTCTATGCTAATTCTTTTAAAAATACCCTATC
This sequence comes from Pseudorca crassidens, assembly GCF_039906515.1. Taxonomy (NCBI): domain Eukaryota; kingdom Metazoa; phylum Chordata; class Mammalia; order Artiodactyla; family Delphinidae; genus Pseudorca; species Pseudorca crassidens. Next base: position 24,951,702 of record NC_090298.1, read on the forward strand.
TTCATTATAATGGATAGTTACTTAACAAAGTCCAAAGTTAATTAAGGTATTAATTCTTCATCAGAACATTAACTGCCTTAGAATATTTTTCCTTATTAAACCACTTATAAGGCATCAAATAAATTCTGTGTTTTAGTTTCAACCTAATTTTCTGTTTCAAATTAACATTACAATTAATATTATATTAAATGTTTATTAATACTTATCTATAAATACTTCCAGTATTTTTGATTCTCATTTTATCTTGCATTTCAGATTTCCTGTCTTGGATTTTTGTTTATATGCTTGTTTGTTCTTCTGAGTAAAATACATTCTTTGTAATTTTATTTGGTGTAGGACCTTTTGTGGTAACATCTCTGTGCTTATATATACAGAAATGTTTTTATGTCAGCTTGTTTCTTTAAAGAGAGCAGGTTGAAAGTTTCCCTCAATACATTAATAATGCCTTTCTACTATATTTTTGCAGCTGATAGGTTAGCAAGCAGTCTAATTTTCATTGGTTAGTAGGTGATCTATCTTTCCCTTTGGCTTTTCTAAAGATCGTGTCTTTTACTTTGGTGTTCTATTGAATTACTAGTATGAGTGTAAGGTTTTCTTCTTTTATTTTTCTTGCTAATCATTCATAGGACTTCCTGAATTTGAGGTTGCTGCTTTTCAAATATTCCAGACAATTATCACCTACTCTTTGGATTTTCCTATGCCACATTTTCTTGATGATTTAATGCTTCCTAATAAGTGTCTACTCTCTATCTCCATCCTTTCTCTTATCCTTTCACTTAAGAAAACTACCTATCTGCATTAAATTTTGACCAAAAACAATCACTTTTTTCTGTTATGTTTAACATATCCTTTTCTTAGCTAGGTTTTGATACATGTAGCATTAACATGCATTAAGTATCATCCTTGTGGATCTGTGCATATTATTTTTCATGTTTGTGTTTTGTGCGATTTAGTCTGAATTTGATTGACCAGCTGCACTCAAGCCTTGGTTAGGTTCAGGCCTCCTCCACCTGTTTTTATTCTGGAGTCCAGAAAGAAGTGACAATTATTTAGGATATGCTTTTCTTATGTGAAGCTGGATTCTGCACATATCTTTAAAACTTCTTTTGCATCACATCTGCTAACATTCATTAACCAAGACAAGTCACACAGACAAGGTGACATTAACGGGGCAAGGAAGGCAGAACACAGGGTTAATAAATGGAAAAAATAATCCAATTCATAACACTCGTTAGTCCTTCAACTGAATTTTTATTTTAATGTTTATATTTTTCACTGCTAGATACTGTATTTGGTTCTTTTTCATATCAACTTGATCATTCTTCATCGTTTCTTATTCCCTGCTAATATTTTCAAGCTTCTTTTTAATTTCTTCAAAGCTATTAAACAAATTTGCTTTTATTTTGTATGTCATAATTTCCATACCTGAACTCTGTGTGAATGTTTTTCTGTTTTCTCTTGTTTCTGATAATTCTCAGTAATAATTTTTTTCTTTGTGCTGCTTTTTTCAAGAATGTTTTTTCTGTGAATGATTTCTTCTCCTTGGGATATTTAGCTCCATTTAAGGCTGGGATTGAATTTAATTTCCTCTAGAGAAAATATACATTTGATACTGACTCTTGTCAGGAGGATTTTCACAGAATTAGTGTGAATTTGGACTGTAAACCCACAGGAGGGCTCATTTATGATTCCAGTTCTCTGGGGAGAATTTTTCTCTCCATCCTGTCTTTGATCACCTCAAGGCAGACAAATCTTACCATCCCCTTTTGCATGGCAGGGATAATTTCTTGTTCACCTCTTCACAGGGGATGTAGTCCTTTGTGGCCCCAGCTTTATGCAAAGATAGCCTATTAAATCTTTCATCTCCTTCAGTCCTGAGTTTCATCTCCCGTCCTACAACCCTGTGCTGTCATCAAATGGTAGTTCCTGGTCCAGGAACTGCTTTCAGTTTAGCTTTGTTCCCTCTAATTCTCTACATTTATGATTTATGCCAAGCTAAGTGAAGTATTGTGTGTGTATGTGTTTATATATTTAAATATGTATACTTTTACATATATATGTAAAAATCTGGCAACTTAGTGGTTTCAGTTGAGAGTACTGTATATTATCCACAATAGAGGTACAGTCTCTCTTCCACAATCTAGCCTTGGCACCAATTTCCCAAATGTTAAACTTGCTTCTTCTCACAAAGATATACTAACTTTCTACCATTAGGAAGTGTGCACATGGGACTGGCTTCACTTAGGAAAGCTATGCCATTGCTTTTAACTTGAGAGTTCTGTATTTGCCCATTTTGTCTGGGAATCGATTCAGTTTTATAATTATCATGTTACGATATAATGATCCTAGCATTCTCACCCACTCTCTAGGCTTCAATAAGAGTTCAGACTATTTTCTGCCTTTCTGTTGGCATATGAGTGCAGCCACCTCTCTGCATGGAGCACAGAAGAGCGGGAAGCCTGGACTCCATTCAATTCATATCTGTGCTGCCTACCAGTCAAGCAGTATGCAATCACACATAGTGCTAAATATTGTGTTTTTATTAGCATATAATTTATAAGTGTTGACCTTTGTCTAGTTTCCTGCCCCTCTCTCTCCCTCTCCCTCTCCTTCTCTCTCTCTCTCCTTCTCATTCAGGCAAACTGTGATGAAACTATAATTTTAAAAAACTTTCTCCAACCCCTTTAAATAAGTTATAAACCAGACTGTGATGCATATCACAGGCAATCTGCTAAGATATTGCAAAGGCAAAAATAAAGTATAGCCTTTTATACAGCCAAGTAGGTACAACCCATTACATACATCTTCTCAAGGTAAATCGTGATTAGTTCTCAAGTAAGAGGACTTGAAAGCACCACATTTCATCCATACCGCACACACAGTACATCTTAGATTCACCAGGTAATTGAAACCTAGGACAGTATGACTCAATGACTATATACATTTATACTTAGATTCCATGATGAACCACCTCCATCTGGTATATAAAAACTAAAATGTTTGGATGCAAGGAGGACCAGATTTCACTGTCTGTAACTATGTTTTTAACTAAATATAGCACACCAGTTCCTTTTAACCTGGAATCACTGCTGTTCCCAAAAGAATTCCTCTCAATTTTCATAGATCTTCCAGATTTTTTTTTATTTTAGTGAAATAATATTTTATTGTTTTTATTTAGATTATTCGCTTAATTAAGAAAAGTAAAATTTACCATAGAAAACTTAGAAATTGCCCATTTATACATAGAAATAAATGAAATTACACTATATAAGATGGTTTAAGTTATTTTTTTCCATCAGCACAGCCCTGTGTTAATTAGAAAAAAATGTACATCAGTTTTTAACTACCCACATAATATTGCTTGAAAGTAACAAGATTAATCCATACAATTTCCCATGGCATGCACATATACGTATGTATATATATAAACATGTATGCACATGTATGGATATATGTATATAGATATAAATTTTTGCCACTTTTAAACAGTACCTGTGTGGCTGTGCATTTTTGAGCTCTTCCAATTTTTTTGTTATAGTCTAAACTCTAGCTCCTTCTCTACTTTCCCTTTCCCATCTCCTTTCTGTAAACAGTGTGAACAGTTCAATATGTCTCCTTCCAAATCCACCTTCATAGTTATAAAATTATATAAGTTTGGGGCCTATGTAATTTTATTATTATATGATTTTTATTACTATATAATTTATAATTATATAATTTTATTATTATTCATTTGTGATTTACCTTGATATAATACTGTATATACATTTCACTGTAACTTACTCTTGTTATTTAAATCATCATGGAAGCCTCTCCCAGTCAGTAAATTCAGAAGAAACTCATTATTTTTCAAAAGGTATATTATTCCATGATACAATACAGCTCATTTTTTTCAGTCATCTCTCTATTGATGCACATTCACTTTAAATGGAGTTTTCTGATTCTCTAGATCATATTGCACTGCACAACTTGTACATAGAGAGTTGTAAAGTTGTGCCAGTACTTCCAAAGGATTGAATCCTATAGACCCAGGATGTTTTTTCACCACCGTTGGGCAGGAAGGTGAAGTGAAGATGAGTTCACATATTTTTAATTTTAAAAGATACTAACAAACTGCTAAATCAAATGTAAAAATGGATACGGCCACTGTCCTAGTTAGATTGGTCTGCTATAACAAATTACCATAGACTGGGTGGCTTAAACAGCAAACATATACCTCTCAGTTCTGGAGGCTGGGAAGCCTAAGATCAAGGTGCTGGCAGACCTGGTGCCTGGGGAGAGCCTGTTTCCTGGTTTGCAGGAGGCTGCCTTCTTGTTGTAACCTCACAAGGTAGAGAGCAGACTGAGAAGTAAGTTCTCTTCTCATGACACTAATCCCATCATGAGGGCTCCACTCTTATGACCTAATTAAGTTTCTAACGGCCCACCTCCTAATACCAACAAACTGAGGATTAGGGTTTTCAACACATAAATTTTGGGTGACACAAACATTCAGTCTGTAGCAGCCATCAGTGTTTATGAGAGAATAAACATTGTTCAAGTTAAAATTTTTAACTGTGTGTTGCCAAGCATTTTTTTTCCCAGCCCTTTTACAAAATACTCTTGTGTCCAGAGGACAACAGATGGGCCTTATCTGAAACCTTGAGAGACAGACTGCAGAGCCTGTTGTACAGAGTGGAATTTCAGGGATATTAAAGCCTTCAGGGACAACCCCCAACCAACACATATACTTTTCAGAGGGAGGGAGAGAATCAAATGTCTTCTGCCTTAACACAGACCTCAATGGTACAGTCTATATATTTAAGGGCAGGTGGTAGAGGGAAGGAACCACAGAGAGAAATAGAGAGAGAAAGACTAAAAGTGTATACATTTCCATTTGCAATTCCACTCAGTGGACAGATACCTGTGGGAGCTCTTGAGATAGAAAAAATGATTCCTTTCCTTCATGACTCCTTTCACTCTCATTTCACCAATCTAAACATAGTCATATTGTGTAAAGATATCTTATTTTTTTTATAAAACTAGACTCCAAAATTCAAATACTTTATTTGATATTCAGTGGAGAAAATAATGATCCGTTCCTGCACTCAAGAAACAATAGGCTGGGGTTAGCAGATGCAAACCGCTACATATAGAATGGATAAACAGCAAGGTCCTACTGAATAGCACAGGGAACTGCATTCAATATCCCGTGATAAACCATAATGGAAAATAATTTGAAAATAATGTATATATTGATAAATATACATAACTGAATCACTTTGCTGTACAGCAGAGGTTAACACAACATTGTAAATCAACTGAACTTCAATTTAAAAAAAGAAAAAAAGTATTAACTTAAAAAAAAGAAATAATAGGCTGGGCTGGACTTATTATGATGGTATAAGTATTTCTTAAATATAGTATCAAATTAAGGGGTTTTTAAAGCTAATTTGGACTCAAACTGATTATTGACTTTTGGAAAGACTTTAGATAGCTTAGGCGTTTCACCTTGGGAAATATCTTGATTAAAAAGTTGGCCTTTCATCTAAATACAACCTCTAGAGAAAGTAAAGAAGGGTGTGTGTTATCTGCTGAACATCATAGAAGATTATAACAGAAAGCTTTACAAAACTTAAAATTAAAAAAATCAGGTACATAAATTCTGAAATACAACTCACATTTCTACTTGGTAAGGGTAAAACAGCAATAGGGTGATGTATTTTTTTAAATGTGGAAACTAAATTATGTACATTGGCATAAAGCAATAGAAGTAATAGGTCACTTATACTCTCTCTAACTTGGTGTATTCTTTCTACATGCTAACAGAAGGAAATTATTCTTGTTGATATTTATTTTTCTTCAGCTCTCCAAAATTGTTCTGGGGTCCATATGGTTCACATAAGGTCTTTTCCGTTAACTTTGATTCTTTCAAAAGTGTATCAAAATATAAATCTGCAGTCATTTTTAATACAAAATTTCGAATGTGCCACTTAATGAGTCTAGGATTTCAATGATTCCGTCATTTATTCCTAAATTGATTCATTCATTTAACTTATACATATTCATCCCTTACTATATGTTGGGGCCTCTTCTAGGAGCATGGGACATGTCAGTAAACACAATAGATTATTCTTGCCTTCTGGAGTACAATATAGATAGGTACTAAGTAAATAACTTACATGTTATGATAACTGACAGTAATGCTATGGTAAAAATAAATTCATATTTCCAAGTAAGGTGACTTGGGAGGGTCAGGCTTGGCGGAAGATGGAAAACGTACAGGGACCAATTTTAAGTAGGGCTAATATAGACGTTTTTGGTGAGACTGATATTTGAGCAAAGACTTGAATGAAGTAAAAGATTTTGCTTGGCAGATAATATGAGGAAAACATTTCAGGGAGAAAGGCAACCGGTGCAAAGATGCCAAATTTGGAGTGCATGTCTGAGAAACAAGGATAATATTGGTTAGAGTAATGTGGAGGAACTAATTGTATTACCAATAGTAAGTTATCCAGCTATATATGGCATCAGTACAGTGGCAAAGAGAGCTAAAATTTCAATTCAAAAACATGCATGCTGTTTGAATTTTGGGCAAATATAATGAAAGAAAATTTAAAATAGTTAATTTCATGACTAATATCAAAGGATGTGACAGTCTTCAAATATCTGATGATTAGAATATAATATGGTATAGTTTTGAAAATAGGAGTTCAGTTTGAAAATGAATCACTCAAAAGATATCTATTTTTAAAAGAAAATTCTTTGCAAAGAAAGACCCAAATATCAAGATATCATAACAGGGATCAGTAATTACTCAGATTATCCAATGTCTTGGTCAATACAGAATGCTGTAACACATTTACCATAGACTGGGTGGCTTAAACAACCAACACTTATTTCGAACAGTTCTGGAGGCAGGAAATCCAAGACCAGGGTGCCGGCATGGTTGGGTTACCACTGTGGTGAGAACCCTCAACCAGGTTGCAGACAGCCCACTTCTTACATCCTCACATGGTGGAAAGACTGAGAGAGCTCCCAGGGGTCTCTTTTATAAAGACACTAATCCCACTCATTAGAGTTTCACCTTCATGACTAATCTGCTCCCAAAGGCCCCGCTTCCTAATACCATTACCTTTGAGGATCAGGATTTCAAGATAGGAGTTTTGGTGGAGTGCAAAGATTGATTTCAGAACATCGTAACTGTGTCCATAAATTGAAGTAATGTCTCTCACTGTGATATGATACCCAGAAAGTGCATCTTAAACGTTTCTTGGTTTCCAACTGATACTGAAGATGATGTGTATAATTTAAAAAGTTAAAAAAAAAAAACCCAGGGGGCTTCCCTGGTGGTGCAGTGGTTGAGAGTCTGCCTGCCAATGCAGGGGACACGGGTTCGTGCCCCGGTCTGGGGAAGATCCCACATGCCGTGGAGCTGCTGGGCCCATAAGCCATGGCCACTGAGCCTGCGCGTCCGGAGCCTCTGCTCCGCAACGGGAGAGGCCACAACAGTGAGAGGTCCGCGTACCGCAAAAAACAAAACAAAACAAAACAAAAAAAACCTTCAGTATAGTCGCCATTATTTGAAGAAAATGTGTTGTCAGGCCTATGATAGCATTGCTATCATGTGTGAAAGCTTTAATGGAACTGCAGAAATATTTAATGAGAAAGTGACAAGAACTTTACACATATTTAAAAGAATATATTTGGCTTAAGAGGATTTGAAATGTGAAATATTAAATGATTTCCAGACACCTTTGATTCTGCCAATTATTGGTATGATGCTACTCATGCATATGCAATGATAATAGATTGACAAATTTTCAAAAGTTCTTAATAGGAAAAAAGTTTAATAAGGTAGAATTTATGTATTCTGTCAAGAGACACTTTTCTAGCTAGAAGCAAAGAATTTCTGGAGAGAAGTGAAAAATTTAAGTTCCACTGATTAAGTTTACAAACACTTATGCCAGTGGTTAGCTAATATCTATTTTGAATCTAAAGTGATATTTTGAATAATTTTACTTGCATCAATTATGTATAAAATGTAGTTAATTTATTACTTTTATTCACGCTAAGAAATTTTAAAAATCTTGACTAATATCTAAAACAAACACAATTTGTTTTTACATTCTAGAATATCATAAATGTTTGAAAGTTGAAAAATATTTTATAAAAGGAAGAAAAGTGGGAGCCAGGAAGAGGCTACAAAAGGAGTTCTTAACAATCCAATAATTCCCATAGTGCATATTCCTAACATTTTTCAAAATAACAGCAAAATGTTAATAATGATTTCTAAAAATTGAAAACAATAAATCATATTTAAATTTATGCTTTTATAAACATGTTGCAGCAAAAAATTCACAACTTTTATTTAGAGTAACTAATTAAATTAAGCAAGAATCATCTATTCACAAGAAAGACACAGATTTGAAATCAATATATTTTCAGAGCTCCCAATTTTACATGAACAAGTCAAAGCTCTACATCTATGTCGATTATGACACTAAAAATGTTCTTTGGAATTTTTTTCTAACACGTTCTTCCCTGTATTGCTCCTTGTATCTCAGAGGTACTAAATGCAGCTTTGTCTTGACCAAAGACCACATATAGCAAAAAAAAAAAAAAAAAATCTCCTTTTAATTTTGTTTTTTTGCAATGAATTTTCACAGCAACATGTGGTAAGGGAGTTATTGGCCTGGCCTTGGGGTCTATGCAATTGTTGTCCATACGTCTAACACCTTTGAAGATTAAAAATATGGCACAGATAGAAGATAAAAATGCTTTATTAATTACATCTGCACTATAACATTTTATTCTTTGGCTGGAAAGTAATTACATTTTACATTTTAAAATGTTTTGCTCTGACCACCAACATATATGCTATTGACATCATTTGTATTAACTGTAATTATTTTTCATTAGACCATTATTTATAATGGTTTAATGGAAACTGGGTTCCTAATTTTGAAATATCCCTGCCTTTCATAAATAACCCATTTGAATCTATTATATTGGGAAAATATTATTAAAATCTTAATTATAGATAGTGTTGATAAGTGTATGGGGGAAAACTGCATTAGATGTACATTCTCATAAAGTATTGGTGATACAATACATTTGGTGACACCTTAATTTTTTAAAAAGAAAAAAGCAATTTTGTCACCAAAAGAGGGGGTGGGGAAGAAAGCCATTAAGCTTACATTCTCCCTTACGGCTTAACTTTTCATTTGTTTGTGGAGAAAGATAATTTATTACAGTGATGTGTAAAACTAAACTAAACTTGCAGTCCATCATTTATTCATTCCTTCAGTGACGATTTATGGATAAACTATGGCATTACAAAACCCTCACCAGGAAAGTGTTAGGAAGGATAAGTTGCTCAGAGAATTGAATGTCATTGTTACTGGCCTGAAATTTGACTTAAAAATTGTATTTTTATTGTTTCTGTAGTTCAGTGGAAGGATTCTAGATTGTCCCCCACAATCTCCTCTCCAAGTTTTCATTTCTTCTTGTATCCTCTCCCTTGAGTGTGGGCAGAACCTGTGACTTTCTTTTTATTTTTTTATTTTTTGTTTTGCCATACGCGGGCCTCTCACTGTTGTGGCCTCTCCCGTTGCGGAGCACAGGCTCTGGACGCGCAGGCTCAGTGGCCATGGCTCACGGGCCCAGCCGCTCCGCGGCATGTGGGATCTTCCCGGACCGGGGCACGAACCCATGTCCCCTGCATCGGCAGGCGGACTCTCAACCACTGCGCCACCAGGGAAGCCAACTTTCTTCTTATTAACAGAACACAGCAGCGATAAGATGGTAGTCCCATGATTGTGTTTACACTATATAAAATGGTATCTTGCTAGTAGGCTTACTCTAAAACCTCCCCTTGCTGGACTGATAAAGTCAAGGGTCATGATGGGGAAGTTCAGATGACAAAAAAATGCTAGTAGCCTCTAAAAATGGAAGGCTGCCATTAGGAGCTGAGAGTAGCTTTTAGGCAACAGCCAATGAGAAGCCAGGGCCTCAGTCCTATAGAAGCAAGGAACTGAATTCTGCCAAGAACCTGAGTAAGAAGGAAGCAGATTTGTCACTGTTTAAGTCTCCCCACCAGAGCCCTGACATGGCAAAACCTTGATAGCAACCTTACATAGGACCAAGGTAAGCTATACCAAGACTCTTAGAGTACAGAAACTGTGAGATAATTACTGTGTTATTTTATGCCACTGAGTTTGTGGTAATTTGTTACACAGCATGAGATAACTAATACATGTAGTATCTTAGGTTTTTTTTTTTTCTATGCATGTATTATTGAGCTAACTGATGTTAAATTTATAAAAGAATCTGTAAAATATTTTATATAATATTTTGAGGACAGAACAATCTCTCCTCTATATGATATTCTATTCTTTCTGATACATTTTTTAGAGCTATGTGTTGACTTTAAAAAGATTATTGAAAATGCTAGTAGAAAATATATTTTCTTGAAATCTAAGACAGCTGGCTGCATTGACAATTGGAATGAAGTTGATTTAAGTAAGATTTGAGAGATTCTCAAAAGCCTCTAAAATTATATTGATTAATAATTAAAATTTTCTTCAGTTTTATAATTAAGCTTGACATTTAGAAAGGTTTATCATAAGTGGTACCCTTGAGTACATATGAATTTAAATATATGTAACATTTAATTTACATTATGTATGTTCTAGCTTCTTTTGCCTTCTTCTCACCCCCAAAATTTCCAGAATAAGAAATTTGGATTCCTAAATTATAGTAAATGTCTTATCTTTATTTAATAATGCTTCATATCTCATTATCATCTAATTTTTAAAGCCAAAATGTTTTATGAATCTAATGCTTTGCTATTTTCATTAATACAAACTTCAATTTAGCAATATTTTATGAATGGATACTAGTATTTATCTGATATACACACGGCCAAATTTATGAATTGATTAATCAATTTCCAGTAAATGTATACAAACTATTAAATATATAAATATTTAATAATCATATAAATGAGCATACAAACATATAGTAAGATATATTTCTATAACATTTCTATAGATTTCATAAAATACTTTTAAATCAGCAAAATATTAAGGCCTTTGTGAGATAAATTTATTTATCATAATTTTACTTCAACTATGTGGAGACAGGTGAAGTAGGAGAAGGAAAAGAAAAAAAATATAGTAAGCATCTGTTAGCAGCTAGGTACAGTGCTGTACACTATACACCCTGAATAAACAGAAAACTGGAGAGAGTTGTCCAAGTCACATGAATAGTAAGTGGTTAATTAATTCTAAGCATCTTAAATGTGTGTTTTTGCCATCCCTTCCTTGAACAGTTCTGACCATCCTGCCTCATGCTATTCACCCCTCTGTGATCTACTGACCCACAGAACCCATCAATACTGTAATTAGCTGACATGTATAAATTATCTATTACATGTATTAGGGAATGCTGAAAAAGTAGAAAGCCATGAGGCATACTCATGTTCTTCTAGAAACATATGAATAATCTAGAGAGAAGAAGACATTAAATAAATTAATTAATAAATAAATAATTAAATAAATTAATTAATTAATGAGCCTTTCAGGTTTTCTCCAAGTCTAGATTTACATTACAGCCTTCTGCCACACCATGGTACAAATCGTTTCTTTCACACTGTACAAAATCCATTCCATCTTTCTGAACAATTCTGGACAGTATTATGGCTAAGGGGTAAAACTTTAAATATCATTCTAGAACAGCTTTCTCAAGAAGATTAAACCAGAAAGGCATTCAGAACATTTACTTAAAAAATAAATATGTAATCACCAACAAATTCCATTTAATTAATTTTTTTATATTAATAGATGTGGATTACAGGAGTGTCCATGAGGAAGTACTGAATTCTAGAATGCATAATTAAGGTTAGTAGTATGATTTTCAGTTAAGAATACAAAGGAAAGAGAGAGAAATCTGAATTTATTGGGGGGCTAGAAATGCAAAAATAAATTCAGTTAAAAATGTACTGAGTATTTAAATATATTATTGTTTAGATAATATAAGAGGTATTATGGAACAGGCTAAGTAGCCATCCTAGAGATCTGGGAAAAGTTTAAGAAGTAATTGAGTATTCAGGCTTTAAAGATACATAAGATTTATTAAGGCAAATTAGGTGGGGACAGGTGTCTGATAAGAGTGTCAATAAGGAAAGGGCACAGAGAAGGGAAAGCACTTCTTGTATATGGGGAACTCTGAGAAATTTCATTATCAGAGTACACATTTCTAGGGGGAATAAAAAAGTTATGATGTTGAAGAGACAGAGGGCTTAACCATGGAAAACATATATTTGGTTTGCTTAATTCTATAAAAATATACAGAATCATTGAGAGTATTTAAATAAAGGATTGACTTAGTCAAATTTGGCTTTCATAATTATTATTCTAAGTGTTGAATGTGAAGCATATTAAACACAGGCAAAACTAGATAATAAGAATATTAGCTACTATTCACATACATTATTTTACTTATCATAAAAATCTTTCCTTTTTCTGTTATTATTAACTCCATTTTACAAATCAAACAATGTAGGCCATCAACTTTTCCACAGTCATTAGCACAGGCAGGATTCATATCCAGGTATATTCTCTAAACCCTCTGCTAGCCTCTCCCCATGAAGTCAGGAAACATGTGGGAAATTATTGTAATACCCTGGAGAAATGATAACAACCTGAATGTGGGCAAAAATACTATGGATGGAAACAGAGGGACACAACTGAGAAATACCGAGGAGTTAAAAGGCTAATAGGAATGAGATGATTCTGGGATGATTCTAGTTAATGGGGGAAATCTCTGGGAGATGCTAAGTAATGACATTAATGGAAATGAGAAACAAGGGGAGAGGAGGAGATGGAGTGGGAGTGATGAGTCATGCTGTGGTCGTTCTGAAGCTTATCCTAACACCAAGGAGATGTATGCAGTAGGCTGTAGAACATGAAAAGCAAGCTCCATTATAAAAAACAAATAACAGGGCTTCCCTGGTGGCGCAGTGGTTGAGAGTCCACCTGCCGATGCAGGGGATACGGGTTCGTGCCCCGGTCCGGGAAGATCCCACATGCCGCGGAGCAGCTGGGCCCGTGAGCCATGGCCGCTGAGCCTGCGCGTCCGGAGCCTGTGCTCCGCAACGGGAGAGGCCACAACAGTGGGAGGCCTGCGTACCGCAAAAAAAAAAAAAAAAACCCAAAACATACACCGTTCAGTGTACCTTTATCTTGTAATTTAATATTCCCTGAACTTTCTGGCATCAAGCTGGGTCTGTGGAATCTAAAGGTAAAATTATCTTTACTCCTCACTGTCACTTTAAGAATTTTCCTGCTATTCCCTTGGGGCACCCAGAGTCCTGTTTTCCCACCACAATCCATTCATAGAGACTTTAATATATGGCTCATGACTTTCCCATTACCCAACCTTCCCAGGTCTCCTTCATCCTAGATGATTTCACTTTCCATTCAACTTTAATTATTTAAAAATTGAATAACTTTAAAATTTATTTAAATGTTAATTACTGATAAGCTAAAATCGGTCAGGAACTGTTTTTTTTTGTTTTTTGTTTTTTTTTGCAGTACGCGGGCCTCTCACTGTTGTGGCCTCTCCCATTGCGGAGCGCAGGCTCCGGACGCACAGGCTCAGCGGCCATGGCTCACGGGCGCAGCCGCTCTGCAGCATGTGGGATCTTCCCAGACCGGGGCACGAACCCGTGTTCCCTGCATCGGCAGGCGGACTCTCAACCACTGCGTCACCAGGGAAGCCCAGGTACTGTTTTTCTAGAAGTTTGGAATAAAGCAGTCATGAAGATAGAAAGTTAGACTTTGCCCTAAGGGTAACTGGTGGCAATTAAAGGCCTTTGAAGAGAAGTTACTTGAACACTTGATCAGACCTGTGTTTAAATACAATCACTCCTCCTGAGTTGTAGAGGGTGGATGAGAGGAAGCTGTAGGAGGAAAGAAAGAGAGTTCTAGGAAAGGCTGAATGGATTGGTGATCTCTGGATATGGGGAAAATCACCCTGCTAGGAGGAATCATTGAGGAAAGGGGCCCTAGACTATTGTCTTCTTTTTGTTTTTGGTATTAATAGAAAACCTACTCATTTTCTCAATTTAGAAAAATTCTCTATTTACTCCTTATCACACAAGATGGTACCAATAGATTGTACCATCACCTACTTAACAGAGATACATCAAAAATAAACATGATGTTAAGTTCTGTAGATGAGCAGCACAAAGAAACACTACTAGTAGCTGTCTAGTCAAGTAAGTTATCCTTGCTTGATAACCTGCACCACCCAAACTCATGCCCTCAGATTAACACTCAATGACTTTAATAAAACAAAGTGGAATTTCGGCAGGGGAAAGGGGAGGGGATTTTTCTCTACCCTTCTAAGTTCTTCTGGCTGGTCTAAGAATTAAATTGACGTGAGACAGATTAACAGGAAAAAAAATCAAACAAAAGTTTAATAACATGTATACATGGGAGAGATCCATGTATACATGGCTGAAACACTCATCTTAAATACCATCTTCAACAAAAGAGGATATCGGGGTAGTGGTGTGGAACTTCAAAGGGGAGAAAGGCAATTCACAGAGATATGGAAAAGCAAATGTTTGCTGGGCCTTGCAGAGACAATGGAACAGAGACAATGGGACACATAGTGGACTCTGAACTCTAGGCCCTGCCAATTTCCCCCACCACACCTAGCCCATATTCTTTACAGATATCTCTGGTGATAGTTCTAGTCCTGCAACAGGCCCTTTATCTGAATTCTTTTAGGTAGTTAAGAGGAAAGTAACAAGAAAAACTTCCTGAGTCTTCTATTTCTTAAAAATAATCAGACCAAATTAATCCTTATGCCAAAGAGACACATTTCGCGGTGGCAAATTTTGTTCCCCTAAAGAATCATGGAGAATTCCAGTGCAAGAGAGAAGATAAGAACAAAGACCCGTAGTATGCAACGTGTAAGAAAACAGTAATAATATTTTTCTTTTTACAAAGCCAAGTAGTTCTAAAAGAGTTATAAACAGTGCCACATAGCAGTTGCAGCTTGCAAATTAAAGAACAGCTTCTAAAATATGTATGTACTTTACAAATGCCTACTGGTTACAAATCAGTGTCTTCAGAAACACCCATGTTCCTGGTGAGAGATCACAGTCAGAAGGATCCTGCTGTATCTGTGCTTATTTATCATCACACACATCCACACACACAGAGCATTCTATGCAGTACAGAGAAATTGGGATTTTAAATCCTATGACTTGAATTCAAGAATTCCTTCTTCCATTTCCCAAGTTTGAGAATTCAGACAAGTTATTTAACTAACTTAATTACTTGGAGAGGGCTAACTTTAACAACAAATAGAAACAAAAAAAATGTGTAACTCAAGCACAGTAGAGCTTTAATTATTACTTATGAGGAGTGAGTGAACATTTACAGGATTAAGCGTCCTCCATGCAGTCATTCAGATAGCCAGGCAAAGAGCTGCTGTCATTTTCTAAATATGGATTCCTTGATTTCCTAATCTCTATTCCATCTAGAAGGAAAAAAAAAAATCACAGAAAAAGCCTTGTGGGATACTTATGTGAACCAGGACTGCAAATGGCACACATCACCTCTACAGCCGTATGTAAATTCCATTGATCCAACTTAGTCATGTGGACACAATGAACTTTATAGGAAACTAAGAAAATTAGAAAACCAAACAAAACAATCAAACAAAACTTGAATTTTAGTTAACGGCTACTAGTCTCTGCCACACTACCCAGATTCATTTTTCTCACATGCAAATTTGGGAAATTAAATCCCCATGGGAATGTTGTAAGCATTAAACTCAGTTAATCTACCTAAGAGTTTGGTATTTTGTAGGTGCCAAATTGTAGTTATTTTGTTGCTGGTGTGTTCTCAAATATATAAATGAAAACGCACCATATTTTGAGGGCTGTCCCCAATTTTCTTTCCACTTCTATATCACAGAAGCTGCAAAAACAGGTTTGCAATTGCTACAAACATATCTTCTGACAAAAATGACACAAATGCCTACAAAATTGTGGTTGTAATTATGCACAATCCTCAGGTTGTTTTCTAAGCATATTCTTACTTTTCTTACAATAGAAGTGCTTTGGGGAAAGATACATAAATTGGGGCTTGGTTTATGTAGTCTCTACACTAGAAGATCTTACTTAGGAGAACAAGGGAAGAGGAGTTTGTGGATAGAATAAACTCATTCTTCCAAATTTCAGGAGAAATAGGGGTTATGTTTCACATTAGTTTTGTCTTTATGAGGATCTTAAGTTTTCAGACTCATTCCTTTTGGTCCCAAAGAATCTCATCATCTTGTTGGCTACTGGGATATTTTACACTTACAAAGAAGCATCTCCACATGGATGACTGATAACTAGTCATATGTGATACAGCCCAAGCCAATGAAAATTAGGCTTACTATTCCATGAGTTTGGTAGACTTGACCAAAGTATATCCTCTAAATCATAACAATTAGGGTTATTGCCTAGTAATTATTCTAAAGTATAGTAGCGCCAATGCAATCATTTACTTATTTATGAAAAATGATCATTAATAAAGATTTATAATAAAATATGGCAAAAACTTCTCTAAAGATTAAGAAGTATATGATTCAGCTAAAACAAAATTTCTCTGCAGAATTCATAGAACGTCTAAAAATAAACCTTAATTTTTGAACAAACAGAATTCTGCAATCATTAGGTAACAATACATTTTAGGAAGGAAAACACTAGGGCTATTTTGCTTCCCTTTATTTTATCATCAGATTTATGTTTTATGAGAAAGTAGTATTAAGATCTGAAGAGGACATAAAATTTGGTAGGCCAATTTTGACAGGATAATCCAAGTTTTTATACAGTGAGATGTATTCAACAGACACGTGAAATTGCTTTGGCTCGTAATTTGTTCAGACAGTTGTATCACTGAACACTTTCAGGTATCTAATATCCAAAATTAAATCACAGACCATTGAGCAAATAGATTTAAGTCAGAATTTGATGAAAATCAAGTGAATACATCGTTTCATAAAAAAAATCGTAAGACAAAAATGTATTTTTATAATTTCCTTGGAAATGACATTTCATTTCAAACTGTTGAATGCACTCCCACACCTCAATTCAAACCTTACATACAAATAATAATCATTGTATTAGTCAGTTTCGGTCAGGAAAATAGAAAGGAATCTAGATATTCCAGCCAAGAAACTTTTAATACATAGAGTTAGATGCGAATAAAACTGCTGGAAGGGTTGGAAGAATGAGGACAAGGAATGGCTTCTGCTAGATACCTAGGAGTCAGGGTGTAGCATTAAACCCAAGATACTGCTGGTGATGATCACAGCTCCCTCTAAACTGAAGGAGAGTTTTAGGTAAAACACCCTGGAGCCCCAGAAGATTTTCCTGTCTGCTGAATCCCAACACTACCAAAGTGCAATATTATGGTTACTGCTTTCCTTGCACCTTTCAAAAAACAATTACTTTTGCATAATATGACTCAGAAATCCTGTAGTATTAGATAAGTATACAACCACACTTTTATTTTTGCGGTACGCGGGCCTCTCAGTGTTGTGGCCTCTCCCATTGCGGAGCACAGGCTACGGACGCGCAGGCTCAGCGGCCATGGCTCACAGGCCCAGCAGCTCCATGGCATGTGGGATCTTCCCGGACCAGGTCATGAACCCATGTCCCCTGCATCGGCAGGCAGACTCTCAACCACTGTACCACCAGGGAAGCCCCATACTTTTATTCTTTAAAAAATGTTTACTCCACCTGAGAATTTGCCCATAAATGCTAGGCTACACTGATACTTCCTCTTCTGAACAACAGCAAATTTTCCACACATAATATATTTAATAATCAGTTCCCTCCCAAATATTTATAATGCATTCTTTTTGAGATGTAAAGTTGTTTTTTAAATTTTGTAATTGGATATATTTCTGATCTGTTTTTTTCAGGTCCATTATTAAATCTCTTTAAGAGGTGTTTCATCTCCATTTCTCCTGTTTTATATTTCATGGAGAGACATTTTTAAACATTCATTTGAACTATAATAAATGTGTGCTAATTTTAATAGCTTCTCAGTTGCTTCTCTTTATTTACATAGAGAAACTTGTGTATATTCTTTTACAATGGTCATATCTCAGTTTAACATCTTATTGTATTTTCTAGAACTTTACATAATTGCTATATTGAATATAAAAGTAAAAATACTCAAGGAGCATAATTTACATTAGAAGTACAAATGTTTGGTTTAAAAACACTTAAAATGTTTCATTTTACTTCTGTCTATACTAAGGAAAAATAAACTATGTACTACAATTCAGTAGAAATTGTGTTTATTTTCTTTAATATTTTATAATTTATGGTTAAAAATACATTTTAATTTAAATTATCAAAAAAGTCTCAGATAAATTTTTTTGAGAGACTCAACTCAATAACAAAAAATGGGCAGAAGACCTCAATAGACCTTTCTCCAAAGAAGATATACAGATGGCCAACAGGCACATGAAAAGCTGCTCATGTTGGCTAATTATTAGAGAAATGCAAATCAAAACTACAATGAAGTACCACCTCACAGCAGTCAGAATGGCCATGATTAAAAAGTCTACAAATAATAGATGCTGGACAGGGTGTGGAGAAAACAGTGAACCCTCCTACACTGTTGGTGGGAACGTAAATTGGTGCAGCCACTATGGAGAACAATATGGAGGTTCCTTAAAAAACTGAAAATAGAGTTGCCATATCACCCAGCAATCCCACTCCTGGGCATATACCCAGACAAAACTACAATTTAAGAAGACACATGATCCCAATGTCATAGCAGCACTATTTACAATAGCCAAGACATGGAGGCAACCTAAGTGTCCATCCACAGATGAATGGATAGAGAAGATGCGGTATATATACACAACAGAATATTTATTACTCAGCCATAAAAAGAATGAAATAATGCCATTTGCAGCAACATGGATGGACCTAGAGATTATCATATTAAGGGAAGTAAGTCAGAAAAAGAAGGACAAATACCATATGATATCACTTACATGTGGAATCGAAAATATGACACAAATGAACATATGCATGAAACAGAAACAGACTCATGGAGAACAGACTTGTGGTTGTCTGGGGTTGGGGGGTAGGGGAGGGAAGGATTGGGAGTTTGAGATTAGAAGATGCAAACTAGTATATACAGGATGATAGGATGGATAAACAACAAGGTTCTACTGTATAGCACAGGGAACTACATTCAATATCTTGTGATAAAGCATAATGGAAAAAAATAAGAAAAAGAATATAAATATGCATAACTAAGTCACTTTGCTGTACGGCAGAAATTAACACAACATTGTAAATCAAATATACTTTAATAAAACTTTTTAAAAAGTCTCTCAGCACAGAAAGTGATGTAATATCAAGAAGTCCATTTTAAAATGCAATATTAATTATTTATCAAGAGTTAAACAGGAGGGAAGGGAAAGATGGCGGAAGAGTAAGACGCGGAGATCTTTTCTCCCCACAGATACACCAGAAATACATCTACACGTGGAACAACTCCTACAGAACACCTACTGAACGCTGGCAGAAGACCTCAGACCTCCCAAAAGGCAAGAAACTACCCACGTACCTGGGTAGGGCAAAAGAAAAAAGAATAAACAGAGACAAAAGCATAAGGATGGAACCTGCACCAGTGGGAGGGAGGTGTGAAGGAGGAAAGGTTTCCACACACTAGGAAGCCCCTTCGCGGTCGAAGACTGCGGGTGGCGGAGGGGGAAGCTTCGGGGCCACGGAGGAGAGCACAGCAACAGGGTTGCGTAGGACAAAGCGGAGAGATTCCCGCACAGAGGATTGGTGCTGACCAGCACTCACCAGTCCGAGAGGATTGTCTGCTCACCCGCCGGGGCGGGCGGGGCTGTGAGCTGAGGCTTGGGCTTCGGTCGGAGTGCAGGGAGAGGACTGGGGTTGGCGGCGTGAACACAGCCTGCAGGGGGTTAGTGCACCACGGCTAGCCGGGAGGGAGTCCGGGGAAAAGTCTGGACCTGCCAAAGAGGCAAGAGACTTTTTCTTCCCTCTTTGTTTCCTGGTGCGTGAAGAGGGGATTAAGAGCGCTGCTAAAAGGAGCTCCAGAGATGGGCGTGAGCCATGGCTAACAGCACAGACCCCAGAGACGGGCATGAGACACTAAGACTGCTGCTGCCGCCACCAAGAAGCCTGTGTGCGAGCACAGGTCACTCTCCACACCTCCCTTCCGGGGAGCCTGTGCAGCCCGCCACTGCCAGGGTCCAGGGATCCAGGGACAACTTCCCCGGGAGAACGCACAGTGCACCTCAGGCTGGTACAATGTCACATAGGCCTCTGCTGCCGCAGGCTCGCCCAGCATCCGCACCCCTCCCTTCCCCCAGCCTGAGTGAGCCAGAGCCCCCGAATCAGCGGCTCCTTTAACCCCGTCCTGTCTGAGCGAAAAACAGACGCCCTCCGGCGACCTACACGCAGAAGCAGGGCCAAATCCAAAGCTGAGCCTCGGGAGCTGTGAGAACGAAGAAGAGAAACGGGAACTCTCTCCCAGAAGCCTCAGAAGCAGCGGATTAAAGCTCCACAATCAACGTGATGTACCCTGCATCTGTGGAATACATGAATAGACAACGACTCATCTCAAATTGAGGAGGTGGACTTTGAGAGCAAGATTTATAATGTTTTCCCCTTTTCCTCTTTTTGTGAGTGTGTATGTGTATGCCTCTGTGTAGGATTTTGTCTGTATAGCTTTGCTTTCACCATTTGTCCTGGGGTACTACCCGTCCGTTTTGTTTTTGTTTTCTTTTAAAAAATTTTTTTTTCTTAATAATTACTTTTTATTTTAATAACTTTATTTTATTTTATCTTTATTTTATCTTCTTTCTTTCTTTCCCTTTCTTTCTTCCTTTCTTCTTTGTTTCTTTCTCTTTCTTTCTTTCTTTTCTACTTTTTCTCCATTTTATTCTGAGCTGTGTGGATGAAAGGCTCTTGGTGCTGCAGCCAGGAGTCAGTGCTGTCACCCTGAGGTGGGAGAGCCAACTTCAGGACACTGGTCCACAAGAGACCTCCCAGCTCCACATAATATCAAATGGTGAAAATCTCCCAGAGATCTCCATCTCAACACCAGCACCCAGCTCCACTTAACGACCAGCAAGCTACAGTGCTGGACATATTATGCCGAACAACTAGCAAGCAGGAACACAGCCCCACCCATTAGCAGAGAGGCTGCCTAAAATCATAATAAGTCCACAGACACCCCCAAAACACACCACCAGACGTGGACCTGCCCACCAGAAAGACAAGATCCAGCCTCATCCACCAGAACACAGGCACTAGTCCCCTCCACCAGGAAGCTTACACAACCCACTGAACCAACCTTAGCCACTGGGGACAGACACCAAAAACAACGGGAACTACGAACCTGCAGCCTATAAAAAGGAGACCCCAAACACAGTAAGATAAGCAAAATGAGAAGACAGAAAAACACACAGCAGATGAAGGAGCAAGATAAAAACCCACCAGATCTAACAAATGAAGAGGAAATAGGCAGTCTACCTGAAAAAGAATTCAGAATAATGATAGTAAATATGATCCAAAATATTGGAAATAGAATAGACAAAATGCAAGAAAATTTAAGAAGGACCTAGAAGAACTAAAGATGAAACAAGCAATGATGAACAACAAAATAAATGAAATTAAAAATACTCTAGATGGGATCAATAGCAGAATAACTGAGGCAGAAAAACGGATAAGTGACCTGGAAGATAAAATAGTGGAAATAACTACTGAAGAGCAGAATAAAGAAAACAGAATGAAAAGAACTGAGGACAGTCTCAGAGACCTCTAGGACAACATTAAATGCACCAACATTCGAATTATAGGGGTCCCAGAAGAAGAAGAGAAAAAGAAAGGGACTGAGAAAATATTTGAAGAGATTATAGTTGAAAACTTCCCTAATATGGGAAAGGAAATAGTTAATCAAGTCCAGGAAGCACAGAGAGTCCCATACAGGAAAAATCCCATGAGAAACACACCAAGACACATATTAATCAAACTATCAAAAATTAAATACAAAGAAAACATATTAAAAGCAGCAAAGGAAAAACAACAAATAACACACAAGGGAATCCCAATAAGTTTAACAGCTGATCTTTCAGTACAAACTCTGCAAGCCAGAAGGGACTGGCAGGACATATTTAAACTGATGAAAGAGAGAAGCTACAACCAAGATTACTCTACCCAGCAAGGATCTCATTCAGATTTGATGGAGAAAATAAAACCTTTACAGACACGCAAAAGCTGAGAGAGTTTAGCACCACCAAACCAGCTTTACAAGAAATGCTAAAGGAACTTCTCTAGGCAAGAAACACAAGAGAAGGAAAAGACCTACAATAACAAACCCAAAACGATTAAGAAAATGGGAATAGGAACATACATATTGGTAATTACCTTAAATGTAAATGGATTAAATGCTCCCACCCAAAGACACAGACTGGCTGAATGGATACAAAAACAAGACCCTTACATATGCTGTCTACAAGAGACCCACTTCAGACCTAGAGACACATACAGACTGAAAGTAAGGGGATGGAAAAAGATACTCCGTGCAAATGGAAACCAAAAGAAAGCTGGAGAAGCAATTCTCGTATCAGACAAAATAGACTTTAAAATAAAGACTATTAGAAGAGACAAAGAAGGACACTATATAATGATCAAGGGATCGATCCTAGAAGAAGATATAACAGTTGTAAATATTTATGCACCCAACATAGAAGAACCTCAATACATCAGGCAAATACTAACAGCCATAAAAGAGGAAATTGACAGTAACACATTCATAGTAGGGGACGTTAACATCCCACTTTCACCAATGGACAGAATCCAAAATGAAAATAAATAAGAAAACACAAGCTTTAAATGCTACATTAAACAAGATGGACTTAATTGATATTTGTAGGACATTCCATCCAAAAACAACAGAATACACATTTTTCTCAAGTGCTCATGGAACATTCTCCAGGATAGATCATATCTTGGGTCACACATCAAGCCTCGGTAAATTTAGGAAAATTGAAATCGTATTAAGTATCTTTTCTGACCACAACGCTATGAGACTAGATATCAATTAAAGGAAAAGATCTGTAAACAATACAAACACATGGAGACTAAACAATACACTACTTAATAACGAAGTGATCACTGAAGACATCAAAGAGGAAATAAAAAAATACCTAGAAACAAATGACAATGGAGACACAATGACCCAAAACCTATGGGATGCAGCAATAGCAGTTTTAAGAGGGAAGATTATAACAATACAATCCTACCTTAAGAAACAGGAAACATCTCAAATAAACAACCTAACCTTACACCTAAAGCAGTTAGAGAAAGAAGAACAAAAAACCCCAAAGTTAGCAGAAGGAAAGAAATCATAATAATCAGATCAGAAATAAATGAAAAAGAAATGAAGGAAACGATAGCAAAGATCAATAAAACTAAAAGCTGGTTCTTTGAGAAGATAAACAAAATTGATAAACCATTAGCCAGACTCATCAAGAAAAAAAGGGAGAAGACTCAAATCAATAGAATTAGAAATAAAAAAGGAGAAGTAACAACTGACACTGCAGAAATACAAAAGATCATGAGAAATTACTGCAAGCAACTATGTCAATAAAATGGACAACCTGGAAGAAATGGACAAATTCTTAGAAATGCACAACCTGCCAAGACTGAATCAGGATGAAATAGAAAATATGAACAGACCAATCACAAGCACTGAAATTGAAAATGTGATTAAAAATCTTCCAACAGGGGCTTCCCTGGTGGCACAGTGGTTGAGCGTCCACCTGCCACTGCAGGTGACCCAGGTTCGTGCACCGGTTCGGGAAGATCCCACAAGCTGCGGAGTGGCTGGGCCCGTGAACCATGGCTGCTGAGCCTGTGTGTCCAGAGCCTTGCATCCAGAGCCTATGCTCCGCAACGGGAGAGGAGACAACAGTGAGAGGCCCGCGTACCAAAAAAAAAAAAAAAAAAAAAAGTCTTCCAACAAACAAAAGCCCAGGAAAAGATGGATTCACAAGCAAATTCTATCAAACATTTAGAGAAGAGCTAACACCTATCCTTCTCAATCTCTTCCAAAATATAGCAGAGGGAGGAACACTCCCAAAGTCATTCTACGAGGCCACCATAACCCTGATACCAAAGCCAGACAAGGATGTCACAAAGAAAGAAAACTACAGGTCATATATCACTGATGAACATAGATGCAAAAATCCTCAACAAAATACTAGCAAACAGAATCCAACAGCACATTAAAAGGATCATACAACATGATCAAGTGGGGTTTATTCCAGGAATGCAAGGATTCTTCAATATACGCAAATCAATCAACGTAATATACCATGTTAACAAATTGAAGGGGAAAAACCATATGATCATCTCAATAGATGCAGAGAAAGCTTTTGACAATATTCAACACCACTTTATGATAAAAACCCTGCAGAAAGTAGGCATAGAGGGAACTTTCCTCAACATAATAAAGGCCATATATGACAAACCCACAGCCAACATCGTCCAAAATGGTGAAAAACTGAAAGCATTTCCACTACGATCAGGAAGAAGACAAGGTTACCCATTCTCACCATTCTTATTCAACATAGTTTTGGAAGTTTTAGCCACAGCAATCAGAGAAGAAAAGGAAATAAAAGGAATCAAAATCAGAAAAGAAGAAGTAAAGCTGTCAGTGTTTGCAGATTACATGATACTATACATAGAGAATCCTAAAGATGCTACCAGAAAACTACTAGAACTAATCAATGATTTGGTAAAGTAGCAGGATACAAAATTAATGCACAGAAATCTCTGGCATTCCTATACACTAATGATGAAATATCTGAAAGTGAAATCAAGAAAACACTCCCATTTACCACTGCAACGAAAAGAATAAAATATCTAGGAATAAACCTACCTATGGAGACAAAAGACTTGTATGCAGAAAATTATAAGACACTGATGAATGAAATTAAAGATGATACAAATAGATGGAGAGATATACCATGTTCTTGGATTGGAAGAATCAACATTGTGAAAATGACTCTACTACCCAAAGCAATCTACAGATTCAATGCAATCCCTATCAAACTACCATTGGCATTTTTCACAGAACTAGAACAAAAAATTTCACAATTTGGATGGACACACAAAAGACCCCGAATAGCCAAAGCAACCTTGAGAAACAGAAATGGAGTTGGAGGAATCAGGCTCCCTGACTTCAGACTATACTACAAAGCTACAGTAATGAAGACAGTATGGTACTGGCACAAAAACAGAAATATAGATCAATGGAACAGGACAGAAAGCCCAGAGATAAATCCACGCACATATGGTCACCTTGTCTTTGATAAAGGAGGCAGCAATGTTCAGTGGAGAAAGGACAGCCTCTTCAATAAGTGGTGCTGGGAATACTGGACAGGTACATGTAAAAGTATGAGATTAGATCACTCCCTAACACCATAGACAAAAATAAGCTCAAATTGGATTAAAGACCTAAATGTAAGGCCAGACACTCTCAAACTCTTAGAGGAAAACATAGGCAGAACACTCTATGACATAAATCACAGCAAGATCCTTTCTGACCCACCTCCTAGAGAAATGGAAATAAAAACAAAAATAAACAAATGGGACCTAATGAAACTTCAAAGCTTTTGCACAGCAAAGGAATCCATAAACAATACCAAAAGACAACCCTCAGAATGGGAGAAAATATTTGCAAATGAAGCAACTGACAAAGGATTAATCTCCAGAATTTACAAGCAGCTCATGCAGCTCAATAACAAAAAAACAAACAACCCAATCCAAAAATGGGCAGAAGTCCTAAATAGACATTTCTCCAAAGAAGATATACAGACTGCCAACAAACACATGAAAGAATGCTCAACATCATTAATCATTAGAGAAATGCAAATCAAAACTACCATGAGATATCATCTCACACCAGTCAGAATGACCATCATCAAAAAATCTAGAAACAATAAATGCTGGAGAGGGTGTGGAGAAAAGGGAACACTCTTGCACTGCTGGTGGGAATGTGAATTGGTTCAGCCACTATGGAGAACAGTATGGAGGTTCCTTAAAAAACTACAAATAGAACTACCATATGACCCAGCAATCCCACTACTGGGCATATACCCTGAGAAAACCAAAATTCAAAAAGAGTCATGTACCAAAATGTTCATTGCAGCTCTATTTACAATAGCCCAGAGATGGAAACAACCTAAGTGCCCATCACTGGATGAATGGATAAAGAAGATGTGGCACATATATACAATGGAATATTACTCAGCTATGAAAAGAAACGAAATTGAGCTATTTGTAATGAGGTGGATAGACCTAGAGTCTGTCATACATAGTGAAGTCAGAAAGAAAAAGACAAATACCCTATGCTAACACATATATATGGAATTTAAGAAAAAAAAATGTCATGAAGAACCTAGGGGTAAGACAGGAATAAAGACACAGACCTACTGGAGAACAGACTTGAGGATATGGGGAGGGGGAAGGGTGAGCTGTGACAGGGTGAGAGAGAAGCATGGACATACATACACTAACAAACGTAAGGTAGATAGCTAGTGGGAAGCAGCCGCATGGCACAGGGATATTGGCTGTGTGCTTTGTGACCGCCTGGAGGGGTGGGATAGGGAGGGGAGGAGGGAGGGAGACGCAAGAGGGAAGAGATATGGGAACATATGTATATGTATAACTGATTCACTTTGTTATAAAGCAGAAACTAACACACCATTGTAAAGCAATTATACCCCAATAAAGATGTTAAAGAAAAAAAAAAGTGCTTAAAGACAAAAAAAAAAAAAAAAGTCATGTACCAAAATGTTCATTGCAGCTCTATTTACAATAGCCAGGAGATGGAAACAACCTAAGTGTCCATCATCGGATTAATGGATAAAGAAGATGTGGCACATATATACAATGGAATATTACTCAGCCATAAAAAGAAATGAAATTGAGTTATTTGTAGTGAGGTTGATGGACCTAGAGTCTGTCATACAAAGTGAAGTAAGTCAGAAAGAGAAAGACAAATACCATATGCTAACAGATATATATGGAATATAAGAAAAAAAAATATCATGAGGAACCTAGGAGTAAGACGGGAATAAAGACACCAACCTATTAGAGAATGGACTTGAGGATATGGGGAGGGGGAAGGGTAAGCTGTGACAAAGTGAGAGAGTGGCATGGATATAGATACACTACCAAACGTAAAACAGATAGCTAGTGGGAAGCAGCCGCATAGCACAGGAACATCAGCTCGGTGCTTTGTGACCACCTGGATGGATGGGATAGGGAGGGTGGAAGGGAGACCCAAGAGGGAGGAGATACGGGAACATATGTATATGTATAACTGATTCACTTTGTTATAAAGCACAAACTAACACAGCATTGTAAAGCAATTACTCTTCAGTAAAGATGTAAAAAAAAAAAGAGTTAAACAACTATTTTTGTCTTTATATGTTGGGATAATTTTCAAGAATACTATAGACATGCTAATTTAAAACACAAACAAAAACATGGAGAAAAAATATACTGTTGTAGTCCCACCTCCATATTTCTATGTTTTAAATAATTAAATTTACTGTTCTGTAACATGATGTCTGGCTACTAAATGAATTCTTGAATATTGATGGGGGGTTTGGACATCTTTGGTTTTGATGCTATAATAACAGAAAAAGATACAGTAACATTAAAATTATACAACCTTGAAGAATAATACCTTTAATTCATTTGCATAAGGCTTTGACAGTTAATGTAATTTATAATTTAAAGACAGACTTTCATCATTTCATTAAAGTAATATAAAAGTGACATAAATAAGTTAATGCTATTAAATTCAGTGTTCTCATTTATAATATATCAACCTCAAAGTGTATGTAATTTTATTAAATTATATATTTGTCATTTACTTAAATTATTATTTTATTGTTAGTTTAATTTTCCTTGAACTTTTGGTAAGTATGGGCTCCATATAGTCCTAGAAAGAATGGAAAACATGGTATTAAAAATGTCTACTCTGACTGCAATCCATTTAATAATTAATTTGTTTAACTTTTAAACTTTCTATCTTGAAATACTTATAGACTCATTGGAACTGGAAACATAGTCCAGAGCAATACTGCGTACTCTTCACCCAACTTCCCACAACCATAACACATTACTGTAGGTACAGTGTCAAAACCAGTAACTGGACATTGGCTAACTGAAATAATCTACAGGCCTTATTTGGAGTTCACCAATTTTTACATGCACTCATGTGTGTGTGTGTGTGTGTGTGTAGTTTTATGCAATTTTACCACATTTATAATTTACAGATTAATGCAACCACCTCCTCAATCAAGATAGAAAACTCTTCCATCATTACAAAGGAATTCCCTAGTGCTATCCTTTTAATACCTACTCTGACCATGACTTAAGTCCCTGGCAACCATTAATCTGTTCTTGATCTCTACAGTTTACTCATTTTGAGAATGTTACATAAATGGAATCCAGCAATATGTAAACTTTTGAGGTTTAAAAAAATTAACATTTATTTTTCATTTAGTATAATGCCCTAAGGTGATTCATCCAAGCAAGTTTCTGAGTATAACAGTAGTTTGTTCCTTCTATGGAGGACCTAGGATCTAATTAAAAAAAAAAAAAAAAAAAGCTAAAACCATGTTGTAATTCAAATACCACCAGGTAGCTTTTGAATGGAAAAATATTTTATTTTAAAATTTTATTAGCTAGTTTATAAATTATGAAGTATATACCTTTTTATTTAAATACAATGAATAACACTATCTTCAGTGCTTTAAAACCAAAATATTTGGTTCCTATCCAGACCTGTACACATGGCAGGGTTTATGTCAGTTTTCTCTTAAGGTGCTTACTTTGTTGGAAAACAAAATTGTTCTCATAAAAATGGCTGCTGCTTTTAAAAAGCTATGCCTCATGAAGTCTAAAGCAAACCCCTGGGGAACATCTAAATGCATATGACCAGGAGGAAAATAAGCCTGTATTTAATATTTATACTGAATGCCAGTTCACATTATCATTGACTCATATAAAAACTGATGCAGAAATTCTATTTCTAAAACATCTTGGCTTTGTTGATAGGTGCCATATATTTTATTCTTAAATTAAACAATGTTCTGAAAATAAACTTATCATTAAAAAAAAAATCTGTCCATTAAATTCAATAACCCATAAAATGAGTCACTGTAGTTCACTGGCTATCTGCAGTGCTAGACTCTTCTGCCACAAGAGAAATTGCAGTTAGTGTCAGAAGGCTTCCTGCTTCGAAGTAGTCACCTGTTTACCAAGAAAACCTCTGGGTTTGCTGCATAAGATTTAAGAGGAGCTTAGTTTTACTCAGTGTGATAGGCAGCCTACAAGATGTCCCCCAATGATCCCCTGGTCCTAATGTTCACATCTTCCACATCCTACCAAGACTGTTGGTCTCTTGTCCAGATAGCATAAAACAGAAGTGGTAGTATGTCACATGTCACTTTGGAGGTTAGATAATAAAAGCCTGAAAGTTTTTGCTTGGTCTCCCTCTCTCTTTCTCTCTCTCTGTCATCGGTCACTCTTGGGGAAGCCAGCTGACATATCATGAGTACATTCAGGGAGTCTATGGAGAAGCTTATATGGCAAAAAAGCTGAAGTCTCCAGCCAAGAGCTAGTGAGAACGGAAGCCTGCCAACAACCACATGAGGGAGCTTGAAGAAGCTTTTCTAAGGCCTGGCTGACCACCTGAATGCAACTTCATGAGGGGCCCTGAGCCAGAACCATCCAGCTAGCTGCCCCCAGGTTCATGATCCACAGGGATTACGATGTAATAAACGTTTATAGTTTTTTTTTTTTTTTTTGCGGTACGCGGGCCTCTCACTGTTGTGGCCTCTCCCGTTGCGGAGCACAGGCTCCGGACGCGCAGGCTCAGCGGCCATGGCTCATGGGCCCAGCCACTCCGCGGCATGTGGGATCTTCCCAGACCGGGGCACGAACCCGTGTCCCCTGCATCGGCAGGTGGACTCTCAACGACTGCACCACCAGGGAAGCCCCACGTTTATAGTTTTAAGTTGCAAAATTGGTGAATCATTTGTTATGGGGCAACAGATAACTTGTACATTGCTAATACGCAGTTAATACAGTTTTTTTTGTATCACAAGTGGAATGCCCCAGAGCAAAACCATAATATGGGGGGATGGCTTTAGAAACGGCAGTGGAGAGGCTGAAAAGGCTGTAAGGATTCTGAGGAAAGATGTAGTGAAAACTTTAGCTGTGAACACACCACTCATGGAATTTGGGCTTTGATGAGGTTCTGGTGAAGGCTTAACAGAAAGTGAGAAAAATCTTGCCAGAAACTATTGGAAAGAAGAGCCATATTAGCAAGTGGCCTAACATTCAGCAACCTTATTTCCATAGTAACATGGAAGGTAGAAAATGCATAGAAAATGCACCTAAAGGACCAGGCAATCTAGCTAAGATTTCCAAGCAAAGGACTGAAAGTCTACCTTTACCAAGAAGTTTCTTCTTGCTGCTTATAGTAAAATATAAGAGGGGAGTGATAAGCTAAATGAATGAATGTTAAACTAAAAGGAGCTGTGACTTACGGGAATTGAAGATTATCAGGCTCTCCAAATGGCAAATCAGGCTGAAATTTAGAAATGTTTTCCAATCTAATATCATGTCCAGGACACTCACAGAAAAGCATGATTTAAAGATGAAGCTGAGAATTTGACTATAAAATCTTTTAAGACCTCAGAGATAGCAAAAGTGTTGCCCGCAAGCACTGTTAAGTCAGACGGAAGCCTCTCTACAGGAGTTAAGGGTGTCCTGAAAGATTTTCTCAACAATTGAAAGTGAAACTGGTATAACATTACTTTAAATTGTCAATGAGAGAGCAGCAGGAAAACCTTTTGACTGGTCTCAATCTCTCCAGGTAACCTAAAATATCCATCCTTTTGTATAATTTCAGTAAAAAACATAAGAAAGCCCTACACACAGCTATGAATGCGAAATCTAGACTCCAACTAGTTCTTAGTGCATTTTCAATGAACACACTGGACTCTTGCCAGGTTTATTTTAATAGCCACCAGGCTGGCTCCCTCCTCCTTTCCTCTCCTATCTCTCCGACCCCAATTCTATGCATAGCAGTTTTGCCCTTATGTTCTTTTAAAAAATTATTTAGATCATGTCCTCCTCACTCAAAATCCTATAATCCTCTCCATTTCACTCAGATTAAAAGCCGAATTTCCAAGAAGGGCCTAAAATCTCGGCATAATCTGGCCATGCTCTCTTCTGACATCATCTCCTATTACTATTTTCTACTCAAAGGAGAGTATGTCCAACTGGAGATTTAGTAGAAACATTAAAGAAAGATAAGAAAAATAGCCAGGATAATGAAACAAAATAATGAGAGAAGTAAAAGGATCAGGGAGAATATCTTTGAAAGGGAGGACAGGTAAAGGAGATTCAAAAACACTTAGTATATGTACCTCCTATTGAGTAGTCCCACTTCTCATAAGCCTCAATCCATTCATAAACACATATATTGAACTTTCTTTATGATTCTAGTAGCTATTTCTTAGATATAAATGAACAACCAAGGATATCCAGATACTTAAGAAAAGACTCCATCAGGAAGGACAGATAACAAAAAAATAAAAATAACAAAAGGAGCACAGGACAAACAGAGCTCAGAAGAAAACTGAAGAAAAAAATTATATTTTAAGATCATTAAGAAGATATCATGCTTAAAAATCAAGTACAACAGCCTATGTAAAATGAAAAATAAATATGCAATAAAAAGCTCTTACATATTCAAATAAGTTGTTTCAAATTAAAAGAAAATTAATTGAAGCATTAAATGATTTTAAAAATCCATTCAAATGACAGAGATGGAAAAATGAGAAAAAAAGATAGAAAATTAGAAATTATGACCAGGAGATGCAACATTTGGGGAGAACTGTGAGAAAGATAACTTAATACAAGTAAAAATGGATGATGAGGAATTACAAAAATAAATTGTGGAAGAAAATTTCCACAAATATGAAATAAGTCTCTAAATTCAAAGGGTCAACCTAGTATACAGCATAACTTTAAAAAATGACCTCCATCAAAGAATATCCTAATGAAAGATGAGAACATAAGTGATAGCTTAAAAAACCTTGAAAGTGTCAGAGAACACAAATTATATGCCAAGAAATAGAAATCTGAAGAGCACCGATTTGCCTAATAGGAACTCTAAATATATTTAGGGATGTGAAGCAATGCCTTGAGAATTCTGAAGGAAAAGTAAGTGCAACACTGAAAGAATCAAAATATCAACTTACCTGAATCATTCTTAGGATCCTATCAGATAATTAGCTTAAATAACACACGTAAACAAGAATAATCTAAGAACTCATAAGACATGGGAGTCAGGAAATGAAATCTAAACTAGCATAGAAAGAAAGAGAATCCTAGGACAACAGCTGTGGAGCAGACTATAAGAACATTCCAGAGTGAAGAAGGAGGCAGAAGTAATTCTCAGAAAAAATATAAACTTGTAATTTATTTAATTTGTTTGGAATTTTGGAAAACATATTCACAAGTATCTGAAACATTTAAGAAAGTATACTTACAAATATACATATCTACATCTATATATATACAAACACATAATCCTAATGTTTGCAAACAAGGTAAATGATAAATCATGTATCTTTTAATTATAGGGATTGAAGGGATACTGGGAGAGAGTCGGAAGACAGCTGAGGTTTGTGAGCAAAATTTTTAAACACAAGATAAGAAGTCAAAAGATGATGACTTTTAAAATTCCAAGTAACATCAGGGTATAAATAAATATCTATCTATCTGTCTGTCTATCAAGACAAATATCAGAGTACAACTAAAAACACTGAAAATAGTGTCCTCTAGAAATAATTCAAAAATTAAAACTGGTAAAAGAGAATTTTCAATTTATAGGCTTTTTCATATTTTTTGATAGTTTAGATGCTAACATGTTTTAACCTAGTAAAAAATTTAATTTGAAAAAAATAATAAACAATGTAGCAACACAGTCTCTTCAACAAATGGTGCTGCAACAACTGGATATCCACATGCAAAAAAATGAATCTAGACACAGACCTTACACCCTTCACAAAAATTAACTCAAAATGGCTCACAGGCTGAAATGTAAAATGATAAATTATAAAACTCTTAGAAGATAACACAGAAGAAAACCTAGACTGAAAGAGAGGGTATGGAAAAAGGTATTCCATGAAAATGGAAACCAAAAGAAAGCTGGAGTAGCAATACTCATATCAGACAAAATAGACTTTAAAATAAAGACTATTAGAAGAGACAAAGAAGGACACTACAAAATGACCAAGGGATCAATCCAAGAAGAAGATATAACAATTGTAAATATTTATGCACTCAGCATAGGAGCACCTCAATACATAAGGCAAATACTAACAGCCATAAAAGGGGAAATCAACAGTAACACATTCATAGTAGGGGACTTTAACACCCCACTTTCACCAATGGACAGATCATCCAAAATGAAAATAAATAAGGAAACACAAGCTTTAAATGATACATTAAACAAGATGGACTTAATTGATATTTATAGGACATTCCATCCAAAAACAACAGAATACACATTCCTCTCAAGTGCTCATGTAACATTCTCCAGGATAGACCATATCTTGGGTCGCAAATCAAGCCTTGGTAAATATAATAAAATTGAAAACATATCAAGTATCTTTTCTGACCACAATGCTATGAGACTAGATATTAATTACAGAAAAAAAAAAAAGTAAAAAATACAAACACATGGAGGCTAAACAATATGCTACTAAATAACCAAGAGATCACTGAAGAAATCAAAGAGGAAATCAAAAAATACCTAGAGACAAATGATAATGAAAACACAATGACCCAAAACCTATGGGATTCAGCAAAAGCAGTTCTAAGAGGAAAGTTTATAGCAATACAATCCTAGCTCAAGAAACAAGAAAAATCTCAAATAAACAACCTAACCTTACACCTAAAGCAATTAGAGAAAGAAGAACAAAAAATACCCAAAGTTAGTAGAAGGAAAGAAATCATAAAGATCAGAGCAGACGTAAATGAAACAGAAATGAAGAAAACAATAGCAAAGATCAATAAAACTAAAAGCTGGTTCTTGGAGAAGATAAACAAAATTGATAAACCATTAGCCAGACTCATCAAGAAGAAAAGGGAGAAGACTCAGATCATCAGAATTAGAAATGAAAAAGAAGAAGTAACAACTGACACTGCAGAAATACAAAGGATCATGAGAGATTACTACAAGCAACTATATATGCCAACAAAATGGACGACCTGGAAGAAATGGAAAAATTCTTAGAAAAGCACCACCTTCCAATACTGAACCAGGAAGAAATAGAAAATATAAACAGACCAATCACAAGCACTGAAATGGAAACTGTGATTAAAAATCTTCCAACAAACAAAAGCCCAGGACCAGATGGATTCACTGGCAAATTCTATCAACATTTAGAGAAGAGCTAACACCTATCCTTCTCAAACTCTTCCAAAATATAGCAGAGGGAGGAACACTCCCAAACTCATTCTACAAGGCCACCATCAGTGGTGGAAGTTCCTTAAAAAACTAAAAATAGAATTACCATACGACCCAGCAATTCCAGCACTGGGCATATACCCTGAGAAAACCATAATTCAAAAAGAGTCATGTACCACGGTGTTCATTGCAGCTCTATTTACAATAACCAGGACATGGAAGTAACCTAAATGTCCATCATCGGATGAATGGATAAAGAAGATGTGGCACATATATACAATGGAATATTACTCAGCCATAAAAGGAAATGAAATTTAGTTATTTGTAGTGAGGTGGCTGGACCTAGAGTCTGTCATACAGAGTGAAGTAAGTCAGAAAGAGAATATCAAATACCGTATGCTAACACATATATATGGAATCTAAAAAAAAAAAAAAGGTTCTAATGAACCAGGAGCAGGACAGGAATAAAGACACAGATGTAGAAAATAGACTTAAGGACACAGGGAAGGGGAAGGGGAAGGGGAAGGAGAAGGAGAAGGGGAAGCTGGGACCAAGTGAGAGAGTAGCAATGACATATATACACTACCAAATGTAAAATAGATAGCTGGTGGGAAGCAGCTGCATAGCACAATGAGATCAGCTCGGTGCTTTGCGAACACCTAGAGGGGTGGGATTAGGAGGGTGGGAGGGAAACTCAAGAGGGAGGGGATATGGGGATATAAGTATGCATATAGCTGATTCACTTTGTTATGCAGCAGAAACTAACACAACACTGTAAAGCAATTATACTCTAATAAAGATGTTTAAAAAAAAAAAAGACAATGTCAAGAGAATTAGAAGACAAGCTGCAGATTGGAAAAACATATTTGTAGAAGACACATCTGATAAAGGACTATTATCCAAAATACACAAAGCACACTTAAAAATCAATAAGAAAAAAACCTTATTAAAAAGCGTCCAGGGCTTCCCTGGTGGCGCAGTGGTTGAGAGTCTGCCTGCCGATGCAGGGGGCACCGGTTCGTGCCCGGTTCCGGGAGGATCCCACATGCCACGGAGCGGCTGGGCCCATGAGCCATGGCCGCTGAGCCTGCGCGTCCGGAGCCTGTGCTCCGCAACGGGAGAGGCCACAACAGTGAGAGGCTCACGTACAGCAAAAAAAAAAAAAAAAAAAAAGCGTCCAATGACTTTAACAAACACCTCACCAAAGAAGCCATACACATAGGAAATAAGGATATAAAAAAGATGGTCCACATCATATGTCATCAGAGAAATGCAAATTAAAACAACAAGATATCATTACACACCCATAACTACACTATACAGTGAGATATGTCAACAGCAAATGCTGGCAAGGATGTGGAGCAACAGACACTCTCATTTATTGCTGGCGGGTATGTAAAATGGTAGACTGGCAGTTTCTTACAAAAGCAAATGTACTCTTAATACAACCCATCAATCTTGCTCCTTGGTATTTACCCAAAGGAACTGATAACTCCACAAACAAACATGCACATGAATATTTACAGCAACTTTGTTCATAATTGCCCAAACTTGGAAGCAACCAAGATATCCCTTGATAAGTGAGTGGAGAAATAAACTGTGGTGCATCCAGACCATGGAATATTATTCAGCACTAAGAAGAAATGAGGGATCGAGCCATGAGAAGACATGGAGGAACCTAAAATGTATATTACTAAATTCAAGAAGCCAATCTGAAAAACTACAGACTGTATGATTCCAACTATATGGTATCTGGAAAAGGCAAAACAATAGAGACAATAAAAAGTTCAGTGGTTCTCAGCGGCTGGCAGGGAAGAATGAACAGGCAGAGCACAGATAATTATTAGGGCAGCAAAAATACTCTGTACGACACTATAATGATAGCTACGTCATACATTTGCCCAAACCCACTTAAAGTACAACACCAAGTGAACCATACGGTAAACTATTCAGTTTGGGTGGTTATGATTTGTTTATATAGTTCATCAGTTATAATAAATGCACCACTTTGGTGTGGGATATTGATAATGGGGTAAGCTATGCACGTGTGGGGGCAGAAAGCATACGGGAAATCTCTGTACTTTCCTCATTTTTCTATAAACGTAAAACTGCTCTAAAAAAATGAAGTTTTTTAAAACTAATAGTATTTTTAAAATAATACATCTTTTGAAAATAAAGCAGGATGAATCCCAATATACTGAATATTATACCCTTGCATATAAAAAATTATTGATACTTCTGTGAAGACAATAACAGAAGTTTCAACAAATTCATTTACTGCAGCATGTACTAGATAAAGTATGTATCTTCTTTCTTCTGCTATTTTATTGAACGTTCAATGGATATGCAGTTCTATAACTTTTTGAATAATTTATGAGCTCACTTGTATTTGGTATCTCATAGTGTTAGAATAAGCTTAAAAAGTATTAAGCTACTATAATTTCATTATCTTAGGGTGATAATATATAATCACCTTAGGTGATCTACATTAGGGACACCTTTTAATTTTAACATCAAGATGAGGTATAAATGACTCGGTGAGTACACAGGACCAATAAAATATACAGAAAGGAAATTAGTTGTGTTATACACAGATCCTAACTTATGTTTCTTGAAAATAGTTAATACTTTTAGATGTTTCATATAAAATCCGTGACAAATTGTGCATTTGCTTAGTGTTTTAAGAAGCTTTAAGGAGAGGAAAATGGAAACAATTCTCAAATCATCCATAGCGTTTTACGGTTTTTAAATAGAAAAAAAAAGTGAACACTAAAATCTAGTTTTACATATCTCTGTGAATCATTAAAAGATATTTACTGTGATTTAAAATATAGAAAAAACTATGATAAGAACCAGATTAGGCCACATACATTTTGGCTTCTTTATATTTAATAGGTATGCTACATTTAGCATACCTAAATGTAGGTATGCTAATCTTATTCACTGTAAGATGAAAGTACGTGTAATTTCCTGGAAGGATAGACTTTAGTCCTGATAAGCACCTGATGAAGAGAAGATATCACTGTGGTGTCAACCACCTACTACTAAGTACACAGGAATTTTCTGAGATTGTTACCAGTTACTTGTGCCCACCGGGCAGATAGGCGCATATCTACCATTTTCAGAAGTGCTGGAAGAGGCCAAAAGTTGCCTGAAAACTTTGTGAGAAAAGCTAAGCCAGTTTATTAAAGTGACTAATGAAATCACCACTCCAGGTGGATGGAATTACTGGAAGCTGGTGGACTGAAGGCATGGGTGTCCAATCCAGAATCCTCTGATGGGGAGAACTATGTTGTATTGATATTGCCAGCTTTGTACATCTATCTGTGTATAGAACTGTATTCATTGTCTGCTTTGGTTTTGTCCTTATGTAAATCACATCATTCTCCACACACCATGAAGCTCAGTGGCTAAAATAGGATTGATGTGTTCTCAATACCTAGGGGTAAAAGTAAGTGGATGTAGATGTAGGAACAGACGGTTGCCAGGATTGCAGACGTTATTACACTTGTTCCAGGATGCACGCTATTTAATTCTGCTAAGGCTGCCATAACAAAAATAACATAAACTGGGTGGCTTAACAACAGAAATTCATTTCTCACAGTTCTGGAGGCTGGAGGTCCGGGATCAAGGTGCCAGCCTATTTGTTTCTTGGTGAGAGCTCTCTTCCCAGCTTGGAGATGGCTGCCTTCCCACCGTGTGCTCATATAGCCTTTCCTCCATGCATGTGCATAGAGACAGGGATCTCTGCCTCCTCTTCTTATAAATCCACCAATACTATCAGATTAAGACCCAACTCTTAAGGCCTCATTTAACCTTAATCACCTTCTAAAAGCTTTATCTTCAAATACAGTCACATTGGGGGTCAGGGCTTCAACCTTTAAATTGGGGGAGGGTACATAATTCCATCCACAGCACAAGCCTTTGACCTTGGTAATGGTAAGAGGGCACAATCTGAACTGACAACTATATACTCCCATAGATGGGATGAACTAGATTATCAACCAATGAAAGACAAAGCCATTAGAACCATGGACCGAACTATCTGCAGAAGACACACATCAGGTGGTAACATTGGGAATGGTGGAAGGTCTCTATGACCACTTTGAGTTCCCAGTAGATTGGCAGTCAGCAACCTTCCAGGAGAAGAAAAGATGTTAAGGTTTTAAATGTGGTATGGGCTGGGAGTGTAGCTAAAATCTGTTTTAAATCTTACTGCGCCAATTCCTCCTATAGAAGTGTTCAGAAATTCAGGAACTATAAATTATGGAAAATATGAAGACTTTAGTTGTGAGAGTGATAATGATCACAATAAAGTTAAGGGGAAAAAGCCACATTTTTTTTTCCCTTCCTTAAAATAATGCAGTAAGTAGGAATCTGCTTAAAATAAATGGCTGAAAATTTGTGTTCTTAATAACCCCCCCCTTTGGGCATTATCAATTCTACACTGATTGTACAATCTAATAATATTTTTAATGATGTACATGGCTTAAAGTTCAGATGTACAAGAGACTGTTGAATAAAACAATAAAATTATTTAATTGAGAAATAAAACATAATTAGAAAATGTATAAAAGGCTATTTTTTGGAAAGACAAATGAGGGTCATACAGTGGAGTAGATAGTTCTAAGTGCAAAAGTTTTAGCTAAATGTGCCTTCAAAATTTGGAAAAATTAAGTTTTCTTTTTTCATTTTCAGAAGACCTAAATATTTAAAGTTAACCTGTATGTTTTAGTAATTACTTACCATAGCTAAAATTCTTTTCGAAAGAAGATAACCTTTTTCTGAGATATAAAGCAAAAAGGGCTTATGTTGTACACAAAGAGAGAAAATAATTATAAAAATATGTAAGAAAAGTTGCACAAAAGAAACTACATAAGGAGAATTAGACAGACACATGAAAAAAAATAAACAACTATATACCTGTGGGAGGTAGTGTCTAAGCTTACAACTAGTGATGCTCACATCCTGGTATACACAGCCTTATATGATTCTCTCTCCTTAAATAGCTTTCTTCTGACCAACAGAATACCTCAATGTTTAGGGGAATGTCTCTTCCATAATTAGTTTACAAGAGTCTGACTGCTGACTTGAAGCATATACCTTCCCTTGCTGACTTTCATGAAACATGTTGCCATGTTAGAGAAGTCCACATGACAAATGATGCCTTCAGTGCAAGAACTTAAAAGGAACTGAAACCTGCCAAAAACTATGTAAATGAGCTTGGTAGTTCCTTATTCTGCTGAGCTTTCAGATGAGACCCCAGCCATTGAGGACACCTTGAATGCAGCCTTATGATAGACACTGAAGCAAAGGACCCAGTTAAGCTGTAGCTAGATTCCTGAGCTACAGAAACTGTGATATAATGAATCTGTGTTATTTTAAGCCAGGAAGTTTGTGGTAATCTGTTACATAGAAATAGTTAACTAGTAAAATACTTTTTTCAAACTAAAAATAGATCAAGGCAAAAATAATACAGAAAACACAAACAATGCAATGAAAAAGGTGTATTTCACAGACAGTATTTTTTTTTTCATGTGTCAGCTTAACTAGGCTGCAGTCCCCAGTTATTCAATCAAACGCTAGTATAGGTATTGCTATGAAAGTATTTTGTTGATGTGATCAAAGTCCATAACCGGTTGACTTAAAATAAAGGAGATTATCCTATATCTGCATGCCCTAATTCAATCCTCTGACATGACAAGAGCAGAGTTGAGGCTTTCTTGAAGTAGAAATTCTGCCTGTGGATAGCAGCCTCAACCTGTGCCCGAGTTCCAGCCCACACTTCCTGACAGCTTGTCCTACAGTTTCGGATTTGCCGAGCCAGCCCACATAACCCTGTAATCTATTCCTTGCAATGAATCTCTTAATATGTTTCTCCTACTGGTTATGCTTCTCTGGTCAAAACCTGACTGATTCAGATTTTGATAATGGAAAGGATTCTCAAAGAACAGAACCTTAAGGATGAGTTTTTTGAATTAGTTCTGGGTTTTCTGGAATTGGTTCTCTAATCTAATTAGGCTTGTAGGCACTAATGATTCTATTTCTGGTGGTAAAGGCAGCACTGGTGGGCCATGGGATGGTGTGACAATAGAGAGATGCAAAATGTCACTACCGGTTTTTCCTAACCGAACCCATAGAAGGCAAGGTTCTGGGTGACCACGTATTTGATACCTCAAAACATTTTAGTCTAACTGAAGAGTATAAAGGGATTGGCTGGTTGCTCTTTTTTTTTTTTTTTTTTTTGGTTCACTGATTCCTTTATTTATTTAGGAGGCAGGGGGAGGAGACACAGAGTTGGGGGCCAGCAGAGGAAAATTACCTACAGGAGAGGGCTGGGAAGGGTTTGCAGGGATTGAGCTAGAAAGCAGTAACACTGATTCTGTAGTTGAAAAGGAGTAGTGCACAACTGTAAGTACCTGGTGTGAGTTTTGTAATAAATCCTATCTTATGAATAAGTACAGTGCAATACTACTTAGTACATTCATACATGTTTCTATCATCTTGAGATTTTTTATATATACAGCACATGATCTGTTTTTATAAATGTACATCTTGAAAAAAAGAGATCCTTCTTGTAATAGGTACAGCATTAAACACAAAAACCAACATGGGCCAGCCACACTCCAACTGAAGACCCAGAGAAAGCCTGGCCGACAGCCCAGCCTCAGCCCCTGCAGCCCAGCAAAGTGTAAACCAGCACCCACTGCACCTGCGGGCTCAGCGGGCCCTTGACATTTGCACGGGAAGAAAGAACAGGATGAGCTTAGGGCTTCAAACTCCCAGCTCAAGCTCTGCATTAAAGACTGGAAAGCTCCTATACCTGACACTAAAGGAACCTGTATTACTCCTGTGGCCACAGGGACAAGATATCTGAAAACCAAAACCAGAGACATCCTGATAATGGACGTACCTTCATACCTTGATATATGAAAATATTTCTTAGCTACAACACAGAAAAACATAAACCATGAAAGACAGTGATATAAATTGGACTTTTAAATTAAAATATTTTATTCTTCAAATATATGGTTAATGTAACAGAACAGGAGAAAATGTCTGTGATACACCTGACTAACAAAGGACTTATATTGAGAATATATAAAGAATATTTAGAACTCAATAACAAGAAAGTAAAAGACTTAATTGAAGAACTGACAGGTTGATATAGTGTAGTTATGCACAAAATTTCACATGCAAACTGTAGGAATTTTCATGAATATACAATAACTACAATAGAAAATTTGGCTATAATCTCAAATATCTATATTGACTTAAATCTAAATTCTAAATCCCTTCTTATAATAAAAATTGAGTGATTAATCTTCATGTAGCCACAGTTCAACTTGCTATATGAATATACAGGTAAGACTATCATTGTTCCTAGAAGTACCTACAAGTAATATTATTGATGACATTCAAACATGTTTTAAGAAGTTCTTCTTTCTCAGTATGACAAAGATGGAATAAAGATGATGAGTTTACTACAAAAAAGAAAAAGAAGAAAAACTGACAGAAGACATGAACAAATACTTCCCAAATAAAGTATTCAAGGGCCAATAATCACATGAAAAGATGTTCAGCATTTTTAGTTACCAGGAAAATGCAAGTTAAAACCAAAATGAGATACCATTGCATATCTATTAGACTGGCTAAAAGTAAAAATACTGACAATACCAAGTGGTGGTGAGGATATACAGCAACAGTAACTCTCATATACAATCACTGTGAGAAACTTTCTTGGCAGTTACAGAAAAACATAACCACGTATTTACCCGACATACAGTCAATTCACCCAAAGTAAATGAAAACAGATGTCTACACAAAGAATTATACATGAATATTCATAGAAGTTTGATACAATATAGCTCCAAACTGTATATAAAGAACACTGTAAATCAACTATACTTCAGTAAAAAAAAAAAAATAATTAAAAATAAGAAATTATACTTCAGTAAAGGTAATAAAAATAAATAAATAAAATGCAAAAGGAGTCACTCTTACTCAGTTTCCAGACCTGCATAGTCTGGCTATTAGGGAAAGAGCAACATATATTGGCAGTAGGTTCAAAACCTATGATAGCTACTGTAAATGATGACTCCAACATTTCTCTATTGTCTGTATACTACAACCACATCCTTAGTAGGCCATTACACTGTTCTTTCAGGAAAGTTGAGTCTATAGGTATGAGTCCAATGCTGGCTTTATTTCCATGTGAAATGTATTTCTTTTTCAGAAGCAATATTGTGTTAGATAGTAATAGAGTAAGGCATTCCATAAGTCCACAGCAGGTGATGCTGCCAGCAACACTTTGAAGAGGAAAATCAAATCCATTCCCTCAATACTTATCTAGTTCAGTGAAGATAAATTGTTGTCCCTCCATAATGGAAGGATTCCAATGTAATCAGCCTGAAACAGATGGAAGGCTGCTTCACCCAAGAGAATAAGGTAACAGATCCAGCATTGGTTTCTGCTGTTGGAAGGGAGCCACTTAACAGTGTTGATGGCCAGACCTGTTGTAGGGATAATTCATATTCCTAAGTTTAACACAGCTTCTATCCCTACCCCATATCTACACAATATATAGGCCCCTT
The DNA here is from genome assembly GCF_039906515.1 of Pseudorca crassidens. Taxonomy (NCBI): domain Eukaryota; kingdom Metazoa; phylum Chordata; class Mammalia; order Artiodactyla; family Delphinidae; genus Pseudorca; species Pseudorca crassidens. The sequence goes on from NC_090298.1 coordinate 24,994,924, forward strand.
GAACAAGTACAGGGTGGCTGGGGAAGAAGGCTGATAGACAACCACAGGCAAAGTCATATTGGCTACCGGACACTCCTTTTCAGTGGATGTCTTTTGATGAACATTGACACAGGATATAAATATTGTCACCATCTTGGCTCATTTTGAGACATACATTCACATAATTCTTCTTGGGATGTTTCTGTCACATATGTTCCAACCTTGTTCCATTTGTGCCCTTGACCATCAAGCAAAATTGTTGGCTGCTTTCCATAAATTAGTGTAGATCCAAACCTCTGGCCATATTTTATTCCAGGCAATGTGGATAAACAACTGTACTGCTTGATGTTTCGCCCACTAGGAACCTTTCCCATGACCACTTTATTATAGGTTCACTCCTGACTGGGGCTATAATAGTACTGGAGGGAGTAATTAATAAGAGAATGCAATTGGAGGTAATAATTGAAAGGCAAGGCTACCTCTATTTGCAGGTGACAGCATGACATACGAATAAATCAATAGAAAAGTATGAAAAACAAGAACACAGTATGAAATTAACATACAGAAATCAACACTCTAACTAAATAAAAATAAACAATTAAATATATAATAAAGGAAATGACCACATATATAGTAGCAACAAAAAGGTTAAATACTTGTGAATAATCTTAATAAGAAATGTACAAAACTTTATGAGATTTAGTAGATTACACACAGATTTTTCTGCTCTTCCTCTCTCTGAGTACATATTAACATTGTACTTCTGACCTCCTTGAGGTCAGGCATGGCCATATATCTAAATGCAGGCCAATGATTTCAGGCAGATGTCACAACTGTCACTTCCCTCACAGGGAAGAGATTCTTAATTTCTAGTATATCTATTTTTATAATCTCTGAAAGAATTAGTTCCTCAGAGGGGGAAAAAGAAACAAAATTAAGAGTGTGGCATTGAGAAAATCCTTTGAATTGAAAGTGTTACTATCATTTGATTATATGTTCACAGGTCACAGTTTCTGGGCCAGTTTTGTCCAAGGGAACTTTCTACAATTATGGTATTGTTCTATTCTGCACTTCCTGATATGGTAGCCACTAGCCTTATGTAGCTAATCAAACAGTGGAGTATATGTTCTTTCCCACACTGACTCTGGCCTTAAGCTTGTGACCTGCTTTGTCCAAGGAAATAAACTAGCCATGGTCAGTCACGCAGACCTGGGAGAACCATCAAGCTGACCCCAGAACAAACTGCCAGCACGTGAAATTGTAAACTAAGTAAATGATTGTTGTTTTAAGCTTCTAAGTTCAAGGGTGATCTGTTATGTAGCAAAACTACCAATACAAATGTTTTATTAACTTTTGGACTCTTTAAAAATGGAGGACTTTAAAACACAGTGAATTAATAGAACTTCTCATTCCCTGAAGTTGACTACTTCCATTGCTATAAGAACTAAGATGGATCTCCTGATAGAACTTCAAGTCCTTCCAGATACTGAAAGAATTTTAGGTTGATAATTAGCAAATTAAGAAAATGGAGTGAAGGGGAGAGGTAACCATGGTTCCTGATCTTCAATTTAAGACATTTTGGGGAAAAAAAAAAAAAAAAAAGAAATTTCGGTCACTGTACACATGAAGTCAGTTTGACAAGAAAACCAATATTTCATATATTAATTCCTTTGGATGTTAATGTATCTAGACATAAACTTACAAGAATATTTAATCTTCAATTATCCTGGGAATTTCAAAATGATTAATATTTAAAATGTTGGCATTGGTATATTATTATTAGAGCGACTATTCACTAGAGCATCATAATTTGTCAATCTCCCTACAAGTTACTGGTATGCTATTTTGTATATAATTAGGAAATGGAGGTTGAACAAGGAGTAAGTTTTCAGACTTCGTTATAGGGTGGCTTTGGAGCTATACAATTAATGTACTGTTCCAATATATTTCAGAGACTTCTGGGGACAAAATCTGTATTTCTTACCAGGAATCCCAAAACTAAATCAAAGGAACAATAGTTGATAATGGAAGAGAAGCCTCAGGATGCTGTGGGGCTGCCTCCTCCCCATGAATGCTGATCTGATAAGGAGTTCTGCTTTAGGGCCAGCACTGCCTATGACTAATCTACTTGGTTTGGGGGTTGAGTTTAAAAAGCCTATCATCACATTTTTCTTCCCTACGATTTAACCTTTATCAGCAATGGATGTAATTTTTTGAACTTCATCTCATTTATTTGCCACAGTCCCCATTTCTTCCAGAATTTGGGTAGTACATTAATCACAGTAAGTTAAGACCAAACACACACACACACACACACACACACACACACACACACACACACAAACTCATGCTATATATTCAGTGCAAGTTGGCAACAAGTATCAGCTCTTCATTAGTAATTCAGAACTCATGATGAGTAAGGTTCCATCATCATGTAACTACATCATCTGGATAACAGTCTCTTCAATCACCACAGCAGTGCAAGAAACAGCTTGACAGCCAAGTACCAGCAGTGTCATGATTTGGCTTTAAAGTGACATCATTTGCATTCCCATTTCATCAGCCAGAAAGAGTCATGCAGTCCTACCTAATTTCAAAGTGGTGGGAAAAAATTCACAATCTCAAAGCCTTCCTTCATTAAAAGAACTTTACCCTCTGCATCCTGTAAATTTTGCTACATCTTCTAAATATTTAGCAGCCACTAACTGCAAGGGGCTTGGGGTGGGGGGCGGTCTGTGCAACGAGATGAAGTAATGTCTTCTACGCTCTTGTCCACTGCTGGTGACACCCATCAGCCCAGGCTGTAGTACTCAATGAGACCAGCTAGTGGCATTCAGTTCCACTGCAGCACACTGGTATCAATATCTGGGTGGTGGTGAGTAATAAGCCATCTCCAGACCCCCTGAATCTGGAACGTAATTCAGCTAGAAACTTTCTCGGGTGGTCAGCAGGTTCTTGCTTGTACCCTTTCAGTGACCTGGGAGATGGGAACCTGAGGACTCCACAAAGCCTGCCTTCATCTCACCTTGGGAACTTCATAACCTTGACAGTGGCAATGGGGCAATCTTGGTGGAGGTGGTGAATTATCTTGGTATTTGCCCTCTCTCTACTTGCCGTGCTCTGCCGCTTTTGTGTCCTTTTGTGTCCCAGCAGTTCTAGGTGTGCCTTTGGATTCTAAGGCTCAGGAAACTATAAAAGAACAATGTGTATCTGTATCTTCATTAGTAATCACGCTGCTTGACATACTCTCATCAAAGTAAGCCCCTCTCTCTTTAAGAACTGCCTTTTATGATGGTTGTGGCCACCTCAGATGACCTCGAGAAATGTGGCACTTTTGTTTGCACCACTCAGATCTCTTGCATAAATTCTTGTACTGTTCTGTTTAGTTGTCTGCTGGGGTCACTAACTCCGAAACAGTAAGAGGAGCTCCTATTGCTGACCCACATATGGAAACTCAATATATCTTCCTAAGTATCATTAATATAGAAATATTTTTTAAAACTGGAAATAATTTTGTTAAGTTGTAAATCTATGTCATCTAGTTGTTTAAAACAGTAATTGTGTATCCCAGTGCATTGTCAGTATAAAAATAAGACATTCATTTTTAGGAAGTAACAAAAACATACAAATTCTACCGATTATAGGGCTTTCCTAATGCATTTTAATATATAATATTTAAATTTTATTTTTTTGTTTTTAATGTACTCTATTTCAAGTTTACATAGTTTAATTTTTTAATTAATTTATTTATTGGAGTATAGTTGATTTACACTGTTGTGTTAGTTTCTGCTGTACCGCAAAGTAAGTTATACATATATATATATATATATATATATATATATATATATATATATATATATCTCCACTCTTTTTTTAGATTCTATTTCCATTATAGGTCATTACAGAGTACTGACTAGAGTTCCCTGTGCTATACAGTAGTTATCTATTTTACTTATGTTTAATTAACTAATTAATTTATATGTATATTTTTAAATTTTTGGCTGCATTGGGTCTTCGCTGCTGCACGCGGGCTTTCTCTAGTTGCAGCGTGCGGTGGCTTCTCTTGTTGAGGAGCATGGGCTCTAGGTGCGTGGGCTTCAGTAGTTGTGGCACGCAGGCTCAGTAGTTGTGGCTCATGGGCTCTAGAGCGCAGGCTCAGTAGTTGTGGCACACGGGCTTAATTGCTCCACAGCATGTGGGATCTTCCTGGACCAGGGCTTGAACCCATGTCCCCTGTACTGGCAGGCAGATTCTTAACCACTGCCCCACCAGGGAAGTCCAAGTTATCTACTTCATGTATAGTAGGGTGTGCATATGTCAATCCCAATCTCCCAATTTGTCCCTCCCCCCACCCTTTCCCCCTTGGTAACCATAAGTTTGTTTTCTACATCTGTGACTCAATATTTACATTTTTAAAGCAACAAAAACATTTGCATAACAAATCTTGAAATGTATTAAGTCACTATGCATATCCACGATTTAACTGACATTAAGTTGACGAATATATTTCTAAGATAATAGAAGAAAGGTCTGAAGACCTTTTCTCATTTACTTATACAGGACTGGCACAATATTTTGAGTACCAAAATAGTGTCACATGTTACTAAGAATACATTAGAAAGGTTAAAGTGACAATGGGTAAAGTAGGAAAGAGAAAACAGGAGAAAGCTCACGGGGGCAGGGGGAGAGAAAGAGGGAAGAAGAAAAGAAAAGGGGAGAAGAAACTAGAAAAAAAAGAGAGGAAGAAGGAAGTGAGGAAAACACATGGAAAGATAAAAAATTAGCTTTATTTTATCACTGCCCTGATCAAGGGATTGAATTCATTTCATATCATCATTTCACCAAAGAGGTTTAGGAAAGTAATTCTGTTTGCTCCAGTTGGTGTTTATTAAAGGGGAAAGAAAGTGATCACACTCTACTGTCAGCAAAAATTTAATTGTAGTAAAGCACTGAAGCTTATAAGCATTCATTTTCCTTGGCTAAGTTATCTTCAAACTTGTAAGAGAAATAATCTGAGTTTGTGGGAAGTCTTTGAATGTCTATAAAATAGGGACTATTTGATTTGTTACAGAGACAGTTCTCATCTTAAATATGATTGCATTTCTTTATGTTTTGATCAGTAAATCTTGAAACTAGTCCATGTTTCAAAGAACTATAAAGCTGGGGTTTTGGTGACTATAAATCAGATATGTAGAGTATGGTCCTCATTCCAGCATTGTCAGTTTGATTTAAAAATATCTGAAATGTGCTAGTCTACCCTTTCCACCACATAAATAGAAGCTATAGAAAAATTTAAGAGAGTCCCAACAGAGAAACAGAAAAAGACATGTCTCCCTGATTCTGACTCCTACTTCTGCTCCATATCTGCACAGACACCCACACACAGACACACAAATACACACAGATATACACAGACTCAAGTACACTCATATGAAAGAATACCTTGCTTTCTGGCTTAATTAAAATCTGGACACAAACTCAGTGGTCTATTTAAGAAAGAAGAGTGACTCCTGATTTAGGTGTTTGTTGGGTAACAAAGGAATTTTCTAGAAAATTGTATTAGTTTCCTAAGTTTGCCATAGCACAGACAGGGTATGGCTTAAAACAACAGAAATTTATTCTCTCATAACTCTTGACACTGTAAGTCCAAAATCAAGGTATTGGCAGAGTTATGCTCCCCCTGGGACTTTGGGTAAAATCCTTTCTTCTCCTTAGTTCCCGGTGGTGATGGTCAAACCTTGCCATTCCTTAGCTTGCAGCTGCATCATTCCAATCTCCACCTCTGTCATCACATGGTATCCTCCCCTCATTTGTCTGTGTTCACACTGTCTTCCCTCTGAGCCTGTTTGTCTACTCCTCTTAAAAGAACACCAGTCATACTGAATTAAGGGCTCACCCCACTTCAGTATGAACTCATCTGAAGTAATTACATCTGCAACAGTCCTATTTTCAAATTAGGTCATATTCTGGGGTTTTGTGGGTTAGGACTTCAACATAGCTTTTTAGGGGATACAATTCAACCCACAACAGTAGATGAAGTTACTTCTTAAACAAACAAAACTATTCCATTTCTGTTATCATATTAGAAAGTCTTCTAAAACCTACTGGGAACTTTCAAGCCTTCTTTTTTGATATTTATTTAAACTGCTAGTTAAAATAATATAGATTTAGCATGGAAAATTTTAAAAATACGTACGCTTATAATGAAGGAGGTTACAATCACCCATACAGATTTATTAACCGCAATATTATTTTTGTATTTATATGAAAGCATACTTTCATTCTGCATATACAATTAACATGTTTTACGCTGCAAAATATCCAATACACCAGCTGTACTTACAATATGTATCCACTAGCTGTAAGGTCATATAATTAAATAGTTTTCTATTAATGGGTATTCATTTTGTTTTCAAATATATCCCACTTTAAACACTTTTGTAGTAAACTGCACCTAAAATCTTTACCTACATTTAATATCATTTTATTTTTTCTGGTCTCTCATGCATTTTCTTCTTCATCTCTGAAATCTAAGATTGTAAGCTTCTTTCAGCTTCATGCTGTCATTTCTATTCAGCATTTTGTACCTGTTGTCCATCGCCTCTTCCTGGAACACACTTTCCTGAACATTTCATAATGCTACCTCTTTCTAAGCCTTCAGCCCTCTGTTTAGATAACACTCTGCAGACAGGCCTTTCCTGACGCCTTGCAAAATTGCGTCTTAGCTCCCTGTATTGTAATAAAATTCATAACACATTGTTTCTCATTTCAGTTTTTGATTTTAATACTGTGAACGGAGGGTCAGTGACTTTCTTATCTACCCAACATTCCCCAACACACATAATGGATTTGCTCAACAAATGTCCTCCAATAGTCCCTATCTTAGAAATTTCACCACCAAACTTCCAGCTTCTAGACCTGAATTCTTGAATCTTGAAAGTCTTCTCAGTTACCATCTTTTCCAAGAAATCCACATTATCACTATATCTTACTTGATCTACTACAGTACTTACTTATATAACATCCACTCTCCACACCTGTCCTTTTTTAATATACTCTCAATTTTCTCAGATGGCCTTTTAAAAAGATCATTCAAAACTCTGTAGTTCTATTGTTCATAATCTTCAATGGCTTTTACTACTTTCAAGATAAAGAGAAAATCCTTCACATTACTCCCAGGTTTTGCCTATGGACTTCCCGTCCAGCCTAATGTCACCATCTCCTGCCTTATTCTGCCCACCCCAAGCATATGGGCTTTCACTGAGATCCCCAAAACTGCCGTGTTGTCTTCTGCCATAAATTATTTACACAAGTTGTTTCCTTATCCGAAATGATTCTACCTGCTCTAACTCTGCATTATAAAATTCTACCTCATTCTTTTTTTTAGGTAGATAAAAACTTTTATTGGGTAGATCAATCCATTCATCTATTAATCAAGGGCATGATGCCTTAACAAATCACTATGTACATTCAACAAACAGTAGGAAGAAGAAAACTAGCATGTATTAAAAGCCAGATAAGTGCCAAGCCCTCTTTTTGTTTTCATTTTGTGTTTTGTTTTCTTTCAGCTTTACTGAGACATAATTGACATATAACACTGTATAAACTTAAGGTGTACAGCATAAAGAGCGGACTCACATACATCATGAACTGATTATCACAATAAGTTTACTGAGCATCCATCATCTTATACAGATACAAATTAGAGAAATAGAAAAAACATATTTTTCCTTGTGATGAACTCTCAGGTTTTACTCTCTTAACAGTTTTCATATATAACCTACAGCAGTGTTAATTATATTTATCATGTTGTACATGACATCCCTAGTACTTACGTATCTTATAAATGTAAGTTTGTACATTTTGACTGCCTTCATCCAACTCCCCCTCTTCCCATCCCCCAACTCATTCTTTATTTTTTTTTGGCCGTGCTGCGCAGCTTGTGGGATCTTAGTTCCCCGACCAAGGATTGAAACTGGGCCCTCAGCAGCAGTGAGTGAGAGCGCGGGGTCCTAACCACTGGACCACCAGGGAATACCCCCCGCCCCAAACTCATTCTTAAAATATCAATTCTAAGGTCATGTGTTCAGAGAAACCCTTTCGGATTTTACTGACTTCATGATATGCCAGTATGTTTGTTCTTAAGGCATGAAAACATGTTGCAATTTTCCTTTACAGAACACCACTGATCAAATAAGCATATCCATATGCTAATATCAGATCTTCCTTTTAACATTCAGGTGTAAGGTCAGTTCTGGGAGATGAGAGATGTGATACTCACCTGGGGACATGGTAGATACATGAGTTTTTTCAGAACTTTGCTTGGAAAGAAGCTCATCTCTGTCCCCAGTTGTCATATCTCTCATCTCCCAGAATGGGTCTTGATTGCTTCCCCCTTACTGAGCCACTCTGGAACACACAGAGCTTCGCAGTGGACTCTGTGCGCTGGAAGATGGTAGGGAAGGAGGAACACATCAGTGGACTTCTGGGAGTCTGACAACTTCTGATTTCAGCATTGTCAAATAAAGTCCACTATAAGTCCTTCCAGTAAGGAATCTGGACAAAAGTATTACCAAGTTTTGGCTTATCTTAAAAAAGGTAGTAAAATATTATTTAAAAGAAAAAATCTTTTGGGGAGGTGCCTTTTTTATCATTGATTTTTGATTCACGATATATTAATTATCGTGGAAAAAATGCAAATGGTATGAAAGGTCAAACCAATAAAAATAATCCTTCCTCAGATTCTTGCCCCCAAATACGTAGATTTTTTTCCCCAAAGGCAGCCCTGATAATAATGCTTATTGTAGCTTTCCAGAGATGCGAGAGTTTCTATTATAAGGACAGATTTCTTACAAAAATCGGTGTGGTCTTGCCAGAATCTTGAATAAAGAGAGGCACCAGACATTATTATTAATATGCATAAAAGAATCACACATCTTTATTGTCTTGTCATTCAGTTCGGCCAAACATTTTCAGTACTGCCAACTCCCCTCATCCCTGTTTCTACTGCTACCATTTTATGAGACTTTTAAAGATTCTGCACTATAAAATAGTTCTCAGTTTCTCAACTTTCCCCATTTCCTGCTTAGAATTCACCATTATTGGTTCTGTTAATTCTGTTACCACTAAACCATCTGTTTTCTAGCTTCCAATATTTTGTTGATGTCTAACATACTCCTTCATCCTCCCCAGCTGCCTAACTTTATGATTCACTTTCTTTTTAATCCTGCTTCCCTTAATCACTTTAGTGAAGTTTCAGAGAGAGTGAAATTACATGCACATATCCAACTCACAATTTTAACCTAGAGTCTCTCATTGCTTTTAATCTCTTACAGCAGGAGGATTGGAAACTTTTCCTTTAAATGAACAGATAGTAAATAATTTAGGCTTTTCCTGCCAATTATACTCTGTCACAACTACTGCATTCTCCCTTTGGGCCACAAAGGCAGCCATAGACAATATATAAATGAATAAGCACATTTGTATTCCAACAAAACTTTATTTATAAAAGCAGGTGGTGGGTAGGATTTGACCAGTGAGCCACAGATTATTGAACTCTGTCATATAGCTTAAAGAACTAATCACTAATTATCTCAATAATTTTCACCACATATTTCTTCTTCAACAGATTCTGAAATTATATGAAGGCCAGAACTCTAATCAGTCAGTCATTCTCTCCCTCTCTCTCTCTCTTTCACACACACACACACACACACACACACCTCCCACATCATTTTAGTATGTGGAACCAGCACAATTCATGACAGGTAATCAGCATATATTATGTCCATCCCACTCTTCTTTTATGTTGAGGTTATTCGTTTGCTCAGGTTGAAAACAGACTCAATTTCATAATGAAGTCTTTAGAGGTGAGAAACTTCAGTCTGGGAAGGCGGGATGAGATGGACAGCTTTGTTCTAAATTAAGAGCCTCCTCCCTCTGCAGCTGGCTGTGGCTTTCTACCTCTCTGAGGTTGATGCATAAAGATGCAGCAAAAACAAAGGCAGCAGAACCTTCTTACTTAACTAGATCTGTTGTAAGACAGCATTGCATGCTCTGGCCCCGATGGGGGTTAAACATGACCCTTTCTCCTGTGAGCGCTTTTAGAGTGTTCTTCAGAGGATTCCCCACTGCCTGTGCCCCTCTGACAACTCCCAGGAGAAAGAGGCAATTGCCCTTGGCGCCCCCTAGCCTCTGCCACATTGCTGGTGAACACACAGCTTCTGGCCAGTGAGGATGTATCTAGGAGAGTGGCTTATGAGTCATGACATGACTTCTCAGCATTGCTTTCTAAGGGATGCATCCTTGCCTAAAGCTTCATTTTGGAATCTTTTTTTCTATTGGTTTTGGTATGTTAGTCGAAATTTCCAACTTAACTCCCCATGACATACACAGACACAGACACACACACATACACACAGACACACACACACACAACTGATTTACAGCCTAGTTTTTCTCTTGTCCTAGTATTTTTGTAAATTTTTGGGGTTTGAATCACATCTTTTTGGGGGGTATTAAAGAAATTTGATTTGGTCTGTACTCTAATCTCATATATCTCATGTAAATATTCTCCCTTCCCCACATTCAGGCCTGCTCCATAGTCTAAAAATTTTGGTGGTAAAAAGGAAATGGTTCTGTTTGGCATTTTTCTCCTCCCAGTCTGACATCTGGCCTCAGGGTCAGATATAAAGGAGAGGGAATAAGAAGATCAAGAGTAACAGGACTGTACTTAGTACTATTTGCAGGTCCCTTTTGTCTATGACCATCCACTGTTGTGACAGGTACCCAAATGCTAGACATTTTACTGATTATTTTACTGAATGTGTGAGCCCTACCATCCCCACACGTCAATTCCTGGCAAGGGCTATGCACCCCTTGACTCCATTGGTTTTCTCCTAGGGGCTCCTTATCCCAGCAGGCATCTATCTTAATGCAGTGTGATTTATGTTGTCTTTTTGGCCCAAAGGAGAACACATGTATGTTAGCCATGTCAAACTCTACAAATGTAGGCTGCTCTGACTGCCAACCCTCTCTCCTGGTCCTACTATTTTAGGCTGTTTCAGATGACAATCCACATTCTGGTTTCTCTTATCAAGAAGCAAGCACGCATTTTATCACTGTAGGTCAACCCCAGAAAACTCCTGGAACACGTATCATGCTTTCCTAAGAACTCTTTTGACTCCTGATGGCAACATTTGGTGAGCCTATGACCTCTTCGTCTCTGCAGTCTTTAGTCAGGGAGAGACCAGTTTTTCCAATATGTGTAAGAGATTTCCTTAACACCTTTCTCGGGCCATACAGTAAAAGAAGCACCTCTGGGAAGGGAGATTAAAAGGCACAGCCCATTCTACTTCCCTGGATTCTCCTCCAAGAGCAGAGTGTGTCTGCTAAGGAATCTTCTGGAAGTATGTAATGAGACTGACTGGCAAAGACCCAATTTTTCCCATTTCTGAAAAACAAAACAGTGAACGAAACCTATGGATCCAATTCTCTTCTGTTTACATATGAACAACTATAACCAGAACATATGCTTCTACCTCTAGTTCAGATACACCAACCCCCACTTCCCATTACTCTCCTTCCTGTGCTTCATTATGTTATTATTTTTAGTAATAGTCCTACGTTTTAAAGCTTATGGAATATACCTGTCTTTCTTGATCTGTTCTATGTATTAACATTATCCATGACTCCTACATTCTCTTCTCCTCTCCTCCATTTTCTCTCCAAGATTCTTTCTACAATATTATTCTTGCATTTGTTTATTTTAATAACATATCAGTGTTTCTGGTACAGAGAATTATAAGGAACATATTTTAAATGGCTTAGAAATCACCATACACACAACTGCTATTGATACAAAGAAATGAATATACATGGCTTTAGAAAATCAAACAGTACAGATAAGTATATAAAAGAATGTAAAAACCTTCATCTCTGCAATAGTTCAGACTCTTGTCACAAGAGAACCTGGCCCCCGGATGAGAAATTTAACACAGCAGAAGCGAACAGATAAAAAGAAGCAAACACAGTGGAAAGTACAATTGAATTTCTGTTGCTTGAAAGAGAAGTCCCAACACACAGGCCAAGTGAATTATCTTTTTCATAACCCAGAAGTCCTCAAGTCCTGTTATAGGATTGTTTGATTCATTTTCTGGCTGAGACACCCATGACTAACAATGAGGTACAGCAGCCTACTTGCAGCTGGTGTAGGCACAGGGCAGAGGGATCTATGAACAGGTTTAGAACCCTTCCTCTCCACTCACTCTTCACAGGGGTCACCCTGTGGATGGAGCAGTGTGACCTTGCAGTGACCTTGTGGCAGGTCCGGGTGTGCCTGTAAGTGGAAGATCTCAGGTAGTATCCTCCAGGCTTTTCATGTTGGAATTGCTTTAGGGCCTGTCTATATAAAAGGCCTGAAAGTACAGATGTCTTTTACACTCCAAAGCCTTGTGCAACTGGTAATTATTTTCCTTAAAGAGAGGTATTTCCTGAAACACCTCAAACATTTTGAAGTTTCTATTGCGATTCTTTTTTTTTAGCATCTTTATTGGAGTATAATTGCTTTACAATGGTGTGTTAGTTTCTGCTGTATAACAATGTGAATAAGCTATATGTATATACACATATCCCCATATCTCCTTCCTCTTGCGTCTCCCTCCCACCCTCCTTATCCCACCCCTCTAGGTGGACACAAAGCACCGAGCTGATCTCCCTGTGCTATGCGGCTGCTTCCCACTAGCTGTGTGTTTGACATTTGGTAGTGTGTATATATGATTCTTTTACTTGAGTGTGGCACAGAATCCATAGAATCCCCACGATCCCACCAACCTCTGCAAGCAGTTTTGAATCCCCAGGTTCTCCATGGTAGAAAGACAGAGAGAACTGTACTGTACATTGGACCAGCTGGTGGCCATAATGTGTACTGCTCATCACTCAAATCTGTAATACGTTTTGCTTTAACTGCCCATGCAACAAAGCATACATGGTGGCTCAAAAGAACACAAGAAACAGTATTCAGCTATCTTCTGGATGGAGTAACATACTCAATCAACCTGTCCTTCACTAAGGGAGAATAACTTGGCATGGTCTTTACACTGACATAGCACCCCATGCCCAAAACTTCACAGACATAGTAGAATCTGACCTTTTCAAAGAACTGATCTTTTCATCTCCAGAACACATGTTGGTTAACTCTGTGTTTAGGGTACCTGCTACTTTTTGCTCTCCAAAAAATATAGATGTGATCTCTTTCATAAAGTGTGACATCCTGCAAACTGGCTAGATGATTAAGATCCCTGATCACTAAACTGAGGTACAGAAAAGGAGAGCTGACGCTCCAGTGATGGGAGTTTGCCACTGACATTAGTCCTGCTGCTACTTTCTATAACCTCCATATTTTTCCAGTGTCACTGAGATCAGGAAGCCCATATAAACTGAAGTTCTCCTGAGAGTCCCCAGCTAAGAGACCATTCAGTCAGCAAAGAGCATTTCAACATGCTGGTGCTTTCCACATAAATGTATGGGTCAAACATACATTGAAAAAAAGAAACTTCAGAGCACTTTAAAGAGATGCTCCTTAAGGGTGAAAATACAGTATACACATAATCAATTCCTAAATTCCCTTCTCATTTAGATTATTTTCTCAGTATTTTAGCAGAGTCTATCTGGTCCCTCAGCTGACTTTAAATAGGGTCAATGATTAGTCCAGGTTTTTATGAAGCAGTCAGACAAAACAGAAGTATAATATTCAGTTTTCAAATAAGCATTCCAAATGAAGATACTCTTATTTATGAAATTATATTACCAGATTCAAACCATTTTTAAATATTCCTCAGGATTTTTGTTGTTATTGGTTGGGTTGTTTTGCTCACACAAACTCCACATCCCTACATTTTTGTGAATATAGTCGTCCCTCAGTATCTGTTGGGATTGGGTCCAGGAACCCCCTCACATACTAAAATCAGCAGGTACTCAAGTCTCTTATGTATTTGCATATAACGTATGCACAACCTCCAGTACACTTTAAATCATCTCTACGTTATTTAAAATGCCTAATACAATGTAAATGCTACATAAATAGTTGTAGATACAACGTAAATGTTATGTAAATAGTTGCCTGTGGAGTGCGGCAAATTCAAGTTTTGCTTTTTGGAACTTTCTGGAATCCTTTTTTAAGAACTTTTGATCCACAGTTGTTTGAGTCCGTAGATGCAGAACCTGTGGATGTGGAGGGCTGACTATATAGTGTGGCTCTCTCTGAGAATGCCTTCTCTTCTTAAGTTTCATTCTAGTCTGTATTTGACTTCAGGGGCATGCTAGAATTTTATTTTTGTTGTTGTTGGTATGGTGTCAATGAGAGATGGGACAGGAAGAGAATATCAGTTTCCTATTTTGAGCAACTACCTTTGCAAAAGACTAACCTCACGAAAAGAACAATGTAGTAAGTTGAGGATCACTAGCTCCCTTTGGGAGATACAGAGTTATTCTGATTGGGAAAAGATATTCCAGGAAGAATAAGAGCATTTTTTCAGAGCATGGAATCAGAAAACTAAGAGGCTGTTGTGGAGACAATTAATTGGGCTGGGGAGTGTTACACGAATAGGAGTAAAGAGCTATTGAACTGAACATAAAGATGTAGACTTAGTCTTAGAGGCTTTGAATCACATTTGTTTTTAGTTAGTAGGCAAAGATTTTGAACAGGACTGTGCCTAAAATAGAACTGTTACTTAGGGAAATTCATTTGACAAGAATATGTAGGATGGATTAGGAATGTAAGATAATGGAGACAGGAGCACCAATTAGGTAACTAAAACAATAGTCTTGGCAAGAGGTAATGAGGCTTCAACTGAAATAATTCCAGGAGTGGAGAGGGATGGAAGGTGAACACTGATTTCTGGTCTCTCCTCTGTGGATAGATAGGTGCAATTGTTAGGCACATGACCTCAATGTTGGGAGTGTTACTTTACATCAATCCACTTAATATAGCATATTTACCAGAAGGTTTTAATTCAACTTAACACAGGAATAAGAAATTGAATATGTATCTAAGATGCCTGCCTAGGTCAAGATATGGCAAAAGAGAACGTGGGAGAGCACATGTGACAAAGAAGCATGCAGACTACATGAAAAGGGACTTATCAAGAGCTTCTCAAATTTGCAGGGACATCAGAATTGCATGGGGAATTTTTAAAACTAAAAATGAAGGTGGCTGAACCTCACCCTAGAAAGTCAGATTTAGCGATTCTGAAGTGTTTTCACGACATATTCATATTTGTAAGAGATCTTCATGTGATCCTGGTACACAGTCAACACTTCACTAATCTACAGATGAGGATCTGCTAATGAGGAGACTCCCAGCTGAGCACACACATCAATCAGGCCTTTACGGCAACCTGCTTTTCAGGTGATGATCTGTCTCTAAGGTTTGCTCTGTTCCTGTATGATTTTTTTTTTTTTTTTTTTTTTAGTTGTGGCATGCAAACTCTTAGTTGTGGCATGTGGGATCTACTTCCCTGACCAGGGATCAAACCCAGGCCCCCTGTATTGAGAGCATCGAGTCTTAGCCACTGGACCACCAGGGAAGTCCCTGTTCCTATACGATTCCACTCCATAGTTTTTACTCTGCTGCTCTCGATTATCACTATAGGTTGGCAACCTGAACTTCATGCTTCTGTGTACATCTTGATAACCCAGTCCTGAACCTACCTCTGCAGTGACAACGTTGGCTTCATGGCAAAGTGTCTACTTAACTCAAGAACCTTCCCTCTGTTATGAGGAGTCTCAGGTTTAGTAACCTGATGCTGACTTCTTTAAAAATGTTCTGACCCTGAAGACTACCTCAACTGTAGTTAATTCAGAAAAGAAGATGCAAAGCTCTTTAGCTTATTTATCAAGAATTTCAATAGCTACATCCAATTTTTGTCACAAAGATTTTTGCAAAAGGTTATTTATATACATATGTGTACTTGGTGTGAAAATATATATTCTCACGCACGCACACACACACACAGACACACACACACACACACAGACACAGGGCTCTTAAATTTTACTGGAATAATTAATTCACCTAGCATGCGTTGGCAATATCTTTCTAGAAAATAGTTTATACTTTTGGACTCACCATTAATCTCACCAGGTCAATTTACAGCAGAACTGTTTTACTGGAAGAAATGCCAAAAGGTAAAATTACCTTTTATCTTCTTTGTAACAAATTAGCTTAATTCTCTATCTGATTTTTCTTTCCTTCTGCTTGGTCTTAGAAAAACTACTATTTTAGCTAACATAGGAGTTGCCGACCAATGTCCATGGACTGTTTCTAGCAAGGAGATGTGTTTTCTTTGGCTAGAGAAGTATTTTATAATATTTAAATTTGAAAGTTTTTAGGTAACAGCATTCAATTTCCAATTAAACACAATTCTTAACATTTTATATTATCTTTGACCTAGATCTCCATGTATGCATGTTTCTTGCCTTATCTTTAATAGAATTTGAGCTTGAAACATCTGATCTAAAACCAGCTTTATATCTGACCATACACAAAATCCAGCTATAATTTACATACAGTAAAATGCAACAATTTTATGTGTCTAGTATCTTTACTTTGACAGACAAATACACCCATGAAATTAACACCACAATCAAGGTACATAATATTTCTATCACCCTGAAAGTTTCCTTGTGCCTCTTTGTTCTAAAATGTAATGTAAATGTTATCATAGAATATATTTTATCCTATTAGCTTCACTAGATCACCATCATTTTTGTCTTTTGAGATACAACCATGCTGTGTCTCTATTGCTGAGTAATAATTGCATCATAGGGATATGCCACTTTTTTATTGATTCACAAGTTGATGGACACTTTGTTTTCAATTTTTAGTTATGATGAATAAAACTGCTATGAACATTTGTACTGTCTTTATGTTGATATCTGTATTTATTTATCTTGGATCCTACAGCCAATAGCCTTGTTGTCCCCTTTATTTTCAAATGGCTCCATGCTCTATCTTATTTAATGAGTTCATTTCAGTAAACATCTACTGAGCATCTATTATGTACCATGCACTCTAGTAGACTCTAGGTATACAAAACATATAGTCAATATTTGCTTCTCATAAGGAAACAAATCCAGGATAATAATCCAACTTTTAAAAATCACCAAATAGTATGATATTTTCTAAGGAACATTTAACATATATTATTTGAGGGGGGGAGCAAACTTTTCACACAGGAAATGTCAATGTAATATAACAAAAGAATATAAGAAATTCCAATTGATGCTAACACCATGAAGAACAAAGAGTAACAATTATCTTTGGGGAACTAGAATTAAATTGGTAGGTGAGGATGTAAAATCTAAGTGGAGAAAAGACAGGTATTAAGTGTAGATATGTAGACAGACCTTTTGAATCTTATTTAGATGTAGAAATTGTAGGAAAGATTTTGCACAGAGGAGTAAAAAAAAAATAAATAAATCAGAGTTTTGTTTCAGGAAGTTTACACTGGCAGCAGTACAGCAGTGTGATCTGGAGGAAGCAGAAGGTAGGAGCCAAACTTCTGCAAGAACTGAAGCAGCTTTGGGAGGGTCTGTTAACTGACTACAAGTAAGAAGGAGCAGAACTCTTAAATTTCTTATTGTGTAACTCATTAGATGGGATGTTTTTAATGAAGGTTTAAAAATATCAGACAACTGGTATATAAAGACAAAATTACCATCTTCTTAAATTCTCATGGAGTTTGAGGTTCCTGTGGTACATCTGGGTGGTTATGTCCAGTAGGAATTTGGCTGTACAGATCTGAAACTCAGGAGAGGGCTCTAGGCAGATCTACGAAGGCAGATTTTATTTTTATTTTTAAATTTTTTTAAAAGATTGTTTTTTGATGTGGACCATTCTTAAAGTATTTATTGAATTTGTTACAATATTGCTTCTGTTTTATGTTTTGGTTTTTTTGGCCACAAGGCATGTGGGATCTTAGCTCCCCGACCAGGGATTAAACCCGTACACCCTGCATTGGAAAGCGAAGTCTTGACCACTGGACCACCAAGAAAGTCCCAAAGACAGATTTTAGAGTCACGAGAGTATAAGCGTCTGTAAAACCTGTGGATGTGAATGAATTAATTCACCCTTATGTATGTGGAATAATAATAAAAATTATGAAAGAATCCTGGTGAATGCCAGCAGAAAGGAGGCAAGGAAGTTGCAGTGTACTGAATGTTTATGTCCCTCCAAAATTCATATTTTGAAATCCTAACCCCAATGTGATGGTATTAGGAGGTGGGGCCTTTGGGAGGTTATTAGGTCGTTAGGATAGAGCCCTCCTGAATGAGATTGGTGCCCTTAAAAAAGTGAGAGCTCCCCCTTCCACCATATGATTTCAGAGAGAGAAGGTGGCATCTATGAACTAGGAAGCAGGCTCTCATCAGATACCAAATCTGCTGATACTTTGATCTTGTACTTTCCAGCCTCCAGAACTGTGAGAGATAATTTCTGTTATTTATAGCCACCTAGTCTGTAGTACAGAAGGCCCAAAGAGACTAAGAGAGAAGTGGACTTCAGGAAAGAGGTTGAAAGGAGAAGCAGAGAGAAATATGGTGAGCCATGAGAGGTAGCACAGAAGACATTGTATTGTTTCAAGATGAGGAAGTGCACAGAATGGCCAAAGTTGAAGAGGTTAATGACTTTTTTAAATATTATGATTAGGAAATCATTGTTGAATCTGTAAAGAAGATATTTAGAAGAATAACATGGATTGAAGGCAAGAATATACAGTCCTGAGAAGTGAGTGTTAGGTAATAAAGTGGAAACATTAAAACAAAGTTGTCATAATAAAACTATGTGGCTACTAGCTCAATAAACACAGGGCCCTCAGAAGGTCTTCAAAATTGGAGGTATTTAAATATGACTATATTTTGATGGATAAAATAAAAATGAGACGAAACGATTAAAATAAGATAAAATAGGTTGTAATGTAGAGCAGGTGGTGAAATTACACTTGGATAGGATAAAGATCAGCTCGCTCTTTCTTAGACATGCGGTTCTCAAGGTGTTCCCCAAACCAGCAGCATGAGCATCTCCTTGGAAATTACTAGAAATGAAAATTTTCAAGTCCTGCCCTAGACCTACTGAATTAGAAAGTCTGGGCTTGGAGCCCAACATTCTGTGTTTTAAAAAAAAACCCTTCATGTAGCTTTTTTGCAAAATAAAGTTTGAGAACCACTGGATCAGACAAAAAGGAATGACAGAAGAGATTGCAATAGGTTTAGAAGGTGCCAGGTATAATAAACTGAAAGAAATCATGCTTAGTAGCTTCAATTACGTCTGTGAATTTGAAGATGAGGCCAAGGATAGAGAACATATAAACATTTTGAGAGAAGTGATGAAATTCTTCAGTATCCACTCCCTGTAATGGAAGATGAATCTGGCTGCTGATGGGACATAAAAAAGGATTGCTGGGCTTCCCTGGTGGCGCAGTGGTTGGGAGTCCGCCTGCTGATGCAGGGGACACGGGTTCATGCCCCGATCTGGGAAGATCCCACATGCCGCAGAGCGGCTGGGCCCGTGAGCCATGGCCGCTGAGCCTGCATGTCCGGAGCCTGTGCTCCGCAACGGGAGAGGCCACAACAGTGAGAGGCCCACGTACCGCAAAAAAAAAAAAAAAAAAAAAAAAAAAGGATTGCTAAGTGTCCCTGAGGGTCCTGCTGAGACTTCAAAACGGCATCCTTCTTCACAGTTATAGGATTTTTCTTCAGTAGTTTTCAGTGACTTTTGAAAAGGGAACAAAGTGGAGGCCTTATCTTGGGGAATGGGCCAAAGAAATTCAGACACTGATATTATTCTAATCATTGTGCCTTCTCCTCACAACCCTCTAAATTCTAGTATCTTAAAAAATATGACAATTCCTTTTTTAACCTTCTGTTTCATGACATGGACTAATTTATATGAGCAGTGAAATCATCTGGGATTTAGATTCTAGTGAGACAGACTAGTTGTAAATCATGTAGTTTGCTTTAGTTAAATTGCTTGTAGCTGTACGAACTCATGGCAATACTGTTAATGGCTGTATTATCTCTCCACTCCAGAGCCATTAATGTGTCTCCACTGAAACTCCATGCAATAGAGTCTTATTTACTTCATTAAACACCATGCCTGGCTGGACTTCTTTGAGAGTTATGTTTATTTCCTGCATGAAAGGCTATGAAGTTAAAAGTTCTGGAAGCCTTATACAGTGTTCTGGCGACTGTCTACTAAGAACTGGACAATACTTTCTTACCTGTAAAATTATTTGAGTACTTCCTTATTTAATAGGTCACTGGATGCAACTTGCCTCCAAAAATCAAATTCTTTCTAGAGATTTAACAGAAGGGTTTCAATAGTAAGGATTCTGCATTTTCTTTTGACATTTGCTTCACCTAAAGTTTTGGAGACTCTTTCATCCTACACTTTACTAGGCAGTAAAAGTTATAAAGTTGAAGTTCACTTAAGCAAAGTTCCAAAATAGCTAAACCTCACTGCTCTGTATAACCAGACAGGAGGACCCATGAAAATGCATATTTCCTCTGGTATTTTACTTCTCTTGTAATTATCGTTGTAGTTTGCATAGCTGGTCTTACAAATTTAGCAGAAAAAGGAATAATTGAAATACTCTAGTTGATAAACTGCACATAGTCCAGCCATTTTACTCAGTCAAAAAAAAATATTTAGTGGCAAGATGATGGCTAGTTAGTAGAATGTCACTTCATCTATTATAGGTGAATTAAGCAGCATGTAGTTAGAGCCCAAGTTGGATTTCTGTATTTTCCAAACTGACATTTAAGTGACATTTCCAGCATGAAAGGTAATGACTTTTTATAACAATCATATTATGATGATGATTGCTTCCACATTCAGTGTGCTTCAATTTACACATGGGCAATCAGAACGTGTCCATAGTAAGTTACAGTCTCTCCACATCTAACCTAGTTCCAGGGTCTAAATTATTCATAAGGTCCTTATCATCTGGTGGGAGAATATGACTTATTTTCAAAAATCTATATTTAGATTACTTAAAGAGAGTGGCCATTAAAGAGAGAGAGAGAGAGAAATAACAAAGTTCTGTATAATATGTAAACAACAAACAGATGCTATAGAGTATGATTAAGTAAATAACTGATATTGAAGGCAGAGGGGAAAGATAATGAAAAGGCAAACTAACAAGTACTTTGCTAGTATAGAAGCTGAATCCAAACAGTCAGTGCTTCCAGACGCTTTTCTTCCCCATGAATTTTTTTTTAAATCCTTCCTTAATTTGTTATCTATTTAAGTTTCTTTTCTAGATCTTAGCTTGCATTTGGAAGTATAATGAAGGAAAAGGAAGCATAATGCTAGCAGTTTGAGATAATTCAGAGAAGTAATGCTACTAAAAATCTTACTATGGATTCTTATTGTCACAAATCATTCAGTTGTATAGGAAGACATAATATTGCACAAATACCGCAAGGACTATCAATGTTCCTCTGTATTTTCTTAATGTGCTTTTGTTGATGGTTGCTGAGACAAAAATAATCTGTTAAATCCATGTACTTTACAAGCATTATATGTGTTTGGTTTTGTACTTTGCATTTTAGGTAAAATCTTTTGTACCTTTGTATCTTACTTTAATAGTTTAGCTTGCTTGGGAAAGAAAGTTAAAGTAGATTATATTCAATAAACTATTATGAAATGCTATTGAATTACAGGCTCTTTGCTAGGCACTAGGGTTTGGAAGTTAATAAAAAGACATGGTTTTCAAGGTGTTCACGGAAGAGTGGGGAGATAAGCATATAAACAATGATGGCATCAAATCTAATTAATATGGATGGAGAGCAAGGTAGAGGGGGCTTTGGAGGGAGGTGCAGTCAATTACAGCTGAAAAGTTCAAGGAAGAGTTCACAGGAAAGTTGATAAGAATTATCCTTCTTCCTCAGGATAAGTAATATATATATTTTTTAAATTTTATGAATCATTTTATGACTTGGGAATTACAAACATTTTTACAAGTCTCTCCATCACTTTTCAAATATATATTCACATGTATATATATTATATTTATATTATATACATATACATACATGTCATATATATGTATGTACCTATGTTTATGTATGTATTTTGTTTCAGATGCTACGCAAAGAACTGAAAATTGTAACAAGTAAGATATATACAGTTTCTTCCTTCATGGATCTTTAATCTACTAGTGGTGTCCAGCTGGAGCTGAACACATTCCATATGCAAATATGGTGTGAGAAGAAATGTTAAAACTTTTATGTGTATATGTTTTAGTGGAAAGGAAAGAAATCAAGGACATTATTTACAATAATGTCCTCAGGTAAATCCTAATCCAGGTTATACTTCTCATGCACTCTGCCTTTATTATTCTGGTGGGAGGAGGAATCCACAAGGAAAAGTGAAGCACAGTACTCTCACTCAGTTGTATACTTTTAATATATGTGTACCCAATTAAGTCAAATTTTGGACCATTGCTTCTAATATAAGCTAAAGTTTAGCTGCTAACCCAACACTAACAAAATTGAAGTGTCTTACATAGATTCTAGTTAAGGGACTACGGTGTGATGAAAATACTTATTACGTAAACACAAGTGAAATAAAAGATGACAGAACCAACCCTTTTTCTATTGCACAAATAATCTTGTCATTAGCCCCAATGTTCATCTGTCCCTTCAAGGTAAAAGTGATGCTGTAACAATGAGTGGGTAAGAAACTGCTTCTTCAAAGTAACTTGCGCTAAGAAGAGATCATTGTCAATACACATACTTAGAAATTTTCCTGGTTTTAATTGCTTTTTGTTATTGTCGTAAGTTAGCTTCCTAGCACATGCTGGGAGGCTGAGTTTGGGGTATAAGATCTCTATCAGGGAATAACACCCTTGAAAGGAAGTGGGTGAAGTAGAATTTGACAGAAACAGAAGTCAAATTATGATTCAGGACCCACATAGCCTTGGCCAATGTTTTAGTCAGCTTGGGCTGCTAAAACAGAATACCATAGACTGGAGGGCTTATAAACAACTGAAATTTATTTCTCATAGTTCTGGAGTTCTAGAAGTCTGAGATCATGTGTCAGCATGGTCAGATTCTCATGTGATTCCTCTTCTGCTGTTTCCTCACTGTGTACTCACATGCTGTTTCCTCACTGTGTACTCACGAGAGAGCTCTCATGGGTCTCTTTCATAAGGGCATTAATCCAATTCATGATGGCTCCATCCTCATGACCTAATTACCTACCAAAGGCCCGACTTTCTGATATCATCATATTGGGGGTTATGATTTCAACACATGAATTTTGAGGAGACACAAACATTCAGTCCATAAAAGCCAACCCCACAGGGAGCTCTGGAGGACTATTTCCTAACAGAATTGTCTGATGCCTGGCTGAGATACTAGATCTTAACACTCCAGTGTCACTCAGTTAGCAGATGCAGAATGCCCCAGGAAGGCATGAGCTTTGGTGAGGGAGCCTTCTGCAATTGAGGCAAGCCCTAAAGGGTCACAGTGGTGTTGAATTCGATTTTTTTAAAGATATAATACCTTTCTATTCAGTTTATAGAATCTATTGATTGATGGAAACTAGAAAGGTAGTGCCAACTAGAAGAGATGTCACCCTCATCAGTGGAAAAAAGCTGACTTTTTTGATTGATGTCTATGAAATCTATGAATCTATGAAATGAATGTCTGTATGATTTAAAATCTATGGAACATAATAAAGACTATCTAGGGATAAAAAAATAAGTAGCCCATGCAGAGTGTTTAAAAATGATAATAAGAAAAAAATTTCACATATCAAGTCTGTTTTATTCAATATAATATTTACAATTTTTACCATCTATTGTCCTATGGGACTACAAACACTATAAAGCTAGGAACTAAATTTGTAGTTACTAAAATTCATAACTACAAATCTACATATAGTTTGCTGAAAGTATACTTTCAACAAATAAAGAATAGAAAAGAGACCAGTTCACAAAATATGAAAGGGTAGACACATGGTGGCTAATCCCTACCACTAAAAAATCACTAAGTGATAATAAAGGAGAAAAAATAGTATAAATATACAAGTACTAAGTTAAAAAACAATGAAATAACAGGGATATCAACATTTTTTAAGATGCAGTGCAGGTAGATGACTGGAAACCAAACTAGCAAACCAAAGAATGAAAACTGAGTGCTAAATGGGAGAAATCAAGATACGAACTTTTGTGCAAGAGAAATTCAGAGAAATTCAGGAATCTGAGGTACTTAGCATGTCCAATATGCAGTATAACAATATTGAAATACTGAAAACAATGTGACTTCCGCTTTCAGAGAAGGCATGGAATAAATTTGGAAGTTGCTATTCCCATCCTTTAAACAAGAAAAGCAGCAGAAACTAAAAATCAATTACTTTTCTTGTAAACATTATAGAACAGAGGTCACCAAGCAAAATGCCACCCTGAAATCTGGGGAGTCAGGCAAATCCAGAGTGATACTGCAATTGAAATCTGTTAATCTAGAGCTGTAGTTACTGGATCCATAAACAAGTAGGACCACTTAAAGGGTAATTCTGACTAATGCTGGAGGCTATGTGTGGAAGGGAAGAGAAACTCCTGGGTTCTTCGTTGAACCTCCACCGTTTCATGGGCTCTCTCTAGGAAACCATGAGGTTCTATGGTGAAGATCAAAAAAAGAACCCCTCTTGTCTCTGGCATGGGTAGAAGAGTATTCATTGTGAAACATGTCCAGTGCCTTCTCCAAAACACAGGTGCACTCTCCAGGGAAAAAGGGTTTGCCAGAAGGCAATTCTGAAATCTTATCCCAGCTGAGAAAGGGGAACTCCTCCCACAGGCAGGCCACTGCTGCTGGCATTCTATCTAACCTAAGGGGTAGAGAGCAATAACAGGGGACAGGACTTCAAGAAAACAGATGGAAATGTTGTCGCTCAGGACTAGTGTACTGTATAGGGGAAAAAGGTATTTCACCCAAGAAATACCTGTAGAGGTAACACAACCAAGAAACAGGGCCACTAAAAGACTGGGACTTAGAAGACTACAGAATGTTCCTCCTACCCCACATTTTATCACCAAACCAACAAGGCTTCAGTCTAATAACAGTGGATTACATCTGAAAAGGAGAAAGAAACAGACTCTTTTGAAAGAGTACATATGGAATCCCCAAAGTCAGAAGAGGAGACAAAAACGAGGACACTAGAAAAGATTAGAAGCTTGGTACCTTTAACTCCAACAATCATTAAAGCTCCAGCAATCATTAAACAGTGAATCCCATGTCCAGATTCATATACATCATCACATTAAAGGCCCATTTAATCTCATTTTCTATTGTCCCATATATTAAAACCCATATAGGTTTCCACAAAATCTTACAAAGCATGAAACAAATGCAAGAAAAAACAAAACAGTTTGAGGAGACAAAGTTATCATAAAAACCAGACAGCTAAGACACAGATTTTGGAATTATCAGACTGAAGAGTTAAAATAACTAAAATTAGTTTTAATCTAGGGAAACCACTAATTTTTTTAAAGAAGCATAATTGGTGAGCTCAGAGAAGAGAAAAAAAAGTAGCTTATATAAAATGCTCCATTAAGGCCAGGGAAGATATAAAAAGAGGGAAAGAAAAAGAAACAGAACAAAGTCAACTAATAGAAAACAGTTTAGAATTTGGTAGATTATAATCCAACTGTATTGGATAATCACTTTATATGTAAATGTCCTAAATACACATAACAAGACAGATTATCAGTGTGGATTTTTTTAACAAAAGAAAAACCAAGAACAAATATATGCTGTCTATAAGTAATTCAAGACTCAGATAGGTTAAATGTAAGAGAATACAGAAGTATAAACATGTGAACATTAGAAAAGAAAGCTGAAGTAGCTATATTTATGTAAAATACGGCAGAATTCCTAATAAGGAAAACTATAAAAGATAAAGAGAACATTGTTCCATAATAATTATTGGTTCAAATTTCCAATAAAAATAAAAATTTGAATGTGTATGCACCTGAAAGAGTATCAAAATACATGAGATAAAAATGATGGAACTGATAATAGAAATAGAAAATTCTACTAAAGTAGTTGGAGACATCAACACTTCTCTATCAGTAACTTACAGATGAAACAGGTAGAAAATTAGGAGGGATACAGACAACATAAAATGTACTGTTAATCAATTTAATCAAATTGATATTTATAGAGTTCTCCATTTAAGAGCAGGAAAATACACCTTCTTTTTAAGCTCACATGGATCACTCACCAAGATAGTCTGCATTCTGGGCTATAGAACATTCCCTAAACATTTATAAAAATATAAATAAACCACATTAAATATGTTCTCAAAGTACATGGAATTAAACCAAAAATTAACTAAAAATCAAAAACAAAAAGATAGCTGGAATTTTCCCCAAAATATTTGGAAAATAAACAGCATGATTCTAAATAATCAGTTGGTCAAAGAAGAGGTCTCAAGAAAGATTTTAAATTCTTTGAATTAAATGAAAATGAAAACAAAACATCTGAATTTGGGAGATACAGTGAAAACAGTAATTAGAGGAAATTTATAGTGTTAACCGAATGTCTGTGTTTGGTCTTTATTTTTTATTTTTTAATTTTTTTGGCGGTACGCAGGCCTCTCACTGTTGTGGCCTCTCCCGTTGCGGAGCACAGGCTCCGGACGCACAGGCTCAGCGGCCATGGCCCACGGGCCCAGCCACTCTGCGGCATGTGGCATCTTCCCGGACCGGGGCACAAACCCGTGTCCCCTGCATCGGCAGGCGGACCCTCAACCACTGTGCCACCAGGGAAGCCCTGGTCTGTATTTTTGACCATTGTGATTTCCTACATCATAAGAGCAAAAGTGATCAAAGCATCTTTTGTTATAATGTTGGGGTTTGTTCCCAATTCCCAAAATAGCTCAGGAGAGATAAAAGTGAAAGGAGCATCTTTTATTCATAACATGCCCCTTTCAGCCACAGTTTATGTTAATGAGGTGAGTTTTGGAAAGCCCTCTGGACAGAGGCTGGTTGCCAGGAGAACCAACCACTTATCAGAGAGTTGGAACTTTCAGTCCCACTCTGGGCCTCTGGGGAGGGAAAAGAGACTGGAGATTGACTTCAATCACCAATGGCCAACGATCTTTTAATCAATCATGCCAATGGACATAATGAAGCCTCCATAAAAAACCTGGAGTTCAGGGAGCTTTTGAGTTAGGGAACACATGGAGGTATTGGAAGGGTGGCATGCCTGAGAAGGGTACTGAAGCTTGGCACTACTTCTCCCATACCTTGCCCTATGCATCTCTTGCATCTGGACATTGCTGAGTTATATCCTTTTATAATAAATTGATAATACAGTAAGTAAACTGTTTTTCCTAAATTCTGTGAGCCATTCTAACAAATTAACAAACCTGAAGAGTGGGCAGTGGGAACTCTGATTTAAAACCAATCAGTCAGAAGTACCAGAGGCTTGAACTTGAGACTGGCATCTGAAGTTGGGGGCAGTCTTGCAGGTCTGGGCTCTTAACTTGTGAGATCTGGTGAGAATTCCAGGTAGGTAGTGTCAGAATAGAACTGAGTTGAATTGAATTGAATTGAATTGTAGGACACCCAGTTAGTGTTCAAAGACTCAGAGAAGTGGTTGGTGTGGAAAAACCCCCGCATTTTCCGTGTCAGAAGTGTAATGTGTATAGTAGAAAGAAAGTGTCTTTCCTTTTAAGAACTAATGAAAATTTGAGCAACATTAATTAAATCAAGACTACGAAAACAACAGAGAAAACCAACAAAATTAAAAGTTCTTCCTCTGAAAAGATTAAAAAAAAATGAATAAACCATTAGCCAGGCAAGCCACAAAAAAACCCACAAATTATCAGTATCAGAAATGAGACAGGGTTCATCACTAATGATTTAATGGATATTAAAAGGATACTAAAGGAATAATACATTCAAGTCTATGCCCATACTTTGATAACTTACATGAAATTGACCACTTCTTTGAAAGACACAAACTACCCAACTCACACAAGAAAAAATAGGTAGTATAAATGGACCCATACCTATTAAAGAAATTGAATCAATAATTAATAAACGTCCAAAAAAGAAAGCACCAAACCCATATGGTTTTACTGGGGAATTCTACCAAATATTTCAGGGAGAAATGATACTAAATTCCCACAATTTCTTCCAAAAATTAGAAGCAATATTTCTTCCAAAATTAGAAGTAACATTTCTAATTCATTCTGTAAGGCCAGCATTACTCCAGTAATAAGACCAGATAGAGATACTATAAGAGAAAAAGCATCAAACCAGTATTTTTCATAGACATAGATGGAAAATCCTTAACAAAGTATTAGTGACTTATCTGGCAATATATAAAAGAGATAATATATTATGACCAACTGAGATTCCTTCCAGGAAAGCAAGGCTAGTCAACAATCATTCATTAAGCAATATATGTAATTCATTATATTAACAGACTGAATAAGATAAAACACATGAGCATACCAATGGATGCAGAACAAGCACTCAATAAACACTTATTCATGATAAGTACTCTCAGCAAATAAATAACAGAGGGGAACTACATTAATCTAATAAATAAAATGTACAAAAACCCTACATCGAACCTCATACTTAATGGTGAGAAAGTGAACAATTTCCTGCTAAAATTAGGAGTAGGGCCAGGGTGTCCTTTACTACCATTCCTTTTTAACATTATACTGGATGTCCTAGCAGACGCATTAAGACATGAAAAAAATTATATAGAGAGATATTGGAAAAGAGATATTATAATAAAGATCTTTATTCAAACATGACAGAATTGTCTATATAGAAAACCCCAAAGATTTTACAAAAATAATCGGGAGCTAATAAGCAATTATGCAAGGGTCACAGGATACAAGGTCAAAATACAATTGTCCACTTAAAAGTCAATTATTCTCCTATATGTCAGCAAAAAACAACTGGAACTTGAAATTTTAAAAAAAAAACTATAATAATATCAAGAAAATCAAGTACTTAGGTATAAATCTAACTAAATATTTACAGGATCTGTATGTGAAAAACTATACAACAGTAATGAAAAAAACCAAAGAAGACATAAATAGAAAGTGAAATATTCTATGTTCATATATTGGAGAAATTAATATTGTGAAGATGTCATTTCCTCCCAATTTGATCAATAGATTCAACACAATTCAGATCAATGTCTCAGCAAGCTGCTTTGTAGATACTGACAAACTGATTCTAAAATTTACATGGGAAAGCACAGGACCTAGAATAACCATTACATAATGAAGTCACCTATTGACTGTTTTCCCATTCAGTGTTGCCAAGTGTGTAAAATGATTTGGAAGTGTGAATCAAAATATAATGATATGATTTAAGAAAATGTTTCTGTATTCACTCAAGTAAAAGTGAAAGAGAGAGACAGAAGTAAAGAAGGAAGGAAGGAAAAATAAAGGAGGAAGGGGGGAGAGAGAGAGAAGAAAGAAAAGAAAGAAAGAGAAAGAAGGAAGGGAGGGAGGGAAGGAAGAAAGGACAGGAGGAAGATAAAGAGAAATGACAGGAGGAAGGCAAAGGGAAAAAAAAGAAAAAAATAGATACGTTGATTAGAAAAACAGTTTGGGGCTGTTTTTAAAAGTTAATGCAAAAATTGACCTAACAGGTTTTTTCTTTTCCTTAAAGAACAAAGAGCTTCAGAGTATACACTGGGATGGACTTTGTCAACTTCAAATGCAGCTTTAGTAGATGAAGTCACAAAGCTTATTTCTGAAGTAAATGAGATCTCTCTTATTACCAAAATATTAGTCATCTTTATTGCCATTTGTAATTAATTCCTTGTGGATGATTTTCTAACCTATGGGTACTTCAAAATTCTTTTATTTTTAAAATACGAATGCTTTCTTGCCAGTAAAGTTATAGGTTCATAAGCTTTTTGTTTTCAGTGAAGAATATAGTGATTTTTAGAAAGTTTAATTGTCCCAGGCTCTTGAGATGATACATATGCATTTCAGAATGAATTATTCTTCCTTTCTAATACATTTTAAAACACAGAATAAAATGCTTTCTTATATAATCACTGTAAAAGTAAAATTATTACAAGATTATTAAAACAACAAAATCATTTTTCATGCAAATAAACCATTAGATGGATAACAAGCTGTCCACTATGTCCAGAGGACAACGAGAAGAGGATTATTTAATTTCATTTCTGTAAATAAGATTATGAAGCAAGCTATCTCATCAGTGGACAATATTAAGGTGACTTTTCTGGATACAACAGTTTCATATGATAAGGGAGACAAAACAGTAGAATGAAATCAACTTAAACAAGCTCCCTGACATTAGTGCTTCCATTTTTTAAACTAAGTTATAATTAACATACAATATTATATTAGTTTAAGGTGTACAACATAGTAATTTGACATTTTTATATATTATAAAATGATCACTGCAATAAGACCAGTTACCATCCATCACCATACAAACTGCTTACAATATTACTGACTATATTCCCTATGTGTACGTTGCATTTCCTTATTGATTTATTTATACTTATGTATTTTATAACTGGAAGTTTGTACCTCTTAATTCTCTTCACCTATTTCATTCATCCCCCAGTCTTTCACCTTTGTGGCAACCACCAGTTTGTTCTCTGTATCTATGAGTCTGTTCCTGTTTTGTTTTTCTTCTTTAGATTTCATATATAAATGAAATCATATAGTATTTGTTTGTCTCTGTCTAATTTCACTTAACATAATACCCTCCAGGTCTATCCATGTTGATGCAACTGGCAAGATTTCATCTTTTTTACAGCTGAATAATATTCCATTTAATGTATAAACCACATTTTCTTTATCCATTCATCAGGCAATGGACACTTAGGTTGCTTCCATATCTTCGCTACTGTAAACAGTGCTTCAATAAATATAGGGGTACTTACATATTTTCAAATTAGTGTTTCTGTTTTCTTCAAATAAATACCCAGAAATGGAATTGCTGGATTGTATGGCAGTTCTATTTTTAGTTTTTTGCGGAACTTCCATACTGTTTTCAAGTAGCTGTACCTACTTATTGGGTGGGCCAAAAAGTGCCTTCAGTGTTTTAAGTAAAAATAAAAGACACATTTTTCATTTTCACCAAGAACTTTCTTGAACAACGTATTCATCATTTTGTGCCACTACCTTCTGCCATTTTTCAGGCAACTTCATAATTCCATCTTCCCAAAACTTTTAATCTTTTTGAGCAAGGAACTGTTCCAGTTGCCTTTTAAAGTCTTCCAGGGAACTGAAATATTTTCCATTAAGAGAATTTTGTAAAGACTGAAATAAATGGAAATCCAAAGGTGCAATATCTGGTGAATAGGGCGGATGAATCAGAACTTCCCAGCCAAGCTGTAACAGTTTTTGCCTGGTCATCAAAGAAACATGCGGTCTTGTGTTATCCTGATAGAAGATTATGCGTTTTCTGTTGACCAATTCTGGACACTTTTCGTCAAGTGCCACTTTCAGTTGGTCTAATTGGGAGCAGCACTTTTGGAATTAATCATTTGGTTTTCCGAAAGTCCTCATAATAGAGGATTCCCTTCTAATCCCACCATTATGTACAACATCACCTTCTTTGGATGAAGACCAGCCTTTGGTGTGGTTGGTGGCGGTTCATTTCACTTGCCCCACAATCTCTTCCATTCCAGATTGTTGTACAGTATCTAAACTTTTCATCGCCAGTCACAATTTGTTTTAAAAATGGAACGTTTTCATTACATTTCAGTAGAGAATCGCATGCGGAAATATGGTCAAGAAGGGTTTTTTTCACTTATGTGGAACCCAAATATCAAAGAGGTGAACGTAACCAAGCTGGTGCAAATGCTTTCAGTGCTTGATTTGGATATTTTGAGTATGTCAGCTATGTCCTGCATAGTATAATGTTGATTATTCTCAATTGTTTCAATTTGATCACTATCAAGTTCAACTGGTCTACCCAACCATGGAGCATTGTCCAGCAGGAAATCTCCAGCACAAAACTTCGCAGACCACTTTTGACACGTTTGATCAGTCACAGCACCTTCTCCATACACTGTGCAAATCTTTTTGTGCGTTTCAGTTGCGTTTTTACCTTTCTTGAAATAATAAAGCATAAAATGCCAAAAATGTTGCGTTTATTCTTCCATCTTCAATATTAAAATGGCTATACAAAAATTCACCAATTTTGATGTCTTTTTTTAAATGCACGCTGATGTGAGAGCTGTCACACACAATCTAACAAAATTATTTCAAATGAAGGTAAAGACAACTAAGTGCTACTAGAGCCATCTTATGGAAAAAACAGAACCTTTCGGCCCACCCAATACATTCCCACCAACAGTGCACAAGGGTTCTTCCCTTTTCTCCACATCTTTGCCAACACCTGTTGTTTCTTGTCTTTTTGATAACAGCCATTCTGACAGGTGTGAGGTGATATCTTATTGTGGTTTTGATTTGCATTTCCCTGATGATTAATGATGTTGAACATCTTTTCATGTGTCAGTTGGCCAAGTGTATGTCTTCTTTGGAAAAAATGTCTATTCAGGTGTTCTGCTCATTTTTAATTGGGTTGTCTGGTTTCTTTGATATTGAGTTAAATGAGTTCTTTATATATTTTGAATGTCAACCAATTATTGGATATATAGCTTGCAATATCTTCTCCCATTCAGTAGGCTGCCTTTTTGTTTTGTTGGTGGTTTCTTCTGTTGTACAAAAGTTTTTTGGTTTGACGTAGTCCCATTTGTTTATTTTTGCTTTATTGCCCTTGCCTGAGGAGACATATCCAATAAATTTTGCTAAGACAGATGTCAAAGAGGTTACTGCCTATGTTTTCTTTGAGGAGTTTTATGGTTTCAGGTTCTATATTTAAATCTTTAATCCATTTCGAGTTTATTTTTGTATATGGTGTAAGAAAGTGCTCCAGATTCATTCTTTTTCTTGTGCCTGTCCTGTTTTCTCAGCACTGTTTATTGAAGAAGTTGTCTTTTCCCCATTGTATATTCTTGCCATCCTCATCATAGGTTAACTGACCATATTTCTAGACACTCATATTCTGTTCCATTGATCTATGTGTCTGTTTTTTGTGTCAGTACCATATATTTTGATTACTATAGCCTTGTAGCATAGTTTCAAGTCGGGAGCATGATATCTCCAGCTTTGTTCTTTTTTCCCAAGATTGTTTTGGTTATTCAGGGTCTTTTATGGTTCCATACAGATTTTACGATTATTTGTTCTAGTTCTGTGAAAAAAATGTCATTGGAATTTTGATAGGGACTGTATTAAATCAGTAGATTCCTTTGAGTACTATGGACATTTTTTATGATATTGATTAGCCCAATCCATAAGCACAGAATATCTTTCCATTATTTGTATCTTCTTTAATTCCTTGCACCAATGTCTTATAATTTTCAATATATAGGTCTTTCATCTCCTTGGATAAATTTACTTCAAGGTGTTCTATTACTTTTGATGCAATTGTAAATGGGATTGTTTTCTTAATTACTTTTGAATAGTTTGTTACTGGTGTATAGAAATGCAACAGATTTTTGTATATTAATCTTGTATCCTAAACTTTACTGAATTCATTTATTAGTTCTAACAGTTTTGTTGTGGAGATTTGGGGATTTTTTTTTTTTTTTTTTTTTTTTTTTTTTTTTGTATAGTATCATGTCCTCTACAAACTGTGACAGTTTTACATCTTCCTTTTCCAATTTGGATAACTTTCATTTCTTTTTCTTGCCTAATAGCTGCAGCTAAGATTTCCAATACATGTACAATAGATGTGGCAAGACTGAGCATCCTTGTCTTGTTCCTTGTTCCTTTCAGCATCCTTGTTCCTTGTTCCTTGCTCCTTTCAGCGTCCCAGTTCCTTGTTCCTTTCAGCTTTTTACCATTAAGTATGAAGTTAGCTGTGGGTTTGTCATATACAGCTTTTATTATGTTGAGGTATATTCCCTCTATACTCACATTATTCAGAATTTTTATCATAAATGGCTGTTGAATTTTGTCAAAAACTTTTTATGCATCTACTGAAATGATAATGATTTTTATACTTTTTTTGTTAATGTGGTGTAACACATTGATTGATTTATAAATGTTAAACCATCCTTGCATCCCCGGAATAAATTCCACTTAATCATGGTATATGATCCTTTGGCTTGCTAATATTTTGTTGAGAATTTCTGCATCTATGTTCATCAGTGATACTGGCCTGAAATTTTCTTTTTTTGTAGTCTTTGGTTTTAGTATCGGGGTAATGCTGGCCTTGTAAACTGAACTTGAAAGTGTCCCTTTTTTCTTAAAATTTTCAGAATAATTTGAGAAAGATAGGTATTAACTCTTCTTTAAATGTTTGGTAGAATTCACCTATGAAGTCATCTGGACTGGACTTTTGTCTTGGGGGAGTTTTTTGATTACTGATTCAATTTTGTTACTAATAATTAGACTATTCAGATTTTCTACCCCAGTTTTCTTTTCTATTTTCATGGAATATTTTTTTCTATCCTTTCGCCTTCAGTCTATTTTGTCTTTATATCTAAGAAGAGTCTCTTATAGGCAGCCTATTGATGGGTTTTATTTTTTATTCATTCTGCTACCTTATGTCTCTTGATTGAGCCATTTGTCTGTTTACATTTAAAATAATTATTTCTAGGTATGTATTTATTGAAATTTACTTCATTGTTTTCTGGTTATTAGTTCTTCCTTTCTTAAATTAATAGTTTGTAGACTCATTTGCTCTCCAGATTGATGTATATCATCATATAGTTAATATTTAAACATGAAATTATTTCAACTGTAGAAGTTAGTTACAAATTGTTTTGAAGTTTATTAAAATGTTTTATGTTGCAAGAGTATGGAAAACTTCTAGAAAAATTCAAAAAAAATGACACAGCACTGCCAACAAAAATAAAGTAATTAAAATTTGGAGGACCCATGTTTTATTCCCCATGTATGTACTATCCTTGTCTAACACTCTGTCAGAAATTTTACTGTGTTAGAAAATTAGACAGGAAAGTAAAATTTAGCTATTTTATAAGTATATCCATTAACTATATGCCTTGGTATCAAATAAGTATCTTCAGAACTCCTTATTAATGGACTTCTTTTAATAAGACAATAACAGTTCTTCCAAAATCACAGTTTCTTCCAAGTTTTTTATCATTCTTAAAATGGATACTTCCTAATTAACCTAATTTTACTTCAGATCACATGTGCTATAAATGAAGTGTCTGATGTTCAGCAATATCACTTTTACACCTGCATAAAATTAATATTTCATCATTTAAATAATACAAAATGCCATTTCATTATAGAGTATTTTGAGAATACAGGAAAAAATAATCATTCATAGGCCTACAATCTAAAACAATTACCATTAACATTTTGACCTACTGTTTTTCAAATATTTTCCTAAACATAGTTGTTTTGTAATTCTTGTTTGCTATATAGACAATACTGCACAGGAATTAAGAGTGTGAGCTCAGCGTCAGCCAGAATAGGTTTGAAATCATGTTCAACTACTCATTTATTTTATTCCTTAGTTTCTTCACCTGTAAAATTGGTATCATAAGTGTAGGAATTTTTAACTCTGAAGGCAGTAGTAAAAATTAAATAGGATAACATATAAGTAAAAGCTTTGGCATAGGAACTATTCTAAATTAGTGCATAACTGTGTATGTATAATACATTTGTGAATTTAATTCTGTAATCTTTTTATACATATATTATAAACATAAGACTTTTTCATGTGTTACAGAAACTTCTCAATCATTTTCAATGTTATGATATTCTTTGAAGTTTATCTACATCCGTTAAAACATATTTAAATGTTTAGATTGTTTTAATATATATTAGTAAAAGCAACTGTGATAAAGGATCCAAATAATAATAAACTTCTGTCAATTGTGCATCTGAAATCAGCAAATTTTAAAATTTTCATAATTGTTTAGATATTTGTTAAAAATAAATAAAAATTTACAGCAAAAGTAACATTTATTTTGTTCTTTTTCTATGTTTCTCTCACTAGAGGCAATTGGTATAAATTTTATGTGTAAATTTTATACATTTACATTTATATACCCTATACATATATGAACTTGTAAGTATTATAGTATTATTTTTCAAATTTATACAAATATTATCATACTTTAACATTATCATTATTATCATTATCATATTTCTCCAATTAATAAGTCTCATTCATCTTTTTGTCTTTGTTTATCTGAATAACAGCCCCCAAATATTGCCCATGTCCTAATCGCTGGAACCACTGAATGTTACCTTACATGGCAGAAGACACTTTGCAGATGTGACTATCTGACACTGATCAGGAGATTATCCTCAATTATGCAGGCATAAGAATCCTTATAAGAGAGATGCAGAAGGAGTCAGAGTCAGAGGAAAAGGCCATGTGATGTTGGAAGCAGAGACTGGAGTGATGTGCTTTGAAGATGGAGGAAGGGGCCACAAGCCAAGGAATACAGGTAGCCACTAGAAGCTGAGAGGCCAAGGAAACAGAATCTCCAGAAAAAAAACAGCCCCTCCAGTTATTTTAGACTTCTGACCTCCAGAAATGTATATTGATATGTTTGTGTTCTATTAAGCTACTAAATTTGTTGTAATTTGTTACAATAGCATATTTTTGGAAACTAATACACTATCCCATAGTAATATTCATATTTTATTTGATTATTTTTTGTTTCACTTAGTTTTCATAGTTTTAGGTGTAACATTTAGTATCGATTCTTTTATGAGTAGATCAAGCAAACAACAAAAGCCAAGTTTAAAAACACCAATTTGAGGTGAATGCAATCCTTTTGATGTACTATAATTATTGATATAATGTATTTATTTTATCTTAGTTTGAGTGTTCTGTTTCTTTTCCATAGTTTTTGATTTGCATGCTTATCTCCCCACCCTGTCTTCTTCATTTCTATTAGGTTGATATGATTTTTCCATGTGTTGTCTTCTGCTAGTTTGACAGCTACAAATTTAATTCTGTATCTTTGTAATTACCCATAATTTTTCAACATACAGAAACATATCAACTCACAAACTCTAAAGTTATTTGAAAATTTATCCTCTTTTAAATGGAATAACTTAGCCTATTTTAACTACCCACTACATCAGTCCTATCCAGTTATCACATATTGATTTTTTATGACCATTGTTTTCTGCATCTCACTCCTTCCTTTTGCATTTTATTCTTACTGAAAAGTATTCTTTAATAGTTGATTCAGCATGAATATGTATGCTCTAAACTGTTTTCACTTTTGTATGTTTGAAAATGTAATTTTACCCTAAATCTTGACTGTTCTTTAGCTCGATGTAGAATTCTACCTTAACAGTCATCTCAATATTATTGTTGCCAAAGTGATGACAACTCACTGTTGAATGTTATTCCTTGATATGTAATTGGTGTCTTTTGTATAGCTTTTTTTAAATTTTCTTTTTTATTTAGCATTCAGATTTTTCCTTAGAAAATGAATGTATTTATTTTTATTTATCTTAATGGGCTCTCACTGAATTTTAAGCCAGTTTTTCTTCAATTCTAGAAAAACCTGTTATTATTATATCTTCAAATATTGTAATTCTAATAAGTCATCTAATCTTGACTTCCAGAACTATTTCTGGATGCTTTAAACATACCATTTGTTCTTTTATCTCTTTAACTCTTTGTGTAGATTTCTGGGTAAATTAAACAACACTATCTTCCATACTTCTAATGCTTTCTTTAACTGAGTAATTTCTAGAATTCACCCCAAATACTGTGATACTATTTTTTAATATTCAATGACTATAATTTTCACTCCTAATATTTTTAATTGTTTATTTTTATAAATAATCTGTTTTTGATTAGTATCTGCTATTTCCATATCACAAATTATCATTTTTGTGTATGCTATTTTTTCCATTATCACTTGGAGGAAACTAAACATACTTACTTTAAATTATTTTTAGAGTACTCTATAACTTACACTTATTTTAAGACAAACTGATGACAATTGGATCTTAGTGGGTAGTTTTCTTCAAGCTCTTTGAAGAGGTTTTTTGTTGTAATATTCATCTTGGATGCGAGCATGCTCTTGCTTTCTCTTTCTCAATCTGTGTGTGTGTGTGTGTGTGTGTGTGTGTGTGTATCTGGTTATGCTTCCACTATGGTCAACTGCCACTTCACCCCCAGTCTTGTGCATTCCTTCACGAGAATGAGGTTTTCTAGCCTCATATCATATAATTAATGTCATAGATCTTTTCACTGACACAGTGAACACCTTGGCACAAATCCCATTTTCTGGCCATCTCCTCCTTCTTTCAAACTTATTACTGGCAAAGTTTTATAGATTTGGCAACTCCAGAGAGCTGCCACAGTTTGTCTCTACATTTTAAAGGAGTACAGACCCAGATCCTAATATAAAATGATGGGCCTCACTGAGTCCTCAGTGATATGATGGGAAATTTGGTGATAGTCACCATACTGGAATCAAAATCTCCAAGGCTCTTGCTGAAAATCATGAGCTTCATGGGATTACCCGCCACGTAACACTGTGAGAATAGTTTTCCACTTCTGAACTATAGAGAAATTTGTCATCTTTTGAGCACAGTCATGAATTTATTATACTTTAATATTTGCTCATTATTGCTATATGTTATCTGGGGCTCCAGAGAATTATAGTATGTGCTAATCATACTGTCTCTATTACAATGCAATAGATATCTCTATATATATTTTTTTCTACTTTGGGTTATTTTTCAGGCCACATTTCCAGAAATGGAATTATTATTTAATTATGAGAATTATGTACGTTCTTAATTCTCTTGATATTACTGCCAAATTTCTATTCTAAATGGTTAACATTCAATTTTGTATTGCTGTTTCCAAAGGCACTTTTTATTTTATACTAAAAATGCTATAAAGGGCTGACAAATATTTTAATACCATTTTTATCTGACACAGTCATAAAACCTGCTCTAATTCCTGAGGCTTTAAAACATCCTAAGTGTACTATATTTAAGTGTTTTATCCCATTCCCCATAACTGTTGTGCTTATGAAACGCAAGAAATAATTCATGTTTTCTTCTGTTAAAATCAACACTGTAAACTGAATTATCTTTTAGTCAGAAAGTCTGCAATAGGAAGAATAATCCCCAAAGATCAGGGCTGAATGAGTCATCGGTGTGATAGACTGAACTTCCTTGAAGATTTTTGGAGAAACCCACTGATGAATGGAGAAATACAGAATTCTCACAGTGCTGCCAGTATAGGAACTGGGACACAGACACAATTAAATATACACTCTTAGTAAAATAGAAAATGAAGGGAAATTGTAAAAACTAATACATATTTTTCACACTATAAAAGTAACTGACCCAAAATATATGAAAAATATACTAGTTCATAGCAAAGTGAGAGAACCAAACACACAGTATCAGGAAACTGTTTGCCCTTGGCCAAGAGTTACTTATTACATTACTTACTTTGTTAAGAAATAAAAATAAAATGTGTTAGTCTATTAGTCACTTGATAAATATGACAATATTTAGCTGGCTTTTATTCACTATATTTACTAACTTCTTTTGGCAACACGCTAACATAGCAAAAGCCTTCCTGAAAGTTTTTCAAGATATTTAGTGATATATAGCATGGGTTAAATAGAATCAAATAAATTCTGCACTCTTTTAGCATGCATTCCAGGACAGTTGCTGAAAATTTGAATGACATAATGAGCCTGACTTGTAGAAGAATGAAAGTGTTACTGTGTCCTTAGTTCTAAGTAAAAAAGTGTGCTAGGGACATGAGAGGAGGAGAGAAACAAAAGGCAAGAGTCTCTTTGTTGAGCTTGGATCGGTTGGTTCCACTGATTCAGGGAACTTGGAAGCTGAGATATAGATGGGAGTACTATTTAGCAGCAAGAACTTCCTTATAAGGGAATGCATGCATTTGGGTCTTAGGACACAAATATTCCTTGACTACTCCACCTAGAATTACAGAATCCAAACAACCAATTTCAGCAGCTTTATTTTTCCCCCTCTGTCATAGGAGGCGGTGGTTTTGCAAAAACAATTATGATAATGTAATAGACAGAAAAACACCAGCAGACAACAGATCTAGACATTAGTTCCTTTAATGCGATTAAAAGCAAAATAATTTTTGCAGTTATGAAAAGATAAAATAGAGTTGACCCTTGAATAACACAGTGATTAGGGGTGCCAAACCTCACAGAGTGGAAAATCCACCTACTGCTATCTCTGCCTCAAAAACAAAGAAGTTGATAAATGATTCACCCAAGGGTAGGAAGCTGAAACAGTCTGGACAGAATCAGGACTCAAACCATACTTTTTTTTTTTTATACAGCAGGTTCTTATTAGTTATCTATTTTATACACATCAGTGTATATATGTCAATCCCAATCTCCCAATTCATCCCACCACCAACCCCCCACTTACCCCCTTTCATGTCCACACGTTTGTTCTCTATATCTGTGTCTCTATTTCTGCCTTGCAAACTGGTTCATCTGTACCATTTTTCTAGATTCCACATATATGCATTAATATACGATCTTTGTTTTTCCCTTTCTGACTTACTTCACTCCATATGACTGTCTCTAGGTCCATCCACGTCTCTACAAATGACCCAATTTCGTTCCTTTTCATGGCTGAGTAATATTCCATTGTATATATGTGTCATACCCTCTTTATCTATTTGTCTGTCGATGGGCATTTAGGTTGCTTCCATGACCTGGCTATTGTAAATAGTGCTGCAATGAACGCTGGCATGCATGTGTCTTTTTGAATTATAGTCAAACCATAATTCTTTTGATTCCACATATTGTGGTCTCTAATTGAGCACAAACTTTTCCTCACATTTAGTTAATTTAAACATCTGTAAAATGAAAATACAGGTACCATATTTATTTGGAAAAAAATTCATGTATAATTGGACCCATGCACTTCAAACCTGTGTTTCTCAAGGGTCATCTGTACTTTCTGAAAGACAGAGTGGTACTACTATCTGGGGACTAGCTTCACTGTATTGAAATTCCAAGAAGGCACCCAACTGTAAATGATAATTTCATATCTTTCAAGGGATAAACTTTGCCAATCTCACTTTATGGCAGGGTGATTAAACCATTTTGATTTCTTTTAACACTACTGGGGACTCTCTCTAGCTACCTGCCTGCCTGTCTACCTTTTGCAAATAATTTCAGAACACTACCAAAGGATTACTATAAATTTGAGTGAATCATTTAACTATTTTTCAGGTACACAATTCATTTAAGAGGCTTTGGATTCTGGACAGCCTGAATTCTACTTCTTCTTTTTTTTTTTTTTTTTATAAATTTATTTATTTATTTATTTCTGGCTGCACTGGGTCTTCGTTGCTGCGTGGGGGCTTTCTCTAGTGCCAGCAAGTGGGGGCTACTCTTCGTTGCGGCGCGCAGGCTTCTCATTGCAGTGACTTCTCTGGTTGTGAAGCATGGGCTCTAGGCACGCGGGCTTCCGTAGTTTTGGCATGGGATCAGTAGTGGTGGCTCGTGGGCTCTAGAGCACAGTCTCAGTAGTTGTGGCACATGGGCTTAGTTGCTCTGTGGCATGTGGGATCTTCCCGGACCAGGGCTCGAACCCATGTCTCCTGCACTGGCAAGCAGATTCTTAACCACTGCACCACCAGGGAAGTCCCCTGAATTGTATTTCTGCAGGTGGTATTTCCATCAGTGAAAAGCTGTTGGGTGTTTAAAATCAGGCAAGTCCAGTTTTATATCCAAGAGTATACAAAAAAGGTCATCAGTCTTGGCAGTTGAACTTTTGAGAAAGAAGAAAAAATTAAATATCACTAAGCAGAGATATGTTATTTTTTCTCTGTGTTTGGATCTCTTTTTCCAATTCATATTTTTTTTCATGATAAATTGAGATAGGTGGGTACGTTTACTTTTGGAGTTGGCCTTGCTCTTTGAGATTCTCTGCAGAAAGAAAGGCTGGAAGAGTCCGATCAGGCTCTCTTCTTATTTAATTTTTATGTTAAAGGTCCAAGAGTCTCCAGGCTTACACACATTCCAACCCAGTTGCTCTTCGTTGGTGAGCAGACAACAAAATGTTGAGAAAATTGCCTAGATATCAACAGAGGATACACTTTCTTGCTATTTATTCCATAATATATATGGTGTAAAAGGCTGGTTTAAGATTCAGATTCAAGACCTCCTTTTCTTACCTCCCTACCCCCAAATTTTAGGGCAATAAATGCTACTATAAGAACTTGAAAGAGTCCATGTATTTTGCAAGTGCCTATCTTACTCTTGTCTATACTTTCACTCAGAATATCTTCTGGGTTTTAATATTAATATAACCAAGGAACATATATACATAAATAAACAGCACTAAAGTCTTTGGAATATAGTTTAGGATAAGAACCTTGCTTCTTTTATACTATCATTCAGTTTATTAAATAAACATTGACATTTATGTCACAGAGTATTCTGCATTTGTTTTCCTCTAACAGTTTTATAGTATCCGGTCTTACATTTAGGTATTTAATCCTAAATACCTAAATACCTAAATTTTGAGTTTATTTTTGGTGTATGATGTTAAAGTGCTTTAATTTCCTTTTTTTTACATGTAGCTGTCCAGTTTTCCTAGCACCATTTATTGAAGAGACTGTCTTTCCTCCATTGTATAGTCTTGCCTCCTTTGTCATAGATTAATTGACCATAGGTGTGTGGGTTTATTTTTTGGCTTTCTATCCTGTTCCATTGATCTATATTTCTGTTTTTGTTCCAGTACCATATTGTTTTGATGACTGAAGCTTTGTAGTGTAGTCTGAAGTCAGGGATCCTGAGTCCTCCAGCTCTGTTTTTCTTTCTCAAGATTGCTTTGGCTATTTGGGGTCTTTTGTGTCTCCATACAAATTTTAAGATTTTTTCATTCCAGTTCTGTGAAAAATTCCATTGGTGATTTGATAGGGATTGCATTTAATCTGCAGATTGCCTTGGATACTACAGTTGTTTTGACAGTATTTATTCTTCCAATCCAAGAACATGGTATATCTTTCCATCTGTGTCATCTTCGACTTCTTTCATCAGTGTTTTATATAGTTTTCAGAGTATAGGTCTTTTGTCTCCTTAGGTAGGTTTATTCCTAGATATTTTATTCTTTTTGATGTGACGGTAAATGGTTGTTTAATTTCTCTTTCTAATCTTTCATTTTTAGTGTATAGAAAGGCAACAGACTTCCATGTATTAATTTTGTATCCTGCAACTTTACCAAATTCATTGATGAGCTCTAGTAGTTTTCTGGTAGCATCTTTAGGGTTTTCTATGTATATAGTATCATGTCATCTGCAAACAGTGACAGTTTTATTTTTTCTTTTCCAGTGTGTATTCCTTTTACTTCTTTTTCTTCTCTGATTGCCATGGCCAGGACTTCCAAAACTATGTTGAATAAAAGTGGTGAGTGGACATCCTTGTCTTGTTCCTGACAATGCTTTCAGCTTTTCACTGTTGATTATGATGTTAGC
The DNA here is from genome assembly GCF_039906515.1 of Pseudorca crassidens. NCBI lineage: Eukaryota > Metazoa > Chordata > Mammalia > Artiodactyla > Delphinidae > Pseudorca > Pseudorca crassidens. The sequence goes on from NC_090298.1 coordinate 25,038,456, forward strand.
TGTAGGTTTGTCATATATGGCCTTTATCATGTTGAGGTAAGTTCCCTCTATGCCTACTTTCTGGAGAGTTTTTATCATAAATGGATATTGAATTTTCTCAAAAGCTTTTTCTGCACCTATTAAGATGATCATATGGTTTTTGTTCTTCAATTTGTTAATGTCATGTATCACACTGATTGAGTTGAGATACTGAAAAATTCTCCCATCTCTGGGATAAATACCACTTGATCATGGCGTATGATCCTTTTAATGTATTGTTGGATTTGGATTACAAGTATTTTGTTGAGGACCCATCTCCCAGAGTAATGGAAATAAAAAAACAAATGGGACCTAATTAAACTCAAAAGCTTTTGCACAGCAAAGGAAATGGTAAACAAAACAGAAAGACAACCCACAAAATGGGAGAAAATATTTGCATACATTGAGACTGACAATGGATTAGTCTCTAAAATTTACAAACAGATGATGAGGCTCAGTATCATAAAACCAACCCAATCAAAAAATGGGCAGAAGACCTACATAGACATTTCTCCAAATGGCAGATGGCTAAGAAGCATATGAAAAGATGTTCAACATCATTAATTATTAGAGAAATGCAAGTCAAAACTACAATAGGATATCACCTCACACCAGTCAGAATGGTCATCAGCAAAAAAATCTACAAACAATAAATGCTGGAGAGGATGTGGAGAAAAAAGAACCCTCCTAGCCCGTTGGTGGGAATGTAAATTGGTACTGCCACTATGGAGTATGGTATGGAGGTTCCTTAGGAAAGTAAAAACAGAGCTACCATGTGATCCAGCAATCCTACTCCTGGGCATATATCCAGTGAAAAACATGGTTCGAAAGGATACATGCACCCCAATATTCATTGCAGCACTGTTTACAATAGCCATGACATGAAAGCAACCTAAATGTCCACTGACAGAATGGATAAAGAAGATGTGGTACATATATACAGTGGAATATTACTCAGCCATTAAAAAGAATGAAATAATGCCATTTGCAGCAACATGGATGGACCTGGAGATTATCATCTTAAGTGAAGTAATTCAGATAAAGACAAATATATGATATCGCTTATATGTAGAATCTAAAAAGAATTATACAAACGAACTTACTAACAAAACAGAAACAGACTCACAGACTTAGAAAATGAACTTATGGTTACCAAGGGGGAATGGTGGGGTGGGGGGAGGGACAGATTGGGAGTTTGGGATTGACATATACACACTGCTATATTTAAAAAAATAACCAACAAGGACCTACTGTATAGCACAGGGAACTCTGCTCAATATTCTGTAATAACCTAAGTGGGAAAATAATTTGAAAAATAATAGATACATGTATAACTGAATCACTTTGCTGTACACCTGAAACTAACACATTGTTAATCAACTGTACTCCAATATAAAATAAACTTTTTTAAAAAAAGCATTGACAGAGTCGTCTATTATGTACATGCCATTAGAGATATCTTACTTGTAAGGCCTAATCTGTGTCAGACAGTCTTCTATGAAAAAGTTAATGTTATAGCAAATCAAAAGACAGGTTTCAATATAATTCCCATTTTAAAGATGTTAAAAATGAGATATGGAGACATTAATTGACTCTCCCAAGGTAACAGAATTAATAAAATGGGGAGTTGGGATCTGAACTCAGGCAATCTGGTTCTAGAATACTTATTTTGACCACTGAACAATGGAAGATGAACATTACATAGTTTTGTTTCATGTTTTTCCCCCTTGAGAACATTACAATCTATTGATGACAAAGTTTAGGTATGAGATGATCTTTCTAATGACAGATGTCTTGTTTTATTACTATGCTTGCTGCGTCACTATTCATTACCTCTCTATCCATCCCAGAATCACAGGCTCTCTAGGATACTATCCCAGACAGATATGACCAATCCTAGTTTTTCAACAGAGGAGTTTGGGAAGTGAATCTTCTTATTAATCCTATATTTCTTCTTACTAATCTTACTAAAAGTAATCCCATGCTTACTATTTGCATTCTCTTTCATGAACATACATTCCTCAGGCTGCAGATTCGTCTCTCATTTGCTCTCAATTGTTATAATATATAAACATTAAAATAAATATTATTAAACACTGTTATTTATTTTGGTTTTCTTTCAAGGATATTCCTACATTTCTTATTGGGTAACTACATATTTATTCAATCCTATCTCATGAATCTTAAGTTAATTTTAGAGTTCAGAATTGGACATTATTCTTTAGTCTAGTACTCAGTCTAAGGTACAGGAGAAAGACTGCCTCTGGTTTTCCAGGTACCATGTAAATATTTATTGATCTCAATATTTGATTACTTTTCTAGCAAGGAAATTTGCCAGACTTGCAAACTTTCTAGCAAGTTTGCCAAACTTGTCTTTACTATGTAACTAAATATGTTTGCTTAATTTTATGACTGGCAGAAATTATTTTCATTTCATTTTTATACAATTTGAGAGACTGTTCTTCCAAAATTATACATTTATCTCTATGTCTACTGAAATGCATCTTTTAAGATTTTTAACAAGTTGAATTCTTTACCAATGGCATTTTAAAATGTCTTACTCCAAACAATGCTTTTCAAAAATACTAGCTATAAATTTAGACGTAGTTAATTAAGATAGAATCAACATTTTAAATGTAAGATACTCTATTTCAGTAAAACATAACTTTGTATTATAACTAATATAAGTCGCTACACTGAAGTATAAAGATTTTCTAATATTTTGGAAATCATAATGATGGCATTAGCTGTGTAGCTTTATAAATCTTGCCTAAACACTCTGAGTAAATTAAGATATTAGACTAGATAATCCCTTAAGATAATTTGATATGTTATCAATGCCAGTCTATCCACATAATGCCAGCTTGTACATAAACTATATAGTTTGAGGGAATTATCCATCATGTGGAGCTTTGTGAAGTAATTCAAACCATCAATGGAGACACTCAGAAATTTCACAGTATGATCTCGCCACATCTAATGCCAGAAAGTAAAAATGGACTAAACTAAAATAACGATATTAAGAATTGTCTCTGAATTTATCTTACATCAATATCTGCCCTCTGACACTTGACATTTTTTATTATCCTTCTTCTGATTGGGACAAAATCTTTTAGACAAGATGCTCTCCCGAGTTGATTCATACACTCTTGTTTCCTATCCTTCTTGATACTGCATTTGAAAGGAAAACTTAAGAAGTTTTGCTCACTTTCTCTTGTTTCAGCACCTCTATTGTACTGTGTCTTGGCACATTCTGTTCTCTCTGAGTAAAATACTTTTTCTCCCCTTAGATCTGTGTCTTCTCAGACTGAGAACCAATATATTTACAGCTGTTGTGATTACTATATGAGTTAGTATATTGGAACAGTACCTGATGTATATGTGATATGTTAACTGTTAGAGAAAAGGGGGAAAAGCTACATTAAAATAATGTGGCATACCCTTTTCTTAGATAGAGTTTGGTGAACATTATTAGAGATCTTGTCATCATATAATACTTGATGGATTTCTTTTTTATCTTCTCTGCTGGACAGTGAGCTACTCGAGAGCTGGTACTATGGCTCATTCATCTCCACATTATCAATGCTTAATACAATGGTACCAATGGAGTTTAGTGGTTTCAAGTAACAGATAAAACTCAGTTGAGAGATCTTAAATTTTATTCATCTGAATTGCTCACCAATAATTTTTGTGAAAAAAACACTTATGTTGAGAGAAGTATAATTACTGCTTCCAAGTTTTCCTCGAGCTTAATTCAATTCCATGTCAAATTGTTTTTCTTCTCGAAGTAAGATATACTGGGGTACTTGAGATATACTGACTCATATTTAACTTATATTTCTGAATGAATTAAATCAGGGGTCAACAAACACTCTTTCTGTAAAAAACCCAATAGTAAATATTAGAAGCTTTGTGGGCCATACGATCTCTGTCACAACTACTCAACTCTGCTGTTGCAGTGAGAAATGAGCCATAGACAATAAATAAATGAATGAGTACAACTGTTCAATCACACTTTATTTATAAAAATGGGCAGTGGGCCAGAATTAGCCCATGAACCATAGTCTGCTGAGCACCTGGATTAAATCAATAAATTGTTTATACTAAAAGCTGCGACTTCACTGCATGGTGTTAGGTTAATTGACTTATCTAGTTCTCATTAAGGTATATAAATGCTTTGTCCTCATTTGTTATAATATCTTGTAAAATAAAGAGTTTGGATTAAATCAGTTTCCTCAAAAGGCTATGTCAAAATGCATTGATAAGTGCTACTTGAATAAAAATTATGTGATTAATGCATTTAGAATAAGGCATTTAATTAGTTCTCTTTACTATGTGTTGCAATGTGTATTAATATACTTAGACTTTGTAACTGTCTACTTGGAGATACAGTAGTCAATGTCTCCCAAACCTATTTGATAAGAAAAAAATTTTTCCAATAACCATTTCACTGGACTAGTATCCAAGGGAACATATCTTGGAGAACACTGGAAAATACGAACACTACTATGCCTTCAAGCTCTTTCTACTTAATATAAAATTCAAACAATTTTTTTTCAGAATATAGTGCCTCATTTATTAGAAACAATGATGGTCACTGTTTCAACAGGGAAGATGGGACCTTTTAACATTTTTAGAATCTTTCCATAGGGAACTTCTTACAATCAATAGGGGTGGTCTCATTTTCTTTCCTCAGAATCTCACCTGATTTCAACCATTTCTTGGGGAAAAAATGTCCTGGCTATTCATTATAATTTATTGTAATCTTTTCTCTTTGTTCTCTCTTCTGGGAAAGACTGTAATTATCTTCAAATATTAATTTTTCTCTTCTTTCTTTAGTCTTTGAACTCCCACATTTTAGTTGAGTAAATGAGCCCCTAGTTGGAGATTATATTCACAGCCTCCATTGCAGCCAGCCTGGAACGCGTGTTTAAATTCTGGGAACTAGGATACTGGCTCCTCCCAGGTCACCTTCATTGAATGGAAACTGCTGGTCCTCCATTTCCTCTTCTCCCGTCTGCGGGCTGAGAAGTGGACATGGTTGTGGTGAACCACCTCTGGTCATGTAGCGAGGCGACTGGCAGTAGGGGCCTGAACAACAAAGTACAAGAAGCCCCGATGCCTACCTGACCTGATGGAGCAAAGAAACCTATCACCTTGCCACTCCTAGCACGTCATGCTTAACACAAAAGAGAAGTAAACTTCTATCTTATTTATACCACTGGCATTTTTTTTTTGATGTAGTTAAACAAATAACCTTAGTAATATACTTTAAAAATGTCAGAATTTGGGGCTTCCCTGGTGGTGCAGTGGTTGAGAGTCCACCTGCCGATGCAGGGGACACGGGTTCATGCCCCGGTCCGGGAAGATCCCACATGCTGCGGAGCAGCTGGGCCCGTGAGCCATGGCCACTGAGCCTGCGCGTCTGGAGCAAGTCAGAATTTGGAATTATTTCTGTTTCTGCTTTATAGTCCACTGTGCTGACTCTGGTCTACTGGTCAGAACTACCAATCAAACTGGCTTATAACCTTAACCCATACTTTTCCCTGTAGACTGGTAACACCCTGGTATTACAACTGGACCACCTCAGATGGAACCAACCTAGAGGAAAGTTTGGATTACCTACATGGAATCATAATTTCATAGATTAGGTTCTAGAGGTAGAAACAGACATTCTTCTCTTTCTATGTTTAGTCAGATGGTGACACATATTTTTTTATCTGCATGTACTTTGGCAGAAACCACTTCTCTTTCATCAACTACTTTGGATCATTTACTTACAAGACTGACAAAGGGGAGATATATTTGAACAAACATCTGTGAATATGTTTCTGTGTATGTGCATTTAACTGCACAGCATTTTCTGAATTACCTATTTTTTTAAATTTTTTTAAAATTTTTTTAAGATGTTGGGGGTAGGAGTTTATTAATTAATTTATTTTTGCTGTGCTGGGTCTTCGTTTCTGTGCGAGGGCGTTCTCTAGTCGTGGCAAGCGGGGGCCATTCTTCATCGCGGTGCACGGGCCTCTCACTATCGCCGCCTCTCTTGTTGTGGAGCACAGGCTCCAGACGCGCAGGCTCAGTAGTTGTGGCTCATGGGCCTAGTTGCTCCGCGGCATGTGGGCTCCTCCCAGACCAGGGCTCGAACCCGTGTCCCCTGCATTAGCAGGCAGATTCTCAACCACTGCGCCACCAGGGAAGCCCACATACTATTTTTAGTTATCCGTGCTTCTGTAGTCTTCCATCAGCATAGACAATCAAATGTGTTCAGTTAACAAACATGAATGTCTGGAAGGCATTAATAAAGCTTGCAAAATGCATTAGTACGTATTATTTTTATGCTGAATGGAATTAACTAGAAAGATTAGTGTACATGTTAAAGAAATATGGAGCAATTTGATTACAGCTCCCTGTGGTTACAACGTTTTATATGAACAATAACAAAATCTTAGGTGAAACATGATTATAATTTTTTATTGTAGTAAATAGTCCATCTGATGGCTGTTGCTTGAATTAATAAAATTCAAAAAGCTGTATTTTATTATAATGAAGATTCATTCACATAATTACTTATCTGCATAAACTTTAGATTCAATATAGGAAACAGGCAATTCAACTGCTATCACTAATAAGAAAAAAAGTTTTAAAAATTAAACCTTTGATTCTAGCTTAATTTTATCCCTTTGCATCCAATTTTATAAACTAATATATTATGCACATTTTGGAAATTTTATGGCTTTTTATTTTTAAAAATAACCTAAATGCCACATTAACAATTTTTAAAAACCCAACTCAATTATAGATGCGTAAGTTCATTTCGGGATATATACATTATGAGTTGGGAAATGTCATCACATCCTTCATCTTCACATTTTTTATGGCTTCCCCTGGTGAACACCTGTGGCTTGTTGGCAGTGAGTTTGCTTCTCAGGACTATTAAGCACTCTATATTTTTAGAGTGGATCAACTCAGAGTTATTTAACACAGGTGTTTCTATAATTATGATACATTGGGAAATCTATAGTGCTCAATAGCTTTCAGGTTCCCACTTCTACCAGGGTGATAAAATCCTCTGTCCCTTATGCAGTGCAGCTTCACTGACGTATTAATAGAAAGTTAAACATAAGTTTGCTTAATTGACTTTTAATAAACTAGGCAGATACTTCCTTTTAAACATTTGACATTTAGTAACACATAGGATAGTTTTTGCAAGTGGATTATTTTCATAAGGCAGTCCAAGTTACCTCAAATACCTTAAAGAAATATCAGATATTATATTTAAAGACTACACTGATCATATATTTACATTAATAGAATTTTTGGAGCCCATTTATTTTATGCACTATTGCATGCACTTTGCCTTGGAATACATTTATATATCTGGCATACCCACTTAATTTTTACATTTCAAAATATAAAAGAAATACTTTAATATTATATGTTGTGGAAAATATAATATGCACATGTGTGGGCTTAATTTTAAGGCGGAGCATACATAGAGAGCAGTTATCTTCAGACAAATAAAATTATCAATCCTAGCCAATCTCCTTCATCTGATTTTAAATATCTCAAAACTTTGCTTTAAAGCCATTAGTACTGCAGTATGGTCTACACTGACTTTTAGATTCTTAGCAATAGAAACACTTGAATGTGACACCACCAAAGGTAAATATCTTTCTCAAAGAAACATGAATTTATAGGGAACTCATTTGGTTTAGTAGTACCCTAATGTCACCTTCACCTTCATATTCAGTACTTCCCCTCGTCCCATCCACTCTGAAGTGGAGGTGAGGGGCTTGTTCGAATTAATTACCAACACTAATAACAAGGGAGAGGAGGGGAGAACTGTAGCCTCAGCAACCTTGGTGTATGCATGAATTGACTCTGCGGTGGAGCCGCCGCTCGGGCTTTGGACTCTGTTTCATTCAGGTTTGCATACCCTTGCCTAAATAAGTCACGGGATAAATAGCAAGCACCTAATCAATATTGCCAAGTACGTGTCTGGGTAAATGGTAGCTGAAGAGAGAGTCCTCAGCCCTCCTGAGACTCTCAGACCCTTCTGTCTTTACAAACGTTTCCAGAACATCATGGTGATTCCTTCTGCTACTATCGCTGCTGACAACTCTATCTGCACTAACAGATGAGAACATCATTCAGAAAAAAGAACAGCAAAAAGTTACAGTACAGATATTGAACAACAGAAGCACAATAACGTCTTCAACACCTGATGGACAAATAACATAAAATAGAGGAGTTAACAACCATAAAAAGTAATACTCTAGTCCTCATATCCTCCTCTGGGCCTCCCCTCCCCCCAAAATTCAGTTTGATGAATAGTGTTTTTATAGTTCTAATAATGTAATAGCAAGTTTTGATTTTCCTGCATTCGTAGGCTAACATGAGTCTGCAAAGACAACACCATTTATTTTGACATATAATTTTACTTTATTTTTTGGTATGTCTTTCTACCATGACGTTGGATGACATTTAACTTTATAAATAAGGTTTAGCTTAAATTTTCCAGAAAAACTGTGTGAATGAACTAAAATAAAGAAATAAAAAGGCAGATTCTCTTCTCAGCTTTACTGAGGAACACGATAAGCACCAGAGACCAAACAGAAAAAGTAAGACTTCTCTCCTTACAATAGTTGTTTCATTCTCTTGCTGGAAATGTCCTCATCTCTAGCATCTTTTATATGTCTTCGCCTATCAAAATGGACTTCAGTAAAGAAGTATCTATCAGCTCTTTATACTTTCAAGTGATTGAAGGTGGAAAATATCACTCCCAAGGAACTACATGCTGACTCACCTTTAAAAAATGCAAGAGGGAAGAGATATGGGAACATATGTATATGTATAACTGATTCACTTTGTTATAAAGCAGAAACTAACAAACCATTGTAAAGCAATTATACTCCAATAAAGATGTAAAAAAAAAGAAAAAAGAAAGAAAAATGCAATAAGCTGTCTTCTATTGATGGGGCTTCGGTTGAGCAATGCTGTGGGAAGGGCGGTTAGTAAAGTGCTTTAAGGGAAGACTTTTCATCAGGAAGTGGAAAAACATTGCCCTGGCAAACAGTTTTAAGCATTGTGGCACTAGAGTTCTAATGTCTCTTTGTAAGAAATGTGAAGGCCAGGTATATTCATGTTTTCCTTTTTTATCATCCTCTGGCCATTCCACTCCATTGGATGTACCTTCTATTCATTTCAGACTATTATAACTTCCCAAGTGTCACTGCAGACTTGCAAATATTTTTTTTCTGTTTTCTCTGCTTATAACACAGGTCTCCTGGAGGATCCTGAGTAACTACTGTGCATCTTCAAAATTAAATTTAATTGTTTCTTTCCCTGGCTTCATCCCTTCATTAATTCCTATTTCCCATCAAACTCTTCACTGATTAATTTTAGTCTTTCAGCACTGTATAAATACCTGCAGTTTAATTCTCATCAATGTTCTTGTAACTCTTCATTTGCTTCCCAACACATTAAACTTAAAGCCAGGAGCCATATCTTCTTTGCCTTTGTTTCTCAAGGACCATGAAAACAGTATTACTAAAATCTTTGAAGATATGATAACTATTCTGCAATGTTCTTGTCTTTTGTGTGTTTCTTTACAGTTTGTCAACTTTAATAAAGTATCTTGGATTATTTTAGCTTTTTCCCTACCTCTTTTTTTAAGAAAAACTTTAATGCTTATTTGTTAATGTTTAGATTTAGAATAAGATTTTGTCTCACCTACCAGGAGATGTCTATAACTTCTTTCTTTATTCTACCTTCTCTGGAAATTTTAATGTGTTCTACCAAAGATGTCTATTAAAATTGAAGTTTAAAATGGACGCAGTTATTTGTATTATTTAGTAAAATATCCTAATTTGGGTAAATTTGTTTAAATGGCTTCAGTGAAAGCAGAGGTTTTCTGTTTTCTAAGTAATCTCCATACTCTAACTTCCTTTGCTTTTAATGGTAATTTTTTGTTATCTCCTCATTTCCATTCTAGGACTTTGTAGAATTAATTGTTGCCATCAAATTAACAATGACCATTGTTTTTTGTCTTTAAATACTAGGAAATTCATAAAAGGGCATGAACTGGAGCCATGTATGCAAGTGTACTTAAGAATCTATGTGCTGTCAACAAATACATCTGGTCCTTAATCCCTGCTGTGACAATAAAAGCTGCCTATTCTGCAGAAAGAAATTTAAGTTCAGATGTGAGCTCTTCCACTTTAAAAAAGAAAGAAAAACTTATTTAAGCATCACAGTTATACAACAGGAAAAATATATCTTTTCAGCACCATGTAGCAAACACTTATATATCCCCACTCATCCTGTGTCAAAATTTTGTCCCTCTTTCTTAAAGCGGAACATAAATATCTAGTACACCTAATCTTCTAAATTATAGCAGTAGTGCCAAATCTTTATCTATGAGTTCCTGTTCACCAAATATATTTTAAGTGCATGGGTTATCTTGTTCTCACAACAAACATGTAGTTAGAAATCCCTTTACAGAGAGGCAAATTGAGGTTTAGTAAAGAAAAATAACTTGCTTGAGGTAACACACCTGGTTAGTGGTAGAGCTAACATTTAAACCCAGATAGCCAACCTCCAAAGTCCCCACTTTTAAACGAAATACCACACATCCCCTAACACTATATTCGATTGCTGTTTGATCCTGGACCCACATTTTTACTAATCTTCATACTATATGTTAATATTTGGACATTAACATCAAATCAAATACTTTCATATACAGCATTAATGATAAACTTGATGGTGACCTTAGCAGATTGTTCATAAATAAGATTTGACTGTTAAAATTCCTCAACTGGTGTGTCCTTCCTGACTGATTTAACTGCTGAAACAACTAATGCAGCGTTTCTTTTCCTCTCTTAAGATACTGTTGAGTGATTTATTGCTAAGCACAGGTTTTTAGTGTGAAAAGTTTTCTGATATATTTGATGAATTGGGCCTAGGAAAAAAACACCTCTCTTAAACACCGTTTTCTGAATCAACCGAGTATGATATTAGGTTCAGAGAGAAGTGCTGTCTCCATTGGGACCACATATCTCTTTGATTTGAGTAGTCTTCCTGGCTACCCTGGTCAGGATGAATTATGGTGTGGAAAAGCTTGTATCAGGAGATATAAGCAGTCAGAGAGAGAAGGATAAACAGAAAGTCATTTTTAAGCCAAAATGATCCCCATTATTTTGGTTCATTGCTGGATTATGTATTTTCTTGCAATGAAAAAGGAAATTACTTACCTCCCAAATATACTGTTAATTATAATGTGGTGTCATTAAGAGGTAGAACACAATTTTAGATTTATATGTATAAGTGTGGAGAAGCTGCTGCCCACTTTCACATAGCAGTTAATAATACAGACACTATTAGAACTCAAGAATAACAATTCCAAATCTGCAGTTTTGGACTGTTTTCCTAACTGTCTCCATCCTTGAACTTTGTCAAACTGAAGTTCCCTACAATAATATTTAAATTTGATAACTAGGTATTATAAACAGAACAATTGGTAAAATGTTTTTGTTTTAAATGAATTCAGTATTTTCCCTAAAATATCTTATTCTGAAATATTGAGGGTAAAATAAAAAGAAAAACAAAACAAACAAACAAAAAGTATATAAAATATTCCATTGGTTTGTGATTTTTAATTCTCATGTCCTAAAGCTGAACATTTAATCAACAGAATGATTCATCTAAAATATAAATCTGATCATGTCATTTTTCTTCAAAAGACTACAACATTCATCTGTTGATAGACACTTAGGTTGTTTCCATCTCCGGGCTATTGTAAATAGAGCTGCAATGAACATTTTGGTACATGACTCTTTTTGAATTATGGTTTTCTCAGGGTATATGCCCAGTAGTGGGATTGCTGGGTCATATGGTAGTTCTATTTGTAGTTTTTTAAGGAACCTCCATACTGTTCTGCACAGTGGCTGTATCAATTTACATTCCCACCAACAGTGCAAGAGGGTTCCCTTTTCTCCACACCCTCCCCAGCATTTATTGTTTCTAGATTTTTTGATGATGGCCATTCTGACTGGTGTGAGATGATATCTCATTGTAGTTTTGATTTGCGTTTCTCTAATGATTAATGATGTTGAGCATTCTTTTATGTGTTTGTTGGCAATCTGTATATCTTCTTTGGAGAAATGTCTATTTAGGTCTTCTGCCCATTTTTGAATTGGGTTGTTTGTTTTTTTGTTATTGAGCTGCATGAGCTGCTTGTAAATTTTGGAGACTAATCCTTTGTCAGTTGCTTCATTTACAAATAATTTCTCCCATTCTGAGGGTTGTCTTTTGGTCTGGTTTATGGTTTCCTTTGCTGTGCAAAAGCTTTGAAGTTTCATTAGGTCCCATTTGTTTATTTTTGGTTTTATTTCCACTTCTTTAGGAGGTGGGTCAAAAAGGATCTTGCTGTGATTTATGTCATAGAGTATTCTGCCTATGTTTTCCTCTAAAGGTTTGATAGTCTCTGGCCTTACATTTAGGTCTTTAATCCATTTTGAGTTTATTTTTGTGTATGGTGTTAGGGAGTGTTCTAATTTCATACTTTTACATGTACCTGTCCAGTTTTCCCAGCACCACTTATTGAAGAGGCTCTCTTTTCTCCACTGTATATTCTTGCCTCCTTTATCAAAGATAAGGTGACCATATATGCGTGGGTTTATCTCTGGGCTTTCTATCCTGTTCCATTGATCTATACTTCTGTTTTTGTGCCAGTACCATACTGTCTTCATTACTGTAGCTTTGTAGTATAGTCTGAAGTCAGGGAGCCTGATTCCTCTAGCTCCATTTTTCATTCTAAAGATTGCTTGTGGCACATATATACAATGGAATATTACTCAGCCATAAAAAGAAATGAAATTGAGTTATTTGTAGTGAGGTAGATGGACCTACAGTCTGTCATACAGAGTGAAGTAAGTCAGAAAGAGAAAAACAAATACCGTATGCTAACATATATATATGGAATCTAAGGAAAAAAAAAAAAAAAGGTCATGAAGATCCTAGGGGTAAGATGGGAATAAAGACACTGACCTACTAGAACATGGACTTGAGGATATGGGGAGGGGGAAGGGTAAGCTGTGACAAAGTGAAAGAGTGGCATGGACATATATACACTACCAAATGTAAAATAGATAGCTAGTGGGAAGCAGCCGCATAGCACAGGGAGATCAGCTCGTTGGTTCGTGACCACCTAGAGGGGTGGGATAGGGAGGGTGGGAGGGAGCAAGATCCAAGAGGGAAGAGATATGGGAACATATCTATATGTATAACTGATTCACTTTGTTATAAAGCAGAAACTAACACAGCATTGTAAAGCAATTATACTCCAATAAAGATGTTAAAAAAAAAAAAGACTACAACAGTTTCCCATTACACTTAGAACAGACTAAAACTAAGATCTTTCTCAAGATGCAAGGGAGAATTTTGGAAATTTTTCCAAGTGCTTTGTTTATCCTACTGACTATGACACACTGTATTTGGTAAGGCGAGAGAGCAGGAGTTCTGAAATTCAAAGACAATACCACACAACAAAGAATTGCCCTGCATGTTTCAGTATTTTTTATTGTCTGGCTTAGACTCAAACACCACTTTAAATGTAAATTACTTTCCTATTCAGAGAAGACAAAAATTATGCAAATCAGGTGAAGTTAGGACTGTGTTTTCATCAAAACTTTGCCAAGCAAGCATTGTTCACTTTTTTGAGCAATCAGAAAGCCGTAACCCAAAGTGTCTGTAGTGCTGAGTTGCCAATACAGACTACAGGCATAGCTGCAAGGGTCACAGTAATTCTACATATGAGGGCAAGCATCTAGCAGCTTTATTGTGTCATAAAGTATAGTTGTGCCTTTGTATTGAAATGCATACTTTTATAGGTTACTTTATTTTTATTTTTCCTTCATATTACTGTTAGGATAGTATATTACCTTTAAAAACACTATGCATACATTGGTTAAACAATCTATGGTTTTCATTTAAAGATGGTAAAAAATGTAGAGAAGGAAAAAAAAAAAACTTTTTCCTCCACCCTCCTAGTTTCTCTAGCTGGGACCTGTGAATTAGACTGACAAAAGACAGATTAACAAGAGAAAAAACAAATGGAGTTTACTAGAGTGTGTAGTGTGCATCCTTGCAGGAGAAACTCAGTGATGAGTAACTTAAAGGAATGGTTAGAAATTTAGCTTATCTAGAATGTTAACGATAAATGTGTATAGAAGTGACAGACAAAAGAAAAGACTTTAGGCTTCCAATGTGGCAAACTGTGGGAAGGCAAACGTATGGGGGAAATTAATGGAGTAATGTTTATGCTGGTCCATTTCAGTGCCAACTTTTCCTCTTCACTGTGGTCTTGAAACTTCCCAAGAGAGGGGATATATGGCAATCCTCATACCTCAAAGGTTTAGTCAGATAAGGGAAACTCTGGGAAAGCTTCTTTTCCCTCTGTTGAACTTCAAATGCTTTTAGCTCAAAATAAGGGGCATATTTTGGGGTGTCATATTCCAATCCCCTATTTTATATATACACACACACATTTGTCAAAAGCAGAGGTGCTCAATTCAATACATTCAGGAAGAACTGTCTCTCACACCTTCTCTCCCTGGCTGACATTAAGACTTAAACTGCTATCATCTTTATTAGTTACTAAGTTCCAGCCGTATTATTCTCCTTGTATTTTTTTTTTCTTTTTCTTTTTTTTTTTTTTTTTTGCGGTACACGGGCCTCTCACTGTTGTGGCCTCTCCCGTTGCGGAGCACAGGCTCCGGACGCGCAGGCTCAGCGGCCATGGCTCACGGGCCCAGCCGCTCCACGGCATGTGGGATCTTCCCGGACCGGGGCACGAACCCGTGTCCTCTGCATCAGCAGGCAGACTCTCAACCACTGCGCCACCAGGGAAGCCCTCTCCTTATATGTTTTGAACACTCTCCTAATCATGCTCCTACCTCAAGGACTTGTACTTGTTGTTCCCTCTACCTGGAATGCTGGAGCCTCAAACAGTCACATAGCTATCCCCTCCTTTTCATCAAGGTTTTATTTAAAAGTGACTTTATCTGAGAGGAGTACTTTGTCAGTTCTAGCAAAAAACAGCAACTCTCTGTCACTACTTATTGTCCTCTCTGCTTCCTATATCCCCATAGCATGTATCACCACTCTACAGCATGACATGTAATGGTATGAGCTTCTTGAACTAATTTTTTGTCTCTTTCTTTCTCTTTCTCATTAAATATAAATTTCTTAAAAACCTGTAGAGTTAATTTATCTACAATCATATATATATATATATATATGTATACACATACACACACACATTCAACTCTTCCCGTTTCTAAAGGCACAATGCAATGGAAGTGTGAAAGAGAACAGTGACAAGGAATGCTTGGGATTAACATTTCCCAAATGTTTTACGTTTAGGGGCAAAACAGATTTACACCTAGTTTAAAGGACAGTCAAAGATCTACTATAAATGGGACTCAAAATATCATCTGAGTGAACGCACAATCAGCAAAGTATTTGAAGCACGAATTACAAGGACAGGGAAGCATCTTTGGTAAAGATGCTGATAGAGACCTTTTAATGGTTCTACAGAAAAACAAGGTGACATTGGTTTTATTGAAAGGAAAAATATTAGCCTCTGGTATTTTTAAAATGCAGACAAATTACAGGTTTAGAGTCAAGAGTCTACTGCATCTCTGCATACTGAATGACTGTTGAGAAATAAGTACTTTCTTGAAATGATATTGAAAAGCACAGTGTAAGCTTTTGTAAAGAATATGTGAGAGGACTTCCCTAGTGGCACAGTGGTTAGGAATCCGCCTGCCAATGCAGGGGACATGGGTTTGAGCCCTGGTCCGGGAAGATCCCACATGTCATGGAGCAACTACTGCCCGTGGGCCACAACTACTGAGCCTACGCTCTAGAGCCCACGAGCCACAACTACAGAAGCCTGTGCGCCTAGAGCCGGTGCTCCACAAGAGAAGCCACCACAACAAGAGAAGCCTGCGCACCACAACGAAAAGTAGCCCCTGCTCTCTGCAACTAGAGAAAGCCCACATGCAGCAATGAAGACCCAACACAGCCAAAACTAAACTAAATAAATAAATTTATTTATTTTTTAAAGTCTTAAAAAAAAAAAGAACATGTGAGAAAGATAAAAAGGAGAAGGGTATAATTCTTGATCTAAAATGAAGAACCAGGGAAGTGAATATCAAAAATAGCATATACACCAAAGTTAGCTATCAATTGATTCTTTTTTGGGACTTCCCTAGTGGCGCAGTGGTTAAGAATCTGCCTGCCAATGCAGGGGACATGGGTTCAAGCCCTGGTCCGGGAAGATCCCACATGCCACGGAGCAACTAAGCCAGTGCACCACAACTACTGAGCCTGTGCTCTAGAGCCCACGAGCCACAACTACAGAAGCCTGTGCGCCTAGAGCCGGTGCTCCACAAGAGAAGCCACCACAACAAGAGAAGCCTGCGCACCACAACGAAAAGTAGCCCCTGCTCTCTGCAACTAGAGAAAGCCCACATGCAGCAATGAAGACCCAACACAGCCAAAACTAAACTAAATAAATAAATTTATTTATTTTTTAAAGTCTTAAAAAAAAAAAGAACATGTGAGAAAGATAAAAAGGAGAAGGGTATAATTCTTGATCTAAAATGAAGAACCAGGGAAGTGAATATCAAAAATAGCATATACACCAAAGTTAGCTATCAATTGATTCTTTTTTGGGACTTCCCTGGTGGCGCAGTGGTTAAGAATCTGCCTGCCAATGCAGGGGACATGGGTTCAAGCCCTGGTCCGGGAAGATCCCACATGCCACGGAGCAACTAAGCCAGTGCACCACAACTACTGAGCCTGTGCTCTAGAGCCCACGAGCCACAACTACTGAAGCCCATGCACCTAGACCTGTGCTCTGCAACAAGAGAAGTCACCGCAATGAGAAGTCTACACACCACAACAAAGAGTAGCCCCTGCTCGCCGCAACTAGAGAAAGCGCGCGCGCAGCAACAAAGACCCAACGCAGCCAAAAACAAACAAACAAATAAATGTATAAAAGAAATCAATGGATTATTTTAACATGTGTAAGCCATATGTAATGGAAATACTCTATGCTAGTTTTTTTTTTTTTCTTTTTTTCCTCAATCAATATTGGCTGAAGGAGAATTTGTATTTTATGTACAGAAAACTCAACAGTATACATTAAGCCCATTTTGGTGGCCAGTTCCTTGCCTTTTGCCTTTTCCAGCTTGGCAATGCGAGCCACCAATTTCAGATCCAGGACATGGCCTCCCCCAGTGACAGCGGACCTTATCATATCTGTCACTGTAACTGGTCCTGATAGCTTCTACCTGCTTAGCCAGAGATCCTTTGTCTTCTCAGTTAACTTGTGTGAAGGTGATGGTGATAGGTCTTGCTGTGGACTAGATGCCCCAGCCTGGCCTTCCCCTTGATAACGCAGTAGGAAACGCCCACTTTAAGATACAGGACGGGGAAGAAGATAACCAGCCCAACGGGACCCAAATCATGTGCAGTCACTACCAGTTGAGCCTTCTTGTTCTCCACCAAGGTGGGGGCAGCATGAACCCCTGCTTGAAGAACAGGTGGCCTCTTCGTGGGGACATCCCCTTTGCTGGCAGCTTTTTTCTTAGGTGGAGTCAACAATCTCTTGCTTTCTGTCTGATACGTACTTGTGGGCCAGCTTTAGCAGCTCTGTAGCTGTTTGGCTGTCCAAGGGTTGGTTAACTGGGTGAACTGGTTAACTGCAGGAGGCACTTTCAAGTGCTTATAGAGGACAGCCCTTTGCCACTGCAGTTCAATGCAGCTTGGCCATTTCACAAATAGGTGAAGTGCCTTTTGGGTTGGAAGTCCTGCCCAGTGACAAAATTCTTGGGCCTTCCCTCGAACAGGGGATTTACCACCTTCTTGGCCTCCTGCTTCTTCACGACAGCAGGGACGAGGGCTAGCTTCACAATAACTCTATCAAGTAAATGCCATTATTTTCCACTGTTAACAAAATGAAAATAGCATAAAATCACGTAACTGATATGTAGTGAGACCAGGATTTGGACACAATTTGACAGTCACCAGAGACGATCATTTTAATCGTGAAACATAAATAACCATGTATAGTAAAATTTTTTTAAATCGATTCTTTTACAAACAGTCCACGAAAAGAAATGAGAATACTCAATGTTCTTTTTGAGACACTATGCCTGATATTCATAACACATACTCCTATCATGGAGGAATAATCCCTAGTTATTCATAGACATCTGGAAACTTTGGAAAACCCAAACCAATGGTACAGTTTATAAAAAGAATGAAGGGAAAAAAAGGAGGGAAAGAGGGAGGAAGGGCAGAGCCAAGTCATTTTATAGCTTTTAGTCTGTACAACTCTTACTAATTCTTTTTGACCAAATTAAAATATCTCCTCCCTCAAAAGTTTTCCATCACCAGTGCATTTTTTGTTCCTGGTTCCCCTGTGCTACCACGATATTTTCTTCAAATTACTGCAGTAGCACAAAAATTCTTACCTAACGTTATTTATATAATAAACTGTGCTATTTAAATGTATAACACATCAGATATTATGAAATGTAGAATGAATTTTTATGTAGAAAGTGTCATCAATTTACGATTAACTTGAGTTTCTGTTTACTTGCTTGATGAGAGATTTCAGGATGTTACTCAACTAACAACATGGCAATATGATTGAAAAAAAATTTATAGAATGGAAAATCAGTTTCCTGTCACAATGAGATAAATATGATAAAGATAAATCCAAGTATCAAAAGCATATATGTTGTTTTGTTTACATGCTGCAGTTATGTGTTCATAAAACAATTATATCACAGCAAAAGAGAAAGTAAAAATACTGTTTGTAAGCCAGCTGGTAACCAATCTATCTTCCTCATATTCCTTAGCCCTAAGTAAACCTAATGACATGGAAAACATTTTGTAAGTATCTTGTCATGTTTACACAAAATGTTCAAATAAGATGTAATAGCTGCTATTACAGTGTGAAAAGGCTGCTTGAGCAATAGAAATCTTAAATATGTTACTTTGCAAACAGCAATACTAACACAGCAGAGCTCAATAACAACTGATGCACACTTACACAAGAAGTCATTCAACTGTTGGTAGCTGCTGATGAAATATGATACTGATATATCTCCAAAATATGTGCACTTCTTTCATGAGACCTATTGTAAAGACCTCATCTATATCTCTTGTAGCAAAGATGTTAAATTTAATGGGTGTGCAATGAAAGCAGAAACAGATGAAAATCCAGATGATTTTGTTTTCTTGATAAACAATTAAATGGCACCATTGCCAAATTTATACACCTATGACTGAGCGCTCAGGTGATTTTTTTTTTTTTTTTTTGCGGTATGTGGGCCTCTCACTTGTGGTCTCTCCCGTTGCGGAGCACAGGCTCCAGACGCGCAGGCTCAGCGGCCATGGCTCGCCGGCCCAGCCACTCCGCGGCATGTGGGATCTTCCCGGACCGGGGCACGAACCCGTGTCCCCTGCATCGGCAGGCGGACTCTCAACCACTGCACCACCAGGGAAGCCCCCTCAGATGATTTTTTAAAGCAGCAAGTGGAGCAAATATAAAAGAAATTTAAAGCAAACAACTGAAAGTGACAGCCTTAACTCTGTTTGGAAACGTTTTCAGATGGCCTCTTCTGCAAGCAGTGTATGAAGTTTTAACTTGTCAGATTGCTTAAATTAAACTGCATCTCACCATGGAAGATATCTCCAAATCCGTAAGTTAAAGAAAAGATAAGACAACCTCAGACACTCACTATAAAGGAGGAAAGAAAAAAAAAACTTGCTTCTCCCTGACCTTAGCTGAAAATGAGCGTCTAATATTTCAAAAGTGCATTGCAGTGTCTACAACAGGAATCTGGCAGGTGACAGTGAGGAAGTTGCTGTTCTTTGCTATAACATTAAGCTTTCAATACTTAACTGTTAAAATGTTTAAAAGTTAAGTTGTGATAATAACAAATGTTTGTTAAAATTTCCTATTTATTCTTAGAAACAGAATTTTTGTGATAGTGATATTTGCCCTCACTCTCAGCTTTGGTCGAGACACAGAATTTGGGCAATAAATCCAAAAGAAATAGAGGAAATAGAAATAAAACCAAATGCAACCTTGTCAAAGAACACAGTCCCTTATTTTGACAGTTTAGAGAACTGAATTAGCTTTTTAAGAAAAGTTTTACATTTTCTTATGTAACCTGGAGGTTGGACAACTCTTTCTGATGTATCCAAAATGCAAATTTACTTTGATCACCCATTGCCCCTTTAAAATATACCTAGTGTGGTAATTACCAGGGTTCTCCTGCCCACTCTTAGATAAAATTTCTTCTAGGGATACTTTAAATTGTTATTCACAGACACAATTCAGTAATTAGAATGTTTAGTCCAAGATATTCATCACCACGAGGAATTTTGATTTAATAGCGTACTTTTAGGACTTTATATTAACACCAGCCTTTTTCAGGCTGGATGCCTTCAAGATTAAAAATGGTATAGTTGGCTTTTCTATTTATTCATCTAAACTTCTCTCACAAACAACTCCTTCCCTGCCCTCTTTTCTAGATGCTGTTTTCAAGGTAAGGACAGATCTTACTATAACCATCATTCAGCTCTAATTTCCTGACATATTTTGCAAGGGTTTCTTTTCTGAGTTCTTCTGACATTCTCTGCAGGCCACCTCTCTCCCCCGTGCCTGTCTCTTGACTTTGTTCTAGGTGGCCCTTTGCCACTCTTTCCTGAGCTCTGAATATGCATCTTCAGCTTCTTGCTGCTTCATTCCCTCCGTGACTCCAGGTGGCGCTCTTGGACAGAAGTCAGGATGGCTTGCTCTCTACGCAGTTCACATCAGCTAGGAGAGAACTCTACAGGCATTCATCTATTGTTAGGACGTATCCAGGGAGTGTATGTAGGTCGACCCCAAAATAGCAACACTCTCCGAAGAGTTATTAAGTCCTTTTTCTTTTGCAAGAGTTCCAAGGTGAGAGTCAGACCCTAGTCCACCCTGCCTCCCAAATGAAGGCGTAACGTATCAAGCTTTCTATAGATCCCTGTGAGAGCCTGTGCCCCACATGAATGTTTAAGCAGAGAGAGGGAGAAGGGGAGGGAAGGAATATCACATCCTACCTGGAGGAGGGGAGGTAGAGAATATCACATCACATGTTTATTCAAAAATATTTTCCTCCCAATATCTTCTCCCCCCAAACCCTCTCTCCTTTCTTTCTCTTCATCTCTTATATACTTGAGGTGAGAGGATTCAAAACACTAAGAGCAACTTATTTTAATTATTTTAAATTTTCTTTGTAGATTCTTCAAATGGTGATTCATCTTTGGAATGTCATATCTACTGCACATTAGAGTCAAACTTAAGCTGTTCTACTTAAAGTCTTTATTATATAATAGTGAAATGACACTGGCTTCAGAAAGCATCTTAGATACTTAATTATATCTAGATGCACTTATAAGAAGCATGTGAGCAAGAAAACAGGAAGAGATTAAAGGAAGCATGAAAGAATCAGGCCATAGACCAAAAGAGACAATCAGTTTCTGACAGTTAGTATCCTGGAATACATCTTCTGTTGAAAGAGAATGATGTTGAAGATATAAAATAGATTCCTGCAGGATTTGTTCACTTATTTGTTCATTTGTTCATTCATTCATCAATTCATCAAAATAAACGTGAATATCTTGAATGTGACAGGCTAAATGCAGTGAGCTGGAATGCTGTGCAAGAATATAAAATATTAGTCATATTTTACAGAACTAGTTATAATACCTTTCTAATGAGAAGTTCATATAACATCTCCCAAATTTTCTTATAAAAAATTTAACAAGTGACATTATACGATGTTCAATGTAGGAGCATAAAACATGTTTTGCTTCTTGCCCGCTACCTAATAGTATTGGCTTAATTTCCTTTTAGTACGTTATAATGGGAATTTGAGCTGGGCATTTTTATTCTATTAATTATAAGTCCCTCAGATTTTGAAATGAGAAGTCAACAGAAATACACCACTCTTGAAAATTAACAGAGCTTTTCCAGATTTAATCTGGTGATCTCAACCATGTTAAACTACTCATACGTTTAATTTTTAAAAAAGTCTTTCAGTGATGACAAATTATTTAATCATAAAGTCAATTAAGTATACACAAACACGAAACTAGTAAGAAACTATTATACTATTTACACAACTACAAAACCAAAAATATTACTAAATTTAAAGTACATTAAATACTGAGGAATTAGATAATAAATTGATGTAATGTGGCAGATAATGCTTTGCTGAAACTAAATCATCTCTTAAAATACAAGAACAATTTTGCCACACTAACATGGGTTTTTTGAATTCCACATACTTATTCTAGTTTTAGGTATGTGATGATTCCATTCTGGAATCAATTTTAGTGTTATTATTCAAACTACTCTAAAATGATTATACCATGAGATCCCTTGACCTTGTCTTAGCAAGAATATTTTATTTATTTTTTCCTCGGCCTCCATTCTTTCTCATTAACCTGAAACCATTAAAAAGTAAAATGATTCATTGACTTAACAAATCATAAAATAAATCCACTTACTGAATTCATTCTGTAATGGTGCCAATATAGTTGTAATTAACTATTTAGCTCTAAGGTAACTGTTGAAATAATGCAGAATATACTACATTGTTTAAACTTAAAATTGAAGTAAATGCAGACATTTAAATTTTTCTCATGGTAACCACCAAGGAGAAGGAGGAGAGGGAGGAGGAAGAGTGGGAGAAGAAAAAAGAGAAATTTTCAGGACCTTCAGGAATATATGGCTCCCCGGGAGATACCCATTGAGACCTTGTGATCCTGTGTAATCTAAAGTACAAAGTTTAAAGTTAGTTTATAAAACAGTATTTAATTTTATATTAGCCTATATAATTAATATATTCCTTTTTAAGAGTTTTATTTATTATTTTTAAATATTTGATATATATACAAATACTTGTGGCATGCATATACGTTTTGAAGCATAAAAGAGTACCTGAGAACCTACAATTTAAGAACTGCAACTTACTACAAAGAACCCTATCACTCTCCATGTAACACTTTCCTCTTTCAGGATTCCAAATCCCTGAGAGCCCCCCTTCCCAGTCAAGAGGTAATAACAACCTGAATTTTAAACTTATCATCCTTGGCCTATATATATATATATATATATATATATATTTTTTTTTTTTTTTTTTGTGGTACGTGGGCCTCTCACTGCTGTGGCCTCTCCCATTGCAGAGCACAGGCTCCGGACGCACAGGTTCAGCGGCCATGGCTCACGGGCCTAGCCGCTCCGCGGCATGTGGGATCCTCCCGGACCGGGGCACGAACCCGTGTCCTCTGCATCGGCAGGCGGACTCTCAACCACTGCGCCACCAGGTAAGCCCTTTTATTTATATTTTATCACGTTTACACTTAAACAATGTATTGTTTCATTTTACTTATTTTTCATTTTTTTAAAAAATAATATCCATATAGTACTTTGTGGGTTTTTCCCCCCTTATTTACTTGTTGCTGGCTCACTTCCATTATTCTACCTTTTCCTCCTCATAGAGTTTAAAGTTAATTTATATTCATTTCTTGAAATGTCAACATTGAAGTCCACGAGAGTCTAAATCTGTTGTGGCTTTTTTGTCCCACAGATTCTTGTTAGTGGTGATTGTGTGTGTGTGTGTGTGTGTGTGTGTGATATTTGACTGTGGAAACCTGGTGCCTAAATTAATGATGCTTTCCCTCGGAGAGAACTTTCATTTCCTTCTGCTGACATGGGACCATCCCATGGCCATGGTCTTATCTCCTGCTGGTACTGACACAATTAATCCCTCCACCCCACAGAGAACCCTACCATTCCCATAAGCTTAGTACTATTTTTGGCCACTGAGAGTCTTCTAGAGTGTGTTGCAAGCCCCCAAATCCATAAGATTAATGTTTTAGCAGAATTTAGTTCTTTCATAGTAAGCTTCCAACAGTATCTAGTCAGGAAGATACTGTTCAAATATTTATGATACTTGTGTAGAAGGAAGTACCATAACTTGTCTGTTCCAATTACACCTGCTTATTTTTTATCATATATATGTAATGGAATTCAATTTTTTAAAAAAATCAAGAATTTCCATATAACCAAAGAACAGAGAATAAAGAATCATGGGATTTTAATGAATTGCTTGTTCACACTTAGCGATATTTTTTGCCAAATTGTATTACAAAAATGTGTATCAATCAAGTGTATATCAATTTAATATAATCAATATAAATATTCTTCATATTATTGAGTTTCTCTGTGGAAAGCCTTTGTGTGTGTTTGTTAGAGGGGAGTTGGAAGCCAAAGAACAGCTTCTTATTCTAGTTTTGATGTTCTTTTGTCTAGTCATATAATTTGCATAGAAAGAGACCATCAGCCTCTCGTTGGTATCACATGAGCTTGAATTAACAATATATAATTTATACATTAGCATATTAAAATATATTAGTTTACATTGGAAGATTCCAATGTAAATTATGGAATTTTCTAGTCAATTGCCTCTCTTCTACTTCTTATATTCAAGGTATTTCAAAATGAAGTTATTAACAGTAGAACTGTTTTGACAGAGATGGGTACCTAAGCCAAGTTTGACCAATATAATTTCTTAGCATAAGAATATATAATTAGGACAAGCTTCATATGGATTGGTCATGGAATGAAGAGACAGGTCATGAGAGTTATGGTGGCTAGCTTCTATGGACCATGAAGATAAGGGAACAGAAAAGACTAGTCTATAGAGAAGACAGACTAAAGCAGCAGAAGAGAAAGATAAGAAATGAAAGGTGGAAATAAAGATTCTCAGTGCTTCTTATTGCATGGTTCCAATGTCTTTTTTAGGACCTCCTATCCTTGTGTTCCATGAGATGCTACTATGCCCTTAAAATATATGTATTTTTTACTGCTTTGCCTTTTCTTTCTTGAATTTATTCCGTTATTTGCAACCAAAGAGCTAAACTAATTTTAATATAAGCTTTGGTAAAAGCACAAAAAAGAAAATTTCTCTATTAGCAAGATTGTTATGTTTACCAGATCCACTATGTGACTCTGGTTAAGTTACTTCACCTGTCTTGTGTAAAATGCAAGCATGATATTCCGACCTCTTGTGACAATTAAGTGAATTAGTACATAAACAATGCTTAAAACAGTGCCTTCTCATGGTAAGAATTATGTGTGTTGACTCTTGCTTGTATTATCCCCATTTTGTAAGAATTTTAAATTTGTCGATTCCATGCCACATGCCACATTTTAATGCAGCAGGAAGCAATATACTAATCCATTATGAAGTTGGTTAGCGGTGCTTCTTTAAGGGAGAGGAGACAGATAAATGAGAAAAATTAAAATAATTACTCATAAGCCAGTGCTTTATTTGATAGATGAAAAATATATTTTTAAAAAGTTTAAAAGTAAACCTTTTTAAAACATGTTTGCCACATTTTAGGTTGCTGTTTCTAATACGTACCACATTGTCATTTTGGAAATAAACCAAATAGTCTCAATAGTTACAATAATGAAAAGTGACAATCCTTAAATATGTCACGTTTTCTCTCCGTGGTTTCAGGTTCAACACAACCTGCTCCTTTAATATAAAAAGACACTTGAAATGAAAATATCTCACTATTAATGAAACATGTAGTCAAGGTCACAGTAATTTCTTGTCTGTGAAGTACTTGTCTGTGAAGCAGTGAAGTACTTCCTTTAGATTCTTAGCCTTCTCTTGAAGAACTGATGTGCTCAAGCTTTAAATAAACTAAACTGGTCTCTCTCATGTCAGAACATAGGCCAGGTGGCCAGAAAGATAACATGACAACCTTAGGAAGGAATTTCCTACTGCTTCACACCTAAGGTGTTTATGAACTAATTCTTTCATTCCTCTTCAAATGCTGGCAAGCAAAGCAAGAATGTTCTTGTGAGAGGATGGAAGGAAGAAAAAGCACATTACAATTCAGTAGGGCAAATTCATAAGTGAATATAGCCATATATTTCTAAAACTAAACCCAAATGTTGCCTCTTTTTTTCCTGTCTTCAAAAGGCTAAATTATACATAATTTAAATATGTAAATCTATATCTATCTATATATCTATATATACATATACAACATTTTGAACAATGGATCTAGGGACCCTATCTCTAAGTTGTCAAGCAGAAAATGGAAAACTGTATGATGTTTACCACAATTTGAGTAAAATTTAAAATTATTGTGAAAATTATCAAAG
This sequence comes from Pseudorca crassidens, assembly GCF_039906515.1. NCBI lineage: Eukaryota > Metazoa > Chordata > Mammalia > Artiodactyla > Delphinidae > Pseudorca > Pseudorca crassidens. The sequence goes on from NC_090298.1 coordinate 25,064,788, forward strand.
TATATAAAATAGATTCATGTGATATGTTAAGCTAACATTTTTTTTTCTCCTGGAAAGGAAGTGGCTTGGGGTTTTATAAAATTGGCCTCAACAGCTGTATGCAGTCCTGTCGGTAGACTGGTTGTCACACTCGTAACATTTCTGTAATGGAGGCTCAGGAAATATTCTTCCTCGGCCAAATACACCGTCTAAAAATTAAGTGTTGTCTGTGGTCATAGGTGCTCGATTTGTACCCAGTCTGCTTGGACTATGAGACAGCTAGGAGGGTAACCCTCAGAAGATGGGCACCGTGTTGGTTTTCTACTGCTGTCGTAACAAATACTACAAAGAGTGACTTAAAACAAGACACATTTAGTGTCTGACAGCTCTGTAGATCAGAAGTCTGACAGGTTTCCCCTGGCAACACCAAGGGCTTGACAGGACTGAGTTCTTTTCTACAAGGCCTTAGGGGAGAATTTGTTCCCTTTTCTCCTCCAGCTTCTTGAGGTTCCCCTCACACCTTGGATCAAGACCACCTTTTCCAAATTCAAAAAGGCAGATTGAATCCTCACACTGCATCCTTCTAACTTCCCTTTCTGCATTTCTCTTCTACTTTTTAGTGATAACATTAGGCCCATCCCGATAATCTAGAATAACCTCCTTATGGTAAGGTCCACTGCTCAGCAAATTTATTTCCACCTGCAACTTTAATTACCTTTTGCCATGTGACACAATATATGCGCAGGTTCCTGGGATTAGGACGTGGGTACCCTAGGGGTGAGGAAATGCATTAGTCTGCCTCCTATAGGGGCAGTATGTACTTTCTCTGCTGTATTGCTCAATCAATGCCAATTTTCATAAAAGACATCATCAATTTAATAACCTGATGCCTGCATTTGATAAAAATTTACAATTTTGGTTATAAAATAGAACCATTATTTGACATTCATGTAAGAGACCAGTTACTGTCAATAAGAAGACAGAATAATCATTGGAAAACCTATCTGTTTCACTTCAAAGTGAAATGAGGAACAAACTGTGGATGCAATTTACTCTATTTATTGAAAATCAAAATAATGAGTGTCATATGGAGTATTCACTATTCCTTTGATGAACTCAGTTTGGCACTTTTACAAACAACGGAGCAAACCGGGAATATGACCACATGATAAAACCAAGCAGGGTAGTTAAGACACACAGATACAGTAACTTTAAGGGGAAATAAGAACACTAAATACAATGTCGAATAGAGCAAACGAAACAAATCAATTACTAATTTTATATTAAAAATCAACATCATCTTCTTTAAAGACCATGACAAAATAAATAAGCATAGCATGCATGAAACACAATGCTTCATTTTTAGAGTTTCCATTTTTGAGAAGAATTATTTCAACTTATGTATGATTTCCCTAGAAATAACCAAAAAAATGAACATTTGTAGTATCTTGCATAACTGCACTTCAGGTCCTCCTGACATATAGTAAAGCTAATTCTATAATTCTAGGCATTTATTATGTGTAAGAAACAAAGATTTTACATACTTTTAATTCATGCAGCCTTCAAAGAATTAACACACAAGAAGTCAGTATTATCCCCATTTCAGAGTCTTAGAAACCGAAGCACAGAGAGATTAAATGACTTGTTTAGAAATATCTAGGCAGTAAGAGGTAGAGCTGACATTTCTCAACCATTCATCGTGGCTCCACAACCAGAACTATTAAGTGGTGCCCTCCTGCCTTCTGACTTGGGTTACATACAAATATTTTCTCTCTTAAACATAAGATGGCTAACACTTTGAATTGTTGAGTTTTGAGCAGTTATCTTATATATTTTTTTATATATATGTAAAATATATATATATAGTGGGGGGATTCATTTCACATAGTATTAGATGATTTAAATCTTCGAAAGATTGTTATTATGATCTTCCCAGGGAGAATTAATTATACATTATATGATATTCATATAATGTATAATATATAACACATGGGTGTTAGTCATCCATTTACTATGTTTTCAACCTCAAAATACAGACTTCATGCCTTCCAAATGTATAGCACTCTGTAAAAATTAAATGATAAACAGAAACCTCAATTAAATAGAGTCAGGAGACCAGAAGGGGGCTGCTCTCACACCCTGAGACAATCGCAGAGCCCAAGAAGAAAGACTCCCCTTCTTTCCTGGCGAGAACTCAGCCAATCAAAAGCCATGGACTCTTTGTTTACTCTAGCCCTCCAACTTCCTTTTCCTCTCTTTAAGTGATCTCCTTCCATTGCCATGCAGGCACTTGCATATGGCTTGCTGATACTTGAGATTCTCTGCTAATACTGAATAAACTTATCTTTGCTGGACAAACATCTGGCAGTCTCTTTGTTTCAGATCAACATTTTGGTGGTCCATACAGGGACCGGTGAAGACCCACAAATGCTCCAGGGCTGGTGAGCAAATAGGTGTGATACCTGCAATTGAGCCCACTGTTGCGCACTGCTTTTCTCTCTGACCCTGGTGTCTGAACGCACATCTCTTTCTCCTGAATCCAGGCTCACACGCTCTTTGCATTTGAAGCTTTCCAGGCTTTATTCAGGATCTATTTTAAGGTTCTGTCTTTCTGGTTAAGGCCTTCTTCTGTATATAGGTACTTGTTTGGTACTTTAGTTGTGACTCTCACATCAGACTGTTTCAACCAAAGCTGGCTGAAAATACCTTTGGCCCATTCCTTTAAGAAAAGGGGCTGCTTCACTTAAATTGTACCAGCTGTCCAGCCTTCAGCCCATTCCTATGAAATAGGGGTCATTCTATGGAAATTGGCTGAAAAGTCTTTGGCATGGCTCTTCTTGGACTAAGCTATTTCCTTAGAATTGGCTGGATTAGCTTGAAGGCTGACTGAATTGCACTATTTGAGCTGTAAATTATTAAGCTGTTGGAAAACTTCTTCTACTCTAGAGAAAAACCTCTCAGAAATGGGATTCCAATTATCGAAATATTTTGAGGGTGCCCTCAGCTACAAGGATTCTGGCTGATTTTATGTTTAAAAACGATGATCCTTCCTCATATGCCTTTGTAAATAAATGGGCCAACTTGACCAAAAACAATTCAGAATATCAATGGTCATTACGGGGAACTTTTGAAATCCCCAAACCTAATAACCGTAAAACCTAACTGGATTACAATAGCTTAAAATTTTCAGAACTTATGGGAATGTTTATTGCGATTGGTGTTTTTGAGGCTTCCAGACATTATCAGAAGCCTAAAATTGCCTCTCTGCAAAACAAGAATTTAAGGTTAACTGAGGCAAACAAATGATTAAAGAAAGATAAAAAGGCCCCCAAATCTCAAGGCTTTTCCTCCCTGGCTTCCTTGTCTTAGGCTCAGCCTCTGCCACCATCTTGTCTCTCTCCTTTGGCTCCTGGTGGCCAGAATCCATCACTGATACCATCTTCCTCCTTCCCTTCTATGCTGCCTATGCCTTCTCTATACCCTCAAATCCCCCTTTTCCTTTTCTCAAAAACTCTCTCTACTTCCTTTTCCTCTGAACTTTTACATACCTGTCCCTTTAAAATTAAGACTTCTGAGGATCCAGCAGCTTAACCCTTTAATTTCTTATATTCCCTGGACTGAAGCTGAACTAACAGCCACAGTCAAAGATTTTCCCAAAGTAACCAAAGATCCTCACATATCTGCTGAGGAATTTAATATAGTCATACAAACTTATCAACCTGGTTTCCCTGACTTATATAAGCCAGTTCATATGCTTGTAAGTGAAGGCCTGGCCCAGCATTGGATGAAAATCATTAATTGGGAAAACCCTGAAAGGTCTCTAAGAATAACAACTGGGAGAGCAGCCCACTGATATATGATATGATCAGGCTTGGGCAATTGCTAGGTGACTTCACTGAGCAATTCCTAGGGATCTTCCAAAGCCTGTTGATTGGAACAGAATTCAGGTTGTACACAAAACATCTAATGAACCTGTTCATGACCACTGTAATCAACTTCAGATCGCTTTTAAAGAAAATTTTGGTCTTCCTTCAAATGTTGATTTTTACCCAGGTAGCTTTAAATCTGTATTTATTAATGGGGTGAACCAGGATCTTTGCCTTACAGTAAAAAGGACCAGGATGGAATGGGGAACTATGTCCACTCCAAATTTAGTTAATCTGGCCAACCAACTCTCTCACACTCTAGCTGTCACCTCAAAAAAAGACCACCAAAGTTCTTAATCTTCAAGTCCAGTAATTGAGGGCTTCCTAATGAAACCAAAACCCTGCTACTCTGTGCTATTACTGCAAAGAGCAAGGACCTTGGAAAAGAGATTGTTTGCAAATTTACGCACTTTAGGCGCCTTCACCTCACTCAGCCAGCCTTTCCAACCTCCCAGTTCTCAATGAAGGGACTCCAAGCAACCATAGGGGTCTTCCCAGTCCTTGCTTTTAATTACCTTGGAGAAACATTTCTCCAGATTGTGAATGAATCTCGTCCACCCCAAACTGACACTGAAGCCACGTTCTAGAAGTTGAACCCCACTACTGTAAAACAGTCCCTGCCCTGAAGCAGTAAAATAGTTCAAATAGTAGGGACCTCTATCCAGGGTCTCCACAGGCTGAAATCAAGGCTTTGGCAGGGACTGCAATCCCATTTTAGACGTGAAGTCCTTCTCCGAACTCATCGGTTACCGGCAAAATTAATTCCCTTATAACTTTAAAGGATGGAGACCCTCAGCATTAAGAGGCCACTCATTGTTCTCTATCCCATGGCCTTCACAGCATGGCAGTTGGTGTCCTCAAAGCTAACACCGGAGCATCTTTCTGATGCTTCACTTTCCTTTAAATGGTCTGCCTCACTAAATCAGGTCCACTGAAGAAAATCTCCCTATTGATCAAGTCAAAGTGAACTGATTGGTGATCTAAACACAGGGATAGCATCCCATCATATGCACAGGTTCATTACACTCAAGAGGAGGGAATTCCATAGGGCACATATATCAGGGGGCAGATCACTTGAAGTGTCTTAGAATTCTGTCTACCAGAGATCATTTTCCCAATTTTAATACAAACATAATAAACTTCCTTTCTTCCAGGTGATCAGATTAGAAAGGGCTTTAACTTTTAAAAATTAGCAATTTAATGGATGTTGTTTTAACATACAGATACATGCTTTTTATGTACTTTTTAAATGTAAAATGCTACATTCTGTCTATTTGAAGATAGTCTTTTAGCTATGCTGATGTTTTCCACACTTCAAATTCTCCATTCCTCTTCTTTGCCAAACTGCTGTTTGAAAACTTAAATATGAAAAATTACATACTTGCATTTATTTTAAAATTATTTGTGGTAAATATATTAATGTACTTTTATATTATCTTAATATATTTTAATATACTTTGTTGAAAGATTGAGACTTCATTTTATTTAAAAGCAAATAAACTCATCTATGTTAATGAAAAACAGACATAACAGCTTAAGTATGATATAAAACTTCTAAGAATTTAAAGGACTGAAAGCACCTAACTGAATCAAGCATGTTCATGGTTTATAGAAGGTAGCTAAACTACCATGGGTGCCTCAAAATAGGTGAAAAATCTAATCACCCTTTGGGAGTCTCTGGAAGTGAGAAACTTAAGGTCAGGCTAGCATGAATAATAATGAAAGGAAAATATTATCATCTTTACACTTTTGTTTTCTAGCCCTCAAAAATATTTTCCCATGGTGAGTAAATTATTTCTCCAACTTTTAATCTTATACTCACTTTTCTAGATGCAAGTGGCAGATTCTATACTGCAAGAAATATTTTCCAGCTTCATTGCAGGAACCAAAATATTAGCTGAAATGTGGAATTACCTCCTCCATTGGGACTGGGAGGCCAATCAGGGCAAAGCCTTATGTATTATAGCATCTCCTGTGATAGTTTTTAGAATTTGGTGAAAACCTTATGTATTATAGCATATCTCCTGTGATAGTTTTTAGAATTTGGTATATCTCATAACGAATTTCACCTGGTGGCAATCTACTGAGATAACATATGGCCACAGCAGATGCTTAGCTACAGCGTGACCTGCAACTGAAAGTTCATTGTAAGGATAAGCAACGTTAGCACTCCTCTATATAGTAGGTAATTTGACTAAAAATATATCTACTTATTATTCATAGATGATAATTATGGACTTTTTGAATATGCATGACCACCTGGGGGGGGATAGGAAGGATGAGAGGGAGACGCAAGAGGGAGGAGATATGGGGATATATGTATGTATAGCTGATTCACTTTGTTATAAAGCAGAAACTAACACACCATTGTAAAGCAATTATACTCCAATAAAAATGTTAATAATAAAAAGAAATAAAGAAAAAGAAATAGTGAGGGCTTCCCTGGTGGCGCAGTGGTTGAGAGTCCACCTGCCGATGCAGGGGACACAGGTTCATGCCCCGGTCTGGGAAGATCCCACATGCCGCGTAGGGGCTGGGCCCGTGAGCCATGGCCGCTGAGCCTGCGCGTCCGGAGCCTGTGCTCCGCAACGGGAGAGGCCACAACAGTGAGAGGCCCGCATATTGCCAAAAAAAAAAAAAAAAAAAAAGAAATAGTGAAAAAATAAAAAAAGCAAAGCTTAAATGATTTATATTGTTCACATAAGGTAATTGCGTCCATTAAACAAAATTAATTCTCACATTTAATTATCTGTTTATAACCTAGTTCTTTAATATTCTCAAGCTAGCACGTTCTCTTCAGTCAGTTGATACTTTAAAACAATGCAAGTTAATGATAATATAGTTAAATACGTAATTATTATTCTAGCATAGTTTATTGCTATAAAATAAAACAAACTACTAGTAAAAGTACTTAGTATAGTCAAGTTAATTAGATTATTATAAGAACTTTTGGTTACTCCCTTGGCTTCTAAATATAAATGATACTAAGTTTTATTAAATACTATTTCACTTCAAGTCATACACTTTGCATTCCTTATAACATATATCCAGCACTGTTCATAATTCACATGCCTCAGCTTTGATTAGAATATGCTCCTATCTCACCAGTAAAATACAAAGACAGTCTGATTTATTGCCCTTAGCACAGCCCTATTACATAATATGTATTCTTTTAGATTATCGATTGTCACAGGTTCTTGAGGTCACTAACCCTCTGAGCCATACGAATTCCCTTATTATGGGTTATTTCCTGGATGTTTAAAATTTTGTGTACGTGATCTTTGCAGCTGTTTTTGTTGTTGTTGCTGTTGTTTTTACTTGTTTTCTCCCTGTAGGAGGATTCTTCCATTTCAGTTACCTACTGTTGAGTAACCAGTCATGTTACTCATGAACTATTGGTTTAAGACAACAAATTATTATTTCTCATGGTCTTGTGGTTTGACAACTCTCAAGCAGATGGCTCTTGCCTGGCATTACTCACGTCATGTGGTTGTGACATTGATATACTGTTATTAATTAGAATACATAGTTTATTCCAAATTCCTTAGATTTTACCTAATGCCTTTTTTTCTGTTCCAGGATCCCATCCAGGATACGACATTACATTTGATTGTGATTTTTTCCTGAGGCTCCTTTCATCTGTAACAATTTCTCAGATTGTCCTTATTTTTGCTGATCTGGACAGTTTTCAGGAGGACTGTTCAGGTACAATATTGGGATTTCGCTGATATTTTTCTCATGATTACAGTAGGGCTATGTGTTTGGAGAGGAAGACCACAAAGGTAAGGTGCCATTTTCATCACATCATAATAAGGGTACATATTATCAACATGAATTAACACATTTTCTGTTGACCTTGATCTCATGGCTGAGGTAGCGTTTGCCAAGTTTCTCACACTCTGAAATGCCTCTTTTTTCCTCACTTCCTATACTGTACTCTTCAGAAGAAGGTTATTATGGCAGTCCCCACTTAAGAAGTGGGGATTTATGCACAACTTCCTCGAAGGCAGAATATGTCTATACATAAATTATTTGAATTGTTTTACACATGAGACTTTTTTATTCTCCCCATTTATTTAGATATTTAAGTCATTTACTCATATCAGTACAGACTCATAAATATTTTTATTCGGGGCCATTATGCAATTTTACTTTATGCTCAAAATGCTGGGAGTTCTTTCAGTTGCACCAACTATGCATCTTTGCCATATTCCCATAAATATGTGTGGTGGATATTCCACGATCATTTTTTATAGTTTGTGTATTATGGGCACCACTTCTCCAAGGAGCCCTGGCTCCTTTTACTGGAGAATGGTATTAGAAACCAAGATCTGAGTGCTGGGGATGCTTGCTGCTACTGGAGTCTTTGCTTCAAGGCTCTTTCAGCTGAAAGAGAATGGAAATATATGCCTGTTTACTATTATGTATTTTCACTTATCTATATATATTTCTATATGTAACCATCTGCATCTATATTAAACTATGCACAAACTCATTCTGATGTTTCCATCTAGAATTCATTACCCCAGGGCTCATTTTAGCCTCCTTCTCATGCTTATCTGTAAATTTCCATTCCAAGAGTGAAAACCTTAGCTCCCACCAAATGCCATTAATTGACACAATGTTTTCAGTCCTGTGTACATGAATAGAGTATCAATATTGTTAACCTGCACCCTTAATGGAAGAAATTTCATCAGTTAGTGTACAGTGCCTATGTCCAGTTTATTTGCCTTTGGACTAACAGACTCTAGTCCTTTCCAAAGTTACTGAGGTCAGCACTATTTTTGTCACCCCAGTCAATAAGGTTGTTGCATATATTTGTAATACAGTGAGATTCATTCTGCTTCTTTGCATATCTAGTAATTTTTTGTTGTATGCTGGGCATTATAAATGCTATAATGTTGAGAATAAATTTTGTCTTAAGTTTCTTTTTGGGGGGGTCAGGTAGTTAATTTAATAATGGGTCAGCTCTATCTTTAGGATATTTATTTTTAGCTTGTTTAGGGTAGGCCTATAAAATCTCTCATGAGAATTACCTTAATTCTGAGGCATGGCCTTACAGGGGTTTAACTGAATGCCTGTGGTGTTTAAATATGTCTCCTGACTGCTTGTTTGGAATTTTTACATATCCCAGTATACTGTGCAGTTTCCACTGCTTCGAGGTAATTTTTCTCTGTCAGTCTACGGAGACTCACACTGTATCTTCACCATATATTTACTATATGATCAAAAACTTAGAGACTCCTGTATGAATCTGTGAACCTTCTTCTCTGTTCAACACCCTGTCACACAGATTTCAGCAAACCTTGCTGCCATGAAGTCTAATCTCTCTACCTTACTAACTTTTCAAGGGTTCCACAATCAACCTCAGTGCTACTTCCCAGCACTGCAATTTGGAAAGGGCCTCCATGCAAAGTGTAGGATTATCATACTAACTTCCCTTTTCTTAGGTATCATAGAATAATGCTGCTTATGTCCAACATCTGAAAAACAATTCTTTGTGGTTTTTTTTTTTTTTTTTTTTTCCCCAGGAGAGCTAGTCTAGTAATCTGGTGGCAATTACTCCATTATAGCTAGAAGCAGAAATCCCATAGTGACAGTTTGAGACAACTTTTTTGATTTCTATTTGAGAAAACTGAGTTTTAGAAAATTTAAGTATCTTGCCCAAGGTTGTAAGTCATCACTGGAGGAGAGTTACACACCCCAGTGGGTCTACTGCCCAAGCTAGCCATTATAAGAATTTACTCCTGCTTCAACTAAATGTGCTTACATCAGCTTCTTAGAATCTTATGATAAAGCACTGTGGACAAAAGTTATGCCCTTTAAAACACTTTACTGTGTAACCCAGTGAATTAGATATGAAGGACCAGTTAGATATGATACCATAGTGACATAACATATTGTTTGAGGTTAATATGCCTATAAAATTTTAGATGTGTGTTTACAATGAAAATAAATATTTATAGTAAGTGTATACTTAATTCAGTCACTCCTGATTTCAGTATTATATCTACATGCATAATGTTATAAGCACAATTAAATAAACAGAGGAAAGAGGAACAAAATATATACTACTATAGTCTCAAGTACATCAGCTTAATCCTGTTAGAGTATGAATTGCATCCATTGCCATTATTTTAGAAATCATTAAATCTTTTAGATGGGGAAGGAAATGAAAAATGAAATAGGACATAGCAAGCATTCTGAGGTTGAACAATGATATATACCATCACATTAGATGCATATTAAAGTAGATTGCTAGACAGAGAAACTGACAAATAACAGTCAGACAGATAAATGGAATATGTGTAACAGGCATGTCAACTCCAGTTCTAGATGGAGAGATAAATGAAGTAGACCAAGCACCTGAATACACATATTCCCTTAAGTATGGTCCTACAGATACAGACCTTGATCCTGCCATAAGCATCACTGCCATCTACATTACATATACATATACTGAAATATTCTGAAAGAAGTTAAAATCTTTAAAGAAAGTCAATTCATTTAATTTATTTATTGTCTTATGTCTGCTCCATGAGGAAGAGGTATAAAGGAAATAGGATAGACTTCAGGCATGAAGGAAGCTGTACCTAAGTGGATAAGAGCAAAATTTCTTCCTCACTTTGAATCTGGGGACTACATCTTTTTGGCTGTGGAAATTTCAACCGACTCTTAATACCTCAAAGTCGCTCATTGAAAAATAGGTGTTTAATCAAAGCTATAATGAGGTGTCACCTCACACCGGTCAGAATGGCCATCATCAAAAAATCTACAAACAATAAATGCTGGAAAGGGTGTGGAGAAAAGGGAACCCTCTTGCACTGTTGGTGGGAATGTAAATTGATACAGCCACTAGGGAGAACAGTATGGAGGTTCCTTAAAAAACTACAAATAGAACTACCATATGACCCAGCAATCCCACTACTGGGCATATACCCTGAGAAAACCATAATTCAAAAAGAGTCATGTACCAAAATGTTAATTGCAGCTCTATTTACAATAGCTAGGACATGGAAGCAACCTAAGTGTCCACCGACAGATGAATGGATAAAGAAGATGTGGCACATATATATAATGGAATATTACTCAGCCATAAAAAGAAACGAAATTGAACTATTTGTAGTGAGGTGGATGGATGTAGAGTCTGTCATACAGAGTGAAATAAGTCAGAAAGAGAAAAACAAATACCATATGCTAACACATATATATGGAATCTAAAATAATATATACGGTTCTGATGAAACTAGAGGCAGGACAGGAATAAAGACACAGAGGTAGAGAATGGACTTGAGGACAAGGAGAGGGGGAAGGGTAAGCTGAGACGAAGTGAGAGAGTAGCATTGACATATATACACTACCAAATGTAAAACAGATAGCTAGTGGGAAGCAGCTGCATAGCACAGGGAGATCAGCTCGGTGCTTTGTGACCTCCTAGAGGGGTGGGATAGGGACAGTGGGAGGGAGACACAAGAGGGAGGGTATATGGCGATATACATATACATATAGCTGATTCACTTTGTTATACAGCACAAACTAACACAACATTGTAAAGCAATTATACTCCAATAAAGATGTTAAAAAAATAAATAAAAATAGGTGTTTAATAGATGCTATAAAATAAAACTTATTTTTATATAACACCTAAGATTATATACCATGTAAAAAACACTTAGTATAGGAAACACAGTAACCACTTATTAAATGCATATCTTAGCATTTCTTATGAACATACATCATCTATGAACAAATTATTTTTTTCAAAGTTGATTCCAGTATATATCAGAATTTCCATGTTAAACCCCTATACTCCAGGAGATGACTACCCACAAGACTACAGACATTTCTGGACCTTATCTATATGAGGCAATATTTATTATTACACCTGTCTTAGTTTTAATGATGATATATGCAATCCACCTTCGGGTAAGCTATATAGTGTTTAATATTACCATTTAGAACACAGTATTTGAAAATATTTGAAAAGCAACTTACTTATATGTAATTCTGATACTAGTTACCCATCTTTTCAAGAAGGAAAATATTTTATCTTTCCTAAGATTGAATTAAAAATGACAAGGACACTCAGCCTCCAAAATGTTACTGATGCTGAAAATACCTTCTATTAACACCACATTCTCTAAACCTAGTGAAATTTGGAGAGGAGAATGAAGGAGGATATTCCCCATGTTTCCAAGTTCAAGAGGAGGGATAACATTTATTTCCTGGACTTGAATACAAGAATAGAAAAAAATAAGAAACATACCTTTCATGAATGGATTTGTCAAGGCCCCCTGTGTTTAAAATTGTAATGACCTAAAATGATAGAGCAAGTGGAGTGTACAGCTGTGGGAGCTGAGAAACAACCATGTTTGTTTGTAAAGCAAATAGCAGTGTGATAGAAAAGAAGCAAGATGCCTGATGTGATCAAAATACCAGTGTCACAGTTTCAAAAAGAGAATCTCATTTCTAGCAAAATAGAAAGCACAACTACAGACTAAGTGCAGACATTAAATTTTTATAAAGGCCAGCCTAGTCCAGTATACACATGCTATAAACACTCAATAAAATCACGTTCAGTTTGACAGACTTGGACATGAAGAATGAATGTACAGTACTATATAAAATCAAAAGATTTAAAAAGATTAAAATTGAAATGACCCTCCTATAGAAAGAAAATATTCCTTTTGGGCTATTTTTTATTTCTCTTATCTAACATTTAGATGTTTACATGTTTCAAAATATTTTAATTCACACATACATACACACACACATACACACAAACTTTAAAAACTCTGATTACTTACAAAATTCCTGTGAAGCACAAAGAAAAACAAGGACTATTAATTTCTATTTTATATAATACAAAACTGAAATCCAAAGAGATAAAGGTTTGGCCAATTTTCATAAAACAGTAATCAATAAAGCATGAGTGAAAACCAGCCCCCAAAATCTTGAGTTTTTGTTTTGTTTTGTTTTCCCATCACCACAGAATAGGGAGATGTTTATAAAGAATTCACTGCCAAGTATATGAAGACAGACCCTTTTATATCCCATTATTTCATGGTCACAACACCATGTGGTTGTCAGAAAAGATAAATTTCTCCAATGAGAGACTTTACGTAAGCTGTTAGAATTTCCACAGTAACTACAAAGTCAGGTCAATAATGTCCACTGGTGAATTTAGTACAAGAGATCAGTCTTCTCAGTGATCTTAGGAGGTTTGATGGAAAAAGATCCTGGGGGGAGGCGATAGCTTGCATAGCTTAGTGCCCTTAACTCCACACTTGGCTTTATCTTACCCTCATAACTCAACTATCCTGAACTAACACAGAGATTCCTACATCATGATCTTGACTCTGCAGTTCTCATGTTTTAGCCTACTCTTAGTTTTATATTTTGTAGTAATTTTAAAGAATCTTATAGAAAGGTAATAAAATGAAGAAAACAATATGAGTATAATCATTGTTTTTTATTAAATTTTTCTTTCCTTTGGTGTAAAGTATCTCTCATTATCTACTCTGTATCTTCTCAGGTTATGCAGTATACATGTGGAGGGCATGGCTACTGAAGAGAAACTTTCCAGGTGACAAAGCCAGTTATTTTCAGGATTTATAAACTTGTAGTATATTTAAAAGTATAATTTTAGTGAAAATTCACATAATGTAATTGAGCATATGTAAGTCCATTTAGATATCTATTCAAGCTCTTTTCATGAAGGTAATTGCTTTTTGGCAGAATGTTGGCTTTTTAACATTCTTCGCATTCAGTGTGGAGCAGAAAACAGAAGGAACCAAGAGAAGAACCTGGAACACTTTTCAAGTGGCCTAAACATAAAGTTCTGAGACTCTCTGATATTTTCTTGACTTTTACAATGACGTCACGTAAAAAGTCAGTAAATATACATTCAAGTTGCTAATACCAATTCAGAATCTGTTTTTTCCACCCCAAAGTTGAATTATCTAGGGGATTGAATAAAGCATGCAATTTCCACATGCAAATGCACGAGGAGGAAGGGGAGCGTTCAATACGTGCACAACTGTAGTTGCAAAATCTCAAAACTTGCCTATGCAAGTTGTAAGGATGGCACGTTTCCTTTCTCTGTGGATTTTGGCAGGCAGATAAAATAAGGGACCACTAAATAACTGTACGCACAAAGGAGACAGGCATTTCAGAGAAGAGAAGCATATTTAGAACGGAGAACAAGTTAGAAAACACAGATATACTGGAGCACATAGCTGACTGGAGTCAGCTGTATTTCTATGGAAACTTTATTTCTTTAATTTGGATAAGTTCCAAAAAGTGGAACCATTTTTTACAGTCCTTCTATGGCACAGAGTAAATAGATACAGTTTACCTAAGCACACTGAGCAGATGGAAAATTCCACAGGCTTATAAAACCAAAGTGGTCTCTTCTTCAAATATTCAGCCTCTGGTGATGGCGAATGTGTTTGTTTTCTGAGAATTGCAGGTTAAATGAATCAAACAGTTAATGGAATCTAATTTCTTCAGAGGCAGATACTTCTAGAGAGAACCTCAATCAAGATGAAAAACTTCCACCTCCAGAATCCATTAAAATAGTTTAATCTAAATTATAATCCATCAAACTTTGTAAAAGTAGTTTTGTATAAAATCAGAAAATATTAAGCCATTCACTAAGTTAGGCTGTATCCTTGAGGAAAAATTTCTTTGCCTAATGTCGAGATTTGACACTGATTCCACAATGAGCTGGCGAATCAATATCATATTAACTACACTTATAAATAAGTGATCGTTTATTTACAAAGAATACTGATAGCCTGTGTAATTAATCCTTACTATCATAATGGTACAGCTATACTAATTATAGTATAACAGTGAATAAAGATGATAAGGTCTCATATAATGTCACAGCTATAACATTGGCATTAACAGCCTAGAGCTCTCTAGTCAATATATTGAAATCTTACTTCACCTTTCTGTCTAGTATAGGTTAAGAATTTAATGACCTTTAGGAGCTTTCCAATATTGTAATCTCTCTAAATAAGTATTCTCAAAAAATATTGTTCATACAGATTACCAAGACTTCTCAGGTGGCTTAAGATTTGCCGGTGCCTCAGTAAGAGTAAAGACCTACTTCCTTCTTATTTAAATAAGACTATTTCAGAAGTAGAATATACTTTCAGAAGCTGTTTATTAAAAGGTAACAATATAAAACAACTAACTAACTAACTGAAATGTCTAAATATTCAGTTTCACAACCAATATAGGAAAGCCTCATGCTGGCCTTGCCAGACTAGCTCTGCTTTAAGTCCTCTGTTGCCCACGTGCAATAGTAAAATCTGAAGTGGAGCTTAAGAGGTGAATGTATAACCGAGTTCAGGAATATCTTGCTATCTAAATTAGTTCCAGGACATTTTTTCAAGTATGCAATTTGTGTGAAAAGACAACCCAATGATTTTCAGCATCCCTAACCCTATTCTAAACTTGGAAATAAATATCTCTCATTTCTATTTTTCTATTACAAAGCTTTGGAGGGACAATTAAGTATTAACTATTTGGCTTCTCACATTTGACTTTGAAAAGATTTGATCAAACAATTTAAAAAATGAGCTGAGGATTTAAAAAGAAAGATACATGTCTCTAGGTATGCTGGTTCATGGGAGCTTCCCAGGTGTAATCTGAAACTGGTCCCCTATGCAGTGGGCAGAGACACTGAAGAGAGAGGCAGAGCACTCCAGATTGGCGGCTGCTAATTTTAAAAAGCAAGGGAATTTACTTATGAGGCCTATATTAGGCAGCTGCAAGATGAATAGATTTCCATACCTGCCCACCGGAATCTTAAAAATTAAGATTACCTGGGTTCAGTCACATACCCAGGAGGCCTTAACCAGGTTCAATCACATACCTAGGCCCAGACAGTCTCAACATCACACTTCCATGTCAAAGCTGTCTCCTTGGAGCAGCTTCTGCGGTTGGGGAAGGCAAGCGGAACACACATTCCAGGGACAGGGGAAGGAGTGGGGAGCCTCCAATGGCCCAGTCCAGCTTGCAGGTCAACTGGCAGTCACATTTTTTGATGACCTCTTCTAAGGAGGTATAACTCTCACAGTCTGCAGTCAATGCCTATATCCCCTGAATACTATGCTAAGGTCAAACATAATAACTCTGGGAGCTAAACTGAGATGAAAGACAAAATCTAAATACAACCCAAGGTATTGCCCCAATAATTTTAGTACAAAAATACTTTACTGTACAGTGATATGAAAAGAAACAGGAAAAATTATATTTAGAAACTATCACTCTGTTCAGGCTGAGACAACAAAATGCCACAGACTAGGTAGTTTAAACAACAGGAATTAACTTTCTCGTAGTTCTAGAGGCAAGAAGTCCAAGATCAGGGTGCTAGCATGGTCAGTTTCTGGTGAGAGTATTCTTCCCATCTTGGGGGTGGCTGCCATCTCACTGTGTTCTCACATGAATTCTTTTTTGGGCACTCAGGGAGAGTGAAAGAGAAAGACAGAGAAGAGCAGGGAACACTCTCATATTTCTTCTTTTAAGGACACTAATCTTATCAGATCAGGAACCCACCCTTGTGACCTCATTTAACCTCACTGCCTTAAAGGCCCCAATTCTAGATATAGCCAAACTGGTGGTTAGAGCTTCAACTTATATATTTGTGGGGCACACAAACATTCAGTCCATAACAAGAACTACATGATTTGTATTAGAGGGAGCCTATGTACCTGCTGGGGAAAAGGTAAAAGTAGATGATCGTCTTCAATCATTGAACTTGTCGCTTTAAACAGCCTGCAATACCTAACTATTTATGCTGCATCTAGTCAAACTACCCTAATCTTAGGAAATAATATTCTTTATATAGCAAATTCTCATTTCAGGCTACACTGAAGATAAAGTAAGTGCAACTCACTTTATATAAATGTTAGGAAATTTCCAAATAACCTCCCATTTTAATCTAGTCTGACTTAGAGTCAGTTCATATCAATATATACTTTTATAAGATGTTTGGACCACTGATTTTTTCCCAAACATTGTGAAATGAATAACTGAGTCACTACATTAACCCAAAATAATTTAAAATGTAAATGTAAAATTGTCTAAGAAGGAAAATGACCTAAAGTGTAAATTACTGGAAATTGCACCATGGTCTTTATTACTTAGCATAAATAAATTAAGGTGGCCATAACATTTTATATTAAACAGAATGCTCTCACCTACAGCCCTGAAAGACAGTGTATGAGAACCTTATTAAGACTGATCACTTCAGGTGCAGAATCAAGATGGCGGTGTGGCAAGATGCGGAGTTCGCGTCTCCCCACAACTAGGGTGCCTGCAGGATGCTGGTGGGAGACCTTGACACCCAAGGTGACGGGAGGAACCCTCAAGCAAACTGGTAGGATGTGGGGGGATTAAGGGGGGAGGAGAAGTGGAGGTCAGATAGGACTGGCACCCCTGAGGGGTGGCTGAGAGGGGGCAGTGTTTCCCATGCCTGGAGGGACCCTTGGGGGCTCAGATCAGGGGGGAGCAGGCTCAGTGTATCCCCTGCCCAATCAGCTGGAGAAGTCTGCACAGCTCTCAGGCTCGGTCCTATAGCCTCAGAGGCCCCATCTGGGCCACGTGGGTCCTGGGGGCATAGGAGGGAAGCTGGAAGAGAGCAGGAGAGGCAGGCAGGAGGGGCCCTCCAGGACTGGAGCAGTGGGAGAGGAGTGGAGGGCTTGGTCCTGCCCACTCGAGCCTCAGAAGCCTACTGAGCTCCCAGGCCAGGTCCCCTGCCTTCTAAAGTCCCCTCCAGGCCACATGGGTCCTGGGGACATAGGAGGGAGGTGGGGGGAGAGGAGAGGCAGGCAGGAGGGGCCCTCCAGGACCGGACGAGAGGGAGAGAAGCTGAGGACGTGTGCCCTGCCCACTCGAGCCCAGGAAGTTGCTGGGCTCCCAGGTGGGGGCCCCACCCTCTGAGACCACAGGCGGGAGGCACGTCTGGGCCCCTTCTGTTCAATAGAGCCTAAGGCCCACACTCCACACCCCCAAGGGCCTTTTTCATCCCTGGGGGTCCTAAGCATAGGACCTGCCCACCACCCAAACCCCGCCCCTGCTTAGGCCCCACCCTCCACAGCCAAGGCCTTTTCCACCTTTTTTTTTCTTCTCCTCTCTTTTACTATTGTGGTTCTGTTTTACCTTCTGGTTGTTGTTTCATCTATATTTTTATTTTAATATTCTTTCTAACATATCTGTTAGTTTCCTAGTCTAATTTTATTTTTTTACTTTGTTATTGTTCTCCCCTCGCTTTTTTTTTTTTTTTTTTCCCCACTCCGTGCAGCTTGCAGAATCTTCGTTCGTGAGCCTGGGGTCAGTCCGAAGCTCCTGCACTGGGAGCTCCAAGTCTGAATCACTGGACTAACAGAGAACCTCAGACCCCAGGGAATATTCATCTGAGTGAGGTCTGCTGGAGGTCCTCATCTCAGCACCAAGACCCAGCTCTACCCAACAGCCTACAAACTCCAGTGTTGGAAGCCTCAGGCCAAACAACCTGAGGAAACACAATCCCACTCATCAGAAAAAAAATAAGATGGCAAAAAAAAATGTCACAGATGAAGGAGCAAGGTAAAAAACTACAAAACCAAATAAATGAAGAGGAAACAGGCAATATACCTGAAAAAGAATTCACAGAAATGATGGTAAAGATGATCCAGAAACTCAGAAATAGAATGGAGGCATGGATTGAGAAAATACAAGAAATAATAAAGATCTAGAAGAACTAAAGAACAAACAAACAGAGATGAACAACACAATAAGTGAAATGAAAAATCTACTACAAGGTATCAATAACAGAATAACTTAGGCAAAAGAATGAATAAGTGAGCTGGAAGACACAATGGTGGAAATAACTGCTGAGGAGAAGAATAAGGAGAAAAGAACAAAAAGAATTAAAGACAATCTCAGAGACCTCTGGGACAACACTAAACGCAACAACATTCAAATTATAGGGGTTCCAGAAGAGGAAGAGAAAAAGAAAGGGTCTGAGAAAATAGCTGAAGAGATTATAGAGGAAAACTTCCTTAACATGGGAAAGAAAATAGTCACCCAAGTCCAGGAAGCACAGGGAGTCCCATACAGAATACACCCGAGGAGAAACACTCCAAGACACATATTAATCAAACTAACAAAAATTAAATTCAAAGAAAAATGTTAAAAGCAGCAAGGGAAAAACAACAAATAACATACAAAGGAAACCCCATAAGGTTATCAGCTGACTTTTCAGCAGAAACTCTTCAGGCCAGAAGGGAGTGGAAGGATATACTTAAAGTGATGAAAGAGAAAAACCTACAACCAAGATACTCTAGCCAGCAAGGATCTCATTCAGATTTGATGGAGAAATCAAAAGCTTTTCAGACAAGCAAAATGCTAAGAAAATTCAGCAGCATCAAACCAGCTTAACAACAAATGCTAAAGAAATTTCTTTAGGCAGGAAACACAAGAGAAGAAAAAGGACTCACAAAAACAAACCCAAAACAATTAAGGAAATGGTAATAGGAACATACATATCGATAATAACCTTGAATGTAAATGGATTAAATGCCCCAACCAAAAGACACAGACTGGCTGAATAGATACAAAAATAAGACCCATATATATGCTTTCTACAAGAGACCCACTTCAGACCTAGGGACACATACAGACTGAAAGTGAAGGGATGGAAAAGATATTCCATGCAAATGGAAATCAAAAGAAAGCTGGAGTAGCAATACTCGTATCAGACAAAATAGACTTTAAAATAAAGACTGTTAAAGGAGACAAGGAAGCACACTACATAATGATCAAGGGATCAATCCAAGAAGAAGATATAAACAATTATAAATGTTTATGCACCCACATAGGAGCACCTCAATACATAAAGCAAATGCTAGCAACAATGAAAGGTGAAATCAACACTAACACAATAATAGTAGGGGACTTTCACACCTCACTTACACCAATGGACAGATCATCCAAAAAGAAAATAAATAAGGAAACACAAGCTTTAAATGACACAATAGACCAGATAGATTTAATGGATAATTACAGATCATTCCATCCAAAAGGGGTAGAATACACTTTCTTTTCAAGTGCACACAGAACATTCTCCAGGACAGATCACATCTTGGATCACAAATCAAGCCTCAGAAAATTTAAGAAAATTGAAATCGTATCAAGCATCTTTTCTGACCACAACACTATGAGATTGGAAAACAATTACAGGAAAAACACTGTGAAAAACACAAATAGATGGAGTCTAAACAGTGTGCTACTAAATAACTAAGAGATCACTGAAGAAATCAAAGAATAAATAAAAACATACATAGAAACAAATGACAATGAAAACACGACGACCCAAACCTACGGGACGCCGCAAAAGGAGCTCTATGAGGGAAGTTTATAGCAATTCAATCTCACCTCAAGAAATAAGAAAAACCTCAAATAAACAATCTAACCCTACACCTAAAGCAATGAGAGAAAGAAAAACAAAGAAAACACAAAGTCAGTAGAAGGAAAAAAAAATCATAACAATTAGAGCAGACGTAAATGAAACAGAAATGAAGAAAACAATAGCAAAGATCAATAAACTTAAAAGCCAGTTCTTTGAGAAGATAAACAAAATTAATAAACCCTTAGCCAGATTCATCAAGAAAAAAAGGGAGAGGATGCAAATCAGTAAAATTAAAAATGAAAAAGGAGAGATCACAACTGATACCACAGAAATACAAAGGATTATATGAGACTACTACAAACAACTATATGCCAATAAAATGGACAACCACGAAGAAATGGACAAATTCTTGGAAAGGTACAATTTTCCAAGACAGAGCCAGGAAGAATTAGAAAATATAAACAGACCTATCACAAGTAAAGAAATTGAAACTGTAATTAAAAATTGTCCAACAAACAAAAAGTCCAGGACCAGATGGCTTCACAAGCGAATTCTATCAAACATTTAGAGAAGACCTAACACCATCCTTCTCAAACTCTTCCAAAAAATTGAACAGGGAAGAACACTCCCAAATTCGTTCTGTGAAGCCACCATCACCCTGATACCAAAACCAGAAAAAGGTATCACAACAAAAGAAAATTATAGAGCAATATCACTGAAGAACACAGATGTAAAAATCCTGAACAAAATACTAGCAAACAGACTCCAACAACATATTAAAAGGATCATACACCATGATCAAGTGGGATTTATCCCAGGGATACAAGGATTCTTCAATATATGCAAATCAATCAATGTGATCCACCATATTAACAAATTAAGGAATAAAAACCATATGATCATCTCAATAGATACAGAAAAAACTTTTGACAAAATTCAGCACCAATTTATGATAAAAACTCTCCAGAAACTGGGCACAGCGGGAACCCACCTCAACATAATAAAGGCCAAGTATGACAAACCCACAGCAAACATCATACTCAGTGGTGAAAAACTGAAAGCATTTCCACTAAGATCAG
Source organism: Pseudorca crassidens (assembly GCF_039906515.1). Lineage (NCBI taxonomy): Eukaryota > Metazoa > Chordata > Mammalia > Artiodactyla > Delphinidae > Pseudorca > Pseudorca crassidens. The sequence goes on from NC_090298.1 coordinate 25,086,177, forward strand.
GAACAAGATAAGGATGTCCACTCTCACCACTATTATTTAACATAGTTTTGGAAATCCTAGCCATGGCAATCAGAGAAGAACAAGAAATAAAAAGAATACAAATTGGAAAAGAAGAAGTAAAACTGTCACTGTTGGCAGATGACATGACACTATACATAGAAAATCCTAAAGATGCCAGCAGAAAACTCCTAGAACTAATCAACAAATTTGATAAGGTTGCAGGACACAAAATTAATGCACAGAAATCTCTGGCATTCCTATATACTAACAACGAAAAATCAGAAAGACAAATTAAGGAAACACTCCCATTTACCACTGCAACAAAAAGAATAAAATACCGGGCTTCCCTGGTGGCACAGTGGTTGAGAGTCTGCCTGCCAATGCAGGGGACACGGGTTTGTGCCCCGGTCTGGGAAGATACCACATGCCGCGGAGCAGCTAGGCCCATGAGCTATGGCCACTGAGCCTGTGCGTCTGGAGCCTGTGCTCCGTAATGAGAGAGGCCACAACACTGAGAGGCCCGCGTACCGCAAAAAAAAAAAAAAAAAAAGAATAAAATACCTAGCAGTAAACCTACCTAAGGAGGCAAAAACTTGTACTCTGAAAACTATAAAACACTGATGAACAAAGATGACATAAACAGATGGAGAAATATACCATGCTCTTGGATTGGAAGAATCAATATTTTGAAAATGACTACTACCCAAAGCAATCTACAGATTCAATGCAATCCCTATCAAATTACCAATGGCATTCTTCACAGAATTAGAACAAAAAATTTTACAATTCATATGGAAACACAAAAGATCCCAAATAGCCAAAGCAATCTTGAGAAAGAAAAATAGAGCTGGAGGAATCAGGCTCCCCAACTTCAAACTATACTACAGAGCTACAGTAATCAAGACAGTATGCTACTGGCACAAAAAGAGAAATATAGATCAATGGTACAGGATAGAAAGCACAGAGATAAATGCATACCCATATGGCCACTAATTTACAACAAAAGAGGCAAGAATATACAATGGAGAAAAGACAGCCTCTTCAATGAGTGGTGCTGGGAAAACTGGACAGCTACATGTAAAAGAATGAAATTAGAGCACTTCCTAACAGCATACACAAAAATAAACTCAAAATGGATTAAAGACCTAAATGTAAGACCAGACACTATAAAACTCTTAGAGGAAAACATAGGAAAAACACTCTGACATAAACCACAGCAAGATCTTTCTTGACCCACCTCCTAGAGTAATGAAAATAAAAACAAAAATAAACAAATGGGACCTAATGAAACTTAAAAGCTTTTGCATAGCAAAGGAAACCACAAACAAGATGAAAAGACAACCCCCAGAATGGGAGAAAATATTTGCAAATGAAACAACGGAAAATATTTGCAAATGAAACAACGGAAAATATTTGCAAATGAAACAACGGAAAATATTTGCAAATGAAACAACAGGATTAATGTCCAAAATATACAAGAAGCTCATGGAGCTCAATATCAAAATAACAAACAATCCAATTAAAAAATGGGCAGAAGACCTAAATATACATTTCACCAAAGAAGACATACAGATGGCGAAGAAGCACATGAAAGGATGCTCAACATCACTAATTATTAGAGAAATGCAAATCAAAACTACAATGAGGTATCACCTCACACCGGTCACAATGGCCATCTTCAAAAAAGCTACAAACCATAAATGCTGGAAGGGGTGTAGTGAAAAGGGAAACCTAGTTCACTGTTGGTAGGAATGTAAATTGATACAACCACTATGGAGAACAGTATGGAGGTTCCTTAAGAAACTAAAAATAGAACTACCATACCATACAACCCAGCAATCCCACGACTAGGCATATACCCTGAGAAAACCATAATTCAAAAATAGACATGTAGCACAATATTCATTGCAGCACTATTTACAATATCCAGGACATGGAAGCAACCTAAATGTCCATCAACAGATGAACGGATAAAGAAGATGTGGCACATATATACAATGGAATATTAGCCATAAAAAGAAACGAAATTGAGTTATTTCTGCTGAAGTGGATGGACCTAGAGTCTGTCATACAGAGTGAAGTAAGTCATAAAGAGAAAAGCAGATACCATATGCTAACACATATATATGGAATCTAAAAAAAAAAAAAAAATGGTACTGATGAACCTAGTGGCAGGGCAGGAATAAAGATGTAGACATAGAGAATGGACTTGAGGACATGGGGAGGAGGGGGAAGCTGGAGTGAAGTGAGAGTAGCATTGACACGTATACACTACCAAATATAAAATAGCTAGTGGGAAGCAGCAGCATAGCACAGGGAGTTCAGCTCGGTGCTTTGCAACAACCTAGAGGGGTGGGTTAGGGAGGGTGGGAGGGAGGCTCAAGAAGGAGGGGATACGGGGATGTATGTGTGCATGTGGCTGATTCACTCTGTTGTGTGACAGAGGCTAGTGCAGTATTGTGCAGTTATACTCCAATAAAAATCTATTAAAAAAAAATCAGCTCACACACACACACACACAAAAATGAGTGATCACTTCAAGATAGTACACATAGATGCTCTCTACTGGTGATATAAAAATGGAGATCTCAAACTGGAATTCAATAACATTTTTTGAGATCTTCAAATTAACTGTAAACTCTTTAAAATAAACATATGATGCATTATATATATAAACATGTAAGTATATAATATATATGTCATATATACTGATGAGAGTATTAATAAATATGAGTGTACACTCTATAAATGGGATGAATGTGGATGTTACAGTAAGATGTGCAGTGTTTGAATATAGGTACTTTCCCTCTCTATATATGAGGTAAAAAAGAGGATAACCATAGTAGCTACTTCATAAAACTATTGTGATAAATAAATGGGATAATACATTTAAAATAATAAGAACAATGCTTAGCCTATAGGAGATCCTAGATCAATGTTATACATCATGATCATCATTCCCACCACCACATCCATCATCATCATCATTATCATCATCACCATCTTCACCACCAAGTACAACAGGTGATTTCCGTCTCTATATTTGCCTTTGGATACCAAGTAGTCCCACTGGACATATCACAGCCTGATAAGAAAAGAACAAAGGCAAACTTAATAGGCAAATAACCCTTTCCTGTCATGTGGAAGCCAAATAATATCATGCTCCATTGCACTGATTTCACAGTGATTCAAAGAGAAGACTGTTAGGACAATGTTGAGTCATCTCTCGGCACATGGTAGTACTGAAGAGTCATTCCCACTCTCCCATTATCGGGTTAGAAACAGTAAGAATAGAAATTTATTTCTAGTCTTTGGTCTATGTGTATTTCTATATTATTAACATTAAAACAGTAACATTTAACCCTGAAATCAATGAGAAATGTTTCACTTTAAAGGGTGAACTATCTACCACATAAGTATAAGAAATATTTCAACAATAGAAGGAAGATCACTTGTCTGTCTGTCCTCATAACTGACAGGTTGATAAAAGCATTGGACTGTCAATGGATCTTAAATTCTCTAAGCCATAAATTTTTTCTGGCAAAGTGAATGAGTTTATCTTAGAAGTCTCATGAGGCTCTAACAGTTGGTGATTCAATACATCACACAGAAATTATATCATCTTAATGTGAGCCGTAAATATACATACTGCTTTTTGATCAATGTGGATATCAACAATGTTTAGTGGAATAAACATCAAAATAAAAATTAGAAAGAACAAAACTGTGCAAGCAGTAAGGGCAATCTCAAAGACATATCGGTCTACAATTTAAGGAGCTTACTATCATGGACTTAGGTAAACTGTGTTTTTTTCTAATTCCATAATAATAAAAGATGACATACCTGAGCTACTGTGATTCTGAATCCTATCTATGACCAGAAAAGCTACACATAAGCGTATGTAATGTATATCCATCTCCCTTAAGAGACTTCAGATACTAGGCTAATTAAAGTAAACATTATTCTATTCTTACTTTATAAATGCTTAATGTACTATTGAATCTTAATAAATATTTAATAATATTAGGAACCAACAGAGTGACAAAGTCATTTTCCCTTTATAGATACAGTGTTTTAACTGAACTAAAGGAACTTTATAAAGTCCAAATGTTCTATAACTAGAGTATTCAGAACCCATAATTGTTAAGAGACCTCCATAGCGGTATCTATATTAGCATTTAAATGAGGCAATATTTTTTGAAACCAGTACCTCTGTTGAAATAATATGGTAGATTAACAGAAAACAATCTGTTTAGCTATGATGTGACATTTTTCAATAAAATACATAAACTGCTTCAAAAAATTGCCCAGAATAGATTTAATCCATTTCTTTTATTTAATTTTAGTTCCAACTAAACTTTCTATTTCTCACTCCAGGAAAATTCCTTCAAAGCTAGTCTTGGTTAGGACTAATAAAACTGACATGTATATGTGCTTCTATGTAAGACTGCATATATTTGTAGCTATAAAAAAAATCTGTGCAGTCTTTAAAGTTTGTATTATGAGGAAGAAGAACTGAAGACAAAATTAGATTTGCTTTTGACAGTGAGTTTCAAGCTTTCTATGGAAAAATAAAGTGATTTTTTCTTTGTTTTTGTTTTGTATTTTTTTTTGAATGAATTTTATCCAAAACACTCCCTTCTTTTAAAATCTCTTCCCTAGCTCTTCTAGTTAGCTGGGATTACATAAAGTGAATTTGAGGTATAAGCCATGGTTTGGGTTGCTTTTTGCATACCATGTGTACTGTGAAGTAGAAAAAGTTCCTTCATGGACCAAGCAAGGAAAGGAGAAGGAACACGTGTGTGAAAAAGAAAATGTGTCATCTTCCTTGGTCCCGCACCCTTGTATCTTCCTAATGGACTCTCCTCCTTTTCCCAATGTATGTTTCGATTTCTTGAAACTTAAGGTTTTTGAATGACAAATTTTATAATACAAAAATTTATAGAGACTCAATAAATATGTAGGAAAATGGATAAGGCTAATTATTGAATTTCTTTCTTTCAACTAAAACTATAAACTCTCCTAAGTAGAAAGTATATAAATATCTTGAGATTTTTTTTTGAAGAAGTATAGTAATTTCAAGGACATACATTCCAAATGGTGGGTTAAGACAATTGATTTGTCTCATGCTATTACCAGAGTTTATAAATATTTGTTCACACTGAGATTTATTCAGAATTGGTTGAGGTTGTCGGATGGACATTAGATGAAAAATTTAAGCTATGCTCAGATGGACTGAATATAAATAAAGAAGTAGGTTTAATTTTCAGAGTATCTTTGATATCACTTAGCTATCTAAATATCATTTAGAAGTTTGTTATTTTTTTAATTCAATGCTTTGGAAAATGCAAAAGTGTTTCAATTCAAAGCACTGTAGAGAATTTTAACACAGGATTAAGATCTGCTGTGATTCTATGTTCAGAATATCAGAACAAAGCTTAATTTCAACATTGCATTCTCCAAGATATAACCTCCAATCAGGTATAAAAATGACTTCTTGTTGTCACTGCTGTTTTTAAAGCACTTAATCCTGATGCTTACTCCCTACTTCAAAGATGGGACACCTGCTCAATTCAGAAAAGCCTGTGCTAGACAATGCATATGACTGAATGACATCAAGTAATGACCCCTGGTCTGTTGTCTAGGGATAAATTATTGTTGGTTCAGTAGATTACACTCATTCATTTTTACACTTCAACACGGAAGAGCATGTATTTTATAGGGCATCACAGTTACTTAAATGTCTTAGGAAATGTCTCTATACATAACCATGTGATCAATACGAACAAACTTAAAAAATAATGATTTCATCTCTTTTTGTTGTTGTTAGTATTGTGCCTATATCTTTGCACATGTTAAAGTGATTAAACAAGAAGTCATTAGACTGAGGTGGCACTAATGCCTTGGTGGCCTATATAAGCAAATCAAAACCTACGCCAGAGTCAATTCCATAAAGGCATTCATATCTCAGAAAAAAAAATTTAAGAACCACCAATCACAAACAGCAAACTAGGCTTTCCCAAATAAGGCAATGACTTAAGCTACAGCCAATCAACGTCCTTGCTGTGCTTCCGGGTCTGCCCTGCCCTATGAAAGCATTTCCCCTAACTCCAGTCGGCAGAGCACTGCTAGTCACTTTTGATTTGGCCACTGCAGGATTAAAATCTATCTAATCAAGTAAACTCTTGAAAATTCTAATCTAGCTCAGTTTATCTTTTAATATAAAGAAAGATTATAAGAGAGGAAATGGTTTGGACCAAATTGTAGATACGCTTTTAACAGCCAATGCATCCAACACTGGGTGAAAAACACACATGTGGAGTAGAAAGAGCATATTTATCTGACCCAAAAGACTAAACTAACATTTTATCAGATATAATTCTAGATAATTTGAACGCTGGCTAATAGCATTCAGGTAAGAAACCTGTCTAACCAGTTCTGCTATTTTCTAGATAAGGGCAGGTAAATTCCAAATTCTAAAATCCCCTTTGCCACTGTAGTCAGAGAAGATACTGATGATGTTACACAAAAAGCACCCTGTTTTTTTTTTCTTGTTACTGTCTAAGGCAGGATTAAGAACCTAAGTTTAGGTTTAAACCCCAGTTTAGATTCAATCATGAATTTATTACTCCAGCAATAAAGAGTTAACATTAAAGATATTACTCTCATTTTGATGAAGAAAGCATAGTATAGATGGAACAATATGTTGATTTCAGATTAAAAAAGAGCAGAACTGTAGAGTCCTGGGTGAAGAAACATAAGCGATTCTGGTGTGGCAGATATAATTTTATTTTCCTCAAACCAATTCATTTTTCCACTCATCACACAAGAAGAATATATTACCAGTTACCTCTTGCTGCTAAGTGTAACTCTGTTCTGGACACAGGAATATGACATTTTAAGCCTGGTTTTTGAAATGTCCTCTATTCTCTTGCATAATTATTGGCCTCAGTCCTCAGGGGTGAATTCAAAGAGTTACAATAGACAAAGCCATACAGTGGAAGAAGTCTGGATACTTGTATCATTATACAGATTCTGTGGATTTCAAGAATCAGGTGAGCCGAAACTCTGCATGCCTTTCATTCTTTCTGGAGATTCTGGATTTGATCTGTGGAGACTGAATGATGAAATTCTGTGTTGTCACTCTTAGGGCAAAAGTGAGGGCAAAAGTAAGGGCATTCTATGTGTAAAAAGAAAGATGAAATGTAACATTTGGAAAAAGGGATGGAGGAGACGCCTCAGAGAGTCACTTGACCTTCACTAAACTATGAAATTAGAAATTGTTCTAAGACACTGAGATTTGGGTTTTTTTTATTAGAGAAATTATGAATTGTCCCTCTTAACACACACAAAAATACTGATGGCAGTATTTTAAAAATGGTGTTTAGATCAAAATAACCCTTTTGAAAAGTATGACTGAAAAACATATAATTATTGTAAACTTTGAATATTTAGAGACTTAGAATTCTCTGTGCATAGTAATATGGATACTAATTAAAGGGTATGGTCAGCCAAGAACATGATAATGTGGACATGAATAGTGTGAATTAGGCACAAGAGGATCAGTAATAGAAGAGAAATTCAAAACAAAAGAGAACAGAGTTAGTGCAGGGTTTTAAAATGTCACAGTTAGGAGGAAATTAAAAATTAGTATTTGAACCCCCAGAGCCTATCATTTAGATTTTTGTGCATATGGGATTGATTTACTAATAAAATATTCATCTAGGTCCTACCACCATCTTAGATTAAATTTTTTTGTCTTAATTTATAGAAAATTTATATCCATTGTATTTCATTGTATGACTCCCATTGATTTCTCCCTTAACATTTTCATTAACCTCCTCATTAAGAAGCATTCCTAATCTTATTAATTGTTATTTGGTAGACCACATCTGACATGTACAGTAGGGATAATATTGCCAAATTGGGCAAACAAGTTGAAAACAACACTGTGCATGGTCTAACCTAAGAAAGATTACTGTTCACTGTGCATTACACTCTAGGAAGTTTAAAGATTATTAAGGGAAATAATATGTCTTTAGTGTAGAATCATTATCATAATTCCATCTGTTATCATTATTTTAAAAAGTGTTATGGGAATAACGCTTGATCAGGTACTCCTTAGAATTAAGTACATCCCAGATATAAATCATTTTCTTATAGGTGCATTTCTCAGTTCCTTAGAAGTATATCCCAGATATAAATCATTTTCTTATAGGTACATTTCTCAATTACCTGCTTTGTATTGTTTCTTTCAGTGAAACACCAAAAATGTCTTAGCAATCTTAAAATGAATAGTTTGTTCCTATATAACATACTCATCAACAGGAAGTAAAATACAGATGCAAATAAAATCTTATACTCCTTCTACTCTTTTTTTCTAGCAGCATCAGTGGTTCTGATAATGATCCGCTCTATTTTTCTTCATGATAATAACAATCTTTGACATTGTCTCATCCACAAACTCACATTATTATCCAGGCTGCATGCTGTAAATATGTTATCAAGCCTTCCTTTGGAGCATCTGGAACACCCTGGTTTTACTGTCTAAGAAAATACACAAAAGCAGAACATACAAAGCTACGCACAATATTGGAACTGAGGTCAGTATCACTGGGCTAATACATCAGTGGAAAGTGGGAAGCTAATTCAGGGTTCTGTTCCTTCCATCTCTATAGACAAGCCATTCCTTAGAGCTGTGAATCTTTGCTTTGTTTCCATATGTTTGTGGTGGGAATAGAGCAGGGGTAGTTCATTGTAATTATCTCTAAAGGACAAGGAAAACAGAAAATTAAGCTAAATATTAAAGTAATTAGGGACAAAATCATTGCTTTCAATTCTGAGATCATTCTTTCTATGTAATTTGAACAGTTTATAGACAAAATTGCCTAACTCAAAATGCAGCTTTGGATATTTTGATTCCTCATTTGATTCACAGTGACCAAATTTTCATTGTTTGGAGCCAGGGAATTTGTGTCCACCACCATAACTTGTGAGGTGTAAAACTGAGGCATGCTTTTAATTTGCATTCTTATATTTGCTCAAGCAATGCAACATCCTCCAAAGATGTTATTATTCATTCCTTATCATTCTATCTTTTATGCATGGGAGTCAAATGCTCAATGGAGGAAAAACTTCCATGAAGTCCAAGTCTTTACCAATTATTTCATTATCATATTGGTTTTAATAATGGTTTTACTGGAAGACAATTCTGGACTTCTCAAGAAATAGAATTTTTTAAAATTTTAAACTTGGAATATAATAGCATAATTTTATTGCAAGATTTGTTTTTTCAACTGGCCTAAGGGTTAGAGGAAAATGGATAAATGAGTTTCTGACTGTTGGTGATTTAATGTACCATCTGTCTGAAGGAAAAATATTCACAGTATTTTAAAGCCTTCTTTGAAAATTCTATTTAATGCTACTACACAAATATCTGTCGATCTAATTCACATAAAGTAACTTCTATGAGGGTAGGAACAGGGTTTTTGTGGCTCACTGTCAATTTCCAATAAGGAAATTAATGGCACAAAATAGACTCCTGATAAATAAATGCTATTTAAATTTTAACTAGTTGGATGGACAAAATGAAAGAGCAATGGGCTCAGATTTTTATAAATTCAGAACTGTATAATACCTTTCACAAACTTGTCATATAAAACATACCTTCTTCGGCCATCAATTTCCTTACTTATAAATGAGGGATTCTACTGTTCAGTTTCTATGACAGCTTTTGCTCCAAAGAAGTTCATTCTAGCTTCATCCCAAGATTCCCACTTTCAACAATGTGTGGCTGACAAAGATATGAGTCCCCAGGCCTCATTCACAGCCGCCACCTCCCACATTGTTAGAGATAGTCTTCCTCGCCTTCTCTTGCTCTAATCCCTGTCAGTGACCTTAGGTGTTTGGTATCAACACAGAGTGTTTAACAGGCTCATCTCTCCACCGCAGAAGCCATAGAGGAAGCTGGACTGATGATTTTCTCTCTCCCTGGATCCTTAAGGGAGTTATTAAAATAGCACTTGTGTTGAAAAGGGAAACTTTTTTTCAAATTAGGCAGAGTAAGCAAATAGAACAGAAGTGAAACAGGGTACTTTAGGGATATGAGCCAAAAACTTACGTAGGCTTCCTGAAAATAAAGTGCACTTTCTGCCTCAAGATAAGAAGCATATTCCTCCAAATAACCTGGAGTTTACTGATTCGTAGTTCAGGCCCAGGTTAAATTTTTTTTCCATGGAAAGCGTTTACATAAACTACCCTTATAACAACCTAATGTCATGTTCCTTATGCCATTACACTTAAATGAACTATTTAGTTAGTAAGACATAACTCATGCTAAGGTGGTTAATTTTACTACATTGTACATGATGCAAGCATGGAAATTATGTTAAAAAAAGAATAATATTTTATTCTCATTGGGTTGATAATTACACATAGGATGATACCCAAAAAAGTAAGAGTGCACACTCTCTGAAATTAAATTCTTACAATATTTAAACATTTATTTTTTTCTTTATATGCATTATAACAGCTGATTTCTAAAATCTGACAAATAAAATGAAAATTTACCATGGATGAACCCCTGTCCTAGTCTCCCTTTGCTGATGCTTCTTTAATTTCTTGATGACTTGATATCTTCGTCACAAAACATAATAGATTCATTTAGGAAAAACAGAATTATGGGGTCAAGATGATGTGCATTTCATCCAAGTTGAAAACTGAAAAACACATCTTTCTCTGATTCTCACTTGATAATCATTAAACTGATTAAATAAACAACAACAACAAAACTTCCCTTTTAAAAACTCTTTTATTTTAAAAATTCTAGTATTAAATTTAGCTCTTCAAGACCTTTCAAAATTTCTTGGACCCTCCCAAATTTTATTTGGCTTATTAGGGATATTTTGGCTTTATCCCTTTAGACTTCTCTTTTCCACTTCCTGTGTGCTTTTTTTTTAAAATTTTTATTGGAGTATAGTTGATTTACAATGTTGTGTTAGTTTCTGATGTACAAGCAAAGTGAATAAGTTATACATACACATATATCCACTCTTTTTCAGATTCTATTCCCATATAGGTCATTTCAGAGTATTGAGTAGAGTTCTCTGTGCTATAAAGTAGGTTCTTATTAGTTATCCATTTTATATATAGTAGTGTGTACATGTCAACCCCAATCTCCCAATTTATCCCTCCCTCCATTTTCCCTCTGGTAACGATAAGTTTGTTTTCTACGTCTGTGACTCTATTTCTGTTTTGTAAATAAGTTCACTTGTATTCTTTTTTTTTTAGATTCCACATATAAGTTGAATGTAATTTGTCTTTCTCTGCCTGACTTACTCCACTCAGTATGACATCTCTAGGTCCATCCATATTGCTGCAAATGGCATTATTTCCCTTTAGACTGTTAATAACAATGTCAGGTAAGGTTGCAACTCTGCATTAGGAGACTAGAATCATAAGTTATAATCCCAACTCTACCAAATGATATTTGTCTTACTACTTGTTTTCATCTTTTCATTATAAAATTATGGGTTGCAACTACATCTCTAAGGCCTTCTTCAATCTCCAATTAACAAAAAGAAAGCAAATTACATTTTGTGGATTTTTTATGCTTCAGATCCTTTGCTAGGACGGGGAAACCTAGGACAAAGATGAAACAATCTTTTTTTCCCAAATGGCCTTTGGAATCAATTGGGAAGGATATAGTTGAGTGTGGACTGAACATGGGAATAGCGAACCATCTCCAGATAACAACCAATTTCAGAGAGCAACCTTGAAGAAGAGACACACCTCACAGCAGTCGTTTTTTTTTTTTTTTTTTTTTAATTTATTATTTTTTTTGCGGTACGTGGGCCTCTCACTGTTGTGGCCTCTCCCGTTGCGGAGCACAGGCTCTGGACGCGCAGGCTCAGCAGCCATGGCTCACGGGCCCAGCCGCTCTGCGTGAGGCATGTGCGATCTTCCCGGACCGGGGCATGAACCCGTGTCCCCTGCATCGGCAGGCAGACTCTCAACCACTGTGCCCCCAGGGAAGCCCCAGGAGTCGTTTTATACTCTCCTATTCTTCAATTGCTCCTCTTTTTACTGAGATGACTCTTCCTCATCCATTATACTCTTGCAATCTCTTTCCCATCTTCCCCACCACAATTACCTGAACACACTAAGCTTATTCCTGCCTCCAGGCCTTTTTATTTTCTCTTCCTTCTAACTGGCTTGCTCTTCTACTGGCTCCTTTTAAAAGGAGGTATTTACTTTTTAATCAAAGTCTTATATATATACATATCTATCTCTATATATATATGCGCGCACACACACACACACACACCCCCCTAATTTATAACTTGAAATGTATTAGAATGATTATAATAAAGAAGACAAAGACCTGCCTTCAGAGGCAATTCACTTCAACTTTGTAAGTTTCTTCTGGTTTATATCTATGTGTAACAACAAAGAAATTTGAGTTAAGGAAGTTTTCCATTTTATGAAAATCAACAAGAGAATGTATGAGAGAAATAGACAGGATCCAGCAAGAGACTTGGCTCTTACAAGTGCCAAGTGTATGTCTAGTTACTCAGAAAAATATGTGGTCACCAATTCCAGATTGAGGACTCTTAGATACGTAACATGGAGCCTAAGCACCTTTTCACCTGGGTGATTTTAATTAGCAATAAAACCACACAAAGCACCTATTTTTTTACCTAGAAAATTAACTGAATCATTCTTTAAGTAAGTTCTAGTAAATGAAGCTATAATAATTTACCTTTTATGAAAATAGAAAAACAAACTTACAAAGTTAATATCATACCCTAAAACTGACTCAATAATGTACTTCAATGACTGTTTTCTAAACACCAGGAAATAGATTATCCCAGGAAACTTCAAATTATTAGTCTAATTATAAACTGTATCTACTAAATATAATTTATAGAAAAAAATCACAAAGATCTCTCTCCTTTTCTAAAGCAACAGTACTATGTTTTGAATTATTCATTTTCCCATTTTTTGTTTTATTATTTATAGGTATTTCACGAATATATAGTGTATTTTATTAGTCTATCACTTTCCGTAACAATTTTTGTCTAGCCAAGTAGACTGTAAATTCTTTGGGATTATGGAAAAGTTCAATTTTCTTTCCCCACAGAGTAACTTGCTTAGATTTTGTATCACAATAGGTATTTTTATTTATAGAAGAAAAAGAGGTCATAAAGGAAAATACACTTGGTTATTTTGAGTAGTTTACTCAAACCAAGTTTTTCATAATCACTGACATATATTAAAACGCTAACAATTTGTACCATTAATCATTCCATTCATAATAACAGTAAAAGCACTCATTTTCCCCTAGAGTAGAACTCTTCCTTCTTCAACAGATGTAAGTGGACATCTAACTGGAACTGTACTTGAAAAAGCCACACCATTCTGCTATCAGCAAATACACAATCTGATTAGTTCTGACACCAAGACCTTTCTAGTAATCTAAAATATGATGTCTCATGCAAGTTACTGTTTAACAATCACACAGAAGGTTAAGTAGCAAAAAGAAGATTAGTGTTTTTGGATACCAGCAGTATATCATCAGCAATATTTCTGACAAATAAAAGTCATTAGTTAGCCAACATTTTTAATGAAATCATGATTAATAAATGCATCTCAAAGGTCTACATCAAAGTCAAGGCATTTGGGTGATAAATGCAAACATGCAGAATTTGCTTTGCCAAAAGCTGTGTGTTTCACTTACACAGCTCCACTGATTGATATGTCCATTATTCTAATACATAATTTATCACATCAAGGGGACAATTCATTATGTGCATAGTATAACCAGGGAGTTCTAAACACCAAAACCTTTAGGAGACTTAACAAGTTGCCTAGGTACTCAAATTATTTTTTCATTATAAAGTGGAGACTTGAAAAAAAATTAACAAAAATAGCATTTACCAAAACAAGACAAAACCTCAAATGTTATAGTTTTAATTTACTTGAGAGCATTTGACACATTCTTTCCCCAGGTAACATTTCTATCGCCCTCTCTGTTTTCATTCCTTATGAGATGTCTATCTGTTGTTAAACTTAAATCAGTAAGAAATGGGATGATGTCCCAATCCCTGTCAAATAAAAATTCTGTGGCTGTATTGCTTAAACTAGAAATAGCAGTATGTACCATTCTACTTCAAAGCTCATTGAATTAAATTATAGATTATGGCATTCCTCTCTCTATTTAAAACATGAAACGTGGAATAGTATATCACGTTGGGTTTCCAATCATTCATTCTTTGATGCAGTCATCTGCAAAACTCAAATCTACTGCCATATTTTGATGTAATCTAGAACTCAAAAAATGAATTTAACAGATCCTATGAATATCTTATTAGGAAAAATACTTTTGTTGAAGATAAAAACTGTGGTGATAGATGGGATATTCCTCTGAGTTTTTGACGCGTACTTGATTTTTAGAAAGCTAAGAATTTGAATATAACCTTCAGATAAACACAGAAGGCAGTATTACAGAAATGCCTTTACATTTTTACACATAAAGTGAGAACAGATGACTGAGCATACTGATTAGTTGATAGTATCAAATTTTATGCCTCCACAGCTCACAATCATTTAACTGCACTTTCTTCATTCTCATCAGCAGAATCATAAAAAAAAGCCAATATTTAAAATTGTGTGTTTTTTTTAATTAGCAGAGATGCACTTAAGGATATCCAGTTCTGAATTACAACTTTAAAACTATATTTTAAAATTAAATTAATCTATTTCAACTTGATCTACAGAAATGATGTACCCATTTCAAGGATCAAATGTTTCACATTGTTTTCTTAAGGATATTATAAAAATTAAGTAATTGAAATGGAATATATTTATTTGATAAGTGTCTATTTTAAGTAAGGAAAGCTGTCAGAAATTACACCAGGAGACATAACTTTGCAGGTTTATATCCACAAGATTATGTTTTTGATCTTTTGAGTGTCACTATAATCAAAACACCATAATCAAGAAACAGTCACAACATTAAAGACATTCTTTATCTACTCCTAAGATAGTTTTATTGATATATCCTGCTCCCCAAACTTTTTAATCGACTTTTATTCTTCCTTCAGTAAATTTAGTGGCTATTTTGGCATAGAGAGATATAGAATCAAAGCATTTTGGAGGCTTCTAAAACTGATTTACAAATCCTATCTTCAGTCCCCAATTTTGAGTTTTAGTTTGGTAAAGTCATTGCCATTATAACTGCATTACTTTACACTCCAAATAGATCATTTAACTCACTATTTGGATACGGATTATCAGTGGGGTGAAAGAAAAGTCTAAATATTTCAAATATTTTAGTTTATTTTATTTGCATCTATAAATATTTATTTAGCGTTTCGGTTCATAGAATTAGTATCTCTCCTGGTCTTTTGGCTCAACCACCTGTACCTTCTTTCAGGCCTGTAGCACCAGAGCACCTGCTTCTGAGAGGAGCTATTTGATCCCTCACAAGGTATTTGTCGGCTGTGTCTCTAAATGATTATATAAACCATTTCAAGGTGTGAGAGAAAAGGACTTGTCTCACCTACAGCTTTGTCCATAATGTTACAAACTGAAGTTTGTGTCGCCCCCAAAATTCATATGTTGAAAATCGAATCCCACTGTGACGGTGTTTGGAGGTGGGGCCTTTAGAAGATAATTAGATCATGAGGGTGCAACCCTCATGAATGGGATTAGTGTCCTTATAAGAAGAGGCCAGAGAACTAGCTTGCTTTCTGCCATGTGAAGACACAGCAGTAAGATGGTTGTTGGCAACCAGGAAGAGCTCTCACCAGACACTAAATCAGCCTGTACCTTGACCTTGGAATTCCCAGCCCACAGTACTGTGAAAAATAAATTTCTGTTGTTGATAAGCCACCCACTTTATGGTATCTTATTATAGCAGCACAAGCTAAGTCAATAATATCTGCTGAATTTTAAACAAGATACAGTCAATTTGCTATCATTAAAATTTGTCTTTAAAAGTGTTCTATTCATTTATATTTATTAATATTTATTTTAATTTTAAAAAATACATTTGCCTTTTTAATCAACCGATGCTTTCAATTTGAATCAATCACACTATTTAAGTGATCAAATATTTCTGAATGGATCAAAGACGTGTATGTCATCAAAGACGGTGAAGTAGAGTGGGAAAGTGCACGGAGGCATCAGATCCCTAGGTTAAAATTTCGTCTTGCTCTCCACTGACCAGCCTTGAGTAATGACCTACTCTCTCTAAACTCCAGTGTCCCATAAAATCAGAGGTTAATTTTATAATCTCATCTCTAAGATACTTATGAAATGGCTGATGATACACTGAAGTAATGGATCTGTATCCAAAATTCATAGGATATTTGTCTTTACTTTCTAAAAGAACTATAATACAATTTTGAAAATAAATAGAACAGATTAAAGACTAGAAATAGTTCCTTCTCTATAGTTACTGTGCTAACAATAACCAGAAAGCAAAGAGGACACTTGATAAGAGAATCTTATTGATTTTTTCCCCCAATTACGCTAGGCAGATTCTGTTTATCCACTCTCTTAAACGGATATGAATATGAATTCCCAGAGGTATTTTTAACAAGATTTCAGGGAAAGGTTTCCATCTCACTGCACTAACAGGATTTGCATGTAGTTGACAGCTGCAGCACATAAATTAAATAAAGTTTTATTGATGTGCTAAAAACATGCCATTTACACAAAATATAGCTAAGCCAACGTTTATTTTAAATGAAACAGAAAACAAGAAACATTTGCCCTGAACCAAATGTTAGTATTTGCTAGCAAAATACTTGTTTATTTGATTTCGTTTTATTTTTGCATGTGTGCTTTGCAAAAACAATAAGCAAATGAATTAAATGTGAAATTTTAGTCATTATGAAATAGTTGCTCCTATATGTCTCTAAAATAGATTACTTGAATAAATAGTTTAAAAGTTAAAGCAGGAAACTAAACAGAAAATGACAAGACCTGAGTACTAGTTCTCAGTCTGTTATTAATTAACTGTATTTCTTATGTGAATTGAATGCTTTCTTTCTTCACTGTTGGGTTCCTTATTGTTAAAAATGAGGTTTTCAAAGTCCTCTGCTAACTATAAAATTCTATAGTACCATCATAATTTAAAACTGAACAGAATCATACTGCCAAGGAGGAATAATTTACATCGGAAATAGCTTAACACAGGGAGCATCTTGTTCACAAAATGTTCATGTATTTGTTGCCATCTCCCATTTGCTTTTCAGCAATTTAGTCAAACATGATTCATGCACTTATCTAAAATGTTATGATCAGCACATTTTATAAAGCAAAACAAAACAACAACAGCAACACCCAGAAACATTCTTCGATGAACTGCTCATGAAGGCAAATCAGAAGTCCACATTTCAAATCCAGAAGACCCACGGTATCACGTACTTCACACATTGAATGAAGCACTTTCACAAAATCAGCTCAGTTAGCTTTCAAATTGCTAAGGAAATTTCCTCAGTTAACCCAGGAAGAGCATATGGCTACAGGCCAACAGAAAATGCATTTCCAAAAAATAGGGGGAAAAAAGTCTTGATATTGGCCATTGTTATGCAATAAAACCAAAGGCCAGCTTTCAACACATCAAGAACTGAGGATGAGATGGTAAGTGGTAAGTTTTGCCATGAAGTAGCACACACATGAATCAGTGATAGAAGCAGAGGCTATGTTGTTGATAGCTCTTACGCTCTTAGGCTGCTTTGCAAAATACTACAGCTAATGGGGTTGGGAGACAATGATACAGAGAGACTCAACTGTTTTACCCAGAATTCCAAGGGCCAGATATAGGTAAAGATGAGTTGGAAAGAAATGTGGCTCATGTGAATTCTCAATTACACATAACACATATCTTTCCTGTTAAAGCAATGACATGGACAATTGTATATCTGCATATTTTACATTCAAATAAAGCCAGTTCTGTCATCTGCAATAATTTCAAAGTATATAGCCACGCAGCCAAAAAACCAAACAAAAAACAGCAAAGCATAAAGTATAGAAGAAAAATGATAGTTAGCCCAGTATTTTATACCCAGAAGTCTACCTTTCATGAATAGAGGCAAAATGATACTTGAAGATATATAAAAACTGAAACCTTAGAATACATGATCTCTCATTTAAAGAACTAGAAACAGATGTACTTCAGCTAGAAGAAAAGTAAATCCAGAGGAAAAGCACATGAAACAATTTTAAAAATAACAAATATGAATGAACATTAAATGAACCATTTCTAAGAAACAGAAAAACTTAACAAAAAATATACTTCCAATTATGGTTTTCTTCTTTAGCTACATACAGAAGATGATAATGTTAACAGTGTATGCAGTAGGAAGTATAGGTTTTGGTGAGAAAGAAAAAGGTGTGCAGATGATTAAGAAATTTACAAAGGTAGAGATGCCAAGGTACAGATATAGCATATGGTTCGGTAACGGCAATAAGAATAGTAAAGATACAATGCATTTGGTGACTATTATAGTTAAATCTACAATGTTTAACAACAAGAAGACATACTAATAATAATACTAGTATTTATATAAGATCTACTTAATTTTCTAAATAAACTATTACAATAAACACCATTATTTTTCAATCCTTTTTCCCCCTTTATTTTCAATATATTTTAGTGTCAGTATATTTCTGTGTCCTATATTTCTAGTCCAATATACCTTGCAGTGACAAAATATAATTTTTGTCAAAAGCAGCTTTTTATTGAAATGTGATGAGGAAATATGACTCTTCTATATGTCAAGGAAATATGATGATAAAACAAACACAATTTGTTATTTTAAGCATTTCTTTCCAAATGGAAGACTTTCAGCTCTAGAAAGTATTCGTTTTACTCTTAGGGGGTTGTGCATCCTATGGAGAATAAATGCATAGAGAATGTAATCTTTTTTGGGCCTCCGTTTTAATCACACACTTGCCTAATCTTCATTTTATTCCTTGGGGGTACTAGTCATCCTTCAAGAATGCCTTATTGTAATTAAAAAAATACACTGGGTTTGATATGTTGACTTTGCAGATATTTTTGTTGGGAGTGTTGTACTCAAGCATGATATAAGTGGAGTACATTATAATTATATTTATATTATGAACACTGCAAATGAACAGAGGTCACAGAATTACAATCTACAGGTTTCGCAGATATCTCACACATCTGTTACTGCTTCATTAAAGCCATTACATGTATATGTATATATACATATACATATGAAACTTCCAAGGCTTTTGATCATTCGTATAAAATATGATTGATTAGTCACTAAGGAAATGCATTTAAAAATATTTTCCTGAGGAAGGTAGAGCAGGGAAAGTCGTGCATTTTTCAACCATCAAAATATCTAGGGGCAAAAATATTCAAGGAAATGCAGGCTAGATTATACCAAAATAACTAATGTTACTCATGACATTGATTTTTTTCAAGTATATAAAAATATTTGGGCTTCCCTGGTGGCGCAGTGGTTGAGAGTCCGCCTGCCGATGCAGGGGACGCGGGTTCGTGCCCCGGTCCGGGAAGATCCCACATGCTGCGGAGCGGCTGGGCCCGTGAGCCATGGCCGCTGAGCCTGCGCGTCCGGAGCCTGTGCTCCGCAATGGGAGAGGCCACAACAGTGAGAGGCCCGCGTACTGCCAAAAAAAAAAAAAAAAAAATTTGACCTCTGCACCCATCCTCAATACTTGTATGCATAGTTGGATCAGATATCCATACTTCCAAACGTAAAACAGTTGGTGGGAACAGGTGGCAGAGTTAGCAACACCCCACTTAATCCCTATAAAGCATCACAATGCCTGAGTCCAGTGCTTAGCCTCCCTCACCGAGAGGATTTATAAAAAAGGTAGTTTGCATACGTGTGTGTATGTGTGTGTGTGTGTCTTGGAAGAAAGGAGGATAAGAGGAGGGAGGACGAGAGAGCGAGAGCGCGCGCGCGCATGCGTGCACAAGAGAGAGAGAGAGAGAGAGAGAGAGAGAGAGAGAGAGAGAGAAAGTGAGCTTGAGAGCTTGAGGGAGAGAGAACAAGAGGAGAGAGGAAGGGAGCATGACGTTTGCTAGAATATTATAATAGAACTCACTTTTGGTCCTGTTTGAAGAATTTCTCCAAATACGGATATTTGTTTCCTAACTCTGTGAGCTCAAGTTCCCCAAATCACTAACCCTTGGGAAAATTCCTCTGGGGCTCAAGAAACCTCACAGAACTCATTTACCACACCGTGTTTTTACTTAGTTCTGAGTATATATATTTGTTTCCTGTTGTCACTGTAACAAATTACCACAAACTTAGTGCCTTAAAACAGCACAAATTTATTCTCTTTGAGTTCCAGAGATCAGACTGGGCTAAAGTCATGGTGTCAGCAGGGCTGTTTTCCTCTAGAATCTAGGGGAAAACTCATTTCCTTGTCATTTTTACTTTTTAGTAGCCTCCAGTAGTCTTTGGTCACTTTCTCTGAACATCACTCCAATTTCTGTTTCCATCATCAAATTGCCTTCTCTTTTCCAGTGTCTCTGATCTTCTACCTCCCTCTTACAAGGACTTCTGTGATTAACATCATACCCTCCTGGCTAACCCAGAATAATAGCACCATCTCAAGATCCTTAAGCACATCTGCAAAGTCTCTTTTTGCCATATAAGTAACATATTAGGATGTGGTCTTTTGGGGAGGCCATTATTCAGCATACCATAGTATATAAAATCATTGGGTTAAGAAAGTAGGTTTTTCTATCTATATCTAATAGATGTATCACAAAACAAGAGCTTATTCTGAACTTAGAATGCAATAAAAAGGTACTAATATCAAGTCATATGTTTTGTACTCATATAGTACTAATGCACAAAAAACTTTCATATCAATCATTGAATTTAACTCTCACAATATACCTATACAAGATGTGCTGTTTCACATTTTGCAAATGAATATGCAATCAGAGAAGTGAATAACTTGCCCAAACAGGCCTATTTTTTATTTTCGGTATGCAGGCCTCTCGCTGTTGTGGCTTCTCCCATGCGGAGCCCAGGCTCCAGACGCGCAGGCTCAGCGGCCATGGCTCACGGGCCCAGCTGCTCCACGGCATGTGGGATCTTCCCAGACCAGGGCACGAACCCGTGTCCCCTGCATCGGCAGGCGGACTCTCAACCACTGCACCACCAGGGAAGCCCCCTATTTTTTTTTTTAACATCTTTTTGGAGTATAATTGCTTTTCAATGGTGTGTTAGTTTCTGCTGTATAACAAAGTGAATCAGCTATACATATACACATATCCCCATATCCCCTCCCTCTTGCGTCTCCCTCCCATCCTCCTTATCCCACCCCTCTAGGTGGTCACAAAGCACCGAGCTGCTCTCCCTGTGCTATGCAGCTGCTTCCCACTAGCTATCTATTTAACATTTGGTAGTGTATATATGTCCATGCCACTCTCTCACTTCGTCCCAGCTTACCCTTTCCCCTCCTCACGTTCTCAAGTCCATTCTCTATGTCTGTGTCTTTATTCCTGTCCTGCCTCTAGGTTCATTTGAACCTTTTTTTTTTTTTTTTGGATTCCATATATATGTGTCAGCATACGGTATTTGTTTTTCTCTTTCTGACTTACTTCACTCTGTATGACAGACTTTAGGTCCATCCACCTCACTACAAATAACTCAATTTCGTTTCTTTTTATGGCTGAGTAATATTCCATTGTGTAACCAAATTGACTGGATTCAGCTTTAACATGTAAAGAGCTTCGAGTTGTCTGCCCTGTCCTTATGTTAAGAATAAAGTCTGGGGCTTCCCTGGTGGCGCAGTGGTTGAGAGTCCGCCTGCCGATGCACGGGACACGGGTTCGTGCCCCGTTCCGGGAAGTTCCCACATGCCGCAGAGCGGCTGGGCCTGTGAGCCATGGCCTCTGAGCCTGCGCGTCCGGAGCCTGTGCTCCGCAGCAGGAGAGGCCACAGCAGGGAGAGGCCCGTGCACCGCAAAAAAAAAAAAAAAAAGAATAAAGTCTGGACAAACTGAAAATCAACGACTTTTCTTGGACCCGTCAGAGAACTAAAGTCCGAGAACAAACTGTTGCCCTGAGATCTGGAGGACAGTTACATCCAGAGTAATACAGCAACCTGGAGCTGCTTACCTGGGGAAAAAGCCACTAGAGCCATAAACCGGTAGGAACATTTAAATGGCAATTTTGTTGAACTGCTGGAAGATAAGTGTAGACTAGCATGCAGATGAGAAAGTGAAGGGAGCTAGAGTTTCACAAGGGCCCACAGCTTCATGGGCTTTCTCCCTCCAGGAACCATCAAATTCTCACAGTGAAGACTGGAGAAAGATTCCTTCGTAGCTCTGGCAAGGAGAGGAGAGTATCATTGTGAATTATTCCCAGGGCATTTTCCATGACAAAGGTTTATTCTTTAGCAGAAAAGACTCTGTCAGAGCCTTATAGCTAGAAGAAAGGGAGTTTTATTCCACCCCATTATCCTCAAGCCTTTCTGTCTCACCTAACAGGAAAAGCAAAATAGTCAACAGCAGTGAGAGCTTCAAGTAAATAGAATGGGAATGTTTCAGTTAGGGAAAGGGAAAGGAACCAGGAATAAATGCCACGCCACTGTATAAACACTTGTGAGGGTCACAGGCCTAAGATACAGGCCCACGAAAAGACTGAGATTTATTCAGAAGACTATAGAAGTCTGTCATCCACCCATATTTTACCCACAACAGTAAAATTTCAATGTAGTAACAGAAGATTACAGATACAATACATACTCTCTCTGAGTAGGAATACTCAGGGAAATCCAAAAGGGAAGAAAGACAAAATCAAGGACACTAGAGAGACATGAAGCCCCAAGGAAATATAACTATAACTCACAATATATACTGTGCTGCTCATCAAATTAAAATCCTGACCCTAAAGTCCTACTTCCCTCACTTTGTTTTACCTGATGCAACATGTCTGGCTTCCAGCAAAAAGCTACAAGGCAGGCCAAAAGTCAAACACACACACATGACACAACAGACAAACATGCATACTCACACACAAATACTCTGACGACACCAGGCTATCACCAGAATGAGACTCAGACACAAACGTTGCAAGTAGATAAAATGCATCAAAAATGGGTAGTATAAGCAGAGGTACACATTCTAAGGAGCAATGAAAAGACACACTAGACGTAGAAAGCAGAGTAACAGAAATGAAGAATGCCTTCCATGGGATCGCTAGTAGATTCCATACAAATCAGAAAAGGATCCATAAACCTGAAGATAGGTCAATAGATACTTTTCAAACTGAAAGGCAAAGAAAAATAAAGAAATAAATAAGCAGAACGGTAAGTCCAAGAGCTGTGAGACTGTCAAAAGATGTAACATATATGCAGTTGGGCTTTCAGATAAAGGAAGAGCAGAGAAAAAGAAGGAATGACATAGAGAAGAAGGGGAGAGTGTCGGAGAAGAAGTACATAAAGGTAAAATAAATTCTTTATTTTTCATACTCTTAATTGATCTAAAAAGATAACTTTAAAGCAATAACAGTCATAATGTATTGAGTGAGTATATCACACAGATCAGTGACATGAATGATAGCAAAGTCACAAGGGACAGGAGGGAGGACTTGAGAATTCTCAGTTCTAAGTTACCTGCACTATACACAAAGCAATACAATGTATTTGATGGTGATCATGCAAGATATCAACTCAACTATATCAATAAGCACTTTATATGTGAACGTCCTAACTACACCACTGACAGAGATTTTCAGAAAAGATAAAAACTTAACCCAAGTATACATTGTGTAAAGGAACCACACTTAAAGTACAAAGAATCCACTAAGTTAAAAGTAAAAGAACAGAAAAAAAAGTATACCATGCTAACAATAACCAAAAGAAAGCTGGAGTAGCTGTATTAATTTCAGACAAAATCAACTTCAGAACAAGGATGAATATCAAGTTTAAAGAGGGCATTATAAAATGATAAAGGGGTCAATTCTCCAAGAAGATATCATAATCCTAAATGTGTATGCATGTGACAAAAGAGCTTCTAAATACATCCAGCTAAAGTTAAAATTTAAAGGAGTAATAGACAATCGCACTATTATACTTGGGGAATTCAATGCCCTTTTATTCAGTAACTGGTTAAGCATGAATTAAATCAACAAGGATATGAACTGAACAGCATTATCAACCAACCTGATCTAACTGACATTTATAGAATACAACATACAAACGACAGCATAATACATATACCTTCTTCTCAATCTCACGTGAAACATTCACAAAACTAAACAGTATTATTGGCCATAAAAGCCCTTAACCAATTAAAAAAAAATAGAAATCATACAAATTAAGTGCTCAGACAATGGAATTGAACTAGAAATCAACATCTGAAAGACATCTGGAAATTCCCAAATATCTGCAGATTAAAGGACATACTTTTAAATAAATATATGTATTAAAAAGGAGGAAGTATAAGAAAACAGTAACTTAAGCTCTGCACTAGAAATCTTAAGAAGAGCAAATTAAGTCTAAAATTTTTTAAAAACTGTACATTTGTCCTCTACTATCAACTTATTTTTTTAACCTGGAAATGTCCTTGATTCTCTCATTTGAATTTTAAAGTATTTTCAGTATACTGTTAACAAGAATAAAAAAGAAAATAATAAAATTAGAGCAGAACTCAACAAAATTGAGAAAAAAAGAGAAATTTAAGAAACCAAAAGCTTTTTTTTTTTTTATAAAGCATGAATAAAACTGATAAATCTCTAGTGAGGCTAACAAACAAAAAATAGATAAGATACAATTACAAATATCAGACATGAAAGTGGTTTATCACTATTAATATGTGGACATTAAAAGTTAACAAGGGAAAATAATAAATTTATGCATATACAATTGAAAATTTAGATGTAATGGACCAATATCACATTTACCAAAATTCACTCAAAGAGAAATAGGTAACATTAGCATCCTGTTACCTATAAAAAAATTCTATCAATAACTGAAAAATCTTTCAAATAGAAAGCACCAAACTTAGATGATTTCACTAATTAATACTATGAAATATTTAAGGAAGAAACAATGTTCATTCTCCCAAATCTCTTCAAGAAAATAAAAGCAAGAGAATCAATCCTTACTCATGCTGTGATGCCAGCACAACAGAAACAAAACCAGATTCAAATATTACAAGAAAGAAGATTACAGACCAAACTCCTTCAGAAAATTCACACAAAATCCTCAACAAAGCCAACAAACTATAAAAGGAATTATTCACCAAGACAAAGTGGGATTTGTTCTAAGTATACAAGGCTGTTTCAACACGCAAACTTCATAAATTTAACCTACTATATCTGCAAGTTAAAGGAAAAAAAATCATATAATCATGTTCATGGATACAGAAAAGCTATTTGAAAAATCCAATACCCATTCATGATAAAATTTTCACAAATGTTTCAATTAAGGAATATTCTAAAAATTACCTGATCAGTACTCTTCAAAACTGTCCAGGTCATCAAAAACAAGGAAGTCTGAAACATAATGAATAAACATAATGTAGTTTTCTGAAACAGGAAAAAAAACATTAAACAAAACTAAAGAAATCTGAATAAAGTATGTACTTTAGTTAATAATTATGATATATCAATACTGGTTCCTTAATTGTCACAAACATAATATATTAATACAAAGTAATTTTTAAATTTATTTATTTATTTATTTATTTTTGGCTGTGTTGGGTCTTCATTACTGTGCTCGGGCTTTCCCTAGTTGCAGCGAGTGGGGCTATTCTTCCTTCTGACTGCGGTGGCTTCTTCTTTGTTGTGGAGCACAGGCTCTAGGCGCACGGGCTTCAGTAGTTGTGGCACGTGGGCTTAGTTGCTCTGAGGCATGTGGGATCTTCCCTGACCAGGGCTCGAACCCATGTCCCCTGCATTAGCAGGCAGATTCTTAACCACTGCCCCACCAGAGAAGTCCCCAACTTATTATTTTAACCTGGAAATGTCCCTGATTCTCTCATTTCAATTTTAAAGTATTTTCAGACCTTAAAAGATTCAGTTAGCATACTGTTAATATACATAAACCTTTATTTCAAATAAATCTTTTTCAGCACAGTAAAAGAGCATGTGCACGTGTGTGTCCACGTGTGTGTATGTGTTTTGGCAGTTTATATATTTCGCCAACAGATTCTATGACTTACTCGTAGTTTTGAAATGTGTCAACTGCCAGGATAATGAAGAAGTGTTTTATATGATTGCTTCTTTGAAGGTAGAATCAAGTAGATTTCTTCCAAATGTTCCATGAGAAAAAATAGTTTAACTGGGGGTTAATTATTACTTCAATCCCTTTGATTTGCTCCATTTAACCAAAAGCCATGGAATAAAATATCTTTCACACACTAAATTTTGGGGAGTGTGTACATGTGTGTGTGCACATGCGTGCGCACACACGAAGGTATGTGCACCTTTGGGGCACTGGCATAACTTTTAATTTTTTCCCTTTGACACCATGTAAGTAAAGATGTATTAATATAATGAAACAAACAGAAATGCATACAAAGAGCACCAGTCAGTACTATTTTTTGAAAGGAACACACAGGCCAGGTTATTTGAAAGTTGTTGATATCACTGCCCTACCCAAGAGAGGAGACCGATATTGCGGCTTTTCTTGTTTTCCAACATTGCTTTCTAAGAAAGTAGAAAATGAAGATTGATGGTGCTATTGAAATCTAAATTGAACTATCCTATGACTTAATCCTCTCCACATGAACCAGTAACAACTGTTGTCCTAGCCTGTTTTAAAATATTCTCAGTGGATCACATTAGAAAGAAGGAAATTTATCTTTGAGCATCTTAAATTAGAAAATCTCTCCCAAATCCTGAATGGTTTAGTTTTCTCGTCATCTCTCACCCTCGTATCTATGCTTCCAGGCTGTATTTAAAACAAAAAAGAAAAAGAAAAAAGGAAGGAAGGAAGAAAAAGAGAAAGGGAGAGACAGGGAGAGAGGGAGGAAGGGAAGGAGGGAGGGAGGGAGGGAGGGAGAGAACAGAAAACTCTAACCTTTTTGTGACTCGGTGCCCAAAGCAATTCATCTACGTAACTGCCCTCAGAATGTTTTCCAAAATGCCCATATCTATAAAAAGGTTAAGGAGGGAAAGCAGCTGTATGAAATATGTTATAAATTCTAAAAATGATGAGAGTGTTTTTAAGTAAAGAATGGATTCTGAATATGATAATGTTCTTAGTTTAAGTTCATTTTGGAAATACTGCTCTTCTCTTCAAGAATAATATTTAGAATACAAATTATCTATAGTCTTGTTAAAGTCCCATGGACATATATAATTATATTTTTCTACAATTTTTAAATTACATATTTGATTACTACACAGAGTAGACTTGCACATTTCCTCATGTATATATCCATATTCATTGTCAAATAAAATTGCCTACACTTTATTTTATAAAATATTAAGCATATATAACAAAAATGTGGCTTATTTTAAAATAATAAAAAAAAGCATGTTACCTAACATATTTGTTAGATAATAAATTTGTTGAATGTTACCTAACATGTAATAACTAACATGTTTATTTTTCATAAAGCTTATGAAGAAATTACCTTTGAAGTACTTTAATTTTTTCTATTCTTTTTTAAATGTGTCTGGGTTACTCTTGGTTCTTTGCTCTTCAATAGACAGATAAAGTTTGAAATATATAACAACTTAATTTCTCCCTATTTTATTTTTCTTGATCTTATTCACCTGTGATAAGAATAACATACACAATAATTTATTAGATGCCCATTCTTTTCAAACTTTAAAACTCTGTTAGAGCAAACTGCATATTTAGAGCAGAAATCAAAAGTTGAACAAAGAAAGAAAAATAAAAATTTGGTGTGACCACTTTTACAAAACACAATGGATTAATTTCTACTTTCACACCATAAACTTTATTTCTGGGCAGAGGAATTCATTGTGTTGCAGGTTAAGCAACATTAAATTTTAAAACACCACCATGATTTTATCCTATGAGCATTTAAGAAACTTTTATATTTTAGCCCAGTTACATATTTAATGGGTTACACTCTGCTAGGCAGCAGCAGCATTAAGAAACTTCTGAATAATTGAGGTCTATGGGAATGACATATAGGAACATTATTAGGATTTTTCATTTTTTATTACAGTCAATTACACTGATATGCTAATAACTTTTGAGATCATGCATTTATCTGCTTAAGAGAGCAGGCAGGAAAAAATTATCTGTGTTCTAAGCCACAGAATATAGTAGCACAGAAATATTCACAACGAAAATTTCAATGATCTTGTTTACTCAGCAGATTAAGAGAAGTCTGGTGACAAGAGGTACAAATGGTTTAGCTATTATTCACCAAGCCTCTTAAACAACATTAATGGCTACAACATTTAAATTACCAGTGCTAGTAAATCTGTGTCTATCTTATAATTTATACCTGCTCAGGCAAAATACAACCATGTTATTTCAAGGCATAGTGCAGGGCTCTTAGGGTCCCACTCCCCAAGACTGCAATTGCAGTTTGCAAAAACCATGCATCAGTATTGGGTAATGTGCGAAGGTATCAGCTAACCATGTATATGTTCAAAGTTTGTAGAAACAATTAGCTTTTATTCATCAGAGTTTATCCATCACGTTACATTATGATCTGGCTATCCTGAGATACAGTCCTCTTCCTATCATGAAATCAGTTGCAAGGGATTTAGATGTCTGAATTTCACATTGTTTTCTTACTTTCTTTCCATTATTCTTGCCTCAACCCTCACTTGATTTAGGCTGGCCCATACATATGTATCACATCTCTGTCAGCCCATAAAGAAAGTCACAGAAGTGACAGAGGTGTTAGCTGAAGGTACAGTTTGGTTTCTTCTGAGACCTTCTCCTCGGCTGCCTTCTGAGTGTGTCACCACATGGTCTTTCTATATGCAGGCCTCCCGAGTATCTCTTCCTCATCTTGTAAGAACACTAGTCATACTGGATTAGGCACCACTCTTAAGAGCCTCATTTTAACTTAATCACCTCTTTAAATAGCTTATCTCCAAGTCTGGTTATATTCTGAGGTACTGGATTTGGGACTTCAAAATAAGATATTTGGAGACACAACTCAGCTCCTAACAATGGGCCTGTGGTGGAAAGTTAAATTCAATCAGAAAATGCTACAGGGAACGCTGCTCAATATTCTATAATAACCTAAATGGGAAAAGAACTTAAAAAAGAATAGATACATGTATGTATATGTATAACTGAATCACTTTGCTGTACACCTGAAACTAACACATCATTGTTAATAAACTATGCTCCAATATAAAGTAAAAAATCAAAAAAAGAAAAAGAAAGAAAAAGAAAATGCCAATACATTAAAAAAGTCTTGGGGAAAGAGAATGTAAGGGATTGCAGTAATTCATCACGGCTAGAGAAGAGACTTGGAGGGAGCCAGAAATGGCAAGAGACATTGTAAGGCAAGCAGGACCAGAGGACCAGATCATAAAATCCTCAAAGCCAAGTGGTTACCAAAATCCATGTTCTTCTCTTTCTCCTGAGCACACAACCTGACTTCATTTTTCAGGCTCCTTTTCAGCTAGATGTTACCGTGGAACTAATTTCCAGACAACAGAAAATGAGTGTCATTTCTAGGCTTTTAGAAAGCAGCAGTGCCTTATTATGTTATTCATGATTTTTTTTTTTCCTGATGGCTTGAACCAGACTATAAAGAGCCAGAAGACAGAAAAAACGTGCGTCCCTGAATCAGTATACAGCAGGGATCTATCTAAAAAGCTAGCAACATCCATGTGGCTGATTCATAAGCAAGAAATTTAACATAGTCTGCCACCAAGCCACTGTATACTTTGGGGAATTTATTTGATTCTACAGCCTAATCTACCCTAACCTGTCTATATAATTGGATTTATATATTTCCTGAAAACACCTGAAGTGTTAGAAAACTGAAAGAAGGGGAGTGATCTCATCAATTCTGGTTTAGAAACTGTACTCTATACACAGTGAGAAGCACAGATTAAAGGGGCATACCTCTAGACAAATCTGGGTCTCAGTAATCATCATGAAATGACAATAGCCTGAACCAGTGTGTGGGGATTTAAAAATGGCAGAAAAAAATGACAAAATATTTTACTATCAAATCTATTTCCTGGCAGTGATTGATTTTTGTTGTTGTTGTTGGCTAAGATATATACTACTCTTTTCTTCTTTAATCCCTATTGGAATAAAATTGCTTTACAATGTCATGTTAGTTTCTGCTGTACAACAAAGTGAATCAGCTATATGTATACATATATGCCCATATGCCCTCACTCTTGCATCTCCCTCCCACCCTCCCTATCCCACCTCTCTGGGTGGTCACAAAGCACTGAGCTGATCTCCCTGTGCTATGCAGCAGCTTCCCACTAGCTATCCATTTTACATTTGGTAGTGTATATATGTCAGTGCTCCTTTCTCACTTCATCCCAGCTTCCCCTTCCCACCCTGTGTCCTCAAGTCTGTTCTCTACGTCTGTCTCTTTATTCCTGCCCTGCCACTAGGTTCATAAGTACCGTTTTTTTAGATTCCATATATGTGCATTAGCATACAGTATTTGTTTTTCTCTTTCTGACTTACTTTACTTTGTATGACAGTCCCTAGATTCATCCACGTCTCTACAAATGACCCAATTTTGTTCCTTTTTTTGGCTGAGTAATATTCCACTGTATATATGTGTCACATCTTCTTTATCCATTCATCTGTTGATAGACATTTAGGTTGCTTCCATATCCTAGCTATTGTAAATAGGGCTGCGATAAATACTGTGGTATATGTACCTTTTTGAATTATGGTTTTCTCAGGGTATATGCCCAGTAGTGGGATTGCTGGGTCGTATGGTAGTTCTATTTTTAGTTTTTCAAGGAAGCTCCATATTGTTCTCCATAGTGGCTGTATCAATTTACATTCCCAACAACAGTGCAAGAGGGTTCCCTCTTCTCCACACCCTCTCCAGCATTTACTGTTTCAAGATTTTTTGATGATGGCCATTCTGACTGGTGTGAGGTGATACCACATTGTGGTTTTGATTTGCATTTTTCTAATGATTAGTGATGTCGAGCATCTTTTCATGTGTTTGTTGGCCATCTGTATGTCTTCTTTGGAGAAATGTCTATTTAGGACTTCCATCCAATTTTGGATTGGGTTGTTTGTTTTTTTGATATTGAGCTGCATGAGCTGTTTGTATACTTTGGAGATTAATCCTTTGTCAATTGCTTCATTTGCAAATATTTTCTCCCATTCTGAGAGTTGTCTTTTCATCTTGTTTATGGTTTCCTTTGCTGTGCAAAAGCTTTTAGTTTCATTAGGTCCCATTTGTTTATTTTTGTTTTTATTTCCATTTCTCTAGGAGGTGGGTCAAAAGGATCTTGCTGTGATTTATGTCATAGAGTGTTCTGCCTATGTTTTCCTCTAAGAGTTTTATACTGTCTGGCCTTACATTTGGGTCCTTAATCCATTTGGAGCTTATTTTTCTGTATGGTGTTAGGAAGTGTTCTAATTTCATTCTTTTACATATAGCTGTCCAGTTTTCCCAGCACCACTTATTGAAGAGGCTGTCTTTTCTCCATTGTATATTCTTTGTTGAAGATAAGGCGACCATATGTGCATCAGTTTATCTCTGGGCTTTCTATCCTGTTCCATTGATCTATATTTCTGTTTTTGTGCCAATACCATACTGTCTTGATTACTGTAGCTTTGTAGTATAGTCTGAAATCAGGGAGCCTGATTCTTCCAGCTCCGTTTTTCTTTCTCAAGATTGCTTTGGCTATTCTTTGGGGTCTTTTGTGTTTCCATACAAATTGTGAAATTTTTTGTTCTAGTTCTGTGAAAAATGTCATTGGTAATTTGATAGGGATTGCATCAAATCTGTAGATTGCTTTTGGGAGTATAGTCATTTTCACAATGTTGATTATTCCAATCCAAGAACATGGTATATCTCACCACGTGTTTGTATCATCTCTGATTTCTTTCATCAGTGTCTTATAGTTTTCTGCATACAGGTCTTTTGCCTCCTTAGGTAGGTTTATTCCTAGGAATTTTATTCTTTTTGTTGCAGTGGTAAATGGGATTGCTTCCTTTATTTCTTTCTGATTTTTCATTGCTAGTGTATAGGAATGCAAGAGATTTCTGTGCATTAATTTTGTATCCTGTTACTTTACCGAATTCATTGATTAGCTCTAGTGGTTTTCTGGTGGCATCTTTAGGATTTTCTATGTATAGTATAATGTCTTCTGCATACAGTGACAGTTTTACTTCTTCTTTTCCAATTTGGATTACTTTTATTTCTTTTTCTTCTCTGATTGCTGTGGCTAAAACTTCCAAAACTATGTTGAATAACGTGGTGAGAGTGGGAACCCTTGTCTTGTTCCTGATCTTACAGGAAATGGTTTCAGTTTTTCACCATTGAGAATGATGTTGGCTGTGCGTTTGTCATATATGGCTTTTACTATGTTTAGATAGGTTCCCTCTATGCCCACTTTCTGGAGGGTTTTTATCATAAATTGGTGTTGAATTTTGTCGAAAGCTTTCTCTGCATCTATTGAGATGATCATATGGTTTTCCTCCTTCAGTTTGTTAATATGGTTTATCACATTGATTGATTTGCGTATTTTGAAGAATCCTGGCATTCCTGGGATAAACCCCACTTGATCATGGTGTATCATCCTTTTAATGTGCTGTTGGATTCTGTTTGCTAGTATTTTGTTGAGGATGTTTGCATCTATGTTCATCAGTTATACTGGCCTGTAATTTTCTTTTTTTAAGACATCTTTGTCTGGTTTTGGGATCAGGGTGATGGTGGCCTCGTAGAATGAGTTTGGGAGTATTCCTCCCTCTGGCAGTGATTGATTTTTCTTTTTTTTTAAATTTTATTTATTTATTTATTTTTGGCTGTGTTGGGTCTTCATTTCTGTGCGTGGGCTTTCTCTAGTTGCAGCGAGCAGGGGCCACTCTTCATCGCGATGCACGGGGCTCTCTTGTTGTGGAGCACAAGCTCCAGACGCACAGGCTCAGTAGTTGTGGCTCACGGGCCTAGCTGCTCCGCGGCATGTGGGATCTTCCCAGACCAGGGCTCGAACCCGTATCCCCTGCATCGGCAGGCAGATTCTCAACCACTGTGCCACCAGGGAAGCCCAAGTGATTTTTATACAGTAGGAGAGATGGTAGAAGCGGAGAAGGAAAAGAAAGATTCCAGAGTGATATCCAAGTGTCTACTTTGACAGCTGGTTGAATTAGATCTTGTGCGATGAGGAGTGAAGATATACACATAATGTGGTCAATTTTCAACAAATTTAAGTGTCCAGGCAACTTCTATGTGGAGATGTGAGTGAGCTTGATATACAAGTTTGTAACTCAAGAGAACAACATGAGTTGAAGATAAAGATCTGTGAAACTGAGAAATCTATTTGCATGTTTTCTTTCTACAGGTGAATACTATCAATCTGGATCCTTGACTCTTTCCTAGTCAGATCTCTCACAGAATTCTCATGCAGAAGTTTAGCGTGAATATTTGATGTATTGAACTAGCCAACATTTTCATTATTTCTCTAAAATATTGGGAAGAGAAAATAAAATATATAGCATAATAAAAATATTATAACAAATATAGTCATGTGTAATTTATGAAAAAAATCTGTGAAATATTTTACCAAAAGTAAACAGTATCTAATTATTTTGGGCTCTCTGTTCTTCTATGCATTGATACATGTATGTCTGTGTGTGTGTGTGCTCTTACATGCATTGCTACATATATGTGTGTGTGTGTGTGTGTGTGTGTGTGTATGATTCAGATTGTCAAGAGAAATTCTTTGAAGATTTTTGTTTGATTTTATTTATTATGGATTTTATTCAATATGTATTGTACTGAACCTACTGGACAACTTCTTGAGAACTGACATCTTAATATAAAGTGTTCTAACCGATAACATGTTATATGTCTCAATTTACTTAGGTCTTAATATATTTTAATAAGGCTTGTAATATTTCCATACTGGTCTTATACAGCTTTTGTTATATATATTCATTTTATTAATGCTGCTGTGGCAAATCGTCTATGTGATTTTTAATAACATTTATTGTTGAAGTGTGGATGTTATTTTTAATGTTAATTTTGCATCCAGAATCCATGATAAACTCTGCACATCTAATAATTTATATATAGTATTTTAGGGGTTTCTATAAAAACAAACATATTATCTGAAAATAATAACTTTTGAATACTTTTTCAATCTTTGTATCTCTTGCCTCATTTATCTCTGGGTAGCATTTCCAAAACAATATTAAATAAGATTGTGTGTCCTTGCTTTGCTCTTGATCTTGAGTTCCCATTCTTGTAATATTTCATGATTAAGTATAATATTTGCTCCATATTTTTTAAGATATATTATGTATAGCAAAGACCACTAACTGTTGATGAAAATCTATCCTCTACTTTATGAGAAAATGTTTGACCAAATTTCCTAGTCAACCTTGCAGTTCCGTAAGCTGTGTGACAAGTTCCAGCAAATGAAGCTGATTAAAATTGATGTATATAATTTCAAGATTGTCCATTAAAACTTCTCAGGTAAAATATTTATATTCTTTCATACTCTATGACCCACCCTAAAGACAGAAATTGTTACGATCAAAGAAGGATCCTTTTGAAGCATGACCACCTACCCCAGTATGTCTGGGGTAATAAACCTGGCATTCTAAAAGAATGATTCGTAGTTCCCCCAGTCACTATCAAAGATATCCCATTTTGAATAACACATTATATGGTCATCCTATTTTAAAGGCACACGATGATAGATAAAGCAACTGACCCCTAAGGTCACTAAGGGACAGCTGTTCAACAATGTGAATCTACCCTGAACTGTTAAGTGAGTGAAAAATAAACTTATACTATTTTTGAATGTATTAAACAATTTAATTATTCTGATAAGACTATCAGGCAATGGAAATACCCTTTTATAATTAAATTTTTATCACAGATGGATTGAAATTTCATGAAAATATATATTCTGTGCCTATCAGGTGAACATTATGAATTATTTTTCTCTAACATGCTAGTGAATTACATTATTTAATTTTATAAGGTTAAATAAACCTGAATTCCTGAAATGAATCCAATTTTATTTCCAGATTCATGATTCATACCACAAAGGTCTAACTTAAGATTTTTACATTCATAACCATGAATGAAATTAGCATAAAATTTTCCATTTGGTTATGTCTTCATCAGTCTTTGGGTCAAGGCTGTACTTATCATACAATAAGATAAAGGTCCTGAAATAGTTTGAGCAAGCTTGAAACTAGGTGCTCCTTATAAAGTTGGCAGAATTCACTGGAAACAAAATCTGGGACTGTTAATTTGTTGTAAGATATCAGAATATTGATTCAACTTAATAAATTATTACAAGATTAGTTTTTCTTTGGGGGCCATTTTTAGTAAATTATTGGGAAATAAATGCAAGTTTCCCTACTGATATCAATTTTAGTAAATATAACTTTATATTTGCAGAACACCATTTTGTTCCATTTTCTTTTGAAATCCCTTATTTTTTCACTTAATCCTCACCAAATGTTTTTCTATTTTGGTAACTGTCAATGAAGATACTGTTTAGGCAATTTTGATATTCTCTATTACATTTTTCTCTTCTATTTCAATAATCTGTTTTTTGTTTATATGCTAACTTTCATATATCCTATTATACACATAAAAGCTATACATTTTTCTTTAAGTAGCATTTAGCTGTATACCACAAGTTTTTATAAATAGCATTTTCCTTATCTTTCATTTTAATCTTTTTATCTGTTTTTTCAATTTGAATTTTGGTTCATTGATTTTTTTTCAACTTAAAAAAGTTTTTTTTATTGAAGTATAGTTGACTTACAATCTTGTGTTAGTTTCTGGTGTATAGCAAAGTGATTCAGTTTTTTATATATATATCATATATATATATGTACATATCTATTCTTTTTCAGATTCTTTTCCCTTACAGGTTATTACAAAATACTGAATATAGTTCCCTGTGCTATACAGTAGGTCTTTGTTGGTTATCTAATTTATATATAGTACTGTGTATATGTTAATCCCAAACTCCTAATTTATCCCCTCCACTTTCCCCTTTGGTAACCGTAAGTTTGTTTTCTATGTCTGTGTGTCTATTTCTGTTTTGTATTCATGAGTATTTGTATCATTTTTTATAGAGTCCACATATAAGTGATATCATATGATATTTGTCTTTGGCTTACTTCACTTAGTATGATAATCTCTAGGTCCATCTATGTTGCTGCAAATGGCATTATTTCATTCTTTTTTTATGGATGAGTACTATTCCATTGTGTATATGTACCACATCTTCTTTATCCATTCCTCTGTCAATGGACATTTAGGTTGCTTCCATGTCCTCGCTATTGTAAACAGTGCTATAATGAACACTGGGATGCAAGTATTTTTTGGAATTATGGTTTTCTCCAGATATATGCCCAGGAGTGGGATTACTGGATCATATGGTAGCTCTATTTTTAGTTTTTTCAGGAACCTCCAAACAGTTCTCCATAGTGGCTGAATCAATTTACATTCCCATCAACAGTGTAGGAGGGTTCCCTATTCTCCACACCCTCTCCAGTGTTATTATTTGTAGACTTTTTGATGATGGCCATTCTGATTGGTGTGAGGTGATCCCTCATTGTAGTTTTGATTTGCATTTCTCTAATAATTAGCCAACATGAGCATCTTTTCATGTGCCTTTTGGCCATCTGTATGTCTTCTTTGGAGAAATGTTTATTTAGGTCTTCTGCCCATCTTTTTGATTGGGTTGTTTACACCATAAGCTCATTTCTTTGAGCCTTGTTTGAGGACAAATTTGAGGCCAGTGTTGAAGGCAGTTTACTCTGGAGAGAACTGCTCCTGCTTCTGACATTTTATATGGATGCCATACCACCTCCAACAAATTGTACACCTGAGATTGCCTGATATTCAGACAGTGTGAATTTGGTATGCAAACCTGCTGTGATGTTGACCTGTGGTTATGAAATCTAAAGAAAAAAAAAAATTCCCCTCCTGAGAGCCAAGGTTTATAAAAGCAGTTTTCCTTGAAGTCATGAACTGTGTGTACTTTCAAAATGAGGTTGGGCCGTTACAGCTAACTGTTACAGTAAAGATTAAGTATTCTTGGATCCCAGTTTAATGGGGCAAAGGGTCTCTTATGAGCTTCCACACATTTGAGTAGGCTGTGGGCTTTATCCACAGTGGCCTAAAAGTTAATAAGGTTTATCAAATGTTTTCAAGGCAAAAGAAAGCTTCAATGCTCTGCTGACACCTCTAGATACCCTTTTCAATTAGTTTTTAGCTTCTGAATATTCTATACCTCCTTTCCAACTGGTTGATTAAGTTAAACATATTTTAACCACCATTCTTCAGTTGTTTTTAGGTGAGGATGAGTACTTTACCTAATTGCGACAAACAAAAGTCTACAGGTATTTTTAAGAGTAAAAAAAAATATATATATATACACCCTTAGTGGAAGATGTTTGACCACAAAATTATCAGAGCATTTTATGATAGTAAATTTAGTCAAGATAATGAAAATTATAAATACATAGTTAATATATAAAATATTTTATTTACCAAAGATTGGAAAATTATTTCAGTCTGAAATATTGTTTACTTTTACCAAAATAAAAGCATACATGTGCTTGGCAGGCACTGGCCAACAAACACCAACATCTTGAATTTGACTTTCCACTTTCCCTAATGCTATGGCTTGATGATTACACAGACTGTTTTGAGCCATATACAACAATTGTTTAAAAATGTTTTACACTAGATAAATGGAATTATCAGCCTCCAAACCTCAAATACTGAGGGTTTTTTCCCCCACTTCTCCTCAGCTAACTGTACCAATAATGGATGGGTGAAATTACTTTCTACGCAAAATAAGATAAATTCCACTCAAAATAATTAAAATTTAAGGCCAAAAATATCTCCCATAGTAAAATGTACAAAGGTAGAATTATTCCAGAGTTGGTTGTTTTAATCTTTGCACTTGATTTCATGATCATGCCCTTAGTTTTTCTCAAGTGAGCTCTCCTCATGTTTCTTAGATGACTTTGCCATTTCCTGATGTTACATTAAAATGTGACAATGTTTGCAGGAGGAAGATTCACTTTTTTGAGAATGAGGAAAATTTTCCTAGAATTTACCAAAGGACTTGCTCTCTGCATCACTGCCAGACTGATGCTGTTGTGCATATGCCTTATTACCATATTACCACAATGAGTTTAAACTAATTAGGATTTATACCTGAGCGTCAAATAAGGCATTGCACTGAGGAGTGAAAACATTTTAAAAATCACATTAATGTTAACAAGTATGATGGAGAGAAGGGATTATTAGTAGTACCCAACTTTAGAAGTTCCCTGTGAAGACTGTCTTCTGTAATCCTTTACAATACTAAAAACTGTGAAAGTTCAAAAGCAGCTACGGTGGAAACCTATACCTAGAATCATCTATGGGCCTATCATTGTCATGTGTCAACAGATTATTGGTTGCCAGAGGCAGGGGGTAGGGGGGAAGTGTGCGTAACAGGTGAAGGGGGCTAAAAAAGATATACAAAAATTTTAATTACGTATACATGTGTGTATACACACACACACACACAATTTTATGTAATCCTCAGGGAAATCATGTGAAATGTCCTTTGGAACTGCCCCAATTTTGCATAGTGCGAAATAAGTTTTAGAAAGACTAAGCAACATTCCCAGAAGCATATAACTAATAAATGGAAATCTGAATCCGTTAGTCCTCAGAAACAGAGTCTCTATCTATGGGTACAGCTTCCCATATATGTTTAAGCATAAACATGTGAATATAGAAATGAGCAGTAATATACAACATGTTTATTTTAATGTATTTCAATGTAACACTATTCATTGCAACAAATATCAAATTTTTTCTAATGGCTGGAACCATCTAATTTGCATCTCTACATGTGAAAATACCAAATATCAGTGTATGATGTTTTTAATAAAAACAAGAATGAGGTTTATACTAGCTGTGCATAAATTCTGGAGGTTTTGTACTATATCATGATTCTAATGCTACACAGACTACAGCTGATGTGCTATCCTTCAGCTGATCTTTTGAAAGAAAGTTTCACTAGAATGGAAAAATTATGAACGACTGCCAGTATACTCATTTGTCCAGCCTCATTTTTTCCTTGTAGTAAAGATATTTGATTAAAGATCTAAGAAAGCAATCCCTGAAGGAGGGGAGAGGAGATGGACTACTGATCCTAAGCAATTTGATTACACATGTGTTTCTGGAGGAGGGTCCTATCTTCTCTTTGGCTTCATCAATGGTCAGAATTTCCCATTTCAGGTTATAAAAATAATTATGATCTTTCATCAAAAAATGCCTGACTCATTTTACTTCATCTTGAAATAACTGAAAAAAAATTCCTGGAATTTTTTTTTTCTTTTGCTGGTTACACATTAGCCCACCTGCTGGTAGCACTCTAAAGAGGATAGCATCTCTTAATGTTCACCTGATAAAATTACTGATGTCACATATTAAGGGGGTGAAAACTAAAGACTTCATAAATTACCACAGAATAGAACAAAATAAACATAAGATGTTTTCTTCTGAGTCCCAACCCATGCTTTCCAACCATTAAATTTCTTCTACTTTAGTTTAATTTGGTTTCAATAGCATTCAAAGGGAAAACTCCCCTTGTTTTCTTAGGTGTGATTTATAAGAACCATTAAGTTTAAAATTAGATTTTTTGTTGGAATTTCTCTGACAGTCAAGTCCCCTTAGGAAATTACTACCCTCACTTGAACCTGCAGAAGTAGCAGATGAATTATGGCTCAAAGGACAACATCCATTTAGAAAACGTTGAGAAGAATCGGGGAAATCAAGGAGGTGGGAAGAACAAAATTCTGATTTAATTTGTTCAGCCAATTTCTGAAAGGACTGAGTTCTCCCATCTACACCAGTAAATGCATTCGGAAGAAATAAATAAAGAGCATCATCCTTTAACAGCCACAGGCATACTTCATTTCCCTCAGGAGGAAGGGAGCAGGCCGCCCTAGAGAGCTTAATTCAGGAGCTTTCACGCTGTTTTCAATGGTAGATTTTAAAAGCTAGTTCAAGATAAAGTATGAATAAAGCTAAAGAATGACACAAATATAATCATCAAGAAGAACTGCCCCCTGGGCCTCCCTGGTGGCGCAGTGGTTGAGAGTCCGTCCGCCTGCCGATGCAGGGGACACGGGTTCGTGCCTTGGTCCGGGAAGATCCCACATGCCGCGGAGCAGCTGGGCCCGTGAGCCATGGCCGCTGAGCCTGCGCATCCGGAGCCTGTGCTCCGCAACGGGAGAGGCCACAACAGTGAGAGGCCCGAGTGCCGCAAAAAAAAGAAAAAAAAAAAAAGAAGAACTGCCCCTGTACCATTTACACCTAAGAAACTAATTTTTACAGCAGCAGAGTTATTAGGCTTTGTTTTGTCTTGCTGAGAAACGTAAGTGAACAGTGCTCTAAATGCTTTCAGATATTATTAATTAAAGGAGCATTTAACCACAATTACTCCTTTTTAAAGACGTCACAAAAAAACTAATTCTAATGAAAATTTATACAAAATTTCATCATAGAATAATAAATGAAAAAGATCAAAACCATATGGTTTAAATTACAGAAATTTATTTTCTCACAGTTCTTGAAGGTTAGAAGTCAAAGATCAAGTTTCTGGCCAATTTGGTTTCTGGTGAGAGCTCTGTTCCTGACTTACAGACAGGGATAGGGTAGGGTGAGGTTGGGGGGAAGAGCTCTCTGCTGTCTCTTCTCACTTGTCTACCTATGTTCATAGCAGCATTATTCACAATGGCCAAAAGGTGGAAACAACCTAAATGTCTATCAGAAGATGAATGGATAAATAAACTACAATCGAATATTATTCAGCCTTAAAAAGGAAGGAAATTCTGACACATGCTACAACATGGATGGACCTTGAAGACATTAATGCTAAATGAAATAAGCCACAGAAGTACAAATACTGTATGATTCTACTTATATGAATTACCTAGAGTAGTCAAATTTATAGAAACAGAAAGTAGAATTGGGGGAGAGTAGAATGGGGAGCTGTTTGATGGGTACAGAGTTTCAATTTGGGAATATAAAAAAATTCGGGAAAAATGGATTGTGGTGATAGTTGCACAAGGAAGTGAATGTACTAATGCCACTGAAATGTACACTTAAAATGGTTAAAATGGTAAATTTTATGTTATGTATATTTTACTGTATTCAAACATTTTCTGAAGTGTGCTTGCTAAAAGAATTGAAACAATACAGAAATATATGAAGTTTATCTCACTATTTATATGTAAATCTTTAATTCATCTGGATTTATTTTGGTGTTAAAAATGAAGTAGATCCAGCCTTAAAAAAAAAAAACGATAAAAACTATATGGAGAGGTATTAATACTGATCCAGTACATACATGCTTTGAGGGTTTTGTTTGCTTA
Organism: Pseudorca crassidens; assembly: GCF_039906515.1. Classification (NCBI taxonomy): domain Eukaryota; kingdom Metazoa; phylum Chordata; class Mammalia; order Artiodactyla; family Delphinidae; genus Pseudorca; species Pseudorca crassidens. Next base: position 25,127,741 of record NC_090298.1, read on the forward strand.
TTCTTATCCACATAGTTGTTGTACATGTGGGTGTGTACACATACAGTTACCCCTAGGTTTCTTGGGATTAGTGATATCTCACTGATAGGTATGAAGAATTTGAGACTGACTGGTTTAGGGCTAGAATTTGTATAACATGGAGAAGAATAACCAGTTGCTAGCTAACTGTAATCAGGTTTTCAATAGTTAAAGTAACTATTTTTATCTGAAGAAATGTCCAATCACTTTTTCTTCATACATACTGCAATCTAACTAGGAAAGAGGATCATAAAACTTTGAAGAATTGCTCTTCCTCTAATCATACTAAGATCTCTCCTTCAAAGGTATATTTGAGATATATTTAGTTTTTGTACCTCACTGCACACCCATATCTCACCTCACCCACAGCTTTTCCTTGAGAAGAAAACTTGACCAAAGAAAATAAATCTTCACCCATATGAAGCTAGGATTTGAGACAATATTTAGGAGAAAAATTAAATTATTTTCTTTGAGTCTCCTGTTTAATAAAGAGAGAGATAGAGAACCCTCTCATTCTGTCTAATTTGTGTCATCAGAGTTAATTTCAATTTTCTTTTCAGACATACTGGATGCAGTGGGCAAAGTTTTCAAGACCCTTTTACTTTGCTTGAGTACTGAGATAAGTTTGAGGGTGGGAATCCTACTCTCAAAAATATGAAGCCAGAATCCAAAGCCAGAATGACCTTCATTTTACTATCTCAAATGGAAGGCAGAAATGTAAGTTCAAGAACTGCTGACTTAAAAACACTCTAATCTTTGCCATTGACCCATATCTAAATGGTTTAAATTGTTCTGTTTCCCCGGTGATTTGCCTTTAGACCCATTATAAGAAAACTGTCTATGAAAAATAAATAAATACAGTATTACCTCACTTATATGTAAAACATAAAAACACTGAACACACAGAAACAAAGAGTAGAACGGCGGTTGCTCAGGGCTGAGGGGTCGGGGAAATACAGAGACACAGGTCAAAGGGTACAACCTTTCACTTATAAGATAAATAAGGTCCAGGGATCTAAGGTACAGCCTGACGACCATAGTTAACAGTATGATATTGCTTACTTGAAAGCTGCTATGAGAGTAGAGCTGTAATGGCCTCACCAAGACAAAAACGATGACAAAATGGTACTCATGTGAGGTGAAGGATGTGTTAACTAACCTTAACATGGTAGATATTTTGCAATATACATGTATATCAAATCATCACACTGTATACCTTGCATAACATTATATGTCAATTATATCTGAAAAAAGCTGGGAAAAAAATGAAAGAAAACTGTCTGGGTGCTTGTCTTTGGGACCAGCAATAGTGGAGATTCAGTTTAGTTTGTAGAGAGAAGCTAAATCCCCAAGTGAATATGTCAGTGATGGAGGATTCTGAGATGTGAGGAAAGCAGCCTTCATAAAAGGCCCTGAATTAGGGGATGAAAGGAAAATTTATGGAGATAATTTAAACTTGAGAAGGGACACTGTGACTCAGCAGTTACAAGAGAGCCTTGACCATCATCAAAAAATCTAGAAACAATAAATGCTGGAGAGGGTGTGGAGAAAAGGGAACACTCCTGCACTGCTGGTGGGAATGTGAATTGGTACAGTCACTATGGAGAACAGTATGGAGGTTCGTTAAAAAACTACAAATAGAACTACCATATGACCCAGCAATCCCACTACTGGCCATATACCCTGAGAAAACCGTAATTCAAAAAGAGTCATGTACCAAAATGTTCATTGCAGCTCTATTTACAATAGCCCGGAGATGGAATCAACCTAAGTGCCCAACACTGGATGAATGGATAAAGAAGATGTGTCACATATATACAATGGAATATGACTCAGCCATAAAAAGAAACGAAATTGAGCTATTTGTAATGAGGTGGATAGACCTAGAGTCTGTCATAGAGTTAAGTAAGTCAGAAAGAGAAAGACAAATACCGTATGCTAACACATATATATGGAATTTAAGAAAAAAAATGTCATGAAGAACCTAGGGGTAAGACAGAAATAAAGACACAGACCTACTGGAGAACGGACTTGAGGATATGGGGAGGGGGAAGGGTGAGCTGTGACAAAGTGAGAGAGAGGCATGGATATATATACACTACCAAACGTAAGGTAGATAGCTAGTGGGAAGCAGCCGCATAGCACAGGGATATCAGCTCGGGGCTTTGTGACCGCCTGGAGGGGTGGGATAGGGAGGGTGGGAGGGAGGGAGACGCAAGAGGGAAGAGATATGGGAACATATGTATATGTATAACTGATTCACTTTGTTATAAAGCAGAAACTAACACACCATTGTAAAGCAATTATACTCCAATAAAGATCTTAAAAAAAAAAATGAGAGCCTTGACAAGGATAAAGGTAAAAGGTAAAGTAATAAGAGTTTAGAGTGTATATTTGATAGCAAGCCATCAGAATGAACTTATTCTACACCAGCTTTCACCTGTGTATGTTTGATTTTTAGGACAGTGAAATAGATTGTAAGTTGTTAAAATCGGCCAAACACTAGAAATTAATTTTTATTCTGAAATATCAAGAAAAATCTAAGAATTTTTGAAATCCTAAAGTTCAGGAACAGCCTCTGCTGTATTTCTGACCAGTGCCTGATCACCAAGATTCCATCGTTAGCCCTTTTCTCGTCTTCCTCCTCAGAACTGCTGGGGAAATCCTTTAAGATCTTCAGTGGTTTAAATCACTTCAAGCACTACCTGTAGGCTGATGAAATGCAACTTTGTAGCCAAGTTTTCCCTTTCTGTACAATTTCCCTTTCCACAACTCCAATCTCCTCAAACTCAACACATCTAAAGCTAGACCAGTTTTCTTAAATGCTCACTGATCACTGCTTTCAGCCACTATACAGCACCACCTGAGATGCACAACTATAAACACAGAGGTCATCTCCTAACTATATATTATGAGGGTAAATTTATTATCTCTCCAGAAATTAACACTATTTCAAGCTTATACTAGGAGTCCATTAAATGGAGAAGTATTAAATGTGTGAAAGAGGAGAAAATGAGGAAGGTGGTCCCATACAGTGCCTAAGCAGTGATGGGAATAAAGTGAAGTCACGATTAAGAGAAGTAAGAGGCTCTTATTTCTCTTATTGAGAAAGAGGCTCTGAAGGAGTTCAGGGAGACAGAACACATGCACATACGAAAGAACAACCATGTGAAGACACCCTGAGAAGGCGCCATCTATAAGCCCAGGAGAGAGACCTGGACCAGACCCTTCCTGTACAGCCCTCAGTGGAAACCAACCAACTTTGATCTTGGACTTTTAGCCGCCAGAATGGTGAGAAAATAAATTTCTGTTGTTTAAGCCAGGGGTCCCCAACCCCTGGGCCATGGACCCGTAGTGGTCCACGGCCTGTTAGGAACCGGGTGACACAGCAGCAGGTGAGGGGCCGGCAAGCAAGCGAAGCTTCATCTGCCGCTCCCCATCTTTGGAAAAACTACCTCACATTACCACCTGAACCATACCCTCCCCTGCCCCACCTGTGGAAAACTGTCTTCCACGAAACCTGTCCCTGGTGCCAAAAATGGTTGGGGACCACTAGTTTAAGCCATACAATCTGTGGCATTTTGTTAGATTAGCCCTAGCAGACTAATGCAGGTTTTATCAGGTAATATTAGTATATGCAGATATTAGGATATGGCATTTAGTATGTCTAGGGGAGAACATTACATCTATAAAATTTTAAAAGCTGGATCTTCTCCTTGAAGAGTAGAATAGAGTTCAGTCTTAAGCCTGTATACATAATCTTGAAGAGGAAAAGCTATCTGAGGAGAGGTGTCTGTTTTCCATCAAGATTTAAATGCAATTATAATAAAACCATGTTTGTTTGCACTAGAGTTAGATGTTTAAACAAGTCAATACGTTTTTGGAAACACAGGAAGGAAAGATGCTTTGTTTACTTTTATTTCCACATAATTTTAGTACTGACAAAGAGTGACAGAGCGATAGCCTCAGAGACCACTAAAACCATTTCATTCACAAAATGGGTGCAGACTGCTCCTCTGTCAGGGGTGCGGCTCAGGGTTCAGCAGATGGCCACTGGAGTTTGCAAGCACCTGCTCATTCTCTCTCCTCCTGTCAGTACAGAACCCACTAAAGATAAAGGCTTTCATATAATAATGTTATCTGCTCACCAAGACCATGTTATATCTGGCAAGGACCAGGAAACTGGGTAGTTTTGATGAATGTGATTAAAATAGAGTCAATGTATGAAAACATTTTCACTGAATAATAGAGGCTGTATTCTACAAGAGAGAGTAGCAAATGTAAGCTCCTGAACTGACTGATGTTTGAACTGAACTAAAGTAACTCGCAAGTTAAAACACATTTGCGTTTACAAAATGAGTTCCGATTTTAAAAAATTCCGAACCTGAAAAAACCTTAACTTTCTAGTATATGATTTTTCATATGAAAAACAATCAGACTGACAATATTAAGCATCTGCTTGGCTCATGAAAAGTAGTTAGTTGTTAGGGTTGGCAACAGTAGAAATAGTATTTCTGCCTCTTGGGGCTTCAAACGTTTTAAAACAAGAGACATAGCAAAAAGTAAGAGTAACATAAGAAAAGCATTTATAAATTACACCTGAGTGGTCTACCCAGTCAGGTGTAAAGATGGTGAGCTAAAAAGTCTCATGGAATAGAAAACAGGTGAATTCTGAGGGGATGGTTGTGACGGGGATGTAGGAAATAGTAGGCATCATTCATTGTGAAAGTATTGTTCAAAGAAGAATGCAGTCAGAATTCCAGGGGTGAGTTCAGACACACTGAAGAGACTAGCCTAGTGGCTTTCAATCCTTTTTAAGACATCTACTGGGATATATTTTATTACATTTCACCTTGCTTTAATTTCAAATTTACAGATAAGTTGCTTCATGCTCTTCTCACACTCACCAGTTGTGACAGTTTTCCTTTTTTACTTTAAAATTCTCTCTTTCTCCCCGTCTCTGAATGTATGGGGCTCTCTCCTGACACATCTCCACGATTCTTATAGCACTTCTTTAATGTCTGGCACTACAGGATGGCCCAAGCATGCATCTCACTTTTTCTGACTCAGCCCTATTATTGGCTACACTCCTTGTTCCCTTTAAATGGACAACAGTTCTTAGAAAACAAAACTGGGCACGAGGTATATTCATACCTTCTACGCCTTACCAGTGAACAGAAGTTGAAAATATGCATATCTCTGTAACTATCTACTGAACTGAAGAGCTCTTATTGGTGTCTCTAATTTTATCCAACACATCAGTACACCTTCTAGATATTTTTTTCTTTTTAATATTTTTAACTCCCTTCCAAAAAGGAAGAAATCTGGTCCTCATTACATTTGCTCAAACTTAGCAAACAGAAGATATTTCAAAATTGGTAACTTATACCATTAAACAACAAATAAAAAGGAAACCTACTAACTAGAGTTCAGTATCTGTTTACCTTTCTTTGAAATAAAATTTAATTAGAGTGAAATAAGCAAAGCTTAAATGTATAATTTAATGAGTTTTGACAAATGCATATACTGCAAAGACGGAACATTTCCATCGCCTCAGAAAGTTAACATGTGGCTGTTTTTCATCAATACCTTCACCCTCCACAGGGGTAAACAATGTTATAATTGTTTTTTTCATCATGGATTGGTTTTGCCTGTTTTCGAATATATTACAAATGGAATCATACAGCATATAATTTTTTGAGTTGGGTTCATTTGCCAACATTTTTTGTGAGAAGCATCTATTTTTATATGTATTAGTAGTTTGTTTATTTTTATTGATGAGTAGCATTTTGTTATATGACTTTACCACAAAATATTCATGCATTTTCCTATGAACAGACAGCAGGGCCACTTCTCGTTTTTGACTCTTGTATAAAGCATCTCTGGACATTCTTGTAGCAGACTATTTGTAGACATGGAATTTCATTGATCTTGGGTAAATATCTAGGGTAGAACTTCAGAGACAGATATATACCTTCATAATAAGCAACCAAACTTTCTTTTTTTAAAAGAGGGTGCATTATTTACATTACCATCAGCATGTAAGAGAACTACTTGTTCTGAATCCTGACCAACATTTGGTGTTAAAAGACTTTTTAAATTTTAGCCATTCTTGTGAATATCTATAAATTTGACTTCACTTAAAGTTTTCCTTATGAATAATGTTGAACTTTTTTCTCATGTTTATTGCACACTTGTACATCTTTCTTTGTGAAGTATCCAAGTTTTTTACCCATTGTTTTAGATTGTCTTTTTATTGTTGAGTCTTAAGAGTACTTTATATATTTTTTATACAGGGCTTTTGTCAACTATAAATTTTGCTTGTGTATTTTATTGTTTATCCCATTTGGATAAAGTCTGATTTTAATGAGGTCAAATTTATCATATTTTCTCTTTCCTATTATTCCTTTCTATGTTCTAAGAAAGCTTTGTCTACCTCAGGGTGCATAAAGAATGCACTACTGTTTTTTCTAAACTTTTAGGGTTTTAACTCTTGCATTTTAGTTTTGCTCTATCTCAAATGAATGTTTTTATATGCTATTAGGTGGGATTACGGTTTATTTATTCCCTATGTGTATCCAGTTGTTGCAGGATCATTTGCTTAAAAGAATTTACCTCCCCACTGAAATGCTTTGGCACCTTTGTCAAAAATTAAAATAATTTTGTATGGAAACACAAAAGACTGCGAATAGCAAAAGCAATCCTTAGAAAGAAAAATGGAGCTGGAAGAATCAGGCTCCCTGACTTCAGACTATACTACAAAGCTACAGTAATCAAGACAGTATGGTACTGGCACAAAAACAGAAATATAGATCAATGGAACAGGATAGAAAGCCCAGAGATAAACCCATGCACATATGGTCAGCTTATCTTTGATAAAGGAGGCAAGAATATATAATGGAGAAAAGACAGCCTCTTCAATAAGTGGTGCTGGGAAAACTGGACAGCTACATATAAAAGAATGAAATTAGAACACTCCCTAACACCATACACAAAAATAGAGCCAATATGGATTAAAGACCTAAAATGTAAGGCCAGACACTATAAAACTCTTAGAGGAAAACATAGGCAGAACACTCTATGACACAAATCATGGCAAGATCCTTTTTGACCCACCTCCTAGAGAAATGGAAATAAAAACAAAAATAAACAAATGGGACCTAATGAAACTTAAAAGCTTTTGCACAGCAAAGGAAACCATAAACAAGATGGAAAAACAACCCTCAGAATGGGAGAAAATATTTGTAAATGAAGCAACTGACAAAGGATTAATCTCCAAAATATACAAGCAGCTCATGCAGCTCAATATCATAAAACAAACAACCCAAATATGGGCAGAAGACATAAATAGACACTTCTCCAAAAAAGATATACAGATTGCCAACAAACACATGAAAGGATGCTCAACATCACTAATAATTAGAGAAATGCAAATCAAAATTACAATGAGGTATCACCTCACACCAGTCAGAATGGCCATCATCAAAAAAATCTACAAACAATAAATGCTGGAGAGGATGTGGAGAAAAGGGAAACTTTTGCACTGTTGGTGGGAATGTAAATTGATACAGCCACTAGGGAGAACAGTATGGAGGTTCCTTAAAAAACTACAAATAGAGCTACCATATGGCCCAGCAATCCCACTACTGGGCATATACCCCGAGAAAACCATAATTCAAAAAGAGTCATGTACCAAAATGTTCAGTGCAGCTCTATTTACAATAGCCAGGACATGGAAGCAACCTAAGTGTCCACCGACAGATGAATGGATAAAGAAGATGTGGCACATATATAGAATGGAATATTACTTGGCCATAAAAAGAGACAAAATTGAGTTATTTTTAGTGAGGTGGATGGACCTAGAGTCTGTTATACAGAATGAAGTAAGTCAGATAGAGAAAAACAAATACTGTATGCTAACACAGATATATAGAATCTTAAAAAAAAATAAAGAAAAAAAAAGGTTCTGATGAACATAGGGTCAGGACAGGAATAAAGATGCAGACGGAGAAAACGGACTTCAGGACACAGGTATGGGGAAAGGTAAGCTGGAACGAAGTGAGAGAGTAGCATTGACATATATACACTACCAAATGTAAAACAGATAGCTAGCGGGAAGCAGCTGCATCGCACAGGGAGATCAGCTCGGTGCTTTGTGACCACCTAGAGGGGTCAGATAGGGAGGGTGGGAGGGAGATGCAAGAGGGAGGAGATATTGGGATATATGTATACGTATAGCTGATTCACTTTGTTATACAGCAGAAACTAACAAAACATTGTAAAGGAATTATACTCCAATAAAGATGTTAAAAAAATAATAAAATGGAAAAAAATTTAATTAAATTAATTTGTAAGTGTTTGTCTATTCCTGGATTCCTTATTCTCTATTGATTTATTCTGTTCTCATCCAATAACACACTATCTTCATTATGTAGTTATGTTATAATTTAAGTTTCTCAACTTTTGTACATCTGAATGTGTCTTCCTTATGCTTTCATTTTCTAAGAATGCGTCCTGGCCTTTCTCTTGGTTTCCCTGCCCACCCCTCTTTTAATTAGACTGTTCTACACATCATTATTCCTCTATGCACAATACGTCCTTTTTCTGTAGTGATCTCAATATTTTTCCCTTAGCCTCTGGTTTGCTGTACTTTATGTGGTTTTCTTTTTACTTATCCTTCTGGCAGTTCACTGATATTCTTTGATCTATAAATTTATTCTTTTCACCAAATTCTAAGAATTATTGGTGTTACTTTTTCCATTGTGTTTCTGACCCTTTCTTTCAGTCCTCTCATTCTACATTTGAGAGATGCATATGTTAGACTGATATTATCACAAAGGTCATGGATGTAGGTTATTTTTCTCCCTCCCTCTCTCTTTTTCACTTTTTACTTCTGTGTTTGATTTTCAGATTAGGTCATTTCTTTTGACCTTTTTTCAAGAACAAGTATTATTTATTCTTGCAGCTCCTACCTGGACTGTCATAATCTAGTGAATCATGTTGAGCTTTTCACTTCTACTATTTTCATTTTTAAAACAGGTTTTATAGTAAATGTTTTTGGTTGCTCTAAAAATAAGAAGCACTTCAACGAGGAAAGAAAAAAATGTCCTTCCACGAGGGTCTGTGCTGTATTCTAGGTGTCTTCAGGGCCCCAGGCTCAGGCTGGAACCCAGGTCTCTCCACCCGAGTGCGAGGAGGGGGCTAAATTTTGTCCACAGGCCTCAGGACGGTCTTGCCTAGGCTGGGGGCCGAGGCTACAGACCTTGCAACTGCCCACTGCTAACCCCTGCCTTTTAAGGGATCAGTGGATTGTTGCTGAAAAAGCATGTAGTCCATAATCCAGTCAGACTTCTAGGTGGAAACTTCTAGGCGGCACTATTTTAACACCTCAAGTAGGAAGCAGAGGACTAAGGACAATGATAAACCCAAGGAGAGGACCCTTGAAGATGACGAAGAGGAGAGAAGGCTCAACGATAGGACGGAAGTACTGGGAGCATCTACTCACCTTGTTTGTCATCGCTGTCCTCATGAGCTGGCTGATCTCGCCCAGCACTAGCAGGGGTACCATTTCCTGGACCAACTTTGTCCACGAGATGCTGGCCAGGAGCCAAGTACAGAAGGTCCAGGTGGTGCCCCACAGTGATGTGGTGTAAGTCTATCTGCACACCGGAGCCGTGGTGTTTGGGTGGCCTCGGCTGGCCTTGATGCACGGAATGCAGGTTTCAAATACTGATATATTTGAGAGACGCTTCCAGCAGCTGAAGATGAGCTGAATATCAAAGGCAACGTCAGGATCCCAGTTTCCTATAGGCTTAGGGGCTTCTTTGGAAATGCCCTCTCTGCCTTGGGGATGACAGCAGGGGGCTCAGTCACCCTGTGGTATATTTTGCGTCTGGCTAGAAAGACTGGAAGTGAAGGAGGAATCAGTGCTTTCAATCGGATTAAAATGGCTCCTCGCGCGATTGCGGACGCCACAAACAGGGGAAAAGCAGTCAGCCCTTGTTGCCGGGCCGGCCATGGTGGGAAGGCACTGCGAGCCAAGTTGATGGTGCCGGCGGCACTGGTGCTGTTCTTATGATGAGCCGCCCGGAGTCGGTGGAAAGAGGCCTCCGCCCAGGGCCCTGCACCGTTCACACCGACGAAATTCTCGCGGTGGGCAAGAAGCACTCCACCAGCACGTCCTGCTCCTCCAGCACCAAGGACGAGCAAATGCCCAAATACCTTATGGTGGAAACACATGAACTGGGCACTCCCGACCACGTCGTCGTCCAGACGTCCACCGAACTCACACGTTGCACAACGCCCAGCTGGGGCCCAGCTCCAGCGTGCGGAGCGGCGTGGCCACACCCGCGTCTTTGAGGAGTCTGCGTGGAAGCCGTGCTGCGTGGGAAGCCGTGCGCATGTCCAGTTCGCCGCAGCCGCCGCCGAGAGCGTCATTGCCACGACTGCGCCAAGAGCAAGCTCCTCTCCAAGGAAGAGAAGGGGGTTGCGTTTCTGAGTCAGGCAGTGCTCTTGTCTGCAGGCTGCTGGAGCACATGGAGGCGGAGAGGAAGATCTCCATTACACCAGGGACAAACGCTCCACTAGGCTTTTCTCAGACTCTCCCCAAGAGACCAGCGCCTCTTCACCATGAGCCGCTTTTGGAGCCAATGTGCATGGCCCTGGGCGGCCGTCCCCCTCGGGAGACCACCTCGTTTAACAAGGTCACTTCTGGCGCAGGAGACCCGCAGCTACTACTATAGAGCTTGCAGGGGGTAGGGTGGGAGAACCAGCCATGGGGGTCCAGACTTGCTGGGGCTTACTTGCCCCCCAGCGGGTCATTATTACCACCAAAAGCCTCCAGGACTCACTTCCCTCCAGAGAACAGAGGTGATAAATGTGAGGGGCACTTGGGCCTTTCTTCTCCTAGTCAGGGTCTAAGGGTGTCTTTCTGCAATCCATCATCCTAATGTGTCCTGGGTCCCAGGAATTGGGAGGGAAATAGGGGTAGGTTCTTATTACTTAGGAGTTGATCTTGTCATTGGCCTTAGTGTAAAGACATAATTTTATGGTCATGAATTTAGATATAAATGTAATGTGTTAAAATAAGACAAGACACCCATATGCAAGTAGCCATAAACAATTGGAAATACACACTTTGCATTCATTCACGAGCAGAGAAAGTATGAAGACTGAGAAATAAAACGTGAAGAACTCAGACGTTTAATGAGTAAGAGAAGAAAGCAGAACTGGCTTCCAGGAAGTCAAGGAAAATGTGGGCTTGGAAACAACTATTAGTCTTGTGATTTGTGAATCCCTGATAGTTTTGATAGTTCAAAGTAAGGAATTTGGAAGATGGGGGAGTTAAGGAAAGAATAAAGAGCATGGAAATGTAGTGATTGTGAGATATTAATCCCTAGATATTAGTCATTTAAAAGGAGGGCTGTAGTTTAAACATAAAATGACAGCATCAGGGTTTAGTCGTTATCTCTGTATTAGTTGATTATTTACCTGTTTGATGAAATTAAAAGTTACAAAGGAGAATCAGAAATGAAGCATACAGGGCTCAGTTTGGGCTATAACTGAAAACTTAAGTAGAGAAATTAGTTTTTGGAAGTAGTGCAAATGCTTTTTGGCCTGAGGCTAGAGGGTAGGAAAAAGGAGCTACGAAAGTAGAGAATGAGGACAGACATCACTTTAGATAACTTTGATTTCTCAATAAATTAATATCAGTGAATATGAAACTAAGAAAAGTGGAAAAGTTTTGGAACACATATTGTGGAAGTACTGCCAAAGATGATGGAAGTATTTTCAAAATCTTTTAGGGCCTAATAGATCTTAGTATCATTCACATAGTAAGAGCTCAAAATGTTGATATATGATATTCATGAGATAAGCATTCTGTTTAAATAAGAACAAAACTAGACCAGCTAATGAATTATCCATAATAAAGAAAGCTGTCCTAGAGGAGAACAGATTTCCATCCTTCTTCCTCCTAATTCTACACTGATGATTTTTAAAACATGCTTACACATAAGTTTATCATCACTTATTATCCAAAGTGATTTTTAAAATCATTTCACTTGAGCATAGTTCCTGCAGAATATATTTTCCTTAATTCCCCTACAACTTTCTTTTTCTTTTCTTGATTATTAGCTTTTTATTAAGATCCAAATATATATAGCATATGAGGTAAACAAAGTTTAAAGAAATCACCATTCCAATAAAGCATTCTTTTAAAGTCTAACATCCATAAATACAGAATACTGATATATTATGCATTCTAGTAATGATGGACAATATATATAAGTAAAAACTCTGTACCAACAATCTAGGTTTGTATAATTAAGATATTGTATAAATTCAATTCTGCAGAATTTCTTCAAATAAAGGTGTTATAAGCATTCAGTTGTGACAGAGGCATCATCCTTTGTATCAGACCACACAAAGATATCCCAGAATGATATCAACTTAAGTGTACATAAATTTTTTGTAGTCCTTTGAATGTGTAAAGCTGAATCTATGCAAAATGTTCCTCTTCTGCTTAAGAGGATATGACTCTTACACAGATGTAGAGAACAAACGTATGGACACCAAGGGGGGAAAGTGGTGGGGGTGGGGGTAGTAATGGGATGAATTGGGAGATTGGGATTGGCATGTATACACTAATATGTATATAATGGATAAATAATAAGAACCTGCTGTATAAAAAATAAAATTAAAAGAGGATGTGACTATTTTTGTGTGATAATAGGACACGTGGATGACCACGGCACAGCCACGAAGAGTTGTAATTTACCCTTCATTTCTTGAGAACAAAGTCCCAGGGATTAAATTTTGAAGGATAAAATTAGTGGAAATCTTTAGAAGAAACAAACAAAAAAAACCCAGCTCAGCTAATGTTATAGTTAACATTGTTCACATTAGTCATTGGGATTGTTAACTGAGAACTTCAAATTAGTTCAATTGAACAACTAGACTTAGATTACATGTTTATCCTGATATTATAAAGCAAAAAATATGAAAATTATATTTCCCTAGTTTTTAATATTTCATTACCTTTCCTATAGGAGTTCCTCAATTTTTTTGCCAAATTCTCTATCCCCCCCAAAAATAATATTCTGCTATAACATATATTAGAGTTTTCTTTTTCCTGAATTTCCTTTTATATTTCTTTTTTTCTAAATTTTTTAAAAAAGTTATTTATTTTAGTTATTTAGTTTTGGCTGTGTTGGGTCTTTGTTGCTGTGTGCGGGCTTTCTCTAGTTGCTGCGAGCGGGGTCTACTCTTTGTTGCGGTGTGCGGGCTTCTCATTGTCGTGGCTTCTCTTGTTGCAGAGCACAGGCTCTAGACGCGCGGCTTCAGTAGTTGTGACACGTGGGCTTCAGTAGTTGTGGCTCACAGGCCCTAGAGCACAGGCTCTGTAGTTGTGGCACATGGGCTTAGTTGCTTTGTGGCATGTGGGATTTTCCCGGACAAGGGCTCAAACCCGTGTCCCCAGCAATGGCAGGTGGATTCTTAACCACTGCACCACCAGGGAAGCCCTCCTTTTCTATTTCTTTTCCTTTTTTTTTCTTTTTCTTTCCTCCTGCCTTCATTTTGTCTTTTCTTTCTTCCTTAGAGGACCATATTTTCCCCTTTAAATATATTTTCTTTATATTTTTTCCTCACCTCCAAACATTGTCTCTATTACCCATTTTAGCATATTGACTTTGTTACTGTAACTTCATATTAAATGCTTATCTCAAATGTTAGGTGCTCTGGGGCAATTTATATTTAACAGTGAGGCACTGAGAATCAGCTTAGAACTTCCTTCACTACACACCAGCCCCACTGCCACATCACTGATTGATTGGGTCAGGACCAAAAATAAAGAGAATTTTTGGTTGTATTTGCTTTCCAGAAAATAACGTCACCGTTTGTTTCTATTATAAGTTTGGTTGCTATCTTTCTAGATGTTGAACTAGAGAATGAGTGCTGGGCATCAAACTACTTAGATCAAATCATCTTAGCTTCTTGCTTTTTCATGGAGTTAGGAATGTGGGCCCTACCTAATTCTTTCCAATGGATAAGCAACAAAGACAACAAAAAGGAGAACTTACTTATTTTCTTTGGTTATTGGTCAAAAATAAATGGTTTGCAGGCTTTCTCTGCCTTATAAACCTTTAGGTGGTAGCAAGTCATTTAGTTCAGCATAAACTGGCACATGGAATAAAACTGCATTTCCATTTTGGCACACGGAATAAAATTGCATTTTATTCCGTGTGCCAAAATGGAAATGCAAAATCAGGGCTAGAAAGTTAGAAATAACATGAATGAGTAAATATGTAAATAAAGGGAGATGAGATATCTTAGTATAACCCAAAGAGGTCTTTTTTTTTCCTCTTTTTAAGTTTGTACTTTGGGTGGTAGGATTAAGCTGCCTCACTCATTTCTTTTGATATGAATTCACTTATATTAAACTGAAGGACTTTGAGACTCACAAATGGATTTTTCCAAAAAGACTCCTCTGATTTACATCATGCACTCAGAGTTCAGTTCAGGATCAATGCTTTCATTAGTGGAGAGGCTCTATCACTTTCTGGAAGTAATAGTTCCTGGAATGGTAAAACATTCCACATTTGATATTGGTGGTAAACTAGAATTTATGGCTTATCCTGGTTGGCACTGACAGCCCCATATTCCCTCTCCAGCCTGACTGTTGCCCTGACCAGAAAGAATATGTTTTCACTGTTAAGCCAAGTTACATCTGAGATGGTTGCCAGAGTTTAGGAAGCACTTATCTAGCCTTCTTCAGTTTCACACACAAAGAATGAGCGGGTAACATTTACTATGAATAAATCAATAAGACTGATGTACTAGAAATGCTGTTTGAAAAGGGCAGCAGCTTTCTAAAAGCTTTGGAAGCTAACTTTTAACTTTAGAGAGAGAGGTGAAAGTTGAAATTCAGATAGTGGGATTATAACCATTATCCTTTTTTATGTGTATAAGAGGAACTATAACTCACTGGGACTTACAGCAACAGTAAGAAATTTTCCAAGAGATGAAGAAGCATGATAATCACTCATTCGTGCTTCAAGACATTTTGTTCATTCTGTTTTTAAAAAAGCTGTTTATTTTGTGCAGTGTCCATGTATTGGTCTGGAATTAGAATAAACCTTAATATATGACAATGACTGTAATAGAGCTATGAGAGCAGAAACCATTCTTTATAATTTTGAAATGTGATTCTGTACAGAATCGACTTTCTTTAATAAAATCAGAGAATAAATAGTAGACATTTCTACCCCATAACATATTATTTCCTGATTAAATAATAATCACAAGGTACGTTTTGGTAAGGATATTTATGAAGCAATAATTTGTGACAGTGATGATACTTTTTGGTTTACAGCCCTTAAAGAGGTACTGGAATTTTGACTTCAAAAAGCATTTTGGGGAATGCAATGTTTGTAGCTATAAATAATAAGAAGAAATTGCAGAATACAAAATAACACCTGTGGAACATTTTTGAAGTATTTTACAGGGAAATGATCTATTTCTAGAATCAATGAAATAGTGGTACTGCAGGTAATAGAGCTAATCCATTTTTAAAAATCATGTTTAGAAGATAAGGAGTATAGAGATACTGGTTGCTAAGGCTTACCACAGCTCCCCAAAAATGTTTATTCTTCTACATCAAACTTTGCAAGTGTTCCCCCAAAACTAGGCAAACAGCATTCGATTTCAGGCTGCTTTATTCGTTAAGCAGATAAGAGGTATATTTGAAGCCTCTCTGTTTCTTTGGTAGATTGATTTTCACCATAAGATAATTCTAAGGGCTTGAAAATGTATGTTTTATTTTCTGGTTTATTCCATACAGAAGAGGTAATAGTAACAGAGTTAGTAGAGAAAACAGGGTTTAAAAGTTAAGATATCTGGGTTTTTGTCAATTTTTAAAATGATATAAAAATTGCTGATGTGCTATATCTAAAGCATTATTTTAGATTGTGAAGAGATGGAACAAGTGGGGAGGTTGTGGAGAGTGTGATACATGATGAAAGTATGGCCTCTGTCCTTCCTCTAAGCATCTTACAGTATAATGGAAAAATCAGACAAGTGCACACATCAGATGAGAGTAATTTAAATAGAGGACTACAGAGTATGGATTGAGAGGAGACAAAGCTAGGTTTTATGTTGCCATTTTGAATGCACTCATATGGCACAGGTATTTCTCCTGTGCATTAAGAATGCATAGAGTTAACTGGATATGATAAGATCAAATGAGTAAAGACTACTGTTTGTGTTGTACCAACAACTCTTTGTTTGGAGGAGAGGAAGGAGAGTAACTAGGGCAAAACGTTCATATTATACTTGTATCAGGGAAATTGTCATGACGTTTCCAATTCAGAACCTCTGTTCTAGCAGCAAAGTTCCTTTTTTCTGCTACATAATTTATCACTCCCGTCTTTCACCATTTACAGAGCTGCTAATATTTTGTTTGAATTCTCGTAAACAATTCATTTTTCTCTCTCAGCTGGCGTACTCAGCAAACAGAAACCTGGTGATTAGCAGAACGACAAACATTTTCTAACACATGCTCTTTGGGGACCTTATGACCTTCAAGAACATATTCCAAGGATCTTAATATATTTATTCCAGCAAATAAGGACCTCCCTAGAGGACACATTTGCTACCTTAACTTGAAGATCTTCTCAATGTGGTTACACAGATATGAAAAATCTCTGTCATTCAAATTCTTACGGGAGAAGGGAGTTTTCACTAGTTGGAAACTCCCTAGCACATTTTTTTTCCCCGAAATGTAAAACTTTTTCATATAATGATTCTTGGTAACCAATGATCTTAGAAATGAAGCTACTGTGTTATAGCAGAACAATCTCTTTCTCTCTCTGACCCTCTCTTCTCTGTCAATTTCTCTTTCTCTCTGTCTAAAACCCAAAATTACTGTAGCTGCTAACAAAGATTAGTGAGAATCCAGATTCAAAACAGTGATCCCACTAAGAAGTCTTTAGAAAAAAATGAGAGATTGAAGAAAATGGTGAAAGAGAGATTGGAGTAGCACCCACTTAAAATCCACAAAACTTTGTGACTTGACTGGACAGCAGGGTCACTGAGAAGGATGAGTTTCTGGTTTGGTCAGGACAATTGTTGAGGGGGCTCCTGTTCATTATAGTACAGATTACCCAGAGGATGATCATTCTGAGAGGACAGATACATTTATTATTAGAGAAAATGTGTGTGAGGAAATGGGACAATCCACAAGCCCTTGTTAAGCAGAGGGTTAAACATATTGGTTCTCAGGTTAGAGGACTAGACTTCAGGCTGTTTATTGACATTTGGATTTCCCTGAGTTTGGTAATAAATGAAAGAAACAAATGGGTACAGTTCCATGAAATGGACAGGTAAGTAGATGGAAAAGAAGATTCTTCATGGAGATCTGGGAAACAAAATATAAGAGGAAGAGAGTGTAACATGAATTATCAGAAATAATAGGAGAATCAGGAGTGTTCTTTTCAAGAAATTCATCAGAAAGACTTTTCAAGAAGTAGGGAATATCTAGGGGAGGGAGATGCTACTGAGAAATTAAGGAAAATCAAGAGTAACGGATTCATTGACTTTGCAGTTAGGAAAATCCCAGAGATTTAGTGAGACAAGTTCCAATAGAGTCTTGATAACATAAAGCCAGACTGTAACAAGTTGAGTAGTGATGGATAATAAGGAAATGACGACAGGAGGTAGATTTTGTCTGTGCAAAAAAGGGTGCGTTTAAACCAGTAACAGAGGAGGATAGAGGTTGAAGAAAAAAATGCTGTGTGTGGGCCAGTGATGGGTGATCTGGAATTCTTAAAGTCTTAAGAAGGGTAAACTGAAATAATAATTTAGGTGTGTAAGTTTGCATTAAAAATTTATAGCATATACAACTGTGGAAAAATAAGACATCATTTATCACTATTTACTTAACTGAGATTAAATATATATTTCTCATTCTTCTCTAAAGCACAGAAGTCTATGAAAACCAAAGCCAGTTCTTTCATTGCTAATTTGAAATTCCTAACAACGCTAGTGGAGAAGAATTTCTGTTTATTCATAATAGTTAAATTCTGAGAACTGTATAAGCACATATTTATTGATGTTCTCCAATAGTATTTTCTAGTATGAGGTGTCTGTGTCTGTGTGTGTATGTGTGTGTCCTTGATACATTTATAAACTGCTCTTTTTTGAATACAGGAAATTTTATCTGACGATCTCCTGCTTCAATGCACTGAGTGCTGATTTTGTACTTACACAGCCACAGCACACAAGCACATAAAGTACCCCCCCGCCTTGCTGTCTGTCTAAAGTCAGGAAATGTGAGGCTTAACTATCATCTGAATCAGGCAAATATACAGACATTCTTTTCCTTTTCATTTCATATCTATGCTCTCATAGTAAATGCCTAATTACTATGATTTTCTAGGAGACAATCCTAATGGTTCTAATGAAATATAAAATCAGTTGAAAAAATACTTCTTTCATATTCATTTTTGGAAAACAAAATGGTGATATAGATACACTTAAATTTATATAAGAAGATTTTAATCCATCAAACATTTTATTGTTTTTCTACTCCAGAAACAACTAAAACTATTCATGAATATATTTTATTCTGTTTATCTAGTATTGCTCTACTTTGTCAGGATATATTTTTTAAATGTTTCCTCAGTATCCA
Source organism: Pseudorca crassidens (assembly GCF_039906515.1). Lineage (NCBI taxonomy): Eukaryota > Metazoa > Chordata > Mammalia > Artiodactyla > Delphinidae > Pseudorca > Pseudorca crassidens. Next base: position 25,146,447 of record NC_090298.1, read on the forward strand.
CAGCCTCTTCCAAATTCTCTCAAGAATGATCTATTCACTTCAAATGTGTTGATTTGAAATTTCATCTGGAGTGCAGAAATGTTATCTACTCATTCAAAAATTAAAGAAGTATAGTAACTGCCGAGTCTCCATGCTCCACAGAACAATAAGAAGGATTCCAAGTAGCGTGCCCTTTGTGAAAGAATTGCTCTCACATGCTAAACAATGTTTTAAAAATCACTGGAAACTGTTGATTTCTTTCTCTAAGTACCAAGGCATTTTTTGTTCCTTGCTTTCTTTATGTCACTATAATAGCAATGTTCATTCTCCTTGCTCTATATGGAGCTATCCAGACCAATAAAAGGAAATATTTAAAATTTAATAACACAACTATGGCTTTTACTGGTAAGTGTCAGAAGTCTGTCAAAACCAAAGCCGATTCTTTTATCCCTAACACTTGATCTCAATGTCTCTGATGTCGTTCATAATGTCAAGGAAGAAATTTGCACTCACTGTCCCAAGGCTGAGTTATAGCACTGCTGGACCAAACACACAGGGAACAGAAGTGCATATTTGAAGTAAGGCAGATCTGAATTCAAATGCACTTACCACGTAACTGGGCAATTTTCTTATCTTCTCCACTGCCATGTTACCTTTTTTTTTTTTTTCTGAATTATTGCAACAGCTACTTCGTGGATATCTGCCACCCCCTTTGTCTCCTTCTAGCAATGTGCTCTGCATAGTAACCAGGATGACCCTTTAAAAGCACATAGATAAGTTTGTGTCAGCCCTTCACTCAAAAGCACACCTGAGGCTCCAAGTTTCCCTATTCCTTCCATCTTTGACCGTGTCTGCTATTACTCTCTCCCTTGTTCACTCTATTAGACACATTGTCTTCCAGGATGGTCTTCAAATATCAGACAAGCTCCCATCTTAAAACTTTCCTACTGCTGATTTTTCTTCCTAGGATGATATTTTCCCCATCTCATTAAGCTTTTTCTCAAAATTCGCCTACCTTTTCTTTGAAATCAACCTAACTACACTATATAAGATTGCCACCTCTCCTCCTCACAGTCTTAATCACCTGACTATAAAATCATTTTAATTCTGTTTATTGCATATCTCGTCACAATAGAATGTAAACAACACACATGTAGGCATATATGAATCTTTTGTTCACTTTTGCTCATAGTGAGCATTCAATAAATATACGATGAACGAATGACCATGAGTTTTCCTCACTACAAAAATTCAGACAATAATCCTTTTCTCAGAAAAAGCATTTTGAAAATTAGGTAAAATAGGCTATATTTAGCCCAGCACTAGGCACACAGAGGGTTGTGATGGTGGCCATTATTGTGCTACTGTCATTGATGCTATTATCATCAATGGAAGAGTCATAAGTAGTGTTTGAGAAAATGAGCTGGGCAAGCTGCTAACCAACTATACATACACAGGTACGCATACACATAGAAACACTTCACACACTTACACAGTCTTTGAAAGATTTGCAGAAGCTTCATTTTACAGTGAAGTGACTCATTCTGGTATTTTGCCAGACCCTGGCAAACAGAAGATTGCCTTGTGATTAACAACCTGTGAAGTGGTAACTCTCTGAAAAAGACATCAGGCAGAATGTCACATTAGGAAGCAGTACCATGAGCAGAACCAAACTCCAAAATTGTAACTGTAGTTGGAAATCAAAGAATAATTAAAAGAATTTCAAGACAAATCTCTCTCTCACACCCACACACAACTGACACCATCAGTAAGACATTTTTATACATTTTGGAAAAGCTAGTATCTTTCCTTTAAAAGCATCTTATGGAGTACCAGTGAATATTTTTTTTAGGATGTAGCTGTTACATCTCTATTCATCTATTGGTCTGTCAGTTGTTAAATTCCTAAATGTTTTCTCTTTTGTGATTATAGTCATTGATGTATCACGCTATTTCACCAAAATATGTGTATATTGTAAGAGAAAGTATAGTTAAGTTGTAGTAGAAATACTCATGTCTTTTTAGTTACTATTTAGACTCCTTAAGCATTTAATCATGTAATCCAAAGAAATTGATGTTACTTTCATTTTAGTGTAGAAGATCTATTAATGACATGATATTAAGTTTTCATTTGGTTAATTACTTGAATGAGGGTCATCCATATCTATCATCAGAAGCAGATAGACGGAGCTGTTATGTTATAAAAATAAGTGTATTCTCTATGAGTATGAATCAGCTTGGAAGAACTAAGGTAGGTATTGGGATGTATCAAAATGGAATGAAATACAGATGCTACACAAAACATGCTAGGAGAGGAGCTCATTCTCATATATAGGACAAAATTTATATATTTGAACCTTTAATGTTTTTATTTGTCAGTGTTTCACTAGTTCTGGGTTTTCTCTAACACTGAAAGGTAATTTTCTTTTGTTTCTCCCCTTATTGAATACGAATTTTTTTCTACCGTATTCATTCCATTCACAATTATTCTCCTTAACAATTTCTGTGACATTTAAAGCCTTTTAAGTTTGCTTTAACTCAACTAAAAAGAAAAATGTAGTCATTAACTGTAGTATAAGTCCAAATATTTTACACAGATTTCCTTTAACTATAATCTCTTCTTGTGTTCTATGTGAGATTTGAATGGTTAATGAGAACTTATATTCACAAATAATTTTAAGCTGAAGAGAATTATGAAAATTTTGAATATTGGTGACTCCTAGACTAGTTTTTATAATGAGGCCATTTAAAAAATTGTGTTAGAAAATGTTTTAAAATTTAAAAAGTTAATTAGCTTTAATATAGATTTTATACATACACACACATGAAACAAACACAAACATACTGCACATTTTTCACTTTTGTGAAGTAATTTTGGAAATAATATGTAAAGATAGACAAAAAGATACTGACCTTTCAAGATCGTAAAATAGGAAGCCCTCAACCCCCATTTTCATCACAAACACACCAATTCAACAATAATACATAAACATATCCCATTTGTGAGAAATCTAGAACCTAGTTAAGAGGCCCCTGCACCCTGGGTGAGTGTAAAACCAGCCACATCAAAACCAATAGGCACATTCAAACAAGCAAAGAACAATAGGGACATTCCAGATACCCTCTTGCCATAATCCTTACTCCCACACAGTGCCTACAATCTGTGCAAACCCCACAGATCTAGCTCATCCTTGGGAGGGAAAGAGTTGTATCATGTGTCCAATGCCCCAACTTTTCCAGTGGCTACCATGAGAACTGACTTCTCTTTAACCTGTCTCAGAATCTTGAAAGGAAACGGCAATACTGTAGCCACCCAGGGATGGTGAGAAGAGAGATGGTGGCTCAGACTGGCAGTCACCATGGCCACTCCCTCCAGGCCAGTACAGAGCTAGCAGTCGAAAAACTCCAGCTCTCAGCTTATCCCAGGGGAGGGAAAGAGGTACAATGAGCACCCAATAATCCAACTTATCTGGGGACCGCCTGAGGAATTGGCTTCAGTCTCTCTTGTCTCAGAGTGGTGATGGGACCAGCATACTTTAGATGTCTGGGAGCCTCTAAGAGCAAAGAAAGTGGGTTGGACTAGCACAAAGGTTTGAGAATCTCTGACCAGACTACTTAGTGATTTTCTTCTCTAGTACAAGACTAATCCATGAAGACTAGGAGAGTTGGCTATTTTGTCTAATACACAGATACCAATATAGAGAGTTAAGAAAATGAAGAAACAGGAAAATATTTCTCAAACAACAGAATCTTCAGAAACTGGCCCTAATAAAATGAAGATACATCATTTACTTAACAAAGGATTCAAAATAGTTGCCTTAAAGATGCTTACCAAAGTCACAATAACAATGCATGGACAAAATGAGAATATCACCAAAAGAAAAAAAAAAACAACAACAATTTTTAAGTACCAAGCAGAAATCATGGATCTGAAGAATACAAAAACTGAACTGAAAAAATTCATTAGAGGGGTTCAACAGAAGACTAGGTCAAGCAGAAGAAAGGATCAGCAAACTCAAAGACAAATCATTGGAAATTATTCAGTCAGAAGAACAAAAAAGAAAAAAGAATGAAAAAAGAAGGAGGAAAGCCTAAGGAACATATAGAACACAACCAAACAGACCAATATATGAATTATAGGAGTCCCAAAAGAGAAGAAAAAGAGAAAGGACCAAAAAGTTATTCAGAGAAATAATGGCTAAAACCTTACCAAATCTGTGAAGGATATGAAAAGATCCTTTCTGTGAAGATCCAGAAAGCCTACAGTATTCTAATAAGATGAATCTAAAGAAGACAAATTATAATCAAATGTCAAAATACAAAAACAAACAGAGAATTTTGAAAGCAGCAAGAAAAAGCAGCTTGTCAAATACGAGCAACCTCCACAAAATCTGAAGCAGATTTCTCCCTGGAAATTTATAGTCCGGAAGGGAGTGGGATGATATATTCAAACTACTGAAAGAAAAATAAAAAGCCTACCAAGAATACTACACACAGCAAAAATGTCTTCAAAAATGAGAGTGAGATAGAGACATTCTCAGACAAAAGTTGAGGAAGTTCATCACCACTAGACCTGCCTTATCAAGAAATGCTAAAGGGAGTTCTTCAAGTTGAAAATAAAGGATGCTAAACAGCAGCACAACAGATTGAGAAAGTCTAAAACTCATCGATAAAGGTAAATACATAGACAAATAAAGAATACTGTATTATTTAATGGTGTTTGGTAAATCACTTCGAATTCTGGTATAAAAGTTAAAAGACAAAAATTTTAAAAATAACTATAACTAAAAATATATTAATGGATATAAAATCAATTTAGACAAATTATGACATTAACATAAAGATATGGGGGAGAAGTAGAAATGTAAGATTTATATGCGACTGGTGTTAAGTTATTGTCAGCTTAAAATAGACTATTGTAACTATAAGATATGTAAACCCCATGGTAACCACACACACACAAACCCTATAGATGTTACACAAAGAAAGAGAGGAAGGAATCTAAGCATATAAATACAGAAAATCAACAAAACACAAAAGAAGAACCCTGAGAAAACCATAATTCAAAAAGAGTCATGTACCAAAATGTTCATTGCAGCTCTATTTACAATAGCCTGGAGATGGAAACAACCTAAGTGCCCATCATCGGATGAATGGATAAAGAAGATGTGGCACATATATACAATGGAATATTACTTAGCCATAAAAAGAAATGAAATTGAGCTATTTGTAATGAGGTGGATAGACCTAGAGTCTGTCATACAGAGTGAAGTAAGTCAGAAAGAGAAAGACAAATACCGTATGCTAACACATATATATGGAATTTAAGAAAAAAAAAATGTCATGAAGAACCTAGGGGTAAGACAGGAATAAAGACACAGACCTACTAGAGAACGGACTTGAGGATATGGGGAGGGGGAAGGGTGAGCTGTGACAAAGCGAGAGAGAGGCACGGACATATATACACTACCAAATGTAAGGTAGATAGCTAGTGGGAAGCAGCCACGTAGCACAGGGATATCAGCTCGGTGCTTTGTGACCGCCTGGAGAGGTGGGATAGGGAGGGTGGGAGGGAGACACAAGAGGCAGGGGATATGGGGATATATGTATATGTATAGCTGATTCACTTTCTTATAAAGCAGAAACTAACACACCATTGTAAAGTAATTATACTCCAATAAAAATGTTAAAAACAAACAAAAACTGTCACAAGACAAAAAAGGACATTGTATAATGATCAAAGGATCAATTCCACAGGAAGATATTATAAATATACAATTATAAATATAAAAATACTTAAAATTTATTAAAATATATTAAAAATAATTATAGGCACCCAACATCAAAGCATCTAAATATATGAAGAAAACATTGAAAGAACCAAATAGAAAAACAGATAAGAGTACAATAATAGTATGAGACTTCAATAACCCATTTTCAATAAAGGACAAGTCAACCATACAGGAAATGAGCAAACAAACAGTGGAACTGAAGAACATTATAGACTAAATAGATCTAACAGACATATACAGAACATTGCTCCCAACAGCAGCAGAATACACATTCTTCTCAAGAGCACATGGATCTTTCTTAAGGATAGATAAATTGGCAGGTCAGAAAACAAGTCTTAACAAATTTAATAAGGTTGAAATCATATCAAGTATCATTTCTGACTATAGTCGAATGAAACAAATAGAAGAAGGAAAACTGAAAAATTCATGATATGTGGAATTAAACAACACACTTTTGAACGACTAATGGGTCAAAGAAGAAAGCAAAAAGGAATAAAGAAATATTTCTATACAAATGAAAATGGAAATACAACATATAAAAACTTATGGGATGTAGTAAAAACAGTAATAAGAGGGAAGTTTACAGCAGTGAACATTTAAAAAAGAAGAAAGATTTCAAATAAACAACTTAAGTTTACACCTCAAGAAACTAGATAAATAAGAACAAACAAAACCCAAAGTTAGCAGACGGAAGTGAATAATAAAGATTAGAGGTGAATTAAATGAAATTGAGAATAGAAAAAAATCAATTCTAAGAGTGGCTTCTTTGAAAAAAATTTAAAAGTTGACAGAACTTTAGCTAGACCAACTACAAACAAAGAGAAAACATCCAAATAAATAAAATCATGAAAGATGAGACTTTACAACTAATAACACAAAAAATGATCCTAAGAGATTACTATGAACAATTATTTGCCAACAAACTGGATAGCCTAGAAGAAATGAATAAATTCCCAGAAAAATATAACCCACGAGACTGAATCATGAAGAAATAAAAAGTCTGAAGAGATATAAAAGTAATATGCTTATCAAATCAATAATCAAAAAACTCTAAATAAAGAAAAGCTTAGGACCAGATGGTTTTACTGGTGAATTCTACCAAACATTTAAGAAGAATTAATGTCAGTTCTTCTCAAATTTTCCAAAATTTTAAGAGGGTACACTTTCAAACTCATTATATTAGGCCAGCATTACCCTGATACCAAAGCTGGACAAAGATATCACAGGGAAAGAAAACCACAGGCCAACATCCCTGACGAATATAGATGCAAAAATCCTCAACAAAATACTAGCAAATCAAATTCAGCAAAACATTAAAAAGATCATACACCATGGTCAAGTGGGATTTATCTCTGAGATGCAAGAATGGTTCAACATAGGCAAATCAATTAGTGTAATATACCATATTAAGAGAATGAAAGGGAAAAAGTATGTAACTAGCCCAATAGATGCATAAAAAGAATTTAAGAATATTAACACATTTCCATGATAAAAACTCTCAACAAACTAGGTATGCAAGCAATGCACCTCAACATAACAAAGGCCATTGATGTGTGAAACTTAAAGCTATCATACTCAATCATGCAAGACTGAAAAATTCTCCTCCAAGATCTGGAATAAGGCAAGGATGTCCACTCTCGCCACTTTTATTTAACATAGCATGGGAAGTCCTATTCAGAACAATTAGGCAGAAAGTGAAATCAAAGACGTTCAAATTGGAAAGGAAGTAAGGAAATTATCTCTGTTATCAGGTAGTGCATGCGCACACACACACACACACACACACACACACACACACACACACACCTGCTAAACGTAATAAAATAACTCAATAAAATGGCAGGATACAAAATCAATATATAAATATCACCCGTGTTCCCATATGCCAACAATGCACATGCTGGAAAGAAAATTAAGAAAATAATCCCATTTACAATAGCAGAAAAACAAAGTAAATAAAATAAATAAGAATAAACAACTAAGGAGGTAAAATGATAATACACTGAAAACAGTAAACATCTGATTAAAGCAGTTAAAGAGGAAACAAATGGAAAGATATTCCTTATTCATAAATTGGAAGACTTATTATTATAGAAATGTCCATTCTAACCTATCTATAGATTCAATGCAATCACTACCAAAATCTCAAGGAAATTTTTACAGAAACAGAAAAAAAATATTCTAAAACTCATATAAAAATGCAAAAGATAACAAGTTCCCAAGGCACCTTAGCAACTCAGTGTTCATTGCAGCACTATTCACAATAGCCAAGATGTGGAAACAACCTAAATGTCCATTGACAGATGAATGAATAAAGAAAAACTGGTCTTTAAATATAATGGAATATTATTCAGCCTTAAGAAGGAGAAACTCCTACTTTATACAACAGCATGGATGAACTTTGAAAACATAAGGTAAGTGAAATAAGCCAGGCACAGAAGGACAAATACTGCATGATTCCACTTTTATGAGGTACCTGAAATATTTAAAATCATAGAATCAGAGAGTAGAATAGTAGTTTTCAGGGGCTGGGACAGGGCAGGGATAGGGGACGAATGGGAAATTGCTAACCAATGTATGTAAAATTTCAGTTATGCAAGAGGAATGTGTTCTAAAGATCTGCTGTGCCTATAGTTAACACTACTGTATTGCACACTTAAAAACTTATTAAGAGGGTAAATCTTATATTAAGAGTTCTTACTACAATAAAACAAAAATTAAAACAAAACTCTTCACTGAAATATTTGTGTAAATTTGCTTCTCTGAAATTTTCCATAGAGGGATATAAAGTTATAAAACCCTCTTTACCAGTCACTGGTTTTTAGAGTTGATAAAGCACTTTTACTCAACTGGAATCTAAGAAAAAAGTTTCCACTTCCGTTTTTCCTTTTGCAAAGTCACACTATTCAACAAGTTTCCTCAAGAGCACCTTTAATCATTTTACTGCCCCCTTCAAAGTTTTACAATAGCTTTTCATAGCCTATCAAAAATGCATAATTTTCTTATCCTAGAATTCAAAAACATCTGTAATGTCTTAAGATCTGTCATAACTGTAGCAGGATCGTCTACCAAACTATTGGACACTCAAGTTGAACCTGTAGAGAAGGGGAGGAAGCTGAGAGCAGACAGAAATAAAATCAGGAATACCATTTTAACTAAGCACTGGTCTCTCCAAGCCAACTGTATTGTTCCTAACTCCAAGCAACATGGTGAACTAGGTCTTAATCTGTGTCAGTGGCAATAGCCAGTGGCCTCTAGTCTATGGAGTGGTGGGTAGGGCATGTTAACAGGTGTGATCCAACATGGTGGAAGCAGAAGTGCCTTTCAGAGCAAGGAGACAGCCAGTAAGTGGGGTTAGAAGTAGAGTTTCCATCAGAGGTGAGAAGATTCTTCCTAGGACTTATTAAGGGGCAGGGTCGAAGCCAAGAAGGTCCCTATGTGACAGTAGGGACATGCAGTGTTACTTAAAAAGGGGGATGGGGTACTGCAGTAGGGATGCCAAATTCTATGGACTGAGAATACTCTGTGATCGTAATTAATAACTTCAGCTAAGGGAACATGGGGCTGCCCAGGATTCAAGCAATTAATTCTGCAAACTGGTATCCTTAATCTCCCTTTACCTAAAAACCCTCTCTCACTGCCGGGTATAACATTCTCCTGATTTGCTCAAATTGCATAGAATTAAGAATATTCATTAGCGGTTGATGAAGAAAGTAATAGTACCTACAGTAAATTTCTGCTTTTGTGCTCCTGTAACCAGGCTAAATTAGGGATCCTGGGAAGGGATTTTAGGTGTCAAGGTGAACAAGAGTTTTGAAAACCCAGGAGTCTTTCTTTTAGCAAAATGATTATTCAGGTGAGTAAATTCTACTTTATCATATGCAGATTTTGAACCTACCTAGGTTTTGTTGGATCTATTGATGGGGATTATATATTATAAGTTATTGGAAGAACACAGTCACATGCTTTATTTCTTCTGATGTAAACAAATTAAGGCAAGTGAAAAAAACTTTTTAAAATTCCAGTCTTAGAATTCAATCAAGTATTTTTTTTTTAAGTGGTAGAAATGAACCTATTGACAAAGCAGAAATTGAGTCACAGACAAACTTATGGTTACCAAGGGGGAAAGGGGAGGGGGGAGGGATAAATTGGGAGATTTGGATTGACATATACACACTACTATATATAAAATAGATAACTAATAAGAACCTACTCTATAGCACAGGGAACTCCATTCAATACTCTGTAATGACCTATATGGGAACAGAATCTAAAAAAGAGTGGATATATGTATATGTATAACTGACTCACTTTGCTGTACAGCAGAAACTAACACAGCATTGTAAATCAACTATACTCCAATAATAAACAAATAAATAAATAAAAATAAAAAACACTGGATTTTGGCAGTCTTCACCCACCACAATTTACTATCTAATCCTGCCACCAACCCTGCCAAAAGAAGTCATTCTTGTCCTAAAAGAGTCCAGCAATGTCATGATGAAATAGAACTACTCTCCACTGCAAGCCCTCAAGGATCCTGTAAGTCTGCAGAAATCTACCCTAAGTAAAATTAAAAAAAAAAAGTCTTTACTAGAATCATCACGTTAAAAGTGCTATGTGTGATGGACTTCCCTGTGGCACAGTGGTTAAGAATCCGCCTGCCAATGCAGGGGACATGGGTTCGAGCCCTGGTCCGGGAAGATCCCACATGCCACGGAGCAACTAAGCCCGTGTGCCACAACTACTGAGGCTGCACTCTAGAGCACACAAGCCACAACTACTGAGCCCATGTGCCACAACTACTGAAGCCTGTGTGCCTAGAGCCCATGCTCCACAAGAGAAGCCATCACAATGAGAAGCCCACACACCCCAACAAAGAGTAGCCCCCGTTCACCGCAACTAGAGAAAAGCCCATACACAGCCAACGAAGACCCAACGCAGCCATAAATAAATAATTTTTTAAAAACTGAAAACTTAAAAAGTGCTATGTGTGAAACTGAAGGAATACCCAAAAGAAGTATGTCATGATTTATTTTACTTTTTTTGTTTTAGTTTTTTATTAAATTCTGCCATGGTAAAGAGAAGAGAGGAGCAATAAGCACTTTTATGCATGGTTAAATAATGATTTATTTACTGACTCCATGGAAAATGAAGATATCTTGCAAAATGTAAAACAGGAAATAATTTCCATCTTGTAAGGATTTTAACTTTTGGGCTCAGAACCTAAATTCCTACAGGCATTTGCCAAGCAGGTAATAAAAATGGCAAGGGGAATCTCATTGCCAAATCATAATCACTATTTCTGTTTCATTAAATGAAAATATAAGCATATCACCTTACACAACTGTGCGTGGTATAGGAGATTATATTTTAAATTGGAAATCTTAACAAAACACATTTGAAAATTAAAATACTAATTACTTTTATCTTAATTCTATAATACTTCCACTAGCAACGGAAAACCTGATCTTATTTTTTTTTCATTTACGCTAACTTGTTAGTCAGATCTTGTATTTTGTGCTGTACAAATTTAGACTTGAATCTTTTATCTGGTTGTGGTAATGCATATTTTAACTAAAGTTTAAAATTGAAAAAAATAAGATCTTCATATAATAGAGTTATTTAAGAATGTGGGATAAAACCTTGCATAATATTTTTAAAGTTATTGTTAGAATCCTGGCAATTGGAAATCATCACATGTATTTGTCAAAGTCTTAGCTCAGTCTTCACAGTAAATACCATTTGTAATGTTTCATTTACCGAATCAATATTTATTGAGAAAGGAAAACTGATCAATGTTATTTCATTATTTCAAAAATGTTTCAGATTTCAACCCCATCCTTTAAAAAATGTAGTTCAGATGATTCTTCCATTCACCAAATCAATGCTGAGCACATATTTTGTAACAAACATTATTCTAGACAGTCACTAAAGGTATCATGTTAAGATGAAAAGTTCCTGCTCTCATAGAATTTAAATTCTAATGAAGAAACAAAAATTAGAAATGTGAATGGTTAAAGTAAGGCCTTTTTAAGAATGTAACTATTAGGCTGATGAGTAAACGACAAAAAAGAGCTGGTTACATGAATATTTAAGAGAACAGAATTCTAAGCTGAAGAGATACTATAGTTGCTTCTGGATACTGATGTTAGAATAGAAAAATCAAAATTGCATAATGAGTTTCTCAATTTATAGTAACACCAGGAGAAAATAAATCATGAGAGAGAAATATGGAAAGTGTTTATGAAGGGTGTCATTTCAAAGATAGAGTCCAGTCTACTCTTTGCTTGTGAATCAAAGTGAGATTCTTCCTTAAATAATATTATTATGGTATAAAGTTAAGAAAATTCCCCAGTGCTTTTTAATACCTCTGGTACTAGCAAACAGTAATTTCCTCTAGAGTCTGGAACAGATGGAACAATATACTTTTGCCATTTTTCTTAAGCAAACTGTGCTAAGGTCACAGCACACTCTCTAGAAGATGATTCACAGCTGTATTATCAGAAAAGCAAAGCTTAAAATTTTCTGATTAGGAATTCTCTTTACTTATAGTTAATTCATGTCTCCATATACAGAGTGTATCTGTTTAGTCAACTGAGGCAAAATGAAATTCTAATTGGATTTCACTATTGATCCATAATATTGTTTCTCTGGAGAAAGTAATAAAATCTATCAGAGTACCTGGCTATTAGCTGAAAGTCACTCAATGTTTACCACATGTGTTTGTCAGTGGACACTAAATGCCTAGTGACCTACCCCTGTTTAATCTACTGAAGAGTCTTACTACCTTCAGATGATAAAGCTTCCCACCTCTAGATAAAGGGCAGGAGGTAATCTGGGTAATGTCTAGGTATTGTTCAGAGTTGCACTGGAATGTTGCCCACCTAGAAACTTCCCTGGAAAGTGGTATTTTGCTGAGGGTCAATATTCATCCCACTGATGGCCACTGAGACATGAAGACCCAGAGCTTCTAAACTGCACTAATTGAGGAAAATGTAGTGGCTCTAGGGATGACATCACGCCTCGAAAAGTAAAATGAGGGTTTCACCCGCAGTGGGTAAATTTCCATGTGGAAAATTTTAGTTCCCATTCAGACAAAATATAAACCAAAGGCAAGGGAACCAATTAGAATCTTGAGGATGATCCTTAACCTAACCACAGTGATGTGGCTATTTTTTTTAAATGTATCATATGTAAAAATGTTTATATATGTGTAAAGTTTACAGAACGTACATCATAAAAAATCGACTATCACCCATTCCTGTGAGTTATCAATCAAATACAATCTCCTCCCTATTTAAAGAATAAAATTATTTCACTAATGTGTGTAGTTGAGAGGCAGTGTGACGAATAGTTAAGATGTTGAATTTTGGAGTTGACAATTTGGGCTTAAATTTTTGTTCATTCACTTATTGATTGTGACTTTGAGCAAGTTATCTAAGTTCTCTATAACTCAGTTTCCAAATCTTAAACTTAGAATTATAATTGCACTTACCTTTTAAGGCTGTTGGAAAGAATAAAAATATTTAAATATGCACTGTGCCTAAAAGATGCCTAGAATACAGTAAGCATTCAGTAGATATTAGTTATTATCACCATTATTTCTTAGAATTAATGAGGATGCCAACCAGGCACTGGTAGATGTAGGTGTCAGTTAGTCAATTAGCAATATGGGAGTGAAGATACCAATTAGTATTCTCTGAGAAGTGTTGATAAAAGGCAGTAGAGCCTCTAGCGAGTAATTAAAGGGACGCCTAAGGTCAAAAGTCCTATAATGGGGAGGCATCTGAATGTGCTTAGGGGAAATCATCATTACAAAGGATAAGAAAGACAGAAAACTTGAGCAACAAGCTGTAGAAAACTAAGCAAGATGGAGAGGTCAAAGTGAGGCAGCAGGAAAGAGTTACCCTTTGACACCCTAGGACAGGAATTTTGAATTGTTATAAATATATTTTTGGTCAGGAGGTGAGAATATGATGAACCCTCATTTGGTGGCCAAATTTTTCTTTTTCAGAGAATGAATGACAGATATTTATGAAATGAAATAATAGACTCTCATGCTAAATTTTGAGTGAGAAAATAAGAGTTCAGAATTATATTGGACAGGAAATAAAAAGAGGTGACTATGGAAAATTAAAATAGTGGCTGTATGCTGAGAACACAGATATGGTTGTAGTTCATTAGCTTCAATTAACAATAGTCTGAAAGTTGGATTATAACCTCCAACAGAATGCATTTTCCTTGTCTAGGAGTGAAGGAATCAGATTGAAATAGTGACTTGGGGCTTGAATTTTAACAGAAAAATAGGAAAGAAATATAAGCATCTTAAGAAATTTGGCTGTCTTTGTAAAAGGAGTTGAATAGAAAGAAATAAGCAACAGAACAAGAAGGCTGATGAATTTAAGAAAATTTGAAGAAATTGGTCATTCAGGCCTCTGTGATATTGAACTGTGGGTTAATGTTAATGCCAAAATGGAAAGTCAGAATTGTGTGTCAGAAGAATGCTATCTTGAGGTATACAGTTTCTGAAGGGGGTGTGTGTGTGTGTGTGTGTGTGTGTGTGTGTGTGTGTGTGTGTGTGTGTGTGTGTGTGTGTGTGTGTGTAAGTAATGATAAAAATCCAAGTTGTAGTCCTGTACATAACTATCAGAAGTTATTGTGTAGGAGACAACAATCATTGAGATTAAGAAGTATCAGGCATTTTTTTTTTAGTTTTTCTAGTTCTTTTTGTTGATATTATTTCTAACTACAAAAGTAATGTATCATTAAGATTTTTATCTAAAGGATGCAAATGATGCAGAAGTTTAAAGAGAAAAATGTGAATGTCACCATTCATCCCACCCATCCCTCCAAAGAATCTCTCTCGAGACAACCACTGTTGCAATTTTATAAATACTTCCTTAAATGGTATAGTACTGTATGTGTTCTCTTACAAATTTTTTCCTTAACAATAATACTCACTGAACTACTGCCGGAGTACCTCATGCGTACCATAATTTATTTAACTGCTTTTCTAATTACATTAATCTGTATTCAGTCAGTGAAACAGAAACACTCTGTAATCCAGATAGAGGGTTTTAATAGAATGACCTGGGGTAACAGCATGGGATGTCATGGGAAGCCAGAGAAACTAGGCTGGCAGACACTCAGAAGGAGACACTGAGAATCTCAGCCTGAAGCACTGATGTGGGAACCGCCACCATGTTCAAGAGGCTCTGTGAGAGGTTCCACTAAATATCTAAGGTGGCAGCCGCCCAGCAGGTAGCTCTTGGGCACTCACCAAGGAACTGTTCTAAATCCCTCATTTCCCCAAGCATCTGGCTACAACCAACTCCTGAAAATAAAGAATTTCTGCCTCTCCTCTGCCTCCCAAATATTTCCAGAGTAGCACCACTTGGCAAACACTATCCTAAGGAAAGGAAAACTGGAAGCTTCTCCTTAGCAAAGCAGTGGTGACTTTTAAAGAGAGGTGGGATACTGCTAAGTTGACAAGAGGGAATGTAACAAACTAACAATAGGAAATTAGGTTCTTTGTATTTTTTAATACCATTAAAAACAACAAGGAGAATTTGTACCTTCACCCTAATAGGAACATGAGAGAAATTCTTTATGACATAATATTCTCCAGCCGGTGACCACTAGAAACCCATGAGTAGTTCAACAGAGTTGGGTTTGTTGCTTCATTGGATAGCACACTGTAGAAAAACCACAGGGCGTCTCTGTAAAAGCATGTTAGAAGAGGCACAATGTGTGTTTTGAATTTGTGCCAGGTGATTTAAGGGAGGATTTACGAAAACACAGCTTTATTCTGGATTGAGTGCTGTCAGAATGCAGGGGCGATGATATGATTGAGTATATTAATAAGTTTATCCACAAGGCATAAGGAATAGAGGGGTTCTGTTGCTGGAACAGGTAAAGAAGTAGCATTATTTATGTTAACTAGGAGAAGAAGGAATTTGCACACGTTCCCACTTCGGACAGTGTTCTTATGTGTGAATTCCTTCATCACTGTCCCAGGTGATCTTGTTTGATGTTGGAGTTGGCAGAAGTAGGGAGGGATGATTGTGGTCAGATAATTTTGTTGTTGTTATCATTCTCTTTTATATCTCTGAGGAAAGAGGCATCAAATTCAGACCTTATAGAGATGGTGGACTTTGGATGAGAGACTGTAAATGGATGGCACAGAAGTGCCGTCTTCCTTAAGAAGGGGCTTGTTGAATTCTATTTTGTGGGAAGGATGGCCATTTTGAGCCATTCTTATTTACATCATATTTTAGTTTTCAGTAAAAGTTTTATTTTCCTTCATATAGGTATGGACTCCAACCAACTCCTGAGAATAATGTGCTTCTCTTCTGCCTTCCAAATTTTTTATTAGGTTTATTCTCAATTATTCATGTTTTGTTAATTGTGAATTTAATTTACTTTATTTCATCATATTTCTAAGTTATGGTTGCTGGTAGCTAAGAAAGCTAGTTATTTTATTGCAGTAAAATATATATAACATACAATTTACCATTTTGACCTTTTTCAAGTGTACGTTTTGTACATTTATATTAGTGTGCAAACATCACCACCAGCCATTTTCGTAACTTTTTCAACTTCTTTAAATGAAACTCTTTATCCATTAAACTACCTATTGTCCCTTCCCTCTCAGCCCTTGACAATCACCATCCTACTTTCTGTCTCTATGAATTTGATTATCCTAGGTACCTCACATAAATTGCATTGTACAATATTTGTCCTTCTGTGACTGGCTTCTTTCACATAGCATTATGTCTTCAAGGTTTATCCATATCACAGCATGTCTCAGAATTTCCTTCCTTTTTAAGGCTGAATAATATTCCATTTTATACACCACATTTTGTTTATCCATTCATCCATCACTGGATACTTGGGTTGCTTGCTTCTACATTTTGGCTATTGTAAATAATGCTGCTATGGACATGGATGTATGGATATTTGTTCAATTATCTCATTTCAATTCTTTTGAGTTTATACCAAGAAGTAGTATTGTTGGATTGTGTGGTAATATGGCAATTCTGTGTTTTATTTTTTGAGGAATCCTCATACCATTTTCCATTGTTTCCATTTTACATCCCCATCAGCAATGCACAAGAGTTCCAAATTCTCCACATCCTCTCCAACACTTGATATTTTCTGTGTGTGTGTGTTTATAACACCCAACCTAACAGATACAAAAAAGTATCTCTTTGTGTTTTTGATTTCCTTTTCCTAATTATCAGTGATGTTGAGAATCTTTCAAGGTGTCTATTGGTCATTTGTATATCTTCACTGGAGAAATGTCTATTCAAGTCCTTTGTCCATTTTGATTGGGTTGTTTGTTTTTTGTTTTTGTTGGGTTGTAGGAGTTCTTTATATACTCTAGATATAAATCTCATCAGATGTATGATTTACAAATATTTTCTTTCACGCTGGGTTGCCTTTACTATGTTGATAGAATATTTTGATTTATAAAGTTTTTAATCTTGACATCTAGTTTTTGTTGTTATCTGTGCTTTTGGTGTCATATCCAAGAAATCATTACGAGAAAGCTACTTATTTTTTTGTACTCAATGCTTACTCTGGTCCCCCTACTGAATTATCTTATGTATTTATAGTTATTTGATTGATTCTCTTGGACTTCCTATGTAGATCATCATTATATATAATATCTTCCTTTACAACATTTTTAACTTATTTCCTTTTCTTGCCTTTTGGCATTGGATAAAGTCCAATAATTTTCAAGATACATTGCTGGAAATATTATCTTAATGAATTTTGAAATTTACCTTGGATTGTGGCAGTATTTGGAGAAAGCTGAAGGATATGAACCATATCCAAAATATTTACTGAATAATGCCAAGTAATTTCAGAGAGCAAAGCAGAAATATGTTGAGAGAGAAGGGAGAAAGATTAGTTGGATAATTCATCAGATGATGAGAAGCATATTGATATGGAATAAGAATTCAAAGACACTACAATTTTGCAAATGAGGATAGAGAAATGCCTGCTTTTCCTGGACCATCACATTTTATAAGAATGATAGATGATAAGAGTTTCAAGTACCTTTACAATTTGTTGTACAATTTATTGGAACACCAGGACTGCCTGAAGTTTCCAGAAAGTATTTAGATTGATTGCAGACAGATGGTAGAGATTGACAATCATTTTATGCATTTTTGTGCTAGGGGGGAAGGGGGAGGGTTAGTTCTCTGCCTTCTGAGTGGTCGTAGAAAATGTATCTGGGCAGGGGACTTATTCTTCTAGATCCGTTATAGTATTTTAATAGTTAAATAATATTTGAATAAGTGCAGTGAACAAATATTCAATCACTGATAATTATAGAGAATAAGAAGTAAAATAACATATTAATTGTCATTGTCACATGCCAAACTGTACTGTTCCACAGTAATCCTACTTCCCTTCAGAGCTAGCATTACCAGGTTGTGGTATATTCTTCCACAGTTTTGAAAATGCATTTTAGTAATCTATACATACATAAAAATATATGCTGGTTTAACTTGCTTCTTTTTACATACATGGAATCATACTATGGATATTGTTTAGAAAGTTCTGTAATAAATAATGTATCACATTTATATCCATATTTCAAACTGTATCTCTAATTTATTTGTTCCACTATATAGTTACAACTTGTTTATTTATCCATTCTCTTCTTGACTGACATTTATATAGTTTCAAACTTTTATATTTTTAATAAATAAGAGGGTAATGATCATATTTATTAATATATCTTTGGGCATATGAGTATATTTAGAGGATAGATATATCTAGAATTGGAAATAATAGTTGAAAGGGTATTCAGATTTATAATGATACAAAACCTACTAAATTGT
The DNA here is from genome assembly GCF_039906515.1 of Pseudorca crassidens. NCBI lineage: Eukaryota > Metazoa > Chordata > Mammalia > Artiodactyla > Delphinidae > Pseudorca > Pseudorca crassidens. Next base: position 25,165,077 of record NC_090298.1, read on the forward strand.
CTGACAAAATGTTTGTATAAGTGCATACTCTTTCTTGCCTTTTGAAATTCAACTCATCTTTTAAGGCAAAAGTTAACGCCATGTCCCCCTTAGGTGACCACTTAAGATCTCATTTACTTCAAATAAATTGTCTGTGAGATTACCTTGTAATATGATTGCACTTTAAGAAATTCATTACCTTTTACTTAGTGTTGCATATTAACAGTTGTATGCTTTTATTCATTTCTCATGAGGAAGGTAACATAAATGGAAATAAACATGAACTTTGCAGTAATACAGCTTTACCTACATTCCAGACTCACTGCAGCTCAGCTTGCAGGATCTTAATTCCCCAACCAGGGATCAAAGGGATTGAAACTGGACCCATGGCAGTGAAAGTGCTGAGTCCTAACCATTGGTCTGCCAGGGAATTCCCTGAGTAAAATTCTTCCTTCCTTCCTTCCTTTCTTAAATTTTTAGCTGCATTGGGTCTTCCTTGTGGCATGTAGGATCTTTTTTTTGTGGCGTGCAGCCTTCTCTCTAGTTGTGGCGTGTGGGTTTTCTCTCTCTAGTTGTGACGTGTGGGCTCCAGAGTGTGTGGGCTCTGTAGTTCTGGCACATGGGCTCCAGAGCATGTGGCCTCTGTAGTTTGAGGCACATGGGCTCAGTAGTTGTGGCGTTTGGGCTTAGTTGCACTCAGCATGTGGGATCTTAGTTCCCCGACCAGGGACCAAACCTGCGTCCCCTGCATTGGAAGGCAGATTCTTTACCACTGGACCACCACCGGGAAAGTCCCTAAATTTCTTAACCACACAGCATGTTAGCTTCTGACATTCTTTGTAAAAAAGAATTTGTAATGCAAACCTAGAATTCCATACCAAATTCACCATAAAAATAATTTTAAATTTTGTTTAGTTATACTTAAAATGGGTGGTTGAAATCACAAAGTTTGCTTGATTTAAATAGCATCAATATTTGTTTTCAATATTTTTAATCTGGAAAATAATTTAAGATTGATGAATTCAAGGGGGTCTTGATAAAATAGCAGATCTATACTAAAATAGCAATTTTTAATAAGGCACCCGTAGAATTCTGTACTTTAGGCAACAGATATATTAATGTGCTATATGAGATATATTCAAATATATGTTCACATGTATTTCCATTTTAGCTGTTGATCTTTTGAATTGTGTCTACTGAAAAATAAGTATGAAAAATGATAGAATTTTAATTAGTTATATTTGTTTTGAACATCTAATCATTTATGTCTTTTGTCCCATTATATAAGAATATTTTATGAAAAAGAAAAAATGGAGAAAAATAATTTAAATTTTGCATGGCTACTATTTAAACATTTTTGATAAATTCTATAAAATTCCTTTATTGAAGAACTTATATTCATTTTATATTTATGAATTAATCCATAAACACAAATCCTTGTGCTATGCTTTTTGTCTGGCATGAATACAGCAAATATTTATACCATATCAGTAAAAGAGAGTAACACAAAAGAATAAAAAAATAAAGAAGGTGGAGCTACCTAATTTGTATAGTCAATAATAAATAAATATAAACAAGGCATCCAGAAAACTTTAGTCAAGTTAAATTAGTTGTATCAATTTGTAATTGTGAGGTGGATATAATTTGTGTTGCCTCTGCCAGTAGCTAATAATAATGAGATACTTCCTGGTGAAGTAAAATCACATCATCTGTAATATATTAAGCACACAATTATAAACAAATTTTATAAATATTCTGCTCACTTTTTTTGGTGCATAGATGTGGAATCACTGAGATCTTTGCAGAAATATATACCTTCCAGTGGTTTGGTTATGGCTTATAATTTAAAGAGAATATTTCTCTTTAAACATGTTGTGTTAGATCATGGTATTTTAACAGTGGGAATAGTGTCTAATGGTCTCCTGGAGCAGAATCATTTCTTATGGAAATGAGTTATTTAAAAATGCTCTGAGGAGGAGAATTGGTAAGAGACTGGAGGAAAGCAGGATGGAGAAGGGGGAAGAAACCATCAGGTGATGCTTCTGCTGATGAAGCAGGGATCAGGATCATAAAAATCACTGGTTTGTTCTCCATTGAGGTGAGGGAGCTGGACTTTCACAATTCCTTTCACAATCCTATGCCAGGCAGTTCTGGGGGTGGGAGGGCTGAAATTCCAGGCACAGTTATCTTTGGGGGCATCTGACTCTATGGGCATCTATGGAACCATTAAGGGGATCCTGGATGATCTGGCCAAGGGCACTGACTGTAGCTACTAGAAAGGAATTTCAAATAATTGAAGAAGACATGATCACGAAAGGAATTTTGTTTCAACTGTTTAACAGTGGGAGCAGTGAGGTCCTTTTAATATTGTATATAATCATTACAAATTACTGGCATAAAAGATCATAAATTCAATGATAACTTTAATAAGCAATGAGTAATAAGACGATCCCAATATTGAGTAAGCAGAAGCCATGAGGGGAATGTCAGTAATGATTCTGCAAATGGAAATTCCTCTCAGGAGGCCTCAACAGTGCTGTGTCATTGAGAGAAATCATGGCTTAACATAAACATATACTTATTCATATTAGTTGGCTGAGGAATTAATATGAATGGAGCAAACACTGTATACAAGGCATTTTATAGTCTTTCTCTCGTTTCCCTTTCAACATGACCTGTTTTGTAGGTGTCATTTTGAAATTTTGGATGGAGAACTTGAGGGTCTAGAAAATTAAATAATTTTTCTAAGTTTACACTGCTATTGACTGAACTTTGAATTCAGGTCTCTCAGGGCTAAATATGCACTCGCAGTATTCTTTAGCTATTTTCTAAAGTTCTACTTTTGATTATCATATCTTTTGGATTACAATTGAAAAATAAATGAAGTTAAGGTATGCCTCAGAATAGAAACTTTCCTCTAGGGTTTTCATCATTTCCTTAAATAATGGGGACTAAGCTACTGCTAGGTTTTAGAATCTAAATAATAAATATGAATAAAGAATCAAAAATTAGAATTTTACTATTCAGCAAGACCTAGGTATGACAATGGTGAGATTTAATAAAATTGTATTCCTAAACATGATAAAGTAGATAAATCAATATTATGTCCTGTCCTTCCTCCCCATCTAGTTTAATGGTCTTTTATTTTATAAAAACTCAATTTTAAAAACAACAGAATTAGTTGAGCCATGTAGATATGAATAGGCTAAGGTAATTTTATCAAAAGCTATGGTTTGTTGCAGTTAATCCTTAAATTTCTTTATGTGTCATGTACTGTGTATATATGTGTGTGTATGTGTGTGTCAGTATAAATCCTGTAGAGTTAATTCACTGTCTTAGAGAAAGCATTCATCTACGTGTAAGCTATGCATATTCAATGTATTGAAGGATTATTTAGTGCTGCTCTTCAGCAGTATTTTGAAGAAAGTTTAAAAGTTTAGGAAAGTACACATCCATACCCTCTTTTTTCACCATACTAGTTTCTTTTTCTTGTTGTCAGAGGTTGATTTTTTTTTATTGAGGTATAGTTTATGTAAAATATTACATAAGTTACAGGTATATAATATAATGATTCACAATTTTTTTTTTTTTTTTTTTTTGTGGTACGCGGGCCTCTCACTGTTGTGGCCTCTTCCGTTGCGGAGCACAGGCTCCGGACGCGCAGGCTCAGCGGCCATGGCTCACGGGCTCAGCCGTTCCACAGCACGTGGGATCTTCCCGGACCGGGGCACAAACCTGTGTCCCCTGCATCGGCAGGTGGACTCTCAACCACTGTGCCACCAGGGAAGCCCAATGATTCACAATTTTTAAAAGTTATACTCCATTTATAGTTATTATAAAATATTGGCTATATTCCCTGTGTTGTACAACATAACCTTGTAGCTTATTTTATAAATAATAGTTTGTACTTCACCTATCCCTTTATTGCTCACCACCTCCCGCAACGGTAACCACTAGTTTGTTCTCTATATCTGTGAGTCTGTTTCTGTTCTGTTATATTCACTACTTTTTGTTGTATTTTTTGGATTTCACATATAAGTGATAACAGCCCGTTCATGTTTTTGCAAATGGCAAAATTTCATTCTTTTTTTGTGCCTGAGTAGCATGCCATTGTGTGTGTGTGTATGTATATATATATATGGCACATCTTCTTTATCCATTCATCTGCTGATGGACACTTAGGTTGCTTCCATATCTTGGCAATTGTAAATAATGCTACTATGAACATTAGGGTGCATGTGTCTTTTTGAATTAGTGTTTTTGTTTTCTCCAGATATATACCCAGGAGTGGAATTGCCGGATTGTATGGTAGTTCTATTTTTAGTTTTTTGAGAAATCTTCCTACTGTTTTCCATAGTGGTTGCACCAGTTTACATACCCACCAGCAGCAGAGGAGAGTTTCCTTTTCTCCACATCCTTGCCAACATTTGTTATTTGTGTTCTTTTTGATGATAGCCATTCTGACAGGTGTGAGGTGATATCTTGTGGTTTTGATTTTCATTTCCCTGATGATTAACAATGTTGCATATCTTTCCATGTGCCTGTTGGCCACTGGCAAGTACTCTTTGGAAAAATGTTTATTCAGGTCTTCTGCGCATTTTTCAATTGAGTTGTTTGTTTTTTTGGATGTTGAGTTGTATGAGCTGTTTATATATTTTGGATATTCACTAAATATTTTGAAGCTCTGTATCTGTCTTCCAGGCAATGGAAAGGAGAAATATAGGGTAGCCGGCAAAGGACTGCATTTTACAGAATACAAAATGGACCTAACCTGCAAGGAACTCTGGGAAATATAGTCTGACTGATCAGGACTTCCAGGGCAGGATTAAGAAGAGGGTTCTGTTTCTGAAACGCATCAGTTTTCTAGAGCTGCCTTAACAAAAACCAAAAACTGAGTTACAAACAACAGAAATTTATTTTTTCACAGTTTCGGAGGCTAGAAGTCCAAAAGCAAGCTATTAGCAAGGCCATTCTTCCTCTGAAACCCATAGGGGAGAATCCTTTGTCTCTTAGCTTCTAGTGGTGGCCATCAGTCACTGATGTTCCCTGGTTTGTAGATGTATCATTTAAATCTCTGCCTTTATCTTCACAAGGAGTTTCCATGTGTGTCTCTGTCTTCACATGGCCATCTTCTTACACAGACACCAATCATATTCGATTAAGGGCCCATCATACTCCAGTATGACCTAATCTTAATTAGTAGCCTCAGCAACAACCCCATTTCCAAATAAGATCACATCCTGAAGTACTGGGCATTAGTAACATGTTTTTTGAGGGAGACACAATTCAACCTATTACATAATGGGAATATGGAGAGAGGGCATAGTGGTGGTAAATCACAATCTTTCCTGTGGTCTTAATGAGACCTAAGGAGACATGCAATTATTTATTATGCTTCTTTTTTTTCCTTTTTTTTTTTTTTTTTTTTTTTGCGGTACGCGGGCCTCTCACTGCTGTGGCCTCTCCCGTTGCAGAGCACAGGCTCCGGACGTGCAGGCTCAGTGGCCATGGCTCACGGGCCCAGCTGCTCTGCGGCATGTGGGATCCTCCCGGACTGGGGCACGAACCCGTGTCCCCTGCATCAGCAGGCAGACCCTCAACCATTGCGCCACCAGGGAAGCCCCTCCTTTTTTAAATTAAAAGCAGGTTTCAAGTTTTGAAGGAATAGAGAGAAGAGCTATGGTTGGTAATAAGCCAGGCAAAATAATCAACTCCTCTTTAAATATGATGTGATATTTAGCCCATAATCTAGTAATAAAATGATAAATGTATTATATTTATTGAAATTGGAATTCTAGAAACAACATTTCTCACATTCTATTTATTATGATATGCTCCATGTTAAAACCAATATGTATTTATTAATTACAACTTATAAATTCTCAAGGGGTAATAGATTATTCAATTAAGAACGGTTCTGCTTTAGATTCATATAGGTAACTAGGACAGTCTGACACACAAAAAACAAATTGATTATCAGCATAACTTCTTATGAAGCTAATAATTTAATTCATTTTCGTTTGCCCAGTTTGGGAGATAATTGTCTTACCTTTGTTCTGCTGAGAAGGGTTTCTTTTTTTTTTTAAGAGGATATTTTAAAGTTTGATCTGAAAAGCTTAAAAAAAACAGTTGTGTCTTGTCAAATATTAAGAAGAAAAGATGAGAAGTGATTCATTTAAAGGCAATAACACTAGTGACAATGAGCTGTGAAGGGTTTTATTTTTATAATAGAGCTAATTCAAGAAGTAACTATGGAAAAGTTGAAACCCCTTGAGCTTGTGAAGCGTACTGCTGTAATTATCTCAGCTTTCTTCTTTCACAGAAATGAAATCACTTCAAACAAAACTATTTTAAAAAGAGACAAAGCCCCCACATATAATATCCTTAAGCCGAGGAAAAGTCAGTTACTTTAATGAATACAAAGCAAAGTCTAATGACATGAATGACATTGAATAGTGCAAGCATAATTTCCATTTTTTGCCTTCCTTTTAGGAAAATGACTTTATGCTTCATTTTTTAAACTAATAATCTAAAAATAAAACAAGATTTTACAATGGTAACTGGCATTGTTAGTAAGCAGACTTTTCTTCCCACATAAGAAAGTTTTTTCTCCTTCTTCTATAGGGAAAACTTGCTTGTTTCATTAATATGATGTAATAAAATACAATACTTATTTCCAACATTTTGCTTGTAATCATTCAAAAGTAAACTTTTGAGAGTAATTGAAATAGTCTTTAAAGGACATTCTAATACAATTACCAATAATTCTTACAAAATAGTTATTTATTTTGCAACTTGCTTAAAGAATGGAAACCTCTGCTACAAGTAAAGCAAATAATATGGAGTTCAAAGAGAATGATTAATTGATGATTATATTTTTATTAGGTTTTATTGAGCTATAACGTATATACAGTAAAGTTCACTTTTTAATGTAGAGTTTTATGTTTTGAAATCATATGCAATTATGTAACTATCACCATAGTCAAGATATAGTAAAGGTCCATTACCCCCTAAAATTCCCTCACGCTACCATTTTGCAGTCATTCCCTCCTGCTTCATCTAGCCACGTGCCACCACTAATGAGTTTTTCTACCCATATACATTTACCTTTTCTAGAATGTCACATAAATGGGATTATGTAGAACGAAACTTTTTGAGTAAGTCTTCTCTCATTTGAGGTTCAACCATGCTATTGCACATTGCCAGTGGTTCATTTATTTTCCTTGCCCAATCGTATTCAATTGTAGGATTATACCACAGTTTGTTTATCCATTTAGCAGATGAAGGACATTTGAATTGTATCCTGTTTCTCATCATTAGGAATAAAGTTACTTATGAATATTCATATAAGGTTTTTGTGTAAACATAGTTTTCAATTATTTAGGAAGATACCTGTGTATGTTTAGCTTTATGAGAAATTGCCAATCTGTTTCCAAAAGGGCTGTACCACCAGGGAGGGTATGAAGGTCCAACCTGGTCCATATTCTGTGCCAGAATTTGTAATTGCTATTTTAGTTTACTTTTTTTTGGTCATTCTACTAGACATAGAGGATACACTCTTTTTAACAGAAAAAGTAACAAGAACAAATTAATAGTTTAAATGGAGCTATTTAATTGAGCATAAAGAATAATATCTTGAATAGTGTCTTGTGTTCTTCTGAAAAAAAAAAGCTAGTGCCCTCTAGAATAAATTAATAGATATTCGTAATAGTCATAGTAAAGTAGCAATTCAAGGTATTTTATAGTTATATGAACTGACAGTTTTGTTGTCAGGGTACCTCACAACATCTAGCTCAGTGGATCTCAGTAGCTATCTAAACTTACCCCTTGTCATTTCAGAAATAGGACACGGGCTTCCCCGGTGGTGCAGTGGTTGAGAGTCCACCTGCCGATGCAGGGGACACGGGTTCGTGCCCCGGTCCGGGAAGATCCCACATGCCGCAGAGCGGCTGGGCCCATGAGCCATGGCTGCTGAGCCTGCGCGTCCGGAGTCTGTGCTCCGCAACGGGAGGGGTCACAACAGTGAGAGGCCTGCGTACCGCAAAAAAAAAAAAAAAAAATAGGACACCTACATAAACAATATATTTTTTTTCCTTTTTCAAGTGGGAAAATTTACTGAGAATCCAATTTTTTTCTGAATTAAATCCCCATAGGTAACTTAAATGGAATTAAACTGCAAAGAATTTCATGTATTTATTTTTTAGCACTGTAACATATGGATCAAGGAGTAAACAGCTTTACTCATATAGTAGGGTTTAAATTATAAACAAAATTATTACAGAATTCAAACTTCGATGTTGAGTTGAAAAACAAAAAAACTCTCTAGAAATTAAGGTAAATAAAAATTATCTGATCTACAGGTGTGTTTCAAATATCAATTAATAAGCAAATGGCAGCACTTTTGAAGACCATTGTAGAAGTCTAATTTTTGGCGAAGTTTTATCATCTTAATCTCTTCAGTAGTAAAGTCACTCTTATAGCATGATTTTTTCTATTTAGCAGATAATCCATGAATGTAACACTCATAGAGGTAGCATCAGCTGTTAAAAGTTAGCAAGCTACTTTCTCAAGGTTATTCTAGGAATTCAGGAACCTGGTACTTTGCAAAAGTCCCCGCCCCAAATGTGATAATTCCATTTAACTAACATTTAGATTTTGATTACATGATCCCAAAATTAGTTAATTAAATAAAAAACATAAATAGAGCACCATACTGGGGAAACACACTTCATAAAAGAGCTTCAGTTGGTCACATAGTTGTTCTTCTTGGGATTCATTGCTATATGAGAGTTTTCACTAAAAACATGTGGAGTTTTTTAAGACAAATAATAATAATAGCAATAATAATAATAGAGCTTGATCAACTTTTAGGGATAACTCTACTTAATATTTTCTTTGATTAATTTCCACATCACAGAAAAAATTGTTCATTTTATATAAAAACATATTTAAATTAAAAAAAATTATTTAAGATACTTTTACAGAAGTATTGAAATATATTTGTTACTAAAGATAATTTTTCAATTTTAAGTTATTATATTCATACCCTGTCTGTGTAAAGGGAGGCACAGAAATGAGTTTTATCACTGTAATTTTTCTTCCTTTTTATACTGCATGATCATAAGGATAAAACTAAAATAGCCAAAAAAAACCCCTATAATAGCCTTTATATACATATAAATCATCAGAAAAATGTTTTCTTAAACATTACTGAAAAGATTGTTCATGCAAAATATTCAATGGAAAATTGGTTAAATTTCCATATTTTTATCCTGTAAGTATCTTTTTCTTAATGAAGGAAATTGTGACCGTCATTTCAGGGCTTCAGAGAGGCTTGAGTTTACTACAGATATGGTGGCATATTTTTAATGTTTTAAGACTAAATTTAATGTGCCAGAATATAACAAGGGCACAAAGACAAGAAATGCTGATACCTGTCAAACTCAACTAAGTTAATTAGGATAAACTGACATGCCGGAAACTAATTGTGTCAGATAAAATATCACACTTTAATTATGTGTTTAAGAGATGTGATAACTAGCTTCAACCCAGTCATTTATCATTGCAAAAGTTCTAGCTACTTTCATATGTGGAATTTGAATTTGTTTGTTATTTGATGACTTGAAAAGAGGTATAAAATTCAAAAAATCACATTTTGATACATAAGACTACAGGTTTATGTTCCTGCTCACAAATTAGATAAGCTAACAAAACAGGAAAGACCTATAAGCTCTCAGAGATAAACCCTCACCCCAATATTTACCTCAGAGAGGAAACAAATGGAGAATGGATTGCTGTTATTTAGGGCAAATTAGAAATAATTAACATCCAAAAATTAAACACCAGTTTGCCTTCAATAGGGATTCAATAAAACTGTGTTGAATATAATTTTTAATCTTTCCTTATTAAATCTAAACTGAAACATGTTTAGTTTAGCCACATATTGAATTCAAAGTTAATCATAAAGCAAGTATCCACTGAGAGATCTTCATCTAAAAATTAACTGTGAGAAATACAGTCCCACAGAAGAAAAACTTCTCAATAAACAAAAATGACTGTAATTGCTTTGATTTATGTTTTGCTGATATGGCTAATACGGTATGTAGAAATGGTGAAGGTCTAAAAAGAGAAATTGACATTGCAATTAATATGTTTTAACCCTTTTATCTAGTAATTACAGATTTTGTGGCTAGAGAGGTTAAATTAGTGAGCTGAGATTGTGTTTATTGGGTTGTAGAAGAATGAACATAGTTTTGAGCTAGATCAGAGATGGAAAGCTGCTCTGCCACCTATTAGCTATATGGTATAGGATAAGTTACTTAGAACATATATCTTATCCTAAAATTCTTTTTTTTTTTTTTAGCGTAAGCTCAGCCATTATTATTAACGATGCCAGGACAACAGGGAGACACCAAGACTACCCCAGGGAAACTGGGAATTAATGACCAGCTGGCTTATAACTTCTCAGCTTCATTTTCTTCATCTGGTACAGTCACCATCCATTGGTTTGCCTACCTAATACTGTTTTTAAAGAGGCTACTTCTAGAAGTTGTACCTAAATAAGAGCTTGTGCCTTCCATGGCGAATATTATAGGGTTTGGAAATGTCAAGATAAAAAATGGATCATTTACTTACAGGTCTATACGACAATCATGAAAGAGAAAATCCTTGGTGTCAGCTGGCCAGTCCAAAAGCTTATATAGATGGCTTTCAGTGAGGTTCACAGCTCGGTACCTTCTCTGCCAGTAGCTATAGATGCACAGAGAATCATGATCAGAATATCATGAACCTTAACAAACTGAATAAGCTGAAATTTCTTTTTTTTTTTTTTTAACATCTTTACTGGAGCATAATTGCTTTACAATGGTGTGTTAGTTTCTGCTGTATAACAAAGTGAATCAGCTATACATATACATACATCCCCATATCTCCACCCTGTTGCATCTCCCTCCCACCCTCCCTATCCCACCCCTCTAGGTGGTCACAAAGCACCGAGCTGATCTCCCTGTGCTATGTGGCTGCTTCCCACTAGCTATCTATTTTACATTGGTAGTGTATATATGTCCATGCCACTCTCTCACTTCATCCCAGCTTACCCTTCCCCCTCCCCGTGTTCTCAAGTCCATTCTCTATGTCTGCATAATAAGCTGAAATTTCTGATACCCTACAATAAGTATGCCCTTTCAGAAACTGCATCAGAGATAGCAGAGAGCAGCTAGAGTAAGAAAGTCTGATCCTTCTGACTACTTACACATACCTCCTGTTAATGGCAGCTCAGTTGAATTGATTCTGGCCCTCATTGTGGACTTGGAGGAAGACATTTATGAAGGTATATGCATTTGTTCTTCCTGGTACTTTTCTCTGTTACTCATTTCAGATTCGAGACTTAAAGCTACACTGTTAACTTGCCATGCTGGGGGTGGGTGAATTACCATACAGGAATCTTAGCTTAGTTGGGTGAACACTAACCACGGGATATTGACTGGCTGAGAAGATGGAGTGAAACATCCCAGGTTAATCAGACTCTGCCAGCAATGAGTTTATAAAAATAGCCTTTGAAGACAATATCACTTGGTATGTCTACAGCAGCCTGTCTCCAAATGACTGACTATGCAAACTTCAAAACTCATTTGTATAAACAGCTAGCATATCCCTGGCAGAAAGATATAGCCTGGCATGTGACTGGCTGAGACAGCCTTTCTCCTCAGTAGGCATGTACAACCTTGGAGCCTGTCTCCAAATGCCAAACCATTCAATATGCCATTAATGTCAACGACCATGCACTGTGTTCATGAAACCACATTCACAGTCTCTTTTCTCTCTTGTTTAAACAGAAGGAGTGTTCCTGTACTTCTCAAGACAGGGATTTGTACCTGGGTCGAGTAAACTTTCAACGGTACCTTTTCAAGATCTTCACTTCTCTCTCTCACAGCACTAATTTATCTCTGCTAATTTGAAAATACACATTGACATACATACAATCATAATCTGTTCTGATGTTTCTTGTTACTTTAAACAAAGATTGATATTTTTAACCCCAAATTTCCTTGCAGTCTCTGATGCCCTTCTTTGTACCAGTTCTCTAAAGGTTTGTTTGCAGATGTCGTTTTCCCATATTTATTTGCATGTATTCTTCAACACCCTTAATAATTTCTCACTTCAACGACTGAAACATTCTCCTTGTTTTCTCCTTGCTACTCTAAATTTCTTTTCCATTAACCAGTCAGAGTAATTTGAAACATTTAATAACAGTCTTGTTCCCCTGCCATTGCTCCACTCAGTAGCTTCCCATTAAGCTTTCAATGGACCTCAAGACTCTTTGTGATCAGAATCTGCCTTCTCCATCACTGTCTCCTTTCCTCATAATCCCTGGATACACTGATATGGTTTTTTCTCCCTAAGCAATCCAAACTTGTTCTAATTTAAGAATGCTGCACTCGCTGTTCCCTCTACTTAAGACTTCTCCACAGAACTCTTAGCATCATCCTCTTTCACCATTCAGATCTCAAATAATGTTTCCTCTGAAAGGACTTATTCGATCACTCTAAAGGACTACCCACCTCCAGTGTCTCTCTATCCTATTACCTGTTTTATTCATGTCATTTGTCACTTTCTGAAATTATGTTTATTTGTCCACTTTAATAATTTGCCTTCTTCTATGGGAAAAGCGCCAAAGGGAAAGAAGGGAGCTCCTCTTTAACATTCACAATTGTCCCCCACATGCTTAGAACAGAGCCTGACATCTTATAACCAATATTTCTTTAAAGAATCATGGTTATGTGTAAATGTCAGGATAAATATTACACGATTACATTAAGATGACACATGAAGAAATCTGGCTAAGTTAGGTAGCTTTGGAGAATTTTTTTAGTTCAAAATAAAACATTGGGAAAGAAGTATCTTCTAATTCGTTAACAAATTATAAAGGCGGAACAACTCCTACAGAACACCTACTGAACGCTGGTAGAAGACCTCAGACCTCCCAAAAGGCAAGAAACTCCCTACGTACCTGGGTAGGGAAAAAGTAAAAAGAATAAACAGAGACAAAAGGATAGGGACAGGGCCTGCACCAGTGGGAGGGAGCTGTGAAGGAGGAAATGTTTCCACACACTAGGAAGTCCCTTCGCGGGCGGAGACTGCGGACGGCGGAGGGGGAAAGCTTGGGAGCCACAGAGGAGAGCACAGCAACAGGGGTGCGGAGGGCAAAGCGGAGAGATTCCCGCACAGAGGATCAGGGCCGAGCGGCACTCACCAGCCCGAGAGGCTTGTCTGTTCACCCACCGGGGCGGGCGGGGATGGGAGTTGAGGCTCGGGCTTCGGTCGGAGCGCAGGGAGAGGACTGGGGTTGGCGGCGTGAACACAGCCTGAAGGGGGTTAGTGCGCCACGGCTAGCCGGGAGGGAGTCCGAGGAAAAGTCTGCACCTGCCGAAGAGGCAAGAGACTTTTTCTTCCCTCTTTGTTTCCTGGTGCGCGAGGAGCGGGGATTAAGAGCGCTGCTTAAAGAAGCTCCAGAGACGGGTGTGAGCCGTGGCTAACAGCGCAGACCCCAGAGACGGGCAGGAGATACTAAGGCTGCTGCTGCCGCCACCAAGAAGCCTGTGTGCGAGCACAGGTCACTGTCCACACCCCGCCTTCCGGGGAGCCTGTGCAGCCCGCCACTGCCAGGGTCCTGGGATCTAAGGACAACTCCCCCAGGAGAACGCACCGCGCGCCTCAGGCTGGTGCAACGTCACGCCGGCCTCTGCCGCCGCAGGCCCGCCCCGCACTCCGTGCCCCTCCCTCCCCGCCGGCCTGAGTGCGCCAGAGCCCCCGAATCAGCGGCTCTTTTAACCCCGTCCTGTCTGAGCAAAAAACAGATGCCCTCCAGCGACCTACACGCAGTGGCAGGGCCAAATCCAAAGCTGAGCCCCTGGGAGCTGTGAGAACAAAGAAGAGAAAAGGAAATCTCTCCCAGCAGCCTCAGAAGCAGCGGATTAAAGCTCCACAATCAACTTGATGTACCCTGCATCTGTGGAATACCTGAATAGACAATGAATCATCCCAAATTGAGGAGGTGGACTTTGAGAGCAAGATTTAGGATTTTTTCCCCTTTTCCTCTTTTTGTATGTATGTGTATGCTTCTGTGTGACATTTTGTCTGTATAGCTTTGCTTCCACCACTTGTCCTAGGGATCTATCCGTCTGTTTTATTTTTTTCTCTTAATTATTTTTTAATTTTAATAACTTTATTATATTTTATCTTACTTTATTTTATTTTACTTTATCTTCTTTCTTTTTTTCTTCCTTCCCTCCTTCCTTCCTTCCTTCCTCCCTCCCTCCTTTCTTTGTTTCTTTCTTTCTTTGTTTCTTTCTTTCTTCTTCTACTAATTCTTTCATTCTACTTTTTCTCCCTTTTATTCTGAGCCATGTGGATGAAAGGTTCTTGGTGCTGCAGCCAGGAGTCAGTGCTGTACCTCTGAGGTGGGAGAGCCAACTTCAGGACACTGGTCCACAAGAGACCTCCCAGCTACACATAATATCAAACAGCGAAAATCTCCCAGAGATCTCCATCTCAACACCAGCATCCAGCTTCACTCAAAGACCAGCAAGCTACAGTGCTGGACACCCTATGCCAAACAACTAGCAAGACAGGAACACAACGCCACCCATTAGCAGAGAGGCTGCCTAAAATCATAATAAGTCCACGGACACCCCAAAACACACCACCAGACGTGGACCTGCCCACCAGAAAGACAAGATCCAGCCTCATCCAGCAGAACAGAGGCACTAGTCCCCTCCACCAGGAAGCCTACACAACCCACTGAACCAACCTTAGCCACTGGGGACAGACACCAAAAACAATGGAAACTACAAACCTGCAGCCTGCAAAAAGGAGACCCCAAACACAGTAAGATAAGCAAAATGAGAAGACAGAAAAACACACAGCAGATGAAGGTGCAAGATAAGAACCCACCTGACCTAGCAAATGAAGAGGAAATAGGCAGTCTACCTGAAAAAGAATTCAGAATAATGATAGTAAAGATGATCCAAAATCTTGGAAATAGAATAGACAAAATGCAAGAAACATTTAAGAAGGACCTAGAAGAACGAAAGATGAAACAAACAATGATGAACAACACAATAAATGAAATTAAAAATACTCAGGATGGGATCAATAGCAGAAAAACTGATGCAGAAGAACGGATAAGTGACCTGGAAGATAAAATAGTGGAAATAACTACTGCAGAGCAGAATAAAGAAAAAAGAATGAAAAGAACTGAGGACAGTCTCAGAGACCTCTGGGACAACAATAAACGCACCAACATTGGAATTATAGGGGTTCCAGAAGAAGAAGAGAAAAAGAAAGGGACTGAGAAAATAATTGAAGAGGTTATAGTTGAAAACTTCCCTAATATGGGAAAGGAAATAGTTAATCAAGTCCAGGAAGAACAGAGAGTCCCATACAGGATAAATCCAAGGAGAAATATGCCAAGACACATATTAATCAAACTGTCAAAAATTAAATACAAAGAAAGCATATTAAAAGCAGCAAGGGAAAAACAACAAATAACACACAAGGGAATCCCCATAAGGTTAACAGCTGATCTCTCAGCAGAAACCCTACAAGCCAGAAGGTAGTGGCAGGACATACTGAAAGTGATGAAGGAGAAAGACCTGCAACCAAGACTACTCTACCCAGCAAGGATCTCATTCAGATTTGATGGAGAAATTAAAACCTTTACAGACAAGCAAAAGCTGAGAGAGTTCAGCACCACCAAACCAGCTTTACAACAAATGCTAAAGGAACTTCTCTAGACAAGAAACACAAGAGAAGGAAAAGACCTATAATAACGAACCCAAAACAATTTAGAAAATGGGAATAGGAACATACATATCGATAATTACCTTAAATGTAAATGGATTAAATGCTCCCACTAAAAGACACAGATTGGCTGAATGGATACAAAAACAAGACCCTTATATATGCTGTCTACAAGAGACCCACTTCAGACCTAGAGACACATACAGACTGAAAGTAAGGGGATGGAAAAAGATATTCCATGCAAATGGAAACCAAAAGAAAGCTGGAGTAGCAATGCTCATATCAGACAAAATAGACTTTAAAATAAGGACTATTAAAAGAGACAAAGAAGAACACTACATAATGATCAAGGGATCGATCCAAGAAGAAGATATAACAATTGTAAATATTTATGGACCCAACATAGGAGCACCTCAATACATAAGGAAAATACTAACAGCCATAAAAGAAGAAATCAACAGTAACACATTCATAGTAGGGGACTTTAACACCCTACTTTCACCAATGGACAGATCATCCAAAATGAAAATAAATAAGGAAACACAAGCTTTAAATGATACATTAAACAAGATGGACTTAATTGATATTTATAGGACATTCCATCCAAAAACAACAGAATATACTTCCTTCTCAAGTGCTCATGGAACATTCTCCAGGATACATCATCTCTTGGGTCACAAATCAAGCCTTGGCAAATTTAAGAAAATTGAAATTGTATCAAGTATCTTTTCCGACCACAACACTATGAGACTAGATATCAATTACAGGAAAAGATCTGTAAAAAAAACAAACACATGGAGGCAAACAATACACTACTTAATAACGAAGTGATCACTGAAGAAATCAAAGAGGAAATCAAAATAATACCTAGAAACAAATGGCAATGGAGACACGACGACCCAAAACCTATGGGATGCAGCAAAAGCAGTTCTGAGAGGGAAGTTTATAGCAATACAAGCCTACCTTAAGAAACAGGAAACATCTCGAATAAACAACTCGAATAAACAACCTAACCTTGCACCTAAAGCAATTAGAGAAAGAAGAACAAAAAAACCCCAAAGTTAGCAGAAGGAAAGAAATCATAAAGATCAGATCAGAAATAAATGAAAAAGAAATGAAGGAAATGATAGCAAAGATCAATAAAACTAAAAGCTGGTTCTTTGAGAAGTTAAACAAAACTGATAAACCGGTAGCCAGACTCATCAAGAAAAAAAGGGAGAAGACTCAAATCAATAGAATTACAAATGAAAAAGAAGTAACAATTGACACTGCAGAAATAAAAAGATTATGAGAGATTACTACAAGCGACTCTATGCCAATAAAATGGACAACCTGGAAGAAATGGACAAATTCTTAGAAATGCACAACCTGCCAAGACTGAATCAGGAAGAAATAGAAAATATGAACAGACCAATCACAAGCACTGAAATTGAAACTGTGATTAAAAATCTTCCAAAAAACAAAAGCCCAGGACCAGATGGCTTCACAGGCGAATTCTATCAAACATTTAGAGAAGAGCTAACACCTATCCTTCTCAAACTCTTCCAAAACATAGCAGAGGGAGGAACACTCCCAAACTCATTCTACAAGGCCACCATCACCCTGATCCCAAAACCAGACAAGGATGTCATAAAGAAAGAAAACTATAGGCCAATATCACTGATGAACACAGATGCAAAAATCCTCAACAAAATACTAGCAAACAGAATCCAAGAGCACATTAAAAGGATCATACACCATTTTCAAGTGGGGTTTACCCCAGGAATGCAAGGATTCTTCAATATACGCAAATCAATCAACGTGATACACCACATTAACAAATTGAAGGAGAAAAACCATATAATCATCTCAATAGATGCAGAGAAAGCTTTTGACAAAATTCAACACCCATTTAGGATAAAAACCCTGCAGAAAGTAGACATAGAGGGAACTTTCCTCAACATAATAAAGGCCATATGTGACAAACTCACAGCCAACATCGTCCTCCATGGTGAAAAACTGAAAGCATTTCCACTAAGATCAGGAACAAGACAAGGTTGCCCACTCTCACCACTCTTATTCAACATAGTTTTGGAAGTTTTAGCCACAGCAATCAGAGAAGAAAAGGAAATAAAAGGAATCCAAATCGGAAAAGAAGAAGTAAAGCTGTCACTGTTTGCAGATGACATGATACTATACATAGAGAATCCTAAAGATGCTACCAGAAAACTACTAGAGCTAATCAATGAATTTGGTAAAGTAGCAGGATACAAAATTAATGCACAGAAATCTCTGGCATTCCTATACACTAATGATTAAAAATCTGAAAGTGAAATCAAGAAAACACTCTCATTTACCACTGCAACAAAAAGAATAAAATATCTAGGAATAAACGTACCTAAGGAGACAAAAGACCTGTATGCAGAAAATTATAAGACACTGATGAAAGAAATTAAAGATGATACAAATGGATGGAGAGATATACCATGTTCTTGGATTGGAAGAATCAACATTGTGAAAATGACTCTACTACTGAAAGCAATCTACAGATTCAATGCAATCCCTATCAAACTACCACTCGCGTTTTTCACAGAACTAGAACAAAAAATTTCACAATTTGTATGGAAACACAAAAGACCCCGAATAGCCAAAGCAATCTTGAGAATGGTAAACGGAGCTGGAGGAATCAGGCTCCCTGACATCAGACTATACTACAAAGCTACAGTAATCAAGACAGTATGGTACTGGCACAAAAACAGAAAGAAAGATCAATGGAACAGGATAGAAAGCCCAGAGATAAACCCACGCACATATGGTCACCTTATCTTTGATAAAGGAGGCAGGAATGTACAGTGGAGAAAGGACAGCCTCTTGTGGTGCTGGGAAAACTGAACAGCTACATGTAAAAGTATGAGATTAGATCACTCTCTAACACCATACACAAAAATAAGCTCAAAATGGATTAAAGATCTAAATGTAAGGCCAGACACTATGAAACTTTTAGAGGAAAACATAGGCAGAACACTCTATGACATAAATCACGGCAAGATCCTTTTTGACCCACCTCCTAGAAAAATGGAAATAAAAACAAATATAAACAAATGGGACCTAATGAAACTTCAAAGCTTTTGCACAGCGAAGGAAACCATAAACCAGACCAAAAGACAACCCTCAGAATGGGAGAAAATATTTGCAGATGAAGCAACTGACAAAGGATTAATCTCCAAAATTTATAAGCAGCTCGTGCAGCTCAATAACAAAAATACAAACAACCCAATTCAAAAATGGGCAGAAGACCTAAATAGACATTTCTCCAAAGAAGATATACAGACTGCCAACAAACACATGAAAGAATTCTCAACATCATTAATCATTAGAGAAATGCAAATCAAAACTACAATGAGAGGGCTTCCATGGTGGCGCAGAGGT
This sequence comes from Pseudorca crassidens, assembly GCF_039906515.1. Taxonomy (NCBI): domain Eukaryota; kingdom Metazoa; phylum Chordata; class Mammalia; order Artiodactyla; family Delphinidae; genus Pseudorca; species Pseudorca crassidens. The sequence continues at coordinate 25,184,265 of NC_090298.1, forward strand.
TGAGAGTCCGCCTGCCGATGCAGGGGACACAGTTTCGTGCCCCGGTCCGGGAGGATCCCACATGCCATGGAGCGGCTGAGCCCGTGAGCCATGGCCGCTGGGCCTGCGTGTCCGGAGCCTGTGCTGCACAGTGGGAGAGGCCACGGCAGTGAGAGGCCCACGTACTGCAAAAAAAAAAAAAAAAAAAAAAAAAAAAAACTACAATGAAATATCATCTCACACCAGTCAGAATGACCATCATCAGAAAATATAGAAACAATAAATGCTGGAGAGGGTGGGGAGAAAGGGGAACCCTCTTGCACTGTTGGTGGGAATGTAAATTGATACAGCCACTGTGGAGAACAGTATGGAAGTTCCTTAAAAAACTACAAATAGTATTACCATATGACCCAGCAATCCCACTACTGGGCATATACCCTGAGGAACCATAATTCAAAAAGAGTCATGTACAAAAATGTTCATTGCAGCTCTATTTACAATAGCCCAGAGATGGAAACAACCTAAGTGTCCATTGACAGATGAATGGATAAAGAAGATGTTGCACATATATACAATGGATTATTACTCAGCCATAAAAAGAAACGAAATTGAGCTATTTGTAGTGAGGTGGATAGACCTAGAGTCTGTCATACAGAGTGAAGTAAGTCAGAAAGAGAAAGACAAATACCATATGCTAACACATATATATGGAATTTAAGGAAAAATATGTCATGAAGAACCTAGGGGTAAGACAGGAATAATGACACAGACCTACTAGAGAATGGACTTGAGGATATGGGGAGGGGGAAGGGTAAGCTGTGACAAAGCAAGAGAGAGGCATGGACAAATATACACTACCAAACGTAAGGTAGATAGCTAGTGGGAAGCAGCGGCATAGCACAGGGAGATCAGGTCGTTGCTTTGTGACCGTCTGAAGGGGTGGGATAGGGAGGGTGGGAGGGAGGGAGACGCAAGAGGGAAGAGATATGGGAACATATGTATATGTATAACCTATTCACTTTGTTATAAAGCAGAAACTGACACACCATTGTAAAGCAATTATACTCCAATAAAGATGTAAAAAAAAAAAACGAAAACAAATTATAAAGGCTATGGGTTAATCAAGTGATCTCTCTCTAAAACCAGAATACATAGTTCACATACTTTATAACATGAAATCTCCTAGGAAATCAAAACAAAACAACTCAAGAAAACAAAACTACTAATCCCTGCCAACTAATGCAACATTTCCATTCACTTTGATGACACAGTGCCAGTTCTATTCACCTCAACCCAAATAAATTCTTATATGTCGTGAGATTAAATATATTTTTAGAAAAGTTCAAGTCCATGATGAACAGTGGTGCAGATACACTTCCTTGGCTGCCGACTTTGGTAGATTATCTTTTTTATGAATTACCTAAAGTCATGAAATAAATGATAAATTAAAGATAATTAAACCTTATAAAATGAATATGGATCTTTGATGACATACTAAGTGTTTCTCTAAGGGTTTCACTTAGGGACATCTCATGTACCCACAAATGTTCCTTAGATGAAAGGAAGAAGAAATATTTAACTCTCAAGGTGATATGAGAATCAGTGTCAACCCTAACATTTTGGGCAAGTTAACTGAGATTGAATTCAGGAGGCTGACCACAGTGGAAAAGTTACAATGCCTGAAGTTAGCCATTTGGAATTTTACTAAAAACAAACAAAAACAAGCCTAATGGCTGTTAAATAGCTAGTTTACAGGGAGAAGAAAATACATTATCAAGCAGCAACAACTTTTAACAGAGGATAATTTATAATAAAAATGGTCAGTTTGTTATTTCAAGATTCCTGAGTGAGATGGATGAACTGTTAGTTATTAAATAAGTTTCCATTTTTTAAGCACCTTAATAAAATTTCCATTTTATTAAGGGAAAATAATTTGAACTGTTGAATATGGAAATTTTAAAAGTATTAACTGAAATGAAAAACAAATGACTTAATATTCTGCTTTCTCTTGCCATCAAGTGTTGTAATACAAAGTGAAAACATAATAATGGTATAGGAAGTGATGGAAATGATTCAGTGAGCAATAGAGGAAGGGTAAATTTAATATTGGGCTATCCATCACATATGTTAACAAATCTGTACTGCAGATGTCAATTAATTGACAAGAAAATTGAGCATTTATCTGTTTCATGATAAGAATATTCTTCTTTTGGTATTTATTGTCTTGAATTAAGAACACTGACATGTGAATTACCAGGAGAAAATTACATCTGTGGTCCCCAATCATATGGACCATGGGTGTTAGCATCAGTTGTCTCCATAGAGGGGAAAGAGCTGATATCCTAGAATGATGCTATTTACTTAGCAGTGTTTGGTGGCCAGGCATTCACGACAGATCATGTAAATGTGTGTATGTAAGAATTTAGTAAAAGATGATTTTAAAAATTCAAAATTTTGTTTATCTTGCTTACAGGAGGGGAAAGGAAGAGAGATAACTTTCCATGACTAGTCATCATTTTCCTATTTCCCGGTAAGACACAGTAGGCCTGTTATCCCATTGATTTTTCTTCACAACCATGTATATCATATTTTACACCCATTTCATGGTTGATAAAGAGAAGTTCAAACAAATATATGTAATTAAAATCAAATGTTCTTCAATTAAAAATAATATATGCGGGCTTCCCTGGTGGCGCAGTGGTTGAGGGTCTGCCTGCCAATGCAGGGGACGCGGGTTCGTGCCCTGGAACGGGAGGATCCCGCGTGCCGCGGGGCGGCTGGGCCCGTGAGTCATGGCCGCTGGGCCTGCGCGTCCGGAGCCTGTGCTCCGCAAGGGGAGAGGCCGCAGCAGTGAGAGGCCTGCGTACCCCCCCCCCACACACACACACACACACACTATATATATATGCAGTTGTCTGAAGCAACCCTGCTGGTTAATCCCCAAGCTATGGTTTCCAGGTAGTTCTTCCCAAGTACACAGTACAGCTTCTACATAATGTGGTGGTCTCATTCTGGGATGGGGGGAAGAGGAGAAGGATCAAATAGTGAGCAGGCACATGACTAAGTCATTTGTCATTATTAGTCAATAATGACTAACTCATTATTATCTAACGAGACCAGGTAGCAAGCAGTCTCAAACTTAAAAACCTCTTTTTCTTTAGCTCAGATCATTCAAATGAGCTAGCTCTATTACATAATGTTCTATTAGAATGTTCATAACGTTCAATAGAAAGTTAATTATACATGGAACCCTGCATTTCAAATGGCCTGTGTATGATTTGCCATGGCACCTATTGTAAGGCAAAGAGCATGGTCTCCCACATGAGGCACAATTTGTTTAAATATTTTTCAAAAATCAACTCTTAGAAAAAAATCACTCTGTCCAGAAGTTTGCAAGTAGTATCTCCTTTATATTCAGAACACTAGTAAGGATGAAGGAATACTGTTCTCCACCTTGTTATAGATGTGGCACACAGTTCCTTAATCAGAGGCATCAGTTTTGTTCTCTACCAAGTAAGAACAATACTGGTCACAGAGTGTTAGAGGGATAAGGGAGTGAAACTGTAAAATGTGCCTAGCGTGTAATATTTGCACAATAGATATTATTTCCTTTCCATCTTCTCCAATTAATTCAGCTTATATAGAACATGGAACATATAAAATTGTGGTCTTTTCAGGGCACTACTAATCTCTTTGAGAGCAGAGTAATTATTCACCTCCTCCTTGAACCCCCTCTGATCTCTGAGATACAGACTGGGAAGAATAAACTGTTGGCCTAACTAAAGAGTAATTGGTCTGTGTCGTAACAAAAGCAAGAACTTTTCTTCATCAAGTAATGCCATGAAGCTGCAATTAGTATGAGAAGCATTGCATTAAACTCGATGGCAGAATAGGAGGCAGATTACTTAAGGCTTTTAATACAGGCATTTACATCTCCCATCAACAAACTATGATGAAAATAGCTTATACATATAGAGAAATGCAAGTGCATCTATATAGAACTTATTAGTTTGATGGCCTATTGATTTTTGCTGTTATACACATGGGTGCTTGATGCATAATTTACTCCATTATTACCAAACATGTGTTGACTTACTTCAGATACCATTATTATGTAAATTATATGCCAAGATACTGAAGAAGCATTTTAATATATTTGTGTTTCTCTTTGGATTCATTCTCTTTGGAGGATTTTCTTGCCACACTAAGTTTGATGACGGGAAGCTGCTTTTAAATACTCCTGTCCCCAATAGAAAACTATCAATACTACTGGTTTGGTTATATTGTGACCAAATTAAAGAAAAGCTTTTTTCTATCTGAGGTTATAATTCAAATTTAACTTGCGAGACTATCCTTTGAAGATTTGGTTGATTTGATGTGATAATATACTGTCTAGTAGAAGAAGAATTGTAAAAATATCAATAGTGCTAGTACCTGGTATATACTCTTAATTGCTGGGTCTTGTCAATAGTCAAATATTTAACTTTTAAGGATTTCATTATTTTGTAAATATGTAATAACAAAATATGTTAAAGCAAACATTTTCTAAGATATTCATTTTCAATTCTGGATGCACATTACATACAAATACATGCACAGGGAATACTTTATGGTCCTCATTGAAACTGTGCATTCTAATCCCTTGTTTCTCCTATATGAGTATTTACTATATTGATACTTATTAACCTACTACTCCCGCTCTTACTTAATACATTCCATTGTTCTCATGCCCTTCTGCTTCCCAAGTTTTTCCAAGCCATTTTTAGAGGGATTGCACTATACACCATTTATTTTCTTCAAATTTGTGTTGTATTTCACGGCTTTTCCTTTTTTTTTTTTTAATTTCAATTTACCTCTTCTGTGTGCCAAGACTCTTTCTCAAAATAAAACCGTGGATCCATAAAATGCAAATGTATGTGCAGACACAATGTACACATGGTTTATTCAACTCTGTTTACAATACTGTAAAAAATGATAATTGGAAGTATTATGCAGTCAGTCATTTTTAGGACATAACTTATAGAACTAACAAACTCACTAGGGGGCTTTCTTCTCTGGAAGCAAACAATTAAGTTAGGAACACACACACACACACACACACACACACACACACACACGCCCAAAGAAATATACACCCCAAATCCCTTTTTCACATTCATAAGGAAAACGACTAATTCTTTGTGCTTAAAGGTGAATGTAAACAATTACTTCATTTACACTTTAAAAAAATAAAGATCATTTTGATATAAAGCAATATCTTAACCATATACCTATTCATGTAAAATTACAGAAACTTGTGCTATCTTCAGGGATTCTAGCTCCTGCCATTCTGCTGTGGTATCCTCAAGTACACCTCTTGGATCAGAATAGTTTCTAGAACAGCAGCCATCATCACAGACTTCTAGGCAGCAGAGTTGAAGAATAATATCCTATTATAAAAATTTCCTGAAAACCCTTCGCATCAGTTTTTCTGATATTTCACTGTCCCGACTTTAACACACAATCATACTGGCATGTAAAAATCCTGGGAAATGTAGTCTTTTATTCTGGCCAACAGTGTGATGGATTAAAATTTTGACTTCTGTGATTAATGGAAGTGGGACAATAGATATTGATAAGTGTCTGTGACTGCCACAATTATGTCAATTTAATTTTTTTTAGTTTATTATATATGTTTTTCTCTTCAAGAGGGCATGTAATCAGTAAGTCAGAAAGAGAAAGAAAAATACCATATGATATCACTTCTATGTGGAATCGAAAATACGACACAAATGAACATATCTACGATACAGAAACAGACTCACAGACATAGAGAACAGATTTGTGGTTGTCAAGGGGGCAGAGGGTGGGGGAGGGGAGGATTGGGAGTTTGGTGTTAGCAGATGCAAACTATTATATATAGGATGGATAAACAACAAGGTCCTACTGTATAGCACAGGGAACTGTATTCAATATCTTGTGATAAACCACAAAGGAAAAGAATATAAAATATATATATATCTGTCTATAACTGAGTGACTTTGCTGTACAGCAGAAATTAACACAACATTGTAAATCAACTATACTTCAATAAATTTTTAAATGCATTAAAATATTAAACATATAAATTAGTAGGTATAAAATAGATAAACAACAAAGGTATACTGTATAGCACAGGGAATCATAGGCATCATCTTGTAATAACTTTTAATGGAGTGTAATCTGCAAAACTACTGAATCACTATGCTGTACACCTGAAGCTAATATAACAGTGTAAATCAACTATACTTCAATAAAAAAATTAAACATAAAAAAAGAGAGAGCACATAATCTAATGGGAAAATATAAATTAGTAATGCCAGTTTCATGGCATAGGACAGAAATGTTAACAAATTTATAAATATAACAATATCGTAAACTGAAGAAATCAAGAGAAGCTTACCAAAGTGTATAAAAGTTCAGCTGGGTCTTGAAGGATGGATAAAACTCATGACTTTGTTCATCTGGTATTATTAAATAGTTCAGGAACAGCAGAATGAAATCTAGTCTAAATGACACTATTAGCCAGTTTAATCAAGACACAGCATTCCTATCACAGGAAATCAGTAGGCTTTTGCAATCTTTTATTTATTTTATGGTTATAACATGGCTACACTAAATTTTATTTTATAAGCAAATCTGATTTTTTTAATTAAAAAATAAATTGTTACTAGTTATATCTGTCATCATGTTTTAAATGTTACCACTGTTCAGGAAATGGAAAATAAAGGAAAATCATTTCTATGATAATACCTCTCAAAATTTAGTTAGGTGCCAGTAAGAGGTAGGTACTTATTATGAAATAGGATCAAAAAACAGGTGCGGACTGCAAGTTTTCAGCCAGAGTTTTAATTGCACTGCTCTTTGGTCTATGTGAGTCTAGGAATGAAGGAATGTCTCTAGTTCCATGTACGATAGAAAGCTTAGGGCAGTTGTTTAAATAAAGCACTGAAGTATCAGAATATAATAAATCCAAAAATAAAAGACAAATCCTTTGCAGCCCACCTGCTTCTTTAAATCCAGTATTCTGTTCCTTGCATGGTGTTTTGTCTTTCATCTCAGGAGCCCACATAACAATGTCACTGGCAGTTAGAGCATGTTGACACACTTGACATCCAATTTAGTTAATGCTGGGTCAGTCTGGGAGATGCAGAAGCACTGCTATGTATGCAGCAGAGAAGGCTACGTGTGACTACTGAGGAATACCTTCTAATTCCCAGGACACTTGTTAAACAATTCTAATGTCAGAATACCAGCAAGAGAACTCTAACAATCAGTGTCACAATAAAATACATAGGTAACCGATTGTTTTGAGAGTTAATGTGTTAAAATACACTGCCTTTTTTCTCTGTCTCTGAAATGACTTCTTCCCATAGGTATTACAGTTACTTTAAGATTCAGAGAGATGACAACTGACTTTATATAGTATTACTGAAATAATTATTACAGTCATTATTTTTTAACAGAGTGCAGTATTTATTTATTTAGGCTTTGTCTGTAGTGTTGTTTAATTTATCTGATGTCTGTCAACTTTCATAAGAACTAACTTGCAAAGTGGAGTTGTTGCACTAACAAATCTATAAACACACAATGATGCACGTTGCCAATGCAAATTAATATCAAGAGAATTGTACAGTGCAACCTAAATATTAATATTTGTATATGCTGATGAAAAACCTGGTGACTTTGCTGCTGGGGTGGTTGTTTTTTTCTTTTTTTTTACAAATTGTACATTATGGGAGATTGATCAAGACGGTGGAGTAGGAGGATGTGAAACTCACCTTCCCCACTGAACACATCAGAAATTCATCTTTATGTGGAACAATTCTCACTGGAAACTGGAAGAAAGACTTCTATACAACCAAAGCTGTAAGAAAAAGCCACATGGAATTGGGTAGAAATGGAAGAGAAGTGATCGGGTCAGGTCCTGTGCCCCTGAGAGGAAACTCAGTGGAAAAGGGAGATCACATGGGCAAAGATCCACCCTGGGGAGTGAGCTGTTCTAGCCACATATTGGGCACCCCAGTCCTGAGGTCCAAAACAGGGAAGATGAGCCTCCTTGGCTGGTCAGAGAGCTGCTGGGACTAACTGGAGGGTTGTGGGAAGCCTGGACTTTGTTCATGAGGAGTGTGAGTTCTGGCTTGCTCCCAAGGCTGGACAGAGAGGGTGGACAGAGGAATGCTCCAGTAGCTGCCTGGTTTCCCACCCCTGCCCTGGTGTGCATCCCAGCCTGAGCAGAGCAAACACTCCAGCCCTGCTTATGTCATCTCGCAGCTCCGCACTAAAGCAAGGGCTGCCATGAGCAGGGAGAGAACTTGGTTGTGGGACACAGAGGTGACCTGGACCTGGGGCAGCATCTGAGCACGGCAGGGTTGGCCATTGCTGGTGCTTACTCAGGCAGCACAGAGGAAGCAGCTCCGATCTCAGAAAGGAGTTGGACTGCCACAGCCTGCACCCCAATATATAGTGAGAGTCCACTCGGGCCCCACCTAGCCTGCAGCATGGCTCCACAGCAGAGTGGGGGTGGCATAAGCTGTGTGGAGTGATCAGCTGTGAGGAACCAACTAAACTCAGACCCAAAGCTGAGTCTGAGCAGGGCAGGCACTTTCTGGCACTTTCAGGCATTGCTGGCACTTTCACAGGTAGTACCTCAGAGGCAGCCGGGACCACTGTCTGCAGTTGGCCCACCACAGCTGAGGCCCCATCAGTAGCCAAGAGCCTGCATAGGCCCCTCATGCTCCAGCACTCCTCCCCTCTGGGGCAAGGGTACTTGTGCTGGGAGAGGGAAGAGCACACACTTAAAGGGATCAGAGCCAGCTCACACCTGACCCTCAGGGCATTTGCATCAGCAACTTGAGATAAGACCCCACCCCAATAGGGCATGAGCAGAGGGGAAGCCCTGCTACATATAAGACGTGACTTTGCTCATGTCAAACCCAGCTCTCCCACCAAAGGCACTGGGCACATGCAGACAGTATAAGGACACTCCCACATAAAGACACCCCTTCAAGACTGCAATGGGTAACCATTTTACCTAAATTCACAGAGGCAGAGAAAGTTAAGGAAAATTAGAAGGCAGAGAAACTGGTTTAAACTGAAAGAGCAAGACAGAAACCCTGAAAAAATAAACAGAAATAAACAATTTGCCAGATAAAAAATCTGAAGCATTAGTAATAAAAATGCTAACTGAATTAGGAAGAGAGTAGATGAACACACTGGGAATTTTAACAAAGAACTAGAAAATTTAAAAAAAAAAAGAACCAGTCAGAACAGAAGAATATAATAAATGAAAAACAAACAAGAAGGAATGAATAGCAGACTAAGCGATATAGAAGGCATAAGAGATCTGGAAGATAGATTAATGGAAATCACCCAACTGGAACAGCAAAAAGAAAAACTAATTAAAAGATGAGAACAGTTTAAGAGATCTCTAGGATAACATAAAGCATACTAACATTCACATTATAGGGGACGCAGAAGGAGAAGACAGAGAGAAGGGGTAAAAAATGTATTTGATGAAATGATGTCTGAAATCTTCCCAAACCTGAAGAAGGAAAAAGATATCTAGTTGCAGGAAACGTAGAGTGTCCCAAACAAGTTGAATTCATACAGACCCACACCAAGACACAGCAAAATTAAAATGGCAAAAGTTAAAGACAGCACTCTAAAGACACCAAGAGAAAAGCAAAGAGTTATGTACAAGGGAACCCTCATAAGTCTTTGAGCTGATTTTTCTGCAGAAATTTTGCAGGTGAGCAGGGACTGGCATGATATATTCGAAGTGCTAAAAGGAGAAAATGTGCAAACTAGGATACTCTACCCAGTAAGATTACCAATTAGAATTGAAGGAGAGATAAAGAACTTCTCAAACAAGCAAAAACTGAAAGAGTTCATCAATACTAAACTTACCCTAAAATAAATGTTAAAGGGTCTTCTCTAAGTGAAAAAGAAAAGACAATAACAAAAAGTAAGTACATATAGGAAAGGAAAAATCCCACTAAGAAAGGCAAATACACAGTAAGGGCTGAAGGTCAACCAATAAGCTACTACAAACATTAAAAGACAAAAAATGTGTAAAAGCACTATAACTAAAATAACCAGTGAAGAGAGAAACATGAAGTTGTAAAATATGACATCAAAAACACAAAACGTAGGGGAGGGGTATAAAAAAGTAGATCTTTTAGAATGTGTTTGAACTTAAATGACTACCAGTTTAAAACAAGTAGTTTAATAACTACCAGTTCAGATCAGATAATCTGAACTGATGATCACCAATAGTGAAACTGATTTGTAAGAAAAAATATCCCAGCAAATAAATGTCCAGGACAGGAGAATTCTACCAAGCATATAAAGAACAGCTAATACCTGTCCTTCTCAAACTATTCAAAAGAACTGAAGGGGAGGGAACACTCCTGAATTCATTCTACAAAGCCACGATTACCCTAATACAAAACCAGAAAAAGACACTACAAAAAAAATAAATTTACAGGTCAATATCTTTGATGAATATAGATGCAAAAATCCTCAACAAAATATCAGCAAACCAAATCCAATAATATATAAAAAGGATCATACACCATGCTCAAGTGGGATTTATTCCAGGGATACAAGGGTGGCTTGATATTTGCAAATCAATCAATTTGATACACCACATTCACAAAAGGAAGGATAAAAAACATATGATCATCTCAATAAATGCAGAAAAGCATTTGACATAATTCAACATCCTCATATAAAAAACTTTCATCAAAGTTGGTATGGAGAGAAACTACCTCAACATAATGAAGGCCATTTATGACAAACCCATACCTAACATCATACTCAGTTGTGAAAAACTGAAAGCTTTTCCTCTAAAATCAGGAACAAGACAAGAATGCCCACTTTCGCCACTTCTATTTAATTTAGTATTGAAATTCTAAGTTACAGGAATCAGAAACGAGAAATAAAGACATTCAAATTGGAAGGGAAGAAGTAAAACTGTCACTATTTGCAGATGACATGATATGGTATTTATAAAACTGTACAATCTCCACTAAAAATTTATTAGAACTAATAAATGAGTTCAGTAATGTTGCAGGATACAAGATTAATATACAGAAATTTGTTGCTTTTCTATATGCTAATAATGAATATCAGAAAGAGAAAGCAAAAAAAAAAAATCCTGTTTAAAATCACATCAAAAAGAATACATAGGAATAAACTTAACCAAGGGGGTGAAAGAACTATACTCTGAAAACTATAAAACATTGATGAAGGAAATTGAAGATTATATAAAGAAATGGAAAGACATCCAATATTCTTGGATTGGAAGAATTAATATTGCTAAAATGTTCATACTACCAAAAGCAATCTAAAGATTTAATGCAGTCCCTATCAAAATACTCATGGCACTTTTCTCAGAACTAGAACAAATAATCTTAAAATTTATGTGGAGCAACAAAAAACCCTGAGTTGCCAAAGCAATCTTGAGGAAAAAAAAATAAAAGAACAAAGCTGGAGCTATCATTCTCCCTGACTTCAGACTATCAACAAAGTTACAATAATCAAAGTAGTATGGTACTGGCACAAAGACAGACACATACATCAATGGAACAGAATAGAAAGCCCAGAAATATATCCACTAACCTATGGTCAGTTAATCTACAATAGAGGAGGCAAGAATATACAATGGGAAAAGACCATCTCTTCAATAACTGGTGCCAGGAAAACTGGACAGCTCCATGTTAAAGAATTAAATTAGAATATTTTCTCAACCCATATACAAAAATAAACTCAAAATAGATTAAAGACCTAAATGTAAGACCTGAAAACATAAAGCTCTTTGAAGATAACATAGAACACTCTTTGACATAAACTGTAACAATATTATTTTGGATCTGTTTCCCAAGGCAAAGGAAATAAAAGCAAAAATAAACAAATGGGACCTAATTAAACTTGAAGCTTTTGCACAGCAAAAGAAACCACTGACAAAATGAAAAGACAACCTACTGAATTGGAAAAAATATTTGCAAATGATATGACTGAAAAAGGGTTTATATCCAAAATATATAGAGATCACACAACTCAATACCAATAAAACAAACAACCCAATTAAAAATTGGGCAGAAGGCCTGAATAGACATTTTTCCAAAGAAGACATATACATGGCTAACAGGCACATGAAAAGATGTGCAACATTGCTAATTATTAGAGAAAATCAAATCAAAACCACAATGAGATATCACCTCACACCAGTCAGAATGGCTTTCATCAAAAAGTCAATGAATAACAAATACTGGTAAGGATGTAGAGAAAAGGGAATCCTTGTACACTGTTGGTGGGGATGTACTGGTGCAGCCACTATGGTAAACAGCATGAAAGTTCCCCAAAAAACTGAAAATAGAACTGCATATGATTCAGCAATTCCATTCCTGGGTATATATCCAAAAAAATTTAAAAAATAAAAACACTAATTTAAAAAGATATATGCACACCAGTGTTCATAGCAACATTATTTACAAGAGCCTAGATATGGAAGCAACCCAAGTTGCCTTCAACAGATTAGTGGATAAAGAAGAAGTGGTATATATATTCAATGGAATATTACTCCACCACAAAAAGAATGATATTCTGCCATTTGCAACACTGTAGATGGACCTAGAGAGTATTATGCTTAGTTAAACAGCAAAAGACAATACTGCATGTTATCACTTACATATGGATTCTAAAAAATAAAACAAAAGATTATATAACAAAACAGAAGTAGTCTCGTAGATATAGAAACAAACTAGTGGATACAAGTGAGGAGAAGGAAGAGGAGAAGAATAAGATAGGGTCAGGGGATTTAGAAGTACAAGTTACTGTTTATAAAATGGATAAGCAACAAGGATATATTGTACAGCACAGAGAAATGTAGTCATTATTTTATAATAACTTTAAGTGGAGTATAATCTATAAAAGTATTGAATCAGTATGCTGTACACCTGAAACTAATATAATATTATAAAGCAACTATACTCTAACAAAAATTTTAAAAAGAGGAAATTGTACCTTGTGTATAGGCATTTAAATTTTTAGGTGAAGTCATATTTGTAGTTCAATATTTTTATAATTACTATTGAATTAATAAGAATATCATTTCATGTCATAATCTTTTCTTCGTTATGCAACAAAAATGTTATATCCCCCTACAGAATGACTTACCAATCTGTGGATTCATCCTTAATATTTTTGAACTTAAATGGTTCTTTTAAAATTTGAGTTCCAGCAATATACCAGGCACTCTATTAGGTGATGGAAATAGAACAAACAATACTGAAACAAACTGATATTACTAAGAGTTATTTTGAATTTCAGGCACATTCTATATTTCACTGGGTGACAATAACATCAAAAGCACTAAAAATAAAAGATGTTTGAATTTCATTTTTTAATAAACCCTTATTTTAGAACAATTCTTTACAGAAAATTGCAAAGATGGTTCAGAAATTTTCCATATACTCACACCTAGTTCCCCCTGTGATTAATATCTTTCATTGTTATAGTACATATGTTAGAATTAGTAAACTAATATTGACACATTATTATTAACCAAAGCCCATACTTCAGGCAGATTTACTCAGCTTTACTTAATACCCCCTTTTTTTTCTGTTCCAGGATCCCATCTAGAAAACGACATTACATTTAGTGATCATGTCTTCTTAGTCTTCTTGGTTGTGACACTTTCGTACCTTTCCTTGTTTTTGATGGCCTTGACATTTTGGGAAAGTATTATTCAGGTGTTTTGTAGAATGCCCCTCGATTGATATTTGTCTATTTTTTTGTCATGATAAGACAATAAGCTGTATCATTGTTTTTTGGATTCCAGTTGAATGGGCCAATGGAGAACCTGAGTAGGCAATCAGAGGGAGATGAGGTTGTGTTTTATATTTCCATGGTTCTCTCCATGTGAGGAACTCGGGCTGACTGTATTCCTTAAATACAGTGCACAACTCCAGTAAAGGTATCTCTGTCTACAGTTCTCAGGTTCTTGTAGCCACTCCCTCTCCTTGTCATTTCTGGGATTAAAAATAATTACATCTTCACTCTTACTGTTCCTAAACAATTTTATTACCCCTCCTGATTTTGCAATCTCTCACACACATCTTTGCAAACAGTCCCTGTATTAAAACTTTCATGAATCATCATAATGAAAGTGCGTCATTTATCCCACTGGAACCCTGTCCAGTATATTATGAATCAAATTTAGCTTCTCCTGACATTGAGGTAGAACTAACTTTTTAAAAATACATTTTTATTGTTTGTAATACCTTATATGGGAAATTATTTGTTGATAATTATTGCTATTCTTGAATTAGCAGTATCATTTCTTTGAAATCCTCCCCAATGTGACAGATATTTATTTAACTTTCTATTTCTTTTCCCTTAACTGCTCACTATAATTCCAAATAATTCCATTTTATTGCATCACTCTTGCTTACCCATTGAGATTAGCTAAGTGCCTGCTTACCAAGACAGAACTGACTACTGCTATGGCTATAGTCACAGGGAATAGCCACAGGCTGCTAGTTTATGAGCTGTTATGGAAGAAATCCAACTACTTTGTGTCCATCAAATCATATAGGTGCCCCTGTCAGTCCCAGACGAGTCCAGCCTTCTAATCATCCTCTCTAAGCCACTGGACACGAGTGAACACTGTGCACCTTCCAATTGAATATCTGCCAGATGAATACCACAAAGTTTTCTCCTGTTGTATCTCATGAAAACTAACCAGCCAAGCTCTATCCAAGTGCCTGACCTAGAAAAACATGAGATATAATTTTTAAAGTTGCTGTTTAAAGCACTTAGGTTTGTTTAATTTGCTATGAAGAAATAGAAAAACATAGCAGAATCTAGTGGTTGAAAGACAGGTTCTTGACTAGCACCATCAACACAGGGCATTGCTTTTGAGTTGGAGAAGAGGGCAGAAGCTACAAGGGCCTCAAGGGGACTGATAGCGAAAGCTGGAAAAGAATACTTGATAAAGATTTTAAAGACAATAAGAAAAGTGTTACTGGAGGCTGGAGAAAAGGGAATACCCTTTGTTATGTGATGAAATGTTTGGTAACACTCTCATCTGTAGAAAACTAGAACAATGAATAGATGTTTATTATACATGTTTTCAGGCTTTGGTTAGAAGGCTATTAATAGTGCATGTTTTGACAATATGAGGCACACTAAACTATTATTTTATTCGTGGGATTTTATTATAAAAACACACACACATATGTGAATTACTTTAAAAAACTGGGAGTGTGTATCGTGGTGGTAGTTTATTAGCCCAACAAGAAAGTTTCATGGCTTATAGTTGATTTAGGAAGTACTAAGCTCCTGTGACTTGAAATACTTCCTTTCCTCTATGTTAATCTTCAACTTCTCCTTTAAATTATCTTGCTATTTAAGCACTTCATTATGTCACTTGGATATACAAATCAGTAACCACAATTAGCAAAGATTTTAATTATTCATTAAATCTAAACAACACATTCCTCTATAGCTTGTACATATTTCTAGAGTTAGTGCTCATGGATGTTAATTATAATATAATTGTGGATTCTGGGTTCTAAGAATCATTGAAGATTTTTACGCTCTGGCTTTTAAGTGCATTTGCAGGCCAGTATACCTGATGTGAGCAAAATAAATGTGCTTAAAATTGTATTAGCTCTTCTAACAGTGAGACAGTGTCTAAATCGATCTCAAAAATGTCCAATTTAGCTGAAATCTTCTTTTTCAAGTAATCAATGTGTTTACTGAATGATAAAAGTGGTGTCAAGAAGATAGCAAGACTCAAAGTTATTTGGAAGATAGAATGCAGGCCAGGGAAAATTCACCAATTTGAACTTTACCATCATTAGTCAGAATTGATGATATGCAAGAGAAAAATGGAACATCTGTTTGCATTTTTCCAAAGTGTAAGAGTGAGGTAAGTAGTTGACCTCTTGAATAAACACCGAGAAAACAATTGCTAAAAATGGGTATGTACAACAGATGGTGTCCCCATCATTGATGGCTTTGATTCTGATTTGAGATAGTTTATATAAACTGTAGGAGTTGAATTAAAATACAGAAATCACTAAAAAAAAATTGATAGGTGATGTTTAATTAGATGTAGTTTGTTCTAGTCTTTGCCTTTCATCTACAATTTATACACACAGCAAAACACATAAGGCATGCATTATTATGGCTTAACTATCAGCTATTGTTCGGCAGAAGTAGATAACTTATGCTTCCCCCACTCTATTTTGTTATAGTGATCATATTAATCGTTATATAAATGGTGAAAAATAGACATCAAGTCATGAAAAGAAGGAAGCCTTGAAGAAATGTCCTTGAGGCTGAACAAGGCTTATACAAATGGCAAACTATTGAGTACAGAATAAATGAGGTAATTACCATTCAGTTTTACAGATGGAAAAGTTGAGTCACCAGGAGGTGAAGCGACTTGCCCAAGGTCACAGAAGAAGCTATTAGCATTATTATGCAGTTCTCCTGATTCTTTTTTTATTTCTTATATTTTATGTAGTACAGCAAGAAACACTAAAAGATAAATATTCTCCACATATACAGCAAGTTCATTTCTGTAATCTGGTATTGACACAGAAACAATGAAAGCAAGGTTAGTGTTTTTTCTTGTTTTGTTTTGCTTTTTTCCCACATAAATATATGTCACTCTTTATTTATTTTGTACTTATCATTGTAGAAACTGATTTGTTCCCTTAATGTCTCTAAGACAGCAGAGATCAACTAGAATATAGGGGAGTTTTCTACATTAGTGTATTGCAAAGTGAAAGTATGTCACTAGAAACCCCTCTGTAAACAAAATCCTCTCTTTTTTGATGACTGATTAAATAGAAATCACTTTGCTCTATATGAATTACAGAAAATCCAGTAAACTAAAAATAATTTTGATATTATATTACATAAATTACTACAACATATGTATATCTAAGTGGTTAGTACTCTGATTCATATACTAGATGACATTTAACAGAAATGTTAATTTAGTCTGGCATACATGGGGTAAATAATACTTGGATGCCACTTAAATTCTTATGGAATCAAAAATTAATTGCATGTTTTAATTTGATATAAACAATAGTTTTACATAATGTATTTACTGGTGCCTTGGGAACAAATCTGGTCTGTCACATATGAATTCACTTCATTGGATGAACATGAAAATTTAGCTTTTAAACAGAAGCTGATTTCATCTTTCTATCTCCAGATAGTGCTTTATATAAATATTGTCTCCCTTTTCATATGGTTGTTTACCCTAGAATATGTCAAAATTTACCTTCTTGCTATATTTGCCATAACTAGATATATAACTCTATAAATAAATTCTGTTCCGTGAATGTTACAAAATATATCCATAGGTATAAATTTTTATACACACACACGCACACACACACACACACACACACACACACAGCTCCATCAATTTGTCACTCTTGTCTTTCTCAAGGGCAGATAGTGTTTTCTCTGTGGCATGTCAACACATATCCAGAGGGTCTAGTCATGTACATCAAAGGCACATAATATTTTTATAATAACAGTAAAGTTTACATTATAAGAATCAGATTTATGCCCAAGCAGTATGATTCCACTAACAACATTCTGGCTTAATGTGAAACCCTAGTCAATAGTCAGGACTATACTATAGGTGTAGCATAAGAACTGCCCTAATTTGTAACTAAAGTTAACTTTTTCGGCTCCTTTTCATCTTACTAACAAAATTTTTTTCTCCCTGATTTCTTGAAATATTCTCTGTTCCCTTGGCTTAAAGTGGACTCCATTCTATCCTGGGTTGCTTTTTATCTCTATGTCTATCAATTTCCACTTGTTTACTGCTTTATTTATTTTTTTGAGTGTTTCCCTTCCCATCTGCTTCTCTTCTGATTCATTTTGTCTTCTGCCTTCCTCTCTTCTTTCTTTATATAATTTCTATGAATATGACCATCAGATAGTTTCTGATATTTCTAAATCTATAGCTCCAGACAAGTTTGGCTGCATAACACTTCTTGGACACTTTACAGGTGCCTCAAACTCAAAATTTAACTCAATACCTGTCAACCAAAATATTCTTTTATTTTGTGATTTATCTGAGAGAATGGGGATACTCACACTCATATAGTCAGTTTTCACCAGATTATGCTAGTCTAAAGAAAACAACCTCAAACTCATTTAATTACCCAAACTGAAAACCTGGCTGTCATTATTAACCACTTCTTCTCAAATGTAACCCACAACCAATTAGCCAGAAAGCTTTGTTTATTCTTATCTCCTAATGACTCTCAATATTTCTTCATTTTTTTCTATTTTTTACCACCACTATTACATTAAATAACATTAACCATTTCCTGTTTGGATTATTGCAATGGCCTTCTAAACTGAATGCTCTCTCGCCAACTCTGACTCTGTACAATTCTATCTCTCCAAATATCAGAGTGACATTTCTGCAAATTATACTATTGCATTAAAAACATATATATTTGGGTCAGACTATAATACTGTCTCTTCATATTTCCTCTCCCCGAAGGATTAGAGATTTCCAGCTCTGTGAATTCAAATTTAATCCTATGACTTACGTTGGTCAATGAGGTATGTGGAAAAAATTTGGTTGGGGGACGGTTTAAGAACCAACATGTTTTTACTACATTCTCTCTTACTTCTTCCAGAGCAACTGGCAATGTAAAGAAAATGGTTGCACTGTTGTTCTGTCAACCTGGTTCTTAGAGTAAGAAAGACAGTGACAGAGCCCAGCTGTGCCCCCAGACACCTTTCAAGTACATGTCACAAGAGCAAGAAATGCCCCTATGCTGTTTAAAGACACTGAGATATTAGGGTTTTTTGTTATCACAACATAACCTCCTCTACACTGACTAGTGCAAAATTTGGCCACTGAACCTTTGAAGCACTTACTATGTTTAGGGGATTCCCTTCCTTATGAGTCTTGGTGAGTCAGAGCATATGGCTCATTGTATTGGTCAAGCAGACCAACAGGATGTAAATAGACAGATAGACAGATAGATAGATAGATAGATAGATATGTAGCTATATCTATATCTGTCTATGTAGATAGATATAAATGAATATATATCTATCTATCATCTAGCTAGCTAGCTAGCATCTAACTCTCTACCTAAGAAGAGAGAGAGATTGATATATTTTAAGAATTGACGTGCACAACTGTGGAGGCTGGCAAATCCAAAATCTGTATAATAGGCTGATAGGCTGGTGACTTTGGGAGGAGTTGCAGTTCAAGTCTAAAGGCTATTTCCTGGTAGACTTTCCTCTTCTTGAATTGATTAGATGAGGGCAAACCACATTATGAAGGGTTATACTCAAAGTCTGTTGATTTAAATGTTAATCTCATCTAAAAAATGCCTTCACAGAAACATCTAGAATGAGTCTGACCAAATATCAGGGTGCCATTTCCAACCAAGTTGACACAGAAAATTAACTATCATACTCTTTATGGAAGCTGGAAAAGCTAGATATTTTCTTTCCCATTGCCCTGAGCGGCAAGGATATGGCATAGGCTGAAGCATGAGATGCATCTACTCCAGACATTGAACTGAGAATCAGTGATACACAACAGCAAGAGCTGTAAGAAACTATCTCTGGCAATTGTTGTGCTTTCAGTAAGATCAAATCTCTTTTGTCTACTTTCTCTAGGTTCAGTCTGGTAGTTCAAGCTGCAGCATTCAAAGTACAATGATAGGATTTTGTACTTTCCTCCTCCTTTCAAACCCCAGGATCTGGTCTCTAGATTTCCTGGTGAGTCTAGGAGGAGATATATATCTATACCTTCCTGTTTTAATGAACTAAAACTGGTTGCTGTTACTAAGAACCATGGCTGATTCTTGTAAACATCTTATAATAAGATACTGAAATTCCTGGTACCAAATGCAAATGTTTTGTAATGTAGCCTGTGCCACTTGTAGTGGGTCTCCTTTTGTTTGAATTCTGGGGTTTATCATTTGTGTAAATATATTTCTCTGTCCTGGACCACCTCTTCTACTATTGACTCATTGAGGAGTTCAAGAAGGCTTACTCAAAAAGTTTAAAAGCCACTGGCCCTAGAAACCTTCAAGACAAGACTCTTACTCTCCCAACATTTTGGGCCATTTTTAGTATCTCTGTGATACTTACTTTGCTTACTTCTATCAAACTCATAATACTGTATTATGTTAATTGTCATAAATTCAGAGCTTTTTCATTAGAATTTAAATCCATGATGACAGAAGCCATTAAACCATTGTCTTCATTTCCAGATACTATGTAATGTCTAGTATCTAGTATATGTTCAATACTTTAAAAAATAAATTTCTGAATGAATGAAAAAAGAACCACAAAAACATAAGAAATAAGAGAAGGTTCAAAGAAAAGACAAATGAGAGAGACAAGATGACCAGGATCAGAGAAGAATTATTAGAAAAGTTGGCTTTTTAAGATGTGCATAAATGTGAGTTGGCATGGGGTATGAAGAGATGCTGGGGAAGGACCTTTTTCATTTTCCTCTAGAAATTTCAATCAAGTACACATAGAGAATTTATAGAATTATAATATTTTCAACACAAGCAAGTATTAAGTAATAGTCTTATAAAGTATAAATTTATTCAACACAGATAAATCACTGTTAATAACATATTTAGAACCTTCAGTTTGTATTGAGAAACCAAGACTTTATAATTAGCTCTTTCACTATATCTTTAAATCATCAGTAAAAATGACACTGAGAAAAAGGGGAAAGGTGGAAAGGAGATAGGAATGGATGAATGGTTAGACAAATACGCTCTGTAAGGTGTACTTGAAATCAATCACTATTGACCTTATTCCATGAGGTGAGCAACTGCTTAACTAGACTGCTTTTCTGAACTCATCACTTGCTTTAGCCATTTTTTCTTTGTCGTTATTGATTGACAATGGGGTTGTCATTTTGAGCAATGCATATATTTAAGGGCATCAGGTAATGACGATCTTGTTCCTTTGGCTTGTGGAAAAGTGATACCCCTTTGGATTTCAGGGAGGAGATATACAAAAGGAAGATGTCATTTAAAAAAATAGACTAGATACAGAATGTGCAAGAACAAGGAAGGGGAAAATGGAAATGGAAAAAGCATCACATGGCAGATAATACAGAGTTTTGTTTTTTTCATTTAAGACATATTTATTGTCTTCTGGGTTTAATAATGAAGTTTAAAATTATGTAATGCTCATAGTATTTTCTTAAATTCCATCTGCTTAGTAAACACATTCAAGTTTCCAACTGGATAATTTAGAAAGAGAGAGGAGGTTGCTAAAATGCAAATTCTATAATTGGGTCACTCTTAGCCCACTTTCTGGAGGCTTGCTGCCTCCTATTGTGTTCTCCGTTACTACATCAGACTGATTATATCACAGCGCAAACCTGATTATCACTTCCTTGCATACATTCCTCAGTGATACTCTCCACACTCCCTAACTTGAAAAAAGGAAGATGTCTCAAAATCCTAACTAATCACATATCTCCATCTTGTTTTCTATGCATTACGCCTACATCTTCTTCATACCAACAACCTCCATCCAGTCAGGACACACCTGAAGCCTTTCCTTTTGTCCACTGTAAAGCTTTCCCACTTCCCTGCCTGCTTTTGAGTCTCTGCCAAAATGCAAGAGATGACGGCTGACTCTCTGGCCATAGCAAGCTCTGAATAAACAGTCTTTGCTTTTCTCATTTGGTTGTACTTCATTTACTTCCACAAAGGTTTCAGGTTTTAAAGTCAAGATTCTGCTCAGTGCAAAACAGGGCTCTAAGCTGCAATGGCTGAGAACCAGTAAAGGATTAATAGAATATACAGGTGTGGGAGGATGAAGGCTGACTTGTGTCCTGAGCCATAGCTTGGATAAAATACCACCAAGGCAGTCCTGATTCCTTCAATCCCACACTAATGAAATCAGGAAACTGGACTACATGAGCTCTCAGGTACTGCAAGATCTGAAATGCTCATCTTGATGACCAGATTGTGTATAAGATATAAAACTCTGCATTATATTTGAGGAGAAGAAAGCTGCCTCAGAGACTGGCTGGAAAACAGAAAGGAAATATCTTTTCAAAGTCCTACTGCAATTTTCTCTAAGGAGTGCTTTCCTGACATTAACTATTAAGACGTATTCTTATTGGTCTGTTAGTGTTGTGCGAGATAATGAGGGTACTAATAACTATAATAAGAACTATGTTAGAGTACCTTTCACTACCTCAGAATTTCTCTGAGAGAGGGAGACAATTATTATCTCCATTCCACAGTTATGAAAACTATAAAATGCTTAAATATAAGGAGAAATAGATCTTTTTTGGTAAGGATTATGCAAGGGTCATATGAAATATTTTATATTTATATAGAATACAGCTACTAAGATAATAATTTATATGAAAATATTTTATCTGACCTCTTACCATGATAAGATTTGGAAATTAATATTTGGGATGATAGTGAAAATACATGGTCTGTGAAAATGACAGAAATAAGCAGAGTCTAGATCCACAAAAGAGCAAGCAATATGTCACTTGATGGACAGCATACTAATACAAATAGATGTATTTAATTTGATATGTGTAACTCTCTTTTTGAAGAGGGCCCATTCCTTAATGGAAAAACATGAAAAGTTTTCATTTCTGCAGTAATTGTCTCGTCTATGATATATAGCCCCCAACCCACCTTCATTTTTCTACTGGGGATGCTCTTCCTTAACGACATCTTAGTTTCCTTCCACAGCTTCTCAGTCATTCATTATTAAGCAGTCACTGTTATTATTTAGGACTTTATGAAAACCTCGGTCTCATATTCAGTTAAAATCTCTTCTCTCCAACAGCTAAGAGTCTTGGAATGGGTAGGGTCATGCAGTCCGATTTTCCATGGGAACTTTTCTCCTTCCCTTCCTCCATGTGCTTGCTCCTCAGGCAAGGCATGGGACAGGAACCAGCCAGATTCCTTACCGACTCCAAAGCTCACCCTGGCTTTTTTGTGGGATGTCCCTACTATTCTAGGGAATTTGTCTATGGGATGTCTGCCCTCTTTCACACTGGTGAGGAGTATACACATGAAAGGTAGTAGCAGTTTCTTGGTGGGGCAGTCATAACTCTCTTTTCCACCCTCTCCTCCTGAGTAAGCACCTGGCTGTTCAGGGGAAGAAATGTCAGTCTATCCCATTCACAGTTATTCTTTCTCTTCAAACATTGCACTCCCTAAAACGTGATTTATTCGCTTCTCCCCAGATATAGTTTCATGTTGTTGGGGGTGAGGACTGCACGAGTAGGAGTGAAGATATTGGAAGGGTGGCTTTTAGTGAAATGGTGATTATCAGAGAACACTTAGAAGTATGGTTGGCCTCAACCAATTAAATTTCTCTGAATTTAGAAAGAAGGGGGTTTAGATCTTTTAGTCCTTTAACTCTAAGCTTGGTCACAACTCTGGGCAGACACAAATAATCTCCCTTCCAATGTTAACAACTTCTGCTAACTCAAGTATTTACAAAGTACAACACAAAATATAAAATATATGCTGACAGTATTGTAATTGTTCAATTTAGTATGTGTGTCTAAACTTTTCTGGAGACTCTATAAATATTTGCAACTCTACAAATGCACTTCTCACAGGGAGTAAATTTCATCATTGCAAAATATGAAATGAGGTGAGCATATTGAGAGCACATATTTTAAGTGATTCAACCTATCTAAATTTAAAAACTTAGCAAAAATGTCAGATATTTAGAATAAAATAATCCCTGTCTTACTCAGATATACACACACATACTCATAAAGCAGTGCTAGAAATAAATATTAGCTTGTGTTAGTTATTTAATGTGTATATCCTACTCACACTTATCATGTTGGGTCTGGAGGACCAAAAAAATAATGATACAAATGGGAAAGATAGCATATCATGTTCTTTCTTTGGTTATTATGTTTAAAACTAAAAAATTTGATGCTAAAACTTTAAATGTATAATTTGAAATTAAATACTAATTCTTCTTATAATATAAAATGTATGTTTTAAAATCAACCACTTAGGTAAATTAATTTATTCATTTAATTACATTACCCATAGAAAAATTAAGGATCCTATTCTAACGTACATCCTTTTAAATGTATTTTTCTGATTCACTGAAAAATATGTTAATTTGAATTTATTAACCTATGCAATTGAGAAATGAATCTCAAGCTAGCAGAAATAAACTAATAACAAAATAATTTATCTTTCAGTTTTGTTAATACTAGACTGCAAACATTTGTTGGAGAATTGAATCACCTTATTAATCAATATGACTATAACTTATCATCCTGTACTCCTTCCCTCCACCTAAGTTAAAAACAGAACCAAAAAACTCTGGAAGCATGGACACGTTAGATAATTTATGAAATACACTAGGTGAGGAAATAAGTTCATTTCTTTTAATTTCACTTACATTAACATAAATAAGCATTTACATAAATATTAGATATTCTTCATTTCCAGAGTTTCTAACTTAAGAACATACTGTTAAAACAATATGGAGCATTTTTCCTAGATATGTCAATAAGCAATGCTTTTCTCTTTGAATTTATTAGTTCAGTTATTTAGATGAAGTGATAAAAAGAATGCTTGCCATACATATGCTTTTGGCCAGAATTACAATGATGAGAGCCAACAAACATCCTTTTGTATTTGTCGAGGAGTTAGAGAAGGCCAACATTGCCCATAGACACTGAGAGATTTGTACTTTGCCTGTGTTCATCTATCAAGGGCATAAACACAAAAGTTGGGATCCAATAGCAGCACATAAAAAAATATCTTCTTGTGAGGAGTAAGGGTTGAATGAAATGAAAAATTTGAGTAAGCAATAAAACATTAGACTCCACTTGGATAGCCATAGGGTAAACAGAAATTACTTTTTTGTTTTGTTTTGTTTAGGGAGTATTGAATTACCAGGAGAAGAAGGCCTTAAATTTTTGTTGGTAATTGAAAGTGAAGAACACAGATGTAATGCCTAATAAGTTTTGAGTTTAAATAGTTTGCATTGTGCTTTTATTATCATTAAAAATGACCTACATTATCAGTTAAATAAGTTTTTATAAGCTTAACTCAGGACACAGAATGCATTTTTTTCTGGTAAACTTCTCTTAGCTTTGCTTTCGTGATAAAATATAAGTTATCTGGACTGGAACAATCACTTGCCTTAGTTATTTACGAAAATTCTGTCATGCAAATCTGGGTTTACAGAAACATTAGAAACAAATACCACATCCTTAATGATGCCTTAGCTGAGTAGTTTTTGGGCATTGTGGACTATTCATGTCAGACCACCACAAAGACTTTTTTGGAAAAGAAGCAGAAATTAATGTGGAATAATTTAACCTACTTATACTTAATTTACAATGTGTAATATTTTTATACTACCAGATGTTTGAACTAATGGCTAGTATCTGCTTCTTTTTACTTTTTAAAACTATAATCAAATACATGTGAGAGAATATCAAGAAAATAAGGAAAGAATAATTTAGTAAGTTGATATATTAATGAGTCTCCTGCAATATAACTACAACTAGTTGATGAAGATGTGCTTTCATTCCCAAAGATTCATCTGTATTTCACACGTTTTCCCTAAGATTTCTTCTTCTCTTTCTCCCTCTCTTCTTACCTTTCTCCCTCCTCTTCCTCCTACCCCATTTTCTTATCTTTCTCCTCCTCACCCACCTTTTCTTTCTTCTTCCATAATGTCAGCACTATAATAGATTATAACATGGGGCCAAAACTACAGGTGTTTGATAATCTGACAGTTTTCTTCAAAAATATGCATGCCAAAATATATTGAGATGAAAATATTCTATGATGAATATTCTTAATTTTGATTATTGTCAATCTCCTTTTTTACCTCATCTTTTTATGCTCTTCTGTCTGTCTAAAATATCCTATCACTGCCTACTTACTTATATTTGATAAATTCCATTCCATCTTTTGGTTCAAGAATCATATTTTCTAGAAAGATTTGTCTAACTTCTCAACCTCATCAGATAGGCAATCCCTCTTTGTGGTCCAATAGAGTTTTGGATATAGCTTTATCATTATATTTTACCCTTCTTTTAATAATTATTTATATGTCTTTTCCTACAAAATTATAGAAACTTTTTGAGAGTCAATATTTTGTAATATTATTATTTTAATTAGAATATGGCATGGAACCTGAAACATGTCAAGATTCAAAACATATATAATGAATGAATAAATATATACATTAACAAATTGAATTAGTATATATTGATTTATTTGCTCTAAGGAATCATACTAGATGTTATGTCAAAAACACAGCATGAAATAATTCCCTGTTCCAAGTTTTATGGAGGAAAACTGGTATACATTTTTAAACAAAAATCTATATTATATTTCAAAACTATGTAGCTTGATTTATTGGCAAATAAAGGATATATGTTGATGATGAAAAATTAGTTTTGTCTCAATGAGCTGCTCCAATGGTGGTAACTTCTTAAAATGCTATGTAGAGAAAGATTTTAATCCAGTGCCTTGTACATAATAGTTGCTCAGTAATTACTATTAAATGCATTATTCAATGGAAAAACTGTATCTTAAATATGGTTTTCTTTCTAGGTGATGACCGTCTGTTCTACTTTTCATCTTGATTTTTCAAAAGACATTCTTCATTATTGTCTATTAACAAATGGTAGGTGCTCATCTTGGACCCACCACAACGATAGAACAGTAAAACAGAGGTTGGATTCTCTGAAGACTTCCAAGTTACAAAGATACCATAGGCTGGACTTTTCCATGGGATATAAATAAAACGTGATTTCTTATTTTGTACTCATGTTACAAAACACATATCCTATTTAAAATACTCCCATCACTAATTATTAGATAAATGCAAATCAAAACTACAATGAGGTATCACCGCACACCAGTCAGAATGGCCATCACCAAAAAATCTACAAACAATAAATGCTGGTGAGGGGGTGGAGAAAAGGGAACCCTCTTGCACTGTTGGTGGGAATGTAAATTGATACAGCCACTATGGAGAACAGTATGGAGGTTCCTTAGAAAACTAAAAATAGAACTACCATACAACCCAGCAATCCCACTACTGGGCATATATCCAGAGAAACGCATAATTCAAAAAGACACATCCACCCCAATGTTCAGTGCAGCACTATTTACAATAGCCAGGACATGGAACCAACCTAAATGTCCAATGACAGATAAATGGATTAAGAAGATGTGGTACATATGTACAATGGAATACTACTCAGGCATAAAAAGGAACAAAACTGGGTCATTTGTAGAGATGTGGATAGACCTAGAGTCTGTCATATAGAGCGAAGTAAGCTAGAAAGTGAAAAACATTGTATGTTAACACATATATGTAGAATCTAGAAAAATGGTACAGATGAACCTATTTTCAGGACAGCAACAGAGAAGTAGACGTAGAGAATGGACATGTGGACACAGTGGGGGAAGGGGAGGGTGGGACAAATTGAGAGATTAGGATTGACATAAATACACTACCATGAGTAAAATAGCTAGCCAGTGGGAACATCCATAAAGCACAGGAAGCTCAACATGGTGCTCTGTGATGACCTAGATGGGTGGTATGGGGGGAGGCAATGGGACGGAGGTCCAAGAGGGAGGGGATATAGGTATACATATAGTTGATTCACTTCATTGTAGAGCAGAAACTAAAACAACATTGTAAAGCTATTATACTCCAATTAAAAAAAAATACTCCCATTAGTTAATATACTCTTACTAACAGTATAAAAGAGTTCTTGTAATGTAACAAACTATTTTTATTTATTTATTTTTTTTGTGGTACGCGGGCCTCTCACTGTTGTGGCCTCTCCCATTGCGGAGCACAGGCTCTGGATGCGCAGGCTCAGCGGCCATGGCTCACGAACAAACTATTTTTAGATATTCTAACTTCTTACCCATGAGATGGTGTGAAACAGTATTTGCATTCTCTTGAAAAAATAGAAATTTACCAATTACTTTTTCCCATGAGGTTTCTAGTTTATTCTGAATTCCATAGGTAGTGCCTATGCGTTAGAAATCAAATGTCTTCTCAGAGTCTAAGCTATCTTCCTGGACTGCTTAAAGATGCTACTTGGTGAACAGAAACATTTGATATTAACGTAGTCAAATTAATCTTCCTTCATGATATTTTCTTTTTATATCATGTTTAAGAAAATGTTTCCTAACCAGGTATCATGAAGAAATGCTTCAATATCTTTTCAGCATCATTTTTAAAGTTCTTTCTTTTGATTTAGATCTTTACTCCACAAGAAATTATTACATGTGTAATGTGAGATGAGATGTATTTACACGTTTATCTACTTTTTTATTTGTATGTGAATGGCAAGGTGGAAAGTGACCTAAATATATCCTTCACTCAGGTTAAATATTTTGGGGTTGAAATAAAGAGTGAATCAATGAATGTGCATTAGAATAAAATGGTAAGGATCGAGTTAATATTAATCAGAATAAAAAAAATGATGTGGGAGCTACTGGAAACATTACCAAAAAAGAATTAGCCAGATTTAACAGGTGGTCAATTTTGTTATTGCATGATTAGAGAATGAGGGTAATGTTAGAATAAAACATGGCCCAAGCAATAATAAAGAATTTATCTCTGAACACATTAGAACAGATTGTTCTAAAAATGCCCAGAGAAGGACCTTCAAGGTGGCAGAGGAGTAAGACGTGGAGATCACCTTCCTCCCCACAAATACATCAAAAATACATCTACATTTGGTACAACTCCTACAGAACACCTACTGAACACTGGCAGAAGACTTCAGACTTCCCAAAAGGTAAGAAACTCCACACGTACCCGGGTAGGGCGAAAGAAAAAAGAAAAAACAGAGACAAAAGAATAAGGATGGGACCTGCACCAGTGGGAGGGAACTGTGAAGGAGCAAAGTTTTACAGACACTAGGAAGCCCCTGCACTGGTGGAAATGAGGGGTGGGCGGGGGGAAGCTTCAGAGTCATGGAGGAGAGCACAGCAACAGGGGTGCAGAGGGCAAAGCAGAGAGATTCTCCCACAGGATCAGTGCTGACCAGCACTCACCAGCCTGAGAGCCTTGTCTGCTCACCCGCCAGGGCGGGTGGGGGCTAGGAGCTGAGGCTCAGGGATCGGAGGTCAGATTCTAAGGCGAGGACTGGGGTTGGCTACGTGAACACAGCCTGAAGGGGGCTAGTGCGCCACAGCTAGCCGGGAGGGAGTCCGGAAAAAGTATGGACCTGCCAAAGAGTCAAGAGACCATTGTTTCAGGGTGCGCGAGGACAGGGGATTCAGAGCACCACCTAAATGAGCTCCAGAGACTGGCGTGAGCCCCAGCTATCAGCGTGGACCCCAGAGATGGGCGTGAGATGCAGCCACCAAGAAGCCTGTGTGCAAGAACAGGGTACTATCCACACCTCCCCTCCCAGAAGCCTGTGCAGCCTGCCACTGCCAGGGTCCCATGATCCAGGGACACCTTCCCTGGGAGAACACATGGCACACCTCAGGCTATTGCAACATCATGCTGGCCTCTGCCACCGCAGGCTTGCCCCGCAGTCTGTACCCCTCCCTGCCCCCGGCCTGAGTGAGCCAGATCCCCCTAAGCATCCGCTCCTTTAAGCCCCTCCTGTCAGGGTGAAGAACAGATGCCAAAGGGTGACCTACACGCAGAGGCGGGGCCAAAACCAAAGCTGAACACCAGTAGCTGTGCGAAAAAAGAAGAGAGAGGGAAATTTCTCCGTGCAGACTCAGGAGCAGCGGATTAAATCTCCACAATCAACTTGATGTACCCTGCATCTGTGGAATACCTGAATAGACAATGAATCATCCCAAAACTGAGGTGGTGGACTTTGGGAGCAACTGTAGACTTGGGGTTTGCTGTATGAGACAGACTACTTTCTGATTTTTATGTATATGTAAGTACAGGTTTCAGCACTTGTTATCATTGGTGGATTTGTTTACTGGTTTGGTTGCTCTCTTTTTTTATTACTTTTTAAATTTTAATAATTTTTAAATTATTTTCTCTTAATAACTATTTTTTTTTGTCCTCTTTTTTCTCCCTTTTCTTCTGCGCCAGGTAGCTGACAGGGTCTTGGTGCTCTGGCCAGGTGTCAGGGCTGTGCCTCTGAGGAGGGAGAGCCAAGTTCAGGACCTCAGACCACCAGAGACCACCCAGCCCCACTAATATCAATCAGTGAGACTTTTCCCATAGATCTTCATCTCAACGCTAAGACCCAGCTCCACTCAATGACCAGGAAGCCCCAGTGCTGAATACCCTATGCCAAACAAGTAGGAAAACAGGAACACAACCCCACCCATTAGCAGAGAGGCTGCCTAAAATCATAATAAGTTCACAGACATGCCAAAACACACCACAGGATGTGGTCCTGCCAACCAGAAATACAAAATCCAGCCTCATCCACCACAACACAGGCACCAGTCCCCTCCACCAGGAAGCATACACAACCAACTGAATCAACCTTACTCACTGGGGGCAGACACCAAAAACAATGAGAACTACGAACCTGCAGCCTGAGAAAAGGAGACCCAAAACACAGTAAGTTAAGCAAAATGAGAAGACAGAAAAATACACAGCAGATGAGGGAGCAAAGTAAAAACCCACCAGAACAAACAAACGAAGAGGAAATAGGCAGTCGACCTGAAAAAGAATTCAGAGTAATAATAGTAAAGATATCCAAAATCTTGGAAGTCGAATGGAGAAAATACAAGAAATGTTCAACAAGGACCTAGGCAAACTAAAGAACAAACAAACAATGATGAACAATAAATGAAATTAAAAACTCGCTAGAAGGAATCAATAGCAGAATAACTGAGGGAGAAGAACAGATAAGTGACCTGGAGGACAAATTAGGGAAATAACTATTACAGAACAGAAGAAGAAAAAAGAATGAAAAGAATTGAGGACAAAGAATTGAGTCTCAAAGACCCCTGGGACAATATTAAACACACAAACATTCAAATAATAGGTGTCCCAGAAGAAGAAGAGAAAAATAAAGGGTCTGAGAAAATATTTGATGAGATTATTGTTGAAAACTTCCCTAATATGGGAGAGGAAATAGTCAATCAAGTTCAGGAAGTGCAGAGAGTCCCATACAGAATAAATCCAAGGAAAAACATGCTAAGACAGATATTAATCAAACTATCAAAAATTAAATACAAACAAAAAATATTAAAAGCAGCAAGGGAAAAGCAACAAATAACATATAAGGGAATCCCCATAAGGTTAACAGCTGATCTTTCAGCAGAAACACTAGAAGCCAGTAGGAAGTGGTAGGACATATTTAAAGTGATAAAAGGGAAAAACCTACAACCAAGATTACTCTAGCCACAAGGATTTCATTCAGATTCAATGGAGAAATTAAACCCTTTACAGACAAGCAAAAGCTAAGAGAAAACAGTACCACCAAACCACCTTTACAACAAATGCTAAAGGAACTTCTCTAGGCATGAAACACAAGAGAAGAAAAAGACCTACAAAAACAAACCCAAAACAATTAAGAAAATGGCAATAGGAACACACATATTGATAATTACCTTGAATGTAAATTGATTAAATGCTCCAACCAAAGGAAACAGACTGGCTGACTGGATACAAAAAGAAGACCCGTATACATGCTGTCTACAAGAGGTCCACTTCAGACCTAGGGACACATACAGACTGAAAGTGTGCCAATGGAAAAATATATTCCAAGCAAATGGAAATCAAAAGAACGCTGGAGTAGCAATTCTCATATCAGACAAAATAGACTTTAAAATAAAGACTATTACAAGAGACAAAGAAGGACACTACACAATGATCAAGGGATAAATCCAAGAAAGATATAACAATTGTAAATATTTATGCACCCAACATAGGAGCACCTCAATGCCTAAGGCAAATGCTAACAGCCATAAAAGGGGAAATCGACAGTAACACAATAATAGTAGAGGACGTTAACACCATACTTTCACCATGGACAGATCATCCAAACTGAAAATAAATAACACAAGCTTTAAATGACACATTAAACAATATGGACTTAATTGATATTTGTAGGACATTCCATCCAAAAATAATAGAAGACACTTTCTTCTCAAGTGTTCATGGAACATTCTTGAGGATAGATCACATCTTAGGTCACAAATCAAGCCTTGGTAAATTTAAGAAAATTGAAATCATATCAAGTATCTTTTCATCACAATGCTATGTGACTAGATATCAATTACAGGAAAAAAACTGTAAAAAATACAAACACATGGAGGCTAAACAATATGCTACAAAGTAACCAAGAAAGCACTGAAGAAATCAAAAACTACCTAGAAACAAATGACAAGGAAAACATGATGACCCAAAACCTATGGGATGCAGCAAAAGAAGTTCTAATACAGAAGTTTATAGCAATACAATCCTGAAGAAAAAAAGTCTCAAATAAACAAACTAACCATACACCTAAAGCAATTAGAGAAAGAAGAACCAAAAAAACCCCCGGAAGGAAATCATAAAGATCAGATCAGAAATAAATGAAAAAGAAATGAAGGAAACAATAGCAAAGGTCAATAAAATTAAAATCTGGTTCTTTGAGAAGAAAAACAAAATTGATAAACCATTAGCCAGACTCATCAAGAAAAAAAGGGAGAAGACTCAAATCCACAGAATTAGAAATGAAAAAGAAGTAACAATTGACACTGCAGACATGCAAAGGATCATTAGAGATTTCTACAAGCAACTATGTATGTCAATAAAATGGAAAACGTGGAAGAAATGGACAAATTCTTAGAAAAGCACAACCTTCTGAGACTGAACCAGGAAGAAATAGAAAATGTAAACAGCTCAATCACAAGCACTGAAATTGAAGCTGTGATTAAAAATCTTCCAAAAAACAAAAGCCCAGGACCAGATGGATTACAGGCGAATTCTATGAAATATTTAGAGAAGAGATAACACTTATTCTTCTCAAACTCTTCCAAAATATAGCAGAGGGAGGAACATCCCCAAACTCATTCTGCAAGGCCACATTACCTTGATACAAAAAACAAACAAATATGTCACATAAAAAGAAAACTACAGGCCAATATCACTGATGAACAGAGATGCAAAAATCCTCAACAAAATATTAGCAAACAGAATCCAACAGCACATTAAAAGGATCATACACCATGATCAAGTGGGGTTTATTCCAGGAATGCAAGGATTCTTCAATATATGCAAATCAATCAGTGTGACACATCATGTTAATAAACTGAAGTATAAAAACCATATGATAATCTAAATAGATGCAGAAAAATCTATCGAAAAAATTTAACACCATTTATGTTAAAACCCTCCAGAAAGAGGGCATAGAGGGAACTTACCTCAACATAATAAAGGCCATATATGACAAACCCACAGCCAACATCATTCTTAATGATGAAAAACTGAAACCATTTCCACTAAGATCAGGAACAAGACAAGGTTTCCCACTCTCATCACTATTATTCAACATAGTTTTGAAAGTTTTAGCCAGAACAGTCAGAGAAGAAAAAGAAATAAAAGGAATCCAAACTGGAAAAGAAGTAAAACTGTCACTGTTTGCAGATGACATGACACTAAACATAGAGAATCCTAAAGATGCTACCAGAAAACTACTAGAGCTAATCAATGAATTTGGTAAAGTAGCAGGATACAAAATTAATGCACAGAAATCTCTTGTATTCTTATATACTAACAACGAAAAATCTGAAAGCAAAATTAAGGAAACACTTCTATTTACCATTGCAACAAAAAGAATAAAATACTTAGGAATAACCTTACCGAAGGAGATCAATGACCTGTATACAGAAAACTATAAGACACTGATGAAAGAAAGTAAAGATTATATAAACTGATGGAGCGATATACCATGTTCTTGGATGGAAGAATCAACACTGGGAAAATGACTATACTACCCAAAGCAATCTACAGATTCAGTGCAATCCCATCAAACTACCAATGGCATTTTTCACAGAAGTAGAACAATAAATTTCACAGTTTGTAGGGAAACACAAAAGACCCCAAATAGCCAAAGCAATGTGAAAAAGAAAAAAGGAGCTGAGGAATCAGGCTCCTTGACTTCAGACTATACAAGAAAGCTAGAGTAGTCAAGACAGTATGGTACTGGCACAAAAAAAGAAATATAGATCAATAGAACAGGATGGAAAGCCCAGAGTTAAATCCATGCACATAGTGTCATCTTATCTTTGATGAATATACAAGAATATACAATGGAGAAAAGACAGCCTCTTCAATAAGTGGTGCTGGGAAAACTGGACAGCTACATATAAAAGAATGAAATTAGAACACTCCTTAACACCATACACTAAACAAACTCAAAATGGATTAAAGACCTAAATGTAAGGCCAGACACTATCAAACTCTTACAGGAAAACATAGGCAGAACACTCTATGACATAAATCACAGCAAGATCCTTTTTGACCCACCTCCTAGAGAAATGGAAATAAAAACAAAAATAAACAAATGGGACCTAATGAAACTTCAAAACTTTTGCACAGCAAAGGAAACCATAAACAAGACCAAAAGACAACCCTCAGAATGGGAGAAAATATTTGCAAATGAAGCAACTGGTAAAGTATTATCCTCCAAAATTTACAAGCAGCTCATGCATCTCAATAACAAAAAAAACAGACAACCTAATCCAAAACTGGGCAGAAGACCTAAATAGACATTTCTCCAAAGAAGATATACAGATTGCCAACAAACACATGAAAGGATGCTCAACCTCACTAATCATTAGAGAAATGCAAAACAAAACTACAATGTGGTATCACCTCATACCAGTCAGAATGGCCATCATCAAAAATCTACAAACAGTAAATGCTGGAGAGGGTGTGGAGAAAAGGGAACCCTCATACACCTTTGGTGGGAATGTAAATTGATACAGCCACGATGGAAAACAGCATGGACATTCCTTAAAAAACTAAAAATAGAACTACCATATGAGCCAGCAATCCCAGTACTGGGCATATACCCTGAGAAAACTATAATTCAAAAAGACACATGTACCACAATGTTCACTGCAGCTCTATTTACAATAGCCAGGACGTGGAAGCAACCTAAGTGTCCACTGACACATGGATGGATAAAGAAGATGTGGCACATATATACAATGGAATATTACTGAGCCATAAAAAGAAACAGAACTGAGTTATTTGTAGTGAGGTGGATGGACCTAGAGTCTGTCATACAGAGTGAAGTAAGTCAGAAAGAGAAAAACAAATACCATATGCTAACACATATATATGGAATCTAAAAGATATATATATATATATATATATATATATATACACACACACACATACGGTTCTGAATAACTTAGGGGCAGGACAGGAATAAAGACGCAGACGTAGAGAATGGACGTGACATGGGGAGGGGGAAGGGTAAGCTGGGATGAAGTGAGAGAATGGCATTTACATATATATACACTACCAAATGTAAAATAGATAGCTAGTGGGAAGCAGCCACATAGCACAGGGAGATCAGCTTGGTGCTCTGTGACCACCTAGAGGGGTGGGATAGGGAGGGTGGGAGGGAGACACAAGAGGGAGGGGACATGGGAATATATGTATACATATAGCTGATTCACTTTGTTATGCAGCAGAAACTAACACACCATTGTAAAGCAATTATACTCCAATAAAGATGTTTAAAATAAATAAAATAAAATAAAATAAAAAGGCCCAGATCCTGGGTGAGTACATTCATTCCTTGGCTCATGTGGAGCATGGTATTGGTATCCAGTAAAAACTGAATGAATGTGAGTTTTTTAATGAAAAAAATAGTAAGCCACAGGATAGGATTAATATTGAGGTGTTATCTGATAGCCAGGTATTATTATCTTGAAAAATGAAAGTTTTGAAAGCATCACTGGATATCATCACTAATTTGTCATGTCTAGGAAGCCAGCTAGGGCAGGTCTTGGTTTATGGAGCTAGAATCTCAATCCTGAATGGCGAGAAAGTGCGAAATTTGAATTTTGTGCTGGTGATGCTAGGTTTATGTGTGAATTTATAGTTCACTCTCCTTGCTCGCTAATCTGCTTTATTCTTGCTGAATCTGAGGTATTCCTGTTCTCAGGCATTATTTGTTGGCAGAAGGAGGCCAGGCAGCTATAGTTAAGTATTGATCCTAGTCCAAAGAAGAACAGAGAAAATGCTGAATATCATGCGGCAGGCGGCACTCAAGTGGAAATATCAAGAATTCCAAGGGTCTTGTACTGGACACAGTCAGCCATCTAAGGTGATGGATAGTTTAAGAGTTTTTAAGATTTTGTATATGAGTGGATAAGACCCTCACTGTTTTATTAAAAATAATAATAATTAAGGGTAAATTGAATACTCTATCTCTTCAACCAAAACCAGGCTAATGCAATAATAGTTACATTTATTAATTATACAGTTGTATCAATAACCTATTCAATTCTCTCAGCAGCCTTATGAGGTAGAGTTGATTACTTAACTCACTTAACTGAAATGAAAAATGAGAGGTTAAATGACGTTTCCCAGATTACTCAAAAGGTAACTGGCAGAAGCAGGGATCCAAATTCATGTCTGCCTGTCCCTAAACCCAGTGATTTTATTTTTGAGCTATTTTGCCTTCCCACCTGGAGAAGCAACTGCAGAGAATACAATTTCTGAGAAGCAGAAAACGGATTTGCTCACAGAAAATGTACCCCAGCCTGCCAAGTGATGCTTAAAATCCCCTTAACAGAGTGTTAAATTCTTTGCTTCTACAGTCTGAGATAAGGTTTAAAATGCAAATAAACTTTACAGAGATAACATTTGGGTGTAAATTCATGAAAAAAAATAATAAAATCTTTTTGTGAGAGATTTGTTGAGGGAATAATGATTATGTGCCACATGGCATATGAAGGAAGGGGCAAGCTGGGTCAAGGGAAAGAGAAGGGGAAGGTGGCAGATGAGGAAGATAAACATCCTGCATCACTACTATCCTTGTGTGAGAGTCTGTCCTGAATTTTGTCCTGGCATAACATTAGGATGTTCAGGGAAACAATAATAACAACAGAAGAAAAAAAACAACATTGTTTTCGATAAACCTATATATTCTTTTTTTGTTTGTTTTTTTGTTTTGTTTTGCGGTACACGGGCCTCTCACTGTTGTGGCCTCTCCCGTTGCGGAGCACAGACTCCGGACACGCAGGTTCAGCGGCCATGGCTCAGGGGCCCAGCCGCTCCGCGGCATGTGGGATCTTCCCTGACCGGGGCACGAACCCCTGTCCCCTGCATCGGCAGGCGGACTCTCAACCACTGCGCCACCAGGGAAGCCCAAACCTATATATTGTTAAACTCTGAGAAGGCAATAAATACAATAATACCTAAAAGAATGTAAATATACTTAACTCCCTGCCTTTGATTTCCTGAAAACTGCTGCTAAGCCATAATGTTACCCTCTGCTTCCTCTCCTCTCCCGCACCTCCATATTCTTCATTTTAAAAGCCGTTCATTCAGTTGCGCTCAGAAAGCCATTTCTACCTGCCAATGTTGTCTCTGGGAAAAGAAGCAAGTTAAAAGAAGGACATTTTGCTGCTCCCGTAATATTAGAAAATGTGCACAGCTGCTACAAATATGCTCCAAGGTTAACATCTGGAAAGAAAGTGTCCCACTTGATTAAAACATTGCCACTTAGCTGCAAATATGCATCTTTTTAAATGCTCTTCCCGATCTCTTCTTCAATCTCCAGTTCATAACTCAAAAAAAAATCATGCTTTAAATAAGCTGCATTTCTCCTAAATTTGGAATTCTCCTGAAGTGTTTGATTTGAAACTTATATGAACCCAAAATTGTTTAATATTAAAACTGAAATAGCTTTGATAAATTCTCAGAGTGCTTTAGTATAACATTAAATAATTAACTGACTTTGTGTTAAAGAATGGGGTATATTTAATAACCAAAGAAAGTACTGAGCACTTCCCAATATAAAAACTTCAAAATTTGGTATACACATGAGAAATATCTATGGGAATTTGAATGATCAAATAGAGAAATCTAATTTACACTAACAGTACTTGAAGTGTTTCCAGAAGAAGCTGGTAAAGAAATTTCTAGGACTCAATTTTTTTCTTTCCAAACAAATATGTCTCATCAACCAGAATGAAAAAACATCACACCTCTACTATGAAGCAAAAAGTAAAAACTTTCTGACTGTGGAATTTCAAGAACCATTTAATCAACAGAAAATGCTTTCTCATGCAATGTTAATTTTGCCAATTCAAATTACATTTTATCGTTACAGGCTTAATATAACAGAAAGATCCTTATTTATGATGATAGAAAGATAAGGTAGAAATAGAGTAATAGAGCATTTTATTCCAGAATGAAAGTAAAATGAAACACTAATCTCTCCCTCACACACACACATACAGGCTCCCCATCATATAATTCACATAATATTAGGCTTAAATAGATATATGAAAAAAGACCATAAGTGTCCCCAAAGCATTTCATTAGCCACTGTGCATTGTGAGTTGCCAAAAGATAGATAAAGTATGGGATTTTGCCCACAGTCACTGGATTATGGAACTGTTATTCAAGGAACTAAAAGTACTACCATTTACTGAATATTTATAATATCCCAGGTACTACAGTAAACACTTCATATATCTCATATGATCCTCTAACAACTGTATCACTTTATAAGTAATGTCTTTTTATTATTTCAGTTTACAGAAGTGGAATCAAGTCCAAAGTGATGGGCAGTTTGCCTAAGACAGACAACATAGAAAAAATCTGAACCCTGTCTCCCTGACTCCATTTCTTCTCTTTCCTACTGTGCTCTATTACCTCCAACAATATAACCTGAAACCTACATAAAAATAGTATATCAATCCCTGAAAGGAATGTTCACTGATATCTGTGATCATCTTCAAGCACAGAGAGAAATCTCATGAAGAACTTATGGACATTAGACCCTGCTCAGCACATATTGCAAGGTACTTACTAGGAATGCCTCTATGATCAGGTGGAAAAACTTGTTACCTATATAAGGAATCCTAAAGTAAAATGAAGGATTATATTAATAGCATTCAAATGTACATAGTTTTCCATGCAGCATAAGACTACTACTACTTACTTAGCTACTACTAAGTAAGCTACTACTTACCTTTGGTTTTTTCATCCAACATCATCCAACATCTATTTTACTAAGAATGAAACAACAGAGGGTAATACAGTGCTTGAAATACAATGCAGGTGCCTTTATTCCCAGATCTATATTTGGCAAACCAAATTGAAAAGAAGGGAGGCAGGCAGAAAGAAAGGAAGGAAGAAAGAAAGGAGTGAGGGATTTAAGGAAGGAAGAAAAGAAATTCAAAGGGAAAATTTTATTTACCTATATTTAAAAATGGTAACAGTTTGTAAGTAAATAAACAAGCTAACCTTACACCTAAAGCAACTAGAAAAAGAAGAACAACAAAACTCAAAGTTAGTAGAAAGAAATCATAAAGATCAGAGCAGAAATACATGAAATTGAGACAAACAGTAGAAACAATCACTGAAACTGAAAGCTGATTCTTTGAAAAGATAAACAAAATTGATAAACCTTTAGCCAGACTCATCAAGAAAAAAAGGGAGAGGACCCAAATCAATAAAATTAGAAATGAAAAAGGAGAAGTTACAATTGACACCACAGAAATACAAAGGATCATAAGAGAATACTACAAGCAACTATATGCCAACAAAATAGACAACCATGAAGAAATGGACAAATTCTTAGAAAGGTACAATCTCCCAAGTCTGAACCAGGAAGAAATAGAAAATATGAACAGACCAACCACAAGTACTGGAATTGAAACTGTGATTTAAAAACTTCCAACAAACAAAAGTCCAAGACCTGATGGCTTCACAGGCAAATTCTATCAAACATTTAGGGAAGAGTTAACACCTATCCTTCTGAAACTATTCCAAAAAATTGCAGAGCAAAGAACACTCCCAAACTCATTCTATGAGGCCACCATCACCCTGATACCAAAACCAGACAAAGATACCACAAAAAAAGGAAATTACAGGCCAAAATCATTGATGAACATAGATGCAAAAATCCTCAACACAGTACTAGCAAACAGAATCTAACAGCACATTAAAAGGATCATGCACCATGAGCAAGTGGGGTTTACCCCAGGAATGCAAGGATTCTTCAATATACGCAAATCAATCAACATGATACACCATATTAACAAATTGAAGGAGAAAAACCATATGATCATCTCAATAGATGCAGAAAAAACTTTTGACAAAATTCAACACCAATTTATGATAAAAGCTCTCCAGAAAGTGGGCATACAGGGAACCTACCTCCAGATAATAAAGGCCATATGTGACAAACCCATAGCTAACATCATACTCAATGGTGAAAAGCTGAAAGCATTTCCTCCAAGATCAGGAAGACAAGGATGTCCACTCTCGTCACTATTATTCAACATAGTTTTGGAAATCCTAGCCATGGCAATCAGAGAAGAAAAAGAAAGAAAAGGAATCCAGATTGGAAAAGAAGAGGTAAAACTGTCACTGTTTGCAGATGACATGATACTATACATAGAAAATCCTAAAGATGCTACCAGAAAACTACCAGAGCTCATCAATGAATTCAGTAAAGTTGTAGGATACAAAATTAATACAGAGAAATCTGTTACATTACTATACACTAACAATGAAAGATCAGAAATAGAAATTAAGGAAACAATCCCATTTACCATCACATTAAAAAGAATAAAATACCTAGAAACAAACCTACCTAAGGAGACAAAAGACCTGTACTCCGAAAACTATAAGATGCTGATGAAAGAAGTAGAAGATGACACAAACAGATGGAAAGATATCACATGTTCTTGGATTGGAAGAATCAGTATTGTCAAAATGATTATAGTACATAAGGCAATCTACAGATTCAGTGCAATGCCTCTCAAATTACTGAACGCATTTTTCACAGAATTAGAACAAAAAACTTTACAACTTGTATGAAAACACAGAAGACCTCAAATAGCCAAAGCAATCTGGAAAAAGAAAAATGGAGCTGGAGGAATCAGGCTCCCTGACTTCAGACTATACTACAAAGCTACAGTAATCAAAACATTATGGTACTGGCACAAAAATAGACATATAGATCAGTGGGAAAGGATAGAAAGCCCAGAAATAAACCCACACACCTATGGTCAATTAATCTACAACAAAGGACGTAAGAATATACAATGGAGAAAAGACAGTCTCTTCAGTAAGTGGTGCTGGGAAAATTGGACTGCTATGTGTAAAAGAATGAAATTAGAACATTCTCTAACACCACACAAAAATAAACTAAAAATGGATTAAAGATCTAAATGTAAGACTGGATACTATAAAATTCTTAGAGGAAAACACAGGCAAAACACTCTTTGATATAAATCACAGCAATATCTTTTTGGATCAACCTCCTAGAGCACTAAAAATAAAATAAATAAATAAATAAACAAATGGGACCTAATTAAACTTAAAAGCTTTGGCACAGAAAAGGAAACCATGAACAAAATGAAAAGACAACCTGGAGGATAGGATAAGATATTTGCAAACAATGTGACTGACAAGGGATTAATCTCCAAAATATACAAACAGCTCACGCAGCTTAATATCATAAAAACAATCTGAGCAAAAAATGGATAAAAGATCTAAATAGACATTTCTCCAAAGAAGACATACAGATGGCCAAAAAGCAACATGAAAAGATGTTCAACATCGTTAATTATTAGAGAAATGCAAATCAAAAACTACAGTAAGTTATCACCTCACAATGGTCAGAATGGCTATCATCAAAATGTCTACAAACAATAAATGTTGGAGAGGATGTGAAGAAAAGCAGACCCTCCTACACTATTGGAGGATCCTTTAAAAACTAAAAATAGAGCTACTATATGATCCAACAATCCTACTCCTGGGCATGTATCTGGAGAAAATTATAATTTGAAAAGATACTTGCACCCCAATGTTCATTGTAGCACTATTTACAATAGCCAAGACATGGA
Source organism: Pseudorca crassidens (assembly GCF_039906515.1). Classification (NCBI taxonomy): domain Eukaryota; kingdom Metazoa; phylum Chordata; class Mammalia; order Artiodactyla; family Delphinidae; genus Pseudorca; species Pseudorca crassidens. Next base: position 25,226,348 of record NC_090298.1, read on the forward strand.
AGCAACCTAAATGTCCATTGACAGAGCAATGCATAAAGATGTGGTACATATATACAATGGAATATTACTCAGCCAAAAGAATGAAATAATGCCATTTGCAGCAACATGGCTGGACCTAGAGATTATCATACTAAGTGAAGTAAGTCAGATAAAGATAAATATCATATGATATCACATATATGTGGAATCTTAAAAAAAGTGATACAAATTAACTTATTTACAAAACAGAAACAGACTCACATACTTCAAAAACAAACTTATGGTTACCAAAGGGGAAACGTCGGGGGGGGGTGCGGGGGTAGGGATAAATTAGGAGTTTGGGATTAACATATACACACTACTATATATAAAATAGATAACCAACAAGGACCTCCAGTATAGCACAGGGAACTCTACTCAGTATTCTGTAATAACCTATATGGGAAAAGAATCTGAAAAAGAATGGATATATGTATATATATAATATAACTGAATCACTTAGCTGCACACCTGAAACAAACACAACATTGTAAATCAACTATACCCCAATATAAAATGACTGATGTCCTTATAAGAAGAGAAAATTAGGACCCAGACATGCACAGAGGAAGACTATGTGAAGACAAAGTGAGAAGATAAGCCAAGAAGTGAGGCCTCAGAAGAAACCAACCCAGCCATTCCTTGATCTCAGACTTCTAGCCTCCAAAATTGTGAGAAAAATAAGCATCAGTTGTTTAAGACAAAGTCTGTGGGTATCTTATTATGGCAGTCTTAACAAACCAACCTAGGAAGCAAAAGGGAAACAACCCCTAATATACCCATAAGCTATTTGCAGATACAGTTTTCAAGACTCTGCCTTGCCAGTGACAACCCAGTTATTCTTCCATAGAATATTGATAAAAACAGTTCAAATAGAGAGATCAAGGCTGCTAAAGGACCTCTGTGTATCTTCATATCCTGACTTTTTGTACTACTTTTGCCCCTCATATTTTAGAAGGAGGGCTTGAAAAACAAGCACAGCATTCCCTGGGGCAAAAGGGGTGGGGGAGAAAAAAGAATTTAAATTACCTGCTAATGAGTAAAACTCCTTGGTGTATAAAGCTAAACTTTAAGTTACTAATTCAAAGGTTTTCTGTTTAATGTATGATTTCAGAATACACTCCAATTTAGTGTTTAGGGCATTAGAAAAACTCAGAAGCACAGCTTGAATGCATTCTAATTATAAAATTAAAAGATGGGATACTGAACTACTTAGTATGCCACTTACATACTTTTAAACAATAATGAGTGTTTCAAAATAAGCAGCAGTCGTATAAAATCCAAATGTTTGATAGTTGGGTTATAGTAAATATGAGCAAAATGAGATTTTCTTATCTGAAAAGCAGTACATAGAATGAGAGCATACCAAATATTTGTCTGCAAATGTCAACACTATAGTGAATCTCAGCAATCGTTTGAGGGATTCAAGACAGATAGAAAATGACTCAGTAGTAAAACAAGTAGTTTATATTGGTAATTTTTTAAATGGAGAAAACACTTCTTGTAGGTAAACACTAACATTTTCTACCTTCTCCTACTGTGATATGGTGAAAGTCCTCCAATACTGGCACACAATTAAACTGTGGGCAACTTGATGATCTTGTCATGATGTAAGAAGGGCTGTCCATTTACCAGATAAAGATATGGTTGTCATAACTATTCTGTGAGTTGTTCCTAGTCAGGAATATTTATATTACTAATAAATAAATAGAAAATTACATCTACTAAGTTGGAAAAGTATCTGTATTTTTCAGTTGGAAAACCTGTCAGTAAGATGTTTTCTTATGCTTTTGCCTTTCAACTATGTCCCTGAATCCAAGTAAAGTAGGATATTTAAGAATGCCATAAATGAAAGAAGGAAACAAATAGTCCAAGAAATAGGGAAGGATAGGAAGATATGAGAAACTGTGGACCCCTTCTACTGACTTCAAGAATTAATTAAAAATGTGATTAAGAGTATAAAGTGATTTTCAAAGTTTATTCTTTTGCTAAAAAAACCTCTAAATTTTATATTTTGGCTGAATGAATTAGGAATTGATTATGAGACATCCCAAAAGAGTACTTCAAATAGTTTGTTAATTTTGACATTATAACATACTGTAAAAGTATTTTATTCTTTGCAAAACATGTTCTAGTATTTATGATTGTCTTCACAATATATTTATTGTACAATATTAGTTAATATTGTTTTATTCAAATACATGTGATTTTATTTATCTTTCTCTTTTACAATTTGTAGTTCAAGATGAAATATTATAATTCAAAAAACTGACTCAATAAATAGCGTTAATGGCTTAGTGTCCCTCCTTTTAAGAATCCCACTGAAATGACATGCCACTATGGACTGTGTTAAACTTCTCATCCATTTCCTGGACCAAGGTTTTTTAAAACACCTCCCAAGGCCTTGGTTCACCTCAAGCTAGAAAAACAGAAGATGGCCTTTGTTAAGATGAAAAAGTACAACACAAATTCTGTCATCATTAACAAAATAAAAGCAACATTAGCAATAAAAGTAGAGTTGACATGAACAATATAAATGCTTGATTTATTTATGTATATTGGTTCAAATTTGGTTGGACAGCTTTCCTTCACTCTCACCTCACTCCTCAAAGCCCCAGTGACAGACCAGAAGGACCTGAAGCTGTTTCCTCTTCTGACTCTTTGAAGAGAAAATCAGTTAAAATCTTATTGATGGAGAGCTTGAGTCAGGGTTGAGAGGAGGAAGTGGGATCCCAGAGGGAGAGGAGTCATGTTAAAAATTTGAGAAGACTATTTTGAAATAAAGGAAGTATAAGGGGGCAGAGAGAGGGAAATCCTTGGTGTCAAAGGTAGATAACACTGTAGGCTGATGAGAATTGATGTGTGCACTGAGGGAAAACTTTAAAAACAATAAAAAATTTTGCACCGTCCTCTGGATTTCATGTGTATACTTGGTCATATTAAGTTGTGTCTTTCTCTTATGGAAATATACTGTACCTTGCTACATCGATTAGACCATGAGGAACACAGAAGAAGTACAAAAATAAAAGGAACTTTATAACAGAATTGGAAAATAAGAAGAAATGCCTGTAAGAAATAAGGATAGAGAATGATTTATGGAAGATGTAAAGCATATTGGAACAGGTAATACCCATCAGGGCCAAGAAACCTATGATCATGCACTAAGATAACAAGATTATAAGAAAATACTTTTCCATCAAAATCCACAAATAATTCTATAGTCAGAAGCAGAAACACCAGAGGCAAGAAGAGACTGTTTACCAGCTTAAAGCACAGAACAGCAGAGACTTCCATTCCTCTGCCCTACAGTTATCTGAGCAGAGCAGAGCTGAGACCAGAGCAGCAAAGCAGTAACTCTGGAAACAGTATGGCAACAGGAGAGGCATTAAACTACCACATCTAGAAGATACAATCATAAGAGGATTGGTTCCTATAATCAGAATTTTATTTACCACAAATACAAGAAGACACTATATTCCCATTTGGGCTGAGGATTAACACATTAATTTTGTTTAAAATTAGTTTTAAAATATGTTAATTTTAAAATATGAACAACCAATTATCACCAAACACCTGAAGAAAATAAGCAACATTTAAGAGTGGCATCAAAGAAGAAGAATTATCCCTACTAGTTTTCTAAAGGATATATTTCAAAATTAAAATTAGAAAAATCAATATTGAAAGAAATATTGGAGAGTTAAAACATCAACTTCATTCTTTAGGAAGTATAGGTTGCTAGGAAAATGTAAATGTTCTAGGGAAAAGATAATTGCCAAAATGAAATCAAAGAAAACATTAATTGAAGATCATACTTAAAATGGCTGGGGGTAAAATTAGGGAATTGGAAGTCTTTAATACAAAAATTGAAAAGATGTCTTGCAAAGTTCATTCTACTTATGATATTTTTCCTATTTATCAGTCATGTGAGAAATACATGGCAAATTTATTTACCAACTATTAAGTGCAGTCATGATTCCAGACTGGTTATGTATATTTTCACAACACATTGAGTAAGATTATACCACTATTTTACAGATGGAAATACAGAAGCTTAGAAACACTGATAATTATCTTCAAGTCATTCGGATAAGGATGGGCCACCATCCTGCCTCTCAGAATCCTAAAGTATTTAGGGTTTTGGATACTCTAACCTGCATCAGGTATAAATTCTGGGGTCCTGGATGCAAATAACAGTTAGAAGTCCAAATAAGCATACCATACTGTATCAAAATTTTCAAGGAAGAGAATCCAAGTCTCTAAAACACATAAATGTAATACAGTAACAAACATTTTAGAATTAACTTTCTAACTGTTGGTTTAATAGCACCTTAATATCTACTATAGCTATATTTGCCAAAACTAGGAATCATAATAAACCATACAAATAAGACAGCAACTATTCTCTTGCTAATGACTGTGTAACTTCTATTACTGTTGGTGGTAATTTTGAAGTCGTACATTCTCAGTGATAAAATCTTTGTTTTATAAGTTTGTAGGCAGTTCTTGACATGATTTTGGGTTTGACAATGGTAACCTTACTATTCTTTACTCTTCTTAAAAGTTACTTCCCTTTGTTGGTTTTGTGGCCAGAAGTTAAACTAGAGTGGCAGAAGAAATATGTTTTATATATGAAAATTTTCTTAAAAATATAATTTTTGTTCTAGTGTTATCTGAACATCTCACTGACTCTTTCACTATCCATTATTAAACAACAAAAATTTAGCTTTAGGGTATGTTTTTTTTCCGAACAGAAAGGAGAGAATTAAAAAGTTAGGTTATAAATATTCAATATATTCCAACTACTAATGAATATGTTAAATTTTTTCAGAGATATTTAATCATTTTGAAATCATTTAAAAAATAATGAAATTCCAAGCAGAAAAAAAATAATGTTTCCTTGTCTATCAAAATTGATTTTTTTTGGAAGTTTCAATTTTTTATTGAGGCACAGTTGATTTACAATATTATATTAGTTTCAGGTGTTCAGTAATTCAAAATTTGTATGAATTATACTCTATTTAAAGTTATATAAAATATTGGCTATATTCCCTGTGTTGCACAATATATTCTTGTAGCTGATTTATTTTATACATTGTACTTTGCCTTGTCCCTTGCCACTCTCCTCTGGTAACCACTAGTTTGCTCTCAATATCTGTGAGTCTGTTTCTGTTTTGTTGTATTCATTTGTTTATTTTTTAGATTCCACATATAAGTGATAACATGACAGTATTTGTCTTTATCTGACTTATTTCACTAAGAATGATACCCTCCAGTTTCATCCATGCTGTTGAAAATGGCAAATTTCACTTTTTTATGGCTAAGTAGTATTCCATTTTCTATATATCTGTATATTTCACATCTTCTTTATTTGTTCATCTGTTGATGGGCATTTAGATTGCTTCCATTTCATGGCTGTTGTAAATAATGTTGCTATGAACATTGGGGTGCATGTATCTTTTCAAATTACTGTTTTCCTTTTTTTTGGATATATGCCCAGGGGTGGAATTGCTGGATCATATGATAGCTCTATTTTTAGTTTATTGAGAACCCTCCACCCTGTTCTCCACAGTGGCCACACCAATTAGCATTTCTACTAACAGTGCACAAGTGTTCCCTTTCCTCCACATCCTCACCAACATTTAATATTTGTGGTCTTTTTGATGATAGCCATTCTGACAGGTGTAAGGTGGTATCTCATTATGGTTTTGATTTTCAGATCATCATATTTTATCTGATGATTAGTGTTGTTGAGCATATTTTTATGTGCCTGTTGCCCATCTGTATGTATTCTTTGGAAATACGTCTATTCAGGTATCCTGCCCATTTTTTAATTGGGTTTTATTTTTGATATTTAGTTGTATGAGCTATTTATATATTTTGGATATTAACCCCTTATTGGACATATCATTTGCAAATATTTCTCTCAGTCAGTAGGCTATCTTTTCATTTTGTCCATGGGTTTCTTTGCTGTGCAAAAGCTTTTAAGTTTAATTAGGTCCCATCTGTTTATTTTTGCTTTTGTTTCCTTTGCTTTAGGAGACAGATTTTAAAAAATATTGCTACAATTTATATCAAAGAGTATTCTGCCTATGTTTCCTTCTAGGAATTTTATGGTTTCTAGTCTTACATTTAGGTCTTTAATCCATTTTGAGTTTATTTTTGTATATGGTGTTAGAGAATGTTCTACTTTCATTCTTTTACATATAGCCATCCAGTTTTCCCAGCACCATTTATTGAAGTGACTGTCTTTTCCCCATTGTATACTCTCACCTCCTTTGTCATAGATTAATTGACCATAAGTGCATTGGTATATTTCTGGACTCTATTCTGTTCCATTGAACTATTTGTCTGTTTCTGTGCCAGTACCATGCTATTTTGATTACTGTATCTTTGTAGTATAGTTTGAAGTCAGGGAGTGTGATACTTCCATCTCTGTTCTTCTTTTTCAAGATTGTTCTGGCTATTTGGGCTCTTTTGTGTTTCCATACAGATTTTGAAATGATTTATTCTAGTTCTGTGGAAAATGCCATTGGTATTTTTATAGGGATTGCATAGAATCTGTAGATTGCTTTGGGTAGTATGGTCATTTTAACAATATTAATTATTCTACCCCATGAACACGGTATATCTTTTCATCTGTTTGTGTCATCTTCAATTTCTTTCATCAGTTTCTTATAGTTTTCAGAGTACATGGTCTTTTACCTCCTGAGTTAGATTTATTCCTAGATATCTTATTCTTTTTTCATGAAATTAAAAATGGAATTGTTTCTTAACTTCTCTTTCGAATAGTTCTTTGTTAGTTTATAGAAATGCAACAGATTTCTGTATATTAATTTTGTATCCTGCAACTTTACTGAATTTATGGATGAACTCTAGTAATTTTTGGTGGTGTCTTTAGGATTTTCTATGTATAGTATCATGTTATCTGCAAACAGTGACAGCTTTACTTCTTCCTTTACAATTTGGATTCCTTTTATTTCTTTTCTTGTCTGATTGCTGTGGCTAGGACTTCCAATACTATGTTGAATAAAAGTGGCTACAGTGGGCATCATTGTCTTGTTCCTCGTCTTAGAGCAAATGCTTTCAGCTTTTCACCATTGAGATTGATGTCAGGTGTGGGTTTATTATATGTGGGCTTTATTATGTTGAAGTATGTTCTCTCTATACCCACTTTGTGAAAGTTTTTATAATAACTGGATGTTGAATTTTGTCAAAAGCTTTTTCTGTGTCTACTGAGATGATCATATGGTTTTTATTCTTCATTTTGTCACTGTGGTGTATCACATTGATTGATCTGAGGATATTGAGGCATCCTTGTAACTCTGGGTTAAATTCCACTTGATCATGGTGTATGAACCTTTTAATATATTTTTGAATTTGGTTTGCTAATACATTTTGAGGATTTTGCTCTGTGTTCATCAGTGATATTGGCCTATGATGTGTGTGTGTGTGTGATATTTGGTTTTGGTATCAAAGTGATGCTAGCCTCCTAGAAAGAGTTCAGAAGTGTTCCTTCCTCTGCAAGTTTTTGGAGTAGTTTGAGAAAGATAGATGTTCACTTTTCTTTAAATGTTTGGTAGGATTCACCTATGAAGCCATCTGGTCCTGGACTTTTGTTTGTTGGGAGTTTGTTTTTTTTTTTTTTAATTACTGATTCCATTACTACTGGTAACTGGCTGTTCATATTTTCTATTTCTTCCTGGTTCATTCTTGGAAGAAAGTATGTTTCTAGGAATTTTTTCAGTTCTTCTAGGTTGATTTTTGATTAAAAAAATGTTTTTATCTTAAAAGCTTTTAGAAATAAGAGAACAAAACACCTATCCAAAAACAAGGAGAAGCTCTGGATTTTTGTCAAAAGAGTTGTTGACTAAATCACAGTGCCTGTATTATGGGAATAATTTACCTCTTCATTCTAAGTGTTATTGAGAGTACACAATTTTCCCACTTAAAAAGATGGAGATTGTACATTTGTTCAGGGAGGACTCGAGACTTTGAAGAGGGATGCATATGAAATTAGTATTTTTGGAATACCTGTACAAGATAAGTGCTGGGCATTATATATTTTCAAATCACATAATATAACATCCTGAAAGACATGGATATATAATTCTTATTTTACAGATAACAAACAAAAATACAGTGAAAAACTAAGAGAACCAGCTGGTTAGTGGCAGGGTTCAAGAGCTCCAAAACACATCCATCCCAACTCACTCATAAGCACAAGAGTCTTTGCGCAATAACTAAATTCTATGCCAGAAATTTTATTTTGGAAAGAAAGAAACTACTGTGATGGCAAACTGCAGAACATTCCTGCTTTTTGTAGATTGGGTGAGTGAATCTCTCCTGTACAATCAGAATCTGTCAGTCATCTCTGCTTGAGGACAAGTTTAACAGGCCATAAATGCCAGAGCAGGATAAAGAGAATAAGTGGGAGAATTGCTCTTGGCAGTCTTAACAAGCTCTGATCAATTGATTTATGTAGAAAATCCAATTAGACCTGGCTGACCAGAGCTCCATTGACATCAGAATGAAGCCAGTTGTAAGAAGAGGCTGTTGTTAGTATCCCCCTTGGCCAAGTGAATTGATCAATATTTAAACCCTCTTTGGTTTAGATCCTATAATAAAGATACTAACATTACTTCTCCACACATATTAAAAGACAAGCCCATGAAAAAACACATAACAAAGACTTGGTTGGTAAAAATAATCATGTGATTTTGCATACATGTATAAGTTACAAGCTAATTTATACATGCATAAGTTACAAGCTATTATTTTTCTTAATCAAATTTTCTGAATAAATTTAAATGTTACATCCAATTCTGTGGAAAAGACTTAAAAACAGTGAAAGAGCATCTTCTTACCATCCCCATTTCCTGTTTTGTCACCAGAATTCCAAAAAATTTCACAAATTATTTAAAAAATTATTTAGCACACTGGTTAAAAACTAGATGTCCTCACAAACTTTAAATTGAACCTACTTAAGTTGATTTAATTTTTTTTACTGTTTTAGATATGCCGTTTTTACATATATTCCTAATAAAACCCTGTCATAAATTCCAAATTTAATATATACTAAATGCACATATGAAAAAAGTGACTACAGACTCTTTTAATTTGATTCTGCTGTTCTTTGACCCATGAGCATTAGTGGTCACTGAGGTCCTGCCTCATGAAGAATGTCATTTGGCTCTGTCTTCCATATAGGCTCAAAACAAAATTAGGTTCATCCTAATTAAGCTTTTATACTACAAACTAAATTTAGTATGTTCATATAGTGAACTTTTAGTGAGCTTGGTCAAACACAAACCTAACATTAACCGTATCTGGGTGTGTCCTCCCTATAGCATTAAAATTATATATTTCATACCAGAAACTAGTGAAACCACCAGAAGGTACGTTTGCACAATTGGTATACAAGAGAGAAATAATACTTCAGGTTCTTGTCCTCAGATCAGTTCACTTTCCAGTATTCTACATTTGACACTATATTTTTTATTTGGCTCTGCCAGGCTTATATGTTCTTTAAATGTTTAAAAGAACAACAAAGCAGAGTTAATTCTGTCCTCATCTAGGAACCATTGTATTTTGTAGCATATAATCAGGTTTTTTTAGGTTTGCTTTTCTTGTTTAGATTTAAACTTGGTCACTCATTTGTTCACAGGGACCAGTATAGTGCTTGGCACAAGGTATATGTTTAAATTAATGAGCAATCTGTCTAAGAAAAATATGCTATTTACAGATGTGTATCTGTATATTTCAGCCCCAAAGAATGTAAACTACATTAAAAATAGAGCATGTGACATTTGAACTTTTTCTTTATAGCAGGCACATAGAACTTGACATAATAAGCTCTCAAATATTGTTAAAGGAACAATTAAATTAATAAAGGATATTCATTGTCTACAAAAGATCACAACTGTTTTACAAAATTACATTGTGAGGAAAAATTACTTGGGATCCTATAGAGCCATAGCAATCTATTATCCACACTTGAGCTTGAACATTTTCTTCTTCTCTAGGATCTCATTTATAAAACAGGTTTCAAATATAGTGAAATGTTATTCTAATGGTCCCCTTAAAATGTTTTTAAATCTAGGACCTTTTAATCCACTCAAGAATTCCATGAAGAATTCAAAGTTGTTCAGGAGTACTATTTGTACAATGATAAAACGTACAAGTTGAGCTGTGCACATGAGCATGTGAGAACACTTTAGAAGAAGAAACTTCATGAACCTGGTGAACCTTTTTATCAGATCAATTCTATGAAGGCTTTTGCTATGTTGCAGCTAATAGAACTTTCACCAGGTGTCATTAAGAATTGCTGAAGACTAATGGAACCAAACAGGAAAAAGCACTGCTCTCTTCACAAGTGGCTGAGACATGGCCCCTTCTTGAGAAAAGCGTAATTTAATTCATACTAATAGATGAAAAGTAAGAGTAAAGCCATAGACTCTAGGTTGTAGGCTACTCAAAAAAATGAGGGGAAAGCATTTTCCCCCAAAGGAACTTTATGAGTCATGATTTCTTTCCAAACTAGTGTGAATAACTAAGTGCAAATGATGGATTATTCTCCTGTGGACTGTGAATAATAACTTCTGAGTGGCTTTCAGATTCCCAGGAAAACAGTCACTGGATCCTCAGCATACATCAAAACACAACCAAAGCTAAAGAAAAAAAAAGGGAGGGAGGGATGCAGAATGTAAAAAAGTAGAAAAAAAGGAATGCATTCCTAAGAATAGAGTGAAAAAAATAAAGAATGACAATACACTCCAAATATTTCATTAAACTTTTCCCCCAGTATTTCTTCACATGAATTTTGTTGCTAACTAGTATATTTTATGGCATGGACCATATTTCCGAACATTATTCATGGCTGTAATATGAGACTTAGTAGAGAGTCTTTCTATAAAATTAATAAGTATTGCAAAAATTCCAAAATTCCTAAAATTTCTTATTTTACATGCTTGATCTCATCAAAAAAGTCATACCAATTTAATATTAGGTGTAACTAGAAAGGAAGAATTCTGGCAAAGGAAGCATTTTGTAAGAGTTTTGCTTTGTTTTGTTTTTATTGATACTTCCTGATATGCCCACTCTAGATACAAAAATTTTGTCTGCATTATAACCCCTGAATTAGCCAGCTACACTAAGTAAAACTAACAGTGTTCTTTTATTTTGACTCTGTTGAGACAAAGAACTAGTTATGTATAACAATAAGTAAAATACTATATGTATAGTATGTATACATTCAATTTATTATATTGGTAAATTAACCTAATAACATACAGCTTTGGGAATCCACATAGAATTTGTTCTACATTTTCAGTGACCGACAGTAACGTGATTTTCAAAGGTTGTGTAATAGAAAAAGGTTTCTATAAGTGAAAAAGTCATGACGTAGTAATTCACTTATGAAAGACACATTTTAAGATACTTTTTTTCCATTTATTAAAGCTGGTTTAGTCACAGTTAGACTGAGACTGTGAACCCAAACATCTGAATTCAATGAAGTCATGTTAATAAAATTCATATAGCTTATATAAAATCAACTGGAAGCCCAGAAACTTTAGGGTCACATGAAGCAGCTTAAACAGTCCACCCTCTTTCCCAGCTTCGAGAATTTATGGTACCTTTCTGTCAATGTGTTCACACCCCAGCTGGACAGCTTGAGACATGAGCTGATGAATAAATAAGTGGCCTTTCTCTAGAGGAGGGCCAGACAACTGGCAGGGTCACTGTGCCTTTGACATCACACTCAAGAAGACTGCTCTTCTGTTCAAATCCCATCCATGTACCTTTGAGCCAACTAGTATATTAAGATCAACTATAGTGTATTTCATAACAGCCAGGAAAGATAATAATAAACAATAAACTAAATATAAAGTGTGCTCCTGTTAATAAATCAGAATTCCTACCTAATTCCTAAATACTTAGATAGAAAAAAGAGTGTAATCTGCTCTGGTCTGAGATATTTTTTTTAAATTTAATTTAATTTATTTTTTATATAGCTGGTTCTTATTAGTTATCTGTTTTATACACATTAGTGTATACATGTCAATCCCAATCTCCCAATGCATCACACACACACACACACACACACACACACACACACCCTGCCACTTTCCCCCCTTGGTGTCCATACGTTTGTTCTCTACGTGGATGGATCTAGAGACTGTCATACAGAGTGAAGTAAGTCAGAAAGAGAAAAACAAATATCAAATATTAACGCATATATGTGGACCTAGAAAATGGTACAGATGAATAGGTTTGCAAAAGGCAGAAATAGAGACACTTTTTTTTTTTAATGCTTTCAGCAATTGCTTAACTTTTCTGTGATTCTGGGTTCAAAGAAATAATTATCAATATTTCTTTAAACAAAAGCATTCAATCAAAATTCCTGTTTTAAATGCAGAATTTATCTAACTGTATTGCTAAAGAGTGAAGCTTCCTCTAATTTGCTCAGAAAAGAAAGTGACTTTTGCTTTAGGTATGTAACTGCAACTTCGTGACTGAGTCCGTTCTTCACTGATTATGTTTTTACCTTCATGCAAAAGTGAGAGGCAGGTTTTAAATTCCTTTTGTTTCAGGGGAATAATATAACCTCCAGGTAGGGACTTAGCTGAACTCAAATCTATACATGACCATAAATAAGGCTATTAACTGTGTAACATTACGCATATAATTCCTGGTTGCTACAGCTTGGTATTTTACAATTTCTGTAGGATGGTGATCTTAGACTTTGGAGATTTTAAACCACTTAGAAAAATGAGGAGGCAGGGGGTCACATAAAGTTGCACCTTTTCTGAGTTAGTATATTATAAACAAAAATGAAAGTCATTTATTTATCACCAATAGGTCATAAAAGAAATATCAAAAAATTAGAAATTTCAGAATAATGACAATTTTTCAAATAATCAAGACTTAATTTTTAAGAAGCACTCTCTACATCAGCAACCTTGTTTCTCTAGCTTTTATGGGAACTTCATCATGGATTGGCACTTTTCCTGACAGTCAGGAATTTGGGTACCATGGTCTTGGTTTCTCATATAATCACGAATATTGAATACTTCATATATTACAGCCTTAAACATACACAGGCATTACCTGGCATCATTTATTAAATTTGAGTTTTGCATAGGAGATGTTTTTACATTCTATGTCATAACTGTAACTTTTGGAAAATTAAGCAAGCATTGTTTAATAATTTTTTTCTGTTGCTAAACATATGACTCTATCCTCTCATATTTTGGAATTGTGACTTTGCATAATATTATATTTAAGAGAATTAATATAAATTTAACAAAATTACTCAGAGTAACTGCTTTTAATGATTCATTAGATAAGTAAATCCAAGGAAGAAGTAATTCGAGATTGCAATTTATGGCAAGATCTAGAACTAAAATTATTGATTTAGTGAAACGCTTCATGAGGAAGACACATTGAGAAGACACATCCAAACCTTAACCTTTTTTATAGTCTAAGGCCAACCATTTCTATTATTTTCTTATAGACACTTTCAGTGTTCTTTTGCAGATATAAGCAACATGTATGTTACATACTTTGTATTTTGACCATTTTACCAAAACTAGAAATTACAGACTTTCTTGTATGCCTTGATTTGCCTTCAAGAAATATCTTGAAGATATTTCTATATATCAGTGCTACACAATAACTATTCTATCTCTTTTCTTTTTCTTTTTTTAACATCTGTATTGGAGTATAGTTGCTTTACAATGGTGTGTTATCTATCTCTTTTCAACGTTTAATAGAGTATAACAAACTTAGGTATGACCTTACATATTTCACGCAAATGAAGTCATCAATTTGGTGTTACTGTTTGACAACATATATATTGGACATGTGTTTAACAGTTAAATGTTCACGGGTTACTTCATTTACTTATCAGTCTAGGAGGGGTGTTTCAAATATACTATGGTAGGAAGAGTTTACTTGTTGTTTAAGGTGAAAAAGTACTTCTCATTATACAGTTACTCAGTATTCCCAGTAAACCCCTATTAAGTGTACACTGGAAGCATTGATGCAGGAGCTCTGTAGAGCTTGCCAGTAATAATGAGTAAACACAGACATATTATATTAAAATAAATGGAAATAACTAAGACAAACTAATAAGTTTAACTTTTAAAATCCTACATATCATTTTATTTAGACTAATGATTTCACATTTACTCAGAACATACACCCTATTTATAAAGGCTTTCCACATTTATACCACTGTTTCACATTAACAGTCCAGAAGACATAGATAGTAGATTCCTATCTACTAGACAAATTCCTATCTACTAGACAAATACAATATGATATCACTTGTATGTGGAATCTAAAATGTGACAGAAATGAACTTACCTACGAAACAGAAAGAGACACACAGACTTAAAGAACAGACTTGTGGTTGCCAAGGGGCAGGGGGTTTTGAATATACCAGTGTGAGTTCTGTTAGACCCCCTGGGAAAGTAAACCATTTATCCAAGATCTCATGGCTTCAGTGTGCTATATTGTATCACAATTGCCTGTGAACCTTAATGGAGTTTCTTAAATGTGCACCCAAGGGCATATGACAAAGTACTTAGATGTGTATTGTACTATTTATTCAAAATTCTCTGTCCACAGATCCACTGTCAGTCACATATATCCAGGAAAAATATTGATGCATTTCTATTATTTTATATTTTGTATAACAAATTAATAATATTGCTATTCCTTACCCTGTCCCTCCTTCATTTGATCCTTGCCATTATACAACCTTTGAATCTCACTTCAAACTCTCTTCCAAACTCCCTAGGTATAACTTCACCATCCATTGTAATTACAATATCCACTTAATTCATCTTCATTCTAACTTATGATCTTGACTTAATAAAATTACATTGTTTGCATATATTTTCATAAGACTTGCTTGATTAGATTTGTATTGTCATTACAGTCATTTTTTACAGGGAGAGGGAGCTGAAGTCTGGCAGAACTAGGTTAGAATCTCTTTCCCATTTACTAGTTGAGTGACCATAGGCAAGGTACTTCAGCTTATTGACAGTTGGAGTCCTCATCTGTAAAATGAGGCATTTTGTCTCATTCTTATCACTGTTGTAAATATTAAATAAGATGATGTATATTAAGATCCCTATACAGCTCGTGAACATAGAAGACCCTTGGTACATAGTAATTATTACCACTATTCATACAATTATTTTCTGAAGTGGTCACATTTTCAATTATTGGTGTGGGACTGATATATCTTGTTAGGCTAGAGAGCTCCTTTCAGAAATGACCCAACTAGAAAAGGTGAAGAGTGAGTGCAAAGGAAGCAAGCAGATGGGAATATTGGAAATTTATGTTGGACGTATTTTATTATGTGCCATGTTGCTAGTAGCACTGAAAACTCAAATATATGCTCCCTATGAGAATTACTGTACAGAGCTTTTAAGATGTTTACTTCTTGTTAACTTTTGATAGGTGTCTGTTTATTTCTACTAAAATCAGAGATTTTACTCACAGAACAGAGAATGAAGCATCTTATTCATAGTATTTTTCCCTAGAATTGATTAAGTGATTGGTATTGGGTCTACTCTGAATAATATTTGAAACAACAGAATTCCATCATTTGAACTACTACACTGGGTTCACGTTTCAGTGGAGATGGAGTTAGCCTGCTATATGCTATTTCTCCCATTGATTACAACTAAAAACTCTAAATACATAAAGAAGCTACCTGAAGACTCTGAAAAACAAATAACAGCAGACAGATTGGGGTGGGAAGTCAAATCTTGAAGAATGATAAGCACCGCCATGCCTTTTCTGATCTTCTCTCCTTTATAGATCCTAGCTTTGACTTGAAAGTATTTGAATCCCAGAAATGTTTGCAGGCCCAGGCAGTAAAAACTCTGAAAGAAATAATCTCTTTCTATCCAGAAGTCTGGGGGAAAAGGCCTCTGTGAGACACTGAGTGCAATGTAGGGAGGAATTCCTTGTTTTCCTCATCTCTCTCTCCAAACACCACCCAAGAATGCCCAGTGTCAAAATCCCACTGATGTTGCATCAGGGATGGTCAAAGTGCATCTGTGCTGACACCTAAATTCTTTCTATCTGGCAAGAAAAGCTAGGTAATGGGATCCTGTGGTCTGAAGAGTAGGGAGGGAAATCTCTGTTATTTTTTCTCCTACTCTTGCTGCTTCCCTCTGAGAGGGAAATCAGTTACAAATGAATGTCCACAATCATGTAAGAGGATAAAAATCCTGAGCTAAATCACTATTTCTGACCAAAGTCACCAGGAAAAGAGGCCTCTGTCAACTGGAGAGCCTGGAGAGGAAGGAGCAAGGAACTGAAAAGTGGGATATGCTGAATCTGCACCTGAGCGGACCCCAGTCTCCAGCTTACCCCTCAGCTGCACATGCACTGAACAGGTCACTAGTAACAAAGCGGAGGTTTTGAGCACCCAAATACAGTATAGCACCACTCAAGTCTGCCCAAAAAGAGCAATATGCTTGTGCATAAAACAAACCTTACTAAGAAGATTTAAGTCAAACAAAGTACGCCATGTGCCATTAACAGAATTAAACCAAAAGTCAGTTATTCAAAGACATCTAGAAAACTCCAAATATTTGGAAATTAAACAACATACCTCTAAATAATCTATGGATAAAAATGTAATCCTCAAGGAATATAAGAAAATATTTTTAACTAAAAGAACATAAAAATAAAATATATCAAAATTTGTGCGATTTAGGGTTAAAAGCGTGCTTAAATGTAAATGGATGCTAGTAAATTCCTACATTAGAAATGAAGAAAGTTCTCAAAGACATAACCCAAGATTTCACCTTTAGAAAACTAGTACGAAAAGAGTAACTCAATTCAAACTGAGCAGAAAGAAAAATAATGCAGGTAAGAGTAGAAATCAATCAAGGAAATTGAAAACAAAACAAAAAATATTGAGAAAAATTAATGGAACCAAAAACTGCTTAAGTAGCAAGCCATAGTTTTTCACATCATGGAATAGCAAAATCAAAAAAAAAAATAGTAATTATACAAGTGAATAAAATGATTGCAAGAGACACGGAATAGAAGTGGTGGTGGAGTTACTCCTTTAAGTAGGGTGTTGAGAGAGAGCTCTTATTGGTTGTCACCACATTGGCCAAATCTCAACAGAGAAAGAGCTCATTAAAGAGAAAGAAGGTTGGTTGCATTGGGGATGAGGAGGAGAATGCAGCATACATAAAGTTTCTGAAGCAGGAGAGAGTGTGGTTTGTACAAGAATATCAGAATTAGAGATTATTGAGCAATAGGGATCTTGGTACAAGCCATGGAAATCATGCATTTACGTTTTTATTAAAAAATACTTATTGGGTGCTACTAATTGTTTTAGGTGTTAGGATTAGAGTAGTAATAAAAAGTTTCAAAGCGATTGCCCTCATTGAGCTCTCAAGTTTATGGGGAACACAATAAACAAATAACAGTAAATACATAAATTGTGCCATGGTTACAAGTGCTATGGAGAAAATGAAGTAGATTAAAGAGAGAGGGATTTGAGGGAGGAGTGAAGATTGCCCTTTTATGGTAAGTGGTAAAGGAAGGCGTTTTTGATGAGGTAAACTTTCAGCAGAGATCAGAGAGAAGAGGAGTTAGCCATAAAGATAACTGGCTGAAAAAGATTCAAGGCAGAGCAAACAGCAAGTGTAAATGTCTTGTGGTCTTCTTCAAAGAAGATATACAGATTGCCAACAAACACATGAAAGGACATGCTCAACATCACTAATCACTAGAGAAATGCAAATCAAAACTATAATGAGGTATCACCTCACACCAGTCAGAATGGCCATCATCAAAAAATCTACACACAATAAACGCTGGAGAGGGTGTGGAGAAAAGGGAACCCTCTTGCACTGTTGGTGGGAATGTAAATTGATACAGCCACTGTGGAGAACAGTACGGAGGTTCCTTATAAACTAAAAACAGAACTACCATATGACCCAGCAATCCCACTACTGGGCATATACCCTGAGAAAACCATAATTCAAAAAGAGTCATGTAGCACAATGTTCATTGCAGCTCTATTTACAATAGCCAGGACATGGAAGCAACCTAAGTGTCCATTGACAGATGAATGGATAAAGAAGATGTGGCACACATATACAATGGAGTATTACTCAGCCATAAAAAGAAACAAAATTGAGTTATTTGTAGTGAGGTGGATGGACCTAGAGTCTGTCATACAGAGTGAAGTAAGTCAGAAAGAGAAAAGCAAATACCATATGCCAACACATATATATGGAATCTAAAAAAAAAAAAAAAATGGTTCTGAAGATCCTAGGGGCAGGACAGGAAGATGCAGACATAGAGGATGGACTTGAGCACATGGGGAGGGGGAAGCGTAAGCTGGGATGAAGTGAGAGAGTGGCATGGACATATATACACTACCAAATGTAAAATAGATAGCTACTGGGAAGCAGCCGCGTAGCACAGGGAGATCAGCTTGGTGCTTTGTGTCCACCTAGAGGAATGGGATAGGGAGTGTGGGAGGGAGACGCAAGAGGGAGGAGATATGGGGATATACTTATGCATATAGCTGATTCACTTTGTTATACAGCAGAAACTAACACACCATTGTAAAGCAACTATACTCCAATAAAGATGTTAAAAAAATGTCTTATATATACACTAATATGTATAAAATGGATAACTAATAAGAATCTGCTGTAACAAAAAATAAATAAAATAAAATTCAAAAAAAAATGTCTTGTGGTCGGAAGGTGGTTGGTGTATTTGGGGAGCAGTGAGGAGTTGAGCATGGCTGTAGGAGGATGAACCAGAGGGAGCGGAGGAAAACAGCCAGATCACAAAGGGCCAACCAAGTGGGCCATGCTGACTATGGCTTTTACTCTAACTGGGCAGGATTTCCAGCAGAGAAGTGATACAATCCGAGTTACATTTTAAATGGCTCTTTCTGGTTGCTATGTGGAGAAGAGATAGGGGCGGCAGTGAGAAAAAGGGAATCACGCTGGAGTGGGCTCAATGGGAAATGGAAGGAGAAGAATGGAGACAGCTGGTTTCAACAACTCTTAAGATCATTTTACTGTTAAGGGGAAAGGAGAAATGGGACAGCAGCTAGAAAGGCATATGTTTTGAAGGGAAGCTGTTATTATTATTTTCAGATGTATAATATGTCAGCAAATGTGTGTGTTTAGAGAAGGATCCATAGATCTGGAAATACTGATGATGCAGAATATGAGGAGGAGTACTACTGTAGTTCAGAATCCAGTTGTTGTCAGAAGTGGAGGTGTTGGCTGGAAATACAGGCCTGCCAGGTATTTGCTTGGTTACATAAGGGAACATAGATGTAGCTGTCTTGTCTGATCTGGTGTAGGGAATGTGTGGAATGTCTTTTCTGATTGCTTCTATGTCTGTGTTTTTCCTTATGGAATTGGAAATAAGTTCATCTGCTGAGATTAAAGTGCATGGAAGAGATTTTGGAAAACCAAGGTAAGAGGAAATAATGTAAAAATTGTTTAGAAAAGTTAGGAAATTTGTTAAAGAAATATAGTACATATGTGTTTGCAGATATAAAACAGAGGCTTTGACATCAATATTCCTGGTTATATCCTGACTCTACCCTTAGTAAGTGTCTGGCCCTGGGCTAACTACTTAAGATTTCTACATCTCAGTTTCTCAGTTTCTTAATGTATAACATGGAGAGAAAAATAGTACCTATATCACAAGGTATTCTGAGGATTACATGAACTACCCTCCTTCCCCCTACACACAATTTTAGAATAGTTCCTGACATATATGATGTGCTCAATAGATAAGTTTTTATTGTAATAATGCTTACTAGTTCTATAATGCTTTTCCCCTCTATGTTCTAAAGCATTTCCAAACTCACTATTTGTTTTGATTTGAACTCCTGGATAAATGGAGATAAAATTAGTCAGCGCTCTCCAGAGACCCAGGGAAGAGCTGATGTTGCAGTCTCAAGTCTGAAGGCAGCCTGGAGGCAGAATTCCTTCTTCTTCAGGGGATCTCAGTCTTTTCTTTCAAGACCTTCAACTGATTGGATGAGGCCCACCCATATTCTAGAAATAATCTTATTTATGCACAGTCTACTGATTAAAATGTTAGTAAAATCTAAAGAACACTTTTATTGTAACATCTAGACCGGTGTTTGACCAAAAACTGGGTGCCATGGCTTAGCCAAGTTGACACATGAAATTAATCATTATAAAAAAGAAGGCTAGAATCTAGGTCTTCCAGTTCTTATTTTGCTCTTTTCCCTAATACAGAGCATTTAGAATGCAGATTTGGGCTTTCTTATCATTTCATAGAAATATTTCTAGCAAATTTTCACTTCAACAAAATTTTAATAAAACTATCAGAGAAGGTCAGTATAGTTGGAAGGATGTGGAAATTCGAACAAATGACACACAAAAAATCTATTAACAAGGAACTGTTATTTTACATCATGTAATCCCCACCTCAAACTTTAAAATTTTGGTATTAGTAGCTCCATATTGTGGACAAGGAAGTGGATACTAAGAGAGGTTATGATATATGCTCTAGAGCACACATGGCAAGTGTGGGATTCAAAGGCAGAAATCTGTGATTTCAGACTCTGAGCTCTTTCAATTTTAAAATGTTTTGTCTCCTGGAGGAACTGCTAAATAAGATGCAGGTTTTAGTTCAGGCTCGTCTGCTGGTTGACTGTACTACTGTGGCATGTCCCTTAACTGATACAACTACCAGTTTCCTTCTCTATAAACGATAATTTGCCCATTATATCTGGTAGGACTTTTTGAGGTTCAGATGAGAAAAATTATGGGAAGGATTTTTTAAACTTTAAAACAGCCTTCATATATGAGTTTTTAACTATTATCATGGGAAGGAAGATTAGCACTTCCCCTGGTGTACATTGTTCCAATGCATTATTTTTAAAATGAAGCTACCTCACTATTTCTGATCTTGGAAACCCACATAATTTTAAAAATAGAGGGCCCCAGGGCTTTGCAATTTACACTGATTATTGTTACCTCTATTATATTGGGGAAAAAAGCAAAAATTAATTCGAGTTAAGGTTAGAAATGTTGACTACTTGATAAGAATTCTTTGCTTTCTATGAATGGCAACATTGCATTCAATCTCAAAGAAAAATACTAACAAAATACATTTTAATTTTGAAAGGCAGATCTCGTCAGCTGGATGCTTTTACTCTGCTGACACACAACTGCCACATAATACCTGAAGCAGAATTGGACTTACATGATTAGTAGATACATCTCACAATCATTTCTACGGGATGGGGTTACAGGGCTCCAGTCATTTGGGATTTATTTAACCTTAGTTCTGTGACAGGCAAGCAAGAGCTGGAGTTATAGAGCTGCTAAAATTATGACAGAATTCTACAACTTACTTGAAGAGATTTCTTTTTTTAAAGTAACTTTCTTTTCCCCCGAATACAATAAATATCTCAGAGACTGTTCTTTATATTTGACTCCAATAATGAAATCCATAAAATGCTAAATTAATAAAGTCATTCAGCAGTAGAAATTACAAGAACATTCTATTATTTGGGTTAATGATACTTTCTGTGGTCAAAACTTTTTGTCTATGTGAAGAAAATTAATTATTAAATATAATAATCTTCTTATTCTAATTATATTCCTTAAAATATAATTTAATCACTTTGATATAGTATTTCCAGTGCTGTGAAAATGAAAAGTTGGTAATAGATATATTGGAATCTCTTGCTTTTTTTCATTACTATATTTTGCCTACAAAAATTGTATTTCATTTTCTCTGTTACACATTAAACAGATTAAACCGTATTCAGTTTACACACACACACACACACACACACACACACACACACACATATTTTAATACAGAATGAAAAAACTACAGTGTGATTTAAATTGGTCCGTCTGGGTAAACTCTAACAATATAACAAATTTGGGCTTCTTTTAAACTGTAACTTAACAAAAAACTGAATTTATCCTTGGTCATTTGGTCATCACTCCTCAAGGGAAAAAAAATCCCGTAAGAATGTGGGTGACGTTCTACTCTTACAAAAATTATTTTCTTTTTTTAAAAAATTTCTTCTATTGTCCTCTCTACACAGAGTATTTTATATACTTTTAAGCTATGTTTTGTGTTTCATTTAGCTGTTTTTGTTTTTGTCATTGTTTTGTTTGTAGTATAGATGAGATTGTAGTTTTTTTTTTTTTTTTGGTCTGTTTTGGGTAAAGATGAAAATAATGGGTCCTATCTGATCTTCTCCACTAACTCCTACCTTACAGAATACATGCATCTCTGCAGTTCCTTTAGGGTTACGTTACTAGGTATTTTATGTTAGCACTTATGTTCACCTGGTTTCATGTCTTGAGATGGTTGGTGAGTCCTGTTCTCTATGACTTCATTTTTTCACATTGGTTCTGAGGTCTAGTTTCTTGATTTGATCTGTTTTCCCTCCTTCTGCAGGCCAGTGTCTCATTATATATATATATATATTATATATGTATAACTAACATAATATATATTATATATTAATATATATTAAATCTACTATATAATATATATATTTTATATATATATATATATATATATGTAACTTTAATGGCAGTATCTTCTCCTTATCCATGGTAAGGAGAACTATAATGACTCTCCCAGCTCAAGCACAGATAGGATTTACAGGCATTTACAGGGGCTACTCGCAGAACACATTCACATCTTTGTCATGCTAACACTCTTGAATTTTCATGACATGATTTTTCTAACTTTATAAATGGTTCAGTAATCAACCTAAAAGTAATCTCTGATTACTTGGTTCCTATTTTCAGAAGCAAACAGTCAAGTATGGAATTAATAAGCATAAATATAAATAATAGGAAATTCAGTGAAATATATCTAGTGATTGATTCATTTATAATTTTTATAACAAAAATGAATTACTTTTAACAGAGAATGAATTTAGGGGTAAAGAGTGATAGATATGTGTGTTAGCAAAATAAGTAAAGTGTTATTCTATCAATGAGTAAAATGGTTGATAGACATTTGGTTGAACAGAAAATAAAGCAATAAAGAAGTGTAGGTTACTTTTTGAAGTGTGTGGAGGAAAAAGTGGGGAAAAGATTGAAGAGAGAAGCTAATTAAACTAAATTACATTTATTTTTAAGCGACAATATTAATAAACCAAGAATTTTTTGTAGGAAAAAGTTCGTGGATTTTAAACCCATGTTTTCCAATGCCTAGCTGTGTGACTCTCAGCTTGTTACATAACCACTGCTTAATTGTTTTTAGAGTGGGAAGAATAATATCCCCTCTCAGGTTGTTGTGAAGAATACTTGAGATAAAGTAAGTAAAATATTTGACACAGTTAATGACTCTAGTATGAACACAGGGGTAGATGGAATATCAAGGAAGTTAATGAAGATGATGAAGATGAAGTATTTTGGCCTTTACACTTTCACAGCCTACAAGATTCACTTAATATGACATAAAGTTTAGTTCTGTTTTTTATCCCTGTTTGTTGACACCCCTTCTTAACCTACTCCATTTCTACTGACCTATGGGAGGTTCCTTGAACATAACAAGACCATTTTATGTCAATACATCTTTAGTAGGTCTCAATATCTATTTCTTAGATGAACAAATAATCTAATAAAATATGTTAGATAATCTATACCTGAGATATTCTGTCTGTGCCTGAATATTTTGGGTTTTTTTGTTTATATTATCTAAAATTAAGTTTTTCACTAATTCCCTATAGTGCCTCAATTGTTCTAATTGTATTTTCTTGTTGTTCTTATAAGTTCCCCAAATAAAAATCTTCTCACTCTTTGTTACGGAAAGAATACTTGGTCCCCACAGGTCAACACGCATTTTGTTCAGCATCTGGCCCTGAAAAAAGCATATTAGTTTATTTTTAAGTTATTGAAATTCTATTCAGACCAATTTGGACCACAGAAAATAATGTTACATTATACAACTGATGAAGGGGATGATAAACCTAACACCAGGGAGGGTGGTGTTGCCGCTGTGACTCAATATTAACCAGAAATGGGGACTTGAATTGTGTCGTGACCTCAGCATTCAGACATCATTCTCTTGACTAACAGAGAAGCTTTCTTCTCATGGAGTGATAGGATTTCCAACAGGTTCAGAAGTTGATATTTTAAAACTTTTGCCTCCTATTTGGCAAAAAAAATCAAGGAAAAGATGAGGTAATTAGTCATACCCAGTGTCAGTATCATGTAAGAACAGAGGGTTATTCAGGACTCATATGGTTAGAGCTGGGAAGAAAGCGATTGTCAGAATATGGGAAAAATGAGGGATAAATTGGGCAGGTGTGTGTTGACCAGAAAACAAATAACATCCATTACAACAACAGACATATATGCATGCATTATTTCCTCTAATGTTAGCCCATGAAATTATTGATAGAAAGTATATTAGTTAACCAAGGGGGAAAGGGCGGGGGTGGGATGAATTGGGAGATTGGGATTGACATATATACACTACTGGTACTATGTATAAAATAAAACTAATGAGAACCTACTGTATAGCACAGGGAACTCTTCTCAATGCTCTGTGGTGACCTAAATGGGAAGGAAATCCAAAAAAGAGGGGCTATATGTATACATATAGCTGATTCACTTTGCTGTACAGTAGAAACTAACACAGTATTGTAAAGCCACTATACTCCAATAAAATTTTTTTTAAAAAATAAAAAACTAGGATTAAGCAAACGTGTAGGAAATTATATGCAATGCCATTGGTGTATATGTGCTGATGCATGGATTGAGTTCATTTGAAACAATGACTATAATGATGATGCAATTCTAATAGTATCTAGTAGTTAGTTGTGCCTACTTGTATATGCTAACATTGAGTCTCTCTCACAGAGCTTATCTTTGCTCTCATATCAAACACGCACATATACACATTCACTAAGAATAACACTATCTTTTCAAAAATCCTGTGTTCTCTATTGCAGCTAGTTACCTAGGGTATTTATTTGGGCCCTCAGTATCTATAGTTACATCCTTAAACTCAAGAAAAAGCAACCACATTAACCACTGCATGCAATAAATGCAAGTTTAATCTAAGTTTGTTAAAGTCAGTCTTACTAGGTATAGTAAGATAAAACCTTTTTGATTTTGTCAAGCGAGAATTTAAAACATGTATATATATATACTCATATTACACAATGTTTTTAATATTTCGCTTTAGATATTTCCATAGTTGGAGAGTTTTCATAGTACATTTGCACTTCTTTCTTCTGCTTCCAATTATGAGCTCTAGATTGTTTCTTTCAGGGAATGAAAAATCCTTCCCAGCACTTTGCTTTTTGCCCCTCTGTTTTATGACACATCCCATCTTGCTAAAAGACCAAATCCATATTTAAATACTAATGTGATAAAATATATTTATCAGGGAAAGAAAGTGATAGCCTTTATTTGAATTCAAATTGATGGAGACAATTCAAGTTTTATCTGGCATAAGAGAACAGAGTTTGCAAATAATAAGTTGGAGGAGACTCTCCAAAGCATACTGGTGTATGCCAACTGGAGGCTGGATTTAAATAATTAGTGAAATCACTATTTGTGTGCTACATATATGGTATTTTTTACTCTGCACATTACTGTTGCAGAGATCAAATCCAGAAAGCTTGTCTTCCAGGGACTTTCAGATCCACCGTCTTGATTGAGCTACAGGGAAGTTTTACCTTCAGTTGAGAGTCAGAAGTGATGTTGGTAAAAGTGAATCATTATCCTTGAGGAAAAAACAAAATTAACAATCTCCTCATGGAAAAGCCAGACTTACTAATAAGCACAAAACACTAGTCAGAGCAAATTTTTTTTTCTATTTTTAATCATAGGATGTGGCATAATCTTTTTATAAGTCCACAGTGTTTTATCTTTGCTTGGGTCCACTCAGGATGGGAGGGATCAGTAATGAGGTAACTCTGGGGAACTAGACACACTGTACTATGACTTACCTAGACTTTCTTGGGGGAACAAAGAGTGTGCAGCATTTCCAACTAAGCAAAACTGGAGGCTTTATGGAGCTCTACAAGGTAACCAAGATGGACCAGATATCTATCAAGTCCTGCCTGCAGTATCTCCTTGCAGCTGGATCATATCAAGAATGTTTTCAAGCTGGAAACACAGCTGCCAGCTATCAAATTAATTTCAGTATTTCTTCAGTTTAAAGAAATCGGTTTTTTCATAATTCTTGTGACTTGACAGAAATAAGTATGAAACATTCTTTTTATACCAGCCTGTCCCTTTTAATCATTAGTTACATGGATTTTAAAATATTATAGTTTTTTCTATTTTTCCCACTTATTTCTTTACTTACATGTTGTATATACCCCCCTACTTGCAGTTTACAAAGTTTTATTAAAATACTTAATCACACAAACACATCTCCTTCCTGCATTTGCCTTAATAACTTGGTCTTTTTAGCCAGGACATGGACTGTTTTTCAGAACGTTATTTGGAAATAACTCAGAAAAAAAAAGATAAAGATTAAAAATATTTTTGTGCCTCCTATATTTACACCATACATATAATTTTAGCACTCTTTTCTTCCATGACAACTTATGACATGAGCCAATCAATACTAGACTCATCACCTCTTCGCTGTCTACTAAGAACTTTAGAACAACTGTACCACACAATTGTGTATTGATCGATAAATAAATGGCAGATAGTTTGACTGGCAGTTTCCTCATTCTGTAAAGATTATAAAATGGACCCAAAGAATCTATAGGACCATACCTCACTGGAGAGTAGACAGCTAACCCTCTATGGGATACAAACAGAAAGTAGAACAGCAAGACCTAAGATTTCTCTTCCTCAATAATTATATCCATTATAATTTGTAATAGGTAGGATCTTATTTAAATATTAGAAGGATGATATTGGTAACATTGGTTTGAGGAAACCAATACTGAGGAAAGTACGACACAAAAAAAGAACTAAGCAAAATCCTAGGACTAACTCCTGTAACAGCTGGTTCTGAGTTAGGAGAATTGGCGTACACTTTAGACACCCCAAACTGAAAGTGGTATCCAAAAAAATAGACAAGAAAATTTTGACACATTGAGATTTAGGGATAAAAGTTCACGTGAAGAGAATGTAATAAGCCTTCTAGTTTCCAAACACTGCTGCCCACCCTCTGCCCCCTAGGTAACATATGGGTGGCTTCCAATACCAAAGAATGGAGTGTGTATGCATAATTCCTATAACTTTCTTAAAGAGATTTTCTCTATGGCAAGGAGGTGGTCAGTATTTATTTATAGGATAGGCGAGTAGTTTTGTTTACTTACAGCATCTTTTAGGAAGATAGAGATACAAATTAAATAACTTGAGAGATGACTGCTCTTTTCTGAAAATCATAACAGACTGTTTCCTAGAGTAGAAATTTTGACTTGGTGGAGATGGGCATGCATTCTCTTCTCTTATGAGAGCTACACTAAGATGATTTCCAAATAGTTGTCAGAAATTCAGTAGTAAATGCCCATATTTGGGAAACTTAAAGACAGAGTCATGTGCCTTGGTTTCACATGTGAGAATGCAACAGCCTCAAAGCTCATGTGTAGATTGTATCATTAACAGATTTTAAATACTCATTACTTACTGTTATAGTTCTTTTATCCTTATTGCAGAATCACTCATCACTTGAGGTTCTCAATCAGGGGTTGGCAAAATACAGCTCACATGTCAAATCCAGCTTCCTACCTGTTTTTGTATATAAAGTACATGAACAAAGAATGTTTTTACATTTTTAAATGGTTAAAAAGAATCAAAAAAAGAATAATCTATTTTCATGTTCATAAAGTTTTATTACAACACAGATATGATCACTCTTTTATGTATTGTCCATGACTGCTCTCATACTTCAGTGGAAAATCTGAGTAACTGAGACAATTTTGCCTCTTGGCCTGCAAAGCCCAAAATACTTGGTGAAAAAGTCTGCTGAGGTCTGTCCTAGATTTTGAACTATTATTCTGTGGCAGAATGTAAAGTTTGACATTCCTTGAATTTCATGTAATTTACATCAATAAAATATAACCATGTTTTCTTTTGAATATCAAGTCTTATGGATAGTGAGGTAATATCTCTTGACTTACAGAAAAGTTCTGACTCTTTCTTTAGAAAAAATGCTGGCTAGCTTGCCCCAATTTTTGGAAATGCTGTCATACCTACCATTCAGAATTCAAAAACAAATTACAAAATTCTACTTGAACATTTATGTCAGGTATTCATTTCCATATTTGGAATGCCAATGACTAGGGATATTAATCTCAGGACTTCAAAATTACTTCAGTTAAGACTGAATCCTTGTGAGTGTGTGAGTGTGTATGTGTAAGTTTTTCTTCAAAGTTTAATAACTTTGTACAATTCTAAGATGAAAGAGGAAACAAAATAGTTTCAAAATTGTTTTATGGTAAAATTTGTAAGAAGAATTAAGTGGTAAGGTCACATTAAAATTGTATAACTTATTAATAATAATTAAAGGCTACTCTTAGTTTGCCAGCCTGAACAAAAACTATATGTATCAAAATATACTCAAAAAACATTATCTTAAGTGAAAAAAGGCAAGTTGAGTAAGACTGGTGTATTAATCATCTTTCCCCACATTATGCTTCAATAACAAACAGCCTTAAATCTCAGTGTCACTGCAACAACAAAGTTTATTTCTCATTCATGTCACACATCAGCTGCAGGCCACTTGGCATTCTGCGGAACATGTCCTCTATCCTGAGACCCTGGCTGAAGAAGCAGCCCTTACCTTGATTTATGACTGAGTAAGAACAGAATCATGCAATGTCATTTAAGGTTTCAGCTTGGAGATCGCAGGTCATATAGCCAAGCCTGACTTCAGTGGGCTAGGAAAGTGCAGGGCATCATTGCAAGTTACATGGAGAGTGAAGTGGATGCATAATTCCCTGAAAGGAAACACAGTGGATCATTAGGAATAATCATACAATCTTCCACAATAAATACTGTAGACCATTTAAGACAAACAAAACCAAATATCTTATATCTAGTTATATATGTATTTAGTAAAAAATATAAAAGTGTTGAATACAATATAATATAATCAACTTCAATTTTGGCTGGGAAGTAAGGGATTGGACTAGAGAAGGGCAACAAAGTAAATGTAGTTTTAATAATCATCTAAAACAAATACATAGTTAAGTTTTATTATTTGTGGCAAGACTTCAGGGGCATTTGTTATATTTTTCTCAAGTTTTAATATTAATAAATAATATAGTGAGAAAATATGACTATGGAAAAAACAAAATCAATTAATATTTTCTTTTAGTTGTACATAGTCTCCTACTAAACCAATTACTGTATTTACCAATTTCACTTCTATATTTTTTCAAATTAAAAAAAACATAATTTGCACTATGTAAAAAATAATTTATATTACTCCATAATTAAGACCAACTAAATGCTGTGTGGGGAAACTTAAAATCTTCTAGAATAAAATTACTTGTCTGAATAGAAGGGTCTCTGACGGCTTTATCTTACCATTTTGTCTGAGAGTAGCTTAAAATTTCCAAGAATTAAATGAAAAGAAAATGTTTAAAGAAGGTATTGTTTGTGATTAGTGTGGAGGATTTCACCACTTTTACTTTGTATTCTCTTTCCATATGATTTTATCCACTATGCCATTTCTCTTAACTGGCCATAAAGAGAGCTTGAGTGGACTTTTCCATATTACCTTGAAATATGTGTAAATAAAGTAGTGATGTCCTACCTATGCTGAGTATGCATTTTTTTCTAATAGACAATTTAAAATTAATGATAAAAACTTGAAGGTTATTATCAGCCATACTATCAGCTGAATATTTAAAATATGCTGTACATTCTATAATCATCTTTCAAAGCAGTGTATTCTTCAAAGTTCCTTGAGAAAACTGATTATTCTAGGAGCAAGAATAAATACGTTTTTCAAGATCTTGGAAGGAAATTATTCCTTCAGTGACTAAGTCTGGAAAGGGCAGTATGTGGCACTCTCTTCTGCAAAACATTAAATTTCGGCTTCACGAGGTAGCTTAACAATAGGTGCCAGTGTGAATGGGGGCTGGACTGTAAAGGCAGAAATTCCTTATACAGGGCCAGAGTTTTACTCAATTTTGCACCAGCCATTACATTTCCAAATCCTAAAGCTTTCATATGTGGTTTAAAACTAATGGGGATTAAGAGGTTTTGTTTTTACTGCTGTCAACTGGTATACCTGATTTTTTGCTCCTAATCCATCCCATGGGGGAATTAACTACTCTATTTCCCTTTATAAGAGCTGGTCTCTCAGGAAGACCTGATCCACGACTTCCACGACACAGCCTGAGGGAATCTAGGCCCAGTCTTACCTCTTCCAACATTTCACTCACGCCTGCCACCTATGCCTTATTTCACTCAGACTCAATCCCTTTTGACCCTATTTGAGCTTGACCTCGAGCTTTTGCATTTGTTCTTGCTCTCTCCTTTGCCATTGTACTGGCACTCATCATAACAAGTGGCATTTTAAAGGCACACAGTACAGTATAAATATTTGGGGAATGAATGTATAGATGACTCTTCACCTGAGTTTACTACTCTCTCAATCAATGATGAGAAAACTGTTCAGTGCATGATTACAGATCCTTATTTCACCTATAACTAAATCTTGTTTGGAAATTAGATTGTTTGAGTATTGTCTAATTTCAGATTGTTTTCAGTGTTCTAAACATTTTATAAATAAATCATCTTAAGGTTTTTAAAAGCATCAATCAATAAACTATGCAAATTTAAGAAAATCATTGCCTTTCTGAAACAAATATTTAGGAGAATATTTCCAAAGAATAATTTCCAAAGTTGTCTTATGTTTGATTTATATGCAACGTGCAGGATTTTTACCTGTACTCAGCAGAAGGATAAGGAAAAGTACATCTATTCCATCTTCCTAGAATGAAAGTACCCACATATTGAGTTTTGAGGCTGTGCATGGAATAGTTTTCTTTCTGTATGAAAGAGTTCCTTTTGAAACATAACAAAAATTTAATTTGATCACATTTTAAGATTGGTTTTCCTACTTATTTTGGCACAGGATTAAAATTATATTTAGAAATTTTATCTATGTATTCCTGCATTGGACAACCGAAACTAAAGTCTGCAGTTTATATGCAGTATTGTCTTAAGAGAGGCCTCTTTGGAACACGAATACTTTCCTTCCAGATTTTATAATAAGAGTTTCATTTGTAACATT
This sequence comes from Pseudorca crassidens, assembly GCF_039906515.1. Lineage (NCBI taxonomy): Eukaryota > Metazoa > Chordata > Mammalia > Artiodactyla > Delphinidae > Pseudorca > Pseudorca crassidens. Next base: position 25,257,632 of record NC_090298.1, read on the forward strand.
TCAGCTTAAAAACGACAGAAAACCTTCTCAAAACCCTAACCTTAATATTTTGTAAACTCTGAATTTATTGCATGTTTCTGAAGTTTTGTGGATAACTTATTTAGCAGAGGCATATAGCAGAGTAATTTTTGAAGCATAGAAGCTATATCAAGGAACATTATAATATACATAACCAATATCTTCTTAATTTAAAAGAAATAAGAAATTTAAGAGCAAGTTGTGCTGAGAAACATAAATTTGCCTAGAGTCTTAGGAATAAAAAATTAAATGACCATCCTAAAATTATTCTTTAGGCTATATTCCCAACTAATTATGTGGTTGATAAAGTGGTTTGTTATAAAAATAAAATATATAGTATGTCATTCAGAGTTACTAAATATTCACTGGAATCTAATTCAATAAACAAGAAAATGAAATTAGGAAAATAATTTTCAATGAGAGAGGGTGTGAATGCATGCATAATTAGATGATATATTGATAAGTCAAATATGTGCTTCTCCATAATGAATGGCAAACTGCCTCCAATTACTTTGTGTATTATGTTGTCAAAATTTTCATAATTAGTATGGTGTAAATTACTGTTTTTCTGTTATGTCAGAATGGTTTTCTGAAAAATAAAGCATTCACTAATCAGCTTTTTTCTTTCATTGTTCACCAGTCAATTTGAGTAAATAATCACCATTCATTTGATATTTAGTAAAAACTAAACAAATGTGCTGTTGTTTTATACACTATAACTTTAAAAATATCAATACAAAAGGAAAATAAACCTCTAAACAGTTTGTCTATCTTTCCACTGATTAGTTCTGAACTTTGGTGGCATCTTTTGGGTAGAACATGTGCTATTAACTACATAATAAATTTTACTCTAGCTTACATAAACACCTCATTTTGCTTGAAAGAGCACATTTTTATTTTTCATTGTTTCCTAAATGCATTTTCCCATGATAAATAATTTAATGACATAAATAATCATAAAACATAGAAATATTATATATATATATAATATAGACTATCTAATTATGTTTAAAAACCAAAAATATACCTAGGACTTATTTCAAAATGAGCATGTCTAAGAATTGTGTTGTGAAAAATGAAATGAGTTGCTAAAATAATGAATCATAGTAAAAGAATTAACCTTATTACTTTAAAATTAATGAAAAATTTTAGATTTAGCTATTTCTTACTTTCATATACAAAGAACCTTGATGAAAAATAATATTCTATACCATTTTATATAACAATGTGTTATTATTACCTTGGCCAAAAGTTATAGAATACAGGAATCTAGTAATATTAATCCATTATTGTATAGAGGACATTAGTATCAAGAACCATAGGAATACATAGAAATTTGAAAAAACCTTCACAAATATATAATAAAACAAAGAAATATGTATGGTAAATTATAGAAATAATTATTTCTTTATAAATTATTGGAATATTATAAACTTTAGCTATAGTTATTAATATTGAAAAATAAGTATTTGAGAGTGGAACGTGAGATTAATGTTGAAATCCTCTTCTATAAAGCAGTTCACTATTGCCTTTATTTAATTTAAAAAATACTGTCTATATTTTTTAGCATAAGCAAAGCCAATGGAAAAACATAGCCCTGAATTTCAATGGAAAATCTTTTTAAAGAGTTGAACAGGGTTCTCCAAAAATTCATGTCCACCTGGATTATCAAATATGACCTTATTTGGAAACAGGACATTGCTGTTAAGTTAATATGAGCTCATATTGGATTAGGGTATGACTGGTGTCCTTACAGGAAGACCATGTGAAGACCATGTGAAGGTTATCTCTGCTAAAGAGTCTTCCATCTTACTTGTTATGGGCTGAATTGTGTTCTCCCAAAATTCATATGTTGAAGTCCTAACTTTCAGTATCTTATAATGTGACTATATTTGTGGATAGGGTCTTTAAAGAGGTAGTTAAGTTAAAATGTGGTTGTATATGTCGGTCCCAATCCAATATTACTGGTGTCTTCATAAGAGGAGATTAGTACACAGACATTGCACAGAGGGAAGACCACGTGAAGACACAAGAAGAGTATCATCTACAAGCCAAGAAGAGATGCCTCAGAAGAAACCAACCTTTCTAATACCTTAATCTTGAAATTTTAGCTTCCAGAATTGTTAGAAAATAAATTTATTTTATGTAAGCCACTGGGTATGCAGTATTTTGTTACGGCAACCTCACCATAAATATTTATTTCTGTATGGAATCCTCAATTCCTATTTTATTCAATGGGATTTAACCCATTACTACCATTATTTACTTTGATGCTTAAATTGTACCCATTTAGCCAGGGAGGTTCCCCTTTAAAGGAGTTTTTCTGCATTTTGACATAACGAGACTGTTCTTTGAACTTTCTTTTTCTTTCCAACAAACTTTTTTTTTCTTTCCGACACAACAAGATATTCCAGATTCATTTCTACTGCAGTCCTGGAATTAGACGTTTCTACAAGGAATAATGGTTGAGTTTAGCAGAGGATGGTAAGTAGAAATATAGATTTGAATGTTCAGTATAATCATTGGTTCTAGGAGTTCTCAGTAGGCATAGCCAGGGAATTTAAGCACATTACACATATAATCATAATTATTTCTAAATCTATTTGTTTACGTATGTTAAAAAGTGAATTTGTATAGAATGGAAGGGAAGAGGAGGACATACAGGAAAGGAATATGGTACAGGAAGAGGAGGAGTGAAGGTAAAATAGAAATGAGAGAACAACTGCTTGAATATTTTAATTTGTATTATATTGAAGAGAAATAAGCCTCATGGAGATGACAGGCACATGTCTGAGTATTTTCTATTCTCGTGTTACAAAATAAGAAAAGTGGCCTGGATAATGCTTGATTTAAATTCTGATGTGGCCATATAAGAGATGTGCTGGCTCCCTCCTGATGCAAACACCAGCAGATTCCACTGTTCCCCACCCCATTATTAACACCTTGTTCCCAGTTTAGATCTAATAATAAGTGGGAAGTCTCTAGTTTTTCTATGATTTTATTATGTAATCCAAGGAAGGCTTTTTTCTGGGATAGTAAAAGGTTTATTTTACTTTTCTAAACTTTATTGAGGAATAATTAAAGGCCAATAAACTGCACCCATTTAAGTCATACAATTCATTGAGTTTGACAGATATATTAACTCTTGAAATCACTGTAAAAATTGTGACAAACTCAGAACCCCCAGAACAAACCCTATGTCTTTCCTTTTCCTTCTATTTTCTGTGTGCTCTAACTACTTGAACTATCTATCAATACAACTATGCCTAGGCTGTCCTGTCCTTTGTACATTCAGGGTTTCTGTATGTTCCTGATAGCAAAGGCTCAGTATCATTCCTAATTGAAACCAGCAACTGCAGTACCTTCAACAGTATTACTGAAGGATATACCCTGTGTTTATTAGAAATATGTTATTACTACCTTGCCAGAAATAAGAAGACATAAGCCTTTATTTCTTCATAAAAATCTGGGATATATTTTTTCTCTAGAGCAGAGATTATATGTGCATGGGAACATGCACCCCCACACACACACACACATACGTGTACACACATACGTTCACTCACATAAACACATAAACATTATAGGGAATTTACTGTAAAAATGTGCAGAGCTGGTTCATCATTCATTACATTGATTTAATTCACTAGAAATTATAGTTATTCAAAACTCTATTCCTCATTTTACCTCTAAAATTATAATTTCCTTTCCAAGAATAATTAAATTGCATTTGCAATGTCTAATGAGAAAAGCCATGAGGGCCTAGGTTCAGGGTATGTTAGGAAAAAAATCAATGATTTATCTACATTCCTGAAGACAAAGAATGCAACAGCTTTTTTTCCTATTTATGGCCAGCATCTACTTTATAATCTAGATCAAATAACCTATTTACCCGTTGGACTATAAATTTTTAAAATTTCTGCTTTGAGGAACAGGCCCTGCAGAGGCTAAAGCAGCTTAAATGGCATAGGCTCCTCTCTGCCAATTTCTAAGGAATCAGTGAGAGCTATCCTTCTTAAGCCTGATGTCTCTGACACTTACCTGTTCTAATAATCATTAAACGAGTGTTTACTGGGGGCCTACTCTGTTAAAGAAATGATAAGAATAATAAAATATTAATACTGATCCCAAAGTGATCACAGTTTAATAGAGAGAATTGAAAATACAGTCCTTAGATTCATGTGAAGATACCAATACGCGGAAGTAAACAATGCTAAATGCTGAAGGAAAAACAAGTAATATTAAAAACTTAGACATGTCCATGGGGAAATTTTCATAGTCTGTGTTTTTTATTTATCATGCTTTTTGTTGCCGCTGTTCCCTGTCTCTGTGTTCAGGTCTCCCATTAGATTAACTACTTTTCTTTATTCTATTTTTTCCTTCTCTTGCTTGGCACTTACACTGTGGTAGAGAGAGCTGTTGGTTTTGTGATAACTGTTCTTCTCCTCCTTAGTAATGTACCCTCTGATTTTTAGAAGGGTAAATAGTCACCCAAAGACCATGACAAGGCAGGTCTGTGTCGCTGAGTCATTTGACTAAAGTCTTGCCAGAGTGAAGCCAAAGCATCTTGCATCAGCTTCATTAAAAGACAACTGGCAAATATCCTATGCCCCCATCCCTTTTTTTTCCCCTTTTCTAATTCTTGCTGGATGTAATACTGGTGGATATTTGGGACTAGAACCAACACCTTAAACCATGAGGTGAACTGGGAATGCTGGATAGCAGGTGGTGGCAAAAAAGGAAACTAGCTCCCTGGGGAAGCCGTAGAGCAGAGCCATCCCAACAGCCTGAACTGTCTAACTGTGGGCTTCCACGTGAGAAAAATAAACATCGCCCTTGTTTAAGCCATTGCAGTTTTGAATTTCTTTTACTCTCAGCCAAACTTAATCATGCTAATACACTTCTAAGCCTATTATCCTCTCAAGGCAAGTACCTCATCAAAATTTTACTTTCTTCTACCCCTCCATACTGTCCACATTTTGCTTCTAGATTAGTATAAAAATGTATTCTCTTAAATGCTTATTTGTACAAAAATGAGTTCATTAATTTATTTGCTTCAGATTGCCTTTTGTATTTGTTTTCTTCCTTTCGGATTCGTTTATTCATGCTCAACGGAATACATTTTCCAGAGTCTTTCAGGGATAGTCTGCTGTAGATATATTTGCTAAATATATTACTTAGAATTTTATTAACCATTCAAATTGTGCAGTGCAAAACAACTGTCTGACAATGGAATTTATAAAATCAAAATTTTTCTTCAATACTTTTTTAGAAGATGCTCTCTGTTCTTTAAACCCAAATACTGATGATATTAATTCTAAAGTCAACCTTATTCTTACTGCTCTGTAGGTAATTTATGTCTTTACTCTGCCAGCTTTTAGGATTTTCTCCCTGTCTTTAAAAAAATTATCAGAATGTTTTGAAATGTGTAGTTTTACCTTTAACGTAATTGGTGCTCAATGGGGTCTTTTAATCTCATGATCCCATCTTCTTTCATTGTGTGAAACTCTCAGCTTTCATGTCTTCAATAACTGCATCACTCTCTTTACCTTTATTTTCCGAAACTCTGCCAGAGAGAAGTTAGCACGTCTGTAACTATTCTTCACCTCTCTTTCCTTTTCCTATTTACTTTCCATTTTATCCCAGTGTGTTGTGTTCCGGGAAAATTCTCCCCTCTAATTTTTCACATCATTAATTTTTGTTCAGCTCTATGCATTCTACTACTTAACCCAACTATTGATATTTTAAAACTTCAGTAATTATATTTTTCATAAGATCTTCAATAAATTCTTCTCTTAAGTGCCAATTCTTTTCTTTGTTGACGTGATACCACAATTTAAATCTGAACAAATTCATTGAACTTATTTTCAATATCCGTTTTTCCTTGGGCCTAGCAATTCATTGCCTCTGACGGTCCTGGCACACACCTCATTGATTTGGTAGGTATTGACCAAGAGCTCATTTTTGCAGTTGAGAATACCTGATAGCATGTGGGCCGTCATTGCTTGTGGTTTCCACCTTGGTGAACAGGAATGAATACTCCTGGTTCTTGTGTTCAGCTCCGTGAGAGTAAGCAATGGATAAGACGTATGATAGGATCAATTTCAAAAACTATTCTTTGGCCTTAGTTTCTCACAGCAATTTTAACCATCCAAGGACACTGTTCTGCTCACGAAACTCTGGAAAAAAATAAAAACACTTAGATTTATTGACTATTTGTACCTTAAGTTCACACAGTCATCCTCTCAATCAAATATATCTTTTTGCATATTTATACAGGGATACTGTTGGGTAGCTTTCAGAATACTTTCAGTGAGACCTCACAGAAATTCATGGATTGGCCTGTGTGGAGAGCGATTCTATTTTGAAAAAGGGATAGTTAAATTTTATTAATTACTTTTCTTTGACAATGAAGCTACTGGACAAAATCTAATGTTTTTTCAAAAACTCACATAAAAAAACTTCGGCAAACTTTAAAAAAAATGTGTTAACCACCTAACCAATATTTCCCAAAGTATATCAAGCTCCTACCACATTAGTACATTAACACCCTAACTGATTTACAGTCAGGATATTTCAAAACAAAGATGAAATATAAAGATTATCCACTAATATAAATAGCTGTTCTTAGTTTGGGGAGAAAACTATGGATACTAAGTATTTTTTATCACTATAAACACTGGCCTTCATTTCTCTGAAATGTGTTCATAAGGAGATATAATTACTGCCACATACCTTTACAGTAATATTACAGTTTATAAATAGTCCTACCTTCCTCATAGCACACAGGTAGACTTGAAACTTTATCTGTGATCATCTAGAGTCCTCCTTGCATGTCCTTTCTGGTAAGACAGAAATAATAAACTTCATTTTTTAAATGGTTATGTATAAATTCACATAAAGTAAAATGCACATTCTTAATATATAGTTTGATAAGCTTTGACAAATATACAAATCAATGCAACCAGCACCCTGATAAAGAAATACATTTCCTGTACCCCCAAAAAGTTCTTTCATAATTGTTTTATTGTCAGTAGGCCACACCCCAACACAGTTAATCACTGTTCCGACTGCCAGCATCATAACTAGTTTTATCTGTCAGAGAACTTCATATAATTGAATAATAGACAGTGTGTCTTTCTGTGCCTGGCTCTTCTACTCAACATAATGAGTTGAGATTAATTCATATTTTGCATGTGACAGTAACTGATTCCTTTTTATTGCAGAATGGTATTCCACACTTTTTATCCATTTATGTATTGATGAATGTTTGTTCTTTTTTTTTTCCCAATTCTGGCTGTTTCAAATATGCCCACAAAAATTCACATAGAAGCCTCCATGCAGACATATTTTCCTTTCTCCTGGGTAAATATATAGAATTTCAGAATCAAATGGTAAGTGTATATAACTTTATAAAAATCTGTCAAACTGTTTTCCAAAATGACTGTTTCATGTATACTTCCATCAGCTTAATAATATTAAGCGTCATTTCATGGGCTTATGTTCCATTTGGAACCTCTTCCTTTGTAAGTTATCTATTCAAATATTTTGCCTATATTTTAACTGTTCAGGTGGAGTTTTTTTCATTCTTACTATTGAACTGTATGAATTCTATACTGATTCTGGTTTGAGTCCTTGGTCAGATATATATATAATATATTATGATATTTTCTGCCAGTCTGTGGCTTACTTTTTCATATTTGTAACATTGCCTGTTTTTTTAAGATATATATATTTTAAAACTAATGTTGAACTTATAGTTTTATTTTTTCTTTGCCTATCCCAGAGTCTCAAAGCTTTGCTCCTTTGTTTTCTTGTAAATTTTTAATTTTACTTTTATATATAGGTCTACTCTCTATCTCAAATTAATGTTTTTCTCTGTGGTGTGAGGAGGGGTTAACATTTCCTTTGTTTTAATACGGATTTTTAAAATTTTCCCACATCATATGCTATAAAAATTATCATTTACTTTTTGAGTTAATTGATCCCTCCATGAAACTTATTCCATTGATCTGTTTATCTATGTATGATTTCTACATTTTCTTGCTTACTATAGCTCTATGGTAAGTTTTGAAATAAGATTAGTATAAGTTTCCCTATTATTATTTTGCTAAGATTGTTTTGGCCCCAAATCCGCTTATTTTTTTTAGTTGTTTTTTTGTGGTTCTTTAATATCGTTTAAGGTACATAATCATGTCTCTTTTGAATAAAGACTGTTTTACTTGCTCATTATTTCTTTTTCCTGCCTTAGACATTGGCTAGGGTCTCTAGCACAATTTTGACAGAAGTCTGGATAATGGATATCTCCATCTGCTTCTGGATCTTAGGAGAATAATGTACAATATTTCACCATTAGGTATAATGTTAGCTGTAGGTTTTCCATAGATGGCCTGTAGATGATAAATTGAGATCCTTTAAACATCAGTGTGCTGAAAGTTCTTATCATGAACTAGTGTTGACTTCTGTAAAATACAGTTTTCTACAACCATCAATATTTTTTTCTGGTAACATCTTTGATTATATTGTTTGATTTCTGAACATTAAAAATAAACCCTGTCTTTCTAAGATACACTCCTTAGTCATATGACATATATATTTCATATGATCGTATTTCATATGTCTTGATTTTTATACTTCTGGATTATATATATTTATGTATATATATATACTTCTGGATTTAAATTGCTAATATTTTATTGAGAGTTTTTGCATCAGGTTAATGAGAAATATTAGTCTGTAGATTAGTCTGTTCCTCTCTCATAGTATACATTGTCAGGTTTTGGTATCAGAGATGTGCTAGCCTTATAAAATAATTTGATAGGTATTTTTTTCCTTTATATTTAAGAAGAGTTTACATTATATAGGCATTATTTTTTCTTTAAGAGTTTGCTAGAATCAACTAGTGAAGTAAATTTTTCCTGGGGTATTTTTGTGAAAAGGTTTTTGATAATACATTTGATTTCCTTAAAAAGTATATGGCTATTCAAATATACTAATTATCCCATCCAAGCTTTGTCAAGTTGTGCCTTTCAAGAAATTAGTCTATTTTATCTAAATTATTGAATTCACTGTCATTAGCTGTACATAATATTCTCTTATTATGATGACAACATCTGAAGACTCCACAATGATGTTCTCTCTATAATCCCTGATATTGAACACTGGTGTTATCTATTTTATTGGTTAACATAAGTAAAGATTTGTTAATTTTCTTAATTCCACAAGTCCACTTTTTAACTTGTTTACTCTATTGTTTTTATTTTTCAATTTAATTGATTTCCTCCCTTTTAAAATAAAGGTTTTCTTTTGTTGAGTTTAATTGGTCTTCTTTTCTAACTTCTTTAGGTATAATCGCAGAACATTAATTTTTAGACACTTCTTTTCTAAAATAAGTATTTAAAGACATACGTGTAAGGATTGCTTTTGCTATAGTCCACAAATTTGGACATGCTCTCTGTTCATTTTTGTATAGTTAAAAATATTTTCTTTTTCCTTTTGTGGTTTCTTCTTACACACATGGTATACTTAGAAATATTTTTCTTAATTTCCAAGTGTTTGATTATTTTGAGGCAATGTATTCAGTTCTATTTTAACTTCATTGCAGACAGAAAATGTATCCCATATGACTTCAATCCTTTTAAATTTATTCAGACTGTTTTAAGTCCAGGACTTGGTGGATACTTATAATAAAGTTTGTCACTCTTCTCTAACTCAGTGGGACTTGAACTCCACAGCCCACTGAAGTGAGCAGGGGCTGAAATTTCTGGTCAGCTCTTTGAGATTTGCAGTGGTTCTCTTCCCCTTTGATTCTTTGAAGACTGGCGGGTTAATGAACAATTCTTGGAGGAGCCACAGCTTTGAAAGGAGTTTAAATACAAGTGTGGAGACTGTCCCTCTGTGCTCTTCCATTTCTGGATTATGTCTCCTCAACTTCTCTCCAGTTTGGTGTTCCCAAACGCCACCCTCCTACTCCTTACTCCTAACAGACTGCACATTGCTGCTTGATTTCTAGCCACCTTGTACCACAGAAACTGCGCGGTGCTCTCAGAGCAAAAGTTTTATAAACATAAATCTTATCTAGTGTGATACCCTTCTTTCAAGGGTCTAATTCCATTCTGACGGCTTTTAATCTGTCGTTCATTCTAATAAAAGCCTCAGCAAGGCTTTCAGTATTGTTCATGATAATTTGGAGTTTACGATGGTTATGTGAGGTAAGATTGGTGTGATAGATGCTACTCTTGCTTTTACAGAAACCAAAACTCCCAAACTGAAAGTATCTTCTATCTGGCTAAAATAATAATGGTTTTGCAAGTTTTGAGTAAGTATAATCTTCATTCTTATTATAAAATGCATTTAAACATACTTGAAGATGGTTTGACCTTCCCAGTTCTTACAGGTTTTCTTTTATATCACTCCTCTAATGTGTAGGCTAAAGAGTGCTCTAAAATATGTTTTTTTTTTTCCTGATCATCGTGTTTAGTAAGCATGTAATATCCATATAGAAATATTGGTATAACTGGGGAAAAATTTTATCAAGCAAATCATATGAATTAAATACCCCATGGATATGTAAGGATATAAAATCTGTTTAAAGTCTCTAAGTTGACATAGAACAGTTCTTGTAATAGATGACTGAGAAATGACAGTGTTTTGACAAACCAACTTGCAGGTCAGGAGCAACATTTTGTATTGGAAAATAAATAAATAACAAAACCTCACTTGTGGATATTCTTAGGTAAGACATATTCTTAGGTAAGAATAACAGATTCTTAGGTAAGAAGTATTTAAACAATGTCCACAAATAAATAGTTAAAACACTTTTAAAAAGTCATAGTTAAGGCAGTTTTCAAAAATCTAAAACCTATATATGTGGCAGATACAAGTACTAAGTTACAATGTTTGGTTAGCAATCTAGAAAGCTTGATTTATTTTGGTCAGGGTAGGGTCATACTTGCAGAATGACAAAATAAGTTATTTCATGACACAGAAATAAGTCTAGACTTTAGAGTTTAATTAACAAATTTAAGTTTGAATGAATTCATTTTCCCTATGTTTGCCTTCTTCTGTCTTAAGTATGAGGGTGAGCTATTCCCTGAATTATGCAATGAAATATATAATTCAGATAAATTATCTTTTAAAATTATAATAAGGTGTTTCATTAATAACTTGAATATAACAATGTGGGGTCAGATATTCCCTCTCAAAAATGAAACGTTCTCTTTTATTCAAAATCCCTGTCCCCTTGTCCAAGTAGGAGTTTTCTTTAATTATTTATTTTTGGCTGTGTTGGGTCTTTGTTGCTGCGCGGGCTTTCTCTAGTTGGGGTGAGCAGGGGCTACTCTTCTTGGCAGTGTGTGGGCTTCTCATTGCGGTGGCTTCTCTTGCTGCAGAGCACAGGCTCTAGGTGCACGGGCTTCAGTATTTGTGGCTCACGGGCTCTAGAGCACAGGCTCAGTAGTAGTTGTGGTGCATGGGCTTAGTTGCTCCGAGGCATGTGGGCTCTTCCCGGACCCGGGCTCGAACCTGTGTCCCCTGCATTGACAGGCAGATTCTTAACCACTGTGCCACCAGGGAAGTCCTAAGTAGGATTTTTATTAAAATTTATGACATTTCATATCTCTAAATGTTCTTGACCACTACAATTAAAATATGGATATAAAACGTTACAAAATAAAAATTTGAAAATGAGATTGTATCATCTAGATCACCAATGGCATCACAGAGGCAGTTAAGAATTAATTTCCTGGAGGTCAGCAATGAGTATGGTTCATAGGAAATTAAGCAATTTTTTATATTGTCAATATGCTAGGATTAGTATCTTAAAATCTAGAGCATAGGCCATCTATTGTCTTGTTCTAAAAGAACATTCTTATATTTAAAAAATGTGAGAAAGAAAAGAAAAACTTTTTCATTGTAACATTTTGTAATTCTTCCATAATGCAGATCTTGCTAACACAATATTAACTAAAGGTGAATTTACTATGAAACTAATAAAGTGTAGCCTTCAGCAATCCTCACTTTTATAGCCCCTTTCCAAAGCCTTGGAAGGGCTCTTAACAACAGTGTTCACATGCCCATCCAATTTTGCAAATCTTTCAAATGTAAGTTGTCTTCTTTTTTCTTTTTTTTACAATAGGTTAACATTGTAGTCTTTTCCTACTTTGTCTCCCAATTTATCACTCATTCCGTTATGTCGGTGTTAGAGAGGCTGCAGGACACTTTAGGGATAAGGCTTAAAGCAATGCTGAGTTGAGGATAAATTTGGTTTTGGATTAGAGTGAGTCTCTATTTCCTCATATACAAAAGTGGAGATGATAATACTTTTTATTCCTACATCATCAGTCACTGGGTGGAGTAACTTATATGGCAGGAATAATGATTAGTTACATATTCCATTACGGCCAACTAAAGGAACAAGATTACAAAATTATAAGCATTACTACAATAGAATATTATTATATTCCTAAAACAATGACATAATATTTATTGGCATATATTCAATAATAAAATAATGGCAGTTGATTTGCCTCTGTCCATCCACCAAAATCAGATTTAAGGAAACAAATAAACAACAGGTTAAACACTGTAACCTGTTACATGAATGGAAAAAAAAAATCAAACTGTGGGCCACCTAATAATCATTAATATCAAGCATTATTACCCTTGATATTGCTGTGGCTGTCTCACAGATGCCTATCCTGTCACTCCACCATGTTAGCAACATAATTTGTGCATGTTTTTAAATTGTATTAGTTGCTATTTCCAAAGAACTGAAATGCAGGCTGAAGTAGTCAAAAAATGCTATTGGATACTAAAAATACTGTAGCAAAACCTAAGAATTTTTTTTTTCAAAATGCGTCAGCAAACACAATTCACCCTTTAGTAGAAATGAGTGCTGGAACTATTCCCACTTGAGTGACATTAGCATTATCTTTGACTGTGGTGATAATTAGATCTGTGTTCTATCCTGAGGTCTTACATCTGGTAAATTATTTTCTTGACTGGGTTAGACTCCAGTGTCAGCAAGGACAACAGAAGGCACTCCATGCCTTGGGGCATCTCATCTGGCCACTTCTCTTTGACCTGTGAACTCCTACACAGTAGTGTTTTGTACTTTCACCAAGCTGCCCAACTGCGTTTTGTATCCATCTGTGACCTTTACTAAGTCATAAAATATGAATAAGCAGTTAACAGGGGCTCTCTATCGATAGTGTAACCAGTTCATTATATAAGTGACTGAGATAATTTATAGAAGGATTTGTTAGACTATATTTGAAAATATCTCACTACTTGAGTTGGAAAGGGATACATTTAAATATGATTATGAACAATAAATAATAATTAAAGAAAAAATTCTCTAACTCTATATCTATACACATAGACTGTCCACAGGAGCTATAATGTATTGCTATGGCTCCTATATACTTCTAGAAGTCTACCAATATTATGGTGAGATCCCAGGAGAATTGCTTATCTATCCTCCCTAATGTTGGTAACATCCTCAGGAAGGACAAGTAAACAATTCCTCTGGGATCTCAATGTAATACTGACAGACTTTTTTTTGCCAGAATGGAAAATGAAGGGAGGATATCTATCTATCTATCCATCTATCTATCAGATACAATTCTGGAGGTCTGCCTGTTTGGAAAACTGTAGTTTACAGAATTCCTCAATAATCTTTTAACACAATTTGTTCATAAACATTCCATGATTGGTAACATTTCACCAGGCATTCACTTAACACAAGAGGCTGTCACCAAAAGGGTACATGATAAAATACGTAATGGAAAATGTATTATCTTTGGTTAAACCTAATGGCTTGGTGTAATGGACATTGGAAGTATTCTCTTTAAAAACTGTTCAAGTCATTTGCAAAAACAGACGCTTTACAGGGGTAGTCAAAATTCCTTCCTCATGTTAAAATATCTTCTCTAGAATCAATTCATATTTGGAGTCAGTAACAAGTTGCAGGCATCTGTAAGAAGTAAAACTGTGTTTAGCCAATAGGTTTCTTGAATGCTGAAGCATTAGGGGGCATTTCTATGATGAAAAGCCTGAGTGAAATATTAATTAGAAAGAGAAAAACATTGTCATTTTGCTAAGACCACAAATTCAAAGTTGAGATAAATATATGACTAATAAAAATGAATAGATTAGAAAATATAAAAATGAAACATATGGCTTTTAAGATACCTAACTATGTAATTCTTCCTGCTAAATTATAGGGAGGCTTTTGTTAGCAATCCTGTGATTAATTCAATTCAGGAAATATTTTTGAACATCTACTATGGGCAGGTAGACTGCTAGGTAAAGTTGAAATATGGCCATGAAATAATTACCAAAATTGGTATCAAAAAATTTTTAGACAAAGAACCGCCTTGGACAAGTGGAGGATATGCTGGGAAAACAAAAATGGAAGGATGAGATAGTTTAACACAATTTACAATGGCTACTGTACTTTGTTGTCCATGGACAATGGATTTCAAAGATTTCCTGGGGGTGTGTGTTACCTTTTGTGTGCATGGATTTTGGGAAGTGAGGCTGGGGGTCTGCTGTTGCACAAAAGCTTATAGGTATGATTAAATGAATAATAATTTACACTCAGTTGGCATCATTTTTTATCAAGTGATAAATTACTCATAGCTCTAGCATTAATATCAATAATGTCCAGAAAGCATCTCTTATAGTTATTGAAGTTCTTATTCTTCTAGCTTACATCAACAAGCACAGTCTACATAGTTTTCCTTCTTAGAAGATAAACTAAGAAGTCTGACTAAAACTTTTTTTGAAACATGACAAGAAAACGGTATGGTTGATACATGTTTAAATTGCAATCACCAGTTGATTGGGGCAGGTTGAAGAATAGCCAAGGATACAGAGGGATTCTATCTATTTTCTGTTAAGTCCTTTGGTGTCCTCCCACTATTGGTGTGGCAGCCATAAAAAATTTCTTGAATGGTACTGCTCAAATCAGGTAATAATCTCTCAATGAAGTCAACAGTCCATTTGACTTGATCTTCGATTCTCTTGGAAACCAACAGACAAACAAAACACTATTTTGGTTAAAATCTGGCCCAAGGTTCATTGGACCAGATAGGTCATGATATGTGTGATCTGTGATCTGGCACAGTCTAAGTTTGGTCTGGACATGTCCTAATAGTACAGAGGAAATTTGGGCCTTGTACGCCAATTGGATGGAGACCTAGACACCTCACAACTACCAACCATGCACACATATTACATAGGTCAGTACCCAAGAAAGAGTCAAGGTGATGAGTAACTTTTAACTGGTCCGTAATAGCCCTACCAAACAGAGGTAGCTCCAGAGCTGATATAATTATAATAATCTTATCTTTGGGGCTCAAATCATGACCCAAGATTGGAGCAAACTTGGAATAACCAGCTGTTTAACCAAGATGTGTCATGAGACCTGCAAAAGCAAAATGGTATTGGGCACATAACCATGTGGCTCCTCTAGTCCACCACTAAGATATGCAATGATCAATTTCTCTGGATTACTCTGTCTTTTATAGATACATAACAGGATCCTGCTCCATATATTGAAAGTTGTAAAAAGTCAGCTGAACTAAGGCCACAAGTTTCCAGTGAATATAGATCAAACAACTAGGAATATGGTATAGTTGCATTATTCTCATCTCCCCAGACCATATCAGAAATTCATGGAGCCTGAGGCCTCTTGCACTTGATTAAAAGAAAATACAGTCCACTAATCTCTCATAGCACATAACAGCTGATTGCTGTCCATTTATAACACAATGAAAGATAAGAAAAAATTCTCACAAAAGTCAATAACCCTGATAAAATCACTGACATAAAGGAAGAGAACATATCCTGCCAGCTGACTCCACATACTCCCTACATGGAAGAACTTCCATGTGTTTGAATATCCAGAAGCTGATTTACTTTAGTGTGCTTGTCATGTACACTATAAAGCAGCATCAAAATGCTTCCAAAATTAGGAATTCAAGTAGGCATTCTGAAAGACAAATGAAATATGCATTATGACATGCTAAAATTCTAAACCTATGTTAAGTAGTAAATTATAAGACTTAAACCTCCTTGCCATAGAAGAAAATTCTCTCAGTATAATTAACCATAGCTTGTCATAAACTTGCTCTGGAATTATCAGGCTACCCTGCAGCAGAGAATGAGCACCATTATACCAAAATGGAGGGATTATAACAGCTGTTCCATGACATCTGGAATGACCAGATAATCTGTTCCCATTTAACTCTAGAGGAAAAAGGGATGATGTAGCCGAGAAGTAAACTGGAAAGAATCTTAATATCAGGCCTGTCATCTTGGACATAAAACCCATTTTGTCATTTGTGACCCTCTTAGGGGAAAAATGAGTAAATAAAGTTACATTATTGGAGTTTGTATTAAAATAAAACAAAGGAGAAAAAGTTCAAGATATATATATATATATATATATATATATATATATATATATATATATATATATATAATAGTTTTTGAATCCAGAATGCTACTGATTATAAGACACAGTGAGATTTCCAAGATACCAATGGCAAAACCAATGTGTATCTCAAAGGCAATGAACTACAGAAGCCAAAATGACTGTTGCTTGCTAGACATTTATGGTTGGTTATTATACTCATTTTAAAAACGTGTTTAGAATGTTCCTTCTGCACACTCAAAAACTAAAGAGTGAAGCTAAGAGATATGCCTTGACTGGTGTCTGTTCCCCTATTAGACAAAAAGGAGTCCTGAATATTCTGAAAAAAAGGGACTCACTTCATCTTACATCATAGGCCCAGGTTTTCTTAAGGAATCTGTTACTGTAGTCCAGTTTGGACACCCTTTGAACACAATGACTATATTTCCCTGGTAATTCAGGCAGCTAATGTCTAGAGATGTTGTAAATATATATCCATATGTTACCCAAATTGGGTATTCCTACTGATTATTTTACATGCAAATAGAGTGAAACAAGCACTGGTTTTTGATATGTAAGAAACATACAGTCACTTCCTGGGCCCAATCAAGAAACCAATGCAATAAGATAAGAAATAATGAGCAATACTTATTATTTAAAAGAAAAAGATGATTCATTTATGCTCTTACCCTAGAAATTCAAAGGTCTGACATTTATCCAAACATAAGTAAAATTTATATGCCAGATGGCTTATATAAATTACCAGTTGGTTACAACAGCAATACTGTGAAGCTGTTATCTTTTATTGTTCCCATTTTACTGATGAATAGACTGAGGCACAGTTTATCTAAAGTTACATATCTGGGATTTGAACACAAGTAGCCTAGTTGCCCAGTCTATACTCTAACCACTATACTGTGTAAGGTCAATAAGACACCTAGGAACAAATTAACTTTAAAAAATGAGAAGGTTCACATTCATCAGCAATACATAACTGAAAACTTAACAAAAATACCTCATTCGCAAATGAAAATTATGAATATATAGAATCAGTTTAATTGAAGGTGCAAGACTTATGAATGGATAAGTGGATAAATGGATAAAATGTAAAATTTTGCTCTAGTTCACAAGAAGTACTTCAGTGAATCAACAGTAATGCTCTTTCTGAATGGAAAACTGTACTTAAAAGTGGCAATTCTAGGGCTTCCCTGGTGGCGCAGTGGTTGAGAGTCCGCCTGCTGATGCAGGGGACACGGGTTCATGCGCCGGTACGGGAAGATCCCACATGCCGCGGAGCAGCTAGGCCCATGAGCCATGGCTGCTGACCCTGCGCGTCCGGAGCCTGTGCTCCGCAACGGGAGAGGCCACAACAGTGAGAGGCCCATGTACCACAAAAAAAAAAAAAAAAAAGTGGCAATTCTATTAGTAAATTTAATACATTTAAAAATCTGATAATTTTAATGAAATTCTATATATTGGTTCTAAATCCATGGGAAAAAAAATGATAAAGAAGAATAAAGAGTAGAGCTGAAGTCATAGGTTATCTGCCATGGAAAACTCAAGTAATCCAGAGTGAAATGAAGCTTCAAGACTGGACTTTCAGAAAACAACCCAGAAACAGATTCTTGTGTAAATAACAATGAGTTATATATAAAAAGCATGGCATTTCAAATTACTGAAGAAAGGATACACTATTCAATAAATGATATGAATTCAATTGCAAATATTTGGGGATAAAAGTAGTTTGTCATAAGTACAAGTTAATTAGACATTTACTATTCATCTAAACAGGAAACAAAATCATACAGCAAAAATTATATGACTATTTCATTTTACTGTTTCCTATATTTTTCCATTTTATGATGGAAAGAACAAATATTTGAATAAAGGTAGTACAACTAGTCACCTTCAGACTTCTGTAGTCCCAATCTAAAATAGTTCATTTTAATTTTATCTAGTGAAGAAAAGAATGTAGGAGTATATAAAAATCTTTTGACTTTCTACCTCTGTATAAAAAAAGATGCTTCATAGTATTTATTCATCTTCATGGGTGTCTCTGAGTGAATTCCAACACAAAAATTAATGATTGCTGAATTATCTGTCAGGTGTAGAGGATCATACTGATTATTTCATATAACCAAAAATATCAGACTGAAGTTTTTTAAACTGAAAATAATATAATTATATAGTTCTCTACTGAAGACTATTCAAAACCTATTTTGCATTTCAATCAATTACATAGTTGAAGGAAATCTTTCAGTGTTCTTTCACAACATTTTTTTAACTTAAAAAAGACATTTTATTATTTGAATAAATGTGACGACCAACTCACATGAATGGGTCTCTGGATTATAGTCTTTCATTTCCTAGTCTAATAAGGATCTCAATACATTTGCTACTTAATTTTTCTAAAATAATTTCTCAAATTATATACTGTGGTCACTCCAATTATTGAGTCACTCTTATTTTTATAATAAAAAAGTGAAATTGTTCCATTGAATCATTTTCTATTTAAATCAAATAAAAATGCCCTAGAAAAGAAAAATTGTTCAAGAGGATATTTAATTTTTCACATTTCCTTGCATATTTTTCCTGAGATGAGTTATTATTTTAAGTTCATGTTATTCTGACTCTAGAAAGGATAAGAGAAGTCTTATTCACCATAGTATATCTTCACTAGACTTAGACAATAGCAACTCACCTGCATCACTGCAAAAACCATTATATATGTCAATGTAATGGTACCTCTGCTTAGAATCATAGAATCACCTGATTTTTATAGATATTAAGGATTCTTGGAGAGTTCTCAATTTGAAAACAGAGAAACATCACTGTCACTGTCTAAATTCTGTAATTCCAGAGGCTGGACCTGAGCACATGTATCCTGAATCCCTGTCCAGTAATTAAATCCATACAGTTTAGCTAAATTACATAACGTTAGGAAATATTTCAACAATCAAACTGGACTATGTTACAGGAGGTTTTGAAAATGACTATTTTACTGTTTGTCTATAGATTTAGATGTTTGAGACTTCCTTTTTAGTACAATATAGGCAAAATAGCTGATGATAGGTAATACTTGTTGGGTGCTCGCTATGCTGTTCAAAATTCATTATCTGTCCTCCTCAAAACCCTAGGAGGCAGATACCATTATTAAGCCTATTTTACATAACAGAAATTGAGTGCCTCCAATAAAGCACAGCTGGTTAGGTATAAGAACCAAGTCATCACAGTTGCACTGCAGACATCATGCTCTTAAACAGTGTGTTACAGTGTTGATTTTCCAAGAGTAACAGTGAAATAATTTATGGGAGGTCCAGGAAAATGGGGCTTTTCTATTTTTTTCTCTAATTTTAATGGTGTAAAATATACAATATTAGCTAGTATTTGTTTATATAGTGGTGTTACTTTTCTTACTTAGTTCATGTTACAAAATATTAAGATATTTATTAAATATTTATTTAATAAATAAAGATATTTATTAAAATGTTTAATGAATCTAGCTAAATACCTTTTAAATATACGTGCTTACCTGAGAAACATTTCAGTTGTTCAGTTCACATGTTCCCTTCAGAAATAGACAAGGTGTATTTCCTGAGATAAGAAAAGCTTTGTAATTCTCCACCTCAGTAATTTGCTTCTGAGCTGCAACTATGTCCAGTCTAAGAATAGAGTAGATAAGCCAAATTAGTCACTCTAAGTGTGACTTTTTGTTACTAGCATTTGAAAATTATGTAGAATTAACTGGAAAGCGAGAAATTAGGAGACAAATTCTCCATCTTCTGTATTCCTAATGGATTCATACAGCTTCCTTCTCCAATATTCCCTTGATCTCTTATTTTATTTTTCCATGTAAAAATATATGGTAATTCCCTCTGTTTAAATGGTTTGGCATATTTGCTCAGAGGTAAATAAAGCGCACGCATTTTTGCTTTGTTTCTTGAAATTTTGTCACGTGCTACAGAAATGATTCTTGCAAGGCATATTATATCTTAAACAACTTGAAGGAAAATTGATGCAATGAATCAAATATAATAAATGGCTTCGCACTTTGTGTAGCATAATTATTTCAAATTAGAAGAATTATACGTTGGGTACATTGGTTTTCAGATGTGAAAGAATATCCTTTTCTTCTTCAGTCAGGCAAGTAATACACCATAATGAAATAATGTAATAATATAAACGTTTCAATTTCCAAACAGAGGGGAAGAGAATGTAAAATTTGCCTGAAAGTCAAATAGGCATTCAGATCCCAAGGAAATTTCAAATAATACCCATTGTATCAGTGGTAGGAAATAATGTCTTATTTCTTTTGCTCCAAGTAGATTGGAGCAAAAGAGATAAGACACAATATTGTCACAACTTTTCCATCTTTTTATCTGAATTTTTTAGCTATTTCCTATGGGAAGCCAGGGGATATTATCATTCATGATAAATCAGAAGTCATTCTATTAAATCACATTAAATAGAACAGTGATTTTACTGTCAATAATGAACACTAATATGTTTGATTTCATGGACCTCATGTTTAATAAAACAATGTGTTTCCAGTAAAACTACATGTAATAAGTAGTCATTAGCATGATTTTTTAAAACCAATAAAAATATGTATGTATTTTCTTCCTCATTCAGACACAGTTATGAATCGTTCTTACATAGAGATTCCAGATGAGCAACTTCAATTAGCTCCTAAAATGAAAATATGTGTATTGTATGGTTAAGCAAGTAGAAGAAACTTTATTTTGAGGGACTCCGGAGACAATGATGTATATCAAAGATATCTAATTATATCAGCAAAATACCTAATTTATACTTGCAGTAAAATTACTTTTCTATCTAACATATAGATGCCTTCTTTTGCTAGATATGGATGTTTTATTTCTTTTTTAATATCAAGAAATAGAACTAGTAATTAGACATTTATTCTGTCTATCTATGTATCTATCTATCTACCTATCTATCCATCCATCAGAGCATGTAAGGTTAATAGCAGTGGCCTTGCCTAATCAGAACTTGATACAGTGACTAATATGCTGAATCCAGCTGACAAGTGGAGCATAGAAGTTAATATAGAGAACAGTAGAAAGAATATCTTGTTTTACTCCCTGAATCATGTTGACTATGAGAAAGATTTTTGCCCCCAATTTTGACCTAAACCAGTCAACACTTTCCACAACACTTTCAGCCGATGTTGAGAGAACATGGCATGTCTTCAACATATTCTATATCTCTGCCACATAGTGTATGCATTGACACTCTTGTACCTACATTATATTGCATCAACATCTTCCTCTTCTATTCCATATTCTTGCCCTCTGACTTCCACTCACTTGGTTAATGTTTCCATAGCTATTTAAATAGTGAACCACTGTGAACCCGTATAGCCATAAGAGAAGCTAAAAATACACTTTAATGCAATGAATGAAACTAAGCGGAATAGAAAATTGCAATAATGATGTCACGAAACATTCAGATGTGATGATATTCACAGTGCAGAGATAATTATTTGTCCTGTTTAAATGGAACTATTGTGACTCTGGCTTTTTTACTGCTGAATTTGAGTTTTAACTAGTAAAGTGAAAAAGAGATAAAAGACTTATTTTAGCTGAAATTCAATTAAGACTCTCATTTCAATCAAAGATAGCCCTACAAATTTTTAAATGAATAAAAGTTTAATGCCTTAAA
Source organism: Pseudorca crassidens (assembly GCF_039906515.1). Taxonomy (NCBI): domain Eukaryota; kingdom Metazoa; phylum Chordata; class Mammalia; order Artiodactyla; family Delphinidae; genus Pseudorca; species Pseudorca crassidens. Next base: position 25,279,755 of record NC_090298.1, read on the forward strand.
TTTGGAGTATCCTCTGTTATGCAAAAAGTTATATTAACTTAGGAAAAATGCAAAATCCCTAGAATAGTGTAAGACATTCTTCATTTGATGTAGCCTTTCTAATACAGCATAATACCTTCTTATCAAAAACAGTCTCACAGTTTAGGTCCCCAATCAGGAATATAATGAAAGTCAGAGAGCTTTAAACAAGAATTTGTCTTCTTTCAGAGAGTAGAGGATACTTTAAGAAACTGCCTCAAAGGAAAACCATGCCGAAAATAAAAAATTCTTGGCAAAAATGGGAAAAGTAGCTGACTTGTAAATGTCTCTCCAAGTTTTTAGAAAAACGTATGCAACTTTCTTTTTTTTTTTAACATCTTTACTGGAGTATAATTGCTTTACAATGTGGTGTTAGTTACTGCTGTATAACAAAGTGAATCAGCTATATGTATACATATATCCCCATATCCCTTCCCTCTTGCGTCTCCCTCCCACCCTCCCTATCCCACCCCTCTAGGTGGTCACAAAGCACCAAGCTGATCTCCCTGTGCTCTGCGGCTGCTTCCCACTAGCTATCTATTTTACATTTGGTAGTGTTGTATGCAACTTCCTTTGTGAAAATTATCCCGTTATTTTTGTGAAGACTTTTTACATAGAATCACACTTAAAATCCTAATATAACATTTACTACCTCTAAGACATTGAGTTCTCTGACTTAATCACTGTGAATTACTTTACCATAAAATGGATAAAGTAATACATTCCTTAAAAAGGAAATTGTAGGATTAAATGAGATAGTTAAGTCCTTAGTACAGGATCTAGCACATACTACAGTCAATGAGAAGCAGCCTATTATTATGAGAGGTCTAAAAAGAGTTTTTTTGGGTTTTTCTTCTGGGAGGGGACTAAGGAAGAAATGACTCTTTTCTGCATAAGTGTAGTTGTATTTTTTTTTCAATGATTTGGCAGTGTCTCATGTAAAAACTAACTTTTCAAACAATATTAATGAAAGCTAATACAGGAGAAATGGAGAGAGAGAGAAAGTGAATGTGGGGATCAAAATAAAATTCAGTAAGCTAGTAATGATAAATGGCCAACAAAAGATTTTGACTTAAAAATAAATTCATGGATATTTTACTGGAAAGGCATTTTGTTTGCCAAATAATTATGAATTCATTTTCCCCTTGGATTACAAAATTTGTTAATTTTCTGCTTAAAAGTCAGAATATTAATATGAAATGCATGCTTTGAGGATTAACTATAAAAGTCTCTATTAATTATTGAAATTAGTCAATGGCTAAAGGACTGTGAAGGCTTCTGTTACCAGAAAACATTAGCTTTAAAAGGATAAACTGTTAAGAAATTTATGATGATGATTATTTATTAAAGAGTATTTATAGCATTGTGAAATATTTTTTTTTCCTTGACTCAAAAACAAAGCAAAGCATCTTAACATGAAAGTTACTTCATTAACATGAAATAGCAGGGCTCTGATCAATATTTAAAACCTATATTCTGGTTATTATAAATATATATTATTTGCTAAAACCATAAATATTTAAAATAATACTCAGGCTGCCCAGTCTCCAATATTCATTAAATAGATAGTACTACTAGATATTAAGTTCATTTCTTGTCTTACCTAAGAAAATTTTCTTCCTGGAACAACACCTGTTTGATGATTCTGTTTTGTATATAAGAAGTTACCCATTAAAATTTCATTTCTGCTAACAAAGATAATTCCATGATTTTATTTACGGTTTCATTTAAGATCTATTAGTATTATCTTAACTATAGTGAGAGACTACCTTACAGGATACATACATGCATACTATGGATATACTTTAAATACACTTCAAAATTATTATTCTTGACTCAATGAAACTTAAATCTTATTCACAAGTTGATTTATGGCAAATGTTTTGTTCATACAAAACTACATGAATGGCTCTTTCTAATGTTCTACTTTAAGCTTAAAGGACAGTCTCATTTATTTCAGTTTTTTGATCCAAAAATTTAAATTATGCCTTGGTGTTTTTCTTTTCTTTGTACCTTTGGATTTGAATAGCAAGGATTAGAAGTTTATGTTTTATTTTCTTTTGTTTTATTTTCATTGTATTTTTTCTCCAAGGACTGTTAATTTAGACTACAGGAGAATTGCAGGGGAATAAGAAATTGAATAAAAAACAAAAAGCAAACAAACAAAAAACCCTTCAACATATATAAAACAATATACATGCTATGATCCCCAAACACAAACTCCGGGAGAATCAAGACCTTGGTGAGATTGTTATCTGAAGATTGACACATTCCTCCTTAGACCGTGAGCAGGCTATATATATTCTCTAAAGTAAGTTTCACTGACTTGAAAGATAGCCAACTATCTTTAAATAAAACAATAACATATAGGGGTATTGAGTGGATACATGAAAGAGCTCAAGAGCAGAAAAGGCATTAAACACTCTAGAACAGAGATGGCATCAGAGTAGAGAGAAATAGAAACTTGCAGTGTAATTCTGTTGTTCATTATCAGGAGTTCTCATATTTTATTATGCATTAACATCACTTACAGCACTTATTGAAACAGATTTCTGGGCCGCAAGCACATTGTTCCTGACTTCGTACGTATAGCATGGGGCCTGTAAATGTGCACTTCTAACAAGTTTCTAGGTAATAAAGATATGGCTGATTTAGACACCACAATTAAAGAAATGCAGATGCCTACAACCTAACCTACTAGACAGGAAGAACTCTACAAATGAAGCTGAAGTGAAAAAGGAGACAGGAAGTTTTTGCTGTGAGCCATGTAGACACATGAATGTGAAAGCCAAGGGGGAATCACAAGTGGATGTGGCAGATTGATATAGCAAACGCTCTTCCCATCTCCTCTCTCACCAGGTATGCGCGCGCGCGCGCGCACACACACACACACACACACACACACACACCCCACAATTATTTGGAAGCTACTTTCAAAGGAGTGAGGAGAAAGAATTCAACCATAGGACTATTCAGAAAAACAGTTAATTTTTTTTAAAAGCTTAAGAAAATATCAAATAATAAAATAAAAAGGAGATTAAGAAACACATGAGAATTGCAAACAGTATTTCATATTCTGAAATTGATTACAAACAATATAAACACTTAAAGAAAAACCTAATAAACAAGCAAAACTTAAACCTAAAACAATTAGAGAAAGAAGAACAAAAAACCCTAAAAGTTAGCAGAAGGAAAGAAATCATAAAGATGAGATCAGAAATAAATGAAAAAGAAATGAATGAAACAATAGCAAAGATCAATACAACTAAAAGCTGGGTTTTGTGAGAAGATAAACAAAATTGATAAGCCATTAGCCAGACTCATCAAGAAAAAAAGGAAGAAGACTCAAATCAACAGAATTAGAAATGAAAAAGGAGAAGTAACAACTGACACTGCAGAAATACAAAGGATCATGTGAGATTACTACAAGCAACTCTATGCCAATAAAATGGACAACCTGGAAGCAATGGACAAATTCTTAGAAATGCACAACCAGCCAAGACTGAACCAGGAAGAAATAGAAAATATGAACAGACCAATCACAAACATCAAAATTGAAACTGTGACTAAAAAGCTTCCAACAAACAAAAGCCCAGGACCAGATGGCTTCACAGGTGAATTCTATGAAAAATTTAGAGAAGAGCTAACACCTATCCTTCTGAAACTATTCCAAAATACAGCAGAAGGAGGAACACTCCCAAACTCATTCTACGAGGCCACCATCACACTGATACCAAAACCACATGAAGATGTTGCAAAAAAAGAAAACTACAGGCCACTATCACTGATGAATACAGATGCAAAAATCCTCAACAAAATACTAGCAAATAGAATCCAACAGCACATTAAAAGGATCATACACCATGATCAAGTGGGATTTATCCCAGGAATGCAAGGATTCTTCAATATGTGCAAACCAATCAATGTGATACACCATCTTAACAAATTGAAGGATAAAAACCATATGATGATCTCAATAGATGCAGAAAAAGGTCAACAAAATTCAACACTGATTCATGATAAAAAAACTCTCCAGAAAGTGGGCATGGGGTAACTTATCTCAAAATAATAAAGGCCATATATGACAAACCCACAGCCAACATCATTCTCAACGGTGACAAACTGAAAGCATTTCCTCTAAGATCAGGAACAAGACCAGGCTGCCCACTCTCACCACTGTTATTCAACATAGTTTTGGAAGTTTTAGCCCCAGCAATCAGAGAAAAAGAAATAAAGCGAATACAAATCAGAAAAGAAGAAGTAAAACTGTCACTGTTTGCAGATGGCATGACACTAAACATAGAGAATCCTAAAGATGCTACCACAAAACTACTAGAGCTAATCAATGAATCTGGTAAAGTAGCAGGATACAAAATTAATGCACAGAAATCTCTTGCATTCTTATACACTAACAACGAAAAATCTGTAAGAGAAATTAAGGAAACACTCCTATTTACCATTGCAACAAAAAGAATAAAATACCTAGGAATAAAGCTACCTAAAGAGACAAAAGACATGTATGCAGAAAACTATAAGACACTGATGAAAGAAAGTAAACATGATACAAACAGATGAAGAGATATACCATGTTCTTGATTTGGAAGAATCAACATTGTGAAAATGACTATACTACACAAAGCAATCTACAGATTCAATGCAATCCCTATCTAACTACCAATGGCATTTTTCACAGAACTAGGACAAAAAATTTCACAATTTGTAGGGAAAAACAAAAGACGCCGAACAGCCAAAGCAACCTTGAGAAAGAAAAACAAAGCAGGAGGAATCAGGCTCCCTGACTTCAGACTATATGACAAAGCTACAGTCATCAAGACAGTATGGTATTGACACAAAAACAGAAATATAGATCAATGGAAGAGGATAGAAAGCCCAGAGATAAGCCCATGCACATATGGTCATCTTTTCTTTGGTAAAGGAGGCAAGAATATAGAAAGGAGAAAAGACCACCTCTTCAATAAGTGGTGCTGGTAAAACTGGACAGCTACATGTAAAAGAATGAAATTAGAACACTTCCTAAAACCATACACAAAAATAAATTCAAAATGGATTAAAGACCTAAATGTAAGGCCAGACACTATACAACTCCTAGAGAAAAACACAGGCAGAACACTCTATGACATAAATCACAGCAAGATCCTTTTTGACCCACCTCCTGAAGAAATGGAAATAAAAACAAAAGTAAACAAATGGGACCCAATGAAACTTAAAAGCTTTTTCACAGCAAAGGAAACCATGAACAAGACGAAAAGACAACCCTCAGAACAGGAGAAAATATTTGCAAAGAAAACAACTGACAAAGGATTAATCTCCAAAATATACAAAGCAGCTCATGCAACTCAATATCCAAAAACCAAACAACCCAATCCAAAAATGGGCAGAAGATCTAAACAGACATTTCTCCAAAGAAGATACACAGATTGCCAACAAACACATGAAAGGATGCTCAACATCACTAATCATTAGAGAAATGCAAATCAAAACTACAATGAGGTATCACCTCACACCGGTCAGAATGGGCATCATCAAAAAATCTAGAAACAGCAAATGCTGGAGAGGGTGTGGAGAAAAGGGAACCCTCTTGCACTGTTGGTGGGAATGTAAATTGATACAGCCACTGTGGAGAACAGTACGGAGGTTCCTTATAAACTAAAAACAGAACTACCATATGACCCAGCAATCCCACTACTGGGCATATACCCTGAGAAAACCATAATTCAAAAAGAGTCATGTAGCACAATGTTCACTTCAGCTCTAGTTATGATAGGCAGGACATGGAAACAACCTAAGTGTCCATCGACAGGTGAATGGATAAAGAAGATGTGGCACATATATATATGGAATATTACTCAGCCATAAGAAGAAATGAAATTGAGTTACTTTTAGTGAGGTGGATGGACCTAGAGTCTGTCATACAGAGTGAAGTAAGTTAGAAAGAGAAAAACAAATACCATATGCTAACACATATATATGGAATTTAAAAGAAAAAAATGGTTCTGATGAACCTAGGGGCAGGACAGGAATAAAGATGAAGATGTAGAGAATGGATTTGAGGGCATGGTGTGAAAGGGCTGGGACGAAGTGAGAGAGTAGCACTGATGTATATACACTACCAAATGTAAAATAGATAGCTAGTGGGAAGCAGATGCATAGTACAGGGAGATCAGCTTGGTGATTTGCGATCACCTAGAAGGATGGCATAGGGAGGGTGGGAGAGAGACACAAGAGGGAGGGGATATGGGTGTATAGGTATGCATATAGATGATTCACTTTGTTATACAGCAGAAACTAACATAATATTGTAAAGAAATTATACTCCAATAAAGATGTTAAATAAAAAGAAAAACCTGAAAGAAGAGATCAGAAGATTCAAAACAGAAAATGTTATAAGAGAAAAGATGATAAAAAAATGAGCTACTGGAGCTGAGTCATTCAAAAGGAAAAAGGAATGTAATAAATAGACAAATAATTCAATATTAAAAATAATAAAATGAATAATCTGGAAAAATATATGTTAAGTGCTAGCTAGACATGATGAAAATACTCATATACACAGTGGACAGAAAATATAAGAGTAAAGGATAGATATGAAGAGAAATATAAACAAAATGGGGTTCATAATAAACATAACAAGTGAAAGAAAATATGCTTCAGTATATAGAAATGTTTTCCTGAAATAAAAGATATAAAGTTACATTGAAATAAAAAGACATAGTTCCGCATACAGAATATATTCTGAAAGAAATAAAAACCCAAATATGAAATACTCATACTTATTAGAAGAAAATATATGAGAACAGACTTAGAAACTTGGATATAGAGAACGATTTTTAAAATGGACCCAAAAGATACAAATTATAATGGAAAGAATTAATAGATTTAGAAATGCCAGAATTTAAAAGTTCTGAATGTGAAAGAGTGAGGTTTCAGGTTGTATGTAAGTTGAAGCAGTATGGGGCCCCTTCAACAAGGAAAAAGCTGGAATATATACATATATTTGTTCTTTGTTCTGGAGCAAAAATTCTTGTCTTCTTGGTATCATTATGGCTATTATATTTTAATGAAATTGTAAAATATTTGGTACATTATTCCTATATTTTTAGATAAGTGTTGAGAAAATTATACAGAAGATCACTCATGGATCTATACTAAAATTGTGCTATAATACTGTATGTACAGTAAAACTCCAACTATGTAATTCATGACACAAATTAGAAAATAGAAGAAATTAGCTAAAGTGCACATGGTAATGATCTGTTTTGTTACGACTAATAGATAGACTTTTCTGAAGTCTAAAATATTACAGTTCTAATCAAGGTCTCACATTATATTTTCTTCTGACTATGTGTTACCTCAACAGCTTTATGAAGGTGAACTTTACAAATGGAATACCACGTCTTGAAACCAGTGAACCTACTTTCCAGGTGACAACTGATTGGACTGGTGGAAGCCATCTGTAGGTCATCACTGGCCAATGAAAATAGTTGAGTAAACAAAATCTCTTTAACATCAGCTCTGTTCCAAACAGAGTCTACCCTTTGTATGCCAGACAGAAAGAAAGAACACACCGTGGTGGGAAAGAGCTGGTTGAGGTTAAGAACTAAATCTGGAATCAGCACCATATATCATGATATTACATTTGTGATTTGTGGCGTATTAGTTAACTTTATTAAGCTTCAGCTTTCTGACTCCAAAATGTTAATTGTAGTAATGTTTATGCCATGAGGTTGCTGTGGTGAGTAAATGAGACCATGTAGGTAGATGGATTTGGTATGAAATAAGCATTCAATATATGCAATACATGTTTGTAATAAATGCAGTAATGCTGAAAAAGGAGACACACACTGAGGAGCAACATTGTGAGACAGCAGAAGCCGTGAGTAAGCCAAGACCTGTGTTAAAGGAAGTTATTTGTGGAAGCAGAAATAGTGGAAGGAGACGTGATTTGGGTGGGCTCCACAATGGTGACTTACAGTCAGGAGCAGCTGGTCTTCTGGAAAAATAAAAGACAGCCTTACCACTTTGTTTGATGTCCACTCTGATCTGATCTACATTCTATATCCATGATAATTTGTTGTGTATCTTTTCATACATGTCTGCTTTTTCAGTACTTTCCATGTATTCATACAATAAGCCCCCTTTTATTTTTTCCACTTATATGAGGTACTTTATTTATTTACATTTTTAATTTATTTTTGGCTGTGTTGGGTCTTTGTTGCTGCGTGAGGGCTTTCTCTAGTTGCAGCGAGTGGGGGCTACTCTTGGTTGTGGTGCATGGGCTTCTCATTGCGGTGGCTTGTCTTGTTGCGGAGCATGGGCTCTAGTTCCGCGGGCAGTAGTTGTGGTTCACAGGTTTAGCTGCTCCGTGTCACGTGAGATCTTCCCAGACCAGGGCTCAAACCTGTGTCCCCTGCATTGACAGGCAGTCTCTTAACCTCTGCACCACCAGGGAAACCCTTTATTTATTTACCTTTAACATCGTTATTGGAGTATAATTGTTTTACAAGGCTGTGTTAGTTTCTGCTTTATAACAAAGTGAATCAGCTATACATATATCCCCATCTCTCTTCCCTCTTGCATTTCCCTCTCACCCTCCCTATCTCACCCCTCTAGGAGGTCATAAAGCACTGAGCTGATCTCCCTGTGCTATGTGGCTGCTTCCCACTAGCTATCTATTTTACATTTGGTAGTGTACACATGTCCATGTCACTATCTCACTTCGTCCCAGCTTACCCTTCCCCCTCCCTGTGTCCTCAAGTCCACTCTCTACATATGCATCTTTATACCTGTCCTGCCCCTAGGTTCTTCAGAGCCTTTTTTTTTTTTTTTTAAGATTCCATATATATGTGTTGGCATATGGTATTTGCTTTTCTCTTTCTGACTTACTTCACTCTGTATGACAGACTCTAGGTCCATCCACCTCACTACAAATAACTCAATTTTGTTTCTTTTTATGGCTGAGTAATATTCCATTGTATATATGTGCCACATCTTCTTTATCCATTCATCTGTCAATGGAAACTTAGGTTGCTTCCACGTCCTGGCTATTGTAAATAGAGCTGCAGTGAACATTGTGCTACATGACTCTTTTTGAATTATGGTTTTCTCAGGGTATATTCCCAGTAGTGGGATTGCTGGGTCGTATGGTAGTTTTATTTTTATTTTTTTAAGAAGCCTCCATACTGCTCTCCACAGTGACTGTATCAATTTACATAGCTACCAACAGTGCAAGAGGGGTCCCTTTTCTCCACACCCTCTCCAGCATTTGCTGTTTGTAGATTTTTTGATGATGGCCATTCTGACCGGTGTGAGGTGATATCTCACTGTAGTTTTGATTTGCATTTCTCTAAGATTAATGATGTTGAGCATCCTTTCATATGTTTGTTGGCAATCTGTATATCTTCTTTGGAGAAATGTCTGTTTAGATCTTCTGCCCATTTTTGGATTGGGTTGTTTGTTTTTTGGATATTGAGTTGCATGAGCTGCTTGTAAATTTTGGAGATTAATCCTTTGTCCATTGCTTCATTTGCAAATATTTTCTCCTGTTCTGAGGGTTGTCTTTTCATCTTGTTTATGGTTTCCTTTGCTGTGCAAAAAGTTTTTAAGTTTCATTAGGTCCCATTTGTTTATTTTTGCTTTTATTTCCATTACTCTAGGAGGTGGGTCAAAAAGGATCTTGCTGTGATTTATGTCATAGAGTGTTCTGCCTATGTTTTTCTCTAGGAGTTGTATAGTGTCTGGCCTTACATTTAGGTCTTTAATCCATTTTGAGTTTATATTTGTGTATGGTGTTAGGGAGTGTTCTAATTTCATTTTTTTACATGTAGCTGTCCAGTTTTCCCAGCACCACTTATTGAAGAGGCTGTCTTTTCTCCATTGTATATTCTTTGTTGAAGATAAGGCGACCATATGTGCATCAGTTTATCTCTGGGCTTTCTATCCTGTTCCATTGATCTATATTTCTGTTTTTGTGCCAGTACCATACTGTCTTGATTACTGTCATATCTTCTTCTTCAAAATATAACCCTCTGTCTGTTCTGATAGTAATATAGATATCGCTTTCTATTAAGCCTTTCTATGTTTTTTATTTCAATATTTTGGAAAGTCTTATTCCAGGTACTTTTGTAGTAAAGCACCTGGAATGCTAGTTTAAGATGAAGATTCCTGAGGTCTGTATACAAAAGAAAACCTCTGATACTGAACCTCAGAATCTGATGGCTCTAATTTCCTATTCACAGAAAGCTAAATGCTAGCCATATAAGGGTTTATAGTTTTTTCTTTTCCTAAACCTTTAATGGCTGTGATTTTCAAACAGCTATTTAGGGTTATTTGATTCAGTTTCTAAGAAATCTGCATTTTAATATTTACCCTAGGTAAAACTATTGCTACTTTCTATGTATCACACTTGGAAGTAATGCTTTAATATAATTATTTTATAATATTAACCATCTGATACTATGGTAACTTGAATTGTTATTGAAAGCTTCAGAAGACTACACTTTCACATGCTTTTTTCAGTTAAAATATAATATACTGGAAAGCTGAATCCAATTCATAAGCCCTTTTTGTATGATCTGCAGAGACGAATAAAGTACTATTTATACTAAGAATTACATGAAAGCAGTAATTGATAACGGTTTCCAAGATTGATAGCCCTCCTAGAGAGTAGGAAAATATTCTGCCCCTTTGATTTTTATCTGATAAATTCATGAACACCCAGTTAGCGTAATGGGTGACCCTACACATATGAGTGTAAGAATAGTGTCAAAAAAACAAATATAAGGCAAAGAGTCATATAAATTGAAAAAAAGTGGTTTCTAGTAATTATCTTATGGATGACCTTTCTGTTGTTGTCTTACATAACAAATAACATAGGTATTTGCTATTCATAAAAGGTAGTTTCAAATGGTCTCTCACCTGCCTTAGGGGCCTGATACTGTACATTTAGTGATTTATTAATGCACACTTTTACATATCACAAAAAAGAGATTCAGCTCATATACATGAAATGCTGTCTGAATGTACTGAAGAGAATTTCAGAAATTTGGAAGGGTTACTATTTTATCATAACCAGCGTTTAACGTTTGTTAAGAAAGAAAAAACCATTCGATTGACATTCATTTCCCTGGTATTTATTTTGTTTCATTTATCTAAAACAAAATCCCTCAAATCATGTTCATTCTGTTCATATGTAATACATTTTATATATTTATTTGACTGAAATTAAAATACTACACTTTATTTGAATGACAACTGAGTGACAGGTGTTAAGTGTCTTCAGGGGAAAACTGTTTAACAAAAACATATTTTAAAATTTCCTATTGAATCAATCATTATTTCTAACACTAAAATTTTCATAGGAATGAAAGATGGATGAGTTGGAGATAAAGGCAAATAGTTTTTATGATATTATGAGGTTTTGCCTTGTTTTGTACCATGTTTGACAAACAGCAACATCTGTCTAAAATCTGTCAATATGATGGATGGGAAGCATAAATCACATTATCTTATGTCAATACTCCTCTCAGAACAATATTTTAACATAAATTCAGTGCTATGTCATGAATGTGACCCTTGGGAATAAAGAAAGACCATATAACATTCAGCTGGATCCTATTTACATAGTTATTTTTAAACTCTTTTGACGTAGGAAGTCAAAACTTAAAAAAAAAAAACAACAAAAAACCTCTCAAAAGATATAAACTGGGCCTTCCCTGGTAGCGCGGTGGTTGAGAGTCCGCCTATCGATGCAGGGGACACGGGTTCGTGCCCTGGTCCGGGAAGATCCCACATGCCGCGGAGCGGCTGGGCCCGTGACCCATGGCCGCTGAGCCTGCGCGTCTGGAGCCTGTGCTCCGCAATGGGAGAGGCCACAACAGTGAGAGGCCCGTGTACCGCAAGAAAAAAAAAAAAAAGATATAAACTATATCTCATACAGTTTGAAAGCTGTTAATATATACAAATGAAATTCTAAGCATATATGCTATTGTGAAGTCTATATCGACATTGACATTTCCTATGAAATCATATTCTGAAGGTAATGAAACGAAAAGGGTTCAATGTGTAAGTTTGGAGTTTTGGCTAACATTTATTTGAATGCATTTATTAAAAGTTCATGCAACTGTAATACCTTCTTAACACCAGTGTTAGAGCTGATGATTTTTAGTAATTTATAAAATGTTCCAAAACATCACAAGCCTCCTGACCACTGAGAAGCATCACTTCAAATAATCAAATAACTTTAAAAAGAATTTTAACTGTAAGGCAGAATTTTACCAATGTTTGTGAATACATTAAATATGTCCTAAATGTATTTCATTAAAACATTTTCTCATTCGTCAGAGTAGTCCCTTCTGTATGGGCAAGACAACTAGATTTTTTTATTTGTTTAGATAATGTTTCTAAGGTTTTAACATTTATAATTGAACATTAATAAATTTATCCAGAATTTTGATTGCTGTATCTGAGCTTCTCCTCCTCAATCCCCAAACTCATACACATTTGAAAGTGTTCCTTTGTAGCTCTGTGCTAGGATAGGATGACCTTTCCTGTCCATGACCCTGAAAGAGTCAATCCTAGACTATTCTCGTGTTAGAAGAAACATCGTCCCCTCATGCTCCTACTGAACTGAATTTTTTCACCACCTTGAATAAACCAGTTGAATTGCCTGCCCCTTAACATATAACCATCTTACCTAGTGGAGTTTCTTTCAATTGCTTCTAAGTCTCTTCCGGTTATCCTGAAGCAGAGGTTAGTAGGGCATGCTCCTCTGATTGTTGTTCTGTCTAAAGGCATTTAGTCTCAATTCTCATGACACAAAATGAAGGGATATTCTGATAGTTTTAACCCCAATATGATGAATAGAACCACCACAAACATTAATCTAGGCACTGAAGCATTACTGTCATTAAATTTTTGTCTTTTTATTTTGTTTGTTCATTACTAAATCATCTTACTTAAATTACAATTGCCGGAAAGAAAAACAAAAGTCCATTTCACTTACCACCATGTAGTTTAAATGGCATTCTGCCTAACCATTCATGCAAAGAAGAGAACTTTGTTGTCAGTGGGTGTGATCACACCAAATAATTTAGACACTCAAATTCTGTTTTACCTCACAGTACTTGTCTGTTTATTTAACCTTGATAATTGTTCAAATTTTTTACCCAAGCTAGCTACACACATAAACCCACTTAAAGAAAATGATGATTTGATTAAATTCATTAATATGGTAACTAACGTATAGCTAAAATAGTTTGGATTCAACTAAGTTATTTAAACCTTATTTTACCTTTTTTCTTCCATGATAGATGTTTATATTCTATGTCACAGCTTTTATCTCTAAAATCACAACATAGGAAAGGTTATAAAATTAGGTAAAGATTAATTTTATATTGTCTTGTAAATCCTGATTTGAAGATAACTCTAACAGCCCTCATAGCTTTACCTAAGAATGGCAAGTGACTCAAACCACCAGGCCAATCTGGAATTCCCAAGACAAGACATATATTAGGTCAGGTAGGACAAGCCTCTATGATGGATTGGCTATTACTCTGAGATGAATGCAACTATGTTTCAGTGAGTCTAGATGTTCCCTTAATGTCCTTACTGAAATTCCCAATAAGGCTGCATTCACTTACTGAATCATAAAGGTGGCAATAATCTTGGATATAAAAAAATAAGAATTTAGCCTAAGCCCTACTCACTTCAAGACCTGAGTCACAGCAAACAGTTTAAGAGGATGAATGACTCAAAGCAACATACCACTCAGAATTCCTTCCAACTAAGCTAGCAAAGCGAGGAGGGTTTAGGCATCAGACAGAACCCAAATTCATAATCCTGCTCTGCTGTGTACTAGGTGTGTGTCTTTGGGCCAGCCACCTAAGCTCTCTGCACCTCAGTTCTAACCTGTAAAATGAGGATGGTCATTGTTCCTAAATCATGGGATCGTTGTAAGGACCCAGTAAGGTATCACAGGGGAGGAACGTGGAACAATTCCGGACACAGAGAAAGTGCTCAAGAAATGTCAGCATTTATTAAAAAAAATAATAATACGATATAAGGTACTGGGAGACATGGTAATATAAATGGGGAAATCTGCATAACTTTGTTGAACCAATTTATTCCCAAGATAAATGAGAATAAAGAAACATTTGAATTTTATTTATAGAAATGTAAGACCAACATATTCTTTCAAAATAGTCTTCTTGAGCTTGTTATAAATATATAAAAGATAATATAAATGAAGAGCACAATACTGTTTAGTAATAACTGCAAGGAGGATCACATGGATAGCCCATTTTTCCTATATAGAAAGCAATTCAAAAGGGAAGGTAAATTAATTTTAAGAGAAGATGTAAACATTATTATGTATGACCCACTCTCAATTCCTCACTGCTTCCCACCCCCTCCAAATCTGAGAAACGTGAACTATAAGAAAGTTACAAGAGGAATTATATCATTATTTAGGTGGAAAGTAGTGAGGAAAAATATAAACCTAACAATATTTTAAAAATAATTCATCCGGGGCTTCCCTGGTGGCACAGTGGCTGAGAGTCCGCCTGCCGATGCAGGGAACATGGGTTCTTGCCCCGGTCCGGGAAGATCCCACATGCCGCGGAGTGGCTGGGCCCGTGAGCCATGGCCGCTGAGCCTGCGCGTCCGGAGCCTGTTGCTCCGCAACGGGAGAGGCCACAACAGTGAGAGGCCCGCGTACCGCAAATAAATAAATAAATAAATAAATAAATAAATAAATAAATAAATAAATAAATAAATAAAAATAAAAATAATTCATCCGTTAAGGGTGACAAGAGAGGAAGCTACATTGTGAGCTACTTGATACAGTAGACACATTTGTTCAATGTCTTTTTTCCCCACTCTCCCTGGGCATAACTTCCAGATGACTGATTGTCATAAGTAAGTCCCTGCCTCAGCAACCACTGAGGAAGCAGTGTTAAGGAGCTCATTCAGTATTATGGAAGCCAACATCAGAGCTAGAATCTTGCACCAAGATAATTAACATATCCTAAATGGATTCAGGTACATCTCTTAATTACAACTGTTAGCAAAGTACGGAGACAATATGTTTCTCAGCCATCTAGATGCTTTCAAATAATGTCTCTAAATTGAGTTAATGCCGAATAGGAATGGGGGTTCTTTCTTTAATTCTTTGTGGCCAGCCAAAAACTCAATTAACAGTGTGACTTATTAAAACCAAATATCGTATATTAACTCATATACGTGGAATCTAGAAAAATGGTACAGATAAACTGGTTTGCAGAAATAGAGACACAGATGTAGAGAACAAATGTATAGACACCAAGGGGGGAAAGCGGGGGGATGGAGGGGGTGGTGGGATGAATTGGGTGATTGGGATTGACATATATACACTAATATGTATAAAATAAATAACAAATAAGAACCTGCTGTATAAAAAAATAATTAAAATTTTAAAAAAATAGTGTGACATTGCCAATCTTCTGATATTCTAATTTTCTGGGCTTATTCATTGTACCCTATGGTGTGTCAGTAACAGCACCTCCAGCATAAATCCTAAGGCAGTAATACATGATTTGATTCATTGCTGTGGGCTACTGTACCCCTGAGAGCATTTTTATTATCCTAAAATTCAAAGAAAAAAAAATCTCAGGAGAATGTGTTCTTTCCTTATGCATTCAAGATTGATGTAAAGATAGAAAAAATGTGCAAGTAAAAGTTATCAGTTACTTCTTTAGAACACTGGGGGCTGCTTAGATGAAAGCTGGTGATTCTATGAAGAAAATTTTCAAAATCACGTAATTGTAGCCAGCTCATTGCTGACTTCCATGGCATATCTCGATTTACAATAAAGATAAGGCCTATTAGGGAGAAAGGCATTTAAAAAGAAGATACTTCTTAGAATTATGCTTAAGAGGAAGAACAGGATGCCAGGTGAAGCACATGCAAAGTATTGCCTTCAGCATAGAAGCTGAAGTCACAAATAAATCACACTAGGACAGAACAAGTCCTGTGATCCATATCACTAAAAGCCATTTTACCACCTTCTGAGTGTCAGGATCATTCTTACTCTTATCAATTGCTCACAGAATTTACATTAACTATTTATTAAAAACACAGGCAAACTGAAAGTGTTAAACTCTTAGGGTAGCAACCTTATCATCCTTAGGGCACTGATAAAAACCAACTGCATCCAAGGGAAACAGAAGCAGTCATTCTACCTCTGGGAGTGGAACAAGCATATGTGCTGGACTGAGCTACACCAGGAGCACCAAACAGACACACCCTACAGATCAGGGCCATGTTGCAGGCCTAAGACAAAGGCTTAATTAGAGGCACAGTGTAAAGACCAGCCTAAAGCTGGGAGGGTAGAGTAGGAGTTAAAGGAAAAAAAAAAGAGAAAGAAGGAAAGAAAGAACCTTGGCAAGCCAGCCCCCACCTTAAATACAGTATCACTAAAGAAGCTGAAGACTGGTGAACTAAGGGTAATCATAACAACCACAAAGTCAAACCCAGCCCAACTCTTAATTCGATTAACTCCTCACCCTACATGTTAAAAGCCTAGCAGAAAACACACCCAGTTCCAGGCATAAAACTGTTTAGCTTAATTGTATTTGCAAAATCCCCTCATCTTTACCACACAAGGTAATATAATCTTGGAATAAATGATGGAATAAAATCCCATCACATTCATAGATGCCACACTCAGAGAGCCAAAGGGAGAGTATTATACAAAATGTGAGTCAACAGGGGGCATCTTAGAATTCTGCCTATCACAGTAAGCAAACCACTTATGTGAAAACCTAAGGCACAGTAGACACATTGATTGGCTCCTATTCCCATTAACACCAGGACAGAGCAAGTACAACAGCATTAAGGGCTGCTCCTTTATATACTTAAAGATTGTCGTCAATCCAAATTTTAATATAAAATAATAACCTCTGGTTCTTGTATAAATCCCTGGAACCAAACCTAAAAAGAATTTCACTAAAGGTAAAAAAATTACACTTACGATCTCTTTTATTACTTGAAAAACAACCATCAAGTGATTCCTATCATTCATGAAAGGAGTAAGTTACTAAGCATTGCAGGATGAAAGATTAGTCATCAGTCCAATTAGCATCCATATTTTTATACTTGGACTAATTCTATTGCACATTTGGAGTTTGAAGCCACAGTTACTAAATGTGGCATTTGCATGCTATTATTTTATCTAAATAGCTGTAAATATTTAAGATCTTTCTATGTATAAAAGGTAATCCAAATACCATATTCCACAATAATATTCACTCACAGTTTATTAGTAAAATATTTAGCATGCTGAAGGGAAATTACCCATCAGCTAATGAAGGATACATGGTGCTCAGGCAAAGAGTCAGGTTTTTAAATATATATATATATAAAACATTTTTAAATTTAAAATATTATAAGAAGAAAACAAAACTATTCAATATGTGTTCAGAGAAAAAACAGGCATTTTGCAATTGAAATGATCACAAAATGCTTCATAGAACTGGCATTAGTCAGGAATTTTAGGATGGTTTGATTTGTATAATTAGAAGGGGAAAAAGAACATTCCATCTGAAAGGAACAACCTTGATAATCTAATAAAGAAGGAAAGCGTAAATCATAATTGGGAAGTAGCAATTTGACTAGGAATAGTAATATTATTATTACTATTATTACTATGAATTATTACTATGATTTATGTGGGAGACAATTTAACCACCACTTCCTCAAGAAAAAATCTAATGGAAGAGAAAAAAGGTGAAAGTTCTAGGTATTAGTAAGGTACTAAAAGTATAGTTTGAAAGAACTTTAACAATGGACTTAATATTCTTTGTAAAGCAATATTCAATAGTTTTTTGCAGTGTTAAGAAGTCAGATGGATTTGTGGGATTGAGAACAGAGCAAAAGTTGTAAATTAAGATTTTTGGAATGTAAACCATAATTTTGAAGTTAATAAAGGGATTTATGGAGGCAACAGGGACAAAATATGGTGAGATAATACATTTGTCATTGAAACTACTAAAGATACGTTTTTTTTTCCTCCCTTCAATATCCAGTAACTTAAGATAAGAATGAATTAAAGCAGTAGGGTTTTACCCAAAACAAGTGGTTGGCCCCTGTCAAAAGTAAAAACTGTTTGAAAGGCAATTAAATCAGACAGATGCTAAGAATCTATGAAAATTGAGAAGGGTAAATATGAATAATGGTCAAGAAAGAAAGAGAATCGTATATTACGGGGTTGTAGTTATAATTTCAAGGTGAAAGAGCTTGGAGATAGAGTGCTTTTAAGCAGTGGTGAGATCTAAGGTTAGGTCTAACTATAAATATTTCAAGCACTTGAGGTGTACAAAGACCTGCAAGGTCAAAGAATTGAGAGAATCATCAACAGCTTAATTAAAGTCTCTGAAATATTGGCAGAGTGGAATAGAAAATTATAATCAGGTGAACTAATAACTGAATATAATGGAAAAAGGTGACTAGATAATATCAATATAGTTTTAAATATTACTATAAAAGTTGTTAGTATGAACTTTAAAGGAAAAGGTATTGAAATATTGAGAGGGTTAATGATAATTCTGAAGAATCAGTGAAGAGCACTGAATTTGTCAACTCCTATTCTTCATCTTAAGAAATGGTGGCTAGAGCAGAACAAAAAATAAGACATTTAATCATGATGTGTACTACATGGACTGTATAAACAATATGATAGAAATTAAACTGTGAAACAATTAGAAAGCATGGTTCTTATCCACTAGCAGTTAAAGACAATGAAGGAGTCTCTAAGGATATAATGTTTATATGCGAAAGTCATGGCTTATTTATGACAAATACTTTGAAGGAAAGTTTAAGTGAAAAGGTACAGAATAATATAACAAGAAGTTCAGGAAACAGAGAAAGAGAATTCTTGAGCAAGACAAAGAAGTAATTTGGAAGAAAGTAAGCAAAGGCCACTTTCAGAATAACCAGACTATAGTTGTTGACAGCCAATTGGACATAGTATCTCATACACTAATCTTTTAAGTGCTGAATTCATTGAACAATATCTATATACAAATTTTTCTGTACCTTGCCATCAAATATCACCTGGCCCTGGGAGTTCCAAAATCTCTTTGAGGAGATTCTAATAAATGTATAATGAAGTGAAGAAAGCAGATGATTCACTACTCTTGTCTACTATAAGCAACTTCCTTATTTTTAAATATCATGGCTGTATTCTGGAAGTGGTGATATTTTAGATGAAGTTACCAAGTAGAATGTTGAACAATTACACCATACTACATAAAGAAAGGATGAGTGTTGGACAAAGAATAAAGTAAAATATACTCTTTTATGTTTTATTTCTAATTGATGTAAAAGATAATTTTGTCCAAAGTAATAATAGTAACAATATTTATTGTTTATAGTATATGTATAAGTTAAACAATGTCATGCAAGGGAGGAACTATGAATATTCTGTCATAAGGAACATGCACTACATGTGTGATTCACTTTTAAAGCTTTTGTAAACACAGTTTAAAAGACTATATAGTCCGTACCAAATATAGGATGATATATAAAAATTGTAAACCCACAAATTTCATCTTCTTCATTAAAAGATGAATGTAACAGAAGAGCTCCTGTCATCAGAGTTCACATGATTCCAATTCATTTGTCTTTAAAATCATAATCCTACAGGTGCATTTGTGTGACTAAAATGTTACTATATTTTATGCTACATGATTGTTATGATTATTTCTTTTCTTTTCTTTTCTTTTTTTTTTTGCGGTACGCAGGCCTCTCACTGTTGTGGCCTCTCTCGTTGCGGAGCACAGGCTCCAGACGCGCAGGCTCAGCGGCCATGGTTCATGGGCCCAGCCACTCCGTGGCATGTGGGATCTTCCCAGACTGGGGCACGAACCCGTGTCCCCTGCATCGGCAGGTGGACTCTCAACCACTGCGCCACCAGGGAAGCCCTGATTACTTCTTAAGGTGAATTTATAGAAGTTTAGTTTTCTACTTTTCATAAAGTTTTATTAACATACAGCCATCAGTCAATGAAGAGAGAATAATCCAAAAGCAGTTCTTGCCTGAGAGGAATTTTCATCAAACTGCAGCCTTTAAACCTAGAGATATGTATTTGAGAGCATATTTTGTAAGATATTACCAATAAAAGTCAACTATCTGTAGTGTTAATTAATAAGTGCTTTTTTATAATAAATTGTGCAAAAAGTATGACTAAAGACCTGAAAAACTAAATGCCAATGTATTTTTAGATAAAATTCATGATATATATAATTACAGAAAAGGAAACATCAAAGATAAAGTGTCATCACTCTTTTAATTACCATAAATATGTTTGTAATCACTGAAATTTCTGAAATATTATGTATGGGGAAAGGATTATTTAAAACAGACACTTGAAGGAACACATAGAATTGTATAATTTCTTTGTGATTACTTAAAGTTAGTGAAAGCTTTTAATCCCTTTACAGATAAATAAAATTATTTTATAATGCAAAATGCAGCAGCATAATACAGTAGTACATAACAAAATAATATAACCCATAGCCTTAAAATGAAAATTTCATCACTGATTCTCTAAGCATAATCAATTTTTTTTAAATAAATTGACTGAATCTGAGGTGTTGCTTAAGAAAAACCAATTACTGTTCACAGGCACATCTTATAAATGCACAGCATACATATATCACAGACTATATACAACTTTTTCTATTATGAAAGACATTGGTTTTATAGATTATGTTGCAGTGTAAAATCTTTTGAAACATCACAACAATTGAAGCAGGTCAAGACCTGTCCTTAGGGCTAACTTTTTAAGTCAAAGAATTTCTCAACTACTGAGGAAGACACAAACCTCCAGAATCACAAGCAACATTTTTTTCACAATTCTTCAAGTAAATTGATAGTACCACTAACTTCATGAAAAGTTTAGGCTGCTGTCATTAAAGAGGATAATAAATAACTATATTTGGTGAATAGAGTTGAACAACTTCATTCAAGTAATTATGTGTAATCACTGATAAATTAATAACTATAAATTATTTTAAAAATGAACATCACCAGATTTGCTTCTTCAATGAAGAAAGGTGAAACATTTACTCGTGAGAGTTACTCACGTAACTCTATCAGAATTTGTAGCTTTAAGTTTAAATACTACTGTTTAGAAATAAGAAATTCTTTATTTAAGGAGAAATTACACACCATGATCTTTTCCACACGTAATTCCCAATATAGAAAGCAGAGTAGAGAGTAATTGGTCTTTTAACCAGTGTGTATTATTCAGAGACAAGAGAACTGATGAAGCTGAAGTAGGCATTTCAAAGTAATACTTTTGTAAAATTTTGTAGTAATAATAATAATAAATAAAAATAAATAATTCTGGCACTGCCTCTTGCGAGAGCACCAGAATCACAACTAACTGCTGATCAATCAATCATTGACAGGAAGACACTAGAACTCACCAAAATGATAGCTCACATCCAAAGACAAAGGAGAAGCCACAATGACACAGTAGGAGGGGCGCAATAACAATAAAATCAAATCCCATAACTGCTGGGTGGGTGACTCACACTGGAGAACACTCATACCATAGAAGTCCACCCACTGGAGTGAAGGTTCTGAGACCCATGTCAGGCTTCCCAACCTGGGGATCCAGCAATGGGAGGAAGAATTCCTAGAGACTCAGACACTGAAGGCTAGTTCGACAGGACTGGGGGAAACAGAGACTCCACTCTTGGAGGGCACACACAAAGTGGTGTGTGCATTGGGACCCAGGGGAAGGAGCAGTGACCCCATAGGAGACTGAACCAGACCTACCTGCTAGTGTTGGAGGGTCTCCTGCAGAGGCGGGGGTTGGCTGTATCTCACCGTGAGGACAAGGACACTGGCAGCAGAAGTTCTGGGAAGTACTACTTGGCTTGAGCCCTCCCAGAGTCTGCCACTAGCCCCACAAAAGAGCCCAGGTAGGCTCCAGTGCTGGGTGGCCTCAGGCCAAACAACCAGCAGGGAGGGAACACAGCCTCACCCATCAGCAGACAAGTGGATTAAAGTTCTACTGAGCTCTGCCCACCAGAGCAACAGTCAGCTCTACCCAACACCAGTCGCTCACATCAGGAAACTTGCACAGACCTCTTAGATAGCCTCATCCACAAGAGGGCAGACAGCAGAAGCAAGAAGAACTACAATCCTGCAGCCTGTGGAATAAAAACCACATTCACAGAAAGATAGACAAGATGAAAAGGCAGAGGGATATGTACCAGATGAATGAACAAGATAAAACCCCAGAAAAACAACTAAATGAAGTGGAGATAGGTAACCTTCCAGAAAAAGAATTCAGAATAATTATAGTGAAGATGATCCAGGACCAAGGAAAAATAATGGAGGCAAAGCTCGAGAAGATGCAAGAAATGTTTAACAAAGACCTAGAAGAATTAAAGAACAAACAAACAGAGATGAACAATACAATAACTGAAATGAAAACTACACTAGAAGGAATCAATAGCAGAATAACTGAGGCAGAATGGAGAAGTGACCTGGAAGACAGAATGGTGGAATTCACTGCTGTGGAAGACAATAAAAAAGAATGAAAAGAAATGAAGACAGCCTAAGAGACCTCTGGGACAACATTAAAGGCAACAACATTCACATTATAGGGATCCCAGAAGGAGAAGAGAGAGAGAAAAGAGCCGAGAAAATATTTGAAGAAATTATATTTGAAAACTTCCCTAACATGGGAAAGGAAATAGCCACCCAAGTCCAGGAAGCACAGAGAGTCCCATACAAAATAAACAAACACACTGAGACACATAGTAATCAAATTGGCAAAAATTAAAGACAAAGAAAAATTATTGAACGCAGCAAGGGAAAAACAACAAATAATATACAAGGGAACTCCCATAAGGTTAACAGATGATTTCGAGGCAGAAACTATACAAACCAGAAGGGAGTGGCATGACATATTTAAAGTGATGAAAGGGAAGAAACTACAACCAGGTTTACTCTACCAGGCAAGGATCTCATTCAGGTTCGATGGAGAAATCAAAAGCTTTACATACAAGAAAAAGCGAAGAGAATTCAGCACCACCAAACCAGCTCTACAACAAATGCTAAAGGAACTTTGCTAAGTGGGAAATACAAGAGAAGAAAAGAACCTACAAAAACAAACCCAAAACAATTAAGAAAATAGTAATAGGAACATACATATCAATAATTACCTTAAATGTGAATGGATTAAATGCTCCAACCAAAAGAGACAGGCTCGCTGAATGGATACAAAAACAAGATCCATATATATGCTGTCTACAAGAGATCCACTTCAGACCTAGGGACACATACAGGCTGAAAGTGAGGGGATGGAAAAAGATATTCCATGCAGATGGAAATCAAAAGAAAGCTGGAGTAGCAATACTCATATCATATAAAATAGATTTTAAAATAAAAAATGTTACAAGAGACAAGGAAAGACACTATGTAATGATCAAGGGATCAATCCAAGAAGATATAATAATTATAAATATATATGCACCCAACATAGGAGCACCTTAATATATAAGGCAACTGCTAACAGCTATAAAAGAGGAAATCGACCTTAACACAGTAATAGTGGGGGACTTTAACACCTCACTTACACCAATGGACAGATCACCCAAACAGAAAATTAATAAGGAAACACAAGCTTTAAATGACACAACAGACCAGATAGATTTAATTGATATTTATAGGACATTACATCCAAAACCAGCAGATTACACTTTCTTCTCTAGTGTGCAAAAAACATTCCCCAGGATAGATCACATCTTGGGTCACAAATCAAGCCTCAGTAAATTTAAGGAAAATGAAATCATATCAAGCATCTTTTAGGACCACAAGTATGATATTAGAAATCAATTACAGGGAATAAAACATAAAAAAACACAAACACGTGGAGGCTAAACAATACATTACTAAATAACCAAGAGATCACTGAAGAAATCAAAGAGGAAATCAAAAAATACCTAGAGACAAATGACAATGAAAACACGATGATCCAAAACTTATGGGATGCAGCAAAAGCAGTTCTAAGAGGGAAGTTTATAGCAATACAAGCCTACCTCAAGAAACAAAAAAATTTCAAATAAACAATCTAACCTTACACCTAAAGGAAGTAGAGAAAGAAGAACAAACAAAACCCAAAGTTAGCAGAAAGAAAGAAATCATAAAGATCAGAGCAGAAATAAATGAAATAGAAACAAAGAAAATGATAGCAAAGATCAATAAAATTAAAAGCTGGTTCTTCGAGAAGATAAACAAAATTGATAAACCATTAGCCAGACTCATCAAGAAAAAGAGGGAGAGGACTCAAATTAATAAAATTAGAAATGTAAAAGGATAAGTTACAACAGACACCACAGAAATACAAAGCATTCTAAGAGACTACTACAAGCAACACTATGCCAATAAAATGGACAACCTGGAAGAAATAGACAAATTCTTAGAAAGGTATAACCTTCCAAGACTGAACCAAGAAGAAATAGAAAATGTGAACAAACCAGTCACAAGTAATGAAATTCAAACTGTGATTAAAATTCTTCCAACAAACAGAAGTCCAGGACCAGATGGCGTCACAGGTGAATTCTATGAAACATTTAGAGAAGAGCTAACACCCATCCTTCTCAAACTCTTCCAAAAAATTGCAGAGCAAGGAACACTCCCAAACTCATTCTATGAGGCCACCATCATCCTGATACCAAAACCAGAAAAAGATACCAAAAAAAAAAAGAAAATTACAGACCAATATCACTGGTGAATATAGATGCAAAAATCCTCAACAAAATACTAGCAAACAGAATCCAACAACACATTAAAAGGATCATACACCATAATCAAGTGAGATTTATCCCAGGCATGCAAGGATTCTTCAGTATACACAAATCAGTCAATGTGATGCACCATATTAACAAACTGAAGAATAAAACCATATGATTATTTCAATAGATGCAGAGAAAGATTTGACAAAATTCAACACACATTTATGATAAAAATCCTCCAGAAAGTGGGCCTAGAGGGAACCTACCTCAACATAATCAAGGCCATATATGACAAACCCACAGAAAACATCATTCGCAACAGTGACAAACTGAAAGCATTTCCTCTAAGATCAGGTACAAGAAAGACAAGGTTGTCCACTCTCACCACTATTATTCAACATAATGTGGAAGTCCTAGCCATGGCAGTTAGAGAAGAAAAAGAAATACAAATTGGAAAAGAAGTAGTAAAGCTGTCACTGTTTGCAGATGACATGATACTACACATAGAGAATCCTAAAGATGCCACCAGAAAACTACTAGATCTAATCAATGAATTTGGTAAAGTAGCAGATTACAAAATTAATGCACAGAAATTTCTTGCATTCCTATACACTAACAACAAAAAATCTGAGAGAAATTAAGGATACACTCCCATTTACCACTGAAACAAAAAGAATAAAATACCTAGGAATAAACCTCCCTAGGGAGACAAAAGACCTGTATGCAGAAAACTATAAGACACTGATGAAAGAAATTAAGATTATACAAACAGATGGAGAGACATACCATGTTCTTGGATTGGAAGAATGAATATTGTGAAAATGACTATACTACCCAAAGCAATCTACAGATTCAATGCAATCCCTATCAAATTACCAATGGCATATTTTACAGAACTAGAACAAAAAATCTTAAAATTTGTATGGAGACACAAAAGACCCTGAAGAGCCAAAGAATCTTGAGAAAGAAAAACAGAGCTGGAGGAATCAGACTCCCTGACTTCAGGCTGTACTACAACCTACAGCAATCAAGACAATATGGTACTGGAACAAAAATAGAAATATAGATCAATGGAACAGGATAGAAGGCCCAGAGATAAACCCATGCACCTATGATCAACTAATCTATCACAAAGGAAGCAAGGATATACAATGGAGAAAACAGTCTCTTCAATAAGTGGTGCTGGGAAAACTGGATAGCTACATGTAAAAGAATGAAATTAGAACAATCCCTAACACCATACACAAAAGTAAATTTAAAATGGATTAGAGACCTAAATGTAAAACTGGACACTATAAAACTCTTAGAGGAAAACATAGGAAGAACATTCTTTGACATAAATCACAGCAAGATCTTTTTTGATCTACCTCCTAGAGTAATGTAAATAAAAATAAACAACTGGAACCTAATGAAACTTAAAAGCTTTTGTAAAGCAAAGGAAACTACAAACAAGATGAAAAGACAACCCTCAGAATGGGAGAAAATATTTGCAAATAAATCAATGGACAAACGATTAAGCTCCAAAATATATAAACAGCTCATGCAACTCAGTATTAAAAAAACAAACAACCCAATCCAAAAATAGGGCAGAAGACCTAAATAGACATTGCTCCAAAGAAGACATACAGATGACCAAGAAGACCATGAAAAGCTGCTCAACATCACAAATTATTAGAGAAATGCAAATCAAAACTACAATGAGGTATCACCTCACACCAGTCAGAATGGGAATCATCAGAAAAGTTACAAACAACAAATGCTGGAGAGGGTGTGGAGAAAAGGGAACCCTTTTGCACTGTTGGTGGGAATGTAAATTGATACAGCCACTATGGAGAACAGTATGGAGGTTCCTTAAAAAACTAAAAGTAGAACTACCATACGACCCAGCAATCCCACTACTGGGCATATACCCAGAGAAATCCATAATTCAAAAAGACACATGCACCCCAATGTTCATTGCAGTACTATTTACAATAGCCAGGTCATGGAAGCAACGTACATGCCCATCGACAGACGAATGGATAAACAAGATGTGGTACATATATACAGTGGAATATTACTCAGCCAAAAAAAGGAACAAAATTGGGTCATTTGTAGAGACGTGGATGAATCTAGGGACTGTCATACAAAGTGAAGTAAGTCAGAAAGAGAAAAACAAATATCGTATATTAACGCATATATGTGGAACCTAGAAAAATGGTACAAATGAACCGGTTTGCAGTGCAGAAATTGAGATACAGATGTAGAGAACAAATGTATGGACACCAAGTGGTGGGAGGTGGTGGTGGTGGTGTGATAAATTGGGAGATTGGGATTGACATATATACACTAATATGTATAAAATAGATAACTAATTAGAACCTGCTGTATATAAAAATAAATAAAATTCAAAAAATAAATAATTCTGGTGCTAAACAAAATAAATAGATAAATCAAAGTCAGTAATCACATGAGGTGATTAATAATTTTATATGTTCTTTGATACTGATATTGGAAGTTGCAGAACATTCAAATCAGACTCACAAGATTCAGAGAACTCACCCAGGATAAAATTGAGTAATAATTTCAGAAGCAGTTGAATGTGCTATTTGAGCCATAACCTAGTTATATTTAATACATTTGTATTCTCCATATATATGAATATATGTAAGGCAAATATATATGAAGCAGAAGGTGTAATACTCATTTTTACTGGTTACATTATTATTTATTTAGAAAATCATATAATTTTAAAAGTAATAATAGTTCATCATAATCATTAATAATACATTTTTCTAACATTACACCTGAGTGAATTCAGTTAATTTTTTTAGGACTCTTTAAATAGTAAATACACCTTATTTTATTTTGCTTAGCCTTTACAGTCTTTTAAAATAATTGTTATTTAGTTAAAAATATGGGGGCTTCCCTGGTGGCGCAGTGGTTGAGAGTCCGCCTGCCGATGCAGGGGACACGGGTTCGTGCCCCAGTCCGGGAGTATCCCACATGCCGTGGAGCGGCTGGGCCTGTGAGCCATGGCCGCTGAGCCTGCGCGTCCAGAGCCTGTGCTCCGCAACGGGAGAGGCCACAACAGTGAGAGGCCCGCGTACCGCAAAAAACAAAACAAAACAAAAAAAACCCCCGATATTTAGGCTCTGTGAATTTGAGATATAGATCTTCCACAAAACATTTACCAGTACAGTTCTATTTCATTGCGTGTGATACTTTGTATTTTCTGGAGACACATAATGAAGTTTTTGTTTGTGGCTTCTTGTGAAACTTCAGATGTACGTTTAATTGTATTTGCATTTCTATTGCTTAAATTTCTTTTTGTTCACTTCTCAAATGCCCTTTTTAAATTTAAGAAAAATATTTTTTCAACGTGATTTAAAGTTGGCCTTTTTTTTTACTAATTTGGGTCACTGCATCAATTTCCGTCAGTTTAAATGGACCTTTTCTTTCCCAGGTGAAGTGGCACTGAGCAGACACTGGCTTATATGAACAGTTTTTCAGGTCAATCTTTTCTTAAAGACCAATTCTGTTAAATATCCTCGGAATTCCTCTTATACTTTATGAGTCCTATTGTCATCGGCAACATTCTATAAAAATAGTTCACTTTTATATCCATGTTGTTTTATCCAAAATTAAATAAATATGATGTTAATTTACAAAGAAAGTATCTAATACAAGGAATATATTAGGACTATTATTATCAAGTAAAACAATTTTTCCCTTCATTTGTTTTTTTCAGCCAGTATATAAGTACTTAATATTTTTACGGCATTGTGTGGAGTATAGATCCAAAATGTGAATAAGAAGTGAAACGTGCTCTCTAGGATCTTTGTCTAATAATAGAGATTAAATATATTCACAAACATACAATATAGAAGGTCATACAACATCATAGAATAATATATATCACCTGTGGGAACTGATCCATAGGTGATAGAGATCAATACAGTTTCTATACCTTTCAGTTTTTGTGTATTGCTCAAGTTACTGCATATACTTTCAGCAGGCAGTCAAATAACCTTCACCTTATGGAATACCTTGGACATAAACTGTCAAAAAAACCAGGCTTTTCCTGGTCTGAAATTATTAGTTGGAATGGCAATACTCTTTTGAATTCTAAATTATAACCAGTCAAAGTAATATTTTGTAACAACATCATACATTGGTTGTGATTTAGTGACAGGACCATGGATATTCTCAGAAATGTTCAGTAAAATGAGTTACAAAGTCATGACAATAACAGTAATTAATTAACAGCCTTAAGAATGTAGGGCTAGAGGTTCTAATCATACATCTGCCTTTGTCATATTGTCCTCTCAGTCCACAATCTCTTTTGCAGATTCTTTTTCCTATCAAGTTTCCTTGTGTGCTATGTTCTCAGGATTCTTCCCTATGCCCATCTATCTGACTCTGCTTCCTGCCCCTTAGGGAACTTGCCCACACCCACATTGCTATAGGCAGAATCAAAAATGGCCCCCAGAATTCCTACCTGTTGGTGTATATACCCTATATAATTCCTTCCCCTTGAGTGTGGGCTGGACCTGTGGAACAATGGGATATCACTCCCCTGATTATATTATATAAAGGGATTTTGAAGATATATTTAAGTTCCCTTATCAGCTGACACTGAGTTCATCAAAAGGAAGAGATTCTCCTGCTGACCTTGAGGAAAGAAACTGTCTTGGTGTAGAGAGGGCCATACAGAAGGAAATGGCAGATGACACCTTAGAAGTGAGAGCAACCCTAATTGACAGCTGGGTAGATAATGGGTACCAGCGTCCTACAACCTTAGAAATTAAATTATGCCACAACCAGTGATATTAAAGGAGAACCCTGAGACTCAGATGTGATTGTATCCTTGGCCAATAACTTGATGTTGGCTTTGATAAAGATTTGATAGAAACACTGATAGAGAACTATTTGAGCCCTGCACAGTCTTCTGATCTATGGAACTGTGAGATAATAAGTGCACATTTTTGAAGCTGCTAAATTTTTGGTAATTTGTTATTCAGCACAGAAAACTAATATACTTAGTTTTAATTGCAAGCCTGAACCTAATGAATCCCAAGCATAAGAGGACACAGAAC
Source organism: Pseudorca crassidens (assembly GCF_039906515.1). Lineage (NCBI taxonomy): Eukaryota > Metazoa > Chordata > Mammalia > Artiodactyla > Delphinidae > Pseudorca > Pseudorca crassidens. The sequence goes on from NC_090298.1 coordinate 25,309,660, forward strand.
TCCAGAACAATATTCGGTGTTATCCTATCATCTCTATTTGCATGGTCTGAAGATGGTTACAAACAAACATGTGTCAAACAGAATCCATTACCTCACCTCCAATCAAACCCTGCACCTTGTTCCTCTATTCAGTGAATAGTTCCACTTTCTTTCATTCAAGCCAGAAATACGAGAACGTGGAAATAATTTAAGATTCCACTCTCTCTCACTCATTCTCTGTACCCAATTAAACATGGAATCCTATGAATTTTTCTACTTTAATATTTCTTTTTTAACCACTTATTTGCTATATATTTATTAATTTATTTTAACATCTTTATTGGAGTATAATTGTTTTACATTGTTGTGTTAGTTGCTGCTGTATAACAAAGTGAATCAGCTATACGTATACAAATATCCCCACATTCCCTCCCTCTTGTGTCTCTAAACCACCCTCCCTATCACACTCCTCTCTGTGGTCACAAAGTACAAGCTGATCTCCCTGTGCTATGTAGCTGCTTCCCACTAGCTATCTATTTTAAATTTGGTAGTGTATATATGTCCATGCCACTCTCTCACTTAGTCTCAGTATACTGTTCCACCTCCCCCTGTCCTCAAGTCCCTGCTCTATCTCTGAGCCTTTATTCCTGTCCTGCCCCTAGGTTCTTCAGAACCATCTTTTCTTTTTTTTAAGATTCCATATATATGTGTTAGCATACGGCATTTGTTTTTCTATTTCTGACTTACCTGACTCTGTATGACAGACTCTAGGTCCATCCACCTCACTACAAATAACTCAATTTTGTTTCTTTTTATGGCTCAGTAATATTCCACTGTATATATGTGCCACATTTTCTTTATCTATTCATCTGTCCATGGACACTTAGGTTGCCTCCATGCCCTGCCTACTGTAAATAGAGCTGCAATGAATATTGTTGTACATGACTCTTTTTGAATCATGGTTTTCTCAGGTTATATGCCCAGTAGTGGGATTTTTGGGTCATATGGTAGTTCTATTCTTACTTTTTTAAGGAACCTCCATACTGTTCTCCACAGTGACTTTATCAATTTACATTCCTACCAACAGTGCAAGAGGGTTCCCTTTTCTTCACACTCTCTCCAGCATTTATTGTTGGTAGAATTTTGATGATGGCCATCCTGACTGGTGTGAGGTGATATCTCATTGTAGTTTTGATTTGCATTTCTCTAATGATTAGTGATGTTGAGCATCCTTTCATGTGTTTGCTGGCAATCTGTATATCTTCTTTGGAGAAATGTCTATTTAGGTCTTCTGCTCATTTTTGGATTGGGTTATTTGTGTTTTGGATATTGACCTGCATGAGCTGCTTATAAATTTTGGAGATTAAACCTTTGTCAGTTGTTTCATTTGCGAATATTTTCTCCCATTCTGAGGGTTGTCTTTTCTTCTTCTTTATGGCTTCCTTTGCTGTGCAAAAGCTTTTAAGTTTCATTAGGTCCCATTTGTTTATTTTTGTTTTTATTTCCATTTCTCTAGGAGGTGGGTCAATAAAGGATTTTGCTGATTTATGTCATAGAGTTTTCTGCCTATGTTTTCCTCTAAGAATTTTACAGAGTCTTGTCTTCTCTTCTCTTTGACTGGTTAGGCCTTTAATCTATTTTGAGTTTATTTTTGTGTATGGTGTTAGGGAGTGTTCTAATTTCATTCTTTTATATGTAGCTGTCCAGTTTTCCCAGCACCACTTATTGAGGGCTGTACTTCTCCATTGTATATTCTCGCCTCCTTTACCAAAGATAAGGTGACCATATGTGCATAGGTTTATGTCTGGGCTTTCCATCCTGTTCCATTGATCTGTATTTGTTTTTGTACCAGTACCATACTGTCTTGATAACTGTAGCTTTGTAGTATAGTCTGAAATCAGGGAGCCTGATTCTTCCAGCTCTGTTTTTCTTTCTAAAGATTGCTTTGGCTATTCGGGATCTTTTGTGTTTCCATACAAATTGCAAAATTTTTTGTTCTAATTCAGTTAAGAATGCCATTAGTAGTTTGATAGGGATTGCACTGAATCTGTAGATTGCTTTGGGTAGTATAGTCATTTTCACAATATTGATTCTTCCAATCTAAGAATATAGAATATCTCTCCATCTGTTTGTATCATCTTTACTTTCTTTCATCAGTGTCTTATAGTTTTCTACATACAGGTCTTTCACCTCCTAAGGTAGGTTTATTCCTAGGTATTTTATCCTTTTTGTTGCAATGGTAAATGGGAGTGTTTCCTTAATTTCTCTTTCAAATTTTTCATCATTAGTGCATAGGAATGCAAGAGATAACTATGCATTAATTTTGTATCCTGCTACTTTACCAAATTCATTGATTAGCTCTAGTAGTTTTCTGGTAGCATCTTTAGGATTCTCTATGTATAGTATCAGGTCATGTGCAAACAGTGACAGCTTTACTTCTTCTTTTCCGATTTGGATTCCTTTTATTTTTTTTCTCTGATCATTGTGGCTAAAACTTCCAAAACTATGATGAATAAGATTGGTGAGAGTGGGCAACCTTGTCTTGTTCCTGATCTTAGTGGAAATGGTTTAAGTTTTTCACCATTGAGAACGATATTGGCTGTGGGCTTGTCATATATGGCCTTTATTATGTTGAGATAAGTTCCCTCTATGCCTACTTTCTGGAGAGTTTTTATCTTAAATGGGTGTGGAATTTTGTCAAAAGCTTTTTCTGCATCTATTGAGATGATCATATGGTTTTTATTCTTCAATTTGTTAACATGGTGTATCACATTGATTGATTTGCGTATATTGAAGAATCTTTGCATTCCTTGGATAAACCCCGCTTGATAATGGTGTATGATCCTTTTAATGTGCTGTTGGATTCTGTTTGCTAGTATTTTGTTGAGGATTTTTGCATCTATGTTCATCAGTGATACTGGCCTGTAGTTTTCTTGCTTTGTGACATCTTTGTCTAGTTTTGGTATCAGAGTGATGGTGGCCTCGTAGAATGAGTTTGGGAGTGTTCCTCCACCTGCTATATTTTGGAAGAGTTTGAGAAAGTTAGGTGCTAGCTCTTCTCTGAATGTTTGATAGAATTCATCTGTGAAGCCGTCTGGTCCTGGGCTTTTGTTTGTTGGAAGATTTGTAATCACAGTCTCAATTTCAGTTCTTGTGATTGGTCTGTTCATATTTTCTACTTTTTCCTGGTTCAGTCTTAGAAGGTTGTGCTTTTCTACAATTTGCCCATTTCTTCCAGGTTGTCCACTTTATTGGCATATAGTTGCTTCTAGTAATCTCTCTTGATCCTTTGTATTTCTGCAGTGTCAGTTGTTACCTCTCCTTCTTCATATCCAATTCTATTAAATTTCATTTTCTCCCTTTTTTTTCCTAATGAGTCTGGCTAATGGTTAGTCAATTTTGTTTATCTTCTCAAAGAACCAGCTTTTAATTTTATTGAATTTTGCTGTTGTTTCATTCATTTCTTTTTCATTTATTTCTGATCTGATCTTTATGATTTCTTTCCTTCTGTTAACTCTGGGTTCTTTTTTCTTCTTCTTTTACTAATTGCTTTAGGTGTAAGGTTAGTTTATTTGAGGTTTTTCTTGTTTCTTGGGAGGACTGTATTGCTATAAACTTCCCTCTTAGAACTGCTTTTGCTGCATTCGATCTCTACTAAAGGTTTTGGGCCATCGTGTTTTCATTGCCATTTGTTTCTAGGTATTTTTGATTTCTCTTTGATATCTTTAGTGATCTCTTAGTTATTTAGTAGCATATTGTTTAGCCTCCATGTGTTTGTATTTTTTACAGTTTTTTCTTCTAATGATATCTAGTCTCATAGCGTTGTGGTTGGAAAAGATACTTAATATGATTTCAATTTTCTTATATTTACCAAGGCTTTTTTGTGGCCCAATATATGATCTATCCTGGAGATTGTTTCATGAGCACTTGAGAAGAAAGTGTATTCTATTGTTTTTGGATGGAATGTCTTATAAATACCAATTAAGTCCATCTTATTTAATGTATCATTTAAACCTTGTGTTTCCTTATTCATTTTCATTTTGGTTCATCTGTCCATAGGTGAAAGTGGGATGTTAAACTCCCCTATTATTATTGTGTTATTGTTGATTTCTCCTTTTACGGCTGTTAGCATTTGCCTTATGTATTGAGGGGCTCCTATGTTGGGTGCATAAATATTTACAATTGTTATATCCTTTTCTTGGACTGATCCCTTGATCATTATGTAGTGTCTTTGTCTCTTGTAATAGTTTTAATTTTAAAGTCTATTTTCTCTGATATGAGAATTGCTACTCCAGCTTTCTTTTGATTTCCATTTCATGAAATATATTTTTCCATCCCCTAATTTTCAGTCTATACCTGTCCCTAGGTCTGAAGTGTGTCTCTTGTAGACAGCATATATACAGGTCTTGTTTTTGTATCCATTCACCCAGTCTATGTGTTTTGGTTGGAGCATTTAATCCATTTACATTTAAGGTAATTATCAATATGTATGTTCCTATTACTATTTTCTTAATTGTTCTAGGTTTTTTATTATAGGTCTTTTCCTTCTCTTGTGTTTCCTGCCTAGAGAATGTCTTTTAGCATTTGTTGCAAAGCTGGTTTGTTGGTGCTGAATTCTCTTAGCTTTTACTTGTCTATAAAGGTTTTAATTTCTCTGTCAAATCTGAATGAGATCCTTGCTGGATAGAGTAATCTTGGTTGTAGGTTTTTCCCTTTCATCACTTTAAATATGTGCTGCCACTCCCTTGTGGCTTGCAGAGTTTCTGCTGAAAAATCAGCTGTTAACCTTACGGGGATTCCCTTGTATGTTATTTGTTCCTTTTCCTTTGCTGCTTTTAATATTTTTTCTTTGTATTTATTTTTTAATAGTTTGATTAATATGTGTCTTGGCTTGTTTCTCCTTGGATTTATCCTGTATGGGACTCTCTGCGTTTCCTGGACTTGACTATTTCCTTTCCCATGTTAATGAAGTTTTCAACTATAAGCTCTTCAAATATTTCCTCAGTCCCTTTCTTTTTGTCTTCTTCTTCTGGGACCTCTAAAATTCAAATGTTCATGCATTTAATGTTGTCCCAGAGGTCTCTGAAACTGTCCTCAATTCTTTTCATTCTTTTTTTCTTTATTCTGCTCTGTGGTAGTTATTTCCACTATTTTATCTTCCAGGTCACTTATCCGTTCTTCTGCCTCAGTTATTCTGCTATTGATCCCTTCTAGAGAATTTTAATTTCATTTATTGTGCTGTTCATCATTGTTTGTTTGCTCTTTAGTTCTTCTAGGTCCTTGTTAAACGTTTCTTGTATTTTCTCCATTCTATTTCCGAGATTTTGGATCATCTTTACTATCATTACTCTGAATTCTTTTTTAGGTAGACTGCCTATTTCCTCTTCATTTGTTTGGTCTGGTGGGTTTTTACCTTGCTCCTTTATCTGCTGCATATTTTTCTGTTTTCTCATTTTGCTTAACTTCCTCTGTTTGTGGTCTCCTTTTCACAGACTGCAGGTTTGTAGTTCCCATTGTTTTTGGTGTCTGCCCCCAGTGTGTAAGGTTGGTTCAGTGGGTTGTGTAAGTTTCCTGGTGGAGGGGACTGGTGCCTGTGTTCTGGTGGATGAGGCTGGATCTTGTCTTTCTGGGCAGGTCCACGTCTGGTGGTGTGTTTTGGGGTGTCTGTGAACTTATTATGATTTTAGGCAGCCTCCCTACTAAGGGGTGGGGTTGTGTTCCTGTCCTGCTAGTTGTTTGGCATGGGTGTCCAGCACTGGAGCTTGCTGGTCGTTGAGTCGAGCTGGGTCTTAGAGTTGAGGCAGAGATGTCTGGGAGAGCTCTCGCTGATTGATATTATGTGGGGCCGGGAGGTCTCTGATGGTCTAATGGTCTGAACTCGGCTCTCCCACCTCAGAGGCTCAGGCCTGACACACGGCCAGAGCACCAAGACCCTGTCAGCCACACAGACAGGTATGTGGGGAGTTTCTTGCCTTTTGGGAAGTCTGAGGTCTTCTGCCAGCATTCAGTATATGTTCTACAGGAGCTGTTCCACATGTAGATGTATTTTTGATGTATTTGTGGGGAGAAAGGTGATCTCCACATCTTACTCCTCCACCTTGAAGGTCCTACTACTTTAATATTTTTTCAACTGTCATATTTTCTTCAGACCAACATAGGATCACCTTGACTGCTACAGAGACTCCTATCTGGTTTTCCTGACCCTTTCTTGGCCCCTGTCTTATGCATTCTACAACTACAGCTAGAGTGAACTTTCTATGATGTAAATATGAGTTCCTATTTAAAAGACAGCAATGACTCCTCAGTGCCCTCAGGAAAAAAAAAAAAGATACAAATATCTTAACCTAGTACATAGGTTCCCTTTTGATCTTGCTCCTACAGATCTCTAAGTCTGCACGTCCTGGCACTATTCTTCCCTATATTCTTTACCTAAGACACAAAGTACCAGTTCTTTAAAATGTTATGTCTCTTTCTTTCAGAATTTAACTATGCCATTTTTTTCTCTGCTTTGTAAATATGGTATATTTTTCTCTATAATATTTGTATTACTTTATAACAAAGCAGAGTATTTGTTGAATGATTTTGGTTTTAACTTACTCTATTTTATTACAAGAGTTTGCATAAAATAGCATTGCTGACAGTCTCTGAAAACACTATGTTGATTTTATTTTATAGGGCTAGCCTTGCTGGTCTTTCCTTTTATTTCAGAATTTGTATCTTTCCCTAACACTGGCTGAGGCCCCCACTTTCTCTTGTAATATGGCCCACTATCTGGCCTGACTTTTCAAGGCAAGACCTCTCCATGACCCAGAGATATCATTCCGTATTAGCCATACTTGTCAACATGAAGCTCATCTCCTAAAGGTCTTGCTCTCAGGAGGTCGTATTCTGGAAAACTATCTGCTAAACTGTATCATAAGGCATCAGTTATAATACTATTGTGATGTCCTAAAACTGTCAATGATATTTGGTTGTAAACTGAAATCGTAGTTGAAATTTTTTAAACTAATGGAAAAGTATACAAAGAAATTGATCAACTGGCCTAAACCAAATCTAAGAAGTTGTCAAAAATTGGTGGAAAAAGCCGGAGCATGAACTGGATGACTTAGCTAGCTCCAATATTACTGGCTTCTAAACTTACTCTCTTTAAACTTTCTTAATCTGTACAATTTCTTAATCTGTAGTGGCAGCATTAGAGTAAAAAATTTCTAAACAGGCTTTAGGTGTAGTATTTTCTTTAAAAGCACAAGCCTAATAAAAAGTGTAAGCCTGAGAGAAGAAATCTTCAATCATGGAGCTCTCCTGACACCCCACAATTCATATGATTTAATAAGCCACCTACTCTGGCTACCCAAAGTTCATGTATGATTTGTTATTTACTCCATGCTAAAGGTGACATCTGCTGAAAATACGAAACCATGTAAAAGGAAAACATCTATTAAATCTACCACTTCTAAGCTAGAAATAGAAAAAGTCTTATGTCCTAGGACATATATCCTTCCCTTCAGGCTTAAAAAAATATGAAGGCTTATTCCACTATAGAAAAACTGTCCCTCAGAATACAAAGTAGCATAAAATGATATACTCCAGTGATCAGAAAGAGAGAATATATTTTATGCTTTTCCCCCTACTATATTAACTTCAGTAAGCTTTTCCACAATCACATTCAGTCAACATCATTGAATGTTTACCCTTTCTATGGCTAATGCTGTGAAAGGTGCTTAAGCCAGGAGGCGCCTGTACACAGTAGTGAGTGATGAGTACCAAGGCAAGTTTGCCTGGAGTGGGAGAATAGAAGTACATAGTTTTAAAGCAAACAAACAAACCAAAAAAACACTACCAAAAATGAATAATTCTCAAGCTTCCAAGAAATCTTATTTGATACTAAGCTCTATAAATCATGGATTCCTCCCAAGAAAAGTTTTCATCATTCAGTTAAATCACAGTTGAGAGATTTGCTTAGAATTTATCATTTAGATCACAGCTGAAAAAGTAAATAGATTTAAATCCTTTGAATCTGAATGGAACTGCATATGCAAGAGTTCTTTTCTTGGCATCTTGTTTGCACTGAATGTGTAGAGATGATTTGCTATCATTGTGCTCACAGTCAGATATCTGCAAACACAGGTCCCTAACAGAGGATGCAGTAAATACACACCACATGGACACTTACACAAAAAGTAATCACTACGATGATGCTGGCATCAATAGATATTTTTAATTGTAGATGTTAGCTGTACAGAAACAATAGTAATCTAGCTTGCCATTAACATTTTTATAAGATTATTTTTCAGTTCTATGAATTACAAATTCCTGGGAATACTTCTGTTTTCTTATATGATAATAAGTTATTCTGCTTTGCATAGTTTACATCCTCATGACTATAGTAGTCTCATAACCAAATGGCACATATTAATGTAAACAGTTATGTGTCCCTTATACAAGAACTGGTCCATTCTTACTGAATTTATTCCATGCACTGTTAGAAAAAACAGTCTTTCTACAAAAGATACAAGGTGTTCTGCAGTTAACCAATAAGAATACCTCTAAAATGAAGAAAATATTTATACTTCATTAGTACTCTCACTGCCAGGTGTAAATGAATTTTTAGTACTGTTGGAAACAGATTTTGTGGCTTCTGCATATGTATTAATTTTGATTTACAGAATTATGGAATTTGTTTAGTTAAAAAACATTTCATTTCACATGTAGAGTGGTCTAAACAATTAATATATCAGTACATAAATAATAAAGTCTACTGTATAACTATTTGGCCTTAAAATATAGGAATATTTTTATAATCTTCAGTGGTAAAAGGATAAAACCAGAAATGAAAACAATGATTCATTTGACTACATGAAAATTGGAAACTAGGTTCTGAAATAAAACAGTATTATAAACAAAAGACAAGATTTAGGGCTTCCCTGGTGGTGCAGTGGTTGAGAGTCCGCCTGTCGATGCAGGGGACACGGGTTCGTGCCCCGGTCTGGGAAGATCCTACATGCTGAGGAGCGGCTGGGCCCATGAGCCATGGCCACTGAGCCTGCGCGTCCAGAGCCTGTGCTCCACAACGGGAGAGGCCACAACAGTGAGAGGCCCGCGTACCACCAAAAAAAAAAAAAAAAAAAAAAAAAAGACAAGATTTATTTTTTTATTTTTACCCTTTCCTTGGTAATCCATTATGAATTAATAATGTAAAATTAGTACTAACTGTGTTTGTTCTGTATAAACTACAACCCACTATAAATTTTCCTAGGACAAATTTAAAATTTCACTTCTCTTTTGGCCAAAATTCTTTTTTCTTTCTTATTTTTCTTGCCACTTAAGAGGAAATTATATACAAGCATTTTGCAAACTGTCTTAATTCTGCAGTCCATTGTACAAAGCACATATAATTTCAGAACAGATAATGGCCTCTTTGCTCTGGACTTTTCCCATAGGGGCTTTCAGGGACCTGTAGTATCCTGGAACTTGCATATCTGCCTGTGCTATGAAACTAACACAATGAATTCTCAAGTCATAGGTACAGGATATGAGATTATAATAAGGGGAAATTAGACTTCTGAGATGACAAGTGTGACAATATTTTAAGTTATTTTTATATGATGGACACTAAATTTGCTTATATATAATGGTGTAATCTTACTGAAGAAAAAGTAAGTTAAAGATTAAGATGGTTTACAATGGTTATTGGTTGCACAATAATAAAATTCACTGAGCAATGATTTAATTCTACATGCCATCTTACTCATTCATCCACATACAGAATCACAAAAATATTGGTAATGTCAGTGGGTTGATTATGTGAAAATTAATGGTCAAATCCTGTTTACACAAGTCATTATTTTTGCAATATTCTAAATCAAATTATTAATTGTAAGGAATAATTTTATTTCTATGTTCTTCCTAACCATGTGATATACTGTCCCCAGAGTTACTAGAAGTATTTAGGGGTGTGTGTGTGTGTGTGTGTGTGTGTGTGTTTCAAATTTTTAGGAACAACATTTTGCCCATCATAATGTTTTACAAGTATAAGCATATGTAAAAGTCATTTGGTCATTCCAGAAATGATGGAATAGGTAGGTGGACTTATGTCAACTCTTTTGCTGAAAACCAGAAGACTTGGACATAAATATAAAAAGGATATTTAATCAAAACCATGAGAAAGCTGCCCCAGACTATAGGAGACTAATGCATGGAGGTGAGTATAGAAATGGAGCTGCTGGACATAATGGACATCTTCTCATTCCAGTGGCATGACTGAGAGGCTGAGAAGGTGAGCAAAGTTTCCAGTACACTCACCCACAGGACAAATATTGAAGTTCAGGGCCCAATGAAGGGGATGGTACCTGGCAAATACCCAGGCTAAGAGTAAAATCCAAGGAACTGAATCCCCACTTCCAGGGATCTAAATCCTCAATTTGTTTATGGTAATGTGAAAGTGACTGTACCACTAGCCTAGCTACCTGTTACAACAAGTGAATCCTTTCTGCAGTAAAATGTTATGAAAAGCCACAAATTATCAGAACAATTTCTCAGGTAAAATGAGAAATGCACACAGAAATAAGAGGAGACAAGGAAAATGATTAAAAGCCAAGAAAATAGAAATAAAAACTATTACAAAAAAAAAAAAATCTCTGCGTCTCCAGTTAAGGATACCAGATACTGACTTTAAAGGATCATGCTTACAAAATTAAAAGAAAATATAAAACCTAGATAATATATAAATTCATAAGCTGAAAAAACATAGATTAAACATTTAATGGTTGGAGTCAACACTGTTGAAAAATAAAGAATTTGATAATCTTGGATACAGATGAAATGAAAAGATCCAGATTTAAACATGAAGAGTAAAAAAGAGTAGAAAACATAATGAATATCGTATACAAAAAACGTGGAAAAGGAGAATATTTCCAATAATCGTATACAATTGGAATCTCAGAGAAAGGGAAGAGAGAAAATGAGGCTATGCAATATCTTAAGGTAACAGAGGGCAGTTTTCCAAGTGATGAAAACATCCATATTTGCCTTCAATAAATTCTACTAATTCAAACTTTCTTAAAGACAAATAAAGCCAAACCAAGGAACATCATTGTAAAACTGCTGAAAACTAAAGATAAATAGAAAATAAAATATGTTTAAATTAACTAGAAAAGGGGATATAATAGTGCAAAGTATAATAACAAAGAAATAAAAAGAGACTGAAGTCCTATTACAGTGATATAATAACATATTCTACTCCATTCTTAATGCAATTTATGTCATATTTTACATATGTATTCTTTATAAGACCCACGTACAATTTATAATTTTGATTTAAACTGTAAGTTGTCATTTAAATAAATTAAAGCTTAAAAAATAGTGCTAGATATTTTCCCACATATTTACCATTTCTAAGTCTCTATTACTTTCAGTCAATCTGGGTTCAGATCAGGTATGATCTCAGCTTGAAAAACTACTTTTAGTACTCTTTGTAATGCAGCTCTGTTTGAAATAATACTGCTTTTCTTCTGCTGCCAAACCAAATTGCCACAAACTTTGTTGCTTCAAACAACATTCATTTATTATCTCACACTTCTGGAGGTCAGAAGTCTATGCCTAGATTCTCTGCTAGAGTCTAACAAAGCCAATTCCCAGGGGTCAGCCAGGCTGTGCTCTTCTCTGGAGGCTCAAGGCAAGAACCTACTTCCAAATTCATGCAGAATCCAGTTCCTTAAGACTGATACCCTCCTTCATTCTCAGGTACTAGAGAGCTCTCTCTCTATGGTCCTTTCACGTGACCCTCTCCATATTTAAAGCAGCAAACATGGGTTGAATCCTTCTCTTGTTTGAATCTCTCTGACTTCCCCTCTGCCTTCCTCTTCTGCCTTTTAAAAGCTCATATGATTTTCATGGGAGCACCCATATAATTCAAAATAATCTCCTGATTTTAAAATCAGCAAAAATACCTTTTTCTCTGTAAGGTAAAATTTCAAAATCCCCACAGTTAAGGTGTGGAGTCGTAATTCTCCCTACCATGGAGTTTAATTATGTCATTTAAAAATGTATTTAAACATGACCCTATTTTCCCTTCATTTTTGGATAAATTTTCACTGGATATGGAATTCTTGGCTGATAGAGTTTGTAAAATTAGTGTTCATTGCTTTACAGATGCTAATACATTGTCTTCTGGCCTCCGGCCTCTGTTATTTATGATGAGACTTTGGATATCATGTCTAGCACTGTTTCCCTGACTAAAACTTTTCTTTCCTCTGGCTGCATTCAGCATTCTCTATTTTCTCAGCCTTTTAGCTTATGACTACGATCCCCCTTGCTTTTCTTCGTATTTATGCTATTTTGAGTTGGCTGAGATTCATGGCTCTGTATGTTTTTGTACGTTATTAAATTTAGTAAATGGAGGTCATTATTTCTTCAAAAATATGTCCTACCCTATTGTCCTTCTGTCTGATATTATACCTCACTGACTCTCTGTTCCTTTTTTTTTTTTAATATTCCTTACTCAGTATTCTTCAGATTGAAAAATATCTGTTGATCTGCCTTCAAGTTTACTGAAACTATTTTTTGCTGTCATCAATCTGCTATTAAGACCATTCTAGGAAGATTTCATTTCCCATATTATAATTTTAAGTTCTTAAATTTATCCTTTCACCTATTATTCTTCACATAATTTATCACAATTATATTTCCCTTGAAGTGTTTGAAAGTACTTAACATAGCTGTTTTAAAGCTTAGCTAATTCCAAAATTTGGCTCATCTCAACTTCTGTTGTTCTAAATCATGCACCACCTTAATCTGTATTTTTTTTAAACAAGTTTAGTAACTTTTAATCATATGGTCAACATTGGGTATGGAACGTTTTGCACAAATGGTGCTGGAAAAAAACCTGAATAAATGTACGGAAAAACATGAACCTTTATACCTGCTTCAGACAATGTATAAAAATGTGTAATAGATCTGAGACTGAAATGTAAGGGTCAAACTGCAAAGCTTCTAGGAGCAATCTTAGAACAATATCTTTGCAATTTTTACATAGGCAAAATCAGTAAGAAGAAGACAAATGAAAATATTAAATATCTGAATAAGCATGTTATAAAAGAAGATACCCCAATGGTCTGAGTATGTTAAATGCTTTTTCACACCATTAAATCTGAGAAATGCAATGAAAAACACAATGAGGTAATATTATAGAGCACCAGGATGTCTAGAATCTAAAAAGACGGTGATACCAAATGTTGGTAAGAACTTGGAGCAACTGGAAGTCTTACAGTGCTTATGAAAATGTAAATTTGTTTAATCATTTGGAAAAACTGTTTGACAGTTTTCAATAAAATTCAACACATGCCTACTCTCTGACCAAGAAATTTCACTTCTAGGCATATAAGATAATTTAATTTTCTTACTTGAAGTCATAAACATTAATGACACATCCAGTAGCAAAATGTCATATTTCCTAAATCTGCTTTATAGACTTTCTTTTATATCATTTTAATTCACAAACTCAGGAGTATACATTTTAACAAAATTAATAATTTAAAGACTTGCTTTTAATTTGAGGTATAAAACTTTTGTAGATGTGATAACTTATCAATTATTTGTTCATTTACTCTACTAATAATTACTATTTCAAAAAAAGCAACTTTGAATGACCATCAAATTGAAAGCATATTTTGTTGTGATTCAACTCAACAAAATAACATCTCAATAGAATTTTAATGTAATTTTTTAAAGTTTCTCTAGAGAACCAAAGAAAAATTTATTCCAAGTATAAACAACAGCCAAATACAAACCACAGTCAAACTTCTTACAATATTCTTTCTATACTTTTTTCCTGCTCTCCTATACCACAGCTGCCCAATAATATTCTTCTCCTCTTCCAAATTCCAAAAATAATCCAATCAACAATCAACTCAGCCAAAATACAATTCCTATTCTGTCTCCCTCTCCCTCTTCCCCATTCTCTCTCTCGCTGTCTCTCTCTCTCACACACACCATCCCTCCCCCCCACACACACTCTCTCTCTCTCTTTCTCTCTCCCCTGTACCCCCACCACCCCTACCACCCCTGGATCGTATTCTTTCTGTATATGATTTTAATTCTCCTAAACTTTGGGCCTCTATGCATTTTCATTTCCCATGCCCCTTCACTTAATGATGGGCATAGTGATAGCCATGGAAGTTTTCATAGTACCCAATTCACCTCCAGTAACTGACTGGATCCAACAACCATAATTCAGTCCCTAATGACAAAAACTGGATCAGCAATGGACTTGTAAACCAAGTCCTGATACAGATAGCAAGAGTTTCTGCCTGTTTTTGGGAAAAGTTTCCCATCTCCTCAGAAGAGATCAAAGAAAGAAAAGGGCATTGCCTGTTTCTATATACTTGAAAATGCTGCAGACATCTTTCATCAATGTGGAGTAAAAGTAAAATGGTGATAGTAGGCAGCAGTGTTGAGTCAATCAACCCTAAATCTGCCAATGGACCGACAACTATGTTAATTTTTTTAAAATCTATTATTCAAACAAGAAGAGTTGAAGGTTATCATTTGTAATAGCACACTTCCTAATTGAAATGATAGCTCTTTACAATAAGGCTCAAGCTTGATTCAGCAGTAGGGTCTACTTCTTAGAAGAGTGGGAGAGTGTGAAAGGGGTAAGACGACATGATTCAATGAAAGACAAAGTGTGAGGGGGAATGATAAATCTCTCTATAAAAGTCTGGAGTGGGGAAGAAAAGACAGTAAAAGTCCTGCACTATTTTGTGTTTCTAACACAATAAAAATGATTAGACTATTTAATAGAATAAGTGCTAAAAGTGTGTTTTTCTTAATTGTCAAATGGATATCAGAATTACATATTAACTTAAATTCATACCAAAATATTCCTCTTTAAACATTTGACAGTTCTTTAAAAAAGATTAGCTTCATTTTATATAATACAAATATCACTCATATGTGATGTTTTAGCATTTTCTCCCCAAATTGATAGATATCTAAAACAGCTTCAATAACAGGTCTTTAATTATCGCAATTATGTATTAATGAAGAAAAATTAACCTATCTAAATTAAACTGTCTTTATTATTCAGTGGCTAGAGTACAGTTTAGATATTTGAAAATGTGCTCTCTTAGAACAAGATAAAAATAATTACACTTGTGTGTTAATGGGAAAATTAATTTTATGTGGTCGATACTGTTTTAAACCTCGCAGTTAATTATTTTATAGGCACAAGAGTTTTCTAAAGGGTATGACATTCTATCTCTTATTTGACAGATTAATATTTTAAAATCATTAAATTCTCAAGTGAATCTTTTAAGGAAACACATTTTAATTTCACTGCATTTTTGCTAAAATTGGATTGTGTCTATACAATAAGAAAATTGCCAATTGATGAACATAATTCTCTAAAACTATCTGATGGAAGAAATCAAAACTTTGGCTGCATCTCACTGAATATATTTCTAAATAGCCTGAGGTTGACTTGTATACCCAGAATAACAGAATAAACCGTGAATTTCACAAGCATATATTTACATCAGTATGTTTGTATTTATCTACTAGATGAAATATTCAGATTCATAGATATTCTAATTTTAAAATGGGTTATTTGATCTCAAGAACATATAGCATTATTTTCTGAAATGTATCATGTCCATTTATTATATTCATGGGTTTTATATTTTGAAACTTAAAAAGACTAAAATTACTAAATTATGAGAGTATACTAAACATATATCTTTAACTTTTCTCCTTCCCATTTTGGCAATGATGGAATAAGAGGAACTGAATTTGGCCTCTTGTCTTAAACATCTAGAAAATTGAACAAAATATACTTAACTTTTTTCAGACAGCAGAAATAGCACAGGGCTGTGATGCTGAGAGAAGGAAAAATTAGGTAAACCCTTCAACTGTCCAGGCTTCATGCCAGGAGGCACATTCTGAGCCATAGGGCAGTAAAGAAGATCAGTAAAGTATGCCAGTCTTCCTAAGTTGAGGAGACACAGATCAGAGTTCAAGGATATAGCTGGAGGTGGTGAGATAGGGTTCTGAAGAGAAGAAAACAGTCAACAAAAGAGCTTCAAAAGCTTGTATTCCCTTGAATCTTTATTGAATACTAAGTTATTCATGTATAGGGTCAAACTCCACAAGGTGATTGAATAGAGTGACCATCTAAGAGCTGAACTGTTGTCGGAGGTCACAAAGGGCTGGGAATTATTTCTGGCCACCCCAGATCAGACAGCCTTCAGTGATCAAATGTAACATTTACTAGAAACTCCAGAAGGGTCATGTCTAAGTAAGGGAAATAAATTACTCAGAGTAAGTGCTATTTTAGAAAATCTTAACAAAACACTAAAATAAGCCTGATAGTGATCACACAGAACTGAAAGTAAATCAAGCCAATCAGAATAAACAAACATTTATTAAAGGAAATTGAAAGATTCAGAGACATTTAACAACAATAAGTTACTAGACATGTTAAGACATAGGAAAATGTGAAAAATAACCAGTAGACTGGAAAGAAAACCCCAAATGATAGAGAAGGTGGAAAAGAAGGCAAATACAATAAAACAGGTGTTAAAAGTAAAACAAGATTGTAAAGAAATATGTAAAGGTAATGAAGAGGGAAAAGGAAGATAAAGAATATAAAGATAAAACGATAAAAATTTAAAAAGGTCCAAATTCACTATCTAAAATTCTTTTTTGTTTGATATAGTCTCACTTGCTATATTTGCTTTTGATGCCTGTATTTCTGGTGTCATATCCAAAAACCATTGCCTATACCAATGTCAAGAAAATTCTCCCCTATGTTTTCTTCCAGGAGTTTTACAGTTTCAGGTTTTCTGTTTAAGTCTTCAATTCATTTTGCATTTATTTTTATGTGTGGTACAAGTCCAATTTTTTTGCACGTAGGTACCCAGTTTTTTCAATTCCATTTGTTGAAGAAACTATCTTTTCCCCATTGTGAGTCTGTGGTACAAAGATCAGTTGATCATAAAAGCATGGGTTTGTTTCTGGACTCTATATTCTTTTCAATGGTCTACATGTCTGTCTTTATGCCAGTATCATAATGCTTTAATTACTATAGCTTTAACAATCCAAGTATTCATTAACAGATGAATATATAAATAAAATGTGATATGTACATATAATGGAAATATCATGCTGCCTTTAAAAAAGATGGAAATCCTGCCATTTGTGACAACATAGATGAATCTGGAGGATATCATACTAAGTGAAATGTCAGTCACAGAAGGACAAATACTGTATGATTCTACTTACTTGAATTATATAAAATAGTCAAACTCATAGAAGCAGATAATACAACAGTGATTGTTAGGGGCTGGGGGGTGGGGGGAAATGTGGAGTTGTTATTCAGTGCCTATGAAATTTCAGTTATACTAAATGAGTAAGTTCTATAGACCTGCTGTACAAAGTGGTATTGTGTACTTCAAAGTTTGTTAAGAAGATAGATAGATCTCATATAAAGTGTTCTTAACCCACATACACACACCAAAAAACCCCAAATCAAAAACAACTAGTAAGGGGCTTCCCTGGTGGCGCAGTGGTTGAGAGTCTGCCTGCCGATTCAGGGGACACGGGTTCGTGCCCCGGTCCAGGAAAATCCCACATGCCACGGAGTGGCTGGGCCCGTGGGCCATGGCCACTGAGCCTGCGCGTCCGGAGCCTGTGCTCCGCAACGGGAGAGGCCACAACAGTGAGAGGCCCGTGTACCGCAAAAAACAAAAAACAAAAAACAAAAAACAACTAATAAGGGAAAGATGGAAATTCTGGGAGGAGTTTGTTATGTCAATTACCTAGATTGTGGTGATGGTATAATTGGTGTTTGCATGTCCAAAATTATCTAATTTTACACATTAAAAATATGCAGTTCTTTGTATTATATATCAATTATAACTTAATAAAGCTGTTATATATAAGTTAAATAAAATAAGCAAATAAATAAATAATCCATTGGGTATGATTAACAGCATAATAGATGCTGAAGAATAAATTATTAATAAACTTGAAAAAAGCAATTAAAATTATTCAAAATAGATCATAAACACAGAAAGAGACAGAAAACAATAATGAAAAGTCTTAGTAATCTGTAGGGCAATATCATGTAATTGGAGTCAAGGAAGGCCAGGTAGAAAGATCAAATATTTTCTAAATTTGATGAATAATCAAACCCCTCAAAAATCTATGTATCAAAGAAATTCAACAATATACAAGCAATGTGGCTTAATATCATCAAAACAAACAGCCCAATCAAAAAATGAGCAGAAGACCTAAATAGACATTTCTCCAAAGAAGACATACAGATTGCCAAGAGGCACATGAAAAGATGTTCAACATTGCTAATTATTAGAGAAATGCAAATCAAAACTACAATGAGATATCACCTCATACCAGTCAAAATGGCTATCATCAAAAAATCCACAAACAGTAAATGCTGGAGAGGGTGTGGAGAGAAGGGAAACCTCCTACACTGTTGGTGGGAATGTAAACTGGTACAGCCACTACGGAGAACAGTATGGAGGTTCCTTAAAAACCTAAAAATAGAACTACCATATGATCCCCCCCTCTATCCCATTCCTGGGCATATATATAGAGAAAAACATGAGCCAAAAGAATACATGCATCCCAATGTTCATTGCAGCACTGTTTACAATAGCTAAGACATGGAAGCAACCTAAATGTCCATGACAGAGGATTGAATAAAGAAGATGTGGTACATATATATAATGGAATATTACTCAGCCATTAAAAAGAATGAAATAATGCCATTTGCAGCAACATGGATGGACCCAGAGATTGTCATACTGAGTGAAGTAAGTCAGACAGAGAAAAAGAAATATCTTATGATATCGCTTATATGCAGAATCTAAAAAGAAATGATACAAATGAACTTATTTACAAAACAGAAACATACAGACCTAGAGAATGAACTTAACGGTTACCAGCGGGGAAGGGATAGTTTGGGAATTTGGGATTGACACGTACACACTACTATATTTAAAATGGATAACCAACAAGGATCTACAGTATAGCACAGGGAACTCTGCTCAATATTATGTAACAACCTAAATGGGAAAAGAATTTGAAAAAGAATAGATACATGTATATGTATAACTGAATCACTTTTCTGTACACCTGAAACTATCACAACATTGTTAATCAACTATACTCCAATATAAATTTAAAAGTTTAAAAAAAGATAAAGAGAACCAAATAGAAAACAAAAACAAGAGCAAAATAAACAGAATTACAAACATAAAAATTAACACAAACTTCTGATGAGAAGCTATGCACTCCATAAGACATGAGGACATTATCTTTAGTGATAAAAGGAAGAATTTATCAATCAATAATACATGTGTTATTCTTATGGATATAGAATTTGTTTTATATCCAATGAAAGTATATTTTAAAATGAAGAGGATGAAATGTTTTAGACAATCAAAAGCTAAGGCAATTTGTTGCTAGCAGACCTGCACTACAAGAAATGTTAAAAGATATTCAAGAAGAAAAAAAATAATAGAAGAAAACATAGATATATATAATGGAATACAGTATCATAAATGGTAAATGTATAGGTAAATACATAAAAAATATTATTTCACTTTTTAATTTTTAAGATAATTGCTTTTGAAAATAAATTTTAAAATAACAATGTATCATAGCAGTTGTAATATTTGTAGAACTAAAATTTCTATTAAATAAATAGCAAAAAGAAAGGAGAAGAAAATGGAAATATATTGATGTAAAATCCTTACAATAGACATGAAGTGGCATAATATTATTTAAAGGAATACTGTGACAAGTTAAAGATGCATATTTTAAATATTAGATTAACCACTATTAAAAAAAACAACTATGATGATCAAAAAAACTATACCTAGTAAGCCTTTAGTAGAGATAAGATAAAATATTTTAAAAAACTGTTGCTCAAAAAATACTGTTTTTCCAAAATATTTAATCTAAAATAAGGAAAGAAAAGAAAAAAACAACTAAAAGAGAGCAAATGGAAAATAAATGATAGGAATGGTAGAGTTCAAAGGAACCATACTGATTATCTCATTAAAATGAAATGGCCTAAAAATTATCATTTAAAAGCATACATTGCCTTATTGAATTTAAAAAGTAAGAACTAATTATATGCTGTCTATAAGAAAATGATGTTTATATAAAAATAACATAGGTTAAAAATAAATAATGGAAAATTTATACCACATAAAAACACTAATTATAAGAAATCTAAAGTGGCTGTATAATATTATTCAAAGTAGACTTCACAAGAAACTATATTACCAAGGATAAAGAGAACATTTCAACAATGATAGGAGGGTCAATTCAACAAGCGACTATAAAAATTCTAAATATATATGTCTCCAATAACTAAGCTTCTAAATACATAGAAACAAAAATCAGAGAAGTGAAAGGAGAAATAGACAAAATTAATACTTGGAGATGTCAACACTTTGCCACTCTCATTATCTCATTGATACAAAAATTACTCATAAAATCTATATGAATATAAAACACTTGAAAAACATTTTCAAAAAGCTTAACGTTTTGATGTTTATAGAAAACTCCACTCAACGACCAACAAGAAGAGCATGCACATTCTTTTCAAGGGTACATGGAGCATTCATCAGGCTAGAACACATGTTGAGTAATGAAACAAATCTTAACGAATTTTAAAAGATTAATATAGAGTTAATATCTGACAAAAGTGAAAATATAAATACATTAATAGCAGAAAAAAATAGAGATTTGACAAATGCTTAGTAACTAAATAAAACAACTTTAAAATAATCTGTGGAAAAGATATCCATATGTTAAATAAACAGCAGTATACAAAAATGGATAGAAACAGTTGAAATGGAAATTAAATGTACCAAGTAAAGTAGCACCTAACCAAAGTAGATTCTAAGTCATGTTCTATTAACTCTCTCAGGAAAAATTAATTAATATTTATTTAAATCTTTATAAAGAGATAATTTTAGAAAAAAATGGAAATCATTTAATTCATTTTTAAATCTACCATCTGTTTTGTAACAACCAATTAGTTATGCATACACACAGGTAAAATTAAAAGCTTTTCCCATTTATAAATGTTAATGAAAAATTCCCAATAGAATACTAACAGTTTTAATCTAACACTGTATATTTCTAAATGTACTATATAGGATTTATGCTAGAAAGGCAAGAATGGTCAGAGAGGGGTACACAGATTCAAATGTCTCTTCAATGAATTATTTCTTAAAAAGTAAAAAAAAAAAAAAAAAAAAAAAATCTGAAGCAAGTACATCAACGCAACTTGGATTTAATAAACCTGTTAAGACTTGATAAACTGAAATGGAGGCTATATATGTGTAAGGTATATTAGAACATATATTTCTTTGTATATCTGAAATAATATAAAATACAAACTTGACAAATTAGTGTGTTCAAAGATCTATTAATATCGGTGACTCTACCTCTGGCAATGACACAGATGCTTCTATTGGACATGGGCAACACTACAAATTCTGAATAAAACCAAAACGAAAACAACTACCTGAAGCTATTATAAAATGGACAACAACAACAAAAATGGGCAGAATCTGGAGAAGGTTCTACACTCGAAAGAAAGGAAAGACACTTGATGGGTCATGGCCTTTGACCTGAAAGCAGGCTGTAATTGGCACCATGAAGAGCAGCTAAAGTTGCATAGAAACCTGCAGTTTTACTGACTTGAATCAGAGGGCAGGGTTTAGGGTAAACAGAGCAGCTAGAAATTAAGGGAAGAAAATTCAGAAAGAAGAGAACCTGAGAGCGTGTTTGTTATCTG
Source organism: Pseudorca crassidens (assembly GCF_039906515.1). Lineage (NCBI taxonomy): Eukaryota > Metazoa > Chordata > Mammalia > Artiodactyla > Delphinidae > Pseudorca > Pseudorca crassidens. The sequence goes on from NC_090298.1 coordinate 25,331,474, forward strand.
CTGTTGAATTACAAATATAACCAAAACTTAATACTGTAAAAAAAACAGATATTTAATCTTGTCCTTCACAGCTCTAGGGCTTGAGTAAGCAAATCTCCTTGGAAGTCTATCATACAGTTGCAGTTAGATGGTGGCTGGAACTAATGTCTCCTCAAAAACTGTCACTTATACAACAGTTGGTTGATTCTAGCTGCTGATGGAGATCTCAGTTAGGACTCAGGGAGTCCAAAACACATACCCACAGAACACAGTGGTTGGTCCCAATTAGAAGCATTCTGAGGGGGAAAAAAAAAGGTGAAAACTGTATTACCTTTTATCACCTGCTCTTGGAAGCTATATAGCATTAAATCTGTATTAGTCAGGGTTCTCCAGAGAAAGAAAACCAAGTATAGATGGAAGGAGATTTATTAGAGGAATTGGTTCATTCAATTATGGAGGCCAAGAAAGTCCCAAGATCTGCTGTCTGAAGGCTGGAAAACTAAGAAAGCCAGTGGTGCTATTCAGTTTGAGTCTGAATTCCCAAGAATCAGGACTACCACTCTCCAAAGGCAAAAGATGGATGTCATAGCTCAAACAGAGAGAAAATTTGCACTTCCTCTGCCATTTGGTTTTGTTCTACTAAGGCCCTCCAAGGATTGGATAATGCCCACTAGACAGACATTTACTGTCTCTTAGTTTCAAAGGGAATATCCATAACATACCATCGATACCATTTATTCATTTTTAACTCCATTTATAGTTTAGAGTTGTTACTCAGTATATCACACCCAAAATTCAGATTGTTCTTATGAAAAACTGTAAATTAATCCCATATAACTTTTTGGAATCCTGATAAATTTTATTAAATATCAATAAATCTATTATCTTTAGACAGCTTAGGGAAGAATAGTGGTATAAATGATGATCAGGTAAAAAAAGGAATTGAGAATTGATAAGTGATATCCAGATACTGGAACTGGTGAGAACAAGCTTCATTACTCAGCCTACTGATTCAAATGCTAATCTCTTCTCTGAAACACCCTAATAGACCCAGAAATAATGTTTACTAGCTATATCTGGACATCCTTTAGCCCAGTCAAGTTGACCTATAAAACTAACTATCACAACTTCCATGTGAGTCACAGTCCTACCCATATTTATGGGGAGGAAATATAGATCCCCATCTCTTGATGAGCGAGTTTCATTACCTTATTATAAATGCATGGAATTTATGGGATAGTGTAGTACAGTAGTCAGAATAATTATCCCTTGATAAAATGTCCTCATCTACTTCCCTGGAACTTGTGAAAATGCTACCTTACATAGCAAAAAGGACTTTGTAGATGTGATTAAGCTTAAGAACACTGAGATGGAAGATCATCCTGCATTATCCAGGTGAGCCCAAAGTTATGAGTCATTCAAAGTGAAGAACCTTTTCTGGCAATGGTCAGAGAGAGAGAGAGATGAGTATAGAATAAGGATCAAAAAGATGCAACAATGCTAACTTTGAAGATGAAATAAGGGAGTCACAGGTGAAGGAATGTGGGTAGCCTTTAGAAATAGGAAAAGGCAAGAAACTGGATTCTTCCACTGGAGACTGTGGAAAGAAACTCAGCCTTACCAACATCTTGATTTTACTGAATGTTAGGTTACCTTGTCGGCTTCTGACCTACAGAACTATAAGATAATATATTTGTATTGTTTTAAGCCACAAATTTGTGGTAACTTGTTATAGCAGCAGCAGAAAAATAAAACAGGATATTTCATAAAGATCATTCTGCCTCAGAGAAGGAGACTCTACATATAAGTCCTTTCTAAATTCCAGCTGACCCCTAAACTAGGCATCCACTGAGCATACAATAAGCAGACTAACTAAGACTAAAACAACTTAACAGATATTCCAGCTCCTGCCCTTCTGAGGAGCACAGATTTGTAGTTTGAGTCCAGGCAAGGTAAACTTCTACAAAAGAAAATAAAACAATACTTTTCAGGGAAACAAAAGAAAATCCAGAATCTCTTCATACAATTATTTACAAATTTGAAAATGTAATCCAAATTTAATACATATGAATAAAAACTCTGACCCATATTAAGGAAAAATGTCATTAATGAAGACTGACCATGAGATAATCCTTATATGGAACTAATAGGTAAGTATTTTAAAGTGACTACTATATCTAAGCTGAATAAAATGTTAAACATTGTCATAATTAATGAGGGAATCTCAGTAGAAAAGTAAAAACTATAAAAATAACCAAATGGAAATAATAGAACATGATATCTGGTATAAAAAAGTGAATATATGGACTTAAATAGAGATTGAACCTAACAGAATAGTTAGTAAATTTGATCAATAAAAATAATCAGATAAGTGGAACAGAAAGAATGATTTTAAAAACTGAAAAAAGTTAATTGAGTGTCAATGACTTTGACACAATATCAAAGGTCTGATAATTGTGTGATAGGAATAAATTACCAGAAGAAAATGGACCTGAAAACAATATTTAAAGACATATGGCCAAAAATCTCCTAAACTTGGGGAAAGTTTTAATTAAAAGATTTTAATTAAAAGATTCAAGAAAATCAGAAAACTCTAACTAGTTAAATGCAGATAAAATGACATACAGGAAAATCATAGTCAAATTGACAAAAATCAAAAAAAAAGAGGGAGAAAATCTTGAAAGCAGGCAGAGAAAAACAGCACATTAAATTCAGTGGATCCAGAATACAAATGAATTTTGTCCTGTTGACAGAACCAATGAAAAAGAATACTATTAAGGACTGTATGTCCATTCATTGTACCAATGTTTTCTTAGGTCAGTCTCCCAAGGCAATAGAAATAAAAGTAAAAATAAACAAATGGGACCTAATCAAACTTACAGGCTTTTGTACAGCAAAGGAAACCATAAACAAAACAAAAAGACAACCCACAGAATGGGAGAAAACATTTGCAAACAATGTGACAGACAAGGGACTAATCTCCAAAATATATAAACAGTCCATTCAACTCAAGATCAAAAAACCAAAAACCCAATCAAAAAATGGGCAGAAGATCTAAATACATATTTCTCCAGAGAAGACATACAGATGGCCAAAAAACACATGAAAAGATTCTCAACATCATTAATTATTAGAGAAATGCAAATCAAAACTACAATGAGGGATCACCTCACACTGGTCAGAATGGCCATCATCAAAAAATCTACAAACAATAAATGCTGGAGAGGGTGTGGAGAGAAGGGAATCCTCTTACATTGTTGGTGGGAATCTAAATTGGTCAGCTGCTGTGGAGATCAGGAAGGAGTTCCTTAAAAAACTGAAAATAGAACTACCATATGATCCAGCAATCCCACTCCTGAGTATATATCTGGAGAAAACCATAATTCAAAAAGATACATGCACCCCAATGTTCATTGCAGCACTGTATGTAATAGCCAAGATATGGAAGCAACCTAAATGTCCATCAACAGAAGAATGGATCAAGATATGGTAACATATATACAATATACTACTCAGCCATAAAAAGGAATGAAATAATGCCATTTGCAGCAACATGGATGGATCTAGAGATTATCATACTAAGTGAAGTATGTCAGACAGAGAAAGACAAATACCGTATGATAACACTTGTATGTGGAATCTAAAAAAATTACACAAGTGAACTTATTTACAAAACAGAAACAGACTCACAGGCTTAGAAAACAAATTTATGGTTACCAAAGGGGAAAGGTGGAGGGGAGGGATAAATTAGAAGGTTGGGATAAACATATAAACACTACTATATATAAAATAGATAATCAACAAGGACCTACTGTATAACACAGAGAATGCTACTTAATACTCTGTAATAACCTATATGGGAAACGAATCTGAAAAAGAATATATATATATGTATAACTAAATCATTTTGCTGTACACCTGAAACTAACAAAGCATTGTAAATCAACTATACTCCAATGTAAAATAATAATTTTTAAAAATCATATATATGTTGATAAAAAACAGAAGATGTGGTACATATATACAATGGAATACTACTCAGCCATAAAAAAAGAGTGAAATAATGTCATTTACATCAACATAGATGGACTTAGAGGTTATCATATTAAGTGAAGTCAGAAAGAGAAAGACAAATACCATATTATATCACTTATATGTGGAATCTGAAATATGACACAAATGAACTTATCTATGAGACAAAAACAGATTCGCAGACAGAGAACAGACTTATGGTTGCCAACGGGGAAGAGGGTGGAAGAGGGATGGATTGGGAGTTTGCGATTAGTAGATGCAAACCATTATACAGAGAATTGATAAACAACAAAGTCCACTGTATAGCACAGGGAACTATATTCAATATCCTGTGATAAACCATAATGGAAAAGAATATGAAAAATAATATATATATATATATATATAACTGAATCACTTTGCTGTACAGTAGAAATTAACACAACATTGTAAATCAACTATACTCCAAAAAATATTTTTTTAAATAAAAAAAAGAATTCTATGTCCAGTGAAAATGACCTTCAATAATAAAGGTAAAATAAAGATATTTCATATAAAATAAAACTAAGAGAATTTGTTTCCATCAGAGATGCACTACAAGAAATAATAAAAGAAAATCTTTAGGCTGAAAGGAAATGGCATCAGATGAAAATTCAAATATGCAGGGCTTCCCTGGTGGTGCAGTGGTTAAGAATACACCTGCCAATGCAGGGGACACGGGTTCAAGTCCCTGGTCCGGGAAGATCCCACATGCCATGGAGCAAATAAGCCCATGCAACACAACTACTAAGGCTGCGCTCTAGAGCCTGCAAGCCACAACTACTGAGTCCACGTGCCACAACTATTGAAGCCTGCGCGCCTAGAGACCATGCTCCGCAACCAGAGAAGCCACCACAATGAGAAGCCCACGCATCGCAATGAAGAGTAGCCCCTGCTCGCCACAACTAGAGAAAGCCCGCCTGCAGCAACGAAGACCCAATGCAGCTAAAAGTAAATAAATAAATTAATTTAAAAATTCAAACATGCACTAGAAATGATAAATATATGAATAAATATAAAAATAGACCATTTTCATTATTTCTTTAAAATCTATAATATTGCAAATGCTATACATTAAAATGGAATCTTAAAAATACTTATTTAACCCAAAAGAAGGCAGCAAGAGGAAAAAGAAAACAAAAATATATAAGACAAACAGAATACAGGTAGAATGGTAAATATCACCCATATATTTCTTACATTCTAATATTCACATTCATATCTCTTATTTCTGATTCATATCTAATTGCACTTAATTTTAGAACAATTTTAAATAATAGGAATCAGTCTACTACCTAGTTTCAATGGAAATAGCCACGATATTTCATAGGTACCATTTATTCATTTTTAACTCTATCCTTCAGAGTTGTTACTCAGCATATCACATCCAAAATTCAAACTGTCCTTATGTAAAATCTAAATACTTGTAAATTAATTCTATTCAGCTTTTTGGAATCCTGATAAATTTGGTTGAATATCAATAAATTCATTATCTTTTGACATTTTAGGGAAGAATAATGGTATAAATGATGAGCAGGTAAAAAAGGAACTAAAAAAAGGTAAATGAGGAATGAAGACTAGATCTTAGAACTATTCTCCATTGATATCTGTGAGGACTACTGTAAAAGAATTTGACAATTCCATCTGGACATGGATTGGGTTACAGGGTATAGAAGAGTGAAAGGCAGGATTCAGTATTTTCAGTGTCAAAAAAAGCTAAAACCCAAGTTTTCAGTCAAATAAAAGTTTGCCTAATTTTTATGTAGGAACTGAAACAAAATTGTAAGTAAATATTGGGTTAAGACATGGCAGGGGACATGATAAAATAAGAAAGGACTACAGACATGTTTCTGTCCTTGAGGATTGTAAATGCAAAATAGTACAAGGTCTATTATTTCTCACTGAAGCTGTTTAGTGAGAGTTCATTAACGTTCCTGTTAGTGTGCTGCCTTTATTTTACTTAAGCTTATTAAAGTTTATTTAAGCTTATTAAAGTTTCCATTGGTTATTCTTGGTTTTTCTGTTTTCTCTATAAGAGCTTAATTACCTCCACTGTAAATTCTCCCACCACTAGGGTTAAGATAAATATAACTTCAGGACTTCCCTAGTGGTCCAGTAGTTAAGACTCTATGTTCCCAATGCAGGGGGCTCGAGTTCGATCCCTAGTCGGAAAGATACCGCATGCTGTATGGCACAGCCAAAAAAAAAAGATAAATATAACTTCAAACAGAGTCCAAAAGGGACCTCATGTTTACCAAAACCCAAACAGAGAGAGGGCTGTGTAGACAGAGTTCCCTTTGGGGAGAGGGTACCTGTGTGGAGAGGGCTCCCTGAATAGAGAGGATCAGCTTCATGAAGAGCCAATTGCACAGGGAGAAAGGAATAAGATAAATACCTTGACCTTACTCTCCTCCTTTCCTCAGGTTTTCTACTGGCACCTCCACTGGCGAGTCGGTGGATTTTAGCCATGCACATCTCACCTCTAAGCACAGATTTGAGAGAAGAGTGAAGAAGCAGATCTATATTGTGAGAAGTCACTGTACATGGGAAAAACTCTTCCTCTTTAAATAGCCAAAATATTTTTAATATACTAGAAACAGTGTTTCTATACAGTATCTCACTTTTTATGTGTTTTCACAACTTGCAAATACAGTCTTCTGTCAATTGGTTCTAGGACCCCAAGGATACCAAAGTCCAAGGATGCTCAAATCCTTTATAAAAATAGTGTAGTATCTGGATATAACCTACACACATCCTCCCATATACTTTAAATAAAATCTAGATGAAACCTAATACAATGTAAATGCTATGTAAATATTTGCCAGGGCATGGCAAATTCAAGTTTTGCTTTTGGGAACTTTCTGGATTTTGGGGGAATACTTTGAAGCTGGTTGAATACACAGATGTGGAGCGCTCAGAAAAGTAGGGCCAGCTGTAATATTAACTTGACTACTGACTAAATGAATCCATTTATTTAGAAAAAAATTGCTTGTTACATATATATTTCTATATTCCATAATTTAGCTCTATATTATATAGCTATAACATCTAAACTGTATGAAAAATGACAGTTTGCTATGATGATTTCTGAAATTTGTAATGTAAATTTAATTAAAAACTTATATTAACTTTAAATGATTTATGCCACGCTCTTATTTCCTCACATATATCAATGAATTTATGTGGATTTAATATGTATGGTATTATATATATTTTATATTATATATACATTATGTAATAATATAAAATTATTATATAATTCATATATAAATTCCTCTTGTCTCTGTAAATTCGTTTTCTGAGTTTTCATTTCTTCCCAAGTTTCATCTTACTCACTGAATTTTTTAAAAATTTGCATCCTCTGAACAGACCATATGTCTTTTTTAGTTGATGTTTTCATTTATGGTAAAACAATTTTTTGGTACATAATCCTTTCAAGTCTGTCATATGCCGTTGAAAGCTTCATTAACTCTTTTAGGCCACTAGCAAATTACTACTTCAGTGCACCAAATGGTCCCCTTGTCACCTAAAATAGTTTATGCAGCTTCTAAAATAGTCTAACTTGTTCTCAAAAAATCCATTACCACTGAGAGGCTTACTGTGAGAAAAAAAAGCACAATTCATGGAACATTATTACTTTCAGTTTTCAGGTGGGAGCTGAGGGAATTCGTGGTAGAATCCATGGAAGTCTCCATATAAACAGTCAATATAGTATACATCTCTACCAAAGAACACAGAATGCCATTTACCTCCATGAAAATAGGGTGTGCAGGTGTATGTATAGAATTAAGGACCCAAGTCATGTGAAAGTTCCCTTAGGCAATGCAATGACTTGCATACTGCTAGATATAGGGCAACAATTACTCTTGGGGAAATTATGAAAATGGAAGATACTTAAATTCAACAGAGCTAACTTGACTCCAAAGAGTCAAATATGGAAAGAGCTACCTGTGATGAGGGAAAATAGTAAATAGAATAAATTGAGACTCTTCAACAATGCAAGCAACACAATTTATTTTAAGTAGCTGAACAAGTAGATTTGGTATACTATTTCTATTAGGGAAGACTTTCTAAAACACAAATTAATAGTTTTCATTCTGAGAGATATTTGCCCTTCAATTGCACAGCACATTATTTTCAATCACCAAAATATTTTTTCTCCAAATATTTATTGAAAGTCAATAGTGTTCAAGTTGATGTAGCAGCTGCAAAGAAACCAGACATATGTTCTGCCCTAGGGAATCCTCCTGTTTGGGAGGGAAGATGAAGCTTTTATATCATTAAAAATAATTTGGGATAAAAATGCTAAATGTTATTATTTTATTTTCTAGCTGTATGGTATATGGTTTGGACCCACATGGTTGATCCTACTTTTTCAGTCTACTCTTCTCAAAATAACATTGAGTTTGTTACAAAAATATCATTGACGATTTTGATGTCTAATAATAAGGAAAACCTTACTTAAGTGTACCTTACACTAGGGTTTGACAAAGTTCAGGACTAAAGATTCTTCCCAGTTCCTACAACTATGTATCTACAATTTGAGGATAGATTGAACAATTTTCTGAACATGCATAGCTCAGGGTTCTCCTCAGCTACACTGGTATCTTTCATGGTATGTCTATCTATCTATCTATCTACCTACCTATCCGTCATTTATTTACATTTTAATGGAAATAACATAGAGATTAAATTAGCATATTAAGTTATAATTTTGGGCAAGGTACAAGAGAAAGCTGAACTATATAATTAAAATTCAGATCTTAGTATTACCATGACATCCCTAAATAGCTGTCACATAACTATATAAAAATGACCAAACTCTTCATACTAAAATTGCACCTTTGTTTTTCATTGAATAATGTATTTTAGACATTTTTTCTAACAGCTCTTACAGATCTTTTGTTATTCTGAAAGTAGCAAAATAATTATGTACCATAATTTACTTAACTAATCCACACTTAGACGGTTTTGTTATATCAAATTGTTTATTATTGTTTTGCATTAAAGCAGATTTTTTTTTGCTGTATGATTACGTTTATATAGTATTTATGTATTTATTTAACTGAAGTATAGTTGATTTACAATGTAGTGTTAGTTTGATGTGTACAGCACAGTGATTCAAATATATATATATATATATATATATGCATCCATATACATACACATATAAAGAATTTATATATTGAGTATAGTTCTCTGTGCTTTACAGTAGGTCCTTGTTGGTTATGTATTTTATATATAGTAGTATTTTAAAGCAGTATTAATAGTGAGTATCTTTGTGCATATATTCATAAATGTTAATTAGTATATTTTGTAGGTAAATTTAATGTGGCTATTTTATCAAAGGTTAGGTATATTTTTCAGTTTTGGTAAATATTTACCTCATTAACCATACATATCTTTAACATTATGTAAGAATCCCTGGTTCCCCACACCCTTGGTAATATTGGTGATCACCAAAATTAATTTAGTTTGAATAGGAACATTTCTGAGTACACTGTCATTTGTTTCTTCCACAAGAAACTTCTGATATGACTTCAGATGTATGCTCCCATACAGACACTGCTTTTATCATCTACCTTTATTAAGAAGTGATAACAGGAAAAATAGTAGAAGAAAAAAGTTGACAGCCATGCAGCCAATCTAATGTACAAATATCAAAAGGCAGCTACGATCATAGCCAGATGATTTCATTGAGAGATGAAGTTTGCAAAGTAAGATCTGTTGGTTCAGTCAGTATGAAGCTCAAAGGAGATAAGCTCTAATTTTGAGAACACAGATATTGTGAGGTCAAATGTTGGAATGGCTATCATTTATATGGCAGCACCTGACAAGCAAAGGATAAGGGCATCTTCCTCTCAACGATAGTCCTTTCTTTCTTTCTTTTTAAATTTCTTTAATATTCCTTCCTCTTCCACACACATCTACTTTTTATACATCATCTCTCTTTTTCTACTTGTTTTTATTTCAAGTCGATTTCATCTTACTTTGATAGTATTACCCACAAAATCCAACCTTTCTGTATTCTCGCAAAAAAGAAAAATAGATTATTGAAAGATTAGTCCCGTGACAGTTCAACTGATTCTAGCAATCTATTCCTTAAAAGAAAATAATGATAAAAAATAATAGTTGTCTTTTGCTCACTCCTGCCTCTGAATAGCTCTTTTTGGTAAGGGTGAGTTATATATTCAATACACACTTAATTTGACAAGATCAGAACTAAATTGCTTTTCTGAGTAGTCCTGATTACAGCATATTGTGCTAAACTGTTATGTCTAACTGTGTAATCAAATACACTATGAACTGTCTTTGAAGCATGCCAATGCCATACAAAAAAGAAGAAGATAAGAAATATTCAGGTACAAATGCAAGCACTTTACTTGGGAAACATACACATGATGTTACACAAGGCATTTCTTTCAAAATCTGATCAAATAAAGCTTTAAACACAGAGCTGGGCAGACAAAGCAGTGCATTACATTAGCACAGCATTACAAAACACAACAAAGACAACTAAAGAAGTCATCACAAAACCTGGCAATTTATGCAATGTGTGTGCAGCCAGATATGTAAAGTGCAATTTTCTGACAATAGATCTAATGGAGTAATATTACAGGCATCCACAGCATATTCTAGTGTGTCAATTCTCTAGAATTAAACCAGGACCTCTTTCAAATGAGAATAGTAGGTACTCCTGTATTCACTGAGTGAGTCTAAGACTACAATATTTTGGTTTAAGTACATGTTCTGAGTCCTTTTATCTCATCAGTTGCTCCCATGAATTAATTTATTTAAGGAAATGGTACAGAATAAATGAAAGCCCTCTGAGTCAAGTTAAATACATGGCAGTGTCCTCATGAATTGTCAGATATACTAAGAAGAGCAACCATTTGTGATTTCCAAAGATACTAAAATGAAGAGTGTATAATTATAATGTCTACTTATTATTTATTCTATACTAAATTTATATCTTTGTATTTTTAAATGATATGTGCAAATGTAAACCATGGCCTCTCTAGGACAAATCACTTGGAGGATGAAAAGTCACCCCAAAAGTCATATGGAAAGCATCGTGATTTTTTTCCAGAGAAAGCTTTCCCATTTTATAAAAACAGAAATTTCCCATCATTTCTAGAAAATGCTAAATTATTCCCTGAGCAGAGGGACAAGAAAGCATGAAAACTTTGAGGGTACCACTGTGAAAAGAAAAGGGCTTTAGAAAAGGGCTTTAGAAATAAAGAAAACTGATTTCTATTACATCCTATAGCATAACTTTCTCTATGATTGTGTAAAAATCACTCCACATTTCTACTTCCTGGTTGTATTAACCTAAATACCAATTATTTTTTAGGTTCTTCTGTCTCTATGATAATTTAACTTTATGCATAACTCTATGATTGTAGGCAGTATAATGAGCATCCCATTTTTTCATTTCAAATTATGGCAAAGACCACACTCAGGGTAAATTTTATGAAAATCTTTAAAAGTGTTTAATGTTTGAGACTTCAATAAAATACATAATTTATTAACTAATCTACCTTTAAAATAGCCTAAACCATCACAAGACAAAGCTGAAGTGGACCTTATACTTACACATAAGTAGATGTAGTTTTTCATGCACAAATTATCATAAACAAAAGATTTGAACAGATATGGAATTGATAAAAATGTAGGTTCAAGAAATGAAAGAAAACTGCCAGGCCTTAAATCATTTACAATAGTAACCAACAAGCAGACAAGCAAAACTTTCTTAATTTTCAGGCTATTAAAACTAAATCAGTGAATGCCTTATAAAGATGGAAGGGCTAATGAAAAATATGTACATTTCATTGGCTCCAAAGGAAAACAAAATAACTAAATAATTTAAAATTATTTAGGTATAAATCTAACAAAATACATACAAGATCTATAGGAGGAAAACTACAAAGCTCTGATTTAAAAAAATCAAGGAATATCTAAATAAATGGAGATAGTCCATTTTCATGGAGAAGAAGACTCAATATCGTTAAGTTGTCAGTTCTTCCCAAGTTGATTTATAGAATCAACAAAATCCAAATGAAAATTCCAGCAAATTATTTTGTGGATATTGACAAACTTATTTGAAGGTTTTATGGAAAAAGATACAACAATATTAAATAAAAAGAACAGGGGCTTCCCTGGTGGCGCAGTGGTTGAGAGTCCGTCTGCCAATGCAGGGGACATGGGTTCGTGCCCCGGTCTGGGGAGATCCCACATGCCGCGGAGCGGCTGGGCCCGTGAGCCATGGCTGCTGAGCCTGCGCGTCCGGAGCCCGTAAGAGGCCACAACAGTGAGAGGCCCGCATACCGCAAAAAAAAAAAAAAAAAAAAAAACAAACTCTGAGGACTGATACTACTCAATCACAAAACATTATAAAGCTACAGTAATCGAGACTGTATGGTATTGGCAAAAGAAATGACACATAAATCAGTGAGACAGAATAGAGAGTCCAGAAATACACCTACATACATATAGGCAACTGATCTTCGTCAAAGGAGAAAAAGCAATTCCATGAAGATAGGATACTCTTTTCAACAAATTGTCCTGGAGCAACTGGACATCCACATGCCAAAAAAAAAAAAAAAAAAAATCTAGACAGACTTTACATCTTCCACAAAATTTAACTCCAAATGGGTTATGCAAACCTATAAAACTTCTAGAAGATAAGATAGGAGAAAAATTTAGGTGCCTTTGAGTTAGGTGATGATTTTTTGAATACATAATGTTTGTTTCATGAAACAAAAAAGTGTTAAATTGGACTTTGTTAAAATAAAAACTTTTATTCTGCAAATGATCTATCAAGAGAATGAAAGACAAATCACAGACTGGAAAAAAAAATGGAAAATACATTTCTGATAAAATCCAAAACAGTAAGAACATCAAATGCTTGCCAGGTTGTAGAGCAGTAGGAACTCTTATCCACTAGTGGTGGGAATGCAAAATGGTACAACCACTTCAGAAGACAGTTTGGCAATTTCTTATAGAGCTAAGCATAGTCTTAACATATAAACTGGCAACTGTAGTCCTAGGTATTTACCCAAATAAGTGTAAACTTATATCCACACAAACACCTATACACAAATTGTTTACAGCAGATTTGTTTATAATTGCCCCAAAATTGGAAGCTACCAAGATGTAGGTAAATGGTTAAACAAACTATATTACATCCGTACAATAAAATATTATTCAGATGAGCTATCAAGATACAAAAAGACACGGAGAAAACTTAAATGTGTATTGCCAAATGAAAGAAGCCAACCTGAAAAGACTATGTTACAATATCATTCCAACTATATGACATTCTGGAGAAAGGCAAAACTATAGAGACAGTAGAAAGACCAGTGGTTGCCATGGAGTTGAGTGAAAGGAAGAAGGGATGAAGCACAGATGATCTGTAGGGCACTGAAACTATTCTATATAATACTATAATGATGGATACATGGCAGTATGCATTTGTCAAAAGTCAAAGAAATACAAAGAATGAACCTTCATATAAACTATGGGCTTTAGTTAATAATAATGTATCAGTATTGCTCCATCAATTGTAATAAATGTATCACACTAAAGCAAAATGTTAATAACAGAGGAAACTTTATGGGGAGAGAGAGATGGATTTACGGAAAATTTCTGAACTTTCTGCTCAATTGTTCTGTAAACCTGAAACTTCTCTAAAAAATAAAGCCTATTTTAAAAGATGTACATTATATTAAGAATTTTTGGAGAAAAATTAACTCAAAGCATGACATTAAAAAATAAGGAGAATGAGTCTAGTTGTTTTTTTTTTAATCTAAAACAAGAAAATCAGAGAAACTCTAGGAACATTTCCCAGCTCACTGGCAACAGATGTATAACTCAGGCTTTTCCATTTAGAGTATTTTCTGTGTTAATATAAAGATGATGACTGCAAAGGGAAGGAGGGGATTTATGCTCAGAGAACAAAGCCCTGTGAGTTCATCACCTTCGTGTATATCTTCCAACAGTCGAAGAAACTAAATATGTCATAGATTATTCAGATCAACGCTTTGAAAATCAATGTACTCCCAAAGCTTATGTCCCTCTTCTGAGTTTCCCCAGGGTCTACACCAAAAGTAACATTTGATCTCTTGAATAAACAGTCTTTGTTTGTGACTTCAGATCAAAGCTAGTACATAGATGGGGAATCTCATGGGAAAGGAAGTGGAAAGGATCTGTAGCTTATACTAAGCTAGCTCTATATTTTTCGACTTGCTGAGTGTCTATAAAATTCTACTAAATCACCTGGTCATCGACAGCACTGTGAAAAAATAATTTCGATATTTCTTATTGCATTTTGGTCTTGGGAAAAAAAGGCAACTTTTGTATTTTATGTTTTCATAAAAAAAGCCTCTCTCTTGCTATCCCCAATAAGCATAATCCTTATGTTTTCACATTACCTTGCCTACAGGGAGGTTATGTTGGTTGTATTTATGGTGATTAAAAGCACTTGGTAATGTCTCTAAGAGTGTGTCATTGATTTACTAACAACAATTCTGAGTCTATCTTTATCCAAAATTGGTAAAAGACAACCCATTCTGTATGTGTGCACAAGCACATGCATGTCAATGGGTGTATATTGCTAAAGTTGATTACAGTCTAGCTAGCTTAACACTTGCTTGCCATCACCAAGCATAACACAAAATAAAAGGCATTTCCTAAAACACACAATACACTCAGGTAGCTACAAGAAGAAATACATATAAATAAGACACTGTGTGCTTCCTTGAGAAGAGTGTTGTTATGGGAAAATATGTTTTGTGCTCTTGAAAACACACTGACAAAATGAACTTCTGGAATACAAATCCTTCCAAGGATGGGGACTGCCTGGAGGTAAAATTCTTACAGCATGGTGAGAGTAAAAGATTATTCTTAAATCCCACAGCTAGTTACTGGTTATATCTGGTGTCTAGGTCACCTGCCCTCTAGTTCACTGCTCTTTCTACTAAATTTTGCTGCTTTTGTTCTTGATTTCTCCCCTACCAAATCATATTTGACAAGTACCACTTAAGGTTACCATTGCAGATCACTAGACTTCATTTTCCTAGCACCTCAAACCAAAGGGAAAATAGGATAAAGAAAGTAGAGAAAAATAAATCCTTGGGTTCAAAGGAAAGTGCAGAAGGCCATGCCCTTCCTAGGGTTATGATGAATTCATACAGCTCTGGAAAAAATAAGCAGTCTGTGCTGCTGTTACTAGTTTTCTCCTAAAATTGTGTGCATTAATCTAATATTTCTAGTTATGCATTTGTCTTCTGATAATTTTTTTTAATTTTTGAATTACCAATGTTTTCAAGCACTTTAGTGGCAGATGGAGAAACAATTTAGACTATGTGTGCTTTTCTTCTACATAGGAAAGTAAAGAACCTTGAGTCAGTAAGACCTGCTGTGCCTGAACATGTCTCTAAGAAGCTTTTACTTTCTTTTTCCATTAAAATTAGTGCTATTTTCACACACACCCTTGATTTCTTATGCAGTCTCTTATCCAAGTAAAAATTTGTCAATTCTGTCTCCTTTTTGCATCATCCGTAACTCATAGGAAGGCAACTCATTCTTTTAAAATGAATAAGTTCAGGGCTTCCCTGATGGCGCAGTGGTTGAGAGTCCGCCTGCCGATGCAGGGGACAAGGGTTCGTGCCCCGGTCCGGGAAGATCCCACATGCCGCGGAGCGGCTGGGCGCGTGAGCCATGGCCGCTGAGCCTGCGCGTCTGGAGCCTGTGCTCCGCAACGGGAGAGGCCACAACAGTGAGAGGCCCGCGTACCGCAAAAAAAAAAAAAAAAATGAAGAAGTTCATATTTTTAGGTTTCCATTCTTACAGAGGGTGATATTTCTGTTTAATTTCTTATACAAGGCAATCCATATCACCCTGTAGATGAAATGAGGGTATGATAAACTCACGTTTATTAAATTGTTACTAACTGTAAATCAGCAATAATAATGATTATTAAGTATCAGATAATGCATGTAAATAACCTCGAACAGACAGCATCTCATACACAATAACTACAAAGTAAGTACAACCATAATTGTTTTCGTTATTGTTTTTCTTGTTATTAAGCGGGCCATTCACTATTTGCTCCTCCAAATTCACTTTATACCCTTCTCTGCCCTGTTTTATGCCCTAGGAGGTCGCTCTCTACGAAATGTCTCCTCGGAGCACCTTTGTCTCTGGCTTCCTGTTGATTGCTACCCATGGAAATCACCGCAGGACATCAGAGGGCAGGAGGAGAGAGCATTCGAGGTATTTATTACCCCCATGTCTGAGCTGCCTCCAGGAAGTGGCTGATAACACTTATCTTGAGTCACAGCTCCTACAGGTGGTTCATCGTCTATGGCTTCAACTCCCACGCTGTTCACATAACACCTTCCTAGGTCCAAGGTCAAGATTGCTTCCAGTGTTACTAGTCTCTTCATTTTCTCTCGTAAGTTCCATTTGTTCTGTCCCTGAATCTATAAATAATCCTTCATTAAACTTTCTTCAATCCAGCCTTTTGAGTATAATCTGTTCCCAGCTAGGACTCGAATCCACCACTACTAGAAACTACTAGTGACACTATAAAAACTATTAATACTGTTACTATTGCAATTGTTATTATTACTACTACTACTACTATTATTATTATTATTACTATTACTGCTGATTCTACTTCCATTTCTGGAAGTAGAATAATACCAGCAATAATATTAATGTCACTGAGCTATGATGAGGGTAAAGTAAAAGGCGAAATTATACTTATTTCCTTCTATGAATGAAAGCATTCCAGTGCCATACCTTTCAAATTTTAGGCATCCCTCTCTTAGTCTTTTATTTTCCTAAAGACCAAAGATTGTGGTATTTCCATTATCCTTCTCCTTATAACTGCCCAGCCTATACTTAACCATCTAAACTTCTACAACAGCTACAGTTCATCCCAAGACTATTCCAAATAATCTTAACTTTTTGTCCAAATGAGAAGAAATAAAACACCTGACACATTAATTTCATACTGTTATTTACCTGGCAAACCAGCCAAATAAATTAGGTGATATAATTTTAGACAGGAAATCATCGCAGGCAAGAAAATAACAAAGACACCATGCATGCTCAATGGCAGTAAATGTGACAGGTATAATTCACATCACACCTATCACATATTATTTTGATGAATTTAGTGTGATTTCATCAGGACCTGCCTTATTTTGTAAAAATAAGAACAATTTAACAACTGGATCAAACACTTCCAAAATAGATGTCATGAGAAGAGCCAGCAGCTGTGTAAATGATCACTACCTCAGACCTTACCTACGTGTATTTGCCAAGAATCTTGTAGATGACTAAGTGCTGGTAAATATCATTAGCTGGACTAATGCTATAGAATTTTGATCTCTTGAGACATTAGCTGACATTTTATCACACTGTGAACATTCTCTTTATTTAAAAAAAAATTCTATTCTTCAATAGTATGAATACTTTGTATTATTTTCATAGTTTCTTTATCTTTATTATTGAAATATAGTTCATTTACAATGTTGTGTTAGTTTCTGGTGTACAGCAAAGTGATTCAGTTATATATATACATTTATATATGTTTATACATATATTCTTTTATAGTCTTTTCCATTATAATTTATAAAAAAGATATTGAATATATTACCCTGTGCTATACTGTAGGACCTTGTTGTTTATCTATTTTATATATAGTAGCTTGTGTCTACTAATCTCAAACTCCTAATTTATCCCCCCCCCACCCCATTTCCCCTTTGGTAACCGTAAGTTTATTTTCTATGTTTGTGAGTCTCTTTCTGTTTTGTAAATAAGTTCATTTGCATCATTTTTTAGATTCCACATATAAGTGATAACATATGATATTTGTCTTTCTAAGTCTGACTTACTTCACTTAGTATGATAATCTCTAGGTCCATCCATGTTGCTGTAAATGGCATTATTTCATTCTTTTTATGGCTGAGTAATTTTTCATTGTGTATATATATACCACATCTTTTTTATCCATTCATCTGTCGATGGACACTTAGGTTGCTTCCATGTCTTGGCTATTGTATATAGTGTTGCTACGAACATAGGGGTGCATGCATGCTTCTGAATTATATTTTTGTCCAGATACATGCCCAGGAGTGGGATTGCTGGATCATATGGCAACTCTCTTTTTAGTTTTTCAAGAACCTCCATACTGTTTTCCATAGTGACTGTACCAATTTACATTCCCATCAACAGTGCAGGAGGGTTCCCTTTTCTCCACACGCTCTCCAGCATTTATTTATTATTTTCTCCACATCCTCTCCAGCATCTATTATTCTGACTGGTGTGAGGTGATACCTCATTGTAGTTTCAATTTGCATTTCTCTAAGAATTGGCGAAGTTCAACATCTTTTCAGGTGCCTACTGGTCATCTGTATGTCTTCTTTGGAGAAATGTCTACTTAGGTCTTCTGCCCATGTCTTGATTGGGTTTTTTGTTTTGTTTTGTTTGATACTGAGCTGTATGAGCTGTTTGTATATTTTGGAAATAAAACCCTTGCCGGTCATATCATTTGCATCTTTATCTTTTAATTAATTGTTTCAAAAAGATTCCATTGGAGAAACATCCAATTTATAATATAAATATAATGTCTTATTTACAAATCTTGAGCTAGTGATATAATTTCTTATGAACTCGATTGTCATTTCTACTAACTTTTAAAATTTTTATACTGAGTGTTAGTTCTCAATGGTTTCAGGAGTTATTCCTTAACAACAAGCTGTGTCATGTTCAGATCTCAAAGTCTCCAATATCCTGATAAGAACCAGCACTAAATTCACAAGTGAACCAAGCTCAATATTAAAAGTCCTTTCAGTCCTATAGATTCAATAGTCTGTCCTTCAAAACCAAGACAGCCATAGATACACAGAAAAAAATCACAAGAAGAAGTTAGTTTCAATTGATATGCCTGCCTCAATCCATTTGGCAAGTTTAAGTATTTTATTATGCCGTATATGCTTCTTTTTACATGGCCGTAATTGTGTTAGGCACATAAATGACAATATCAAAAGGATTCCTGTTTTGGAATCTTGTTAGTTTGAAGCAGCTGTCAAAAAATCTCCCTTCTCAGAAATTATGAATTTCATCTTAAAGCCTCTCCTGCACAACTTTTGACAAATTGTTTTCCCTTACTTTTCATTTATGGGTTCGGGCATTCTATTTTCTCATTAATTAATGTATCTGGCCCTATCCCAATGTTCTCACATAAATTCTCTCAAGATGCCACTATAAGGCCTCTTATCTCAAAGAAAGAAGTGATCCTGTAGTCAAGAAAACAATATTTAGAATTCTCCCTTTTTAAATTTAGTCTATATCCTTTTTTCTATCATCTTTCTCTCTCTTAGCATCTCAAATCTTCCTTTTTGAGCCTGTGATAGAATGATAATCAAAACTAGTCAGAGTCCCTATCCTCAAAAAATTTAGGGCTTAATGAGGGATAATCATTGATCACATAATCTTGCAAATACATGCAAAATCATAATTATAGGAAGTGTAATGATAAACTATATACTAGTATAAGAGCATGTAACAGGGTAAGCTGACTTGACCTTAGTGTTCAAGTATTAAAATTGCTGACACCAGAGAAATCTCTAAAAATAAGGAAGATTTTACTGTTTTTCTGAGAACATTGGACATTCTGCAAAAGATTTTAAACAAAGTAGAAATATGATCAGATTTGCCATTTTAAAATTTGACTTGGGTTTCCATTAAGAGAAATCATTTAAGGTAGGACAGCATGGAAGCAGAAGAACATTAAAGTGGCCATTCTCAGATGCCAGCTGTTCCATGTATCTATTACTTCATTATAACCACATCAAAACTTAGAGGAGTAAAACTACAACCATTTTGTTAAGCTCACAAACTCTGTGAGTTACAGGGAATACAGTTGAAGGTGACTCCCTGAGTTGAGAGCTGAAGTCATCTGGAGGCTTCTTCACCAACACCTGGTATGGGGTTACTTTAGGGCTGGGCACAGCTGAGATGTTGGCCAGAACAACTACATATGGCTTTTCTATGTGGGTTTGGCTTCCTTATAGGATGGCAGAATCATGTTAGTTGGACTTCTTACATGGTGGCTTAAGACCCCCAAGTGTGACTGTTCCAAGAAAACAAGAACAAAGCTGCAGGACCCTTTATGACCTGCTCTTGGAAGTAACATGGCATCACTTTTGCCCTACTCCATAGGTCAAATTCAAGGTGAAAGGACAAAAGCTCACACCTCTCAACAGAATGACTGTAAAACAATTTACAGCCCTGTCTTAAGGCTTCCACAATTGTCAAAATGTAATGTTAATTGAATTAGGGAAGTTAATATGATGAGAATAGGGTATATTTGATAATATTGGAAGATCTTTATGATGTAATGATATCCTCTATTTGTTCCTGGCATAGGTTTTTTTGTTTATTTCTCTCTTTTTTCTTAAAACAGTCTTCCTACAAGTTTAGAATTGCATTACTTTTGCAAAGAATCAACTTTTTTATTTGTTATTTTTTCTATTATAAATTTGTTTTCTATTGCAGTAATTACTATTTCCTTGCTTCTTATAATTTGCAGTTTGTTTTCTAACTCACTAAAATGGACGCTTAGAACTTTGATTTTCAGCCTTTCTTCATATATAAAATGTTTTCAGCTCTACATTTATCCTTTACCCTGTTTCAATGATATCCTTCCAATTTTGATATGTAGTATATTGTTTTCCATTTATTTAAATACATTATCTCTTCCATTGTGACTTTTTCCTTAACCAATGACTTTAAAAGTTTTTTGTTTAATTTCTAAATATATGGGGATTTTGTGCTGCTTCTTCTGTACTAATCTCTGGTTTAATTTTACTGTGGTCAGAGAACATACTCTATACTCTGCATTTTACCAGTGCTTTGAAATGTGTTGAGACTTGCTTGATAGCCCACCACATGGATAATTATTGTCAGTATTTCATGGGCATTTAAAAAGAATGTGTAGTCTGCAATAGTTGAGTTTAATTATTGTATATATGACAATTAAATACTTTTGTTTTTATTATGTTTTTCAAATCCTTTATATCTTTACAATATTTATGCTCTTGTATTGATTAATAAGACTAGTTAAAAATCTCCTACTGATTTCAGATTTATTTCTCATTTTAGTTTTGGAGATTTCTGCTATATAGATTTAAAACTATGTTATTAGATATAAATTCTTATATATTCCTGGTGAATTAGCATTTATATTATCTTAAAATATCTTTCTTTAAAGTAATGATTCTTCCCTTAAGTTTACTTTGCTTGGTATTTAGTATAACTAAATTTTTCCTTCTGTTAGTGTTTTCATGGCATGTTTTTTATCCCCATTTTTCATTGTTTACATTTACATATTCTTATATTTACATGAATATTATAAACATTCATATAAATTCATATAAATATATATAAATATAAATAAATACTATATAATTCAATTTTTTTTTTTTTCTGGTACGCGGGCCTCTCACTGTTGTGGCCTCTCCCATTGCAGAGCATAGGCTCCAGACGCGCAGGCTCAGCGGCCATGGCTCGCGGGCCCAGCTGCTCTGTGGCATGTGGGATCTTCCCGGACCAGGGCACGAACCCATGTCCCCTGCATCAGCAGGCGGACTCTCAACCACTGCGCCACCAGAGAAGCCCTATAATTCAATTTTTAAATTCCATTTTAAATTGTATTTTAACTGCATTCTTCATTCTGCTATTTACTGATAATTGGAATTAGGCCAAACCTACCACTTGCTTTGTTTTATTTCACTCCTATTCTTTGTTCTTTTTCCTCTCATTTAAAAAAAAAATTCTTTAGGATTCATTAAGTGTTTTAATTCCATTTTCTCTCTATTAGATATTTAGCTGTTCATTCTGTTAGTATATATTTTTCACTTCTTAGATAATGAATGACCTTGGGATACTATAATTCCAGTTAACTTTCTCTTCGATACATTTACCATGTCATAAAATGTTACTGCTTTGTTTTGTACATATGGTAATATATTTAGATCTACATACACTGCTTATCATTTCATCATTCGTTATTTCATCTTCCACCTCTGATATCAAATATTATATTATTTTGCAAATGCCCCCAAAACAAATATATCCTGTAGAAGTAGAATTCTACTTTGGTAATTTTTTCTTTGAAGTACTTTGTAATATAATTTATCTTCTGGCTTGTATATGTTTCTTCTAATAAATTAGCTGCTTACTTTAGTTTTACTCTTTTGAAAATAATATGTCTGTTTTCTTTGGCTACTTTCATAATTTTCTTTGGCCTTTGGTTTTTAGTAGACTTGCTGTAATATGCCTAGATCTTTTGCATTTTTTCTGTGGCTTTTCTTTCTGCTTGGGGCTCTAGACAGTTAAGAAAAACTCTCAGCTGTTATTTTTTCATATGTTACTTTTAATCCATTGTCATTCTCCTTTCCTTATGCAGTCTGATTACACACATGTTGAAACTTTCCACTTTGATCCAAATGTCTCTTATACTCTTTTATGTTTCCCTCACTTTGTCTTTCTGCACTTCAGTGTATATATTTTCCACTGACTTATCTTCTAATTGGCTAATTCCTTATCACACAGATAGGTTTTAATTCCAATTATTATTGCTTTCATTTCTGAATGTTCCATCAGATTTTTTAATACTGTTGAATTATTTCCTGAAATTCCCAGCCATGTAATTTAATTCGTTGGTAATTTAATTATATTAATTTTAATATCCTGCCATATCTGGATATACTATGGATTTGACAGTATTATCTGCTTCTGCACATGCTTTTTGGTAAATTCTTGTCTTTTTGTGTATGTGGGGTTTGTTTGTGTTTTAGATTACATAGGTGAAAATATTCCCAATATATTATCCTCTTCAAAGAAGACATATTTTTTCTTCTATAAAGCAGACGGCAATGGAGAGTAAACCTTATTCCATATACAGGTTGTAATAAATTGAACTTGGCCCCACTGTTTTTCAGGATTGGCTAATTCCTCCATAACTTTTATCGCTTTGTGTAGCCCTTTATGATCCTAACTGAAAGCCTGGTGTGAATATCAAGGCACATCATCTTTAATGAACCATAAATACCATTTTTCATTTCCCATCCTCATGATTTTGCTGAAAGCTCAATCCATTCTTTTAGATTTCCAGGCTCTGGTTTTGAATCATCAAATGCCTTGATAAGAAAAACCATACCAAATATTGGGATCATCTGCTGAACTTCCATTCTTTCTGGGATTTTGGTCTCACAATCCTTACTCCCTTGGATTTCACATAGGTTTTTTTTTTTTTTTTTCTGTGTTTGCGGTACGCAGGACTCTCGCTGCCGCGGCCTCTCCCGCCGCGGAGCACAAGCTCCAGACGCGCAGGCTCAGCGGCCATGGCTCACGGGCCCAGCCGCTCCGCGGCACGTGGGATCCTCCCGGACCGGGACACAAACCCGTGTCCCCTGCATCGGCAGGCGAACTCTCAACCACTGCGCCACCAGGGAAGCCCCACATAGGTATTTTTAAAATATTTTTTTCTGCTCTTCTAGTTAATCTCAGCAAGAGAGTTGGTTATAAATGTTTTATATCGTTTCTGGAAGCAGAAATTTCTCCCTTATTTATTTTTCTTCATAGGTTTGCCCCTGGCAAAATATTAGAGATTTGTGCACCTACTGGCTTGGCTCCTCTCACGATGACACACGAGGACTTTATCTGTTTATTGTGTCTTTTTCTCCACTCAACGATACAGCCATAGGTTTGAGGACAGTAGGGGTCACATACAAAGGAGGTAATATACATGCATGGTAGTGGAATTCAAACAAGGGGTCAGAGTGGAAGATACCAATTTTAGAAAACACTGAAGTTTTGTGCCCTTAAGAGCCTTTATCAGACAGATGTGCAGTTCAATAGAACTCTGCTTAAGTGGACCAGCACAATGTTTATGATGGAAGAAGCAAGATTTACACAAATTAACACAACTGAAGATTGTGATATTAGTGTGAAATCATGTTGTGCAATATAAATACCGATCATAGTAACACTTCTGATGCATGCAGAGTTCATATCTTTCAAAAGGTAGAAATAGAGATATGAGTTTACATAGGGTAAAAAGGTTACCATATATAATAATAAATGCTTTAAAAAGAGTATATCATTTTACATTGTATTGCTTGCATTTTTCAATCTTTAACTACAAACACAAATAATTAGTTCATTAAAACTTTTTTTGAGATTATTCTTATTAAAAATGTAGGCTTAGCTACATTCTTAGCTATACAGTCTCCCATAACAAATAATCAAAACATTTAATTTTAAAGTTTTAACATACACATTTTCATTTTTGATTTTTTATAAATAAATTTAAATGAGGAAAAATTATAACAACTTGAAATCGTGTTCATTTTGACAGAAACAACACTGTCCCTGAGGCTCTCAATGATGAAATGACAGTGAGATCAAAGCACCATCCAAACCATGCCAAGTGAGTCTGTCTAAAGCAGCATCAATTAAATAATAAAGTGTAGATTTAAAAACTGCCTCAAAATACATCCTGTATTTTATTATCATGGAGAGATACACTGACATAACCTTACTACTTATTCTTCTAGAAACACTAAGCAGTAATTCACTTAAAATATTCAGCAATATTTAAAATCCACTTTCATAATGCTGAATGAAGCAGTAGAATAAGATGAAACCAGTTATATTTTTGTAAAAAAAAATAATAATAATCAAAATAAATTAATTCAGAATTTAAATTGGGACTCCAGGGAAAAACATAAAAGTAAACCAGTATATATAGGAAAAGGGAATTAATAAAAGTAAAAGCTGAAATAATTGAATTAGCTTCTCCATACACCAAATTTAACAAATCAATTCAAAGGATTATCTTTTTTAAAATAAATATAATTCTGAATTGGGTATCTAAGAAATAATTTTACAAAACACAATAACAAATGGGGACAACAGGAAAAAGATACAAAATGTCACATATATTTAAACCTATGTGAAATCAATACATTTTTTATAAGTATGGATTTTCAAATTTTCTCAAGAAATGATTTTTTAAAATATGGGTGAAAAGGAAAAAGCAGAAGGATTATATTTTTCAAATTTACTCTAAAATTCATCTAGGTACTAGATCTAGATGGATTCATGAGTTCAGGAAGTAGGACGTCAGCTCTGTGACTGGGCTGTAGGTAGAGGCTAGAAAGTTTTCAAGAAGACTGTTAATGAGAACAGGAACAACACTGAGAAAATCCTTATATAAAAATGAAATAAAGATGATACGTGTAGCAGAAAGTATATCAGAACTGTGACCTGCAGTAACAGGGAAAATAGAAAATTTACTTCAGATCTTTTGGATCTGCCTAAGGGGATTTCCAAGCAGAATTTCAGCTGTGTATGATTGGTAGGAATATAAAGAAATGAGGTAAGGTTTGAAATGTTTGACTTTAAGTGGAATTTAGCCAAAATATAAAGAAGCTAGGAATTGTTGGGCTAGAACATAATAACAGTTTTCATTCTAAGTCTTTCCATCCAGCAAAAAACAATTTTCAAAATGGGGAATAACGTTAGGGCAAAGATAAAATCCAAGATTCTGCCTGCAAAACATAATCCCAGAGTAACATTTATATCACAGGGGTGAATATAAACTGTTTGTTAAGACATCAGAAAGATTTAAGTAGTGCCTTATAAGCCATCTCAACTAGACCAGGGATCAGCAAACTTTTTTGTAAACACCAGATGGCAAATAGTTTAGACTTTGTTGTCCATACAATCTCTGCAGAAATCCTCAATTCTGTCATTGTAGAGAGAAAGAAACCATAGACAGTACATAAATGAAAGGATGTGGCTGTGTTATAATACAACTTTATTTACAAAATACAGGTCATTGGCCAAATTTGGCCCATGTGCCATAGTTTGCTAACCCTAAGCTATACAAAAAGTGTCATAAGGGCATGCCTCTTAGACATCCTCTGATAAACTTAAAATCTTTAAGAATACCAAAGTTGTCCCACATAACCCTGATCCTCAGTCCACATCAGAGAGGGCCTATCTCAAAGAAATTTGAGAGTGTGTCTCTTGACCGATGGAGTAAATTCCAATATTACTCTCACATGCAAAAAAAAAAACCAAAAAACAAAAAGGAAAAAAACCCACTACATTGTTTTTAAAGAGAATCATTTTGGGGGAAACACCATCATGTAATAAAATTGACAAAGATGGCTCAAAATGAAAGGAGGTTTCTGAACTTCAATCTTCTATGCATGAGAAGGAAATTGGGAACTCTACTCAGGTACAAACACAGGTTATTACTAATTAAAACGAGGGTAAAAAAAATGACTTGTAGCCAGAACCAAGTGTCAAAAGGTAAAGCCAAACCATAGAAAACCATACCAAAGGAAAAGGATTGGGCCCAGGTACATGCAGTTCCTTTTCCTTCATGCAAAAGGAACTGCATGTACCAGTTCCTTTTGCATGAAGGAACTGGTACATGCAACTGGCTGAGTTTCACAATTGTTATGGACTAGTGACTTCTATGTATATCTCATTCTGCCTGTTTCCTAATGGGAGTATTCAAATATATTCCTTCCTCGGAAAGAGAAAAACAAATATCGCATATTAATGCATATATGTGGAATCTAGAAAAATGGTATAGATGACTTTATTTTCAAAGCAGAAATAGAGACACAGACGTAGAGAACAAATGTATGGACACCAAGGGGGGAAGTGGTGGGGTGGAAGGAATTGGGAGATTGGGGTTTACACATATACACTATTGATATTACGTATAAAATAGACAACTGAGGGGAATATACTGTATACCACAGGGAATTCTACTTAATGCACTGTGGTGTCCTAAATGGGAGGGAAATCCAAAAGGGAGGGAATATATGTATATGTATGGCTGATTCATTTTGTTGTGCAGTAGAAGATAACACAACAGTGTAAAGCAACTATACTCTAATAAAAATTAATTTAAAGAAAACAATATAGTCCTGCCTCATTATTATATATGAATGTATGAGAGACAGGTAAGTTCTCTTTTTACCTGAAAGGTTTTCAGATGAGAATAACTGTATACATGCAGATTAGATACTAAGGAACCACGTCTGTACCTTGACCTGAGATAATGAGATTCTGGATTTTTAGCTGATGCCTGGACTTGAACTGAGAATGTAATAGTATATAGTATTTTAGTGGACAGAGTGAGTGTATTTTGCATGTTGGAAAGATGTGAGTTGTATGATCAAACGGAAGACTGCTTCAGATTGCATTGTGCAAAGAAGACTTCAACAAAATCTCCTATCATACATGTTCCTCTACAACATGATTCTATGATTCTCTAAACACCAAGTGTCTAGTTCTCCACAGCATTTAGTCTGGTTAGGCCCTGAGAATGCTGTTAGCAATAGAGTGCAGCAGAAATGGTGTTGTTTTACTTTAAAAGATATGCTTCTACCTGGGCCTTTGGGAATATTGATTTGGAGACACTCTTTCAGAACTCAGACACCATATGTTGAGAGACCCAAGCCAAATGGAAATGTCATTAGTAGACACCTCATTTGCCAAACCTAACTGAGTCAACAGTCAGCATCGACAGCCAGCCATGCAAGTCTGTCCTCTTGGACACTCAAGTCCAGTGGAGAGTCTACATGTCTAGAGCCACTATCTGATGGCAATTGTATGAAGATCTCCAGTAAGAACTGCTCAGCTGAGCCTTGTCAATCCATAGATCTGTGATAGTAGTAAATTTTTATTTAAAGTCATAAAATGTTGGGCTGGTTTGTTATGCTGAGATTGATGAATAGCACATAAGATGAATTAATTCATAGACTGCATATTATTGTTTAGCTCAAAATCTCAATTTGAAGTTAATATCAGCATAAAATACTATGAATCAACAATTTTTTAATATTTTTACTATACAGGTCATCAGCAAGTCATTAAAATGAAGATTATGAGTTGGCAGAAAAAATAGATCACAGGTACTAGTGGTCATTTGAGACAATTAATTTAATTACATGTGATGAAAGTTGTAGCCTTGGTGGTTAAATAGAGACCATCATCAGTCATCTTTTCACAATTAAACATTATTTGAAAACTATTTCCCTAAAAGAGTAAGGATAGTCAGAGATTCCATCATTTATATTTCATTCATCTGCCATATAAAAAGTGTTTGGACCTCCCATTGGGAAGGTTCACTTACTGAGATGCCTACCGTCAGTAGCCTGATTAATTTTCATAATACTACATATTTGGCAGCCTTCTGAACTTTGTACACCTGTGATAATCCTGAATCAACCTGTGAAATAGTGAAAAATAACATAATCACAGGTTTAAATGAATTATACTTCTCAAAATATTGACAAAATATACAGAATATAAGTAAGGTGTGTATCAATCATAGAAAGTCAACTATTTTTTTTCTTTTCCTCTTTTTTTGGCCACGCTGCGTGGCATGTGAGATCTTAGTTCCCAAACCAGGAATGGAACCTGTGCCCCCTGCGGTGGAAACATGGAGTCTCACCACTGGACCGCCAGGGAAGCCCAGAAGGTCAACTATTTTTAATAGTCTTCTTTTTCAAAAGATGGTAGGTTTAGGAAAACATCTCTCACATTAACCAGTGAGAAATGTTGATTTTTTGGCCTTCCTCCTGATACCAACAAACATAATTTCTTACTTTAAAATTGCATATAGGAAAACATAATGTAAACAGCATAGTCTTCTAATAAATTTCTTATTCTCTTCAGGACAATTTGAATATGTACTTAATTCTGCTAACAGCAGGACTTTGAGGAAAAGTTTTAGAAACACTGGCATAAGGTAAGGCTGAAGAATATTAAAATACATGTTTCATTAAAATATAGTAAAGGCAAGAGAGCAGGAATTGTAGCCTGAAAAATAAATTGAGGATAAATGGTGAAGGCTCCTGCAAGTCCGAAAATTTATAACTATTTTCAATAGGTAATAAGAAGCTACTTCATAATTCATCTTGAGAAGTGAATTTATGAGGCCAGAATTTTGTTCTAGGAAGTTCAATCTGACGAGATTATGCAAAATGTATTGTTTAGGTAGGTTCCCCACCAGCAGGGAAACTAATACCTGAGGCAGCGCAGACACAGTAAGTAAAAGAAGAAAGGAAGACATGGAGGGAAGTGAAAGAAAAAGAAGGCAAGAGAAGGGGAGGGGAAGGGAGGAGAGAAGACAGGAGATAATCGGAGAGGTAAGAAAAGAGAGGATAGGAGAAGAGAGAAGAGACTAAAACTAAATACAGATCATTTATTTATTGGCATACTATAGTTTCCAGAGGTTGTTAGAACATATACTGTTCCTTGGGCAGCTGCGCCAAGGCTGTTTTAAAAGCAGAGATATTGAGACTGAAACTATCAGAAAGGAGAAATCTGAAACTCATCTTGACCTTGCCTTTTAGCTTCCAGCTCTTGAACAACAGTTCACATGAAAAGGTTTATTCTGAGTTACTACACGTGAAAAGGTTTATTCTGAGTTGCTACAGGCTTTTCCTTGAATTCTCAAGTTCACAGCTTCTGCATTTAACTTTAACCTATTTTAACCTCATTGTAACTTCCTTGCTCCTATTAGATATTGTCTATCCCTTTCAGTTCCAGCTCGTAGTCCACTAACTTCCTTTCCTGAACACTGCAGCTCTATCATGAAGTCTTCTCTAGGATCAGAGTGACTTCATCACCAGATTATCCTCTTCCTCTGCTCACCTCTCAACCTAGGTATTTTCACTATTTGCACATCCTAGACTTCCATCCCCTCACACTTACATACCTGGCAAAATTTGCTATGCTTCTTTTCCATTTGCTACCATTGCCTCCAGTTTCTCTCACATTAGAACTTTAGATCCCTCACTATGGCAAATGTTATTTGGTTATTCTCCCTTCTGTTTCTGAGTATCTGTAAATGGGCACTACAATAAAATTGGGATCAAATTATGAAGAATATATTGTACTCCATTGCTTTTTAGAAGCTCAAAGATTTTTTTATCCTATGAAAAATATTTTGTTGGAAACAATGTAATTCTAGTAAAACTAAGGCTGGAAAAATAAATCCATTCTCAAGTACTACTGCCAATACTCATTAAAGTTGAGCGTGGCTGAAACTTTTGCAGCTCTTAGTAAAATACTTAACTGGGGACAATGAAGAACTTGATGACAGTTGGTTTGTTGATTCTTGTGAATATAAACCAAAAGAGATAGGTTTTTTGAAGCATGAATTGCACAGTATCCCACACATAATGCTGATCACCTAACAATCCAAACATGGCATAATATGGTGTCTCCCAAAGTTTTTTAAAATTAAGACTAAAATAGTAAGGTCTATGAGACATTCAGATATAAATACTTCTATATTTTAATGTCTGAGTTTAGTTTTCTTAAACAGAATAAGTGGTGCTATGGAGATATTGCTAAATGTCAAATACTAAGTAGCTGAACCACCAATTTTAACACAGAAGCCTGAGTTTCTCATTCTACATGTTGCAAAGATACAGACTGAATTAAAACCTCCAATGATGTTGTCTTTGATGAAATATATTCAACATGACTATACAAGTAAAGAAAAATATGGCAAGTAAAGAAAAACATACTTTACTATATGTTCTTCAATGAAATTTAATTGATGCCCATTTCATTCAAAATGAGATTTCTAGTCAAAAAAGTTAGTAGAATCATAATTACTCAAAATCTGTTCAACCTATCAAACCGCAGCACAGTGGAATGGGCTGGAATTACAAGTTTCTGCTACTATAATGGTGGTTATAGTTTCCGTGTAACTGGTTCACGTAACAAGAACCAAAATACTTTGTCACTTTGTCATGCTCATTTCTTGTAAATATATTTCTTTCAAGGACTGTTGCAAAAAAGTCTACCTTTTGAAATCATTTCTGAAAACTCAACACATGCTGATAAAAAAGTTACAAAACTGCTCAAAATGCAGAGTATTTATTTCCCCAAAAGGAAGTCTCATCGACATGGAGGATGGGAACTTCCCTGGTTGCACAGTGGTTAAGAATTCACCTGCCAATGCAGGGAACACGGGTTCGAGCCCTGGTCCGGGAAGATCACACATGCCACGGAGCAACTAAGCATGTGCACCACAACTACTGAGCCTGTGCTCTAGAGCCTGTGGACCACAAGTACTGAAGCCTGCGCACCTAGAGCCCGTGCTCCACAACAAGAGAAGCCACTGCAATGAGAAGCCCGCGCACTGCAACGAAGAGTAGCCCCCGCTCGCCACAACTAGAGAAAGCTCACGCGCAGCAACGAAGACCCAACACAGCCAAAAATGAATGAATGAATAAATAAATAAATAAATAACTACTTGCTTGACTGAAAAAAAAAAGTTCCTAGAAGCACTGTAATATAGAAGCTGTATTTAAAAAAATCAAAAAACATAGAGGATGAATCAGTGTTTATCAGATGAGGGCAGCAGAGGGACACAATACAGGTAAAAGAAAGGTACTGTTGGGTTGTCAACAATCCTAATTTAAGAATTCTGAATTAAGACCAGGCCCTGGGATCTAATGTAAATGAGGGTTTGAATATACAATGATGGTGTCTAGAGCTAGCTTGGGAAGGAAAGACAGCCTTTCTTCCATATTAATCGTTACTGCCCTATCCAAACTTTTGGATTTGGGCAATTGATTTTGTTACAATTAATTTTATATAGCTTTCTATATAAACACTACTTTAGATTACTTCCTACAACAACACTGCTGTTCCTCTGTAGAAATTATGAAGCTGCCCCCTCCATTTTACATTTAGAGATTGCAATATATTATTTTATAGGTGCAGGGGTTAAGACAGCACACAGTAACAAAATTAACTCGAAGATCAGAAGATATATTTTTTTTAACTCCATATAAATAATCTAATGTACAAGTACATTTCTCTCTTAACTGCAGGCCCACAGCTGTATTTCAAATGTCTTCATTTTTGGAAAAAGGAGAGCATGGTAAAATTAAAATGTATACTTTAATTAAAATCAAGTATTTATCAAACATCTAATATTTAGTTGATAAATATAATTTCTTCCTTTCTTTCTCTCCCATTATGTAATATTGATCTATCTCCTTTGCCTATTGTAATTTTATAATACATTGTAAGATCTAGTAGTATAATTGCTTAGAATTACTTATATTTTTTGGCATTGGATTTCTATTATTTAATATATTTTACTCTAGATTATTTTAGAATAACTTTGTTTTTAAATTTTTTCTCCCTTCCCCCCACAACAAAAAAACATTAGAAGTTTTATTTCACTTGTATTAAACTGGAAATTAATAGATTCTAAATTTACTCAAATTGTGTTCTAGGTATCTTTACAAAGAATGTTTATTTTTCTATATGTTACACTTTTATCATTAAATTATTCTATATTTATTATGGAGAATGGAATTCTACCATCTTTAGGATTGCTACAAGGATGTTACTAATACATAAAAACTTTTATTGATGTTCAAATTATTAGTATACACCCTACCACTATGTAAATATTCTAAATAATTATAATAAATTGCTGATTGATTTTTGTATGCTATCATTTTTAGCAAAATAATAATCTCATTATTGCAATTTATACCATAATAATTATACTTTATACGGTATTATAAAACTGTTACATAAAAATCTTGGAAGTAGTTATACTGAAACTGTTGATTGCCACCTAACATTTATTTTCCCTTTACAAAAAGAAAAAAATCCCAAATCCAACAGCCAAAAACACTTGAGTTTGTTCTTTGCAGTGATGTTAAAAATAATTGACTCCTTAGGTTTCCTTGTGACTGGAAGTGGCTATGTAACTCAATTCTAACCCATGATATTTATATGAAAGATACTGGTGGGGACTTCTAGAAAAAGTCTTTTTTTTTTTTAATAGTTGTTGTTTTAACTTTAATGCTTACTGAAATAAGCATATATACAAAGAATGCAAGTCTTAAATGTATAGTTTGATGGAGTTTTACAAGGTTATCACACACATAACCACCACCAGATCAAGATGCAGAACATCGCCAGCTCCCCAGAGTACCTCTTATGCCACTGGGGAATCATTTTCCCATACCCAAAGTAACTGCCATATTTACCTCTATCACCACAGATTAGTTCTGCCTGTCTGTGAAGTTTATATGAATGGGGTCATACATTTTGTACTGTTAAGTATTTAGCTTTTTTCCTTGCTATTCTCTCTGTGAGATTCATCCATGTTATATGCAGCAGTAGTTTGCTCTTTTGTTATTGTATAGTTTTGTGTTACATAAGTAGTACCATACGACCCAGCAATCCCACTACTGGGCATATACCCTGAGAAAACCATAATTCAAGAAGAGTCATGTACCACAATGTTCATTGCAGTACTGTTTACAATAGCCAGGACATGGAAGCAACCTAAGTGTCCATCGACAGATGAATGGATAAAGAAGATGTGGCACATACATACAATGGAATATTATTCAGCCATAAAAAGAAATGAAGTTATTTGTATTGAGGTGGATGGACCTGAAGACTGTCATACAGAGTGAAGTAAGTCAGAAAGAGAAAAACAAATACAGTATGCTAATACATATATATGGAATCTAAAAAAAGAAAAAGAAAATGGGCAGAAGATTCTAGGGGCAAGACGGGAATTGCAGACCTACTACAGAATGGACTTGAGGATACGGGGAAGGGGAAGGGGAAGCTGTGACAAAGTGAGAGAGAGGCATGGACATATATACACTACCAAACGTAAAATAGATAGCTGGTGGGAAGCAGCTGCATAGCACAGGGAGATCAGCGCTGTGCTTTGTGACCACCTAGAGGGGTGGGATAGGGAGGGTGGGAGGGAGGGAGATGCAAGAGGGAAGAGATATGGGGACATATGTATATATATAACTGATTCACTTTGTTATAAAGCAGAAACTGACATACCATTGTAAAGCAATTATACTCTAATAAAGATGTTAAAAAAAAATATTTTAAAATAGGCAATTTCACTTGGCATGCTGCTTCAGTCTTTTTCCTCTGTCTTTTGCCCTTTCCCTCTTCTCCTGTATGGATTATGGAAGCAGCATCTAGTGGGGGTGGCAATTGGTATATGAAGGGGTTTTCTGTTTTTTATAGCTAAACACATTCTTGATTAACAAAGATGTTATTGTAACATTATGTCTGAGTTCAATCATTTATCTCTAGAATTTGATGGGTGAAAAAGATATTAGGCCAGAATGTGGATTTGGGAGTCATGTGAGGAGAAAAGATGTAAACTACTCTTCTAGGACATTGGAAATGTAAATGGACAAGAAGCATTAAGAGCCCACATGAGCTTTTTCGTCATGAATTTAACATGAGACAAATCAGTGTCTCTACGGTGCTTTTCTCCACCTACCTTCACTTGAATGGCTGCAGGTGTGTGTGCAGAGCTTGAATTGAGATAGGCTTAACTAAGATTGTAAATTTTCCAATTTCATATGAATAAGAAAGCAGGGGACAAAGCAATTGAGCATATATATTCAAGGGAGTGATTATATTGATTTAATGAAATTTAAACTGGGTAAGGGAGGAAGAGAGAACATCAAAGGCATAGACATAAGTGAAAGAAGCAATGATCAATCTCATTGGAGTCACAGAGAGAGAGATGCTTTGTATCAGTCAGGGTTTTCCAGTAAAGTAGAAGCAGAACCAGTGGGATATGTCTGTGTGTGTGTGTGTGGGGGGGGTGTATTTAAGAATGTCTGTGTGTAAATCTATTTATATATTTATCATCAGCTAGATCTATCTATAGGTATCTATACTATAATTAGAAATATATCTATGTATATATATACAAATATATATTTGTATATATGTATATGTATATAAATGAGAGATACAGGGAAGAAGGCAGGGAGGGAGGGAGGGAGAGAGGAGAGAGGGAGAGAGAGAGGTAAGAGAGAGAAAGAGATTTATTTCAAAGAACAGGCTTATGTAATTCATTTCTGGGGCCGGCAAGTCTGAAATTCATAGGGCAGACTAGCAGAATGATAACTCTCTTGGGCAAGGGCTGATGCCAAAGCCTTGAGGCAAAATTTCTTCTTCCTTAGGAAAACTTCAATTTTTCTTTTAAGACCTTTCAACTGATTAGATGAGGTCCACCCATATTGTCAAGGTCATCCTTCAAAGTCAGTTGATGGTATGTTAACCACATCTACAAAATACCTTCACAGCAACACCTAGATTAGTGTTTGATTGAATAACTGGGTACTATAGCCTAGCCAAGTTGATACATAAAACTATCACATGCATGAACTTGGAATCATGCCATAGTTGCAGCTATTGGTGATGACAAGCTTTAGGTATGATGGTAGGTAGAGATCAAGTTGGGTAGGGGCCAAGATCACTGATCACCAAAGAAGAGCAGTTTAAGGAACCAGGTTGTTGGAAGGATAAGTGAATATTGAAATTTCCAAAAATAATACAGAAGTAATTTGGGAGAGTGTGATAGTCCTTCAGAAGGGAGGAGTAACATAGGGGGCATAGAATGTCCCAATGAGAGAAAGTTCAAGAACATGTAATAATCTGATGTTCAAAGCTGGGGGCCAGGTAAAATAACTGAGATCTTCAATTAAGAAAATGTGATTTTCACTCAGTCACCTATTATGATTTCATACTTCCTGTTAATTACTGAACTCCCTGCTTGGGAAATGGCAAGCACCCAGTTCTAGAGCTGAGTCAGGGATAGGACTCTAGTCCCTTCTGAAAGTGGTCAAAAATAGTAAATCAGGGTCTCAATCTTTGTATAGTCTGGGGAGTTAACTCTCAGTACAAGGTAGTGACATTAGCCCAAGAAAAAGACACAAACATTCTTACTAAAACTAGGAACAACATTCAGAAACGGACTTTGCATTCATGCCCCTCCAACAATTCCCTGTCTTATGGTTTGGCATTAATATACCAGGAGATTTTCATGTCAGAAATATGAAGTTTATAAAAAGAGGAGCATTCATTTTCACGTCCTACCTGACTACAGGTTAATCGATTGCCAAAGCCTGAATATTTCTCAAGGTTTTTCACTTGTCTGCACACTTTGTTACAACTGTTCTAGTACAAACCACAACAATTACTTCTTGCATACACTCTCATGTGCCTTCAGACTTAATTTACACCAATTTATTGGAAAGGCACATAGGGGATTATGTCACTCCCCTGCTTAAAGCCCATCACTATTATTTTTCTTTTAGAATTGAGTCCAGCGTTACAAATGTTATGATCTCACCTCTGCCTCTCTTTCATCTATGTCGTATGGCACCCCCTGTCTTGTTTACCAGGCTCTAACATTCTTAGGTTTGCCTTAGTTAACCAAATGATCATTGTTTTCTAATTCAAGCCTTCATAAAAGTATTTTTATCTACCTTCCCACTGTCACTTCTCTTCACTTTTAAGTATCAGTAAAAATGTAAACTTTGTTAGAGAGCTTTATGAACTGAAAGTTTATGCTCCCTCAAAATTCATATGTTGAAGCTCTGAACTCCAGTGTGATGATATTTGGAGATGGTCCTTTGAGTGATATTTAGTGTTACATGATATTATGAAGGTGGGTTCCTCATGATGGGA
Source organism: Pseudorca crassidens (assembly GCF_039906515.1). Lineage (NCBI taxonomy): Eukaryota > Metazoa > Chordata > Mammalia > Artiodactyla > Delphinidae > Pseudorca > Pseudorca crassidens. Next base: position 25,368,128 of record NC_090298.1, read on the forward strand.
TTAGTACCCTTATAAAAAGAGACACCAGAGAGCTTGAAATCTCTCTCTACATGCACAAGAACAAAGGAAAGACCATGTGAGGACACAGCAAAAAGGTGGCCATCAATAAGCTATGAAAAGAGCTCTCACCAGGAACACAGTAAGCCAGTATCTTGATCTTGGACTTCTCAGCCTCCAGAACTGTGAGAAAATAAATGTTTTTGTTTATGCCATCCAGATGTGGTATTTTGTTATGGCAGTCCATATGACAGGGAGTCATTTTCTGACTCCTCAGCTTTTGGTTCCCAGGGTTATTCACTGTGTATTTGTACTTTTTAGCAAAGTTTCATATTTACAATTTATTATTTGTACAATGGATCTCTTCTCCAAGTGTACATAAGGCTTGTAGGGACAAAGAATGTGCCTGTCTTTAAACCTAAGCTCCTAGCAGACTACTTGGATCATAAAAATCACTTAATACTTTATGCATTGAAAACTAAACAGGTTAATAAATGAAGGAATGAATGAAGCCAGCATCACTCATTCATATTGACCACAGACAGTTTCATTGTTGTAAAGTTAAGTGTAATATGTAAAATAAATATCCAGATTTACAGGTGACTAAACTGTGAGTGCTGAATATAATTGTTGTGGAAGCAAATATGATATTATCTGAGGAGTTTACAGGGAAAGAAAATGACATTCAAATCAGAAAGGCATTGCTAAGATACAGTAGGACCTATGCATATTTGGAGATTATGGGGTAGGAGTTAGAAATTAGAGAGAAATACAAGGGATAGTATGAATCATGTTTGAAAAGGCTTCCTAGAGAAAATAGGGCATGAATAACATTTGCAAGCCTCCATGAATTTATGCTATGAGGAGGTGGGTCATATATACGGTAAACAGTGTAATGTGCCAATATTTCAGCAACTAATGCAGTTGATTAGTTATAGAGTTGTATTTTTAATCATACATTCTTAAATCTCCTAATTGTAATTATTTGTCATGTTAAAATTAAACATAAGCAACAGAAACTATAATGTATAGCATTAATGTGGGGATCTCACATCCAGTAGGAGGTTATACTAGATTATCTTCAATTTCTACTCCAAATCATAAATATGATGATGAGGTTAGAATCTCTCAGAAATATGATACAAGATTCTGTAAATGTATCACTCAGTAGACAAACCATTTCTTTACCTTTTTTTGAGATCTATATTGATATTAAATTAGCTTCCTGCAAGTTGCACTGCACTGGTCAAAACTGTCCATGAAAAATTAAATTACAGTATCAGAGATTTTAGATATTTAACTAATTTAGCAAAGACTATCATCAGAAAATAATTTTCCACAAAGATCTTTATATTATCAAGAATGGACCTTATAGACCACTGTCTTCTAGAGAGTAAAATCAGAAATAACACTCTTTGCTCATGGATAATTTTTTTCTAACCAAACTCATGCCTCCTCAGGTATAGAGTTAAATTTAATAGGTTATAATTTTCAGATGTCGCATAAGGATTTTCTAATGAGAAAATGTAGCATTGGGTTCAAATGTGTTGGTGGCCATCTCTTCAGCTAATCTTCCCATGAGTTTCCTTATTCCACCAAAGCCTCAGAACTTGTCAAATAATATGGGATTGTAACTTTATTACATCCTTTGATCTTCAGACCTGAGGAGAGCAATAGAAAAGAAAAACCTACAAAGATGCTATCATTGTGCATTACCTATCAGAAAGGATATGGATGTAAGGTGGATGAAATGTATACACATACTTCCCTATTTGAGAGAAACTTTGAAATAAATAGTGGTGACAGGATTAATAATTGAAAATGTAGAATCCTCCTGGCCTTGCCAAAAGCAAGATGATGAGTTTAAAATTCAAAGTATTATTCAATTTCTCTTAATTGTTTGGGTAATTCAATGGAAATAATTGACTAACATTTAGAATTTTAAATTAATTACCTTTCTTGTTGTGAGGTTAAAATGATACCTGTCTTTCTTTTTCTCTTTCTGTCACACATACAGGCACACACACACACACACACACACACACAACCATATTCTCAATTACTGATACATACATAAGTAACTCCAGAAAATACTTACAAGACTAACCTACATACTCTCTAGAGAAGACCTTTATATTTTCTCTAAGTCAGAAAATCCCGGTTAAAAGTAGCCAAAGTTAAACTGGAATATATAAGGGGAAAACATTTTAAGCACCAGAAACTTTATTTTATTACTGTAAATTTTCCTGAATTGGCTCAAAATATTGTTACTAATTATTTCTATAATTTAGGTAAACAAAGGTTTTTCTTTCAAAAGTCAACATCAGGCCCAAGACTTTTATCCCTGCCAACACTATCACAATCTAATATTAATGTGTTTCATGTAGAGATGTATATCTAACCCCTGGAGTCAGCTAAGTCTTAAAGTGAGTTAATTCCTGTTTATTGTCATTTTCTCCCCTACTGTTATGATTGATTTAGGCCAGTTATATTTTGAATAGGTAATTTGATGACTTTTATAATTCAATAAACACATATGAAAAATAATTAAAGGAAAATTCTCCATTGAAAACAATGCTTCTCTTAAGCAAAATCCTCCATTAAAAATAATACTTCTCATAAGCATGTACATTATCTAGCACCAAGACCTGAAACCTAGTCTATCAACTGTCTGAGTTTTTCTTTTTAAAGAAGTTATGCTTTATATGTCAATTATATATCAATAAAATAAATGCAATTTTAAAAAATTCTAAATAAGGAAGTTATGCTTCCATTCATTCCACAAATGTTTCTGTTTTATTGATTTAGCTAACAATGACTTCTTCTATCCTAGAATTAATGCATTTCACTGAAAATATTAAGCTTACCCAGCATCTATTATGTTTTTTAATATTTAACTTCTAAACTTTTAATTTTTCTTTACAACACATTGTCTTTATGTTCATATCTGTATATTAAAATATTATTATATCTTTAAGAAAATCTTATCCCAGTTGTTAAACACTAACATTGTTTTTGCTATATCAGACATAATATATTTAAAACATACAGACTTAGAAAATATTTTCTCTACCTTATTTCTTCTTATTATGTAGGCACAATTTATAAGGATTTTTTGTTTTATATATACACACACAGATATATATATATGTATATGTATGTATATATATATTTATTTCACCCAGTTAGTGAAATATACCAGCTGAGATAATTGTGTGTCAATTAGCAGAACAAAAGTACATCAAATCTTAAAATATGCTTCTTTATAAGTGTTTCCATTTTCAAAACCATATCTGCAATTAAATTCTTTGGATTTTGAGGGCTTTTTGTAGATTTTAAGAGTAATTACCTAGAACAATATATCAGGTGATTTGTCTATGATTAATCCCCTGTACTTTATGAGTAACTGTCTTATAAGTTGTATACACAGTAGAAAGGGATGCCCATAGTATATTTTCTACTGCTTTAGTTTGCAAATGGATTGATTTTTTATTAAGATATCACCATATTTTGACATTTTTATTTGGTTTTAAGGTACTAGTAACCTCAAATATTAGGCCTATATTTAAACTCCTTTTAAAAACCTGAATTAACCTATACAATGATGTTGATCCATATTTGATATTTAGTCAGGATCCTTACCGAACTAAATAAGACTAACTCATACCATACCTAAATGTTACTTTCACAAACAGTATAGGCTAGCGTTGCCCCTCTCAGTCCTTCACAGTTCACTGAAATCTTTACAACAATGGTGAACAAGTGTTACACTAAAGACACACACGTGTTACTTATAAGCTTACTAATGGGATATAGAGGCACCACATAAAATATGAAACAAGAAATGGCAAGCCTGGAAACTTCTTTCAGTATTTAAAGATTTCAGCTCCATTGAATGTAACTTTCATTCAAAGTTATGCAATAATTCACTTTTAGATCCATGATTTCTTTCAGTAATTTAATATTTAATGATTTAATATTTACATGAGTCTTACAAGAGCTCATCGGTTTTCTAGTTAATCTCTGGATCCTTTTTTATTTGATGGAGTAGAATATAAATATATGAAAATTACCCCAAAGAAACCAAAGATTGGACCCCTATGCCTTTAACATTTTTTGTTTTTTATAAGCATTAATTTTGAAAATGTTAAGCTAAAGTATCAAAGAAGTTTTCAAGAATGAATTTGTGTTAGTAATTTTTCCACTTTTGTGATTTATATACATGGAAACATAGTGATAAGGAATGAAAGGAAACAAGCGTTAAATAAGAAAATATACATAAAATCCAGAATTAGCATTTGTCAAGAAGTTCAGCCAAAAAGAGCCTAGAAACAATCAACAGAATCAATTTTTCTCAGATACCTGAGTCAACATTCCCCAGTTTAAATCAGTGACCAGGTATGATAGGCTGAAGAAAGAGACAAGTGAATTAGGAAATTGTCATAATGCTATTCTGGCATTTACAACTGCAAAACAAGAGGCCTGAAACACAAAGAAAGGAGTGCAAATGACAAAAATTAAAGTAATATAAAAGTAATTTTCCTTGGTGGCACAGTGGTTGAGAGTCCGCCTGCCAATGCAGGGGACATGGGTTCGTGCCCCGGTCCAGGAAGATCCCACATGCCACGGAACTGTTGGGCCCGTGAGCCATGGCTTACGGGCTGCGCGTCCGGAGCCTGTGCTCCGCAATGGGAGAGGCCACAACAGTGAGAGGCCCAAGTACCGCCAAAAAAAAAAAAAGTAATTTTCAGAAAAAAAGTCAAGAAGCCACGTAACAAATTTGAGAAGGAACATTAAGGGAAAGCATAGTGGAAGGAAGGGGAAATTTCCACTAGAGGCAACTATCAACTGAGCAATCTGATAGAGAAACAAGAACACAACAACAACAAATTTTAAGTTAATTTGAACTGCTGGTTTTGCTGCCAACATGTAAAGAACTTAGAAGTTTTCACTCTCATTATTACAACATGAAAAAAAAAAACTAACAAACTGAAAAACAATGTTTTTTTCTTGGACATATCAGAGAAATGGCTTTTCAGATTAAATTGCCACTCTGGAATCTGGTGAGAGGTAAATCCAGAAAATCATAGCCAAAATCTGCTTATCTGAAGCAGAAGCTACTACAGCCATAGACTGGTAGAAACATTTAAATGGTAATTTTGACAAACTTCTGAAGACTAAGTAGAGATTAGTGTGTAAGTGAGAAACACTCATGGCTACAGTCTTTGAGGAGCCCTCACACTTTTGTGGTAATACCAAGGAAACACATCAAGTTTTCAAGGGGAAGATATAAGAAAGAATCCCTTGCTTCTGTGATAGGAGCAAATGAAGAGCAATCCCTGGGAAATGAAGCCAGAGCCTCCTGCATTAAAAGGGGGAAAGGCTTTACCATTGAAGGGCATTCCACCTATGCCAGCCTCCTCAAATTTTTATATCCCATCAAAAGAATAGGGGGAAGGAAGAAACACTGGTGAAAGTAATCAAAAAGAAACGCAGGACCACTATAGGACTACGATTTACTTGGAAAATTATAGAAAACTTGCTCTCCACCATACCTTACCATGACATCAACAGAGCTGCAATATAATAAAAGTGGATAATAGATGAAAGAGTTGCAAGGCACAGACTCTTTCTGGAGAGAAGTTAAGAAGGACAGTGGAGGTGGTTAAAGTCTCTAGCTTCTACACCTGCAGCAGACATGAAACAAAGTCCAACTCATAGCCATGTTAACATAAATTGTCAACTAAATATGCATTTACCCAGTTCCTATTGCCTGATACAACATGTTTGGATACCAAGAACAAATTATAAGGCATGCTAAAAGGCAAGACAAAACACAGTCTGAAGAGACAAAGCAAGCATCAGAACCAGACTGAGGTATGACTTACATTTTGGAATTATCAGACAGGAATTTAATATAAACATGATTAATATATTGAGGACTCTAATGGAAAAAGTAGAAAAGATGCAAAAAACAGATGAGAAATATAAGCAAAGAGATGGAAACTCTAAGAAATGATCAAAAGGAAATGCTTCATATCAGAAACACTATATCAGAAATGAAGAATGGCTTTGATCAACTCACCATTAGGTTGCACAAGGCCAAGGAAAGAGACAGTGATCTTGAAGATATGTCAATAGAAATTTCACATAGTGAAATACAAAGAGGAAAAAAAAAGAATGAAAAAAGTAAACAGAAGAAAGTATGCAACATCCAAGAAGGAGAAGAAAAGGAAAACACAGCAGAATAAGTATTTAAATTAATAATGGCAGGGAACTTTCAATAATTAATGGCAGACACCAAATCACAGATCCAAGAAGTTCAAAGCATCAAGCAGGTAAATACCAAAAACAAATGGCAACATGTAGAAATATGTATAGAAATGTGTGCATAAATGGGTTACTGTACATACATACATCCCCTTGAAAGGGCCTAGAGCACTCCCCAGAAGTAACAAGCATACCCAGTGCCCAAATGTTGGTTTCTAATATCATTCTATGGAAAAGAAACCAGTGCTCCTTGAAGAAGTGACTGACTTGGAGACTAGGGCAGGAACCATACATGACAAGCCTGGAACAACGTCTAGTTTCAAAAATTAAGAAAATGCTCCTCCCCCCACCAAATAAACCGACAAGTATATAAAAATATGAATAAATGACTGAATAAAGAAATCAATGGGGAGAACAAAAAAACCCATGTTTATAAGATTCTAATTTATGTAGATATTCCTTTCTTAAGGTGATGGACCTTAAATTGTCCTCCTCAAGTAAAGGCTGCACATAGTGACTTTCTTCCAAAGAGTAGAGCATGAAAAGGAAAAATAAAAATAGTTACTTTACAGTAAAGAAGCTAACAAACACTATGTCAAGCTATGTGATCAAGGTTAAAATCAACAGTGATAAATCACTTTTATATATTGCATGACTGACATGATGTGATAAGAACAGCACTTTACCTTAGTGGTCTTCCTTCCAATCTAATTATGAGAAAACATCAGACAGATCCCAGTTGAGGGGCATTCTACTAAATACCTCACTAGTATTCCTCAAAACTGTCAAGGTCAGCAAAAGCAAGGAAAGTCTGAATAAATGTCACATACAAGAAAAGCCTAAGGACACATGAAAACTAAATGTAATGAGATATCCTGGATGGGATCATAGAACCAAAAAAGGACAGGAAGGGAAAACAGGAAATCTGTAGAAACTATGGACTTAGTTAATTATAATGCATCACTATTCATTGATTGTGACCAGTGTACCATACGAATGTAAATGTTAACAAGGGAAACAGGATATGGAATATATAGGACTATCTTTGCAAAAATTCTCTAAGTCTAAAACTTTTCTAAAATAAAAAGTTAATTTTTAAAAATTATACAAGAGAAATTAAAGTGTTGGTTTGATTCTTTTCTACCTCTTGCACAATTAAATCCTAGTTTTAAAGGCAAAAGACTCACTATTTCTTTTGTATTCCTAAAAAACACTCTTGCTCCCACCACTGGTTTTTACTTTGTTCATCTGGTCCTTCCCTTACTTTTATATATTCTTTTCCACAGATCTGTGGTATAATTCTATTACAGGTGACCTGATTTTCAATGTGCTTTCAAAACAGACAGTGCAGACAGATTAGTGTTAGATTCTCCTTCTGAAAGAGCTGCAGTGTGGTGTCCTGGGATTGAATTGGAGCCAATCACCAAAGCCTTTGGGTGAACAAGAGAAAAAAGGAAAGAAAAGAAAATAACAAACTTCTGGTTCTGAGGATATGAGGAAGTCAGGCATAAAATTCCTGAAGAAAAGTAATCTTTAACAATCTAGAGAAAATAGTTTTAACACTAGAGAAAACACTTATTTAACTAGAAAACACAAATTATAACCCTAGAGAAAAATAGTTTTCATAATGTAGAGTTTACTTGCTTTGAGAACATAAGCAATGTTACTTATCTTGAATATTGCCAATCACAAAAAGTTTTAAAATGATGGTTCACATTTGTTTTCTATAATTAGACACTATTCAATAGCTGCAAATGAAAAAAAAGAAAAACCTTTATAATATTCCATTATCATTTCTTTGCATCCACTACTTGTGGATTTGAAACTGTATTTCATAGTGCTTTTAATTGGTAGCTAAAGGAAGTATCTACTCCTCATTTATGTTATGATAACATGAACATTAAAATACCCACTCTGTGAAGTTTTTTAAAGTAAAAAAAAACAAAAAGAAATTTTAAGAAATTAAACAGAAAAAATATTTTTACATAAAGGGTTTTACAATTATATCTTTTTTAAACATATTTTGGATTAGAAAGAGATGTGTATAAGAGCAAGTTTAGGGGCTTCCCTGGTGGCGCAGTGGTCAAGAACCTGCCTGCCAATGCAGAGGTCACGGGGTTGATCCCTAGTCTGGGAAGATCCCACATGCCATGGAGCAACTAAGCCCGCATGTCACAACTACTGAGCCCGCGTGCCACAACTACTGAAGCCTGTGCACAAAGAGCCTGTGCTCTGCAACAAGAGAAGCCACTGCAATGAGAAGCCGCACACTGCAACAAAGAGTAGCCCCCGCTAGCCACAACTAGAGAAAGCCCATGTGCAGCAAGACCCAACACAGACAAAAATAAATAAATAAATAAATAAATTTTAAAAAAAGAGAGCAAGTTTAGCATCTTATATAGTCTACTTACATAGTCCTTTTTTATGTGCACCTCTGCATCTCTAGTTATTGTCCCTTATAAATCAATTGGCTTTTCCTGATGGAAAGTGAACACCTAATTGTTTTTACTTAAATAAAAATTACTTAAGCAAATTTTTCAAAGCATAATTTGAAACACACACTCAAAAATGCTACCACTGAATGAAATTCCCAAATGGTTTTATTGTATGAAAGGAAATTCAAGTTTTAAAAAGAGATGTCATTATTCTTTAAATAATTTGCACTATTTATTTATTTTGATAAATTTATTTTATTTTATTTTTGGCTGCATTGGGTCTTCATTGCTGCGTGCAGGTTTTTCTCTGGTTGTAGCGAGCAGGGACTACTCTTCATTGTGGTGCACAGGCTTCTCATTGTTGTGGCTTCTCTTATTGGGAGCATGGGCTCTAAGCACATGGGCTTCAGTAGTTGTGGCTCACGGGCTCTAGAGCGCAGGCTCAGTAGTTGTGGTGCACGGGCTTAGTTGCTCCACGGCACGTGGGATCTTCCCAGACCAGGGCTCAAACCTGTGTCTCCTGCATTGGCAGGAAGATTCTTAACCACTGCACCACCAGGGAAGCCCTGCACTATTTATTAAATTTTATAAAACTACCAGAAAATGTACACAGTATTTTGTTATAATCTTATTTGTGTTCTGCATTAACCAACAATTATATGAGTTGTTCTGCTCCTTTATTTTCTCTTCTGTGCTTGCCCTGAGACCTACTTTCCAAAGAGCTCTGATTTAACCTTTTATTTTGTTCTTTCTTAATATGGGATTACTAGAGTATTTCTATATACTAAATAAATTTTTGCCATATTTTATACACCAATCCTATATTTTTCTTCATTTTTTCTCTCATTTTTTCTTCTAACCTACATTTTCCTCTATCATTTTCTACTTCAATTATTAAAGAAAAGATCTATTCAATTATTATTCTAATCAGATTTGAAAATTCTATGGAATTTTCAATATTCAGTTAGCTTATTTTTTTTTAATAATTTTCACCATCAACCCAGAAAACTACTGTGAAATTTCTCAGTGTTTTTATGTATTCTATCCTTTCCCCTTGTCATTTGTTCCTTTTAAAATTTGTTTCTATAAGTAAAGATGGAGTAAATTAATGGTAACAGAAGACAAGTCCTCTGTTAATCCTTCCCTCTTTTTTTTTTTTTTTTTTTTTTGTGGTACGTGGGCCTGTCGCTGTTGTGGCCTCTCCGGTTGCGGAGCACAGGCTCCGGATGCTCAGGCTCAGCGGCCATGGCTCAGGGGCCCAACCGCTCCGCGGCATGTGGGATCTTCCCGGACTGGGGCACGAACCCGCGTCCCCTGCATCGGCAGGCGGACTCTCAACCACTGCGCCACCAGGGAAGCCCCAATCCTTCTCTCTTTTCCTACTCTAGTCAAACATATTTTGTGTCCCCAGATTCTATCCAGTTAGTGACCAAGACAGTTGCGGCTAGTTTTCAAATGAGAAGAATTTATCTTCGCAAGATTGCTCAAAGAAGAATAGATATAAGGAATGTGCAAGAAAAAAAAGTAATTTTAATTGAATTTAACTCAATCAGAAATGTTTAACTTACTTAAAAATCAGCAAATGTTAAGGGGCTTTTTCTCATAAATAGTTCAGTTAATTTTGCCTAAATAGTTCAATTAATACAACAGTAATTTTGAAAGTTTTATATAGACAGTAACAGAAATTTTCCCCATTGTTCATAACAGTTATTGTAATTCTCTCACTTCACTTATAATGGGATCTTTCTTGCAGAGATTTATGTGGCCTGTTTATTTTGTAAGCATATGTAGCTGTAATCGTGGCCAACTTTATTGCTATGAACACCACTAGAATTCAGAATTTTAGTGACCTCATCATAAATCCTTCCAACTGTTACACATACAGTTACAGTACTAAAAATAAAGCCTTATTCATAAGGAAAGAATAATGAGTCCAGTTCCCCACACCCAATACACACATCCACTTAGAACCATGTTTCAACCTATTCAGAATCATTGTTTTCACAAATTTATGGAAGCTCCTACTTAGGTTTAGAGACAATCTTAAAGACATTTATTTTCTAACCATTCTACAGTAATTGTAATATTATTTTCAAGAAAGACCTTAAATGAAATATGTTTCTTCCTGAGGCATATCTTACTATTTTAAAGCAATATTAGCCATTTTTCTCACCTTTTGGCCACATACAGTAAATTCTCAACACTTCACATTGTGTAACTTATCTAAAGTTAATTCTTATGACTCTCATGAGAAAGGTGGCCATATAAATTATCATCCATTCCAGGATCTAAAACATGCAATAATTTATATATATTTTTTCATAGCTTCTTTTGCCTTAATTTAAAATGAGTATTTCAACAAATACTTTTGTAAGACAAAACTCATCAAAGACAGTATATCTACTTATAATTCTGAATATTTTCCCAAAACTAAATAGGGTAAAATTGTAAATCTTCTCAATTTCATTCCAGTCTGATAGAAAGAATAAATTTAACCTATCAAAAAAAGTGTCTTCCAAATACAAATAAACAAATCCATTAATTCTCATTCTCTATTTAGTTGATATAATGGTTTTGTAGAGATGCATTTAACATCTTTTTGATTTCAAGGTTTATTTTCAAAATAATTACAATTCTGAAAAATATTAAGACCCAACGTTCTGGGGCTATATACTTTGACTACCGTGATTAAAAATTCCCAACTGTTTTTGAAAAAAACACATATAATCAAAATTTCAAGAACTCACAGTGTAGGACCTTTAGGTTGACCTAGGAAGTAGTCAACAACCAAGTTTAATTTGTTTTTAAATCTGATTAATGATAGTAACAAAGAGAAAACAATCTAATTGCTTTCAAATTATTTTGTGTTTTCCACATCAGTATTGTTGTAAATATTGTAGTCCATTAATATGTATAAGAATAGAAATATTTATAAATTTCACAACTAAAACTTCTATGCATTTATAGTTTTAATATTTTTATAGTTTTAAAAATTATCTGTACTTTTAGGAATTTTCGATTTAAAGAAAAATTGTGACAATAGTACAAAAAGGACACATATATGCCTTATCTCATTTCATCTATTACTAACATTCATCTTACGATAGTATATTTGTTAGGATTAGTGTAAATATTGATATATTATGCTTAATTGAAACTCATATATTCTTCAGATTTCCTTAGTTTTTCCTTGATGTCTTTTTGTCTGTTTAGGATCCTACTCAGGGTGCCACATCAAATTTAGTTTTCATGCCTTCTTAGGCTTCTCTTGGCTGTTACATTTTCTCGAACTTTCCTTGCCTTGGATGACCTTGACAGTTTTGTGGAGTACTGGTCAGGTATTTTGTAGAATATCTTTCAATTGGGATTTGTCTAATGTTTTTTCTCATGATTGGTCTGGGGTTGTGTGTTTCTGGAAGCAAGCTCATCACCAAATCCAAGCCCACTTAGTTTTTCTTAGGTACCTTGTTTAAGAGGTTTTGTAGTTTTGAATTTTACATTTAAGTCTATGATCCATTTTAAGTTAATTTAATATAATATATATATTATATATATATATAATATATATATACAATATATATATACATGCATATGGATGTTCAATTATTCTAGCACCATTTGTTGAAAACACTATCCTTTCTCCACTGACTTGCCTTTGCTCCTTTGTCAAAGATCGTTTGACGGTACTTGTGGATATCTATTTCTGGGCTCTCTACTTTGTTATTCTGATCTATGTCTATTATTTTGCCAATACCTTGCTGCCTTGATTACTACAGCTTTATAATAAGTCTTGAAAATAGGTGCTGTGTGCCCTCCAAACTTGTTCTTTACTATTGTTTAGGGTATTGTATGTTGCTTGCCTGTTCATATAAACCTTAGAATCTCTTTGGCACTATTTAAAAAATGCCTCCTGGGATACTGATTGGGATGCAAGGAATCTATAGATTAAGTTGTGAAGAATGGACATATTAACAATGTTGCATCTTTCAATATATGATGTCCATTTATTTAGATCATCCTTGATGTCTTTCATTAGAGTTTTACAGTTCTCTACATATGGTCTCTGTATGTGTTTTGATAAATGTATACCTAAGAATTTTATTTTATTGGGTGCTAATTTTTTTTTAATTTTCACATTCTAATTATACATTGCTGATACATAAGAAAATAACTGATTTTTGTATATCACCTTTTATCCTACAAACTTGCTAACTTTGCATATTAGTTCCAGGTTCTTTGGGATTTTCTACTTAGATAATGATGTCATTTGTGAGCAGAGATGGTTTTCCTTCTTTCTTTTCAACCCATATGCTGTTTGTTCTCTTTGTCATCTTATTATATTAATATTAGTAATAACTTCCAGTATGATATTGAGTAGGGGTGGTGAGAGAAGACATTCTTGACTTATTCTCAGTCTTAAGAGATAAGCAATCAGTTACTCAGCATTAAACACTAGGTTAGCTATACGTTATGTGTAGGTGCTCTTTACCAAATTGAGGAAGTTCCCTATTCCTAGTTTGCTGAGATTGTTTATTATGAATATGTCTTGAATTTTGTTCAATAATTTTTCTGTATCAATATGATTATGTAAATTTTCTTCTTTAGCTTTTTGGTGCGATGAATTACATCAGTTAATTTTCAAATACTAAATCAGCCTTAATTACTAATCAGTAATCAGTGTACTCAGAATAAATCCCACTTGATCATTGTACATATCTTTTTATACATTGTTAGATACCATTTGCTAATATTTTGTTCAGATTTTTGTATCAGTGTCCAGTAGAGATATTGGTCCATAGTTTTCCTTTCTTGTAATTTCTTTACCTGGTTTTGGCATTAAGATAATGATGGCCTTATATAATGAATTAAGAATTATTCCTTCCGATTCTATTTCTGGAAGATATTGTGGAGAATAGGTATCACATCTTTATGAAATGTTTTCTAAAATTCACCAATAAAATTATCTGGACCTGGTGATTTCACTTTTGGAAAGTTATTAGTTACTGATTCAATTTCTTTAACACATATAAGCTATTCAGATTATTTATTTCTCTATGTAGAAATTTGAGTAGTTTGTGTCTTTTAAGGAATTCGTCCATTTCATTTACATTATCAAATTTGGAGGCACAGAGTTGTTCAAAGTATACCTTTATTATCCTTTTAAATATAGATATATATTTATATCCTTTTAAATATACATATCCATGAAATTATTTTTGATAGCCCCTCTTTCATTTCTGATATTGGCATCTTGTATCTTCTGTTTTCTTGCTTATCCTAGATTGAAATTTATCAACCATATTAATCTTTTGAAAATAATCCTTTAAGTTCCATTTATTTCTATTTTGTTCATTTTCCTGTTTTCAATTTCATTGATTTTTTGCTCTATTTTTTTATTTTTTTCTGTTTTGTGTAGGCTTACATTGTTCTTCTTTCTCTAGTTTCCTAAAGGTGAAAGCTTAGGATACTGATTTTTGATATTTTCTAACACATAAATTTAAAGCCAAATATTTCCCTTTAAGCACTGCTTTTACTGCATACCACGAATTTTGATGTTAGCTGTAATTTCTGTTTAGATAAAAATATTCTTAAAATTTCTCTTGACTCTTTTTGACCATTTTGTTATTTAGAATTATGTTGTTTAATCTCCAAATCTTTGGAATTTTCCAGCTATGTTCCTGTTATTGATTTTTAGGTTAATTCCATTGTGGTCTGAGAATATACTTTGTATGATTTATATTCTTTTGAATTTGCTAAGGTTTATTTTACGGGACAGACTTTGGTCTTTCTTGGTGTATGTTTCATGTGAGACTAAGAAATGTGTAATTTGTGGTTGGAGGGTATAGTCTATAAATGTCTGTTAAATCAGACTGATTTATTGTACTGTTCATGTCAACTGTATCCTTACTGATTTTCTACCTGCTTGGTCTATCAATTACTGAAATAGAAGTATTAAAGTTTTCAACTGTAGCACTAGATTTGTCTGTTTCTCCTTTCAGTTCCGTCAGTTTTTGCTTTCCCTTTGATCTCTCGTTAGGGACATGCACACTGAGGACTATTATATCTTCTTAAAGAATTGACTACTTTATCATTATTTAATGCCTCCCTTTATCACTGTTAACTTTCCTTGTTCTGAAGTCCATTTTGTCTGAAATTAATATAGATTTAAAAATATATATTCTGACAATCTGTGTCTCTTAATGGGTGTATTTAGATAATTCATATTTAAAGCAAATTTAATAGCGTTTCATTAATATTTGTATGGGTCAGGGTTCTCCAGAGAACCAAAACCTCTAGGAGAGAGAGAGAGAGAGAGAGAGAGGGAGGGAGAGAGAAAGATAAGATAAGGAATTGGTTTAAGGAATTATGGAGGCTGACAAGTCCCTATGTCTGAAGGGTGAGTCAGCAAGCTGGAGATCCAGGAGAGCCTATGGTGTAGTTCTAGTCTGAAGACCAGCCATCCTGAGACCCAGGAGGAGCTGATGCTTCACTTTGAGAGCAAAGGCAGGAAAAACTCTCCCCTTATTCAAGTGAGGGTCACCCTTTTTGTTCTATTCGGATCTTCAACTGATTGGATGAAGCCAACCCACATCAATGAGGACAATCCGCTTCACTCAGGCCACAGAGTCAAATATTAATCTCATCCAGAAACACCCTCATAGATACACCAAGAATAATGTTTGACCAAATATCTTGGTATCCTGTGACCCATTAAAATTGACACAAAAATTGGCCATCACAACATTTATGAATTCTGTGCCTGTTTTCTATTTTTTGTACTGTCCTTCTCCCCCAAACCCTACTCATATTGTTTTCTCTGGTTTTAATTGAGCATTTTGTATGATTCCATTTTATCTTTGATTTTGTTCCTAACTTAAAAAAAATCTACTGGTTGCTCTAGAGTGTGCAATATTCATTTATAACTAATCTAAGTCCACTTTCAAATGACAATATCCCATTTCATGTATAGTGAAAGTGCTTTAAGACAGTACTTCAAATTGTACCTCTGACCATCATAATATTGCTGTCATTCATTTACCTTATTCATATGCTATAATTGCCTAATACATTATTACTGTTATTAGTTTAAACAGTTGTATTTTGAGCTATTAAAAATAAGAAAATAATTCTAAATTATCTTACCTTCATTTATTTCTTCTTGAATGCTTTTCCCTTTTCCACGCAGATCTGAGTTTCTGATCGATATAATTTTCCTTCTCCCTAAAAAAATTTTTAAAAAATTCTTATGTAAATCAATGAAGTCAGGACACACCCTCACACCATACACAAAAATAAACTCAAAGTGGCTTAAAGACAAATATAAGACATGACACCATAAAACTCCTAGAGAACATAGGCAAAATATTCTCCAACATAAATCGTAGCAATGCTTTCTTAGGTCACTCTCCCAGGGCAATAGAAATAAAAGCAAATATAAACAAATGGGACCTCATCAAACTCACAAGCTTTTGCACAGCAAAGGAAACCATAAACAAAATGAAAAGACAACCTATGGACTAGGAGAAAATATTTGCAAACAATGCAACCAATAAGGCCTTAATTTCCAAAATAGACAAACAGCTCATAAAACTCAACAACAAAAAAACAAACAACCCAATCGAACAATGGGCAGAAGACCTAAATAGACATTTCTCCAAAGAAGACATACAGATGGCCAAAAAGAACATGAAAAGATGCTCAACACCGCTAATCATCAGAGAAATGCAAATCAAAACTACAATGAGATATTACCTCACACCAGTCAGAATGGCCATCATCAAAAAGTCCACAAATAAGGAATGCTGGAGAGGGTGTGGAGAAAAAGGAACCTTCCCACCCTGTTGGTGGGAATGTAAATTGGTACAGCCAATATGGAGAACAGTATGGAGGTTCCTTAAAGAACTAAAAAGAGAGTAACCATATGATCCTGCAATCCCACTCTTAGGCATATATCTGGAGAAAACACTAGTTCAAAAAGACACATGCACCCCAATGTTCATGGCAGCACTATTTACAACAGCCAAGACATGGAAGCAACCTAAATGCTCATCAACAGATGAACTGCTGAAGAAGATGTGGTGTGTGTATATATAAATATAAATATATATATATATATATATATATATATATACACAAAACTGAATCACTGTGCTATACACCAGAAACTAACACATTGTAAATCAACTATACTTCAATTTTTAAAATAAATAACTTCATAAAATAAAATTCAAAAATTCTTGCAGGGAAGGTCTGCTGGTGATGAATTCTCTATGTTTTTATTATCTATAATACTCTACTTCAGTTTTGAATAGTTATTTTGCTGGATATAGAATTCAAGTTTGGTGTTATTATTGTTGTTTTCTCTCAACACTTTAAACATTTCACTCCAATCTCCTCTTGCTTTCAGACAATAATTATATATATATATACATATATATATATGTATATATATATATATATATATTTTTTTTTTTTTTTTCGCGGTACACGTGCCTCTCACTGTTGTGGCCTCTCCCATTGCAGAGCACAGGCTCCGGACGCGGAGGCTCAGCGGCCATGGTTCACTGGCCCAGCCGCTCCGCGGCATGTGGGATCTTCCCGGACCAGGGCACGAACCCATGTCCCCTGCATCGGCAGGCAGACTCTCAACCACTGCGCCACCAGGGAAGCCCAATAATTATATACTTTTGAAATTTCTCTGCCATTATTACATTAAATATTTCTTCTGTTTCTTACTTTTCCTTCTGGAATCCAAATTGTACATGTGATGAACCTTTTGAAATTGTCCCAGAGTTCTTGGATGTTCTCTTCTGTTTCTGTTTTTTTTTTTTTCCTGTTTCCTCTTTGTATTACAGTGTTGGAAGTTTTTATTGACATATCTTCAAGCTTACTGATTCTTTTTTCATCTGTGTCCAATCTACTGGGAGCTAATCAAAGGTAGTCTTCATCTCTCTTATAGAGTTTTTAATTTCTAACATTTCCTTTTGATTGTTTCTTAGCATTTCCATCTCTTTGCTTATATTATCAATTTGTTCTTACATGTTGTCTACTTTTTCCATTAGAGCCCTCAATGTATTAATTATAGTTATTCTAAATTCACTCTCCGAAAATTCCTAATTCTGATTCATATCTGAGTTTGGAACTAATGCTTACTTTGTTTCTTCAGATTGTGTTTTGTCTTTCCTTTTAGCATGGTTTATTAGTTTTTCTTGATATATGAATGTGTTGTTTAGGGACAATAGGGACTGATGTATATCAACTTTTAGTGTTAATCTAACTAGGATCTGGGGTGTTTTAATGTGTGCTATAGCTGTAGGTGTTATAGGCAACTTTCTCTACTTTCCTTGTTTTTGTCTCCCCTTCTTGACTTTTGACTTCCTGAGAATTCTTCCTAGACAGATTCTGTGCTTTATAGCTCTTTCAGCTATAATCCATCATTATACTGTAGTCTTATTAATGTGGCTGTAAGGTGTTTGAGACGGAAAGTGCTCTAGAATGCTATGATTCAATCTCAGTCATTTAGTAGGTGTGTGTCCCTGAGATGTGGCCTTCACTATGGTTTCCTATTTCCCTCCCTTTAGGTGAGATAGGAGGCTTGAGTGGGGCTGCAGTTTGGTACCAGTACTTCCTGCAGGGGAAACAGGTAGTCTTCTCCTTTTAGAGCAGCCCTTTGTTGTGGAGAACACTGTGGGCTTATGTCATTATTGTTACTCTCCTACCTCTTTGGCAGAGACATGAAGGCATTTTCGTGACTCCTCGCTATGAGAATCTGGTGCAGTTACTGAAGATATAAATCACAGAAGTGTGGGAACACTTCTAAGACTGCAGCCCTCAGGAATTTTTCACTCTCATGCTAGTTCACAATTATCCTTCAGAAATTCATCAAAATCATCATTTAAGCATTCTTACCAGTTTATATCTCCAGCATCTTCTAATCCGGGTAAGCAAACCCCTCCTCCAACTTTCTTTATTTACCAGTCTCTCCAGATTTTGATGAGCCAGTTTGTCCTATGACCTCAGTTCTCTGATTAGTCCAAGTAAAGCTGATTTATATTTTGTTCAACTATTTTCTTCTAAGTATGGAAGTGACAACTGCTAAGCTCTTTATATGTTGGAGCTGAAAGTACAACTTCTATTTTAATTTAAAGAATATTGCAGAATTTCCTGATATAATTAGGAAATATATGAACACTAAACTAGTTTCATATACATTTCTGTCTCAAAGTTTTGCTTTTGTTTTTTTAAGAATATAGTTGTAGCCACACATAATGGTTCTTTCAAGTTTCTATTTTTATTATTTCTATGAAAAAATAATTTTACCTTCAATATTCAATATTTTAATTGAATTTACAATAGCATTCACAATGATGTCAGGTATTTTACCTTTGACAGAATTAACTTCTAAGATCTTTCATTACAAGAACTGGATGATGAAAATCAAGCCATTACTGAAACTAATTTTGAAGAATCTGATGTCACTGATATAAACTGGTATCAATGAACTGTTTGAACTTATTCTAACACAGCCAACATATTAACTTTTTCTTCATTTTTCTTATATGCACAAAAAATTGTGGAATAAAAAAAGTACAAGATTAACTTGGAAGACTAGTCACTTGATCTAAATGAAAAATCATTCTTTACAGCGTGATATCTAAATGTAGCATCTGCTGCTGTACCAATTAAACCATAATATTAGTGCATAGTCTGCTGACAATGACTTTTAAATTATAAAGTACAGGTCGATACTTCTTAAACAAATTTTCGTTTTCTGGCTTACATTTCATAAGTGATAGTTCAAAGTCCTCCATGATGAACACCAAATTTTGATAAGCTGTACAAGACTCATTCATTGTCAACTTTCTTGAGAAACAGAGATGGATTTCTTAACTTATTATTTAACAAATACTTTTTAATAAAGTATTGATACCAATTGTGTTTATTTCAGAATAAAACGTTGTTACCAAATATAAAATATTATGTATTTACACCATAAAATAAGGAACGGAAATACATTATCAAAGACATTCAAACTGCTCTCCCTACATTATATCCTTAACAGTGCTGCCCAGCTTCTATATCTCATATATACCTCAGGTAGCTGTAACGTATCATTTCTTTTTATTTGTAACTGACACTGTGCACTATAACCTAGGGACTAAATTGATCTCTCAGTTCATAGCTCCATTGCTGGCAGGGTCAGTGCACATTGAATATTTCTCTGATTATAGTCTGAGTCCAAATACTGTCCTTTTGTAGCTGTCCTTTGTACCTGTGTCTGAGGCTACTTAGTTTTGTCAGTTGGGGCTACACTCTTTGTTTTTGATGGGGAAATATTGGTTATGTGGTATCTTGAAAACGTTGAGAGAAGATTCAAGTGTTAGCTGATAATTTTTCAAATTAAACTACATGTCAGAGCAAGAATTCCATCTAATACAAAGGTCTCACACACTATCAGATGAGACCATAATAGGAACTGTAAGTACAAAGTGGGAAAAATAAACCTATCCTAGTTTATTTTAATGTAATGAAGAATTGGTTCAATGCCAAATGGGAGAAACATTGAGGCAACAGGCACAAACTGAAACTCTGCTAGGTGAAGCAGGAGATATGCCTTTACCTTATCTGTGTTTATTACTTTCTTTATATAAATTTATTTATTTTATTTATTTATTTTTGGCTGCATTGGGTCTTCGTTGATGGGTGCGGACTTTCTCTAGCTGCAGAGAGCAGGGGCTACTCTTCGTTACGGTGCGTGGGCTTCTCATTGTGGTGGCTTCTCTTTTTGCAGAGCACAGGCTCTAGGCATGGGCTTCAGTAGTTGGGGCTCGTGGGCTCAGTAGTTGTGGCTCGTGGGATCTAGAGTGCAGGCTCAGTAGTTGTGGCGCACAAGATTTGTTGCTCCGTGGCACGTGGGATCTTCCCTGACCAGGGATCGAACTGGTGTCCCCCGCATTGGCAGGCGGATTCTTAACCACTGTGCTACCAGGAAAGCCCAGATCTGTGTTTTTTCTTTTCCTAAGCGAGACATCTTTAGTAACTTGGCATTTCTTATACAAAATGGCTCCTCTCATCATCTTCTTCCTCTTCCCCTCTTATGATGAAATTCAATTTGTGAGTAAACTTCTTAAAGCACAGCCCTCAAAATGAAGTACTGTATGATCTGAAATAAGTAGAATGGGACACTCCTCCCACCCCTACCCCTGCCATCCTTATTCTAAATAGGAATATAACTATATCAATGTAGCCTAAGTTCAAATCAAGTTTGGGGCCATTCCAGTTATCTCTTGCTGTGTATAAACCACTCTAAAACTGAGAATATAAATATAACAATTTACAATTATTCTTCATGGTTCTGGGAATTGACAGACTCAGCTGGACAGTTATTGCTCCTGGGTCTCACATAAGTTTGCAGTCAGATGGTAGCTAAGGTTGGAGTCAAATGGATGCTTCTCCACTTACATGTAGGATGCCTGGTCTGGTTGGCCATCTCTTTCTCAAAGTAGCTAGCTTGGACACCTCAGTGCATAGTCATCCCAGGGCTGTCAGACTTACATGGCAGCTTGCTTCATCCAGAGTGAGCATTCCAAGAGACCAAGGCAAACCTGCAAGGCTTTTTCCGACTAGCCTGAGAAGTCATCTCAGTGTTGCACTGGACACACACTATTAGTTTATCTTGAATCGTAGGGTCAGACCAAATTCAAGTTGAGAGATCTATTCAAGTTAAGGGATCCCAAGAGTGCTGGGAAGCATGATTCATTGGGTAGCCATCTTTGGGTGAATTTGTTTAAAATAAATTTTGCTTTAATTGGAATTTCTAGATTATAGTCTATGCTAATCTGATCTCTAACTAAAATTGCTATTTTTCATCATTATATCATCAAAATCTCTTCTTCATTTATGTTTTCTTCCGTCCTCCTTCTTTTCTTTTCGTTTTTGTTTTGTCTGTCCATTGCTATCCATTTTTAACTGTAAACTTTTTCATTTAACCCATCTTCCTAGCCTGCAGGTATCTTTTTGAATGCTGAATTTGTTATCCAGAATATCTTATTATTTCCAACTCCATGTCTGAACAAATTTAATGAGGATGTTATCAAAGTTTGCATCCAATTCATAGAGATACATTACAGAAGAGCATCAGGGGAAAATCATGCAACATGTCAAAACTACTTGAACTTGAGCTTTCTTTGTTGCTGTTTGGTTACATTCATTCACCCAATTTGTCTTGCTGTGTACACTTCTCCACTTTACACAACAGGGTATCATGTGAGTGTCTGTCAAACAGCTTGCTGAAAATCATTTTCACTCTGACTGCTGCACTTCTCTGAGCTTATGGTCTCATAACCATATCAAAAAAGACAATTGAACTAGCCTAGTGTGACTTATTTAATGAGGTTATGTTAGTTCCTCATCATCACCACTCTCCTTTATAGGTGTTCCAACACTGTTCCTTTATTAATAGACTCAGGGAAATTATTCAAAACTGGCATCAAGATCTCTGGTTGCTGAATATGCCTTCTATATGGCCTCAAAACTTGTAAATGCCTTCGACTATCTAATTTATCCTACAGTTCTCTACTAATTTTTAGGGGTCATGATTCTTCATTTTAACTGTCATGCCTTTTAGTGACTCAGAATTTAATTCATACAGTGTAGAATATGAAAAATAATGTAGTATAGTTGCTCTGTTGCAATTCCCCCTCTGTTTGGATTTGAATTTCATCCTACCAACAGCAAGTGCTAAATTTTCTATTCCAGTATGACCCTTTTCTTTAACAAGAAAGAAGAGAGCACACAGGAGTGTAGGAATTTTTTTTTTCTCAGTGCCATCATTAGCATTATAACAGTATTTAAGGAGTGAGCTGACAGCTTTCTAGCTCTTCTTCCTCTGAGCATAACTAAAATCATCTTACTTATCCTTTGTTAGTTTTTTTCCCCATACATGCCAGTTCATTACTTGGGATGTGACTGATTCTTGATTATATTATTTTCAGGTTTTATACAAAAAATTCAATCTGAGCTTAACATAGAGCTCTTTGTAAAATCACTTCCAGCTCTTTGGGTATTTGTTTATAATTTAAACCTTGCTTTTTTTCCATCAAGCGTTTAAGGTGACTATATTTCAGTATCTTCCAAAATTCTTCCTCAATAGAATCATTTGTGATTGTGCTGTCAGAATTATTTCCTTCAAAAATTTCCAGTGCTGGTCTAGCACCTTCTTATTTAGAGGCCTAGCAGGGATTGATACACTCTCCTAAAACTTGAATGTACAGTTTTGTGTGTATTCTTCTGCTTGCTGACCATTCTCTGACAACATGGCCAAATTCCTCTAAGGTCACCAGAATTTAATGTCACCAAGTATTTCTCTTCTTAATCCACACATAGAACCACATGGAGAGTTCTCTATGACCAGCTGGTAACAGAAAAAAAAAATTCAATCCCATTTTATATAAGTATTTTTTCCATGCTTGAAATGGAGCACTGCGACATTACAGTCTGACTTAGGCCAGAAAGACAGTGGGGACACCAAATCCCCCCATGGACAGCACTTCAAGCAGGACTTTTGTTTGTTTATTTCCTGGAAGAAGAATTGGCCAGAAATATGGATCTACGCAGTTAGTGATATGGCTGGATTATCAAAAACACAGATAGAACAAGATTGGTGCAAAGAGATCTGGGAGGTAGTATGTGATTGGACACTCAAAATGTGCCCTTGGATAAGGATATGTGTTTCCTATTCAAATGCTCCCAAAGGACAACCACTGCAAAGCATGCTATTCTTTGCCCTCTTCAGTGCTTGCTCATAAGACTCATGAAAAAAAGGGACTATGGTAAGAGTGATGTAAGGTAGGCGTTTGCTCACCAATATGGACTTCCATTCGCTAAGGCTGATCACCCACTAACAGCAGAACCCCAAACTGAGTTTCTAATGTTATTTATCCTTGAGGAAACAAACCAGTAACAATGATACTACATACATTTTATTGAACTCCTTCCACCATGGAAGGATGGAGGTTTATCTTCAGAAAACTTTGCATTTGCCTCACCTACTGTTGATACTTTTGTCAGCACCACCATCCATGAACCTTTCGAATGTCTTATTCATTATCATGACGTTCACTTATTTAGCTATTGGCACAGTAATACTGTGATAGAAACATGATGGCTTAAAACAACAATTTTTAATTCTTTCATCAGTTGGGAGTCAGCTGATTTAGACTGAGTTTAGCTGGACTAGGAGTCAACCTGCAGGTTGGGTCCAGGTCTGCACTATCTGTCTCTCATCGTCTTTAGATCAAGTGTGTGTGTGTGTGTGTGTGTGTGTGTGTGTGTGTGTGTGTGTGTGTGTGTGTGTGTGTGTGTGTGTGTGTGTGTGTGTGTGTGTATGATCAATAAGGATTATCTCTCTCTCTTTTAAATATATTTTATTTCATGAAGAAAGCAGATCATTTTCTCACAGCTTTTTCCACATTCTGAATTCAACTAATTTTTTTCATTTGACTTGATCCTATTCCTTTTCTTTCCTCTAAACTGGTAGCTGTAGAGGTTTTATTAGATTTAGATTCAAAATTTAGGTGAAAACACAAGTAGCAAAAATGCCACTTCACCAGTGAGGCTATGTATTCATAATCAATAGGGATTATTTATACCCACATGAATATTACCTTCCCCTAAATGATTTGAAATGTCACTTTTATTATATGTGAGATGCTATATATACTTGTGATTATTCAGTTTTCCTGGTTATTCTTTATTTTTATATACCATTTTTATTTTTTTAGTCAACATGTTGAGCTCCAGAAAAAAAAATCTTTTTGCTTCTTTTATGGAAGTCACATTAAGTTTGCTTAATAATTCAGAAAGAACTAAAATTTTTTATGAGGATCATTCTTCTTCCGGAACACTGAATGCCTTTCCATTTGATGAAATTTATTTCATTTTTAGAAGCATTTTGAAATTTTCATGAAAAATGTTTACACTTAAATTGTTGTTTATTTTTAGATATTTTATACTTCATTTACTACTGTAAATATTGCCTCATTTCCATTATATCATCTAACTGTTGGAGTATATATCAAAGTTTCCCAGCCTTGGCATTATTGCCTTTTTGGCCTGGATACTTTGTTGAGGCGGGAACTGTTCTGTGCATTGTAGGATGCTTTGCAGCAGCCTCCCTGGATGTTGTTCACCAGATGCTAACAGCACCCTCAACCCCATTCCTACCATTGTGACAATCAAAGATGTTTCCAGACTTTGTCAAATGTCCCGCCGAGACAGGGAGGCAAAAGTACATCCCACTGTGAACCACTGTGTATATATTAAGACAATAGATTTTTGTATGTTAATTTTCTATCCTGCTACCTTACTAAATCATCTTATATCTTTTTTTACACTGATACTACTGAGTTTTTAACTGCAAATAAAGTTAATTCTTACGCTTCTAATTGTTCTACATTGCTTGAGTAGGCTATATAATGTTAAAAAGAAATGAGGATATGGAGAGCTTGCCTACCGCCTGGCTTTATCTAGAATGCTTTTATATTTTCATTATTAAGAAAGATGTTATTTTCTCATACATATGATGGAGAAGTAAAAAGTATTAATTGACTGACTTGTAATTTATTGTTTTTTAATGATAACTAGTGTTTAGTTTTGTCAATGCTTTTTAAGTATCTATAGAGATGTTTTTATTTTTTGTCCATTCTTCCTCTAGTCTAATAAACTAAGGTGCTGACTATTCTAACATTGAATCAATTTTCATTGCTGGAATAAGCCCCAGTTGCTCATTTTATATTATTTTTAATGTGCTGCTGGATTTTCTTGGTAATATTTAGGAACTTTTATGGTAATTTTTACATAGATTGAGTTGTAATTTACTTTTATTACACAATCTCTCTCAGGTATAAGGATCAGTGCTATGCTATTTCATGAAAAGAATTTGGAGGTTTTTTCTTTCTTCTATTTTATGATTAGGAACAGTTTAGACAGCTTTGGAAGTATCTTTGAAAGTTTGTGGAACTATATTCAGAAATTGTCTTGTCTGAAACTTTCTTTGTTGTGGGTGAGGGAGGTAGTTTTTGGAAAAATTCTGTGGAAATTAGTCTTTTTAAGGTTTTATGAAATTTAATCTACTAGAAACTATCCTTCTCAACTAGGTATTATCTCCCTTTTTTCTCAAATAGAATAAGTAAATGTTTTTATTTCATGTTGAAGATAGTTTTTTTCTATAGTCCCGATGTTTTTTTATAAAATCTGGCTGAGAAGAAAATTGTTGGATCAAACTTCTTTTCCTTGAGTTTTTTTTTTTTAAATGTTGCTCTAATGTTGTACATTTTTAAGTATGCTATTAAGTCATTTTATAACAAACTTGATTTTTTTTCTTTTTTTTGTTTCTTTGATGTTTTGCCTGGATGCCCAAAGAAACTTCTTTTAATATCAAAATTTAATGGTTTAAAAGGTTATGTCTCAGCGTTGATCTTTCTAGGTCCATTTTCTGAATTGAGACCTAGGCCCTTTAGTATTTTCTTTGATTTCTGAAAAGTCTTAAATTTATTTAATATTAAAGATAAGTTCTTTTAACTTAGTGGTTGTTTGTATTTTTCAGAAGACCATTTATATTTACGTTGGATACTTTTTGCCTTTCTTCTTTATCTATCCCTTTATTTCTACCTTTTAAATACTTCTTCTCCTGTTTAATTTGCTTGCATCCCTTTATTCAGCCCCTTGTGTTCTTCATTGAACTCTCTTAGTAGATATATTCAAACTGTATAATTTGTTCTTATTTCTGAAGTTCTATTTTTTATTCAGTATTTTTCCGGAAATTTAATAGGTCTTATTTTACATTTTCCTCTATCTACATTTACTTTCATGTCCACATATGCTTGTTTCATTACTAAATATGCTTCACGGGTTGTTATTACACGTGTGTGTATGAACATGCTTGTGTACTTTCTGCTCAAGTTTTTGATTCTTATTTTCATTATTTTTCTATAACAATTTATGGTTAGTGGGTTTTTTGGTCTTTAAATTCTAAAGAAAATGTTTTTAGACTTGCAATAGCAGGGGAGCCTATAAAGAAAATGAAAGGAGGTGTAATTTCTCAACTTAAGGGCAGACTCTCCTGTTGCTACAATGAAGTACCATTTCCCTAATCATGGTGCCTTTTTTTTTTTTTTTTGTCTCTTACCTTCTGCTTCTTTTCTTTTATCTTGTTTTATTATGATCCTACAACCTTCACTTCTTTATTCTATGACTAAGCCTACAAGGGATATCTCCCCCTTCAGAAATATCTTCTCCATGAACTACATCTTTCTAAGACTGCCACTCCTGGTCTTGTAGACTTTTCAAAACTTTTTTCTTGCTGATCACTAACAGCCAACTAGGTCACAGAACTGTTTTTAGTATTTCTAGTCATAGAAGAGTCTACTCCTTCTGAGAATAAGCCCTCATTAATGATATCTTTATTTCCACCTCTGTATGTCTAATGTGGGTCCTGTATTCAACTTTGTAAGTCTCAGATATGTATTTCTTCATTTACATGTAAATAAAAGTTGATTGTCACTGTCTCCTAGAAACATGGAATTATGGTCTATGGGTGATTTTGTATTCTCTCCTTTTGGGCCTGTATGTGTCTTAGGAAGATTTATTAATAGATTATAATTCAGGCCAGCACTATTATCTTAGGAAATCTAGAACACATTTTTCATTTTTGAAATTGATAAATCAAAAAAATATTAAATATATTAAATATACAATATAACCCATTATACCAAAATAATACTAAAAATCTTCCAAATGACCACAAGGGGAAGAAATTAAGCACAGATTAAATCACAAAATCGAATAAACAATTGACTATACTCAAATATTAGTTCTGAAATATTTATAAAACTAGGACAAAGTCATTAACCAAACCAACATTAACTTTAGATCACAATGTGACTTCCAAACAAATAGAAATTCCGGGATTAACATTTAAAACAATAAAAAGAGATACAAACCCAAGGAACACAAGTACTGTAAACCTATCTTCACCAAATAAAAAGCATCAAAATTAATAAAGCAAAAATAGAAGAAAGTGCAAGGAAATTCAGCATAAAGTCCAAATAGGAAAATTCAACTCACTGCCATAAATTCAGATAACAAACTGCTTCTAAATAATATAACGTACTGTTCCAGTAAAATTAAAGATCACTCTTTAAACTCTAATGACAGAGATTAAACAGTTTAGGTGACATAATTATTTATAAAAATTGACTGGAAGCAAACCTCAATAAATCTCTTAATGTAGAGATATTAAGACCACCTTTTATTTTTTATTTTTTATTTTTTTTGCGGTACGCGGGCCTCCCACTGCCGTGGCCTCTCTCGCCGCGGAGCACAGGCCCCGGACGCGCAGGCCCACAGGCCACGGCTCACGGGCCCAGTCGCTCCGCGGCACGCGGGATCCTCCCAGACCGGGGCACGAACCCGCGCCCCCCACATCGGCAGGCGGACCCTCAACCACTGCGCCACCAGGGAAGCCCCAGGACCAACAATTCTTATCATTATGCTGAACTAGCTAAAACTGCTGACATCCTCCCCAAGACCAACCCCAAAGGAATTAAAGACTGAAACACCAAGTGAAAAGACACTTTTGGGGAAAATATTTGTCTTTTGAACAGGTCTGCCTTAGTGGCAGTGGCTTTAGCTTGTGCAAGAGGTGGGCAGGCACCACTCTAGTAAGATAAAAACGGATTCTGATATCACTGCTCATAGCTAACCCTACATTACCTTGAAACTGTCAGCGCCAGATCATGTAACTATGGTAAATCAGACCTCTGAGGTAGGTGTACTCATGGATAAAATAAAAACTGCTTGGGTTAGTTGCTAGGAAAAAAAAAAAGGTGTGAGAACTGACCAGCCTGTGGAATTTGCTTTCCAAACACTAGTTTTCCAAACACCTAGGGCTGGTGAAATACAATCCAAGGCTTCCTTCCCCTCAAGTTGGCTTCTCCCTGGAGCTGAAGGGTAATGCCTTGAAGTGAAGAAGTGCCTTGTTCTTTGTCCTAAGAGGAATTTGTGAGCCAAGGTAAGAACTGAAATTGGGACAAATATCTGTTTAAAATTGGATATAAAATTTATGTTGTCAATAGAATAGGATTAGGTTTTAAATTACTAAGTATTAGGCCACAATAGATTTCCTCTTATTGTAAAATGAAACAAAATATTAGGGAAACTGTTCAAAATGTTAAGTGACAGAAAAAGTTTTAACTTTAGCATGTTTGAAAACTGTGATGGGAGAAAATTTTTCTTCCATTAGTTATGCTTAGCATTATGACTTTTATGGGAGGGAGAAAATATGAATTTCCATCAACAATTCAGGATAGTTTTTTCCTCAATTCATGGCAAAAACTGCTGGAAAATATCTTCATTTTACTCTTTTTTAACCAAAATGCAATATTAATAATAAACTTGATAAAATTTATCTGTATTTTTATATGAATTTAATCCCAGTGGTTAATGATCAAATGAAAATAGCAAACAAATAAATGAAAACTCACAGCATACTAACATAAGCAGGAGTTTA
Organism: Pseudorca crassidens; assembly: GCF_039906515.1. Taxonomy (NCBI): domain Eukaryota; kingdom Metazoa; phylum Chordata; class Mammalia; order Artiodactyla; family Delphinidae; genus Pseudorca; species Pseudorca crassidens. The sequence continues at coordinate 25,397,399 of NC_090298.1, forward strand.
TTTTATCTCTAGGAAATATTTGTAATAACCTTATTTGGAGTAAATTATTGAAGCTTTTATTTAAATGAATTTAATAGTGGAAAAAATTTCAGTATCACAGACTGATCTCATCTTTTAATTTCTATAAATGTGTGTTTTGGATGAATGAAAACATAAAGTGTTAATTTGATGAGTATTGTTAATTTGGTGAAAAGTTTCTAATCATTAAGGCCAGTTTTCTAAAGACTAAAGAAATGGATATCTGATCCATTAATATAATTTGTCTTAATTATGCTAATTGCCACATAAGCAATTCTATCAATGGGATCAGTATCTGTCTTGTAAAGACAGGTTACAAAATTGAATTGGCATTCCACAGTGTGACATGGAATTCATTCAATTAACCTTGAGCTACTGAACATTTATTATGTACAAAGCCCAGTTAAAGATATACCAAAGAAGAGGATATTTTTATAAGGACTCTATATAGAAACAGATTGTCATAACAATTGTTGTAAACAATAAATGCTTTAAGATCGCACCATAGATAGAAATGCTATGGAGTAGGGGTTCAGGGAAAGTTCAGAGACAATAAAAGTTGCTTAGAATAGGGATAGAACCAGACACACCTGATTATCAGAGTACACTTCAGGTGGAATTATAAAATTTTGGTTTTGTACTATGTTAATACCTTTAGATTTTTTTAAGCTTATAAGTTATGATAGTTTCACTCTTTATTTGTTCCTTTCAGGCAAACTCTAAGCTTGATATTGAGAAGAAAGAAAACTTTAGATACCATTTTCTCCCTAGGGACTTCCCCGCAAGGGGAATTTTCCCATGATCAGACTAAGGTTGGGTTTGGGAGGCGGAATAGGCAGTAATGATGGAAGGCATTTCAGGCAGGGGGACTGTAAGAAGCAAATAATGCAGAGATTAATTTCATAACTCTAGGGAACACAGCCAAAGATAAAGTGAGAAAAGAAATTCAGATTTACATTTTAGTAAGCCTTGAATGATGAGTCTTCATTTGTTCTGACTAAAAATATTGTTTTTAAAAATTATTGCAGTAATGAAAATAGTATTCGAAGAAGATTAACCTGGAACTGGGGAGTAGAATGGATTTGACAGGGAGGGAAATAACATTTATTTAATTTTATTGTGCCAAGTTTAATGTAAGGTGTTTTTCCATATGTTTAGTCTTCTATTCAATAAATATACACAGCACCATTATGTACCAGGCACAGGCACCAGGCTAGGAACTAATAATAAAAGGCAAGTTATTCACCCTTATGGAGTTAGGGGCCAGTGAGGAGAGACAGAGCATAAGTTAAGTAAATAGCAAAATAACGCTTAGATCATTCTAAGTGCTCTGAAGAAATATTAAATGGTAATATGATGGAGTGGTGCTCACCTGCAGTAGGGACTCAAGGTATAGAGGCCAGAAGAGTCTCCGTGGGAGGCAGAATTATCTAGACTCTAAGGGACAGGATTGGTGGGAATCTCTGAGAAAAGTATTTGAGGACAAAAAGACCTGTGTGGGCTCAATGAGGGACAGGTAGCAGGGCAGGAGGGAGCAGTGCAATATAGTTAATACCACCCAGATATTTTACTGATAAGAAAATTGAATCAATTCAAACAGTTGTCTGAATTCACACAGTTAGTACATTTTAAAAACTCCAAACCTAGTTACTTTTGATAATTAAGATTAACATAAAATGTATAGTAATTAAGGGTGTCATTCAGTTGTATATAACTCACTGTATAGTAATGTTGAGCAGACATAGGTACACACTGAATGCAATATTATGTAGGAGTTGTTCATTTGTTTCTTCCTTTGATTTTCCAATTTGTAGTTCTTCCCTAATTAAGATTTGGAGAATTCCTTAGCTAGCATGACTCTGTTCTGATAGAATCTATATTTTCAATATGTTTACACTATGAAATATATTACACATACAAAACAGTATATAAGGGTATATGGGAGTGTGTGTGTGTGTGATGTATCTGTATGGTTTAACAAATAGTGGTAGACCCATACACCCAATACTGAGCTTAAGAGAGAACATCAAAATAATTATAATTAGCTATTTACACATGCTCTCTCACTAGTCTGTGAGAGACTAGTTCATAAAAGGTTCATAAAAGGCAAGGAAGGCCCATTATTCATCGTTATAATCCCTGCTTTTAAAATAAGTATGACACATCATTTGTGTTTAATAAATATCCCTTGATTTTAAGGTATACATGGATACAGCTGTATATAAGATACTTTAATAAAACTTTTAGGTTTTCATTCAAGACTATTCTCTTCTGTCCAACTATGTAAAAACGACTTTCTGCTGCCATATGGCAATGGTTAGAATATTTTCTGAAAATTGAGGTGGAGGTCCTTTGCCTTAGAAGCAAAACTAAAATCTATTTATATATTATAGGTTTTAAAATTTTATAACTGTTATAGCTACTATTCTTCTCTTTGTCATTTTATGCACGAGATGATATCTTCAGGTTCTTTGTGTAAAGATCACAATAAAATATCCTGAGGTTTTTATATATGGCATAAGAAGTCAATGTATGCAAAATATCGTACAGTAATATGAATCAGTGATATACTTCTGGAAAAATAACCTGATGTAAGAAATAACAGGTAGATATTTGGGGTTCAGCTCCATAGATGTTATCTGCTCTTTGTAAAATCATTAACAAAATGATCTTTTTATTAGTTTTCCTTTAATTGGTCTTTATTCCTTCATCATTTCCTTATGTCACCTTTAATAATTGTATTTTAATAATTGTGCAATACATATAATCTGTGAATATGTTCCCTTATGCATGTGTGCCTAGTTTCCTTAGTAGATAGGCTCCAAATGCCAGAAAGGCAGCTAGAGACCTTCTATATACTAAGGTAGGATTATGGTTCCATTTTAATGTTTGTATTCACAGATAAGAAACATCAACCATGCAACAGGGGAGATAAGATGGCTGACAGTACTAAGCTGCCTTCACTAAAGAATGCTGATGACTGCATTTTTGGCAACCTGGGGCAAGTTTCATGATTAAAAAGAAAGAAAAAAGCACTCATATTTCTACAGGCAATTTAAAAAATATCCTTTGGAATAAATTTAATAGTATATCATTATAGTATTTCACAATGTATCTTAAGAGCTACCAGGATCTCTTTTTGTTCAAAATTCATCTGAGAGTTAATTCCTCGTGCTTAATAGCTGAAAGCTATTCATAACTAAAAGGTTGTTAATGCAGAGAGAGTCATTGTGTTATGTTATATGAATAAATCCATCAATTCAGAAAATTATCTCAAAATCCACAGATATACGTATATGGACTTGGACAGCAAAGCATTGCATAAATATTCAACACATTATGTTAGATATTCAAGTTTATACATTTCATATTTAATGAAATGAGTAGGGATACCAAGGGCTCTATTAAGATTTCCATCTTAAAAAGCAAAATACAAATGTGCTACAGTAATTAACTGACATATTAATCTTATTTTTTGAGACTAAAGCTAGAAAATAGTGCTTACTATTTTAGATAGAAGTACAACATATTAAGGAGGCTGAACATTGCTATATGAAAAAGGTTCGAAGAGACAATGCAGAATTCAAGAAAATAGTCTACTGACTAAAGCTTAATATCTTGTCAAGGAAATGACCGAAAAGGGGGTAAGCAGTCATTTTGTAGCACAAATGCCTTGTTGCTGATCTGCCAACCACACTCCACTGGTACAAAGCAGTAGCTGGGCCTGCAATTCGCTCTTCCTTCTCCCTGGATCTTTCCTAATTTACTCTGACTTCTAGACTGGAAGCATGCTATCAGCAACATGGGGAAGGGCCCCAACGTCTGCAGGCTCATCATCAAGGCTCCAGGCAACAACATGGAAACTGCCTATTGTTCATCTCCTGTTCACCAGCCTCACGCCAGTCGGGTTTCAGCTTGTGACTGTGGGGTTCCCAGCTTGTGCTCATGGGTTCTAGCCTGCTCCTGACGGCCCCTTCCTGACTGCCTGCGTGCTTTTGCTTTGTACTTCAGCGTTAGAGATGGAGACTGCCTTGCAGGGTCTACTTAACCAGCCTCTGCATTTGCTTTATCCAACTCCTTGTCATCTATCTCTCTATATCTATCTCTCTCTCTCTATCTATCTATCCCTCTATCTATCTACCCATCTATCATCTCTTGCTCTCCTACTAGTTCTGTTTTTTGATTGGACCCTGACTGGCATATAACTCTGGAGATTAAAATTTTTCCATGATTATTTGTTAACCTCTGTTAGCCGAATCACCTTCAAGTCACAAAAGTACCCTAATGCTACTAGCTCCCTAATATTACCATCTTTTGTAACCATGGTACATTTGTCAACACTAAGAAATTAATATTAGTACATTACTATTAACTCAACCACAGACTTTATTCAGCTGTTACCAGCTTTTCCACGAATGTTCCAAAAGACAATCTAGGACACCACATCATATTCAGTCATCATAATCGCCAAGGTTTCTTAGTCTTTTGTTTTCCTGGTTTTTTCCCCATAAACTTGACAGTTTCAAACATTCTACTCATGTATTTCTTTACATATATTTCTTTAGAGCACCCTTCACTTTGCATCCGACTAATTTCTTTTTCATGATGAGATTGGAATTATGAGTTTTCAAAAACACCACAGACCTGAAATTCCCTTATCATCATGCCATATCAGGGTTATGTGACATCAACATGATGACTTGGCTAAGGTAGTTACTAGCAGATGTCTCCACTATAAATTACTCTTTTTCCTTTTCATACTCTTATCTCTAAATTCTTAAAAAAAAAATTATAAACCTTTAATTTTTTCCTTCATGGTTGAGTAGGATGTTTTTCAAGTTTTTCAGAATTAGATGCAATTCTGCAATAAGTACATCAAAAATATAGGTTCAAATAAAGCTAAATAAAAAATCTAAACATAAAAGAATTTCCACAAAGTATCCATGTATCTGACCAAAAGAGAAACCAAACAAGGATAGTTGGTGAAAGGAGGGGAGGAGGAAGAGATAAAGAGGGGAGGAAGAAAAGTCAGGGAGGGAGGAAAATAAATAAGAAAACCAGGCCCATCACAGTTTACAGTAATATACCCAATGGCAAACATGCAGGACTGTTATTCAGACAATCATTTTGTAGATATTTATTTATGGCCTCTTTTTAATAGCTATCTAGATCATAAAACATACAAATATTATAAAAGTTATGTGCCTTCAAGGAATTCATTTATGAAGAAATTATCTGTAAACATAATCAAAACCACCCTGGAAAATTGTCAAATGACCCTCATTGTTCTCCTCTCCAGGTTGCACATACATACACTGTACCACACATGATACACATATCCATATACAATGAATGATATGAAAATACACAGATGTCCCCGAAGAGGTAAGGTCAGGATTTGTGTAGTGAACACTACGGCCCATCACCCAAATGCACCCCTTTTACGAACTAAGCACTTATTAGCCGCTGCTGCCTGCTGGAAATGTTGCTTGCTGACAGCTCACAAAATGAGGCCCTCCCCACATACTAGTTTTCCCAGGATTACCACCCTCCTTGACAGCAGCCTGTAGTCAATGATCACATAAGGCAAGAAAGCCATAGCTAACTATGTTCTGTGAGGGGGCCAGGAGGAATCTCATTTTCCAATGTGATAAAGAATGGGCTGGGCATTGACAGACGATTGATTTAAGAAGATGAGGCATATAGAATGGAATATTACTCAACCATAAAAAAGAATGAAGGAGGAGCTTTATGGCGGAAGAGTAAGACATGGAAATCACCTTCCTCCACACAAATACATCAGAAATACATCTACATGTGGAACAACCCCTATAGAACACCTACTGAACGCTGGCAGAAGATCTCAGACTTCCCTAAAGACAAGACACTCCCCACGTACCTGGGTAGGGCAAAAGAAAAAAGAAAAAACAGAAACGAAAGAATAGGGACGGGACCTGCACCAGTGGGAGGGAGCTGTGAAGGAGGGAAGGTTTCCACAGACTACGAAGTCCCTTCGTGGGCGGAGACTGTGGGTGGCGGAGGGGGAAGCTTCGGAGGCGCGGAGGAGAGCGCAGCCACAGGGGTGCGGAGGGCAAAGCGGAGAGATTCGCACACAGAGGATCATGGCCGACTGGCACTCACCAGCCCGAGAGGCTTGTCCGCTCATCCGCCGGGGCGGGCGGGGCTGGGAGCTGAGGCTCCGGCTTCGGAGGTCGGATGCCAGGGAAAGGACTGGTGTTGGCAGCGTAAACACAGACTAAAGGGACTACTGCGCCACAGCTAGCCGGGAGGGATTCCGGGAGAGAGTCTGGAGCTGCCGAAGAGGCAAGAGACTTTTTCTTGCCTCTTTGTTTCATGGTGCGCGAGGAAAGGGGATTAAGAGCGCCGCTTAAAGAAGCTCCAGAGACGGGCCGGAGCCGCGGCTAACAGCGCAGACCCCAGAGACGGGCATGAGATGCTAAGGCTGCTGCTGCAGCCACCAAGAAGCCTGTGTGCGAGCACAGGTCACTATCCACATCTCCCCTCCCGGAAGCCTGTGCAGCCCACCACTGCCAGGGTCCCGTGATCCAGGGACAACTTCCCCAGGAGAACACAAGGCGCGCCTCAGGTTGTAATGTCACGCTGGCCTCTTCCGCCACAGCCTTGCCCTGCAATCTGCATCCCTCCCTCCCTCCCGCCTGAGTAAGCCAGAGCTCCTGAATCAGCTGTTCCGTTAACCCCAACCTGTCTGAGAGAAGAAAAAAAGCCCTCAGGTGACCTACACGCAGAGGCGGGGTCAAATCCAAAGCTGAACCCCAGGAGCTGTGCGAACAAAGAAGAGAAAGGGAAATCTCTCCCAGCAGCCTCAGGAGCAGCAGATTAAATCTCCACAATTGACCTGATGTACCCTGCATCTGTGGAATACCTGAACAGACAACGAATCATCCCAAATTGAGGAGGTAGACTTTGGGAGCAATGATATTTTTTTTTTTTTTCCCTGTTTCACTTTTTGTGAAAGTGTGTGATTTTGCCCGTACAGCTATGCTTTTACCATTTGTCCTAGGGTTCTATCGGCCCGTTCTTTACTTCTTTTTTTTTAGTATAGTTTTTAGCTCTTGTTATCATTGGTGGATTTGTGTTTTGGTTTCGTTGCTCTCTTCTTTCTTTTTTTTATTACTTTTTAAATTTTTTTAAAAAATTATTTTCTATTTTTAATAACTTGATTTTATTTTATCTTTTTCTTTCTATCTTTCTTTTTCTCCGTTTTATTCTGGGACATGGGGATGACAGGATCTTGGTGTTCTGGCCAGGCATCAGGGCTGTGCCTCTGAGGTGGGAGAGCGAAGTTAAAGACATTGGTCCACCAGAGACCTCCTAGCTCCATGTAAAATCAAATGGTGAAAATCTCCCAGAGATTTCCATCTCAATGCTAAGACCCTGCTCCACTCAACAACCAGCAAGCTATAGTGCTGGACACCCTACGCCAAACAACTAGCGAGGCAGGAACACAAACCCACCCATTAGCAGAGAGGATGCCTAAAATCATAATAAGGTCACAGACACCCCAACACACACCACCAGACATGGACCTGCCCATCAGAAAGACAAGATCCAGCATCATCCACCAGCACACAGGTACTATTCCCCTCCACCAGGAATCCTACATAACCCAATGAACCAACCTTAGCCACTGGGGGCAGACACCAAAAACAATGGGAACTATGAACCTGCAGCCTGTGAAAAGGAGACCCCAAACACAGTAAGTTAAGCAAAATGAGAAGACAGAGAAACATAAAGTAGATGAAGGAGCAAGGTAAAAACCCACCAGACCTAACAAATGAAGAGGAAATAGGCAGACTACCTGAAAAAGAATTCAGAATAATGACAGTAAAGATGATCCAAAATCTTGGAAATAGAATGGAGAAAATATAAGAAACATTTAACAAGGACCTAGAAGAACTAAAGAGCAAACAAATAATTATGAACAACACAATAAATGAAATTAATTCTCTAGAAGGGATCAATAGCAGAATAACACAGGCAGAAGAACAGATAAGTGACCTGGAAGATAAAATAGTGGAAATAACTACTGCAGAGCAGAATAAAGAAAAAAGAATGAAAAGAATTAAGGACAGTCTCAGAGACTTCTGTGACAACAATAAATGCACCAACATTCAAATTATAGGGGTCCCAGAAGGAGGAGAGAAAAAGAAAGGGACTGAGAAAATATTTGAAGAGATTATAGTTGACAATTTCCCTAATATGGGAAAGCAAATAGTTAATCAAGGCCAGGAAGCACAGAGAGTCCCAAACAGGATAATTCCAAAGAGAAACACGTCAAGACACATATTAATCAAACTATCAGAAATTAAATACAAAGAAAAAATATTAAAAGCAGCAAGGGAAAAACAACAAATAACATACAAGGGAATCCCCATAAGGTTAACAGCTGATCTTTCAGCAGAAACTCTGCAAGCCAGAAGGGAGTGGCAGGACATATTTAAACAGATGAAAGGGAAAAACCTACAACCAAGATTACAATACTCAGAAAGGATCTCATTCAGATTCGATGGAGTAATTAAAACCTTTACAGAAAAGCAAAAGCTAAGAGAATTCAGCACCACCAAACTAGCTTTACAACAAATGCTAAAGGAACTTCTCTAGGCAGGAAACACAGGAGAAGGAAAACACCTACAATAACAAACCCAAGACAATTAAGAAAATGGTAATATGAACATATATATGGATAACTACCTTAAATGTAAATGGATTAAATGGTCCAACCAAAAGACATAGACTGGCTGAATGGATACAAAAACCAGACCCATATACATGCTGTCTACAATAGACCCACTTCAGACCTAGGGACACATACAGAGTGAAAGTGAGGGGAAGGAAAAAGATATTCCATGCAAACGGAAATCAAAAGAAAGCTGGAGTAGCAATTCTCATATCAGTCAAAATAGACTTTAAAACAAAGACTATTACAACAGACAAAGACACTATATAATGATCAAGGGATCAATTCAAGAAGAAGATATAACAATTGTAAATATTTATGCACCCAACATAGGAGCACCTAATACATAAAACAAATACTAACAGCCATAAAAGGGGAAATCAACAGTAACACACTCATAGTAGGGGACTTTAACACCCCACTTTCACCGATGGACAGATCATCCAAAATGAAATAAGGAAACACAAGCTTTAAATGATATATTAAACAGGGTGGACTTAATTGATATTTATAGGACATTCCATCCAAAGACAAAAGAATATACTTCCTTCTCAAGTGCTCATGGAACATTCTCCAGGATAGATCATATCCTGGGTCACAAATCAAGCCTTGGTAAATTTAAGAAATTGAAATCATATCAAGTATCTTTTCTGATCACAAAGCTATGAGACTAGACATCAATTACAGGAAAAAAAAAACTGTAAAAAATACAAACACATGGAGGCTAAACAATATACTACTTAATAACCAAGAGATAATTGAAGAAATCAAAGAGGAAATCAAAAAATACCTAGAAACAAATGACAATGAAAACACGACGACCCAAAACCTATGGGATGCAGCAAAAGCAGTTCTAGGAGGGAAGTTTATAGCAATACAATCTTACCTTAAGAAGCAAGAAACATCTCAAATAAACAACCTAACCTTACACCTAAAGCAATTAGAGAAAGAAGAAGAAAAAAACCCACAAACTTAGCAGAAGGAAAGAAATCATAAAGATCAGATCAGAAATAAATGAAAAAGAAATGAAGGAAATGAGAGCAAAGATCAATAAAACTAAAAGCTGGTTCTTTGAGAATATAAACAAATTGATAAACCATTAGCCAGACTCATCAAGAAGAAAAGGGAGAAGACACAGATCAATCGAATTAGAAATGAAAAAGGAGAAGTAACAACTGATACTGCAGAAATACAAAGGATCATGAGAGATTACTACAAGCAACTATATGGCAACAAAATGGACAACCTGGAAGAAATGGACACATTCTTAGAAATGCACAACCTTCCAAGACTGAACCAGGAAGAAATAGAAAATATGAACAGACCAATCACAAGCACTGATTTTGACACTGTGATTAAAATCTTCCAACTAACAAAAGCCCAGAATGAGATGGCTTCAAAGACGAATTGTACCAAACATTTAGAGAAGAGCTAACACCTAACTTTCTCAACCTCTTCCAAACAATAGCAGAGGGAGCAACAATCACAAACTCATTCTACAAGGCCACCATCTCCCTGATACCAAAACCCGACAAAGATGTCACAAAGAAAGAAAACTACAGGCCAATATCACTGATGAACATAAATGCAAAAATCCTCAACAAAATACTAGCAAACAGAATCCAACAGCACATTAAAAGGATCATACACCATGATCAAGTGGGGTTTATCCAAGGCATGCATAGATCTTCAATATACGCAAATCAATCAATGTGATATACCATATTAACAAATTGAAGAATAAAAACCATATGATCATCTCAATAGATGCAGAAAAAGCTTTCGACAAAATTCAACACCTATTTAAGATAAAAACCCGTCCAAAAGTAGGCACAGAGGGAACATATCAACATAATAAAGACCATATATGACACCTACAGCCAACATCGTCCTCAATGGTGAAAAACCGAAACCATTTCCACCAAGATCAGGAACAAGACAAGGTTGCGCACTCTCACCACTATTATTCATCATAGTTTTGGTAGTTTTAGTCACGGCAATCAGAGAAGAAAAAGAAATGAAAGGAATCCAAATCGGAAAAGAAGAGGTAAGGCTGTCACTGCTTGCACATGACATGACACTATACATAGAGAATCCTAAAGATGCTACCAGAAAACTACTAGAGCTAATCAATGAATTTGGTAAAGTAGAAGGATACAAAATTAATGCATAGAAATCTCTGGCATTCCTATACACTAATGATGAAAAATCTGAAAGTGAAATCAAGAACACACTCCCATTTACCACTGCAACAAAAAGAATATAATACCTAGGAATAAACCTACCGAAGGAGACAAAAGACCTGTATGCAGAAAATTATAAGACACTGATGAAAGTAATTAAAGATGACACAAATAGATGGAGAGATATACCATGTTCTTGGATTGGAAGAATCAACCTTTTGAAAATGACTCTAATACCCAAAGCAATTCACAGATTCAATGCAATCCCTATCAAACTACCACTGGCATTTTTCACAGAACTAGAACAAAAAATTTCACAATTCGTATGGAAACACAAAAGACACTGAATAGCCAAAGCAATCTTGAGAAAGAAAAACAGAGCTGGTGGAATCAGGCTCCCTGACTTCAGACTATACTACAAAGCTACAGTAATCAAGACAGTATGGTACTGGCACAAAAACAGAAATATAGATCAACAGAAGAGGATAGAAAGCCCAGAGATAAACCCATGCACATACGGTCACCTTATATTTGATAAAGGAGGCAAGAATATACAGTGGAGAAAAGACAGCCTCTTCAATAAGTGGTGCTGGGAAAACTGGACAGATACATGTAAAAGAAAGAAATTACAACACTCCCTAACACCACACACAAAAATAAACTCAAAATGGATTAAAGACCTAAATGTAAGGCCAGAAACTATCAAACTCTTAGAGGAAAACATAGACAGAACACTCTATGACATAAATCACAGCAAGATCTTTTTTGACCCACCTCCTAGAGAAATGGAAATAAAAACAAAAATAAAAAAATGGGACCTAAAGAAACTTAAAAACTTTTGCACAGCTAAGGAAACCATAAAAACGACGAAAAGACAACCTTCAGAATGGGAGAAAGTATTTGCAAATGAAGCAACGGACAAAGGATTAATCTCCAAAATTTATAAGTAGCTCATGCACCTCAATATCAAAAAAACAAACAACCCAATCCAAAAATGGGCAGAAGACCTAAATAGACATTTCTCCAAAGAAGATATACAGATTGCTAACAAACACATGAAAGAGTGTTCAACATCATTAATCATTAGAGAAATGCAAATCAAAACTACAATGAGGTATCATCTCACACCGGTCAGAATGACCATCATCAAAAAATCTACAAACAGTAAATGCTGGAGAGGGTGTGGAGAAAAGGGAACCCTCTTGCACTGTTGGTGAGAATGCGAATTGGTACAGCCACTATGGAGAACAGTATGGAGGTTCCTTAAAAAACTACAAATAGAGCTACCATATGACCCAGCAATCCCACTACTGGGCATATACCCTGAGAAAACCATAATTCAAAAAGAATCATATACCACATTGCAGCTCTATTTACAATAGCCAGGACATGGAAGCAACCTAAGTTGCCATCAACAGATGAATGGATAAAGAAGATGTGGCACATATATACAATGGAATATTACTCAGCCATGAAAAGAAACAAAATTGAGTTATTTGTATTGAGGTGGATGGACCTAGAGTATGTCATACAGAGTGAAGTAAGCCAGAAAGAGAAAAACAAATACCATATGCTAACACATATATATGGAATCGAAAAAAAAAAAAAAGAAAAGAAAAGAAAATGGGCAGAAGAACCTAGGGGCAAGATGGGAATAAAGACGCAGACCTACTAGAGAATGGACTTGAAGACATGGGGAGGGGGAAGTGTAAGCTGGGACAAAGTGAGAGAGTGGCATGGACGTATACACACTACCAAAATTAAAACAGATAGCTAGTGGGAAGCAGCCGCATAGCACCGGGTGGTCAGTTCTCTGCTTTGTGACCACCTAGAGAGGTGGGATAGGGAGGGTGGGAGGGAGGGAGATGCAAGAGGAAAGAGATATGGGGATATATGTATATGTATAGCTGATTCACTTTGTTATAAAGCAGGAACTAACACACCATTGTAAAGCAATTATAGTCCAATAAAGATGTTTAAAAAAAAATGAAATATTGCCAGTTGCAGCAACATGGATGGGCCTAGAGATTATCATACTAAGTGAAGTAAGTCAGACAGAGGAAGACAAATACATATGATATCATTTATATGTGGAATCTAAAAAATGATGCAAATGAACTTATTTATAAAACAGAAAGACTCACAAACATAGACAATAAAATTATGTTTACCAAAGGGGAAAGGGAGAGGGGAGGGAGGGGTAAATTAGGAGTATGGGATTAACAGGTACAAAGTAGTATACGTAAAATACATAGGCAATAAGTATTTACTGTATAGCACAGGGAACTATATTCAATATTTCTAATAACCTATAATGGAAAATAATCTGCAAAAAATATATCTATATAGCTGAATCACTTTGCTGTATACCCGAAACCAATCCAATATTCTAAGTCAACTACAGTTCAATAAGAAAAAAGAATGGGCTGGAGAGATGCACACCAATAATCGTTGAGAAGCTCAGTGGTAGCTAGATTGTTTTGCTGGCCAGGGTTTTGGTGAGTGATGCTATTATAGAACTGCGCTCTCTGTTAGCGCTAGTGATGATGGAGTCCCAAATAATAGAAGCTAGGTGCAGATCTCATTGATGAGAAAAAACCTATGTGAAATTATGATAATGAAAGGCAAACTTGGAGTGGAAGCTAGTGAGGTCTGATCAGCAGAGAACTATGAAGAGGCTTAACAGAGTATGAAACTCTAGGGAAAATTTAGATGGGAACCTAATAAGGGTACTCTAGCTCAATCTGTACAACAAACAAATCAAGGAAAAATAATCAGAAGTGAGACTGCTGCTAATTAATGGCTCACAGCCCAGATATTCCCCAGAAATAGGCATCTGTCAAAGGGAGCTGCCTCAGTTTCTCCTTGGGAATATCTTGCTTCCAATGACTAGCAGAAACAATAGAAGAAAGGTCTGATCTCTTTGCCTCAAGTTGGGACTTCTCGGAAAGCCACCTCAGCCAAAGTCTGTCTTGCTTCTTCCTTCTTCCTCTGGTCAGTCCAGCTTCCCTCACTCCATTACAGGTATTGTTTTTGTAAGCATGCCTCTAATAACTCCACTTGTCTGAAAGTCTCCACCTTATATCTATCCCTAGGAGAACCTCACCTATGACTTCAGACCCTTTGTTTCTGTGTCTTAGAATAAGAAGCTCTATCAGGGAGTGCGTCATACCTGGGAGCGATCATGACTATTTCTTTCACAGCACATTCACTTATGCCCTGCAATTAACTCCATATTTTAACCACGTTCTCAATGAAATTATCAACCCCAGTTCTATCTTCTTGATCATTGTATTCTGTGGCATCTTTTTAAGTTAAAAATTTAATGTTACAATTCATTAGCAGTCATTCACTGTTTTACCCACCACCACTATCTAGTGCCAGAACACTTCCACCACCCCAAATAGAAACTCTGTACCCCTTATGCACTCCCCTTTCCCCACTCCACCAGCTCCTGCCAACCACTAAACTGCTGCCTGTCTCTGTTCATTTAGCTCGTCTGGATTTTTCATACAAGTGGAATCATACAATATGTGGGCTTCTTTCATTTAGCCCGATGTTTTTGAGGTTTATCCATATTGAAGCATGTATCAATGCCTCATTCCTTTTATAACTGAATAATACTCTGTTGTACGAATGCATCACAGTTTGTGTATCTATCCATCCATTGATGGTCATTTGGGTTGTTTTGTTTTGTTTTAAATAAAATTATATATATTGAGGTGTAAAATATGCTGTTTTGATATACAGATACATACATTATTACTATGGTCAAGTTAACATTAATCCATCTCTTCACATAATTACCTTTCTTTTCTTTCTTATGGCATAAATTTAAAAGCAAGAGGAAAAAGTCAATACTTTAGGTTTCCTCATTGAGTTTTGGATAGGAACAAATACAGTGGAGCAGAGCGATCATAGGAAAACTGGCCATAGAAAAAATATATTTCTGTCTGTTTCCTTCCTTTTTGTTTTTCAGAAGTTTCCTTCTACACTGGCAGCTTTAGGACAGGGGCCAAAAGGACTTGGCTCATTGTCAAAACTCAGTGCTTTCAAATTGCTGTTGTCTTAGGAGGTTAAAAAATATTTTTTAAAAAACTTGTTTTTAAACAATTTAAATCTATTAAACTTTTCCTGACCTAGTAGATAGGGTTTTCAAAATCAATTCCTTTCAGAGAATGCACTTTATAAATAAATAAAACATTTTCAGATGACCCCTTTTAACTCATTCATGTTGCAAACCAAAAGTGAATTCTTATTTGAGAGCATCAACTCTATAATCGTGCTTTAGGCCTACTAACTTCCAATTTTCCATTGGGATTATCATCTGTCCACAGCCTTTTTAGTAGCATATTATTTGTATTAACTTTTTAACTTTTTTCCCCTGTATTTGTTTTTCTTATATTTCAAGCCATGCATTCTTTTTATTCTTCTGATGTTAGAGAATAAATGCTACATGCAGGAGGATCACCGAGGTTTTATAACGCAGACTCTGGCAAAACAGAAACTGAGATTAGGAAGGTAGGGGCACATACACCCAGAGTCACTTGAGGCCAATAAATTATGACCACAGTTGCAGCCAGTATCATTTAAGTACTCTTTAGTTTCTGATGATAAAGCACTAGCTTATCATGCTGACAACTGCAAACCTCTGTGGCCCTCAGGTTCTGTCTTTTCTGTTACTTAGTCAGCCACATGGAATTTAACAGCACACACAGTAAAGTATCTTTCTAAGTAGATCTCAGTAAAAGACATGGAACAAAGCTAATAAGTGCTTATGTCTTGTCAGGTGAAGAAATTGTTTCTTCTACCTAAATACCACCTCCCAGTTGCAGAGAGGAAAAACAGATATGAAATTACTATATTGTCAGTGAATGTCTCTGTTTTATTAACTGTCTGTTTTATTTATAGTGGAGAAAGAAGAAACTCTTTGAGCTTGAATATTGAAACGTAAAAGATTTCAGAGTTATATATTTTTGTTTCCTGGTTGTTATGTCTTCTTGGAAAAAAAATTCGTTATGTCTATAGGATAAAGACTTTTTTTTGCAAATATTGTTTTTCCCTTAATAGGGTTTAAAATTAATATGTATATTCCTTTTCAATTATGGATTTGTCAATCAAATTAAAATGGGCAGAAGACCTAAATAGACATTTCTCCAAAGAAGATATACAGACTGCCAACAAACACATGAAAGAATGCTCAACATCATTAATCATTAGAGAAATGCAAATCAAAACTACAATGAGATATCATCTCACACCAGTCAGAATGGCCATCATCAAAAAATCTAGAAACAATAAATGCTGGAGAGGGTGTGGAGAAAAGGGGACACTCCTGCACTGCTGGTGGGAATGTGAATTGGTACAGCCACTATGGAGAATAGTATGGAGGTTCCTTAAAAAACTACAAGTAGAACTACCATATGACCCAGCAATCCCACTACTGGGCATATACCCTGAGAAAACCAAAATTCAAAAAGAGTCATGTACCAAAATGTTCATTGCAGCTCTATTTACAACAGCCCGGAGATGGAAGCAACCTAAGTGTCCATCATCAGATGAATGGATAAAGAAGATGTGGCACATATATACAATGGAATATTACTCAGCCATAAAAAGGAACAAAACTGAGTTGTTTGTAATGAGGTGGATAGACTTAGAGTATGTCATACAGAGTGAAGTAAGTCAAAAAGAGAAAGACAAATACCATATGCTAACACATATATATGGAATTTAAGAAAAAAATGTCATGTAGAACCTAGGGATAAGACAGGAATAAAGACACAGACCTACTAGAGAATGGACTTGAGGATATGGGGAGGGGGAAGGGTAAGCTGTGACAAAGCGAGACAGAGGCATGGACATATATACACTACCAAATATAAGGTAGATAGCTAGTGGGAAGCAGCCGTATAGCACAGGGAGATCAGCTCGGTGCTTTGTGACTGCCTGGAGGGGTGGGATGGGGAGGGTGGGAGGGAGGGAGACGCAAGAGAGAAGAGATATGAGAACATATGTATATGTATAACTGATTCACTTTGTTATAAAGCAGAAACAACATATAAAATAAAATTAAAATTAAAAAAAGAATTATAAGAGAATGAGGATAGCAATAGATTAAAACAGAAGTTTTGGTGTCCATTTAAACTTTCTCATTTTGCCACTTTTAAAATGTTTATCTGTTGCTCCTAAAGATCAATAAAATTTGTAAACTGTGAATATATTTATCATTCTGAGTCAAAACTTTAGTTCAAACCTCTGCCTCAGTTTGGAATATGGGTAACTGTCAAAGGGACAAAGTATTTTTACAATAGACATGAAATATTTTCCTTGTTATAGGAATATAATGTTCCAAAAACTTATGAGCTATCAACCCTATGATGTAATATATGACATATGCCATATAACAATCTTAAGTAGATATTACTTATAATTTTGTTAAAAGAGCATTTGAAGCTCACATTAATTTTATATTTTGCTCCATTACTTATAAAATAAGTAACTTATATGATGAAATATCTACCTTAATAATTACTTTTTCATCCTTTTCTTTCATATGCCTGACCTATCACTATCTAAAAAGCATGAATAACAACATAAGAGGTCCTTTTTCTTTCGCCAGTTTCATGTCAGTAGTTTTATTTTTATTTTTTTTAGCTCTTGCCATTGGCATCAGGCAAGGGAGATTGAGATTAATAGTGAAACAGATTTTGATGTGTTCATGAAACTAGATTCTGGTAAGTTTATTCATTTGAGTGTTTCCTTTTTTAAATAGTATATGAGTCTAAAAACCTTTTATAATAAGCCAAAATATGTTCTAGTGCTTAAAGTAGGATATAGCAGAGAAAAGAAGAAAACACGTGTAGTTAAACCATATTATGTTCACCTAAAAATTTCTTAGACAAAAACAAATGATGTTAGCAATATTTTCCTCAGTTTCCCTTTTCCCTGTCTGATTAATTCTGTGAGATCATGCGATTTGTCCTCACTTGAACAGTAGCTCATTTTCTGTTTTTTCCTATTCTGCAGAATAATATCTAAGAATCTGCTCATAGGCTAGGTATCATACACAGCAAATAAAGTAAATTTGTTCTGAAGAGGATATCTGCAGAAAGTAACCAATTTTTATTATTTCCATTACATACATATTCAAGTTTCTATTGAAAACCTCCTCACTTAAAACTGGACATTCAACCTACATTACCTATAGTAATATCAGACAAAATATTAGGCATTAAGAAGCATTATTCTCAAAATTCGTGAGATTTTGCAAAGAAATAGAACAAATAATGTTAAAATTTGTATGAAAGCATAAAAAACTCTGAATAGCCAAAGCAATCTTGAGAATGAAAATTACCTCCAAAGCTGGAGGTATCATGTGCTCTGATTTCAAACTAGACTACAAAGCTACAGTAATTAAAACAATATGGTATTGGCATAATAACATATAGTTCAATGGAACAGAACAGACAGCCCAGAAATAAACTCACACATATAGGATGAATTAATTTATGACAAAGGTGACAAGAATATACAACAGGGAAAGGAGAATCTCTTCCATAAACGGTGTTAAGAAAACTGGACGGCCATATGCAAGGGAGTGAAACTGCACCCCTGTCTTACACCATACACTAAAATTAACTCAAAATGAATTAAAGACTTGAAATTAAGACCTGAAACCATAAAACTCCTAGAAGAAAACATAGGTGGTAATTTCCTGCACATAGGTCTTGGGGATGATTTTTTTAATCTGACACCAAAAGCAAAAGCAACAAAAGCAAAAATAAATAAGTGGGACTACATCATACTAAAATGCTTCTGTATAGCAAAGGAAACCATCAACAAAATGAAAAGGCAACCAACTGAATGGGAGAAAATATTTTCAAATCATGTATCTTGTAAGAAGCTAATATTCAAAATATATAAAGAACCCATACAACCCTATAGCAAAAAAACAAAAAGTAAATAAAAATGGGAAAAAAGTCTGAATAAACATTTTTCCAAAGACATACAAATGGCCAACAGGTACATGAAAAGATCCTCAACACCATTATCATCAGGGAAATGTAAATAAAAACCACAATGAGATATCACCTCATACCTATAAGAATGGCTGTTATCAAAAAGACAAGAGATAATAAGTGTTAGCGAGAATGTGGAGAAAAGGGAACACTTGTACGCAGCTGGTGGGAATGTAAATTGTGCAGCCACAATGGAAAATATTGTGAAGTTTCCTCAAAAAAATAAGAATAGTACTACCATGTGATCTAGCTTTCCACTTCTGGTTACCTATTTAATGAAGATGAAAACTTCCACTCAAAAAAATATAAGCACTCCCATCCCATGTTCATTATTTACAGTAGACACGATATGGAAATACACACACACACACACACACAGACACACACACACACACACACACACAATGGACTATTTTTCAGCCATAAAAAAAAGAATGAAATCTTGCCATTTGTGACAATACAGATGGACCTTGAAGGCATTATGCTGAGTGAAATAAGTCACACAGAGTGAGACAAATACAATATAATTTCTCTTACATGTGGAATCTAAAACAAACAGAAAAAAGTTCATAGACACAGAGAACACATTGGTAGCTGTCAGAGGTGAGAGTTTGGGGGTGGGATAAATGGGTGAACAGGGGTCAAAAGTAAAAAAAGAAATGTCTTATTTTAAATCTGAGAGGCAGAATCAAGGTCAGCCAGCATTACTCTAGAAAACAAACTTTCTTTTAATAGAAATTATCAAAGTATAAATATCTCAATCATTTAGCACTTAGCATCTCTTAATCCTACTAGTTATCACTCACACCCAGTTTCAAATACAAGCAACAACAAACCTTCCCTTATATTTACCTAACACTCTAGCCTCAGGAAGGAAGGAAGGAAGGAAGGAAAGAAGGAAGGAAGGAAGGAAGAAAGGAAGGGAACAAAAGTGTTAGCGGCACGGAAGATGTAAATAAGATCAGGGACCAGGAGGGATCAGATTTAAGGGGAGACTTAATGCTCTATCAGGTATGTGATTTTCAGCAATATGATGGATTTTTTTAACAATGCAAAAGAATTTGGATGTCCATATGTCTTATGTTATTTTTCACCTGTATGAACTTAACCTGAAAATCAGATTGTTGTCTCTTTAGTTTCCAACAGCTAAGTATCTGCAAGAGATACAAAGAGGAAAATGGATTAATAATTAAAATAAATGGTACAAAAGTGTTATTAGTTAAAAATCTATTTTAGTGTATCAATCTATGAGCATGAGTTTAGTACAGGAAGTAAAATACTGAATTTCTTTAATTGCTTACATGAGTGCTCCCTAGATTTTTACATTTTCTAAATATAAATGGTTGGTGGGGGGCGGTGAGCAACATAATTAGAGTTAAAGAGGAACATGTCTAATGATAAAAGTGGCGATCCTCTAGGAAGATCAAATGATTTTAATGTAGGTAATGTCAAATTATATAAAGGGAAAATTAACAGAAATAAAAGTTTAAATAGACAAATCCATAATCAGAAAGAAGTGTTTCAACATATATTTTACAATAAATGATACGATAAGAATACCAAAAGTCAGTAAGTAGTTAGACGTGAACAGCATGAATAGAAAACTTGGCACTAATTGGTATATATAGAGTACCACACCCCCAAACAGCAAAATAATTTTTTAATGGGAATAGAGAAATTAGCAAAATTAATCATATGTTTAGCTGCAAAGGAAGTCTTAAGAGTTTCAAAGGATTTAAATCAGAAAATCTTCTCCAAAATGATAAAAATAAATAATTTGGATATTGGACAAAATTAAAGAAGAAAAAGATACAAATAACCAATATCAAGAATGATAAAGGAGATATTACCAAAACTATAAAAATAAGAGAACTGTTTGAAAAATCAAATTTCAACTAATTTAAATATTTAGATTAAGTCCCCAGAAAAGCACAATTTATTAAAACTGACAAAAATTTTTTTTAAATGAATGTTGGTATTTTTTCAATTAAGTTAGATTCGCACTTTAAAAACGATCATATGACTTACTATGAAATGTTTGAATTCTACTAAACATTTAGAAAAGAAATTATACACATTTTACAAAAAGCTCTTGCAGAACACAGAAAAAGAGAAAGATGTCCACCAATTTCTTTTATGAGATCAGTTTACGTTGATAACAAGACGGAAAAGACATTACAAGAAAGACAATTTACACCAATGTCTCTCATAAAACACAGACGCAAAATCCCAAACAAAATATTTTAGCAAAACAGTTACTGCATTATGAACAAATGAGTTTGTTCTAGGAAGATGTATTAGACAGAATAATGACTTCCCAAAGATATTCACACCCTAATCCCTAGAACCTGTGAATGTGTTATCTTATGTGGTAAAAAGGATTTTGCAGATGTGATTAATCAAAAGATTTTGTAGATTCAGGAGATTATTTTGGATTACCCATGTAGAACCAATGTAATCACAAGGGTCCTTATAAGAGGGAGGTAAAAGGATCAGAGTCAATAGTAGGAGATATAATCACAGAAACTGTGATTCTGTGAATAATGTTACCTTAATATGGCAAAAAGGACTTTGTAGATAAGATTATGGTTAGGGATTTTGAGATGAAGACATTTTCCTGCATTATCTGGGTGTCACCCAATCTAATCACATAGATCCTTTAAAGCAGAGAACTATCCTTGGCTGTGTCAGAGACATGTGATGTGAAAGAACGCGACTTGTGGTTAAGGGCCTTGAAAATGAAGAAAAAGAGCCAGGAGCTAAATAATGTGTGTGGTCTCTAGAAGCTGGGAATAGCCACCACTAGATAATTTGTAAGAAAATGGGAAAATAGGTTCTATAACCACAAGGCACTGAATTTTGCCAACAATCTGAATTTTTAGGAAACCTATCCTCTCCAGGGGAGGAAACAAACCTTCCCCTAAAGCATTCAGAATAAAATACAACCCTGTCAATAACTTTATTTTAGCATACTGAGACATGTAATGGACTTCTGACCTATAGAAGTGCAAGGTAATAATTTGTATTGTTTCAGCTGCTAAGTCTGTGGCAGCAATAGAATATTAAGGCAGAGGGTTAAAGTGATTTAATATTCAATAATTTTAACAGTGTAATTAATTCAACATAAAGAAGAAAGGAAAACCATATCATAAATAAAATAGATGTGGAAAAATCACCTATTTGGTAAGCTCCATAAATGTTCATGACAAAAACCCTTCACAAATTAGGAATAAAAAGAAATGTTCTTAATGTGATAAAGGTTATTTTTTTAAAGCTGTATCAAAATTTTCCTGTTGGTAAAATGTTAATATCTTTACTTTGGAGAACTGAAATAAGATAAAGATGCCCACTCTTACCATTCTTAAATGGTCAAATGGCCAAATGAGAAAAGGTGTCAATATGGCAGATTGATTACAAATTTCCCCGTATTCTCCACTTCTCTCTGAATCTATGCTTTTTCAATGTGACTTAGCTGCTTCTCCCTTCAAGAGGTGGAGTCTATTTCTGCTCCCGTGAATATGGGTATGTTTTGTAAATTGTTTTGGCCAATAGAGCATGGCAGAAGTGACAGTGTGACAGTTCCTCAGATTGGCCTCAAGAAGCCTTGTACACTTCCACTCTCTTTCTCTTGAACTCTTGCTTTCACCATGAGAAAACACCTGGGCTACTCTGCTGGATGATGAAAGACAATGACTAGCAAAGCTGAGGCAATACATGACCAGCTGACACTCAACTTATCCCACGCCAGGTAAGAAAGCCCAATCAGGTTGCTAAACTCACCTACCTGACCTCTAGCTGACTGCTAATATATGAATGAGCCCAAATGAGACCAGAAGAAAAGTCCAGATTATCCAGAGACTGATGAGCAAGAATTTCAATCAGTTTTTTTAAGCCACTCAGTTCAGAATGCTTTGATATTCAACATTGTTGTGACAATGGAGAACTGATAGAAAAGACCAAAGTGTGTGTTGAGGAAATATGACAACAGATCTGGTCTCTAGGAGATAGTGATTTATATTTAACCACTTTGACATAAGTTATTCATGTGTATATGGTTAATTCAACAACTTAGGTAATACAGTTATAGATGTGTTAATATTATATTTACTGAGGTAACCTCAAAATAACCCTAAATCTGGGTAGAATTTACTGACCACTGAATATGTACCCAAGTAAGAACTGACTCTTCCTGATAGTCAAACAATCTTTTAAAGATTATTAACTAGTTATGTTGGAAGGGAGAACTGACCAAATATTAACTGAATAGTGATGGACAGATGAGTATGTTCAAAAAAATTGATAAATTATTTATCCTGTAAGGAAAAACAATAATAATATATTTAGCATAGATTGTATTTTCAGGTACAAAGGGGAAAAAAGGAGTTTAAGAAGTCTACCTGTATGTTCTGTTACCTCA
Source organism: Pseudorca crassidens (assembly GCF_039906515.1). Lineage (NCBI taxonomy): Eukaryota > Metazoa > Chordata > Mammalia > Artiodactyla > Delphinidae > Pseudorca > Pseudorca crassidens. Next base: position 25,420,757 of record NC_090298.1, read on the forward strand.
AAGCTGATGAATTCAATTCCTGGAACTGCTCAATGCCCACTGTTCTTTTTGTCTCTCCACTACTTCATTTATCTTGAAGAAAGTAGGACCAAGGAAAATAAGTACTCCCTGCCTATCCATCTTGATAATGTAATGCTTCTCTCTGCCTGCAGCATTGTGCATTAACGTTTTGAGCAAAATCTATAGGTCAATCTCCTGCTTGAACCAAAGTGCCAGTCTGTCATGTACTGTAATGCTCTCTCTTCTAACCAAATTTTTAGACTCTGAATTTATTTTTCCAGATGATTCTGACAATGTGCTGCATGATAGAAAACAAGTTATATGTTAACCATGCTTGCAATACTTGATAAGCATCCCATGAACCACTGCTTGATAGATGGCCACAATAATGTAAATACATCTTCATTATAAATCTCTGGACTAGAGAATCTTTCCATAAAAAGATTAAAAATAAAAAAAGAATCCTAATATCATGTTATCCACAAAAGTAAAATAAATTAAAAAATGGAGTTTTTCACATTCTAAAAATAAAATACATAATATTTTCCCCACAATTTCACAAGAACACCACATAAAAGTGACTATCTAATTAGAGAGAATTATCTAGTACATTTATTTAAAATTATAACCATAAACAGTTGCATTCACATTATACCCTAGGAAAAGTCACTTAGACTCTCTGAGTTTCAATTTCTTCTCTTGCAGATTGTACTTATGACACATTCTAAGACCAACAGAAATTCATAGATAAATATTTGTTCTTTTTCATGCATCAGATATTATGCTCAGCACTTGGGAGACATTGTGTCAATTAATTTAAACTTAATCACAATCATACAGAAATTAAGTAACAAAGCATATGGAAACTTCTTAGTGAGATGGTGATTCAAATAGATACATGATAAATGCCGGACCCCATTTTATTACATCTGTTTGGGAATGTGACAAAAATTTGTCATATCTGATTTATTGATGTCCATGTCAACACTATACTCAAAAGACTCTAAGTCATCCCAGTCACTACTAGGTGAGACTTGTTGGAGTAGATTAGCATCACTTTCTATCAAGCTAATCGGGAACACTTTGTAGGATTCCTGAGAAAAGAAACCATATCACACAAATCAAAAGTACATGCCACATGGCCAAACAGAGAAGTGTTTAATATAAGAATTCTTAGTAATTTATCTCTGTAGTCCTGTAATTGTTCTGCTCATATAACAATGAAATAACACCACCAAAGTTGATATAACTTTTGGCTGCCTTACAACTTTTAGATGGATACTCAGATCTTATGGTCCAATATATTGACCTGAAATATTAAATCTGTCAAAACACACTAACTGAACTCAACTGAATTGATATGCTCCTTTAGTTCATGCTATTCAGTGTAACAGTAAACTTTATCATTTGCCATTTTATAGTCCTACCAGCCCCTTAATCCTCACCCCACATTTAATCTTTCTTTCTTCCTTCCTTCTTCCCTTCCTTGCTTCCTTCCTTCCCTCCTTCCTTCTTTTCTCTTTCTTTTTCTTTCTTACTTTCTTTCTTTCTTAAAAATACGATAGGAAAAAAAATAATTTCTGGCACTTATTTATCTTAAGTCACACCAAGATCTGAAAGCAAATTTCCCTTAATTAGTAATATTTACAAAGTTTCTGTGAGTCAATTTGTCCACAAACGTGTTGACTTGCTGTGAAAGTTGCTATTAAAAAACACAGCAGGACATGTCCATATTAATAGCCTCAAATGCAGTAATGGAGCCATGAGTGGACCTCCCAATGGCCTATCACATCTGCCCTAAGAGAAATAAAAGGAGTCAGAATAAGTATCATCTTACTGTAAATATCTCCCACATACATTGTGGAAACAAGTAGGGTTGAGATCTACTAAGAAATATAAAACAAAAAGACAAGAGCCCATAAACAGAGAACTAAAACAATGTGGTTAATATATAAATATTATCAAATAATCCTAGAGTGGTCTGTAGGTATAGAATAATGTTATAAAACTTTTTCTTCATTAATAGCCTTAAAAATGAGTACCAGCCTGCAAAAAGGTGTGAACTCTAATTTTGTCAAGTACCTAATATCCAGTTTCTGAATGTGTCTATGCTGAGCAGCAGACTCCTTAAAAGAATATCCCTGTGCTTACACATAATTATAGTGGTTCTCAATAAGTCAGGTGTTCTCAGCTTATTAGTACTGTACTAAACCAATACGAAATTAAATAATCCATTCCAATTTTTCCTTGAGAGAGAGAATGACTCATACATAAAGAAAAGGTGTGTTCCATGCGATGTATAGCTGGAGCTTATTACACAATTTCACATTCATGGGAAAATAAATAATTGCGTATGCACTTTTCTCAATGAAAATAAAGACCATCGTTTTCAATTATTCTTCTATGCACTCACTAAATATAGAGAAAAGTCAAAGTTTAGTTTAAAATCCTTCGGGAATGCATAAATATGATATCATTTGCCTCCAAAGAACCATTGTAATCATCCAAAAAGAGACGGGAGAATAAACGAGAGATTTTATTCTCTATTTCCACACTGCTGTTATCAACATGGACTCTCTCTTGTCTATCAGTACTGACACTAAGCTCTCAAGATCGTACTGTTAAGCATTATGAGCTATGGGTCTTATAAATGCCCAGAGCTGTGGATGAGTGCGAACACTGTGAATTTCAACCTCATGTGTTTCTCTAATAGGTCTGCAGATATTGCCTCTGAGATCTAGTTATATTTCCCAGTATGTCAGCGTTCAGTGTAAATTCACTACATAGTCAGTAGGTTGCAATTGTTGGGACTAGATTTCTAAGAACCCACACAGAGAAAGATGCTTCCTGTTCAGAGGTCCATGTGAGCAATAAGAAAGTCTTCTGGCTCCAGATCAGGGTTATTGTCTTTGACCATCAAGCAGTGGGCCGCGGAAACTTCAGGTAGAAAGCAGTAACAAAGCAACAAAATAGCTCAAAGGAGATTTGCCTTGAGTTTAGTTGAATATGACCAGACAATGTAAAAACAGAATTAATTCCCTTCCATGCTGCCATACGCCACAATAAAATGCAGCAGTATCTACCAGACTTTCATATATACGTGAGTGCAATGGAAAAAGAAGGAATAATTTAGAACATTGATTTTTTTTCCCCTTTTTGGCTAGAACAAAAATAAAATTATCTGAATCTGTCTCTCTCATTCCCTCTCTTTTTCTATTTTTATCCCTAAGCTGAATATGTAATACTATATTTTTTTATGTTTTTAGACATAAAAGTTAGTATGCTTCTTACTTTTGTGTTATTCTATCTATAACATTAAAGAAAATAAAACTAGAATCAACAATAATAAATACACCCATATCCACTCTCTTAATCCAAATTTCATTACATATTGACCTCCATATATAAACACATATATTTTATATAAATGTAATAATGTCAACTAAAAGAAAATTAATACTTGCTTTTACCTGCCATGCAATATAGACAATAAACATCTATACTGTCCCCATATTATTAATATGATTTCAAAACCACAGAAGTCTGCTAATTTGTATAACTGTTGAATTACAAAAAAGTAAAAATGTATCTTAAATATCTAACATAAAGTATATGTGTCACTATGGTTACCACAAAAATGTGGAAGTTTGAACTTAGAAAGGGAAATAATTGCCTACAAACCTTTGCCCACTGAATTAAACTTCACTTCCCAACTGAATTAAACTGGGGAAGTGATTTAACCTCTGCACACCTCAATCTCTTTACTGTAAAATTAGGATAACATATTTCATTTATGGCATTATTTATTAACCACATAATTATTGTTTACTCCATAAAAAAGGCTGAGAAAATGCTATCTCTACAGCACTTAAGAAACAAGTAGAATTTGAAATAGCTAATGTGCCTTTATAATTAAAAATGGTATTGATATTGAAGCAGTGTGGAAAGAGATGCTGTCTTGTTTTCTTAACCACATTTGTGATGAATACAGGACTGAAACTGATAAGGATTAACACAACTAGACTCAGCTAAATAAAATTATTTTGAATAATATGTCCTATTTTTAAAAGCACAATAACCAAACAAGAAAAAGAGATTGGATTTTTTTTAAAAAAGTGACTTTGGAATTATCAATTTTTTTAAGTAATTAAATGAGAAAAGTAAACACGGTTTTTCAATTAATTTCAACTTTTCTCCATTTTCCCATGGATTTCTTTCCAATTATGATATGTCAAAGAAATATAGTCATTGATTTGTCTCTGTTTCCTAACATAATGTGCTTTTCTTCCATGGGCAATTTCTCCATTTCTTTTTGACCCCTGAATTATTCACGCTGCCAAAAAAAAAAAAAAAAAACAGAAAGAGTCCTTGACATCTGTTCAGCTCTCATGCTACTTAAAATTGTGTTATCTTTAGTTATAACTACAAACTACAATTCAGAGATATTGGGAAGTGTAAGCTAAAACAAAATAGCACCGAAGCGTGACATCAGCAGAATGGCAGAATAGGAGTTTTTCTACCGTCTTACCCACAAAATCACCAATTTAGACAATCACAGGATGGGAGTGCCTTTGTGGAAATCTGAGAGTTCAGCAGAGGAGTTCCAGCTCAACACTGGGGAAAAAAATCTGAGATCGAGGGTCAGAGGAACAGTTTCACTTTACCCATGTCAACCCTCCTCCAAGGTGAGAAGCTCAGTGACAAGACAGACCTTATGGCCAGCGGTTTCTCCCATAGGGAAAAAGTGAGAGCCTGTGAGTGAGCCCCTGGCTTCTCCCATTGTGGGAGATGCTGCTAAAGAGGCCCACTGCATCCTTGCCCTGTCCAGAATACTGAGGTGGGCTGCTACATGACTGGGGGTCGGTCAGAGAGTGGCTGGGAGAACAGCAGCATACAATCCCTCCAAGAATTTCCCCCAAGAGGGAACAAGAAGTACGGAGCAGGGCTATCCCTAGAAAAGGTCTGAGAATGCTTCAGGATCCCTAGTAGGGCTGACTGAGGTATTTCTCTCCCAAACCAGTCAGTAAAGACTGGAGGAGATGACTGCTTATTCAAATGTGAAGATAGCAATGAAAGATTTCAAAGAACATGAAAAATCAAGGAAACATGACACCATCAAAGGAACACAATAATTTTCAGTAACTGATCCCAAAGAAATGGAGATCTGCAATTTGTTCCTTAAATAATTCAGAATAGTTGTTTTAAGGAAACTCAGTAAGCTGTAAGAAAACATAGAAAGATGATTTAATGAAATCAGATAAATGAATGGATAAAGATATATATATATATATATATATATATATATAAAACAAAGCCAGAACTGCAAGCTATGTCATCTCACAGAGAACTTAGTGATCTATTTTTAATTCCATATATTTCTTCTTTTTTTCTTTATAAAACAAAAATATGTTGTCATTGAAAAAATATTAAAAAACACCCTTTCATGAGGCTTCAAAGATAATCACTTGATACTCTTGATGTATATGTCTTACAGCTTTATTTTTTCTTCCTTTTTTCTCTTCCTTATTTCCTACCTTTCTTCTTTCCTGCCTTCCTGCCTTCTCTCCCTACATCTCTCCTCCCACCTTATATCCTTCCTTCTGTCTGTTATTTACCTGTTGTCCTTTAGTACCATATCTGCCCTTTATACTCTACTCTGTTTCCTGGCCAGTGGCTTCCTACTATCTCCTGACAATAAGAAGCACTGGCAGTAGGTCAAAGGGTGAAAGGAAGAAAGGGGATACTTTCTTCCAGTTCTGACATGAGACAACTGCCTCCAATATCGGCGTTTACTGACACCACAACGTGGGAGTCAAAGAAGGAGGGAGTTGGCATCTAGCCTTTCTGATGGTTCTAGCTTTGGCTGAAACAGCACCTCTTCAATGGATCCATAACCTCCCATAATAACATCTCCAACGTTACAGCTATAGATGCAACTCTGCAGACCCCATCACAGGCGCACTGGCATTTTCTCATCACCATGAGTCATCCTTTCTTCTTGTCTGCCTTTCCAGACCCTACACTGGTCCACTCCATCTTTCTCCCTTCTTTTCTCCTATCCTTCTACTACTTTGTAGACACTTTTCTGTAATAAGTTACCTCTTTGAATTGTCTACACTTATTTCTTTTTCCCTCACTGGGCTCTGCTTCTCTATCTATCTGCTTATTATCTATCTACGGGTCTATCTATCTATCTATCTATCTATCTATCTATCTATCTATCTATCATCTATCACCTGTCTATTGTTAAAAGATAAACTGAGGCATATTAAAATATTAAGAATTTATCTGTGCAAAAATCGATTTGAATCTGGCAGCAGCCAATCTAGCAGATAGAAAGGAGCTCCAAAAAGCCGTACAAAATGAAAGACTTTCAATGCCAGAAGGGAGCAGGAACAAAGGAAGTTACACGAGGCAAAAAAGCAGATTAGTTACTACAAAGTTGCTTTCCTTTAGAGGATGGCAGGGGTATATCAGACAGATTACCTAACTAGTACTGATCAGGTGACTCTTGATGGACTGGTTTAAGATGCCATTTCTGGGAGAGCCAAGCTGTAATTAAGTTAAATCTCAGTTTGGTGATGTGGAGCTTAAAATAAATGACTACGTTTTGGCCCTATGGTCTTGTTTTTTGTTTTTGTTTTTGCGGTATGCGGGCCTCTCACTGTTGTGGCCTCTCCCGTTGCGGAGCACAGGTTCCAGACGCGCAGGCTCAGCGGCCATGGCTTACGGGCCCAGCCGCTCCGCGGCATGTGGGATCTTCCCGGACCGGGGCACGAACCCGTGTCCCCTGCATCGGCAGGTGGACTCTCAACCACTGCGCCACCAGGGAAGCCCTGGTCTTGTTTTTTAACACTATCTGTTTATCATCTGTTTATCGATCCATCTCATCCATCATCTCCTTATCTATATTTCATGTTTCATATAAAACATAATATTGTGTGTATAAAGTATTTTTTTAATGTGTATGTTCATATAACAATATACTGTGGACATCTTTACATGTCAACAGGTATTCTCCAAAAATGCATTTACAATAATTTACTTGACCCATTTTCTACAACTGAACAGTGAGTTCTTTCTAAGGTTTTATTATAGACAATATCACAGTTGTATAAGTAATGTTTGTATACGTGCTTATTTATTTTTAATGTCCTAGTATAGAAATTCTTGTGTCAAAAGAAATTATTTTAAACACCGTTGCTATGTATTGATATTTTTTTCCTGCAAATGGTTACATCAAACTTACTCTTCCTCCTGAAGTGAATTAGAATAACTGTTTCCCTCATTCTCTTGCCTCAAATGTTTTTTTAAATTTTGTTCTGACAGTTTTATTGGTAAAAATTTCATTGTCTTGAACTCCAGTGAGGCAGAATATATCTGTCACATATATTTCTTTTTTAAAAAATAATTGCCTATGATGACCGTTCACTACTTTACTGGAGGGTTGCCTTATTTTTCTTATTCCAAATGTGAAATTTCTTTCCAAAGTGCACACTAAACTTTATTTTCCATAAGTGTTGATATTCTTATTTATTTACTATTTTGTAGATTTTCTTTAATTTAAAAAACATTCACTATTAGTGAATGTAAAAGGTATTTTAAATATAATTTTTAAACTATGCTATGTACTTACATTAAAAAAAATATATTTTTGTCTCTTCTTATCAGGCTTAAAAGACCTTCCTTAATATATGTTTACCAAAATCTGCAAATGTATTTTCTTATGATTAATACCACGATTCGTCTATTTATTAAAATCAGAAGTGAGGGGGTTCATATTTGTTAGTTCCTTTTCTTTATATTATGTATCGATTTCTGTTGATTCTACCTCCAAAGTGCTTCCCAAGTCTACCAACATCTCCTATCAACTGCCATAACCTTCCTCCACACTATCCCCATAAACAACGCAATAACCACGGAACTGGTCTTTCCAGTTCCATTGCTTGCTTCCTTGCTTCCTAATCAATTACTCACAATCTGAGTAATCACTTTAAAAATATAAATGGAGTGGAATTCGTTTGCCTAAAAACTTCTGATGATTTGCTTTTTCTTAGAATTAAACCTAAAACCTCCTCATGCTTGACCTGAGCTCTCCCAACATCTCCAGCCTCATCTGATGACTGATGACATAGCCTTTTGTCACTAACTTCTGAACACAATGGCTTTCTACTACTTCTCAGAAAGCACTAAGCTCTGTGCCACATGGGAATTTTCCTCTTGTTCCTTTTCCTTGGTAACATTCTTCCCCTGGCTCTTAACATCAATTAAACATCTCCTCAACTCAGCCTTTAACATCTGCCTGCTTTTCTCTATTTCCTAAAGCTATTTATTTCCTTAATAACAACTTGTTTAATTCATACTTTCTTTTCTATAGGTATTATCTATCTCCCTAATGAGAGTGTAAATAGAATGTAAGATTTTTGAGAGAAGAAATCCCAACTAAGTTGTTCACTGTGGTACTGTAATCATTTCATAATGTTTAACATAAAGTAGATGAAAGGAAAAGAATATTTGCCTGAATAAGGAAAAAGGAAAAAATAAATGAAACTTCATTTTTCAAATAAGGAATCTGAGACTTAGAGAAAAGGTTTTTTTGTTGTTGTTCAAAGTTTAGCCATCGTTTTCTCACTAACTTAAAAAGTGTGTGTGTGTGTGTGTGTGTGTGTGTGTGTGTGTATTTTAAGTTTAGTGATTATTGCAAAGAAAGCAGACAATCCCTGTAGCCTTAGAAAACAGAACTTTCTAGCCTAGTTATCATATAAGGGGCCTGTCTATGGGGTTAAGAGAGAGTCACTTAGAATCACTTCCCATGCATGGCTTTATTAGCCACATTAATGACATCAAGCTTTATGCTAAGAATTATGAGAAATCATCAAGGTCTTTTGTTGGAAAGCAACTTGATTGGATTTGTTAAAATAAATATGTATCTTCACCTTGCAGGGATTTGGACTAGATGACCTCTGAGATTGATTCTAAAACTATGTTCCATAATTCTGTGATTTAACAACTTTTCTAATATTAGTTGAATATTAGGGGAAATTAGCATCAAAGTCTTATTTGGATGTATTCTCATATAATTCTACATTGAAAGGCAAATAATTTTAATTCCAAGCATTTTTGAAATTGTTTCATTCGAATTTATTTTAATTTTATTAGCATCTCTAAAATACAGCAAAGTTCTATCAGAGATTCTGAAAGAATAATTTTAAACCCTAATCTATTAGCATATTGCACCACATGATTGAGAAAATATCTCATATATTTATTTGCTCATTTCCTAGACCATGTATGTGTGAATACTACATCTACCTTCATATTAGACTGTACCCAAAGAAAAAACAACAAGAGAAATATGCAATTAGCATATAGAACATTTATACTTATGAAAAAATAAAATAAATTCTTCCTTCTAGGTCTTAGTGTAGATGGCTTTTTTTTCTTTTCATTAATGGTCTCTCAGATCAAAGAGGTATTTTGGAACTCTCTTATACAAGAATAACCCTATTCTCCATATGTCACCCTCACATTACTCAGTTTTATTATACTTATGGAACTATTTTTTATATGAAGGTATTTATTATCTTTCCTCCCTTGGTAGCATGTAAATGCAACTAGAGTATCTACCTCATCTATGTTTATTCCCTCACATAATCCCAATGCTTAAAGTAGTTCTTGGATCATAAAAAAAAAAAGAAAAAAAAAATTGCTGAACAAATGAAAGGCTGAATGAACAAACAGTTTAAGTTATAAAATCATACTTCAAATTTAAGCTTTGCTAGTTATATAGCTTACTTACTAGTTATTTATCTTTGGTCAAATCACTTAACTACTGGGGGCCTTGGGTTCTCCACTTATTTAAAGGGATGATTTATTCACAGTATTGTTTTAGTGCTAGAATGATATAATAAATGTGAAAATACTTGTCAAACTGTAATAAATAAAAATCTAAGATCACTATTGTTATCTTGTTGAAGATAAATTTACCATCAAGGATGTTTCTGAGGTAACTTGAACTTGATGAAGAAAATAGGTACTCTAATCACATATAAACAAATTATGTAAGAAAGGTTAAGTTAAATGAATTCTGTTAACCAAATCTGACTGCTTTACAATGAAGCCAAACATCTCCATTGACAAAATAGAAATAATTTTAAAATATCAAGGCATCCCCCAAATATCTCCTATTTGCTACTCAAAAGCTTTTAACTTAGGAGAATTTTTTCTTGAATATACAATCTCCTTTTCTACTTGAAACCTTAAGATGTACATACTAAAACTGAAGAGATTGTAGACGGTAAAACCCACACAATATTTTTTTTATAATTATCAGTCAATCCACACTTTAAGGGTAATAAATTTTGAAGATATATTTCAAAGATATTTTCTAAGAACCAATTTTATTAAATAAAAGCACAAGGGTATTAATGTCAAGACACATACCACTTTCATATATTAAAATGCACATTACATATGCCTGAAATTCAGATATAAATGCATGAAGTAAGCACAACCTGCCTCTAGAGTTACCACCAATTGTTAATTCCGGCAAAAGCAAGCTTATTTACTCAAATTAGTGCATCTGGGGGCTTTAATTGTCCATATTTGTGCTTAAAGCATCAGTCTTTGTGGATTTAACTGGCATAAGTCAGTATTTTTATCTTCACTCAGTTGAGAAATCTAAGAAAAGTGTTGCCTAACAACCACAAACCAATAACAGAGAGGAGGCTGTGCCATCCATTTCTTGTTACATGGTCAGCTTGACTTTGTTTCCTCTAATATCTAGCAACAGAGGCTTTGATGTAGAGTAGAAAGCATCCTGACTTTGTAAACTGAGAGACTGATCCTGTGCTATGATCCTTCTCTTCCTAAGGCAGTCCATAAATTCCTATAACCCTTTATCTGAGCCACCTAGTGTTAATTCTTTCAATATTTCCTAAGAGCCTACTCTATACAAGATGATATACTAGACACTGAGTAATATTCAAATTTGAATAAAATACTCTCCTTGAATTTAAGTTACTGATGATAAAACAGTTGCGACACATATGCCCTGTTGAAATCTGTAAGAAATACTTGAATAGGCTACAAAAAAAAGAGATATAACTGTATAGCACAAGGAATTCTTCTCAATACTCTGTGATGACCTATATGAGAAAAGAATCTAAAAAAGAGTGGATATATGTATATGTATAACTGATTCACTTTGCTGTACAGCAGAAACTAACACAACATTTTAAATCAACCATACTTCAATAAAATTTTTTTTAAAAAAGAACTGCAATAAAGGCTGGAAATTTTTTTTAAAAGATAAATAAATAAAAAGCACTAGGAATACAAAAAAGGAAAGATGAATTCTAAAGAAAGTAATGGCTTAAATACACTAAGAATACCACCTTCTCCACTAACCCTCCTTTTATTTTTTCCTTTATTCTTCCTATATTACCAATTCTACTCCTAATAGCAATAGCAATGCTAGATCTTTATATGCTTTATCTTGCTTAATCTTTATACTACTCTGGTGAGGTAAACAGTAGTAAGGCCATTTACCAGTAATTGAACTCTCACTCATAACATTGTTATGGTACTAATTTAAGGTCACATTGCTGGTATCGGTGTCAGAATTCAAACCCAGAGCTGTGTGATTCCAAAGCATGAGGTTTTAACCACCTTGCTATAATGGTGTCCACACTTCACTTTGAAGAAAGAAGGGAAACTGTTTTGCAGGATCAGAAGAAAGGCATTTGATCCTGAGGGAACAAGAGGTGTAAGAAAAGACATTGAGTTGTGAGATTTCATGGTGTCACTGAAGAACAGATTATTTGAAACTGGAGTGTAGAGCACCTGGGAAAAGTAATAGGAAATGAAACGGGAAAAGACTGTGACCAGGTCATAAAGCACCTTTCCAAGGAATTAGAATTTTATTTTTAAAAATTGAGGAGTCATTATTTTTCTTCTACAGGTGATAGCATTATTTTATATGCAAAATAATAAGGATACTTCATTGCATGACATTTGAGAGGCGTCAAATAAATGTCTAATAAATCAAATAATGGGGATGGAGTAAAAGATCTATTAGAGGATCCTTAGGAAGACAGGAAGCAAGTTCACAAACTATGGCAGTAGAAAGAACATTAGAATCATCAGATTGGGAGTAAGGGAAACTTGGTTTAAAACTAGCTTAGCAATTAACTAACTTGGAGACAATTTTTTCCCCCAGCAAAGCTTCAGCGTTCTCCTATAAACTCATCTAAGCAATGGGGAAATTAATAATCTCCAAAGTTCCTTAGTTCTAAAATTATATGACTTTGATATGGTAAAAAAAAAAGGGGGGGGGGTGTTTACATTTCTTTTTAAATAAAATAATTTCAAGTGTAATCATATCAGATCTTTGTTGCATACAGAAGGTGTTTGTCATGGGGACAAATGATTTCCACCAGAGAGGCTGTAATAATATCATTAATATAGATGGTAAATATGAGTGGGGAATATTTCTGTGAAAATAATGAGCTCAGATTGGGGCATATTGTGTGGCAGGGCAGATTAAAGCAGACTCATTGAAGATACTCTATGGACAGTCATATTGAAAATTAGGAACACAGGCAAATAATCCAAATTGGAAAGATGTCTAAACATATATAAAGGTTGTATCTAAAGCCTCATGAGGAAGTTGATAAAATCCAGAGAAAACCCTTAGGATAGGATGAAGGAATCAGTGCACAAATAGATGCCTTAGAGAAAATGTATCAGAGGGAATTGTGAAAACAAGAAAACTGTAGAGAACCTGAGGAGTGGTAAGTGCAGGTATAGCAGATTCAAGAATGTGCACCTTCACAGAAATAGAGAAAAGAATAGTATTAAATATAACCTTTGTTCTACAGTGTCATGTGCAGTAGAAATATAATTTAAAATGATATCCAAAAGTGATATCCAAAATATAAAGTAAAATGATATCTAAAAAGTTAGGTTTTTTAAGAAGGAGGTCATTATGGACCTTCAATATAGTTTCTCTTGGTGATAGGTAGGGCCTAAAGCCAAAGAATAATGAGTTAAAGAGTTTTAGGAGGAAGAACTGGACACAGTGTGAGTATTTGAAGATATTTGGAGATGTAGGGAAAAAATGAAATCTGTAAGGTCTCTTTAGTGTGGAAGCCAGATCAAAGGAAGATTTTTTAAAACTAATATGTGCTGCTCAGCTATCCTACAGTGTGTGGCAAGTTGATTTACATGTATTGAGCATGCAGAGATATACATTTAACAGAACTAAATAATATCTAATTGGGCAAAAATCTGGAAATAAACTATTTTTTAAAAGATTGAAAGTATAAAGGAAGTCAAGAATAATGAATGGAGAAAGCCAAGAGGAGGGAAAAACAGGAAGGGTATCATGGATAAAATTAAAGAAAATAAATTGGGGTATAACATGGAAAAAGGAGGAAAAAATAAAATAGGAAAATATGCTAATAAATTGATGTATGCAAGAATCGGATGAGTGCAGGGGTAAGGTGAGGTCAAGGAATGCCTTCTTGGGTGGCACGTCATCTTTTTTTTAATGTAATGAACAAATTGGTGCTGAGCATGAGAATGTTGGGTGGCCATAGAAAGGTTTAGAATTTCCTAAGAAACTTTGGGCATTTGTACACATCATGAAATTCTAATGCAATCCAACTGAAGGAGTCTTCACATATCTTGGCCCTCATCAGTTAGGCTTGTAAAACTAGGAAAAAGAGAATACGAAGGGGTAGACAAATGATTAAGAAAGTCTTTTCCTCCTCATTCCTGCAAGTATAATGTGCATTCAAAGCACAGGATACTGAAGTAAATCATAGATAAATGTTGTAGCCAGGCATCCAGGAATCTAGGAGGCCAGACTGCTGGAAGAGTTATCTGCATAAGAGGGAAGCTGCTCAGAATGCAGACTGAGACGGGGTTCCTGGTTTTACTGCAGATGGATTTCTTTTTTTAAATTTTAGGTAATTTGAACTTTAATCACCTTGTTTGTTGGAGGACTATTTATTCTAGAAAGAGTGACCAGTACCTATGAAGGGATGATTCCACTAAAGCAGAGGGAAGGGGGAGTCTTCAGATGTTCCGGGAGATTGAGGTCTATAGGTCCTCTCAGTGTTTGGGGAGATAACACTTATTCTCCAGCAATACCCCCAGGGGTGTGGGAGAACATCCCCGGGTGTGATGAGAGGCACACCCACAGAAGTGGACCTTCAGAATAGGGCACCTGGTAAGGGCAAAGAACATAATATCTAAGGTTGACAGAAGCTGCAGAGCTACCTGACTTCAGGGTTCAGGGATCATATGTATTTAGATTCTTTCCACAGTGATTAGGAGAAACTGAAACTTAGAAGTCCTACCTCACTATTTAGGTACCATATAGGGAAATATCATAAACATACACTTCCCTTCACCTGGAAAAAGAAATCAAACTCATTACTCTGTAGCTATAACTTGCACTGAAAATTCCCTAAAAAAGAGGAGTTTTTATGTCTCCCCATTGGAGATTATATATGTTAAAGTTTGATATATTATAATACATGGTAATATCACTGAGAAACACAAAGTGATTTAAACTCATTAGTTTATTAATCCTTGGAAGACTATTCTATGATACAGAGGGAATAGATATTATTATTTTACCCCATGGACAACTGAAAGGCACTACCTATCTAAAGCCAATTTTTTAAAAAATGCTGAAGTCTATAAATTGTAGATGGTTTTATATTGTACCTGACATAGCTCAGAAAAAAAAGAATCAAAAGAGGCAGATTCATGCTTTCCGGGCATGCCCCAGGAATGGAGGATTCTCTTTTTATGTTAATCCACTCTCTTTGAGCCAAAAGCTGACAGTGCACAGACAACACAGGGCCCGCTAGGTCTGCTGTCCAAAAATACTCACCGCAATTTGTCAGGCTTCACATTAAACATGGGTTTTTACACATCGCTGGCCTCTAAACATAAAAGATCCTGTTGGTATCCCTAATTAAATACAATGCGATCAAAGGTTCCCCAATGTCTATCTGACTGTCTCACGATATTCCAGAACTGAAAGCAAATGAGAAAAGTAAGGAAAATATGTCAAAATTTCCAGAGAATGAATGAATGAATCAATCAATCAATCTAGCAAGCAAACAAGCAAGCCTGGGCAGTCTATGAATGTTGCTATTTCCTTTGCTTGTTTTTTCCTTTAACCAGACAATTGTTTTGATCTCAGAATTAGAGGAAACTGAAGTGCAAAATAGAGAGATAACAGACATCTCATTTTTGTAGAGAAGATGGCATTGCCCTATGTTCCAAAAATACTACAATGAAATTTTTCTAAGTAGAAAACCCCTGGAACAATGCATTTTCATAAGTCAGTAACATTTTATAGAGGAAGATGCATTAAAATATGGCTAGACTTCGGTGACTAAAATCCTACTTTAGACTTATGAATCCATCCATAGATTATTCACAATGGAGGTACTGTTTACAGGAAATTACAGCGTCAAAGGGATGATCTAATACTGATTCTTTGGGAGTGAGTCAATATTGATTATTCTCATTAAGGGAACAATAAGTAATAGATTTGGAAAGGATCTTCTCTTTGAGGAACACTATGTATTGCCTGAATAAGAACTTGAAAAAACTTGTTAAAGCTTTAAGACACATATGCCAGGATACACTCACCACTTCTATTTCTCTCCAAACAAACACATTTATAAACAAAAAAAAAAAAGGGTTTTGAAATTTTAAAAATACATTTACTAACAGGTACCATATGTAGCATCATATACATAATATGATTTTAAACACACTCAGCTATCATATGAGTTTTTCCATGCAAACATAGAGTAACCAATATTTTAAATGACAAATGATTATCAATGAAAAGTTACCAGGGAAAAACATGAATGCCTATATACTTTACTTAGCAACAAAAATTGCTGTCTTCAATATGTTCTTTATTAAAATGTAATAAAAATCTCTCCTGAAAACCAGATGGTAGATGACATGATAAATTAAAGCCCTGCATAAGTGCGAATAGAAAAAAATAACTTGCTGCTGACATAAATGACATTTACAATATCACATATGTTTTTTCTAATGAATATAAGATGATCTTGATATTGCAAAAGACCTTATTCCAGAAATGAAACAGGAGGAAAAAAAAGGAGAAAAAAAATGAGGCAGCAACTTGCATTTCTATAGAAATTGAAAATGCTATCTATGACCTATATTCCAATTTGAAAAAGAATATCTGAATAGTAATGAAACACTGGCACAAATAGAAAGAATAATTATTTTTTAATTAGAGTTTTCCCTTATTCTTCTTTTATTCCTATTTGTCAGACATGAACTAAAAAAGAAATTTTAGTTCTAATATATTTAATACCTGACTAAATACCTTGACTCTTGTCAAATATGGTCCAAATTACTACATTAATATATATGTGATTATGCTACAATTTCACTTACCAGCATTATGCAAAGGTCCCAGAAAGTGCTTATGAGAGCCTATGAGGTTCTGGGTTACACAGACTTAATTTGAGATATTTCTCCACTATATACCAGCTATGTGACTATGGGCATGTTACTGAACCACTCTACTCTTTTCCTTATTTTTCTGTAATCGAGGATTTCATTAGTATGTAGTATAAAATAGCTGGGGGGTTTAAATAGGGTGATGTAAACAGCATGCAATACAGTACCTGGTGCACATTAAGCCCTCAGTAAAGCATCAGTCATTATCATAGTTTACAGGTTATAAGTGCAGACAAAAATATAAATGAACTACTCTAATAGTAAATGAAGCACATTTGCTGGCTCAACTTTAAGTCTCGTTTCTTAAACTGTAACATAACCTTCTTTGGCAGACCCTCTTCAACAGTTGCTACCCATGCCTGCTTGACAATGCTGATGGGTCTGCATACTGAACAGATCTCAGCTAACTCTGTCAACAAAAGGGATAAAAATTTCAGGAATTGTTTCGTGTTAGAAATGGCCAATAAACTGCTTATTGCTTTGCAAATATTGAACCTGGGAAAATAATGCTACATCTGCTAAAAACTTATGGAGTAGCTGATGGCCCATATAAATAGATAAATATGGAGGGAATAAACAAGAATAATTGCAAGCCCTTAATAAATCTGGTCTTTGAGTATACTCTTGACAAGCTGAAAAACTGTGGTGAGATTCTGAAAAGAAAAAAAAGAACTAAGGAATAGATGATACTCTTGGATAAATTCTAGGTATAGAATAAGATTTAGGTATAAAATGTAGTTACCTTAGCAATAGATAGAGAGCCATGGAAATGAAAATATTTAAACTGAGAATCCTACATCATATGTCAAGAGATTTCATGGTAGTCTAGATCAAATATAGATTCAATTAGCCATACCTCAGTGGTAGCACATTTTCTTACCTGAATGTAGACTGTTTTAGGGTGAAAACAGAATTTCCATGTCAATCAATACACATTGACATAAATTATAATAATAGGAGAACCCTTACTCTGGCCCATGCAAAAATGAGAATTTGAACCCAACACTTACAAAATGACGTATAGTTACACTTTAATTGGTGCTTAATGAATTAGTCTGGATATTAATATCACATGGTGTGTTTAGTAGACAGTTAAGTTTTTTCCTAGTTGAACACCACTTACGTCTCATATTTATATTAAAGACACACAAAAAACTGATTTATACATTTGTATGGATGACATAGCAGTTAAGGTCCCAGCAAGAAACAGATGGTCTTCAAAGTATTTAAGTGATGTGAGTTTCAGTGGAGGGACTCTACACAGAGAAGATGAAGTTGAGGACACCAAGGAGAGATAAACACCCAGGAATCAGTAACAACAGGAAGCCAGTAACACCCTGAGTGAAAGAGGCAAGGAGAAGGTGCAGTGTTTATGAGAGCCTAGCCAGAGCTAGATCTGTGGAAGATGGATAGCCAACAGTAGCCACCGTCAGAACAGTGATTAAACACCCACACCAGTCTTTCCGCATAGGTTTCTTCTTCTTCAAGTGCCTCCCATTGGCTGAATCCAACATAAAACCAGAAGACAAGGAAATCTACAGAGGTTCAAACTCCCAGGGCACAGAACACAGCAGAGAAGAACTGAGGATAAATAAGTATATCTGGCAGTGAGAAAGAGGATAAAAAGCACATATGGGGCTTCCCTGGTGGCGCAGTGGTTGAGAGTCCGCCTGCCAATGCAGGGGACGCAGGTTTGTGCCCCAGTCCGGGAAGATCCCACATGCCGCGGAGCAGCTGGGCCCGTGAGCCATGGCCGCTGGGCCTGCGCGTCCGGAGCCTGTGCTCTGCAACGGGGGAGGCCACAACAGTGAGAGGCCCGCATACCGCAAAAAAAAAAAAAAAAAAAGCACATATGAATAAAATGTGATTGGACTGCAAGCTTAACTTTTAAAGTGCCTGTCAGTGATACTATAAAAAAGATAAAAACTTTTCTTTATGGTAACTGTTTCGCTTATATGCATGAAATTGTTTCATCCACCACATTTCAGCTTTAAGTATTTTTTAATTCATACAAATGCATGCAATAAAATGCAATTACAGCTCAATTAAAATTTCAGTGCAATTAAAGCACACTGAAAATAAATGGTACAAAACAAATCTTTGCTGTTGTTTTTGTTTGCATTTACTGGGATTTTGGTGCTTTTAAGTACCAATCTGTTATTAGAAAGATATAAATTTGCTATGTAGTTTACCCAGTAAATAAATCATAACTCACTTATATTAGTGCATTTAAATTGTGCATGAAAATCTGGGATTTGAAATGACAAAAAGCAGGTTAAAAGCAAACATTTGTACATTCCAGCTGAAGGGTATATGCACTGAAGATTTGATAGCTTTTTTTAAAAAAATGGCAAAAATCGAGGGAACTGAAGAACTCTCAAAATGTTCAAAGATGGTTTGGACATTGAAATCAGTAAATGAATGTAAAAATACTGATACTGAATAAAATATATTCTTTCATTGTCAACAGAAATAACATTAAAAAAAAAGAAAGAAATGCCACATGTCCATTTGTCTAGGTTACACTGGGTTAGAATCAGGGCAGCCTACTAAGGAATAAATAAATATTTCCTTGATTCCTATTATATTAAGGAATTCAAAGCATCAGGTTAAATGATGTTAGCACACAAAGACGTCTTAAAATTCCCATCTCTAGTACACTTATAGTTTCAATGAGGAGATGAAACTTTAGGACATAAATATTCTGTATACACACACACACACACAATGAGCTAACATAAGAGTTGGATAAAGAATCGTAAATTAAATGATGAATAATCAGGAAATAATTTTTTAAAAGTGGCATCTGCATTGAAACTCGACAGATATATAATAATGAGCTAGAAAGAAGAGGACATTCAAATATTGGAAAATGGGGTAAAAATAAAATTAGCTGAAGTAACTACATACATATGCACATACACATCATTTAAGCGTCACTGAATAAACATTATCTTTCTGGAATTGGGTTTTTAAAGGGAAGTAGTATATAGTATGTATAGATAATGAGGTAAAAACAGGATAAGTCTAATTGTGAGTAACCTTACAATGGCAATCATTCCAAAGGCATAATCTGGAATTTATACCACAGGCAATGGGGAGGCACTGAAGTTATTCCTGTAGAGGAAGTGTCTGATGAAAGAGTTTTAGGATGAATTGAACCAGTTAGAGAAAAGAAGCAGGGAATAATACATTCCCAGAGGGATATGGAAGACTAATATAAAAATTAATGGTAATGAAAAAAAGGGGGAAGATATCAGAAATATTTAGAAGAGATAAGGTAGACCTACTCTTTCTTTAAAACCAGACAACAGTGAAGGATGGGGAGTTAAATATGACTCTCCAAGATCTCAAGCCATGAGGATTAGAATAATGTCAGCCTTGGGAAACTCAGGATGCACAGAGGGCCATAAACAGGGAGTGCTAGTGCCTTCAGGCCAAATGAAGCTGTAGCAGGAGCTTCCTCAGAGAAGCTGTGGAGAGGAAACTGCTGTTTCTGGACTTGTTCAAAAATCTTCAGACTGTGCAGTGACCCCAGGGAAATTTTTTATCTTCCTGTATTCGGCAGTCCCAACCTGATGCTCTAGGGCAGTCATAGAGAGGTTTTAGCATCAGATTAAGGAAGTGTTCCTTAGAATTATGTTCAAGCTTATATCCGATTACAAATATTCTGGGTGTGCTAAGATTCTCAGGGTCTGAGAAGCAGGACAGACATAGTGATGGTGGTAGTGGTGGTGGTGGATGATAGAGGAGGATGGACATCTCACC
This sequence comes from Pseudorca crassidens, assembly GCF_039906515.1. Classification (NCBI taxonomy): domain Eukaryota; kingdom Metazoa; phylum Chordata; class Mammalia; order Artiodactyla; family Delphinidae; genus Pseudorca; species Pseudorca crassidens. The sequence goes on from NC_090298.1 coordinate 25,441,058, forward strand.
TTTCTCACAACTATTTACAAACTAAACCTGAGTTGAAGATTTAAATTTTCCCTACTTTACCAGAATGTTTTCCAAAATTCTAACTTCTGAGAATAAATATTGTGATCCTCTTAAACTGATTTATAGCAAAATACTAAATCTAATGTAAAAATTTTCAACAGGGACATCAATTAATGTGAACCAAAAAAGATTAAAAAAATACTTAAAATTTGCTTGTTGTACGACTTCAGAGGATAAATATCACTAAAAAATTGCAAGGTAACATACATAACACAGTTAGAAGGAATCCAAGACATTAACCCACTAAGAAAAGGCACTTCAGTGTAGTTTCAGATGCTGAATCAGGAACTTTTTTTTCCTGTAGTTGTTCTTATGGTGTTAATATTTTTTACTGTAAACTTAAGGAAGGCATCACATATCTCTGGATCCCAGACTCCTCACAGACTGTTCTAGGGACAACATGGAAAAAAGAATATGAACTTCTTTGAAGAGTGTAAAACCATATACAGTACAATCATGACCCTCTCTACAGAGAGAGTACTGGTAGCTCTTCTAGTCAGTGAATACTGGTAATACATTTAACAAAATTCAATCAGTGTTCAGTGAGGAAACCAGAGCTCAGGCTTCAGAGTTTGAAAGTGGGTACTTAATATGCAGAAGTAGTTGCTAAAATCCTGAATGAGCTGAAAGGCCAAAATGGATAGTATGAGGCAAACCAGAGATTATTAAAATGGCTCTGCCTTGGGGCTTCCCTGGTGGCGCAGTGGTTGAGAATTTGCCTGCCAGTGCAGGGAACATGGGTTCGAGCCCTGGTCTGGGAAGATCCCACATGCCACGGAGCAACTAGGCCCGTGAGCCACAACTACTGAGCCTGTGTGTCTGGAGCCTGTGCTCCGCAACAAGAGAGGCCGCGATAGTGAGAGGCCCGTGCACTGCGATGAAGAGTGGCCCCTGCTTGCCACAACTAGAGAAAGCCCTCGCACAGAAACGAAGACCCAACACAGCCAAAAATAAATGAATAAATAAATATTTATTTTTAAAAAATGGCTCTGCCTGATATATCCTACTCTATGGGATTAGAGGTGTGCAAAGAAGAGTTGGTATTACAGAGCCTGGGATCTGGGACTATGAGGTGACTGCTTGGTTAGGAGGAAGGATTAAGAGAAAGGGGCTTTTTGTCGCAAGTCAAAACACCTGAGGAGATGCAGTCACTGCAGGGCATGCTGCCTGAAGCAGAGAAGTTGGGGAGAAACGTCCAGACTTCTTTATTCTTCCTGCCAGTGCCTCCTATTGGTGGAGACTGCATAGAAGCTTATTGACAAGGAAGTTCTAGAAAAGTAGATTGCAAGGATCAGCATACTACAAAACAGGGGAAACACAGAGGGGTGAGGATTGGACCTGAGAGCAAATTATCAGCAAAGATAGAAAAAAAAAAAACAGAATTAAATTTTAAACAGAAATTATCTGGTCTACTTAAGAAACAAAAGTCTAAAATCAGTAAAAGTATACTAACCTGCCTTGCTTAAGTAGATTAAGGGCCTTGACTATGACCAAGACTTGTCAATGCAACTTCCATACATAATTGAAACTCTTATCCTTAGTTTAGGCAATAATTCTCTTATCTAGAAGAGTTTAATAATCTCAAATCCCTCCAGCATATCATTCACACTATTACTAGGTGAGTGATGATTCAAGTTTAAATATAATCATATCAAAGATCTAATTAAAATCTTTAAATTCACTTACCATTATGTTGACTGTAGGATTATGACCAAAATACTTAGCAAGTCATTCCACAGTGTCCACAATTCAACCTTGCCTACTGCCATTACCTGTCTTACACTGATCTGGACTCTAATTTTATTTTTTTTAATAAATTTATTTATTTATTTACTTTTGGCTGCGATGGGTCTTTGTTGCTGTGCATGGGCTTTCTCTATAGTTGAGGCGAGCGGGGGCTGTTCTTCGTTGGGGTGCATGGGCTTCTCATTGCGGTGGCTTCTCTTGTTGCGGAGAATGGGCTCTAGGCGCGTGGGCTTCAGTAGTTGTGGCACACAGGCTCAGTAGTTGTGGCGCATGGGCTTAGTTGCTCCGCGGCATGTGGGATCTTCCCTGATGAGGGATCGAACCCGTGCCCTTTATTGGCAGGCGGATTCTTAACCACTGTGCCACCAGGAAAGCCTTGGACACTAAAGCACCAGCTGCACCAAATTATTTACATTTCCAGAAAGTACATTGTCTCACCTCTGAGCCTATTCTTACAGATCCCGTACTGGAATATCCTTATCACCTTGTCCAACTGGCTAACCATATTCATATTTTAATACTTAGTTCATGTGTTAGATTCTCTATGAAGTCTTTTCTGAAACCATCTTGCTAAGCAAACGTGATAGTCACTGTTTTGTGCCACCGCTGGTCCCTGTAATTCTTCAATAACAATTGTAACAGTAGTTGTAGGATGCACCATCAGATGTTAAAAATGAAATTTTAAATTTTTCTTTACTTTAAGAAAGCAGAAGCTTAACAATTTTTAAAGGAAACCCCTTTAGAAGATTGATAAAATCACCTCAGACTTTCTAAAGTTAGTTTCCAACAGAAGAGTAATGTAGGATCACAGATTTAAAGGTAACCTCCCTGGATGATGAAACATTAATCCAGATTTCAAGGAAAGAGGATTGCCAGGGAGATCAGGAGGGCATGACTACCAGGATTAACAAATGTTGAACATTATTCAATTCTGAAACAATATTCTTGGGGCAAGCTAGCCTTCTAACTGATACCTACAGAAAATTCCTACATCTGTACTGTAGTTTTGGAAGACCAACCATGGTCATGGCAGAAGGTTACAATAAGATGAGCTATATTCTCACTGAAGAACCACTGCAACATTGGCTAAAAATGTTAACCAGTGAGAAGTCACGATGACACTAACACAATATCTTCCGTTATGTGGAGGACTTCAATAGCTGTGGCAGCAAGAACCAATGGCAGAGGTGGGCAATTTAGACTCTAATTGACCTTCTGCTTCATTATAGTTGCTGAACTGAGTCCCTAATTTTTAGGCTCTGTAAGCCAAATTCAAGAGGAATTAGAGTAAGTGCAAGTGGGGTACCAAGATATAGTACTGCCTACCAATAGGACGATTATAGATTTGTGCAAGTAAATAGAAAATTAAATAAATTTGCTTGTAGTTTTTATGCTGAAGGTTCTACTGCTAAAATATATACTACTTAAATATTGCTTAATCATGATGCATTGTTTACATGGCTACCCCATCTTCTAAACTATAATTTTTTTTGAGAATAAGACATAGATTATTTGAGAATAAGACATAGATCTCAAATGTCCTCCCCTTATTTTGAATCTATTAGAGAATAAGTAAAATAGTTATTAAAAAAGAAATTGTCAATAAATAAATGAATCATTTCACTGATCACATTTTTGTGAGATGAAGGCAAATTCAAAGAGGACAATTATACTAAATTTTTCTTTACACATATTGCTGAAAAAAGAGAAAAATCAAAGCATAAGTAAAGTGAATTGTAAGTAGGTTCAGGAACAAATTATAAGGGAAGAGAGTTGAATTACATAATGAAAAGTAGCGAACTATAGTTTTAGTTAATTTTACTCATAACATGCTAGCAAATAGTTGATAACAGGTAATTAACTTCTCTGGACTATAGAGTCAAGGTACATCACCCATTATCTGAATCATTCATTTTCTAATATCATTTAAATGTAAGATTATTAAATTTACGTATGGGAAATTTTATAGAACTGTTATCTCTGGATATTTATGAACTTGCAACATCACCTCCGTTTTTCATGACTGAAGTCAAAGACTAAATAAGAGATACTATAAGAGAAGAGATAAAGGATACTGTTAAGTTTCTTTGAAATATCCTGGATAATTTTGGTATCCATAAACAAGACTTCTTGTCAAACTTTCTAAATAACAAATTGCTAAAATAGAGGAACTGTAATAAAAGGCAGAGAGAAACAAGTGATGATAAAAGGGGAAAGCTTGAATAAAATAGTCTAATTAAGAACATGATCTGTTCTGAAGCCAGGGAACTGTACATATTTTCAATAGAACAAAGGGTCGGTTAATGAGAGCTAGTAAGAGACGAGGTGGGAAAAGTAATGTAACCCAAGAGCCACTTGTGTGAGAGGCTCAGGTCCTCCAGCATGTTAGAATAGTTTGTCTTTAGGATTTAAATAAAACTGCTAGTGCAAATGTAAAAGAAAACTTGTTTTTTCCTCTGTATTCCTCTAGGGATTCAAAGAGAACTTATGTTTCTCATGCTCACTTCTGACTCTAGTTTTCTGCTTCTACTTACTTTTTAATTTCTGCAAGTTCTTTTCCAAATTGTCCTTTTGTGGGGGCACATGCCAATCACTTACATAAGAATAAAAATGTAGGAAGCCTTTATTGAAGCACTGCAGTAACAGGATGAACATATTGTGGAAAAGCATAAGAAAGGTCTTAAAATTAGATATTAGTAATCCTTGCTAGTAATAGTGAATGCTTACTGAAACAAAATGAACCAGGAATTCAGTGGCTCAAGTAAAACAGAACTTTATTTCAATCCCACATACTAGTACAGAGATGAGTAGAATGGGACTAGTGTGGTAGTGCTATTATGTTCAAAGGGTGGATTCTAGTGCCCATGATTTTCCTATCCATAGGAGGGGGAAGGAGAAAGCCCAGGGCAAGCGGGTATCTTTTTTACACAGACAAACCATAAGTTGTTGTCAAAACTCATTGTTCTCCCATTAGTGTCCTGGTGACATCTAGCTCCAAGAAAGGCTGGGAAATGTAGCTATTACTATGGCAGCCAGATGCCTAACTAAAATTTAGGTGGTTCTATTTCTAATAGAAGGAATGCACTGGTCTCTCCTACACTCTGTTACAGGAAAAATAACTAGCTTCTTGGTATTTCGCTGGGATTCTCCTACTCTTGCTACCTCCAAGATCTCCTCATCCTTCCTACTTGCCTGAATAAGCGAAAATATCTTCTTAAGGTTATGCAAAGCAACTTACTTCATTTTATCTCATTTCTGTCTTCTGAACAATGCCTTGAAGATTTACCATCACAGAGCAAAAAAGCCCACTTTGGTATTTTTCTTAACAAGGAGTATATGCCCAAGTGAATTATTTTGTTTCTCTCTTCGGAAGCAGAAATTCAGATGGCGAGTTCTACAAAGTAATTTCTTTTTCTCTACTATCACAGATAAGGAACCTAATGTGGAAGACTGGACGCAACCATAAGAAATCTGCACATTAGGCAGTAGATTAAATGGAGTCCTTAAAAATTTCCATCAGTGGAGAGAACTTTCTACTTTAGAAGGAAAATGAAGCCAGCATCATATGCAGGTTGAATAGTAATAAAAGGGGTAAAAACTGAATCCATTAAGAAATATATGTGTGTTCATAATTCTTTATAATATCAAATATGTCTTTATCATTGTTTTAAAAATTCTCTCTCTCCAAATCACTTTTAATTACGTTAGTTTTTGCCTGGCCTAGAATTATTGTCTTTTGTGACCCTAGTGAAAAGTACCTCATAAATAGAGCCCCAGAAAATCATGTTATTGATTTAATGGAAACAAGACATTCCGTTAACAAGCATTATGCCAGGAAGTTTACAAGTTACCAGAGATAGAAAGACATAGTCTCTAATCGCACAAAAGTTACAACCTAGTGGGAAGAAAAACAGGTAAAGAGACAATTATGATACAATATAGGACACCTTACTTCTATATTATAGAGGTCAGCATGGATGCCATAGGCTCACCTTGAAAGGGCACCCTTAGAAGAAATAGGGAGATCTCAGAGGAGTTGATACCTGTGTTTTGTCCAGCAGTATAGAAAAAAAAATTTCTCCAAAGTGATGAGTGCCTAGGCTGGAAAGAACTTAGATATTAGTGATGGCAAGGAGACTGTATTGATTTGGATATTGTCAAGAGAACAATAAAGGAGCTACAGTGCTGACAGCTTTTAAGTTTTCCTAAAATGTCCCAGTTTTCACATGACAACAATAGAGAACTATTGATGGATTTTAAACAGTGGGTGAGTAAATTCAACAAAGTTGTATTTTAGAAAAATCATATTGACAGGTATAGAATGGAGACAACCTGAAGGCATAGTGACAAATTAAGACACTATTGTGGGGCTTCCCTGGTGGCGCAGTGGTTGAGAGTCTGCCTGCCGATGCAGGAGACACGGGTTCGTGCCTCGGTCCGGGAAGATCCCACATGCTGCGGAGCGACTAGGCCCGTGAGCCATGGCCGCTGAGCCTGCGCGTCCCGCAACGGGAGAGGCCACAACAGTGAGAGGCCCGCGTACCACAAAAAAAAATAAATAAATAAAAAGACACTATTGTGTAGTAGGACTGTGGTTGCCTCCCCAAAATCCAAATGGAGTAGCCATGGAGACTGGCTAAAATTCTCAATCCATCACTAAATGCAACCACCGTTAAAATTCTGATGTATAAATACATATGTGTATATTTTTATATAATTAACATATATATTTTTATAATGTGTAATTTGTATATATTTAGGTATAATTTTAAATGTAAATAAATAATAGAATTCAACCCTGAGAATCACACATATAATTTCTCTGAACTATATCAGGTCATTTAAAATCTCTACACAACACCTCCCTATGGCTTTCCACCACACACTGAATAGAAACTCGTCCGTCATTCCAACAAAGCCCTCCTGATTTGACCGAAAGAGATTTTCTGATCTCATTTCTTTCCACTTTCTACTCACTACTTGGATCAAGTCACTCTGGTGGCCACGACAGAGTAAACTTTGTCTGCTCTTCTCATGGTTAAACCTCCACTACCTAAAAGAGAACCTAATGAGCAATCAACAAACATTTGCTGAATAAATTTTGAATGCGTGTATGTGACACAAAACAGCTATCTAATTATAAACACTATTTTACTGATGTAATATTTATTGGGGAAAAATTTGTCCAATTGTCCAGAGACTACTCAGACAGAAGTAGGTTTTCTTCCACACTCTGAGCTACTAGCTTTCTCTGAACAACCTCTAGGGCCATACTGATGTCATCCCATCTTAACACTGTTTTAAAGTGCCGAGAAAGCAAGAAAAATTGGGACAGAAATTGACAAATCTGTAATGGCATAAGTATCTACTGCTTAAAAAGAAATATCTTATCAATTTTTGGCTACATTTACAAGGATTACTTTTCAGTGAAACAGTGAAAAAAGATACCATATCATTGCTGTCCTTAGACATCACTGTCATTTAAAACATCACACTTTCTTGCTGGTTTCTAAGAATAAATGTTATATAAGCCACACTCTCAGGGAGGTACAATCAATTGGTCAGATTAAGCTTAACTGACAAACAGTTATCAAAGTATGTAATTCATATGGTATAGGCCAAAGTTGTGGCACAGGTAGTAACTGGTATAGCTGTCCAAATGACAAGAATGCCATGTGTCTAGACTACTTTATTAGGTTTGGTTAATGAAACATGGAAGGGACAAGAAGGAGGGGAAATTAATATTAAAGGTGTAGATGCCAGTGTGCATTAAAACAGGTTCCCTGAAAAAGGAATTGGCCAGCCAGGCTTAAACTTTGAAAATGTTGAATTAGTAAAAAGTCATTTGAAATTGAAGAGGGTCAGGATATGAAGGGTCTTAAATCAGGTCAGGATACATAAATAAAAATTTCTGAATGATTGACTTATGCAGATTGAAAGCTGCAGGGATTTCTGTCATTGTCCCCTATCACCTGTCTTACGATCTGTACTAACTTACTACTCAATTTATATTTGATCTTCCCTAAAAATCTATGGTAATGTATAAACAGTACACAAAATTCATATTCATGGGTAGATTGAAAAAATTTGTGTAGAATACACAGAAAAATAGAAAAAAACAAAGGATACTAACAGTAAAATGAATTTTTAATAAAAGATATGCTACATAAAGCTTATAGTATAATTTCAGTATAACTGATATTTAACTTGTATGAGTATGTGGTGGGCTTACTGCAGAAAGTATCCTGTCTGGGTTATACGTAAAAAGTGCTATAAAGAAATGTATTCATAGTTTATTAACTAGAAGAATTAAAAGTTCATGGTCAAGGAAACACAAGCTTTAAATGATACATTAAACAAGATGGACTTAACTGATATTTAAAAGACATTCCATCCAAAAACAACAGAACACATTTTCTTCTCAACTACTCATGGAACATTCTCCTGTATAGATCATATCTTGGGTCACAAATCAACCCTCAGTAAACGTAAGGAAATTGAAATCATATCAAGCATCTTTTATGACCACAACACTATGAGACTAGATATCAATTACAGGAAAAAATCTGTAAAAACTACAAACACATGGAGGCTAAACAGTGTACACTACTAAATAACCAACAGATCACTGAAGAAATCAAAGAGGAAATCAAAAAGTACCTAGAAACAATGACAATGAAAACACGATGACCCAAAATCTATGGGATGCAGGAAAAGCAGTTCTAAGAGGGAAGTTTAGAGCAATACAATCCTACCTTAAGAAACAAGATATATCTCAAATAAACAACCTAACCTTACACCTAAAGTAATTAGAGAAAGAACAAAAACATCCCAAAGATACCAAGAGGAAAGAAATCATAAAGGTCAGATCAAAAATAAATGAAAAAGAAATGAAGAATACAATAGCAAAGATCAATAAAACTAAAAGCTGGTTCTTTGAGAAGATAAACAAAATTGATAAACCATTAGCCAGACTCATCAAGATAAAAAGGGAGAAGACTCAAATCAATAGATTTAAGCGTGAAAAAGGAGAAGTAACAACTGACACTGCAGAAATACAAAGGATCATGAGAGATTACTACAAGCAACTATATGACAATAAAATGGACAACCTGGAAGAAATTGACAAATTCTTAGAAAAGCACAACCTTCTGAGACTGAACTAGGAAGAAATAGAAAATATAAACAGAACAATCACAAGCACTGAAATTGAGACTGTGATTAAAAACCTTCCGACAAACAAAAGCCCAGGATCAGATGGCTACACAGGCGAATTCTATCAAACATTTAGAGAAGAGCTAATACTTATCCTTCTCAAACTATTCCAAACTATAGGAGAGGGAGGAACATTGTCAAACTCATTCTATGAGGCCACCATCATCCTAATACCAAAACCCAACAAAGATGTCACAAAGACAGAAAACTACAGGCCAATATCACTGATGAACATAGATGCAAGAGTCCTCAACAAAATACTAGCAAACAAAATCCAACAGCACATTAAAAGGATCGTACTCCATGATCAAGTGGGGTTCATCCCAGGATTCTTCAATATACGCAAATCAATCAATGTGATACACCATATTAACAAATTGAAGGGGAAAAACCATATGATCAACTCAATAGATGCAGAAAAACTTTCAACAAAATTCAACACCCATTTATGATAAAACCCCCCAGAAAGTAGGCATAGAGGGAACTTATCTCAAAATAATAAAGGCCATATATGACAAACCCACAGCCAACATCATTCTCAATGGTGAAAAATTGAAACCATTTCCTCAAAGATCAGGAACAAGACAAGGCTGCCCACTCTCACCACTATTATTCAACATAGTTTTGGAAGTATTAACCACAGCAATCAGAAAAGAAAAATAAATAAAAGAAATCCAAATCAGAAAAGAAGAAGTAAAGCTGTCACTGTTTGCAGATGACATGATACTATACATAGAGAATCCTAAAAATGCTACCAGAAAACTACTAGAGCTAATCAATGAATTTGGTAAAGTAGCAGGATACAAAAGTAATGCACAGAAATCTCTGGCATTCCTATACACTAATGATGAAAAATCTGAAAGAAAAATTAAGGAAACACTCCCACTTACCACTGCAACAAAAAGAATAAAATACCTAGGAAAAAACCTACCTAAGGAGACAAAAGACCTATATGCAGAAAACTATAAGACAGTGATGAAAGAAATTAAAGATGATATAAACAGAGGGAGAGATATACCAGTGTCTTGGATTGGAAGAATCAACATTGTGAAAATGACTATACTACCAAAAGCAATCTACAGATTCAATGCAATCCCTATCAAACTGCCACTGGTTTTTTCACAGAACTAGAACAAAAAATTTTACAATTTGTATGGAAACAAAAAAGACCCCGAATAGCCAGAGCAATCTTGAGAAAGAAAAACAGAGCTGGAGGAATCAGGCTTCCTGACTTGAGACTATATTACAAAGCTACAGTAATCGAGACAGTAAGGTACTGGCACAGAAACAGAAATATAGATCAATGAAACAGGATAGAAAGCCCAGAGATAAACCCATGCACCTATGGTCACCTAATTTTGATAAAGGAGGCAAGAATATACAATGGAGAAAAGACAGCCTCTTCAATACATGGTGCTGGGAAAACTGGACAGCTACATGTAAAAGAATGAAATTACAATACTCCCTAATACCATACACAAAAATAAGCTCAAAATGGATTAAAGACCTAAATGTAAGGCCAGACACTATAAAACTCTTAGAGGAAAACATAGGCAGAACACTCTATGACATAAGTCACAGCAAGATCCTTTTTAACTCACCTCCTAGAGAAATGGAAATAAAAACAAAAATAAACAAATGGGACTTAATGAAACTTAAAAGCTTTTGCAAAGCAAAGGAAAACATAAACAAGAGGAAAAGACAACTCTCAGAATGGGAGAAAATATTTACAAATGAAGCAACTGACAAAGGATTAACCTCAAAAATTTACAAGTAACTCATGCAGCTCAATAACAAAAAAACAACGCAATCCAAAAATGGGCAGAAGACCTAAACAGACATTTCTCCAAAGAAGATATACATATTGCCAACAAATCCATGAAAGAATGCTCAACACCATTAATCATTAGAGAAATGCAAATCAAAACTACAATGACGGGCTTCCCTGGTGGCACAGTGGTTGAGAGTCCGCCTGCCGATGCAGGGGACACGGGTTTGTGCCCCAGTCCGGGAGGATTCCACATGCCGTGGAGCAGCTGGGCCCATGAGCCATGGCCACTGAGCCTGTGAGTTCGGGGCCTGTGCTCTGCAACAGGAGAGGCCACAACAGTGAGAGGCCCACGTACCGCAAAAAAAAAAAAAAAAAAAAACCACAATGTGATATCTCACACTGGTCAGAATGGCCATCATCAAAAAATCTACAAACAGTAAATGCTGGAGAGAGTGTGGAGAAAAGGGAACCCTCTTGCACTGTTGGTGGGAATGTAAATTGATACAGCACTATGGAGAACGGTATGGAGGTTCTCTAAAAATAGAACTGTAAAATAGAATAGCTAAATTCTATTAGCTAGAACTCTAAAATAGTTCTCTAAAAATAGAATAGCTAAAAATAGAACTAGTATACGACCCAGCAATCCCACTACTGGGCATATACCCTGAGAAAACCATAATTCAAAAAGAGCCGTGTACCACAATGTTCATTGCAGCGCTGTTTACAACAGCCAGGACATGGAAGCAACGTAAGTGTCCATCGACAGATGAATGGATAAAGAAGATGTGTCACATATATACAGTGGAATATTATTCAGCCATAAAAAGAAATGAAATTGAGTTGTTTGTAGTGATGTGGATGGATTTAGAGTCTGTCATACAGCTTGAAGTCAGAAAGAGAAAAACAAATACTGTATGCTAACACACATATATGGAATCTAAAAAAACAAAACAAAACAGAAATGGTTCTAATGTACACCTAGGGGCAGGACAGGAATAAAGACACAGACGTAGAACTTGGACTTGAGGACAGGGGGAGGGGGAATGGTAAGTTGGGATGAAGTAAGAGAGTTGAATGGACATATATACACTACCAAATGTAAAATCTATAGCTAGTGGTAAGCAGCCTCATAGCACAGGAAGATCAGCTCGGTGCTTTTTGACCAACCAAATGGATGGGACAGGGAGGGTGGGAGGGAGACGCAAGAGGGACCAGATATGGGGATATATGTATCCTGATGTATGGCTGATTCACTTTGTTATAAAGTAGAAACTAACACACCATTGTAGAGCAATTATACCGCAATAAAAATGTTTAAAAACAAAAGTTCATTGTCAGAGTGGAGTTTTAAAGCTCTCTGATTTTTAATTTTGGTGATGGTTTTATATACTAATCTCCCTTTACTTAACTTATAGTTAAGATTCTACAACATTAAAACATATTAATTGATCTGTTTTTCTTTTTCCTTTCTTCCCTTCTCCCTTCCTTCTTCCTTCCCTCCCTCCCTCCCACTCCCTTCCTCCCCCTGCCTTCCTTCCTTCCTTCCTTCCTCCCTCCCTCCTCCTTTCCTTCCTTCCTTCCTTTCTTTCTTTTTCTTTCTTCTTTCTTTCTCTCTCTGTCTCTCTCTCTCACACATTCTCTATTGAATAAGAGAAGCATAGCTTCCCAAGCACTGTGCATTCCACAGTGCATTGCAAATTTGTTAAAATTTAGATTATTTTTCACACTCAATCAAAAATTTACGTCTGTAATTGTAGTTGAACATTGAAAATTCCTGTATTTAAAAATTATTATTTTGGCCTTTAAAGCTTTATTTTTAGCAGCCACCATCAAAGAAATCTCTGTAACATTTATAACAATGAACATCTCCCCTGAATAGCACACTTAATCATTCCAGGTAGTTTTATTACTTCAGTCAATTTTCTCTCATAATTATCAGTGAAGTTATTTTTATGAGAATTTAAAATCTTTAGTTTTGCTTTTGATTTCATGTACTCCTATTTTTCACATTTTTATTATGCTTGTAAGATTTTATGGATAATATCCACAAGCAGAAAACAGCTCAGTAGCAGCAATACCATACAGGTATAGGATGTCTCTCTCTGACCTTCCCATTGGAGCATTTCAGTCTGTGAGATTAATACTTCAGTAATAGTGTATATATCATTATTCTTTATTTGGCCATGGATGTTTCTACCGTACTGGATTAATCTACTGATGTTAGGAACTGCACATATTTAATAGCACTAGTTAAAATCCTTGGAAAAAACTATACAAAAAAGATTATTTTCCTACAAAGACCTATCAAAATAAACAAATTTAAAATAAAATCCTAAAATATTCAGCATGGTAAGTGAATACTTTGAAGCATGTAAGATATCACAGAAACACTGCCTTAGACTATTTCAGCAACAACAATGTGATGTTCAAGTAATATGTTGTTTTATTCTCTAAGAAGCTATCTATATGTAAAACTAAACCATAGACAATCTTATTAAGCAGTGTATAGATAATACCATGCACATACTACAGTGGTTAAATTCTGAAAATACCAAATGTCAGCAAAGATGTAGAGCAACAGGAATTCACAAACAGTGCTTGTAGAAGTGAAAATCTGTATAACAATTTTGGAAAACTGACATACCCTAAGACCAAAAAGTTCACATAGATATGCAGACATTCATACTATGTGAAACAAAAGACATGTACCCAATGTTTATAGCAATATTCACAGGAGACAAAAACTGGAAACACCCACACATTTGTTAACAGCAAAATGGATAAATTAATTGTAGTGTATTTACACAGTGGAATACTCTGCAACAGAAAATGATCAAAGTATTACCACATAAAACAATGTGGATCAATCTCTCAAATGCCTTGTTGGGCAAAAGAAAAGAAACATATACAAAGAATATGCACCATATGATTCCATTAATATAAAATTCCAAAAGAGCCAAAACAAAACATGATGTTAAAAGTCAGGGTTGTTGATCATTTGTATTGGAGAGGGGGGGAGCAATTAAAAAGAGCATGAGGGGGACACCTGGGTTGTTGGAAATGTTCTCTTTTTTGAGCTAGATTGTGATCTCTCAGGCAGATTTAGTTTGTGATAATTCATCGAACTGTGTACACTTTTGATTTGCTTATAAGATGATTTTCAATATGTACCTTATACTCTGATTAAAAAGCTTATTAAACATTGATTCATGCATAATATTTAGACAATATTATGATTTCTATGTTAGTGAAGAATTGTGATGAGTATTAGAGCAACACTGGTGTATACTCGAGGAAAATCTTTATCAGCATTTAAAAATATTTGGCATGCAAAACTCAAATGTATTCAACATTCACATGAACAGGAAATTTCAACTAAGATAGCTCAATAATACATTTATTAACCAATAACAATAGAATTTATTGATTTACATAATAGTCACAATCTTAAAATAGAATATAAAAAGATAATTCTATTTGAATTTTTGTCAATGCTTAGAAAGGAGTTTGTCAGAGAAAAAGTCTGTAGTCTCTTGTTACTGCTTGCTTATGGAAAAAAATCTTGTCATGGTTGGTGACTATAAGAAAGGAAAGATAATCATAAAAAAGTGATTAATAGTAGTATTTTTTATCATTCCAAAAATCATATTTACTTGTTTACACCGAAAGCACTGCAGGTATGCTAAAATTCCATAATTGTTTTAGAGGTTTGTAAGCCAGTAAACTGCTTTGGATTTTGGCTATAACCCAGGGGTAGAAGCAGTTCGAAGAACCCTTCCAAAATATTTCTCCCGCAAGTAGATGGAGGTTGTATTAATAGGATTTGCCAAAGGACTGTACCATTATTAATCAAGGTAAGTAGCATGTTTGCATGTTTATTATAAAGGATAAAACTCAGGAACACCAAATAGATGAGATACATGGGGGGAGGCATGGGAGTTGAAAGACACAGCACTCCCAAGCCCTATCTGGAAGTGTCACCCTTCAGGCACTTCAACGTGTTCACCAACCCAAAATTTCATAGAATTGTATTTCAATATTGAGGGGGGAAAAAACCCCCAAAAACAAACAAACAAAAAAACCCTGATAACCTGATATAACAAAAGTAATGTTCACAGGTGCAAGTTCAATATTCTTAATGAAAAAAAAAAGTATTTGGAATTGTTTTGCAAATGTAATATTTCAATTTTTAACATATTTTACAGAATTTGATAATTTCTTTTATAACTATGTAACATAAGGAAAGTAAATATATATGTACAGTTGACCCTTGAACAACACTGGTATGAACTGCACAGGTCCACTTATACGTGGATTTTTTTCAATAAATATGTACTACAGTACTACATGATCTTCAGTTGGTTGAATCCACACTTGCAGAACCACAGATTCGAAGATCAACTGTAAAGTTATATGCGGATTTCCACTGCACAGTGGTCAGTGCCCCTAATACCTGGGTTGTTCATGGGCCACATGTATTTTTTTATCAAGTTCAATATAGAATTATGCAGATCTCTTCCCATTTACCATATGAATATTATCATTTTTTAAGCATGTCAGAATGTGAAAGTTTTACAAAGCACTACTATAGAGAGTTTAGGTATAATTCCCTTCACATAGGTGTAAACAGGTCCAACCCATGATAGATTTTGAATGAGTTTTTCTTGCTAGATCATTTTGCATTTTGTTGCCTCCATCATTTTCCTAAATTCTCCATTTCAAAATTATCTTTATTCAAAAGTCTAGGAAAGTAGGATTTTTGTTTTATTCACTACTTTACACCATTTCCTAAAACACAGCTAGTGATTAAAAAATGAATTGGGTTGAATACATTGTCTAATGAATGCAAAAATGATTTGTCTGATTTGACCACAGTTTTCTCGAGCTACTAGTTTCAGAAACATTTCTGAGAATAAATGAAAATTAGACATTTCCTACATGTCAACTATAGAGAATGAGGCATACTATTTCAATATTTCTGTTAGTTAAATGAAGACATTTTCTCATTCCTAAGTAAACCTAAGTGAGCCTTGACAGGTTTCCATGAACCTTACTAGTGTTCTATTTCCTTATTTTCTCTCTCATGCTTGCTTTCAACATTGACATTATTTTGCACTTGCTTCCCTTTCTAGTAGTTTTTTTTTTTTTTGGTACGCGGGCCTCTCACTGTTGTGGCCTCTCCCGTTGTGGCGCACAGGCTCCGGATGCGCATGCTCAGCGGCCATGGCTCACAGGCCCAGCCGCTCCGCGGCATGTGGGATCTTCCCATACCGGGGCCCGAACCCGCCTCCCCTGCATCAGCAGGCGGACTCTCAACCACTGCACTACCAGGGAAGCACCTTTTCTAGTAGTTTTTAACAGGACTTCTTTCATAAATTCTTTCAGATCCAGAAGTTAATTGAATCCTGAAGACTACAGCATTGTGGTAAGGGTTTAAACTTAAATGAACTTTGTTCCTTATGCTTATGTTTACAGATACAAACTGGAGAAAACGCATGAGTACAGCTAAGCAATCTAAATAGATGAAAAGCAGATTCTTTGCTTTTCTTTCTGTAGTTGTTTCAGCACACAGAATATCTGATAGCATCAAGATTTATACCCTTTTCAGAAAGCTGATAGAACTAGTAGTTGCTTTTCAGAAGTAATTATCAACGACAGCTAAAATCCAGTCTCTTGCATCTTCGATCATGTCCAAAGCCTAAATCTCATGAAAGCTCTTTAAGTCACACCCGGAAGCTTATGAGAATTTTCCTAACCAAAAGAAAAAAAGTCTTAGCCTTTTCTGAGGAAGATAAACAAAATGATTTTTTGCAGGCAGTCTGAAAAATATGCTTCATGCAATTATGATATGTACAGATATTTCATAGATCCAATTTACAGTCTTCGAACTTAACTTTAGAAAATTTATGTAATTCGTTATCAGTTTAAACTAAATTAATTTAAACTACTAGCCTTAAAAAGAAATCTTTTCTTGTCCTTTATACACATCCAGCCTATGCTGCCCTCAGTGACCTCAGACCAAAGACTCTTTCCATTAAATGAAAGTTTAAAAAAACAACCAAAAAAGAACGATTTTAAAATCTAAGTTAGATGAGTAATAGTAAACCTTATCATCTCATTTTTACTATTGAAAACTTATGGCTACAGAAGGCTGCTCAGGGATATTCTGTTTTTAGAGAGTTAAATCAAGGTTGGTAGCCTGTGTGGAAGTAGACATCCTAGAGTCTTGTAAAGAATCTCTTTCCTAGGGCTTCCCTGGTGGCGCAGTGGTTGAGAGTCCACCTGCCAATGCAGGAGACATGGGTTCGTGCCCCGATCTGGAAAGATCCCACGTACCGCGGATGGGGTGGCTAGGCCCATGAGCCATGGCTGCTGAGCCTCCACATCCGGAGCCTGTGCTCCGCAGCGGGAGAGGCCACAACAGTGAGAGGCCCATGTACCACAAAAAAGAATCTCCTTCCTGATGGGTGGTTGCACATGGAAGATTTTTTTTTTTTTCTAAATTATTTTATTTTATTTTATTTTAATTTTGGCTGTGTTGGGTCTTCGTTTCTGTGCGAGGGCTTTCTCTAGTTGCGGCGAGCGGGAGCCACTCTTCATCGCGGTGCGCGGGCCTCTCACTATTGCGGGCTCTCTTGTCGGAGCACAGGCTCCAGACACGCAGACTCAGTAGTTGTGGCTCACGGGCTTAGTTGCTCCGCGGCATGTGGGATCTTCCCATACCAAAGCTCGAACCCATGTCCCCTGCATTGGCAGGCAGATTCTCAACCACTGCGCCACCAGGGAAGTCCGGAAGATTTTTGGAAAAGTAAGTTTTGTTTTCTTCCTGAGAACAGCTCATGAGAGTGTCTCTGTTAATTAGAAGAAACTATGACTCTTGAACACACCTGAGAAGATACAGTTTGTTATTTTATGTCACAAATGCTTTACTGTTGTAATCTATGCATAAGTAAATGGTTTTTTTTAATTGACATTCATCTTTAAAGAGGATGAACTTTAAAATATTCAACAACTTTTGCAAAACATATTAAAGACTGTTGTCTTTTAGCTTTCATGTTCAGCTTCTGTCTCTTCCTAGTTCTGTTTATGGTCCAAATTTTTAAATGATATACTTAAGATGGATCACACCAAATAGAATTCTCATATCATTTCAAGTCATTTTAATATAAACTTTCTTCTATGAAAAGATTATTTTAACATTTGGGGAGGGGTTTTAGTGAGGATGTTTAACACAATCCATATTTTATATAATTATATCTTAAGTGTAAAAAATGGATAATATCACCTAGTTTTTCAATCATCAGGCAATGCACAAAGAATAAAAAAAAAAGTAAGAATCCGTTTTTGTTTAAAAGGCTTTCGAAAGAGATTCACTACAACTTTCTCATTGTCAGAAAATATTTTACCACTCACTAACTCAGATCCATCATGCTTAATATTATGCCTAGCTTCTCTTGTTCTGTATTCAATATAAGAAAAATATCGATTACCATACTTTCGCAAAGCTCTTCATACGTTTGAAGATTTATTAAATCATTCCTTCTTCAATAGTTCTTTTATTGTTCTATACTTTATTTAACTCATCTCTTTCCTTGGAACACTTTCCTATTTTACATTCCTTATTTTGGAATTTCACTTTTTAGCTGATAAAAATTCATAATACAATGACAATGAGAAGATTTCTGGACTAATAATAAATACTATAATCATTGACAAAAGGTGCATAATATTTTATTGCATTGAATTTTAATTAATAAGGGTATTGCTGATGTCTTTTCCTTTCCTGTTTCCTCTTTCTCGTTGCCATGTTTTCTAAAGACAGTTGACCTTTTCAACTTTTCCTTATAGTACACTCCTAAACAGTGGCTAATCTTACACTTATTGAAGAGCAATAAAGTTTTGTTAAGTAAAGGAATATATATTCTCAAAACTATTTTTGATAACTGTCCTCTTTTATAATATCCCTTTTATATCTTACAATCTATATTTTATTATCAAGTAAGGATGTTTTGTCCATTCCCTCCTAGCTCACCAAGATAGAGTATTTTAATACTCTCTAATATTTTGTACATTTGGATTTCAAAATTTACAACAGGAGGGCATTGTTATTCCTTTTGGTTTTGGATATTTCTCCTGCAATTTGAGTTACCTGGTTGGTAGAGCTTGAAAAAGAATTTTCTTTCTAAATATAGAGACTTCAAATAGAGGTAAATAGAATACCATACTTTTAAACTATTTTTCATCATTGTTATAAAATTATATTAAATATAACATTTAAAATAGTTATTCAATTAACACATAATTAAGAGCAACATTTAAAATCAGAACAAATATTTGATTATTGTTCATCAGAGCTAAATAAGATTATATATAAACATATAAGCACATATACATACACACACATATATATGTATATATATATATTGAGACTATTAGTTTCTCATATTCAATGTCCCCTTCTTCTGCAGTTAACAGACCCAGTTATTTCAGTGTTGCAATATGCTCAGCTTAGAGATGACATTTTCTGGTCTTCCTTGATGCTAAATGTGCCATGTGACTGTGTCTATTCACAAAAATATTTAGAAAAATTAGTTAGGTAAGTAGTAGCCAGTTGGAAAATACTTTTTGGTCCTTTCTGCTGCCTGGAATGAAATGGAATGGAGTTCCAATACCCACTTTGGACATAAAATAATCTGGAACACGGAAACCAGTGCTATGGAAGAAAAAGCTGAAGGATGGAAGGTGCCTATGTTTCTGACTGCCATAGAGTCACTCCCTGTTTCTGTCTTTGTTTATGTGAGAGAAAATATAATCTTATGTTTAAGATATTTATTAAGAGTCAGGAAATGCAATCAAAAGATCAGGGAATAAAAATGAAGGCTTTATTCCTTAGGTAAAATTATCAACTACAGTAGACCCTGTGGAGCCTTGCTTAGATTCTGCCTCAGCACTGAAAAAGGTATTCCCCTCACTGCTGGGACTGCAGTCAGCTGGTAGTCATCAGATGCTGCCAACTCCAGGAATTGCCCTTTGCAAGAAAGAGTCACCCTACCTTAGGGTCACACTCCTTTCTTGGAAGCAACTTGCATTCAATGACCGGTTAACGCGGGGGTGTAAATCAATGCCTCAACTAGAGAAACTCAAGACCATTCCCACTTCAGACCTCTCAGTGGTGCCTGCAGGGGCTTCTGTCAAGCTTTCATGGAAGCCTGGCTTTTTCCTCTGTCCATACTTTCTTCCTCCCCTTCTACCACAGGCTGTGATAGTCAGAGTAGCTCCTAATAAACTTCCTGCACAAGAATCTCCACCTCAGAATCTGCTTCCAAAAAAACCAGTCTTCAATAGTATTAATAAAAGGGTTAAAGATTAAAGTGTATTATAGAGAACCTGGTTGCAATGGTGAGATGAGCATTAGTATTAACCAAAAAAATTTCTTATCTCTCATAAATGTATATATTATTTGGAGTTTGATATAGAGACCAAAGCAAATAAAAATAGGAAGAGTTAAAAGCAATGTTTCAGATGTAGAGAAGAAACTAGTGGTTAGCACTGGGGAGGGGTGAGATAAGGGTATGGGATTAAGAGACACAAACCAGTACGTAAAATAAATAAGCAACAAGGATATATTGTACAGCACAGGGTGATATAGCTACTATTTTGTAATAACTTTAAATGGAGTATAAACTCTAAAAATACTGAATCACTATGTTGTACACCTGAAACTAATATAATATTTTAAATCAACTATACATCAATTACAAAATATAAAAATAATAAAATAAAAGTAATGTTTCATTTTCCATTTGCTATCGAAGAGTTTTTTGAGTATTATTTATCATGCACATGTAAAATTTTATTTAAAAATTAACAACAGAAGTCAATGAAATTCAATGAATTTTTGAGCATTGTGTTAAAATTAATGCACATCACTATGCACTGAGGAAAAACATGACGTTTAAAACAAGTTTTAACCATGGAGAAGTTCATGATTGGATAAGTGGAGCTGGCATATAAATAATTTTCAAAATGAATTCACAAACCTATTATCAGTATCTCCAGGAAAAAAACAACAGAAAAACTAGTTATTCCAAAGATATCCACGTTCCCTTTCTTCTTCTGAACTTATATATGTGTTAGCAGAGCATTTGAGCAGCTATAATAAAGATTGTGTTTTCCAGCCTTCTTTGCAGGTATATGTGTTTCCATGACTATGTGTTCCACAATGATGTGTGCACAGAAGTATAGTGTAACACTGTCTAGTTTCTTCATTGAGATGGCTGGCATATGTCCATTGCCTCTTTTGTAGCTACCCTTCCTGCTAGCTGGAATGTGATTAATATGGTTAGAGCTGGAGTGGATCTTTAGACCATTGAGTGACCTTGGAGTGGAAGACACACATAGCAGTGCTAAAAATAGAAGGACCTGAGGTCTCTGGCACCATGAATCACCAAACTAGCCCTGGACTCCTACTCCAGTTTCTGATGTTGGGAACTGAATCCTAACAGCTATAAAGGAAAAGAACATGACACATCTTATTTATAAAGTATTTTCTCCACAAGCATATAAAAATGTTCTCCAATATGAGAGGGCATATTCAATTCATTTAGTTAGTACCAAAGGCTCATTTCTCTTTATTTTAGTGTTATATTAATGTACAAAGCACACATGTCACATTACTGGATCTCTCTATACTGAACCAGGCATGCCCAAGGGTGAAGACTGCTCTTCAAGTCAACTGGAATGATAACCCTTACTACTACTATTCTTGCCTCAAATTACTACTTTTTTAAGGTAATATTCTGTGGATAAAGAAGATGTGGTACATATATACAATGGAATATAACTCAGCCATAAAAAAAGAACAAAATAATGCCATTTGCAGCAACATGGATGGACCTAGAGATTGTCATACTGGGTGCAGTAAGTCAGACAAAGACAAATATCATATGATATTGCTTATATGTGGAATCTAAAAAAATGGTACAAATGAACTTATCTACAAAACAGAATTAGAGTTATGGATGTACAAAACAATCTTATGGTTACCAGTGGGGAAAGGGGGGAAGGGATAAACTGGGAGATTGGGACTGACACATACACACTACTACACATAAAATAGATAACTAATAAGGGCATACTGTATAGCCCAGGGAACTCTACTCAGTACTCTGTACTGGCCTATATGGGAAAAGAACCTAAAAAAGAGTGGGTATGTGTATGTGTATAACTGATTCACTTTGCTGTACACCTGAAACTAACACAACACTGTAAATCAACTATACTCTAATAAATTTTTTTTAAAAAATAAAAATAAAAAAAAGTAATATTCTTAAAATAAATGCTATAGTAAGTACAATTTGCCATAGGACAGCCTGCAACAGTCTTCCCTGAAGAAAAACTTAGGTGGGATCCTCCTGAACATAGCAACCAGAGATGTATTTTGCATTCAATTGTATGCTGACAATGAAATAGTGAAAAAATATCTGATACACAAAAGAATAAAAATTTAAAACTTTATTTAAAAACATTTTCCCACATATTTATTAATTCACTCAACAGATAGGTATTCAGTGCATATGATGAGAAAGGCACTCATTTACTGTTACATGAAACTGCTCATAAATCTAGAGTCTTGATATAAGTAACCACTGGGGGAAGTGGCATTTACAAGGGTGGACATATTTCTTAAGGACATAAATAGTATTTTTTTCCATCTAAAGGAAAAGTGTTTACAATTGAAAACAGTATTTCTGGCTATTATTAGGAAATGAAGCTTACTCATGCAGACAATTGAAATTTAAGAATTGACAGAGTTTAATGTTGTAGCTCTTGTGGTGCATTTCTACTCAAGTACAAGTGCATACATCACTGCAATATTAAAGGGTTTGTCTTCCCTGGATGTCAATGAACATTTCTCAGGTAGGCACTGTAGTTATGATTTGATATATATCTGTGTCTGGTGCCACTTAATCAAGATAAGTTTTCCCTTGCCATAAAAGGTTTTGTGAATTTCACAGCAAAGTCGCGATCATGTATTTTTTTTTAATGCAAAATGACATTTCCATTCTTCTTGAGCAGTTACTGACATTTCCCCTTGAGCCTTCCTAAAGCTCTTTCCCCATAAATATCCTACCCCTCCTCAAATGGAGTTAAAAGTCATTTTTTTAAAATTAAAAATCACTGCTATAAAATCAAGGTTTTCTAACTGAGAATGAAAATTATGCTACCCAAATGTGTACATTTCATACAAAATAATGTTTGCAGACAAGAGGCCTAAGGTATTACCTAATTCTTCGCTTTCCTTTCACAAGTTTAATATCTACTCTGAAAAGCCCTATGTTGTTGAATTAATATCCATCTTTTCAGTTACAGTTTTTATCACATTAGAAATTGGACAACGATGAAATATTTTATGTTGCCAGAACATATTTTCGGATCATCCAGTGATCTTATAATCACTTGAAGTGCAAATCAATCACTTTTACATGACACAATATTCTAAACAGTGGAACATTCTCTTGTCAACAAGTAATTCTTAGATTAAATAAAAACAGCTTTATTTAAACTATTTTCTTTCTGTTCATAGAACATTTTTCATTTCATTTAAAATTGGAGACAAAAATAAAAGTCCAGAGGAGCTTCAAGATGGCATAAGAGTAAGGCATGGAGATCACCTTCCTCCCCACAGATACACCAGAAATACATCTACACATGGAACAATTCCTACAGAACACCTACTGAATGCTGGCAGAAGACCTGAGACCTGCCAAAAGACAAGACACTCCCCATGTACCTGGGTAGGGCAAAAGAAAAGAGAAAAAACAGAGAGGAAAGAATAGGGACACGACCTGCACCAGTGGGAGGGAGCCGTGAAGGAGGAAAGGTTTCCACACACTAGGAAGCCCCTTTGCGGGCGGAGACTTTAGGTGGTGGAGAGGGGAAGCCCTGGAGCCACAGAGGACAGCGCAGCCACAGGGGTGCGGAGGGCAAAGTGGAGAGATTCCCGCACAGAGGATTGGTGCCAACCAGCACTCACCAGCCTGAGAGGCTTCTCTGCTCACCCGCCGGGGCAGGTGGGAGCTGGGAGCCAAGGCTCGGGCTTCGGAGGTCAGATCCCAGGGAGAGGACTGGGGTTGGCGGAGTGAACACAGCCTGAAGGGGGCTAGCTCATCACGGCTAGCCGGGAGGGAGTCCGGGAAAAGGTCTGGAACTGGTGAAGAGGCAAGAGACTTTTTCTTGCCTCTTTGTTTCCTGGTGAGTGAGGAGAGGGGAGTAAGAGCGCCCCATAAAGGAGCTCCAGAGATGGGCGCGAGCCACAGCTACCAGCGCGGACCTGAGAGACGGGCATGAGACACCCAAGCTGCTATTGCAGCCACCAAGAAGCCTGTTGTGCAAGCGCAGGTCACTAACCACACCTCCCCTCCCGGGAGCCTGTGCAGCCCACTACTGCCAGGGTGCCGTGATCCAGGGACAACTTCCCCGGGAGAACACACGGCGTGCCTCAGGCTGGGGCAACGTCACGCCGGCCTCTGCTGCCGCAGGCTCGCCCCGCACTCCATACCCCTCCCTCCCTCCGGCCTGAGTGAGCCAGAGTCCCAGAAGCAGCTGCTCCTTTAACCCCGTCCTGTTTGAGCAAAGAACAGATGCCCTCAGGCGACCTACATGCATAGGCGGGTCCAAATCCAAAGCTCAATGCCAGGAGCTGTGTGAACAAAGAAGAGAAAGGGAAACCTCTCCCAGCAGCCTCAGGAGCAGTGGATTAAATCCCCACAATCAACTTGATGTACGCTGCATCTGTGGAATACATGAATAGACAACGAATCATCCCAAATTGAGGAGGTGGACTTTGGGAGCAATGATATACATATATGTTAATTTTCCCTTTTTCTCTTTTTCTGAGAGTGTAAGTGTATGCTTCTGTGTGTGATTTTGTCTCTATAGCTTTGCTTTTACCATTTGTCCTAGGGTTCTTTCTGTCCATTTTCTTTTTTTTTTCTTTTCTTTTTTTTTTTAGTATAGTTTTCAGCACTTGTTATCATTGGTGGATTTGTTTTTCACTTTGGTTCTTCTCTTCCTTCTTTCTTTCTTTTTTTCAAACACTTTTAAAACGTTTTTTTAATAATTATATTTTGTTTTCTATTTTAATAACTTGATTTAATTTTATTTTCTTTTATTTTATCTTTTTCTTTCTTTCTTTCTTTTCTTCTCCTTTTTATTCTGAGCCGTGTGGATGACAGGCTCTTGGTGCTCCAGCCAGGCATCAGGGCTGTGCCTCTGTAGTGGGAGAGCCAAGTTCAGGACATTGGTCAACCAGAGACCTCCTAGCTCCACGTAAAATCAAAGGGCAAAAATCTCCCAGTTATCTCCATCTGAACACCAAGACCCAGCTCCACTCAATGACCAGCAAGCTACAGTGCTGGACACCCATGCCAAACAACTAGCAAGACAGGAACACAGCCCACACATTAGCAGAGAGGCTGCCTAAAATCATAAGGTCACAGACACCCCCAAACACACCACCAGACACGGACCTGCCCACCAGAAAGACAAGATCCAGCCTCATGCACCAGAACACAGGCACTAGTCCCCTCCACCAGGAAACATACACAACCCACTGAACCAACCTTAGCCACTGAGGGCAGACACCAAAAAAAACAGGAACTAGGATCCTGTAGCCTGTGAAAAGGAGACCCCAAACACAGTAAGTTAAGCAAAATGAGAAGACAGAGAAACACATAGCAGATGAAGGAGCAAGGTAAAAACCCACCAGACCTAACAAATGAAGAGGAAATAGGCAGTCTACCTGAAAAAGAATTCAGAATAATGATAGAAAAGATGATCCAAAATCTTGGGAAGAGAATGGAGAAACTACAAGAAACGTTTAACAAGGGCCTAAAGGAGCTAAAAAGCAAAGAAACAATAATGATCAACACAATAAATGAAATTAAAAATTCTCTAGAAGGGATCAATAGCAGAATGACTGAGGCAGAAGAACGGATAAATGACCTGGAAGATAAAATAGTGGAAATAACAACTGCAGAGCAGAATAAAGAAAAAAGAATTTAAAGAATTGAGGACAGTCTCACAGACCTCTGGGACAATATTAAATGCACCAACACTCGAATTATATGGGTGACAGGAAAGAAGAGAAAATGAAAGGAACTGAGAATATATTTGAAGAGATTATAGTTGAAAACTTCCCTAATATGGGAAAGGAAATAGTTAATGAAGTCCAAAAGTACAGAGAGTGCCAAACAGGATAAATCCAAGGAGAAACACAAAAAAACACATAGTAATCAAACTATCAAAAATTAAATACAAAGAAAAAATACTAAAAGCGGCAAGGGAAAAACAACAAATAACATACAAGGGAATCTACATAAGGTTAACAGCTAATTCTTCAGCAAAAACTCTGCAAGCCAGAAGGGAGTGGCAAAATATATTTAAAGTGATGAAACGGAAAAACCTAAAACCAAGATTACTCTATCCAGCAAGGATCTCATTCAGATTTGACAGAGAAATTAAAACCTCTACAGACAAACAAAAGCTAAGAGAATTCAGCACAAACAAACCAGCTCTACAACAAATGACAAACGAACTTCTCTAAGCAAGAAACACAAGAGAAGTAAAAGACCTCCAATAATGAACCCAAAACAATTAAGAAAATGGGAATAGGAACATACATATCGATAATTACCTTAAATGTAAATGGATTAAATGCTCCAACCAAAAGACATAGACTGGCTGAATGGATACAAAAACAAGACCTGTATTTATGTTGTCTACAAGAGACCCACTCCAGACCTAGGGACACATACAGACTGAAAGTGAGGGGATGGAAAAAGATATTCCATGCAAATGGAAATAGAAAGAAAGCTGGAGTAGCAATTCTCATATCAGACAAAATAGACTTTAAAACAAAGACTATTATAAGAGACAAAGAATGACACTACATAATGATCAAGGGATCAATCCAAGAAGAAGATATAACAATTGTAAATATTTATGCACTCAATATAGGAGCACCTCAATACATAAGGCAAATACCAACAGCCATAAAAGGGGAAATTGACAGTAACATAATCATACTAGGGAACTTTAACACCCCACTTTCACCAATGGACAGATTATCTAAAATGAAAATAAATAAGGAAACAAAAGATTTAAATGATACATTAAACAAGATGGACTTAATTGATATTTATACAACATTCCATCCAAAAACAACAGGATACACTTCCTTCTCAAGGGCTCATGGAACATTCTCCAGGATATATCGTATCTTGAGTCACAAGTCAAGCCTTGGTAAATTTAAGGAAATCGGAATCATATCAAGTATCTTTTCTGACCACAATGCTATGAGACTAGATATCAATTACAGGAAAAACTCTGTAAAAAAGACAAACACATGGAGGTTAAACAATACACTACTTAATAACCAAGGGATCACTGAAGAAATCGAAGAGGAAATCAAAGAATACCTAGAAACAAATGACAATGAAAACACGATGACACAAAACCTATGGGATGCAGGAAAAGCAATTCTAAGAGGGAAGTTTAGAGCAATACAATCCCACCTTAAGAAACAAGATATATCTCAAATAAACAACCTAACCTTACATCTAAAGCAATTAGGGAAAGAAGAACAAAAAAACCACAGTTAGCAGAAGGAATGAAATCATAAATATCAGATCAGAAATAAATGAAAAAGAAATGAAAGAAACGATTGCAAAGATCAATAAAACTAAAAGCTGGTACTTTGAGAAGATAAACAAAATTGATAAACCATTAGCCAAACTCATCAAGAAAAAAAGGGAGAAGACTCAAATCAATAGAATTAGAAATGAAAAACGGGAAGTAACAACTGACACTGCAAAAATGCAAAGGACCATAAGAGATTACTACAAGCAACCATATGCCAATAAAATGGACAACCTGGAAGAAATGGACAAATTCTTAGAAAAGCAAAACCTTCCGAGACTGAACAAGGAAGAAATAGAAAATATGAAAAGACCAATCACAAGCACTGAAATTGAAACTGTGATTAAAAATCCTCCAACAAACAAAAGCCCAGGACCAGATGGCTTCACAGGCGAATTCTATCAAACATTTAGAGAAGAGTTAACACCTATCCTTCTCAAACTCCTCCGAAATATAGCAGAGGGAGGAACACTCCCAAACTCATTCTACGAGGCCACTATCACCCTGATACCAAAACCAGACAAAGATGTCACAAAAAAAGAAAACTACAGGCCAATATCACTGAGGAACACAGATGCAAAAATCCTCAACAAAATACTAGCAAACAGAATCCAACAGCACATTAAAAGGGTCATACACCATGATCAAGTGAGGTTTATCCCAGGAATGCAAGAATTCTTCAATATACGCAAATCAATCAGTGTGTTACACCATATAAACAAATTGAAGAATAAAAACCATATGATCATCTCAACAGATGCAGAGAAAGCTTTTGACAAAATTCAACACCCATTTATGATAAAAAACCCTGCAGAAAGTAGGCATAGAGCGAACTTTCCTCAACATAATAAAGGCCATATATGACAAACTCACAGCCAACATCGTTCTCAATGGTGAAAAACTGAAAGCATTTCCACTAAGATCAGGAACAAGACAATGTTGCCCACTCTCACCACTCTTATTCAACATAGTTTTGGAAGTTTTAGCCACAGCAATCAGAGAAGAAAAGGAAATAAAAGGAATCCAAATCGGAAAAGAAGAAGTAAAGCTGTCACTGTTTGCAGATGACATGATACTATACATAGAGAATCCTAAAGATGCTACCAGAAAACTACTAGAACTAATCAATGAATTTGGTAAAGTAGCGGGATACAAAATTAATACATAGTTATCTCTGGCATTCCTATACACTAATGATGAAAAATCTGAAATTGAAATTAAGAAAACACTCTCATTTATCATTGCAACAAAAAGAATAAAATACCTAGGAATAAACCTACCGAAGGAGACAAAACACCTGTATGCAGAAAATTATAAGATACTGATGAAAGAAATTAAAGATGACACAAATAGATGGAGAGTTATACCAGTGTCTTGGACTGGAAGAATCAACATTGTGATAATGACATTACTACCCAAAGCAATCTACAGGTTCAATACAATCCCTATCAAAATACCACTGGCATTTTTCACAGAACTAGAACAAAAAATTTCGCAATTTGTATGGAAACACAAAAGACCCCGAACAGCCAAAGCAATCTTGAGAAAGAAAAATGGAGTTGGAGGAATCAGGCTCCTGGACTTCAGACTATACTACAAAGCTACAGTAATCAAGACAGTATGGTACTGGCACAAAAACAGAAATATAGATCAATGGAACAGGATAGAAAGCCCAGAGATAAACCCACACACATATGATCACCTTATCTTTGATAAAGGAGGCAAGAATATACAGTGGAGAAAAGACAGCCTCTTCAATAAGTGGTGCTGGGAAAACTGGACAGCTACCTGTAAAAGAATGAAATTAGAACACTCCCTAACACCATACACAAAAATAAACTCAAAATGGATTAAAGACCTAAATGTAAGGCCAGACACTATCAAACTCTTAGAGGAAAACATAGGCAGAACACTCTATGACATAAATCACAGCAAGATCCTTTTTGACCCACCTCCTAGAGAAATGGAAATAAAAACAAAAGTTAACAAATGGGACCTAATGAAACTTAAAAGCTTTTGCACAACAAAGGAAACAATAAACAAGACAAAAAGACAACCCTCAGAATGGGAGAAAATATTTGTAACTGAAGCAATGGACAAAGGATTAATCTCCAAAATTTACAAGCAGCTCATGCAGCTCAATATCAAAAAAAACAAACAACCCAATCCAAAAACGGGCAGAAGACCTAAATAGACATTTCTCCAAAGAAGATATACAGATTGCCAACAAACACATGAAAGAATGCTCAACATCATTAATCATTAGAGAAATGCAAATTGAAACTAAAATGCAGTATCATCTCACACTGGTCAGAATGGCCATCATCAAAAAATCTACAAACAGGGCTTCCCTGGTGGCGCAAGTGGTTGAGAGTCCGCCTGCCAATGCAGGGGACACCGGTTCGTGCCCCGGTCTGGAAAGATCCCACATGCCGCGGAGCGGCTGGGCCCGTGAGCCATGGCCGCTGAGCCTGCGCGTCCGGAGCCTGTGCTCCGCAATGGGAGAGGCCACAACAGTGAGAGGCCCGCATACCACAAAAAAAAAAAAAATCTACAAACAGTAAATGCTGGAGAGGGTGTGGAGAAAAGGGAACCCTCATACACTGTTGGTTGGAATGTAAATTGATACAGCCACTATGGAGAACAGCATGGAGGTTCCTTAAAATACTAAAATACTAAAAATAGAACTACCATACGACACAGCAATCCCACTACTGGGCATATACCCTGAGAAAACCGTAATTCAAAAGGAGTTATGTACCACAATGTTCATTGCAGCTCTATTTACAATAGCCAGGACATGGAAGCAATCTAAGTGTCCATCGACAGATGAATGGATAAAGAAGGTGTGGCACATATATACAAACGAATATTATTCAGCCATAAAAAGAAACGAAATTGAGTTATTTGTAGTGAGGTGGATGGACCTAGAGTCTATGATACAGAGTGAAGTAAGTCAGAAAGAGAAAAACAAATACTGTATGGTAACACATATATATGGTATCTGAAAAAAAAAAAAGTCATGAAGTACCTAGGGGGAAGATGGTAATAAAGACACAGACCTACTTGAGAATGGACTTCAGGACTTGGGGAGGGGGAAGCGTAAGCTGGGACAAAGTAAGTGAGTGGTAGTTTATATAAGTCCATATATACAGTACCACCAAACTAGTGGGAAGCAGTCACATAGCACAGGGAGATCATCTCAGTGCCTCGTGACCAGCTAGAAGTGTGGGATTGGGAGGGTGGGAGGGAGCGAGACACAAGAGGGAAGAGATATGGGGATATATCTATAACTGATTCAATTTGTTACTAAGCAGAAACTAACACACCATTGTAAAGCAAATATACTCCAATAAAAACCTTAAAAAGAAAATAAATAAATAAAAGCCCAATTCAGTTACAGAATATAAACTTTTTTTTAAGTTTATCAAACAACAGCGCTTTGTGCCTGTTTTATTTTCTCTTCCTTTCTTTTTCTTTCCCTCTTTTTTCTTTCATACATATATATATATGTATAAGTGTGTGTATGTATATATGAGTGTGTGTTTGTATGTGTATATGTGTGTGTCTATACACAGAGAGAGAAAGAGAGGGACTGAGTTTCAGGAATTGAATCATGTGATTGTGGAGGCTGGCAAGTACAAAATCTGCAGGGAGACTGGAGACCCAAGGAAGAGTTGATATTGCAGCTCAAGGTCAAAGACAGTGTGAAGGCAGAATTCCTTCTTCCTCAGGAGACTGCAGTCTTTTAAGTCCTTCAACTGATTGGATGAGGCCCACCTATATTATGGAGAGTAATCTGTTGTACTAAAACTCTATTTACTTTAATGTTTATCTCATCTGAAAACTACCTTCTCAGCAACATCCAAACTGGTGTTAGACCAAATATTTGGGTACCATGGCTCATCCAGCTTGACACATAAAATTAACAACAGTGCCTTCTTCTTCTCTTCTTTCTCCTTCTCCTCCTCTTCCTCCTCCTCCTTCCTCCTCTTCTTCTAGAACAATACTTGGCTCCAATTTTCATTTTCTCTATGAAATATTCTTCAGGTGAATATTAATAAATTTTGCAGAAGTTTACCTACATTTTCCCTTATGGACTAGTTATTTTTTTCCCATTAATTAATCATTAAATGAGTTGGATTTTCTTACACCACATGCTTGTAGAAGGTATTTATGAAAGTGAAAATATGGAGTAATGCATACATAAGTCTTTCTCCTTCTCTGCTATTCCTGAGACAGACTATCTTTCCAATATGGCTCATCTGCATGAATCCCTGTTAAACTTGTCCTCTGCTTTCCATAACCAGATTAAGTAAAAAAGTGCTTCTCTCACTATCCTCGTGTTCTCCATTTCCCACAACCGTTTCAAAAATTAAAAATACAGATTTTCCATTTTACAGTGGATATCTCACCTTGGATTTCTAATATCTGTTTCTAATATCTGCATTCTCTTTTCTTTTATTGAACAAAACTCACATTCACGTGAAAAATAGTAATGAGATGTGGGACAATTAGTGGTCTAATAAGAGAAACTTCTTGAATGGACAGGAAGGGATTTAGAGATGATTGTTCAATGGGTAGCAGTTGACAATACAATGGGATAGTTTTTGTGTGTCAATAAAAGAGATTATACTGAGCCAGGAAGTTTAACATCTGGAGAGTTAGGTAAATTCATTATTAACTGAGGTGATCAAGACTCAAGTAGCCTTACTTCTCTTACTTAGATGTCATAGCTGCAGAGTCCAGTACCAGGAGCAACCAGTATATTTTTCGTAAGAGTTTGAATGAACTGGCTTGGGTTGTCATCATTTGGGGAGCTTCAATACTTTTTGCTCTCCCTAGCACTGGCTAAAAACAATGTCAACAAATGTTTTCCAGAACTTCTTTCAACTATATTTGAAAAGTTATGAATATATTCTTTCCTTTGAACCATGCATGAGAAGAAATACGTAATGATAACCAGAAATATGGGGACAGATGCAGGTAAAATAAAATACGTTCTAAGATTTTTTCAGGACAAGACTTCTTTTACTAACATGTTTGCAAATAATCAGCTAGCTGTGTTTGGAAATATTCTTCATTTTCAGATTCTTACAGTTTTGCTAGCTGCAACAAAATTTAAAGGAATGTGGTATTTGCAATCCTTTATTAAAATCTAATCTTGAGACATTCTTGGCCTACTTTTAAAATTAAAAGTCTTCATAGTTTAGTGAAATTCAGCTGAATTTTCAGTGATTGTTATCTTTACAGGAAACTTTTCTTATTTACTATTGAGCCATCATATTCTAGTTCATGTAGGTTAACGAATTTTAATAATGCAATTATTAAATACTGCTGCTTTTATTTCAAGAAAATAAAGGTGCACTGGAACAGCATAGATAGTATATAGTAATTCACAGATACGCTAATAAGAGAATCTATTCTAATTAAAATATACTCAGCAGGGCTTCCCTGGTGGCGCAGCGGTTGAGAGTCCACCTGCCGATGCAGGGGACATGGGTTCATGCCCCGGTCCGGGAAGATCCCACATGCCGCAGAGCGGCTAGGCCCGTGAGCCATGGCCGCTGAGCCTGCGCGTCCGGAGCCTGTGCTCCGCAACGGGAGAGGCCACAACAGTGAGAGGCCCACGTACCGCAAAAAAAAATACACTCAGCATTAATGAAACTGTTTTTATCTCAGAAACAAGTAGTTTCTCCTTTGCTCCCCTGTGCCCCCACCACCACACAAAAGCATTCAATGGTTACACTTTAGATGATGATGATTTTAGCAACAGATAATAGAATTAAGGGAGGTTGCAGCACAGAATTGTGAAAAGACCTATTCACTGAATTTATATAAGCCTATCACTAACTAGGTGATCATGATACTAACTAGTTGGTTGACTTTAGAACCTTAAGAATTTACAAAATCCTCAAAACCTTTGCATTAAAATTATATTTAATTTACTTTTAACTATTTGTATGGTGGCCAGTGCCTCTGGCTCTACTATGTGGCCCCAGGTGAACCAGTCCTCATGTCTTGGCTCTCATTAAAGTGTCCTGAATGAGGGTCCAGGCTATTGGTTTACTTTAGCTCTCCAAGTGGCTCAAGAAAATTATTATTTTTTAGTTTATTCAGATTTCTGTCATTGTTAAGGTTAGAACAATGCTCTTTCTAGATTTCTATATCTTAGGCAGAAATGGAACTAAATCCAACAATATATAAGGAGGATACAATATAATAGCCAAAAAATACAATTCATCACATTAACAGATAATAAAGAAGCAAATCATACAACCATCTCAATCATAGCAGTAAAAGTATTTGCATAAATTCTTGACCCATTCATAATACAAATGTATAATAAACTATAAATAGAAAGAAACCTCCTTAATCTGCTTAAGATTACCTGCAAATAAACTACAGTAAACATTACACTAATTGTGAATGATTGAAGTCTTTCTTTCAGAGATTGGAGATAAGAAGGCTTCTTGTCACTACTTCTATTCAGTGTTGTACTTGAGTGTCTATTCAGAACAATAAGAAAAGAGAACCAAAAGACATATAGAGTAGAAAGAAACACAACTTATTATCCACAGATAAAATGATTATGTATGATAAAAATATGAAATACTCTAAAAGACTCTAAACGTAGTTATTAGGAATAATAAATATATGAATTTATTAATGTTTTTGGATATAAGGTCAATGTATTAAAACAGCCAATTTTTTATACATCACATTTGTAAAAGAATCAAACCCAACAGATAACTAGAGAATAAATCTAATTCTTAATAGCTGGATTAAAAATATAAAATACTCTTGGGGCTTCCCTGGTGGTGCAGTGGTTGAGAGTCCGCCTGTCAATGCAGGGGACACGGGTTCGTGCCCCAGTCCGGGAGGATCCCACGTGCCGTGGAGCAGCTGGGCCTGTGAGCCATGGCTGCTGAGCCTGTGCATCTGGAGCCTGTGCTCCGCAACGGGAGAGGCCACAACAGTGAGAGGCCCGTGTACCGCAAAAAAAAAAAAATATATATATATATATATAAACTCTTAACAGAAAGTTTTAAAAGCATAAAGGGAAAAATATATGATTTTCAAGGATTTAATGAATTAATAATTATACTATATCAATTCCCCTGAAATATATCTATAGAATAAATCCATTACCAATCAAAGTACCAGCAGTTCTTTTACTGAAATTGGGAAGTTTACTAAAATTCATATATAAATGAAAATACATATATAAAAATAGCCAGAAGGATGTTTAAAAAAACTGGAGCAATAACATAATTAGATATTAACTTATATAAAATGACAGTAGAAGGATAGGAAAATAACCCAGTCAGACAAGTTAGAAAACCACAGACATGGTCAATTTCATTATGACAAAGGTTGCACTACAAAGCAGTGGGTAAAGAATGGAATTTCATTAGGAAGTACAAAATGAAATGGATTTCCATATGAAAAAATATTTTGATGACTACTTCACAGTATTTGGAAGACTAAATAATAAACTTTTTAGTAGAAAACAGAATATCACCTTTGCTTTGGGGTAAGAAACATTTGTTAATTTAAACACAAAAACAATTAGCTTAAAGGAAAAAAATGATAATTAGAATGCATTAAAATAAGAATTTCTGTTAATCAAAATCACCATCATGGGAATATAAAAGTAAACCACAGATAATAGGAAGGAATTTGCAATATATATATTCAAAAATGACTTACATCCACAATAATGAAAGACTCTAAATCAATAAGAAAAAAGACAGTTTATTTAAAATGGCAAAGAGTTGAGAAGCTACTCTATACAAAAAGAAACAAAACAAAACAGGATGCAGGAGCAAAATTGAAGAGTAAGAAGACCCTGAGCTCACCTCTCCCCCTAAACACATCAAAACTACAACTACATATAGAGCAACTCTCCCTGACAATGACCTGAAGATTAGCAGAGGGCTTTCTACAACCCAAGCTGTAACAAAAGAACCCTGTGGAGTCAGGTAGGAGGGGAGGAGAATTTAGTCAGGACCCACACACCTAGCTGGTGACCCAGAAAAGGATGGTGATACAACAAGGATGGGGATCCTCCCTAAGGAACAAGGGGTTTGGACCCCATATCAGGAACTCCAGCCCTATTGTTCAGCACCAGGGAGACAAGCTCCCTTAGCAATTTTGAAAACCAGTGGAGCTTACCAGAGGGCTGTAAGAAACTGAAAATCCATTCCTGAAGAGCACACGCACAGATTTGCTTGCTTCCAATCCCAGTGCAGACGCAGCAGATTGAAAACTGCCTAGTGTTCTGGCTGTCCTGCCAGGACAGCCCCAGCATACCTCCCCAGCCCACACTGGGCTCCAGCTCCAGTCCCTCCAGCTCCAGCCCCTCCTGCTCCAACACTGCTTCCTGCTAAGATGAAGACTGCCATTGCCATTGCACCCACATGTTCACTGAGGAAGGAATGAAGCCAGGTCTGTAGTGCAGTTCCAAGCCCTTGGACCCTGGCTACACCCCCCCAATATGGTGGCTACCACCATTGAGCCTAAGAGAAGCCCCAGCTTGCATCTGGCTCAGGCTCTAGCCCCTTCAACTCCAGCCCTACCTCCCACCAAGGTGGCAGCTGCCAGTGCACCCCAGGAAAACGTGTGGCCCAGGCTCACTTCAAATCTAAATCTCCCATCAAAACCACTGGACACACTCAGACAATACAGGGATGCTGCAACAGAAGGACATGCCTTCAAGAGTGGGACAGGTAATTGTTTTGCCTAATTTCATAAAGACAAACAGAGAAGGTCAAAGAAAATGAGAAGAATATGTTTCAAAGAAGAGAAAAAGATGAAAACCCAGAAAAAAAAGAAAAACCCTAAAGAAAAAAGATAGGTGACTTACTGATAGAGAATTCAAAGCAATAGTAATAAAAATGCTAACTGAGCTGGGGAAAAAAATAGAGAAACACAGTAGAACTTTAACAGAAAAATCTAGAAAATATAAAAAAGAACCACTCAGACCTGAATAATACAGTAACTGAAATGAAAAATACACTAGAAGGAATTAACAGGAGATTAAGTGATACAGAAGAATGCATAAGTGACCTGGAAGATAGAATAGTCAAAATCATCCAATGAGAATAACAAAAAAAGAAAAATTTAAATGAGGATACATTAAGGGACTCTGATACAACATCAAGCATATTAATGTTTGCATTATAGGGGCCCCAGAAGGATAAGGTAGAGAGAAATGGGCAGAAAATGTATTTGATAAAATTATGGCTGAAGTTGATAAAACTAGAACTTCCCTAACCTGAAGAAGGAAACAAATATTCAGGTCCTGGAAGCACAGAGATTCAAAAACAAAGTGAACCAAAGGAAACCCATACCAAGACATATCAAAATTAAAGTGGCAAAAGTTTCAGAGAGAATTTTAAAGGCAGCAAGAGAAAAACAAAAAGCCCCATACAAGGGAACCTCCATAAGGCTATCCAGCTTATTTTTCACCAGAAACTTTGCAGGACAGAAGGGAGCAGCATGATATATTTTAAATGCTGAAAGTGCTGAAAGTAAAAAACCTAAAACCTAGGATACTCTAATCTAGCAAGGTTATCATTCAGAATTCAAGGAGATACCTAGACAAGCAAAAATTGAGTTCATCACCACTAAACCTACCTTACAAGAAGTGTTAAAGGGTCTTTTTAAGGGAAAAAGAAAAGGCTAAAACAAGAAATAAGAAAATACAAGAAGAGAAAAATCTCACTGGTAAAGGCACATATTAGTAAAGGCAGTGGAACAACCACTTAAATAAGCTAGTACAAAGGATAAAAGGCAAAAATTATGAATCAATGATAATACAATAAAAAGTAAGGAATAGGGCTTCCCTGGTGGCGCAGTGGTTGAGAGTCCGTCTGCCAATGCAGGGGACATGGGTTCATGCCACAGTCCGGGAAGATCCCACATGCCACGGAGTGGCTGGGCCCGTGAGCCGTGGCCGCTGAGTCTGCGCATCCGGAGCCTGTGCTCCACAACGGGAGAGGCCACAACAGTGAGAGGCCCACGTACTGCAAAAAAAAAACAAAAACAAACAAAAAAAAAGTAAGGAATATATGAGAAGATGTAAAATATGACATCAAAACTGCAGAACATAGAGTAAGGGGAGTAAAAAATGTGTATCTTTCAGAATGTGTTTGAATTTAAATGACTACGTTTAAAATGAGTAGATATATTTATAGGTTAAAAATATATGAACTTCATGGTAACTGCCAATCAAAAACCTA
The DNA here is from genome assembly GCF_039906515.1 of Pseudorca crassidens. Lineage (NCBI taxonomy): Eukaryota > Metazoa > Chordata > Mammalia > Artiodactyla > Delphinidae > Pseudorca > Pseudorca crassidens. The sequence goes on from NC_090298.1 coordinate 25,478,798, forward strand.
CAGTGAACAGTTGCACAGAAAACAAAGACAAAGAGAGCAACTCAAACATAACACTAAATAAAATCATCAACTTAAAGGGAAGAGGCTAAAAGAAGTAGAAAAGAACAAGGAAGAACTACAAAAACAACCGGAAAACAAGCAACAAAATGGCAATACATACATACCTATTAACAATCAATTTAAATGCCAATGGAATAAATGCTCCAAACAAAGCCACAGTGTGGCAGATAGGATTAAAAAAACACACACACACGGGCTTCCCTGGTGGCGCAGTGGTTGGGAGTCCGCCTGCCGATGCAGGGGACACGGGTTCGTGCCCCCTTCCGGGAGGATCCCACATGCCGCAGAGCGGCTGTGCCGGTGAGCCATGGCTGCTGGGCCTGCGCGTCCGGAGCCTGTGCTCCGCAACGGGAGAGGCCACGGCAGTGAGAGGCCCGCGTACCACAAAAAAAAAAAAAAAAAAATACCACACACACAAGATGCATCTGTATGCTGCCTAAAATAGACTCACGTCAGAGCTAAAGACACACACAGACTGAAAGTGAGGGGATGGAAAAAGCTATCCATGCAAATGGAAATGAAAATAAACCTAGGGTAGCAATACTCGTATCAAAATAGACTTTAAAACAAAGTCTGTAATAAAAGACCAAAAAAAGGGCATTATATAATGAAAAAGGATCAATCCAACAAGAGGATATAACTTTTGTAAACATATGTGCAGCTAATATAGGAGGAACTAAATTTATAAAATAAATATTAATTGACATAAAGGAAGAAATTGAAAGTAATACAATAATAGTAGAAGACTATAACACCCCACTTACGTCAATGGATAGATCATACAGAAAGAAAATATGTAAGGAAACAGTGGCCTTAAATGACACATTAGACAAGGTAGACCTAATAGATATCTACACTACATTCCATCAAAAAAAAAAGCAGAATACACATTCTTTTAAAGTGCACATGGAACTTTCTCCAGGATAGATCACAATCTAGGCGACAAAACAAATCTCAGTAAATTTAAAAACATTGTAATTATATCAACCATCTTTTCTGACCACAATGGTATGAAACTAGAAATCAATTGTAGGAAAAAAAAAAAAGGAAAAAACCCCTGCAAACACATGAAGACTAAACAACTTACTACAAAAATCCAATGGGTCAATGAAGAAATCAAAGAGGAAATCATAAAATACCTTGAAATAAGTGAAAATAAGAACACAACTTTCCATAATCCATAGGACACAGCATAAACAGTTCTTTGAGGGAAGTTTATTGCAATACAGACCTAACTCGAGAAACAAGAAAAATCTCAAATAAATAACCTAACTTTCCACATGAAGGAATAAGAGAAAGAATGAACAAAGCCCTAAGTCAGCAGAAGAAAGGAAATAATAAAGATCAGAACAGAAGTAAATAAAATAGAGACCAAAAAAATAGAAAAAAAATCAATGAAAGTAAGATTTGGCTTTTTGAACAAATAACAAAATTGATAAACCTTCAGCCAGACTCATTAAGAAATAAAGAGGCCCAAATAAGCAAAATTATAAATGAAAGAAGAAAAGTTACAACCAATATCTCAGAAATAAAAACAATCACAAGGGCTTCCCTGGTGGCGCAGTGGTTGAGAGTCCGCCTGCCGATGCAGGGGACACTGGTTCGTGCCCCGGTCTGGGAAGATCCCACGTACCGCGGAGCGGTTGGGCCCATGAGCCATGGCCGCTGAGCCTGCGCGTCCGGAGCCTGTGCTCCGCAACAGGAGAGACCACAACAGTGAAAGGCCCGCGTACCGCAAAAAAAAAAAAAAAAAAAACAATCACAAGAAACATTTATAAAGCAACAGGTGAAACAACATAGAAGAAATGAATATTCCTAGAAACATACAATCTTCCACGATTGAATTTGGAACAAACAGATAATCTGATCAGACCAATTACTGGTATTGAAATGGAATGAGTAATCAAAAAACTCCTCCAAAACAAAAGTCCAAGAGTAGACATCTTCACAGGGGAATTCTACCAAACATTTAAAGAAGAGTAATACCTATACTTTTCAAACTATTTCAAAAAAATGAAGAGAACACTCCTAAGCTCATTTTACAGGACCAGCATTACCCTGATACCAAAACAAGAAAAAGATACTACAAAAAATAATATTACAGAATATCCCTGACAATTATTATCTTCAGCAAAATATTATCAAACTAAATTCAACAATACATTAAAAGAATCATACAACATGATCAAGTGGGTTTTATTCCAGGGATATAAAGATGGTTTAATATCCACAAACCCATCAATATGGAACACCACATCAATAAAATAAAGGATAAAAATCACATGATCATCTGAATAGACACAGAGAAAACATTTGACAAAATTCAACATCCACTTACGAAAAAACTCTCATCAAAGTGGGTATGTAGAGACTATAGCTCAACATGATAAAGGCTATTTATGACAAACCCACAGCTAACATCATACTCAAAGGTGAAAATCTGAAAGCTTTTCTCCTCTACGATCAGGAGCAAGACAAGGATGCCCACTCTCACCAATCTATTTAACATAGTATTGGAAGTCCTAGCTATAGCAATTAGACAAGAAAAAAAAAAAGCATCCAATTGGGGAGGAAAGAATTAAAATTGTCACTGTTTGCAGATGACATGATACTATATATAGAAAACCCAAAGATTCAACCAAAAAACTATTAGAACTAATAAGTAAATTCAGTAAAGTTGCAGGACACAAGATTAATATACAGAAATCTCTTCCATTTCTATATACTAATAATGAACTATCAGAAAAAGAAAATAGAAAAAATCCCATTTACAATAGCATCAAAAAGAATAAATTACCTAGGAATAAACTTAACCAAACAGGTGAAAGAACTGTACTCTGAAAACTATAAGACATGATGAAGAAAACTGAAGCCCATACAAATAATAGGAAAGATATCCCATTTTTATGGATTGAAAGAATTAATATTGTTGAAATGTCCATATTACCCTAAGCAATCTACAGATTCAAGGCAATCTCCATCAAAATACTCATGACACTTTTCACAGAACTAGAACAAATAATCCTAAAATTGGTATGGAACCACAAAAGACACTGAATAGCCAAAGCAATCTTGAGGGAAACAACAAAGCTGGGGGTATCACATTCCCTGACTTTAAACTATATAACAAAGCTACAATAATCAAAGTAGTATGTTACTGGCACAGAGACAGACACATAGACCAATGGAACAGAATAGAGAGCCCAGAAATATACCCACTCACCTATGGTCAGTTAATCTACAATCAAGGAGGCAAGAAGATACAATGGGAAAAAAATCATCTCTTCAATAATTGGTGCTGCGAAAACTGGACAGCTCCATGCAAAAGAATGAAGCTAGATCATTTTCTCACACCATATACAAAAATAAACTCAAAATAGATTTAAGACCTAAATGTAAGACTTGAAACCATAAAACTCCTAGAAGAAAACAGGCAGTACACTCTTTGACATTGGTATTAGCAATATTTCTTTGGATCTTTCTTCTCAGGCATGGAAAACAATAGCAAAAATAAACAAATGGGACCTAATCAAACTTAAACTTTTGCGCAGCAAAGGAAATCATAAACACAACAAAAGACAACCTACTGAATGAGAGAAGATATATGTACATGATGTCTGATAAGGGGTTAATGTCCAATGCATAAAGAAATCATACAACTCAATATCAAAAAACAACCCAATTAAAAAATAGAGGACCTGAATAGGCAGTTTTCCAAAGAAGATATACAGATGACCAAGAGGAACATGAAAATATGCTCAACATCACTAATCATCAGAGAAATGCAAATCAAAACCACAATGAGATATCACCTCAATCCTGGCAGAATGACTATTGTCAAAAGGACAGGAAATAACAAGTGCTGATGAAGTTGTGCAGAAAAGGAAACCCTAGCACACTGTTGGCTGGACTGTAAACTGATAGAGCACATGGAAAATAGTATGGAGGTTCCTCAATAAACTACAAGTAGAACTAAAACATGATACAGCAGTTCCACTCCTTGGTATATATATAAATAAAACAAAAACACTAACTCAACAAAATATGCATTCCAGTGTTCATAGCAGTATTATTTATTTTTTAAAATTTTTATTGGAGTGCAGTTGCTTTACAATATTGTGTTAGTTTCTGCTGTGGTAACATATTTAGGTCACCACAGAGCATTGAGTAGAGTTCCCTGTGTTATACAGTATGTTCTCACAGTATTATTTATAATAGCCAAGATATGAAAGCAACCTAAGTATCCATCAATAGATGAACAGATAAATAAGATGTGGTATATATACACTATGGAATATTACTCAGCCATAAAAATATGAAAATTTGCCATCTGCAACATAGTTGGACCTGGAGGATATTATGCTTAGTGAAATAAGTCAGACAGAGAAAGACAAATACTGCATGTTTTTACTTACATGTGAATCTAAAAAATAAAATGAATGAACGTAACAAAACAGAAACAGATTCACAGACACAGAGAACAAACTAGTGGTTACCAGTAGAAAGAGGTGTGGGGAAAGGGGAAAGATAGGTGAAGGAGACTAAGAGGTACAAACTAATAGCTATGAAATAAGTAACTTAGAAGTATGTAATGTACAGCTCAAGGAATATAGCCAATATTTCATAATAACTTGATATGGAGTATAATCTATAAAAATATCCAATCATTATGTTGTACTCTGAAAACTAATATAACATTGTACGTCAACTAAATTCAATAAAAGAAAAAAATAAAACATATCTGTTAAGTAAAATATGTATATATGTATATATATACACAAATATCCAGTACACATTTGAAAATGTGCTGAATTGCATTAGTCATTATAAAAGCGTTAATTAAAAACCACAGTGAGCTACCACTACACAATCACTAAAAAGGCTAAAATATAAATGGCTAAGAATATCAAGATTTGGTGAAGATGTTCAGCAACTGGAATTCTCATACACCGGTGGTAAACTGGTACAAACATTTTATAGAAATAGCTTTAGTAAAAAATACTCAATTGTCTAGCAATCCCACACCTAGATAGATATGTATCCAAAAGAAACGTATTACATTGTTCCTAGTAGATCTAATGGTAATAGCCGATAATTGAGGAAAACCTAGACACCCTTCCATAGTATTCTCCTATGATGGTATCAAAGGTTGAATTCTCTGGAGGACGGTTCTGAGATGGAGCTCAGAATCAATTCAGGATGTTTATTATGGATCAAAACCTGTAAAAAGAAGGGAAAGGAGGTACTGATTGAACAGAGGAGAAGTGGAACTTTGATGCAGGACCAACAAAGCCCCATTCAGAAACAGGTGGGAATCCTGGTCATGAAGATTACCTATAAGAGTTGTCTAATTTGGATTGAAATATATGAGACTCTGTAACATTTGTCACACTCAGTAACCAGATGTGGACTGTCCCAAGGAGTGCATAAGGGAGGAGATTCTCTGCAGCTGAAACAGAACCTGCAGAAGATGACAGCTGGAGACCATTTGCAGACAATGCTCCTGATAGCTGCGCAACTAGTCTTCCTTGAAGGAGGATCTGAGCAGTCCATCTCAATGTCCTCAATTAATGGAATATTCTATCTCCAATGACAATGAACAAACTATTGCTATATTAAACATGGACAAATCCTACAAACATCATGTTAGTTGAGAAAAAATGGCATAATTCTATTTATATGAAGTTCAAAAATAGGAAAAGCTAAACTTGATTTTTAAAGCCAATATGTGATTACCTAAGGGGAGTGGTTAGTGACCAGGAGGAGCCAAGGAGCTTCCTGGGTGACAGTGATGTCTAGCTATCTATTGATTGCATTGTACAAGAATGTGCTCACATTGTTAAAAGTAACTCAACACTATTCCTTATGATTTGTTCACATTTCTGTATGGACTTTATGTGCTAGGAGAAGGCAAATAAAAAGTGATTGATAGTTATGCTCCCAAAAGGTAGCAACAACTTCCATAGAGCAGAAACAATAGGTAATGCAAGGAGAGACAGATAGAAACCCACTGATCACAGGGATTATACGACACTTCTCACAATTAAGCGGATAACATAAGGGTAAACGTAGATGATCTAAAAAAAACAAACCTAAATCAAAAGTATGTGGTGTATATATATATATTAGAACCATGATGAAAATACACTTTTTCTAATGCTTATGGAACAGTAAGAACTTCCCTTATATTAGACCACACACAAAAAACACATCTTAATAGTTCCTAAAGTATCAAGGTAATGGAAACAGCACAATGAAAAAAACCCAATATTAATAACATTTCAGAAATGAAAAGGCCCTTACACCAGTAGGTAAAAAATGACCTGTTAAAAGGGAAATACAAAGCAAATTTGGAGATTTTCTTGAAAATAAAATGAACGTAAATGTATCAAAATTTATGGGCTACAGCATGAAATGCAACTCTTTTAGACATACACCAAGCCTTATCAAAACTTGGTGAATTTTGGAGATTAATCCTTTGTCAGTTGCTTAATTTGTAAATACTTTCTCCCATTCTAAGGGTTGTCTTTTCATCTTGTTTATGGTTTCCTTTGCCATGCAAAAGCATTTAAGTTTCATTAGCTCCCATTTGTTTACTTTTGTTTAATTTTCAAAAATAAATTACTCTAGAAGGTGGCTCAAAAAAGATCTTGCTGTGATTTATGTCAAAGAGTGTTCTTTCTATGTTTTCCTCTAAGAGTTTTATGCAGCTCAATATCAAAAAAACAAACAACCCAATCAGAAAATGGGTGGAAGACCTATAAATAGACATTTCTATAAAGAAGACATACAGATGGCCAAGAGGCATATGAAAAGATGCTCAACATCACTAATTATTAGAGAAATGCAAATCAAAACTATAATGAGGTATCACCTCACATTGGTCAGAATGGCCATCATCAAAAAATCTACAAACAGTAAATGCTGGAGAGGGTGTGTTGAAAAGGAACCCTCTTTCACTGTTGGTGGGAATGTAAATTGATACAGCCACTATGGAGACCAGTATGGAGGTTCCTTAAAAAACTAAAAATAGAATTACCATATGACCCAGCAATCCCACTACTGGGCATGTACCCTGAGAAAACCATAATTCAAAAAGACAATGCACCCCAATATTCATTGCAGCACTATTTACAATAGCCAGGTCATGGAAGCAACCTAAAAGCCCATCAACAAATGAATGGATAAAGAAGATGTGGTACATACATACAATGGAATATTACTCAGCCATAAAAAGGAACAATACTGGGTCATTTGTAGAGATGTGGATGAACCTAGAGACTGTCATACAGAGTGAAGCAAGTCAGAAAGAGAAAAACAAATATCATATATGAACTCATGTATGTGGAATCTAGAAAAATGGTACAGATGAACCTGTTTGCAAGGCAAAAATAGAGACACAGACATAGAGAACAAGTGTATGGACACCAAGCAGGGAAAAAGGGGGCTGGGATGAATTGGGAGATTGGAATTGACATATATACACTAATATGTATAAAACAGATAACTAATGAGAACCTGCTGTATAGCACAGGGAACTCTACTCAATGCTCTGGGGTGACCTAAATGGGAAGGAAATCCAAAAAAGAGGGATATATGTAAACATATAGCTGATTCACTTCACTGTACAGCAGAAACTAAAACAACATTGTAAAAAAACTATACCCCAATTTAAAAAAAAAAACTTGGTTAATTGAGTCATACTAATATTTTTTCTTCTTAGAATATTCTTTCTTCAATTTCTCCCTATTAGAATCCTATCCTGCATTTCAGATCCATCTCAAATTAACACTTTCATTGAACGTGTCTCTTTGTGCTCCAAAACCAAATATAAGCTTGCCTTGTTTAATAAAGATATAAATGAATTAATTTACATTCTGTTTGATTTCAAAGGTTTAAGTAGGCACAAGAATGTATTTGTACATCTTTATGGATGTTTTATTTTCTATTGTTTCTTGCATTTTGTTTATTTGCCAATTTTTATAAATCCCCAATTTAACCCAGGAGGTAGGCCAAATTTTATACATCTATAAATATATTGACAACTTTGCTTTGGCTTTGTTAATAGATAGTACTTGATAAATATTCTAAATGAAATCAAAATTGTTGAGAAGTTACTAGTCCATTTTATTTATCCAGTCTTTATTTTCTTCATCAAGTATATTTCTTAAGTTTTAATATACAATATACAATTGCAAGTATTGTTTCAGCATTTGTATATGTACAAACTTCTATAGACTCAAATGCAGTGGCATACAACTATACGCATTCTAACTCAAGTGAAATTTTTCAATTTTGAATCAGTATTTCTTTTTTTTTTTTTTTTTTTTCAGTACGCGGGCCTCTCACTGTTGTGGCCTCTCCCGTTGTGGAGCACAGGCTCCGGACGCGCAGGCTCAGTGGCCATGGCTCATGGGCCCAGCTGCTCCGCGGCATGTGGGATCTTCCCGGACTGGGGCACGAACCCGTGTCCCCTGCATCGGCAGGCAGACTCTCAACCACTGCGCCACCAGGGAAGCCCTTGAATCAGTATTTCTTCATCATTTTTGAAGAGATTAATATTTTGGATGGAAGAAACTGACATCTTTTTCCCAGTATCTCTATATGAACAATAGTCATTGGTAGCAATTAAGGGTGCCTAATGTGTGATGAGCATATTTTAGTTCACCCATGACTTTCTCTCTTGCTTCTTTTATCTCTTAATAATAGACTGATAACTTTTAATGTTATACCCCATTCCTTTTTATAGTAGAAGCTCAGGTCAGTTCAGGTTGAATTTTCCCAAATGCTTTGATAATTATAAGAACGTTTCTGGTATGTACATGAAAACTACTGGTATAGAATCTAATATGTCACTATGCCAAAGAATAAATGGTGGCAGCATTCCAGAAAGGATTGAATACATTGAATAGTTGTTAATAAGGTTGTTACTCAGGGGTGATTATTCTCTGTCATTTTCCTTCTCTGTGCTAGCAACTCCAAAAACAGTTTCTCTAATGAATTATTGAGTCAGCCAAGATAAAATAATATAAATGAACATACAAAAATGTCTACCAAGTGATACAATCCTAAAGACTTTTACAGACTCACTTATTATGTAAAATAATTTTAGATAGCCAAAGAACACAGAAACAATAAGATGAATAAGTACTACCCTGTGACACAAGAATTATAAAAATATTAGTTATATATAAACATGATCTTAGTAAAGGTACAGTTCAACTATCTGGTTTAGACTGTGAATGTAGAGGAAGCAAAAAAAAAAAGTAGCTATTTCATGTCACCAAGTATAAAGTCATTTTTACAATGAAGGGAGCTGATGTTCTTATTTCACAAAAATTAGTCACTTGATTCACAACTTACACATTTATAAGGAAAAACTTGTACTGTGATACCAGTTTTGATAGATGCTTCCCACAACCAAGTGGGAAAATTGTACTAATGTGCTTTCTTCTTTAAAAATTCTTGCATCCCCTCTTTGTTTTCCATGACAAATATATACTAGAGACAAAAAATGCTAAACTTTCAGGTAAGAAAATGTCACTGAGAGAAAAATAAAGATGTTAAGGTCATTAAGTTAAAGAAATGATTTTAGATACTTCTTTGTCTTTTTTATCAATATGGATACAAATTGTCTCCTTCATAAAATCCTGAATTTTTCAAGTATTAGCTATTAGTTTTTTTAATCATTTACTCAGAAATATGCCAATGTGCTATATATATTTAAAAATCATCTTTAGCCTCAAAATGATTACTTAGGTATCACTTACTATTAAGAAGTATGGGCTTTATCGTTCAATACTTCTGTGTTTTACTTACTTCCTTGACCTGCTGTTTTGTCTTGGAAAATTTAGTTTACTGCTTTGAGCTTCAGTTTTCTCATATATAAAATGGTCAAAAACAGCTACTTTATAGTGTTAGTCTAAGAATTAAGATAATAAATAAAAAGGGTCTTGCAGAAGTCTGGCTAATGTAACTGCACAATAAACAGACACCATTACTATACAGCATAATATCATTAACTCTACTGTTATCATAAAATATTGCACCTGTCACACTATCTCCTTTAGATTTTTCTTAAATTTTCCTTCAGCAAACCCTATGGTTATTTTCTAAACTTCTATGAACACCAGGGTGCTGGGGTTATAACCTGCAACAACAAGAATCTAGAAAGATACAGCCTTCACTCAACACATGAGGGATAAACTTGCTCTCTTCTTTACAATGGTAAAATAAGTGGTCTTTGAAGTTTGTGAAATTAGTAGTTATTTCAAAGTTTACTTAGTAGAAAGAAATAAACCCTCAGTTAAAAAAACTTCAAATTACAAAGCACAAATGGTGTGTTTAGCAAATATTTAATAAACAAAGAATAAATGGAGTGAGTGGCCTGAAATATATTACTTTAAGGGCTTCCCTGGTGGCGCAGTGGTTGAGAGTCTGCCTGCCGATGCAGAGGATACGGGTTCGTGCCCCAGTCCGGGAAGATCCCACATGCCGCAGAGCGGCTGGGCCCGTGAACCATGGCCGCTGAGCCTGCGCGTCCGGAGCCTGTGCTCCGCAACGGGAGAGGCCACAACAGTGAGAGGCCCGCGTACAGAAAAAAAAAAAAAAAAAAAAAAAAAAAAAAAAAAATATATATATATATATATATATATTACTTTAATACCTCTTCCTTCATGCTGCACTGGACCATAAAGTCCTCCACTTTCTAGTGACTAATATAATTAATTTACTAATTGCTCATAGAGAGTTCTTCCCTTGGAGGCTCTAACAGACAGGTCTTCATGCCTATTTGGTATTTCCTGTCTTGCTTTCTCCTTAAAGAAATTCTGCCCCTTTGGTGACATAAACAGTTAATGAGATTATTATGGTCTATTGTTTATTCATCAAAGCATGCATGCTTTTATCATAAAAACGAAAATCTTGCTGTCAGAAAAGTATTAAAAACATTAAATTGTGACATAAGAAAATTTGCTCAATTAGTGCTACAACCTTATATAAATCACTTAATTGTTCCTGTATAGGATATTTATGTTTAAATTGACAAGATGTTACTAAATTGACAAGATATTACTAGAGATCGATAATGAAATATTCAAGTATTAGAGAAGTTTAAGGAAATTATCTAGATATGGCAGTATAGCAAATGACATAATGAAATGAAAATAAGTGTTACGTGAATGTTTATTTTTGCCATTGGTTGCATACAAACAATTGCCATACATACAACAAACCATTTTCTCATTCTCTTCTATTCCCTTTTCCACTATCACTCAGATCACCTTCCTTAATCTCTGCTCCCTCAAAAGCAGAAGCCAAGGTAAGGATCAAAGTGCAAGCGGTTTTTCTGAGAGATGCAGAAACAATCTCAGAGCAGTAGAGAGGCGAGATGGGAAAGGGTAGGAAGCCAGCACCCACAGAGATCAACTAGAGTTTAACCACATGGAGAGATTATGAGATAGGATGTAAACACAAGTCTTAGGGTTTTTGTACCCTAGGAGTCAAGGGAGAGGGAAGTGGGGTGTATATATACTGACTCCTGATCCTCTTGGAGATTATGCTACACCTGGGGAGTGTAATTCCCTGGCATGTCAGTGTGACCCCGGAGGGAGAGAGGGTTTCAAATTAAAGCCCTCAAACACCAAGATGCGTATCTTGCAATCAGAGTATGGAGCCTACTGGAGTAGGCTGTTACGGTAAGGTACAAATATTTGGGGCAGGGAACTTACAGCATCTGTACACCGACTTCATAACAGGCGCAAAAGATGTGTTACTCTGCAACTGTCACAAAATTAGCTAAGAGAGACAGAGACAGAGGAGAGAGAATTCAAGTGAGCTTTTTTCCTCTCCTATGACTGTCATTTTCCTATTTTATAAGGATGACATAAATAAAATTATTTAAAAATCAGTATCTTTTCATATATCCATATTTGTTATAAGTAGATATACAAGTAGATACCCACCTAAATACTGCAGAGCTCAAGAATTGTAAAAAAGAAGAGGGTTGGTTTGGAGAGAAAATGGTAGGATTCTTATTAATTTCAGAATTATTTAAACTCAGTTTTATTTTCATTTTTTTTTAATTGTATGCAAGTGAATGAAAAAATTTTTCACATACAAGCTATTTTCATACACAAGCAGTTTATACAGACAGACTTCAGAGTTATAGAGAAAAGGTTCACATTCCTTTCAGTGACAACATCCGTTATACACTCCAGTGGAAGAATTTGTTTTTTCTGTTTATATATTTCTGTTTATATATTCAGATAATAATAACAGATTATTTCCTAACAATGGTTTTTTTAATCTCTTTCTCTTCTTTATCATTGTGGAATTTTTAATAAGAATAAGCAGATCTGAGTTTTGACCCACAGAAGTGGAGAGCAAGTGCACGGACAGATATGTCTATAGTCTCCAACAGTCTTCGCAGCCAGAACAATTACTCAGGTTAATGAGGTATCCAAGCTCATGAGTGTCTGATGCGCGGCATTTGACACCCACCAATTTAATTCCTAGACTCATCAACTTTTAGTGGGAGATTAAACTATGGCTAAAGTAGGAGTAAATGCTCGTAGACTCTACAATTTATCACGATATTAATAATAACAGATCGCAAATGATCAAATCCACAAACAACTCTTTTACTTCACTTATATTTTATCATAAATATACAAGCAAGCCTAAAAACAAAACCAAATGATATAATTTTTTTTAAAGACCACATTATTTTCTGTTGTTCATAAGCATTCCTATTTCTAGTCATTTATATTCATACACCTGTGTCTACCATGATGTATATTGCCCTCTTTACTCATGTTCAAATAGTGATGACCCCAAAATATGACAATATACACTATCATTTTATAAATAAACTTTTTTCATTTTAGAGTGGTTTTGGATTTACAGAAAATGTGTAAAGACTGACAGAGGGTTCCAGTTTACCCCACAGCCAGCTTGCCCTATCACTAACATCCTACATTATTATGGGACATTTATCACAAGTAATGAACCAACGTTGATATATTCTTATTAACTCAACACCATACTTCATCTGGATTCCATTAGTTTTTCCTTAATGTCCTTTTTCTACCCCAGGACCCAATCCATGTTACTCTATAACATTTAGATGTCATATGTCCTTGGTCTCCTCTTTACTGAGGGAGTTTCTCAAAATTTCCTTGCATTTGGTGACTAAGACTTTTGATAAGACTGCTAAGATATTTAGTCTTAGTCTAAGACTAAGACTGCTCAGATATTTTGTAGAATGTTCCTCAGTTGGGTTTGTCTGGTGTTTGTCTGATGGTTAGAAAAAAGTAAATTTTTAGGTTTTGGGGAGGAAGATGACAGAGGTAAAGTACCATTGTCATCCTATCAGATGAAGGGTACATATTTCAACATGATTTAACACTGATGATGTTAACCTGATCACTTAGCTGAGACAGTGTTTGTCATGTTTCTCCACTCTAAAGATTTTGGTTTTGTTTTTTCCTCTCCATACGCTGCTCTTTGGAAGCAAATCACTAAGCTCCACTGACACGTAAGGGATGGAGTATTAAATTCCACCTCCTTGAGGGATGGGTACCTATATAATTCATTTGGAATTCTTTTGCGCTTGAGATTGCCATCTCCTCCATTTATTTAACTATCCAAGCAGCTATTTATATCAACAGAAACTCATGAATATTTATTTTCTACTTTGGGTTATAATCCAATAGTATGTTATGTATTTTGTTGCAGCTTTGGCAATATGTTATGTATTTTGGGAGCTCCTCCAGGTTAGTCCTTTTAACATACCTCCATCATTTTTTTTTTGAGCACTTCTTCAATCATATCTTAAATATTCAATTATGATCAATAGGTAGGGAGAAAAGCAACTAACCAAACAAGTCTTGACACCAGACAGGTTTAACAAAGCAGAAGTTCCTATTCCCTAAACATTACAGTTAAATTTGTGCTTCATTTCTGTTTGTGTATAGTACATGCAGATCTTGATATTTGAAAGTACTGAGACCTGTTATACTAAGGTATGTTTTACTCTGTCTTTTGACATTACGTTATGTCAGAAATAATTTAGATTTTATTTACAGTGAACATGAATTTTAATTGATCTTTGAATATAACCATGTACATTTATGGTATTTACTATGTATTTTTCAATGCTTATTAACTATGGATTATTTTAAAAATCACTGGTCCAACGATATATATATGAGATATTTAAAAAGAGCATTTCCCCAATAAAGATTTTTGTTCTCAAGATACAATTTAAAAAACCACCTTTACTGGATCTACAAATCATACATTGAATATATTTTTAAATGATTGATAAAGCAAATAATTTTGTAAAAAAATGGTCAAACTGTACAGGTTAAGCTGATTTCCCATGAATATTATGCTCACAATCCACCCTACTCTGTAAAGATAACCACCATTACCAGTTTACTGTCCTCTTTCTCAACTGTTCAATATAGTTACAAACTTATTTAAAAATCTAAGGAAAAACATAGTATTGTTTCTATTTTCATTTTAAATACCTTCTCTGTAACTCATTATTCCCACCGTGAATTGGGTCTAACAGTATTTATTATGCCTTATAGGATTTTGGGAGGACTGTTCCTGTTAAAATGATTCATTCTTAGGTCAACATTTGGCATACAGAAGCATATAGAAGTTTTTGAAATATACTGAGAATATTTTTATAAATACACATAAAACATCTTTTAATATTTTTCAACCATTGCATTGGATTACACAGAATATGTGTCTGTATATTTAATTCAAATAATAACTTATGGATGAATTTTTACATTTGTTTCAATTTTTGTTTACTATTTCAAATCACTCTGTCACCATCATTCTTGTGAAAGTTGCTTTGAACGTATATGTAAGTGTAGAAATGTAAGTATGTGGTACTTTAATAGGTATTGTTAAAGAGCCCTCCAACATGCCTACAACTATTTATACTCCAACATTTATATCAAATGCTACCGACATTGGATATACTCGAACTTTCCATTTTTTGTCACGCTGATTTGTAAATAAGGGCATTTCTTAATGTTAGTTGTAACTTCCTTGATTACCAGCAAAGCTAAACACGTTTTCATCTATTACTAAAGACTAAAATGTCTTATTCAGTAAAGTGTCAGTTCTTACTCTTTACTTCATTTTCTGTTCAAATATTTGTCTTTTTCTTTCTGACGTTTTATAAATATTTTAAATATTTCCTATAAATCTGTTTTTTAACTTTTTAAGTGATATTCCTTTTTGGGTCAGAAGTTTAAAATCCATCAATGTAAGCCATCTTTTGCATTTTTTTTTTTGCATTTCATATTGTGTCTAAGACTTATTTTCCAATATTTTCTTCTAATAAAGTATTTTTGTCTATTTTTCCTTAAATTCAACAGAAATTTATTTTGGTGAACAGCATTTTATGGATTTATGTTTGTTATTTTTCAAATAGTCAATTATCACAAAACGATTTATTGACCTGTTCATTCTTTCTTTAATGTCTCAAAATGCCACTGTTACAGTTAATTCGCAAACTAAACTTTTCCTGAGAGCACTATTTTATTCTACAATTTATTTCCAAAATTACCTTGGCAATCTCCTATGTTTTCCTTTTGTATGAGTTTTATAGTCAGTTCTTCAGGTTACATGAAAAGACTGTGCCAATTTCTTTAATATACTGCACCATATTTACATATGAATTAAGGGATACATTACAATGCTGACACAGAAACATATGTTCCTTTATTTAATCATCTCTTCATTTGGGCAGTTTTATATTTCTCTTTATATGGGTATTGCACATTCTTATTAGTTCTGTTCCAATATATTTTATAATATTGCTATTTCAGATGACAACTTCTTTCTCTTATATTTTGGAAGTTTCTGTTGATGCATAATAAACCTATTAACTTTTATGTTACTACTGTATCTGCTCATATCATTAAATTCTCTTGTTTTGTTTCTCAATTGATTTTGCTGCATTTTCTATATGGATTATATTTTCTACAAATAATGAAAGATTTGTCTCTTCTTTTCCTGTGTTTATACTTTTATTTCTTTTCCACAGTCTTTATTTTACTAGAAGTCTATGGGCTTTCCTACTGAATAGTATTAATGAGGGCAGTCACCTTGCCTATGCTGCTTAATTCGAATTGCTTTTATTATTTTTCCTTTCACTAAGTATGAGTTTTGAGGAAAATCTCACTCTTTACTCTTTCTCGAGCAAACACACACACTCACATCAGAAATGGACGATGAATTTTCAAAAAAATATTTGGAGCTTCATTTGAGATTACTATATTTTTGCTGTAATATATTTATAAATATTTTCCCTTTGATGTTATTTTTAATGTTGAATTATTTTGCTATTGCAGTGCATGAATGAGAAACTTACTTGGCTATAATATGTTATTGTTTTAATACACTAATATACTTTTAATAATATTTTATTTAAGATGTACACCTCCACATGAATGTATGAGATTGACTTATGGGTTTGAGATATATTTTGTTGTTTGCTTGCTTGATTAAAGTTAACTTGTGTGTTTTCCTCTATTCTTGTATTTTTTATGCTGCCCTTAACTACTCTTGATAGTGGGAATATTAGTATCATAAAATAAATTGAATAGCTTCCTTTCCTCTTTTGTGATCTGCAATATTTTAAGCAATTTGGAAATTATCTGTTCCTAATATTTAGACTCTAAGCATTTTTCAAACCATGTTGGCTTGGTGTCTAATGTAAATATAAACCTGTGACTTCCTTCTTATATTATTATGGATTCTCCAACTGGGGGAGTGGCAAATGTTTAGAATTTCTATAAACATAGTATATTATCCACTGGATCTAAAATAAAAATATATTAGCATTAAGACTTAAACAGTAATAGCTTTTATTTTTTCAGCCTGAAACTCTCATTATTAAACCCACTGTGTGGGTTTTCAATCCTGAATCCAGCCAAAGCTGGGTACAGGAGAGGAGAGATGAGATAGAAAAGCTTTAATTTGGTGAAATTAGAATTTTTAACACCTTTAAATTATGACTATGCATTAATACCTGAGAAGTTCTAAATATAATCTATGGCATCTGCGATCACTTTTATTTAGTGTAGGGGCAGGAAAGAGTGATCCAACAAAGCCAATTTGAAAAAGTGTAAATAAAAATAAATAATAAAGTTGCTTTCTGTTCACTCCTAACAGACTCCAGCTTGCTCTATAAACCCATTCTATCAGCAAGCAATTATATTAAAATCTTTAGGATCCAGCTCCTACCACAGTAAAGAAAAGTTTTATATCTTAATATGAAGTTAATTTTATCTCCCCATTGCCTAACCCATCCCTATTCCAGAAGAACACTATTGCTATACCATCACATCACTATTAAAGAATTTTTCTAAAATGAAGGAATCTTTCAAAATTAATTCAAATCTCCATCTCTAATGAAACAGATAGTTATTTCTGATTAACATTTGAAGTCTAAAAATGGCTGCTATTCTCACCCTGAGCTCAATTCCATTTTTCAACAATTCAGAAAATGCAACCACTCTACAGTTATAGTCCCAGTACCTAGAGCTACGTCCTGCTATTTAATAAGTACTCAGTAACATCTGACATATGTATTTCAAAAACACACATAAAGACAGACACACATTCACACACAGGAGAAGACAGCAATCCCTTTTAATTTTTTCAGATCTAATATGCTGTTGTGTCCTAAGTCATTTTCCTACCCTTATGCAGACAGTATGGAAGCAGAGAACTCCTGAGTGAGCTATCTTGATTTTATTATCCATTCATTCTCAGAGAAGTATGATAAAGATCTCCTTCCTACTTATTCTCTTTGTTATGTTGATGTGCAAACATAAATTTAGCTAAAAAGTAAAAAAAATCAGGTTCTGCAGAGATATTGAAGCATGATTTTGAGTATTAGAGATAGGACTTTAAAACATCATTTATCCCCTTTAGTAACCTAGCACCTCTTTGCCAATGGGAACATGAAGCAATCAGGGCAACTTATCAATTGGATAAGAAAGGCTTGTGGCTTGTTTTTATGTCTTTTCTAGAGTTCTACTACCAGGAATAAAAAACCCAATGTGCTACAATATATCCTAATTTTACTTTTTTGCACTGATTCTTTAGACTTTACACTATATTTGACAGTTGTATGGTCCTAAGAACAAGGATGGCTGCTTCAGCATTTTAGCACATTGAATTTTTTATATTGTAGTGTTTCTAGAGAATGAAAATTAGAAACACCCTCAGTTTTTTATACCCCTGTTGCCAGGCTTAGTCTATGTTGTTAATGAAGCCAATGAAATTCTGATGAAAGCAGTAATCTGTAAAGGAATGTCTGGCATCAGGTTAGAACACTAATATAGAACCAAACTGTGAGGCACATGAATTCCATAGAAAGGATTTGAGAATGTTGAGCAACACAATCCTGATTCCATCACCACCACCCTTATGTGGGGAAAATGAATTGTCACTGAATTTACAGGGAAATAATTTTAGCAACTCTCTCTACCTACTCTCAGAAGTTATGTCTCCACCATCCAGCTCAGAATGGGGCATAAATGATATTAACATGGAAAAAAATACCTGAACTGACTCTCAGTTGTCTTGAGCTTCAAAGGGAAACATGACTCCAAATAGAAGCAAGCAGGCAATCTGAGGTGGTCAAAGATGTAAAAGAAAAGTTTTCTCAAAAAAACGTGGCTTCCTTTTGATTCTTCTATAATAAAAAAGAATAGAACATGCCTACAAAGGGTGAATTTCCAAATGCATGCTAAAAATATAAAAAGTCAAAATAAGGGAGTTTAATTAGGGGTAGCGTTCAGGGGATTTCTTCTTTACCTTGAAAAAAAAGTAATGAAAATCCCTAAGAAATATGTTGTCAATATCCAGCAGATGACTTATATGCAGAAAAGGAATATTATTACACAAAACATGTCCTTGGAGTAAATTTTTTATGATGAGTTCTATATCCTCCAATCTGTCCTATGTGGTAAACTATCTTTTATGTCAATGCTAACATTACCAACTTTATCATAGCCTAAAATGAAGTACAGAGGCATAAAAGGATAAATTACGCCCTGTCAATTGCTTCAACTGTATTTTAAAAAATCACAGAACATTGTCCTTTTCTGGGAATATAAAACAAGATTTTAAAAATTCGTTAAAATGAAGCTAGAACTAATATGACATTTAAAGCCATGACATTCTAACGTTATGAATCCTGGTGACCTGAATCTCTCTCTCTCTCTCTTCCCCCTTTCCCGCCCCCCTCTCTCCCCTACACAAACTTTATTAATGGACTAAATTCAGAGATTAACAATGGTCTCCTAATACAGTAAGAGATGAGCTTAAATATGCTTGTTTCTTTTATAATTTTTTATTTTGCTCGACTACTTAAAGTACTTTTAAGGATTTGCAATCTTTCCAAATGTAATAATTCAGCTTCTAAAAGCTCTTCATCAGACCTATGGATTCAGGGATGTGGATGTATGAATAGAGTCCAAGTTCACTGAATGCTAACTCATCCCTGTTGGTGATTTATGGTATGGAACTGGGCAAACTGCCCAACATCTCAATTTACTCATCTACTAAAAGGAAACAATAAAAGCACTTCTCTTGAAGGAACTGGGTGTGGTTCAACTGGTCAAATATGTTAAATATTAGGTAAACACATTTCCATAAATCACATTCACACAAGGAAGCTTTTTCTTGTTCAGATTCAGAAATATTCAAGTGAGAGTTTTTAAAGCTTGCCCTTAAAATAAAATCAACATTTTGTTCATTCAGGATTTATCAAAGATGCATGCTTAGTAAGGCCTTAAAATGCATGCTGCTAAACCCACACGTTTATTATGAACTGATCTTTGACTGGCTGGGTGGGGAATACACCAAGAGGAAATAATAGTCTCTTCAATAAAAGGTGTTGGGAAAACTGAATATCCACATGCAAGATAATGAAATTGAACCTTTATCTTACACAATGTACAAAAATCGGCTCAAAGTAGATTAAGGCTTAAATGCATGATCTGAAACTATTAAACTCCTAGCAGAAAACAATGTCAAGAAGAAGAAGCTTCTTGACCTTGGTCTTGGCAAGGATTTCTTGGATATGACACCAAAGCACACAGCCAATAAAAGTAAAAATAGAAAAATGGAATTATATTAAACTAAAAAGCTTCTACACAACAAAGCAACAGAGTGAAAGTCAACAGAATGAAAAGGTAACCAGCAGAATCTGAGAAAATATTTGCAAATCATATATTTAACATAGGCTTAATTTGAAAATGTGTAAGGAACTCTTAAAACTCAATAGCAAAAAAAGCAAATAACCCAATTAAAAAATAGGCAAAGAACCTGATTAGACATTTCTCTAAAGAAGACATAAAAATGGCCAAGAAATATATGAAAAGATGCTCAATATCACTAAGCATCAGGGAAATGCAAATCAAAATCACAATGAGATACCACCTCACCCTCTATTCAGATGGGTACTATATAAAACACAAGAGATAACAAATGCTGTCCAGGATGTGGAGAAAAAGAAATCCTTGTATACTGTTGGCATGAATGTAAATTGGTACAGCATTATGAAAAAGTAGCAGAGAGGTTTGAGGGTCTTCAAAATGTTAAAAATAGAACTACTGTATGATTCATCAATCTCATTTCTGGATATTTACCCCAAAGAATTGAAATCATGATCTTAGAGATATTAACAGTGCCATGTTCATGGCACCACTATTCACAATAGCCAAGATGTGGAAAAAACCTAAATGCCCATCAATAGATGAATATATACGGAAAATATGGTATAAACAGAATATTACCTTTAGAAAGGAAGGAGGGGCGGAGTCAAGATGGTGGTGTGTGAGGATGAGGAATTCATGTCTCCCCATAACTAGGGCACCTGCCAGACGCTGGTGGGGGACCTCGACGCCCAAGGAGGTGGGAAGAACCCCTGAGCAACCAGGTAGGATGAGAGGGGGAGTGAGGGGGAAGGAGAAGTGGAGGCCAGACAGGACCAGCACCCCTGAACGGTGGCTGGGAGAGGGGAGGGGTTCCGATGCTTAGAGGGACTCTCAGAGGATCAGGGAGGAGTGCACCTAGTGTTTCCCCTGCCCAGTCAGGCCCTGGGAAGCCTGCTGGGCTCCCAGGCCTCGTCCTCCATTCTCTGGGGCCCCTCCAGGCCATGTGGGTCCTAGGGGCATAGGAGGTGGGGGGAAGAAGAAGAGAGGCCAACAGGGAGGGACCCTTTGGGATCGGAGGATCAGTAGGAACACACCTAGTGTTTCCCCTGCCCACTTGGGCCCAGGGAGCCTGCTGGGGTCCTGGACCTGGTCCTCTACCCTCCAAGGCCAGAGGCACTCCTGGGCCCCTCCTGCTGTGTTGAGCCAAAGCCCCACCCCCCACACCCCCAGGAAATTTTTCGGCCCTGTGGGTCCTAAGCATAGGTCCACCCACTGCCTATACCCCACCCCCACCTAAGCCCCAGCCCCCACAGCAAAGGCCTGTGCTGGCTGTTTTTTTTTTTCCTCCTCTTTTTTGCTATTGTAGTTCTGTTTCACCTTCCGGTTGTTGTTTCATCTATATTTTTATTTATTTATTTTTCTAATATATCTGTTAATTTTGAATCTTATTTTAATTTTTACTCTGTTATGGTTCTGCTCCTTTTTCTCTTTATTTTTTTTTGCCACCCCACGCAGTTTGCAGGATCTTGGTTCATGAGCCGGGGGTCAGGCCTGAGCTCTTCAGGTGGAAGCCCCAGGTCCAAACCACTAACAGAGAACCTCAGACCCTAAGAAATATTCATCAGAGTGAGGTCGCCCAGAGGTCCTCATCTCAGCACCAAGACCCAGCTCTACCCGACAGCTTACAAACTCCAGTGCTGGAAGCCTCAGGCCAAACAACCAGTAAGACAGGATTGAGAAAATACAAGAAATGTTTAACAAAGACCTAAAAGAACTAAAAAACAAAAAAACAGAGATGAACAAAACAATAAATGAAATGAAAAATACACTAGAAGGAATCAACAACAGAATAACTAAGGCAGAATAACTAAGTGAGCTGGAAGACAGAGTGGTGGAAATAACTCCTGAGGACCAGAATAAAAAAAAAGAATGAAAAGAATTGAAGACATTCTCAGAGACCTCTGGGACAATACTAAACACACCAACATTTGAATTATAGGGGTCCCAGAAGAAGAAGAGAAAAAGGAAAGGTCTGAGAGAATATTCGAAGAGATTATAGTGGAAAACTTGCCAAACATGGGAAAGGAAAGAGTCACCCCAGTACAGAAAGTGCAGAGTGTCCCATACAGGATAAATCCCAGAAGAAACACACAAAGACCTACATGAATCAAACTAACAAAAATTAAATTCAAAGTAAAAATATGAAAAGCAGCATAAACTTTTAATATTAAAAAAGGTTATCAGCTGATTTTTCAGCAGAAACTCTGCAGGCCAGAAGGGAGTGGCAGGATATACTGAAAGTGATGAAAGAGAAAAACCTACAACCAAGATTACTCTACCCAGCAAGGATCTCATTCAGATTTGAGGGAGAAATCAAAAGCTTTACAGGCAACAAGCAAAAGCTAAAAGAATTCAGCACAACCAAACCAGCTTTACAACAAATGTTAAAGGAACTTCTCTAGGCGGGAAACACAAGAGAAGAAAGAGACCCACAAAAACAAACCCAAAACAATTAAGAAAATGGTAATACGAACATACATATCGATAATAACCTTGAACATATGTGGATTAAATGTTCCAACTAAAAGACACAGACTCACTGAAAGGATACAAAAATAAGATCCATATATATGCTGTCTACAAGAGACCCACTTCAGACCTAGGGACACATACAGACTGAAAGTTAAGGGATGAAGAAGATATTCCATGCAAAAGGAAATCAAAAGAAAGCTGGAGTAGCAATACTAGTATCAGATAAAGTAGACTTTAAAATAAAGACTGTTACAAGAGATAAGGAAAGACACTACATAATGATCAAGGAATCAATCCAAGAAGAAGATATAACAATTAAAAATATTTATACACTCAACATAGGAGTACCTCAATACATAAGGAAAATGCTAACAACCATGAAAGGGGAAATCAATAGTAACACAGTAATAGTAGGGGACTTTAACAACCCACTTACACCAATGGGTGGATCATCCAAACAGAAAATAAATAAGGAAACACAAGCTTTAAATGACACAGTAGACCAGACAGATTTAATTGACATTTATAGGACATTCCACCCAAAAGTGGCAGAATACATTTTCTTCTAAAGTGCACATGGAACATTCTCCAAGATAGATCACATATTTGGTTACAAATCAAGCCTCGGAAAATTTAAGAAAATTGAAATCGTAACAAGCATCTTTTCTGATCATAATGCTATGACATTAGAAATCAATTACAGAAGAAAAACTGTAAAAAACACAAATACATGGAGTCTGAACAGTGTGCTACTAAATAACCAAGAGATCACTGAAGAAATCAAAGAAGAAATTACAAAATACATAGAAATAAATGACAACAAAAACACAATGACCCAAAACTTATGGGATGCAGCAAAAGCAGTTCTAAGAGGGAAGTTCATAGCAATTCAATCTTACCTCAAGAAACAAGAAAAATCTCAAATAAAAACTCTAACCTTACAACTAAAGCAACTAGAGAAAGAAGGTCAAAGAAAACTCAAAGTCAACAGAAGGAAAGAAGTCATAAAGACCAGAGCAGAAATAAATGAAATAGAAATGAAGAAAACAATAGCAAATATCAATAAAATCTGGTTTTTTGATAGGATAAACAAAATTGATAAACCTTTAGCCAGAGTCATCAAGAAAAAAAGGGAAAGGATGCAAATCAATAAAATTAGAAATGATAAAGAGGAAATCACAACTGATACCACAGAAATACAAAGGATTATAAGAGACTACTACAAACAACTATATGCCAATAAAATGGACAACCATGAGGAAATGGAAAAATTCTTGGAAAGGTACAATTTTCCAAGACTGAACCAGGAAGAATTAGAAAATATAAACAGACCTATCACATGTAATGAAATTGAAACTGTAATTAAAAATCTTCCAACAAACAAAAGTCCAAGACCAGATGGCTTCGCAGGCAAATTCTAGCAAACATTTAGAGGAGACCTAAGACCTATCCTTCTCAAACTCTTTCCAAAAATTGCAGAGGGAGGAATACTCCCAAATTCGTTCTACGAGGCCACCATCACCCTGATACCAAAACCAGGCAAAGATATCACACAAAAAAAGAAAATTACGGACTAATATCACTGATGAACAAAAAGAAAATTACAGACTAATATCACTGATGAACATAGTTGCCAAAATCCTTAACAAAGTACTAGCAAACAGAATCCAACAGCACATGAAAAGGATCATACACCACAACCAACTGGGATTTGTTGGTTGTGGTGTATGGAATGCAAGGATTCTTCAATATACACAAATAAATCAATGTGATACATCAAAATAACAAATTAATGAATAAAAAACATATGATCATCTCAATAGATGCAGAAAAAGCTTTTGACAAAACACAAAACCCATTTATGATAAAAACTCTCCAGAAGATGGGCATAGAGGCAAACTACCTCAACCCAATAAAGGCCATACATGACAAACCCACAGCAAACATCATTCTCAATAGTGAAAAACTGAAAGCATTTCCACTAAGATCAAGAAAAAGACAAGGATGTCCACTCTTACTCAACATAGTTTTGGAAGTCCTAGCCACAACAATCAGACAAGAAAAAGAAATAAAAGGAATACAAATTGGAAAATAAGAAGTAAAACTGTCACTGTTTGCAGGTGACTTGATACTATACATAGAAAATCCTAAATATGCCACCAGAAAACTACTAGAACTAATCAATGAATTTGGTAAGGTTGCAGTATACAAAATTAATGCACAGAAATCTCTTGGATTCCTATACACTAACAATGAAAAATCAGAAAGAGAATTTAAGGAAACAATCCCATTTACCACCGCAACAAAAAGAATAAAATACCGGGCTTCCCTGGTGGCGCAGCGGTTGAGAGTCCGCCTGCCTATGCAGGGGACACGGGTTCGTGCCCCAGTCCGGGAAGATCCCACATGCCGCAGAGCGGCTGAGCCCATGAGCTATGGCCGTTGAGCCTATGCATCCGGAGCCTGTGCTCATGACGGGAGAGGCCACAGAAGTGAGAGACCCGCGTACTGCAAAAAAATAAACAAAATAAAAAGTAATTTAAAAAAAAAAGAATAAAATATCTAGGAATAAGTCTACCTAAAGAGGCAAAAGACTTGCACTCAGAAAACTATAAAATGCTGATGAAAGAAATCAAAGATGACATAAACAGTAAAGAAATATACCATGTTCTTAGATTCAAAGAATCAATGATGATACCACCCAAAATATATACTGAAAATGACTATACTACCCAAAGCAATCTACAGATTCAATGCAATCCCTATCAAACTACCAATGGCATTCTTCACAGAATTAGAACTAAAAATTTTACAGTTTTTATGGAAACACAAAAGACCCCTAATAGCCAAAGCAATCTTGAGAAAGAAAAACAGAGCTGGAGGAATCAGGCTCCCTGACTTCACACTATACTACAAAGCTACAGTAATCAAGACAGTACGGCACTGGCACAAAAACAGAAATATAGATCAATGGTACAGGACAGAAAGCCCAGAGATAAACCCACGCATATATGTCACCTAATTTATGACAAAGGAGGCAAGAACATACAATGGAGAAAAGACAGCCTTTTCAATAAGTGGTGCTGGGAAAACTGGACAACTATATGTAAAAGGTTGAAATTAGAACACTACCTAAAACCATACACAAAAATAAACTCAAATTGGATTAAAGACCTAAATGTAAGACCAGACACTATAAAACTCTTAGAGGAAAACATAGGAAAACCACTCTTTGACATAAACCACAGCAAGATCTTTCTTGACCCACCTCCTAGAGTAATGAAAGTAAAAACAAAAATAAACAAATGGGACCTAATGAAACTTAAAAGCTTTTGCACAGCAAAGGAAACCATAAACAAGATGAAAAGACATCCCTCAGAATGGGAGAAAATATTTACAAATGAAGCAACGAACAAAGGATTGATCTCCAAAATATACAAACAGCCCATGGAGCTCAATATCAAAAAAACAAACAAACCAATCCAAAAATGGACAGAAGACCTAAATAGACATTCCACCAAAGAAGACATACAGATGGCCAAGAGGCACATGAAAAGATGCTCAACATCACTAATTATTAGAGAAATGCAAATCAAAACTACAATGAGGTATCACCTCACACCGGTCAGAATGGCCATCATCAGAAAATCTACAAATGATAAATTCGGGAGATGGTGTGGAGAAAAGGGAACCCTCTTGCACTGTTGGTGGGAATGTAAATTGATACAGCCACTATGGAGAACAGTATGAAGGTTCCATAAAAATCTAAAAATAGAACTACCATATGACCCAGCAATCCCACTACTGGGCATATACCCTGAGAAAACCATAATTCCAAAGGACACATGTACCCCATTGTTCATTGTAGCACTGTTTACTATAGCCAGGACATGGAAGCAACCTAAACGTCCAACAATAGATGAATGGATAAAGAAGATGTATATATATACAATGGAATAGTACTCAGCCATAAAATGGAAGAAAATTGGGTCATTTGTAGAGATGTGGATGGGCCTAGAGTCTGTCATACAAAGTGAAGTAAACCAGAAAGAGAAAACAAATATAATAACACATATATGTGGAATCTTGAACAATGGTACAGATAAACCTATCTGTAGGGCAGGAATAGAGACACAGACATAGAGAATGGACATGTGGACACAGGGTGGGAAGGGGAGAGTGGGTTGAATTGGGAGATTAGGTTTGACATAAATACACTACCATGTGTAAAATAGCTAGTGGGAACCTGCTGTATAGCACAGGGAGCTCAGCTCGGTGCTCTGCTACAACCTAGATGGGTGTGATGCGGGAGGTGGGAGGTTTGTCCAAGAGGGAGGGGATATAGGTATACATATAGCGGATTCACTTCATTGTACAGCAGAAACTAACACAACATTGTAAAGCAATTATAGTCCAATAAAAAGAAAAGAAGGAAATTTTGCCATTTCCTATAACATATAGGAATTTGGAGGACATTATGCTAAGTGAACAAGACAAACACAAACGAACAAATGCTGCATGATCCCACTTATAGTAGAAATCTAAAATAGTCAAGCTCATAGAAATAGACAGCTGAAGAATGGTTACCAGGGACTCAGAGAAGGGGGAATCAAGGAGATGTTGGGTACACAGTTTGTTATACAGGATGAGTAAGTCCTAGAGATCTAATGTACAGCATAGAGCATATAATTAACAATACTGTATACTTAAAATTGGTTAAGAGGGTAGAGCTTATGTTAAATGTTCTTACCACAAATAAAAGAGGGAGAGAGGGAATTTTTAAAGGGGATGATTAAGTTTATACATTATTTATGGTGAGAGTTTCATGACTGTATACTTATCTTCAAATTCATCAAGATGTATACATTAAATATGTACAATTTTTTATATGTCAGTAATGCCTCAGTAAAGAAAAGACAAGATGTACTCTTGCCCCCTGCAGATATATCCATACACATACCTATGCTTGCTTGTTGAGCACCAAGCTGAGAGCTGATATTGACCCAGGAAGATTAAACTTTAGTGCAGGATGCCAAGTAATTAGATAAGTGACATTAGATCATCATTTATAGTCCTGTGCAGTCATGAATGACAATATCAGCTCAAACAAGGGTAAAAGAATGAAAGCCAGTGGTTTATAGAAGCCCCTGGAAAGCAGAGCACCTGCAAAAGTTAACAAACACCAGGCCAGAACATATTGCCGGCTTTTTCCAGCAACCGTCGGTACAAATAAGACAATTCCTGAATCAAGTCGAATTCACTGTAAATGTTATTTTCCCACATGTGCCCTTTCAGGGGTGAAAATTACAGTAACACCTGTCCTTATCAGAACAGAGTAAACATGTCCTATTACAGAGAATCTGCTGTCATTTAGCAATGGCTTAAGCTGTTCGCGATTATTCAATTCAAGTAACAAGAATGACTTGCAAATTCATTGTTGAGGGTCTATTATTTTCCCCTGTTTTTATTTTCAATAAATGTTTTAAATAATTAATATGTATACATCTTTTTCGTATGTTTTTTTTTAACATCTTTATTGGAGTATAACTGCTTTACAATGGT
Organism: Pseudorca crassidens; assembly: GCF_039906515.1. NCBI lineage: Eukaryota > Metazoa > Chordata > Mammalia > Artiodactyla > Delphinidae > Pseudorca > Pseudorca crassidens. The sequence goes on from NC_090298.1 coordinate 25,507,156, forward strand.
GTGTTAGTTGCTGCTGTATAACAAAGTGAATCAGCTATACGTATACATATATCCCTGTATCTCCTCCCTCTTGCGTCTCCCTCCCACTCTCCCTATCCCACCCCTCTAGGTGGTCACAAAGCACCAAGCTGATCTCCCTGTGCTATGCAGCTGCTTTCCACTAGCTGTTTTACATTTGGTAGTGTATATGTCAGTGCCACTCTCTCACTTCGTCCCACCTTACCCTTCCCCCTCCCCGTGTCCTCAAGTCCATTCTCTATGTCTGCGTTTTTAGGCCTGTCCTGCCCCTAGGTTCTTCAGAACCATTTTTTTTTTTAGATTACATATATATGTTAGCATATGGTATTCGTTTTTCTTTTTCTGACTTACTTCACTCTGTATGACAGACTCTAGGTCCATCCACCTCACTACAAATAACTCAATTTCATTTCTTTTTATGGCTGAGTAATATTCCACTGTATATATGTGCCACATCTTCTTTATCCACTCATCTCTCGATGGACATCTGATTTTTTAAAAAGGAAATCTTGAAACACTGAAGTCTGGACAGTTTGTTTTCTTTAACTTGTCTTTGCTTCATATTTAAATGAGAAATGTCTATATACTTATTACCTAATCAAATTAATTTTTTTAAGTTTTTTAAAAGAACATTTTAATGGATTTTTCTATTTTAAAATAATTTTATAACAACGTTTTCTCAAATTCAAAACACAATTTGGGAAACAATGCTTTCAAGCACATGCAGAAAAAACTTTAATGTTTCCATTTAGTATTGTTAATTTCAAATAATCAGTAAAATTAAAATTCAGATAAACTAGATATATATCATATGTATAAAATAAGTTATAGAATTTGTTTATTTAGAAAATGCAATACAGTTAATTTATAAAATGATTTATGGCATTATTATATAAAATTATATTGGCTATTATATAAACTATTATTGGTCAAAAATATGTGGTTGTTTTTTCACACAAATAATGCCACTTAAGCCTCACATATGAGATAAAGAAAACTGTGGAAATGATTTTATATAATATGGTTTGTCATTGCTGTGTAACAAACCACTCCAAAACATAGTGGCTTAAAAAGCAAAGATTCGTTATTTCCCATGAGACTATAGGTCAGCTGGATGGTTCTGTTTATCTGCTCTGGGTGAGGCTGATCTCATCTGGGTTTGCTCATGCATCTGCAATCAGCCAGCAGGTCGGATGGGGGCGGGCTGGTCTAGCCTGGCCTCACATGGGTGATTCAATGGCTTTGTTTCATGTGTTCTCCCCTCCTCCACTGGTCTTGGTCAGACTCATTTTCATGTAAAGGGAGGAGTCCAGGACAGTGAGAAAAAGCACTGTTTCAAGGTGTAGTATCAGACGTTGGTGCACCATTTCTGCTACAGTGTTCTAATGGCCAAAGTAGGTTACAGGTCAGTTGAGAGTGGGAAAATAAATTGCACTTCTTGACAGAGGAAGCTATAACGTCACATTGCAAGGACCATATATAGGTTAAGGGGAAAAATTGGGGCCACTTTTGCCATTAGTTTATCACAATGTCTAAATTTCAAATAAGGAAACTGCAAGAAATTTAGAAATTTGAAAAATGTCAGTATAAAAAGTTTTAACATCTGATTCAAAATCTAGAAATATTTTTGTATTTCCATATCTGTAAGGTTGCTCAATATGTCCTCAAAAAAACTTTAAACAAAACGTAGCAGCAATTGCCAAAATAGGATAAGATCTCATATTAAATTATTGGTAGCACTACAACCTGAGATGAGAAATTTTTTTTTAAAAAGCCTTCATTGGAATACTTATCATATAGGTTTCTAAGAAGTGGAAAGTTTATACAACACAAAGATTTCAGTACAATCTTAGCATCAGCAGTGTCCTACTGCTAGAATACAATTACAATAATTTTTACTTCATTAATCTTCAAAACCTAATTATTTTCACAAAATATCCTAGCAGTTTCAACCTGCTTCTCACAAATATTTATATCTTAAAGTTGTTTTGTTGTTTTCCGTTGCAACTTCATTACTCCCATAAAACACAAATTAATTGAAAAAAGTGTGAAATAAATTGAATAAGCCTAATTGGCTCTAATCAAGTAAAAACAAATTATATCTTAAAGTAAAAATCTAGCTACTTATGTGGTCAAAATCCACAAGATGTGATTGTTTCTACTACTTGATTGGAAATTAAACATCCTGTAGAAAACCCAGGTATATAATACTAGAAGTATTAGTGATCAATCCTGGGGAAAAGGTAAACTGTAGGATACAGAACTTCATTTTGCTGAGGTATGGAATTAACACAAATTTTCCAGAAGGTATACAGTTTATTGTCACAAAATATATTGGTAAACTATTGCTACATAACAAAGGATACAAACATTTAGTTACTTAAAACAACTATATATTTGGCTCACAATTCCGTGGTATGGGAATTTAAGCTCAGCAGGGATGTTCTGCTCCAGAGTGGAATCTCATTTGGTCTCAGTGGTCCATTTGTGGTTAGCCTGTGAGTTGTCTTTTGCTATGCTAGCTGGGGTCTCTCAGACATACTTGGAAACTCAGCTGGGACATCTGGTTAACTGTACCCTGATCTATGTTGTCTTTCTTCCTCTAATCCCCTAGTTTGGGTTTATTTAGCTGAGAGCCAGGGGTTCAAAAAAATCAAGTGGAAGAGTGTATAGCCTCAAAAGACCTGGGCTTGGAACTGAGACCCATTACTACCAGCTCACCGCACTGGCTGAAATCAGTCACAAAGCCAGGACAGATTAAGGGGGTAGAAAAGTAGAATCCACTTGAAAGGAGGTATGAAGTCACATTACAAATGCATTGATGTATACAGAGGAATGCTTGTGGCCAGTCTTCCAAATGATCTTCTAACAAAATTATAGTTCACAGGTGTTTGGTTTTTATAATGGAGGATCGGGGGTGAGGGAGTGATATAATGGTTTCTAGTCATACAGAGGCCAGTCGCTTCTAAACACCTTACAATACACAGTGTGGTTCCCCCACACAAAGAGTCATGGAGCCCAAACTATTAATAGTTCAGAGGTTGAGAAACCCTGGTATGGGGAGCGTGACTAAATTCTTCTCTTCTGGAGGGATGATAGATTCTACAATATAGCCTAAAAGTGAATTACTTTAATTTATTTTTGGTATTCATAGAAATTGAATAGCATATATTTACAGTATTAACTTTGTTTCCATTGATTTAATTATACTGCCACTACATTACAGAGCTATTTTTATCACATATTCCTCTCCAGATTTTTGTCATAGGCAGGCATATTTTGATAAAGTGACAATCAGTTTACTTTGCAGCTTTCTTTGCTTAGAATTACATCAAGAAAATGTTTCTAGGTTGTTATATATTCTTCAAAATTAAAATAGTCCCTAATAATATATATAATGCTTCATCAATTGGTCATTGTCTAATTTATTTAAATTGTTTCTGGATATTTAATTAACTGTCTTGTCATTCTAAATAATAATAAGGTTACACATAAATAAACTTGTATATACAAATAATGGTTTTAAAATTTATTTCTAAGATAAATTATTATATGTAGGATTGTAGGTTAAAGCATAAATACATTTTTATGATACTTTAGAACATTGTCAATTTGATTTCCATTGAGTTAAAGACCTCATCTCCACCAATATGTGTGTATATATTTTATTCCAAGATTTACAACATTGAATATTATATTTTTAATTTTCCCTAATCTGTAATGCAAAATCTATCATGCAGTTGCTTTATTTGCAAGTGTTTAACCTCTAGTGAATTTAAATATATTTTCTTATAACCCTTTATAGCTAAGGGAGCTTGGCAAATTAGTTACCCTTGATGAGCCCATCAAATATAGATACAAATAATACGTACTTCACAGTAAGTCAGAAAGTACATGAATAGCACTTAGCCTATGCCTAAAAAATAGTGTTCAGTAACGTTGACTATTACTTTTTAAATGCCTCATATTTTAAAATAATTTTCTCTTGTGTAATTTTTTCTTGATCTTTGTCCATTTGTCTATAGGAGATATAATGCACTTTTAGCAATCTGTATAATTCAATCATTTAAAACATTAACCCATTTTTTTCATAATTACTCAAAATATTACCCATCTTTTCATATTCCTTTCTATATGTGGAATCTCCTTGAAAGTGTAATCACATTTTTTCCATCAATGAATGGTAAACTTACACAAAGCAGGTGTCACAGGATCAAGTACACCACTATGATGAAATGGTAATATAAACAATGCTTATATTTCAAAATGGAATCTCCAGAATTTCATCTTAGTGTATGGTCTCCTGTTCACTATTTCTATTAATAGCATAGATGCCATACAATTCAACTTTGTGCTTGACATGAAACTAGGAAGTTAGATATAATTTAGATATCAAGTCTTGGGCAAAAAATGATCCTGACAAGTTGGAATGATATGACAAATAAAATTCAATTCAACAAAGATTTATCGAATGCCAGTAATGTGCAAGCTATGTGCTCAGTATGGAAAGCTATTTGTACTAGACTCTAAATAAACCACTTACACATCATGAAACAAGACTAATACCCATGTCTATATAACTATCCAAAATAAATTAACTAAAGTAATATACTCTGATGCTATATTATAGAAACTTTCTTTATCCAGGACATAATAATTTATAGTCCCATTCTCCATATCAGGGTTTCTCAACCTTTGCACTACTGGCATGTCAGCTGGATAACTCCTTGTTTTGAGTGCCTTCACTGTGCATTGTAGGATTTTAGCTGCATCCACTTCTCTAGATGCCAGTACCAACCCACCCCCCACCATGTGACAAGCAAAATTCTCTCCAGACATTGCCAGATGTCCCCTGAAGAGCGAAATCACCCTGGTTGACAACCACTAGTCTTACATGTAAGCACATCAGCCTACTTCCCTACCACTCTTAAAAACTGACATTAACAAATAGGTGAGGAAAGAACCAAAATGGCAGAGGACTTCATACACATGTTAAAAGAAGAATGCTTCTCTGTTGTTTCCTTAACGAGCTTGTCTAGACAAGAAAAGCCTCCCAGGCCACTTAATGACAGCTTGAAATTTTAAAAAACTTTTTATAGGAAAGCACCATCACGAAGTAGTTAATGTACAGCCATCTTCTCTGTTCCTGCTAAATGTCAGGCACTGGGCATACAAGTCTGTACATAGCAGCCTCTGTGCTCAAGGGGTCTAGATGTCAATGGAGAAAATGGCCATTAAAAAATTACTTTTAAATAAATATCTCATTCACTTCAATTGTGCAAGGTGCTCTTTAAGAGAAGTATCCTGTATGATGGGATTATTTAATAGAAGACTTTAGACTAAACTGTGGGTTTAGGAGAGGATTCCTAGAGAGAAAACAATGTTCAAGTTGAGACAAGAGAAGTTACATTTGGAACTTCCCTGGCGGTCCAGTGGTTAGGCCTCTGTGCTTCCACTGCAGGGGGCGCAGGTTGATCCCTGGTTGGGGAACTAAGGTTCCACACGCCAAGTGCAACATGGCCAAAAAACAAAAAAGTGTAGTTAAGTTTGAAGTAGCTGTGAAGTATGACAGTCCCAAGATGGAGGAGACTGTGTAGGACTTGAGGACCTCAGAAAAACCCAAGTAGCTCAAATAAAATGAGAGAGGTAAAGAGGAGGGCAAGATGAACTGGAGATCATGCTGGAAATTTTGAGAGCATGTTGGGATTTGAGATTATAAAACAATTAAAAGTTATTAAAGGTTTTTAAAGAGATGAGGCATGATCATATTTTCTGCTTTGAACAGACTGTCTTTTGTGAAGCCCTAGAGGGTAACTAAGAACTATGGATGGAAAATACAAAGGAACCAATTTCCACCTCTCTTCTAAATCCCACTTTTTTTTTCTTTTTTTAATTTATTTTTGGCTGCTTTGGGTCTTCACTGCTGCACGCAGGCTTTCTCTAGTTGCGGCGAGTGGGGGCTACTTTTTGTTGTGGTGCACAGGCTTCTCATTGTGGTGGCTTCTCTTGCTGTGAAGCATGGGCTCTAGGCACGCGGGCTTCAGTAGTTGTGGCACACGGGGTTAGTTGCTCCGTGGCAGGTGGGATCTTCCCGGACCAGGGATTGAACCCGTGTCCCCTGCATTGGCAGGAGTATTCTTAACCACTGAGCCACAGTAGTTACGACTTAGGACTTTCAGGGAAGTCCTAAATCCCACTCTGCTGTAATCCCTGTATTTGCTTGACTGATGAATATACTGGAACCAAAATTCCCATATGCCGCACTTATTGATTATGTAAGTGGTTTTGAAAATGGTCTACGTTTTAAGAAAACTTCTGTTCTCAACAAAAATGTTTGCTCTGATTCTAAAACGTTCAGTCACTTTTTCCTATCTAAAAATTAAACACCATATAAGAAGTTGTAAACTCAACACTGACCTCTTTTAGTAGTGTTGAATTCTTCATTCAGTACTAAAAGAACATCTGACATCATTGCTTAAAAATTTCTTTCTTTTCTTAAAGTATTCTTATACACACATCAAAGGGGACTTTGGTTTTGAGTATATGGAATTGTATTTGTATATAATTGGCGTCTGATTATGTTTTTGTCAATACAAATTTAAGAGCAAATAAATAACCACTCAGTAACATTAGTGAATGATGTCCTTGTAATCTTCTCCTTGCTACTATGATTTTAATAGCAAACATTCATATATAAATTTATATATAATTATATGTGTATATGTATACGTGCATGTGCATATCATATACATAAGATAAATTTCACATACTTCATATGAAATATATGTATTATATATTTCTTGTATTTCTACATAAAAGTAACTTTATTAACTCATTTTTTCAGACAAGGTAACATGCCCACATCTTCTCTTTGAGCAAAAATTCCTAAATTTTTTTTTATTTAGAATATAAAACCAAATGCAGCCAGTTTAAAAAGAAATAAATATTACAATAAATGTCCCTGGTTGAGTTCACTCAACTTTAAATCTAATCATAATTCACCTTTGCACAACAGCAGTATCAGAGTTCCCAAGCTTCGTCTCAATCACAACAATTCCTGATTAAAATGATCACAATTTGCCTTCAGTGAAAAGTTTCAATGGCTCATTATAATCTATTATCGAAACAAAAATACAGATACCTTATCTAATTAGAATCATATATACAAAAAGCAGACTATTCATTTACTTTTGAATTTTGTCGTCCTGTTGTGGAGAAATCTGGGACTTTGGCATCAAAGACATGAGAGTTTAAATTCCCCAGTCTCACGACTTATGACTCATGGAACAATGAACAAAAGATCCTTGGTTTCTCACTTTTAAAATGGTATTGTCTTACTGTATAGCATTCTCATGAGGGAGGGAATGTTAGCAAAGTGTGCTTATTAGACAATCAAAATTAGTTTTGTCCCTCTTATAGAGGAAAATTTTATTTGTATTTTGGCTAGCCAAATTATTAAGTCGACATTAATCGCTAGCTAGCCAAATGTATCTTGTCATTTATAGAATAAAATGAAAGAAGGTGGAAATGTTTCATTCTGAAGACTAATCAATAGGCACCAACAATTTCATTATGATCCAGCTCACCTCAATCTTTCATTTCCATTAATCCAGGAACAAAATACTACAGTAACATGATAGATAAGTAGAGGCAGATTGAAGTAATGCTTCGCTATGAAGTAATATAGAGTATTTCTGAGCTCATATCCTGTTTTGAGATAAGTGCCCCATCCAACCAGGAACATCTAGACACCTGCATTGTCACTCAGGTAACTCTCACTCAACTTTCCAAGTTTAGCCAATAATCAAACCCGATTGGTTTTCTCATATGTATCGTTCTGAATCTGTTTTCTGTTCTTCATCGAATCTAACATGACTGAATGTCCAAATTCCTAAGGTTGCTTTCAGTCTCTTCTCTGCTCCCTCCCACTGACATTCCACATTGCAGCCAGAGGAATGTTTTCAGAAAGTAAGCCTAATGATGACATTTGTCTTGCTCAAAATTGTTCAGGAGCCCCTTCACCAGGCACCCAAGTTCTTTCATGATCTCAACGCTACCTCTTTCTTTGGCCTCACCTTCTAACTCATAATTGTTGAAATGCATACTCCTGCAATTCTTAACAAAAATAAGGCATTCACCACATGATTTCACAGCACTGCACCTATTGTTCTCTAAATCCAGGATGTCCTAGCTTGTTTGTCTGATTGATCTTCAGTATGCTATTCATGTGCCAGCATCTCTCTAAAACTTTCTTTGATCTGCACTCACATAGATTAATTCCTTATTACTCTAAATTCTTTCCTTTTTTAGAACATATATTTTTGTATTAGTTTGTTTACATGTCTAAAATTTAGTCTCTTGAGGGAAGGAACATTGTCTTATTCAGAGCAGGACATTTAGATATAGCTGTATTTAATGTGGGAGTCATGTGGAGAGTCATTTCGATACAGTCAGGCATCGAAATGTCTCTGTCAAAGTGCAATATATTTGACTTTCTTCTTCCCTTGTTATATAGGATTTTTACATTCCATTTTAAAAAATATTACATTCCTATAATATTTTAAATAAAGCAAAACTCGTAAGGAAATAAACATATAAAGAAATAATTTTAAGTCCATTAGAACTGAGATCATATTCCTCCCAATGACACGACCTCATATCCTTCAGGGCTCTGTTCAAATAACCATCTTAGTTAAGGCTTCCTTGCCCACCCTGTTATAGGATGCAATGCACACAAAAGTTGCACTCCATCTCCTCCTTCCCTGCCTTGATATTTTCTGAGGTACTCATCAATGTCTGCTATAATCGTGTGTGTGTGTGTGTGTGTGTATTTATATTTATATATATATATATACACACACACACATATATATATGTTTAGTTTTTGTTTTTTGCCCTCTTCACACTAGAATGTAAACCCCATGAGGAAGGAATTTTTGTTTTGTTTTGTTTTGTTTTTGTGGTACGCGGGCCTCTCACTGTTGTGGCCTCTCCCGTTGCAGAGCACAGGCTCCGGACACGCAGGCTCAGCGGCCATGGCCCACGGGCCCAGCCACTCCGCGGCATGTGGGATCTGCCCGGACCCGGTCACGAACCCGTGTCCCCTGCATCGGCAGGCGGACCCTCAACCACTGCGCCACCAGGGAAGCCCGGTATATTTTTTTCACATAAATATTTGTTGGCTGAATAAATGAATTTGTCTTAGTTTTGTTTACCCCAACAAGAACCAGAGATCTGATTCAAATACAAGTAGGTTATTTGAGAATCTGATCCCAGGAAACATGGGTAGTGGAGCAGTTAAGGGGGATAGAAAAAGGACAGTCTTCAAAGTGTTGTGTGTTGTCAAGTCAGTTACCTACCACCGTGCATAACAGAAGTTTCACCTTGAGGGAAACATGTACATCAGAATTACGACACCCAGTAAGTGAGAAAGCTGAGGTATTGATACCTCAATTACAGGAGGTGATGACCACCTCCCATCAGTCACTGGTTGACAACTGCTTCTAGGGGTCACTATTTCTCCTGCATTCCTCGTCTGCTGCATGGAAGCAAAGAAGGTTTTGGCTACCAGAGAAATCCTCACACCAAGAAAAGCAGGTCCTGGCAGTTAGAAATCAAGCAAGTGTTTACTGAAAAGAAAAAGCCCAAAGGATCTGGGCCAGGTACCAACAGCATCCACTAGAGATTTATAAAAAAGTGTCAGGATATATTATATATAATGGATATAGTGTTATACACCCCCCCCCACACACACACACATACATACACATACATAAAATATATTGTACACATCAGAGTTTTCCATATCTTTACATAGAAAATGAGGCCGATTACTCTAAAGATAAAAATAAGGTATCAATGAATTCAGAATTTCAGTTAAACTATCTGCTTTAATAAATTTTCTATTTATGTTCAACTTTGCCTCTTTTCATTTGGTTTCAATTATACAAAAAAAAGGTGCACTAAATTGATTGGATTGTATATCAATCTGACCCTGAAGATGCTGAAGAAATTTAGGCTATGCAAATGTTCTCAATATTCGTAAAGTTTAGGACAGATGATTTAATGAGTTATCCCTTTATGAACTGATTCAAAAGCTCCAGGCCAAGAAGATAATTTCCACAGAAAGTACAGGAAGAAGTTAATGAAGCAAAATAGGTAATTGCTCTAATGAAACAGGAAAAAGAGGGCCTCTTAACTTCCTGATATGTTGGAACACACAATGACATGCAACATTATTTAATTAACACTTGCTTTGGATTAAGACAAAAACTGATCATTAGACTTAATATAATAAATGTATAATATTTAAATCTTCTTAAATTCCCAATATATCATAATTTAGCTATGGAATTTGGTGATGTTAACCTTTAACCATAAAGATATGTTGATTAAGCTATTATTAAATCAATAGTGAATACTAGGAATATATTTACTGAATTTAAGAAATGAATTATTTTTAAGCACTATGAAAGCATTTACTAGAAAGCCTACAAGGCGGCCCTTTTTATACCTAGGTTATTCACAGTCAAAACTGCTTAATTTTCTTTTCAACATATAGATGGATAACTTATTTTTGAGTGTTTTTATAGCAACAACAATCCAGGATGGCAATTTTCTTGTGTCATTCTGAGTACCTAATTTTATTAATCTGGATTTCTTGTAAAATAGTCCATAATTACAACATTACATTTACAATCAATGATCAATTTACAAATCAATTACAAACACACTAGTGCACAGAATTTACAAACACTATGTTCATACTTATTTTCAAATATGTATTAAGTTACATACATTAATTCACATTCTTTGTTCTTATATAACAAAACACACTTTAGAGTCACTAAAATTTTTTTAATTTTCAGGAGGTTACACATCATCCTTTTTCTTTTTTGTTTAGAGAATGCATTCTCATCACTAATATGACCACTATATTTTTCATTTATTGAATCTTACTTCAAACAAAATAGATATATTTATATATATAAGCATTCATATTGTAAATGAATATATAAGTTTATAATGCCTGGGATAAAACAATTTCAGCTTACTGACAACACATTATAAATAATGCAGAAGAAGAATCAATCACACTAAACTATAGAGCATGAACAAATAGTCCATGTACATTGATTCAGAGATATTATAAAGTACATAGGAAAAAATCAACAAGGGCAAAGTATTTTCTTTGAAGAAACTAATAAAATTAATAGGTACTTCACAAGCCTGATCAAGAAAGAATATACTTTTCACAAATTAAAAATAAAATAAGTAACATGAATAATTTAAGCCAATAACTGTGAAAAATACTATCAAAAATAACTACCACAATGCTCCTAAGAAACAATTAAAATTCTGTACTGTCAAAATTTTACTCTCCTCTTTTATATCAGATTTCTGTATTCTTTGAATCCAGTAATTCCAATGTGAGCATCCTTTACAAGTCTGGTTTTCTTGTGTTGTTTATGAATGAGCCAAGTGTTGAGAAGAACAGAAGACACCCCCAGAAAATAGTTTCTAATTTTATGTGGTCTGTATCTAACAGGAAAATATTTTTCCTTTGATTATAGGCTCAGAGGAAACTATAAAATAAGTGTCTTTAAGAGATTAGTATTATCACTTTCCTGTCATCTTCCAATTTAAAAGGAGAGAATGTCTTAAGTGAAAATGAATGAATGAATGAATGAAAAACTAAATGATTCAATACATCACAGACAGTAATAAAGTACAGTAACCAAAACCCTCCTGGAGATTATTCACTAAATTTCAGATAAAATTTGAATAATTCTGATTAAATGCTGCCTGACTGCAGTGCATTACTCCGCTCCCAAAAGCAAAGTAAACAGCATAGATAAATTGAGTAAATGATGATATGCAAAATGTGTGTACAATTTTTTAAAGCGTCTCTATGGGATAGCAGAGAAACTTTGCAGAGGAGGTAACCAACCCCTAAATCTGAGAAAGAGGAGACAGGAGGACAGGAAGCTGAGACATGAGCAGGTAAAAGTACCAAGTTGTTGGTGATGATGAAGAGGCTGTGTGGAGGCAGGCATCTCCCTGGCAGCTGAAGAAAGGGTCATAGTGAGGATGCCATGCAGAGGTGAGGCTGACCTAATATCTAAGAAGGTGGCAGTGAGGTGGCAGCTAAGCAGAGGTGATGGAGTGTCAAGAGTCAAACTGGTGGAAAAGGGACTGAGCAAAGCAAAAAAACTTTAGGGTAGTAAAAAATTTCTTGCATGTCAGAGAACAATTTATAAACATGGCATGTTGGCATACTGGAAAAAAAGTGCTGAGGTATTGCATTTGAATTGAAAATATTGGTGTAAATAACTTGATTTAAGGTTTTAGTTATAAATAAATATATAGGTAAATAAATATATATATAATACATATGTATATAATATGTGTGTGCAGGCATATTTGTATACATATATTTCATAAATCTCTCTCTGCTGAGAGGATCTAGAAACAGTGACACCTCACTAGCAGTGAGCACAAGTGCTCAGACCCTTGTTTCTAAATGCTTTTTTTTCATTGAAAGAATATACAGTTTGTGAAAGAAATGGCTAATTCCAGGGCTGAGTGAGGAAAATAAGATGAGCCTGGAAAATCTTTTGCAAGATAAAGTAAGTGTGAAAAAATGATGGGGCTATGTGAACATGCAGAAGGGACTCACATGCTAAATCTAGAACAATTTAAGCATCAAAATAAATAATGATAGTAAACAGAATACAACTCATTGATTAAAACAATTATCCGTGAGTCTATATTGATAAAAACAGAAATAGCTTCACGAGAAGGGAAAACATCTACTTATAGTAAAAGGATAACTAACAGCTGCAGAAGAAATGATGGAAATAAAATTCAGCATTCGGCAAGCATAGTGGTGGTTGATTCACACAGGAATCATCAATGGATGCTTAGGCTAGTGAAAGTTTGAGGAGAGCAGAATATTAGCATAGATTCAGAGTAGCTTCCAATGAAATGCTTACCAATTACAAATTGGAAAATGTCTTTCTGGAGGAAAAAAAAAATTGGAAGACATGAAACTGACCAAGTGATCAAGGTTACCATCACCATTAGCAGGATAAGTCCTCAGCAGGCACCTCCTGATGTGAGGCATCTTAGACTGGCACTGTATCAGTTCTATGGAATTTCTGCAAATAATGAATGGCTTAAGTTTGATTGGAGGAAAAAATCAAATTCAGTTCATTCATAAAACAGAAACTGTCAGGCTTCCCTGGTGGCGCAGTGGTTGAGGGTCGTGTCCCGGTCTGGGAAGATCCCACATGCCGCGGAGTGGCTGGGCCCGTGAGCCATGGCCACTGAGCCTGCACATCCAGAGCCTGTGCTCTGCAACGGGAGAGGCCACAACAGTGAGAGGCCCGCATACCACAAAAAAAAAAAAAATTTAAGAAAAAGAAACTGTCAAGGTCATACAAGAAGAAGGGAACTGGAAACAGTTACACATTAAAGAATGGAATGACATGTCAAATAGATGCCACACATGATCTTGGATTGGCCCTAGAACCAGAAAGAAAAAAGAAACATTGTCTACATGGATATAAATAAAAAACAGTTCAAGAAATGTGAATAAGGTCTGTGAATTTAATGGTAGTATTGTATCAAGGTTGATCTCCTGTTGTCATCAAGGTAGGTTGACCATCTGCCCTACTATGCCCAGGACCAACCAGATTTTACCACAGAAAGTTCAGTATCATAGAAAAACTTTCCCTAGTCACAAAAAGTCACAAAAGTACACTTGCTTTTGAGGATAGGTGCAGAAGTTTGAGGGAAAATTACAAAACCCATACTATAGACAGAATATGATGCTTTTGTATGAAATGAATACAGCATAGATTATCTCCCTTCCATAGTCAAGGTTGCTGCTTTTACCCTGGCCACTGATATTAAAAATTATGATTTGTGAGTCTCAAGTATAAATTACTCATTGTTACACCACTCTGAATGATGTGACTTAAGTGTGCGAAGTACACAGGTTGTAATCATTACAGTAACAGTTTACCATTAGCAAGATCAAGATGGCAGAGTTGGAAGACCCTGAGTTCAGGTGCTCCCATGAATACACCAAAACTACAACTATATATAGTACAACTCTCTCTGAAAACAAATAGAAGACTAGTAGAACAGTTCTTCTGCAACTAAGGATATAAAGAAAAAAACACACTGAAATGGATAGGAAGGGAAGAGAAGTGATCAACTCAGGACCCACATCTCTGGCAGGCAACCCAAAAGAAGGGGATATCACAAACTTGGAGATCTTCACTAAGAAGGAGGTGTTCAAGCCCCACATTAGGTACCCTAGCCCTGCAGTCTTAATGGGTTTTGAAAGCCAACAATGCTTACAACCAGGAGAGCGAGAAGGTTGTAGGAAACTGAGACTCCACCCCTAAAGGGTACGTTCACAAACTTACTAGCTCTGAGTCCCAGCACAGAGGCAGCAGGTTGAAAAGCACCTGGCACTTTAGCTGGCCTGCCAAAACTGTCCAAGCACACCTCCAGCCAGCACTTGGTTTCAGCTCCAAAACCTTTCCAAGTCAGCAGCCACCAGAGTACCCCAGGAGAAGCCCCAGCCTACCTCAGGCTCCAGCTCTAGAACCCTGGCTCTATGCTGACTCCACCAAGGAAGCAGCCACCAGCTTGCCCCAAGAGAAGCAGCAGCCCACGCCACACTCTGGCTCCAACACCATCACCAAGGTGGTAACCTCTACCATACCCTAGTAGAAGCCCTGGGCCACACTGGAATCCAGCTCTAGCCCCTCTGGCTTCAGCCCACCTCTGTCAAGATGGCAGCCCCCAGTGTACCCTGTGAGAAGCCCTGGCCCCTACTTGTATTGTCTCCAACTCCCCCACCAAAGCCACCGGGCACATGCAGTCTGCAAGGTTGCTCCTACACAAGGACATACTTCCAAGACTGGCATAGTCTTGAAATAGTTTTGCCTAATTTCACAAAGACAAAGTGAGAAAGTCAAACAAAATAAGAAGACAGAGGAATATGTCCCAAACAAGAAGAACAAGATGAAACTCAGAAAAAAAAAAATTAATGAAATGGAGATAAGTAATTTATCTGAAAAAGAGTATTCATAAAAATGCTCACCAAACTTGGGGGGAAGAATAGAGGAACAAAGTGAGAACTTCATCAAAGAGTTAGAAAATATATACCAAAAATATAGGGAAAATCAGAGCTAAAGAATACAATGAACGAAATTAAAACTGCACTAGAGGGAATCAACAGAAGATTAGGTGATGCAGAGAATGCATGAGTGAACTAGAAGACAGAATAGTGAAAATTACCCAGTCAAAGCAGCAAAGAGAAAAAGGAATTTTAAAAAATACGGTTAGTTTAAGGGACCTCTGAGACAACATCAAGTGTACTAATGTTTGCATTATAGGGATCCCAGAATAAGAAGAGGGAAAGAGCAGAAAACATATTTGGTAAAATAATGGTTGAAAACTTTCCTAACCTGGGGAAGGAAACATACCCATGTCCAGGAAAAACAGAGAGTCCCAAACAAGACGAACCCAAAAGAGATCCACCCCAAGACATATTATAATAAAATGGCAAATGTTAGATATAAAGAGAGAATTTTAAAGATAGCAAGAGAAAAACAAAGAATCATGTACAAGGGAACCTCCTATAAGGCTATAGGCTGATTTTTCAGCAGAAACTTTGCAGTCTAGAAGGAAGTGTCGTGATATATTTAAAGTGCTGAAAGGAAAAATTCCACAACCAAGGATACTCTACCCAGCAAGGTTATCATACAGAATTGAAGAAGAAAGAGTTTCCCAGACAAGCAAAAACTAAGAGTTCACTGCCACTCCACCAGCCTGACAAAAAAAATGTTAAAAGGCCTTCTCTAAGTGAAAAAGAAAAGGCTATACCAAGAAATAATAAAATATGTGAAGAAAAAAATCTCACTGGTAAATGTAAATAGGTAGTAAAGGCACTGGATCAACCACTTAAAAAGACAGTATGATGGTTAAAACACAAAAGTCATAAAATCAATAATAACTACAATAAGTAGTTAAGGGAAGAGAGTAAATGAAGAACAACAGATGAACAAGTGGGATTTATTCCAGGGATGTGAGAATGGCTCAGTATCCATAAATTAATCAATGTGATAAACCACATTAACAAAAGGATGGATAAAAATTTCATGATCATCTCAATAGGCACAGGAAAAGCATTTGACAAAATTCACATCCATTCATGATAAAACTCTTATTAAAGTTGTCATAAAGGGAACATACCTCAACATAATAAAGGCTATTTATGACAAACCCACAGCTAACATCATACTCAGTGGTGAAAAGGTAAAAGCTTTTCCTCTTGGATCAGGAACAAGGCAAGGATGCCCAATCTTGCCACTTCTACTTAACATAGAATTTATTAGAGGTCCTCGCCACAGCAAGCAGAAAAAAGAAAGAAAGAAAAGGAATTCAAACTAGAAGAGAAGTAAAATTGTCACTATTTGTAGATGAATTAGTACTATATAGAGAAAATCCTAAAGACTCCACACACAAAAAAACTATGAGGACTAATAAATGAATTCAGGAAAGTTGTAGGATACAAAAATCACCATACAGAAATCTCTTGCATTTCTGTACACTAATATTGATGTATCATAAATAAAAACAAAGAAAACAATGCTGTTTACAATCACATCAAAAAGGACAAAATAGCTAGCAAAAAATTTAGCCAAGGATATGAAAAACCTATATTCTGAAAACTGAAGATGATAAAAATAATGGAAATATATCCTGTGTTCATGGAAGAATTATTATTGTATCTAATACTAATTGTGTCAGTATTAGTATCTATACTACCCAAAGAAATCTGTAGAGTCAATGCAAACCCTATCAAAATTTCAGTGGCAGAACTACGGTAAATAATTCTAAAATTTGCATGGAATCACAAAAGATCCCAAATAGCCAAAGAAATCTTGAGAAAAAAACCCCAAAAAACAAAGCTGCAGGCATCACACTCCCTGACTTCAAAGTATACTACTAAGCTCTAAGCTAAAACATTCAAAACAGTATGGTACTGGCATAGAAATAGACAGAGATCAATGGAACAGAATACAGAGCCCAGAAATAAACCCACACACCTACGGTCAATTAATCTTCGATAAGGAGGCAAGAATACAAAATGGGAAAAAACTATCTCTTCAGCAAGTGGTGCTGGGAAAGGAGGACAGCTGTATGTAAATCAAAGAAGTTAGAATACACCCTAATTCCATGCACAAAAGTAAACTCAAAATGGCTTAAAGACTTAACCATAAGATATGACACCCTCCACATATGGTCAATTAATCTAAGATGAAGGAGGCAAGAATATACAATGGGGAAAAGATAGTGTCTTCAATAAGTGGTGCTGGGAAAACTGGACAGTTACATGTAAAAGAATGAAACTAGACCATATTCCACACAATATACAAAAATAGACTCAAAATGCATTAAAGACCTAAATGTAAGACTTGAAACAATAAAACTTCTAAAAGAAAATGAAGGCAGGATGCTCTTTAACATAGGTCTTAGCAATGTTTTTTTGACTCTGCTCCTTCAGGCTAGGGAAAAAAAGAAAATAAACAAATGGGACCTAATCAAACTAAAAAGCTCTTGCACAGCAAAGGAAACCATAAACAAAACAAAAATGTATCTTCCTGAATGGGAAAAGATATTTGCAAATAATATGTCTGATAAAGGGTTGATATCCAAAATATTCAAATTTCTTATACAACTCGATAGCAAAAAAATCAAATAATCTAATTATAAAATGGTCAGAGGACCTAAATAGGCATTTTTCCAAAGAAGCCATACAGACGGCCAACAGGCACATGAAAAGATGTGACATCACAAATAATTAAGGAAATGCAAATCAAAACCACAATGAAATATCACTAAACACCTATCAAAAGACAAGAAATAACAAGTACTCACGAAGATGTGAAAAACAAGAAATCCTCGTATACTATTAGTGGGAGTGTAAATTGGTACATCCACTATGGAAAACAGTATGGAGCGCCTCAAAAAATTAAATAGAACTGTCATATGATCCAGCAATTCCACTTATGGGTATTTATCCAAAGAAATAAAAACACTAATTCAAAAAGATATATGCACCCCAATGTTTATAGTAGTATTATTTACACTAAGCAAGATTTGGAAGCAACCTGAATGCCTATCAATAGATGAATGGATAAAGGAGATGTGATATATATATACAAAATGGAATATAACTCAGCCATAAAAAAGAAGGAAATCTTGCTATTTGTGACAACATGAATGTACCAGGAGGGTATTATGCTGAGTGAGGGAAGTCAGACTGAGAAAGACAAATACTGCATGTTTTCACTTATATGTGGAATCTAAAATGCAAAATAGATGAATGAATATAACAAAACAGAAACAGACTCAGAGATACAGAGAACAAACCAATTGTTGCCAGATGGAGGGGGCTGAGGGGCTGGGCAAAATAGGCGAATGGGATTAAGAGGTATAAACTACTAGTCATAAAATAAATAAGGCACAGGGATGTAATGTACAGCACAGGGAATACAGTCAATAATATTATAATTACTGTGGTATAAAATCAGTAAGAACATCGAATCACTATATTGTACACCTGAAACTAATATAATATTGTATGTGAACTATACACTACTCAATACCAATAAATAAATATATAAATAAACACATTCACTTCAAAAATTATCCCATAACTCTGAATTATACTATGAAATCAACACATATCAACCATTGAACAACTGCTTTCTTGTTTACCAAGTAACACTTTTATCTTCATTATTTCTATTAAAATTTTGTTATTTCCTTTTGTTTTTGAAAAAGCAGTATGTGACAGAAATTATAATATAAATCAGCACTTAAGAAAATAAAAACCAACCATAGTGACACTAAAAATAGTTCATGTTTGACATTGCTGTGGATTAACTGTTGTACTTTTTTATCCAGATAGTCTAGTTTACTATTAACATTGTGATTATTAGGATCAAGTTTTCTAAGGGTTACTATAAGGAAAATGAGAATGATTACAATATCAGTGCCATCATGATATAAATATCACCAAGAAAGAGGACTAATCTGCTGTGTATTTTAAGACAGAAGAACACATACAAATGGATTAGGGAGGTGAGTAAGCTAAAGAGAGCACACTGCACAATATATAGAAATTAACTGGGGACTAAGCATAGTGGAGCAAGAGCTGTGAAAGTACATATGAATACTGAGTATGTCCTTAGCATTGGGAGTGCAGCATCTTAACCACTGGACCACCGGGGAAGTCCCTGAATACTGAGTCTAATGAGTATAGGATAAGACAGGCAAGTTTTTCTAAACCAATCAAAAGTTTGTATCTACCAAAAGGTCACTAATGCTTAATTGGAAATAGCAGCACTGAATTAACTTGGGCATACCACATTAACAAATTACTGCATGGTTTCCTTAACTGATCTATGAAACTAAGTAAATTTACATTACCTGTATCAGACTACATTGTCCTGTGGGTGAACAAAAAAGAGATTTTGATAACAGATGTATTAGCCCTTTACAGTGAAGAGCTGATTCTGTCAGATCATACCAAGAACCATCCTTTCTAGACTAAGTGATGCATAGAATCATAGCAACAACAAAAAATGCCCCTACTCCCAGCTCTCAAGTACTTTGATTTTTATAATGGATTATCAAAGTATAGTCTTGAAATCTGTGAAGATTTTAAGGCAACTTGAAAAAACATATAACAAAGAATCATTAATATCTGCCCAAATAAAAGTCAGACTTTGTTCACCTATTTGTATATTCAGCAGACAGTTCAAACATAAATTTTGGCAAATTATTTTCAGTCTATAACCTCCTTACCAAAGAAAATGATATTTTCTTTTGAATATCTTTCATACCTTGCACATAACACTGTTAAAATGGGTGTGATTTTCCTACCTGTGATATTGAAGCTTTCATAATTTTTTTGTCATTTTCAGTTTTTTCAACACATTCAGAAGCACTTTATGAGACTTTCATTTTATAGAAATTGAAGAAGACAGTCTCCCTAGACATGTGCCTACACAATGGCTATCATTGTCAGAAATATTTTTTAAGTTAAGATGTTGGCCAATTGTGCCATCATACTTGCAAAATCTGAGACAAGAAGAACGTTCTTCTCTAACGTGGAAATACACTGTGAATGAGAATCATTAAAAGATTTCAGTAAAACAAAAATTTATGTTCTGTTTCTCCAAAATTATTTGTTGATATTTAAAGAGGTTATAAAGAGGAGAAAATTATGGACTGACTGAATCTTAGTTGTTCAATGTTATGTGTAGGTTATGACAAAACTATATAGCCAAAAAAAAGCCTCAATTTTTAGATATAAGATTGCTTCAGAACTCAAAAAAGCCACCAAAAAAGGTGCAGGCAATTTTAAAAGGATTTTCTCAATTTCTTTACTAAAAATATAACTCATTTGAAATCCACCTTCAATTTCACAATTCAAATCATCTCTATGCTTTAAAACCATTTCTCTAAGAAAGAGAGGTTTATCTTATGAGCTTCAGAGTGTAGACATGGGTAGTCTATATGATGAATTTATAGATGCAAAAGACATGATTGAAAAACAGATGATCTACCAGAAAAAGCTTGTAGATACACAGAGGTTGGACATTTTTAAAGAGCTGGAAGCTAATTCCTACCAGTCTAAAAACCTGCTGTTACTAATAAGTAAAATTCTAAGTATTAACCTTACCTCACACCATATGCAAAAATTAACACAAGATCTCTCAAAGACCTAAATATAAGAAGTAAAACTATAAAACTCTTAGAAGGACATATAGTGGTATATACTCATAATCTTGAATTTGGCAATGGATTCAGATATGACACCCAAATCACAAGAAACAACTAAAAAATGGATAAATTTGACTTGATAAAATTTAAACATTTGTACATCAAAGGCTCTTATCAAGAGAGTAAAAGATAACTCACAAGAATGGGAGGGAAAATTTGCAAATCATATATCTGACAAGGTCTGGTATCCAGAATAAATAAGTCTTAAACTCAACAACAGAAAAATCTAGTTTAGAAATAAAAAAAAGAATTTGAGTTGACATCTTTTTCCAAAGAAAATTACAAAAATGGCCAACAAATACATGAAAAGATGTGTAATATCATTAGTCACTAGGAAAATGCAAATCAAAACCACAATGAGATACCACCTCACACCCACTAGCATGGCAACAATAATAATAATCGTACTGAAAGTAAAACATGGTGGCACGAATGTGGAGACACTGAAATCACTGGACATTGCTGGTAGAAATTTAAAATGGTTCAGCCACTGTGGAAAACAGTTTAGTGTTTCCTCAAAAAGTTAAACACAAAATTATCACATGATCTAGCAATTCTAGTCCTAGGTTCACTAGCAAAAAATTAAAAAATAGGTATTCAAGCAAAAACATATACACAAATCTGTATAGCAGCACTATTTACAATGGGCAAAAAGTGGAAACAACCCACATGGCCATCAACAGATGAATGTATAAACAAGATGTAGTGTATCTAAACAATGGAATAGTAGTCAGTCATAAAAAATGAATAAAGTGCTGATATCTACCACAACATAGATGAGCCCTGAAACATTAAGTGAAAGAAATCAGACACAAAGTTCACATTATACAATTCCATTTATGTGATATATCCCAGAATAGATAAATCTATGGGGACAAAAAGCAGATTAGTGGTTGCCAGGGGCTTGGGGGAAGAAGGAATGGTGAGGGACTGCTTAATGGGTAGAGGGTTACCTTTTGGGATGTTGAAAATATTTTAGAACCAGAGATAGATTATGGTCATACAACATCATGAACGTACACTTTAAAATGGTAATTTTGTGTTATGTGAATTTTTCTTCAATAAAAATGTTTTTTTTTAAATTAACATTAGTTCAAAAAATTCTAAGTATTCCATGATCAAATGCTTCTGTTCAGAGTATACTTAGCTTGATGTCATCACATTGGACTAACATAGGGGTGAGTGTAATATAGGCTTGACCAAAGTGGAGCTACAAGCCAAAGTGAATGTTATGTTTGATGGTATTCAGTTCTACCACCATATAAAAGAGTGAAAATATCCTACTGTACTATGTGAAGGAAAAAAAAGTCATTGTTATTTTTATTAAGTATTAGATGATGCCTATTTAATTAGCCTTATTGTTTTTACATTCTCCTTTTAAAAACACATTTACCTATTTTAAGAATATCCAATAATATAGCCTACAAACTATAAATATCAAATAAATATTTTTAAAATTAGGTTAAATAAATTGCTGTATCAGAAGACAGAAGGAAACATGCTAAAATATTGTTATATTTTTCTTTCTTTATAATTGGTTTAATTAGTAATACCAATTACTACTAACTGCCACTGCTAATTAGCCCTATTTAAATAATAGCATTTATGTAAAAAAAGTAAATACAGAATAAAACATAATTTCAAATAAACACCTATTTTTCCTATATTTATGTTAAAATAACAATATGCATGTATATACTACTGATTATACATTATATAAAAAATTTTGATCTTGTATGGTTGTGTCCTGGGTTGACCTAAAAAGTTGGTTATCCTATTCAGAGGGTTTTATGGAGTAATGAAAAAAGTATACTCCTTTAGGGGAAATTCACACTTGAGGATTTAGGAGTAAAGAAGCATTACATCTACAGCTTGCTCTCAAATGGTTGAAAGACTAATGATAATGGGTATGGATATAGATACAGATGATATAGATACAGACACAAATACATGCAATTAAACATTTTCAACAAAAAAATAAATTGGAAAAAAATCACTCGTAAGTTACTTTAATTCTTTAGACATTATACACTAGCAAAATTATTTTAACTCTATGTCCTTTGTGTTCTTGCATAAGCAAACATATATATGAAACTCTTTGAATTTTAATCATTATAAATAAATGATCTTACTATGCCCCTCAAAAAAGTTTGGTGAAAAAATATACCCTTAGCTACTCTAGGACAAAATAGGATCACATCATATTCGAATTTAGCATCCGCTGGCACAGAGCCTGGCACAGTGCTGCTGTGAAGACAGATGGCCAATAAGCAGCAGATGACGGGAGAGAAGAGGGACACATGAGACAGGACCGGAGCTGATCTGCCTATCCACTGTGTGGCATTAGGCAAGCTACTGGACATTTCCGTGTCCCCATTTATTCTCTGTAAAGCAGCAAAATCAGATTCTATGATCCATCCAGCTTTAAATAGTTATTTCTTTAATTCCATGGACAAGTAACATAAATATGATCATTTGACTCTGTGAGGCATGTGCTGAAGTTAAAACAAGTAAAGGGGCAATCTTTTCTTTATGATTTACATTGCCATGTTCTGACATACCAACAAAAGGACTGAGTATGTGAAGAGAGAAACCACAGATGTTTGGATGTTCACATTGGCTTATTATCAAGATGCTGAGCCTGACTGCTTTGAAGTGAAAAGCAAATGAAAGATCTCTGGAGGATGAAGCTTCCCTTGAGATTTCTCAAATGTATTCGGTTCTGGCAGGGCCACTCAGCCCTCCAGAGCATTATTCTCTTACAACCAAAACAATTGCCCATATTTTGAAGTGAAATTCTGAATAATTTTTTGTTCTAATTATTCAAATAGCTCCACGTCCTTCAGTTTAAATGTCCTTTAATAAAACTGATGTCATGCCCTTAAATTTTCCTGAAAATTGTATAGATAGAAGGACATTTAGATAGAGATATGCATATATACATAGTTTTCTCAGGGAAAATATAGTATACTTATTTCCAAATTGTCTTATTATCTTACTTTTTATTTATCCATGAAGAATGTACAATATAAGTTTTAAAAAGATGCAGGTGGACAAGTAAGGTATATTTCAACTTAGTTCTTGTTTTCTTTAAACATAATTCAACCAATAGTCAAATCTATTCTTAGTACCTCATCAATTTTATAAAGCTGACTTGATTGATAGTGTATTACGCTTGAATTCATCCATAGGAATGGTGAAAAACAGATTTTATATTCATACTATTTTATTAATACATTGATATTTATTTTCATGTTGCTATCATCTAATTATGGCTCATATCTCACTGGGATCCCCAAGGAGGTGCAAAATCTCCTCCAGTTTTAGGAGCATCAGGAGGCCAAGAAGATGTAGAAAGGATTTCTCTTAGGGGCTTTGAACTTTGTAGGTCCATATTTTAACAGTTGTGTCCCAAAAAAGAATAACTAATTCTATAAGACATTAATAGGCATTCAGAAAATAAAATCATTTCGTGGTCAAATTTAGGTAGTACAGCATCCTAGATTCCCTTCTTGGAAATCCACAATACCCAGCTGCATTTTAAAGTTCTGAGAAGTCCCCAAGTGAAATAAATCAGTAAAAAAAAAAAAAGGGGGGGACCTGAGTCAGCTTTTTAAGTTTATCAGGCTTCCTCCTGCCTGTCAGCCCTGGTCCTCCCTTACTGCCTGGGGATCCACTGTACTCTAAACCCAGCTCTGGCCCAGTCTACCTTTGAGCACCTTTGGGAGGTTGTGGGTTGCCCAGAATTTTCTGTAGACCCTCATAGTCTATAGACTCTAGCCTCTATGGTGATTCCTTAAAGAAAACATAAAAATCATTTAATTACTAGAACAAATTATTATTGATGTCCTCCAGGCTTTAAAATGATTCTTAGTCTATTTCTTACTCAACCTTCCTCTGCTGAAAATTCAGCAGGGCTGTCTTAAAATATCCCTAAATCCTAATATCAAATAATCACTGGTTGAAGGGAGGGGAGATCCTTAAAATCTGAAAACTTATCTGGATACAGGTACATTCTAGCATTAAAATCAGGTTCAGTCTGATGTATGCTCTTCTACTAATCCCTTAAATTGAATTTAACTTTGCCTTCTCTACTTTTTTTTAATGTGAAACTGAACTACATTCATGGAAGTGTTTCAAGCTGGGAAGGTTGTATACTCAGGAGGAAGTTCAGTTGTATCTTCTATACATAAGTTACCTTCTTTTGGGCTTTAATCACCCACCACATTTGTTGTTGTTGTTTTCATTTCTGTTTCTTGGTGTAGTGTTCATTTTGGGTGATGAGGTAAATATTTAAAAAATATGAACCTTGATGTTTTAAGGATAAAGTGCAACAGTGGAAATGGAAAAAGAAAAATAACATTCTCTGTACCCATCTCTCAGGCACCTGATCTGTGTTTTCTCATTTAACACTCAACAATCCTATGAGTTGGGCACTATATTCTCCAAGTTGAAGATGAGGATCTAAGTTCCAGATTTTCTTTTTTCAAAAAAGAAGATGATCAGCAACTATATTCTCTAAATTTCCCCAATATATCAATAGGCTATAAAATGGTTTGGTGAAATATAATATTCAAATATTAAGTAACTGACACTAATAAAATCATTATTTATTTGAAGTTAGCTCATTTGTTTACTTTTTTGTGAAATTCTGACCCTTCCTTTTGCCCTTTGATACTACATTTACATTATACTTCAAATCTGAAATAACAATTGGTTATATAATTTAAATCATAATTTCCATAATATTTACTTACTCCTTATTCAGGACTGATCAGTAATTTTGGTAAGGACCTCCCAGATTATCTGAGAGGAAAGTCTGATAATGTCCTCTAACTGTTCTATTCATTTAAAAAGAGTACTGTCTATCATTTAAAAAGGAAGCAAAATAATCCCAGATATCCATGCTACATAATGATAAATGATCTAGCATTAAGAAAAGCTGGGTATGAGGTGAGTTTATTTCCAGAGGGTTCATGCCAATCACCCAACTGACTTGATCAATACCATTCAGTATGATACAGTACAATTCCAACTGGAAACCCACAATAAATAAATGGTTGTTGAAATCAAAGCTGGCCAAATTCTCGCCAACCAGTTAACTGTATTTAAGTGCTCAACGTTTAAACACTCACACGGATTTACAGGTTTACAGAA
Organism: Pseudorca crassidens; assembly: GCF_039906515.1. Lineage (NCBI taxonomy): Eukaryota > Metazoa > Chordata > Mammalia > Artiodactyla > Delphinidae > Pseudorca > Pseudorca crassidens. Next base: position 25,533,211 of record NC_090298.1, read on the forward strand.
GCAAATGTAAACTTTCTAGTTCTAAATTCATTGAACAAGCAAGGCGCTGTGAAAGTAAATTACCACTAACCCCATCAATAAAGTCAAGTTCCAGACACCCTACACTATATGTCAACATATCAAAACTAATAGTAATGATAGCAATTTAACAAATGGTTTGAACTGATCTTTCAGTGATTGCTTCAATAAAGCTCCTACTTCTTTTTTTTTTTTAATCTTTATTGGAGTATAGTTGCTTTACAATGGTGTGTTAGTTTCTGTTTTATAACAAAGTGAATCAGCTATACATATACATATATCCCCATATCTCCTCCCTCTTGTGTCTCCCTCCCACCCTCCCTATCCCACCACTCTAGGTGGTCACAAAGCACCAACCTGATCTCCCTGTGCTATGCAGCTGCTTCTCACTGGCTATCTATTTTACATTTGGTGGTGTGTATATGTCCATGCCACTCTCTCACTTCGTCCCAGCTTACCCTTCCCCCTCCCCTTGTCCTCAAGTCCATTCTCTACGTCTGCGTCTTTATTCCTGTCCTGCCCCTAGGTTCTTCAGAACCATTTTTTTTTTTTTAGATTCCATATATATGTATTAGCACACGGTATTTGTTTTTCTCTTTCTGACTTAACTTCATTCTGTATGACAGATTCTAGGTCCATCCACCTCACTACAAACAACTCAATTTCATTTCTTTTTATGGCTAAGTAATATTCCATTGTATGTATGTGCCACATCTACTTTATCCATTCATCTGTTGATGGACACTTAGGTTGCTTCCATGTCCTGGCTATTGTAAATAGAGCTGCAGTGAACATCGTGGTACATGACTCTTTGAACTATGGTTTTCTCAGGGTATATGCCCAGTAGTGAGATTGCTGGGTCATATGGTAGTTCTATTTTTACTTTTTTAAGGAACCTCCATACTGTTCTCCATAGTGGCTGTATCAATTTACATTCCCACCAACAGCACAAGAGGGTTCCCTTTTCTCCACACCCTCTCCAGCATTTATTGTTTGTAGATTCTTTGATGATAGCCATTCTGACTGGTGTGAGGTGATACCTCATTGTGGTTTTGATTTGCATTTCTCTAGTGAATAGTTACGTTGAGCATCATTTCATGTGTTTGTTGGCAATCTGTATATCTTCTTTGGAGAAATGTCTATTTAGGTCTTCTGCCCATTTTTGGATTGGGTTATTTATTTTTTTGATATTGAGCTGTATGAGCTGCTTGTAAATTTTGGAGATTAATCCTTTGTCAGTTGCTTCGTTTGCAAATATTTTCTCCCATTCTGAGGGTTCTCTTTTCATCTTGTTTATAGTTTCCTTTGCTGTGCAAAAGCTTTTACGTTTTGTTAGGTCCCATTTTTTTATTTTTGTTTTTATTTCCATTTCTCTAGTAGGTTGGTCAAAAAGGATCTTTCTGTGGTGCATTTCTTTGCTAAAATTTTAGTAATCTGCTCTTCTATTTATCAAAGGGAGTAATTTAAAAGTAACTGTAGCCTGAAATTTGAGCAGAAGAAGTAAACAAAAATTTTCCCCTTGTCTGTAAGGTTTTTATTTGAAAAAGACCAGTGAATGGAATGCATCGATGCTCCATATTGACTACGGATATAATATACCCCTCTCCTGAAAAATGAAGAATGCAAATGAATGGAAACTGGCTTTACAAAGGAAATGAATAGGTATTCCAAATCCTTATAAATTTCTTGTTTCTTCAGCATACATAACTAGATTTTATGCCACATCTGAAACATTTTAGAACTATGTAATGCATCAGTAAGAGCTACTAATTATTGAGAGGTAATTACGTGACAGATACTGAGATAAATGCTTTACATACATTGAAAAAACTTTAAACAGTATAAAATGATGCCTATGAGGGAGGTCTTGGTAACCCCATTTCACAGATTATGGAAATTAGATTTTAAACATTTAGTAAGTTGTCCACAATAACACTGTTGAAGAATGAATGGTTCAAGGATAATCCAATGTAACCACTGGAACTACTGCACTCTACTGCCTTTCTGATTCTCCTTATTATGAAGCATAAATTTTCTATATAAATGGCAGCATTTCTTTGCCTGCTGTTGTGTAGTGTAGACTCAGTCTTCTAAAGAAACAGTGTGAGTACAGTTGTATGAGAGGCAGGATGCTTTAGAAATACCCAGCCACCTGGAAAACCATAACAAATATGACTTGGTAATCAGCTGTTTCCCAGAGCTGTGATGTCTCACATGTCAGAAGTGGTAAGCACTTCCCAGAGCTCTGACAAAATTACACCCAAATGAAATTTCTTCCTCACCAGGGAAACTCGAGAACAATGAATAACACTGGTACAGCATTTACAAACCACAATCCTGAATGCACAGGGATTTTTTTTTTCCTCTCTAAACAACCACCAATAAACAAATCCTTAGACTTGCCTATGGGGAGTGATGTGAATGCAACCCTTACAGCAAATGCTATGGTCACAACAGTAATTACAGAAAAAAAAAATGACTTGATACTTCGATCCAAGGAATCAGACACTAGACCAATCTAAGTCTTGCGATGGAAACCCAGGTGCAGATTTACGTATGTGCACAGAAATGACTTTACTTCAGCTCCCTTTTGAGTCCTCTGCCACTGTGCTGAGTTCAGACTTCTACAGGGAGTAATCATGTCTAAGTCTCTGGTATGTCACTTCTCTGCATGGCTCTTGGACATGCACAAAAGTATTGCAGATGCCAGCTGTGCTCCAGGCTGCAGTATGCTGATCAGAAATTCTTTCCTGTCACTAAAGAATAAACCTGAATTGAGACTCAAAGAGGGAAAAGGGAAAATGCTCTCACTCCTCTGGGGTTTTAGCAGTGGCCATAGGCTTCAATAGTAAAAATATGGGAAAATAAAGCTGAATTATCATAGAATCTGTATAGTTTTTCACCCCAATTTTAATGTAGTCAGTTGGCTCAGTTAATGATACATATCTTTCAGCATACTTAGTTGGCACTACATGGCACATGAACTATGGTTAAATTACCTGTATTTGATCATGTAATTTGGCAGGATTCCAATGAATATTTTTTGGAATGAATGAATGGATCACTGATATAACTAAACATACATTTTACAAGTTGAAGTAACATCTTTCCTTTACGCCATAATTATGGGAATGCAAACTGAAAGTAAATACATATATTTACTTTTACTCAGACCCTTTGACCCTACTCAAGTGAGAAAACCTCCCCAATTCCTAAGAAATTAGTAGAATGCCTTTAATTTAAGTGGAGCTTCCCTCTTCCTGGGATTCTAGAAGCATAGGATTGGAGCTGGAGTGAGACTTTTCCTATTCAAGTGACACACTCCACAGCAACAGGAAATATTCAAATGTAAACACTGAAGAAGGAAGGATATTGACTATAATTAACTAAAATTACTAGGAAAGGAGAAAAAGGGTGAATTTCAATGGCAAATAACTTAAATATTCTCAAAATTTTGGCACGTTATGTATATGAAAATAGACATAACCGATTCCTTCTATAAAGTATCACTTCACTAAATTTAGCCTAGCGATGTGATCAAGACATCTAGATTTTTTCCCCTTAAAGGAGTATGGAGAAAGTGGGAGGGGATAGATAAAATATAATCGACAAAATGTTGATAGTGTTTTGTAACTCATGGGGGTTTATTGCACAGGTTTCTATGTATGTGGTGGTACCTTACAGAAAAGCAAACAGAATGTATTTTCTCTACAAGTAAAAACCATTCTTATCTTTTCTAATGTTTTCTCATTCCTATTCACTCTCATTCTTTATGTTTGTTTCATTTTAAAGATTCATATTGTACCTCTAGAAATTATTAAATTGTTTTTACTATGTCACTTGAAATAATATTTATGTACTGGTAGATTATAAATAACATATTAAGTATGCCTAACAGAATGTCTAGAACATTGTAGTTGATAAATATGTTATAGATATTATTTTTATTAACTTCTATAATAGATTTAAAGGATTCTTAAAGAAGATATGAGTATGACATCACCAAAATAAAAATAAGTTTTTTCAAGTTCCCAAAAGTTATGGGTGTATAAAATCTCCTATCAATTTACCCTTACTGCATCAAAGACTGCATCTTGATTCCTGCAGTTTGTGACAAAAAAATTAACTTGTGAAACCAACAAATAATCAAGATGGTATCACCTAATATGCAAATAGCTAAAAATTCTGTTACATTCTAATGATGTTTGGATTTACCTAAAGGTTAGATCTCTTTATCACTATTTCTTAATTATTTAGGGAATAAGGGGGAAACATTTGGCATCATTTATACAAACTACAGAAATCTGGCAGAATATGAAAATAATAAAATAATTCAAGGCATTTATTAAAATTTATTCATAACTCTAAGGTGGTGACATTAGGAAATGGATAATTTAACCCTTGTATAAATTATGCAATTGAGTATAAAATTGCAATGTTTCTAATGTAGAAACATAACTAAGAAATAAAACTGATCACTTTCATTGTTCCCAATGAATTTTTTTAAATACACTTAAACTAAGGTTTTAAATAATTCATTTTACCTATGTGATTTCAGAATAAAGTCTTTAACTGAGAGATACATGAAGGAATAGGAACAAGATAAATATAATTAAAATTACCATTCAAGAAAAGGAAAGGCATTAAGGATTCTCCATGACAGTTGGTCACTAGTGAAAAAAGTCCTGGTGGGCTAGAATTGCAAAACTCCTTTCCTGGCAATGAAATGAGTTCCTCATATAAATTGTACCTCAGCATTCTGGGAGTAGCACCTTTCCAGTTTCTTCTGTTGCCATGGTTTGCCCTCTTAGAGATTATTTCTTCTCCTTCATCCCTTGGGGACATATAAGAAATGGATGTTTGGGCTTCCCTGGTGGCGCAGTGCTTGAGAGTCTGCCTGCCAATGCATGGCACACGGGTTCGTGCCCCGGTCCGGGAAGATCCCACATGCTGCGGAGCGGCTGGGCCCATGAGCCATGGCCACTGAGCCTGCGCGTCCGGAGCCTGTGCTCCGCAACGGGAGAGGCCACAACAACAAGAGGCCCGCGTACCGCAAAAAAAAAAAAAAAAAAAAAGAAAGAAATGGATATTAGAGAGTGGATTCTCCCTAGAGGCTGTCTATTTTCTCCTTGCTCGTCGTTGGAAACTTGAAGGTTGCTTTTGAAATTGAAAGAAACACAGGGTTTTTTTTATGGTTTCTTTGGTAACATGACTATCTCAAAATATATTAAGCATCTGATCTATTTGCTTGCAGTTGGTGCCATATGCCAATAATCATATCCAAACTTCTTTTCTGGACTTAACAATTATGTTAACTCTGTCTTATTTTACTGGCTTACTTGATTGGCTTTAACATCTAATTCTCTGGGCACAGAGGTAGCCATAGATTTTTTAATGCTGTGAAGCCCCAAATTTGTGGACCTTTCCATATCTTTCTCTCTCTGTCTACACACCTAAAAATTCTTGCCTGTGACAGATGGTCGGTTTTTATATAATACTTTGTTAAATACAGCTAGAAACAGGTATGATATGCCAACATTATGGCTCTATATAACAATTTCCCTCAAAGCTGTAGGCACTGTAGAACATTTTCCTTCCAGGTCACTGTAGATGACAATTTTACAAATGTTTGGCCAAAGCCTCACAGGTCCTAACTTGCAGCATCATTTCCCTACATCTGTTACCTAACCACTAAACCAAAGCCACATATTTTAAGGACCTATTATGTGGCACTTATTCCTGGGATCAAATACTGTGTCGGGCAGGGTTCAGTGCAGGAACCATAAGCCATGGCTATGTTTTAAGCATAAAGAAGAACACAGAGAAATAGGCTCTTATAAAGCCTTATAGGAAATAAAGAAGCATGTTCAAGCCTGAGCCTCTTAAAAAGATTCCAAGCATAGAGAACCGGCTCATCAGGGGAGCTACTTCCTTTGAAACCACCACTGGGGACTGTTCATTATGGCCTACATCTGCCACCACTGCTGTAGCATCCTGAACAAGACAAAGCTAAAGACTCAGCATAAATCAGGGAATATGGAGTCAAATCAAGAAGCCAATGCAACCCCCACTGTTTCTTGACACCTAGGAAGCTAGAATTAAATACTGAAATCTGCGTCAGGATAACGATTACTTTACTAGCTGATTCACAAGGCGCTATAGCACTATATGAATAGCATCTTTCTCTAACTTGTACTTTTCAAATCTACATGACGGATTTCCTTTGCACAATTTAATTCACACCAAGAACACTAACTCCAAGGGAGTGTGGAAAGAAAATTCAAAAAGATACTACCATGGCCAAAACGAAGTAATAAAGGATAGAAGCCAACTGTGTGGTAATGGCTGTGATAGGAAGAATTCTCCATCCCCTAGTTATTCCCTCAAATGTTAATCTAGTTACTGCTGAGAAGGGATTTTGCATATGTAATTAAGATTCCGATCCTTTTAAAAAATGTTTTTATTGAATATATTTGACTCATAATATTGTGTAAATATAAGGTGTACAACATGTTAATTTGGTACATTTATATATTGTTATATGATTCCCATTGTAGTGATAATTAGCACCTCTAGCATATTACATAATTATCCTTTCTTTATAGTGGTTGGAATAATTAAGTTCTAGTCTCTCAGCAAACTTGGTGATTATAGTATACTGTCATTGTCTATATTCACTATACAGTATTGTTCATTAGTTCTGTAGGGATTATCTACTATTCATTGCAAACTTGGACCTTAAACAGTGTCTGTCTTATCCCCCTAGCCCACATCTCCTGGTAGTCACCATTTTATTCTCTGATTTTAAGTCTGGCTTCTTTAGATCCACATATAAGTGGTATCCTATAGTACTTCTGTTTCTCCATCTGACTTATCTCACTAAGCATAATGTATGTGCTCAAGGTCCATCCATGTTGTGACAAATGCCAGGATGTCCTTTCTCATGGCTGAATAATATTGCATTCTGTGTGTGTGTGGAGGGGTGTGTGTGGGTGTGTGTGTAACTCCTTTATCCATTCACCTGTTGATGGATCCAACCGCTATAGAAAACAATATGGATAGTAGGATACAAGATTAACATTCAAAGATTGGTTGCATTTCTTTACACTAACAATAAAATGTCAGAAAGGGAATGCAAAACACCAATACCTTTTAAAATAGCACCAAAAAAATAAAATACCTAGGAATAAACCTGACAAAGGAGGTGAAAGATTTATATGCTGAGAACTATAAAACATTACTAAAGGAAATTAAAGAAGATTCAAAGAAATGGGAGGATATCCCATGCTCTTGGATTGGAAGAATTAATATTGTTAAGATGGCAATACTACCCAAAACAATCTACTGATTTAATGTGATCCCTATCAAAATACCCAGGACATTTTTCACAGACCTAGAACAAATTATCCAAAATTTATATGGAACCGTAAATGACCCAGAATTGCCAAAGCAATCCTGAGGAAAAAGCAAAACAAAGCAGGAGGCATAACCCCTCCAGATGTCAGACGATACTACAAAGCTACAATAATGAAAACAGAGTAGTATTGGTACAAAAACAGACATACAGATCAATGGAAGAGAACAGAGAGCTCAGAAATAAACCCACACACCTACGGTCAATTAATCTTCAACAAAGGAGGCAAGAATATAAAATGGGAAAAAGTCTCTTCAGCAAGTGGTGCTGGGAAAGTTGGATAGCTTGTAAAATCAATGAAGGTAGAACACACCCTCACACCATGCACAAAAATAAACTCAGAATGGCTTAAACACAAGACATGACACAATAAAGCTCCTAGAAGAGAGCATAGGCAAAACATTCTCTGACATAAATCATACAAATGTTTTCTTAGGTCAGCCTCCCAAGGCAATAGAAATAAAAACAAACATAAACAAATGGGACCTAATCAAACTTACAAGCTTTTACACAGCAAAGGAAACCATAAAAAAAAAATGAGAAAACCTACTGAATGAGAGAGTATATTTGCAAATGATGCAACACACAAGGGCTTAATGTTCAAAATATACAAACAGCTCATACAACTCAACAACAAAAAATCAAACAACCCAATCAAAAAATGGGCATAGCACAGGGAGATCAGCTCAGTGCTTTGTGACCACCTAGATGGGTGGGATAGGGAGGGTGGGAGGGAGACACAAGAGGGAAGAGATATGGGTATATATGTACATGTACAGCTGATTCACTTTGTTATAAAGCAGAAACTAACACACCATTGTAAAGCAATTATACTTCAATAAAGATGTTAAAATAAATAAATAAATAAAAATTTTAAAAAATGGGCAGACGACCTTAATAGACACTTCTCCAAAGAAGACAGACAGATGGCCAGTAGGCACATGAAAAGATGCTCAACATCACGAATTATTAGAAAAATTCAAATCAAAACTACAGTGAGATATCACCTCACACTGATAAGACTGGCCATCATTAAAGAGTCTACAAATAACAAATGCTGGAAAGGGTGTGGAGAAAAGAGAACCCTCTTGCACTGTTGGTGGGAATATCAGTTGGTACAGGCACTATGGAAAACAGTGTGTAGGTTCCTCAGAAAACTAAAAATAGAATTACCATTACCATATGTTCCAGCAATCCCTCTCCTGGGCATATACCCATACAAAACTATAATTCAAAAAGACACATGCACCCCTATGTTCATAGCAGCATTATTCACTATAGCCAAAACACAGAAATAACCTAAATGTCCATTGAGAGATGAATGGATAAAGAAAATGTGGTGTATATATATATATATATATGATGGAATACTACTCAGCCATAAAAAAAGAATGAAATAATGCCATTTGGAGCAACATGGATACAACTAGAGATTATCGTACTAAGTGAAATAAGTCAGAAATAGAAAGACAAATACCATATGATATCACTTATATGTGGAATATAAAATATGGCACAATGAACCTCTCTACAAAACAGAAACAGACTCATAGACATAGAGAACAGACTTGTGGTTGCCAAGGGGGGAGTGGAATGAGGGAGGGAAGGACTGGGAGTTTGGGATTAGCAGATGTAAACTATCATATAGAGAACGGATAAACAACAAGGTCCTACTGTATAACACAGGGAACTATATTCAGTATCCTGTGATAAACCATAATGGAAAAGAATATGAAAAAAGGATGTCTCTATGTGTATAACTGAGTCACTTTGTTGTACAGCAGAGATTGGCACAACATTGTAAATCAATTATACTTTGACTAAAAAAAAGAAAAAAATAGAGAGACTCCTCAAAAAATTAAAAATAAATCTGCCATATGATCCAGCAATTCCACTTCTGGATATATACCCAAAGGAAATGAAAACAGGATTTAGCAGAGATATATGCACTCCCATGTTTATTACATCGTTATTCACAATAGCCAAGATATGAAAACAAGATTATGGTTCTGAAAAGATACATTATCCTGAATTATCCAGGTTAAGTCCAATCTAATCATATGAACCCTTAAAGGCAGAGAAAATTCTCTGACTGGAGGCAGAAGAGATAAGGCAGAAGAGGAAGTCAGAGAGATACAAAGCTTGAGAAGGACTCAACCTTTGAAGATGGAGGAATGAGGCCAACCACCAAAGAACACAGGGGCCTCTAGAAGCTGAGAAAGACCTTAGGCCAGCATCCGGCAAGGAAATGGCAACCTCAGTCCTACGGCCACTCTGTGGGTCTGAATTCTGTGAACAATTTGTATGAACTTGGAAGCAAATTCATGCCTAGAGCCTTCAGAAAGGAATGCAGCCCTGCTGCTCCCTTGATATTGGCTACGGGAGACTCTTAGCAGAAAACCAGATGAGTCACTCTGTGCCTGAACTATTTTTTACACCACTTTATTAAGGTATGATTGACATGCAAGAAGATGTGCATATTTCATGTATACAACTCAATGATTTGGGGGTAAGTATACACCTGTGAAACTACCACCATGTGCCTTAAATTCTGACATACCAAATAGCGAAATAAAAAATGTGCTGTTTTTGCTCAATACATGGTAATTTGTTATGACAGCAATAAAAAACTAACACACTAACAGGCCATTAACACACTACACTACACACACACAAACACACACACACACACACACACACACACACACAGACTCTAAAAAAGGTCAGGGTAGAGGATTCAGAGAATAGATAAGTCAATTCTGCCCAGAGTTCTCAGAGAAGATTCCACAAAGAAGATGGGACCGTCTATCTAAGGCTTAAATAAATATAGGGTAGAGAAGGAAAGAAATTTTATGAGTGACAGAAATGGCCTAAGTTAGGAGTCATTCAAGAAACTACAAATCAGGGCTTCCCCAGTGGCGCAGTGGTTGAGAGTCCACCTGCCGATGCAGGGGACGCGGGTTCGTGCCCTGGTCCGGGAGGATCCTGCGTGCCGCGGCGCGGCTGGGCCCGTGAGCCATGGCCGCTGGGCCTGCGGCGGTGAGAGGCCCGCATACCGCAAAAAAAAAAAAAGAAACTACAAATCAGATCCATTTTTTTGGAGAAGGGGATGGCAGAGCTGATGTTGAAGGACAAAATTGGGAGGAAAAACTGAGACCAGCATGTGGAAGGGCTAAGTCAAGAGCTTAACAAATTTCAGAAAAAAGATTCACATCACAGAATAAATCCCAAATGAGAAACGTTGAGACAAAGCAGTGTATTGCTATAAAATAAAGTACTGTTCAAGTTTTTACCAAGATGTTTCAGCTGGTCCATCCAGTTTGCCCTATTATCTCTGCATTTTCCTTCCAACCTGTGGAAATCTTCACCCCAGGAAACCAGCCTCTTAACATTTCTGTACGTAAATTTGCTGCTGATGTATGCCTATCTATGTCTTATAGTTGCTTAGTCTTATTTACGATTATGTCTATACAATAACGTAAATGAACCAAAAGGAATGAGGACATTATGTGAGAAAGCTCACTATGCCTACATATGCCTGCCAGAGATCAGAAGAGGAAAAATATGTTTTCCTTAATTTGCATAGTCACACTTCTAACACATGGGCGCTACCTTTTCCCATAACAAATCGCTTGCATATTACACAATAACTTTCTATCACTCAGTTATTTAATTCCACTATCCATTCAGTAGTAGTCAGATTTTATTTAAGTATATCTGATTAGTATTTATCCTTTTAAAATCACCAGATTCCCTGACTCCACTTTCATCAACAAATAGTTTTTAATTTCCCACTGAAGTATGTCAATATGACTAGAACACACACATTTGAAGTACATTCATTTTTGCTTGCCAGCATAGAAGGCTGGTTCTGGATAAGCATCTGTAAACTGAGAAATACAATCACAAAAATAAACAAACACATGCAAAGCCTTTTAGCAGGTTCGTAGATGCCTGTGGAGCTGCCATCCTCAGATGATGCATCCAGCTCATTTCATGCCTCCAACTGGAACAGCGTTGAAGAAAAATGCAAGGAAATTAGGTTCCAGTTTTGGTACATGCTACCAACAAACTCTGTATATTTCCTTCTTTCCTCCGCAGAATGGCAGCATTTCATGCTAACATGAGACATCAAATTTCTCATTTAAAGTTAGATTTTCAAACACTGTATCTCAAACAATTCACTTGCTATAACTTCAAATACATTCAAATTGGGAGAATCAGCTTCAGGTGTGTGAATATGAACATTTAGATTTTAAAGCAGACATTTAGTACTTTCGCTTATTATTTTAATTTGGCCTCATATTCGGACTATTTTAAAGCTTTTTTAATGTAAATTAAAACTTTTTTAGAAAGACATCTACTGTCACAATAAGTTTTAATATATCAAAGGTACAGCTAATAGATCTAACAGAAAAGCCAACAACAATATTCATCTAAAGTTTCAAATGTTGTACCTATTTTTAAATTTGGTAAACTTCTAGAGATATCAGAAACTTATTTTCTCCTCTGGAAAATAGATCTAGTATTTTAAACAGAGGAGGAAAAAAACCCTAGACGATTTCATTATACAATGTCAATTTCCCTGCCTCTTTTAGACCTGGGATAAGAGAATTTAGACTAACTTTTCTAATCAGTCTCTCTTGCTCCCACTTGGAAACTTCCCCTCCTCTCACCTAAAAACCCTAGCAATGTTTTAAACACAGAAGACAAAAAAAAAAAAAGAAAGAAAGAAAAAAAAACAAATGGTTTTATTTTAATTTGGCTTATGTTGTCACACAGAATTGATTAGCTTTCTTGTAGTTACACAGAAAGTTTAGCGCTCCCAGTCCAGGCAAGAAGGATGTGCTGATATTCAAAGTTACTGAGGATCTCTGTGCAGATGACTTAAACCACAGTATAAACACACGGCTCGTCATTATCTGGCATTTCTCCCAGTTGCCTTCTTTACCATTATTTTGTGAGCATTTCTAAATACTGACCTATGTCTAAAACGTGCTTGAAGATGAAACCTTATTTTATTTCTTCTAATATCTGGGATATTCCAACCCAAATTAATATATCCCTGGAGGGCCTCACCAATAGAACATCAAAATATTAAGAAGCAAACTTACGAAGTAGACATCAACAACGAATTGTCATGTAACCAAAAGCTGAGGGTTTTCTCAAAAATTAGTGGGTTTTTTTTCTGGTAGACCCAAAATCATCAAATCCTGTACAACTTCAGAAAGTGTTAGCACAGTTGAAATTATAGCTCTTTGGCTGAAAAGTATTTACTTATAATCTATGCAATTAAAACCTGATGATTAGGTCTATCTCTGGATTTTTTTCTTTATTGTAATTTATTGAAAATATTTCTTCACTCAAACAATAAAAAATGAAGGTTTGAAGATGGCAACATGTGCTCTAATTTAGAAACTTAAGAATTTGGGGGTGTTTCTGGAAAGTGTTTGTGCTCTTTGTTCCCTTATAATAACTTCATGCTAAATAGGTTATCACAGTTAATTACTTTGACATGGCTTCTGTTTGTGAATTGGAAAGAGGATAAAACAGATAAACTTCAGAGAACTTCAAATACTTGGAGGTACAGTTTAAAAGAAATGGGGTCGATATGAATTAAGAAGGTAGATATGTTTAGAAACTGGAAATACTCAGGTGTATTGACTTACAGAACAATCTACGTATGAAATCTCCTTAATCATACACATCCCAGACCATTAATTACTATTATATGTAATTATTACAAAAAAGAGATTCTCACTTTTCCTAACATTTTGGAAATTTGACAGTAACTATATGTTTCTCCTGTAACGAGAAGCCTTAGAATGTATTTGTTATCAAATCTCAAAGGAAACTAAAACTAAAAATGGTTCTAATCTAAGGAAAGACTGAAAACGCAAATTCTTGATGTGAATATGGTTTTCTTAAATTTATAATCAGAACCCATTAGAAGTCCTTCAGACACAGGTGAGACAGTTCCTAGAGAACAGGAGGAGCAGAAGGCTCATTCTGTTATCTCAGCCTTCATCATCCACAGAAATTTCTAAGTTGGCAGAGCAGATGCACAGGTTAATAAAGACATTACAGAAAAGATTTTCAACATGAGATTCTCAGACGGTTATACGAACCCTGCTGCTCTGAGCCCCAGGTCTGAGAAGTGGGTCATATGCTCTTGCTTAAGTTCACCAGCTCAGTAGTATTTGAGAATAGACCACCTGTTAGGTGGGTAATGTACCCCAGCGGGAGGTCTGCACTAGCACCGAAAGGTTATCATGAAACTTATCCCTCGTTTGCCCTCTTTCTATATTTTATCAGCAGTAGAAATGTTGGAAGATGGTAGAAACATATAGCACTTTTCCTCTTGGGTAAGCATTTTAGAGTTTGAGAGCCCTAGATTCTTCTCACAGAAGTGACCGTGAGCTGTCAGGAACTAGCTTTCAAGCACAGCAGGAACCTTGATAAACAGAAGGAATAATATCTCCATATGCAACTCTGAATACTGAGAATAAAGGGAAGATAACAGCAAATGAAGGATATTATTGAAAACACAGTTTAAAGTGGAACCTTTGAATGTTTTCCTCCCTTGGAAGGTTGTAACGATTTGCTCCAAAACACACACAAGCAAACATTGTTTTTATTGTGTTCTTATGAATTTGTGATAAGGTGCCAGGGTCTGAACATATGAAAAAGCGAAGATGATAACCGCAAAGATTAGTATCCTGAGGAAAATGAAATAGTAGCTGTTTAGGTGCATATGAAAGAGTCTCAATAAATTTCTTGTATCTGAAGCTTGTGATCTTTTATTTGATAAATAAAAACCAAGACAGTGAATAATTTGATTAGACTTTGTAATATATTTACCTTATTGACAATAACCTGTCTAAATTCAAAGGCTATCTAGAAGTTGAGACAGTAGTTGGTATTTCTGCGATGCAGTAGCTAAAATTTCAACAAAAACGCAGATGTCTGAAACAAGGGTACAGAGACTCTGCAATGTTTTCTATTTAAAATGCACTTCTTGGGCCCGCCCAAACAAAACTTCTTATGCTCTTAGCCTCCCCCAATTGGATATACTTCAGGGATCAAGGCTCTACTCAGTGACCTCTCTGCACCTCAATTGCTTCTGCATCCCTCTTTGATATGCCTTTCTCTTAGAGAATAAAACATTTGAGTCCACCACCTACCTTAGGTGTGATTCCAGGAAGCAAACTCTGAGAACTGGAGGTGCGTGTAAGTGATTTATTAAGGGCAGGCTCCCAAAAAAATCTGTACAAGGAAGGGGTGTGGTGTAGGACAGTGAAGGAGAAGACCCCAAGCTAGGGCAGGTTTTCAGAAAAAGGCCCAACCTAATCATTATCAGACTTCCCAACAGTAATACTTACTGCTAAAATACAACAGAATAATTAGTTCTGAGAGAAAACGATTTTAAACCAAAAGTTCTTTCCATTACCAAGTGTGGTAACTACTTCCATGTCCACCAACAGATAGCCTGAAAACACACCCAGTTAAAAAAAAAAAAATTCTGTGATGAGTATATCAGCTAACATTGGAACTGTTTCAGTAGAGCTCTCTGGTTGTAAAGGTCTCTGGTGCAGAGGTCTCTGGTTGAAAAAATACATGTAGCCATGAACTTGTTAACATATCTATACTTTCTGAGAAACTTCGTGCTGAAAACTAACATAGCCTCCCGTTTGCCCCTGGAGTACCTGAAAGATACAAATGCAAAATTTCCCAGGAAGGACACATCTTCACAGTAGGCCACAAAAGGTTTCTATGGATCAAACTCACAATCCACAAATAACCAACCACAACTTAGTAGTTAAAAAACATATTATGCTTATGATTCTGTGTGTCAGAAATTCCAGCATGGCACAGAAGAAATGGCTTCCCTTTAATATAAAATGACTAGAGCCTCAGATAGGAAAACCGAACAGCTAGGGGTGACGATGTCTGGGGTTTGGAATCATGGAGCTGCATCTCCTCTCCCATGTCTGGTGACTGATCCCAGACAACCCTTCACATGGTTCCTCATTCTCTGGGCTTCCTTCCAGAATAACAGTGTGATGGTGGTCAGACTTCTTACGTGGTGGATCAGACCTTCAACATAGGGGGGCCCTGTACACAAGGAGAAAGCTACACTGCCTTTTCTGACCTAGAGTGTTAGTTTGGGTCCTTTGAAGAACAGCATCAAGATGGGAATTAGTTGTGCAAGAGATTTATTGGGTCATACAGCAGTGAAGGAAAAAGAGGAGAAAGCCAGAGGAGGCAATGAGCATTTTCAGATGGCAATGCAGGTCTGACTCTTAGGAAGGAGGGAGAGAAGGGAGAAGTTTTGATAGGCAGAGTCTGACTGCAGGACAATCCAGGAAGGTATTAGACAAGCTGATGGGAAGTCTTTAAGCCAAAGATGCAAGTCAAAGGAGTCCCACATCTGGTAGGAACTGGCCTGCCTTAGTGTCCCTACTATATTCAGTCACTGACTGGAAGCAGCCCATGGGAAGCATCATCTCAACATGAAGGCTGTGGTGGATGCAGAGGGCAGAGACTGAGTTTGTCTTTCATTTAGGCTCCCCACAGCAAATAAATCTGGCAGACACATCTGCATGTGGCCAAAACTAGCCTCACAAGTCATGCACATTCTGCTGCAATGCATTGGTTACAAGCAAGCCATTTAAGTTTGCCCAGATTTTAGAGGAAGAAGCATAAACCCCATCTCTCAACGGGAGGAGTGTCAAAGATTTTACAGCCATTTAAAAACAAATAACTACCGCAACTATCTAAGTAAAAAATAACAATAATGTTTAAAATGTATAAAGCAAAAAAGCATTATGAACAAATGTTTAAGAAATATGGAGGAAATATGATCTAACATGCAAGATGAATTATTAAACTTCTTTTCCACTGGGAAATAAGACCTGTGTTTGGGAAAGAGTCTAATAGGGTACCAGACTTTTTCATTATAAAATGTTTATTACTATTTAATTTTTGAATCATTTGCCCTTGTTACTTCAATATAACTAAACAAAAATGAACAAGTAAAGCTTACATTCCCATCCTTAAAACCTTTCTGTGCTTTTCCTCTTGCCAATAAGATCAAGTCTAAACATTTAGTATATAAGATCCTTCAGGATCTGACTTAGCTTTCCAGACTTCATAATACTCAGCATCAAGTAGTCTTTTGGTAAGTTCAGCTGTGGTAACAAAGTCCTAAGTCTCAGCTTCTTGCAACACAGCTCAGTGGCTATCCTGTTTCTCAGGATCTAGGCTGAGAAACAGCCCTACTCAGGACATGCTGTTCTCTTGACAAAGGCAAATGAACAAGAAAACTGGCAAAACCAACAGGGGCTATTAAAGATTCTGCTAAAAGCTGCATGCTGTCACTTCTGCTCATATTTCTCTGACTGAACCAAGTCAATGACTAATTTTGATATTAAGAGGAGACAAGGAGGTGGGACATACGCCTCCCTTAGCAAGTCCGGCAACAGGTGGGATGCCAATTGCAATCTACCACATGCAATTTCTGTCACGGTAGGGGCTATACACACTTTAGATTTATTTCAATTTCTAGAACACACCCAACAATATTTCCTTCCTGGCACTGAAATCCTATGATTTGAGAAATTTGTTAGGTCATAGAGGTTAAGCCCAGCAGTAAGCACTGTGGTAAAATTTCTGTATCCAACTGAGTTCACATCTTGATTGTCATATTTGCTTTTAATTAGCAATTTTCCAGAATTATGGGATCTCTGATTTTAGAAATAGCCACAGTCAGTGTTAAGGATGGAGGTGGGGAGGAATATGTGTGAAACAGATGTCCTAGTCTGCTTGGACTGCTATAACAAAATACCATAGACTGTGAGTCTTTTAAACAACAAAAATTTTATTTTCTCATAGTTCTGGAGGCTGGAAAATCCAAGATCAAGGTTCTGGCAGGGATCAGATTCCGGTGAGTACTCTCTTCCTGGCTTACAGATGGCCTCTTTAGCCTCACATGGCTTTTCCTCTGAGCATGCTCAAGTCCTATTAGATTAGGACCCCGCCCTGATGACTTCATTTAACTTTTTGAATCTCCTAAAGACCCTATCTCCAAACACAGTCACAATGAGGGTTAGGGCTGCAACAAGCACTAGGAATAAGTAAGAAATAAGAAGAGAATTCATGAAAGACTCAGATTAGTGCTCTAGCAAACAGATGTAAAGTTGGGAGAAGCTGAAGGGCTATGTCTTGAAAGCATATCTGAGAATGGAAAGAACTTTGTAAATAGAAAATGCCTCTCAATACAACTCAAAGAAATGTGCATAGTGGAAATGTACCAGAGGCTAGCCTAGCGTTCTTGACATACAAGTGTCACTTGCCAGCTAACTTCTTGCTTCCATTGCCTCATTATGAAGGAAATGGAAATAAAATATAAAGCTATATCAGTACAATCATTTTTTACCTAGTACATGTGAACTCATGTCAAGTTGTCATGTCAGAGAGCAGAAAAAGGAAATAGTAATATGTAAAAATAAATGTTAAAATGGAAAAATGCTATGAAATATTAATAAAAATAAAACTGCCTTTGGGATCATGGTCTACATGAAGGGATTTCTCCGTACCCTTGCCCTTTTCCTTTGCTCTTTTATATGTATTTTCTTCAGCTCCAAAATATAATATGAACTTACCTATTCTCTCCCCTGAGTAATTAGCCTTTAAAATACATGCAGCTAGCTGGAAATACGTGTGATTCATTTGAAGTGGTTAGTTCTTCAGAATTCTATCCTTAATCCTACATAGTATTCTATCCTTAATCCTACACAGTATCATTATTTGGATAATAATTCACTTTGTAAGATGTAAGCCAAATTCTAAGTTCAGCTCTGAGATTTTTAACAAAAAATTAAAACAGAAAAAGTGCTCATGCAAGGAACTTTTCTCTAGGTCACCTCACCCTATGATTGTACTGTCATCCAGACAAGGACTATTTCACTGTAAGAAATAAAATCCCCACTCTCACTTTATAACTGTCCCCAGTGACCAGTTGCTCCTGTGGTGTCCTTCACATGTAAGCCTTAGTACCGACAATCTGGTCACTTCTTGGGAGTCCACAATACCCCCAGGACAGAGTAAAAGGCCTGGCACCGTTCCATTTCACATAATTGCACTCTCCCTATTTAACATTCCCTTACATTTTCAATTAAATATAACACTTCAGTCTATCAAATCCCTATGTACCAATGTATGGTTGCTATGTTCTAGTTTGTTCTTCACTTTCATGACAGGTAGTTTGCAAAGTCTGTGAATTTGCAGTGTTAAAGATTCTATGTAAATGCAAACTACTATCAATTCCATCACAGATCTGACTTTGCCTATTATGAAGGACCTACACACCCTCAGTGCCTTTCCCATGATGTTGGTAGTTTGCCTGGAATGGTATTTGGGTATTGTCCAAAAGTTTGTTGTCAAGTGACCTTTGCTGTTTAAGGGGAAAGATAAAAAATTTTACACCAAAGAAACAGAATCTAGATGGATTGGTGGTAACAGGAAGTGAATGATGAAAGCACATCACATAACACTGGAAGAGGCCATAAAGCCGCATAAAAGCCACCTGCTTTCTAGGCGATTATTTCAGATAATAAAATCACACTAGCTCACTGGTGAATTTACTCATATGCTTTCAATTCAAAGGAAATAACTATGGATCTAACATAAAAATCTCAGCAATGGATTTCTGGTTTCAAAGAATAATAGCACTTAATCATATGAAGACCTTTGTAAAGATCTTATACTTTATTTTGAACACCTACACTTTACAATGCATACCAACCCTTTTCTCAACTTAATTCTCCCAACAACCTTTCGTAGTAGTACATGGGTCATCACTGACTACAGTGGCTAGCAATAATTTTGCTCTCTTTATGGTGTTTTAATATTACTTAGTTTGTAACCAAATACATAGAATGCAAATATAACATTTTATTTTGCTCTTCATGAAATGTCTGAAGATCTTCTCCTTCCAGCAAAACCATAAAGTTCTTAAGCTTTATATCTATACTTTATAGTGTTTAATGGAACTTAGGACACAAAGTACACATTACATGAATGCTTACAGGTGAGAAATATCTGGCCCTGAGAGTTAACTGATTTGAGTGATCATAGCCAGGTAATGGAAATACCAAATCTAACTGTAAGTTTTCTGACTCAGTGTACAGTTGGCTTTTCTACTCATTGCAGAATTACTCCGTTGGGAGATTTGCCCTGAGCATCCTCAGCTGCCCTTGGCCCACCTTTCTGGATGGGATATATCACGAAGTAGATCATGCCATTTCCACCCACTGTGGTCTTATTCATCTAAGAATCAATCTGTGTTTTTTTTTTTTTTTTAATTAAGGGTTAGAAGTACATAAATCCACAGCATCAAATCCTATTAGTACATCAAATCCACAGCACCAAAAGGGCTTTTCTAGCTGGTTAGGAAATCTACTCAAATACAGGCATGGAAAAAAAAGCATACTTAGGTTTTAAGCAGAATATAATCAGTAACCACAAGCTGCATCTGAGGGCTGATCATTTACAGCACTTTAGTCCCTGGGCCATTTACTAGATTGCAAGTCACATTTCCTCTTTGCACAGAACAGTGCCTGGGAAAGAGTAAGTGGTCAGTACACGTTTAGTCTTTTCAATGGCATTATTTTTTAGAATCATAAACTTTCTAATATGCTTAAGTATTCATTCAAGGGGCTGTAATATGAAAATAATAGAGAAAATGTGGGAGCTTGAGTATCTCCTTTTAGGAAGACCACAGGGATATTGCAATTTCAGAGAAGAATTTGAGTTTGGTGGCAGCTGGGACCATGAAGAGCCTACCAGGAAAAAAAGTTCAGAATGGTGGAGGTTAGTTTCCAAAGGGCCTGTATTCTTGAGGATGTATGAGGATGCAGCAGATTAGAAAAGAAAGTAGCTTTTAGGCATCAAACCCTCTATTAAGCACTTCACATACATTACTTTGCATGGTCCTTGAAGCAAGCCCAAGGAGTAGGCACTGCTATCTCTTCTATAAAGCTTGAATGTACATTTCAGGGAAAAAAATCACAAACAGGTCTTTCTTACCTGAAAATATTTGACTTGACAGTATACTGTTGCTGATGAAATACAGGACAACATGAAGATGAGAGTACAGGAGAATGTTGACGAATGGAGGAGTTTGAGGTACAATTTATAAGGGAGAAAACTGAGATGGAATGACACGCAGGATTAAGTATCTTCCAAGGTTCAAATGGCTCAGCTCAAGGCACCAGATCTGCTAAGGCCAAAACTGTGGAACACTGTCCAGGAATTCCTATGAATGTTGGTGAGTTGCTTTGGTTTTCCTTAATGAGGATGGGGGACAACTAACTTAAGGAAGTCCAAATTGGGTAGGGTCCTAGGAAGTTTTGGGCTTCTTGTGTTGTACTGCGTGAAGCTTGAAAAGACCCAAACTCTGAAGATTCCTCATCATAGATACAGAAAGGGATGTAGAGCTTTGGCTACAATCTCCAATGCAGTGGTTTCAACACTGGCTGTTTTAACCCTTGAATCACCTGGAGACTTAAAAATATTAATAAAAGCTGTTATCTGGACTTCAGTCTCAAAAGATTCCAACTTTAACTCGTCTAAAGTCTATTACTACTTATCTAGAGCTCAGTTTTTGTTTGTTTTTCATTGTTGTTGTTGTTTTAAATTCCTCCTGGTGATTAGTGTCTGAATTTAAGTTTGAGACCCACTGATAATCCATCCCCTCATCATTAATGGAGGAGGTAAATTCATATCTTAGAGACAGAAAAAGAGCATGAATATAGTCATTGAAGAATAAAATTGAAAACTGATCATTTTAAATAGACTCAAAACTACATTAAAAACCTAGAAAGTTGAACAATCAATTCTGCATTCCAAAGAACTACAAGAGGCTAAGCATCACAATTTAAAAAGGAAATGGATCTATATGGCACGTTTAAGATGAAAATTCTAATTTGGGACCAAAATACAAGCAGTTTTCTTCACCTGTAAAGTCTAGAAGAATTAGACAAAAGTGAAATCAAAGGCACATAACCAAAGGAGGAAAATCTAGTCTACTAAAATATTGATATTTTCCTTTGTTTTCTTGTATTCTTTGATTAGAAAAACTTTCATCTTTTGGAATGGAAATTCATCTTTGGAATGGAAAAATAGTTACTTGTCACTAAAAGAGGGACTTAGCAACTAGTTTAGAAAAAGCAAATTAATTTTCAAAGCATACAGTTATTTTTTACTGTACATCAAACTATCCTTGAAGCCTAAAATTCCTTTCAGTATTGTTAATAAGACATAAAAGGCACAAATCTAGCCATGTTTTGGGAAGGTTTGCATCTTTTGTTGTTGTTGTTTGGTTTCTGTTTTGTTTCGGGGGGGCTGTTTATTTGTTTGTTTTGAATTGTAAGTCAGAAATAATTAGATTTTGCATTCTGCTAAGATCATCAAAGCTTGCCTACTTGGTTTTTGGAGGTTCAGAGCCCAAGCAATACGGAAGGCCTTAGTAACAATGTACTTATATTTGCAACTATATTAAATTCAGTGCAGCCCTGGAAATTAATATGCTCTGCCTGACAAGAGAAAAGCTCAACCAAGATACGTGCAGACACGTGGTTTTGTTCACTGTGAGAAGCTCTACTAACCAAGCATTCGCCAGCTTTATTAATTCTTCCTGACTGTTGGGTCTTCCTGATTGTTTATTTGTTTGTTGCCATTAAGCAGATTTCTTTTATAAATTCTCTCAGTGTTGCCATATGTTGCTTCCTACCATCAGTCAGGGGTGGACTGGAGCAGCCAGTAAAGCAAATTGAATTATGGCAGAATCGAGGAAGAGTGTAGCCATTTCTTTCTTACTGAAATACAATTTGGTTCTTCAGCTGGCAATATGGAATTAGGGAAAATTGCTCCATGAAATAACTATGGCACCATCCAAATGGACAGAGCTTTACTGCTAACTTTTTAATAGAAGTTAAAGAATAAAACATTTTATAGTTCACATGACAAAATTATAGTAGTCATTTTGGATGTGTTTATTTTTTAATTCAACATTGTAAGTAATCTACGCATATTTCCTTTTTGAGTATTTTTCTGAGTAAAACTTTAGATACCTAGATTGTTCTGTTGTTGCTGATTGTTTTAATATGAAACTAGCACAATTTAAATTTCTCCCTACAACCAGAAGAAATCTATTGAAAGATCTTCAACAACATTCATGGTAACACAAGAAACACTTATTTATACTAAAAGTATACAGACAGTGTTTGAAAAGAAATAGGTTACAAGGTAGAAAAATTAGAAAGTATAAATAAATAAATAAACTGTATGTCTGTCTGAATATATAACATGTTTCTACTGTGAAGGTGCATTCATTGTTTGAATTTTAAATTCTAGATCTCTAGAGAAAAAAACATTGTGGAAAAAGAGATTAGGTTTTAGTCCTTATTCTGCCCTAAACTTGGTGTATTTTATTAGCCAAGTTACATAATCCATCTATCTCAGTTTCTCACTTTAATTAGTTAATATTTACTGTGTACTTAATAATGCCAGCAGAGAGAATATCAGGTGCTCTCAGGGCAGAATATGTTTCAAAAATATCAAGGAGGTGTGGGTAGAGAGGAGCAATCAAAGGGAAGTGATGACAGAGAAGAACAAGAGGTAATAAGTACACCAAATTGGGATTTTACTGTGAATTGAGAGGGAAGATATTGGACTGATATAACAGAAGAATGATTCCATTTTTAAGGTGTATCTCTGTTTACAGTGCGAGAAATAGTGGTGAAGGAGGGATAAAGCAAAAGAGGCATGGAAACAAGTTATGCTCTATTTCAACTGAAGAAGAGAGCAATTACGGTACCTTGGTGCAAAGAAGCAGAGCAGAAGCAGAAGAAAGGAGATAGATTTGAAGTATATTTTGAAAGTAGAACTATAAGAATTTGCTGATATATTGAGTGGACTGTGAGGAAAAGAGGAAAGTCAAGGATACTCCCTGGGTATTTGGTCTCAGGAACTAGAAATGTTCAATTACCAATTATGAGATGATAAAATGAGAGAAGCAACATTAGGACTTTGGTTTTAAAGTCATTCATTATACATCAAAATGAATCCTTTGGACAGTCAGCTTTAAAGTCTGGAACTTACACAATAGTCTGGCTTTGAGATATAAATTTGGAATTCATCACCATGTAGACAGAATTTACATCCATAAAAGAGGATAATACAATTTAGATAGTGAGTCTATAGAAGAAGTTCAAGAACTAAACCACAGAGCATTCTAAGGGTGAAAAGAAAGTTTGAGGAGGAGAGAAGAGACCAGCAAAGGGGACACTACAGGAACACGTGGTGAGGTGGGGTAGGAGCCTATAGAATGATGACTTCAGGGCCAAGTGAAGGAGGTATATCAAGAAAAAGAGGCTGATCAGTTGCTCCAAATTCTGACAATTGGATGAGTAGCATGGGGGCAGGGATTAGACTAGACAATCCTGGATTAGATTCGATGTGGCAATTTTGAGGTTATTGGTGACTTGGAAAAAGCTATTTCAGTAGAATGGTAAAGATAAAAGTCTGATTAGACTAAATCCAAAGGAAAATGAGTGAAGAGGAAGTAGAGAAAGAGAATATAAATTACCTTTGGAGGAATTTCTCTCCATCGAGAAGTAGAGAAATGGAAGCAATTGATGAAGAGGATTTTGGACTGATGAGAAGGTGACTGGGTTGTTTTTGTTTAGGTGTAGAAGTTATTATAGGATATCTGTATACTGGAAAAAAGGAACTAATGAATCAAGAGAAAGATGGAAGAACTGCAGGAGCAATGTCCTTGAGTAGGTGAGAGTATATGATTCCTACTATACATGTGCAGGCATGGATCACTGTCAATAGCATAAATCATTCATCCAAGGTAATAACATCCAAGTGTGTATGTGCTCAGATGCCTGAGGGAAGATAGGTGTGGTGACAAAGCTTACCAAAGGTCCCTTCTTATTGTTTCAAAACTTCTCAATAATCTAGAAGATGAAGCCATCAGCTGGTAATGAAGAGAAGATAATTGGTAGGAGTTATGAAGAGAAAAGTTGAAATGCCAGCTAAAACCATAATACTCAAAGAGTAGAATTCGTAGGGCTGAATACTGGAAAAGAGGAATCAACAGGCAAAGACCTCTATACATATGCACAGAGCGATCTTGAATCTTTCTCTGAATATCAGTCTGTACATATGTAAAGGGAAATTCCATGATGCTGAATGAAGAACAACTTTTAGGGAAAAAACAATTATAGGAGAGCTGTGAGCTAAATAATTAGCAGAACACACTAAAATCCAATGAGTGGTCAAGCTTTAACTAGCAGGCATGTAGAAACCTTGGTGACTACATGATGGCAGCCGTTGAACCCACAGGAAGGCCATGCCTTAGCTGTGGGGCTAATTTAGCCCAAGTGTAAAGGTTATAACAAATCATCTCTTAATAGGTTAAAAAATGTTAAAGGAATCAAACTTGCACCCAAACTACCTAACTTAAGGCAAGAACAAAGTCCAAGACTCTTTAAAGAAAACAACAAACTACACATTTGACAATGTAAAGTACACAATGACAATACCAAAAACACCAGATACGCAAAGAAAAAAAAAAAGAAAAAGGAAGAAAACATGACCCATAAGCACTGGGCCGGGGTGGGGGGGGGGGTGGGGGGGCGGGGAGAGAAAGAGCCAGAAATGACGAAGACAATGAGTTAAGGCAAAGAGGAAATATAAACTAAATAACAGATGAGATAAGTAGAAAATACCGACTAAGATGGTAGATTTAAACCTGGAAATATCAATAATTACATGAAAAGTAAATAATCTAAATATATCAATTAAAAGGTAGGTCTTTTCAGATCAGATAAGAGCAAGACAAAATTATTTGCTGTCTAAAAAGAGATACATCTTAAGTTAAAAAAAGAGAGAGAAGTTAAAAGTAAAGTAATAAAAAGAGATATAACATGCACATATTAATCAAAAGAAATATGAGTGGTGAGATAAACAACAGAAAGAGACTTCTGGACAAGAAATAATACCAGGAATAAAGAGGGACATTCCTTAATGATAACAGGATTAATTCACACAGAAGACATTGCAATCCTAAATGTTCAAAATACATGAAGCAAAAACTGAAAGAACTGACAGGAGTAATAGACAAATCCACAATTGTAGTTGAAGATGTTAACAGACCTCTCAGCAGCTAATACTGATAGCACAAGTAGACAAAAATAAAGAAAGAGAAAACCATAAACTACGCCATCAACCAACTGAACCTAATTGACTTTTATGAAACACCCACCCACAGTAATAGTGAGTGGCATAATGGTCCCCCAATTCATGTCCACCTGGAACCTCAGAATGTAAACTTATTTGGAATAAGAGTCTTTGCAGATGTAATTAAGATAAGGATCTTGAAATGAGATCATCCTGGATTAGGGCAGCCCTAAATCCAATGACACTGTCCTTATAATGACTGAAAAGGAGAAGACACAGAGAAGATGATGTAGAGATAGAGGTACAGAGTGGAAAGATGCTTCCACAAGCCAAGGAATATCAAAGATTGTTGGCAACTACCAAAAACTAAGAGCGAGGCATGGAATGGCTTCTTCCTCAGAGCATCCAGAAGAAACAAACCCTACCAACATTTGATTTCAGACTTCTGGCCTTCCCGAATGGTGAGAGAATAAATTTCTGTTGCTTTAAGCCATCCAGTTTGTGGTAATTTGTTACAACAACCCAACTACAGTGTAAGACACATTCTTTCCAAGTGCAAATGTATCTTTCAACAGAATTTAAAAGTCTTGATAATTCCCAAATATTGAGATCATATAGAGAGAATTGCCCAGAATGCAGACTGCAACAAAATTAAATTAGAAATCAGCTACAACCATAAACAAGATGAAAAGACAATACTCAGAGTGGGAGAAAATATTTGCAAATGAAGCAACTGACAAAGGATCAATCTCCAAAATATACAAGCAGCTCATGCGGCTCAATATCAAAAAAAACAAACAACCCAATCCAAAAATGGGCAGAAGACCTAAATAGACATTTCTCCAAAGAAGACATACAGATGGCCAAGAGGCACATGAAAAGAGGCTCACCATCACTAATCATTAGAGAAATGCAAGTCAAAACTACAATGAGGTTATCACCTCACACCAGTCAGAATGGCCATCATCAAAAAACCTACAAACAATAAGTACCGGAGAGGGTGTGGAGAAAAGGGAACCCTCTTGCACTGTTGGTGGGAATGTAAACTGATACAACCACTAGTTTCTTAAGTAACCTCCATACTGTTCCTTAAGAAACAGTATGGAGGTTACTTAAGAAACTAAAAATAGAACTCCGATATAACCCAGCAACCCCACTACTGGGCATATGCCCAGAGAAAACCATAATTCAAAAAGATACATGCACCTCAATGTTCACTGCAGCATTATTTACTATAGCCAGGACATGGAAGCAACCTAAATGTCCATCAACAGAGGAATGGATAAAGAAGATGTGGTATATATACATGATGGAATGTTACTCAGCCATTAAAAGGAACGAAATTGGGTCATTTGTAGAGACATGGATGGACCTAGAGACTGTCATACAGAGTGAAGTTAAGTCAGAAAGAGAAAAACAAATATTGTATACTAACACATATATGTGGAATCTAAAAAAATGGTAGAGATGATCTTATTTGCAAAGCAGAAACAGAGACACAGATGTAGAGAACAAACGTATGGATACCAAGGGGGCAGGGGGAGGTGGGATGAATTGGGGGATAAGGATTGACATATATACAGTATTAGTATTATGCATAAAATAGATAACTAATGAGAACCTAAAAATAAATAAATAAGATCCATTAAAAAAGAGAAAGGTAAATCTTGAGCAAATATGAACCACTGTTATAGTTGCTCTTTTGTAACTGCAAGTCCCTTGAGCTCAGGGTCTTGATGGATAGAAGGAAAATGAATAACAACAACAACAACAAAATCAGCTACAGAAAGATATTTTGAAAATTTGCAAGTATTTTGAAATTAAACATTAAATTTGTACATGAATCATAGGCCCAGGAAGAAATCACAAGGCAAATAAGAAAATACCTTGAACTGAGTGAAAATAAAAACGCAACATATCAAAATCTGTGGGAGGCAGTTACAACAGCAATTAGAGTTGTTTTGTTTTAAATGCTTCTACCAGATATTGAGAGAGAACTAAAATCAATGATTTAAGAATATGTGGAGGGCTTCCCTGGTGGCGCAGTGGTTGAGAGTCCACCTGCCGATGCAGGGGACATGGGTTTGTGCCCCGGTCCGGGAGGATCCCACATGCCACGGAGCAGCTGGGCCCGTGAGCCATGGCCGCTGAGCCTGCGCATCCGGAGCCTGTGCTCCGCAAGGGGAGAGGCCACAACAGTGAGAGGCCCACGTACCGCAAAAAAAAAAAAAAAAGAACACATGGAACCAGAAGAATATGAACAAATTAAATCCAAACAAGTAGAAAGAACAAAAAATAAAAATAAGAGATGTTAATAAAATAGAAAACAAAAACACAAAGAGAAAAAATAGTGAAAAGATCAATAAAACCAAAATGTAATTCTCTGAAAATATTAAAAACATTTATATACCTCAGTTAGAATCAACAACAACAAAAAACATGGATTACTAATAACAGGAATATAAGAAGAGATTCACAGATCCTACAGACATTACCAGAAAGAGGGAAAATTATGAACAATTAATGCCAATAAATTCAACAAGCTACATGAAATTTACAAACTACTTGCAAGACAAAAATTACCAGAACTGACTCAAAATGAAATAGAAAATCTGAATGGCTGTATTATTTATCAGTAGAATTTTCTAATGAAAAATGCATGCAAAGAAAGCCCTCAGACCTACATGAATTCTTTAAAATATTGTTAGGAAGTAATAATAAATTTCATACAAACTCGTACATCAACATGTAAATGGACACAGTGTAGATCAATCGTAAAACAGAATACTACTCAGCAGTACAAATGGACAAACTACTAACCCTGCAAAAAGACACATGATGCATCTAAAAGTGTTATGCTGAGTTTAACCAGACCCAAAGAGAGTATATTATATGATTTTATGTTTGAAACTCTAAAAATGTGACAGAAGAAATTGAACTTGATGATTAGCAATTCACCTTGAATTTTAAATTCTATTAATTGATGGAAATTGTTATTAATTTTCCATCTATTTACATTTTTAATTTCTTGCTAGGCTGTATTTATTTACCTTAAAATAATCCTACTATTTTGTTATACCATTCCACTCCTAACTAGTGAATGTCTTTCTTTTCTTTCTATATAAAGTCCTAACTATAGAAACTAACCCATTTTTACTAAATTAAGCCATTATAATATACATGAATAAAAAATACCAAGAAATAAGAAATTGTGCATTAAGAAATAGATTTTTCAGATTAAGCTTTCCTATGCATATTATTTTTCTGCCCATTTGCAAGTATTCTCATATGTCATGTTTCCTTACATGACACCTACATTTGAGACTATTACATATTATATATATATTATTATAAAATAACATTGTATTCCTTTGGACTTCTTTTTCCTAATAGAAGCTAAGTAAGAGTAGATGTGATATTTGAATTTTATTTAAGTCTGTTTAGTGAAAAATTTAAGAGCGTGTAAACATTTTTCACATCTCTTCAACATGTTTTGGGTTGAAAGAAAAAGTTGGCATTATGTTCTGAGCTATTTAGGTATCTTATTAAATACACAATAAATTAGAAGAACCTTAATGTAAACATGAGTTCAGTCTCTGTTCAGGTATCCATTCCTACATCTAGAGAGACTAAAAATTTCTTCCAGAACAGGTTTTCTACTCATTTTTCACACTGATTGTCTCCAGACCCAGGAAGAATTAAAAGTTACAGGTTTCACCTGTACATACACTTTTAAACAATGTATCCAAGTTTTGCTGAGCTTTGGAAAGTATGCTGAAGGTTTGTTTTGTGTTCAGGGCAAAGGTTGACTTCTTCCTTATTACAAAATATTTTGCTACCTCAATCTTTCCATGAAACAAGAGACAGAAATTCCCTCCTGAAAGTCACTGCCTTGCAGGAATACAGAATTACAAGTCAAACAAGAAGGCCTCAGGAGAAACAAAGTTAATAGCAAGTGACCTTATTTGCATCCACATTCTATCAAACAATTCTAGGTTTGTTGGCTTAGTGAGAAAATGATTTTTCCTTTAAATCCTCACAGTATGTTCTTTCTACTATCCTTCCTAATCTCACCATGTTAAAATATGTCCTGTTGGCGGAATCCTGAATACAGTGTTTATATTAAAAGACAGAAGTATCTATAATTGATCTCACATATGCAAATCTGTTTATTATAATAAATGATAGCTTAAAATTTGGCAGACACTGACCTCTAATATGAGATAATATAAAGACAATAGTCCAGGAAGACTATGACCATTTCTCTTTAGGATTCATAAGTAAAAAGGTAAGTGATCAGTATTAATTGTGAATAATACAAGCATTCCCCAAAACAGAGAATTCAAAATAAAGGGAATAAGCATACATTTATTCTTATTTAAGCACACAAAAAATATCAGATTGCATGCATTATTAAGCATGCAAAAATAAATCTTCTGAGAGAATCTAGGCTTAAAAATTCTTGTTTGGAATCATTATTGATACATTCACCTCTGTACTTTGAATAAGAGATCAATGCTAATAATTAATTTTGGTAAACTTCAGACAATATATTTACTTTGCATGAATGAGAGCTGATAAGATTCCACATACTTCCTATAGAAAGCTCAGTTATCTTCTTTGAACTTAAAAAAAATCAACGACTGACTTCAATATATGGAAAAATAACATAAGTTTTAAAAGCCATATCCATATAGAATACATATGAGTATGAACTAATGTGTATATTGTGCATATGCCTGTTTACAAGGAAACAACTTCATAGAGAACACTGTACACACCTTAGCCATCTATTCCTCAATTTTAGTATTAATTTTGTAAATAAATTTTAATGAATATTAATGTGATCTCAATCACGTCTTTTTTTTTTTTTTTTTTCGGTTCACGGGCCTCCCACCGCTGCGGCCCCTCCCGTTGCGGAGCACAGGCTCCGGACGCGCAGGCTCAGCGGCCACGGCTCATGGGCCCAGCCGCTCCGCGGCATGTGGGACCCTCCCCAACCGGGGGCACGAACCCGTGTCCCCTGCACCGGCAGGCGGACTCTCAACCACTGCGCCACCAGGGAAGCCCTCAATCACATCTTTCTGATGCATTACCAATATCTGAGTTCCTTGCCTATGGAAAGTACCAACATTTGAATACCTGTTCTATAGAAAGTACTTACTAGAGGCTGGGGATACAAAGATAATTAGAGAATATGCCTGCTCTCAAAATTCATAACATAATGAGCCTTACTAAATTTGAAGTATTAGAAAGATGGAATTAAACAATTTCAATCTCTAAAAGGAAAAGATATTAAGGCTTCTTATATCTCTCTCCAAAGTTTATTAAGAAATGATCCGCATTTTAATTTATTTCCTAAATGCTATTTTAAAATTGATTTATTTTTCTTATTAGAGTAATACATACATGCACATAATTTTAAATCCTATGGGCTTAAAAGCCAGTGGTTTCCTTCTCTACTGCTCGCTCTCTGTTACTCTCACCTAAAGAACCACCATTAACTGTTTACATGTTTTCATTTGTCTGATGGCTATTTTCAAGTCTCTAAAATAATATGCTGATACAGCCCTGTCCTGATATTCCGTTGTTGGAGAGATTTTTAAAAGAAAGACGTTCACAATCGTTATCTTTTCTGTCATAATTTTACAACGTTAGGGATAAAATTTATATTCTGCTGCATAACATAACTAGATCTTCTTTGTTCCTTAGTTGGTTTTAAATGTTGAAAACTCAATAAATCAGAATATGCATTGTTACAAATATATAAATAATATTCAATGTAGTGTCAAGCAGTATGCTACGACTACATATTTTTCCTGAATTTTTTTAGTATTTTGTATTTCTGCTCTTACCATATTTATATAGTGATTTAAGTAGCTTAGTTATACAATATTTTATATGGATTATTTTTAATATTTGCTTTTTCTCCAAAAATAGCATCTCAAACTTTTCTGAGATCATGAGTTTTTTTTTTTTTTTTTAAGTTTATTTCTGCTCTTTTAAGTATGTCTGTCTGCACTAGGGCTGGTTTTCTGATTAGCTTTTTTTTTTCTTTTGCGGTACACGGGCCTCTCACTGTTGTGGCCTCTCCCGTTGTGGAGCACAGGCTCCGGACGTGCAGGCTCAGTGGCCATGGCTCACGGGCCCAGCCGCTCCGCTGTTTGTGGGATCTTCACGGACCGGGGCACGAACCCGCGTCCCCTGCATCGGCAGGCGGACTCTCAACCACTGCGCCACCAGGGAAGCCCCTTTCTGATTATCTTGATGTTTATTTTTGCTTCAACTATTTCACAGACTTTTTTTTAATCCACCCATATTTAAGAATGAGGCAATAAAAAGGCTGCTGGTATCTCTCACTATCTGAGTGGGTACTGCTGACTGGCAGGAAATGTTTAGGATTAGATGTTAGACAGGTAATCCCAAAGGGAATACAGAAGGCAGCAATACCCACTAGTTGAAACATCATGTCATAGTTGCTTATGTTTTTTGCAAGAAATATCTTTTTTTATATATGTGGGTTTGAATTATTATTTGCTTGTTGAGCATGTACGTATCTGGCCTCCCTTCCCTTCATATGCAGTGTTTGGAGCGTCAACTATTTTGTCATGTACCCTCAATTAGACTTCTCTTTCCCGCCTAACTTCTCACGGCTGCTCCCCATCATCCATCTGATTCAGGAACCCGTGTTGATTTTGCTAAGCAGGCCTCACATTCTAGCTGCACTTTCTCACTTCCATTTCTTCCTTCAATCACTCCTCTTGCATATGTCTTCTGCTGTTCTACTGTTACACTTTAAACCTCCTTTATTCTCATTTTAATGCTGTTTCAGGAAGGAGAGGCTGTGTTTGTTCTGCAAGTGACCACTTAGATGACCTAGGACAAGACATACAACTTATCTGGGCTTCTAATTTTCCATCTATAAAACGGAAGGGGGTTCAGGTATTTGACTTAAATTAGCATTTCCCTCACAATGTCCTCGGAATACTCGTTCCATTAAGTATTATTAGATATTTTATGATTAAATATTAGATGCTGCATAACATATCCACCCTTCGTGATTTACATACACTTTGGTGTAATAAAATCTGGGAAAACCCAGCAAAGGAGCTTGTTTAACATTTTGTTACACAGCATTACTCATCATGGAAATCTATAATTAATGAAGAACGTACAATATCTCAGATAATTAATGGTCTTTACTAATTTTATATATAATGATTTGTGTATCTTTTAGAAAATGATAAAAGTCTTGGAATGGAAAATCTTCTTCACAGCTTTGATTGTTTAGAAATTACTGTAAAAACACCTGCAAAAAGAATCGATTGACAGAAGTACTAAAAAAAAAAAAAGACATCACAAATGGAATCGATTTTCTGTTGACATTTGTAAAACATTAAGGCTCTTCCGTACAAATTTAGTCAAAAGTTTAGGCCCTGCTAAACATTCTAGGCCATTGTGCAAATCTATACCGGCAATAAGAAAATAGTTTAACAGCGATGACCTAATAATTTCAATGTTTATAGGAGAGTAAAGCAATCAAAATTCTCTTAAAAACACAGTATGAGTAGTTTAAATAATAACAGAATACTGATTTTCTTGGTGTTTTCAACTTGAAGTACATTATGACTGTGACTTCTAAAAATACTGTATATTCAGAAATTCAACTCTGTGCTATTTTAAAGCTGAAATCAGAATATTTTGGAGGAAAAAAAGGACAGTTTTCTTTGGCTGGGAAACACAGAGTTAATTCTAGCTTCTCTCCTTATTTCAGTCAGTTCCTATACAGATCTTGTATAAACTTACACTTGTCCATCTCGTCTCCCCTCTTCTGTAAAGCCCTCCTCAGATTACACACTTTAACAGAGATACCACTTTTCTGAACTCTCATTATCTGTAACTTTCACTGCACAATTTAGCAGTTGATGTGATTGAACACAATTTGACTGTAGTGAGTTTATATTGTTTTATCATTTATTGATTCAGTGTGCATTTCCTTATCCTCCCTATTTAAACTGTGATTTCTTAAAAGCACGTACCCTTGATCTTATTCAGCACCTACCTAGGGACGAACCCATTATAATTAACCAAGATGTTTATTGATTATCTGAGTGTAAAAGTGGAAATCAAGACAGCTGTTTTTAAGCCAAAATGTTAATCATATGAAATAGATATTTCTAACAACAAATAGAAATGTAACATTGTTATAAATGGAATATATTTTCATGCTTTTGGAATTTTCTTTCATTTCTTGTCAAATTTTGTACAACCACATATTGGTATTAGCCTTTTGGCATATATGATTGACATTATTCTATATAGTATCTTTCAATGTTTAGCCCATACTTGTTTCTATAACTGAAAATCTCTCTTGGTTAAATGGGAAAACTAATAAAAACAATTCAAATACAACGGGAATGCTACAAATCTTTACCAAATATATCAACAATTATTATGTAATAGATACAGAACTAGATACAGTGTAGGATTAAAATTTAATATCCTTTTCTTCAAAGATAATGAGAGTAAAATAAATAAAATAAATAAAAACTATAAATAATTCTATTATATTAATTTTAACATATAGGTAGCCTTTAACATAAAAATAATAGAAGAATGCCAAGGAGAAAGGTCATAGGGAATGCCTTATAAGAAGGTAACAATTAAACTAGGCTTTGAAAAGCTATGAAGAACCTGTAGTATACTCTCAGAATTTTTTTTCATTTATTCAACAAGTACTTAATGCACCCCTACTATGAACCAGAGATATTTTTAATAGCAGCAAATCTTCAACTTTCAAGATTCAATATTGTTCATTAAACTTTTCAAAATCACCAGACCCTACATAGTGATGAGTTTAGGTAATATTATGTACGATCTAAAAGTGCATGTGAAGTTAAAGTAATAAAATGAGTTTTGATTATAGCTTGTAAAATAACCCCAAAGAAAGTTTTAAAATGTGCTACATTGTCTTGCTTGATTGCAACAGTTTTTTTTTTTAGATCAAAGTGAAAGTTTTATTCCAGAAGACAGGAAGGCTTGAAGGAGAGGATTGCAACAATTTTTTGAAGGAAGAAAGGATTGTTTTAAAGGACAACTTAGATTAGAAAAAATTCTTAGATGAAAAATAATTATTTTTCATAAATTATAGCCACAAAAAATATCCTCAGACTAAAAACAGTAGGAACTGAAGTCTAAGGTAAGCTGAGGTCAAGACTGCAATGTCACAGAACGTTTAGACAGAATTTGTTTCTTTCTCCTCATTGATTAAGATAATTATCAATATTCCATACCTCATACATCTAGTATGAGGCTTAAGTTGATCAGACCTATTAAGTAATTTGTGTTTTGAAGATAAACGTGCTCAGCTTAATGAGTATGAAATATATATACTGCCAGGAATTAATTAGCTTGATTACTGCTTTCTAAAGTATATTCCTAGGAATCCTAGTCCAAAGAAATGTTCCTACAGTCAGAATAAATTTCAAGCTACAGACTCAAATGTGCAAGGAATGCGATTTTCTATACTTTTCTTTCACTGAGCGTAATTTCTAAGTTGGGTTTCCATTCCAGCCTGTTGTGGAAATACAATTTCAGTCACTCAAGGCCCCTGGGGGACAGGCGGTATCTTGTCTGAGTTGTCACTGTCCATGAAAGCGGCATCTTCCAAGGTGTCCTTTTCCTTTTCTCACTTCTGATGGTTAGGCCACGCGGCCACCTCCACACGGCCTCGTTATGTCCTGTTCAGGGCTGCCAGCTCTTAGTGCTGGGTCCATGCTGCTCTTAATCATGTAGGAAACAAACTTCTCTGGAGTTTTCATGGAGCTAGGACACAGATTCTCCTTGCTTTTATTTCTCAGCTTTCTCTGTTTCCCCTACCACACTTTCTCCTCTCTATCCAGTTCAAAAAACAAACTTTAGAGAGTTTCTGAAGAAGATACATAATCATAGTGGCTGTCTGAAAATTCTGAATCCAAAACCCTTTCCGATTTGGCATTCTTCAAACTTATTACAGGACACTTAAAAAAAATACCTAGTAGTATTCAGCAGAACAAATGTTCCCTGGAACACAGCTTGAGAAACACCTGCATTAACCCTTGAAATAATTTAGTAGCAGTAAAAGTGCTATTAAAACTTTTTACTGCTGTTTAGAAATAAGAAAGAAAACTGTTTTATGGTATAAACAAAGTTCCCAAATTGTTCTGACATGCAATAATATCTATTTTTAAATTCTATTATTTTGTTTTGTTTTTGAAAGAAATATTTAAAATGGGTACTCAGTGAACAGAATAGGACATTTTATCTTAAATCCAAATTATGTAATTTTGAAAAAGCTTCCTTGTTTCAGGGAAATAGCTACAGTCTTCACTATGAATCTGACACCATTAATAGATAATGAATGTCCTTTGTAACATTCTCTAGAGAGAGAGCAGTTTGCCTGCCATGTAATGTCATACTTAGGAGTTTCATTAGGCTTACATAAAGCCTTACTAGTTAGATCTCAAAAGCCTAAGATCTTTTCAAGATTTTTCCTTTTTAGGGCTAGTTCACAATTACTTTAATGTATATTTTTTAGTTTTTAATAATGTGTTTATAAATTTTCTTACAAAAATTAAAAGGCAGATAAGTATATATTTATCATTAAAAAGGATTCCTACATGTTCTGAAATCAGCATCTTGTTTAGTTTCATGTCCAAATCAATGTTCCTTGGGAAATGGTATATAAATTTATGACTGATGATATCATGATTATCTTACATATTTAACTCTGCATCCACAAGCAAAAGAAATTATGTATGTATGTTAAAATTCACTTTTATCTGTATATTTGAAATTTTCCTGATTTATTTAAGCCTTTTTTTTTAAGATGGTCATATTTGTAAGTGTGGTAGAAGTAAGTCATGATGAGGAGGTGAGAATGCCTTTATTTGTAATCAGACAGTTAATGACGTTCGAATATGTTAATATTTAATTCTTCAGGACCAAGAATCTCTGCAACAACAAAATAAAGATTAGGGCGGGGGAGAATGGATACATGCATGTGTATGGCTGAGACACTTTGCTGTGTACCTGAAACTCTCACAACATTGTTCATTGGCTATACTCCAATATAAAATAAAATGTTTAAAAAAGAAAGGATGGGCTTCCCTGGTGGCGCAGTGGTTGAGAGTCTGTCTGCTAATGCAGGACACACGGGTTTGAGCCCTGGTCTGGGAGGATCCCACATGCCGCGGAGCGGCTGGGCCCGTGAGCCACGACTGCTGAGCCTGCGCGTCTGGAGCCTGTGCTCCGCAACAAGAGAGGCCGCGATAGTGAGAGGCC
Source organism: Pseudorca crassidens (assembly GCF_039906515.1). Taxonomy (NCBI): domain Eukaryota; kingdom Metazoa; phylum Chordata; class Mammalia; order Artiodactyla; family Delphinidae; genus Pseudorca; species Pseudorca crassidens. The sequence continues at coordinate 25,570,217 of NC_090298.1, forward strand.
CGCGCACTGCGATGAAGAGTGGCCCCCGCTTGCCACAACTAGAGAAAGCCCTTGCACAGAAACGAAGACCCAATACAGCAAAAATAAAATAAATTAATAAAAAAGAAAGGATTAGGGCAAGTAATGTAAATACTGGGATTATGTAAATCAAGGCAAATTCTTAGATTAAATGGCAGAATAAGTATTTTTCATGTCATGAAAGTTATGGAAACTTTAAAAATTTAACCTTTACACAATTGATGTATACTGTAATCATTTGATTCTTACTAGTTAACTCTGCTTTTAAAGATAGGATTTCAATATGCAAATATCATTACATAATTTTTATTAAATAAATTGGTTTAAAATATAGGAAAACTGGAATCTATAATCCCTGTGAATTTGTTGTTCCCAGACACAGGGCTAATGAATGTGAAATTGTGATATTCACAAACAGTTTGAAAGTCACTCTCATTGGTGACTAAGGAGAAAAGAAGGTCAGAAATCATGCTCTACCTCTGACTTGCTATTTGCCATTTGGCAAGGAATTTAATTATGTGCTTCAAATTAACCCATTTATAATAAATGCCTGTCTTCTAAAGAAATGTTATGACTCCATTAATATAAAACTGTTGCAACATGTTGCATTCAAGGTACTCCTAAAGTGTTAATGTCTGTATATTAATCTGAACTTTTGTTTTATCATTAAACTATCAGCCTGCTATGTGCTAAAGTCTATTGGAGGTCTTAAAAATTATGAGGTAATTAAAAATTAAAAGGTATGTCTATATTTGACCAACTTCAGCCCTATAATAACAGGGGGTTTTGGGATAATGGTCTTGGTTAGTATTTGGTTTGCCACTAGTGTAAGCCACTGGATACTTTTAGAAATAGCATAGGAAAGCAGAAACAAACATAATCTCTATTATTCTAAAACGACAAGATCAATACCAATTTGAATGATCATGCAGAAATCTTCCTTGGATAGCTGTCCATCTCTGCATTGATGATCAAGCAGTAACTCAGGAGTAATGTAGAATATAATTCTCACATCACAAGAACTCTCAGAATGCAAACTGAGTGCCTTAATGTCTCTCAGTGTTGGTAACAAAGCTGGGTATGCAGAGGCAAAGAGGAACAGAGTCCCCAGTGTGCCAGTTAATTTTAAGTCTCCAATGTCACCCAGCTAATTTTATAAGGAATCTCAGTGGTGCAGTGTGGATTTTCCTCCACTGAATTTTATTTTGGTGCCAAAGTTCTATCAGCATGGTGACATGCTCTGATTATGCGAAGATCAAAAGTAAAGGATGGTGTTTATCACTAACAGAAAAATCTTGGGAGCTTAAAAAATGAGAGAATATTATTATATAAGAATTATCATTTATTCATGTACTTATTCACAGTTGCTATTATAAAATAAATTTTATTAAATATGACAATATTTTCAGACCCTTAGTTTTATGTTTTGAGGTAGAGCTAGATTGTTGTTTATATATTATAAATTTGGATGCTTTTAATTAGGTTCACATCAATGGGCTTTTGCATGGATTAATTTGTTTTGGATAATGAGGAACATCCTCTGTGTAGCAAGACTAGAATTCAAAAACATTGCACTTTAATACTCAACCCAGTGATCAGAGTGTACCAGGGATCATTTAAATGGTTTTTAATTTTTATCATAGATTTAAATACATATAGATCCTAATCTCTACAATCTGCCTTGAGCAAATGATAGTCATAGTATAGTAAGAATAACTTGTAAAATAAAACTTGTGTTCAAGTTATCTTGATGCACACATAAACCCAGAGAATTAGAAAACTGAAATAATATTATAAATGAAAACAAAAACTCTCCCTTTTGCCTGGACATGATGTATGGCATTCTTTTTAACAAAATTTATTGTGGTTTTTATAATTATAAAATCCATGTTCAAATATGGTACAATGGGAAAACATTTTTTAAAAATTTAAATAACACAAACGTCACTCATAATTATGCCACCGAGAGATGACTATTTTGAACTCTTGAGTTAACTATTCATTAGACCCTTCAGAACTCTAAGACTGACAAGATAAATGTTAGCTATTTGGCAGCCCCAGAAAAAGTGGGATGTTTGACACACTGATCAACTCTTTTCCTCCTCGGAAGAAGCTGAGAGCTGGATTTTTCATCCACTCACTCTCTGTGCAGAGGGAAGAATCTACTGATCCAAGCTGCCATCTCCTTTCTCCTCCAGGTGGCTAGACTGTGCCAGTACCTACAGAGCTCCAAGACTGGAAAGACAGAATCCAGCCCTCTGGGGACACCCCTCAGAAAAGTTGGGGTGCTGGATGCACAAATTAACCCTTTTCCACACCTGGGAAAATCTGGGAACTAGTGGGTTTCTCCTTGATTATATGGTTTTGTGCCAGGGGTAGGGATTCTGGAGTGTCCCAAATCTCACCACTAGCTTCACTGAGTCTGGTTTCACATTCTCCTAGGAGCAGGAAACTTTTAATTCATTTCTGGGGTTCTCACCAAGAGAATTTGTCCATGAGTTGTTGCTGAATTTTTCTGTTTGTTGGGGAAAAAAAGAGTCCAGGGTTTCCTGCTCTGCATCTTGCTGATGTCAATTCCATTGGTTTCTCTATTATCATACATTCGAGCTTTTAGTAATATGTTTGTTTTGAAGAAAAGTAATTTGAATTTAAATGTTCAATTTCTTAAAATATATTCATTTAAATAAGTAGGAATCACAAGACTATAGCAGGAAAAGTGAATAAGATCTTAAGTAAGATTCTTCAACATTGCAGGAAGCTCTCTTCTCAACTATTTCCTTCTAATTCATAAATTTTAAAATGATACTTTTCCCTATCCCTTGTTTCCAGATTTTGTGTGAACATATAAATAACAATAATATTGATAATAATGATTATAATAGGTAAATAGCATGTAGTGAAAGTTTATTATGTACTATTACACTATTAATCAGTGTTGTCACCTTTCCTATCTATTTGATAACACCTTTGGAATACACATGAATTGCTATGAAAGAAACTGTTGAAGAAGGAGTTTAAAGAATTCTATTTAAATCCCATGAAATTGGGATTATATCTTCGATTTCAAAACTATATATAATTATATGTTTATATAATTATAATATACAATCATAATATATTATAATTATAATATATAATTTTTCTACATTTTCCCTACATTTTCTAGTATCATAATTATTAAATAATGACCAGCCAGAGTAAAAGGAACACTGTTCATAAGATGAATTTTGCTAGTTCCACAATATAATACCTGAACATATGTACCTTTACTTTAGAAGGCCTTGGATTATATAGATGATAATATCATAATTGCTCATTTCTATTAACTTAAAACAGTATATTTCCATGTAATATACAAAGGTATTCCCATCCATTTTTCCATTTGATCATCACAAAATTAAAACTAGCATTTATCTATGAATAATCAATCTATGCAGTTGGTTAAAATGAATAATTACTTTCTGACAAGAGGCTGTTTTTTATCAGAATAGTTTCAATCTGACTCTTCATTTTACTAAGAATTTCTAAAATCATAACACCTCATTGTGGTCTTTATCACTAATCTAGTTCAAATGTCTTCCTAACTCAACAATCCTGTCTGCAGTAGTTCTAATATTTGAACTTTCTTCCAGTTTCCAAAATTCTGTTAATGATTCTTTAAGAACAGCAGATGCATGATATGCCTTTGAAAAGGACCACATGGGAATAATGCCTTCAAAATTCTTTGCATAATTATATATTAAAATTTATTTCCTTTGCTTTCGGTTCCATGCTCTTCCAGGGATATAGGCAAATTGAATTTTGCATTCTGATTCTCACTTAGAGAAAACAACTCACTTGGCACCTGATTAATTACCAGGCCTATCTTTCATCTTGATTGTCCCTCATAGCCACCCTGCTCTGTCTTCTGCACATCCAGTCAATGACCTCATGTTGGCTGTGTGCACATTTTAAAACCTGAGTCAAGTGCATTTGGTAAGGTTTCATAAGCACATGTCTTGTCAGTATTTAAAATTAACATATCGAAATTTAAAGTTTCAAAATGTGCCATCACTTACCCCATTTCTTTCAAACATTCAATTCTCCATAATGACACAATCCAGCCAAAAAAACTCAAAACCTCTTTAGCTTCTTCTCTTTCCTTCATTCCCATGCTAGCAGTTTTTAGTTTCCCTTTATATTGCTACAAAGCTTCTTTCTAGCCATTCTCCCTGAAAGAACCCCACATGCTCCTGCGTTCACCCGTAGGCCCTTTGAATAGCATCAAGGCGACCTCTAGCAGCTAGACCTTCTTTAGAGCAACTCTTCTATATTCTCTGCCAAAACACTCACAGAATCATAGAAAAATGCAGTTTTAAAGCTTTAAAGGGTCTAAGAGATTTAACCCATGGCTTTTCCTATATTTTCCTAAATCCAAACTCTGATTGTGTCTCCCTTAATATCTGGCTCAAAATTCTCAATTACTGGGGGCTTCCCTGGTGGCGAAGTGGTAGAGAGTCCGCCTGCCGATGCAGGGGACATGGGTTCGTGCCCCGGTCCAGGAGGATCCCACATGCCGCGGAGCGGCTGGGCCCGAGAGCCACGGCCACTGAGCCTGCGCGTCCGGAGCCTGTGCTCCACAACGGGAGAGGCCACAACAATGAGAGGCCCGCGTACAGCAAAAAAAAAAAAATTCTCAATTACTTTCTTTAACATAACAAATTAAGTTCAAACATTTGACCTTACTATGCAAACTTGTAACCATCTGCAGTCAGTTCATCTTTCCAGTTTTAGCTCTTCCCATTCCCCTCCATGATTTGTATACCCCAGCCCACCCATCTCACCCCTTTCTAGTCATGTACTAATATATTATTCTCTTCCATCTTCCATATATTAAGATTTGATTCTTACCTATCCTTAGTTCATGCTTATTTCATTTCTGTAGCTAAAGAGAATTTCAACCTTTGAGTTAGTTATTTCTATGTGCATATAACATAGAAATATAACATCAGCATCTCAGGTACCATTTACTGGTATAGGTATCATTTAGTCTTTCTTCCCTATTAAGATAGTAACCTCCTTGAGGAAGTGTATTATTTACATTAGCCTCATTTTTTCCCTTCTATAGAGTACCTCCAATTGAGCTTTACGTATAGGAGCTTTCAATAAATTTTTGATGAGTGAGTGAATCAAATCAAGGGATAGCATTTACTCATCCTCCAGTTCATCCTTTGGAATCTTTTGAGACATATGAGACGAGCTCATGAATTTCCCAGCCACAGGAAAAAAATATTAGCTGACACTTTTTCATGGATCCCTATGGGTTTTTTTGTTTGTTTGGTTTTGGTTTTTTTGAGGTACGCGGGCCTCTCACTGTTGTGGCCTCTCCCGTTGCCGAGCACAGGCTCCAGGACACGCAGGCTCAGCGGCCATGGCTCACGGGCCCAGCTGCTCCGCGGCATGTGGGCTCTTCCCAGACTGGGGCACGAACCCGTGTCCCCTGCATCGGCAGGCAGACTCTCAACCACTGCGCCACTAGGGAAGCCCTGCTTTTGTGTTTTAATCTTCTTGCCTTTTTCCACAGAAAAATCCCACCTCATGCTTTTTTTTCCTTTAGCATAAAAATCATGAACTTTTGTGAAAATTAAAACAAACCTTATCATTGTCTGAGTTGTCTCAGTTTTTATATTTTTGTTAAAGAACATGTCATTTACAACTTTGTTGAGTTAATTATTTTACAGAAGCATATACAATTTTATTAGTTTTATCAGTAGTTTCATTCTAGGGTTTTGTTTATTAACTATTTAGTTTAGTTTCAAATTAAGGTAAAATAAATCCATATGTACTAAGACTTCATATATTCCTTCCTCTTTTAGCTATGATATGATATGAAAATTTTACTTAGAAGACAAATTTCAAATTCCAGGCTCATGAACAAAAAAAGCTTACTTCACATTTTTTTAATACAAAGAATGCCAAATTGTGTGAAAGAGTTCAAAAATTAAAATTAACATATCTGGAGAGTATGCAGTAAACATGGCTGAGCAATATGATATACAGTTGACCCTTGAACAACTTGAGGGCTAGGGGTGCTGGCCCCCACGCAGTCGAAAATAGATATAGATATAGATATAGATACAGATATACATCCCTCCTTCAATATCCATGGTTTCAAATCTGCAGATTCAGCCAATCAAAAAACATGTAATACTGTAATACATATTTACTGAAAAAAATCTTCCTATAAGCACAGCGCAAACTCGTGTTGTTCAATGGTCAACATTATATAACATATATAAATTTAGATTTATTTCCGTCTTAATACCTACATAATTTCAAAACTTCCTTGAGTACATAGTACAAATCTACAACTGAAGTCCAACTTTTTTAGCAAAACCATAGTTCTAAATTTCTGAACTTTTAACATGAAAAAATATATTTTGAGATATGTTTTATTGAATGCTGGATTTTTGTTTATGTAATGTTATCTAGTTTGATAATTTAGGTTGTAATGCAAAACTATTTGTTCTTCCTTCTTTCATCCAACAAGCATTTAAGTACCAATTTTGTCCCAGATTCTGTGTGTGGCACTGAGGACAGGAAATTAAGTAAGGCACATTTCAACCATCAAAGCTCTTACAGCTTAGCAGAGGGACGTGTGTAAATAAGGACAATCTTGTTTTATATCCTCCCTATGAATCCTTATTAGTGTGTATCATGTATAACAGGGGAAGATGTTAAACTGAACCATATGAAAATGTGGTTTTGTAATTCAAGAGTGATTGAATTTCAGCAATTTCACATGGTTCCATTTATAAAAAGAAATGGCAATTCTAAATTAAGAGAATGATGATGAGGAATAAAACAAGTCTTGGATAATGAGTCCAAATTCTCTAGACCAGGTGAAATGCAGATTGCATCAGTCCTGGGCTTGCTTCCCCTCAGATCCATTTCATCCTTCCTCTGCTCTGTGCCACTGAGGGACTGGCCCATTTAAGTTGCAGTTTGGCCGATTAAGATTCTGTCTGAAGACTGGAAGGTAGCACTTCTCTGTTTCTGGAAGTGTCTTTGGGCGTGTCTATGTTTTTTCAATGGCTGCAGCTGCTACTGGGAAGACCCACCACTATTTCTGCTTCTTCTGAGTGACTTCAAACATTTAGGCTCTGTTAATATCATCTCCCTTCTTTGTCCCTCTAATTTAGGATTTACAGTGTCCTTCTGTTGTGACTATCTTAGTTGTCCTATTGTCCTGCCCAGTTCCTTAGTTATTTTTTAAATCATTTGTCTTAAATTATCTGAGATTTACATATAAAGAATATTTTCTGTTTTAGTATAGATCTGACTGATACAAAATTAAGGGGCACATGTGCTCATATCTCTCTTATTTCTGACTACTCTACAAAGATATTTCTTTCCTTTAGGAACAATATGTGATTCACCTCTATCTTAGGAAAGATAAAGGCTATCCCTGAACAGCCTCCTCAGTTCCTTCAGAGAAAACATGATTAATCCTATAGATCAGCTAATGATTTTTCTGCCCTTAAATGAGCTTCCTTCATCCCACCAACACCTACACCTTTCTAGCAACTGGAAAACCTTAACCTTTCTAGCAACTGGAAAACCTTAACCTTAGCCAAGATACCTCATGCCAAGTAAACCTCTAACCTCTTCATGATGCTGTTTGGCTAGGATTAAGGATTGAGCAAAATCTTTTATATCTAGCAGACTACAAAATTATCGGTACTGCCTGCTAGAAAATACAGATATTAGCATCTCTACCCAGAGATTCTGACTCAGAGTCTGAGTGTGGCAAATGAATCTATATTTCAGAGAAGTACCCAAGAATATTCAGATAAAGGTTTTCCATGGACCGTGATGCTTGGGCGCACGAAGGAAAATAAACAACTAGAGACATCTGGACATTTGGGTTGGAATATTTGGTCTTCTTATTCAATGCCAGTGCAATATTTTCCCTGAGTTATTCTTTCTCCTAAAAAACTGTAGGCCTAGAAACTTTGGAATAATCACATTTACTAAAGAACTCCTTAGGCCAGAACCAGACTCCTACACTGCCTATGTCCTTTTGACAAAAAAGCCTAATGATGACTTCAAGGGCATGGCCAAGCATGTTAGATAGACAGATAGATAGATAGATACCTATATAATACCATTTTACATATACTAAATATCTATATAATACTAACATATATATATACATACTTATCTGCTGAAGTGAGATTCAGGTGGATCAATTCACACATGGCTAATATAACAGACACAGTAGAAAACATGAATCTATGATGGTTTATTTTTATTTCTTTAAAGAAAAAAAATAAGTGCCCTGCATGCCCTGTCCAAGGGTTTTAATGGGGTATAAATCTAACATGATTTCATTGGATCAGAAAGCTCAAGTTCAATAATCATTAATATTCTTTACTCTTTTTATTAAGCTATAGCGAATCACTCTGAATGATGCAACACTCAGTGATAAAATAAATCAAAAGTTATATCTCCTAGTATTTGTCTTTTCCTTCAGTAATTGTTCCACAAATTAGAAATAAAGATTACATTAAGCATAATTTCTTTGTCATCATTAGACAGTAAAAATAAGCTTACATAACCAGATTTACCAATAATATGTGAGTAAAGACTGGGTATTGGTTTGGCTGAAATCTCAAGTTTTCTACTGCACAGGGAAAAGTCAGTGATGTCTAGTTTGTAAGAGGCACCATAAGGCAAAGAAAGACAAGTCACAGACTGAGATAAAGAACAAGTCAATAATAAATATAAGCAACCAATTTGTAATACGAAAAAGATTTGAAGAAACATTTCATAAAAAATGATGCACAAATGTCCAATAACTGCATGAAAAAGTGCCCAATGTCATCAAGGAGAAGCAAATTAAAACTACAGTAAGATACCACTCCACATACCTCAGAGTGACTAAAAATAAAGAGACCGACAACTTCAGTGTTGGCAAGGATGTGGAGAAACTGGAGCTCTCATACACTGTTGGTGAAAATGTAAACTGGTACAATGGTATTGGGAATTTTATGACAGTTTCTTGTAAAACTAAATGTTAAATTATCCTATCATCCAACAATCCAACTCCTGGGAATTTACTTAAGAGAAATGACAATGTGTGTTCACAAAAAACATTGAATAAGAATGTTTACTGCAGTTTTATTCCTAAAAGACTCAAGCAGGGAAAAAAAACATCAGTAGGAGAATTGATATTCAATGGAATGTCACTCACTAATAAAAAGGAGCTAATATAAAAACATGAATAAATCTCAAAAAAATATGAGGAAAAAAGCTAAAGATAAAATTAAAATATTAAAAGAATTTTAAAATATTTTAAAAGATAAATATAAAATATTTTATATTTTAAAATAAATAGCTAAAGATAAAATATAAAATATTTTGATCCATAATTAATAATATCCCAGGACACAAAAAACTAATCTATGATTTTAAAAAATCAGAAAGGTGATTGCAGTTAGGATTAAATGACCTAAAAGAATATTCTGGCAACATTCTATATATTGATATGGCTGTGTTACAGAAGTATATGCAATTTTCTTACAAAAATCACATCTAAACTGTGAGCATGCTAAAATCCAGTTAATGAATTTCACATTCAAGTATTTGTGGGAAAAACATACCATTATCGGCAATTTACTCTGAAACAAAAAAGTAATAATAATAGTTACTGATGGACAGATAGAAGTAAGGACAAATGAACAGATAAATGATGTTTTTAAAACCTGCCCTGAAACGATAGGTTGTAAGTGTTGGATATACATATATTAACTGTAACATTCTTTAAAATTTGCTGTACATTAGAAAATTTTTATAAAAAAATTTTTAGCAAAATGAATATAGGTTTTGAACAGACTTTGCAAAATAAAATATGCAAAATAAGCATATGTAAAGATATTCACCATCATTAGTCATCAGAAAAATGTTAATTAAAACAGTGAGGGACTTCCCTGGTGGCGCAGTGGATAAGACTCCGTGCTCCCAATTCAGGGGAACTGGGTTTGATCTCTGGTCAGGGAACTAGATCCCACATGCATGCCACAACTAAGAGTTCACGTGCCACAACTAAAGAGCCCATGTGACGCAAGTAAGGAGCCAGCGAGCCACAACTAAGGAGCCTGCATGCCGCAACTAAGACTCAGCACAACCAAATAAATAAATAAATAAATAAATATTAAGGGGAAAAAACCCAATGAAATACCACTACACAGCTACAGGGATGGTTAAAATTAAAAAGACTGATGACAGGAAGTGATGGTAAGGTTGTGGAGTAACAGGAACATTTATACTTTGATGGTGGGAATATAAAATTGTACAACCCCTTTCGATAACAATTTGGCAGTTTCTTACACCATACAACCCCCAAATTCTATTTCAAACTATTAAACCAAGATAAATTAAAACAGATATCCATATAAAGACCTGTGTATGAATCTTAATAGTAAGTTTATTCATAATTAAAGCCCCAAACTCGAAACAAACCAGATGTCTAGCTACTAGTGAAGGGATAAACATATCGTGGTATATCCATGCAACTCAATGACACTGAGCAATAATGCAGAGTGAATTAGTGATACCGGCAACATCATGGATGAATCCAAAATCATTATGCCAAACAAAAGAAGCCAAATCAAAGGAGTACATTTATATGAAAGTCTAGAAGAGCAAACTAATGTGAGCTTTAGAAAACAGAAAAGGAGTGCAAAGAAGATGAATTAAGTTTCTGAGATGTTGGAAATGTTCTGTATCTTCTTGGCAGTGGTGAGTATATACACAGGTGAGTGTACTTGTCAAAACTCTCAAAACTATAAACTTAAAATGATAGTATTTAATTGTAAGTAAATTATACCTCAATGTAGTTAGTTAAATATAAAAACAAGAATTGCTGTTATTAGCTCGGCTGTGGAAGATGTACAGAATTCCATGCTTGAAGACATAGTGGTAAAAGCAGAGGCCAGTGTCTCCTGAAGTATGAAGGAGAAGACCAGCCAGCCACTACAGTCTTAGCTCATTATTCTCTCCCTCCCCAAGGCATTAGAGGTGTGCTTCACATAGAAATGGTCTCTATCATCACTGAGGGGAGGCAGAAAGGACAATAAGAAGAGGAAATAGAAAAGCCAATGTCATAAGGCTTGACATTGGGCCTGGTCCTAGAAGAGGAGTTATTTAGAGTGACCATCTGTCCCGATTTACCCAGGGTTATTTCCTGTTTATTACTCTTGTCCTGGTGCAATTATTAATAGAGCTCCCTTTAACCCTGGAAGGGTGTTCCAGTTTAGTATCTAGATATTACAGTCACCCAAGCTTTGCCAAACACTCAAAACTGATGGCTTAGAATCTGGATTAACATGGAAAATCAACTAGCTAGTCTTTCTCAAGTTTTCACTACTTCTTCATATTTTTAACTCCTGTGCTTCACCCCCTTCTCTAAAATTGGAAGCACTTTTATAGACCATTTGTAGAATGTTGCAACCTGTTTCCATCTTTGGTCAAATCTACCTATCAGGTTTAAACGCCAGAACCACACACTGAAAACAGATACGATCCTGTATCCTTTGTCCTAACCTAGCACTTGGAAGTCACACTACATGTTACAACTTCTTCTTTCCATCTGCTCTAACTGAACACCACATTGGAAAGCAGAACGGAAACTTAGTTTTTTAATAAGCTATAAAATGTATTAGACATACCTATTAATTTTTGTTACTGTTTAGCAAGGACTTTGATTATAATACTAGAGTTTAATTTCAAAATACTCCTTAAGGTATTTATATGAATTTACTCCAAAAATTAGTTCATTCAGCACAAACTCTGCAAGCCAGAGGGGAGTGGAAGGACGTATTTAAAGTGATGAAATGGAAAAACCTACAACCAAGATTACCCTACCCAGCAAGGATATCATTCAGATTCGATGGAGAAACTAAAACCTTTACAGACAAGCAAAAGCTAAGAGAATTCAGCACTACCAAACGAGCTTTACAAAAAATGCCAAAGGAATTTCTCTAGACAGGAAACACAAGTGAAGGAAAAGACCTACAATAACAAACCCAAAACAATTAAGAAAATGGTAATAGGAACAGACATATTGATACTTACCTTAAATGTAAATGGATTAAATGCTCCAACCAAAAGACAAAGACTGGCTGAATGGATACAAAAATAAGACCCGTATATATGCTGTCTACGAGAGACCCAATTCAGACCTAGGGACACAGACAGACTGAAAGTGAGGGGATGGAAAAGATATTCCATGCAAACGGAAATCAAAAGAAAGCTGGAGTAACATTTCTCATATCAGACAAAATAGACTTTAAAATAAAGTCTATCACAAGAGACAAAGAAGGACACTACATAATGATCAAGGGATCAATCCAAGAAGAAGGAAGCTATAACAATAGTAAATATTTATGCACCCAACATAGGAGCACCTCAATACATAAGACAAATGCTAACAGCCATAAAAGGGGAAACTGAAAGTAACACAATCATAATAGAGGACTTTAATACCCCACTTTAACCAATGGACAGATCATCCAAAATGAAAATAAAGAAGGAAACACAAGTTTTAAATGATACATTAAACAAGATAAACTTAATTGATATTTTTAGGACATTCCACCCCAAAACAACAGAACACACTTTCTTCTCAAGTGCTCATGGAAAACTCTCCAGGATAGATCACATCTCTGGTCACAAATCAACCCTTCATGAATTTAAGAAAATTGAAATCATATTAAGCATCTTTTCCAACCACAACGCTATGCGACTAGATATCATTCACAGGTAAAATCTGTAAAAAATACAAACACATGGAGGCTAAACAGTGTACACTACTTAATAACCAAGAGATCACTGAAGAAATCAAAAAATACCTAGAAACAAATGACAATGAAAACACGACGACCCAAAACCTATGGGATGCAGCAAAAGCAGTTCTAAGAGGGAAGTTTATAGCAATACAATCCCACCTTAAGAAACAAAAAACATCTCAGATAAACAACCTAATCTTACACCTAACACAATTAGAGAAAGAAGAAAAAAACCCACGAAGTTAGCTGAAGGACAGAAATCATAAAAATCAGATCAGAAATAAATGAAAAAGAAATGAAGGAAACGACAGCAAAGATCAATAAAACTAAAAGCTGGTTCTTTGAGAAGATAAACAAAATTGATAAACCATTAGCCAGACTCATCAAGAAAAAAAAGGGAGAACACTCAAATCAATAGAATTAGAAATGAAAAAGAAGTAACAACTGACACTTCAGAAATATGAAGGATCATGAGAGATTATTACAAGCAACTCTATGTCAATAAAATGGACAACCTGGAAAAAATGGACAAATTCTTAGAAAAGCACAACCTTCCAAGACTGAACCAGGAAGAAATAGCAAATATAAACAGACCAATCACAAGCACTGAAATTGAGGCTGTGATTAAAAATCTTCCAACAAACAAAAGCCCAGGACCAGATGGCTTCGCAGGCGAATTCTATCAAACATTTAGAGAAGAGCTAACACCTATCCTTCTCAAACTCTTCCGAAATACAGCAGAGGGAGGAACACTGTGAAACTCATTCTACAAGGCCACCATCATCCTAATTTCAAAACCCGACAAACATGTCACAAAGAAAGAAAATTAGAGGCCAGTATCACTGATGAACATAGATGCAAAAATCCTCAACAAAATACTAGCAAACAGAATCCAACAGCACACTAAAAGGATCGTACTCCATGATCAAGTGGGGTTCATCCCAGGAATGCAAGGATTTTTCAATATACGCAAATCAATCAATGTGATACACCACATTAACAAACTGAAGAATAAAAACTATATGATCACCTCAATACATGCAGAAAAAGCTTTCAACAAAATTCAACACCCATTTAAGATAAAAACCCTCCAGAAAGTAGGTATAGAGGGAACTTATCTCAACATAATAGAGGCTATATATGACAAACCCACTCCAACATCACTCTCAATGGTGAAAAACTGAAACCATTTCCACTAAGACCAGGAACAAGACAAGGTTGCCCATTCTCATCACTATTATTCGACATAGTTTTGGAAGTTTTAGTCACAGCAAACAGAGAAGAAAAAGAAATAAAAGGAATCCAAATCAGAAAAGAAGAAGTAAAGCTGTCACTGTTTGCAGATGACATGATACTATACATAGAGAATACTGAAGATGCTACCAGAAAACTACTAGAGCTCGTCAATGAATTTGGTAAAGTAGCAGGATACAAAATTAATGCACAGAAATCTCTGGCATTCCTATACACTAATGATGAAAAACCTGAAATTGAAATTAAGGAAACACTCCCATTTACCATTACAACAAACAGAATAAAATAGCTGGGAATAAACCTACGTAAGGAGACTAAAGACCTGTATGCAGAAACCTGTAAGACACTGAGGAAAGAAATTAAAGATGATACAAACAGATGGAGAGATATACCATGTTATTGGATTGGAGGAATCAACATTGTGAAAATGACAATACTACCCAAAGCAATCTACATATCCAATGCAATCCCTATCAAACTACCAATGGCATTTTTCACAGAAGTGGAACAAAAATTTCACAATTTGTATGGAAACACAAAAGACCCCGAATAGTAAAAGTAATCCTGAGAAAGAAAAACAGATCTGGAGGAATCAGGCTTCCTGACTTCAGGCTATACTACAAAGCTACAGTAATCAAGACAGTATGGTACTGGCACAAAAACAGAAATACAGATCAATGGAACAGGATAGAAAGCCCAGAGATAACCCCATGCACATATGGTCACCTTATTTTTTATAAAGGAGGCAAGAATATACTATGGAGAAAAGACAGCCTCTTCAATAAGTGGTGCTGGTAAAACTGGACAGCTACATGTAAAAGAATAAAATTTAGAACACTCCCTAACAGCACACACAAAAATAAACTCAAAATGGATTAAAGACCTAAATGTAAGGCCAGACACTATAAAAGTTTTAGAAGAAAACACAGGCAGAACACTCTGTGACATAAATCACAGCAAGTTCCTTTTCAACCCACGTCCTAGAGAAATGGAAATAAAAACAAAAGTTAACAAATGGGACCTAATGAAACTTAAAAGCTTTTGCACTGCAAAGGAAGCCATAAACAAGAAGAAAAGACAACCCTCAGAATGGGAGAAAATATTTGCAAATGAAGCAACTGACAAAGGTTTAATCTCCAAAATTTACAAGCAGCTCATGCAGCTCAATATCCAAAAAACAAATAACCAATCCAAAAATGGGCAGAAGACCTAAATAAACATTTCTCCAAAGAAGATATACAGACTGCCAACAAACACATGAAAGAATGCTCAACATCATTAATCATTAAAGAAATGCAAATCAAAACTACAATGAGATATCATCTCACACCAGTCAGAATGGCCATCATCAAAAAATCTAGAAACAATAAATGCTGGAGAGGGTGTGGAGAAACGGGAACCCTCTTGCACTGTTGGTGGGAATGTGAATTGGTACAGCCGCTATGGAGAACAGTATGGAGGTTCCTCAAAAAACTAAAAATAGAACTACCATATGACCCAGTATTCTCACTACTGGGCATATACCCTGAGAACACCATAGTTCAAAGAGTCATGTATCACAATATTCATTGCAGCTCTATTTACAATAGCCAGGACATGGAAGCAACCTAAGTGCCCATCGACAGATGAATGGATAAAGAAGATGTGGCACATATATACAGTGGAATATTACTCAGCTATAAAAAGAAACAAAATCGAGTTATTTGTAGTGAGGTGGATGGACCTAGAGTCTGTCATACAGAGTGAAGTAAGTCAGAAGGAGAAAAACAAATACCATATGCTAACACATATATATGGAATCTAAAATAAAAAATGGTTCTGAAGAACCTAGGGGCAGGACAGGCATAAAGACGCAGACGTAGAGAATGGACTTGAGGATACAGGGAGGGGGAAGGGTAAGGTGGGACGAAGTGAAAGAGTGGCATGGACATATATACACTACCAAATGTAAAATAGCTAGTGGCAAGCAGCAGCATAGCACAGGGACATCAGCTCGGTGCTTTGTGACCATCTAGGGGGGTGGGATAGGGAGGGTGGGAGGGAGACGCAAGAGGGAGGAGATACAGGGATATATGTATAGCTGATTCACTTTGTTATAAAGCAGAAACTAACACACCATTGTAAAGCAATTATACTCCAGTAAAGATGTTAAGAAAAAAAAAAGAGTTCATCCTGTCCTTTCCAGGTCCTAATAGATCATGTATTTCCCAGCTATCAGAACATCCCCATCTCTCACATGTTTGTTTCCCCACTGTTGCTATCACTTACCCCCAGTATCCTATCCATGCCTGGCAGAGGTACAGGTGTGCAGTAATGGTTTGCAGGTTGTAATAAACTTTATACACATCTGACTGCATAAAGTGAAACAGAGAGAGAGACAAAGAGACAAAAAGAGAGATTGTAAGAAATTTTACTTCCTGAGGATGAAGTCCACGAAGCTGGGAATCTTTTATGGCGCACTGAATATACTGAAGACAAACTTTACCTAATCAATAATACTGACTCAGGACAGCTCTGGCATTTGCTATACAATTCTCACTAAAGAAGAGTCACTACTTTGGAGTTCAGTGCACTTCCATAGTATATAAGAAACCAAATTTATTAAGAGAAATAGTTTACATTAAAAAGCCACATAAACAAAATAGCAACATATGCAGAGAGATAAGTGTAGATATAAGTACAGAAAGGATATACTTTTTGACCCATCATCTTTAAGCTGCAGAGCACATTAATGCTGATTCACCCTTCTTCTGCTCTAGGTACTACTTTTCTTGGAATATCAAACATAACTGCATGTTAAACAATCTTTTACAAGAAAAACAGGAGCAATCATTGGAATGATCATATCATTTTGACATTGTATGTATTATTACTGCATCTAGTCACCAGCCCTGGTTGCTAAGGGGTGCAGGTGTCTTGTTTGTAGTGCACTTTCATAAGT
Organism: Pseudorca crassidens; assembly: GCF_039906515.1. NCBI lineage: Eukaryota > Metazoa > Chordata > Mammalia > Artiodactyla > Delphinidae > Pseudorca > Pseudorca crassidens. The sequence continues at coordinate 25,587,260 of NC_090298.1, forward strand.
CACTTTTTAATTACAAGTATGCAAGCCAACCACAATATTAAATTGCTGGAGGAAAAGAGAAAGCAAGGATGAAGCCTTATCTAATCTGCAAAATACCATGATTAAGTGTACTGTCTTTAGTAGGGTGCTATAGAACGTCAAGCAATGAAATTTCCCATCTGCCTTTCACAGAGGAGAAATATTCAATAGCAACATTAACAGCAACACAAGTGTCAAGGAGCCAGAAGGAAATTTTAAAATGCTAGGTGCACTTTACAAGGGCTTCTTTCTTTCCCTGACATAAGAAAAACATTGATTGGAGTGAGGTGTTTTTTTAAATTTTATATAATTCATGCATAATTTAGAAGAAAATTCACATTAAATGATGCTCTTTATTTATAACTTTGGGTAATGTGTCCAATTTAGTCTTATTATTTGAGTAGCTGATTCAGAAAATAATCAAAAAGTAACACACAAACCTTTAAATTAAAACTCAATTGAGAATGAAAAATGATCCCATAACCCTGAAGTTTTTTTTTTCCTATAATGTATTATTGCTTCAGTAAAAATCTGTGTTCTCCAACTGACCTATTTTTCCTTTGGCGGAAATTTTGTCTACTACATAAGCAAAATAAAATTAAGGCCTAGAAAAGGACTTTCTCATAGTTGGTCTTGTTTTTCCAAATATTTACTCTAAGACCAAGGTTTGATTACACAGACAACAACCAAAAAAAGCAGAAAGAAAGTGGTTTGCCCAACCAATAACAAAAGCTTGGATTTTTAAAACACTTCCCAGTTTACATAGCATTTTCACAAATATTACCACTCAACTCCATTCCAGTATAGGGAATATCATTCCAATTTTATAAATGAAGCAACTGGGCAATGGAGAATTTAAGCGGGTGCCCACAATCACTAGCTAGTAAAGAAAAAAGCAAAGCGTCAAGCCCAGATCTTCTCTAAGACTGCATGGTTGCTATCATTGTTACAATCCATCTGTTGTTTGGGTCTTGTGGACTGAAATAAAAACACACATAGCAAGAACTGTGAGTTTCAGTTTTATCTGTAGACTTACTAAAGACTATGGCCCAGAAGACAGCCTCTCAAATAGCTGAGGAACTGCTCATAAGAGGCATATATGTGATTTTGACAAAGGGGGTACTTTGCCAAAACGTACCAACCAAGCAGTTATCTCCACAGAGGGCTGCTGCTGGTCACAAGGAACAGATATCTTAGTTAATGCTTTTAGTGCTTTTCTAAGTATAGGAAGATGCAAGATTCCAGATTCATAAAATTGTCTCCTGAAAATATCTATCTGAAGGCCCAATCTGCCAGTTTTACCAGAGCACAGAGTGCCTCATTGCTGATCTCCACCCTGAACTCCTTTCAGGGTGAGTTAAAGGTCAGTGCCTGCAGTGGTTAGTGACCAAATCCTGGTAGAACCAGGTGGCAAATGACATTTTTTAGTTGTCAGTTCAAACTCTCCACATCAGTTTGGAAGATAAGGCAAGTGTACTACAGATTACACAAACCAGCCATAACTTCAGCACAGCCTCAGCTTTTGATAATGCCATGAATATTTAGAATATCAGTAAAACTTAGAGATTTATCATAGTTTTTAAAATGTGTATGTGTGTGTGTTTTTATTGGAGTACACATTTCAGAACCGACCGTTTTATAAATAAGCTTGCTGTGCAGAGTTAGCCGTTTTTGGAGAAATTATTTAGAATCTTAGGTTTCTCACTTGAAAATAACAAAACCACCTGTTCAAGTTGTCAAATGTTCATTATAGTTTTTCTGCTTTTAAACATCATCATAGTCGAGATTTCAATACCATATTGTCCATACTTTGTTGCAGTCCATCTCTTTCTGGTTTGTTCTATTAGGAAAGGTTAAAATTGGCATTTGTATAACTAAAAGCCTTCTTCAAAAGTGATAAAACTTCAACAGGTTTCTAATGACCCTATGATAACACATCAGGGCATTTGGAAATGGCTGCTTTCATAATAATCACGTTAATGCTTCTAAAACTAACCCCCCCCCCCCCGCAAGGAATAAAAAAACCCTACATGTACACGTCTATGGACTTCTCTCTCACTTCAATCACCTGTATCTCGTGGCCTTTCTGTGATTACTCCCCTTACCACCCCACTCCCCCAAACAGCTTCTCTCTCTCCTTCCATGAAATGACGGATAAAACATGTGATTCTTTTCTCATTTCTGTGACTAGATCTTTAACTTTAAATTGCCTCTTCCCTATTCCATCTAAACCCCTGCCTCCCACTTAAACATGAAGACTCCCCATGGTTTTGCCTTGTTCCTTTATCTTGCTAAACTATTTGTCTTGAGAGAGAAGCAAACAGCAGTAGCAAAAAGAATTCAAGTCTTGCCCCAGGCAGACATGTTCAAATCTCCAGCCTACCACCTACAGACTGTGTAAATTTTAACAAGCCATTTGGTTTCTGGAGCACCACTTCTACCTCTGTAAATGGAGGAGGGTTGTGAATGATAATACCTGCTTCAAAGAGTTGTGAGAATTAATAAAATAAGATGTAAAGCACTATGCAAAGTGGAACATAATAAAGGTTTAATAAATGGCAGTTAATTTTATCGTAAATGATCTGATTACCTCCCATTGCTTCTGATATTACAAATATAGAGATGATTTCTAAATCCATATCTTTAGTAATTCTCAACATCTCTTTTAAAAGTCTTTCTCCTTTTCCAACTAACCTGGTCAAAAATGTTGGAACACTATTTCACTTTCTTCTCTCCATCTGATTCATTTTAGGCTGTGCATATATTTATGCTTCTGAAGAACATCTCTGAACATGCTGTTCACTCCACAGCATCCCATACCCATTCGTACTTTCTCCTTACTTAAATATTTTCAGTGGTGTTGATTTTCTTTTAAATAAAGTTAAAATTCCCTATACATTCATTCATTGATCCATCCATCTATTCATCCATCCATCCATCCATCCACTTTCCACTATGCCTTTGTTTATTCTATTCCTTTGTCTAGAATCTTTTATTGGGCTAAATAAATGTCCTTCACTGTTAAGTTTTGATTCAAAACTTTTGCTAACTCTATCTACTTCAATTAATTGTAAAGCCTCTTATATACATTTTACACCATATCCTAGGTATGTGCACTTGAGTCCAGACTCCTCTTTTAGGTGTTATATGTTATTACACTTCTATTCTTATGTTCTTATATCCTTAAGAATATAATACTTATACCTAGAAAGCTTTAAAATACACGAGGTGACTGAATGTGTAGACTACACGCACACTAAAATAAATGCATGTTCACTCTCTCCCTGATTCATATTTACAAAGAAAATGGTTATTTGCACAATTTCTTAGATGATTAGTGTTGGGGAACTGGACCCTTTTCAGTGGTTCTCAAAAATATATTTTGCAACCAGTGTACATGGGAAGTTTCTTGTCTATATGCCTCAAAGTGTACATATTTTACTAGTTGACAATTAAAATGGCAGGGAATATTAGGACTTGGATGGGGGAAGAATTATTTTAAAAACCCTATTTTCTTTATTTATCTTCATGAATACTATTTCTATTTCCCAGTCCATTCCATTGTCATTGTTAATACATGTTTCTTTACTGAAGCTCACATGTAAAATCAGGACATTTTGTAAATAGGCTTGCCTGTGTAGAGTCAGCCATGTTTAGGGAAGTTATTTAGGGTCTTGGATTGCTTTCCCAAGCACAAAACAACTTATTCAAGTTGAAAAAATGTTCAGTGGTGGTATCAACATTCATATGCCTCTACAATAATAGATAAGAACCATATGCCTAGATGTAATCGGGTATATTTTAAAATATTCTTAACTGCTGCTGAGTTTGGCGCATCCCCAAACTTTAGGCATAAGTCTTTCTAAATCACATGTAGATATTCCCATGGATTACTAACATGTCTAGGACCTCAGGACAGTTGGCAGAGAAAGGTCCGCCTCTGTACTGCTTTTATCCTTAGCATTATCTCTGATGATTGATTCTATCTCTTCAACCTGCTTAGTTGTTAAGAGAGAATTAAGGGATAGCAGATATATGTCTTTACGAATCAATTAGAAGCTGTATGTCATCTACCCATTCAAATTACTCTTCACACACTCCCCATCAAGCTGAATCAACTTTAGAGTAATACTTTACTTAACAGCATGAAGCTTCTGAGAGCATCTTTTGGCTTTCCTCTGCAGTTTCACCAAGTTTTCCCATACCGCTCCCTCTCCTTTACATTTTCCTTTTTTTTTTTGTAATAAAATTCTCATTTTCTCTTTTACCTCAAATATTTTTAGCCATTGATGCAGATTAGGTGGTCCTTGAAATTTAAATACACTAAAATTCTATTTATCACAGACTAAAGATTTTTAAATAAAATGACTCAACTGGAGAACTCATCATAAATTGATTTTTAAAAAACCTATTTTTACCAATAATAGGAAAACTATTTTCAAGATTTTCCATAACTAGTCGTTTGAATTTCCTCATACTATTTTGGCATTCAGGAGTTTACTCATATATTTGAGTCTCTATTGCTATGGATTTATCAGCCTTCTGTTTCCCATAAAAATGACTCAAAGTCTTTTTGGTACATTTCAAATATCTTGGAATGATTCTTCAGAAAGAACTGGTCTATTTCATTAACATAAGGAGAGTGGGAGCATTGTTGAATGAGGTAACACATACGAAGTGTATGTAATAAAATAAGAAGTACTGGGCCATCTAAAAGAACATTAATATTAAAGGGGAAGCAGAAGAAAAGAAACCAAAAAAAGGAGAATATAAAATAAACAGCAATGTAGCCTTGTAAGGAGATGGAGTGGAATCTTAGAAAGAGAGAAAATTTTACTAAGTCATATGCCTCCTCTTTCAAAAATAACTTTCTTCAAATATATTCCAGTGTCATATGGATTTGACTAAATTTCCTGCCAAAGTAGGAAACCAGTCTCTAAAAGGAGTAACAAGATGAGTCATTCTGGGTGTTATGTGCTTTGGGATGGAAACTGGCAACATCCTGGTAACATAAAGACCAACACAGTAAACAGTCTCATTTCATGAAAGGTGTGTTACGAATAAAAAATCAAACATTCATGACAGCCTGTGTCTTACTCACCAAGTTACATTAAAGACAGCATGACACAAACTTTTGAGTCATAATGTAATCAAAATAGATATAAAAATTCTATGAAAATTATTTTTTGAAAAACTAGGTTAAGTTTCTAGTCTTCTTTTGTTATTTTAGTTTTACAGTTTCTAAAATAAACTCTGCCATTGATAATCTTCCTCACTCTATGTGCAGTTTAATTTCATTTTAATGGATACACTCACTCTATATATATACATATATACTCTTTAACAATATCCAACTTCACCTGGATTTTTTACTGTTTGTCCCCAGAATGTCCCAGAACTGAGATGTCTCCCATGAGTCCTCTACCTGTTGAACTCCTTTTCCTAAAAATTATTTAATAGAACATATGTCGGTTTTCTGCCCTTCCCTAATTTCTAGAAAAGCTCAGGCTAAGGATACTGGGTGACAGGAGTTGGAGATGGCCAGTCCACAGGTGAGAATATTTTCATCGCAACTAAAAGTGGAGAATAAAGCTAGAACAGAGAGACTTAGGGAGAAAACACAGGGGAAATAGACTCTAGACCTCTATCACTACTAACACAATAGTGACTCACATGTATAGTATGTACCAGGCACTTTTATAACTGTTTACATATGTACTTAGTTAATTCTCCCCAAAACCCTACGGAGTAGATAATAGAGTATTTCCCATTTTACAGATGAGGAAACTGAGGTGTACACTATTTACATAGCTTGCCAAGGTCAACACAGATTGGCAGATTCAAATACAGACATTCTAGTTTCATAGTTCATACTCTTAACCATGACAATGTATTGCTTCCCAAGAGAAGAGACACTTTGACCTCAGCAGGACAGTCATAGGTTTTGACTTTTACTCAGGGAAGTTGCCCACTCCTCCTCTTATTGATGTTTTTCTGGTCTTTCAGATTCCTGTGCACAGGCCACCAGGTGAATATAACCCAGTTCAAGTGTGAAATTGCATTAACATATAAATGATGCAAATTTTATACTACTTTGTACCTGTTACTATTTTGATTCAACAGGGAAAGCAGGCTGATGAGAAAGAACACAAAGATGTTTTTACTCAGGAATTATAAGAGTTAAGGCAAATTATATGAGAACACTGTAACTGTATTCATGAATCTCTCTCAGCTTTTCGCAACTCAGTGGTCTTGTAGACAATTTCAGAACTGATTTTCTTCTGATAAGCACTCATACAGGTCTTCCAATGCACTTGTGCACCATCCTGTTTTGACTGGTCACTGCCTATTCCAGGCCAGTTAAAACTTTTACCCCGGGCTTCCCTGGTGGCACAGTGGTTGGGAGTCCGCTTGCCGATGCAGGGGGCACGGGTTCATGCCCCAGTCCAGGAGGATCCCACACGCCGCGGAGCGGCTGGGCCCATGGGCCATGGCCGCTGGGCCTGCACGTCCGGGGCCTGTGCTCCGCAACGGGAGAAGCCACAGCAGTGAGAGGCCCGCGCACCGCAGAAACAAAAAAAACAAAACTTTTACCCCTTGTCTTGTCATTAGTGTTTTTCAACATACTCCTCATTTCCCACTTTCACACCCCCCACTTGTAGGTGGGGCAGCAGATTACAGTCAGAAGCAAAGGTGAAAAATTGCAATGTTTTTATTCCTGAAAACGGACAAGGCCAAATGGACTTTGTTTTCTCAGTAGAAAAACAAAAAGTAGAAAATGAAAGCACAATTGAGTGTGCTCAATTTAACTTATTCAGGAATGTCTCTGAATGTTGTTTTATGAAATTTTGTCTTACTGAGGTAAGACAAGACAAAATGACTGCAAGTTTCTCTCTAGGACCCACCTTGAATTCTATAACACTGGAAAGCATACTCTGAATGTTTCTGAGTACAGAGACTCATTCACAGGTTGCACATCACCTTCAAATCCTTCCAAGGATCATGCCTTGAAAGAGTAGATCTGAATGAGGGAGAAGGAGGTATGGTTTCTCAGTTTTCTCTCATTGTCTCCATATTCCCATACATATTTTTAATTTGAATTTCTCTGAATTTATTTTCTTTATGTTCTCAAAATTATCCATCTATTTAACCTTTGGGCATTTGTTTATAAATCATGTTGCTAGAAAACTCTAAATTCCTGACCAAGGCATTTACGGCTAAAATCATCTCCTTTTCTTTCTTTTTGCATGGTCTTCTCATTTCTTTCTTGTTTTCTTTGATTTTAGATTCCCTTTCAATGCTCATTCCTCATTCTGTCTAATATAACTGATTCTAATTCTTCCTCACAGCAGATTTTCTTCATTTTTATTTCACTTTGGAGCAACATAATTTTGATGCTATAAACATGTCTTTAATATAGAATATCCTATGAGTCAAAACCTTTATCAAATACATCAAATAAATATACATATATTATAAATAACTGAAAATTCCAAGCAGTCAGTAAGACATGGAAGGTGACTCCATCATTTGACAAATACAAATGCTTGCTCTGAGCCCTAATGTCACCATCCTTGGCGATATTTTAAACACCTGCCTTAAGCCAGTGTTATGCTCTTTGACTAATGGACAGTAATGAGCTAGATTGAGAGATTAATACTAACCATGCAGCGGTTGCATTGAAAGTAATAGAGACGGGGAGCACTATTATTTATGAGGTATAATTTTTGTTCCCACTAAATTTTAGATGTAAAGTTGCCATAGCTCATATTTCAGTTTGTTTAAAAAGCAGAAACAAAACAAAAACAAAAAATAAAACAAAATTTAAAAAAACAACAGCAAAGTATTAAAATTTGGTTAGCCAAAATAGAGAATTTCATATGTACTTTTTCAAGGTTAGTGACAGATATAAGAAAACAATCTTATCTTCATATTAGCAATATAATACCAACAATACCTTGTTGCAACTTCTTATGGCTTATGTTTTATTTTCACTCTCATAACCACTGTTTCATTTTTCTCCCAAGAAGGTTTTTATTTTGTAATTGAGCAGGAATCTTTGGCACTTTCCCAGGACAGACCCTTCCCCTCATGTCCTCTGCCTGCCTCTTGTCTGTGGAAAAACTGTAGCCTCCCAGGCCTCCCCTGAGTCACAAAAGCCTGGCTCAAGAACCAGTGATTGAAAAGATGTGAACATGTAGTGACAAAAGTAGCAGTTGGACCAGAAGAACTGGTAACAATTTAAACAATCAGCCATATGGCAGTCATAGAATCTTTAGTTCCTCTCTGAAATACATAGATAACAGTATCTGATACACCTTCCTGAATTGTTTTACAGATACCAAAGCCCCCACCAAATGGAAGAAGTTAACTACATGATGACCATGAGCACGTGGCCCTCAGACTGACTGAAGCCTGCAGATCAATGTTAACCCCTGTGACACCGCCCTGCTACCTCACTATCAATCAATCAGAGAATTGTACAGGAGCTGATCACATACCCTGCAACTCCCCTCCCTCACCTAGCCTTTAGAAATGCTTCCCTGAAACCCATAGGTGAGTTCGGGCCTCTTGAGCATGAGCTGCCCTGTTCTCCTTGCTTGGCCCTTGCAATAAACCTTTCTCTGCTCCAAACTCCATTTTGGTTTGTTTGGCTTCACTGTCAGGCACGTGAACTTGGGTTCAACAACAATTTTTACTCCAGATGCTGAAAATTATATTTAATTGCATCAAACAGTAATTTTTAGTTGTACTTTATTAAAACTTTAGCCTTATTCATAGACTACACACCTAAAGAAGAACCCAACTAAATATCTTTTGTGCTACACAGTAAGAAAAAAAAAAAAATCATCCTACGGTGAATGTTTATTTCTATTCATATACCTTCCAAACTAATGGAGTTCTCCATTTATGCATGGTATCTACAGATAAAGCCAAAAATATAGACAATTTGTGCCTTCTTAGGAACATTTTCACACTAGAATTCTAGAGCCCAAGGAATTACTCTCTTTGGTACTTCTATTCACCTGCCAGACATTTTCATATCTTCCTTATTCCGAAGCTTTGGGCTTTACTGAGTTGAGGAAAGTGGGAGCAGAGAACTTCCATAACAGACATAGAAAAAGAGAGAAAACAATCTAATTCTATTATTTTCATAGGATAATAGCATGTAAAAGTTTGACTGCAAGAAGTGTTTTTAAAACGTTTGTTAAAGAAGGAAAGAGGGGCTTCCCTGGTGGCGCAGTGGTTGAGAGTCCGCCTGCCGATGCAGGGAACACGGGTTCATGCCTTGGTCCGGGAAGATCCCACATGCCACAGAGCGGCTGGGCCCGTGAGCCGTGGCCGCTGAGCCTGCGCGTCCGGAGCCTGTGCTCCGCAACAGGAGAGGCCACAACAGTGAGAGGCCCGGGTACCACAAAAAAAAAAAAAAAAGAACAAGTATCAAGACTTTTCATTTTTTAATAAACATGTCAAAATAGAAATCTGCCATGGAATCAGCATTTTTTACATTGTTGCCCTTAGAACTTGTATTAGAAATTTGGAATTTAAATATTTTTTAAATTGTGGGATTGTGTGGTGGATTTTTTTTCTCCAGGACATTTAAATTCCTCCAGCATCAAAAAGTGATTGTTTTCATATCTTTAAAAGCAACTGTAGGCCTTACTATTTGGAATTCACTTTCAAACAAGAAAACTTATTCTACCCTGTTGCTGGCACCATAAGGTGAAAAGTGCTTCTCAGAAGTCGTCTCACCACTAAGGGGAATTTTTAATCAGGAAAAGTTGTCGTGCCACTCTAATACACTTTGAGTTAAGGCCTCAGTGTCACTGAAGACTAAAATATCCCTGCAGTTCTACATATAGAAGTCTCTGTATAATGTAGTCCATCCCTAAAGAGGTATTATGCAAATGAATGCATTTAGTTAATACGTACTGTAAACAGATCACTACTTCTTTATTCCTTTCTAAATCACAGCAGAGATTAAAACTGTAATACTCATATTACCTAATAAATAGCTAAATCTTTAAAGCAGATCTGCAAAGAGCTTCAAGCCCAAGATAACACCTCTTAAATTTGGATTGCGCTTTTCCTCCAAAGGTCATAGCATCTTCTTACAGGCTTTCTCCCAAACTCCCAGAAAAACATTTCTCCTAGAAATATGATATCAAGTTACACTAGCTTTCTCTGATCACTCAGAGTATTGCACGTTTTATATTCTCATATTACCAAACTCCAACCCAGTACTCACTGACAAATGTAAGAGTGACAATCATAATCATACGGAACATATAAGTAGAAAAAATCAAACTCAAGGTGCAGAACGTAGTTGATTGGTTACTTCTGATTTAGTGGTCTCACAGTGAGTTAATGTCAAGTTCCATTAGAACTCATCCGTGTCACACTGACCAATTTTACCACCAGCAAACGATTTCAGGTGAGAATGAAAACTGAATAATGATCATTTCATTTGTCTTTAAAACCTTTATTGAATAAAGACAAGAAAGTAGGATGCTAGGGCTTTGGCTATATAAGTTTAAAAGGTTGATTTTTATGAAGATATTTTTCAGCCATCATAAAAGCTGTATGGACAGCAAATCTTTTCCTCTCAATTATGCAAAAGCAATTGATCAAACAGTGCTGGTTTCATAAAACATGCCCACCATCCCCTTGGGATCACCTATTTTCTGCCAGAGAACTTTCATTCTCTTTGGAAAGAAGTAAAAAAGAACAAGGATAAGTGATGACTTTTAAATCAGCAAATTTGCTTTTGCTCTTCTGTCTTTAATTTGTTATTGAATTGAGGTAATACATTTCTTTATTGTTCAAGAACAGAGAGAACCAAAGGACCCCAGTGCAGTTTTGTAGTTGAAGCAGAAAAGTTTTGCAACTCTACACAGGGGAAAGAAGAGAGGAAACAGATAAATCTACACTGGTCACTCTCAGAGAAAGGGAGACTCAATCAAACGCATTACTGCTTACTTAGAGAGGAAAATAGGCCTCAGTGCAGCACTGAAAGGCAAGTTTTAAGTGTGAAGGTAAATGATCGGCTCAGAGCAGCGCAACAGCAGGTAAGTGAATGTTGTCAGAGGGTCTTCTGTATTCTTACTAATGGCCATTTTGACTTGCCATTGGTACCTACTAGGTCATTGTCCTTGAGGCGTGTAGTGGTCTGTAATGTCCAGAGAGGCAAGAGTTTTCCAACACCCAGCTTTCTCTGAGGCAGCTAGGTCAGATATATGAATTTCAGGAGAGAAGCAGAATATACCAGAAAATCTGAGATACAGCCTATGTATTCATCAGTTTTCAAATGTCTGTTCCACTTGTGCTTGTCCCTTTAATGACATTTTTCAATTTTATTTCTGCTGTTTTGTATAAATGTTTCGTTTTTATTTTATTAAAATTCTTTCTTTTTTCATTCGTCTTTTCTTATATCAATACTTCAAATTTTTCCAGTCCTTTTCCTCTTTTCTGTCCTTTGTGGCACAAAAGAAAAAAGGTAGAGCTCTGACATTTTACTTCCTACTGGAATTTTCTACAACATTTAATTTTATGCAGAAGCACAGGATTGTCTAAGTAACTAATGGGGTTAACGGCAGTAGCGAAGAAAATCAAGTCTATTATATAAGATATATTTCTGTTTTCATCAAAATTAACCAATTATTCCCCCCAAAATATATGATTAAGGTCCAGTCAGTATCGTCAGATTGTGTGTGTTGTAGTTTATAAAATTGCATTTTTACTCTGTATTTTACTTTCTAAAATATTTTCATTGCATATATTGATGGGCTATAACTAGGAACCATGGCAAATGTTTTAATCTATAAGACAATTGAAATAAAAATGTGATTACAAAAATGAACATCAAACCCCCTGTACTGGGTTGAATGTTAGCCCCCCAAAAGATATGCTCAGATGCCAATGCCAGAATTTATTAATGTTAGCTATTTTGCAAATAGGGTCTTTTTAGATGTAATTAAATTAAGGATCTTGAGAAGATATTCCTGGATTATATGGGTAGGTAGGGCCTAAATAGTATACAATGACACGTGTCCTTATAAGAAACACACAGACAGGAGAGAAGACACAGGCACATGGAGGCAGAGACTGGAGTGATGTGGTCCGAAGCCAAGGAATACCTAGTCATGAGAGGGTGGAAGAGGCAAGGAAGCCTTCTCCCCTAGAGCCCTTAGGGTGGAGTGTGGCATGTTGATTTCAGATTTACAGCCTCCTGAATTGTGAGAGAATAAATTTTGTTGTTTTAAGCCACCCAATTTGTGGTAATTTCTTATGTCAGTCATAGGACAATAATACAATTTCCAAAAGATATATAATATCAAAACGCTCTGAATGAATTTTTAAGAGATACATATAATATATGGAGATCTTTTTATAGATTAAAATAAGCATGTTCATTTTATAGTTATTTATAGGTTTTTCTTGAAGCACGTTTGCACCCACATTATTTCCTTTGATGCTATATATACAAATTTTCTTCAAGTTCTATTTGTGATTATCTAGCCTCATTGCAATGAGTAAAATAGGGAAGCAGGTCTCTGTGGGAGTGGGAAATTTCCCACAGAAAACAGATATGCTTATTTCTCCTCAGAAAATAAGAATGAAATCATATTGAGGATATTTGCATTAATTTTGAGTTTATTACACCTTAAAATTTTTAGATGTGTCAGAAAGGAAATTTGATTTTGAGGCAATACATAATTGTGAATTGCTAATTATTTTTTAAAAATTGATCCAATGAGTAAAATAAAGCATTTTAACTCTGTCCTTGAGGCCTAACCCAATCCCAGCATTCCTGGCTCTCTTTATTGCTCACATTTTTTTCTTTTATTTGGTCCATTTATCATCTACTATTACTAATATGTGTCTGTTAACATTGCTAATCGTTACATATTCTGTTAACTGTCAGTCAGCCCTACTTGAATACAAGCTCCAAGAGGGTGGAGATCTGTGTGTTCTGTCCCCTCATGGGTCACCTGGAACAACTCAAGGTCAGTGCTCAACATGTACTGAATAAACATAAATGATTTACTCCATTCTCCTCTGCCAAGGTCTAGGGAGAAATGAGCCCCAACCAATGCAGCTGAAGAGAGGGAGAAATGAGGATGATTGTTTCTGAAGATCAAGAACACATGAGGAAAAGAAAAAAAAAAAGAATGCAGAGGAGGGGAAATTAAAATTTGAGAAGACTTGTCACAGCCAGTGGGTGCTGGACACCAACATTTTTTTACTTTTTATTGAGGTATAGTTGATGTACATTATTATATAAATTTCAGAAGCACAGCATAATGATTCACAATTTTTAAAGGCTATACTCCATTTATAGTTATTATAAAATATTGACTACATCCCGTGTTGTATAATATATCCTTGTAGCTTATTGATTTATACACAATAGTTTGTACCTCTTCATCCCCTACCCTTATCTTTCCCCTCCCCCACTTCCCTCTCCCTACTGGTAATCACTAGTTTGTTCCCTATATCTGGGAGTCTGTTTCTTTTATGTTATACTCACTAGTTTGTTTTTTAGATCCCCCATATAAGTGATAGTTGATTGCCAAACCCTGCCTTGTGTGGCAGGTGCTGGCAGCTGGCTGGCAGGACCAGGTCATGAAGTGGCTGACTGCAGAACCCTAAGGGGGTTCTGGGGCTGGTGCTGGCATACTGGTAGGCAGATTCAGTGTTCAAGACTCTTGGGGACTGCTCCCCACCCACTGGTGGGTGAAGCCAGGTCCTGGGGCTAGTGTCAGCCTACTGCCAGGCAAAGCCAGGTCCTGGAGTCTGGTTGCAGGGTCCAAGGGTCCTAGAGCTGGTAGCAGATTGCTGGTGGGTGGGGCCAGTTCCTGACATAGTTGGGTGCAGGGCCAGGATGTCCTGAAGCTTGTGTGGGTCTGGCAGTGAGTAAGGGCAGGGCCCACCTGGGCCCAGTGCAGAATCTGGCCTGCTATTGGGTTGGCCAGGTCCACAGGCTGTGGGGCTGCAGTTTTCTTGTAGCTGGTGTCTGCCCCCTGGTGGGTGAGACTGGTCCCAAGACTAGAGCAGGCTCACTGGTGGGCAGGGCCAGGGCCCAGCCTGTCTCAGGGTAGGCTCTGGCCTGTTAGTGGGTGGGTTGGGTCCACAGTGGACACTTTTATCACAATGATTCAGTTATTATGATAACCCCTTAAGAGTAAGCAGAACATTAAAATATTGGTGGCTGGAGTAAATCATGACCCCCACAAAGGTTGATAATACTGTGTTCAAAATCATCCACATCTTTTTTTCAAAGATTCTTAGAAAACCCAGAATGGGAAGGGGAAATGTGTAACTGCTGCTTTGCCTTTTGTTACTACTGTGTCCATAGCACCACCCCTCCCACTACAGGGCTCTTGACTTTTTTTGAAGTGATGCCTTGAGTTGACTGATGTGTGAAATATAAGGGGGGATTGAGCTGGTCCTTATTTTCTCATTCAATTCCTAAAAGTATTCTGTAGTTTGTTCCTACAAAACTTTAGCTGAGGGGACAAATATCATTCCCATGTTACAGGTATGAAGCTGAGGTGAGCTATATAAGGGACTTACACAAGATTACCCAGGGAGGTAATTTCGTTGTGGGTCCACGAATTCTGAATTCTGACTTTTCAACTCTTTGTCTCCCCTGTATTACTCTTTTATCAGGATCTAACTTTTAACTCACTAATTCTGTGAGATGGATTCTATTGGTCCTTTATCCTTTCATTCAGAAATATAGCTGAACAGAGGATATAATCAGAGAATTTGGGTACCAGCATTCTTGGGTTTGAATTTAAGTCTGACACTTAATAGTTATATGATTTTGAGAAAATTACACAGGCTCTCTCTCACTCCCTTTCCACATCTGTAAAATATGGATAATAATAGACCATTAGGGCTTCCCTGGTGGCGCAGTGGTTGAGAGTCTGCCTGCTGATGCAGGGGACGCGGGTTCGTGCCCTGGTCCGGGAAGATCCCACATGCTGCAGAGCGGCTGGGCCCGTGAGCCATGGCCGCTGAGCCTGCACATCCGGAGCCTGTGCTCCGCAACGGGAGAGGCCACAACAGTGAGAGGCCCGCGTACCGCAAAAAAATAATAGTAATAATAGACCATTAGACTTTATTATTGTTTCCCAAGTCTTTGTTGTGTTAAAATTTATTCACATATTTATCTTCTGTATTTATTACTTCTTGAATATCAAATCTTCCTTCTCAGATCACTTTCCTTCTGTCTGAAGCATGTTCTTTAAAATTTATTTTGCTGCGAATGTTCTGATGGCAATCTTTTAGTTTTTACTTGTCATCTCTTGCTCTTGAAGAAATTTCCACTGCTCATGGAATACTGGTTTGAGAGATATTTTCTTTCAGCACATTGAAGATATGATGGCTCCATCTTCTGGTTTCCCCTACCACGTATCTGAAGACAGCTGTCTAACCACTGCACCGTTAGAGCAAATCTGCTTCACTCTGGCTCCTCCTAAGATCTCTTCTTATTGGGCATTCTGCAGTTTCCCTATGTGTGTATAGGGGTGGGTATTTTTTGTTTATCTTCCTGGAGTTTTGTTGAGCTTCTTAAATTGGTAGTTTTGTGATTTCATCTGTCTTGGGTTTGTTTGGGTTTTTTTTACATTATATCTTCAAATAATTTCTCTGTCATATTATTTCTTCCCTACTTCTAGAACTAAAATTACATGTTTGTTAAGTCTTCTTACTCTGTTCTTCATATATCAACACTTTTCCCATTTTATCTTTCTTTCCCCCTTTTTATTATATTCTTTCTTTCTGTCATCTAGTTCACTAATTCCATACTTAATCTGTGTAATAATTGTCCACTAAGTTCTGATTTCAATTACTCAGGTTTTAATTTCTAAAATTTTTATTGAGTTATTTTTCAAATATCCTTGATCATTCTTTATTGTTTCTTACTTGCTGCACATATTTTAAGCTTGGATTTTACGTCGTTAAGCATAACCTTCAGTCATTTAAAAGTCTCTGTGTATAATTCTATTACCGAAAATTTTCTGCATCAGTTTCTTTTGCCACTTGCTGGCTTTTGTTCATGGTGCCTTATTTCTTTCTATCCTTAGTTATTTTTGCTACTCCTCTTCCCGAGGGGGGGGGGGAGAGAAAGAGAGAGAGAGAGAGAAAAGAAGACTGAGATATAAGGGAGAGCTTTCCAGAGAGGATTTTTTTAAAAAAAACTAGAGTGTAAATTGAGACAGCAAATCTTCATGGGGGCATTTTGTGGTTTCAAATCCTTGGCAATATTCCTTACTCATCCTCTCCTGCTTTGGGTCAAGACAGTTATTTTCAATGTAATCCTCTAAAATAACAGGATGTAGATTTGATCTAAATCCACCCTGAGAGCACTGTCCTTTTGGATCTCAGATAACTGAAAATATTATCCCCTAATGTATACTTCTGGTATGAACCTAGGCAATGAAATCCAAAGCTCAGATTTATCAGATATGTAAATGCCTAAGGACAAAAACAAGCATCCTTATTCTGTTTACTCCCTGGATTCTTTCACTTAATTCCTAGCATGAAAAACATTTTACCCTCTTGAGATAACACTGATACTTAAAAGAAGATTTTTTAAACATATATTGCATTTTAGAATATTATTGTTTTTCAGCAGGCAAGTCTATGCAGGCATCTAGCCCACCATGTTATTAAAATGGGCATTAAACTGAAAATAGTACTCTGAAATCTTAATTGTTTTATTAAATAATATTATGCAAGAAAGCTCAGAGTTTGGCAAAGAATAAGCACATGATTCATGTTAAGAGTCATTACTATCCAAGAAATTTTGACATTTACCTTAAGTTGAATATGAACTAGAATGTTAGAACTCTCCTTAATCTTTAATGTAGCAATTATGCTCTCTTCTGAATAGTAGGTATAGAAAGCACTGAGTTCTTTATCTTTTTCTAAGAGTTACAAACAAAATGGCACAACCTCAGGCAGAAATACACCTATGCCCAAGATTACATGTTACTGATGCATTTCTTTCAGTGTTCGTAATTTTAGCTCTTTAGCTACATAACTTTTCTCTTTTTTTCTTTGTAAAATGCTCTGGAAATGTACCCACTTGCCCTGTGTGTTAGTCACCTTAGGCTGCCATAACAAACTACCATACTAGGTGTTCTATTTAACAGAAATTTAATTTCTCACAGTTCTGGAAGCAGGAAGTCCAAGATCAGGGAGCGAGCCAGCATGGTCAGTTTCTGGCAACAGCTCTCTTCCTGGCTTGCAGATGGTCATCTTCTCACTGTGTTCTAACATGGTAGGGAGTAGAGTGAGGGAAAGAAAGATCTTCTTTTCCTTCTCTTTTTTCCTTCTCCTTCTTCGTCTTCTTTTTCTTCTTCTAAGACTAGGGTCCTATCAGATTAGGGCCCTACATTACGACTTCATTTAACTTTACCTCCTAAACACTCTATCTCCAGATAAAATCACATTGGTGTTAGGGCATAAACATATGATTTTGGAGGAAACAACTTAGTCCATAGCACCTCGCTTCTTTGTGCAAAGTATGAAGAAATGTGAATCTAAGTCACTCAGCCTGTAATATATTTCTTCTCAATCTATCAATGTGTAAGATATTAGTAAGCAACATGGATTTTACCAATTTGACACATCCATCTATTTGACACAATATACTACTGAAGATGTATATCTTTAAACCACTAAGTTAAATATTCCATAATTCTTAACTTACTATTCCACAGCTCCTTTTCTGGACCAGTGTGTCAGTGATAATTGGTCACATGAGTTTCTAAATGAAATTATAGGATAAAGAACTGAAAATGGAAATACAAACATTGATATAAAAATTAAGCCCTCCTTGGCAAGTATATACAATGGAGAAAAGACAGTCTCTTCAGCAAGTGGTGTTCGTAAAGCTGGACAGCCACATGTAAATCAATGAAGTCAGAACACCCTCTCACCATACACAAAAATAAACTCAAAATGGCTTAAAGACTTAAATAGAAAATATGACACCATAAAACTCCTAGAATAGAACATAGGCAAAACATTCTCTGACATAAATCTTACCAATGTTTTCTTAGGTCAGTCTCTCAAAGAAATAAAAGTAAAAGCAAAAATAAACAAATGGGACCTAATCAAACTTACAAGCCTTCGTACAGCAGAGGAAACCATAAACAAAACAAAAAGACAACCTACAGACTGGGAGAAAATGTTTGCAAATGATATGACCGACAAGGGCTTAATTTCTAAAATATACAAATAGCTCATACAACTCAACAAAAAAAAGACAAATAACCCAATTGAAAAATGGGCAGAAGACCTAAACAGACATTTCTCCAAATAAGACATACAGATGGCCAACAGGAACATGAAAAGATGCTCAACATCACTAATTATTAGAGAAATGCAAATCAAAACTATAATGAGGTATCACCTCACACCAGTCAGAATAGCCATCATTAAAAATTCTACAAATATCAAATGCTGGAGAGGGTGTGGAGAGAAGGGAACCCTCTTGCACTGCTGGTGGGAATGTAAATTGATACAGCCACTAAGGAAAATAGTATGGACTTTCCTCAAAAAACTAAAAATAGAGTTTCCATATGATCCCAGCAATCCTACTCCTGGGCATATATCTAGACAAAACTCTAGTTCGAAAAGATACCTGCACTCCTATGTTCATAGCAGCACTATTCATAATAGCTAAGACATGGAAACAACATAAATGTCCATGGACGGATGAATGAATAAAGGAGATGTGGTGTATGTGTGTATATATATATATATATATATATATACACACAATGGAATATTATTCAGGCATAAAGGTAAATGAAGTAATGCCATTTGCAGCAACATGGATGGGTCCAGAGATTATCATACTAAGTGAAGTAAGTCAGACAGAGAAAGACAAATACCATACTATATCACTTATATCTGGAATCTAAAATATGACACAAATGAACTTATCTACAAAACAGAAACAGATTCACAGACATAGAGAACAGACTTGTAGTTGCCAAGGGGGAGGGGGTGGGGGAGGGATGGATTGGGAGTTTGGAATTAGCAGATGCAAACTATTACGTATAGAATGGATAAATGACAAGGTCCTACTGTATAGCACAGGGAACCCTATTCAATATCCTGTGGTAAACCATAATGGAAAAGAATATGAAAAAGAATGTGTGTGTGCATGTGTATATAAAACTGAGCCATTTGCTGTACAGCAGAAATTAACACAACATTATAAATCAACTATACTTCAATCAAATAAATGTTTTAAAAATCAAGCCCTCCTTGAGAGAATTAGAAAGTCAACAATACCAGATAGAAAAATGAGTTTTTAGAAAATATTAAAATTAAGCTACTTACATGTGTGGAATATATAATGATAGCCAGATACCCATATAAATGTAACTAATGCATATTCAGGGACATGGGATGGCTATTCCAGAGAGAGTTTATAAATGAAGGTATATATATGACAGAGTGATCCATTTTGAAGCAAGATGTTGTAAAGGGCTAAACATAAACTTTGGATGTGAATATGCCTGAATTTGTAGCCTAGACTTACTATAAAATTTAGCTATGAAACATTGAATAGCTTACTCATAGTTTTTTGTCTGAAATACTGCAACTAACCACTAGAGATAATATCTAAGGCTGAGGTTACTGAATGAATTGAATTAAGTAAGAAAATACAAAACCAGGTATATAAGAAGTGGCTTTAAAATATATTTAGGTCATATTCAGTCTTAGTTTTTTAATCTTTAAAATGCTGATATTATCCCTGGTTTTGATTTCCTGAATACATGAAATTATTTATGTATTTAGTCTAATGGCTAGCACAAAGTAAGTATACAAATGCTGCATTTTTACCTTTCTTATTTTTCCTTCAATTGACTAGTTAATTAAAATTGATTGCTAATAAAAAAATTATAGAAAGAAAAGAAAGGCAAAGACACAACACTGGTAAGGCCCTAAAATTTTAAAAATAAAGGGAAACAAGCAAGAAAGTTAAAGAATTCATAAAGGCAGGAGAAGAAAATCAGATGAAAACAGCATATGAGAAGTTGAAGAAGCACAGAGTTTATGAATAAGGGGCAGTCAGCAACATTAAGGCCAACGGAGAAATACAAATTTTGAGTGCTAAGAAAAGGGTATTGATTTTGCAATTTGAAATTTACTGGTTTCTTTGAAGAACAGTTTCAACAGAATAGTAGAAAAGGAAATCATATTGTGTGGAATTGATGAAAAAATGAGAAGTAATGACATGGTGATAAAAGAATAAAAAAAGAGTGTGTGATTGCCTAAGGGCTAGAGAAAGCAAGATGAAATGGATTTTTCCCCATTAATAAGAAAAAAATGTTTTAAATGTTTATGGAATGTTGTTAGTGAAACTGATTGATTTAAGAGTGAGGGAAGTAAGGCAATAAGGAAGGGAGGGATCAAGAGCACAGGTGAAGGCACCTATGTAGGAAAGAAGGCACACACTTTTCTTTAATACAGGCAGAAATGAAGAAATAAGAAATGAAAGAATGATATGGTAGAGTTTTGAAAAGTCAAAGACGTGATTATAGGAAGATATTTTTACAGGAAAGGGATAGCTGCAGAAGTACACCCTAGATGACTGATTTTTTTTTTTTTTTCCTGTGAGGTAGGAGGTAAATTCATCTCTAAAAGGGTAAAAAAGCAATACTTTCTGATATGGAAGCTCATGGAAACAAGCAAACAACACCCAATTGATCTTGGTATTTCAGCAAATAGGAGAGTGGTTGCATAGTTAGCATTCAAAAATAATTGCTGTATTTGGGTCTTGAAGAGAATAGAAATGGTTTAGAAGAGTCAAAATGAGAAAGCAAAAAACAAAAAAGAAAAACAACAAAAAAAGAGGAATGAATTGAAGACATAAACACACAATTGAAGAGTTTCAGTGACAGCTCAGTTGAAGTTAGAGAACATAAATTTGGAGTGAACCAAGTCTGAGAAGATAAGTCCTATTTTAAATCCTAAGGGAAGCTTGGTAATGAAATCCATTAAGAATACACTACCCAATTGAAAACTGAAAAGGAGATTAGGGAAGACAAATGTAATTACTCGAATTGTAATTTGGTCAAGACACCAAGGTTAATAACATTCCTCCTTTTTCAAAAGTTGCCATGAATTTTTTAATACCTTATAATGGCCAGTGTCACAATTTTTATTCCTTATACAAGAGATGAACTCTTTGATATGCATTTTTTAAATGTTAAGCACGTATATTAAGGATATGTATTCACCATTACACATGCACATACATTTACGCCTATACAAATATTAGAGAATGAATTTTTTAATTAGGTAAAGTGCTTGAAGAGAAAATAGCTGCCTCTTTCCCTTCCAAATCTGACAAGAAGCTGTGATTAAAACTGCGATCTATCATAATAAAGGTGGAAATAATGTCTGAGTTACAATATTGTTTAGGAGTTAAGAATATGGTCATTAGAGAGACCTTAGTGCAAGCCGGACTCTGCCCCTGTCAAGTTAGGTATCATCTATAAACTCATCTACTGACTGTAAAACAGAGATATGAATCCATATTGTATCACAGGGATTTTGAATAATAAGATAAAGCATATAGAACGCTTAACACAGAGAGTAAATTCTCAATAAATATAAATTATTATATTACCTGTTAACAGTTTCAATGCAATGCTTCTTTGATCCCAAGTATTGATATGTGAATAAGCAATTGTGGAAAGCAAGGTTCATAAAATACCATCACTCTTTGGTAATGTCAGAATATGGAACAACCATCTGCCTTATATATTTATTATGCTAAACTTTTCTGTTATACATGTATCTTTCTTGGTGCAAATTCTGACCTATTTGCATTTGTAAATGATCTATTTTATAAAGGGATTTTATCATTTGTTTAATTTTGATGACAATGTTCAAATGGTACTAAGCATTAAATCTACATAACAGTACAGTGAATCTTTATTATCTCTTCAGAAAGTGTCTCTTCTCTTTTGAGTATTCTTGTACTTGGCAAATATATGTTCCTAAAAATATGAGAAAGCTTTAAAAAATTAAATAAAATTACATTTATGGTATATATATATATATCATGTTACTTGTATAAATTTCACTGATTATTATACTTAACAATTATTTCTTACATTAATATGATAATTCAATTCTATGCTCATTCATGGAAACTGGTTTTAATATTAAATAAAATACATGAAAGAAAACTAACTTTCTGGCATTATTTTAAAAAAGTTACTGAATAAAATTTGTATAAACAACATTAAACAACATAACATTGCCATTACCCTTTCCTCCTGAAGTACCTTTAGAAGAAAAGTGAGAGGAAGTGTTTAAGAAATAAAGATCATAATCTATGTCTTTATCAAGTTAAAGCTCATATCCAAATATTTTACTGACAAAACTTAGTTTAAACAAAAAGGCATGTCATTAGTCCCAATAAATCTGGGAGATAGAGTTACCTTAGGGATGACTGAATCTGTGTGTGTGTGTATGTGTGTGTGTGTGTGTGTTTCTTTTATCTGCTTAGCTTCTCCTCCTTTTCTGCACTATTTATCTCTGTGTGTTGATCTTATTCTCTACTACTGAAGAATTGAAGAAAATGACCAAAAACAGATTTAAACTTACACCAACTCTGTTTTAGAACTACTGAATAAAAAAACTATAGTTCCCAAATCCTTTTTACAAAATCCTTGAGATCTATTTGTCTTTGGTTTTGTGTCCAAATTCTGAGCTAATTACTACAACCAGGATAACGGAACATTTATTGCTCACATTTGTCACATGTCCACCTATACGTTGACAGGAGCTGGAAAACTGTGATTAGTAACCACATAGACCAGAACCCCATTGACACAAAAGAGATAGCCTCCAGAGCAGAAGGAGTGCTATGGCCAGAAGAATGGAAGGAGGACTGTTGTGCAAATAAAACGAGCAGCTAAGTTAACTTTGTGATAAGATTCCACTAAATCAATAAAGAAAAAGTGGAGTTACAGAAAATGTTGAATAAAAATAAATATGTTCTGCATGATGGATTAGGCACTGGAGTGTAGGCCCTTTGTTAACTTTGTGTAGGACTTTGTTCAAATCGTTGCCATTCTCTATAACTTAGTCTCTTCAATTTATTATATAAAACTAGGAGACTGAACTAATCTCTATGGTATCTAATAGAGTAAAAACATTTTAGCTTTTAATAAGCTAACAAATGTGTTTCCTGGGTATTATCAATTTAAAGGAAAGCAGTAGATGAAAGTAGATACATACTTGGCTTTGGGGTCAGATAGATCTATATGTCAAATCTGTCACTGAGCAATATATCAACTAGTACAAAGAAGCAGTTTCCACAATGGTGGTGGGGAGATAGTAATATCCTCTACCTCCTAAGAGTTGTAATGAATACATGTGATAACTGCAGTGCCTGCCATGGAAAGACCCCTTAATAAATGTCAAGTTCTTTTTTTATTACTGTCATTATTATTTTTTATTTTTATACCCCTCAGAAAAGATTTTGCACATTTCTCATTGGGTACATGTTTAAACACTTGACATTTTTGTTTGAATATAGAAAACTTAAAAAATCGTCCTTCCACCAATTCCTGTGTTCCTTTGGTGATGAGTCCAAGTGAAGTGTTTTTTAAAAATAACCCACAGTAGCACTTGGAATTTAGTAAAAATCCAAGGTTCAATTCCATCTAGAGTATTTGGAATAAAATGTTTTCTAGTCATACTAATTATGGGGCCATAGAAAGCAATTATGATGCTGCCTATTTCTCTCTGCTACCGTCTCAGTAGACAGGGACATGGTAAAAGTGGAACGGTCATCAACAGACACTCCTCCATAGAATTATGCTATTAAGAGAAATTCTCATCAGAAATGACACTTAACTGACACGAAAAGTTAAATACTGTTTTATGCTAAGTGGCCATCACCAGTGTTTTTAAGAGCTAATTAAAGAAAAGCACATTTCTTTTTAAAAACCACTTGTTAAACACACTAAATTCAAAATGACCTTTAGGTAACTGCAGAAAAAGGAATGGAGAACTGCCCCACAATTTGTATTATATACCCTGATGCAAGGTTCTGACTATTTTA
The DNA here is from genome assembly GCF_039906515.1 of Pseudorca crassidens. Lineage (NCBI taxonomy): Eukaryota > Metazoa > Chordata > Mammalia > Artiodactyla > Delphinidae > Pseudorca > Pseudorca crassidens. The sequence continues at coordinate 25,611,396 of NC_090298.1, forward strand.
TTGGTGAGCAGCATGGGATATGAATGTCATTGAATTCAAAAGAGGAACCAAGGAGTAAAAAAAAGAGTGAATAAAGGAATGAATACCAGATCACAATTGCTTGTTTTTTCAATTCTCAGTGAGTAGGATTGATGACTTCCTTCAAATTCTCGCTTTGTATTTATTTTCAATATACATATTTAAGTGTAAAGATATGAATTTAATTATATATTAACAGATACACCATATAAGTATTTTGGTTGAAATCAACATTTATCCAAAACCAAGCCAAAGGCAAATATCTCCATCATAGAACAAACTGTATGAACTCTGTGATATAAGAGTAAATCTAAAATGAAAATCAAAGAAAACAAGAAAGTGAGGACAATTCAAGAAGTATAAACATATCAAGTGTTAGTGAAGTGAGCACAGGAAAACAGGAACACTCATTTTTTTGCTTGTAAAATTGTAAATTGTTAAAACCCACCCTGGAGGACAATATGGTAATATCTGGTGAATGCCTTCTCACCTGGGAATTCCATGCCTATGTATGGACCCTAGAGAAATACTTGCATGTGTGTACTAGATAGGGTGTACAAGGATGTTTACCATAGCAATGTTTGCAGCAAAAATTAGAAAAAATAAACCACAGTTATTCATATGATAGATTAATTTAAAGCTGTAGAACACACTGGCAAATCTCAGAAATATATTGAGTGAAAAGAGCAGAATGTTAAACTTATATAGTCATATTTGCAAGTATTTTATGAAATACAGGTAAGACATATACTACGTGAAGACACATGTAGTTAAGGATTAACTAAAAATACAATAGTTACCTTTGGAGGGCAATAGAGGCTCATGGGATTGCAGAAAGGAGTGAAAATTCAACTTTACTTTTAATAATTGTATAAAATTTTGAAACAAAAATGACAGGATGAAGAGTAAACAAGTGTATATACTATGTTATCTCAGTTATTTTTTATGTTTTAAACCTTCAAATAAAACTCAAGGAACTTCATAGTAAGTTCACCTTTCTAGCATTGTAAAAAAAATGTAATACGACTGTTCAGAGCCTCTACTAATCACTAATTCCAGTATTTGCAAATGTTTAAGTCTCCAAATTAAATGAAGAGTAATACACACCCATTTTTAAAAAATGATGCTGCTGTTTCTTTCTATCAGGTTTAGGGAAAAAATCTTAATTTAAAAATAAAGCTCAACTTCTTATATGACTCAAATGTGACCAATACTATGTCTGTGTATGTGTGATTAAGAGAAAGACAGGAACTGAAGATGCAGACATAGCAAAGGAATGACTTAAAAGTTTTTGAATATTGAAACCACTAATCTTTAAAATTTAAAACAACTAATTTAAGATTGTATTGCGTCTTTTATATTTTTTCTGAAGAACAATGAGCATAGTGGTGGTTTTTTAACGTTTTTTAATAACACTGATGCTGAGATGCTGCACAGACACTTTATTTTGTATATTGAGATACTTCTTTGTCACTAAGCTGTACACATTTTGTTGATGATTCTCCAGCACTATGCATTATATAGTTGGGCAAACACAAAGGCGAGAGTAGCTTGGGATTCCTACATGCTCCTGGAGAGAATCTATCGTTTCTTACACTTTATTCATGTATATTTAAAAGAGAACCTATAGATTCATAAGAAATTCTGAATTTCTTCTTAAATGTATTACATCATGAAAATGTTCATGCTGTCACTATTTTGAAAATTAGTATCCAGAAAGCATGAAATGTGATCTTGAACATCCTGTTACCTACCGACTATTGAATAAGCAAAAATATATACTACATATAGCTATCCTTAACAATAAGATTTTCTATTCCAAAATAGTCCCCATATTCAATAATGTCCCTCAAATACTTCATATATTGGTAAATGCTGTTTAGACAATATTATTGTTGATCCCCCTCCCACTTGCACTACAATAGTAACTTCATCCCAACTTTTAATCTTAAAATCTAGGAAATTCCAGATGTTATACTCTGAGGGAAAAAAAAAGTCAGCAGATGATAAAATTATAAACTCAATATTTCTGTGGTTATAAAAAGAGACATGTTAAGCTATATTAGATTAGATTACTGCCTAATCAGTGATTACCAAGCTCGCTCAAAAATGTTTTGGATTCTTTATTAGATAGCAACCCTTCTCCACTGTTCTAAAAGTTTAGTAAAAACTGCTGCTCGTGGAGTCAGTTCTTCTTAAGAGCGACTGGGTGGTGTGCAGTAGGGTGATCCACTATAGAAATAGAATAGCATATGCATTTGGTGACATACACTGTGGAGATGAGTTTGGTGGGATAGGTTTATTGGATCTGGAGAAGTTCAGGGGAAATTTAAGCCTCCACCCAAAATCCCTAGAGATACTGGGAGGTAAGGTGGACCTTCACCTTAGGAGAAATAGGCATTCAAGACAATTTTATACAGAGCTTAAAAGTTCTGTCTACTGAAGCAAGATAAGGACTTGGGGGGCATCCAGATGGCTCAGATCTCAGTTTTATTTATTACATCAAAATGCCTTGGTCTTTAAATTATAAGTTGTTTGTTTTTTGGGTTTTTGTTTGTTTTTTTTTTTTGCGGTACACGGGCCTCTCACTGCTGTGGCCTCTCCCATTGCGGAGCACAGGCTCCAGACGCGCAGGCTCGGCGGCCATGGCTCACGGGCCCAGCCGCTCCGCGGCATGTGGGATCCTTCCGGACCAGGGCATGAACCCGTGTCCCCTGCATCGGCAGGCGGACTCTCAACCATTGTGCCACCAGGGAAGCCCAAATTATAAGTATTTTACATGGGAAATCTTGTCCCAATCTTCCCTATTTTACAATGAACCAGCAATTCTAGAAGGACGTAACCAGTTTTAAAGCATGGATGCTTTCTACCTATGCTACCACATTGTCTTTGACTAACATGAAATCTCAGGAAAGCCATGTTCATATGTAGGCAAAAGGAAATTTCTCCTATGGTGTTGACTGAAATATTCCAAGGAAAGTCCCACTGAGAAAATACAATTTCCTACATCTAAGTGCTAAAGTGCTTAAAACTAAAGAGTCATTTATTTGGGCTTATCACAGTCCTCTGTAGGGAATCTACGTTAAACTGTAAATACCCTTGGATGGTAAAAGAAAAGGCACGAGGATGAAATAGGCAGGTAGTCATATTCCTACACAAGAAACAACTAGGCCATCAGAAGAGACATGGGTTGACCACATTAAGGATTTAACATGATGACAAAAATACAGATATGGATGATGTACTCAATGGTTTCTTAAAGTCCTCTTATCCCACTGCCAATTTGAAGCAGAAAAATGAAAAAATCAATTAGAATGGAACTGATAGTTACTCAAATACAGAGAGATATCATCTCACACCAGTCAGAATGGCCATCATCAAAAAATCTAGAAACAATAAATGCTGGAAAGGGTGTGGAGAAAAGGGAACACTCCTGCACTGCTGGTGGGAATGTGAATTGGTACAGCCGCTATGGAGAACAGTATGGAGGTTCCTTAAAAAACTACAAGTAGAACTACCATATGACCCAGCAATCCCACTACTGGGCATATACCCTGAGAAAACCATAATTCAAAAAGAGTCATGTACCAAAATGTTCATTGCAGCTCTATTTACAATAGCCCAGAGATGGAAACAACCTAAGTGTCCATCATCGGATGAATGGATAAAGAAGATATGGCACATATATACAATGGAATATTACTCAGCCATAAAAAGGAACGAAATTGAGCTATTTGTAATGAGGTGGATAGACCCTGAGTCTGTCATACAGAGTGAAGTAAGTCAGAAAGAGAAAGACAAATACCGTATGCTAACACATATATATGGAATTTAAGAAAAAAAAATGTCATGAAGAACCTAGGGGTAAGACAGGAATAAAGACACAGACCTACTGGAGAACGGACTTGAGGATATGGGGAGGGGGAAGGGTGAGCTGTGACAAAGCGAGAGAGAGGCATGGACATATATACACTACCAAACGTAAGGTAGATAGCTAGTGGGAAGCAGCCGCATAGCACAGGGATATCAGCTCGGTGCTTTGTGACCACCTGGAGGGGTGGGATAGGGAGGGTGGGAGGGAGGAAGATGCAAGAGGGAAGAGATATGGGAACATATGTATATGTATAACTGATTCACTTTGTTATAAAGCAGAAACTAACACACCATTGTAAAGCAATTATACCCCAATAAAGATGTTAAAAAAAAAAAAAAGACAACCTAAATAATTGCAAGAATGAGTTGACTGTGGACTTTGATATAAAAACAAAACAAATCACTGGGTTATTCAATTTTGGAAAGTGAAGAGGGACCATATTAAACACTATATAAATTTGTGTATTACTATTTCAGGGACTCATGTTTTCTTTCATCAAGCACAAAAATAAAAGTAGAAGGCAGAGCTCCTTAGAATTTGAATAAGGAAGAATTACGATAAACAAAAGGATATATTACCATAAGGAAGAGGTGTTGTAGTCATAAATACAAATGAAAACTAAATAATTTGGGCAAATTAATGAATGCTTGAATGATAAATTACCAGTCAATATATAAAACCTTTGAAACAACTGCAGGATTTCCTGGGCAGGACGGGGCTCAAGGGTAATTTCGAAATCATTTTTGACAAAAAAAACTGTGGAGAAAATTAATGTTAACACATACAGCAATTCTCATACCCCTACAATTAGTCAACAAACTAGGATTCCTCCTTTTATGAAAGACTAAGCATTATAAACGGAATCAAAATCCGGCTGAAATTACCCATACGGTACACCATTATGACCCCAGGGATTCCCAATACCGCTAAGGCATTCAATATTTTCTAATACTCTAAATCTTCACTGAGCATGTGCAATATATTATTCCTGTATTAGGTACAGTGAGCAGGACATACACGATTCCTGTACTAACTGAACTTATGGTGTAGAAGAAAGCTAATCAAGAAGAAATTACAATACCTGTTTTTACTATATTTCTCTTATAGCATTACTGTCTTAAAAGAAAGGCACATCATGTGGTAAGACTGAAGAATAGGCGTATATAGCATAGAGAATGTGAGCAGTGGGGCATGTGGAACAGGGTTGGCCTCCTGGTCCAAGTGAAGTTTAACTGAAATCAAAACAATAATAAAGAATATTCCAGTAGATGGAAATAGTGCATGTACGTTCCAAACTAGATAAGAGATTGGAATAAAATTTTATTCTGACTGGGGCTTATTATTGCAATGGGGACTGATAGGTGTTAAGGTTGGAGACGTGTAAATTAGGACTTTTTAATCCATGCTAAAAAATTAGGCATTTTTTTTTTCCTCTAAGGGCAGTAAAAAGAAATTGTAAGGATTTCACTAATGGGGTTGCCTTAGATTTTAGAAAAGAAATTTACCCAGTAAAAAAAAAAAAATCTTGGATTAAGACTGAAGATTGGGAAAGCAGCTGGCAGGCTGCTGAAGGAGTTGAAGTTTATAACAATAACTGTTTCTTGATACTTGAGATGGTGGTGATGAGGATGGAGAGAAGGGAAGGATTAGAAAGACAGGACATTGTGGCTCACTGGGAAATAAATGAGAGAAAGAAGGAAGTTAAGGACTCCCAGGGTGCTCATTTGGGTAACTAGATGGCTGGTGGCACCATGATGTAAATTAGGAAGCACACTGAAGAAGCAGGTTCTGTCTCCCAACACCTGAAAAGGGAACATGGGGGTGGGAGTTGGGAGTAGTTCATGGAGATGACAAATTTATTTTAGGAAATTCTGAGTTCCAGGTAACAGAGAGACCTCCAATTGAAAAATGTCCTCTAGGCAGTTTGCTATATGGGCTTAGTGAACATAAGGAAGATGTGTCAGCTATCTGGGAAATAGATGTTTACTGACAGCCTACTATGTGCCAGGAACTGTTTGGTGTTATGTAGATACAGCCAAGGGTCCTGTTCTCATGGATTTATAGTCTGGCTGTAGGTACACACTGTCGTCTCATTAGCTGAAGCTAGAGAAGGAATGAGTTTCCTAGAAAGATGTCACAGATTCACAAGAGAATCAGGTTTAGGAAAGAACCTGGGGGAGCCTACACATTTATGGGCAATGTGCAAAAATAATGGAAAACAAAAAAAGGTGTTTTTTGTTTTTGTTTTTTTTTTACAAAATATAGTGGTCTAGTAAGGACTGATAACAGGAAGATGCATTAGATAATGACTTAAAGTTTAAATTTACTTCATCTGCATGGCAGTTGCCAGTGACCTTGGTGTGAGCTGAGCAGGGTCAGTGAAGAGCCATTTTATAGTGGGTTGGGGAGAGAGAGGTGGGAAGGTGCAGATAATGCTTTCTTATTTGTGAGGAGGATGATACAAAGAACGATAGCAATAGGGCAGTAAAATAACTGTTGGAAGACGAAGAGTCAATGAGGGAATTTTTTTTAAGATAGAGAATGTTTAAAAGTTACTGGGGAGGAGCCCATTGAGAGAAAATCTATAAAAACTGCCATCTCTCCACTGTCTGAAATAAGACAGAAAGCACTCTGTACCCTAAAACAAGATGCTGAGGGTCATACCTCTTTAGTTGAGGTATATATGCTGATAAAGGAGACCGTCCTCATGATCCCCATTCGATGCACAGCCTCTTAGAGAGCAAATATAATTTAATGAAGGCCATTAGAGGCTAATAAAGTTCAGCCACTGTCAAATGCGAACTGAACATGTGAAAGGTCTTAACAATTACATACACCACCCAGTATAACTTTTATTATTAGCACTGTCATTTTCTGTCCTCTAAACTTCAGGTCTTTCTTGTTTATACTTTATCACAATACCTTACCCATCTAAAAATTATTTTCTCCAGTTATATTAATTACTTGAATTTCAAATGAAGTCCAAAAAGCCTCATATTGGCACTTAGTAGCACTAAAGTTAAAAGGAAAAATAAGAAGATAAACTGTTTTGGCACTCTGTCTTTCTTTAAAGTCTGGCTTTGGGCCTCGTTTTAAAACATATTACCAAAGGTCTCATCGTATTTCTGCCTGTATTCAATAAATGGCTAAGTGGTCATGCATTCATTATGCCATGAGCTGCGCACAGATGCAAATGGATACCATTTATAATATTTTACAATGTTTTGAAGTTCCAAGCCCATCTAGAATGATAGCGACCTGGAAAATGTTAACCCACCTCAAAGACTTCTTTTATTGCATTCTTTAATAGATTGGTGCAATTTCTTTGCATGCTATAAAAGTCAAGAAAGTATTTCCATGGTATTAAATGGTAACACATGGAGACCATTTCGTTTTTAAGAAGAATGTTCTCTACTTTGTGATTTGTGTTTTCTAATGCCCTTTTCCTTCCTCTTGTTCTTTCAGGGACAGTTTGATTCAGAGTAATGGAGCGGTGGAAATTAAATGAGGGTGCATGAAGTCCAATGAACTCAGTATACTGCTTATCTTGTAACTATACTTAATCTAAATAACCTTTTTTATGCTCTGCTGGAATGGCAATTTCAAAAGGCTATACAGTAGTAAATGAGAGTATATGTCAGTAAGGATTTGCTAGACAAATCAGATCTCACAGAGAAGTATATCTATCCATTACTATTTAATACACACTTCAGTTTGAAGGAGGATTTTTGTGTGTGTGATCAGACCATTAACATTTACTGTCATTTGGACTATGTTTTCTAACTTTTCTCCTTTCCCTTTTTATTTTCATTTATTTTTAATTTATTTTTTCCAATGGAGGCTTTCAGACCAAAATTTTCTCCAAAAGAAAGAATGAAGTGATTTATATACATACAAATCACTGACTCAGTTTTTCTTACCAAATGTGTATTTTTCAGAAGTGAAAGATTTCTAAGGGATAATGTCAACACAAACGGTAGTATGCTAGAAAGAATTTAACCCACACACATAAAACACATGGCAGGCCTGTCCTTTGATAACAACTTTTACTTTCTTTTCAGTGATATAGCTTTCCTTTATTATTATGTTTGAAGGAATGATTTACTAAGTAGCACTTAGAAAACAGCTCTGCTGTCTCAGCTACTGCCCCTCCCTTTGGTCTTTTGTGAAAAGTGGTTAAGTCTGTGCTCAAGGCAGTGGTTAAGTTTATGTGTCAGTTATCTTATAATACTTAGTTTCTTCCAATATCCTAAAGCAGACCTTATGGTACATTTGGGTATTTAGGCTTTTCCCTTAGTTCTGGTTAAGAAGCCCAGTATTTTCATCCTATCCTAGAACAGCCAGCACTGTTCTGTTCCTTCCAGACCCCTTTCCATGGGCCACCTTCCTGTTTTGTCTCTGAGACGCAGTTAATGCTTGAGGTCTTCCCACAGGCTGCTTGACTTTTTTAAAACTCCCTTCCCCCTGCCTGCCTCTGTATATGTTCACTTGCTGCACTTACCCAGTGTTTGATTCCACTGAGATCAACTAGACATGTACCTTTGGATAACAGGCTCTCGTCACCTAATAAACCACTCACCATCTGCATTTAGGACAGTTCGGTCAGTTCCTCATTGATGGGTGGATACAATTCAACTAAAAATCCTACATCCTCCCAAACTCTTCTATTTGATGAAAGAAATCCAGCCATTACTTGAGGAGTTTAAAGACAAAATTCTGGAAAGTTAGTGTTTGGATCTCAATTTTACCAGAATTGACATGTGCAGAATACTTTCATAATTTCAATAGCAATAGAAATTCCATTTTCCCATACACTGCAGTAACCTCAGAAGTAGTCACTGCCTTCATCCTGATAAAACACAGGCCTGGTAGAAAGACGTGCGTGAGACCAGCAAGTGCTTCCTTAAATTATGTGCCCTATGTGTCTCCTCCTCACCTTAGTCCCTGACCAAGATCCCCTTTTTTACTACCTTAAACTGTCTCATTATAGTCTGACAACATCCAATGACATAACATTCTGATGTGTTCTTTTTAATTTCTATTTCTTTCACATTTTTCCTACTCTTCCCACGACCACCTTAGCCTACACCTTGAAAAGTTCACATCTGTGAGTAGTTTCTATAGCTGGTTATTCCAAACATAGTTTCTATCAGTATGACATAACCTGTTCTTTAACTTCTTGTCAAAAAAAATTTGCTAAAAAATTGCTTTCATCAAATTATTTCCTCCATCTAAAGATCTCCAATAACTATAATTTCCAGTTTTATTAAGTACAATATCCTCTGATTAAAATTAAAGTTCTTTACAATTTTGATTCTTAGAGTGTGGTCCCCACACTGGGGACATCAGCAACACCTGGTGACTTTTTAGAAATGAAAATTATTGAGACTCACTCCAGACTTACTGAGTCAGAAACTTTAAGGGTGCGGAGAGAAAACTGTGTTTTAACAAGCCCTCTAGGTTATTCTAATGTTCAGTAAAGCATAGGAATCATTGGTTATTTTTCCCACCTACATGCTTGTAGGTGAATGTTTACATGAATGAATGTTTTATATTTTTCAAAATGGAAACTCCTAATCACATAAACTACATCCTCTGCTCACAATTAAACAGTATCAGAATTAAATAGCAAATTACACAATTTAAAAATCAAATCACTTAGTACTTCAAATGTACTATCTAAATTTTAAAGAGGAAATCAAAGTTGCAGTTCTGGACTCTAAAAATTAAGAATATATTAAAACATATGGAATGCAGACAAAACCATACTTAAATAGTTATATTTGTTGATGTTGTAGTTATTATACTGGAAAGAAAATAATAATTGAGCTGAACTTCTAACTCAAGAAGTTAGAATAAGAAAAACAAAATAATTCCAAGAAGAGCATTAATTAAAAGTAGAAGTAATGAATTAGAAAACAGTTAAAAATACAATTATAGAAGAGACCAATAAAATAGTGTACTCTTTGGAAAATCTAATAAAGACAATATAAATACACAAGGAACTAAACTAAATTTTCTGTCTGCAGACAGAAAGAATACCACATTAATATTTTAAAAAATTAACATGAAATGGATATTTCCTGAGAAAATATAAACAACCAAAAATAACTCAATAAGAAAACTAAAATTCAAACGCCATTAGGAAATTTTTGACCAATGAGTTTGCCCCCAAAATGTTACTAGACACAAAAACTTTTATCAATGGCTTCTTTCAAAATCTTCAAGAATGGTATTTCCAGAGTTCCAGAAAGTATAAGAAGAGTATAATCTTTGCCATTCATTTCACTAGTGTGACTTTTTATACCATCACCTGAAAAGGGAACTCAGTGACAGAAAACTTCATTCCTAGCCAGCCCATCCAACTAATACATTAAAATAATAAAACACCATGACTAAGTTGACTTTATTTCAAGGTTGTTTCAAATATAACATACTTACTGTTATTAACCATCTCAGCAGGTAAGAAAAGAAAAACATAATCATCTTTTTAAACTGTCAAAGTTATGTAGTAAAAGTAAATAACTGTTTAAAATAAAAAACATCTAACATCTCAGAATTTATTATTAAAAATATACAGACTACTATGCATATCGTAGATCAATAACCAACAGCATGTTTAATTTTAAAACATATTCTCATTTAAAAGAATGCCTACTAATACTTTTACTATTCAATACAGTTTTGTAAGTTCTAGCCAAGCTAGTGAGACAAAAATGAATAAAGTTTACATTTTGGAAAGGAGGGTATTAATTTATCATTATTCGTAGAGGATATAATATGCTGCTTTGAAAACCCAAGAAAATAACAGAAATTATCATAATTACTAAGAGTTTTATAAGCAGACTAGAGACAGTATAATACCTCCAAAAGTCAGATTTTCTAATTATGACTTAGAAGTAAAAAAAAACAAATTTCAATACATTTAAAATAGTAAGTAAATACACAAACAGAACAGAAAGATAAATCATGGGCATGAGATGAAAGGTCCATAAACTAACCTGGGTGTAAAACATTAGTATATTTTAGGAACAATATTTTAAATCAAAGACTATGGATAATAAATGGTGTTGAGACAATTTATTTGTCTCAACACAATTAACAAAACAAACTTAAACAAAAAATGAACATTACGTACCAGTGTCACCGGCAAAGCCCCTTAACAATTCCCAGGAAATAAAAATAGAATGTGGGTAATAAAATAAAGTCTAACCTTTTTCTCTTCCTTTGTGCTTAGTCTAGTCTCACGTGCTCACAGGTGTGCAGAGGCCTTGGCCCCGGCACGTCAGACCATAGTTCCCAGTGTGAAATGGCTGCGGCGACACCTCAGCTCCGGATGGTGCGCAGAAGCGCTGCCCACCACACTCAACTCACAATGGCGGCGACAGGCCAGCGGCAGAGACGCTGCGCCTCGCACTGCGCTCTGGAGCCTGAGCAGCACAGCTGTGCGCGCCTGAGGAGAACTCTGCCCCTCCCCTTCCGAGGAAGCCCTAGCAAGCAGCCCCGCCCACCTGCTAGCGGAAGAGCGTGCACTCTAGAGCACGAGCTCGCACCTCTCCATTCTCGGATCGAAGAGTAAAGCTATCCTTCGCTTCTGAACCAAACTGTTTCGTTCTATTGGCGTGAGCTACACCGGGCGGAAGGACCGTTGTTGGGGTCTGACTCAACAGGATTGGTAAGCATATCCATGTTTGATTGACAGCAGAACACCATATACCACCTCGGTTTTTAATTTAGATAATGAATGTAAAGGATTTAGCAGAGTATCTGTCCCATAATAAATGCTATTTAGGCAACTCCTAAATATTCATAATTCCCAAGACTCTCGTTGCTTTCAAGGATATTTGTTTTCCAAACACTGAGGAAAAGTCACCTTGTTTTTCACCATTGTTTATGTGTGCGTGATTAGAATTGCCCCAATCATAACATGATTCATCTAAGGACCATCAGATCCTAAATTTTTCAATTAGCCTTACTATCGCTCTAATGAAAGACTTTCTTCTGTCAGGATGACATATTTAAACCATAATCTCAAATGGCTTTCTTGAATCCACTCTTTACCTTCTAAAATCCATCCAATTTATTTGAAAAGTATTTTAGCCTTTCATAATTTCACTTCACTAATTTATTTATTGTCTACCTCCTATTGCCTCAAGCTGAAACTCTGCAGCTGAAATTAACTGTAAACTCAATCGACCACACACAAAATAGTACTTCTTGTATTCACCTCAGAGGTTCCTCTTTTCTAGTCAAAACAATTAACGTGTCTTGCTTTATGTCAGCACCTTTGACTGCTTTCTCATCACCACCCTCTTTTTCCCTTCTGCCCACTTAGAATGGTCACTTCCATTTGTCCCACCTAAATACATTTCATTCTTTAAATTCCTGTACTTAGCCTTACCCCTTCTATAAGAACTTCCCAGACTGTTGATTATTATCACTTCTTTCTTAGAAGAACGCTGGTTGAGTTAATTTATTTTTGATGGTGGCATTGAGCGAATTGGCAGGGAATTCTAAGCCGAGGTACATCCGATTTCAAAAGCAGAGATAACCCTTGAATGATGTCGCTCCATGAAGAGAGAGAATACAAAGGAACAGCCCCCAGAATTCATTCTCATCTATTTCATTGATTTGGGTAAAGATCCTCTCCCCTGACGACTTTTTAATTTGATTATACATTACTTGAATAAAAATTTAAGTAAAAAGAAAATTCATTTTAAACAATTACCAGGTCTTATATATAGATTTTTATGTAATCTAATTCAATGTTGGCAGCATGATTCTACTTGACTGATTGATTGATTAAATACGTGGTGTTTGAGCTTCAATGTCACAATATGGTGAAAAGTAATTTAGTTACTTTTTCTTTTGCCCTCCCCTGAAGCCCAAGCTCCTTAGAGGATTCCTTACATACAGAAATCAAAAGAATAAGTATGTTTTGCAACACCTATGTTTTATTACATTCAAGTCAAGGTTTAAACTGTTAAAAAATGTAATGGCTATTTCATAAGCAAGCTCAGTTTTGGGGGTAAAGATGGAAAAGTAAAGCCAAAACAAATAATTTCCCTTCTCCAACTGTTAAAAAATGAGTAAGGACAACAGAAGAGTAGAGGGATAAAAACCCATAATTCAACATTAATAACCATATAACCGTTCAACCTTATGCCGTAAACCACAGAAACTGTTAGCCAAGGAAAGAAACAGAAAGTTATGGCATAGTGCTGCATATGTACTAATTCCAGCCCCACACCCAACAAGCAATACCAGGGATTGAGTAGGAAGTAAAAATAACATGAGAATTTTTATTAATCCCCCCACCACCTCATAAACACATACACACACAAACACACACACACCAACAATACCACAACCATAAACTGGAGGGAAAAGAGTCTGAGTGTAGAAAGTGAGAAAAACATCAGGGCAAAAACAGCAAGCACAGAAGCAATAACTTATAGAGGCAGGAAAGGTGGTCATAAGCTACTCTTTGTTTTCCACTGAAAAAACATAAAATATATGAACCACAGAAAAGATTATATAGACTTAGAAAGGGCAGAAACCAATTGTGTTATGTGTTTAAAGATCTATTTCTTAATATTCTTATTTTAAATTGTAATTATCAATTCTGATTTATTTATATAGAGAGAGTGCACATTCTTTATAGTTAGGATGCTCTGAAATAAAATACTTCCCTTTTTAGAGTGAAGTATCTGATAGTTTTACTTTCAAATTCCTAGCAATGGTTTTTTATGTTTTTTTTTCCTAGCAGATATCAAAGTGTCTGACATATATAAAAGATAAATACATTTTTATTTAATAAATGAGCCTAAAACAACTTTTAAGGATACCTAAAGATGATTACTTTGGACCAAGCACCATTACTTTTAGGTTCTTATCTTGTAATTTAAACACTTTTTAATTCTTAGAAATACTTTTTGCCTTGACCATTTTAAGGCAAAAACTAAAGGCTAGGTCTGAAGCTGAATCTTAGGCATCTCCACTGTAATCTTAAGTTTCTGAGGCAATTCCTACCGATTCTCAACATCCCCAGACCCAGATGCTGAGGGCCTGAGGAACACTTTGGTAACTAGGAAGGAGAAATGAAGCAAGCCAGAGCTCTAGGACCTGACTTATCTCTCTGAGTAGTAAGACCATGCATATGAATCAAAATTAAACATTAAACAAAAGTCCCATTTCATTATTAAAAAAATCAAGTAAACCAGGTATTCTGAATATATAACAAACTCTCAAAGTTAATAAGAAAACATATAACCCAGTAAAGACAATGGACAAACATTTGAATAGTCAGTCCATCAAGAAAGATACATCGATGGCAAATAAGCACATGAAAAGATGCCCAACATCATTCATCAAAATGCAAATTAAAACCACAACAAAATTATGCTAGAGACCTACTAGAATATCTAAGATTAAAAAGCTAGACCATACCAAGCATTGGCAAGGATGTGGAGAAAGGAGGACTCTCCAACACTGCTGATGGGACTGTAAAAAACATAAAACCACTTTGGAAAACAGTTCACAGTTTATCAAAGAGTTAAACATGACTTACCATATAATCCTCCCATTACAATTCTAGTTTACCCTAGATAAAAAAAGCATATGGGGCTTCCCTGGTGGTGCAGTGGTTGAGAGTCCGCCTGCCGATGCAGGGGACATGGGTTCGTGCCCCGGTGCGGGAGGATCCCACATGCCGTGGAGCGGCTGGGCCCATGAGCCATGGCCGCTGAGCCTGCGCGTCCGGAGCCTGTGCTCTGCAACGGGAGAGGCCACAACAGTGAGAGGCCCGCGTACTGCAAAAAAAAAAAAAAAAAAAGAAAAAAAGAAAGCATATGTCCACAAAAGACTTGTACATGACTATTCATCACAGTTCTGTTTGTAATAGCCAAAAACTGAAAACCCAACTGTCCATTGATAAGTGAATGGATAAACTCTGATGATTTTACAATGGACTACTACTCAGCAATAAAAAGTAATATAAACAGTATGGTTGAATTTCAAAACAATTATGCTGAATGAAGAAGGCAGACAAAGAAAGTGTACCTACTATATGATTCTATCTATATAAGATTCTAAAACATTCAAGCTGATCTACAGTGGCAGTCGATTAGTGGTTGCCCCAGTACTTGGGGGATGAGGAGAGGTGGCAGAGAGGAATTATAAAAGAATATAAGGAAATTTTTGAGGTGATGGATATGCTTGTTATCTTTATTTATTTATTTGCGGTATGTGGGCCCCTCACTGTTGTGGCCTCTCCCGTTGCGGAGCACAGGCTCCTGACGCGCAGGCTCAGCGGCCATGGCTCACGGGCCCAGCCGCTCCGCGGCATGTGGGATCCTCCCGGACTGGGGCACGAACCCGCGTCCCCTGCATCAGCAGGCAGACTCTCAACCACTGGGCCACCAGGGAAGCCCTGTTATCTTTATTTTGATTATGGTTTTGTGGATGTATACTCAGGTCAGAAGTTATCAGATTGCACAGTATAAATACATATGGTTTATTGTATGTCATAATTATGTCTGCAATTTTGTTAAAATAAGTTACTAACTGGCTGTGTATTATGGATCATCTCAAATAGTGCTCACATCTTTCAAAATATTTTATGCATACATCTATTTTCTTTCCTTATAAATGATGTTCACTTCTGTGCCCAAAGTTTACTCAAGATAATGATAATCTGATTATTTACTCATCACATAGTTAACCTTAGTATGTTTTTAGAATTCTTACCACAATTCCAATTTTCATAGTTAAAAAAAAAAAAAAAAAAAAAAAAAAACAAGGAAAGAAATTACAAACTTTGAGTTTGGGCAAAATAACACATTCCAGTGGAATCAAAGCATCTGATATCTTTCCACAGTAAACATTAACTCTTTAATCGCAGAGTCCATGCTCAGTCTAGACTAAACTCTGCTGAGTTTCCAAACTGTCTTCAGATATCCTTTTCTTCATCAGCTTCACTATTCCATTCACCAACTTACTCTAAGATGCATTTGTTCCTTGAGAGTTCTCCAACAGCAAGTGTGGTTTTCTAGGCAGAGTTGTGCTCCTCTAAAACCCAACAGTATGCCTGCTGGTTAGTGGTGTCCAGTCATTAAGTGAGCAGGTGTTGGCATTAGATAGAACTGCATGAATCTCAGTTTTTTTCTCTTTTAAATAAGTTAATTTGAAACACAGCCATACTTCTATAAGCTTCAATTTCATCATTTTTAAACATAGTATAGCTGTGTTGGACTCAGCATTTTTCTGATAATGATCGTATGGCATATGTAAAGCAATTCACACAGTGCCTGACATGTGGTAAGTTTTTCTACATGTGAATGTTTATTAAAGTTATTACTGGGACTTCCCTGGTGGTCCAGTGGTAAAGAATCCACCTTACAATGCAGGGGATATGGGTTCAATCCCTGGTCAGGGAACTAGGATCCCACTTGCCGCGGGGCAATTAAGACCGTGCGCCACAACTACTGAGCTCCTGCGCCTCAACTAGAGAGCCTGCGTGACACAAACTACAGAGTCCACGTGCCCTGGAGCCTGCACACCACAGCTAGAGAAGAGAAAACATGCATGCCACAACTAGAGAGAAGCCTGTGTGCCACAACTAGAGAGAAGCCTGCACACCACAACTAGAGAGAGCCTGTGCGCCACAACTAAAATCCAATGCAGACAAAAAAAAAGTGATTACTGTTATGTTTGACCTACAATTTGACAAGTATTAAAAGATGTGGCGTATTATAGAACCTTAGAACCAATAAAATTTATGCCATGATTTTTCACTTTATGCTTTTTAGGTTTTTTTATCGAATGAGTATGAACATTAAAACATACACTGGTGGAAAGGTTATCTTCATAGAACATACTTTAAAACTTAAAAAAGGAGGTAAACCATGAACTCAGCATTCCCCAAAGTGTACTTGGTGAAAATATAATCCTGCAAAATATTCTGTGAAAAAAAAGAGTCCCATGGTCAAATAAACTTGGAGAATATTGAATGCTGTATGTTCCTTTGGGGGATTCACAATACAAATGGTATAGTAAGAGTCAGGGAAGTCCTGCAGTTAAAAAAAAAAATGTATTTCACTTTGTTTGACCCAATGTTTTTAAAACTTTCCTGAACATAGAACCTTTTTTGTATAAAGTCTATGAATATTCCTTTTGGGGAAAATTGACTAAACTATTATAACTGTTAATTCTTCTATTCTTTTCTATTAAGAGACACAAAGAGTGAAAATACTACTTTCACCTGTCAACAACTCATGGTCTTGTAGAAAGATTTTCAGAGTCTGATATTAAGTCCCTAATGCCTCTATCACGGTGGCAGCTGTCTGCTACCTCAGTGTCTTCCTTGCTTGGCTACCAAAGCAATTCTCCAGGGGTGTCTACCTCTCCTACATTCTTTTCACTTCTAAGCGATTTGACAGAATTCAGAATAGAAACAAGAATACAGTGTCACCTGCATCTACACAAGAACAATGGGAATCACATTGTCTTTTTCTAACCAGAGGAGAGTAATTCCCTCTTTTAAAAAAAGACTAATTTATTTAATTTCCAGCCCCTCCATTAATGATCATAACTTGAAATTTACAATGCTTGATTTAAGTGCAGTCACACTTACTATAGCAGGTTACATCAATTATCAGTTATCTATTGTTATGTTAATGTTGTGTGTCAAACCACTCCATAAACCAGAGCCTTAAAACGGTAAGATCTATTCATAGATCAGTGGATCCACTGAACAGTTCTAATCTCTGCCAGACTCACTCAAGACCTACTATCTGCTATATCTTGGGCAGGCCATTCCTCTTATTTCGGCTGTTCAAATGTTTGGTGGCTGCTGGACTCTGGCTGGTCTAGCTGTTTTTTATGTATTTGTCGTATCCATCCAGCAAACTAGCCCAGGATGTTCTCATAGTGCTGAGGTCTGAGAGAGAGAAAGAAAGTAGAAGTGAGCTAGGCCTCTCTGAGGCCTATTTAAGAGGTGACTCACAATCATAAACACATCATAAATAAATTATAAAATACAGCGTAAATAATACAGCAATTATTTATTCTGTAATTTATTTGCAAAACAAAGTTACAAGGCCTACCAACATTCAAGCAATGGTGAAACTGACTCCACCTCTGGACGAGGAGCTTGAAGCGACATTGAAAAGGGTGTGGTTTCAGTGAGGGGTGAAGAATTGGGGGCAATGGTTGCAATCGATCTACTACCATTCCTCTCTCTGGCTTTAGCTCCATAAATTACCACTCACAAATTACAAATTACGCTCACCCCCTCCCAAGGTGCCCAAATCCAATTATTGTATCGTCTTCAAAGTCCAGCATCTTGTGATCTACATGAAGTCTAGATAAGGCTTTTCAGATGCGTCACATTTTGATTCAAAGACTTACGAACCAAAAAAACAAGGTATTTGTACTTTACTAATCCCACCCTGCATGTGATAGTGAGGACAGGAAAATTGCAATAATGACAAGGACAGGAAAATTGCATTAAACAGCACTCTCATTCAGAAAGGCAAGGATGGGAGGCATGTAGAACTCTCTGGACCTTAAAAATTTTGAAATCCAACTGGGTAAATGTTGCCAGGTTCCCTGACACTGGGAGAAAAGAATGTTCCCAGATTTGGCCTCCATTCTGCTCCCAAGGACAGACTGTTCTCCACAGCTCCACTTTTAGGAACCTTCTTCCTTTCCCATCTCTCTCCTTACCCCTTCTGAAGAGATCAGGGGAATTTACACCCTCTGAATATCGGTTTCAACTGGCTTTCTCAAAAGAATGAGAACCCAGAAGCCATTTTGCATTTTGAACATTCTCAGTACCTTTGAGGCCAGAATGATGAGGCCACTTTTGCCTGTACAACTATTTAAAAAAATTTTTTTGAACTTTCAAATAATTTGATTTACATCCACTCCACTCAACAAATTATTTTTAATCACACTCATTTGGGTCATATCAGACAATTGCAGGAGCCACCCTTTGCTCCTAGCAGCCTTCTGCCTACCTGAGTGGACTAGGCACTTCCTTAACTCTTTCAGAGGTCTTAACAACACATCTTAAGACACACTGATGATTTGATCTATGTCCTTAGGCTATAGTTTACTTGATAATCTTTTCCTGACTAGAAGGACTAGAGATGAGAAAATGTTTTATTTTGTAGCCCATAAGTTTGGCCCTCTCATGTTGCCTCTAAATTCTGCTTAGGAAGGGCCAGCTTTTCTTTAGTTCATCACTTTCTTGCTGTACCACACACAATTAAGAAAATTCAGCTGACACTCTCAACATTCTGCCTGCAGATCTCCTTAGGCAAATCCAAAAGTTCATTAGATATATTTTCCATCTTCCAAGTTACTGCAAGCAACAGTTTTGTCAATTATTTTGCAATGACATTACATGGATCACCCTCTTCTCCAGACTCCAGTTACAGTTTCCTACCATGCCCCCAGTCCTTGTTAACAGTCTGTTTATCATTTTCCAACCGCCACCTGCAACCAATCACATAGCTGATGCCACATATTTCAAGCTTCTCGTATGACAGTGCCCTCTGTCAAGTATCAATTCTGTCTCAGCTCTCTGTTGCCACAATCAAATTTTGTAGTAAACTACCCCCAAACTCACTGTCCTAAAACCATAAGTGTTTATTCTTGCTCACAGTGCTATGAATAGGTTGGGTGGCTCCTCTGATCCTGACTGTGCTCACTAATAAGTCTGGAGTGAGCTGTGGGTCGGTTTGGAGGCTCTGCTGATCTTGACTGGATTCTCTCAAATCTGTGGAGTTGGCTAATTGTGGGTCACTCTTCTCCATGTGCCTCTCACCTCCCTCCAATGTGCCAGCCCATTCTCATGGCAAAGCCAAGGTCCAAGGGGGAAAAAAAAAAAGTACAATCATTTAAGGCTTTTGGAATCCCAGGCTTGGAAATAATGTCTAGTCACTTGTTTGCTAAAATTAGTCAAAGCTCAGCCCAGATTGAATGTGAGGAGACACTATCTATGATGAAAAGAGCTTCTAGGACAGACTGTGAAGGATGTTGCTAAAGACAAGTATGGAAAATTGGGTCCATTTTTACAATCAATCTACCACATAGGTAAACAGAAATTTAGTAAGTTTTTTCTGATGCCCATGCTTTATTAAAAGAGCCAACAGTTGTGATCTTTCCTATTAAAAAATAATAACTAGTGTTTAATCTGATCATGAATGTCATTTATTATATTGCAGTGAATATAAAAAAGAGAAGAAAATAAAAAATCACCCAACTCCAACTGAAGAAAATTGCCATGGTAATTTGATGCTGGTTTCTTTAAAATGTTTTATATTTATTTGATATAGATCCATATATAATTGCATCATTAAGTTGATACTGCATGCATGATTGTGGATTGTGCTTGTTTCACTTATATCATGAACACTAAACCGTCATTAAAAATTATTATTAAAACATTCAATGACTTATTCATAGCTTATGTCTATTTTAGATTTCATTACCGTTCTCCTAATTCTGTATGTCTACATGTTTTTGTCAACTTGATTTTTATGGTCTGAGAGGTAAGTTCAAGTCTTTCAATGTCTCCGACACTTCATTGCAATTCCTACAATTTAAAAATTTCTTTTGAAGTTGTACTCTATGAAGTATAGAGACTCATGCAGATCTTCATTATAATGTAACATTTTTCATAAAAGTATCTTTCACTGTGACTTGCAGTTTTAAAAATTTCAATTCAAGCTTTTCCAATATTGGGAATATTTTATATTTTTTAATCATGCTTCCTCCCAGAACTCTCTGATATTTATTCTAAATTATTTCCCCTCTTAGTCTCTCTCCTAACACTTGTTCTTTTCCTTTATAAACCCCATCACAATTTTAACTCCATAATTTTTTGTAAACTGCATCAGATATAGTATATTATTTTTGAAAGAAACCAGTGATAAACCAGCTCTCCTTCCATGACCATTCAAGTACTGAACTCTAACACCTGAAGCTGCTCAGACTACCACTGGTTAGAATGAAAGGTAGTAAATTAGTAGTGCATGAAATATATGCAGCCAATGAAAGCCAAACAGTTCTTTTGTACAGTTCACAGAGAATATTTCGAACCTCTTGTTACAATTTTGTTTTCACTTATTAGATGGTGTAAGTCTAAAACTATCCTTGTTCCTTTTTAATCCCATGTTTTCATTTTGCAATGAAATGCAATGAACTCTAATGAGCAATGAGTTCTAAAAAAACAAAAGTACAAGTCAAAAAAGAATTAAGTACATGGAACTTCCCTGGAGGTCCAGTGGTTAAGACTCCATGCTTCCACTGCAGGGGGCAGAGGTTCGATCCCTGGTCTGGGAACTAAGATCCTGCATGCTGTGGTGCAGCCAAAAAAACAAATAAAAAAAATTAAGCACTAAATTTCCATTTATCATGAAACATCATTATGAACATGTAACATGCACAAAATTTTTATTGACATTTACCCTCTCCTCTTACAGCCATAGTAATACAAAGACATAAAAGTTACAAGGCACAAATATGCTAAAGAATTGTCCGTTTTTATTTCAAAAGGTAGTAATTATTTTATGTAAGAAGTCTGGGATGAAAAATAATTTATCATCTGTATTTTAAAAAAGTACGTTTACTTCTCACTCAAACATAAATTTTCATTTAGATCAAATGACTCTTCTAAATTAATTTTTCATTTTTAGTTGAAATTGTCTTGTACATATATTGTAAGTAAAGCTATAACTATTAATGAACTGGCTCCATCAGCATAAGAATTCTATACAGAGTTGGAAAAAAACAGATTTTTATCAAAGACAGATGTTTTAAATAGAAAATCAGTTCATTCTCATAGTGTTTTGACATTTTTATATACAATAAAAGATTTGGAAGTGTATTCAGTTGAAGGATAAATATTTCACATTATCATGAACGATATTATAAATTCAGTTCAAAAGTTAAACATTAATGTTAAGATTATTTTTATTATTATATTTTGCTGAAAAAAATATGAATCTAAATTTTGATGGAACACATTGCCAAGATAAAGCAATGGTATTTCTAAATCAAAAAGCTGCGTAGTAGGGATGCTTTTGAAATTAGTTTCAGTAGTTATAATTCATAGTTGCTCCCCAAAGCTATGATATACTATCAGTATAAATGGGGCCTACAGTTTAGTTGTTGAAATTCCCTTTCTCTCTCTCTCTCTCTCTCTTTTCAATTGGATAGTTTGATAATATATATAAGAATAGAATGAAATGGAAAGCACTATGATTTTACAGCAATTTAATTTGATAATACATAGTAAAGAATCATTTAAAAAAAGAGCTTATTTGAAGAATTTATTTGTCTTATTTGTCAAGGAAACTTCCTCTGAATAAAGAAAAAAAGACAGCATGTGTGAACTTATTTCATATCAAATGTTTACACATCTAAATAAAATATGTAATGTTTATAATAACTCCATTTAACAGCATATGTTCTCTGTTTATCAGGGACTTCAGCAACTGCAGTGTATTTTTTCAATTAAAATATTATAATCTACATAGATAACTGCATTAAATGTATTAGCAATTTCAAATGTATTACATAAAAAGTTAACTTTGAAGATTGTTGATTTTATGAAAAAATTGACTTATTTACAGATTATATTCTTTATCAAGAAGGGTGGCATCTAATTAGAGACAGGTATACTCTAAAAACTGAGAAAAAGGTGTGAATATGTACCAAGTAAAACTATTTTGCTTATGTTAATTTTTAATGTTTAGATACTAAATCTGAGGGTTTTTTTAAAAAATTATTCTTTAATGTACAAAGATATGTTACTTTTCATTTTGTTAGAGGAAATTTTAAAATAAGACTTGAAAAAGTAAATTAGT
Organism: Pseudorca crassidens; assembly: GCF_039906515.1. Lineage (NCBI taxonomy): Eukaryota > Metazoa > Chordata > Mammalia > Artiodactyla > Delphinidae > Pseudorca > Pseudorca crassidens. Next base: position 25,634,166 of record NC_090298.1, read on the forward strand.
TATTATATTTACCAATACAATAAAACCAAGAAATATTTCAATAGTTAAATAATTTTAATTAATTTAGCATCCCTTTTACTCTCAGTAACATCCTGGTTTGGATAATGAATTAATCTCCTTTCCTTGAGATCACTAAAATAGGTCCTTCAGCTTTCACTTATTTATTCCAATTAGATTTAATCCACAAAGTGAAGTTGATTTTTGTAGTCAGGTCCTGAGACAAAAATCATGAGAAATCTGGTCACTGTGTGTTGTACTTTTATTGTTCTGAACTTTAAGAGTGGTGCTTTGGAATCATTCTCATCTCATCATGTCCTAAATGATCTCCTTCAAGTGAAGGAAAGACAACTGGCATTTTCTGACACCTTTTACTTCAAAAATGCTAGATAAAATAGTCTTTACTTCACAAAGACTTTAAAATGGAAGACTTTATTTAATAATCCAGGCAGTCCTTACTTTGCACAGTATGTCAGACCATAAAAATGAGCATATAAACTAATACCATACACACTGATCTTAAATAATTAATGGGAAAAATTACAATTGTCCTGTGATCTCTAAAATTATTTTTCCAGAACTTTAAAACTCTCTTATTGTCAATTAAATATATATAGGGAAAGAAAACAACACATAAAAATAATATTTGTTTTGTGCACTGTAACTTGTAACATTGAGATTTTAAAGTGCTTTATTTCTTTACAAAAAAACTTACCAAGAATAGTTTTAAGAGTGCTTGCCTTCTCTTATCATCTTATAATTTACCATGGGGAGCCGGCATCTTTTCTACACCCTGATGAATTTTCATAATCCTTTCTAAGTTTGGATCAGCTTCCAACATTTTATCCTTTGCACTTGCAATGTTGTGAAATATCTCTGGGAGTTCCTTTCATGCAAAGATTTTGCCGGTGTCACCTTTCCTCTAGGATATCTTCAACCTTTTTGTCACAATCATCTCTTTATTTGTGTTAGTAAGTTCGTCTTTACTAAGTTTCTCCAGGTGCATATCTAGCATCTCTCAAACAGTGGCAGTGTCAACATGCACTTAGACAGCTGTTTCTTCTACACCTCAATTTACATTGAATTCAAATTTCACTTCTAGTATTAAAACTTTTCCGCTTTTTTTTTTCACTACACTTTCCTCTCTGTTGTCCATCCCTAAAAGACTTCAAGAGAAGAATCAACTCTACAGATCATGGATAATTTTTAATATCACCTGGCTGAATACAAGGGGTAAGTCTTGTCAACTGCTTAAGCTTTATTCTACCGAAAAGAAGAAAGATTCAAAGATTCTTTTATAAAAAATGAGAATTTTTACATCAGAGAAAAAGAAGACAATGTGGAGAAGCTTGACAGAAGGAAGCCCCAGCAATGTAATGTTTTGCTCAGTTGAACCAGGCATGCGGTGTTAAGGCTGATTCTTGAAAGTATGCTACCTCTCTGTAAGTTTTCACAATTCAAATCTAGGTAAGGTAGAACTGCTGGAGGAGACTCAGCTATTGTTTAATTACAAGAAATGATTAGCTTCTCTCCTGGTGACTTCAGAAGGCAAATTTGTATTCCGGGGCAGTCTGTCAATCAACGGTTGCTTTCTTTTTCCTTCTTCTTTTTCCTTCTTCTTTTTCCTCCAATGAAGTAATTCAGTGATGACTCAAGCTGCTGAACTCAGCAGTTAACATTTTGAAGAACATTCAGGTCTAGCATTTTATATATTTCTAGTCTTTATAACCAGGCCCTAAAATAGGAAAAAAATGAAGGAAGACAAGACATAAAAAGAGCAAGAAGGGTAGCATCTTCCAAGAAAACTGTCAAGCAAAGCATATCAAATTCTTCTCCCTGGATATTTTGTTCATTCTCTTTCATTTCCACCATGGCATCCCCTCTCCACATTCATTTGAAAGAAAAAGAAAAAACAGCCATGGAGATGAAAGAATAGTGATCCCATTCAATGTCTCTGTCCAGGTGGATAAAGTGCTATTGGAAAAGAGCTTGAAGTATATTTCTAAAATCTGCAAGGTTTAAATTGTAAGAGATGTTTCTTCCCTCTTTAGCCCTATCTGAGCTATCTTTACATTTTTTTCCAGAAACAATCTTTGGCATAACAGCTTTTAAAAATCTTTACCTCATTATCTGTTCTCTATTTTTCAGTTAATCTACAACTAGATGCTTTATATTCAGCTCCAATAAAAAGTCTCATAATCCTTGCTGGAAGAGTCTCTCTTGCCCAAGGTCATACGATAAAAACATATCCTTTCGTAATTATCAAATGAATAAACCAAATTTATAGAGGAAAATACAATCTTGTCATAATTCCTTGATTCAAAGAAAATGCTAATAATTTTTAATGTTTCTTTCTAATTTAGCAACTTCTGAAATTGCCAACTTTACAATTTTGCTGCATAGCTAATTTAACTGGTGCTTCAATTACAATCATGTGATAGAAATTGTATCTTATACAACCTTATAAAGTGATCCCTGCTAAAAATAAAAGAGGTGTGTCCATTCATATCAAAAGCCCCAACTTCCTCTTATGCTCTGGAGCCCTTTCTGTCTTGCCTTCTGAAAGACTTGACTTCAGCAATTGTCTCTGGTAGCCTGCCTCATCAATTTCTCCTTCTCTAATTGTTCATCCATTAGCATAAAAGTCTATACTAATCTTCCAACTTAAAGTAGCCTGCCTCATCAATTTCTCCTTCTCTAATTGTTCATCCATTAGCATAAAAGTCTATACTAATCTTCCAACTTAAGAAATACCTTCCTTAACCCAAGCACTATTTTTAAACTACTGGCTTATGTTTCTATTCTCCATATCATATTAAAATGATACAAAAGATTCTCTACATTGAAGTCCACTTTATTAGGTTCCTTTCACTCTTCTTTGAATTGAAAACTCCCTATTGTTTTATTTAACCAGGAAGAAAGAAGAGGTAGGGAGAATTTAGATTTGTTGGTTGAGCAACCAAAGTTGTCTTCCATGTGCTCTAATACATCATTAATGTTTCTGAATATTCCATGTATGTTTGAAAAGAAATGTTTATTATCGTTTTTGAGAATTTATTTTAATTATTCTTTTCTGATACTGGTAATCCTTAACATCTATGCATACACACATACCATATGCACTCACACATATACACACACAGAAGCCTGTAAATGTTTTATTCGATTGTTACACTCGTTTTTGTCTTTTTGCTTTGTCGTCTCTAACACGGATTTAAAATCTTTTATTTTTTTTTTGTCCATTTCTCCTGGCTTTCTATGAAATTTTGCTTTATGTATTTTGTAACTATGTACACATAAAAGTTCATGACACTCATATCACCTTGGTATACTGTTATTTTTGCCAGTATGAAATGTTTCCCTTTGCCCTACATAAATAATTCACTTTCAATTCTATTTTGTCTGATAATAACATTTCTTCAACTCTTTTCTTTTGATTAATCTTTGTTGTTGGTAATACATTATTCTACCCTTTTGCATTTCAATCTTTTTTATGTATTTTAATTTCAAGTATGGCTCTTGTATATGTATTTTGGCTCTTGTATATGTATAAGTATGGCTCTTGTATAGCAAGTGTATTTGGTTTGGGGAATTTTTAACACATTCTAAGGATACCTATATTTTAAAATGGAATTTAACTCATTAATATTTTTATGATTAATGAATTCTTATAAGTATTCCTGCCATTTTAATATATGTATTCTATTTTTGATTTAAAAAAACATTTCCTTTCTCTCTCACTCTTCATTTGACTGATCTAGTATATTTCTGTTGTTATGTTTTTATATTTTTGCTATTACATTGGGAGTTATATATCCTTTTCCTTTTCTGCTACTGTAGCCCTTAGTATTTAATATATAAACCTCTCAAATACATCAGAATCTACATAGCACACTGGAACATCTGATATTTCAATAATTTTTTTAATGTTTTCATCAAAAATTATTTGGTGTCAGTTATAAGTTTGTTTTTTCACACACTGCTGTTTATTTATACCAAAATCTTGTCCATTTTGGACTTTTTAAATTAAATTTTACAGAAGACATCTTCAAGTAAAACATTTTAAAAAGGTCCATTTGTACTAAACTTTCTGAGACCCTTTTTGTTCCAAAATATTCTTATTATTCTCCCACTCTTGAATGCTAATAAAGAACTCTAAATTCCAAATAATTTTTCCTAAGATAGTTGAAGATTTAGTTTGCTGATGCCAATTTTATTTCCTTCTTGATAACTATTTTTAAAATAAACCTAATTTTTAGAACAGTTCTAGATTAACAGAAAAATTATGAAGATAATACAGAGAGTTTCACTTATGTCGAGCCCCAGTTTCACTTATGTCGAGCCCCAGTTTCACTTATGTCGAGAGTTTAGCTAAGTTACTCCATGGCATTGCTGCCTTGACAACCATTTTGTTTGGCCAAGCAGCCTACAGTGACCCTAAACTGACACTACTCCCTCATACAAGCACATGTCCTAGATAGCAGCCTGCAGTCACTGTGTTCCTGGTATGACTTACCCAATAGCCCTTGCGGTCAACAGTCTCCTCTGCCTCCCAATGCCTTCGCAAAGGATTTACTTAGATAAGATCCCCATGTGGATTACCGTAACTGGCCCTTTCAATTTGAACAGACCAATCCACCCTTAGCCTGGGAGCCCCAAAGCACTTCACTCATGGTCCCTAGTAAAGGCATGTGCCCCAGGTTTTGTGTCTTTGTCTGCACTCTGCCTTGACCTCCCATGAGGCTCCTCAAGGCATGCTGTGTGCTTCCTCCAGGACATGTGAGTAATAAGCTTCTCTATTTCAATTTCTTTTGTGGTCTGTTGTTGAACTGCTCACCACCCATCACCCTGTGTTCCTTAACAAGTGTTAGACAAATTCATAACACCTTATTAACACACTAGTATGGTATTATTGTCACAATAAATACCATACATTTTTACTAGTTGAAGTCCATGTTTTAGTCAGATTCCTTCAGTTTTTACCTAATATTCCTTTTCTGTTCCAAGGTCCCATCCTTATCATATTAGTTATCACGTCCCCTTAGGCTTCTCTTGACTGTGACAATTTCCCAGACTTCCTTTGTTTTTTGATGACCTTGGCAATTTTGAGGAGGAGTAGTTAGATCTTTTTTAGACCGTCCCTCAGTCAAGATTTGTCTGTTATTTTTGTCCTGATCCATCTGGGAATATGAGTTTGGGGGAAGGAAGACCACAGGGTCTTCCTGCTAGGGTCTCATCACACCCTAGCAAGGATATATATGATCTATCAACATGACTTATCACTGTTGATGCTGACCTTCACCACTTGGATGAGTTAGTGCTTGTCAGATTTCTCCACTGTAAATCTACCATTATATTTTTCCCATTCTTACTATGCTCTTTAGAGGAAAATCACTATCTGCAGCCCATTCTTGGGAAATGGGAAGCTCTGCTCGGCCTCCTAGAGAATGGAGTATCATCATTCATTATTTGGAATTCTGTCTAGAAGAGTTGTCTCTTCTTTCCCATTTATTCAGTTGTTTATTTATGTCAACATGGACTCATAAATATGTATTTCATCCTTTGGACTATAACCCAAACTTATTTATTGTTGAAATTTTTCCAACTTTGGACATGGGGAGCTCTTTCAGTAAGATTCAAATATCTGACCTATATCATTTTTCTCCTCCCTGCAGAATTTCTTTTATGCTTTTCGCAGGGTGGTTCTGCAGACAATGAATTCCTTAAGTTTGCATGTGAGAAAATCTTTATTTCACCACTTTTAAAGGATGAATTCATTGGATATAGAATTCTAGGTTCATATTTTCTTACAACATTTCAAATATTCCACTCCACTCTCTTCTCCTTTGAATTTTTTCTTGTGAGAAGTCTGATGTAGTTCTTAACCTTGTTACTCTAGAGGTAAATTTATTTTTCATCTGGCTTCTTTGAAGATTTTTAATTTGTCATTTTTTACTTCACACTGAATATGATATTCCTAGGTGTAGATTTTTTTTGGGGGGGTAGGGTGGGGGTATTCATTGTGGTTGCTGTCTTGCTCTTTCTGTACCTATGCTCTGGTGTATGTCACTAGTTTTGGAAAATTGTCAGTCATTACTACTCCAAATATTCCTTCTGCTCCATTTTCTTTTTCTTCTGGTATTCCAATTATGTGTGTGATACCTTTTGAAATTTTCCTACAGTTATTGGATGTTCTGTCCTGTCCTATGTATCTTCGCGTTTGATTATTAGAAGATTATTATGATCTTTTGGTGATGTCATTTTCCTTGATTCTTCATGCTCCTTGGAGTTTTACATTGCTGTTTTCACAAAGTACTAGTCACACCCTTCGATCTTTACCAGCAGCCTTCAGGTGACATACTCCTTGTTGGTCCTGCTTGTATTCTGAGGCTTTCTCTGACCTTATATGGGTACACCTGCTCCACGCTTCTTGCTCCCTCTTGTGGCAGAATTTTTAAGCTAGTATACTGTCTCTCAAACTTAAAATGCACCAGGCCCGCTATTGGAAACCTCTCTTTTTTTCCCCCAGTGGTGGTACTACAGCTCACAATTGTGGCTTCTCCCTTCCCCACACACCCTGTTCAGTGTTTTGTGTGTATTCACTGTCTGTCTAAGTTTGCTTTTGCTGCTGCCCTCGGGAGAATGCACAAGGAGCCAGCCACAGAGAGGAGAGAGGTGTGGGCTTGGCCTTTGGGGCACTGGAGGTGCCGGCATGCCAGTTGGAGGGATTCTCTGGTGAGGTTTTGCCAGAAGATCATAGGTGGGCTTGCTGCAGCATGACCTGTGTTCCTTTAATGCTCTGATAGTCTTAACTGCCTCCTTCCTGATCTCCTCCCCTCCCCCAAGTCATGGAGCTCTTCCTTTAATATCTGAGAGAGAAATGATTTTCTTTAGTGGTGTCCTGCATGGCTGGGAAGGCCAGGTGCTCACTTACCACTCTCCCTTTTCACTGATAGGAGGGATCCCCAGCTTTCTTTTTCTCTAATTCTCTATGCTGTGCCGCCTCGGTGGGGGGGGGGGGGTGATTCTGGCAAAGTTCCTTCTGACCACTCCAATGTGTCCAAACATTTTTTTCTGTTTTTGCTCCAGTAGAGTGCTGGAATTTCTCCTCTAGGAACCTGAACTTCTACAAAGGCTCTCATGTGTAGGGCATTTGCCACACACATTATAAGGAACTGGCTCACATGATTATGAGGGCTGGGAAGTCCCGAGATCTGCCAGCAGGAGACCCAGGAAAGCAGATGTTACAGATCCAGTAAAATCCAGAGACCTGAGAGGCAGTAATGCTGAGGGTGTAAGTTCCAGTCTGAATCTAGAGGTCTGAGAACCAAGAGAGCCAATGGCATATATTACTCAGCCATAAAAAGGAATGAAATTGGGTCATTTGTAGGGACGTGGGTGGACCTAGAGTCTTTCATACAGAGTGAGGTAAGTCAGAAAGAGAAAAATAAATGTATATTAACACATATATGTGGTATCTAGAAAAATGGTACAGATAAACCAGTTTTCAAGGCAGAAACAGAGACACAGATGTAGAGAACAAGTGTATGGACACCAAGGGGGGAAGTGGGGGGTGGGGGGGATGAACTGAGAAATTGGGATTGACATGTATACACTAATATGTATAAAATAGATAACTAATAAGAACCTTCAGTATAGCACAGGGAACTCCACTTCGCTGTACAGCAGAAACTAACACAACATGGTAAAGCAGCTATACTCCAATAAAAAAAAAAAAATCAATCAATAAATAAAGTAAATCCGAAAAAAAAAAAATTTCAATCTGAGTCCAAGTCTGAAGGCAGGAGAAGGCCCATGTCCTAGCTCAAAGACCATCAGACAAAGAGAGTAAATTCTCCCTCACTCTACATTTTGTTCTATTCAGGCCTTAAAATAGAGTGGACAATGTTTACCCACATCCAGAAACACCTTCATAATAATGTTGAATCAAATATCTGGGTACTCGTTGGCCCAGTCAAGTTGACACATGAAATTAACATCACAGCCAGGTTCAGTTATCATTATTTGCAACATAAAGCATTTTAACTAATATACTGGGTTTGCTACCTCTGAAGGATGTAGCATGTCTTAACTAATTGATGTTTCAAACCCAGCACTTTTTCATGATTTTCATTATTCATTATTCACTATATTTTATCTAATCTATTGTATCTTGTATGTGATAATCATAAAATTGCCTCTTTCACTTAATAGCCAATAACTACTAGAGGAGTTTTATAAGAGTGAAAACTAATTTTGTAAGAATAAATAAGGAAGGAACAGGAAGCAGAGTGAATGAAATTTTTTTTGGACAACCCGAGGAAAATACATCAACACAGGTGCAGTGGAAAACCTCAACATCAGGTTATTTCTCTCTCTCTCCATTCCTCTGTGGCTGGTGGTAATTGTATGTGTGTATGTGCACACTCGTGCATATGTGTGCAGATACCAGTGTGTAAGTCAATCATTCCAAAAGCTAAAATTCCCATCAACTGGTATTTTGCACAGCCAGCGCTCTATGTGGATTTTCTAACATTACGGTTAGGTGTAATCTTTACTTTAGGGCATTCATATAACTGTTATAATCACAGCTAATTGCAAGCTTCTCATTCATAGTTCACAGCCTAGCTTATATTTTTTTCAAATTCCAAATAGTTGAATAGATTTAAAACTCTAGAGTAACATCTGGCAAAGTTTCTGAGAATGAATGGAAGTAAATTTGAACTCTCTTGCTACTTTATGAAAGACTAAGCCATGTTCTATTGAGGCCTCATATAGAGAAATGAGTGGCTTCAAAGCACAGTCACCAACTTATTAAAATGGGAACTATTTCAATTAATTAGATGTTTAGAAGAATTCGTGTAGACAGCAAGCATATTTTGTCATATTTTCTTACATAAGGTCACAGCCTCAAAAGCCAGGTCCTCCCCATCAGTAGGTAGAGTACAAGTGCAGTTAGAGGTGTGATATCAGCAGTTTTGAAAAGTAACTCACCCTGAAATGACTTATTAGCTCATTAACACTTCAAGGTGGAACTGTTTTCAGATTAACTAGCTTCAGCAAGCACAGAATGGGCAAAAGCACAAATGCATCTGTTCTAAAACAAAGTCTGTCTCTTATTGCAAAGCTGATACATGTTCATTTGAGGACATTTAGAGAATATACAAAAGTTAAAGAAATACAAGTCATCCATAAGCTCACTACCTAAGATTACTGTTCTTAACATTTTGGGTGAATATGCTCACTTTTCACTTATTTATGTGTATATAAACATATACATAATTTAAAATTTAATGTCACTACTTAGAAATACAGACATGATTTTACTTCTTCATAACTGGATTCATTCACAAATCTCCCTTTTCACATTTGTAGTGGAAGAAAATAAACTTGAGTTTTCCATTTTAAGATGATCAAAGCACTTCTCATTTAACTTAATCATTTCTGCATTAGCTCACTCTCATTCATTTAAAGTTTCAACTTCTTTTTCTTTTCTTCCTCTCCATGATATGATGATGCTATGGTGTGAATGTTTGTATACCCCCAAAATTCATATGTTGAAACCTAATCCCCAATGTGATGGTACTAGGAGGTGGGCCCTTTGGAAGGTGATTAGATCATGAGGGCAGAGCCCTTGTAATAGAGACCCCACGGGGTTTCCGAGCTCCTACCCCTACATGAGGCGAAAACTCGAAGTCTGCAACCTGATCTCAGGCTTCCAACCTTCTATACTGTGAGAAATACTTTTCTGTTGTTTATTAGCCACTTGGTCTATGATATTTTGTTAGAGCAGCCCAAGAGGACTAAGACAGATGGCATGGTAGGGCTGCCCTGGTTTGCACACAGATTTGGCCCTTAGATGAGAGGTCTCAACAGACACAGTATTTGAGTGTGTGTGTGTGTGTGCCCCTGATGCATCTGCTGCTGATGTTATGTCACAGGCAGCACATGGTATTTCTCCTGCACAGCTCCCTGGTATGGTATCCAGCTGCTAGGCTGTCACCTTGGCCTGTGCTTCAACTCCCATTCAGGTACTATTTTGAACAGTTCCTTTGCTCAAGGATACAAATGATTTCCATGACAAATGGGACATCAATGACTTTCTGCACCTTCCCACCTCCTGTGGGAAGTGAGGTACCTGGTAACTACTTAACGCCTCCATTCCAAAAGGTTACAAATCCTACCCCTCCCTCTAGTAACGTACCCCTGCCATGGAACTTTGTGCACCCTTCTAGGCTGATTCTGGGTTCAGTGATGTCACTTCCTTTGGCCATCGGTATATTAGCTAATATGGCTCCAGCAGAGGCTAGTAATATACTTAGGGGTTGGGGTATGTCCTCTCTCTTGCTGGACTTACTGAGACTACTGTGTGAACAAGTCGAAGCTAGCCTGCTGGAGGAAGTGGAGCCACATGGACAGAACTCAGCTGCCACAGACACTGCCGGAGATGTGAGCGAGGACATCTAAGTACAGACAGTACCCTGCAATTATCTGCCAACCAATTATATAACTAGAAGATGATTGCAGAGGAAAGAGTAAATCTAGTTGATGTCAGACCAAACTGTTGGGCTACAGAGTCAAGAGCTAAACAAACTGTGTCGTTTTAATCCAGTATGTTGTGGGATGGTGTGTTATACAGCAATAGATGGCTGACACAGTGATGGCTCTCTCAGGCCCTCTTTCTGTCTGAACATTTGCTGCCACCATTTCTGTGTTCTACTCTGCTTGTGTTGGAGGAGGGTGCCTTGTGGGTCAGCCTCCTACCTGAGTTCCATGTGGTAACTGATGTATAAATAGACCATATAATTTATTGTCTAAGCTGGGAAGCTTTTGAGAGTGAAAGGGTGTGCTATTGATAATTACAGTAGTACAATAATAAGTGAAAACCAGGACTATGGAGGGAAATGAAGATACATAGTCTTATGGGTATAAGTAAATTTGTTCCTTGGATTTCCATGTAGAATTTCTCCAGTAGAAATAAAGATTTCTTTGCCCCACTACCATCCATACCCTTAGGGTTTGTCTTTAGACAGTTTGGGCTGCTATAAAAAAATTACCACGGACTGGATGGCTTAAACAACAGAAATTTATTTCTCACGGCTCTGTAATCCAGGAAGTCCAAGATGAAGATACCAGCATGGTTGGGTTCTGGTGAGAGCCTTCCTCCTGAGTTGCAGATGGCCATATTCTTGCTGTGTCCTCACATGGCAGAAAACAGAGAAAGAGGTAGCAAGCTCTCTTGTGTCTGTTGTAAGAGCACTAATCCCATCATGATGGTTCTATCCTCATGATCTAATTACCTCCCAAAGACCCCATCTCCAATGCCATCATATTGGGGATTAGGGTTTGAACATAGGAATTGGGGGTGGGGGAGACACAAATATTCAGTCCATTGTTCTGTCTCCCCAGAAGGAGACAGAACTAGGGTTCAATGGCTTATATGCACCTATATTGTCTCTCTAGGTCTCCTTTTTGATTCTGATTCTTTCCCTCCCTCTAGCCCTCAAGTGGCTAACTCAGTATTGCTTTTTCAGCTGGAGAAATATGATTATATCTTGGAGAAGCCATACTGCACAGAGGTGAATAGCATGTTCTCTGGAGCCAGAATACCTGAATTAAAACACCAGCTCCTCTACTTACCAGCTGTGTATAACCTTGCTCAACTCACCTAACCTTCCTGTGCTCAGTTTCCTCCTCTATACAATAGCAATACTAATACAACACCTACTGCACAAGGATTCAACAACTTAATATGTGAAAAGTACTTGCAGCAGTTGATTTCATCCAGTGCAGAGGATTATAATTTTAATTATATCCTACCATGCATAGGTAGGATATAATTCACCCAGTTCTGTGATTTTCTTGGGTCTAAGTCCTCATGGCTCTTGTTTATGATCTTCCAATCCAACAGTTCATAGGAAAACTCATAGAAAAACTTTCTGCCTTAATTGTCTAGTTCTTATATACCACATGTGCTTTGGTTTGTGGACTATTGATTTGGCAGTTGAATTTTAAAACTCTATTTTAAAAGTTAAAGGAAGATTGATCACTTTGGTAAGATGCTTCCACCTTTCTCTCCTTAGAGCAATAGGTGTCCACCTTGTAACCTGGTCTTAATTGTGGAAGGGGTGTAGGGATTAAAATATAGTTATCAAAACTGAAAAAAGACAGCAATTACATTTTAAAATATTATTCCATCATATACAAATACAATTTTTAATGTGATTATCCTCTACAGATATTCCTTGACTTACAGTGGGGTTACGTCCAGATAAACCCACCCTAAGCTGAAAATATTGTATGCATTTAATACATCTAAGCTGCTGAACATCATAGCTTAGCCTAGCCTACCTTAAACATGCTCAGAACACTTACATTAACCCACAGTTGGGCAAAGCCATCTAACACAAAGCCTATTTTATAATAAAGTGTTGAATATCTCATGTAACTTATCGAATACTGTACTGAAAGTGAAGAACAGAATGGTTGTATGGGTACAGGATGGTTGTGAGTGTACCGTGTACCTTTTGTTTACCCTCCTGAACGTGTGACTGACTCCCTCACTGCTGTTGCCCAGCATCATGAGAGAGTATTGTACCATATATTGCTATTCTGGGAAAAGAGCAAAATTCAAAATTAGAAGTACGGCTTCTACTGAATGCACGTTCTTTCACACAATCGTAATGTTGAAAAATCGTTAAGTCAAATCATTGTAAGTCGGGGACCGTCTTTACATATTCATAGTAAACTATGTTGCCATTTTGCACAATATATATATATACACACATATATAGATATAATTTTTAATAATTATAACATAATGGTGATAGAATTTATTTTACCAGTATTTGAACATTTAGAATTATTTCTCTGATATGTTATGTGAATGAACACCTTATAGCAAAATTGTAGATAAATATGTCTTTACCATAAATCTGTAGAGATGAATTTGCTGTAACAAAGGGTATTTTCCATATTTGCCTATATATATATATATATATATATGTGTGTGTGTATGTATGTATATAGATAGATAGATAGAGATAGCAAGATAGAGAGAGGCACCTCCAATATATCATTAGATATTTGGTTGGTCTTTAGTTAAGATGACCCTGTGGAGACAGTTATGAAGTTAGAGTCAGAGGGTGGACTATGGAAATGGGTTTTCTGGGTGACTAGAAACACTTGACCCGTCCTCAGCAGGGATGGGGCTTTGCTATTAATAAGCATTCTTGGGTTTCGAGCCAGAGTTAACTCGAAACCCAAGAATGCTTCAAATGTCAATGAATACACTCTGTAAGGGTGTATATTATTTGTGACTATAAAGTCTTCATGAATTTTAATGCAAGCCAATAATACAAAACAGTTGCCAAACTTTTTCTATAAAGGGTCAGATAATAAATATTTTAGACTTTACAGGATATATGGTCTCTGCTGCAATTACTCAACATTGGAAAGTAGCCATAGATGGTATGTAAATTAATGAGGGTGGCTGTGCTCCAATAAAACTTTATTTATAACACAGACTGTAGTTCAGATTTACCCAGCAGCCGTAGTTTGCCTACATCTGGTATAAAAGGACTGTGCATTAAATAAGTAGGCTTTCCCAACTCTTCATATCTTGCACTATGAGGGGTTGTATACTCCCATTAGGAACTTGGGAACCAAGAACAGCTAGCTAAGTTACACTATATTTTTCCCACATCATGCGGCTACTCTGTTCTGAGAAATATGAGACAATCTAATCCACGGTGGCTGTTTTTCTGTGAATACGTATGTGTTTATGTGTGCGTGAGAGAGAGAATGCCTGTCATTCTGTGACAGTGAATAGTCTTAAACAATAGAATATATTTCTATAAAAGTTGAATCAGCTAACACAATCATTAGACTTACAGAAAAATGCACCCTTCCCATATAACAAAAATATAGTACAGTATATTGATCTGTTTAATCTTAACTGATTTGACAGATTTTTTAAAAGACAATTCTTTTTTTTTTTTTGCTTTAATTTGTATTTCATAGATTTCCAATGTGTTTAAACTTTTTCTTCCTTAAAATTGAATAGGTTATAATAAGAATTAGGTCCCAGACAAGTTTATGCTCCTTCTGGAATGACTGGGCCGCAGACTCTGAGAAGGCTCAGAAATTCACATGCACTCTCTGAAGTTGTCTCTTGAAGCCACAAAGCAATCAGCTGTGCCTAAGACACTGTGGTCAGTTGTTTAGTAATGCACTCCTTCCCTCCTTCCCTCCCTAATTAAGTTAGAAATTTTCCTCCTAATTAGGGAATTATGGATTTCCTTCCCTAATGAAATGTTAGCACATAAGGTCTTTGCCTCTAGGTCTGTTTTCTACGGCACCTGTGCTAAGGAAGGGTGCATTTGTTTCCTGTGTATGTATGTGAGAGAGAGGCTAATTCAACTTTTTCACTTTCAAGGGCATTGTGTCATTTTGGATAGTAGATGTACCTTTCTAAAAATACCTTGCATATGTTAATATGAAATTAATTTTTATTACATTGCACTCACATGACCTTATACAATATAAACACTTCATTCATTTTCTTATATTAATAATTTTGGGGCTTCCCTGGTGGCGCAGTGGTTGAGAGTCCGCCTGCCGATGCAGGGGACACGGGTTCGTGACCCGGTCCGGGAAGATCCCACATGCCACGGAGCGGCTCGGCCCGTGAGTCATGGCCGCTGAGCCTGCGTGTCCGGAGCCTGTGCTCCGCAATGGGAGAGGCCACAACAATGTGAGGCCCGCGAACCGCAAATAAATAAATAAATAAATAATTTTGTGTTCAAGTCAAAGAAGTAGAGAGATAAAGATGCATTATTTTCAAATTTTTCATTCTAAATATAAAAGCATAGAGTGAAAAAAATAGTTTTAAGTGCCAAACCACTTAGCTGAGTTTTCTATGAAGTATTAGTAAGTGATACACATGGCTTTAATTGAGAAGTGAAAGACTATTCATTCAAGAATGGCCGTTGTCTTTAAACTAGTATTTCAACACACAATTTGGCCCTCACTCACTGCTGAAGCCATCACCTCCTTCAAGTTATTCTACAAAGGAATCATTTTTAAAGAATCCTTTTGTCTTATTTTACTTCACAGCACTTACCAACAACTGACATATTTTAACTTTTACCTATTATTGTTACTTCAATTCACTGAAGTTTAAGGTCTATGAGGACAGGAATTATTGTCTGTTTAGTTTATTGTTGTCTTCCCTGTACCTAGAATGGTACAGATATATAGTAGGTATTTATTCATTTTTTAAAAATGAATAAATGTGGATTTAGGAAAAAAGAAACCAGGGTCAAAATTTAGATTATTACAATAATGACTTATACTTGTAAAACATCTAAGAAATTTCAAAGGGTTTTTCTGTATATCAATTCAATTATACCTGATAAGGATCTTGTCAGACAGGAAGAAGAGTTGTTTTGTGCACATTTTACAGATAATCTACAACTTTTAGAGTTTGTGTGACTTCTCTAAGTTAACCATCTCAGTTACAGGAGGAAGCATAATCTTTCCTGCTTTGTCAGATTTTAAGACCAGTGTTGGTGTTATTAATCTTTTAAGAATAAGTTATTTCTGGCTATAATATTATAGCAACTAGAGTTCATTATATTGTGACTACATAACTCTTATATTTTGAGACCACTGACATTGTGTCAACTGATGAACTTCCTTTGATACTGAAACACATAAACAAGTAAGGGAAGAATTAAATGGGGCAAGTGTTGAGTACGTCTGTTGATTATAAAATACACACACACACACACACACACACACAAACACAACCCCCCCACATGTGTGCAGAGGCTGTACCATTAGATAGTATTCTAAAGGGAACATATCACTAGATAATAATTCATTACCTGCTGTTCTGTGATCAATTCTGGTGGAAAGCCTGCTGATAACCCTGGCATTTTCATCATTCCCAAATCTAAGTTCTTCTTTTTACTTCAACTTATCACCTCTTATCTTACACTAAAAAACCTTTTCTATTTTGTGCCATTCAAGAACTAATCTCCTGACCTGCTATTCTTGCCAATCAAATTAGTCAGAACTAATTAGCAAGAAAACAAATGTGATCATCTAAGGAGATTTTTGTTTCCTGCCTTATTGGAAAACAAAGACTGTGGTGGTTGGATTATTCGGTAAGGAGCAAAATAGGTAATTCCCATTTCTAAAGCAATTTAAAAGCCAAAGGTGGCTTCAATTATTCACCAAATATGTATATCTCATGTGTTAACCAGGGACAGTACAAAATGACGAAAGAATAATGGAATTTCTCAATCAACTCAGCTCTATTATATACAATGAAGAGATGTGCTCTTCATGCTAAAACAGACAATGAATACACATTGTGCGACACACAAGGTTTAAAAATAGAGATGTGTGGGTGGCCAAGTATCTTCTGTGACAAAGACCTGATCTATTAATTATCTGCAACACATTTTGGGTCCCACGACTGCTACCCCAATCTTTTCACAATTCACCAGAGGGTGATTTTGGCAGGTTGTCAGAAAGCAAACAGGGAAATGAGTTGGGAAACATTAATAAAGGTTGAAAACAACAGCTTTTCATGCTTTGAGCTCATCATTCAAGTATAACAAAAACTGTAAGATGAGGAACGGGGACAATAGGCCGAGAAGATAAGAAAGAAGCAACCATTTAAATGACTATAAAGTTACATTTGTGAACTTCTTGTCAAATGTGTCTGTTGTAGCTTTTTCTTGAAGTTTTCTTATACTTTTTCTTTTTTAGAAGATCAACCAACAAATATGCACTCTCTATATAGTGAAACACTTCTCCTCCTAGATACAGCAAAATCCTTGTCCCTTTTAACATAAAAAAATAACACATTATTTTTTCCCAAAAGAGGAACAAAACTGTAACAGCTATAAAGATATTCATCAGAAGAACAGAACCAGAGGATAATGTGGAAACTAGCTTTGCTATGACTGATAAGAATAATTCCGTTAACAAGACAGTAGTCCTAATGCCTTGAACTCACTTTTCTGAGGCACAATTAACCAACAAGTGGCAAGGCTAAAAGCAGATTCCAAGCTTTCCAGATCTTAATACTGTGCCCTTGACACTGTGTCACCACTCTTCATCCATGTCTTTTATTTACTACACAGATACTTGTACATTTATTCTCAAAACAACCCACAAAAGTGCCCCCTTATTATTAATCAAATGATCTTCTAATACCATTGAGTAGGCATTTGCCAGGACACAGGACTGGGAATTGGGAGACTTCAGCTATAATATCAGTGTTCAGTAATCTGTGGTCTCTGCACACCTCGCTTAATTTTTATTTTTCCACCTCCTTCTTAGATCTTTCTTTGGTCCAACAAACATCTCACTTAGCATCTCTGCTTGGCTATCTCACAGGCATATCAGCTTTACCATATCCAGAACTGAAATCTTGTTCTATTACCCCTCATTCTGTTTTTCCCCCAGCCTTTTCCATCTCAGTAAATAACATCGCAATAAGAAACACTTCGTAGCTCGAGACAAAAAATTTAGAGCAATTCTTTATGACACACTCTCCCTAAATCCCAATATTAAATATTTTCTCAAATTATCTATATTCTGCTACCATAAGCCTATTCCAAGCCTGAATACCTGGTTTGATACTATTACTATCATGTTCCACTTCCCTCTCCATACCATTCTCTACATAGTACTGTACTTAAAATTTATTTTAAAATGTAAATTGGATCATGTCATCACTTGCTTAAAGTCCATGAAAGTCTCCTTATTACTCTTAAAATAAAATTCAAATTCTTTTTTATTTAGGTCTATCAAGTCTCATCTTGTGCCACTCTTGCCTTCGTTGGCAATGCTCCTGACATACTCGTCTTTTTTCAGTTCCTTACTTGTTCCAAGTTGTTTCCTATCTCAGGGTGCCTTTGCACATGCTCTTTCTTCTGCCCAGATCACTTTCTCTATTGCCCCACATAGCTGGTTCATTCTCATCCGTCAGGTATTAGGGTAAATATAACTTCTTAAAAGAGGTCTCCATTGTCCCATCCAATCTAAAATAAGCCTCCATCCCCTTATTCACTCTCAGCGTCACCAATAATCCTTGGTAACACTCTATTATTTTGCTAGGGTTGCTGTAACAAAATACCACAAACCAGGTGACTAGACATGTACTGTTTCACAGTTCTGAAGGCTAGAATCTTGAGATCAAGGTGTCAGCAGAGTTGGTTCCTTCTGAGAGCTGTGAGGAAGACTCTGTTCCATGCTTCTCTTCTAGCTTCTGGTAGTTTGCAAGCAATCTTTGACATTACCCTGATATCTGTCTTCATATTCACATGGTGTTCCTCCTGTGTTCATATCTGTATCTGAATTTCCCCTTTTTATAAGGACACCAGCCATATTGGATTAGGGGCCCAGCCTACTCCAGTGTACCCTCATCTTAAATTAGCTAATTACATCTGCAACGAAACTATTCCCAAATAAGATCACATCCTGAGATACTGGGGGTTAGGACTTGAACATATGAATTTTTGGAGAGTACACAATTCAATTCATAACAAGTACTTTTCAAAACGTATTGTGTGTGTGTGTGTGTGTGTGTGTGTGTGTTTGCTTATTTTTTTAGTGACCATTTCCTCTACCAGACAGTTTATGTTTTACTTTTTTTTTTTTCACATAGATATACCCAATGCCCTCAATAGGTTTGGCACCTGATAGTTGATAAATATTTATTGTTTTACTACACATGTAACTACATGACTTATAAAGTCTATTACTGTTCTGAATTTTGTGATTTTGCTTTCTCTATACCCAGTTTTATCCTTATAATTTTACCCAATGCCATCCTAGGGCAAAGTTTTCAAAACGTAAACCATATGTCAAAATAAGGCAAACATAAATTCTGTTTTGCTCTATAATTTCCTAAATAATTCAAACCAAAGTATATATGCTTCTAGAAAGGAAATGGAAGTATTGCCATAGTTCACTTGGTAATTTTTCAACCAACTTTCCATTTACTTTAGCTCTGAGGAATGAGACCTGAGAATAATAATATAAAATGTAACCCCACTATATATTACACTGCACAAGAAAAACTTGAGAGAAAGCACCTCTACAATTCAAAATACCATACTGTTCACGGAGGAATTGTCTTTCCTTCTTTTTATGTCCATCCCACTCCAACAAGAGCCCTGAATCGTGTAATAGCCTACTTTCTGAATAAACTGAATCCTGCATTTATTATAAATTTCCTCAGCCTTCTCTTACTCTCCCTTCTTACCAGTTCCATCTCCTATGCTGTCAAAAAAGCATGAGTCTCCCATTTTAAGAAGGCTTGTTTTAAATCTTCCAAATCTATTATTGGATCTGGTCTCTCAACTCAACCTCTTGGATATTTTTCTTCAGCCTCTTTAAATCAATCATGTCACCTCTGCTAGACGAATCTTCCAAAATTGCCATTTTTATTATGCCACTTCCCTGACAAAACTATATTGGTACCATATCACCTATTGGATCAGGTTAAAGATTCTGAGTCTCCATTAACTAGCCTCAGATTGCTCATCCCTTTTTTTAACTTCCACTATGTCTCAAACTTAAGCCATCTGTTTTATTTTTCCAACAACTCTTGCCAATTTCAACCCTCTTGCTTTATTTATGCTGCTTTTCCAAGTGAGAAAGACTTGACTACTTCTTCCTGAAAAATCCAGCTCTATCCACTCTTCAATTTCCAGCTAAGGAAGTTTTTCTCGTAGGTTTGACCCTTCCAGTCCATAAAATCTTCTCTGTCTGAAATTCTGTAGCAATTTTATTTGGGAAGCAAAGAGAGAAAATATATTTATTTTTAGTTAGATGACTGAACATTAAACTTTTGGTTCATCTGTGCTTTTTGGCATTCTTCATATCTCAGTAAATAGACAACCAACTTCAGCACCATCCACAATTAAGCTTGAGCTACATGGAATCAATTAAGGCAAATCCTTAAACAAGACGGAGTTTACTTCATGTACAAACTATTCTCTTTACATTTTTGTTTTATGCTCTTATTATTTTAATACCTAAGTACTTTCATCACACCAGCTAATGTATAAAGTAGGAACAATTGTAAGATTTCATAAGAAATAAATTACATCTAAAATAAACCTAGAGAAGGTCTATAGCACTTAGTAGAAAGCCTTCACAAACACATGTCAGCAGAAATCACGGAAATTATAAAGCTATAGAAAGTTCATGGGAAAACACTGAATATTTTTCTCACCCCAAATAATGTTTTCTCTGATAACTTTATTTTGTACCTAGTTGCTTTAATATTTTTAATCATATATAACATATTAAAAGATTATTATGCTCCTGACTCAGGATTCAACTTCAAACTTACAGTGTAATACTGATTTGGGGAAAATGGGAAGCACAAGGATAAAAGAATATTAGTAGACTACAAAAGTGTGTTAATTAAGAATGCATTTCTTTAAAATAACCAAGAATAATCTCACCCACATAAAGAACACATTATCCATAATGTAAAGTGGAAATACATTAAATGCTGAGCATGTATTCAACAATATTAACTTTGTGATGCTTATAAAACCTGTGAAAAGTGTAAAATTTTACACTTTTGATTTATTGTTCAGAGTCTGTCTTCCATACTAGACTGTCAACTTTCTGAAGGTAGTGGCCGTGCCTGTGTTCTTTAGTATTCAATCCCATCATACAGACCCAGGTGGCCAATACTAAGGTTACTAGCCACATGTGGCTATTGTACACCTGAAATATATGGCTAGTTCAAATTGATTTATAACTAAAACACGCTGAATTTTGAAGTCTTAGTAAAAAATTACAGTATATCAATAATTTTTATGTTGAAATAATACTGTACATATATTGTGTTAAATGAAATTTACAAAAAAATAAAATTTACCTGTGTCTTTTCTACTCTTCGTAATGTGGAAGTTACAAAATTTTAAATTGCACATGTGGCTTAAATTATATTTCTGTTGGACTGTGCTGATCTCGACTGTGCATAACACCTCATAAACCTTCAGTAAAACCCCCTTATATGAATAAGTGAACACATTTCATAATAAGTTAAAGTAGCTGTATCTTGCCTCAATTATTTATTGTCAGTTTATAATATTAACTGTTTAAAACCATATTTTAAAATTTATTTTAAAATATTTATTTATTTATCTTGCCTGCGCTGGGTCTTAGTTGTGGCACACAGGATCTTTGTTGCGGCATGTGGACTTCTTAGTTGTGACATGTGGACTCTTAGTTGCAGCATGCTTGTAGGATCTAGTTCCCTGACCAGGGATCGAACCCCAGCTCCCTGCATTGGGAGCACAGAGTCTTACCCACTGGACGAGGGAAGTCCTTAAAACCGTATTTTTTTTTTAATTCTAGAAAATTTCAATTTTATGCTCAAAAAATCTGACTTTTTTTCCCAATATACTACTATCTTTCACATTATTTATACCATGCAGCACAAATAAATTTTATTTTTTTCTAGGCTGTTCATGTGACACATTAAAACATGTCTGTTTAAAATAAAATCCAAATTTTCAATTTTCCACATAAACCAAACAACATATTTCATACTTAATTTAAAATTGGATTACTCTTTTCTTTGAATTGACTAGATGTTTTGACATTGTTAATCTTTTTGGTGATACATACTATCATATTTACATAAATATTTACCAATATACCTTGAAATAAAGGTATATGCCAATATATCCCCCAGCAAGGTTGTTCTGCCTCCACTCTGTTCTACAGACAGCTTGCTCACTGACACACAAGTTCTACTACCAAGAACCAGCCTATTCACCTATGTTAGTCCTTACAGGCAAGACCAAACCTCTCTTGAATACTAAAATTTAATAGAGCTTGGGAAAGTCTAGCCTAAGAATAACTAAATTAAGAATTACAGTTAGAGCCTGGATTTTTTTTTGTTTTTTTTGCGGTACGCGGGCCTCTCACTGTTGCAGCCTCTCCCGTTGCAGAGCACAGGCTCCGGACGCGCAGGCTCAGCGGCCATGGCTCACGGGCCCAGCCGCTCCGCGGCATGTGGGATCTCCCCGGACCGGGGCACGAACCCGTGTCCCCTGCATCGGCAGGCGGACTCTCAACCACTGCGCCACCAGGGAAGCCCTAGAACCTGTTTTTGAGCACACCATATTGCCATCTGCTTCTCCTCTACCTTAGGCATCCATGGTCTATAAAATTGAGATTTTTGATCTTAATGACAAGAAATAATCATGGACCCTGACAGAATGCAAAAACAAGAGGAGCTTTCCAGTAGCACAAAGATATAGAACTGCTAAGCAGCATTTTTTTCTCCAGAAAATTTTAGAACTGGCCAGTGAAATCTAGCCCAACCCTCTTATTTTACAAATGAATCAACAAATGCCTTGAGAGGTTGAGGCTGTTCATTGTTCAGAGTGAGATCACTGTGATCCTCATCTAATTCTCTTCCCTTTGTAGCACACGATCCTCCTTTCACCCTGAATTTTTTTCATAAGACACATCTATATTGACTAACTGAACTGGGTTTCAAACAAGACATCAAAATTCCTCAAACTGAGCATATAACAGAAATAATCAGTAGAAAAGAACAAAGATTGCTTAAATTCAATGAGAACAGTGAAATAAATGATGGCAGCCATAGATGATAACAAATCACTTTTTTTAGCGTGATAACTTCCAAGGATACCATTTTCATTTCAGTTTTTTATACTTCCGAGCATGTACACGTTTTTCCTTCTGTATTTATGCGTACATTTTCCCTAATTACAAACTAAAATCATATGCAATGGAGGCACTCTGAATCCTCATACCTTTCTTCCTTCTCTTTAGAATCATTATTCTAAAGAATCACTCTTTAAACTCTTTAGAATCATTATTTCTAATCGTCATCTACGGGTATCTTGTATGATTTTTAATACTTTAGGCAATCTTCCTTTACAACTAGATTGTGATTACAAGTGTTTTGAGAACAGCTACTATGCTTTATAAATCATTATTGTCCTAAGAGACTTTCACCAGAGGTCTAATACTCAGCAGAGTGCATTTTGCATATTAGACAATCAATAGATACAAGTTGATTGACTGTTATGATCCATCGAGTTTGTGAGAGGGAGATGAACATGTTCCAGAGGCTGAAGGCAAGATGTGTGTTGTTGGTATTAGCAACTGGCAATACCTATAGTTGATTATGTGTCATAAGGACCCCTGATCAAATACAGAAGTGAAGAGCCAGGCTACGCAGCTCTCCATGCTAGGGTTCTATAATGTTTACACAAACTCTGTGGCCTCACACCTCTTGCACTGTTTTTCTGGATTACAGGTCATAGCACTTTACAGACAATGTCATATTTACCTTTACAGTGTTCTCTGATTGTTGAGAAGGGGCTAATGCTTAGCCCATTTCCCTCTATTACCACAGGGAAAAATAGAAGCAAAGAGAGTCTGAATCATTTATACAACGCTGCACCATAAGGCAATGAAAGAGGCAGGTGCAGGTCTCAGATGGTTGTCCAAGTCCAAATTCCACGCTCTATCTGCTAGATAATCCTGCCTTCCCCCTCAATAGAATATTTCCCTAGATAGTTCCTGAAACATTTATAGCAGAAGCCTGCAGAGTGACTGTTATAGAAGTTTGTGGAAAACTTCCAGGCATCTAAAAATGTAAGAAACAGCCACATTTCACTTTGGGTATTCACATTTGAGAAGTGATGTGTTTTTTTTTTTCTCCCCTCAAATATTCAAAAGTTTGATCTAAGGCAAAAGTTTTACTATTCCTCCCTAAAGTGGAGGAGTGAAAACACCCATGAATTTTCATCAGTTTGCTGTAGGCAGAAATTTGCCAGTTTGCAGGAAAATGGCTTAAAAATTGAAGCTGAGATGAAATACTTGAACTTCTTGTGTGAACCTATGAAAGTAATATTTTTCTTTATCAGCTGATATGAAGGTTTGCACGACCCTACATTACTTCAGTATAAAAGTGACTTTTCCTGTCTGAAATATCATAAAACTGTTTAGAGTCTTCAGAACACATTCATAAAAAGATTCTCATCCCCTTAATTTTGGCATAGGCCATCATTTCCCTTTTATTCTTTATCTATTCCCATATTTAACAGAAGTTCCCTATAACTAACTTCCTATATCCTTCACTATGAGGTACACTTTGGGAGGAGTGGTAAATGGGATAAAACTGGAAAACTTTCTCAGGGTATCAAACCCCGCAAAGGCCAGAAACTTGCCTCCTATCTAGCTGGAAACCATAATCATATTGAATGCAGTTGAGCCCCTGACTGAGTTGCATGCTGAAATATACATGTTGCATTGGCATTTGCCCAAATCATCAACTACATCGTGTTAACATGGTGCTCATTTAGGCCATTTGGATGTCAGCAATAATTACCATAGGCAAAGGCACTTATGCTGCAGTGTGGTTCTCCCACTAATGGGACCAGAAGGATCCATTTGATGACACCTTGCTCTACTTATTTCTTTGTCACCCCCAGCTGGTGAGTCAGTTTTACCTTTATGGCATGTATTTAATTAAACCCATTTCTCAAAGATATTTTTCATTTCAGACCAACAAATATTTCTGGAGGCATCAACTACCTGAAAGCTGCTATAATAGATGCTGTAAAATATTTTCGCTGATAATGATATTAGCAATGTAAACATGAATTTATAAATCCATCCAATCACAGGCAACTGTTTGCTCAAGAAGTTAGTTAGCATTGTAAGATGTGTGCTTCCTGTTTAACTGACTTATGGATGAAGGACGCAATAATCCTTTCACTAATATTCTCCTGCAAACCACCTTGTGAGCTTTCTTAATTATTACAATTTGAAGCCAATGAAAAGATTAAACAAAGTGGACATATCAGAATATTGAAGCAAGTGGAGGTTTTGACTTTCATTATTTTTTGACTCATACATATCTCTATTTCACTTTCTAATATAGATCCTGCCTTAGAAGTATTCTGTTGTCAGACAGGCATGTGTTTTTTAGTTGCTTGTTTAATAATTGTGGGGAAGTTGTACATATTCACATGCTCTTGTTGCTGATCCTTCCTGTCTTATATTAAGGAAGAAAGAATTGAAAGGTTGCTGGGTGGATTAGGTGCACTGGTTATCATTACTGAATGAAGAAAAGCCAACCGGTATTTACAAGAAGCAAGAAATACTCATGGCCTTATTAGTATTACGAAGCAGTCTAGATTTAGGATACAGTTTACTTAAACTCCACAAATTGACCTATGTTTCAACACCAATGTGCACTGAAGGTTCTCTGAGAAGCAGATGCCAAGACAAGATCAGATGGGCACGAGATTTGTTAATGTCTGTGAGAAAATTAGAAAGGAACCAGGAGGGTCTTCCCTCAGACCAAGATGTTTATCCGACTCTTGAGAGGACAGAGGGAATAAATGTTGACTGGAAGAAGGTAGATCTAAGAAATCTGGCAAGGTCAAAGGCCAATGGGAAGGACTGAGCCAAAGTGGCCCATTAGAGGAGTTCTGCATCTCCAGTAATGATCTAGCCTGCTGCTCTCAGCATTGCTGTCAGCATTGGCTCGGAACAGTGATTGAGAAGGCAGCCTTGGTGTGATAGTGGTGATGGATTTCAGAGCACAGTGCTTGGAGCCATTGCTGAACTATGCTCCCCTCAGTTGGAGCTCTGAGAAACACAATTTGATGCCTGCCACAGGCAACCTATTGCATCATATATATCTACTTTCCTCACTGGTTGGGGAGCATCTTATCCAGGGTTCCCATGGGACTCTCTACCTGACAAGAAACTCAGAAGAGGTAGTGTTGATGCAGTCAATCTCGAGACCATAAATGATATTCAAACTATCCCTCCTCTGTTATCCATTCAGAATTGCCTTCATACTCAGTGATCACCTCAGCACGCTGTTGGTGGCACATCTCAGTACTCGTGTGACCCAAACCTTCTTTCCTGAGAGGTCTGTATCCTTAGTTAATCAGACCCTCAGATGGCGGTTGCTGCACATATCCATTCACAGTTACAACGGGGCAAGTGAGTACTAGGAGGTGCCCAGCTGAACCAACTGGGTGCTGCATATATTCCTACCTACTCCTACTGTATGAAGAGTAGCCCTGTGGCCTCTTGTTATCAAGGTCAATTGCCTCTACCAGTATGATGACTTCTCTTCTACCCTGGTGGTCTCTGGGCACAAGGAATCCAAAATACCCAGACAGCAGCTGTAACATGCACTTCAGTGGAACCTCTTATGTGTCCCTTGGCAAAAGTATGTCCCTTTTACTCACCAGGACCTCCAACTCTGCAAAACCCAGAGCATTCCGTATAGAGGAACAAAATCCCTCAGCTGGTCATTGAGAGTGATGGTCCATGAGGATAATCCTGCTTCTATTCTATGGTTCCCAGTTCCCTGTATTCTTTCCCTTGGGGACACAGCGTCACAGAGAGGTCTCTGATTTAATGAATACACTACATCCTGAGAATGGCTCCCTATAAATTCAGAGTGTTGCCTCTGGACTGACACTTTGTCTGGATTTCTAGAGGCTGTTCCAGAGTTCTGTGGGGCTGGCTGGTACACTATGTTCTAGATGGTACACTATGTGATATAACCAGGGGCTCCCAAGGTCATCTGGCTTTACCTCACTTCTTTCATTGTGAGGTGCGCCCACTGTTTGGATGTTATGGGTTCAATATCTGAAAATTGGCTCATGCTTGGGAACTGAGCAAGAGATTTTTACTTTTTACTGAGGAGATTGTCCTTAATCCTCAGCCTCCTGCTTCTCTTTTGTTTCCTTTTATTTTTGGTTGTAGTTATTGAACAGCACTCTTGTTCCCAGGGACGCCATGTTCCATTAACCATCTTTAACCACTCCCTGTGAGTCAAGCTCATTTGGCTGCCCCTTTGACCTTGCTGATCTTTAGAGTAATTGTGGCCTCCTGGCATCTGGTGCCTAACTTTGCTACCTGGTTTCTAAAGATTGTATCTGCTTTTCAGCCACATTAACACAGGGAGATCAGCTCCGTGCTTTGAAACCACCTAGAGGGGTGGGATAGGGAGGGTGGGAGGGAGACACAAGAGGGAGGGGATATGGGGATATAGGTATACATATAGCTGATTCACTTTGTTATACAGCAGCAACTAACACAACATTGTAAAGCAATTATACTCCAATAAAGATGTTAAAAAAAAAAAAAAAGGCTATCTGCTTTTCCTACCATCAGCTCTGGCTTGCAAAGGAGGCTCCTCAGAATTTCTGATACTAGTGTCCCTATCACCAGCATTTTGATGATGGCCTTGGAGAGTAATGTGACCTCTGGTTCCCTCTGTGGAACACATTCATCTGCTGGATCTTCTGGCCTCAGATAATATATCCACTCCAGTATGCCTGCTTCTCTCAGCCTCTTTATTCCTGCCTTTAATGTTAGATACCATAACTCAGATGCTTCTACTTCATTTAATGTTGGCCATCATTTTTCTTAGGTCTCCAAGAGCCACTGCAGCAGTGAGTTTACTTCATCTCCTAGGGTCCGTGCTAGGATATGCCTTGTCCCAGGAAAGTCAATTAACTGTCCCACATCAAGAATACTTGCTTACATAGTCTTACATTCTGGCCTCTTTAATGAAGCATCTTCAAATTCCCATCACAGGGGTATTCTCCTGGTTCAAGTACTTATTAGCTATTTCTTTCAACTCATTCATTGTATATAGTCTCTCTCCTTTTTGAGGCCTTCTTTTTGAGGTAATCCTGGGACTTACCAGGTATCAGCCTGCAGCAAGAAATGGAGAAGGGGCTCACCTGTCTCCTTGGGAGGAGAGTTTTTCATTTGTTTATCTTGTGTTTTTGTTTCAACAGCCACTATTCTTATTGCACATCTACCACGTGTCCAATCCTTCCATGCGTGATGCCATTCGATCCTCACAATTAATTACCACAACCAGGACTATGACCACGACCCTCAAGAAACTGAGGCTCAGAAAGGTTAGTCACTTGTCCGAGTTCCCCAGCTTAGCCACCAGTTACTCTTCTCAGTGAAGGGTCCTTGGTGCAGTCTCTGGTGTGGACAAATAGTCACTCCTGTGGAAATTCCTGATGGGTGTTACAAGGCAGGGTTGGATTTGACGGGTGTTGGTAATAGGAGTCAAGACATTTCAGGGATCCCAGACACTTCTTGGCCTAGAGACTCCACGTACAGCAGAGAGGCAGACTCTCACAGTTCCATGGACAAAAACTGGGGTTCCAAGGAGACATACATTCACCTTCCTGTGGTATGAATGTGTAGGTACCCATAGGCTCTGAATCACACATCATGCAATCCCACCAGAGGGCTATACAGTCCTGGGATATGCACCTACTCAAATACGCTCACCATCTTCTACACACACACACACACACACACACACACACACACACACACACACCACTCAGGATGTTGAGGCAAGTGATGGAAAGAAGGGCTCTGGCTAGGTCATATGAGGCTGGATGTGGCTGCATGACACTGGCCAGCAGACAACCATCGTGAGATGCTGAAGATGCTTCCATTGCCACTGTGGTGGTCACCTTGGGCAGCAGGGGGTGGGCAGGCAGCCACACAGAAGGGTAGGCAGTGTCCAATCACACCCACTTGATACAGCAGCAAACCCAGCAGCAAGAGTGAGCCTGAGGCAACCAGAGCAATGCCTACTGACAACATGGCAGCCAGTGGCCAAGCAGGGCAAATGGCCAGGCCAGCCAGCACCAGGATGGTGACCAGTAGACAAGGCCACCAAGCGGCACCATGATGGCATCATCACCTCCACAGCTGTGCAGCTGACACATGCAGTTCATGTCCAGCTCAGCTGAGCTCATCAGCTGCTTAACCAGAACCAGAGGAGCCAGCAGACAGAGCACAGTGCCTACTACCAGCTGCTACTTGCTCAAGCAGCTGCTGGTGGGGGAGAGCAGTGCCAGGCTGGCCACAAGGCCTTCAGTAAGAGTGATAGCTCTTTCTCAGGAAGGTAGTCCACCTCTGAAGCCCAGAAGGTTCATGGACAAATGCAGAACTAGTATCAAGATATCCCCATCCTATGTCTCAGGGCCCCAGGTTTTCCCAGCCAGCACCCTGGCTTTGGCATAACAAAGCAGAACACTGGGTGATCATTCAAATGTCTCTGAAGCCCTGCAACTCTATTAGATCTTCAGCCTGTTGAACAGCTCTGTGTTTTCACTACAGGAAATAAGGGCCTCTTTGTAAGATACCAAAGCTTGTTAACAGCCCTCAGTCTCTTACTATTATCCCTCTGCAGGGCATAAATACAACTTAGAAAGAACTAGCCAAGTTCACTGTCTTTAAAAGCATTGTTAACAAAAAACTTTCAAATGCCTGAATCCTCATCCCCTATCACAGACTTGTTCTCCACAGAGATATTTTCCTGCCACCAGCAGTGAAATCCTTAGCAATTAACATTGCTTTGTACAAGGGAGTACCATTGCCCCACCTACCAAACAGAACAATATCCTTCCTCTTCACCCACAGGGCGATGAGTTGCCAGTCCTAAATACTTATCTTGTTTTCTTGGATAACTCCTGATACCACTTGTGTTATTTGGGTACTGTGAGAAGCAAATGACCCCTAGACAGAATTAGACGTGCAAAATTTTTTTAGGGAAAACATCTGTGAAGGAAACTGGGGAAGGAGCTGGAGGAGGGTGGGAGAACTGACAGTATGCAGGGCTGACCCTTGTGAGGGGAAAGAAAAGAAAGGAATGTCAGGTGCACGAGTAGTAGAGAATGTGTCAGTTTTAAGAAAGCTTGGCAAGGCTGTTGGTGAATCTTCAAGCCAAAGTTGCCCATTAGAGGAGTCCCCCATCTCCCAATATCAGGCCTGACTTAGCATCCTTCAGACCCTATAGCAACAGGATTGCTGATTAAGCTAATGAGTTAGTGTTTAGTTTCATCAAAACTTAAAAGTAAAAAAATAATGTAGAGATCTTCATGGACTGTATGTCTTTATTTTGCTATGTTTGTGTCATTACTGTAACCCCTATATTCTCTTGTTCTATAATTTTATTTTATTTATTTATTTATTTATTTATTTATTTATTTTGCGGTACGCGGGCCTCTCACCGTTGTGGCCTCTCCCGCTGCGGAGCCCAGGCTCCGGACGCGCAGGCTCAGCGGCCATGGCTCACGGGCACAGCCGCTCCGCGGCATGTGGGATCTTCCCGGACCGGGGCACGAACCCGTGTCCCCTGCATCAGCAGGCGGACTCTCAACCACCGCGCCACCAGGGAAGCCCTATAATTTTATTTTTATTAGCTCTTTGAAGTCCTCAAGAATTTAAAAGTGATTTTGTAAATTACTTTATGATTAAATTATTACGTCTACATTGTTATGTAGAGAACCCTGGATGAATCAGTCTGTGGGGAAGGAGGGGAGATTACAACTGATTTTTTTTAAAGAATATGTATTCTCAATTATAAATTGAACATAATTAAAATACTAAATTGTTTTGGTAAAGATTAATCAATCATCATATTGTACCGCATCAATACATATATCACTTCTACAGATGCACAGCAAGCTTCAGCCTTTCCTTCAGTTTATCTGTACTAGCTTTTTTTTCCTATTGCCATATTCATCTGTGCATAAAGCCTGGAGATAACTAATTTTACCTGCATCTCCATCTTTGATGGAATCACATCAGGCTGTTTTAATTTCTGTTGAAGTGCAGTGTTCACCACAATTCAGCATTAAATGTCTAGAGACAAGAGAGTGCCTAAATACTCCAAATTATCTCTGTTATAACTTATTTGAGATTATCATTTCACATGTTTGGGGTTTATTTTGTTACTTTTATGATTTCAAATCTTTCCATTTTTACCTGAGTGTCTCCTATAGATTTAATACCCTATTCACATTATACATAAAATATGTTTCTAAAGGTCCAAATGTTTCTGGGGGGAGACAGAGAGCATAAGGACTTTTGTAACCAAAGTTTTCTTCTGAGTGAAATTCACATGTATGTCTTTTCAAATGATTTCAGAGAAAACAATAAACCTTGTCAATACAGTGCAATTGATTCCAGTTGCCTGTTATTATTTTATAAGAATGGCCCATCTCGGAAGAAATTATCAAATTGACCATGAAGAAATCCACACTGACATTAATATTGGCATTAGAACAGCAGAAAATAATGTACTCTGCTCATTTTCAGTTGGATAGACACAGCCTTAGACAACAAACATTTTCAGTAAATAGTATGGTGAGTTAATTTCCTTTGAATCCTTTATGAAGACAAGGGATTTTTCACAAATGGAGTTCCCATTATGAGTCATGTTCTTTACCAATTCTCAATGCAGTCTTTGCTAGGTTTGAAGTATACATGAGTCAAATACACTCCTTTATTGGTTGCAGTATACCTGCTTACCCTGTTGTCATCACAATATGGATGGGATCATGCAGAAAACTGAACAACCTATTTTTGGACTTTCAGCTTAAGTACTTTAGTAGAAGCCACTCTGATAAATGATTTTATCTCTCATTTTCATAGGTTCATAGGTTCATGCTTAGCCTTCAAGGGTGAAGGCAACTGCCAATCAAGGAATATACCCACATCCGTTAGAGGTATAGATATAAAGGAAGAGAGAAGATACCCACCCAAAGAGCAGCCTGAGGAGTAGAAAAAAGAAACAAAGTAATAACCAAAGAAAGTGAACATGTCTCTATGCCTTTCCATTTATTCTCACTTTATTCTTTATAATTAAAACCGATATGCTGCAATATGACATTATCGTGTTTCTGAAGATTCCATTTTTCCATCTAGATATAAGGCTCCCTCAGGCTGGCTACAGATTTAGGGAGGAAGTCTTATATGTCCCCTAAAGTAAATGTCCTTAACTCAGTGTAAGAGAGTCATCTCACTTTCTAAAATTGTTTGCAAAATAGTATAAACATGCATTTATCTGAGGGGAGGATTCATAGCTTTCATCAAGTCCTTATCCAATCTATAAAAACAACTACAACATTAAATAATATTAAGGATTACTGTTGTACTTTCTTTGTGTTTGTTTGTTTTTTTCCTGTTCCTGTCATATTTCTTTCACTGCTAAGAATTTCTGCAGCACTACGGAAGTACTTGCCTTTGAACTTAACCTGAAAGTCTAGTGCAACTTCACTCTTCCTCCACTCCAAATCTTTGCTTTCAGAAGATTCTTGTATCTCTATTCCGCTGAAAAGATGTCACATGATGTGATCATTCCAATTTAAAAGTGCTTTTTCTCTGACAAAGGTAATTTCCTCTTTTTCAGATGACAAGTTCCTCATATTCTCTAATATTTATTTATCCACCCTAGACATCAATCACATTTCTTCTAGTTCCCCATGATCCCAGCTATTAAACTTTCTGCATTCCCTCAGCCTCATCAATTCTACCTAGGCCTTAATGCAACTTGTTGAAATTCACCTTCTCCTTTCTTCTTTACCAATACATTCTTCAAATTTTATAACAATCAAAATGTCAAAGAGAATGAGTCCT
Organism: Pseudorca crassidens; assembly: GCF_039906515.1. Taxonomy (NCBI): domain Eukaryota; kingdom Metazoa; phylum Chordata; class Mammalia; order Artiodactyla; family Delphinidae; genus Pseudorca; species Pseudorca crassidens. The sequence continues at coordinate 25,666,695 of NC_090298.1, forward strand.
ACTGTAGCAGTAGTGGAGGAAGGCACAATTAAGTTTCAGATTAGTCTGGGAAAGGCATTTCTAAATACTAATTATATATATATATTTATATGTGCATATATATATATATATATATCTCAGAAAGAAAAATAAGAATATATTTTAATATATATTTTTAAACTTATGAATTAAAAAAACTAAATTTAATGATAAAATACAAACTAAGAAAAATATTGGTAACATTAGAGTAGATACAGTGCTAATAACCTCAATATAAAATTAGTTCTTATAAATCAACAGCCCATGAAAATATGCCTAAGAAATATCCCAAAAGAAAATGTGTAACAAACATGAACAGTTAATTCAGATACAAAAAAAAATACCAAGTTATATTTGTGTTGAGCAAAGATAGTTTGAAAGCCTAATTTATAAGCAAACTTAGTAGGTAATATAAATGAAAAAGAATAGGAAGTTAGTTAAAACAAAAAACAAAACCAAACAAAAAAAACTTTGATACACGCATACCACTAAACACCATACAATTTCAAAGTCATTTAAAAATACATCTAATAATCTAGAAAATACTTATTATTTAAAGCAGCAGGTTATAAAACATTACTGCATAGCACCTTTATTTTAAAGCTGTATCTGTATACAAATCTGGAAATATATAAACCAAAATGTTAACTTATTTTATTCTCAGTGATAGAATTCCAACTGACTAATTTTCTCTGGGATTATATCATTCTATAATTTCTAAATTTTCTAAGGAAAAAGTTAGGTTTGTATGTTAGACATAAAAAAAGCAGAAAAAATAAATGTTATTTTAAAATAGATTACAAAAAGATGATTGAAAAATCTATGATTGAAAAAAATTATTTTTAAATGGAAAATATTGTTGTTATACTAACTTATAAAGTCTACAGCTAGCAATAGAAAAATACTAAGGTACACCTTCTTGTTCTAAAGCCAGTGTTCCTTACAGATTTATGTAAACCTAAAAGGCTTCTGCTCAAAGTAGCTTATCACTATAAGAAAAGCAGTGATTTAATTTTAAAACTTTTCTCCATTAATCATAAATATTAGAGTCCTGGGGAAAAAAATGACATGTAATTTTGAAAATCTGATTATCTTTGGAAAAGATAATCAGTTTTCTCTAATAAAATAAAAAGTAATTGACTGATTTTATAATTTTTTGCATAAAGATAAAAATACAAGAGGAATGAGAAAGAGCCTTGTAAACTGCAAAATCAGTGCACACTTATTTTATTAGTTACACTACGATATTTAAGTGGAATATTTTCTTCTTTTGTTACCTAGGACCTCAGATAGTTAATAACTCTCAAATAATAAATCAATGTCCTAAATGCTGTAGACATACTGCATACTTTCTGTTTGGAATTACTTTCTTGAAAATAAGTTACTTTCTTTTAAAAATAAACTGTCAACTTTTAAAATTAAAAAGAATGTATTTTCTGGCGTTTAAAAAATGCTATGCTTGGCACTCTTGATTGATTAGATTAGACAGACAGATGATATATAGATATGACACGAATTCATATATTTATATGCATGCATGTTCACATTCTCTGCCAAAATAAACAATTTAAAATATCTGAAAAAGAGGTTGAAGATAATTGAAAAGAGAATCCTTCACTCCTTACCAAAAAAATGACAGATCTAGCATCAAGACACAGATATCCATTTTCGTGAACCTCTAAAAGTTAGTTGATAACAGAGCTTTGTTTTTCCCAGAAATCTTACTTCCTCCTGATGTTCCAAGAGCTTGATCATTTCCCACACTTCTACAGAAGCTATGCTTTTCACAAGCTTTGCTGAAACTCCTCTAGTGGTATGAGCAAAATGACTGACATAACTTGAGAAAGAATGCACAAAAATCACTAGTGTGAGGTTGGCCACGTCCTCCTGCGGGAACAGTCAGAATGTGGCCCAGCTCTAATAGCAAAGAAGGAAATAGAGAACATACATCTGGGCAAAGAGCAAATGATGGTAGCAATTGTACCCTCAGAGATGAAGGGATTAAAAACAGCAGTGCCATTACTCAAAAATACCCATCAAAATCATGAATGCTAAGAAACCCCAAAGAAATTAAGAAAATCTAAATATCTCCCCAAAGGGGCACATAATTTTAGTGATAGGAAAACATTTATACTTCATTACTCTTTTAAAGAGTCCTGCTAGCAAAAGACATCAATATTTGTTTGAAAATAGGATGAAAGCCATATTTGGCAGGAGCACATGTGAAATCCTTCCAGAATATATTTTTGTTCTCAATGGAACAACAAAACTTGATTTTTCTCCAATTTTAGAAAGGCATACACATATTTATATATGTATATGCTTGTGTCAAAGCAAATGAAAAGTGTAACTTTAACAGGTAGTCCTCCCTCCTCCCTCACTCAAGTCATTCTTTTCCCCTGACCAACACGCGTAAACACAATCAGTAAAGACTTAGACAGTTATGATAGCTGTATTGATGCTTTGAAGGACTGTTTGTGTGTGTGTGTGTGTGTGTGTGTGTGTGTGTGTGTGTGTGTGTGTGTGAGAGAGAGAGAGAGAGAGAGAGAGAGAGGAAAACTTTGTCAGGTGTCTTTTTTAAAATGTGCTTATATAAATGATATGTATCTATGAAAATATATAGCTTATAAATATTATCATGTTATGTCAACTGTCTGCAACTTACGCTCAGAAATATGTCTTTGGGAACTTTCCATTTTAGGTACATGTAAGTGTTCCTTTTAACTATACAGAAGGTCCATTACATAATACTAGCTGATATTTATTGAACACTTAGTATGTGCAAGACACTTTTGGTGGTTTATTTGTATTGTTTCCTTTAATTCCCACAAATGAGTTAGATGCTCTTATCATCTCCATTTTACAGATGAGAAAACAGAGTCACAGAAAAGTTCAGCTATTTCCCCAAGTTCACACTGCAGGGAAACAGCAGAGCTAGGTTTTTAATCCAGATAGGCTGATTTTTCTCTCAGTATTCGATATCATCCTTTATAAATGCCTAAGATTTTTTAAAGATATACTCTCATTAGTGGACAATTAGCTAATTGCATATTTAAAAAAAAGACAAAACATTGCTACAGTAAACTTTTCGTCTTAACCCTTTATGTACACAAATGAGCACCCCCTGACGTATACACTTAGAACTGCAATTCCTAGTGGAAAGTTATTTGCATAGGTTGTCCCTTAGAACTTAGTTTAAACTAGAGCCTAGAGGTTAAGACCCCTCAGCTGTAAAATCAGACAGACCTAGATTCAAATCTGTTTGTCTGCTTAGGGGCTTTGGGGAAAAGGTCTCTCTGAACATGTTTATTCATATGTGAAAGGAGTATAATGACAGTACCTCTCTCAAAGTTTTACTAGAGATTAAATAAGTTAATGCACACAAAGAGCTTAATCTAGTGCTTAGTACGTAGTGAGTATTCATGATCATTATCAACTTCAGTGGGAAACCTTCTGTGAACCCCACGTCTATTCCCATTTCATCCTGCAGTAGCTTATAACCCATACATTATTCCTCCCCATTATATTGTAAGCAATCACTTCTTTTTCTGTCTCTCTCTCTCTCTCTCTTTGGATTTCAAGCTTCCTGATAGAAGGCACTATAGTTTCTATATGTATCAGAAATACTGGAAGGTACCTAGTACCATTCATGTTTTATGAATGAACGATTAATGGAGTTGCAGAAAATAGATTCCTAAACTCCTTCTAATTCTTCCCCATCTTTTTGGCTATCAATCTAAATACTCTTAATAGTACTGATTTCTTTACATTCCTTCCATCGAAGCATACCTAATTTTCCTTTGTTATATTATTTCATGGGGCAATGTAATTAAAAAAAAAAAAACTAAAGAAAATGAAGTTTAACCAGCTGAAGTCTCTCTGAAATATATAGCTGGGCCAAAGCCAAAACAACCAAAAATATTTGACACAGTATTCTGATCTGACCAAGATATGACAACCACACAGGCTCCTGCAAGCCACAAAGTAAAAATGTGGTTTCAGCTCTCAGATTTCATTATTCACATTGATCAAAATAAGTGGAGAATGAGAATTTTCCATTTCACTCTGTGTTGTATAGACACAGCATAAGTTGTTGCAGTTTGTTTTATTCTGTTTGCCTGGAGGAAAAGTCGTTTTGCTGATTTAATAATACATTGAGACGGTTTAATGACAGATGGGGTTTCAGAACTCTTAATCAGCTTGCCACGATAACTGGGGTAAACTGAGCCTCTGCAGCCATAACAAAGATGAAGAGAAATGTCACCTAACTTACAGTGAACATGCTAACAGAACTTATCATATGCTTTCAAATTCTGTTTCATTAATTCTGCAAGTTTTTTCCATCCTCTTTTCCTGTCTCTCTACTTTTTATTCTTACTTCGTTCATCTGATTCTACCTTTGTGTGTTCGTAACTGACTCCAACCCCTATATTTGGAAATTTTGCTTTCATTTGAATAGGAATTTGGGATTCATTCTTAGTAAGGTCAAACAAAAAAAATATCTGCAGCTGAATTTGTGTGCTGGCCGAAGTACAAAAGTGAAATGAAACGTAGGGAAAGTATCCAAAATGAGAATGAAAAGAAATACATGAGTGCAGGGAATTGGAAGTGGTCTGGGTTTCATCTGCCTGATCTGTGTAATTTCTCCCTTTTACCACTGTTTCCATCATCCTGTATGTGTATGTTCCCTAATTTGTTATAAGAAAACTGTGAGAGAATTTAAAGGATGCAGTAGGGAGTTAGGGGCTGAGTTCAGTTCTCACATTCATTTTCTCTACTGGGCAGTAAAGGGTTCAGGTCACAGAACCTAGAGAGAGCATTCATCCAGAGTGTGATAATGGGATGTGGAGAGACAAAGCATAAAAGAACAAGAAACAGAGTTCTGTCCCTGACCAGTTGCAAACTTGGAAAGAAGCTCTGACAGCTTCTGCCAAAAGAGCAATACTGTAAGGCACAGGCGAATGTCCAAATGGCCCAATCAGCCCCAATCCTACCACCATGTACCCAAAACACCCATTAAAGGTTGGTGCACAGCAGCATTAATCCTGTGCCCACTGTGATGTGCTCCAACTCTAGTTCCAAAAAGCAGCATGATTATTTCTGACTCCTCTCTTATGACTACACTAATGAATTGTTCCTTTAGCTGTCATGTAAGATTTTGAAAGAAATAATTGGCTTACTATAGGAAAGAGAAATATTAAAATTGCATCTTCAATGTCTTAGAAAAACCTCCCCATGTCATAATCAAAGTTCCAAAACAAAGATATAATTAGTTGGAGCTCTAGTGGGAAATATGTGTATGTATAATAAAGTTCTTATATTAAGTCTAGTGCCTTAGTGCTGCACTCTCAGCTGTAGGAGATGTCTCTATCTTGGTTTTATCAAGATGCTCTTCTCATGCAAGTTTCCTGGATTTTTTGCATCACCGTATAGTCAGTATCTATGACCAATACCAATCCATAACAAACTTGGCATTTCCTTATATTTGTGCTGGTAAATATTTTCATAGAGGTCTTAGTATATCTTATAGTCATTGTTCACTTTTGCAAACCTCATGTAGAATCTGCATTTTTTAAACCTCTGTGGCCCTAAGCACAGTTACTCCTAATTTGATATACCCACAACCAAAATGCCTTGTGGTTCATTAATTTGAAATTGGTGTTGGGTAAATGCTCTCAGTAACTTATTACTTGGACAGGGTTGCTTACTGAGTTGCATTCCAACTACCCCAAAGTAATTGATTATACTTAGTTCTTGGACAGTCCTCTAAAATAGCTTCCCAAATTGGCACTAAGATGTTATATACACATCTCTAGGTCAATGAGGTATGGTTTGCTAAAGCATTTATTCAGCCTCGTAACCATTTACAAATCACTTACTGAACACACACTTGTGGAGAGGCACTGGGAAAGTCCTGGGGCTATGAAGACATAGTTTATTCACAATCTGATGGAGAGAGAGATAAATGTGTAAACTAATGTGCATAACATGTGATAGATACTGTAAAAGGGATACAGCAGAAGAAAAAGGGAGTCAAGTCTACTTGGAAAGAGTGGAATAGTCATTTCTACAGTTCAAGAATTCCTGGTATACCATCAAAAGAATATCAGATGCAGCTGAAATGTGTGTCATTAAACTAATATATCGAATAATGGACAAAATAGGATATTCAGTGAGCTCTCTAGAATTCTTCCCTTCTTTCTATTCAGAAATAAAAAGTGAATTCATAGTTTGCAAAATGTTTATCTCGATCAGGAAAATAAGGAAAAATATTTGTTTCCTAGTATCTCTTCTAGAAACTCCCACAATCTTCCCACCTTGGGTTGTGTTTTAGCTCCTGTCAGGATATAGTAAAGTCAATCTTTCCAGTGAATAGTTAATGGCTGTGCTCACCTCAGAAGAAAGTCAGGGAAATGTATGCATTTTGTACATTTCACCTGCAGAATTATATTTAGGGGATTAATTTTTGTATATTCTATTCTCCTTTGAAGTTATTCTTTTAAAAAGCATATTTTCAAATTCTTTAATCAATATAAAATTTTAAAAATTATACATTAAATATTCTCTGTGAAATACATCTTGGTGCTACAGCCCCTCATGTTTAATCGTTCAAACAAATTCAAGATAAAATTGTAGAACTATAGTATTAATTGCAAATGTTTTCTATAAAAAACTTTTGATGATTTTCATGTTTTCAGAAATGCAAATTCCATTTTGAGGTATCTTTTTTGTTTTTAAAGTAGTCATCAATAGAAGTAAGTCATTCTTAGTTGTCAGACACGCAAAAACTAGTAACAACATTTGTTAGCTGATTAATAGGATTCTCTAGTTAAAATTGAGGTGATTATTTATTGTATAAAATCTCTAAAAAGCATGAAATTCTCTTTCCTACTCTCATCTGCCTGAAGTCTATGAAAATTGATCAATCGGAATACTTCACATTCTACTTCCTCTAAAAAATAAAATCAATCAATAAATATTAGGTAGAACTTGTCTTTATTGCAGACATTTTATAATCCAATCTTAAGAATAAGAATTTTGATCTACAGATGATGATAATACCTAATGCATGGTCCTTTGTTTCATAACAGAAGGAACACAAGAATTATTTGACCTATATGGTCAAATGAAGTTTTTGAAACCATTAAATACTGCCTGCACTTCAGCAGAAAACATAGGAAGGCATTTGAAAGAATATAATCACTCATCATGCTTTCCCCTAGGACAACCACTATTTTCTTATCCACACACAAAAAAAGCATGAACAAAAGCATCAAGAAAATTTCGATTACTATCACTTTCATAGCAATGAAAACTATTATGATGTAACAAAAAAAGATAGTGAACAAATCACAGCACACATAAATGCTCAAATTTTTGCAAATCTCTTTTGTCCATTAAAGTTAACAAATAAATTTTTTTCATAGTAATAATAGTTACAGACATTGCATAAAGTTAAAATGTCCATCAAAAAGGAATGTTATCACTGATAACATGCATATGTTGTGTATGTTTTGTGTATTTCTCAGGCTTAGAAAATGCCATTGAGATTGTGGGGAAAACAGGGCTGACACTGGGAGTTATCAAATTAAACAAAACCAAGCAAATAAGTAAACCTTGTTAGTCACAAAGGCAGTGGGAGCAGCAGGGACTCGACTGAAGGCAGCGAAAGATGTGCTTTTTAATCTTACCTCCTACTTCCCCACAGGAAATATGTTGATTCTTGGTGCAATCGGTTCCCATAAGAACTCAAAGGAGCCCTGATGATTTCTTTACTTTCCAGGAACTACTATAATAATATTTTTCAATTATTACAAAGCTTCCACCCATATGCTCAGGGTGCTATATCAACAATTAAAACATCATCATCATAAACAATAATAATTAAAAACACATAAAGAGCACAGCACAAAACAGCCACAGAACACTGAGCACAAGCCGTGTTGAAGGGAGAAGGGTCCTTTTGCAGTGCTCCTTGTAATGTGATATTGCGTAGCCATTTTTTGAAGTTCAAAACCATAAGCAGTTCTAAAAGCATCATCAGTTTACTAACTACAAAATGCCTACAGGTTGATCTATGGAACATGGCTCTCATACTTGGGAGAATTATCTAGTATCCATTGTCTCCTTTAAAATCAGAACTTTCAAAAAATAATGTAATGCCAATTAAAATGAGGAAAGAACCTGCCAACAGAGCTTCTGACAGAATAGAGAATCTTGGCAGGATTTTAATAATTCTGTCTCCTGTTTCATGTTCCTCTGGTTGTGATGATTAGTAAGTTGCTTAACCCACTTATGGTTTTATTTCAGCATCTGTGAACAAGGAGTAGAATTGTTTCTGGCACTAGAGAAATTGCTTTAAGTTGTACAAACTAAAGATTCTATTTCTCCACCAAGTAATTCACATAACCCTCCCCACAAACCTGATGTTTAACCAGGAATACCAGCTCTCTGATTTGAAATACGCATTTTTTTAAATTTATTTTAAGGAAATAATTCAGTGACATCTTCTTTATAGAAATGCCAAATATATTTTTAATAAAATTAACTTATTGAAGTCTTTTCTACACACTACAACATGAGCAAAGTATACATGTTTAGCTTGATAAATGATCAGGAAGTGAGCATACCTATATAACCACCACTCTGATAAATAAATGGAACAATTCCAGCATCACAGAAACCTCCTTTCTGTCCGCTCAAGTTGCTATCTTACTTCCAAAAGGTAACTAGGAGGCTACCTTCTATGGCCATCTCTTTGTGTTACCTGGTTTTGATCTGTATGGAAATAGATCTCTACTGTGCCTAGTCTTTACGACTCTTCTTTTGCTCCACGTTATGTGTGTGAAATTCATCCACTATGCTGTGTGTAGCAGCAGTGCCTCCACTGACATTACTGTTTGGCATCACTTAGTGTGAGTATGCCACAATTGACTTGGTCATACCAGGTGTTCAGCTGCTCTTATGAACATTCCCATACATGTTGTTGAGTGCACACAGGTTTTCACTTCTGTTAGGTACACACCCATAGTAGAATTGCCTGGTCATAGAATTTGTGCACCCAAATGTTCTGCTTTAGTAGATATTTCTATTCAGTTTTCCAAAGTGGCTGGCTCGTTTTACATAAATACCATCTGAATGGAAGAGTTCTAGTTGCTCAATATCCTCATCAAGAATTTTTCATTTTCAGCTTTTAAATTTTTTAAGTTCATTTTAAGTTAATTCATTCGGTTTCATTTTTCGTATTACCTCATTAGGGTTTTAATTTGAATTTCTGATGACAAATGATATTGAGCAATTTAGTATATGCATATTGGACATTTGAATATCTTCTTTTGCGAAATGCCTCTTCAATAATTTTGCCCATTACTTTTAGACTGAGTTGTCTGTATTTTCCTTAATGATTTTAAGAAACTCTCTGCATACTCCTGTTATGAGTCCTTTTTCAGTATTACCAACATGTTCTTGCACTCTGTGGTTTGTCTTTTCTCTTTCTTACTGGTGACTTTTAATGAACAGAAGGAATCAATTTTAATAAAGTTCACTTTAGAAGTCTTACTTTTATAGCAAAGGGTTTTTGTAGCCAACTCAAGAAGCATTTATCAACTCTCAAACCACAGACATTCTCCTTTGTTATTTTTCAGAAGACACACAGTTTTACCTTTGCATTTAGATCTACAGTTCATGGAGACATGATTTCTTTTTTAATCATTTGAAGTAAGCTTCAATTTTTAACTTTTATTTCCCATATGATGTCCAGTTGACCTAGAACCATTTACTGCAAACAACATCTTTTTTCCTATTGTGTTGCTTTATTTATCTATTCTTACTTCATTAAATTCTGAATAATTCCTGAATTACTAGAGTTTTATAAGTCTAGATATTTGAAAATGTCAGATTCCCCACTTTATTATTTTTCAAGATTGTCATTTCTATTCTAGTCTTTTGCTTTTCCATATATAATTTAGCTTCAGCTTGTCAGTTTCCACCAAAATATTTTGATTGGAATTCCATTAAGTGTATAGATCTATTAGGGTATATTTGATATTATTACAATATTGAATCTTACAAACCATGGATATGGTACCTCTCTCCATTTATTAAGTCTTCTCTAATTTCTCTCATGTCTAGCAGTTTTGTTTGTAGAGAGTTTACATATGTTGTGTCAAATTTATTCCTGGTATATAATGTATTTTAAAGCTATTCTAAAAGTTATAAGTATATAGTTTTCATGTTCTAAATTTTTCTTATATTTAGAAATAAATCTAATGTTTATGTTAATATTGTATACAGAAACACTGCTGAATTTATCGATTAATTTTACTAGTTTTTCTAAATTATATCATATGCAAATAATGACAATTTTTTTCTTCTCTTCCAATACTTTTCCTCTTTATTTATTTAACCCCATTTCACTGACCAAGATCCCCAGAAAAATGATGAATAGAGGTGGTGTTAGTGGCATTCTTATCTCATTTGTCTCAAAGGGCAGCTTTCAATATTTAACCACTAAATAGGATGCTTGCTAGAGGTTTTGTTGATATCTTTTATCAAATTGAGGAAGTTCCCTTCTATTCCTAACTGCTAAGAGTTTTTATCATGAAAAGGTGTTGGACTTTATCAAATACCTTTTCTGCATCTATTTTAATGACCATATATTTTTCTCCTTAATCCTGTTAACTTAATCCTGGGAAATTACACTGATTGATTTTTGAATGTTAATCTCAATGTTGAATTTCCAGAATGAACATGCCAAATAATTTTCTTTGCATTTTATATGAGACTTTCAAATAAGAGAAAAATGTTTCATTGCAGAATTAATTGTGCCTTTAAAAATCTATCCTATTTTCAACAATTTCTGACACCTTTTTCTAAGGTGTTCAAAGTTACCGCCAGACAGAGTTAACGTCACTGGTTTTCATTTACCCTCAAGCATGCTTTTGTAATGATCTGGGAAATTCACATTTTCTTTGTCCATTTCAGCTCCTATAACCTAGAAATCAGTTTCTGAATATCTTAATATAGGAATAAATATTAAATATTGTATATTTATTTTATTGTAGGAAAATGGGTTACTCTTAAACCAGTGCTTTTTTTTAAAACATTGATCTAATAACTGGTTTGAAATGATACACACATGGCCTTTGTAATAATCAGTTCTGGGGTCCCCTTTAAAACCCTGATGAAGGCCTTTATAATTATAAGTCAAAGTTGTCTGAGCTTTCTCAGATCTCAGAGTAGCAACGTATGCTTCAGCCCCTTCTTCCAACCTATCTTACACTTCTAGATGGCAAGTTTCATGCAAACAGGAAGATATGGTTTATGAAAAGTCCATATAAAAATTTTAAAAATCACACAAATATGTGTAGCCTTAATCACTCTAAAAACACATATTTCCTTCTACTATACCGCCAACGTTTGGAAATGGAAATGCTATATACTAAGTACCATAGTACGGGAGTACTTAAGTTGGAAGAGACTTGGCTTTTCTAAAAAGTATTTGGAAAAAAAAAAAAAAGGTTTAATTATACAAAAGGAGCGATAACTAACCAGGAAGTGGGTGAAAGAATTTAAAAGCAATCCATTCAGAATTTTAGAATTGCCCCACATTTTAGGGGAGGCAATTAATAGCCAGTATTTGGAACTCCAGTAATGTTTCATGTTCAAGTAGAAAAATGTGGAAACTAAGCCAAGATGTTAGTCTGGGAAGCAGCTGCAGCCCATTTTAGAAGTACACACAGGCGGGCAGTCCATCAATGCTGTCACTAAGATACCAAATTTAGCATAAAACAATAAAGCTTGGAAAAAAATCTAACAAAAACTTGGAAAAAAATCTAACAAAAGCTTGGAAAAAAATCTAACAATCATCTTCACCGAGAACGTAAAGCTTGTGATAGGTTTGCTGTAATACGTTCATATGATTTAGCTCAGCTAAAACTTTTTTTAGTTCTTTGTAGCAAAATACGTGGTTTTCTCTGTCTTCACTCTTTGAAGTCTACTAGCATAATCCATTTTGCCTAATTTATGAGAATGTTTAATCAAACAGGATTTTGAACTTTTATTGTACCCTTCAAACAATGTCTGAGGATCATCTCCAAATGTTTTGAATTCCTACCAAGTAGCACTGTGCCTGCCATTTCCAATATAGGTAATAAGAAACCCTTATTATGTGATAAATAAATGTTTGATTAAAGAATGAAACAATTCAAATTTTATCTTTCAAAATCCTGATTGTGAATAGTCCATGGATCAAATTCATTAGCCTATATGAGAAAAAAAAGTTCATGTCTTTACTAGTACCTCTCATTTGTTACTACTAACTTTTAGGCAACCTTGGAGTCTGGGATCCATGTTTGAAACTATGTTACTTTAATAATGGAAGTAAAACTTTCCACATACTCTGAAGATAAAACATTATTAAGGTGCAAAAATGAGAATCTTTCCCAAAAGAGAAATCACATATTTGGGGGGATATTATTTTGCTCCAGTTGGCCTTACTAATTTTGCACTCAAATGTTACTTTTTTGTGTGTTACTTCTTATTCTACCCATGTAATTTCTAGTGGGGCACTTCAAGAAAAGGCTTTTTCCAAAAACTGAAGTAAAGAGGCTTACTTTTTATATGAACACTTCCTATAATAGCTTTATATTGTACTTTCAGAAATATCTTGATAAATAAAAATGATTAGTTTCATGGCCTTATTTATTAATCATAGGCATCCTTTAATTATCTTCATGTTATATTCACTGATAGCAAATTGCTTTCCTCAGATTGTATAAAGCAAAAATGGCCAGCGTTCAAGCACTCTGAATAAAATGTAAAGGAATGTGACATCACCTTAAAAGAACAAATGTGGTTCATAGCAACCAACATGGCAGGATTGCCACTGTCATCTTCACAACCAGTGGCTCCCTTGTCAATCCTTCAAATATTCCAGCACTTTGTTTTCTTTAATTATTAATTTAAACAATGAAATAGGGAGGAAACTTTAGCCACTTCTATAAGCAAAGCATAAAAAAACTTCTAGGCCAGATTTTGTTGTTATTCACACATTTCTCTCAACTTGGTTAAGAGCCTTGGATTATGGAGTGAGAATGGAGAATCTTGCTGGGAATTCTAAGTTCTCTCAATAGCAAGCGGAAAAGTTGATATGTAAAATTCTTTATTAACTAACCGGAGTCATCTAAAAATCAGCATGTCACATTCATAATTCAGTTCAGAAATTTAGAGCTAGAGATAGGGAGCATTAACACTTGAGAATCGCACAAAGCACTTCATTGGGTGTTCAGTCTGTTTGTACACAAGAAAAAAGGGGCACTTCTAGAAAAGAGAAAGTTTTGCTACTTCCATTCCCTGAAAGGATAAATGTTCTTAATTATATCTGGTACTACGTTTGAATGAAATGTGCCATGTTACTACATTTGAAATGTGTTTTTTTTACAGTGTTAGGTTGATGACATTTTTAGTCTTGGAGTTTATTTTTCTAGAAAGTTAGCAATCTAGAAACAAATATGAAGAATCATAGACTTTTTAACTGAAGAGAGGTTATAGATTAATTCAAATAATTACAACCATACTTTAACTTGTTACTTAAATTCACTAAATGTTCATTGAATGGAATTCTAAGTTGAAATATCTCAAAATAAATTCACATTTTTACTCTTCTAATGACTTCTCCTTCTCCCAGGTATGAACAGACCTAATATGCAATAGATAAAATTTATTTTATTGTGTATACTATATACTATATAAAGCATCTATAATCTATGTGTAAGAACAACATTTGTATAAAGTACACATTCCAAGGAAATTCCCTGGTGGTCCAGTGGTTAGGACACGGTGCTTTCACTGCTGGGGCCTGGGTTCTATCCCTGGCTGGGGAACTAATATCCATAAGCTGTGTGGTGTGGCCAAAAAAAATTAATAAATACATAAAATAAAAATGTTATTAAAAATAAATTTTAAAGAAAGTACACATTCCAAAGCATCATAACTCAAAAATTCCAATTCATATAAATGTAAGCTATACTAACATTATTCAATTATTTTCAAAGCTATTAATATAATTTATGCAAATTATGTATGTTTATAGAATATATTATATAAATATTAGAAATAAGTATATAAATATTAATATATACAAAATATATTCCTAAATAGATTAGGATTTTTTATAGATTCTGTTACAGCAATTGAAAATAAAACAAATTATGCTCAAAAAATTGAGAAGTGGTTAACAAACTGCATTTCACGATATCTAGAAATAATCACACTCACACGTATGCCCAAATATATAATAGCATTGCTTTATCAGTGTTTTCATCTTAATGCAATGATCTTATTACTAGAAAACTGTGTATTCTCTAGAAAGCAGATGTTTCCTACTTTGCAATATGCATCCTTTGAACAAGTTCAATATTCATTAAAGGTGAATTCTATTAAATCCAGATGTCCCTTATGATTTATCTATTACTCTTAATCTCATAGTTAAACACTCTGTTTCTTATACTCCTGTATCTTTTTCACATAGTTCTCATAGTTTCACATAATTACAGACTGTTACAGGCTGTAACTCTGTCCCCTTTTGTTTACATGGCACCTAGTGGATGTTCAATACATGTTTTTAAAATAGTATTTAATAAATTATTCCATTTCAGAAACTCAAAATATTGACTTCCTGATGTAACCTCTCAGTGTGTCATTTATCCATCCATTCTTTTACATTCTTCTGCCATTATTTCATACGTAGAAGTCCCTCAACTTACAGTTTTGCCCATGCTGAATAATGCCATCAGAATAATGATTATGAATCAATACTGTCATCCTACCATGCTTCTACAATAAAAATCATCAACACTCCCTATTGCTTATAGGATTAATTAATTAATTCAATCAAAAAACACATTTATTGAGTGTTTTCTATGTACCAAAATATTCAAACTTCATGAAGTGGAATATAAGTCCCTCCGAATTTGGCTGTAATCAACATGTTCAACAACATCTTCCAACTCTGACCCTCTTGGATCTTACATTCTAGCTTAATTTTTTTCTTTTCTTGCCTCCCTTATACATAACTTGTGCCTTCCTACTTTCCAGATTTTGCATGTTAAGACTGCTCTTTTCTTCATGGTCTACCCTAGTTTTTAAGACATGATCAAATTTTTCCTCTTTTATGAAAATTTCACAAACCATTCCAGATATGAATAATTTATTTTCTATTGTACAATTTCAATTATCCTTTAATTAAAGGCTGTCTTCCAAAATATTTAATTTTATTGTATCGTTTATTATTATTTTTTTTTCTGTGCGCGGGCCTCTCACCGTTGTGGCCTCTCCCGTTGCAGAGCAGAGGCTCCGGACGCGCAGGCTCAGCGGCCATGGCTCACGGGCACAGCCGCTCCGCGGCACGTGGGATCCTCCCGGACCGGGGCACGAACCCGCGTCCCCTGCATCGGCAGGCGGACGCTCAACCACTGCACCACCAGGGAAGCCCTGTATTGATTTTTATTAGGGAAATCAGCATTATATAATGAAAAAATTAAGGGCTTTAGCATGGCCCATATTTAAGTTCAAATTTCCAGTAAGCTACATACGAGCCAGGTGATCTTGGTTAAATTAATTTCTGGATGAGTTTCCTAGCTCTAAAGTAAAATTAATAATAACTACTTCCTAGAGTGATGGTAAGAATTCAGTGAAATAGCATTGGTACTTACTGACTATGATCTTCCTATAGTTTTGCATTTTTTAAATATACTTAATGTTTACTAATTAACAATTTGCAAGCCCTTGAGAGCCAAAGGGTTTTATTACATTTTACTATGTACACTATTGTAAAGAATAGAATCATAGGAAACATTTCTTTAATAATGGATTTTTTAGGTCATTTTCCTATTAATACACTTATGGAGAAAAAATAAACTATGGATATAAGGACATGAGTGGAAGATGATACCCTATCATTTAACAATTTATGCTAAATTGTACATGTGTGTGCATGTATGTATGTATTTTTACATATGTTTAAGTTTATATATTATATATAATATACATGTATACTTGTATATATAGGTATGTACAATATATAAATACACATACTCTCAAACATGTATATGTGTGTGTGCATATATATGCATACATGCATACACACCTATATACAAAAATAATTAAGCCAGATAGGAAATTGAGTATCTTGGGTTGAAATATTTCTACATAGCACAGTTCTGTTGGATATGCATTTGGAATTAATAATGCACTTTCTCAGAGAGCAACATATCAACATTCTAAGGCAGATTTCAAGCCTTTAGTTTGAAGAGGGCTCAAAATGTGTACTTTAAACTGATCAGTTTCAATTATATTAAAGGAAGATCAATAAGTCAGTAAAATATACAAAAATTATTTCTGAGATTATACTAATTAAAAACTTATTTCTGGGCTTCCCTGGTGGCGCAGTGGTTGAGAGTCCGCCTGCAGATGCAGGGGACACGGGTTCGTGCCCCGGTCCGGGAAGATCCCACATGACGTGGAGCGGCTGGGCCCGTGAGCCATGGCCGCTGAGCCTGCACGTCCGGAGCCTGTGCTCCGTAACGGGAGAGGCCACAACAGTGAGAGGCCCGCGTACCGAAAAAAACAAAGAAACAAAAAAAAAAACCCCACTTATTTCTCTAAATATTTGCTTTTAAAGAGCATTTCTGGATTTAGGTGGAATTTTAAACAATCTTACATTGCATTATTAACTTGATTAAAGGAGCATTCCCATTTTTACATATTTTATATCCTACACTGAATTCCAAGCACACAGTTCTATGGCAGTGCCCTTCACTTGTTCCTTCCAGTTGGAATGCATGGCTAATCTCTTAGGGGAATGTTCTTGCTATTTATTATTGATTTTACAGTTCAAAAATGTAAGTGGGCAGTGAATGGGCTGGATTTCAGATTAGGGAATAACCACTAAGAAGAAGAAACCAGTTGGACATTTGTGATAAATTGCTATTTTCTGTCTGAATTTTATACCTAGTTATAGGTAGTTTACAGAATTAAGCTCCATATGGACAAAATGTTACTAAGGGGAATATGACATAACCTGTATGTAGTTACAGATGCTTCTCTCACTCTTTCGGGACACATTTTAGGAGAAACATGGCATAATCAGGGATTTAGAAATAATGAAAGATTTGGCTTTCATCTGTTTTTCATGGATTTACCAGAGCTGAGATAAGAAAACAAACACACACAAATGTTAGCTGTAATAGCATTAAAGCAGACTAAACAAATGTTCCCTGAACGTGTTTACACACACACAGGCACATACATGCACATAAACACATAAAACGCTCGTACCACCACCACCAGCAGCAGTTAATTCCCAGTACAGAAATAGTTTCAGTGCTTTACAGTATTGGAGAAAAAAAATGATCTGTTATAAAAGAATCTTGATGAATTCCCCAATTGTATGGATTTTTTTGGCTTTATATTATCTAAGGTAAACTAATGCAGATGTCCCAAGTGCTGACCTATCAGGAATCTTCCAAACTGTAATAATGATTTGGGGTTATACATTACTATTCTTTAAAATGTATTATAAATAATGTATCGGCCAATGTTCATCCAGGAAACTGAAACCACTAAGAATTTGAAACTGATAAAATTTAACGCAGGGAATTGGTCACTGCCCACAGGCTCAAGAGATAATACAAAGGAGTAGATGATATTATTTGGGCCCAGGGCCCTAGATTACAAGGAGTCTGGAGCCAAGGTGGACCTTTCTAGCAGGAGCTGGACCAATGAAGGAGATACAGCTATTGCTAGAGAAGCTGCCTGAAGCAGAGAGCAAAGGGGAGAAATAATCTAGATTCTTCCTTCTGGGGCCTTCCAGTTGCCAACCTGTAACTCTCATTGGCTAACCCTGGCCAGAAGGCAGCTGACACAGGGGAAATACCTCCTGCTGGGGCAATAATCCCATGATTTTCGTTTCTGAGGAAAAAAAAAAAAAAAAGAATTGATCTGAGAGTAAATAGGTCCAGGATCAAAACAGATTTTATATATATATATATATATATAAATATATATATAATTTCTACATAAAAAAAAATTTTATTGGAGTATAGTTGATTATAGTTGATTTGACGGTAAAGTCAATCAGTTATACATATACATATATCTACTCTTTTTTAGATTCTTTTCCCATTACAGAGTATTGAGAAAAGTTCCCTGTGCTATACAGAAGGTCCTTATTAGTTATCTATTTTTTATATAGTAGTGTGTATATGTCAATCCCAGTCTCCCTATTTATCCCTCCCCGCCCCTCCCCCTGCCCCACTTTCCCCCCAGTAATCATGTTTGTTTACTACATCTGTGACTCTATTTCTATTTTGTAAAAAAGTTCATTTGTACCATTTTTTTAGATTCCACATTTAAGCAATATCATGTGATATTTGTCTTTCTCTGTCTGACTTACTTCACTCAGTCTGACAATCTCTAGGTCCATCCATGTTGCTGCAATCATTTCTATATTACATTGTCAAATGTCAAACTATTTAAAATTCAATCTACTATCTTGAAATCCCAGATTTATGTAGAATTCCATCACCAAACTATAAAAAAAAAAAAAGAAACAAAACAATTTGGAGGTTAAAGAAAAATTGTTTGCATTGCCGAAAAGCTTAGACACTTCTCAACAGGGAGAGGTCAAGATGGCAGAGTAGGAGGACACTGGGCTCACCTCCCCTCATGAACGCATCAAAACTACAGCTACATATAGGGCGACTCTTGCTGGAATCCACCTGAGGACTAGCAGAACAGCTCTTCTACAACCAAGACTGTAAAAAAAGAGCCAAACAGAGTCTGGTAGGAAGGAAGGAAAAACGATCCGATTGGTACCCACACCACTAGTGTGGGACTCAGAAGAGGAGGGGGATATCACAGGCTCAAGGATCTTCCCTGGGGAGCAGGGGTTCAAGCCATATATCAGGTACCCCAGGCCTTGGGGCTGACATCGGGAAGATGAGCCACCTTAGCTGTTTGAAAACAAACGGGACTTACTGGAGGCCAGCAAGAAACCAAGAGTCTGCTCATGAAGAGCTTGCACACAGACTCGCTGGCTCCCAGTCACAGGGCAGAACAGCATATTGAAAACTGGGGCTCTGGCCAGCTTGCCAGGACTACCCCAGCACAGCCCCCCAGCCCACATTGGGCTCCTGCTCCATCCCCTCTTACTGCAGTGTTGCTCGTCACTAAGGCAGAGGCTGCCAGTACCAACAAAAGTATGCACACTTGGAGGAAACAGAGCTGGCTCAGACCTGGCCCTGCCTCTGCCTGGGATGGAGGCAGCCATTGCCAGCACATACTTTGGTTCCCCCACTCAGGAGGAAGCAAGACTAGCTCCAAGGAGGAGACCTCCACAGCCAGCATGCATCCCTGCAGGCACTCAGAAGGGAGTGAAGCTAGCCCCAGGACAGAGATTGCCATCCCTGAGGCACACTTGTGCACACTTGTGCACACTTGGGAGGGGGTGGGCCCAGCTCAGTAGTGTGGCACTAACCCCTCTGGCTCTGACCCAGCCTGAACCAAGGCTCATACATCAGCCAGCACTCACTTTGGGGTACACACTCAGGAGAGAGCAAGGCTAGCTCCAGGGCAGAGAATACTGTCTCTGGAGCTCCCATGCCTGCATGAAATGAAAAATACATTAGAAGGAATTAACAGCAGATTATGTGATACAGAAGAACACATATGCAATCTGGAAGATAGAATAATCAAATTCATCCAATTTGAACAACAAAAAGAAAAAAAAATTAAATAGAACAGTTGAAGGGGTCTCTGGGACAACATTAAGCCTACTAACATTTGCATTATATGAGTCTTAGAAGGAAAAGAGAGAAAGGGGTAGAAAATATATTTGATGAAATTATGGCTGAGAACTTCCCTAACATGAAAAGGAAACAGATACCTAAGTACAGAAATCACAAAGTCCCAAACAAGATGAACCCAAAGAAACCCACACCAAGACATATCATAATTAAAATGGAAAAAGTTAAAGGTAAAGAGAGAAAACAGGGCTTCCCTGGTGGCGCAGTAGTTGAGAGTCCGCCTGCCAATGCAGGGGACACAGGTTCATGCCCCAGTCCAGGAAGATCCCACATGCCGCGGAGCGGCTGGGCCCGTGAGCCATGGCCGCTGAGCCTGTGTGTCTGGAGCCTGTGCTCCGTGGCGGGAGAGGCCACAACAGTGAGAGGCCCGCGTACCGCTAAAAAAAAAAAAAAAGAGAGAGAGAAAACAAGCAAGAGAAAAACAGAGTCACAAACAAGGGAATCCCCATAAGGCTATCAGCTGATTGTTCAGCAGAAACTTTGCAGGCCAGAAGAAAGTGGCATGATATATTTAAAGTGCTGAAAGGAAAAAACCTACAACTTAGAATGCTCTACTCAACAAGGCTATCATTCAGAATTGAAGGAGAGAAAAAGAGCTTTTCAGAAAAGCAAAAACTGACAGAGTTCATCAATAATAAACTAACCTTAAAAGTATTAAAGGGTCTTCTTTAAGTGGAAAAGAAAAGGCTACAAAAAGAAATAAGAAAATACAGGAAGGGAAAAATCCTACTGATAAAGGCCAATATATAGTAAAAACTGCGGCTCACCACTTAAATAAGCTACTGTGAAGATTAAAAAACAAAAAAAAATCGTAAAATCAACTGTAACTAAAATAAACAGTTAAGGAATCGACATGAAGATGAAAAATATGACATCAAAAACACAAAATGTGGGGAAGGGGAGTAAAAATGTAGGTATTTTAGATTGTGTTTGAAAGTAAAAGACTATCAGTTTAGAACAAGTGTATATATAGTTGTAGGTCAACATATATCAACCCCATGGGAACCACAAATCAAAAACCTATGACAGATACACAAAAACTAGAGAGAGAAGAGCACAAAAATAACACTTGAAAAATATCAAACTGTAAAGGAACAGAACAGAAGAAGAAGAAAAGAACAGAGAAGAACTACCACAACAACCAGAAAACAAGTAACAAAGAGGCACTATGTATTAATAATCTGTACATTCCTAACAATAATCACTTTAAATGTCAGTGAACTAAATGCTCCAATCAAAAGACATAGGGAAGCTAATCAAATAAAAAAAATAAGACCCATCTATATGCTGAGGGGATGAAAAAAGATATTCCATACATATGGAAATAACAAAAAGAAAAACCTGGGATAGTAATACCTGTATCAGAAAAAGTAAACTTTAAAACAAAGACTATAATAAAAGATGAAGAACAACATTATATAATGATAAAGGGATCAATAAAGAATAGGATATAACATTTGTAAAGATATATGCACCTAATAAATTAGAATCTAAATATATAAAACAAATGTTAACAGACATAAATAGAGAAACTGACAATAATACAATAATAGTTGCAATTTAACACCTCACTTACTTCAATGGACAGATCATCAAGACAAAAAGGCAATAAGGAAAGAGCAACCCTAAATGACACGTTAGATCAGTTGGACTAAATAGATATCTGTAGCACATACCATCAAAAAAACCCCCAGCAGAATACACATTCTTTTCAAATACATGTGTGATGGTGTCCAAGATAGATCTCATGCAAGACCACAAAACAAATCTTAACAAATTTAAGAGGACAGAAATTATATCAAGCATCTTTTCTGAGCACAAGGGAATGAAACTAGAAAACAATTACAAGAAGAATGAAAGGAAAAACACAAACATGTGGAGACTAAACAATATGTTACTAAAAAACCAATGCGGAATGAATAAGGTCAATGAGGAAATCAGAAAATACCTTGAGGCAAATGAAAATATAAATCCAACTTTCCAAAATCTATGGGATACAGCAAAAGCAGTTCTAAGATGGAAACTTACAGCAGGACAGGCATACCTCAAGAAATAAGAAAAATCTCAAATAAACAAGCTAACCCACCATCTAAAGGAATTAGAAAAAGAAAAACAAACAAAAGTTAAAGTCAGCAGAAGGGAGGAAATAATAAAAACCAGAGAAAAATAAGTAAAATAGAGACCAAAGCAAGAAAAGATCAATAAAACCAAGAGGGACTTCCCTGGTGGTGCAGTGATTAAGAATCTGCCTGCCAGGCTTCCCTGGTGGCGCAGTGGTTGGGAGTCTGCCTGCCAATGCGGGGGGCATGGGTTCGTGCCCCAGTCCGGTAGGATCCCATGTGCCATGGAGCGGCTGGGCCTGTGGGCCGTGGCCGCTGAGCCTGCACGTCCGGGGCCTGTGCTCCGCGGCAGGAGGGGCCACAACAGTGAGGGGCCCGGGTACTGCAAAAAAAAAAAAAAAAAAGAATCTGCCTGCCAATGCAGGGACATGGGTTTGAGCCCTGGTCTGGGAAGATCCCACATGCTGCAAAGCAACTAAGCCTGTGCACCACAACTAGTGAGCCTGCACTCTAAAGCCCGTGAGCAACAACTACTGAGCCCGCGTGCCGCAACTACTGAAGCCCACACACCTAGAGCCCATGCTCCACAAAAAGAGAAGCCACTGCAATGAGATGCCCGTGCACCACAAGGAAGAGTAGCCCCCACTCGCCACAACTAGAGAAAGCCTGCACGCAGCAAAGAAAACCCAATGCAACCAGAAATAAATAAATGTATTTTAAAAATAATAATTAAGTAAATAAACCAAGAACTGTTTTTTTGAAAAGATAAGCAAAATTGATAAGCCTTTAGCCAGGCTTACTAAGAACAAAAAAGAGGACTCAAGTAGACAAAATAGAAAATGAAAGAGAAGTTGTCATCAATAACACAGAAATACAAACAATCAAAGAGAATACTATGAACAGTTACATGCCAAAAAATTGGATAACCCAGAAGAAATGGATAAACTCCTAGAAACAAAACACACAGTCTTCCAAGACTGAATGAGGAAAAAAAAAAAAAAAAAAAAAAAATATATATATATATATATATACACACACACATACATACACACACATTTTTATTAATATATACATATATATATTATATAGTCTAAAATACCAATTACTAGTACTTAAATTGGATCATTAACTTAAAAACTCCTAACAAACAAAAGTCCAGGAACAGATGGCTTCACAGGGAATTTTACCACACATATAAAGAAGAACTAGTAACTAACTTCTCAAACTATTCCAAAAAATTGAAAAAGGGGGAATAATTCCAAATTTATTCAACATGGCCACAATTACCCTAATACCAAAACAAGACAAAGACACCAAAAAAAGAAAATTACAGGCCAATGTTTCTGATGAATATAGATGCAAAAATCCCAAACAAAATATTAGCAAACTAAATCCAACAGTATATAGAAGGGATCATACATTATGATCAAGCGGGATTTATTCCAGGGATGCAAGGGTGTTTCAGTATCTACTAAGCAGTTAAGGTGATACACACTACATTAACAAAATGAAGGATAAAAATCACATGATCATCTCAATAGATGCAGAAAAAGCATTTGACAGAATTCAACACCCATTCATGAAAAAAACTCTCAACACAGTTGGTACAGAGGAAATATATCTGGAAACATAGGAAACATAATAAAGGCACAGCTAACATCATACACAATTGTGAAAAACTGAAAGCTTTTCTTTTAAAATTATGAACAAGACGAGGATGCCCACTCTCACCAGTATAGTATAGTATACTATACTATTTATAGAAGACCCTTACATCTCCACAAAAAAAACTATTAGAACTAATAAAGTAGTTTCAAAGTACAATATTAACACTCAGAAATATGTTGCTTTTCTACAAACTAATTATTAACTATCAGAAAGAGAAAGCAAGAAAACAATCCTACTTACAATCACATCAAAAAGAATAAAATACCTAGGAATAAACTTAACCAAGGAGGTGAAAGACCTATATGCTGAAATCTATGAGAAATTGATGAAAAAAATTGAAGATAATACAAAGAAATGGAAACATACCGTGTTCATAGATTAGAAGAATTAATATTGTTAAAATGTCTATAGCAATCATAGCAATCTACAGATTTAATGCAATCCCTATCAAAATACCCATCATGTTTTTCACAGAAGTAGAACAAATAATCCTAAAATTTGTATGAAACCAAAGTAGAAATCAAATATCCAAAGCAATCTTGAGAAAAAAAAGAACAAAGTTGGGGGTTTCATGCTCCTTGACTTTAGACTATACTACAAAGCTAGAGTAATTAAAACCGTATGGTATTGGCACAAAACCACACACATTGGTCAATGGAACAAAACAGAGAGCCCAGAAATAAACCCACACCCTTATGGTCAATTAATCTACAACAAAGGAGGTAAAAATATACAATGAGGAAACGACAGTCTCTTCAATGGTGATGTTGTGAACACTGGACAGCTCCATGTAAAAGAATAAAATTGGCACATTTTCTCACAAAAATAAACTCAAAATGGATTAAAGCCCTAACTGTAAGACCAGAAACCATAAAACTCCTAGAAGAAAACATAGGCAGTCCACTCTTTGACATAAGTTTTATTAATACTGTTTTTGGATCTGTCCCTCAGGCAAAGAAAACAAAAGCAAAAATAAACAAATGGGGCCTAATCAAACTTCAAAGCTTTTGCACGGCAAAGGAAACCATGGACAAAATGAAAAGACAACTTACTGAATGGGAGAAAGTATTTGTAAATTATAAGAGGCTAATATCTAAAATATATGAACAGCTCATACAGCTCAATATCAAAAAAAAACAAACAGCTCAATTAAAAAAATGAACAGAGGACCTAAATAGGTATTTTTCCAAAAAAGACATACAGATGGCTAACAGGCACATGAAAAGATCCTCAAAAACACTAATCATCATGGAAATGCACATCAGAACCACAGTGAGATATCACCTCACACATGTCAGAATGGCTATCATCAAAAAGACAACAAATAATAAACATGGCAAGGATGTGGAGAAAAGGGAACCCTTGTTCACTGTTGGTGGAAATGTAAATTGGTACAGCCATTAGGTAAAACAGTATGGAGGTTTCTCAAAAAATTAAAAGTAGAACTACCATATGATCCTGCAATCCCACTGCTGGATATATATCCAAAGAAAATGAAAACACTAATTCAAAAAGATACATACACCTCAATGTTCTTAGCAGCATCATTTACAATAACCAAGATATGGAAGCAACCTAAACGTCAACAGATGAATGGATAAAGAGGCTGTGGAATATATATACAATGGAAAATTACTCAGCCATAAAATGAATGAAATTCTGCCATTTTCAACAACATGGATGGGCCTGGAGAGTATTATATTTAGTGATTAAGTCAGACAGAGAAAGACAAATGTTCTGTTTTCACTTATTTGTTTGGAATCTAAAAGAAAACAAACAGAAAAATCAACAA
Source organism: Pseudorca crassidens (assembly GCF_039906515.1). Classification (NCBI taxonomy): domain Eukaryota; kingdom Metazoa; phylum Chordata; class Mammalia; order Artiodactyla; family Delphinidae; genus Pseudorca; species Pseudorca crassidens. Next base: position 25,692,098 of record NC_090298.1, read on the forward strand.
AATAAATATAACAAAACAAACAGACTCATAGATACAGAGAACAAACTAGTGTTTATCAGTGGGGAGAAGGATGGGGTGAGGCGCAACATAGAGGAAAGGGACTAAGAGTTACAGTCTACTAGGTATAAAAGAAATAAGATACAAGGATTTATATATTTCACAGGGAATATAACCAATATTTTACAATAAATTTAAATAGAGCATAATCTATAAAAATATTGAATCACTATATTATACTCCTGAAACTAATATAACATTGTAAATCAACTATACTTCAATCAAAAAAAAATTCAGATACATCATGTAAATGCCAATAACAAGTCCATTTTTATTGCAGTTTATCAAGCAAAGATAATAATTGCACTGAATCATTTGGATAAATATACCAATTATATACTTCACATATACTCATCACTGTATCTTAGTGTTTATGTCATCATCTTTTCCTAAAATCAACATCATTAAATATGGAAAAATGGTGGATTTTTCAAATGTATTTTTGTACAATTGAACAATTTTATAAATTAAATATTAATACACTTGATTTGAGAAAAAACAGAGACAGTCTTAACCCATTAAAGTATTACTATCACTTATTCAGGAAATAACTGGCTAATCATGTCAAAGGCAGATCATAGATTGATTTTTTTCTAAACCCTTCACAGACTCTGTCACTCTAGCTATAAGTTAAAAGGGTGAAAATATGGTCGATATTTTTAAATAAATAGAAAAAAGGTTTTTTCAGTAATACGCTCTAATTAAAAATTACATTTAAACTCATGGGAATGTAATCAATAAAATAAGCTTGTGGCATTTTTCTGAATCTATTTCCATTATTCCCTGATGTCTCACCAAAGACCCATTTCTTTAGAAAATCATTTACTTGAAAATAGTCTTATAAACTTCAAGAAGAAACTAAAATTTCTTACCTATTTCCGGTACTGCCATCTCCAATATATAACAAACTTTGTCTTTGCTGTATGAGAGTGCAGGAAATCGTACACAACGACAGATCATAACTACATCACAGGCTACCATGATTTGGCACCTAAATCAGTCCTACCTCAGTTGACACATACCCTCACCCTCTTCAGACTACCAGGTTAACCTTGAACACCCGAATTCCTGACCCATCTTGGAATACCTTAAAAGACAATAAAGCAAGATAGACTACTATGATAAACCAACTGAAGCATAAACTTATCTAAAATTATACAATTATAAGGACTAACTCCAGTCAAATACCACTGTAAATATGGCTCTTAAATATACCCCTTGGTAAACATACTAGCAGAAGTATACTGGAGTGTACTTATCCATGATATACATTCAGCGGGATACAACTGATTTTTCTTATTAAAGAAAAACCTGGAATTTATAGATTTATTGGTGGGGGGGATGCCTGGCTGTGACAATGTTGGAGAGGAAGGACATTTTGGGAACTGTGTTGGTAGAGGTAGACCTTTCCAAAGGAAGAAGCATTTGCCACAATAAAGCATAAGCCAGTTCTCTTGGAATGGCACCTATCTTTGCCCTACTGAAAAATCATCTTCAGAATATTCTGAGGTTTGGGAAAAAACAAACATCCAACAATATTCCTGAGACTAGAGATGGGAAAATCCTAGCACCAAATCTTGAACTATTCTTATGTTGTCATTCCATCCCACATATAAAGTAAAAGGCAATAATGGAATTAGAATCCTAGGTTATAGGGGATGCAGACACTTGGAGCTTCTTTCCATTAAAAGATAATTAGCAAGGCTAGAATGGGACTTATTACAAGAAACTCTAGGTGAATCCTGAGTTTCTCATCTGTACACCTTGAAAACATCCTTTCCTAGCAGGAAAGTGTATCCACTCTTATTCACAATTATATATTCATAATTATTAGAAATGTCTTAAGTTTCTGTTTTAGAAGGAAGTACAAATTTAGAGTAATCTCTTCATTATTTCCAGTTTATGAAAAAATAACCAGAAATTAGAGATCCAAATATCATTTGATAATCAGCAAACAGAATATTCTGTTTTTAAAAGGGTCTATAATATTAAAGAAAGATTAATCAAAATGGCATGGTCAAAATGGCTATACTGTTTTAATACGAAGGAAATACAATAGAAAGGAAACGGAAGCCTCAAAATCAGACTATTTAAGACTTTCATCTCTCAAGTGGAAGAAATTCTAAATAGAAACGTTTTGAGCATAAAATGCCTAGTTTGATCAATGAACCAGAACAAATAAGACTAATGGGGGAGGAGAAAGAGGAAGAAGCAAAAAATAAGTAGCTAAAAAAGTTCATTTTTTTCTTATTGTTTTTGTTGTTCTTCAGACCACCTTTTAAAAATAAATTGATCTTTAAGTTAATGAAAACAAGACACAAACACAAAATAAATAGAGTAATAAAATCCTTCCATAATATGAAAAACATAAAAGGGAGCACAGTGGCTTTCAATCCATAAAAGAGCATATAATAAATGGTAGCTTACGCTAAAATCACATATTGTCCTGAATACATCTATTTGCACACAGATAACCTATACTGATTGAAAATATATGCCTTTTCAAACTTTATGTCCAGAGACACATATATCTGATGCCAAGAGACACATACAAAAAGTAATAAATCCATATGTAATTCCAGGTTGATAAACAACATGCATTAACAGATACACTATTGTAGATGACGTATTTCATTTGTGTTTGCTTCATGTTTATTTATTTATTTATTTAATATATATATATATATATATATATATTTTTTTTTTTTTTTTTTTTTTTTGGCGGTACGTGGGCCTCTCACTGTTGTGGCCTCTCCTGTTGCGGAGCACAGGCTCCAGACGTGCAGGCTCAGCGGCCATGGCTCATGGGCCCAGCTGCTCCGCGGCAGGCGGGATCTTCCCGGACCGGGGCACAAACCCGTGTTCCCTGCATCGGCAGGCAGACTCTCAACCACTGCGCCACCTGGGAAGCCCTTCATGTTTTTTTTAGAGGAATACAATATATACTCATATGTGTGTGTATATGTGTAATCTATTACTACCTATGCACACTCAAACAAACACTTTCAGATAAAAGTGATGGTTGAGAGTGCGTGAATTAGTGGTTGCAAGGAAAGCAATTGTACAATAGAGATTACAAGATGTATACTGGAGTACCTCTCATAATCTAAAGCGAGTTGGCAACCACACTTCAATGAAATAGGAACCTGATCAAGTGTGGATAATTTAGCATCAGCAACCTGTAGATTTTCCCCCTTGAGCTCTACGATTACTGCGACTTAGCCACCAATTCTCAGTAACATGTTTCTCAGTTGTAATTTTCAAGGGAGAGGATTTGATGAACCCAGCTTGAGTCAGGCATTCAGTCATTCATTTAGGCACTCATAAATGAATTGTGCATCCACCGTATACAAGATAGTACAAAGTACTGGATATACAGAGGTTCAACAAAGCAGGTATGTGAAGGCCATGAGGGTGGGTGAGCAGGACCACACAGCAGAAACAAGGTTGGATAGGCTTACTCTTCATGAGCAGAAAAGAGAGGATCTGCTGATATCCAAATAGGGGTACACTACATGGATATGATGAATAATGGAAGTAGAGGTTGGTGAATGTGTTAAGTACAAAAAGACTAGAGCTGGTAGGTAGAGTGTAGTTAGTTAACCGGACAAAGGAAAGAATTTGAGGAGGCGAGTGAGTTGCCTGCCAAAAAATCCTAAGAAACCACTTCATGGCTAGATATTTGAACTCAATGTCTTAGTACTATTGGTAAGTGAATTCAGGTTCAATTAATTAAAATCAACCTTCCTGACTTCCCTGGTGGAGCAGTGGTTGAGAGTCCGCCTGCCGATGCAGGGGACACGGGTTCGTGACCCGGTCCGGGAGGATCCCACATGCCGCGGAGTGGCTGGGCCCGTGAGCCATGGCTGCTGAGCTTGCGCGTCCGGAGCCTGTGCTCCGCAACGGGAGAGGCCACAACAGTGAGAGGCCCGCGTACCGCAAAAAAAAAAAAAAAAAAAAATTAACCTTCCTGAAGGATTTGAAGTTGGAAAGAAAGATGCATCTATAAAAGAATTTCCATCTTTAGCCTAGTACAGTGAGTTTACAAAAGGTAAGTATCGTATTTCATGTTCTGTGGACTGTGAAATTTCACCAATAAAATACAATTTTGAAAACATGTGTTACCCTAAATTATTGTCTTTAATGTTGTGTTAATTTAAACTTATTTCTCCTCTCCCTCATACTGGTAGCTTTAAGTCAAGAGAAACTTGCCTTGAGGAGGCAATTATTTAACCCCACTTTCCCATCATATAAAATATTCTCTGTTAGATTAGAGAGGTAATAATTATTTTATGTCCTGACAAAGTGCCAGTTACTGATGCCCTAAACCTTTTTGTACAAAGCTTTATCTTTAAAATAGTATGCCACATAGCTTTTTACCTTATTTTCACTCTACAATAGAGGGATCTTAGTACAATTAAAGGGATATTGCATTTTTACTAAGAAGAGCTGAACCAATTATTAATTAATAGAAATGGCAAGTAATTTTGAAACTTTTCTATACCTCCCCTTGGCCCAACAGCATTATATTAGCAGAATTAGAAACCACACATATGGACTTTTCCAGTTAAATAAATCTAAGGCACTATGAGCTGTGCATAATAAAGTAACAATTTGAGATCCCTGTCAGTGCACATAAAAATCAAACAGTGACTCATTTTTCTCAAGAAAGACAATTTGAAAGATAGTCATCATAAGACTGTAGTCTGAAACACCAAGAGAGCTGCGAGAAAGGTAAAAATATAGACTTCAGATTAATAATTTTAGAACACTCATAACATTGATAGAAAAAAATTACAGCATTTTACCTACCTAAAGGAATTATTCAGGAACTAACTTTTGCGAATTAATTTATTTTATAAATAATAATTATGTGCTTTGAATCAGGGACAAGGTAGGAAAAAATACAGATGGTCTAACCTCACAGAATTTCCAACAATGTGAAAGGCACACCAAGAGGCCATACTAGTTCAGTAGGCTGAGTTAGAAGAAGCGAAGTAGAAGACTTCACGTGAAAACCCAGGCTGGGAACTAACCATCCTACTTGGAAGAAGAGGGTGGAGGCTAGGCTTCCAAAGCTTTTTGAAGCTAAGACCTGAAGGCTGAGTTAGCCTTGGGAAGAAACAGAAAGTGGGTGGGGCAGTGGGGTTAGGGAAGAGGGTTTTCCAGCCAAAGGAACCATTTTATGCAAAAGGTCAGGAGATCAGGAAGGCAAAAGAATAAGACTTGTTTGAAGTTTTGTCTGAAAAAAATTCAGGAGGACTGAGGTCTAACCACATTAAAGAACTTCACCTTTTCCCACGAGAGATGGAAATAATTGTGTGATTGCATGCAAAGAACTAAAATGATGAGATTTCCAAAGTAATCTTTGGAAACATTACCTGGTAGAATATGTGGTAGGATGGGAAGGTAGAAATGGTTAGGAGGTTTTCTCACAAAGGTAGATGAGAAATGATGAAAGCCCGGTGGGACAGTAGCAGAGGGCAGGAGAGACGGACTCATGCAACAGATACTGAGAAAGTAAAACGGAGAGTATTTTGAGATTTATTTCACATGGAGAGTTAGTGAAAGGGAAAAGTCAAAATATGGTGTCCAACTTCCCTGGTGGTACAGTGGTTAAGAATCCGCCTGCCAATGCAGGGGACACGGATTCGATCCCTGGTCCGGGAAGATCCCACATGCCGCAGAGCAACTAAGCCCATGCACCACAACTACCGAGCCTGCGCTCTAGAGCCCGCGAGCAACAACTACTGAGCCAGTGTGCCACAACTACGGAAGCCCGCGCACCTAGAGCCCGTGCTCCGCTACAAGAGAAGCCACCGCGATGAGAAGCCCATGAACCACAACAAAGAGTAGCCCCCACTCACCGCAACTAGAGAAAGCCTGCACACAGCAACAAAGACCCAGCGCAGCCAAAAATAAATAAATAAATTTTTAAAAATGGTGTCCAAGCATCGCTTAAGCAATCCAATGGTGTCTGAGACTCTCTGTTAGCAAAGGAGTACTGGGGAAGAAGGAGCTATGTATCATTATCTCTCCCTAAAAATGTGAGGAGAAAAAAGAAGCAAGCAGGCTAATGAGTTTCAATTTTGAAGTGTTCTAAGAGCTGAATAATTGAAGAGTCACAATTATTCAAGATGACATAAAAATAATATAAATAAAACAGTACTGTCAGAGATGCCATACCAGGAAATAAAACACAAAAGGAAAAGGAAAATAATTGTATAAATGAATTGAAAAATATGAGGTTAGCAAAGGAAAAAATAGATCCATTTGCTAATTTGAAAGGTGAATGAAGGAGATTTGAACTTTAGAATATTGATTTGGCCATTAGTTGATGTTACACAAATCTGACAAAAATCTTGCAAAAGAAAACCCAGGAATGAATTTAAAATTAGGTTTAAACAGTTTCAACATAGTAGATGTTTTAAAACCACCTATCTTATGTACTGTGAAATCCATCTCAGGAATATTTATACTTAAGAATATGTATTCTTTTGAGATACTAGGTGACAAAACAAAACATAATTGGAATGAGTAACACTTTGTTAAAATGGAGATGCATATCCAGTAAGATATAATTGTCCCCCTCAGGAACCTAATGAAAAATGTTTTCACATATTAAAGCAGGCTACACATATTTGTCAAAAATAAATCATGTCAAGCATAGTGTTTCTCTTTGAACTTTTAGGTAGGAAAATGTAGTATATGTTATGTGGAAATTATTCTGGCTTTGAACATTCACACTTGGCAAACAAAGATTGGCAAATGAGAAGACTGATAGCTTTCTCACATATAAAGAATGTCAAAGAAGAAATTGGAAAATTAGACAAGAGTCTGCATTGAATATAAAAAGGGGGAAAACTTCAAATGAAAGGATTATTTCTTTCAGTCATGATGACAGAAATAAAATCATACAAGTGAATTTAATAATCTAGACTTGCTTCTTTCAACTAATTAAAGACTTTGTGTTTAAAGCACATGTAAGAATTATAAAAGGATAATTAAATTGATTCTGTCAATTACACAACAAGTTTTAAGTACCCACTGTGTACCAGGAAAGGCTCTGAGGATACAAAGATGAAAGGTATTATCTTTATCCTCGTGGAACTTAGAGTATAGCAAGGAATTGACAAGTAACAAAGAAACTACAGGTTATGATAGAGGAAAGACCTGAGGAAGCATATGGAAAAAGTAGCTAAACTTATGTCTCAGGGAAATCTTTTCGGAGAAAGTAAATCCTTAACTGAGATTTGGCAGGATGATGAGAAGCTAACCAATGAAAAAAGGAAATAGAGTCCAGGCAGAAGGAATAGTATATACAAGCGTCCAACGAGAAATTTTACATGTCCCAAGTTGAAGTGTAGGAGAAGAACAGGGTAATGTAAGAGATGTGACTAACCGAGATGAACACATTTTCAATCTTTATCAGAAAGTATACTTATATTTGGTCATTTTACAGATATTGGTACTTTGGGCACAACAGCATGGTTTATTTAACACCATAATGAATCAGCAGTTCATTGTGTACTTCCCCAAAACAGCAACGAAATACTTCCAAATAACTTTCCAATTTTATGGCTAACTTATGGCCAATTTTTATTCCTGGTGGTATAGTAATTAATTAAACAATTAATGTATTAAGTATTTCTGTTGAGTGAATGAGATAAGAGGATAAATAGTATTTCTATAACTTGTTAGCCAACTAGAGTATTTCTAGGTTCAGTGCTTTATCATTCTCATTACTTTGTCTCTGTTGATTTCTCTTCCTAAAAATGAAAGTTTACCAATAGAATCTCTTGGCAATATCCATTGAACTCCTCTCAAATAGGCTACCTCTTCTTTAGCATCACTCACCTTCCAATACACATCACAGGCTAAAGAAAAAAAGAAAAAGAGGAAGGAAGGGAGGGAGGGAGGGAGGAAGGAAGGAAAATTTGGGGGGAAAAATGTGTTCTGTTGGTGGTAACAATACCCAACTGTGATCAGCTTAAACCAAGAAGACTGGACTTGTTTAACACATATATTTGTTTAGAAAATAATCTGGAAGAAGTTGATTGCTGTCATTGGATTAGTGGCTCAACAATGTCAGAACCAGCATGCCTATAGTTTTCATGTCTTTTCCTCACAGTTACTAGATAATGATTGCAGTTCTGATCATTTTTACTACAGTCACGATGGGAAGAAAGTGGAAAGGAAAGAATCAGCTTTACCTTTTCTTTTCAACAAAAGAATAAAAATATTTCCAGAATCCTCCTAGAAGACTCCCATTTATGTCTTACTGGTTGAAAATGTTTTACAAAGTAGCACTTAGTTACAGGGGAAGCTGGGAAAATAATTACAGCTTTTCTAGATACTATATTGGTGTTAGTCAAATGACAGATGTTGGGAATGAGTGTTGGACCTATACTAATTTTGATTTCTATAAGGAAAAGAATCAGAAATTTAAAAACTGAATGAGGGGCTTCCCTGGTGGAGCAGTGGTTAAGAATCTACCTGCCAATGCAGGGGACACGGGTTTGAGCCCTGGACCGGGAAGATCCCACATGCCACAGAGCAACTAAGCCCGTGCACCACAACTACTGAGCCTGCTCTCTAGAGCCCGTGAGCAACAACTACTGAGCCCGTGAGCCACAACTACTGAAGCCCACGCACCTAGAGCCCGTTCTCCGCAGCAAGAGAAGCCACCGCAGTGAGAAGCCCATGCACCCCAACGAAGAATAGCCCCCGCTCGCCACAACTAGAGAAAGCCCACACACAGCAACGAAGACCCAACACAGACAAAAATAAATAAATAAAATGTATTAAAAAAAAGAAATTTGATAACTGCATGAATATTTTTAAACTTGCAAAGAGTGGATACCTCTAACTCGAATCCCCGCTCCCTTGTTGGAAAAAAACTTTAAACCTCTCTGAGTTTCAGTACCTTCATGGGAAGGCAGAAATACCATACACTTAGGTAACACAGTTGTAGTATAAAGATCAAGTGAGATATTGCATGTGAAAATGCTATGTGAGCCACTGAGGACTATAAAATATTATACATTATTATGTTGGGACTGCGATAGACTAGAGATATGGATATGAATAACCAAGTAACACATAGTGTGAATTATTTTAACTCAAATGTCTTTTTGTTGGGTGATCTGAAGGTAAAGGAGTAAAATAAATGGCCAGCTGCACTATTTAACTCAATGGAATGAAACAAACCATGACTGGTATATTGCCTTTAACCACTTTTTTTAAAGCTATTTCAGTCACCGCATTCAACGCCTAAGAACAATATCAGTATCAAAAGATTTTTAAACCATGTTTTTCTACAGAAAAATTGAAGCATCTATAATATTAATCCAGAAAATGTTCACTAAAGACACTAAATAATCTGCAGATTTTTGAAAGCTTTGCATATAAAAAGAGGGTTTGAAGGTTGAAACTTTTCTATATGGCCTTAAATGTTTCAGAAGAAAAATAATAAAGAAATGAATTTAATCTCAAATATAAAGGAAAAAAATTGATAGTCAGTGTGGCTGATGAAACTTTCCAAAGATGGCAACAATTTCTCTCTCTCTCACAAGCTGTTCTGTGATGTAACCTTGTCACTCTGGCACTCAAGAGATGGAATCTATCCACCCCATTGAATCCAGGCGAGCCTTGTGACTGCTTGGATCAACAGGATATGGCAGAATCTGCAGCACGTAACTTCTGAGGCTATAGGGCATATTAAGCCTTTCTACATCTATTTGGGTCACCTGTAATGCTCGCTCTGGGGATGATCCCTTTCATGACCCAGCCACCATGCTTAGAGAAGCTTAAACCACCTGGAGAGGCTAAATGTAGAGATAGTCTCAGCTGAGCTCCCAGTCAACAGGCAGCTTCAGCTACCAGCCATGTTGTGTGCCCTCTTAGACATCCAATTCAGGCAAGTATTCAGATGTCTCTGGGTCCTCACTTACACATGTGAGAAACCATAGTGAGAATCACACATCTGAGCTCAATCAATACACAGAAAAATGAAAGCAGTGATTTGTTGTGCAGTGAGAAATAACCAGAATAGTCAAAGATGAATAAACGTAGTAAACACTATTTCATAGGCATCAACTTTCTAATGTTTATCGAGTGCCAACTATATGTCAGGTACCATTCTGAAGTACTTTATCTACAATATGGCACTGGGTATTCACACAAACATCTCAGGGAGACGCAACTATTATCTCCATTTTACAGATCAAAAAACTGAGACACATAGAACTTAAGTAAAATGGGCCACCTAGCTAGTGACCCCTTAATTTGTATTAACTTAGTCTTCTTTAAACTTATTAATGACAAGAACAGATAAGAAGTTACCTTGGGTGTACACACAGCTAAGTGTTAGCTTCTTGTTTCTAGGATAGGTGATTTCTATGCCTGCCACACAAGGAAAGGAGGAGGAAGGGGTAAAGGAGAGATGGCTAGAGGAGGAGTAGAAAGAAAATAGGTCACATATATGTTTTTATGCCAAAATTACTATGCAGTTAAAAGTAGCTCAGAGTGGTCCTTCATTCTTTAATTCATTCATCAAATTTTTAGTAAGGTTATAATAGATACTAAGTACTGTTTAGACTCAAGAGATGATAACAGTGGGGGAGAAGAAAAGCAGTCCCCATGCCCTCAAAGAGCTCACATTCCCATGACTACTAGGTTTTTTGTTAGAAATCTATATAAAAAGACTAGAGAACCACCTGGAGAAATTATTGAAGACAGATCCAAGAATTAGAAGTGTTGCAATAGGAAGCGCTTAAGCTTCTTTTCAGTCCCAAGACCTTAAGACTTTACTTTGCAGAGGACTCATATCCACTTTTCACAGTCTGATAATCTAGGTCAGATAGATACAGCCCTGCTTAGCAGGAAAAAAATATTGGTGGTGTCTTTTAATTCCAGCGAGTTTTCTGTGAATTCAATCAGAGATATTATTTTGTAGGGTGTTTCACCACCAGATTGCTCTTTCCTCCCTAAACTAGGCTGACCTCAGAACCGAATGACATATTTCTTCTTAGTATCTGCACTGCCACAGAAGTCCCTAATGACACCACAGCTATAGAACAAGGAGACTCAAATAATGTCTATTTTTGGAGGAAACTTGGGCTTTACCACTTTTTTGAAGGTGACATGGGAAAGTAGGGCAGGACTAATCACAGGTAAGATTGGATTTAAAAAAAGAAAAGAAAAAAAGCTTTTCATAAAACAGAGAGTGTTATAAAAAAAAATGAATCATAGATTGTGGGTAAGGGTAAGAAATCATGACTAACAGAGACAAATCTTCAATAAGAGCAGGGAGAGATCTTCCTGCCATGAAATAAGATATTTTTAAGAAATAGCTCTGAACTCTTTTAGCCCTTCTAAAAGTAATTCTTAAACCCTCTCCACCCACTCAATGAGTTAACTATTATATTTTAGCTTATCTGCAGTACATGAATTGTGCTTTATAGGCTTTTGCCATTGTTTTCCATGATCTAAAGTTAATTTCATTTGAGGGGACTTCGCTAATAACTCATAAAGTTTAAAAAAATGCCTAGTACTGTTTTCACAAGACCCTTTGATTCAAGTTTTGGCGGCTTTTTGAAAGCCAAGTTCCACGAAGGAAATTCTACCATGAATGCTGCCAACACAGGACTGAGCTCCCCAAGGAGCCGAGACAATCTTTGTCAATGCTCTAAGGTAAAATTTCTTTTACTTCATCTGTATGGTTTTTATCATTTTGGGTGAACCTGATTCTCATTCCATTCTACATCCTTTGAGGCATTTCTATTCAGAGGGCTCACACTGACTTCATTAAGAGGAACTGTGAAGTGCGGCTCCACTTGGCCCTGAAAGCTTCTACTACTGCCTTAAGAAGCACAGGAGCGTGCTTTAGATAGTTAATGTAGCATCCGTAAGCACAATGCCTTGACAGCCACTACAGACAGAGAAATGTTTTTATCTCCCTTGATTTTTTCCCCTTAACTTTCTCTGATGAATATTCTCCAATTTCTAAAAAGAGACTTTATTACTTTGTCACATTTTTTAAACTTTTTCCACACGTAGGCACTATTTCCATGTCATATGTACTAGATAGGCATTTTTTTTCCTTTTCTTTTTTGTGGATTACCTCAGTGAGTTAGTCAGCTGGTGCTTTGTGGGTGAGGGGAGCTAAAGAAATAGAAGAGAGCTATCCAAGCCCTGGACTTGGTCCTTACCCTCCAAAAATAAAGGGTAATGATGAGATCACTCAGATGGCTCTCATCAGCTCTACACTAGCAGGGTGCCTGGAAATGCTAAGAGTACTCCTTGCTGGATCCTTTGCTCTGGAGAACTCCAAATAGCTAAAGCAATTGCCAGTACGCAGAGACCACAATGAAGTCAATTCGAACACGATCCAATGTAGTCAGATGTCCTACATGTCAGGCTACAGTGGATGAGACACTACCCTGGTCAGTCCAAGAATTGTCCCAGGGTTGGATCTTCCTGGGAGCATTACAGACAGGAGCTCATTTCTAGGTCTGCCTTGGAATGCTATCATTCCTCAAGGAACATCTTAGGAGTAAAATCCCTCAGGAATGGTTTGAGGATGTTCCTTTGCCCACTTTTTAGCTAATGAAGACCCAAACTGTTCACTGATATCCATAATATGGCAGTGATTTGCTTTTTCTGAGGAAAGCTTAGTATAGTGAGAAGAGAGAAGACTGTATAGTACTCAGTAATTATTGGGATTTGAAAGCAGAATAATCACCATCTGACCACATTTATGTGTATCAGCTCATTTATCCTTGCAACAAACTCATAATCAGGCATTCTCAGGTCCATGGTTCATACACACAAATGTGCCCATATACACATACACAAATGTGCATATACACAGAAGAATCTTAGGGAGAATAAATACCCCAAAGTTTAGACATTACATGGAGAGCAAGTATTAAAATTTAAGTCTATCAAACTTTTGAGCTTTCTCTCCTGTGATTCTGTCCCATCTTTCCTTACTAAATGTTAGAATTTAGTGGAAGGTAATTCAACTTCTTTAAAACTTAGTTCATTCATAAAAGCAAGAGATAGAATATATTTGCCTATGGAATTACTGTAAAGATTAAATGGGATAACATATACATAAGCCAGTTCTAATCAGTCCTAGGACAAGGTCCTAAATAAATATTAGCTCATTTATCTTTGTCTGTGATTCCTAGTGCATGTCCATCAAGAGGCTCTTCCAATAATTCTAAAGGCCAAAAGGGTAAGTTATTCATAGAAATTGTCTATACATGTAAGACATATATTTAGGGATTTTATTTGTTTTTTCATTATTTCAAAGGCTCATTGTTTTCACTCAGGCAGTCAGTCTTTAGTCCCACAGACATTCATTGGCTCCAGACTCTTTATAAACGGCCCTGGAACTAAACAGATGAAAACACAGGCCCTCCATCTGAGACGTTGCTGAGTCTGAGAAATAGACATTTGCAATACAATGTGAAATCCACTGTAATACAAGTGAGAACTCACAGAAGGAAAACCTACATTAACACTAATGCTGTCTGGAAAGGTTTGGGGAGAAAGAAATGCGTGATCTGAGAGTAGAAGACTGGGTAGGAGTTAGCCAGGCAACAGAGAGAAGAGGTACTGCTGGCACCAAAACACATAAGGCACGGTGGCATCCAGGAGCTCTAAGTACTCATCCCTGAGGGAATAGGCATTAAGTGAAAATCCAGCATCCAAAAGCCTATGTGGCCCCATGTTGATTTAGACTGGCATTCTTACCTAACCAAGTCTACAGCAAGAGTTCAGACAATGAAATGCCTCAAGTTGGGTGAAAAATATTGACACTTGGCTATCAACCCATCGGAAGGAATGTAGTCACTCATGTGAACTGGGTGCTTAGTCACATTAATACTGGGAAGAGATTCCAACCTTTATCTTGGCTGGCAAGGAGAAGTAAAAGAGAAAAAAGACTCAAGGGCAAAAGATCAAGTGCAAGATTACTCTCCTTCAGGGAACTGAAACACCAGAGGTATTTGCAGTAATACTGCAGTGTCTGCAGTAATCTGCAGTGTTACCAGATACTGCAATCAAAAGCCTAAGGACAAGGCTCACTTGCAGAAGAGCAGTGCAAGGCTCTGGTTCCACTAGACCGTGCCAGACTCACCCCAAGCATCCACCATACAGGGTAAACACGTAATTCCTGCCTCAGCTAGCTGGCTGCCCTTGGTCAGCTGTTATGCTGTCTTGAAAAGCAAGGAATACAGTATTTGAAGCAAAAACAAACCAAAAAGTCCTGGGCTTTAGATTCAGACACATATAAATCTCAGTTTAGCCATATTCTCTGTGTGCCCTTGAGCACATTAGTACTACCATCTTCGAGCCTCAGTTTCCTTATCTGTAAAGTAAGCTGCAAAGCCCGGATCACAGAGATGTTGGGATTAGCAAACATAGATAGAAAAGAACTTTTCACACTGAAAAGCACTGTAGATTAATATAAAAATATTATTTAAATTTGAGTGCACTCGATATACAGGTATTACAGTTTGCATTATCTTAAATATACAGAATATTTATGGTTTAATTGATTTCTGAATATGGCTGTCTATTCTGAAACAATAGAACCAAAGTAATTCCCATTGTAGTACCTCACTCTAAAGTTAATTCTTCTATTTTCTAAATTTAGTTATTTCTACTGATTCAGATTTCAGCAGTTGTAGTGCTTTTTATTTGCTAACTTTCCTTTTATAATATAACTGGAATCTCTAAGATCAAATCGATATATTCATAACAATGTCTCCACACTGTTTTATAATATCATAAATGACAAGATAAACTCACAGTTGTTCTTTTTTAATTGATTTTTAAGAGTTAGATTTAGACCTTCAAATTTTCCTACTATTGATTTGATGCTTCTGAATGGAAACAGCAATGTTGATATTTAAAAATTATTCCAACTTTACATATTTCCTCAACACAGATCAGCTTTGGGCAAATCTAGCCATGTCAGATGCCTGCTTAAATGACTTCAATGGCTCCTTATTGCCTTCAGGGGCAAATCCAAGCTCCTTACCTTGGCAATCAAGGTCCTTCTCGTAATCAGTCCCTTATATACTTTCGGCTCATCCCTGCCACTAAACAACCAGCACCCTGAAACCTCAGCTACTACAAACATTTAAAGTCCCAGATGTGCCTTGCTCCATTTTTCCTCCCTGATTCTTTTCTGGCTGTTCTTTGTCCAATAAAGTCATACATTCCATCACTATATGTATATATTTACACACACACACACACACACACACACACATATATATATAGTACCTTCCACGTGTGAAGTTCCAGGAATGTAGTCAATGGCATCAGCTCTCTCAGTGTCCTTTCTTGCTCTCATCCAATGCCACCGGCCTCTGTTTAGCTTTGCTTTTAGCTAGAATCTTTTCCTAGGGCAGCAAGGTAACCACTGCTGGTCCCTGTCCTACATGTTGTATGTTTCCTGAGAGCTCCAGCACAAATTGCAAGAAAAACTCTGATCAACTCAACTTAGATCAGACCAGAATCAATGTGGTCATGGGAAGGGAGAACTTTCATTCTTGCTAGTTTGAATGATACACAATCCCAAATTTACAAAATACTATGAAAAAAATAAAGAGTAATTCTGGTCTTCCAAAAGAAGGTATACTGAAATGACGGAACTCATATATAAGATATATATATAGAGAGAGAGAGACGGAACTCATATATAAGATTATATATATATATATATATAATCACTTCTTTCACAAGCATTATATGCATCAAACCTAAGGAATTAAGTACCTCTTACTTACTGTTACAAATATCTCTCAGGTTCCAGTTGTGTATTAATTCTTTCCACTGAATCAGCTTATTGGACAAAGGAGCCAACGTTTAAAAAAATAATGTAATATCTAAAAATTAGAAATCCAATTATCATGGTAGTGCTTAGTTAAAATTTGAAAGAACTTTAAAATAAAGCATTTTTTAATTAATAATTGCACAGTGTGAAAATGAGTAATCCTAATATAAGAGCTAACAAAATCAAAGTTACCACACAGCAAGCACTGGTCCTAAATATTTCTAAAAGAGAAATACAATGCTGGAGAAGGAAAGGCAGAAGGAGAAAGGAAGAGGAGGAAAAGACAAGAGAGAGGAAAGTAGGAGGAAGGGAGAAGGAGGAGAGAAACAATAGGGCTACTATAGTAAAAGAAAAGGAACTCTTTGAGGACTAGATGTTTTTCTCTCCTCACACCACATACCAAACCTAAAACCTCATGGTGCAATAATCATGGATGTTTTAAATATCTAAGACACTAAGGCTGTCTGAATCTGTTCCTGAGAACTGGAAGTAAGAAAAATAAATCCTTCCTCATGTACAAAGATTAATTACATAGTTTAGCAAGGGTTTCTAAGGCAGCAGGTTTTCATTGACATGCAAATGGAAATCTTTCTTTTGCATGAATCACCCTGAAAGTACTAATTAGAACTTAAAATTCTTGTTTGTAAATCATATGAATCTTATGAAATATGCTTCTGCCTTAGAGAACTGTTTCCTAAGGGCTACCATATGACCAGAGTGTGGAGCAGATGTTATCAAACAGACAAAGACAACCTTTTAAAACTCAGAGCAGCTCGGGATAGCTGGGGTAGCAAAGCCCTATTGGATTTCTATAAGTAGGCATGAAGAGGGGAAAAAGCTTTCTGCTAAGTGGTCCACTAGGCTTTTAGTTAGGTGAGCATTTGTACTCCTAGGTCATAGTCTGTGAAAGTAAATAAGTTAAAATCCCTGATTCAGTTAGGAAGATGCAAAAGTGATCTGCTTATAATTTAGAGGAAACCATTAGAAGCCAGGACTCAGATTCAATTGGAACTCAATCTTTATTGATCTATATGTAAACTATATGCTGAATATGGTCAGCCAAACAGTGTCTGTAAGGATCTCTTCAAATAGAGCTTGTTTTGCTTTACTCTGGGAAGCCATGTGGCAAGATTATAACAATGAAATGGTACCGGGAGAGGCCTTGACTCTGAATATATTTAAGATATTTGCTGAAAACAAAATAAAACAAAAAACTGAATCATTATGCTGTATACCTGAAACTAACCCAATATTGTAAATATTCAATAAAAAGAAAAGAAAAGCAAAAGACAAAATGCCTCTAAGAGGAGCTCCGCAGCCTTGTCAAAGATGTCCTTAGCTGATGCTGTCCATTGTCCTGATCTGTAGGTACCATCTTGATATTTTTCATTTGCAGCTGTTATAATCTGGAGCACATCTTGGAATCTGGACCATGAGAGCATTTTTGTTCATGAGGTAAATTATTCATTTTAAATCAAATTAAAAGAGTACTGGAACATAAATGACAAAAGAATATCTTCCAACTTCCATCTACTTTCTCTTTGACCCTGATAAGTCTTCTATACCCCAATATCTTCTTTTTCTTTGTTTTTTCACTCATAACACTGAAATAGATCTGAACCTGAGCCCTGTCCCATGTTCTCTTCCAAGATACAAAAATCATGTGATATCCACTTTGCCTCCAACCAGTGAGCTTCTTAATTTAATACATACTTTGAATAGTAAAGGCCGGAGACATAACCAGGAAGTCACTTTAATAGCATCAATCCTGCCTTCTCTTTTGCTGCTTTCCTAGCACAGCTAAGTTTTAGCTTAGGTGACTGCAGTCCTTCCCTTTCTCACTCACTCCCTTCCCCTTCAGGTGCTCAATGCATATTTCCTGTGGTCCTATCTTAGTATTACTTATTCTCAGCAGAGCAAACTTTGGTTGAAAGGGATTTTAGATATCCAAAAGCTGGTTTGTAAATAATGTAGAAAATTAGGATTGATCTTCACAGGTCTTTAAAAATCATATCACCTGTCCTGCTGTTCAAGGTTCAGAAACCAAAGAAAAAAATCTGAAAATATGCAACTTAATCCTAGCACAGCTTATATTTTCCTATTTGGTTCCCAGATCTATGCAAGACTGTACTTAACTCACCAGCCAAAGCACTGCGTATGTGCTCAGAGTTTCCAATGATACTATCAGTACTCTGTGAAACAATGCACTTCTATTGTCAAAAACACACAGCTGCCAAATTTGTAATTACTTTATTATGTAAGCAGAATTCGTTCTTCATCTCTCAAGGTTACAGGAAAAGAAAAGGAAACACTAGGTTATCTTGTTAGGAAGTATATGTCCCACCATGGCAAAGTGGAAAATGCTATTACCTTAATAATTGTCCATTTGCCCTTTAGAGAGAGAATAGGTCTTTCTTTGGGAAAGAACCTTGATAAGGCACTTGGTATGGTAAGATCCTGAGAATATGGGTCTTGGAAGGAGAAGCCACAACAAAGCTAAAGGATGAACAAGCCTGCCTGAGACAAGGAGATGAGTTTTAATCTCTCTTTGGAAGGAGGAGAGCACAGAGGGACATGCAGAGAGAAGGAAGCAGATGGGTGGGCAAGAAAGAAGCTGAGATGCAGAGGTCCTTAGATTGGGAGGATCAGTGGAAATTTTCTGGAAATGGAGAGACTAATATTTTAAAGTGCCAGGGTTCAATTTGAAGCTATTTCCACTATAAATGACCTTTTACCTTCTCACACTTCTCCAATTCTACAACTCTTGAAGATACTTTGTATGAGGGGTGCACATTTGGGGGAAGTTAGGGTAGAGTCTGCTTCATGTCTGCATAAACACCATTACAATGACTATATGTCAGAAAAGAAGGAAATGAGAGGTAGAAGGGACCTGGAAAACACAGGCACCACCCTCCCCTCAAAGTGCAGAAGCTTGAGGACTTCTTTGGCTTCCATTAGGCATGAACAGATGTCCAGGTGAGTCTCAAGGGGTCAGGAAATCCCAGTTGATATCTAGGTTATCTCATTTCCTAATGGGGAACTTTCATCCATCTGTCAGAGTTTCAGGAATACAAAACACTAAGGTGTCTTGCCTGGCTGGGAAGGGCATCCTCTTGCTTCTGCTGCCAGTCTTAATGACATTGATAGCAGAGGCCAGATAAGCAGTGCCCTGAAAGAAACTCACAATGGCTTTATGAACCCATATGAATCAATCCCAACAATATGTGCATAAGAAGTCAGGTCTTTTTTTAAGCAATTGAGAATAGAATAAGAAAACAATCCATTATTAAATGGGTCATTTTTGTCACCATTGTCTATGTCACACTCAGTCTAGATATGCACCACAGAACATTTTATCAAGTACAGAATTAAACTTAAGGTCAAAGAAAAACTAAGGAAGGTGGTGTTTATTTATTTTTTTGGTCAAAAATACAAAAGTTTAGTTAATATTCTTTGAATTAATTAAAAAATTAACCACTGGATGATGTATGATCTCCAGCAACCATGGCATAGTTACTGCAGGCAGAGAAAAGCTACCCGTTAGTAGCTGTATAAAATCCAAAGGATAGAGCTGCAAAGCATTGATTCCCTGGTAAAGGATCCCAGGTACAGAAGAGGGAGAAAAAATACCCATCCCACTGTCACACTTATTCCATTCTTTATAACACAGAGGAGTTATAAGGTTTCTTTGACAAGGGCTGTAAAATACTGAGAGTTCCCCAGAGGAAGGAGTAGCCGAGGAACAAGGTTTTATTAATTGCAGGGTTTATTAAGCATGAATCAATTCCCTATGCCTCCTCATATAACTTGGGCCTACTATTCATTTATAGGAATTTTTAGGTCCAGAATAATTTTTACAAGCCTTTATCTTTCAAGGCAGATGGAGGCTGGGATGCAAAGTAGTTCTTACTATATTTTTTTCTACGAGTGACTATTTTATACTTCATAATATCTTTTCTTTATAGTGAATGTTTTCTTATTTTTGTTTTCCTTAGTCCCTTTTTAATCTGTATGTTTCAGAAAAAGGGAAAACAACACAGGTTGTTTTTCTACTTGTGAGAATTATGGCCTGTTCATATTTTTAGCCCCAGTGCCTAGCACAATACATAGTATATAACAGATGTTCAATAAACATTTTCTGAGTGAATGCCTAAATTATCCTTCTGAGCCCATAAGCTGGCTGTGTCCTGTTTCTCTCCCATACCTAATTTCAGTCCTTATTCCTTGAGCTCTGTGTCTTGCAGGTAAAGCTAACTAGTACAAAATGCATCAACAGGGTCCCATGCACTGAGGCTTACTTATGACTTTAGTCAATGGGAAGCACCACAGGGTAGAAAGGAGAATGAAGTTTGGGTATTTATTCTCCATGCTTCCTCCCTGACAGGTTACTACCAAAGACCACAGCCACAGCTCCTGTCAGATGACCCTCTCCATTTCTCTCTATTCTAGGAACCACTCTGTCCTGGTGTCCTTTCAAGTCTTGGGATAAACATGACTTCAAGCAGTTGTTAGCCCCAGGGAACTTCACAGTACCTTACTGGTATCTCTAAATCCTGTCCATGACTTTGGAAGTAGTCCCTTTATTAAACTCTCTTCAATTACTCAATTGATTGTGTCATCTGTTTCCTGCTGGGACCCTGACTAATACAGCCTTATGATTTATAAAATACTATCAAAGTTCAAAAGGTAATTAAATGAAAATTTCAGTATCTGAACATTTTTTTAAATGACAGCTGAGTCTGTTGATCATCTGCGTACCTCAGGCTGTCCTTTTTTTAACTGAAGGCAGAATTGTTTTTTATTTATTTCCTGAGTAAATGTTTAACCAGTTTTATTGAGCTAGTTATGATCTGGGAGCTCTTTTCTGATGAAGGTGCTCAGAGGTGTTTTGTAGCTAGTAGCTACAATAGTTATGAAAATACCTTTTTATTTAAAATGTGCACTAAATTACACTTCTGTGAAATTTTAGATTTAAGTAAGAAGAGTAATAAAAAAACTACATGAAATATATTGTTAAGAAAATTTATTTCGATGATTGTACAGTAAAATTTTACTAAATGTTCATTTATACTGCAAATAAGGATACTGAATTAAAACACGGAGCTCAAAATTTCTTTGAATCACTCTATGTTATTATACATGATTGAATCAATGGGGTTGTATTTTTATTTTATGCATCTATAATATAATAAATTATACATGTAATTAATTAAGAGTATAAAATTATTTCCAAAAATATCTAGTGTCCTGAATTTTAAGTAAATCATTATTTGAGTGGAATTTATTTCAATATATAATAAAAACTAAATTAAAATCCATACTGCTTCAATATTAAAGAAAAATTAGTCATTTTAACCTTTTCCAAGATATTTAATTTTTTAAAATATCTTTATTGGAGTATAATTGCTTTACAATGTTGTGTTAGTTTCTGCTGTACAACAAAGTGAATCAGCTATATGTATACATATATCCCCATATCCCCACCCTCTTAAGCCTCCCTCCCACCCTCCCTATCATACTCCTCTAGGTGGTTTCAGAGCATGGAGCTGATCTCCCTGTGTTATGCAGCAGCTTCCCACTAGCTATCTATTTTACGTTTGGTAGTGTATATATGTCCATGCTACTCTCTCACTTCGTCCCAGCTTCCCCTTCCCCTCTGTGTCCTCAAGTCCGTTCTCTACGTCTGCATCTTTATTCCTGCCCTGCCACTAGGTTCATCAGTACCAGTTTTTTTTTATGATATATCAGAACAACAACAAAAAAGGCATGATAGCATTTTTTCATTCATCTTCATACTGATTTCCCCAACTCAAATATAAAGATAAAGAAAAAGTCACAAGGGAAAAGGTATAAGAAAGAAAACACTAGGGGAAAAAAGCTGTCAAAATATTATTTCCCTTCTTTCCTCCTTGGATATCAACATTGGGGCTCTTTATGCCAAGTGGAAGCTTATAAAATGTAAGATTATAGCTGGATTGGATTAAATTCAAAATGCCCTTTAGCATCACACTCAGTTTTTTTCTTATATGGATGAAAGAATGGATTTATCTTCCTGGATTATCATTTTTTCCCACTTGCCAGTGTGTTTTGGCAGACTGAGAAGTGGAGGTGGTAAGCACAGTGGTACTCATATCTTCATCAATTATAAAATCACTCCCTCAGTCATTTTTTGCTACTGAGCTCCTCTCTTTTTTCACTTTTCTTTGTACACTGGTATATGAACTTCTTGCTCTCATTAAATCACTTAGCCCAGATAGAAATATTTATTAGGGATAACTTGAGAACACCACTCTAGAAGCAATAACCAGAACATTGGTTTCTTATGCTGGTGCACACTATCGTTTAATTACCCACTTGCCTGACTCTGACATTTTTTGTACCAAGCATTTATCACCTCATAAATGTGCATTCTCCAAGTTCTGTCACTCCTCCTTGAAATGCTGTCTATACAGTTGCCCAATTGAGTTTCCTAAGAACCCAATGTTATAATTTCAGAAAACAAAGTTGTTGCTCACTGTTCATTGCTTCCAGTCTAAACTTCTCTGTGTAAATTTTCCCAAAGCTGCTTGAGTTGGTTGCTCTCGTCACGCTCAATCATATGCCCTATTTCTTCTACCCAGTTCTCTTATGCTAGTCATACCAGACCCAAGAATACTATCTAACTCTTTCTGTCAACCAAAGCTATGCTTATCCCTGCTTACACTGGTCTACTGCCTTTTCTATTGGTTTATATCTGTTCTATTTTTCTTTTTTAATGTTTTTTAAGCAATCTTCCAGGCAGTAGATGTTGGGGATGTTTTGGAAAGATGAAAAAGCAAAGGGATGAAGCATCATCACGTACTGAGTTCTTAAAGTCATTGGCTTTTGACTTCAACGGCAGTGGCACAGGGTCCCAAAGAGCTACACAAAGCCAGAGATCCCTTGAGTTTTGGAAAAGAGAATCTGAAAGAGTCCAAATCTATTGCTTACTTTTAGTTTTATTAAATTTTGGCCAGAGAAGGTTGTCCATGTATTACCAATTCTTTGATATTTCCTAAGACTTCCTTTATGGGATAGGATGGGGTCAAACTCTGTAAATGTTCTACATATGTCTAAAAACTATGATTTTGCTTGGTTTATTGGGTGAAGCTACACACACACACACACACACACACACACACATACACACACATAAATGTAATGAAGATGATAGTTTCTTGTGTTGTTCAAATTCTCCAAATCTTCTCATTATTTTTTCCTGCTTAATTTATAGTTATTATAATTCTCAGTGAATGCAGAATTTTTTCAATTCCTCCTTTTATATCTGTCAGATTTCTATTTAAGTATTTTGAGGGTGTATTTGAATTGGATTAGCCTCTGGATTTATTATCCATTTTGTCAGTGAATCCCATCTCACCAAATGAGAAGCTTGCTGTAGCACTATGACTACAGGACTGTGTCATAAACACCAGACATATTGGATTAGAAACATATTTAAGAACTATTAGTATGGCTGATAGTTCACATATTATTGGAGATGAACACGTGTTATTTGATGGTAGGATGTGTCCACCTACACAAATGTGTCCAGTTGTGTCCACATTGCCCAGTTCACAACCTGGAACTCAGGGTTGTCAATAAATGATTTCCAAGGGCAGCAGAGTTTTTTTCTCAAGTATGGTGATAGTAAAGCAAAGTCAGGACAATGGTTTATAACCATTGTTGAACCCACTGTCAAAATTCTGATTTCCAATTAAACAGTTCAAAGGAAGGTCTCTTTTCCTCTTCTTTTGGCTGTGCCACACGGCATGCAGGATCTTAGTTCCCTGACCAGGGACAGAACCCGCGCTCCCTTCAGTGGAAGTGCAGAGTCCTAACCACTGGACGACCATGGGAAATCCCGAAAGGAAGGTTTCGTTTGTAGATTTAAAAAATCATATGAGCTACAAATCATAGATCAAACAACTGAGAAGATTATTATGATTGAATTTGGGGAAAATCAGAAAAGGAAGGAAAAGGAGAAAATACTATGAAATGAGAGAAATAGACTTTAGGAAGATGGCTGAAGAGTAAGACATAGAGATCACCTTCCTCCCCCCATAGATACATCAGAAATACATCTACACGTGGAACAACTCCTACAGAACACCTACTGAACGCTGGCAGAAGACCTCAGACCTCCCAAAAGGCAAAAACTCCCTACATACCTGGGTAGGGCAAAAGAAAAAAGAATAAACAGAGACAAAAGAATAAGGACGGGACCTGCACCAGTGGGAGGGAGCTGTGAAGGAGGAAAGGTTTCCACACACTAGAAAGCCCCTTTGCGGGCAGACTGCGGGTGGCGGAGGAGGGGGAGCTTCGGAGACAGAGCAGAGCGCAGCCACAGGGGTGCGGAAGGCAAAGCGGAGAGATTCCCGCACAGAGGATCGGTGCTGACCAGCATTCACCAGCCCGAGAGGCTTGTCTGCTCACCTGCCGGGGCGGGCAGGGGCTGGGAGCTGAGGCTCGGGCTTCGGTCGGAGCGCAGGAAGAGGACCGGGGTTGGCAGCGTGAACACAGCCTGAAGGGGTTAGTGCACCACGGCTAGCCGGGAGGGAGTCCGGGAAAAAGTCTGGACCTGCCGAAGAGGCAAGAGACTTCTTCTTCCCTCTTTGTTTCCTGGTGCGCGAGGAGAAGGGATTAAGAGAGCTGCTTAAAGGAGCTCCAGAGACGGGCGCGAGCCGCGGCTAACAGCGCAGGCCACAAAGACGAGCATGAGACACTAAGGCTGCTGCTGCCGCCACCAAGAAGCCTGTGTGCGAGCACAGGTAACTCTCCACACCTCCCCTCCCACGAGCCTGTGCAGCCCGCCACTGCCAGGGACCCGGGATCCAGGGACAACTCCCCCGGGAGAATGCACGGCGCGCCTCAGGGTGGTGCAACGTCACACTGGCCTCTGCCGCCGCAGGCTCGCCCCGCATCCGCACCCCTCCCTCCCCGTGGCCTGAGTGAGCCAGAGCCACCGAATCAGCTGCTCCTTTAACCCCATCCTGTCTGAGCGAAGAACAGGCACCCTCCGGCGACCTACAGACAGAGGCAGGGCCAAATCCAAAGCTGAACCCCAGGAGCTGTGCGAACAAAGAAGAGAAAGGGAAATCTCTCCCAGCAGCCTCAGGAGCAGTGGATTAAATCTCCACAATCAACTTGATGTACCTGCATCTGTGGAATACATGAATAGACAGCGAATCATCCCAAATTGAGGAGGTGGACTTTGAGAGCAAGATTTATTATTTTTTCCCCTTTTCCTCTTTTTGTGAGTGTGTATGTGTATGTTTCTCTGTGAGATTTTGTCTGTAGAGCTTTGCTTTCACCATTTGTCCTAGGGTTCTATCCGTCCTTTTTTTTTTTTAATTTTTTTCTTAATAATTATTTTTTTATTTCAATAACTTTATTTTATTTTACCTTACTTTATTTTATTTTCTTTTATCCTCTTTCTTTCTTTCTTTCTACTTTTTCTCCCTTTTACTCTGAGCCGTGTGGATGAAAGGCTCTTGGTGCTGCAGCCAGCAGTCAGTGCTGTGTCTCTAAGGTGGGAGAGCCAACTTCAGGACACTGGTCCACAAGAGACCTCCCAGCTCCACATAATATCAAACGGCAAAAATCTCCTAGAGATCTCCATCTCAACACCAACACCCAGCTTCACTTAACGACCAGCAAGCTACAGTGCCAAACAACTAGCAAGACAGGAACACAACCCCACCTATTAGCAGAGAGGCTGCCTAAAATCATAATAAGGCCACAGACACCCCAAAACACACCACCCGACATGGACCTGCCCACCAGAAAGACAAGATCCAGCCTCATCTACCAGAACACAGGCACTAGTCCCCTCCACCAGGAAGCCTACACAACCCACTGAACCAACCTTAGCCTCTGGGAACACACACCAAAAACAACGGGAACTATGAACCTACAGCCTGCAAAAAGGAGACCCCAAACATGGTAAGATAAGCAAAATGAGAGGACAGAAAAACACACAGAATATGAAGGAACAAGATAAAAACCCACCAGACCTAACAAATGAAGAGGAAATAGGCAGTCTACCTGAAAAACAATTCAGAATAATGATAGTAAAGATGATCCAAAATCTTGGAAATAGAATAGACAAAATGCAGGAACATTTAACAAGGACCTAGAAGAACTAAAGATGAAACAAACAACGATGAACAACACAATAAATGAAATTAAAAATACTCTAGAAGGGATCAATAGCAGAATAACTGAGGCAGAAGAACGGATAAGTGACCTGGAAGATAAAATAGTGGAAATAACTACTGCAGAGCAGAATAAAGAAAAAAAAAATGAAAAGAACTGAGGACAGTCTCAGAGACCTCTGGGACAACATTAAACACACCAACATTCGAATTATAGGGGTTTCAGAAGAAGAAGAGAAAACGAAAGAGACGGAGAAAATATTTGAAGAGATTATAGTTGAAAACTTCCCTATTATGGGAAAGGAAATAGTTAATCAAGTCCAGGAAGTGCAGAGAGTCCCACACAGGATAAATCCAAGGAGAAACACGCCAAGACACATATTAATCAAACTATCAAAAATTAAATACAAAGAAAACATATTAAAAGCAGCAAGGGAAAAACAACAAATAACACACAAGGGAATCCCCATAAGGTTAACAGCTGATCTTTCAGCAGAAACTCTGCAAGCCAGAAGGGACTCGCAGGACATATTTAAAGTGATGAAGGAGAAAAACCTACAACCAAGATTACTCTACCCAGCAGAGATCTCATTCAGATTTGATGGAGAAATTAAAACCTTTACAGAGAAGCAAAAGCTGAGAGAGTTCAGGACCACCAAACCAGCTTTACAACAAATGCTAAAGGATCTTCTCTAGGCAAGAAACACAAGAGAAGGAAAAGACCTATAATAACAAACCCAAAACAATTAAGAAAATGAGAATAGGAACATACATATCGATAATTACCTTAAATGTAAATGAATTAAATGCTCCCACCAAAAGATGCAGACTGGCTGAATGGATACAAAAACAAGACCCATATATATGCTGTCTACAAGAGACCCACTTCAGACCTAGAGACACATACAGACTGAAAGTGAGGGGATGGAAAAAGATATTGCATGCAAATGGAAACCAAAAGAAAGCTGGAGTAGCAATTCTCATATCAGACAAAATAGACTTTAAAATAAAGACTATTAGAAGAGACAAAGAAGGACACTACATAGTGATCAAGGGATCGATCCAAGAAGAAGATATAACAGTTGTAAATATTTATGCACCCAACATAGGAGCACCTCAATACATAAGGCAAATACTAACAGCCATAAAAGGGGAAATCGACAGTAACACATTCATAGTAGGGGACTTTAACACCCACTTTCACCAATGGACAGATCATCCAAAATGAAAATAAAGAAGGAAACACAAGCTTTAAATGATACATTAAACAAGACGGACTTAATTGATATTTATAGGCCACTCCATCCAAAAACAAGAGAATACACATTTTTCTCAAGTGCTCATGGAACATTCTCCAGGACAGATCATATCTTGGGTCACAAATCAAGCCTTGGTAAATTTAAGAAAATAGAAATTGTATCAAGTATCTTTTCCGGGCACAACGCTATGAGACTAGATATCAATTACAGGAAAAGATCTGTAAAAAATACAAACACATGCAGGCTAAACAATACACTACTTAATAATGAAGTGACCACTGAAGAAATCAAAGAGGAAATCAAAAAATACCTAGAAATAAATGACAATGGAGACACGACGACCCAAAACCTATGCGATGCAACAAAAGCAGTTCTGAGAGGGAAGTTTATAGCAATACAATCCTACCTTAAGAAACAGGAAATATCTCGAATAAACAACCTAACCTTGCACCTCAAGCAATTAGAGAAAGAAGAACAAAAAAACCCCAAAGTTAGAATAAGGAAAGTAATCATAAAGATCAGATCAGAAATAAATAAAAAAGAAATGAAGGAAACGACAGCAAAGATCAATAAAACTAAAAGCTGGTTCTTTGAGAAGATAAACAAAATTGATAAACCATTAGCCAGATTCATCAAGAAAAAAGGGAGAAGACTCAAATCAATAGAATTAGAAATGAAAAAGGAGAAGTAACAACCGACACTGCAGAAATACAAAAGATCGTGAGAGATTGCTGCAAGCAACTCTATGCCAATAAAATCGACAACCTGGAAGAAATGGACAAATTCTTAGAAATGCACAACCTGCCAAGACTGAATCAGGAAAAAATAGAAAATATGAACAGACCAATCACTAGCACTGAAATTGAAACTGTGATTAAAAGTCTCCAAAAACAAAAGCCCAGGACCAGATGGCTTCACAGGCAAATTCTATCAAACATTTAGAGAAGAGCTATCACCTATCCTTCTCAAACTCTTCCAAAATATAGCAGAGGGAGGAACACTCCCAAACTCATTCTATGAGGCCACCATCACCCTGATACCAAAACCAGACAAGGATGTCACAAAGAAAGAAAACTACAGGCCAATATCACTGATGAATATAGATGCAAAAATCCTCAACAAAACACTACCAAACAGAATCCAACAGCACATTAAAAGGATCATACACCATGATCAAGTGGGGTTTATTCCAGGAATGCAAAGATTCTTCAATATATGCAAATCAATCAATGTGATAAACCATATTAACAAATTGAAGGAGCAAAACCATATGATCATCTCAATAGATGCAGAGAAAGCTTCCGACAAAATTCCATACCCATTTATGATAAAAACCCTGCAGAAAGTAGGCATAGAGGGAACTTTCCTCAACATAATAAAGGCCATATATGACAAACCCACAGCCAACATCATCCTCAATGGTGAAAAACTGAAAGCATTTCCACTAAGATCAGGAACAAGACAAGGTTGCCCTCTCTCACCACTCTTATTCAACATAGTTTTGGAAGTTTTAGCCACAGCAATCAGAGAAGAAAAGGAAATGAAAGGAATCCAAATCAGAAAAGAAGTAAAGCTGTCACTGTTTGCAGATGATATGATACTATACGTAGAGAATGCTAAAGATTGTACCAGAAAACTACTAGAGCTAATCAATGAATATGGTAAGGTAGCAGGATACAAAATTAATGCACAGAAATCTCTGGCATTCCTATACACTAAGGATGAAAAATCTGAAAGTGAAATCAAGAAAACACTCCCATTTACCACTGCAACAAAAATAATAAAATATCTAGGAATAAACCTACCTAAGGAGACAAAAGACCTATATGCAGATAATTATAAGACACTGATGAACGAAATTAAAGATGATATAAATAGATGGAGAGATATACCATGTTCTTGGATTGGAAGAATCAACCTTGTGAGAATGACTCTTCTACCCAAAGCAATCTACAGATTCAATGCAATCCCTATCAATCTACCACTGACATTTTTCACAGAAATAGAACAAAAAATTTCACAATTTGTATGGAAACACAAAAGACCCCGAATAGCCAAAGCAATCTTGAGGACGAAAAACAGATCTGGAGGAATCAGGCTCCCTGACTTCAGACTATACTACAAAGCTGCAGTAATCAAGACAGTATGGTACTGGCAGAAAAACAGAAATATGAATCAATGGAACAGGATAGAAAGCCCAGAGATAAACCCACACACATATGGTCACCTTATCTTTGATAAGGGAGGCAGGAATGTACAGTGTACAAAGGACAGCCTCTTCAATAAGTGGTGCTGTGAAAACTGGACAGCTACATGTAAAAGTATGAGATTAGATCACTCCCTAACACCATACACAAAAATAAGCTCAAAATGGATTAAAGACCTAAATATAAGGTCAGAAATTATCAAACTCTTAGAGGAAAACATAGGCAGAACACTCTATGACATAAATCACAGCAAGATCCTTTAAGACCCACCTCCTAGAGAAATGGAAATAAAACCAAAAATAAACAAATGGGACCTAATGAAACTTCAAAGCTTTTGCACAGCAAAGGAAACCATAAACAAGACGAAAAGACAACCCTCAGAATGGGAGAAAATATTTGCAAATGAAGCAACTGATGAAGGATTAATCTCCAAAATTTACAAGCAGCTCATGCAGCTCAATATCAAAGAAACAAACAACCCAATCCAAAAATGGGCAGAAGACCCAAATAAACATTTATCCAAAGAAGATATACAGATTGCCAACAAACACATGAAAGAATGCTCAACATCATTAATTATTAGAGAAACACAAATCAAAACTACAATGAGATATCATCTCACACCAGTCAGAATGGCCATCATCAAAAAATCTAGAAACAATAAATGCTGGAGAGGGTGTGGAGAAAAGGGAACACTCTTGCACTGCTGGTGGGAATGTGAATAGGTACAGCCGCTATGGAGAACAGTATGGAGGTTCCTTAAAAAACTACAAATAGAACTACCATATGACCCAGCAATCCACTGGGCATATACCCTGAGAAAATCATAATTCAAAAAGAGTCATGTACCAAAATGTTCGTTGCAGCTCTATTTACAGTAGCCAGGAGATGGAAACAACCTAAGTGTCCATCATCGGATGAATGGATAAAGAAGATGTGGCACATACATACAATGGAATATTACTCAGCCATAAAAAGAAACGAAATTGAGCTATTTGTAATGAGGTGGATGGACCTAGAGTCTGTCATACAGAGTGAAGTAAGTCAGAAAGAGAAAGACAAAATACCGTATGCTAACACATATATATGGAATTTAAGAAAAAAAAATGTCATGAAGAACCTAGGGGTAAGACAGGAATAAAGACACAGACCTACTAGAGAATGGACTTGAGGATATGGGGAGGGGGAAGGGTAAGCTGTGACAAAGTGAGAGAGTGGCATGGACATATATACACTACTAAACGTAAAATAGATAGCTAGTGGTAAGCAGCCGCATAGGACAGAGAGATCAGCTCGGTGCTTTGTGACCACCTAGAGGGGTGGGATAGGGAGGGTGGGAGGGAGGGAGACGCAAGAGGGAAGAGATATGGGAACATATGTATATGTATAACCGATTCACTTTGTTATAAAGCAGAAACTAACACACCACTGTAAAGCAATTATACTCCAATAAAGATGTTTTAAAAAAAAATGAGAGAAATAATAATACTAATTCCTGTGTTACCACACAATTAGGGTACTTTAAATTGCTTATCTCAACAAACACCTTAACAATTTTATGGTAAATATAAACATCTCCATTTTATAGAGAAAAAACAAAGACCAGAGTACCTAAATAATTTGCTCAATTTCAAATAACTAGTAACAAACTGAGACAAAGAGCAAAAATGTGTCAATGTCCTGCAGCCAAAGATCACCAGGAATACAATTCTAGTTGAGACAGGTTTGATTTAATACTTACTGTATTGGGAATCATGGGGTGTCTAAGAGATGGTTAAAAAGAACCTTTCATTGGATTTTGGTTTTGATGGGCTGATTTGGAGCAAGAGGATCTAAGGAAGCAGGGGTTCACACAAGATTGCATGCTGTCAGAAAACAGGGGAACTTCCATGATTGTGTATCTCAACAAACCTAATTGACAAGGAGTGGAGACAAGAATGAAGATAAAACTGTAATTGATAAAGAAGTAGCAGTCATGAATTCTGGATGAGTAAGGGGGTGTTTGATATTTTGTGGGTGGCATAGCGACCTTGTTTTTGTCTGTGCTTAGACAGAATTATGAAGTGGCCTTGCTTTATCTCCTTTTATCATGATCTCAGAGTAACCTTGTCTGAGGTTGGTATTCTGTGAGATAGTTTATGTCTACTTAGAGAATAACATGACCTGCTGTGAGTGCCAGGCGGGCTTCTGAATGTCAGGGGCTGCTCCTTATATCTTTCCCGGCCAGAACTCAGAAGAGATCATGTTCCTTCTAACCTCACCATTTTTCAAAAGTGGAAAGAAACCTGAAGAATGATTTTTGCATGTCCGTTTTCCACCTCTGTAGCATCTATTTAATAGCGACACATTGAGTTAATATCAGAGAACAAAATGTTCTACTCTCATTTCCCAAGAGGGAAAAAAATATTCTGAACCAAACTTAAGAGTTCTATAAGGAACATAGAAGTCTAAACCAAAAGGAGATATTTATAAATTACTCCTTCAGTGAAAGACACTGCCATTTACTACAGAACAAAAAGAACCTTGTAAAACAATGTGGGAGTAACATTTGACAAAGCTGTCTACTTAGGTGTTGAACTTTTCTGCCTTCTTTCCTTTTAAAATTCTAGAACACATGCTAAAAGAATAAAAGTTGACTCAGATGGCTGTAAAATTAAATACTTCAAAGGATGAGGGTGAAAAGCAATGATCTCTTCCTCCGTTGATGGAAAACAGCCTTTGTGCTTCATTAATGCACAGACAGCTGTCACTTATCCCTGATGGAAGCCAGAGGACACAATCCTTGAAACATATATCTACTTAAATACAGAGAGATAAATTTTGAGGGTACAGTTTAGTGAAAAACAAGTTACTGCACAAATTATCACATGAAATACCTACCAAGTTATTTGGCAAAATTTGATGAAATCTTAAGGAATGTATCTTTCTAAAACAGTCAATCTATTAAGAGTATTTATAGACAATACTGTTGGCTGTTAGGGGAAAATGAATGTGATGGTATTTATAGAATGACTCTATGTTCTGTCAGATCCTGGTTCTGCTACCTATTAGTTGTGTGAAGTGATCAAATAACCTTTCTGTGACTCAGTTTCTTTTTAGGTAATAAAAATACCTGCTTAGGACAGAAATAAAGACACAGACATAGAAAATGGACTTGAGGACACGGGGAGGGGGAAGGGTAAGCTGGGACGAAGTGAGAGAGTAACATTGACATATATACACTACCAAATGTAAAATAGATAGCTAGTGGGAAGCAGCTGCATAGCACAGAGAGCTATCAGCTCCGTGCTTTGCACCACCTAGAGGGGTGGGATAAGGAGGGTGGGAGGGAGATGAAAGAGGGAGGGGATATGGGGATATACGTATGCATATAGCTGATTCACTTTGTTATACAGCAGAAACTAACACAACATTGTAAAGCAATTATACTCCAATAAAGACGTTAAGGAAAAAAGAGAAAAAAAAAAACAACAAAATCCTGCCTAGCCCTTCCCACAGGGCTTACTGGAGAAGAAAAATGTTTATAGAAGTACTTTGTAAACTAAAAAGCACCATACATGTATAAATTATCATTATCTAAGATACAACATACCCAAAATGTTCTAAAAGTAATCTGTATTCGTTCACAAATAAGGACTCATTTTATACTTTTACTTTATTTCCTTAGTTTGATCTTATACCTTTATTAATTCAATATATTCAATATTGAATTGTACTGAATATGTGTTCACATGCCAAGTATATGAAGCATCATGTTACTGTGAAAATTTAAAAGTTTAAATAATCATTTACTTTCTAGAACAAATGAGCATAATAAAAGTGGGCATCTTAAATTTAAAAATTAATAGGATTGATGAAAGATACAATTTATTTCATACTTTGAACTACTATATATTTTGGATGGTTGAATTAGGTTTCTAAGGGCTGTTTACATCTTCAGAGAGAGAGTTTAAAATGATAAACTCATGGTACAGCTAACTTCCTAAGTAATTGTTACCTTTACAAAATTTTCCCTGGACCCTGAGGATCAGCTGCAGGTCAATTCCACTGTATTTAAATGCTAAGAAAGAAATATAATTGCATAATAAAAACTTGACTTTTCACATTTTATTATTTCTCATTAAAATGATAACACTATTGCAATTAATTTAATTTGTAGCTATTCTGAAGACAAGAGAAGCACATCAGTAAAGAAAAATAGATTCTGAGATGCCTGCTGATAAATGTACACACACTTGGGAGTAGCAGGAGGTTTTGTCCATAGTGCATCTCTAGTTTCAGCACACTACTTTTGTACAAATTATAAACCATGGGTGATCTCTGTTATGGCAAAAAAAATTAACAATAATATATAAGACCAGTTGGGCACAGACTCATCTTTTCCTTTGACTAGTCAGTTCCTTTCATCAAGTCAGAGCCAAGTTCAGAAATCGAACAAGTAGTTAGAAAAAAATTTCTTACAGAAAGATATCTACAAACTTATTTGTGACATGTTCTCTATATCTACTTAATAAATATCATATTAGATCCCTGGCTTTAAATTTATAGCTACTGGTCCTGCTGATAGTGTTCTTTGCCCTCAAAGTGTTAAGTCACTTAATAACAGACTCCCTATGAGTTATTTTCTAATAGAAACCCTTTAGGGCCATGTCTCCATTTCTGAAATTAACGCTTTAATTTTGGATACAATTCCCTACTCTCTTGAGTTATCTAAATAATTGAAGTCAAGATTACTTAATTAATCTGAGTATTGTATTAGCTATCATTATACTACTCTACTATTTGAGCAGAGAAAATATAGCTGTTGAGTCGACCTACAGGTGTAACCTTGTCCTTTTCTCTCTGATTTATGCAACTGCTGTGCCCTTTAGTTCAACTCCACACAGTTCAAAGGCGACTGTTCTACAGAGTCCGCTCTTGCTGGAGGCCATTACCTAATTGGCTACCCTCTCATCCAGATCCATCAGTTCTCAGACAGCTTCTTCATAGGTGAAGCAAAGTATAGGCATGTCACTATTAACAGAGAGACCTGGGGAAATATTATTGAGGTTGTGATCAAAAGACAAAGAAATATGCACACTGTTTTTCTCTGATGTTATTCTCTGACAGACTAGAGAAGACAGGAACAGTACAAGTGATTTCAAATGATGTATAATGTTGGATTTTTGCTGCTGCTGTTACTGCTATTGGTGGTAATATCAGTGGCTGTAGCAATGCCATTAAGCATCTTAAGTCACATACTAGTAAATGATTTATTTAACCAAGATTAGTTGAATACATTTTATGAGCCAGAATTTGTGCTGGGATTACTACCTGCAATAGAACACAAGGAGTACCACTGGACCTCTCAAACCACAACTACCCTAAAACAATGACCAACTGATAGATTCGGAGTGTGAAACAAAGTCTGTTGTACAATCATGAAGCCCGGCTTTAGATAGAAAGATGACTAATGAGGTAAGGTAATATCTGAAGGCTGGTAAAGGATATTTCCCCATAATATCCTTATCCTGATTATATGAATTTACATGTGTGTGAAATTACTTATCACTGACTTAACTTGATAATTGTGATCTCAGATGGCACTTATAAATAGCATAAATAAAGTGATGGATGATGCAATTTCCTGACTATTAGACAGACAGTAATTATTGGGTGCTAAAGTAATTGTGGGATTTGAAAATAAGTACACTCTACTTCTAGAGTCAAGGCATAAATTTTTCAAAATATGATCAACAATTCAAAACAGAATATGAGTCCTGAATAAGCGTTACTGAGAATGAAAGCTGTAAGAGTTGAGAGGAGGAAAGGTGAGTGAAGACAAAGGTGGTCAGAGTTTTCAGAGTGCAGAAGAAATACACATTTGACATTAAAGACAAGTAGAGTTTTAATAGAGGAGGAAATTTACATCTATAACCTTTGCTTTCAGTTTTTTTTTTTAGTTAAAAAATTCCAAGCCAGTACTAGGAGGATTAACTTATTCTAAACAGATACCTAAAATTTAAAGTAAATGACACTAAGTAAAATGTGGTGTCCTATATTAAATCTGTGAAGCCCAGTAACTGTCAGCTGAGTCTTACCACTTATATACAACTAACCAATTATATCTTTTCTATGAAAACACATGTACTCATTTAATGATTCAAACACATTTTAATTAACCAATATCAAATGTCAAGCATTGTGGTTAAAACCAGCACGCTATCATTAGTAAAATATATGACCCTACCTTCATAGATATTTTTCAATACAATGGGAAAAGCACATAATAATAACAATAATCAACAAACAAATAATGCTACTATTTAAAACTTGTGTAAGTGCTAGAAAAGAAATGAGCAGGTTTTCATCATAAAAAGAAAATACTGGGTTGGAAGTGGGAGCCGTACTTCTAAGATACGATAGGAAGAACAATTTTAGGAAGCACTATTTAGTCAGGATATGATGGATGAAAAGGAGACAGCTTCGAAAAGGGAAGGGTAGATTGTGTATGCAAAAGCCCTAAATAGGGGATTGTGCAAAGGCCCTGAAGGAAGAATTGTTTTTGCAAAAGCGCTGA
Source organism: Pseudorca crassidens (assembly GCF_039906515.1). Lineage (NCBI taxonomy): Eukaryota > Metazoa > Chordata > Mammalia > Artiodactyla > Delphinidae > Pseudorca > Pseudorca crassidens. Next base: position 25,728,208 of record NC_090298.1, read on the forward strand.
AGCCATGTAGAACTTGACAGGTTTGAAGGAGAGAAGTGAAGTCAGTGCAGTTGAAAGGGGGAAACAGAAGGAGGTGAGGATGTTGAAATTGTCAGGGGCCAACAGTTTCAGTAATCGTAGGACCAGGTGAAATTGGAGGGGCTTTTGAATAAAGGAAAGTGTCATTATCATATGTATGCTATAAAAATATTGCTCTGGTTGTAGAGGAGCAATAAAAGGAAGAATGCAAGTCAGAGGCTGCCACAGTCATATCTAAGCAAAAGGGGATGAGAGCTGGGATGATATCTTTCAAGGTATGTATTAGAATTAAAATCAACAGAACTGGCACTGGATTGAATGTGGGGGATGAGGAAGAGAAAAGAAACGGGATTGAACAAACGAGAGAACAGTGGTGCCATTTGGTGAGATAAGACATATTTAACAAGGATTCAGTTTGGGAGAAATCAAAAGTTAGCTTATACAATATATGTAAGTTGTCATTATGCTGTACACCTTAAGCTTATGTTAATTACAAATCAATAAAACTGAAAGAAGAAAAAAAGAGTTAACTTTTGGCCATATTAATCTTGGCATGCCTATAAGACACATGTGAAGATGTCAGGTAGACATGCCTAAACTCAGAAGAGGAATTTGAGCCAGGGACATATAATTGAAATTTTTTGTAACATAGATAGTACTGACATTAGGGGAACTAGATGACATGTGTAGAGTTTAGATAGAAAATAAAGGTCTTAAAATCAAGAAAGAGAAGTGTTTCAAGGTGAGGAAGTGGTCAACCAAATCAAGTGAAAGACGATATTCTCCCAATTTTCATTCAGGTGCTTGAGTGCAGGTACTGAGAAGATAAATTATTGAATTCATCATGGTTGGTATTTTATAGAAATATTAAGAAAGAGGTGAGATTTTTAAGTTATGTTTAAGAGAGTGATAAAATAATAGACCATGGACTCAAGAATGGAAGTATAAACTTCCATGAATAGTGAAAAGATAGTGGAAAATGAGCAATTATAATGATGCATTTGAAACACGATCTCTGCCAAAGGAGAGGGAAGAATGAGATATGACTGTAGAATAATGAGAAACTGTGGCATCACTGGATTTGAGATCAAGATGCTATTGAGAAATTGCTGTAGTAAGATTATTGAGCAAGGACTATGGCAGAGAGAAGATTGGGGTCATTGAGTGTGATACTTGCATTTGAGGTTTTGGGGGTCAGAGTTGAAGATAATAGAAACTGATGGCAAAAATGAAATTAAGAAAATGGTCATAAGAGAGAAAGAAGTCATGAATTTGGAGGCCAAGATTTATACTAGTGATACACAGGGATTTAGAGGCCAACAAAAATGATGACAGCTGCTGGGCTGAAGTAGAAAGATGTGATCCAGAGCCTAAGGTCTTCAAGAAATAATGGGAATTTCTAGAATGTTTGGAGATGAAAGTAGTGAATAAGGTACAGAACTACTGCAGAAGCCACAGTGATACAGAATTTTTGCAAGAAAGAGAAGACATGGGGAGCTAGGAAGAAATATCTTCCACTTCACAGCTGTAAGGAAAGTGAGATGTAAGAGTAAATACAACCTCCATTAGGGATGGATGCTGGAAACATGGGACTACCTAGTTTCTTTTAAGACTAGCATGTAAAGAGAAACTCCCGAAACAAGATTAAGATTATAGGAGACTGTTTATTAAAGAAAGGGAGACTCAATCAAATATTATAAATAATTTAACTAGAAATTACTAGTTATAAATACATTTAAGAAAAGATAAAATTGAGAGATTTATTTTAAAAAAATATTGGCACTTAGGAGAGAAGATCAAGATGGTGGAGTAGGAGGATGTGGAACTCACCTCCCCCAACGAACACATCAAAAATACATCTACAGGGCTTCCCTCGTGGCGCAGTGGTTGAGAGTCCACCTGCCGATGCAGGGCACACGGGTTCGTGCACCGGTCCGGGAAGATCCCACATACCGCGGAGCGGCTGGGCCCGTGAGCCATGGCCGCTGAGCCTGCGTGTCCCGAGCCTGTGTTCCGCAACGGGAGAGGCCACAACAGTGAGAGGCCCACGTACCGCAAAACAAACAAACAAACAAAAAACACATCTACAGCGGAGTCCACTGGCCAATCAGGCGGCTCTCGTGCAGGCAGCTAGCGCCAGGCTGTGGAGCGCTGAGCCGCGTGTCGTGCCCTGCGCTGCCCAGACTAGCGAACAATACAGTCAAGATGGCTAAAGGTGATCCCAAGAAACCAAAGGGCAAGATGTCTGCTTATGCTTTCTTTGTGAAGACGTGCAGAGAGGAACATAAGAAGAAAAACCCCGAGGTCCCTGTCAATTTTGCAGAATTTTCCAAGAAATGCTCTGAGAGGTGGAAGACAACGTCTGGGAAAGAGAAGTCTAAATTTGATGAAATGGTAAAGGCAGATAAAGTGCACTATGATCGGGAAATGAAGGATTACGGACCAGCTAAGGGAGGCAAGAAGAAGGACCCAAATGCCCCCAAGAGGCCACCGTCTGGACTTTGCCTGTTCTGTTCTGAATTCCGCCCCAAGATCAAATCTACAAACCCTGGCATCTCTACTGGAGATGTGGCAAAGAAGCTGGGTGAGATGTGGAATAACTTAAGTGACAGCGAGAAGCAGCCATGCATCAACAAGGCAGCAAAGTTGAAGGAGAAATACGAGAAGGATGCCGCAGACTCTAAGTCTAAAGGGAACTTTGATGGCGCCAAGGGTCCTGCTAAAGTTGCCCGGAAAAAGGTGGAAGAGGAAGATGAAGAAGACGAGGACGAAGAAGAGGAGGAGGAAGAGGATGAATAAAAAAAATACTGTTGACCTGTCTCCTTGTGAATACCTTAGAGTAGGGAGCGCTGTGATTGACACACCTCTCGCCCGGGACGTGTCTCTTGCCCCCATTAGGTAGAATTACCCTGTTGGATCATGATCATATCGTAGTCTCTCAAAGTGCTCTAGCAATTGTCAGTGGTTTACATGAAGTGGCCATGGGTGTCTGGAGCACCCGGAAACTGTATCAAAGTCGTACATATTTCCAAACATTTTTAAAATGAAAAGGCTCTCGTGTTCTCACTCTGTGCACTTTGCTGTTGGTGTGACAAGGCATTTAAAGATGTTTCTGGCATATTCTTTTTTTTGGTTGTTTTTTATTTGTGAGGTGGTGTGTTAACTCTATGGTCATTGGCTAGGAATCCTGAGTTCTCAACTGTACATATCTATAGTTTGTAAAAAGAAAAAAGCAACCGAGACACACTCTTGATGCTCCTTGCTTGGCGTGGAGGCTGTAGGAGCGATGCCTTCCGGAGGGGCCGTAGCTCAGGGCGTGCACTGTGGGGCTGGACCTGTGGACACTGCAGTGGGCATCGATTTAGCTTCAGGTTGTCTTGTTTCTGTATATAGAGACATAGCATCCCGCTGCCATTCTTAGCTGTGGAAAAGGTGGGGGTCAGCTGGCATGAGACGTGTTTTGGATCCTTTTAAGTTGAAGTGCGGTAGTTTTAAACTGTTTGTTTTTTAAACAAACCACAGAACTCTTCATTGTCAGCAAAGCCAAGAGCCACTGCATTGATGAAAGTTCAAGAACCTTCTGTACTAAACACTATCTGCAATGTTCTGGTTTTTGTGTGTGTGTGTTTAGAATGCTGAAATGTTTTTGAAGTGAAATAAATAGTATTACATTAAAAAAAAAACCTCTACATGTGGAACAATTCTGACTGAAAACTAACTGAAGATTAGCAGAAAGACTTCTCTACAACCAAGGCTATAAGAAAGACCCACGCTGAACTGAGTAGGAAGGGAAGAGAACCAATCAGGTTGGTTGTCCTGGGAGAGGACTCAGAAGAGGAGGGGGATTACACAGATAGAGATCCTCCCTGGGGAGTGATTGGTTTGAGCTACATATTGGGCACCCCAGACCTGGGGCCCAAAACCAGGAAGACGAGTTCCCTTGGCTGGAGGGCTGGCAGGACTAACATGAGGGCTGTAGGAAGCCTGAACCCCACTAGTGAGGAGTGCACACATACTTGGTTACTCCTGAGACAGGGCAGAGAGGGAGGATTGAAACTGCACAGGACGCTGCCTGATTTTTCTCAACCAGCCCAGCACATACCACAGCCTGAACCAATAGCCCACTGTGGCTGCTTGCTTCTCAGTGCAGCTCTACACTGGGGCAAGGACTGCCGTGGCCGAGGGAAACCTCAGCTGTGAGGGACAAAGGTAGCTTAGACTAGGAGCAGCATCTGAGCAGGGTGGGGACAGCCATCACTGGTGCTCACACAGGTAGCACATCAGAATCAGCCCAGGTTCCTGACTGCAGCCAGCACAGCCACAGCCCCTGCCCAGATCCATGCTGAGCCACCTGCACTAGTCCCTCTTGCTCAACACTGCTTCCCTCTGGGGTAAGGGTGCTAGTGCAGAGAGAGGGGAGAGCACACGCTTAAAGAGAAAAGAACCAAACCCTCAGGGCTTCTGACCAGTAACGTGGGACCTGCCCCCGTCCCCCATAGGGTGGTCTGCCCAGTAAGCAGAAAAGAAGCCCCTGCTCACAGCTGGCTCTGGCTGTAGCCCCTCCATCTTCAGTCCCACCTACTACCGAGGTGATACTTGCCAGCATATCCTGGGGAAAGACACGACTTGTGTTCATATCAGATCCAGCTCTCCTACCAATGCCACTGGGCACAGAGACAGTATAGGGACACTCCCACACATGGACACCTCTTCAAGACCACAACAGGTAATGGTTTCACTTACTTTCATACAGACAGAGAAAGCTGAGCAAAAGTAGAAGACAGAGGAATATGTCTCAATCGAAAGAACAAGAGAAAAACCCTGGGGGGAAAAAGAAAAAAACTGCTAAGAAAAAGAAAGAAAGAATTTACCAGCTAAATAGGTAAAAGCATTAGTAATAAGAATGCTAACCAAGGATCCAAGCTTCAAGATGGCGGAAGAGTAAGAAGTGGAGATCACCTTCCTCCCCACAGATACATCAGAAATACATCTACACGTGGAACAACTCCTACAGAACACCTACTGAACGCTGGCAGAAGACCTCAGACCTCCCAAAAGGCAAGAAACTCCCCACGTACCTGGGTAGGGCAAAAGAAAAAAGAAAAAACAGAGACAAAAGAATAGGGACGGGACCTGTACCAGCGCGAGGGAGCTGTGAAGGAGGAAAGGTTTCCACACGCTAGGAAGCCCCTTCGCAGGCAGAGACTGCGGGTGGCGGAGGGGGAAGCTTCAGAGCCTCGCAAGAGAGGGCAGCCACAGGAGTGTGGAGGGCAAAGCGGAGAGATTCCCGCACAGAGGATGGATGCTGACCAGCACTCACCAGCCCGAGAGGCTTGTCTGCTCACCTGCCGGGGCGGGCGGGGGCTGGGAGCTGAGGCTCGGGCTTCGGTCGGAGCACAGGAAGAGGACTGGGGTTGGCAGCGTGAACACAGCCTGAAGGGGTTAGTGCACCACGGCTAGCCGGGAGGGAGTCCGGGAAAAAGTCTGGACCTGCTGAAGAGGCAAGAGACTTTTTCTTCCCTCTTTGTTTCCTGGTGCGCGAGGAGAGGGGATTAAGAGCGCTGCTTAAAGGAGCTCCAGAGACAGGCATGAGCCGCAGCTAAAAGCGCGGACCCCAGAGACGGGCATGAGACGCTACGGCTGCTGCTGCCGCCACCAAGAAGCATGTGTGCGAGCACAGGTCACTCTCCACACCCCCCTTTCCAGGGAGCCTGTGCAGTCCGCCACTGCCAGGGTCCCGGGATCCAGGGACAACTCCCCGGGGAGAACGCATGGTGTGCCTCATGCTGGTGCAACGTCACGCTGGCTTCTGCCACCACACGCTCACCCTGCATTCCATACCCTTCCCTTCCCCTGGCTTGAGTGAGCCAGAGCCCCCGAATCAGCTGCTCCTTTAACCCCATCCTGTCTGAGCGAAGAACAGATGCCCTCCAGTGACCTACAGGCAGAGGCAGGGCCAAATCCAAAGCTGAACCCCAGGAGCTGTGCGAACAAAGAAGAGAAAGGGAAATCTCTCCCAGCAGCCTCAGGAGCAGTGCATTAGATCTCCACAATCAACTTGATAAACCCTGCTTCTGTGGAATACCTGAATAGACAATGAATCATCCCAAATTGAGGTGGTGGACTTTGGGAGCAATGATATATATATATATATATATATATATATATATATATATATTTTTTTTTTCCTTTTTCTCTTTTTGTGAGTGTGTATGTGTATGCTTCTGTATGTGACATTGTCTGTATAGCTTTGCTTTTACCATTTCTCCTCGGGTTCTGTCTGTCCCTTTTTTGTTTTGTTTTGTTTTGTTTTTTAGTATAGTTTTTACTGCATGTTATCATTGGTGGATTTGTTTTCTGGTTTGGTTGCTCTCTTCTTTCATTCATTCTTTCTTTTTTTTATTACTTTAAAATATTTTTTAATAATTATTTTTTATTTTAATAACTTTATTTTAATTTATTTTTTCTTTCTTTCTTTCTTTTTTCCTCCCTTTTTTTCTGAGCTGTGTGGATGACAGGGTCTTGGTGCTCCAGCTGGGCGTCAGGCCTGTGCCTCTGAGGTGGGAGAGCTGAGTTCAGGACATTGGTCCACCAGAGACCTCCCAGCTCCACGTAATATCAAACGGCGAAAATCTCACAGAGATCTCCATCTCAACGCCAAGACCCAGCTCCACTCAATGACCAGCAAGCTACAGTGTTGGACACCGCACGCCAAACAACTATCAAGACAGGAACATATCCCAACCATTAGCAGAGAGGCTGCCTAAAATCATAATAAGGTCACAGACACCCCAAAGCACACCATCGGAGGCTGACCTGCCCATCAGAAAGAAAAGATCCAGCCTCAGCCACCAGAACACAGGCACTAGTCCCCTCCACCAGGAAGCCTACACAACCCACTGAACGAACCTTAGCCACTGGGGGCAGACACCAAAAACAACAGGAACTACGAACCTGTAGCCTGTGAAAAGGAGACCCCAAACACAGTAAGTTAAGCAAAATGAGAACACAGAGCAACACACAGCAGATTAAGGAGCAAAGTAAAAACCCACCTGACCAAACAAATGACAAGCAAATAGGCAGTCTACCTGAAAAAGAATTCAAAATAATGATAGTAAAGATGATCCAAAATCTTGGAAGTAGAACGGAGAAAATACAAGAAACGTTTAACAAGGACCTAGAAGAACTAAACAGCAAACAAACAATGATGAACAACAAAATAAATGAAATTAAAAATTCTCTAGAAGGAATCAATAGCAGAATAACTGAGGCAGAAGAATGGATAAGTGACCTGGAAGATAAAATAGTGGAAATAACTACTGTAGAGCAGAAGAAAGAAAAAGGAATGAAAAGAATAGAGAACAGTCTCAGAGAACTCTGGGACAACATTATACACACCAATATTCGAATTATAGGGATCCCAGAAGAAGAAGAGAGACAGAAAGGGACTGAGAAAATATTTGAAGAGATTATAGTTGAAAACTTCGTAATATGGTAAAGGAAATAGTCAATCAACTCCAGGAAGCACAGAGCCCCATACAGGAAAAATCCAAGGAGAAAAATGCCAAGACACATATTAATCAAACTATCAAAAATTAAATACAAAGAAAAAATATTGGGCTTCCCTGGTGGCGCAGTGGTTGAGAATCTGCCTGCCAATGCAGGGGACACGGGTTCGAGCCCTGGTCTGGGAAGATCCCACATCCCACATATTTGTTGCTAGTGGAGCAACTAGCCCCGTGAGCCATAATTACTGAGCCTGCGCGTCTGGAGCCTGTGCTCTGCAACAAGAGAGGCCGCGATAGTGAGAGGCCCGCGCACCGCGATGAGGAGTGGCCCCCACTTGCCACAACTGGAGAAAGCCTCGCACAGAAACAAAGAGCCAACACAGCCATAAATAAATAAATAAAATTTTTTTAAAAAAAAGAAAAAATATTAAAAGCAGCAAGGGAAAAGCAACAAATAACATACAAGGGAATCCCCATAAGGTTAATAGCTGATCTTTCAGCAGAAGCTCTGCAAGCCAGAAGGGAGTGGCAGGACATATTTAAAGTGATGAAAGGGAAAAAACTACAACCAAGATTACTCTACGCAGAAAGGATCTCATTCAGATTTGATGGAGAAATTAAAACATTTAGAGACAAACAAAGCTAACAGAATATATCACCACCAAACCAATTTTACAGCAAATGGTAAAGGTACTTCTCTAGGCAGGAAACACAAGAAAAGGAAAAGAGCTACAATAACAAACCCAAATTAATTAAGAAAATGGTAATAGGAACACACATATCAATAATTACCTTAAATGTAAATGCTCCCACCAAAAGACACACACTGGCTGAATGGATACAAAAACAAGACCCATATATATGCTGTCTACAAGAGACCCACTTCAGGCCTAGAGACACATACAGACTGAAAGTGAGGGGATGAAAAAGGTATTCCATGCAAATGGAAATCAAAAGAGAGCTGGAGTAGCACTTCTCATAACAGACAAAAAAGACTTTAAAACAAAGACTATTACAAGAGACAAAGAAGGACACTACATAATGATCAAGGGATCAATCCAAAAAGAAGATATAACAATTGTAAATATTTATGTACCCAACACAGGAGCACCTCAATACATAAGGCAAATGCTAACAGCCATGAAAGAGGAAATTGACAGTAACACAGTCATAGTAGGGGACTTTAACACCCCACGTTCACCAACGGACAGATCATCCAAAATGAAAATAAACAACAAAACACAAGCTTTAAATGAAACATTAAACAAGATGGACTTAATTGATATTTATAGGACAGTCCATCCAAAAACAAGAGAATACACTTTCTTCTCAGGTGCTCATGAAACATTCTACAGGATAGATCATACCTTGGGTCAAAAATCAAGCCTTGTAAATTTAAGATAATTGAAATCATATCAAGTAACTTTTCCAACCACAACGTTACGAGACTAGATAACAATTACAGGAAAAAAATCTGTAAAAATTACAAATACGTGGAGGCTAAACAAAACACTACTTAATAACCAGGAGATCACTGAAGAAATCAAAGAGGAAAACAAAAAATACCTAGAAACAAATGACAATGAAAACACGACGACCCAAAACCTAGGCGATGCAGCAAAAGCAGTTCAAAGAGGGAAGTTTATAACAATATAATCCTACCTTAAGAAACAAGAAACATCTGAGATATACAACCTAACCTTATTAAACCTAAAGTAATTAGAGAAAGAACAAAAATACCCTAAAGTTAGCAGAGGAAAGAAATCATAAAGATCAGATCAGAAATAAAAAAAGAAATGAAGGAGGGTTTCCCTGGTGGCGCAGTGTTTGAGAGTCCGCTTGCCGATGCAGGGGACATGGGTTCATGCCCCAGTCTGGGAAGATCCCACATGCCACGGAGCGGCTGGGACTGTCAGCCATGGCTGCTGAGCCTGCGCGTCCGGAGCCTGTGCTCCGCAACGGGAGAGGCCACAACAGTGAGAGGCCTGCGTACCGCCAAAAAAACAAAAAAAAAAGGAAATGAAGTAAACAATACAAAAGATCTATAAAACTACAAGCTGGTTCTTTGAGAAGATAAACAAAATTGATAAACCATTAGCCAAACTCATCAAGAAAAAAAGGGAGAAGACTCAAATCAATAGAATTAGAAATGAAAAAGAAGTAACAACTGACACTGCAGAAATACAAAGTATCGTGAGAGATTACTACAAGCAATTCTATGCCAATAAAATGGACAACCTGGAAGAAATGGACAAATTCTTAGGAAAGCACAACCTTCCCAGACTGCACCAGGAAGAAATAGCAAACATAAACAGACCGATCACAAGCACTGAAATTGAAACTGTGATTAAAAATCTTTCAACAAACAAAGCCCAGGACCAGATGGCTTCACAGGCAAATTCTATCAACATTTAGAGAAGAGCTAACACCTAACCTTCTCAAAGTCTTCCAAAATATAGTAGAGGGAGGAACACTCCCAAACTCATTCTACAACGCCACCATCACACTAATACCAAAACCAGACAAAGATGTCACAAAGAAAGAAAACTACTGGCCAATATCACTGATGAACATAGATGCAAAAACCCTCAACAAAATACTAGCAAACAGAATCCAACAGCACATTAAAAGGATCATACACCATGATCAAGTGGGTTTTATCCCAGGATTGCAAGGATTCTTCAATATAAGCAAATCAATCAATGTGATACACCATATTAACCAATTGAAGAATAAAAACCATATGATCATCTCAATCGATGCAGAGAAAGCTTTTGACAAAATTCAACCCCCATTTATGATAAAAAAAAACCTCCAGAAAGTAGGCATAGAGGGAACTTACCTCAAGATAATAAAGGCCATATATACGACAAACCCACAGCCAACATCATCCTCAATGGTGAAAAACTGAAACCATTCCCACTAAGATCAGGAACAAGACAAGGTTGCCCACTCTCACCACTCTTATTCAACATAGTTTTGGAAGTTGTAGCCACAGCAATCAGACAAGAAAAAGAAATCGGAAAAGAAGAATGAAGGCTGTCACTGTTTGCAGATGACATGACAGTACACATAGAAAATCCTAAATATGGTACCAGAAACCTACTAGAGCTAATCAATGAATATGGTAAGGTAGCAGGACACAAAATTAATGCACAGAAATCTCCTGCATTCCTATATACTAATGATGAAAAATCTGAAAATGAAATTAAGGAAACACTCCCATTTACCACTGCAACAAAAAGAATAAAATACCTAGGAATAAAGCTACCTAAGGTGACAAAATACCTGTATGCAGAAATGTATAAGGCACTGATGAAAGAAATTAAAGATGATACAAACAGATGGAGAAATATAACATGTTCTTGGATCAGAAGAGTCAGTATTGTGAAAATGACTATACTACCCAAAGCAATGTACAGAGTCAATGCAATCCCTATCAAACTATGAATGGCATATTTCACAGAACTAGAACAAGAAATTTCACATTTGTATGGAAAGACAAAAGACCCCGAATAGACAAAACAATCTTGAGAAAGAAAAATGGAGCTGGAGAAATCAGGCTCCCTAACTTCAGACTATACTACAAAGCTACAGTAATCAAGACAGTATGGTACTGGCACAAAAAGAGAAATATAGATCAGTGGAACAGGACAGAAAGCCCAGAGATAAACTCATACACATAAGGTCACCTTATCTTTGATAAAGGAGGCAAGAATATACAATGGAGAAAAGACAGCCTCTTCAATAAGTGGTGCTGGAAAAACTGGACAGCTACCTGTAAAAGAATGAAATTAGAACACTTCCTAACACCATAAACAAAAATAAACTCAAAATGGATTAAAGACCTAAATGTAAGGTCAGCCACTATCAAACTCTTAGAGGAAAACATAGGCAGAACACTCTATGACATAAATCACAGCAAGATCCTTTATGACCCACCTCCTAGAGAAATGGAAATAAAAACAAAAATAAACAAATGGGACCTAATGAAACTTAAAAGCTTTTGCACAGCAAAGGAAACCATAAACAAGATGAAAAGACAACACTCAGAATGGGAGAAAATATTTGCTAATGAAGCAACTGACAAAGGATTAATCTCCAAAATTTACAAGCAGCTCATGCAGCTCAATATCAAACAAACAAACAACCGAATCCGAAAATGGGCTGAAAACCCAAATAAACATTTCTCCAAAGAAGATATACAGATTGCCAATAAACACATGAAAGAATGCTCAACATCATTAATCATTAGAGAAATACAAATCAAAACTACAATGAGATATCATCTCACACCATTCAGAATGGCCATCATCAAAATATCTACAAACAATAAATGCTGGAGAGGGTGTGGAGAAAAGGGAACCCTCTTGCACTGTTGGTGGGAATGTAAATTGATACAGCCACTATGTAGACCAGTATGGAGGTGCCTTAAAAAACTACAAATAGAACTACCATATGACCCAGCAATCCCACTACTGGGCCTATACCCTGAGAAAATCATAATTCAAAAAGAGTCATGTACCACAATGTTCACTGCAGCTCTATTTACAATAGCCAGGACATGGAAGCAACCTAAGTGTCCATAAGCAGATTAATGGATAAAGAAGATGTGGCACATATATACAATGGAATATTGTTCTGCCATAAAAAGAAACGAGATTGAGTTATTTGTAGTGAGGTGGATGGACCTAGAGTCTGTCATACAGAGTGAAGTAAGTCAGAAAGAGAAAAACAAATACTGTATGCTAACACATATATATGGAATTTAAGGGAAAAAATGGTCATGAAGAACCTAGGGGCAGGACGGGAATAAAGATGCAGACCTAGTAGAGAATGGATTTGAGAACACGGAGAGGGGGAAGGGTGAGCTGGGACAAAGTGAGAGAGTAGCATGGACATATATACACTACCAAATTTTAAAAAGATAGCTAGTGGGAAGCAGCTGCTTAGCACAGGGAGATCAGCTCGGTGCTTTGTGACCACCTAGAGGGGTGGGATGGGGAGGGTGGGAGGGAGGGAGACACAAGAGGGAAGAGATATGGGGATATATGTATATGTATAGCTGATCCACTTTGTTATAAAGCAGAAACTAACATATCATTGTAAAGCAATTATACTCCAAAAAGATGTTAAAAAATAAAAATAAATAAAAAATTTTAAAAAAAGAATACTTAGGGAAAAGAATGGATGAACCATTGAGAATTTTAACAAGGACCTAGAAAATATAAAATAGAACCAGTCACCACTGAAGAATACAATAAATGCAGGAATTTACACTAGAAGGAATTAACAGCAGACTATGTGCTACAGAAGTACATGTACGTGATCTGGTAGACAGAATAATGGACGTCACTCAGTCAGAAAAACAACAACAAAAATTTAACAAACGAGAACAGTTTAAGGGACCTTCAAGATAACATCAAGTATTCCAGCATTCACAGTATAGGGGTCCCAGAAGGGGAAGAGAGAGAAAAAGGGGATGAAAATATTTTCACTAAAACCAGGAACAAGACAGAGATGCCAACTTTCGCCACTTCTAATTAACATAGTGTTGGAAGTCCTAAACACAGCAATCATATAAGAAAAAGAAATATAAGGAATCCAAATTTCAAGGGAAGTAAAACTCACTACTTGCTGATGACATAACACTATACATAGAAATCCCTAAAGTCTCCAATCAAAAACTATTAGAATTCATAAATAAATTCAGTTAAGTTGCAGGATACAAGATCAATATTCATGCTGGTGTGATGAATTGGGAGATTGGGATTGACATGTATACGGTGATGTGTATAAAATGGATGAGTAATAAGAACCTGCTGTATAAAAAAATAAATAAGATAAAATTCAAAAGAAAAGAGAAGAATGAGAGAAAATATTTGCAAATGATATATCTGGTTAGGGATTAATATTCAGAATGTGTAAAGAACTCCTACAACTCAACAACAAAGAACCAACTTTTATAGAAAGAACCAACTTGCACAGACATTTCTCCAAAGAAGATATACAGATGGCTAATAAGCACATGAAAAGATATTCAACATCATTAATCACTAGGGAAATGCAAATCAAAACTACAATGATACTGCTTCACACCCATTAGGATGGCCATTATCAAAAAAAGCAGAAAATAACAAAGTGTTGGTGAGGATGTGGAGAAATTGGAACCCTTCTGCATTGCTGATGGGAATGTAAACAGGTACAGCTGTTGTGGAAAACAGTTTGATGGTTCATCAAAAAGTTAAACATAGAATATGATCCAAAATCCCACTTCTAGGTCTCTACCCAAAAGAATGGAAAGCAGGGACTCAAACAGACACTGCAACACCACTGTTCATAGCAACATTATTAACAATAGCCAAAAGGTGAAAACAGCCCAAATGTCCATTGGTGGATGAAGGATAAACAAAATGTGGTAAATCCATACAATGAAAAATTATTCACCCTTAAACAGGAATGAAATTCTAATACATGCTGCAACATGGATGAACATTGAAAACATTATGCTAAGTGAAAGAAGCCAGACACAAAAGGACTAGTATTGTGTGATTCCACTTAATATGAGGTGCCTAGACTAGGCAAATTCATAGACACAGGAGGTAGAATGGTGGTTGCCAGGGGCTGGAGGAAAGGCAGGGAATAAGGAGTTACTAATAGGTACAGACTTTCACTTTGGGGTGATGCAAAGCTCTAGAGATGGACTGTGGTAATGGTTGCATAACAATGTGAATATACTTAATTGTACAATTGAAAATGGTTAAAGTGGTAAAAAAAAGAAAAAAGGAAAGAAAGAAAAAGAATAATATTCAGAAATCTGTTGCTTTTCTATGCACTAATAATGAACTATCAGAAAGAGAAAGCAAGAAAACAATCCCATTTACAATTGCATCAAAAAGAAAAAAATAGCTAGGAATAAACTTAACTGGAGGTGAAAGATCTATACTGTAAAAACTATAAGACACTGATGAAGGAAATTGAGGATGCTAAAGAGAAATGGAAAAATACCCGGTGTTCATCGATGAGAAGAATTAATATTGTTAAAATGTCCATTGCAATCATAGCAATCTGCAGATTTAATGTAATCCCTATCAAATTACCCATGACGTTTTTCACAGAACTAGAACAAATAATTTTAAAATTTGTATAGAAACACAAAAGACCCTGAATAGCCAAAACAACCTTGAGAAAGAAGAAGAGAGCTGGAGGAATCACACTCCCTGACTTCAGACTATATTACAAAGCTACAGTCATCAAAACAGTATGGTACTGGCACAAAAACAGACATATAGATCAACAGAACAGGATAGAAAGCCTAGAAATAAACCCACACACTTATGGTCAATTAATCTATGACAAAAGAGGCAAATATACACTGGAGAAAAGACAGTCTCTTCAATAAGTGGTGCTGGGAAAACTGCACAGCTACACATAAAAGAGTGAAATTAGAACACTCTCTAATACCATATACAAAAGTAAACTCAAAATGGATTAAACACCTAAATGTAAGACCTGAAACCATAAAGCTCCTAGAGGAAAACAGAGGCAGAACACCCTTTGACATAAATTACAGCAATAGTTTTCTGGATTTGTCTCCTAAAGTAAAAGATTAAAAAAAGCAAAAATAAGCAAATGAGACCTAATTAAACTAAAAGCTTTTTCACAGCAAAAGAAACCATCAACAAAATGAAAAGACAACCTACTGAATGGGAGAAAATATATGCAAATGATATGACTGATAAGGGATTAATATCCAACATATATAAACAGCTCATACAACTCAATATCAAAAAAGCAAACAACCTGATTCAATAATAGGCAGAAAAACTGAATAGATAGTTTTCCAAAGAGGAAATGCAGATGGCCAACAGGCACATGAAAAGATGCTGAACATCACTAATCATCACAGAAATGCATATCAAAACCACACTGAGATATCACCTCACACCTGTCAGAAAGGTTACCATCAAAAAGACCACAAATAGCAAATGTTGGCAAGGATATGGAGAAAAGGGAACCCTCGTACGCTGTTAGTGGGAATGAAAATTGGTGCATCCACTGTGGAAGACTGTATGGGGGTTTCTCAAAAAACTAAAAATAGAACGACCAAATGACCCAGCAATTCCACTCCTGGGTGTATATCCAAAAAAACTCCAAAACACTAATTTGAAAAGATACATGCACCCTAGTGTTCATAGAAGCATTACTTACAATTGCCAAGATGTAGAAACAACCTGTGTCCATCAACAGACGAATGAATAAAGAGGATGTGGTATACATACCACACACACACACACACACACACACACACACACACACACACACAATGGAATACTTCTCAGCCATTAAAAAGGACGAAATTTTGCCATTTGCAGCAACATGCGTGGACTTGGAGGGCATTATGCTAAGTGAAATAAGTCAGAAAAAGATAAATACTGTATGATATCACTTATATGTGGAATCTAAAAGATATGTGGAATCTAAAAATACAACAAAGTAGTGAACATGATATTAAAGAACCAGAATCACAGATATAGAGAACAGACTAGTGCTTACCAGTGGGGAGAGGAAGGGGGCAATATAGGGGTGGCAGAAGGAGAGGTACAAACTATTGGGTATAAGATAGGCTCAAGGATGTATTGTACAACACAGGTAATATAGCCAATATTTTGTAATAACTGTAAATGAAAAGTAACCTTTAAAGTTGTATATAAAAAACTAAAAATCGAGCTACCATATGATCCTGCAATCCCACTCCTGGGCATATATCCAGAGAAAAACATTGTCTGAAAGGATACATGCATCCCAGTGTTCATTGCAGCACTGTTTACAATAGGCAAGACATGGAGGCAACCTAAATATCCATCGACAGAGGAATGGCTAAAGAAGATGTGGTACATATATACAATGGAATATTATTCAGCCATTAAAAAGAATAATGAGGAACTTCCCTGGTGGCGCAGTGGTTAACACTCATGCTCCCAATGCAGAGGGCCCAGGTTCAATCCCTTGTTGGGGAACTGGATCCCACATGCAGGCTCCCACAGCTAGGGAGCCTGCGAGCCACAACTAAAGGAGTCCACCTGCCACAACTAAGGAGCCCACAAGCTGCAACTAAGACCTGGCACAAACAAACAAATAAATATTTTTTGAAAAAAGAATAATGCCATTTGCAGCAACATGGATGGACCTAGAGATTGTCATACTGAGTGAAGTAAGTCGGACAGAGAAAGAGAAATACCATATGATATCACTTATACACGGAATTGAAAAAGAAATGATATGATGAACTTATTTACAAAACAGAAACAGACTCACAGACTTAGAGAACGAACTTATGGTTACCAGGGGGGAAGGGTGGAGGGAAGGGATAGTTAGGGAATTTAGGATTGACATATACACACTGCTATATTTAAAATGGATAACCAACAAGGACATACTGTATAGCACAGGGAACTCTGCTCAGTATTATGTAACAACCTAAATGGGAAAAGAATTTGAAAAAGAATATATACATGTGTATGTATAACTGAACCACTTTGCTGTACACCTGAAACTACCACAACATTGTTAATCAACTATACTCCAATATAAAATAAAAAGTTAAAAATGAAAAAAATAACGTTGTAGAAAAAAAAAAAATCTAGTGCTGTACCAGGTCTTAGCACTCAATAAAAACTCTTTCCACTTCCATTTTTATTGGAATAAATAAATAGTAAAAAGGGGGGAAAGTGTCAGATTGGTTGGTTGGCTTGTCCTTTGTTCCTACAGCTAGCAAATGACAGAACTAAAATGAGAGCCTCTGAATCTCATCCAAGTGCTTTATCCACATCACCAAAATGGCCTGGTTTCCTCGTGTTGGAATGGAATTTTACAAGTATTAACCACGTGCTTGCCTAGAAAAACCGCTATGTTCATCTCAATCTGCCATTTCCTTATCAGGACATAAACAGAAGAGACAATAGAAAGAGTAATGATTTCTTTTCCTCTCCAATACATAGTGCATCTGGAGGTGGATGTGCCATGAAGCTAACAGAGCTGAAGCTTTCAGTTCTCTCATTTTCCAAGGCCCTGGCAGTGTTCACTTGGTCATATGTTTTATAAAATTTATAAAATTGAATACTTGTGCATATGTCTTCTTATATGTCTTCCAAAACTACATAAGCTCTGGGTTCCACAAAACCCTGATCTAGATACACAAAAGCCCCCATGTGTAGCCAATTCTATGAAAATTCCGTTCCAATTTCAAAGAAAACATGATCTTAGCCAAACAACAAAGTCACTCTTTGATCCTTTTTTACCAATTATTTTGTAAAGTTTAAAAAGATTGTGATCCCTAATAGATATCATGATCTCCTTAAGAACAGAGGATTCAACGTAGTTCAACAGTTACTTACTCTTCGTCTGGAATTTCTTCCCCCAGGTGCCCAAATATCTAACCATATTGCTCCATCATTTCATGCTATTCTCTGTCTAAATGTCATCTCATGGAGATTCCACCCTAAACACTGTATCTAAAGTAGCATACTCCCACCCTCTGCTCTCACACTGTTTTAGTTTTTGTCATAGCACTTGTGACCATGGACATATTTCATATTATTTGTTACATGTGTATTATTTTTGTCCCACCCCTCTCCTATGGAAACTTTGTGAGGAGAGTCATCATGTTTTATTTTATTGATGTCCCATCAATGTCTAAAATAGTGGCTTTTACACTGTAGGCAATCAATAGAAAATTGTGGAGTGAATAAATATTTACAGCACCCATGCCATGTCAGGACTGAGCAAAGCCCTGGGAATTCAGCAGTGAATGAGGCAGATAACTTATTATAGATGTTAATAAGTAATTACCCGTGCAATGAGTACTTCCAACTCAGAGTTACAGGTGCTAATGGAGTGTACTATAAGAGCACTGGCATAGCCTATCGGGTTAAGGAAGACCTCTCTGAGGCAGCAATGTTTATTTTATATGACTTCAGAGGCCTTTGTGTGGTCATTACATGCAAGGGAAAGAAGACAAGGATGTTTTACTCCTTTTTCAACTCATTATAAGCAGAAACCTTCCTAGTATTGGAAAATGTCACCACACCAAACGAAATGTGCTACTTCTGTATAAACTGATTTTTCATATGACAAGAAATAGTCAGACAAGCTGTCAGATCAGTTAATACAACAAATAAAGGGTTAGATTAGTTGAACTTGAATTTATCTACTAACTCAAGGAGACTATAATTAATTACTTTATTCTTTCATTACATAAATATTTATTAAGTACCTACTTAATGTCAGGCATTGAAAAGCTGAAACTCAGAGTGTTGTCTCTGAGAATTTAGAGTATCCTAATTGGGCTCATCTCTTGCTTTCCTGCTATATTTCAGTTCACAGACAACTGTCAGCTAATCTTCACAAATGTCAGTGCTCAAAATAGTCACTAATTCTCCAGTCCAAAAAGCAATCCAAACTCCATACCTGCCATTAAAGGCCTGCTATTCCTGGCCCTAAACTTACTTCCTAGTGCTAGTCAACTCTAGCTTATGCTGTGATTCTCTGTTTATTGCTCAGAAGTACATGGACAGGAATATGCCCCCTCATTTTTGCTTGTAAACCCTCAGCCTCTGCTTCTCCCAGGCCTTTTCAGCTGTACGGAAAAGTGTCTCCATCTGGGAGCTCACCCCTTCCTAATGCCTGAACTGAAGATGGATAATCACCTTATATGATGCAGATGTTGGAAGTGGACTGGGAATAAAATTCCTCCTTGTAAAATGAGAATCTACTGCTGGCTCCTAACGTGCAACCGTCCTGGGCCATTTGTCATGATGACCCAGAGCTACCACTTCAATTTTTTATTTGAATTTAACGGCCTTGTTAATCCTGGAGTTCTGCTCTGAGCTCTGGCTTTCTTGGCTGGGGCTCTGATCCCCTGCCTGGCTCTTGTCAGGTTCCATCCAAAATAGGTGGGGCTCCTGGGTCCAGATTCTCCTGCCCACAGTGGCTGCATCTGGACTCAGTCCAAAGGGTGGCCTGTGTGGTGGAGACGTAAAGGCCAGAGCTCAGCTGGGCAGAGTTGTCACCTAGAATGAGTAAACATAAGTCATGCCCAGTAGAGTGGTAAGGACAGAGAGGGAAGCCAGGAAGGTGGTAATAAATGGAGCCAAAAACTGCGAGCAAAATGGAGGCCTCCAGGAGCTACTTAGGTACCAGGAAAGGAGCTGAGAGGTAAAGTCTTGGGGGAAAAGAGCAAGAGGGAACAGCACCTTTGCCATGATAGGGGCTGGCATGCCCAGTTTGTCTGTTGGTGGGTGCCAGCTTCACGGCTCATTGGTAATGCAGGAGAGGGTGTGCAGCAAACAGCTGCTAGAGGTCTTGTTCCAAGATGGATTGATCATCCGGAAACAAAAAACTGACATCTACAATCAGCGAACATCACAACTGCCTGGAAAACCCAATTACCTTTCCCTTTAGATATCAAAACACTAAATATGCCCCTGTTCACCATGTCACGCCCTTTAGCCATTTGAGTTGAATGGCGGTTATTCCACTCAAAACGCTAATCTCGTTGCTGCGTCAGTTTGTGCAGTTTCAATCCCAGCATCCTCACCTTTCTTATATGTTTGTTGCTGAAAACTCATTTGCCTTGGGACCAAGCCTGCACCTGCAGGACAACATGTTTCACCCTATCCACCTGAAAAGTCCTCTTCTCTCTTTTTGCTACTCTTCTGCCTTGGAGATCTAACTCAAGTTTTGTCTCCTTTGTATATCATATATCACTGGAACCATCTCCACGTGGTCTCTGCAGCTACTGAAAACTATAATCCTATTTAAAGATACTTGTTAAGCATTTTATTCATTTAACATTTATATAGTACTTACTCTGTGCTGGCATTAAGTGTATTACAAATATTAACTCGTTTAATCTTCTTAACAGCACTATGAAGTAAGCATTATTACAGTCTTCATTTTACAGATAAAGGAACTGAGTCATAGAAAGCTTAAATAATTTGCCCAAAGACCCTCAGCTGGTAAGAGCCTGAGCTGAGATTAGAACTGAAGCAATCTAGCTCCAGAGTCTGTGCCCTGAACTACCTACCTTTCTAGGCTGCTTCTCAGATTATGCTGAACTTGCTTTGTAGGCTATACTATAAGTAAATACATAAAAAAGCTAATCCTAGATCCACGGCTTCTTGAAGGTAGAGATTGTGCATGTAGTTTTTCAGTGCCAAGGTTTTGTATATATTATACATATGTCTATCTGCACACACATATGCTCTTTATATACATATATACATGTTTTGCATATATAAGACATCAAGAAATGTTTATTGACTATGATACTGAAAATATCAATAAAATTAAAGATCGTTTAGCTATTACCAATGAATTAGCTCTTATCACTGTATGCAATCAAAAGTAGGATGTACATGAATAATTCAGCTAACCTATTTATTTTTTCCTTGAAACATACAAATGATTTGCACAAATCACGTATTTGTATAGGATCTTATAATTCAATTTACTAAAACTTTGAGGTGACTTATCCTTGAAAAGCACTATAGAGAATAAAATTCAATATCGTTCCCACTTGACAGGTAAACTTATAAATAAACCATGATTCTTTCTAAAGGACAAAAGGTCTATCTTTTGTCACCCCATGAATTACGGGATATGTATTTTACTTCCTCTGTCAGCTGCCACTCTTGTGATTTCCAGAAGCTCTTCCATTCCTCTGGATAGCAAGGTTATTCTAAAGCAAATGGTGAAAAAGTCAAAAATGTAAAATAACTTGACACTAAAGGGTAAAATCTCTCCTAGCAAAGTGCCAAAGAATAGATTAGCAGCTTTTCTTCTCAAAAATTTTAAGATGAAATTATAAGCAATAGGCAATTTTCAGGTTGTCAAATATCTATAATCACTATGATTTCTGAATTTAATACAATGTAGCTATGATTATTGTACATTTTGCTAAAATATACATTTTACATTTATGAAAACCCACTAAAAATGATGCAGTCAAATTTCAAAATTAAGAGGTTTTTCTTAACTTCTAATATGTGATTTCCATTCCATTCAACAAAGCTACTATAAAGCTATTATAAGGATTTTTTTCCTATTACCAATGCTGAAATATTTAAACATCTGAAAGAAATACCCAAGTGTTTCTATGTAAAAAGAAACAGCGTTCTTTCGAAAACATGAATTATATAAACTATAATTAGAGCTTCAAATTGAAAGTGTTTAAACTAAGATTACAAATTTCTGTGTTAAAAAGATACTGAGACATTCAGGGGAAAAAAGTAAATGCCGACTAACTAAATTAACTCTCCCACATTCCAAGCTGTTCTATCTCCTTCTTGACTTTCCCTCTACCATTATTTGATGATACATGAACATTAGTTCTGCTACAATGAATTCAGGTGAATTTTGCTTCTCTTACCATGAGAGTTGGCAGTTTCTTTACTTGAAAGTATAAATTTTTATTAATCTTCAACTAAACATGGTCTGTTGAATAAAGTAAACTGATATAGGTAAAAATACAAATTGAATGCTACATTTTCGAACTAAACTGGAAATAATTTGTTAATTTTTTAAATAAAATGAGTTTTGTGCAGTTTTTAGGAACACACAGTAGAGATCTAGAAATTAAATGAATAACAGATCAAGGCACCACAAGGTAAAATGTGGGAGAACTGGACAGGAACCAGTGAGTGTTGAACTGACTGAGAATAAGAAGCACTAGAGTAAAAGAAATTGTTTTAATAAGCTGTTTATGAAATTTAGAAAGATGACTCCAAATCACACATGCTAAAATTTTTAATGTCACTATTTTTGTAATCAGGGTAGCTCTTTATCCATCACAATTCTAAGTTCATAAAGGAGAGGACTCATATGCTTCTTTACACTCTCCTGAGCATCTACTATAGTTCAGCTATAGCACATAACCAATTAGAAATGCTCTCTCTCTGGTATTATTTGCCAAAGGGGAATGGTAGGGTTCTTCCATTTCTAAATCATTTTGTTGTGTTTCCCATGAACATAAAACTGGGTATTGTAAAATACTAAGAACAGGATAGTAGGAAGAGAGTAGATTGATACCCATATTAATAAAATTTGGCTTGTTTCTGAAGACGTAAAATAAGAAAAACTCATTAAACCAAAAAAATTCTTGCAAATAATACCTTTATTAAAGTAAAACATATATACCCTAGCACATTAAATACCCTGATGATCTGTAATACTAATATTTGTTTAAAGGGTACTCTTCCTTCAGCATTGCAGCAAAGATTTACAAGATTTTTCTGTGAAGTATTACTATCTCAAACCAATCAAAGTTAAATAGCACCAGTCAGGAATCAATTTTCCAGGCTTAACAAATGTCCAAAATGTTTACTGTCATTGAATTTATATTCACTATTTGGAAGTGTTAGCAAAAGAATCTAATACTTTGAGCACTGCACCAAAATATAACAGGGTGGTCAGATGACAATTTTATGAAATTCCAGTTACTAAATCAGATTTATTAAAAGTGCACATGCAGAAAAAAGGTTATAATGATTAAAGAAAAATCTTAATCCATTTGTGTTAATAATTAGTTTTAGACAGCATTTCAGCAATCTGGTGAGGTGAACTATTTTAATAAAATATTTTGAAAGTCTACATTTAAAGATAACTAAGAATATTCTATAGTAAATGTAATTTGTTTCAAGATAGAGAGGGGAAAGTATGTGGAGACATGCCTCTTGCTTCATTTCATCATCAATTGATCTTTGACATTCATTTTTTCACTTAAATCTCTCTGGGCTAAAAGATAATCTGAGCTCTTTTCCCACTTTCCCTCCAAGGTGTGCAGAAACTCACAGCCTTCATAGCACATTATCGAATTTGCTTTCCCCTTCACCTAAATAGTCCTTGTGCCTATTTTTGTGAACATCCAGAGAATTGCTACCATCTAGTGTGCATGATCTGGTTAGATCTAGCTTTCAAGATACTTTTTTTTTCTTTTTAATGTCTATATTCTTGAGGGAATGACTTTTAAAATTTATTTTCTAACCTTTCTTCCAAGTCTTAATCTTATCATATCAAAGAAAAGGGATGAGAATGTCTTTTTTTTTTCCCCACTGGAGGCTTTCTTAATAGATGCCCAGAAGTGTATGATTCCTTAATCAATTAATCAGGCTCAACTGCATAGTGCCAACAGCTAATAAAATAATGGTACCTAAATTTATATAGTGTTTGATAATTTGCGAAGTATCTTCACAAACTTTATTTGATCATCACAAAAAACTTTGAGGTGGGCAGGTCAGATATAATCACCATTTTATAAATGAGTAGAGTAAAATCACTGTGTTAGCACAGCTGATGCAATAGCAGAGTTGGAACTAGAAGCCAGTTCTCTAATCCTGTCTCCAGTCCGCTCTTCCCTAACACACATAGTTCCTGTGATATGTGAAGAACTCTGTAAATATCTCTCATCTTACTTTTATATGTTTATATATTCTAGTACCAAGATAGAAGGATTCTGTTACTCAAATAAATTGGTAAATAAAGATTTTATGTCCTCTGAAGTTAAGTGATATATAAGGAATGAAAACTAATTTATCTTTCCCCAATATAATTAATGTTTCAAACAGCAAAACTAATGAGAATATTTATTTTCAAACTATAAATATTTAGTGTAAGGTCTTGTTCTCTAAGTTCCAGTTTTGCATTTACTTTCAATACAATAAATCATTGTTATAAAAGCTTCACATTATTGAAGAAATATATTCAGTGAGTAATTTCAGTGAAGGAAGATTTCCACACAACTTTTTAGTTTTTGACACTTTAAATATTTAAACATTATACACAAGTATATTACATATGTTACTCATCCCTGATACCTTATCATGAAAGTTGGGTATTAATATTATAGGAAAAAATAATGCTTGAGTATAAATATTGTTGGAAAATTGAAGACTGAGCACAAATGGGCAATCACTACTGGAACACCGTACAAGTTTTTCAAATAAGGAGCAGTCAGAAATCATGCATAATGCAGTGGTGCACCAGCTAACAACAGACCAATGAAGATCATTTCAACCAGAGTTGGACAAGACTCAGAAAAATCCACCTGGTGAACAAAACCCAATAGTTTCCAGTCATCCTTTAAGTCCAGACAGGTGTTAGTCGAAGTCAAGGATTCATATTTAAATCTGAGACCAAGGAAAAAACAGCCACCAGAAAAAAAAAAACAAAAAAAAAAAACCAGCAACAACATGTAATTTGGCCCTTCCTCTCCTAACTCAATGGGAGTTTATCAGGCCAAAAGGATGGAGAAGTGAACAGTTATCCAGCGAATTGGTCTTCATCAAGAGAGTCAATCTGGATAACTGAGGCTTTGTGATCCACTTCTACTTGAATTGTCCTGAGCTCATTCAGTATAATATGTAATTATGCAACTCACTGCTTTAATTCTTAGTCATGAATTCATTGCTAAACGTGCATTAGGGATGCAGGATTATATTAATATAAGATGATTATAGAGATCCTGAAAGCTAACTTCTTTTGTGATCTTTTTTCTTTCCCAGTTTATGGTTTCACACTGTGGCTTGTCTGTCTCTATATTAAGGAAGAAACTCATATGTTAACCAAGGACTTAAAATTGAATTAAACCAGTTTTCTCCCTACCAAATATACCCAGATTGATTTTACATTGCTTTGAAGCATCTAATTAGCCATATTTTAAATATGGAAATGAAAAGATATTTTAGTCCAATAGACATCACAGACCCCACAAATATTGAGTTCAGAAATGACTTATTGATCTTGTATATATCTGGCCTTTATCACATTTACTTGGTATGTTCTTAAAAATTATCCCCAAAATAGCTTAGCATTTTTCCTCAGGAAAAGAAGAAGCAGAGTAAAGGAGGAATAAAAGTCTACTCTATTCATTTTGGGTGAGTCACAAGTCAGCATTCCACTACAAAGACTACTTTATGTTATTTTTCACGGCATAGAAAGAAGTGTTCAGAAGCTATCCCAATGAGAATCTGTCTTTGTAGGTTTCATGACAATGCTCTGTAAATTTTATTATTTCTTCAGGCTTTCTCCTATACATAAGTATTAAATATCTCAAAACTTGGACTTGAACCATTTAATTATTAAGGTCAGAAAATGTTAGTTTTTATTATTACCGAAATAGATTCTTCAAGGCTGCAATAAATTTTTTGGAGCAGAATTTTAATTAATTTAATTGAATAAATTACTTGTTTATAATTCATTTTCTTGTTCTGGTTCAATAAACATTGAGTACATGACATGTATTAGGCCCAGTAAAAGGTATTCTAGATGTGAAAATGAGAAAGATGTGGTCCCTAACCTTAAGGAACGAGAACACAAGACAACACAGACACACAGACACACACACACCTTTTCAGTACAATACAACAGTGGTGTTTTTGCAAAAGATGCAGGTAGGAGACACATGAGGGACAATAACCCAGTTTGAAGTAGGCATAGGGAGAGGCTACAAAGTTTAGGAAGCATCCTTAGAATAGATAAAGCCTGAGATTTGTCTTGAATCAGAAGTCAATATTTTTCAACAAATGTAAGTGTGCCGTCTGCACCTGCATGAAGAGAGTGAGTGCCTTAAATTTTGCACCCTGGCCACCTCCCTTGCCTCACCCTACTTTGGAGGCTCAAAAAGAAGATAACACTTTACATCACCATCTCAGGTATTCTGCTTAAAATAGATTTCATAGGAATTACAGAAATTGGCTAATTCCTGACTGTACATTCCTAAATAATTTGGATTGTTTTATATGTGATATGGTAGTCAAATTCAGAAAATACAGACATGTAATGCTGGATATATTTTTGCTCCATTTTATGGTCTTAAATAAATATGCATGCCAGAGGGTCTCTTCTCAGTTAGGTTTTGTAGGAACCCAATCATTCATATGAGTGTTAAAAAAGGGACTTGAATATATTGGTTGCTGTTCTCACAAATGGAATTTCTAAAATCTCAAAATTGGTGATTCCTAGAGAGACCATATAATTTACCATGTAAACCAGAACACTGTTTAGAATGAAAGAAAGCACTATTTATAATTTGGCTGCAACAGCGGGCATACACCAACACTGTCACAGGCAAAGATAGGACACTCAACTACCCTAATTATTCCCATAATTCTCATAAATTTGAGAATCATGAGAAACACAGCAGCACCTTTAAAAATGAAGGAAGCTTCCTCCTCAGATCACCACTCTAGGAGACCTAGAACCAAGCAGAGATTTTCTTTTGCCTTGGCCTCAAACAGCATGGATGCTCTGCAGTGTCTGTCTACGCACTGTTTTCCCTGATAAGGGAGGCATGACCACAAACTTAGATGTGTTTTGACTGTCCGTCCTCAGCCACTCACGCAAATCACAAAAGGTAGTCAGAGGGAGTTAACCTCACCGCACAGACATATCTGAGTAGGTCATGTAAGACCATGCTGTGGAGGGCTGCTTTCACTCAGCCTATTGGAGAGTATTGACTCTGAGCTACTCACTCCTTCACGAAAAGTTTTCTTTTATTTGTCACTCTGACCCATCTCAGCTGGGTCATTTTTTAAAAAGATGTCCAAGTTAAAAAGAAAGTCCTGTTGCTTATATAAGAAAGAAAAGAAAGTGGGGGAAAAAGAAAAACAAACTCAAAACTAAAAATGGATTATTTGAAGTATCTCTTCCTTCTTTTCCTTCAGTATCTTGAGATATTTAAAGGGCAAAGTGGGGTCAAAGATGAGGACAGTATAAAGAAAAGAAGCAATTTAAATTGTACTTTGAGACTACTTCTTGCTACTTCTCTCTTCTTTTCCCATTGACTACCTCTTTGATATTTGTCTTCAACCTTCAGCCAATAACTCTCTTTTGATAACAAGGCAGTAACTCCATCTGATACAGAGAGCTCTAATATTGACTATGAGGCATTTTCTTCCTTTATTTCGAGAAGAACATGGAAGTAATATACCTAAAGGTCCTCATAAGTCATTAGGATTTTTCTAGGTCTCACTGTGCTGGCTTTACCCTGTGGTTGAATTACTGCCTGCAGGATACCACATTTCACTACAGTTCTTCAGCCTAAATTCAGAACCTCAGATTTTTCACATACTGGGGAAATAAGAATGAATTAGGCATACTTTATGCCATCAAAGAAACTTAATATAATCACTTCAGGGAATAAAATATCAAGATCAGGGGTTTCTATTTTCTGGACTTTCACTGCTACAAAGCAGGAAAATCCCATCCCATATAGTCTTATCTAGATATGAAAGTAGGAGTCTAATAGTTCTCAGCATTGCCCTAGGGAGATAAGCCACCAAATGCCAGACTGTGGAAGCACAGTCACCGTTCGCTGTGCCAAATTTCATCAGCTACCATAACTTCACTCTGTGA
Source organism: Pseudorca crassidens (assembly GCF_039906515.1). NCBI lineage: Eukaryota > Metazoa > Chordata > Mammalia > Artiodactyla > Delphinidae > Pseudorca > Pseudorca crassidens. The sequence goes on from NC_090298.1 coordinate 25,756,146, forward strand.
AGATCATCTCTGCTTACGTGTTGTTATGCGAGGTGTCTTACAGCTAAAATATCTATGGTATTTACTATAATAGTACATCATTAGCTGATTGTTTTGCAGCGCCCCTAGTAAAAAGCATTTTCTCCTCCTCAAAATCTGTTAACATAAGTAACCCTGGAACTCAAGTTTACAAATTCAATTTTGCTTAACTTATAATTGTTCCTTTATTTCCCTTTAGTTTATATATTTTTAAATAAGTGGTATGTTAACACAGTTCAAAAATGAAAATAATATAAAAGTATGTACAAGAGGAAGATCCTCTTACCTTGTCCTTTCGCCCAATCCCCATCCCTTCAAATACACACGTAACCACTGTCATTAGTTTTGTATCTATCCTTCAAGCATTGCTTTATGCTTATTCACACAATTCAAATATATACACTTAATTACCCATTCTTTTTTAACGTAAAAGGTAGCAGATATTCAACTTTCCTTGCTTTAGGAGTTTACTAATTCTACAATTTTTCTCTTTTCAAATTCATTGATCCTTGATTTTCTTCTTTCTCTATTCTTTTCATTTTTATTAGATTGTTTTGCTCTCCCCTTTCTTACTTTTTGAGTGGAAGGCTGTGGCAGAGACTATAAAATGTTCACCAATTTCTTCTTCCTCTTCTGCTGAGCACCTAACTCAACTCTACACTTCCCAGCCTCCCTTGAAGTTGGATGTGCCCAAAGGAGTGATTCCAAAGCCAATGGAATGTGAAGGAAAGTAATGTGATCTTTCCCTGGGTCAGGTTTTCAAGAAGAATTTGCATCTCCTCTGCAATCTCCTGGCTGGTGGCAAGTGGTGATGAAGCCCTAGAAGATGACAGAACCATAAGATCAAAGGATCCTGGGTGCCTGAATTACTGCATTTAGGTGAGCCCTTGATGACGAGTAACATCTAACTTAGTGTATTGCATGAGTACGAAATAAACTTATTTGATTCACTTTATGTTTGTATTACATGTTATAGTATGTTTACCTCTTCTGATATTTAGAGAGTATAGTATTTTTAATGAATTTTTTATCATTATAATTACTTTATAATCTGTGCATACCCATAGTGCTCTATATTTTGTCATGTCTGTTTGCTCTCTATTATGAGCAGTGATAAAATTAGCATTTTTCTTCTACTTCCTCTTCTATCACATAATACTTTTCAATAGTATTACATATTTTTCTTTGGCTATAACATATGCTTTAGACTTCTCTTACCATGTTTTACTGAATGGAAGAATCCCACTTTTTCACATATAAGTATCTCTAAAATTGAAATGTGTCTTACAATCAAAGGTAAGTTACAATTGTAATTGGAGGTGTGTTTTTTTGGCAGAGCTCGAAATAGAGCATTTCACAGTTGAGAGTGCCTTAGACATGATTTGAACTCTATGAGATTTCTAATATTCAACTGTTTGGGGATTATAAAATGGCAATTCCATATAGTTCAACCTAATACGTTTTCCAACTTTAAATAAAAATTTGAGACTTGGTTATTACAAATGAAGCCATTATCAAACATAGTTCTTCCCACCTTCTTTTACCCTTCCTCTCCCAATGCTTCTAAGTAAAATCATTCTTCCTGTTACAAGAAATGAGATTTACATTTTAAACCATCATTCTAATTCCCACACTTATTTTGATCTTTGTTCTAGAGTTAGATATATTCAGTGCTCACTTCCAGTCTTTTTGCTGAAGTTTCCCCAGTGACTCTTGGTTGACCTACCAGACAGCTCTGTAGCTGTTCCCTCCTCTATTATCACAAACACAGACACACTGCTTCCTGCAAGCATTGTGCCTCTCTGTGTAGGCCCACCGCCTCTCCTCAGGGAAAAAAACCGAGTCCAGAAAGGCTTCTGCCTCTAGCCCTGCTCACCTTAAGTTCAGGAATACTGTTAAAGGATAAAGCTGTTGCCACTTCAGGAAGTGTTTATTTGCTTCCATTTTCTGAAATCTCCTTTTCCTGCGCCGTCTCATCCTGTTTTGTGTTTCTTCCCTTTTATTCCTCCCTTTAACTAGTCTCCTTCCCTTTAATTCTTCCTTCATGGTTTCCACCAGAACTCAGATGCTCATGGCAGTTCCTACCTTATTTTGGAGTATGTGTGATTTCTGTCTCCCAGTTTAATTGCAAATGAAATTTGCAGGCTTTTGCTTGTTTGTTTGTTTTCCATCCTTCTTATTGCTCTTTTTATGATTTGCAGGAGAAGGGTGAGAATGCTGACTTCTACAGCCACGTTCACACTGGTGGTCAACTTTATTTCAGAGCAGTTCTCCATATACAGATGTGATGAACCAAATGTAAAAGAAAGCTTTATGATTTAGAAGTAAACTGAATTTGCTTGATCATAATTAATGTAGTTTGGAAAAGCGATTCACTTCTAATCAATCAAATCTTCATGTGTTAAAAGACAATTCTGTGTGATACGCACATGTATAACTTAATACAACATTTGTAAATAAAAATTGTTGGTTATTTTCCTTAGAATTATTTAATGCTTAAGTAAGCAAATCCATGATACTGTTACTTTAAAGAAAAAACAGTAGTATTAAAAAAAGGCACATGTATCTTCTCAAATGCTCAATATGCCTCTAAATTGAAATGCCATCTTAGATTTTTTAACTGATTTCTTTCTTCAATCCATCATTTAACATCTGAAACAATACACCTACAGTTGATGTAAAGAATGTTATTTGTATATTTGTTTTTTGAATTGCTAATACACAACTTCAGATATTCTGAGAAAGAATATACCCACTTCTCTATTAAATATGGATCAATATTATTCAAGGTTAAGAACATATCAGCCAATGCAGAAAAAAAGAACCCTTAGAAACTCCTCACAACATTAATCTTTCCATCACTTAATATATTCCTGGGAAATGAGCCATGAACAGCAAAATCAAAATAAAACACACAAATTTGAGAGATCCTGATTGCAAAAATTAGTTTTACACCATTCTATACTCACAGGATGATTTTGCCCAGTAGAATGTAGAAATATTGGCTCATTCTTCAAATCCACAGCCTAAACTATTAAAATGTTCGGTGTTGTTATTTTCATAATTTACTGCCGCTACTTAAATATGTGCTATTTACATTGGTAATACACTGTAGATTCTAAGAGAAATTCCCGACACTCTTGAAAACAGATTAAAATAAATATATCAGTGTGGGGGCATTTCTTCTCAGAAACTAATTTTTGTTGCTTTTGGCAGAATAATGCAGCTACTTGACCAAAGAAGAGTTATTTTAAGAGAGCATACATCTTCAGGAGGAGGACATAAAGATTAGTAGGGAAGGAAGGCCCACCTGAGCAGCAAGCAGGATTTGTAAAATTAATTCACGGACGATAAAAGTCACATCCAAACTGACTGCATATTCTGTTACTGCTTCTAGCCCAGAAATGACAAAGAAGTGGTTTGCATGATACCAATTCCCCATTCCATAGCTGTGGCAGACATTGCTAATTGATGACAGCAGTCCCTCTGTCTTTGAATGCAGCCTCAGCACCTTTTTCAACATGGCATTACAAGTAGCCACCTCCAAGCAATCACACTTGACCTCACTTGGAACCTGTTTCCCAATCCCATCTGGTGCAGCGCTATCCACAGTTTTCTTAAACTAACCAAGTCACACCCTGCTATTTTCTGCCTAGCATACTTTAGAGCCGCATAAGACTTATTTAGGTCTAAGAGCTTTAAAATGGATAATGAGCCTTTGGATACACTTGTCCTTGAGCTCTAAAGTCTGAGTTGACTTCAGGTTATCAAAACCACAGTCAGGTGCAAGACAGACTGTAGGACACTGCTGCCTTAGAGTTTTGCCAAGTGTTTGGGTTTGGGACCTTAAAGGGGAGTAAGCAGAAAAGGAAGCACCTCCTTTTAAATCACATCTATCAGTTTTATCCCTGAGTTGTCTTTGGATTATCACAGCCTAGGGCTATCCTGCTGGCATAGCTCTGTGACTGGAAGAACACTTCTGGAGAGACCTGACATTACAAGACTGGAGCCACAAAGAGTGGAAAGTGTGCTTGGGAAATGAAGTGGAAAGAACTTTGCTCAGCATATTTGGGTTCAAACCTTTCTGCTACTATGTGTGAATATTAATAACTTGAAACTCTTCTCACTTTGGGTCTTCTCAGTTCTAAATGACAAAATCTCCCTCAGAGCCTTAATATGAGGATTAATTGAAATAACACGTGTCAAAATATCTGATGAATAGCAAGCCCTCAACATACCTTCGTTTTCTTTTATATTTTCATTTTGGTTCATTTTGGTTCTTTTGTATTTTCACTTGGTTTTCATTTTGGTTCATTTGGTGAAAAGGGGTCACAATTTCCCATTATGTTTCTATCCAGGAATTTCCAAACTAGCCCTCTTCAAAATGTCTGAACTATGACCCAATGACATGATATAACAACGGCAAATAATAATAGTTGGCACCAATTGAGCACTTACTATGTGCCAGGAAAAAATGTATTTAATCCTCACAATAACCCTAGAAGTTTATTTGGTGGAATTATTATCCTCATTTTACAGACGAGGTCAATACAGAGACAGAAAAGAGAAATTCATTTCCCACGATCTTATGGCTTTTATAAGTTGCAAAGTCATTATTTGAATCCAGAAAATCTGTTTCTTCAACTTTAATCACTATAATTATTAATAAGTACACATATCCAGTTTTACTCCTTACTTCCCAAACTAATTTTTTTTTTCATTTTATTGTTTCTACGGATAGACTTTTCTTGGAGGAACAAATACTGTGAAAATTTGTAGTCTCTGCAAAGGAAAGGAATCCCCCAGTGACTATGACTATGACAGTTAATATTATTCTTGCTATTACTCCTACTAGTGGAATGTAACCAAGACCAATAGAAAGATCTGGACCAGAATGTATCACCAGAGACCAGGGTCATTTCTGCCTCCAGAACCAAGGCAGGTGTTATAGAGGCCAAGAAGTTTGAGCTGAACCTCAGAATAATTTACTTCACTTTATCTCTGATGACTAATAATATTCATTTGAAAATGGAAAAAGTGGGAAATAGATGATTCTAAAAATCTGCTTTTCTGTATTTGGGTCAAGTATCGGTAAATCTCATGCTTACCAAAAAATGAACTCTTTGTCATAGTTCAGTAGCTTGTATGTTACTTATTTCTGCTTTTGCTCCAATTATAGCTAGTAAAAACCAAAGGCAAAACTCCCCCTAAGAATCATTGAAAATAAAACATCACAATCACATGAGCATTTTTTCTATCCTTCTTTCTCTACAATAGTAATGAGGATATGGTCCTCAATGCCCAAACAGTTGGATTCTCTCCTTTTTTATTCTTAGTGAAAAGAAAAGTAAAAACTTATAAACTCCATGAATATTTTAAGAGCTTTTCCATAAAACTACCCCTGTGGTAGATTACCATATGGAATTCTACAAAAGCTTCTCTACCCTCCGTACCTTAAATTATTGTAAAAATTGTTCACAATTCTATTTTTCCATTTCCTAAGATAGAGGGCTTGTATTTTGTTTGTTTGCTTATGGATTTTGTTTTAAAGCTAGAGTTACAGCTTGCTTATAGTACCGCACCAGAAAAAAAAGAGACATGTTTCTCCGTTACTATACAGATAATATGGCACAGCTGAGTTCATCTCTGTGAACAGGTTCTACATTTAATAGTCTTACTGTGAATGTGAGCCTTATGATAGCTACATATTATCACTCCCATTTCATGCAGGATTTGTACCCTACCCAGCCTATCCAGCATGAAAGATCTCCTGGCCCACTGTACATGAACCTATTGTTCATTTGTTTTTAGTTTTTCTTGAAAGGCAAAAAATGTTGAACATCACAGTGCATTCAGATGTTGAGACACCTGTTGTATTCTGATGTTTTGACATGAACAATCTGTAGAAATCTATTTTTTTCCATTGCACAGGGAATAAATCAGCCTTGTCAGAAAATTATTGTTCTAGTTGTTCTAGCCCCTTCATATCAGACATCTACTCACTTTATACAGTAGTTAAATTCTTTTAATAATTCTACTCAGGCTTTCACTGCTGCTTTTGATATTGCTACCACGGCTGCCCCAGCACTATAAGTATAATCAGTAGCTGAATGGACCAAAAATTAAATCATTTAATGGATTTCTGGTTGAGTTCATTTAGGTCACTAGGTTTCCACTCCTGCTGGCAGCCAGCATGATTTTATATCCCTCTATTGTTGTAACGATACACGTTTCCACTTGGCTGCTATCCTATGGCATGTTGTGCCAAGATGCAGCTTAGCTCTGTTTTCTAGAACTATACAGAGAAATGTGAATTAGCTATGGTCAAAGACATCAGGAGAAATGCTGGTGAAGAGCACACTGTTTTCTTCCTCCAAACAGAGCTATTCTAAGAAACCACCCTTAACCTATAAGCATATACTTTGTCTCCTTCAATGTAAGACTTACAGTAAGAATGCATACATAAAGCAGAGGTACTATGAAGACTTGCAGCCTCAACTGAGTACTGTATAACCAACCCTTAATTTTGTACAGCAGATATCTGCTGATCTATTCAGCATATAGGACTAGCAAGAATAGAAATATGTCAGATGATATTACTAGTCACATATATAAGTAAATTCAAACTGAAGGTTCGTTAAGTACTTCTTTTTTGGTCATTAAATTTTATGTTTTCAAAGGAAACTTCATGTTCGTGAAATGGCAGTTTCACTCCCTTATTTTTCAGACTGTTCTTTGTAAGTAATCTGACCTAAAAAGAAAGGAGTCAATTAAATCGTAACTTTTAACCTCTAGAGCTGATCTCTGACCTATCTGCTAAGATATTGCACAAGGGTTCCACTGTCATCTGGTGAAAACCTTCTTTCATAAAGCCTAGAAGACATAAAATAGGCACGCCTGTGTGCTCTGGATGAACCCTGGCTGCCTAAGAGACAATTCACAGCTTCGAGTCCTGTCTCGCTACCCCTCACTACATGAGCCGTCAGCACCTGACTTGACCTGTGACCCATGCCTCTGACCACAGGGTGACCCAGATGCTCTCCCTTTCATACTGTCCAGAGACTAAGACACTTCCACCCTCCGGGACATAGGTGGGGAGGACAAAAAGGACACAGAATAGCCAATATCTTTCAGAAAGGAAATGTTTGCTCATTCAATAAATCAGTGGTTCTCAAATGAAAACTGTCCCCTCCAAACCACATCACCTCCCAGACATTTGGCAATATCTGTAGATATTTTTGTTGTCATAACTAGGGTAGGGGTGCCACTGGCTTCTAGTGGGATGTTAGTTAGCAATGCGCAGGACACCACATAAGAAAGAATTTTCCAGCCAAAATGTCAATAGTGCCAAGGTTCAGCAAACTGCAGTAATTACCCAATGGGTAGAATACTTTGTGCCAGGCACTGGATGGTACAGGATTAACTTGAGGCAAAACTGTGAAGTAGTATCATGTTTATTTTTTTAGCAGCTGCAGAGCCATTGTGGTAACTTCATCCTACAGATGCCTGGCCATCAGTGCTCTGAACTTCTTCTTCTGTGATTACCCCCGCAAAATAGCACATTTTATCCTATAGCCCATTGTCCCAGGACTCTTTTCCCTAGTTCTGGGGACAGCTAGAAAGTCTAATCTGGTAAATATTTCAGTATCATTGCATTAAACAATATTTATAAAATTGTGAGATTTTGATGGAGAAAGGCTAAAGACAAAGTAGTGTAGATAAATACATTCAAGTATTTAATACCCAGCTTAATTCACATACGCATACACATCTTCCTACAGAAATAATCCATACTTAACCATAATCACTTGAGGGTGTCAAACTGTGGTGTGGTTTTAAGAAAGGTAGAAAACATTTCTTTTTCATAATAGTTCGGATAAAATATACTCTCAAAGTTGCCATTTCTTCATTTCTCAATGGAAAGTCTAAGAACTCTGCTTAGGCCTTCTAGCCCACTAAACAATCTTGATAAATTATCAGTGACCAAGACAATACTATACTATATACTATACTATATATACAATATACAATATATACTATATATTTTCTCTCAAGTGAAAGTATATTTAATTAGCTGATTTCAAACAGAGCCAGTCTGAATCAGGAAAAATAAAGACCATTCTCTTAATACATATCCTGCAGGGCCTTCCTTGCCAGTCTCTTCCACGCCTAGCCTTAGATGTCATCTAAGTTCCTCTGACTTTCAAATGTACAGCTTCCGACCAGACTATTTCCCTGTATTCAGAACAATCTACATATTGTCAACTCAGTTTCACTGTGTAGATGCCTTAAAATCGGTTCAAACTCAACAAATCCAAAACTAAATGCATGATCACTGTACGTTGTCCATCCAAAAGGAAAAAAAAAAAAAAAGAAAGAAACTTGTCCATTTTTCATGCCTTACAGTTATTCCTATCTCAGTTGTTTAATCCAAAACGTAGAAATAGTTCTTGAGACCTCCCTTCTCTTCTTCCCATAAAGCAAATCTTTATCACTGAATCCTATAAGTTCTCCCCTCAGCAACTCCTTTCATATCCCACCACTTCTCATTGTCTCTCCTGATCTGACCCAAAGCCAAGCACCATCTTGACTGTGCTGGCCTCCCCAGTCCACTGTGGCTTCCCAATGCTCTTCAAGAAATGCCTCAATCCTGTCTGCCTCTCTAACCTTGCTGGACACGGCACCTCCCTTGCATTATTACATGCACCAACAGTTCAGACTGGCTCTTTCCTTCTCAAATTGACCATGCTTTTGCCTACCTTGTGGACATAGTATCTGATGCTGCTTCTTTCTGAAATATTCTCTACCCACCCACCCTCTCTAGTAATTCATATTTAGGATTCAGACTGCAACTAAAAGTTCCTTTCTTCAGCAAGACCTCCCTGATTCTTGGCCACCACCACCACCAAAAACAACCCCTAATATCCACAATTTAGTTTAGGTTACGCAAAACATGCTTTTAGAACAACTTCTGCTTTTTTCATATCATTTTATTGCAAAAGATAAGTTACTGTTTGATTTAACTTTGGTTTCTCACACTAGCCACCAAACTCAGCATCTTTTCCTTTGTTTTAGTTGTACAGTACATAATAAATACCAACTTGTTGAAAAAAATGAATGTAAGTAATTTAGGTATGACACACACCACAAATTTAAATGTTTTGTGAAAAAATACAAATACAAGCTCAAAAATTGTTCACTGCCTCCATTCTTTTCTCCCTAAAGATTACATTTTAATTCTCATGTTATATAGTCAAGTAGCATCATTTATTCATGGCATATTATAAATCAGGGGTTCGTAAATCAGAACGCATAGGCTGTAAGATGTTCACTAACAACTTTAAAATTGTATTCAAAACTTCTTATGTAACGTGCACTTTCCTATGAATAGATTTCAAAGCTTCCATCGGATTGTCAGTTTGATACAAGAAAGGTTAAAAAAAAACATGTTATTAGTGTTTAACATTTTAACATTTACTATTAAAATATCAGTTACTGCGGTACTAAACGTGGCTGACAATGTTAATGATAGATATTGTCTCTTTAAAATACATTTCTGACATTATTTGAACTATATAAATACTTGGTTTGAGGAAAAGAAACACCATAGTTCACTGGAATAAGAATGGTCTTTTCAAGAAATGGTGTCAAATAAATAAGATATATACATATCATAAAAAGTAAATCTTATACCATATCTAAAAATTAATTCCATATGAATTAGATATCTAAATCTAAAATATTATAAAATTCTGTGATAACATGAAAGAACATCTTCATGACTTTGAGACAGTTATTTTAAATTAAAAAAATTTTAAATAGGACATAAGTGTTAAGCAAAAATGGAAAGACTGATGAATCAGAGTACACTGAAAGAACTTCTTTTCATCAAGAGAACATTAAGAGTCAAAAAACAGAGAGTAAAAAATGTGTTTATAAGACACAGCTCACAAAGGATTTGTATGCAGAATATATAAAGAACTTCTAAAACATCAACAAAAAAGACAGAAATCTCATTGGAAAAATGAACAAAAGACTTGAGGAAGCACTTCACAAAAGAGGATATACAAATGGTCAATGAATATATGAAAAGAACTCAACCTTATTATTCATTAGGGAAATATTCATTAAAATCACAATAAGATTTCAATACACTCCTACTTGAATGGATAAAATTGCAGTGCCTGTGATATTCTATTTATTAATCTGGATGATAGTTTCATGGATGTATTCACTTTGTGAAACTTTACTAAGAGGTATATTTAATATTTGTAAACTTTACTCTGCGTATATTATACTTACATAAGTTTTTTTTTAAAGGGAGCATATTTAACTGAAGTGAAAATACCTGTATTAATAGAATAAATATATGGTCTTATAAGGGGTTGGCTACCATTTTTTATTTGAATCAGAGAAAACAACAGTCAATTATCAGCCACTGCAGAAAGTGACTGAATTAGAAAACCCTTTCTCTTGTCCTAGGCACTTAGATCTAAAACTAGAGTATCTGTTAAAAACAAAACAAAACAAAAACAAAAAACAAACAAAAAAACACACAGGGAAACCTTCAGGAAATGGACTTTCTTCACTTGATTTATTTTAAGTGCTCCATATACAACTCTTCTCATTGGATAATCAGCAAGTAAAAAAAAATATGATTTAATTATACTTATTTAATTTAAAAGGGAATAATTATCTCCAATGAAAGTAAGAGCTAATTATATAATGAAAATATATACTCACATACAGGAGAATTATAAAGCTACATGAAAGTTATATAAATTTATGTATGTATGTACATACATACATAAATAAATGAAGAAGTAGGTAAACTTCTTCATTCTATTGATATGGCACTAAGGTATATCCATTTCTAGATAGAAATCAAAAGGGTTCTTGAGTCACAGGTTCTATCAATTTGAAATGCTTAGAGAACTTTTCCCTCTTTTCTCATCTCTACCCTGATGTTGGATCTGTCACCAATAAAAGGTGACAAATATATATGAGTGACTACCATTATTCTGGGAAGTGTATATGAATTCTCAGCTGCTAGAATGTCATTCACTGATTCATTCAAAAAGTACTTACAAAGCACCTACCATGTGCAGGCACTGAGTCAGGTGCAGGATCCTTGTCTTCTAGGAGCTTGCATTCTAGCAACCAAAAGGAAAAAAAAAGAGAAAGAGACACAGAGTCAGAGAAGAAAGAAACTAAGTAAATAAACTATTTACACATTGTGCTAAGTCTTGTAATGGACATGAATGAGGAAATACAGAAAATTACAAGGAGGGCTAGTTTCAGCCAAGGTGTTCAAGAAAGGCCCTTTTTAGGCAGATGATGTTTAAAAGTGAGAGCTGAAGGATAAGAAGCAGGTGGAAGTGAGTGCTGGGCAATGCTACAGTAACTGGGAGTACTAAGAGCTATCTCTTATTGAGCACTTAGGATTTACTGCACACTGTTTGAAACATTTCACATTTAGTCCTCAGAGAAACTCTGTGACATTGAAACCATTATTTTCAGCATTTCCCATACAGATGAAGAAAATGAATTTAGGCACAGAGAGCTTAAGTGATTCTTTTTCATGGCTGAGTAATATTCCCTTGTATGTGTGGATATATATATAAATACATATATATGTCATCTTCTTTATCCATTCATCTATTGATGGGCACTTAGGCTGTTTCCATATCCTGGCTATTGCAAATAATGCTTCAGTGAATGTTGGGGTGCATGTATCTCTTTGAATCATTGTTTCCTTTTTCTTCTGATATATACCCAGGAGTGGAATTGCTGGATCATATGGTAGTTCTATTTTTAGTTTTTTGAGAAACCTCCATACTGTTTTTCATAGTGGCTGTACCAATTTATTTCCTACCAACAGTGTATAAGAGTTCCCTTTTCTCCACATCCTTGTCAACATTTGCTATTTGTGGTCTTTTAGATGGCAGCCATTCTGACAGGTGTGAGGTGTTATCTCATTGTGGTTTTGATTTGCATTTCTCTGATGATTAGCAATGTTCAGCATCTTTTTATGTGCCTGTTGTCCATCTGTCTGAATTCTTTGGGAAAATGTCTATTCAGGTCTTGTGCCCATTTTTTTGATTGGTTTGTTTGTTTTTTGATACTGAGCTGTATGAGCTGTTTATATATTTTGGATATTAACCCCTATTGGTCATATCATTTGCAAATATTTTCTCCCATTCAGTAGGCTGTCTTTTCCTTTTGTTGTTGCTGATAGTTTCCTTTGCTGTGCAAAAGCTTTTAAGTTTAATTAGGTCCCATTTGTTTATGTTTGTTTTTGTTTCCTTTGCCTTAGGAGACAGATCCAAAAAATATCACTGATTTTAGGAGGAACGGAAGTCCAATTGCTGTAGTCCAGGAGACAGATGATGGTAGCCCCAACAAGGCAGAAACAGATGAAAAATGGAAAGAAGCAGATGATTTCAAGGTATATTTTGAGAGTAGAATTGACAGAATTTGCTGACAAATTGGAAAATTGATATGAAATAAGAGTCCCTAATGCCTCGCAGGAGGTTTCTAGCTTGAACAAGAGGGTAGATAGAGTTTCCATTTACTGGAGTAGACTGGTAAGGACACTTTGGTTAACAAGAATCAAGACTTCTCTTTTTCAATCTTTGTTTAGCTCGAGATGTCTGTGAGACATCTAAAAACAGACGTCAAGTTGCAATTGTGTATGAAAGTACAGAGCTCAGGAGCGCTCTGGACTAGAGCTGCAAAGTGAGACGTCATCTGTCTATGTAAGGAATGTAAAGCCATGGAGGTTGCTGCAGGCTTCTAAGGACAGAGGAGAGAAAGAAGACCAGGTGGGTTGCAGGAAGATATTGATGTGGACTGAGAAGGAGGGACCAAAAAGAAGACGGAAAATGTCCTACAGGTACGCAGAAAACCAGGCTAGTGCCAGGAAAGGAGAATGTTTAAGGAAGGAGGACCTGAATAGTTGTGTCAATATTACGCCAGTTTGAGGAAAATGCGAAGAGATGAGTGTCTATTGGATTCGGCAACATTTTGTGGATTGTTATAGTCAGAAGCAGATTAGAGGGTTGGAGAATGAGTGGGTGTAGAGACAAGAGGTATAGACAATCCTTCCAGCTGAGGAAAATCATCAGTGCCCCTGGTGTAGATTTTTCCACAGCCTCTAGGTTCTAGGAACCATTTTTCCTAGTAATAAATGTAGAAAGTTGTTTCACACTGGAAAATGAAAAGCATTAGCCAAATAGCAAATGACATCAATGATGTCAAATGATGTCAATGATGTCAAATGACATCTGGTTTCTATATAGTAAGAACTGAATCGGGAAAATTATTTAAGATAAATTACCAAAAATCAAGAAAAATGTGTTCTTTTGATCATTTTGACTGGGATGGTATCTGATGTAGTACAAAACAGGACACATATCAATCAAGCCTAGTCATGGTATACATAGACATTCAATCATACCAGCAAAGCTTATTTCCTACTGTGTTCTAGGCATTGGGGTGGACAATAGGATTCAAAGATACAGAGGTGAACAAAAAATAAACCCTCCTCACAATGAGCTACCTGATTGGAGGGGGAAAGGAAAATAATCATCCATTGTAGGAAATTTAATTTCATATCAGAATCATAATGTAAAATCAGATGCAGCAAAATAACAAGCTAAAAAATATGTTATGACATGCCTTTAATTTGATATTTGGGCCCATCCCTTGAGACTTTCAAGCAGTTGTCATCATCTGAATTAGGACCATCTCAATAGCTATTTTGAACAATGAGGTAAGTTATGCTAACAGTATGCCTACTATATTCTAAATAATTACAGTCTTTGGACAGAGGTGTTGCTCTATACATAATTATGGCATTTTAGAACATGCATTTTCTTGATAGCTAAAAATATATGTGCACAAATCTGTATCTTTGCATACCCTGATTTACTTAAACTTCTAGAACAAAGAGAAATTAAAGCACATCAATATATGAAAAAATTTTAATGCTATTAAGCAGAATAGAGTAGGTATTTAAAAAATATTATCCAAATACCTATCACCTGTATAAACTACAACATCTTAAGCATTATCTTTATAATTTTTCAAATATGCATGTATTTATGATCTAGATAAGAATTCTAATGAATTATGTTTCTTTTTAGAAAAGCACAACTATCCCAAAGTATTAGCAGCCACAGTTAAATTCTTCAACAATTACAAACATGTTTTTTCCATCATTCATTTAAAATTATCCACACTCTTCAGCAAAACGAAGAAACAGCTTTAGCTGCCCAGATGGGAGGAAAACAGGGTAAAGAGTTCATGCACTTCTATGAAGTGAAATTTCAGAGAGCAATTTCTGAAAGTGTAAGACAACTGGAAACAACACAAATGTCCATCAACACAAAAACAGAAAAACAAATTATGTTATATCCACACAACGGAATAATAAGCAATAAAAAGCAATAAAAAGAAGCAGGCTACTGATACAAACCATATTTCTACTGCTACATGGAAGAATCTCAAGAACACTATGTGAATACATATTGTATGATTCCATCTGCATAAAGTTCTAGATCAGCTACAACTAATCCACCGAGAAAGAAGAGGTTGCACCTGGTGGTAGTGAGCGACCCAATAGAAAGGATCATGAGGAAATTTCCTGGGATGATGAAATGCTATCTTTTATAACAGTATGTGCAATTGTCATAACTCATCAAATTGGAAAACTTAAGATCTGTATACTTTATTGTATATAAATTATTCATTGATTTTTTTTTAAATAATAAAAAGTTACCTTTTTAGCAATCTAAAAAAAGTGTTTGGGTTAGATTGACAAAAGGTAAAGTAACCCATACTTATAAAAATTCCTCTTTAGAATCTGTACATAATTATATCTTCTGAAATTCTCTTCTTGAATTTATTACTATTAGTCTTATAAAATAAAAAAGAGCAAAAATTACTGAGGACTTAATAAATATCACATCAAGTTTTAGTCTTTCTGTTGATGGAGGTATTTAATATTCTTTTTCAGAGAGATCAACTGACACTTCGATATTTCTTTTAGGGATACAAAATTCCCTTACTTGAAAAAAAATCCTCATTAACAATTTTGGAAATAATGAAGAAACCTGTTTCTAATTTTTACTTTTTCAATTCTTTTCATGGAACACTTAACTCAGTTAAAGTTGCTGACATGCCACAGTCCCATTTTTAATGTCAGGATGCAGTGATTGACCTCTTTTACTCCAGGGTGTTCTTTTATTAATCATGTTTATACGGTGCACGTTGGCGCAAGACTGAATGACAGGGCCCTTGTGATGGACTGTTCATTAATTGATTTCACCAGAAACATCCCCTCAATACAGCAGGACACTGAATGTTGAAACAAACACCAGGATTTAATGTTTTGAAATTCAGATGTGCTCTTCTCATTACAAATTAATAGTGGGCAGTTCTTATTAAATTATCACCTATTGGACATGGGATTAATAAATGAAAGAGATGGAGGAAGATGGACGCCTCTGTCTGACCAGCATCCTGTCTGAAGGGAGAGTTCTAGGACAACATTCTTTCCCATGAAAATACCTCTTAAATTGGAGGCAGAAGCCCATTAGTAAGTAGTACCATGATAAAATAGCCAGTTCAATTTCATGTAAAGTATCTTCAAAGAATTTACACATGTGTTCTACTTTTTAAAAAAAAAAAAAGACATGCATACAGTATGGTATATCCAGGAGGGTTATTATAATTTTTTTCATCTACAAAGACATTAACACACCATGAATGCAGCTTGACCTTTTGCCCCATACCAATTTGCTCATCTTCTCACCAGGACAGCAAGTCAATTGCACAAGTCCCCTGATGGGAAGAGCAGACTTTAGCATGCCTGATATATGCTGCTTAAGTTATAGGTTGTAGAGCTCTGAGAAAGAGCTGGAAAATGGAGTTTGAGCCCTATAAGAGATAAAAAGAAGGATCACTGTCATAGCCCAATTGACTTTGTAAATAATGCTGAACTCCCTGGGGGGGTATTTCTTATTATCATTGAATTTACATTTTAAAAATCTCTAGAATCTGGTTGCTTGTGAAGCTTTAACCTGAATCATAAATCCTATCCAATTATAACATGTAAAAAAGTGGTTGTTAGCTAAACAGTAGATCTTGTTACACAGAACATGATACTTTATCTTTGTATTACTATCATTGTTTTTCCCAACTTTGTTCTATTTAAAAATTGCTTTATTTCTTTGAGGAGGAGGCAAAGACCTAGTCTCCATGATATAGGCATTCATTAGTTCTACATAATATTGACAATGTGTATGAAAACAAAAAGAAATCCACACTAGACAAGCAAAGGAAAGTAAACCTGTAAACTAACATCCTTTTTTTCCAAATAGTATGTTTCTATCACCTTACCGAGCTGGATTAAAAAACAAAAACAGCTCAACCTATCCTATATTTCAGGTCTAGTTTATTAGATCAGTGTCATATCAATACAATATATTATGTTACAGATTATCATTTGTGCATGGAACAGCAGTCTTACTAGTTGCAGAGCAATATCTCATTTCTGTGGACTGGGTCAATCAACGACATGATGCAGAAAAAATAATTTTTCTAAATATTTGAAGGACTTTCTAAAAATACTACAAGAATACTGCAAGAAAAGAAACTTAAAGACGCACTATCTTCCAGGGATGAATTTAAATATGAGGAGAAAATAAATTTATTTCACAAAAGAAGAAAATCTTAGTAGATGCCACCCACAAAGAGAACCTCTTCTCTTCTGAGGACCATAGATGAATTACATATTATATATAGAGAGAGAAGTTTTGGCTTTACCTTTGATAAACTCTGAAGCTACTTGGAAAGATAAAATATGCAGCTCTAAAAATTAGGAAAACTTGGGGGAGATATTTAGAGTGGGAGAAATAGTATGGTAAAAAGCAAGGCTATGTGTCTTTATCAGAAAAATGTAAGTGGAGTAAAAGATTGCTGTCTTTTCTTGTAGTAGATATCACAGAAGTGATAATGGTGACTTGAACCTTCAAGAAAATAAGAATTTCAATTAGGACACAGGAAGCAAAATACTCAGGCAGGAAGGAGAGCAAAATTAGTTGATGAGGGAATAAGCATGCATCGTGAAAGTCTTTTGTAAATGTTAAAAAGCTTACGTAAAATTGAAAGTATGATTATTGACCTACAAGTGATGATGGCAAAGGAGAGCAGTGTGAGTTGAGAAGAGATCTGAGTTGAGGAGAAGCCGTTGATGTATCTGAATAGCACCAGACACACAAGGAAAGACAGATACATTTGATTATAAATCTTCATAAAGCATTAGGAAGTTTTTGTAGATCCTAAGCGGGAAGAAAAATCATAAAAACAATGCTTTATTTATATTCACCTATCAGCTGTGTACAAGACAGATTGTACTGAGAGTGCCTTGGAGGCAGGGAAGTCAGTTATGAAGCTATTGCAGCATTTGTTTGTAATCAAAAGCACCTGGAATATTCTGGCTCAGTTCAAATTTGTTGAGCACTAAGTGTGGTCTAGGCACTGCACTGGGCACTGGGAGTGGAAGGATGGAAGGAATAGTGCAATGGAGGACCTCATAGAATGAACACAATTCTCCTGCAACTTCACAAGTGCTGTGAGAACGTTGTAAATTTGTTGCTATGGAGGTAAGAGAAGAGGCACTTAGCTCAACCTAAGTGGGAAAAGGACGGTCTCTAGAGTAGGTTATGCTTGAACTTAGTCATGAGGGTTGAGTGAGAGCTACTAATGGCTGGAGGGAGGGGTCAATTTGGAGGAGGAAGACTGCAATATAATAAGAGAACCAAGGCAAGCTTTTGAGTCATATTATGGGGCTTGGTATCGATTTTATAGATGAAAGAATGCCATTCTAATTCTAAGAATGATACGGTCAGCTCTGTGTTTTAGAAATATCCATCTAAGGCATAAATGAGGCAAGGTGAGACTGGAAAGAAGGAATCTAGGATGCTGTTAGAATAATTCCAATGAGAAAAGAGCTTTGACCTGTGCAGTAACAGCAGTGATGAAAAGATAAGGAGGACTCTAGAAATATCTGAGAGATGAAATGGAAAGGATTGTGGGGTTGACTGGACAGGAAAGGGGAAGAAGGAAATATCTAGAATGATTACTAACTCTCTGTTTCTATCAGCTGGCTCAAAGGGTGGTGTGTCAGTAATTGTCATTCAGAATTCAAAAGGATGATTCAAGAGGGGGAAGCACAGTGAATTCAGCTTTGAACACGGTTCATCTGAGGTGCCTGTGAAATTCAAATGGATAAACAACAGACTGTATAAATCTGAACGTCAGCAAAGTGATCAAGACAAGATATATAAGTGTGGGAATCATAAGCACTTAAGCGATTATAAAATGATGGGCGAGAATGAAATTTCTAAGGAAAAGAACATAACCTGAGGAGAGCAGTGGGAAGAAGGCAACGTCAGCAGTTAACAGATAAGAGGAAGAAGAGGAAAACAGGAAGAAGACAGAGGAGAAACTGGCAAAGCTGCAGGAAGAAGATTGGTAGGAAGGGATTAGATAGAAGCCAAAGAAGTAGAGAACATCCAGGAGACTAGCAGAGAGAAAACTTGCAGACACATGATATAAGAAAGTGGTGATAACCAATAACTCAATTTCGTTTCTTTTTGTGTCTGAGTAATATTCCATTGCATATATGTGCCACATCTTCTTTATCCATTCATTTGTCGATGGACACTTAGGTTGCTTCCATGTCCTGGCTATTGTAAATAGAGCTGCAATGAACATTGTGGTACATGACTCCTTTTGAATTATGGTTTTCTCAGGGTATATGCCCAGTAGTGGGATTGCTGGGTCGTATGAGTTATTTGTAGTGAGGTGGATGGACCTAGAGTCTGTCATACAGAGTGAAGTAAGTCAGAAAGAGAAAAATA
The DNA here is from genome assembly GCF_039906515.1 of Pseudorca crassidens. NCBI lineage: Eukaryota > Metazoa > Chordata > Mammalia > Artiodactyla > Delphinidae > Pseudorca > Pseudorca crassidens. The sequence continues at coordinate 25,775,093 of NC_090298.1, forward strand.
AATACCGTATGCTAACACATATATATGGAATCTAAAAAAAAAAAAGAAAATGGTCACGAAGAACCTAGGGGCAGCAGGACAGGAATAAAGATGCAGACCTACTAGAGAATGGACTTGAGGACACAAGGAGGGGGAAGGGTAAGCTGGGACAAAGTGAGAGTGGCATGGACATATACACACTACCAAATGTAAAACTGATAGCTAGTGGGAAGCAGCCGCATAGCACAGGGAGATCAGTTCGGTGCTTTGTGACCACCTAGAGGGGTGGGATAGGGAGGGTGGGAGGGAGGGAGACGCAAGAGGAAAGAGATATGGGGATATATGTATATGTATAGCTGATTCACTTTGTTATAAAGCAGAAACTAACATATCATTGTAAAGCAATTATACCCCAATAAAGATGTTAAAAAATTTTTTTTAAAATAAAAACCTGGCCACTAAAAAAAAAAAAAAGTGGTGACTGATGTGATGCAGAGGTGATCTTGAAAAATTCAGTTATAATTCCTCAGATGGACTTGAGTCCAGGGAGCTGGGACAAATATGCCAACATTGGTAGAAAAAGCATTTGAGGTACATGAGCCTAAGAGACATTTTATTGGTGTAAGTTTTTTGCCAGTCCTCATTTGCCAGCCTGCCAATCGATGTGGGTCTACAAAATACTGTATAGTTTTCGACTCAGTTGCGTTAAAACTCAACTCCATCCCTATGTTCAGGGGCTGTTAGCCTCAATCAAGGAACTCTTAACAGTTGGTAGGCTTCACAAATCAGAATGAACAAGACAATTTCCACGAAGGACTGTGATTCTTATAGTTGTTTCCTTTCCTCACTTTATAATGGTACCATTAGTTAGACTTCCACACACTTCGTAAAGGGAAACCATTCACTCAGGTTGACATTTATAAGGCTAACCAAATGGCTGTGAGGTATAGCAAATAACTAACTGTAGTACCTAAAACAAGTTGAAAAAAATCATAAAACACACCTACAGTGTATCCTAAAAAGCCAACAAGGAAGGTTTTCCTCAACAATGAAACAGATTTGGAGAAAGGTAATTATGCAGACAATTCAATGCCTACTGAAGTGTGAGTTCTGATACCTCCCCTCCCTCCCTGACATGTGTAGTAAGACATTCTAAAGCGAAAGGGAGCTTCAATCAGTGACAGTTTCAACACCTTCCTTCCGCTCTGCTGTGTGAGAGCCACTCGGCCACACTTTCTCACATTTTGCAAAGCTGAGAGGATGAGGATATCTTTGAAAGAGTCCTATTGAAGGGGAACACGGGAGGCAGGGGAGTGCTGTACCACTGAAGATGTTGCCCTCAGCATCACCTTTCTCTTCATGTTTCAAAGGTAAGGGAAAGAAATTGGCATGTGTGCATGATTCATTTGGGAACCTCCTGGTGGCCTTATGTGGGTCATAAATTATTCTGAGGATATCTCTAGGGTATTTTTTTTTCCTTTAAGTCACAGCTAGACCTCAAGATCCATAAAACTAAACAGATTCATGGAAAGTGAAGAAACACTGAATAATACAAAACAGAATACCCTCAAAATCGGTATGAAATTTGCTACGTGTCATGATGTTCTTAAAACAAAAGAATAAAACAACTTTATTTGGATCTTCTCTATTTCTTTCATGAGTAGCAATCAGGAAAACCAAACACAAGAAGCGTTAAGTAAACTACAAAAACCACTTTATTCTGCAGAGTTCAGGGGTGCAAGATGTTCAGTCACTTGAAAATAATACTTTGTACCTCAATAGCATCTTTAGGTCAAGGGTCTTGGAGTATTTAAAAACATGAAATACCTCTACAAAACTCTGTGAAGCTGCCCACGCTGTAGACCAGCAATCTTCAGAGAGATTTAGCTGTAGCATGCCCCACTGCATTGCAAGTCACTTGTGGAGGCAGAAATAAATCCCGAAACCTTCTGCTGCCTGCTCTCCGCTCAAAACATGATTTGACATTTCTGCCCTCATTTTGAGTCACTGGTTCTTCAAATATTAGGAGAAGATATAACCTCAAAGATAAGAAATTTATGAAAGTAATATGTTGAAGCTGAAGACAAAAAAAAAAAAATACCCGAACTATTTAAGGTTGCCCAAACTCTTCACATTCAAAATATTACTTCAGGGTTAGTGTGGTCTCATATCCAACGTGTGAGCCTTTTTTCCTAATTGATGCAAGAAACCCACTTTCTATTTTCCTCTCTATTTCGCTGTCACCCTGTCTCTCTGTCTCTCTTACATTTCAAGTTAAAAAAACAATCAAATTAATGATCCCCTGAATAGTAGTTTTCCAGAAACACAGGAAACTTCCAGGAAATAAAATGGCACCTACATGCCAAAATAAATGTCAAGAAGTCCATGTACCAAACTGTGTGCCCTCCTTCTTCCCAAAGAGTTCTTTAGACCCTCACAACTCACAGCTTACTTAATTCTAATGCTAAAGAGTCTAGCTATGGATGTCTGTTTTACAGCAGATTGGAAGCAACAAATTAGAAGGAAAGGAGGTAGGTGACTAGTGTCAAGTAAAAAATTATGAGCAAATATTTTTTGCAAAATATAAGACAATACATACAAAAAAAGTCAAGCTCTTACCCAGATGTTCTCATTTTGCTAGAAAATGTTTGTTTAAACTGTATTGGTTATTTATTATTACATAACAAATTATCCCAAAACTTAGCATCTTAAAAGAGCATGCATTTATTTTCTTACAGTTTCTGTGGATGAAAAATCCAGGCACAGGTCAAGGGGCTCTCAGAAGGCTGCAGTCAAGATTCAGTGGGGCAAGATCTGCTTCCAAGCTCACACAGTGGCTTTGGGGAGGATTCAGTACCTCTCAGTCTGATGAACTGAGGGATTCACTTTCTCAGTGGTTGTTGGACTTAGGCTCTCCTCAGGGCCTTGCCATGTGGACCTTTCTGTATCAGTAAGGGTTCCCCAGAGAAACAGAACACATAGGATTTATATAGAGAGAGAGAGACAGTTTTACTTAAAGGAATTGGCTCTTGTCATTGTGAGGGCTGGCAAGTCCAAAACCTGCAGGGCAGGCTGGCAGGCAGGAGACCCAGAGAACAGTTAATGTTTCAGCTCCAGTCCAAACGCTGTCTGCTGGTAGAATTCCCTTTTCCTCTGGGGACCTCAGTGTTTTCTCTTAAGGCCTTCAACCAATTGGACAGGGCCCACTCACATTAAAGAGGGCAATCTGCTTTATTCAAATGCTACTGATTTTAGGTGTTAATCACATCTATAAATACTTTCACAGCAACATCTAGACTGGTGTTTGACCAAAGAGCTGGGCACCATAGCCTAGCCAAGTTGACACATAAAATTAACCATCACACTTTCCAACATGACAGCTTGCTTCACCAAAGCCTGGAAACCATGAAGTCAACAGAGAATCTGTTGGAAAATCGGGAGTCAGGGTCTTAATAATCTAACCATAGGAATTCTGCCATATTCTGTTGGTTAGAAGCAAGTCACTAGGTCTATTCAAGGGTAAGGGATTATACGAAGGCATGAATACCAGGAGACAGGGATTCTAGGAGGCCACCTTAGAAGTCTGCCTACCAACTAACCCAATTTTAAAATTCTTATTTATAAACTTTGCGTTAATAGCTTTTATCTTATTTTACAAGTGTGCATTTATTTAAAACAGAAAACACAGAAAGCTACCAACATTCCACAGTTTACAGAAAGCACTTTTAATATTCCTTCTTCATTATTTTTTCTTGGAATTGGGATTATACTTGTAAATATAATATTAATCATAGACATTATCATCAGTGAGCAGTAGTTCTTGATCTTTAAATATAATCTGATACAGGCAAAAACCTTTGGCATATCATTAAACAGAGGCAGGTGAATAATGAAATACTAGAAGGACATAAAAACTGAGAAGCCATATGGCTCAGTAGTTTTCAGCTTCTCTTACATATATCTTGTACATAAGGTAAAATATACATAAGATTGTATTTGTCATTTTAACCATTTGTAAGAGAACAATTCAGTGGTGTTAAATAAATTCACAATACTGTGCAACTTTCACTACTATTTATACCTACAACTTTTCATGATCCCCAACAAAAACTCCATACCCATTAAACAATAACTGCCCCTCCCCCCTCCCCCTAGCCCCAGGTAACCCCTATTCTACTTTCTGTCTCTCTGAATTTGACTACTCTAGGTACCTCATACAAGTCAAATCATACAATATTTGCCCCTCTGGGTCTGACTTATTTCACCTAAGTAGTCCATCCATACCATAGTATATATCAATTTTATTCCTTTTTATGGCTGAATAACATTCCATTGTATCTGTTCACCACATTTTGTTTATCCACTCATTTGCTGATGGATACTTAGGTTGTTTTCAACTTTTTGCTATTGTGAATAACGCTACTATGAAATGGGTGTACAAATATCTGTTTGTGTCCCTGCTTTCAATTCTTTTGTGTGTGTGTGTGTGTATATATATATATATATATATATATATATATATATATATATATCTAGGATTGCAATTGCTAGGTCATATGATAGTTCTATGTTTAACCTTCTGAAAAACTGCCAAATTATTTTCCACAGAGTTCCCAGACTTTTGAATTCAGTAAATCAGGACATACACACACACACACACACACACACACACACACACACATTAGGATCAACGTAGGGTTGTTTTTAATTTTGCCAAAAGTAAAGACCTTAAAAGAAAATCTATAAATAAAACTTTTCTCTCTTAACTGGTCTTGTATATATATTTTTAAATTTTATTTTTTTCTGTATTTTGGGTTTGTTTTAGATCACTGAATATTTTGTTAGGGCCTGGCATTAGGCTATGGGGTGACATTTCTAAACCACTGATCTAATTGAACACAACTCATGTTTTAGATCAGGAAGCAAGGACCAGGAGAGATTGAAACTGGGACTATAACTTGTTGCAGGCTAAATTTGGTATAGTTCCCCCCATTTCAACCAAACAGCCAGAGACATACAGTAAAAATAACCAAAATAATAATATTAACAATAGGACCTGGATACCCAGTGGCTCCTAAAAGTGATTAAATTAGTTGAGAATTAGAATTTAGAATTGTCCTCTATTTAATCCTCTAAAACCTGGCATGCATTTTCAAAAACTTTGCCAAAACACTAAAATTCTGTCCAGTCTTCCTCTTGTTTCTTTTGCACAGTTAGTGCCTTCCATCCACACCCTCAGCATGACCTCCAGCCACCCTGGCCAGAGAGGTGCTGTAATGGGGCCTGCTCCCTCTGTCACTGTGCTTGTACCACTGTCCTCTCCACTCCCACAGCCCCACTCTGATGAAACTGTGGGCAGTCCAGCCTTAGAAATTCACCAGCTCTTTCACAACCTTTTGATTTGTTCTAACAATTCTTGGACCAGAAGCTTTTGCTCTAAGTATCAAAGGTGCTCAAAGTGTAAAATAATTTATTCCCAAACCTTTTTCAGAAGAGGTGTTGTTTTCCCAGTTAAAATTACACAGATGTTGTACAGCGGAAAGTAGTACAACATTGTAAATCAACTATACTCCAATAAAAAGTTTTTAAAAAGAAATGCACAGGCCATCTAAAAACATTACACAGATGTGATTAGAATATTCCTCTGTTCCTTACGTTTTCGATTTTAAATGTTATCCTCTTAAGTCATAAACAGCAAAAAAAAATTAATAACTGTGAAATCATAGTTAAAATCTGCAAGTGCTTACCCTAAACGGCTCCTCAAAATCATCCAGGAAGTTTTCTAAATTAAGTATTCCAAGAATACACACCAGACCTCCTGAGTAAGAATCTCTGAAGGAGTGGCTGGGGAACTTGAATATTGTAAAAGGTCTCTAAGGGACTTGATGTACAAGAAGATTTGGGAATTCACAGTCTAACAAAGTGACCAAAAAAAGGTAAATACAGAAATCGGCATGAAATGACAGATGTAATTTATTATTAAATTGCTTCTCTTAGCTGGAAATACAATAAAGCATCCCCCTGCAATTCCTAGCATAGACATAAATAGATTAAATTGGTTAATGAATTTATTTGATATGCCACCTTTGCAAAGTTTCCCATTGAGTGATTGATGGCTGAGCAGAACTGAATTCCTAAGGGGTTAATAGTGACTTACATAGGCTTCAGAAAATGAGACCTTTGGTTAACTGTTTAAAGTCATTTATTAAAACAATTATGTCAGGTGACGTACTTTACTAAAATACAGATACATATAAAAGTATAACTAGTGGAGAGGTGTTGCCCCCGGGAAAGGGTGTAATATTGATAACTGAAGACGTTAGAGAGCTAGCTCAACACCTCATGCAACTTTTGGGAGGCAACTCTGCACAGGTCTTTCACATATTTGCATGTCTTCTGAGCAGAGGCATCAATGGCTTTTGTTCTGGACTATATTTTCAAGGACGTTTGTACAGTGAGCAGCCTTGGGAGATTGAGAAAAGATCTCCATCTGGGGCATAGGACAGGTTTGTTTCCTGAACAAAATAATAAAGATAATATTCTCCCTGTGGCAAGAGTTGGGCAGCTTTGCTTGCCCCACTTCATAATACTAAGGTTTTGTTAAACTCAGGGTTCCTCTGCTGTGACACACACCCACTGTGTTCAGAGCATTCCCAGGCCTCACCCCTGTGGGACTGATGTACAAGGAAGCCAATGAAAAGATGAAGCTCAGGCCACCTGCTGCTCTGTTCTGTGAGTAGTAAAGACCTGTGTCTCTAATCCAGGAGTCCGTATCTTCTGCCAGCATCCATGAAGCTGTGGCAGGCTAACTTTTTAACTTGCAATTAGAGTAAAATCCCTGACTCTTCACAGTTCTTGACAGATTCTTGCATATCCAAGTTTTGCTTTATAACATATCATATTTCTATGCCCTTCCTGCCATTTCTGGTTTCTGTTGCTACCTTCCGGTAAAGAATTCTTATCCTACCTCCACTTTAAAACCAGCACTTTTCTATACAACGTGAGAGCAAAAACTTCAAACAAAATGACTGAGTCAGTTTTTGATTGAATACAGGCATGTCCTATGGCGGTGGACTCTGCATCAGTAACTCTAAGAAAAACCCTAGTGTTGTCCTTTACCGCATAAAAGTGAGATGCTTGGCTTTTCTGGCTTCTTGTATGACATTTATGGTTCTCTGCTGAAGGTAGAGAGCCAAAGCTGCTTCATATAGGTTACAGAATTCTCTGTTCCCAGATACAGAGTGGTCATTTTAAATATAAAAGCTTTGACCAGTGCTTTACACTGGCAGTAGAACCAGGGTGGCTTTTTAAAGCATAAAGGGCATTAGGTAGCTAAGGGTTGGGTCAAAGTATTTCAAGCTTAAAATAGCTCCACATGGGAGCTAAATCACCCCGGCAGCTTTGCTTCGCAGAGATGAAATCCTCAACCAGTGTTCCCCCCTTATTCACCACATCACCCCTATGAAAAGCAAGGAAGCAAATATTATTGTCATGCTATAGAAACTGATTGACAAAGTGGTAATCTACTTGTTGTTTTATCATTGGCTAAGCTGAAGTTTCCTTCAATTGTTTGAAACTATTGTTCCAATAGTTTGAAAGCTACTGATTGTAATGCTAAAGGAAAAAAAATATATATATATAGAGAGATTCCAAATCTTTAGTCTAGAGATCAGACTTGCAAAAACTGACAGGTGGGAGCTCTACCTGCCATAGAGAAATAAAGATTGTCTTCTCTTTACATATCTATGGGGAATATTTTTTTCAGAGCTAGAAGTGGAAAATCCATAAAGAATAGATTGATCAAAAGTTAATTTTGATCTCTTGGGGAATTGTTTAATTAACAGAAAAATTCACCATTCAATCTACAAGTATTTGCAAAGTGTGTGCACTGAGCCCAGCACTGTTAGATGCTGGGGAATCAGTGTACAATCGGGGCTGCCTGGTAGAGAGGTGATGAAGTTTACTAAAGAAGTTAGCCAGGCACATGATGGATATGCAGTGCATCTTCCATAGGAGGAAATAGCAGTTTTCAAAAGTTATAAGCCTGAGAATCTAAATAGATGATAATGTTTGTTTTGAAAATGATGGAGAAATTTGACTTCAGGATTTACTTTATCAAGCGGAAGTCTTATATACGTAAAGTCTTACATATTTAGCTTATCAAGTTAGAGACCTGACTATGCATAATGCATATCCAAAGACTGATTCTGATGCAATCACAATGCCAGTGATGGGAGTATTAACAAACATGTCTTATTGTTTTTAAAAAAGACAGGTCATCCTGTGCTGATAAGCAGAAAATGTCAAAGATACTAACTGTATCTTATACTATACACATTCATTAGGTCCTACATGGATAAAAATGTGTTTTTAACAGACTCTTAGCATGTTTTATATATAGGATTTTATAAAAATTGTGTCTGTGATTCTTCAGTAAATCAATCAATCCCACAGCTCCAGGAAGGTAACACACCAACACACCAAATTATTGTTATTAAGTATACAAATCAGGAATTTAATTGGATATAATTTATTTATACAGATTATTTTGTGAAGAAAAATAGTCCTAAAATGACTTTTCTTCCGTTCTAAAATATTTTGCTTGAACTAGAGAAGAACACCATGGACTGTCCAATTGACTTATTCTGTGGGTGACAAATCTCTATTCAGAGCTATATAAAGCCTTAATTCAGAGAGAATCTCTGACTATAGCTCATGTCTGGGAATAATTGTGAAGAAGGTAAGATTTGAAAGCTGACTTCCAACTTTCCTTCTCTTTGTCCATCTGCTTCTTTGTACGCTTGTCAACTCAGGAACTAAAAATTCAAAGACAGGCCCTCCCCATGATACCATCACACACTGTGCCCAGGGACCTAGGCATGCCATCCAGCCAGTACCCTTCATTCTGAACATACCTATCCTCAGCCTCACTCACATAACATTGGTTATTCCTATGAAATGTAAATCATGCCTCATGGCTTTGTCCTGGCATAAGACCTCGGGAGGTAAGACTTCAAACTCTGGCACGACTCAGTCATTGGCTAAAGGCTACCCCAAGGGATATGAACTCTGAGGCACTTCTACCTCCACGCTGGTTAAGGGCAGAAATGTGTGTTCCGCTCCCCCCACCCAAATTCATATTCTTATTGAAGCCCTAACCCCCAATGTGAAGGTATTTGGTGATGGGGCATTTGGGACATAATTAGGTTTGGATGAAGCCATATCGGATCTTCATTTCAGGATAAATACCCTTATAAAAAGAGACCAGAGAACTTGCTCTCCCCCAGCCCCACCTGGTGCCATGTGAGGATACAGCAAGAAGACACATCTACAAGCCAGGAAGAAAGTTCTCACCAGAAAACAACCATGCTAAGCCTTGCTTTTGAACTTCTAGCCTCCAGAAATGTGAGAAAATAAATTTCTGTTGTTTCAGCCAACCAGTCTACGGTATTCTGTTACGGCAAGATGAGTTGAGTAAAAGAGTACTGCACATGGCAAAGTGGTGTCAGTACCTAAAGACAGTCATGCAAATGGAATTACAGATACAGATCATGAGAAGCAAAAGACATGGAATCCAAGGGGTGCACAAGAAGAATCAGGAAAAGGAATCCGAGGGGATCTGAGCAGAACTCTGATAGAGTCCTCCTACAAGAGTTAAGAAGCAAGAGGAACTGAGTGGGAAGCAATGATTCTGACTGATTACCCAGGACACCTTGTTTACTGTTTGCTTTCCAATGCAGGAGGGAGACAGAGTAGCCACTACATACACACATACATACATTTATTTATTTATTTATTTATTTATTATTTGTTTATTTATTTATTTATTTATTGCGGTACGTGGGCCTCTCACTGTTGTGGCCTCTCCCGTTGCGGAGCACAGATGTGCAGGCTCAGCGGCCATGGCTCACAGGCGCAGCCGCTCCGAGGCATGTGGGATCCTCCCGGACCAGGGCACGAACCTGCGTCCCCTGCATCAGCAGGCGGACTCTCAACCACTGCGCCACCAGGGAAGCCCCACTACCTTTATTTTTAAGAATAAAATAAAAGTCTCCACACAGTGGGGTGGAGACCCCACTGTACAGTGGTAAAAAAAAAAAAAAAAAATCTAAAATATAATGTAGTATAATGATTTCATAGTTAACACAAAGTTGTAGGAGACTCTTTGTGGCATGGGTCTTAACCTAAATATCGTGATAATCAAAGCTCAATCATGTTAATACTTACTGCAGTTGGGCTGGTTTTATTGAAGGCTGAGAACACTCTTGCTTAATAAAGGATGGAAATAGATAAAATGATTCTTCTCATCTTTCTATCATGGAGAACATAAAAATGATCTTGTGCTAAATATAGTCTATTTTCCTCTCCAAAATCAATTTATTCAATTTAATCAGTATCACTTTCTTCACCTCTTCCTGACCTCAAAGGGGGGCCTATATGAAAGTCATCAATAGATCCCTTTGCCCTTTTTCTTCTAGCTCTTTTTAGGCATTAGGAGGCACAGGTAGGCAATTTGAGGGCAGGAGAAGTATAAGCCAGGCTATTTATCCTTCCAGTTCTTTCTGCCAGGTGTTTACGAGTTGGGAGATGCCCTGTGGTGAAGGGCACCAATCATCTAATGCAGCTCTCTCCATAAAGCTACCCACCCGGGTTTAGGACTAGGGATGGTAAGAACCCTCTTCTTGCTCTAGTCAGGGTATTTCAATCTCCTGTTGATTCCTTTAAACTCTTCTGACACCTCTGCAAATTATCTTGAAATATCAAGTATATACGTGTGTACCAACTGATGAATAAAGACTTTCTATGTTTGACACTGCCAAGAATCAAAAGAAAAGAATTTCATGGACTGGGCTTATTTGTAACATATCACTAATACACAGTATCCTTATAATAGTCCTAGAGTAGCCAAAGCAAAAACAAAACTTTTTTCCCATTTTTATGAGATTAGCATTGTATACATTAAAATCCCTAACAACCTGAACTACACACTATTCCAAAATCATTTCCACTAGGAAATCATTTCTGAGGATCACTGGACAATGATAGCCATCACCAAAGAGTGATGATCTCCAAACTTTCCATAACTATTATTTTCATTCACAAAATACAGTGGTTCATCTGATGCTGCCAAACCTCATATTTATGTACCTTTATCTTTTTGATATCATTCAAATTCATTGCGTAGTAAAGCACTTACTAAATTGGGATCAGAGTCCAAGGTAAAAAATATTTTTGAAATCTAAGATTAAGCAGATTTATATATATATTTTTTATTCCTGTCAGACTTCTCAGAGCCTATGCTGCACTGTGATGTGCATGGTGAATTTCCAAGAGGAGCTACATTGCTGTGCAGAGCTCTCTAGATATATACAACCACAGAACTTTTCATTGTTTTCATAAAATACCTATTAACATCTCTCTTGCAAAATAAGGATTTGGCAGAATGCTATTTGAGAAATAGCACACTAGTGAGTAATGGCTCTCAGTGAACACATCTCAGCCACCCCAGGGCCATCAGCAATTTGAGGGCAGAGACTGCTACTCCGCTATCACCCTACACCCTGCAGTTCCTTCTATGTAAAAGAAGTCCCCCTGTGATTCTCTATTACAGCCTCCACTTATTCATTCTTAGCACTCGTCATGCTCCACAATATTGTTTGTATGTATCTATTTCTCTTGTCCTATGTCCCCCTGCTAGGCATATGAAAACACCAAGTAGGAAGAGACTTCATCTGTCTTGTACTCTGCTATACAGTGCCCTGGCATTCAGTAAATATTCAGAAGAATGAATGACTCTTGCAGAAGACACGGTAAATGTTTTGTCAGTTGGGTACAATTCAACACATGTGTGTATGTAAGCTGACTCACTCAAACCACTAGACAGCCTACTAGAACCAGGATGAAAATGCTCTGCTTAATGTAGGGAAGGCTGCAGGTTGCACAATCATCTTGATGAAGTTTTGCTTTTTGGCTTTGACTATATTTACAAACATAAATATTTCAATTATGTAAAATAACCACTGTATCACATATGATCTTTTTAAAGAAAGCAGAGTAATGAATACTTCTATAAGCTGAATGCAATCACTGTTACTGTGTCCTCTGTAACATGGATCATGATAGGTTGTTCATGCATGCCTCACGTATATTGGTGACAGGGTTGATTAAAAGATGTTACATCCAAAGATATGAGGATTAGGAACAGAGAAGTGTATATTAATATTAGTTTTTCTTTTTAATAGGCCTCTACTGGATAATTCCTTGTAAAGACATTCACAGTAACAACTGATTATGTTGGATGATGTAGCAGAAATAAGGGATGTTAGGTATATCACGTATAATACAGCATGCACACTGCAATATTTCACAACAAATGGCAGTCCTAGAGGCAAGTAAGTACGGATTCAACTGAGCAATATAGTGGCTCTCACACGTTAGCTACCAACCATCTAACAAAGCCGTACCTGCCAAGAAACCTGGATTAAAAACATGGTCCTATTACTAAACCAATTACTCTAATCGAGGTTTTGATTTAGTGTGGTCAAAACAGAGAAGGTTGGCCAGTGCAATTCCCATTCAAAGGGAAATGCAGATCGGTGTTAATCTGATGTTTATCTGTAAAGATAGGTTTATACATTGGAGTTACAATGACACCATAAAATCTATTCTACCCTAAGGGACATCAATATATGAATGAAGTTTCTGAGAGATTTTTTAAAATTCTACTGAATCATGATGTATCTTTTCTCTCTTGCCTCAGGTTCTCACATCTTGAAAATGGGATATTTAATGTTTAATTCTATGAAAACAACAGCAGGAAACTATACTTGTAAACCCTAAAATGTTGTTTCTATGTAAGTACTTCAGTGAAAATTATCAATATTACCATGTCAAGCATTTCACATAGGTATTGAAACTCCAAAAGATCAAATACCTCCACTGACCAAGTTAGTATTTTTAATTTTACTGGTTGAATGGTAATTCTCAGAACTACTTAGAACTACTCTTTGACAGCAGCAGGCAAACTCTGAGGAGTAGTGAGTCGCTTCTCATGGAATGCCAGCCAAACCAGGGGGGCAATCTAGGAGCTCATGGCATCAATTACCTCTTTATGGGCAGCTGCTCTGGAGTAGCTGGCCTTGGGCATGCTGGCTATGGGCATGGCCTTCCTCTTTGGTCTCATCAAGGTCACCAGGGACAGTCCTTGAGCACCTTAATGCTGTGTGTCCATTTGAAACTGATGGGGACCACTATTAGCCAGGATTCCCAGCAGGTCTCCCCTGCAATCAATGCTTTTACAGAAAGGTAAGACCAGGAAACTGGTCCTGGGGAAGGGAACACCTCATTCTGCTGGGCACAGAATGAATCAACCATTAGAGGAGAAGGAAAACATGCAAAAGAGGAATGTAATAGTTTCTTTCCTGCTGGCTTCCACTTCTTTGACTTCTGCCACATTGAAAACACAAGCCAGGCTTAATGTATTCCTCTGCCCAGACCGACTTGGTCATGGTTGAGACCCTCTGGACGTTTTCCTCTCTAAATTTGCTGATCAGAGATAGGTCCACTTGGTGCTAAAACTATGCCCCCCAAAGCCATATCTCTCCTACAACACTGAAGTTGACCTCCAACATAATTATGCGTTTCTTAAACTTAAAAATCAAGATTATCAATCAATTTGTACTATTAAAAAGGTGTAACTTATGAAAAATAAGATTCACTATTAATTTTCAAAAACAATATCACTAAAATATAATTGTATACCTTATAAACTAAACTACAGATGAATAAGCCCTTGGAAAAATGTGGTATAAAGAAACTTTTTCACATCCTAATCAATGGCTCAACAGCCCATTTCAGTTTTACCTTGGCTGACGCAGATTTTACGAATTCTGTTTGAATGAGAAATTCTGTATGTCAGATGCTATCATGTGTCCCCATCCATTTAAAATCCAATTTAATGAGGCTGTCATCCATATGTGTAGTTACTACTCGAATTACCTGTACAGGGTTCTATATTCCTAATAAATTTTGACATCTAAAAATGGATTTCTTGATTACTTTAAGACTTTTCAAAATAAAATAAAATATTGTAGTCCGCTTCCTTTTCATATCACTGAAACAATGTGAATTATTTTACACAGAGAGAAAAAAAAAGTGGGTCAAGTAGGAACAGGCATCTCTGGTACTTAGATAAGGATTCCAGATGACCTGATTTCTGACAGATTGTACTTGTTGTCTAGGATTTAGCTATTCTTGACCCCAAATATTTTCTTTACAGGCACTTAAAGGCAATGGATTTGAAAGTACATTGTCCCAAGTGAAAATTCTCTTCTAAGAGCTATATCTCAAAGATTCATGTATAGCTTTGCAAATGGCCAGATTAATGGTTTTGCTTATAAGGAATACAGTAATTTACAAGCCACTGGCATCATCTCACCATTTTTCTAAAACTAACTATGATCCAAACCCTTATAGAATCCAATAATGATTTGCTGCTTCACTGAAAAAAGGTTGTAGTACAATCATCTGCTGGAATCAATACATTTTGAGAAATTATGACTAATTTTTTAAAGAATCTGTTTGAAAATATTTCAGCCTTGTAATAATATAAATACTAAATACAGACATGACAGACATGATTTAGACCTGCAATTTCACAACCCCTGTACCAGGCTACTATTATTTGTTAATATACGTATGCCCTGAAAACTTACAGTGGCTCTTACTAGCCACTCCAGAGTGACAGCCTATGCTTATTTAGGTATTCACGGAATAGATTTTACTTTTTTTCCAAAACTAGGGGGGTTATCTGTAAAGTAAATGAGTTAAAATTTAGTTAAATTTAGTTAAAACTTGTGGTTCACTGGAAACTTCCAAAGAACTGCAGAAAACCAAGTTGCCAACACTTAGTGTTAATACAGCGTTATTCCTGCTCAACATTAAGAGAGGAGAGAGGGATAGGGAAAACATGGCACACACAGTGCTCCATACATTTGAAACTTTCATATTGCCCTTCTCTCTCCAACCTTCCAACACACAGATGCTTGTTCTTACCTTCCTTTGTATCATCTTTACACATTTTTGCTGCAGTAAGTGCACAATCTATCCCTTTGTCCTTTTTTGCCTGTCAATTGTTTCTAAGGGCCCCATAAACATTTTTTGGCTCTAAGGATAACCTCTAAGATGAAAGAACTTACTGAACACAATCAGAAGGATCCTCACTATTCAGAAATATTGTCTGTAAAGCAAAGGGACACTCAGATTTGCTTTTAAAAATAATAATAATTAACATTCCCTTAGAGCTTCTTATGGATCCAGTGTGCTAAGATTCTCTTTGAAACCTCACAATAATATGAGATATTCATTCATTCATTCATTCAAATAAATGAAGTCAAATACCCCTGACTTAACAGTATCATGCTAGATGTGGGGGATACTATGATCACCAAAAGATATATGACCACTGCCTTCACGGAGCTCATAGAGCAAAAACAGTTTCACACGTGAGGCAGCAGAGGTGTGATTTAACCCTATATCCTCTCAACTACTAGGATGTATGGACTTAACCATGTAACCCATTACAACATATACAAAGCTTTTTTACCTAAATAATTGATCAGATGTTGAGGCTTCAAGCCAAAGACCCTAATTCAAAGCCCTCCACTGGGCAGGTATGAATTTGCTCCTCCGGGTAACCTTGGTGAAAACATTTATTCTTGCAGAGATCCAATTTCCCAATTCTAAAATGACCTAGTATGATTAGGTGATCTTTGAGTCCCTTCCAGCTGTAGAATTTTAGATTTCTTACTGGAAATTGGTTCTACATAGCAGATGGACCCAGCAAGATTTTTAGCTTAAGCAACATATGAAATATGGCCTGCCCACTTATAGCTCAGGATATGGATAAAGCAAAGTAGTTTACAGGGTAATGGTGTCACTGAAAAAAGGAACTCATTCCGTGACACGATTTTCTTTTATAATACAATTCTGCCCTTAACGCTGGGCATGCACTTTGATAACCATTGCCTGATACCACCTCAGGTGGTCAGAATCCTCTGATATTTTAAAGGTAGGGAAAGATGGAGGGAGAATTAGGAGAGTGGTAAAGGATGTGATGAAAATAGAGGTGGGCCAAGGGATCCATTTACTGAACTATAAAATAAACAGAGAAATGGATAAAGGGAAAAGTAGGAACTGAAGAAAGTGTCACCAACATAAAAAACTTCTTCCTTAATCCCTTATACTTTTGTATGATTTCTGGGCTTAAGGGTATGTGGAAGATTAGTAAGTGTTATGGAAAATGCATAGACTGAATTCAGATAGACCTAGGTTTAGGACCAAGCTATTTGAACTTGTAATTGTGTCTTAACAGAGCCTCCATTTTTTATCTAGAAAATGGGAATGATAATATACATTTGAAGTTTAAATATTCAACATATAAAAAGATAATGACATTGAGGCATTCACAAATTAGGTTCCTAGCTAACTTTAGCTTAGAGAAAATGAATTAGTGAGATTAAGTCATCTTCTCCAAATCCCCGGCTAGTTAGTGATAGAGTCAACCCACTGGAAGAAAAAGAATTTCTTCCCCACTCCACACTGACCCACTTCTTCCTTTCTGTTTCCTCTCATATTGAAAACCTAACCCCATTGCAGAATACCCAGAATGTTAAAGGTACTAATCTAAACCATGTACTGATACAGATTTTCTAAATATTAGGATTATTCAGAACTTTATGCACTGCTATTGCCATCTCACATACTTGCATTTCTGTCTCTTGCATCTGTTTTGTGTTCTTCATGAAGGCTGAAAAAAGACATGTAAGATCAAACACCATACAATCCAACTTACTATGTGTTGGCACTGCCATTTTTTTGGAGATGTTTTAGGACATTACTAGGGGTCAAGTGCTTTAATCAAACACCTTTATGAACTTGTTTACATCCACGAGTGCCAAGTTCTCTTACATAATAACTCAATTATTCAGATAGTAATTTCCTGTAACACAGTGCTTAGAAACCTCAGCCAAATACAATAGACGATGGGATTGAGTAGACTCATGGATATGTTCAAAGGCTAATCCCTGATAAAAACATTTTTCTACATTTAAATTTATTACTGGAGCCCCTCTGCACCACAGCGCTGCCCCCTCCAACAAACATGGAGCCACTAGAAATAAATACCATTAACTCCCAACCTCCAAACTGAAGAACATGCTTACATCTACCTTTTCCTTCTTACCATGAAATTAATATTACATCTTGACATAATGTGGATCCTTCCACCCATAATCTATATATCATAACCCTTCGTTGCCTTAGGCCCATGGCTTGGCCATTTATAGCTTCTCTCTCCAGTAGAGTCAACTTCTTCCCCTCCACCGTCTCCCTCCTGTCAGTCTCTCAACATGCACGGCCTTTTCCCATCTTAAAAAAATCTTTCCCCATCCCCCCACCCAGCTATCTCCAGGTTCTGCCTTGTCTCTTTCCTCTTTCCTCTGTTGGAGGCTTTTTAGCCTTGATCTCATATGACTTAATTGCAGAAGTTGTCACTAATGGTTACTTCCACTATCTTGAAATATTCTCCTTTCTACTACTTTTAGGCCATCACAGTCTATAATTGCTACTGCTGTTATTTGTAACAATAACAGTAGAAATAGCAGTGGCATTTGATGACTTCCAAACCACTCTTTCCAGCCCAAATTTTTCTCTTGAGCACGAGCTCGGAATTTGGTGTCCACATCGATCTTAAATGAATCCAGTCTGGAAGTTTACACATCTTCTCCTCTTCCACACTTCCATTTTACTCTTCTTATGCCTCTTAGCTCAATGAGTGGTATAACAGTCCATCGCTTTGCACAACGTATAAATTTTGGATCACCCTATGTTTTTCCTTCACTTTCCACATCCAGTTAACAAAATTCTGTTGATTGCATTTCCTATTTGCATTTGGAATTTATTTATTTCTCTCCATGCCCACCATCACCCTTCTAGGTCAATGCACTACCATCTATTGCTGTGACATATTTAACAGTCCTTTAACTGGACCCTGCCTTCAGCCTTATCCTTTCTAAACCATAAATCTGACTATGTCACTCTCCTACTTGAAATTATCAGTGTTCATAGGCTCAAGTCCAAACTTCACAACATGTCCATCTCCCCATAACTTCTTAGCCTGCTGTCCCCTTTTCATTCTTTTGATCTTAGTTTAGATGTCACTTTCCAAAGTCTGAATCAGGTTCTATCCTATATCCATCCATAGCATCCCAGGTACAATGTTTGTTATGTGTCATGGCACATGACACTGCAATTGTCAATTTACCTGTCTATAATGGTTATGAGAAAACAAAATCCAGAAGGTTGGGGCTCCTGCTATACTGCCCCTTATCTCCGGGAATCAACTTTGTATTTGTTAAAAATGCCCAAGCTTATCACCCAAACCATACTTGCCCCGATCCACTGCTTGCTTGCTTTGCTGACACTGAATCCCTTTACCCATGTCTGGGGCTCTTTGCAGCTATGAACTCACTCTTTTGGACACAAATATCAGGACACAGATATAGAAATGAGGTATGAGAGAAACACACAGGCACTCACTCTTTACTGTGTTCTTTTCCTTTAGCTTTCAACTCTTCTTTTTCTTTCTCCCTCTAATTTTACCATGTTTTCAGTCCTTAGAAAAGCTATCCTATTTTATCCAGATGTACTTACAATGGACTCTTCCTCTAGACTTAAATGACCACATCTTCATGCATGACCCCATATCCATATATCAAGCTTGAACTCATTTCTATGTTCCAGATCTGCATCTCCATCTGCCTTTTGAATATGTTCACTCAGATTCCACTACCACCTCAAACTCAAAATATCTCAAATAAACTCAAATTTCTCTATCCAAACCAGTACTCTGCATCACGGCCTTCTGACACCCTGCCTTCTATATGCAACAAGCCAAGATGTTCTTTCTCAGCTTTCTTCAATATTTCCTACTTTCTATTTGTTTTCCCACCTGGTAAATTCCTCTTTTTATAAACACAGTTTACATTTCTCACATGTCATTATTTTTGGCTATATTAGTGTCCAGTACCTGTGAAGACTTGTATTAGTTTGCTAGGCTGCCATAACAAAGTACCAAAACCCGGGTGGCTGAAACCACAGAAATTTATTTTTTCATAATTATGGAGGCTAGAAGTCCTAGATCAAGGTGGTAGCACTGTTCGTTTCTTTTGAGGCCTCTCTCTTTGGCTTGTAGATGGTTGTCTTCTCTTTGTGTCTTCACATGGTCTCTCCTCTGTGCATGTCTATGTCCCAATCTCCTCTCCTTATAAGGACACTAGTCATGTTGGACTACAACCCATTCCCAATGACTTCCTCTCACCTTAATAGTCTTTTAAAGACTCCTATCACAGTCACATTCTGAGGTATTGGGCATCAGGACTTCACTGTATGAATTTTAAGGGCACACAATTCAACCCATGACAACACTCTTTGTTTTTAGATTTGGGGAATCTCCTACATTATGAATCTTTTCCTACCACCATTGAAGCCAAATTCCCAGATTTCCCTGCATGTAACTTAAGCTCACAACCTAGTAACACATAGAATGAGGCATCTGAGCAATGCACTCTGAGAAAGACAAGGTAGATACATCTTGTTTCCAGGGGCAGCAGTACCAAGATTCTAGCTTTATACCTGGTGCCCAGCCATGGTATCTGTGCTTTCTCTCCTGGAAAGGGTCTATGGTACAATCTGGGGCATTGTTTCTGGAGAGGAAGTCTCCACTGCTGGTTTTCTAAACCTCTCAGAGAATATGTGAGTTATGGTATATCATTTTTTAAATTTTTCACCTAAATTAAGAATCTGTTTCTATTATTTGCAATTAAGAACTCAATTGATACCCTGAATTTCAGAGTGACTTATATAAGCCTCATCCTGGTTGAGGTATTATTACAAAAGAGATTGATCAGAACCTATCAATTACTAACATTAACTTCTCAAAACTATCTTTTTTTTTTTTTTTTTTTTAGAAATGGCTTTTATTTATTGATTTATTTTTGGCTGCGTTGGGTCTTCGTTTCTGTGCGAGGGCTTTCTCTAGTTGCGGCGAGCGGGGGGCCACTCTTCATCGCGGTGCGCGGGCCTCTCACTATCACGGCCTCTCTTGTTGCGGAGCACAGGCTCCAGACGCACAGGCTCAGTAGTTGTGGCTCATGGGCCCAGTTGTTCTGCGGCATGTGGGATCTTCCCAGACCAGGGCTCGAACCCGTGTCCCCTGCATTGGCAGGCAGATTCTCAACCACTGTGCCACCAGGGAAGCCCTCAAAACTCTCTTCTTTATTCCTGCTTTCAGTAATTCGAAAAAAAGGCAACTATAAGCATCCTAATTTGGACCTTATCAAATGAGTCTTTCTGATTCATTCGCACTCACTGGTAACAAATCTATCCATTGCCTACAGGATTACATTCAAATGCCTCTTGCGTGTCATTTAAGTCTTCCAAAACAACTTAAATGTATTCCATCTTTCATTATAAATCCTCTCCTTTTTCTAGAAAAATAAAATGGAGCAATCAAAATTCATTGAGCACACGGCATTTTGAAAAACCTGTTAATAAATCCTGTTTCTGACCACACGTACAACTCTTTGGGCTTACTACCCCCACTTCATGCATATGAGAAATCTGAAACTAAGAAAATTAATTAGGTTGCCTAAGGTCACACAAGTAATGAATAATAGGACTGGGTTTTGATATCAAGTCTCCGTAGCCTCTTCTCTCCCCATGTGATTCTCTCCATTGTTTCCCATACACTTTCCAGCCTCTCAGATTTTGCTTATGTGGTGCTGTGGCCTGGAGTATCCAACCAATCTCTCCTTTGCCTGCCCAAATCTTACTAATTCAGAATCCAGCCCCAAACCTTCAGTCTCAGTGAAGTTTCTTTGATGTCTCCAGTTGATTTTTCTCCTCAGAACTAGTGCAGTATTCATTATCTATACCACTCTTTCTGATGTTTTAATACATTATCTCATATTAACCACTTTATATGCATTTGCTTTTCTTCCTGTTTGTGAAAATCTAAACTTTTAAGTATGAGATTGTCATATTCTACATGTCCCTAAGTATTCTGCATGGTTTTATGCACAGAGGAAGTGCTATCACACAAATCAAATAGTCCCCATTCTTGAGCCATGGAAAAGGATATTAAAATCATGTTTCACATTAATGTTGATCTTCAGGTGAGAGTATGCCCCAATTGCTTGAGTGATTGAGCATCTCCTTGATATTAATTTCTTTGGAAAAGGGAAACAATTCTCATACACTTTTATCACTTATTTTTAATTTGTAGGGGCAATTATATTTTCAAAAGTATTTTCAGTAATTCCAATTGAATAGATAACAAACCCTAATTTCACTGGTAAGCTCAGAGATTTTGGTTTGACTGAAAAAAGCAGCCTGTGATCAAACGGTGGAAGGTAATGTACCACAGTTTACAGCAGATCATTTTTAAATTTTTTGGAAAGTAAATCTTATTGCCTTTGCATCATAACTTGCTGAAAGCAATGGACTTACACAAAAATTTGAGGTGGATTTTTCAAATGGCTTTTAAGGCCAAACAAATAAAAGTATAGGCTCACTAGAAATATTTTGTTTCATGCTAATCTGTACAATACAACCCTATGCAACAAGGCACACAAGTTCTGTAATCAGACAGTACACATCAGAAGACATCAGAAATAAGATGTACAGAGATGCATTAGTTCATGACCACATCAAATTTACTTTTTTAAATTTAAATGACCATATTAAATAGTCCAATTACTATCCTCATTTGTGTATAATTCCAAGCTCCATTGTATCCTCTGTGTGTGAATAAAGTAAACAAGAATGACTATGGCAACTATAATTGTGTGTTTTTATCTTCAGTAATCTGAGCATCCTTCCCATCGTTGAAATAAAATTCTAAGTTTTAGTTTCGTAAATATCAGCAAAAATTAAAAATTATTTTAAATCTCCATATAAGGCTGTTGAAACTAAATATCTTAATTGCACTAAAGTTTAATTTATATTTTAACTGTACATCACAGAGCCCCTTAAAAAGACAGTCAATAATATTCACTCTGACTGCCCCGTGATTGTAGGATTGTTGCCTAGAAATAGAGGCTGGGAAATTTCAACACATCTTCTCCTTTATTTATAATGTGGCCCATGTCCACTTAAATATTTGTCTGGTGTCTTTCTGTGTCTAATTGATGTGAGTAGATTGTCTGTGAGAGAGTCAAGTCATACATTCTGCAGAGTCTTTGTAAATAATTTGGCCCACAACTAACCATAGTATGATAGGACATGAAGATGAAAAAACTGAAATGGCTAAATTAATTATGACCCAATTAGATTATACTACTATATAGATCTAGCCATTATTAGAAGCCTAGGGTTTCAGAAGAAATCATATAGTAATCTAAATAAGTACTCTTAGAGTAATGATCATTCAAGTTGTATTTTTATTGCTTATGTTCTATCACAGCACTAGACTAATATAAGTTGGTAAAGCTGTAAATATGTACAAATGACAGGGTTAAGTAATTAGGAAATGCTCCTCAAAGGACCCTAGCATATTCTCCATCATTCCTTTCCTTCAACCTGGACATGCAAAATCCAGGGTCCAAACTACAGGAGCAAAAGAAGAGAAAGGATGAAGGAGATAAGTTTTGATGACATGTATAGGCTGTTTAAGTCTTCCCTCACCTGGTGTATCTTTGAAGGTTACATGTAGTAATTTCACATATTAGAAAGACTGAGTCTTGTAACTACTCATTTTGCAACAAAAATCAGTTGAGGGCCTCTATGTGCCAGACTGTTCTAAGCGCTTAGAATTCAGTGCTTTGCCTGTAAACGGCTGATGAGAGGTTACAGCCCAGTAGAGAAAGCATTCAATAAGCAAATCTTTTCACAGATGCCAATTAATAATACTTGTGTTAAGTGCTGCAAAGGATAAGTACAGTTTTACATAGCCATACACCAATAGTCAGAAAAAAAAATTTTTTGACAATATTTAAGATGAGGTCTGACAAATATTTAAGATGAGGTCTGACAAATAACTAAAATTTAGCTTGTCAAGGTATATATATTTATGTATTTGAGTCACAATAAAATACTTCATTGTTTTATTTTAAACATGAGAGTACAGGGAGATCAGCTCGGTGCTTTGCGACCACCTAGACGGGTGGGATAAGGAAAGTGGGAGGGAGATGCAAGAGGGAGGGGATATGGGGATATACGTATGCATATAGCTGATTCACTTTGTTATACAGCAGAAACTAACACAACACTGTAAAGCAATTATACTCCAATAAAGACGTTAAAAAACAAAATTTAAGAAAAACATGAGAGAGCCTCAAGTATATCTAAAAGCTGTTTGGAAGGACCTCGTAAACAATAAAGGTTAAAGATAAGAGAAAGAGAAGGGCTAATGGATGGTGTAAGTTTTCTGTGAAGTTTGGAGGGAGGTGAAGGGACTGACCTTAGCTTGGAGAAGAGGCAGCTCCTCTTACAGTTTGTGCCCAATAATTTAGAATTTGAACTTAACTATTGTGTTTTATTCATATGTTAATTACTTGATATGATTTTTAAATGATATTAAGGCATCATCTCTCATGTTTCACATGTGAGAACCATACATATATGAATCCATCTATGAACATCTCTGGATATCTATTCTGTTGCAAAAGGCTGAATACACTCTTCTTGATACTAATTCTTTCACATCAAATCCATCTGCTTTCACATCAAATCCATCTGCAAAGTTTATAAAATTATTCTTTATGTGTAATAAGTATTCCACTGAATTGTTTCTGCTAATATATACAAACTTTTGCCCTGACTGTGGCCCTCTATCATCTGCATGAGCTGAAACTTTGCTATTTTCCACATATTAAGATTATTTTTTGTTTTAGCTCTACTGGAATATAACTGATATACTAAAAATTGCACACATTTAATGTATAAATCTTAATGAGTTGGACATATGCATACACCCATGATACTATCATTACAA
The DNA here is from genome assembly GCF_039906515.1 of Pseudorca crassidens. Lineage (NCBI taxonomy): Eukaryota > Metazoa > Chordata > Mammalia > Artiodactyla > Delphinidae > Pseudorca > Pseudorca crassidens. The sequence continues at coordinate 25,799,124 of NC_090298.1, forward strand.
TCAAGGTTCTAAACATGTCTATCACCTCCAAAAATGTCCTTCTGCTCTTTTGGGGGGTTTTGTTTTGTTTTACTTTATGTTTTTTTGTACATTTCACTGTTGTGGCCTCTCCCGTTGCGGAGCACACGCTCCGGACGCGCAGGCTCAGCGGCCATGGCTCACGGGCCCAGCATGTGGGATCTTCCCGGACCGGGGCACGAACCCGTGTACCCTGCATCAGCAGGCGGACTCTCAACCACTGCACCACCAGGGAAGCCCTTTTTGTGTGTTTTTTAAAGAACACTTAACATGAGAACTATCCGCTTAACATATTTTAAAGTGCACAATACTGTATCCACTTTTTTAGGAGTGTCCGTGTGTAGTGTAATATTTTGGGGTTCTCTTTGCTGACGTTTAAACAGCTAGCTTTCATTCATATTACACATGTAGCTAATCCAACCAAGATAAATCAAAATTTCTCTCCTTAATACCATTCCAATAAAGCATCTTTTTAATGCATAGCCCAAGACCGACTTTATTCATAAAGCTCAGGTACTGCAATTCACACCAGAGTCCCTTCTTGTGAATTTCTTTCTCTTTACATTTTGTTCAGAAAATTTTAAATTTGACTGTGAATTGTCTTATATGGTTCACTACTTCTTCATGCATGCAAATGTCAACTCTAAAAAACTTAACTTGTTCTTTTTTTTAATGGCTTTGATTTTTCCCATAATGCCTAGCACAATTTGTGGCACAAAATAGATGCTACATAGATATATTTTGTTTTAACTTCATGACATTCTACTAATGCTGATGGACTGGTCAAAATCCTGTATGTTATTGCTGCTATCTAGATATTAAATGAGATTTATAACTGAAGTTAATAAAACCTCTCAAGGAAATAAGGGCAACTTTTGTTGTGGAGCCAGTTTCCAAGTTTCACAATCATATTGAGGTTGACCATCACTGAGGTCTTTAGGTTGTCTTTATGTGATTTGAAGTCACATATAATGCCACTGTGGATGTGTCCCCTGCAAGCATATACTGCATTTATAGATTTGTTTTCATCTTTTATCAGAGCATTGTTTTGTATCATACTGCTGAAATGGCAGAATGGTAATAGTTTTCTCTTCTGTATAGTTAATGGAAATTTTTTACTGCTTTTAGATTCCTTATATAACTACATTTTCTTTAGGCCTAAATCCATTTGACTGTCCCTAGTCTGTAAATGATCTGTAATCTCTTGTGAACCTCTGTGTGGGAGAATTTCTTGCTTACTGACTCCGGATCTTTTCAATGATACCAGTAGCATATTGAGTCATAAGAGTTTTGCCAAGGCTTTGAAGTGTAGCAGAACAAGAGTTGCTCTTGTCCACTGCTGCATTCTTATCTAAGCTAAGGAATATGTATATAATCAATCTAAACTTACTATACAATTTATTTCACTTGATTTTAATAAAAAATGGATCAGTAGAAAACAATCAAATCTAACACAGTGTGCTACAAATTAAGGAAGTTTCCTTAGAAACTCAGTGATATTCTTAAGACAACCAAATCTACCTCTCAATAATAATTCCAGGTGAAGTGTTTTTATGAAGCTGATTAAACCACATCATTATCATTGAGAAACATATACTGAGAACCCATAACATTAGATTATACTCAAAATTTTGAAATCGGTCTGCTTCTCATAGTAATTACAGACTACTTGTAGAATAAAGTCCTTGAAACCTTATTTCTCATTACTATTTCTGTTAAAGAAAACATTATCCAAATGAGAAAAAGGCTTAATGTAGAGACTGCACAGCTAATAGCATCATCTACTAGGATCTTTGATTAACAGAGCAATGGAATCTAGACAGAGCACCACAATTTGAGTCGCTGTCTTTCTTTCCAAAAATGATAGTGTATGCTCCTTGGTATTTACCAAAAAAAGTTTAAAACTCACGTTCAGACAAAAATCTGCACACAGATGTTTATAGCAGCTTTATCCACAATTTCTAAAGCGTAAAGCAACCAAGATGTCCTTCAGTAGGCAAATGGATAAATAAACTGTGTTGCATCCAGACAATGGAATATTATTCAGTGCTATACAGAAGCAAACTGTCAACTCATGAAAATACATGGAGAAACTTAAATGCACATTACTAAGTGAAAAAAGCCAATCTGAATGGCTACATACTGTATAAATCTAGCTATATAACATTCTAGAAAAGACAGAAAGACCAGAGACAGTCAAAAGATCAGGTTTCCAGGGGTAACGGGGAGAAGGTGGAGCACAGAGAATTTTTAGGACAGTAAAAATATTCTGTATGATGCTCGAATGGTGGATACACGTCATTAAACATTTGTCTAAATCCATAGAATGTACAACACCAAGAATAAACTCTAAGATAAACTATGGACTTTGGGTAATTATGATGGGTCAGTATAGGTTCATCAATTGTAACAAGTGTGCCATTCTAGTGGGGAATGTTGATAATGGGGAGGTTATGCATATGTGGGGATAGGGTGTATATGAGAAATCTCTGGACTTTCTTCTCAGTTTTATTGTGAACTTAAAACTGTTCAACAATTTTAAAATTTAATTTCATTTAAAAATAAAATAATAGTGATCCTGAAATGCTAAGCCTTTTCATTGTACGTGTTGAGAACAAGCTTTCACAGGCATGGCATCAATCTCTACCTTGCCTTCTTAAAAGTCTCAGCAAGAAAGTTTTATGTTATTCTTCCACAGCCCCTCAAAAAGAAGTAAAACAGAGCTTAATAAAAAGAAACAACAGTAGTAATCTTCAGAAGGATCAACATATCATTTTCAAAGAGATTTTACTGGAGCTCTGAACACCAATAGCAAAAAGGATGCTCTCTATAAGGTGAGTTCTACTGTATCAAAACTTAAATTCATTGTTTTCTTGTAAAGTATGAAGACAAGATAAAATCAACTTCTAAACCAATTATGAAATGCAATTATTAAAATCAACAATAGGAATATAGACTCAATATTCTTTGATGCTCTTGAAGCTCATGTTATGTCAATAGCAGAAAATTCAGTGAAGAAAAAGGGTATTCATTCTTAGCTAACAAAAGAACTATTCTAGCAAGTATAACTAGAACATGTCCTATCCTAGTCAGCAGTAAACAAGTGTTTACCTAGAACTATTATGCTTTTGTTATTTGCAAGTAACCGTTCTAAGATAATACCAGTACTTCAGAGAAAAATTTGTTTACCAGAGTCTAGACAGATCAAAACAATGGTATTACAAAATATTTTCTCAAACAACTACCCAATAAAGGCCTTCTGCTTAAAGAAGAAAAATGTTAAAGAATGTCCTATGTGGCATTTGGGTTTCCTCAATTAGGGAGGACCAGCATTATCTCCAAAAACATTTTTGTAGTCAGTTTTTTTACAGTGGTGGAGTTGTCTATACCTGTATGTGTATGTGGCTATTGATGTTTAGTCTGTGGTATGAATAGGAACATTGAAACGGCAGTCCTTGACATTCTGTTTCATTAACCTTGCAGAGTGCTGTGCCATGCCATGCTCAGATGGACTCTTTAAAAACCGCTGCTTGATGCTGTTGATGATGATGATAATGATGATGATGATGACAATGACCACTGGTAGGTTAGTTGGGGATTTTCCACTGTCCCCTAAATACAATTTCCTCCAGTTGGTCCATAATTTGCCTTGCTCTACTAATGGTAAAGGACAATTAAAGTGTATACTGAAGATTTTAATACCTTTTAAAAATATTAGCCTTTGCAAAGCTGATAAAGTTAAATTATTACTACAGTTAGAGAAGCTCCCATAGGCTACTATTTACAAAATAAAAAAGCATTTGTATTCAGGAAAATATTTTTTAAAAAAACAGGAATAGCATTTTTGTTGTAGAAGAACATTTAAAAAATATAAAATATATAAAGCAAAAATTCATTTTTATTCATGCTCAATTCCTCCTCCCCTCTCCAGATGCTTTTTTCCATAAACAGAGTAATTAATAGTATAAGTACCCCTGCAAACATCTTCCTGTACACTTAAAACTGTGTGTGGATGCTTGTGTTAACTCTAGTTGGTTGTCACATACTTAGTTCCATCTGGAGCTGGTAAGTATTTCTTGAGCTATCATGTCCTTCTTGTTTTGAAATGCTGTGAGTTAGCTCTAAGGGTAAAATGACACACCAGAGAACAGCCTCTCACATCTTCCTTTGAATTCCTCATCCAATAAAAGACACTATGTAACTCAAAGCACCCGTCCTGTTGCTTAGACCTGAAATTAGGGAATGAGCCTTCCTGGTTATCAAATCCCTTCTCTTGTCAGTTTACAAGGTTTTTAACCAATAAAAGTCTTACTGCCAGAGCGTTCAGTCAAGGTGGCCTGACTCTCAACAAGACAGAATGGCAGCCTATGGGGAGCAATTGAGCCATTCATAAGATGCCCAGGCTGCAGCTGAAGGGCCACCTGGTGTTTGACAGCCTCAGGGAGGCTCAATCCACTGCTCGTTCTTGAAATAACATAGAGCAAGGGCACATTAGCACTTGGCACTTTAGCCAATGGAAATAATTTAAATAAGACTAGCAAAGTATTGAGAAAGATTTTTTCCGCCTTGTAAAATTGTGGGTGGCTGTAAAACATGTGTCCATAAAACTGTCCTTTTGTCTCTCTCTTTATTAAATCCTCCATTTCTTTTAGAAGCACAAATCTGAATGATGAGCGTTTTGTTCTTCGCATCATGTAACCAAGGTCTTTGATATTTCATTATCCTTATTTAAAAGGAAATGTTTGCTGAATTTTTCCAGTTCATCACCAGATAAATATCAGGTGTTGAACACTGAATAAATGGCAATAAGAGGTGACATGACTAAAAACGCTCAACTCTGAGCAGCTATACCTGAGACAGACTGGTTTGCACTCCATGATCCACTGGATGGCCAGGAGAGCTCAGGGGTTTGGCACTGAGTTCTCATAAATCAGTAAAAGAAGAAACATACTGATGTTATAACATGATGTTATACAGAATTTCTTCTCATTATAATCAGAAGCAAAAATGTTTGGTTTTTATTTCCAATATCTTGGAAAATAGAAACAGAATTTATGATTACTCCAAAAACTAAAATGGATGTTCTGTTGCAAGGAGCTAAGGATTAATCATGCATTTTTATCATAGGAAAAAATCAGTAAATAATGAAGACCCACCCATTAATAAATATGGAAGATAAAGATTTAAAGTGATAATGAATATGAAACTGAACAAAGGGTTGAAAAACAATTCTCTGATTTTAAAACCTTACAATAAGCTGATATATTCAGAATTATGACCACCAAAATCTAAGGAATGCTATTTCTGCATAGATGATTCACTCTAGCTTGAATAAATTAATTTTAAGAAAAATGCAAAAAATAAAAACGTAAATGTTCAGAGGAAACAAAATAACTTATAATAAAATTATCAAAAAATATTGATTTGTAGATATTAGCTTTATAAAGACAAGTCTATAAAATGATTCATTATTAATAAACTTTATAATATTAGAACGAAATTGGGATGCTAGAGCCCAATTTCTCTCATTCACACCTGAAGCACTGGAAAACCTGGGCTAAGCCTTCAACATAGTAATTTAGGACTCACCTTCATTCATTCATTCCACATTCAAGAACTGCCTAACACGTGCCAGGCACTGTGCTAGGGACCCAGCGACCCACATGATAAGAATGCAACCCCTGTTCTTCAGGATTAGCAATGTTAAGGGAAAAACTGTCCTGTTTCTGTGATCAGGTAATCCGATAAATGATTATAGAAATCTCTTAAGTGCTGTAACAGAGGCATGCATATAATAAAGTTCTCTGGTCTTTCTGGAAAGATAAAAAAAAAAAAGACTAAATATTCAAAATTCCAGCCAAATCTTGAAGTTTGAGTTGGAATTTGCCTAGTGAACAAAAGCTAAAAAGGGGGAATGGGGAGAACAGCTTTCTAGAAAGCAGATACTGTAGGTGCAAAGGCATGCCAACAAATGAAAAAAAAAAAATTTAAAAACACCATGAACTTTTGGGAACTGTAGATAGGTCTCAAATGTCAAGTGCAGGACTCTTGTCTTAGCTGTAGCCTGAAAGAATAGGCAGATCATGAGGGCTTTGCATATCATTCCAAAGTCTTTGGATTTTATGTTATATACAGTGAAGAGCCAGGTCAGGGTTTCAGTAAAAAATGTGTGGGATCATACTTATGTTTTAGCCATTAATCCCCTGGTATGAATGGCTGACTGAAAGTCTAAAACTCAGTGTGTGTTTTTAAGAAACTCTCTTGCAATTCCTGACTGTGTGCATAAAGCATGGTTTTAAGATAAAATCTCCTTCAAGACTGTCTTTGAATGGAAATGAAACAATGAATTTATCCCAGTAGCATAGACTGCTCCAGATGGATAAAATCTTGTAGGTCATTTATCCTACCCCAACTCTTATTACTAATTTATTTATTTATCTATTAGTTTCTCAAATATTTACTGAGCATCTACATTGTACTAGACAAACTCTCTGCTTTAATAAAGTATATAACCTACACTACCTAGACAATAAAGAAACAATAATTAAAATAAATTTACATTTAAAAATAGTAATACATGCAGGCAGTAATGAAATAATTCTATGACAATGCTATACAGGAGCTCCATATAGACGGTGGGCTTGGAAAAGCCCTGTTTGAGAAACTGATTATTAATTGATATCTAAGAATGATTAGGAGATGATTAAATAAAATGTGAAGAAGGGAAATAATGTGCAAAGGCAATGATGCAGGAAAGGTCTTGGTACATTCCAGGAATGAAAGAAGCTGGGCATGTTTAGGGATAGTGAGCAAGCGACATGTTGGCAAGGGAGATGCTAGGGAGTTTGGTGGCAGCGATCAGGGAACTGTAGCAGGTTAAGAAATGCAGTCAAGAAAAATCTGTACAAGTTCAGGTCTCACGATTCCTAGTCAATGTTCTTTACTTTAGAGCCTGGAAACAAAAAGTTGTGGGGAAAAAATATATATATATAATATATATATATATAATTTTCCTGTATAATTCAGTATCTTCTCATGTCATCTACATTGGGGGAAAAAATCTTGCTTCTAGCATGCTGCATTACATTTTTAGTACTTTTTTTTCCTTAAGAGATATATTAGGGACTTCCCTGGTTGCACAGTGGTTAAGAATCGCCTGCCAATGCAGGGGACACAGGTTAGAGCCCTGGTCCTGGAAGATCCCACATGCCGCAGAGCAACTAAGCCCATGCGCCACAACTACTAAGCCCACATGCCACAACTACTGAAACCCACGCGCCTAGAGCCCGTGCTCCACAGCAAGAGAAGCCACCTCATTGAGAAGCCTGGGCACCACAACGAAGAGTAGCCCCTGCTCATGGAAACTAGAGAAAGCCCGTGTGCACAGCAACGGAGACCCAACACAGCCAAAAATAGATAGGTAGATAGATTAGACAGACAGATAGATAGATAGATAGATAGATAGATAGATAGATAGATAGATAGATAGATAATACAATCTCATGGTCAGCTGCAAAAACTGGATCTACTCTGGCTGGCCATATCATTTCCCAGACCACCCTAGTAAGACTTTAAATAAAGAAGCATTGAAGGCTATGATCTAAATATCAGACACTCACCAGGATTATGAACAAGAAACAAACAAACAAAAAAAAAACAGAATATGAGCGACTAATAAGTCATTCATGAATTCAGACTAGAATTATGATAGTTTGTTAATCCACATTTATCTAGAATAATTAAAATTCCCACTTTCAACAAATAAGCCATTAAATGCAATTTAATGCAATGATCTGATTGACACAGTTGTGGGAAGTTTCAATTAATATATGTATATGATTATGTAGATCAATGTTTACATTTTTGCATTCTTATAGACATGTGCTGAAAATACAGTACATCAATAACTTATTCCCTGGTTACCATAAAATGTTTATATATGCATTGTAATAGCATAGATGAAGGCTTGGCAGAGGAGGTACATAGGCCAAAGGATCCTTATTCCCAATGTTCTTCTTCGTTATTTGTGGTTGTGGTAGAACTAATACCCCAAATATGCTTCCCTTTAGAATGAATTTTCCAAGCTTATTCTCAAACAGTACAATGTTGTAAAAAGTGTTAAGTTTCCATTATGTGAAGAGAAAAATGTGATTTTTTTTTTCAGAGAGCTTTTTACTCAAGCAACTCAGAGAAGGAATTTATTTTTCACCACTGCAATCTTGTCATTTATTTAGTCGTCAGTGGGGAATAGTGTCTTTGCTTTGCTGGAACTGAGCAATTTGTAGAGGAAAGGATAAAGTCCCTGTAGTAAGTTCTGAGGCCAATCTTTTATAGATCTCTGGCACATGTGATTATTAATTACCTCCAAAGATAAATATACTCAGTTTGTAATTCTTATTCTCAGTTAACTCAATTTTTATATCTGTCATTACCCTTTTTTCTAAAACGATAACGTTAACTCTATTCTTGAAGAATATGAATTCTGATGGTAAGCACTGTAGACTATTTTGATAGCATGTACAAATTTGTACATGTCTTCGAGCTTTAGATTTGGGGCATTTAATGGAAAAAGGAAGTTAGATTTAGGTGGGTTTTTTAGCTTTTTTTTTTTGTTTTTTTTTTGCAGTACGCGGGCCTCTCACTATTGTAGCCTCTCCCGTCGTGGAGCACAGGCTCCGGACGTGCAGGCTCAGTGGCCATGGCTCACGGGCCCAGCCACTTCGCGGCACATGGGATCCTCCCGGACCGGGGCATGAACCCATGTACCCTGCGTTGGCAGGCAGACTCTCAACCACTATGCCACCAGGGAAGCCCAGATTTAGGTGTTTTGATCGTGTCTCATATCTGTGGCCATGAATACTGCATGCTGTACTATACCTAAATACAAAATAGAATAGAAATATGCTAATGGTAAGCTTTTGAGATATGTTTTCTATTTAACAAACATTTGAAGTCCAAATATTTGCCTGAAATCATCCTGCTTTTCTTTGGGGTGGGGGACAGGGTCCTGGAAATAAAGAAATGTAAAATATATTTCTTAGTGCCACCATAGACATGTACAGATAAATGGATAGGTGATATCTATATCATGCATAGAGATTATATAGAGAGATAAATAATATTCCAATTACAGAATATTTCTAACACATGAATTCAAAACTGGCTCTATCATTTATCAGTTGTCCTAAGGCTATTATTTACATACTCAGGGCCTCAGTTTACCTATTTTGTAGGGGATGTGGATTAATGAACTATCATAATTATAAATGCCAACATCAGTGAAAATTCTTTCCCTTTTCTCCTTGCTTTCCCCACGGCATGCAGAAAGAAGACAAAAGGGGAATGTTACAAAACATAAGGAAAATATAAGGTCTTAGAATCAGGAAGAAGGAAAAGAAAAGCAAAGGAAGAAGTAGGAATGTAAAAAGGAAGAGAAGCAAAAACATTGAACTGTGTGGTAAATACTTTAACACTACCACAAATTTCTTAGGAAGAATTTCTCCAAAATCTGTGGCATTAATTGCTTACCCCAGACACATCAAGGGTAGTTAAGCATAGGTGAATCCACAGTACAGTAGCAACTCGAGCTATTGCAATCAGAACTTGGAGTCTGTTCACATGAACCCTTCATCAGAGAAACTGTTGTGCCTGGTTTCTAGTAACAGATTTATTACATTGACTAATGGGCTTTATTGAAGGTGACAACCACTAGAATCTACAGAGCCTTTAGCTTTTTTTTTTTTTCAGGAATTCAAATGATATCCTAAACTCAGGAGGATAGATTAAGCTCAATGGTGTATATCTATTTAAGGAGAAAGGAAAACATATTTCTTGGATCTATATAGCTTGAGACTCTTAAATCAATATCTCAGAATCTTCTAAACCTAGTATGTATATAAGCAATCAATCCACAAACTCCAAAACAGAAAAAGTAAGCTACTATATGATTCTGTGACGAAAAACCACTACATACAATTTTAATCTCTTGCATTAGGGGAATGCATTTTATTTTTCACTACTGGGAATCAGAGCCATTTGATATTTTTTCTATGAGGGACAAGTTAATGGACAAAAATGATCTTTAATCCAAATTCAGGGAATAACTGATATAAGGAACTTGATTTTAATCTGACCATCCCATCCAACTGGCAGGATTTTAAACATCCATTTGCCACAAATCAGTAGTCATCCAGATAATAATTACCCAGGTACAATCTGCTTCCATTACCCTTTGCTAGAAATCAATTCTTTCAACTCTTTTTGCACCTTAAATATTTAAGAAACCTGATTTGTAGAGTGAGATGATAGTGTCTGGCCTTTTTTTTTTTTTTAAAGGATCGCATTATTAATAAGCCAGTGACCATTAAAGTAATTGATGATAAAAAGAACCAAAACACAAATTTGGGCTTTAAATTAGAAGAGAGTCCTGAGTGGGGGTGGGGTGGGATGAATTGGGAGATTGGGATTGACATATATACACTAATATGTACAAAATAGATAACTAATAAGAAAAAAAACAGAGGAAAGACAAAAAGAAGAGTACTGATTTACAATGTAGTCATTCAAGCGATCCAGAATATGCATATATTATTACTGCATTATTAAAATTGAATTATTTTAGAGAATCCCCAAACACTGAAATTATATCTGCAGCTACTTAATGATATCCATTTGATAAACACTGGCCTAATGCATTAAATATCCCAGGTACGTCTGCATTCTAAGAAGAAATTTTTAAAACAGAAAAGATTTTAAGACTCTAAGAAATTTGTCTCAAAGGTTAAATACCAGACAGATGGTGAGAAAAGTATTTGAGGCATATATGGCTTTCCTAAGGCTTTCTGAATCTCATCCAGGAGGCAGCCACTGATGGTGTTTTCTTGCTATAAAACATGTTCTGAGAATAGGCCCTCCATATTAAGAGTTCTTAACATAGTAAATAAAATCCGTAATGCAAAATATACATATAGAGCCCCGTTATTAAGAGCTCACTAAATCTTAATTGGATAATGTTCCCAAGAATGTCATCTTTCACATACCTCTGTTCAAAAGTGTAAATTTCGGCTTCCCTGGTGGCGCAGTGGTTGAGAGTCCGCCTGCTGATGTAGGGGACACGGGTTCGTGCCCCGGTCCGGGAAGATGCCACATGCCGTGGAGCGGCTGGGCCCGTGAGCCATGGCTGCTGAGCCTGCGCGTCCGGAGCCTGTGCTCCGCAACGGGAGAGGCCACAACAGTGAGAGGCCCGTGTACTGCAAAAAAAAAAAAAAAAAAAAAGTGTAAATTTTATTTTCTTTTGAAAAGTCACCTGGTATCTTTGGCTTTGAGATGTACAGAGGGATTTCCTCCATTCAACCTAAAATTCATTTCCAGATAAGAGAAATAAGATTGCCATCTGAAAGTTTAACTAAACATCAACATCAAATGGATTGAAACACATATTGTAAAGTCACGTTAAGTTCTAGAAGTTCTCCCTGGAATCAACAAGATTTGAGTAATGACTCAATCAGAAGGTGAATTGCTAGAAACCTAACCACATACTAGAAAAGGTAAAAATAAATAAACATATAAAGAGTAACAGCACTGACAGTGCCCACCCAAATTCTTTAATGCCCAAGGACTTGACTCAATCTATCAGTGTGTTAGGTATGTATTTCGGATATGGATGCTCTATGCTAATTTACCAGATGCCATCAAACCTCATTGAATTCCTAATTCTTTCTGTTCCAGTGACTTAGTAATCACAGCAATTTTGTAATTATAATGTGGCTTCTTAGGACATGGCTACAGAGAATGAAAGTATTGACCACAGGATATGAGTGTTCAGGACCTTAGCCAGTTTGCTTCTTATTGTGAATGAAATCAATTGATGTTCTCATTTTATGTATCAACATGTATGAATTTTGTTAACATAAGCCCAGCATGAGAAACAGTCACTCTCATTACTCCTGAAATTCAGGTTTCTGAACCTGTAAGAGTGAGAGTAAGACTAAGCAGTGCAGTGAATGCATCCTGGCAGAGGCACCCTGGCGTCTCCTCTAGACAACCAACAGACCTGACTTGATCAGTGACACTCTGATCCTGGCACTCTTCCTTGAAAACCTGGCTTGTAGAGGATCAAAGTGAGAGAATGGGTAGAAAAAGAGAGTACAGTCCAAGTAGTCTGAGACTACAAGTAATGTCATCCATCAGCAGGAGGGATGCAGAAGGCAGATCCTAAGACAAGGTCTGGCATAGGGGAAAGAAAGCAGACTCTGAGTGGCCTTATCATTACTCAGTTGCTCTAAGCCTGCTCTATCCCTTACCTACAAAATAAGAGTAATAACACCTAATTCACAGGGTTTGTTTCTTTTGGGGAGGAAGAAGGGAATTAAATGAATCTCAGAGCCTGACATAGGTGCTTGATATATAGTTTACTTTTTCCCCTTATCATAATTTTATTCACGTATATTGATAATAGAGCAGCCCGCCCCAGTCTTATAGAGAATTTGAAAACAGGCAGCTCTAGTTTCCATATAGTCCTTTTCTGACAAAGTGCCTGTTTTTCTCATAATGTTCTCCTTCCACCATGAATGGTGGAAAGCAAAACAGATATAGTAATTTGTTCTAAGGTATTGGACTTTCTTTTGTTGTTAATTAGCATTTCATAGAATTGAAGGCCCTGTGAAATCTTTTTGTCCAACCTATTACTCAGCTTGATACTCAGACTTAATCCATTGATAGTATAGTTGATTCACTATTTTACAGTCACTTTAAAATTGTCAGCTGGAAGAGAGCAATGTTTAACCCCAGACAATGAATGACTGCTTTGGAAATCCAAGCATTTAAGAAAGGACACATCAACCTAGAGGTGCCGCTCTTAAAGCAAACTTCCACACAGCACTTATCCAGTTTTCCCAGAGATTCTCAGGAATACAAACACTGCTAGAGGTAGCAAACGGCTTTTGTTCTTGTGCTAGTCTTTGGTTTTATCAGCCTTTTCCTAAGGAAAAAGAAAAGTGTACTTTAATTCTATATCACTTAATTTTGGACATGTGTTTCCCAGTTTTAGCTGTGTTTATGATAGATCATTTTATTGATATTACATCTTGTTTCTATTACACTGTATCAACTTCACATATAAGGGAAGTGGCATAACAGGTCATAATTTATCAAGAAAAATAGTAAGAGAAAATGTCAAATAAGAGCAGTAAGTATGTGATGACTATCCTGTATACAGCACAAGTAACTGGAGGAAATCAGTTTTAAAGTTATAATTTAATTTAAGTAACAGTCTAGTGACTCTAGCCAGAGGAAATTTAAAAAACAGGTTGTAGCAATAGTGAATACAAATTCAAAAAAGGACTGGCTCCTAAAATTCTACAAAGAACTATGAGTCAAGCCTTAAGGGAACTTCTATATTAAGGTACCAGTTATGAAACCATGCCATGTCTCCATATAGCAGGGTGAACTCTCTCTAACATGGCTTAGCTGGGGAAAGAGATGCTTTATTTCATAACAATAATTAGCATTAGTGGAATGCGTACTGTGTGCCTGGCACTTGCCTAAGCTCTTTATTGCATCAACTCATGTACTACACAATAGTCCAATGAGGAAGATACTACTATTTCTCCTTTTTACCACTGTGAATACAAAGGCACAGAATATTAAGTGCCATGCCCAAGTATAGTCATCTTGGAAATGGCAAAGCTAAAACTTTAATCCAAGCAGTTTGACTTACAGCTGAATTCCTAACCAAGTAACTATACTGCTTTTCTTTTATAATTTTTTAAAATACATCTACTTATTTATTTATTTGACTGTGTTGGGTCTTCATTGCTGCACGTGGGCTTTCTCTAGTTACAGCGAGCAGGGGCTACGCTTCGTTGCGGTGGCTTCTCTTGTTGCAGAGCACAGGCTCTAGGTGCGCGGGCTTCGGTAGCTGTGGCTAAATAGTTGTGGCTCGCAGGCTACACAGCACAGGGTCAATAGCTGTGGCACATGGGCCCAGCTGCTCTGTGGCATGTGGGATCTTCCCAGACCGGGACTTGAACCCGCGTCCCCGGCATTGGCAGGTGGATTCTCAATCACTACGCCACCAGGGAAGTTCCTACTGATTTTCTTTTAAATGCAAGTATTCTTGCTATCATGCCACATATGTGTTTCGGGGTGGGAGAACATGCTTTCTGTAAAATCACATGGTGAAAATAACATTGGCTCTGGAAAAAAAGAGTTGGAGCAGATCCCTGAAAGCCTACTATATCCAGAGAACTAACAAAAACAATATCAATCCTAATAAAAACATAAGTGCATCTAAAATGTTTGGCATTGGCTTCCAGTATCACAGTTAATTCTTTCCAACTTGAATTCTGGCAGTTGTACATTTTCCTTTGCTATGTACTTCTCGGAGGGCATTTGCTTCCAATACAGAAATGTTCATCAACATTAATAATCTCCAGACCATAGCCTCTTTTGTTAATCATTGTTTAATAAGGGAGGAAATGTCAGCACCATCCCCTTCACATGCACTTGCATTTCACTGTAGCTTAACACGGTGCAGTACAAGCACAGCTTGCACTAAAAGAAGACACTTTTGTAGAGTTTTAGGTCTTTTCATAAAGGATTTATACGTTGATAAGGCATTTAATTATGACAGTCCACCTCAATCACTTAAAAAAAATTAACTCCCTGAGAAAAATCATGTGTGAATCAACACCCTTCACATTATACCAACATCACTCCCCTATTTACCAATCACCTAAGAAGTAATCAGTGTTAAAGAAACTCAGATCATAGAATAGACATGATTGTTAACTAGTTGTGATTAATTGATTATTCTACATATAAAAATGGTTGAAGTATAGAGTCACATTTACTCACAATTAAAACTATCCTGATTATAATGTCCTTCATTTTTTTTTTCAACAAATATCTTTGAACATCTACCCTGTATGACACACTTTACAGAAGGTTGAAGATGTAATAGGGCACAAGATGGCCCTGAACTCTCTCATCATGGAGACCAGAATATCTCTTGGGTTTTTCAGAAGATGTGTATGAATCCTGCTGTGACTTGAAGCTATCATGATTTTATCAGGGAATTGTCAGTTGTGGACTGTTGTACTAATGGATGAACTAACTTTTCATATTCTGGATTTTGCTCTCAGTCAATGACAAACCTCCCACAGCATACATCTACATACACCTAAAAACACAGAAAGCAGATGAGCTCAATCTAAATATGCATTCTTCAACCCACTGATTGTGTTGTTTTAATATTATAGTGAACTGCCTCATCCACCTGACATAATCTGCAAACATGGTATTCTGAGTAATTTAATTGTCCCAGAAACTGAAACACATTCCAATTTTGGAAAGCCTATTTTTAAAGGAAAGAGTCCTTTATGTGATAAAGGACTGCTTGATGTGATAATATACTGCTTGATTTCTTAAATAAAATGCAATGCCCAAAATGTAACCCTGCTTAGATCAAATTGAAGCATCTAAGTCTATGAATGCCATTCCCAATCTCCTCACTACCCCAGCCTCTTCAAGCTGACTTCAGACACTGGGCATGCTCATTATAATAGTGTATAGCACAACTGTCACTTGCAATGGTGATCTCACCCCTGGGCCTGTTCAGATCCTTCAACACATTGACACCAAGATGGCATTAGACAGGCTCAAGAGATTTAGTGGGTCAAGTCATGTACAAATGGCAAAGGAGGAGGGATCAGAAATAGGTGGGAAGAGCTTTCAGGTAGCCATGAACATCTGATACTTTGTGAAAGGAGATACAGAAGAAAGGATTGAGTAGGAAGAGCCTCATACCACAGCACAGTACTGAGGAAGTCTCAGCCAGGCTGAAGGGGAGTCCCTACCTATTAGAAGAGTCCAAAATTGGAGAAGAATAGCCCCTACTCTAGTACCTCTGCCAGGCTCAGCCACTGGCTGGTAGCAGCCTAGGAGAACAATGGCCTCAGCATGCTGACTGTCAGTCAACTATGCTCCCCATAGCAGGCCCTCGTGAGCAGTGCACATCTATCACCACCACATCAACTAAATGTTCGCAAGAACTGACTATTCCTTCCTTGGGCTTAATAAGAACAAACAGCAGGACAGATGGGACACCCATCACTTAGAAAAGGTATGTCTAATTCCACTTTTGGGGAAGTAGGAGGAGCTGGCATTTGGCTAAGGTTTCAGTAACTCTGTCCATTGACAGAGACAGTGTAGCCAGCCCCGCTGTGGGGGAAAGCATCCGTGAGGCAGCCAGGAGACACCACTACTAATTTCTACCTGACCTTATTGGAAGGTGTCATTGCTCAGAAAGTCAACCACGACATATACATGCATTCATCAGTCAGATAAAGTCATTTACTGGCACCAATTACATTCTTATATTATTGCCATGAAAAAAAAATGAAGAGAGCTGCTGAAATCAACTTTGAATAACACTGATATTTAAAAGATGGACAGCAGTTATCTCACCTTATGTCCCTTCCTCATGGTAACTCCCAATACTATCCTCCCACCTCCACATCGTCCCTCCCGACATCATCGTATATGCTGTCAGATTTTATGTGTAAAACAGAACTTGTCATCTCCTATCTGCCCATAGGCAAACTTATTGCCATCATATCATTTCAAATAATTATTTTATAAATAACCTGGTCCCTCAAACTAGAAAATTTTCAATGGACTTCTCTTCTATCAGCCCTCATAATTGTTTAGTCACCAGAATCCTCTGAGCATTCTGTAAGTTAGCACCTGGAAAAATGCCTAACACAATGCCTGGCACATAGACAAATAGTACATCTCAGTTGATCCTAAGTAAGAGAGATATAAGTTAATATTAAGTAACTGTATTAATAATTATTTTTGTAATAGAACATTTTTCTAATTTAATCAATTGAGAGCTTACAAGTTACAGAGTTAGTGCCAGATCACTAGAGAACTTTCCCTGACTTTTTAGATTAGACCTTAAGCCAAGATGAACTATAAAATAACTTGTGACCTTTGTGCCACTGAAGCACATTGACTCTATGGTGCAAAGCCTTGTAAAACTCCCTCTATCAGCAATTGCTATACAAAACCCCCTAATTCTTTGGCAATATTTAGAACTTCTGAGTGTATTATATCTTCAAAGAAATTGTCAGGGAAGGAAAAGCAGAGAGTTACAGCAATGTTTTGGATAATCAAATTATTGAAATATGTTGGAATCTAAGGTCCAAGTGCCCCTTGAGAACCAAATAATATAATTCAGACCTCTATCCACACCCTGTGAAGGGCTGTCTCAAATTTTCTTCATATTTTCAGGAAATATATGTTTTCATGGATAACTCCATGTTGCATCACCCTAAATATGGAACTTAGTCCTTTCCTTGATTTACACACACACACACAAAACCAAAACATCAACAGACATACTGTGGTAGGTGACTTCTAAGTTGGCCCACAATGACCTCTTGTATAATCCCCTTCCCTTGAGTGTAAGCTGAACCTAGTGACTTGCTATCGACTGAACAGAAAACTGAAAACATAATGGGATGTGACTTCTGGGGAATGGGATGTGTAAGTAACAAAAACTGTGGTTTTCATCTTTTTGGTAGACTCACTCTATTGTCTTCTGGACTGCAGATTTCGATGAAGCAAGCTGCCATACTGGAGA
The DNA here is from genome assembly GCF_039906515.1 of Pseudorca crassidens. NCBI lineage: Eukaryota > Metazoa > Chordata > Mammalia > Artiodactyla > Delphinidae > Pseudorca > Pseudorca crassidens. Next base: position 25,816,789 of record NC_090298.1, read on the forward strand.
GAACCAGCTGGCAAGGAATGGATGTCCTCTAAGTCCAACAGCTTGAAAGAAGCCTTCAGATGAGACCTTAGTCCTGGCCAATACTTTAATTGCAACCTTGTGATAGATCCTGAACTAAAGGACCCAGCTAAACGATGCTCAGATTTCTGAACCACAGAAACTATGAGATAATCAATGTATATTTTTTAAGATGCTAATGTTTATGGTGATTTTTTATACAAAAATAGATAACTAGTACCCATAAAACATAAACTCAAATACACATTTGTCATTTGAATTCAGAGTACTTTTCTGGAGACTGAGAAAGGCTAAGCATGAGTTTACATCAAGGGCATGTAAAAAAATTGCAAATTGAGTGTTAGAAATTGTAATCACTCCTTCAGCAGCCCACAATGAGGGTTTTATTTTTCTGTTGCTATTGATATTTTGTTTTTATTCATCTATCCGGCAGCTATTCCTTCACTCTTTTCCATTTCTCTTTCTTACCTCTTCACTCTCAGATTTAATTTCAGCTCTTTTCACCTCCTACTATCAGTTTACCACTGGGCTCTTTTTTTTTTTTTTTTTTTTAATATACAAGCAAATCAGGAGCTCTGCTACAAAAGGGCATTTCAGAAACAGGATCTACCTTTTTTATTGTTCATTTATTTATTCAACAATCATCTATTAAATTCCTACTAACTGCCAGACAGTATTCTCTGCACCAGGTAAACGGTAGTAAGTTAACAAGACCTGGTTCATGTTCACAAGGAGCTTATGGTCAAGTTGATACGACAAACATTAAACAGACAGATGAATATATAAACGAATAATTACGACTTATAAAAGTGCTTGGAAGGTAATAAGCATGTTGTTTGTCAAAGCATGAAGGGGAGAGATCTGCTGAGGTTTTTTTTAATATATATCATTTAAAATCTCTACCTTTTAATGTAACATTTAAGTTGAGATTTGACAAGTGATAAGGAGTGAGGGAGGGACATCTTGTACAGAAGCTCTGCAGGGGAAAGACTGTGTATAGATGCTCTGAGGTAGGACAGAGCTTGAGGTATTCTAGCAACTAAAAGGTGGACAATTAGCTGGAGCAACAGTGAGAAAAAGAAAATGGTTCAAAATGAGGCTAGAGAAGTAAGCAGAAGTCAACATAGCCAGGCTCCTGTAACTCATGGTATGGAGACTGCATACAATCCTATGTACAATGGGAAGCCATTGAAGAACGTAAGGGGAGTAAGGCAAGATTAGATTTACCTTTTCAAAGAATCACTCTGGATGCTGCGTATAGAATGGTTTGGAAAGAGATGTAAAAGGGAGGCATATGGACCAGTTGTTAAGGAACAACTTAAAAAAACAACAGAGAGAAGCTGGTGTAATAAATAAAAAAGTGGAATTGGGAAGAGACAGACAAATTCAAAGATTCTGTAGAATCAACTGGTTTGGTGAAGAAAGCAAAAGTATCAAAGATAACTCAGATTTCTAAACAATCCTGAAGGCAGTTGCGATTGTACAGAGCATGTTCTTTTTTCTTTGATAGACAGGGACATGGAGTTCTTTGAAAGAAAAGGTAAAGTTCCAGTGGCACCCCCATATTGCTATCTGGTGTTGTCCCAAACCCTTCCATTAAAATACTGGGTTTCAAATTGCATCAAATACTATGGTGACACATCACTGCTGTTCTTTGTTCCTAGTTTACATAGATGGTAAAAATTTTGGCTTTAATCATTTACATTGTATCTTGTTGTTCCCTCATGTCCAGTGAGGCAACATGACATAATTTGTCAAGAAAAGAGAATCACAAAAAGGGTCAGGTACCACATATGCTCCTAAGAGAGCTTTTGCCCAGCGCATCGCACAGCTGTCATGTGGTACTTTTTATGTGCTAAACAGTTGACTAACGTCACTGCTGAATATCCAGAAACCTTTTTTCAGGGCAGGTAAATCTGACATTCCCTACTTATAGAAGAAGAGAGATAAAGAGGTTAAATGACATACTTCCAAAGAGAAGAAAGAAGCAAGCTCATATCTAGGGAAAGCCCTCAGAGCATCTTCATCTTAATTATACGTTCAGTATTTTCAGAGGAAATTAAATATCATTAATGGATGCCTGTGAAGTGGCTGAAATTCAGGGAGGGATTTTGAAAGAGTGGGACAGAAAGATGCTGAGGGGGATCTCTCCCTATTCAGCAGTAACTGTTCACCAGGCCTTGTGCTGTGCTGCCTTGGTTCTTATTAGCCAACTGTAAGATCTTTCAGGTAAAAGTAGAATAGAATTGTACCAGCTTCATGGAAATAGATGATGCTCTACTTATTAATCAAGAGGAAAGAGAAAAATCATTTTACTGACAAAGCAGTATTAACTCCATGGATGCTTTGAAAGTAGAGCTATAAAGAAATTTCATTGCTGCAATGAGAAAGCTGGAGTATAAAGGAACATGTAAAAGCGTGTGTAGGAAATCTGACATCAGAGTTCATCCATGCTGAAATACAGAGAAAAGCCTGCTTTTTACTCCTGTATCTGAGTGAACTCTTATTCTAACTTCAGTGTGTATTAGAATTACCTGGAGTGCTTATTAAATATGCTTATTCCACCGTGTTATGCCCAGAGATTCTGTGCTGGTAGGTCAGGTCTGGGTCAAGATTCAAGAATCTGGGTTTAACAGAAACTCCCTGGGGGATTTCAGTATAGGCAGAAACGCTAGGATGCTGTCCACCATAAGCTCAAGCATGCAGCCCAAAGACTGCAGCTGCCTGCCTAGGTGATGCCAGCCCTCCTTCCTTCCATCAGCCGTGTCCTCCTTGAGTGCATCTGGGTGGATGAGTTCCAAGTCTCACGTGTAATATTGATATTTTAAATCGTCGTCCATGTTACCTCCCTTGTAAAGCATTTCCTGAGTTCCCCCAAGCTAAATGAGCTCCTTCGTACTTCCAAAGCTCCTTTTTAAAGACTTTTATTATAGCATTTATTAAATAATATTATAATTATCTTCTTTGTGAGTCATTCCCCTATCAAAATGGGAGCAACTTGAATATGGCTTGTTTATTTTTTATCTCTGGGACTGGATGCACTTCTTGGCACACAGCACGTACTGAATGAAATTTTTTTGAGTGAAAGAATGAAAGTATAAAAAGAATGAAAGAATGAAATTATAGCACATGAGGTTTGGTTACTGCTTCAAGTCACATAGGCACCTAGCCAGTTAACAGCTAGCTGAAAGGTTGTCTTAGGCTGCTAGGGCTTCCATAACAAAATACCATAGACTGGCTGCTTAAACAACAGACATTTATTTCTCATTGTTCTGGAGGCTGAGACGTCGGAGATCGAGGTGCCTGAAAGGTAAGTGTTATTCTGAGGTCTCTGCTCTTGGCGTCTAGGCTGCTGCCATCTCACTGTGTGCTCACATGATCTCTTCTTTGTTTCGTGCAGAGAAAGTGAGAAAGCAAATCCTCTGGTGTCTCTCCTCATAAAGGAACTAATCCCATCATGAAGGCCCAACCTTCATGACCTCATGTAAGCCTAATTACTCCCTTATCACCCCATCTCCAAATACCATTATATTGGGGGTTAGAGCTTTAACATATGAATTTTAGGAGGACACAAACATGCAGTCTACAACAAAGGGCAATAAACTCATCATCTGAAGCTCACCATCTAGCTCGAGCTCTTCCCTTAGTGTGAAACCACTTGGACTCCCAGATTCTGCATCATAAAACAAGGAGTTACTTTCCCCATTACAGTTATTATTGACAAAGTATACTGAAAGGGCTCTGAAAATGGTAAAGTATTATACACAGTGTGGTTAATATAAGGTGCTTTTAATTCGGAGGTTGCTGCAGTCTGTAAAGAATATCTAAATTGCTACCAGCACCGCACAGAAACTCAGCAGGACTGGTGATCAGTAAAGCTTGCATTTTCTCTCTTTGGCTGCTTAGAAATTTTTGCCACAGTGTAATTTTTATTAATTTATTTGATTAATTTGATAAACATAATTTAATCTGTACAAATAATTGTCATTAGTTTTGTTTGTAGGCAAACTCTTTAATGAGAATGCTGAGGGAAATTTCGTGCGTTGCATTAATTTTATTTGTATTTTTTGGCAGTCACAACACATGGCTCGTTCCTTATGGTGGGGCTTATACTGGACTAAAACCCCATCCATCACTCCAGTGTATGCCAAGAGCCAATCACTCTATTTGCTCTCTGGAAAGAAATTTATGCCGCAGTATCATCCTCAGCCTTCTGCAGGATGGGGGATGACAAAGAGGATATATATTACTGGAACGTGGTAAGAGGGAGGAACAGAGGGAAGGACTGGCTCCTCAGCACCTGCCTGTAAGTCAGGTAAGCAGCCTGTCACCTTGGAAAACACATGGGAAAAAAGGGGGAGAGATCAAATCATTAAGTTGTAATGAGGTCAACTATGGCAGCCACCATATTTGGATGTCTTGGTGGAGTGGAGGGGGCAAGGAAGAAAATTAGGTGGACTTGAGGTGCTCACAGAAATGGCACCATAAGAAAATCTCAGTTACTCAGAACTCGTAAGGTATGACTGGCCTCTGCCTTGAAATGTCAGGGACTTTTTCTCTTGCTTTCTCATGACTTCTGTCATGTATTGCTTGCTTTCTTGGAAGCTTGCATTCTTTTCCTTTGACCACTCTCTGTTATAATTTGTGTATAAAGAAAGAGAAATAATGCTTTGGGAGAATTTACACAAAAGTATTTCCAATTTTATCATCTCAGCACACAATATATCCAGTTAACCCAGCTCTGAAAAAGTTCATGATATAGCATTCTGAACTCAAAGTGACACAGGGAAAGCCAGTACAATGAGTACTCCTGTGTCTAAAGAATAAAGACAATTAAGACCACCGACCCACAGGCCCAGCCCCCTAAAGGTGCCACATGCACAGACGGAAACAAATGCTTCCTGAAGACTTTTTGCTGGCTGCTTAATGTGCTATTTTTAATCCAATGTTATCCCATCATCTATATTTCTGCTTTCTCTCAAACAAACAAAATGGCAGTGACAGGAATGGGGAAGAAACGGAACAGAAGCTTTTTCAAGGCAAGACCTCGGTTAAAATGTTAAGGCAAAAGGCATAATTATAGGTTCAGGATTTTGAACTATTTCCATAACTTTCACATCTGCGTGAAGCACTGGAAAATCAAGGTACCCTAATTTGGGAAAATCTGTTCTAAATTTAACCTGCCCTTGCTTGTTATTCTGCACCTGAGTTTTTTAGGAATAATTAAAAACTAGAAAACAGACAGCACTATTATCATTAGTATTAGAACTACTGCTTTTTAAAAATAACTTCAGAGCTTGTGAGATTATTTCCAAGTCTATCTCCATCCTTTACTTCTCCCTCTAAAATGTGCTCTCATGTCTGCATCTCTTTCAGAGGACTTATCTTCCAGAATGACTGAGAACCACAGTTAAGCCCTGGAGCACTCTAGCAGTCCCTCTGTGCGTCACTCCTCAGTGGCCTCATCCTGACCTCTTCTTCTAGGCTCCGAGGCTCTTGATCTTAGAGACAAATACTCTTCTCTTCAGTTGTTATCTTGCTGAATTCTGTGTCTCTGCAATATTGAAATGTAGAACACTGTATACTTCAGCTTTGTTAAAGAAACAATTATTTGGGGGCTTCCCTGGTGGTGCAGTGGTTGAGAGTCTGCCTGCTAATGCAGGGGACATGGGTTCGAGCCCTGGTCTGGGAGGATCCCACATGCCGCGGAGCAACTACGCCCGTGAGCCACAACTACTGAGCCTGCGCGTCTGGAGCCTGTGCTCCGCAACAAGAGAGGCCGCCATAGTGAGAGGCCCGCGCACCGCGATGAAGAGTGGCCCCCGCTCGCCACAACTAGAGAAAGCCCTCGTACAGAAACGAAGACGCAACACAGCAAAAATAAATAAATTAATAATTTAAAAACAGAAACAATTATTTGGACACGTATTGAAATTGCAGGTTTTATTCAGGGAGCCTATCATGATAGGTAAAGGGGAGGTGTGCAGTAGCGGGGAGAAATTGGGTTCAGCTCCAAGTATAAGGAGGAAAAATGGGAATCTATAGCCAAGGAATAGAGTGGAGGGGGTCAGTGGATAGAAAATTAAGAGGGTAGGGCAATTTTTTGCTAAACTGACCTAACAGGATTCTTGCTGAAGGCAGCCTATGTGATCAGATACAACCTGGGATCTGGTGGAGGATGAAACCCAATCAGGTACAAGGTTGATCAGACATTGTAGGTGAAAAGATTCTGGCTAAACCAACTTGACAGGATTATTCCTAAAACTAGACTCTATAAAGATGGAAACAGAAGCCAAAGGTCCAGTCTAAGTGAGCAGAGGGCTCAAAGAAGCTTAACTAAGGCTTGATCAAGGAGAGCATCTTTATTAGCTTCCAGAACTGAGTAGTTACTTAGTAAAAATGCAGGCAGAGAGGCAAAGAGAACAGATTTTCCATTCTCATGCAGGAGTTTGACTAGTAAGAGGTTTCTCACACCACCATGATGCATCACGATAATGGTATTGGAAGCATCCGGAAAAGTCTCCATGTGCCTTTGCTGACCAGCTGCCACTTAGCTGGGTGATCTATTAGACTCCTGTGAGCTGGTAATATCCTGACCACCACTGCACTGTAAACTAAAGTAAGGGAAGTCATGTTTTTAGTATACTATTTATTTTCTATGAGTTTCTTTATTCTTTAAATCACTCGTTTAACAAAAACTATCTAAAACATCTACTATGTGTCACACATATTTTTACATTCTAGAAAAATAAATATTAATGGCCTACACTTTCAGGAAACGCATAGTGTAATGGGAAAGTAAGACATAAACTGACCTATCCAGTTCAGAGAAAGGTATATACACAGAGGTTATTACAAAGATGTCATGAAAGTACATTTAGAAACTCAGCACAGTGCCTTTTAATAACTACAGATATGAATAGTTTTAACTGGGAAAAATGAAAATGAACTCTGTAGTCTACCTATTACTAACATAGAAGCAAGTTCATCTGTCTTTTAGAATCATATGACGAGTATTCAATAAATACCTTCATTTATTAAAACCCTACTCTTGAACCAGGCATTAAGTTTCTATAAAATTTAACTTTAGGCTATTTGGAAATACCACCCACTTTCTCTAACACAAATGCTTCTGCATCTTTAAATTAGTTTCCTAATACTTCTCTAAGCTGACCGTCTACATTCATTCTATGATCCATTTAATATGTATTGCTCAAGTACTCATGATGTGCCATATTCTGTGTGGAAAAACAGAATGAAAGTGTGAGCAGGAGTTACCCAGAAGGAAGAGTGAGGGGTGAGATGGGTATACCATACACAGTGAAGAGTATACACAAAATCCCAGGAGTAAAATATGCACACCGCTCATCTGAAGAATTGCAAGGATCTCAGTAAAGGGAGCAGAGACTGCCAAAGAGTAAGAGACGAGTCATAAACGGAACCAAGGGCCAGATGATAAAGCATGCATGTTGTAGGTCATGCTAACGACAAAGACAGCAGAAGGTAAGGCCAGAGAATACAGGAATTGCTACCATAAGTAGCCAAGGGGGAAAAATGAACTAGACAAGAAATTGTGGTGATGAAGAGAAGTGAAAGAATTTGAGCGATATTAAGGACATAGAAAAGATATATTGTGGGAATGACTTGATCGGGGGTTGGGGGTGTTGGAAAGCAAGAAGGGAAAATAAAGAAAGAAGCCCTGGTTTCAGGCCTAGATAACAAAATAGATGATAATGGTGCCGTTTTCTGATACAAACCAAAAGAGAAGCCATTTAGGGGAAGGGCAAGGGAAGATTAGGAATTCAGTCAGAGCCATGCTGTGTTTCAAGGCATCATGTGGACATGGTCACCAGAAAACATGAATATTGAGCTCAAGAGTGCACATAAACCTGAATAAAAGAAATCTCCCAATAGGAGTTTTAGGGTAGAAAGAGAATATAGAGCAGAGTTCTTCAAATACTATCTGAAAGTTATACTGCTCAATTATTCAAAATTATACTTTCCAGAAATTTGTAAACCATGATCCGTATGTAATAACTTCAGTTTTAGTTGCTCATATCCTTTCATTCAAATTTAGATGCTAGACTTGAAACACTGAACAAGATACAATCCTATTAAGTCTGTGTTCTCAAACTCAAGATGAACAGAAATGCTGTAAGAAATGCCTCTTTTGTCATAGAAACTGGAAAGGCCTTCTTCTGTCACTCTCAGATGCAATGCATTAGGGTTTATAGAAACACCCCAGATCCAGGTTGGTTGGTGCTATAGACTGAATGTCTTTGTCCTCCCAAAATTCATATGTTGAAATTCAACCCCCAATGTGATAGTATTTGAGGTGAGACTTCGGGGAGGTGATTAAGTCATGAGGGCTTATCCTCATGAATGAGATTAGCACCCTTGTAAGAGACCCCAGAGAAGATCCTCCACCCTTTCTCCATGAGAGGACAGAGCAAGATGGCTGTCTAGGAACCAGGAATTGGGCTCTCACCAGAAACCAAACTGCTGGCACCTTGATCCTAGACTTTCCAGCATCAGAACTGTGAATAATACTCAGTTGTTTATAAGTCACCCCATCTGTGGTATCTTGTTATTGTATCTGGAACAGATTAAGATGGTTAGGTTAAAACTGCAGCTTCACTACTTACCAGCTAGGTAAGGTGGAAAGTTTCTTAAACTTTCTGTATCACTTTTTCTTTCCTCATAGGGTCTGTTTGGTTTTTTGTTTATTGTTTTTTTTCAAGGGATTGTTATGGAGATTACAAAAGACAACTTGTAATAGTCTCTGGCACACAGTAAATGCAATAAAAGCATCAGTCATTATTGGTGCTACCCGAGTACATTCAGGGGCACACAAGCCAGAAATTAGAACCTTGGTATTGTTTTTCATCTTTTTTTGATTTAAATGGGGGCACTGAGAAAGACTGTGGTTACCTTAGTAAAAGTCAAAGAGAAGCAGTAATCAGACAACATTGTTGATACCTCTGTGTTTACAACTCCCAACATCTTACATCGTTAACATGGTTAACATACAAAGGGTTAACATGTAACCCTTTATATACAACTGTGGGTCCAATGAGAGTTAGTAATAATATAATAGTTCATAATAATAATACTCAAAAAATCTGTTAAATAAATGTAAGAATGAATGGCAGCCTTATAGAACCAGGTATGAAGCCCAGAACAGGCACAGCATCTTCAGCTGATCCAGAATACAAGACTAAGTTCAGAATTGTGGAAATGGGGACTATAAATTCCAGAGACAAGTTCACTAAGAGGAATAAGGTTCAGGCAAAATAGCAGATGAGTAGAGAACAAAATTGTGAAGTCTATACACTGGAGAAAAATATTTGTTTATGGCCCAAGAAGACAACTTAACCTCAATGAATGTCCCTCCTGTGACTTAGGAGGCCAAGGCAAAGGGCAAGGAGAAATATACCTTACAAGCAAAAGTACATGAAGGAAAAACTTACTGTATATCCTTCGCTGACTCTGTATAACTGTTTGCCAGCGGGTGCCAGGCTGGTAGACCATGAATCATAATTGAAACTGAAAAAAATAATTATAAGATTTTGAGCAATTTAAGATTAATTTCACTAATAGTACACCATAAAACATGAAGCATGACAAATGACTCCTGATAAGGGAATAAAGAGAAGAATAAATGCTGCCTTAATCCCTTGATTCAAGCTGGAGTCACGTTCGGTCCATTAAACATGGAGCCTCTCATCACACCACAGTTATCTGTGAAAATCAATGTGACTGCACAACATGAATTTCTAATCATGAGGGCCATTTGAGAAATGTGGACAAACCTACTCTGTAAAGAGAGCTGCTTTAAACCATGCTGATTCAAAGACAGATGAACTGTATCATTTCAAGCCCTCTTGATTTACTGACTTCTTTCAACACACACTTCTTTTCAACACACAACACACTTCTTTGAGCACTTCCCATTGGTTTGGATGGTGCAAATCTTCTATACTTGGTTTCTTCTTTGCTCTCTTCTGTAAATAGTGGTGCAGTGTGATTAATTCTGTTCTGAAAGGACCCCTTTAGTCACAGCATAAGTCCAGAATGCGAATATGGCATTGGCTCTGGAAAAGGAACATGCCGTGGTCTGGCATGAGCTACCTATATCATTCAAAATGACTGGCTCATAGTCATGGATGTGGTGGCTCCAATTAACCTGTTCCATAAACACGTTTTAGTGAAGTCAGATCAAAGAGATTAATGGATTTCAATTTGGAAATATTATTTGAAATTGACTGGCCCTGGGATAGATTAGAAATACTGCAATTGACCACAAGCACAGAGTCATGAACTAATTATTAAACTGGCAGTGTAATAAAAGAGAAACTATTCCTACATTACATTCCATCATGTATTGAAAGCCGCAGCAGAGGCAAAATAGGCTGTGTGTGTACTGAAAAAAAACGAGGGGGCAACGAGATCTTGGTACACATATTTTATAAGAGATTAATGTGCATTATAATCCCACAGTAGTCCCAAGGTGGAATTGACCTGGAAACCATATTTAGATTCTTCTTAGTTATCATGTTTGAAAATGCAATTAATAGATACATTGGATATTTGTCTCATAAAGGACACTGAATATTCAGGAAGTATGAACGTTAAAATTCAGTTTACTACTGTTCTATCCATGTAAGCATGGAATGGTTACATAGGATTGAATCATCTTGTATCTGCAAAAATCAGTATTTATGGGACCTAACAACTGTCATGGTGCATATGAGACTGTCTTAGTGAGCTAGAGTAAATTAAATTGAACAAATATTTCAAGAGACTTAGTCACAGAATCCAAAATCAAGAAAAACCATACTTTAGAGCCCATTGTTAACCTAGAAGAATGACTGTTTCTAATCCTTTCATGCTATGCATGTATTTGTCTAACATTTCTGTTCATCTCTTCACAATGAGCCTTATCCTTACCAGATTTCTATTAGATGTCTGTGTGCTACCCTCAAAGAGAATTCCCTCTGTGATATTCACTTGGCAGCAATAGTCATAAATGAGAGAATTATTCTTATTCGATTTTTATTTGATTTCATAAACTCAATTTTTCCCTTCCCAGTCTTGAAATAATTGCATTATTGAACTCTATCTAACTGAGAATTGTTGGGAAGGTCATGGATGTCTGAGTTTGTGAGCCAACTCATGCTACTTCCAAGTAATTCACTTTGCTGTTTAGTAACTCAGAACTGAAAAAAAAACTATATAAAGTCCTGAACCCATACACTATGGAGGGTATTAAAATGTAAAAGTGCTTTACTGTGCCCTCAATAAATAAACTTCAAGTTAGAAGACTGAAGATACCTAAAATGAAGAAATGTCTAAAAAATTAAATAAGTCGGTATTGTGCATTCCACTAAATTTATGCCATTTCTGATGTGATGTGGCTATAAATATAAGAAACTGAAAACACTTTGATAAAATCAAATCACTTCTGCTTTATAAAGCAGAACAAAAAAATAACAATGAAAAGTCAAAGAATAAAAGTGCTACTACATGCTACAGCTAATTGTAATTTAAATAAATTGTTTATAACACTGACCGTTTCTAGTTTTCAAGTTTGTCTAAAGCTGTCATTCTTTTTTTTTATTATTATTTATTTATTTAATTGCATCGGGTCTTAGTTGCAGTGCACAGGCTCTTTGTTGCAGCATGAGGGCTTCTCTCTAGTTGTGGCATACAGGGTACAGAGTGTGCAGGCTCAGTAGTTGAGGCACGCAGGCTCTCTAGTTGTGGCACGTGGGTTCTAGAGCGCGCAGGCTTAGTTGCCCCACGGCACGTGGGATCTTAGTTCCCCGACCAGGGATCAAACCCACATCCCCTGCATTAGAAGGCAGATTCTTAACTACTGGACCACAGGGAAGGCCCTAAAGCTGTCGTTCTTAACATATCTTTTCTGACATACATGTTAGATTCACAGTATGGGGCACTTTCAAGTACAATCACTTCATATCTACACTGTACTATAATACTGTTATCATTGTCTCCAAGTCATTATCAAAGAAAAAAATTATATCTTGCCTTTAGAAATATACAGGTAGTCAAGTTAAAATGAGATCATTAGGGTGGACCAAAATCCAACAAGACTCATGGGCTTACAAAAAAGAGAAATTTGGGCACAGAGGCAAACATGCACAAATAGAAGACTATGGGCAGGGACATAGAACATCATGTGAAGATGAAGAATTAGAAAGACTCATTGCCAAGCCAAAGAATACCAAAAATTGCCAGTAAACCACAAGAAACCAGGAAGAGACAAGGAAGGATTCTCCTAAAGGTTTCAGAGGGAGCATAGCTCTCTTGACACCTTAATTTCAGACATCTAGTCTTCAAGTCTACTAGATAATAAATATCTATTGTTCTAAGCTCCCAGCTTATGGTACTTTGTTAAAGCAACCCTAGGAAATTTATACACTTTCCATTATAAAGCTACTGTAGTGTCCCTGATGTCATCAATTTCCTGCAAAGAAGTTTCGTTCTTTCAGAGAATTACACCATTTCCCTATAGCAAAATGGTGAGGTGGGAGCAAGGAAAAAAGAGGCAGAAATGTCACAACACCTAAAAATCATATTAAAATGATTAATTAATTTTATATTTAAGTATACTAATAGGATGCTTAAGATACATGAGTTTTGAAAAATCTTGAAAGCTATTATACTTAAAAATTCAAACTTTTAAATATAACAAAAGTTTGAACTTTTATAGGAGGGATGGAGTGGGAGATTGGGGTTAGCAGGTGTATGATATTATATAGAGAATGGATAAACAACAAGTTCCTACTGTATAGCACAGAGAACTATATTCAATAGCTTATGATAAACCATAATGGAAAAGAATATTAAAAGAAGAATGTATATATATGTATAACTGAATCACTTTGCTGTACAGCAGAAATTAACACAACATTGTAAATCAACTATACTTCAATTTAAAAAAACGTTCAAACAGTTCAAATTGTAGAATATTATCACCAAGATATGGTAAGAATTTTAAACCTTAAAGCTTTCACAAGTTTAAGTTGCCAAGACAGAGTAAAACTTAGATCACCCATAAGTGAGAGACTATTTTTTTCTCTTTTAGAATCATATCATAAATGTATTAAACAGTAGGAAATTCTAATGAATAGACATGTATACAAAATGTCCTGCAGAAGCCTAACAAAATTGCCTGCATGAACGTTACCACTTTTAACAGACCTCTACCAGTAATTTCATAGAGGAGGAGAATTGACCATTATTATTATTATATTTTAATATTTATTTATTTTTATTTATTTATTTTCTTGGCTGCATCAGGTCTGAGTTGTGGCACGCGGGATCTTTGTTGCGGGGCTCGGGTTTCTCTCTAGTTGTGGCACATGAACTCAGTAGTTGTGGCGCAAGGGCTTAGGTGCCCTGCAGCATGTGGGATCTTAATTCCCCAACCAGGGATCGAACCTGCGTCCCCTGCATTGGAAGGCGGATTCTTTACCACTGGACCACCAGGGAAGTCCCCGACCATTATTTTTTATCCAAATAAATTTTAGATGTTAGCATAACCTTCCTCCAACTTCCTTACAATTTTCATGTTTGTAATAACTATTAGGCTCTTCAAGGAGTCTGCTTGCATGTCAAATGCTAAAAACAAAGCTGGTGTGGGAACTATCATACCAGGATTTAATTCAGGCTATCACAAGTCAAGGTCATGCTTGGTCCGGGCTCCCAGAGGTGCTAACAGGCAACTTTCAATGGATTCAAATTATGGGCCAGATCATTAAACGAGCTGACTGACTCACTCATTCTTGCTATTAATAAAGAATTCATCTTGGAGATTTTCCGCACGGCTGTATGGATAACCTGAATTTATGTGGACCTCAGCAGTTCAAAGCCTGAATTCATTTTCTTGAAACAAGCAGAATCTGAAGTTTATTAGCATGAAAAAAAGTTCTCTTTTCATTAGATTATTCTGAAGTGCTGTCCATTACATAATATGCCACGCATGTGGAACCTTTAGAATAAAAATTGTGATTGCCACTCAATGGGGGAGTATTTCTAAGATGTGACAGATTTTATAACTGTGAAGAAGGAAATACCTGCCTATCTGGGTCTCTTAGTCTTTCATACATGCTCTTTAAATTTAAATTATAGCACATAGAAAACTTCATTACCTCTTTCACTTGCAGATAATTGTTTCTCCTCTTTGAATATGTGTCCTTTTCAGGGTAAGTGCTGTGGACTATACAGAGCTGAGCAAGTGGTAAATGGGATTCCTTTGCTTTCCTGTTGGATGGCCCAAGGCAATTTACCTAGGTTATTACAAATAAGGTAAAAGGAATGTTGACTTACATTTTAACTAAGTTTTAAGTAATTTTTTTACTTGTTTTTAATAAATACAAAGGAGGTTAAGTGATTTAAAGTTTCTCCCTGTCAATTTTTATTTAAAAGACACTGCGGTAATCAATGGCAATGAAATGGAATCAAATAAAAAAGTTTAAAATAAATAATAATAGATCGGTTCATGGTCCTTAAAAGTACTGAAAAATGACTCAGGCATTCATGGTTCTTTTTAATACTCTCATTTACTCATTTTTAATTCATGTATTAAGCAATTATTCATCTGAATATTAGTCATATCTCAGTTAATGTGGGTACAAAGATAATCAGCCTCCATCCTCAAATAATTCATTCTTTAATGGCACAAACAAACACAGAGAAATCATTTAATACCCTGTAGTAAAATGTTAGAAAGTACATTAAAAAATGTATGTTGATGGTGCCAAAGAGCAGGTCTCAGCATCTCCGTGAGAAGATGTCAAGAGAAAAGCATTAACAGAACAAGACGTTGGTTGGCATCTCGAATGGTAAGTAAGGCTTTAACAAAGTAGGCAGAAGTACAGAGGGACACTTCCTTCAAAATGAAACATCATGGCATACAAAATGGAACTTCAAAGAGTTTGACATACTTGAAGCATAGATTGCAGGTACTATGATGGAGGAAGAGAGATTAGCAAGAGAGACATAGGAAACAGGTGAAGTCATGGAAAAATGCATGCAGAAGACAGTGGACCGCCTTTCATTAGCAATATGATGTCATCAAAGGGTTTTTTTCAGGGCCTGTCTAATATAATTTCATTATTAAAAGACAGCTCTGTAAGTTTACATAGTTAGTGGATTGAGAGTTTCTGCATGTCCCCTCTTGCCTAAAATCCCATAAAATGACAAAAAAAAGTTATTTTAGCTAAATAAATTTATAAGGCAAAAGGAAAACAAAACAAAAAGTGACACTAGGTTTCCAGAAACAATGTAAGGACAGAGATAGAAAGAAAAATATCAAGAGACCATTCTTTAAAAGTAGGATATTAGTTTGTTAGGACTACCATAACATAAAACAACAAAAATTTAGTTTCTTATAATTCTGGAGGCTGGAAACCAAGATCAAGGTGTCAGCAGGTTTGGTTCTCCTGAGACCTCTCTCCTTGGCTTACAGATGGTCACCTTCCCTCTGTGTCCTCACAAGGCCTCTTCTCTGAGTGCACATCCCTGGTTTCTCTCCCTCTTCTTATAAGGACACCGGTTATACTAGATTACGGCCTACCCTAATGACCTCATTTAACCTTAATTACCTCTCTGAAAGGCCCTATCTTCAAATACAGTCACATTCTAAGGTATTGGGGGTTAGATCTTCAACATATGAACTTGGAGGGGAACAATTCAGTCCATAACAGTAGGGTAGTGCAGGGACCACTAAGCCCAGAGCCAGTGGGTATAACAAATAGGGTTAGAGTTTGTCTGGAGGTATATCATCCCTTTCCCTTCTGCAATCAGTTTGCACAGTGCTCTACTAAGCAGCTACAAACAAGTTAAAGAAAGAGAATAGGTGCTAAAATCAAAGAGGCCATGATAGAAGGGCTAGTCTCTCCAAGAGGTATAGGGAAGCACCATTCCCAGAAAGCAAGCTTTTAATGATCAGGCAAATACGAGAATACACATAGCTAAAGACTGAATTAATGCACAAAGATACGAGGCCAATAAGTTCTTCCAGGTATCATTGCAAACAGACAGACATGGAATGAATGAAAGGATAATTATGTGTCATGGTTCAACACCTGTCTAACAGGAGTTCTCGAAAGAACAGGGAAAAGTATAGGGAAGAAACTGGCAGAGCAAGAATTTTTTTTCTATTCCAGAAATGAAGACTAATAGAAGACTTAAGTTTACAAGCCTACTGAGTTCTGAAGAGAATGCAGATAAACATATCCACAACCAGACTCACTGTGGTGACATTTCAGAATCCCAAGAATAAACACACATTTCTTAAAATTTTTATAGATATACGTTTCTTAAAATCTTCTAGAGAAACAGAAAAAGAATAATCAGATTACATTAGACTTAGAGATGCTTGATAAAATGCAGGATGCGCAGTTAATTTATAAATTTCAGATAAACAATGGATAGCTTTTTTAGTATAAGTATATCTCAAAATGCATATTGCATGGGACATACTTATACTTTAAAAAGTATTTGTTGTTTACCTGAAATTCACATTTCACTGCGTGTTCAATATATTTATTTACTAAATCTGGTAACCTTAATTAGATTCTGCATCCACAAGATAACACTGAATTCATATTGTCAATGTTCTAAATATGGATTTTCATGTCCGGCCAAATTACTATTCAGAAAAGCAAATCCTATAAAAATCCCCAAAAAGAACTGCTAAAGATTTTTTGTAGCACAATAGATAAATATAAATGTTAGTAATTTTAAAATAATAATTTGGAGATAAAATCACATAGCTATTAATTTGGGAGGTAGATGAAGAGCTTGGGCAGGAAATAAAGGACAAAAGAACATGGTAAGTGCCTATCTTATTGATGGGGGAGCATAAGAGACTAAACTGGCACATGGTAAGCACTCAATAAATATTTGTTTGAGTCAGTGGGATAAATCAATAGAATTTAATGAACCATTAAACTGGAATATGGTGCTTCAAGGGTTGGAGGTGACAAAAGGAGGAGTCAAAACTAACCACTACATAACTAGATATTTTGAGGAGAACAAAGTACTGGAGGAATAATAATAAATTCAGTCTTCAGGTAAAGATTTCTAACGTACAGATGGACATGTAAGTGTACAGCTAATGAAAATGTGCTCTGCTAGGAATTTAGATTTGGGTGACAAATAAAAACACAGTTTTGATAAGATTGCCAATAAGTGCTTGTAGACTGAAGAGAGGGCCAAGAAAAGAATCCTTGACATCAACAGTCTTTATCACTTATGGTAGAGATAATCAAGGATTATGAACAGTGATCAGAGTCAGAAGGACAATTAAAGACAGTGGTGTTGTGGTAGACATGAGGGTGTAGTTTCTAGACAGAAGGAATATTCCTTTGTGTCAAAGGCTGCTACAGAATCAGGGAAAATGAAGGGTGTAACCAGAGTTGATTTTGAATATTAGACCATTAGCAATTTTAATACAACTGGGAAGTTGCTTGCAAAAATGGTTCTGATCCTCTGCCCCTTACTGCATCAGCACCCTTTGCAACATAACTTTCACCTCCTCCCATCAAGACAGGAAGTCTATTTTCTTACCTCTTGAATTTGGCTGGCCTTGTGACTTGTGCTAGAGGCAGCACTGTGCCAGTTCCAACCCGAGGCCTGAAGAAGATCCTGCATACCAGACACACAACTGACTGATATATTCATGAGCCCAGATGAATAATTATCTAGATGTTCCATACATTTGTGAATAATAATAAACACATGTCAAGCCACTGAATTCTGGGGTGGCTTGTTACACAGCAATAACTAACTTATATAAACAGTTAAGACTAGTTGCTGAAAAATAACTAATGGAATATAGATTTGAGGAAGTAGACGTAGCAATTGTATAATATTCTTGGAAAACTTCTGTATGAAGGAAAGAGGAAAGCTGAACTTGAAGGAAGGAATTTATATTTAATTAGTGAGTCTTGAACTGATGGAGAATGAAAGGTTTGGGATAAAAGAGAAGGATAAAGAGATGAGTGATGAAATACCCGGGAGGAGATGGGGCGGGATGAAATCTAGAATACAGATGAACCAATTAGCTTGGAAAGCAGAGGAAGCTGCTTTTTTTCAGGGCTAGGGGAATGAGGGTGAGGGCTTAAACGGAAGGACTTTATGCGCAAATTTGTGAATGGATAGGTGTTGTTAAGAGAGGCATGGTTGACAGCCTTTATGTATTCTGTGAAATAAGGGCCAAGTGGTAAGATCATCTTCTTCAAGAAAGAGCAGTGGTGGGATTGGGCAGAGAGGGGTCTTGCAAATAGGGCTGAAAGCAGGGTTTCTCAGCCTTGGCACTACTGACATTTTGGACTAGATAGTTCTTTATTGCAAGAGACTGCCCTAAACATTGTAGAATATTTAGCAGCATCCCTGGTCTTTCAGACCCCATACCAGTAGCACTTTCCCTGTCCGGCTGTGACAACTAAAAATGTCTCCAGACATTGCCAAATGTGTGCTGGGGGTAAAATCACCCCCAGTTGAGAACTGGGTTGAGAATGGCTCAAGGGAATGAGAGAGTGAGCAAATCAAGAAAAAAACTTGCAGATGTCTGAGAGTCATAGTCAGTTCTTAATTGATCAACTTAAAAAGATTATGAATATATTCTGCAACATTTTCAAAAATGCCCACCTGATGTCACTTGAAAACTCTCAAGGTTCAGTACTGTTTCCATGGTCAACAAAGATGTTCTTACTAAATTTTCTCCTCTGTGCTTAAGAGCTGGACCATGGGTGTTCTAAATAGAGAACCCTATAGCAAAGACTTAGAATAAAATGCAATCTTCTCCAAAAATTAAAAAGTAAGTTTTTTTTCTGTTTAACCTTCTCCCTTCATTCTACCTGTCAGTCACCAAACTCTTTGTTCTTTATCTGCAATAATGAGTCAAGCTTTTTTTGTATGTCAGCCTTCTTTTTAAGGCTCTTTTTTGCTCCACCCCAACTGAAAGTCCTCCAGAGCAGTACAATCTGGTGTGATTTGTTAGAGGTATAACTGAGGCTCTGGAGCCTCCTTTTCCAACAGTTTGTGTGCAAGGTGACAGGTCTGAATATTAAACAAGAGACAGGGAGGTGATACCCACACACATTGCTGTAAACTGTGCCTTCATTCATAAAACTACTTTACTTAGCTGTAATTACTCTGCTACCCATTCATGCAAGTGAGGCATCCAGGAAGCAAACTTGATTGGTGAATAAATGCAAATTAAATGACAGGGACAGAGGTAGTCATATGAAAACTGAGAGGAGGCATTCAGTATGCAAATTCCCAAGTCTGTATATACAACCATTTACAACTCCTGCCCTGGAATAAATTGAATAGCAATTAAAGCTACTGACTTTCTCCTCCATTCTGATTTTGAAAGCCTGGGTGGCAGAAGGATGAGCGTTGGTTCCCAGCAGAATTACAGAGCTCAATAGTATAACTGTCAAAATCTCTTTTAAAGGAAGGGGAGCTATCAACATTATCTGTGTTAAGGAAAGTCTTTTCTTTATTGTTAGTGTCTATTCAAAGAATTGGCACTTAACAAATATGTTAATTAAAGCTCTAGACTACATGCTGTAATGTTTGCCATGCATTTTGTGACAAGTTCCATTGTGTTTTTATGTTAATATTATTCTTCTGCAGATTACATCGCTCCTCATTCAGTCAAATCAAAATGTTGAATCTGGGCACAGCATCTAAGCGAAAGAAAACCAGGGCTTTTTTCTGCTTAACTTTTGTTGGATTCTGATGGGGACAGCTACCAAAAAAGTAAAGGTATTTATTTTATCTAAATAAGCATGATCTCTGGTTGAGTATATTTTACTGAGAGAAAAGAAATTAAAAAGGAAAGAAAGAGAGAAGAGAAGAAAAATGAAAAGCAAAGAATAGAAAAAGAAAAGAGGGAGAAATGTGTACTCCTTTCATTACTCTGGGGAGAAAAATGGAACTCTTAGCTACCTTCACTTTTTGCAATAACACCCTAAATTGAAATTCTAGTCAAGGAGCAATTTCCGTTTGTTATGTATATATATGCATTTTTCATCTAGCATAACACAGGCTCATACAACACAAGATAAAGATAAATTGAGGTCTTTCTTTTTCTTTCTTAATCTACTTCCTTATTCCATATACAAAGAATGTGCTTGAAAATGAGAGATTCGACCTAAATTCCATTTTATCAAGAAGGTTGCGTGAAATTTACAATGTGAAAATAAAGGGGGTGCTTTTGATTTCCCAAAGTTCAAATCTGGGAAATATTAGCATAAGCACTTTGATGATCATGACAGTAAGTCTAGAGAATTAATCTCTAAAGCAATCAGAATTCAGATCTTCTACAGCTTTATAGATCAGAATGACCTATTTTAATTAATTACTCCAGATACAAAGAGACAGCTGCTTTACACAGACGATTGGAGCTGTTATCTGCTTTCAGGATTAGGTTACCTTGAGTAAATTGCCCTCAAAACCTGGCTTCATATGTGATTTTTTGAGTGATCTTTAAATTGGAGAAAAGCTACGTGGCCCTGCTGGGAGATAGCATAGCAACGTGGATAAGAGTCACACTGCTTGGGTTTCAATTCTGGCTCCTTTGCTTATTTGCTATTTGAGATTGAACAAGTTAAATTTCTTGTGTCTCAGTTTTTCATATAAAATGTGGACAATCATACAGTATTCATAAATAATCCATATAAACTTTTAATTGTATAGCTATTATTATTATTATTGTATATCTATTATTATTTGTAATAGAGCGGAAGAACTTACAGATACATTTCACAAATTAAAACAAAAAGATATACTGTGGAATCTCAGCATTTTAATTCCTAAAGAAGAAATTATAATTCATCTCATTTCATATTGCTTACCTGTTTCATTCTAAGTGTTTCACTGGTATGCTCATGTATATAAATATTAAATTAAATAATTAAAACAATAAGTAATAATTGTTAATACTGACCACTTACCTTTAGACATACACTGTTCAAAATGCTTTTTCAGACATTATCTTATTTAATTTCTACAATAAAACTACGGAATGGATGCACTTATTGTATTTCCATTTTACAGATAAGAGAACTGAAGAATAAAGAACTTGCCTAGGGTCAATCAGCAGGTGGCAGTGAGGATTCTAGCTCAGGATGCAGGGACTTGCTGTCTCACGTTTAATCAGTACCCTAGAGTCCAAGGTTCCCAGCTTAAGAAATGTTATCTATTTTTGCTGTTCTTGTTATTTATTAGCCTTATATTTTTAATCAACTGGTTTGGCATGTGGTAGAGACATTTTTGTTGAGAACTGGATGAATAAATGGATGAGTGAATGATATATAAAAATAAAATAACGAAGTACTTTTTGCTTCTACGAATCTGAAGAAGGCTGGATAAAGAATCATTTTCATAAATATTCTAGAAATTGCCATAGGTATTCAAATCATTAGTTTTTGTTTGCCCCCAAAACCAAATCTTTAGGTACAGTTAATAATGGTGTATTCTTCTTTTATAGTGGCACTATTTTGCACGTTAATTGGCTTCAATTGTTCTAAAAGTCACCACTGGGAAAGTATATTTTCCCAAGTTTCTAGCAATAGAAATTGTTTAACTAAACCAATGGACTAATATTTCTATGTGAGTTGCATTTAATAACTTCCTTGGATCGTTTTTTAAAGATGTATTAGAAACTAAAATCATTATCAAGTCACAAAACACGGTAAAAAAAATGAATGAATGTCTAAGAATGTTATTTTATCCAGCATTTTCAGCCATCATTAGCCAAACTGTCCTCATACTTTCTGAAGCTAAACCATGTCTAATGGTATCCTCACTAATAGCAGAAAGACATTTGAGTAAATTCATTTTTTAAAGGATCATTGAGTGCCTTAGCTAGTTAAACCGGAAGCCGGAAGTAATCAGGGAGAGGCATTGCTTGCGTTCTCCTATGGTTCCTTCATTAGCAGTGGTAATAATGACAATAGTTAGTTCATAACTAGTACATTGTTAAGGCGATCCCTGGGGCGCTGTTATACACTCATTTAAGTTTGGCTTCTGGTTTGGTCAGTTTATTTTGCAAGCCAGTTGCCTCCCTGCCATTCCCAGCTCTCCAGAGTTTGCCTAACTTATAGAAAGCAAGCTGTTTTCTTTCTGCTTCATGCATCAGTACTAACAACAACCAAACAGCTGAACACAGAATTCAGCCTCCAGAGCTTAGGCTACGCGAGCATCTGAAAATTTACAACTTTATTTTTAAAATCAGAATTCAGTATCTTGGTTTAAAAAGTTAACAGAACAATCATACCCACTTCTATACCATACTAATGTATTTGTATTTTAATACGTACATTTGACTTTGTTGTTTTGTTATTAAGTAATAGTTCTCATGTCTTTCTGGAACATTTTGGTGAATCATAAATACCTTCAGTACCTCACAATCTGTCTTATATGTCCTTTACACCCCATACCATCACATGTAGCACCTAGATAGTTATCTAGCAGTGCTTCATACATACACAGTAGGCATCTAATAAATGCTCAAAAATTAGCAGCAGCTAAACAATATGTGTCTCATATTGCTTAGCAAACATGTGGATACTGAGAAACCTGCCTATAGCTGTATTGTTTTTAATGTTCACATTTACCACTCCCAAAGATGACACCAGATAGTCCTGTTCTTACAGTTCTTGGGCAGGGCACATTAGTTCAGATTTCCACTGATTTAGTTTCCAGACTACACACAACAGATTACAGTACTGCAATTTCTCCAGTCATTCCTTCCCTATGACACTTTTTCTTATCTCCCTAAATCTATGTAATTTCTAAGTATATCCTTCTAAGTAGGGTTGCTATGAAAAATGAACCAGAAAGAAGAGGTAAATCTTTTGAATAATTACAGAATAAAATGGAGTATTGTTTTTATGCTTGAATGGTCCAAATTAGTTGCATACATTGATTTATTGTATTGATAATCAATACAAACTCTATTTTATTTCTGCCCAGGGAACAAATACTGGGAAATAAAACAGTCTAATCCCTGCACTACTGCAATTGATGTCAAATTTTTGGAATAAGTTCTCTGCTTAAAACTTTTGAATGATTATAGAAATTATTCTATAAAATTGGAAGGAAATCAAAATCCATATCCAGAGAGTTCAGTGATTTTCCAATATGCTGCTTTTCATTAAAATGAAAAGAAGTAAATGTTATTTTGGCATTTATTTTCACACACAAAAAAAGTTTTATAACGCTACTTTCCCCACTTAGAACATGAAATGATTTCAAACTTTACATAGGAGACTATGGAAGCCACATACTCTTCTGTATTTTTTAAGCAATTTAATTTCCTCCTGTCCCGATTCAATTACAGTAACATAAATTATAAGAAAAATTTAATAAAGTGGACAGTTAAGTGAATTTAATCTATTCTCTTCAGAATAAATAAGATTATCCAGATAAGATGCAGATTTGAAAAGTATTTTAACTGATAAGGTAAATCAGAAATCAAAAACATCCCTCAAACTACACAGTCAGATAATTAAGGGAAATAATTTTAAGAAGAAAATAAAGGGTAACAAGCAATATAGTACTGATCTCTTTCTTTGTAAAATAATTAAACTTTGGAAAGGCTTTCTGTCAATGCAGTCTTTGTTAAAAGAGTCAGACACAGTCCTGAAAAGCAAATAATAGGCAATAAACCTTGGCTGCATTCAGTCTCTAGGGAAGTAAGACTTAACAAATTTTTCTTCCCATTTTTGAAATCTGCAATTTCTCTTTCTTGGTTATTAGTTCTCATTGTTCTGCAGATTAATGAAACACATTAAAATCATCAAAATAAACATATAGTACCCCAGACAATTTACAACCATGCTAACAAGTGGTAACAGTAAACTTCTCCTTTTTACAGCTGTCTGGAAGTAGATTTTAAGTATGGAGAATATAGGGGGGAAAAACCTTATGGTTCTTCAGAGGCTTTTTAAAATCCTCCTTGGACCTAGTCTAACAGAAATTGAAACTGTTAAATCAGTATATTAAATCAGTACATTAGCACTCCTTTGGAAAAAAAGTAAATATCCAATAGATAATAAAATTGTAGAACAGAATAGAATAGAACAGAATACAGTACAATACAGTTAAAATTCACCTCTCTGGAACAAACGTGGCATGAATTAATTATTCCAAAGCATCCAACTTTTCTTCTTAAGATAAAAATTCCTTTTCATTAACTGATGCACTAATAATTTTGCTTACTGCGGTTAAGATTAACCTGGGAGTCAAATTAAAATATCATCACTTTTCAGGAATAACCCTGAGCCAATTTTGAACGTTATTATCTATAGTAAGCCAGTATTATCAACCATGATTGTGTATGTCTTTCATGGAAAGGAAAGTGATGAACCAACTATTGCTAAAGTGTTTGGCCTCAGAATCTCAAATATACTTACTGCTTCAGGTGTTAAAGGAGAATAGAGAAGACGTGAGGACTACAGCAACAGTAGTTTCATGAGGAGGGGCTTTCAGAGTCAGCGATTACAAATAATTTTTCAAAATCAAGACAACACCAAAAGCTCATGATAACCAATGAACCGGCTTTTTAAGAGGTCACAACTTGGAGGACAAGGACATTGAAAACTTTGGGTGGTTCACTGAGTAATGATTCTGAGTCTGGTTAACCCTTAAAATGAGTAAACTTCAGTATCATGAAACAATAGGGAAAATACAGATAAATGATTCAATATCAAATGAGTTGAACCTAGAGATTTCTCTAGTGTTACACACTTAAAATTCCAGGAAGGATATTTACTCAACTTGAATTAAAAAATAATGAAAACAGTTACTACAAAATGCAAGTCATTGAGTATGTCATTCTAGTTCTAAAGAAATTTAGGGAATTAATGAACTCATTAATTTATCTAAAACCAAACTGCATATATGTGTAATTATTCTTTTATTGGTGGGTCATATGCAAAGTGAAATAATCCCATTTATCCATGGTGGAATTCTTTTCTCTTTTCAGCTATTTCATAATGACTGAAATAAACTTGATAAACAGGAATGCTCCTATACCATCTATATGTTTTCTAAAAAATTCTCACAACTTAAAATTTTTAATTAGTATTTGAATTTCCTAAAATATGACATATAGTGAACCAAAATTCAGGAATATAAAAAGTATTTAGTAATTGACTGCCTAGAATTTAGTGCCTTCCAAAGCATACAATTTTTGAAATATGAATTTTCCTTCATGAGACCATCTCTAAATTAAACAGGAAGTATCCCTGTCTTCATTTCCGATTTACAGAGAAGGAAATCACCAAGCCTAAAAAAAAATTCCCCCCAAGAAGGCATCATTATTGGCTTAAGACTCCTGTCATTATATAATACTAATTTATTTTTCATACAGTGCTGTTGGATATGTCAAAACTGACTGTGAACCCTGGTAAGCAGATGTCCAGGACAATTGTTATTCTAACTTCTCCCACCCTGGTTGTTATATAAAGATCAGTATGTGGAATCTCTCCGAAGACTTAAAAATATTGAAAGCCTCCTCTATATCGTTTTAAACACAAACACACAGAAGAATGCTCCAAAGCACTGCCCCTCCCCCTTCCTCCCCACTCCGCACACACCAAATCCCATAGTCACAGAAGGATATGGTAGCCTTGGCAGAGTAAGCAATAGGTTGTCTTTGACACTGAAGAGATCTTTTCTCCAACTGCTTCTAGTCAGTATCTCTCTAGAGGTTTAAAAAAGATAGATAGATAGATAATAGATTATACACACATACATTTATATATATGTATGTATGTAAATATATGTAAGTGGAGATTCATGTGTATATCGATCATGCAGAAAAGCAGAACACAAGGTATTATTTTTGAGTGGTCCTTGAAAATGGTCTTGTCAGTAGGATAAGACAGACATTTCGGCAGGAGGACAATGCACACTTGGGATTTGTTCCAGTCTTTCCCTGACACTGGGCAGACAGAAGGGTTAAAGAGCATGCAATCTGCTTTACCATTATACTGATGTAGGAAAGCAGTGGATGCTGAGACCCAGATATTTTCCTTTTTGATGGACATCGGTGTTCCTGCTTCTTCCTGAGGCACACTAGGATGACACAGTGTTTTATGCACACGATTCCATAGAAATTCTGCCTAGGGTATGAATCTGTTAGGTGACAATGGCTCTCAGATTCACAACGAAAGCATAGGCTTCAAAGACTCCTCAGAAGCTGTTTCTTCCAAAAGAAAACCATTTGCATTTTTTGGTTTTTTTTTTGTATACAGATATTTAATAACATGCTGCTGAAGTTTTGAAGGAATTTCAGTTTATGCAAAATGAAGAAAGGGAGGAAAAAATAATACTGATAATGATACTAATATAGACCCACTCTCCAAAAGGCCTGTGGTGGCGTTTTATCTATTGCAATGCTAGACACTTTATCAGTTATTCTTCTAAAGGGGTTTAAAAAGGGGCTTGGGAGGTTTGAACTAAGCTCTGTTAACAGTTAATCAGTCACAGTTTAAAATACATTGGCATATTTTTCTAGAGAGAAAGAAAAGAATAAATCGAAAGTGAAGATGTTTTTCATGGTATCAGTTTTACTGACCCTGTGGAAAGAGATTTATTTTTAGAGAAATGTAGGGTCCGACCTTTCATGTTTCAAGACACCCTGGCATAGTGTGGGCCTTCCTGTTATCTTTTGCTTCTGCTTGTCTTCTAGAGGCAAGTCCCTCCTATCAAGAGCCAGATTTCGGAGAAT
Source organism: Pseudorca crassidens (assembly GCF_039906515.1). Classification (NCBI taxonomy): domain Eukaryota; kingdom Metazoa; phylum Chordata; class Mammalia; order Artiodactyla; family Delphinidae; genus Pseudorca; species Pseudorca crassidens. The sequence goes on from NC_090298.1 coordinate 25,843,592, forward strand.
TTTGGAAGGAAGAGACAGGCAGGAATCAACCGGAACTAAAGCCTTTAACATCCATGAAGTGATTAAAATGCATCCATGCCCAACAAGACCACACTGCTGTCATCAAACAGACATTGACAACTTCTTTGAACTCAACCCAATGATGTATCGGAGAACAAAAAAACTTTTAAGTTTGGGGTGTCTCCAGGAAGTAGACTCAGATTTCTCAACACACACGGGCAGCGTTCACATATTACCCGGAGCTAACAGTGATCCCACACTTCGCTTGTCCTCTGCCAAATCAAGTAGAGGGCAGCATCCAGGAAAGCAGCATGCTGCCCAGGTGTATAGGATGACTGGTCAGCTTATCGATTTGTGATGGTTCAAAACTTGGCAAATCAGAAAACACACGGTACCGCAGAGCACACACATTTTAACCCACTGCTGTTACTGATCAAAACACTGTTTCACAAACTCGTTTGTTTCTGGAACCTAGTTTTCAAAGAAACTAGTAGAGAGGAAATTTTCTCCCATTTTACCTTTTGCCATTACACTGAAGAAATACCTAGCCTAATTGTTTTTCTGGTTTGGGGGGAGTTTTTTGGTTTTGTATTTTTCTGGCAGGGGTGGTGAGGAGGTCAGGAGAGGGACATCCAAGCAAAATTAAAATAGCACCTCACTGTCATTTTCACTTTAAAAGAAAAAGGAAAGGGAAAAAAGAAGAAGAAAAGAGGGGAGGAAAGAGGAGGAGAGGGGAGGCGAGATAGCAGAGGGGAGGGGAGGGAAAAAGAGAAAGAGCTTCTTATTCTACTTGGTTTACTCTTTGCTAAATTGCTAAAGGAACAACCAGCACTACCAGGCTCAAAACAGAACTAATAATTGCAACCAAATATAAGAATATTTATATTTTTAAAGATTTACATTTGAGCTCCACATCTGTGTTAGCCAAGTTTCCTTTCACATGCTCCTGTGCAGACCTACCTCCCGAAACCAACAATAGTCTTAGTGGTTTATTCGGCTGTTAAAGCATCAGCAAAATGCTTGTCAGGGCATCCTAGGGCCATGGAGAAGCAGGGGTGGGTGACACCACAAAGGATGATGTGCGATGCCCTTGGAACATCTAGCTCAGTGTGAGTGTGCTGTCACTCGCACAAAACCAAAAGGTGGCGCAGTGGTTAAGAGTCCGCCTGCCGATGCAGGGGACACGGGTTCGTGCCACGGTCCGGGAAGATCCCACATGCTGCGGAGCGGCTGGGCCCGTGAGCCATGGCCGCTGGGGCTGCGCGTCCGGAGCCTGTGCTCCGCAACGGGAGAGGCCACAACAGTGAGAGGCCCGCGTACCGCAAAAAAAAAAAAAAAGGTGCAAGCATATGTCACTTATTATTGTAATTTGGTGTTAAGAAAAATATGTAAAAGCCTGTCTATGAGAAAGTTTATTTGCTATCCCAAATGGCATTAGCTTTGCATCCTAAATAGTCTTTGGCACAAAGTTTATTGGCAGAGTCTGTCATACATGAAACTAGAGAATAGAGAAACAATTGGTGCCCCTCATATTATGTTCATCATCACCAGTGCACTGGGGGGTGGTCCTTCTGACCCCCACATTTCTAGCATCCATAATTTCTAAGTGTCAGTATAACACCTCAGAATCCAATCTTAGAAGATTCTTCCTCATGTGAGAACTACTTAAAAGGTGGACAAGTTATTCAAAGGATTGAACTAAAATGTTCTAATTTTTTATTATGTCAGGTATAAAATGAAATGACTCAATTAATGTTTACATTATTTATATTATATCTGTTTTAAAACCAAGAAATATAATTCCCACAGGTCAATAGTTCAATTGCCACCACTCTTCCAATACCCAGTGGGGGGATTGGTTAAGGATACTTGTTTTATACAATTCTAGAACTGAATTCAGAAAGATAATAGGCTGATAAATGGTTTATGTATAATTAATAACTGAATCTGCAACGTCTTTGAGATATAACATATCATAGTTTCTGATTATAAAGTATTCTACTCAATAAAAAGAATTATCTGTATAACTCACATTTCTGTCTTCTACTATTCCTATTTTTCAAAAAGAAACCCGAGAACCTAAGCTAAAAACATTCCTTCTTACTCAAAAACCATTTAGACTATTGGCAAAATATATGCAAAGGGGTCAACAAAATGCTTTTATCTTTCATAATCAGAACAGTCATAAAATGGGGTAAATTTTCCACTGTGTTCATTATTTATATCATCTCCATTTCAAAACACATCTGGCTCTTTGTTTCCTTTCTGGTTTCTACTTTGCTATTTCCAGTCTGCTGAAGTCTGAGAAATAAGAAAACCCATCTTACTCATAAATAGGGTTAATAAAATCCTGAAGGTCTTGTTAGGAGCACAGCCACCAAGCTCCCAGTCCACAGATTTTTCCGGGAAATACGTAATAAGCAACTGCGACAACTCAGAGGTCTTTTCCAGCATTTACTGAAACTTCAAATGGTTAAAATTGTCAGATAAGTGACTCCACAATGATTAAGCAGCTGCGTGTGTGCTTCTTTCTTAACATGTATATTTCTCCATTTAAATGAGCACTTGGCATAAGTGCTTCTTAGGCTATGCAGCTTTCTTAAAGGAGAGAAAAGGTCAGCGCTAACCCAACGTGATTAAAAAGAAATATTCCATAATGAGAGGTTCTACTGCTACTTTACAAAGCATTAGAAAACTGCATTTGGGGTATTAAAACAGTCCCGGCATCTCCCAGTTGAAAAAGGATGGAAAAGTACAGCGAAGCGCTTCTAAAAATAAAGCAGGGCCTTGGCAATGTGAACTCTGAAGAGGGATTAAGTGAACAGATAACGTTTAGCTCCTCAAAACTTACTTGTGTAGGTAGAGAAGAGCAACTTGATCGAAAATAAATAATCTATCTGAAGGGGAATCACCAAAGAGGGAAAATAACTGGAAATGCTCCCAGTTAGAAACAAAACAAAAATAACAAACTTAACATCTTTAACAATAAATGTCAGATGAAGCAGTATTTCTTAGGGAATAAATGCAAGGAACAGTATATCTAATAAGGTCACTTTTTCTTCCTTCTCCAGGAATGATCTTGGAAGGAGTTTATCTCGTCCTCCTCTCTCAGGATCAGTTAAATATCCATTTATAGGTTCAGAGGATGGCCCTAGGAACCAAGGTATCTGGTATATCTTCAACTCACAATAGTTAAAAATTGTCCACTCTTCTAAATCAAAATAATCCACATGTATTTTTGAAATGTTCCCCAACTGTTTTGAGAGTAAAAGAAGTGACAGATTAAAGAGAGGAAAAGGAAAAAGTAAAATAGACCTGTGAACCTGGCCATCAACTGAGTGTGTTTACTAAATGCTTAGCATGCCTCCTTTCTGAAGACAGAATCCGTTAAACATTATTTCAAAAATTCTGACCCTCCTATGAGTCTGTGATTACGCAAAGGCCCAAATTTCAGGACTAGAGAAAGTTTAGTTATTTATATCCGGAAGCTACCTGAATGATAACAGAAACATCTGCAATGCTTTCAGTGAGACTTCAACAAAGACAAGAATATATAAAAATTGTAATTCAATCTGAACATTTCCCACTAGGCATGTTACCTATGAATGCCCACGTGGGAAGAGCCACTTAGAGTCTTTCCAAATAGGACGGTTATTGGTGACTACTTGAGCTAAGCAACACGAATAAATCACAGCTCGTGGTGGAATCTGGTCCAAGTGCCTTTTCCTGCCTCCCAGAACCATCACTGCAAATCTTCAGTCTCCTTAATATTAGTAAGAGAAATCACCAGTGTGTGTCTAGATGATACACAGCCCCATGTTTAGTAATTTGTTAGATACCTAAAAATATAAAATATTTTTCCCATTCTCAAGAAGGCTCCAGTGTATAGGTGAAAGAGAGTAAAAAGTTATGAGAGCTGGGGAGAAAATAAACAATGCTATTTAAATATTCAATACAGTAAGAAATTGGCATCCTAATTAATAAATATTTAGTTAAAACTTCTACTTATCCTTCAGAAATTAGCTCAAATGTTATGTCTTCCAGGAAGCCTTCCCTCAATTCTCCTCTCCCTTGTCTTAACAGAAATTGAGTTAGGGACATTTAATATGTGTTCTCACCACATCCTCTGCTTATTTCTAGCAAAGGACTTGTACTTAACATGCGTTATTTTAAATTTCTTGTCCACGCTGTTTGTTCCTTGAAATAATGGATTGTGTCATTTTTATAGATAAATTCCTGACAAGAAAAATACAACTTTATGTCTGGCAAGTAGGAAGCAACCAATAACTATTCATTGAATTAATAAGTGGCTCACAGTACCCACTTAATATGTGTTCCTTAATTTTGTTGAATTGCCAAATGCAAAGATAACAGTATTACGATTTCCAAAAAACAGAATAATTTTAAAGGAATGTTAGAAGAAATCACCTGAACTTTGTAGCCATATCACTTAACCTTTTTTTATTGTTTATTTTGAATACCATGCTAGTAAACAGACTTTACTCCAATTGATATGTGGGTCTCTCCAAACTCAAATCCATATATAGGAAGTCTGAGACTTTTCACCATTTCAATAGTACTTTGACTTACGAATTCAAAAATCAGACATTTACAGGTTCCAACTTTATTAAGAGAAAAGTCATCTTTGCATTTAGAAGTTCTCTGACAAAGACACATGAGGATTTTTTCCCAGGGAATTAATAATAAAAGCAAACCTTTCTAATCAATTTTCTAATGCGGAGTACCCCAAATGACCTATTTTGAAGTACTACCTATAGCCACATCAACTATTTAAACCTAGCCATTAAAATATTTGAGTGATGCAGGTAACACAATAAATACTATTTACTCATTCACTTACTGATACAACCAGTCAACACAAACAGCTTAAGCACTTACTATGTGCTGAGTGTCACGTTAAGCATTTTGAACACAAATATGAATTTTAAAAGTAGACAGATATAGTCCAGTCCCCATGAAGCTCACCATCTATGCAGCCGAGAAAGATGGATATTAATCACACAATTAGAAAAATGATTGTAAAATTACCGTGTGGTCTAAATGATACAAAGGAAATGTGCTAAAAGGGCAGAGTCCATCAGGGTCAGAGAAGGTTTTCCTGAGAAACTCACAGCATAGGGCAAAACTAAAGAACAAAGAGTAGCCTGTTGGAACAGAGTAAGATGGGAGGTGCAAAGGAAATTGCAGGTAGAAGGAGCAGTGCGTATGAATGATCCCTGAGAGGAAGGAATGAGAGCATCTGAGGGTCTGAAGGACCATTGGTGTAGGAGTTTAGAAAACAAATATTGTCCTATAGATGGAGCCGGAGTGATAAGGGTGAGTCAGCCCATGGCAAGTCTTACCAGTGGCTTAAGATTTTTTCTATTTTTTTTTTTTTCTAAGAGCAATGGCTTCTGCTGAACTTTCCTAAGCAGAGTAGTAATAAGATATGCATTTTGAGCCAATCACTTTAACTGCAGAGTGGTGAACAGATTGGAGTGGAGGTGGAGTGTCTATGGGAAGACCATTTAGGAGGCTTTTGGAGGCGTCCAGCAAGAGACTGTGGCACCTTGAAGCACAAGCACAGTATGTGTGGCATAGAAAATGGAGAAAGACATTTAGACAAAAACATTGATAGTACTCAATGATAAATTGAATTTACTTATGGTGAGTGAGTGGGAACAAAGACTTATGGATAAGTACTAGATTTATCTGACCCCTTTTCCTTAGGAATAGAAGTTATATTTTGAAGGAAAGCATCATGTTGGTTTTTTAGCCTACTACTCCCAGCATAGACTGTGTGAACAAAACTTTCCTCTCACATCACACCCAGAATAGGTGGTGAGGAATAGACAGGTGTCACATCACACACACACACACACACACACACACACACACACACGCACACAATGTTGGACAACCCATATCGAAAGGACTCTACTTAATATAAAGCAAAATATATTGTATTTAGTTTGCTTAATCAAAATACAATATCAAAATAATCAAGGATTCTTAGCAGATGAACACAGATCTATTTGACAAATACCTACTTGAAAAATTATTTCCCTTTGCCTCCTTTCCTACTGGAGATGCTGCTGCATGAATACCTGAGGCCAGAGCTATAGCAGCATCTCACAAACAGGTGACGATGTGCCAGAGGAAGAAAAGCCCACACACTGAGGAATGAAAGAGATCCTGGATTGTTGATGTCATTGTTGAGTCATCCCTGAAGCTACAGACCTCGAGGTCACTTGTTATATGAAATAATTATCTTGATTTTTTTATAGCAATTGTTAACTTCCACCAGAAGAAGTATACTTCTGAGGCTGAAGTGCAAGCAATATGTGATTCAAATAATTCAAATGAAAAGAAAAAAAACGCATATTGGAAGCAGCTCGCGTTATAGGACACACTTGAAATTCTAGATGAGAAATATTGTGTGTGCTCATTTAAGATATCTTATTAGCCTATTTTTATGAAAATATGAGTATAGGGAAGAATTCCATAAATAACCAACTGTTTGAAAAGTTTCTAGAATGCCTTTGTTAGTTCTATAAAGGAAAAATCTTAAAGAAATAGGAGTTTTATGAAACTTCTCTTGACTCACTTAAAAAGACGTGAGCAGCCTTTCCTCTTTAAGAGATTCTTTGTGCGTGCATCTTTATTAGACTTATTTGTACATGTATTCTTTCATTAAACTGTAAGTTCTTTGAAAGGATGAAAGTTTTTTTTTCCCCCACTGCTATCAGAAATCTTGTTAGAAACCTATTTATTGAATTAAAAAAGAGAAAAAACATCATATTAGGATCCAGGAGATCTGGACTCTGAATTTGGTTTTCCATGCAGTGGATCTGTGGTTTTGGGCGACCCACTTAGCTTCTCTGGAGGCAAGTTTCCTCATCTGAAATGTAGGTGGGCTGGCTGGCAGCAGAATCACATGTCACAAGAATGCCAAATATATAAAATGAAGTCGGAATACCTTTCATCTGAGAAAACGTGGGGACTGCAGGGCTGTATGTATTTAACTTCACCCTCATTCTTACTGCCTCATCACCTTATTACCTACTATCCCATTTATCACCCCCAAACCCCCCTCTTGGGGAAAAATGAGAATCACTGGATACAACCATCTTTTATGCACCTTCCAGCTTTTAACAGTGAATGAAAATAGGAACAAGGAGGGTGAGTATCTTCAATTAGATTCATTGCAATATTAAAGTCCCTCCAAAAAGCAGGATAAACTAATAACTTCAATACAGCACATAAAAACTTAGTGATTATTAGACCATACTCTGTGCATTCATACTCCACTGAGTAAAAATATCAGTTATATCATAGGCTTCAAGATAAGATACTCAGACCTCTCTGCATTTGGAGATATTCTAATCCTTGTATAAAGTCAGAATAACAGACTTTCTGAAGTACCATGGACCTTAGCCCATAGAAAAACGGACTTAAACATTAAAATTACAGCCCAGGTTAGATACTCAAGTAGCTCTAGTCTGCAAAGCCAAATAGCATACCTTTGAAGTGGAAGAGTAAAGGTAGAATATAATTTTATTTTGTTTAATAATTTGTAGGCACATACAATTATCATTTTTATGTCCAACTCTCAAAATTTAGCTTGGATACTATCGATTATGATTAATTATGATTCTGCTCAAATAGAGTGACACTTGAGGGTCAGAGGCTCTGGTGATTTCCATATAGAACACTACCCCTAAAACATAAAATCCCAAGCGATTGTAATTACTCTTGTTAAACCTCACTTCAGCAAAGTTACTTAGTAGTCACTGTTCTATTTTCTGGGAAACATTCACCACAGTAACCTAAACCCTTCAGACAGTGCCAGTATTCATCAGAGGCCTAAAGCATTAAGCATTCCAGCAATAGCATATATAAAAGAAAATGATAAACAAATGAGAAGATAAATGTTACAAATAACTTTTTAAAAAGGAATTCTGTTATAAGGCATATGCTTCATTATGCTCCCAGAGATGAAGGTTTATTTCAAAGGTGATTTTTTCATTTTAGTCTGTTGAAGTGTCATCAGCAGGCAGGCAGGCAGAATAACTCTGACACCATTATTTGGTTCCCTGGATTTTGCACCCTCTATTGAACAACTTACACAACCTTTACTGTGGTTTTAAGGCTTAGTTGCCCATTCATTAGGTTGACAAACTTGTCAAAAGCCTCCAGGACTATGTCAATTATGTCAGAAACACTTACAGAAGTCACAGCACATTCCAGGGCTCAACTGAGTCCTGTCAACCACTGCCAAAATGACAAGAAACCCTTCTGGGGACAAAGGGCTATGGAGAGAGATGAGCCCTCCCACTCAGATTGTTGACTTGCCAACCCAGTTACACTGGTGCAGCTCTGAGCAATTCTGCCTCTGTTGCTTGAATACCTCAGTCTTTCTGGATGCGTTTTATGATGCATTTTAAGAATCCCTAATTCATCTGAATGTTTTGGCAGTCAAGATGAAAGTTGATCAGCCATAGTTTTTGATGTAAGAGCCAAATGCTTAAAACGATATTTTGACACAAGACAGTTAAAAACAAATGCATGTTTATGAAAATCAGGAAACGAAAACCAAATCCAAATAAATAAGGCCGAGAAAATATTCAGATATAAGAATTAAATTATTTTGACCCCTACAAGGAAACATGGAATTCAGTAGCTAAAATAATGAAGAGGTACATTAAGTACTTTCCCTCATCAAAAAAATTTACAACTTAAGGACTGGCAAAAACCATATAACTGGTAATAAAATAACCTAAAATATTTCTTGTTAGACACCTATAAGTGACTCCTGTAAGTGTTGCTGACGTAAATGACACAGTCCTGGAGTTAGAAATATTTTCATATAGTTCAAAATGTTTTAAAATTAGAATACTTCATGAATACATCACATGAGAGTAACAGAAGAACAAAGTGACTCATAGTAATAAAAAGGTGAGGACAGAACTACATGCAGGAAAATATGTTACTCTATACTCTCCCCCGAATTGCCAGTGGTAGAAGCCCAAAACTGCACCTCTTGGAACCCCTTGTCAGCTCTCTTCCAGTTAAGTTCTGTGAACGGGAAGCACTTGCATGACATTAGGAGAGAAGAAGGAAGGAACACAGTGGAAGGGTTAGTGAGGGTGTGGGCTCCTGAGGTTCTACTAAGAACAAGGGTTCTAACAATGTCGGTTGTGAGCAGATTCCTAAGGCTCTAAAAGACACCACTTTAGCCCTGTGCTTCTCCTGCCCATCCTTCACTTTGGTAACCAATCCCCCATATCAAACCCCAACAGACTGATTTCGGTTTCCCTGATGTAAAACGGCTGATAACATACTAAAAGTTGTCTCATTTATTTACCACCAAATTAAAAAGGAGAGAAATAAAGCCCCGTCATTCTACTAGCCTCAGGGTGGTTGATCATAAAATTTTCTCATACTCATTGTATCAAAAGATTATAGTAAATTTCCCCAAGCATTCTATTAAGTCTCTTGGGAGTAACCTTTAGGAGGCCCACCGTTTCCAAATAGGTTTATTTATATTGGAGAAATAGCCTATTTTACACAAGACATACAAAGTATATGGTTGCTTTTTAGTATCATCTCACGTAGCAAATTTAAATATAAAAACAGTTGCCTTTCATGACCTAAAAAAGGCCAAATGCGCATGGGACACTCAGATGTTATGTTTAAAGACAAGCTAAAAATCAATTTGTGGCAATGCAATATATTTGAAGACATCTGGGAAATAACGTGACTGCAGGAACTTGTTGGAGTACTGCTATCGAAGATGACTGGCTCAGTTTATCCCTAAAGCTAAAAGACAGAGCTGAAAATAAATGGAAGCTCAGAATGTCAGCAGAAAAGTAAACTTCACATGAAATTCTGTTGGAAAATAATTCATTTTACTGGTCATACTTGTCTATGTAGGAGAGCTCACATATGTTGTTTGCTCTTAGTTTATTTTTAGGGCCTGTATTGTTTTAAAGGGGAATCAAGATGACTTACAACAGTGCACATAATACAGCAAAATAAGAATACTCAAGAATAATTAAGAAATACGCAGAAAAAAATGAAGAGTAGGAAAATGAGATGGAGGCGGGACAAAAGATGTATGCAATATATTTACTAAATAGATGCATCAAATTTGACATAAAATTTCCTAAAAGACACAAACATGATTCATTACAAGTTTAAGATTCTCTATAAAACAGAAAAACATAATAACAAGTACAACTATTTCTGGAACAGGAGGTAATAATATTAGTAAGAGTATCACCTCAAATATTTGTCTATGCTAAGCACTGTCCTAAACACTTTTCATAAATTGATATATTTGAGCTTAACAAAAATCCTAAACAAGTGGTACTACTGCTATCTCCATTTTACAGAAGAGGAAATTGAATCAAAGCAATATCAAATGCCAGGCCAAAGGTTTTCAGCTGGAAAATGCAGGAGGTAGAATTGGATTCCAGGCAGTCTGGCTCCAGAGTCCATCCTTTTAACCACTATATTTATAAAATTCCCAAAACAATGAACAAATATTCTTAAAGTAAACTCGGGAATGAGTTCTATAGGGCCATTTCCTTGTGTCACAAGATTTATGGAATCAGGCTAAAATACAAATCCAGAAAATCACTTCTAGAAAGTCAAATGATGTGGCCCAATTACCCCGTTCTTTGTTCTTTTGCTATAATCTAGAATCAGGCTGTTACTCAAAGGTTGTAAACTGCAGTGCCTACAGGGACCAGAGAAGTAACCCGAGTCAGTGATGTGAGCCAGGTGTAGGCAAAAAGGGAGTAATAAGGACAGTGATCAAAGAAGGAACTGTTTCCCAGTTCTAGGCATTTGTTGCCATGCTTGGACATATGCCTAGCTTTGCCAGATTTTTTTATTGTTTCCAGAGAAATCTGGATTTTATGGAAATTCTGTACTCTTTGTTAAAATGTGTGTCTGCATGTGTGTGTGTGTGTGTGTGTGTGTGTGTGTGTATGTGTGCTGTATATACTAGGCAGAGAGAACCTGTCTACAAGATGGATTTGACCAAGAGTCTCCAGTTTGTCACCTCTACTTTAGCAACACTTGAGAAGTGGTTCTCAAATTTCTTTTTTTTCTTTTTTTTTTTTTTTTTTGTGGTATGCGGGCCTCTCACTGTTGTGACAGGCTCCGGACGCGCAGGCTCAGCGGCCATGGCTCATGGGCCCAGCCGCTCCGCGGCATGTGGGATCTTCCCGGACCGGGGCACGAACCCGTGTCCACTGCATTGGCAGGTGGACTCTCAACCACTGCGCCACCAGGGAAGCCCGGTTCTCAAATTTTATCCACATCAGCATCTGAGGGGAGCAGGGGATGTCTGGAAAAGTGAATCACCAAAACCTAGTCCTCACCTCGGGAGCCAGGCCCTCCTGTGAAGAGGACATCAGGTCTCCCCGCTTTTCTCGTCCTCCCTTCTTCCCTTACCTCCCCACATTCCACTGAGAATCACTGATTCATAGAAGTGAATTTACTGCTTTTCTCTGAGGCAATCCTCCAAAAGCGTTGCTTTTCTCTGCCAAGCTTTTGAAAAATATTGAGAGGTTGGGAATTTGGCATTATACTCCCTGTTAAGTACCTACAGTACCTACAGTGCAGCTAATTTAGGCTGCCAGGTAAAAGCAGAGCCAGTGGAAGTTAACCTCTCTTCATATTCTCTTATGAAATTTCAGTTGCCTAACCAACGTCACTCAGAGGCAAACCAAGGTTTTCTTCAGAAACCTTGTAATTCTAGGTTCATTCAAACAGTGATGAGAGAGAAAGAGGAGAGAGAGGGAGAGAAAATATGAATGAGTTTCTGTGGTTTTATGTCTAAAATATTTTAGTATGAAAGTCCTCCATTCACCTTACTTTTCTCAGTCACTATTTTACTAATCAACCATGTGGCAGTTAGGCTCAGGAAAAACTATGATAAAAATTTAAAACTATGTTAGGAGTTGGGGGTGTATAATTTTTAGTGCATTCATAATACCGTAACAAAATACTGAAGGGACTGGAGAGGAGCTAATAGCCATGATATGATTAAAATACAGTATAGTTCAACTACACCTCCACTCAAATCTTAATGTTATTAGTCCACACCACCCTTTCCAATCATAAGTAAGTTTACTAAGATTTCTTCATTTAGAGTTTGGGAGACCATGTAAAATATACATATAATCATCAATACCACAGCTCTCATGCCACACTGCTTTCTACTAAGTGTCAACATGACATGACTCAAGGAAAACAATCTGGTGAACATCAGCGGCAGTGCGATATGGTGTACACAAGTTGAACACTGGAGTCTTCAACAGGAGAGACCCCAACAAAACTATGGATTACAGAAATTAAAATTACTTTTAGAATCAGGGTACAGAGTTGCAAGGGACGACTATATCCCATTCCCTGGTCTCGTGCATCAGAGTACCTACAGCAAAACCGCACTAACTGCTTTTTGGGTTTTGTTTTTGTTTTTAATTTTATTTATTTATTTTTTATTGAAGTATAGTTGATTTACAATATCATGTTAGTTTCAGGTGTACAGCACAGCAAGTCAGTTACATATATATATATGTATGTGTATATATCTATATGTATATACACACATTCTTCCTCAGATGCACTAATTGTTTTAACACCTGATGAGCCTCATAAGAAATGAGGACTTCAAAACATGATGGAGCAAAATGGAAAGAGCAGTTGTTCTCCCAAAGCACTCCTTGGTTTCATTATGCTCTTCTCATGGGGAAAGAAAAAAATATTCATTACAACATTATTTATAATTCTAGAAACCTAAAAAAGAACATAAACAATATGGCAAGGATGAAACATTATTTTACAGCAAACATCATGCAGCCTTATAAATATTACACTTCCAAAAGTTTTTCAATGATGAGAAAAAAATGTGTATGCTACAACAGTAGGTGAAGATGACAGAAGATAAAACTGATTACACAGAAAGATCTCACAAATGCCAACCCAGACATGGAAAAAATATTAACAGGGATTACTTCTAAGTGGTGGAATGAAAGGTGTGTTTTTCTTTTTTCTTTTTTTTTTCTGTTTAATCCAAATGTTCAACAGTAAACATGAAATTATTTTTATAATCAGAATCCCAAAATTCAAACTTCTTAAAGAGCAACTGGCCCTAAAAATATGGATGATGAATAGACTGAGGATCTTCCTACCAAGAAGTTCCGCCTCCCACCATTTAAAAGGAAAAGTACAGTCTTATAGGGTAACAGTAATCAAAGTCCTTGGCCTCTGTCTACATTGGTCTGTTTCAGTCACACACAAAGCGCTGTCTATAAAGGCCTAGCCTAGCAATGCTAAGTGACCACAAACACCATGAAGAAATAGCCTTTACGTCTCACTGGCTGCCTTTTCCCCATTCACTGACAGAAAAAGATTAATACCTACTCAATTTGTCAAGGCAATTTTGTGATGACAAACTGATGAACTTAAAGTCATTAGCATTTCTGCAGAACTATTATAAATGTAACTCACATATTTTTGTGCTCTTCAAGAAATCAAGGTTATGCTTGAAGGGTAAAAGGGATAGGAGAGGACTCAGTATAGAATTGTATTTCTTTCGAATCGATGTTACAGAAATAGTGTCATTTGTAACTCCTCTCTTCCTATAATATTAAAAAGAGAAAACCTTATACTGCAAAAAAACTTAAGTTGGCAATCTGCAATTATTAGTCATTGATTCTGTGCAAGCACTGTCTATTTCAGAACGTTTCTGTAGAGATAAGACATATTTAAATATTGGGACTAAAGTTGGCTAAGCCTACATTTCTCTGATTAAATAATACACCAGGGAGTTCTCTGGTTTTCTAGTGGTTAGGATTCCGGGCTTTCTCTGCAGGTTCGATCCCTTGTCTAGGAAGTGAGATCCCACAAGCTGCGCCGCTCGGCCAAAACAATACAAAACAAAACAAAACATCAATTTCATCTGCATTTTCTACTCCTTATAACCAGGAAGTGTTATTCACTAAAACCATGATGATATAGGGAATCATCTTTTTAAGTTATCTATGAGGAAAACAAAAGACTGAATTAAGGTTAAGACTAGCTTTATTATTAAGTCCTTCATAGGACAAGTTATATAATGACAGCTGTGTATGCTTAGCCCATTTAAATTGGCACTGTCAGCCTATTTCACAGAAGAGATAAATTTAGCTTAGAAAGTTTAACTTGTTCAAGGTCACACAGGTCCAGGCTTTGCAAATCGTGAAGTGTCCACCCTGGACCGATATCCAAAGAACTTTAGAAAGTGAAGGATTAGACAGATGTTCTTTTGATTTTATTTTCCAATTGTACCTTCACAACTTTCTCCATCACTTATCTCTGCTTGCCTTTGTATGTTGGCTTTATTTTCTCTCATTACAAACTGTTTTCTTAGACATAACCCTCACATCTCCAGATGTATATCATATTTTCTCTCTTTAAAAAAAATTCCCATAAAGCTTCTGATTAGCCCTGAAGAAGTAAGACCATACCCCACCATACCAATCAAATGTGGTCAGTGGTTGGGATATTGTAAGAAGATGAAAGCTCAGTTAGAACCCATATCATCTGAGTGGAGATAGAAGTAGTTCTTGGAGGAAGGAATGTATTCTAGGTAACAAAACAAGTGGTACCCATTAAAGTGCAATACACAATTAAATGTAAATATAATAGAGTAGGGTTTGTGACTTAAACCATATTTTAAATTCATTTAACCCTACCTCTCTTTGCTACTTAACAGCAGAGACTTTATACCATTTTATGGACAAGAATAATGTAGAAAGAAAAGAAAGACAAATTTTGGGATTTTGAAATTGTAAGTAGATTTTGGCAAATAGCCAAGATAACAGTCTTGACACCATGACTTTTGACTGCCAGAGCTACACGAGTGAGTAAGAAAAAATGTTTTTATGAATTCTAATGACTTGCCTTTAAATATCAAGAGCAAAATCACAGAGGAACCAGACATAAAGATAATGCCATAAAACAAAATACAGAAGAATCATGACAGTTTTCTCTTACAGGGAGGAAAAAAAAAGATGAACGAACAGTGGATCAGTATAAAAAGAGAAATAACAGAGTAAATTTCACTAGGGTTCAGTGGTTGCAGAGGGTGAGGAGAGGGAGGGATGAATAGGCAGAACACAGGATTTTTAGGGCAGTGCAACTACTCTGCATGATACTATAACAGTTGCTTTATGTCATTCAACATTTTTCAAACCCCATAGAACGTATGACACCAAGAGTTGAACGCTAATGTAAGCTATGGACTTTGAATAGTAATGACGTCTCAATGCAGGCTCATCAGTTCTAACAGTGCACCACTATGGTGGGGGATGTTAGTAATGTGGAGGCCATGCATGTGTGGGGACAGGGGACATAAGGGAAAGTTTTGTATCTTCTGCTCAATTTTGCTGTAAATCTAAAACGACTCTAAAATTTATATTTCAAAGTATATTTTATAAAATTGGATGTGACTGGGTTACCTTAAAATGGCTAGAATAAGTGTCCTACAACCAAGCAGAAATGAAAGCCCATGAGTTTTGTTGGATTTAAAGAAATAAACAAGGCTTCCCTGGTGGCGCAGTGGTTGAGAGTCTGCCTGCTGATGCAGGGGACACGGGTTCGTGCCCCGGTCCCGGAAGATCCCACATGCCGCGGAGCGGCTGGGCCCGTGAGCCATGGCCGCTGAGCCTGTGCGTCCGGAGCCTGTGCTCTGCAACGGGAGAGGCCACAACGGTGAGAGGCCCACGTACCAAAAAATAAATAAATAAATAAACACATTACACTTTTGCACAACCTAGATTATGACTGTGTAAAATAACCAATATAAATACACAATTTATGCATATGTATGAATTTATGTGCATATATAAAATCAAATATGGAGTATTTTAGAGGTCTAAGTTAATATAATTTTAATTATGAAAATACTTAAATGGATTGAATTGCTCCTTTCTCAACTAAGCATTACCCATCCATGAAATTTTTTTGAATTATGTGGTAATTGGCTGAATAATCTCCTTTACATTTCTTGAACAAAGGCTGGGATTCAGCATTTACTGAGGTAATGAGATAATGTATGAATGACTATGTACAATGTGTAGTACAGCAATGATCAAATGCAAGAAGAAAAATATTTTGGCAAGTTGATGATATCAGGTATTTGTTTTGATTGAATTTTTCATTGCATTTTCTGGTAGTTTTGGTATCATTTAAACAACTTGTTGATAGATACTGTCTTTATTATTTTATATATATTTTATTATTTCTCCTCAATTTTTTAACTGTCCCCTTTAGCTGGTTCTTATCTGTCTCCCTCTGCCATCACCCTTGAAGGGGCTCCCTCAGAGACAGCTACTGGTAATGATTACGTGTAGACCATATAATGATGTGTAGATTATATCATACTTCCTTTACAATGAAACTAAATTCACAGTTAATACAGATTTCATGTCTTTCTATTGACTGATTATTAATAATAAAATCATAAAATGCATTTACATAACACATTATATACTTGTAAAATTCCATTCTTATTTATTGAAAAACTTAACTGGAAATATAAGGCATTTTAATTTTTTGAACATGATTTATGCAAACACAGAAATTAACATAGTAATAGAATACAAACAAAAGTTAAAAAAGCAATAATAGAATAAAACAAGTCAACTCGTAAGCAGTTTAAAAATTAAAAGAGTATGTCAAATAGAATGTCAGAGGGAAATATCTTGCTAATTTTATAATATAAGACTAAGGTGACCTTGATTCCACTGTAATATGAAATACAATGAGATATTTTATGATAAATTAATTAAAACCATTGCCCCATAGACATCAGTCATATTTATGAGTTATTAAAGCAAATACTACAACAAAAATCTGTATCACATAAGAAAAGTAAAATTCAGTTGAGAGTTTGCTTTCTTTAAACAGTGATTAAAATATCAAAAGGTCAGGACTCTATTTTTTATTTTTTTTTATTTTTGTCCGCACTGAGTGGCTTGTAGGATCTTAGTTCCCCAACCAGGGTTCGAACCCAGACCCCCGGCGGTGAAAGCACCGAGTCCTAACCACTGGATCGCCAAGCAATTCCCCAGGACTCTTTTTAAGAGACAGAGGAAAAAAACCCGTTTGTCTTAATGGTAGCATCTCTACAGTATGTATCTTTTTCTATGTTCAAGCTGCCAAATGCAGTGAACAAGAAAGAAAAAACAAGATATCCAGAAAGAAAAGTGACATAGTCATATAATATTAGAGTTTGAATTCTTTCATTTATACTCCAAAATGTTCCTCTTTAATTATCTCCTCAAGATAGACTCAAAAAGAGGTGGTCCAAAACAGGAGTGAAGACATCCCTATAGCTTTGTCTTTCTGCCCAGTGACAGAAAGCGTTCCAGAGAAACTTCCCACCCAACCGATCAGTGCCATTTACCTACACAGTAGCCTCATCAACAGGTAACCAGATTCAAAACATAACATACTGCTTGCTTGATTAAAAGTTAAACTGAGAATTTTGGTTGGTTTTTTTTCCTAGTACTGTGCAAACAGAAGCAGACTTTAAATGGGATACTTTAATTTCACAAGTTACTATAAATAAACACTCCTAGCATATTACTTTATTTCTCATTAAAGCTGAAACTTCCTGACAATGAAATTGAGGCACCAGAAGAAGCTTTTTAGTAACAGGTAGTTGAAGAAGGAATTTTGTCATTAGAAGGCAGAGAGTACACTGCTTAATGCCCCATTTTTCTTTAAAGAACAATGTGGTTCTCCCTTATTCTAAATTTCTATAGCTCTGTAATTTTCAGTAAGTAGAAACAGTTAATATGTGAGAACAATGTAAATAACTTACTTTTAGCTTGCAAACACTTTTTTTACACATGCCAAGCAATGTTTCAAATACTTTATAAATATGAATCACTTTAATCCTCATAATAACACAATGAAATAGGTACTATTAAGGTACCATTAAAAAGGCGAGAAACCTGAGGCACAGAGTGTTTGTCTTGCCCATGGACACACAGCTGATAAGTGGCATAGCCAGTGTTCGCCCTGGCAATCGGAATCCAGAATCTCTACCTTCAAACTCTGTAGCACGTAGTCATGGAAATGTGGATGCCTTAATTCTCTCCAACAGAGTAGCACATCTTATCCAATCAAATCCTACACTTTTAACTACCTTCACGATTTCTACCAGAATTTTCTAAGGCTCACAGTTAGCAAGATAAATTAGCGAAAAAAATTATAACTATATTTTTCCTTATGTTTCCAGACATCATGCAACCTATTTTTCAGCAACCATAGTAATGCCTTAATAAAAGAGTAGAAGAAGGTGAATTCCTATACAAAAAGTGCAATACCCTTGACCCTTTGCGTGACAGTCCAGAATGCACAGGACAGTGTTTTCCTCCCTAGACAACTACTTTGCAAGTCAGGTCTGCACACATCTCTGACATGTATCTCAGAGTCAAGTGTTTCAGGGTGAGATTTTGTATATTTGAACAGCAGAGCACATTTGATACAGTGATTTCAGAAGGACTTACAGTGCGCTTCTATCTCAGGGAGCTTACATTCATTACACTGACTTTCCATAGAAAGAATTATGATTAGAAAGTCACTCATGGAACTCCCTATGCATTAACCGGGCTGAAAATGTCCTATTCCTTGGGAGTCTAAAGCCATTTCCCTTTCCAGCTGTGAGAAATCATCCTGTTGTGCTTTTCTGCTCTCCCTGTCACAGTAAAATGCAGACCTTGGAGAGGCTGCTTGGTTTGCTTTTGATGGCAGGAGCACTGTATTTGGAGTCAGAGACTGGAACTGGGTCTTAATTTTGTCACATTCTGGCTGTGAGGTCTTGAGCCAATCACTTGCCATCTCTGACCTTCTGAATCCTCATTTATAAGAAGGGAGCAATACTGACATCTCCCACACAGGACTGTTGAATAATTAAATAAAATCCTGTATGGCATGGGTCAACTTACAGTTAATTGTATCTAATATAAGTTTTGGTAATAACTAGAAGAAAAGTGACTAAACGCCAAAATTTGTAAGCATCTGAAACTCATTTACTAATTGCCTAACAGAGGAAGCAATAATGATTTATATATAAATAAGCTCTATGTTTATGATATGCAACTGGTTACAAGTGATGGCTTTCCACACTGTTTTCTCCAAATAAATTTAAGCAAAGGCCTTTGGATATTCCAAAAGATTTAGACAACTGATTCACAGAATGTTATGAAAAACACTATTCTTACATTATTTTGAGACTATTATACCAAGAAACATTATAGTGGAAATATCATTACCAACCCAATTCCTTTAAGCTTGGAGATTTAGGGGAGCAATTAAATTAAATACTTCCTGAAAGTCCATACTGTATTTGGTATATTTGAGAATGGCATTCATAAGAACAAATTGTGCACTTCCACAATGCAAGGGGAGAATCTGGTCTCCATGAACTTTCCATAAATCTGAGAGAAAAAAAATAAATTGTCATATATTTAGGCAAGCCGGACATGTTACTTACATGAGCAGGACAAGAGATTCTGTTTAAATGAACTTAGCTGAAAAATAGACTCTACCAGAAATGTAACCCTTTGATATGTCTCTTGGGAAGTTCATTTATAGCACTTGCACATGAAAAAGCTGTGTCAAAGGGTTTCTCCAGACAAGGCTGCTTTTGGCCACATGCAAAATAAAGAAGCAAGCAAAGGTTTTAGTGATAATCCCCTAGCTCCACTTTCTGGGGATTTTGTCCACTCTTTAGGAAACACTTTCTTACCCCTAACTATCATCTTGTTTCCTGCTCTATCAAGTGAGAATTTATTTCTGATAAATTCATATCTAAAAGGAAATAATCACTTAATATGTTACTCCTTATATTTAGATATTGGAAGCAGTGCCTATCCAAGAGTAAGATAGTTTAGTCAGTGAAACATTGATGTCTAGGACATAATGTTGAGCAAACACACATATGGTCGCTCTCCTATTAAGACCTGATCTAGGTCTTAAGATCTTGAGATCTTTCTGAGGAGGACCTACTCCTAATGACATGGAATCCTAGAAATATCCAGGTAGAAAACAGAACAAGACACTGTTCTTTTTAAAGAGTCAGCAGGTAAGATGAGAGTTATATTTAAATATCCTTTCTTTTCCCATAAAAAATTATTACCAGAGGGAAATACATTCAGTTCTTTATCAAAATACATGTTTACTGGTCCAGATAATAGAGATATTACTTTTTGTTTCATTTAAGTATACCTTGGTTTGACATTCTAGCCATAAAATGATTGAATAATAATTACTAACTAAACTTTAATTGGTAAATATGTAGGCAACCCCTACTGGCATGTAAAAATATCTTACTTTTAGAGTTGAATGAGATAGTAGAAAAATCAACATTTTTTAGGGAAGAAAATGTTGATTTTTTTTCCCCCTTTTCCTCCCTGTTGCAGTCATGTTTGGGAATTGAATTTCTTCTCAAATGTCATGAAATATGCTATTAAGTAGTCTTATTATGTGCAAAGTCCCCTCTCCCAGGGAAAATAAAGTTAACATAACCCATTATACCATACAACAACCTAAAATTTTTCACTTTCTATAGAATTTTATGCAGTAGTTACTTTATCCTTTATTTCTTTTGCCTTCATTTGTTTTATTTTTTGCTGTTGTTTAAAACTTTATTTGACTTAATCATTAATATATGACTGGATAAATGTAGCTAGGAAATATACAGATTTGTATGTTTTTTGTTCACAAATATACATTTTTAAAAATAAAAGTCTAATATAAACTGTAAATCCTTTTCTTTTCAAAGAGGATGAATTTCTGAGGAAGAAAGCATGGCAATTTGTACGTACTTATCATACCAAAAGGAACATCAATTGCAAACGCCACGTTAAACAAATGAAATACAGTAAATTAAATGAAACTACTTTCTGTAACACTTTATGCCTCTTTCTGTTAATTCTGAAGAAGGCACCATAGTGAGGCTCATTTCAGTACAAAGTCATATTATGCAGATGTACTACATTTATTTATTTTTCTTTTGAAAAGAATATATAAAACTTTATAGTCTGCCCCAGTTCTACACTAGGAATAGCATGAAAAGCTCTTCTATGTCTAACTTACCTAATCCCTTAGATCTCTCTTCACATCTCCTCTTGCTCATACTACCCAGTGTTTCAAATCTGCCTCTGAACCCTGGAAACAAGGGTCAGGGGAGGAGATGTCCTTTCTTCGGCCCTTCTCTGTACTTCTGACCCGTCTCCTCCAACATCCCCCAAGATATTATTCTCTCAATACTCCCTTCTGTTGTATCTTCACCACCTTCAGTGGCTCCTTCCCCTCAGCCTTTATCTATAAACAAAATGCTAAATCTCTTTTCTATCTTAAGAAAAAAAAAGAATCTTCTTGGATCTCTTTCTCCTCTGGTAGGGACCTATGCATCTTCTCACCAGTGATGTTCTCAGTGTTGCCGCCCTGCAGGCAGCTGCTCACTACCCCACTCACTGCTCTTCAATTCACCCCTCATCCTTTGTCCTCAGTTTCCACCCCACCACTCTGCTAACAGTGCACAGAACATGTTTCAAGGGCCCAACTTAAGGTTTCTTTTATCCTCAAATAACTTTACCTCTCACAGTCTTGGCCTACCGAGCCATCCTTTTCTTTTCAAAACTTTTTTCCCATTTCTGCCAGTTCTTCTAAATTTCTGATCACTTATTATAAGTCCCCTGCTGACCCCTCTCCACGTCCACCTCCACAAATGTTGTTGTTCCTTAGGATTCTGTGCTTGGTCCTCTTTTTCTGCTCAGAGATTCTCTTCTAACTCTGCCCATTCCATTTCTGTCACATTCAAAAATCCCTCTTCCTACACCCACCTCGGAAAATCTGTTGCTCCTCAAAATTCCTCAATGGACCTCTTTGGGTCTCAGCTATAAAACATCATCAATAAGAACAACTACTCATTAAGCTGCAAGAGGATTAAATTGGACGGTGTGAATAAAGCACTTAGCATGGTGCATGCCACAATATCAGTAATCACTACCTATTGTTTTCATAGTCCCTTTATGTACACTTCCCTCTAGGTAATCCCAACTATAATTAAGGACTATTCCAGTAACTCCCGAGTTTCTCTACCAGACTCTACAATCCCTTTATTCACTGACATGCTAAGAGCTGTTCTATCTTTATTTATGTAACAAATCTTTACTAATATCCTGCTGTGTGTAAAGAACTATTTTAAGAACAGACTGTACAAAGCTGGAAGCGGTAAAAGAATGTCTTTTAGATCAAGTTGCTCACAGTCTGCTGGGGAAGCTGGACAAGTAAACAGAGCTATTAAATTATGTGGTAAGGTGGCAAATGGAAAGGTATATAGGTGTAAAATTAGGGAATGGCCATTCTTTACCTGGAGCTAAAAATCTGGCAATCATCCTTTACTCTTCACTATCACAGGTATAAAAAAGGGGTCAATGGGACAGCAAAGAAATCAAGTCCTTAGATACTGCTTCTTAAATAACTCTTGAAACCTATCCACTCATCTCCATTGTCACTTTTACTGCTTTGTATCAGTAACCCTATTCTACACTATTTGTCCATTGTATCATCTTTCTAACATACAAATCTAATCCATTTTCTCCTTTACGTAAGGTCATTCAGTGGATCCTTACCACACACACACACACACAAAATTTAGATCTGTAGATGGCAGAGAAGAAATAATTTTATGTCTACAGTTTTATCTGACTTACACATGTTCTGTGCTCCAGACCAAAAAAAAATTTTGCACTTCTGGAAACACCAACAATTTATCACTTCTCAGTTCCTTTGCATATACTTTTTCCTCTGCCCGGAGAATCACTCACTTCTCAGAGGGACTAGAGGTGGTCTGACTTTTATGCCAGTCAAATAATTAATGGCAGGGGTTAAGTGCTTAGAGAAACAAAGGAAGAATTCATAGAGAAGAGCAAGCCAGGACAGAGTCTACATAGGCAACCTCAAGTCCAACACCAAAGCCAGGGTAAGGTGATAAGGATATTGTATCCTGGCAATGATAAGGTCCAGATGTGGTGACGCATTCTACGTTAACTGGCAAGAATACTAACGGGTGCTTGTAACTCACCTTTTTAAACTAATATCTGACACATGGATGAATTACGGGGTCTTATAAAAATAGCAGCAAAGCATTCAATGTTACAAATTTAACTTCTGTCTAGGGAAATATTGCTAATCTTTTATACAACTTATCTCTCCCTTTTTTATAAATACTTCCCTAAATTCTCCCCATTCTTCCAGATAGAGTTCATTCTCTCCCAGGCACTTCACTCTCTGCAGACCCATAAGTTCTTTTAGTTCTTATCAAATTGTATGATTGTTCATTAGTTCCAAATTTGTCTTCTCAATTTGACTATAAATCTTAAGTAAAAGACTCCA
The DNA here is from genome assembly GCF_039906515.1 of Pseudorca crassidens. Lineage (NCBI taxonomy): Eukaryota > Metazoa > Chordata > Mammalia > Artiodactyla > Delphinidae > Pseudorca > Pseudorca crassidens. The sequence goes on from NC_090298.1 coordinate 25,867,064, forward strand.
TATTGTTTATGACAGACACTTCATAAATCTTTGTTGACGGGATAAGGGAATACGTACATAAACAAATACTAATCCTCCTCTTGGTGAAAAGGGTTAATGTTTAATAGATTGTTGAGATAGGTCTATCTCAACATGTGAAACTGACATGTGAAACTCTCTACTGAAGTATAAAGAACTAAGATGTAAGTGCATGCCTAGTTTGAAGGCTGAATGTCTGACATAAGCCTACCTTCATGATTTGTCCTATCAGCTATATTTAAGAGTGCCAGCATGTCTTCCTTCTCAGGAGACCATAAAGATAAACAGAACTTCTAAGGTGAACTCTTCCCTTGGCTAAAAACCATAAAGCTTTCTGTTTCATCATTATAAATAAAGATATAAAGGAAATACATGTTGAAGTTGAAGGTAAATATCTACAGTTAAGTAACTCTTTTGTGTCAATTTTGTTGTTGTTGTTATATATTGCTTCTCTTCCCCTTCACACAAATTTGTGACCCTCCAAAGAATAGTCAGTTTTGGGCTGCAAAACTGCAGTCACTTCTCAGCCTTTCACACATGCTTTGGTTATTCATTTACTGATCTTTATGATATCGTGTGAAACAACTGTGCTAAGTTAGACTCAACTCTTCTGCAGAACTTCAGTAGGGAATTGTAATGCATCTGCATAATATGATGTTGGGACTGAGTTGGGCCTTCCTGCAGTACTTTTTTTAAAATTATAAGCAACAGGAACAAACTGTTAGGGAAATGTCTTCTCAATTCCCTCAACTATGCATTTAGCAGATTTCTACTATATGGCTTTCTGTTCATTAACATTCATGCCATTGTCTATAACCTCATGTTTCAGTGTTTGCTTTGGATTTGCCTTGCTGAAATATTTCCCCTTCTTCTTTTTCTTACAGCTTCTTCTGGAGCCTTGATTGTTCCTTTTGATTTTAGCAGCATACACCAGGAGGATAATTACTAAAAACTTATTTATAAATACAATTTACAGATATTTTTTTCTAAAAAGAAATACACATATAAGGCCACTTTTCATGGATCAGGAAAACTTTGTGAAAGATACACTTACTGAATTCAGTGCCTTCCCCCAATCTACCAGTGTTATTTCGAAAGGAAAGAAACAATTGTAAATACCTGCATTTCCTGTTGTGAGTTGTTTATTTCTTAATGAAAAGTCTTCTCTCTGAATCTAACTATAATCTGAGAGATTAGTCAGTAGGACATGGGCTTTATGTTTTTGTTTTTATTTTTTTCTATTAAAGATGACAGTTTGCACAGGAATACCCAAACTATCCTATTTGGTTCCTCCTCATGATAAAACTACATAAATTTCTCAGAGCTCACACATACTGAATTTGGGACTACAAGGTTAAAGTGTGGCTGTATTTTCTTGAGAAAATTTGGCCGACCCATATATGTATTTAATTTATCCCTTAGGTTTCATCATGATTACGTTCTAAACAGATAAATAGAGATTATATAGCGTCATAGACATTCTAAAACATTTTAATTCCATTTTGACATTTTGTCTCTTTCCTCTTTGTATCTATACAGATTTCCTAACATATAATAGTTGTAAAATTATTTTGTTTGAAAGGACAAAGGTGGAAGGAAGGAAGGAAGGAAGGAAGGAAGGAAGGGAAGGAAAGAAAGGGAGGAAGGGAGAAAGGGAAGAAGGAAGAGATGCAGATGTGGTGAGCAGAGAGAGAAGAGAGGAATCTTTGGTTTTCCTTCCAACTTATTTCTGTACTATTTCTAGAAGTCACCAGAGAATGCTCCACAAATACTTCCATAGAATGTCCCAGATTTCTTTCAGACTCTCCCATATTAAGATGAAAATGCATCAGGAAGCTTTACCATGACCATTGCAGTATGACCCTATGGCTTATGGTGCTTCCTGTTATGCTAACACATATATATGGAATCTAAAAAGAAAAAAAAAAAAGGTTCTGAAGAACCTAGGGGCAGGACAGGAATGAAGACGCAGACCTACTAGAGAATGGACTTGAGGATATGGGGAGGGGGAAGGATAAGCTGGGACGAAGTGAGAGACTGGCATGGACATATATACACTACCAAATGTAAAACAGATAGCTAGTGGGAAGCAGCCGCATAGCACAGGGAGATCAGCTCTGTGCTTTGTGACCACCTAGAGGTGTGGGGTAGGGAGGGTGGGAGGGAGACGCAAGAGGGAGGAGATATGGGGATGTATGTATATGTATAGCTAATTCACTTTGTTAGAAAGCAGAAACTAACACACCATTGTAAAGCAATTGTACTCCAATAAAGATGTTAAAGAAAAAAAAAGACATGGAAATAACCTAAATATCCACCGACAGATGAATGGATAAATAAAATGTTGTATTACCATTCACTGAAATGTTATTCTGCCTTTAAAAAGGTGGAAATCCTGCCATTTGTAACAACATGAATGGATCTGGAGGACATTATGCTAAGTGAAATAAACCAGACAAAGACAAAAAAAAAAGAATTTACACTGTGTCAAAACAACTTGCTGAAGTCTGTGTGATGAAGCAAAGAGGACGGGATTCCCCTTTATCAAGGTTTCTCAATGGTGGCACTATTGACATTTTGGACCAGACAATTCTTTGTGGCAGGGGGGCCTGTCTTGTGCATTGTCAGATGTTTAGCAGCATCCCTGGCCTTCACCCACTAGCTGCCAGTAGCAAACCTACCCCTGAGTCATGTTAATCACCAATGTCTCCAGACATTGCCAGATGCCACCCAGGGGAGGGTGAGAATTGCCTCCAGTTGAAAAGCATTGCCCTATATACACACTTATCTTGTACAACAGTCATAGCATGTCACAGATTTTTCAGTGGGATGGGGAGCCACTCTTTAAATTTCCCCCCAAGGGTCAAGCACAGATCATTTTGGGCCACTGAGAGATCAACCTCAAAACAGACTCTGTGATAGGGCCCAGTTCTACCTCTCCCCAACACCCCCAATCCTTCCACATGCATAGCTCTGAGTTGCTCTACCTTCCTCCAGTCATTCATCTCTCTCTCACTCAGTGACCTCTAATCAACCCATCGTCAGATAGTTTGAATTTAAATTTGAACGTGTCAGTAAACCAGCAAAGTATATGTCAGCTGTGTATTACTTCCCCAATAATAGAGTTATAGTCTAGGCCCCATTGTAGATGATTCTGCAACAGAACCTGATGAGATTCATACTATGACTACTTATAAAGGACGATGATTAAATTCTCATGAGACAGAATAGGAAAATGTGTTGAGGTTAAGAGGCTAGCTTCTGAATATGAATATTCTGGGTTAGAATCCCATCTGTGCTACTTACTCGATATCTGTAACTCTGGACAAACAATTGCTCTTTGCCTCATTTGTGGCCATCTGTAAAATGGGCATAATAATAGTAACTGTAACTGTTGCATGGAACTGTTATGATGTTGAAATAATAGTCTATCTGAGAAGTCATTTAGAAGAATGTTTAATATATATTAAGTATTTTTCTTATATGCATGATAATAGTATATCTTATAACAGTACCTCCTACACAAAAATACACATACAACACAACATGCACACACACAAGACAACCAAAAACTATCAACATATTTTACTGTTGTCATTAACTTTGTTATTAAATAAAATGTCATGTTACATTGTTTGACCTGTCTTACACTAGTGAATGCTTACAGTAGCATTTTTGATTTGCTTTTGTTTCCATGTCAATCAATAAATGCTTAAGCAGCATGCTACTCTTTTCAAATCTGTTCTTCAAACTTGTTTTAAAGAAGGAAATATTTAGTTGTTGTTATTATGATTAGCACTAACTTTAGGTTTACTATCAGTGGTCTTTCCAGTGGCCTTAATTCTCTTGGTTCATAGCATCTCATCCACTGACACACTGCTCCTCATATTTATTCAAATTTTTGAAAAGAAATATTTATGCAAAGGAGCATATATAAGTAATAGGAGGAAGAATAAATAAATGGTTTTCGATGATTTATAGATTATGATAGGCAAAATGGAGAAAAAGAGAGAACAAGGTGATGGGAAGGATTGTGTGATGGCTCCAGGTTTACATCCCATAAAGTGTACCAAATAGGAAATTCAGAAGAAGGAAGTATTCTTGGAGGAAAGATGGTAAGTCCAATTTAGACAGAGAGAGAGAGAAAAGAGAAGTTAAGTAGGAGTCTGGTGCTATTTTGACCTTGGCTCATAGTAAAGACTATGAGCATTCTCCACATAATTATTACAGGAGATTTTGAAGAAAATCTGCAAAGGAATCCAAAATTAACTAAAACTTTGGAAGCCCAGAGAAAATATGTGGATAGATTTGTTAACGGTACAAATAAGTTTCCATTAACAGTCTAGATTTCCTAAGAAAAAGTACATAGTTTATTACAATGTCATTTAAATTAAAAGGACTAATGATGTATTGCTCATGCAAAACTAGAACAGGTTCCATTACTCCTTTAACTAGTTTCATTTCTAAATATCACTGTCATTTATCTATAAAAATCAATAAGACAAATGGCATCTATGGTTTTCAGAGGCAGAAGAGATATTAGTAGCTTCATTTAATAGATGAGGAAACCAAATTTCAGCTGACTTAAATAATGTATCTGAAGACTGGTGCCTATAAACGGTAAAGCAGGAACTAAAAACCAGGGTTTCTTAATTCTGCTTTAATGTTGACCCATATTACTTCCTATCCATTCACTTTTGGTAGACACTTAATAAATATTTCTGTAAAAAATGTAAAGAAGTTGACTTCTCTGCCCATTACGTCAAAGCAGATACAATCTAAAGGAGCAGTCTTCTAGAGTCAGTAAAGTGTTAAAATACTGCTTTTATCGAAAAGCTTTTGTAATAGGTTGTTTGACAAACTGCACAAGGACTCCTTGTCTATCAAAATCACAAAATGCCATTTAGGCAAGAATAGCAGATAATATTACAAGTAGTCTAAAAGCAAAGCAAAGAAAAGGGGACACCCAGCTGCGCCTCTCCTCCTCGTGAGCAATAGCTGGTTTGTGTTTTTTCACAGACTAGTACTAGGAAATAGGCAGGGAAATAAAAGTGGCATTATCCTTGTTTTACTGAAAAGAAAACAAAAATCAGAAAAATATAAAAGGATATACCTGAAATCACACAGATAGTCCATTAAAGAACGAAGAGGATTCAATTGCTTTTGGCTATCCTTTCCCATAGGTTATGCTACCACCTATTATATAAATGTGAACAATTAAATTGGAGAGTGGCTCAAAAGCAAATTAAATCTTTAATTTGCTTCTCTCACTATAAAAAGAACCCATGTTGAAGCTTCACTATAATGTGACTCACTGTGGTGCAGAATTTAATACACTAAGTTCATCTTTAGAATTAACTTCCGGAACTTGTCCACTAGAATTCTTGGAGAAGCTGATCATAACATAATATGAATTTGACTCACCATCCAGATTAAGCCTAAGAAAGCTGCCACAGAGAAATAACGACTCTTTAAAGAAGCTAGTAGTCAACATTTTACTTCTGCTATAATTCTATATTTGTATACAGGTCTCAAACACTTTGCCATTGCCCATATAATATTATCTAGTCACATCTGTAAAATGGGATAATGATAGTACTCTGCCTCACAGGGTTATAATAAGTATTAAATGAGTAATACTTTAAAGCACTTGAAATATAAGTATTTGTTAAAATAAAAAAATAAAACAAAGAGTTCATTTTCTTCCATGCTGTGCTTTTAGTGTACATAACTAAATATTTGCCATTTTTCAGACTTAGGCTATTTTCTAACAACCAAAAGGTAAAGGAAAATATTAGGATAGAAAAATATGTTTAACAAAGGTCACTTAAGGATCTTATCTCTAAAAGCTTTCCTGTACTGAAGGAATTCCTTCCTTCCTTCCTTCTTTCCTTCCCTCCCTCCCCCCTCCCTCCTTCCTTCCTTCCTTCCTCCCTCCCTCCCTCCCTTCCTTTCTTTCTTTCTTTTCACACAAAAGAGGAAGAAACAATTTTCTCTATAAATTTCCAGAAATGTAAAGGGACATAATGAGTAATTACCTGGAATTCCTAATTAAGTGTATCAGAGCAGTGGGTGCTTCTTGCTTTATTTTATCATCCAATAATATTTCCAAGAAATGACATCCTCTTACACAAGGGTCTAAAATGCAAAGTAATTATAATTCTGATGGCCTTGAATCTGAGCAGAAAATGACACAGAAGTGTGAAGTTTCCTTGAATGTCCCTGAGGGTTTAAAGGTGTAGAAGTATTGAATGTGTATAAAGAATACAAGGAGGCTGCTGCATCCCATTTTCCTAAATCACAAATTGACAGGACAAACCCAGGAAGTGGCCCTTGGCGCTAGTTGATATTCAAGGTATGTGGTGAGCTAAGGAGGCATGATTCAGGGCTGAAAAATTACTAGACCTACTGAATGCATTCAGATAAGGAAATAAGAGTAAAAAGCAGGACTTCCTACTTGAAAATTTGAGATCTCAGTGTCTTAGTCTGTTCAGGCTGCTCTTATAAAATACCACAGACTGGGTGGCTTACAAGCAACAGACATTTATTTCTCACAGTTCTGGAGGCAGGAGGTTTGAGATCAGCGAGCCAGCATAGTCAGGTGAGCGCTCTCTTCCAGATCGCAGATTTCTCACTGTGTCCTCACAGGGAGGAATCTCTGGAGCCTCTTTTATAAGGGCCTTAATCCCATTCATGGGTCTTCTTCACCCTCATGACCTAAACACAGCCCAAATGACCCACCTCCTAATACTACATCACCTTTGGGGGTTAAGATTTCAATATATGAATTTTGGGAGGACACAAACACTCAGCCCATGGCACTCAACCTAAAGTAAAATATTTATTTAAGCTATGGCACGAAGCTTCATTTGAGTTCTAAATGGCTGAACCATGTTACGTAAAGATTGTGCTATATATAAAGGGCTGTTACCCTCACAACTACACTACTTTGTGAACAGGAAAACAAGTAGTATAAGGAAAGAAACACAACAACTAAGACTAAGTTACCTAGACTAAAAACAAGTAGAATTCTTTCAATTTACAGTGTTGCTTCATTTCTAACCCACATTCATCAAATTAGGGATATGAAAAAGCAACTTAAAGGTTACAAATTGAACCCTTCCTGATTCAGTTTCACATATTATGCCTATGAACCTCAAAGTTTTGGTATTAAGAGGTCTTAATTTATAGGATCTGCTAAAGATGCAGCTGAAGCCCCATGCCAATGTTGATTTAAGGAACAGTTTAAAATAACATTCCCACAGCAGATCCTAAGATATTTTATGACATCATTAAAATGTTGTGGGAAATAGTTCAGATTTTGAATTTACACTAACCTGGATTCAAACACCGACTCTAATTGCTTGTAACTTTGGGAACATCTTTGAATATGTTTAATCACAGCTTCCTCACCTGTAAAATGAATATAATACTATCAGCCACATAACTTTGTGGGAAATAAATAAGATAATTTATGTGAAGCATTTATAAAGTAAACAGTCAGCAAACGGAAGCTATTTTTATTGACCTAAAAAGGGAAAAATCCAATTTCCATTAACCATATTAGTCTCTTATCACAATATGTATGAAATGATGAAAGTATTTCACAGGTCCTGTTGAAATTAAATGAAAGTGCTTCTCCTCTTTAATTAAAGGGAGATGATATAAAGCCCTAGATTAGGGACTCCTACCTCCAGATATCTGTGTTTAATACCTATAAATACTTCTAGTAGAATTTTCTCTGTTACCATCTCTACTGAATATGTTATTACACGGTGATGACGTCACTGTAGTTTAAAAAGCCCTTTTGAGTTGCTTTTCTTTTACTGTCTTTCTAACAAGGCATTTCCCTTCTTATTTGAGTACAGTTAGCTTTAAGTTCAGGAAGTAATGATTTGCCTTTGACATTTTATCACATGAACTGTCTAGTTAAGGTCAGATTATCCAGCTTTCCGAAAAGATTAGAAAGCTGGGATGGTAGGGGTGAATCAGATCTTCCCTTTGGCTGAAGTAATACTCTCAGTTTATATATTGAAGGTACCCGCCCCCAGGTGTAAATTAATATATATACCCAATGACACAGTGTCTAGAAGCTCAGTTGGCACGATGAAGCAACCCTTGTTTCATATTGTTGTTTTGCTGTTTTTGAGGTGAGTAGCTATACTGCTGAGTTTTCTTTTGGAGACTGAATTAGGGACCTAAGTTCAATGTATGATGTTGGTCTAATTAGAGTACTGTCCATAACAGTTCCACATATAGAGTCCACAGAAATAGCTTCTAAAGTACAACTACACAACTCCTTCAAGGCAAATGTGGAGGTTAGAATAAACTCTAAATTGCACATAATTTACCTGACCTAACTTTTTAAAATTTAATTGTTATAATCAAATTCTCCATGAATTCAGCTCTCCAAATTTCCATCTCTGCATATATCAAATGGACAGAAAGTTAAACAAGGAGCAAAGAATTAAAAGTATCACCCTCTGTTCCTCTGTATTTCTTTCTAATTAAGAGAGATGTTAATTGAAATCAGAGTGACACAGACCCTGTGCAGAAATATCCTGAGTATTGTAATTGGTTTGTGGAGCTGTCGCCCCAGGGTCATTCACTGGAATGATTCCTACCTGGGTTGGGAGTGACTGAAGAGCCTCACCTAAAAAGCAACCTCAAGTTTATGAAATATGATTGCCAGGGGAAAAGCAAATATATCCACAGCCAAATTAGATTTTCTTTAAACATTTATGGAGAAAGTATTTGAGGTCAGATGCTTTTGCTAAGCAGTTCACCTCAGTGGTCCTTTCCCCAAGCAAATTCCCATAACTCAGTTTAATCACATCTAGACCTATTAATGGCTTCACATCACCTACAGAACCAAGCAGAATATTTCAAGACTTTGGCACCAGGCTCCAACTACCTTTCCTATTCCTCCTTTTACATCCACAGTATGCTTCAACCAAACTCTGTTCCCCATACTTGCACGCCCTTGTGTCTTCCCACCAAATAGGTTTGTTCACATTCACTGGACAACTCTTCTGCTTTCTTCTTTTCTCTGGAATAACAAATGCTTACCAAATCCCACCAGACCTTCAAGACTCAGACCAAATACCATGTGCTCCAATAAATCCTCTTTTGATCCTTTTGGCTGAAAATAATATCACCCGCTTTGAACTCTCTTACTCTTCACCTGTATCTCCCACTGATTGTTCCCTCTATACCTAAAATCCTAAGCTCCTTGAGGAAGATGCTGTCTTGTTAATTCCTGAAGCCCCAGTGTTTACCCCATGTCAGCTACCAACTGAGTATTCATGAAATAAATTTTGGACTCAAAATAAATTATAAATTAACAATTAAAAATATCTCTTTAAAAGCTTTACGTAGGATAGTTTCAGGACAGACTGTATAATCATTTTTCTTTGCATTAATTTAGAAAGAAATGAAATAAGGATAATTAAAGGGAAAGAAGACAAAAATATGGAGTAATTAAAACATCGAATTTTAAACTAGAAGATAAAATTAACATTTTACATATTTCCACCTTATAATACAAAGCATTGAGTATATCTTAAAAATATACATAATATATATGACATAATATAATAAAACATAATGTCAAATTTAATGTACATTTGTCTTCATTTACTAATATCAAAATCTTTGACAAGTCTTTTGTCTTAAGCCTAACTTAAATCAATGAATATCAGCTTATGCCAAGCAAGGCAGAATGTTAGGCATTAAAGTGATAAAAATACATGATGCAACCCTTACTCTTGAGAATGCCATAAACAATTCACATTCAAACAAACTAATATAAAAAATAGGATACACAGATTCCAAGAGTGTACAAAAAATGTTATGAGGGTTTAAAGTCTGGAAAAGAAAGATGCTGTCTTAGTGTGTTCAAGCTTCTATAACAAAAAACCAGAGACTGGGTGGATTATAAATAACAAACATTTATTTTTCGCAATTCTGGAAGCTGGGAAGTCCAAGATCATGGCAGACAGGCAGATTCAGTGTCTGGTGAGAACTCATATCCTGGTTCATAGATAGTCCTCTTTGTGGGCCACATGGTGGAAAGGGCAAGCTAGCTCTCTAGTATCACTTTTATAAGGGCACTAATCCCATTCATGAGGGCTCTACCCCCATGACCTAAGGACCTCCCAAAGGCTCCACCTCCTATACCATCACATTGGACATTAGTTTCAATACATGAATTTGGGGGGAACACAAACATTCAGTCTGTTGCAGATGCTTTCCTTGAGAATTTGTGGAATAGGAAACAAAATGGGAGAAAGAGAAAAAATGGATCTACATGGAGATAGGGGTAGAGAATTCAATGCAGAAAAGAACATAAGCAAAGACATCAAGGCAAGACATTTTCCAGAATTAATCCAGTTTGCCAGAAATGTAAGATGCAAGTGGTTAGTAATCAAAATAATACTACCTAATATCTTTTGAGCAGGTCCCATGTGCTGGGTATTGTTATAAGAACTTTACATATCTTAAGTTCATTTAATTTTTATAACATCCATAAAAGTTGAGAGTTACATTTTCTTTTAATAGATGGGGGAAAAGAGGCACAGTAAGTAGAAATGAGAATTACAATTTAGAAGATAAGCTGAAATCATGTTGCAAACTGCATGGAGAAGGTAATGCCTGATCCTGTGTGTAGAAAACTAAAAGGAAGGAAGATGAAGATGGCAGAGGATATAATTCAGGGAGAAGAGAAACCATGGAAAAGGCATGGGGAGCGTATGTACATGCATGATGAGGAAGGAGCAAGAGAAAAGTGTGGAAAATTTGTTTTCGTTGGAGACTGCTATGTAAACAGATTATATATACGGTTTGGCAAATATCATGAAGAGCTTGTATACCAGGTTGACAGTCTTTCTTCTTTAAGGAGCTTGCTGGTTTTAGAAAATAAATGATGTACAGATTTTCATTTTAAATAGGTCACCCAGACTCTGTGGCAGAAGAACAGGACACAGCTGGTATTGTCCTGTGGGGAGATGAGGAAAGAGGCTGGTCAACCCTGAGTGGTGCGGCTGACAGGATCTTGGTGCTCCGGCCAGGTGTCATGCCTGTGCCTCTGAAGTGGCAGAGCCGAGTTCAGGACACAGGTCCACCAGAGACCTCCCGGCCCAACATAATATCAATCGGCGAGAGCTCTCCAGGAGATCTCCGTCTCAACGCTAAGAACCAGCTCCACTCAACGACCAGCAAACTCCACTGCTGGACACCCTATGCCAAAAAACTAGCAAGACAGGAACACAACCCCACACATTAGCAGAGAGGTTGGCTAAAATCATAATAACTTCACAGACACCCCCAAACACACCACCAGACGTGGTCTTGCCCACCAGAAAGACAAGATCCAGCCTCATCCACCAGAACAGGCACCAACCAGTCCCTTCCACCAGGAAACCTACACAAACCACTAAACCAACATTACCCACAAGGGCAGACACCAAACACAATGGGAACTATAAACCTGAAGCCTGTGTAAAGGAGATCCCAAACACAGTAAGTTAAGCAAAATGAGAAGACACAGAAACACACAACAGATGAAGGAGCAAGGTAAAAACCCATGAGACCAAACAAATGAAGAGAAAATAGGCAGTCTACCCGAAAAAGAATTCAGAGTAATGATAGTAAAGATGATCCAAAATCTTGGAAACAGAATGGAGAAAATACAAGAAACGTTTAACAATGACCTAGAAGAACTAAAGAGAAAACAAACAATGATGAACAACACAAAAAATGAAATTTACAATTCTCTAGAAGGAATCAATAGCAGAAAAATTGAGGCAGAAGAACAGATAAAGTGACCTGGAAGATAAAATAGTGCAAGTAACTACTTTAGAGCAGAAAAAACAAAAAAGAATGAAAAGAATTGAGGACAGTCTCAGAAACAACTGGAACAACATTAAACCCACCAACATTCGAATTATAGGGGTTCCAGAAGAAGAAGAAGAGAAAAAGAAAGGGACTGAGAAAATACTTGAAGAGATTACAGTTGAAAACTTCCCTAATATGGGAAAGGAAATAGTCAATCAAGTTCAGGAAGCACAGAGAGTTCCATATAGGATAAATCCAAGGAGAAACAGGCCAAGACACATATTAATCAAACTATCAAAAATTAAATACAAAGAATACATATTAAAAGCAGCAAATAACATACAAGGGAATCCCCATAAGGTTAACAGCTGATCTTTCAGCAGAAACTCTGCAAGCCAGAAGGGAGTGGCAGGACATATTTAAAGTGATGAAAGGGAAAAACCTACAACCAAGATTACAATACCCAGCAAGGATTCATTCAGGTTTCACGGAGAAATTGAAACCTTTACAGACAAGCAAAAGCTAAGAGAATTCAGCACCACCAAACCAGCTCTACAACAAATGCTAAAGAACTTCTCTAGGCAGGAAACACAAGAGAAGGAAAAGACCAACAATAACAAACCCAAAACAATTAAGAAAATTGTAATAGGAACATACATATCAATAACTACCCTAAATGTAAATGGATTAAATGCTCCCACCAAAAGACATAGACTGGCTGAATGGATACAAAAACAAGACCCGTATATATGCTGTCTACAAAACACCCAATTCAGACCTAGGGACACATACAGACTGAGATTGAGGGGATGGAAAAAGATATTCCATGCAAATAGAAATCAAAAGAAGGCCGGAGTAGCAATACTCATATCAGACAAAATAGACTTTAAAATAAAGACTATTAAAAGAGACAAAGAAGGACACTACATAATGATCAAGGGATCAATCCAAGAAGAAGATAAAACAACTGTAATTATTTATGCACCCAACACAGGAGCACCTCAATACATAAGGCAAATGCTAACAGCCATAAAAGGGGAAATCGACAGTAACACAATGACAGTAGGGGACCTTAACACCTCACTTTCACTAATGGACAGATCATCCAAAATGAAAATAAATAAGGAAACACAAGCTTTAAAAACTATATTAAACAAGATGGACTTACTTGATATTTATAGGACATTCCATCCACAAACAACAGAATACACTTTCTTCTCAAGTGCTCATGGAACATTTTCCAGGATAGATCATATCTTGGGTCACAAATCAAGCCTTGGTAAATTTAAGAAAATTGAAATCATATCAAGTATCTTTTCCGACTACAATGGTATGAGACTAGATATCAATTACAGGGAAAAATCTGTAAAAAAATACAAACACATGGAGCCTAAACAATACACTACTAAATAACCAAGAGATCACTGAAGGAATCAAAGAGGAAATCAAAAAATACCTAGAAAAATATGACAAGGAAAACACAATGACCCAAAGCCTATGGGATGCAGCAAAAGCAGTTCTAAGAGGGAAGTTGATAGCAATAAAATCCTACCTCAAGAAACATATCAAATACACAACCTAACCTTACACCTAAAGCAATTAGAGAAAAAAGAACAAACAAAACCCCAAAGTTAGCAGAAGGAAAGAAATCATAAAGATCAGATCATAAATAAATGAAAAAGAAAAGAAGGAGGGCTTCCCTGGTGGCGCAGTGGTTGAGAGTCCGCCTGCCGATGCAAGGGACACGGGTTCGTGCCCTGGTCCAGGAAGATCCCACATGCCACGGAGAGGCTGGGCCCGTGAGCCAAGGCCGCTGAGCCTGGGCATCCGGAGCCTGTGCTCCACAATGGGAGAGGCCACAACAGTGAGAGGTCCCCGTACCACAAAAAAAAAAAAATCTTCCAACAAACAAAAGCCCAGGACCAGATTGCTTCACAGGTGAATTCTATCAACATTTAGAGAAGAGCTAACACCTATCCTTCTCAATCTCTTCCAAAATATAGCAGAGGGAGGAACACTCTCAAATTCATTCTACAAGGCCACCATCACCCTGATACCAAAACTAGACAAAGACGTCTCAAAGAAAGAAAACTAGAGGCCAATGTCACTGATGAACACAGATGCAAAAATCCTCAAAATACTAGCAAACAGAATCCAACAGCACATTAAAAGGATCACACACCACGATCAAGTGGGGTTTATCTCAGGAATGCAAGGATTCTTCAATATATGCAAATCAATCAATGTGACAAAACATATTAAAAAATTGAAGGAGAAAGACCGTACGATCATCTCAAGAGATGCAGAAAAAGCTTTTGACAGCCTTCAACATGCATTTATGATAAAAAACCCTCCAGAAAGTAGGCACAGAGGGAACTTACCTCAACACAATAAAGGTCATATATGACAAACCCACAGCCAACATCGTTCTCAATGGTGAAAAACTGAAACGATTTCCACTAAGATCAGGAACGAGACAAGGTTGCCCACTCTCATCACTATTATTCAACATACTTTTGGAATTTTTAGCCACAGCAATCAGAGAAGGAAAAGAAATGAAAGGAATGAAAATCAGAAAATAAGAAGTAAAATTGTCACTGTTTGCAAATGACATGATACATAGAGAATCCTAAAGATGCTCCCAGAAAAGTACTATAGGTAATCAACGAATTTGGTAAAGTAGAAGGATACAAAATTAATGCACAGAAATCTCTTGCATTCCTATACACTAATGATGAAAAATCTGACAGAGAAATTAAGGAAACACTCCCATTTACCATTGTAACAAAAAGAATAAAATACCTAGGAATAAGCCTACCTAAGGAGACAAAAGACCTGTATGCAGAAAACTATAAGACACTGATGAATGAAATTAAAGATGATACAAACAGATGGAGAGAAATACCATGTTCTTGGATTGGAAGAATCAACATTGTGAAAATAACTATACTATCCAAAGCAATCTACAGATTCAATGCAATCTCTATCAAACTACCAATGTCATTTTTTTACAGAACTAGAACAAAAAATTTCACAATTTGTATGGAAACACAAAAGACCCCGAATAGCCAAAGCAATCTTCAGAAAGAAAAACGGAGCTGGGGGAATTGAGCTCCTTGACTTCAGACCGTTCTACAGAGCTACAGTAATCAAGACAGTATGGTACTGGCACAAAAACAGAAATGCAGATCAATGGAACAAGATAGAAAGTCCAGAGATAAACCCACACACATATGGTCACCTTCTCTTTGTTAAAGGAGGCAAGAATATATATGGAGCAAAGACAGCCTCTTAAATAAGTGGTGCTGGGAATACTGGACAGCTACATGTAAAAGAATGAAATCAGAACACTCCCTAACACCATACAGAAAAATAAACTCAAAATGGATTAAAGACCTAAATGTAAGGTCAGACACTAAAACTCTTGGAGGAAAACATAGGCAGAACACTCTATGACATAAATCACAGCAAGACCCTTTTTGACCCACCTCCTAGAGAAATGGAAAAAGAATTAAAAATAAAAAAATGGGACCTAATGAAACTTAAAAGCTTTTGCACAGCAAAGGAAAACATAAACAAGATGAAAAGACAACCCTCAGAATGGGAGAAAATATTTGCAAACGAAGCAACTGACAAAGGATTAATCTCCATAATATATAAGCAGCTCATGCAGTTCAATATCCAAAAACAAACAACCCAATCCAAAAATGGGCAGAAGACCTAAATAGACATTTCTCCAAAGAAGATATACAGACTGCCAACAAACACATGAAAGAATGCTCAACATCATTAATCATTAGAGAAATGCAAATCAAAACTAAAATGAGGTAACACCTCATACCAGTCACAATGGCCACCATCAAATAATCTACAAACAATAAATGCTGGAAAGGATGTGCAGGAAAGGGAACCCTCTTGCACTGTTAGTGGGAAAGTAAATTGATACAGCCACTATGGAGAACAGCATGGAGGTTCCTTAAAAAATTAAAAATAGAACTACAATAAGACCCAGCAATCCTACTACTGGGCATATACCCTGAGAAAACCGTAATTCAAAAAGGGTCATGTACCACAATGTTCATTGCAGCTCTATGTAGAATAGCCAGGACATGGAAGCAACCTAAGTGTCCATCGACAGATGAATGAGTAAAGAAGATGTGGCACATATATACATGGAATAATACTCAGCCATAAAAAAAAATGAAATTGAGTTATTTGTAGTGAGGTGGATGGACTTAGAGACTGTCATACAGTGAAGTTAGTCAGAAAGAGAAAAACAAATACCATATACTAACACATATATATGGAATCTAAAATAAAAAATGGTTCGGAAGAACCTAAGGGCAGGACAGGAATAAAGACGCAGACGTAGAGAATGGACGTGAGGACACGGGGAGGGGGAAGGGTAAGCTGGGATGAAGTGAGAGAGTGGCATGAACATATATACACTACCAAATGTAAAATAGATAGTGGGAAGCAGCCGCCTAGCACAGGGAGATCAGCTCAGTGCTTTGTGACCACCTAGAGGGGTGGGATAGGGAGGGTGGGAGGGAGATGCATGAGGGAGGGGATATGGGGATACATGTATACATATAGCTGATTAACTTTGTTATACAGCAGAAACTAACACAACATTGTAAAGCAATTATACTCCAATAAAGATGTTTAAATAAATAAATAAATAAGTCACCCTTATGCTGTGTGGAGAGCAGATATGTATGAAGAGAATTAGAGCTCGGGTACGGAGACCAGATAGGAGGCCATCAGCAGTAATGTCCCAGAAAAAGATGATGAGACACAGATCTAAAATTATGATTGTAGGTAAGGAGAACAGGGAAAACGTGCCAGACTGTAATGTCCCAAAGTGTCTGCCACAACTCCCATCCCACAACTTCAACTCCCAATGTGACTTGCAGACTCCTCCCATCAAGAGGTGGGGTCAGTATTTCCTTCCCTTGTAATTACAGCAGAAGAAACACTATGTGACATCTGAGGTTAGGTCATAAAATGTGATACAGCTTCCACCTGATCCTCTTAAAATACTTGCTCTTAGAATCCAGCTGCCATCCTGTGTGGAAGCCCAAACTGTCCCCACATGAAAAACCCATATGGAAAGCCCACAGCCCAAAGCTGTAAATGCCAGCCCACAGCTCAGTTGAGGTCCCAGCCATGCC
Source organism: Pseudorca crassidens (assembly GCF_039906515.1). NCBI lineage: Eukaryota > Metazoa > Chordata > Mammalia > Artiodactyla > Delphinidae > Pseudorca > Pseudorca crassidens. The sequence continues at coordinate 25,884,091 of NC_090298.1, forward strand.
ACACCATCAACTGCAAGATGTGAATGAAGATGCCTTCTGATGATTTCAAACCCCATCCTTCCAGTCTTTCTAGCTGAGCCCCAGACACCACCAAGCAGAGATTAGCCATCCCACTGTTATTTTATGCTCGTTGAGTTTGGGGATGATTTGTTACTGAAACAAGAGGGAATTGTTAAATATTAGAAGATGAAATCAAAAGGATTTAATAGTTTCTGAAAACTATAGCCTGAAGGGTTGAAGACTCTGAGGTTGGCAGAGGACAGGAGCTAGGAAAGCAAGGGATTTAAAGCAAATGTCTTCAAGTCTTTGTCAAGTTGAATTCCTAATAAAATGGCCCAAAGAGAAAACTGAATAACTTGGTCTCTCTTTAAAATATAAGAAATTACATTTTAAAATATTCGTATATGTACCAATAAATCCAATTCCAATCTGAGCCAAGTACCTGGCATGTTCAAAAGCAACATTCTGGAAATTATCATTTCAGGTAGGTAACACAATTTCTTTCCTAGAAAACTACAAATATTTTTAAATGTTTGGAACTTAATTTGGGGAAGTTTGAAGGAAGATAATCTCTTGCTTTGTTTTCCCCATCTTTTATGACTCCTATTTATTATGTAGAAATATATGTCATGTTTCCAAATAATCTGTCCAAACTTGCAGTAGCTAGACTTTTAAGATATATAACTTGGTCGGAATATGGCTGGATACCTGGTAGATTCTGAAAATGTGTTCCTTAGAATGCCAATCTTAAACAAATGGGCCCAACTGCTAAAACTGCTAAAAAAATAAACACTTTTTAAAATAAGTGATTTCATAAATCTTGATTTATTCTCAATATGTTTGGGGATTTTTCTGGGGGGGCCGTTCAGTTCTGCTAGATGATTTCCTTCATCAAAAGGTAACATCTAATTGTTTTTCCTTAAGGAAATAAAAAAACTGAAGGAGTATTTTCTCCTTGGTGCCAAACTACCTGCATGTGATAGCCAGCACATGACAAGCATCTTACTACAAAAGCATTCAGTATTTTCCCTGCACAATTAATCTAATTCAAACCAAACATAAAAAAACTTGGAGGGTAGCTTATCAACCAGATCCATGACACATCATTTGTGTTAGACTCTGACTTATACATGTCTTCTCACGTCCCCAAGTATGCCTTATGTGATTGATTGTTAAAGCTGCATTTAGTAATCATTAACTGCCAATAATTATTGAGTAACAAAATGCATACATACGTAGCAAACAGAGAATATTACACTTGCTCACTTCAGTAAGTCTCCTGGGAATGTGATGCTGAACAATAAGATAGAATTACAGAAAACAAAATGCTTCTTTCTGTCGCTTAGAATAACACAATCACAGTCTTTCTGCCTCACTGTTCCAGACCTCTCCCTTGCCTAAAACTACCTCTAACAAATTCACTGACACAATTTGGGGATTAAGTTGATAAGTCATGGTCAAAGAGATGTACTCATAAAAATGATTAAACTGGTACATCCATATACAATCAGTAAGGTCAAGACACACCATATCTAGAATAAAAGCTGTTTTAATCATGTATATTTTTATGGAGGAAACCCAATATGTATATACTCTGTGTGTGTGTGTGTGTGTGCGCACGTGTGTGTGTGTCAGGAGCTATCTTCTAATATTTTTAATATATAACAAAGTCGTGGGTTATTGTAGTTTCTAACTTCATGCTTATTGAAAACCTTCAGCAGCACACGTTTTTAAAGTAATTGATGGTCAATATTGTATAATGTAATAGAAAATACTTCTTTGTTGCTAAGCTAAATGGACAATTTGGGGCACACATATTCATAAGGCTTTGGAATTTTCCCAATAAATGCTGCACCATGTAGGAAGAAGAATGGCCTTGCATTAAGCATATTTTGCTAATTGGCAATGCAACCTACCAGCTCCCCTGAGTGTGCAACTCTTGAGAGATCATCTTCCAAGCCATGATGATTTCACAAGCTCTAATGCACTGGTTTTACATAATTAAATTTTAAAGTAAATTTAATGATATGCTCAAGAATCTCAGAAAATAGGTGTTATTACTGCAAACAGGGTAGCAAAAATGAATTTTCACATGTTTCTTCTATCTTCCGTCTAAAAGCCAGACTTAATGTGTACTTAAAGCAAATATATATACACTAAGTTCCACAGAAAGTGACCTTTCTTATAAATAAAAGAAAACAAGGAAGGAAAGAAGGGAGGGAAGTAAAGGAAGGAAGGGAAAGGGAGGGAGGGAGGGAGGGAGGGAGAGAGGAAGGACAGGAGGAAGGAAAGAAGGACCGAAAGGAAGGAAAGAAGGAAGGAAGGAAGGAAGAAAGAAAGGAAGAGAGAATGAAAAAGAGAAAGAAAGATCAAGGAAAAATAAAATATATTAACTTTCTCAAACACAGCTTATTTTGGGGACTTTTACACGTAAGTAGATTTAATATAATATTCCTTCTTTCCTCCTGGAAAGGAAAAGAATTCAAACTCTACTTTAAATTGTTATAGAAAGCTAGAACTTCAAGTGGTTTAACCAAACTGTACTATCATAATAAGTTAACAGACACACCAAAACACACCACTGGACATGGTCCTGCCCACCAGAAAGACAAGATCCAGCCTCGTCCACCAGAACACAGACACCAGTCCCTCCACCAGGAAGCCTACACAAACCACTGAACCAACCTTACGCACTGGGGGCAGACACCAGAAACAACAGGAGCTACAAACCTGCAGCCTGTGTAAAGGAGACCCCAAACACAGTAAGTTAAGCAAAATGAGAAGACACAGAAACACACAGCAGGTGAAGGAGCAAGGTAAAAACCCATAAGACCAAACAAATGAAGAGAAAATAGGCAGTCTACCCAAAAAAGAATTCAGAGTAATGATAGTAAAGATGATGCAAAATCTTGGAAATAGAATGGAGAAAATACAAGAAACGTTTAACAACGACCTAGAAGAACTAAAGAGAAAACAAACAATGATGAACAGCACAACAAATGAAATTTAAAATTCTCTAGAAGGAATCAATAGCAGAAAAATTGAGGCAGAAGAACAGATAAAGTGACCTGGAAGATAAAATAGTGCAAATAACTACTTTAGAGCAGAAAAAACAAAAAAGAATGAAAAAAATTGAGGACAGTCTCAGAAACAACTGGAACAACATTAAACCCACCAACATTCGAATTATAGGGGTCCCAGAAGAAGAAGAAGAGAAAAAGAAAGGGACTGAGAAAATATTTGAAGAGATTACAGTTGAAAACTTCCCTAATATGGGAAAGGAAATAGTCAATCAAGTTCAGGAAGCACAGAGAGTCCCATACAGGATAAATCCAAGGAGAAACAGGCCAAGACACATATTAATCAAACTATCAAAAATTAAATACAAAGAATACATATTAAAAGCAGCAAATAACATACAAGGGAATCCCCATAAGGTTAACAGCTGATCTTTCAGCAGAAACTCTGCAAGCCAGAAGGGAGTGGCAGGACATATTTAAAGTGATGAAAGGGAAAAACCTACAACCAAGATTACAATACCCAGCAAGGATCTCATTCAGGTTTCACGGAGAAATTGAAACCTTTACAGACAAGCAAAAGCTAAGAGAATTCAGGACCACCAAACGAACTTTACAACCAATGCTAAAGGAACGTCTCTAGGCAGGAAACACAAGAGAAGGAAAAGACCCATATTAACAAACCCAAAACAATTAGGAAAATTGTAATAGGAACATACATATCAATAACTACCTTAAATGTAAATGGATTAAATGCTCCCACCAAAAGACATGGACTGGCTGCATGGATACAAAAACCAGACTCATATATATGCTGTCTACAAGAGACCCAATTCAGACCTACGCACAACACATACAGACTGAGATTGAGGGGATGGAAAAAGATATTCCATGCAAATAGAAATCAAAAGAAGGCCGGAGTAGCAATACTCATATCAGACAAAATAGACTTTAAAATAAAGACTATTAAAAGAGACAAAGAAGGACACTACATAATGATCAAGGGATCAATCCAAGAAGAAGATGAAATAATTGTAAATATTTATGCACCCAACACAGGAGCACCTCAATACATAAGGCAAATGCTAACAGCCATAAAAGGGGAAATCGACAGTAACACAATGATAGTAGGGGACTTTAACACCCCACTTTCACTAATGGACAGATCATCCAAAATGAAAATAAATAATGAAACACAAGCTTTAAATAATACATTAAACAAGATGGACTTCATTGATATTTATAGGACATTCCATCCACAAATAACAAAATACACTTTAATCCCAAGTGCTCATGGAACATTGTCCAGGATAGATCATATCTTCACAAATCAAGCCTTGGTAAATTTAAGAAAATTGAAAGCACATGAAGTATATTTTCTGACCACAACGCTATGAGACTAGATATTAATTACGGGAAAAAAAAAATCTGTAAAATATATAAACACATGGCGGCTAAACAATACACTACTAAATAACCAAGAGATCACTGAAGAAATCAAACAGGAAATCAAAAAATACCTAGAAACAAACGACAATGAAAACACGATGACCCAAAACATATGGGATGCAGCAAAAGCAGTTCTAAGAGCGAAGTTTATAGCAATACAATCCTACTTCAAGAAACAAGAAACATAACAAATAAACAACCTAACCTTACAGTTAAAGCATTAGAGAAAGAAGAACAAAAAATACCCCCAAAGTTAGCAGAAGGAAAGAAATTATTAAGTTCAGATCAGAAATAAATGAAAAAGAAATGAAGGAAACAATAACAAAGATCAAAAAAACAAAAGCTGGTTCTTTGAGAAGATAAACAAAACTGATAAACTATTAGCCAGACTCATCAAGAAAAAAAGGGAGAAGACTCAAATCAATAGAATTAGAAATGAAAAAGGAGAAGTAACAATTGATACTGCAGAAATACAAAGGATCTTGAGAGATTACTACAAGCAACTATATGCCAATAAAATGGACAACCTGGAAGAAATGGACAAATTCTTAGAAATGCACAACCTTCTGAGACTGAACCAGGAAGAAGCAGAAAATATAAACAGACCAATCACAAGCACTGAAATTGAAACTGTGATTAAAAATCTTCCAACAAACAAAAGCCCAGGACCAGATGGCTTCACAGGAGAATTCTATCAAACATTTAGAGAAGAGCTAACACCTATCCTTCTCAATCTCTTCCAAAATACAGCAGAGGGAGGAACACTCCCAAACTCATTCTATGAGGCCACCATCACCCTGATACCAAAACCAGACAAAGATGTCACAAAAAAAGAAAACTATAGGCCAATATCACTGATGAACACAGATGCAAAAATCCTCAACAAAATACTAGCAAACAGAATCCAACAGCACATTAAAAGGATCATACACCATGATCAAGTGGGGTTTATCCCAGGAATGCAAGGATTCCTCAATATACGCCAATCAATCAATGTGATAAACCATATTAACAAACAGAAGGAGAAAAACCATATGATCATCTCAATAGATGCAGAAAAAGCTTTTGACAAAATTCAACACCCATTTATAATAAAAAGCCTCCATAAAGTAGGCATAGAGGGAACTTACCTCAACACAATAAAGGCCATATATGACAAACCCACCGCCAACATCGTTCTCAATGGTGAAAAACTGAAACCATTCTCTCTAAAACCAGGAACAAGACAAGGTGTCTGCTCTCACCACTATTATTCAACATAGTTTTGGAAGTTTTAGCCACAGCAATCAGAGAAGGAAAAGAAATGAAAGGAATCCAAATTGGAAAAGAGGAAGTAAAGCTGTCACTGCTTGCAGATGACAGGATACTATACATAGAGATTCCTAAATATGCCACCAGAAAACTACTAGAGTTAATCAATGAATTTGGTAAAGAAGAAGAATACGAAATTAATGCACAGAAATCTCTTCCATTCCTATACACTAATGATGAAAAATCTGAAAGGGAAATTAAGGAAACAATCCCATTTACCATTGCAGCAAAAAGAATAAAATACCTAGGAATAAGCCTACCTAAGGAGACAGAAGACCTGTATGCATAAAACTATAGGACAGTGATGAAAGAAATTAAAGATGATACCAACAGACGGAGAGATAGACCACGTTCCTGGATTGGAAAAATCACACTGTGAAAATGACTATACTACCAAAAGCAATCTACAGATTCAATGCATTCCCTATCAAGCTAGCAATGACATATTTTACAGAACTAGAACAAAAAAATTCACAATTTGTATGGAAACACAAAGGACCCGAAATATCCAAAGCAATCTTGAGAAAGAAAAATGGAGCCGGAGGAATCGAGCTCCCAGATTTCAGACTGTACTACAAAGCTACAGTAATCAAGACAGTATGGTATTGGCACAAAAACAGAAATGCAGATCAATGGAATGGGATAGAAAGCCCAGAGATAAACCCACGCACATATGTCACCTTATGTTTGATAAAGGAGGCAAGAATATACAATGGAGAAAAGACAGTCTCTTAAATAAGTGGTGCTGGGAATACTGGACAGCTACATGTAAAAGAATGAAATTAGAACACTTCATAACACCATACAGAAAAATAAACTCAAAATGGATTAAAGACCTAAATGCAAGGTCCGACAAAATAAAACTCTTGGAGGAAAACACTCTACGACATAAATCACAGCAAGACTCTTTTTTATCCACCTCCTAGAGAAATGGAAATGAAAACAAAAATAAACAAATGGGACCTAATGAAACTTAAAAGCTTTTGCACAGCAAAGGAAAACATAAACAAGACAAAAGACAACCCTCAGAATGGGAGAAAATATTTGCAAACGAAGCAACTGACAAAGGATTAATTTCCAAAATTTACAAGCAGCTCATGCAGCTCAATATCCAAAAAACAAACAACCCAATCCAAAAATGGGCAGAAGACCTAAATAGACATTTCTCCAAAGAAGATATACAGATTGCCAACAAACACATGAAAGGATGCTCAACATCACTAATCATTAGAGAAATGCAAATCAAAACGACAATGAGGTATCACCTCACACCAGTCAGAATAGCCATCATCAAAAAATCTACAAACAATAAATGCTGGAGAGGGTGTGGAGAATGGGGAAAGTTGCAGCACTTGCACTTGCACTGTTGGTGGGAAAGTAAATTGATACAGTCACTATGGAGAACTGTATGGAGGTCCCTTAAAAAAGTAAAAATAGAACTACCATATGACCCAGCAATCCCACTACTGGGCATATACCCTGAGAAAACCATAATTCAAAAAGAGTCATGTACCACAATGTTCATTGCAGTTCTATGTAGAATAGCCAGGACATGGAAGCAACCTAAGTGTCCATCGACAGATGAATTGATAAAGAAAATGTGGCACATATATACATGGAATATTACTCAGCCATAAAAAGAAATGAAATTGAGTTATTTGTAGTGAGGTGAATGGACCTAGAGACTGTCATGCAGAGTGAAGTAAGTCAGAAAGAGAAAAACAAACACCGTATGCTAACACATATATATGGAATCTAAAAAAAAAAAAAAAAGGTTCTGAAAACCTAGGGGCAGGACAGGTATAAAGACACAGACTTAGAGAATGGACTTGAGGACACGGGGAGGGGGAAGGGTAAGCTGGGACAAAGTGAGAGAGTGGCATGGACATATATACACTACCAAATGTAAAACTGATAGCTAATGGGAAGCAGCCGCCTAGCACAGGGAGATCAGCTCTGTGCTTTGTGACCACCTAGAGCGGTGGGATAGGGAGGGTGGGAGGGAGACGCAAGAGGAAGGAGATATGGGGATGTATGTATATGTATAGCTGATTCACTTTGTTATACAGCAGAAACCAACACACCATTGTAAAGCAATGATACTCCAATAAAGGTGTTTTTAAATATATATATAAGAGATAGTGGCAAGCTCTGTCCAAAGATTTCAAAATGTACACATAACAGCAAACTAAATACCTTTGAGTGTGACCTAGATTTTGCAGCTTGCTTACAAAGTACAGAGGATGGAAAATGACGAACAGTGTATTTGTTTCCTAGGGTTGTCATAACAAAGTATCACAAATTAGGTAGTTTAAAACAACAGAAATTTATTGTCTCATGGCTCTGGAGTCTAAAAGTCTTAAATCAAGTTGCTGGTAAGGCCATGCTCCCTCTGACTCTCTAGCAGAGAACCCTTCCTTGCCTCTTCCTAGCTTCTGGGTTGGCCCTTGAGCCATGGCTTGCAGCTGCAGCACCCCAAACTCTGCCTCTGTTGTCACATGTGTGTCTCTGTGTGTTCACAGGTGCTTCACATGGCATTTTCCTAGTCTTATAAGGACACCTGTCATATTGAATTAGGGCCCATCCTAATGATCTCATCTTAACTTGATTAAATATGCAAAGACCCTATTTCCAAATAAGATCACATTTCCAGGTATGGGGGCTAGGACTTCAAATTATCTTTTTTGAAGAACACAATTCAACCTGTAACAAACAGCCACTTTTCAGTAAAGAAACCTGGCAAACACAACTTTAACCAAGTAATCAATATAATATCACTATTGGTTAGTCATGTTGATAGTGACAGGATTCAAGATACACTACCCCAAAATATGGCACCTTGGCATGTTGGATATTTTAAGGTAAAGGAATTTGAGAAACGGCAAGTGCAGGAAGGATTCTTTGACCTTCTCCTGAAGCAAGTCATAAATCCCTCATGTGAGAGGTGCCCTCCCTATACTCAGAGGAGCATCCTTATCTCTGAAGATGGAAGGATGCTGAGAGAAATCTGAATGAACAGGGCTTGCTAAGTTTCCTCCAGTTTACTACGTGTAACTCATACCCCTTTTGTCCTCTATCACATTTTCCCACAACTTTCCACTCTTCCTCAAACCTGGCATAAAAATGGTCAGATCTTCATTTCCTTGGCTAACATGTCATATAAAATTTATATGAAATAAATGTGTATGCTTTTCTCTCTTTAATCTGTTTTTTGTTACAGAGACCCAGCCAAGAACCCAAAATGGGTAAAAGAAAAATTTTTTCTCCTCTTACAGTACCATGCACTCCCTGATGAGATGTGATGAAAAGGCACTTCACATCTGTGGTTTTCTTCCCCAAAACCCAAAACCCTAGGCTAATCATGACAAATACCTCATAGAATTAAATTGCGGGACATTCATTCTACAAAGCACCTGACTAGCACTCTTCCAAGCTGTCAAGGTCATGAAAAAAAAAAAGGAAATATTTAGAAACCATCACAGACCAAAGGAGACTATGGAGACACGGAGACTAAAGGCAATGTGGAACCCTGGATTGGATCCTGAAACAGAAAAAGGACATTCGTGGAGAAACTAGTGAAATCCAAATAAAGTCTGGAGTGTAATTAATAGCAATGCTATTAATGTTACCTTCTTAGTTTTGACAAATGTACCATGAGAGATGTTAATATTGTAGGAAATTGGGTGAGAGGTATATATGAACTCTCTGTACTATCTTTGTAACTTTAATATAAATCTAAATTTTTTCCAAATTTTTTTAAAAGTTTAGAAAAAAAATAATGGCATTTATGCTCTTTCATCACATGGAAAGTTATCAAGTTGTCAACTTATAAAGATGATCTGTTCTAATTAGAGTAATGGAGGATATTTACCCTCTCTTTATTCAATGGAGGTGTTTCCTTCTATAAGGGAGGCAAACTTGAGATAGTGACAAGATTACAATGTGCAAATATTTTTGATGACATATATGTATATTCAAAAGAGGAACTGCACAGGTAGTTGAAAACAATGGACAACGCCCAGATTTGCAAGCCAGAAGAGCCATCTCTGGGATCTTTGCTCCACATTACAGACTGTGACTTTTCAAGTGGGTTATTTAACTTGGTTCAGTTCTTTCGTCTGTAAGACTGGAATATAATATGCCTATATGGAAAGGATACAAGGGAGATTAAAGAAAATGTATATTATTGCCAAGTACATATAGATGCTGGTTATTTTTGGCATTACTTGTAGAGAGAGAAGGGAAGAAAAAATGTACTATAACACTGCAACATTGGCAACAATATTTTCAACCTTTCGGTTCAATGTTGATGGTGCAGGAGTGATGACAGTCAAGAGGCAAGTAACTAGACACTTTCCTGCAGAGTGACAATAACTGAGCCACTAATGACCTTTGCAAACAATTACTTATCCATCTAGCGCCCTCCTTGATATTTCCCAATATCATGAGAACTATTATATATTACATTTTAAAGTTACAAATGCATTGTCTAATTTCAAAAAACAAAAAGAAAAATGGAGTTTTTTTATTTGATGCAAACAGTAGTTGTTTCCAGTGATCAATGTTAATTTTCATAGTTCCTCACAAACTATTTCTATTGATCTGTTCAAATACCTTTCTCAGGATGCATGTCAAAAATTAGAGAGCCTATGGGAAGGGAACAGAAATTATTTCAATCATTCCTATCATGAATAATAATATTTTGAACAGCATTCAAAACATGAGGTCCAAGCCAAGTTAATGATACACCTGAATTAATGTATAGGTGAGCCTTCAATGAATTCAAAGAGAGAGTGTGATAAGAGGGTGGAGTGCTGGAATGGAGGCCATACGCAGCCATGTGGAAACTACGTGTTCATCTCACACACTCGATTTTTCTGAGTTCCCCATATGGACAAGTCTTTGCTCTTTCCCTCTGTAGGCACTTAGTTGACAATCATCATTCTTTGAGTTTCAACTCAGAGATTTCATTATCAAGGATGGGTTTCTTGCACAACCAGACTTCACTCTGCCCAGATGCCTTTGTCAACTGTGAGCTCCTTGCAGGTGGAGACTGTTTCATTTATCTCTAAAACACAAGGACTAGCATTGGCACATAGCAGGCAACAGATTCATCTTGGTCAATCTACACTGAAACTTTGTGAGGCACTGGTAAAATGCCAAGCACTGATTCCTTACTATTGGAGAATTTTATTCTATTTTTCCAATATTTCCTTTTGTGGTTTTTTTCTTCCTCTATTATAATCTCTTTGCTCTCTATTTGTTTTATTCTTATAAGCATTATATATAAACTTGATCCAACACAAGAATATGTAAGATATGTTCTCCCACTAAATAAAATAGGTATCCACTTAATTATGTCTTCTCTCTGCTTTCTGCACCTCCATTATGGTAAAACAAATTTAACCAAAGTAGTTTATCTCCCAAGATTGCTCCATCAATTTACAGTTGATTTCACTAATTTAAATTTATCTTCAAACAGACGTGCAATGAAGTACTTGTAGGGGAAATATACAGGCACGTGTAGTTGGGGAGCTACCTTCATATTCTGCATGAGCCTCTTCACTGGGTCTCTTCCAGCCTCTCAAAGAAAATAAAAGGGGGTGGGGAAAATCAGAATAAGTGCAGGCTTTTCAAGAATCTAGTGGGTCATGGATGTGCTGGCCTTCCTGGAATGACATATTCTTAGTTTGCAAAGGGATATGAGCTGTGGGTAATTTGCACATGAATGCCTCTGCAAATGAATGAATGCATCAAACACAATGAAAACACTGTATCCAACATTATGCCATATTGCTCATTGCTGCCACTTCCACCGAATTTGTTTCTCTACCATCTGCACCAGTTCTATTCCACTATCTGACACGAGGCCCAGAAAAATGCAAGCCACCAAGAATATATTGTTAAAGGGGCTGTGTGAACAGTTATTATGCTTGTGTAACTTCCTTAATATCCTTTTTTAATGAAAAAGAAGAAACCTACATCAGAAGCAGTACTTAAAATTCAGTTTGGAGAGGCTTCTGGCCTCTACTGAGTAGTTTTTCCCCTTAATCTCTTCTTTTTGTTTGCTGTCTTAATAACATGTTTGGGCTAAAGGAAAGCTAAATTCTCACACCCATGTCTGGGTGGAAAATATTACTTTTAAGGGAGTAAATGGATAACTTCATTTAGATTTTACAATGGATATTTTATAAGCATGATATAGTAATACCATTTTAATTCTGACATATATCAACCAAAATACACTTTTTTTCACTCCAATAAATTACTCTCCTCCTAATTTTCTTATTTACAAGCAATTTAATTCCACTTGTAATTTGTTAAATAATTGTATTTCCTTCATTATACATATCTAATTTGACAACTGTATATCAAAACTAGCCCTAATAAGGCAACTAAAATAAGATTGAATTTCAATCTAACTATTTTGCACAGCTGGGCCCAGATGAACTATATCACCAATATAGGAGGAAAGCACCACCAGACGCCATCATGACTCTCATTTTCAGAAATTTTAATGTTTGTTTGCTACAGAACAATAGCTCTTACCTCAACAAACTCCTGGGCTTCAAATCCTGAACTTGTATCCTGGGTCCTGAAGGTAAATTTTTTTATGACATCTGTGTGTTTCTGTAATTAGATCCACAGCAATCTGCAACACATACTTTCCCCTTTGAAATGTGTCTTCAGAAGAATGAATAATACACTGAAAATTAAAGAAAGTATACAAGCATGTCTTGCCATTGCTTTGATAAAATTCCTCCAGGAATCTGGGAAATGGGCTTGACCAATTTTTCACAGTACCTAATTATGTCCATGAATAGGCTACATTGCTAGAAAATCTTTAAAAGTTTCAAGGGGTTTGATGATTTCTAATTGATGTTCCAAGTATTAGCCACTGTTAGTCATTCATTCATTCCTTGATGCTGTTAGAAGAATGGTTATGCAGTGTTCTAACCAACTCAAAACTGTCTCCAGTTATCACACTATCCAAATAGTGTGATCATAGAGCATTCATCGAAGCATGACTTGTGAAGATGTCATCACCATGAATTTATCCAACAGAAGTTTATGTTTCTCTGTTATGGTACAAAACGAACAGAGAAGACTCTTGTAAAACAAAATCCATCCAGCGGAGACCAGGTCCCCTTTCAACATGTGTTTCCTTCCGATTGCCAGGTATATTTTCAATTATTTAATAAATGATTTGCAAGCTATGTGCCCCAGTTTGGGTACAGGACATTTCTTTAAACTGTTCCCAATTTGCTGAAACTTAAATGACTTATACAAACTATAATAATAAAAACAAAAAATTCAGGTAAACACCAATCTTTTCTGCATTAACCTGTTAACATTATTTTTCTTTAATTTCAGTTCAAAGTAGATCCCACTGGTAAATTTCACCAACTCAATAAGAGTGAATAATTCTAACTATATAGAGGGAAAACAACCTAACAAAAATGTGATTTATCTTTGCAAAATTACCAGTGTGACATAGCATTACTTTATCTAAATTAAGCAACTATGACATAATGGCTAAAGAATGCTATACTGAAAAAGTCATTCATTCCTGCTATTTTGTAAACATGGGAAGGCTTTTAAATCCACCAATATACAATGTTTTAAATCTGTCAAGAAAAAAAATTGACAAAATTATGAATTAATTTTAAAATAATGTCACATACTGTGCAATAATGGGAGCTTACAGAGGTAAACACGTGATCAAACAGTGAGGAGTCTGCTAATTTAACTCGACTGAAAGAAGTCATACTCTGAATATCTTTTATGATAAGCAAGTTATAAAAAAATAGTGTATTTTGTACCGCATTAATAAAGCCTCTCTTAACCAAATGTTTATTATTTATTGGTAGAAGGAATTATATAAGTGTTACTTGAGAAATCAGGGATCATGTTAAAACAACATTATTTTTTTTTATTTATTTTTTTTAACATCTTTATTGGGGTATAATTGCTTTACAATGGTGTGTTAGTTTCTGCTTTATAACAAAGTGAATCAGTTATACATATACATATGTTCCCAACAACATAATTTTTAAAGCAGAAAACGTGTGATGAGTGAGTTTAAAACAGAATAATGAGAAAAAGGGGTTCGGGGAGATTTACAATATAAATATGATACTTGTTTCTTACTTTTTCTGTCCATGAACCTAATAAAAATACTGTGAAAAGGTTAAATTCTCCTGAATACTTAGAAATTATTTTTAAAGTGAGTTAAAGTCTGGTGTTTAAGGTAAAATGCATACCTCTTCCTTTAAGGGTTAAACATTCTTTTACTGACTGCCGTGAACTGAAATTAAATGTTTAGAAGCAAACCCTTTCTTAGTTCATAAATATCAAAAAGTTAAATTTGCTCTGGATTTTGAAAAGTGAAATATACTGCCCTTTTGTTTCCAACAGGTGTCCTATTGACTCACTTGGGAATGTGATCACCACATCTCCATTTGATCAACTTTACGTGGGGATTTCTGATAATCCAGTGGAGCAGGTGGATTGCACACTGGAAACATGGAGACAGACACACCATGCACTGCAGAGAATGCATTGTCTCCTCCCTGCATGGATGCTGGGACCATCAGGTACCCAGAACAAGACCAAGGGATCCAGCTCTACCCATTGGCTCTCAGCCAAAGAACATGCCTGGTGTTAGGAGTACATGTGTACCCGTTTGCATTTTAGCTCCTAAATGAAAAGTTTCATTGTCATTTGCACTCTCTTAATATTAGTTTATATTATGTAAGGATTTATCCTTTTAATGGTTTGATATGTTTTTAAAAAGTTACCACCTCCTAATTTTTCATGGCCTGCTTTGAAATTTTTTTAACTCTCATATCCTATTTTTTAACATCATTATTGTTTCTTATTAACCATACAATTTTTTATTTTAAGGTAATGATAATACTTCTTGATGTTTAGTCCTTATTCCAAATGTTGCTTTATTTTCACTTTAATTTTATTTACTCTAAGTATGGTGAGCAGAAAGTAGAGGGGTATGGGGTTCAGCTGCAAGGAAAGTCTCTGACAGCACTTCTTAGTCTATCAATAGGGAAAGACCAGGCTTTTCCCCCAGTCTGTGCAGATTCATATTTTTGTTACTACAAGAAAAATGAATTTCTGGGAAAACAAAATAAAAAATAAAAGAATATGCAAAATACAAGCATAAGCCATTTATTGGATTTCATGGATATAAAATTATTCCTTCAAATTATTTTAAAAGGTTCTGAACACTTACTCTAAGTTACTGAATGTGTCTTGTCGTGGTCTGGTGCAGACAGTTTGCAAACCAATACCAGTTCCTGGATCTGGCCTATGATTACAGCTCATGAGCTTGACTCTCTCCAGTGAACCTTTCCTCAGGAAAGTCTTCCCTCTGCCACAGATAGGTCTGATTTTCCTACTATATTTTCTCCTAGTTTTTTGTATTTCTCCACCACACAATATAATTGAATAATGTGTTACATGACTAGTCCCTTAATTGTGTCTGCCTTGCCCAGAGGATACAAGTGGGTTGATACTGCTTATACAAATGTCAACAAAGGTAGATTTACTTTGAAGCTAATAAAATACCAGGTTGTTGTCCATTTGCTTACAGAGGTCCCTGTGAGTGGTGGAAGTTGCAGAAAGTTACAGAGTGTTCTAGGTGAGGTGGCAATTAAGGCTGCAATCAGTGAGAATTACTGTGTGAACATTTTTGGCGAATTGCCTAAAGGGATCATACACAAAAGGGACCTGAAGCTTGAAGAATATGATGTGATATTTTTTCATCGCAAATAATCACTTTGGCACCTTATTTTGTATTTGCAATCTTACATTCTTTTTCTTAAAATGGGTACCTACATTACATAAGTTTCAATCCCACAAACTCTGGATCTGCCTGGTGTTGAACGCTTTATCCCCAACAACTGGCATGGTGCCTTGCCCAGCTGGAGTAGGTAGTCCATAATCATCCATTGGCTGAATGGGAAATGAATAAATGACCAACTTACTGGTTTAGAACTCCTCAGCAAGATTCCTGTGACAAGATCCACAAGGGCCCTAATTAGTCTCCTAAAAACTCTTTCATACCCAGCCCACTTTCAATAAAGGTATTACTAGTAGAATTCATCTTTATATAAGATTCAGAAGAATTATAAAGGCAGATTTTCAAACTATGGATTGTGCCCTCTTAGTAGTTTGCAAAAACAAGTTGAGGGTCATTAAATCAAAATTTATTTATTTTTACAGTGGAAGATGGAATAAAAGGAACAGAATGAAATGGAATAAATGGAATGGAATGGAATGAAAAATACTGAGTGCATCACAAGAATTAAGAGTGAGTGTTGTTTTATAAAACTTTTGTGTCAATGGTGTATGCACATGTGTACATGTACTAAAAACCTTTTCACACTGGGAAAAAAAAAAACCTATAAATTCAAAGTGCAGGACTTCCCTACAGCCCTCTCTGATTAAAAAGGATAAATGGAGGTTGTTTACAACTAAGACTATACCTAAGAATTTTGGGTTTTGGTGGTTTGCTTACTTTGTTTTGTGTTTTATATTTTACACATATACTCTTTTGTTGAATCATCAGTATAAATACAAATCAGAAACTCCGGTTTTTAAGATCTCTGAGAAAAGACACCAGGCTTTTTCCATGACCTTAAGCATGGACTTTCCATTAGAAGATTCTTGAAATGTTCCAAGATCTTTTGTTCCTTATCTCTAAAATATAAACCAGTTTGCAACTGTGCCAAGTTCAAGTTCATTCTCTGTTTATTGCCCTGCTGTATATACTTCAGCTGTGATGTCCTCAACAATGGTCTCCATGAAAACTCATATAGTAATGATTCCTGAACCTGTATCTCCAGCCTTGGATACTCTCCTGAGATCCAGACCCTTGTAACAACTGCCTGCCAGGCACATCCATCTGGCCACAGACACCCCTATAAACAGAAGTTATTACTTTTCCCTAATAAAACTTACTTTTTCTCCTTTTCTCTCTACACTGATTAATGGTCCCTCTACATCCAGTAATATAATCTAGATACATGGGAGCCATTCTAATATCCTTCATCACCTCTAGTCAGGAACAATAATTGCCTGTTATAAATCCTTAACATTTCCCAAATCTATCCCTTTCTCTCTACACCATGGTTGTTTCTATCTTGGTTTCTGGCCTGGGCTACTCCATCAGTCTTCTAACTGGTCTCCTACCCTGGCTTGCCCCTCCCCAGTCTTTCTCCCCATGGACTCGATTTTGATGTTTTCAGAATACACACTTTAACACGTTGGAACTTGAGGGCCAAGTGAGATAGAGAAAGATAAATATGGTACGATGCAACTTATATGAATCTAAAGAAACCAAACTCAGGAACAACAGATTGGTGGTCACCTGGGGTGGTCTGTGTACATATTATTGGGGTGTGCGTGTAGGGGGCTTGGGGGGAGAAGAATTGGCAAAGTTGGTCAGAGGATATAAACTTCAAGTTATAAGATGAATAAGTTCTAAGGATATAATTTGCCACATGGTGACCATAGTTAACAATACTATACTGCATATTTGAAAGTTACTAAGAGAATAGATCTTAAAAGTTCTCATCACACACACACACACACACACACACACAATTGTAGCTATGTGAGGTGATGGATGTTTTAGCTAATCTTTTGTAGTAATTATTTCTCAATATATACATATATCAAATCATTATGTTGTACACTTTAAACTTACACAATGCTATATGTCAATTATATCTCAATAAAGCTGGGGAAAAAAAGAAAGCTTACTTTCTGGTGGTTAAAAACATATATTCCAGGCACCCTTCTAAGAGCTTATCATATATTAACTCATTTATTCCTCATAACAATCTGTGAAATAGATCCTGTATTATACCTATTTTACTAGTGAGGAAAATGAGGCACAGAGTGGTTATTAACATTCTCAGAGCCATACAGCTAGTAAGTAGCAGAACTAAAATTAAAACCCATATACTCTGGCTCCATAATGCTGTACTGCCTGTCAAGGATTAAGTCAAAAATTACAAATATGACACGGCATTATGGGAACATATTGCAGATATATTTAATTCAGCTTTGTTGGAAAAGGATTGGAAAAGTTATTTTAATGATAATTAATATATACAGTACTAATACAGAGTGTGCTCATTTACTATGTTCTAAGTAGTTTCGTGTGTTGACCCATTCCAACCTCACAACAACTCCACAAGGTAAGTTCCATTATTATCCCCACTTTACTAATGAGGAAAGTAAAGTGTTTAGTAACTTATTTAAGGTTGCACAGCAATTAAGTGTTTGAAGCTTCCTTAGAAGACAGAGTAGAGCTTAGTCGTAAATTATGAAGAGGCATTAGCCAAGCAACCAGGTAACTGATCAGGAGCATGGGCAATGAAGACAACCTGTGAAGCTGTGTGTGGTCAAACAGGGACATGGGCCACGCGGAACAGTGCAAACGTTCCCAGCAGACGAGGCACTGAAGTACAAGGCGTGGAGTGGGAAGAAACAAGGCAGGCGGACCAGGAGCGAACAGTGTGCGATGCTTAGATTTTTACCTGTGGCAAAAGGGGCTTTGAAGGGCTTTTATAGACAATGGACTGACAAGGCCAAGTTTTCATTTTAGATGGGATCCTGTTGATTGTGGATTAATTTGAAAAAACAAAACAAAGCTGGAGGCCATGGAAGTTGTCCAGGAGAGGGATACATTTCTAAAGTATGACAGTGGTGGTAGACAAACTAGAAAACTAGCAAAGAAGTAAAACCAGAAGATTGCCACTCTCAGACCGTAGTCTCTTCTCTTTCTGAATGCTTGATTATTCACACCATCACCCACCTACAGCCATCCTCTCCTCCTTCCTTTCTATTAAACTATAGAAGTCAGTCTGTTTAAAGCTGACCTCCCTGCCTTGATGGGTTCTCTGCAACTTCTGGTTATCAGGAAACTTGCACCCAATTACTATTTTTTCGGGCTTCACTAAAAATTATTATACTTTTAACCAAAAAATGATAACAATGAAAAGTCTGAATAGTACAAAAATAACAAACATTTCCATGGATTCTGTAATTCCCAACTCTGTTTCTTATTCATGTATAACAAATCAGAGAATGAGTTCTTGCCTTTTTCCCAATGTAAGGTAGTTTGGGTACAGGAGTGAAGAACACAAGCTCTGCATTTAAGGAGTTGTCATTAAAGTGAGACATTGTGTTAACTAATAGTTAAAAAACATAATACAAAAACAAAGTAAAATATAAAAAAACACAAAAATACTAAAAGATTTTAAACATTTATAAAACGCAATACTTAAGCAAAGATTGGCATGATTTGCTTCAGGCTGCAAGTAAGCAAAAATCATAGTAGCTTAACCAAAGAGGGATTTATTTTTATGACAAAACGAGAAGTCCAGAGGGAGGGAGATCAAAAAAGAAATAAAGAACCATGATCTGTCTGGCTTTGCTTTTCCAAGTCCCCTTGGCTTTACTTTTCTCCCTCAAGGTCACAAGTGAGCTTGTCTACCTTCAGGAATCTAATATGCATGCTTTGAATTCTTGGCAAGAATAAGGGGAAAGGGAAAAGGCAAATGCCCCTTTCTATCTAGAAAACAATAGTTTTTCCAGAAGCTCACCCTTGAGAATTTTTTATTCCATCTCATTGCCCAGAACTGCTCTCAGAAGAGTCTGGAAAAGTGACTACATTTACCTGTAGTATGGTTTGGCCCCATTAAAATCAGGAACCCACTAGTAAAGAAAAAGAAAAGAATGGATATTGAGTAATTAGCAGGATCTGCCACCATGAGAAACACATACATTTGAGGGATGGATAGTGAGATAGGAAAACATGAAGGGAGTAGAGAGGGACATTACAAGAAGCATGTGAAAGTAGAATATCACAGAAACGTTCAATGCAGCCTCAAGTTCCAATAAGACGATGACAGAAACACACCCACTGCATTTCACAATCAGGATATCACTAGGGATGTCTGAATATAAATGGAACTATCCTGATAAAGGAAGAATTCAAACAAGTTATTGCATCTAAAACTGTGGGCATTAAAATAAACAGTATTAGTATTCCTGACAGAAAGATGTATAAAGAGGTTAAGGTGATAGTTTATCCTAGGAGTACTGGCAAAAATAACTTTATGGTTCATCCAGAGAGAGTTTGATGTGATGCTCCCTGGGCTACTCTACCTAAGTTTATCAAAATGGTCCCTGCTTTACAGGGCTGATAAGAGAAAATAAAGAAGGCTCTGCTTCCTTTACAATTTTTTGTCCCTAAAGTAGTATTAGCATCTACTGCAATGACAGAGAATGAGAAGAGGGTCTCCGTCTATCAATTATGTATTCCGTGGCCATGTTCTCATCTCTTTGCCTCTGGATTATAGAAATCTTATTAACAGCTACAATTGCAAGGCAGGTGGTCAACAGATCAAATAGGCTGCATTTACAAAGTGCACACTCTGTTTCAACTAGCTCTCATACTTTGTATCCTAAATAATTATTTGAATTTTTTTTATCATATTCTAAAGTAAAAGGCATGGAGACAGTATCACTCTTAGCTCCTGAGAGCATACAGGGAACAAAAAAGTATGCTTCTGAGTATTTTAATATCTCCTTTGGTGGAAAATGAGCAATCTTTTAACAAGGAGAAAATATGCAGAAATATTATATTAATTTTATTCAAGTTATCCTGCGTAAAGTGTCCTAGCTTCCAAAGCACAAAATACTTGCTATGTTAACCAATTATTCAAAGTCCAATTTCTCACTTCAAGTATATTTTGCACCTAGAAATCCTACTAAAGTTTCATGTTAGAGTTAAAAGTAAACTTGTTTTTTCAGATTTCACTTCAGTACAGAGACTCAAATATCTCCCCCAATTTTGAGTCAACTACATTTTATCAAATGTAGAGTATTGGTTTGTTTAGCCTCAAATAGCAGCTAAAATGGAAACTCTGTCAACTAACTGCCTTAAGGAATGCCTATGATATGTACAATCTGTGGGTTAAAGCTCTTAAAGTACATCTCTGCCCAGAATGTGTATTTCTCCTTTATCACATTTAGAAACAAATATGTTGAAATACAGTATCATTATAATATCACATTCAACAGAATTTTGTAGTCTCTTGGGTAAAAATAAATCCAGTTATGAGAAAACAGAAGCTTTTCTTAAAAACCTATTAGCTTAAAATCTAGAGAAGTACATTCCAGCTCTGTCTCAGCTCAAGGGTCCTTTTAGGGGGGTCTAGATACCTTACCATGTGAGAAATAATTAGAGAAAAGGTGAACATATCTGATGATGTTCAGATCTTATAGGGCACTATGGTTTCTCCAAACATTTAGAGCATTAAATGGAAGAAGAAGTAAGAACCAAGAAAGAAAGATAGATTTTAGTATACTGAAATTACCACCATTCGAAATATCCAACCTCAAAATTAATTAAATGGTGAATTCCTTTTCATTTGAAGGTTTCAAGCACTTGAGAACCAGTTTTTAAATATTTGGTTAGATGATCCTCTATAGGAGAGCCACCTCTTTGCATAGCCAATAGGGTGCCATTCACATTTTTTTTTTTCTGGCTGAATGACATCCCACTGTCCCAGCTCTATAAAATAGTTTAGAAACTTATGTCTTCGTTGGGTAAAAAGAGAAAGGCAATGTGAGTCACAGGAATGAAAATGATAGGGTTTAAAAAAAGAGTGAGTTTTGAACAGGGAGAGATACCACTTGAAGACCTAGTAGACTCAGGCTATAAAAGAGGTTAGCCTCATAGAATTCCAAGATTTCAAAATTGCATAACCACACAAATAGTGGGCTTCTTACAGAGAGGGGATTTGGAAAAGGCAATTAGTGTTTGGAAAAAGTCAAGAATACATAATGCTATTGGATGATGGCAAGAAGTCCCCACGGAAATGTGTGTAAGTTTTATCACCCTAATAAGACTTCAGTGTTACTGAAAGTTCTGACTCGAACATACTTTTTAGTCTATCCCCCCCCACTAGTGCTGAAAAAAGCGTTTTCACAGATTAGAATTCAAAACACACTTGCTGAATTAAACTCATCATGTTTTACATCATGCATTGGTTTGATACAACATACATCTAGCAGATTCTCAGTGTGTAAATCGTACCATTGGCATGAGGAAGGGACTGGAAACCTGCATTAACTTTTGCCAGCCACTAGGATACCATTCAGAAAATTACAGCTTCCGTGGCTGAAATGAGTTAATATCCTGCCAAATAGAAAGAAATGTGTTCTCTCCATGTTGCCAACAGATTAAGTTAAATGCAGTGGTGAAGACCACTGAACCCATTCAATCAGGATTATATTTGACCAAAGTTGCAATTTCATCAAAGGATACTGTAAACAAGAGCACAAGCAAAATTCCTATTAAACATAATTACAGGTATGCTTAGAAATAAAACTTAGATTATACAAAAGAGAGAATGTAAAGCTTGAGCTGAGTGTGTAATAACAGAAGCTTCAAATTTTAACCATGGAATTGTCTTCATCGAAGATATTTGATAGATTTACAAGATATTATTGAAGTCAAGTTTGGGTTCGAATATGTACCATAGTTAGTGTTCAAGAAGTATATACTATATGGATGCATATTTTTTGATTTTTTTCACAGATACATACTGCAAATCATGAAGCTTACTGCTTAGGGAGGGAGGTAAAAACCAATCTCATAAATTCATAAATATGTATAGTTACAAATTGTGAAAGGGTTACAGGGTTAGAAAGAGTTAGTATTGGGAGCCAAGTTACTTTATGTCAGGTTTCTGCTCTAGGCTTAAAGGGTAAGAAAGTAGAGTCTTGTCTTTTCAGATCACCATTATATTTTCGATCACAGCACAGTGCCAGGCACACAGTATATTGGACTTCGGACTGAAAAATTTGAAGAGTAGGTAGGGATTAACCAGGTTAAATCCAGAGCTGGGGGTAGGAGCAGCTGAAGAAACTTCCAAGCCAAGGAAACATATGAAGGATTCCAAGATGGGAGGGAAATGATGCATTTGAGGAGACTTCAGAACACCAGAGTAGTTGGAAGAAAGAGAGCAAGGGGAAAAGCAGTAAGAGATGAAGGGGATCATGCTTGGCTTTACAGCTCATGTTAAAGATTTTGACCATTATCTTGAGAATAATGGGAAACGCCTGAATGTTTTTAAAGAGTAAGGAAGCATTATCAGATTTGCTTCTGTAAAAATACCACTCTAGTTGCAGGGCAGAAAATATGCGGATTTAAAGGTAACTAAATGGATGTGGTTAGGAAGCTATCGCAGGCAAGAGACGATGGTTGCTCAGACTAGGACAGTGGCAATGGGGATAAAGAGAAAGGAAGGAATTTGGGGACTGGTAAGTAAAACTGACTTGTTGCAGACAGTATTTTTGACAGTTATGAACAACACAACAAAGCTAACTTCCCTTAAAGAGCTTAGATTCTAGTTGGGAGAAAATGCAATACACATATAAAATATAACATCATAATAGATACTTAAAAGCACAAAAAAGAAAAACAGAAATACATAGAGAACAACAGGAGTAGGTGAGCCACTCCTTTAGACAGGATGCTCAAGAGAGAGCTTCTTTGAGGAGGTACTATTAAAATGAGAAGTGAATAAAGAATAAGATAGGGAATTCCCTGGTGGCCCAGTGGTTAAGACTCTGTGCTCCCAAAGCAAGGGGCCCGTGTTTGATCCCTAGTCAAGGAACTAGATCCCGCATGCCTCAACTAAGAGCCCGCATGCCCCAACTAAAGATCCTGCTGCAGCTATAAGATCCTGCATGCCGTAGCAAAGACACCGCACGCAGCAATGAAGATCCCGTGTGCCGCAACTAAGATGCGGTGCAGCCAAATAAATAAATAAATATTTTAAAAAATAAATAAAGTGCCTTTATTAAAATAAATAAGTAAAGAGTAAGAGAGAGTCACGGAAAGCTCTAGAGGCAGGACATTCAGGGCAGAAGGAAAAGCAAATGCAAAGGTCCTCTGATAGAAATTATCTTGTTTTTTTCAAAGAATGGCAGGCAGGCCAGTGTAGTTGGAGCACAGCACAGAAGAAGGTTGGATGAAATGTCGTAGAATTCACTGTGATAGGAAATACAGGAGGATAATGAGTTTAGAACAGAAAGCAATGGATGAAATTTTAGACATGTTGAGTTTAAGGCACCTTTGAAACATCTAAAAAGAGATTTTAAGTAGGCACAGTATGTATATGCAAAACTGGAGCTAAGAGAAGTCTGAGATCAAAATACCAATTTCAGAGCCCTTATCATACAGATGGTAAATTAAACTGTGGGTGTGAATTATATACCCTAGAGAGAATACACAGAAAACGGAAGGGAGCAAAGGATAGTCTTGAGGAATTTCAGCATTTAATGCCCAGGTAGAGGAAAATGAGACTGTAAAGGAAAGGTGTGGCCCAAAAGGTAAAAGGGAGATCCACACAGCTGAAGTCAAGGAAGTATTTCAAGGAGAGCCGTCAAAAGTGTCAGCTGCTACTAAGAAGTGAAGTACATAAATAGATTTAGGGATAAGGATTTCAGCAGTGGTCTTAAAGGAGAACTAATTTGCTGAAGCAAAGAGAGAAAAGGCCAGATTATAATGGACTAAGGAGTGAATGGGAAGTGATGAAATGTTGCCACTTGGGTCGGCAAGTCTTGTGAGAATTTTGGATCTGAGGATAAAATTGAAAAAGGTAGAAGCTAGAAGAGAAATTGATTCTGAGACAGTGTTTTTGGGTTGGTTCTGTTTGGTGCTTTATTATGGCTTTGAAGAGGAAGATATTTAAGCATGTTTAAATGCTGAGAAGAAGCATCAGAATATATGACTAGAGAAATTAACGCAAAGTCTTTTACTGATATCGAGTATAAATTTATGTTTTTCAGCCTTGTCATTGTCTAATAACTTTAGCAATTGTTTATACTGAGTATACACAAAATCTAGACAAAACTATATTTCATATATCACAAATCCTATTTGTTTTCATCATTGTCGTGATTTAATTTTCTTCATCTTTTCAAAATATTCTAACAAAATAAGTGAAAAATGTTCACATTCAATGTGTACTATAACTATATATACATACATAATTATTATATATGTATAGTTTCTACTTCCTAGATTCTCTTTTTTTAGTAATTTCTTCATAATATTTAACATTATGTATTCATTTAATATGGTGAAATTTTATTTAAAGTTGCATTCATTTTGACTTTTTCTTTCCTTTTAAACCATTGAAAATTACAGAAAAAAAAAAGGGAAAAAATTCTAAATATATTTCAGCCAGCAGTTTTCACCAAAGAAATTTGAACTAAAAACTATATCAGTTCATAGATATAGTCACTACATCTTCATAATGGTTTTTTGGTTAATATGACTAAAAATGAATAGCAAAATCAATGAGAAAGAAAATCTCATTCAGTTGGTTCTCAGCATTAAATGTGGTCTGAAAAGAGATAATATTAAAATATTTATTTATTTTGTTTTTCAAATGCTTTATTTCTGAATAGTAGCAGGATATTTTTACAAAAATATGTTAATTTCTATGAGGAAAATTGGTAATTTTTTATTGAAGTATAGTTGATTTACAATATTATATTAGTTTCAGATATACGGCATAATGATTCAATATTTTTATAGATTAAACTTCATTTAAAGTTATTACAAACTAATTGCTACGTTTCTCTGTGCTGTACCTATTTTATATCCTGTTATATCCAGTATATCCTGTTGCTTACCTATTTTATATGTAGTAGTTTGTCTCTCTTAATCACATACCCCTATCTTTCCCCTCCCCGCTTCCCTGCCCCTACTAGTAACCAGTAGTTTGTTTTCTATATCTGTGAGTGTTTGTTTTGTTACATCATTCATTTATTCTATTTTTTTATATTTCACATATCAGTAATAACAGAGTATTTGTCTTTCTCTGGCTTCACATGCTTCACTAAGAATAATACTGTTAAGAGAAGCCCGTGCACCACAACGAAGAGTAGCCCTTGCTCGCTGCAACTAAAGAAAGCCCGCATGTAGCAATGAAGACCCAACACAGCCAAAAATTTTAAAAAATAAAAAAATTAAAAAGAATAATACTGTTTAGGTCCATCCACGTTGTTGCAAATGGCAGATTTTCATTCTTTCTCATGATTAATGAAATATATGTGTGTGTGTGTGTGTGTGTGTGTGTGTGTGTGTGTGTGTGTATCAAACATCTTCATTAACCATTCATCTGTTGATGGAGACTTAGGTTGCTTCCATATCTTGGCTATTGTAAATAATGCTGCTATGAACATTGGGGTGCATGTTCATTTTGAATTACTGTTTTCATTTTTGAATATATACATAGGTGTAAAATTGCTGAATAATATAGTAGTTTTATTTTCAATTTTTTTAGAAGCCTCCATATAGTTTTCCATAGTGGCTGCACCAATTTATATTCCCACCAACAGTGTACAAGGGATCCCTTTTCTCCAAATCCACATTTGTTGTTTGTGGTCTTTTTGATGATAGCCATTCTGACAGGTGTGAGGTGCTATCTCACTGTGGTTTTCATTTGCATTTCTCTGATGATTAGCAATGTTTAGCATCTTTTCATATGCCTACTGGCCATCTGCATTTCCTCTTTGGAAAAATATCTATTCACTTTTTCTGCCCATTTTTAAATCAGGTTGTTTGCTTTTTTGATATTGAGTTGTATGGGTTATTTATATATGTTGGATATTAATCTGTTATTGGTCATATCATTTGCAAATGTTTTCTCCCATTCAGTAGGCTGTGTTTTCATTTTGTTGATGGTCTCCTTTGCTGTGAAAAACCTTTTAATTTAAATAGGTCTCATTTGTTTATTTTTGATTTTATTTCCTTTACTTCAGAAGGCAGATCCAAAAAAATATTGCTGTAATTTATGTCAAAATGTGCTTTGCCTATGTTTTCCTCTAGGAGTTTTATGTTTTAAGGTCTTACATTTAGGTCTTCAATCCATTTTGAGCTTATTTTTGTATGTGGTGTTAGAGAATGTTCTAATTTCAGTCTTTTACATGTAGCTGTTCAGTCTTCCCAGCACCACTTATTGAAGAGACTGTCTTTTATCCATTGTAT
The DNA here is from genome assembly GCF_039906515.1 of Pseudorca crassidens. Taxonomy (NCBI): domain Eukaryota; kingdom Metazoa; phylum Chordata; class Mammalia; order Artiodactyla; family Delphinidae; genus Pseudorca; species Pseudorca crassidens. The sequence goes on from NC_090298.1 coordinate 25,910,974, forward strand.
ATCTTGCCTCCTTTGTCATAGATTAATTAACCATGAGTGCCTGGGTTTATTTCTGGTCTCTCTATTCTGTTCCATTGATCTATGTGTCCATTTTTGTGCCAGTACCATAATGTGTTGATCACTGCAGCTTTGTAGAATAGTCTGAAGTCAGGGAGCATGATGACCCCAGCTTTGTTCTTCTTTATCAAGACTGCTTTTTGGGGTCTTTTGTTGTTCCATATAAATTTTAGGATTATTTGTTCTAGTTCTGTGAAAACTGTTATGGGTATTTTGATAGGGATTACATTAAATCAGTAGATTGCTTTGGGTAGTATGGACATTTTAACAATATTAATTCTCTAATCAAAGAACACAGGATATCTTTCCATTTCTTTGTATCATTTTCAAGTTCCTTAATCAATATTTTATAGTTTTCAGCATATAGATCTTTCATAATGTTCAGATATTTAATATATTATGTTCAAATACCTACACCATCATTCAAAAACACCCCACAAAGAGTGTGTTATATGTATATTATTCCTGTGTAATAAGTATGTGACTTAGTATTAGCATTAATCATTTAATTTTCTCTCTTGCAAGGACAAAATGCAAGATAAGATTGAAAATACATATGATGCAATTCATTTTGAAACTTCACTGACAAGATAAGGAGTTTGAATTTGAGACTGTATCACAGTGAAAAACCTCTGAAATATTTGACCAGCAAAGAGAAGACATGATAAGGTGTGAGGTTGGCTGGCACCATTAAAGATTAATTCAATGTTCAATCATTCACTTAAGAAATATTTATTGAGTGTCTCCTACATACCAGACAAGGTTTAAAAAGGTGGCTCATGAGCCAAATGCCTGAAATACCTCTATTTCAAATCATGAAAGTCAAGTCAATCCTCTGCATTCTAATTTCTCTATCCAAAAAGAAATGCTATAGGTATTTCTTGAAAACACGCTATAAGACTGGGATTTAGCAGAAGTGGAAATAGCAGGGAGTAAATATAGTGCACTCAAAAACAAAGGAGTTAGTAAGGCACTGGAGATTCAAGAAGCAAATACATGACACAAGGACAACAAAGACTATGTTTGTCAAAGAAACTTGCCTGAGATTCTCAGTGATTATGTGTGTGTACTCGCAAACTCACACGGCCATTGCTTTGGTTCTGATAGCCATATCTGACCAATTCAGAAATTTATTCATGTATGCCTCTGATTGGCCAATGCTAAGTACTAGAAGTGCAACTGGATAATTGACCAGAGACATAACAGGGATTTCGAGGAGCCATGGCTTATATGCCTCACATTCTAAAAGCTAAAAAAGAATTGTCCTTGAAAAGACCAATCAAGAATGATAAATTTACAGAAGAGAATAAACCTCAGATTCACCAAACCAAAACATCATTGAGTAACTCTACCTACTGAGACTACTATGTGGGTGGTTGTCTGGCCTCAAGGCAAGAGCAAACCCCAAATGGTTTAATGTCTGATGCCAGAGAGTATAGGGAGAATTCACCACATTCAGGTCTAACAATTTTCCTGAAATAAAACTGAGATAAATCTAAATTTGAAAGAATACATTTGGGCTTAGAGAAGGAATATAAATAATTTTTAAACTATGTGGATATAAACAGCAAGGGAGTAAAAATTTAACTAAGACTCTTAAAAAACCCACACATAAAATATTCTTCAGTTGTGGGACATCCTCTCCCAAGTCTGAACCTAGGCAATACACAGAGAACGATAAAGAAAGATTATCTGTCATTATATGCCACAGTGAAAATGCTCATGGCTTAAGGGTTCAAGATGGTGGAGTAGAAGGACATGCTCTCACTCCCTCTTTTGAGAACACCGGAATCACAACTAATTGCTGAATAATCATTGACAGGAAGACACTGGAACTCACCAAAAAAGATACCCTACATGCAAAGACAAAGGAGAAGCTGCAATGAGATGTTAGGAGGGGTGCTATCACAATAAAATCAAATTCCATAACTGCTGGGTGGGTGACTCACAAACAGGAGAATACTTATACCACAGAAGTCCATCCACTGGGGTGAAGGTTCTGAGCCACACATCAGGTGTCCCAACCTGGGGGCCTGGCAACAGGAGGAGGAATTCCTAGAGAATCAGACTTTGAAGCCTAGTGGGATTTGATTGCAGGACTTGGGCATGACTGGGGGAAATAGAGACTCCACTTTGGAGTGCACACACAAAGTAGAGTGTGCACCAGGACCCAGGGGAAGGAGCAGTGACCCCATAGTAGACTGAACCAGACCTACCTGCTAGTGTTGGAGGGTCTCCTGCAGAGGCAGGGGGTGGCTGTGTCTCACCATGAGGAAAAGGACACTGGCAGAAGAAGTCCTTGGCATGAGCCCTCCCAGACTCCGCCACTAGCCCCACCGAAGAGCCGGGTAGGCTCCAGTGTTGGGTCACCTCAGGCCAAACAACCAACAGGGAGAGAACACAGCCCCACTCATCAGCCGACAAGCAGATTAAAGTTTTACTGACCTCTGCCCACCAGAGCAACAGCCAGCATTAGACACCACCAGTCCCTCCCATCAGGAAACTTGCACAAGCCTCTTAGATAGCCTCATCCACCAGAGGGCAGACAGTAGAAGCAAGAAGAACTACAATCCTGCAGCCTATGGAACAAAAACCACATTCACAGAAAGACAGAGAAGATGAAAAGGCAGAGGGCTATGTACCAGATGAAGGAACAAGATAAAACCTCAGAAAAACAACTAAAGGAAATAGAAATAGGCAATCTTCCAGAAAAAGAATTCAGAATAATGATAGTGAAGATGATCCAGGAACTCGGAAAAAGAATGGAGGCAAAGCTTGAGCAGATGCAAGAAATGATTAACAAAGACCTAGAAGAATTAAAGAACAAACAAACAGAGATGAACAATACAGTAACTGAAATGAAAACTACACTAGAAGGAATCAATAGCAGAATAACTGAGGCAGAAGAACGGATAAGTGACCTGGAAGACAGAATGGCGGAATTCACTGATGCGGAACAGAATAAAGAAAAAAGAATGAAAAGAAATTAACACAGCCTAAGAGACCTCTGGGACAACATTAAATGCAACAACATTCGCGTTAAAGGGGTCCCAGAAGGAGAACAGAGAGAGCAAGGACCCAAGAAAATATCTGAAGAGATTAGAGTCAAAAACTTCCCTAACATGGGAAAGGAAACAGCCACCCAAGTCCAGGAAGTGCAGAGAGTCCCATACAGGATAAACCCAAGGAGAAACACACCAAGATACATAGTAATCAAATTGGCAAACATTAAAAACAAAGAAAAATTATTGAAAGCAGCAAGGGAAAAATGACAAATAACATACAAGGGAACTCCCATAAGGTTAACAGATGATTTCTCAGCAGAAACTCTACAAGCCAGAAGGGAGTGGAATGATATACTTAAAGTGATGAAAGGGAAGAACCTACAACCAAGATTACTCTAACCACCAAGGATCTCATTCAGATTTGATGGAGAAATCAAAAGCTTTACAGACAAGCAAAAGCTAAGAGAATTCAGCACCACCAAAACAGCTCTACAACAAATGCTAAAGGAACTTCTCTAAGTAGGAAACACAAGAGAAGAAAGGGACCTACAATAACAAACCCAAAACAATTAAGAAAATGGTCATCAGAACATACATATTGATAATTACCTTAAACGTGAATGGATTAAATGCTCCAACCAAAAGACACAGGCTTGCTGAATGGATACAAAAACAAGACCCATATATATGCTATCTACAAGAGACCCACTTCAGACCTAGGGACACATACAGACTGAAAGTGAGGGGATGGAAAAAGATATTCCATGCAAATGGAAATCAAAAGAAAGCTGGAGTAGCAATACTCATATCACATAAAATAGACTTTAAAATAAAGAATGTTACAAGAGACAATGAAGGACACTATGTAATGATCAAGGGATCAATCCAAGAAGAAGATATAACAATTATAAACATATATGCAGCCAACATAGAAGCACCTCAATACATAAGACAACTGCTAACAGTTCTAAATGAGGAAATCGACAGTAACACAATAATAGTGGGGGACTTTAACACCTCACTTACACCAATGGACAGATCATCCAAACAGAAAATTAATAAGGAAACGCAAGATTTAAATGACACAAGTGCGCACAGAACATTCTCCAGCATAGATCACATCTTGGGTCACAAATCAAGCCTCAGTAAATTTAAGAAAATTGAAATCATATGAACCATCTTTTCTGACCACAACGCTATGAGATTAGAAATCAATTACATGGAAAAAAATGTAAAAAACACAAACACATGGAGGCTAAGCAGTACGTTACTAAATAACCAAGAGATCACTGAAACATTCAAAGAGGAAATCAAAAAATACCTAGAGACAAATGACAATGAAAACGTGATGATCCAAAACCTATGCGATGCAGCAAAAGCAGTTCTAAGAGGGAAGTGTATAGCTATACAAGCCTACCTCAAGAAACAAGAAAAATCGCAAACAAACAATCTAACCTAACACCTAAAGGAACTCGAGAAAGAAGAACAAACAAAACCCAAAGTTAGCAGAAGGAAAGAAATCATAAAGATCAGAGCAGAAATAAATGAAATAGAAACAAAGAAAACAATAGCAAAGATCAATAAAACTAAAAGCTGGTTCTTTGAGAAGATAAACAAAATTGATAAACCATTAGCCAGATTCATCAAGAAAATGAGGGAGAGGACTCAAATCAATGAAATTAGAAATGAAAAAGGATAAGTTGCAACAGACACCGCACAAATACAAAGCATCCTAAGAGACTACTACAAGCAACTCTATGCCAATAAAATGCACAACCTGGGAGAAATGGACAAATTCTTAGAAAGGTATAACCTTCCAAGACTGAACCGGGAAGAAACAGAAAATATGAACAGACCAATCACAAGGAATGAAATTGAATCTGTGATTAAAAATTTTCCAACAAACAAAAGTCCAGAACCAGATGGCTTCACAGGTAAATTCTATCAAACATTTAGAGAAGAGCTAACACCCATCCTTCTCAAACTCTTCAAAAAACTGCAGAGGAAGGAACACTCCCAAATTCATTCTACGAGGCCACCATCACCCTGACAACAAAACCAGACAAAGATACTATAAAAAAAAAAAAAAGAAAATTACAGACCAATATCACTGATGAATGTACATGCAAAAATCCTCAACAAAATACTAGCAAACAGAATCCAACAACACATGAAAAAGATCATACACCATGATCACGTGGGATTTATCCCAGAGATGCAAGGATTCTTCAGTATACGCAAATCAATCAATGTGATACACCATATTAACAAATTGAAGAATAAAAACCACATGATCATCTCAATAGATGCAGAAAGAGCTTTTGACAAAATTCAACACCCATTTATGATAAAAACTCTTCAGAAAGTGGGCATAGAGGGAACCTACTTCAACATAATAAAGGCCATATATGACAAACCCACAGCAAACTTCATTCTCAATGGGGAAAAACTAAAAGCATTTCCTCTAAGATCAGGAACAAGACAAGGATGTCCACTCTCACCACTATTATTCAACACAGTTTTGTAAGTCCTAGCCATGGCAATCAGAGAAGAAAAAGAAATAAAAGGAATACAAATTGGAAAAGAAGAAGTAAAACTGTCACTGTTTGCAGATAACATGATATTATACATAGAGAATGCTAAAGATGCCACCAGAAAACTACTAGAGCTAATCAATGAATTGGGTAAAGTTGCAGGATACAAAATTAATGCACAGAAATCTCTTGCATTCCTATACACTAATGCTGAAAACTCTGAAAGAGAAATTAAGGAAACACTCCCATTTACCATTGCAACAAAAAGAATACCTAGGAATAAACCTACCTAGGAAGCCAAAGACCTGTATGCAGAAAACTATAAGACACTGATGAAAGAAATTAAAGATGATACCAACAGATGGCGAGATATACCATGATCTTGGATTGGAAGAATCAATAGTGTGAAAATGACTATAGTACCCAAAGCAATCTACAGATTCAATGCAATCCCTAACAAATTACCAATGGCATTTTTTACATAACTAGAACAAAAAAATCTTAAAATTTGTATGGAGACACAAAAGACCTCAAATAGCCAAAGCAGTCTTGAGGGAAAAAAATGGAGCTGGAGGAATCAGACTCCCTGACTTCAGACTATACTACAAAGCTACAAAAATCAAGACAATATGGTACTGGCACAAAAACAGAAATATAGATCAATGGAACAGGATAGAAGGCCCAGAGATAAACCCACGCACCTATGGTCAACTAATCTATGACAAAGGATGCAAGGATATACAATGGAGAAAAGACAGTCTCTTCAATAAGTGGTGCTGGGAGAACTGGACAGCTACATGTAAATGAATGAAATGAGAACACTCCCTAACACCATACACAAAAATAAACTCAAAATGGATTACAGACCTAAATGTAAGACCGGGCACTATATATCCCTTAGAGGAAAACATAGGAAGAACACTCTTTGACATAAATCACAGCAAGATCTTTTTTGATCCACTTCCTAGAGTAATGGAAATAAAAATAAACAAATGGGGCCTAATGAAACTTAAAAGATTTTGCAGAGCAAAGGAAACCATAAACAAGACAAAAAGACAATCCTCAGACTGGGAGAAAATATTTGCAAATGAATCATTGGACAAAGGATTAATCTCCAAAATATATAAACAGCTCATTCAGCTCAATATTAAAAAAACAAACAACCCAATCCAAAAAAGGGCAGAAGACCTAAATAGACATTTCTCCATAGAAGACATACAGATGGCCAAGAAGTACGTGAAAAGCTGCTGAACATCATTAATTATTAGAGAAATGCAAATCAATACTACAATGAGGTATCACCTCACATCAGTTAGAATGGGCATCTTCAGAAAATCTACAAACAATTGCTGGAGAGGGTGTGGAGTAAAGGGATCCCTCTTGCACTGTTGGTGGGAATGTAAATTGGTACAGCCACTATGGAGAACAGTATAGAGGTTCGTTAAAGAACTAAAAATAGAATTACCATATGACCCAGCAATCCCACTACTGAGCATATACCCAGAGAAAACCATAATTCAAAAAGGCACATGCACCCCAATGTTCCTTGCAGCACTATTTACAATAGCCAGGTCATGGAAGCAACCTAAATGTCCATCGACAGTTGAATGGATAAAGAAAATGTGGTATGTATATACAATGGAATATTACTCAGCCATAAAAAGGACAGAAATTGGGTCATTTATAGAGATGTGGATGCATCTGAAGTAAGTCAGAAAGAGAATAACAAAAATCGTATATTAACACATATTATGTGGAACCTAGAAAATGGTACAGATGAACCAGTTTGCAGGGCAGAAGTTGAGACACAGATGTAGAGAACAAACGTATGGACACCGGGGGGGAAAGACACGGGGGGTTGGAGGTGGTGGTATGATGAACTGGGTGATTGGGATTGACATGTATACACTGATGTGTATAAAATGGATGACTGGGCTTCCCTGGTGGCGCAGTGGTTCAGAGTCCACCTGCCGATGCAGGGGACACGGGTTCGTGCCCCGGTCCGGGAGGATCCCATGTGCCGCGTAGCGGCTGGGCCCGTGAGCCATGGCCGCTGAGCCTGCGCGTCCGGAGCCTGTGCTCCACAGTGGGAGAGGCCACAACAGTGAGAGGCCCGTGTACCGCAAAAAAAAAAAAAAAAAAAAAAAAAATGGATGACTAAGAAGAAAATAAATAATTAAATAAACATTTTAAAAAATGTTCATGGCTTCAAAGTATTTTATGAAGATTTCTAAAGATTTGAACTGCTTGTCACAGTGCTGACATGAAGTCATTCAAATGTTCTTCTGTAGTAATGAATACTGGCACAATTTAAGCACAAAACAATGAACTGACAGAGCTGATATTTCTCTACACACTTCCTGTTAATCATTATTCACCAGTTATATATATATATTTATAACTCACCAGTCCAAAAGAATGCAAGCACACCCACAGACACTGGTGATTAACGATAAGTTCAGATATGTGTAAGGCTAGAGAGCAAATGATTAACCACTTCATCATTGCCCCACTGATTTTGAGAACAATGTCGGTATGCAGGATTGTCTGAAAACAAACAGACTAACATATCATCCGTTGGTTTCAGGCAAGCTGCGGCCCTGATGACTGATTTTTTAAAAAAGGTATCAGGTCTAACAAGTGACCTCTGAGGACTCAGTTACTGTGAGCTACAGTCTAATTCCCAGAGTGATCCAAATCAGGGAAGTGCCTCAACAGTTGGGTAGTCTCCAGTGACATGAGTTGATTCTAAAGAGTATACGAAGTGCCTGACCTCAGACAACGGTTCTTGTTTATAATCTAAGTAATGCAGACATGACAGTTTCTGATGTCGGTGTGTAAGCAAAAAAAGAAAATGAAGCTTATTTTAAATGTACTGAGGTATAAGACTAAAAAAACAAAAACACAGCACATTTTATGTCTATGGAATTCTAAAAGTTCAAGTGCACTCTATGAGAACTTTATCATTCTTCCATAACCAATATGCATCTGTCTTTGAAATAATCCCATATATTCATGATACTTTCTCACATGACACTTTTGTGCTATATGCTGTGTATTTTTATAAAAATTTTCCCTAAAATATATAACACATGATTTTTCACTTTCTTCCAAGGCTCTACTCTGTCCCAAAAGTCAGATTTTATATATCTCTTAGTTGTTTTTAAAGTTTAAAGCTCTTTATCATACAAATAGTTCATTGTAATAGGTTGCCATCCTCCAAGACTGGAGGATTTTAAGAACTTTCTTCAAAATACTTGTGAAATGCTTGGGATTAACAATGATACCTTCAGACAACAGGCTGAGTTAAAAAGGCATAGAAATAATTTTATTTATGTTTTTATTTCTGTATATGCTGCCACCTGGGAGCCCTAGCAGAATAAAAGGGGTTATAGAAATATAATTTATTAATAAAGATTTGTTTCATAACTATTTACAGAAAAAAGGGAAAAGGAACGGATCTGTGAAATGCTATAAAATTTCCTGAGAAGGTGACTCACTGATGATGTTAAATGTTCACGACAAGAACAAAAGGACAGCTCTTATAATTGTTCTTATGACCAAAGAACCTCATTGGTAGCTCACAGGCACGGGTGACAGCTTCTTCAGAGCAGACTACATAATTTCCCATAGTACAAGTTCCCCAAAGTTTCTGCCTTACCCAACAAACAAGTGCAGATTACCACAGGCCCTTATCTCCTAATGCCTTACTATCCCCTTCACCCCTTACTCATACAATTCCTTTTGGGAAAAAAAAGGCTATCTGATACAAGGATGACTTAGAAATAGTAATCTGAACTTCAGAAACTCATTTATTTGAATAAGTCATGCAAGGACCAGGAAATACTTATTTTTTACCATATCAGAAGTAAGTCAGACCTTTGTTGAAGTAGAGTGTTCAGACTAAAAATGATATGAGGAAGGTCTCATTGGTCCACAGATGAATGGCTAAAATGCAAAAAATACTTCCTGTGGGAAAAATTTAAAAGACTTTTGGTGTTCAGCTGAGAGAAGAAAATGTTAAGAATTTGGCAAATTTAAGCATAGAAATCATTTTAATTTCTGGGAGAGGGAAGGGGCATTGCTGACTAATTTTTCTTAACTTCATGGTATTAAATTAGAGGCATGTTTCTCAACCCTGGCAGCACATCAGACTGCCAGGGAGATTTAAAACACCCCTGCCCTAAAGCCCATTCCCATAGACTTACCATAATTCTGTGAAAATGAGAAGTGCTCAGGCATCTACAGTTTTTAAAATCTCTCTAGATGTTTCCAATGTGTAGATAAGGCTGAGAACCAATGAATTAGAGAATATTTACATAGTTGAAACCAGCTGATATTTTTAGGGAATTAAGGAAGACATTTTAGACCAGTTTTCTTAAACCCAGGTCATCTACTAGCCTCAAATTCATCTGAAGAGCTGTTTAGAAATACACAGGACAGGCCCACTTTCCCACACCTCTCATCTAAACCCATAACATAACATTTTGACAAAGACTCTCTCTTTAACTAAACATCAGTCAGGCTCCTCTGAGCCCTCTTTTTTTTTTTTTTTTGAACCCCTTTCAAGCCCTAGGCCTTGACCTTGGCCTCTGCTGGGTCTGCATAGCCCAATTTTACCAGGAATCCTGTTTAGCCAGTTCAGAGAATCTGCCCATGTTTAATATCTGATCACCCTTGCTCTCTGATCACCCCCGCCTGCCTTCAGTAAGAATCCACTTAGGTCAGTTTAGCAAGAAGTTCCCCTATATTTGATGTCTCCTCTTAGTAATTTTCTATCCACCACTTCTCCCAACTAACCTACTCTTTGGCTAAAAAATCCCCACTTGTTCTTGTATTTGAAGTTGAGTTTCATCTCTCTCTCCCCTATTGCGATAGTCTTGACACCTATCAAGACAGTCGAATAAAGTTTCCTTGCCACTTCAGCAAGTGTCAGAATGTCTTTTTTCTTTAACACATGACATTCGAGGGCTTCCTCCTCCTACGCCCAAATTGGGAACCACTCCAGGAGACCACTGAGGTGACACCACTCTAAAATGGGCTACCACTGGAGCATTATGAATTTCAGCTTCAGGTCCCAAGGGAAGAGTGCAGTAGAAAACTGTGTATATAAAGAAAGGATATGTGATTTTCTCCTCAGCAAAGATAAGCTGAATACATGCGGCTCAGCAGTAAATATTGTAGAAATAAAATCCCTTTGGGGTAACAGAAATGCAGAACTTTAAAAATGTATAAATGGTTTGATTGATGGTTTTGTTAGTAACAAGGTATGTAATAAAGAGAGAAAAAAAAGAGGCAACAAAACAAGAAAAAGAAATACAAGCCACCACTTTTAAGAGGATACAATTTCAGAAAGGGAAAGGAATATTAAAGCTCAGTTCCAAATCCAGAATATGATCTGTGGAGAGGAAGCCAGGTGACAGATTCATGAATCAGGACATACAGGTACTAACAGCTTTAATGAAAATGGATTACCCAACTTTAAATATATTAACGATTGACTTTGAAATTTAAGATGCAACCAAGCTGCACCACTAAATACATTCACCTCTGTGACAGACGTTAGCTAGTGTTGCATTCTTCCCATATGATGCACATATAATACATGGAAAATCACTTTATACTGTTTTTCGTATAAAATAACATTAAAATGCATTAAACATTTTTAGATTTTCAAGAATAAAATAGAGAAGGTGACTTTCTATCCTTATGAAATTAATGTGCCTGAAAGCTGGAGACTTAACCAGATAATCTTGCAAGGTTTCTTCCATTTCTAAACCTATCTTCTTTAGTTCGTCAGCAAGTTTATGGAAAATCTATGTTTAGGCTTATTTTATAGTTGGAAAACTAGAGGAAGTAATGGCAAATGGACTTCCCAAGGTGTTAGAGAGGATGTCTCTCTAAGTTAAAATTATCATTTACAGTCACTTAATTGCTCAACTAATTACTGAGCCTGCTGTTAAAAGCACTGTTATACTATGAATATAAAGTTTGATGCACATTTCTTCTGATATCAAAAGAATTACATCAAATAGAAAGCCTGCTCTACATTTTATGGGTATTTAGAATTGAATGTTGCATCAATTACATGTGGTTTTGAGAAATATGCTGCCCACAATATGTAGGATAACTTGTACTGGACTAATGGACATAAGTGTGAATTTCTTGATCTTTGATCTTTATGTGCCATTCAAATTCTATTTAGGACACATTAAATATACAGAATATACCTGCATCAAGGTAAACCAAGAGCCCTGGAATACCAAAACACATGGTTATTATATTCATTAGATGAAAAAAGTGGACAGAGCTACATTTTATTAAACAGATGGTGCGACAATTTGAAATTTTGAAAGCACACTTAAAACATACATTCATTCAAGAAATATAATTGAGTGCTTCCTCTATGCCAGGCACCAGATGGGAACGTGCAAGAAGACAACTGTGAGCTGAGAAGTGATTCAATCTGACTTGTGTTTCAGCAAGGATCACTCTGATTACTGGCTTGTGAATAGGTTTTAGGGGGTAATATGAGCTAAACTGTATCCCCCTGAAATCCATATGTTGCAATCCTAATTCCCTGAAGGGAAGAAGAATTTGCCACCCCAAAATATTCTTCTTTGGCATGTTATTTTGTGCTGATTATTTTAAGAAATAGCAGACACAGGAGCTCTGAGTAGAAGTTACCCTTTTGCAAGAGAAATTTATATTTATATGGGAAATCTCTGTTTATAAGGGTTTAATTCAATCCCTATCAAACTACCCATGACATTTTTCACAGAACTAGAACAAATAATCCTAAAATTTATATGGAATGATAAAAGACCCAGAATTGCCAAAGCAATCCTGAGGAAAAAGAACTAAGCTGGAGGCATAACCTTCCCAGACTTCAGACAGTACTACAAAGCTATAGTAATCAAAGTAGCATGGTATTGGCATAAAAACAGACACATGGATCAATAGAACAGAACAGCGAGCCCAGAAATAAACCCATACACCTACGGTCAATTCTCAAGAAAGGAGACAAGAATACATAATCGGGGAAAAGACAGTCTCTTCAGCAAGTGGTGTTGGGGAAGCTGGACAGCTGCATGTAAATCAATGAAGTTAGAACATTCCCTCACACCATGCACAGAAATAAACTCAAAACAGCTTAAGGGCTTAAATATAAGGAATGACACCATAAAACTCCTGGAAGAGAACATAGGCAAAACATTCTCTGACATAAATCATAGCAATATTTTCTTAGGTCAGTCTCCTAAGGAAATAGAAATAAAAGCAAAAATAAACAAATGGAACCTAATCAAACTTATTTGCTTTTTCACAGCAAAGAAAACCATTAACAAAATGAAAAGACAACCTACAGAATGGGAGAAAATGTTTGCAAACAATGTGACTAACAAGGATTTAATTTCCAAAATATACAAATAGCTCATACAACTCAATAACCAAAAAAAATAAAATAAAATAAAAAAATGGGCAGAAGACCTATATAGACATTTCTCCAAAGAAGACATACAGATGGCCAATAGGCACATGATAAGATGCTTAACGTCACTGATTATTAGGGCAATGCAAATCAAAACTATAATGAGGTATCACCTCACACCTGTCAGAATACCCATCATCAAAAACTCTACAACTAAAAAAAAAAAAAAAAAACTCTACAACTAATAAATGCAGGAAAGGGTATGGAGGAAAGGGAACCCTCTTAAACTATTGGTGGGAATGTAAATTGGTGCAGCCACTATGGAAAACAGTATGGAGGTTCCTTAAAAAACTAAAAATAGAGTTGCCATATAATCCAGCAATCCCACTCCTGGGCATATAAATGAAGAAAACTCTAATTTGAAAAGATACCTGCACCCAATGTTCATTACAGCACTATTTACAATAGCCAAGACATGAAAGCAACCTAAATGTCCACTGACAGATGAAGGGATAAAGAAGATATGGTATATATATATATATATATATATATATATATATATATATATATATATGAATTTTCTATATGAATATATATAATATATGAATATTACATATAATATATGAAATTCATATATATGTGACTATTACTCAGCCATAAAAAAGAATGAAATAATGCCATCTGCAGCAACACGGATGGACCTAGAGACTGTCATACTGAGTGAAGTAACTCAGACAAAGAGAAATATCGTATGATATTGCTCATATGTGGAACCTAAAAAAAAATGATACAAATGAACTTATTACCAAAAACAGAAACAGACTCACAGACCTAGAGAACAAACTTATGGTTACCAAGGGGTAAGGGTGGGAGTTAGGGAGTTTGGGATTCGCATATACACACTGCTATATTTAAAATGGATAACCGGGCTTGCCTGGTGGTGCAGTGGTTAAGAATACGCCTGCCAGTGCAGGGGACACAGGGTCAAGCCCTGGTCCAGGAAGATGCCACATGCCGCAGAGCAACTAAGCCTGTGCGCCACAACTACTGAGCCTGTGCTTTAGAGCCCATGAGCCACAACTACTGAGCCCACGAGCCCAACTACTGAAGCCCACGCACCTAGAGCCCGTGCTCTGCAACAAGAGAAGCCACCCCAATGAGAAGTCCGCACACCCCAACAAAGAGTAGCCCCCGCTGGCCGCAACTAGAGAAAGCCCATGCACAGCAATGAAGACCCAACACAGCCAAAAATTAATTAATTAATTAATTTAAAATAAAATAAAATGGATAACCAACAAGGACCTACTGTATAGCACAGGGAACTCTGCTCAATATTATGTAAAAACCTAATCGGGAAAATAATTTGAAAAAGAATAGACACATGTACATGTATAACTGAATCAACTAAACAAAAAAAGAATGAAATAATGCCATTTGCAGCAACATGCCTGGACCTAGAGATTATCATACTGAGTGAAGTAAGTCAGACAGAGAAAGACAAATATCATATGATATCATTTATATGTGGAATCTAAAAAAATGATACAAATGAATTTATTTACAAAACAGAAACAGACTCACAGACATAGAAGACAAATTTATGGTTACCAAAGGGGAAGGATAAATTAGGAATCTGGATTAGAAAACAATAAATAATAAGGATGTCTCCCTCTCTGTACCAGGAAGAGAAGGATGACTATATCTCTACAAACTCTTATCTCAGTGGAGAAGGCAAGGACTTAGACCTGCATAACAGCCTTGTTACTTGTTACTGTGCATTTCCTCCCATAAGTGGTCTTTCCCCATTCCCCCCACCATCTTTCTTTTGTCATTACTGAAGGTGGTATTTAAGGTAATGGTTTGGGCCACTTGGGGGAGTTACTCAGTTTTCCTGGGTATCTCCCATGTAAACAGGAGGTATACATGTTATTAAACTTCTGTTTGTTTTTCTCCAGTTAATCTTTTATTAAGGTGGGAGGGGGTTTCAGCCAAGGCCTAGAAGGGTAGAGGGAAAATTATTTTTCCTCTCCTGCACCCCAGTACCTCAGAATATGACTGTATTTGATGACGGGGTAATGAACGAGTCAAGTAAGGTAGATGAGGTCATATTGGTGGACCCTGCTCCAATGTGACTAGTGTCCTTATAAGGAGAGATTAGGCACCAACACTCACAGAAGAACACGCGCAGAGGAAAGCCCATGCAAAGACAGAGGGAGAAAACTGGCCCTCTAAAGGCCAAGGAAAAAGGCCTCAGAAGAAATCAACCCTGCAGACACCTGGATCTCAGATGTCTAGCCTCCGGAATGTGAGAAAATAAATTTCTTTTGTTTAAGCCACCCAGTCAGTGGTACTTGGTTATGGCAGCCCTAAACTAATTCAGGGAGCAACCCAGTGAAGGGACAGAAAAGTGAAACTGTCTAGGTATTCTAAAACTGAAAGAGTAAATTTGAATTGAGAACATGGTTTTCTTTCCATCATTTCCCTTAGTTAAAATTCTTTAAATTAAACAGTGATTATACTGCAGAGATGCAGCATACTGTCTAAACATACAAAATAATAGCAAAGACTCTGTTATGATTATTTTCTTGATCTGATGTATTTTGTTTATGGGATTAAAGTTTTCCATATAATAAACATAACAAATGTTTTTGAGTAAAATTTTAAAACCAAGGGAAGAAAATGAGTGGAAACAAAAGCCCTGCGACAGAGAACTACAACATGTTTCAAAGAAAAAGTACAGAAATGTAATTTCTGAGTAGGTCTTTCAAGCACCATGCCCCAGACACTGTCAGTACAGTTGTAGCTGGCAGTGTTAGGTTATCATTATTCTCATCTTTGCTACTTCAGAATCTACGCTACATCTAAGGCCATGTCGTTTATTAATTTAAGAGGTCAATGGAATACTGCAAAGAATAACTGTCCCAACAGTTGGTATGACTCCCAATTTTCTCTCTTACCTTGATTTGGGCTTAGCTTTTATCCATGATCTTTTGAATTAGGAGTTTAAAAATTGGGGTTATAAGGAGAAAGACTGGGAAAGTGGGCCCCAGAATGACTCTTCTCTTTGAAGAACCGAAAACTCAAAATTTGAGTCTCCTTTCTCATTATTCACATTCCTCCCAAATCAACTAATAAGGAAGAAAGGGGGTGAGGAAGACATCTCCCACACAGCTGGTTATATGTTGATAAATAAATCCAATTTTTCTCGCATGCCAGAATGTGACCACTGGGGATCTTCCTAGTAACACATTAACCAACTCTGTCCTTATTGAAACAAGGCAATGAATAACAAGGGAGGCCTTTAGCTCTAATCTGAAGCCATCAAACAAACTGTATGAGGCATGATAATTCAATAGGAAGGAGATTACTGACCCTTCACAGACTGGCAGCTCTTTAAATTAAGATGACTCCTAAGAGAAAAGGTGAGGTTTTTACAGGTCAGGCAGCAGGCTGTCTCGTTAAAATTAAAGTTGAATATTAGTCCATTGAGTTTTTAAGAAAAATGAAGAAAACATAAATAAGGAAGAAGAGAATTCTTAGAGTAATATAGTGGAGTATCACAAAATCAGACAGACTTACGTATGAAGCTGAGCTCAATCACTCTTCAATTGTCAGACAATGGTAAATTAACATTTTTGAGCCTCTGTTCCCTCAGTGGATAACATCCACCTCTCAGAGAGATCATGAAGATAAAATAATACAACATATGTAAAGTGTCTAGTATAACGCCTGGCACATAGAAGATAGAGTAAATATTTTATTTCTTCCCTCCTCCCTTTACTATGAATCTATTTATAGCATTGTCTGTTATCAACTACTATTTATTGAAAAATATGAAAGCAAGACACACTTTTAAGTTTGTCAAGGTGTTCTCCAAACTCTGCCTTAGGAGGTCAGAGTGACCTGACAAAGACTTCTAATAAATACACTTTCTTCTTCCCACTCCACCTTCCTCACTGTTTCTGTCTTTCCTATTTGCTATTGTAGTTTTCTAGAGTAGGAGAACTGGGTCATTCTAGTGGCTGGTAAGAAAGTATGGAAGAAAAAAGAAATGTTAGTGATAATATTTGATACATTGATATTAATTTCACAAGAAACATGCCTAATAGTCAGCTGAACGTCAAAATGAAACATAAACTGAATGAAAGTATTTCTAGCTTATATATTTTTCTTCTATGGTGACCCTTCTGAAAAATTCTAAAGAGACAATTTTATATGTATGTTGCCAGTCCCCAGTGCTGGGCCTTATAGACTGTAGGTTATCAGAAATTATTTCACATGAAACCAAAATTCAGATCAGCAGGAATAAAGTGAATTAAAATAGATGTACTCCCAAATTTCAGGGGACCTATATTTTGATTTAGGCAAAGCATCTAACATAAGCTCAATGAACAAATAATGACATGTTGAAAAATGCCAAAATGAAAAATAGCTTGGGAAAGAATAAACACTAAAATTCCACCAAGTTTTAGGTCTTGTAGAAGATAAGGCTAAATCTTACCACTGGAGTAGGAATGAGGAAGAAAAGACTATGCAAGTACGAAGAACAAAAGAATGGAACTGGGAGAGAGAAAAGTACAAGCGAGGGCAGCCTGTAACAGAAGGCAAAATGCATGGAAATAAAAATGTCAAAAAAGATGAGCTAGGTAGGAAAGAATCCACTGGGTAATTTGGAATTGGGGCTGGCAACAAACATAACTGGAAGACTTTTTGAAGCTTACAGCAGTATGGTCACTATTCTGAGAGAAGAAACTATTATTGAGAATGAGAAAGAGACATTAATCTCAGGAAGTTACTACGGTTGTGCCAGGGGTACCAGTCTGAAGATCAACAAGAATTCCTGACATTCCATCATCTCTTGGCAATAAGGAAACAGAATCATGACCTCAATAGAAATAGGAGAGTATCCAAGGATATGTTGGTCACTGTTTTACATGAAGTTGACTTCTAGGGATGGCTACATAATTTGCAGGGCCTAGTACAAAATGAAAATTTGTGGTGCTGGGAACAGGGAAGTTGGTTTTTCCTTCCGCTGGGCCTGCAGCCCCAGGCCACAGCAGATTGGTGTACCCCAACATATTGCAATTTTCATTCTGTGCTGCCCTTGGTACCTGGATGGGGAATGGGAAAGGCTCTGTTCTAGTCAAGGGCTGCTATGACAAATTACCACAGACTAAATGGTTTAAACAACAAGTATGGGATTCCCTGGTGGCGCAGTGGTTAAGAATCCACCTGCCAATGCACGGGTTTGATCCCTGGTCTGGGAAGATCCTACAGGCCACGGAGCAACTAAGCCCATGCACCACAACTACTGAGCCTGCACTCTAGAGCCTGCAAGCCACAACTACTGAAACCCACACATCACAACTACTGAGCCCGCGTGCTGCAACTACTGAAGCCTGCATGCCTGGAGACCGTGGTCCGCAACAAGAGAAGCCACCGCAATGAGAGGTCCATGCACCACAACAAAGAGTAGCTCCCACTCACCACAACTAGAGAAAGCCCATGTGCAGCAACGAAGACCCAAAGCAGCCAAAAATAAATAAAAATAAAATAAAAGTTAAAAAAAAACATAAAGTACATACGAAAAATAACAACAACAACAAATATTTATTTTTTTACAGTTCTGGAGGATGGAAGTCTGAGATCAGGAAGCCAGCAAGGTCAAGTTCTTGATGAGTGCCCTCTTCCTAGTTTACAGAAGGCTGTCTTCCTGCTGCATCCTCACATGGTAGAAAGAGAACTAGGTAGCTCCTGGTCTCTTCTTATTAAGGGTACTAATTCCATTCATGAGGACTCCACCCTCATGACCTAATTACCTCCCAAAGGCCCCACCTTAAAATGCCATCACCTTAGGGCTTCAACATAAGAATTTTGAGTAACACAAACATTTAGTCCATTGCAGGCCCCCTGCCAAGTTGCCTGCAGAATACAGAAAGGCACTGCCAGCCTGGGACACAGGTGGTCCCACTCTAGCCCACTCTTTAGCCCACTCTAAGACACCAGGAAGCATTTGCCGAACCCCTACCTTCCCCATACCAATGCCCAAGTCCCCCACAGAAGCAGAGGGCAAGAGAAGAATGCAGACATCTCCCACCAACAAGACCCAGAGGGCAGCAGTCTTGGTGAGGTAGGGAATGGGAAGGCCAAATGTAGCCCAGAGCACCTACTGGCCAGGATCAGGAAGCCAAGTACATATTCCAGGGGGTGAGGAGGCAGAGAAAGGGGATCACACTTGAGTCAAGGATCCAAGGCTCCAAGGCTCAGAGCTCCTGGCCCGCTCTATCGTTGCACTGAACTTCATTTACAAAATACAAATTCGAAAATAAAATGATTAAGCATTTTAAAACTGCAGCCATGGAGCATTAAACCCCAAGCACAAGATGCTCCTGAGCATGGGGCCCTGAGCAACTGCACTGGTCCTCTGCTATAAAGCCCAGCCTGCTTGTCACATTCTCCTTGGTGCAGGAACCAGATGCCTGATCATAATCCATTTTGTTTCTAACTCCTTCTAATCTAGAGTAATTATTTCAATCTCCATCCTCCCTTGCATTTATCCATTTCCATTCCCTAATAATGCATTTTTTATCATTTGCCTTGATCCCTTTCAATTGTTTATGAAAAATCTGAAATATCTATAAAATTTTTAAAAGAACTCTTTTTATTTATATAGATAGATACATAGATTTATTTATAAATATATAAATCCATGAGTAAACCTGTGAGGTGGCTACTATTAATTAAAGTAACTAAGCCATGCCCTGGCAAATGTCAATGCTTGGGTTTGAACCTAGGCTACTGACATCTGTCTCTGAGCCTTTAACCAGAATAGTAATAGCTAATCCTACTGAATACTTACCCTGTGTTAGGCAGAGTGCTTTCTTTGACCCTATGACAAAGAACATGGATTTTTTTTCTTTTTAAAATGAATTATTTTTCATCATTGTTACCATTATGAAATCATACACTTACACAGTGATAGAATCACTCCAGTTCTATCCGCTATCTTCATGGAATTCCTCAAAATGAGGTTTTGTTTTCTAATCAATTTTGATTTCATTCTTTCAAAAATATAATTTCTATCACTGCAATGATATCTTTGGCAGGAAGGAAGATGGATTGACATGCTCAAGTTATGGTCTTGAACCTCCAACTACTTAATTTTAATGTTAACTGGCATAACACCTGGACTTAAATCAGTGCCCCTTTCACATTTGAGTTTCATAGTTGCCACAAAATCCCTCTCAAAATTTTCTGTTTCAGACAGGGAATGAGATCTAGTTATGACTGTGATTAAAATATTAGATTTAATTTATTATGTTGGAAAAAAAAGCTTGAAAGTTTGCACAGCAAAGAAAACCATAAACAAAATGAAAAGGCCACCTACTGAATGGGAGAAGATATTTGCAAATGACATATCCAACAATGGGTTAATAACGAAGTTATACGAAGAACTCATACAACTCAACATGAAAAAAACAACCTGATTAAGAAATGGGCAGAAGACCGTAATAGACATTTTCCAAAGAAGACCTACATATGGCCAACAGGCACATGAAAAGGTGCTCAACATCACTAATCATCAGGGAAATGCAAATCAAAACCACAATGAGCTATCACCTCACACCTGTCAGAATACCCATCATCAAAAATACAACAAATAACAAGGGTTGGTGAGAATGTGGAAAAAAGGGAACCCCTGTGCACTGTTGGTGGGAATATAAATTGGTGCAGCCATTATGGAAAACAGCATGAAGATTCCTAAAAAAATAAAAATAGAACTACCATATGATCCAACACTTCCACTCCTGGATATTTATCCGAAGAAAACAAAAACACTAATTTGAAACGATATATCCACCCCTGTGTTCACTGCAGCATTATTTACAAAAGCCAAGATATGAAAGCAACCCAAGTGCCCAAGAATAGATGAATGAATAAAGAAAATGTAGGGGCTTCCCTAGTGGCGCAGTGGTTGAGAGTCCGCCTGCCAACGCAGGGGACATGGGTTCGTGCCCCGGTCCAGGAAGATCCCACATGCCGCGCAGCGGCTGGGCCCGTGAGCCATGGCCGCTGAGCATGCGCTTCCGGAGCCTGTGCTCCCCAACGGGAGAGGCCACAGCAGTGAGAGGCCCGCGAACCGCAAAAAAAAAAAAAAAAAAAGAAAAAGAAAATGTGGGATATATATAGATATAGATATATAGGAATACTACTCAGCCATAAAAAAAGAATGAGATTTTGTCGTTTGCCACAACATGGATGGACCTAGAGCGTATTATGCTGAGTGAAATAAGTCAGACAGCAAAAGATAAATACTGTATAATTTCATTTATATGTAGAATCTAAAAAACAAAACAGATGAACAAACATAAAACAGAAACAGAGTCACAGATACAGAGAACAAATAGGTGGTTGCCAGAGGGGAGGGGGATATGGAAGGGAAAGAGATGCGTGAGGGAGATGAAGAGGTACAAACTTCTACTTGTAAAGTAAATGAGTCACAGGTATGAAATGCACAGTGTGGGTAATATAGTCAATAACTATGTAATATGTTTGTATGGTCACAGATTGTAACTAGACCTATTGTGGTGATCATTTTGAAATGTATAGAAATATTGAATGTGTTGTGTAACAAGAACTAACACAGTATTGTAAGTCAAATATATTTCAAAAACAAACAAACTCATAGAGATCAGATTTGAGGTTACTTGGGGGGGGATGGGGGAGGGAGAATTGGATGAAGGACGTCAAAAACTTCCAGTTATATGATAAAGAAGTTCTAGAGATATAATGTACAACATGATAAATATAATTAACACTGCTGCACGTTATACCTGAAAGTTGTTTAAGAGGGTAAATCCTAAGAGTTCTCATCCCAAGAAAAAAAATTGTCTTTCTTTAATTTTGTACCTACGTGAGATTACAGATATTCACCAAACTTATTGTGGTAATCATTTCATGATGTATGTAAGTCAAATCATTATGCTGTACACCTTAAACTTACACAGTGCTGCATGTCAATTAAATCTCAATAAAACTAGTAGAAAAGGAAGTATAGACAAACTCAAAAAACAACTGAAATGTCTCATTTTCTGAAACAGGCAAAGATGGAATGTGGCCAACAAAAGACAGTGACATAGGTTAAACTGACTTGGGGGAAAAATATCATCTTTATTGAGAATAAAAATATTAGAATAAAGTAATTATTGCAAGAAATGGAAGACATTTGATTGACTCTAGATACAGAGAGCTAAACAGAGAGGTGGGATAAGAATAAATTATGGGAAAAAAAGAATAAATTATGGAGAAATAGTGATTAAAACTGTATATGTGAGGGTACATTAATATCTGATTACTGTTCAAAATGCCAGACACTGGTATAAAGCAGTTACAATTAGACATAGACTTATTAATTAACAGCTTACATTTTCAAGGTGCCTCATTACTATAATTACTCACAACAGATCAGGAAAAAAATGTTCTCACATCTTACAGTGAATCAGCATTAGAAACATAAATTTGAATCCTCAATTCTGTATTTAGTACCATGAACCATTTTGATCTCGTCTTACTTGAATATATTTCCTTTAAAAAAAACCCAATATACTTATACTTTAGGTGCAGAGTTTATATTAATTTGAACATGATCCACATAATACAATTTAGTCTTATAGTTTCTAATGAATGGACTAATATATGTGAAAGAATACACAGCTTAAATAATAAATTAATAGGCTAAAAATCAGCAAAATTCTTAAGAAGCCTGTCATTCACTGAGATATAAATCAATGAAATGACAAATATCAAGCTGTTAACATAAGAAAGTTAATGCCTTCTATTATATCACCATGGGAATTGGGCCTGTCAAGTGTCAAGTGCCTGTGAATTCAGAATTTTTTTTTAAACTTAGAACACCTCAGAGTTGTGTGTGTGAGGGGGTGTCTTGTGCTTTGTTTTGAGTCAAAAAGCATAGCATCCTACTTTTTTTTTTTAATTTTTGGCTGTGTTGGGTCTTCATTGCTGCACGCAGGCTTTCTCTAGTTGCGGCGAGCGGGGGCTACGCTTTGTTGCAGTGCGCTGGCTTCTCATTGCGGTGGTTTCTCTTGTTGCAGAGCATGGGCTCTAGGCGCATGGGCTTCAGTAGTTGCAGCACGCGGGCTCAGTAGTTGTGGCATGCAGGCTTCAGTAGTTGTGGCTTGCGGGCTCTAGAGCACAGGCTCAGTAGTTGTGGTACATGGGCTTAGTTGCTCCTCAGCATGTGGGATCTTCCTGGACCAGGGATCAAACCCGTGTCCCCTGCATTGGCAGGTGGATTCTTAACCACTAAACCACCAGGGAAGTCCCATCCTACTTTTTTAATAGGGAGTATTCCTTAATAATGAGTACAGAGTCTGGTCAGCATGTGATCTCCTACAAGAGATACCATGACTGGTAGAGAATGAAGCAAACAGTACTTCTCAGCACCTCCTACCCATAACAGTTTGATCTCATTTTTTGTTTAAATTGCTAAAGTCATACTTTCATCTTTCTTTGATCACGTTCCCAGAAAATTCTGATGTATTTAAGCAAATAAATAATTTGTATCTGTTGTTTCAGAGGGGAGAGGAAATGACAAAATTAGTCTTTTCTCTGGGTCAACATGTGCTCTATGAAAATAGGATAAACAGAAAATGACCTGAACAAAATTGGAGGCTAGCCAATAGAAGAATTTTAAAAGTCTTCTCTTTGATATATCTGAACCCTTATTAAAGAGAAAAAAGAAGAACAATAACTAAAAAGTAACCCGCCCTACTTCTTTAATACCATGTTTCATCAGGAAGAGATTAATTCTTCAGTGATGAAAATGATGACCCCTCTCATGCCTGAAATGTGGAAGTTTCTAAGAGATTCAAGATTTTCAGAAAACCCATTCTTATCTAGTACTGAAATGATAATTCAACCATAATTATACATTTTTAACTGTGTATACATCTCAAAAAGACCAATTACATAAAATTTGCCATTTTGGGAAGACTGCTTTAGAATAAGTTTAGATTTGCATTGGTCTAAACTTTACCATGATAGTATAATTTTCTTGGTATTTTTTCAGCTTGTTCCATGCCATGTATATGGTTAAAATGATAGAGTTGTTTCTTTTAATATGGTAAAATAGAAATCACGCTTCCAATGATACAGGTCAAATTACTTTAAAGGGTTCTGGTCAGTAGTTAGAATTATTTTTTCTACCCAACAACTACTATAATTTATTTTAGATGAACTTTCATGTGGTAAGGGAGAGGGGAAAATTCAGTAACAGCAGATAGTCCAAGTAGCATATATATCCACAATTAAAAATGATTCCAGATGATGTCTTAGAATTTATCCTCTTTGTTTCACGCATGAGGAAAACTGAGGACCAGAGAGATTAAGAAGTGCAACTTAATATCACATAGCTATTTCATTTAGTTGCGGAACTGAGACTAAAATTCAGTTTTGGTTAATAAGCTTTTCTACGATATCATACTGCACCCCCTTATTTTACAAAGATTAAAAATATATATTAATTGATATGGTAAAAGAGATTCAAAGTAACTAAGAGCTTCTAAGAAAGAGGTAGATTAGCTTTGAAAAGGAAGATCTTTTTTCCCCACTATATTTCTTATGAGGTCATGTTTTAGATTTTAGGTTGGGTAGCTTTTTCTTTTTTTCCTGTAAAGGGTCATGATCAAATTGGTAGATATGTGCCATATAGAATGATTACATCCTAAAAGTCCGATTCCTTTGCTTTTGTTCATGGAATGGCTGCTCACATTCTATATTTTGTGGTATAACCCACTTTCCAAAGGATGTTAATAACCGTAAATAGATCAGTGAACCCATAGTAATAAGTCACTACCAGGTTTTAAAAAAAATGCATCCCCAGAAGACTATAGAACCATAGACTAAGAATATAGTTCTTAAAGAACTAGATATAAGAGCAGCAGATAAAAGACAAGTCCTTCTTTGGGAACATTAAAGTGGCATTGTCACTGGCAGAGCTGCTAGTTGATAAGTGACAGCAAGTATTTAAGATAAAGTAAGATTCTGATGGAAATGAGATATTACCAGAGTCCAAATAAGTTGTTCAATTACAGACAGAAAAAGGGAGCTTACTAAGATTCTGAGCAAAAGAAATTCTTTGGATAAACAGTGAGCATCTGAAAGGCAGTTCACAGAAGAGAGCTCACAAAGAAATGGGGTGAGGATTAGAATATGTCTTGTGATGCCTGGTACACCTGCTTTCCTCTCTAGAACCTGTTTTAAATTTCACACTCGAGCGTCCTTGTTTCAGTCTTTACTTTCTGCAATGAGATTTTTGGAGAACAGGGCTCTCATAAGTAAATAAATAATGCAGTGGCTGCAACAGAGACAAAGATCAGCGTGGAGAATAGGAAGCCACGGATTCACTGGAGGAAAAGCTAAGAGGGTCAGAGACCCTTTCCCGCTTAGCAAGTCTATTAGTTCAACTTCTGAAGCCAAGGGGAGATTTTATGAAATCTAGCAGAATTCAAACCATGAAGAAAAAGAGAATAATAGCAATAAAGCTATTTTATCTAGTTTGCACCTTATTGAAAACTCCAAAAGTAAAGACACAATAGAAGTATAATGATGGATTTAATTCAGGAAATCTGTGTAAGAAAGAATATGGCAAATATGAAGATAACATCTTAGAAAATTAAGTCTTGAAACAAAAATTTTCTCTCATGAACCTATGATCTGATGAAGAAAGTATAATTTTTAACCATCCACCAGTTTTTTTTTATTTTCAACCACTGGTTTATGATAGAAATAAGCATTAAGGAGGAACTCAAACAGTGTATTTGTTCTTCAGGTTTCATTTGAGCAGAGAACTGTGACTTTAATCCCCCTCCCATATGTCTTTAATATGTTAGTCAATAGAACTAAAATCAAAATTGCTTTAAATAACTGCCTGAACTGTCTGAAGCAGTGTTCACACACAAAGTGTTTAGCCAAAATGTAAATTAAGTCAATGTAATATCACCATTCTTTGAAATATCTTCTCTATGAGTCATAGTAACCAAGTAGAAAAGCATTCGCAAATAAAAAATAAACACAGAAAAATAAAGGAACTTAAAAGGAAGATCATTTTTCCCTGAAATGAATTTATTTCACAATATTTAAAATAATAGAGGGCTTCCCTGGTGGCGCAGTGGTTGAGAGTCCGCCTGCCGACGCAGGGGACATGGGGTCGTGCCCCGGTCCGGGAAGATCCCACATGCCGTGGAGCGGCTGGGCCCGTGAGCCATGGCCGCTGAGCCTGCGCGTCCGGAGCCTGTGCTCCGCAGCGGGAGAGGCCACAACAGTGAGAGGCCCGCGTACCGCAAAAAAATATATAAATAAATAAATAATAAAATAATATAAAGCAGTAGTTCCCAACACACACAAAAAACTTTCATTACATAAAAAAATATAGTGTTCAATAATATAAAAATAAACACAAGAAATCACTTATAGGAACAATAACATTAGATATAAAATGACAAAAAAATATTAAATCAACTGTATGAGAAAAACAAACCAAGACTTAGGAGGAGAAAACTAAATGGAGTTAAAAAATGAGAAGGAAGATACCCAGCATGGAGAGGAGAGAAAACAGATATGCAAACTGCAAATAATACACTTCCTTAGAGAAGTTACAAGAGTAAATAATTCAGATGTGATAGCCAAAGACATAGATAGAAACATTCCAGATTAGAACAAAATAAAGAAACTGAATTTTTGCCTAGGCAAATTTAAAAACAGAAGTCAACAATGAGAAATATCCCAATGAAAATTTAAATTTCAAGGATAAGTAATTCAAGAAGCATCCTTGAAGGAAAATAATTAAAATATTGCTAGCCTCAGTCTTCTCCTCTGCAAAAATAAGTTCCGGAATGTAATTATATGTACAAAACCTTCAATTTCAAAATGAGTATTTTACTGATTAATTTTATGCTAGTTAAACTGCCCCTTACCTCAAAAAGGCAAGTGGAAGACATTCTGAAATCTGAAAGGTTCAGGATATTTATCACCCAATTATTTTTCTGGAGAAAGCATAATTTTTTAGTATAACTATGTTCTATACAATATTTGGGACATACTTATGCTAAAGTAAATTCACTGTTTATCTGAAATTCAAATTTGACCGAGTATCCCGCATTTAATCTGGCAACCCAGATTATGCATAAGTGAATTAGATTGGAAAAAGGAACCAAATTGGTTATACTAAAGAATTTATTTTAAATAGCTATGAATTTAGGCTACTCTGTAGAAACCATCATGTTGAAGCCACCATGGTGGTACCAAGCAGTGACCTCCTCTTAAATAATTCCAAGACGTCTAAATCCTCTCTATGGTTCTATTCTATCTGGAACTTCTGAGCACAAAGTTTTTCTGACACATCCAGGGACTGACTGAAACTTACTTACTCTATGTCATAATCAGATATTTGAAGCCATGTTTGTAATTTGTTTTACTATCTATGGGACTCGAGCTGTGTCATTGCTTCATTTCAGACAAAATTCCTGAAAGAATCTACTGCTTTATCCAGCACAAGAGTCATCTTTACTCTAGCAGTCTGAAGTAGAGCCTATACCCTCTTTTATTCCTGAGGTCTTAATGCCTAGCTTACAATTGAACTGATTCTGCATCACCAGGCTATAACCCCTTTCCCAAGGGACTGAAGTTTTTGGCATCTTTCTGTTTCCTGACAACTCCCTCTCCCTAAGCTTGAACTCCCTTTGTTCCCAGCATGCACCGAAACACATGATCCCCTCTGGGTGGAACAACTGCTAGACTATAGAAATAAACAAATACAAACTCCAACCAACAACTCAATTACTGCATAGCTCACTGTAGAAGCCGTATCATAACAAACAGCATCGAGCATAATGGCAGCTATGAATGTGCACTAAACTATGAAAATAAACCAAAAGTACATTCCAAGAATATCATTTAATTAATGTAAAACTAAACTTAGTATTCATACTTTGTTGTACCAAAGGAGAAATAAAGCTCTAATATTACTTGGTATTTGCATGTTTATTCCAAGATTGTGTTAAAATTATAACTTGAAGCTTTTTGAACTTATAACTATAATTTAACAAGATTCCAAAAAAAAAAACCACAAGAAAATCAAGTGCTTTCTGTAACACTGTACACTGCTAATTGATTAAATAATGATGATGCAGAAACTCTCTAAAATTTTGAAGTTTAATTCACTTGACATATACTGATCACCTGTACATAGAACTATGCTGTATTTGTGGATATCAATACATAGCACTACGATATAATCTTCCTACAATTACAATCTAATTATCAAAATAAGAATGTATTACACGATATGAATAAAGTATTTAAATGTAAAATATCTTCAATGACAGTGCAACATTTTCTAAATTTTTCAACTAACTCCAGCTCAGTATCTCCTATACATGTGCTTAAAAGGTGTTATATGAGAAAAATTAATTAAGGATGGAATTAAGAATTCAGTGATACACTTGCACCCTGCCATGCTTTGTGAGATAAAGTCTTCCTAAGCCTGCTTATGCTTTTCCTCTCACCCTTCTGCATAACCAGGTTTGTTCAACCCTTAATTACTGCAGAGTTTGCTACATAGCTGCTGTATTTGTATGTATCACTCTTCCCAACATCTCTCACCCTTTTACACCTAATGAGTTTGTCTTCAAATGTCTGCATTCTCCATTCCGTTCTGTCAGGTTCAATTAACTACTGCTGGTAACAATATTGTATCTCATGACCTAGTTGTTTCTCCATCTCCTTAGTGACTGACAAATGGAACAAATACACATAATCATAAAATAAAGACTAAAGAAGCTTTTTGACCAGAGGATAAATTAAGGGATAATCGACTACCAAACAGGGTAAGGAAAGCATCAGCATGCAGAGAAGGCAATAATCCCTTACTAGAACTCCCTTAACCTTTTCTACAGCTCACCCGCCCTGTATGTGCCTGTAAAGACCTCCAACATTTTCATCTTAAGAAGCTGCTTTAAATCTTTCTTAAAATTGGGTGATTCTTTTGCTTCTATCACATTGTCTTCCAGCTGTACTATCCACTCAGAGGTCGACAGAAAAATTTTTAATTGAAAAGCCTTCTAGAGGAAAAGGGCTATTGTGAATGAACTGAGTAATTTAATTCTTCGATTTCTTGAAAAGTTTTAACTTTAAGGAGAAATGTAAATGTGCATATGGTGTTTCATAGTGTGATAAGGGACATTTGTCTATGCCCTTCAAAAGTATATGTTTCATAATGAAAAAAGAATGAAGCTTTTTTTTAAATAGGTCACTTTTATTCACTGTCTCACTGCACTCGAATCACGCATTGGTCAGTCCCTATGTAAGTACTCATAGCCAGAAATCCACCCTGTCAAGGTTAATATCCCAAATCAATTAAACTGTGAGTAAAACTCGGGCTATACCTTCCTGTGAAGCAGAAAAAATAATAATTTAATGAAATAAAACCTTCATACTTAGCTATAAAACTGCAGAATTTTAAAGTGCTCTAGTTGTTTAATTAATGTAAATAATCAAACGTAACTCAGGCCCAAGCTCCCTCCTTGCTCAACAGTATGATTTTAATCTAAATTATGGTAAAACTGTCTCAGTTCCTCATTTTAAAATGCTGCTACAAAATTGTATTTCGAAAGTCAGTTTTCACAGTGAGAAAATTTCTAAACTCCTTTGACCATATTTCAAAGCAAAAAAAGTCAATCTTTGAGAGTAACAATTTCTTTTTTAATTTCACACTATTCAAATAGTTAAAGAATCATTTAATTTATAGATACATTGATGATACATCAATTTAAAGATCCACAGTTTTCTTAAAAAGGAAACAAAACCAAATCATTTGCATATTTTAAAAATTATTATTTGTTTGTTTGCTGTACGCGGGCCTCTCACTGTTGTGGCCTCTCCCATTGCGGAGCACAGGCTCCGGACGCGCAGGCTCAGCGGCCATGGCTCACGGGCCCAGCCACTCCGCGGCATGTGGGATCTTCCCGGACCGGGGCACGAACCCATGTCCCCTGCATCGGCAGGCGGACTCTCAACCACTGCGCCACCAGGGAAGCCCTAAAAATTATTTTTATGAGAGAACTTGAGGGTTATAGACAGAGTTTAAGTTCTGGTCCGAACTGACACAAAAAATTTGATGAAGATTTTTATAAAGTGTCAATAAACGCAAAAATTTCTACACAAGCCTTTATGTATTATAGTAAAGCCCAAGTGGTTTTAAAAGAAGCAAATCCAGGACTCTCAATCATTGAAACATTTCTGTTTTGTAAATTTGATCTTTTATTTTTTTAAATGATGGAACAAAGTTCACAGGAAGGAGAAAACAAACGGTATTTGAAGCCCTGAACCTCTTTGAAAAGTCTCCCAGGGCGCAGGGCAGATGAGTGCCTGCAAGAACCAGTCAAAGATACCATCCTACAGTGATGTTAATAAGATGAAGGATACTAGTACAAAAAGCCACCACAATTACGGGAGGAGGTAAATACTTTTTTATTTCAGGGACTGCCTCTCCATACAGCCTGCATTTTAAGGCAAGAGCTTTTGTTATACAAAATGCACATGTTAATTAAACATTTCTTTAGAATTTTGTCCTTCACTAACAGGTCAGAGAAGAGCTACCATAGGAACAAACCACTGTCGATTGTATAAGATAGTAGAAGATGACTGATCTCTAACCTCCAATTCTTTTGTTGTGGCTTTCAAGAAAGTTGCTTTGCTACCAATTTTTCAAATACCTATCACACATGTCAATGCCAAGTGGCTGCCAGGAACAGCATGTAGATTAAAGGGGTAAGAGACTAACTGGACATTTTATATGTACCTGGAAGTAAAATAAGGAATATGGAAATAGAATACACCCATGGAACTCCTGTAAAATTCATTTGGCTCTTCATTGATTCTCTTCTGCAAGAAATTCACGTCAGACAAGACATAGAGACAACCCTGGCAATCAGCCAAGTTTGAAATTCTGTATTTAGTAATTCTAAATTGTCACAATAATTATATGATTATTTAGCTTAATATGGTTTCTTGAATATATAACTGAAAAGGAAAGAAGTGTATTCTGATTTGCTGAATCCAAGAATGTCTGAAATTCTAAAGCGAAGTTCTTGTGCAGAAGCTTGGCATGAGTATATTTCCCTAAATGTATCAAGTGAGAAGCATAGGGATTGTCAGGAAATAGGGATTTTTTTTTTTTTTTTTGCACAAGGAGCAAGCATATATTTAGATCCACAGTTGATTTAACTAATTGGTGTGGAGTGAAGTAAATTAGTGGCCCTAATGCAGATAGTTCAAAGCCTGACAATATGGGAGCATGTAGGTTATGAACCGATGCTACATAATAGTGGCTGTGCCCTAGACACACATTCTGGAAAGAATTTAGATAAAACAAGCATGTGTCCCTGACCTTAAGAAGAATCACTTCTAGGACACTGTTTCAGCCCTCTGCATATATGGTTTACTTAACACTTGCCTGCTTTCCAGAGCTTCAGAAATAGGGGGGTTTTTCCTACAATGATAAAGGCTGAGCCACAGAGATATAATCTGCTCCAGATAATAAGTGAAAAGAAATGCTAAATATGCCATAGACTTTCTCCCACAATTCTTCAAGAGTGTGCTCTGTGATTTATAATTGCTTCAGAGAGTCAGGCTCAAAGGAGAAAAAGGGTGTGTGTGTAGGGAAGAGGGGTACGCTCAGTTAGGGAAAAGAGGTCAAAGGGAAAGCCATTCTTACAGCAAGCTTCTTATTTCACTCTTATTGTAAGGAAAGCACACTCCGACTTAGAGACGTAGAGAATATCCTTAGAATAGAAAATCTGAAAGTTGGAAAAGAAAGCAGTGGTCACCTAATCTAATTCATCCCATGAGCAGAGAATGACTGGAAAACATCCAGGACTTTATAGCCTCAACATTTCCAGTGATGAAGAGCTCTCTGTCATCGACAGACCCAAACCATTTTTGGACAACTGTGACTGTGAGAAAGGGCTACCTTTCACATAATCAATATCGGCCTCCCTGTGGCTTCCCTTCATTGGTTTATTCCCTGGGACTTCATCCAAATTGCTGATGAAACTATTGAACAGGGCAGGGTCAGGGGCCTCCCTCCAGATATGCAATGATCACTTGGTCAACATTCATTTCTTAATCACCTAAGTCTCACCTAATTGTACTGTCCTCTGTGGGAAAGCAGCTCCCTGAAATTCCTGAGCTGCAGCGTAACAACCTGATCAAATTCAAAAGAGGGATTTGGCAAGACCACACTGAGCAATTTAACTTTAGCTGTGAGTTATTAGCACTTTCTCTTTTAAGTACCAGCAGACCATCTTTTCTAGAATTTGGCTGGGGATAAAGGAAGGGTGCCAAAACTGATTCATACACGTCTCAGTGCAGTCAGGGCTAACCCTAGGCTTACTTTTTTAAAAAGTTCAAATCTCAGCATTCTTAACAAGTTATAATTATGCCATGGCTTGAACATTCAAGAGGAAAAACTGATTTGACATTCAGCATCCCCATGGAACAAAATCTCTTATGAGACCATCTACATTTTTAGTGATGTCTTAGAACTAACAACAATAACAAAAAAATGAAAATAAAAATTGTGCTGGAGAACCAAGGTTTTAAGATATTGTTTTAGATGTATTTCCCCAGAATACACATATTGACCAATTTTTTCTTCAAGCTCTTCCTTTAACATCAACATCTCTGTTCTCACGTTTAAACTTCGCTGATTTCTCTTTGTTAGTCCCCTTCACTATCTTCTCTTCCTCCAACTAACCATTATTATTGCGGGTTTCCTCACTGTCTCTATATTATTTCCTTCAGTTATGTCCTTCCATGGCTTCAGAAACTACCAAAAGCCAATAATTGCCCAAATTTATACTTCCAGCTGATGGCCCCCTGGAGCCTGGCTCTATGAGTCTGAAAGCTCATGCTCTCTCATCCCTGCCTTTGAATCATGCTGGTCATCACGCTGATCTCTTTATGGGTGGCCCTGTCCTTCCAGCTTCCCTGCTAACATAACTTAACTTGCTCTTCCTAGTGCAGCATAAATGTCCATTCATATATATTAACTGGCTAATAATTATCTCACTGCACTATATCTGCTATATGGATGCTTTTTTCATCCCTAAACAATAAACTCCTTGAGGGCCAGAAGTCTATCATATTCATCTTTATATTTCTAAGACTTATAGCAATAAATGAATTATACTAGGGGCTAAATAAAATATTAGTTGAATGAAACATATTGTGAAATGAGTTTCTCACGCAGCAGTTCAAGTACTGGTGCTTACAACTCAATCACTGAATACATAAAGCGAGAGCTTTTTCATGGGAGTATTTGGTGTGCCTGCCTACAAAGCATGCATGGTTTATCTTGCCAATGGCCTGTGCTTAATGCTCCCCAGGTTCCCTGAGGTATGGTAATCTGCGAAAGCACTGCACCAAAGTTAAAATCCTATTGCGTGCACAGATAGCGGAATTTAAAGCTAGACCTTCGCCTTTCTTTTAGAGTAACCTGACTACAACGTTCTCCCAGTAAAAAAAGAATATTTGTCAAAGTTCATATGATTTCTTACTTAAATATTCTGCAAGCTATGAAATGTAGCCACCTCTAAATAAACAAATCGTTGGATAGCATCCCAAAGTAAAACTGAGGGAGAACCAGTATCTTTTTAATGCAAATTAACATAGAGCATCTTATGCCCCGCGGTACTTCTTGTGCTTTCTAAATTCCCAAGATTAAATGCTGCAGATGTTTGTTTAGACTGCTCTAGATGTTAGTGACAGTGTTACAGTGAGAACCATGGTAACTCACAGAGGATTCCAGGTCTTAAAGGGGCCACAAAGAAATGTGTAATGAGAGGTTACAGGGACAAGCTATAAGGGCAGACGCTGAAATAATAAACGGCACAGATTTTCCAGTAAAAAGAATGAAAATAGAGATTTGTGGTGAGAGGACAAGCATAAAAACAAAGCAAACCCATAGGATATAATGAGAGAGAATATCCCTCCTGGCGCATATGTCATAATGGGAAATACATTTAATTAAAAAAGGATAGAGGGATTAGGAACCAAGAACAACAATACTTCAGCTATATGCTGGGCATGGGCTGGGTGCTCTATACACAGGCTCCGTTTTTTAATAAAAATAATTATTTTAAGAATAGCAGCTTTCTCTCTTATAAATTTGTAATGGACTAAATGTTGGTGTCCCATCAAAACCCATATGTTGAAGCCCTAAGCTCCAGTATGATAGAATTTGAAGATGCGGTCTTTGGGAAGTCATTGCCATGAGGATGGAGCCCCCATGATGCGATTTGTGCCCTTATCAGAAGAGGAAAAAAACAGAGCTTGCTTTCTCTTCCCTATGTGGGGAAACAAGAGAGAAGGTGACCATCTACAAGGAAAGAAATGCCTCTCACCAAGAACTTGACCGTGCTGGCACCCTGATCTTGGATTTTCCAGCCTGTAGCACTGTGAAAAATAAATGTCTATTGCTTAAGCCGCCTAATCTATGGTATTTTGTTATAGCAAACTGAGCTGACCAAGACAACTCTTATGGACTCTCCTGAATGAATAGCATTCTTCTATAAATGAAAGGAGACAAACTAGTGTCTCTCTGCACCCCCACTCCCAACTCAGAAACTCCTGAAAATAATACCCAAATCATATCATTACTTGTCTTTTCTTTAAATTATGCATATTTGGATATTGGACATGGAAAGTAAATATGCATACCATGGCAGAGGATGAACAAGTTTATATGTGAGTAAAAAACATACTCATTAAGAAAAAAAGATTATCACATAGGATCAGCAATATTAGATGGGAGAATAAAAATGAATATGTTCCTATATATAATTAGAGGAAGTATTTCATCTTTCTCCATTCCTTTTGGCATTTACATACACAAGAAATATTCTTTGAAGTCAATGAACACTGTGTACCAGATCTGGAGGACATGATGTTGAGGACAACTCAAAAGGACTTCCATTTTCTAAAGTATAGATGGATGTCTTAAGAATTAACAATATACCACACAACAGGTAAAAATGAACAGTGTAATAAAAACAAACTTGAGTCTGCCATCATATGGCCTTCAATTTCTAATAAGTATGTCCTTTCTGCAAACCTCAGGTGCAATTAAAGCAGTACTTACTGACAACATCAATATCTTCCATCTTACACATAAGAAATAACTAGCAGTAACATAGATGAGGATAAATGCAAAGATTATATCTTAAAGTTTCACATGATGATTCCCAGAACGATAGCTTTTTAAAAAATGTATTTCAGGATATATGATATGCAAGTGCATAAACATTAAAGCTATCTGTTTAAGAATGCTCCAAGCGATGAGAGTAAGTGCAGCCGTCAGCTGTCTGCTCCCACATGACATTAGTAACCCTCTGAAATACGATGGCACTGGGTTTTTTAAAACTTTATTTTGCCAGCTTTTAGTGGTCAGAAGGGAAGGAAACCCATATGCCCCCTGGGCACCTTGCTCAGCCACTGGCATGGGGTGATTAATCTGCTCCACTATATTCTCTCCACCCCACCCCTTTTCCACTTCTAAAGAGGAGAGATATAAATGTCCAAGACCAAAGTGATCATTGTCACCTGCTTCTAACCAAGGTGTTTATTGCTTTCTGAAACAAAGACTGACCCCAGTTCTCCCTTCAAAGTGACACCTTTCCTAATCTGCTTGTCACTGTCAAAGGCACCACCAGCCTCTACTACCCACAACTTTCCAGCACAGGTTGACACCATTTCACGGAAAGCACAGCACCAAATCCTTTATGGATTTGCAGCAAACACTAAAGAATAATATTCCCATGGCTGCAAGCACAGTGAAGAAGTGCAGACGTTAAATCTCCAGCCCATTACCATTTTCTTTCATGATAACTTGCAGTTGTGAAAATTAGTATAACTCCTGAATGCCTTGAAAGGAGCAGATATAAGTTTAGTGGGAGTTGCGGCTCGTTGACTTTTAGTGAGAGCGTATGACTCAAATCCTCTGAGTTTTATAAGGTGATGAGTTAGGTTAGGTTAAAGCTAACCGTGGAGCATAATTTGATTGGTTTTCCTCCATCAGTGACGGATGCTTGATAATCACTTTCTGCCTATTATATCAATAAATCCACTGCAATTCAATTTTAATCTGTAAATAAAGTTAAATCAGGGCTATGAGGATATTACACGCCTGCATTAGCTACTTAGAGGTGTCATTACTGTCTGTGGTTATCGAGCCGAATGTAGTCGTTTGAGATTTTAAGTTCTAGTTTTAAAGAAGCTGAGACGAATTTGCTGAATGTTCATACAAGAAACACCATACACTCTGAGAAATTTGTACCTGCCTGAAATTGCAAACATAAATTATATAATATCAGAACGAATAAGGATTTCTAGCTTCAAGCACCAAGTAATATTATCTTCACATTGTCAGTAGGCATGTAGAGAACACAACACAGAATAAAGTTAAATGCTCCTTGCAGAGAGAGGGGAAAATGGGCCAATATTCCTTTCTCAGCCTGAGAAATTGAAGCTAGAAAAAAATCCAGTCTGTCAATTTGTCTTGCTGTACTGTGCTCACAGCTGGACCCCATCACACAGGCAGTATTACAGCACCCAGCACATTATGGGTGCTTAAATAAATATCACATAACACCGTTAATCAATCCATACACATGGCAAGGCACGGCAGGCTCTAAACCTCTGACATCACGGGACATGTCTCTATGAATGTGAAGCACATCAAGCTGGAAGAAGGCGCGTATCAGCCCAGGAGAGCGAAAGAGAAGCTGTGGCCAAACGTCTGTGAGAATGGGGAGAGAAAGGACAGCCCCAAGACAACGGAGACCACTGCATTTAGCTCTGCTTGTGATGACAGATCTACCCCTCAGCCTCCTGTGACCAAAATCAACTAACAGAATAAAATACCAGAGCATAATTTATACCAGTCATGTTTGACTCACCACACTTTTGTGTCAAATTACTGAGAGGTAAACATTCCAGAATGGTACTTTCCATTTGAGCTGGGTTATAGAAAGTCATGCATGCACACTCTGAATAGGAATGTATGTAACATATATTACATCTATTCCTATATATATGATCATACGAATAAAAGATATTAAAATAAATCCCCATAACACCTGTTAAAAAGCTGACTTAGCACATTTATGCTCCAAATTACACTTGAACGAGACTTCATACAGATTTCAGGATATTAACCAGAATTTACATTAAAAAGGAAAATAAATCTGGACACTGGAGTTTTAAGATTTGTTAATTTCCTATCTCCTGTTTAACACTTGTGTTGTCAAAACTACTTCCTCTTTGAATTAATTATTTAAATTAAGTCATCAAAAACACTGATTCTTCTACAGAGTCCATAGCACAGGACAGGAGAGCTAAAGGAAATCAAGGAGTAGGCTTAAAGGAAATTCACATCATCTGCATCTGCTTTTCTGGATTATGTGTTAATATGGATACATGAGTAAATCCTGAGTGCATCTGTTGGAGACAAGTGCTTTACATGTCAAGGTATGGAAAAAAAAATAGTGAAAGGAAATGAAAAACCTGTATGTACATAAAAATTCAGTACCTGGGTTTTTATGAATCAGTAAAAAAGGAGACAGAGTGTCAAGATCTATCTATCTATGAGAGTAAGAGGAAATACATATACATGTATGAATATGAAGTAAATATGTTATATACATATATATATGGAGGTACAGATATATAGATAGATAGAGATAAAGAGAGAACATAAGTATCTCAGATATAATGATAAAACAAATTATAAATTTCAAGTGGCCCACTCCATAGCATTCAGGACAGGGTAGTAGAAATAGTTACATCCAGCTCACTCCACAGAAATTCCTGGAGTTGATGATGCCACTAAGTCCATGTTCAGACTCACTTATAAACATGACCCCCTTTCAAAATTCAATCAAAATAGCCAAAGCCCCCAAACAGTATTTTAAAGGTAAATTAAAAACACGATCATAAAAAGGATCCTGAAGCTGTGCATTCCAAATTACAAGGTCACATTAGGTTATGAGTTGGTACTGTTTTTAATATCAGGTATATTAAATACCTGAAACGCTGGTATTTAAATAATACCTGGGAAACACTGTTAACACCTAAAGCTTTACTAAGCCACTAGTCAGCTGTGACAAACTCCTCAGTTGCCGTTCATCAGAGGGAAGAAGGTGAAGCCCACATACAGCAGAACAACTCCCCAGCTCCACTGCCTCCAACAACATTCAACGAAAGCATATTGTGGGATTACTACGTGTCAGACTCAGTGTCCAGCGCTGTCCACACCTCCTTCACCCACCTGCAGTCTTAGTCAGCTGTCAAGCCCATCCTGTGATCCTCACCTCTCCACAGTGATGCCAAGTTGTGAGAAAATGTACCATTCTTCAAAATAAGCTGAGGTCCCTTTGTACATACGGTAATTTCAGTTAACTTCGCCAGAAAACTTCCATAACTGACTAATTTTGGAAAACTGGTATTTAAGAAATTCATTCCTATTTTGCTTATCTGGCATCCCTTACACTTATGAGCAACCATAGCTTATATTCAAAATCTTCCATTCTCCTTTCTGGGAAGAGTGCCACAGAAAAAGAATCAATATACAATCTCCTTTCAGAGGAAAGAATATGGTAATGCCCTCTGTTTCATGACACTAGCCACCAATCTTTGTCAAGTGGGGAACATTAACGAAAGTGGAAATGTCATATTCCGTCTACACGATAGAACAAACTGAGAAAGTGTTCTAATTTCTCTTTACCATTAGACATGTGGTCTCTTCCCTGATACAAGAAAGATAACAAGTAAAGGATATGGAAATCTTTCCATGCGAGATTTCTCTGTTGCCCAGGTGTTTCTGCACCAGTAGAAATGATAATTACTTGCTTATAGCTAAGCTGGCATATATCACACTCATTAATTTTTCCTTAAAATCATAATAGAACTAATTCATAAACTGAGTAATGGCATCAAATCTTAATTTTTACCAGAGTTGTGGAATTTAAGCGTTGGAATGGGCTGTAAGGGCATCTTGTTCACTCCAAAAACCTTGAACAAGTTGTGGTTCAACTTGTCTGTGGTAGGAAAAAACTTCCCAGAAAAGTCAATGATAATTGGACAGCTCTAATCACTAGAAGTTCTTTCCTTTAACCAAAAAATTGATAGTAGTTACCGCTAGGGAGGTGGGATGGGGAAGAGCTGTAAAGAGGGCTTTCACTTCTATATTAATTGAATTTTTCTGAATGACAATATGAGCTTGTAACTCAAATAAGTAAATAACAAGTGATTCAAAGTCTGACTTCATTTACTTTCCACTCATTTATCCTTGTTTTACCTCATAGGGGCTCTAAGGAACACAGCCCAAACTCTTTCCATTTGGTTGCGTGAAAACAGAGATCCAGTTCTCCTCAGTCTTTGCTTCTCTATACAGACAGCCTCAGCTCCTCCACAAGACACTTTGCTGGGTACTGTTGGGAGCCAATTCTCTGGAGGTCTCTAATATTTCTGCACATCTTGTGAGCAGAGGCACTTACTGTCACTGTTCCAGACAATTTTTTCAACAGTGTTGTATAATGAAAAGTCTTAGACAGTATAAATGTCTCTCTCTGCAACAAAAGGCAAGCATCCCTACTACCCATTATAAAAGATTTGGGTTGCTAAGCTTAGGGCTCTTCTCCTGTAAAGCAACCCACTGTAAGTGCAGGTGTCACCTGATCCTCTCTGCACTGCCTTGTGGGAACTCAGCCTTAGGAAACAGGTGCCAGAAAATCTGATATTCTGGGTCCTACTATTGCTTTTAGTAGTCCTTTACCTCTGGTCCAGCACCCACGAAACTGTGAAGCTAACAAATGAGCTTGCAAGTATGGTAAAATCTCAGGCCTTTCCCAGTTTCTGACAGGTATTATACACGGCTGAGTTGAAAATACGTTCATATTCTCTAGGAGATTGTAATCTAAAAATGTCAAACTTGTAAATTTTTGAACGAGATATAATTGGAGAAGCTTAAAACTGTATCTGAGCACTTTAAAAATAAAGTATAAAGAAGGAGCAGAGTTACAGTGGTCAAAAAGTCCATCTGGCAAAAAGTAAAACAGAATCATTGGATATATTAAGGAAAGATGGAGTGTTCTGTGATTGTGAAAGGGGTATTTTTATTACAATTATTTAAGACAAACTTGAAGGGCTTTCGAAACAGCAATGATATTTTATTCCCATAACCTGTAACTAAAAAGCTCCTAAACATCTTGCCTTTTATGTTTGTCTATAGGATACTCATGAATCATACCATGAAAAGCTCTTTCTCACCTGTTCTCTCGCTCCACAATCCAGTTACTATACAGTGGAACCCTCTGGTCTTCCAAGGTTTGCTTATAGAGCTCCCTCCAGAAGCCATTTCCTAGAGTCAATGTGGTTAAGGTGGAAATATGGCAATAGCTGACTCCAATGACTTGGAAGACAAATTTCAATCACACTTTGGCACTGCTGAGTCATTTCCCTTCTTCAGCCAGCACGTGGGGAGTTCACATTTCTTAAACTAATTGAGCACTTAATATACAGCTATAAATTAATCACATTGAAATGGTGCTAATTATTTCATTAACTCCAAACCAATCCAATCTAAATTGTCACTTCTTTAGAGCTCAACTGCTGAATTTCTTCTGTATTTAAATTATTGATTAAAAATACTATGAATTACATATGCAGATAAATAAGATTAAGTTTCTGTCTAACTTTTTGGAAAGTCAGATGAAGGAAGTGTGTGTGTGTTTCTGATCATTTATTTCCTGCAGTATCTATAGCAGTAACTGTAATTTGTATCCATGTGAATGAAGTGAGGTCAGAAAAACATTTTCATCCCACTGGTTCCATGGCAGACTGGTGAGCAAAAAAGCTCTTTGCTCTCCTTTTCTTCCCCTTTCCCCTGAACATCTTGACTGGCAGGTTGGTAGATAATCCTGTTCAGAGTTAATGTGCAGTAACAGGATTGAGGGGAACTGACTTAAGAGGCTTTTATCTGGGTCGGGACATATCGATGCCATATTTAAAGATGTTCTCTCTGTTCACCTCTGTGAAGATAAATGTCTGAACATCCAGCTTAAAAGCAAAAAGGAGAGAAGCACTCCGAGATGGGTGATGAATTGTCAAACTGTGGGAAGGAACTTTTACCAAAGAGGAATGTTTGCTTTGTAAAGATGTGCAGTGTAAAGCAGAAATGGAGAAAATAATTAAAATGTTCTTCCTTCTCTGGGCTGTGTTAGCTGGAAACCAAATTCTTAACGGGTGTAGAGGAAGCTCAGCTATTTTAACTCATGAAAAGAAGCCCTCTTGAGCAACAAGGATGATAGAATTCATCCTCCTATGTCCAATAAAATGGGCCAAAGACCTGGCTGGGCAATTCATTTGGCAATTCATCAGCTACTATCCTGTGACTTAAAAGCATCTATAGTCATAAAATACTATTTCCATCTTTTATCAGCATTTAACCGGATAGTTTCTCTTATCTCAAGAGCCATAATATATGAATCTCAAGAGTAAGAGACTGTCTAACTCATCTGTTTTCTTTTCCTTCAAAGCCTAGCTCGATATATTTTCATTAGGAGGATCTCAACCAGTATACGTCTGTGTGATTTTCTAGTGTCATTTGCAAGCTTGCATGGTGGCCCAATGGTGAGATTTAAGCATTTAAGCAGGACATTTTATAGGTGAGGCTACCCCTTTCCTTAAAAGCCTAAAAGCTATCAATTATCCACTTGGTTTGCCCAAGGAGCCTGGGAGTCAGGCAGCAAAAGGGTCTTAGGGGGTTGTGGAAGTGAAAGTAGAGGGGCACCAACATCAATACACCCTAGTTTCCTTGAGGTCTGGATTCCCCATTTATTCTGACAATACATTTTTCAACTCTACTGAACTGGAATGAAATGTGTTTTTTAATCAGTAAATGAAACATTAACAGTCATCTTAAGAAATTCCTCCATGCAATAATCTGACCTACTGCATAGTCAGGGTATGTACAAACTTCTTGAATTCTCTGACTAAATCTACATTACGGTTTTGTAGTCCTCTCACTACTAATATTTGCTCTTAACTCTGGTGACATTTTTTCAGAAATTCCACTTTCCATTTTAGGCCGTGCATTTTAACAGTGCTAATATGCATAAAAGTGCAACATGCTAATGTGTTGCCAATGACATGATATAACATATTATCACCATCTTTTTCCACAGGATATACACTGATTGTACCAGAAGCTTCATGAAAGCAGGCAGTGTATGTCTTGTTCCCTCTTAAGAACCAAGCACCTAGGGGTTTGCCTGGTGGCGCAGTGGTTGGGAGCCCACCTGCCAATGCAGGGAATGTGGGTTCGAGCCCTGGTCCGGGAGGATCCCACATGCTGCGGAGCAACTAAGCCCCGTCTACCACAACTACTGAGCCTGCGCTCTAGAGCCCACGAGCGTGCCTGGAGCCCGTGCTCCACAACAAGAGGGGCCGCCACAGCCCACGCACCGCAACGAAGAGTAGCCCCCGCTTGCCGCAACCAGAGAGGGCCTGCGTGCAGCAACGAAGACCCAAAGCAGCCAAAAATAAAATAAATTAATTTTAAAAAAAGAAAGAAAGAAAAAAAAAGAACCAAGCACCTAGAATTGTAGTTTAATTTTATAAGGCACAATAAATATATACATGAATGGATAAATGAATGAGTTAAACCAATGCGATTATGTTTGTGATTTTAAAAACCCTGAATTAGTCTATTTTACTGGATAGACTTTTACTATACCTAAATCGTCTTGGGAGCATTTCTGTATAAGGCATTTCTTTCCTGGAATTCCTCCAAAATGCGAGCTCTCTGATTCTGACAACTTCAAATATCTTTAATGATTTCTTTAAAGAGCAATGAAACGGCAGGCTACTAAAAAGGAGATAACTGTACCATCCCTGCTCGTGAATGGACTTAGCAAGCATTTAAGGAGCCTTAACATCAATCTTCCACAGCTAGATGTATAACGCATCCATTTTATGAATCGC
This sequence comes from Pseudorca crassidens, assembly GCF_039906515.1. Lineage (NCBI taxonomy): Eukaryota > Metazoa > Chordata > Mammalia > Artiodactyla > Delphinidae > Pseudorca > Pseudorca crassidens. Next base: position 25,954,119 of record NC_090298.1, read on the forward strand.
TTTGACTTGGATCCTAAAGCCCCTAGGCACAATTTTGCAGGGAGTTCCTATGACACACATGCATTAAGCTGAGAAGCAGGAAATATGATTCTCCTAGAGGCTGCTATTCACCTACTTTGATTATTCTGCATAGTAAGTCAGGCTAGGTTGGCAGGTCATCATCTGATGGATATTGCCAACTATAGGACAAAAACAGAGCAAAGGGGACTTAACACTGAATGAACTCAAATGCATCCAAGCCATGGGAAATAGTTTATTAAATGAAAGGCGAAAATTAGGGTTAGTGTCTTCAGCATTTATTCTAGCCTAAGCACTGCACATTTATTTGTGACTTTTTAGGGTATTTAACGAATTCATGCTGTATGAAGAAAATAACAGTAAAATTAGGTAACAGACTTTTCATTTTGCTGTTGAGATTGCAGATTGATTTGCTGAGGTCCTTAGGTCTCCCTGAATAGGTAACAATTTCTAAAAGACACAGATGTATTGGCCAAATGTGACCTTAAATGAGTTACCTATCACAGTTCATCTCTTAATAGTACACAAATTAAATATCTTTACCACATCTGTACAATTTTTGAAACACTGTTTTGATATCTACTCCTTGATATGCATATTGGGCAAACCCATCACCACTCCCTCCAAAAATGCTTTACAATTAAATGCAATTGTAAATGAAATCAAAGGGCCATAGAGGTTCAGTTGGTAGATACCATGTAATCATCTTGCCAATCATTTCTTCCACTGTATCTGTCATTACGTGGTGCCTCTGACAATTTCTGCTTTAATTTCCTCATAAATAGGAAGCTAAGTAACTAGCAAGACCGCCTACTCCATTACTAAGCAGCAGAAAAGAGAAAATGTAATTTCTTATTAAAACAAACTTCCACTTCTACTGCACTTTATGTAGTTTACAAAGTGTTTTTACATCTATCATCCCATTCTATCCTTATGACACTAATGCCAAGTGGGAATTATTAATCCCATTTTTCCATATAAGAAAACTGAAGCTCAGGGCTTCCCTGGTGGCACAGTGTTTGAGAGTCTGCCTGCCGATGCAGGGGACACGGGTTTGTGCCCCGGTCCAGGAAGATCCCACATGCCGCGGAGCGGCTAGGCCCGTGAGCCATGGCCGCTGAGCCTGCGCGTCTGGAGCCTGTGCTCCGCAACGGGAGAGGCCACAACAGTGAGAGGCTCAAGTACAGCAAAAAAAAAAAAAAAGAAAAAAAAAAAAAGAAAGAAAACTGAAGCTCAAAAATACAAAAATATGAAATAATAGAATGGTCTGACTTTTAAATTTCAAGCTATGTGATACAACGTTTTACAGATCTGATAAATATATGCCTAGGGGATCTGCCTTCAGTCCCTCCAAAATGCACCCCTGGCTTGAGGCAAATACTGTTTATTTCAATACTGATGAGGCTCCAGGATTAGCATATCCTTCTTTCTACAGAGATCAGGGAATATAATTGGTACCACTGGAACAAGAACAGTGTCAGAAGAGTTGTTTCTGCAGAGACCAATATGGATTTGGCATGTGTATTTAAGACCCATAAAGAACTTATTAAAGACTTACCCATGTCTTCTCGACTAAGGATGCTACAGGCAAAACAGTAAGCTGAGTAATAGGAAATGCCCTTGTGGGAGGCTCTTTCCAATAACCTTTAAAGCAACAGGCAATAAATAGTATATCAAGTGCAATCACAATTTTAAAGTAAATCTCCAAGAGTAGATTCCATATTTTATAGTATTCTCCATCACCATAGGTTTTTTTTGTTTTGTTTTGCAGTACGCGGGCCTCTCACTGTTGTGGCCTCTCCCATTGCGGAGCACAGGCTCGGGACGCGCAGGCTCAGCGGCCATGGCTCACGGGCGCAGCCGCTCCGTGGCATGTGGGATCTTCCCGGACCAGGGCACGAACCCGTGTCCCCTGCATCGGCAGGCAGACTTTCAACCACTGCGCCACCAGGGAAGCCCCACCATAGGTCTTCTTGAATGTGTAAGTTCTGTTCTACCACTCAACCAGGAGCTACATAAACGGAGCCCAGTCACAAGCTTACCTATTTTCCATCTTAGGATACAAAAGAAGTCATTTCTTCAATTAGAGTACAATGACACTAATGAATGCACTCTGGTCATTCCCTTTCTTACAAGACTTTCTTATCTGGCAGCTCCAGTGATGTGATGAGGAGGCGATTTGCAAGTCTGATTTGGAAGTTTTTGATCAAGAGACTGGAGAGTATAATGTTTCTTCTTACAGTCTTAGGGATATTACAGAAAATTAGCTCTGGTAATATATTGAAATTATTCAAATAGAAATAGACTCTTAACTTTGTGGTCCTGCCTTCTTAACGTGCACAAGGACTGTGATGTAAATGAAAACTTTCATGGTTATTCTCTCGAGATTTCTTTTTAGTAACTGAATCTCTTCAAATTTTGCATTATTCAGCTCTCTGGTCAGTGGGCAGGTATAGAAATAGAGATATTTTCAGAGTTTCAATATTCTATTCCCCCTCTTAGTGAATTTGAATCAACAGTTCTAAACAAGTTTTAATAATCAGTTGCAAGATTTTTAATGCAGAAACATAAGCTTACTGATTTACTTTATCATTTTGTGCATGCACATAACGGCTTCCATCATATTACTCTCCCATATTGTCTTGATCTTAAGACACTGAACATCTTGGAAGTAAAATAATCACTCACATCATTAAAAGGCATATTATTTCTGGTCCACATGTATTAGAAGATAAAAAATCCTGCTTAAAATGCTGTATTAAGCAAGCTATAGCCCTAAAGTATTATTCATGAAACCAGACATGATGATAAAAGCAATCTACTGACAATATTATGGGTAAGTAAATGTGGAAAGAGTCAGGAAAATATTTCTTTGCTTTATGGTGCAAAACAAGCATATATGCAGACTATTGGTCCCTGAAAGACAGATGCATATAATGTAGACTGTTCCACTATAGAGCACATTCTATTAGACCAGTGGTGAGGCTGAACCTCATCAGTTTTTGGAGGGGTCACCTAAACTCTCTTTCCATCTGGGTGATTGAGAGCACTGCCAGGTAGAGATTGGCCAGGTGCACTGAAGGAGAATAAGATGTCAGAAAGGCAAACGGTAATATGTTTTCTCCTCTGGGGTAACCTGGATATGTTCTTTTTCTCCAAACTGTTAAGTTTCAAGGAAATATGTCCACACCACGTTTTGAATTATTAAGTTTAACATCCATGTGCCACCTAATGTGGATGCATTTGGAGGTGGATAAAGATCAATTTTCTGTTCCTAATTTTTAATTGAGTCTAATGACCAGAAATGACCTAGAAGGCCTTCAGCCTCGGGAGGAAAAGCATTAAGCAGATCTCGGGAGTGAGATACTTCTACTTGCATGAATATTTTTTATTTCAGAATCTGTCCCTGAATCTGCCAACATGACAATGCTCTTCAGTAACAAAAAAGACGTGTTCTGGGCTTTTGCAAAGATGACAGTTGCTTGACTGACAGCCTATTCCTGCACGCCAGTTCCTCAGCTCTAGTTACACAGCAATCTGTCAGCCACTTAGATGACGTGAACTCTCTAAGCCATTAAAGAGTTAACATGTATTATTTTTTTAGTCTCTCCATAGTTCTCAGGGTGGCAAAATTGCTCTGCAAAATAAATAACACCATTTAAAGGTTAATTACTTGATTAATGTGTGTCTTCCTATGACACTTGCTCTTTATTTACACAGACAGAAGAATCTCCCACTATATCTTGTTCTAAATCTCTTTACTCACTTCCTTTGTTTGGTCCAAGAGATAACTTTTCATGGGTTCTCAATAAAGAAATCAAAATGTTACCCTACTTTTCTGTTATTGTTGTTATTTAAAAGATCTGCAAAGAACCTGACATACAAAGAACTTGATGATTGAAAGTGGATGAGCCATTTTTCACTCCCCTCCAGGTGGGTAGAGTTGTGAGTTATTTCTCATCATTAAGTAAAAAAACATTTTACTTTTGGTTGGCATGACAGTGACATAAGAGCTCTCCTTGGCTCTTTCTGAGTCAGCTGGAAAGTGAAAACCTTTCAGCTCAAGACACAGAGTCAATCTTTTACACTCTCATTAACATTAAAGGAGGCCATGTGGGCAAATCCACATACATAAGAATATGCTTCATTTAGAATCAAATCAATAACCGGTATTGTGTTGCTTTTTCCAGAGCAAAAATAAAAACATAAAATCATGCCACAAAGTCAGGTTGTATGTTTGGAGAGTACTTACAGGCATTAAAAGCATGATATCATCTATTTATCTATTCGAATGATCTTTACGAGATCAGTGGTAACTCTATGGAAAGACTCAAGATTGACTGTTATACTGTAATCAATAAAATCCTGAAATAAAAGTGGTCTTCCTTGGCCTTCCTCCATCTCCCAAAGTTCTGAAACTTCCTGAAGAGATGGACAACACACATGCTGATGTGAGCGATAAAGGAGAAATTTCACTTTGTAGATTGTATTTCTATAAGAAAATATCCTGTACATCACTTGTATAGGATGAATCTTCCAACTAACTGTGGGCAATGGAATGGAATATGGTGGACTAGGAACAAGGGAAAAAAATGGAAGAAGCAAAAGATAAGAGGGGAAAGAGTAAAATGAGCAGGAGGGTACTGGATATATTTCCAAAGGAACCAGCAGAATACAGTCACTTATGATGGTGATGCTTTCTCTGTTTTTCTAAAACATCTACAAAGCTTTCTCTCTCAGTCTAATAAATCCAGTGAGAATACATTTTTATTTGCCTAAATATTTATTTATTTCCTTTTTCCATTCCTTTAAAAAGTAAATAAAATATGTACGACTAAATAGTAAGAGATGAGGGGAAAAAAACCTACCAGCCAACTAAGAAACAGAAGACACTCAGAAACATCTTTATAAATATAGAGAAACTTGAGATAACACATTATCAGGTATTTTAGAAGGACAGAACCTGGGAAACTTTTTTAATTCGACAAACTAACATAATTTGCATCCATTCATTCTGAGTCACTTTACAAAAGAAAAAGACAGGAATAAAACCCAAAGAATAGGCGACTGATCCCATTCTATTAGTTTTCTCTTGGTGTGTAATAAATTACCACTTGCCATCTCACAGTTTCTGTGGGTCAGGAGTTCAGGCACAGCTCAGCTGATTCCTCTATTCAGGGTCCCACAAGGCTGCAATCAAGGTGTCCTCATCTAGAACTCAGGGCCTCTTCCAAGCTCATAGGGTTATTGACACAATTCAGTTCCCTTCAGCTATATGACTAAGTCCTTCAGCTTTTAGAGACCATCAACATTTTCCTTCCACATGACCCTGTCTCAGTCTGCTTGGGCTGCTATAACAAAATACTATAGACCAGGTGCCTTATAAACAACAGAAATATATTTCTCACAGGTCCGGAGGCTGGGAATTCCAAGATGAAGGCGCCAGAATATTTGGTGTCTGGTGAGCACCTGCTTCTTGGTTCATAGATGGCCACCATCATTTCTGTTTCCCTATGTCCTCACATGGTAGGAGAGGCAAGGGGTCTCTCTGAAGTTTCTAAGAGCACTAATTCCATCTAATCACTTCCCAAAGGCCCCTCCTCCTAATACTATTACCTTGGGTGTCAGGATTTCAACATATGGATTTGGAGAGTATACAAACATTCAGTCTATAGCAGACTCTCTCCATATGCAGTTTTTATCATAGCAGCTTGTTTCTTCAGAGTTATCAAAGACTATCTCTACCGTATGCTAACAAAATAGAACTACATATGCACGTGGATGGATGGATAGACAGATAGATAGACAGATAAATAGATAACCTAATTGTGGGAATAGCATCCCATCACCATAGTCATATTCTGTTGGTTAGTAGCAAGTCACAGGTCCTGGCCACGCTCAAAGGGAGGGGATTGTACATGCCATGACCATGGAGCTACCCTAAGGTCTATCTGCCATCCGCCACACTTGCAAAAAGAATTTTCCACAAGCTCATACTACAGAGAGCATTCCTATATGTCCAAGGAGTCTTTTCCTGGCAAGCAACATCCTATTTTAAGGCCAAATTAGTTCCGCAAAAATAGTTATTTCTGGTTCTGACCACTTCCCAAAAACAAAATGAGAAATATTCTAGTGTTCAGTGGAATGTACCTGTTCATCAATGCATAACATTACCAAACAATGGCACGAATCTAGGTGATGACTGTTTCCAAATCATTGCTGCTTGATGATATTCTGCGATATCCTCAAAATGACTCCCGAATGTTTCCTTTCTCTAATGGAACTGGTTTATTATGTGAAGAGAGCTGTAAACATGCAATAAAATGGCCTTATGAGAAAGTTAATGTCTCTATTCAGGGCCAGGATGGTAAAGGCTAGAACCCAGTGTTGTGCTTGAGCAGTTATTAAGGAATGTCCATGTCTGTTTAAGTGCTGATGCAGACTTCCTTATTATACGTTGCTCTCAAGAAAAATAGCAGTGGCTCTCTCATTCAACTCATTAAAACTATCAGTTGATAGACTGTTCAAAAATAAAATTGGCTAAAGCAGGGATTTTTTAAATGATGCATGTTTTCCATAAATATTTTATTTAAGCTAAAAACAAATAAATGAACATCTTTTGCTATTATTTTGATATAAGACCAAGACAACTTTTACTGTGTATAAGTTTACTGACTGGAATTTCCCCATTGTCTTTCATCAGTAAATTCATCTATAATGCATCATCTATGATTTCTAGTTTAGTTTACTTTAAAGCAGAGAAAGAACATAAAAGCATTAACAAAGCACAGATTTTAAAGTAAACCCTCTCTCTCTATATATAAAATATATATATTTTATTCACATCCATTGGCTAGTAATTTTCAGCAACTGACATTTACTGAGTCTTTCAAATGTATTTGACATGATTTCCAAAGAAATCATCACCCTTACATTTTATATTCATATTTTATTAGTACCAGGTAATTAATTTTCAGAACCACAAAACCAGTTCACCACAAAAAGTTCAAGTAACAATAACACATTTAGCATCAAGCCCAACTAATGTTTTGTGTTTTTTTGTTTTTTTGTTGGTTTTTTTTTGCGGTACGCAAGCATGTGGGATCTTCCTGGACCAGGGCACGAACCCGTGTCCCTGCATCGGCAGGCGGACTCTCAATCACTGCGCCACCAGGGAAGCCCCCAACTAATGTTTTATAAGGGTCCTACGAGAGCAGGTAGACTAGAGAGTAGCCTACCTGCCATAGCACTCGTAGTGCGTTGGCAACAGTCAGCAGCTTTAAGAAGGAATGAAGAGTGTCGGTTAATCCAGAAGATCGGTTAAGAGAACGTCATTTAAGTAATTTAAAAGAGCTTCTGCTATCGGCTGTCAAAGGTATAATCAATATGCACACATTCAACAATATTTGGTGAACCCCTACTACATGCTCTATTATGGAGGTAGGTGCTAGCTACCCCACAAAGAAGAAAACACGTGAACGTTGTCCTTGAAGATTCTAATACAATTACTTTGTGAGGTGTTACTGCCCTTATGTAATGTTTGTAGCATATGAAGCTTGCTATCTTCTTTAATCCTAAAAAGCTTTGGATGTTAGCCTGGATTCTGACAGGTACTGAAGAATGGTAGAAATTCACTGAGTTCCTAAGGTTATTGCTTGATGATTTATGACTCATCAGTACTTAGATGCAAGTGCCCTGTCAAATTCATTTTTTTTAACACCAACAAATATGAGGTTGAATTGTAAAATAGGTTCCATTTAATCCAATTTCTTTTATGTAGTTATACTCAAGGATGCATGAAGCGGCCTGCGTTATATGAGAAATTTTTCCAAGGAGTAGCAGAGATGAAAATTTACTCTGGAAAAACCACAAGGGAATATTTAACTCTCCTCTCCTGCACCCCATATATAATCAGTCAACAAGTCATAGCATTCAAAACTGTCCATTTCTCCCAAGTTTACCATGTCATCAATTTAGTATATTCCTCCTAATCTCCTGAAAAATTCTCTATCCTTTTTCCTGACACCAATCTTCTACCTCCATCCCATATCCATAGTGCTTCCAAAGATCACAAATCTGCTTGCGTGATTCTCATTTTTAGAACCCACTATGGATCTCCACATTCCCAAGAATAGTGCCTAAGCTCCTTCAAGTGGAGCCAAGCAGGGCCCAAACAATCTAGATATACCGTATTTTATCAGAATCATCCATGATTGTTCCCACTCATATAGCCTAGGTCCAGCATCATAAATTCATCTCCGTTCCTTCTTCAAGTACCCAAACATTATTGTGTAAGTTTGTATCATTGCAATTCTGTTCTGTGTTTCTGCAGTACCCTTTTTTCTTAAAATCTTGGCAAACTTCCACTTGTCCTTCAAGATCAATTCTTTAAACTTTACCCAAATCCTCCATGCAGAGTTTGTCCACAATATTTCAGGCAGCTCTCTTTTATTGCACAAATTTTGTTGCATGGCTATTTACTGAATCCCAAACACTGGGTGGGGTTCTATGGAGACAATGGTTAACAAGACCATAATAGCATACTGTATTTTTTTGTTCATTTACTTGTTGCTCCTATTATGCTATGAACTCCTTGAGAGCAGATAGTATATCTTACTCATTTCTATATGACTCCCAACTGTCTGATGCAGTGTACACATACTACCAGGCATGTACTTAAGTTTACTGAATGAATGACTGAACATCAATGCCATTAAATATAACAATAAAGTCATTTTAGAAATTTTGTTAGAAAGTTTCCCATACACTGTCCTCAGGATTTTAGGAAATAAGTGGGGGCAGCGTTCTAAGTGGAACAGCCCTCCCCCTACCTTAGACTTTTTGCTCTAACACAATTTTTCTATTCTTACAGAATTAAAACTACATGCCCTTATTCATTTAAAAATCTAAATGAATAAATGTCTTCATGTTATTCCCACAGTGTGTTGAAGAGTTGAAATATAGTAATCAGTCCACCATTTGTTATGGTGTACACATAGTAAATAATCAGGTTGACATGGATTTTCAATGACTATTTCTTTTTTAGAGAGTACTCTTACGAGTCACATTTATGCTTCTTAAATCTCCTGTTCAACCTGGGGTAGAAGGCAGACTAATTCCGTCTCCTAATACAAACGTGAAACTTTTCATATAGACTTCAACTCAAGAACACACCTAATTTCTTTACTTTTATGCCATCTATCACTTTTACAGTATTTAGTATACTGATGGTGTACTTGATATGTGGTCAGAACTTGTCTGCTGATTTTCCCTTTTAGTCAACTGAGGTTTACATCAAAGCTTTTAAAGATAATTGAAGATCAGAACTTTGTTTACCCAATTTCTTGAAAATCTCATTTACGTTTGATTGTTATCTGGCAAACCTTTAATGATAGGTGTTAATTTAATTGTATGTATTAATACCTTGTCATGAGTGCAGCCAGCAGTTTTAAGACAATTCTTTATCTTTCAAAAAAAGACATGAGAAGGGGTAAAGAGCCAATATTCCTAACTTAATCCATTGTAAAAATGAATTTTCTAATACTTCTGAATAATTTGGTAGAAAACTGCAGTAAAACACTAGCTGTGAACACTAAGATGTTTTATCGACATGGAAACATAGTTCCCAAGACCAACCCTGCTAATACTATGCAATCCTTCAGGATGCACTGCTTAAAAAACAATTTGCTGAATGTATGGTTATTAAATTCCTGAGGATGTTGGAACATTTTGATCATAAGAGTTTGCTATGGCTATGAATTTTCCAGCACCACTTCAAATAGTTGAATCAGTGTCACATGGAACTTTGAGAAGCAGGATTATAAGACCTAGGATTTTGTTGGGGGCAATGTAAAATAATTTGGGAACCCAAATAGTATATCATAATACCTATTTGGCAACAAAGGACAGGGTGATTTTTCTAAAAACTGTTATCCTCATATGAATAGTGTAGTTATCTAAAAATTGAAAGGCATAAAATTATCCTTGTTGAAGATCAAGAGCTAGTGAGTTGATGGTACCAACTGAAAGGAAGAGTGGAAAAATAAGCCATGGATTATTCCTGTAGCATAATGTATACATGGTAGAGGAGCATGGAAGAGACTGTACATATGAAGGAAGGATTGAGAGAAGCTGACATTCCCCACGATAGACTGACTATTTAGTTGCATTTAACATTTATCTCGATCTGCCCCTTGGTAGCCATGCAAACATCTGTAGCATAGTTGTTTTGTTTTTTTTTTTTAATGACTGAAGGGCAGCACAAATAAAAGAGAAAGCTGCTGTAGATCTCTGAGCAGAATATTGACAGAAAAAACAAAACTGCTTTAAAATATTTACATTCTTTATAATGCTCTAGCTTAGAAGTCTTACACATCAAACTAGTGATGAGTTTCCAGAGGGATGTGCTAGTGATTATTGATAATCATGATTTTGATCCCGATCATTGTTAATCATGAAATTGATAATCATAATTTCTCTTCAAAACCTTTTTTAAATCAGAGACATCCATACATAGACCCTCAATCTCCAGCCCTGCCTTCTGCATATAAAGGGACAAAGAAGGGAAGAAGCAGCAGAAACTACTGAGGTTTAGATGCTGCTACAAATAATGAAGATATGAGAGAAGAGAGCTAAATAAAGTCTCACTGATTCTTATCCAAGTTCATTATCAGTCTTGGGGTATGAAGTTTGAATAATAAAACCAAAATATTTTGTTGTGTTCACATTTATTTAGTAACTTGATCTATGTAACTAGTATGCTTCCTGGGTGAAGTCTGGGGATAACGCTTCATTATCATTCTTGTATATGTGCACTATCTGAAGCACTGTAGACCACCACAGATCTGTCAGTTGTATTGCTTATGTGTAAATGTGTGCTTCCAAAATCCTGAAAAAATGTATTCATTTTGGTTATTAAGTACACCAAGCATTAGTCAGGACTTATTTTGTTACAACTAACTGAAAGCCAGTTTGAATTAACTGAAGTAAAGAGGAATTACTGGAAGGATACTGCAATGGCTTTCTGAATCAAAGGAAGAGCTGGCCAATAGGAGGACAGCCCTCACTTACAGGTACTCAGAACAACACATCAGCCACAGGTAGAGCTCCCTAGGATCCTGGCAAGGATCATGAAAGCCACCGTGAAGTGGGAAGCCACCCAGGCTATGCCCACTATACTCTTCTTCACATCTTAGTCCTACTACTTCCTGATGACACTTTCCTTTGTTACCTCAACTTTGGAGGAGCAGAAACTAAAAACGTACACAAATTTAGGAGATACAGAAATGATCCTTCCTCCTCTCCCATCCCCTCCCCCACCCAACCATATATTGTGTGAAGTTAAATATTAGGAGAAATTTTGTCCAATTTAACACAAATACTGAGGAAAGAAAAATCAATTTAATAAGACAATTAAATATGCTATTTAGGCCCCATAAATGTACTCTTCTTTCATAATTTTAGTCCTGCTAAATATTTTCTTTTCCATGTGTTTTAGTTAACTTATTTCTTCACACAACACATATAATTATACCTATATAAAAATATACATATTACATACATTTGTATGTAGTACCTATCCATTATTCTCTAATTAAAAAGTAAAATAATTTCAGAGAAGCTATTCTCCCTAACTTCTACTTCACATAGCAGCCTTGAACTATACTCAGATGTTCAAAGAAAATGTAACTCCTTTCTTTCTTATAATGTATTTGATCATCCCCACAAGCTGCTGGAGAGTTGGGTCTGGGGACAAACTTTAATTTGCCATTTATAGTACCACAAAGCAATCCCTATAGGATAAAGGCTTAGGCTTTTAGGTTTCTGTTCCTCTCCCTTACTTTCACCTGTTCTTGTTCAATACGTGGGGGTGGGGCAGGGGGTGGTAACTGGATCTTCACTGGTCCCTGATGGAGAATGACTAGTCAAGTCTGCTTGCAAGACTGGTGGCCAGCAACGTGGCTGGTCCCACATGGACAGAGAATATCACATGTGTACCCAGAGCCATTGTTAATCCATAGTCCTGGTTGCTTGCCCCATGCAAGTTGTCCACACTCTGGAATCTTAAGCCCTACCCTAGATCTTGCTGGGCCCCTGGCCCTTCCATCTCAGGCTCATCTATCTCACTGTCCCCTGCCGGAACCCAGCCTTCCTGAGATGCTGGAGAACTGCGGGGAGCTGCTGTTGAGGAAGCATGCCATTGGCCTCTCCAATCTTCAAGAGTCTCACCTTCCCTCCTACTTTTGAAAGTAGTTTAAGCATCCCCATACGTGAAGGAAAGTGGGGCTCTGTGAGCCTGAGATCCCCTTATTTCTGGGGTTTTTTCTCCCCATAATTCTCAGAATCGGGTAGGGAGAAGGTGAGCTTCTCCTTCCTCTTTGGTACCTTTAGTTCTTTCCACACTACAAAAGAAACTCTGATATAAACACACTACCTAAGGGAAACATGTTTTGGACCAATAGATTCTTCTAAAATTGCCCTTATTACAGTCATCATCTTCTGGTCCCCAGTGCATGCCCTAAGTTCTAGCCACCATAACCCTTGTCTTTCTGTTCATTATTCCCCATTTGGAACATACCTGTTCAATGCTTTCCCCCTCCTGAATAACTTTTGTTTATCCTCTGAGACACATCTGAAAGGGACCTCTTCCAGATAACTTTCCTTGCTTTATGCAGGCCCAGGCTGGAATAGCAGCTCCTGTCAAAGCATCCTGTACGTGGCTCTCACAGTGCTGGAGCTGCTGTACCTAACAGTGCTGAGCAGTAGAAAGTGTAACACAAACCACAAATCCGAGCTGCATATGTAATTTTACATTCTTTAGGAGCCAAATTTTTAAAAATTAAAAAGAAATAGGTGAAATTAATTTTAATGATATATTTTATTTAACCAAATATATCAAAAATATTATCATTTCAAGATGTAATCAATATGAAAATTATTAGTGAGGTTTTTTTCGTTGTTCCAAATCTTCAAAATCCAGTGTATATTTACAGCACATTTCAATTTAGACCAGTGGTGTTTCAAGTGCTCAATAGCCACATATGACTAGTGGCTACCACACTGGACAGCTGGCCTCTATGTGGTAAGAGTCTCTGTAAGCTTGTCTAGCATCAGTAGGCACTCAGGGCATGCTTATAGAATGAAGTGTTAAGAAAAGTTACTTTTAAGAAATCTGGGTGAACATTGAACACTTCTAGGAGTTCTAGTTCAAGGAAAGAAAACTGATTCAGTGTTAAGTCATTCATGGAAAAAAAAAAAGTAAGAGAAATCCAAAAGAAAAATTGCAAAGTACAAAATGAGGCTAATATGGTACCTTCACCACTCAAGAAATTTTGTTGAAAAACATCCAGAACACTGAGAGGGTTGGTCTGCTCAAAAGAGATAGAAGGCTGTATTATTTTTCTTCATCCTTCTGTTCTGACTTGGAAGAAGAAGAAAATTTAGTGATGTGGCTGGCAAAAATATGTAGCAAATTAGAAATCTTGCTAGAACTAGCAGAAGACAGTTCTCCAGAAAGGTGTTAGCTCATGTGTGGGGTAAGCTCCTCATCATGGATCTGCTGCCCGAGGGAACAGACTGGAGCTAGAGCAAGACTCTTTGAACACATGGGAGTTTTCAAGAGGTGCATCATGACCTCTCAAATTTAAAGTTGTTGGAGGCTATCTTCTGCCCAAGTTACATAAGTGAAACTCTTTGAACTTCTGGACTTAGCAGTGAAAGTGATTCCGACTCTGAAATATTATAGATGTGGTCAGTTAAAGTTCAGTTAAGTACAAATGGAACAGAAGGGAGATGTGATATTAGGGGAGGAGACTCATTTGTACATTGGTTTTTATTTTATTGTTCTCACTTTAAATTATTAATTTCTATAACATTTTCCTATTAATATTTTTAAATATTTATGTTATCCAATAAAGTCATACTTTTGTATATAAAAAGAAAAAATTAGCAGCATAGAGTGGTTTTATCTCGAGGAGTTTGAGTCTTTTATTTTAAATTCTTGATATAAATAGGAAAAGAGCCAATGAATATGGTGAATACCCTACTTCCTGCAGCTATCATTTTTTACAAGAGTTTAAGAGAAGTCTTAACAAATTGAACCCATCTCATTTCTGGATAACATCACAGAATTTTCTCCAGTAAATGCCCTGCTAATTTTAGTAGAAGTGTTTATTTACTTTGTTCACCAAATGCCAACATTTATTCAACTCAATGAAGGGAAAAACAGGCCATTGTTTGAGTATTATATATTCGTAAACAGTTTGATTAAAGTAACTTTATTTTCAAAATGCAACAAGGCCCTTATGTGTTTAAGTATCCACCTTTAAGTTGTTGAGAAAAAATGGAAACTGGAATAGTATAGTAATTGAAATCTACAAACAATCTAAAACTTCTCTTTAGCAAAATGTTTGCCATCATTACTAAGAAGCAGCAAAAAGGACTGATTTAAATTCCACCTTGGATTTCTTATGGATTCCATTACCCTTATTATCATTGTCCCCATTAGCACAGCTAATTGAGAAGTATGTATATCTCACTACTAAATGATGAAATCTCATTCTTTACCTCCCACCCAGCACAAATTGCTGCGTATCCTTAGTAAATAGCTATTTACAAGAGTGATTTACATGCTTATGCACAAAGCTCCATGCTCTATATTATGGTGACATTGTTTTAAAAATGTTTTTTAAAACTAGTGATATGGAAACTGAAGAAATAAGATTCCTCCCAAATTAGAAGGTTAATTCTTTAAGGGAGATGCTCCCTCAGAAATATGTCAAGGATTTTTATTCCATAAGGCACTTTCATCTGGGATGCAAAGTAATAAGGAATGAAGGGCAAAGGAGCAATATTTGTGTTCAAATGGAGTCCAAGGCAAAAAAGGGTAAGAGAAGGAAGCAGTTAGAAAAGAAGGGCTCATCTTGCTCTTTTACTATGTCATTCATAATTTTTCCCTAAAAGCTGGCCAACTTAAGTGGTCTTGTCACTCTGCACTAGATATTAGACATGTGCCAGGAATGGGAGTTTGTTGGAAGGTCAGGGAGAATGTCAAAAGGTCATCCTGAAGGAGCAATGCCTAAAAGCCACCTTTTGAGGAGAGGTGCCATGCAAGAGTATGGCAGGTCATTGGTGGCTGACAAGACCCAGTTATGAGTGTGTTTTAGAAAATCAATAACAGATGGAGAATCGATCACTTAAGTTCAGGCCTTTGGAGTAAAAAATAAATCTAGAATATTACTCAAAACATAGGGCTGGAGCAGAGGAAATAACTGAAGAAAAGCTTCCAAGAGATCAGCAAACTAAGGGTCTTATGTAGAAATAGTTTAATTCTTTTTCTGCTTTAAGTAAGAGTTAAGGTCTGACTATGGTGAAAACTGTTCAAATTTTTTTCAATATTTTATCTACCCACATTCTCTCTCCGATAATCATCTTTGAGCTACACAACTGCCATCTCTGACTCTGCAAGAAAAGTTAGGTTGGTATGACGAAATGAGGCTAGGCTTTGGAGTCAAAAGACCTAAAGTTCCATCCCAGCTTTGCTACTTACTTGCTCTGTAGAGACTCAGGGCCTCAGTACTGTCCTGTGTAGACTGGGGATATTAATATCGATTACACAGGATTGCTGGTGGGATTAAATGAGATCATGCTTATAAATTCTCTGGCCTATAGTAAAGGACACAGAACTTTTTCTTCCCTCGCTTAACTGGTTTATCTCTTTGATGCCCCTTTCCTTGTTCCGAGTTGAGATTTTCTACCATTTCAATATCCTTCCAACACTTGCCCTCCCATATTTAAAGTAATCCTCCAAATTGCACTCATTCAGTCCATAAGGTTTTGCTCAATTAAGTAGATCAGGACCTAGACCACAGACATTCCCTTCCCAGTATAATGAGAGCCTCTGGGAACTACAGTTTTGTCTTTGAATCAAGTGGGATGGTGGCTCTTTCTCTCTGACTCCTCCCAGCCCAATTAGGCCCTTTAAACAAGTGAACCTGGGTAGAAGGTACTAAAGGCAGCAGAGCCTGGGTAAAGGCCAAGACTTTTAATTTTCCCTCCCTCCATCTGCTTCCACTTGTTGCCAGGAAACACCTAGGGGAAGGAGTTTCTACAGGTTTTACTCATGAAAATACAGCTTCCCTCTAATAGAATTAAAATTTAAAAATTTGGGGGGGGCGGGTAGATGATTTAGCATGTTAACCCTTTTAGGAAAATCTCTCTGTTGAAAGAATTCTTGTCCAGAACTACGTATTTCTTAGTGGAATTTCAAATGAATCAGTTCATTGAGTTTTTAGAAAATGCCCATGTAGGTTTTAAGACTCACAATTTCCCATTCAGATGTTGCACTAGTTTTAACCTACGTTATAAATATCCAAGTGAGCTCTTCTCTGTTTTTAAATGAATTTTTTTTTCAATCAGTTGCCCTAAAAATATAGTCAAGATACACAGCCAGCAAATCTAGTAAATTCTTCCAGTTGCAGTTTTTCAGATGTCATCTCTTTATAGCTTTTGTATTCATTGTGAATCTGAAATAATCATAAATCCATATAAATGGTATAACCAATGGAGGGTAATTAATTAAATTCATTAACTTATTCAGTACCATATGAAGCACCTTTACAATAAATACTAATTGCCTTCAGAACATATGTTAAGGGCAAAGGGCAAAGGTATAGCTGAAAGTCACTGACACACAAATCCTAATCCTTCGCACCATGACTGTGTTCCTCAGAGTGTGGTCCCCGGACCTGCAGCATCAGCATCACCTGGGAACTTGTGAGAAATTCGGATTCTGAGGACCCAGCCCAGGCCTACTGAAACAGGAAAACTCCAGTGGTGGTGTCAAGCAATCTATTTTAACAAGGCCTCCAAGTGATTCTGATGCACACTAGAATTTCAGAACCACTACTCTTTTCCTTATTAAAAGCATTTTACTCCTTTTTCTTAATATCCTTATATCTAGATGATAACTATATTTGCATACTTATCAGAATTGAACTACGTAACAGTTTAACATTTCTCTGGCCTCCAGGCAGAACTGGCACAACACCTTCTTCATGAAGCTACCTCCCCGGGGGCAACTCTGGCACATACCTAAAATCCTGCCCACTTCTCAGGGCACTTCCAAGGAGGCATCCTTACCCCTGATGGACTCTGTGGGGTCCTCTCTCCCTTCATTCTTTCACCACTCCTGTATTCATCCCATCTTGGCAGTTACTGCAATTCTTGTTAACTTCTGTGTGAGGGTTCAAACTATATATTATTCCCCATTGGATCTCCAGTGTCCACTGTGGTGCTTAACCTAAGTGATCAATATATATTTAATGAATAAATAATGAAAATGATATAAGCAAGCAGCTGTAGTCATGAAATTTATAATTCAGGTACAATATAAATTATATAAACTGTTTTCAGAAACTCTAGGATAAGAGGAAATAAAGACTTAATTTGAGGGAGAATTTTAATCTGCTATTATTTTCCCTCTATCAATTAGCTGTTTTGAACATTTTTTTTTTTTTAACTGTGGTCAGCCTTCAAAGATATATTTATTTCAGTGTCATATTTGATCCTGAAAAAGTCAGTTTTCCTTGTGGAGCTTCAACAATAATTTGAACCAGGACACAGTTTGATTTTATCAACAGCAGGTATACGATATTTTAAAAATAACACTGGGCTTAGATCCCAAAAATAGATTTCAGTCCTATTTCTAATATTAATAATCTGTCTTATTAGTTTGGGAAAGTCAATTAACCTAAATTATTTCATCTGCAAGATGGGATTCAATGATATCTATCCACAACAAGAGGTTAGTGAAAGAATCAAAGTAAATGGTGAATATGAAATTGTTTTGCAAATTTGAAAGCACAACACACCCAAGAAGTGTTATTACTTGTTACCTTTTGGAGAATGGTCTAGTTGGGCAATCCAAAGCTTAATTAGCTTATTAATCAGTAGATGTGGAGAGTCAAAACTCCATATGGAGACACACATTTTCTCTGTGATGCAAGATTACAGCTAGTAAAATGTACAACTGAACTATTTATGTAGAAGATCCAGTACTTACCATGACTAATATAACTGGTCTTCCACAAAATGACATTTTTTCCAAACTTCTAAGTATTAATGTTACTTACTGTCCTAACAGTCTTTAATTAGTAACCATAGTGAGAATAATGAGAATTCTCATAATTTTAATGAGAATTCTCAACTAAACTAAATAAATGAGTTTTCATTATACTCTAATTTTTTTTTAACAATCAAGCAGTATAAGTAAAATTATGAATCTGAAAGTTACATAGAAACAAGAAAATAATCTGGAATTAAGCCAGAATTTAATTATATTTTAGGTCAAGAAAGGACTGGAATCTCTTCTCTCTTTCCTATCTAAATTCTAACCTTATTTCAAGTTCAGTTTGAACCCTATTTCTACCATAAATGTTCCCCCAAGTCTGCCACCTCATAATGGCATTTTCCTTTCACAACGTTCCAATGTTTCAAAACATTAAGTCCTTAAAGTTTTGTGGCTGAAATTGTTAATGTTCTCCAAACATCACCATTCAACCCCATATTTCTAAACTTCCTTGGAGTTATATTACAGTCGATGAACTCCAAGAAGTGATATGTGGGATACTATGCTTCCTGCTCTTCTCTCCTCCCCTGATAAGCTACCTTGGAAGCCACAGATGGAGTTTCCTCAAAGTATAGAAGCAGACTGGATTCTGGAAATCTACACAGAGGATAGAGGCCCTAGAAAGCTTCCCCAACATGCACAGAGTGGGAAATATATTTTTTAATGTAAAGCCACTAAATTTAGGGGTGTGTTTATTATCACAGCATAACCTTGCCTATCCTTACTAATAGAAGTGTATGATAGGCACTGCACAAAATTGCAGTTAATCATATGTTATTCTGCAATGGACTCAATTTCAAAACTTTGACAGAAATGGATAGCTCAATGTTTGTCCTCAATGATCTATAGCCTAATAAAGGAAACAGATTTATAAATAAATGGATTGATCATGCAACATTATATGTGACCACGGATGTCTACATATGATAATGAAAGGAGTACTATGAGAGAGCATTTAACTTTCTCTATAATAGGGAAGGGGAGAGTCCAGAAAAGCTTACTAAAAGAAGTAATACTAAATAAATGTTCATTCCATTTAATGACAAAATATGATGCTCACTTGCTTTGTGCCAAATATTGAGCTAGTTGTTAAAATTTGAAGATTAGAGGTTACAGAGAGAGAGAGAGAGAGAGAGAGAGAAAGAGAAAGAGAGAAAGAAAGAAAGAGAAAGAAAGCTTTCTAAGCACAGGGATCAGCATGAATAAAAATCAGATCAGAAATAAGTGGGTTTACTCAGTATCTATATACTATATGGTACTGACAGAGTGTAAAATGTAATGGTAATAGGAAATGAATATGGAGAGGCAACCAGTTCAAGAAGGGTCTCATGTACCACAATAAAGATTTTTTATTATAAGCTGTTGATGATGGAAGGAAGCAAAAGACATATCAAGTCTGTATCTTAAAAAGATCATAGTCTTGTCATTTGTGTTTAGGAGGTGATCATGAAATGAGAGCTCCAACTAGGAGGCTGTTCTGAGAGTAGATGTGAGAGATTAAGAGATGTGAATAGTATGTTGGAAATATTCAATATCTGGCTCTCCAGGGAAAGGAAACTCTGATTTATGGCTATTTTTAAGCTCCAATATGATGTTACTGAACAGTGAGAAGGGAAAAGATGCTCACAGTCGTACAAGCTTCAGCACACAGCTGACACTGAGATAGCACCACTGTAAAGGAGGTATCTGGAACATATTAAGTTCACAATAAGTAAACATTTGTTGAATAAATGAAGAAACAAATGTTTATAGGAATAGAAATAGAAAGGGAAAAGTAGATTACAGAAATATTTATAAGTAGAATTGAAACAGAAGAGAAGGGGGCAGGGGACAACTTTTAAATGAATGACATAGCCATAGGACATGCCAAAAACTGGTTAGAACCAACGAGGTCCAAGATGACAGAAGACTCGACTTCCATTGGACCTTTAGCCTCATTATATGCTCACTGTAATACATTAGCATGCTAAATGACACACCCTCAGGCACTATGACAGTTCTGAGGCCAACCATAAAAGGTCAAAAAGTGGGCGGTGGCCCAGTTCCTGGAAATTCCTGCCCCTTCCCCGAAATAGTTGGAATAATTCTCCTACTCATTAGCCTATGAAATTACCCAGCCCATAAAAACTAACCACCCCATATTTTGGGGACTCTCGCCTTCTGAGATGGCCCACACTCTGTCTGTGGAGTGTGTTTCTCCCAAGGTCGTTCTCGCCTTTTGAAACAGACCACATTCTGTCTATGGAATGTGTATCTCTAAATAAATCCATTTCTTACCTATCATTTTGTCTCTCACTGAATTCTTTCTGCAATGAGACTTAAAGAACCTGAGCTTCATTAAGTCCTGAGACCAGGTGTATGATCTCAATAAAAAGACCGTGGGTTCACGTCCCAATCTGGGTTTAGGCCAGGTTTAAGTCCTAACCTATGGGTTCAAGTCTCAATCTGAGTGGCATGGTTTCACAGCCATAAAGAGCAACATTCTCTACACTAACAAATGTAAAATAGATAGCTAATGCTAGTGGGAAGCAGCCGCATAGCACAGGGAGATCAGCTCAGTGCTTTGTGACCGCCTGGAGGGGTGGGATAAGGAGGGTGGGAGGGAGGGAGACGCAAGAGGGAAGAGATATGGGAATATATGTATATGTATAACTGATTCACTTTGTTACAAAGCAGAAACTAACACACCATTGTAAAACAATTATACTCCAATAAAGATGTAAAAAAAAAATAGATAGCTAATGGGAAGCTGCTGCATAGCACAGGGAGATCAGCTCCGTGCTTTGTGATGACCTAGAGGGGTGTGACAGGAGGGTGGGAGGGGGGTTTAAGAGGGACGGGATATGGGGATATATGTATGCATATAGCTGATTCACTTTGCTATACAGCAGAAACTAACACACCATTGTAAAGCAATTATACTCCAATAAAGATGTTAAAAAAAAAAAGATAACATTCCTTCTTGGTCTTATAAGGGGCCACAATGATGCTTAGATCCAGATTGTGTAAACTGTCAATAATACATCATTTAATGTATAGCCCTCTGTCTCAAAACACATATAACTGTGCCTTGACTTCTAACCAGTGGAACAGTTCTGAGCTTTCTGAGATGCTGTCCTGGGTTATAATCCTCAAATTTGGCTCAAATAAAATTTTCCATTTCTTTCTTAGATCAAATGATTAATTTTTGGTTGACACGTTAAAGAAAAAAGATTATCTAAATACTAAGAGTCGAGTTACAAAGATGAAATTGGGTAAAAAGTCCTAAAATGTCTCTTCATTCTTGTATTCTTCAATTCTAATCCTAACTTTAGAGGAGGCTAAGGGAGCCTTCCCATATTTGCCTTCTTCACATAAGAATAGAAACAGTTTTAGAGATAATAGTTTCCCGGGTAGCTGTTCAAAACCAGAAAGTGGGGCAGTAGAGATCCAAGAGAGATTTTTTTTAAACTATGCTTATTATAGCCCACCAGGGATGTTATTGGAATGGTAGCAAAAAGTCTTTAGAAAGCAGAGAAATGTTCATTGCTTATTTTATAAATCTCCCCCAAAGTTCCTGAAGGCTAATTCTATTCTCACCCAGAGTTCAAAGTCTGACCACCAGACAGTGTGGATTGAAGTAGAAAAGTAGGATGGAACAATTTCTACACTTTGAAGTCCAGAGAAAGGAAGATCATTTCAGGGGCTTGAAGCACACACACCAAACACTCTTTCCATCACCACTGCCATCAAAGAGTAAGGTTGAATGGAACTTTGAAAACCTTAGAGGAAAATTATCTTGCTGCTTTCATATCTAGATTTGCTTCCTCTCAAATTATGAATTCTCTCCTAATATGAAAGGCCCATTTTCATTGCCCTGAAATATATCTGAGTCATAAAAATGAGTAACTACAAAACATTGTTACTCTGTACACCTGGAGAAGCAGAAATATTTTGTGTCATTTTGTTTCCAAAGGAAAAGTAAATATGTATATTTTAAGCCCAAGAGATCTAGAAAGTTACAAGTTATAGGTAACGTTACAAAAGACCACAATAGTGGTATCACCCAGCAGTTATCCTTCCTATCCTCCCCCCACCCCATCCAATGCATTGGACTGTGTGCTTCTCACCCACTATATTGCACAAGGTTATCATGGTCTTCCTATTTCTCCTCTTGCACCCTCCAACCCATCTTTTTAAAGGGAGCCAGAATTATTTAAACTGCACATCTTTATAATTAATGGTTATAAATTGACTACCAAGCAATTAATGGCTTTCTAGAAACTGAGCGACCATGGTGGGGTTTCAAAAGAATACCTACAATGTATTTGATTAACAGGGTTGGTGGTTTTCATGTAAACCTACTTGATAACAGGAGTTTGACTGCAGTTTCTTGGATCCATGATATCGTGAAGCCAAGTGCCTTGCATATAATTGACACTCTGTCTTTTAAAGAGATTTAATATCACCACTCAAAACATGACTACGCACTCTTAATTAGTTATTCAGCACCTTCAAGAGCTCACTGCCTATTATTTCAAAGAAAAAAAAAAAAGAAAGAAAATGAGAAGAGTTACTTTTGACATTAGCATTTATGGCTCCCAGGACCACGAAATAAAGAGACATTGACTGAGCTGATAGCTGAGCTAGGAGAAGGGTGAAACTAAAAGAACTGTGAGATCAAGTGGACATTAGCACAAAACTTTAAAAGGAGAATGCAAGTTTTAAGCAGCATGTGAGTGAGTTGTAAGTCTCTTGTGATACATATCTCCAGAAACCCCACTGACCTCAGCATGATTGACATTTATGAGAATGACCTTAAGGTAGGTGAGGCGGATGTTTTTTTTTTTGTTGCTTGCTTGCTGCTTCCATGACTTAAATGAAAGTAGTCTGAGATGTCAGTTGCTGCACTGCTAATCTTCTTCAGGCCAGCATGAAGGGAGCACTAAGTTTGAATTCCTACCTGTCTTACAGATGACTAAAATAGTCAGCTATGTTGGAACGCTGGTGCTTTTGGGTGTAACTTACTCATTTACTATGTCCTCCACATTCCTCCCGAGATCTGCCACTTTGCTCATCAGGACTAGTGCCAGAATGTTAGCATCAGATCTGCTTAATGTCACCCTCCTGTAAATGGACCACAGTAAACATATTGGGCGGTCTACAAGAAACACTGGAGATGAACAATTTAGACTTACTATCTGTCACTGACAGCCGGGACCATCTGGACAGGCAGTTAATGATCAGCATTAGAGCCACATGTAATCTCTGGGCCTCAGTTTAACAAATGTAGGGGAGCTGAGAGGGGATTTGAGCAGTGTAGCAAAAGCTCCCCTGAAGTCCTGAAAGAATGAGACGAGACTGAGTCTCACCTGGCAGTAACTAAAATCCACGCACGGTCACTCTCAAACTAACAAACACAGACTGGTTTTTAGGGCAAACATAGAAAAGGATTAAGGTAACTGCTCTGGAAATTTAAATATTCCTGTCCTCTCCAGCAGAAAAAGAGAGAGAGAGCACTTTTGCCTGAGCTACTCAGATGCCAGAAATCTGCTCTTGACCATAGAGAATCCATAAATTCTTATACGCTTCTTGTGGAGTAGGTTGGAAAAAGAACCCCTATTTATAATATTTCTTAGCCTCAGCCTTTGGATCAGCTCTAGAAAGATGTATGCAGGAGGGGCTGAAGCTTTTACCCAGACAGAAAGGGAAGATTGAGATTCACTGCAAATATTCCTATAGGTCAAAGGGAAATCACAAAAATCCATTTCTAAAAAATGCATTTAATATTTCTAAAACTTATCGCCACAATGGTGTTAAGCAGTAGATGGCTTTATTTATTATGTTGCAGTTGAGTTTCAAAAGCATTATCTATTTAGCTTTTCTTCAGGCTGAGGAACTGAAAAAGTATCAATAGAGAAAGTGTATGTATATTTTGAAAAACAGAGTTCATCCTTCTATGGGCAATGACAATCCAATGTGGGCTTAATATTTTGGTGGCTTTGTTTTCTTGAAGATTTTAGTTATCAGTATCTTTAGTCTAAACAACAACAAAAACCCATGATTTCAAAATTAGGCCAGTATCCTTGGGCTTGAGATGAGACCTTAAGCTCTTGTGTCTATATTTAACAGAGTGCTGCCAGGAACATTTGAAGAACAGCCACATGTCATCTACTTGCATCAAGGATGAAAAACACATTGCTTGCCTGCTGCCACTGTCCCCATGGCACCTCCATGACAAATTTTATTAATTGACTGCAGCCCTCTTTCCCAATGAGCTCAGACAGAGCTTCACAATCTTTCTTAACACAGCCACTTCTAATCATTGTCTTGGGACAATGTGTCTTGGGAGGTGAGTTGAACATATTTCACATAGAATTTTTGTCAGAGATAGCTTAAGTTCCAGGGAAAGCATTTTGGGTGAGAAGGAGGGAAGGAGGGAAGGAGGGAAGGAGGGAAGGAGGGAAGGAAGGAAGGAAGGAAGGAGGAAGGACGGGAGGGAGGGAGGGAGAGAGGGAGGGAGGGAGGGAGGGGTAGATGGATGGATTACTTAGTGCCTGTTATATACAGAATGTATACTTTGTAAATGTTGACAAAGATATTTTGCTTGTCCAAAGTTTGATCAGGCTCCTAATCCTTCTCCTGGGCCAATCTGTGTACTTCTTTGTAAAATCCAGTTTTAGCAAGAGCCCTGCTAAGCCAGTATAACCAGAGCACCCAGCCTTCAATGATGAAAGCACTGCTGCCCAAAACTGCTCCAAGATGAGAAACCCCAGTTCTACGACAGACTAAGAGCTGAAAACACCTCTTCAGGATACCAAGGAAACTGAGTTTCTCCTTCACATCTTACGGGAATCAACCTCCTTTGCTTTTAAATTTCCTACAATTATACCATCTAAAAGGAGTGATGTTTCACAGCGTTTGTGCCCTTCATTAACAGACCCATGCAAATCTTTACCAGTGAATTATTTTTACAGGTGAGGAATGGAATCTCAAAAAAGTAAGATAGCTTAAACGTTGGCTCAGAATTTAAACCCAGATTTGCCCATCTCCAAAAAAACACATGTTTTTACTTACAGAATGGTGGCAACCAGACCTCTGTGAATTTTAGAGGATGGACTTTGTCAATTCAAAGATTCTTTGGACTGCCCTCTGCTAACTGTGCTTAAATCTACCCCTGATCAATTTAACCAAAAGTTATGATTTCAATGTTCCTGCTTCGTTGTACCTTCAAACATAGCTTTAGTATCATAACCATTTTCTGGTTCCTCAAATACTATCAAATTACATTTGTAGCACTTCATAACTTAATAAAGAAATCTACCTATCTTATCCCTTAAAAGTGAGGAATAGGGGCTTCCCTGGTGGCGCAGTGGTTGAGAATCTGCCTGCCAATGCAGGGGACACGGGTTTGAGCCCTGGTCTGGGAAGATCCCACATGCCGCAGAGCAACTAGGCCCGTGAGCCACAGCTACTGAGCCTGCGCGTCTGAAGCCTGTGCTCCGCAACAAGAGAGGCCGCGATAGTGAGAGGCCCGCGCACCGCGATGAAGAGTGGCCCCCGCTTGCCGCAACTAGAGAAAGCCCTCACACAGAAATGAAGACCCAACACAGCCAAAAATAAATAAATATTTTTAAAAAAAGAAAAAAGAAAAGTGAGGAATAGCATCCATTTCTTACTGATCAAGAAGAAATTATATATCCTGCCCAAGATCACAGGTAAGGAAAAACTCAGACATGAACCTAAACTTGTGATGACATTCCAAACTCTTCTATTAAATTACACTGTGAGGTAGAACTTGATACATGCCAGAAGAAAGAAAAAGGTAAAGGGTAATGAGAGTTGAAAGGGCAAGATCGGAAATAAGTTATTGATGTGGTGGCATTTGAACTGTATTAAAGGATAAATAGGATTTTAACACGTGTGTAAAGGAATGCCAAGTAAAAATGAGGAAAAACAAAAAGGCTTAACAGAAAACAAGGTATTTGAGAAGAGACTGGCAATTTCTATGTGTTTATAGCATACTACACATGATAATGTTGGGTAGAAAATTAGTAAATTAAAGTAGTTTGGGGCCAGATTATAAAGGAGCACATACTGTGATGACCTAGATGGGTGGAATGGGGGGTGAGGGAGATCCAAGAGAGAGGGGATATATGTATACATATAGCTGATTCACTACCCTGTACAGCAGAAACTAACACAACATTGTAAAGCAATTATACGCCAATAAAATTAATTAATTAATTAAGGAGCACATAATCCATGCCAAGAAATTTAAATCTTTTTCTTTGAGTAAAGGTTTTTGAAAGGACAGTATAATGAACAGATTTGTGTTTTGGGAAGATGTCTTATTTGATTGAGGCAGTGCAAAGAATGTGCTGGAGATAGCAGAAAGAACGAGGTATGTGTGCTGTTAATTGGGTAAGAAATTAGAGAGTCTACAATGAACCAGAGTCCCTATGAGAATGGAGACACTGGGAAGGATAAACAGTAGTGAAGAAGAGAGGACCATGAATGAGTTTAAGGTTCTTAGTTTGAGCATCAGAATGAATGACAATGTAATTAGCTGAAGTAGGAGATTTAAGCAATTGGGGGAGATAATCAATTGGACTTTGGACTTAATGAATTAGGGGCTTTCATCCCAACTGCTTGTTGAAACTGTCCAGATCAAATGAGAATAGATACATTCTGGAGTCATCACTTAGAGGTGTTAGGTACAGGTAACAAGGAGGAATGTACTTGGCTCTAAAAATGGTACACAGAGGGAGAGCTTGTTGAAAACTTTGAACATGAAGGGCTCTTCTGTCTTTTTTTTTTAACATCTTTATTGGAGATAACTGCTTTACAATGGTGTGTTAGTTTCTGCTGTATAACAAAGTGAATCAGCTATACATATGTTCCCATATCTCCTCCCTCCTGCGTCTCCCTCCCATCCTCCCTATCCCACCCCTCTAGGTGGTTACAGAGCTTGTAATTTTTATTATAGGGAGCCATTAAAAACAGTATTCGGTCGTGACAGTTGGAGGCCAAGCCAACAGTAACAGCTGAAAGAAAGTGGGTTTGGGAGCCCTCTGTGAGTACGCATATTAAAACAAGTACAGAAGGTGCCATGGCTGCTGGCCTCCTGCACAGCCTGTGGGTTCTCCTTCTCTGTTATAATAACAGCACTCAGCCTTGTGGCACGTTTTCATTCTTGGAAAGAAGTTTGTTTCCAAAATTAGGTTCTTCGTCTGAAAGGTTTTTGAGTCCTACAAGATAATTAGGAAGCCGTGCCTCAAAACAGAATCTGACATAACCCACTTTGTTTTCGCTTTGAAAGGGCGGTTTTTCAAAGTTTCTCATATTTTCAAACTGTAAGGGCAAAAAAAAAATTTTTTAATTTCAGGGTAGGGACAAATGGGAGGACATTTTATTTCTCGTGGCACCTAGCTCAAAATTATTTATGCATAAATTAAAGAAAGACAAGACAAAGTTTTGATATTGTTGGTTATGATGAGGGATGGGGAATCTGAGATAGCACTGGGCCTTAACAGGGAAACTATACAGTTAAGGACTACCTCTAACACAGGTCTTGTTAATACTGCAAAACGTCCAATAGCTAGAATGTATTTTTTTTTTCATCTACTTGAAGCAAATGCTAAGTGAAAAGTGACAGGATGCTAAGCCTTCTAAGATAAGTCTGTGCGTCCTGGAGAAGAGTGTGCTGTTATGGCTAAGACAGCACTTCACCAGCTGAGGCTGGCACAAAAGAGGAACGGCTGGACCCCACCTGGAAACCAAGAGTGTGTTTCTCATTAGAATCGCAGAGAAAAGAAAATACTGCCGTGACCTGCCCTCCAATTAGATTATAAACACACATTTCCAGCAGCAAAAATCAGGACTCCTCTCAATCTTTGGTACATGATGTGCTCACAATTGCTGTTGACATCTCCCGGTGTCTTGGACTCTCTCCTTTCTCCTCTTTAAATTCTTAAATGCTCCCCATACTTCAGAACCTAACTCAACCCCATCTCATCTGAGAAGATTTGTTTCAACCTCTCTATCCATCTTCTCTTGCTCCTTTACCTCTTCATCATTCACTGGATGTGAGACCACATGTATTTGTGCTTTATGAACTAGCCTTTCCATAGCATTTACATTCTGTCTCTCCAGTAAGGCTTTGAAATTGCTTGAGTGAAATATAACATTGCATCTTATCGTGTACAATACCAACATCCCAGTGAGTACTAAGTGTTCAACGTCTTAATCTCTTTCCTGAGAATACATCAATTTATAAAGAATTATCTATAAAGTTTTCACATTCAGCACCAACATAAAGATAAATTATTTTTCCCTTGGACAGTAAATCATATAACCACTTTGCAAAATGAGTATTTTCTAAAATCATGTAGAAAAGGGGAACAAATCAGCCCTCAGTGGGCAGCAGGAGGGAGGCCCACGTACAAAAGCAAAGCATTTATTGGAATCTACATTTTGTTGTTGTTGTTGTGGCCTCTCCCGTTGCGGAGCACAGGCTCCAGACGCGTAGGCTTAGTGGCCATGGCTCACGGGCCTAGCCACTCCGTGGTATGTGGGATCTTCCCGGACCGGGGCACGAACCCGTGTCCCCTGCTTCGGCAAGCATACTCTCAACCACTGCGCCACCAGGGAAGCCCTAGAATCTACATTTTAAACTTTGCAACCATTAATATTTTAGGAAAGGTATTCCTTTTGGACTTAATAAAAACTGAAACCAGTTACAAGTAACAGGTAAAATATTACCACAGGAATTGCATGCTGATTCATCAAAGAGTCCTGACTATATACATGGCACCAGGGTTGGGGGGTCTCTGGTTCCCACCAGCAAGTGACTGAGCATTTTTCCAGGTTTATTATTAAAGGTCCCAGAAAATTCTAGGACGACTGTGTCTTTAAAAGTCCTTTGCAGCTTGACCCTGGCCAAGTCTAAAAAATGCTCAATTATAAAATAGAGTTTAGTGGCTAGAATTCACAACCTTTAACAACAAGAATTCACAACCACTTGAGTAAAGAGGAGGAGTGAAGAACCTTCTTTTTTTTTCTGTTCTCTCTTCCAATTAACTTGTAACAGAAGATTTTTGTTTCCCTTGCTGTGTTTTGGCCCCTGGCCTCACTTCAGGCCATGCAGGTGAAATGGCTCTGGGGAAAAAAAGGGACACTTTTTATGCCTAATTGTAAGTGAACCTACAACCCATTCCTCCAATCCTGGTGGCACGAGCTACTGGAGGCCAGCTTCCATTTCCCCACAGTGTTCCTTAAAACTCATAGAAACAAGAAGAAAATACAGTATCACTGAACAAACCACAGAGCAATTGTAAAAATTGGAAGTCTAGTCTAAAATTGGTAGTGCTTTTAAGAACGCACAACTATCCAAAAAGGAAAAAAAAAATAACATAATACAAAATTTCTCCAGTTTGATTGAGAAATAGTTGACATACATCACTGTATAAGTTCAAGGTGTACAGAATGATGGTTTGATTTACATATATTGTGAAATGATTGTTACTACAATAGGTTCAACTAAAATTCATCTTCTCATGTAGATACAATAAAAAGAACAGAAAGAAAAAGGGAAAAAAATTCTCCTTGTGATGAGAACTCAGAATTCACTCTTTTAACAACTTTCCTATATATCATACAGCAGTATTATAGCTATAATCATCACATACATTATTACATCCCTGGCACTTACTTATTTTACACCTGTAAGTTTGTACCTTTCCTCTAATTCCTCCTCCCCCCACACTCTGCCTCTGGTATAATCTCTTTTTCTATGAGTTTGGGGTTTTTCTGTTGCTTTAATTTTTTTTTAGATCCCACACATACATGAAATCATGCAGTATTTTTCCCACACATACATGAAATCATACAGTATCTTTCTCTGTCTGACTTATTTTACTAAGCATAATTACCTCCAGCTCCATCCACTTTGTTGCAAATGGCAAGATTTCATTCTTTTTATGGGTGAATAATATTCCATTGTAAATATGTACCACAACTTCTTTATCCAGTTACCCATCAATAGATACATAGGCTGTTTCCATATCTTGGCTATTGTAAATAATGAACATGGGGAATGCAGATATCTTTTCAAGTTAGTGTTTTTCTTTCCTTTGGATATATTCCCAGAAGTGGAATATATTCCCAGATCATGTGGTAGTTCTACTTTTAATTTTCTGAGGAAACTTCATACTGCTTTTCATAGTGGCTGCACCAATTTACAGTCCCACCAACAGTGCACAAGGGTTCCCTTTTCTCCACATCCCTGCCAGCACTTGTTAGCTCTTGTCTTTTTGATGACAGCCATTCTAACAGGCATGAGGTGATATCTCATTGTGAGTTTAATTTGCATTTCCCTAATGACAAGTGATGTTGAGTATCTTTTCATGTACCTGTTTTCCTTTTGTATATTTTCTTTGGAGAAATGTCTGTTCATGTAATTTGCCCATTTTAAATTGGGTTATTTATGTTTTTTGCTATTAAGTTAGATGAGTTCCATATATATTTTGGATATAAACCCCTTATCAGATATACTGTTTGCAAATACTTTCCCATTCTGTAGGTTGTCTTTTTACTTTGTTGATGGTTTCTTTCGCTGTGAAGAAACTTTTTGGTTTGATGTAGTCCCACTTGTTTATTTATCATTTTGCTGCTAAAACAAAGGTATGTTTTAAAGAATTATTTTTTTTAATATTTATTTATTTTAC
This sequence comes from Pseudorca crassidens, assembly GCF_039906515.1. Lineage (NCBI taxonomy): Eukaryota > Metazoa > Chordata > Mammalia > Artiodactyla > Delphinidae > Pseudorca > Pseudorca crassidens. The sequence goes on from NC_090298.1 coordinate 25,984,971, forward strand.
TTTTTTGGCTGTGTAGGATCTTAGTTGAGGCACACGGGATCTTGGTTGAGGCACGTGAGATCTTTCGTTGCAGCGGGCAGGCTTCTCTCTAGTTATGGTGCGCGGGCTTCTCTCTAGGTTGTGGCACGCGGGCTCCGGGGCGCATGGGCTCTGTACTTTGCGGCACACGGGCTCTCTCGTTGAGGCACATGAGCTCAGTAGTTGTGGCACACGGACTTAATTGCCCCGCGGCATGTGGAATCTTAGTTCCCCAACCAGGGATCAAACCCGCATCCACTGCATTGAAAGGCAGATTCTTTACCACTGGACCACCAGGGAAGTCCCACAAAGGCACACTTTAGTAAAACATGTATTCTTTTAGTAATTGAGAAACAGAAGCTGGTTATTGCTCTTATAGATGCTCATTGTGAAATTCAATTCTTTGATAATTGAGGAAATTAACTGTAATATTCTCCTATTGCCACTGCAACAAATTACTACAAATGTAGTAGCTTAAAACAGCACAAATGCATATTCTTATAGTTGTGGAGGTCAGAAGTCTAAAATCAAAAATATCAAGCACTGACAGGGCTGCATTCCTTCTGGAGGCTTTAGACAAGAATCGGTTTCCTTACCTTTTCCAGCTTCTAGAGGCTGCCTAAATTCCTTGGCTCATGGTCTCTTCTTCCATCTTCAAAGCACGTCATTCCAACCTCTGGTTCCATCATCACATCTTTTTATCTCTGGTTCTAACTCTACTACCCCCCTTTTATGAAAACTCTGGTGACCACATTGGACTCACCAGGATAGTCCAAGATTTTCTCCCCACCTCTACAGCCTTAAATAATCACATCTGCAAAGTCCTTTTTTTGCCTTGTAAAATAATATATTCATTGGATCTGGGGATTAGGATATGGCTGTCTTTGATGGGTAATTTTTCAGGCTACCACAGTAACCAAATTTAATCTGTGATCAAGCATAGGTACAAAGAATCCATAGAGTGTACAAGTAATCAAGATTTGGGTATAATTAATCATCTAGGTCTTCAAGAAAGTGAATTAAATGACACTTTAAGTTGCAAGATAAATGCAGCTAGACGGATGATTTCTAAAATATACTCTTCTTGCTAGCACCAAAATTTTTTTTTCTTTTTCCCATTTGTTAGTTTAAGTACAGAGAAACAGAGTAAGAAATATAAGGGGAAATGGTCATCTAAACTGATGGTTTGTATGTGGAAAAATTTTCTTCAGTATCACTGAAAAAATAAAGAAAGAAAGAAAAAAAACTTTTTAAAAGACTTTGATGAAATGTCTCAAACTGCAAAAGTGAAATCTATTCTTTTTTACAGAATTGAATTCTCGTATCTTTATGTCCTGGGTGTTTATTTTTCTAAACACACTGTCGTAGTGCAGATATAAGCTCAGGAAACACTAAGCAAATTCCAGGAGATTAGCAAAGGTGATTTTGATATTGTTTCGATATTGTGTTGATATAAACGTGCTATGAGAGGTTACCTCCACTGATCATAGCCGCTGAGAAACTGAGTATTAATCAGCTAATGTTTGCTGCTTTTGGGGGAAAGAGGTAGTAGATAGAAACTAAGAATTCTAAAGAGAAAAAAGGAGCATTAGTCATATAGGTGGGAATAAGTAAACATCATAAATTAGGTTAATGGCAGGACTCTATATCTTCCTTTTCCTCCTACCTTGAAAAAACCTTAAACTGAAGCTTAATACACTCTGTATATATTCACATTTACTCATTTAACACGTGCTCTATTCAGTATTAACTAAAATCAGTTTCTGCAGTCTTTAAATAAAGTCAGGAAACCTGTTTAAAATTCTTGGCCATAAGCGGGGGGCAGGGGGGAGAGATAAATTGGAAGATTGGGATTGACACATACGCACTACTATATACAAAATAGACAGCTAATAAGGACCTACTGTATAGCACAGGGAACTCTCCTCAATACTGTGTAATGGCCTATATGGGAAAATAATCTAAAAAAGAGTGGATATAAAAGAGAGTGTATAACAAATTCACTTTGCTGTACATGTGAAACTATCACAACATTGTAAATCAACTATACCCCAATAAAAAATTTTTTTTAAAAATTTGTGGCCTGATCTTTCTTAACTTGTTCTAGTCATTTGGAAGTCAGTGTATGAAATAGAATGGGAATAGGTAGATACCAGAAGACCAGGGCTATAGGCCTAGATCTTCTGCAAATTGCTTCCAAGATTTCAAACAAACCTCTTATCTCAATGTGACTCAATAGCCTTCTATTAAAATGAAAAATTTTAATTAGTAAAAAATTATATTATTTAATAAATCAGAAATTGTATATGCATCCTTCTCACTTATAGTAAATATATGGCCTCTCAATTATACCATCTATTCCACAAAAAGAATGGTTAAAAAAAGTGGAATTTAGGGCTTCCCTGGTGGCGCAGTGGTTGAGAGTCCGCCTGCCGATGCAGGGGACGCGGGTTCGTGCCCCGGTCCGGGAAGATCCCACATGCCACGGAGCGGCTGGGCCTGTGAGCCATGGCCGCTGAGCCTGCGCGTCTGGAGCCTGTGCTCCGCAACGGGAGAGGCCACAGCAGTGAGAGGCCCGCGTACCACAAAAAAAAAAAAAAAAAAAAAAAATGGAATTTACTTCTAAGAAAATATACTTGCTTTGGTCATGTAGGAAAATATAAGAGATGCCAATATAAACGTACTAGGCCTCATAAACATGTTACCTAATAACTGAGGTTGGCAAACTACAGCCACTAGGCCAAATCAGGCCCACCACCTATTTTTGTAAATAAAGTTTTATTGGAACACAGCCTTGCCCATTCATTTACATGTTGTCTATGGCTAATTTCCAGCTAGAGTGACAGAACTGAGTAGTTGTGACAAAGATCAGACGGCCTGCAAACCCTAAAATATTTATCAGTCTATATGTAGAAAAAGTTTCCTAATCTTATCTAATAAAATAAAATGACACAAGACCAGTGTTAAATTCCATATCACATGTTAAAATCAAATTAAAAATTTTTGAGTTCCGTTTTAATGATTAATTTTTTCACTATACATTTCTTCATATGGTATATAAAAGGTGATGCCACCTTAACAAATAGTTTGTGATCTATTTCTTTTAGTTGGTTTTCTTTTCTGGGATAGTAGCTAATTTGCTGTTACTTTTATTATTGTTAAATTAAGGAGAGGCAACATTATGCTGCAGTAATAAACAATCCTCCAAATCTTAAGGCCTTATAACAACACAGTCTTATCTCTCATATCCACTGGGTCAGCTGGGGGGATCCATGTGCCCTCTCTCTGGGAACCAAGCTGACAAAGACTCTTCCATTCAGATAGGTGCCCATCACTGTGGCAGAAGGAAAGAGAATACAGCAAATGGCGCACGGCCTTTTAAAGCTTCCACCAGAAATGACACATCCCCTCCAATCACATTTCCTTGTTCAAAGTAAGACACATAGTCACATCTAATTTCAACGGGGCAGTGTAATTCTACCACAGGACCAGAAGGAGGAGAACTAGAATATCTGAGACGGAATCTTATGACAGTCATGGTAACTGCCGAAAACAATCTGAAAGAGAGATGGAGTTAAATGCCTCTTGCCTGTGGTGACTCTGCATCAAACAGGGCACCACCACGGAAAGTACAACACTTTAATTCCACTGTAATTTACCAAAGCCTAGACTTTCTGGCTCTAAGTTCAGAGTATTGGTAAAAGCACTATACCATTTCTGCAAACCCTATGACAAACATTTCTTTAGCAGTGTGAAGAAGTATTTCTTCAACTAAAATGTTAGTTTTAGTTTTCTGAACTCTTGGGCATTTCTGAATTCCATTTATTTGATATTCAAAATAATTCCTTGGTCCTTTCCAACATTTAAAATTAGCAGTTGAAGTTTAGCTGTGAGTTCTCTATAAAAATTTACTTGCCACACTGAGTAAAATGCACTTTTTAAAAAATCATTTTCTCACTATTAAAAGGAGCATTTAAATCATGGTCTATTTTAGTTTCTAAAATTACTTTCCTGCATTTTTTTAAAGAAAGCAAACAAATCAAAATAGAACTCACAAATGATGTACCACATTCTTTTCATTTAAAAACCATTTAAAAGAGAATGAACTTGCTTTTATTTAACATACTGCATTTACATATTAGCTGTTTAACATAATTTTACTTTTTTGGAACGGTCAGACATAATCAAGGAATTTGCGCCAAGCCTCCTCCCTTTTGAAACCTACATCTTTAAATCACGTTGACTAATAAAACTCTCAGTGCTGCACAGCAGAAAAAAAGGATATAAAAATTATAAACCATTTTAAAATTGAAAAAAAAAGAGGTTTTCATTTAAAGTTAGGCAAATATGGGGCACACAGAATCCATGGCAAATCTCTTATATTTAATGTATACTCTTGAACTCTTGCTAAACACAATTAATGTTTAGCACGTAGGCATGGAACAATTCTGTACCTTCAGTACACAGAATTTTCTGCAATAATGGCTTAAGGAAAAAAGTGTATCTATAAAATATATACTGCTTTCTTGGTCAAATATAAGTTGACTTTATTTAATGCAAGATTATTTTCAGTCTGGGTGTCTTCACTATTGATAAAATAGACTGTGGATGGGCTCCTCTAGCTGGAGGGACCATATGCATAAGAAAATGCTTGCAGTGAAGATGACATATGTCATACCATGTGCCAAATACCATGCTAGATCTGGAAGTGACAATTTTCTCATATATACTGGCACTTGGAGCTCTCTAGCTTTGGATTTATTTCTTCTCCATAAGAACTCAAGTGACATTATGTGTGTTTCTGAAATGCTTGGTAGGAGGTTTCCTGGCAATTAGTTATATTACATTTTATATTTTTTATCTGATATCCTTTAATTAATATGCTTTGTAAACTATTCTTGTTGTACCTCGAAATGTCAGACATGAGCTCGCATCATCTACTCTAGAGTCTTCAGGTTTCTAAGGAACATGCAACTATACCCTTGTACACATAAGATAGATAATGAACTTTGCTCCTTTTTCTATGAAACTAAGTTTCTCTGGAAAATGTTGCCATGTACCTTACTATTCAATTCATAAAAAATCAATATGAATGACCAACTGCCATATTTACTAATTATCTATTTACCAAAATATTTGTTTTCAAAAAGCAAATAGTTATAAAACGTATACCAATTTATATAGGATGGAATGGCTTCTGTCATGTTGAGGAGTTCTGCAAAGTCTTAGTTGACTGATTTCTATTTCAGAATTTCATATGGAAATTTTTCAGTTTATTCTGATGTCTTTTCAATTCTCTTCTATGTCATTTCTGCTTTTTGAAAATTTTAAGGTTCTCTTACCAATTTTTCAAGGAGTATTTCAACATTAGTATGTGATCCCTAGCAATTAGTGGCCAAAATGTAACAAGTAATGTGGCTGTTCTTGTCTCTGCTTCGTTCAAATATACCCATTTTTAGCATGTTTAAGGTTTTAATGTTTTTAAGATTTAACCAAATGTATGCTTTTTTATTCTGTTATTGTTCTTTCTCACTTGAACTTAGTGTCTCGTCAATGTTACCACACATGGAAGTGATACCTTCCATGCATTCTCACTTCCTTTCCATCACTTTGATTGATTTGCAGGTTTTGTGCTGAATATCTTTTCAAACCATTGTTAGAAACCAAAAACTTTGTGTGACTTGATTATTTTGGCCACTTCTTGTTTCTATCATATGTGTTTAAAAGTTATTTACTCCCTTTTTTTAATTTTAGGTGTTTAATATTCCTGTGTCAATTCCTTAAATTAACATGTAAGCCTTAATTTGTGTTTCTGGAAATACATTTTTAAATTTCAACGTGATATGATTATTTTTACCTGGTTTTGAATACCCAAATTTCTGGTAAGTGGATAAAATTAGAAAAATTGTCAAACTTGGCTATTTGAAGAATTGGCCAGTCAGTTAAATCATTATTTATTGGATTGGTTTTGGGTGAGTTGGCCTGCTTCCCTAGATCATAAGTATTTGTAGTGATGAGTAAAATGGAGGATGCAAACGTTCTATATACACACACACACACACACACACACACACACAAAATGAGTTATATTTTACTGCCTATACAATTCAAGCATTCATCCCAAGTTTCAAGTATGATCTTTCTCTAGTACATACTAGGAAAGCAAATTTCTATCTCATTATCCTATTAGTTGTTCCCTTGGAAGTGGCTCCCATAACAAGTGCACTTCCCCACCACACCCAGCTTCACCTCAGATCATGGCTCACCTCAATGTTAATCACCACTGAAAACTGCTAGACCCAAGCATTGCATTACAAGGCTTTTTCTTCTCTGAGAGCAACAGAGATGTTGTGTGGGGCAGACAGCACTTCTCTCTACAAGCCATGTCCTTCATCAGTTAATAGCAATTGCAGCATAGGATGTAGAAATGTAATGCTGGGAAGCAGGTGACTATTCCTAGATTCTGGGGGTAAAAGATAAAGAAAGTAAACTCTTAAGAGGGAGTACTCTCAGGTTGGTACACAGTTCCAACCTGGCTCCTCTTCTTCTAACCTCAGTCAAGTCTGATAACCCTACCCCACCTCCCTCCCAAGTATTTTTTTAGCCCACCCTCTATCTTCAATATCCATTCCTCTACTCTGAATTTCAGTCCAGAGCCGTGTTACTCAGCCTTAGCATCACATTCAAATCACCTGGGTAGCATTTTTTAAATGTCAATGCCCAGGCCTCATCCAGAAATTTTCATTTAATGGTCTATGGGACTTAGAAATGGGTTTTTAAAGTTCCTCAAGTGATCCTAAAGTACAGCTAAGCCTAAGAACACTTATCTAAAGAGAGCTTCCCAAACATTTCCACATCACTTTATATACTATAATGACTTTGTGAAACACACTGTGGTAAACTTGAATGGCTGCTGGAGGTTGCAAACAGTGTGGTGGTGTGGAGGGATAGGAAACAGTGGGGATCTCCTGCCTGACCAGATCCCATCCAGCCACCTAACCAACAAAGATGTAAGGGCTTTGATCTCCATATGCAAGCCATTTTTGGCATCGTCATTTTTTTTTTTTTTTTTTTTTTTTGCAGGAAAAGGGATACTGTGATCTACAGCAATAATCAGGGCAGCTTCCACAGGTTCATCAAGTATGGCTACTGGCACCCCAAGTGCTGAGGACTGTCCAGCCCGGTACATGGCTCTCCTAATATGTTTCATTTGGAAATCACCCACTGCTGTGAATTACATGCACACACTTTCCAAATTGTCCATGGACTTACTATCAAAGTAAGAACAATCTAATTTACTTACTATCGAAGGCAGGAACCATGTAAGTGCTCTTATTACCTACCCTAAGGATAGATCCACACTACATTTCTAATAAACACTGGTTGACTGGTTAAAGGCCATATACCCTGATTAGCTACCATCAGTAAAAGCTCATAATCATACTCCTCAGGCAGTGAAATTTGAATAAGAGGCAAAAGACTAGAAGATCACAAGCAACAAATGGTTAATTTTGGGAGCTGCTTTCTCGTTTGGATAGGCAGGCAAAGCTCAGTCACTCCTCCCTCCTCAGATCAGAAATAGGATGGAGGAATGAAGGTCCAACATTGGGAGCTCAGACAACACCATTTCACCCCAGAGGAGGGTAAACTGACAGCACAGTTTAGGAAGAATCTCCATTTAAATAAATTGGCTTCATAGAGAGTGGGAACAGCACAAGTTCACACATGTGCATGCCAGCACAACAAGCTTAAGGCAAGAAATAAAGTAATGATGGTGAACAGACCCAGTCATGTCCTTTTCCCTTAGTCAAGGTTGGGAGGGCCACTTGCTTTTCATGTTAGGTTCTTATATATGGTGTAGATAATAACACATGCCAACTGTGTAAGCCAACTCGAAGACTCTTGGTACTAACACTAACCCTGACTTCACCTTGCTTTTTTTGTCTGACCCATATTTTTATCTATGAGAATTAGAGTACTCAAAAGATTTTCTATGTCTGTGAAGAATTATGATAATTTTTTTCTAACAGTGATGGCACCTGCCTATAGGTACCAGCAAGAAACAAATGACTGGAAATGCACAGGGTAGCCCTTCCTGCAAGGGAAGCTTAACAATGGAAAGCATGTTCATCTTTCCTCCTACGATAAATTCAGAATTTGGTGTCCAAATAGCATTACCCATACATGCCATCCTAACTCCTAAGTAGTGAAATAATCAGAGCTGGGTTTAGCTGATAAAAGCTCAGGTGAAGAATGTAACTTACTTGGAGTAGGCAACACCACCTATCATTTTCCTGGTTTCAAATGTTTAATATAGTTTATTGAAAGTGGAGCGGTCATGAGTCTTGTTCAATCTGGATATTGATCCAAGAAATTGATCCTCTCAGTTTGTTATTGTTGGCCCTTGCCCTGTTTTCTCTAATGGAACTAATGTGGCTCTGGTTGAAATTATTGGTGGACAATAGGATAGAAGCAGAAAACTTTGGTTACTCTCCTGCAAAGATATGGGAGTCCCTTGTAGGATGGAAGTTGATAGCTCTATAGGATATAACAAAGGTCAAACATGACACTACCTTAAAAACAAAAAATTAGGTGAGGAGAGTGGTGGTCTATGCAGCCTGGCTTTGTCTACTTTTCTTCAGTTCATCAGAGTACAAAGAGAGGAGCATAATGTAAACTCGCATTCTTTCCCAACAGGAGGCAGCTCAGGTTGAAGAAAGAAGCAAACTTGGACTTGCATTTGCCCAAGTATAAGAAGCCAACTTGGGAAAATGGAAGCAATCCCATGAAACAGGAGCTGCCATGATTAAATCAAACTCTCAATGATATCACTTGAAAATGCAATATTATACAACTTAGCTTTTATGTTTATCCAATTTTTATATAATTATTTGATGCGGTTTTGCAGAAAATACTTTCATATTATTATATAAAAAAAATGAGCCCAGGGCTTCCCTGGTGGCGCAGTGGTTGAGAGTCCGCCTGCCGATGCAGGGGACACGGGTTCGTGCCCCGGTCCGGGAAGATCCCGCATGCCGCGGAGCTGCTGGGCCCGTGAGCCATGGCCGCTGAGCCTGCGCATCCGGAGCCTGTGGTCCACAACGGGAGAGGCCACAACAGTGAGAGGCCCGCGTACCGCAAAAAAAAAAAAAAAATGAGCCCAATGCAGAGGTGGAATAAAGTGCAATCCAATTCTGAGTGCAATTATCAAAAATGTGTGGTTGTGATTCCAGTTTCATTAGCAGGAAGAGCAACCCATCTTATGGAAAGTTGGAATAGTGACCTTAAACATTGTATCTCTGATTGCTCCAGGAGGCTCACAATGCATAAATCTGAAAAACCCCACGGAAAAGTCTCTCATCCTAGCAGGGTATATGGAACAATCTCCTCTGAGCTCCAAGGGGAAGGAAGGTAAATTAGAGGTAACACTGGGTAAGTGGCATACCAGCAGCTATCTAGTGCAAGAGCAGTGCAAATTTACAGTTAAAGGAGCTGATGAATCACAAAGAGTTTACACCACAGGCTGTTTTTATTCTAACCAGGTGGCTCAACCTCTTTTAATTGCCCTGGTCAGAACCTTACTATTGACACTCCTAGAGTATACTAAAATGAAATGGGAACCAGGAAATTTGCCTTTCAGTCCCCTGATAGTAAGTGGCAAGAAAGTTTAATTTTGGAGGAGCTGTTACACAACTAAAAATGCATTAGGGACGCAGGAAAAACCAGGCCTCTTTACATAAGAAGACAGGTACAGAAATGTTCATTGAAACACTGTCTATAATAATTCAAGACTGGAAACATACTAAAGACTGGAGACATATTAACTGTCCAACGACTGGCAAAATACATTGTATGAATATTCATTAGAACATGATATAGAAGTTAAAATACATAAATTTGAGCCATGTGTTTCAAAAATCTTAATATTTGTGCCAAAAAAAGTTAGACTATCACTTCATAAAATGCCGCTTGAGTAAAATGCTCTATTTTATTTATAAATATATACATTTAATAATGATTTAAAAAAATGCATGGGGGCTTCCCTGGTGGCGCAGTGGTTGGGAGCCCACCTGCCGATGCAGCAGGGGACATGGGTTCGTGCCCCGGTCCAGGAGGATCCCACATGCTGCGGAGCGGCTGGGCCCGTGAGCCATGGCTGCTGAGCCTGCGCATCCGGAGCCTGCGCGTCCGGAGCCTGTGCTCCGCAACGGAAGAGGAGGCCGCAACAGTGAGAGGCCCACGTACCGCAAAAAAAAAAAAAAAGCATGGGAATGATAATAAATTTAAGATACTACTTCTCTTGGAAGAGGCCAAGAGGTGAATGAGAAGAGAGAAAAAGGGGCACACAGGTGACATTAATTTTTTCTGTATTTTTATTTCCTCAAAATAACTGAAGCAGGTATGGGAAAAATGTCAAGATGTGATTGAACTTGGTGAACAGGTATTCACTACTATTTTCTATATTGTTCTGCATGTTTGATATACACTGTATAACAGACCTAAAGGGAAAAATAGCAACACAGTAGTAGTTGAGGACTTTAACACCCCACGTATATGAATGAATAGATCATCTAGACAGAAAAATCAATAAGGAAACATCAGCCTTAAACAACACATTAGACCAGGTGGACTTAGATATTTACAGAACATTCCATCCAAAAACTATAGAATACACATTCTTATCAAGTGCACATGGAACATTTTCCAATATACATCACATGTTAGGCCACAAAACAAGTCTTAATAAATTTTAGAGGGTTGAAATCATATCAAGCATCTTTTCCAACCACAGTGGTATGAAATTACATTCAGAAAACTAGAAAATTCACAAATATGTGAAGATTAAACAACATGCTACTGAACAACCAACGGATCAAAGAATAAACTAAAAGAGAAATCAAAAACTACCTGAGACAAATGAAAATGTATGTTACATTGAAATGGTATGAAATGTAGCACACCAAAATTTATGGGACACAGCATCAGCAGTTCTAAGAGAGAAGTTCATAGCAAAGAATGCCTACCTCATCAAACAAGAGACATCTCAAATAAACAACCTAACTTTACACCTCAAGCAACTAGGGAAAGAACAAAGCCCAAGGTTAATAAAAGGAAGGAAATAGTAGCAAAGATTAGAGCAGAAATAAATGAAATAAAAAGACAATAGAAAAGATTCATGAAACCAAGAGCTGGTTCTTTGAAAAAATAAACAAAATGAACAAACCCTAAGCTAACTCACCAAGAAAAAGAGAGAGAGAACTCAAATAAATAAAATCAGAAATGAAAGATGAGATATTACAATTTATACCACAGAAATACAAAGACTCATAAGAGACTACTTTGAACAATTACATGCCAATAAATTGGACAACTTAGAAGCAATGGATAAATCCTAGAAACAACCTACCTAGACTGAATCATGATGAAATAGAAAATCTGAACAGATTAATTACTAGTAAGGAGACTGAATCAATAATCAAAACCTACCTAGACTGAATCATGATGAAATAGAAAATCTGAACAGATTAATTACTAGTAAGGAGACTGAATCAATAATCAAAACCCTCCCAACAGTCAAAAGTCCAGGACCAGATGGCTTCACTGGTGAATTCTACCGTACATTCAAAGAAGAATTAATACCAATCCTTCCTAAATTCTTCCAAAAAGTAGAAGAGGAAGGAACTCTTCCAAACTCACTTTATGAGGCCAGCATTATCCTGATACCAAAACCAGACAAGGATGCCACAAGAAAAAAATATTATAGGCCAATATGCCTGATAAACATAGATGCAACAATCCTCAACTAAATATGAGCAAACTGAATTCAACATTATATTAAAAGGATCAGGGGCTTCCCTGGTGGCGCAGTGGTTGAGAGTCCACCTGCCGACGCAGGGGACACGGGTTCGTGCCCCAGTCTGGTGCTCTGCAACTGGAGAGGCCACAACAGTGAGAGGCCCACGTACCTCAAAAAAAAAAAAAAGATCATACAGCATGATCAAATGGAATTTATGCAAGAATGTTTCAACATCCACAAATCAATCAATGTGCTACACCCCATTAACAAAAGGAAAGATTAAAAAAAATTCATCTCAATAGATACAGAAAAAGCATCTGACAAAATTCAAAATCTATTTAGGATAAAAATTCTCAACAAAGCAGGTTTAGAGGGAAGATACCTCAACATTAATAAAGACCATATATCACAAGAGGTAACATCATATTTAATAGTGAAAGGTTGAAAGCTTCTCCTCTAAGTTCAGGAACAGGACAAAATTACCCACTGTTACCACTCTGATTCAACATAGTATTAGAAGTCCTAGCCAGGGCAGTTAGGCAACAAAAAGAAATAAAAGGCACCCAAATTGGAAAGGAAGAAGTAAAACTGACACTATCTGCAGATGACATAAGTATAATATCTCTATTTGCAAATGATATGAGATATACATATAGCTCCTTAAAGACTCCATGAAAAAAACTGTTAGAACTAATAAACAAACTTAGTAAAGTTGCAGGATACAAAATCAATACACAAAAATATGTTGCATTTCTATATACTAATAATGAACTATCAGAAAGATAAATTTAAAATAACTCCATTTATGGGCTTCCCTGGTGGCACAGTGGTTGAGAATCTGCCTGCTAATGCAGGGGACACGGGTTCGAGCCCTGGTCTGGGAGGATCCCACATGCCGCGGAGCAATTAGGCCCGTGAGCCACAACTACTGAGCCTGCGTGTCTGGAGTCTGTGCTCCCCAACAAGAGAGGCCGCGATAGTGAGAGGCCTGTGCACCGCGATGAAGAGGGGCCCCCACTTGCTACAACTAGAGAAAGCCCTCGCACAGAAACGAAGACCCAACACAGCAAAAATAAATAAATGAATTAATAAACTCCTACCCCCAACATCTTCTTAAAAAAAATAATAACTCCATTTACAATTGAATCAAAAAGAATAAGATACCTACCTAGGAATAAATTTAACCAGAGAGGTGAAAGACCTGCATATTGAAAGCTATTAATGGAAGAAATTAAAGAAGAACATTAATGAAAGAAATTAAAGAAGAAACAAATTAATGGAAAGATAGTCCATGCTCACGGATAGGAAGAATTAATATTGTTACAATGACCATACTACACAAAGCAATATACAGATTTGATGCAATAGCTAATAAAATTTCAAAGCCGTTTTTCACAGAAATAGAACAAACAATCCTAAAATTTGTATGGAACCACAAAAGACCCCAAATAGCCAAAGCAACCTTGAGAAAGAAGAACAAAGCTGGAGGTATCACACTCCCTGACTTCAAACTATATTACAAAACTATAGTAATTAAAACAGTATAGTACTGATATAAAAACAGACACATAGATCAATGGAATAGAACAGAGAGCCCAGAAATAAACCCACACATATATGGTCAATTAATTTATGACAAAGAAGTGAAGAATATATGAGGAGGAAAGGGCAATCTCTTAAACGGTGTTAGAAAAATTGGACAGACACACGCAAAAGAATGAATCTGGACCACTATCTTATACCATACACTAAAATGAACTCAAATGAATTAAAGACTTGAACGTAAGACGTGAAACCATAAAACTCTTAGAAGAAAACATAGTGGTAAGCTCCTTGACATAGGTCTTGGTGATATTTTTTGAATCTCGCACCAAAAGCAAAAGCAAAAGCAACACAAGTAAAAATAAACAAGTAGGACTACATCAAACTAAAAAGCCTCTGCACAACAAAGGAAACCATCAACAAAATGAAAAGACAGCCTACTTAATGGAAGAAAATATTTGCAAATTATATATCTGATAAGGGCCTAAAATCCAAAATACATAAAAAAAACTCATGCAACTCAGTAACAAAAAACAACCTGATTAAAACGTGGACAGAATAACATGTTTATGTGAATAGAAATTTTTTTTCCAAAGAATAAATAGAGATAACCAACAGGTACATGTAAAGATGCTCTACATCATTAATTATCAGGGAAATGCAAATCAAAACCACAAAAGGTTATATCACCTCACACCTGTTAGAATGGCTATTACCAAAAAGACTAGAAATAACAAGGATTGACAAGGATGTGGAGGAAAAGGGTACCCTTGTGCACTGTGGGAATGTAAACTGGTGCAGTCACTATGGAAAACAGTATGATGTCTCCTCAAAAAATTAAAACTAGAACTACCGTATGATCTGGCAATCCACTTCTGGATATTTATCTAAAGCAAAGGAAAACACTAACTTGAAAAGATATCTGCACTCCCATGTTCATAGCAGCATTATTTATAATAGCCAAGATATGGAAACAGCCTAAGTGTCCAACGAATGGATAAATGAATAGATAGATTATGGTATATGTATACAAGGGAATATTATTCAGGCATAAAAAATGAAATATTGCCATTGCAATAACATGGATGGACCTCAAGGGTATTATGTAAAGTGAAATAAGTCAGACAGAGAAAGACAAATGATCTCTCTTATATATGGAATCTTTAAAAATAAATAAATAAATGAAAACGCTAAGCTCATAGATACACAGAACAAATTGGTGGTTGCCAGAGGTGGGGGAGTGGAGGATGGGAGAAATAGGTGAACTATTTTTGTTCTGGTTTTTTTATTTAAAGAAATTGATTACATTTTTTAAAATTTTACACAATCTATTTCAGAAAATAGTAGGGGAAGGAGCACTTCCCAAACTCATTTATGATTCCAGTATTACCTTGATTTCAAAACCAGACTAAAAAAGTATTTAAAAAGAAAACTATAAACCAATATCTCCTATGAATTTAGATGCAAAAATTCTCAAAAAATATTGGAAACTGCATCTATCCATGTGTAAAAAGAAATATAGACCATGACCAAGTTGGATTTATTCCACGGATGCAAGGCTCGTTCAACATTTGAAATTGATCAATGCAATCCATCATGTCAATAAACTAAAGGAAAAAAAATTGTATAATTTTATCAATTGATGCAGAAAATGCATTGGACACAAAAAAAGAAGGAAAAGAAAAAATATGCTGTAAGAAAAATAACAGAAAACAGTATTGTGTTGGGGGAGGGAAGATTGCAGTGGAAGATGGCAACAAATTTTTTAAATGGGGCAAGAAGCAGAACAAAGTTATTGATGATGGTCAAAAGATACTGTTTCTGGGTTTAGCAACTAGATCTGGTAGATGTCACTTTTAGAAGAATAAACTGGAAGAACTGTACTATTATAACAAAAAGTCACACTATTCTTTTTATTATTATATTGTAAAATGCATTATAAAATAAAAAAAGAAAACAAGGACTAACCAAAAAGAATGTGTTAATGGCATCTTTTTTATAGAGCAATCAAGTCAGGAAGACATGTAAAAGTTAGATGTTTCACAGATAGGTTAATGGGAGAGGAAATTCAGATTAGAGAGAGATGTATTAGAATTACTAGAATATAAATGTGTGAAGTTAGTGAATTTAGATAAAAGTGTATAGACCGTGAAGATCTTTTAGGAAAATAAATATATGGAGAGGAAGCAAACAAAAGTGTGTACGTTTTGCCTTCGTGCAACCAAGAAAATGAGGTGATACATGAAGACCAGACAGTAGGAGTTTAACCAAATCAGATTCCAGTTTCCCTAAAGGCTATAGTGTGCCTACATCCCTCCTGCTTGCCCTGGCTGGACTTCTCTCCCCCTTTCCACTACATTTTACTAAGAAACCACCTGAAAGGCAGTAACTAGTTATTCAAGGCACAGAAGTACTTGTTTTAGTTGGCAACACCTTGGAGAAAGGTGAGAGAAACCATTAGTGGGGATTTGTGATGAAACAAAAGGTCATAGGGAGCAGACAAAAGAGGAGGGCCTTGGCTGTGGGTGCAGGTCACCACAGGGGTCAGCATTGCTGTTGAGGAGACCCTTGACCTGGTGAGCAGCCACAAGGTGGAATCCAGAACAGAATGAGACTTAATATCAGCCTTTCCACAAGAACTCACATTAGTCCACACCATGCACTCAGATACACACAGTTAGGAGGGGCAGCCTGTAGAGAACTATAGAAACCATACTTATCTCTAAGGAAGGGTCCACATCAGTTCCCCCATCATCTTCTCTACCCACTGGTCCTCATTGTTTTTTTCACAAGTAACAGAGCAGAACGTGAGACAAGAGTCACAAATGTTCATCCCAGCTCCACTGCTATGTGACCCTGAAGCCCAGTAAGGCTGAGTGACTTGATCAAAACTTCATAGGCAATTAATGGTGGGTCTCTTGTTAGTGTTCCTATAGATATAATCATAGACATATATCTACATATATAGATATACAGGTATAGATACAGGTATATAGATTTAACACTACCCCTAAAAGCAACACTGAGGTTTTTTTCTGACACAAATTGATGAATAATTAATTGTCCCCTTCTCTTTTAGGCAGCTGAACTAACTAAACAAAATAGGTTTTAAGGTTTTTGTTGTTTGTTTGCTTACTGAATTAGCAAAGAGTCTTTGAGTATATTTTGCCTTTTTTTTTCCTGATGAACAAATTCCATGACACTGCAAAAAAACAAGAGATTTTCTGGAGTATAAATTTCATATCAAGTATATTTTGAAAATTAAAAAGCCTTCCTGAAAATGACCAAAGTATTTTAATTGCATTCAACACAGACCATAATACGCTACCACATGGCAAAGGCCAAAGTAACTGGGATGGAATAAAACAGGATCCATACTCTATTCTTTCAATAAAAGATATATCATTGAGGGCTTCCCTGGTGGCAGAGTGGTTAAGAATCGGCCTGACAATGCAGGGGACACGGGTTCGAGCCCTGGTCCGGGAAGATCCCCACACGCCGTGGAGCAACTAAGCCCGTGTGCCACAACTACTGAGACTGCACTCTAGAGCCCGTGAACAACAGCTACTGAGACCGCATGCCACAACTATGAAGCCCGCATGCCTAGAGCCCACGCTCTGCCACAAGAGAAGCCACCGCAATGAGAAGCCCGCGCACTGCAATGAAGAGTAGCCCCCACTAGCTGTAACTAGAGAAAGCCCATGCGCAGCAACAAAGACCCAACACAGCCAAAAATAAATAAAAATAAAATAAATTTATTTTTTAAAAAAGATACACCATTGAGAAGCTTTAAAAGAATAGAATATTTGAGTCAAGCATTCTGGTAACAGAACGCTATTCTGTTTTAGCATTTATTTACTGGTGGTCCTCAATGCTGACTGTATACCAAGGTAGCTTTTAAAATTCTGATGGCAGGACACTGCCCCCAACCAATTAAAGCAGTCTCTTTAGAGTTGGGGACTAGGCAAATTTTTAAGGCTCCCTAGGTGATTCTAATATGCAGTCAGGGTTGAGAACCACTGATTTAGACATTGCTGTCCCAATTAATATTTAAACAGTCACAGCCCGTTGGCTTCACTAATCCAGTTGTATTACAACTGGCATATAAAAGATTATTTTTTAAATACCATATGAAGAGGAAGATCAATGGACTCTTGAGGTACAAGTTACTCTGTAATCCTTCTGAGGCACTGTCCATTCTGGTACTCCTCTTGTGTTTTCATTCATCACCTGTGCTTTTGTAGAACTGAAAGTGTTAATCCTTTTTCACAGACTCTACTGCAAACCTTAACACTGAATAATCCACTGAGTTGTGTGTTTAAGATCTTCGCTTCATTAAGTCACCAGATATTCCGGGCTGCAGAAGAGTGGCAAGATGTCAACCTGAGCTTTGCTGAGCCAAAAGAATTAGCTTTTACCGTATTTCTAAAGATGAACATGCTCTTAGACCATGTCCATTAGCCCTAATATTCTAATGAATATATGGCTTGACAGACACAATAATTGGCATAGTTCAGAGTGTAAGAGAATCAATTTGATGAATCAGAATAAGGTCAAGTAAAAGAAGAAACAAGGATTTAGTTTGCACATATTTCTAACCATAGTAACAAGAAAGATTAAATAGTAAAAAACAAGATTAGGTAGACATTGATAATCCATCAATGTGGGGTTCCCTCACCTCATTAACACTAATCAATAAAAAAGGGGCTTTGCTATAAAACAGTGGCACTTGAGTTCCATAGAAGTCACTGCGTATCCTAGCAATGTCTTTTTTTTTTTTTTTTAAGAAGTCTGAGAATCTTATCTATTGTGGCTAATCTCTGGAATTTCTCACCTTATCTCCTGATTACTACCCAATGAGAAAGCTCACTTAGGATAGTCTAGGATTTTATTTCCCCATGGGTTTACCATCAACATTTTCCCTTTCAAATATCAGCCCTGACCTTAAATGGAGCAGGGCTTTCTCTGCTGGCTCTGGAAATATTTATAGCACTCAGGTATAATTCTTCTGATTGAAATATGTTTTGCTTCTACTCTTCAGTGAAACAATAAAGGTAGATTGCAGAGCAAGCCCTTTTATTCCTCCTGAAAGGAACTGCTGTGAACTACAAAAGCGAAATACAAAAGTAAATTGCTTCAAACTAACATGAATGTTGCTCGCTCATGCTGGGTCATACTAAAAGAGACTTCCCTCTGTCCTGGCAACAACAAAGAGGAATCTAATTCTTAACCAAGCTTGACATGTGTCTGGGACAAGATGTTAGTCATGCTTGGCTTCATCTTCTCAGGAATCTCTTGTTTAATTTAACTCAGTGACTTTGGATTGTGAAGGAGGAGTTGATCCAAAACTTGAGTTAGACAAAGGAATCTAAATAGGAACCTGAAACGATTCTACCTCTTCTAGGTTCTGACCTTACCATAATGAAGAAAAACAAATCAAGTTGGGAGAATGTGATCTCTTTCCTTGATAGAATCACAGATTTAAAAAATGGATCCATTCAAAAAATGGAATGGATTGTGATAAGCTATTTGGATAAGCTATTTGGAATTCATGAAAGATGTTTTTGATAACTATCATATGTCCTATTTTTAAAAATTCAAAACAGATTTGCTTTGAAAACATGTGCAGATAGAAAATTGATGTGTCAGCTACTGACAGACAGGGATGGTGGGCAAAACTGCTGGGTTATAATGCTGGAACAGCTAAAATGATGCAGATTATATTTGACCTTCTTTAGTTACTCACATTTTTATTATTTTTCTTTTTATTTATTTATTTTTTTTTTTTTTGCCGTACGTGGGCCCCTCACTGCCGTGGCCTCTCCTGCCGTGGAGCACAGGCTCCGGATGCACAACCCCAGTGGCCATGGCCCACGGGCCCAGCCGCCCCGCGGCATGCGGGATCCTCCCGGACCGGGGCACGAACCCGCGTCCCCTGCATCAGCAGGAGGACTCTCAACCACTGCGCCACCAGGGAAGCCCACATTTTTATTTTTTGATGGGTCAATTAACAAAAATGTTTTATGAGATTACTATGTTCTCAGCATTACAAGACACATTGAAGAATTATATGACCACTTCTACTTCACAGAGTTTAACTTCTGGTTGGGAAGCTCAAAACACCGCTAAACAAGTTATGAATTATCAGTGGGAAAGACAAATAAGGCTGTGTTTGAGGGAATTATGAATTATGGAGTCTAACATATTCTGTTCTATATTTCAGCCGTTTTCTACTTCATAGAGTTCAGTGACAATTTGACCTTGCCCTTACTTTGGGACTGGTCCTCATACCCTTGGGAAAATTCCCTCTGTAAATTATTCTTCATTTTATGTCAGATGAACCCAATCCAACCCAATCCTATATTCTCTGGTGGCTTTCACAGATTTTTTACCCCACTCACAGTCAGAAATGTATTTTACATGATGACAGCATACACACTATAGTCATATAACATCAAAAATTTTATGAATCTGTTGTAAGTTTTACAACGTGAGACATTCTCTGATACTTTGTATTTGATTCAATTCTATTATATGGTCTTTAAAAAAAACTGTTGATCATGACCCACTGAATTGATTTTACAAGCACCTAATGAGTCACCCTGCTACAGTTTGAATGGTATCACTTGAATCTAGATCTTTACCTTGAATGGACCTAGTGAAATAGATCATGGATTTAAGGTCACACACTTCATATATAAATTATAACTGGCTTTCCCACAGGGCCTTTAAAAACATGAGTTGGCATCATAAGCACCTGTAAACATGGGTGATAGATATTTGCTCGAATCAACCCTAAATCCATATGTCGTACCCTGTACTTTCAGCTTGAGTGGGTCAGAAATTTGTTTTCCAAGCCTCACCATCTTCTGGGCACTCCAATTTCTAACATTGATATTACACCTGAAGCTTCATTAGGCAAAATATGTTTTGATATCTGGCTTCTAATGTTGTTACTTTGGGTCAATTTTTTTTCAAGTGCCCCTGGGCACAAACAATCCCTGCTGGCTTCCTTTCAGGCACCACAAATTCAAGGGCAGACCTCTTCAATACATTTCTCTGTTGTAAGAAGATCTTTAAAACCTTTGGCCTTAGGATCCTAAAATTATAGCTGTCTACGATTGAAACTAAAAGTGGAGAGATAGAAGGGAAAGATAACCGCTTGAATACTAAAGATTGAATATAATACTCAAATGTATAAAATTCATAATGAAAAGAATATCAAATTACTTTCAGTTTAAGGGCAGTAGAAATTCATTGTTTTAAAAAATAGAAGCATATTATAGATATTCTGTGTTATTTCAGGAAAGATACATTTTATCACTATCTACATAGGGGACAGAACTAACCAACTTAATTAATGATACATCTAGATTTGTTATAATTTGTTTAGCCTCATATCCCAAGTAGAAAATGTTAAGAAGGTTATGATTCATTCAGTAAATATTTATTGAGCACAAAGTACATAGCAAACACTATCCAAGGCTCTGAGGAAACAGAGGAACAAGACAGGCACAGTCCTCAGTTGTAAAGACTTGCATTTTATTGGGTGCAGGTGGCCAAAACACAACAACAATAAATAAAGGAGATGAGCGTCGGAGAGTGGTAAGCGTCCGAAGAAAATTGAAAGAGGTGATATGATGGTACTGTGTGGCTACTTCAGATGGATTGGTTGAGGTGCGCCTCTCTGCAGATGAGACAATGTGACCAACAGCTCAGTGACTGCAAGCGGCAGTCCTGGAATGATGGGAGGAAAGAGCACTGCCCACCAAGGAACAGGCCTGCTGGAGGAACTGAAAGAAAGCTGGTGATCCTGCGGTGCAGTGGGCAAGAGGGGAAGCAGCATGAGATGAGGTCAAGGAAGAGGCAGGGACTAGGTCATGTTTGGATTTGATTTTAAATGTCATGGAAAACTTTCATTGTGTTTTGAGCAAATCTGACTCATGCTTTTAACAGACCATTCTGATTTCCCTGTGGATAGTGAACTGTGGGGAAAGAGTGGAAGCAAGGGAGACTGGTGAGAAAGCTACTTTGGTGTCCAGGAGAGACATGACATTTGCTTAGAATACAGTGACACTGGTGAGAGCTTTATTACTTGGTGATAATGGGTGATGTAACTGGTCTTTGGGTGAAGGTAACATGACGCTGCATAAAAAGTGATGTATGCAACATGTCCTTGTGTAAATGCATCAGGAATAAAGCAGAAAACAAACACAAGGGTAGAGCACACTTCAGCTCTCGTTTCTGTGTACGTTTTCAAGACGGAAACGATTGAAATTCAGGCATTGTCTACACTGAAAGTGTAAAGTCTCAAAACCACCATTGTTCTTGGGATCCTTGTTAAAACAGGGTATCATCCATTCTATGACTCAGGGTAAGAATCTTCCGTGAAAGAAGAGACTTGGTTCCGTAAAGAACACACTGACCACAATAGACCAAGAGGTTAAAATGCTATGGAACAACAATAACAACAAACTGGGAGAACTAGGAGAGAAAAGGTTAAAAATAAAGTGTCTAGAAAGTCAAAAAGCCGGGGGGGGGGGGGGTGGGCGCGGGTGCGGAGAAAGCAAGAAATCAAAAATGTATCCACATGCACCGATCAAACCTCTTCTTAACCAAGTAGGCAGCAAATCAATCTATAATTTCTGCAACTCAGGATGGTACTGGGAAAGGCCCCAGAGATCACCAGGCCCTCAAAAATATTTGAGGAATTGAATTGAATTGAACTGAATTTTACAAAGAAGAAATCTTTGCCTTTATCCTCCCTAAGAGCTTCACTGGAGAATTCAATTCCATGCTAATCATAAAATTTAAAGTATTAAAATAATAATTTAATTTCAAAAGTGTCTTGACATATGTATCTGCCCTCTACTTGTCTCTACGAATTTATGTTCTGGAAATTTCTGTTTGTGAACTTATTCTGTTAGTCAATATATGGAGATACACCTTCTTGTTCTAAATTAAAATACATTGAGTTAAATTTTCACAGTTGGAGGGTTTTGCACCTTAGGTTACTTTAGAAACCGTTACTTAGATTAGGTTTAAGTTTCATTACTGAGTTTAATAAATCCTCCCAATTCCCTCCTCTTCTAGACTCATAATTTTATAGTCTGAAACAGCTCTTCCCCAAGGCATATACTTCATTTTGCCCTAACTTTGGCTGGCTGCCTTTTAGGCTTCATAGTAACAGGAATTAATTTTAATCAGAATTTCTCCTCTACAGGTTTTCATAACATCAACATTGTAGTAATGTAGCTTTTTATTCCAAAAAGGAATGTAGTTAAGGTTCCTTAGGCCTTGATGTACATAATTCCCTTAAAATAAGCTTTTATAAAAGGCAAAATATTCTGTCTCTTTTTTCAGAACTCACTTGATCTAACTGTATAAATACTTTCAGGTCTAATACCATTAATATAACTACATATTTCTTGCCAGCTTCAGCCTGATTCATTGCTCTTGGCTTGTACTTAGGTATAATACCAAAACTTTGAAGAAAGACTTCTTGTAACACCAAGAGCCAACCTCTGGTTCTTCTCAACTATGCTGTGATTATCTCAATCAGTATCTCAGGAATTAAACATACTAGTTTCAGACCTCTATTCATGTAATTATTCTTAGAAAAAAATTTCCCCCACCTGTTCTTTATGACTAAATCTTCAAAAGTTAAAATTAAGTAGGACAAGAATGATCTTATATGTATAATTTAAAATAAAGGGAATTTGAAACATAAATTATCCGATTAAGTGCTTAATTGTTCACTTTCGACTGAGGGGGTGGCAAAAGAAGAGGGAGGAGGAAAGAAGAAACTCCTATAAGTAAAATACAATTTTTTTTTAATCTGAAAGAATAGTTTCAAAAATAAATTCAAACTTTTTAATTGTCTCAACATCTTGCCAAGAGTATAACCCAAACAAAAATTTTGGAAAAGGCTTTCCTAGCTATACTATGGTCATTCCCTCCCATTTCACGGTCAATAAGATCTTATCATCTTTGCACAGCTGACCACTGGCAGGCAAAGGATAACTAAATAAAGTAAAACAAACAAGCAAAAACAAATAGATAAAATCTAAACTTCATCTGTGCTATGGTTTCCAAAGGCATAATGCATAATGGAGATTTAGCCTAAAAAAAAAAAAAACACTAAATAAGACTGCTTCTTTCCTCTAAAGAAGGTTAATTCATATCAGGGAAAAATAACTCACCTGATTAATTCTTTTGTTTTGTTTTGTTTTGTTTTGTTTGCTGTACGCGGGCCTCTAACTGTTGTGGCCTCTCCCGTTGCGGAGCACAGGCTCCGGACGCGCAGGCTCAGCGGCCGTGGCTCACGGGCCCAGCCGCTCCGCGGCATGTGGGATCTTCCCGGACGGGGGCACGAACCCGCGTCCCCTGCATCGGCAGGCGGACTCCCAACCACTGCGCCACCAGGGAAGCCCCACCTGATTAATTCTTTCCCCTTACAGATGACTGAGAAATTTTCAAGACCCAGAACTGACAGTCCATTGTCAAGCACAGGGTATGGGTGAGCTTCCATATGCAGGGCTAGGCTTGGAGAGACTCAGAATGCTTCTCTTAATAAAACAGAACAGATTTGGGGGTGGGGGGGTTGGAGATATGATTCCAGGGGCAAAGAGAAAGGAGAGAGATGGGGTGAGAGGCCAATATCTTGGAAGTTAGAGACTGCAGAATAGTTTAGAGGATATATGAATGTCTAATAATCAATTATAAGTTGTTTGCGTTACAATGCTTCCTACATCTACTCAAACCGATAATAAAGGCCACCATACACGTGGGCTTGTTAGTGGGGAGGAAGTGTGAGGAAATCGAGGAAAAGGAACCTTGTGACATTCGGAACATCAAGGTACACTCAGCACATAATGAAATGACTCATCAAATTGACAGCTGCAGCTGAAGCCAAAGATGAATAAAGAAACGTAAGCCATCCTTAGAATCCCCAGAGACCTGAGAAGAATGCTAGAGTCCAATGACATGGGTTGGGGTTAATCAAGGCAACTTCGCTTGAGTCTCTATATTAGAAAGAAAGGAAGGAAGGGAGGGGGCAAGGAGAGGGAAAGGAGGGAGTGATGGAGAGAGGGAGGGAGAAGTGGCAAGGGTACCTCTCTGAAATTTGGATTTTATTTGTCTCTAGAATCTCTAGATGGAGTTAGTCCCCTTATAAAATATGACCTCTGTGGCAAGACCATCTCACTAAACCCTCATACAGCATCAGCCCAGAGATGGCCTGGCCTTTTTTAGTTGGTCCCACTTTAATAAGTATTATTTAGGCAAAGAGTATGAGTGTTAAATTGTTTTCCAATATACTATTAAAGCATTTCTATTTCTTTCCACACATTCATTGGTTTGATAACAATAATTCTGTTCCTCCTACATGGTTTTTCTTTTCAGTAAATGCTGCACTGGGCTCTAAAAGTATGTTGAAAACAAAGTCACTCTCTTCATTCAGCCTGTTGTTGCAAAATAATAGAAAAATAAAATTCACAAATCCTATTGCAGAATGACTTTGTCTGAGCCTTGATAGGTGATATCTCTCTCTGTCTCTGTCTGTCTCTCTCTCTCTATATATATATATATATATATATACATATATATATATAAGAAATGTACCATATTTTTCATTTATTTATTCTACATTAGCTTTGGGGCTTGGGGGATCAATGACTTAACATAATTTAGTATGTGTGGTATGTAGTGCCGTGTTTTCCTATAGAAGAGAGGTTGGCAAACTGCGGCCCTTTGGACCAAATATATATATTAATAATTTTATTGGAATACAGCCAATTCATCCATCCATTTGCTCTACAACAGCAGAGTTGAGTAGTCACAACAGAGACCCTGGGGCCCACAGAGGCTAAAATATTTGTTATCTGGCCCTTTACAGAAAGTTTGTCCACACCTGCGAAAGCACTGTTAAATTAATTAAACAGAGACCACTAGACTGAGTTGGCTCTAATGCTGTAGATGTCTAGCTAAGCAAACCAAAATCCAAGCCTGTAAATGCCTCAAGATTATGAAATCAAAACCGTTAAGGATGGAACTTCCCTGGCGGTCCAGTGGTAAAGAATCCTCCTTCCAATGCAGGGGACATGGGTTCAATCCCTGGTTGGGGAACTAAGATCCCACATGCCGTGCGGCAACTAAGCCCGTGGGCCACAACTACTGAGCTCGCACACCTCAACGAGAGAAGCCAGAAGCCTGCGTACCACAACTAGAGAGAAGCCCGCGTGCTGCAATGAAAGATCCCACGTGCCACAACTAAGACCCGACACAGCCAAAACAAAGACAATAAATAAATAAAATAAATATTAAAAGAAAAACACTAAGGACAACCAATCACAAACAACCAACTAGGCTTTAAGTTATAGCCAATCAAATTACTTCCTTTCTTTGCTTCCACACGTTCTCTATGTCAGTCTTTCCCCTGGCTCCTTTTGGTGGAGTGCTCCTAACTACTCCCGGATCAATAGTGCCCAATTCAAATGAATAAATGCTCAAGTAAATGCTTAAATTTTTTAATATACCTCAGTTTATATTTAATAGCACATCATTACTAGTAGTTATTGTCACAGTCTGTGTAGGTGCTCAAAAACATTTCATAAAATATCTTAATTTCAAGTTAGTACACTGTGTTACATTATAGCATTAATTCTCAACCTGGGGTAATTTTGCCTCCCCTCCCCTGGCTATGTTTGCAGACATTTTTTACTGTAACAAAACTGAGGGGTGGGGGCGTGTGCTACAGGCCTCTAGTGAGTAAAGGTCAAGGAAGCTGCTAAACATAGTACAATGCACAGGGCTGTCCCCCCAAACAAAGAATTTTCAAGTCTGAAGTGTCAATAATGCCAAGGTTGAGAAACCCTGCGTTAGAGAATGATTTGGGGCTGACATTTTGGGGGACAAAATGAGTTAGAGGAGTCCAGCCAACTTATATTCCACACACTCTCCAGTTTAGAATAGATAATCATGCCATGTGTTGGGGGGGAAATGTGTTTTCCTACCATTTCAACACTAAGAGGAAAGATTTTTGATAAATAGGCACATCCTAAATAAGTTTAAAAACATAGACAGCCATTTAAAACTTTTAAGCAAATAAATCTTTCAAGTTTCACTACCCACTAAACATGAAAGTGAACAAGTGGTTCTAACACTTATTTTAATAATGTAAAAAAGGAGAAGAGCAAGTAAGCACATTGCTCACCATCACAAAAGTTAATGATAATAGAAGTAGCCTCAATGACTCAATTTATCTTCTTCCCCATCCCCCATCCCACTCGCAGTGGCTTCTTCCCCTAAATCCACACAGTGATGCATTTCATGCATATCACTTCCCACTTTGCCCCACAATTTCACATATGGGCCCTTGTAGCAGTCAGTCAAACAGCAGCAATTTTGGTTTTTGTGGGTTTTGTTTTGTTTTGTTTTTGTTTTATTTTGTCTTTCGCAAACTGGGTGGACACTCCTCTTCCTACATTCTGTGTTACATCATTAGTGTTAGTACCAAAACAATGGTGTCTGAGAGAATCCTAGTCATTCAGCTTTTATTCAAAGTCGTCCTTCCTCACATGCCCACTCAGGCTTTTTACAACACACTTCGCAGGTCAGAACCCACAGGAAGGAGTCCACTGGGGTCTAGACCAGAAAACGAATCAGGTGCAAATAGCAAGACTCCATGCTGAACTCAAAAATCCCTGCTTCCTTCTGGAGATTGTCTTTGTTATTGGGACAAGCTTCACTGTCTCCCTCCCTTCTTTCCTCAGAAGGAAGGCATCCTCTCCAAGGAAACTTCCTCAGCCCTTCATGCACCGAGTGGACAGTGCCTTGCTGGGCTTCAGACATGCCCAGACATGTCTGCATCCAAGGGGTTCTGCTAAAGCAAGACCCTAGTTATAACAGCATTTATTATATAATACTTTCACCTGACACGTAGTCAAAACCATTAGCTTCAACCGTTCCTGACTGGGAAAAGCTGGGTAATAGACCACCTCTTTGCTTACCAGACTCTTTATTAACTCCAGTTCTTTTCAAATAATCAGTATCCAAATATATTTAATTCTATAAAAATTAATACTAGACTAGAAATCTCCCAAGTGAACATATTCAATGGAAACTATGGAATATACTCATAGAAGCTAGTCAGATGACTCTGCAGGTAAGTGCCTTTATGGAAGCTGATACTTATTATGCAACTTTACGGGAGAATATAGTAAAACCCTATTAAGAGATACCTTCCTATATCACTAATCCAATTCTACCATGGGACAAAATTGTATTTCTGTGTTAAAATGAAATATACGTTATTTCTCCTCCTTTGATATAGAAAGTATATAGAGTTATTTTCCTTGGTAAAAGTGACAATGGTGATGAATCACACTTGACTATCTTAAAATTAATTCCTGATATATTGCATTATTTTTAAATATGTGAAATAAAAGCAAAAACCAATTTTTTTATATTGAAAAACTCCTGTCTCCTATTACTGTGTTAATGTGCAGAGCAAGAGCAATTCATGTATTATAATTACATCCTTTTCCTCTCTAGATTCAGCAGAGGATATGCTAAATTTTAGTAGCTCAAACAGATAGACCTCTGAATAGGTTTAGAACTGCAAAGATGAAATGCAGAACTGAATATACAAAGAGGTAAAACTCTGGGTCGTTCTTGGGCTTTGTCTCCTGGGAGTCATTTCCAATGGCATCAGAAAGATTTGTATAAAGCAGTACATTGCACACAACAGCAGGGTGACTGTCTATGATCATGAAGTCTTGGAGATAGTGTGCTGCCAAGGCTCAAAGGATGCAGAAAGAGGACTGCACAATGGCTTACGTTCTAAGAAGGAATGCTCTGCTATGTATAAATGTGGACTGAAGAGCAATGTGGCATTTAGCAACTTTATGAAAATGGGAAGTATTTAGTAAACTGAGCCCATGTTCTTCTCAGGATCAGCTAATGTGACTCCAAAAACCATTCTGCTCAGTTAAACATGCATGAAGAAGTTACGTTTTGTGTAAATGTACTTCCCAGCATGATTAGAGTTCTTTCAAGGAGATACCTTATTGAATAGGTTTTTCAACTTCACATGTTCACATTCTTGAAAGACTAATGGATCCTTCATTAAAGAGATCGCAGCTTTTTAGGGGTCATGCTTGAAGGCACACAATGAATTGGTCATTAAGGAAATTCAGCCACGCAGAAAGGACAGGAGAACAACTGGTTGACTCTTCTAATGACTCAAACAATGTTGGCAGAGCGGCTTTCACTTAACAGGCTGGTTTATAGTTGCAGAACAAGCATTAATTTTTCAGACATAACAACAAGGTGAAAGAATCAACCACCGCAGGAGCAAGTGTTCACCTTCTGGAAAAACAGTTTGTATAATGGGTTTTTTTTTTTTTATCAAAACAGATTTATTTCCACCTTACTGCTATCCCATCCTATTTGCCCATAACATGTTACACATCTTAGACATAAATCAAAGTAATCATACATAGGTAACTAATTACTTTCTCATTAAATCATATGCATTCAAGAGAGCACACCTTTAAGATTACTACAATATTTTGAAATAAAAATGCATTTTGCACTTTCCTAATTGCTTCGTGTGGTTTTGTTTACCTTAGGCTGAGTCAGTTTTGATTTTCTTACTAGTAATGAAAGACACTTGACTTGCCCATTGTGTCCTTCAGGCCTTACCTTGAAACTCTAAGAAATGAGTAGATCTACATTCCTTCATCTGAGATTACCTAAATATTTGAACTCAAGATTTTTCTGTGCATGGCTGAAAGCGAGACAAGGATTAGGGAGGAAACCCAGTTTCTGGCAGCAATTTCACAATCCCCTTCTCTGCCCTTCTGCCACTGTCCTAGAGAAAAAGATTCTGGTGGAGGCTGTTCTTTCAAGGATAAGCTGACAATTTGCTAAGCCTTTGTAAAAGCACTCTGGTAACTTCTTGATTAACTTTGAGATTTTTTTTCACCTTGTGGTGCTTCAAGGCCAAATGAGCCTTCAAGGAGGTCATAGGAACCTAAGAACATAAGAAATGCCATAATAGGTCAAATTAATGAACGAGTTACTCTTGACAGGCTTTCTCTAAGACAGGTAACAAGGCACATTTTGTGCATGTTGTCAATTTCAAAATATTTGAGGCGAAAAGCAGGCGTGTTTCTTAGAGCAGATATCTATTTCAAATTTCCATGTTCCCTTTATTAATGTGTAATGCATCTTCACCCATAAATTCATTTAAACCTGTCTGAAAATATTTTAATCATGTACTGCTTTTTATATAGTAAGCTCTATAAATCTGTTAAACCTTTAATTTGGCCTAAACTACCTGCTTTACATTTCCAAGGGTTTCCTGACTGCAGTACTATACGCTGGGAATTGGTAGACCAGTAACTGTGATTGTGTACACTCCATCTAACTGAGGTCTCTATAATGACTTGATTAGATATTTAAATCCTCCTAAGCAAGTGGTCACCAATTGTCGATCTACAACTCTTAGCACTTCTTGCCAGCTTTTCATTGCCCAGGGTCAATAAGTTCCTTCTTATAGTCTACTTAAATGTTTTCTGTTGTTTACCCTATTTCCTTCTTTTTACCAGAAAGAGCAAATGATCAGGATTCTCCTCACAAAAAGTAAATAAATAAATAAGCATTGTTTCTCAGGGCTTAAAAACAGGAGCTTGACCGCCAAGGAAACAGGATGTGCAGCCGACATGGGTCCATGAGCAGCTGGGCTCGTGGAGATGTATTTTTAATTGACAACAAAAAAATTAGCAATCCAAAAACTCATTGAAAAGGCAAGAATAAGGAACAAAATCTCTGTATTGTATTCTTTCATCCACAAGAGTAAAATAACTTTTATACAAGATCTGTGGCATGTTTCTCATAAAAGAAAACACAGTGAAACAAAATGACATTTTATCAGCTTGAAAGGAAGCAAGTGTTTGCTATAAAATGGATAGGAGGGGCCATCCGTGTCTTGAGTTGCAGAAAGGTCCACATTATGGTCTCTCGGCCCTTGCTAAACTGCTTTGTGTCTTGCCTCACTCCTATAATAATTTCTGGTTGGTCTAGAAGAGAGTGGCTCAGTCTTAGAGCTGGAAGGAACCTGAGAGATTTTTTCTTGTTTTATAGATAAAGAAATGAGCCCGGAGAGTTTAAATGGTTCTCTTGCAGCCACAGAGCCATATTTTGGTAAAGCTAGGTGTTAGTGCAAATGTGACTGCCACCACACAACCAGGGGTAGCAGGGCTGCCCCTGCTACAAGGGTATATGGATGGGACCTGTTCTTTCTTGGACCACCTAAGGTCACTACAAGGAAAATATCTTCTTTTCAATAATACTTTATTTTCTTCTAAACTCACACAACACATGTGTTTATTTAGTAATTAAAAACTAAAAGGCTGACCAAATACACCCAAATCCTACCTTCATTTCTCAACCTACTGAGTAATCCAATAAATTATTTACTTTGGGATTACTTGGGTTAAACAGCATTCCCTGCATACTGTATGAGGTGTCTTTGATTTCAAACTTGCTTTAAATAAATAGTTCTATCAAAATAGAATGGCTTTAACTTTCAGCCCTGGGAATAAACAAAGAGTCTCAATCAATGACGCTGAGACAACAGTTTAACATTTTTCAAGAGGCTAAAAAAAGAAATACTTTCATGCCTACAACATTAAGTCAGAAATAGCCTTTGGCACATATATAACTTGGTCTTTTCAAAGGTTGTGGGAAAATATGGGGAAAAAATATAAGCAAAATTAGCAAGGCTACCATGACAACAAGCAAGTACTCAGAGGCAGAGTTTAAACCCTGGAAATCTCAGAGGGAAGGAGAGGAGGGTCCCTAGGACAGTTCATCAGAGAAGAGGAATCAAGCATATGGAGAATTATTGCTAAATGGACAGATACTGGAACAGATATTTATTGTAATGGATTTCCTGTGGTGCAAAATTTTATCAAAAGGGCACTGTTACTGAGGAGAAACCATCTGCTTGAAATTATGTGTTTTTTGCAGTATTGAACTCAATGTGGAAATATATGCCCTACATTTTTATTTCTGTGGGCTGTCATTTGTTTTTGTTTAACGGGCACAAGAAGCTGCATGCTTGGGAGTAAGGAAAAAACACATGGAGAACTTTCTTTAATTGAGTTTGCCAAAGTGGCTGAGTTAGGACCCAGGAGTCATCACTGAGACTACCAGTGTTCTATCAGAGCATGGATTTTTTTTTCCATTTAAATTGCAAGCCCTAAATACTTACATTCTTTCATTGAATCAACCAATATTTACAGGCAATTGCTATGTACTGGTCTTCGACAGCTGTTGGGAATACAGGGTTGAACAGGAAAGAGAGTGTATATTAGTTACATCCTATTTGAAGGGAGCAAGAAAAGAGAAATAAGTAAACCAATATATAAACAAGAAAATGTCTAGACAAGAGGACCAAAAAGTGCAAAGGTCCTGAGTGAGGAAAGGGTCTGGCATGCATCAAGAACAAGAGAAGGCAAGTCTACCTAGGACACAGTCAGCCAAAGGGAGTGTACTTTGTGATAATATTTGAGGTAGGGTTCAGTGCAGTGGGAATTTTCCATTCTTGTCCCCAACCATCTGTTTTTCACACGTCGGTCAGAATGGTATGAAAACATAATCTCTCACCTGGATTGTTGTAGTAGAGATAGATTCTCTATTCACGATGACTAATGAAGATAAAACTGTTAGGACATGATGTGAATGGCTTGGATGTGGGATATAAGGGAAAGGGAGCAGTAACAACTCCTAGATTTTTGGCCCAAGACAGTGAATGAATGATGGTGTTATTTACTGAGATGGACAAGACAGGGAGAACAGATTTGAGGGAAAACTGCCTGATGGATATATAACTCTGGGTCATCCATTAGACATCCATCAGACAATAACAGTATGATCAAGAAGACAGTTAAATACACAGTCCATAACTCACGGGAAGGATCAGGGCTGGTGAGTTAAACTTAGATGTCATCAGCCTATAGATGACACAAAACAATGGACCCAAATGCAGTTACCTGATGTGCAGAAAGGAGTCGGAACCCATAACCTAGCCCTGAGCCACTTCCATGTAGAAGTGGCGAGTAGAGAAATCAACAAGGAGCCTGAAAGGAAGATGTCACAGGACAGAATGAAAATAAGGTTAATGTGTGTCACAGAAACCAAGACAGTAAAGTATTGTCAAAAAGATAATCAGCTGGGTCAGATACTGCTGAGAGGTTCAGTAAGAAGAAAACAAAGTTTATGTTGGATTTGGCAACTAGAAAGTCATTGGTGAGATTTAAGACTAGTTTCTCTGGAGTGGCAGGGATGACCACAGTTTTGAGTAGATTGGATTATGAATGAGGGGTGTAGAAGGAAAAGCCTTTTTCAACCAGGAAGTAGAAAAAATTGGGCACCTACTGGAAGGAAATAGAGAAGCAAGGAATAAAATTTGAAACCACTAAATTGACCCAAAAAAGACTCAAGGGAGGTAACCATGATCAAATTATTTTTACCTCCCAGTCTTCTTTTAAACTCTATTTAGGGATTACTTTCTTCTCTTTTCTCTGGATGAAAACTTAGATAATCCGACAACTTTTCTAATAACTCTTAGTGATTCCAAAGTCCTATCTTAAGTCACTAAACATGATCTCAGTTTGGTAATTAGAATGTCCAGGAGAGAAAATGATCCAAGACGATCCAAGAAAGAAAGAGAAAGAAATTTTACAGAAGGAAAATTCCTGTAGTAGGAGAGAGGATAGGATCAAGAGAGCCAGAGGAGGGATGTGATGGTGTATAGCTCAAGTATAACATAATCAGTGTTTCCAATGAAAATTTTTCAAAATTTAAAATGCAATTTAATCTCATTTTTATAACTATGAAGCAAATACTAATGCTTGTGTCTGTATGACCAGTTATCAGTAATACTTTACTGTCTTTATACCAATAACACTAGGATAACAAAAGTTTCCAAATATTTTAAAGATATTATAAACATTTAACTTAATGTTTTAAAACAATTCTATGATGCTTCCCTTTATTGATAAATATCTAAAAGGTTCACAAAGTCTACCAAGTTATACCAGAAATACAAAATGGGTACAGACCTGTAATCCCTTATTTGAAATTCCAAAATCCAAAATGCTCTGAAAAACTTCAGGGTTTCTATATTTTTGGTTAAAAAGATCTGACCTGAACTGAAAGCAAGCTATTGATCGTCTCTGTTTATCTTACTGACCGTGAACATTCATACGTTTGCTGGGAAAATATGAATCTATTTGACCATGGGGGTTTGCCCCAGACCTTGCTAAAAATATTACATAATATATAGTATGTGCACAATATTACCTTTCTAAAACTGAGGGGTGGGTGGGAATCTGAACTCTTAAGCATTTTCGGCCCCAAGAGTTTTGGATGGGAGATTGTAAACTTTTCGTATAAACTAAAATGTAGTATTTTTGTGAATTTAAGACTACTTAGAATCCGAATTTATGGAATTCAGCATAAAGCAGAAACCCTGCTTTGGAGATATAGTAGAAAGACGTTTTTTGTAACCTTGTCTTACCTATATCACCAAGAGCATGCAAGACTCCAAGGAACAAATTAAAGCAAGTTATAGTACACTCTCTCCAAAGAAAACTGAGCTTCTCCTAGTTTCCTTATTTTATCTGGCTTACAACATTAAGCATGGTAATAACTAGAGCTCTTCTGAAAGTCATTTGACCAAGCCAGCCTTCAGATCCCTGAAGTTCAAGCAAAACTGCACAGTAAATCTATTGCAGTAACTGGGAATGTGGATTACAAATACAAAGGGAATCTACATTTAATCTATCTCTAAAAACATACCTTAAAATCACTGGAAAGGAGGATAAAGTTTATGGTGCATAACCCTATCCTCCTGGAATTTTGGCTGACGATCAGAATACCTTTTGATACCACAAATCTGCTTTAATCTTTAAAAAGTTCTGCACTTGACCAGAAAGGTTTACGAGAGCAATCATGCTGAAACTTGCTGTGCGGTCAACCATTGTATTTGGAGTTGTGCATCACTCTGGGTTATCACCTAAGGAAAATAATGCATTCTACTCTCTGAGAATCGTGACCATGCAAATGTCTGATATCTTATGTGTTAAAACTGACTCACAGTTAAAGAGAGTAAATATAGACATGCACAAATACTGGATATTATTTTTCAACCTGAAATGTGGAAACAAAAATCTTTTAAAACCTCTTAAGGACAAATAGCCTATTAAAGGAGCTGAAAACGTACATGTTGCAACTCTGTGCTATTTTATTCGCTCTGGAACTTGACTATGGTGGAAACAGGTTTAAAAAATATTCAATAATAAAAAGGTGGTAATTTGTTTAGAAATTATTAAAATTTCTAAATTGTATTAGAATTCATGCCAAAGCATCAAATGTACTGTGGTCAGCCTGCCTTCTAAAATATTATAAGTAAAAAGAATGAAATTAGAACACTCCCTAACACCACACACAAAAATAAACGCAAAATGAATTAAAGACCTAAATGTAAGGCCAGACACTATCAAACTCTTAGAGGAAAACATAGGCAGAACACTCCATGACATAAATCACAGCAAGATCCTTTTTGACCCACCTCCTAGAGAAATGGAAATAAAAACAAAAATAAACAAATGGGACCTAATGAAACTTAAAAGCTTTTGCACAGCAAAGGAAACCATAAACAAGACCAAAAGACAACCCTCAGAATGGGAGAAAATATTTGCAAATGAAGCAATGGACAAAGGATTCATCTCCAAAATTTACAAGCAGCTCATGCAGCTCAATATCAAAAAAACATACAACCCAATCCAAAAGTGGCCAGAAGACCTAAATACACATTTCTCCAAAGAAGATATACAGATTGCCAACAAACACATGAAAGAATGCTCAACATCATTAATCATTAGAGAAATGCAAATCAAAACTACAATGAGGTATCATCTCACACCGGTCAGAATGGCCATCATCAAAAATTCTACAAACAATGAATGCTGGAGAGGGTGTGGAGAAAAGGGAACCCTCTTGCACTGTTGGTGGGAATGTAAATTGATACAGCCACTATGGAGAACAGTATGGAGGTTCCTTAAAAAATTAAAAATAGAACTACCATATGACCCAGCAATCTCACTACTGGGCATATACCCTGAGAAAACCATAATTCAAAAAGAGTCATGTACCACAATGTTCACTGCAGCTCTATTTACAATAGCCTAGAGATGGAAACAACCTAAGTGTCCATCATCAGATGAATGGATAAAGAAGATGTGGCACATATATACAATGGAATATTACTCAGCCATAAAAAGAAACAAAATTGAGTTATTTGTAGTGAGATGGATGGACCTAGAGTCTGTCATACAGAATGAAGTAACTCAGAAAGAGAAAAACAAATACCATATGCTAACACATATATATGGAATCTGAAAAAAAAAAAAAAAGGTCATGAAAAACCTAGGGGCAGGACGGGAATATAAAGATGCAGACCTACTAGAGAATGGACTTGAGGACACGGGGACAAAGGGGTAAGCAGGGACAAAGTGAGAGAGTGGCAGGGACATATATACACTACCAAATGTAAAACCGATAGCTAGTGGGAAGCAGCCGCATAGCACAGGGAGATCAGCTTGGTGCTCTGTGACCACCTAGAGGGGTGAGATAGGGAGGGTGGGAGGGAGGGAGACGCAAGAGGGAAGAGATATGGGGATGTATGTATATGTATAGCTGATTCACTTTGTTAGAAAGCATAAACTAACACACCATTGTAAAGTAGTTATACTCCAATTAAGATGTTAAAAAAAAATAAAATAAAATATTGGGTTGGCCAAAAAGTTCATTCGGGTTTTTCCCATAACAGCCGCAAAAAAACCCAAACGAACTTTTTGGCCCACCCAATATAAGCTTAATAGAGGGCTATGACACAGGGACTAATTATATTCCTAGAAAAACAAGGTCAGAGAGAGCTTCCCATGAGAATATTCTCTTGATGCCTGTATCTCTACTGTGTGCAAAAATATTATTATAAGGTAATTGATATTCATTTAGGTTTTGTTTCTCAATTTATTTTCCGCATTAATTTCTAGCAATTAATTTCTAGCAATTTCTAGCATAGAGAAAAAGGAGGGGAAGAGGATAGAGGAGAAGAAGAGATCAAGATGAAGAAAGCGAGCCCATAAAATTCTCCCATTACATACCCTAATCAACTGATGTAAACACTACTGACTGCTTTATCCTGAGATGCTGGGGTTTTTGTTTGTCTGTTTCCTTCATCTCACGTTCTGTTTTTCTTGTTCGTGTTGTTGTTTAGTCTACATTTTTATTTTATTATAGACTCTATGCCTTCCTAAGAGTAAGCATTTCATCCTGTTTTTTGAATTTCTGGCACTCAGAATCAATAAAAAATAAATACCCAAAGAGGCTTAGGAAGTAATTTCCTAAATATCCTTACCAAATAAGGTTAAAAATAAACGAAAACCAAGAGCTGATCAAATGAGACGATGTGTAGTTGGCATTAAGTTTTAGACTTTCACACTCTTAATTCATTTTTATAAAAAAGGTGTAAAATGACCAAATGTACTAGGGTAACATGAAGACCAACAGAAGCTATTGTTCAGAGATTTATTTTTTCCTGGGAGATAAAATTTGCTTTTCTGGCTTCTCTTCCAATGTCTTGACAAAATAATGATATGGTTTAAGAACATAAAGCTTACAAGTCCATTGTAGAAATTTCTGTTTTCATAGACCTGAGGTTAGATGGAGCTGCCCAAGTTTGCACTGCATATTATAAAGGACAGTGCCTCTGAGGTCAGAGCTATTGTTACAGTTTTATTTTCCAAATTTTTAAGTAGGAAATGCTTGTTTCAGTCAAGCTCACTAATTTTGGTTTCCAGGATAGTGTTCTTTCATAATTAGATATATAAAAAATTAAAAAGGCAGAAATAATGAAAGTATCTATTCAGTGGTGATGCCCCTTTCTGGTTAACACGACTGAAAAGAACCTGGAGTTGTCAAGAGGTACTACACATAAACGTTTTTTCATACCCCTTCTCCTTTATCTCTGACTATAACACTTTCCGATTCTATTTAGGAGTGTGTCTAATTCATTCTTCCAGCTTCACACAACTTGCCCTGAGTCATTTCCTATTTCTTCTCTTGCTGTGAGCAGAGACGTATCTCTGTAGGAGCTGGTTGGTCCCAGTGATCATCTCCTTGGATGGAGCATGTGCAGGTCCTGCTCTGGGCAGCCAGGAGGATGTCTGCTCCTGCCAAGAGCAAGCCTTAATAGAGTGGTAATAAACAAACAGAGGAGGTAACTCAATAACAAAAGAGAATACCTCTCAAGCTTCAAAGTCTTTGAAAAACAAAAGTAACATTTATGAGACCATCCTATTAGAAACTTTTTTTAAAGATTTTTGATGACATTTTAAAAAGCAGAAGTCTATCCCACTGCCCTTTGTCTACTGTTTAAAAAAATCTTTACTGTTGAAATTAAAAGAAATTGGAGAATAAAGGTCTGTTCTTTATTAAGAAAATAATTTAGAGTACATCCATTTCTTGACCTCACTATTCATTATACTTCCATTAAGGGCATTACTTTCCACTTGGCATTTTAGTCACTTTAATGCTAAACTTCTGCTCAAAAAAGCGTACACCCACATTTTTTTTTAATTCACACTAAATGAAAATTATTTTATT
The DNA here is from genome assembly GCF_039906515.1 of Pseudorca crassidens. Taxonomy (NCBI): domain Eukaryota; kingdom Metazoa; phylum Chordata; class Mammalia; order Artiodactyla; family Delphinidae; genus Pseudorca; species Pseudorca crassidens. Next base: position 26,023,069 of record NC_090298.1, read on the forward strand.
TTGTCTTAACTTCCCTAAACCGACTTTGAAAATAGGCTTTTTGATGTATACTCAGTGCAACAAAACCTACCTACCACGCAGGGTCATTCTAATCCCTTCCCAAAAACACTCTCTTAATGGCAGCCATGACAGTATTATGGCTTCCATTTTTCTTTTCTTTTTTTATTTTTAAAAAAATTTTTGAAATCTGTCAGTGAATTGACTGACACCAATGGAAAAAAATATTAATATATCAAGTGATTATTAAACACACTTAAGACAATGTGATTTTCTGTTTTGTTGTTATGAATTTTAAAATGTGCACTCAGTTCAAAAGTGAATAAGCATATATATTTTCAAAAGAAGTCAAGAGACCACATATGGGAGGGGGGCTGTATCTCATTTATTATAACTGGGTTAGGATTATACTGTATCATTCTATCACAGACAATAAAAGCAATAGATACTGATATTAAAAAAAAATTACCATTTGACTATCTTAAATTTCACACATGTAATTAAAGCAAACCGTTCACCTAATGTGCACAGACATCTCACTGTTCAGTATGCAATAATTCATGTATTGCCCTGCAAACAGAGTTCAGCATTATTTAGACTTCCTGAAGAAACATACAGGTAGAACAAAGGGGTGGCTAGTAACAGGTAAAACTTCTTTCTTAATATCCCCCATCAAGACCTCCAACTGAAAAATACCAACCCACAGAAACATAAAATAAAAGTTATTTGTGTGTTTTGCAAAGACACCTTCAGGAAATTGCTCCGAACTCTCCTTTCTAATTGCATTTCCAGTTTAGGGCTATTCACAGAGACTCTAATTCTCCTTCCAGCCCTGTGGGAGGGTTGTACTTCCTGCTCACCTGGCTCAAGTTCGTCCTGTCATACGCCTTGCTTTGGCCAATGAAAGATGAGCACAAAGGAAATGTGTCAATTCTCATGAAAAGTTTCAAGATCCACATTCTCTTTTCCTTGGGAAGTTCTTGCCCAGTTGGAGCCTTCATTGGCTTTGACTCCTGAGTGGCAACGATGAACAGTACCTTCCCTCTGTCAATCTACAATAAACACGTAGCCTGAGCAAGAAATAAACTTGTGTGCTGTTAATCTACTGAGATTTTAGGACTTTTTTTTCTATAACCTAACTTAGTGTACCCTAATCTCATAGAGAAACAAGAACACCCAACAGGAGGCAGCAAAGTCAGCCAACCCTATAACAGTTTTATTCAAACTAACATAAATCAAGTTTATAAATCTATGAAAGGCCATTTGTTCTTTCATTTTAAAATCCAAGTCTTGTGTATTTTACAAGATGCATTGCTTTCCATTTAAAAAAAAACAGCTATATTTTATTATAGTGAGGGTTTCAGTAGTCATAGGGATTTAACATAGTAGTCAACAGTAATAGTAATAACATTTGCATAGCACCCTAAAAGTTTAAATTCATGTTTTATGTTAATTTCATTATGATTGAGGGAGGTCTGATTTCAAGTTTCTCAGTTTTATTGTGCATGTCGTATAGGGAATAATATGGCAATTCATAGGTCAACACTGATTGAAATGCACTTTGCAAAATAATAGCAGAGTAAGTGAAAATACTAGACTTAAATGTTTAAAAGGAAATTAAATCCTCTAAAGAGAGAAACTGGTTTTATTCTAGATGCTCAAATACATTATCTATAAGAGAAAAAAATAGCTGTGTGTTAGACTACTTGTCAGAATCCTAGAAATGTCTCAGAGAAATCATTTGGAAGTTAAAGAGCATTAGTTCAAGGTCTCAGTGGACACTCACAAGAAATGACAGCGCTGCAAATCCCTGCTGAATGGTGTGGCTTCATCAGGCCTCTCAGGAAAGTAAAATCACAAAGAAAGTCACCAAATACTATCACCTGTGAACCACGAGATACGACTGTGTCATGAAGTGTCTGAGCATTTTACAAAGCTGGACAAATGACACTTCGCAGGTGGTTTTGGGCAATCTAACAGAGAAATGTGTGAGAAATACCAGGACACAGAGTCATCCAATACCAGTTAAAAATTCAACAGAGGCAAAAAAATCACATATTCTTTTGGCAAATATTAACCCTATAGAAATGTGTTTGTGTGAGTGTGTGTGTTTGAGTGCTACATGTTCTACTGCATTTGACAAGTATTTATTGAGGGCTTACTGTGTAAAAAATATCTAGACTTGGCAGCATGGACAATACAAAGATGTTTGAAAACAGCCCATGGTCTCCAAAACTTTACAACCTATGCCATGCCAAGGATTCTAAGTCTTAGTGACATGATACATATCCTCTAGAGCACTTTGCAACCCAGCCCATGCTTTGATTATTATTATATAAAGACTTAAAAATACTTAGTTGAATGAATAAACAATAGCTGAGAATAAATCCCCTGTATTTATTTTTTATACATAAACTTCAATTTCTGAAAACTTGCCATTCTTCCTTTGAAGTACTCACAAAGCCCCCTGAAATATAGGTTCTCTCTACCTCACAGCATGATGAATTTGTTACAGAAATATTGTGCAACTTTATAATTATCATGATATCACAATTTAAAGCATTAACCAATGCCTTACACAATAGAAGAGTGAACAGTTGAGTTACAAGTGGCCAAGAGGAAAAAGGAATCAATTGCGATCATAATTTTAAGCAAGAACATTGAAATAAAATATCCAATAAGATTTTGATTTTACTGTTAATTTGAAACAGTGATGACAAATGTTTGGAATTTTAGTCTTTAACTTGTACACTCTTTCTATCCCTAAAAATACCATCGGGAAAGTAACATTTATCAAGGCTCAATCCTATAACAGATGGCATGCATATACACGTACACACGTATATTTACATATTTTTTCTCCCACTTATTCCTAATACCAGCCTTATGGAAAATAAAGCATACCACCAGGATGTTTTAGGTTGCAAATAACTAACAAGCTAAGCCTACGCAAACTGGCATAAAGGGTTATTATCATTTTCATATCAAGGAGGCTTTGCTGATTAATACAATTGTTCACCAATGTCCTCAAAAACCTAGATACTATTCAAATTTTCTTTGAGCTATACTCAGCATTTCCACTCTGTCTTCATGGTTTCAGAGTTGTCTTCATGTTGTCTTCAGCACCAAGCAGGCACAAAATCTCTCAATAGAAGAGGAGGAAAGTAATCTCTTCCTGTGTGTTTTCTTGTGAGCAGGAAAATCTCTCCCAAAAGCCTGGCAGCTCACTGCCCCTCCCCACACACATCATTAGCTACAGTGGGTCCCATGCCCATTCCTAAACCTTTCACTGGCAAAGTGATTTGTTTAGATGGTTATGAATCAGCAGCAGTCCAGGGCCTCCTCTCTGAGCACATGGCCACACAGGAAACAGGAAACACAACTCTTTTGAAATTAGAACTTGGCCAACAAAGGCCAAGGTGAACATGGAGTAGGAAATCAAGAGTATCTGCTATAAACTTATTTCCTTTCCATGCACAGGCAATCCTATTATTCAGAGAGTCCTTATTTGCAAATTTTCCTACCCACTAAAATTTATCTGTAACCCCAGAATCAATACACACAGTACTTTGGTAGTCATTCACAGGCATGTATGGAGCAGGGAAAATTCTAAATCACCGGATGTAAGCCCATTCCCAACTGAGGTCAAAGAAAGCAACACTCTGCCTTCTCATTTCAGGTCTCATACTATAAGTTAGTGTTCCTTTCTCAGTCTATTCAGTGCCATGTTTTTCAAATTTTGTGCCCTTTGTTGGCAATTTCACTAGTTTAAATGACCCCCAAGAATACAGCTGTAATGCTGTCTAGTGTCTAGTGCAAGAAGGCTGTGATGTGCCTTACAGAGAATATATGTATGTTAGATAAGCTTCATTTAGGCATGAGGTATATACTGCCTTTGGCCATGAGTTCAATGTAAATGAATAAATAACATATATTCAGTAAGATGTCTTTAAACAGAAATATACATAAAACAAGGTTATATATTGATCTGTTAATGAAAATACCATGATTAGAGGCTCACAGGAACCTCACCCTGTAATGCCCCTAGGAACAATGGTTCAGTATTCCCTAATTTAATGTTCACAGGAACTTTATAGAACATAACTACCACAAATAATGAGGACTGGCTGTGTAATAAAACTAACACGTAACTAGATCAAGTCATACAACCATAAGTAGCAGGCCAGCCTCAAATACAAATCTTATCAACATTGTTAAAAACTTTGGACTTTATCCTGAGAGCAATGGGAAGACAGTGAAAGGTTATAAGTAGGGAGAAATTTGAACAGAACTGCATTTCTGGAACATCATTCTGGCGAAGGAAGACTGCATTTGGGGAGACCATGCAAGAGGGCTATTGCAGTAATCCAGCCAAGAAGTTATGATAGAGGCATGAAAGTGGAGTAGGAGGCCATGGCCTTGAGTATAAATTGTCTTCTTCTGAGACCACAGAAAACAGAACCCCCGGTGAAGTAAAGACTGGCCACCAAGAGAGGATGTAAGAGGAATATGGAAAAAAAAAAAAAAAAAAGAATGGTAAAGTTTGAGAGGGAAAAGCATACAGAATAGAAATAGAAAGAGGAAAGAAGAACCAATGTCAAAATATTGCTGGGTACTAGCTAAGTCTGGCTCAGTTTCAGATTCTCATCTGAAAATCTTAACAAAAACCTAGTTCATAGCCTCTATTAATATTAGAGCATTAAATTTTAATAAGTGGAAAATGGAATTCATAAGTTTTCTCAGTTGCATCCAATAGGGAGTTGACCAGTCGTTTGTGATTTTACGCACCTCTTGGTTGAAACAGAGTTACAAATACAGTGCTGAACACTGGGATACATCATGTAAATGTGTGACTCTCCCTGGAGGACTTTCTGTCCCCAAAGAAATGATTGAATTACAATTGAGTTATAAATATGATAGTCCCATCTGTGATCAACATTAAAATTTTCCTGATGTAGTATTTAAAATAAATATATCTCAAACACCCAAAAGCCTTCAGGACTGTTGCAGAAATGAGAAGTTAAGTAAAATAAGAATTATGATTCTTAATTTTCACTATCATGTCACATTTCAGTTGGAACATTTTGGAATTTGAAGTCTTGTCAAGTCTCCGTGGAATTATCTGAGAGAAGTAAAGAGAAAGGAGAGAAAGAGAAATGTCCTTGGTAGAGGATGGTGAACTTTAGAATGTTGGAGCATGTTAAATCCTTTTCTTTACCCAGTTTCAATGCCCAGTGCATTGTAGTGCCTAGTTCTTATGACATGTGAACAATCTTAATTATATCATGATAAGAATATAGTAATATATTGTGCTACCATATCCAGGTCATTAATGCTAATATATGGCCACAGGCAAACATTTACATGCTGTACATTTGAACCATGTGCTAGACATATTACATAAATATACACACTTGGATAACCCATTGTACTATAATCTTTTAAAGTAAACTGTCCTTTGAAATTCTTAGCCTTTCATCAGGTTCATTAAAACTTTTCAGATAATACTATCAGTTAGAAAGATTAACAATGAAATTAGCAAGAAGGGAATCATTTTAGAATATTTTCCAAGTGTTGAAATTAAAAAGAGATATACAGTAAGCATGTATTCAACCTGATTCCTGCTTCTGTTGAAATTCTGCACGTGGTTTGTGCTGAGTGTCCCACAACTAGAATGTGATATTTTTCATATTATATTTATAAAGGTACAATAAATGCTAGCTGCTGTAATAGATAAGTCCCAACTTCTCTGTGGTTTAACACAATAGAAGTTTACTTTTCACAGCAGATTCAACCAAGGTGTTCTAGATTGGGCAGCCTTCCACATGGTCACTCAGGGCCCCATGCTTCTTCTATCATCCTTAGGGCTCTTCTCTCTTCTAGGTCCTGGGAGTCCTCTTCATTTAGCTGATGGACGGGAAAGAGACTATGGCCCAAGCCCACCTGTTTCTTAATCACACTGGTCTGGAAGTCACTTCTCTTTATATTCCATTGGTGAGAACTAGTCACACAGCCCTGCCTACAATGGGACGGACACTGAGAGATGCAGTCTCTGGCTGGGCAGCCACTGCCCAACAACATCTCATAGGCTGTTCAGCTAGGTGTCTCTGCCACACATGTCATTTGTATTCCTTGTCAACATCCATCGCCTTGAAAAACCTAAATTACAAAGGGAGTCAAATCATCGCACACTTTCCGTATACAATGAATCTTTACTGTTATAGAACAGCAATATCTGTTATGCCTCTTCATGATACTAAATTAAACTTCAATTGCATCTAGATGTTTATATGAAATACTGCTGATAATAACAAAATTGGGATGAGAAAAATTTCAACATATACAAAGAATATTTATCCTTTCCTATCCCATTCTGTTTTTTTCTTCCAGTTTTATTGAGATATAATTGACATACTGCACTATATAAGTTTAAGGTGCATAGCACAATGATTTGACTAATGTACATCATGCAATGATTACCACAATAAGTTTAGTAAACATCTGTCATCTCATATAGATACAAAATTAAATAGAAAAAGTATATGTAGTTTTCCTTGTAATGAGAACTCTTAGGATTTACTCTCTTAACAACCTTCACATATAACATACGAAAGTGTTAATTATATTTATCATGTTGTACATTGCATCCCTAGTACTTATTTATCTTTTAACTGGAAGTTTGTAGCCTTTGACTATCTTCATCCAATTCCCCCTTACCCCACCTCCACCTTTGGTAACCACAAATCTGATCTCTTTTTCTATGAGCTTGTTTGTTCTTGAAATATAACTGACCTACAACACTATGTTAGTTTCTGGTATACAACATAGTGATTCGATATTTCTATACATTTCAAAATGATCACCATGATAAGTCTAGTTACCATCTGTCACCATACAAGATATTACATTATTATTGACTATATTCCCCAAACTGCACATTTCATACCCATGACTCATTTATTTTGTAATTGAAAGTTTGTACCTCTTAATCTCCCTCACCTATTTCTCTCCTCCCCCGACCTCCCTCCCTTTTAGCAACCACCTGTTTTTTCCTCTGTATCTAAGACTCTTTCTGTTTGGTTATGTTTGTTCATTTGTTTTGGTTTTTAGATTCCACATATGAGTAAAATCATAAAATATTTGTCTTTCTATGTCTGACCTATTTCACTTAGCATTAATACCCTCCAGGTCCAACCATATTGCCCAAAATTCAAGATTTCATTCTTCTTTATGGCGAGTAATAGTCCGTTGTATATATATAACATCTTCTTTATCCATTCATCTATTGATGGGCACTTAGGGTGCTTCCATATCTTGGCTATTGGAAATAATGCTGCAACAAATATAGGGGTGCATATATCTTTTCTAATTAGTGTTTTTTGTTTTCTTTAAATAAATACCCATGAGTGGGATTGCTGGATCATACAGTAGTTCTATTTTTAATTTCTGAGGAACCTCCATACTGTTTTCCATAGTGTCTGCACCAATTTGCCTTCCTGCTAACAATGTGCAAGGTTCCCTTTTCTCCACATCCTTGCCATCACTTGTTATTTGTCATCATTTTGATAAGAGCCACTCTGATAGGTATAAGGTGATATCTCATTGTAGCTTTGATTTGCATTTCCCTGATGATTAGTGACGCTGAGCATCTTTTCATGTGTCTGTTGGCGGCCATCTGTATGTCATCTTTAAAAACATGACTACTCAGGTCCTCAGCCCATTTTTTCCCCATCCCATTCTTTTCTCCTTATGATGAGATATATTTCCCCATTTCATAAAAATAAAGTATAGAAATTTTAGGTACTTCTAGAAGGGTCTTTAATCCAGCAGGGTCTTAGTCAGCATCTTGTAGGCCAAGGTCCAGTAAGATAGTGATCTTATTTACTTACATTTTTTTCAGATCTTACCAAATGGATAACAGATTCATACTGACACAGCCTGGCTCCACTGATCAAAACACCATCATTTGCTCTGAATATGACTTTAAGCAGTTGTGGAATCTAACTAACTTTTTTCCCCACTGCTAGAGAAATTATTCGTGAGTCAAGGAAAATAAGTGTTTATAATTTGATTTCAAATAAACAGGGCAGTAAATAGAAGAAGAGTTGTGTGAACTATAAATATAAAAATTACCTTGAAATGATCAAAAGATATCTTAAGTAAAGAAAAAAAGGATCCCATTTAAGACGAGGCAGAGAATTCATAGAGGCACAGCACAAAGGAAATTACATGCCTTTGGGCTCAAAAGAAATTATGCTGAACTTCAGCAGTGGGACCAGAAGAGAAGAAATAATGTAAAAATATTGATGACCAAACTGCCATGTTTAATAAGTGTTCTTGCTCCCAAAGGCCAATTAATTTACACAACAATAATTATTTTAAAAGCATAGTAAGGATGCACTGAAGCAAGAGGATGTTTCTGATGAGTACTTTTTAATAGACAGCTGGTAGATGACGTCAGGTAGGGATTCGGAGCAACTCTAAATATACTCATGGACAGACAACATAAAGTGTAAGGAATATAAAACAAAACATTTTTCACGCTAGCATGGAGGTTTACCTACAGTTCAAATGGAACTCAGACCTACCGGGAAAAGAAGGGTCAACATTTAACTATAATTTTGCCTCCTTCACAGTGTCCTAAAATTATTTCAAGCTTTAATTAGAAAATCTGGAGAAAGAAGTTTCTATAGAATAATGGAATTCTGCTGTGTTCAGTGGGGCCACCCTAAATATGCCTGGCTAGCATACAACAAGCATGGAAGAGAACACTTTCAGGTTAAAAATGGCATTTACTGGATGTGAAGATAACCATCACAGTTTGGCAGGCATTTGTTTTTAATTTAAAATGAATTAAAATTAATTTTGTCTTAAAATTTTCATGCCATATTTTGGGATGATTGGAGTTACCCTGGAGAGTAATGAAACTGGAGTTGGGAATCAGTTTTAGTCTTTAGAGAGAAAAGCAATTTCCATAATTTCAAAATCATTTCATTAGTGGGTATATATGGTCTAAATTTTCAAATCTAGGGAGATGACCATATGCTTCCTTTCCTTTGAAAGAAATAGTGGCAAATTGCCACCATTCGACATGTAAAGAACTGGAAATGTATAGTAACAAGGAATTATAAGTACGAATATAAGAGTACTTCATTATGCATATTTCTTAATATAAATGTGTGGTCTCTGCAGTAATTGCAAAGCTTTTTTCCCCTAAAGTTAAAGAGTAACGTATCCTATCTTGGAGTTACCAACAGGTCAGCCAGAAGCTGAGTGCAGTCAAGAGGGAAAGACTAGAAAAGTAAAATGCGTTGCAAAATAGACCCTATATAATCTACTGGAAAGAGCTGCTCCACAATACAGGAGCATCACCTGTGATTTTTATTGTGTGGATTGTTAATAGGACATCAGGTTCCAGTAGTGGCAATATTCACTAGGGACCAGATTCACTCCCTAGGTTCAAATTAACAGCACAGTCTTACAGATTTCTAGAGAAAGATATATAACGCTGTCAAAAGCACAGCATACTGTGCTTAAATCATGTGTTAAAATAAATCCAGAAGTCATAGTAAAAAAATTTTTGTGCAAAAAAACCCACATAATTTGTGCACTAAAAAAACACACATTGTCTTCCAAAACAAAATATGCTCTCTATTTAACATTTTTGTATTAAGCCATTTTAAAAGCATTCTTGCATGGAATTCACGGCATTCAAAGCAACTTTCACACCTGATCTGAAAGCTCACAGCATCCCTGGGTGTTCAGGAAGGTAAAATTATATTCTTTTTACTCTTTTATAAAGAAGGAGGCAGTGAGCAGAGAGATTACGTGGGTTATCCAAAGTCACAAGGCAGAAAAGTGGCAGACCCAGGAATCAAACCTCTAATGACCAATGCTGTCACAGAAAGGGGCTGTCAAGAATACAAGTAGTCTAATGCACACTTTCACCTTCCAACATGTCTAAAACATGCTTGTCCAGGGCAAACAGAGCCCTAATTCATTCTTACATTTGCAAGGTAGTAAGCCTAAAATGAATTAAAAGGCATATCATGCCATGGCCGTGGGAAAAAACATCCTCTCTCATTGCCATTACAGAGAGAGACGAAATCATATCAAAGTAAGCTAGACAGTTAAAAGGGAATAGGAAATAAAAAGGAAGTGGCCAAGAGGTGCTGGTGGCAGCTGCCTGAAAGGGAACATCAGCAGGATCAAATAACAGAGCTTTCTTAGTTGATTCTTGAAAGCACAAACTAAAAAAAAAAAAATCATACACACACCGTTATGCTGAATCTAAATACACATCCACGCATACTCAGTTTAGTTTAACAAGGTATAATGGCGAGCCTCTCACAGGCAGGCCAGATTAAGCACCAAAACCAAAGGTCTTTGAAGTCAGCGCAGACAGTCACTTACATGGCCTAGTTTGAGATAAGTTGAAAGCTCGAATCTCTTCATGCCTGGCATGGGGCCTGAAATCCCCTCCAGGAAAGCCATTTCTGAGGATTCCGCCTCAAATGCAAATGTGTTACAAATGAGGGACACTTTTAATCTAGAGTTACCCATTAATAGAATAGTTCAAGGCAATATCTGGGAAAGAATCAGACATTGTAAAGAACATAGAAGGGGAAAAGGTGAGGAAAGGTCCAAAGGAATTTACTGTGCCTAGAAAGGGTGAGCCTTGCCACTGGGAAGCTCAGGAAATTGCTCTATTTGGTTGAAAGACTATCAATTTATGAAGCCTGGAGAGCAGCCTGCTAGGTGGTATAATAATGAATTCTAAAGATCTCAAAGGGTTCCAAAGCAGCATATTAAGCGGTTGGTCTAACCACATGCAATTGGTTACCTTTCAAACCTTTCAGAGATTTTCTTCCCCTTCACCCTGCCCCTCCACCCTCTCACCCCCTTGGCAAAGCCATTATACACCTGGAGCCTGCCTACGTGCCAGACTTCATCTCCTTTCTCCTCTGCACAATCCCCCTTCCCTACATACATATACCCTATATTCCAGCAGCACTAAATTTTATGAATATACCACATTTTCTTATCTCTAGAATCTTTCATCCACAGTTCCTTCTACCTGGAATTGATGTGCAAAAAAAACATGTATTTGGCAGCTCATACTGATTGTTAGACACTCAACTCATAGCTTGCCTCCAGGAAGCCCTCACCCAGTCTAGGTAACGTGACCCTTTTATATGTTCCAAGTTCACCATATACACACAGAACCCAATTAGAACTTTCTTATACACAGTACTTCAGAAAAGTGAACAAAAACAACTGCAGACCAGATACACTCTAATCACTGCACTAACTGACTTACATAGCTAAAAACGCACAAAAAGAACCCAAAAAGGGTTACAAAAAAAAGCAATACAGCATCCCATAATTCAGAAAATCAAAGTAAAAGAGTTCAGCTTTAAAAACAGAATCAAAATGCTTGCAAAAGATCCACGTACAAGTGAGTTCCTTTTTTCGTTCTTAGTCTATTCCCAGAAATCTCAATCTTGAGTTGTTAAAATTATAATAAAGTATAGTTAAATGTAAGGGGGCTTTTTAATCCTTCACATACTGGCCCTAGAGACAATAGAAAGAAAAATGCAACGTGAAGCTTCAAGTTGGAAAAACATAAGGTTTTGTGCACCTATTGTGCAAAATTCTTCTTCCCTAGAATAGCATATTTAGCCCACTAGTTCCTCAAAAAACAGGAGGAGATTATTGTGACCTTTAAATGAAAATATTGGGTGGCCAATATTTTGAAACTGAGCCTCTAACTTGAAAATAAATACACTAATAGAGTCAAGTGTGAATAGCAATTCACGTTGAAAATAATTAGCTAGAACAGCTGGGTTATCAAAGTGACCCTTTCTTCAGGAACAAATCTGAAAAAATGTAAAATATTGTAAATTGTTTAATTAGACTTTTCATTCTCTAAATAGTTGTGTGTCCTTTTACTTCAATTTATCATGCTTCATGATGGTAGTCTGTTATTTCTATACTTTGTAGAATACCCGATGTACCTAAGAAAAGACTGCTACTTAGAAATTAGTTAATAATGATAATTCATTCATTATAACTGATTCTGATTATAGAGAATGACACAGTGAAGGAAAATAGAGATATGATGACCTGATTTTTATTTCTGACTCTGAATTTAACAATGCACAGTCATTTGATTTAACATAGTTTACCTATTTTTGAAGTATAGAACGGATAGATCATGAACTGTAACCAATCACTGAAATAAAATTGTACCAGGTAAAGGTGTAGGAAGACTCACTACTGATGGTTACAACATTTGAAATATGCATGTCTATTATTGGGTCTCTTTTTAGAAGTATCAACAGACTCTTCTATAAAATAAAATATTTTATTTCCTCTTGACTGATAGTAAATGGAACTGCCAATATGTGTGAGAAGAAAAGCTTCCCAAAATTTTGTTATGAAGGCTGAGGAGAGCTAGCTATTGATGACCTTCACCCATTGGAGACTCTGAACATCTCTGCTTTTCAAGTAGTTTTCTATATCTGTAGACAACATCCGAGTTGGAACTAATAGCCTGAACATAGGCATGATTTAATCAAAATGTCCTTGGTGCCTAGTGCAGCATTCCATTTAAGAACTGAAATCCAGTTTCTGCATTTTAAAAATCAAATCTATTCTCTATGGAAAATTTTTACAAAACATCTTGGTACCTGCAATGCTGAAAATAGATCCAGCCCTATTTAAGAGAAAGTAACAACAAGTCGGGGATTTGTACAATGGCAGTAAAATGCAGTTCAGTGTGGTTGTGCTAGGTTTTAGTCTAGAGATGGGATTTTTATAGCATATTATAAACTTCTGAAACGAGAGGTTATTAGAGGATCAGTTCCCTAACTGTGTGGTTCTAGCAGGCCCTGCTCTATTGCACTCTTTATTCTCCTGCCGGGAGCTCTGTCTTCTGAGGTGCAGAGCACATCCATCAGCCTTTTTCAGCTGTTAAGGCACTTCATTTATTGTAGTGTTCCCTTCATCTTATTCCCTTGCCTCTGTCCCCATGGACCTCAGAGATCTACAGTTCTCTTTGGCCTCTTAACAGGTATAATGGATCACCAGCTGAACCATCATCACACAGCCCTTCTTGCTAGGAAATTATTTCTCTCCTGCTTCAAATGTTCCTTCCTTTCACTTGGTGAATCCCTTTGCTGCTCTTCTTACTGTGTAGTTGCCTATATGCAAAGAGATAAAACTTGGCCAAAATCCTTTTGAAGTCATCTCTTGAGTACTATTGGTTCTTTGATCTTTGCCAACAGAAAAAGGAGATATTTATATATATGTAATGTGAAAATACTTGCTCAAGAAAAGTAAGTGTTAATACCATCAGGTCTCTATTATTTTGCCCCTAACAGATTTTCATTCAACTATTTGGAAAATGAGCTCTATTGTTTTATTAGTATTAAAGTCCTCTCATGTTGAAAAGCACTTCCCTAAATACAGTATTTTGTTTTAGAAAACAAGAAAGCTACTAAATTTTATGAACTAGAGAAAATAAAAGATAGCAAAATTCACAAAAAGAGGCAATCTCAAACCCTTGAAATTGTTAATCATCTTGCTATACTAATGTCTGTTTCTGTTCCACACTATTTTTATTAATTAATGATGTACTGTATGGTCTAATACCTCCAGGAAAAACTAAAGTACAATTGACCCTTGAACAATCTGGGTGTTAGGGGCACTGACTCTCTTTGCAATCAAAAATCCATATATGGCCCTCCGTATCCCCAGTTCGTCCACATCCACTATCCAGCATTCACGGATTCAACAGTGGATCACACAGGACTATAGTATTTACTATTGAAAAGAAATCTGCATATAAGTGGACCCATGTAGTTCAAACCTATGTTGTTCAAGGGTCAACTGCATGTTCTAGTGGAAAAACCACTAGGTTGGTGGCTAGAAGACCTGAATTCCAGTCTCAGATCTATGTTGATTAATCAGTTGGTTTTGTGCAAGTCACCCAAAATCTTGGGGCCTCAGTTCCTCATCTGTATTAACAGCAGGTTAGAGTAAATCACTGTGATTCATTCTAAGCCTAGTGGTCTAGGAGGAAATTTAGACTAGCTTCTCCTTTTTACATTGTTCAACTATATCCTTTCTTTGAGGTCCTGTTGGCTCCCTACTATGTCCCAAAGTGAAGGTCCAATCTGGTATCAAAATTAACCTAGTCCACAGAGTGGCCTCTGAAAATAAAGAAAGATCTCATGATAGAATAAAAAGCCCAACAATACCTTGACCTTTCCCTAGTCTTGACCCAATAAAGTATTATACAATGGGAAGAATAAAAAAAAGATATAGTTAACCGTTTCCTACTGAAAACATGTAATTAATCTCCAGGAAAGATGGCTCTTGCACTTAGGAAAACATCTTAAGGGTCTTTTTGGATATGAAAGGTTAGCTCCCACCACCCCTTGCACCAAAATATAGAGGACTAAAATTGTCTTTGAAAAGGTATTTAAGGTTTCTGCCCCTGAAATAAAAAGGATGAGGGTCCCAGAAATTAAGGAAGAGGGATATGTAAGGCAGCTTGAGGAGAAGAAGAATTTCTAAATGCTAACAATTTTAAGAAATATTTAGACTTCATGTCATATTGATTTACCCCCTTCACTACCTCCATCTTCTACTGCAACATCCTAAAGCTATAGTAAAAGTCTGCTGCCCAAAGCAGGATTGTGTTGGTGATATGTGAGGCAAGAAAAGAGAGGTGGTGTCCAGTGTGGGGTGAAATAGTAGGAAAACAAACAGAGCCTCAGGAACCAACAGTGACAGTTAGTGGGAGCCCGACTGTGGCATGGACCAGTGAAGGAGAGGTATGATCTCTCTCACTCAGGCACAGCCACCCTTCAGTTTCGAACATATTGGGATGTTCAAGGCCCCTATTGGTGCACAGCATGGAAGCTGGAATCACTTTATTTGGCTCTTAAAGGTTAGAATGACCCCTGAAGCAGGAGGATGACAGGCCTTGAGTTCACAGTCATTGACCCATCCTGAATCCATTCCTTAACCCTTCCAACTGTCTTTCCCCAGTGCCTCATTTTCTCCTATTTCCGCCAAAACTGTTCTCCTGATCTACTCAAAAGTGAACACATTCCTCAAGTAGAGCAGTTCAATATCCAGTGATCAAGAGAAGGCTATCTAGTCTCTGATTTTCTCATGCCCCTCTGTCTATGTTGCAGGTCTCTGGTCATCTCCACTGCATATCAGCACCGCTGCAGGAGAGAGCTGGGGAGAAGGCATGTGAGAGCCATAGTCTTCTACACCAGTTGACTGTAAAGCTGTAAACAGGGACCAGCTCTGGGTAAAAAGCAGGATTTACGTGCAGGTTATAGTCATCAATTCTCTCCCTCCACAAATTAGGACAAGTCACTCAGTCTACTCCATCTTTCTGTCTTCCTTGCCTCTTTCTAGCTTTTTATTACCCTCTTTCACACACACGCACACACAATTATATTAGAAAAATTGTGTAAATAAGAACATGAAAACTAGTCTTTATATGTTGCTTAATGGTAATTTATATCTTTCACTTCACTTTTTCAAAATAGAAATAGTTTTTTTGTGTTTCATTACGCTTATCAGTGCTTATCATAAGGTAATTAGAAAATGTAGAAATGGATAAAGGAAAAATAAAGGTCATTCAAGATGCTACTAGTCAGATGAAACCACCATTTACACTTTAGACCATTATCTTCCCAGTATTTTCTAAATGCAATTTTTTTCTTACAAATACTAGATATGTTATTCATAGTATTTTATACCCTGACTTTTCAACTAAAAATATATCATGGATCCCTTGATATAAATAGATAGATATCTGCCTTCTCATGGCTAAGTAGTATTCCACTTTATAAATGTACATGAAACATTTAACATCCCCAGTTTATGAATATTTAGTATTTCTTTTCGTATTTTTTCTATTAAAAGTAACACTGCAATGTTCACCCCTGTGTGATTTATGTGTTTGTTGAACTATTTCATGATGAAAAATTGCTGGAAGCAGAATTTTTTGATCAAAGGGCATTTTAAAGAATTTTGATATATAATGTCAAATAACTCTCCAGAAAAATTAATCCAATTTTAACCCAACCAGAATGGTATAAAATAAACCCCTCCATACACACATAGACATGCACCCTGGCCTACCTTGGACATTGTTAATTGCTTTAATTTCTGCTAATTTCGTTGTAATGTGAATTCATTTGATTAATACTGCAAATGCACTTAAACATCCTTTCATATGCTAATAAACCATTTTCATGTCTTCTGTAAATTTTTTCTTCTCATACTAAAAATATTAGCCTTCTTATTTCATGTATTTTGTGAGTATTTTTCAATGTAACTATTTGTCTATATCGTTATAGCTGTGGAGAAATTTTTACTTCTTTTGTACTCACTTTTGCAATCGTTTTCTCTATCTTCCTGCATTTGGTGCCATACTTAGAAATGTTTTACACAGATCAACATTATAAAAATATTCACCTACACTTACTTTTATTCTTTTTCATTTTTCATATTAAAACACTTAATGCCTTTGGAATTCAATTTGTGTGAGGTGTAATTTTTTAAATCAAATGGTCAGCAGGTTTTCCCAACAAATTTATCATCTATCTTTTCTTCCACTGTATTAAAATTCCACTTATATCACAAACTGAAGTAATATGCTTGTTTGGATCTATTTCTGGAACTTCTAGTCTATTGTGTTAATCTGTACACCCCTATACCTATACCACACTATTTCAGTTATTACAGCATCTATTATATTTTAATACTCAGAAAGCATATCTCTTCTCACTATTCCTTTTCTCTTTCTTTTTTGATGTTTTTTCATGTATCTCTTTAGCCAATTTAACTTTAGAATCATTTTCACTTTCAAAAAATATATATCTGGTGCAGTTTTAAAAAGAAAAAATTCACTCAAGTGGAGATCAGATTAAATTATCTGAGAGACTAGAGAGAAATTCTGACATAGTAGAAATAGCAAAAACCTGCACCTGATCTTTGACTCTCAACTAAAGCTATTAATTTGGCAAGAATTTTTTAGCCTCTCTGAACCTCAGATCTTCATCTGCAAAATGGAGCTAATAAAACCTATGTGTAGCAGGCATCTGACATGCTCTCTGGCCATCCATCACTAGAAACCCATCCCTAAATTTGGAGAATTCCTCACCTAAAAATTCTTGTGAGAGGCACTGCCCTTCTACAGACAGCTAATAATGCCAGGTACTCATTCTTCCACCATCTTTTGAAGCAAAGCTGGGTCAAGAGCCCCCAGATTCTACCAGTGGCAGGCACATACCTCACTTTTGAATCAGTAGCTGAAACAAGGAAAGGAGTCCATGAGGAAGAATCTCTGGCTGTTATGGCAGCTTCAGCAGTTGCTGCAGTAGGAGCAGCAGTAGTGTCTATGATATAAACCCAGGGTAAGGAGCAGTGGTATCCCCCTGGAAGTGGATTTTCTAAGTGTCCCAGGGATTCCAGAAGGCTCTCAATATCTTTCCCTGCTTAAGCCAGGTAAAGTTGGTTTCTGATGTTTGCAACGGAAAATCCTGCCATACACTACCCACCCTGGGCTGTTTGAGCAATGAAATGAGAAAAAGCCTGCATTCTCAGTATATTCTCTTTCTTTTTGACTCCCCTTTCTACACCTAGATCTACCTGTCCACCAAAATGGTAACCAATAATGAACTGCACTAATGAGCTTCCTTCTCTTCTCGTTTCCAATTGAGTTCAGCCAACAGAAAGCCCCAGCATAAGGTGTGATGAAGAATGGAGAGTTGGGGGAAAGTATGTACATATTCCCCTAGTTCTTTCTCTAAAGGCTAACTGATCACTGACTATATCCCTCTGCTGAGTTGGAACTCCTGACAGTCATTCTTCTCTCTCTGAGTTCTATTTGCCCCACAGGTCTGAGAGTCATGAAAATATTCTGATTCTACTCTTACTATCCCTGAGGTAACACAATTCCTTATGGTTTTTCTATACAATATCCACACATTTTTTAATTGTCCTATTATTATTTCCTTCCCAAATTTCCACTTTTAGTATGCTTTCTGTTTCTTGATTAGGCCCTAATATACAAGCAAAAGCTCCTACTACAGTACTTGGCTTATAAGAGGGCTCCAGAAATTTTCCATGAGTGAAAATATCAACTGTATTCCTTTTTCTTTATTCCGTTTATGTAGTAATGCAAGGGAAGCAAGAATAAAATTACAAGTTAATTTTATGGACACCTGCAGCCCTCTGGTGTTTTCAAACTAAGGTTAATGGAGTCTTCTGTCTCCTAAGAGTCAGAGTAGAAACTCTAGAAG
Organism: Pseudorca crassidens; assembly: GCF_039906515.1. Taxonomy (NCBI): domain Eukaryota; kingdom Metazoa; phylum Chordata; class Mammalia; order Artiodactyla; family Delphinidae; genus Pseudorca; species Pseudorca crassidens. The sequence goes on from NC_090298.1 coordinate 26,041,404, forward strand.
CATGTTCCTCAAGTAGAAATTTGCCCGGTTCATCTTCCTCAGTAGACACTCAACCAAAGTTTCTCAAACTCTGGCTCATGCCCATTTAGACCCATCATAGGTGTCAGAGTGCATACACATACATACAAATACCACCACCACCTTCACCCATGGCCACCCTCAAATTTAATGGGTATCTATTATATCTATACCTCCTAAGAATCCCCCCTTCCCCCATTCTACTCACTGATGTCAGGTCTGGTTTTGAATGGATCACAGCACTCTATCAAACTGTGTGCAAAATTCTGCAAACTCTTTAGAGCAGCAAAAACTTCCCTTCAACTGTTCTTTCCATGTCCATATAATAAATGACAGTAGCTACTACTTGAGTGTCCAGTTTTTTGTATCAATATATGAGTGTGAAGTGCAATTAGCCATTGAAATAAAACTGGTAATGAATACTAATTACTTCATTCTATGGGGTCTGGGGTAATGTATTCCAAGACTTTCCTCATTACTTTGAGAAATTGAGAGTTGGCTATATAGCAATCTACAGAAATTCTGAAAAGTACTTAAAGCGTCAGACATTAGCTGGAGCTCTGTATAATTGGATCTGTTCTGCACCCCTTGCATATAAGTTTTCTTGATTCAGAGCCCTGAATGCATAAAGAAAAGAGAATGTAGAGGGAAGAGCAGCTTCAATCTGCTTTGCTGTCATCTGGATCTTTCAAGTTCTGAATTCTTTTGGCAGCTCTAATATAACAGAAGAGCTTTTCCTTCAGCAACTATAAAAACCTCATTTGGAATGTTTTTCTCACACATTTATGTGAAATTTGCCAATGGCTACTTTTATTAATTCTCACCCTAGATAATGATTTACAGAAGTTTACTGAAGTACGAATAGTAAATACTAGGACCTGTACAATAGATATCTTTGCCACAGAAGAAAAGTGCTTTCTCTACATACTCGTACGTTCAAAAATCAAACACAGTTTCATTAGATTCTGAAATAAAAATTGAAAGATATCACTCCTTATAATTTATTATATTCTGTGTTATTATCAGTAATTCCTATCATCACAACAAAAGCAAAATGAAATCACATTATAAGGACAAAATTTTTGACGTAATGGGGATGCTGTTTGTTGGGAATACAGAGAAAACAGAAAATTCGTTTTTCTATTAGGCCTACACCTGAAGTAAAGCTAGATTCTGTTTTCAGCTCTGTAACTAACTGACACTGAAAAAAGTCACCTGACTTCTCTTGATTTCTGTCATCTGTGAATCAGTAAGTTAGCCTAAATTACCTCAAGGACTCCTCCCAGCACCATTTTTTTTTTTGTAATTTCCCATAAATATTCAGTAAATTTCACCAATGGGAAATCAAACTAGATCAAATCTAACCCCTCCCATTCTTTAGCAGTAGGAATTTCTTTTAGAACTCCCTTTACTTGAAGGTTTACTTTAACTTTTAAGATAATAAATAACTTTAAATTTGGAAGTCCTAGACAGAAATCACAGTTGGCACCAGGTAATGCATGTTTTGCATTTGTGCCAAGAGTATCTGTCATAGCAGAGGTAGAAGACACTTCTTAATAGGTAGCAGCTCCCCAGTGATGTGCAGTCTCCAGCAGGGATAGTCTGGAAAAAATGTCCACATTTTCTTAAATCACATTCTAATCAGAAGATGTTAAAATCAGGGTCTTGCCATGTTTCTCTTGTGCTGAAAAGTTCATGCAGATGCTCACAGAAGGGCTGAGGCAGGAGGCATGTGCCCTGACCAGAGTCCCGCCTCCCATTATTTGACTCTGGAATGCCCCGGGCTGTAGATGAGAGACTGTGGAGAATGTAATGTGTGCCCCATCTGCAGCCGGAGACACCAGCACCACTAGCCACTTGCTCAGGTCTTCAGGATCGTCAGACAATGAACAGTGCAATATGGAGCCATATTCTGTTCTATTCTAGTCCATTTATTTCTGATGAGCTCAGGAGCAAGTGGATTGAATACATGAAGGTCAGCCAGCACTGAGACAGGGTGAGAGAGATGAGGGAGCTGAACCTCAGCTCCCAGCACTAGTTAATGGAAATAACAGAATCAGAAAAGATTGGTAACAGTTTGCAATGAGTGACCTCACTACAAACTAATACATACATGTTTCCATTTCTTTCATTTTCAACTACTTCTATTGATAAATACCTTGAATAAATCCATTAATCCATTAATCTGCTTTTTTTAAGAACAACAACAACAAAAAAAAAAACATGAGAAGATTAATTTGTGTCCTCCCTCTCTCTCACCCTCTCTCTCTCTCTTTCTCTCTCTCCCACTTGCTCCCTCCCACCCTCTTATTCCTTTCTCTCCCTAAAAACAGAAAACAGCACTGGCAGGAACAGCAGTGGAAAGGCAAGGAAAATCTGCTCCAGAATAAATTGGTTGTGCTGAAACATTTGTAAATAAGCATGATAACCAATTACAGAAATACCTGGGGTAGTTCAGTGATTCGCTCTCCCATATCAGAGGTCTCCTAATCAATTTGAAATAACCAGACGCTCCTATAGAAAATAAGCAGGATCACAGCGCTTGCTAATGAGTCTCAAAAATGGATTTCACTGCATGAAAATGTTCATTGTCAGGAGAGAGACTGTTTTCAGAATCTTGCGGGTCATTTTCATTTGCATTTGATTGGAGAAAATTCCTTTGTTCTTTTCTCCCTTCTCACTTCCTTTAAAACACTATCAATTTTTTTTCTGGTGATTTAATATTTTTGTATCAGTATGTTGTACCAAGCCCTAAAAATATACCAAAATAAATCCCTCTGTGCTGAAGTAGCTAGTATCCACTTCAATTATTACTTAATTTCACTGTTTTCAATGAGTTTTCTTGAATTTAAATTTGCAGATGTACGACACAGAGGGAAACTGACAGAAGTTGCAGTCATGGAACTCTGAAAGCAACACAAAAGCCCCATGGTGTATCATGTACAGCAGCTTCTCAACAGTTCTCAACTATAGTGGAAAAGCATTTTGAAGGCCTCCAATCAAAAACATAGGTCTACCTATATGTGATAGCACATCACAAGCCTGATGAGTATCTGCCTTTTCACAGAAAAGAAACAGGAGCAGAAGAGGCAGGTACTTGAAGAGGAGAGAATATAACACTTCTGATTTCTTAAAAGCATCCTTACCTAAGACATCTGCAGCTTTGCACTGGTCATCGCTAGATCACGTGTGACTCACTCATAAATCTCTTAGTAAATTTATGGTGTAAATATTCTTCCCCAGACCATATTATAAGGGGCTCAGTATGTCTCTCTTCTCTCTCCTTTCTCTTCTGCCCTATCCTATCCTATCATACTCTCCATTACCCCTACTTTTCTCTCCCTCTATTCTGTTTTCTCACTTCTTTCTTTCCTCTTAGCTGTTCTAGATCTCTGGGTGTATTTTGCAAAGCCTGAAGGACCAAACATTTTCTATCTCCTCACATCTCACTCAGGACCATAAGAAGCAGAAGACATGTGCTCCCACATGTGCACAGCTTGGTCATTTCACAGCACTCCTAAACATGCCCTTTCCCTGTCACCTCTTTTAAGAGAAAAAATTGCCACACTCATGAATAAATATTCTACTCAGAGAAGCACCCAGCGTGTGCTAGATAGCTGATCCTCCAAATCGTTTTTTAAATTCTAGGATACAAGAAATCTTGTGATGAATTGGGAGATTGGGATTGACATATATACACTAATATGTATAAAATGGATAACTAATAAGAACCTGCTGTATAAAAAAATAAAATTCAAAAAAAAAGAAATCTTTACCCCAACTAGTATCACAACTCTTGTTTATCTTTTTTAACTTGACAAAGTAATTAAATGTTTCCAGGTTAGTTAGAAAACTATTCTTCAGACTCATTATAAAATAAAAAAAATAGATTTAAGACCCTTTGACATTCTCTAATACATTCCAATTTGTCTGTATCTCTCTGAATAGAATCCAGAATTGCACACAAGACTTTCGATGGGGTCTGACCAGTGCCAATGGGGTGACGTTCACCTCCATCCTTCTTTTCTCCAAATAACTCTATGATTCCATTGGCCTGTGTGGCTGCCCGATCACTGATGGTCCTTCCTGAGAATCGTCTATATGCAGATGCTCTCAGCAGGGAGGGGTTTGTTGTTGTTGTTGTTGTTGAAGATAGGCTTTTACTTTTAACTCTATTAAATTTCATCCTATTAAAGGAAGCTTCTCAAAATGTTTTCAGATTTTGATTCTGCCATCTTGTATATTTGCTATCCATCCCAGCCTTGAGTTATTTACAAATTTGATAAGCATATATTCTATGTATTCATACACATCATTGATACATGAATTTAACAAGATGTGGCTAAAAGCAGAGCTCAGCAGCACAGTGTGAGAACCACCTTCAGGCTGATATCTCCTAGTTAATCAGCAGCCACTGAGTAACTCTGTAATAGGGAAGAACAAATCTGACTCCATATTAGATCTGTTCCCTTTACTTTAACCTGTGTCCTTTGTTGCCTGTGCTTAGTCAGGCTGGCTCTGCACTTTTTGTAAAAGAATATTGCCTATAGCCTGAAATATACAGGACAGCCTATTCTCAGGGCTCTGACCTTTAAGAGTCCATTCATATACAGATAAAAAGTTACAGAACAGAGAATAACATTTGTCTTGTTGGAGGTTTATAGGAACATGGCGATCTGACCTACATGGACAGATGCAAGAACAAAGGATTCCGACACCAAAAAGTCTGCAACAACCAACCTCACCCCTCCCTCACCTTGCCTTTAAAAGTGCTTTGCTGATGGCACAGGGATATTGGCTCGGTGCTTTGTGACAGCCTGGAGGGGTGGGATAGGGAGGGTGGGTGGGAGGGAGGGAGACGCAAGAGGGAAGACATATGGGAACATATGTATATGTATAACTGATTCACTTTGTTATAAAGCAGAAACTAACACACCATTGTAAAGCAATTATACCCCAATAAAGATGTTAAAAAAAAATCTACAAACAATAAATGCTGGAGAGGGTGTGGAGAAAAAGGAACCCTCTTGCAGTGTTGGTGGGAAGGTAAATTGATACAGCCACTATGGAGAACAGTATGGAGGTTCCTTAAGAAACTAAAAATAGAACTACCATACAACCCAGCAGTCCCACTACTGGGCATATACCCTGAGAAAGCCATAATTCAAAAAGAGTCATGTACCACAATGTTCACTGCAGCTCTGTATACAATATCCAGGACATGGAAGCAACCTAAGTGTCCATCGACAAACGAATGGAAAAAGAAGATGTGGCAATTTATACAACGCAATATTACTCAGCCATAAAAAGAAATGAAATTGAGTTATTTGTAATGAGGTGGATGGACCTAGAGTCTGTCATACAGAGTGAAGTAAGTCAGAAAGAGAAAAACAAATACCATATGCTAACACATATATATGGAATCTAAAAAAGAAAAAAATGGTTATGAAGTACCTAGGGGCAGGATAGGAATAATGATGCAGATGTAGAGAATGGAGAATGGACTTGAGGACATGGTAAGGGGGAAGCGTAAGCTGGGTCGAAGTGAGAGAGTAGCATTGACATATATACACTACCAAATGTAAATAGATAACTAGTGGGAAGCAGCCGCATAGCACAGGGAGATCACCTCGGTACTTTGTGACCACCTAGAGGGGTGGGATAGTGAGGGTGGGAGGGAGATGCAAGAGGGAGGAGATATGGGGATATATGTATATGTATAGCTGATTCACTTTGTTATAAGTCAGAAACTAACATACCATTGTAAAGCAATTATACTCCAATAAAGATGTTTAAAAAAAAAAAAAGTGCTTTGCTGAAACCCTTTCGGGGAGTACGGGGTCTTGAGGGCAGGAGCCACCTATCTTCTTGCGTGGCCCTTAAATAAACATTTTTCTGCTCCAAACTCCAAAGTTTTGGTTTGTTTGGTCTCCCTGTGTGTTAGGCACACAAACTTGCATTCAGTAACAACTCTGAAAAGCACCACGCTAGGCACTATACGGGACACAAAGTGGTCCAGTTTACCCTTCCTAATGGGGATCTGAGCAGAGAAAAGACATAATAGGAAAGCATTTGTGAAAGATAAGCCTGACTGTGGTGTCCATTAAGAAGTGAAGTACCAGAAGCAGTAACTTAGAACACTATTATAATATTATAAAACAAGAGGAAGAAAGCCTGGACTACAATCTTTATTTAAGAAGAGAAATTACTATTCATGAATGAGATCATTATATCAATTTATCTTCCCTATTCCTAATAAAATTAGGTAATCTTACTAAGTTTTCAGATGAGGCCAGGATTTACTTCAATTCAACAAGCAATGGATAATGTGTTTCCTCTGTACCATGTACTGGGCTAGATAATGGGTAAACCAAGGTACAAATGTAACTTTCTTCTTCTTCCCTCCAGTCACCCAATCTACCAACACGTGTGATATGTTATTCTAATAATGTACTAGTAGTCAGGGAATACCTCTCCAGAAAACATTGATATTCTATTGCCAGACAGTGCAAGGGTAAAATTTTCCTTAATGAATTAAGATTTTCACAGGCGGAATTTTGTAATTCAATAGATCTATAACATCTATAGTGTTGCCTCAAATTCCAGATAGTAAAAAACTCAAGCAGACATGCTGATCAAATTGTTCCCCTATTAAATATAAGGATTTCTTGTCCCTAAAGTTGACCAATGCTTAAAAACTTAATGGAAAGACAAAAGCAATTTTATACTCACAACACATTAAAACTGTGAATTACTAACATTCTTAGGAGGAATTAAAGATAAAAATGATAAATATTTGGCTAAAAATAGGAACCGAAATGGAAATGAATGAGTATTCCCTTTCCTGTGTTATGTGTCTCTCTTGAAATCTCCTCTTTCTAAGGCCTTGCCCTAGGCTAATTTGTCTGGAGCAAAGTTCACTTAGAATATGTACAAAAGAACAAAGGGTGTCATCACCAAGCAGGAAGCTTCTGAATACATTCCCTATGTCCGTAAAATCCAAAGGCTCTGGAATGTCTGTCCAGGCAAGTTGTAACTTTCACTTCCTGGGGAGTGCATTCACAAGAAATGAGGAAAAAAAAAACGGAAGGTGAGCCTTGTAGGGCAGCAGGAAAGCAGTAACTCAGACTTGAAAGCTAGCAAGTAAAGCATCCCACTGAGTCACCAAGGATTCAGAGACAAGCTTGGTATTACCGAAGCCATTCATAGACTATCCACTGTTTATCCTCAGCAACTCCTCTCTTCTCATGTTGCTTTATAAAACTGGTTGGCTGAACTTCTCTAAATACTAAGCACATCAGCACTTATACCAGAGTACCAGGACCCTTTTCCCACTGTTGCCCAAACTTCCCACAAGATATTTAAACAAAGTCTGAAGAAACCTGTTCAAAAAATTTTTTTAACTATTTGACTCTTTTTCTTTAGGTTCGTGAAGTTGTCATTCATCTCAGTTGAAGTTGAAGTTGTCATTCATCTCTGAAACCTAGTTTGATGTTTTTCACTTTAATGAACTAATTTGATAAGCATCATTGAGACCAAAAAAATTAATATAATCCAATCAAATAATTCTATAGATAGCTATTAAATGTCAAAACATTGCTAAATAGCTTAATGCAATGGGGGAAAGGCCACAAGAAACATAACATTAATCTCCTAGACTTTTATTGAATTTTTCCTGAAATAATACACAATTATAGACTTTTTAAGGAAATATGTAATATTTATCCCCAAACTTTTTGTTTCCTCTGCACATAATGAATCAATAATCTTTTCCTTTTAATCCGATTCTGTGTATTTACACAATTCATAGTTAATTTGAATAGCATTACCCTAGTCCATCTTTCACAAATGAGTTCTAGTTAAGATACATTTTTTTAAGAGCCTTCTATAGTACTAAGTCAAGCCACCTAACTTAAAGAGGCTGCAAATGTCCAACCTGGGCCTCCTAGGCTCTAGGCTTAGAAATACAAAGGCAAAGGTGAAAATTTTTTACCTTAGAGAAATTATGTTTTCTAGGGAAAATAGACATATAGAGAGATAGTAACTATTCCATATGACTTATGAAAAATACAAGTAATATTGAAGTAATACAAAACAAGGCATAATTAGCCCTGGATAATGATCAGGACAAAGGGGTAGTGGGATTTATATAGACTTAATTTTGAAAATTCAGAATACTGCTTTGACCATTCCTGGGCATGATGCATCACCCTTTCCCTGAGAGTAACCTCGAGCAATCTGGTTCATATACTCTCTGGGTGATAGCCCAACCAAAAGGAATGCCAGAGGATTCAAATTCGGTTCTGGTTCAGCTGCCTGGATTCTTTTGTTAGATTGGCATGGTCTTAGATCACAAGCATAATGAGCATGATGGTCTAATGACTTTAGAACGTAATGTTAATGACCCCTATTCGTACCCCTACAATGGCTTGGTGGGCCCAGGTTGGACACTTGCAGCCTCTTTAAGTTTCATAATGATGTTCTACCTCTCTTACACTTCACATTTCTGCATGAAAGGCCTGAGAGTAAGGATGATGGGAAAAAAGGTAAAGTTACTTGAAGAAGACATAACTTAGTGGCAGTGAAGAGAGAACAACAATTCAGATGCCTGGAAAGGGAGCATCTTAGACCCTGCAAGTTCAGAGGAAGGAGGAGCTTCCTGCCTGGAACCTTCCTCAAGAAGGGAAGCGCCACAGTGCACGTCTCCAAAACTGTTGTAAGCACCTTAAATTTAGTTAACTGGACAGGCTTTCCATCTCCTGCTAGATGGCTTGACTATAATTTGCCCACTGTTCCCCCTACTGAAAACTCCATCAGAAACAGCAAAATAACCCCAGATCCTAAACCTCCCATGCAAAATACCTGTTAATATCTCCTTATGCCTTTCCCTCCTCCCTTCCTTAGGAAAATGCTACCTGGCTAGTGGTGTAGACACACAGGAAATACTGAACTATCCTCAGTCGTTCTTTCTGAAATCAAGGACTAGACTCAGTTATTCAAACTGAACTGGGGCCCCCTAAGACTTAGCAGCCAGCCAGATGACCACATTGGAAGCATTGTCAACCTGTTCTCTGTGACAAATGTGTCACTTGGGAGGGCCCAACAAGTGGAAATGGCACTTTCTTTCCAAAGGTATTACATGTGCCCCAGGACTCTACTGCTTGTGAGGAAGCCAAACATTTACTTGCCTCTCTCCCAAAAACACCTCGACTTGCACCTGAGGGGTGGGATGAGAGACCTGCAAATGTTAGGAAAACACCACCCGTGGATTATGTAGCCAAAGATGGCTGTGAAGATCTTTCCAAAACGAGTAGGGCCTTGGTTATTCAGGGGAGCTTCCTGGAGGAACAACTGATTTGTCATTTATGTGGACCCCTGGGCAGTTATTCCTATGATGGGAGCCATCCAGTTAGAAAATTTGTGCTTGACTTAAGTGATCAATGACACCACCTCAGGCCTGGAGTGCATTCAGGTCAGCCTCAACTCACTGGCCAGGGTTGTTACACATGACAGACTTGCCCTAGACATCCTCCTTGTGGGCCAAGGCAGAGTCCCTGCAATCACTAATTCATCCTGCTGTACCTGGATTAATGCTTTGGGCCAAATGGAAAGTCAGTATAGAAGTATAAGGAGAAAGCTAGCTGGCTTTCTAAGATAGATCCTGATGGTTTATGGGATGTGTTCACCCAGAGTAGCTTTAATCTTATGAATTGAAAGTTTCTATTTCAAACTGTAATTTTGAAGAGACAATTTTTTAATCAATAGACTTTATTTTTTAGAGTAGTATTAGGTTTACAGAAAAACTAGAGAAGAAAAGAGAGTTCCCATATACCTACCTCTTCACCAACCTCCCTCTACACACACACAGTTTCCCTTATTATTAACATCTTGCATTATTGTGGTACGTTTGTTACAATCCATGAACCTACACAGACATGTCATCACCCAAAGTCAACATTTACATTAGGGTTCACTCTTTGTGAGGTACATTCTATGGGTTTTCCCAAATACATAGTATCATGCATCCACCATTACAGTATCATACAGAATAGTTTCAATGCTCTAAAAATCTCCTATTCTCCCCCTATTCATTCCTCTCCTCTAACTCACCTCCAACCCTGTCAATTCCTGGAAACCACTGATCTTCTTCTGTCTCTATAGCTATGCCTCTCTTGGAATGTCAAACAGTTGGAACCATACAACGTGTAGCCTTCTCAGACTGGCTTTTTTCACTTAGCAACATGCACTTAAGTTTCCTCTGTGTCTTTTCATGGCTTGATAGCTCATTTATTTTTATCATTGAATAATACACACTTTGTTTATCCACTCACCTATTGAAGGACACCTTGGCTGCTTACAAATTTTAGCTATAATGAATAAAACTTCAGAAGAGAGAATTTTTAAAAATCTATCTCTACCTCCCCCTTTCTAAGGATCCTAATTTTCTAGAAAAGCCAACCTAATGGAAAGCCCTATGGAGTTGTGCTTTTGCTCGTGTATTTTAAGCCATGGCAAGGAAAAAACAGAAACTTTTAACAGTGACCTTACTTTTGTAGAATACAAAAATTTATTTTAATTTTGAACTGATACTGACAAACTTGAGTATCTCAAACTCAATTATTTCTATCTGAATTTTATTAAATTGCCTGAGAAATTTATATTTCCTTTTCTCTCTGGAAATTTATAATAATGTCCCATAAACTGAAAAAAAATCTGTCTCACATGCACATGTGCTCACACGTCATATATGCAATGCTTCTATTTGCAAAAGGGAAAGGTATTTTTCTCTAAAAGTCTACCTATGTGTAAAAAAAAAAATTAATAAAATATGCTTGAATTCCCCCACTCAAATTGCCACTCTTCCACAAATTAATTACATTAATGTCTAAGACTGGAATCCAAGCTAACAAGTCTACGTAATTAGATTTTCATTTATAACCTATTGACAGCCTCAAGTCCTTGTTTGTTCAAGGAAGTTCAACCGAAGGCCTCATTATCCATTATTGATAGCTGTCAATAAGATAACATTATTTTATCTTGTAAGTCTAATATTGATTTTCTTTAACCCCATGTCAGCTCCATTGAAAATACAAGTTCTGAATTAAACTGACAGATCATTTCCTGCCCAACAAACATGCAAACCAGACAAGGGAAGCCTAACTCCTGAGCACACATAGGAATGTGGATGGTGTGTGCCTTTGCTCTTTGTCTAACCTCACCAGGTACACAGCAGCTTCTTTCCTCATGACTGTGTTCATCCTCTGAACACCTGAGCCATTTAAGTTTACTTAGTGCTGTGCAAACCCCAGTAAGCAGGCACAGGGCTCCCCTTTGCATTAGTGGCTGTCACCCTCAGTTCCTCTATAATGCATGATTTAGCTATGCCTTCACTTGTCACTAGGCTGCTCTGCAAGTGCATCCCCTTCGCCTGGATCTAAATGCTTCCACAAACTTTATTATATCATATTGCTTTTCACTTAAAATAACATCTGCATCATTCCACTATTAAAGCACATATAAATTATTTTTCTCTCAAGTCCACTCAGTGGTATCACTTTAATGTTATTCCAACAATTTTGTGCCTTTCCCCCCGCCCCACCTTGATTTCTAGGCAAAAAAAACTGTCCTATTTCCAAAGCTGACATCAAGGACCTTCCTGCCTAGAATGTGAATTACCACTGCATCTCATAAACTTATTCCCAAAGTGCTTTTAAAATGAATAAATTTTACTCCCATGTATAAAATTCTTATACAAATATCCACTTATGGGTCAATGTCTTTTGAAATCTGCCTTGGTTTTGACTTCACTTTTGTTAGGTTTTAATGTCTGCTTTTGTCTTCCCTCTCTTTTTTTTAGAGGAAAGATCAAGAATATTACTGATGTGAGGGTCATTTTTCCTTGCAACTTCTCCTTGAGCAATAGGTTAGCTCTTTCAGGGCATGTCCTACACCAGGTGGGAACTACTCTTCATCATTCTCCACCCCTTTCAGGTATTAAGGGGTAAAAGATTGCAGACAAGGGCAGGGGTAAATGTTTTATATTACTTTATGAAAGCCAAGAGGTGCTACAGAATTAAAATATTAAAGAATCTTCAATAACAGATTAGCAAGTCAAAAGCAGCATTTCAGGGAAATTGATCTCCATAATTCCTTCTCCCTAGGTTTTATTAACAACTTAGTATTGGGCAAATGCCATAATCACTCTCCAATCACTGATTGCTTAAATTAAGATTTTACTTATGATTTTCCTATATTAAAGCAAAAGTGTTTCTTAGAAGGAATGACAACAGAAAAGTTGTGATACAAACAGAAGAAAAGTTCACATACCATCTGGCAATAAAATATCTCCCACATGGGAGATATCACCTTGACATAAATTAGGATACTGCTTATGGTAAAAAAATTTAATTTAAATATAAAAATATAAATGTCTAGTTTGATGTATGCCGCATAAAAGCAAAGAACAAACCTGTTCCAAAAGCCAATAACTGATACAAAAGACAGAAAAAGGAATATGAATGAGAAAGAGAAGTGATTTCAAAAGCAACTTGCTACTTTAAAAGCTAATTCCTTACTATAAGAAATCAGAAGACATATTTCCATGCTGTGGTATAAAAACATGAGAAAGGAGAACAAGTTTTGTATTTTAGTAATTGGAAATTTTGCCATACTTCTTTGAGGAGGCCATAGATTCTCTCCTTGATTCAAATGCTAGTGACAACACAAATTACTAAAACAATTTATGGAAGAAAATGGGGGAAAAAAAGAAAAGAAAAATGCTGTTCCCATTTTAAAAATCTTCATAAGTTATTAAAACATGAATTAAAAAAATATATTTTAAAATTAGTATTTCCAATTGACAATCACTTCACAAAGTTGATACTTACTGAGTCATTTTACGGTAGGCATTATGTTAGCAAAAAAAGGAACTAAAAGCAAATAACTTTGAAATTAAGCATCAGTGACAGGAAGTCAAACATTCTCCTAACAGAGATTGGAAGGTCACTTTCCTTTTACTTATATCTGAGTACGGGGCACCCCTCAAAACCATCTTGGTGTTCTGTATACTCACAACCACCTTCTTAGCCTTTGGTGAGCAGGCTAATGATCATTCCCTGCTTTGGTCTTATCGGAGAAATGGGAGTTGACAAGGGCACACATCATGTGTGGCCATGCAGGCACAAACCTATCTCACTGAAAAGCTCAAAATTTCAAGTCCAGACAATGAACCATGTTCTCATCCTCTTAAACAAAGTTATCTAAGGAAGAAAAGAGTCTCATCTTGACTTCTCCAACCCCACTCATCCTTTCAACTACTTTAAACTTTAGCTACTTTCAATAATTGGGCACACATACTTCTCAATATTTTCCTAAGATTTTACAAAAATATACAAACACATACACATTAAAGAATTGACATTATATTATACATTTTTTCACTCAACAACAACACAAATATTTTTTCATGTTAGTTGGTATAACTCTACTCCATTTTTTTTAATGTTTACATAGAATCCATTGTAAAGCCATGATGTACTTATTGTACTGTTTTCTTATTAATGAACATTTATGTTTGTGATGGGCAAAAACATATGCATTTGAACCCATAGCTATAGCTATACGTGAGATTCCTCAGAATGATATTTCTAGGTTATAGAAAATGTGCATTTGAATTTTTAAAAGCTATTACCAAACTGATCTCCAAAGGTTTTACAAATTCCCTCTAACACAGTAATATATGAAAAGGTCATTTTCATGCCAGAGCATAGCCTCACATAGCACAACACACAATGTTTCCTATTTTCTTTACATTTTCCCAATCTAATAGTCAAAAAGGGTATCCTGTTTCAATTTGCATTCCTAAAGGAATTATTAGTACTTAAGTTAAACAACTCTTTATATATTTATCAGTCTTTTCTAACTCTTCATCTCTAAATTGCCTGTTCATATTTTTTGTCCACTTTTCTATTAAGTGATTAATATTTTTCCTCATTGTATTAGAAAAACTCCTTAAATATTAGGAATATTTGTTACATACACCTGTTATATATGGCAGCAGTTCCCAACCTTTTTGGCACCAGGGACCGGTTTCATGGAAGACAATTTTTCCGTGGACGGGGTTGTGGGAGGATGGTTCAGGCGGTAATGCCAGCGACAGGGAGCAGCAGATGAAGCTTCACTTGCTCGCCCGCCGCTCACCTCCTGCTGTGCAGCCTGGTTCCTAACAGCTGGTAATGGTCCTCAGCCCTGGGGGTAGGGGACCCCTGATATGTGGTACAATTATTTTCACATTAACTGTTTGTATCTTAACTTTGGATTTGCTGTTGTTTATAGAATTTAGAATTTTAATGTACTAAATCTGCCCATGTGTTTTCTTTATGGGTTCTGGTTTCCAAATCTTACTTAAGAATGCCACTCCAAACTTATAAACATTTTCTTCAAATAATTTTGTAATTTTTATATTTAGATCTCTGATCCATCTGTAGTTTATCTTTTGTGTATGGTGTGAGGGGGGAATCCAGTTTTGTTTTACTTTTGAATACTCAATTGTCCAAACATCTTACAAATTTGAAATACCATGCTAAACAAATACTAAGTTCCCATATTTGGTGATGTGTATATGTGGCCATAGTCCAGTTGAATTCCATTAATCTGCTTGTTTCATATTATTTCATTACACTAACTCTTTGTCTCCTTCAATACTATTGTGTTTATCTCATCATTGTTAATTCTCTCGGATTTCTTCCCTATGGACTATCAACTTTTTGGATGCTGTTTGGGATTGAATCATATTTTTATATTCATTTAGCAAAGACAGACATCTTTAATTTAATTCTTCCCATCCAGGGAAAATTCTTCTAGACTTCATTTTATATAGGACAAAAATGGTAAAAACTATTCTAATGGGTCCCAAAAGACAAGCATTGATGAGAGTACATTTTAAGTCAACTCTCTAACACAGTAGGATACAACTACAAAGAAACTATGAAGTTAATTCCATGAATCTTTTAAGTCTGGACTTTGCTCTAAATGAGCAGAACATCTGTCATTTTAAAGACTATTTTTCTTTTCTAACACTGTTTTTGCTTTTGTTTTTGCTTTTGTTTTGTTGAACTAAATTTAGTATGTATAAGGATTTTGTCACAGAGATAATCGAGAATTGAAGACATGTCGTTTAAGGGAGGCTCAGTTTAACTCAGGTTGTGACAATGAATGGTTTCCTCCTCTCTGCCTGGCCAATGGGATGACTGGGTGCAGTGAGCTCGGTAAATGAGCGATGGTGTGAAAAGACAGAGCATTTTGTCACCCTTCCTTATGACCTCTTTAGCCCTGTTTCTGAAACCATCAACCAGGGAGACAATTAGTACCGGTTACATTCTAGTCTTGTGACATGGACAGCTATTCACTAAGAAAGAGACCAATTCATTTCATCCAGGTCGCTAAGCAATTGCTGGATCATAAAGCCTTTTAGTCACTGCCAAAGTGAACTACATTTGAACCACCAGACCCAGTTATGTGAGCCCATCTATCATTGCCATGCCAACTGGTCACCCATAAAGACATTGCATTAAATGCAATGGCCTCCAAGATGATTTATAAGTTCTCCTTTAAATACAAGTCTATGTCTTAGATATGGAAAAAAATCACACAGAAGGGATGCATAGATACTTTTTATGTCTGTTGCCTTCCCACTCTAATCTGTTTTATTGAATACAACATGATTTAATATATGCAGTTATAAAACTCAAATCACAGATAATCCTTACTTTTCTGTCTCAGTTTCTCCTGGACCTTACACTGCTTAATTCACATAAATAGGACACAGCGAAAAAAAAAAAAAAAAAGGATCCAGAGTTAAAAATCTTACCATGACTGTCTTACAAAAGACAGAAGGCTGTAATACCCAAAGCTCCAAGTTACAAAAGCTTTTATAACTGGCCTTTTTTCTCTTCTTCAGACCTAGATAAAAGTTCAGTTAATTGTCCATCCAGAGTGGACAGTAAAAGATGGTGGTTGTATAAAATAATAGAAGCCTTGAAGAATCTCAGACATTGTGTGGCACTGGCAGAATACATATTTTAGGGCTTCCCTGGGGGTGCAGTGGTTTAGAGTCCACTTGCCGATGCAGGGGACACGGGTTCGTGCCCCGGTCCGGGAGGATCCCGCATGCCGCGGAGCGGCTGGGCCCGTGAGCCATGGCCGCTGAGCCTGCACGTCCGGAGCCTGCGCTCCACAACGGGAGAGGCCACGACAGTGAGAGGCCCGCATACCGCAAAAAAAAAAAAAAAAAAAAAAAGAATACATATTTTAGATATTGGCTGTGCTTCTAAATAACATATGAAGTCGGAATGGAATAAATTTTCTGAACCATTCCTGAGGAATATCTACCAGTGTTTGATCTCTCTGGGCATTGGGTTCTACTGCCAACCAACACAAATGAAGATAAGCCAGTCTTCTAGATAAAAGAAAAGAACAAAATCTTCTGGGGCTTTTTGGAATTTTTTTTTTTTTTGGTAGCCAGATTTAATCTTTAATCTTGAACTTTAATCTTGAATGGAGAGCAAGTTCTGAAGTAGAGAGGACATATTTACCATCTATCTTCTTCAGTACTTCTTCAGATTATTTATATTTTTAAACTCTGAATTAATTTCATTTGCTGGTGAAATTAAAAGAGATTGTTCCATTTGGTACAAGTTCTAAATGAAATCATAAGTAGTAGTTTTCTTGTATCCCCAGTAGATGTTATAATAGAAATGGCCAAAGCACCTGTGTATCAGTTGTCACCATACCATCCAAAGCAGGCAGGTGGATACACTGAGAGAATCAGAACTAGTTAAGTCCAGGATGCAGAGAGAAGTGGCCCTCAACCTCCACCAGCCAGGAGCACCCTGATGAAATTCAATGTGCAGTCAGGCCTTAGCACCAGAAACTTCCAGGGAGTAGATGGCATTTTCTCCATTATGGTCATAGTCTTATAACAAATTTTAAAATGTAGAACCATGTTCATTATTTCCTTAGTTCATCTCAAAAGAGCCCTCTGAGATGACTGATACGACGCAGTTAACCTTTCAAGAGAAAAAGAACAATCTGGGACTTCCCTGGTGGCGCAGCAGTTAAGAATCAACCTGCGAATGCAGGGGACATGGGTTTGAGCCCTGGTCCGGGAAGATTCCACATGCCACGGAGCAACTAACCACGTGTGCCACAACTACTGAGCCTGCACTCTAGAGCCTGCTTGCCACAACTACTGAGCCCACGTGCCACAGCTACTGAAGCCTGCAGGCCTAGAGCCCGTGCTCCGCAACAAGAGAAGCCAACGCAATGAGAAGCCCGTGCACCACAACGAAGAGTAGCCCCCGCTCGCCGCAACTAGAGAAAGCCTGCGTGCAGAAACGAAGACCCAACGCAGCCAAAAATAAAATAAAAAGAAAGAAAAATATTTTAAAAATCTGCCAGCGACAAGAAAGTCCAAATTTGAGAAATTATGAAAATCCAACTCAGCTGTGCCATATTTTTATAAAATTAAGTTCAAATAAACAAAAGTTACTTTGTGCAAGAAGAATATGCTTAGAGACTATACAAATAAACAATACCATGTATAAACCTGAGGTTTTCAAGGTCCTAAAATACTGCTCCATGTTGCTGTCGTGAAAGGAGTGAGGAAGTTAACTGAAAGAAAGCTTCTGGTTGTATATCAGGAGCACGTTACATGGGGCTGTGAAAAATAGTCTTTAGTAACCATTGCTCAGTATTTACTGAAAAGCACATAGAATTTATACTATAAATAAAATACAAAGTTATGAAAATAGGGAAATAATTTTACCTGCTTAATGGGAAGTATATTTGGGACGTTTATTGTTTTTACTCCTGCTCCACAGAATATACTACTCATGCCTGTGTTCCTGTCCCACAAGAGAGAGAGCCCTCATCCTAGTGCTTTACATTTTCGTTTCCATCTTCCACAAAATAAGAACAAATGCATAAAATGGAAATGAACTTGAATATGCTACATGATGGAAAAGAATGATTTAGAACTGCAAGGCAGAAGAACAAAAAATGTATTAATAAGTTGAATTAACTTTCATTGATCACTCCTTAGGCCCTAGACACTGTAACAGGCACCTTACAGAGATGACCTCAATTTAAATTTTAAAAAAAAGGTTTAAAAAATTAACAACTGAATCAAGGTAATGCATATAGTGCTTAAGCAAGAATTTCAGGTACAGAACGGTATGTAAGGACAGGACAAATCACAAAAGCACAGAAAACAAAGTCTTTTCTTTTTTCAGGCAAGAATAAACTGGGGAATGATTAATTTACAATGTTTATTAGAAACCTACAGCACTGCAAAGGGAGCCAAAGCATCTAACCGTTAGGTGTTGTGTTACCACAATGGTGAATTAAGTAAGAAAGGAAGGGCTACGCTACCAGAACACATGAAGAATAGCTCGAGACATTTTTTTACAAACTATAATGGCAATGACACCCAGCAGCTTAGTATCGAGAGCACACTAATGTTTTATTTCTCAACTAGATCAGACATTCTTTGAAAGCGGGGATCATGTCTTCTAAGACTAGTACTCCTAACACAGTCACAGATACACGCAACAAAGGCCAGTTTATTAAGCACTGATATCAGAGACTCGGAGACTCTTGTACACTTGGATAATCGATGCTCAAGATGTTTTACATTTAAGAAAATAACCAAATGGGATTTTTAGACACCCCAGTTATAGGGCATGATTTATCCTTGACTGTAAAGGGGTAAAACACTTTTCCTGGAGCTAAACACCATCTCTAAGGACACAGTTACAGTGTGGCAAAGAGAATAAGGGGAGGTGAGGTACATGCTTTTTTTCTAGCACTTACCGTCAAAGGGAGAGCACTGTTTTAGGGCCAATTGATAATCCCCAAGGGATACCTAGACTTTAGGTCATAATTGTCCCAGTATATGTGGTAATCGTCCAACACTCTTGTCTTCTTTGTCCCAGAGGGGAATTGTGAATTCAAGCCAATCAGCTGAGAGTCCACACCGTGCTGCCAACAAATAACCCCGGTGTTCACATGGCTCTGTCGCTGCCGGTCCTGTTAGCTAAGTCCTTCCTTGCTCAGCAGTGTTCGGTTACACTATACACAGCTGCAGGGAGAGGGCCGTGCCATAGAACAACAGCCCGGGCATTCTTAGACAGTTAACACTTACCGAGCTCTCATAACATGCCCACGACTTTCCTAAGCTCTTTACACGGATTGATTCATGCAACCCTCAGGTCAGCCCTGTTAGACGGATACTGCAGGATCCATCCCCAGTTTAAGATGAAGGAACTGAAGCAGAGAGACATTGAGAAACTTGCTAAAAGTCACACAGCTATTAGAGAGAGATGCTGGAATTTAGATACAGGGTTGTATACTATATCATTCCTCAGTGCTCCTGGCCACCACGTCACTTCTGCTGAGGGTTCATGCTCCCCTCTTGCTCATCGAATATCTGGAATACCAGCTAACCCACTGTCCTCTTCATGCCTACCTCACAGTACTGTGGATCCTAAGGACTGCATCCCTTCACTCCACTGTCTTATCACAAGTTCTTCCTTTTCACTTCCCCCCATGTTTCATGTCCTCCCTGCACCTGTCCTACTTCTCCTAGCTACCTGTATGAAGCCCTGTGTAATCCTCCTGTTTGATCCTCAAACTCTTCCTCAACAGTGGCTCCATGGCAAAGACAAAAAAAAGAAAGCATAGATAAAGAAGATATTGGACAGACGCCAAAACACAAAAAGACCTGGTTTGATTAGGTGACTACAATACTCAGAAACTTCTTAATTGCCGGACACCAACATATTCCAAGAGCCAGTGATAAAAGAATACTATTATTACATAAGAGAGTGAAAATAAAGTTAGTAAGTAAAGATTTTTAACACCAGAAAAACCCTAAAAGCAACTCTGTGTGACTGTTGAGAGATGTGCTGTTCTTGTTTATAAGGATATGTCCCTGATATAGAATACTGGCCGCAAAAGTCACTTTGAAAAATTCTGAAACTGCTTTCCAGATCCATTCATAAAGAGTGTAAAAACTTTACTGTCCACTGCAGTCAGTGTTAATGATGACCAAAGGATAATAAATTCATTCTAATAACCACCCTGGCTAGCAATGTGGGGTGGACTGCCCAGGGAGGAACAGTACTCAGGCCAGATACAGCAGGCTGAAAGTCTGGGAATATTTTTCTCTGGACATAACCTTAGGACTTCACTTCTCCCACTCCAGTTCCCAGCTGATACACTATTGGATATAAACTCAGAAGTGCAGCACTGTTTATTTCTCATCCGAAATGTTCATCTTTGCCTAGTTATTATCAACTTCACAGTGAATATAGGTGGCTCCATAAAACATAAAGGTAGTAGGAAGAGAAAGCTGAAGTTGCTGTAGGGTTTAGTGTCATTTCTTTACTAGGTAGGAAACTAGACTTATGACTGTCAGGTTTGTTTTTATTATTTCGCTTGTAAGGAAATAGGAGATTGTAAGAGAGGTTTTAAAATAGGCTCTGTATTTTCTCCTCTGTTTCACTCAAAATTAAGTATAGTGATCATGCAATTATTTAATGTCAAAGCTAGAACACTTTTGATAGTAAAATAATGCAATATCAATAATTAAACCAGTATAGAGAAGACCTTCAAGATGGCAGAGGAGGAAGATGTGGAGATCACCTTCCTCCCCACAAATGCATCAGAAATACGTCTACACGTGAAACAACTCCTACAGAACACCTACTGAACGCTGACAGAAGGCCTCAGACTTCCCAAAAGGCAAGAAGCTCCCCATGTACCTGGGTAGGGCAAAATAAAAATGTAAAAAGAGAGGCAAAAGAATAGCGATGAGACCTGCACCTCTAGGAGGGAGCTGTGAAGGAGGAAAAGTTTCCACACACTAGGAAGTCCCTTCACTGGCAGAGACGGGGGATGGGCAGGGGGGGAAGCTTTGGAGCCACGGAGGAGAGCACAGCAATAGGGGTGCAGAGGGCAAAGCGGAAGATTCCCGCACAGAGAATCGGTGCCAACCAGCACTCACCAGCCTGAGAGGCTAGTCTGCTCACCCGCCAGGGCGGGTGGGGGCTGGGAGCTGAGGCTCAGGCTTCGGAGGTCAGATCCCAGGAAGAGGACTGGGGTTGGCGGCGTGAACACAGCCTGAAGGGGCTAGTGCGCCACAGCTAGCCAGGAGGGAGTCCGGGAAAAAGTCTGGAACTGCCTAAGAGGCAAGAGACCATTGTTTCGGGGTGCGTGAGGAGAAGGGAATCATAGCACCACCTAAACGAGCTCCAGAGACGGGCACAAGCTGCATCTAACAGTGCGGACACCAGGGAGGGGCATGAAACACTAAGGCTGCTGCTGCCGCCACCAAGAAGCCTGTGTGCAAGCACAGGTTACTATCCACACCTCCCCTCCCGGAAGCCTGTGCAGCCTGCCACTGCCAGGGTCCCATGATCCAGGGACAACTTCACCGGAAGAACACACGGCATGCCCCAGGCTGTTGCAACATCACTCTGGCCTTTGCTGCTGCAGGCTCGCCCCGCATTCCGTACCCCTCACTCCCCATGGACTGAGTAAGCCAGAGCCCCCTAATCAGCTGCTCCTTTAACCCCGTCCTGTCTGAGCGAAGAACAGACGCCCTCAGGTGACCTACACACAAGAAGTGGGGCCAAATCCGAAGCTGAACCCCAGGAGCTGTGCGAACAAAGAAGAGAAAGGGAAATCTCTCCCAGCAGCCTCAGGAGCAGAGGATTAAATCTCCACAATCAACTTGATGTACCTGCATCTCTGGAATACATGAATAGACAACGAATATCCCAAAATTAAGGCACTGGACTTTGGGAGCAACTGTAGACTTGGGGTTTGCTTTCTGCATCTGATTTGTTTCTGGTTTTACGTTTATCTTAGTTTACTATTTAGAGTTTATTATCATTGGTAGATTTGTTTACTGATTTCATTGCTCTCTTCCTATTATTTTTTTATATATAGATATATTTTTTTCCTTTTTCTCTTTTTGTGAGTGTGTATGTGTATGCTTCTTTGTGGGATTTTGTCTGTATAGCTTTGCTCTTACCATTTGTCCTAGGGTTCTGTCTGTCCTTTTTTTTGTTTTCTGTTTTTTGGTTTTTTAGTATAATTTTAGCACTTGTTATCATTGGTGGATCTGTTTATTGGTTTGATAGCTCTCTTCTTTCTTTCTCCTTTTTTATGACTTTTTAATTTTTTTATTTTTAACAATTTTTTTTTATTTTAATAACTTTATTTTATTATTTTCTCCTTCTTTCTTTTCTTTCCCCTCCCTTTTCTTCTGAGCCATGTGGCTGACAGGGTCTTGGTGCTCCGGCCGGGCGTCAGGGCTGTGCCTCTGAGGTGGGAGAGTCGACTTCAGGACACTGGTCCACCAAAGACCTCCCGACTCCACGTACTATCAAACGGTGAAAGCTCTCCCAGAAATCTCCATCTCAACGCTAATACCCAGCTCCACTCAACGACCAGCAAGCTACAGTGCTGGGCACTCCAGGCCAAACAACTAGCAAGACAGGAACAGAACCCCACCCATTAGCAGAGAGGCTGGCTAAAATCATAATAAGGTCACAGACACCCCAAAACACACCACTGGACGTGGTCCTGCCCACCAGAAAGACAAGATCCACCCTCACCCACCAGGACACAGGCACCAGTCCCCTCCACCAAGAAGCCTACACAAACCACTGAACCAACATTACCCAGTGGGGGCAGACACCAAAAACAGTGGGAACTAAGAACCTGCAGTCTGCGAAAAGGAGACCCCAAACACGGTAAGTTAAGCAAAATGAGAAGACACAGAAAACACAGCAGATGAAGGAGAAAGGTAAAAACCCACCAGACCAAGCAAATGAAGAGGAAATAGGCAGTCTACCTGAAAAAGAATTCAGAGTAATGATAGTAAAGATGATCCAAAATCTTGGAAATACAAAGGAGAAAATACAAGAAGCTTTTAACACGGACTTAGAAGAACTAAAGAGCAAACAAACAATGATGAACAACACAATAAATGAAATTAAAAATTCTCTAGAAAGAATCAATAGCAGAATAACTGAGGCAGAAGAACAGATAAAGTGACCTGGAAGATAAAATAGTGGAAATAACTACCTCAGAGCAGAATAAAGAAAAAAGAATGAAAAGAATTGAGGACAGTCTCAGAGACAACTGGGAAAACATTAAATGTAGCAATATTCAAAATACAGGGGTCCCAGAAGAATAACAGAAAAAGAAAGGCACTGAGAAAATATTTGAAGAGATTATACTTGAAAACTTCCCTAAAATGGGAAAGGAAACAGTCAATCAAGTCCGGGAAGCACAGAGTCCCATACAGGATAAATCCAAGGAGAAACACAACAAGACACATGTTAATCAAACTATCAAAAATTAAATACAAAGAAAAAATATTAAAAGCAGCAAGGGAAAAGGAACAAATAACATACAAGGGAATCCCCATAAGGTTAGCAGCTGATCTTTCAGTAGAAACTCTGCAAGCCAGAAGGGAGCGGCAGGACATATTTAAAGTGATGAAAGGGAAAAACCTACAACCATTACTCTACCCAGCAAGGACCTCATTCAGATTCAACGGAGAAATTAAAACCTTTACAGACAAGCAAAAGCTGAGAGAATTCAGTACCACCAAACCAGCTGTACAACAAATGCTAAAGGAACTTCTCTAGGCAGGAAACACAAGAGAAGGAAAAGACCTACAATAACAAACCCAAAACAATTAAGAAAATAGTAATAGGAACATACATATCGATAATTACCTTAAATGTAAATGGATTAAATGCTCCAACCAAAAGACACAGACTGGCTGAATGTATACAAAAACAAGACCTGTATATACGCTGTCTACAAGAGACTCACTTCAGACCTAGGGACACATACAGACTGAAAGCAACGGGATGGAAAAAGACATTCCATGCAAATGGAAATGAAGGAAAGCTGGAGTAGCAATTCTCATATCAGACAAAATAGACTTTAAAATAAGACTATTAGAAGAGACAAAGAAGGACCACTACATAATGACCAGGGGATCAGTTCAAGAAGAAGATACAACAATTGTAAATATTTATGCACCCAACATAGCAGCACCTCAATACATAAGGCAAATGCTAACAGCCATGAAAGGGGAAATCGACAGTAACACAATCATAGTAGGGGACTTTAACACTCCACTTTCACCAATGGACAGATCATCCAAACTGAAGATAAATAAGGAAACACAAGCTTTAAATGATACATTACACAAGATGGAATTAATTGATATTTATAGGACATTCCATCCACAAACATCAGAATACACTTTCTACACAAGTGGTCACGAACATTCTCCAGGATAGATCATATCTTGGGTCACAAATCAAGCCTTGGTAAGTTTAAGAAAATTGAAATTGTATCAAGTATCTTTTCCGACCTATGAGACTAGGTATCAATTAGAGGAAAAAAATCTGTAAAAAATACAAACACATGGAGGCTAAACAATACACTACTAAATAACCAAGAGATCACTAAGGAAGTCAAAGAGGAAATCAAAATATACCTAGAAACAAATGACAATGAAAACACAATGACCCAAAACCTATGGGATGCAGCAAGAGCAGTTCTAAGCAGGAAGTTTATAAGAATATAATCCTACCTCAAGAAACAAGAGACATCTCAAATAAACAACCTAACCTTACACCTAAAGCAATTAGAGAAAGAAGAACAAAAAACCCCCAAAGTTAGCAGAAAGAAAGAAATCATAAAGATCAGATCAGAAATAAATGAAAAAGAAATGAAGGAAATGATAGCAAAGATCAATAAAACTAAAAGCTGTTTCTTTGAGAAGACAAACAAAATTGATAAACCCTTAGCCAGACTCATCAAGAAAAAAAGGGAGAAGACTCAAATCAATCAAATTAGAAATGAAAAAGGAGAAGCAAAAACTGACACTGCAGAAATACAAAGGATCATGAGAGATTACTACAAGCAACTCTATGCCAATAAAATGGACAACCTGGAAGAAATGGACAAATTTTTAGAAAAGCACAAGCTTCTGAGACTGAACCAGGAAGAAATAGAAAATATAAACAGACCAATCACAAGCACTCAAATTGAGACTGTGATTAAAAATCTTCCAACAAACAAAAGCCCAGGACCAGATGGCTTCACAGGAGAATTCTATCAAACATTTAGAGAAGAGCTAGCACCTATCTTTCTCAAACTCTTCCAAAATATAGCAGAGGGAGGAACACTCCCAAACTCATTCTACGAGGCCACCATCACCCTGATACCAAAACCAGACAAAGATGTCACAAAGAAAGAAAACTATAGGCCAATATCACTGATGAACATAGATGTAAAATTCCTCAACAAAATACTAGCAAACAGAATCCAACATAACATTAAAAGGATCATACACCATGATCAAGTGGGGTTTATCCCAGGAATACAAGGATTCTTCAATATATGCAAATCAATCAATGTGATATACCATATTAACAAATTGAAGGAGAAAAACCATATGATCATCTCAATAGATGCAGAAAAAGCTTTCGACAAAATTCAACACCCATTTACAATAAAAATCCTCCGGAAAGCAGGCATAGGGGACTTATTACCTCAACATAATAAAGGTCATATATGACAAAACTATAGGCAACATTGTTCTCAATGGTGAAAAACTGAAACCATTTCCTCTAAGATCAGGAACAAGACAAGGTTATTCACTCTCACCACTATTATTCAACATAATTTTGGAAGTTTTAGCCACAGCAATCAAAGAAGAAAATAAAAGGAATCCAAATCGGAAAAGAAGAAGTAAAGCTGTCACTGTTTGCAGATGGCATAATACTATACATAGAGAATCCTAAAGATGCCACCAGAAAACTACTAGAGCTAATCAATGAATTTGATAAAGTAGCAGGATACAAAATTAACGCACAGAAATCTCTTGCATTCCTATACTAATGATGAAAAATCTGAAAGAGAAATTAAGGAAACACTCCCATTTGCCATTGCAACAAAAAGAATAAAATACCTAGGAATAAGCCTACCTAAGGAGACAAAAGACCTGTATGCGAAAACTATAAGACACTGTTGAATGAAATTAAAGGTGATACAAACAGATGGAGAGATATACCATGTTCTTGGACTGGAAGAAGCAACATTGTGAAAATGACTATACTACCCAAAGGAATCTACAGATTCAATGCAATCCCTAACAAACTATGAATGGCATTTTTCATAGAACTAGAATAAAAAATTTCACAATTTGTATGGAAACACAAAAGACCCCGAATAGCCAAAGCAATATTGAGAAAGAAAAACGGAGCTGGAGGAATCAGGCTCCCGGACTGCAGACTATACTACAAAGCTACAGTAATCAAGACAGTACGGTACTGGCACAAAAAGAGAAATGTAGATCAGTGGAACAGGATACAAAGCCCAGAGATAAACCCACGCATAGATGGTCACCTAATTTATGACAAAGGAGGCAAGAACGTACAATGGAGAAAAGACAGCCTCTTCAATAAGTGGTGTTGGGAAAACTGGACAGCTACATGTAAAAGAATGAAATTAGAACACTCCCTAACACCATACATAAAAATAAACTTAAAATGGATTAAAGACCTAAGTGTAAGGCCAGACACTATCAAATTCTTAGAAGAAAATATAGGCAGAACACTCTATGACATAAATCACAGCAAGACCCTTTTTGACCCACCTCCTAGAGAAATGGAAATAAAACCAAAAATAAACAACTGGGACCTAATGAAACTTAAAAGCTTTTGCACAGCAAAGAAAAACATAAACAAGATGAAAAGACAACCCTCAGAATGGGAGAAAAGTATTTGCAAATGAAGCAACTGACAAAGGATTAATCTCCAAAATTTCAAGCAGTTCATGCAGCTCAATATCAAAAAAACATACAACCCAATCCAAAAGTGGCCAGAAGACCTAAATATACATTTCTCCACAGAAGATATACAGATTGCCAACAAACACATGAAAGGATGCTCAACATCCCTATCATTAGAGAAATGCAAATCAAAACTACAATGAGGTATCACCTCACACCAGTCAGAATGGCCATCATCAAAAAAATATACAAATAATAAATGCTGGAGAGGGTGTGGAGGAGAAAAAGGAACCCTCTTGCCCTATTGGTTGGAATGTAAACTGATACAGCCACTATGGAGAACAGTAAGGAGGTTCCCTAGAAAACTAAAAATAGAACTACCATACAACCCAGCAATCCCACTACTGGGCATATACCCTGAGAAAACCATAATTCAAAAAGAGTCATGTACCACAATGTTCATTGCAGCTCTATTAGCCAGGACATGGAAGCAACCTAAGTGTCCATCGACAGATAAATGGATAAAGAAGCTGTGGCACATATATGCAATGGAATATTACTCAGTCTTAAAAAGAAACAAAATTGAGTTCTTTGTAGTGAGGAGGATGGACCTAGAGGCTGTCATACGGAGTGAAGTAAGTCAGAAAGAGAAAAACAAATACCGTATGCTAACACATATATATGGAATCTAAAAAAAAAAAAAAAAAAAAATGGTTCTCAAGAACCTAGAGGCAGGACAGGAATAAAGATGCAGATGTAGAGAATGGACTTGAGGACATGGGGAGGGGGAAGGGTAAGCTGGGACAAAGTGAGAGAGTGGCATGGATATATATACACTACCACATGTAAAATAGATAGCTAATGCTAGTGGGAAGCAGCCGCATAGCACAGGGAGATCAGCTCAGTGCTTTGTGACCAAGTAGAGGGGTGGGATAAGGAGGGTGGGAGGGAGATGCAAGTGGGAGAAGATATGGGGATATATGTATATATACAGATGACTCACTTTGTTAGAAAGCAGAAACTAGCACACCTTTGTAAAGCAATTATACTCCAATAAAGATGTTAAAAAAATAATAATAATTCAACCAGTACAACAGGTACACACTGGACGTGTCGCAGGCAATCCAGGATGGATGATTACTCTAAAAGTAAGCAATCCTCCTACAAACTGTTTTTCAACTTGGAACTGAGATTGGTAGAGCTCACCACTGGTGCTCTCCCCAAACAAGGTGGGCCACCTGGCCAACAGTTTGCTTTATTTCCACATTTGTTCCAGTCACAGCTTCTCCTTCACCCCTTCTGCAGTCTCCATCTCTTCTCTCCTGTTACTAATAACCAGAAGTATGGTTGCCCATATAATTATGTACTCATTGGAATTGCATACATTTATTATTTCCCTTACTCACTTATATAACATTGCCAATCATCTTTGAGTTATCCTTGCATATAACTAAATGCCATTTAATTGCACAGTTTATTTTGCAATTGTAGTATCATTTACCCAGCAAGCTTGTCATATAGTCAAAAAGAGTGAACAAACAATTTATCAGCTACAGCTAGCACCATGGATGGAATTTTCCAGTGCATCAAGCTTAGAAGATTCCTATTTCCTGGGAAGGTGAAAATGAAAGCTGGGTAACTGTTTTACAGAACTGAAATATGCTGTTTGCTTTCCAAGTCTTTTCCTCAGTATCCAGAGTATGGAGATAGTTTGAGCTCAAGAAATGAATAAGTGCTTATCCTACATAAAATTCTCACAGTATCTAATAATGTAACATCCATAGATTACCAGAGTACAATTTATGACCTATAGGTATTTTAAGTTTAACAGGAGGTTTGTGAAAATAAAATGCCTTCCAGGCCTAAAGGAATGAATCTCCAAGTGAGTAATACCAGATATTTGACCCACACCAGTATTTCTTGAATCATACTACCCAGGGATCTGTTTGATTTGACATGACCCAACTCAAATGCAAAGACACCTAATGAACTGCATCACTGGGAATCCACTATTCCACATAAATGATTTTTCCAAATTATGGATGCACACCTACTCATTTGCCTTACTGCACTGTCATTCATCATCTTCTTAAAGAAATCATTACTAACTTTCTAAGGGAAAGTGGCTACAATTTAACTTTTCTTGAACTGTAGAGTCATCTTTGTGAGGATTCATCACTGTATTTCCGTTGTATTGCCGTCAATGTCTGCTCTGTGGTGGTGGTTGTTCTCTTGCCGCTCAAGGTTAGCTGTCAGGTCTACTGTCATTAAACTTCCATCTAATCATGTCACCTCCTATCCTAATTTATTGCTGCAAAACTGCTAAGTGGTCAAAAACTACATGTCGAATATAATTAAGGATAGTTTGTTAAGAAACAGTCACTTGGATACTGAGTAAGCCTTTTCTTTTCTTGTTTTGGATTTGGAACTAAACTACCAAGAGTTCAAAACAGACCTTGTACGTGGAATATGAGTATCATCCCTTACTAGTCTTCTTTCCAACCCTTTCCATGAAAAAATGTGATTTTCTTCTTTTATTCATTAGCCATTGCCTATCGTTTTATGATTTTATGTCCTCTCTTATTAGTTTACTAGATCCAAAAAGCAGTTAGTTCTTTTCCCTTTCTTTTTTATATTATGTTTTAAAGACTTCACAAAAATAAGAAAGTCAAAGCACCAAGCAGGTCAAAAACCATGTCCAAACATCTGCTCTATTCAAAACAACTGCACACAATGAATCGTGTTTGCCTATGCTAGGCTTCAAGATGGTTTGAGAGATGAACAGAAAACTTGCATACCACTGCCAAGTACTCCATTTCACTCTCGTGTTCCAAATTTTAAAATTCTTGTGCTTGAGGCAAAGCCATGCTAAATTCCCTCATGTCCTAATATTAGGCATTCCTGAGTTACTTTTGTTAGTAAGTTATCCTGAAAATAGCATTATAGAAGGTCCAGAACACTAATCAAAATAAAATAATGATTGGCACCCCATGGCTAAATTACACAGATCACAGGACAGCCATTCCATCACATGAGCTTAATTGTCACTACAATCTCTCCCAATACACTCAAACCAGAATGTCATCAGCAACACAAAGCAGAGTGCATAAGTGATTACCTGACTAATTCAAACAGAAGTAAATTTCTTTTGTTTCAGCTATGTTATTGGGAATCCAGGCAGAAGTGTCTCTGCTACCTGGATTATCTAAGCAATTACCTCAAACCTCTATTCATTCCGAATCCTGTCAAAGAACATCCACTCTTCACATTTATAAACAATGGTATCTCTAAGCAAATTACAGAGGTAACATTTAAATCCAGCTGTTGATCCCTCCAAGGTAAAATGCAGAGCATTTTATTCTACAGCTAGCTATGCAGAGAAAGGAAATGGCTGAGAGAAATGCTAAAATCCCAAGCACAAATTTGCTATAGAATTAATATCACAATTTGTCACTGATAATGAAAGCATATAAAACAGGTCCTGACAGCATGTTATTTCTGTTGCAGATCATTCTTTATAAAATCCAAACGAGGTTTTCCTTTGCAACTGTGAAATGAGCTTTTCCCTAAATGTACAAAGCAAAATAATATTAATATTGTGGTTAGTAGCCATCTGCTTCATGAGAATTCTGTGCAATCATTAGTCTAAACTGATGGCATCATGGCAAACTGCCATGTCCCAAGAGGCCAGCCTCTAAAACCCATCAACATCTCTGCATCACTCTCAACTCTGAGAGGGTGAACCACAAACCAGGAAATTTGCTCTATGGGAAGATCCAGATCACTAAGCTCTGTTTAGATCTTGCACCCCAAAATATTTTCCCATCCCAGTGTATATTCAGAGGCATGCATCAGAAGGGCGATCAAAT
The DNA here is from genome assembly GCF_039906515.1 of Pseudorca crassidens. Taxonomy (NCBI): domain Eukaryota; kingdom Metazoa; phylum Chordata; class Mammalia; order Artiodactyla; family Delphinidae; genus Pseudorca; species Pseudorca crassidens. The sequence goes on from NC_090298.1 coordinate 26,072,181, forward strand.
GGAGCCACTAGTCAGTAAGGAATAAACATGAGGCATTTGGGTCAAATGCCAGATCCAACAGAGCAACTAGCAACCTGTGCTCCACTCAACAACAGTGGTTTTCAATACAAAGTCAGGGAAGGATCAACCTGTGAGGAGTTCAGTTTACCACATAATCTCACTGAAGTCACTGTAACTTTTTAGTAAAATGCTGCAGAGGCAGCAACATGCAGAAGGATTCAAAGGAGGTGTGAACTAAGTAATATTTCTCGCATGGTTTCCACCATAAAAACTTGCACCAGAAAAATCTGAATTTAAATGTTTCATCCACTAAGCTATGTACTCTCTTGCCATTTTTAATAGCCTGGTCTAATGATTTCATTTAGAAATGCAAAAGGATGCTGTATTTTTAATGTTTCATCAATCTTCAAGAACTCTGTATGTTTGTAATCACAGGCCATTTGAATGTTAACAGAATAAGATATGTGCCCCAAAATGATTTAGTAAGACACACCATAACTACTTTTCTCTGGCATCATAATCACATAATCATTTTCTTTTTGGAGAGCCTAGATGCTCCAAGCAGAGGGTGGAAAAAGGGAGGAAGAGGTAGTATGAAATGAAGGAGTCAAACTAGAATGTTAAATGCTATCTTGCGATACTTATGCAGGTAATTCAAGTTCCCCTTGTATATTGCCTCATTTTATGGGAAGTTCTTAGTGCAGGAGCAGAGAAGTGACATATGATGGGGTTGAAGTCTGACTACACATATGCATGAAACAAGTCACCCTTCAAGAATCTACCAGTTTTCAGTGCAAAAATGTTGTTTCAAGAAAGTCTCAATGAAAACTTAGATGAAGGCTTGCAAACATTTGCAAATAAATGCACAAATAAAAATAACAAATGAAATTACTATCTTTAAGCACACAATATAACTTGTATGCACTTATCCAAAACCCTCATGGATGAACTGTCACAGATGAAAAATGTCAACAAGAAAAAAAAAATACAAGAGCATATAACATTGTACTATTTCTTGGTCTAATTGTATGTGTGTCATCACTTATTTAAAATGAAACCCTCTGAGGAAAGATAATCAATTTAATCTTGAACAGCTATATAATTTTATAAGATCTGCCCCCTTTTCTAGCAGCATCTCCAAGGGGCTGAGGGGACTAAGGATAGGCAGGCTTTGTGCTTCCTTCTCCTTCCACTTCAAACAAGCATCATATTCAAATGAGCAAAATGTGAAATGAATCTTGAAAAATAAAGGACTGAGCTGTGAGGATCAGGCAAAAGACAGGAAGATTCCACCAGCCAGTACTGGGGGTAGTAGAAACATTAAGAGACAAACTGGATATTATCATATCAGTAGAAAGAGCTTGCGTTCCAACTCCTCTGATTCACTGCTCAGAGCTAGTCACTCCAGGACAGGGGCTCCAATATGTCTTAAGACACGATGGCTCTGCCTTATGCTTCACCAAAAAAATGATCAGATTTTACAAAATAAAGAAGACCAGCAGAAACCTTACCCTCCTCTTCTATTGCATGTACTTATTCACATCCACATAAAGCCACAGTCTTGCTGCCTCACCAACTGCAACTTGGGGCACATTTATACCCAAGAATAGAAAGTGTCACCACAACTATTTCACACAAATGTGATACATTGAACCTCATTAAGTATATTGAGTTCAAGTCACACGCAGGATCTGGGTTCAGATCCAACCGTTTGTTGGCTGTGTTACCTAGAATAAGTTATTTAATCTGTCTAGGTTTCTGTTCCCCATCTGTAAAATGAGGTGAATACTGACCTTAGAAGGTTGTCATAAGGAATCAAAAAAGGCAACTCATAAAGCACTGACTGTAATTCCTGGCACCTAATAGGCACTTGATAAATGGAGTGACTACTGATGTTCAAAAATGGGAAATTTCAAGCTTCTGAGAATTTTAGGGTCTCGTTTTTGGGTTAGAGACAACTAGATTATAAGCATGCACTTTTCAAAACCAAAAGCTCAGAAAGTAGACAATTTCATCCCATCCCCATATTCTGGTTCTAATAGCTGAAGATAAAATACTCTTGTTTCTAATGCATTCTCTCAAAGTCAAACTGTAGATTCCTGTTCAGGACTCTGAACCTTTCTGAGTCTTCCTGCCCTGCCTGAAAACACAAAGGCTAATAATATCCGCACCGTCTACTGAAGAGAACTGTAGTAAACACACAGAGCAGCAATGAATGTGAAGCACTTTATAATCCGGAAGAGCAATACAGCACAGGCTGTTACCAATATAGCTGTGGATGAGTATCTGCCACTCCGATGTTTGAGTGCCTGGATTCAAAGCTCCACTCTGCTACAGGCCAGCAGTGTGGCAGGCATGTTAATGAATCTCTCTAAATGTTCATTTACTCATGGACCTGACAAAGTAACTACTTCACAGAGTTGTTGAGAGAATCAAAAGAATACGAACAAAAGCTTTTAACACATTGCCTGGCATATAGTAAGTGTTCAATAAATCTTAGCTACTAAAATTGCTTTTAAAGATTATTGTGGGGGCTTCCCTGGTGGCGCAGTGGTTGAGAGTCCGCCTGCCAATGCAGGGGACACGGGTTCATGCCCCGGTCCAGGAAGATCCCACATGCCGCGGAGCGGCTGGGCCCGTGAGCCATGGCCGCTGAGCCTGCGCGTCCGGAGCCTGTGCTCCGCAATGGGAGAGGCCACAGTGGTGAGAGGCAAAAAAAAAAAAAAAAAAAAAAGATTATTGTGTATACATGGACCTTTTTCAGTTACAAAACATTCAGCTCCCTTTCAAATTTGCAATTAGAAACTCCTTATTTGTGTTGCTTTAGTTTCTGAAAATATTAACTAATTATTATCAACTTTGATAACGACTAAAAAGTTTCAAAATATCCTTTAAATGCCTTTATCTGCATTCTTAAAATATTTTGGCTTGTGATACTTCTCAAAAAGGCTCACGGCCTTTTTGAACACGGTAATGTTCACGGAGATACGTGATTATAATGATAAAGACTTTAGTGGTCATAGAAATAGTAATAATCATTTTCCTCAAATTCTCAAATATTACAAAGAAGTACTAGTTCGTATCACAGTTTAATACCAATTAATAAAAAGGCATTTTAAAATATTCACTGTCTCATTAAGAAAAACCGGCTTTCCCTGTGGTTGTTCTTCACATTATTCCAAATTAGTGATGGGAAGCAAGTTTCAATAGAAAGGTCTTTCCTTTGTCCCCCTAGTGGCCATACGCAGAATAGCAACATGTAAAGAAAAGACAGAATAATGACTGGAGTAAAAAACTACTTCAACACCTTCATTTTACAGATAAATAAACCAAGGCCAAGAGACAAGGGATTGGTCAAGACTACACAATTTTTCAGTAAACTACCTGCATATGAAAATATTTTTTGATATTTTTAACATTATGATGTCTGGAAAAGTACCCCCCAAATCGGACTTAACTAAGGTTCTTTTAAAATTTTTCTTATCAATTGACACCCAGCAGCTTTTTTTTCCAGTTTTCTTTTTCCTTCTAAGAGAGATAATAAGTATAGTTTCCAAGGAGCAAAGAGAGGACCTCAGCTGTGAACAAGAATTCTGCCTGCATCCGCTGTGAAGGATTCCTTTCTTAGGAATAAAGACTGCCCGCTGAGGGTTCAGAAGTGCACAAAGATAGCTCTCCTCAGGAAAAAAAAAACAGTAAGAATCAATGCATCTTTACGGATGGCCAAGGGCCCACAATGAATAAAAAACAAAGGTCAGGAAATAAGTTAAATACTGATTTTTCTCAACTTGGGGGTACCTCTAGGTAGGAAAAGAGTAGGAGTAGGATGGGTTAGGTACATACACAGCAGAGAATAAAACTGAATTTTCTTGATTTGAGAAGTAAATTTACTTTATCAGTTTATCGATAAGCTTTCTGCTGGCCCTAAAATTTAACAAAAGCACTTAAGGTTTTGTTTGAACATAAATGCAGTGGAGAGCTGAAACCATTATCCAGATATCTTGAGGCAAATAATTTAAAAAAGTAATGGAACACCCAAAAGCATGTTTATCTTAAAATCAGAAATTTCATACTATGGCAGATTTTGATTTTCACACCACTCCATATAGATTCTGCAGTAAATTCTGTGCCCCTATATAGTGATTTAGAGTACAGGACTCACTTCAAAGTTTGTGTTTGAATCTTAGCTCTGACTCATACTAACTGTGTGACTTTGAACAAATTACTTTACCTCCCATTCTTTAGCTTCCCCAGCTGCAAACAAGAATGATAATACCTAGCCCATGAGCCATCACATGGATTAAATGTGATAACACATGTAAAGAACAAGTAAATGACATATCGTATATAGGCGGAAAATGTTAGTTATTGCTCTTATCAAAATATTGTATGTACCCATTTTCTATACTGCAAGCTTGAAGAGAAAACAAGGATAAACAGTAAATGAAAGTAGCTTCATATTGGAGTATAGTTGATTAGCAATGTTGTGTTAGTTTCGGGTGTACAAAATGGGAAGCATGGACAGACCAGTCTTGGTCTCAAATGAGATGTGTGACTTTGGACAAAGCACTTAACCTGTATTATCCTTGTTTTCTCATCTACAAAAGTAAGAGGCTGAGAATTCAAGAATCTCAAGTTTGACAAAGATGTGAAAGATCATTCAATCAGAAAGTTGGTAAGTTCATTTATAACAAGTGTTTGTCCAGTCTGTGATTGAATGCCTTCAGGAATGGGACCCATTGCTATGCTGAAGCTGCCAGTACCTTTCATCTTGAAAAGAACTAAGAGTTTGAAAATTCTTCCATATGTTGAGCTGAAATCTACCATCTGCATGTCATCAGATCAAAGATGCCAATGGTAGTAAGTCACACAATTATTTTATGTCATTAAGAAAGAAGAGACACTGTCAATTATACCATGACATGATCCTTTATTATCACATCAATTTTAAGAGGCATCATAATTTCAGAGATGTTAAAATGGGAACATACAGGTATCTTAGAATTAACAAAATGCAGTACCTTCCAGTGGCTTCTCCAATAGATACTAACTGAAGCTTCTGTCACATTAAAAGCCAGTCTAATTTTCTTCCATATGACAGTTCATCAAGTATTTGAAAGTGCCCATGGCCAACTTGAACCTTCTCTCTTCCAGCCTTGTCACCTTTAGCTCATAAACATGATCTTAAGTCTATGAATCATCTCCACATTCTGTCTACTATATCAATTCTAGTTTATCTAGATCTCTACTTACTTATACATGCAAGCACCAAGCATTTTTTTCAAGCACCAGGAGCTAAAATGATAACCAAAACAGGCAAACGCTCTACCTTCAGTAATCCAGTGGATATACAGTCTGGCAGACGAACAAGAATACGTAAACAATGAGGTCTAGATAAAGTACTACACGTATTTTAGAAAGTACAGTGAAAATACAGAGAAGGGGCAAAAAAGAAAAAGGTATTTAAGTGTGGTACCTAAAGAGGAACAGTAGGTTCTAAGGTGAGGTCTGGTCTATCCTAAAGAGAACACTTATGCCTACACAAAGGATAATCTTCTTGTCTTTGTCTTCTTTTGACAAAATCTGTGAAATTTTAATACTCTATGTATATATTCCCAAAATATTTCTGAACATGTGTTATTATACTGTCTTTCCCACACCAGCCTGCCATTATTCCCATCAAGTGCTTCTATAATTGGGAGAGGGATTAGTGGGAGAAAGGAATTATTTTTCCCTCTGGATCCAAGTGTAGGATTTTCTGTTTATTCTCATCTGTACCAGTTATTTAAAAGAGTATGCTGACACCTTGCATATCCTCCTAATGGGCTGTTTCTTCTAAACCAGGGCATGCTCCTTCACTAACACAGTACAGTCTACCAAACTTGAACTGTAGATATCTGATCAGACAAGTTTAGATTCTACCACTAAGCAGTGAATAAAATATGAAAGAATTTGGCAAAAATTGAAGTCCACTCTACCAACCTGGAAATGCCCAGAGTACTAAAATGTCCTGTGTATGTCAATAACATTTTGCTGCTGCGCATTTATCTCATTTGGAAATCTCCTGGCTATTGTAATCTACCTATAGTGATGAGTCAAATATAATGATCAAGAGGGAAATGTCTTAATGCATCCTGGGATCCAACCCATTTTAAATACAGTATTGGAAACTCTCCCAGGATTAGAAAACCTGGATAAGCACACAAAGTTTGTGTGAATTTATTTTAGCTTGTATTGAGATGTCTATTCCTCTATGGCTCTCACAAAAGAGGAATTCCATCGAGGTTTCCTGTCTCCTTTGTTTCAGTTCAATAATACCCAGAGTGGTTAAATCTTTTTCCCCCTTAAACACTGGTGTGTGTGTGCATACGTGTGTGTATGCATGTGCACACACGTGCATACACACATAGGGCAGAGGTGGGAAATAAACACTCATTCCTCAGTGAAATCTGTTCACATGTGCACATCGTGATGATTAAGTAATAAGCATTGTAACGTGTGTAATTTTTCTGGTAGCAACACATTTAAGGTAAATTTTAGACGGAAGATTTGGATGAAGCAAAACTATCCATGCCAAGATTCTTAATTAGGCACATGGTTTTAAAAGTGAACTCTTTTCTTCTAATCAGGAATAATTGTTGATGATCATGAAAATGTTTTTATCAGATAATCATTGCATAGAGATGCATATTATTGAAAAGTCAGAGAATTTGTAATTATTTATTTATATGTATCCCCATTATAAGGATAATATGGCCTCTTAATCATCTGAAGAGAGATTTAGAAGTTGAAAAATCCCTCATCAAAATTAATATCCCTAGTAATGGTCTATGGAGGAGTATTTTTTAAAAACTGAAACTTTGCAAGTTGTAAAAGGCAAGAAGTACAAGTAATTTTGACTGAAGCATATAAAATAATGAAGTAGTCTAAAAACTGATGAGATACTTCAGCTGCACCAAATTACTAAACAAAACAAGAGAATGTATGGAATGGGACACTTTTTGGAATGTATTCCCAGTTCACAAGGGCATTCCCTAGCTGCTGCCCCTCTTTGGGGTCCTGGGGCACGGGGGGCTGGGGGGCGGGTAGTCGACTGGTCCAGGAGAACACCCAACCAATCAGAGCTGCTTTGCAAGAAATTAGAAATGGAGCAGAAGGAGAAACTACTCTCTCCAACAAGTAAGCTCTGGAACTATCAGTGGTACTTCTCTGAAGGTCTGATTGAATGACAGAGGAAGCAAGTGTGAAGGGAGACAAAACAGAAGCAGAAGCACAGTGAGGACAGGAAAGTAGTACCACAGGTGGAGTATTGGTGGCTTCTCAGTGTCTGCTTCCAAGTCTTTCCAGAAGCCCTGCAGAATTTCCACTCTTGAGTTTCGTGAGAAGACCCTACATGATGATGGCAAAGACCCTCTCCTCTGTTTACCTCTAATCAACTTCTGTTACTTGGCAGCATGTTTTGGTGTGCCAGAGGATGAACTGGAAACAGTACTCATATGACACTGGATAATCATTTAACCTTAGTAACTCTTGTTTTTTTAATCTCTGAAATGAGAATGAAATAATTCTGGATATTTATATCACTTCTGTAATTGAAAAGTAATAATGATTGCAGTAAATATTGCTAGAAATCCTCAAAAATCACCCAAAAATCTTTTTTAGTATTAAAAAGTGCTATCCTTTATGTAATTTAATGTTGCCACTTGAATTGTTCCAAAGCAAATTGATTGTTTATCCATTCTTAATAAAAAGTAGTTGTTTTAACCACCTTTGATATGTAGCTTAGAGGGGTTGGAAGAATAGTATATTGCAAACAATTAGAGATTTCCTTTGTGAGATACAAACTTGTTCAACAGGGGGAACATCAACTTCACTATTATCCCACTTTTACCACAAAAATCAGTTATTCTGCATATCTTTCTGCAAAAGGCAGTCTTAAAATGTGGCTTATTTTTATAGGCATATATATATATATATATATACACACACACATATACACACATATAGCCACAGTTTTACCAGTAATATTTCTGACTCTTCTGCTTACCAGTTTTTATTGCCTTGGACATGTTAACCTATGCAATCTCATCACCAATCTGCTTCTTTTGTCCTAATGGGGAAAAATCGGACCACTTGTTGAAAGAAGATTTCAATAAAATAGTCTGTGAAAGTACTCTGTAACCAGTAAATGACTATACAAACATAAGGAGCTAGTATTTCCAATTAAATGTATAAGAATTCATAATCTGAGGAATGGAAGCAGCTTTCTTCTCGCCTATCCTTCCTCCACAAGAGTCTGAATAGCTGTATGAAGACAAAATGTTCAGCCTCTTTTTGTAAGTTGGTGGCAATTCTTCATTAAAGGAAGATCTTTTCAAGAAAGAAATTCAGTCTTTCCATCTTCCATGTGTGGAACATCTGTGCTAAAACCATTCCATGCACACATCTTTGAAGCAGTGACTGCCTAGAGGAAATACTTTGATTTTGGCTTTATTTAAATGCCTGAACTTCTATTGGAGAAACAAAAGATTTTCTAGTAAGAGCTCAGTTGGGAAGGAGACCAACCTCCAACCTGTTTAACCACTCAGAAGTCAAAGCAGCCTGGATTTTTTTTAGTGCACCATGCAATGAAATCTCCCCACAACTTACAGCATACACTAACAGCTGGTTTGGGACGCTACTGACCCGGGGTGCAATCACTGTGGTAATTAGATTTAATTTTCCTAATCTAACAGTGCCTGGCTCCATCATGTCTGTATCTTCTATATAAAAAACCATTACTCTCACTTAATACTTGGACATGCTTAAGATTTTGCAGCTTAGTTCCCTAATATTAGAAATTATTTTTTGGTCACTGTAAATATAGCTATGCAAACTGCTATGTGTACCAAACAGTTTAATTTGGAGATTATCCTACTTCAGGAACTTTCATCTTAAACTGTTAAGCAGACCTGAATATCATTATACACCTTCTGCAAGTCTTTTGCGTTCTTGTATTAACTCATTCAGAAAGATGGAATCAGCCATAAGTCAGTGGTGAGCCTGAAGGGTTTGGGATTTGAATGTTTCTGCAAGCCCAGGGAAGCATGGCTTCATTTTCCAACATCCTGGGGTTACTCACTCCGAAAGAGTAACAGAGATCATAGGACTATGCGAAAAACCTGTCTCCCTGGAAGGAGAGAAGGAAAGACGCGTCTGATTCTATGCCTACTCGCGTCTGGAAAACGCCTGTTTATGTTGTAAAGAAAAGCCGTCAGTATTGTTATCTCCGGAGACCGGGTTTGTTTTATGTGTGTGCATGTTATGCGTGCTATAACACGAAGCTGACCAACTGATAGCGCGACGAGGTACTGGTGTCCCTGGGAATTGTAATTGTTCGGTCAGTTAAAAAAAAAAAAAAAAAGAATATCCAACCGTTGCTGATAATAGCACAAGGTGCATTTTGATAGTATAAAGGAGGGAACAGACGAAGTCATGCAAGTTCTGAGTATGTCTTAACCCTCCAAAAAATAAGAAAGGAAAAGAAAGGAAAGCCTGGGGCAGAGGGAGTGTTACAAGGAGCGAATTGCTCAGGACTTCAAACACAGGGAGTCATTCTGTCAAGGGGAGGGGGCGGGCGGGGGCAGGCACTGGGCCTCTCTAACAAAGTCCTCCTCTCTTTGCTCCCTCCCACTTCATTCACTTGCAAATCAGTGTGTGCCCACAAGAGCCAGCTCTCCGGAGCCCGTAACCTTCCCGTCCCGAGAGCTGCAGTTTCAGCCACGACAGCAAGAACCGCTGAGCGGGCGACCGCAGCGCCGGCGGAGGCAGGAGCAGCCTGGGCGGGTCGCAGTGTCTCCCCGGGCGCAGGAAGGCGAGCAGAGGTGGGTTCGGTCTCAGTTAGCGATGGTGCATGCCTTTTCTTTTTTTAATTCTGTAGCGTTGATGGAAGCCAATCAGAAAGAGAGCCATCTCCGCCCGTTGGGTGCCGCACGCTGGAGTTGGGAGGGATGTTCAGCCTGCGAGCCCGGGTCGGGGCAGGCGCTCGGGTCCGGCTGCACGGGCGGCGCTGCTGCCGCTGCCCAGAACGGACGCCGGTTCCCAGTGAGCTTCGGCGTCACTCCTCCGCCTTCTGGTAAGACCGCGGCGGGGCTTGGTGGGGGCATATGTGACGGGGCCGCCGGGAAGCACCCACTGTCTTTCTCTCCGCCGGCAGAGGCTGCCAAGGGAGCTCCGGCATTTGCAAAGTTGGCTGGTCAATTACCAAGGGCGCTGGTGCGTGCAGGACCCGCGGAGCCGTTTGGGGCTTGATTTATTCCCACCTGCCCACATTACAAGGGTCTGTGCAGGGACTGCTTTGGCCGAGTTACATTTCTTGGTTTGTGGGCTAAAGCAGAAAATTAGGTAGCTTGAGAACTCCCGAATGCTCCCAATAAGGAAAACTTAGGCTAACGAGATGATTTGTCTCGGAGAAGAAGCTTTAAAAAAAACTATTAGCTTGCACGTTGGGGGCAACGCCTGCCGGCTCACATAGGGCAGAAATGCTTAGGTTGCAAGGAAAGTCAAACGTTGGACTCTGAAAATGGAGCACACCGTCCAGGGAAAAGTCATACGGAAGACGGAGCTTGCTTTCCAAGGCTGGCCAGGCACAAATCTGGGGGATAACGCCTCCCCCGGACTGGCTGGAGAACAAACCAAGTGCGCCTGGTTTTAGGTGTCCGATGCAGGAGAAGTGGAGCCCCCAATGCGTTAATTACGGAATTTAATAAGAGGGAACGTTGCTATGGTGTGTATTGCAGAGCTGGGATTACTTCTGTAGTTATTCTTATGCCCAGAGTTATCGGGGATCTCGAGATGGGAGATGCTGGAAAGGTCAGCGTCGTACTGAGAAGTGTTGTCACTGCTGCAATAAAATCTGTATTTTATGGGAAGTTATATGCAGGTCCTTGTTAGTGCAAGGGGCTCTTCACCTGAGTGAACTACAGAGAACATCCAAGTACCAAGAAGTTTAATCATCTGGAATAGCCACACATTTCTCTCTCGCTCTCATTTTTTTTTTTGTAAAGACATTTTAATTATGATATTCACACTATGGAGGTGTATCATTCCGTGTGTCTCAGCCAATATTCATTTTCACTTACTGAAGCACATAATGTAGGAAAGAAGAGGTTTTTTCCTGCAAAAAATGTTGCTGGAGTGGCTAATGTGTACATGTCTGACTGCTTTGGAGGGGTGCACATGCAAAATATGGGCTTTCGAAGTGGTTATAATCCAGGGGGTGCAAAATCCTCCCTGTGTGGGAAAAGGAACACAGGGATATACCTTGCTAATGCACAACTCTTCTAAGAATGAAGAACAAATAAGCTTATACAAACGGTGACCAAGGATTGCTTATTACCTTTCTTTTCTTGCTGATGCCTGTCCCTGAAAAGGAAAACCTTTGGTATTTTACTTTAGGAGAAAAAAATCTCTTCCAGTTTGGCTTGAGCATCATCCTTTGTGTATCAGCACTTGCATGGCTCTGTGCTGGCTGTTTTTTTAGAGAGCCAGAAAACAAGTTGTGTGAAGAAAGGGGATATGATCAAGCAGGAGGAGGGCAAAGTTTATGCCAGAGACCAAATTTTCAATGCAGAGCTCAGAAACTTAGAAGAAATCTAACAATTTACTAGAAAATGCAATCACACAGGATTGTATCTCACCCCCTTTTGCTCTTTGCTGTGCTCAAATTAAAAAGGTATTGGGGGAAATAAAAGGCGGATCTTTTTCTACCTGTTTTGATGGTTCATGGCGTACTTTAGAAGCAGAGGAAGTAACCCATGTCTTCAGAAAAACATAAGAGGCAGCAATACATTTCTGAAGGATAATAGCAATGGTTAGTTCTTCTGTACTTGTCTACAATTATCTTTTGCTACCATTATAAGTGACAGACTGGTGTCTCTATAGGGACTTTTAGTCCCTTTACTATCTGGCTTTTACATCAATTTATTGCAATTACATTTCTTAATGCTAACTCTGCAAAGATAATATATAGAAACATAATCATTTTCTACCAAGTTGCCCGCTATCAGAAAATGTGTATAATACCTCCTCCACCCACCACTTCCATCAGCTTTGCAAGTAAAAACTTAATCTGAGGCACTCTTCCTTTTTAAGCAAAAATCTATCTTGCAAAATATTGCTCTAAGATACTTGAAACGGCTAATATCGCTAGAAAGCACAACTACAGTACCAGGACATCAAATGACACTTCCTTTTTACAAATGTATCAGTAACTTGGAACAACAGGTTCTGAATATCTAACTAGAGCTAATTGAGTGATTGTGCCACATAAGGATAAAAAAAAGAGATAAAATATGACAGATAATCTGAATGAAACCATGTTTCTCCCTAAGGAAGTAAAATGTGCAGTCCCCCCTTCTGGCCCTTACTCGCTTTTCAGTCGTGAATGCCAATTTACAGAGGCTAAATCTTTTGAACTAAGTAAACTTTTTTAGTTGGAAGGGACCTCTAGTGGGTCACACCATGCATTTCTCCCTGCAGTTCAGCTGCATCATGGATTTTGTTCTCCCTGCAGTTCAGTTGCATCATGGATTTTGTTATTTAAAATAATACGCACATAACAGCTTCCCCTTCACTATCAATATAAGATATTCCTTATTTTTAACCTTGCCAAGACTGTACTTCTTTCACTCAAATTTACCCTATAATAATAATGGCTCCAAAAGCTCCACATGAAGAACCTCCACCAGGGGGGTTCATGCAAATATATGAAGCAATATTTGCAGAAAAAAATTAATTAACCCTTCAGAGATCCATGAACATCCACAAGTTATACTGAACTAGAGGCTTCTATTTTAAAGAAGTCCACATTCAAATAAGCATATATTAAAAGTCCAAAAGATGCATAGATGCATGTGTCACTCTTATTCCAGGAAGTGTTTTTTATTTCTCTCTTTGATGTATCACAACACATTTTAGGTAACCTAGTCCTTAAAAAAACTCTGCCTGGAACTCATAGTAAGATAAGTTCTACAGTGGTGAATCAGCCTTTTCTGCTGACAGTCTGCAGGTTTCAACTTCCAATTTAAAAATCTGTTCTAAAGTTTGAAATGTGTTCCAAATGAGATAACATCCGGCAGAAGCCAGTTGCTTCTGCTGCTAGCTTAGTCACAGCAGCCCATTCTTTGGGGTCGATGAGAATTAGGGTCTCACTTATAAAAATAACGAGCAGTAACTCAGTCTGAATTGCATTTTTTAATAGTGTTTCAGCCTAGCTAGCGTCTACTGAGCTTACCTTATTTGCTTCACAAAAAGGTGAAAACGTAGATAATCAAACCTTCTCTGGTTTAAATTTTTTTCTGAATAATGATTCTAAATACAAAGACTCAAGAACATCATGCTAACAGTGAAATTGCTGAAAGAAGAAAATTAAAATTCACCTACACACAGAGCACCCAGTTGTGACACTGTTTAGAGAAGAAATAAAGAAATGTAGGGTTTGGGTTGGTTTTTGTTTTCTCTTCATTCTTTTCTTTTTTTCTCTCCATTAGGACTTTTTGTTTTATTTTGAACACAGTTGAGAGTTTGAGAGAGTTTCCTAGATCTAAACAATATTTTTGTTTGAGCTTTCCTCTTATGAAGATTAAACCGGCCTACATTTTTAAAAGTTCCTATTCCTAAGGAATGCCCCCCTTTTCAAAGCAATCAGATGAGAAACCTCAAGTTCTCCCTAATTAAGGTATACAGCCAAAAGTAGATAGCCTTTATAACCCCATCACTCACAAAGTAGAGAGAGAAGGTAAGAGGGGAAAAGTGTAAATAATTCTTCAAAAAGGTGGTGCACTTTCATTTACTACAGATGTAAATGGAGTAAAGCTCTTTAAGCCAAAATGATTGGGTCAGAGGGGACCAGATACAGTCTATATTCTAGCTGTTCAAGACTGAACTATCCAGGAAATTTTTAACTCTTCCAACAAAGAAAACTAACTGAAGAATGAATGCTGTGAGCACACATGCAGTGGACGCATATGCAGAGGGTTCTGTGTCCCCCATCCTCACAGATTATTAGATTATTTTACCTTGTTTCATCTGTTTAATATCGTTACACTAAAACTGTTGGGTGCTCATTTCCTCTATTAATCAGATCACCTTGCTGAAATTTATAAGAGAAAGAGTTTAATTAAAGCCAGAATGTTACTATTAAATTTGATGTGCAGTATAAATGGGCAACATGGCTCCCAAGCTTTTCCTACCATATTCAGTGCTATCCTGTGGAAGAGAACAACTCAGGTAGAAGATGAGGAACATAAAGCTAGCCACACCACAGGGTATAATTTATCTTCATATTTCATCACTTGAAAAAGCACTGTGTTTTTCTCCTTCTATAATCCCCTAATTTGGTAGATCTGCCCAAAAGATGTTCAGGAGACCTAATAAATGATAGGAATGGAAAACAGCAAGAAAAAAAATTAAATTGAGGAGGTGTTCCAGTTGAGTAAAATGAAAGGAGATGAGGAGGTGAATTTTTACATAAGAGGAAAACATACGAATATAGAAATAGAATTAAAATTGCCATTTTTATACAGGGTGCATTTTCCACTTTACAGATATTGCTACTATTAAATACAACTTTATAAACATGATTACATCATTAACATGTTTATAAATACTATGCTTCTCTACCATGGAATGCAAATTTGAAAGTTATCCTTTAAAAAATCACCATCTAGGGCTTCCCTGGTGGCGCAGTGGTTGAGAGTCCGCCTGCCGATGCAGGGGACACGGGTTCGTGCCCCGGTCCGGGAAGATCGCACATGCCGCGGAGCGGCTAGGCCCGTGAGCCATGGCCGCTGAACCTGCGCGTCCAGACCCTGTGCTCCGCAACAGGAGAGGCCACGACAGTGAGGGGCCCGCGTACCGCAAAAAAAAAAAAAAAAAAAAAAAATCACCATCTAAAGGAAATGATCCTGCATGGATCATAAAATAAGCAGAGGAGTACATTTTTAAAAAGTGGTCTGAAATCCCAGCAGAATCAAAGAAAGGTTTTCTTAGTGCTTTGAAGAATATCGACTCCTTTCCTTCTATTATCTTTATTGTCCTGTGAGCTAAATAGATATACTGTGTGTCCTTCTGACACCTGCAACCCAAAGTATACAAAAGTGATAAAGACCAAATTTAAGTCATTCATTTGGATTCTATATGTAGTACAGTGTGAAGAAAAGACTGAACTAGCAGGACAGCACACCCCTACCCCATACATGACTGATAACAAATATGGCAAATATATTTTAAAATGTATATGTGAATATATATTTTTTTTTCAGCCAAGATTAAAAAAATACCAGTAAGCTCAGAATTTTTATACATCCAAATAATGCCAATGATAATTATAAAGTAAGTGATAATAAACCTTTACTGAGCTTTTCTACATGTCACACACTGTTCTAAGTATTTTACATGCATTCTGTATGCTAATAATTATACAGTAAGTCAAAAGGAAAATGTTATACTTGTATCCTTTTAAGCCCTTTTTTGGTTTGAATTTCTAGGAAATTTGTTTGAGCCAAGCACTTAATGAACGTCCTGTTAACAAACACTTGTGGTATCTTAGAAGTAAAAGTGTGACTCTGAGAAATACAAAGCAGCAGAGAGCCTGGGAATGATTTGATTATTCTGAGCAGAGCAAAGCAGATTTTTAAGGCTGAGGAAAATGTCTGTAGGTTATTCATTTTTTAAAAACCACTTGGAAGCATGGATTAGAGTTTATAATTGTAGTAAAAAGGATTGTGTGGGCCATTTTTATGAGCATAATAATGGTACTTTTTATAAGAGAATAAATTATCTTCTCTTGCCTTCAGAGAGGGCCTCAAGTTGGAGGGGATACTTCAGGAAGGTAGCTAAACATGACAACTATTTATTTCATTGACAGGGGGCTTTGCAACCTCACTGCACCCCCTGAGGGCCTCAGTCCTTTCTTAGTGCATTGACAAACTCACTATATGCATAGCTCTGGGGACTGTAGGTAGAGTTGAATAAGACTGTATTTATTTCCTTCCTTTTTTGGTGGGTAAAAATAGTTATTTTCTTCTTTTATGACCACAGTTTTGTTATTTAATTCCCACCACAGTTCAGTGTTTGTTCTGAATCATGTCTTTACCAAGTAAAATTTTACAAGAAAAGGGAAGGGGCGGGGGGGAGCAGGAAGGAGAAAGGAAGAAAGACATCCTCTTAACAATACAATAATATTATATATGGTTGACAGTGATAAGCCATTTTCATTAAACTCTGTTCTTTCTATTACCACCATTCAAAAAGTCATATAGTTAATCCAGCCTTCATGGACAGTTTGACAATTAGAAATATAATCAGAGAATGTGAGACACAGAAAGGAGCTTAGAGATGACTTTACCCAATGCCCCTCATTTACATTTGAGATACCTGATGACCAGAGAGATGAAGTGGATAAACTAAATTCATTTTGTTCTTTATCTCTTCTGTAACTTGACTTCTAGTTTGGAGTACTATGACTTTTTATCATCTCCACTCAATTCTGGCATTAAAAATTGAAAGAGGAAATTTAAATCTATAATATTGTTATTTACAAATATGCTATGAAGGAGCAGGCATGGAAACTTATGGAGAAAAGAAGGATTTAGACATCCTTAGGAATTTTATGTGTTCGTACCCTTTTGTAAAGCTCCTATTGCAAAGAAGAATTAAAATTTGCCTTCAAAATTCTGACCAATACTTGGGGCACATGATAAAAATGTAGTTTTTTGTTTTATTTGTAATGGCTTGATGGTAATTTTGAATGAACTTTATCTAAATCAGTAATTCCTCAGGCTATCCAAAGTCAAGTGTGCATCTTTGCCCAAAAAAGAAAAAGTTTATTCGTCAGTGATCAGATATGAAACATGATGACAACCTATTTATTATGTTTTTCATAACTCTCAATTTATTCAATTTAAGGACTCAGTGACCTTCCCACTTCTTTGGAGTTACAATGGCAGTTTTTTCATGAAAGTGTATGGATAAATTATATTGTTTTTTTCCCTTGACAAAATTAAAATCTGCAAGCAACCCAATGTCAACCCTCCCCCCCTTAAAAAAATAACTGTTAATGTTCCGTGAAATCCAAAAGTCTGAGGACCACTGGGTTAGATAATGAATAACATAATGTTGTAAAATGACTGACTTAGTCTTTTACTTGTTTGGATGAATAAAAACTAAAGGGGAATTACAATGATAAGCCAAATAGATGGCCCAAAATATAAAGTCGTTCAAACAAAAGTTATCTTTTGATCCCTTAATTAAGCTTTATAGAGATTAATAATAACATTTGGAATACTAATACAACCTTTGACTATATTAATAGGTCCTCCAAAATTGTGCTTTGCCAAGATCATGGCCAGAATGTGTCATCAGCAATGAATTCGCCTACTTGATTACATAGCGGATTATTCAGTAGAAAACAAGAACTTTTAAATTTATATCTAATTTTTTTAAAAACCCAGCTCAATTTAACTGTACACATTATTAAAGGGGTATCTTTTTTTCCTAAAAGTGAACTACATATAACTGTGAACAAACACAGATTTTCTAAGGTGTCAATTTGTATTTTAAGGTATGCGTTGTTACATCAAAAAGCAATTGCCTTCTAGCTTATAGTACAGATTTCAGTCATGAAAATGAGCTTATCATATTTTGAGCTGCAAAGCTTAAACCGCCTTCGCAGGATTAAAAAAAAGAGTTTTATTAATCTACTATCATCCATTTTATAAAATGTTTGGCACTGCTCAATTTCACATTCAACTAAAATATTCTAATCTCTTCTTAGCAACA